>NC_138921.1:7774530-12574530 GCF_965231255.1 Vanellus vanellus
GGTGAGACCTGGTTAACACATTTGATTTTTGGAGTTGTTAGATTCGTTAATTTGGGTTCCTATAGTTCAAACGTCAGTTGCAAAATAATACTAATGGTCGCCGTAGTCGGAGTAATAACGAGGATGACTGTAATTATAATAACAGTACTTATCGATAACGGTCTCATTAAACGCCAAAAAATATCCCCGTTTTCCCGAGAACGCGGGAACGGCAGACTTTTTTCACCTGCCGAGATCTCCGCGGTCTCCTCTTTATCTACCTCTTACAACGAATCCGCGGCTCCCGTTAGCTGAACCTCTACGAATTATTACTGTTCCGCCAGCAGCATCGCTACCGGCAGCGTTAGCCTGTTCCGCACTGTTCTTCCCCATCCCCGCGGCGGGCGGGGAAGCGCGGGGGCCGCGGGGTTCGCCCCCCCCGGGCGGGGCCGTGGGATCCAGCCCGGGGCGCCCCGCCGCGGGGCTCTTCGTCTGGGAAGTGTGCGGAGAAATCAGCATGTGCGGACCTGTGCACGGAGTGCGGGGCCCCAGCCCCGGCTCGCTGCCGCTGGCCCCCCGCTCGTTCTTTGCTGCCCCACGGCTCGGCGGAGGGCCGGGCCGCGGTACCAAGCCCGAGCCGGGCCGTGCGGGGCCGCCCCTGGCTCCCCTGAAGAGTCTGCGCTCTCCCCGCAGCCCGGGCTCGCCGGGGGCCCGTCGGGACGCAGGGATTGGGGGGCGGGAGGGACGGCGGGGCTGGGCATGGGCCGGGGGAGCGGGCAGAAAGGAGGGATCGCGGGAGGGACGAGAGGAGAGATGCGGGCGGAGGGGTGAGTGTGAAGGGCGGACGGAGAGAAGGCGGCAGGCGGCGGGGCTGTGTGTCCCCCCCCGGGTCCCAGCCCGTCGGGGCTGCAGCACAGCCTGGGCTCAGGGTGCGCGGGAGGACCCGGCCTGGGGGGACCCGGGCACCTCCACAGCAAAAGGGCTGTGGCTCGGTGTGAGCGCGGCCTCGGCGCTGGAGCGGAACGGGGGTGTCCGCGCCCGGGGGCACCTGGCCCGGCCCGTGGGTAGCGAGTGCCGGCGGGGAGATCCCTGCGAGGGAGGACGAAGGCGGCAGCCCGCGGTGTCCACCCCCGCCTCGCCTGAAATGTCTGGGAAATTGGGGGGTGCGGGGCCCAAATGAGGGGAGGGGGAGGCGGCAGCGGATACCTGCTGCGGGGAGAAGCCTCGCCGGTGCCGGGGAAGGTGGTGGGGCGGCGGGAGGGCGACGATGCTCGGGCCCGGGGCCTGGGGGCTGCTGTCGGGGGTGGGGGAGGCGGACTGGGAAGTCGTTGCAACGCGTTGCTTTCCTCGAGGCTGCCACGGCTTTTGCACCGCTGGGGCCCGAGCTTTTCGGGGCGAAGCAGATGTGTGTCCGCAGAGGATGGGGGATGGAGGTGGGGGGTGTCTGCCCTTCTTCCCCATCGGGCCGTCGGTGTTTACGCAGCGCGGAGCCGTTCCCGGCGGCAGGATAACCCCGACTTCCCCTCCCACCTGCTCGGGCGAGGTGTGAGCTGGGGGCGGCAGAGAAGTCCCCCTCGCCCTCTCCTCGGTGCCCTTCCGACAGCCTCCGGGCTCCATCCATTCCCCCCGACCCGACCCAGGGACGATTGCGGAGCCGGGGGCAGAGTAGTATCGGTAACGGCGGGGTTCGCAGCCCCTCGTCCAGGCTGGATGCGCTTTGCAGCGCTCCGGCGATGTGCAGCGGCCGGGGAACGGGACAAGCGCCCGTGGGGCTGGGCGAGGCCTCTGTTTAGGATTTAGGCCCTTTTGGGGGGCAGGAGAGGGGACGACCCCGTTTGCAGCTCCGCGCCGTGCCACCCGCTCTCTCGGCTTTGCTCTGCCGCTGCGGGGTTCCCCCGTCGCGGGGCAGCCGGGGCTGGTTTCGCCGTCCCGTCGTCTCACCTCTGCCCGGCACCGCTCACGCGTGTGGGAGCCCCGCGCGTCCTGCACGGCGTGGGGGAGCGGGGCGGGGGGGTGTCCTCTCGGGGCTCTGGGGTTTTGGGACTGCAGCCGCGTCGCTCGGCGGGGACCGGCTGGCAGATATTCCCGGCGGGTCCCGTGTAGCCCCGACGCCGCCGGGCGGGTGGGCAGGCCGAAGGGCACGTCCGCGCCCAGGCTGTCCCCGACGTGGCGCCGCTTCCAGCTACCTAAGGAGCGGGGAAAGAGAAAAGGATAAACCTGGGAAATGGTGCGTGCAACCAAGGCACGGGCAGCAACCCCGAGCTCCCCGACTCTGCCGGGGCGCTGGATTCGGGGCTTTTCTTATTTTCCAGAGGGGAATATTTTCTTTCCTCCTGGGGCAGAGACTGCCCGGAGCCGGACACACCCCGGGGAAGGGACTGCCGCCCGGCGTCCTGCTCGCATTAGCCCCTGGAGCTGCCGGAGGCGGTTTGCAGCTCGCACCCGCCGCTTCTCGCTTTCCTCCGATATCGCCCCGAGGTGCCCTAACGAAATCCCTTTCCCTCCTCCTTGTATTGCCGCCAGGTAAGCAGCGCGGGTCAGCACCGGGACACTCTTCTCCGTGGCGTGTCCCTGAGCTCGGGGTAGAAACTGCCCCGGCCGGGAACCGCGCTGCCAGCAGCAGCGAAGAAACTGAACACCGATGGTGTCACGCTCTTCCCTTATGCCGTTAGCTGCAGGAACATATGCTCAAATATGTAAGAGTCGTCTAGATTTTTCTCTGCAAATATTTTTACCGCATCCAAAGATAATATTTCAACAGAAGAATCAAGCCCCGCAGGCTACAGACAGGGCAGCTATATATAACCCGCTTGCTCACTCCGGCTCTCCGCGCATCGCTCGGGTTATGCAACCCCCGTCGCGGCGGTAGCCACCGGCGCACCCCACGGCTCCGCCCGCCCCATCGGGGCATTTCCCCCGGGACCTTGGTGCAGCTACCTGTCCGGAGGGACTGGGACCGGGGCCGGGCCGGGCCGAGCCCCGCGGGGGGGGCGCGCCGCCTCGCCCCGCGCCGATGCGGAGGAAGGGCCCGGGGGACACCGCGGCGCTCCGAGGGGTCGGTGCCGGGCGGTGAGTAGCGCCTGACGCTCGCCGGGGCAGGGAGGGGAATCGGGGCGGCCCTCCCTGGCGGCCGAGGGACAGCGGCCCCCTGCCCAGGTGCAGGTGTTGCCGACGGAGCGGGCTCTCACGCCGGGCAGGGCAAGGGCTAGCCTGCCGCCCCGCCGGGTGTTTTCCGTTTTCTCCGCTTTTTTCGGCGAAGGGAATTGCTCGAACGCCGGCGGGTGCTTTGGGGCTTTGATGGCCAGGGGCTGGGGCGTCTCATCCCGCTCCGGCGAGGCAGCCGGCGGTACCTGTGCCCGCACCCGACGTGCCCGGTCCTCGCCTGCCGCCGAGCCCCGGCGGCCGGGCCAGGGCAGCCCGCAGCCTCGCTGTGGACGCGGGCTGGAGGAAGGGAGCAATCCTCCCTCTCGGTGCCGGACATCCGCAGCGTGACGCCGGGCTCGGCTCGGCTGGGCTCGGCTCGACTCCGCTCGGCTCTTCCCTTCCCGTCGGCCGGCTCCCGGCGCCGTGATTGACACCGCCGGCCCCTCCGCCCGCCCCGCAGCACATCCCATCCCTCCCCGCCGGCCGCTCGCCGTGCCCGGGAGGCGGGGAAGGGCCTCCCCAGCCCTTTGACACCGTCTCGGCAGGAGTTTCACTTCGCTTTCGCCGCCGCCGCCGCCGCTTCTGCAGGCAAACACCCCCGGCTTCCATGTGACGCCTCCCAGCCACTGAATGGGGGAAAGCGCCTATAAGGGAGCCACTTTCCCTACGTGCAGGAGAAAAGGAGGGAACGAGGGGGGGTGGGGGGGTAGGGGGGGGCAGTAGCAGGAGTTGGTGGTTGAGGGGAAGGGGAGAGAGAAAATAAATTAATAAATCACAGGGAACGAAGCTGGGGCAGAGAAACTGAGACCCCGGGGGAAGAAATTCGTGGGGATATTTATTTATTCCCTTCCCCGGTCCCCTCTCGCTGACAAGGCTCGATCCGGCCATTGCGGTGCTCGGCGCTGGCTGCAAAAGGCCCTGGGGAAGTTTTTTGTTCCCCAACGCCCTTCCCGGGGGGGGACAGGGATTGGGTTGTTTTCTGTTGTTTTGGTGGGGTTTTTTAAGCTTCCCTCCCCCCCGTCTGGAAGGAGGGGGGTCTCGCTCGCACCTCCCTGGATGGTGCTGTAGAAAGGAGGGGAGTGAGGGGGTGGGAGGGGGGGCTCGTGGTGGGAGGCTGCCGCGGCTGCTGCTCCTGCATTGGTGTCTCCCCTATGGACGAAAACAGCCCTCTGTCTCCCAAGGCAAATGCTTTCAGTATCGCCTCTCTGATTTCAGTCGCCGCCGCCGCCGAGCAAGCAGGGAAGGGAGCGCTGGAGGAGCGCGGTAGCGCGCCCGCCCGTCCCGGCTGCCGCCCGCCGAAGATGCACTTCAGCACCGTCACCAGGGACATGGAAGGTGAGCGCCGCGCTCGGCCCCGCGGGGCTGCGGGTACCGGACCCCCCAGCCACAGACTCTCGGAGTATTTTAAGCGTCCCGGCCCGGTGGCAGGGCCGGGGGGAGCGCGGCCTGCCCGCGGGGCCGCTCGGAGGAGGTTTTGCCGTGTTCCCCGGCACGCCCGGGCCCTCGCAGCCCTCCCTTGGAGAATAAGGCTCTGCCCGTGCCCCGGTGGCGGCTTCCGACGGCTCCGCCGCTTGGACTCGCGTCCCCTCGGAGGTGCTGGAGCATCCTCCGACAGCACCGGTCGTGCCCGGGGCAGCGGAGGGCCGCGGCTCGGCTCTGGCCGGCTCTGCAGCCCCTGTCCGGCCTGGGGGCCGCGGCGGGAATAACTGAAGACACCCCCAGGACCTCGAGGAGCCTGTCAGCATCGGAGAGGATCCGAAGGAGCCGTCTGTTCCCCAGGGCGGCCTGTCATGTGCCGCAGGGCCCTCTCGGGCCGGCGGCCGAGGGCTGCGCGGACGGGGCCGTCCCAGCGCTCCTCGGCGCGGACACGGAGCTTTGCTCTGGTCCCCGTCTGTGCCCCCTCTCTTGTCCGGGGATGGAAAAAAGGGGAGATTGCCAAACCAGATACGCCTTCCCCTGTCAGCCGCGGCCCCAGAGCGAGGGACGTTACCTGCAGCACCGTAGCTACACGGAAATAAGAACCGGTTTCTTTCTTTGAGTTCCCCCTCCTCCTCTGTTTTTTTTTTCTTTTTTTTTTTTTTTGAGGGGTGTTTGCTTTGTCCCAAATCGTGTGCTGCGAGGGAGGCCTTCTGCAGAGATAGGACGGGCTCTACACCGCCGCGGCCCTTGGCAGATCTCTAGGGTTTGCAAAGAAAAAAAAAAAAAAAAGAAGAAGAAGAAGAAAAGAAAAAAAAGAGCCCAGGCAGGCAGGCAGCGGGAGCAGCGAGCTCCCCGCCTGCCCCGGGGGGAGCGGGGCTGGGGCCAAGCAAAGCGGAAAGGGGGAGGCGCCCCGCGGGGCTGGGCGCGGGGCAGAGAGGCGGAGGGCACCCCGCGGAGCGGCGCGGAGCTGGGGGGAAAAGCGGGAGCCGGAGCGGAGCCCTGACCGCCTGTTTTTGGAATGATTTCAGCTATCTCCAGCCCCTGGCTCACCCAGCTGTCCCATTTTTGCGATGTTGCAGCTTTCACGGCCAACAGCCTGAGCAGCCTGAACGCCTCCGGGGGGTACCACCTCTCCCCCTCCCCGGGGGACCCGTACGGACAGCATGAGCCGCCGCACTACGAGCCCTGCACGGCTCAGCAGCACCCGCACCCGCCACCCCAGCCCCAGCACGGCTACCCCTTCGGCGGGGCGGCGGCTGGGGCCAACCCGCCGCCCCCCGGCCCCGAGCCGCCCGAGGGTGCCGGGGGAGCGGCCGCGGGGTCGGCCGCCGTCTCGGGCTGCTCGGCGGGGGCGGCCGCCGCGGCCAAGGCGCCGGTGAAGAAGAATCCCAAGGTGGCCAACGTGAGCGTCCAGCTGGAGATGAAGGCTCTGTGGGACGAGTTCAACCAGCTGGGCACCGAGATGATCGTCACCAAGGCCGGCAGGTCAGTGCGGAGCCTCCGAGCGGCCCCGGGCACCCAGGCTAGCCGGGGCGGGAGGGCACGGCCGGAGGCGGTTTGGGCGAAAATCGAGGCTGGCCAAGGGCGAGCGGCGGAGCGGCTCGGCCCGGCCCGGCGGTTGCCGTCATTTGATCCTAGCGCTTCTCCGGGGGGGAAATATGCGAGCTTTTGCGGCCCGAAGGCCTCTTGTGCTGCGGGGAAGAACGCGGGGCTCCTGCGGGCTGGAGGCGAAGGCGTGCGGGGGACGGCGGGCAGGGCGGCCCGGCCCGGCCCGGGGGAGCCACGCCGTGCGCTCCTCCGCGGAGTATCGCTCCTGCTGGAAAGGGTGCTGTGCTCCGCCGGGCGCCTTTGGCTTTCGGTTACCCCGCACGGGACTTAGATCCGTGTTTGCGGAGGACACTGCCCCCGGGGCTGACAGCAACGGCAGGGGGGGGAGAAAGGAGGGAAGAAAAAGCTAACAAACAACCCCGTGCAATACCTGTAGCTAAATAATTTTTTAGCACGGGCAGATCTTTTCTTTCCGGCGGGGACGCAAACAGACCCTAATTCCGCACCTTGAAACGTCCTCTGGGACTGCTGCATTTCCCGACTGTGGAGTAACGAGCCCGGCTGAGCCCGGCTCTCCTTGGCCCCGCTTCGGCTCGGCGGGCCGGGGCCGGGACCCCGCTCCCGGCCAGGGAACAAAGGAAGCGGCTGATGCAGACGCATTAGAAACGAGGAAAGCACGTAGGGAGAAGGGGAGCCCCAATTACGGTTGTTAATCACTGCATTTAATTGCGATCGCCGGGAAGCGCCGTGGCGGCGGCGGCTCGGGCAGAGCTGCGGAGCTTTCCCCGCGCAGCGCTGCGGAGCTTTCCCCGCGCAGTGCTCTGGGCAAACGCTGCCTTCGGGGGGGCGAACGCATCGCTCGGGCTTCCCTTGATTAAAAGTGATCCGGCGGAGGGGGAGAAAAAGAAAACAAATACATTAACCAATCCCCCGGTGTTTGCTCTCGGTTAGCTCTGGGGAAGGCTCGGCGGCGGCGGCTAGAACCCCGGGCGACGCCGGGGGAGAGGGACGCAGCGCGGCCGGTCGAGCTCCGCTCCGAAAGGGCCCCGCAGAAGCGGTGACGGTGCCGTGCGCTCCCGCTCTGCCGCCAGCGGTTTTGAGCGTCCCGAAGGTGCAAAAAAGAAATACATTTACATATACACAGTTGCATGTTTGTTTTTTTTTTTTTTAATAGCAATTTATTAAAATTTAAAAAATCACCGCGGTGCCCGATGGAAAAGCAGCCGGCGCTGCGCTGCGGGACCCCGGGCGTGATTTCCCGCAGACGGTGCCTGCCCCGGTGCCGCGTCTCGCAGAAGCCGCTGTCTCCGGCCGCGGCCACTGCGCCCGGCGCCGGGCTCGGCGCTGCTTTCCTTAGCGGAAAAGGTCGTTCAGGCTCCAGGAGGAGGCTGTCTGCAAACAAGAACTCTTCGATCTGGCTTTCTTCTCTCTCCCAGGACAGCGAAAGGATTGCAAATACCCCAACTCCAAAAAGCGCTCGGAAATTAACCAACTCGATTTGAATCAGAGGCTTTCTCCCCCCTCCTCTTCGTTTATTTATGACACGGACAAATCTCCAGACAGGCGGGTAAAACCAGGAGAAAATGGGGAAAAAAAAGGCAGGAAAACGCTCAGAGAAGGCGCTGTGAAGCCTTTTCTGTCCCAGCGCCTCTGGGCTGGCCCTGCTGTTTGTCTAGGTGGGTCTTATCATCTCGGGTTGTTTGTTTTAAAACTAAGTTTTAAAACAAGAAACACCGGAACTGGAGCTAATGGGGGCTTTTACACCTTTAAAAATAATAATAACAGAGAGAGCGATTGGAAATGTCCTTCAGAGTTTGCTAAAGCGTTACAGAGAGGGAGAGGCAGCCGCCCGATCCTGATGCTGCCCGGCAGTGCCAGTCCCGGACTGGAAGGAGCTGCGGGGCCAGAGCCCCGCTGCCCCGTCGCCCTGGCCGCGGTGAAGGCAGGGCAGCCTTTCCTCGGCGGAGAGCAGCCGCACACAACCAAAAAAGCCCCAGGAAGAGGCATAGCAGGTCCGACCGTGCGCCCCGAGAATGAGCGGGGGGGGACTCTCGATATCCGGGTTTGATCGGGTTGTTTTGTCAGCCGGTGTTGGGAGTTTGGTTTTTCAACGGCTGCAAACCCCCTTCCCGAAATGCCGCCCGCTGTCGCTCGCTTGGTTTCCTACTCAGAGAAAAAAAAAAAAAAAAAGGTATATATACATATCTCAAACAAAAGTGAAGCCGTAACGAGCCCCGACGCGAGGGTGCAACTTCGGCATTGTCCCGCCGTGGAGCCGCGGGCCGGGCCCTGTCCCCGGTGTGTGCAGAAGGAGGGAGGGACGGGGAGACCGCCCCGGTCCCTTCCGTTAGCCCACCCCCGATTGCATTTGCCCCGCAGTCCCTCGGAGGAATCGTGCCCTCCCTGTGTGTGGGACCCGCGCCCCCGGCTTAGCCTGGGGTCCCCGGGGGTCTGCGCGGAGCAGAGCAGCGGGGACATCCCCGGGGGCCGACCTGCCTTGTCCAGGAGCCCCAGGCTCCTTCCCGCTCTCCTTTCGCCCCGCAAAGGTACGGGGACCGGGAGCCAAATCGGGCTCTGGCAACGAAGCGGAGCCAGGAAGGGTCTCGCTGGGACATCCCAGTTGCCCTCTAGTCTTTGCCCGCCGCGGGGGTGTGCGTTTGCCCCTCCGGGCTGCGGGAGGTCTCCCGCTGGCCCCAGGGACCACACTGCTGCTGTAACCGCTGTTTTGAAACGGGCGTAAATTTTGGGGGAGCAGAAGCTACAGAAATGGGACCTCAGCTCCCCCCCCCCCCCCCGGGCTGCCTGAGCCTCCCGGGGCTCTGCCTCTCTAGAGAAAGGGGTAATGCCTCGTGTCTGCTTCAAATCAAATCAGCTGGAAAGATGGGGAAACCGCGGGGTGGAAATTATTTTCACTTGTGACTTTCCATGGCAAAGGGGGAAGTGGCGACGTTTGTTCCCCCCCCCAGTCTTTGCGTCCCGCCGCGGCGGGGCATTTCGGATGTCCGATACAAGCGGCCCCGGAGCTGGCGAGAGAGGCAGGGCCGCACAGCGCTGCTCCGGCTCGTCCTTCGGGACGCTGCTGGGGGATACGGCAGCTCCTGTCCGTCCCTCTCCCCACACTACCCGGCCGCATCTGCCTTTTCCTCCCGTTCCGGCCGGCGGTTCCTGCGAGGGGACCTAACTTCGCAACCGGGTGTACGCCGGGGTTGCTGGAAGGGAAGGGCTGCGGGGTTCCTGCACCCGGCCCTGAGCACCCCCGGGTATCCGCGCCGGTGCCCCGGGGGTCCCCCCCTGCCCTCAACTCAGCTCTCCTTTCTCTCCTCTCTGTGCTAGGCGCATGTTCCCCACCTTCCAGGTGAAGATATTCGGGATGGACCCCATGGCTGACTACATGCTGCTCATGGATTTCGTCCCCGTGGATGACAAGCGATACCGGCAAGTAACCCCCGCAGTGCTGGGTGCTGCTGGGGCTGGTTGGGTCGCCGCCTTCCCCGGGCTCGGGGACGCACCCCTGGGCCCGACACGTGTCGGTGCGAGACGAGGAAGAGAGGCGGGATGCGGCTGCCCTGGGGTCCGTTTCACACCGTTAGAAGGAGTTTGGGGCCGGGAGCGGCGCGGGGCGCAGGCCCGCAGGGCCCCCCTCGGCTTTCGCCCAATGCTCGGGGTCTCCGGGGCCAGCGCGGTGCGGGCAGCAGTGCGGGCTTCCGTGGGGCGGCAGGGCAGGAGCTGCCTTGTCCTGCCGAGAAAAGCCCTCCCCGTCTCCACCCGGCAAACGCCCGTTCCCCCCTAACGAAAATCCCCCCCGGTGGTCCTCGAGTGCCGTAGCCCTTGACTGGGGCAGCTTCCTCGCGGGCGTCCCGGGGCTGCGCCGTGCCTGCGCCGTGCCCACCGGGGAGCCCACTGGGTGCTCGGGTGAAGATAGCAAGTTTTGTGCTCTGGAGAGGCACCGGCCGTCCAAGCCACAAATCTCTGCCCTTGTTTCCAGCGGCAGCGTAGGAAGGCCTTGGAAACGGACGACTCGCAAGGCAGCGATGCGGTCTGGTTTGCAACCCCTTTAATTTAAAGACAGTGAAAGGCGCATTATGTATTTAGCTTCAGATCAGGACGCCGAGCAGGCAGCCCGCATAGGAATCGCAGGGTCCGATATATAAATATTTAGACAGATATCCAAATTCTCAGGGCGTCCTAGAAATGTTTGCTTGTCAAGGGAAGTGGGATATATAACATCCAATTGAGTATATCTTTAAAAAGTAATGTTTCTGCTCGACTCCAATGGTGTCTAATTCCCCCTGTGCAAACACTGGCTTTTAAAGTAAACACGTGTATAGAAGATTGGTTTCTCTGTTTTAAATGTTACTGTTGAATATGTACTTTGAAAGAATGAAACAAGGCTGCTAAACTCTGGACTTGCTATTAATCTACCCATAAATTTCCACTTTTCACTTAAAGCCAGAACATTACAGTATAGAGGGCTCCCTTTCACCTTTTTTTTTTTCTTTTTTTTTAGAGGAAGAGGGAGCTTTTGTGGCTCCTCTCCCAAATCTGTGCAGGTAGCTATAAATTGCCTCCGTCCTGCAGATTTCTGTCCCGCCAGTTCTATCGGTAACCTGATAAAATATTATTTCCCTCCCACAACGAGTCTGGCTGTGGAGAAGAGCTCGTTCCTCTCGTTTCCATCGGAAGCGAGAGCGACGGGGGAGGCGGCGCTTCCCCCTTGCCGGGCCGGGGGGACCCTCCCGGGCCGGACCCTGCGGGGACACGGGGTGCTGCGGTGGCGGGAGTCCCCCAGGCTGCGGCTGAGGGTGCCTTCCCCTCCCGACAGGTACGCCTTCCACAGCTCCTCCTGGCTGGTAGCCGGCAAAGCCGACCCCGCCACCCCCGGGAGGGTGCACTACCACCCCGACTCCCCAGCCAAAGGGGCGCAGTGGATGAAGCAGATCGTTTCCTTCGATAAGCTCAAACTGACCAACAATTTGCTGGATGACAACGGGCATGTAAGTGTTCCCGGGGGGAGGTGTCAGACACGGGGCTGCACCGGAGGGAACTCCCCGCGCTGTGATTCCCGCGGGGTGCCCCCGCCCGCGCCCCCCTCCTGCCCCAGCCCCGCGGCTGCCCCCGGGCAGGGGAGCCGGCAGGGCCGGGGGCTGCGCTGTCCTCTCTCGATGCTCCGCCTGGATCAGTTATTGTCTCCCTGCTCGTTTTATCATTCAGATCATTTTGAACTCCATGCACAGATACCAGCCGCGTTTTCACGTGGTCTACGTGGACCCCCGGAAAGACAGCGAGAAATACGCGGAGGAGAACTTCAAAACGTTCGTCTTCGAGGAGACTCGCTTCACGGCCGTGACCGCCTACCAGAACCACCGGGTGAGGCGGCAACGGAGCCCGGGGCAACGAAAAAGTGGGGTTGGGGTCGCCCGGGAGGTACCACGGGCTGGAGGTCGGGCCGCGGGTGTCCGGTGGGGGTGTCCGGGGTTACTCCCGCCTCCTCCTCCCCATCTGCTAAACCCATTCGGGGCAGCGCAAGGAACCCGATAGCCGGGGAGCAGCGCAGGGCTGCATCGCGGCACGCCGAGGAAGCGACGTGGGCTCCAGCCCCACCGCCAGCTTCCCCCGCCCGGGGGGGACCTCATTACCTATGTAAACCCGAGACCGGGGCTAGTTGGGAAACTACAGGCTTCCCGCTGCGAAATGTCACTCTCAATTTGTTTGGATAAATCTGCGATTTTACTTCTCTAAGCTCGCGGCGGTCTGTTTCACCCCAGAATACAATTATATGTTAAAAAACGGAACAAAACGAAACAAAACAACCCACCCCCCCTTATCTGATGCGGATTTCTGGGCAGCAGTTAATCCAATTGCTTCTTTAAATCGCATCAGTGTAATGTAGAGAGCAAGAATTCCAGCCGCGAGTGCAAATACGATTTCATAGCGGGGGCTTTACAGCGCGGCTCCCAACTGCCTCGCTCCGCGCTGGTACCGCAGCCCTCTCCGGGGCTGGGTGGTGGGGCTGTCCCCGAGCCGCCGCCGGCCGTGCCACCCTCCACAGCGGCTCCGAGCACATCGACCCGGGCCTCCCCCCACCCCCCGGGATGCCGCCCCGGAGAGGCGGCGAGGCCGGAGCAAGGCTATGCCTTTAAGGGTCTCCGGAGTCCCTCCCCGGCTGGCATTTGCCTGATGGCTCCGGACAGCTGCTCTTTCTCTCCTGCTTTCTATCAGTTTGACCTCTAAGGCTGGAACTGTCACTGAGGGGCTTAAAGTTTGTTTTTCAACCCATTCCGGAAACTCACAATCACATACTTTATCCGTGGATTTGCTTAAATATAGAAAATGTCCTGCCTTCTCCCCGGCGAATTAAATAAATACATAAGTATGATTTATCCAGTGATTTGTCTTAGCTGCTCCAGTGGTGACCCATATAATGTGGCATTTTCTTACAAGTGCATTTACGCAGCTTTTGCAGCCGACTTGGGCTGCCTCTCCCTTTGCCTTGAACTCGTATTAGATAGCGTACTAGCCTGCATTTTCTAACAGAGTTGGAAAGCACATGTTTGTGCTCTGTGGCTCCACCAGCCACCTGGGTCCTCTCCATTACACCAGGCACTGCTGACTCCCAAGGCCTGCTCGGGGCCATGCTCGCTGTCTGACCAGGGAGCTCCATGTATGCCACTTTGAGACATTTCCCCGTTTATCCTTACAGATCACGCAGCTGAAGATTGCCAGCAACCCTTTTGCCAAGGGATTCAGAGACTGTGACCCTGAGGACTGGTAAGGCCATGTCTTTATTGACTATGACTACACCCCATTCTCACCCCCAGTTTCGCATGCACCTGCCCAGCTTACATTTGCACAACTTGCACGGAGTTTGGGAGAAACTACATCGAGCCTCATTTGCCACCTGCAGCTCACAGCAGCAATGCTCCAAGTGCTTATTCTGTTGGACCATCAGCTCTGTAACACTTCTCCCCTTCTTCTTCCAGGCCCAGGAATCACAGGCCAGGGGCCCTTCCTCTCATGAGTGCTTTTGCCAGATCCCGGAATCCAGTCTCTTCCCCAGCCCACCAGAACGGGACAGAGAAAGGTGAGAGCCCCAATGGCCAGGGCAGCCTGTCACCCTGGACCTCCTGGCCTGCAGGGCCAGCCCCAGCGCATGCATACTTGGGGCTAGCCTTACACACCACACTGGTGCACAGCCGCCTGCAGCGGGCACAGCTCCATTGCTAATGAGCTTTGCGCTACCACCTATTTTTTTTTTTTTTTTTTTAAACAAAAATAGCCACCTTTGTGGCCTAATTAATTTTTGGGGGGGTCTAAAACGCTCACTGTTGTTGTGCTTAAGCCACTTTGCTGCTTTAAAAGCACCACCCTTTTCCTTTAGCGTCCCATTTTTGACTTTTCGGCAGCAAGTTCAGGTTTTCAGGCAGGGATGAGCTTTGGCTCCTCCGCACGTTGCCCTGCTAACGCGCCTCGGCAGTGCGGCCGGGGCTGGGCTGCGCTCATTCAGGAGCTGCAGCCAGGCTGAACAGCACCTCTGCCCCTCGACTCCTTTGCCATTATGCAGAGCAAACAACTGCAAAGACAACCCGGGGCCTTTCTTCCAGCGCACTCCGGGCCTGCAAAATAAAGGGAAGTCTGTATTTGTTTAGTGTTACACAATTGCAAAAATTTCAGGCGTGTACCAGCTTGTCAGCGCAGCTCCGTTTGTCAGTCAGGCCCTGTCCCACCGGCCCCGGGTCCCGCCGCGCACTCCGCTGCCGCGCCTCGCCTCTGCCTTCGCGCTCCGCGGCTTTCTCTACCCGAGCGTCTCCCGACCGCCCGGCCCGGGAGCGGGCGCTGACGCTGTGTGCCCCCGCAGATGCCGCCGAGAGCCGCCGGGAGCTGGAGCGGGAGGCGGCGGGCGGGCCGCCGCTGCCGGCCGAGGCCGCTCACCAGCAGCTGCTCTCCCGCGTGCTCAGCCCCACGCTGCCGGGCGGCGGCGGCGGCCTGCTGCCCCTGGGCGGCGCGGGCGGCGGCCGGCCCAGCCCGCCCCACCACGAACTGCGCCTGGAGCCCGCCGCCTCGGAGCCCCTCCACCACCACCCTTACAAGTACCCGCCGGCGGCGGCGGCCGCCGCCTACGACCACTACCTGGGGGCGAAGAGCCGGCCCGCCCCGTACCCCCTGCCCGGCATCCGCGGGCACGGCTACCACCACCACCACCATCACCACCACCACCACGTGAACGCGGCGGCCGCCGCCAACATGTACTCGTCGGCCGGCCCGCCCGCCAACTACGACTACGGGCCCCGGTAACGGCGCTGCCCAGCGCCTCGCCGAGCCGCCGACGGCGCGAGAGACTCGCGGCGGCCGCGCGTGCCGCGGCCGTTACCGTCCTTCCCTCCCCTTCCCGCCTTTCCCTCTCTTCCCGCCTTACGAGTGAGCTGATAGGCCAGCGTGACCTCATCGACAACCGGAGAGCCCAATCGCCGGAAGCCGCGGGCCCCCCTCCCGCTCCCCACCCGTCGTGAGGGGGGTGGCGGCGGGGATCCGGGTCGCGCCGGGTGATACCCGTAGCGGCGTGACCCGCAGCTGCACTTTGATAAATGAAGCCATATGTCGTTATCTCCCTTCTTCCTGCCCCCGCACCTCCCTCCGTGCTGGTGCCCCACGAGCGCACTGGGCACTGAGGGCCGTGGGGCTGCAGGGAAGCGGTGAGAGGACGGGGAAGCGGCAGCCGTGAGGTGACTTGCCCCCTTCCCACTCGCCCGCTGGGTGTCCTGATGGAGATTCGGTGTCGCCACCGGTTTTGGCGCTGGCACGGCTGTTTCCCAGCCCAGCGGGCCGTGTAACGTTAGCACCGAGCAGGGCGGGTGGTGGGGCTGGCCATGAGCCGGACACCGGGCCTGGGGACGGAGTGTAATTCTGCACATGTTGATGTAAGTCTCTTTTACCTCGGGGATGCTTAGCCTCCACAGTTGGCTCAGATGGTTCTTCGAGGAGACTGTCAAAGGAAGCAGAGTTTAACTTAAGGGAACACTTTGAATCTTCACTGTCGGAACTAATTGTCCCCTTCTCCCCTGGTCCTGACCTGCTCTGAGTTTTGGGGTTCATTGGGGCAGCTTAACCACAACAGCATTTTCTGGAGCTGTTGAGCCCGTAGCCAAGAGCACAGCCATGCACAGCATCTTGTTTTCACAACAATGGATACTGAGGTTTAAAAACCAGCCTGGGTGGGGGGGGAATACCCACAGAGTTTAGGCTGTGTATTCTCAGCAATAATTTGTAATCTGGCTGCTTCCCAGGCAGCCTCACAGTACTGCCGTCCTACGCCTTGTCCCGAGTTCTCGATGCTCTCCTGTTAAGAAGTGCCTTTTAGAGGAACTTCAGGGTTTTTTCCCCAGAATGCCTCACCCCTTATATTTGACTGACCCAAACTGCAGTAGTCCCAAAGTGCACCTATTCTGCACCTACCTGCTTGCCACATCTTCCCTCTTAGAGCTGGTAAGTACTTTTTTCTTTTTTTCTGTTAACATCTTCCTTCAAGTATTCTTGCCTTATTGTTCAAAAGATGGGCCTGTTCATCACAGTTTCTCCAGTGATGTGTTTTGAATAGTTGGCTTGTGTTTTTTGTCAGATGCTCACCAAACGGCAGTCCTTTTGTGTTCAGAGAAGGTATTGAACAGCTCCTCAGCTGTCTGGTCTACAGTATTATGAACACTTGTCTGATTCTTCCACGTGACTCTGTGAAAAGAAGGGGGTTATTAATTTTTTTTTTTTAAGTCCTCTATTCATCCATGTTTGTGCATTCTTCACTACAAACCTTTTAAAACATAATCTTTCCCTTGTGCAGGTGGCAGCGTTAATAGCAATGTTTATTCTGTCTTTGGCAGTGGGCTTTGGGCTTCCAAAACTTTTTGGAAGGTTTCAAGAAGGGATATAGGCTAACATGCATATTTTATGTATTTTTTTTTTTTCTGTTATAAAAAAATATATATGGATCCATGAAAAAGACTTGTGCAAGAAATATGTATTTTATTTGACATTTGCAGTGAATTGTGAGATTCTTAGTGTCTGACTAAACCATAATTAATGTTCTCAGAAAGGTTGATGTAAAATAGCCTTGTGCTTATTATTAGTCAGTGGGAAATGGCTCTCGGATGTGCTCTGTTGCTTTGCCGCTGTTATTTCAGAGTTTTCAGTATGATTTGTTATCTGTAAACTGGTTAGTGCCAACGCTTTGGTCAAACGTTTAACGAAGTTGTTATATTTATTTCTTTCAAAGATTATACAAACATTTTTTTTTCCTTCATAGTTGCAGTGTAGGAAAAAGGTGAAGACAACCAAAGAATCATATCTGGAAACAGTGTAGATACATGTAGATATTTGTAGATATATGTAGATAATCTTATTTCATTTAAATTGAAAAGACATTGGACAGTGACATTTATAAATGTTTTTCCTCTTTTTTCTTTCTTTCATTTCTTGTGTGATTACTTGTGTATATTTGTCAGTTTGTCTGCTCTGAAGTCTAAACCTCCCTTACAAAACGAGGTCACTTAAATAAGGAAGGAATATTAAACTGGAGTTGTTTAGTCTGAAGAAATAGTGAATCTCCATAGGCGAATGGTCCTTTGCTTCTGTCTCCCTGGTCGCTGGAGTTGCCCATGGCAGT
The DNA here is from genome assembly GCF_965231255.1 of Vanellus vanellus. NCBI lineage: Eukaryota > Metazoa > Chordata > Aves > Charadriiformes > Charadriidae > Vanellus > Vanellus vanellus. The sequence goes on from NC_138921.1 coordinate 7,791,272, forward strand.
AGTGATCTATCCTTATGCAACAGCTTGCAGGGTTGGGATCCCAGGTTGAAATGGATACATTTGTTTCCGTTTGTATTGGTAAGCACCTGTTTTCTTTAAACTTACACAGAGTGCTGCAGGAAGTGTGTCTGGCTTTTAGCGCATGCTGGCCACACACCTTTTCAAACGTACTTTTACTGCACAAGAGCTGAGAGGACTGCATGACCCAAAACACCAGGACTAAACTGTGCTCTTACACAAAGTGGCTCAAGGTCCTTGCCTTGGCTGTAGGAATCTTAACTTATCTCCATTAGAAGAGAAAATTATTACAGAACTTCAACCTATGGCTGTGGGCAGTGGGCCCTCAGGGTCACTAGTCTATCCTCTGTGCTAGAAGAACCACTACAGAAGTCCCGTGTCTGAATGGGAAGGAGAGACCATGTAGCTGTATCAAAACTACAGTTTTAACTATGAAAATGGTATTTCTAACCTTGATTTTAAGCCATCAATATGCAAGGTGCTTATATATGTTAGTGTTAGGCATGTTAGCAGCCCATTTCATGTCATGTTTTAGTCCTTAAATCAAGGTTCCTCGGGGCTTTGACTAGTGTTTCCTCCTTGTAGAGCTATGTCTATCTCACCGGATGGGAGTGTTCCAGATATGGAAAGCAAGCAGGGTTATTTTTCTATCACATCAAAAAATCCACTTCAAACAAACAACTGCCCCGTAACAGTGCACATCGAGTAGTAGAAGCCTTTTGAGAATCACAGAAAATCTGTAACAATGTAATTTTGTTACCTGTCAGCCAGTTAGTCAAGATATATCATGTACAGGCCATGCCTTATCTATATGTATTGCAGTTTCATTTGAAAAATGACTTTGTATGATTTGATTACGTGTATGTTTAAACTTCACTCACTACATGCTGTCACCAAGGTTCATAGAACATACTTGGAAAGAAGGCTGCAGAATTTCCAGACAATATGTCCACTTGTGATTGCCTTAAGTCACACATAACACTGTGTATTTAAAAGCTGCTGGTAAAACAGGCCCAAGCACAGAGGTTACAAGCACCCTTTGTCTCTTCCAAACAGGGCTAGAGAATAAATTAGCCATGTGGCTCCATTTTCCAGAGGTACAGGCTGAACTTACTGATTGCTCCAAACCGCATCACTTACTTCAGTGGATAAATATAGGGTTAGGCACCCACAGGTGAAACAAGGGAGGTCTTTGCTCAATCACTTACCCAAACACTGGGGATAGCCCAGGTTTTTGGGAATGGTTTTATTCTTTCCCTACTAATGGATCTGACTAAATTCAATGTAGGATAGGAGCATGGGGATGAGAATTCTGTGTGCTTACAGTGTTCGTGCAAACAATTTACACACTTCATGGATGTACTTTTTAATCTTTCCTCCTGTTCAGGGAGATCCTAGAACTGCTTTGGGTGGAGCTGTGAAGGTGGTCCCCAGCAGATGCCTCTTGGCATCCTGGGGCGTTGGCATGTTTTCAGTCAATCTCAAGCATGCATATGCATGGCCGTTGCCAGAGGAGCAAGCACGCTGGTTTCCTTCATGCTACAGTCTGTGCAACAGTGGGTTGCAGTGTGGAGAATGACCCAAGACCTGCAGTCAGCATAAAAAGGCATTTTGCAGTCACCATGCCATTGGGGGACAGTGTGGGTCTCCCATGAGCTAGGGGCTTCCTAGTGCATCCCTGCAAGGAGCCATGGCTAGTGGAGCTGCAGGGCTCAGGGCCACCTCAGCTGGTGTGCTGTCCTCACGGCCAAACAGACCTTATTCTCACCAGCAAATGGATTTCAGCTGTGATGCCTGGATCCCCGGCCGAGGGGCAGCTGCACCTTGATTGGGTCAGAGAGGAATAAGAAAGGCAGGGTCACTCCTGCTGTGCAATGTTCTGTTAATGCTGGGGTATCCCTATAGCTGTTGAGAATGTTAGGCACCCACAGGTTGGGTTTTGGGATGGCAGCTGAACCTGGTTGCCTGAGGAGTGCTGGAAGAGCTATCACAGCAGTGCTTGCAAGGCAAGTTTTAGCACCTTTGTCCAAGGAGCTCAAAAAGTTGCTGTGAGCTTGTTGAACACAGCTGGGGTGGAGGATGGGGGGGAGAGAGAGAGAGAGTGTGTGTGTATGTCTACATACATACGTGTTCTGGTTCCTGTTGCTTTTCCTTCTGTTGTTCAGTTTCATGATGGGTTGAAAACAAACGTGGTTTCGCTGGCGGAGCATTGAGGCAGTGGGTGTGATGGTTTGACCCGCTATTTATGTTAAATGGTCGGCGTGGCCAGGAGGTGCTGTGTTGCTCCCGGGTGAGCTTTGGCGGTACCGGGAGGCACCCGGGGTACGGCGGCGCCGGTGGCCGTGGATGCAGCACAGGCGCACCCCGTCCGGCCGTGCCTGAAGAGCAGGCTCCCTCCAGAGGGAAGAGCTGGGCATCGCACCAGGTAGGTCATGCACACACGGGAAGTGAACCCTTGGAAACTTGCGAATACACAATTTGAGAGAAAAATAGATATTTGTTTTACAAAGAAAGATTTGATCTTTGAAGCACGCAGGCATAAATAAGGAGGGGCAGTAATCCGTGAGTTGGAATTTGAAGATAATCAGCCAGCAATAATTCGGCCGTTGCTATAAGCTGGTGTTATGAAGAATGCAGGCTGCTAGTGTAGAGGCTAGTATGTCTGTATGTATATAACTTTTTTCTAAACTTATGGCGTTTTTTCTTTATTTAATTACTCTAATTCAGTTGATCAGTGCTTGACACAACTAGATGAAAGCGACCGTACCCAAAGATTTCTGTTACTGGCCATTATCAAGAGCACAGCGTGTGCTTATAAAAATGTGCTCTCTATTAAAGCGAGACACCCATTGTCTATAGGAATCTAGTTAGTGTGTCAGAGGTTTGCTAATCTCCAAGAATAGTATTTCTTACTTTTTTCTGCCCAGTATGTTGTACACCTGATCAATGCAAAAAGCAAGAGCTGGTTTTGAAGATATACATTAATTTTGAAAAATATGTACATGTCCTACATACACTATATATGTACATGTACAAGTCTGCTTTTCAAAGGTCCACCTCCCTTCAGGAAGTTTATGTAAAGTACTGTATGTGTTGCATATGCCAGAAAAATGCACTCATTCTCCCCCATTAATAGAAATGACCTATTATAAATTTACCAATGATACCATAGTTTTATAAATTGGCCACATATGTCTGTGTAATATATTTATTATATCACATTTCATAGCATTTCTGTTTTATGAAATTCAGCCTTGAATGTGTCACATATGTTTTGCATATATGTGCAATAGTCGGCCAAGTATATCTGAGTAAAGTATGATAAATGTGTTCTTTCCATATGGGAAATTAAATGTTTTTCCAGATTTTTTAAAAAAAGTTTATGAAGAGCAGCCTATACAAAATAATTACAATAAATCACTCACTTCTATTTAGGTTAAAATTATAAATTTGAACTGGTAAGAAAGTCATTAAGAACAAAAGCCAGAAAAGTCACATTTAGGACTTAATTCCATAAAGAGACCAGCATAAAGAAAAGGGCTCGCTGCTAGACAGTGTAAAATCATGCAAACTTGTATAGCAACTTCCATCTTATGCTTAGAGTGATTCTGTGGCTGATAAAGGATAGCCTCTTATCACCTCTGTGAGAGGACGAACATTTTGTACAGCGTGCCTCACCAAGAAAGCAAGTGCCCTTTTACATCTGTTCTAGCCTGAGTTCTAGTTACAGAATTTTGTAGTTCCTGTATGAACAGCCCTTAGCGGCCATTGGTAGCTGCAGAAGGAAAGGGCATGTTTTCCTGCAACCCAATACACTCTCACTGACGCTAGTTCTGGTAACTAACCCACCAGTAGTTTCAGTGGGCAGGGCAGGACACTTCTGGTGCTGTTGTGATGTTCTGCACCTGCCTGTAACAGGGTAATTGCACAAGTGCTCAGGTACTCAGACTGAAGTCCTTGGGCTGAATATGTAAATTGCAAAAGGAAGTTAAAAACAGAATAAACAACACGTAAAACTTACTGAAGCACTTTCATGTGAGGTGTTTGCACTGTTGTTTTTTTCAATGGTTTTAGCTTGTCTGATGGACAAGGGCCCTGCGCTTGTGTTTGCTTTTTTACTCTGCTTGCCTAGTGCTCCCATTGTCCCTTGTTCCGGGGGGCAGACGGTTCCCCTTCTCCCTCGGTGCTCCAGCCTGCCTGCTTCAGCTGCCTTTGGGCTGGGGTGTGAGCTCCAACAGTGAGCAGGCAGAGTGAGCGCTGGAGCTGAGGCAGTCCGGTTCCAGTCATCTTAAAAGGGCAGAGGAAGGCGAGGGGGTGGGGGGAGGGAAGATAGCGGCCCTCCTCCCAGGCTGATTTTATTTGAGTGCTGCCTTACACATTTCTTTTATTTCAGCAAACACGAAGTGAGTCTTTCATTCTATTCCCTTTCCTGCTTGTTGTCAACTACTTCAAACCAGATGGGCTCAAGAGATAAAACTATAAAGACTCAATGTCTCTATTTAGCATGATGCCAAGTCTGCATGCCATCAAAATTTCTGAGGAAAAAAACCTGAAAAGACAATACTTACCATAAGTATTATGTTAAAAGCAGCCTAGATGTTTTTTTTTTTTCTGTGAACGCAGACAATGAATCACTGAGATTTCACATCAGCAATTTTTTTAATTACCGTGAAGACAAATGCCATGTCCACGTTCTCTGCCATGTTTAAAGTTATTATGTCGGCCCAATGTACCAACTTTCCTCCTATCTATGTCAGAACACCTTTATAGCAAGCAGTGCCATGGGTACCAGGAAAATGTACCTTTGCATGCATGAGATGCCAGAGCTATGGAGCAGAATAATGGCTCAGTATTTTAACATCTTCCCTAAATTCCCTGAGCTGAGTGTAATCGAGATCCATCAACCCTGCAGCTGGTAGGAAAGAGAGATCATTGCTGTCCAGAAAGTGCCAAAGGATTTCTGTAGGGTTTTTTTCTGCCCTAATTTACATATACTGTGAATAAAAACTAGGAGGAAACAGCATCCAGCTGTAATCTAAATCTAATGTAACAGCCTTTTTTTTATTATTATAACTTGAAATGTAATAGACGATTGTTAGAATTAATATTTTTTTCACTTCCACGTCACTAGTCTCTAAGGAGATAGTCTGTACTGCTCTGGGATGGTTCTTCTGCAGTGCATGTGGCTGCTTCAAGACCTCAGTCCCTCCCACTCTCTCCAGTGGCACTGTAACATTTGGCATTATGACTGTTCATAGTAGAGAACTAAATATATGCTCCTCTGGGTTGAGGACAGGCTTATTTAGAGGTGTAGAGGTGTAGTTTACAGGATTTCCTAGTGGTCCGACACCTTTAAAAAGGGATGATGGCAAAAGCAAATACTTCTGAAACTGAAATGAGCTGGTGTACAAATTTAAAAAGACAGGCCTATCACCATATGCTTGCTCTAGGTACTTTTCCTCTCTGCCATCCATGTTCTTTTCCCATAAGGAATCTGGCACCTTGGTGGTGCTGGGCCTTGGTTTGCTTCAAGGCCCCTAGTGCTTTCCAGAATCTTTGGATCATCTAATTTACAGGGGCAAGCTGCTTCTTTGTTTTGATTTGCCCCCCACACCCCCTTTTCCCCTCCTCTCATAATACTGAACTGCAAATCAAATTCCTCTGAGATAAGTCAGAATAAAGCAGTACACAGTAATGCTGATAGAACATACAGATGTATTTCATACCATCCATCAGATGAGTAAAACATTTGCAACTGAGAGATGATGTTGCTACGGTCCCAACTATGTGGTTTAATAATACATTGTAGTGTCAAAGTTTTTGTGATGGATTGTATTGAAGGGGAATAAACCGCTAATAGCTAAACTAAAATTTACTTGGACATGAAAATTAAATATATTTGGGGGTGTGTATCACTACTAAATGTATTATTTGAGGGGGTGTTACTACTCTGGAACAAAATTCTTAATAGGCTGAGTAAATGCAGCTGATGATAGCATTATAAATGCATAGGGGAGCAGATGTCTCAACTAAACAGACCTGTTATTTCGTGGTGTTTGATAAGGGGTGGTGGTAAATAAAGCCATACACAAGAATGGCTGTGTGACTAACCAGCCCAAACTCTGGCTGCTGGACTACTCTTGACTAAAAGGGGCCTCCAGGAAAGCTGGGGAGGGACTCTTTATCAGAGGGTGTAGTGATAGGACGAGGGTAACAGCTTTAAACTGAAAGAGGGGAGATTTAGATTAGATATTAGGAAGAAATTCTTTACTGTGAGGGTGGTGAGACACTGGCGCAGGTTGCCCAGAGAAGCTGTGGATGCCCCATCCCTGGAGGTGTTCAAGGCCAGGTTGGACGGGGCTTTAAGCAACCTGGTCTACTAGACCAGCTCCACGCTTTGATGTTGGCAAGTTTCACACCTGCTATGCTTCAATTTAAGTCTATTTTAAAAGTTACTTTTCTGTCTGATAGTGCAGACACGAGGGGTTCTTGCATTTAATTTCATACTTTGAGATCCTTAAATTAATTGCCAAAAAACTAGTAGGATCTTAATTCTGGATAGTTTTCTTCATATTACATAAAAAAAAAAAAAAAAAAAAAAAAAAACAAACAAACAAACAAAAAAAAACAAAAAAAAACCCAAACTCCAGCATGCCTCAGAACAGTAGGGCATGGATTAAACACAGTCAGGTTTACTTGGAAAAATTACTGAATACTACAAACAACAGAAAACCCATGCGTTCTTCCTTAGTCATTGCCATCTCTTTCTTGGTAGCAAACTGGTTGTGCTTAAACATCCAACTTCGCATCTTGGCATTGCTGTAACATTGTCTCGTATTAATCCAGGCAGTCATGTGCCACGTTTTATGTAATGATCCATACTTTCACACCACAGACACACAGCCAGAAAAGGAAAGACATTGATTTAGCGCTTGGTAATCCTTGTTTAATCCCCAGTCCTTTGGTTTACATCACTAACATGGCTTCTGCAGTAGTCAGTGTTCTATCTTTGTTCTTGGCAGACTGAATTAAAGGAAAGATTTATTAATTCGTAAGTTGGCTTTGTAGATGCATCTTAAATGTGCTAAAAACCAAAGTGGTCCAGAAGCCAGTATTGACTTAACTATAAAAATCTGCTCTTTAAAACTGGAACCTTTGCAACAATCCAAGCCCAGCTGCAAAGAGTAATTTATTTGCTTACTAATGCAATTGCATTGTATAGGGCTAACTAACAACTGCCTTATTACAGGCCCCCAGTCTACTTCCTTTTTCACTCATTACTACAAATACAATTAATCTCCTCTTTCCTTGCTCATCTACACCTGCAATGCTTTATGGCTCATGTACTGATAAGAGAAAGGAGTTGGAACTAATGGATTCATTTGCAAAAAATGTTAGAGGGTCAGAGATCACCATTCATTCCAGTGGTGATAAATATTCCATGTAATTGCTGCACAAATGCTAGTGTTTGGGATTTATTTCTATTAGTTTATGAATGCTGGTTCCTTTCTTCCCTCTCACAGTGCCAAAGATGATGATTCTTGGGAGGAAGCCTTTTGTAGTAATTTAGCTGTCACCACCTTCACTCCTGAATCCTTTAGGTGAGGTACAGGCTAGCCCTGTTCCTTTCTGGCAGGTGAGATTCCAGAGCTAACTCCAGCAGCTTAAGGTGGCTCCTCACTCACAGCCTTCCTGCTAGCAAGTCAGCTGAAATCTTGGCTGATAAGCATGCTCATGTTACAATTGTAAAAAGCTTTATTTTTTTTTTTTTTCCCAGAAAAAAAGACTTGTTAATTTCCTAGATGCAATCAGACAACTGTATCGTATGGTCTATAGCAATATAGAATGTCTTTCCTGTTGGAAATCATTCTACTTTGGGAAAGTCCAGGTCAGTTCCTTAAACAAATAAACTTTAGAAGACTGTAATTCATATTCAAACTATGGCATTTAGGCTCAACTCTAAATCAAACTAATGTAGTCTGGTTGCTCATTTCAAGGAAACTATAATGTGGAAAAAAAAATCCCTTTACTGAGTGTTTAAATAAAATCAGTTGTGATGTAAAGTGTTAATGAATTAATTGTTGTAATGTGCAAAAGTGTCACATGTATAGTGCTTTGGTAATGGGAAGTAAATAAGTATAGGATGGGTCTGTTCTTGCAAGCAGATCTGCAACATGTTCTTCCTCTTGAAGTTGATGAAACTCTTTACCTGTGTCTGTCTGCTAGTAAGATTACAGATGCAGTTCATGCCCTCATTTTCAATTTGCATTTGCATGACTGAGTTTATTTTTAAATCTACCTAGTCAGACAAACATAAATATTTAACCCCCAGCAAAGGGTGGTAAGTTTGGTGTGAAGGCATATAGTAATCTTTAGAGTATCTTCCAAAAGACGTGTTAGTAAATCTAAACATCCCTTGTGAATATGCATAATTAATTTAGACACCAGCATTGACAGTAAATGGCATTTTTCAGAGAAAAGAATATACTCGAGTTCCTAACTTTCAGGCTCTGACCTAACAGCGCTCTTACTAAGACACAAGGGATTAATCCATTCTTCCTAGGGGGCTGCCACTGTGCCAATATCATAGTATTTGCATCAAAAGTTATTTCCTACTGTGACTGTAAGATGCCCAGGCCTTCATTAAAGACACATTTTGCGTCCTGCTTTGGGACCTGAGGTCTAGCACACAGGAGAGAAACACTGAGTGAGGGTAGCTGTGAGCCAGCCCCAGAGCCAACCGTGCCAGGAGCAGAAGCCGGGCTGTGTCAATGCCTTGGAGCCTCCCGAGGGCCCTGCAGCATTAGGTGCTCAAGGCATTCAGAGCAAGCGGTGTGCTGAGTATGGAGCTTGTTGATTAAAAGGTGTAGTGATTACACAGGTTAAAGGGCAGGGCACTCTCCTGAGCAGATGGAGACTTCAATTCTACCACTCCTTATTTAATATTTAACTTATTTATTATAATCTAAGTGGAGAGGAAGCTAAAGCACAAGCATGTATCCACTGGGTTATGTCTTATTAAAAATAAAGTGATTGTGAAACTGTGCTCATACAGCAGAATTTCATTAAATTCTGCTTGCAGGGCACCACTCAAATGTGAGACACCAAACTCAAGGGTGCCTGACAGGCTTCATGTGCGGTGCCGTACGAGACAGGACAGCCAAAAGGGATTCTCTGCAAACTCCCCATGACAGGTCCTTGGACCACACATGACAATGTTTTCCATATTTATTTATTTGTTTGTTTTTCTATGTTGATTCTGACCTACTTTAAGAAAGGGAAAAAAAGAAAAAAGGTTTCTTCCAGCAGCAGGTTTGTGGAGAAAGACCCTGTCCCATTCCATAAGGTTGCTGCACGGTGTAGGTAGCTCCTCCCCTGTGTGGGAGGTGGATGATGGCTGGAGATGAAGCACTTACCATCTATGCAACTCTGGTCGATGTAATGACACTAGCACCTCCCCTTCACTCAGGAACACTCAAACTTAGGCTTTAACTTTCAACTGCAATGTGATCCCCCATGCAGCTACTGAATAGTAAAGAAACAATCAAAGAAATGCATTATTTAAAGTGCTCTCACACTCCAAAATGTGTAAGGCCAAGTTTTATTGTGAAAAGCCTGGCAGCAGCATCCTGTTTCTGTGTTTTAATGGAAAGAAGATCAGTGTCAGTGCTTAAGACTTTTAGTCCAACAGTATTCTCTGCCTGTAAAGCACAGCTGGATGGCAGACCCAGACCTTAATTTGCTTGTGTGTTTTCCCTGAAATAATTTCTGAAGTCTTTTGATGTTGCTGTTCACTACAATTCTGGAGACTTTTTTGTTGATGTCCAGCTCTGTACAGAGGCAGCAACAACTATTTCCAATAAAGTATCAACAGTGCACAGCCTGGACACAGAACACTTTGGTTTGTAAACCTGAGTTCTAGCTTCCAGGCCACCTCCTTTTTATCAAACTGGCCCTTGCCAATTGCTTCAGTGGGACAGTTGTAACTGTAACTTTGTGACTGAATAAAACAGTAAGATGGCTACAAACAGACTGTTGTACATCTAATATGCTTTAAAAGAATGCAAATGCTGCTTTATGATTCAAACAAAAAAAAAACCTTCATGAATGAATTTCAGCTTCCATGATTGTAGAGACGACAACTTAATGGAGCCATTTGCACTGTGTGGATAAGGATTTATCCATGCAATTCCCCTAAATGTTAATGGGACTTGTGCAGCTGAATCCCAGGCTTGCCATGCTGAAACTTACCCCTAACTCTCCAAGGAGAAAGGCGCTAATTGGATTGCTGAGTTTAAATCCTTCAGCTAGTCAGTCTATGGAAAGGATTTAGCGCTGGCTCTGTAAAAGGCTTTACGTAGCTTTGCAGTGCAGTGCAGGGGAAGATTTTTTCCCCTTTCTTTCTTGTGATTAATTGTGAGGCTTGAGGTGACAGGAGACATAATGAAATTCATAAATGCCAAAGGCCGTCCCTAGTCACATTCCTGGCTGTTGGTTTAAGTTAGAAACTGACAGAAGTGTGAACAAATCAAGCTTGGTCTGATAGCCTTTCAGTTACGGGGAAGAAAAAGTAACTGTCAATGAGAAACCACTGGAGGTGGTTTAATGGGTATAAATTTTCAAGAAAGAGTGATATTTTACTCTGATTCAGATTCTTGGATACATAAATGACTTACAAACAGATGTATTTTGCCCCCACCACAGTCTGAGGGATTCCAGTCCTTTTTCACCAAAGAAGATATTGGCACGAGTTATTTAAGCAACCTGCCAAAGAAAAGCTGTTGCAAAGCCTGTAGCAGAACTCAAAGTGACTTGTTCTGTGTCTTCCTTTGTGACTGGGCTTGCTCTGCTTGTTATGCATTTTAAAAATACACTTCCCTCTCTGGAAAGCAAAACTTGCAGCTTGAACAAGCAGCATAAGAATTAACCTAGAACTCTTACTTCAGCCTGGAAATACATTCTACTGCTTCCCCACATCCGGATGTAAAGAATTGCTCCACCAATCCTGTTTTCCTAGTCTATCACAGTGCAAAACATGTCATGTTTGAGTATATATTGACCAGATACTGATGCGGTGATCTTTTGAGCCAGCTGCCAGTAGTCTCTCGCTGGGGTTTTTGTGATCTGAGAAGGACACACAATGGACAGTCGCTGTGTGGTAGTCCAGCACTGCTAAGGGCTTCATTTTGTTCCAACCAAAGATTCTGATGCGATGATCCCATCCTGCTGTTGCCAAAATCTTCTTGTCTGGACGGATGGTGATACCAGATATGCCAGCGTTGACAAGTTTGTGTGTTTTGTAAACCTGTGTAGGAAAGTTACATATGAGCTCTAATTGTTTAAAACAAACAGAAGAAAAAGGAATGTTTTGTGATTTTTAGAAGGTATAGTGCCCACCCCTATACACGGGTATCACATGGGCAGTATGGAGCTTTTTACCACATGGTGGATGACACCTTAAGTGAGAACAATTATAGCAGAGATGAAAAAGACCTTAACTTGAGCCTATCTATCTCTAGCACCATTCTCTAAAACTAAAAGCAGCCCTTGCATGTTTTTAGTTTATATTGTATTTAAAGCTATTTATATTCTGTCACAAGTGAAGCTCTGAGTCAAGGTTTTGAGAACCGGACTACACAGCTTTGCTCTTTTCTTCCAGCTACTCTTGCATGAGCTGCAATGTTCAGAGCTATGGCCAGACATTTTCCCTGCTTCTGCAATATTCCCATGCTGAGATTCTGAGCTGATGTTTAAACTACCTGCTGCTTACTTCTGCTACTATGGCCCCTCACAAAAAACCCAGTAAGCTGCGGTAGCATTTACTACAGTCTTGAGAAAGGAATGCTTCCAGGAATTAGGTTACAGTGTCAGGAAATCTGTATTTCTAGTACTCCTTCCCAAGAGACTTTTATTTACACCAAATTCCAAGAAGGGGATTATGACCAAGTTATTGATTTCAATCTTGGAAGCTTTTTGTTACTGTTTGGAGACTACTGGAGCACAGTTTCTGAGGGGCACAATTAAATTGGAAGGCATTTAGCTTCCTTCAGGAGGCACTGGGGCTGCACAAGACTGAGGCCTTGGGAAGCAAAGTTTTCACTTCACTGACATGCATTTCCCCTGAAGCACTGGGGAAAAGCTCAATAAAATACAGTTTTGCTGTTCTCTCCTCAGATAACTTGTATTAGTCAGCAGTCTACCTCTGAAACACATACAGTATATGCACCAGAGCATGTGCGTGTGTGCACGTGCATGTGTGCATGTTGAAATAGCCTAGCTTTTGTCACAATGCAGAAAATACCTTTTGAGTATATGCTGACCTTGAAATGTTGTTATTTATAAGCACAATTGGAAATGGTTAATGGTTAATGCCACCATCCACTTAAGACTGAATGTGTAACTGTCTTGTACCAAAGCTTAATATAATTCAGTGCAGGTTTTAATACACTGCGTGTTGTTTGCTGTTTTTCTGAGGCAGGAAAGGATTGACAAGAATGTTACATCGGAGTAGCTTTCCTTCTTCTCGGACATTTTATGATGCATGGTTAGTACGGGATTATAAAGACTATATTCATTGCAGATAATTTTAACTATAATACCGGATGTATGAAAACTAAAACTCCAGAAATGCTGGTCAAAGTTGGTTTCAGATGCAGTTGAATGCATCTTGGAATCTTACAGGCACAAAGCTATAAGCAATTCTTTTTCAACTATATAGCAACTGCCCAGCTACTTATTCAAACAGCAAGAGATGCGCAACTTGATGAGAAAAAAAGGATAAATGAAACTTGACATGCTTCTTGCATGCTCTGTACATTCCTCTTTTAAACTGCACCTGATGAATGTGTCTACAACCTATTCAGAACAGAGGACAGCAAATTTTGCTCAAGCCTGATGAACAGTACGAGGCTGTATGTGGGCCTTTTTGTGGGGCTGCTACTGTAAAACCTGTGCATTTTGCTAGGATGTATGTTCTTCCAAACTCCCCAGTTAAGCTCAGGTATCATGGCTTCAGTGGGATTTTTGTTGGCGTATGCCTACTGGCAAGGGAAAGATTTATTACTTACATCACCAGCCTGGCAAACATAAGATGGGCCTTACTCTGTAACTGAGATTATTAGCTAATGGCTATAACCAATCCTGGGCGTGGTGCTTCCCATCATTACTGTCAATTATGTGGGGCAAGATCCATACAGCAAAATCAGGGTGACTGGGAAAAATTGCATGTCATCAGCAAGCTTCAACTTGAAAATGAAGCCTATAATGGTGATGCCTTTTGGCTATGGAACATGAGGGAACAGTGGGCATTTGTGCATGATCTGCAAATACAAGAGGCAAGAGAGAAAAACAAAGCAGAACAACTTGCTCAAGGTATGTGCAGCCAGGTGAAATCCTAGTGCCAGGATTTGTGCCATCCAGTCACTTACTGTAGTCAAACGCATACCAACATCATTTCCTAACTAGAAAACCAGCTTGTAATTAAGAAAACAAAGAGGTAAAAACAGGTGAGCTGCTTTCAGCCAGTCAAGACCAAGGACACTTGCATCTACTAGCAGATGCATTAAGAAATTTTGACATGCTGAGGCCAACAGATATTCACCCCTCCTTAACACATACTATCTATGATTTTTCTTTTTTTTTAATCTCCCTCTCTTACACCCAAGTCATGTCTTTAAGCCCTATTCTTATTAGAAAAATAGCCAAGATAGTGGCAGCCTTAGCTTCAGCATTTGAGGGAAAAGCCTCAGCAACTCAACCAACAAAACTTGTGTGCATGCTTATATTACAGCTTATAGAAATTTATTTTTCTTGTCATATATAAAGGAGCTTCTGTGATTATCAGATTTTTTAGTTCTGCTTTGTTTATTCACCTGTAGAAGCTGTTTACCTCCTACATCCTACCACAAACATCATCACATAATTACACTATCTCGTCCAAATCAGAAGGCTCATAACCAATCCAGTCATTTGCCAACAGTGATGATTTCAGCAACTTTCTTGTAGAAGACAATGCACCAAACTTTCCCCATAGCAATAAACTATGAAGTTACCTTCATAATCTATTCATTGACACACTGGAACACTGCCACTTAAAACAGAGCTGAAGTACCATCATTGTGTCATTATTTCTCCAACGGCAGATAGCTATGCACCACGTTTACTTATTAAAACCTTTTAGAATAAAAATAATGTGCCACTGAGTGGCTTTCCAACGTCTACCATTACCTCAGGTACCTGGAATGTCAGGGAAAAAAAATCCCCATCTGGTTTATATTATTAATGCAATAGTGGAAAAAAGCTTAATCTATGTCCTTGACAATCTCTAGTGGTCATATGAAAGATGCATTTTATTAGAGCATTCGCACTACGCATGAAACACAGAAACTTATAGTTTATAATACTTGGCATTTAAATTTCTTCTGAGAAAAGCTACTATCTCTCAGTGTGATGTGTTGAAGACGTAACCAATCCTACATCTCCTGGGAACGTGAATACCCTGTGGAAAACAATACCTGGAATATTTCAGGTGAACAACTGTTTATTTTTCCCATGAGTCATACCTGTACCTCTGCATTACGGTTAACTCATAACTGAAGTGTGCTGTGGAGAACAATATTTTCTTTGAATTTAGGAAAAAGCTATGCTATAATTAATATGAAGGAACAGCTTCCTCTCCTACACCAGAGTATTTGAAGCGTTAAGAAGCCTGTCATGATGTCAGATTTCTGACACCTTGGCCTTAGAAAACTAGCCTCAATACCAAGTTTCTTACTGGGACTTATCTACTCACCTTCCTTCTGCTTCCCTGAGCTAAGGACACCAGGTACAGAGGTGTGCCAACAGTGACAAGAAAGGCTGGGGCAGGAGGAGGGAAAATGTGTCAAAAAATACTAAACTATGACAATTATGTACCAGACTTGTTAAAACTCTTCTTTAGCACGTTTGCTTAGAACACCTTTTGTACTTATTCAGAGTCTAGAGTGCCTCTTTTACTTTGTGTCTTATTGCTTATTAAAGTTCAGACGTTCTCCTTGGTGAGCACTGTGTCCTCCAAACTTCATCTCAGTGGGATGCATTTACACTACATGCACAGGGTCTTAGTGCCTGCCATTCAATACTGCTACTTCTGTGGTGATGCCTAACAGATTATACACCCTCGCAGTGTCCCCCAGGTGACGAGTCACTGTTGGCTGTCCAAGCACTTGCTTTTTTCTTCCTGTACCACCATTCAGAAAACAGCATCAGCTTGCCAAACTACCTAAAAAATCTCAAAGGTGTAAAAGCAATTGCTGTTCTTCCATGAACTGGTGTATCCAGCAGCTCTCTTCTCAAGGATGACATGGGGGCACAGAGGGACTGGTTCAGGTCCTCTTCATTCTGTATTCAGGGGACAACTGCCACTTTAAAAAAAGGTTAAAGCACTCAGCAGTGGGGAGGCTATGCATGGCCATTTTAATTTTCATGAGCCTTATTTACGCACTGCATTTCCACACCTAGTTAAAAAACTACTTAACCCCTTGGCACTGTTGGAACGCTTGCTAAAGTTGTCTAGATTAAGCAATATTTATTGCCATTCACTAGCATAGCCTGAACTGGTGATTCTGAGACCTCCTTCTAAACCAGTCATTCCAGATATGCGTATCTCAGACACACACTGATATATCCAATTAACTTATTTTCTCTGTCTCTGGCTAGGGCTCTAAAGATTCCAAAGGAAGTTGGTTGCCTAAACCTCATGTCCTCCTGGTGCTAGCTGGGCTACTCCTACTCCTACTCCTTTTGTTTGTGAAGTATTTAATGGAATATTTCTGTCTTTCCCACAGTGGAAAGAAACCTCTATCCATTCAAGCAGAACCTTTGGAAAAGCAATCCTTTGTTTCTCATTTTTATAACTCATTTATAATGTTTAGGACATTCTGAGAGCTGAATACTACTAACTTGATAAATGAAGATACAGAGGCAATGGCTTGAGTAATGCTAGGCTTGTGTGCCTGTTGCAACTTTGGTAAAACCAGAAACATGTGAGAGAGGTTTTTTTCTTTTTTTTTTTTTAAATCCTCACCATCTTTTGCTAAGTCTAGTCACATAGCACAGACATTCTAACCAGTCTGTGATTAATTAGCTAGAGATCTGCAACAACTCCTCTTCATGACTAAATATTTTTTTAGTCTATCAAACTGTTAGTGCAAAGTGGGATAAATGACACTAGAGGGCCAATGATCCTGACCTGGAGGTTCTGTTGCTCATTGAGGCTCCAGATGCTAAGCACCTTTTCAGATGAGCCTGAGATCCCCTTGGCCTTCTCCGAGTCAAAGTCAAGGCTCATCACTGGCTCCTGGTGGCAAATAAGTTGGCTCAACGCTTTTCCCATTGACAAATTCCAAAGGACCACTGATCCATCTTCATAGCCAGCCAGAAGCAAAGGTTGTGAACCACAGTTGAGCTGATCAAGAGAAAAGTAAAATTGTTTGAAAAGTATATAGTCTGTTAGGAAAATTACCATCCCCAGGTAGGTTTCAGTCCAAGCACCAGGAAAATAAATGAAAATGCTGACTGGTGTAGAAGCGAAAAGTTTAGAAGTCTGAATGTGAAATCTTGATAGTCCATCCACTTACAGAAAGCATTACTAGGTAGCTGCTGACATGCACTTACGATTTTTAAATCTACATATAACATTTTATGTTTTATAGATATAATACGTATCTAAAACATACATATAGAATATACAATTTTATGTTTTATAGACATAATACATATATCTAAACCACACATATAGAAAATGTCTCTCTGAAAATCCAAACTATTGCTCTCTACAACATGTGAAAAAAGGCTGCCTGAAGTTTTCAGAAGTTTTACTTCATGGCCTGAACTTTGCTTGTGCTCCTTAAAAAAAAGTACTGAGCGCAGCTGAGTTACTATCAAGTTATACAAACCTTTATGGACCCTGAAAGAAGTGCCATGCTTAAAGATCCCGGTTTCACATTGCCAAGTGTAGGGTTACACACAGGGATCATTTACCCAAGTGCACCACAGTGCTTAAAGGTAAACACTGAACCTCTCCTCAGGAATCTCTGGGTGAGTCACCAAGGGGTTAATGGGCGCCCGAATCGCACTGTAACCAATTGAAAGCTATTTTGATTAATGATGTCACAGGCCAAAGGGCATGGCACCCTGGGCAGACACCTAATTTATTTAAGCCTCTGAAATAACTCAAAGAAGGGAACATTACTAGATTACATGTCACACTTAAGGAAAATATTCATCATTGCTCCAGCCAAAAGACTAATGACCCCGTAAGCAGTAACCGGTTATGTGAGTGAAGATGCAAATCCCTAATGAAAATCAACTAAAAAACAAGCATCTGTTAATGCCAGTGATTTCTTTAATGGGAGAAGAAACAGCAAAATAGACATTGGGATTATGACCACCTCATGCAGGGACATCTTACCCTAAGAAATGTATCCAATAGCTTATTCAGCTCTTTCCAAACATTGTCTGATCCTACATGATTTGTTTGCTTGGTATTCAGTTCAAAATAAAGGTAAAGGACATTTACAAACAATTAATTATTGGCATCACATTGTTGAATGAGGTTCTTCAAACTTGCTGGCTGTCAACGTCATGATACAAACCTGCAGTGGCCAAAGGCTCACTGCCTCTATAAATGGTCCAGGCTATTCTCCCACTGGTTATTATTTGTTCTAGGGGGAGTTAAACTAACAAGAGATGGGTGGTCTAGGTAATAAGACTGCTGGGTAAAAGCCTCATGTTCTTTCTCAGATTTATTCACCCTAAAGAAGTCTTTAAATGTGGAATGGATCTCACTAAGCTGGGAAGAAAATTGCCCCTTAAAAGAGGGAAACCAAGGGGAAGTGCCCTACATCATCTTTCTGAACAGGTCTGCCCACACCTGGGATCCTTCCTGCAGGAGCCTCATTCCTTGCTTTAAGAACCCTTTTCTTTTGGAAAGGTAGGAAGCTTGCTCTGGCTAGAAAGGCCCATAAAGAAGGTGCCTTGTAATGCCCCAGCATGTGTACAATTTTTCTATCACATTTTTGATTTGCTAAAATAATATAACATCAGAGCAATGAATGCATATATGTCAAATATATGTGAATTAATGTTAACTTACCAGGTATTTTGGATGAAGATTACCTGATTTTTAATACCAGGGGAAAAGTTAAAAAAAAAATCTGAATGAAACTAACATTCCTGATTTTATTTATATTTAATAAAGAGTAACACCTTCAAAGCAAACCAAAGTATTTCATAGGTATTTCAATTAAGTTTAAAAAAATCCTGCAGTTTGGGCATACAGCCCCCCCCCAATTATTTGTAATGCTCTTCTATGAGCACATGACTCCTCCAGAGTCCTGGGGCTCTACACAAGGTATAGCTTTCATTAGCCAACAAAACAAGATATGGATGGGCAGGGTCAGCTCCTCTGCCTTTCTCCAAATGGGATGGCGAGCTTTTGTAGGTGCTCATAACCCTCATTAAGATAAGAAAGACAGGTGAGTGCTCAGCATTATGAGAAATGCCAAGCAAAGCCTTTTTTTGTTGTTGTTGTGTGCTGTGGGTATCTTAGCTTAGATTTGAAAACCAGTGATTTGCAGGTGAGATCTAAGACTGGTCTACTTTAAAAACTAAGTATTGTTTTCTATTAAATGAAGTTCTCCCTTGCTTCTTCCTGACTTTCCCTAACCATATGAAGCGTAATATTTCAATAAGTACATATACTTGAACTTAAACAATAAAAGCTATTGAAAGATCAGAGCAGCTCTCAGTCTGATGCCTGGACTCACCAAGCAGTGGTTCACAACAGCCTATTTATTTCAGTTCCCAATAACGGACACTTCTGGTGAAAAGTCTTCACCATTCATGTTTTGGTTTCAGTGGAAAAATTAAATTATAAATCATTGTTCTTCCTAAGCAGAAAATTTTGTTGTTGCATTTGGATAACTGTCAAGGAAGGAAGAAAAGGTGATTTGCTGTCAACTCAACAGGAATAATTGCTACAGTTTATATAAAGTAATAACTGTGTTTCCAGTTTCTACATGTATTATTCCTGTTGAATTATTTTGTTTGCACCATTACGCAACATGATGCCTTCCCCAAGGAGTGAAAAAGAATTAAGGGAAGACTATCCTTACTCCTGCAAATCCTACCCCACCCAATTAGTAATAGCAGGAAGGTGTGAAGCTGGAGGGACGATGTAGTTAAGAATATGAACCCTCAGAAGGAAAAAAAAAAAAACATTGAATGAACTAATACATCTAAGGACAGACCTAGTAAAATGAGACAAAATAAAGTTTCAAGCCAACAGCCACCAGCTTTTCAACTTAGAAGCCAGTGAGGTTTAATCTACAAGCCTCAATTTCCTTCTGCTTTATAGTAAAGTTTCTAATTCATGCTGCTGCTGGTAAGGTGTGGTGTTTACGTGATACATGGATTTTTTTTTATTGGTATGCAGATATATATGATGATACCCAGCTGCAGCCCCCAAACTCTTATTGGACAACAACCCTGAGCATACTTCCTTCAGACTATTATGTGGCTCTCTCCATGTCAGCTTCTGTTTCAACTTGTTAATTTATTGTGCCATAAGCAACGTCAAACAGTCTCTTAGGCAACATGTTGCCCATAACGATGGGCTGGGGAGTGCTCATCTCTTGGGTATGTCTATATTGCCCAATGCAGTAATGTACAAAGAAATCCTGGATGGCCTCTATTCAGGAAGGGGTGCAGCTGGGGTAGCTTGCGTTCTTCTGCTTTTATGGCTACAGGGTTATTCGGCGAGGCACTTCCAGTAAAACCACAAAACAACATCGAGCATCACTTTGGTACACCACATACAATTATTTGCCCTTAAGAGTATCCTCCTCCCCTGTTCTTTTAAACCGAGTTGCACACATTTGTAAAAGAGCAAATACAGCTGTGAGACTGTACGGGATTATCTATCCTAGCCTGTTGCAGTCTAGGAAGTTGTGGTGACTTCCCATAGCCAGAATTTGCATGGAATAGTTTACCTCTCCCAGTTCCCAGTCCTCTGCTTTATTCCCACTGGCAACAAAATTAAAAACTACATAAAATTAAGACTCTGCACCTGCTCTGCTTCCTATAGGAATTGCAATATTAATGCATGTAGAAAATATGTCAAGACAAAGGACTTTTTATACAGGCAACAAAATTTTCAACACTGAACATTTCCTCAGTTATCTTATTAAAATATATCAAGGAGACAGAAAGCCCCATTCATTTCATTGCATTTTTAGGAGAAACTTTCTGTTTAATAAAAGCCTAATCAGTCTATTTAATTTTCCTTCTATTTTTTTTTTTCTAGTTTTTAATTACAGGATGGGACTTGAACTGTGGCCTCTCCTACTTTTGTCTGAAGTCAGCGACTGAATTCCTCTTGACTTCAGTCGGCTCAAGACCTTGAATGAAGACACTAAGGCCTCAAATTCACAACTGATTGATTGATATTTTTTCAACTGAAACCAATACAAAAGTTCAGATGAACCTGCAGGAATAAATAACATACTTGAAATGAGCTTGGATGGTAACTGCAGACCTATAACTTGTATATGGTCAGGGGGTTAAACTGGGAATTGGTTTTGCCACCAATTCTTTGGAGACTTAGTGCCAATCACCTAAACTCCTTCCTCCCTCTGCTGCCACCTTTTTGTATTACTTGTCTTTCACTGGTGGCACCCCATAAACATTATTTGCTGAATACTCTGCAAATGTGGCATTTTTTCCTTAACTGCTTTTATTTACTTTTATGTCCAAAGTCAATACAACCATAAATATTTTGTTCCTATTTTATGTCTGGAATACAATGTTCATAGAGTGCTTCCTTGTCCTGAGGGCATTGAAGTGAATGTAACCTGCTATTAAAATCACTGTTTTTAAGTAACCCAATCATTTCTCATCATTCTTAATGCAGCGAAAAACCATATCAAACAACTGGCTTTGGTAAGTCACTCATTTTCCTCTTGATTGATGCAAAAACCGTATCTATCCTAAGGATACAAAGCTTTCCCTGAGCAATTGCAAATCTTCCATTAAAGCTTGGAAAGCTCTGAAAGTTACATTAAGGATGTTCACAAATCTTTCCCCCCTTTAATAGTATAATTACTTGATTGGTTTGATAATAAATCAAAATCCAAGTGAAGAAAGATTCATGTGCTTCATATAAAATGAATCACAGGGAAAACATTTCACAATTAGCAGGCGCTCTTGCCTTACCTGCCATAATTTCAGACACATGGGCATGCCCAGCTTGGCACCCACCTCTGGCTTCAAGGTACAGACTGATGTCTTGGATGGGAGCTCCAAAACCTGAACCTGACATCAGGAAAACACGAGTATTTGGTCAGGCTCCAGGTCAAAATTCTGCTGTTAAAAACACAAGTCCTTTAAGGTGATTACGGCTAGTGTAAGCTCTTCCAGTAAAAACTGTCTGGAGGAAACTGAGGAATGTGTGTTAAAGTTGGAGCTGTAGGGGGATCTACAGCCATCTAAATAAATGCATTCCTTTAGGAAAGACCAGACAAAACTGCTAGAACGAACACATCCTCTTCTTCCACTCTGGTATTTAATCTGTATTATACTCTTGTTTCCATACAGAAGATGATATTGTGCACACACTAGATAATACTGCAGACTGCTTAATCTGAAAACACTTCCCTGCTTCCTCTCCCTTTCCCCTTTCTCCATCTCTGTTGCTAATTTTTTTTCTAGCTTTGAGTCTCTTGATTGACATGGAAGCGCCTCACTCTGGACTGATTCTCAAGCCTGGAACTATGGAGAAATAGAATTACTTAGGTATCAAAAACTTGCTACCAGGAACATTGCTGTTTCTCAAATGCATACTTAATCACTGGGGTGATCTTTTATTTTAATTAAATAAACAATGGTCTGCATTATCTTGTAAAATTAAAGGACTTCAAACATTTGATAAATCCAGTATCAGAATTCAGATTTCAGAATGTGCTAAAGCCCAGCAGTGCCGCTGGACAGCCCCAGCCATGCGAATTTCCTTAAGCATCTGAGATGAGGTATTACACAAATATGGCTCCTCTGGGAGCTATCAATCAAGGCCACGGCAGCTGCGATGGCTTTCCAGTCCCATACCTTTAGTTCAAAGCTTGCCAGAACATCTTCCTACTTCTACAGGTTGTCAGCTAGCCTGCCAAAAGCCAGCTGCACTCTAGGACTGCAAGTCGACAATGTACTAAACACAATGTAAAGAACACTTCCTAAAGCCACTTAGCAATGGAGCAGGAAACTATTTTCCAGATTTGAGGAATGGAGACTACAGCAAAGAGCCATCCAATATGTAGACCAAACCTATGAACAGACCAAAGCTTGATCACGTGGGAATTCTGGTTCTTTGGAGCTACACTCTTAACAAAAGATGATTTTCTCTTGGCAACTTTCTTGCTATCAGCACAATGACCAATTTAGCTATTGCAGGAAATGGGCTCTGAATATGAAGATGACCTGCTCTCCTCTTGTGTCTTTCATCACTGGCTCTCCAAAGGGCATTGCCTCCTGGACAAGATTGAAACTGCAACTGTGATAAATGCACTTCTGCAGGTTAAAAGAAATAAAGCCAAACCAACACTCGTTTGCTTTACCTTGATTAAAAGGGGATGAACTGGTACAAGGGCTACAGTTGGACTTGCAAAGGACAAAGAAAAACACAATGATGAGAAAAGCTTTTTGCAGAAAGCACGCAGGCATGAGCTGACTATGCTAGACTGACAGTTCCAGAGACTGTCTACATTAGAGGCAACTGAGCCTTAGAAATAAATACCATTTCATATATTTTGACAACTGTAACCTAAAACTTGAAGTTCTGTGTTTATATTGGTTTTGCTTAATAGGAGAAAGATTTGCCTTTGCCTCAGGTTAATAGTGTTCCTGGGTGGCTAAAACTGGCCACAAGGAAACACACCCTTTTTCTTTTTCACATTAATAAAGCTTTTAACATGTTTCTGGCAAATTGGCAAGAAAACTGCGTGTAACTCATAATTGGTGATTTAAATGCAATCATGAACAAATAAATGCCTGTTCAGATCTCATTATTTATGGACTGAACCTGCTTTAAGACAAAATTACTCTTTTTTTGGGCACCAGCCAAGCATAAACACTTATTAAGTCTTAATTTTAATCATAAGCTGCAAATGTACTGTGTCTCACACAGTGCTGCCTATTTGGAAGCACTATATATTATGGGAGCTTATGTGAATTTATTGAAACCTGACACAGTTCTAATGTAAAGGTTCACACACAGAGTGGAACTCTTTTACCTCAGGAGACAGCAAATTATTATCAGTTTGCAGGGCCCAGGCAAATACATGAAAATAAAACAGAGATGAGCTGTAAGAGACATTGGGGTAAATGTCTTCTCTTTGGATCAGATGATTATTTAATTCATTACCAGAACGTGTGTGCGTACTCTTTGCCTGATGCAAAAACGCTTCTCCAGCTGACACAAGAATGCACTTGTCAATTTTGTTTGACTTACATATATTATTGACCACTGCTGTAAAATGGAGAGTTCTTTGTTTGATCAGAACAAGGTACCAGACTTAAAATGGTTGTATTTACTGGTACAGTGGTTGTGTCTACAGGCTTACTCAGTTCTGTAAAAGGCTGAACATTTTGGCTGTGAGCCAACAAAGTACTTAAATACGTGCTTAACTTCTGAATAATAAAAAGTTCATGTTTTCTTGCAACACAGGCACCATTCCCACTTATTACTTCGTATATAAAATATGCAACTTTCAGTTTCAAGATACGCATCCTATAGTCCAGAAAACCATGTGACCTTTTATGCTCACGAACAATTTGCTATTAGCTATAATATTTCTTTTCATATTATGCCACTTTTTTATTTTCTTTCATATTTTTGGTATTTTGATGTCAAGTAGTTGAAATAATTTATTTTTGTGTGATATCCTCAAAAAGTCCTTCAAAGAAAACAAAAATACGATTTCTACAATGCAGAAGTGGAAATTGCCAACAAAGCTGTCAGTCAGTGATTGCTGTGATAATGGGCATTAGATGTGGACTTATCCAGTAGGAACTGAAACGGACCCTACAATTATCTCACACTGAGCAAACCTCTGGCTGCTAATAGTAACTCAACTATTTCCAGCCGAAGTATCAGTTAAAGAATTAGCCTGAGGTGAAAGACCACATACCGCATTACAAATCACCTGCGCCTCCCCTTCTCTCACCAAACACAACTTTCAGCTTCAGATGGAAGATGAGTACCTCCACCTGATGACAGACTTTCTGACCACTAGTTCCCCAGAAGGACCCTTGTTCCCCTTTAACAGTATTCAGCAGCACCAGAGGAGTTTTCAAAACTCCTGCGCATGAAAGACCAGCAGCAGCTGCAAACACTTAAATGTCAGACAAATCTTGGGGTGATATCCTTGTTATTAGAGTGTAAGTTATATAATTCAGTCATCTTTCTGGCAGGTAAAATTGGTGATAAGAACCCCCAAAGGTTCCTTGTGCTGCCCTCTCTGGAGCAAAGTATTTAAGAGCAATGACATTTCCCCTTCAGAACTATCTCATTTCAAAAACAGTAACAATCTCCCAAGCACCAGAAAAAGAGATATTTCCTACCTCCTCCAGGGCTTTGGCTGCCATGGCCATTAGCCAGCGTTCCTGTGCCACCTTTAACAGAGAGCATCTGCAGAATCCCACATGCTCCGTGAAGACAGAATCCGTCACTGCAGTCCGTCCCTCTGCCAAATCCCATAAGCAGATCCTCTGGTCACGACCCTGACTGTTAGAGTAAAACAAGTTCTCATGAGCAGCAGGTCTGAGGAAGCCTGGCTTCCTACAGGTTAGTATCTCAAGATTGGGTCTTTAACATGCCATAAAGGAATGAGCTTAGTACAGCTTCTGTGGTGGTGTTAATTAGGTCTTTCATGAAATGTATCATGGAGACCACCACCCTTCTGCTGACTGCAAAACTGGCCAATAGGTTCAAAAGTTACCGCGAGGAGGGAGGCCCCGAGTGTCAGTCAGATACAGTCACAGTTAGTCATGTTTCCTTGTGAAGAGAGACTTGATCAAACACAGTTACGTTATTTATACATGCGTATATATTTATGAAGTCTCACGAGTATTTGAACATTTTCATCATAAAAATACTCACTTTTTACCATTGATTAGACCTAATTTAAAGGAAACAAAAGGATCCAGAGAGTAACACATTTAACACTCTCTCTCCCTAGCAAAGAAATAGAAATGTCAGGTGTGTTGACAGTGGAAAGACAAATAACAAGACAACAAAGACTGCATCAAAGCTAAATAAAAAGCTACAGTTATTCAGTGGTCAACTTCCCACAGACACGGGGAGGGCACAGAAGAGTGTTACGACTGTGTGTGGGGGGACACAACAGGAGAGGGACTGGCAGTGCTATGAGTAGCAGGAATTAAATGATGAAACGCTGTGGTTAAAACACCCAAAACCAGAGAACCAGCGGCTGCCCCATGAGTGCAGCTCATGCAGAGACTCCTCTGCACACCTCTCATCCCACAGAAAAGTCTGCGTGTTGGTCCCAGGCAGTAAGACCAAGGAGGACAGACAAAGGGCACAGCATCAATTGCTACACATTTACATGATCCCACTGGCTCTGACACAAAGTACCGCGGTGGAGAAGCTTCCAATCCACAAACCACAGTAGCGCAGGATATGTGTCCTCATGTTATCATCTGGGACAAGGAGTCATCAAAAATCCCTTATCTGTTTCTTATTTTAATTAGCAGTATCACCCAACAGAAGCATGAAATCTGAACAGGGGTAGATACAAATCTACAGACTGTTGGGGCTTCTTCAACATCAGTACAGAAACTCCCATCTGAGTGACAAACTGTCACAACATTCATAGCACTGGGCATACAAACAATGTGGTATTGCAAGAAAGTTGTGATTCAGCTCTAAAACAGACAAAAAATACAGGTAACTGCTGTCTTAGAATTGCACTGCTATGTGAGTGAACTGTTATATATATATACACAGCAAAAATAGAGGTATGGAAAAACTCTATAATTATACAAGCAATGCTCATTCAATACAATTTTATGGGGGAGAGTGTTGATAATTGTACTTAAGCAGATAACAAATATAAATGCTAATGAGTTCCACTGTATATTATAAGAGATGTCTTCTCTAGATAAACATGTCAGAACACCTCCTAGTCATACAGACACTTTGGCATCTACTCTAGATCACCTGTCTAATCCAAAGTACACAAATCTTCCCAACCTTCCCTTGCTAAACGAGAACAGAAAAAAATTTGCAACAAAGCAAAGGCGTGCAACTCAGCCTTCTTGATCATTTTCAGCCTTCCATTCTCCATCTCTGACTCTTCCTTCCTTACCTTTTTTCCCCTCTCCCCTCTATTTATATACTCTTTATATCAATTTTGATCTTCCCTGAGAACCAGTTGTGAAGCATTTGTCAACTTCAAATCCCAGTATTTCCTTTACCAAAAGACCTCACCTGATTTCAATGCAGTAATAAGGACACTATGGACCCCAAGTTGTTGTGACGTTGTCTCATATCTATCATAAAGAAATTAATTATATCCTTTTTTCCACTTTTTGTTCTACAGTTTTTCTGTATTTTTTTACTTCTGTACATTTCCATATGTGCTTGGAGAGACTTTCAGTGACTCCAGAAATAAGAGATTCCTAGATTCCTTTTTTTTTTTTTAACTTCTTCAGTCCTATACATCACAGAAACAAGAAGAATTTCACTGTTTTTTGCCTGCTTTACTAACCTGAGGAGCCTGTCTTTACCACCCATTGTCTCCACACAGTATACAGATTTTCTTCCATGGCCATCCAGTGCTGTATCCACTCTGTGTGTTTTCAGGTTCCAGACATGGACAAACCCACTCTCAGACCTGGCAGCAAGAACAGACGCTTTCAGTGTGACCACTGCAGACAATCTGATAAGACAGTTTTGCATGTTGTTTTCTCCAGATACAATTTATCTAAATAACACACTTTGTTTTTAAAGGAAACGTCCCTACAATGCTCAACTCAGCCAGAAATCCTGGTTTACTTACCCAGAGAAAAGAATGGGCACATCAGGTTCTTGGTTGCCACAGGAAAAATGCAGAGTGTGGACTGCAGCACCAGTACCTCTGAGAACAAACTGTGGATCCGGAGGTGGCAGAGCCATCCAAGCAATGAACTGGGGGAGTGAGAAGATGACACAGATATCATCGAGGATAAGGCAGCCTAAAATGAAATTACAACTTTACATATATTCTGATCAGGACATTTGCTTTTCCTAGTCACTTTCCTCTGTGAGTTATCATTATTGGATGTTATTTCTATTTGCCATACAGTTCAGTGTAAAGTATTTCCTCTTAAATTGACTGATCAAGCAGCTGTGAAATCTGCTTTTTGCTGCATTCCTTCTTAAGCAAGGTAAGAGCTGAGCTGCGTGTGTGCATGCACCTCTTGCACACTTGTAAATACAAAATTGTTCATCTGTTCTCGCTGCTGCAAAATGCAAGAAACTGGATACCCATAATTTCAATGGGCAAGCAATTTATCATTCCACTTAGCCCCTTGGCAAGTCTTTCCCCTTTCTCCCCATAAAAATACTATTTCTGTGCTTCACACTCACAGCCATTTACAGAAAAGCATTGCAGTGAACATATGCACTGAAAAGAATTTCAGATGAGATTAGAGTTATGATCATTTTTACATAAGAATCCCATTACTCCCAAGTGCTTGAATATTTGGTTCCAAGCACAGTTGCTTGAAAAAAGAAACACTAACTTAGTGACTACTGTTTTAAACATTTTATTCCAAGGGGCTCATATTCCCCAAAGGATCAATAAGGAGAGATGGATCCTTTCAGCTTTATGTCATTGGTTCAACTGTGGTCCAAGTCAGCAAAGAACAGGACAAGTATGTGGGGAAGCGTGTTGCTCTGTCTAACATGGGAGACATGAAGGACAATTTATTATGAACTCATAGGGATAGTTTATGTGATCTGACTAGGCGCACTTTTACTGATCTGGCACCTTCACCGAGTATTTCCATTCCAGACACCTTTGCAGGCAGTTGTGCACAGGCACCAAAGAAAAACAAGGACGATTTTTCTGTGTTCTGACTTGCTGCAAATGACCCTCCAGACCTGTGCTGGGGCAAGGTAACCAGCAGCTTCTTTGACTGCAAGTTTTGCAATTCATTGGAAAATAAATTCTAACACACATTACAAGAAATATTTTCACCATGAAAAGTTTTTACTGCTTTATCTGCGACACTACTAGCCATGTTTGTATTTCTGCTGCTTCCTTTCTGAGCTGGCCTCATACAGAAAAGGACAGCTTTTGCCACTACAGATGTCAACTCCCATTCATGTATATATTACACCAGATTAAACAAAAAGTTTTCTCAGTTCAGTAAGGGAAGAGCAGCAGGTGTTTTTGCACTTGCTGGTTCACAGCAGAGGAACTGGAGGGAATCGGACAGCGCTAGGGCTACCAGTTACATGGTAAATTAAAACAGCTCAACTTTTAATTGTCATCTCACCTCAGTATCAGCTTTTGAATTGTGTTTAATGGATACACTTGCTATTGCACCTCATTTGCAGGTCTACCTTGAGTGTTTATAGATTGGTAATCACCATGGTATCTATAGGTCCTAATTAAACACAATTATCTTCTAGGACTACTGATGAAACAGGATTCTTCAGCATAATGTGCAGTTCTCCCTCAATAGCACTGTGTAATTAGGTATGAAAATAATGAGCTCAGTGGATAACCTCCATGTTTTAGCGCCCTGACTCATCTGTTTTATGATGTTGTCTGATGATCTAGACTCATGACAGGCTGGAGTAAATTTTCAGATGATTACATGATGTACAGAGGTTCGCCCCCATGATGAGATCCAGCTCCCAGGTGCCCGTCTATAACATGCTTCACCTGCATTATAAACCTGTTAGACTAAAGGTTTTGTCACCAAAGGTCACCTCTTTGGGACACTACAGCTGCATACTCTTGCCTTCAAAATGACACTTTGTAGAACCACGTAAATAAAACAGTAGCAAGTGTGGATTGTCAGAGGAGCAGGGCCCATCTTCGTGGTGGAACAATGCTGGGTTACTGCACTGAGCAAGGAAGACAAAATAGAACCGAATCAACCCAGAGGCTATCTGGCATTACAAGGCGGGTTTTTAAATAGCATTTTTGTAATTACTGACACAGAAGTTTTTGCTGACAGACAGCAAGTGTGTGCGTGGCTGTGGGAAGGGTTTTACCTGGCATGAAACAGACGCTACTAATGCATGTCTTTACAAGGACAATATTTCAGAAAAATCCTCAGACTGGCTACAGGAAAAAAAAACCCGAAACAACTGAAAACATACTTTCAAGCTGTAAGCAAATTAAGTGACTTTTTGCTCCTTGGAGCCTGGTTCTTTGCTTGCTTTTTTGCTAATCAGATATGTGAATCTGGAAATTTGGTTTAATATTAATCCTATGTCATCTTTTATTGGGCTTATGAGATGACTCCTTATTACTTCCCATCGTGACTCAGCAGATGAATGGCAGTGTGACATTCTCCTTCCAGCAAGTGCTGAACTATAAAATTGCATCTGTGCTGTCTTCTTCATCCATGAGCTTAGACAAGTCACTTAAGGCCAAGATTTAATTAAAAGTTCTTAGGTACCTAAATCAACATAAAAGTCCCATGAGGTCACAAATAGATGGAAATTTGGTGTACCAGTGCCTTAAAACCTCCAAGAAAGCATCCATCTCTATTTTACTTACAGGGATAATGAAATTCATTGTGGTATACTGATACTAGTAGATAATGGTTATACCATCTTTTGCTAAGCAGACAGCTACATACATGCTAAATATGATGACTGTGCGATGGTTAAAGCCCCTGGGTAAATTTTTCAAAAGTGCCTAAGTGATTTAGAAGCCTAAGATTAATTTTCAAATGAATTTTCAATCCTAGATCTCTAGGACTTTTTAAAGTTTCACCCCAGGTGTCTGAAAATGAGTTCTCTAATTAGCACAACATTTATTTTCTTGTTAACTCCATCTAGCCTCAGGGAGACAAATCTGTTCTTGTTAACTGGGGATATCTACGGCAAATTTAATTAAATGAATTTGCTTAGTATTTAGGCTGGTCTGAGAGCAAAATCTGGCTGAAGGGCTTGAATAAGCAAAGTGTAACCTACAGAAGAAAGTTCATTTAAAAGCATCTTAGGGCTAGACCATATGTTTGTCGCTGAAATATCCTTATGACTCCTGCCTCCTATGAAAGGACGTTACAAGATATGAATCATTTTGCTTATGGCGTTATTTGTTTGCAAGAGGGTATCATCAGTATAAGATGCAACACCTCATCATCATGCTCTTGCTTTTTAAAAGATGTTCCAGTTTTTATTTCATCCAGCCTTCCCTGTGATGGTAACAGCATCCTCCTTTAGGGGCTGAGCTACACTCAACATGATACAGACAACTGAAAGTATTTTTCACAAGGTGCACTGCAAACCCTTGGGCTCCTGCATACATTGTTTGCTACACGAGCGAGGAGTGGAAAACCCAGCTGTTCAAATTAGTGTTTCAATTAGAAAACAGCTATGTGCACCACACATTAGGAACTGAAAAAGGTTTTGTCTAAAAAAATGCTTCTACTAAATGCCAGAACGATTGAATTTCCTTCAAAAATACGTTATTTTAATGAACAATTCACTATTAATATCCCTCACAAATCTTACTTTGTTTAGTTTGCAATTAGAATAATCTTCAAATCATTTGAATGTCTATGTCATGGTATTCCAGTATCATCACTTCAGCATTTGATATAAAAAAGTTAAGCTTTTATTTAATGAGAGTCATTTAAAATATGTAAATGTCAAAAGGATTACCTTAGAAAAATCTCTCAGAGAATTAAAAACATTAACAGATTCCCACAGGAAAAATTCCAGCAGAATTCAGCAACTCTCCTGTTCCCACTCCTGTCACTTGTATTTCTATCACACATTGAAGCAAAAACAAATTGCTAGTAAAATATCATCCAAACACCTTCCTCCCCCTACAAACTCCACAGTTCAGTTTGAGATACCAATGGCTCAAGCAAAGACAAGAAAAAATCCTCTTCGTTTTTTCTTTAGTCTTATTTAGAGTAGTAAAAACTCAGTGGTAAAAGAGCTTTTTCAGGTATAGGAGAAATAAATCTCTCTAGGCATGTCTGGCAAACTGATTTGGGACTGAAACCAGCAGGTGTGCAGACATAATTACTACTGCAAAATATTCAACACATCCAGGTGTGCTCACAAACAGATATATGAAATCCCTGTTATTTTTTTGAAAATTCCTAGTCTACCAGGTGCCACACTCCCAAAGGAAAAATCAGAGCAAAGAACAAGTTGAGAAATATGTGAATAAATTGTTCTTCCCCCTTTCCAGGCTGTTTCTTTTTAATTCATACCAAAGTCCTTTTTTAGCCTGCACTTCTGTGCCTACCTGCACTCACTCAAAAGCTTTGTGACACTCTGCCAGGTTGTACAGTGTAGCTCTACTGCACGAGTGTGTCTCTGAAGTGGGTCACTAGATGTAACTGCAGAGGAAGTTGGTGGAAATAAGACTCCCTCAAATTAATAGTGCAATGCAAACAATTTTGTTTGTTCCATTACATTTACAATCTCCAGTGTTAAAATACAGCAGGCAGCCCTTGTAGTATGAGCTTTCCAAACACAATATTCCGATGTATCCAGCTTCTAAGCCCCAGCAGACAACTGGGTCTCATCGTGGTGAAACTATGGACTATCCTCTGCCCACAAAACACCCTTGTAACACAGCTGCCTGTGAACCCTGTGGCCCTTCCTCATGCCGCTGACTATCACCTTGCTGGTGCGCAAGTTACTGGAGTAGCAAAGGTAGATCAGGAGGGGTACCAACAGCACCCCATTTACCTCACTGAATTATGCCAGAACACAGCGGGTCTTGGAAACATCTTAGACAGACATCCCTGGTGGACGCAAAATGCTGCCTCGTTATATGGCACTTCTAGGAAGCACAGAACAAGAGTTTAGGGCTACAAGAATCCATGTAATGAGTATCGTTTCCATATGTAATTAAAACAGATGCCAGATAAATGTGCACAAGTTGAATGAGTTAGTTCACCTCACCTGACTGCAACAGCAAATTTTTATAGGTTATTGACCACAAAAGGTCTGGAAGCAGGTATACGGTTTGGTAAATAAATAATTCTTCAGACGTGTTGTTACAAATTTTTAAGCCCAGCTTTACATTTTGCATGTACAAACCAAAAAATGACGGAACACAGTGAAACAGGGAAGTCAGCAATAGAAAGGGATGTTGCGAGACAGCCACCTGAAGAAATCTCTTTGGACCTGAGGTGAAAAGTAACTGACTGTACAAAGAAATACCTTTTTGTGTCCTGTAACAAGCGAATACATACAAAACACTTAGGAAAGAATGAAACAGCCACTTAGGTTAAAATCAAAAATTAAAAGCCAGGCAGCCTGCTTTTTGCATTCTTAACCCAGTCCCCCAAAACCATGTTGTGTGCAAAGACATAAACATACACTAGTAAATGTAGAATCAGTAGAAGCTTGTATAGCAACTGCCTGCACAGATCAAGAGATGCGAGAGTGCTACACACAGAGTTGCAAAGGTCAGAGCCCCAGAATACGTGAAAATTCACTCATCAGTCAACTAATGCTGCAGCTTCAGTTTAAAGCTCCCTTTGCTATCTTTGGTGCTAAACTGAGATATAAATTCTATTATACTTCTAGAATTTCTTTAAAGATAATTTAAAAAATAAATTATTTCAAATGGAATTTAGAAATCAGTAGAAATCTTTAAATCAAGAAATTGATTTCAAGCAGGAATTAGAATTAGTAGAAATTTCTGATTTAACAGTTAAAATGTACTAATAAAGCACTCTTAATTTTCAGGAGTAAAAATAACCAAATGCTTTCTCTTAAATTGGT
This sequence comes from Vanellus vanellus, assembly GCF_965231255.1. Classification (NCBI taxonomy): domain Eukaryota; kingdom Metazoa; phylum Chordata; class Aves; order Charadriiformes; family Charadriidae; genus Vanellus; species Vanellus vanellus. Next base: position 7,824,324 of record NC_138921.1, read on the forward strand.
TATTTTTCATACCACTACCTACCTATGACTACCAAAGTAAAGATTAAGCAGAGAGATGTGTACTTGTCTTTCATATGTGACTTCAAAACCTAAAAAAAGAATTAAAAAAAATCACAACAGCGGACTGGGACCATTCATTTGTGTGCTTGTGCTTGCACTGGAATATACAGTATCTAGATACTGTAGATGGATTTCTACATAGAATTCTCTTGTTTGCAAAACTTGATAGTTAGAGACGCATCAAGGTCAAAGAGAATGCAATGATTTATAAGACCGAGCTACACAATCCTTTATTACCTGATATCATAAACCTGTTGCCACACAGCCAGCATTACAACTGACAAGACTCCTTCCTTTTGTAGATTGGGAACACTAAATGCTGTCAGAGCTTTCATTCTAGATAGTCACCAAATCATTTCTAATGCCTAACAACTTCTGCCTGCTCAGAAAAGCACTTCAAAGATCTCATTTTGAGAAATGCTAAGAACCTCCATTTCCCATTGACTTCAAGGGACATTAAGAATTCATCCTCTCAGATGATCCCCAAAATTACCTTCTCTCCTGACATTTAGACAACGAATGATGGAAGTTTCCACATTTTAATTGTAATAGTCAATGGACGGATAGCAAACAAATTGCTTATCAGCAATTGGTGATAGGCCAAGAAATCTTATGGGAGCAGAAAAGAAAATGACTAATAACCATCACGCAATGCAACACATTTTTAACGATTTCCACTCAGATAATGGCCCTTCACAGTCTTAGCACCTTTTTTGCCTCTAAACATCCCCTAACTGAATGAGGCTAAACCACATTATATTACAATTTTAAGTAATGAAGTTTGCAAGAAAAATATATATAAATGTCAGTATGTAACCTTCAGGAATACTGAAACCCAGGCTTGTGTCTTGAGATTCACTTGCAAATACTTCCATCTGCAATTTTTAAAGAAGTCACTGTACAATAATTATTTTCTATATGAAAACATAGGTTCAGCATGGGAACAAAACTAAGAATGATTGTAATTATTTGAAAGACACTGAGTTAGCATATGGATCTCATTGCCACTTACACATTTTGGTCACTGAAACAAAAAGCTATTAATCAATATGTAAAAGCCATAAATTAACATAAACATTAATCATTCTAATACTCCCACTGTGTCGGACTGATAATTTTTCAGTCTTTCATTCTGACATATTCGCCTTCAGCTATCAGCTGGCTGACCTTTTTTAACACAGTTAAACATTTTGGGCACTGCAAATCTTACTGAAGTAAACGTTTTGGAGACAGCCAAATATCATGGATATGTTTATGCCAAAAATATGGGGTCTGAAAACATGAGAGCCCCTGCCTCACATATCATTGCATTAGCTTTGAATAAGGGAGCCTAAAATACAGTATGAAATACAGCTGAAACAGATGAAATTCTAGTGTTTCATAAACAGGTTCATTTTGCAGATGAGGGAAAAGACACCCATCTGTTTTATTTTCTGAAACCATTAATTGCTTGGTAAAGTACGATGATGTAACTACAGACAACCTTGTTTGGAGAAAGAAAGCAGGCATAAAAGCCCATAGTAGTTCAGCTCTGCAACACATTCTCCATAAAATTAATGCAAAAAAAAAAAAAGACATGCCTAATCACTTTGAAAACTTGAAGAATATGAAAATGCACAATATAAGTGAAAAGAAGTATTTATACAACTGTCTCTCTATACCATACCATCAGACCTAAAATGAGTTTCAGTTTGTACACTTGATAAATCATTGTAATCTAGCAGAAAATTGATAAGCTAAGGACCATCAAAAGACTGTTTTGAGTAGCCTCTCGTTCAGCCATGCATAGCAATCTGTCAGCCACGGGGCTCTGTCTGCCCATCCTCCTTAATTAAGGGTGCTGTACAGTGCAGCATCAGCCACAAATCTTTTGGTTTCGAGAGCTAATAATGTCCTCAGATAGCATGGGCTTAATTAAACATCTTCCAGACATTTTAGCAGACATTTCCTGCAATAATCTTGTTTAGTAACAAACTATTAAAAAGAATTGACAGAGAAGAAATATATCAAGTTGTTACAGCAACTGAAGTTATTTGGGCCAGAATTATATGTCTGCAATTAAGGATTCTGTAACTCTGAGCAATTAAAATATCACTTTATTTGAAAACTAATTAATTCTAAACACATATTTTTCCCATGACAAACTTTTATGATTATTTAATTTATTCCATTCTAATTACACTTTAATTAATCTACTCTTGTATAATATTATACTGTTATTCTGGCATTTGACCAATGAAGACAATAAATTGATTGCAGTTCCGTTGCGCAAGAGTAGAAACTGTCATGCCAGTTTCAACACCACATTTATTTATTTGTCTGTTCTATTACTTTTCTTTTCCTCCCACAGGGCATAGGAACATGAAACACAGTACAAATTGGATGGCATTTTGTCTTCTATAGTTATTTTTCTTCAAAGTGTGAAATATAATTTAAGAGTTTTTTAGTATTAAGGAAATGTATATGTAACATGATAGTACTTAGTAAAAATATAACCTACAGGAAATTAACTTATAGTTCTAAAATACATCACATGATAACTTATCAACTGATTCCTGATGTGCAGGGCCATGTCCAGAGGTGCTAGAAAGGGAGTTGTTTCCATCGACATTGACCTCTGCTCAGGATCTGGCCTGACACAGTCAACAATAAAGGAGAAAGAGACCAAAACCCATTTTCATACTTGTCTTAAAATTACATTCATTTCAGTATCTCAGTAACTTTTATGAGACACTGCATTTTAGTTTTGCATTAAGTTACCTTAGATTCAACTAAAACAAAAGTATATACATTCTTTTCTTACTCTATAAATATTATATTTGGATTAAACGCTGATAAAAGAAATACATAAAAATATTTTATTACACACAGAATTAGTAGTGTTGTATTTTAATTTGCTTTGGCCACACTTTAAGTAAAAATGACTGTCGTTTACAGTCAGAAGTCTTCAGGTTTCTTTGAATATGAACATCCCTGAAATTCACAGTTCTTGCACATTTGGTGGGAGGAGATACTGAGTAGCGACTCTTATGAAGACACAATGAAGCAATCTACTTTTCATGTACTTTTAAAACTTCTGCTCCTGTTCCTCGCTGTATGCTTTCTTATGCTTATGAAATAACCCCCTATTGTATACGCCTTACTAAGAGCAAGATGCCTTGCAGAGGCAGGCAATTAAATTAAAATGCACTACAAGTTGAGCTCTGACAGTACTTTCCAAAATATTTCCTTTTACTTTAATCACACAGTTTACATTTCACAGAGTTAAAAAGACAAGTACAAAATACCTTCACAAAATACATATTCATTAAAAGAGGAAAAAAAGATTCTGCACTTAATTAAACAGCCTAAGTACTTTACCAGCATTGCCATAGTGGGACATACATTTACATCAGAATATTGTACCATGTTTATATTCTCAACATTTGTTTCATAACAGTTTAAAAATATACTTTGGAATTGCAAATAGCAAATGGGATAAATTGACATAAACATAGAAGGAATACTAAATAACCAAATGTAATTCCTATTTGTGTCCAGGTCGTGTTTCAAATTCCAGATTTTGGATCTGATCTACACCCGTCCAAACAGCTAGATGATACTGGTGAGACTGCTCAAACAAGGAAGGGTTTACAGGATTCATTCATTACAGGAGTATTTCATAAAGCATTTTCTCTTTAGAAAGTTTCTGCTTCTGTGTAAACTACAGCATGTCTCTGAGAACAGCATTATTATGGGTCATTCTTTGTAGGTGGAGAAACTGAGGCAGGGACAGTAAGTGACCTCTCAAGGTGGCACAGTCACTAGAACTGGGGTTAAAATTCCACTTACTGACTCCCTTCCCGTGGCCAGTGAGATTCACACGCCACATAGTGTATTAAGAAACAAAGCAATGTAGAGAGTGCTTTAATCTTCATCAATCCATTAGGCTAAAACTTTAAAACCTTATTCAGGTGAACTCTCCAGGTCAGAAGCAACTGTGTTTCCTTATCTTTTGCTACATACAGTTTACTTTCTCCAAGAACCCCTTCAGTATTTAAAAAAAGGGAAGGCTTAGTCTTATGTATATCACTTTTAAATATATGTGTCAAAGTTACAGATTATAAAGTATTTTTATGCTGTGAAATATCCCCCCAAATTCAAGCTTAATTACTAATAGTATGTCTCATTTGTCTGTTAAGATTCCCATCCAATACAGCTAAGTACTTGGATAAGCCAAGTTATTGGAGAGCAAATTAGTCCAAGAAATCTAATAAGGATCACTATAATTCCAGTGCAAACAGGAATGACATTTACAAGGCAAATATTACCTGAATTAAAAAAAAAAAAATTGTTTATTTTAACAGTTTAGGCTAAGCTTACGCTTTAGATACACACCCACAATTGTTCCTTCATGCCAGTTTGATCACATAAGTCTATATCTATTTTGCATAAGCATGTAGGATGCATTAGTTAAATATGCTCAACTCCAAGGCTCTGAGATAAGTTATCATATGATAAATTGTTAAAATGTGAGAGATATCAATAAAAAGCTGTTCCCACATTTAACAGCAGTTGAATACTGATGATGCTTAATTCCCAGTTTCTAGTACTGACTGTTCCCTATGTCTGCATGTTCCGATCAGTTAGTTTCTCTGTGTTTTAAGGAGCAACGATAACTACTATTTAGCAAATGGAGAGAAATAAAACCAAAGTTACAGAATAGTTATAGTTTACACATGTAACTTCAAGCTTCACTCCTCTCATCCACAATAAACTACTCCTGACCAAAAGTGGAGTGAAAAATGCCAAACTGTTTCACTGCCTTAATTTGAAACTTTGAATAATTCTGCAGTACCTGAACTTGAACTCCCAGCCTTTGAATGTGTGCTGAACAGCCCCCTATTGTACCGCACTTTTATGCTGGCAGGAACTGAAGTGTCAATCTTTCATCAGATAATCAGATTATGTCATGTTCTGACCAAATTCATTAGGAAAACTTTTACCAACCCTATTATCTCAAACCAGAAAATCTAGATCAAAGTATAACCGATTTTACAACACAATAAAACTGTTATAAATATTTAAACACTAATTAAAAGGCCTCTTTTGTTAAAAGTAAATAAATAATTGAAAGCTACCTCTTCTTATAAATTCTATTCAATGCAACCATATTTATCTCATACTTCTCAGAAAACAGGATCTATATATGGTGGAGGGTGGGAAGAAATGCACTTAAAAGCAGTCATTTGAGAAGATGGAGGGCTGCTAGACTTTTAAATCATTTGCTTGAAGTAAGTCACACTGAGTTCTCATGCTAGTGACAAAGCATTAACCCCGGGAAGTCTTTGCTAACTCCATTCATATTGGGCAATCATATCTATGTACTTCAGGCAGAGGTACTGGATACACACTACATCCAAAAGGAGAGAATACATACATTTTAAGGAAATCCTACATCAACAGGTAATTTCTCAGTAAATGCAATTATTTTGTAGTTTGTTTTCTTCCTAAAATATGTATGATCTTGTCCTCTAAAAAAGTAAAAACTGTAATTGAGTTTGGCAGTTGTATTTTCTGCTTTTTGAGGAGATATGACATCTGCATAAAACAAGCACTGAACATGAGTGCTAAATATTTTCCCTTGTCTCCGTTTCAGGTGGATAGCAAGGCACGGCATAAGAGGGAATCAAAGAATTCCTATTATTATCATTAACAGCAAGGAACTGAGTTTAGACTAATCCATGAGCAGGAGCAGCGACAACAAATAATGACAGGACAGTCATCAATATTGATTTCACGTATTTTTCAGTACTACAATCAGATTCTCCATCTGTAACTCAAACTTTAAAAGTATGATAATTTACGGAAAGGAGATTAATTTAGCCATTTTGAGTCAAAGACGTATTTCATAGCTTCATCCCAAATCCTGTATATTGTTAGGATCCCTTTCCCCTTTGAAGACTTAGTGAATGATTGAAGCTTCTACTTTCTGAGAAACAGATAACACAAGACTAGTAATCTGACTCTAAGCCACTGGATAAAGGCAGTTTGTTTCCTCTTAGCCCATCTGTCAACACCTCTTCAGTAATTAGTCCTAATTATTACAAAGGGCTAGCCTCCCATTCGCATTATTAAATCAGAAATAGTATCATAGCCAGGTATCTTTCAACGCCTACCAGACTGGCGACCTTCGATTTCATTGAATCTTCTATCAGTATCCGCCTTTGGAAGAGCCTCGGCAGTAATTTTAGCATCAGCTTCAAAGATGCAGATCCCACAGTGGAATTCCAGGGATGCATTCATATACACACCCACATCATGTGACAGGAGAGCAAGCAACACAATTGACCTTTGCATTGTTCTCTAAACTCCCGTGATATAAAACACACATCTCTATTTTATACAATAGAACTGTTTTTTTGCCTGCGTGCTTAGAAGTGCTCCTTTGAACTAAATGCTGATAGGAAAAATAGTGAAACTGTGTCTACAAAGATGAGGGTCAAATCTTTGTTAAGAAAACAATACATCTGAAACTTTTTTTTCAGATCAAGATAAATTTGCAAGTAGGAAATAGTAACTAAAAATATGCATAAATGTATTTAAGTGTGAAGAAGATTCAAAAGGTTTCTTTTGTTTATTTTTGCCCTATAGCTGAAGTACTTCCCCAGAAAACTGGAAAACAAAAAGGACGATGACATTGAAACTCTCACGGAACCAAAGCTCAATTAGCTGGGGCTTTAGTCAGAGAGTTTTAAGCTCTTCATTTGTGTTAACATATATTTAAGTGAAACAAGAGAAAAAAGGATACTCTTAAGAACCAAACACTCCATTTCTTTTGATTAAAAGCCAAACATGTTTCCCAATAGCACATCCGAGACCACTAGTGAGGATTTGTTTACCCTGGATTTCTCATCAACAGCAGAGCACTACCAGTTTCCTCAGACACAATGAACCAACCTTTGCTGCACTGGTACAGTTTATGGCTTGTGTTAAGTATCTCTACTAAAAGCTTGTGCCCAGAGCAGAGGAGCTACACAAATATTTGAGTCTCCATGTGAACAAAGCCCACGTCCTCTAATTAAAACAGAGAACAATTTTGTTGATATGCTTAACATTTCAAAAAATAAAGCATACAAAAGATTTTTTTTACAAAAAACATTTTAAAGAACTTTTCTGCGTCCTATATTAAAGTGATCTAGTGATTTTTTTTTCTTCTTTGCAGGTCTCTAAATGCTATAGATGTTGATAACAAACAATATCTAAATAATTTTTTTAAAAAAAGATATAAATAATAAAAGAGCTAGCTACTATATAGGAAGCAGTAGCCTAAATATTTAGGGTTTGACTGAGCGATCAGGAGTTGGGCAGGCACCGAACAGGATGCATGGGGAGGAGGTGCAACCTGTGGATGTGGTCAGCCCAAAGTCCCACTTCTGTCTCATTATCTCAACTTGGCCTACTTGGAACTAGCACAAAGACATCTCAGTAGCACACAGTATTGGAGCATGAAGAAACTACTCCGATTCAGCTTCCTGCATACTTGTCTTGCATACCTTCCTGCTATGGTACTCATGGCACCATACAGCTTCACTGCACCTGGATAGCTTTTCACTTCAGAGATAACTAAAACTCACTGCCAAGAAAAATAAACACACAAACTTAAAATTCATTTTCCAAGTTGTACAATTTCCAAATATATGCCGTGTTAGTAACATGCACGGTAACAGGCAGGCATTTGACTATCAATAGATCAGACTTTAAAATACATTAATATTTCAGGTATCAACAATGCAGTATTAACACACGTGGTACCAACTTCTGCTTGATTATCCTATGAGAATTCAGTGTACTAGCAATAAGAACCTTTCAAAGGAAAACATCCTATGGTTCTAGTGCTGCAGAAAAAAAATGCCCTGGAGGGTCAGCCGACTGGTCCATCTAGCCTAGTATCCTGTTTCCAACAGTGGCATGCTATTTAGAGATGCTATTTAGGGAAAAGACAGAAGCCTGACTGCTTTTGCAGTCCATTCCCCCCCATACTCCTCCATGCACAATTGCTGTATTAATGATGTTATAGGGCACGTAATTTCACTGTCCATTTGTAGTCCTGCTGTCTATGAAATTGTCTAATCCCTTTTGAATCTGCTGATACCATTGCCTTCACTATCTCCTGTGGCAAAAATTTCACTATCTGAAGTTTCAGAAAATGAAGGAGTATTTTCTTTTATTTATTTTAAACCTGATCTCCCATGAATTTCACTGAGTGCCCTCTAGTTCTTGCAATGCAGGATTTGGAGGGCAAGAGTTTCACTCTTGGCTTTTTCATAATTTTCATGATTTTGTAAATCTCAGTGATAAATATCTGCCTTTCTCTAAACTAAAGAGTGCATGCCTGTTCAATCTCTCCTCATATGACAGTTGTTCCATTTCCGCCGATCATTTCTGTTGCCATTTTCTGCACCACCTCTAATTCCACTAAATCCATCTGGAAAAACAGAGAACTGAACAGAGGACTTCAGATATGAGCCCAGTGAGGTTTTCCTTAGTAGCAAAATGACATCCTTGACAAGACAAATCTTCACTGACCTCAAAAATCACGTCCCTTTCAAGAGAGAAGTTACTTCTTTCTGCAACAGATATAATTCCAGCTAATACACCTGGCAAAGGAAGTGATCTTTGCACTCAATAGTTTAGGACTTCTGCTGCAGGGCGAGTCAACAGAGAAAAGACTAAGTGGAAGTGTACTGTCCAAGGATCTACATCCGGAAGAAATAGCATAATATTTTAATAGCACTTCCTGAAACACCTAGACTTCCTGGAATTACTAGTTAAAATCCCAGAGGAACTGATAATGTTCTCTGTCCATCCAAGCCTAGCAGACTGCTTCCCTACACCACTGTGCGTCTTTTGGGGAAGAATTTTAAAGGTCCTATCTGCTCTACATCAATGCTTGAGAGCTTTGGTCCATTTTTATAGCAATAAGCCCTGTAGCTTCTCTTGCTGACTCGGGCCAAAATCCCTCATCATGCTAGCAGCTGTTTCTCTCCATTCCCAGCTATGTGCATTTAAGTGGCATATTTTACAGTAAACAAGATCCTTCCCTTTTTTAAGGTTACTTTGTACTACGCAGAAATGTTGGAGTTACAATGGGTTGCCTTTTTCCCTTGATTTTCATTTCATGTCATTAACTTTCATGGAAGTAAAAGTGTTTGGGTCAAAAAGAGGAAACAATTATTAAAGCATATGCGCACAATGTAATTTCAAAAGACAAAAGAAATCAGACCCCAGCAGGAGGAACAAAAGGAAATGTATCTTTGTTCCAGCTGCAGGAGCCACCCAAGCACTGAGGAGACAGCGCTGCAGTCTCCCCAAGGCTGTGCACAACATCGCTGCAATGTAACCACAGCCCTGCCTCGGCCTCCCTCCTGCCACCACATGCCCAAGTCTACCAGGACAGAGGAGCTACATCTCCCTGTGGTCACCCAGAAATGCCTCTGTCTCAAAATGGCAATGAGATGGATGGATCCCATGGCCTTTATCTGGCAGTTTTGCCCAAGGGCAGAGAGGAAGATGAGGCCCCGTGTTCCCAGTGCAGTCCTTGCAGAAGGAAATGAGATCTGGATTTCATGACGTTGCTAGCAAACTACCTCTGCAAAGCAGAATATTCATTTCTAGATACTACACATTAGAATGCTTTATATAAATATATTTCTGCAGTTTCCTCAGCTCCCACTAAGGTCCAAAATACTTACAGACATCAATAATTACACAAAGACAGCACCACTAAACTAACACTCATTTTAAAGAGACTGCTCACATAGTGAAGATGTTCAAACATATCTGCAACAGCCATGGAACATTAACTTAGTAACTGGCTTTAGCTTTCTCATACACAAAAGTCTTCATAATAATGTATTTTGTATAAAACCAGATCACAGTTTAACCTGCAAAGTCTTTGGTATGTTCCTTTTTCAAGTCTGCAAGTACTAGTTTCAGGGAAGAAGTCTGTGCCAAAGTACATTATACCTACTATGGCAGTAAATTCTTCATGGATGAGGTTTTATACATAAATTACCTTCATTTGCAGTCTCTGAATGCTCTTCTAAATTTTATGGGATAATATGAATTATGAGCACCCATGTATTTCTTGTAGGCATAATGTGAGACAGATTTTTTTTCTACTATATGCAAAAGATTATGCAAGTGAGGTTTACTCTACACCTCTCTCCCCCAACCTGTGTTGAACAAATGTGATAACACAGACCAGTCAATTGCTTATGAGAAGTATACAGCCTGCTATAAAGATATGTACATATGAATTAGGTCTAACTAGGATTAAATATGAATCACATGGTTAAACAAAAGCATTAAAAATACCTGAGAGATTTTTTCTAAACCTTATAAACTTAGATTTCTTAATCTGTTATTTCTTGGTTTGGTTATTGCTACATTTATGGTTTGGCAAAATAACTCCTTTTAAATAAATTGTACATTTAAAGTGCACAATTTATATTTAATTGAAGCTACCATTGTAATCTCTACAAAACTTGGCTGTATTTCACTGGCTGGGCTTTAGGTATTTTGCTGGTTCTGCTGGATTTTTAAAACCCTAGAGATCTGAGAATGGAATGAGTTTCTGTTCACTGTTATTACTAGTCTCTAGTAAATACTGTTGGTAACCCACTGGAACCTAAATCTTAACCATTCTTCATACATATTTGTTGAATACTGGGTGCTTTGAACTCAGTTCATACACAACACTTGCCTCAGAAGCAAAGATCCAGGTTTCCACAGGAGCTCTAATCTCAGGAATCACTAGGAATGTGAACTGGCAAACAGTACCCCAACCCCAATTCTGCAAACTGCTCTACCCCTACTATCTAAATCAGCTTAGTGGTTTCATAAGGTTCACAAGAACAGGTACAGGACCAGCCATTTTTCTGCAAGGACACAATCTCGGTCCATTGTATTAAATGGCAACAATGCTTCAAAATGCACCTACTCACAGCCACTGAAACCAAGAGGCAAACCACAGCAGTAATGGTACAGATGGTATGGGAACACTTGCCCTGCTCCCACGACAGTGGGGGAAGGATCAGAATCACAGAATCGTCAGAGTTGGAAGGGACCTCTAGAGATCATCTAGTCCAACTCCCCTGCTAAAGCAGGATTGCCTAGAGCACATTACTCAGGACTGCATCCAGGCAGGTCTTGAAAATCTCCAGGGAAGGGGACTCCACAACCTCCCTGGGCAGCCTGTGCCAGTGCTCTGTCACCCTCACCGTAAAGAACTGTTTCCGTGTATTTGAGGCAGGCATGAAGGCTCGTCAACAAGATCAGACAAAAGAGAAAACACTGAATCATATTAAAGTAATTACCAGAAAATAAGACTTCTGTAAAATATTCGCAATCAGCTAGTTCAAGCCTTCAGGCTCGGTCTTGTATGGGGCTGCATGTAGCGGCACCACCCCAAGAGGTGCTCCAGGAAGAACGGGTGACTCAGAGTCACAGTTCCTCCCTGGCTCCCTTCCTCTCACACAGGAGAATAGATAAATTTACCCCATCCTGAATGCAATGAACTCCCACGTTACTCCTAACTAGCTTGACAGCAAAAAAGCCATTGGCCTTTTTTTGCCCTACTATATGACAGTGAGGGAAGGACCAGGCATGAAGACCCCATTGTCTCTCCTCTCCCCTCTCCCCACACCCAAAGCTGCTGTCTGAAGCAGCCATATGGGACACATTTACTTCCCACTCCTGCCCCGAGGTGCTACTAGGGACAGGAATAATCTAGCATGGAGATAGTATCAGCATGAAAGAGAAGAGAATACTAGTTAGGAAGAACATACGTCGTCACTAGATAATGATAACCACATTTAATGGGCACAAGCATGAAGGCATGAATTTCAGAGATTTTCCCCTTATTTTAAAAAATAGGGGGTGATTATAAAAATTCCCAATTAGATTGTCAGGCACTATACAATATTCATGGTATAAAATCACTATAATTAAATGCTAAGTGCTGAGTTCAATTATTTAGCAGTGGAACAATAAAATAAGCAAGTCCCTTTAAAATGTTATTTTCACAGAGTAATCACAGAATACAAAAGGAGCTAAAAAATGACCTGTCAGGACCTTAGACGTCCCATGTCAAACATGAGATTTAAGGTGCAAGGATTCTCAGCCTCAGTGCCGCAATTAAGTTCTGCGTCCCTTAGATCCACTTTTATTTTTGCTGCAAACTTACAGTGGAGCTAGTATAGGGGAAAAGAAAAGATTGAATTCCTGCCCTGACTGGGTTAGAGTTACCATGTCACCTTAAAACTAGTCACTTGGGAAAAACAAAGGCTTATCCAGAAACTAAAAATACTAAAGATCTGAAGCAGTGAGGTAGTACAGTCCACAGTGGCCCTGTCTGCACACGCCTCTCCACTGAAGGACCAGGGCTGTGTTCATTGGTGTTGGAAAATTTTGCAAGATTATATTAAAAAAATAATTTTAATTGGAAAATTAGTTACAAAACATAACCTTTATAGAGAAATATCATCCAAATCATAGGAAATAAAGGATATTCCCAGTAGATATTCTCAATAAGCTACCTGTCATAGAAGGGGGGGGGAAAGACTCCAATATTAAATCTCACTAATTGTATTTTGTGGCTAAATAACAGTCCTGGACAAATGGTGATAGAAACATCCAGCAAACAGGAGTAAAGCCATGGAAAAACAGATGCTGTACTGTCCTTAAGCAGGATGTGGTGCATGCTGTCCTGAATAGGGATACCTCTGCCAGCCAAAGAAGTGGCAGTGGCCATGCCACCTTCCTTCCTTCTTGGTGTAACTAATGCTGCTTAAATGAAAGACCTCCAGCACAGCTCCAAATTTGCAAGGCTCAAGTGCTGTCTGTGTGCCAGATTCACCCATACAGGGCAAAATAATGGGTGGATGTGGAGCTCCTAGACAGTCTTCACTCAGCTGTGATCCTTGCAGGAGTTGGGATGGATGACACTGAGAATTTCTTCACATTTGGCATTACATTAAGAGGGTTTTTTTTGTCCAAAAATAGAATGCAGCCCACTTCCATTCACATTTCTGGCAAACTTTTTTCTAGGTAGATTTTCAGCCAAACAAAAACTGAGCTGGAAATGTCCAGGTCAAAATAAATGTCCTGTAAAATACATATGGCTGATTATTCTTTGCTTCCTTATACTTCTCCTTTACCAAGAACAAAACACAACTTACTGAAGAACACATTTCAAAGCAGAAATAATGACCACTCCCAACCACACAGCTCCATTTTTATTATAAATAAAAAAACCTGAAGGTCTTCCATTAGCTTCAGTGGTTGGGAGGGTATGGGAAGAATGATGTGTTAAGTTGCAATGAAGGAAATACATACACCAACTGGAAAAACTGACTTTAAAAACTTTTCTTACACAAACACAGCAGGAAGTAACCAACACTCTCAATTGTTGAAATGAAAGGTGTGGGGCCTAAACACACAAATAGAAAAGAAAATTAAAAATAAAAAAAAGTCCTGAATGTTTCACATGTTCCCAATTATGCTCAAATTTGACAGTCTTGTTCGATAAGATCTTAACTTATAAGGTAAGGTTACCAACAGCAGACCTGCCAAATCGCATGCAAAGCGCATAGATGCTGTGTAACTATACCAGGCTAGAGACCTTTCTGCAGTTAAGACTGTGTATCACCTGTTTATGCAGCACAGCATGATAGACTGTCTCTCTCTTTGCAACCTGCTGCAAGTTGGGTGGAGAGCCCTCTGCACCTGGGACAAGGGATCAGAGTCCAAAAGAAAGGCCACAGTGCTGTGCTGCAGGAAAAAGTGTGTGCCACCACAGCAAGCCACTTCTGCTCCAAGGGCCTCTACTAACCATCAGCATTCCCAGCTACGTGCCAGCAATGAGTCCCCTCCAGTAACATGTTCGCCCAGCTGGGAACCAATGTGGCATTTTCTCCTATGTCACAGGACAAAAGAATCAAAGAGTCTAATGTAGGTGAAAGAATTCAAAGTACAGCTTCAGGATGTCAAACAGGCCCATCACAGAAGAGAAAATTTATTAGAGCAAATAGCTAAACACAGGTAGGCCAGAGAGGCAAATTCTAACAAGGCAGACTGAGGAAAAAGGAGGCAGACAGTGATGTTGGCTGCACTGATTACACCTCCTCTGGAGAGACTGCTACACAGGCCTTTGCACTGGGCAACACCCAGCTGGAACCAGACATCACTGACACAAGCTCATACGCTACCACGTCCCAAACAACTGTCCCATATACCAAGCATTCTGATCCCTAGCAGACATAAAGTCTCTGAGAGATATACAACCAAAAGAGAGCTCCCATGATGATCTACTGCCACTTCAGTAGTCTCATATTTTTCCATTAAGGTCATTTTCTTTATCTGTGAAAATACATAGGCTCATGGCATTTTGCATCATAACCTTCTAGTTACAGACCTTGAACGTGTCAACAATTCTTTAGTGAGTGCAACAAAGCTAGGTCAGAACGTAGGTACATAGATTCTACTAATCTTTACATAATTGTTCTTTCCCCAAGCAGCCACTGTATAAAAGAACATAAAACAGACCACAAATTAGGCAGAGGTTTGGCTTTGTAATGAGCCTGTAGCTTCAAGGTCATTTCACTTAAAAATTCCTTACATGGTTCTGAACACCTACCATTTATAAATGACTACAAATTAAAACCAGAGAAGACATCATACAATATTCAAGTGGAAGCAGAGAGCCCGCATACTCTCCTGCTCCCAGAACATGTCAAGTTGTTTTGGAATTTTTGAAAATAACAATTAGAAACACATTAAACTCTTGGACAACACAGACCTACCAATCTGGGATAAAACTGCATTCTTCTTCCTCTGTTGCTTACTTAGCGAAGGTATTAGCATTGCTTTGTCCAGGTCAACAAAGATAGCAAGCTTTGGCATAGCTTAGCACTTTAAACACCAGGAGAGTCAATACAGAAGAAACCAATCTGCTTTGTCCCTGGTATTAATGGTCAATGCAAAATAGACCAGGATATGGGGTTCCTGAACATGTTTTCTTTATTCTGCAGAATGCACAAGAAGGAGTTTTGCGATGGGCCATTCTCCCTCCTGCTTTCAAATAGAGAATCCACAGCTTTACAGAGGTCTGCACAGACATGGCTCTGAGCAACCTCAGTCCTAGATGGCTACTGTTCTCCCACATTTATGTCTGTGCTCAATTTATCATTTTGTCTCATTGTTTTGGGTGGGTTTGGGTTTTTTTTTCACATTAAGTGTGTCCATGGGTCTTCTCCACAGCTCACCCTGTGTGCCCTTAAAATCCTTGATATATCTTGTTTGCAGCTCTACCTGTCCCACCTCCTAACACTAACTAGGACCTTTTCCCCCTCAAATAGTCTCACCACTTGTGGCAAAACTGGCACTGTAGACTGCCAACTGATTTCTGACCATTTCTTTATATGTGTAGAGCATCAGGAAATCTACAATGGAGAGGCAAGTAGAAATTTCTCATCAACTGAACAAGTTGAACTATGCTTCTGGGTATGTATTACAATATCTTTTTTGCATCACACCTACTCTTCTAAATATACAAAACACTGAGCAAGTGATAGTTTTGTCAGCCACCAGCTAATCAAATGAAAAATTATTAGGCTTAGAAAAACAATAAAAGCAGAAGCCAGCTGTGCATTTGTTGGATGAAAATCCCAGTGTCTCCCATGTTAGCTCATGTGCATTTCAATTTCTGGGAAGAAAATAATGGGACTTTCTCCACCCTTTCTCATGTGAGCCATAAAACAGATTTATTACCTAGGATATATTCTGTGTTTTCTCCTGAGGAAAAAAGAAAGTGGTGGAACAAGTTCATTTTTTTCCCTTCTACAACTAGGATTTTCTTTATAATAAACACAGAGCTTAATTTTGGTATCATGTGGCCCTTCTATTTAGTGCTCTGGTCACACTTTTTACCTTTCTAAATCTTGAATTGTAGCATTTTCATTTCAGCGGGGAATCTACAGCTGCTCCAGCTGTCTGAGCGTGAAAAGTCTGTCCTCAGATTCCTATCTGGTATGTTTTAAAGCAGAATCCTTCCCTCCCTTAAATCAAAGAAATTTAGCTTCTACTGAAAAATTATGGAATAACTAAGAAAACAAACAAACAAACAAAAGGCAAAACATTAGTCTATGTTTCTTTCCAAATAGTTCTTGCTCAGCTTTACCTTACATTCAAAAGTCACCCAGCAGCTCTGGGAAACTTAGGCTGCAAACTCAGAGGTTTAGGACAGGGTTGTATCTCATCTGGGAAAGTTTTCCCGTACAAATTACTATTTTTTGAGTGTAGCGGTCACCTTCTGACCTTTAAAAATAAATCATGAAAAAGAAAATTTGCTGACTAAATGATTTTTTGCTCCTAAGACTCCTAATCTGCTTACAGTATGATGTTACAATTCTAAAGACCTGTGCTGGTAAATCTGTTTATAGAAAAAGGTGGTTTCCCCTGTAACTTTCACTTTTGAGATGCAGAAGAGACTGATTAATATTTTAAATACTTCTGAATCATGACATAACCTGGATTTTCCAGTTATTGGTCTAGAAACTTTCAAGGCTAACATATGCCTTTTTAAATGACATCCAGTAACACCTCTTTTTTAACTAAAACTGTTAACTCTAATATTTGTAGCCTAAATATGGTCTGCAATCTGCTCTTGATAACTAGTACCTATTGTTTCATGAGTCACGCTTCTCAACACAGCAAACCTGACTTCTCTCAAAGTTCCAGTTCTTTCAAATAATCCTATGACATATGAGCGTTTACACCAAGTCATAACTGCCATCAAAACAATTTTTGAAATGACAAGCTATGCCCTAATTAGTTGCATATAATTAAAACGTACCATAAGAAGTGCATTCATTACTGTTGTGAAATTAATTTTATTGCTTATGAACAGCAAAAAATTCACTTTATAGTGCCAGCACAGAGCTCAAAGGGAAGCTGGTTTGCTTGGGCACAAATTGTGCATTTTTTTTTTTCCGTAGATTTATTTCCTTCTCATTGCTTTGTGATCACTTTTATTGCTCCACAGAGACCAATAATTTGGAAAAAAAAAAACAGCAGCTAAAGTAGTTTCAAAGTATTACTAATTTGAAACCCTTCATTTGTATTACCAAGTATATTCTAGTGCAGTCAAACTTCATTCTTACAAAGAAAGCATAAATCTATCCACACAGATTTTTTGGGATCAAGACACTATTACTGCCACTAAACTTAGCTTTTTTCTTTATAAAGACATACACACAAACATGTAACATTGTGCTGAGGTTTCAAGTTTGTACAGAAGTAACATATCAGCATTACAACTCAGAAAAGGTGTCTAAAAAGGAAAGTTCAACCTTTTTTTAAAATCATTACTAAGTATGTCTTCACAATCCCAGAAATCTCAGACATACATCTATAATCTAACGTAGCTACGACAGAACAATCTATTACAGAAGAACAGTCACAGTAGCTATTTTCCTCAATGAAGACAGTGCTTCATAGAATATAATTTTGGAAAACCAGAATCTTCAGCATTACATCTCCCATATAAGCTAATTAGTGACAACTGACCGGTTTACAGTTCTTACTGTTCCAATGAAATAATATGTTGTTATGGCTGAACTTGCAGAGTAATAGTACTCAAATCAAAAATATAGAAACACAAAACATAATATAGTCCAATGTACTACGCTATAGAGAGCCAAAAAAATTGTCTCTTTAGAATGTAAGAACATATACAGGTTAGTAGTTAAGTGTTCCTTTGCAAAAAGAAACTCACAGTATTCTAAATGGGTCAGAAAAGGCTTAACATACTTAGTCAACAGATCTGCTCCCTAATATGTTACAATTCTAATAATATCATTCTAATGCTCAAAAATAAGTTTTTACACCAATTAACCAACCCCAGACTATTTATCTGATAGTAGAAACTGGCGTCTATTCCAGTGCATGCATCAACATAATTTCCATCTGCAGAATCTTTATAACTGATAATGACACATCTGAGCCAGAACAGAGTTAGATTTCCCGATCACAGGATATTTTTACAACAAGAAAAAAATAGTTTACCTGTAAATCAATAAAAATGTTACTAGGAGTCATTAAAAAACAAGCAGTTACTCCAGTAGTTTCTTTAAAATATAGTAATTTAGTTAAAAACAAATCAAATGCCCTCTATACTCCATATAACTTATGCAGACAGGACAAATTATTAATGAAACGCTTCCCAGTCATGCAGCCCTCTCCAAAGGCCTGACAGAAATGCTACTAAAATTGGGGGTTGGTGGAAGTTTTGGAAGAATGACAGGTTGCAAAGAGACTGTGCTAAAAGCATGGAGAAGTGCTTTTCAAAACAGTTCCCAGCGAAAGAGTAAAGTTACACACAGATTTCCATCTCTCATGTCCTTCACTCAAGAGCACATACCATGCCTGTTTTTCACCTTGTTCATTTCAAAATGAAGCTATTGAACCTGGATATTAGATTTTCTATGGTAAAGCAGTATATAAAGGAGTTGTATAAGGCATTTTCGTCATTGTTTCCAGTACTATTGAGAAGAAAAATATACAACAAAAGAATCCAAATATCAGATATCTCTATGCAGATGTCACCCAAACACTGCAAGACTACATTCAGTATGCCAGCTAGGTCCATAAAATGCTACATAGCAAACAAAGCGCCCATGCTGATAATACCTGTAAGGTAGATTATGCCTCGCATACTTGCTAACCGTGCAGTACTTCGCTGCAGAATCAGACTGCCGGTAGAGGGAGCAAAAGCAAGGACACCCGAAAACTGGAAACACCAGTGCTACTGCTCCGTGAATGAGGAGCAGCACATCCAGGATATGTACTATGCGAAGACAAATGAGCGGGGTTGGTCTTTTTCTTTCCCCTTCAATGAAACAATCTGTGAAAAATCCATGAAGGCAAGATTCCCTCTATTTTCTTATAGTAATCAAAGTAAAAGCCTAGGGACTCTAGTCAATCTGTTGAAATGAGGCTAGTTTTGTAGGTTTCCATAGGTTGTATTTGAATAGAAGTTTGCCTTATGAAATTACAGTGTATTAATTATACAGTCACAGAATCACTCTGGATGAAAGGGACTTCAGGAGGTCTGCAGTCTGATCTCCAGCTCTAAACAGGGTCAGCTATGAGACCAGACCAGGTTGATCAGAGCTCAATATTATTTTTTCATATTACCATATCTATTATTAACAATGCTATGTTTTTCTTTTGTAAATGTGTTCGGCTGGAGGGTATTACAGCACTGTAAGTCTTCCTGAGACTTTTTGGAGACAGTGGGGGGAAGGCAATTTTGGAGACAGTGAGGGGAAGGCACAGAGCAATCACCAACCCACCTGAGGCCGCGCTTTCCGCAGAGAGAACTGGGTTCCAAGTTCAGTAGACACAGTTCCCTGCCTCACCTTGATCTGTCCAAGCAGTGTTTACATAAGCTTGTTCACTACCACTTACTTTTAAACACTTTAAAACCACTCATTTCTGTTGGTCCTAAAAGAAAACCACTGGGTTTATTATGCAAGAGTCGCAAAATTCAATACATTAGAACTGTGAGCTCCATTACAACTAGGTTTGGTATTTATGGCTCACTGATACTAAATATTTGACCGGGTGTATTCCGAACTCAAAGATGCTGTGGTTTGGACTGGGATGGAGTTGACTTACTAGCAGCTGGTGTAATGCTGTGTCTTGGGTTTGGGATGGGAATACTGTTGGTAGAGCACTGGTGGTTTTGCTTGTTGTTAAGCAGTCAAGGCCATTCTGCTCCTCATCCCCGCACCAGTGAACAGGCTGGGGTGAGCATAAGGAGCTGGGAGGGAAGACAGCCAGGACAGCTGATCCCAACTGACCAAAGGTATATTCCATATCACATGACATCAGGCTCAGTATATAAAGCTGGGGGAAGAAGGAAGGAGGGGACATTTGGAGCAATGGCATTTGTCTTTCCCAAGTCACCATTATGCATGATGGAGCCCTGCTTTCCTGGGGACAGCTGAACCCCTGCCTGCTGACGGGGAGCAGGGAATGAATTCCGTGTTTCGCTTTGCTTGTGCACGCGGCTTTTGCTCTACCTATTAACATGTCTTTACCTCAACACACGAGTCTTCTCGCTTTTACATTTCCGGCCCTCTCCCCATTCCACCGCGGGGGTGAGCAAGTGGCCACCTGGTCCTGTTTGCCGGCCGAGGTTAAACCACGACACACGCACAAAGCACCGGCGCTACAGCTGCCAGGAGAGGCCTTGCACGGAGACTCCCCAGACAAACCGCGCCGGGGCGGCTGAACCGCAGCCCAGCGGGCGCGGGATCCCATCACAACACCACTTTTCTCCCGCTACTCCCGCCTCTCCCTCGCGCACCTCTCCAACCTCGCCCGTTACCGCCCCTGAGGGGAGGCGCGAGACGGATAACGGTCGCTCCGCCGTTGCCGTAGCGACGCTCCCGCGCAGGCGCAGACCGCCCGCCGCGCCTGTAACAGGCGCACGCCCCCCCCGCCCCGCCTCCCCAGCGGCCGAGCCGGGAGCCCCCGGCGGCGGCGGAGTGCGGGGCCGTCCCTCTACCCTCCCCCCTTTCCCCCCTGCCGTCTCTCACCGAGCGCCGCTCCGCCTGAGGGGGAGGGGAAGCGTGACAGCGATGATTCGGCGATCCTCCGCGGTACCTAAGGCTGCCTCCCGGGGACCAGGCAGACAAAGAGGAGCGCCGAGCGCGATGCTGCCACGCCGCTCGTGATGTCACGGGGAGGCGCGCATGCGCAGTCGTCGCCCGGCGGGCCGCAGTGGCGCAGGGCGCCTTGGGCTCTCGCCGGCCCCCGAGCAGCCCCGGCGGCGTCTGGCCGGTAAGGGAGGCCCGTGGCGCCGGCAGCGGCACCCCCGCTCTGCGGGTCGCAGGGCGGTAAGGGGCTCCGCGCCGCTCACCCCCGGCCGGGAAGGCCTTGCTCTCGGCAGGAGGCAGGACCAGGCCAGCCTCGAACCGTGTCGGTGCTCTGTAGAGCGTAGAGCCAGGCACGAACAACAGGAGGTGCGAAGGAGATGTGAGGGAGCAGGGAGTTGCGGCACCGAGGAGCAGCGCTGGAGCCAGCTGGGAAGGCCTTGGCTGGGGCACGGGTGTCAGGCTGTTACTGCCATTGAGCAGCTTGTGACTTACATAATTCACCACAGCTCTAGTCATAAAGTCTGAGCAGTGGGGTGCGCTACAGTGTTGTAGGCTCTCTTCCACTCTGCACAGCATTCCTGTGCCAGGAGCTCTGATGAGCACAGGGTTATCATGTTCCTGAATTTATTTGCCTCTTCGGGCAACCACTGTCAATCTGGATGTGTTCTGGGAGAAACAGACCCAAGTCTTTCAGTGCAACGTAGCCACACTTAGTTTTCCAGATGCTGTCTGGCAGGAGAGCTTCTTTAGAGAAGAAAGTTGCCTCCTGAAATGGTTCCAAATCATAGTTAATGGTTAGGTGTCATAATTGGACTAAATAGGGCAACAGTGAAATAACCCAGTATGTATTGTTCCTACTAGAACAAAAATGCTGCTCTGTGGGATTGAAACATACCCTGCCAACATACCCATCCACCCTCCTCAGACAGGTGATGGCAAGCTCATTGCAGGCATGTATGTGTGACAGCACTGCAGAAAGGCATAGTCTTCCCCCTTAAGAGCCCCTTGTTGCTCTCCAGCTACACCAAGACTTGCTCAAGGAAGGGAAATAAACAAGCATTTGTTTGTGTCATCTGTCTAGGAGAGAAAAGCTTCCTTGTTTATGTAGCTTCTCAGAAGGCTATACTGCTATCATTCCAGCTAGAAAGATTGGTACCTCATAAAACTAATGTGTTTCTGTTTTCCTGCCATTTTTGCCAACGGAGCCAAAGAGTCTTTAAAAGCTAAATTACACCTAGAGTACCACAGTGCTGTTAAATAAGTGCTCTTCTGTTGCAAACAAAGGCATGGAGATTTTTGTGAGTTTGTGAAGGTAAATTTGGGGCTTGCTTTTCTACTCAAATTCTATCAGGTCTCTCATCTATGGGAACACTACTAGATCCTTGCTCTAAAACACTCTTGAACAGCATTCAGTGATTATGAAAACACCATACACTGAGGAGGCTATGCCTCTTATTATTAGGTATGTCCTAAGCACAGATAAATACCTTCAGTATTGTATAATGCACAAATAGACCTCCGTATTTCCCTACATGTTTTGCTGAAATGATTTGAATTAAGAGATTTAGAGCAGCAGATCATTGCTATAAAATGCTATGCATGATGAAACCACATGTGCAGTATACTTTCAGTCTTTGTTAGGAGCTAAATGCGTATTAGAATATGGTACAATTAATATTCCCTACAGTTGCCTTGAAAATGAAATACCCCTTTCACAACACAAAGATAATAAGTTATATGGCAAGATAAGCTGGTTACCAGAATTCAGGAATGACAGAATCCAATTAATTTAACATGAATTAATGCAAGATCAAAGTTATTACAGTTGGATGCAATTTGTAATTGAAAGTTCCATTACAGTGCACGTTTTTACATGTTATCGCTCATCAGTAAGATCTCAAAAGAGCAGATTTTCCATTTTGAACAGCAGCAATGTATTTATTATATCACCAATAACTTTCTTTGGGTGTTTGCTGCAAAGAACTTCAGGACCAGCAGCGCAGGTGTGCACCAGGGGCTGTGCTCGTGCTCTTTCTCACAGGGGGCCGTGACTGAGGCTTAAACAGAAACCTGGGCTTCATTTGCTTTGGCTGCTTTGCTGGGCTGCCCCTGCCTTGTTACTTGTTCATCCCTTTTCCCATTTTTCACTCTTCTAGTGTATCACCCCTCTTCTTTTTTTGGGAAGGAGGGGTGAAATCAGCCCTCTAGTCAAATAAACCTTTCAACCTCCTATCTTCAAAATAAACACTTTTATTGTGGACAGTCCAAGCTCCTTAGGTAAAGCTTTAGGTCTCAAATCCAAAAGATACACTGTGTCCTTTTAATAATTTCATAGTGGAAACCCTTTATTTGCCCATTCCTGTGGTGTTATGGAGGTTTTCAATGATTCTGGTTTAGGTTTCGGGATTAGGTGAAACCAGAGTGCCTTAAACCTCTTTAGAGGTTTGGGATTAGGTCTGCATCAGGCCTAATATAGCCTTTCTGTGCAAGGCTAAATTAAATGGCAGGAATAGTTGTTGTGCACTGATTCACAGGTGTTTGGCAAAATACCAGAAAACATAAAAGAACCACTGGAAGAATCATGAAGGCAAAGCCATCGAAACATGAGTATTAGCTAAGTACTGCAGTATCACTTGCAACTGTGGGGTCTTTCAGACTGCTTCTAAGTGATTTTAAGCATGGATATCATTTTTATGTGTCTCTCTCACATGAATGTGAGTAAATTGAAGATCTGTCATGCAAATGGATCATGGATTTTTATTTGGGTATCACATTCTGGTAATTGCTGCCTGTTTTATAGCAAATGTATATTAAAGTTTGTCAAACAGCTGATATCACTGAAGCTCTATTGTTTTATTGTACACATAAATTCCACTCCTTCTCTGGGGTATGCATTGCCCTGACAGAATATGCTAGGTCACGTGGAGAAAAGCACAATAGATTTATGCCTATTATTAAAACACCACCCTGTCTGGCTCAGGACACTGAGACATTTGCCTCATCGATGACCACGGACTAATCGGAGGAGATATAGTTTTGTGGTGCAGGCTGTCTACTGTGAGGCTTTTCAGCACTTTCATTAGCTTTGTCTCCAGTAGGGATATTTTTCCTCTTTGCGCTCAGCTCCATAGTTTGTAATACTGGCCAGGCTTGACTAACCGGCCATACCCCTAAGGTACTGTCTGAGGTGAGCAGATTGCATCAAGCAGAATGAAGCTCAGCACTACAGTCTCAGGATCTCTGCAAACTGTGGCAGCTGGTTTGGCTGCATTTGTAGGGGAAAGCTGTTTCGGATGCCTGGCTCAGTGATGCCTGGGCCTGCCATCAAAACAAGACAGATACATAGTTATGGGGAGACAATGCACAGAGCCCAACGGGTTAGTTGCTATGGCTGTCCAAAATCAGTTACTATCTGATGGCTGTACCATAACTGTCTTCTTATACCAAAGCATTCCCTTCACTCATTATGTGCCTGTCAGTCCTCTCCAGAAAAGCGTATTTTTAATGCATTTCTCTCCCCAGATAGAAAGATTTCAATTTCAGTTGTAGACTTGCATGTATTTAGAAAGTCGACTGCATCTCAGAATTACAGGGCTTCTCTGGATTTTTTTTTCCATACCTACGATCAGTTCTCTTGTCAGCAAGCTCTTTTGCATTCCTATGGCAAGTCTTCTGATCAGCAATGCATACAGCCAGATCCCATCTTCTCATGTCTGCTTGCAAAAGCGAAACCGACATAGTTAAGAAAAGTTTCAAAAGAATATGTCCCCTCTAATCAGATGAGCTGTAAAAGCAAGAGGGAGGCTGACTAGAAGGATTTAATAATCTTAGAATCTGTGTAAAACATTATTTATGGCTTAAGACCTACACAGGGCTTGAGATTTAAATGTAAGTTCTTTCTCTCCTTAATGGTGCATGGAAGGAAGAACAAGAGAGAAATGTTCCAGTCAAGGACAAAATCATAAAATAATGAGCAGAAGAAGAATGAAATGAAAGTATTAGGGGCCAAGGGAGGCTGAGTGGGAGTTTGTCTTTATACATGATTGATCTAAACTTAGAGGGGGGAGGCGAAGGGGGTAAGACTACCTCATCTTTGAATGAGATAGTTATTTGAGCATAAATAACAGTCTCATGTCAAATATGCTATTTCCAATGCAGCCTTTTCACTACAAAACCACAACATTCTCAGTCCTAATCTCCCTCAGATAAAATAATATGGCTGGTGTCTGTGAATCAGCACTTTGAAACCAACCTTTGAAAACAGCAACACGTTCAGGGTGAAGAGACATGGAGGAGACAAAGAGCTGCTGTCTATAGAGCTTTGCAAAGTGAAGCCCCACCTTTCTTGCTTGGAAACATGTTGTAACCCCTGAGAATTGTTTTTCCTCTCTGGGTGGGAAGTGCCGCTCCACACAGCTAACTCAAAGGGCTGGGGCTACTGATATATCTGTGTGTTTAGTCCCACACCAAGCCTAGATGTCACTGACATCACCAGCAGTGAAACACCAAAATCCTCCTGGATGCTTGAGCCATGGATTATTTTACCATTCAAAATAACAAAGGGCTCTGACCAGAAGTCTGAAGGGTTTTTGCATTTTCAGTGCTTATGGAAGGCGGTGGGTGATCCCAAGTAGAAAGGGGAGGGAAAGGGGCATGACAACGTCAAAGGGAGACTTGCTCAGCTCCAGCCTGGGAAGGAAGGGTGTGGTGAGAACTGGGCTCTCTGTGCCAAAATGAGCACTCCTCCTTTCCCAACCCATTCGCAGCCACATGTCCATGTCCCCTCCCTTGTGCTGACCCTAGCACTCGTCTGAGGAGCATCGGGACTGATGCAAGGCAGGAGCATGGGCCAGGAAAGGAGAGAGCCTGGGAGGCAGGGCAATCACACTGTAAGAGACCTGCCACGAGCGGTGGCACCCAAAGGAGCAGGCCAGCCAGGACACAAAGGTTTCCATCCAGCAAATGACACCTCACCTTAAGCAGGAAGCTCATTTCCCTCTGCAGCCAGAGAGGAAAAACAGGCTCCTAACTACATGGGAACATCCCCTCCACTTTTTTTTTTTCTTCTTCTGATTCCACTGTTTCATAGTGTAACACATTTAAACAACAAGCTTTGAAATCCACAGGTGTCACCCACAGGAAGTGGAAGAAGCCCTTGGTCTCAGCACAGACGCCAGTACTGCTGTGCTCCAACTGGGAAGGCCTTGCACTGGTGGTGGGGAGCGTCCCACTGCAGTGAGACCTGGAGCAGGACCAAACTGGGGGACACTCTGGCATTCACATTTTCATTTGGGTTTTAGGGGCATTGTCTATTACTCAGTGTCTATCACTCAGTGAAATTCCTGATTATTTTTTGGAGCCCTTCTCAAAAAAAGAGAAAGGAACTGGCCATGGTTCTCCTCAAAGGGATGATTGGAAAATGGCCTTTGGACATGGTCTGGAGGCATTAGCTGCACCATCACCTCACCAGTGCTGACCTTGCAGCAAAGCTCCCAAGGCAAAGCCCACATGAGAGGGAGATACTGACAGAATGCCAAATCCAAACCCTCTTGGAACCAGGCAGAAAAGAGGGCCAAGGGGCAAACCTATATCTGGGTCCAGCTGCAAAAGCCCACGCTTTTGTTAAGTCTGAACGAAAACCTTTGATCCAAACATCCCCACTCGAGTGAAAACACAGCAGTTTCACCCTAGCTTGAAACACAGCCTCACATCTTTGATTTCTGAGCACAGATCATTTTTCTTGGGGTGGGGCACGTGGACAGCAACAGATACCTCATGTCTGGTTCAGACAGAGCAACCAAAAGGCTTAAGTGGACACACACGCTACCAGCAGCATGTGATGAGATTTAGTGCAAGGAAATCAAACTCTCTGCCCCACCTCCTGAGCTTATCCTTTAAAGACCAGTCCTGTGCTCACAGCTGGAGTTTATGTGAGTCCTGCCTTATTAATTAAGTGTAGCCAGTGCCTTTTCCCCCCCGAATTCCACCAGAAGCAATTAGAAAGCAGATACTTCACACATAACAGCTGGTTCATTTAATGCCCTCCCCATGCTATTTGCTCCCCTCCCCCAGGCAACGTATGTCCCCCTTTCAATCCTTTCATGTAATGGAGAAGGAGAGTAAAATCAAGGTGGCAAAAACAGAGGCGGCAGATGACCATATTCTTATTAAAAATCATCTACTGTAACACTGAAAGCAGAAGAGTGTTTTTGAGAGCATGCTTCTGAGCAAGAAATCGTAACATTCACCTAACAGATGGAAAAAAGAATCTTGGCTGTCTACTGTGTCGTCCTTAAAAGGGGATCTGTATCAAAGTAGTAGCATATTTTCTTCACCACAGGCTGTTGATGTCATTAGAGCAAGCCTCATTTTTATTTAACACCAGAGTCACATAAAATTGGCACAGGTGAAGGCACCAGACCCATTAAGTTGTGCAACGTGACTCTCTGGGAATTTTTTGAATGTTCGTGCACCTCCAATTTATTTATGCTTGGGCAAGCCAGCCCCAGAGCCTCTCCTCCCTGTTTCCCAGTATGAATACAGCCTCAATCCTGCCATTAGACCTGTAAAAAACCCACTCAATCCACTAAGTTTTCCCCACTCCCAGGGAAGATCCAGTTACAGGAAGGAAAGTCCTGCCCCTCTCTGTGTTAGATGCATCACTGGGAGATGCTGTGGACGTAAAATTAAACCCATAGCCAAAAACACCCACCGTACCACTGAAAATGAAATCTGGCCTTGCCAAACAACATTAAGTGCATGTTCTGCTCCCAAACAGGTACTCTAGAGGCTGGCTCTTGATTTAAAGCAGGTAGAGCTTTTCAGAGGGAAACCCAAGTTAAGAGGAATGGAGATTAATTTGCTTCTGCAAAACAATTCTGAAGCAGGGAAGTAATTCCAGTGTATTCGAGGCAAAGGGGTGCTCAGGAGTCACAACTTTTCTTTTCCTAGCACGGCTGGCATTTTTTAAATGTAGAATTTATTGGTAAAATAGAGATATCGTCCCACACAGGGCTTCTGCTCACGACATCGAGAGGAATAATAACAAAAGAGTAGGCAGCTAAAATAACCCCATCCTGTGAGATTTTTCTGCTAGATGATTCCTCACTGATCCTGAAATCAGGCAGCATCGTGAGGACTTTTCCAGTGATAATATGGAGAAGATTTAGGTCTAGCCATAAACTTCCCATTTTCTTCCTCAAAGAGCTAGCTGTCAGAAAAGCTGCTATTGCAGCCATCCATCTAGATGTTTGCCATCTTTATTACAAGTTTTCAGGAATCTTACAACACTTACATACCCTACAGCTGCCTGATGAGGCAGCTATCTAATACCTACATTACAGACAGGGAGAACAAGTTAGGAGGGATTAAATGATCTGCCCAGCTTCCCACAAGAAAACACAGGTGTGGCTAGAAACCAAAACTCCCAATTTCCAATCTTTGCTGTGTTACACTGATCTGCTTATATGCTTTGCTGTAAAAAAAAAATATTAAAATGATCATTTCAGTAACGAGTTTGTTGGTAACTAGTATGGGTACTCCTAATCAAACAGAAAAATCAGCATATTCTAGAAAGTGTTACAGCTGATTAGTCAGCTGACCCTCTTCTCCCCCTCCCCCCCCAATCTTTCTAGAAGAGAAGAATAAAAGGGAAGGGCATCCCCTTATAACTGCAAAGGCTTCAGCTAATGAGTGCAGAAATCACATTTTATATTTTGGCAGTTAGTAGTAAACACTATTATTAAAGCTGTAAGATCAGCTAATGTTGTATGAAATATTAGTGATGTCTGAGCACAAAATAGAGCCCCCATCTCTTTAGTTAAAATTACAAAATGATTAACAGCCCAATTAAAAACATTTTTGTTTTTGACATGATAAATTATACTTTATCTACCTATCTGTAGGTATAATTGATTATTTTATCCGTTTGCTGTTGGCTGTCATTAAAAAAGACAGATACCTTGGCTTTCTGGCCTCTCTCCCGCTGAGAGAAAGAACAAATCCTGCTATTAACGACAGACGGGATCATTATGAAAAAATTCCATTTGCCACTAGGCAACATAGCCGAGTTCCAGTAATTATTGTATTAGTCAAGCCGTTGAGAAGTTCCATAAAATTGAGAGAGTTTTTAAGGAGCATTCAACATTATTTGGCAACTTTTATGATGTAACAATTAAAACCATGCTCCAGGCCCCAAAATGTGCAGGAGATTGCCAAAATCAGATAAAACCCTAGAGGGCCTCTGACTCGCAAATTAAAAAAAAAAAAAATCAAATTGTTTACTTTTAGGATCAGACATTCATCAACATTTGGCTTTTGTTTCAGCCAGTGTCAGATAATAACAGCACCACGTTTTCAGTCAGCTTCTAATCAAACTCTACACAGTTTGATGTCAGGCCTCTGAGCATTAGCTGGGGCTGACACCAGCCTCTCCTCAGGAGAGGGAAATCTTAGAGGAGTTGATGCTACTAACCCTGCTTGGCAGATCGGATACCTGAGAGCACTCAGGTGCTTGGCAGATCAGATACCTGGGAGCAGTACCTTCTGGAGTGAATCATGTCTGCTCTCCACCAGTGAGCATCAGGAAGTCACTGGGGAGAAGTGCAAGTTATTCCTTCTTCTTGCTGAGCCAGGCAACACCTCAAATTGTCAGTGCTCCAGAGGATAAAGCAGAAGTCTCCTGTCCACATACACCATTAACCTGCCAAGGAACTGTTAAAAAAAAATTTTAAAAATCACACTTTAAAACTGCTACTGGAAATTGCTACTGAACCAACTTATGGCCAAGTTTATCATCTACCTACTTCTCTACCAAGTTGTGTTAAGCAATAATGATTTACAGTACCAGAAATGAAGGTACGGTATCAGGCTTCTGCAGTAGAAGGTGAAGTTGGTTACAAAATACAGAGCTAGTTTAGCCTAATACAGACTATAGGGACCACTTGAAGAACCCATCTGTTTGCAAAGGAGTTAAAAGGGCTTTATCTCGCTTCCCAGAATAATATGCCCAAGTCAGGAAGTCTCCACATGTCAAAGAACTGTGATGGGAGCAGTAGCTTCCAGGGCACTCAAAGGGAGCTGGGATCTGAACACAGGAGAGGAGCCAGGATACTGCTGTTGTCACTAGGGAACGGCAGTAGGGCAGGGTTTAGCACTAGGATCCTGCCAGTCTCCACCTGGAACATGCCGTACCAAGTAGGACAGATAAAAAGATACACTGGAGCCTGCCATAATATGGCCTTTCATCACATAGCTCCTGGATTGGAGATGGCTGCCAACTGTTAGGGCCTGCTGACCTATTTAATAAAAAAAACCAAACCCACAAACCTTAGCAATCATGGCTTCTATCTGATGTAAATGGTAACAGTGGCCAAGGGCCAGCCACCTGTGGCACACGGGCAGCTCTTGAACCACCGGTTGCACTGCCAAGGCAAAGGCAAGAGCTCAGACTTGTGAGAGAGAGGGTGTGTGAAAGAAAAGCTGCTCCTCTCTCCCAGCTCTGAGACTTACCTTGCTGCTACACAAGGCAGGCATGCCTGAGTCCCGCTAAGCTCAGGAATCAGCAAATGCTGGAAGCTACTGCCACGTTTTCCAGCACATTCAACCTCTAGTTTGGGTCTGGCAATTGCTAGGTGTGGTGAGATGTGTTGCTATAGAATTATAAAACCCTCAATAACTAACTAGCTGCTTTTTGGGAAATGGCATTGCCTTGCAGTTTTCTTCATCAGAGCTAAAGCATATATTGTGGTAGTATTAAATTTTCTTGCATTTGGAGCTGTCATCTGAAGTGAAGCATCCTAGGTCAGCTCAAGAACTTAGGTCAGTATCTGTCAGTGTGGAGACTGAATAATTTCAGCTCTTATTCTTGAATTCTGTAAGTAAACTGTGCTAAATCTTCAACATATTAGACTAGTGCCAGATGAAGGTTTAGGAAGTGTTTTTTTTAATATATGTTCTTTGTTAGCATTAAAACTTCTATTATTAAAAGAATTATGTTACAACACACATACATAAGATCTAAACTTAAAAAAAATCAACTGAAAAAGCTACATTCCTAATATTTTTTTGTTAGTCTCTTTGGCTTACAGCTCATCTGAGCCACGAGTGAGGACAATGCAAAGCCCCGGACACAGCAAAGGGAACTCAGTCACAAAAGAGGGAGAGTGGTGCGGACTGACAGTGCAGTGTTTGTGGGTATTGCTGAGAATGAGATGAACACATTGGAAAAAATGATAACTTTGTAGTGAAATTGTGGGGACTTTTGATCAAGGGCTACAATAAGGCTAAACTCCCTGATTCAGATAACTCCTCTCAGACCATACCTACAGTTCCCATATGGACTGCAGGAACAAGCCTGCACAACTCAACCAGTTTCCACCTCAGCCTAGCTGTTCAGGCACTGGTTTGAAGATGCTTGCATCTCCTCCCATTTGAGCCAGCTGGCTGGTGTTGCTGCTCAGAAGGATGCCAGAAGGTTAGTACTTTAGCCAACTTAATTTCCAGATGACTGATTTTTGTAGCTACCACTTTAAGTAAAATAAAAAATATGTAAAAGACACAAGTTTATCACCTGCTAACACGTGCCATGGTCGTCTCTCGGTCAATCAGCATGCAGCAGACAGAGCTGCAGACTTCTCTTCCACACCACCAGTATCCAGAGGAAAAAAGATTAGTCCATCTGCTAAAACTATCAGGCCCTTTGTGCTTCACTGTATCAATTCTTATTTATAGGATCCAGTGCCCTCTACTGAGCAGAACCAAAAAAAAGCATTAATGTGTCCCGGGGCCGCAAAGTTACTGTAAAGGTACAGTAGTATTAGAGCTGAACAGTTGGAAATCTACCTCTCCCTTCCATGCCCACACATGCACCCATTGCCTCATCTGCCACCAGTGTTTCCAGGTTATTGTAAAGCACCACATGGAAAGCATCGAGGACCTCGCAATGGCTACAGAGCTGTCAGAAGAGTAACATGTCACTTTCTGGAAGAGGAAACCCATGTGGACATATGGTAGTCGTGAAAGGAGCTGGACTAGCAACCTTGGCAGGCTTGAGTCAAACAGAAATGTTGCTGCTTTGCCTTGATCTTTATTTACAATAAACGCCTCGGCTCCAGCTCAGTGTTTTATCTGGGAACAGCCGCCGGGATTTCTGTGACCATGTTCCGTCTCATTGGTGCACTGACATATTTACATGCGGGCCGGGGCCCAGGCAGCTGTGAATAAGGGGCCATATATCAATAAAGGAAAAAGGGATGCAAAGATGAATTTTATGAAATACTTTCCATTTTTCTTTGACTTGGTTGTGCATTTTGCTATGGCCCATTGGGCACTCACTCAGCACTTGGCCACTTTGCTCTGTGCAGTCTCGTCTATATTTCTGATTGTGTCTGCATGCCAAGCCTAGCCCAGTACCTGAGGCAGCCCACAGGGAAATGGAGATTCGAAAAAGGTGGGTGGAAGAGAAATTTCCTGCCCTTCAATGACATATACCATGGGAGAGAGAATGATGTCGTTTAAGTCACCAGTCTTTTGCGATTCCTGTAGGACACAGGTTGTTGTGTTTTACATCTGAGTGCCAAAGTGAGAGGAACTATTTCCACTACTTCATAAGAGAAAACAATCAAATCCCTTTTACAATTTAAGGAGGTCATATCATCTTTTATTTCTTCTCTGGGCAATGGAAAGGGTTAATTCCCTACAGTGTTTACTTAATCCTTTCCTTTTTCTCTGTGGCTGACTAATAGGTTAGATGTGTTGACTCCGTTTAAAAAGACAAGCTTTGGACATAATATTAATGATATTGTGTGTGCAATAACATTAGAAAACAAACACAGAGGTACCTGGGGAGTCTGAAGGCATCTTCTGGCCTTTCTGGGCTGACAGCACAGACTGGCCCTCCAACATTTCCATGTGGAAAAACACTATCTAGCACGAGAGAGTTTACTTTGAGTGACCCTCTTGTCTTTCAAACAATGGGAAGTCAGGACCATTGTGAAGCTGAAAACTTGTTTCATAAGAACAGGCCATCGCTCAACCGGC
This sequence comes from Vanellus vanellus, assembly GCF_965231255.1. NCBI lineage: Eukaryota > Metazoa > Chordata > Aves > Charadriiformes > Charadriidae > Vanellus > Vanellus vanellus. The sequence continues at coordinate 7,857,131 of NC_138921.1, forward strand.
TGAAGAGAGGGAAAAAATAAAAAAGTAACCCAAAGAAACAACTGGAAAGAAAAACGGGACATTTGAATGAAATAACTGTTGGTGTCTTTCATCTGGCATTGACACCCTAACAAAGGGTGTGAGAGTTTTTTGCCCTTATGTTTTTGCAAGGCAAAGATGGGAAGAGAGCACTTGTTTGTTTATTCATTTGTCTTAGAGCCCCACTAGCACAAAAAAGTCCTCCTAAATAGAGAGCATGCTTATTTCCCTCTATTGTCTATTTAGGAGGTTTAGGGGAGAGAAGCACAATTCTAGTTATGTCACCTTGGTAATGGCCTGAAAGCTAGGTAGGCCTAACTGATCACTTGTACATACTACTTACCACAGATGTGTACAAGACCTTGGTACAAGTCTCACTTCAAAGACTTGTCAGGTTTTGTGCAGGTGTCCCATCCTAAGTGTCATAGTACAGGCAAAATAAAGAGGATGCCCTACTGCTGCCAAATCATAGATTTTTCTGCTACAGCTGTGCTTAAATGGAGCTGAATCAAGGCAGTCTCACCTTGGATAAAGGGCCAGCAGTTCCCAGGAAGACATTTTCACTGAGTAAAACATCTATCAGCATCATTGAAGAATCTTCTCAGATGGTTCTTTGGACCTCTCTTCTCTGGAGGGTTTCATTATCTGCACCGGAGCAGCTGAAATTGCACTGGAAAGAACTGGAGGTCCTCAAGCATGCCCAGAGCTCAGCAGGAGACTGGCGGGAGAAAAAAAGACAGTCACCACTTTAAGCTAAGACATGGGGACCATTTAGTGACTCACCCAAGATCACACAGATGGTGCTTACACCAGGAGTTAGACCCACCAAGCCATCCAACACCTCTGTATTGGTTGTTGAGGACTGGAGTGCATTTAGGAGTCCATTTTAATATATAAATGTAGAATTTGGAGCTATGATGGAATGGTAAATTAAATACTGAGGAGTTTGTCACATCTCTGTTCAAAGCAGGCTAACATTTCATGTAAGGAATTACATGCTTGCTTCAGACAGTTGCAATCATCTTCTGCACAAATAATTTAAGCTTACTTTGTCTGTTGTATTCTGATTTAATTTTTTATTGGAAATATAAATACCTATGTCGGTCACCAAACCAAATAAAACAAACATATTGAGTAGGGTCTATTATAGACTAATATGGAAACAAATAATCTGCAAGTCTGGTTTTATTTATAAGCTTATTTGAGTTTTTACTCTAGGCTCATATTAATCGGGTTTGTGGTTTCCACATCTGTACTGCTGATGCCCAGTGCAGACAGCATGCCAAGTCAGACCTGGGCATCCTCCAAGCTCTAAATGGAAAACATATGCTTCAACTTTAGCTACCTCAAGACAAGCAGGGCAAGTAACCTACCAAGTAACCACAGCGGGTGCAGCAGGCAGAGCAAAAAACTCTGGGGAGCTTTCTGAGGTGCCTGCTTGCAAGCTTCTTGCTTCTGACTTGCTCCAGGGGCAGCCAGGCTGCCGCCTATATTATATTTGCTCTCTCTGATGATCAACAGATAGCAACTCCCTTTGCAGACTCCCTTTTTCTCTAGCCGTAGCTAGAAGTCCCCAGACTGGACCAGTTAGTTCACAGTGTCAGCTAGCAATACGTATTCTAGAGGAAGATGGAAGAACTCCTGCAGATGATGGCAATGCATTATGAATTCTTTCCAGAACCCTTGATTATTTTTAATATTTATAAAAAGCCTTCTGAATGTTCACAGGAGCCATAAATACATACAAAAAAATGCCCATGCCCCTTGTCAAGCCAAAATGGATCCAGCTGTTCTGTGGTGCTGGTCTCTGATTGCAGAGAATCCTTGTATTAATGAAAGATGTATAAAGGGAATCCCAAACTAGAAATATGATCTCTGCTAAAGACTGTTCAAATCAACTATTAGAGAATATTTCAGGGAAGTACATGAATAGAAAGCTGATTCTCAATACAGCTGAGATCCAGTCCTAAGAATCCATCTCCATGAGGACATCTGTACTGCTTGCAGACACTTTTGAGAGCAGGCTGCTTCCCAACAAACTTTGCTTTGTGCTGGTACATCATCTCCAGAGTTTTGTGCCAGTATAACTGCACCACTGCAAATTCATCCCCTAGGGCCCAACAGAACCTCGGCACAGTATGAGTGCCAGACCTGCTTCTTCCTTGAGCACAGGAGGGAGGCCAGCATGCAAGCTGTAGCAAAATGACATATATGACAGTAGTGAGAGAAAAGGAAGCAGTATCACTAGCATAAACACTAGAAATTTGGCAGAGGCAGTCAAACTTATTCCCTACGTACCCTCTGATGGTCATCCGGCAGCCTCTGCCACCTGTAGCAATTATCTCTTTCCTGACAATTTTGACAGAAGTGATGCATAGCAGTGCCATAAAATACGTTTTTTTCAAGTTCCTATAGCATTGTCTCTGTGTGTTGTTCATACAGCAATGCCATAGTTCGTTTTAAGAATTCAGAGCAGGGAAAAGGGGAATATGGGGAGGGTGGGGGTAAAAAATTAACAAAATCTCAGTGCCCCAGCCACATCGAAGGGAATCACTTTGTCATCCATCATTTTCCTCCTTGGAGAGGCAGAAGCAATTGTTATGAAACTGAGATGGCAAAAGAACAGTGTCTGATAACAGAGGGGCAGATCTGTCATCAGCACAGCAGGCAGTCATTCCTTGTGGCAGTGGCTAAAGAAAAGAAGATGCAATTAACAATTAGCTTTGGTAAGAGAAGACAAAACCCTTAAAACACAGTTTCTACTGCAGCAAATCAAGCCACAGATTTAGGAATTAATGGTTCAAAGTCTTGGTTCTTGCCTGTATCTACACTATAAGATGAAAGAGAGAGTGAATTTCTCCTGCCACTTCATTCTGGCTAGCTAAGAACTGGGGCTTAACCATGGAAAAAGGCCAACCTCACAATAGTTACAGGAAATGAGAATAGCTTTGCAGCATTTCCAAGCGAATCCAGCACACCTTCAGCTTTGTATTTTAGCCACAAAATTCAGTCTTCTCACCCCAGAAAACAAAATGGAAGCTTTTCAGTGGGTGTTGCACTATCTTCCCTTCCCATCCTCCCCTCACAGCTCCCCAGTTTCTGAACTTAGAATCAAATTCACAGAGAGCTCTTGGTGTATCAAATAGGCTTTGCTTTCATAGGTTTGACCTCTGAGTTCCATCTTCCTTCTCCCAAACCTGGTTAATGGTTCTGGAAAAACGTGATCATGCTAGTTACACTGTTTATATACATAAACTGAAGGATTATCTACGTTGCTTTATTCTAATCAAATCTCTCAAATACTGCTGTGAGTGCAGCCCTGGCAACAACTGACCCGAGAAGCTGTGTCCCCAAGCAGTAAGTCTAAGCTATGCTGTAGGAAAAGGCACAATTCAAAGGACATCATTCCTAGACGTAGGTCATACGTGTATTGTCAAGCGCTGCCTCGGAAGGATGGACTGGATTTTTAACTTAGAAATTCCAGCTATAATTTAGATCTGTTTGACTTCATTTCCAGCAGAGACTAGATGGGATGTAATTCAGATTAGTGATTCAGATTATGGCATCTTCTACAAACTAGTACTTGAAAAACAGAGACAAAATTGCTCCCAGTTTTTTACTAAATGTACAATAAAAGTGTTTGTATGATTATTTTTTTTTGTAATTTGTATAGATAAAAGTACATCTGACTATACTAACAGTGTTGCCCATTTGACAGATGCAGTTAAGGCACGGCTTGGTCTGCATCTATGGCCATAGCTGCAGATTTTCCTCAAGCACCTATTACAAGCCCCATGAACATGCTTCTGATGGGGCCACTTCTAGAGATATGCAAGGAATATCATCAACTAACATGTGCATAAAAGCACTATTTCTGGTGCAAAGTCAGGTATCTTCCTCTCCCTAAGACACCTTGGATGTGGATTAATTATGACTCTCAATTGACATTAAAGAACTACCTTGTTCTACGATTTCACAGTCTACAGGTGCAGGAAACCAAATCCAGCACTGCCTGCAGGCCCAGCTCAACATCAGCACTGCTACCCATTCTCTCCTCCCTCCCTCCTGATCACTTTGGTTCTATGTTCCCTACAATAATTTCCCCTTCTCTTCTCCATCTTCTTTTCCTTTGTCCATAGCACACTACAAATTATTTGTGGTTGCAATGATTAATTTCACAACTCACACCTAATTTGACCCTAATAACTTTGGCTGCAAAGTGGCAGAAGGGACAATTCCTTGTTGATCCAGACAACTTATCACCCCATGAACACAATAAAAAGGCAAAGCTGGTTATCAACAGGGAGATGCCCATTAGTATTTTTACAGGCAGAATGTTGGGAGGTCCCTTATCAAGCAGGGATAGAGTTGGCATGTACTCCAGGCACGCAGGGGGGAGGCAGACTGCTTTCAGCCTGCAAGGCCACACAATATGGGAAGTGGTCGCTTGAAAGAGGAGTGGGAAGAATGACAGATGGTTTGTGCCTGTGCGTTTTTTTAGAGGACACTGGGTTCCTGCCATGGGAACAGGGTGGACAGTAAAGGCAGTGACTAGACGTGAAGAGTGACAAAGCAAGTCAGCCACGGACGGCCCGTGGGAGGCCAGAGGAAATGCACCATTAGTCAAAGTTGGAGGAAAAATAAAATGCGATGACAACTGGGCCATTCATGTGCTTCCCCTTCAAGGACTGACCAGACCCTTCGCAACTCAAAAGACTCAAGTATCAGCTTCTTTTTCTCTTCAGCCAGGCTAATGTGCACCGGCACAGTCTGAGAAACTCCCTTGTCACTTATATTAATTCTTATCTTGTTGTTCTTGGCTACACTTCACTGAAGTACAGCGAGGGAGAGTGCTTCAATCAATAATGTAGGTCTAAGCGAGCACCCCCTTCTGCTGTTCTTCGGCATCAACTCAATAGCTTAAAGCAAATGTTCGCCCAACTTGTGAACTTCGAAATAATAGGACTTCCAGAGCTAGAGTGTAAGACAATGAGATGGCCTCACAAGGATGTTTAAGCCCCACACATGGACAATCTCATCACTCCAGGGTAGCTTTCTGCACTTTGAGAATTTGCTACTTGATAAAAAAAATGCAAGACGTTAGAGCTGTCAGTAACCACAGTGACAGAGAAGGTGGCCTTGCATTTCACAAGCAGATTTCATCAGATGTTCCAGTCTGCCACTGTTGTAGAAACCCTTAGGCACTGTTGTCACAGATTGTGAATCTGATGCATTTTTCATTAAGGAAAGGTGATGCCCTTCAGAAAGTCCAGCTATAAACACTCAAAAATGGTGGGTGTCTTATTCTTCAATGGGGACTTACACCACAGCTATGGACGGAACTTATTTAGGACTGCTTCTTCTGGAGCTACGGCATTTCCAGATTTAGCAAGTACAAGGGAGTTAAAGGAAGATGCAAGCAGAAAATCTTGAAATGCTCTCTTAGGAATACATTGGACTCTTACTCCATCCAAAGGGAATTCACTTATTAACTCTCAACTAGGGCTAAAAGTAGCTAAGTAAAATAGAATGAGCCTCTTGCAAAAAAGTGTAACAAGAAAAATTCAAGGAGCAAGGAAGAATACACTTAAATCCCTAATTAAGGACAAGAACCAAAGTTCTGACCTGAAACTTTAAGGTATCCTGGATATATGTAGAATGAACAAGGCCAGAAATCAATGCAAGCAAAGTCTGAAGCGTCAAGAGAACTCTCCTTACTTTTCTTGTGTTTGAAATATGTCTAAGAAATAAATTCAATGAAAATTAAAGAGGCAAAAATCAAAAGCGCTCTCATGATTTAATTAGATCCTAGTCTGGTGTAAATTAAAGGAGTCAAAAAAAAACAACAAAAAACAAATCCTTTGACAATCTGAGAGCCATTTCTGAAGTCTCCAAAGCAGCCTGTATTCTTTAAATTGCTTCCTGTTATATGGCTAATAATCTCTGCTTACTACATTACAGGAATCATTCATCTAAGCTAGCCAAACTGAAAAGTGCTTTCAGAGTATGAACACCCTGCTGCCCAAACTACTGTGCCTAACAACATCTTCCCAATTATTCAGGAGTCTCTTGCCAGCAGAACATTAGTTGACTCCATTTCTCTAAGGAAAATGCCTGGGTTTCCTGATGTTTTCAGCTGTGTTTGTACAACTTGCCTTCGTGTGAAGTTGAAAATTAATGCACTTCCTCTTGATCCTTTGAGAGAGACAAAAAGATTATCAAGATTAAATAAAAATGCCAAAGCTCAATCTTTTGTCCCTGTTGAACAAAGGTGTTTATTTAAAGATTGCTGTGCATCACTAATTGCATTACAAACTAAGGCATCATGTACGACAGCTCAAGCTCCTGCATAAAGATAAAAGCTGCTACATGACCTGTTGCTCTGACACGGTATGAACAGAATACTGGTTGGCTGTACCACAGTTCATTCACACGTTAGTAAGAGATAAAAATAAAACAAGCTCTCAATTCTGACTGTTTTGTTAGGAGTACGCAATAGAATAATACATTTGGGCCTTGTCTCACAGGAAGCCTGCAAAGAAGGGAACATTTATTTTCTTGATTTTTGTTTAAACCCTCAAAGCTGTCTTTTTTACTGTCTTCTTTCCCTTAGTATTTTATTTTACTGGAGTTACATAACATTTACTAGACAAAGACTGAACAGGTATCTAGAGTCCTTTTCTTTACATTTTTATGAGTTATGTTTCCACCTAGCTAATTTTAACTCCTCAACCAGCCTTGGGAAAAAGAAGTCCCCTCATGAAAGATTTAAGAAGAGGGATCTTGCCGTTTGGTTCTATGCTGAAACAAGGAAGAATAAGCCTGATTCCCATGTTGCTTTAAAGTAAAGGGAAGAAGGACAGAAAAACCCCAACAGTCTTTCTGGTCTTTGTATGATCTGAAGGAAACCAGGGGAGGATACTCAGAAAGGGTGAGTACCTTTAAAGTTCATCTTTTATGGAGTATAAAGGATTTCCTTAAATTATTGTATTAGTATATAGGACATACTCTACCACAAACTGCTAAGACTTTTACCTGGAAATATTTCCCCCCACCCCCTCCTTGGAGATGCTGGTTCTGACAGGCTGCAACTCCCAATACCTCTACCTAGCTAACAATGCAAAGCACCTTGTTCAAACAAGACCGGTCTCCATTTCACACTACCCCCAGGGAATATCCACTTTTCTCTTCATACTATATCTTTCTGACTGATGCAATCAGATTCTGGAAACCTGCCTTATTAGTTTATATTCCAGCTTCTTAAGGATGATGATAATTTTCCATTGTAGGACCAGAAGATTTTAGATGTGCTAGATCTTGTCTATAAGAAACAACAACAAAAACATGGCATGCATAGTAGCATGCTTAGAAATGGACTTCAGTAAACAGCTCTCCTTGCAAGGAAAGTCTAGGGGTTACAAAAATAGACACTCTCCAACTGTACTTGAAATGAGGTATTTTGCAATTACATGATGAATAAACAAATATGCATTTTCTTACTTATTCACATGAGATATTCTGCTTAATTTCTGCACCAGTTCACCATCCTAATGGTTTTCTTCCTAGATCAGTGGTTTAGTACTAAGCCTTTATACTACGATGGCCAAAGAGTTCTATTATACCCATTAAAGATTAGATCATCTTCTTTTGTTTCCCATGCAAATAGGATCCTGTTCATGTCCCAAACAGAACGTCTAGTTGGAACAGTGTTTTCTTAAGATGCATATAAGATTAAAGACTGAAATCAGATGCAGTGTTGCCAAAGCCTTTGTAATACGCATGTTTTTTCATGGCAAGATGATTGACAAGTATTGCAGTAAGGTGCTGAAGGGGATATTTCACCTGGCCCATCAAAACTCAATGTAGAGGATTAGAACTAAGAAGAGCTGACAATATTGACTTTGAGTGCCACAACGGAAACTTAATTAGCGCTTAGACATGTAGTGGACAGAAATATGCCATTTTTTAAAAATCAGTTAGAGTAATTACACCATATCTGTTGCATGCTGCCCTGGAAAAAACAAGGTCTGCTCTGCTGTTTTCTCTTTTCCCAGTAAAATTGAAGTTTGGCACTAGAATAAATGCATGCTAACCCAGCCTTTCTGCTGGAAGAACATCAGGAAAACTTTGTGCATAAAACTAAAAAACCTCTCTTAAAAGAGAGCACACAGATCTGAAAGAATGAAAGAGTCAATGAATTTTATACAAGTTTACTTATTGCAAAACAAACTGTCTGCACTATGCTTATTAAAGGCATATTTCATTGCCTAATCATAGATGTCTATTGTACCTTTTATGTTTTGAATCATAATTGCAGTCTGTTCCCCAACTGTAATAATGAAAGACATTTTGGCATATGCTTATATTGATTCCCCTTTAACAAAGCACTTAAGACATATACTTGCATCCCACTGAAATTAATGGCTAACATTAACTTTGAGTACATTGATTTCACTGGGATTTAGACAAATGGCAATTTATATGGGCACAAAATTGCCTACTTTGTTGGATAGGCATGAACCTCTGAAGGGAAGCCTTCAAACTCAGAAGTCTGTACAATGTGCAACAGTTTTGGTTAGAAATACATTGCACTACAGCATCTATGTTTATAACAGAATAACCACGCTAGCAAGAAAATGTGTATCTGCTGTACTGAAATCTCTTTTCCAGCTCCCGGTCTGGAATAATCTAAACTGTAGAAACATTTTCCAGTAGGTATAATAACATACAGTGCACGCATAAATGCAAAAAAGCAAAATTTAATTGTACACAATACCTTAGTACTGAGAACAAGCTATCATTAGGCATAATATAAACAATGCAGTATATTCAATTCCTAATTTATAAAGGTTATTGTCTATATGCTTGTCTGTTATTCTTGTTTGCTTCAGGATTAAGTGGTATATGAAAATAAGGAGGAAACACCAGCAAGAATTATGCTTACCTTATTCCCTTTTTTAGCCACTGTTCCTAGCTATCTTAATTAGTTAGAACCTGCAGTGAAATATTCCAGGAAATTAAAACAGATTAAAAAAGCAGAAGTGAAAATGCCTTTAAGTACAATAAAGTCAATATTCCTTCTCAGCATCAAATCCAGGATATATACTGAAGTAATACTAAACTAGCCTGTTTCAGAAGCTCAGCATCACCTGACAATGGGAACTTCTCATCAAAGTGGATTTAAAGAAATAAAAGAAAATTGTGATAAATTCAGACAACGTAGTCCCTTTCTTTTCTGACAGAGAAGGTTCTCGGAGTTTTTAAATATATTTTTCTAGCAGTACCCATAGCTACTAATTGGCTTTGCTGTAATGCATTTTTTCCACTACGTGTTCTAGTTTAAAACCCAAAGTGAATAACTAATGTAGAATAGTTTAGCGCTGTACAATACTCAACTGCACTGTATTTCAAGGGAGTTTACCCCTTGATGAGTCTTCAGAAAGTATGTCAACACACATGGACTGTGAAAATACCTGTTAGACCTCATTAACTGGAATAAACAGGAGAGTATTTGAAACTATACTTACCAAGTCTAGAGGCTTTTAATTTAAATTCTGGAAGGCCATCCAGCCTGGAATAATCTCCATGGCTATTCAGTTTACACGTCAGAGACAGAGAGGTACCAACATTTCCTTATTAAAAGGTCTGAGTATGTCTACTTCTTCATTTCCTTAACACATACCTCAACCAAGAGAAGCAGCATTAAGATCAAAAAAGAAATCTTATGTAAGCAGAAGTCACATGTACAAAATTAAACAAATACAATCAAACATTTACTAGGAAAAAAAAAATTCTTTATTAATTCATTAATTCACAACACAATAAATATTGCAATCATACATATGAGGGACCCAGTAATGCTCAGACTTGTTTGCACCATGGTGTGGTTTGACAAACAAGCCTTCATCAGCTGGCATCCTGCGAAGAAGCCTGACTACATTTTTATTTTTACTTTTACGTTTTCACATATAATCAGTAATTTGCAGTGTACATAAGTCATTTCAATTGACATTAGTCAGGCTTTTAAAAACAATTCTTAAAGACCATCCCTGGTGATTCCTTCAGGAAAAAAAAAGCACAATCACTGTAGCTGTCATTATTCTGTCTTGCTGTTGATTCTGACCATAGGGTTATGTAGGTGTGAATGTATGTTTAGTTTTACTTCGAGGGGCAACAACATTCTCCACTACATGAGGAACAGAACTAGGCTGCTGTTCAAGATACAGGATCAATTTTCGTGCAGTCCACTCAGCAATTCTAAAACCAAGGAGATCTATTACTTCTGAGAACAATGACATGCCTTAGTTTCACACCCCATATGCACTAAGGACACGTTTCCTTGAGATCTCTTTACTTCTTGTCCCAAATCATTATTTTGAACTTTAATAATGAATGAAATTAACTCTTCTTTCCATTAATTTTTCTGTAGGGGCAGGCAACTCAGTCTGCTGGATGCATTGGTAGGACAGAGAAGCAACTTCCACATGGCTAAACGACAATGTTTTAATTTCTGGGTAAAAAAAAGAAACATAATAGGTAATCACTAGGGGGAAAAAAAAAAATCTTGCATGCGTACACATTACAGTTTAGTCAGAGGTGGGATGTTTCTCACAGCAAAATCTCTGGAGACTGAGATGTTCAGTATTTCAATGTTTTGAAATATTAAGTAAAAAAAAAATAAAAAAACCTACCCTAATTTACTATAACATTTTTTTTTAAAAACAGCTGGGAAAATTTTGTATGATTTTGGGCTGTATCATACTCGTAAGACCTTTATTATATTAAAGGAAAAAGGAACTTCTGAACATGCAGGTATGCACACATTTACATACAGAGATAAAGTTTTAATAATTTCTTCTAAAGGCAGTTGCAATATTCAGGCAGTGTTTCAACTACACTTCCACTCAAAGTATTTCTTTTCAACTACAAGCTTATGGATAACTTCATATATGAAAAATGCCATCAGCAGATCTGATAAGGAATACCACTTGCCATCAAACTGTATTACTCCTTCATCTTTTATGGACCAGAAACACAGACAAAAATCAGGAAACTCTGCAAAGAAAGCATTTAAGATTTTTGTTGTTGTTCAAGTCAGAACCAATCTTTGATGTATTGCAGTATCAATGAAAGTGTGATAAATGCCATTACATTATAGGAAGGTCTGATCACTTTTAGTCTAATAGTTTCTTTGACAGGTACGATTCTCATGGTAAAAAAGATTTCACACTTGAAATAAACCAACCATTTGTCTGTGTTGCATGCTGCAGCAGCAAAATAGCAGTCAAAGAAAAAATAGCAAAGATATACATTATCATCGGACTATCCTTCCAAACTGTACATCAAGCAGAAGGAGAGCTATGAAAATACCAAATTCTACACACAAAAGCACTGATATAAATTAACTGCAAAAAGGATACATTCTGTTTCACTGCAAGCTGATCTCTTTTCCCAAATGCACTATTCTACTGTAAAGGGTACAAGAAACTATGTGGCTATGCATATCAAAATGTTGGCAACAGCAACTTGGATTGAAATTCAGTGCAGTTCGTTTTGGGTTTGCCTTTGTCAGGCTACCTATTTAATAGGATTCTGCAAAAGAAGTTTCACAATCAGATTTCTGTGTCTTTATTGACGCAAATTATCCAGCATCTCCCCCTTCTGGAGAGTAGGAAAATAAGCAGAAGTTTGCAACAGATTAATGCTTTCTTACTCTGGCCAATACTAAAAAAAAAATATATAAAAATTGGCAGATAATTATTTTCTATCTTTGTTCTGAGCAGGACCATTTCTTTTCTAGATCAGTTTAATATAGTTCCCTTCAGCAACATGTTTTATTAAAACCAGACCTAAATCCATTCTGATGTACTATCCAGCTCATCAGTGAGAAAATCTTAAAAACAAACCAAGAAAACATTTCCCTGTGTCAGCCAGATTTCCGCATTCTATAAAACAGAAAATGCTGCTTGAGTTGTATTATTACTGGTTTTGATTCTACTCGTCAGCATTGCTTTATAAATGTTCAAGCAGTAATTTGTGAGTTGTGTCAATTTAATTTGAACTGCACTGAATTAGAAATTTCTCGAGTAGGCAGAGAAGTCACCATAAAAGCCAACTCTTTTTTCAGCACCTCTGAGCTCATTCATTCTCAGCCATCACCATAATGTTATGACCAGGCTACCACTGATTAATCCATTGGGATTCATCCAGTAGCAGCACAGCTTCAGTGATAAGTGATTTTCTATTAAATTCCTGTACATATTACATTTGAAAGAAAAAAACCAAAGATGACTGCTTACCCATTGTTTCGCACTCTGGGAACTTGTTTCTACTAGTGAGTACAAAGTCTCAGCATTCAAGATTAGGATCAGTAATGAGTTATCCACGTACTTAGGAGAAAGTATCATCACCAAAATTCTAAGGGAGGCCCTGTCCAATTCCTAGCATCTTTACGAACATTATGTGAGACACTTTGTTGTCAGTCATGCCAGCAGAGAAACTCAAATGACAACTGTTTAATTCGTAGATGGCCTCAGATATCAGTGATTTCAGTTATATCTACATATATAAAACTGTGATTATTCCTTAGCTCCCAGCAAGAGAAGAGTTATAGGCACTTTGAAAGACAGATTTGTTACAGCAGAACTGCATTGGTTTTAGAACTGTGATCATGTGAGGACAATTTCTTTGTCTGGCTGTGAAAAAAAGTTGTCTACAGAGAGGACAAGAAGGACTGCTGAAACTCAAACCATTAGAGCTGTTTCAACTCTAACTGCCCCTTTTCTTTATAAATTTATTTTGTGCTTTTTTTTTCCTTTTTCCAGGGATGGTATTTAACCTCAGCAACCTGTGACTGTTGCATCCAACCCAGAACGCTTTGTAATGTGTAACTTGGTAATTTCTTCAGCACAGGTAGGGTGAATGCCAATTGTCTTCATTAGTTGAGGATATGTAGCACCACATCTAAAAAAAAAAAAACAAAACAAAAAAAACCAAACACCAAAGAGCCACAAAGTTAAACACTGTTCACCTAAAGCAGCTAGAATATCCTAAAACATCAAAGTAATTTTGCTCTTGTCCTTTTTATCAGGTAGAGGAGTTGCATTTATTCTTCAAACAATGCTGTCTATTATTTCTCAGGCACTTACACAACAACATTTAAACACCCAGCTTCCCAACACTGTTAGGTTGGGAAGAATCATTGAGACAGAGAGAATTAAGCAATTTACCCCAAGTCACAACTGAGCCTATGGCAAAAACATATGACAAAACTGCAGCCTTCAGCTTTTCTTCTACATACATGTGTGTTTCACTAACTCTGACTCCAGACGGAAAAACATACACATACACACAGAGGAAGAAAATCTTAATTAGGACTGCTGGCAAGCAGCTGCTGAAGGAAACAATACCAGAATATTCTTCCACTATCTTAGAGAAAGTCTGGTCCTTACACTGAAATTATCAATGTTATAAGCAGGAAGAAAGAGTCTCTCATTTGAAAAAATAGAACAAAAAAACCCACCAAAACCCCCTTGAGCTAAAATGCCACTTGCTTAATTCCTTTACTTATCTAATAACATTCTTAGACTTGATGACTTTCCTTTAAGCTGCTATTCCTGGCAGGTCATGCTGTAAGAATAGCCGAAATGGCCCTAAATTTAAGAATTGTTTCAAGCTCTCTATGGAATAACGTTCTCTCTCTCTACAAAAATACAGGCAAGAGAGCCATAGATGTCTTCTGGTGTTACCACCAACATGCAAAAAAGCACCTACAAGCTAAAAATCACTGCTGAGCACAGATGTTACTGGAGTACTAACTGGAGAGGGAAGATGGAAAAAATCACCCATTGGAGAGACCGAAGTAATACCTAATATTTGACAAAGAAGAACAGCAGCTCTTACAGTGGGTGTTCCACATTGAAAGCTCTGGATTTCTGAAATACAATAGAAACCTATACAAGAATCTGACCTGCTGAAAACCTCTTTCTGTGGCTAAAGTTTTAATTTCCCTCAGGCAAGGCAGAAAAGCACTCCAGTTTCATGTGCTTCCTTTTCACTGGTTATTTTGGATAACACTTCAAAACAATGACATCCTAAAAAATGTAGTTCTAGAATCTATACCACTGGCAATTAATGGACTACAAGCACATGTTGAAAATGTGTACTGAGGGTACACTGCAATCAGTGATTTCCAAGATATTCCTCACATGATACTTGCGGTCCTGACTTCTTAATCCTTTCTGCTTTTCATTTATGCTAGTCACTCACAACTGTAAAAACTGCAATAAAATAGTGATGATATTTAGGAAAATGAACTAACACCACAACTGGGGGCAATTTCTTGTGTCCCAGCCTACTTTCTTCAAAGAGGAGTTAAAAACTACAATTTAGTAATGTAAATATACAAATCAACATTTCTGAAGATGTGAATCAGCAAAAAGAAGGGAAATGAGAAAACAAATACAAAATAATTGTAGCACACAATAAGCAGAGCAGGAATTCTCCATTTAACCAGAAAGGACTCAGAATCATTCCTTACTCCTTCAAAGGGAGGACTTCTATATTAATATTGGAGCAAAATCTTAAACAAGGTCAGATCACAAAGGTTCACCTACTTGGGTAAGTTTGTTACTGCAATTATCAGATAGCTCCAGACAAAAGTACCTCCCCTCTCCCGTTATCCTACAGAGGTTTCTTTCTTACCTTATCATATTATGGTTAGCTTATACCTCAGAAATACAAAAATTCATGCAAGTTCTTGCTGAGCTTTTGAGAAGCAATGACTGTGCACATTTAAAGATTAGATTAGGAAAGGAAATGCTTAGCAGGTGTAAAGAAAACTTTTCATGAAAAGTGCAAATATCCTTTTAAAGAAGTGACCTGTGAAACTATATGGTGATTTCCTATCCTGTGCATAGAATGCAAAAGAAGCTACTCTCTAAGAAAACTAACATTAGTAAGTTAATGCATAATTTTATTTTTTGCTTTAACTATATGAAGCCAACAATATATTTTCCTCAGTTGTTCCTTAACTATATCCAGTATTACGGTAACTAAATCCAGTACATCTTAATGAAGAACTGCAGTATTTTTAGTGAAAATATGTGCAATACTACATAAAAGTAACAGAAAGCATGGATTCTTTATAGTGTTGCCAAAACTAGGCAGCTATCTTTTAAAATCTTACAATAACTTAAAAAGCAGGCTTTAGAAGCTAGAGACATTCTTTTGTACTTACTTGATTCCAAGAGCAAATCCTTGAATAACTTCGCCTGCATTTGGTCCAATGAAATGAAGGCCAAGTATTCGTTGCTCTCTCTCTCGTAAGCACACCATCTGAAAACAATACATTACATACAGATCTTTTCTTAGAGCATTTAAGGCATGAAGTTGAATTAAATGAAACTGAAGTGCCTTGAGATCCTAGTTCAGCTGTTTATTCCCTGTGTGCCAAGAACTTACGCACTTGCTTAAGTCTTACTGACTTCAATAGGTCTTATGCTTGTCCTTAAGCACTTTCCCGAATCGAAGATTTATTAGTATATTTCTTTCAGACTTCAGGGAGCCACTGACAACAATAATTTGTGGTAAATTGAATACTTTGTTTTTTGTCATTTCTATGAAATCCTTAAAATACCTTCTGTAGTCTAGTAACCAGACTAGTGTTATTTTGACACTGAATGGCCACTCTAGCAATTCTCCAAGCCTGTGCAGTTATTCTCAGCAGCTAATCAGCTGTTTTTCCAAAGACGGCCACTACCAATTACAGGATATTTTCTGCCTTTGTGATTCAGCCAGTAAGCACTTACAGCAGCATGTTTGGTGAGATACATTTACCACATCAGCCACATAACCTAAAAAGGAGACAAGCCTTAGAAGCAGCCAAAGATGAAGGTGAGTTAATAAGTATCTGGGATGACCTGAGTCACTGCACACTTAACTTTTATTAGAGAACTTAATGAAAACTTTTTAGTTCCTTTAAGGACACCATCTTTATAATTATCAAAAGAAAGTCAGTCTCTCCTTGTGTCCTCCCATCAAGCATTAAATCATTGCTAATCTAATAGGTTCTGCTATTCAGTAAAGGCTTGAATTCTTTGATTAGGAATCCCAGGAACAGCAGCAATTCTGATGTCGTACTTTAAATATTGAGGAGTTTTAAAGAAAAAACCCTCTTGCAGTAGAGTTTGAAACTCTCAAGTTTAATGTTTATTCATGTGTTTTGTGAGTTTAGTAAGGACTATATTAAATATCATCCAACAACTATTATGCTATTACTACTTCACCCTCTAATATTTACTTTCATTTACATAACTTAAAGGGAATATCTAAAAAGAAATAGCATCACCTTAGCTGCACTGATACTTGGGACAGTTAAGGTAAACTACTAAGGCACTTACACAAATCAGATGGCACAAAATATAGTTAGAAGAACTGGTTGCAACTACTGACAATGGATATTCCTTATATAACACAACAATAGCAACATAATAATTTGCGATGGACCTACAGAAGTTACTACATTTATTCAGAAAAGATTGTTCCCTAATATTGAGGAGAAAAAGAAAAAGAAAACTATATATACATATACACATACTACACTTCACCTTATCTAAGAGTCTCTACTGTGGGCAAGTGCATCAAAAACCTTTTCAACGTTGAAACAACTGGTTTGCTCTTGGAGAAGACACATTTCAAGTCCAACGCTTTTGTCTAAACCAGGAGGTTTTTGTTTTCATGAGTAAGACTGAACAGTTACTCTAGTTTCGTAAGGCTTATGCTTAATATTTTTTGAAGGTAGCATACTTTCCCCAAGAGATGGCAACTCAAACATTATAGTTAAGAACTTTGCTAGGGGAGGCAGAGATTAATCTTTATAGAATTTGCAATATTTCTTAGGACCTTAAGAGCAGTTCAAAGATGGTATCAATCAGCAGAATGTCAGCTCTGAAAAATGCTAATATCTGTAAAGCAATTTCAAGATGCAATAGGATATGTAATGAATATTAAACATTTGAAGTTACACTAGAGAAACAGGCTGTCACCAAGAAAATATCTCATCCATCTTGAAAGGGTTTTTTTGCCAAACAGTGCTCCTTAAAGCTGGTTGTACAATATCTCTTGTTCTAAAAGCAAGTTAAAAACTCAAAACACTCACTTTCATATAGCACTGAGCTGCATCTCTTTCAGCCACTGTAAACTCTAAAGGTTTATAATATGCATGGTATACCTGGTAGGGAAAACAATAACATTTTGCATTACAGAGTACTATTATGTCAAAACCTTCTGTTGAGTATTACAATGACTACTATTACTACATATTTATAATGTTGTATAAAATAATTAATTTATTTATAACCTGTTCATTATTTTAAAGAAAAATATGGAAAGCGCAGTAAGAGTTTAACACAAACCTTTCTTAGAGAACTATTAGATTAAAAACAAAACTGAAAAAAAATCACAAATAAGCATAATACTCTAACCAGTGCCTCAAATTAAAAATGTTAGTTTTGCTCCGTTAAGCTTCTCCCAAAAGTTTAACAACTTGTTTACTGAAAATAACGAAATCCAAGAAGTTTTCCATATCTATAGTAATGTATACCACGAGACATATTCTGAATAATAAATGCTTATTTTTTCATTAATGGTTTTGCCTGGGGCTCCAAGCTAAATCC
The DNA here is from genome assembly GCF_965231255.1 of Vanellus vanellus. NCBI lineage: Eukaryota > Metazoa > Chordata > Aves > Charadriiformes > Charadriidae > Vanellus > Vanellus vanellus. Next base: position 7,874,824 of record NC_138921.1, read on the forward strand.
ATCAGCTGAACTTGCTCTCTAATACATACATATCATCATCATCTTTGGACACACACACATAAATTGTCTCCTAATCAGGCAAGATCAACTGTTTTACAGTAATTTATATCATTCTAGATGGCAATAGCATCCAGAAATCTAGATAAGTGTTCTGGAACAGATTTCTGAAATATAAACTATATTTCAGAATCATAAAACACAAAACTAATAACTGATTAGTCATGAGGTAAAGTATTGCGCTTTTTATTTCCATAGCTTACCGAGTCATATGCTGACAGTCTTTTTGATGAGTTAATAAAGGTAACACATCATATCTTTTTGACTTGTTTGAATTTTGTATTATTATATAGTGATTGTGAATGTCTTCATCATGAGTCCCTTAATCTCATTCCTTATTTCAGAGGGCTGGGTGTGAATATAAGCCATAACGGATTTCTTCATCAATATGCAATGCCCAGGCATCTTATATCAAGACTTTTTAGCCACAAGGACACTTAGCAGCTTGTGTGAATATTTCTGGGGCCATCCCAAAAACTAAAGTACCTGACCAGCAATTCTGACAACTAAAAAGGAACATAACTGTTATTTAACAATGCTGCACAATATAACTTACTAAAATGGCAGCTAGATTAAAGGTGTCACACCCTATTGATAATTTTAAGCCTACTAGGTAACAGTTTCCATTGTGACCTGCTGCAATACTTTTAAAGTCCTGAGCTTTTCTGAAGACACCAACTCCCTAACAGCAAACATAGTATTTTTGGCGACCAAAAATTTTGCCTGATGCACTATGAAAAGACAGAATTTTCACTGTTGTAACTCTGACACCAGCTATAAAATAAAAAATGTTTTCATACCTCAATATTATCTGATCCATAACATTGCCCAGCTGCTTCTTCTGACAATCCAACACAACCATATTCCAAGGGAGTGAAAACTGTAGTAGGTACCTGTTTGCGAGGAAACAGAAAGTGGTACTGTTGAACCATAGGAAAGCAGCTGCATGGCAGATACAGGGGAGACTTTTGCATGACTGAGAAGTGTAGCTGTTACACACATCTTCTTCGGCTACTGTCAAAGCTGGATCCCGGATGACAAAATGCAATTCCTTCAAAAATTCTTAAGGAAAAAAAAAAAAGCATAAGATTTGGGTTTTATTATTGAAAAAAGAAATAACAACTCACATTGTCATAGTCCATCAATTCCGAAGATTGGCCAAAAAGACGCTGAGCCAGCAGTTTTCCTGCAGCTATTGCTGTGGGTGTTAATTCAGGACGCCCCTAAGAAGAGAGCACAAAGCTTTAACTAAGAGAGAAGCAGCATCCAAGGATTTCTCCTGGGACAATGGTCAGATGAAGGCCAAGTCTTTGGAATTCCAGTCTAGTAGCCAGGACTCCAAACGGAGAAGGCTTTTAAGTCTCTGAGTGCAATATCTGTCTTGATGGGGAGGAAAACGAACGCCATGAATGAAAGTCAAAACCTTGCATCTTACCACATCACCCCTTGAAAAGTAGAGGATATTCACATGCTAACCATTCACTTCCCCCTTTCTTTCCATAGTAAGTCATCAAGAAATTTTTCAGATGGTCATTTTACAGCAGGAGAAGCCTAGTATAAAGCAACTGTGGTTTTATAACACCAGCCCTCTTAAAAAAAGTGTCAGAACACAGACACAAAACAGCTATTTGCAGGCACTGTTAGTGACTTCCTATGTTGGTCCTGGATTGGAGAAGTGGAACACTATTTTACTAGCACTGCAACCTATAGGTTGAGTTGGTCCTAGTCTCAAGCTCTGGATTAGAGAGGGGCATGAAAAGGATTGCTGTTGACAAATGCTAACTTCCTGCAAGTGAGAAATGGAATGATAGCAGGATATGACCAGGACATGCTCCAGTTCAATCCATGACTCCTGGCTACATTTTATATTCAAACAGGACTACGCAGTGTCCCAGAACCCTAATGTTGAGTGCTTTGCAAAACAGGTGAAGTTTTGATTCATACGGGTCTTACCTAGATACAACACTTGTCATAGAATCATAGAATGGTTTAGGTTAGAAAGGACCTTGAAGATCATCGAGTTCCAACCCCCCCGCCATAGGCAGGGACACCTCCCACTAGACCAGGTTGCCCAAGGCCACGTCCACCCTGGCCTTGAACACCTCCAGGGATGGGGCCTCAACAACCTCTCTGGGCAACCTGTTCCAGTGCCTCACCACTCTCAAACTGAAAAACTTCTTCCTAATGTTCAATCTGAACCTGCCCTCTTCCAGTTTAAAGCCATTCCCCCTCGTCCTATTATTACATGCCTGAGTAAAAAGTCCTTCCCCAGCTCTCCTGTAGGCCCCCTTGTCGTGGCTTGGCCTCAGCCAGCAACAAAGACCCACGCAGCCACTCGCTCGACTCCCACAGCCGTGGGAAAAATCAGCAGAAAAGGGCAAGAACTCGTGGGTTGAAATATTATAATTTAACAGAACAGACAAAGGGAAGAAGAACAAAAAACAATAACACCGGTAAAGGAATATAAGAACGCGATTACAGTACCGCCGCGAAGCGCACCGACCGGACGCGCACCGACCGGACCCGCACCGCCGCAGCCCGCCCCCGAGTGGCGACTGACTCCCCCTCCCCGGCTAGCTCCTTTTATAGCTGGGCATGGGTCACGTGGGATGGAACACCTGCCTCCCCTGCCGGCTCCTTGGGGAAATTAACCCCATCCTTGCCGGAACCAGGACACCCCTTTAGGTACTGTAAAGCCGCAATAAGGTCTCCCCGGAGCCTTCTCCAGGCTGAACAGCCCCAATTCTCTCAGCTTCTCCTCATAGGAGAGGCGTTCCAGCCCTCGGATCATCTTCGTGGCCCTCCTCCAGACATACTCCAGCAAGCAGGTCCATGTCCTTCTTATGCTGGGGACTCCAGAGCTGGATGCAGTACTCCAGGTGGGGTCTCACGAGAGAGGGAGATGCAAAACCCCACTTGGAGGTCATCATCCAATAAGCCCTTGGAAACACTCTTCAGCAGAAAATAAAATAAGGATTCCCCACCAGACACATTCAAGTTTTTCAACCTTTTTTTCCATTCTGGTAAAGCTTTTTAGCATTGACTGGAATCCATTCCTCTTTGCCATCTTATCTTTTCTGTATTTTGCCAGACGGATTCTGTACATAATATTAGCTACCATTTACTTCAGCACACATACCATATCTTCATATTAATACGCATTTATGCTTTTATCTGTACTAATAACCACTTAAAACTTCCATTGCAAAAAAACAAACTGAAACACGATTTTGTCTAACCTGATAACAGAAACTACAATTCTAATAGTTAATGAACACTAACCTGTTTTCCCCCATGGCTCATGACAAATCACAAAACTGCAAGTCTATCCCTTTCCGCCCCTCTAAGATCCATCAAATCATGGTTTTTTTCAAATCCAGCATTTTGACTTTCAAGTCTGTAAATGTCATTTACCAGATGAAATCTGCCATTTGTTTTTTCTTCTACACATTTGCCTGAAACATGGTTGCCAATCATTTCTGTAGCAGGAAATACAGACGTTGTTTTGGCATTCCAGAAATGAATAGAAGATTGGAACAAGAGATAAAATTGTGAAAGCACTGCCATGCATTCCATAAAACCCAACTAATTACTAAAACATCCATGCAGATAAAGCCCAATTTCTCATAAACAATGACTTAAAGACCTTGCTTCGTAAATATTTGAAACGAACATTCACTTTGCAGTCATGTGTAGAAGTACTCTGCTGATTATTATGGATACGAATTGTTCATAACAATCCTCCAATGTATTATACATTTAAACGAGATGGCTCCTAAGAGAGTTTAAAAAGCTTTGAAGTAATGTGTATTTGTTCTAACACAACTCTTTTTGGTCATATTTCTATTCAAAGCAGCATACTGTACATTCCACCTTCTCTACACATCTTTGTTATAACACCCTTTGAGATATGACAGATGTATAGTGGCATGGCCATATGATAAACCTCCTTCTGAGAGAACTTCTTTATAGTGTATGCCATGCTTTTCAACAAGAATACCACTGGAAGAAGAATTTTAACACAGAGAGTTTATATCAGCACTGAAAAAAAAACCAAACTGAAATTCCAGCTTGGTCTTCCTCATTCTGATTACAGAAGATGAAAACGCCTAAATGCAATTTCACCTGTCAGTTGAAAATAATATTTTGCCAAAGCTTGGAAAACCTTTTTTTGAGGGTAGACAAACTGACTGACCTCTGGAAGGGTTTTTTTTCCCCTTGTTTCCAAATGAACAGCTTGGATAACACTAGGATTCCATTTGCCATACAAGGGTGCAACAAGACACGCATGCACACATAGTTTCCCGTTTGTGCCAGCTGGGTATGACTCCCAAATGAAAACAGTCATTCTGAACATATCAGGAAACTAGCCTTTCCCCTTTCTCACTCTCCTTCCAGCCAGGGCACTGAATTAAAACAACAGCAACAACAAAAAAAGTAGTATTTGGTAGCAATTTAGTGCCTATTCAGTGTGGTGTGGTAAAGGAGGGAGGAGGGGGGCTTTAGAACTACACTCAAAAGGTATGAGCAATAGCATTTTACGGTAGCAAAAAGACTCTGTCAGGGAGAGAACACAGCAAAGAGAAATTGTGAGCAGGAAAACTGGAGAATAAAAAAATCTTATTCTTATAAGCAATATTAGGGATCACTGATGCTTATTCACAGGAAACAAGAATCCCCTTCTTTTGGTAGGTCTCACCCAGAAAGTATCACACAACAAGCTCTACAGCTTTGTGGTTCTTAGCAGGATGCACTTAATTCTTCTGTGTATATTCTTTGAGATGTGTACCAACACAGAAGTTTCTTTCACTGCTGGTTCCCATGCCAATGAAATTTACTATCTATTAATATTATTAATATTAATTCTGCTTTAAAAAAAAAAAGACAAAATTAATTTAAGTATTCAAATAAATTATTCCTTAGCAAGTGGAACTACATTGCTCACATTGTTCAGGAGTCAGATAAGATAGCGGCAATAATTCCTTCTATCTTTAAATTCTAGACATGCACGAGTACTATACTGTGATTTCTTTAATTCCCTATATTGAGGCCATATGCAGATAAAACCTTAAGAGAACATTTCTGCAGAGCACTGATTTAACTCTTCAGTTTTTTTCCCCACAATTGTACACTGGACACAGTATAAATGTGTTAAAAAAGCAACAAAGTTTTAGAAGGGCCTATTGAACGACTCAAGTTCAAAAATCTGCACTAATAAGGACAAAAGCAGGAAAAGGAAACCCAAGTTTTAACAACAAAATTAAAATGACAAATAAATGAAGACCTGATTTTTTAGATCCAGAGTAGGAAAGAGGAGAGCATCCTGCCTCCAACTTTGTATTTCTTACTTAACTAAATCCTCAAAGGGCAGAAGACAAAAAGCACCCAAGAGGAAATGACCTGCCCAAAATAACACTGCAGATTGGCAGCAAAATGAGCAACAGCATCTAAGGTCCTGCCAGCATTGCCTCTAACAACTACTTCTTGGATGAAATTAAAAAGAAAAGTTTGGAAAACAGGAGGCGCAACCAAGGCATATATCAGGCTCAAGCAGGTGTAGGAGGTCACTGTGAGCAGGAAATACCCCAGAGCAAGAAATGACAAGTACACAGGGAATCTGTACGTGAAGCGAGAAGTAAGCAGAGAAACCGTACATAATCCCAAAGCTCTGAGTGACTGGACAGGACAGAGAAGCTGTGGAGAGCAAGAAAAAAAATGGAGAAATAGCTGAGCAGGAAAGAGTTTTAACACAGTTTAAAAGGAAATGGCAAGTCATTCGCACCAAGATGGAGACAGACAGGAAGAAACACATGTCTAAATAGAGGGGAAGAGGTCAGGAATGGTCAGCAGATTTATGAGATTTAAGTGTCTCTGGCAGTTCCAGAGATCAGTCAGAAATTTGCAGAGCTATTCCCAAGACATTATGTAACCTGTTACATCTCTTCAGGTGTAGGGTTTATAAATTTGGGAGACCTTTAAAAGATTTTAAACACGGCAGAATGAGAAGTCTTTTAGAGGTCTCTCAAATTATACTATATATGGTGTTTGGATATTGCTATAGTATTTAGATTTACCGAATTTTTAAAACAGATGTCTTCACTATATCAAAAACAATCTTGTTAGGAAGGCAAGCACTCAATTCCATTAAGTTCAACAACAGGCGAGAATTCTGTATCCTGCGATGCCCAGCCTCTATGTTCTACATATTGCCCACATTTTTCAGGAACAGCAGGCAGCTGATGAAAATATCCTCCTATAAATGTTCAGTTCAGAATCCAAACAAACATTATTTTTTAGGAAGACAACGTATTTGAGGATGCCCAACTTGCAGTAGATACTCTGAGTTCTTCTGTAAACCGGAAATTGAGGGATTGAAAGTATTTGAGTGGACTTTGATTAGGACAAGACATAGACATTCTTGCCATAGATAACTGTAGATTATCAATAGCACTAGATTAAGGCCACAGAATTCTGGTTTTGCATCTATAATAAGTAAATTATTTTGCTTCAGTTATAATGTCCCCTCCTTTAAAACAACCAACCAACCAACCACACTTCATGTTTACTTGGCATAACCATTCAGAAACCATGAACAAAAGTCAAATGCATTTAGTATTTGCAGCATTTTTTCTTATTCTAGAGGAAGATACTTTTGTTAGAAGCATTTTGTGTCAGTGAGCAGAAATGCTGTCTTGTGACTAGTCTCAATTAAATCCCAAAATACTAAAAATGGAATTAACAGAACTTGTCATGGTCATTCCCAGTAAGAATATTCAACTCCAGAAGTTAAGAACTGCTTTCACTCAGCATTCATAGGCAGTATGGAGTCATGTGTCTGAAGTGATAAAAACATTATTAGAAAGATAACTGAAGTGATAAAGACATTATTATTAGCCTCTGACCAATGATGCATTCCCTGATAAACATCAGCAATAATCTCTAATGCTGAGATACTTCACAAGGTTCATGTGAAGGAAATTACTGACCCAGGTGGCTGGCATAAACACTACAGCTCTGCAAAATGAAAAAGAGCAAAACAGTAAGATATATGCTAGTGCATGACGACATCTGGGGACTAGTTATTAGTCAGGAACAAAGTCGGCTTCCTGTTATTGTAAAATAGTTTATGTAGACTCAGTACCTCTGTTATGTCTCCAACTGCATAAATGTGAGGAACAGAAGTAGCTTCACTGGCATCAACAATGATCTTTCCAGTTTCAGAATTAGTTTTCACTCCAACTGCCTCCAAATTGAGCGTTTCAGTGTCAGGGGCTCGGCCTTAAGGAAAAAAAAAAAAAAAAGAAATCAAAGTAAAAACTATTAGCAGTGTTAATCTAAAAAGCTGGCATCCTCCACTGTAGGTTTCCAAGAACTTTGTGCTATTTGATAGTCCAAGTAAAAACATGACAAAACTTATCTCATACTGAAAAAGCTGTAAGGGTGGAAAGTATGGATATGAATTTCTGTGTGAAGGGAACTATATTACCATTGCCTTTGCTCAAGCAATTTCAGAGAAAGTTATCCTTTAAAAATGTGCGGGGCAACATCCACTGCAAAAATTAGTATTTATTACACATTTTAAATTCAGTTTCCTAATGTAGCATGAATATACATATAATAACTAACTTCTACACTGAAAATTTCCAATAAACATTAACCAAATGGCACTCGATACTAACATACAGCCTGTTGTGCACACTTGTGGATAAAAATAAAGCTGTTCGATGTTAAACATTCCTGAAGTCCTCTTTCCTTGTTATCTGATACACTTATCTTAAAGCCCTTTTAGTTGTCTCAGCTTGGATGAAAAAAAGTTTACCAACTTTGCTCTCAGGTCCTTAATGCTGAGTTATTTAGCTCAAATTCTGTATTTGAGCTATTTCTGTAGAGTTTAGAAACACTATTCCTAGAGTTCAGAAACAGTATTTTAAAAGGATTTTAAAACAAATGAGGCACATTCTACCAAGCCTAGATTTTATTACAGCTTCTTCTTCCAAAGATTTTAAATTATTTCATCTTAAAAAAAAATAATATATATTTTCGTAGTGTTTTATGTATAGAATTACCACTTACACCACCGAAGTCTTGATTACATTACACTGAGCTTTCTACAGAGTATCTAACAAAGAAATTCCTGACCCAGAACTAGGAATCTTAACTCCTATCCAATTCTCAAATATATTTCAAGATTAATAAGCATAGTGAAATTATCAGGTACTCCCAAAACTGTAGGGACACAGAGAATCACATAGAAAAGATTGCATGAATATATCCAAATGAAGGGAATATTGTAATATTGCATCCAGTTTTAGATGCTATAAATGAACTATGGATATATCTACATCTACATATATAGGTCTCCTTTGCGTGAGTCATGGTTTTGTGTTTGATGTTAATACAGAGCTATAGCAAAGCAAAACAAAAAGGGAAATGTGTTTTCATTATGAAAACAAGCTCTTTGATGTTAATGTAGGAAATTATTAAACAAAAGGAAAACCTGGCTTGTCAATACAGACCTAATTATATGTAAACATATGATTCATTGCTTTATACATCTGCCATATAGCCAGGCCCCCCAAACAATGTCACATCTGAATGCCTCTGTAAAGACTTCTGTGTATTAATTTCATCTGGTGAAACCAACACTTCCTCTGGGAGTACTGACTGAAGCTGTCGGCACTTGGCTATCTGTCTGTCTTCCCTTCTGTTGTCCCCAAGGGATGTAGATCTGCTGTTCCTTCTCTGCCCCCTGCTCCCCAGTCCTGATGCTATCAGGCAACAAAAATAATAAACCTCCAGGACCTTATCTTGGCTCGGATGTGAAACAACTTCCTACCGTTGTATTTCTTTGTGTATTGAGAGTAAAGGCTGGATATTCTGCAAATGGACAACTAATGGGGTTTTCTAGTTTCCCCTTTTTCCTGCCAGGCAGAGCCAAGAGAAAGCTTAGCACGCAATGGCAGGCACTGAAAGAGGAAAAAAAGAAAAACTGTCAATAGAGTCATTTAAAGACCTGTGACAACAACAGCTGAGTTTATCAAATCTGCAGGATAACACTTAACCTTTCGATTCCAGTCTATTTTAACATGTGTACAGCTTGGTATTAATAGCTAAGAGTTACAAAAAGTGTGTTGCTACTCAAAGGGAAATTTCCCTCTCAACTTTAGTGCTTAAATATTATTTCTGAAAGCAAAACCAAAACTTTAAAAAAATGAACTGAAGCTTTATTGGCCTTTAGCCACATGCTGGCTCACCTCCATAAGCCAGAATTACATTTACTGATCTTCCTTCACCTCAAATTCAGTAGCTCAGGTTCATGATTATCCAATGTGTCTTGGTAAGTTTTAATGTCAAATTCAGGAAATTCTGATTGTTTCCAACATTCACTTACTTGTATTATAGAGTCAGTTCTCACCGTTTCTCAGTAGTATTGGATCAGAAGGACATTTGTTTCATACCCATAACTCCTAAGTTTTTAATGTCTACAGATTCAAGAAAGCATGAATTTACAGCTTATTTCTAAGATCCAGAGGGAAATACAAAATCATACCAAATCCTACCAGACGTGCAACACGGAGATGCCCCCTCCTCCTAAAGGCAGCACATGGGCTTTTAGTTTAAAGGTGTCCACTGCCCTGAAACTGCCACAGAACAAGGACTGTATGATTGTATAAGACAGAAGACTAGATTTAGCTTTTGTTCAAAGCAGTAAGATATTATGCCAGACATCTAGAAGAAAGGTGCCAATTCTAATCTGACCCTTAAAAAGGTTACCTGACTCTTGCACTTCTAATACTACATCATAACCTCATCTTTAATAGAGCCATACAATAACCACACAGCTATGAAAACCACAGACCCCTGCTTTCAGGGCCTGCCCCCATTTGCTTTTAACTTAAAAAGAAAAAACAGCTTTTTGATCTGTTTTTATAAAATCTAACAACAAGGCTTCCTAATGGCACTGCCAGCCAGCTTAGCTACAGAGAGTGACAAGAGACTGGTTAAAGCACCCATCTCGGACATGTGCCAGGCTGGTTATATTGTGATGTGGCATTTCTGGCCCATCATATGCTGAGGGGCTCTGGTAATCACACTTGCACGCAGAATAAGGTGAAAGCAATATCAAGCTCTTGTGGCCTTCAGGTGCAGGACCTTCAACAGTGGAGAACAAAGCAGCTAAATGGAGAAGAAACCATAGGAATAGGCATAGTTGAGTAAGTAGCATCAGTAAATAAGTGATAGCATAGTCTTGCATACAGTAAGATTTCCCAGGGTGATAAAGGTGCAGCCGACAGCAGAATTTTATAATGGGTCTCCTGCATTTTCTTCATCACAGAAGCTGGAATATCTGTTTGCCCCCTAGCATTTGAAACATCCAAACTAGGACCAACCAAGCATTTTATTATCAGGCATGATACTGCCGATGGCCACTGTGAGGATACTGCAGGGTGACAGGATGGTTCTTCTGGCATAAAACTTAAGCCCAATAGTCTTCTCCACTTCTTCCCTACCCATTGGCATGTTGACACATCACTTCACAGCTTTACCCAATCCAACCTCAGTTTGACCTTAATCAAAATCTCATCTGTGTTCCCAGTATTGGTACTCTCTCATCCTGTTCTGGGTGCCTGACAGAGTCCTCAAATTACTTTCAAGACCACTACTCTTTCCTCCTTCAAATCCCTTCTCAAAACTCACAAGGTGTTCTCTGAAACATAGCCAGCATAATGACTAATAAAGACTAATTCAGTGTAACTAATGTTCAGATTCCAAGAAAATATTGACTACAATAAAACTAAGGTAAAAAAAGTTCAGAACCACATTGACAGAACCACCAATTTTACAAGGATTTTTTTGGAACATATCATTCATTACTGATAAATTTTCAGCATGCCTGCAACAACGTGAAAATAATTTGACCCTTAGTCAGTGCTAGGGCAGTAACTGGTTCTTTGCCAAGTCTGCTAAGATGTACTATCTCTTGTAGCGTTGGCGAGTAATAGTTATTTCACAGAGGAGTCATCTCAGCAGAAAGCTTGTGGCAGCCATAGTGCAATCAAACACCTGGCCATAGCCATCCACTGTACATCTGAAGTCACTAGTGTCTGGAGACATGTCGCTTTGGTTGTTGTTGTTTGGGTAGGACCAAAAAAAAAAAAAGCAACTCCACCTGAAATGCAACCAAAGGAAAACTTTACAGCACGGGACAGATTTCTAATAATTCTATTTGGTTTGTTCTCAAGGTCACGTACAAGGTAAAGTGGGCTGGAAACACTTTCTGAGAAGAAAACTACAGTTCATCTTTACATTAATTCTCCCACACTAAGCTTACTTTAACCAAAAGTTCTGTACACCCTTAAAGGATGGCTCTGCAGCCTTAAAAACCAGTACCTAATCACCATTCCCAAATAAGGTCGTTGGCCTCAATCTCCTAGACACTTAGGGGCGAACAGAACCTGTATTCTGTAGAAAATGCCACTTGTTTCATGAAATTACTTTGGAGCATCTTCCAGCATTTTTTTATTTATTTATACCACCACTCAGGTAAAGGCTAGCCATCATCTATCAACTCAAATAGTACTTTATAGTTCTGAATCAGAAACATTCTTTCACATGCAGATTAGAGGCATAGCCTAGCATCTAACTTTTCCTCTACATGAAGAAGTTATTTTCACAGTTAGAAACTGGCAAAATAAGTACGAGTGACACTCAAAGTTTATGGGTGGGTTAAAGAAAAGAAGGAAAAAGTACCATTCAGGCCTCTTTTAATGCAAAAAAAAAATAAAATTACTAGCACATTAAAAATAGCCCTGCTGAATAAAGTCTTGACTGAATGTCATTAAAACTAGATATTGGAAAAAAACAAAACTAAAAGCACTAGCTGATGTAATCGGAATGACAATTTTCACTGGGACTGCAGAAACCACATCTTACCAAGACAGTAATGAATTAAAATTAATGAGAAAGAGACACGGGAAGTTCAGAACAAAGACCCAGAGCCTCAGCAAACCACGTCACATTAGCACTAACAGTTGTCTGAGATCAACCAAGGTGCATTATTTTTCACGGGATAGTTCAAAGGTTAAAAACTGGATGGGAAGATTTTGTTTGCAAAGACAGATCTAAAGCCCATCCCCATTTCTATAGGGGCTGGCAGAGATATGCTCACAGGAGATTGCAGCTACTTTCCCATATGGGACTTTTCAAAGAAAATCTCCAAACAAAATTTCTGTTTTCTTAGTTAATCCAATCTGATTTGGTTGTAAGACTTGAAGAAAACTGCTATAAAAAAAAGTTACATACTTAACCCCTTCTTGATACTGAAAAGCAAGGATCTTATTTTACTGCACTACAAAATGTATCTACCAAGCATCCAGTCTGACACATGCTTGACGGCACATGATGGGCAACACCTGATACCTGTTCAGCTCTACACTGAGCTAAAGTTGTAATTCCTTTTTATAGAAAAGATGATATTATTTCAAAGACACAATGGCTTTCCTCTAAGCTTATGAATGCAAAGGAACTTGAAAATGGTTGTTCCAATGCTCTTATCAGGGAGAAAACTCTTTGTAAAGCTAAACTTAAAATCTGCTGCTGGTCATTGCTCTTTCTGTTAACGATTTACTAGCACACTACCTCACTTTCTCTGTCAAACTAATTCCAGGGTATTTTGTAAATACCTGCTTAGTTTAATCATCAATTCAGTGTTGCTCCTCCACACAGTAAGACTCCATTAGGTATGTAGTAACTCCATATATTTTTAAGGACTTTGTGAATAATCATATTCCAGTTACAGCAGTGATCTTTTGCCATCAATTGCAAATTCAAATGGAAATACTATTCACCAATTCCTTTTCTGTATTAGCTGTGTTGCAACTGCAGCTTTCGATCCATGAGTTTCAGTCCTCTGATAGCTGAAACAAATACACTCTACCAAGCCTGATCTCTTGCAACTTTGCCCCAGAGCTCAGGAGTCATCTGTTTATAAAGGTGTCAATCTCCACCCTTTTCTTTGGGTGAAGACCCTATGTTCAATCTGTCCATGCATACACTTACCATTGCTCTGTAGCTTAGGTATATTAGGCACCTAATGTACAAATTTTTTTTGTTTCCTTAAGGGCAGGGAGAATACTATATAATATTAAAAGTTTATTGGTTCCATATTGAATGAAAAAAAAAATCTCAAAAGCTTATAATTTCAAGAGAATTCTCACAAAAGCAGAAGACAGAGCTTAGGTATATTAGGCACCTAATGTACAAATTTTTTTGTTTCCTTAAGGGCAGGGAGAATACTATATAATATTAAAAGTTTATTGATTCCATATTGAATGAAAAAAAAAATCTCAAAAGCTTATAATTTCAAGAGAATTCTCACAAAAGCAGAAGACAGAGCACTAGTAAAAGACAGAAGGCCATTACAGGACTAGACAGGCAGAATCAAATGTCAAGAAAGAGTTGTTTCACTGATCTAGAATATAACAGTATAGTCACTCAGCAAGGTAACAAAGGCCCGTAACAGTTACCTACAAAAGCTTTGGATCGAAACCTTTAAATTACATTAAAAGATACCAAAACGATTTTTTTTTTCCATCAAATATTTTGACTGGTTCAAAAAAGCTGCTAGAAAAGCAAAGAATTTGTGCCTGCTTTTATTGGCTTATACACACGAGCAGAAAATTACACATTCCAAGAGATAAACAAAGCTCTTTATAGAAATGCAATGTACATTTTTTCAAAAGGCCTACATTAAGAGATAATACTGTATCCTACCAAACCCAAATTATGTCCCACTGTCAGTAAGTATTTTTAACATACTCATAAAATCCTACTAAAATTCCACAATACGCTTACAAAAATTAAGGAAATATCTACTATAATTCAGGCTACTATTAGTTAACAATAACGGCTGCTCTTTAACTAGCTCTACAAGCTGACTTTCTTCAATCAATATTGTAACTGGCACATCTGCAGACAGGAAATCCTCAACACTACCAAGTTTCCCAGCCTATTATCTGAGACACCTGGTGTGGGTGTGTTGATACAGAGCAAAACAATGAATCATATCGACTGCACATCAATTAACCAGCTTTAACTGTTAATGTGTTTAATCCTTCAGGGTGAAATGCCAATTTGAACACTTAAAAAAAAAAAAAAAAAGTCAACACAAAAACCCCAAACCCTCAAACTATTCATTTTGCAGTTTCTAAATATGGATTGTAACTCAAATCTATGACAAAAATTATAATACATGTAGTTCCTCTGTATCAAAATAGTGAGTGGAATCACATTACAACTGAGTTGCCATAGTATATTGTGCAACCTTATTCCATTGCAATTAACACTCAACCAAGATTTTTTTTCCTTATTATTTCAATTTAATAGCTCTTTTTTCCATCTCTGACCAAAGTAAACAAATCGACTTGACATTTCACAGGTGTGACTCCACCTCAGTGTACTTTACCAGAAAGCTTGAGAAAAATCAAATATGGCATTTAAAAACACATTTTTTCGAAACAGTTTCATCTCACCTCATGAATATTATTCTACAGTTTTCAAGACTGTTCCACCTCTAGATAGCATGACCTTTTTTGCTCTTGGCAAGCACTAGTGTCTTTGGTTCTGGTGAGCATAATCATTATTATAGGCTGTTTCCACAATTTACAGAAGCCCACTGCACTTATAGTAGAACAGTAATCATAGTAAGCGAAATAAAATGTTTGTCACAACACACAACCTGCTCGCTGGGCTATTAGGAAGAGATAAAGCTAACTTAACCAGGGGAAAAAGAACAACAGGACACCAGGCAAAATACAAAATGCTGTAAATGCTCTGTTCCTGTTTCCTTTAACAGATCTATTCTACGACCACAAGAACTTAACTTTATCTGTTATCAACAAATGAAAGAGTAAACGCTTCCCCACTACTCTAAAACAGTAGTTTCAGATAAAAAGAATAGCACAAAAATGAAGTAGTTCAAGGAATCACTAAAGCTGCCAGTAAAACTGGTCGTTCCTCTGCATCAAAATAGATTTCTTGGGCATTAAGTTTAAGACTACTTACTTTCTTCAACAGATATCATCTGCTTGCCAAATATCACTTCTACCTTTAGCCATCCATTATTTATCTAGAATTCCAAATATTCACAAAGCTTTATAAGCACAAAAGACAAGAAGTCTCCTATTCTGATGGGCTTGCAGTCCCTCTGAACTAACATAGCAACTGAGGGCCAAGTCGTAACAGTAACAAGCAAGCAACTTGGGCAGACAACGCAGAAAGAGTATTTTCGTTCCTGCGGGCTGCAGCCTTGTACCGTAAATCATTTAGTGCGTCAATCCTTACAAGAAGTAACATTTCACTCAAAGGAGGCAAAACCCAGATTTAATTCCCGTTTCTGGTGATTATGCTCATAGCTATTTGTCACAAAATTCTTTTAAACTGAAATACTCTGACTTAGGCATCCTATGTCAGCTCCAAGGGGTCTGAGATACATGAACGTTCCTGAACAGGTTTCAAAAAGCTCTGAAGTTCCAAGGTTCCCTGCAACAAGCTCAGATTTTTATGGACAATTACTTCTTTTTCTCCAAATTGGATGATGACTGCATTAACAAACTAAAGCATCACAGTTTAGAAAAATTCCTAGAAGACATGGTAGCCTCTTGAACAGGGTAAGTGGGAACTTGTAGTGAATAGCTTCATGAGTAAGTCAACAGTGTGGACTTAGAGAATATTGCCTGCACCACAGACGTTGCTGGAATTCATGCTCTCACCCCCAAGTAAATGTGAGGAAGACTAAATAGTCGCTCATTTATTGCAGCTCATACAAAATTAGTTACCACAGATTTCTTCCATTCACTGTAATTTTCATGTGTTTTTAGACTATAAGTGAACAAGTCAGGCACACAAGAAATGAATTAAAAAACTATTGATGTTTAAGTCACTAAACATTTAATGTGAAAAAGGGGGGGAGGGGGGCTGTTTGGCTCCATACAACATGATGAGGGGACTTAATTTTTGGAATGGAAAGCATTGAAAATAAATTTTGATAATCAAGTTTACCTACTGCCCACATCACTGTATCAAAGGAATCAGTTTCTTCTGTGCCCAAGTCAGTATTTTTCCAGGTGACTTCCAAT
Source organism: Vanellus vanellus (assembly GCF_965231255.1). Lineage (NCBI taxonomy): Eukaryota > Metazoa > Chordata > Aves > Charadriiformes > Charadriidae > Vanellus > Vanellus vanellus. The sequence goes on from NC_138921.1 coordinate 7,891,017, forward strand.
CTGTTGCTGTCCAGTTTTTCAACTTTGGTTGGGAAACACCGCTTTAAAAATTTTGTGCCGTAAGATTCCATGTGGTCAGTTACTAAAGATGCCATTTGCTGTTGAGTAGGGAAAAAAAATATTGTTTGTCCTTAGATATATGACCATTTTAATGTAAAACCCTCCTTCAGCTCTCTTCCTGAAAATCCAGTAAATAAACTGCACATATCAAACATTCTTTGTCACTTAGTTACTATGCATTCTCGACACATAATTTATTAAGCCACTATGACCTGCAAATCCATTCCAAGGGGCATCTACATGTGAATATTCAAACTATTTTAAAAAAGTAAAATAGTATATAAAACAGTTGCCTTCAAATAATTCGTTGCTTATACAAAATAGCATCTAGAGCATATTCAATTTAACATTACTATAATTACGATTTTCTGGCAGCTTGACGAGAATTAAATACTGTTGCTTTGCCATGACACCTGCCATTTCTCTGCAACGACTATGAATCACTAAGGTTTCCTGGAAAGTTCTACTACAAAAAGGAAATAATGCTTTTGCCTTAAGAGCCTGCTTGAAATAATGCCACACCACAGTCAAGTAGTAAAGTGTTGCATTGACAGCTTTATCTAAAGATGTCATTCCTCTTGATTGCAGTAATTCTGGTTGCACTTTGTCAAAGAATATGTTTATTACTTAAAGGATATTATTACAAAACCAGTCACACAGAATAACTACCTGCAAGCTCTCAGCTTACAAAACTTTATTTTCCAAGTTGATATTAACTAATATGAAGGCAAGAGCAGGGTTATATCTCTTCAGAAACATGATAACTCACTAACCAGTTTCCATCAGACTCAATGTGGCTACAGGCTGAACATAATTATTTTATTTCTATTAATACTTCCTTAACTTTGAAATGTCTTTTGTGCTCTTCCTGCCTACGAAGGATCAAGTTCTCAGAGAAAACCCTACTTGTAAGCGTTTTATGAATTGCCACAGACACACTCTTTACACTATTCCCTGCTTGCTCAGGTCTCATGCTGTTACAGGTGTAGATTTCTTCAGTGATGAGCACAAATCCCAAGACACATTCTTATACAGTGTTTTGCAAACTCTGATACACATACCACTAGTTTTAAGAAAGCCACTTCAAAGTGGGAGTGGCTGGCATGCAACCAGAAGCTGTCACTGCTGCTTCTAACAGCAATATTCCCTCCTCAAAAACTGTGCTGTTATTCAAGGAAATAGTTTTCCTACACACAGTATGTGCAAAGAAGTTCTTAAAAACAAGTCCATAGTTCTATCACTCTTACATCAACTTTGGCCTGTCAATATTTTGCACTATTGAAATTAAGCATTAAAAAAAAAAATAATCCTAATTTATGATACCAGGAATACTTAAGTTAACGTGCACTTATTCCCATTCTGAAAACACTATTTTCAAATTATTAACGTGACACAGTCTTAATTCTTAAGGCTGACATTTTCCAAAGTTATTTGCCTGAGAAAAAAATGTTAGAAACTTCAAAAAGAAAGCTCACAGCATGTGTGAGTGAAGCCCCAGAACTCTCTCCTCATTTTAAAAACACTACAGAAACTCTTCCTTCAAAGCAGAGTTAGCATCAAATCTTGCAGGGACAGAAGATTCACAATCACCTTTAACATACTCTCCCTACAGATCTAGGGACCAAAAGGACTACCAGGCTATCGAAGAGATCATCTAACCTGTAGAACAGAGGCTACAAACTCACATCACATAATGCCTTTACTCGATCCCGTAACTTGTCTTTAACCTAAACCTGCTATACTACCTTCTATTGCTTCTTTAAGCAGTTACAAGTTGTACAAAAATCCTATATAAAACCTCTTTTTGTTGTTGTTGTCTTCTTTTTTTGGCTGTGATTCCTAATTGCTTTTATCCTCTTTATACAGGAATGGGTTTCTGCCCAAAACTGTTTTCTGTTTTGTCAGCACAATTATGGCCACTTATACTTTTAAATAAGACTTCTCAAAAATCTTTCCCAATTTTGAAACACAGTTTTTTCTCTTTAAATTTCCTTTCCTGAAAGTTTTTGGTTTTAATTTTCTTGAGCTTAGGGTTGATAGGTCCACTGAAATCACTATGTAATTTTTTTTTTTCCTAATTATAACCGCCACTGTTTTGAAAGTGGTAAGGTCAAGATTTCCAATTCCTACGTCATTACAAACTTTCAGCTTAGTGATTTATTTATATTCATCATAATGAATTCCACATTGAACTACTTCACATTAAGTCAAATAATTTATTTTAAAAATCATTATCTGTAACTCCTAGAAATTCAGGACTATTTTAAAGAGATTGTCTAATGTTTTTAGCAGTGGCATAAATCCCTCCCCTGCTTCCTAACCTTTTCAATCTTGTTTTCAATTAAGCAGGAGGAAAAAAAAAAGATTTACTTTTCTGAGTACAGTATCAAGAAATATGATAGGAAAACAAGAGATAGTATTTATTTAGTTTCGCTTCAGAAAGCATGTACTAGGAAATGTTTGGAGAAGCCAAAACTGCTTTTTCTTTAGGAGACAAGAATAATCAAATATACTTTTAAATATATTTGGTATATAAGGAGATGTAAGGTAACCTGTACTCACCTGATCAAACCCACGAAGTGGGATACTTCTCATCATGACTGTAGTGTCCAATCCAATCCCTGTTAGAAAACCAGCACACTCAAGTGAAACATCTGGTGAAGCATCAGTTAAGGAAATATAAACAACAGTCTCATGTAAATGAAATATAAAAGGGTAGTATGCAAGTGGGCTTTTTACCTAGAGATATCAAGTTCTCCTCACACAGACATCTTTATCTTGCTTTTGTTGCATAGAATAAAACTCTGAAACCTTAGAATATTTTCCTCGTAGATAACATTGTTATTAAGATACTGAGAATTTATCCTCAGCTGACCTTAATTCCCATGATGCTACTACACAGAAAACGATTACCATTCTATTACCAACTCAACTGCAGGGCATGAGCAAAGGAATTCTGAAAACTGAGCTTTCATAGGAAAGACAGCTATGCTGCTTATAATCATAAATCATCACAGCTTTTTCAAAGGATACAGCTGGCTCCAACAACCAACCTGTTACATAAAAAGAAAAAAAGAATAAAGCAGTCAAATGAGCTTGTGCATATTTCTGCACAACCAAAAAAATATTTTCTAAAGTATGTATAGTTACAAAATTACAGGTTTGAGAAGCAGATCTGATGTTAGATGGGAAAAAAGAGTGTTGCTTGTCAACTCCAACAAAGACATGTTATAGTGTTCTATAACGTGGGCTTTTTTTTATTAAGAGGATAAAAAAAGAACAGACTTATAAGACATAAGGAATTGTTTTTATAGTGTAAAGAGACATTTAAACACATACTCTGAAAGACAAAATGAAGAAAGCCATTAAAAACTCAGAGAAGCTAGCAAGGTTAAGAGGCATCACAAATATATCTGGATTGGATACTGGCAGGTCATTCCTGCAGTGCCTATTGCTACTGATGCCTCATCTTTACAGGGCCTCTCAGCATCATTGCCTCCAAGACAGTAGGCAACATATAAACATACAGTCTTGTTGGAACTCAAGTATATCTCAATTTCTAGAGGTATCTTAATTACTAAATATATCCCAATATAAGATTTTATTAATTGCTAAATTTCATTTTGATTCATAACCATCTGCATAACAGAGGGAGCATCTGTCAGTTCCATATGGGGTGCCCCATGTCCCCAGTAGCTGATTCAGCCTAAAGCACGACAACACCCTATTTTTCCAAATGCCAAATATTTGCCCTCCCTGTCTTCAAAAGTCTGTGTACGCAATTATAGAAAATCCATTTAATAGGTTTACCCAGACTAGCATTTACCAAATACATCAATTTTAGACCTTAATTAAAACTCCAGCTCTCATCTCTCCCCATATTTCACACCCTTTCAACCAAGAATATCACTAAAGTTGTCCATCAACACTTTTAATTTATGAGGTTTATCTACAGCACAGAAGTTTCCATGCCTGTCCCCAGATGCCCTATCCCTGCAGTCCTCTCTCTTCTTACCATATCCTCAGTTCCCTACGTCTGCTAGGTATGAAAAGGCAGAATGCTCAGTCACTCTTCCAGAGGTAAAAATGGGTCTGACACTCAGCTGCTGGACAGGCTGCACTCACATCCCTTTGGTGTTCATGTGTTATGCGGACTTGTTAAAATCTCACAGTTTGAAGATGCATTCCACATAATATTTACACTTACGACAAAGTCTTTTGCTAAGTTTTTGAATTAGGAAAAAAAGCATCATTAGGGATCAAAATTTCTAGTTACTATGAGAACAATAGAGAACGTTAGGCTCTTTTTGACTATGATTTTCATCTATGGAAATATATGCTTTATAAAAAAACTTCACCCCCATGCTTTATTAAGAACTTTTCATCAAAAAAACAGCAACACAAAAGCACAACACAAAACCCACCTGAATATTTGGCATATTTTTTCTGTTTATTTTGGGCATTTTTTTTTTTTTTTTAAAGCAAGTCTCTCTCATACTGCCATATTCAAAGTTAAAAAAAAAACTTTGGATTTTTGAGATGGGAGATTTTTGTATGGGAGATGTAGCTTGCTAATTGTGTTTTGGAAAGCTAGACATTTTAGAAATTTACTTGAATTTAGACATTTACTTTAAAAAAGTCAAAATACAAACTCACATAATCACAGAGTTTAAGTAGGCTATTTAAAGTTAGGAGGATAAGCAAGGAAGCACAAGCATTATAAACATAAGTCACAGAATGTTATCATATTCTTTTACCCATATCCAACCTTATTTGACTGTTTTGAGGAAGATAAGTTTTAGCAACACAAAGGACAATGCCAGCAAAGAAAACAGTTGCATGGAAATAATCCATTAAGTAAAGACCTGTTCCCTCAGCAGCTATGCTTCCATTAATTCAAAAATTCTAAGTAACAAAACAAAACTATTTTGACAAAATGTGCTCCGAACAGGCAAAAATTCAAAGTAGTCAGATCACAGGAAGGCACACATTTGAAATACCAACCTGTGGCCTACACATCCCACTCTTCACTTGATTCTTAGATGAAGTAGCATGCACTACTATGGTGCTTCACAAAATAAATATAAACACTTAAATCCATGGAAAAACACACACAAATTGAAGGCTAACACAAAGTGGTACATACATTGCAGTGTCTTTATAAGGAGGTATCATTCATCAATTTTTAACTAAAATTTACAAAGCAATGATCCTCCCTCCTCCATGTTACCAAGAAAACTACTGGTATTCATGCTTACAAAGACAGAAATGTGTTTCATAGGAGGACATAAAAAACCTTAGAAAATTAAAACATTTTATATGTGAACATGTATAGCAACTAAAACCAAATGTTAGAGACATGATGGAGCTCTGCAGACAGCAAATTTGGCTGCTCTTTTTGGCCCTGCCACTGACTAGCCACATAGGACTAGGATAGTTATTCATCCACAATGCTGCAAGAGAGAAACAAGTCCAATACTTGGAAAGCTCTTCTTACAGTCTATCCTCTACTAAGAGAGCAGGGAAAAAACAGTAGGTCAAACACTGGTTTAAGGTGAGGTATAGGCCACAAGCCAATCTGCACCATCTCCTAGTTCTAACAGAGATGCTTTAAAACTTCTGAAAAGTGCTGACATGGGGGCTGCTGCTCCATAAGCCCCAGGGATTGCAGAGTCAGTACAACACGTTTTCTCACAAAAGACCCTAGATAACATCTACCTATCCTATAACAAAAACATACAAGTTCTGAAGGTGTACAGAGAACGGGTTGAGCTAAAGAAATTTAAATCTGCTAGTCTGGGGTTTATGTTTGGCAAACAATTTAACACAGGGGGAAATAAATTTTTCCAGCATTAGGGCATCTGATTTATCTGTGAATGGATGATCACCCCCTCTTGTTGCACGTAGCTGCTAGGAAGTGCTGCAAAAAGCCATATGCTCCCCATAAAGAAATATCTACTGGAGATTCACAGAGAATAGAATGAGAATATCTGTAATTTGGGCATATGTTTGCTCTTCTTTTTCATTAGATGAAAAATAGATGCCAGCTGGCAGTCATTCATAGTATCAGCAGCACATTATTCACAATTTCTTCTACAAACTAGTGAGTTCCTGGTCGTTGTCAGTGTCTAATAGAAAAGTTAAGAAAGCAGAACCTAACCTCCTTCACACCTGCTCAATCTCTCACTCATTCTGAACATGTTTCAAGGCATCTTTTCTAATTCACTCTTGCCAAAACCCTTCACCTCAGTAGTGAGAATTTCTTCACAATGTTTGTATATCTAAGGGACTTTTAAGTTGGGTAATGGCTTGCTCTTTTTTATTTTATTTTTTTAAAAAAATATGAATAACCACAGGACCAACAGTTCTGTAACCCCCAGGCATGTAATTTGTAACTGAGATATGTACATTTGGAGAAGGAGAAAAGAAAGAATAAGCACAACCCAGCTCAGACTAAAAACAAAAGGTGTTAAACTGAACCTTGGGAATATTTATAATAGAAACAAATCCGAGAGAAACAAACCTTTAACAACTCCCTCCTTCATTTGCTAGGACACAGCCTGATAAAGCACAGAAATGCTACTGTAGCCCCTGCAGGCTTATTTTGACTAAATCTCAGGAATGCAACATATAAACACTAGACTCCCACATTACACTGTTACAACTTGCATTAGTAGCAACTGGACAAAAGCCACGTTTTCACAGAAATGTCTTACAGGGGTAAATCTTATGTTTAGTTTTTAGCGGGGGAGGGGGGGCGGCAGTGTTGTTTTTGCTGGGTTTGTTTTTGGTTTGTTTTTTTTGTTTTGTTTTGTTTTTTTTTTTTTTTTAAATAGAGAGCATAAATCATGCTCTCAAAATTCAAGAGGTGACTGATATACTACAAACAGCAGCAACGTTTTTAAACGGTACCAAGAAGCTATGTTTATCTAGTTGATGTTTAGCCTAACACGCTGCATTTTTTATCTTAGAAAGTCACAGCCATGAATGGCAGCTCTGTTTTCTCTCAAAACATCAGTATTATAGTTTCAAGTCTCTTTTTCTTATATATACTTTGCTTTCTCTAGAATTGCTCAACAAAGTAAAAAAATAGTATTATCTGACTTTCATGCTAGCAAACGTGCATTTCCTATCCCAATCATTTGCATTTGCTCTGTAGTGTAAGTATTGACTCAGAATCTTATTGTGCTATGTGCTGTAAAAGACTATGTCATTTTAGCATTTCCATTTAAAACCATTTTTTAGTAATTCAGTTAAACAATAGCTCCCAAAGCATAGGAAAAGCCAAAAGTAACCCAACTGTCTCATCATATTTTATTTCGTTATCAGAACTGCGACCACTTAAGAGAATGTAAAATTACGTCGAGTTTCTTTCCTAATCGAACAGCAATTTCACACACACCCGTAGCAAATAGGGCCAGTACAACCTTCCTTTAAGTTTACGCTGCCCTCTTGTGACTTCAATGTGTAATTGCTCCATCAAAAAAAAGTCACCTTAACCTACGATTGTGAAAATTCATATTTCATTTTATTTCAGAAGGGAATTTCATAAGAGGAGGAGAGGGATAAATCTTTTAGTTACTAATGAAGGTTTGCAGCATGATGTTGACGCATAGCAAACCAAATTCTCAGAAGGAAAAACAGAAGACAGAAAAACAAGTGTATAAAAGGCAATTTTGAACATCTTTCACCTTGCCATATAGAAAAAGTACAAACACCAGCATTTATTAAAGCCATGGTAACTTACGTTTTTCCAGGAGATTCTTTTAACCAGAACAGATCATCACTTGTGATTCCATACTCCAGTGCACCTGCAATCTGTGATCACACAGGTAAGATCTTGAATATACAACCCAAGTCCCGACAGCAAAAAAAAGCTAATAGCAACTTGGGCTGTATTAGCTGAAGTATAGCCGGTAGACCAATGAAATTATTTATCTGGGATTGCCCAGATATGTCATACAGTCTTCATCTTTGGAGATTTTCAAAACCTTACTGCAAAAAGCCCTGAGCAACATGATCTGACCTCACAGCTGACTCAATAGCTGACCACAACCTCCCTGAGCAGGAGGTTGAACTACATGACCTCTAGAGATCCCTTCCAACCTGAATTATCCTACAGCTCTAAGCAACATCAACATACTAAATTGATACAGATTGTTTTCTATGGAAATGCTTTTTTGAAAACTCTGTACTTTATATAGAAGATCATTTTCCACATGACACAAGTACAAAAATCTCTCCCATGTTACTTTATATTTACATTTTGATTCTCCAAACATTCATTATCTGCAACAAAACCAGTAAAGCCATTGGAATTGTTCGATGGCAAGTGTAACTTACATGTGTAGGATATTTTGGTCTTCCACCAGTAGCAATGACAATATTTTCTGCAGTAACAATAGTCTACAGACAAAAATACAAAACCAAAATCAAGCATTTGAAAACCTTTTATCTGTCTTTAGATTTTATCTACATACAAATGAGTGATAAATGAGAAAGCTGGCACTACCATCTGCTATTTATATGACATAATAATAAGTAATGCATTAAAAAAAAGGATGGAGATAAAATAAAGTAATACATGCAGGAATTTCTCCTACACATTCTCTATCGGTTTTTGTTTTAATATTAAGTTTACAATTGTTCCTACATTGGACAAGATTCTGATGACTACTTGGAAGCAACAGTTGTACACAAAGGGCAGCTTTTAAAAATCAATTTTTGCTTAGGACAAACCACAGAGATCACAGCAAGCAAATTCTGTCTCTGAGGCCTGGAGTTAAGCTACCTCCAAAGTGGTATGTTTTCAGGAAATGCTAGGCATCTAGCCCCAAAAACTTTTGCTCTCTCAAGCTGATATTAACCAGTAACATTATATAATTACCCTCAAAAAGGTGTTAAAAATGCATTTTTAGTCTCTTGTTAAATACGCAGATATGGCCACCGTTCTGTTCCGTGTCCCAGTTGCTTGAAGCTGTGCATTCAGTACAATGCCTGCTACACACAATTTTGTATTAGAAAGCTAATCGCCCTTACAATTGATCTGAAGAAGGAAAACACCTCAGACTGAACTAATGCTCAGAGCAATAAGGAGATGTTGGTCCTCTTTACATCTCTGTAAGCATTTATCAAAGAAGTGCGACTGAGCAAAAAAAAAGATAAAGTAATAGCATTTAACTGATCAATTAGAGGCTAGGGACTCAGTAGGTAACAGTCAAGTTCATAAACATCTTCTCTAGGTAGAAAATGCAAATCTCCCTCACCAAAACGATACTGAATAACTAAAGCAATTTGCAAAAGTACAATCTAGCTTCCAGTTGACCTGAAAACCAACACACAAAGACCTGAAAAACAACACACGAAGACCTGAAATGTTTGAAGTGAATGATACTACAGAAATCAGCACAGAAGCTCACCTCTTTTCCTGCTTTTGTTAAGCCACGGATTGTATACGGATCAGAAAAACTCCCTTTCATGTTGAAGTATTTCACCTTCCTGTTTAGAAGAAAACAGCAACATAAACACACACTTAACAAGGAACAGGAATGAAATACAATCAGCTACAATTTCCCATATCTGAAGTGCTAAAAAGGATAGCAAACAGGCATAGAAAAGTAAAAGGAAGAGAGTCTCATTTCATAGGATTGTTTGCAGCTCTGTCACCTAGTTTTTGTGTCACAGTTATCTCCTCTATACAGCAGAGTACCTAACCTTGTAACACGCTCTGGGATCAGGTTATTGACCTCTTCAAATGATACATTTTCCACTAGCCATAGCATTACTATTACTATCTATAACATAACTAATACAATGCTCATTTGATAGCACACAAAAGTGACTCAGCAGGAGTCACAGGACTAGTACCTGTTAAATTATCTATTAATATAATTTCTCTATAGAAGGAACCGCATGCTGAAAAACACGGAACCATTTATGCACTGTAAGAAAAAAAAAATCAGCTGCTCTAGCATAATATCATCTGTGGACTTGTATGGCATATAAATTTTGGTGGACAAGCTTAAAATTATCTTGAGAAACCCTGACTACTTCATATTAATGCAAAACCTCCCCAGATTAAAGAGAGCATCCCCTAATGTACTTGTTTGAGGTAAAACAGAACTAAAGCAGTCCAGCCCAAACCATAACACCTGATCACTAGACTGTTAAAAAGCTTTCATGTATAGTCACTTTCAACCACTATTTCCCAGAAAAGAATAGGAAGGGGGGAAAAAAACCCAAATCACTTACATTGGCAAGGGCACTTAGGGTCCCGAGCAGAAATGACTTACAAACTCAAAACACTAGCTCTAATGAGAAACTCCAAAGGCAATTCAGCAATTCTACAAGGAGAAGAGTAGCTCATGGACTACGTGAAGAAAGATGAACTTCAAAGTCTTATTTACTTGTCTTGTAGTTGCACTCTGTGTCCCCAGTTTAAGGATTTCACATAATTCTGAACAGCTTCTGCCATCACAGACCTATCACAAAACAAGAATATGAACATGAAGTCATCACATTATAATTTCAGATTATACAACTCCAAGACACAGGGAATTGCTAGAAGTTACGAATGTTCTACAGTACCTCTTTTTATAAAAGTAAATTATCAAGTCCAAAAGAACTTAATATCTACCATGATAAACCAGTAAATACAGTTTTGTGTTTTAAACAAGGAGCAGTCTAAAAAGCTTCATGCAAAATTCACTTCCCTAACTGTCCCTAAATAAACATCAACTAGGAAAAGTTGTTACGCATTTGCAGCACATAGGAGCGGATACGGGCAATAATCTTTACCAGGTATGATGAACAGGTTGGGCTATATTCCAGCCATAGTGTTGGGCATCTTTAAGAGCACTCCCTAAAAGGGCTGCTTGATGCATAAGTTTTTTAGGAATGCAGCCAACATTCACACAGGTTCCACCAAGTCCCCATTTGGTTCCTTGGAGAAAAAAAAAAAAAAAGTAAAAAAAAAAGTAAATGCATCAGGTTAATGTAACTTAATGCAATCGGATTACTTAGAGAATTAGGTTATTGATACAATCAGTTTAAAAGTTCTGAAACAACACGCAGTTTACTGTCTCCTACAGATCAGTTTCTAACTTTGCTTATGTTCATTTGTTTTGATAAAAACAATCTCTATATTTTTCTTCCAAAGTTCAAACCATCTCAAGTTGTTCCTCAGAGCTCTGAGGATCCAGTTACTACACATTCACATTTGCTTATTTGCATTTGCAGATCTTATTTTACATATTGTACATGAAAAGCCTCAACATGATGCAATTCATGATTTTTAGAAATTATAAATGACATTTTGACAAAGACAATATTCTCACATATTTAGGTCCAAAGTCTACAACAAATGGTAGAATCAAACACTGCTAACAACCTTAATGTGCAGGGGAAGTAGGCAAAGCTGGGACATGATTGGAGGAAATGAGCAGTACAGTAAGCTGGGCTTAAGGACTTTTACCACAAGAAAAGCAGGCAGCAGGGCTTTGGCCACTTTGCTGCCTGGAGCAACCTGCTCACCTAGGCAACTGTTTTATACACATGTGCAAATATTATCCTAGCATTTGTCTTCCATACCTTGTGGAGAAGGTTCCACATAATCCAGAACGGCCACTTTCCTTCCAAACTGAGCAGCTTTAAACAAAAAGCAAGACAAAATATTTACAGGAGGGAGAAACACACAAACCTAAGCATTTTTAGTAGCACAGGTACAGATAAAGAGTACAGGAGATGATGGCTGGTGGTTTTTACTGTCCAACTCCAAATGCCAGACTAGGGACCCAGGCTGCCTGTGTAGCCAGCAGATTCTCCAGAAGGCACTTAAACAACTAGGGCCTCCAGCTTCCACCAACCCTAAAAATGCAGCTTGACCCCAAATAAGATGTTTAAGAACCTTTTGGGTTGTTGAGCATGTTACATTGAGTTACAAAAGGGCAAGGTTCTCTGCAGCAGGTTCTCTGTTCAAGGTTCTCTGTTTCCAAACAGCTCTTGGAAACAGTCTGAAGGGACTGTTGTTTTAACACAGAAAGAAGAAACAGTATCATTAAAAAGTACAGCATCTATGAAGGCACTCAGAATATTTTACAATAACAGTGACACAAAAGCTTATTAAGTTTTCCCATGACAAAAGAAGAAATATTTTTCAAAAGGTGAACTGGAAGGCCAAACAAGATTACCCCACCTGAGGGTGTGAACTAATTTGCAGATTAACTGTATGGAGCTAAGTTAATGATTAATGTGCAGAGACTGAAGTATACTATGTTTCTTAAAAAGCCTTAGCATTATTAGTACAACTTTTCTTAGTTTCCATAAACGCTGCTTCAGCTAAAACAAAACTATTGTTAGTTATTTATACATACGAACCTTCTTTCGCACAAGCAAGGCCTCCAGACCCTCCACCAATTACCAGAAGATCATACTCATTCTTTCCTGTGAAAAGGACGTGAAAAAAAAAAGAAGAGAAACAGGCAAGGAAGATGGGAGAGGTATGTGAGAAGGTAAATATCAAAAAGTACACTATTTTTTACAATTGATTATTGCTGATTTGGGGTTTCTTTACAAGAGCACTGTGTTTTTTCAGTGTCCCAAAGCAGTCTCCAAAAATTGTTAAACTATCTAGTCTGGATTTGTGAATGAAATACAGAAAATAAAGCAATCCAGAAGTGAGGAAATAGATTAGACTTTTATATAGTGTCCAAGAAGCTCTTTCTGCATGATTAGACAGTTGGACCAGTATAGGTCTTCTGTCTCTGCATTGCAGCAGGTTTTAGAGAGATTTTTTTCACCAGGGCCACCTTATCAGACTCGCAAAGCTTCAGCTGCTACGTAGGCCTTGCAGGGGTGCAGTGGGACAGTCAGAGGGAAGCTGGTCCCTTCTGCCACCTCAGTGTCCCACAGCCCAGCCTCCCAGAGCAGTTCTGAAGCTGCAGGAGAAGCCCACAGGTGAGCAGTAACTCCTTTCTTAGCCAGGGCATCAGGACAAGCCCTGATTTCAGAGAGCTGCCTGGCTCAGGGAGAACAGCCGAGGCCCGCAGCACCCGACACCAGCTGTGCCGCCATGGGGTTGGGGGGGTCTTTTCTCGGCAGTTCAGAGCGGGCAGTTGGACTGGGAAGGCCGATCCCCCCGGTCCTTGGCGTTAAGCCTAGAGGAACGGCCTGGCTGCCCCGGTACCCCTCCGGAGAGCCCCACCGCAGGGGCGCAGGAGGCCTTGCCCACTTCACCGCCACCTGTGGCCCCGGGGCTCCCTCAGCAACGCGGGGGCCGAGGGCCGGCTCCGAGAGAGGAACCGGGGCGGGGGTGGCTCCGGCAGCCGTTACGGATGGAGGCAGCCCGCCGCCCTTCCCGCCTCCGCCGCTGAGGGAGGAGAGTGACACCTCCGGCGTGGGCGGCGGGCTCCGGTCCCCACAGCTGTCGCTCAAGTGAGGCGCCCGCGGGTCTCTCCCCGCCGCGCGGGAGGTGGGGAGGGCTCGGGGGCCCCTCCCCAGGCGCTTTCGCCGTCAGGGGGAGAGGGCAGCCCGCTTCCCGCGAGGAAAGGCGGAGGCGCAGCCTCTGCCAGGCCTGAGCCCAGCGAGCGCCCCGTACCTGAGAGGGCTCGCACCGTACGGCACAGCCCCGACGCTCCAAGGAGACGCTCCCGCCTCCGCCATAGCGCCGCCATGCTGTACGGCAAAGGGCCTCCGCTCTGAACCAGGACCCCTGCGAGGTGGCCGAGCAGCGCCTGAGGGGAGGGCGGCGGAGCCCCGTAAAGGCGGGAGGGCGGGAAGGGGCGCAGAGCTGACGGGGGGCGGCCGCCGCCCGCCCGGCGCTTCGGCTTCTGGAGCCCCTGCGGAGCCGCCAGAGGCCTTTTGAGAAGGCAGGCACAGCCTCTGGCGTTAGAGAAGCGATTTTGCGTTTCAATCAGACGTTTGGAAAGGAAAAAAACCCCCAATTTGCTTGATTGGCTTCACCCCCCGAGATGCTGCTGCAAAAAGGGTTCAGGGAAGACCTTTCGGGAAAGAAGAGGAACACGCCGACTGCCCAGAACCTTCATCGATATTCAGAGCCCTGCGGTTTTTCCCCTCGCATCCCTTTGTAACAGACACGGTGAGAGGTGGGCTGTGGCACCCCCTCCTGAAGGTGCAGCGCAGTGGCTGAAACTTCAAAACCTCTGAGAAGGTGGTTTGAATAAAGCCTCTCCCTTCCACGAGGTATTAGAGGCAAACACGTGATGTTGTTTCGGATTCCTGTGGCATATTCAGCGGTGAGAGCAGGCACTAGGGACTCTGGTCCGAGAGAAGAGTGTTCCTCAACCAAAATGGCGGGGCAGGGCCCATGCTACACAGGTCAGTGAACAAGACCAGCACAAACAGCTTTAACACAGGGTTTAACTGTGGTGATACAGGTACCTGCACAGGAGGACCTGCCGGGGCACCTCCGTTGCTTTGCCACCCTTGGCAGCGTCTCCTGCCCCCGTGCCACATGCCAGCTGTTGATTAAACAAGGGCAATGCTGCTGACCTACTTTGGGCAGGAGTTGTGGGAGTTATTAATGCTTGTAATGTATTCTGGCAGCCTAAGGTAAAAGGCCTAAAAGTTGGTGTTGATCAAAATGATACCGGAGGGAACAAGGTCTTTCTCATTCAGAAGTGTTGGCTGTTGGCCTTTATGGAGGCACAGTACTGACCCTACCTGCTGTCGTATGTGATAAATACCACCGTAGCCAAATTAGGGTTTGGGACAAAGAATCGGCCGCTTTTTCTTGGGGAGAGGGAGCTGGCGACAGAAAGAGTTTTAGGCAGTCGTGGTCCAGCTGTCTCCGGAGCAAGGGCCTGGCTCACAAGGGGGCAGCATCCAACCATTTTGTTTCAGAAACTGTCAATCATCTAGTCCACAGTTGAGGAGAAATGGCAGGAAATTAAAATACTCAAAAGAAAATTTTGTAGAACTTAACATCACCTCCAGGGTAGATCTGATTATTTTTTTCACTCCATTAATGTTTGAAAATACATGAAACAGGATTTACAATCACTTTAGTAAATGGATTGATAACTTGTCCAGTATCACTGCTGTTTAAAAAAAGGAAAAACAAAGGCAAGCCCCCTCTCTGTTGCCTCCTGTAGCACTAATCAATACACCACTAGAAACAGTTACCCACTGCAGCAGCAGTAGAAAGACATAACTAGAGTGTACCGAGAGGCCTTTGAATTACAGAAACTTCAAACATATTCAGATAATAATCTTTTATGCTTTTCAGGTACATGGATGCAAAGTTGTAGCTCTTCATTTTAGCCACTATTCTGAATTGAATCAGGCAGTGTTGAGCATATGCTCTTCACACAGCATTTAGTTCAGACGCATAGGATCAAGGGTAGATTTAATCTCCCCAAACACAAAACAGATTTATGTGAAGAAATGTCCCTGCAGCATTATGGTATTTTGCTAATAAGGAAAGGCCTTAAATGTAGGAAAGCTGTTGATAGAAAACATTACCTTGAAACAGCACCTACAGTGGCAATTTAGGAAAAACTTGTTGATAAATTTGGTGTAATGCTTCTAAACTCTTTTAAGGATAGGATCTTGGCCAAGTGCCCATTGTAACATCCACGTGGTACGCTACCATTGCTGATTGCTTTCATTATTTTTGAGCTCAGAGTCTAAGTGAACCACAGCCTACGCAGCAGTGATGAGACTGTAGCTTCTTGTAGATGATTGTCTTCCTAAACACATCAGCACACACCCTCCCATTTCTAGCTCGAAAGTAAGTCAGTCGCTTTCCCTTGGCATCCTTCTGAAGTCACCTGGGAACCAGGACTATCCATAGCTGCTGCTGTGCCACTGGCAGAACATGTGAAGCTGGGGTGTCACCAGCCCTCTGGCTGTATCTCACAGCTAATGATAAAGCACTGTGCAGTTCCACAGGCTAAGGCTTTCCCATCAGGACCATCATCTTCAGAAGAAAGTACAAAGACTGCGTAATGCCACTCTGCTTGTTCTTGCATGTTCTCACAAGCTTGATCATTGAGACCGATAGAGGCAAATATCAGCAGTGAGGAGCAGGTTTTGCCCATGGTCACAATATCGATAAGAATAGCTGCCACTGATATTTGCTGTACTCAGCACTGAGCAAGTGTGTCTGCACTACACTTCAAAAATCTTTCTCAGGGACCAGAGAGTTTCTGGTTATCAGGTGCGGTTTCTAATGTGTCTTTGCCTCATCTCCTATAACTCTCTACTCTCTTATTTTAATTCTTCTGTGGTTAGCATTAAGCTGATCAGAATACTTAGTCATACACTTTTTTTTACGTATATATATAATATATCTTCATTTTTTTTAAGAAAGCAAGCATTAAGTCCTTTAGTGGTAAATACATTCTAGTATCAGGAAGCATTTACATGAAGCATTGTGCAGTGAAAGCATATTTTTTCAAAACTTGGGATTAAAAAAAAACTTTTTATGAGATAGCTATCAGACTTAACATCCTATTTCCACAGGGTTTTGTCAGTTGTAGCTAGTCATATTTAAAGTCATAAATTAACTTAATGCATTAGATGTGGTTTGGTTTATTTCCAGGGGGAGATGTTTATTCAACATACTGTAAACAGTGAGGTATTAAAAGGGCAAAGGAAACACCACTGTAATACGTTTCAGAAATTTATATAAATCTATTCAATGAAAATTGGGGTTTTGTAAAGCATTAGTTGGTTCTGTTAACAGGCAGACTTTCTCCCTTTGATTTTATTGTAAGGACAGCTTGGAATTCTGTACTTTTTTTCCTTCACATAAAATACCTTTTGTCCCGTGTATCAATGGCTTACTTAAATTCTTCCTCATGAAGACAACCAGGACCAAACACCTTTTCTACCTAATATTTTAGAAATTTTGACTTTTCAAACATATCCTGTCTTTCCTGTTTTCCTGACATGGTTTGCTTTGTGTCTTACATTCCCAGTTTAGCGACCTGGCAGGGTGGGTAAAAAGAGAGGTGTCAGGTAGATACCATCTTTGGAAGCCATCACATTTCTTTTTTAGTGGGTGGGTAGAAAATTGATTATATCAGAGGTTGCATTTTGTGGCATGACCTAATTAATAATTTACAGGAGTGTCAGTGAACTCTACCAGATCACTAGTTTAAGTAAGAGGTCTCTGCATGAGGTAGGACTTTTTGGTTTCTTACCATCTCTCTTGTGATTGATTGTTCTCTTTTGGTTTTTTCTTGTTGTTCCTCTGCTAGTGTGTACCATGGTGTCCTTAGCATTATGGAGGAAGGAAGAGGGAAAGAAAAAGCATGCGGAAGAAAGGCATGTCAAATGGTGAATTTAAAAGTGGAAATAGTGACATAATCCCTGGCAATTGAGAGAACCGTATCCCAGAGCTGCAAAAAGGACAGAATAAATGGTAGCAGGGGAGGGGATTGGTTACCAATCCTTAGACTTTTTTCAAAGCAACGTAAAGCCTTCTTATGATTCAAATTGCTAAATATATGGCTGGTAGTCTAACATGGGGGTTATGCTGGCAAGTGAGAACCCTTGTTCAAAGACACAGATCCTGGTTAAACACAATAAGTATTTTTACCACTTTTATTTGAGTCTTCTCAACTGACTTGTGTACCAAGAATTTTCCAGTATTACTTTTTATTGGGTATTGCTTTACATTGGCATGAAGGAATCTGTGGCTTTTTGCTTACAATCAAACCCTGCTGTTTTTTTCTGCATTTTTGATGTCTGCTTTTAAGAGCTTGATAAGTCAATGTTTAGGAGAGTTAAAAGTCAAACAGATAAGGGAAAAAAATGACTAGTTTTGATTTATGAGATCAAGGTGGTGATCAGATTTCCATGTGAAGTCTACAAAGCTTGTAATATTTTGTTAAGATGGGACAAATACATCCCATTAGCTAATAATTATTAGTGTAAGGTCTGTAAATGTATCCAAAAAAACTACATTGAAAAAGCTAAGAAAAGTACACACATCACAGACTTACTCTAAATCAGGTCATAACTTAGATTCTATTTAAAAATGTAATTATAAAAGAAAACCTACCATTTTTGCTAAGTGCACCCAAAGGACATCTTGTTAGAAAGAATACATCCTTCAGCTAAAAGTGTTTCTTTTGCTGAAAACATTTGTGCATAGGTTGATAAATCAACAAAAATGATTTAACATTTCAGCTTTGTTGCTATTTCTCCCTTTGTTTGCTTATTTTTATTTTCAGAAATTTGTCTGAGAGTAGGACTCTATTTTATTTAGAGTTTAATCTGTACCATTTTATTCCTCCCTCCCTTAACATAGAATCTTCTGTTCATAGTTTGTTCTAAACAACTAATTGATTGCAAGTGAGGGGAAAAAAGCAGAAACAGGTGAAGTTTCAAGTAACCCAAGTTCTTGACTTCATTCAAATGCTTCAACATATGTTACCAAAAAAAGTGAGGGAGAAAAAACAGAAATATGGTAGACTTAACTGAGCTTCAAAGTTTTCATGAGGAGTTATAAAGTCTTTGAAAGCAGGAAGTTTTTTTCAGGCTAACCTTTTAAGGTGCATAGTAAACACAAAATAGTCTCACTGCTTGTGTAATCTGTTAAATTTTAGCATACAACTTTGCTGGCCATCTTTCTTCTCTTTTAGCTGTTTCCTATTTTTGATATCTTCAGGCAGTTTCCCGATTCATACAAGTGGTGCTTCCTGTCTCAAAATTCCTCTTTTGCATGTTTCTCAGCAAGAAAAACTAGTTTGACTGTTGAAAACAGCAAATTCATATAAAAGAAAATCCCTCCTGCTATTCTGAAAATGCAAGCTCAAAAGAATTTTCTTCCACTCAGTGTTTTCACATGATCTGTGGGGTTTATGATAATGTGCTAGCTCTCCTGTCTCCCTTTGTTTAGGCTTTTAAAAACCAGTCTTTGGCCAGGATTATTAGAAGAAGGGAATTTCATTTGTTGTTATGCCAGGCATGGATTTACTGGGAAAGCTTTAGCTCCGTGCTATGCACAGCAAGTGGGGACAGCACTGCCACGTTGCATCATGTGATTGCAGCTATGTAGCCTCCATTTGAGACTGGGAGCTCTGTACATGAGGCAAGTCTACTCAAGTTTGTGTAGACAGCTCTGAGCTTAGCTCTGTCAACTGTCAGAGCAAGTCGGTCTGAACTAGCCAGTTATTCTGACCTGTTGCCATTCATGTGATGTTGCTCCCAAGCAAAGACTTCCTGGGTTTTCATCTTCTCATAGATGTGCCCTGTGAATGCAGTATCCTGATGTTCTGCAATATGAAATCCATCTTTTAAGATCTTGTCCCTACGTATTACACCAATACTTTTATAGCTCTCTGCAGTTCTCTAACCTGGATGCATTAATATCAGGGTAAATTTTTACTATCTAGACAAGGATAACTCATGTGAATAGTGTATAAATTTATGTACTATGGAGTTTTTAGCATTGTTATTATGTTAGTAAAAACTTACACAGAGTATTACAGGATTTCAGATTTCCATTAACTTCGAAGCAACTTATGGTCATTACCAAACAGTTTGAGTGGTTTAACTAACTGAACCTCTGGCTTTATCTAATTTGCAGTTATTGCCATTCACCATCTTTACTTATTTAATGAAATATCTAGACAACAGAAAGGGTTACTTTGCAGGCATAGTCTTTATCATACAAGTAAACAGTTGTGGGCAGGCAGAAGCAAGTTTGCTCCTCCCATGCTTCTAGTCTGAAGAATATGATTAATCTCTAAGTTAGGAGTCCTTTAGAAGCGTTGTCATGGGACACTGCTGAATCTGGTAAGTGTTGGCACTAATTTATGCTGCTAAGCAGAAGCTGGGCTGATACTACCCACCAGTTCACAACTAGCTATAGTTAACTGCAAGGACGTCTCCAAAGAATAGCTGTATGCTTACAGAACCAGGTCAGTGCGTAGAATAGTTCTACTGTTTTAAGCTATTTTCTCCACAGTCCAGCAGTAAAAGAAATTCTCAGTTAATTTTAACTGTGGGTAGCGTCAGGGATCATGCAGACACAACCTGTCATGGTTTCACAACCAGCTTTCCACCAGACAGGAAATTACTGTCAGTGAAGCTGGAGTACAGTATTGCTTATTTCATTCTTTGTTCTGCTTGATGTCTGGATTATAAGAAAATATTTGTTGAGCTGAAGCTCTGTTATACATGGAAGGGATACTTCAAAGTTATTCTGTATTGACATTGGGTACTCTGCTATATTGCAGGGTCTTAGTTATGTTTTGTTTAGAGTTACTAAAACCACTTTGATCCTCACCCACCTCTTTTTCCCACAATTCTTTATTCAATTCTTCCACTTACATTTTTTTATTCTTCTCTTGTCATGCTCTCAGGTACTCCCTAATTCTTTCAAGGACCTCCCCCCTCATGTGACAAAGCGTGTTTTCAGTTCCTCAGCTCCTGTTTCTGCCACATTTGATACAAACTCTTTCTTTGAATCTAAAAAGTTTCTAGGCTAGAACTTCAAACACTCGCTGACTAGGTCTGAGTTTTGTAGTGAGAGTACAGCAGAGAACTACTACCACGTTGTGTTTGGGTTTTGTTTTTTCTTATTTTCTTTTATAGTGCAATTCAATTGCGGCTTGATTATATTGTTTCCACCTCAAAGGAAACAATATAGACAGTCAAGCCAAGAACAAGGTTTATTAGAATAAGCCCCTTCTTTTATCTTAGAGCTGCTTGTAGCAGAATATTTTTCCAACTAGAAGCTATAGAAATTCAAGTGTACTATTTATAATGTATTGATTGCACCTCCTGTAGTTGCTGTTAAGCAATTTGCTATACATACCTCCTCTCCCTCCAGCAGCACTCTATATTTAACCCACATGCCTAGGTCTTGTTTCTATGACTTTTGCACTGGCTCTGGCATGCCACGTCTGAGCTGAAAAAAGAACTAAATCCCTTGGGCCAAATTCATTCCTGGAGTTGCTTGATTGAACACAGTGCATTTACACTGAGCACAGATTTGGCTCATACCTGACTTTGTCAGCATTCACTGTGCTGTAACTAAGTAACAAGAACACTGTCATTAGGGGACAGATGAATAGCTTTCTCTGAGGTTATTACAAGCACTGAGCACCTTTAAGGAGTGCAGAAATCTGTGAAAGGAGGAGTTGGGGAAAAGGACACTGCTCCTTTTAGAGTCTGTGTAACAGAACTGATAAGCTATTCCTGTGATGTGATCGAATGTGACTGAATACTGCAGGCTCTTGGACTCTTATTCTATAAAATCCACAGCAGAGCAGCACAGGAAAAGATCGGAGGGAACAGCTTCTGCTGTACTGACAAAGGTACATATTTATATTTTCTTATTTCTCAGACTTGACATGATTTGTTATCTTAGATAATGTCACTATTTTAAACATTGGTGAATATGAAAGAAGCAGTGTTTTCCATATTCTGACTGGTACTCATCGTCAGAAAGCCAGTCCGTGGGCAGCAACAGCTTTCACAGAGAAAGAGTAGGACATATTTGTGTGTAATGCATTTGTACTGTATTGTAAACCTTGACAGTTGAAAGAAGTGTGATGAGATAACCCCAACTAAATTGAAAATGTAATTTATGGCTATAAGTATGCTGGAATTTTGTACTCATTTGTATTCAGGAAAAAGCTGAATGCAAATCAAGCTTCAGTTCAGTCATATTTGACTGAATAGCTGCTTTTATAAATGTTTTGCTGCAGCTGTATTTTATGGGGGCTTTCATTCTCAAGAGGGAGTTCTGCTACAGCAAAATGTCTGTGAAGAACAGACAAAAAGCTAGTACTTTTTCTTGCTAGTCCTGTTGCTGCTTATAGAGTATCTTTCTGTTATCCTTTACGGACATTCTTTACTTTCTGTCCATTAAAAACAAACTCATATTTACCAGTACTGTCAACCATGTCATACCAATAATCTCCATAAACAACCTTTACTTTATCTCTGCACTTAAGCTTACTTTTTTCTGCTTACTCAGATAAGGACTCCTCTAACAAAGCCCTCAGGTTCAGAATCTCATGCATTTGCACGTTATTGGAGTATTTAAATGCAAAAGAAAAAAATCCCGATTTACAGCTTTAGTTTGCATCAGTGGAAAAAGAGTTTAACCATGTTAACACTGAAAACAATTGACTCGTCACTCAAGTTTAGCAATATTTCTTAGCAGCCTGCAGCGGGTTTCAGGTTTATCTCTGCCAGTCCCACACTGTTGTCTTTCAGCATTCCTTCAGGATCATTGGAATTAGAACTGACTGGGAATTTTCTGAAAAAACATAATTTTGGCAGCAGGCATTGAAACCAGATCTTAATGTGTGAGGCCATCCGTACCAGTTTTGCTAAAACTCTCTCAGGAGAGATTTCTCAGAAAGCAATTTCTAGCTAAAGTAAGAGACGCTCTGCCCACCCACGCCAGCTACTTTTCTGGGGAGGGCATTCACTCAGGATTTGAGACCGAGGTCTCTTGCCCTGCTCTGTCTCAGTTAGGCTGCCTCTTCCCATGAAGTGCTTTGGTTACCTGCTGTGCTGTGGTGGATCCCACCTTCCCTGGCCTGTTAGAGCTGTTCATTTCCAGAGAAAGAAGCCATCATTTCAGCAGCGATTTTCTTCCTGCTCTTTCACATCCCTCAGTGGGTGTCCTCACTACCAAGTTTCAGTCGTGCACTCCCCCTGGCCTGAAGAGCAGCTTGTGGAGAGCAGAAAGCTGTGCTGGGAGAGAGTCAGATTTACACTAGATTAGCTGGTAGCCTTGGAAGCAGGGCTGGAGCATGCAGTGGGGATTTGGGACACTGAGGATTCAGCCCTTGATCTTTGTGATATATAGAGAGAATGTGAAATAGGTCTGCCACAGGTGATTATGCTGAGGACAACTAGCCATTTGGGTCTTTCTTCTTCCAGCCCTTTCTCCCTGCCTCCATTTGGGGAAAATTATTCAATAAGGAGTTTGTTTTACCCCCTGGGGAACATGAAAATCTCAGCTGAGAGAAGTTTTTACAGACCAGCTCCTAGTGTGCTGACACGGCAGAGCACTTTCTACTTTTAGCAGTCCACTACCTCCCAGGTGGGATTTGCACAATTCAGCTGAGCTATACCAACCACTGCCTTCAAACACTAGTACAAATAGTGCAAATGCATCTAGAGTTCTGGAGTGCACATAAGGACTATCAGAAACAAATGCTTCCCAGGGGTACCTGAAAGGATCTTATTCCTGAAAAATTGTCTTTGCTCAAGGCCTGGTAAAGTGCATTTCTGATCCTTGAAGAATTATCTCACCCCAAACTCTGGCTTTAATCATGCAGTGTGTTCACTAGGTCAGTCTGGATCAAAATGCTACAGATGCATGTGGACCTGCTTGTTGGATGGAGGAGAGGCCCCTCTGTGTGGCCAGTTTGTTCTAAACCCCCGCTCTTCTTTACGGGGCACATAACCATCATATAAACCTTTTCCATTGGGTGATAGCACCAAGTACCTCTTAGAAAATGGCTACTGTGAAGGGAGTTTTAAGTGGGTAGCAATTATCCTAACTGAAATCTATCTGGGGAGAATGGATTTAAACACCCTTATGAAGCTTAGTTGGTGGGGCTCTCTGGAAGGCAATAGGCACTCTTCTGTTCTTTTCCTTTCCTTCAGTAAGAAGAAACCTGTATTTGTTTCCTTTCAACCTGAGAAAAGGGGAGAAAGAAAAGACAAAAGGCCTTTGCATTTATAGAAGTCTGAATTTTTGTAGTCATGGTAGTGAAGCTAAATTGTAATAATTTGAAAAAAAACTAGAAAGAGGGAAATTTAGATTTCATGCAAGAAACACTTAGTGAAAAATTATGTAAAGTCTGTTCAGCTTTTTGTCATGATGTCAGTGGAAAATCTGAATGTCAAACTCCCAGACTATGTTTCCATTGAATTACAAGCTATTCACATCTGGCAATATGCTGATTATTCTTCACAGTGTTGCATTCATTTGAAAATACATAAACAGGAACAAAAGAATAGGAGGTAAAAAGATTTTTTTTTTTGACCTTTAAAAGTAGTAAAATATGAAGCTGTTGAATTGTGTTGCCTACAACAACAGGATACAGTATGTTTGGCAGAAGTTAGTTTAGACTTTCCAACCAAAATGCTCTGCCTTTCTTGTGCTTGGGAAAAGATCAAGAAAAGCAAAATGCCACAAGACAGAGATTACCTCATTCAAGACAGGCTAGGACAAAGAGTCAGGAACTCCAGTCCCAGCCATGGCACAGCACAAATCTCCTCTGGCCTAGTGCGGAGCAACAGGCATTGTTAAAATATGCGTAGAAATGTGCTGACTCTTTTGCATTGTTTTCGCAATGCTTCTTAAACAGCTGGTATATCCTTACTAATAGGCAAATCCTCTGTATACTGTAATGCATGAGATACTTAAAGGCATACTTTCAGCAGAAGCTTTCAAAAAGTTTGAAATTAAACCTTTTTAACCCTTTTCTAAAAATAGGGGGTATATGTACATCCTTCACACAGGTGTGTGCATGGGAGGGTTTAATCTATTAGTTTGTATGGCCTTTGTAAAAAACCTCTAGAAGATTGTTTGAATTATAATGTTCCTCTCTCTGCAGACTTAGCAGCAGTGTCTCTGCAATGAGTTAGGCCCTGTTGTCTGTAGGCACTCTACTATTGTAGACCATTTCTATTATCCTCAGTACCATCAGACCGATGGAGAGATTCTTTTGTGAAGAAAGGTTGAACGGTATAAATTTACCAAGCACTCCCCATTCACCAGATTATGTGAGCTAATAAAGTTTAAATTAGATTCTAAACCCTTTAGCATCAGAATGCTAAAGTACTGTCTGGATGCTTGGAGGCTTGTAATAAAGTCTTAACCAACCAGTACTTGGCAGTTAGATTAAATGCATGAAAAATTATAGCAAGATTGGATGTAACATCATCTTTCCTCAAAGGTCTGATTTGTCAGCAGGCTGACAAATTAATTACTTATAATAAATAATTAATTACTTATAGTGTAATGAACTAAGCTTCAGAATAGTTAAATAATCAGATTTGATACTTTTTTAATCCAATAAGTGTGAAACTAAGGCATATGTCCTTATTAGAACTCAGAGCATTTAAATGTGCTTACTTTCAATATGTTTATTTTTCTTCTTGGTAAATATCAGGTTTTAGCAGAGGGAGGTTGTTTTGGAATCTGAGAAACAGTAGCAATCAGTAGTTTAGATCAGATCTCCGTACACCTTCCTCTAACAGAGTTATGAAAACTTTATGAAGTTTTCATGAAACACTGAGAAAAGCTCAATTTGAATTCATCTGGTTACTCAGAGTTACGTTAAAAATTTATATTACCAGTTGTTCTAATCCTTAGTTTTTCACTTCAGGCAATTCTAAGACCAATCATTTTTTAACAGTACTTAGAAAAATTTACCAGAAGGACTGATAAATAGCATTACTTAAAGATCCTCATTGTAACGTTTTGTGAAATGGCTGAAGTCACCTGTACAAGAATAAAGAACAGGATGTATTATTTTGTGCTCCATCAGATGGGCATTTTTATGTTTTTAGAAAAATCAGAGATCATATAATAGTTAGGGGGTAGTGAATCCCCTAATTTAACAACTGTTGCCATAATAATAGATCCCTACGTGCGAGCCAGTCTCTTGAGGCTTCTTTTATAGCCATTGGAATTACTTAGATATTTTATCTTCAAGGGCATAAGTAAGTTGGGGCAGCAGATTCGCACAACTTGTGTTTGCTTCTCTCTTTGAAAGTGTCTTTTTAAAGCTCTGTAAGCTGCAACAGAGGTACTCCCATTTAAATGTTGATTGTTTGATTATGGTTTGCATCAGGGGAAAACTGCTGAACTGCATTATCAAGTTATGATTTGGTCTTATGAAACCTGCCAAAATGAGTAAGATTAGATGCATAAGAAAATAACCCAGTTCTTTAGAGAGACTCATCAGTAGTTTGACAGGTTTGGGCATGAAATTTTAATATGTTTTCTTTTAAACTCTGTCTTCTCAAAAACAGATTTAGTGATACGTGTTATTCATTCCTTTCCATAATGTTGTCCCTCCAGTTTTCTGTTTATTCTGTTGCTAAATTTTTCATTTTGCCTACTATTTTCCACTTCAAATTTTAGCTTTCAAAGAGAAGGCTCACTTTATCATGGTGTTTCTAATGCACAGAAGAGGTTGCAGTGCTAACCTGTGTATTTGGAACCTCAGTACAAGCATTAAGTAATACGAGCAACCGCCTCGTAATAAGTGGTTATGGGAAACTTGACTATGTGCAAGTTTAGTTTTATCGCATACTTAATGAATCTCATGAATCCACATTAAAGCTAAAATTACAGTTGCATTTTCTAAAGCTGTCATAACATGACTGTCTCTTAGGTAGTGGTAGTTTTAAATTGGTTGAATTACGCACTTAATTTTCATATCAAATATTTTCCAGCTAAGAATATGAAAGCAATTACTTATTTTGGTACAGATTTTTTTTCCCCCCTTTGGGTGTATGACCATCACCAATGCATCTTGCTCTTGGCAGGCTGCTTTTACAGTCTACTGCTGTCACTAAATTTATTTTCATGTCTAAGACAGAAATTAAGAGAGTGACAAACTTTGAAAATGAAACTGTATTAAAAAAAAAAAAGGAGAAGAAAATGAAAGAAACAAGATTATGTCTGTTTTGCTCCTTTTAAAAGTTACCTTCTCTGGAAAGTGTTTTTTTCAGGATAATTACCTCCTAAAGGAGCTCTGCTAAGAACAACCCATACTGCCAGTTTACAAAGGTGCTGGGGTGTTATACAGCAATAATAATAAAAAACCCCAATAACTGAAAAACATTCAGTGACACAGGAAAAACAAGTGAACTTCTCTAGAAATGGAAAAAAGCTGCAGGTACCATATATAGTTGCTACCTGTGAGCAGTCTCTAAGGATCTGTGGAGGCAGGTGGGCTCTGCTGTTACATATGCGGTACATTCACGTGGGACTCAAAATGCAAAGACCTAACTGAGGCACTGTAAGAAACGGATCCCTCTGAGCACTTGATCATAGGAATGGCCAAGCTGAATTGCTTCCTTGATTAAGTTTTAGGATCTAAGACCATCCCCAGATCACACACATTCGAGCTTAAATTTATAGCTTTTTTTGTCTTCTTGAAAAATATGTTATACAAAATGTGTAAACAAACCAGTGCCAACTGCCACTCACCAGTCTAGATCTGAAGACACACAAAGAGAAATGCAGGTCAGTGTTTTGCCTTCAGAGGGGACTCTTGGGTGAACTTGAAGCGGTAAGATTTCATAGCTGAAGATCCAAAATTTGTTTCCCATGTGGCCCATCAGAACTATCAGTTATTGCCCTTCCAGGCAAGCTAAAGGGCTGTCAGCCTGCTCGTGCTTTTGCATAAGAAATAGCTAGAAAAGATAGAAGGCTATAGCTATCTGCGTGGCTTAGAAGCATATCCCACTTGACACCTTTTTGTCAAGCTAGTTGCATCTTGATATCAGGATGTCACACTGCAGCACCTGCCGTGGGTGGCAGCAACCTACATACAATCTATGCCTTTGAAAAGATAGGGCATGTACATCTCAAACAAGGTGTCTTTCTCTGCACAAAGTGCATTCTTTAAAAAACAAAAAATCTTTAAAAGGAT
Source organism: Vanellus vanellus (assembly GCF_965231255.1). Classification (NCBI taxonomy): domain Eukaryota; kingdom Metazoa; phylum Chordata; class Aves; order Charadriiformes; family Charadriidae; genus Vanellus; species Vanellus vanellus. The sequence goes on from NC_138921.1 coordinate 7,918,694, forward strand.
ACTGTTGTCCAAGTAAGGATGAAGGTAAAGTATTTGCTTGTTTGAGATCAGCTGAAGTTAATAAAAATCAGCAGGTCTAATCTGAGTGCTTTTCTCTGCTCTAGCTAACAGAGACGCATTAAGAAATAGCATTTCACAGGCTTCAGACAATGAAGAAGCTGTCCTTCCTTAATATATGGGCTCTTGAGCATGTGATATCTTGTAATTTTGGTGTATAAAGCCTGTAGGAACATTGGAAAATAGGACAATAGAAATCTGGTTTGATGACATACCCTTCCATGCCTGGGAAGCAATGTGAAAATGGAGGGGCAGGATTTTACCATCAAGCAGGTCCTTTTTGTTAAGGTATAAAAAGAAGTCTTCACAGTCTGTTCCCTGTCTGAAAAAGAAGTCTCGTCATTCCTCCAGGACAGGGAGTGGGGCTGAGTTAGCCTATAGATGTTATCTTGTTTTGAGAAATCTCACCAAATGGTCTCATATCTATACTAAGCTTTATTGCCCAGGAGGAAAGCTGTTCCTCCAAAAATACAAAATAGTTCATCCTGCAGCTATCAATCATCCATTCTTGTCGTCCAACAGATCTTTGAAGGGCAGACCCAAACACACTGGTAGAATCTTGTAGTGCCAAAGCAACAGCCTGCGGCAAGCTGTACTCAGAGAATGCCAAAGTATCCATTGTAACCAGAGGATTATGTCTGGCAGTAGTCTGAAATAATTCTGAATGCCAACAGTCTTTAGTTCTAGAGGGACATGGTTGGACTGCCACCAGTAAGTCACTGGTATGCAGGGCTCACGTGGTTTCCCTTGTCCAGATGCAGGAAGGTTAGATACCTGCTGGCATCAGTAAATGGTTTCTGGGCTCCATCCATTCATTGCCGTTCAGAATAATTATCTCTCAGCTATGTCAGTAATCCAAATCCGTCAACAGTGACCATACAATCAACTAAGCTATGCAAGCCAAGTAAATCCAGAGAGATATTTTTCTGTTAAACTAATGATATTTTCATAGCCCAATCTGAGTTCTCAGTGGACAGATAATGTGGAACATCTTCATGTAGAAGAACTAGAAAGACCAGAATTCCCATGTGGAAGGTGCAGGACAACTGGGCCTGCTCAACAGAACTACTAGTGCATAGAAATGAAGAAGAAAAATTGACATCCAGGCCTTTATGATCCTGTTGATGTAAACAAGCAGGTTCTTAGTAGCTAGGAAACAAAATTCAGAAAGTCCAAGAAGCAAGATTTTCATGTACTAATGATGCTGGCAAGCCCTGAAAGGAAGTGTCTCAGGTCAGACTTTGCACGGAAGGCATTAAAGGTAAGTATTAACATTGGTGACTACTTAAAAGCAAAAGAAATAGACTTTTAACTGCTCCAAACAAATCATACTTGCTGTGCGACTAAGATAAGCGGATGGGTGAACAAACGTCGGCTGTGCTGTAGGTGGAGCATATCTCCATGGAAACTCAGTCATGAACTCAAAGTGTGTTCTGCATGATGATTCAAAATTTCAAGCACTGGATACATATTTCGCATGTGTAATGTGTATGTGCCAAGTTCCACTACAGAATGGAGGTCTGACCACCCATAAAATCTAGGATTTTCCTGGGACAATTTCAGGGGAAACAAACAAAAAGGGGAAGCAAGAGCAGGTAGGAAGAAATCTGGAGAATATTTGGCTAATCATATAGCCCCTTTACCTCTGGTCTTGGGCAACTTAGGCAAAATTTTTGAGGAGCATGTAGCTTCTGTTGGAACAATGATTTTGCTGAACTCTAGGTAGGTGGAACATTAATACAAGCGCGAGTGGAAGCTGTTCACCATTTTTAGCAAGCTGGAAGAAAAAGAGTCTTGATAGAAAGAATCAGAGACTAGAAAGAATGTCATGTTCTTTAAAATAACAGTTTAAAAAATGGTGCAGCCCAAGCCAGCCTGCTGAAGTTAAGAAATTGGTTCTGAATCCTTTAAACCTGAGTTCAAATGCCTAATTAGACTTAAAGAACAAATGAACTTAGCATTCATTCATCCGACTACTAACTGGAGCACATTCCAGCCTGTGCTCTCCTCCTGGTGTGCAACTGTCCCGTCCCTGCTTGTAGGAAGCAGAATTGGAAAAGCAGAGGTGTTATAAGCTACATCATCAGAAATGAGGTGTGGTTTGGGTTGTATGAGAGGAGCTTCGCATGCAGAGAATCCTCATGCAAATCACAACCCTTAGTTTGGCACCTTCTCAAAGGCTAAGTCAATTCCTTAATTTTAAGAAACCGTTCTTTATTGGATCTTTTGTGCTGCGAGTCCTGCATGGAAGTAAATGCACCTTCCTGTATACTAGCTTGTCTGAAATCCATCTGAGTAAACGGCTTTGATAGGATTTATTGCTTGAGCTGTACAGGGAGACATGCATCCCATCTGCTGAGCTTTACGTTCAGACGCCCTAAACTTAGAGACAAACAGAAACACGCACACACATAGGCACCTGCAGCTATGACACTGAATTTCAGGGGGACAATAGGTGCAATCCTATGCGATAAATTGAGGTGGCCCATCAGAGAAGTACAACGTGCCCTTTTGTTACATCTCTTCAGTTTCACGAGCCTGAGCTCTTCTCTGATTCAGGGAGTCAGCTTTATGTTTTTATAAGCAGCGAGAAAACATTCCTACTTTCTAAAGGAAACGTATCTTTTGTTCAAAAGTATCAGACTGACTGATGGCTTGTGTCATAGGTTTTATAAGCAGGAAAAAGGCTACTATCTTCTGTAAACCATACCACCTGTGTACCTCAGATGCAGGCTCTGAAAGGAAGGAGGTAGGCTGAGTCCTGCTGAAACATCAAGCTCAGCTTTTCTGCAGAGCATGCAAGGTAGTAACTTAGGACCCGCAGACTGATTTGAAACAGAATGTTACCTAACAGTGCCCAGTTTCTGCTGATACTGTCCTAAAAATTAAAGGGTGAGACATTCCATATTTTCTTACCAAGGCCAGCTTAGAAGTTTCCCATTGCTCAAAAATTAGGAGCATAGGATCACACGCAGGCTCTACTTTAAGATTTTAAATCGTTTGAAAAATGGTTAGAACAGCTTTGATGCTGAGAAGCTCCTTGTGCAGTGGCATGCTTGGAGCCAGGACTGAGCAGCTGTGTGGGGGAAGGGACCAGAGCATTAAATAAAGCTACTTGTTGACTGCCTGTAAAATTGGCTTCTAAAGGGAGTGCCACAGAGCACCATCCATTACCAAGTGACAGAGAGTCATTTCCAGCTTCTCTGGAACATATCATAATTAAACTCTGTATGTTCCTGTTCAGTACAATTTGTTGTGGGTTATTCAGCTTAGTATTTATAAAAAGGATAGCGCTCTCCCGTGCCACCTTAACCCTGGGCTGTTTTTCTCTTTCCTTCCAGATGCTGGAGAGCTCTTCAGTCCTTTTGTTCATTGTCTTCGTCCTGCTTTTCATTTTGCTGCTCTTTGTGGTGCTCATCAGGAAAAACGGCACTGCTGCCCTTATCTGGAATGAAATAATCCGGGAGAAAATAACCAATTTCATCATGAATCAGAGCAAAGAACAGAGGATTTTAAATTTTGTGCTGCAGAATGCAGTCCGAGGAGACCCCTGTAGTGTGCTGGACACTATAGATAAGTACTGCTCCCAGAAAGAGTGGGCCATGAATGTGGGCGATGAGAAAGGTAATTGCAGCAGAGATCAGCACTTGAGAAATACTTCAAGACTAGCTCAGTACAGACATCTTATTGTATTCAAATGGTAACTTCCACCTGCTGAAAAAAGCTGACCCACAACAGCCTTGTGGTCAGTAGAATAGTTCTGTAAACAGTAATGCATGCTTGTGCAGATCTCTTTGAGGAGGGGTATCCAGTGAGTAATTGAGGAAGTCATAGGACTAAATCTGGGTTTGTATGTTGTGTACATTGCAAGTGTGTAAACAGAGGCTGACAATTTATGGGAAAAATCTAGGCTTGTGTTATACCTCAGTTCCTATACAGGGTGGCCTTAAGTCATAACTCATTATGTTAAGTACTTTCAGATTCTTAACCTAAAGATAGCAAAGTGAAAAAAAAAAAAAAAGTATTTTAAACTCTATGGATTTTGTATAGCAAGCATAAGTTAGAAGTTATTGTTGAAGGGAGAAGTCCGATCCATATAATACACAAAAGCAGCTATCGAACATTGTTGCTACTTAGCAAGAAAATCATCTTGTTCTTGCTTTCTAAAGGAAAATACATGGACAAAACATTTTTGTCTTAGCTGCAAGAAAGTGACAATCTTTACAAAAAACTGTAATGGCAAAATATTAACATGTTCCCTTAAAATTAGACACAAAAGTACCTCTTGCTGGGAGATTGCAGGGGAAATTTGCATAGTCTGGGGATTAACATAACTATGAAATACAACTGTAAGCATTGTAATAAAAATGCTTCTCTGTCATGGGTACATTTTGTGAAACTAGCTCCTCTGCATACCAGGCTGGGGTGCTTAGGGCAACAGAACAGTAGGTGGTGGCTGAGTAGGAATTCTTAAAGCTCTAAACTTTGATCATTTGGGATTATATTCTTAAAATTTCACTCTAGTTTTGCTCTGACAAGATGACCTTTCCTCAGATAAGAACCATCAAAGTTAATGCATCTTTAGTTCCCAAGATTTTGAGAGTGACCACATGATCTTAAGATGCAAGCAATATCATCACACTATTCATAAACAAATGACACCCAGGAAAATGTCATGTAATGAAATTATATCTACACTGAAAAATTCCATGGCTCAGAGTAGAATCCCTTCAAATACTTTTTCTGATTAGTTATTTAGTTTTTAGCCATACAAGTAAGAGGAGACAATTTTCTCACAAATAAATCCCTTTCTTCAGAAGGACTGAATATAGTACATTGTCAGTTCTTTTTGGGAATGTGTTTTGTTGTGAAAAATTGACTAATGTTTTCCATCCCATAAATCCATCTAGTGAATCCATGTATATCACAACTTTATAACTAGACTTTTCTTTTTCCCTTTAAAAAAATATTTAGGATGAGAAGTTTTGTATCAGACTACTACTGCACGTAACATTTACAACAAATATGAGCTCTCAAAATACAGTCGTTATATAGTTCACAATATGGCCAGTTTCTGCAATAAGTTCTTGGAAAAAAAACACTGCATTTTTCCCTTGTAACACTATAAATATTTTAGTTAATTCAGGCACTTCTTTACTCAGAAACTGTTTATATTGTGAAACTAAGTAAGATTTGTTTTTAGTTGAAAATTTGCATATTGAAACTTAGAACACCCATGATCAACTTGATCACACATAAGCCAATTTGCAAAGGAAACAGTATATAATTTGACATCAACCCTTAATTTTTAATGTCCTGAGCAACTGATTACATGGACTTTGTAAGTTTCTTGTCACTACCTTGCTCTTCTGTATGTGAACCAGTTTGATTTTGTGAAAAGTTAACCTGCTTCCATTTTATTCAGGTTTAATTCTAGACAAGACAGTGGAAGAGGTCCAGCCATCAGTTGCACTGGAGCTGGGAACATACTGTGGCTATTCAGCAGTTAGGATTGCTCGGCTACTGAAGGCAGGAGCTCGTCTTCTCACTGTGGAGTTCAACCCAGAATTTGCTGCTATAGCTAAACAGATCATTGAGTTTGCTGGAGTACAAGATAAGGTAAATACCATTTGTCTCTGGTTGGTATGAAGAAGCAGTACCTGGAGAGTGGGACTTTATCCATAGAAACAACAATAATAGGTTTAAATTTGTTATTTACTTGTCAAGTAAGTATGACACCCTAAGCGTTTGGGAACATGCCGAGTTTAACCATCAGGCTTGATAGCAGGGAAAAGCTACCAGTGTCCATGCAGAGGACCCAAGCGCGTCTGCTCTTTTGTATATACAGTGCAAGTGAGCTAAATTCGTTGGCATCAATCAGGGGTCCAAGTACGATGCAGACCCAGCTGAGAGTCAGGGTAGAGTTTGAGGCTTGTCAAGATGTGTTTGTGTGTGTGACCAAAACAATCAGGGCTCTTCTCCAGAGTTCTTTGCTATGTCAGTCAGGATGAAGATTTGGAGAGGCAAGACCAGAAACAATCATATACACCTGTATCTCCTTAACATTTTAAACGCATTTAGAATTCATCTTCCAGTTTGGCCTCTTCACTATTCACTGGTTAGTACAGTAGACATTTGCTGAGAGCTATTTTCAAAACCCAAAGTGACTGTAAGAAAAATGCAGGCCTGGAGGGAGGCTCCAGAGTCAGTTATTTCACTTATTATAGTCACAGGACATCAGCACACACGGTCCTTTTCATAAAATTAGTAACCACTATTGCAAAACTGGTTAGATTTACTGCCATTATTGAACTGCAAGACTGCCCCACAGATTCCTCCTCCTGATAATCAGAAATCTTTCTATTATTTCCACCTGACATTTATTCATAGACATTTTGTATTCTTTTTTTCTTGCACCCACAATCCTTATTAATTTAACTAGCCCCATGGCTCGTTACAGTCCCTGACCTCTCAAAGCAGTACAGCTTCACTATGTAACTTCTCAAAAGTTAGACTAGAATATTGATTTTCCCTATATAAACTAAAAGTTTCAAATCAGTGTCAAGACTGAGTACAAAAGAAAACTGAAGCATAGTCTAATTTGTTACAAAAGCTCACAAGAAGCAGTTGCACTATGTGTGACGGACTTCAGATGAGATGTACTTACCCAAACCTAGTTGGTCACAATATATACACCTACATTTTGTGCAGTCTGAGGTGTCTTGACTTTCTGTACAGCTGGTTGAAAGGCAGATATTTCCAGTCTATAATCCACCTCAGCCCACGGCAGACATATACAGCAGATCAGGGGATTCATGCCTGAGAAATGCCTGTCTATGCGACTAGATAATTCACTTCAACATAGATGATAAAACTAGAGGAAATAAATCCCACCATGAGATCTTCTAATATGTTTCTTAACTTCCTGAAGAGAACCTGAAGTACTAGTGACATGTAAAATTGCATTTTCCCCATCTGATTTAATCTCCCCATCAGCTAGGAGTCATAAACCAGACAGATTTCCTTACCACTTTTTTTCTCTACTTACAGTATATGGTGCTTGCTTAACAAATCAGTGTGCAGTAGCTTCTTTCAGTTTAATAATACATATGCCAATAAACCTGTGAGGAAGATGTAATACCTTCTGTCCTGCTTCATCCCTCTACTGGCCACACCAATTTTACATACTGTAGCCTACCACTTTATTCTAAACTAACCTGTTCTCTGTATTTTTCGCTTCCCTTGAACTACAAGATTCAACTGAGATGCAACTAAAAAAGGTAATTAAAAGTACTGTTTTCACAGGAGATTCCCATGTTTCCAGTAAAGAATCATAGAGAAACAACAGGTCACTTTTTCTGCTGTTATTAAAAAAAAAAAACCACAAAACCAAAACCACCCAAAACAAATTTTGGAACATAACTGAGTTCATTTGTCAAAAAGAAAAAAACACACTTCCTCTAACTCTATGAAATAATTCAACTGATGCAATAATGAGCTATAAATGGCATTGCTGGTGTCTGGCCACAATTTAAAATGAGTTAGAGGTATGTGCTTTTTCTTAATGGTTCACAATTCATCAGATGGATTTGCATTTCAGGTAAAACTCCTAGAAGGCCCTTCAGAGGAAATTATTCCCCAGCTGAAGAAAAAATATGAAGTGGATACTCTGGATTTTGTCTTCCTGGACCACTGGAAAGACAGATACACACCAGACACCATCCTGATTCAGGTCAGTTTGCACAATTCCAGTCTTTAAAGTAAAGTAGCAAATACCTTGATGTTTGTGAGGCTTATATTCTTTATGAAGGACCTCATCCTCTGTAAAATGAAGAATGGCAGCCAAAATTGCAACCTTACAAGAAAAGAGGATTTGGGGGACAGGATCCCAAACTTTGGTCAGGCGCAACTACACTACATAGCTCAGGACTTTGCAAATACTGTTGAACCATTTTGTTTTCTGAACAAATGGGTCTGCAGTAGAAATCCCAGGTGGAAGACTGCATGGTCTGGGTCTTACGCTCCCTAGAAGGATTGTCTGCATGGTCACTAACTGGAACACTTGACCCAAAAACATCCCAATCCTGGGAGCACGTGAGACTTAGGACCTGCATATCCCACCTCTCTAATTTCATCAGTACCCCCTTTTTGGCTTGGGTCTGTGGTCCCAGCAGAGCCTTTTGATGAAATGCTATTTTGGTAGCACAGCTGGGTATCATCTTTCTGGGAGTCTTTACTCCACCTAATTAATTGGCTGCAAAGCAACCTTTGGAAGAGTGCACTGCCCCAGTCAGGCACTTGCTAGGGAAGTGCTGTCCAACTCTATCTCTGGCCCCGAGTGTGGAAAAATTAGGCTCATTTCTTCCCAACCCACCTTAACCGTTACTGTTAGCATTACAAAACAAGTTGGCTGTAACAGCAGTAGGCAATGATAGGTGAGGTAACTACTAGAGGACTTCTGGATGGGAAATTATTTTTAAGTGTTATGTAACTGAGATTCAAAACACCTGTATCTATCAACACAGTACATACAGATACTCTCCTAGCTTTGGAGCTGCAAGCTTATAAAATTTTCTACAAGCGCCTAACTATTTGTATGGAAGTGTCATTTTTCAATTATTTTCTTCACAAATAAATCCACCTTTTTTTTGAGGCTGCTTCTTACATTGAGAGCCTGTCAACTACTTCCTGACCCCTGCTTGAGGACTGCATTATGTTCTCTTTCAGGCTTCTCAGTTTTTTAATTTCAGCCGTGTCCTCCAGATAGCTGTTTGAAAAGGAGTTTTTTGTGGGGTTATGAACAGCCAGTATTGAATTTACACATCAGTATCTGAAGAAAATGTTCCCTCCCTACAGTTATTTTGTACCAAGAGAGAATGTTTTCTTTTGAACTGGCTCTTTAAGGATGACTGAGCTCTTTCCACTGCGAAGAGCTAGCGCATCCTTATCAGAGCTTAACCTCCACAACACAGCCAAAACAAACAGGTAGTTTAATTCCATCGTAGGGTCAGTCTGATGCAACTGTGACACAAAATTGCTTTGCTTAAAAAAAAACTTATGAAATTAATAGAAGAAAGATGAAGAAAAGATATCTACATTTTCTCAGATGTTACAAACCTTCTAACATGCAATTTTGGCATACATGCAATATGAATAATGAGTATGAAAGATGCATATAAAATACACAGATGAAATACATATTGAAAGTAGCCCAGAGAGCATTCCTTTTCATGCACTTCTAGAAAAGCCTGACACAAAAAGCATCTGAAGTCCTGATGACCAGTTGAAAATACCATGTGTCATTTGTAGGCTTTTATAAGCTGCACAACAGACCAGAGGATATTTGCCATGCCTCTAAAATTGTTTCTACTGTGCTGACTGGTGTTCAGTCACCAGAGGCGAAAACAGTAAGCTAAACAGCCTCCGCAGCACACTCATCAACAGGACTTCCCTAAGCGACAAAACCACCCCATGTTTGGGAGCGACAAAAACCACGTTTTGGCTACAACTGCTGCCTGTAACCACAGGATAACAACCAGCCTGATTAACTACAGACTTTCTGTTTTAGAACAGCTGGTAAGCTCAGATAAGCAACTTCTACTAGACAAAAATACCAGTAAAAATTAGGTTTGTAGGTTTGCTGAGGATAAACATTGCACTTGAAGTGCATATTGAAGTTAATTATGCCTTATGGAAATTTGTCAGTGATCTTCATTGTGCACAAACTCTGCTTCATGCCCAGCTCCTGAACAAAGTGGCAGAAAGTTGTACAAGAGGAAAGGAAAACAAGTGCAGAAAATATCTTTTATTTGTTTAGTGGTTTTGGAGTTTGATTGAGTCTGGCCAAAGGAAACTGGTACATGCCAGTCTCTCAGGGACCTTAAGAGCTACTACATTTTAATGCCATATTAAAACAAGTTTTCAAACATTAGGCATGAGAGCCAAAACGAAACCATCTTACTAACCATGTAGACAAAGTTGGAAACAATCTGAGCAGCAAACTGCACACCTCCACTGAGCTTGATTTGCTATTTCAGAACCTGAATGACCCACCATGTTATCGGCATCTCTGTGTTCTACTGATTGTGTTAACAGAAAAAGTCAGCATATTAAACACGACCACAAAGGATCGGAGAGTTTTTCAGCTTCTCCCATGTCTTTTCTTCTCCCCAAACCCATAGTACGATGGGTTTTTAGATGCAGGCACTGGAGTATGACATTGCTACGTGAAAACACGTTACATTCAAGCCACTGTCTGCTTAACAGCCACCATGAAGCTATTTCTCTTCTTTCTAGGAATGCAACTTGCTGAGGAAGGGCTCAGTTCTTCTGGCTGACAATATCATCTTCCCAGGAGCTCCAGAATTCCTTAAGTATATCCGCAACAACCCCCGTTTCCAGTGCACTAACTACCCATCTCATCTGGAATACATGAATGTGGAGGATGCTATGGAAAAGGCTGTGTTTTTGGGATAGAGAATGCCATTAATACTCAACCTTTGTTTCAAATGATGTAAATGCAACTGCACAAGTTAACTTGTCCATGCTTTAAATTTTGGTTCTTTTGTATTTTGGAGCCTGTAATTACAGCAAGCACTAGTGGAGATCATTTTAGACCAGGTGGAAACCAAGATTGGGAGCAAGTAGGGTAACTGCTAAAAGGTCTGTTCCGTTGTTTCACATAATTCAGCAAACCCAAGGTGATGCACATTGCCTTGCTTTAACCAACACGACATCGAACAATGCGGTCTGTTATTTTGAACTCAAACCCAAACCACTACAGTTTGGGCTTAGAGAAGGGTGAAAAAAGTCGCTGGAAATTCTGAAGATTTGTGTCCCCCAGCTAAATTGATTAATTGTTATCAAGAATGGAAAAAAACATGCATGCTGCAAGAAAAGACCATTTCAGGACCCCTGATTTTGCTAAACAACTAGCATGCCACTTAATGCAGTGAAGGCTCCTATTGTGATATCAGATACATTTTTTCAGAGTTACTGCAGAAGTTAATCATCTCTATGCTAGAGAAAAGGGCATGCACTGAAAGAAGACCAACACACACAGTGATGAGAAAATAAAACAGAACTTTGCAGAAGACAAAATTATTAATTTGCCCATGCAGAGGTAGGGAAAACTGAAGTAGTAAACATGTAACCAAACACAGTAACAGACAGATAACGAAAGGAGCAGACTCTTTCCAAAAGAACACCAAAACTACATAATATCAGAGCCCTTGAGAAAATGATGTTTATCCCCTCATATTTACTTATCCCCTCATTATATTGTATATACATAGTATGTGCTTTTTAAGGCAGGGCAAGCTGCTTACTCTGAAGTGTCATGTATGTTTAATACACTGTCTAAAAATAAAGACCTGAGAGAATGGGTTTTACCAGGTGGGGTCCTGCACACCCTAGTTAACCTCAGTGTTAATACTATGTGAATAGTAAAGGTTGTAATTGAGAAGATACAGAGCCAAATCTGGTCTCTAACTCATCTGAACAATGCAAAAACTCCACCAGCATTTCCTGGCATGTCCTGCTGTGATTATATAATGAGGCAATGGTCGCATTTATAAGTAAAAACTGAAAAACAACAGAGCAGGCACATGACTTCCTTTGTTTCCCATGAATTCTGCACTGCACTTGGGATTTCCAGCCTTGGAACAGCCACAGAAAGATCCAACAGCTGAAAATGAGAGTTAAAATCGGGTATAACCATTCTCATCTTTCCCATTATGGACTCTTTCAGACCTGTTCACAGCTTCTTCCTTTTATAGCCCACCTTACTGAAGTGGTACCTACCCTGGCCTGTGTGCTACAGAACATCCACCTCCAGGGCACCAATAATGAGCATAGCAGAGAATTGCCCCACAGTGTAAAAGAAAACTAGAACAGGCTAAGGTGACAGAGTTAGTTCAGAAACGGACAAAGAAAACCATGGTGACCCAGCCAGCTTGTAACGTGGATTTCACAGGGATACAAGAAAGCAACATTATCAGAGTTTCTTTAACAATTTAAACTGTCACATTGAGAAAGACCAAAGATTTCCTGTACTGGATTAGATTATGCAGAAGCAGCCTCTTGTGACTCTGTCGTGCTGCCTTGCGTAGGAGCAGACCCTGACTTCTAACACTTCCATCTCACACTGTGAATAAGTCAATGATTTATTCTGTAAGCTTGCTTAGCAGCACATCCTCTTAGTATTCAGGCTCAACTCAAAGTCACTGAGCCAAAGTCCTTCAGGCGATTCCCAGCAATTTTTGCAAAAATTGCAAAAGAAAATCTTCAAGCCCATTTACTGTCATACACAAGTTTCTAGAGCACACTGGAAAATCTAGATAGATACAGTTGACCATATTTTTTTCTGTACACCTCAGGTCACGACTCCAAAGAATCCTCATTTGTTTCTAGCTTTAAATACCTTTGCACCTGAACAGCCGCTCCTGCCATAGGAGGGCACTTAGCACATATTGATAAACCCAAGTCTCAGATACATGCTGAAGGATGCGTAAGAGTAAACAGGTAGACTGTTCTGCACTTGACAAGAAAGGATCAGAAAAATACATTCGTACTGCTAGTTAATGGCCAAAATTACCATCCGAGAGATAATTAGGGAAGGAAGGAACCTGTACAGTTAGCATGGATGTTTCAAAAGATGCATCAGTCAATAATGCATGTGTAATATATGTGCAAATGTAACAGCCACCTGTTAGTATAAAAAAAGGTGTTTTAATTCATTAGACAGAATCTCCCACATGGCAAATTGTAAAAATAAACACAATGTATGTATCATCAGATTATTTAGAGAATTCCATGTGCAAGAAAGAATTTGTATGTATCATCAGATTGTTTACAGAATTCCATAGGCAAGAAAGAATTTTCCACTTGACCACACTTCTGAAATGCTCTTGATTATTGGTGGCAAGGGATGAAAAGGAAAAAGCCTGACTCTCTTTGCCTGACTGACAATTAGAAAAAAGGCTTTTGGTCAGTTAAGCAAATATAATCTGGAGTCGCTGACACATAAATGTGAAATCTCCCAGGGAGAAGATTTACTTTTCAAAATAAAGTCACGCTTTGAATTCTGTGAGAAGCAAAAGGTAGACAATGGATCTTCTAATTCAAGTATATTCTAAAAACCTACTGAGTGCTACTGCAACATCAGCCTATTGCAATTAGGAGACACAACCTACTCTTGCACGAAACAGGTATGGAACTGTGCATTTGGAAGCATGTGTTTAAAGACTGCCCACCGAGAGCATACACCTGAGAGAAAGCTCCCAGTGGAAAGAACTCCCCTAAAATAACACACAGCTTTCAGCCAGTTCTCACAACTCATGTCACAAATGGTTGATCCCACCGAACACTGCCAATTGAGATCCGTTCTCCAAATGACAGCTACTCTCTAGGTTGTCTTAGTGATTCTGGTAACACGTGGAAGTGGGGTCTGGTTTCTGCCAGAGCCTTTCTGTTACCTCAAAGGGGCATAATCTTTGTCTTTGAAAATATTAGACTGATTCTTTAAATCAGTGTACAACAGAGGAGGAGGATTTATGAGGAAGTCAAACCTAGCAATAGTCCCTTTCGCTTCCTAATTTAATACCAAATTAAGCATAACAGTACCCATGTAGCAATTCTTACAGCAGAAATTACTCATCAGAGCCAACAGCAGTCATCATACATTTGTACAGGAGCTCGTGCTTCCTCCCATTGGTATGAGGAAGTGAAAAGCACCCCGCTGAAGAATTTTGAGCAATGAGTCAAGCATTAGATGCAGTGAAGAGAACATACAGAAACCCCTACAAGTGCAGCAAGGGAGATCCCAACTCTCCCAACCAAAGGAGACACCATCAGGGCAGTGATGCGTGCTTATTTGGTATTTGGTATCAGTTAGGAATCAATTACAAGGTATCTTATGAATAATAAATACCTATATTTGCTGTGCACGCACATTAAACGTAGTAAGAGAGTTTTAGTCTTTGCCTCTGTCTCTACAGCTCAGTTAATGGTCCCATTATGAAACAATCTCCCATGGTAAAAAATCCCGTCATCTCGCTCCAGAACGAGATCCTGCCATTGCCATGCTTCAGTTGCACAGAGACCTTCACAGTAACACACTGGGGAAGAGACCCATAAGGACAGAACATTCCCCCAAGACATTGCTGAAACCTGAAACACATGAGGGCTGTGATATTTCTTGCCCATCGTTACCAGGTTAACCTTTCACCTGCAGAACTCACTGCTTCCATTTGCCCAACCTGTGATAAGCTGGAAATGAAATCACTTTGACAGCTATAAAGGTCAGTTGTAGAAACAACATATTTGTTTTAGCTCAGTACCTTACCTACAGCATCTGCTTTTCATTGCCATATCAGTGCATCCACAAAGAAAAAAAAATCAGATTCCTCATTGCAGAAGAACATTGATGATACCTAGGAGCAAGATGCTAAGCCCAGGAGCCCATGTCTTACCACAGCACTTGTGAAACTAGATCCTCCAGCTGCAAGAACAGAATCTGGAGACGATTTTACAAAACTCCTGTGGATGCATTCAGAACATCTCAAATAAGTAGGGAAGGCAAGCTGAAGATGACCTTCCAAGTATTGTTTGCAAGCATTCATGAGTAAATGGAACCTTAGTGCTGTGAATGGTACGATCAGGCAATTAACATATGGCAAACTCTGCTACTGGCAATGATTCATCAACCTTTTACAGAAAACCTGACCTCCACTCTCTCTGTAACATCTCATAGAACACATGCCAAGATTTACTGGGTTTTGTCATGCTTTGTGAAGGCATGGTGGCAAGTATGATGTGTTTAGGTGCATCAGTTTGCCTACTGATCTTAGCAACACAGATGAACATGCCAGGGAGAGGCAGTTCTCAAGAGAATTAAGATCTGTCGGTAACTGGCTGTTACTAGAAATAGATGTCTGACTTTTCGGTATCAAGATTTTTCTCCCTCATACAGCAACAAAGGTAAATTATTTAGCACATCCCCAAAACAACAATTTCTCATGTCAACCAAGCCTCATGCATTGCTACAATAACCTTAAAGATTTTCTGTTATTCTTACACACTTATATTTATGAGAATACTTGGATGCATTTAAGAAATATGAAATCTTTGTAAAGTTACATGGATTTTATGACTAAATTGGGAAAGGTTAATAACTTCCCAAATGGAAAAACCATCAGCAAGTTAGGCTTGTGGTTCCAAATGTGCAGGCTTTTGAACAGTGACACAGATGTCTTCCCCACAGAAATATGCTTGTACATTAAAAAGGGAAAAAAGCCCGTGATCTACAGTCCAGGGTCCTTGCAGGACTTTGTGCTACGACTCCAGCATATGGCAATGAATCAAGAATTTTCAGCTATACTAGTTTAAAGGATATTCCAATTGCCCTTATTACCACTGACCTTTTACTAACGCACAGAGTGCTGACCTGAGCTAGGGTTGAATAATTCCCTGCCACAGAAAACTGCTGTTGCAAAGCCAAAGAGTACTTGAGATACCTGATGTAACAAAAAGATAACCAATGGCACATGTATTCTTTCCAGGCATGGTTTATTGAAAACACACCAAATTGTTATCCTACATACCTGGTTTCTAACAAGCATTCTACTTGTCTGCATTATGGAAAGATCCTATAATAATAATACATTCTGTCACGGTAACATTTGTTCTATGAAAAGCATAATCCACCTTTTTTTTTCCTCTCCATACTTGTAAAATCAAACCATTCCAAGTGTTTCAGTTTATAGTACAGTGTAAATACAATGCAAAATCCCACCAGTCTAAACTACAGAGAGAATGTTGAGCAGTAGTACAGAAAACACATTGTTGATTTTTTTTATTCTCCTACCATGAAAATTTTAAGGCACATGATAGTTACAAACACATTAGCTACTAATTACCAGTAAGCTTCTTAGTCTAGTTATTTTGTTTTTCTGAACAGTAAGAACCAGATTGGCAGGCCTTGTAGTATCTGCGCTATCTTCCTCCTCACCTTGGACTTCAGAACATCCTACCCTCATGTAAAACTTAAGACAGGAAAAAAAAAAGGTTCATAACACCTTCCCCTTAAATGTACTAGATTAGTTATTGTACCAATAAATCAGAGAATTTATCTGTTAAAGATCAGGAAACACCAGATTTTAGGGACATCAAAACAAGTTTTTCAAGAAACTATGCCTATATAAACACCTTCAAAAACTGAGAGCACAACTCCATCCCAACAGCACAGAAATGCTGGCTGAAGGTATTGGCACACTATAGTTTTCCACTGAACGGGCAGTCAGACCGCAGAAGAGGTGATAACCACTCTAATGTGCCCATTTGGCTTCTGAAGCTTTGCTTACTCAAAGGGTTTAAGATGTGCGCCTCTCTCACAGGTAGCTGAGCCTATATGCTCAACTTTAAGGCAAGTAACAGAAGGTAACTCACCACCTTCAAGCTCATGGAACTACTCTAGGAGTGAAAACTTCTTTGCCCAGCATAAGCCTTGCTTGTTAGAAAGCATCACTGAAACCTTCTCCTTAGAACTGGCAAGAACTTACTCATCTGCTGTAACAAACATGCCACCCCCTGCTTTATTCCTGTGTTGCTTGCAGCAAGTCAGTTCCTAGTCCCCAAGTCAGTCCCTTTTGTGATGTCTTGGCAACAGAGACAAGGTTTGCTTTCCTGATATAGACGCATTCAGAATCAGTATGTCCAAGTGCACAAGAGTAGAACTAGGATAGGCAGGTGTTTTGCCCAGAAGACACTGAAGACCAGGACCTATGGCTGCCCAAGCTGTTCACTGGGGAGCATTTCAAGCTGGCAACACATCTTCAGTTGTCAAGTTAGACTTATGGCTAAACTGCTACTTAATTCCAAGACAGAAACTAAAAGCCTTGCCTTTCCGCTCTCCTCCTCGGATTCTGCAGACAGACCGACCAACCTGGGAAGCTGTAAGCACAAGAACAGTTGTTCACACTCAACAGCCAAACTTGATGCTTCTCCAGGGGAGTCTTGACACACAATGGGTTTTTTTTAAGCCTCCACAGCATAGTGAAGATGCCTGGGAGATGTGCAAGCCACCTCCCTGGGAAGAAAGTTCTGCAGTAATTACTTGCCATCAGAAGTCTCCCTCTCCCTACGTTATCTCAGCCCTCACTGGGCCATCAAATTTCCTCATCTGCTTTAGCAGGCGTCTTGCAACACCATCGCTTCCTTCCACAACCATCCCCTCCCACTAGAACTTCGGCAGGTAGAAATCTTTTCTACCCCAGCCCTTTGCAGGCAGATTCCCTCCAGTTTTCACAGCGGAGCCAACAGGAAAAGAGAAGGTCGCATACCTGAACCCTAAAAAGCACTGCCTGCCTTTTAGCAGGAGACTCCAGACCCTACTGCAGCTTTAGTCACACACACTGCCACTTTCCCTTCTTTACATACAGTCCCTGCTGCCAAAATACGACAATTACAGGTTCATCCACCCACATCCTAGAACAGCTCGAGCAGCCAGTCACACTTGCACCAACAAGGGGAGAGGTAAGGGCAGGTGTGGGCACACATTCCACCAGTGAGCTTGGGGCCACAGATAAAACAGGACATTAAATCACCAGACTTGGTTCAAAGTACCTTGCTTTGGACTTCAGCTGGTGGGCTGATACTACAAGGCGATAGCCTCACATACAAATCACCCCAATCCATTTTCCTTCCTCAACACCCAAACGACAGTTTGGCAAGAAGAAAAAAAACACAGTAACGTAAACGATGGGTTATTGCTACATACTTGGGAATTCATCGTTATTGTAAGGCATGGGAAGGGCGGGGTAAGACATGTGATTCCCAGGGGAAGTCTTGGCACAGAAGTCTTGACTTCTTGATATACCATCCTTTGCTTTTCTTTAGCAATAAACCATGTTGTCAGCTCCCAACCATGCTGGCTGCCATGAACGCTTTCCCCTAGGAAAACAAAGAACAGTTTTCTACAATGACCCCGGGCAGCCAACACCATCTAACCTGATGGGAGGTTTGCTTATCACAGGATGAAGTCACAAAGTACAAAAAGGACTTCTGGGGGAAAGTGGGATAGGGTCTGAATTTGCTTCTCAAATACTCCTCAGTGTTGTTAGCCCACTAACGACAGAGACCAAAGCTGATTCCAATCCAGATTTTGAGTGTCCCTGTAGTGCCCCCCTGAGAGCCATGGGATATCTGGGATAGGAGGTCATGGCCATAATTGGCCCCTAGTCATTTAACTTCCCCCTTCCTGCGGTTTTCTCTGTTAACCTCTTACTGGCTTTGAAATATCTGTACAATAACTAAATCACAAAGTCTTAGCAGAGACTCCTTTCAACAGTCAGGTCTTTATTTTAAGTGAACTTTTGCTCAGACTCCTTTGGTAAATATAGGTTTGAAGTAGATCAGGGACAGACTGAGAGCACGGCCCTTCTCTTACACTGTTCTAATCAGCTACAAAGCAGGTTCCATTGCTAATTACTGAACGTTTTTAAAAAAATCCTTTCATATACAAAAAGAATACACCAAGTACATAACCAAAAGTGATATAAAACTCTTCTGTGTAGCTTGGTTAAAAGGGTCTCCGCGTATTGGCAGAACAAGTATGAAAAGAGCACCATTGATATAATATACAGTCAGACTATGTATCTGGTTTCATTGCCACACTTGATGTCTACACATAGAGAGACACTGCCCTGACACAAATGCAGATAATCACAGATGTATCTCTTTGCTTCCCTTGATCCGCTGAGCATCTTTGGCCCAATAGGACTCTCCTGCAGGTGAAAAAAACAAATCTTTGCTATCTTAATTTGCTCCAAGCAACTTCACCTTCCCCAGGATCCAGAAGTGACCACTGCAACATATGTGGAAGATGAGGGTCAAAAAGGGGAGGGTGTGAAGGAGCACATGTATCATCCAAATCACTGACAGCTTCTGGCATCAGTCTTTTTCCCTGAATCAACAAATGCTTCCCTCTCCTGCAAACTACTTTACATGGTTTTGTTAACCTATCCTCTGCACAACAATATATATATAGATATATAGACTTTTTTTATTTATTTATATATATGTATTCATGTCAAATTTTTAATATACTCAAGAAGATACAAAGCTCTTGGTACTTGCTTTTTTTTTTTTTAAGTTTTTAATTTTTTTTACAAAAAAAATTTAGATGTTTACTATTACAGTAATATTTTGGGGGAGGTGAGGTTGTTGGATATTTCCCCTTTTTAATTACAAAGGAAATGGCAGGCACTGAAAACCGCAAATGATGTCTGCTAGATTCAAAAATGTGCTTTCCAGTCACACCGTTTTTAGGAGCTTGTTTAAAACTAAATGTGGCAACCGAAGAACAGCGGCAACCAAATAAAATCAGAAAAAGTCCTCTGATGCTACTAGTGAGACATTTGCTTACTATTCTCAGTCTGCTGCCCTCGCTTGACCAATGCCTGGAGAAAATCAGTGATCCGAAGTCGTTTTATTCTCGGCATTACCAGATACCGTCTATGCAGAGTACGTTCTCATGAGGTAAAATTTCCCCCTTACACAAAGCAGGCCTTGGCATCTTAGAGGAGAACTGTTGCATGTGGATGATTTTCACACCAAATGAAATATGTAATCTCAAAACAAAACCAAAGGAACATAGAAATCATGATGATGATTTTAAAAAAGCCAAAACAGTTCCCTTTGTGGCATTTTTCATCAGGATCTACAGCCCAAAGCAAACATGGATCCAACAGTGATAAATTTACCATGAAATATAAGTGACAGACCCATCTAAAATGTATAGCGTATTTAAAATATAAGACATCCTACAAAAAAGCTCTTATTTCCTTCCAATGTGTTAACAGCTATGGCAAAAGAAATGGTTAATCATCATCAATGCAACACTGGTACATTTAAAACGTAAAAGCTCCTTATTGCAATCTTTGAGAACAAGGAAATAAAGAGCCAGCCAACTCCATTTCTCAGCATAGGTTTCTGAACCAGGGACACCGAAACCTTCAATAAACTGCTTTTCAATATGTGGAAATAAAAACAGAGCCATTACAGAATTCAAAAGGCAGAAGTATTGTACACCAGATTATAATGATAATATAGCACTGTGATTGATATAGCTTACTCTAAAAGCAGATTATACAGCTTGCATCAATTTTGTCATCCACTCTCCAGTTCATTTGACCAGCGTTTAACAGTTTTTGTTCTGCATTTTCTCCCTTCATTGAAATCCAATAAACCCACTCAACATTCCTGCACTTTCTGTGGAAATAATAAAGAAAACCTAAACATTTTTCAAAAAGCCTTTAAAAATGTTAGATTCACAGTTCAAAAGAAATCCCCCAAAACAAAAAATAAAACAATGAGCCCCAAACCAGAAAAGTGCTATTATCTTCACAGCTACACCTACGATATTACTTCAAAAATTCTGCAGTTTCTCTTTCCCTTCTGAAGCTGTCGTCTTTGCTGCCACATGACCTTCGTTTCTCATACTTGGCACCATCCACGCATAAGAGTCACCTAAGAACGCAGCCAGCTAGCTGGAAGCTCGGGTTCTCTTTGCTTGCTTGCTTTCTTCTTGCAGGAGTGGGAGGGAGGGGAAGGTGCTGGCTATTTCTGGCGGGAAAGTAACTGAGTTAGAAAGCAAACGGTCTGGCTGTAAGGCATGGTGCTCCGGGGTTGGCAATGGCAATCAGTTGTGTTTTCTCCCCTCATCCTCCTGGAATCTGCAGCCTGGTCAGTGATGCAGCGCCCTCCAAATCTGAATGGCAGTGGTGACTGATGAGATCCTCTGTGTTGATTCAATGTTTGTTTCTTTCCTTCAATTAAAAAAAATGTGGTTGGACCCTAGCCCTGCAAAATAAAGTCAAACTGATTAATACCAGCAAGTAACACGACCTTGGTGATCTACATCACCCAGTGGTAGGACAGTGACTGGAAACGCCAACCTATCCCCAGTATATATATACCCTTCCTCGAAGGGTATGACTGGGAGAAAATGAGCACAGACCTTCTTTTTCAAAGCCTGTACCCCACCTGTAAGCCTTCACTGCTCAGGGGAAGAGTGCAGGAGTGAAGCATACAGGCACTACACATCTGTTTAGCCCTGTCCTCTGGCTGGGCCAACAAGGCTGATGGCACAGTGCTGACCAGCCGTGGGGAGCCAAGGCTGCCAGGGCCTACTCCGTGGCCACCTAAGAGTACCCGGCAGTGCTGACAGGCTGCTCTGGGCAGGTGCTTCCAACCCAGGGACAAAAACAATCTGTAAACACTCAGCACTTATACCGGACTCTTAAATGAAGGAGGCAGGGGGGGAAATCCACCACCACCCAATAACATACAGGAGTTTTCTCTCCCACTAATGCAAGTGTTTCCCACGTAGAATTATGGGAGTAAACGATGTTTTGGAATTCGGGCCTTAAAGGCCTAGTGTCTGCCCTGATGGGAAAGTTGCCCGGTGCCTTCACAACAGTCACTAAGATTTTCCTTTAGTCATAGCCAGGGGCACAAAACCTGCTGTTCCAAACATAGCGTCACATCTGGTGGAGTGCCAGAAGGTATGGCCAGGGCAGAGGGCTGTCTAGCAAGACAGCAGGAGACAGATTAGCAGTGGCAGGAGCAAAGAAAGGCCAGTGACATTACTGAGGAACCTGGCACGTGGCAGAGGCAGAGAACTAGAAAGCAACAAAAAGGCACCTTTTCTTTAGTGACAGAAAAAAAAAAAAAAAAAGAATTTATGTGGGAGCTGTGGGTCATTGTTTATTGTGTCACCAAAGTCATCGCACCTTGCAAAGTAGCTTGCGTACAGCCAGCAGCTTTCCTGCAGACGGGCAGGGCTGCGTAATTCATGGGAACTGCAGGGGACATCCATAAATAGGCAAGGATATGCTTTTCCTTAAATCTCAGCCTAATCCTTATAATGAGCATAGAGGGGGCAAAAATGGTTGGAAGCAGGAACACACTATTCAAATTCATTCCCATGTCCTAACAGCAGAAATCTTTCACATTTCAGCTGACAACCAATCGTTCACGATATTAATTTTCTGTCTATTTTTTGACAGGTTATTTTTTAATCAGTGGTGTTTGATTGTGTTTCATTAAAGATAAACTGAATAATATAAACACCACTTTTTTTCAAAAGCATTTTCATTTGTCTGAAAGGACCCAGTTAGCCATTAGCCTTGAAGAGATTCCACAGCGATACAGATCATGCACGAGACAAGTTAATCACTAGCACCAATTACCATTAAAAGGACCTACCATGCATGCAAATTAGACCCAGGAGTCAACAGGCTGGGGTTTAATGTCACGGGCATCCACCAGATTCACCGAAGCCCTGTTACTCCTGTTAATGTTTTTCCTATTTGTGTCATTCTGCAGCACAGGGTGAGGAGTTAAAGGCAAAACAGAGCGGATTAATCAAACAAACCCACCAAACAAGTCAGCTTAAAGGAGCACAAGGGAAAATTAGTGGTAGAGAAAGAAACAAGATCAGCAAAGGCACAATACTGACAAAAGCATCTACAACAGCCAAAAGGCTACACTTCCCTGCCATCGTTATTCACAATTCTCATACTCTCTTCAACCTCAGAGTCATGGTTATCAAACCATTGACAAGCCAGAAGACCGCACAGATATATTTCTGTTTCACAGTGTAGGGAGAAAGCTGGGTAACTCTGCCCAATGGAGGGCACGGCAGCGCACACCTCTGGGGGTACAGCAGGCTGAGCTCAGGTTACCCCCTGTCCTCAACACCAAGAGGCAGCACAGACTACGGGAGAGACATTGCCAAGGTGAAGGGTTTTTTCTCTTTCTCTCATGAAAGCAAAGCAGCTACTCACTGAACTCTGGGTTGTGCTTCACTTCAGATACACATTGCTTGTTGTGATTTTGAGGGTTCTGTCAGACCACTTTAATGAATTTTGAATGGCAAAAATAACAAGTATTTATTAATTTTCCTGCCTTAGCCTATTTTCCTTAGAAGGACATTGTCTGTCAAGCTCCTCTTGATCAACATTCTTATGTCACTTCGTGCATCCATTCCCACTGCAAAACATATTAGAACTGAGATGAGGAAACTAGGAGGTTTATTTCGTTGACACTGGTTCAAGCAGAGCCACCTCTCACCCCACTGGAGCAGGATGGCACACTGCAGGACTTGAGTAATCAGCTCAGTTTTATCAGTTCCAAAACCAAATTAAGGACCACAACCACATCTACCAAAAAGTCCAACTGGGCAGCCTTTGATGGGGTGCAGCTATACCCAGAAGTGGAAAATTGAAGAGAGTGATCTGTGCTGAAAATATGTCCAGCTGGATTGAAGCCATTCTCTGGGGTGTACCCTCACGGAAAGGCAGGAACCAGCAGGAAATGCACAACCAGGTGAGTTAATAGGGGCAGACTGCTGCAGCAGGACATCCTCCTAACTCATGATCTATGGAAATATTTTTCTCCAAATCACACTTTTATTTCCCGTGTTCAATAGTAGTGGGGTTTCCTTTCAATTGACTGAAGCTTAATTTTTTCCACTGAACATGAATCACCTGGATTTTCTGATATTATCAGCAATGTGCTGAAGGTTATTAAGGACAGCCTTCTGCAAACTAACAATAGCATTTCCTACCACTGACTCTTGTTTCACTGAATCCTCCTCTTCCTCCTCAAAATTACTTCCCCAGGGGAAAACACAAGCTTGTTTTGAGGCCAGAGAGAACTGACAGCCACGGCATTAAGCAACTTTTAAAAAGGTCTGCTGAAAAGGCGTAGCAATGCAACAGAAATGACACAGAGCCCACTAAGCTACATTTGCACACAACTCACGATACAAAGAGCTTTGTGAAGTTGCTTTTGGTGGTTTTTCTGTTTGTTTGTTTTTTTTTTTTTTTTAAATTATACAGTTGTCTACATTTGTTTTCAGAAGGCACACGCATAACTATGCATATGGCTCCCTCCATCTCCCGGGCCCATGCCCACAGTCCACTGCCAGGACTGTAAACGAGTGTTGGGGAAATGAATGCTGTTCACCACCCTGCAGTACACAGACACACAGGCTCACACCTACTTCTCATGCTGAAAACAATAAAGCAGCATGACAGTCTGAAGTGACTGTTCTCAGAACAAAGTCTGAGCATACTTAGGCACTTTAGGGCTAGGGAATACTGCCTGGACGAGGGTGACAGAACAAGCACTTTCTATTTTTACAACCTCATCCACTTACAAGAATACAGTGATTGTCTCCATTTGCTCCTGCACTGGAAAGCAGCATTTTGTTTTTATTTCTCATTAGCCAAATGCTAAGGTTGGTGCCTTTATCTAAGGAAAAAAAAAAAAAAAGCAAAGCCCTTTACAGCCCCCTGGTGAGTAACTACCCTGTATTTCTTGCTGAGGACACCAGGCTTCCTTTCTTTTAAAGGCACTAACTAGCATTCAGCAGGAAGAGGAAGCTCACTTTTAAAGGTTCTTTCTCTGAAGCATCCCCTGTGTTATCACTAGTCTTGTATTTCCGCTCCTTGTCCCGGTGATCGATGGTGGAGTACCCATCTGAGGAGAAATAACACGACAGTTAGGCACGAAGCACAAAGAAGAGCAAAATCAGAACTGATGCTAGCAGAATTCTTCAGCAAAGAAACAGGAAAATAAACCGTCACAATCCGAAGATGCTGGCAGCCTGCTTTTCACATGTGCTCCAGCTCCGAAATTTCATTTTTACCAGCTTAAAACAAACCAGAAAAGCCCTCTTTTTATGTTGCTGCCAGATGCTGGCACTCATTAGCAAGCAGCACTGTTTTCATCCCAGCCTGCTGCAGTTTTCAGTGTGCCCAAGAAAAGCAGCAAGTTGTCAGCTCACGCCCTGGGGCTAATGAGCTCCAAACTCAGCCCAAATTTTGTGTTCCTTGCTTAGCAGACGGATTAATTGGCTGTGTTCATTCTCTGAACACTCTGCAGCATGTTCCCACTCTTCCTGAGCCTGACTACTAGCAGGACACAACAATAATTTGGAAGAGTCCCTTTCAGAGCACTGAGGAGAAAAGGCCTGGCGAGTTGGAAGAAATGTTGATGCAAACCCTGCTGTGCTTGGACTGTCTTTCATTGCAAAGTAGCACCTGTTGGTGCTTTTTCTCCTGACAACTAAGAAACAATACGAAAGCATGACGAACACAAGGAAGAAAAGTGTGAGAGGGTTTTATAAAGAAATGGCTCTAATTATTTCAGAACCTTCGCTTTGAATCATTGTCAGCCAATGCAAATCTTGATTTATTTTCCTGATGCATCAAATTTCCCTCATTATCAGTGACAAATAAATCTTCTCCCGCTCTGCTTTGACAGCATTGTAATCTGGAGTAAATGACACTCAAATTTATAGCTCCCTGTAGGCTTTTTGTTTTCTCCTATGTAATTTCCCCTATGTAATTGTAATTGTTTGTCAGGACATTAATGTTTTCATGTCCTGACAACTGGGTTCTTAGAATGCCACAAAAAGGTTTTACATAAACTGCCAAAATACTCCTCTCTTGGTTTATTACTTGCCAGCCACAGGCCATTAAGAAAAAGTCAGTCATGTTTTTTGTGGGGTTCCCATGGCATAAAGAGGCACTGTTTGCCCACACGACAAAAGCACATGCAGCTAGAGTGACTTGTGCCGAACACAGCTGCAGAGCAGAGCCCTAAATGATGTTTATGCTGCCCCCAGCCAGCCTAGTTTGAAAAAAGCTGTAGTTCTCCTATGTATCTCACGAATCAGAGCGCACACAGACCTGCAAAAAGCACCTGAGGTAGCTTATGTTTATGATATCACGGATAGTAACAGATTATTACTATTAACACTGCCTAAAAATAACTAAAGAATTTTGGAGTTATACATGTAGTACACAGATCTTAAAGCACGAAAGCAATCGCTACACAGAGCTTTACTTACAATTATTTGTTGACAATGAAGATGCCTAACATTCTTGGCTATTCCTTTTGAACAAAAAAGAAAAAACCTGAAGCCTTCCAGCTGCATCCAGCTACCCAGCCAGCGTTTGTGGAGGAACGGATGACCAATAATTCTCTTTCAAATGACACGCACAAATACTGCTAGTAATATCCTAATATAAAGAATCATCATTTATTTAGCAGTAAATCATTCACATAAGTATGTATTTAAATGATGGAAATATGCTGACTCCTCCCCCAAAGTCAAAACAACTGAGCAGTAGCTGTTTACTAATTAATATTAATTACACTCACAATGGTGTAGGCTTTGCATTTTTGTAGTGCCACCATCATGGGTGATCCACAAACATTTTTTAAATCAATTGCCAAGATACAAAGGAAACCTTTAACCTACCCCCAGAAAGCAACAGCTAATAAGTGAAGTATGGCAGCTGCGATACTTCCCAGGGAGCAAGGTCAGAAGTAAGGACTTTAATCACAAAAAATTAAAAGCACAACAGATCTTTAATACTACTGAAAAATAAAAAAAAAAAACATGCTTAGCCAGGACAGCAGCTACAGGAAGATCAAGCTTTTGCACAGTGGCAGTAATCTAAAAACAAAGAATGGTCAAGAACTTCGTTCTTCATATCTAAGTTCCAACACATTTTGCAATTCATACTCTCAGCCCGCTGTTGTGTGATCTGCATGCTAATGGTGCCGCACATATCAGCACAAATGGATTATGTGTTTCTAAAAACCACACACTGTGCTATGACTGTCAAGATAAGCAGCAGCAGAGATAGGAAGTTCATGATTTGACCTAATAAAATGAGAAATATCTCAAAGGAGGCTGCACCAGAGAAGTAACACCTCAGTGCCCCAAGGACCACAGCTCTTCAAAGAAATTAGAAAATACTGCTTCTCCCGCGTTTCAGATTCATTCTAAAAAGTGATCAGAATTAACTCTGTTTCTGTAGCATAAAGGAGACCTATACAGATCTTACTGGTCCAAGGTGTAAATGCGTTGTTCTGAGTTAATACAATCCAACGTATAGACAAAAGTTACATTGGTCAACAGAGGCACATCCCATTCTTGGCTTGTTTATTCCTCTCTCTCAACTTTCTGCTTGCTGTTTTCGGTATTGCTTCACTGACTATCTCCTATTCACTCTGCAGCAACATTTTTATGTCATCACAGATTACAGGACCAAATGCCTGCCGAGTGTCAGTCCATCCGTGCCCTCACACAGCTCTCATCTTATAAAGATCAAACCTCTGGACCCATCAAAACAGAGGAGGAGGAGAAAAAAGTTATACCTTAAGATGGGCATGTAGGGCAGGGGCATCTGAACTATGTGTCTCTGGTCTGAACAATTCTGAGCTCCCAGATGCTCTTGTCTGACTGGCTGTAAGTTAATTGAGGCACAGAAACAGTTTTAGAGAACTTACAAATCTGGCATACAGCCTTGAGATCACAGTTCTGCTGCTTCTACAGACAGCTCAGGGTCACAGCCACCCTCAGGCAGCACCGTGACAATAAGCATTGATGATCTTCAGATTACTCGGTGCAGAGCCACTTGTCTGGAGCTGATGAAGTCTGACAGACCTGAGCTATCTCTGCACTGGGCTGTCTAGTGCATCCCACAGTAACTCATAATACATGTTTTCTTCCATCTCCCAGGACATCCACGCTCTACCCAGGCCCTCCCATTGCTCCAGACAACAGAAATATGACTGGGGTAGTACTGCCAGCTGATGGCGAATGTATCTTTCTGTCTCCCTAGCGACACTGATAGCTAATTAATTTCCTTTACAGAGAAGCATGACCCCACAGCATCAGCAAACGGGCTGAGATACCAATAGCAATTTTCTTTTTGCAATCTTCAAAAAGAATCAACACGGGTTAACAGTAAAGGCCCGAGACAGCTGAACCCTGATAAAAAGAGGCAATAGATGAGCGGCAGACAGGCGGTGATGTTCTGGAACAAGCAGTCTGGTACACAGCAGGGGAGCAGGATGAACATGCTGGGCTGGAAGTGCCTGGTTGAATGGATGGGTATCTCTAATGTGTGTGTGGCACAGAAACTCACTGAGTTCTGCACCAGCACACTCTAACGTGTTTGAGGCAATTACATTTCTGTACCAAAGCAGTACAGCACAAAGACAACTACGCAACCTGGAAGCATCCGAATTAAATGAAATGGATGACACAAAGCTGGAGGCAGATGAGAATTCTCTAAAAGACAGTGCATATAAAGTAGAAAGATCTTAGGGCAAGTGAGGTCAGAAAGAGGAAGGCAAGTGAAAAACACACAACTGAAACCAGGGCACAGGACTTTCTGCAATAAAAAGAAATAAAAAGATAAGCTGGGACGTTGAACAACTGGTACCAATTCTCTGGTACTGTCATGCCTTTTCTTTGCAAACATAAGCGAGGTGAGTCTCTCCTGGAGGCTGAACATAGACTGGTGTGGAAAATGTGGAGATACAACCAAACTACTTGTGGGAGGTACAAACCCAGAGGACTGTATGTTGATGTTCTGCTCCTTGTATCTGCCAGTTCACTCGAGAGTGGAAAAAGAACAAAACCTCCAGAATGCAACAGTCCACAATGAAATTAAAAATCAGAAAATATAGTCTAGAGCACCTCATGTGAGTATGCCCATAGGATAAAAAACATATGGCATTTATACTGAGTTGCTATTCCAGTTCCTTGGAATTAAAGACAGTAAACTGGATAAATTAATTTAGTCTCTTAGTTGACCTCTGAAACAGCACAAAGGTATAGTGATATTGGAGTTAAAAAGCACTCAAGAGCTGGAGTCAGGAAAACTTGTCAGGTTTCATCTAATAGTGATAAAAAGACTGGAGAACAGAACAGCCCAGAGAATCTGCCTTATGTTATACATATGCTGTTAATTTGCATTTCATTTTGTACTCAGAGCTGTACCAGTAACTCCTGAAAGCATAAGGCGACAATTAATATTGAGACTATAAACAATCAGCACTGCCCATACTGCAGCACCTGCTAGCACAGAGCTATCCTGCCAGGCAATCTTCTCTGAAGTTATTTTCTTCCATTGTTAGAACAAATGTTTCACTGGTCCCTTAGGCAAAATACATATGGACAGTTGATTCATGGCAGGTGGCATCTCATTTTTCTAAGAATACGAAAGGTAATATATACCTGTTATTTTCATTTCTGAACATGCTTGGCTTTCAGCTTGGTTCTAACTTGCTATTTTTTTCCAGCTACAATCACAAATAGCAGTATGTCAAACTGTTTAATTTGAAGGCATTAATATGGGTATTTAAGCAAAAATAACGTCAACTGGAAAAAGTAAAGCAAATTCCTAAGAGACCACACAGCAGCTTTATCTACCTCAGTAAAGTATAAAAACCCTCCACAAGTCTTAAACCACAGAGCTTATCAATCTCAAAGCACTTCATTGACAGTAGGTGGCTGTTCTCTGTCTATAGGAAAAGCCAGACTCAGGTAGATGCAGGTAAGTGAAAAGTGGCACCAGGAATATCCTACATACTAATATAACTAATATATATACTATATATATTATATATAGTGTGTATATATATATATATATACACTAATATAACTTATTTTTGGTGTTAGCTACAGAAAACAAAGGCAGAACAGATTTAAATACAAGCATTACACTGAAGTAAATTTTCAACTTTTTTTCCCTTCTGAATCCCCAGACTTCCACTCTGTAATAGGAAATGCAGCTGCCTTAAGGGCCAGAGACTAAAATGAAAGCTGTGTCAGTATATCTCCAATATACTCTTAAAGTAGTGGACAAATTGGTGTGTACACTCTATATGTATTTAAAAGAAAAAAAAAAGGACGGGGAAAAAAATACAACGACAACCAATCTTTTGTAAGGTAATGTTCTGTTTTTAAATGTCAGCTTTATCCACCTGAAATAATATCTCCTAGAGAAATAGTTGAACTTTCCTGTGAGTGACAGTGCGCTCTATTGAAACAGACAGAGAGTTTGATCTATGACTGAATTTACCTGGGCCAAGTTCATCCATAGGTATCATATCACGACTCCCAGTCTTCTCATTATCTATAAAACGGAAACATTGAAACAACTTGAGTTACTGTTTGCTTTTCTCAAAACCTGGTAGTTTTAAATTAGTTACAGGACCAGAGAGGTCCATAAAGTACTAAATGAAGAGGCTACTGTAAAAAAACCCCAAACTATTCAACTGTTATCCATTCAGAAAGGGAAGTTTGATTTAAGCTCTCCAGAGAGCACATGTAATCCTTGTATCTTCTGCTTTGGCACTGTAATATAGAACTCCCGCTCCCCAGGTGATAACAGAAACCACAATTCTGCTTTGGACTACCTACTGCTATTAACAAGCTCCTCTCCAGTCTCTCCAGAAGACCAGAGAAAGAAACTAAGTAAGGGAGCAGCTTCACATGGCACACAATCCAGCCCAGCAGCCTGCTGAGCCGACAGAAGGCTAACCCACAAAGAAAACAAGTTTACTGTCAGATCAGCAAACTGATCCAAGTCATCCTCTGTCTGCCTCCAGATTTGACCAGACAGGGAAAGTGGGCAGTGGCAGTGTGGAGCTGTCTTTTTTGCAGCAATTTGCAGTTAAACCAGGTAAAGTGCAACATGGCAAACTCTGCCGTAGGAGATTATACATTTCTGAAAAGAAATTTTGACATCTGAGTGTTAGACATTAGAACCAGATTCAGAGACAAAGCAATCACAGTGAAATTAAAGCTGTAGCTACACAAGTGTTGGTATGGCTGCGTTGAGGCTCATGAAAAGGCACAGCCAGATTTAGCTAGAGTTTGGATAAACCCATCGCCAATGAAAAAAAACTGTACAGTAGAGGGGGAAGCATTGCTGAAACAGGCATGTTATTTTAGAAAAGGAAGAGACTCCAGTACTGAGCAGGGGTAAGGCCAAGCTCGCTGCCTGGCTGAAGGCGAGATTTATTTATAAACATGGCTGTTCTCCTCTATCGAAGTTCCAACTCATGTCTATCCCAAATTCTCCCAGGAAGATTTAACTGATTATGTTGCATACAAGTTGCAAAACCAACATCAGTAGCGTACATTTCACAGGGAAGGAATACTATCCCTATCCAGCTAACAGGACTGATCATTTGGGGACTGTGGGGTAATCACCACATAAATAATACATTTTTGTATATTATTTGCCATAACAAGGCATCACGCTGTAACAAAGATGTGGCAAATCCAGAAATCAAGCACGCAAAGCACAACAGGAAAAGTGATAAAGAGCAGAACTGACCTTGACTTTTATCCACCAGAGGCAAAGTGCTGTCGTCATACCCAGACCTGCCAGTGGTACCTTTGGAGCCCTTCGGAGTTGCAGAAACAGACTAGGAGACAAAAATCGCACAAATAGGGAATTGCTACTCAGGGAAACTGAACAAGAAAAATAAACAAACCAACAGTATGGAGAGAGATTATGGAATGGTGCTAACCTCCCTTCTGTTGATAATACGGCACTGGAGTATTTTTTATTTTCATACAGACTTGTAGGTGGATTTTTTTCCTGTTATCTAAATGGCAGCATTGTTGGTCTGCAAAAGGGGCAAAACCTTTTCACAAGGAAAGATGAGGAGGCCGCGTGTCAAGAACAGGTGGCTGCCCTACGCTGCTAGATGGGACACTTCAAATGAGACACAATTAAGGCAAGACATGCTGATTCCTCCCCCAGAAAAGTGTGGGCACTTGGCCCTCGGTGTATACTTCCAAAACCTAAAAAGCCACATTTTGCAGACCACTAAAAAGCACACTCAGCAAGTATATGCACGATGCTGTGACTGAACAGAATACAATACAATACATTGTTCTGTCACTAGAAGAACAGAACCAAAGGCCACAATCCGTCAGACTGTAATATTAGACTAAGTTAGGGCATCTTCCACTCAGGCATTTCCATAACTAAATCTAAGACCCAGCATCTTTACCTGGAAGTGTGATTTGTTCCACCCATCCTTCTGCAGGGCATTTCGTAGTTCTTTATAGCTCCAGATCATCTGAAGAACGTGAGACGCTGCTTTTGTTTCTCGAGGAGACTGGCTGATTTGCAAGACAAAATTAGGGCTTAAGTATCAAGCAATGTAAGACTATTCATATGCTGACCTCTGCACCAGAGCACTATCCAGTATTCTGTACTGCTATTCTTTGAACCTATAAGCTATAGGATATATAATAAATCATTCAGTGACTTCTTCATATCTATAGGTATTTGCTGACAAAAAAAAAATAAAAAATTAAATTCTGCAGATTTCTGGGTTTTCACGTGTATTCCTGGGCGAGTGCTGAGGCCAGGGTGACCCTTTTGTCTTGCAGCTGTCATAACAAAAACCAGATAGATACCATCCTGCCTGGATTTATTTTAGCAAAAACCAAAGTGCTAAGCCACTTTTTAAACCTTCACCCAAACTGACATACATTCCTCACAATTCAATGAAGTTGTTTCATGGTTTAGAATACCTTACAAAGGAATTTGGGCCAGCAAAAAATAAGTTATTTTTAGACAGAAAATGAAATTTTATCCATTCCTTACTAAGTACACAAACACCCTCTATAAAATGATACAAAGTAGACTCTTGGTTGGCTTCCATATTTTGTAACAATGCAACGCAACAGTCTTCAGCTACTCTCCCAAAAGTTTGCTGAACACACACCTATAATGTCTAACTGGCCGAACTATATGAAACAAACTTTTCTCTAAAGCAGTCAGAACAGAGTTTTCAACAGAACTGCAGAGTGAACATTTGTCAATTCAAATTACCACCACCAGCCCTTCGGCCAGAACAATTACTGCACATCATTAACCATTTTACTTAAACGAAACAGATTTCATCACTGGCATTCCAGGAACAGAATGCTGCCACAGGAAAAAGGCCTCCCACACTAAAAATAAAGTGTTGGGTTGGTTTTGGTTTTTTTTTTGTGGTTTCAATGCAAACGATGTCTGCTAAATGCATACATGGTGCTAAGATGTACCTGACAAAGAGAGAGCATGTCTTAACATGACTGAAGTGACTGCTCAATTAACTTTTTTTTTTTAATCAAGTAAACCTATTAAAGGCACTGACTGTCTTTACTGTGTATATATTAATTGCCCTGAAATTAAAGGCTCTGAAAGGTTAGGGTGCTTGAATACTTTCACAAAGCAGAAGCTGCTGTTCATAGTAACATTTTAATGTTTGCAGCGAGTTCTTAAGCATTTTGCTTCCAACTGTCACTTACCTTGACTTGCTGATAGCTACCAGCTTCTGAATGCCCTGTGTCTGGATCAGAGACCTTGCATTTTCTGAGCTGTCAGTAATGATTTCATGGATGGTATTCAACACCGCAACCACTGTATCCTCTTCCAGGTTCTTTGCAGATCTCTGCTGCCTGCTGGGCAAATTTCTTACCAGCTCACCCATGGCATAACTACCTAGATAAGGGGAAGAGATACCATTAGTCAGCCCTAATAATCATTTTGGCTTCCCATCCTGAATGATAAAACTCAAGGATGTTTGCCACGTCAAAAAACTTTATAATGCACATGTTTTCAACCTCAAGACTGTAACTTAACAGTTTGTCATTCATTATTTCGAGGTGATTGAGAGTTGATACCCAAGACAAACTTCCTTATCACGAACGTTAAAAGGTATTGGGGGAAAAAAAAAAAAAAAAAAAAATCTTTATTGAGAATTTACAGCCAGCATCTATCATACTTTGCAATGCCTGAGGCAAAAAGCATCCAGTAGCTGCTGCTAATGCCACATATTCATGCTAATACACGCACATGGCTTACTCAACTTAGCCTTGTAATAGGCCTTCTGGGACAAGGTGTGCAGCCATGCATTTATTAACCTTCCCCCAGCAAAGGTAAGAGTATTGCCTCCTGGGTGCCGTTAGCCTTCTCGGTGTATAGTACTGCAGAAAAAACAAGGAGTCCGGAGTTTATCACTCCCAGGTGTCCGTCTGCACCATTTGCCTAGCTACACCTCTGAACTATTAAAAAAAGAACCTGATATATTACGGCAGAATCCCACCTTGCCATTTGTATCAAGTATCAAGTTGGATGATGGCCCTAAACGTGTGACCAATATTTCCTGGCGTGACATGGTTATAGTTTAAACAAATACATCAGTTAAAGACAGCAGCGTTCAGAGGAAAACTCAACTCACAGCTGAATCTTTCAAGATTCCTGCTTATGGGCAGATGAATGCTTATCTACCCCCTGGACAGGAGCTAGTGAGCACTGCTGAAGAACTAACTTCAAGAAGAGCAAGTTGTTTGGTGTCCAGTGTCTACAAGTAACTACCACACACAAGGATGAGAAGGGAAGGAGGAAGCAAGAAAAAAGGGACAACTTTAGAGCCCACTGCACTTCCCCGGGTTCGCTTCGCATGCCGAGGGCAAGACTCCTGCTCTAATCTAAATAGCAGGCCTAAGGAGCAACGTCTCTGTAACCACCATGCACGACTAGGAGCACAAGGGCCACATCAGCGAGAGCTAAGGGAGAGACAAGAAACCTCTTAACCCACCCAATTCTCTGCACACACACCCCTCTCCCACACAAGTCTACATCTGTTTTTACTCCCAAGTTAGAGATTTCCCTCAAACCACAGCTCCTTTGCATGGGCTGGAAACGCATTCTGAAGTAACAGCTCTGCACTTAGTGGCTACAGAGTAATCTTAGATCGTGCAGATGGAAACTGCATACAAAATGAATCCTCATCACAAGCAACAAAAAATACGAGGTCTCTCAAGGGTATCCAAGACCCCAGCATGGTTAGAAAAGTTCAGAAGATACCTATAAGATCTTTATTGCGACGATCCATGGAAAGGTTTCTCAGAGCAATTGACACAGCCCTCACAACCTTGTCAGAGTCGGACTGGAGCAGCTCCACAAGCACTGGCAAGCCTCTCTCCTTCCGCACTGTTGCACGGATGTACGTGGACCACTGATCAGAACACACAAGGGAAAAGAAACAACACAAAGTATTGTGAGTTCATACACCTGCCCTTTCTTTGCCCCTGGCATTTCTTCCAGTACTGTAATTAATTTTTTTTTTCCCTGCAAAGGCTAGTTAGGTTGCATGTGCTGATGCATCTATAACTTAACCCATCATTCAAGTTCATCAAGCGCCGAGGAAGAAAGGGTGTCAAAGTTCATCCTATAGCTTAGCAAGCTGCTGGGGAAAGAGGACAGAAATAGAAGGAAGGAGCATCATCTGCCAGCATCTGTTCTGTACACACCTCAGTGTGAAACACAACCCTCTGGACTAGGAAAAAAAAAGAGGTCATTTGGAGGGAACAGTAAAGCATCCAAAGCATCTGTTATCTTCCCCCACCTCCAATTTAATGCCTTTATTCTGTTTCATGATTGATTTTAAAATAAACTGTATTCAATACAGCTGTGAAACACCACCTCAGGCTGCTGATCAGTCCCACTTTGCCATGCGGTTCTAGGAGCGATCAGGCATACCTTTGAGAGAACCACCTGATGAGTGCTGGGGATGCTTCAGATAGGATAGCAGAGAGGGGATGATTCAGATAGGATAGCAGAGACACTTTGGAGTGCAGTTTCCTGAGCGATCTGACAATCCAATGAATTAAATATTCAGGACACCTAATCATCTAACAACAGGCTTTTTTGAATGGACGAAGCAATGGTTAAGTGGTTTAAGTAGTAAAACCTGCTCACGGTTAAATTGCCATGATCTCAGTGACACTTCTACTATGTAAACACCATCTGTCCAGAAGATGCAAAACATCTTAAGTGGGCAAACTGAGATGGAAATAATTTCTTTGGAGTTCCCACCTCCTTCCTTTTTAAAGGAGATATAAGTGCGCTGTTACCTTGTGCATTTACAAGGGGCCACAGCTTTGTTCTTTACTTATACAAGGAAAACAGAAGAGACTAAAGAGAAGACTGCTCTCACCGTCCAGTTACCAGCACTGAGATTCTGCAAAGCCCCTGCTGCAGCTTCCAGAGTGTTGAAGTTCTGACTTTCGGTGAGGATGGAGAGGTACAGTCGGACCACATCTGGCTGGTACAGTAATTCAAAGCCTGCAGGCAGGGGAAGAGGGGAACAGAAGCAAGAGAAGCAGAGAAGGCAATGTATGAATAAACACATAACATACCTTTATTTAATCACACATAAGAACAGCCAAGAGAAAGCTACGCCACAGAAAGAAGGGCTTCTGCCACATCCAGGACACTTTATCCACAGCTGTTGAAAATAATGCACACAGGAACTCATGCACAGGACATTCACCTGGGCTGAAGGTTCCTTTGCTTGTCTTCAGGTTGACAATTCTTTCTGAAATCTGTGCTATGCTATATACTGCCTAGGACGCTGAGTATACGTGTGTAATCAAGGTGACACGAGACAATTTTTGTCTGCAACTATTCTTACTTTGCATCTCTAGACTGGGTTGCAAATTCACCTTGTGCTCATGTTTTCATTGAAATCTATCTCAGTACCTTCACAGACACAAACAACAGGGCCAAAGAGAGCCACCTACACAATCAGCCACCCCCTTCTCACACCTAGGTGACAAAAGAAAGATGCAAGACGTCAAAGCGACTAGAATCCCCAACTGGTAGGGGCAGGGAGGAATGCTGACTCTAAATATTAGGTGAAGAAATACACCAGCATTGTACCACACCGGGAGACTGCGACAGACACACGTGTTAACTAAATATCCCCAGAGCCGCCACCAGATCAGCTTTGCAGTTTAAGCGCAACAGGAATAAGAACTACTCCCAGCTCTGCCACAGATTTCCTTTTGTGATGCTGAGGAACTGACAGTAGCATCCGTGTCTTGACTTCCTCATCCAGAGGATTAGGATTTATCCACCTACCAATATTAAGAAGGGGATTTTAGACAAGAACTTCATAATTCCAATTTGTTGCATTTTTGAAGCCATTTTTACCTACCTTTCTTCATTAAGTGTGGCATGACACACTGCGTCGATGAGGGAAGAGCAAACATCCAGTTAAAGGACTTGCCAGACAAACACGATCTCAAAGATCATGGGGCTGTTCAGATTATGTGAACAAAAAACTAAATGCCCTGAAGAGTTTTTGGTGAGTGCAGGAAGGACAAGCAAACTAGTCAACATAGGCTCATCTGCAGTCACTGTAGCTGGAAGATATTTCTGGATTGGTGGCTTTTGGGCTGTTTGCAATAAATAAAGTTCAGCAGGCATTACCTAGGAAAGGGTTTTTAGAAAAACATGACATGAAAGAAAGCATAAAGGTGCGAAAGAGCTTGTGCAAAAAGGAAATCTGAAGCTTGTTTTGAGCAGAAGATTTATATTTTTTTTGATTTGTACACATGAAAAGAATGTTTTTCACATAACAAGATGCTGTCCTAGAAGGGTAGCTTAATTCAAAGTGAGTTTTCCACTAGCAAGACAGGAAGCCTACAAACACAAATCACTCCCTCTCTTCAGCACTTTCTCTTCAAAATCAACCCTCTCTACATCTACATATTTTTCAGTACATATCACAGATTATTGTATTTCAGACATCTCTGATCAAATCTAGAAGCAAGAAAACCGAACATTGCTATCCTATCATTTTTTTTCTTTTTCAAAGTCTCTGTTGCTAAAGACTTTCTGAAATTAAAGCCTTACACTTCAAATCTGTTTCTCCATATATTTCATACTAGTTATTGCTGTAGGACTATGTGAGTCAAGATCTCAGAACTCAATACTTTAAACCTTGTATAACGCTACCCATAAACACAGGCCATGTTAACCCCCTGGATATACAGAGCTTATTTATCCCATTGAAAGCAAGAAAATGCACTTCATCAGCCAAGGGTTTCTTTGCTCCATACCAAAAGGTTGATCTATGCACGAGGATCCACGAGCTCCCATGCGCTGGCTCATACTTTCCCTGCTCAGCATCTCACATGCATCCCAGCACGCTTGCATTCTTCTCCAATGACTGGACAGTTACCCTGCTCCATGTCTGGGACTGCTTTTAATGCCACCACTTGCTTGCTACATGACACCCCACAGATATGTGCAAGCCACAACAGATGGTGATCCCCAAAGGCATCCTGCCAATCCATACCGCTTACTTTCCTCTTCTCCAATGTCCCCTCCTTGCATAGGGATCATTGCCCTCTATATTGAATGCTGAGAAAAACTGTAGTTACTTAATACATGAAGCATGAACAGTTGTATAGCTTTTCTCCATTCCTCGAATAAGTTTGTGATTATCTGTCTCCAAAATGACCTTCATATCTCCTCTTTCCCCTGCCACTTCACAAGGTGAATTGGCAATCTAAGAACTCCTCAAGAAAACACACCACTGCCTGATAAGCATGTAGTATTCCTTTCCTGAACACTAATACTTAAAGAATCTCTTAGGAAAGCTTACTGGAATTTTGACACTGTTATCTTTTAAGGAAGCTTTGCTGAAATGTAAGTCAGATCAGAAACAACGGCAGGTTCATTAACAGATAATATTCATACAGAACATTTATTGCTTCTGTATGAGAGATCAGACTTGCCTGTTGTTGAAAGGCATGCGATTGTTCAGCCAGTCTCCTCTGATGGCTTTGTTTTAAAGTGCCTAGTTATAATTTCGGCGTACTTGGAAACAGCCCCACACGTTCGCCCTCTTGCTATTTAAGCGCAGTCTACAATGTGCCCTTTCTGGCAGCCTGTGCGTTCCTTGCTGGCTGGACACTCTTCCTTCTTTGCAGCACCTCACTGTGTATGAATATTAAGACGCAGCAAGCCCCGCAGCCCCGCTCACCTCCCGTGGACAGAGCTGCATTCCAGTCACGCGCCTCCCACCCGCTTTCTGTCATT
This sequence comes from Vanellus vanellus, assembly GCF_965231255.1. Taxonomy (NCBI): domain Eukaryota; kingdom Metazoa; phylum Chordata; class Aves; order Charadriiformes; family Charadriidae; genus Vanellus; species Vanellus vanellus. Next base: position 7,957,534 of record NC_138921.1, read on the forward strand.
ACTTCTCTTCATGCATGAAAGCCTCTCCTTTTTCCTACTCACTAATGTAAGAGCATCTCAAAAATGTCTTCACCTTCTCTCTTCAATAATTCACAGCATTTCCTCTACCAACTACTAGTACGTTTCTGCTTTGGGGCATAACCCCCTAGCCAGTTTGGTGCATGACTCCCACCTCACTCCACACATCCCCACTTTGCAACTCCATCTATGCCTCTGCCCCATTACCATCTGTTTTAAACAGAGTTAGCAAGTGCTACGCACCCAACACGGAACTCCATCCTCCTTCATGTCTGCCCCCTCCCCTCCACTGCTGCATGCTTCCAGCTCTGCAGCACTCCTGTCTCTGCCTGGCTACGCCAGAAAAAGGCGGGCAGGAGTTGCTAAAACAAAGTATTACCAATGCCCCTCATGGATGGCTGCTCATTAGCGGAGATGAGAACCTAATAGCGAGAAAGTTACTGCTGCACCGGAGGGTTTCTCCCTCATTGACAGCAAGCTGCCACTTTTCATAAGCGTTATAGTCCCTTAAAAAGAAACAAACAAGTTTTATATTTTCTCCATCTGCCTCCTGTCCTAATGAATCCAGCTCTGCTATTTATAGGATGCAATTTGTCTGAATTATTATAAATTTCCTTCCAGTGTTGTGTGGAGGCCTCGCACATTTTTCCATGAAGCACTTCAAGCACGTTCCTGGGAAGCACAGCTGGTCTCACCTCCATTAAGCACCTGCTTCTCTTCAAAACTGATTTCCTTAATTTCAAGATCATCTTAATTATTTTTTCAGGTAATGCTACTTTTGTGCAATATACAGCTAATTGCTTATACCCATTTTTTTAAATGGAAATGAGGAAAGAGGGTCATTAGTCATAGGTAATACATCAAATGAAAAAAACATCCACTATTTTTCTTTTTCTTTAAAAAGCTGTTTTAATTATAACCCAGATTCTGCACTGCCCTTAAAAAGGTAATTTCTCCTGGAATAAAGGAGACTTTTCCATTGGTTACAGATTTGTGCTGAGTTGCAATCTATACTGTTTCCTCCTGGAAAAGCATGAGGATAAGTTGTTTATTGCCTTTTTTTTTTTTTCATTGCAGAAAGCAAAGCAAACAAGTTCACTATATTAGCTTTTGCCTTTTAGAGAAATGAAAATGCTTAATGGTGATGTCATTGGGAGTGTCAGACACTGGACAGCATCTAAGGACTCCCCCCAGCTAATGGCATTAATGTGTAACAAAGGAAGATCTTCCATATCAGGCTCATCTTCACCAACATGCTGTACTCTCAGCTTTCTGAAAAAAGAAAGGTGAGCTTCTTTGCAGCAGAGTTGCTCAAAACTGGCAAATGGATTCATTCTGTGTGAAGTTCATGCTACCAGGAGGTGCCAAGTGGATTATCCTTTATTTGCCCACAGAACAGTGGCAGCACAGACAGCAATTTCAATCCTTAACGGAAAACACCTGAGGAATTAACTGGGGATGATTAGCCATCTCAATCCATTCAACCCTCAGCCCTTGTGCTGAGAACGATGCAGCAGTTCCTGGATTATTTCTTCCAGAAAACTATTTGCTTTCCTCTTGGCAATGCTGATCCCGTGCCTATACTTAGCTACATTCTGGCAATAACATAAAATATTGCACCAGGTGCCTATCTCTGATATGCCACCTTAATCCCAAATTCAGACAGCTCTCTTTGGAGTAACGTTGCCAAACCTATTCCCCTTCACCACCCATCCCAGTTAGAATTTATTCTCCCCCTATGGGCATGGGAAATTATACACATGTGGATACTGTCAGATGAGAGTTCTGCTGTAGCAGAAATGTGTTGCCTCATTTTCTATCCCTACAAAAACTCTGAGTTGCTATTTAAAAAAAGAAAGGCAATTTCATACAAAGCTGGAAGGATGCTGGCAACGCTGTAGGAAAAATGAAAAAAATGCTAGCCCTAGGGGAAAAAAAAAAGATCACTAAAATGAACTCTGATAGCTACTGAATCTTGCAGTGTTCACAGGGTTATTTACATTAGTGTTCTGATTCGGACCAATTTTGAAGCAAATTTCCCACTTACTACGCTTTGGTTCCCAACACAGAGCAGCAGCAGCACCACCTCGGGCTCCTTTTGGGATGAAATCAAATCAAGAATGCACTCTGGGGCCACACGAAGGGTGCGCTGACCAGGAGGGGAAGTTCGAGGCCGACCTGCTGCCCCGAGCCACCCAGCTGGCCAACATGGCCAGTTCCGAGCGCAAGATGTGACGGCCACCGGCAGATGGAGCGAGAGGAGCCCAAACCGCAGCTTCTCCGCAAGGTCATATACTAACAGACTTTGCAGAGTAAAAAAGCAGCTCCCTAAGCAACTAGAGAGCTATGAGCCAGAAGAAAGAAAAAAAAAAAAAGAAAAAGAAAGTAAAGAGTCATGTCAGTAAAAGAAACAATTTGATCCTGCAAGAAAAGCACCACAGATCTTGGACTCCTGCCCTCTGCCGACACCAGGCTGGTAACTTCATTAACAGCCTCTGTAGTTCATTGTTTGCAAATTAAACAGTTGTTAACCAGAGTTCAGAATTATTTGCTACAAAAATGTTTTCAGAACATGTAAGCGGCAAATCAGTCCAGCAGCTCTACCCTCCCCTTGCAGGACACCTCACCCCGCAGTGCGGTTTGTAACAGACTACATGAAAAACCCCAGAGAAGGCGGGGGGGGGGGAGGCAGCTGGTTACTTTTATAAAAACAGTAATCAGATCTTTAAAAAACCCGACCCATCAGCTCGATTCCATCTGTATGCTGTGCTTCAGCACCTGGTGCACAAAGCAGCTTGAATGCCAACATAAACTTGCAAGATTCTTCTAATTGAAAGGCTTAACAGTAGTGAAAACGCAGCCAGCTCCAACAGAGCCAAATGCTTGGCATAATCGATGGAGAATGCAGCTCCATGCAGATACATGTAGAATACTGAGTGTCATACAACAGAGGCATAGCAAGTTTCTGCAACGAATGAAGAAGAAATAATAGGTGGAAAGTTCTGAATAGTCCCTGTAGCTTTCACTTGAAGGTACAGTACAAGTCAGGACAGGTAGGGCGCTTACTGCAGAGATTCAATCAAGAATGCAGCATCTACCACTGAGCAGGAGCTCTGAAGACAGACAGAACAGCCTTTGAATAGTATTGAAAAGAACAACCAGAATAATATGGGACACACGAGACTCAAATCAGGCTTGAGGGAATGTTTAACAGGAGTTTTTCTATTTAGAAAATGAACACCATAGTGTGTGACCTTTCCAACTAATCTACTAAGTCACACACAAGTTCTAAAATTACGTAAACTCTTCCCAGTTTACTCCCACAATGAAAGAAGCAATGCCACGCTAGTTAAAAAAGGGAAGCAAGCAACCCCCCAAGCCCAAAGGGCGTAAGAGGAACGTTACCAGCACTACCAAGTGTGGAGGTATGCAAAAAAACTACCTCCAGGAGCCAGGCTGATTGCAGGGAAGGCAGAAAGGCAGCAAGGAAAGGGAACGGGAGTGCAAGGCAGCACAGGAGAAATAAGGACGCCTGGGAAAGCAAACTATTTTTTGCTATTTCTATTATTCTTTACATTTCCCAAGCTCCACAAGCTGTCATCAAAGTAACTCCTCTGACAGAGAGTGCTTTGTAAGAGGTTGGTTATATTCCACTTCATATCCAAAGAATATGCAACTCAACAAAGAGATGGCTCAATTAAACACAACCCATTTTGACCTTGTGTGAGTTCCAGCACTTCTGCTTTCTGTGAGCAGACATTTTAAAGCTAATACACAGTTTTGCCTTTCCAAAGGCCCTGCAAGCAGCCTTTCTCCCAACCGCGCTTGACACACTGCCCAATAACAAAGGCTTTTTTTGAGCATATGCAGCTAAGTCTCTTGGCAACTGGAGATGTTCCGTTAACAATCTTCTCTCCTCTGTTCACTAATCAGCAGCAAAGGCTCTGGAGGACCAATACTTAATCAGGATCTGAACGTTGCTGCAGATAACCAGAGCACTCCCCGAGCTGCTCACTGAGCAGGGGATGTGGCATCCCACAGGCCCACTACAGAGGGGTGAGGGATACCCGGCAGCCAGGCTGGTGCAGAGATGGGAGAGATGCTGAAGGTCTCCACTGACTGGGAGAGGAGGCATGCGGGTGAACTGCAGCACGTTTAAGCATTTGTAGGTCACCTTTGGCAGTGTTTTTTGTTTGTTTTTGAGAAACACCATTGTTACAAGCAGCAATGCTTCAGACCCGAAGTTAACATTAAGCCCTTCGGCTGAATGATCAAAATGGATGGTTCATGTAAATAGCTTCCTTTACCCCAGTCCCAGAAGACTTGCATCTGACCTTGGAGACTTTAAGTACAGTACATGAAATGTTAACACTTGCTCTCTCGCCAGTTTCTCTGATCCAAAGCTATTATTTACTTCACAGTGATAACTGAATGAATTTTCTTTTAAGGGGAACAGGACAATCATGTTATTCCAAAAGCAAGTCTGTTTTGTACTGCAATTTGTATCTAAAAATCAAACATTAAATAAAATTCTCTCCCTCTCTCACACACACAGAACAGACATTGTAGTCTGTGCTTTGTGAGCTACAGATCAAACGCAATCTGCTTGCAAATACAGGTTCCCCTTTTCCCATCACCAGCTCACCACAGTGTTTGCAAGCCCCTGGAACGCACTCCAGGCCCTGCGTCACCACTGCAAAAATCTCAGAAGGGGACTTGGTTCAAAATCCTGGCTCACATGTGCCATAAGTGAATAGGAAACTAATTGGCACCAAAGGTCTGCCAGCTCTGCAGGGTTTCACAGCATGACATTGCCAGCCCTGCAAGGGTACCGCACTCCTGGTAGCTCAGCACACCTGAGACTCTAAGCGAGGGGTGAACGCTCCCTTGCCTGGAGAAATTCCGAATCTGTGCTGTCATTTACTCTTGTCTCAATCACTACAGTATTTTAAGACAAAAGACAGATTAGGCTTATCAGGCTGGTGATCTCACTGAGGGTGGATCAATACGCTGGGAGAGCAGCAACGCTTGGAGGTGGGGGCAGTCTTGCTCCCTGCCCCCAGGGAAGCTTCTTCCTGAAGCTCTGGGGTTGGACACAGGCCTCCAACCCCAAAAGGACACCGGGCACAGCGATGATGCGCACTCCTTAAACAGACAGCAATTTGGCCCATGCATACAAGATCAATACCAAGCGTGTCATTGATCGGGTTATGTTTCCCTGGGAGGGAAAACCTGAATTTCCAGATGCTGCCTGCTCCATAACATAACAGGAATATTGGAACACCAGTGGACAAGGTCAAATGTCCATGCTTATTCTTTTAGATCTCGGGGCTGCTGCTACTATTGACCATGGGTGCTTCCGACATGTCTGTTCCTGTCTCTGCGAGGGTCCAGAATTACACGACTGACTTGTTTTCCTTCTCCCCTCTGAAAGGGACCCAGATGGCAGCGCTTGGTGATCCCTCACATGCCCTGAGGGGGTCTCTCCTCATGCCTGGCACCAAACAACTATTTTGTCACCCCTCCTTTTCAGCCACAGATAGCAATCGCAAGCGCTGCACAATCCACACCAGAAATAAGAAGATTGCCCAGCCTGTCTGGCTTGCCTGGCTCCCAGCATCTGGGCCAGTTACACCAGCAGAAAACACGGAAGCTCAGGGAGGTGTACACGTACTGTCCTCAAGATGGGCAAGCACAAACCAGGAACATGTGGGGACGCCACAATAACCCAAATCCACAGCACTGCCAAAGATCGCTCCCCATTTGCAACTCTGGAAAGACAAAGCAATGAGGTGACACCACAGAAAGCCTCATTTGATACAAGCAGGTGTGAAAATGGACCCCTCTTCTTAATGGGGAAAGCTTCTAAATGGAGGAATCTCTAGGCTGACACTTGCTTACTCCCTGCCTTGATAGGGCTTGAATTCACTGCTTTTTGGAGCATATTGCAAGCCTTTTCCATTTAGCTAAGCTTTCCCAAAGGAACAAAAGGAATAGAGAGATGGCTGGCAAAAGCTAATGAGGATTGGGAACTTGAGGAAAATTATTACTTTCCACATTATATAAACAAATGTGGGTTTACGACTGTACATTCACGTATACATGCCAGAACATGTGTGTTTTCAGGGAGTTTTCCTTAAACTGAAAAAAACAAAGCCAGGTAAAAGCATTTTCCTTACAAAACCCACATACAGCTCAGTAAAGCACGCTACTGCTTTTCTGATCATAGCTGCCACGTGATGCAGCTGAACAGACCTGGGATCTAAGACAGACTTTTCGCTGCTGTTACTAGTGCAGATGCCTAATCGTCCAGCCCAACCGTCAGGAGGTTTGAGCTTACTGTATAAAATGTGTTTATTAAAGAGAGAGATACTGAGTGATTTCCTGAAGGAAAGCCCACAAAAAAAAAAAAAAATAAAAAAAAATCACACCACAGCTATGTCCAGTAATAAAATCCAATGTGTTGATGTTAGTATCTCATCAACAAGTCCAAGAGCCCCATAACAGAAAAATGTCTCAGAACTACAGTCACCACTGAAAATCCAAAGCACTGTTAAGGGACTCCTTCCTTTGACTTGCGGCTGCCTGGACCTAACCATTTTCTTTCCTTTGGTCTTTTGTGTGTGTTTAACTAAGGGATCATGTGTTCCAAATTGCCCTTTTTTTTGGCCTCAAGCCCCTGTAAAACTCAGCTTTGCAGTTCCAGATGCCAATCAGCTGCTTTGACTCCAGGAAGCTAACGAGCTTTTAACCTTCCTCCCAAGCTCAGTAGTAGAAACCTGTCTGCAGAGAAAAGCTTACTGCAAAAGGAATCATGCATTAGTCCTTGGCTCCAGATGCCACTTAAGTAAATTTACTTTATTAAAAAGATTCTGACATTATTCAGGACTGTCTGGATGTTGAACAGCTTTATAAACTTACTGTCAGAAAACCCCAGCCAAGTAGGGAAGCACAGAAAAGGGAAGAAACACAATGGAAGACAAACACAAGGCAAAATAAAAAACCCTACACGGTAATACTTATTTAGCTGAAATACCCACACACCCTCAGACATTAAGTACTGCATTATGCAAGAAAGGTGGAGAAAGCACAGAAAACACTTTCTCACCTCTGTAGACCTCTTAAGTATCTTTTTTCCTATCTCCGAGAGAGTCTGTATGAGATGTGCTGGGTTGTGAGGCTGGGTATGGTCCCACTAAGTGACATCCCCTGCTATGTGACTTACACGGGACACAGCAGGCCAGTACACAAAAGCTCATGCAGGGCTGCGGAGTGGGAGAGAGGCCACAGTGCTGCACAGAGCAAAGCTGTAAGATCCAGCATCAGGTGGGGACCAGCTCTCAGGCTGGAGAACTCTGCGCTTACCCACCCGCGAGGTGATGCTGCACAGCCGGCTGCTAAGGAATGGCAGCAACCTGGCCAGCGTCGGATGAGATTGCAACGGGTGGCCACTTTGCCTGGATGCAGCAGCCACACTCCTCCAGACCTCCATGGATGCCGTTTCTCTCCACCAGTTGTGTAGTGAGCCAAGGTGCGGGGTGGGACCCACAGCACCTCATGGGATCAGCCCTTCTCCGCCATTATGCACTGGCGTGCTGGCACTGAATCTTAACCAGCAAGGCAAACCCAAATCCTCCATCACTCGGGAACTGACACAAACAGGGTTGCTTTGTCAGGTATGGGACTATGGGACTTTCCACTGACTGCTCTTCAAAACACTGTCCTGCTGCTGAGGGACTTTCTGCTCTGGTTTGGAAGCCCGCAGACTCCTGACAAGCGTTTGGATGTGTCAGCAATGGGCGCTGCTTAGAGCTGCGACAGACACAGATCGACAGACAGTATTTGCACTCGGGCTGGCACCTGTCAGGTTCTCCCCTTCGCAGCCTGTCTGAGTTTTATCTTCAGAACCAAGGGAAAAACAATATCAAGTGAAAAACCAAAATCCTTCAGAGCTCACACACTGAACTACACTCGGAAGCCAATTTGAAAGCTTCTTTCTGGGTTACTCATGCCTCACCGAGTCTACTTATACTTTCACTTCTCATCATGATTTTTATATAAAGTCTCATAAATGGTCATAAACCATTACACAAGTATTTGGTTATTCATATCAATTCAGTTGCTTGTTAGAGGCCCGTCTGCTTAAGGCAGTGAAGGGCCGCAGAACTCCACAGCTTGAATTCCTCAAATATGAAGGAAGAATAAATTTGTCAATTCTCCAGTGGATCTACCCTCACAGAAACATCAAACGCTTCAAAATACTTCCCAGTAGGAAGAAAATATTTGGATATAAACAACTAACCTTTTTTGGGGAAAAGTTATCGGAATCCAAGCTGAGAAGCAGCTAGCTGGTCCAGTCTCAGCCTAGAGAAATGAAAGGTCAGTGATTCCTAATCACCAGGACTGCTATCGGAAGCCTGTTTGGTTCATTACAGGCAGAGTCCTGCAATCTTGCCTCTATAAGCTTTTATAAGCAAGTGCCATATGGACAGACTCGCTCGCGTTATTAAATAATTTATTATACACCAACCCAAACACTTCCTCCAATCCTGTTTGTGTCCTGAAATTGCTAATTAGTTCCTGCTACAGCTTCCAAAGTCAAAAGTGTGTTTCAATTCCTCTCTCCATGTCATGAAAGCTGCCACGCACCCAAAGGCAGCCCAGTGCCTCTAATCTGTCTCAATTACAGTCACTACACCGCTGTCAGGCAATTCAAGTATCTCCCAAGCATCCAAGAAAAAGAATTTGATGTTTTCAATGTCAAATAAATGTCAGGCCAGAGTGGAAGCAGCATGAACAGAAGGTTTTCTTCAACTTCCCTAACAAAAAATGGACCTTGCAGCCCAAGTTTTCAACGTACAGTATTTGGGTACTTAATTCTCATGGATTCCAGCATAAGGCAGAAACCTTAACATCTTTAAGAATTTTCCACCCATCCCCAAAGCACAGTATCCAGGCAGGGGCTACAGATGGTGAGGGAAGAGAAGATGCTGCTGCTCCTTCCTTATTTGAATAGGGATGCACTGGGACGCGCCACACGGAAGGTGTGGAGTGAAGGGGTAACTCTTTTCCTTTCTGCCAACCATTCTCTGCAACCATTCTGTTCTAGAAAAACGGGGAACTTTCTATTAAATTTAAACATGTCTGCTGTTTGATGCACTGACTGTCTCATAATCACAGGCAGAACTGACACAAAACCAGCTTTGCCCATAGAATTATAGGTTTCCCGGAAACACAGATCTTGCTATAAAACTTAAATTTGGACCAAAATATGAGATAGGACAACACAATCTGGAGAGAATTAGCTCACTAAAGCCTTAGCTGTTCAAACACACACACATACTACAACCACAAATAAATCTATTTGCAAGTTAAAAAAAAAAGATTGGGGCCCCAGCACGTAGCAGTGAATGAGATACTGAGTTGAATGAATAGAGGAAGAACAGAGACATTTTTCAAAAGGCAACAGGGGAACATTACACAGCATCCAACTGCAGCCTGGCCCCATCTCTACCATCCCACAGGCATGGCCCACATTCACAAACCACCAGAAAGTCATATGAGAAATTTTACTACAAAGCCACAAGGGACACTACCTCAAAGCAACTCTGACAGCTTCTTTGAAACCACTTCATCGCCGTTAAAATAGTGAAAAGATCCCTAACCCAATAGCCACTTTGTTTAGGACAGTTTTCAATTTCAATGCAGCTTTCTTATGGTAATAACATGCAATTAAAAATTGAGCTTAAAACCACCCATGTAAAAGATTCTAAGCAGAAGCTGACATTTACTGTGGAGGTTGTTCACGCCTATAGAAAACTCTGAAAAGGTCAGTAATAAGTGTAAATAAGGTGAGACACTTCCTCAAGAGTATTGAAATTCCCATCATGTTATGACCTATACCCACTTCTGTTCATTCCTATCTGCAAGGCAATGTTATGAATGCCCTGATGGCTTCTCATGGGCCATCTCAGCCATAGCTGGGTCTAGAAATTGGCCTCCAGACTGCAGTGAGGAAGGGCACCAAATTTTAAGTGTTTCAGGGAAGCTGGGCTCCACCGACGCAGAAAACTGCCAATACAGTTTAATTTCAGTGGGTTTAATCTCAGGATTGCTTTCAGCAAGCAGATATGTAGGATTTGGAGAGGACCTAGTTGTTAGGATTTAACTATTAAGCAAAATCTTGCAGAACTGCGCAAATCTAAGTCACACATGCCTTTACCAAGTCTTAAGTTTTAGACATTAGCACTAACCTGAAGGGAAGCACTCTCCTGGAAGCAGCACTCATGTAATTGAATAAGTGGGCCCTAACACCCACACCTTCTCATTCCTTGAGAAATCCCAAACACACTGCAATGCAACTAACACCTCAGTCATCCTTGACATTTCTCATCTCTCCTTCAGACATCTGTAAGTTGCCTTTTGTGCTCCACAGCGATCACTAGCGTGTTTTATGACTCAATGCACAAAGTATCCCCACAAGGGGAGTGGGAAACCTGCATTTGCAAGGAATGCAGACTTCCAATTTCCTAAGTGCTTAAAGGTCATTGGGGACACTCCAGTTAAGGCAGATCCTTTCTCTAGATCTTACTCTTCTCCCCTCATATTTTGAATGAGTCTTTTGAGATGCTTTTCTTGCTCATCATTTTTAAGCTCTCAGCAGGACTCTCAGCAATTATACGCTCAATCATGATTACAGATTTGCTGGTTGTGATTTTAGAGGTCTCAAAACAAAACTCATTAGATTAAATATTCTTCCTGGCTTTGTATGAGAGGGACAAGAGGAACTGATGTTTTCAAATGGAGTGCATTTGCTACCTGGCTTGTTAGCATGAGCCAGTAAGAAAGATGTTGCTTTGGAAATCAGGAAACCTCATCTCTCTTCCCAGCTCGGTCACCGAAATGCCGTGTAACCACACAACTCACTTTGGCAGCCTGTGTCCCCCTCTCCCCTCCCACTCTGTTTCTGCCTCGTCCACCTAAACCTGGCCTGTCCAAGCAGACTGTCACTGTGTGTCAGGTACTTACACTTTACTGAGGCTATGGGTAAAAGACAATACAAAATTGCTCTAAATGTCTCCCAAAAAACCAACAATATATTCAGTAAAGTAAGGAGACTGCAAGGCGTGCAAAACATGACTGAACGGACATGAGGTGGAAGGATTGCTCTCTGCGAATCCTCCCTCCAGACAAGCCTGAATCATGTTCTATTCCTAAACAGACAAATAACACTTCATGCTATTACAGACTTCCACTTTTCCCTATGACCAAGACACTGAACATTCAGGGCTGAAACTAATGGTCTGAGAGGCCAAAATAAAAATGCTCTCCTTTCTACCACGTACTGATCAACATTCGCCTCCATCACCTGGAAACGCCTGGGTTGGCAATCAAGCTCTCAGTGGGTTCAGAGCAATGAACAGCTGGATTGACATTGCTTTCTAAACCACGGAGAGATAAGATTCCCCCCCTTCCAGCTGACAGGTAAATTTAAGTGTCTGCTTTACAATGTAAAATGCCTGCCTCTCGGGTCAAGGTCATTTTTCTTCCATCCACAGTTAAGAGGTATATGGCACATTAAGTCGTATCATTCCCCTGTCATGCTGGAGGAGGGGGGAGCTTTTAAGCTTGTGCAGAGCACTCAGGGTTATAGAAATAAATACGGCTTTATATAGCAGCTTTCACACTCAAAGTGGTTTACAAAGTAATGAGTCAGATAATAGGACTGCAGCAGCTGTGCAGGTAAACGCACTAGAAATTAATGCTGAGAAAACAGAAGTCTTAATTTTATTCTCTTTATTTGCCTTTCTGCAAAACATGACTGCAGCTTCAGTCTGACTAATGAGCATCCGCGACTTCTGCAATTCAGAATGCACAGGTTATTTGACATTCCAGTTTATTTTAATTTTCAGATTAACTCCATGATTAAAGCTCTCCATTAACTCTAATAAATACTGTTCAAGCAAAAGTGGAAAAAATGCTAGACACCTTACTGCACGTACCGCCCCTGTCTTGGCTGCATTATAAGGAAGGCCTCCTTGCTTGATCTCTAGCACCTCAATTTGCAATTAGTTCAGAATCACACAACTATTCCATTTTTGTTTCCCTTTCTCTCCCCCATCATTAGCTGTCACAAGCACACCCTCAAAGACTGATTAATGTAGTGTTGCAAGGACTACACGGTTTATTGTGCTGACACCAGACAAAGTACATATTATAAGTAAAAATGTATTTGTTTTTTAAAAAAGCCATACCTTGGGGGGAAAAAAATAGTTATAAAAAATAATCAATCAACCCAAGATCCAGCAATTAAGATGCATTTTACATATACTGTCCTTTCCCAGGTTCCATGGGCAAATGGGCGCTCTCGTTCTTCCCATCTGAGTCACCCAGCTAGCTGTCATGGATGAAGTCGTTTTGGAAAAACCTTGTCCCTACAAAAAACGTGCTGGTTTTTGCAGACAGATTTTTTTTTTTTTTTTTTTTTTTGGCTGACTTTGTAAGCAGTTAACAAAAGAGTCACACAGAACAACTAGGTTGAAAGAGTGCGGGACGTGACTTGGGCCAGCTCCCTGCTCAAAGCAGGTTCAATGCTGAATTTAGACCAGGTTATTTATGGCTTTGTCCAGTCAGGTCTTGAAACCCTTCAATGATAGAGAACCCTTCAACGCCTCTCTGAGGAACCTGTTCCAATGCTTAATTAAGGGCATTAGCCTGCATTTTTGTGGGCAAGAGAATACCAGACAGGACAGCCAGAGTATCCCAGACAGACGCTTTAAGTAAGATCGGAGAGATGTCTGTCTAGTGTTGAGTTTTGAAAGCATCTGAATCACGTAGGCCTCCAAGAAAGCTATCCACATTCCTATTACTCCTAAAGGCACAACCTTCATAACACTCACCCGGAGCTATAACTACTTCCTTTACTTATGCACACTCTATTTCTGGAAACCTGGCAAGGGATTTAAATCAACATTACACCATTTTTCTGCCTCAGCTGTTCTGAAACTTTCTGCTGTTCTCTTAACTTGTCAAGTAGCTTTGTCAGCAGAACTTTGCTGCGGTACTTTTGATGGACACTAGAGACAACCGTAACTTTGTGCAACACAGGTTTTGTAATCGATTTTGACATGAAATTTCACCTCTAAATTCTGACAGAAGCCAAAGTTCCTCTTCCTTGCACTTCACAATACTACTGCCTAGGCAACCAGGACAACTTTCTGATTCACACCCCTCTTCAAAGTATCATCCTCCTTTTTTGCACTTATGCTAAAACGGGGGGAAAAGTCTCTGAGCTTTCATTGTTGTTGTTTCTTAACTGAAGCTGAGTAAGCAGCATGGCAGAAATCGGACATAATGCAACAGTGATGAATGGATGGATGGATGGACGGACAGATGGAGTGAGTTTTTCATTGCAGTGACTAAGTCTCAAGACTGAGGCAGTTACAGTTATGTGGGATAAGCACCTTCCCACCAACTCCTGCTTTTTTTTCTGGCAGACTTTCTTGGCACATTCTCATTTTATAAACAGTCCTTGAGCAACATCTGTATAAATGAGCTATGCTCTGTAATAGCAGGCATTCTATTTTAGAGTAACAATTAGAATTGCTTGTAGAATAGAAATGCAAAAACATATACACAAACCAAGGGGTGGGGAGAGAAAAGTATTAACCATTCTTAGCTGGGGCAAACAGTACAGGGAAAGCTGTGAAAAGAAAAAATATGACTGATGTCAATCACTTTCCAACATTAACTGTTTTATCATCAGAAATGTTAGCCAAGTATAAAGGACACGAAAATCCAATCAGTGGTTGAAGGGTTAAGATCCTGCACTGCCAGAGAGCACACACTGCTATAACTAAAGTAAATGTTGTAGCTGGGCTGTAAAACTTGCTGAGGTCTCGAGTTATGTATTGGTTTCTGTATGTACCTATCTCTACAGAGCATCATAAAACACAGTTGAACTTCTCCATAACAATAGAGAGGAAGTACAATATGCATAGCAAGAACACAAAGCAATTCATAGTATCACATATTTTCAAAATGCTGTCTACAACATGAGCTCCTCAGTGCATTCACCCAGTTTCCCATTGGTGCAAGTCACTACCACCTTTAACAAAAATTATGTTTTTATTTCATTTTTCTATCACTGTGGTGCTAGCAACAGTTGTGATACACAATACTTTGGCAAAATTTTGCTGTTTTTACAAATGTATCATTTACACTCCATCCGTACTGGATATCCCAGCAGCAGTGAAAATACCAGCAATTATTCTTGTGAAGGCAGTGGAAGTAGCAGACACTTCATGAACGAGTTCACTATAGCCCGGCATCTGAACGCAATTAACTTGCCTAAGGCCAGGCAGCAAGTCAGCAGCAATGCTGGAATGTGAAAATGAGACTTTCTTACTTCAAGCTCTGTCTTTTGCTGAAGCTCCAGATCACTCCATCTCCTTAGTAGCTGCTGTAATTACCATGTGCTTGAGTGGAGCTCCTGCTGTTTAGTTTTTCATAGGCTACTTTATTATGCGAGTATATATAGGCTGTTCTAGCGTAAGATGTTATAACCACATGCATAAGTCTCATTTTCTGTGCATTTATAACTTGGCCACAAATTCACATCAAGCTGGAAAGGGAATTTACCACCTGGGATTCTTGTCTTTTGAAGACACTGCTAGTTATTATAATACATCTATATTCTTGGGTGTCAGCCTCAGGCAAGACGGAGCGGGAAGCTGACTACTGGAGTTATTTTATAGTCCTGAGAGCCACAGGTGAAACGACCTAAAGGTGGAGAGGGAGAACGTTGTCTCCTACTGCCAGATTTTCCCCTCCAGGCACTGAGGAAGACCCACCATTCAAGAATGCAAGAGAAGGATAAAGAGGTGGAACAGTTGTGGATGTTCATTCACTATTTCCAGGATAACCAGAGTACCTTACAGGTAAGTCAGATTTTTCTCATGCAGAAGGAAGAGTTTGAAACAATTCAGAACGCAAGCTGCCTTCCTAACTCATCTTGCATGTGACCTTTAGCTGTTAAGACAGAGGTGGAAGACAAAGGGAAAAACTGGGCAATTTATAGGATAGTCCAGTCACACAAACATTGTGCTTCCTCTTACTACAAGCAAAGAAATTACAGTGGAGCCAAGTAGTCATGGACAAGAACAACCACCTTATGACTTCATGAAGAGCTGCATAAATACAGATATGAAGGAAATTCTCGTATCACTACAATCACTCCTCCTGCCTCCCTGTCCCAGCAGTTGTTTCCCACTGCTCCCTCAGCTTAAACTTCGAAGCTATATAACCTAAACCAAAAAAAAAATAAGACAGTCACACTATGAAGCGTTCATATTGGGGGTGGGAAGATGTTAATGGCATTTAACACAGCTGAAATTTCTTCTCCAGTTTACACTGGTTATATATCCTCCATATAGCAGAACTCTTCAAGTTCCCAATTCAAATCTTCCTAACGCAACATCTCTCTTAACTGGGCAATTTATAGGATAGTCTAGTCACACAAACATTGTGCTTCCCCTTACTGCAGCTGCAACAGCTTCGCTGTTCCACAGATGCCATTTCACCTCCACCATGAATCTAGCCCGTGTCGTCTGTAAATACAATTTTTGCCTGGATGTCCCTATGGACAAAACAAGGGACCGGAAAGACAGCTCAGAGCTGCAATGTCAAAGCATTCTCAGAAGCGAGAGTGCAGCAATTTGACAAACACGGTAGCAATTACCAGAACGCAAAGCCAAAACTATTTTTCACATTCCTGAGCAGAGAGATAACACCAGCGTAAGAGCTGGTCCTATAACGGATGCAAATTCCTCTCACATGATTTGGTGGAATAACTAAACCCCACACAGCAGAGCTGTGAGTCTCAGCAGCACTACTATGCACAGTCACTGTGTAGGGTATCGGTCATATCAGTAGTATTTCTCCCAGAAAAATATTTGTTTCCTCACAGTCTCCAAAGTAAGAATGTCGTAGGACAGAACTGTATTAACAAGTGAAAAGAATTAGCGGCAGAATTCAGAAAGGTCATACACACTTGAGAAAAACAAGGCTGACCTGAGTCCTTATCGATATTTGAATATTCCTGCAAAAATAACTACTACGAATATACAATATTAAATGCCTACATGAATGCAAGTGATCACACCCACCGGTGATGACAGTAAAACTTCAGATAAGGCAGACGCATCTTGTGCCTCAAGGCCATGCTGACCCTAAGACAGCTCACGCATACGTCTGTGGATAACAAATGCACCTCGCAGTTGACAAACACTGCCATGCCTAGGCAACTACTGACGTACAAATGTGTGTTACGACTTAAGTCACCTGTATGTCAAGAGAGAACTAAAAAGGATATAGCACTTGAAGAAAATCACATTTAGCAACAAACGAATAGTGACGCAACAAAACAAGCAGACCATAAGAGAAACTTGGACGTGCAATGATGTTCACTGATATAACTTACGTCCCTCTACAAAGGTTTGCTGACTCCTACACAACAGAGCACTTTGTTTTATTAAATCCAAATTCTAGCAGTATAATGCAATACAAAGCGTAACCGTGCCCTTTACATGTCTGCCAAAGTCCTGTTGCAGCAGCATGCACCAAGATAAAGACTCAAGAGATTTTGTCTAGTTGCTGCTGTTTAATGCATTACATGACAATCTCTCACCATGGGTACCTGTGGGTAAAACATGCTACCTGGGGAAAATCTGCTGCTTTAACTGCTCAGCTAATTCAACACCTGTTAAAAATAGGTGCGGGTTATTTTGTGGGTTTTTTTTTTGTTTGTTTGTCTGTTTTAAACCTTATGCCCCCAAGTTATGTACAAGGAAACAGAGGTCGTTCCACGAAGGACAACATCCTTCAAAGGCCAAGCTGTTCAAGGCTTACTACCTGCACAAAAGCAACAAGGAAGGAACAACCCTTAAGAATTGTGCTAATGATTTATTTTATGCAACATCTGTGCAACAAGGTGAGCTTCTCACAAGATAAAACCGTGAATCGGTAACTAGGACTAGAACTGCTTTAGCAATGATGTCCAGCAGCTCTGTATGGCTATGACACAAATCTACCATGAAGAACCAACTGATCCTCGCAACAGGCAGCAAGAACTGAGAACAGCTAGTGACAAGGAACATCAAGATAACGAAGCAGTGTTTATTTAACAGGTTTCAAAGTCAGCTGTCCCTGAAAAGCCAGGCAGACCCTTCTACTTGTTCCTTCTCCTGCCTTGTTGGCCTACATAAAACTTCTCAAGCAACAACATTTCTAATCAGGTACAATCTTACAGCAAGTTTCCTTGTAGGTACTCCGGAGTACGTACTGGAACTAGGACTGAGACAGAAGTCAAAGAAAAACACCTCCTCATCTCTGAAAATGAGTCACCACCACCCATTACTGCTCAGCTCATCTAGAGTTTACAGACAATTTGTGCTGCCTGTAAATTCTGTAAAAACACTCTGTAAAAAGAACAACACTCCTAATGGAACGATTTCTTGTTTTAAGGAAGTTTTATCAAATTAACTATTGGTGACAGAATTTTGCACTCCATTTAAAATCCATGCTAAGCAAATAACCATTAAACCCTCTCCATACCTGAGTCATGCAAGAAATGCATATACCATTAAAACAGAGAAGGTGTCAGTGTGTTAATATAGCCTACAACTCTTACAGACTTAGACCAGTCTACTTGATAATGATCATTGTTCTATAATACCTTTGGGATTAGTTCAAATTGCTTGAGTTGTCACGTTAAGAACAACAAGAAGCTATTGCAGACTTATTCTTTTCACTGGAAGAAGATATGTTAGGGCAGAAACAAGACAAAAGACATAATAGTACTGCTGGACCTCCAATTCACATTCCAGCTGCTTCTCCACATATGATTTTTCAAACCCTTCAGTTTCAGCCCTAAACTTACAATTTATGTTCTACATAATCAAATTTAACAGATCCATAAAGATCACAAATGAGAGTTTCCACCTGTAGAGCACAGCTCAGCAGGCCAGGAAGCAACCCACTGCCGTGTTTCAACCCAGCTTTGAACAAACAAGTGGCTCAACGCAAGAACTGCAGAAGATTATGACAATAAAAGCAGAGCATTCCAAACCAGTTAGCAGTCAGCTGTGGAAAGAGCGTGTATGCAAGAAAGGAAAAATCCACAGGTGCCTGCTCCGAATTCCTTGCAGATGTTGAAAATGAGAATTTAAGGTACCGGGCTAGAGAAAGTTTGGCAAGGGCAGGCTCCATATGGGAATTTTCCTATTCAAGGCAATAAATTTTCTCTGACTCAAAGCACTGGAAGACAGATGAGAAATCTTTCACTGGTTCGTAAATTATGAAAAACATAGGGGACCAAAATGAACACTCTGCTTAGTAAAGCAATGGAAATAAGAGATACTTAATAATTCTGATAGGAATTCTCAACAGCGTGCATGAAATACTTAAAAAATGTTAATACAAGAACACATTACTTGCTCTCACAGAGGAGATCTTCCTAGTCCCTCAATTTCCACTAGCAGGCACAGGAGGGGTGTGGATGGTACCATTAATCAATCAGTTCTACTCACTTATTCACAATGCGACAATCAAAATTAATGATTGAAGGGAGCTGGAAAGGGCAGGTGAGTGCTTGAGTCAACTTGTAAAGATTTAAAGAAAACAAATTAAAACGGCAGTGAAATGAAAACAGTAGCTAATCTTAATTACAAACCTAAAGTCAGAGTAAAGCTTCAGTGAAGTTTCTCTCTCTCCCCCCACTACATGTTGCCTTTACCTGAAGACAAATTGCCAGCATTTTTGTAATCTACTAAGTTAAAGTCATTACCCTGACAGTGCCAGGAAGTCTAATTTCCTGGAGCAGTAACACAAAGATTTATAGGGGAATTTAAACACTCACCTTCTGGAATAGAAAAATCTATCATCAGCATCAGGCTACGTGGAAAGCGACTGAGGATTTCAGATAATGGAGAAAGAAGAAATTCACCTGCTGACAAGTTCACCCCAAAATCTCATTCCCTACATACACAGGCTGCTGACCAGGGTAAGTGTACACACAAAGCTGACCTTTCAAATAAATTCAGCTTTCCTGTGAGCTCCCTGCTGCAAAAAAAATAACTTGTTCAACTGTAAGCAGCTTTAGCAGTAGTTCAGTATTTCTGCTTGACTCTCTCTTAAACTTACGTTGCCATTACAATAGAAGTAAGCTTAAATAATCAGAATGGAAAAGATAATACCTACTTTAATAAGCAATTCAAAGGAGAGATTGAGTTAGCTCATCCACCAGGCTGAAATGTACCTGCACTTGTCTCCTTATGGCTGAAAACTTTCAATTCCCTAATGAGACAGACTGAAATCATACCTGAACTTCAACACCCGAAGCACCTTAGAGCATCTGTTTTTATGCCATTAGATGTATGTGCCCATAAACAAGAAGCCACAAGATTAGCTTAAACCAAATAGCACTAAGGTCTGGATTTACTTAGGAATAACCAGCTCATTCCATATAAAAAGCTGTTTTTCTCTTCCGGACTTTCTCCTCTCATGTTCCAGCACTGATGAACAGAGACAGACAATCCAACACCTTCACATCAAGAGGATTAAATGTTACAACCTTTATAACATCTTCAGAGGGCTGACACATATCAATGCCGATTCTTTTCAGGAAAACCTTATCGCACAGTCTGCCATCTGAGACACTGCTTTCCGCTGCAGAGATATGATTAATCCTGATCTTCCCCCGAGCGCACGAGCCTCCTGTCACTACTCCTGCTCAGAAATAAGGACTTTGCGAACAAAGCAAAGGAATTGTACTATGCTATGTATTTAATGCATACACGGGAGAAATCAGCATTCGCGCTGTGGTAGTGCAGAAGAGAACATGCTGCAGAGGAGACAGCCAATACCACTACCAGTGACCTACTTTATATCGGGGAAGAGATTTCAGCAAGACTTCCCTCCCCCTCCCCCCCCCAAGCAGAAATTTCTGAAAGTACTAAATTTAGCAAGGTTGTGAAGACAGCATTCATAATTTCTTGTCAGTGCTGTTCCCTTCTCATATGGCTCTGTGCAACCTCTTATCACTTCCCCCCCAAATTTATCTGCTCTCTCTCTTTGACTGTCAGAAAAAAAAACAAAAAAAAAAAACAACCCACAAACAACCACGCTCCTTTCAACAAAGAGGAAACAAGAAGCTTCTCTTCCACAGTCTTTCCTCATGAGGACAGCAGTACTCTGGACACTGCCAGAGCACATATATTTATTTTTTACTATCAGATGAGACAGCTTCTGAAAGCACTGCAAGTTCTCCCGTCTGACATTATCCAGTTTACCACAGATAACAACCCTGAACTGGAAGCTTTCCCCTGCCAGAATGCCTAGCACATAAAATTATTAAAGGCTTAGAAATGGTTTCAGGGCTGCTCAAATGCTGCGCTGCAGCAAAATCTGATTTCCATTAAAAAACCAAGAGCAATCAGAAGAAAAGGAAAGTCTAGTTCATCACTTTGAAAAAAAAGAATCGCCTTCATTCATTTATTCCTCTCCAGAACAAAAAAATTCCAGGAAAACAAAAAAACCAAACCCAAAACCTAAGCATGTAGACTAAGGTAATAACTCACAAGACCCTTGGGACTGCTCAGGATATGAACGTGTTCCTAAGCTGTCTTAGAGAAAACCTCTGCCTCCCACACAGACACTAACCTGCCCCCACCCCCCAACCAGGAAGTACAAAAGTTTCTGGTTTTATGACGTTCAGCTACAGGACAGGCTGAGATTCCTGCAATTAAAGTAATTTGGAGACCAAACAAAGTTTCCAGAGATGATAGAAAATAGGCCTGAACTAGTTCACTGCTTCTAGTTTGCAGTTTTTCAAGCGATCATAAGTACAATGTCAATTAAGCTCAGTGATCATACCTAAGAATAATTTACAGGGAAATCATCACGTCAAGTCTTGAAAACTCATCTTTGGATCCACCAGATAAGCACCACGGATGTTAACTATAAGATTACAGGGAACTTAATAACACTGCATCTCAATAGTTGCTAACTACCACAATGTTCATTTGCTGCATTGCATGAACTAATCTTATTACTGCAGTTTCATTTGCCCACAAAGATTCCAGCTGAAAACTCACTTGAATATGGCTTTAATAATACATGAAAGAGATTAATCTATAATTGTTGATTTTTGAAATAGCACTTCATTGTGTCACTCAAGATGAGTGCTTTTGATCATTAAAACTTGCATGATTTTTCAGTCTTAGTAACGAGGTTCTGCTTCAGCTGAGAGCTGATCTCATCAGAGCCAATTATACTCTACGGCATAGGTCTGACCGGAGCTTTTAAGGTTTTTAAAACCGCAATTTTATTTTTCTTATCTTACCGAACAATTCAAAGTCTTAGCAAACTTGTTAGAACCTTTAATATCCAGGAACTCTCAGGTAAACTAGATGCTTTGCAGGAAACTACTAGTACTGAAGTGAACAAAAATACATCATTGAATTTATTTTTTACTCTCAGTACAAAACTGAACAGTTTCTCATGCCTTTTTCCATGTCAAAGGGCTTCTTTCAAAATGCTGTGGGATTAATCTCCTGACCTAATCTGGCATGAGATATGTAGTCAGACTAAAATCTATTCTGCTTAGATTAAATAGGGGTATCTTGAAATTATAAAATGAAATCTCTTCAAGAATGTGTGATTTCTAACAATTGAATAAGATAACAAGCTGTGTAAGCTCAGAGAGACAGATATGTCTCCCATAAGATAGACGACAACACTTCTACCATTAACAAAGCCACATGAAAGGTTTTTACCTTATTTTAAAGAAAGTTATGCAAGATCAATTTCTTTGCAGAAATCCTCAATTTCCATCCTTTCCCTTCAGCAGGACCTACGTTCCAATCACATTTAGGAGAGGAATGAAAGTACTGAAGCCCTTGCTATATTTTGTATTCCTTTCTTTTTCTGCATCCTTAAGACGTCTCCTTGCTCTGCAATGTAATCAAGGCCTGGCCCTGAAGCGATGTCATTAAAGGGAAAGCTGGTTAGGAGAAGTTTCCTGCAGCTCTCCGGATAGGATGGCATTGCACCTTCTAAGAGGTGCATTAGTATCTTGTGCAATAATGCACCAAATGAAAATTAGTGTTTAGACATTAGCCTAGAAACTGTACCCATTGTAAAGGGTGTCTGTAAATAGATTAGATCCATTTATGTATTAGGATTAGTTTGCATATCATCAAATCAGAGCTTCACTGCCAAAGAATTTCAGTATTATACCATTAGTGACTATCAGTACATCTCCAAGGATGTTAGATATGGCCTCTGTTGCTCCCCTCAGTAAGGAAACTGAGGCACAAATTAGTTGATTTAATCAAGGTCACTAGAGTAGCATAATTCAGATATCCCAAGTCAAAGGATCTCTCCATTGAGTCACTCTGTCTCTTTATACTCTCTGAAATTGTACAAGTGATGCAGGAAGAGTTTAAGATTTCCCTTCTGAAGAATACTCAGGTAGCTTTGGATATTGAGAGTTCACTAAGGTGTGGGTGCTGTGGGAGTGCTTTTCCTGCAAGGCTAGGTTGACAGGGTGGCACTGCAGCAGTTGCCATGACAATGGCCAAATCTTTGCAGTGACATTGCACACACTTCAAATGAAAACCTGTGCAAGTCTCAAAACACCGTCCAATGCTGTAAGAAGAGAGGATCCCAGTCAGATCCCAAAGGACAATGAAGAGATGACGCCAATGAGGTCCCAAATAATTTCCTAATCTCCAATTAAGAAAAGTACCACACACGCAGGAAGGGAATGCAGACTGTGAAAGATTTCACCTCTGCCAGAGCTGAAATACAAAAGCGCAATGCAGAAGAATTTTTCTGTGAACCTCCCGATTTTGAAAACTATCAGTACTACTCACTACAGACAGGGAGGAATACTGTATTCAGGAGAAGACCAACTATCAGTAAAGACAAAAAAATTGAACTCATTCCCTACTGTCACTCTCCAATTCGTTGGAAGACTGAACAACTACAGAGATGCCAGGGAAGTGAAAAGGTTAGCGCCAAGTACGCTCACCTAATGCATTTCTTAACTCCTTACATTCACCTCTAGTGCAGGCGATTCGCAAATAGAGATGTAAAGGAAGAGAGCATGCACTCACCCCTCTATGGAGTTACAATCATCTAACACCAAATCAGATGGACTTCTACAATTCAGCAGCTTTATATAAAAGCTGGTTATATCCAGTATTGAATACTAGATAACTACAAGCACTGACACATCTATTGTTTCAATTAACTGAATACAAAAGAGGGAGATCGGCCTGATATGCTCGTGTCTCAAGTCCCTTTAAAAGCCTCCAGCTCCCAGGCTACTTGTTATTTCCAAAAGCACAAACATTAGCATTACCTTTCGCTGCTTCGGATCGCTTAGGCAAATCAAGTGTATCAAAATTCCTGTCCGAATCTCCATTCTTCTTTCCTGTGCAAAAAAATAAGACAACAGATGGAAAAGGCTGTCAGCATACTGACAGGTAAGTTAGTGTCATATGCATCTACAAGATGAGAGAAGATAGAGACTCAGAATATAAATTGCAGACCATTACCCATATTTGTACATATCTGACTTGCAGCGCAGCTGCATAGCTGTGGTTTTAGCACGAGCAACTTAGGGACAAAAACCCACGCTACTTTCAGGTTGATCCACAAACATGCTTAGCATTAGCATTTCAGTGGGTTTTAAGAGTGCTTAAAATCTTGGAAAATTGTGCCGTTTCTCTTCTTGGCAAAGATATGCCCCTCCCTCAGAAGCCCAGTATTTACTTGTTATTTTCATTGAGGAATTTTGACCTGAAGCTTAGCTGAAGCGGAAACTGAGCAACAGAGAAAAAAAAAAAAAAAAAAACAAAAAACAAAAAACAAAGGCTTGCTTTGCAACCTCAATTTTCATTGTGACTATCAGGCAGGAAGGCCCAAATTTAATATATTTTACAGACAGCAGCCAACAACTTAACCTTGAATTGCCCTTCAATCAATAAAGTGCCATTTTGACTATTTATTAGAAACTAAAGGAAATAATTCCACACTTTTGCTAATAGACAGTTTCAAACCATTACCTCAGCTTTAATTTGTATAACCCTTCATAGAAAGCAGAACAAAACCCGGACTTCGATTTTAGTTAGGTTGGGAATTCCAGGTTATATAAATAACTGGAGAGGGAAGGGATAATTTTCATCCCCTCTTCTCCCCCCAAGGAGACGCACTGCCTTGAGCGAGCCCATGGACACTGCCGGATCAGCAGGCACCTTGCCATCAGAGAAATACTGACAGTGGAGACGGATTTGGAAGGTAGCGCAGGAATCTGCATAGCTTCTGAGGACAGCAGTGTACATTTTCGTTTTCCCAAATTATTTTGAGTGGAGGAAATCAAGTTATTTAGTCCCCCTCCCTCAAGAACAAAGGAGGCAGGTGCGGTAAATGAATTGAGAACACCACGACTGGAGCTGCCAGAGGTGGCTTCTGAGCAGGCTGCTAATGGAGGTCACAGAAGGGCTGAGAGCTCCACCAGTCAGGATGCTTAAAAGCAAACAGTAAAATGATCCTTGAAAGTGTAACGTGGAGATTAGCCTGACTCTTGACTGGGAATAGGTCATGCAATGGGAAAGGCCAATCCTTGCCCTGTTATAGCAGGGAGCCGGTACAGCTCGGCACAGGGAATTCAGTGGGCCACTCTACCTTTCCTCT
Source organism: Vanellus vanellus (assembly GCF_965231255.1). NCBI lineage: Eukaryota > Metazoa > Chordata > Aves > Charadriiformes > Charadriidae > Vanellus > Vanellus vanellus. The sequence goes on from NC_138921.1 coordinate 7,982,311, forward strand.
TGACAAAAGTACACATGCAGTACTATATAGAGAAAAAAATAGAGCTTTTAAACACCAATATGAATATTCAGAAATAACATCCAGAGGGGAAAAAAAAAAACAAAACAAAACCCAACCCTCAAGATAGCATTCCATTCCCTTCCTTTCTTTGGAAATATCACACTCTCTTGTTTTGAAATGCCCACACCGAATACCAGTCAACTTCAACTACTGTGCAAAACAAAACACGCATCTAGAAATTTTGTTCATGTGAAGTAATTTGCTTCATCATATAGAGTAGGAAAAAGCCCATCCAAGTTGCCAAAAGGTCATGCAGCCGGGTACCATGCTGCTCCTTTGAAAGGTATCATTTCTAAACCAAGGGACAGGAGTTAGCTGCACTTTGCAGCCCTCCATCAAATTTTTGCTCCATGAGGGCACCAGAAACATGTTGCCTGGGGAACCAAATACCAGAAAGAAAAAATGCTGTGCATCACCAAAGGACATTAAATTTCATAATGGCAGCTGAACCCAGTTACTGGCTGCAAACCCTTGCTGATCCTTAGAGCACTGACAGGGAAAAGCAGGGCGGGGGGGGAAACAACATTGAAGGAAGTCTGGTTTTAGGAAAGATTACAGACTTAAGGCAGACCAATAAATACGACTCCATCTTATCTACAAGTAGGACGAACTTTTTTTCACATGACCCCAAATTTCACGTCTCTGGCGTTAGCTAGTTTAAACCTCAGAACATTTACTTGAAGAGCCAGACCTTATTCAACAACTACTCATTTCAGAAGTTCCCTCTATAACTTCAAGGTTGGGGTTTGGTACTTCTAGCCCTGCAGAACTGAGATGGCGCAGTAAGAGTTCCCTTCTTTCTAGGGCACTCTTTAGTAAGCAGTATGTATTTGTGCACAAATTTTTAAAGAAGAGACTGTAGCAGCCAACAACGCTCTTCTGGACATCTTTTGAGCTGGCAATGCAGAAGCAGCTGCCTATTTACTAACCCATCTTTCATTAAGACAGCACACTCCACCTGTGCTCTCCGAGCTTCAGTCTCTCAATTTCTGGGCCAGACTGCAAATACTGTCCGTCTTCTCTGAAGCCTTTGCTAGTTTGTCTCTCAGCCCACCGAGGAACTAACCCACCTTGCAGGCAAAGCCACGTCTGTCCAAACCAGAAGCTGCCAGCTGTTAACGAATGGAAGCAATTCAGAACACAGAGCTCTGACCAAGGGGATTTCAACTCTACAAATTACTTGCTTAATCAAATTGAGCAAGGGCCAGGTTCAGAAATATCTGAGGCACCTACATTTTCCAGGGCTTTCCTCTAGAGAGGAGGTGACCGAGCTGTAAGAAAACTCCAAAAGAAATCCATCTAGAAGGCAAAGGTTTCAATCTGCAGCCCAGCTGGTATTTTTCCCATTTGATTTTCACAGGACCCACAAATATTGGTTTGGATTTTCTAAAAAGGTGACCAAATTTAGCAACTTCAAGAGCCTACCAATTACAAGTCTTTTGGCCATCCCCTGGCCTGACCGATATCCTGAGAAAACCAGCTTCACTGCCAGCTTCTGTAGCTCTGACCACCCCTCCGGCACTCAAGCCTGTCAGCAACGCTAGTGCAGAGGGACACTGAAATGACCACACTAACAGCAGGAAAGAAGTTTCAGGCTCCGTTTTTGTACATCTCAATTTCTGCCCTTCTGTGCATCTCCCTGCCCTGCTCTCCAAGTTTTCCAGCCCGAGGCATGCCAGAGAAAAGCCGATGCTGTTGGATCAGAAGAATTACTCCAAGCTTTGCCAAGAGACAGCCAGCTTTGAACGTGCCTCTGCCAGGTCTGGTCTGTGAGACCTGGCTGCAGGAACTGGCACAGCACTCCGGTTTGGGAAAACCGCCCGACATGAGAACTGCTTCTGCAAGATGCAGTTTACAGTCTCTGAAACAGTGGGATTAAAATTCTTTCTGTCTCCCCCTGCACTACTTTTCATTATGTAAGAAACAACCAAAACACGACCTTCGGCATTTTCAATCCGTCAGACACTTCAGTACAGGCTTTGAGGTGTGACCCAGCGTTATTAACCACTAATGTTGTTGCTAATCTTCCTCAAATGTCATTTTGCTTTACCTGATAATCAAAACTGCTATTCAGCTGGACCATTTTTGCTGAAGGATTAATTCCCAAATGCTTTCTTTGTGGTTAAAAAAAAAAAAAAAAAGTTGAAGGGAAAGACATTCTTCATAACAACCCTCCTGCCCCCAGTCAATACCACGCGTGTTAATGCACCCGCTGAACGGGTCCGCAGCAGGGTGGCAGAATGCAAGGGCTGGGCTCTATCTTGCCAACATGCCCATCCTCTGCAGGCTCACCAGTCCCAGTCTGAAAGCAGTGTCTCGCAGAACACTACTGGGCACCATTTGTTGGGGGAGCAATTAGGGTGTTCCCCCTCCCCCCCCCCCCCCCCCCCCCCCATTTCTCTTTTAGCTCAACCCTCCAGAACCCATTGATCTGAAGCAAGTGTCACAAACTGAAAATAACCTGAGTCAGTCTCAGTAACGCAGTGGAAGTCTCCAGGGCACTCACAGCCTAACAACTTCCCAGCAGAGAAGCCAGAGAGGCAAACCTTAGCCTCAGCCTCACGTATTCCAATTGCAATTTTACTTACTGTGCTGGGATGGGAAACTAAGTGTGCCTCCCCCAAGGCATTTACTGGGGGTAGCTTCATCCAGCTAGTTTGAGTGCCAGTAATAATGATGTAGCAGCCCAGGGATGGATGTCCAAGCAGACAGAACACCCAGGATCCCTGAGAACACACATCCAAGCCGCTGAGCCTCCATGGCTGCTGCTGCCCAGACCAGCTAGCAAAGCTGTACTCTGATACAACAGGGTTGGGGTGGCAACCTGCACTTAGGTGTTCTCTCTCTCGTGGGGTTATCAGCCCAGTTGCAGATCAATTCCCTTACTGCACTTACACCAGGAAATAATAAAACCTTGTCTCTTGTATTCTCAGTATGGGAAGACCCAACTCAAAGCGCTCACTCAATTAGAGGCTTTCCATGCCTACTGACATGAACTGGAGGATGCACTGGGGGAGCAGGGGAGAAGATGAATGAACAAGACTTTGATCTCAGCTCTTAGCCTTGCACGTAAAAGCTGAACAAAGCATATTATGGTGATGATGAAAAGAAAGTATTGCAAAGACTCACCTTGATTGAACCACTCCTCTAATTACCAGAAAAGCAGCAAAAGAAAAACAAAAATTTACAGGAAGGAAGAAAATACAAAGGAACAGTCACAAAGAGGCAGAATTTCACAGAATAGGTTCAAAACCTGAGTATTACAAGAATACTACAGCACTTTCATCAGTTAAAAAACCAAACCAAAACAAGATATTCCACTTTCTCCCTTTTGTTCCTGCTGAAAAAGCCAATCTTTCTCTGCACAGCTTTTGTTTTCTTCCTCTTTTCATTAAATGAAAAGGTGCTCAGAGAATTGAAGACTGACTAGCCCTTTGCAGAGGTGTTTGAAATGCTATGATCAATGACCATGAAATAAAATAAAATAAACATGGAAACACTGCAAGATTAAGTGAACAAGAGGGGGAGAGAGTTGATCTGTTTTAAAGTCCTACACTGAGAAAATTAAGGCAGGGTCGGACCAGGTATTCACATAAATTTGGTCGAGAGAAAAGGAAGGTTCTCTTTATGATTTTAAAAGCACATTTATGAATGGATTTTAATTTTTACTTTTTAAACACAACAGTTGTCTGTCCTCCTCTACCCTTTTGATCTACACACTACGAACTGTGAGCTCAGCATTATTACCAGTTGATTTCCCTCTAGAGAATAGCACACTTTAAAAAGGGCACTGCAAAAGGGAGGGAAAAATATGTTAAAATATACTTCAGAAATTGTCATTTCCTCCCGAACACACAAAGCCAAACCCAAGCTGTCACTGAGCACCGGCACTGCTCACTGAAATCCGCGGGTTCATCCTCAGTGTCAGATGATTTTGAGACCGATTTGTCCACAAAGGCACGATCAGATGCTTTGGCTGATCAACAGAAACTCTCAGGGTGTACAAACGCAGAAGGTATATGTAGGTTGGCCCCAGAGGACACATGCAGATGCTTGACAAAGGACGGCCACCACCTGAGAGCGCTCTCAGAGGACGATGACAGTTCTCAATCAGCACGCTCCCCTCCTCCCACAGTGCACACTCATAGCTTTTATATCTGAAAGTGTTTTCACTGACTGTGCTGCTCTCAAGCAGCAATACAACAGTCAGCACGTGTTATGGGTTTCCAAAGGTGATCACGCTGAAGCTTTAGTCATTCACTGTGAGAACAGGCTGGCCAGGCAGGTAAAATTCTTTCTTCAGTTTCCCCCCCAGTCATTGAAAGAGTCCCATCAATTTTTAATTTTATTTTTTTAAAGTACAGTTCAAATCTAGTTAATAACAGACTAGTCTGCAAAAGCAAGTTCACACTGTGATGACTTCCCTAACACATATGGGAACACAAAACATTTTAATAACATGTACAGGTCAGATCAAAGGAAGAATAATGTGCAGCACTCAGTCCATCAAGTTCAAACAATTCCACACCGGCTCTTCAGGACTAAGACCTTCCTTAGGCCTGGCTATAAATAGTAAGCCAGGATGTGAGTACACATGAATAAGGAGAATGAAGCCTAGACAGAAAATGGAGTTAATTATCTCTGAATTCAGTCTAGAATAGTAATTTCTCTGAAACAACAAAGAAAACAGATATAATTTGAGTGTCTCTTTATAAAGGAAAGATGGAAGGGGGGGTTACTGAGACTATTAATCCTCTCTTGTAATGAACCTCATTTGCAACACATGCCCCAGAGGAGAGAACAGGTCTGAAAGTGACTGACAATTAAAAGCTACAAAATCATGTTTGCAATTTAAATTGCCAAAAGAGTGACAGAATTGGGAAGTTGTATGCTTTGGTTGTGAGTGGGAGGGTAGGCTTTTAGTTTGTTTTCAAACATGAGAGACTGGAGGCATGGAAGGCGTACAGACAGGACTGCCGTGCATGGGGATGAAGGCATGATGGCCGTGACTCATGCGAGACAGCCAAGCGAGGGCACTAAGCACAGATATGACAGATGCAAGAACACAGCAGCGCAGAGGAGAGGCAGAGTACATCCACCTTTGTCCAACAGCAGTGTCATCTGTCAGCATGCACCACTCATATTTAAAGCCAAACAAAATGTCAGCAATTATGGAAAAAAATCCCAAATATCTAGTAGTAATGCGACAAGGGAGACGAACACATGCCATGACACTACCAACATGTACCTCCACCAAGCGAATCGTTCTAAACCGGCATGATGAATGAATCTGCAAGAGCAGGTCTACATGGCAAAATTTACCCCCAAATCCATTTCCAGTTCTGAGCTCTCTGCAACACATACCTTTAGCTTTTTTTCCACCAAAACAACCAGCATCATCTTTCTTCTTCTTCTGAGCACCTCCCGTGCTTGTAGTCTGACTGGCATCTAGTTCTTGGTACTTATCAGCTCCGGGGACCTCTTTGTGGACATGATAGGAAAGGTTCCGCATGATGCACACACAGTTCTCCACAGACTGTCACAGAGAAATTTATGTTATAACAAGTATTGCACCCTCTTATTTGCAAACCATTATATTATATAGTGGAGGGTTTGGGGGAATTTAAAAAAAGCCCACCTGCACCAGAAAAAGAATGTAGCTTTCAAGGAAGATTTAGTCAAGACCCCTAAAAATTTGTTCTTCTAAAAACGATTTTATTCTTCCAAAAGTGAAGTGCTTCATAAATAGTACCCATTCAAAATGAAAACTCTCTAATCAAAAATACCACCTGATCTTACATAAAGAATACAATTCACCGAAAGATCAAACACACAGCAGAAATGGTCATATAAGGATCTTATTTTAATACAAGCCTCTCTCTCATTCTTCCAACCTTTATAATCCCCAAGGGGCCTATTTTATTAAATTTTCTCTGGGTCAAAACCTAGGCCTTCTGAGGATTTCAATGAGAACACACATTGTCCCGTAGTAATAGCTAATCAATAGCACATCAGGTTCTGACAAGAGCAACGCTCTGTAGGTTGCAATGGTAACCACCAGGTGGTTACAAAATCCACTTCCAAAATCATCTGATTAAGTGACAGGGCTTTATAATTCCCATGTACAGTCCATCCCACGGTGGGACTCGAATAAAATAACGCTTTACAAGCCTTATTTGTTTTATAAAGCAATAGTATGCTCTTTCTTTGTTAAGCAGGTTAAACTTACAATATTCCTTATGCATATAAATACACTTCTAAGTGCCACAGGAAGAGATGATGATAAAAACAGACAAATCAAAATCCGCACCTAAAAAAACCCCACCAAAATTAAAGTGCTGCAGGTCTGAAGACATATCTTAATGTCTAAGCACTACAGTTTTTAGAGATGGTGCTGAATAAAGTCTTTAAAATGGGAATCGACTCCTTTGCTGTTACAGTGCAAAGCACAATACAATGGGACTCAATTCTGATTTGGAGACTACACTTATAAATATCAACTAAGTAATGCAGAACAATAGCAATAATGTCACCTACAATACCAAAGGACTACTCTCCCCACCCATCACAACCACTTGCCTTTGCTCACCTCATCAGCCACCCAAGGCAACATAGCAGCATCATGCTGATACCCCATGCGTAGTACCATGGATATCGCAACAGAAAGACAGGAAGATAATTACTACATTTTCTGAGGCAAGCATAATCCCCTTCTGATACTAGCAAACAGAAGTCAGATCCCAGTGCAACACTTCAGCCTAAATTAATGGAGACATCCATTAAGTTTTAATCCTCAAGATCACCTTATTGTCTGTATCCTTCTTGCCAACTGCAGATTGTAGAGCATGAAGGAGGGCATCCACCAACCCATCGCACTCTCTTAGTCTTCTGCGTGCTTCTGCGCCATCTGAACTTACATTCCTAACAGGATAGATTTAAAAGAAAATTTAGTCTTCTAACCTCCACCATTAAGTTGAAGGTGTGCCGATTTATATTACATTTATTAAGAACTCGTTACCTTGGATGAACAATTTGGAGGCAAAGTAGCCTGACAAACCTATTAAATCTCAGTAAAATATGGGCAATGCACATCTGTAACTCCCTGAATCTGAACAAAAAGGGGAACACAGTCACAGAGGTGCCTACAAACACATTTTTCTGAGTTGCTGGCAAGTCCTTACCTTAAACTGGACAGCAGTTTCAGAACAAACAATATGCAAACGAAAAATTTAATTTCAAACCAGAACTCAATCTCAAAAATATTTTCGCCACATTAAGAAAAACATGCAAGACCACAACACTGCTCAGCAGCATTCACGGCCACAGAAACTGCAAAAGATTAAACACAAGTGTACAATAAGCTATATTTTATCTAATCACTCTGTATATAAAATTGTTCTTCACTTTCTTTGGCCCCCATTTGCTCCAAAGAAGTCAGATGGAGTCACTGTGTGTAACTGTTGTCTCCTTGACTGCTCAAAGGTTCTCCACATCTGATATCTATCCCCAGTTTTCTGACTGGAAGTTGCTACTACCCAGTTTAAATCCCATGTTTTGACATTTACAGCCACCTTTCACACTGCGTACAGCAGATTCAGCACAAAGCCTGGAACAGTCACGTTTAGAAAGGAAAAGACGACAGTCAGTATGGTTATATGGCTTTAAATTTCTCAAAACATTGCACAAAAGAATGGCACAGGTAGAAGATGTGACAGAGCAGTAAAAAGCTACTCAGAGTTGTTAAATTTGCATACATCAATGACTACTTAAATTTTTAGCATCCCTTGCCCAGTGAGCATGGACACTACATACTGAAGCCCCAGCTGTGCATAAGCATCAACCTGCCATTACCCAATAAATAAATAAAATTCAAGTCATTTTTCCAAATGCTGCCTCCCCCTCCCCCCCCTTTTTTTTTTTTTTTTTTCTTTTTCTTTGTTTGGGGGGGAATGAAATGACAAAATGATTCTTTGTAGTGCTCGCTGGCAAAACCTATAAGGTAAGTTTTCTCAAAGCTGAAATGCACTAATTTCAACAACACCAGACAACCTTTTAGCTTTCAGGGTCTTTGAATTCCACAAACCCATAATAAGGTTAGCTCTCAAAAGCTCAGGACACATCACTACCTTCTGCTATCAGGATTGCGCAGCCAGTTTTTCTTTTTAACTAACTAGAGGGACTTCTAAATTCCAAGTAATTAACAAATCAATCATGGTCCCCCCTCCCATGTCCCTCCATCACCCAGGCAGGCTGGTATGTTAATTGGATAACTAGGAAAAAAAACACATTTTCTCAGAGACCTCTCAAAATCTGAAGACACTTAATTGTGAGCTGGTTGCTGTAACAGCACATTAACTTTCAATTAAGAACACAAATGACACGCACAGATAAATGAATCCTTTCCCCAAATCCTAACACACAGCCTCACCTCTAGCAATGGCCAATACAAGGCAGGTAAAGTGGATATTAAAATATGATTCCACAGGATATACGGAAGAGAATTCTACATGCTGTTTTTCCATCTCCAGTTGTACTAAACCTTTCATATCAAAAGCCCAAACAGGAATTTTAATGTAAAGTCTTTATGAAACTGAAATTAGAATTCCAATTCTCTGTGATAGCTTTCAGGAGTTATAACAATAAGCGATAGCAGATCCACCTCCAAGCACATTTATTAAAGCGGAACATTACTTATTAAGCTTGAGGGTGACAGAAATGCACTAAAAATGGTCTTATATGGAGCTGTGTATCACATTACTTATTCCCTCATTAAGTCTTAGAAATAGAGAGCTAAAACACGTAAGGAACACTTGCAGACTTCAAAAAAAAAATACCCAATTTTGCCAAAAACAATCCTTCACACCTTTCTTGCCCCAAGGCCCATTCATAAAAGATTCTTCTATTGTCCATTCATGCTACCACACTTATAGCACATTTGGTTTACTGCTTTGGTTATTAACAGCATCACAGTATTTTGTACCCTGTTTATTAAGGTAGACATTCATAAGGTTATAATTGAAAACGATACTATAAAAGTGCATCAGTAAGAGTGCGGCTTACTGATATAACTGGCTGTATTATCAACTACAGAAAAATTTACTGAAAATTAATGCCTCAAGAAAAAATTCCCACATATATCACAAATAAATAAGCATGAAAACTCTGCAGAATCAAATTAATAGCTAATTAACACTACGAACAAATTATCCAGACATCAAACTTTGCGGTTTTAATGTTGTAACTAACACATTAGAAAATGTATCCTTATAGAATCATAGAATTAGTGAGGTTGGAAGGGACCTTTAAGATCATCAAGTCCAACCGTTAACCTACCCTGATAAAAACACCACCACTTCTAAACCATGTCCCTAAGCACCTCATCTACCCTTTTCTTAAACACCTCCAGGGATGGTGAATCCACCACCTCTCTGGGCAGCCTATTCCAATGTTTAATAACCCTTTCAGTGAAAAAATGCTTCCTAATATCCAATCTAAACCTGCCCTGACATAACTTGAACCCATTTCCTCTTGTCCTATCACTTGTCACCAGGGAGAAGAGGTCAGCTCCCATCTCTCTAAAACCTCCTTTCAGGTAGTTGTAGAGGGTGATAAGGTCTCCCCTCAGCCTCCTCTTCTCCAGGCTAAACAACCCCAGATCCCTCAGTCGTTCCTCATAAGGTTTGTCCTCCAGACCCTTCACCAGCTTTGTAGCCCTTCTCTGGACACGCTCCAACACCTCAATGTCCTTCTTGTAGTGAGGGGCCCAAAACTGAACACAGTACTCGAGGTGAGGCCTCACCAGTGCCGAGTACAGGGGGATGATTACTTCCCTAGTCTGGCTCACCACACTATTCCTGATGCAGGCCAGGATGGTGTTGGCCTTCTTGGCTGCCTGGGCACACTGCTGGCTCCTACTCAGCCGGCTGTCCACCAACACCCCCAGGTCCTTTTCTGCCAGGCAGCTTTCGAGCCACTCCGCCCCCAGTCTGTAGCGCTGCATGGGGTTGTTGTGACCCAAGTGCAGGACCCGACACTTGGCCTTGTTGAACCTCATACCATTGGCCTCAGCCCATCTGTCCAGCCTGTCCAGATCCCTCTGCAGAGCCAATCTACCCTCAAGCAGATCAACACGCCCCCCTAGTTTAGTGTCGTCTGCGAACTTACTGAGGGTGCATTCGATCCCCTCATCCAGATCATTGATAAAGATATTAAAGAGAACGGGCCCCAGCACTGATCCCTGGGGGACACCACTTGTGACTGGACACCAACTGGATTTAACTCCATTTACCACCACTCTCTGGGTACGGCCATCCAGCCAGTTTTTTACCCAGCGAAGAGTATACCTGTCCAGGCCATGAGCAGCCAGTTTCTCCAGGAGAATGCTATGGGAAACGGTGTCAAAAGCCTTGCAAAAATCCAGGTAGATAACATCCACAGCTTTTTCCTCGTCCACTAAGTGGGTCACCTTGTCATAGAAGGAGATCAGGTTTGACAGGCATGACCTGCCTTTCACAAAGCCATGCTGACTGGGCCTGATCACACTGTTCTCTTGCATGTGCCGTGTGATGGCACTGAGGATGATCTGCTCCATGACCTTCCCAGGCACCGATGTCAGACTGACTGGCCTGTAGTTCCCTGGATCCTCCTTCTGGCCCTTCTTATGGATGGGTGTCACATTTGCCAACCTCCAGTCAGCTGGGACTTCCCCGGTTATCCAGGACTGTTCATAAATGATGCAGAGTGGCCTGGTGAGCACTTCCGCCAGCTCCTTCAGTACCCTTGGATGGATCCCATCCGGCCCCATAGATTTGTGCACCTCCAGGTGCTGAAGCAGGTCCCTCACCATTTCCCTTTGGATTACAGGGGCTTCATTCTGCTCCCCATCCCTGTATTCTAGCTCAGGGGTCGGGGAACTCAAGGAACAACTGGTCCTACTGCTGAAGACTGAGGCAAAGACGGCATTAAGTACCTCAGCATCTCATGCAGAAACATCTGCTCCATAAATATCCAGCACTCTTGGGATTCTGCTAGTCCTCCTTTCCTTGGGTAATGAGATTGCTGCAGCCCAAGGGATTTATCTGACATGGAACAAGAAAACCCATTTCCTTGTCTGTAACTATAACCCAGACCTACTGGAGACCTCAGCTCACATTCTCCTCCACAGAAGTCTAGGCAACAGAGAGCTCGGAAAGACTAAGCCCAGGGAGATCAGCACCTGCTTCACAAAGTCTACTTTTCTGCTGCTCCAACACTACAAAAGGCAGTGAAGATCCCCCAGTTCCCATGGGAATATATGCATTTGAGATACATGCGCAAGTACGCCAAATATCCCTAAGCATTAAGCAAAGGCGAGTATGGTGAAAATGAAGACAGGTTGCTTTCAGTGAGTTCTCATCTGGCAATCCCAGGAGAAGTGCCCCCACAGTTTGTTTCCATGATCCAAAGCAACCTCCAAAAGCTCCTGCAACCCAGGAAAATCCCAGGTTGCATCTCTGCCATGGGGTGTTAAGACTCTATACCATCTACCTCCTTGAAAAACATCACCTGGTAGTCATCAGCCAAATTCACATCTTGGCTCTTCAGGAGGGACTGTAGGCATGGAGACAAGTGTGATTACACAGACAAGAGAGTTGGTGCTAGTACTGGTCATTAAAAAGGACAGAAACTGCAATGGAATAGCTAACCTGATATCGCACTCCACTGACCAAAGTCAGAAAAAAATCTCCTCCAATTTCACATCTGCACTGGAATTGTTCTTTGATGCATCTTACAGATCTATTACACATTATGGAATGAAAGACGTAACTAAATCACATTCCGAAGGAAACTTTCTAAGCAAAGTTTCTAAACCTCTTTCTTTTAAGAGTGATGGAAATCAATAAACGGGCGATGGATTCCAGCAGATGTTAACAGAGGATTTGTCGTCATCTTACACAGGGTGACACTCCACAGAAGGAATGCAAAGCCGCACCAGGGCAGAAACTTCCTGAAACTCACACAACAGAAAAATGGGCAACATATGGCATCCAGACTTGGATAAACCAGAGTTTTGCTTTTCACTGAACTTTTCTACACATAAGACAAGCATTGTCTTATATCAGAAGAAAATTAATTCTTCAGTGGATGGAATGTTTGACACCGAACAGAAAAGGGAGCCAAAGCCCTAGCTCAGGTGCTCGTTCATTCTGTTACTTAGGAGCTAGGCTGCCACGCAACAACTGCAATGACCCAAAGATTTTTAGAATTAAACACATTATCTCAGTGACTTGCCTGCTGGGGCATTTTAATATCAGGAACCTCTGTAGATGAAGTCAAAGATACTTTTTAAGTTTGAACAACTTAAGATAGGAACTCTGCAGGGCTTTTGAGGCACTGTATATGGGCAAAATCCTGTCATAAATGAAAAAGTTGACTGCCTGTCCAAATGGGTGGCAACCGGGAGGAGGAACTACCTGAAATGCTTTTACACAAGACAGTGACGAATGATACCTGCCATTCGTCTCTGGTGTTCGGTATGTACGGTCTGCTTCCCTTGCCTTGTCTCTACATCCCCAGAGAGGCCTCTGCTGCTTTCCCTGAGTTTCCCTGCTTTTCAATACTGTTCCAAGAGTCCAGTAAATGAAAAATATATTTTTCAAACAACAGTATCTTTCTCACATCACACTGCAAAGGGTAACAGAAAGCTTCACAGTGTGCTTGCCGTAAATATATACAACACACTCAAAAGAGCAATTCTAGGAGCAAGACATGGAATTACTGTCTATATTAAAAAAAGTAAATAGGAAGGAAACCAACTGTGTGACTGATTTTATGTAAATCAGTAAAATCACGAATCTCGTTCCAGAGATTTTAAATGCCCAGCCTTTAGCTGGAAAAAGCAACCTGGATGCTTCCTCAAATTCCTGGAGTCCAGACTGCAGACAGGACTAGCAAAAGAGGGTTTGTTAGGATGTTCAAATATATGCTTTCCCTGAGAAAACAAAACAGAGGAGCACTAAGTAAATGTTAAATAAAAGTAAATACCTACTAGCATAGAAACACATCAGGCTAGGAATCCACTCTGTTGGTATTAAAGACTTCACAAAATGGCGGGGAATGCGTTGAGCAATCTGTTCATGCTTTAGATAAGGTTATCATTATCACCAAATAGTTGTCTTAATGATATGCAAGTCTGAAGGTAACATTTGCATCTGCAGAATGGAGTTGGCATTCATCACCTCCAGGATAGGTGAGCTGTTACTATCTGTGCCACACACCAAAATTATCCTCAAGAGAAAAGATTTTAAATTAATTAAATGGATGGCACTTATTTCAATGCAAATCATGTAGCAATGCCCCCACTGTGTTCTCCCTAACAACGTGAAAGACAGAGCACAGACTTGGAGAGCTTTTGCTTCTTTGTTTACAGTTTTGGGTTTGGTTTTTTTTTTTTTTTTTTTTAAATGGTAAAGAGAAACTTGAAAATACAAGCAGTGAGATACATTATTTCTCTGAACATTAAATCTAGTATTTCCAAGACTATTGCCGTGTCTGCCACCTGGCTGGAAAGGGCCATCAGTTGTTACCCCCCGGTGCTGCAGGTGAAGCTGAAAGCCAAGGTGCGAGTATTACTAAACACTGACCATCCTGCTTCAGTTCAGCGGGTGTAAAAAGCACTTTCTTTAGAGACCCAGCTGGGAATGAAGACAACAGGTTGGGGAGTTCTTTTTTTATAGAAATAGAAAGCCGAACTACAAATTTTTAAGATATCCTCCTGGTATTATTTCTGCCTTTCTCTGGAAGAAATGTGGATAACAGCTGAGACAGTGATGAGTTCTTTCCAACAGCCTCTTGGTACACACTGCAAGGTCTCAGATTGCCCAAATGAATCCTACTTTTTACTACTGTAAACAACCTTCTAATAGCTATTTTTGTATTGCCAGGCTAAAAAGTAACATTGGCTCCTATATAGTCTGTCTCAGCACTGTTGAAGAAGATAAGGATACCTGATACAAATGACTGGGGTTTCCTGGCGGGCTGAGCAAGCGGCACTTCCCAAGCGGGCTGAGCTGCGGCAGTGCTGCGGCGGAGCTGCCGGGCAGTACACACACCTCGCTAGACCTTGACTGACACCATCACTGAGGCTTACATACTTCAGCTGATAAAATACTAGAAGATTCTCAGAAGTCTAATTTAAATATATTAGTTGTTTGATCCACCTACTCTGACAGTCAGAACCCTTGCTATAAAAACACCTTTCTGCACCCACACTTTGCTTCGCTATTAAGAAATTTTTATTTGGATATCTGCCAAAGGAGATTGATAAATAATAGTTGCAGTAAATGTACTCTATTTCTGAGCGTATTTCTAGGTACTGAATGTCCCAAAGGAGGAATATACAGCATTTTAAAATCATTCCACCATTTAATGCAGAAATAGAATGAATTCCATACTTCAGTTCACATGAAATACCAGAAAGTTTAATTGGTTTTAAGTTCATTGTTCGGAAAATAAGAGAGAAAAAGAAAGAAGCTGCCTGTGACACAAAGATAGCCTGATCCAGGCAGCACTGGTCAAAGAGCCTTGTACAACACAATGGAGTTTGGCAATAGACAGCCGAGTTGCAAATAAAGCAGAAGATATGGTAAAGAAAACAGGAAGAAGTCAAAGTCCAAATGAAATGCACAGAAAGACAGAAGAGTTCTATCAATGGCAACGTTACGTAGGGAGCAGCTATTTAGCTGAGAAAAGGTGTATCAGACCCGGGCCACTGGAAATTTCTGCTCCACTTAAGCATCCACTTACCAGCTAGACCTGAGAGAGAAGCAGCAGAGCAGCCCCGGTTGCCTTGCATGTAACCCCCTCCCAGCTATCTGAATAAGGGATTGGTTTTGTTTAGTTGGTCAAATGCTCAAAAGAGGACATACCAAAATGCCCTCCCGAAAAAGGACTTCTCAAGCTTAGTCTGTGCTGCAGCGACACTGGCATAGAAAGATACCTACAAAGCACACTGTCATGTCTCATATTCATGTCAGCCCTGTCTAGAAGAGCTTCCTGCAACAAGCAGGGGCTCAACAGGCAGCAGTACAGTTTAACTAGGTACAGATGTCAAGTCCAGACTTTGTTATTTGTGTCTTTCTATATCCAAAACATCATGTAATGCCTTTTCAGTAAAATGCTGACTGGTTACCTCCTGCATGACCTACTTGGAGGGCCTTAGCTTGCTCTCCTGTAATGCAAAACGATGTAGAAACACACTACACAAGAATTCCACGATGCCCAGCAGCTACTTTGCTTCCAAATTATTCCAGTCTCTGTTTAGAGGAAAGGCTAAGGGGCTCTGCTTCCCTTACCACACACACTCGCTGCAATGTGAAAAGAATCTCAAAAATACCGAAACGATGCAATATTTATCTAATAAAGGATCATGGCTTACATGCCACCCAACGCAAACTATGTCCGTTACAGTGATTGCAGGGAGCTTTGTTTCCGTCTTGCTCTTCATCCCACCACACGACAGACATTATTGTAGACTCCCTTCACTGACAGCCAAGGGAGAAGGGACCTAGATTCATTCCTAAGTAATGACAGAAGGCAATAAGCAAGTGTACAACTTTAAATTTATACTTCAGATTTGATTGTAAAGCATTAAGGTTGCATGTAACTAGGTTATGTCTCTGTTCCTAAAATCTATGCATAATTTATTTATATTACAAGCTAAACATCAGGAACTGTCAGGAGGAACCCTAACAGCTCCTTACTAGCACGAATTAAACGCTCTGCTCATCATATAAGCCCCAGGACAGCCATATGCTGTGATCCTGCACAGTATCAGTAAGCTAATTAAGAAACTGCCTTCCCTCACTCCTCTCTATTGTGTAGATTTAAAATTTGAGTTGATTTTTTTTCCCAGTCTGGGTTGGGCAGATAAGCTTCTCCCTTTTCCATGCTGCTTGCTGCCTCTGAAGTGAAGATTCAAAGGCAAATTTCTGTACAGGTTTTATCTCTTTCTAAAACTATGTCTTTGCTGAAAGTCCAGCTCAAAAGTACCTGCTGCACAACAAAACACTGACAGTATCGTTAGCTCCAGCTTCTGGAGCAGCAGTCTCCCAAAGGCTGTGCACCAGCCTCCAAGCATGGTGGGGGGGAAGACAGAGAGGTGGCAGCATCCGCCCTCATCTCCTCTGGGTGGGACAAGGAGGTGCTAAGCTTTGTACAAAGTCCTGTCCGGGCCTCCTTGGTTAAACAACTGCCCTACAAAAGGGCTACTTGAACTATGATAGGGGAGCACACTGATTAAGAGGAAAAGTCAACCAAATGACTTTGTCAGAATTGTTTTTGGAGCGGGGGAGAAATGGAGCTGCCACAAGGAGGGCTCTGTATTAATGCTAGACTTGTGAAGCTCAATTACTAATTGGCTGCTGATAAAAAAAAAAAAAAAAAAAAAGAGAAAATGAAAGCCAGCATCTGAAAACTCCCATTTACATATCTTCTCTGTCCTGCCATACTTCAGTAAGCAAAGTTGTCCTGACACCAAGGGCAGCTCAGCTGGCAGCATCACCTGAGCTTCACCTCCCGCGCCCTGCTCTTCACTAGACAGCGCTTCCAGGTCAAAGATTTGCACTTAAGTGCCTTCCTTCTTCAGTCAGTTGGAGATGAAGGCTGCCTCAAGTATATGAGAGTGCAGGTAGGACAAATATTATGTGACTGTCACCATACACTATTATCAATGCCTGCAAGATTTGAAGATGGATAGAGCTTGAAGGAATTCACTTCGAAAGCTCTAATTCCCAAGCACTTTTCTTCAGAGAAAAGCCAAAGCCATACATTAATCATTAATAAGAAAGGAGGACATAAGCACCTGGCTTTGACAGCCTTTCTTCCTTTCCTCAAATTCAGCATGCAGAGATGGGAAGAAAAAATGGACACACCAGTATCACCGAGACACTCGTACAGTCATTTCCAGGGTGCAGAGAGAACTTTTCTGCCAAAAGACCACAGATTCTGTTTGACAAACCTTCTTTACCTTCATGTGCTTCACGGACACACGCACTCCTGCTACAAAGAGTACACGCTGTAGGTGTTCGCGTGTACACATATATTCACACAAAGACACAAGGACTCAAGGAACAACTTCATTATGATTAAGCACTGTAAGTTACATCTGCTGGACAAGATGTACATGCATGTACTTTAATGCTCTCTGTCCTCCTCAGAAAAAGGCTTAAAGCATTCTCATATAAAAACTCTATTTGGCACATCCTATGCATTAATCATTTACCATCAAGCTCCTGCAGTCCTCTTCCTCATGCAGTACGTAAAAGTAACAGGAGCCTGCAGACACTTATACATCATTTCTCCTCCTGGTGATGTATGCTTTCGTCTCTGAGTCTGTATACAGAGTCCTTATCTCATGTCTTCAAACATCGTATCTCACGCTTACCCTAACTCTTAGGTTTTGATTCTATGAGACCGGACTCTTAATTTATACCTACAGGAGGTACTTATTCCCAGCGTTCTCTAGGATCAACCACTTCAAAATCCTTGAACTACTAGTGTTTATCAACTTCAGGGGGAGGTAAGGACAGAGGTGCCAATCCCACATTAAAGACAGGAAAGTGAAAATCAGCAACTGAAGTCCAGATCCACTCAGGCACTTAGGAGCATAAATCTCACCAAAAAGGCAAGGAGATAGGGCTATTAAAAATTAGACCACAAAAAGGTTTATACCATTAATCCTGCCTGTAATTTTGTCAGAATAGTAGCAGAATACCAATTAAATCCATGCTTCTTAAGTCTCTCGTTACAGCTCTAGCCACCAGGTTGTCCCTTCTCTTCTCAGGAGCTGATGTTGGACAAGCTGTTATGTGCAATTTCGATCTGAAGAATGCATGTTTTTAGTGGAAGTCAAGTGGGGGCAGTTTGTTTGTGTTCGTACACCCCCGGCCAGGTCTCTGAACCATGAGGCTATTTGCAAATGTGAATTTCTGTGTACTTGGAGAATTGACAAGAAATGCTGCAACTACAGATGGTGCCCTGGAAAAAGGAGCACTTTGCATCTGTTTGCTATGCAAATTAATTCATTTAACATTCATTGACAGCAGGCCAGTTTAGCACAGGAATCAGGCTAGAAAGTTGGCAGTTTAGGAACTAAGTTCTACGCTGTCCCCTTAGAAGTGAAAAAATCCAAGGGAGAATTAAAAGTAATTAGGCAGGAAACAGCAATTAAGCCCAGAATGAATTTCATTTTTAAACCATTAAAATCCTTGCTGTTTCCAGAGAACTAGGAATCACGGTGGATACCTGCACAGAAAACAAAAAAGAAAATGTGTCTGCAGCAGTGCTCACTGACCCACAGATGCAGCACTTCCCCTAAAAAGCAGAGAAGTACCTGGGGAGAAACCTGGGGACACAGTGAAGGTCTCTGGCACCGCCTGGCTGCATGTGAGTGAGCCTTACTCCAGCAATCCCGCAAGCAATTCCACTTGTTCTCTTCTCCCAAAGCACCTTAACGTCTGGGTCAAAAATGTAGGAAGCATCACAAAATAGCCTTCTCAAGATACACCAAATCGTTACATTATTTAAACTGGAGGAGAGTACAATTTAAAAATGAATGCTTCTGGATTGCAAATCCCAGTAGGGATTTAGGAGTTTAAAGAGAAAAAACAAAAAGACAATAACTAGGAGAGACATTCTCCACATACCCAAAAGAATAAAATACAATGAGAAGACATGAAACTTGTACTACAAACAAAATAAAGGAACATCTATGCATATTTAACGATTCTCCTAGCAAATGTGTTCCTTACCTCTTCCTCAGTCCTACTTTTCCATAACCCAAAATCCACTTAATTTCAATAAATCAATCTTTGCTTTGTTTTTCACTGTTCCTTTCCAGACTTCCACCATATCTATTTCTCTCAACGGGTTCAACAGAATATAGTACCTTTATTTTATAAAATTACACCCATGGTAGCATCTATCACAAGGCTCATGACCATTTTTTGTAGTAAAATTATTATGGACATTGCAGATCCATTCATCATATTGGGTCTGCCCTTATAAACAAAACACAGCAATGGAAGGTGAAACATCTTTTTCCTGATCTCAGGACAAAAATGGAGACAAAATTACTATCATCTGCACTAGTTTCTGAAAACTTCAGTCTTTCTTGGTAAAGATTACAGAAAAAGCATGCAATAAATTTCAATACCAGATCATTGTTTGCAAACTGGCTGTGCTGCCAAGTCTTTATTTTGTAAAGAGGAACACAGAATTCCCCAAACACTTGCTTGAAGAGAGTTTTTGGCAAGTTAAGTACAGTGGGATGGCACACAGAACCCACTCGTCATGTTCCAGATGATACCAAGATTCAGAAGATCCCTACAATGGCCACAGTCATGGGAGAAGGTTTGACTTTAGAAGGAGCCCTCAAAATAAACACTGGTCTCCAAAGTCAATATAAACCTTAATCAGTTGCATTTTCTTCCCTTGATTCCTACTGGCTATGTATACATTGTCAGTTAGCTATGGTAGTTTGGTACAGACATCACGAAGTATCACAGGTAATCCGAGAGTTTAACTTATGGCAAAAGAGATAGTATTTGAACGGCAATCTTGAAGATAACAAACTTTGTACAGTTTCTCTGGTTTCCAGCTTGTAAATGACCAGGTCCAATGTTACTCAGTATCATGCACAGGGCTTTCTCAAATAGCAGCTCAGACAGATCTATTCCTCAGCACAAGCCCTTTGGCCACACAGACTAAAATCAACATCAGGCAACACATAGGGATTTTTGTTACTTTAGAAAGCAGGCAGAAATCAAGGCTATATGAAGCTAAACTACCTTAGCTTTGGGTAAGAGGCTGAAGAGTGCATGGATCACGGCTCTTATCTTGCAAATTTAATTTCCAAGTAAAGCAACTCTGGTGCAGGTACAAATGTTTGCTAAGATTTTGGCCCCAGTTACTGACCCCTCTGCTAAAGCATCCTTCCATCCCATATGTACCAGCAGCACTACACAATCTGTGCTGTTAATACCAAACATTAAACCCCTCTTTGGCACAAGAAGCCCAAGTTGACTACTCAGGATACAAGTCACCCTGCCCTACTCAGTCACAGACATACACCAGCACCTGAACTCCCCAAGTCAGGAAAAGAGAGACAAATAAATTACACAGGGGAAAAAAAAAAAAAAAAAAAAAAAGTATTGCAGACAGGATAAGACTGGAAAGGAAAATGGGATGGATCGGGATTTTAAGAAGAGGTAAAGGCAAATAAGTGTTGTTTGTTTGTTTGTTTTTTTTTTAATTACTTGTTTTCAATTATTTTGAAATAAGTGTTTCCAAGGCTCCACGTTATCAAAAGAGAGACCTAGATTAAGAACAAAGTAAAGATCAGAAAGCAGTGTTAAAAAAAGCGTGCAAATAATTAACTGGCACTTCATGCTGTGAATCACCGAGTTTGAAACAAAAATCGCCCACATCTGTTGATAAACTTCATTAACTGAAAAAATGATACTGAAACGAATGCCATCCTGCACGCATAACGCTTGTCTTCTGCTTGGATATCTAAACTGCAACAACATCTGTAACCTCAGAAGCTCAAAGATCCTCTCTGTTGTTTTGGAAGACAACACAGCACACACCTGTGGTTCACTTCCAAAGGGGACAAAGTGCTGGCATAGCATCAAAAGGACTCACTTCCCAATTAAATAACAAATTGGTAAAACAGTTTGTAGTCTGCAGTAAGCACCATTCATGGAAAATTGAATTTCTAGGACCAGTTACTGTGTCAACAAGAGAAGAGTAGGCAAAGGGGTTTTTAAACACTGACATCTGTCAGACAGATGGCTGCAACAATTTATTCTCTGCTGGTGTTAACTATCTTATCTTCCTGATGCTTTTAAGGATGAGCTGCAGAGGATTTCAACAAAAAATGCAAAATTATTTCCAACAGTAGTAATGATAATTACTTTTGATATGTCCAGTTTTATTCCTAGAGGCTGGAAGTGCTCTACAAGATGTATGCAGTATCACTGACATTGTAACAAGAAGTACAACCAACTGAAAGACAGCTCATACCTCACCAACTCCTGCACCTTTGCTGTCCTGGACTCGCTTTAGCTCACTGCAAGAAGTAAGGAGACAGCAAGACAGTCCTCTGCCTCCCTGTGGCAAGAGGTTGCTCTCTCCACAACACAACAAAGAGACGTGGACACGCTACCTTTTTCAGATTACCTCTCCCTGCTAACCTGCCATCACATCTCTGTTTACCTTAAGGAACTGCTTTCAAGCATGAAATCACCTTGCCCCTCATCCCACTGAAGCTTCAAATTTTCCACAAGGAAGCACACAATCCTGCATGACTATGACAGCAGAGACTATAGGTGAAAGGACTGAAATACCTTTCCCCTCTTCAACAACAGAAGAAGTTACTATTCGCTGGCTCCTGTCCTGATGCATCTGAAGTGCATCAGGACCACTTTTAAATACCAAAAGTTCCAATTCTCTAACTAACATATCTCAGTACTGCTATGCTCTACATCCCTCTTCGTTAGCCTTCAAGAATACAGAATGTCCAAAGTGGCACAAACTTTTGCACGTCCTGTAAAACCAGCACCTTACTTTAAATAAAAAACCCCAACCCCAAACAAACAACAAACAAAAAAAAATACCCCAAAGATCTCCTGGAATACAGAAGTTCAAGTGGATCAGTGCACCGCACATACTAATAAAAATTTATGATGTGGATTATGTTAGTCTACTAATGATCAATTTATTGTCTACACTTACTGGAGAATCTCACATTCATTCAGATAATCCTTTTATCCCCCCATCCCTCCATTCCCCCCCCCCCCCCCCCCCCAATTTCCTCTTGCAGAACAACATTAGAAAACGAGACACTAGTAAGTAAAAAACCTATGTCTGGAGCCTACTTAAAGGACCTTAGTTTCCAGTGGAACTGCAAATAATTTCAGTAATGGGCCCTTTTAGAACACTTTTCATTACTTTCTTCATTTGTGAAGTTACTCAGGGGAATAGTTATTGCAATTTAGAGACCACAAGCCCAAGAAACAGAAATGAACCAACTTCTGACGATGCATTAATCAGTAGAAATCTGACAGAAGTATACTTCAGAGCAACAGAAGGTACAATGCCAAATCTTTATTAGTTTTGTTCAAACTAATTGACTTCATAAAGCTGAAGAATCTAACAGGGCATCTCCACTATTTTACTTCAATGAAAAGCAAAGTGAAAGACTCTGTTTATAGGGAACATTGGTTCTTTAAGGTTTTTCAGACTGCATTGGGACTCCTCCTGACCCCAGCTTCTAGCACGTACAGTCCTACTGTCAAGGTGCTCTCGGAAATGCAGATAAAACTTCTAACCAGAAAAGGCTCCTTTGCAAGGAATATTAGGAATAGGTTCCTAAATCATTAGTAATTCAGGTTCTTAACTAACTTCCCATAGGTCCTTAGTCACTTTAGCTTAAAATAGGAGTGTGTCCACAAAAGTGTTGTGGCTGAAACTGGATCCATGTTTCATGCTCAGTGTAATTCTATGAAAGCAGTTCCCCAGCGTCTGCAAAAAAAATGCCTTTTGATAGAAGAAAGCCTACAACCAAGAAGGCAGTTGTCTGAAACCACACTTTTCAAATATATAAAACCAGCATTATCAAGGGAAGCAGAGAAGGTATCCGAAATTTGTAGAAAGAGCCCACTGATCACAGTACAACTGACAAATGAAAGTGTGATTCTCAGTATGCATGGCACTGTTTGCACTGCAAAAATTCTTGTTTTGTACTCTGCTTGGCAGTTAACCTTACCTGGGTCACCCTCCAGTGTATTATACACCTCCCTATGTAGATCCACACTCCCTAACCTGGACAAATGACCTAGTCTTCACGTTGACCCCACTACAGAGACCTACATTGACAAGACCTGCAACATGAGAGTCGGTGGCAGGCAAATACCTCCAAGCATTGTTATTGTGGCCACTGGAATAGGGATATCTCTGCAAAAATGAAAGATATATGACACTTTATTTTAAATCAAGATAATTTTAACAAAATCCTAAATGCAGGATGTGGTGAACAGATTAATACTCCACAGTTCCGCCTTACCGTAAGCAACCAGAAGTGTTCTTGAAGACAGTTGTCCACTCAGCATCGCGAGGCTTAGAGTCCTCATTCGGCTCGCTCTCCCAACCTGAATGGGGTATAATCACCTCATTGGTGAGCGTCTGCAGACCGTGGTTGATGATGACCATCTTCAGGGGCTCATAGGAGGACAAGTTCCACAGGGTGCCTGCAGAAGAAACAGTGATTATTAAACAACAAGAGAACAATAACTATTTAAAATATCTCAAACAGAATCACTAGATTCACTAGAAGGTTAAATCATAAAACCAAACGAAAAGTCAAAGCCACTTGATAAGACGCCAGACTAGCACATAGTTTAGGGAAAATTCCACAGTCGTTGCAACAGAACCATTTCTAAAAGCATAGAAGCACTTTTATCAAGACATGGATATTGTTGAAGTCATCAAGTCCTACAACAGAGTACATAAATGTGATTTGCTATTGCAGATTAATAGGATTTTTCCGCTATATACAAATTTTGTTACACTTTTAGGTCTAGCTATGCCTCAAAAAGTAAAAATTCAGCTAGTGCAGCAGACAAGTATATTGAGCAAGTCTTAAAAACATTTATGAATTTATGAAGGACCATTGATCTTATGCTTATCCTCTGCACAAGACAATATTTCAATCAAGACTCCTCTCTATGATTTACTTTCACGTTCTCCTGTCACAGGCAATATCTGTATTCAGATCACCTGGTACCACAAGCATATGATCCTTGAAGAAGCTGAGAACGAAAATTACTCTGTCTTTCCATTTTTACCTCAATTATGAGCCAAAGTAAACACAAATCAAACATCAAAACAACACAACAGCCTTACAACTGTAAAAACACAGTCCCAGACGAGCGATACAACTTCCCAGCAGACCTGTATCGGTGTCCAGACGGTTACTGCTCATTAGGTTAGTTAGGGCTAAAATAGGACATTCACCTCAGAGATGATTTCTGCGAAGGCCCAGCCTTGTAACGTGTAGGAACTATCAGTAACAACACTTGGAGGGAGCCAGATGCACACTTTTGATTTCCAAGGAAAAGTATGAAGACTAGCAAAATTTCAGAGACTGAATGGGAAAGCTAGGTTCCCCAGAACACATCGGCAATCTTAAGAGGATACAATATAAATCTGCAGCTCCCTGTGTTACTCCAACTGTGAATTTGTGCATATTACAGTGGAAACTGTAGATACTCACCTCTTAGTATACATGTCTAAAGAAAAAACACGAAAGAACAACAAAGGTGCAACCTTTTGTTTCGGTACCTTTCAATCACTCCAAGTCTTAGAGGCCACAATTTTCAAACTTTAAAAATGACTGGAAAAAGATTTTGGATCTATTACTTCTGTCACACAGCCTGACACACAGATGGACTCGCTGGATGCTGCCAGCGGAAGGGAAAGCGTGTCGCAGGGAGGGAGCCTGCAGCTGCGCCGCACTCCCCAGGCGCTGGGGACCCCAGGGCCACCACGCAGGAGCCAAGGCGGCCATCGCCTGGGAACTCTCCTGCACACTCTGGCTGTCACTGCTGCAAGTGCCAAACGCCACATGTCTATTTTAACATCAGAGCATTATCCATGTAGGGTCAGGACAGGAATCGGGTCAGGACAGGAATTCTGTCTCTGTTTGAGTTGTGAGTGGCACTTCTAGGATAACCTCAACGGCTGATGATTAGAGGGCCTCGGAAGTCAAATGCTATGGTGTCTCCTATTCCAAGTGATCTTTACAAAATCCAGGCATCTGTTCAGACTTAGGAGACCATATTAATTAATAAAGAAACTCTGAGGCAGACAACAGAATGAACACCATAATGTTTCTTTCAGTCTTTTTCTAAAACCATACAAAAATACTGCTTTTTTGGCCTATTTCCCTTGCCATTCATAGACAACACACTGTAAGAGATTTTCATAACCTACTTTTTATATCTTTCAAACAAGACTGTATAGGTGAAATACTAATTAATTTTCTCTTTGTACCCACTAGAGTAAATCACTCTTTGTCACTGCAAAATACCAAACAATGGATAATAAGAGAAAAACCAAAACGAAGCAGAAAATGCTAGTTGGCCCCATTTTGTTGTAGAAGAAAACCTTTACTGCTCATAACAAATTGGATCAAAAATACACATCATACAATAAACAAATGCAAGTCAATATTTATAAGATAACTATAAAAATTGACATATAAGTTACCCAATTATTTTTAAATACTTCACTAGACAGTTTTTTTTTTTTTTAGTTATTGTATACCAATTCCTTAAGCACATCAGACACACTGATATAAAAATAATAATTACAATTAAATCTCCAAATGCGTTGCTGGCTCAGTACTTCAGAATTCAAACGCAAAATCGGAACATCCAGCACTGGATGAGATGGATAAATCCCAGGGAATTATCTAGGATAATCATCTCTGGAGCAAACCTAGATTCAAACTGAGAACAGCGGATGCAGAATACCCTGGATCTGAAGAGTTATGTCAGGGTTCCCTCACAGGGTCATAAGTGGAGCACTTGGTATTTGCAGTGGTCACAAAAACACGATTAGGAAACAATGGTATCAACTGAGGATGCCATCATAAGGATCGTGCATTTCTATTCTTTTGAAACTGCAAAATATTGCAACTGGAAACAATGTGGAGATTTAAAATCTTCTGTATGTGGAAGAGCTAAGTGTTCAAATCTGACAACCCTTCATATTTAAGAACTCTTTTCTTAAACGCACAGACATCTTTTGCACCTCAATTGAGAATCTGCCTCTTCCCCTTTCCTGGAGCAGTGACATAATGTGTTAGCTGTACAGTGAAACTACAAAGGCAAGTTTCACTTCTTCAGAAGAATCTGGCAGACATATACTTAAAAAGCCAAAAATACCTATAAAATTTCCAATAGCTCTAGTAATACAGGATTGTACAAAAGTTTTTCAGTGCTCAAATCTTTTGCTTGTTTTAAGACAGAGCTTTGTGTCTAGACTTCAATACCTTCAACCCCAATGTGTAAAATCAAATCATCATCTCCAAATTCCTTCTTCTCCTATGTTCTCATTCACCAGGAGTTATTTCAAGAAGCTAAATGCAACTGGGATTCAATAGTATTCTAACTGGATTGCAACACTGAAAACAGCACTAGCCTGCCCATCTACCACACACAAGTCACCTTCGCTGGTGCTCATAACTTGGCCGGACCACCAGAACTACCTGCCCCGACAAACAGATCTCTTGCACATACTCATCCAGAATTTTTATTAAGAGGCTGAATACAATTTATGCAATAAACCATTTAGGGCAAACACATTTTGACTGTCATCGAGTCAACAGTGACTGAAGTAAAACAGAATGCCTTTCCTCCATCCTCTTTGTAAAAAAAAAAAAAAAAAAAAAAAAATATTTACAAGCTTTTCAATTTCTCATCCACCTCCCACCTCTCAAATATTTCATAGAAAACACCAACAAATGCGAAGGAGAATAAAAGAGAGTCTTACTATATATATATATATATATATATAAATATGCACAAAGCTCTTCAAATTATTAAAAAACGCCAATGCACCTAAATTTATAATATTCTCCTTGATGGCTGTATAAGGAAAACCAAAATAATCCTTCTGTTGAGCAGCATTCAGTGAAGGAAAATGCTCAGCACTTAAAAGAAAGGTAGCTTGAGGTAGTTCAGTGATGAGGGAATCTCATGGTTCCAAAGGCAGAGGAAAAAAATTCATATTCAAGGTTGACTTCATTGGGAAAATATTCCACAAGAAGTGATACAGAAAAACGGTGACAGCACATTTTTATTATTCAAAATTACGAACCAAAGAGGTCTAAGTCAAGCATCCTTTCAGCTCTTGAGAAAACAAATTCCATGGAAAAGATACTGATAGTGGCAGCCACAGGGAAAAAAAAAAAAAAGTGAACAAATTCAGATCAGACTGTAGGTTTTAGCAGTGTGAGAAAAAAATCTGACTTAGACAAACATTAAAATCCTTATAAATTTGACATCCATCTTTAAAAACCATTCCCTGCCTCTATTAGCATAAGACAGTAATGATCTAACAAGCTGGAAACACAGTTTTTAAAACTCTTAAGTTTAATCAATTCAAATGACTAGCACTCCAGAGAAATCCAGTCACTAACACAGCAGCATAAGGAAAATTAAATTACCTAATTTTTCCATGCATGCACATTCACCACAAGTATTGGCCCTTCTGACCACAGATTGCATGAATTTTAGGACTAGAAAAGAAAAAGAACTATTTCTTTTCAGAAGATGATCACAATCATGATCAACCTTTATTTTATTCATAAATACTATTTGTAATATATATTATTTCTAACTACAACCATTAGCTCTATTCTTTCAGCACGTCAAGCAGGGACAACAGCTACAAGTTTTTACTTCAAAAGTACTGATTATTGTAAAAATATATTAAAATTACTATAAGCTAATCATAGTTATAAGATTTATGTAATATTAAAAGTTATTAGGGTCACAGCCATAATTTCCTAAATCTCCACCTCTAAAGAAATTGTGGCAGAATACATACGTGCTATTATCCTCTGAAATCCAAGGGAAATCTTTTCCTGCAGTGCTCATTTATTGGCAAAAATCCACTGTCACCAAGAAGTTAGCAGAAGCTGTTTAATTTATCTATGGTCATTTACCATATGGAAAAAATAAAGCGCTCCGCATTCCATTCATTGAGGACTTTTTGTTGCGTGCTGGTCCTGTGTGCATTTGTTTGACAGACTTGTTTTTGTCATTCTATGTCCTGAAGATTGGAGCTGTGCTTCTTCAAGTTAAGTAGTGGTGAAGTCGAGAACCTCAACATGAACTACTGTGTCACAGAAGACACCATGAAAAGGGAACTTCTTCTGGCAGGCCATAGAAAGTGGAAGAACTAAGCTCATCTGTAACCAGAACGTTCAAGACAGCATGGTATTTCAAAGAGAAGTTAGCGTCTGATCAGCTTACAGGATCTCAGCATACATAAATGTCCAGAAGGTATGAATTCTGAGCAAGTCGATCAATCTGCAAAGTTTCTATTATTCTATTAGATCAAAATATTTCCTCTGCAGAGAATTTTGAAGGTCAATCATTTTTCAATTAAACCAGTTTGACAACATACAGCATCAGGAAAATCATGTTCTGCACCACTTAAAATCAGTGCAACATTGTTAAACAACAAAATTACTTTCAGTTTTCTCACAAAGAACAAAATTATTCATTAAAGCTACCAACTTCTGATTGCTTTTCAAAGAATGCAACAGAATTTTGGTCTTGCATATCTGATGGGAACATTTCCTCCACAAAAAAAACCCTTATCACTCAAGATAAAACTTTTGCAGTCTTCCCAATCAGAACCGATTTAATTCCTTATCAGCTTAATCCTCATTTCTCTCTGTTGCTATAGAAAATGATCCACTGAAAGTTCAGCAGTACAGCTCCAAGACTAGAAAGGGATGCAAGGAAGAATTTTGTGGAATATTTCCCATCACAACTCTCCTCATGATTTACTTATGGACACTCTTAACAGTTAAATAAAACTTTTCTCAGTCCAGTAGACAGGAAACGTTTTGTAACTCCACACTTTCTTTTTAAAGAAAAGGGAGATCTGTGGTAGTTTATGAATGTATCCCGAGTTTTGAATAGAGGCATATTTTTAGAGGCCTCACATATCTGTCTTACCTTGAGGGACATCATGTTTTAGTGCCATTTGCAGATATATCAAGAACATCTGGTAAACCAGAGATGGCATTAACCCAGAGGTTTTCAAATTCTGCTAAAACCAGTGCTATCTGAAAGAAAAAAGCTGCAGACTTGCTTCATCTGGCAGTAGCATTCTATCAGTATACTCAACCGGCTTCCAAAATCGCATGTCAACATGTTTGTCTAACTCAGGTTCTCCAAAACACATATTCAGGGAAGTGGTCAAGTGAACACACTTCGGACACATCAGGTCTTACTCAATCAGCACTGAGCGTCACATACACGATTCCTCCCTCCTGTTCCCTTGCCACTGCTTCTACCTCCTATGCATTTTTAACATATTGGTGAGGCTTTTCCCCCAGACTATTAACCACTGACCAGAACCAGCTGGCCGGCCTGATTCCTACTCTTCTGGACAGCTGTGGCTGCTGCAGCAGATCACCAAGTTAATGAGAGGCCGTGGAGCTGTACTAAAGCCAAGGACTGACTCGCAAATTAGATGTGAATTATGCTCTCTTTTGCCAGAAGCTACCCTCTCCAGCTGCAAATAACATGTCTTATTGTGTGCTCCCACATACCTCCTGTCCTGCAGGCAGGCTCCCACACCCAGACAAGTAAAACTTCAAGACTGGAAGTGCTCTTGAATTTGGACATCTGATTTATTCAAATTTCTTAAAATTATTTAAATCTAATTGAAAAGCGGGATTATGTTATCATTTGTCCATGTCTGGGACGACCAGCTGATGATGACTGTTTAGCTTTCAAAAAACAGCCAGTACTGAGTTAAAGAAATATTAAACCCGAGAAAAGTCAATGTGTCAGACCAAACTTGAGTTTGCAGCCTGTTATAAGGTATAAACAAGCAAACCCTGTATAATGTTTTTTTTGTTTGTTTGTTTTTGTTTGTTCCCCCCCCCCCCCCCCCCCCCCCCCCCCCCATCGCTGCAGAAGCCCCCAGAGATTTCACTCCAGACAGAATGAAAAACTTTCATGGCAAAGGTAGACTTTGGTTTAGGACTAGGGAAAAGCACCCAGATAGGAAGTCAAGATTTCTACCATGAGAACGTAAGAGATGCGATCAGAATTTTTGAGGCTGCAAAACACAGTCCTTTTGCAGCAGCCTTAGCTGAATGCTCCCTTTTCACTTCAAGTCGGCTTTTGTTTCTCTCCACTGACTTCTGGAGCTCATTTTTCGAATGGACAATTCCACATGATCAGCCGAGGCTTTGAACACCGACTGCAAGTACACCAGCACCAGGCACAGAGGCATTGCTGGAATACTCTTCTCCTCTATTGATGCTTGAATGTCTCACACCGGATCTGGTGATATCATTTTAGAAGTGGAATGAAATTATTCCTGGTTAGGTGGAGATTAAATGCACATCATCTGTTGCTGGACATCTGTTTAGGTTAATGCCCTCAGTATTCCTGGTGTTTCTCAGTAAGGGGAAATAAAGAGCTTTAAATAGCAAAAACCAAAGTGGAATAAAAATACTACATTTAATTAGCAGGAGCTACCGTCAAATAAAATGCATTTGAACTGTAAAACTAATTAATCAACTGGAAATCAAAGCAATCGCCATTTAGAGTGAAAAGGGAAAACATCCAGTTTGTTTTTGACATCTCAAAAGTGACTGATTACCACTTAGCATTATAATGATATTCCTTCAGAGCAAATTATAGACTGGCTTCTCCTTTCCTGAATCTAAAGAAATAAATTTACTCCTTTCTCAGTACTCCAGAAATGAGTTTTGAGTAAACTAGAACAGTAGATAAACAGATATTCTTAATTTTTTTTTTTAAATTAAGTCAGCCATCATACTAAATGAATGCAACAAATGGAATATAAATACTACCTACAGAGTTTCCATGTTAAGAGACAAAGCAAAGACAGCAGGTAAAGCACAACCAACACATGCTACTTAGAGGTTCTCTGGCAAAACAGACAGCTCTCCTTTACCACCGGAAAAGAACTGGAAAAAATATCCCTGCTAGTTTCTACACTGTCTATTTAGATCTAGCTTGCTAAATATCCCATAATGGCTGGGGAAGAACAGTTGGAACACCCAAGGTCACTGTTCATCTCAGAGAATTATGATTACCAGTAAAAAACTTGGAGAGCTGCTATCATTTTTTTGAGGTGATTATAGAATTATGATGTTTACTTCTAATGGCTTAATCCATGTTTGCAATAGAGTCTGCCTGGAGAATCCAACACCGATAAGGTAGCTAAACAATTTCAGCCCCGGACCCATTTTTGCACCCACAAACCTTTCTGAAAAGTTCTGTTCTGGCACTGAAATTCATTGCAACTGCCCTGGCCTCCATCCAAACATCCCCTGCTGCTTCTGAGAAGAGAAAGGGAAATCCATTTCACTCCTCATGAGTTATGGGAGACTGAAGAACAATATATTCCTCCTTAGTTTAAGAGCTGACATACTTTTCCACCCTTTTCCACTTAATGGCTGAACTTTGAAACTTGGCATATACTTTATTACTCTTTTTGGACAATGTCCAAGACTAAGTTCAAATAAAAACCAGGTTGAATAATGGAGTTATAAGTGATTGAAAACTCCCTGCAAAGTGTGAACGAACTGCACAAAATGTAATTCTCCCTTTTCCGATTATTGCAACAGACAAACCCTGTGTCCAGAGCATCTCTACAGCAGACTCTACACTCCTGAAAAATCTGAGTTTTACCAGCCCAGAAGTGCTGCAACTTTACATACAGCCTCAGCGTGCCCAGCACCGCGGGCCGGACATGTTCCTGAGGAGACCAACTGTTCAATCAATATGAAGTAGTGGGGACATGGCAGCAGGATTGTTTTATAAGAGATTAACAAGGAAAGTTTTACATTAGCATATCTTACCTCACGATTATAACACGCTGAGGGCAAGCGCACTACAAATTACCTGTCAATGAAGTTGCTATAACTCATTTAAGCTTCAGTAACTCAACCACATGCAGTTGCATGCTACATCCGAGAAGCATCATCCATCTCTCAGCAGCCAGGGAAAGCCAAGTGTGCTACAGACACAGATGATCTCGATTTCCTCCGGAAGGGCACGTTTGCCTCAGGCGCTCTCATACCATGAACGTGGTGCAGCTAAAGAAACAGCTGCAGCCAAGGATCTAAATTCTCCTTTAGCACTCAAATCTCCAGAAATTCTTGTACCTGAAGCTGAAAGGACTCCTCTAAAGAATAATTCATCAAAAAAAACTACAGACACTGACCTGTAATTAGCTCTCTGACTTCCATGTCATTTGTTTTTCGCAATAGTCTGATCAATGCAGGGATCCCATCACAGTTCTTTATAGCCACCTTGTTTTCATTATCCTTCCCATAGGAGATGTTTCTAAGAGCCCCACAGGCTTTACGATGGACCTCTGGCTTTGGATGATCAAGCAGACCCACCAAGATGGGTATCCCTTTAAGGTGCCTCACGTCCTTTTTGATTTTATCATTCTCGTAGCACAAGTGCTGCAAGTAGGCTGCGGCGTTGGACTTGACTGGGTCAATAGGGTGGCTGAGCATGGCAATTACTTCAGGGAGGTCAGGGTCCCTCCACCTGGGGTCTTTACGGATGCTGTCAATAGAGGGGGAGCGCTTCCCCAGCCGGTCAATACTAGCCATGCTTCCTCTCTCTGGCTGTGCCAGTGGTGCTGCGTAGCCACCATGAAGGTAAGGTATCCTCTCTTCAACCATCTCTGTCTCGATGGGGTCATCGTAGCCCCTGTAAGAAGCAACCGTCCCAAAAGAAAGAAAGGGAAAAAACAAAACAAAAACCACATTTAAACACTCTGTACCTCTGAGCCAGTATGGAGATTTCAACTGTAAGCAAACCTTTTAATATCACAAACATCATTAGGGACAGCATATTTACACTTTCAAATAATTTATTTGTAGTAACTTGAAAATTAACCATAGCTGAGTACTTGGCAGTGACAGGTCTACAGCACAGTATTTGCTTGGCTAGCAATGAAACGATGACAGGAACTGCAAGCCATCAAACAGATTGCAAGTCATCAAACGGAGTACTTTCATTTTGGTCACTTAGCAAAACAATTATGATAGATCTGGATTACATTTAGTAGGAAACACTGAGTTTCATTAATGCTGCTACTTCTGCAACAAATCCAAACTTTAATTAAAGGCACTCAATGCCTGGGCAGAGACCACAGACACTTTCCAGCAAGTCTGAGAAGTTCCACTACATTTCCATGTTGATGTTCACACAAGTATACTGAACTCATTAATATACATAACAATATCAAAGATGATGAAAACCTAAGTCCTGAATCCAAGCATCTAATAAAAGTCTACCACGTACAGAATCATTCAGAATACAGGTAAGAGGCTAACGGTCAAGAGACCTGGATCCAGTTTTAACACCAGAGTAATCTGCTGGACATCCAAAACAAGTCCTGTACACTGAGCTTTCCTCCCCAGACCAGCAACTAACCTGGATGTTAGACTCTCTTAAGACCATTTACAGCATTAGAATGAATGGCACCCATCTTGTGCCGTAATTTGCTGGGTACAACTGAAGTAAGGTCAGTCACAACCAGCCAACATGCCTATTTAGATGTTACTGGCGTAGTTCACGCAGAGGGCAAAGTTACAAGCAACGCCGTTGAAAATATTCTAACACAGTACATTCTCAGACTACAAATGCCATATTATCTAAAAATAAAAAAATCAGTATGACAAATATTTCTTCTTAAACAACCACTGCTGCAACTATAATCTCTAACCATCCAAAAAAATGCCCCCCTCCAAACACTTCTTACAACTAGCTGCTAAAAGACAGAACATTTCTGCAAGAGTTTTTGTAAGGAAAGACATCTACAACTTCAGAATGTGGTTTTGAGACCCACCAATACACTTCAACCCATTATTCAAAGGGACACCTTTCATCCTCCGGAACATGCACAGCTCGTGCAGGGGGCTCCATCTGTGAGGCAATACCTTAGTCCTTAGGAGATGTACAAAAGGAAATCTGAAGCTTGCGCAGTGACCCACTGGTCACAAAT
Source organism: Vanellus vanellus (assembly GCF_965231255.1). Classification (NCBI taxonomy): domain Eukaryota; kingdom Metazoa; phylum Chordata; class Aves; order Charadriiformes; family Charadriidae; genus Vanellus; species Vanellus vanellus. The sequence continues at coordinate 8,016,223 of NC_138921.1, forward strand.
TCTCCAGTTTTGCATGTGAATAAGCCCACAGGGCACTAAGGCGACTTGCACTAACCGTTACGAACTCCACAAACACTTCCACCTTTGCAATCTGTTCTCTGGCAGGCTTTGCCCAAACGCTCCTCCAGCTCACTTGAACTGGCCGAGAGGGATGAGGAGCTGAGGTGACCCACTGGGGAGCTGGATCAAAGCTCCAATTAATCCCATTGTTTTAAAATTCAAGTCAAGAAGATTCTTCTTCATTCTCCCTTCCCTCTAATACTACTCTTAATAGATATTAACATAAACTGACTTCTTACGTATAGATGTAAATTTTTTTAAAAACAGCTGCAGCATTTTCCCATACTGTTTTTTCCTAGACACATTAGCTACTGTCTCAGCATTCTAGTTATCTCAGTCAAGCAAGTAGTTTTAATTGCTACAAAATGATTCTTAAAAACTTTCATTTTAAGCACTGACTGATGTTACTGAACAATTTCCGATGTCATGCTGAAGGAAGTATAGACCATTAGAACTCAGAAAGGAGATGGAGCTTGCTGTTATCCTAAAGGGACTGCTAATTAAACCAGACTCTGGGGAGAAGAGCACTGGAGGTGGAGACTGAACTTAGCCTTGTACAATTAACGCTTTTAAAGTTAAAAGCACCTCTGCTGACTTTAAGTTGCTTTAATTGCCGTTCTAAACCATAAACTGAATGAAAGGATAAAAATGGGCCAGTATCCAAAACTCAGAATGAATCTGAAGAAATCCTTTTATCGATGCAGTTGTTTGTGTATGTATAATTCAGTATTTGCTCTACACGGTAATTTACACTGTCTGGACAACCCTTGTACTTTCTGTTAGAGAACAAAGCTGTTTCCATCACTCCAAGAAGAAAGTAACAACACTGAAAAGATTTAATTTTGTGCATATACACAGGGCAGAAGTAATAACAAAACTCCTTAACTACTCCTCAAACAAAATTCTGGTTTTACATATGCAAATTTGGGACAACCATCATTAAAACTAGATCAAAAACTAATTTCTCAAACTCATCCTTATGTTAAATTCTTATTGACTGCATAAAAGAAAAGTAGCAGAAGATTAATTTTAATAATTGCCCCCTGCACAGCTGTTGCTTGCCTGACTTGGTAACTGGCAATTCAGCACGTCTCAGTCCTATGAGCTGCACACAAGATAACTGTACAGCACCTCAATTACACCTGCACAATTAAGTTTCTCTCCCCTTCTCATCCATGCAAATATACAAAAATCATTATTGTCTTGGGATGCAGTTTGTTCGCATTATTTCCGTGAAGCCTTCCAAACAGAACCACACGGATGGGCCCTTCTTACTCATGTTTTATCCTCCCCCCATGCCACACAAAGCTCCCTGGTTTCATCACATTTGCCCAAAATAAAACTTCAGAGTTTGGACTTTAAATTGCACCACTGTCATGACAAGAGAGAGCACCCCATACTTAGTATTGTTGGTACAAGAGGGTTTTTTTTTTTTAATTGTCAGTCATTACTTATTAAATATCAGTGTGAATACCTGAAGTAAAGATCGAGTCATTAAAAAAAAATAAAAAGATCACATCCCAACTAGCTACTTGCTCTAACAAAGGGTTTTTTTTAAAAAGGGGGTTTTCTTCCATTGTTCTGATACAAAGTGCCGATGCACCAAAGACAGCCAGTAGGCTTTGGTGACCCTTGCTTTTGATTGTCCCTCTCTGGTGAAATCTCCCAGACACAAAGCTGGGTTAAAGCAGGCCGTGGGAAGATACTGAGTGTGTCACGCTGCAGGTAAGGAATTGTGTTTCCCAGTGTCGTGGGTACGGAAAGCTGCGCATGGTTTAGGATGAGTCACGCAGGTAGTGGTGGGAAGGGCAGCATTGCTTGGAACCCACCAGCTACTGCTCCATGGTGAAGTGGTGACCATAGGAGATGCTGCTGGCCCCATACCCGCAGCAGAAACGTCCTCCAGGAAAGAGACCCTGAACCATAAGTGACTTTTAACAGCCACTGGCACTTTCATACAGTCCCACTCTTACATGAACCGCTCACTTCTAACTCCATTCCTGCCAATCTCAACCTCATTCTGCCAGACCGTGTCCTTAGTAAACAAATAGGATTGCAAGTATAACACAACCATTTTACTACACAAAGACAGCTACTCTGAAACAAGACAGTGTCTCTCATGACAGAGAAAGGATGAACACCGGAAACACTTTTGCTGAAATAAAGCTACACATGTCAGATCCAACATACCTCTGCAGGATGAAACAGCACCAAGAGTCAGCCAGCCACTGGTTAATAAAACCCAGTGGCTTTACCTGGCAACAAAGATAACACCCGGACACTTGACCCTTGAAGACCCTGAAGAATTATCTAGAAACTCTGACATCCTGGTGCAATCTTAAGAGCTGTATAAAAAAAAGCTCACCAGAGGCAACTATCGGACTAATTCAGATTCACATGACTAAATATAGTGCTCAAGCCTGGAGAAGCTTAAAAAAAAACCCAAACCAAAACACAACCCCCAAACAACCTACACCGTAATTAAAGGAAAAGAGTCCCGAAATATTTTACAAAGGAAGCTCTAAATATCAGTGTTGCCATTGCTTAACAGCATTGAAAGGAAGCAGTTTACCAAAACAGATCATCCGCAAAGGAGCAAAATAACTGATTGTGCACAGTGCAGAACTACCCCAGGGCCTCTGGCAGGCAGAGCCCCTCTTGGGGCTGGTGGGGATGACCTGGCCCAGGTCAAGCCCCGTCTCCCCTCCTTCAACAGGGGGCTGGGCACCTAGAGAGGTGCAGATTAGACAACGGGTGAAGAAGCGAAGAGCAAGTATTTATCAGGGAGTTAAACACACCCAGTTTCTGAAGACAAATGAGTAAAATGAGCGACACGCTTAGACACAGAGAGAGTAAAGAAATCATCTTTTTGAGTGGGATTGGTGAGGGCCAAATGCAATTTTTCACTTTCACACCAGCAGAGCAGCTACATTGGAAAGGCGAACCCCTTGACACAGAAGGAGGACTAATGAGAGCTTCAGCAGACAGTCATCTGTGCTCAGGAGGCCAAGAGCTCTTTACTCTGGGGACTGAAGAGATCTGGTCGCGTGCCAGAGTTGCTGACTACAAGCATCTTGTCTTCCATCTGTCTGTAGCAAGGCAGCTGAGTGTTCAGGATGCCGTGGGTCTCACTAATCACCTGTCTCAGGGAATTGATCAAAACACATTCTAGCATAGATAAAAACTGGGAGAGATCTTGTGGATTTATCATCTTCCTCGTGGCCTCAACACAGGCACATTTGAGTAAACAGGTGAAGGATTTACACATTTAATCCGCAACAATTTATACAAGTGTTACATTCATCACAGTTTGCAGCTGGTGTCTGCTTAGGATAAAAGACCAGAAAGGCTTGGGATTTCAGTAGGGAACTTTGTGCCAAACATTGGAGAGGAAATCTAAAGACTTTGCAGAATGAGGTCCTACTTTTGTCAGCCTCTGTTCCCTGGCAGGAGAACACACAAGAGGATTCAAGACTGGACTGAATCCTCTGCTGAGACACATCTGAGTTATCAGCCATATGGTTAAAACACGGAAGTCACCTTGACTGGAACCACCTAAAAGCTGCTAATGGATGAGCTGACTCAGGCTGCAGCCTGCCACATAAAATTCAGCCGTACATCGGTCTTCCGCTGCCTGCATCCAGACCACAAACTCAGATCAAATTCACTCTAAAAAGGGAGCCCCTAGAAAAACCCAAGTCTTTTCCAAACCAACCGCATTTTTTGCTTTACCCTGTTCTGCCCAGGCGTGTCCATACACTCCTGCCCCAACCTAGACAACATCCCAATGCTGCCTACATCCTGGGATCACACTTACAGACGGTCACTAAACCAAAGAGGCCAATCTAACAGTGAGAGATACCTCCTCAGCTTTAAAGATACCTGCACGAGTGCTGCTGTGACACCACACCTGAAAGGGGTGAAGTTATATCAGGAGTGCTGACTGGAAGTTTATTTACAAATATGGGCCTTTATATTCTAGATTGAAAACAGACAACAGAAGTAGAACATAATACGCACGCGATACCCATATTCTCGCACTGTCTATACATAAGAGAAGCAAGAGAGACCTAGTGTTACAGATATTTAATCTAAAAGATAGTTCGTTTCTTAGTAATAATAATTGGGACCATGAAATGACCACCTAAGAGTCTGAGACTCTATTTGATCAGGCTTCTCTCATAGAAAATTAAACAGCAGAAAACTTCTGTTGTTGACTTAGTCAACATTAAAAATTCACGTCCTGTCTAGTCTGGAATAGTAACATTGGCAATAGCCGCTCCACAATTTTACCACAAAGGCAAGAGACAAGAAGTGCAACAGAAGATAATTTAAAAAAAAAAGTAAAAGGAATTATTACTTGCCTTTTTCCTGCTCATTTGTGTTAAGTTCAATTTAACGGTAAAAAAAATAAAATCAAATAGTAGGGATGTTTTTTTGTGAATGAAAAACATCCAGTCCTTCCTGCTTCTCTTGAAAAGACTGTACATAAGACACCTAGCAACACCATAAGACTATATATTTTTAAAGAATATAATAAAAATCCTCCTCATTTCATAAAGGCAACCTACGAAATGAAGAAAAAGGGGTAAAGTCAATCAAAGATGTGTAGATACCTTCAGAAGTAAATTTGAGTAGTATTAAATCAGTATTATACACCCCAAACACCTTTCTCTCACCCCAATTTATTATGCAATCTGACTTAAACCAAACCAGAGCACATGCTGATGAAAAGAACATTAAGTGCCACATATTCTTCTTGCAGAAAATAATATATCTTACAGCAGAGACTGAGTATAAAAGAAAACAAGAAACAAACCCAACCACAAGCACTGAAGAGCCAACAGAGGGAATATTTGCCTTTGTGCACTTATCTGGATTTGTAGATGTTTGTGAGGAGGCACATTTTTCCCCAATTTAAAATGAAATATAAGTAGCTTGAGATGAGGCTGGTGATGGCACAAGGAAAGCACAATAGGTATTTATTTCTGTGATCAAACGGAGCAGGCAAGGGATGGAAAGAACAATCTGTACTTGTACTCCCCTCGACGAGGATCCCCTCCAGACACAGCTTGGTTGCCTCCTGATCACGTAGGGGGTGACACTCTACCATAGATTCAGATAAGAAACCTCCATTCAGTCCTCTCAGACAGAACAGCATCAAAACTAGTAACGGACAGTAAGGATCCTTACTATTAACAAATGAGGGCAGCACTTATTGGGAAAAAATGAGAATAAGAAGTTCCCGCAGCACGTTAGCCAACAGAAGAATTCCATTCATGACACGATGAAGATAGCCAAGCTGAAAGTTTGTGGGATGTAGAAAAGGTCCTAACAGTGTTGTTGTTATACCTACTCTACACATACAAACTTTCTGAAATCAAAAGCGCCATCAAGTTATCACAGTCATTTAATCATTTTCACAAAGAATAACGATTTTAGAAAAACCTAGACAGGAATAATCAAGTAGCAATTACCCTCATCTAGTACAAAGCACTATTTGTAGTCTTTAGTTTTTTGCAGATCAGTAGCATATCTGAAATGCAGGTTTATTGAATTGTTCAAGTATTTCTTTGAAATGTCAAAAAGTAACTACTTATGAAGAGGCCCTCATACAATCTTCTTATGTTCTCACCAGCTAAAGTTTGCTGCCACAGTCAGGCTAATTACTTGTCAAACCCTCTTGATCATATTAAATATGCAAAAAACTCATAATAAAAGAAATGTAAAACAAAATTTGTGAATTGGTTCTACCCAAACTGCAAGGAACAATAAATCAAAGGGATGTTTAAAAAAAACCCAAACAACTTTAAAAATGCAAATGGGCAGGTTCTAAGAATACATTTAATTATTCATCATGCATACAGCTTGAAAAATGTTAATAAAAATTTAAAAGCACCGCTGCCTGTTTTTAACGAGAACTGTAAACTTGATTAGATGCAGGGGAGCTCCAATTAAAGTTTGATAGATTGATCGGTATTTTGGCACCCACTGGCTGCAGGTATTCCCTTTAGCCCCATAAAACATTGATGTGGTTCCACTGGTTGGTAAGTTTGCAAGATCAAAGATGTCACAAGGGACCTTAAAGGGGGTTCTGGGAGATATGCCTTGATACCTTTCTCTCTCTCTCTTTTTTTACACATACAGATGACTATTTGCAGGTGCTTGATTCCATTTAACTTTAAAATGAACTTCCAGAAATGTGGAGGAAGATAGAGATATGGAAGGTATGAATGTGACCGTGACTGATACAACATCTCCAAGTAGGAGCGCTCCAAGACAATAGAGCAAAAAGGCCTACTAAATCCCACCAACAACTACTGCTGAGGAAGTGAAGCCTTTGGTCAGAAGCATTAAGTCTAAAGACCACCTACACACACAGAGGCAGGTGGGTTACAGACTCTCTTTACAGCTCTGGAAACTACTCTGAATTAAAAGGAAAATAATGAGTACTACATCCCTAAAAAGACAGGAACCGTGAAGATATGGACTTCTTTCAGGCACACGCAGAAGTTTGTACACTGCTAGGACAACAGAGGACACAGGTTTTTCCAGGTTCATACCCAGAAGGTGACTTTCAGCTGAGTAATAAGACGCTCCTCCCAAGCTTTTTTTATTCTCCAAATGCAAGAGCTGATAGCTGTGAGCCCAGCATAAACAACTAATATCAGAAAATATGGCATAAAAACAGAACATCCCTTGGAAAGGGGACTGAACCAGAAGTAATTTGTGACTGGTCACTGTAGTTACATTAAGTGCAACACAGATGTTCTTATCTCCTGTTTATATGGGCACAGAACAAAATAATGATCTGGTCTTACAAAACGTTGAAGCACTTCAGTGAGGTTCAGCATAGCCCAGTCACCCAGCTGAAGGTGTGCAGTTAGCACAGGACCAGGAACTGAGGTGGTCAAACACCTCACGAGACAGCTTTCATAGAACAAGGCAGTCCTTCCCCACCAGGTATCAGCTTGTCTCCAACCTGAACCAGCTGGTCAAAGTTTTTGTTTGGCAGATGTGCAGATAACCAGACCTGTCAAGAAGCCACACGGATTATAAATCCCTTTTTTCACCTTGCTAGTGCGGGATGGCTCTGGGACAACAGAACACAGTCAAAACTCTTTTTTTAGGAAGAGGAAATAAGTACCTTGGCCCTCTTCTACAAGTTCATCTCTCTCTTTCTAAATTCAACCTAAATTTAACAACTAGAAAACACAGTGAAAAGGTTCTTCAGCACTACCCTCACTTCCTTCGGTATTTCATGTGCATTTTGCAGTTATTTATGAGCTAATGAAATTATAGGTTCTACCTGTTTTTCTGTCAAGTACTTCCAGAACTTACCACACTATTAAGAGTTCAAATGTACACGTTCAACTAAGCAAAACAGCTGCATATAGCATTGTAAAAAAACCAAGTGGGTTTTACCTTCCTTTGTGAGGTCTTCCTCTCTCTGGCACACCTGCAGATGTCCTCCGATTCACAGTGGAGTAATCAGGATCCAGTTCATATCCTTCATCATCTACTCCAAGGCTTCGGTTATCATCTTCCAGTCCATAGGGTTCTGGCTGGAAGCGTTCTGGCTGGGAGCGGTTCAAGTCAACGTTGCTACCCACTGGCACCTGGGGCTGGGCAACAGGACCATAGTTATCCCTTCTGCTTGGCAAAGTGAAGCTACCATCATCTGGCCGGTAACTGTTTCCTGGCACATAGGCATAGCGAGGACGGTAGTTGACACCACGAGACAAGCTGCCATAGTTATCAGATAGATCTCCATAACCATCATGACTGACATAAGGGCGATACTGGCCTTCATGGCTTTCAGGGTAAGAATCGTTGTAGCTGTTGTAAGATCTGGTCAACGTGGATGATGCTTGTGGTGTGATGTACCGCTCCCCATTCTTCATGTACCTTCTGTCTATTGAATCTGTGTAGCTGCCCATGGGAGATGAGCCATCCATTGATGGCAAGCCATCAGGCCCAAGTGGCACTTGACGCACTGTTCTGGTGGTGACTGTTTTGACCATTTTGGTAACCTGTGAAGATGAATAAATATGTTAATTTTCTCCTTGCTGCACAATGTGATGAGACATATGGAGAGCTAGAACAGTAAAACAGAGAGAGACATCACAAAGCATACCACAGTGACATGCCTATTGAATGGAAGCACTGGTGTACCTTGGTTTAGGATTTAATAGTGGGAAAATACAGGTCACAGAATCACAGAATTTTCAGAGTTGGAAGGGACCTCTAGAGATCATCTAGTCCAACTCCCCTGCTAAAGCAGGATTGCCCAGAGCACGTTACTCAGGACTGCATCCAGGCGGGTCTTGAAAATCTCCAGAGAAGGGGACTCCACAACCTCCCTGTGCAGCCTGTGCCAGTGCTCTGTCACCCTCACCGTAAAGAAGTTTTTCCGTGTATTTGAACGGAACTTCCTGTGTTCCAACTTGTGCCCATTACCCCTCGTCCTGTCACTGGGAAGCATTGAAAAGAGCCTGGCTCCATCCCCCTTCAACCCACCCTTTAGATACTTGTACGCCATAATAAGGTCTCCCCTCAGCCTTCTCTTCTCCAGGCTAAAGAGTCCCAGCGCTCTCAGCCTTTCCTCATAAGGCAGATGCTCCAAGCCCTTAATCATCTTAGTTGCCCTACAGGTCATAGAGCCTGAGTTAAGTGCACTCTAGGGCTCTTACTACCAAACCGAAACCATTGCAGTCATGTGATAGTGTGTGGAAGCACTGCAGTCATCACACCAGTTCAAATTTGCCCGAGATGTTTTCAGGAGGCATCTTTCCTAGAGCAGACTTTATCATGTTGAGGAGCCACAGCCTGTCCTCCCACAATTAGCATAAATACCACATCACATTCTGCAGTTTGACAGAAATACAGCTATATGCTCCTGCCTGATCTGGATCAAGTTTGTACCACTGTGTAACTCAACGGAGCTCAAATTTAGCAGCAATATTTAAGAAACCATGATCTCAAACAGAAAAGTTTCGGGCTTCTAGCTTTCAGACAGTACTACTTTCTCTTTTAAGATATGCTTACATCTGACCATCATCATATAAGCCCAACAGGCAGCTAGTGTCATTCCATTCTTTTGGTGACTAACAAATTTGCAATAATGAACACTAACGCCACATAGCTTTTACAACTGCAACTACCCTAAACATACTGGGTCAGACAAGCTTGTTTAAAACATTAGAGATCTGCACACAAATACATCTTTATCTTTTCTTCCTATAAATCATGTTTCATTTCAACATAAATAGAATTAGACTATTTCACATAACTGACAAAAACTGGAAATGGTAAGTGTCCAGAGGGCACTTGTGTTCAGGGTTTCTTGCTAAAGGGTAAGAACAAAGACTCTTCAAGAGTTTCCAAGAATGTTTTGCCTTCATGGGAAAGGTCTGGCAATCTGCATAAGATAGTGCTGGACAAAAGCCACTACTATTTACAAACTAGCAAAGGAACTTCTGTTTTGGTTGGCATCTGGAGTTCATCAACTTCTGTACCATCTTCCAGAGTGATCAGCAAAAGCTGTTTTGGGGACAATACTAAGTCCAGCAGAAGCTAAGCTATCCTTCGTTGGCTAACCCTAATAAAGATACGTTAACCTATAAAAGTTACCCTAACCCAAGTAAACGCTGACTTTCAGCCCTTTGAAAAAAAAAAAACCAAAAAAAAAACCAAAACCACCCAACCAAACAACAAAACACCACACCCACAAAAACAAGAGGGAGAATCAATCCACCAGAGAGCATTACACACAGGGAGGGGAGGAACAGAAGCAAAATTGTTAAGGGAACTCTTGGGTTTCTAAAGTATTACAAATGGAAATAAGCAACAGCAAGTGACGCTTTTCTTCATGTAAGCCACAGAATGAAGTGTGTACATCAGGAGAAACCGTAACTATAACATGTATTCCTGGATTGCTCAGTGGCTCTGAAGTCCAAATAGATATTTTGACCTATAGCCTCCGATTTAAACATTTAGATTGGCACTGGATTAGCCAAGCTGCTGCTAAAACAAAATAATTACAGTACATCTCTTGAAGCGGCTCCAGACATGTCCTCTAGCCAGATGTTTTCACGCAGAAACCCCAAATAGAAAAAATTCACCCAAACAGCATTTCTTTTCCTAGACACATCTGTGAACAAATGATACTTCAGCCTAATCAAGTAATGAAATCCTGCAAGACTGAAAGCAGCAGAACCAGCTCTCCACCACCAACATAATTAAACAGCATCATGATGCTGCATAAAGCGCAGCCAGGTACCAACATGACCTTAGTATCTAATTTGGGCTGAAAATATTTTCCTTTTCAACCCAAAGGGATTTCCTTAGAAAGTAAACATCAGGAAAAATGCTAGCTTCCATGCCTCCAAATCTTCTTTTTTCCCTTTCTTTAAAAGCACACATTTTAATAACTAAAAGAAAGGAAACTAGAAACTAAACATTTATTTCATGACATAGAATCCCACAGCAGTTTTTGCTTATGACCTGCACACAATACTTCTACTTTCCACCCAGTTATCAGCATGACTGCTGTCATGGCATTTATAAACTGGACAGCGTTTAGAGAAGAAAAAGAGCCAGCACAGCTTACAGTAGCTCTTTGTAAAGTGCATACACACAAGGCAACACAGCTCCGTACTCCCCTACTGAAGTCACAAACAGAAGTTTTATTTAAAGTGGTATGTTCATAAGTGATGTTCTAAGAGTAGGAAAAGCAATGTTTCTCAGGCCTGAAACATGCGAGTTCGGCAAAGCAATGACAAAACTGCATGCAAAGTGCTGGGCCTTTGCGTTCTTGAATTTGGGAACCAGTAATGGGAATAACAGGAAGGAAGGTAGCGTTTCAACAATTTGATGAATCAGAAATTGATACTTCTGCCCAGAAAGGAACAAAGAGGCTGCTTTCTAGACACCAAGAACACCACTCGCATAACCTCACAAAGCCCTTTCTTTCGGCACTATTCAACAGGAGCTGGATATTTTAAATCTAACTCCAAGCTTTGCTTTTCAAGACATAAGTTGCCACGCATGTGTAGTAAAGTTGTCAAGATCAGATAATACAAGATACATAATAACCCATGTCTGGCTGCAGCAATAGCAGGGAAGAAGGAATGAGCTTTAACCTGCAGGATCCTTGGACAAAGGCTTTGCAGCTGAGGCATCGCTGCCGTCAGGCTCCCCCAGCATTCCTACTGCCGATTCTGGGCTTTTGCTCATTTCTGACCGTTAGGTTTTTTTGGAGAATCACTGTTATTGTCAAACCGGATGAGGGAACACAACACAGAAATGTTATGGCAAGGACAGCTGTGTACAAATATTCAGTATGTGTACACAGAAGAGATAAAGCAGAATTTTAGAACACTTTGAAAATCAATTCCTAGATGATTTGTGACTTAGCAGTTACACTTAATGAGTTTTTCACCATGCTCTGGTACTCTACAGAGTATTTACAGATTTTTTTTTTTTTTTTTTTTTTTTTTACTATGACCAACAGAGGCAGGAGATTAATTTGCATTTTTTTCCCAATTTGCCTTATTTTCTGTCTTCAAGACTAGCATAGACAAGTCTTCAATGGCTGTGGCTAGTCAAAGAGACACACTCAGCATCAGCCAGCACAGGTAAGAACAAGTTTACAGTGTCAGCACAGCTTCACCTCCATCATTTTTTGAATGCTGCCCCTATTAACAAGTGGAAAGAATCAGGACAATCAAAACTCCCTTGTCAGACACATAAAAAGGAGTATTTCACCCAAGCATTTCAGTACACATTTCTCACAGCATAAAAGCATTCAGTAATGCTAAAGGTGTTATGGTGGGGGAATCAAACAGAGTCTTTATATTTTGAGAGAGAGGGAGTATTTGCACTCATGCCTCATTTGTCAGGGGCAGGCATTGAGATAGAAGATTTATCATGTGATAAACAGACTTTGTTGCCTACAGGACAATAAAGGGAAGCTTTCTGGAAGCAATTAGCCAGCACACAGAGGAAGGTCCATTTATTAGGTTTCCAAGAAAAAAAAAAACAAAACAAAAAAAAACAACCCAACCACCCAGCCCAACAAACCAAACATCTTTATTTCAGGAAATGCAGCTCAAGGGAATGCTTCATTTATATTTCTTAAAAGAATACAGGCAGCCTTGAGCAGCTGACAGCACAGTAATCTCCTCTCCCAACATTTTTGTGGTCTCCTTAATACTGATGCATTAGCCAGGGAGAACGAAGCTATTCCAAGTGGGAGTCCCAGCAGACTGTCTTATCTGAGACACCTGATCCTCCAGATGCACCCACCCTTGAGAAAGATTTCTTAGCATGAACTCCTCACTACAGAATATGCTCTAATGAAAAATTTAGAGATATAAGTTACTTTGAGAAAGTGTAATTTGACTTCTTCTGTTTACTTTCCATCTCTAAAGAAAACCTATTTAAAGAGGTTTTTTTAGCCTGATTACAAATCAAAGGTGTTCAATTGTTTCAATGCTACAATCTCAGAGTACCAGACAAAACCTTCAGATTACTTTCCTATGAAGAGGTTGTCTGAGTATGCTTAAATTATATTTGCAGTACTTTATTATCTTTAAACTATATTAAGGTTTCAACCACAGTAAAAAAAGAAAAAGTTCCAATATATCAACTTATTCAGGCTCTCTGCAACCAAAATCCTATCAGATTGCAAGTTGGTGCTTTCATTGCTGTTCCCCCCTAACTACATTTCAGGTTTACTGACCTTATCATTGTTCCCCCCCCCCCCCGATAGCAATTATTTTGTTAGAAAATTCCCCTACTGGCCCCACAATGTTTTCACAAATTCTGTTATTCTGTTTCTGGAAATACATTTGTGAACAGAACACAAAGGAAGTATTCCCACATTTGAAGCAGCTTTTGTATATTTCTGTCCTTCATCCTTCTATTTGTGTTGAAGGATGGGAGAACAAACATGAGAATATATAACAATTGGACTTACTGGATGCATGTGCAGATGATAAAAGCAGATCCCTCAAAGTGCAGAGTATGGAGAGGAGGAAAGACAGTACTGAGATTTCAGTTGAAGTGGGCTATCACGGTCAAATGCAGTCATCTTAACCAGTACCTATAATTTTGCCTTTCATTTTGTTATTGAGATTGGTTTTGTTTAGCCATTTTAATTTTTTTTTAATAAATTTGGTACATTATAAAAGCTAACAGAGCCAAAAATTTTGTTGAAACTGTCATAGAACAAAAAAACAGATGAGAAGGAATGCGTGAGGATAAAAGCATTCTGACATTTCTCAGAGCTTATTTTTGAACTACGGACTATAATAATTAATCAGCCCAAACAGACTGAAGCTATTACCTTTCTATTAAACACTGTGTAAGAACTCACCCCACAGGTTTTCAAAACAACAGCTCAAATTTCTCCCCTTCAATTTTAAGCTTAACATTTCACATTTTCAAAGGGCCCTCAACTTCAGCTGAAATCCATTCCCGCTCTGTTACCTAACCGCCTTGAATTTTTTTCTGCAAAGTTTCAAAGAACTGTATCTCGGGGTACCTGGCACTGCCACAACCGAGGCGTTTCAGTCACAAGCACTTTCCCATTGCTGGTGAGGAAGTGGGAGCAGCAGTTAATCACTGTTGGGAAAGGGCTGGCCTTGCTGAGTATTAGAAAGCACAAGGCAAATGGATGGACTGGAAATGAAACAGCTTTGTATACAGACTGATGTTACAGTTTGTGACATCATTTTCAATGAATAAAAGTGACCTAAATCTCTCCAGTCTTGTAGCATATCAAAGATAAAAGGAAAAGATGCCTGAAGAAAGAAAAAAGCAAACGTTAACACAAGCACACACACATCTAATTTACTTTACTGGGTTCTCTTGAGCCGCTTACGGGCTCCCTTTTAACACAGGGCAGTGTGCCAGCCGACAGGCAAGAAGTGGTAGTCCCTCCCCAAGGTGACTTTCACTGTTTTAGCGTGATAGGTATTTGGCTTCCAGAGAGATTATAAAGTTGAAATGAAGTATTATCTGCTATGTCTTTTGTGCAGTGAATGTTATGTAGGGACTTCGTGTGATACTAAGAGAATAACAGTTTGGCAAAATTACTCAGAAATATCTCTTTTTGAGAAGGCAGATGTTCTCTATTTAAAATATGTCAAATACTAAATTCTATTATGCCTTCTTCCTGTTTCACTGCTACAGGCATCTTCAAAGATGTGGGGAAAAGCACAGCAAAACTGTCAATGCTTCTGGATTAAGGCTGTTTACTTAATACACTATTGAAGAGAATAACCTCTATAAATTATGGTTTTGAAACAACAGGGCGGGGGGGGGGGGTTTAAAGGAACAGCAGCATACAGGAGCATTCACGTTTACAGCTTTTGCTATGCTTCAGTTCAAGAGGAAGAGTTTCAGAGGCACCGTTCTCCAGCAAGCTAAAGATTCATACAATTTAGCAAAAATAAATGACAATTTTCTATTGAAGAATCCAAAAATGCATACTAAATGGCATTAGGTTGACTAATCTCCACATAAGCTATCCAGCAAAGAAAGCATACATTAGGAAAATATCTGTGGTCTCTTTGGCTCTTAAAAAAACCCCGTGAACTGTGTTATTTACTCTGTCAGAGGAAGCATCTCCTGCCGCCGCTTTCTTTGCAAGACAAATATGCTGGAGATTGTGTCTGGCACTGTCCAATACAGCCTTCTAGTTACAGAGGTAATAAAAACAGGTTCTCAAACCTTCCTCAAAGAAGTCTAGAGCAAGCACAACAACATAGAGGATAAAAACCTTTATTTGTATGTTGTGCTAACTACCTTAACTGATCAAAGTAAAAAAAAAAAAAAAGCTGAGCATAAACCTGACACCCCCCCCCCCCAACATTTAATGAATACACTGTGACTATCTCAACTTTAAACATTACCCTCATTAAGTAACAGATTAGATATTACTGCAAGTAGACGTGAGGATTGCCACCATGGGAAATGTTGCTCCTTTACAAGGATGAGAAGTATGCGCACACTAAAGCGAGGCCAGACTGATAATTTTTTGTGGGGTGGGTTTTTTTTGTGGTTTGTTGTTTTTTTTTTTTTTTTCCCCTTTTGTTTTCTTTTTTAAATCTGGGAGGGAACACGCAGAGACACAGAACTGCAGTTTCTGGGCTCAGCAAAGATCCTACTACTGCATACTGCATGCCCAGCAGGCATGTGTTTGCATCTCTCATCCCAGAGAAATGCTTTCCTTCACCGTCCTCATCTGAGCAGCAAGGTCAGAATTTTGCCACTGCACACAGACACCAGGAAACTTAATTTTCTCTGTAAGGCTCTCACATACAGTAGTATGACCTATAAAAGCACTATGTTGATACCTATTAGAAGTGATAGTAAGTCAATGCCAATTAACTCCAGGACACTTAACTGATGCTACTAAACCCCAGTGACAACAGTTTTCATTTTCACATTCCCTACCCAAAACAAAACACAAGTTGAAGACCATTGTGGTTAAAAAAAAAATAAATTTGACCTCAGATTCATATCTAACAGCTGTTAAATCTATGCTATATTGTCACACCAAGGAAAAGTCAAAACAAAACCATTGCAGGAAGAACCACCTCAGCTAAGTCACAGCACCTCTTCTGACAGAACTGAGCCAGCTCATCTGTGTTTTGACATTTTAGAATCACTTTTCTCAACACCTGCTTTTTTTTTTTTTTTTAATTATTTTTTTAAGAGTTGGTCTTTTTAGCAATGAAATACTAGGAAACATGTCCAGATAGTATGCAAGTTGAAGTCAGTGGCATTATTTGAAACACCACAAATGCAGATCCAGACAGCTATGCACCCTCCCCCATTCCAGACACACTTCAGTGCCTGGAATGAAGTACAGGAACAGGAGAAAGCCTTGCTCTTTGAAATGGAACAGTAGCTCTGGGGTTGCTGTTTTTCTGATTTTTCTTTTCCCTTATGCAGACACAATGCCTGTTTTGGAGCTGCCACTGTCCTTTTCCGTGGGAAGATGGACAAATAGCAGGCACACTACACATATGAGAAAATCGCACCTTTTATGCTATGACAAACACGCAGCTTTATCAGTGGCCTGACTATTTCAGACAAACTATTTCACTCCGTGTGGTCCTGTTATCTAGGGACCATTGCATGGCCTCTCCTCTATTTTTACAGTCGTAGTTATCATTTTATTCCCTTGCATAGCTGCACTTAGTCTTCTAAAATTATTCACTACTATTAGTGCATATAAAAAGGTGTCCACCACCACTGTAATTTTATCACTTCCTTCCTGTAAATAACAGTTGTTGTTGCTGCTACTAGAAAGAAAACAGCATTTCTTTCAAATAAGTCACAGACTAAATAGATTAGATTATTGAAGAGCTAATAAAAATGTGTTTTTTTGTTTAAGGCCTTCATCTCCTCCCAACAATTAGAAAATAGGCCAGTTTTATTTGTCTTCTAACTGCAACAAATATTAAACCAGACACTCAGTTTATAGCAATGTGTGCAGGCCCACTGACCTCAAGAAATCAACATTCATTTATGCCAACCTGAGGATCTGATGTCCTGAAGAGATACCTTAGAGAAGTGCAATTACAGAATGCCAGTAAAAATAAACACCAATTTATGCAGTCACCTCTGTTCAAGTCCTTTTAACAGAGAGAGCAGCTGGACAGTCTCTCTTTTTTTTTAAATCAGTGGTGTTTAGAAGTTTTTAAAAAGGGAATCCCATAATCTTTCACATGACGAAAACCAAAGACTTCAGCTCATCTTCCACGACTCAAATAACAAGGCGTATTAATGTTCCAGTGGTACCCAAAAGCACGTGAGGCAGCCATGAACATACAGCATCTGCTCAACAGAGATTGTACAATTATCTTATACCAGGGAACAAAAAGGCATCAGGAAAATTAGAACATATGCAACACCTGTAATCCATCTGAACCTGAAGTACAGGTCACTTGAGAACACACCCAGCTTTCCCCCTGCATGAGGAGTAAGATTCCATTCACAAAATTTTTGCAGAATTTAAATGCTGTGGTGCAGTTTAAATAGGATGTTTCTTGTTCTCAAGGACAAAAGCATAATCACATATTGTTATTACAGATTGTACCTAATTTGCAGACATATTTCCAGGCACATCTTCCTCAGCTGCAAAAGCAATTTACGCTAAGCCCTACCAACTCATCTAATTCTCATAGCACCGTATGTGTTTGCAGGGCAATGCTGCTAACTATTTCAGAAAATAAAATGAATCTTAAAAGAATAAACAGTCTGGGAAGGGGTTCTAGTGTTTTTGTTTGCTTAACCTGGATAATTTCTACCGTCCAGATCACAGTTCTGTGAACAGCTGTATTGGCAAAGCTGATACAGAGCAAACTAGATAGAGGCGCGAAACTGGAAAAGCCCTGAGCCCAGCTTTGCTGGCAAACAGAACATTCCAAATCACTGAGGATCACAATAGAATGATTGTCACCACTCATGCTACTCCCTGCTATTTTTATTTTGTGATTAGGTATTATCATGCCGTTTTCCTCATTGGTTATTATTCTCTCACCTTAGTTTCTGTTCTCCTTGTGGTTCCATCTTCAGAAGTGACAATAGACACATGGGAAGTGGGAGTGCCTGGGTCTTCCTCCACAGTAACTGTCTCTTCCACCATTTCTTGAGGCTCTTGCATCATTGCTATTGATGTCTGGTTACTGGGGCTTTGTTCCTAAAGAAACAGGCAAAAAAAAAAAAAAAAAAAAACAACAAAAACACCAACAACTTTTCACTTCTACTATCATGGTATAACTATTCTATGGATTTCAGCTTTCTCAATTGAAAAAAAAAACAAAACACCTCACATTTTACCCAACAACTTGCAAGTTGAGATTCAGAGAATGAAGCATTTACTGTCTCAAAAAAGCATGCTGCAGCTACACTGGTATGGCTGAGCTCAGCTTAGTAAATGGAAATCATGTGAAGCATCTATCAAGCACTTCATATTTATAGGCAACCTACTACAGACTAGCAGACTACTTACTACCTTATATTTAAACTTGCTTTAAGCTTTCTGTCCAATGCCTAGTGTAGGAGGAGAGGAATTTTTGTAGAAACATTCATTCTGTTCTGCAGCGAAACAGGACCATTGGCTTTCACTGCAGTTAATCTTACACACCATTAAAAGTTTATTTCCATCTGATGAAATACACTCAGTTGCAGACTACAAAAGGCTATAAAACATCAAGATCTACTGTTAAACCGACACCTTTCTCAAACTGTCCAAAACAATGATAATTTTTAAAAAATAGGTAGTTAGAGATTTATAGCTAAATTATGTGAAATGCTACCCCTTCTGACATCTTCCATTTGCTAAGTCTGTTAAGATCTAACTGGCTATAAGCTTATTTAAAATTTATAACAGATAAGACAACATAAAGAAACACTAAACAGAAAGACAGTAGATCAAAGGCCGGTTCTTATAGGGATAGTGCCCAAAGAGACAGCTTCTGCCTCTTAACAGCACTAATGCCTGAACTTTTCTTTTTCTTATACAATTGTGTGTCTCAGCACAGAAACCAGAGAAGCTCCCCTTTGGTAGATGAATGTATTTCAGAAGTTTCACAGCAAGTGGCCAATAAAGAACTGGCTTACATACTGAGAAATAAGACTTTTCCCCAGCTTTATGAATCCTCAACTATGTGAAATTAAATGACAGACTGCTCATTTCATTATATGCCCTGAAGGTACACAGGCCCTACGCAGGCCTCAAAGCCAAAGCAGGGCTTCTGTTTGCACATCTTGTCAAACAGGCACACAAGGTACATCCTTTATTAAGGAATATATACACACACAAATATACACAGAGACACGCTTTTTTTCATTAAAAAAAAAGGAAAGGAATGACACAGGGCCCTAAACTGCATAGTGACCCCACTTTCCCTGAAGAAAACACCGTGGACAAATTCAGTATACCTTTACACATTATGGGAAAACAAAATGACTGTGATGAAACTGTTGCCATGCAGGTGTCGAGTCTAATTACATCAAGGTTTAAATGTTCTCTACCTGTGAGCAGCTTCATCATCAGGGAACTACAACATTTTATTTAGAAAAATTGCATTTCATCCCAGCAATGAACTCTCGATTGCCCCCTTTGCTGTGCCATGTTTGGTGCAGGACAGGATCCTTCCGAGTGACTTTATACTGCTGAGCAGGAGCAGTGTACTGATGTCTCATTAAGCTCCACAGGGAAAAGCGTCATTTAATCCTTGCAAGATCTGTAATTTGCTTTGAAACAAGCCAAGATGCCCCTGTTCAATTTCCTTTATTTACAGCTGTATTCTGACATTCTGGGACTTCAGTAAGGAAGCTGCTTTCATTTTCAGGTAAGCGCTAGTATTAACCGAGACCATAACAATAAGCCTCAGCAATCATTTCAGTCAAAATGCAACATGGACAGCCTTCAAAGATAGCACATGCTGGACCACCAGAAGTGATATAAGCAGGCACTACTTCCATTTCCATTGAAACCACAGAATAACTCAAGCTACAAAATCAATCAATGAGAATAAGGCTTCTGAAATCCTAAAGAAAATCACTCCTTCCAGTCTGCAGTACTTAATCATTATGGCCAGTAACTTACAATACACACTGCATCCTTTATGATAGGGTTCAGATACCAGATTGTGTCTTCTCCCCACAGCTTCAGAAGAGAAACTAGCTCCTGGGACAAATACATTAATCCCTTCACATTTTTCTTGAGTATACTATATTCTAACTGCAACTCCCTTTTCCCCACCCCCCAGTAAAGCTTTCCTCTGAACAGAAGAATTTACATAATATTGCAATACAGTAAAGACTCAGAACTTCTATTTGTCTTCATGCAACCCCGGTCTTATCAACAGCAAAGTAACCAGTTACATGTAGAAATTTTTTCCATTACACCTCGTCCCTGTATCTACAAGGCATCGAATGCCAAAACTGCTTCCAGGTGGGACGTTCCCACTCCTCTCACACAGGTATGTACGTACACACATCTCATCCATCATCCTCATTTTAAGCTGCATCTTGAGATGACTGCATGAGTTTATGTGTCTCTGTTCCCTCCAGATTCTTCAGAGGCAAACTCTGCTTTGTAATAATAAACCTGAGGAGATGGAAGGTGGAAAGAAATATTTTGTTCTTTGAGCTTTTGCAAAACTTTTCCATTATGAAAAAAATAAAGTCTCCCTTTGTATTCAGACTGCCTGTGGGCAAAGCAAACCTTTAAAGCTGGGCACCTAAACATGAGCAAATTGCAAACTAGAGCATATTGACTTTAAATGAGCACTGTGCTAGTTTTTATCCTCTGGCTGCTTCTAAATGAACATTCAGGGAGATATGGTACAGATCTGCATTCCTACAAGAGAAAACTATTGTTAGCAAAAGACTGTGGTAAGCATCAGAAAGAATAAAAGCTTACAAAGTTCAAGGTAGACAACCCAACACAGACAACTAACCAGACTACATCTTCTTGTGTCTTCTTTCTTATTATGAGAGTTACTTAGGACAACATGTGAGCAAAGAGGACAGCACATCATCCAGTTTACTGTTCCACGAATTAGTTTAAGGTGGTTCTTTTATCTCCAAACCCAGCACTTTCTCCATATCGCTAACTTGGAGTTGTCATGAGCCAACATAAATGCAGAAAAGATGCAAAGATTGTGTTATCTGTTTTTAGTTTCCATCATTAAGGATTTTAGGTCATCACAAATTGCAGAAACTGGGACACATTACACCTTTCAACCACCTTTCTCTGTGCTCAGCTTAGGCGGTATTTAAGACGCCCTTTTGCTAAATACATTTCAGCATCTCAGATTCCAAACATTGGCAGGTAAACCTAATTGTTCAAAGTGAAACACAAGTTGCCAGACAGAGCTGGAACAGGACACTCCTAATGAGTAATGCTACCAGTAGTTCCCTGCCTGCCATAAGTAGGTAATTCCAGTTTAGAACACCATGCACTCCTTCGTTTATCTTGCTGAGGGCTTTTAAAGCAAAAGCAAGCAGACAGTTCCTCTTTTCCTACCACGCTGGCCAAGTCCCCATGGTCCTTCCCGTACTGTCAGACCAGAGTGGTTCCCCAGCACCAGAGGGATCCGCCATGCCACAGCGATCGCTGCCTTCAGCTGCACACCTGGGAAGACCAAACCTAAATGGAGCTTCTTTCCAGTCCTCTTCAAGAGGCTACTGTCAGGATCCTTGATGGTTCCTACAGGTTGGCTCCTTCCTCCTCCCCTTGAAACGCTCGAGGCACCACAGCCGAATGACAGGAATGGTGTCAGGGAGCACAGGGGCCGGCAGCTCCCTGAGGGACATGATGCCGGGACAGACCCCGTGGATGGCTGCAGTGGGGCCCGCTTCCACAACACCCAAGCCAGGAGAGCAGGACAGACCTGAGATGGCAGCCAGGCCCAACCAAGAGCCAACAGCACAGTGATGAGGGAAGCTTAAGGCCGGCCTGGGACACCAATGTGCAGGTCAGGATCGGGCCCAGAGACAGGCCGGCCCTCGCTACAAGGCCGGTCTAAGGGCAGGCTGAGACATCCACCTGCGGGGTCACCGGGGTCCAGGGCTGGGCATGGCTGTGGCTTAGCTGGAGACTGGTACTCCTCCAGCATGACCCACGCACGGACTGAGGGCCCAGGGCTGAGCTTCAATAAAGCTCCCAGGCCTCTGGGCTGGGGATGTGCATGGAAGCCCCATGTGAAGCTGGTCAGGGCCACTGAAGTCTGTCAGTGTCCTCAGGGCCCCAAGGGAACCCCACAACCCCTTTAAAATGGCAGCAGGAGTTCTCTTGCAATAAACACACAAATTTCAAGGTGATATTCCCCCCCAAATAGCTAAGTATTATTCATGAGGTCCCTTTCAAATGATAATCTTTGGCTTCTTCCAAGAAGATTACAAAACACGATCAAATTATGAAAACAGATTCTAATGCATTTATTGCATACCGTGTCAGTAGTCATGGCTTTTCTCCCTGCTTTTTTGAGTACCAAATGAATCCTATCCTGTTAATCTGTGCTTGCATCTCCACCATGCTTTTAAAAAGCCAAGCTATATAAAAAGCAAAACACAATCAATTTATCCCCAGCCTGTAAAAGTTAAGTGCAGATGAAACAGCTAAAGACCTTGTAAAATAAGAAAGAATCATAAAATAACAGTAATTTTTGTTTTGTTAAAAACCAGAGTGATTTACCATTTAGGGCACATATCTCCTAGGGCTTATTTTGCACTAGAATACTACAGCTTCTATAATCATCACCATTTCAATTCCTAGAGTTATACTTCCATCAAAGCAGCTATTTTATATCTTTTTTAATAAAAGAATAACCTCCCCCAGGAGAATCAGACATCCTACTTTAAAACAGTAAACAAAGTTCTTTATTCTCTGCCTGTGAAACAATTTAAAGCAGCCTGAAAATAATATAAAATTGCAGGAGATGATTACTTCCACTAAAACAGTCCCTCTTCAAAAACACTGAAAACACGTACATCGAATCCTCATTCTCCCAGAGATACCCTTTGTTCAGTGGATTGCAATGCAGGCTATTCAGGCTACCGCTTACTCCAGGCTACTGTCAGATACCAAATTTGAAGGTTTTTGCAAAGCACAAAGGCTGGATTCTACACCAGTGGACATATTTGTCCTCAGTCAACCCCAGCACAGACAAAGCTCAAGTGTATCAGCTCCTGTGAAACACATTACAAGTCTGGGCATAATTAATGGCATTGGACAACAATGCTAATTGAATTAAATGTGGATTCTCTCTCCTCCTAATGCTCTTTGTTTAAATTACTTATTAAAGCTGCAACCTCTGCAAAACATGAGATTATTTATAAGTGCAAAGCAGGCAAACATCGGTTTTGTCAGAGTCAAGTCTCAGGCTGACGTTCTACCTCACTGCTCTCTTTCCAACTTAGGTCCGCGCTTCCAGCTCTGTCATGGCCTCAAGCTTTTTATTTGCTGAAGGCATGTGGAGGAGAAAGGAGGACAAAAAAGGCAAGTCTGCAGGAACACTTCAATCCAACAAGTCTATCTTGAGATCTCCATCGGACTGGTATCCCAACAGACATCCAAGAGGAAGAAAATCACAGAGTCACGGAGTTTCAGAGTTGGAAGGGACCTCTAGAGATCATCTAGTCCAACTCCCCTGCTAAAGCAGGATTGCCCAGAGCACATTACTCAGGACTGCATCCAGGCGGGTCTTGAAAATCTCCAGAGAAGGGGACTCCACAACCTCCCTGGGCAGCCTGTGCCAGTGCTCTGTCACCCTCACCGTAAAGAACTGTTTCCGTGTATTTGAACGGAACTTCCTATGTTCCAACTTGTGCCCATTACCCCTCGTCCTGTCACTGGGAACCATTGAAAAGAGCCTGGCTCCATCCTCCTTCAACCCACCCTTTAGATACTTGTACGCCATAATAAGGTCTCCCCTCAGCCTTCTCTCTCCAGGCTAAAGAGTCCCAGCGCTCTCAGCCTTTCCTCATAAGGCAGATGCTCCAAGCCCTTAATCATCTTAGTTGCCCTTCGCTGGACTAGCTCCAGCCACTTCCCTGTCCCTCTTGAACTGGGGAGCCCAAATCTGGACACAGTATTCCAGTTGTGGCCTCACCAGTGCCGAGTAGAGGGGGAGAATGACCTCCCTCGACCTACTGGCCACACTCTTCCCTATGCAGCCCAGGATTCCATTGGCCTTTTTGGCAACAAGGGCACATTACTGGCTCATGGATAATTTACTGTCTACTAGGACCCCCAGATCCTTCTCCTCAGAACTACTTCCCAGCAGGTCCGCCCCTAACCTATACTGGTGCTTTGCATTCTTCCTCCCCAGGTGCAGGACCTTGCACTTGCTTTTGTTGAACCTCATTAGGTTCTTCTCTGCCCAGCTCTCCAGCCTGTCCAGGTCACGCTGGATGGCAGCATGGCCCTCTGGGGTGTCAGCCACCCTACCCAGTTTGGTATCAGCAGCAAACTTGCTGAGGATACACTCTGTCCCCTCATCCAGGTCATTAATGAATATATTAAACAAGATTGGACCAAGTATTGACCCCTGGGGGACACCACTGGTTACAGGCCTCCAACTAGACTCTGTGCCGCTGATCACAACCCTCCGAGTTCTGTCACGCAGCCAGCTCTCAATCCACCTCGCTGTCACCTCATCTAGCCCATACTTCCTCAGCTTCCTAATGAGGATGTTATGGGAGACAGTGTCAAAAGCCTTGCTGAAGTCAAGGCAGATGACATCTACGACTCTCCTCTCATCCAGCCAACCAGTTATAACATCATAGAAAGCTATCAGATTGGTCAAGCATGATTTACCCTTGGTAAATCCATGTTGACCACTTCCAATAACTTCCTGTTCCTCAACGTGTTTGGAGATGACATCCAGAATGAGTCGCTCCATTACCTTCCCAGGGACAGAGGTGAGACTAACCGGTCTGTAGTTCCCTGGGTCTGGTAGAGTTTGTCGAACGTGATGCATTTGTGCCAGACCTTTCTCCAATAAAAAGATCCAACTCCCCAGCAGCTGAAGACTCTCAAGTCTGATTACTACCCTATTTTCCTGCCTTGTCAGACTTCCCTTTCTTTCACCACAGCCTGAAGATCCCTGCTGTGCTTTAAGTCCTGGATTTGTCCAGACAGCTTTTTGTGCATGTCAGTAGTACAACAGCTGGGATCCAAGCTAACCAGCACACGTACTTCACTGAGCCTGTATCATCTGAGAGGCAGCTGTAGAGGAGACTGTCTTACTCTTTTTAGATAGTGCTTCAGGAACAGAGAAACAGGTAAGCCCTCACATATAGGAGTGCTTGCACTGCTGCAAGGCAAGGAACCTTCTGGAATAACATGGAGGCCTTACGTTCAAGGACTGCCATATGCTGGACTCCTCCAGTTCATAAAACACAGCAAGGACCAGGTCTGCAGAACCAAGCCCAGGTGCTCAGTCACACTTATCCAAACTCTTCACAATCAGGGGAAACGCTGCTGCAATGGTAACATATTATTCAGGTAAAACAGCACTGAAACACCAAAAAGCTCACGGACTAGCCCGTACCGAAACCTAGGCAGTGTGTAACTCTGAAAAGAGAGTTTGCAAGATAGACAATAATTTCAAGATAGGAGTACATAAATACCTGTAATAAATATGCTGCAGATAAGCTGATCTCCACATATAGTAAGCCTACATCTCTGGTTAAATGTCATGTGAAACAAAACATTGTTTTTTATATATATATTTAGATATATATGTATATACACAATGGATCCAGCTCACTTCAATGGGAACCCAAACACATTAACCTATGACAAGCTTCAGGCTCTCTGTTAGAGCTCTCCCACAAGCTCTACCCTAAGGGCGGTCAGTTCAGAACATAAGGAAAGTGTTAGCCCTCAATGAAAGCAGGCTGTCCTGGCATGGGGCACCAGAATGAACTCAGCCACACACCACAATGCACTAACTGTTTCCCGAACACTTACACACTTCCTTTGTCCTTTAGAAACACACACGACAAGCAACTAACAAATAACGCCAAGAGCTTTTTAAAGCACCAAGGTTAAAAAGGAACATTTCAGCGACTGAAAAAAAAAACCCTCAACTACAGAAGTTTTGAAAAGCCACAAAGAGCAGCTTTTTTTGCAGGCAGGCATGGTAATTCGCCATCTGAAGGCATCACACCTTTCAGGGAAAGCAAGAGGCGGAGGTGAAGGAGAGGGAATCAAAACCCAGACAAGGCCCGTAGCAGTAATATTCATCCCTCAAGTACTGCACGACACACTGGGGTTCTGTTCAGCCACGCGGTAACTGCCCATCATCAGGGAAATCTACAGTGCTTGCCCAACGGTCAACAAAGAGGGCTTTTATGCTATTTTAAACAATCTGAAGTGTCTCAGTTAATGGAAGACCGGGCAATTGGCCCTCAACTATTTCTAATTGACTGGAATGATGGATGAAGCTAAAGGGAAAGCTGACCCACTGAACTTTTCCATACAAAGCTAGAAAACTGAAGGAGATTGTAAACAGTTTATAAGAACGAGAAGTGGGAGAGGCAGAATCCCAGAAGCTTTGCTTTTCTCAACCTGCTGTTAAGTTGTTTCAGGCGAAGGAAAACAAAGAGCTTCAACTCAGAGCAACAAACAACAAAAAATAAGGGGAAAGCCTAAACAAATAGGGTATTTTCCCATGCTCTCCTCCCCTTTCTCCAGAAGCTACTTAGGTCTGCCATGCAAGCCGGTCCTTTGAATCAGAAAGGGCAATTTGTCACTTTGACAAGTAAGATGTCACTCAGGGCTCTGTACTGCCTTGCCCTGCTTTTCAGATTGACTGGATGTTAACCAAAGATGTCAAAGACATTACATCTCAGGCAACTTCAACAGATGTGAAAATACATGCTTAAAACTTAAGTGTTTATCAGTCCCACTACACTAAAGGTAATGCTCAGCAAATCACGCATGCCCATTGATTTTCAGAACAAACCAATCACTAGTAGCTGTTGTACTGCAAAAGAGCAATACTGCTGCAGTGTGACAGAGCAGTCTCCCGACCTAAACAGCTTCTCGGAGGGAAGAGCAAGGACACACAGCTTCCAGGTAGGGAAACGGATGCATAACAGGTTCAAATTCACAAGCACCTATCTTCAGGCAGCATAGAGAGGTATCCAAGCGCACAATAACTTAATTCTTCCTCTTCAGTCAAAAAGAATAGGAGCTTCAGAGAACAGTTCAGATCTTGCACAGACTACATCACCTCCTTGGACACATCCAGTTCTTGCCACCAATTCTGCAGGGAAATGATATCAAGCACTTCAAGACAGCATTAAAGCTGGGGGATGAAACCAGGACTCGGAGCCCTGATGTAAGAAGTCTGTGGTAGAACCCAGAACTGGATGAAGGTATCACAATTCATCATGTCATCCCTTAGTCACATCCCTTTTTCTCCCCAAGTGGTTCAGCATGATCAAGTAGTAAAATAGAAGCATAAGCCACTATTTTTAATACGAAAATGATAAAGGAAAAAAAAAAGAACACCTGGCACACACAGTATTAGGGCTAGCCCTATTTCTCTTAGCTGTCAACAGCATGGCTACTGTTTATCTGGAACATTTGCCCATTAGGAAACCATACTAAATGAGCAGGAAATGACTGTTTCTCACCAAGATTTGTACAGAGAGTTCACTGTGATTTGCCAAGCTACCTCCCAAAGACAAACACAATGCAAATCTGCATGCCTAATCTTTGACCAAACCCAGAACAGATCTGACTTGCTTCCTCTCTGGAGTCTTTCAGATGAACTAACCAAGGCTAAATTAGGGAGATTTGCAGTGGGATGAGGTTACATCATGGATTACAATTTTCCAGCAAGCCTTTTCCTTCATCTCCACCTGCTGCCTCTACAATGCTGGCATTAAGGATGGTGTGGGATGACCCATTTGTACATTCCTTTCTGCAAGACAGGCATTCAGCTTTCATTTCTTCTCAGCCCCATAGAGTTTGGGTCATAAATTAAACTGATGCATGTAGTACTAGATATCAAGTCCAGAAACTTACATGCACATAGGAGTCAGAAGTACAAGCTAGATCCTTCATCTAAAACAACAAAAAAGAACCATTAGTTTGGCAGAGTACAGCAGCAAGTTTCTTTATGCAGTCTGTGTGTCCCAGACTCTACCCCAGCCACTTAAAGGCATCACTACTGCGTTAAACCAAAATCTGCCAGACTCAGCCTGTCAATTTTAGGCTAACACACACACACCTACTTCTACTGCTACAAAACTACCTTAGAGAATTACTTTTTGAACTTCAAGGCAGACATAAACCATCTTTGCATTCTTTGAATTATGACCATGACTGGAACATTATTTGTGTGACCTAGCAGCCATATCAGATCAGTGTTAAATTTAACTAATCTCTTCACCCACCCACAATCTTGCCTGTAGATCTGAACAACAGAACAAAAATGCTTTTTGTGGCAAAATACATTGCCACAACACAAAAAAAGGGGGAGAGGAAAGCTTTTATAATCTTGAGGGAGGCAAACCAAACGGATCACTGATGAATTTTTAAGCCTGCATTCCAAGAAAGCCATTTCTTAAATAAATTATTTCTCATTCTAGGGAATACAAAGTGATTGACAATAAATCTCCGTCTCATAAGGAATGTGCTTGCCAATGTCTCCCACTATTAAGCACCAAAGCAGGTTTGCTTGGCACCAAGACAGCAGGACTCTTTCAGTCCAAATAGCTCCCCACAAGATTGACCATGTTAAAAATCACATTCTACTTCTTCCCTTTGCGTTTCACCCCCTTCCCTCCCAGCCCCGCACTAAAAGCCGCTGTCCAAAAAAAAAAAAAAAAAAAAAAGAAAACCAACAAAACCCCACATCGCATGTGTGAACAGCCTCTAACACAGGCCTGGCTCTCAATATTATCTAACCCCAGAGAGCAAAAATGTGACAGCAGGAAAGAAACTGTGCGGGAGGTCTCTGGATGACTACAAGTCCATTTGCACACCAAAAGCCAACACAAGCAAGCCAACAAAGCCAGAGGCTGCTCCATCTGCTGTAAATCTTCCAAATGGAAGAGATTCCAGCAGAAAGACAATTTTCCCAAGTGCAATGCAGTTACTGTACTATTTCAACTACCCAAGAGAGTTCACCAATGGCTTTTTTTCCCCCCCAGTAGTCCATTTACTTCACACATTCTCTGTTTATTTCATAAGACTGAGCTTACAACCCCTACTTGTACACAGACTGGAAAGAAAGCAGCAAGACTGGCTAAACCAGCATTA
Source organism: Vanellus vanellus (assembly GCF_965231255.1). Classification (NCBI taxonomy): domain Eukaryota; kingdom Metazoa; phylum Chordata; class Aves; order Charadriiformes; family Charadriidae; genus Vanellus; species Vanellus vanellus. The sequence goes on from NC_138921.1 coordinate 8,045,099, forward strand.
AACTAGCAACAAACAACAGAAAGAGAAGAAAAAAAAAAAAAAAAAAAAAGATGGAAGAGAGCACTTGGATATTAGGGAAATGCTGAGTAAGAACATTTCGTAATCTCTGTTTAGCATCTGCATGGTCACTACCAGGACACTCTGTTCACCCCTCCTGCCCGCAGGTGGGGAGGGACGCGGGCACGCTGCAGCAGGATCAGAGCACACCTAACAGAACAGCCAAAGAGAAGGATCAGGAAGGTCCCTTGCACAGCCCTAAGGTCCAAGCTATTCACCTCACAGACAGGGTGAAGGGGAGATTCGATTACAGTTCAAGTGCCTAAAGGTGTAATGGAAAGTTGATAGAGAACTCTTCAGCTTCATAGATAAAAGGTTGAACTAGTCCCAATGTCAGGAAGCTGAGGTCTGACAAGACACGCACATTTTGTTTTAATTTTTAGATAGCAAGTATAAGCGATGCAAGTAAGAAAAACTTACATGCTAGTATTTTGCTAACCACTTAACAGGTTGGACCTAATTATTTGTACGAAACAAGTTCCTATTTAATCAGAAACTTGATAATGGAGAGGCGTTCGTGTGCATGCACCCAAGTGCTCCTACTTGACTGCTACACTGCTCCGAAGATTTTTGAGTCTAAGAACAAATTAAAGCTTGTGAAGGACTTCCCTCAGCTTGTCCCCAGCAAGTTATACTTAAATGCAATAAAGAGATTTTTGTCAGCCAGGGAAGGACCTAATGAAGGTTCCCCATTCAGCAATGGTTTTGGCTCAAGGAGTTCCCTCTCCTCCCACCAGCAAGCCATGGCGACTCCCCTCCTCAGCTGTGCCAGCAGGACTTCAAATAAGGCCATTTCAAACCAGAGCATTGTGTCAACTCAACTGAGAAACCACCATCCCCAAGGCCTGACTGTGGGTCCCACCCCCCAGCTCCCAAAACCTCTTGTGCCAGCAAAACTGAGGTGACTGCATAATAGTAGGAACCAGTGACTGAAGGAAAAGCAAAAAAAAAAAGAAGAAACGAGGACCATTTATCCAGGTACTGTCACCCAGAAAATTCACAGGAAACCACAGAGCCCATTCAGTGTATAATACGAATGCTAAATACCAACAGTCAGGCCATTTAGCACAGGCTGCTATTACTGCGAATCTCAGTCAGGAAAAGTCATTTAAGAAGGTGGAAGTCTCTTGCCCACAGGTAAATATCTTCACTAGTAAAGTAAAACAGCTCTCAATTTCTTAGTTAAACATGTTTGGCTTATTTTCATTTTACATCAGCTGTGACTAAGTGTGCCCGATGCTGGCTGGAAATACGCATCTTTCTATTGGCACTGTGTATACAGTCAGCACTTCTGGATTAAAACATTTGAATTGTAAAATCCAATCACATTTGCCAACCACCCAATTATTTACATAGTATCTTTTTTATTATTTCTGATGTGCTTTTGTTTGGCACTTCACAATGGAATTCAAATACGATAAAGATTAAGACAAGACGCAGCCCTAGAGCCAGCAATCTAACTCCCTTTCAAACAGATTCTCAGACGGCTTTTCGGAAAGCCATTTCTCAAATACAAACAGATAACAACAACAGATCATACAGGATGAAATTAAGGACTTGCTATTAATGAGCATCAGTCATAAAACTAGATTCATGCTCCAAATGCTGTATTTCCCTACAGTTGGCAAGACAAGCTGCAAGATCACCGTTCCAACCCAGGGATAGGACAGCTGTGTTTCAACTCCCACTCCTTGGTGTTGTTTTATGCCAGGAAAGGGAATCTTTATTTTTTCCAGAGGAGCCCTGCCAAGCCGAGGCTGCAAATAAGATATAGTGTGTTAGTAAACTTCTAGCCAGCTTGCTCACACCCCGGCCAGAACTCCTCAGAGTGCCTTATTCCCTAAACACACCCTGGCAGCAGTGCCTACCCTGCTTTCATACAAACCAGCCTCCTGCATTAGTCTTCCTTTGTTATTTATGGTTGTACATGATACGCCATTGTCATCTGTTCTGGCAGAATACGTGGCATCCATGTACCCAGCCTCGCCTTCTCTCCTTTAAATAAAAGAAACTGCTTCCATAAGACCCACTTCCACTACTACAGTTTTGGCAGAAATAAACTGGTTCTTACTGTGAAACTCCTGTAAGTGCATCAGAGGAACAAAGTTCTCCGTAAAGCATTGGCAGTCTTTGTATCATCTATACACACAGCTGTCTTGCTCAGAGTTCAAATGAAGTTGTTTTATTTTTCTTCCAACTCTTCACAAAGAATCAGAGAATAAACAGCCAGTCATCCCACCCACCTTTTTTTAAACAGTTGGACAGACTCAACCAGTACAAATTTAGCAGCAGTGAGCCCACCACCAGTGACAAACATTGCTGCTGCCTCCAGGACTCACCCGCAGCACAGCACTGGAAACAGCTGGAGAAATACATACTAGCAGGGCTTATTCTCCTTTGGTTTTCAGCTTTTGGGTTTACCCTGTTTCTAAGAGGAGAAGGGTGCCTTTCAGTCCCTTCTCAGAGTCCTCAAGCAGCACAAAAATACCTCCAAAAAGGTGCTGCTGAACCCATGAGTCAGGTTTGCCGATCTGGACTACCCCATCATTCATAACGATACTCATCACAAATGAAGATGTCCTCAAGAATAGTCTGACAGAAATCCATAATACTGCACAGTTCAACTTGTTAAATCAGGGAGCACAATAGCTATCAACAGATAAAACATAAGCATGGAGGAGAGCAATCCCAGCAGAGAGGAGATGCAAAAGCAACCCTGGGAGCCAGAAGCATGCCAGGAAGTGATGGGCAGAGGAGAAACGCATTACAAAATGCACCAGTCTGCCCAAGGAGGGGAAAAACAAAATAATAAAGCATGGCAGGGAAAGAGGAGGGGGATCACAGGAACAAATGAGAAAAGACAGAGTCCATAAATGGAAAGAGTAAGTGTCATGTGAAAGCCAAATCAGTGGCCTTTCACATAAAAAAAAAAAAAAAAAAGGTAGGAAAAGGGGAGGGGGGGAAGTATGAGAGAAATATTTCAGTCTTCTAATTTCATCATGTTAACATTGCTTTAGTTCACCATATAAATCTTTTGACAAATAGTAGCTCTCTCCACACAGAGAATATATTAAGATTCTTTTTTAAGACTTTCCAAACAACGCAATGTCATTCTTTGGCTTTTTATGCGGTTTGCCTAGACTATGGTTTTGTTGCTAAGCTCTCATTAGATGCACATCTTGTACTGGTACTTACTGACAGGGAAGAGATTATAAAATACAAGAAACCTGAACACAAGCCCAGCATTCGATCTTACACAAGCAACAGTACAATGTCTTGCTTGGGACTGCTGATCCTTCCATAGACACTCAGGATAAACTGTTTGTGCCTGAACTGTTCTATCCCGCTGTCTGAGCGATTCATCTAGGAAAGGACAGAAAGGGTCTTTCTGAGACCCTCCCAGCGAGCACAACTCCAGTTGTTCCCCAACCCACCTCCCACAGCGAAAGCTGAGGTCCAGCCTCTCAGCACAGCTCCCAGCACCCCACGCAGGAGCTCGGCATCGGGCGGGAGCATTGCCCCGAGCTACAGATACTGGGGAAGTGCAAGAACAACACAGCACAAAGACGGAGCCAAATTAATAAATCTTGCTTACAAGGGATGACAGTTAGCAAGTCAGGAAGAGCAAGCGTAACCATCTAGCTCTTAGGGTGGAAGACAAAGATATCCACCCTAAACAGCAAATTCTGTCAAACGCCAACAAACACTTCACACACCACAGGCGGAAAACCGGCCTGATTCTATGCTTAATTCAATTATCCACGTCAACAGTGACCAAACACATCAGCATTTACAGCTTCCCACCATTTATCACTTCACACATGCAGAAATTTAATCAACTTCTGAATAAGGAATCATCAGCAACTCTGATCACAGAAAAAAACCCAGAAAAATCTTTTTGCCAATAAATTTAAACTCAGCACAGCTCCGTTTAGAAAATTAAAAGAAACCTAAGGATAACCGTATCATTCACTTAACAAAAGCCACCCAACGTATTATATCAGGCTCTTAGTATACATCTAAAATGTGTTTGGAAACCCAGAAAATATACTGGATAATGTGCTCTGAATACCCTCAGTGGTAGACGTTACAGCTATTCTTAATCCTAGCTTTGTAAACCTTGTAGATATAATGCATTGTGCTTTTGGATCCACAGTATTTTGCAAAGCACTGCAGTTTGATGGCTTATAAACATGCCTCGCCAGCTCACTGGGTAGAAAGATTTCTGCTGACTTCATGTATCATTTCAGTTGCACTCATCAGGGATTAATAATTTTCCCTGCTAAGGATACAGACTGCAAGTACTAAGTAGAAAAGGTTATACATGTGTCTGAAAAGGACTGGTGACATTTTGATAGGTGATATTTAACTACACCCATAAAGACATTAAATATAAATTGTACTAATGAAAAACAGGGTCTTTCATTAAAAAGTGAAAAGCACATAAACAACGCAGAAGTGACTGAATACTGCACAGCACTGCTTAGAACACTGAATCATGCTCTGAAACAACCAAGTGATTTCTTATTTATTTACTATTCACTATTTATAGGTGTGTTCAGAGAGATTTTCCTTGAGAAAGGGAAACAGGGCATGCGGCAGCTGTTCTATCGTACTGATTTATACATGACCACAGATACTCAAACATTAATAAAAGATGCTTTGTTCTCAACTAATTAATTTCAAAAATCTCAAACTTTTTGACAAGCTGCTGAAGTAAGTCCTTCTCTAACCCAGATACCTGCTGCTTTTTAGAAGACGAGACATTTAAACTGGAGCTGTCTACTTTCTCTGACCATCCTGAGCAGCAGTGACCGTACAGAAGCGGCACCACTTCCGAAGGCACAATACGAGGCTACTACTGGGAAACAGACCTGTTCACACAGTATTTTGTCCAGCCCGACTGCCTCCATTCATTTTGCCAGTCATTTACAATAAAGGAAAACAGTCAGATTCACAATCAATTTTATCTGCAAGAGAAGGTCAACTTGACCCATACTAACCATGTTTTAAAAATCCCCAAAGAAAAGCTGGCAGCAGAGGCCATATAAATGCATACAGCGAATAAGTACTGAAGAGGCACTTCACTATTTCTTTTGTGAAGTTCAAATAGGATATTTAAATTTCAAGTCTTTTGGAAATCTTAATTTTTTTTTAAAAGACTCGGTTGATAAAATTGCTTTGTCATCATAAATGCATTTTATATCCGTAACTTCTCCAAGAGGAAGCGAGATCATCAGATAAGCCTCTGTATTCTTTGCAGACTTTAGTGAAGAAATTTTTCCTCTTTTTCACAATAGTTGCACACATACCACAAGAAACAAGACCATTTTTTAATGAAGAGGAGTATTTCATGTAACAAGAAGAACCTGAGAAACCATAAAGGGAGATTAACTCAAGCATTTCTGGATCAATCCTCTTCCAGTAAGGTCACATTTCAGCATACTATCAATTGTGAAGCACTGCCATATTTTGCAATGAAGGTGATTTTCCATCATAGGGTATTTGCATTCCAATATCTTTATACAGCAGGAAGTAACCAAATATCAATAGAAATTCACATGATTAGTTTAACGGAATTTTACACAAGTAAAAAAACCCAAAACAAACAGTTTCAGAACAAATCACTGAGCGAATTGCTTCAAGAACATTACCTTCACAGCTGTAACAACACCAGAGCAGAAGAAATCACCAGTGAAATCCATTGCTTATAGCATTAGGGAACATTTTGCAGATTCAGCAGTCAAGCAAGTTCAAATGGTCAGTAGCAAGTAGCTTTTGTAAACCATTTATACCTTGTTACTACTAAAAAAGATTCACAAGAGAACTAACTCCTTGTCAGGAGCAGGTGGAGAGATTTTAAGAACTGCACCATCAATCACCATCCTACAACACAAGCATTAGCTTACTGCTCTCTCTCTGGGAGCCTATATGGTCTGGCTGACAGACCAACGGACTTTCTTCTAAAAGATGATAAATTAAATGGATGCTTGTAATTCAGCTGAATTGCCCTGCAGTGTCTACTAACTATTCTGTCGACAATGCTCAAATCAGTGCAGCACCACATACGGATGCAAACAAAGCTATGATAGGTATGATATTAAGAGGAAGGCGCTGACAATACACTACTCATTCATACAACGGCTCTTTTTTTGCAAGTGCATGTATACGCTTCAACACATAAAATAGCTATATTCAGAGCTGATATTTCCTCAGCTACATCACCGATGAAGTGTGCTTCTCCAAACAAAGAGACCATGGGCTGCCGGGAGCTGGCCAGACTCAGCTAAGCAGTCCACAGGGCAATGGTGAAAACCAGCATGTGTTGACATCAGTTATATGTGAGAACGCTGGTGGCTGAGAGACAGCTTAAGCATTAACTGCAGTCTGCTTCTCTAAAAGCCTGGCAGCAGTAGTCTAGAGGAGGCAGTCCCCGGACTATCGAGTGAAATAACAAGTGACAATTCAGGAAAGCATGTTCACTATCCATTCATGCATGAATGCAAGCTTGGGCCAAAGAATGGATGTGCTAAAAGGTTCTCCCCAGAGTAAGAGTGTTTATTAATTAATATCTACAGAATTAATTGGTTCCCCATATGCTCTGCTGTGTTTCTAAGACTGCAGCCCTACCAACATTACTGAAAGGTGTCAGGTGTCATGACTACCCAGGAAGTTCATCCAGACATCTCAGTCAATCCAAAAGTCTTATTTACATATTTCTTTTCACCAAATTCTAAGTGTGTCCATCTATGTAGAAGTCACAGAAAATGCATTTAAAATCTCCAACCCATAATCACTTAACAAAAATAAAAGCCAACACATGCTCTTACTTCAGACACACTTGTGGCATATAGCAGAAAAACAGAAGGAAGACGCTGACCTGAGGCTATAGGCTCATCCACCAGCCACTACCTGCAGTAATCCCGGTGCTCCTTTCCCACACTTGCCATTGCACTCCTTACACCAATCTATTCCTAGTAGCTGGTGCCACTACCACCAAACTAACCTTTACATCTACCATGTCCTCCCCTCCTACTCCCTTTTATCACTGCAGAAGGTATTTTTGGATTCTGACTACATCTGGCACAAGTCTGTGCAGTGACATCATTTTTCCAATGTTATCAATCTCATTGAGAGACTTTATTCATCACATGTCCTTGTCAGCTGGCAGGGTCCATGGATCCGTTCATTCCTGGTGCAGCAGTCATCCCTCACCAGCCTGTCTGCGTAAGCTCAGGCTGCAGGAGCAGAGAAGGGAGAGCCATCCTACAACCATCCTCTTGTATACACGTGCTAGCACAGGTTGTGCCTTCTCATCCATAAGGACAAGTTACTCACCAAGACGTTCCTCCTCCACTGCGATGCCACCTCTCCTGACCCCCTGGATTCACCTACACAGGCCAGCAGAACCCTCTGTCAGCTGACGGGAGGGCGAGCACCCATTACAGCAGGATCCCTAGCAGATTCAAAGGCCTTTGATGTTTATTTAGTCCAGGTCTCCAATTTCAGCCTTCCCTCACGTATGCAATACCCACTTCGAAACGTGAAAACCAACAGCTGTAATTACCGCACCCAGTGGTGAACCCAGGCTGCAGCAACAGCATCCGTGATGCAGACGAAGCTGGCTGCCCCGGATCCCTCTCAGAAACATTCTTAAGTCGACATCTATAGTAGAAAAGCACTGTCCCAGCTAAATTAAAATATTGCGTTCCAAGGTTTTACTACCGTACCACCAGTACAACACCGCACTGTCCACTGCGAGCTGACCAGGCCCAAGGACCAGACGTTTGACCACTGTTCAGACATAAACTGCTCTAGCAGCATCAGAAAGGTCTTGGGTGCAGCTGCAATACCATACTTAAGACCTCAAGAAAATGAAGCTGAAAACAGCCTATCTGTAGAAATTCAACACGACAATTCTGCTGCAGGAAAGGGTTAAAGTGTGCCACAAAAGAAACATTTATCAATATGTGCACCTGTGATTGTAATGTGTTCCAAACTAGCTTCCTACAGAGGAAGATGCCACCAGGTCATGCTGGTAAGAAACAGAAGGGGCTGTAGAGAAGCTTAAAATCACATTCCTAAATTGGAGGCCTTGCTAATAACCATTTATTTACAAGTACTTAACAATTAGAACAAAAATTAAAGCTACCTTCAAAGAATAACGATTGCTGTGAAGCCGCCTGCAAATGAGAGTCAGCGGGATCTACGCTACCTGTCTGCAAACACATTTTCATTTTGTACTGGGCATATGACAAGCAAGAATTTGGAAGTGATCAGTAAAAAACATTAGCGCACAATGCAGCGGTTAGGAATGCAGCAAATGAAAAGGCGGGAAGACTCCACCTGTCTGGGAGAGTTGTTTCTGAAAGATTTGCAGCATGCTACATGGAACTGGGTACAGCACTTCTCTTTCTGAGAGATGGCAGATCTCTCTTAAAGCTATGAACCACTCCTCTTGAATTCAGAATATTTGCGCCATCCGATGATTACACCCTTTGACATTTCATTTAGGAGAAGGTATTTCTCTTCCAGATACCAGTAAAAAGCATACGACAACAAAAATGATAGACGTTTGGTTTCCAGCTACTCTGATAGAGCATAAGCGTACACAAAGGATACGAAGAAACAGTAACCACAGTACCCACAACATCATGTCAACGCAACCTCGGTAACCCCCTTGTGTACAGACTGAGATATTCCTAGAGGCACTTATTTGCTCTTCAAGGATTCAGGCTTGAGGGGATCTTTTCCACACACTCACTTTGTTTTGGTTCACTACCCTGCATGCAGATATGGAAGACTTCATAAGACATTTGCTGTCCACCTGGAAGACGTTAATGATTAATTCCCAAGCAAATCAAATATAGGCAGCTCTCGGGCTTTCCTGTTTTTTCACTGCTTTCTTTAAAGAGAAAAAGAACAGAAAGATAATGTAAAATCCAGCTACAGATATTAAAAAACGGCAGTATTTTTCAGCCTCAGCACAATAGCTGGGAAGTCAAAGGTTTTAATCAAAACCATGGATTAGGAGAAATGATTTCAAGTATACGAAGTGCATGCCAGATCCAATCTTGTCTTCTGTCATACAAGGTAACCATTACACAGTAGATTAATTTGCAAACATTATTTTAACTGGGATTTATATAAATCAGACTAGGTGAAAAGATGTGAAGATGTGATTTGTACTGCCAGCTTCCGCCCTAGGAGCACAAACGCCAAGCAGTGAGTGAGGGTCGTACGAGCTCTGTGCACGTAGAGCCAATTCAGCTGGTGGTGAGAAATTGCCCCCACCAGGACTCCCCACCCAGCCCTTTCAAAGATGTCATGGTCATTCTTTCCTGTCTGCAGTGCAGCTGTGGGAACGGCCAAACACAGCCCAAAGGCCACTGACAACAGAAGCAACACACTCTCACTTCATACCCCTACAGACAGCTCTTGGTCTAAAGGTATCTCCGAGGGACACACTCCAGCAGGCCACAAGAAGTTAACGCATCTCAACTGCTGGAACATGAAAGCATCTGACAAAAGGAGGAGAGAAATACCAATTAGGGATTAGTGAAAAGGGAAAAAGCCACAGCTACATTTTCATTTATCTGTAAATCCACGGTTTGTGCAGCCAGTGGAACCAAGCCATTTGATTTAGCTTTACCTCACCTATCAGTCTCTCCACTCTTGAAAAGGAAAATATTGTTCAGGTTTTTCAAGACAGATTTAAAAGGAACTTCCTGCAAAGATCTCCTCAGACAAAAAGCGCTAGTGACTTCTTGCAAGATATAAATATACCAAAAACTCTGAAAAAGTTTCTGACTCCAACTTTCGCTTTCACAGTACAGGTTGTCAGATGAGTTCTTGATGTCTTTTGTAGCTGTACATTACCTGGAGGCTGACTGTAGGAAAGATGCAGCTACAGCTTCTCTGATGCAAATACCCTGTCCTGAAGGAAAAACAATGCTCCTCTGAAATAAAATTAAACAACCGCTAAAGCAGAGCAATTATTCTGGAGTGAAGCCACTATTAATAATAGTAAAATCCATGCAAGGACATCTCTAACATATAAAATTGACGCTGGAATAGACTACACAGACCAGCATAGCTATCCTAACACATCTGTCTTGGTCCAAATTCACAGGATTTTTTCCTTAGTATAAAGGCTTGCAATAGGAATTCAGGAGAACATACGGGAGAATCTTTGACAATTTGTTATTTTGTGTGTTCTACATATCAAAGTACAAAGAAAAAAAAAAAAACAACTCAAGACGCCGCTTTATGAAGTGTGCTTAAATGCTTTGTTTCCCGCCTGAAATTTGCCTCCTGATAGAGCAATCCACGGTGATAAATGACAAAAGTGTTTTTCCCATCCAGTTACAATTCTAGATCTCTGAGATGTTCTGGGAACAGCAGGAGGTGAGAGTCTTAACAAAAAATAGCTGGATGACTAGGGAATGCAAAGTACCAGACAGACAGGCTGTTTTAATAAGGAAAGGCCCGATGAACGCAGACACATAGCGTGCAAAAAAGACAGGGAAATAAAATTGCCTTGATTGATCTGATTTAACATTGCTGAAAAAACAATTCACAGCTAGGGATTTACTAATAGTGTTCTCACATGATAGGCTTTGCATGATAGCTGCATTTTGTACCTCTGGTAACACCTTTAAACAGAAAACTAAAGCACGCGTAGAGTATATACAGCAGCATCCACTCCCAGAACTGGTGTAAGCAGTCACAGTCAACTTCCTAAGTCTTTTTTCCTTCGTTCTTTAGAAAAAAAAAGAAAAAAAAAAAAAAGAAAAGAAGGGAAAGATCAGATCTGCGACATACCTTTAAGTATCAGAAACTCAGTAGAAAGTCAGCTTTTGCAGTAATCTGAATCACTCCTTGCATTTTCTCACAAAATACAAGAGTCTTGTGCAGATAGGATGCTGTATTGCAACAGATAAAGAGAAAACCTGCAGAACTGAGGTCAGGGGTTTTCACCACTGATAACTGCTGTTCTTTTTCACTGGGAGAGGCAGTGGGCTACACGTGGTGTATGTGTAAAAGAATGAAAGCTAAAGCAAACAGCTTGAAAGTCTTGCTAAATTATCTGTACTGAATAAGATTCATAAAAGCCATGCAACATATAAAGAGACTATTAGGCTCGGTTAAGCCGACATACACAGATCAGGAAAAGACACTGGAATTGGAATATGGCCAGAAGTCCCAGCATGAAAGATTTCCAGTTTAGGATCCAGTTACCAGGTGTCCTACAACTGACTGGGGGTACAGGAAGAATCCATCAGCATCCTAGTGTAAGCAACTCTGTTGATTGATGGCTCAGGCCTAAAACTAGTTGAGGGCAAAGAAACAGCAGCTCAGAGAATGGCAAAAATGTAGACCGACTTCTCTAACAGTACCTGGAAAACAGTGTTATAGACATAATCTAATTAGACAGTAAGTCATATATCAACATTTGATGAATTGCTACTACTGCATCAAAGAACTTGAGATTTTTTTTGACATTTAAGAAAACCAAGAAAGTATTTTCAGAAATTGCATGTGAGTCAGTCTCTGATGCTCTCCCTCTAAAGGAAGCAGACGATTGTGCTGTCTTTCCAGTGAAAGCCACACTAATTTTTCTGTTTGTGGTGTTCATTCATTACAAAGAAAGGGGAAAAATCCTTTTTGCTGGGGCGCAGCTAATGGTAGAACAAACTACCTCATTCATCTAAATAAAGTCAGCTCTAAAACCTGCAATAACCATTTAATTGCCTACTTTGTTAATTATTTCACTGTTTATCTAATTCATTATGAGCATCTAAATAATAAGCTCATTCAGCATAAGCTGAGATCAGAGGCGTTGAAGACACCTTCTGCTTATTGTGGGTCTGTCCCCTGCAGCTTTATTGGGTTTCTAACCCCCTTGAGACTGTTCAATCATTCCACCGCTCAATACAGCACAGTGTTATGAAAGCTTCTTCTGTCTCTTCTAACATCAGCTCCTCTATAGCCTTTGTGCGGATTTTTGGGATCATTACCTGCAATTTTCCAATTTTATTTTAGGAAAAAAAGATCGCTTTCCAGCATGGACAAGGACAATATTCCCCAAGGGAGAGAACACGTGAATTGCTATGTTATTAATCCACTTTCCCTTTCCTCACCTGCTGCTTTTGAATTCATTATTTTGCATACAGCTGCAACAACAACTGTTCCTGTGAAAATCAGGATTTCTATAAATACATAGCGGTGCTCACTTGGGAAACACACCTTCCGGAGGGCACGAGGAACTGCAGTTGCACCTCCCACGTGCCCTTGATCACGTCCTCCCATCCACTCCCTCTCAAAAAGGCATGGCACTTGTGATTTCCTTCAGAGAAAGACAAAGTGCATTTCACCTTTCTGTGTTTCATTTCAGTTTGACATTTACATAGCTCAGAAGGTAACCACACCCCTTTCTGGCAATTTTAACATACGATTAAGTGCACCTCAAATTGGGGTACTCGCACCTTTCCTGGAGATGGTAATTGAAGTTAGCACACGTACGGGCCTGAGAGATTGTATCAGCAGTTCAAACACTGTTCTCTTCCACTCCTGAGGAGTGATCTAATCTTCAGGTAGAGTGCAACAGCTGGAGCTTTGGAAAAAAATAAAAACGGGGAAGTGACTGGGAGCCTTCTACTTGGTGGACAGGCCCATGACAGCTTCACTCCAAGTGGCAAAACACAACTGGAACAAATCAACACAAAGCTGCAGCCGCTCCTGAGTTCCTACTAAGGGAGTGGTGTTTTCCTCAAGTATTTCCAAACAGCGGTCAGGGCGGGTGGGTATGGGGAATCAAAGCCTTCAGTACAAACTGTTTATTTAAGTAACTCCTTTTCATTGTCCTTCCTCCCATGGCAGATTTTAGCCGTGGAATCACTCTTCCTCTGAGAAGGGGTGAATATGCACCATTGCCACTGCAATTCCAGCACAGTTACTAACACCAATCTCTCCATTTCTGAAATAAAAGCTTCTCAAGCTAATAATGAATTAAAACATTAAAAAGTAATGAAACTCATTTTCCATTTAGCAATAGTAGAGGAACTGCCAAACAGTTCACTCTTGACTGTCCACTGAGCACCTGAAATGATGCGGATCATTACTTCCAGCAGGCACCAGGGATCTTAACCTGAAGATTTACACAGGAGGCAAAACCTGATATTGTAATATAGCCACAAAAAAAAAAAAGTAACTGTACAATGTATGCAAGCTTTATATAAAACAATATGCCCATCTGTGAAATTACAGTAATTTGGGTGTGAGAGAGTGAAAAGACTTAAATCTGGTCAAATATTGTTAGGACAGCTGGGGCAAATTTACACAGCACACCAAATGCCAATTAAAAATATAACGCAAAACTCTCTTGGTCTGTAAATTTTTGCCTCCCAACTGCTGTGTAGGCACATTATTTAGAGCAGTTGTGTTATTAAAAAAAAAAAAAAAAGCTCTCATGCACACACAAAGACCTTTGACCTCGCAGTAAAGGACTTAGCATATGTTTAGGCCAGCAGAACCTACTTGACTAGTGTCCCAGATTCAGCAGGGAGAGGAAAATTCATCTGCAGCATAACTATTACACGATTGTGGCTTCATTTATGTCAAGAGCCAAGTCTCGCTCAGGCAGCCAATGCACAATTAAATATCAGGCGAGCAAAATGTTGGAAGGAAGAGAAATTCCTCAACTGAATGTTATAAACTGGGATAAATAAACCACAGCGATAAGGGGCATCTTTGGATTACAGCTCCATCACAGTTAAGCCATAGATTCTCAGCCACTTCACAAAACTAAGAAAAAATGTGATGACTTCCCATTGCAGATGGGCAGCCACATGCTGAATGCTACGCAGCAGGAGCGGCAAGAACCGAGCTGTTCCCTTTTGCCCCACTCCTGTAGCCTGGGAACCATTTTTACCTTTCCAGAAACTATTTTTTCACAAACTCATGGGATTTACTTTCAGTCTATTTCTTAACACCTCATTTAAAAGATCTTTGAGCAACCTCAAACAGCCCAACACCACAGCAGCTACCCTAAAATGAAAAGTCCAGACTGAGCAGAAAGTTTAGTGACGCAGGACACCTTTCACCAGGAAGCCTCATTTAGCTGTCACCTATAGGGGCATGGCTAAGGCACAGCTCTGCTAAATCCATGTCATCTCGACAGGACAAATGAAGGAACACATTGCTTTTGCTAGGATAAAGCCATCAGAAAAAAACAAAAGTCAGAGAAAAAAGAAATCCAACTGGAAGCTTTTATAATTTTTTTTTACTGTTATAATACTCTCCCACACGTATGAAATGGTTCAGGAACTCACACAAACACATTCAAACCCACATATTTGAGGAGACAGAAGCATATAACAGAGTTTGTCCTGGAGGCACAAAACAGAACTGGGTCAGAAAATTGGGTAACATTTGACTTGCTCAGGCCAACACAATCAGGCAAAAAATGAAGTTTTGATTGGATTATGGCCATGCTGGCTTGAAGCAGTTATCTCCCACACTGACTTCGGCGCTAAACGCCGTGAGCGACGACACTATCATGTTCCACATTTTGAAGAGGATGTGCTTGGTTTCATCCCTTCATGTTTGCACATGCACAGCGTCCCTCCTTCACCCACCAGCAAAGAGGAAAAACCTTTCATAACCTTTTCCTGAGCTTAAATAAAAATCACCCGGAACTCGTCAAGAGAAGCACGAGCAGAGCAGACAAATGCCACCCCAGAGCAGGCTCTCCAAGCCCCTCTCTTGCAACACCCGAGTTTGCCTATGCCGGTATTGCCATTCGGGTCACACTGTGTCGTGGGTATGAACGGAATCCCGAGCTTCCCGCTTCTCGCCATTTATATCAAACCATTTTGAATACCACAAGCGTCTTTACAGGGGATGATTTCCCAGTATGGTTAACCCTGCACTGTCTTACCTATTCCAAAATTTACACTGCTTCGCTACTGCTAGAAAGAGTCCCAGGGGTAGAAATTCTCAGGTCTGTTCCTATCCACCATTTCTCGGTAATGAGCTTTCTAGTCCCTCTTTTTTTTTTTTTTTTTAATTTTATTTTTCTACCCCATAGAAGGAAAGGAGGCAAGATTTATTCCCCCAAAACTGTTGAATCAAGACATCTGAATAGAGAAAAAAATAGAAAGCAGTGGGAGGACAGCAAAAGTGGATAAACACAGAGGTGAAAGCATAAGGGTGGGACCCCACTGGGAGCCAGCGTAAGAGCTATTAACACCACGCAGTGAAAACTGTGTTTAGACAAACCCTGAGGACACACATCTGGATGGGATTGACAGAAGTGACCCTGCTAGAGAGTAGGGACAGCAACAGCGCTCTCTACTGCAGGAGATGTCCCAAACAAAGGCCCTGTTTTCATTTGTATTATGTAACTTGCAATAATTCAACCACCTCCCAATAACGTTTTACAGTTCACACTCACCACCTTCTTTACATCCTGAGAAGTTCAAAACCAGCATTCATTTTAAAGGCTCCTTATTTCACAGAAGAGGAAACCGAGGCACAGACTAGCAACAGGTTATCCACCCCCAGTGCTTCTGTGCCTCCTGTTACGCTGAGCTTATGGGACAC
The DNA here is from genome assembly GCF_965231255.1 of Vanellus vanellus. NCBI lineage: Eukaryota > Metazoa > Chordata > Aves > Charadriiformes > Charadriidae > Vanellus > Vanellus vanellus. The sequence continues at coordinate 8,060,762 of NC_138921.1, forward strand.
GTTGGTTGTCAGCAGTGGCAAGGAAGCCTCAAGTGCATCAGCGTCTGACAGACAGACTCCTGTCTCTCCCATTGTCCAAAGAGGAGACTCCAGTTCTTTAACTTCTCAGGCCACTGAAGAGTTAGGCTTACAAACTTTATTCTTTTTGTGCAGCAGATTTTGTGAAACGTCTCACAAATGAAAGGTTGCCTCTGGAACTCATTTATCAGGAATTTCATCAATGCTGTACACAGATGTTGCGTATCACTTTAGGCTTCTGCTAAAATGCAAAATGTTGTTGGACTCAAGTATGAAGGATTTCACATGGGAATTTGAACTGCAGAACTCCCATGACCATTGACTGCAATTCCCTCTCACAGCAATGAGAACACACCGACATTAAAGAGCGAAATGACCAAAGCAAAAAAAACTCCGCAGTCCTCTGAAGTTCACTGGCATGATATGCCTGACTGCGGCCCCGAAGCCTTTTCTCACCTTGTTCTCTTTCCCTCGTACTTTTTTTCCTTCCATTCAGATGATTTTGCTAAACTTTTCCTAAGCTTTCCCCATGCCAAAAACACTTGCTATCCTCAGTATCTATTTCTTAAAATCTCAACATCAGCTACCCTTTCTGTACACATAGAAACCACAGCGGTTCTAATCTCCTTCGATATTTTGAAACAGCATTCTCTCTCTGCTTCGTTATTGCCCATACTACCTTAGCATGTGATGTCCAACATCCACCTCCTTCAGTATGTGCCTGAAGTACTTAGCTTCCCATGTCATGAAAAGCCAGTTCTTCTACCAAGACATCAGCATGAGCCATTTCTTCCTCCCTTTCCACAACAACCTTTTATAACCATAGAATACAATTTGCAGGAGCTCTGTCTCACTTTTTATTAGCAGCCCCTTTCAATCTAAGGCACTGAGCAAAAATAAACCATCTCATTTATTATTCCTACAACCTACTGTCCATCATAGCAATTCTTAGCATACCTGGGTCTTCTCACCGTGTTCTAGGGACTGCTCATTTTCAGAGAGGCATAGGGAACAGGACGCAGAAGTGGGACACCTGACTCCACCAGTGGCACAGAGGAGAGCCTGGAGAACAGGGATGTAGAGCAACTAACCCGATGGCATGCCCCTAGAGAGGCAAACAGACATGCTTATCATTTTTACAAGAAGCTTTATGGCCTATAAGCGTTCAAGTCCAAGTTATCTGTAGAGTCTCGGTTCCAATTCCACAAAGCCTAAGCTCAATTTTTGCCAGAAGTTGCTCTATTAATAGCAGCTTCCTTCCTCCTGGGAAGTATCAACCCAATCATCTCTCAGATTCTTTAATATGAGCTAACAACAAAGTAAGCCAAAAAGCAAACAACAAGGGAGACAACAATCCAGCCTACAGAAGTTCTTACCTTTTAGTTGGCAAGTGAAAACTCCGTACCTACAAAGGTATATCAAGTATTTCAGAAACACCCCCTGTCCCACATTTCATATTCCTACATACTGAAAGAAGCCTTTTCCATTGGTTTAAAGCCTTGAAGTTCAATCTCAACACTAATATGAACTTTTCAAGTATTTTCTCCTCTTGCAGATCATCCATCTGCTTTTTAAAAAACTTCTTCCCATAAAATTAGAAAGTTCTCCTCTAGTCTCCCAACAGAAGCCAGCTCTACATACATCCAGAGGTCAAATCTCAAACCCTGCTATTTCTTCACATTGACACGAAGAAAAGCGCGGCTGTCGTAACAAGTACAAAGTCTAAAGAATTCTCCCATGAATCCTGCTTAGGCAAACAGTTGGAAAGCACAGCACCACTCTGTAGATCTTCTAGCCTTACTGCCAATTTCGACTGTCTGTTGTACATGCATGCACATGCTTCTCATATGAAGGCTCTTTAGTTCTTTTTGTAACTGACCAGCTCACTCCTGCCTTTACTTTATAGTGAGTGATCCTTCTGTGCAAAATTATTTTTTCTTCTTTGCATCCTTGCTGCTGATTTCTGTGTTAATTAATCAATAGATGTAGTTCACTACAAGCAATCATTCCTTGTTACTACACGGCTCGCTGCGGCACTGGTCTCGCCATCTGCTGCGCTGGTGAGGCTGGCTTCTGCAAGAGGATGCGCTGGCAGGCGGCGAGGCGGGCAGCCAAATAGCTGCTGGCCTAACATCATCGTCATCCTTCTCTGTTAAAAATACCACCTCCTTCTCCCACGAAAACAGAGCAACTGTTCTCCAACTGAGCCACCCAAATCACTCTACTACCTCAGCGTGAAGATACAATCCCAAGCATTGAAAGAAAACATTTTTGCGTTTTAAGGGTGTCAGGGGTTGCACACAAAAACCTGCCCAAGTATTTCCCTGTGCTGTCAGAAAGCCAAGCACAGAACCACAGTCAGTCTGACAGACTAACAGGTCCGTACCAGTTGTCTACAGCAAAGAGCCATTTTGTTGGTCAAAAGCCTTTGCCAGTAAGTTATTTATGTAGTGGTTGAATGATACCCATAAAACTGCTTTAAGTTGATGCAGATGAAATAAGTAACTAGGTGGCCCTAGTTTTACTGGCTTCATTTTTTTTTTTAAGCTTAAACTTTTTATTGTTTCTAGTTTATTAAGCAACATTTTCAAAAGCACCCAAGTTCCACTGACACTCAGTATCTCTCCTACCAGTGTAAGCAGATGCGCATCTGTAAGGAATACAATCCCTTACAGTACAAAAGTATTATTTTGCTTTAAAAAAGCAAACAAAGAAACCTTAAAGGAAGGAGAGATTTCATCTCCTATGCACAGGAAAGCATGAACAGGGCAACCATGGTCTAAGCAGGCAATAAAAGACGGAGCAAAGTGTTTTAGAACCGCCTTCCACAACAGCACCTACAGTGACGTGTACGCACAAGCCAACGCGTGGCTGGCACCCAGCAGCACGAGCGTAAGCATGGCTTGTGCTTCAGCCAGCTTCTGTGTGAACACATCCAACAGCAATCCGCTTGCTAAAACACATCATCATCTTTTGATGCTCCCAACCCCACAGAGGCCACATTTCTCAATACAGTAATGAAAAAATAGCACAGAGGACAATTACCTTAACACGGTTGCATCAAGATGATAAAAGTATGAAAATCATATACCCTGCATGTTTTGTCCTATAGTAACACAAAGTATTTTCCATCAGGACAAGGATATTCTTCCCGTAGTAGAGTATGACTTCAAGGGGGGAAAAAACAACAGTGTTTCCCAGTTTCTGAATAGGAAAAAAAAGCATTTACAGATATTCTTTTGAAAAAGGACAGTTGAGACCAATTCTGTTGTCTACTTCAGAGACCTTTAAAGGACATTCTGTAATTTCAAGCCAAAGCATATCAGTCTATCAGGGGAAGGAAGGAAAGGGGAAAATAGTTTAATTTCCCCTGCTCATCTGAACGCACATCAAGCAAGCCTTTCAATAACCTCATAAAAATGTGCAAGGCAGACAGAAAATAATTTAGGATGCATTTAGCATTTATTGACTTGGCCTGGTCATACATTTGATAACATATCTTGCTGTTGGTATGGCAAGTGGGGAAAATAAAATTAAAGCTAATCTGTGGAAACTGGCAGGCTTACTTTAAATGGAGCTTAAAACCAAACCAAAAAATCCCTGACCTCTTAAAGCACTCTTAAATGCCTCCAAATTAGCCATATTTCTTCTAAAGTAGTTTCTTAAACAAGAAATGGGCTCCAAACCACTCCTGATGCTAGACATGACATAAAGCAGTTCAAGGCTAGTCACTTGCCTTTTCTTCCTACAGGTAAACATGGTCAGTGGAAGCTTCATTGACAGGAGAAGCACTCAGAATACTACCAGCAAGAAGCCTAGTATTTCATGTCCTTCCCATGTCAGTTTGACTCTGCCTTATTTATTACCTCCTTCTTAAGAAAAGTCCCAGTATTTTATTTGGGGATGATGGGGGAGATATTAATTTACTGGGAGAGGTGGGGGTAGTTTAAGCCAAGAAGAGTCTGTAAAGGATGGTCTCTGGCTTTCTACTATGCAACAATCCATCCTTTCGCCAGTCCTTCCCCATCGCACAGCCAGGATGACAGCAACCATGACTTCTGCAATGATGGCTTTGCGTGGCAAGGGACCATGCCATTAGCTGCCACTCAAAAATTATCTGCACCTCTTAGGGAAGCTTAGTACTCACTTGAATTACTGCTAACTCTGGTGGTTCTATGGAGGAGCTTCAAAACCCAAACCTTAAGTTGTCTCAAGGCTCAAGTACAGAAAGTATATAAAGAGACATGAGATGCTTCAATTTCTTTGTGCTTTTTTTAACTCTTCAAACCTAGGTCAACTTCTCTTCTGGACCCGGGTCATTTCTGAACCCCAGGTTGCTGACACAGCACACCAACCAGCACACACGAGCAGATCCCAACCTGGAGAGAAGATAAAGGTACAAGAAAATCCAGACACGCTGTTCAGTCTCTCTAGCTTATGTCTGGAGTAAGTCATCTGAATTTGATTGTGTTTCAAGAGAAAAACTAGAACACCCAGTGGCTTTTTTTTTTTAATGTAGTTTTGACTACACTTGCAAGAAGGAGCTGGGGAAGAAGCTTCATGTTGCAGTGGGAAGCTTTTTGCCTTACAGGTAGGGAGAAAGCAATCCAACCATTTACAAAACAATAAACACACTAGAAAACAAAAATAGCCAAAAGCTCCTGAAAACGATCAAGCATAGCGTTACTTTGCACTCTACCTCTTGATTAAGGAAGAGGTTTGGGATGCTTCAAAGGGTACAAGATTTTATTAGAAAAGCCACTACCTCGGCATTGACACCAGAAGAGCAAAGCCTGCTCTGGGTTCAGTGCTGAAGGGTGCCAACCTCAGCAGCCTGGCCCCAGAGGATTATCTTTGTAGCCTCCTATCTAATGCTGTTTAACACACCACAGCACACATTTTAGCTGCTAATTCAACTCTCCAGCCAGAACAGGCAAGAGAAGAAAATGGATCATTTCTGCCCAGACCTTGATTTTAAACCTACAATCATTTCTTTATACACAACAGTGTTCACGCATCCATCCCCAGCAGAATCTGAAACACAAAGCTCAGTAACCTGGTATGGTTAGCGTGAGCCTAGAGACACAGATTGAAGTAAGGCCCAATTAATAAAAAAAAGGCAATAAGCAACAAGGGAGATGATGATGTTTCAAGACATGTAGCAAGTCTCCTACTGCTCACTATGCCAATTTTTCAACCGAGCCACAACTGAAAAGCGAATTTAATAAATACCTCATTTCAACAGGCAGGACCCCACTAGGCACCAAGAAATGTTGCAGCTCAGCAGAAAAATAACGCCATGATCATTGGGTGGGTATAATAGAGGGATTATTTTACAATTACAGCAACAATGAAAAAGCAATTTATACAGTAACACACTGATGTACTGGCAAGTGCCTGTCCAAAGGGATTAAATAAAAGTCTGACACAGACTACAGACAGAAGAATGTCTTTAGCAAAAGGTTTATGAACTTCCCCAGACAGCCATGTTTCTGCGCAATGTCCCTTAAAGACAGTTTTTTGCATTTAGATTTGTTTTAGATAACAAAGGCACAATGCACAAATAAGAAATAAAGAACACTTAGAGAATTCTTATTTATTTAAAGAAAAGTAAAAGCATATATAAAAAGGACTGGTGACTCTTCATTGCTTCAGAAGGAATACTGCAGTAGGCCCCAAAGTATCTTTATTTCTTGGGCTAAAAATGGTCAAGGAACCCCAGAGGAGACACTGGTAGTTCTGGGAAGTCCCTGCTGCCGCAGTGGCTCTGAGAGTATCTCAGAAGCCCTTAGCAGGGAATACTAAGAAGTGACCATGAGGGAGGACGGCCAGCCAGGAACACCATGTGGATGGAGAGAGTGGTTCACAATGTCCCATTTGCTGAAGCAACAAACCCAGTATTCTCTGCAAAAGATCCACTTAACAGAAACAACTTGCAAGAATAACCTGCAGGTAGGTCAGGCACCCTTCCAGAGTAGGAAAAACCAACTGAGAGGGGAAAAAGTGTTTCAGAAGAGAAATTTGGGTAGTTCAAAGGGAGGGCAGATGAACATTTTTACAAACCACAGAGCTTTTAGCTGTGGTTGATTTATTAAATGGGTCGTCCTCTTTTTACTATCACTTCAGGCAACAGTTGAATTATTCAATGAGCTCCAGTTGACTATGTTGTTTCTAAAACACTTGTGCCACCTCCAAGGGAGGAAGACAGAAGGCGAGGGAGGAATAAAAACATGTTTAAAAGTTAAAGAATTTAACAGAAGTGGGTCCTATCCATTTACAAGAAGTCTCAGAAGCAGGGAGTAAGTATTTCTGTAAGCCTTCTGCTAAGGAAAGTTGTATCATGTAGGCACTGCCCTGACTGGTGATGTGCAGCTCAGCTGTAACGCCGGCAAAATGAAGAGAGCTTTGTCTCTCTAATACCAGTACAAGGGTGATAACGCTTCCGCTGCTCCAACAAAATAGAATACGTGGCTTCAGCATTAGGGATACCAACCGTGTGTTTCCCTGGGCTTGGAAATAAACACTTGGTTTTCCCCTGAAGTTTCCCATCCCTAAACACAGCTGTCAGAAGACTTTCTCCTGCAGCCCAGTGGAGTGAAAAGCTGTTTTCGGACAGTCCTTTGGAGCTTAGAAAATGCAGCACTTTTTTGCCACCCCAAACCAGAGTGACTTCAACTGGACAGGGAGAACAAGAATGAAGCCAGTCTGGAAGTGAAGCAAATACCAAACTATCAGGCTAATGAAAAAACACTAAATAAAATTCCCCTGAATACATGATTTCTGACGGATCACCAATTCCAGGACTCAACTTCACAGTGGCTCATAGTGTCATTTAATTAATGAAAACACTGTGTAATGCTCATGTGATTGGTGGCTAGTTTCCAGATTTCAGTAGCAGCAGAAGTGGCTGGTCATGAAGTAGCAGAACAGGTCTTGCAAAATTCTTCCTGACCTAGCAAAGAAGGGGCATGTGCTCCAGAAAAAAAGCAGCTTGCTAGAAGAAAGCCTGTTGGCGGCTGGGAATCCTGCTATCATTTCTGCCTGCTCAGTAATCAGAGCTGGTTGCAGGAAAACAAAGGAATCAATCAGCATGTCAAGACAAAACCAAATTAAGCCATACACAAAAAAATTAATAAACAGAAAGGTGAAGGGCTTGGTAGCACCTCACTGAAGCCAAACACACACACAGTCCTTCACTACAATCAAAACCCCACAAAACAAACAACAAAGCAGCCCAAAAGCCTGCCAGTAATTTACTCCCTTATGACATATTTTACTACTGCTTCCAAAGAGCAGTTCCCTTGCAAACTAGATACATAATTCAAAATAAAACTCAAGCTATTTATGGCTTCATTCTTCCTTCAATATTACAAGAAATTTATAGGCACTTCAGCTATAAAGACACAATCAGAGCATTTTGACCCAAGTAAATTACAGGATTCCACATACCAACTAATTCTCACCTATAAAGATTAAAACCAGAATGCAGCACTGATCACTAACAAGCACTTTGGACCTTTACAAAGATCTAATGTTTTCTTCTTAGCATCTGTGAGAAACTATTATACACAAAGATCCTTTCAGACTTCTCCCAGTTCTCAACATCACTGCCCCTGGAATTGTCGTTTTTATCTACTCAAAGTGATCCTAAAGAGGTATACATGCTACAGCTGACTATATAAATACTGATATCTACCTTCTGAGATGCAAACAGATGTAAGGCAATAGCAGAGCCTGCTCAAAGACAGACAAGGTTCAGATGTTTGTAACTTACCTCCTCTGGCCTGGTTTTCTGCTTGGAGTTAGTCTGCAGAGCCAGCAACAATGGGCATTGTCACACCATCTCACAGAATGACAAAAATTTAGTCCAGAAATTCAAAGGCTACGTAAGGCCACCTCTCAGCTACAAGGCTGGGGTTGGGTTTTTGGTTGGTTTGTGGTCTGGTATTTTTTTTCCCATATAGAAATCATAGGCATATGGAAATGATGTGACAAAAGAATGCTGAGTTTTCTAAATAGCTGATAATCTTGACGAACGAGAAAGCTTCTCAGTTTCCTTTTGAAGTCATCCAGTCTGTCTGGGAATCATGACTTTATGTCTTCAGTCTTAAACTAAACATCCGAGTTATTTAAAGTCTGCAAATAACTATAGTGCCAGAGAAAGATATCTAGAAGTCAATGAAGGAAGCAAATATTTCTCAAGATCACGTAAAAATGGTAAAAGCCAGCAAAACTAAGAGTCAGAGACAATCAACAGGGACTCAGACCTGGACCCCGTAACCTGCTGGCCCTACCAAGTACCATGGGGCCAAGTACCAGGGACTGGTTATTGAATTACCTCTCTTTGCCCTCCGGTTAGATGGAGCAGTAACAGTTTATACTCACTGGACTTATCCCCCATGAAGAATTCCCATTTCTTTCCATTTTTGTCTTGAACCAAAACAGTCCATCCCAACTGCTGCATTGTCTTGGGAACCCGATTTGCTTGTTCCTACTATATCCTACATGTTTTTTATTACAAAACAGGCAAGATCCTTTTCCAGAAATCTTGTCGTTATTTCTTCCTGTGTCTTGATCTTACTAAAAGTTCTTCCTAGCTTTTTCGTTGGTAGCCATTTATCTTTTGTACAGATGACGTCTGTGCATTCCAGCAAATCCAGGCTTTCTCGTTACTGCAGAAATAGCACTGATGCAGGAATTTTAAAAATGTGGTTTTAGTTTGTGCGTGCTCATTGGGATAAGTATTAATGCAGTGTAAGAATTACTCATTACAATGATTTCAAAAGGATACTTTAATAGCCTTTCCGTAAAAGAAGTTCAAGTTTCTGAATCGCCTATGTAAAACAATCAAATCTCCCTTTTTTCTTTCTTTTTTAAACTAAGAACATAGTCTTTTTGTTGTATTCCAGTAAAGCTGCTTCATTGTAACCACGCATATTGCACAATGCCAATTTTCAGGCTCTAGTGTCATTGGGAAATTCTCACTCGAGTAACTTCCATTCAGTCCTAGCCAAGAGCATTAGAATATGTATTAAGCTGACATGCCATTACCCAAAGAACAGCACCCTAACCAATCTATTTCAAACAATCAATGAAGTTTATTATACAGACCCAAAATCCAATATTGAGGACACATCTTCGAAGTAATCTTGAATACCATCATGGGAAGAAAATTATTCACTAAAGCCACATTCTTTACAGGCTAAGTTATTTTTGCCTTTTTTTTTTTTTAAATAAGCAAACAATTATGACAGAAATTATGCAATAGACAGAAAAGGGGCTTAAAGTAAATAATGCCTTCTGTTTGGAACAAGCTAAGAGCATTTAGTCAGCATTTCTTTCTCCTTCTCTCCCCCTCATTTTTTTATTTTTTTAAAGAGTGACCCTTCCAGTTAACAAATCACAGAATCATAGAATGGTTTAGGTTGGAAGGGACCTTAAAGATCCAAGATCATCTAGTTCCAGAGCCCTGCCATGGGCAGGGACACCTCCCACCAGCCCAGGTTGCTCAAAGCCCCATCCAACCTGGCCTTGAACACCTCCAGGGATGGGGCAGCCACAGCTCCTCTGGGCAACCTGGGCCAGTGTCTCACCATCCTCACAATAAAGAATTTCTTCCTAATATCTAATCTAAATCTCCCATCTTTCAGTTTAAAACCATTACCTCTCGCCTTGTCACTACATCTCCTCATCGAAAGTCCCTCCCCAGCTTTCCTGTAGTCCCCTTTAGGCACTGGAAGGAGCTATAAGGTCTCCCTGGAGCCTTCCCTTCTCCAGGCTGAACAACCCCAACTCTTTCAGCCTGTCCTCACAGCAGAGGTGCTCCAGCCCTCTGATCATCTTTGTGGCCTCCTCTGGACCCGCTTCAACAGGACCACATCCTTCTTATGTTGGGGGCCCCAGAGCTGGAGGCAGCACTGCAGGGGGTCTCCCCAGAGTGCAGCAGAGGGGCAGAATCCCCTCCCTCGCCCTGCTGGCCACGCTGCTGGGGATGCAGCCCAGGATGCAGTTGGCTTTCTGGGCTGTGAACTTTCAGAACAGAGTTGCAGGTGAGTAATGGCTCCCTTCTTGGCGTGGCCACTCTCATGGCACCACTGAACAGGAAAATTGATAGGACTTGGTGCAAATTTGACAGTGAGCAATTCAGACACCAAATGCTGCCTAAACTTGCACACATTTTTTTTTTTTTTATCTTCCCTTCTTGTGACACCAGGTACAGAGAAGAGCAATGCAAACCTGAGATGCACCAATCAGTAAGTTTAGTGCAACTTCAGAAGATTTATAGAGAGTTTCCATTCAAATAACTCTCCCTTTCTCAGACTTTCAGAAACATCACTCCATCACACAACCTTGAGACAGCCCCCCCAAAAGATGTCTTGCATTAATCAAACTAAGCAGCACCAGCAGATTATCCTCTTTCATAAGGGGCTGCTAATGCATTTTTAGTGACAAAGTGTGTAGGGGCAAGAATCTGTTCAAAATTAGTAACCTCTCCGTCAGTACCCTTTCTACGGACCAGTTCCCTCAACAACTCATAGGCAGTCACGTTTTCTCCTGATGGTCAGCAGAGGAAGAAGGCTGAGACCCATGGAAGACCCTGACAAGGGAAGTAACTGCTTCCGGGAGAAGGTGCCTCCCATCAGCCTGGGAACAGAGGTCGCCTACAAAACCTCCCTGGCAACCAAAGAGGAACTGTCAGGACCTAGCTGCAGGGTCAGCTCGTGCACCTACAATTTCTACAGCGCTCACGCTTCTGCCTACTATTCCAAACCGTACCTTTCAGGTAACCGAGGACTCCAAGCTGCCAGGGAACCTAACATGGCTACATCTGATCGTGCAAACAAAGCATTCCGATGTATGCATACTACCAAATAAACTAGAAAAATGGAGAGAGGACAGAGGTAGCATGGTATTCAAGTGAGATCTTTCAAACAGCAAACCTAACCAGCAGCAGTCAGGACAGCAATCTGACACCATCGCCAATAAGCGTCTTTAAAACACTGTCCAGGAACCATTCATGAGAGCAAACTCCAAAGTTTTCAGCAGCATTCCGGTGATAAAACAGCAGCTTACAAAGAAGGTTTGCTCTCAAAGAGTTTCACACAAGACAGTGTGCCTCCTGCCACCCTGCCAGGGAGGTACTGTGGAACTTCTTTTGAAGGCCCACCTAACTTCCAGCTTTGGCGTGTGTTCCCTTTCCCTACTTCCCACTAAGTCTCCAGACCTTTTGATTATTATCAGTGTAATTAGTAGTACTAAACAAGATTCGCCTTCTCCTTACTCCAGTGAGGAATCATGGAGGCTTCTTACGCCCAGGAGGAAGATGGAGAAAGCCAGGAAGGGAAGCCAATGAGCCTGGCCAAAGACACAGCAATGCTCAGCAAGGGCAACCTGGGGAAGAAGCAGAAGTCTGGGGGAAGAACAGATGAAGACGGAGCAGAATACGGAGCAGCCAAGAGACAGAGGAAGAAGAATTCTAAGGGGAATGAGGGAACTCTAATGGTTGGGAGAGGACAAGTAGAGAATTTTTTTATTTTTAATCTGCCAGGGAGAGATGGATTTGGAGCAGGTAGGAGGCCTTGCTGCACAGAAGCATCACACATTTATCTACAAATTTCTCTCACCTATTTTTTTTTACTATCCAGCAGAAACAGATCAGACACCCTATGTATGTGCCAAAATTCCGTACATCTGTACTTTGTGGACAATGTTTACTACATATGTTTCACTTGCCACATCTCTTACCACCTAGTGAATACACAGGGATAAGCATCTGGAAGCATCACTGTTGCTGGCAACACAGATACAGCTAAAGGTCCAATCTTCAGCCCCAGAGCCACGCATGCTTCCTGGAACATCGCCCGCTTTCACCTAAGCCCCCACAAGGCAGGTCTATTTACTTTGCCAAAATGTTCAGAGGCATTTAACCTGCCCAAGGACTGTCCACTTGCCTCCTAATAGGGGAGGGGGCAGAAATTAATCATTATAAAGGAAGAACAAGAAACTCCTATAGCTCCTTTTCCTCTCTGCTCTGCGAGGAACGTGCCCAGCTGAATAGATTCCAGAGGAAGCAAACACCCTGAGCTCTTAGAGATAACAAGAAGGGGGATTGAACAGGGGGCATGCCTCTCCCGGTCTAGATCCCCGAATGGAGCAAGACACTGCAAGATACCCAAATATACCTTTCCTCTTTGTATTGCTACTTTATGTTATTTAAGAATTATAGAATGCTACCTAGGATTCAAATCAGCAGACTTAGTAATTGTATCATCTCAGATTTTGCACATAGAAGTCTTGAAAATCATGTCACTCACTAGGAGAGAAAGAGCAAGCAATCTTTGGTTAATTTATCCCAAACTTCAGAGTAACTTTTTCCTTATATTCTCTTCTCAAAGGCAGTCAACAAACACAGGATGCCAAATGAGTTCCCCACAGCTGTGCTAACACACTTCAAGTAACACATCAGAGCAGGATTCCCTGAGACAACAGCCGTTACCAAACCCGTCTTCAGCCTGATGATGGGCTCTCAGAGCTTGTACTGACTCTCAGCAGCAAGAGGAGCTCTGTACCCTTAAGTATGTGTGAACTTTTTAACTATTTTTTTTTCAATTTAATAAAAACAAGCCACACAACATGGAAGGTGGAGAGAGGGAGAACAAATCTGACAGCCCGGGATTCTTTTTTCATATTCTTTCTCTGAAAAATAAGTAAAACCAGAGAACCTTATAGCACAGGAGGTTCTAACTGTTCTTTGTAGACCTTCCAAGCCCAAGAAAGAAAAATAAAGACATTAACCCGGACGGTAACAATGCCAGTGACCACATTCCAAAAGCCATGGTGCAGTTGAGGTACCTCACTGTTACATCAACATCACGTTATATCCTCTTCATGACAGACAAGAAACATGGAGTTGTAATTACTCAAAACCTCTGGAATGGAAATCTCACACCAATCGCAGGAAGAGCAAAAAAAGTCTTAACGTTTCTCCACTTGATCGGCATCTGACACATTTAAAGGAAGGCAAAAAAAACCCCAAACCATTTCTGCTCCCTTAAAGTTGGGAAATTTCACAGGGAGCATTTCCCCAGCAATGATCCTCCTACACTTTGCTAACTAGTTTGCTGCCATTCCAAATGCCTCTGGAAACATCAGCAGGATCCACATACCACAATTAAAAGCTGGCGTCTACTCAGCCACACTGCTGAACAACCAAATGTTTGTCCTCCAATTACTGTACAACAACTCCCTCTGCAAAAATGCCCCTCCAGCACCACATTCTCCCATTGCAATAGTTTTGGAAGTTCACAATACTTGTACTTCCGAACCAAAACAGTGAAGCTTTTCTAGAAATAGTACAATCAATTCAGCTCTCTTGCTCACAAAAGCTTTTTTAAACCTGTCTTCAAAGGCTCTCTTACCACTCCATCTATCTTTTATTAGATAAAAGTAGATCCTAGGAACTTAATTTATGTCCTTCTGATACAACTGCCTCCTGTCTTCATTTCCCACGCTCTGACCTGCTAGAGCAGACATTACCATTGACTGAGGCTTCATCTTCAATAAAATTCACAGCATAAAAATGCAGAAATAGATAACTCAGAAAAGGGGGGTCACGACCACACACAAAGTTTGCATCCAACACACAGATCATGTATGGCAAAATAACTGTACGCAAATATGCTCAGCCTTCTACAAAGGGCTACAAAGCTGGTGAAGGGTCTGGAGGACAAACCTTATGAGTAATGACTGAGGGAACTGGGGTTGTTTAGCCTGGAGAAGAGGAGGCTGAGGGGAGACCTTAACACCCTCTACAAGTACCTGAAAGGAGGTTGTAGAGAGGTGGGGGCTGACCTCTTCTCCCTGGTGACAAGTGATAGGACGAGAGGAAATGGGCTTAAGTTCTGTCAGGGGAGGTTTAGATTGAATATTAGGAAACACTTTTTCACTTAAAGGGTTATTAAACATTGGAATAGGCTGCCCAGGGAGGTGGTGGATTCACTATCCCTGGAGGTGTTTAAAAAAAAAAAAAAGAAAAGAGTAGACGTGGTACTTAGGGACATGGTTTAGAAGGGGTTTTTGTCAGGGTAGGTTAATGGTTGGACTTGATCTTAAAGGTCCCTTCCAACCTCAGCAAGTCTATGATTCTCTACAGTGTTCTGCGAATCATTGCTCTGACTTGTGGGTCCGGAGAGTCACACAAAATGCCTACTCTGGAAAGAGCACGGAGTAGGACTTTGTAAGAGGCAGGCAAAGGAAAAAGAGTCAACTATTTCTAGATATTAAGCTATGCAGCTATCACGGACGGTGCACCCAGTACAGAAGAAGAGATGTTTTCCTTTTTCCTGCCCTTACCAAACTCTTGTATTTTATCATTATCACAATTCCAGATTATTTCAAAAGATCCTGCTGCTATCCCCTTCCAGTTATCTCTAAATAAAAAAAAAAAAAAAAAAAAAAAGTGCTGACGACAAGAGAGCTGCATCCTGCCTCTGTAAGCATACAGCAATTCTGATCCAATTTCAGCTTTAGTTAATTGAATTGAGACATTTCTGAACAGAAAGGAAGACTGATCATTCACACAGAGTTAAGGGTTTCCAGCTGAACTCGTATGACCCCACAGCGAATGCACCCATGCTGGCCCAGCGGGCCCCATACTTCACTGGAAACCCACCAAATCTGCTGGGGAGGTGGGCCATGGAACAGCCTGGTGAGGACAAAACAGGCTCAGCAGGACAGGTGCCCAAACCGTTAAAAATGCGACTTGGGAACTTTTTGGTTAAAACAACCACCATCCTTTTCTCACTCAAAAAGTCTAACAGATATCCTACCAGACAAGTACAATGCAATGTTTTATCCTACGATACTGTCATGGAACAAGAACAGGAAAACCAGCATTTGGCCTTAAATAATCTCTCTCAGGGACTTAAATCAAACTCCTAATGTCAGTAACAATACTGCAGCGCTGAAAACTCAAGACTAATTTCCTCTTAATTCTTACTGTCACTAACAATAAAAAAAGGACTGAATTTTCTGTCTTTGCTTCCAATAAACCTCACAACTCTGTTTTCCAGTCTGCTTTGGTAGAAGTGAATCCAGATTTTAAATTCTTTTTATCATTCTCTAAAAGAGTATGTAAAACATTCAATTTTAATTTGGAAGGGGGGAATCCTGACATGGGCAGATTCTGGTTATACATATTCAAGGGAAAAAAAAAAAAAAATTATTCCACATTAGATTTTAAGGTACTGATGACATCCACCTTCACAGAAGAGAAGTCACTCAATGATTAAACTTCCTTATTAAGAGTGGAGCATAAGCCTTATCAAGGATGCAGTTTTATTTTATTTGCTAATTAGATGAAAGGAAGTGAAATATGAGGAGGATGGCTACATTTCACACCTTTTCCTGGAAGTCCAAAGTGTTCAAAGCATCCATTTCTTATTCTGCTGGACTAGAAAGAAGTGTCAACGTTCTATAAGAAATTGTAATTAAAGGATATCTCCTGCAGTTTTTCAAATTTAGTCTTCCTACCTTGCTGCTCTTCCACACACCTACAAGAAATTATTGAGGTTTCACATGCCCCTGAATTAGTCATAGCTTCTCCCCGTTTCTACCATGCAGGGAAGAAAAAAAAGCAGCAACACCAGGGCTATTATATTGCCTGGTGGAGCTGCACCAGGTGAGCCGCTCAGAGGCAGGAGCAGGCTTGCCCCCTGCAGCAACGGCAAACCCTCAGGGCACAGAGCCTCAGAAGAGAGAGATGAATCAGCCCCTGGAGGTGCTTATTCCTTTCTGCTCATGAAGAAGCCCCTCAAGGCGTCCCAGCAGACACCAAACATCTACCTATCATTCAGAGGTTCCGAGTTCAGTGATTTGAGCCCCACCCATCCACGTTTCTTCTTATACATAGGGTTCAAAATTTGTGACCCTTTAACTGAAGTAGGTCCAGAAATGAAGGCCTTTTTATGATTGTCAAAGTGGATGTGCTAGAAGTAAGGTTGTTTGCAGTTTCTGCAGAAGATCCTTGTAACTGTGTCAAAGAACTACAGAACAAAAACCTAACCATATTTCACAATCAATTTATTTACATTAGGTTTCCCTGAACAAACAAAATTCTAATGGAAACTGTAAGCAGTTTACCTGAAGAGACAACAGGCAGCAGTGAACTCCAACATTTCCTAAAAGCTAAAGTGGATATGCCTTGCAACCTTTCTCCTTTGAGCTGGTCACTTGAACAGAGGGGTTCTGGAAACAAACAAAATGCTATCAAAATCAGTATCCTGTTTGCGCCAAGCTGCATGAAATAAACATGCATCCTTCTAAATCAGCTGATGGGTTTTAACAGCATCATCTGAGCTTACAGTGTGCCCAGAAGATTTTTTTAAAATTTTTTTTTAATAGGCTATGCTGAAAAATTCCAGGCATTTTGGCATACTCACAGTATTGTTTTCCAATGTTTCAGACTAATGGTTATTGTTCAAAAACAGTATCTAAAGATATGCCAGAGTGTTTTCACTTCAAGTTTCACTTCTAGTTCAGCCAGGGGAAGTGCAAAGTCCTGCCCTGGGGGGCAACAACCCCAGGCACCAGCACATGCTGGAGGATGGGGAGGTCCTGGTGGACACTGAGTGGAACGTGAGCCAGCCTGGAGAAGAGAAGGTTTAGGGGGGATCTTATCAATGTAAATAACTACCTGAAGGGAGCGTGCAGAGGCGACAGAGCCAGGCTCTTTCTAGGGGTGTCCAGTGACATGACCAGAGGCCATGGGCACAAACTGAAACACAGGAGGTTCTGTCTGAACATCAGTAAACACTTTTTCACTGCAAGGGTGACTGAGCACTGGCAGATTGCCCAAGGAGGCTGCAGAGTCTCCATCCTTGGAGATATTCAAAAGTCATCTGGACACGGTCCTGGGCAACCAGCTCTAGGTGGCCCTGCTTGAGCAGGGGCTCGGACCAGATGACTTCCAGAGGCACCTGCCAGCTTCAAGCATTTGGTGATTCTGTTCCGTTTTAGCCACCAAAATATATCCTACTGTTTTTGAAATTACAAATCTGCATTCCAGTTCCTCTGTATACACTCCCCACCTAGAGCAAGCCAACAGGAAAACAACACTTCAAAGCCTTTCTGAATTGCCTCCCCCACATTCAAATCTGCAGCAGCTATAAATGCATGCATAGCAATTATCATCTTTACTTGGGGCTAAATAAACAGACCTCAGTCAGCACTGCTTTCTTACTGTGACACAAAAGACCATGAGTTTCCTTTTCCTCATCAGACAGGCAAATACAGATATAAAAATAAGAAAGGAACACTTTAGAACAGTTAGTCTTCCAGATATCTACTCAATCCACAACATGTCTCTTCAAATAATTAAGGTAATATGCCATAATCTGAAGTGATATAGATTAAAACCAGAAATTCACTCAAGTACTTCCTCCACACAGTTTAAAGCATATCTCTACTCTTTCTATATGCTTCCAGGTATGGTCTAGAAGTTATATTTCTCCAGCGCCAGAAGTACTGAGGTTTTCCCTCAGATAATCCAAAAGTTACGTTCCCTTATTGCAGGGCACAGCATCCAGGAACTGTAATACGCTTATGTTCAGCTCAGTAACAAAGTGTTTACAGTCCCTCCAGAATCCATTCCCTGGGTTGGAACAGCAAAAGGATCTTTCAAAGTTATCCTTAGCCGTTGACCAGAAGAGTGGCGATGTCCTTAAAGCCTGCCCATTCTTTCGCGTCTCCACTCTCCGCAGCTGCATCAGACGGCCCGGCAAAGCCTCTGCACACCTTCAGACCACTGTGATCCTGCTAACATGATTGCTTTAAGAAGCCAAAGCATGCAAACGTACACCCCACAATCTCTCTTTTAAAAAGCTTTTTAAAATCCAGCTCTTCATCAATCATCATTATAAACCCTCTCCACTCTCTGCATATGCGACCTGATTAGACAACAGCTTTCTGAGGTTCCCATCCTGCAAATCAACCCTTTAATCACATGGTCCCAACTGTGGGTTAAGAGGCGTGTTCTCATGTATGTTCTTTGTATCTGCAATATATTCGTAATACTATAGCAAATACCTGCTCTCTGTCACCCTCTGTTCTTGTTTAACCTTTACATCATTGTTTTCTAGAATTAACAACATATAATTTCCAATAGGCTGTCTCCATGGTATTGACACATCGCCCCATATTATCATATGTTGACGTTTGCAGCACTTCATGAGAAAAAAGGTCCTCGATTAGACTCTAAATCAGTAGCCACAGTATGCTCTAATGTGCTTCTCACTAAATTGATCCTTGCTGTTGTCAGACACAAAGTGTAACTGATACATTGCACACAATCTTCATTTATCACATTTAAATTAAACTTCTCTAACAAGGAAAGACTGAATTGAAGAGTGATACCATTATCACCAGATGGCTGAAAGTTCAACTCAGCACCAGCAAAAATAACTTGCTCTGCCATCAACACCCTCCTCTTAACAGTCTCCCGCTCTCATTCTGGTAGCAACTCACTGGCCCCCAAAGCAAAAAAACCCCAAAGACAACACTGAGCCTGGATCTAGTCTGACAGTTTGTAGCATTTAAGCCACCTCCAAGGCCTTTTGGAGGGTAAAGATGTTACAACATCACGCAAAAGGAATTTCCTCAAAACTTCTCATTCTTCAAAACCCCCTAAACAGCACTACCATGTCCCTACCGTGCTTCTGACATCACCTTTTCCACTCAGTAGTGATTTCAAAGCATACCAAATGGTGGTGGTTACCACTAGGTATCTATTGCAAAGTCCAGAAGAAAACCGAGGAAACACTTCTTCATACACTTCATCGTTCTATTTTACCCCTAAAGAGAGAGTCCAGAGATATCTTGCCACTGCCACCGCTTCATCTGCTTTCCAAGGACAACTCAGCAGGAGGTACAGCTGACTCTCCTGAAGGGTCACGCTACTCCCATGGTCGTCCCTCAGACATCATCACTGAACCCAAGGAACCGCAGATTCCGGCCTCAGTGCTATGAAGTACTTATGTACTCATCTGGATGACTTCCAGCTCTGGAAAATTAAAGAAAGCTGAAATTTTCAAAAGCACATTACAACAAGCCAGGCATTCAGTAGCTCCCAACCTTTCCTGACAGCTAGCTTTCTGCACTTACGAAAGGCCACTGAGTAAAAGGAAGAAATATTTGGCTGTTTGTATTGTATTGTCCCTCCAAAATAGAGTACCAGGCTATAGAGGTTTATCTTCTCTACATCTTATATTACTTCAATAGACAGCTAAATATAGTAAAATGGTGATTATTTAGCACATCTTTAAAGCAACAATTTCCCTCCCAATTAATTTCCAGTGCCTCAGATTCATTATCTACTCAAATGTTCTTGATGCACACACTACAAGAAGCTGAATGCGTTTCCTGTAAATTAAATTGCCTTCAGAGATAATGACGCTCCTAAAAGGACTTTGACTAAGCAAAGAATCAAAAATCCATTCCACTGAATCTGCCTGGATGGGTAGAAGGTAGAAACCAATGTCTCTGGACAGTGAAGCTCCAGAGCTTGAACTCAAACAATAATCTGCTTTCACTTGTCCCCAGGGCAATGACTAACACAGTAACCAGAAGCAGTTCTTCACCGGCCCAAATAAGACAAAACTCAACAACAACAAACCCCAAAAACAAAACAACAAAAAACCCAAGCCAGCCAGGGATAACCCCTACTGCTCACAACTTCAGCCACTGTGGACCTGTACTTAAGAGTCTTAACGTCTACTGAGCCTACAGATGGTCCAGACCTATTTCTGTCACATTTACTGACAAAGCTCCTGTAAATTTCCTTAATACCCAATTGGAAACTTCAAGAGAAAAGCGTAAAGCAGACCCTCTGCAGAGAGACGAAGTACTTCCTTCTCTGTGTCGGAGCAAAAGCACCAAAAGAGCAGTGGCAACTGTATGCTGCTGTTGCACTCAGGAGCGGGAAGAAGAAAGCACATAGACCTTTCTCCACCCAGAGCCAGGGACAGATTCATTCTAACAGCTCCTTATTTTTTCTTGGCATTTCTTTATTCTCCTACTCTGTGGCCTGATCCCAGAAGGGGCAGTGCTCCGGACTCCTAGGAACAAAGCAAGAAAGCTGCTCAAGCTCAGTACCTGTCAAAACCTCTTTGCTAAGAACAGCAGTTGTATTAAAACCCTTTAGTGGAACAGAACCCACTGTCTTTACAGGGAGGTGAGCAACACCAGAGCAGCCTCTCCATCCCTGCACAGGGCAAGGGGGACACAGGTCCCCAGAAGGTGGAGCACCCACCTCTGCCGGCCATCACCGGGGCACCATTGGCTCCCTGCTGGACTCTGCCCTGTTCAGATGGCAAACGCAATCAAATGCCCTCTCTAGTTTCTTACCCTGTTTCTTTCAGACTGTTTTGCAGTTGTCAAGTGTTGGAGACTAGTTCTGTGGTCATGTGCCTGACGCATTCCTGCCGGACACCAACTGCTGCACAGAACGTGCTCCTCACCCAGCAGCAACAGGACTCGTGTTGACGCCATGTCTAGAACCTGCCTTCAGACTGCATCCTACTGGCACCAACCTGCACGGCTTCTGCCTCATGCTGGAGGCACGAGGGGATGGGAGATACCCTTTACAGCTACAAGACTACTTCGGCATTGTACAGTAAGAACGAGGGGAGAAAAAAGCTTTTCTTACTACTCAAAGCTCTGTCATTTGAGCACAACAAAAGGGAACTTTCAGAACAAAGCATGTCTGAAATCAAATATCTGCTAAAAGCTTACACATCTCAAGCCTGTCTAGATTACTAACGAGGTGTAAGTGGAAATGCACAATCAGACAACAGAATGAAGGCAGGGTTAGCGTACTATACACTGATCTTATAAAATATTTACGCAAAGCATGTGACCATTGATAATACACACTTTGACTGAACAATAGGCTGCACATAAACAACTTTTTTTTTTTTTCTCAGACCTTTAGCGTATGGGTATCTGTGGGGGAGGGAGGAAAGAAAGTTAGTTTAAGAATGAAAAAAAAAAACAACATACACACAGGAACACGTTCCAAATTTCTGATACAGCCCCTGTAAAGTGTGATTGTAATATTATGCACATTCTAGTTTAGAAACAGACACATGTACACACTAATAGATTCTGAAACCTTCTAGTTTTTGAGGAAACATACACAAGAGGAGTGATTCTGCTGAGAACAAAGCTCTCATACTTACCTCCAGTCAGCAACTTCAGCAGGCTGTATTCTGCACTGAAGCTGGATAAAACCAAACAAGTCCATGCTTTTAATAATTGATAAAGCCCCCACCCCAGCTATGGCAGTCAGTCAGCTGTACAACAGTATAAACACACTAAATTACAGTATTTTTAATTCACCTGCTTAAAATTCAAACAAAGAAGTGTTTTTCTAAAGGAAGTAGAATACAAAAAAAAAAAAAAAAAGAGACCAGGTAAGAGAAGTAAATTTAGTTTCTCTTCTGGATCACATGCTTTGCCAGATCCCAGTAGCTCTTCACGAGCTGACCCATGGACAAAGCCTAGGTAGGGTCCCTTCCTGCTCAACACCTCAGGCCTGAAAAACCCCTGAAGAACTGAGCCAGCAGTGGTAATTTCTACTAAGAAACACCTGGTCAGCAATGATCATCATTTGCATGCTGTACTACTACACTAAGCAGGCTGAAATCAGGCAAAACAGGACCTCATAGAGCACACCACAAGTAAAATTCACTTGCTTACCAACCAGACAGCAGCAGGAGGCTTCCACGCAGGAAATATTCCAGGTATAGGTATGTGACAGATCAAGATTCATGGAAAGATTTGATGGAGGCTACAGGCTCTAGCTACAAGTTTATGAAATTAACGTCAGCCAGATAGACAGGCATTTCACAGGTAGGAAGCGGGCAAAGCGGCCAGGAGCCATGCTCTCTCTGTTCCAGCCATCACCGGGAGCACTGCATTGGACTGCGCCCTTTCTATGTTACAGCTGACCCATCAGCTGCAAAGATAAAAAAAAGGAGCTTTGCCTCCTTTCATCTAGGGGTATCCAAATCTTATCAGACAACAGCCATAAAACAGGCTACTGTTTTTTTGTGGTAAGTGAGGAAGTCCACATGAGGAGCAATGCTTAGGCTTACCAGGAAGGGTAGTTCCCACACGGCAGCTTAATTCAACTTCGATAAGGTAGTAACAACGATACAAACCCGCTGACTGCCCATGTTAAAAAACAACACATCCTATCTGTGCTAAGAGGGAAAAAAAAAACAATTAAGAATGCACCATATCCTGCCTTTTTTCCTACTTAGTATACCTACAATACCACCGAGTTTTTCTGGAAAAGGTGAACAGTGGTATTACCTAAAAAAGCAAAAACCTTGAGAGGACATCAATTATTGTCTTTAAGACTGAGAGTGAGCCTTCATAAACTGAAACATTCTTGTACAGATGCAGTAAGTCTGACCATCATCATCGTCACCATCCAAATACTGCATGGTTTCTGTGATGAAGT
This sequence comes from Vanellus vanellus, assembly GCF_965231255.1. Lineage (NCBI taxonomy): Eukaryota > Metazoa > Chordata > Aves > Charadriiformes > Charadriidae > Vanellus > Vanellus vanellus. The sequence continues at coordinate 8,083,302 of NC_138921.1, forward strand.
GATGTTATGCAAAAATCCAAGAGATAATGAAGACTCTGTTCTCCAAAATCATAGCTACTATACCTTGTATGCTAGCAAAATACTGTACCAGCTCAAATAGCTATGATGACAAAGATGATAAATAACAGAAAATACAGAAATATAGCTAGAAACAAACTCTACTCTGGACATGTATATTTTCAAGGCATTTAGACCTGTAACACCAACCCTATCCTTTAAAAGCTAGAGTGGTATTCAAAGGCTACACTGCTCTGAAACTTTCAATATTCCAGGTTTCCCTGCAGTTGTCCTCATCTGCTCATCTACAGACTGAAAACAAATTAAAACACAAGTTATATTCTGAAGCACAAGTTTTCCACTATATTTGTGACCACTGTATGCATTTAGGCTCTTTGCTGTTTGCAAAGTGTTTCTTTACACTGATGCCTGTCAGATACAAAACAGAGACAAAAGCCAGAAGAAAGTTAATTAAGTTCTGGGATAATCCCCATACTGGACAATGATACAGTTTATTTGGAAAATACTGGAGATATAAAATATTACACAACGTTTTAGGCAGTTCTCTCTACTCCCCACTACCAGAGGATGGATCTGCACAGTTCTGCCACCATTGCTGGGTTTATAAATAACTGGATTTGAATTAAACCCAGAAGAGTAGCAAAAAATTGATGTTACACTAGAACAAGTTTTGCCTCGAGGTTTCCCCCCCCCACCAATAAAGTTGAAACATTGATGCTGTTTTTACAACCATGAATAAAAGCATTACTTTTCTGTTACTGAAGTGCCGCGGGATACCCCTGCCACCAAGGCGAAGGGCCAACACTCCCACGAAAGCACCTCTTCTCCCCATGGATGCCTGTTGAACAGGTAGAAGCTGGGGGGGAGGGAGAAAGGGGGAAAAAAAAGGAGCTGGGTCAGGTCATTAAGCTCAAATCCCAGGAGGGGACCAGCATATTATTTAGGGAAAGATTCATTCAAATTTCATAAACCTACTGAGTGAATAAGATCGGCAGAAAGGATGCTGGTATCAAAAGGGAAATTAATGATGACCTGAATTTAAAGCACAGAAATCGCCCACAGAGAGACACACTGACTCACAAACATCTCTGTGCTGTAAGGATTCGTAAGAGAAGGTTGCATTCTGGGACACGTCAATTAAAATTAAGAATGAAATAACTCTGTGCAACGGTGCTGAATGGCATTTTTTCCCAAGAGACCACAAGTTCAAATTGAGATTTCAGCTGCGCAATCAGATTTCCATTCTTAACTCTTTCGTTTCCATTGCAATCGATCAGCTCGTGACAGCCTTCCCTTTCCTCCAACTCTCAACTAAATCCAAAGACATTTCATAGAGACCTGTACCTGCCTGAAACTCAAAGTCCAGACTGTGACAGTACTTCCACCAGAATTAATGAGACACGAGAAAGGAAGACCAGCTCTAAATTACTATGAGTGCTATCAGAACTGAATTATAGAATTTCAAAGACCAGTAAAAAAAAACTAAAAATGGAAAACTGCCTTGAACAGGGTACTTCAGCCTGTTGTTACCACTAGACAAACTGTGCAACAATTTTGAGAAATTTGTCCTCCAAAGCTGCCGGGGCCAATACTTAGTTTATTCTGTCCAAGGGAGAAGTTGGCCTCCCTCCCCTCACCCTACCTGCCACCCCCCGACCATAGGCACAGCGGTTCCCACACATCACAGCGCCCTTCGCAGCTCGTGTCCATTCGGGGTGAACCCAGGTGCCCACCCGACCCTACAAGCATTCTGGACTGCATTCCCACCGCCTGCACCCCAAATACTATACAACAGACCCCAAATCAGTATTTCAACTTGAGCATACTGTGTGCAGTGCCCAGCAAAGCCACCTTGACATTTTTCCTCTGGAGAACACGGAGTTGAACTTTAAGAGGGAGGAAAAGTACCTTTTCCCAATTTCTTAGCCACCCAAAAATACAGTTTTTGTAATCCACAGGAAACACTGAAAAACAACATAGCTGAAGTCATGTGTTTGTATCACTACCTTAAATTTTAAAGGCATCTTTAAAAAGCATTTCTCTATAATTTACATCCAGGAGAAAGCTAATTCTCTCTGTCCCTTTAAAAGAAAACTGTGGATTTTTTAGAAGAACAAAACAAAACACTTAAGGGAATTTTAAATACAGGAAGGAGGGATAAGAGCAGGGGGAAAGAACCCAACAGTCTTCGTAAATATTTTTGTGACTCCAGTTGCCAAAACAGTATCCTCATAATGTACATTGGCCAAGTTTCTTTGAACATAAGAAAATTCAAAGAGCAACAATTCATGGAACACAGCACAGGTTTGCAGTGTGTTTATCTGAGCATACACAGCACCTCAGCTGCTGTGGGCACGACTCTTCCTCCACAATCTTGATGTAGACAGCAGATGCTGATGTTACCAGTGCCTCTTTTTCTGGAAAGTCTCTGGAATCCAGCCAAGCCTGGGGATGGGTGTTACACAATATTTGCTATTCCTCTTCCCACAGGCAGCAAAGGAAGAAAATTACATTTTATTTGAGTATTGAAAAGTTTGCGTTGGCACTGTTAAGATGAAATTTTAAAGTGTCAGCTTTGTGAAAGAAAGAAAAAAAAAATTGATCCCATGTAACTGAAACACAAAGAGGATTTTGACCGGAGTCTCAAAAAACAAGATGCAGAAAAACTTACTGGATTAACATTGTGTCCCACTAGATTTAAATCAACTTGCGGGCAGATATTTCAGTTCGTATTAATGTACCAAAACCAGCAGCTACATTTTCAAAATTGTTCAATGGATTGACACAGCACTCTAATAGATCTCTAATCATATTTGGACTTGGTATATACTAGCTTGAAAGGTCTGAAAGTCTGTCCCTCATTGTGGTTGCCTATGTAGCCACAGTTTTCTCTCTGAAGATTTGGCCCTTGAAGAAATGGTAGGAAAGAATAAGTTTTTCAAACCAACATATCTAAAAGGGCCAGAACATTTTCAACAATGGAACTGAAACAACAGTCACTCTCACTTGGCATTCTCATAGAATTGATGGAAAATACCTATTTTTGTATGTTAAAATACAGAAGCTGCAGCTGCAAATACAAAGGTCTGTCTGTCACTACTACACAAATAACGAATTAGCACTTCCGTGCACCTCCTTGTACTGCTGCAGCCGAGTGAGAAGGGTGCAGTGTCACCTTCTGTTTGCTTCATATTTACTGAATGTTATCCAAGGAAGCCTTTTTTGCTACATCTAAAATGATTGACGGCTGCTGTGTTTGATGTAATTACAAATGGCTCTTCCCTCCAGAAATAACTTGCTAAAAAGAATATTGTACCTTAGAAGCAAAGTATTACCCTTAAAAATTGCCAACGGTATGCACTAATACATAGCCCTGGTATTACTGTGCCACTAGCTGGTGTCACAACTGTCACTGACAGATGAAAAGCTGAGTAGGAAGGAGAAAAGAAATGGGATGTGATAAGATCACATCATAAAGTACAAGATAAATGTGTCACGGTGACCAAGATGCATTCTAACCTCAGGTAATAAAACAACATGTCACGGTAGAAAGAGAAAGAATGACCCAGATGAGATGAAATTGCTAAGAACAAATGCGAAATGCTCCTCGTCTAGCATACATTTACATACATTTACTTACATTTACATATGCTAATGTGAGAAATACAATTTTTTAGAACTCTTGTAAACATACTTTAGTCCATTCCTTTTGGGCAGAGACGAGAATAAAGAACCACAAAGTACAATAAGCTTATTAAAAGTGGGGTGGGGGGGAAGTGGGGAGTAGGGGAAGAAAAAAAAGATGGGAGCTGCAGCATCAGGTTCCGCCACTTGTACTGATAAGACACAATCATCCCGCAGAAGGGAATTAATGCCATAACTAGCAGACTTAAGATGAGTTTCCATATATTTTACTGAATATCTACTAACTTGCCTGCCAGTGCTATAAGGCAAGGCCAGGCGCTCCACAAAACTGATTCACTGACGTTTCACCCAGCAAACTGCATGCTTAACTTCACCCAGCCAGCAGTGGACGCTGGCACCCACTCCCATGGCCCAGGCTGGCTGTCACCCTTCCTGGGGAGGAAGGCAGAACTTTGACTCCCCTCCTCCTTGCAAACCAGCCATAGGGTTCATCTGTAACAGTACGGAAACTACGCAAAGCGCTTCCGAAGCCCTTCTCGTGGCAATGTAGGTTTCATTGCCTGTGAAATCAGGGCATTATGCACGTCTCGAATTCTTAACTTTTAGGAATGTTTAAGTATTGCCGTTGTGATGCCCCAGCAAGGTGAGAAGCTCTCACGCCAGTCGGGAACAGAGTCATCAAGTGCTGCATTAGGAGGGGCTATCACCTGCTCCCTGTCTTTACCCAAATGAGCGACACGTCAGAACAGCCAGAGGGAAACAGCTCAGCAACAAAGTCCAATCGCCTCTTCCACAAGCATTCTAGAATCACATAACTCTCGTATGCTATGAAGACCACTTCTCCTCAAATATCGAGATACGACTGTATTTATAAGATCTAGTAGCAAAAAAAGGAAAAAGTAACCAGATGGTAAAGAATTTCTTCTGAAGCACACCAGCTAATTTCAAAATATTACCAACCCAACAGACAACAACTAAGGCTTGATAATGCACAAGCCCAGCAGCATTTAGGGGAAGTAACGAAAACATACAGCTTTTGAAGTTACCAGCACAGAAATAACCACTCCCTTTTCGTGAAAGGCAACTCTTAATATCATTAGTTACTCTTAAAAAAGAAAGTGTGTCAGTAATCCAGGAGTTCAAGGGGACATCTCATGGCCAGATGCTGTGAAAGCAGCGAAGAGTTAGATTTTACAATAGTAAGCAGCATCAACACGTACTTTCTAAATAAAGTCTACAACGTCACTCTTTACTTTCACAGCATCTGGCATTTAAGTTGAAATCTTTTACAACCCAGGAAAAGAGTATTTATAACTGTTCCCTCATTAGAGCATCATAAAAAATGATCTATAGAGAGTCGCACTCTTAAGCTAGTAGAAACCATATCTAGGATTCATCAGAGACTTGAAATGGAGGAGAGATGACCAAGACAGCCCAGCTGGGCAATACTGGTCTCCCAGCACATATTGCTGGTTTTACAGAGGAGCTGATAACCAATGTAATTGAGGCCAGTAACATAAAGCATCTGCTGGATTAAGTTTAAATGGTAATACATGCCTCCTAATTTAACGTATATGAACAACAGAAGAAATACTCCCATCACCACTGCTAGTATTAGGAAGAAGGCTTAAGGAGGACACAGTGTGAACAGAAGCCAGCAAGGTGACTGGGAGTAAACGCTGTACTTGGGAGAACCTCAGCGTGGCCTGATGCAGACCCAGAGCAGTTGCTCTACAAAATTTATGCCAATGCAGGACATTGGTGCCATGGAAGAGCTCCTAGTCACCATTTCAATTTAGAGAATTATGGTCTGGTTTAGCAGTGATTAACAAGGATTCAGGAAGACGTCAACAGAGAAATCCAGACACCCACATAGTCTGTATTACAAGTAAGTCATTTTGTCTATTAATGGTTTGCATTACTGTGATGCAGTACAATATACAGTCTTATATACTGGTTTCCTTATCAAACCTTTCTTCACAGCTACTGGGAATTGAACATACTTTCAACAGCCCTTATTAACCTCCGTCTCATTCAAATCTGGAAAGCTCTCATCCCTGCACAACGTTCTGGTATAAATACTGGTTTATGCCTTTGTTAAATGCATCCCAAACCCCACCAGCTCAGGCGCAGCCGCTGCCATGCCCGGAAGCCAAAAGGGCCTTTATTCCCCTACACTGAAGTCGCCCGAGAATCATATTATCAAAAGAGAGGGATGCAAATAGCTTCAGATGCAAAACTTGCTAAAATAATTTGAAAGAGTTTACAAGTCAAACAGCAGAATAACCCTGATCGCACACAGGAACAGTTCACATCTCAGGGCTCCACCATCCATAAACAAGTTCTGCTGCATATCTTTTATCAGCTCCTTAATGAATTAAAAGTTTGTAAGGTGAAACGTCTTCTGAACCTTCCAGATGATTCTGATCAGTGTTACACTACACACAGCTCCAGAGTAGCACTACTTAAATTAAACCGTCTTCTCATCTCCTCCATATATAGGTATATTTTGATACACACATATACACACACGCATACAAAAATACATTCTCTACAGTATAAAAATAAGCCCTCACATCCTGGTTTCATTTCAGGCCTTCAGGAATATCTCTTTCTCTGAACATTACAATAGTCTGGCTGCGAAAGCTTTACTAAAAATAAAAGTTCAGAGCTGTGCCAAGCAATCTAGTTTACGGAGGCAGAAATTTCCAAGCTCAAAAATTTTCCGGGTTTACTTAGAACAGTTTTCACTTTATTTTTTGAATGCCAAAGAGAAATGTTGTGATGCTAAGGATAGATGTGTGGGACTAGCCAAAAGGAAAAACTCGGGCATTTCAATTTCCTGCTGTAAGCAGATGTGGGTTTGGTTCAAAGAGGCAGAGAACACCACTGAAAGTAATGGATTTTCACATTACTGCAGCATACAGGGAGCACTGCGTCCGTGGAATCACCACCCCTTAGTAAGGCAGAAGGGATCTTGCCTGCCCATTTATAGATACAAAAGATTACGCTTCCTCAGAGAGTGAGATTTTAGCCTCTGCATGCTCATCAAGCTTCTCTCAGGTACAGTTACAGCTGTTCACTGCTTTGGCACACAGACAAATCCCAAAGCCCGGCTGCAACCTAATCAGATACGTGAGACACAAAGGACACCGTGAAATTTAAAATTATCAAAGTTTGAGTTTAAGTTTTACTTTTATCCAAGAATTGGAAATACACTCTGTCTAGTCTCAGAATTTATTTCAGGGATTCCATTCGCTCTTAAACCGCTCCTCTGGCTATTTATTCCACGGTTGGGACACAGAGAGGAGTCGTCAGGTCCCCCTCACCCTTAAAAGGAAAAACAAAACCAAAGAAAACCTACTACCAGAATCCTACATTCCATTTCTTACTAGAAACAAAACCTTTGAACATAAACTAAACAGCACTTCTGCTATCCTAATCTTATGACTATTAAAGCTACCACAATATTAATTTCCTTCTCTTACCTTCCGTAGTATAAACAAGTCTGTGCAATGCTATGAAAAACACAGAAGGCTAATATGAAATCAGGAGGAAGACTCCTACTAACAAAAATACCTTGGAAGGCAGAGTTAAACAGAAGAAAGTTCCCAGCCACTATCAACCCTCATATGCAACCTTAACGTTTTCTGCCATTTTTCTACAAAGCACTGTTGGGCACAGCTGAGCTTTGCTGGACAACATCAGTCACACAGAAGATGCTACTAAAACAACAGTAGTTTTCAAAAACATGAAGAACAGGGTCATTTTAATGCTACCCCTGTCCTCGGGAAGATCTGACCAAACCAAATGTGTACAGAACTCCCAGGCCAAGTCACCTGGGAGGTGAAACCCCTGTACTGTCTTGATGCTGTTTCACCAGCAAGAGGATATAGTTTCATGAGATCCTACGCTCACACCTCCGGTCATTCCTGGCCCTTCTCTTTCCCCCGCTAACCTCCTTCATACAGAGCCCCTTCTCCTCCTGGTTTCACCCCAGGAGGAAGGTACAGCTCTTCCAAGGCCCCCCAACAGTCTGGTGCAGGATGCCATTCCTTTTTCCTAAAGCACGTAGGGTTTGCTTCAGTTTCTAAGCTGGATCAATACACTGGTCTTGTCCACAGACTGCTCCTGCAAAAGTGTGTTTGTGTAACCAAGAGGGCAACTTCCACAAAAAACAAGCAGTGGCAGAGTTTGAAATTTTAGCTTCCTTAATTAAATCCATGTTACCTAAGAAGTATTAATTCTGAGTCTCAGAGTCGTATCTTGGGGGGGTGAGGGGTAGGAGTAAGACCTCCTTAACTTAGCATAGGCATTTCAGAAGTTTTGGGGTGGGAAGAAGCAGTAAGTGAAATATGTTATGGTATGTTCCCTACACCTTTATGGCACACTTCAAATGAAACAGGAGGTTTTTTTAGAAGCTTCCCTACATATAGTTTCAAAATTTTGCTATCACAGATGAAATTAACTTCGAGGAAGTGAGGAACGGATGCAGGAACAGGTAAACCCGCACTAAGAACATGCTAAAATCCTCGTATTCAGAGAAATGTCTTCTTATTTAACACCCAAACATAGACATTTTATATGTCACAACTATTTTCACCCGGTGCCCCTGCCCCTACTCCTACTGAAGTCAGTATCAAAACAATAATTTAATGGCAGAAGTGAATTCCTCAGAGAAGAGTGTTCGAGATGATGTTTGAGAACAGCCTTCATAGAAACGTCCGGCCCATGTAGTTTCAAGTGCGACTGTTTAACATGCTTTTTCCCCTCCCTATTTTATCTTCCATAATGAGTATTTCTACATTATGAAAGCCTTCAAGTATACTTCATAAAAAAAAAAAAAACAAACCACCATCACCTCACACTTTTGTTTTTAGTAACTGCAGCGTAACTTATGCAAAACACGCAGCTAGCCTAATTCTGCCCACACCCCAGGTCCCCCCACGACCTCTGGGACAGGTGCCTAAGCAGCACGGCCTCGGGTCATGCCATCACTGGAATGCTTTGCTCAGTATGTCCATTGCTGTTACAAAGCTGTATGCGCACAGGCAGACACACGAATTGGACATTATAAACCCTCATATCCCAACAGCACTTTTGGAAGAACACAGTTCTTGCAAGAGCATTTTCAGAAACAGAGCACTTCCACGCTCAGGACCTACATCCCGTGTCCTGCTGCAGCTCCAGCGCATCCCAGTCACGGGGAAGGACCCCACTGTGCAAGCCCCTCGATCAAGAGGCAAAGGCACATCTCCACACTGATGCTCCACACCTGAGTTAGGCAGTAACTGCCTAAGGAGTTACAACGTCCCCCCTCCTGCAGGGAAATACGACTCTGTGGTGGAGCCAGTAGAAGGGAACGTGTGCCTCCCCCAGCACAGCGTTCAACACCTCAGTAACGGAGTCATGAAACATCCCCTTTGCCCCGCTCCACTACAGAGGTCACAACTGTGGGCAAAGGGCTCACTTCGGGGCGCAGGGGGGACTCAACACTGCAGACTGCTGCATCTCTTCACTCCGAGGCAGGGGAGCACCCTAGAGCTGTTCCAGGCCTATATGCACACTGGGCAGCCCATTATCTGTAAGCATCTGTGTGTGACTCCATACAGAAATCCATGTTAAAAGTTAAACTCTCTTATAACTTGTTTTTTTTTTTTTTTCTAGTATGGCTTGCCCAACTGTTTGGAAAACGATGATGCTTTTGCCCGCTGCACCTCCATGAACCTTTCTTCCACGAGATTTCCATCACTGGTACAGACTCCTACCAGGCATGTCACTAAGGTGTTAACACCACTTTTCCATCCTGCCAGGTCTAAGATTCCATACTCTTCCACATCAGTATCATCCTCCAGCGAAATGCTTCAGGGACAAACTGCTGAGGAAGGGCAGCCTTACTGAGCTCGGTGCCTGAATTAGGAATGTTAGCAAAGTATTTTCTGAAGCAGGAATAACACAGAACTGAAGACAAAAGTCACTTTAAGTGACTCCTTTCCCTTCCACAACTTTGTGGCCCTGAGGCAAGACAGCACTTAAGGCTTCAGATCTAGATCAAAGCTGTATGTCATATAGTGACCACACATATTTTAACAGTTCAAGACGTCAAGATCCTTCTGAATTTCATGAATTCTATACTTGGATTCAGGCCACTGCAGAATGTCAGACTGCAGATACCCAGCACAGACCTCAGCAGCCTTCACCCCTCATCGGTGGGAAGGGGAATGCCCAAGGGAGAACACCAAGAAGGTGACACCTGCCCTGAATGCTCATGGCTACAAAAACAGGTTTTCAGCCTTTGTGCTGCTTTATTGGCCCAGAATGTCAGGAATCACGACTGTTCCCTGTAGAAGCCAAAAGGGTAGTGAGAAGTTACTCTTGGTTCATTTTAATTAAGATTTCATAACTGTCTTTACTCAGACTTTAATGTGAAGAGTTTCTAACACATTAGGTCCTCAGTTAACATGGCAGAAGTCTCTTCTAGCATCTCTCCTATTTTTGTCTGTGTGGATTGTGTAGACTTGCCATTCACCTCAAAGTCATTGATCCATTTGGCTTAGTTTTACTTAATTGTGATCATTAAAGCTAAAAGATTACTTTCTAAAGGCCCTGTAACTGCACAATAAATTTCTCCGACAACTCATGGTTTAAAACTACCATCTTTCATTAAGCAAAGCATTCTCTAATACACTGTTGCAGTATCAGTTATACTGCGAAAAGACCTCGGAATCAATCAAGAACCCTTGCTCCATCAGAAGAGATAAAATAACACAGCTCTGCCTGATCCTCAACTATGACAGGCAGCATGAAAATTAAAACCATGAGCTTTTTTTTGGTTTTGATATGCAAGAAGAATTTACGAGTTAACTGAAAGCATGACCTAAAGTGATTAACTGTAATCTTCCACTCTCACTCAAGCTTTTCCTCCTATCAAAACAGAAAACCCAGAAGACAAGAACACAGCTCTTCTGCACGGGCCAAAAGACATTAAACACACCTTTTTTTTTTTTTTTTTTTTTTTTTTAAACAGCTCCCAAAGAGCTGTTAACTAATCTATTTATCTAAAAGTCAACAACCTATTGCTTGGAATTTGACAGGTACAGTAACTTCAGGTCAGGCAGCAGGAGCAGGACCACATACACTAATAACATCCCTTCCTCCCCCAGAAGCCCACAGGCAGCATGACACTAACGAGCACCCAAACGAAACTAGGATTCGGTCACCTCTAGCAGGCAGGGCAGTGGCTACAGGGACTGCCCACAGACAAAGAAACGACCACTCACAAGCCCAGCTGAAAGGGACACTGTCCCCTCGAGAGCACCAACATCCCATTTGCATTGAAAAATGATTCAGCCTTCTGTTACTGAGATGGACAAGTTGAACACAGCGTGATTAAACCAAACTGAAGCACCTCTAACAATTCCAGTGCACTGAACCTAAACAAATTCACAGATCTATTATCAGCGATGTGTTATTGTTGTGTTTTCTTATCCTAAAATACTCTGTTTTAAATTAAAAAGGCAAAGAAGAAAAAGGAGGGTTGAAAAAGGTAACACCTCATCCTAGTTGGAGGAGCAGCTCTACCCTGCCACCACCTGAATTTATGGGGCTTCCTGAGGCTTACACGGTAGATGAAGGAGGCTAACAAGATAAGGACCTATAAATTAGAGAGTCTACGTGATCTCTATTTATTTAAACCTAGCCTGCAATAGCTTTAGTCTGCAATGCCCAATGACACTCCAAGGTAAAGAATAATATTTGAAATCTTTTCGCACAGAGCTGTAAGTCAATTTTATTAAGATGACAGCCAAGAGGGCTTTTTGTCCAAGATAACATTTAGAGTGAAAAACTGAAGTTATTTGCCTGGTATGTTCAACAACAAAATCAAAAGGAAAGCGGCCGAATACTGTATGGGAAAAGCAAACATTAAACAAAAGCAGAATAGCAAAGCTTTCTTTTTTAAAAGCACTGTTTCTAGCTGTTCATGTCAAAGAGTTCCCTAGATGTATGGAGCAGGACGAAAAGGTCAAGGAAAACAATAGCTTGCTTTTTGGGGTGTTTCACCAGTTAACACAACAGAGACAAAAGCAAAATCTTTCTCGCAGGCTCTGTTAGAAAGAGCAGCTCAGCTTCTGCTCTTAGTTCTCAGCTAAGAAATGAAAACACCAGTAAAGCAGACCCTGACAGCTTTCTCCTTCCCACGCCGCCGGGACCGCCGCACTCGGGGACGCGCCGAGCCGAAGGGACGGACGCAAGTTTGGCACTAACCTGTTTGAGTTCCGCAGGCATCGATGCAAGGTGCCAGCCTCACCGCGCCCCGCCGAGAACACGCACCCGCGGCCGCCCGCACGCCCTCTGCGGACACAGCCTTCTGCTCCGGCAGCCTCCGTCCTCCGCCGAGCCCGCTCCTCGGCCAACCGGACCAGCGGCCTCGCCGCTCGCCAGCCCCTCCGCAGCCGCCCCGCGGGCGGAGCCCATCCAGGGCGGACAGACCGCACCGCGCCGCGCCGCTCCGCTGGGGGACGAACACCGCCGGCGGCTCCCACTCGGCAGGCGGCACTTCACATGGCTCTCCCCTCCGCCGGCTCGGTCCCGGGGCGGGGGGAGGCTGCTGGGTCCCGGGGGCGGCACCGCCGGAGCGGGCTGTGCCGCGGCCACGCCCGGCGCGCCGGGGGAGCGGGGAGCGCCCGCCCGCCGCCCCGGGGCTGGCAGGGCCGGCAGCCGGTGCGGGGGGAGCTGGCCGGCCCTCGGCCTCCCCGGGTCCCTCTCTCCCGGTGCCGGGCCCCGCCGTGCCGACCCTCCGGCCCGGGGGAAGGGGAAGCGGGGGTGAGAGACACCCAGCGGTTGCGCCCCCGGGGTTCCCACGCTTCCCGGCCCGCCCCGCCGGATTATAAAGACAAAGAGAGAAAATGTCACTGAGCAAAACGACTGCTGGCGGCGTCTCTCCCGGCGCTCGCCCGCTGCCTCCGCAGGCAGAGCCCTTCCCAGACCGCCGGCGCCGAAGCGCAGCCCAGCAAGAAGGGAAACGCTCTCGCTCGCTCACTTTCTGCGCTTCGCTTGGAGATTAATGCCATCCCTAACGCACCAGAGAAACATCATCTTCCATCACAGTCTCCTCCCTTTCCCATCTCACACAGCTGTACTGAGCCTTACAGCTCCACGTACAACTGGCCTCATTTTTTAAAAGCATTCACCTGCCCACAAACCTGTCTCGATAAATTACTCATTACCTAAATGAATCCCAGATGTGCTACACCTTGCGTCCACCACATTCTGCAACAAAACCTGGGACTCCACAGCATGATCCGGCACAGTTTTCACATCCATTTATCGCTAGTAAATTGGAAGTACCCAGCTTTTAATGTTTGGCCTTTCAACAGGCAGCCAGGCTGCAAACCTCCATGAAAACCCTGGGAAGGAGGACGGCCTCCCACACTTCTTATTCTAGGATCTGATCCTTCTTTCTGCCTTTTTCCAAGAAATTGCAGAAAGGGTATGTATTAATAAATATACTAAGACTTCAAGTCTTATAAGAAAGAGTCCTGGGCAGGTAGGTGTAAACCAACCTTAACGAAACATGAAGGCTTCTCCCCCTCCCTCCCCGGACGCACCCCAGGGGCAGGAGGGCATGTCTCCGGCACGGAGGGAAGCCTTGCCCGCCAGGTAAAGCAGTTCACCAGATCCGAGAGGCAGCCAGCCAAATCCTCCCCAGTGCTAAACAGCAGCACTGCTTGCAGTCCGCAGCCAAGGGGTAACGGTGGTTTTTCCTCTTCCGCACAAGGTTCCCGCAGCAAGCCAAAGCAATAAATAAATCCACCACTGTAACAGCTGGTGGCTGAACAATGGTAATTAGGGACTGAAAGCTACTGGAATCAAATTAAGAGACTATCCCTGGAAAACAGGGATAGTCAGAGACAGCAAGATCAGCTGCAAAGCAAGAGGAAGGTACATCACAATTTAATCTTTAATTATCAGAATAGGCACTTTTGCAACAAAAGAGTCTCTTCATCCCAGTTTCAGGTTCCCTGAAAATTCTAAAACATGCTTCCAGTGTCAATGTAATTAACATGTTCATTAATATCACTCCTACCAGATCAATATGCAAAGCTGGCATCTCCTATAACAACATTTAAGACCAGAAAGACTGTTTCAGACCTATTTAATCCTAATTTCAGCCTTCCTCTTACAGCCAATGTCAGAGTTCCAGCTAAATACCAGAGCTAAGGCTTTGTATTTTAGGGGCTGAGAACAGCACAGAACTACATTACCCAACTCTGATCCTAATTTGTTTAAAAATAAATGCTGTAAAGGTTGACAAGAGTGATGGTAGATGTTCCACAAGGTTTAGCTGAAGCAAATTATTTGCTTCACTGGAGGGAAAAAATACACTTTGAGTCTATCTACAGTGGAATAATTTAGAGACAACTGGTAGCGGCCCTTAATAAAATACAGGCAAAGTGAAAGGAACGCATTTTGTATGAGCCTCCTGTACTTTTGTATGGCACTCTCCCTCCCCTTCTCCTTGTCCAACTTTTCTTCAGTTAACAAACTAAAATAGCTCAACTTTTGTTGAGGCCATGCTGGCATAGAAAAGTACCATTCAATTTAGGCATGCACATGGATATGTGCCAGACCTTTATACGCCGTCAAAGAAAAAAACATTATAAAGTCTATATCCATAGGGCACTGAAGTAGCTACTCTTGCATGCAAAACAACGAAACTGAAAACCTTCCTGGATGGACTTGCCAATTCTTACTCGCATGAGAAGCCTTTCATGCAGTGAACCCGCAGGTATTTGTGCAAGCCATGCAAGATTAGCGTTGCTGAATTTTGATGTCCCACCTTCTGGAGTCATGTTGTTATTTAAAAAATATAATTTTCCTTTCAAAAATATAATAGATGCTTGTATGTCTTCTGTTTGTAAAGTAAATTTTGACTCAAAGCCAAAGATTTTTTTTTTTTTTAAAAAGCAAAATACGTCTCAAGTCCCCGTATTTCTTAGTCATTTGCAATGTTTTACCAGCTCATATAATTCTGAACACTGGGATTTGGCAATGCTGAAGTAAAAGAACTAATTACCTAAATAAGAGTTGTGGATTAGATCCCTAAGGTTATACTGAACTTCCAAATTCTGGCAGCAAAGACTCTATCCATTAGTATCAGTCTGCTGACTATGTCGCAACCCACACCCACCACTACCCTTTTTTTTTTTTTTTAAATGAACCTTAATTTCTTAATCTGTCATGCTTTTCCTAGCTGTAAAAGTAAGGTGAAAACCTTCTTTCTTCTCTCTGAGAAATAAAAAATTTATAAATAGGACGGGATTTAATTCTCTGGAAGATGGAGTAGTATAGTATCTGGGCCAAGGTCTCTTTTTCTATTTTCTCCCGTTACCCTTAAAGAATTCTACATCACTAGTGCTGCACTATAGATTGATCTGCTCTCAGAGGCCGTAAAAATGAAATGGTTTACCGCTCTGCCTGGAAACATAACATATGGCTTCAGTGACATGTAACTTCCATAAACCCAACCGAGCAAGACGACACAAGAGGAATCAAGAATCCCAGCTAACCATATAGGCAAAAGCACCTCAATCACCCATGGCAACTATCTAAAGAATTAGAGAGCCTATATTCATATACAGGCTTCCGCACCAAGGATATTTGACTGTCATTCTGCTAATTTTATGCAGCAAATAAACAAGCGAGAGAACTAAAGAATACTACACCATGATGTGTCCGGGTGCCCTACTGTAAGGATTTTAATACAGACAAGTGAAAACACAACATTATATCTCCCAAGAAACATTTTGAATTCTTTTCCTGTTAGCATTCCCATCAGTTTAGAATATATTTGAAAAGTTACATGAGCCCTTTCAAAGCATCCCTGCTTGCTCCAGAATGGCTGCATGACTTTAGCAAGACACAAAGCCACCGGGATATTTCTAGCGTTTCCATCAACATGGTTTTGACAATCTTTTTGCTTTCATACTGCAAGGTTAGAAATGGTGATGAAGCCAGACTGCCTTGATCAGGGAGCAGTTGGATATAAATGAAGGATGATTTTATGTGTCATCCCTATTTAAGGAGCCAATATTAAAGACGAGGTCTAAAGGCTCACAAGGCTGAAGACAAATACAGCAAAAAGACACTTTCTGTAGAGCGCCACTAGTAGGCACTTCAGTAGGTTCAGGGGATTTTCATTTGCATACAAACCCAGCTTCCATCTTGCTACATCTAATATCAGTCAACTCCATGTCATCCAAGCTGGCGTATGACAGGATGAGAACAAGGACAGCCTGGTGACAGCCCTGCTTACGTTAGAAATAAAGGACAGAGGAAGCTGCATGTCACTGCATATAGGTCGCAGTGGAATGAATGACCTATGTTTCTTCCCAGCAGCTTCATTTAGATAAGAATCAACTACATTTTACAGGGATAAAAATAGAAAAATCTCAACAGCAAGGAAAACAAATCAAATTTAAGGTTGGTACTGTGACCATCATTTCATGCTGTAGCTATTGGAAAGGAAAACAAAGACACCCAAATGCAGGAAAGAAACTCAGTATTAACCATTATTCATGTCTTAGATTTTGGGTTGGGTTTTGGATTTTCCAGATGCTTTGTGCTGTATTTCAAGCTGCACATTACAATCACTTGCTCAGAGGATAGCAGCTTACACGTCATTCTCTCATCCAGAGGGCAAAAATGTGGCTTGCCGTTACGTACTGGATTGATAGCTGTCTGTACGATCCACCAATTCTTACGGTAATCGCTATCCTCCTCAAACCCAAACCTGCAGCTGTTTTCGATTTTCTTCTGAACAGAGAATTAAGGTCTCTCTATATGAAATTTTATTCCAGAGCAAGTTCCTCGTATTTGAAATACATATGAAAATAAGACTACGAAAAGGAAGAAGAGCTAATCGAGATGGGTTAGAAACATGGAGACTATAGTTCTTTTCAGTATTTAACTACAGTATTCTAAAAACGCTAAAGATACATTTTAGATCAAGTCCCTCAAATGAACTCTGACAGTATTCTACAGCATTTCCCAGTCACCACAACTATGGTTAAAAAATATTCTCTTCAGCTAGTAATTTGGTAGCTTAAAAAGGGAAGCAGTTTTGGGGTTGGCGTTTGCTTTTGTTCTTTTTTTTTTAAAGTACATATCTATAAAGAGTAAACTGTGACATTTATTTAAATCAAAGGCTTTAATTACAGTTGGCAGGCAGCCTCAGGCTGCCCATGGCCATCTTTGGCCATTCTGTTCTCAGTCACACCGATGACTTCAGTGAATTACTCCACGTTGGTGACAAAGCAAGCGAGAGCCTAATTTGAACCATTAACAAGACGGCCTAAACTAGCAAAAGGCTCAGTAATTTATCAATGTCATCATAACGCACCATTCATTTGGGGCTCTTTCAGCATCAGATTCCAAGAGCTTACAGATACCGGGTACAGCTGAAATGGAATTGTAGACAATTTTTGGTTTTCAAAGCCAGCTTGAATCCTTCAGGCCCAAAGCGCTCAGGGGAGAGGAAATTGCCTGTGTGCTGCTCATTGAGTTTAAAGTTTCTGCAAAACATTCTTGCTGCTACATGGGGATCTGCAAGGGCAGAGGCTTATGCAGTTCCCCCGACTCCTGTGCAATGCCTTGTAGGGATAAAGGTCTGCCTCGCTTCCACGCGTGCGGATCAAGGCCTGTATTAGTAACAAAAGCTTTTCATAAAAATCGAGAGATACAGTGCAAAAAGGGTTTGTGACGGTTTAAAATCTTTCTTCCTGAACATCCCAGCTGAACTAGTGCAGTAGTATGCTTGGGAACTAAAATGTAGGAGAATTAAAAATCTTAAAAAGCCAGTACAATTAATCATGTTCTGCTGTCTGAGCTGAGAAATAAACAAGCAGCAGAACATGAAAAATAAATCACAACTTTAAAACGTAAGATGTTTTCATGTTAATAATTAAGAAGCAAATGCGGTAAATGTGACTAGAAAGTTGTTTTTTACAAAAATCCTGTTAAACCCGATATTACTCTTTAATGTTTTAATGTTTATATTTGAATGTTCCTGTTTCAAGACATTTTTAATAATTACTTGCAGTTACACTGACTGATCTCGCAAGACTCAGAGATGTCATGCAAGGACCAACCTAGATACCTGTTTACATAATGAGGTACACACAGCAAGCAGAATTTAGTTTTAATGTGTTTCTCTTATGTGTACTCCTAGAAGAAAACATAGTTCTATTAGTAAAGTGATGTAAAATCACAGAAAATTATTATGAAACTGTAAATTTGTCATTCAAATTAAATAATTTTAATTTAAACCTGGCACAGTTCCAGGCCAGAAAGGTTAACAGTTGTGGAAAATTACTCTCTCCCAAATCTTGGCAAACAAAATAAGAAAATCTTTGCCTTTCAATTGCTTCCAAAACCTAATTCAATAAAAGTTCACACAAAACAAAAGAACTTGTGACTCTTCAAGGCAAATGAAACTGCATTCTGAGATGCTTAAGCTCAATGTGGTCATTGCTTTGCACTGTTATAACCATTAGCATAAACCAGTTGCTGTCCTGCTGACAAACATTAGATGGCACTTTGGAATTCAGCAGTTACCACATAAAGTTGCAGAGCACATATACTTAAGAGATAAAGCGTGAGACATGAAATTGAGGTACTGCTGATGACAGAGAGAAAAGTGAGATTACCGCAAAGGGAGGCATCTTTGAGCTAAAAGATATATTTTCAACCTGCACATGTAAAACTAGCAAGTAATTAAATTTTGAAAAAACATATCATTGTGTCAGAAAGAATAAAAGAATTGTTTCCTTACTAGACAGAGGGTCAGTTTCTCAGTTGCTGGGTTACCTTTTTTAAACTTTTTCATGAATCCTTTGGGATCTACTTTTTAAACTAGACTTGCTGACAAAGTTTTACACAAACACTTCTCAGATAACGCATCAGATTTTGAGTGGATTCTGCTGCATGCCAGCAGATCTGAGCCTCAGATAACTCTAATAAGTGGGGTTTAGGTGGTTCACTTATCAAATAAATCCCTTCTGGAAAGCACTTCACAGCTTCTGATGCAGCGGGTCAAATCATCTTAGCTGTTGCTGAACTTGATGCTAATATTGCCATTTGCTTTCATATCCACGTTTTTACCATCTAAGGCCCTAAATGAAGACTGAAGAACAATCCTAGGGGAGAAGCTGTAACAAGAAATAGAAGAACCAGGAAATGTAAATTCTCGCAGGAATACTCCTCGAGTCCACCTTTCGGAGGCTCTCCTATGATACACACCATGATTCCTGTTGCACAAACTCACTTTTTTTGTTGTTGTTGTTAGCCTTGTGCATTCTTCCTGCAGTACAGGAAGCAGGACTTCTTTTGGAATTTGGGTAATCCCAGCAGAAAGGCAAACAGCAGGAGCTCCTTGAGCTCACAGTGGTGCAACATGCCATGCTGTCACTTTGGGAAGTCTCTATTTGAAACACCTGCAGTAATGCCAAGAGAGCCAGTGCTCTGCCTGAATGCCTGTAAGGTGCAGGCTGGCTTACAATACTCTCTTAAGCCATCTGCAGAGCTACCAGCAAAAGAGCCTGACTCTCACTGTAAACCAGGAGTCGATGCTTTCGCAGAGATGGGACAACATCCATAACAAAGGCAACAAAAGGTCCAGCCTCCAAGCTAAACTCGACAATGATCATCTCCAGCACAGCAGAAGCCAGGGACGGGATCCCACCTCCTGCACGGGGAACACACCACCCTGAAAAGTCGCTGAGTAACGGCCTCTGGTCCAGTTCGTAACTGTGCTGGGGTTCGTAGCTACTGCAAGTATCTCTCAGCTCACACTGAATTCTGATCTGAGAACTCACTCTCCCATGGGAATCATATTCCCAAATCTCCTCCCTCCCTCCTTCCCCCCCGGAACCTTTGAATAGTTGCATGTATGCAGAAGCTGAAACCTGAGCCAGGTCATTCCTAGAAATTCAGTAAGACTACTCATATGTACTGAATTTACAGGCCAGGCGGATGGCACAGCTAGTGGCTGTAGGCCAGAAGAACCCAAGAGCTGAACTGCAGAGACAGGAGCCGAGAGCAGGGGCAGCGGGAGGTGGCTGGAGAACAGGCACTGTGTGACTGACACCCGACCAGACTGGACCCCGGAATCACAACTTGTATTTCTACGGCTTCAACTGGTTTTATAAAGGAATTAGGACTATCCCTACACATTCTTTCAACAATTTGCAACCTGCTCAGTACTAGCAGAAGTAGAACACGCACGGGTTAACTACCGATGAGTTTTTTTCTGGGTATTTGGCATTATAACAGGAAATAGTACTGTCATAGCGGGGAGCTGTCATGAATCAACAGCATTGTTGTCTGTACCTGACCTTACCTGTAAGGCAAAAAAAAAAAAAAAAAAAAAAGTCATTTTCCATGCTGTCAGTCCCTTAATATGAGCACAAATACGTTACACAACAAAGGAAGCCAAGAGGCAGTACAAACTCGAACTAATTACATAAAACTTTACACACAAAGATGGAGCTGTATGAGTTGGAGAGGAGAAAAAAGGTAAGCTGATGACTCAGTGCCACTCAGAACCCATTTTTGCTTCTTCTATGCATATGTTCAAACATATATACAATATTAATGCACCCATGTTCTTATTATCAAAGCACTGGAAACAGTCTTTATAGTCAAACAGTCTGCACTATGCCAGGGTGGAGCAGAGAATCTTAAATAAAAGCAATGAAATACAGACAGAAGGGTTAACGTTGCTTAAACTGTAAGTCAGAAAGGTTAACTTGATGTTATTTTCTTAGAAAAGCAATTTGAGCTAATCTTGTATTTTTTAAAATTCTCACCACGTGTTCTGCTGTGCTTTAGAGTTCACCTTTTACTTGAAAACTGACCCTCAATTCACAAAATGTTATTTTTGGCAGAAGTCACAGGTACCTCAGATTAACATAAAGACTGAAGAATATTGGTGCTTAATTATAGCAAGAAAATACCTGCTTAAAAAATAAATTAAAAAAAAAAAGGAAAATGTGTTTGTTAGGTTTTAAAACAGGTGTTACTTCTCTGGCACAGAACTTAAAATATAAATGATCCAAATCATAACTATGAAAACATTCTGTAGCTTTTTTCGATCACCTGATTTTCCTTGAACAGCTATAATCACATTTACAAAGTGAAACCCAAATTTTATTAACTTGGTTGATTATTGACATTTCAAGATACCCTTTTGGGGTATCATTTGCTGTGAGGGGGTTTGCAGATCTTTTTGGTGAGGGTGTTAACAGAAAAAAACCCACCCAACAGTATGTGATTTCTTTTAAGTTTCTCATTCCCACTTACCTCCCTGCCTTCCTTTCAACTCTATTTTGTTAATACCTTGGTTAAACACAAAGTTAGGGAACACTTGCACCAATACTATATATCAATTTATGAAAAAGCATGGTCAAATGTATGTCAGATCTGGAGAAACATACGAAAAGAGCTCCAGAGGTAGGACACTAATTAAACATAACAGAGAATTTGGAGCCTGTGCTTATTAGCTTATCTCTTAAAAAATGAATAATCACAGTAGCAGTAAAAAAAAGACTAACTCAAAAACCTCATCTCTTTTCCCCTATTTGTATTTAAACAATTTATTATTGTGTGTATTTCCTTACATCAGAAGCAACTGCTTTTGCATTGCTCTAACTCCACCATTTTGGGGATGGCCATATATAAAAGGGAACAACCCGCTAATAGGATTTAGAATCATAGAATGGTTTAGGTTGGAAAGGACCTTGAAGATCATCAAGTTCCAACCCCCTGCCATGAACAAGGACACCTCTCACTAGCCTGGCCTTGAACACCTCCAGGGATGGGGCCTCAACAACCTCTCTGGGCAACCTGTTCCAGTGCCTCACCACCTTCACAGTGAAAAACTAATGTGAACCCTAATGTTCAATCCGAAACTGCCCTCTTCTAGTTTAAAGCCATTCCCCCTTGTCCTATCACTACATGCCCGAGTAAAAAGTCCTTCCCCAGCTCTCCTGTAGGCCCCCTTTAGGTACTGGGAGGCCGCAATAAGAACTCACCCCGAGCCTTCTCTTCTCCAGGCTGAACAGCCCCAACTCTCTCAGCCTCTCCTCATAGGAGAGGTGCTCCAGCCCTCGGATCATCCTCGTGGCCCTCCTCTGAATGTGCTCCAGCAAGTCCATGTCCTTCTTATGTTGGGGACTCCAGAGCTGGATGCAGTACTCCAGGTGGGGTCTCATGAGAGTGGAGTAGAGGGGCAGAATCACCTCCTTTGACCTGCTGGCCACACTTCTTCTGATGCAGCCCAGGATATGGTTGGCCTTCTGGGCTGCGATCACACACTGCTGGCTCATGTTGAGCTGCTCGTCAATCAGCACACCCAGGTCCTTCTCCTCGGGGCTGCTCTCCAGCCATTCCCCGCCGAGCCTGTATTTGTGCTTGGGATTGCCCCGACCCAGATGTAGGACCTTGCACTGGGCCTTGTCAAACTGCATGAGGTTGGCTTGGGCCCACCTCTCCAGCCTGTCCAGGTCCCTCTGGATGGCATCCCTCCCCTCCAGCGTGTCTACCTCGCCAAACAGCTTGGTATCATCGGCAGACTTGCTGAGGGTGCACTCAACCCCACTGTCCATGTCGCCGACAAAGATGTTGAACAGTACAGGTCCCAGTACTGACCCCTGAGGAATGCCACTCGTAACTGCTCTCCACTTGGACATCGAGCCGTTGACCGCATCTCTTTGAGTACGACTGTCCAGCCAGTTCCTCATCCACTGAGTGGTCCATTTGTCGAATCCATGTCTCTTCAATTTAGAGACCAGGATATCATGTGGGAGAGTGTCAAACACTTTGCACAAACCCAAGTAGATGACATCAGTTGGTCTTCCCTTGTCTGCTGCCACTGTAAACTCTTTGTAGAAGGCCACCAAATTTGTCAGGCATGACTTGCCCTTGGTGAAGCCATGCTGGCTGTCACCAATCACCTCCTTTTTTTCTACGTGCCTCAGCAGAGTTTCCAGGAGGATCTGCTCCATGATCTTGCCAGGCACAGAGGTGAGACTGACTGGCCTGTAGTTCCCCGGGTCTTCCTTGTTTCTCTTTTTGAAACTAGGGGCTATGTTTCCCCTTTTCCAGTCGGTAGGAACCTCGCCAGACCGCCACGACTTCTCAAATATGATGGCTAGTGGCTTAGCGACCTCATCTGCTAGCTCCCTCAGGACCCGCGGATGTATCTCATCAGGTCCCATGGACTTGTGCATCTTCAGATTCCTCAGGTGGCCTCGTACTTGATCTTCACCTACAACGGGCGGTTCTCCATTTTCCCCGATCCTCGTCTTTGCATTCTGCGTCAAGGGTAGTGTGGCTGCAGTTCTTGCCAGTGAAGACTGAGGCAAAAAAGTCATTGAGTACCTCAGCTCTGTCTCTGTTCCAGGTAACCAGTTCTTGCGTTTCCTTCTGGAGAGGGCTCCCAGTTTCCCTAAGCAGATTTTTCAAGAGGCCAAAGTCAGCTCTCCCAAAGTCCAGGATGGTCAGCTTGCCACGCACCTTCCTCACTGCCTCAAGGATCCCAAACTCGACCATTCATGGTCACTACAGCCCAGGCTACCCTTGAGTTTGACACTGTCTACCAGCCCCTCCTTGTTGGTAAGAACAAGATCCAGCATAGCTCCTCTCCTCGTTGGACTTACAGAAGAAATATTAGCAACAGTTTACTTACCATACCTGGCATCACACTAATTCTTCCAGTTTAAAGAACAGAGAGAAAAAAAATAATTCACGTCTATAGTGAAATAGTTAAGCTAGTACAAAATGACTGTAGAGCAGGCTCCAGTGAATCATTACTAAGCCTTTATAAATGGCATAATCACAAGCCCTATTTCAGAGAAATCTGTCTCAGTCACGTCTAAGGGACCAAATTATTGTGCATGGCCTTACAAAAGGTACAAACAGCTGAGTTCTGCCTCCAACACCATATTTACACCACGTTAACTACTGCAACTGCACAATCAGGCACAGGGCTGGCTTTACAAGTGACAAGAGAGAAGCTTGTATAATAATGTATATTACTAGGTGTAATAGCTACATAAATATGAGATATTAAGCTATATTCATTGGTATCACATCATGCTGATTCTGCTTGGTCTGAGTATTAGAAATTTCATACAATGCACTTGCACCCTTTACCGTTAAGAGTCTCAGCAAGGCTGACTCTTACATGGTGTGGAAAAGCCCAACAGGTTGATAGGACAAAACCTTTGGGGCTGCTGGCCAACCGCCAAGTCAAAAATTGATCAGTGAGGCTGGCTGGATTGAAGCTTAAAGTCAAAACGGGATCCAAAACTTGTATTTTGCTTTTGAAAACAAAATAAGCTATTTTTATCACTCCTTTTAGGGGAAGAAACTAGTCACTAAACCCAATTTAACTTCGAGTTGCAGTCACAGGTCTCTTGGGACATGTTGACTGACAGACCTCTAGAAAGCATACCACAAACCCTATAGCTTATTCACTCCTCAGCAGCCTTAACCAACTGTGTGGCATCAGGACTGTAACGGAGCTTCCTTCTTATGGGAACTACTCTTCGATGTGTAAAAAGTGTGCCATAAAGTACAGCAGAATTCTGTAAAACTTGCAACAAGGCTACAGATTTAATACCACTAGGTTTTAAACAAAAACAACATTCTAAGGAAAAAAATTGTACACCAGAGTGAATTTATGCTGACAGGCTTTTTTAATAACAGGCTTTGTAAAAAGTATGTGGGAATATCTATATTATACTAACATATATGCACGCACACAATCTCCATTTTGGGTTTGATCTAGTCCAGTACCTCCTTAGCAAAATGTACTAGATGAAATATCTAAAAAAAAAAAAAACAAACACAAAAACACCCCCAAAAAACCACCACAGGGAACCTAAAAGAATGCAAATAACAGTCAAGTGAAATATATTTTTAATTATTGGATATTTTTGTCAGTGCAAAGACATCTCAGATCAACTTATGTTACTTCTTACAGGCATAAGCCTCTGCACCAGCATGCAAGGGGCTGATTTCTGTTATTTATACCACGTGGAATTTGGCAGCTCCCACAGCTTTCCCACCTGTAAGAAGGGGACAATATCTACCTTTTTTATAACGGCAGCCCCTCTCAAATCCCTATAGGTCACTGCGAAATCACTGAAGTCAAAGTATTGTTACAGTGTGTTCATTGGGAAGAGAGGTTTATTGAATGCTGTGCTTTATTTTGGTTATGAAACACTAACAGGAATGGAAATTGTCAACGTGTACCAATGAGGAAAGAATCTTTGAATGCAAACATTGTTGTTCAGCTCCCCAGCTGATCAGACTTGACAGAGCTTCTCTGAAACCCATGGAGCCGTGCCAGTTTAAACCAGCTCAGGATATAGCCTTGTGTTTAATAAGTTTCACATGTCTGATGTTTTAATAAAAGTAAAAAAAAAAAAAAGATAATATTCTTTATTATTAAAAAGTTATGCTCTGACCGGTTAGCTGTCCAGTGACAATGTGGCAGCTTTGGGTGTTCAGCCCACTGCAGTTCATACCCCACACACGCACTTTCACAGCTCCACCCTGCCCGACTGTGGTTCCCACTGGGAAGAGCAGCAGACGGCTTATTTGAAAAGAAGTGAAAAAGAACCAGGTAGATTAAACTAAACACCTCACACATGAAGAGTACTTTGATTTATCAAGGTTGTAAAAACCATTACCAACCAGACACTTTTAACATGTAGAAGACACGCAGTAGGCACTCCTCACCAGTGACTTAGAAGTGTATTGGACTACACCTGCACTGGTCAACCGATAAGAAGGCAAAGACTGCCACGGCTCCCACAGCTGGGGATACTATAACAAACAGAAAAATATTTTTTACATCCTTTACTGCAAAAATTAGAGAAGCAAACACAAATACACATTAACAGACAGCTTTGCTTTTTTTAGTACAACCAGATTTTCACTTTCAGAAACAAACAGCCATGGCCAGCCACATGGCTCCCACTGCTCAAAGCCAGAGTAGGGAACAGAGTCAAGAACAACCTTAAAAAATTGAAGGATTTTAAGGAGAATTTTATTAATCAGATAAAAGTTCTATGATTAAAATTTCATTAAATGTCACATATTTCAGAATAATGCAAAGATTTTCACTGAGTAAATAATGACCTTTTGTCCAGCGGGTTCTTGGTCTGGAAGAGCACTTAACTCGACCACTTCAAAATCTGCAGGAACGCATGTATAACATTGCACATCCTCCGAAGTTTCCAGAGGTGAAACACCCTAATTGATGTCCCTGCCTGTACACTCCGCAACACACTCAAACTGAGACCAGCCTTTAAGCCTGGGGAATAGGTGGGGCAGAGGTTACATGTACCCACGAGTCCAGCAGCACTGACGGCGCACAGCACTCCTGTCCCCCTCCGCCAGAGCCCCTGTGGTCACAGCTGCCCGTCCCCCTGGCACGAGCTGGATACTGCCTCTGCCAGGACAGACAGGCGGGTACAAAACCTCTGCACAGCCTGCAGGTTCGGCGGGCACTGCCTTTTACAGTGGGCTACGAAAACACGAGGGCTTTGGCCACTACCTCAATAAAGGACTCTCACCAATAATAATGGGAGACATTTCAGCAACACTGAGGACCTCTTATTGTGAGACAGTATCTCCCAGAAACCCCTCCTATGGGAAAAATTCCCATTAAACAGTAGTCTCAGCTATATCTGATTAATATCCAAATAAACCATTAAAGATTAGTAATCAAATTCTCTTATTAAAAACAACTTTAAGATACTTTTTAGAAAAATCCCCCACATTTTCTTAATGTAAAATTAAGAAAAGATACTTTTTAGAAAAATCCCCCACACTTTCTTAATGTAAAATTAAGAAGTCTATGCATGCATTTTTTGGCAATTCCAGCACATCCCTAACCTCATTTGCAGATCTGATATTTCTTTGTCAGAGGCCAAAAGACACAATGCCATATACACTCCCAGCAAATGTCAACAAATGCACCACCGTTCACGTCTTCCATTCGAGGATTCTGAATTCACACTGAACAGGCAGAATTCACCAGTGAGTGAAGTGAAGGAGGTGACTGAATGGGCTGCTTAGGACAAGGAGCTATTGTTATGGAATGAGCTTAAAGCTGGTATTAAAAAAAAAAAGGAGTGGCTGGCAAAAAAATCCAGAATGAATTAATTAGAATCAATATTTGCATAAGACCTTGATTTTGTCTTTTGAGGACTTCAGAAAACTGTTACACTTCTGGCACATTGCCTATATACTATTTTTCCTTTTCTAAAATTAAAAAAAAAGAGCTTAATTTTCTTTTCTAAGAAGGGAATAAGTTCAGGAGCATACATTACAAAAAAGTACAGAAAGAGACTATTACCAAAGCCCTGACTCTACACACTTCCCTAGCAAATCCCTTTGACAGATTCCACTTTGACAATCAAATAACATGGAAAACTGATGCCTGGTTGTGAAAATCCTTAAAGATTCCTTGGCATTCTCATCAAATGGAGTTAACCCCCATTTGTTGCCCAAATACTACTCAGAATAACTAGATTACATACTAGATTACATACCTATGCAACTTCCAAATGGAAAAGCTACTACTTGAGTTATTTTTTAATATTACTTACAATAAAAGTACTTTGTGTACTCTTCACAATGAAATGCAGTATGTAATAGTAAAGATGAAATCATTATATATTCTGCATAAGACTGAATGCACAGGTTTCATCCTTCATTTAAACACTACTTAATTAATTCTAGTAAGTCAGGGAAGAATTTGGCCCTCAATACATTTAATGAAAATTTACACAAATAACCTTAATTGTGCATATTTACCTATTCAACCATTTCATTTCATATACAAACTACTCTAAAAACCTCAACACTAATTGTTTATGAACTAAAGCTCCCTCCACCACGCAGTGGCAATGGGCTGAGTGTACACAGATTCAGTCTGGGGTCCCTTACAGGGGCTGCTTCTCCGTAAGAGTCACATAGACCCCAGTAACTTAAACTCTTTTATTAAGTTTTCTTGGAAATTGTTAGACCTTAAGCCATAACACTGCAGAAAACTCATGCTTCATCAGTTTTGTGGGTAAGGAATTTCATTCTGGAGCTATTAATCAGGCACTTTGCACCAAGTCATTCAGAAAAAGTGAAGGTGAACTCGTCCTTTTTCTGTAAAAAAATACGTAAGCACATCTCCACTCTGCCGGGCCCAGCCGCTAATCAAGAGGATAACCACCTCCCGGCTACTGTCAGGCTTTTAGCCTAACCACTGCAGGCTGCTCCTTTCACGTGAAGTCCCATAGTCAAGCATCTACACGTACAGAAACATGGCAGCCGTTAATAGAAAAGCTGTGCTACCATAACATAATGTAAAGTCTACTTGAATACAGCTCAATGCGAGTATAATTGTAAAACAGTCTGGTATAAGCGGGAAACAACTTTCAGAATCCCCATAGCCTGGAGTTTCTCTCTGAATTGAACAATGTTTTCTTAGGAAACAGACCTTCACAAACAGTACTATTGCTTCTGCATGACTTACCTTGCATGTCAGAGTGATTTGAGAGCTTAAGTAATTTAGACACGTCAGTAGTTTATCATTGCACATTTAAACAGTTAAAGAACACATATCAAGCAAAACAATATTTGGAAAACTGGGGCTACCACAAAGCCAGTTTGCATCATTAAAATAAAGTCCATCGATTCAATAAACATAAGAAACAAATTATGAAGTCCTCCCTACACAAACAATAAGACTTCGCAGGAGGGAAATCCCCGCTTTTCATGCTGTTGCCTCTATTCAAAGTCCAACTATTTCTAATGGAAATTCTGTTTGCTATGGAGATTATGATTCAGCCTTCTTTTTCAATCACCAGTACATCACCATACTTACAGCAAGTGCACAGATTTAGAGGAGGGTGTGCAGATCTCTCTTTAGGGTTTAATAGTCAAGGATGCATGAGTTTTTAAAAGCATCCCATGAGCTAAGAGGAAGTAAGAGCAACGTCTAAGCTAAGGCTCTGAAGACTGAGCTACCAAATTAATCAACAAAGCATACTAATTCTGGGGTATCAGAAGACAAGCTACAAAATGAAATGCGGACAACAAACATGATGCACCTGACTTTCTGGAACGGGAAATTCTGGTGTAGGTGAACTCTAGCAACAGGTAAAAGGAGCAGGCTGTTACCTGCAGTACCAGCTGCTGCCAGGCGGTTGCCAGTGGCTGCCCATTGCCAATGTTGCAGATGCTCACTCGGTCTGCTGGCTGACTGGCACGCTCAAGTTGCAAGGAGACATTGCGCCGCTCTTCCTCAAGTGCACGCGTAAGCCGCTCGAAACGAGCTTCTTGCTCTTTAACAGACGCTAAAATGCTGGCAGCAGACCTGATATCATAGTCATCCATGATTGTTTTCAAATGCTCCTGCCTGTTAACTGACCAGGGCAAATGGAAAGGGTTGGGGGGGGGGGGGAGGGCACAGGTTAAAAATAAAAATGCACATTGTTAGTCACCCTACTAAAATACTGTTCCCCCTAAGAAGCAAACTGCAGTGCTCTGAAAATAATTCCTTTACATCCATTGATTTGATTTTAAATTAAAGTAATTAATCCAAGGCTTCCCTGTTCAGAACAGAAAAAAACCACATGATCACCTTGGAAGGAATTTATATTTAATTCCTTTGATCTTTTTGCTAAAATGGCTCTGACAGGGGTTTTCATCCCTCTTGCAAAGCTAATTTCACTGTGCAAATATTAATGTACTTAAAATAAATATATAAAAAAAGATACGGCTTTGGAGGGAATGAAGAACACAATCTTTCTCATTATAGACACCTGGAATTTTGTCTTTAACAGCATATGTGAGAAGTTTAACATTTTTAAAGACAAACTTCATGGTACAATAAAACAGTTGTGTCCATTGTTTCCAAGTGAATGGAACACCCCCTCCCCCCCAAATTTAGCAGACAGTAGCTGAAAATAGCTTTCATTTTTTAATTATAGGAGTACACTGTAATATGGAAAATATTTTTAAGTGCAGACACAGTGCAATTGCAGCTGAAATGTGCTTGATGATTTCAGCATGGTAGCCAATGAAACAGTCCTTCATGCAGCCATTCGCTAATAATGCAAATGAAAAAGCCAAAATCAAGCACCTTCCATGAAAACACACAGGACTGTTTGTCTCTCAACGCAGGCAAAAGAACTCAGAAACCAGCTAGATGGGATGTATCTTCTGCCTTATGTCTTCTCTAGCAGGGTTATGAAGTATTCCATTTAAAACCCTATCTCCATCTGCATGGTGCATGCAACAAAACTTCCCACTGATTCCAAAGATCTATAATGTGAACATCAGTTAAAATGTTTTCACTAAGAGTATAAAATCAGCAACATAATGTAAGCTTAAATGGTGGCTTCAACAGAACCCTTTCACTAAAGCAAAACAAGTAACCAATTTACTACCATTTACTACTACACTGCTTGGAGCACCTCTGAGATGAGCACAGGGGCAGAATTTTCCCCAGTTCCTGTAATTCAGGAACAGTTCGTGTTCTGCACTAAGCCCCTAGAAACTGTCCCTTGATGTGCAAATCAGGAGCTATTCTTCCTGCTGCCAGATATTCTTTGTTTTCCGTCTATCCACAAGGATCTCCATGAGCACGGGCAGTACCAAACCCCGATTTCCTGAAGCTTTGCGTTTTCCAGTGCCATTAGATGATGCACGCTCTCGAGTGATGCGTTTTCCAAGACTCTTACATTTATCAGGTCTCTCTCCTGTGCTGATGCTTCGGGAGCTAATGAAAACTTGGTCATATATTGTTATGTTCCCAAAAGAGGGGTATTAGTAGATACTAAGCTGCCTGTTTTCACAGTTTGTTGGAAACTCATAAATAGGCCCAAGGTCTCCCTTCTTTTGTCATATGTGGTTGAAATCATCCAACAGGCCCAAAAGACACTGGGGCAGAAGTAACAGACCCAAACTCAATGCCACACACCTTGATTTCATGGGAAATAACCTGCCAGCAGCTCTGCGGTTCATTGTTAACTCCTAGGGATCTGCCAGTGAAAGGAATCGGGGTGATATGAAATCACATTGGAAACAGTGTAAGGATTACCACGGATTAATCTCATAATGTTTACACGTAATCATGATTTGAGCCTTTCATGTTTTCAGACCCATAAGCAGAAGTGACTGTTCTCATTTCTGCATTGATTTAACTTGTATTGAAATTCTGAAAGAAAACCAAAAACCACCAAAGGGTTTTCCAGACGTCGCAAACCAGCCAAATGTAGACCCAGCTGTCAGCTCCAGAGACCTTCCACTCTGAACCTTGCTAGATTATTAGAAGTCTATAAAACCTTCAGAGACTACACTGGTTTCTGCAAAGGAGAATCACAACCACCTAAAAGGACGGTGTGACTCACAGGAAGGCTGTGCATCGCAGGACAACACTGCGTGACTCACCGGCTACATCTCAGCACGATTCAGCCCTGGCACCGGCACAGCCAGACGCTCTGGACCTACGTTGGCTCATGTGCAGCCAACGCGTGTGTTTCTGCGTCTGTGCCTCCCTGCTCGGCACAGATGGAGACAGCTCTGTTTGTGGTCTCTCCTCCCAGGAGTGCAGAGATGCTCACAGACTCCTTGAGGGGGTGGGAAAGAAGTGGGGCTTCACAGACCCAGGCACTAGGCAGATTTGGGGAAAAACATACGTGGGTTTGGGTGGGGGACATTTCTAACTATATATTCTTAAAGACAGCTACCTGGTTACTAATTATCACTGCCCTTGTGCTAGAGCACAGCAACAGCCTGATTGACACACAGCTCCAAATACACCTCACGTGAGGGGATGCTCCACACCCAAGGAAAAAAAAAAAGAGTCAGAACAGGCCAGGGATTAGTGAACGGAGACAGGCTCTGTAGACGTGCTGCAGAGCAGGAACTCAAGTTTCTTTCGTCGCTCCCTGCAGGGACCCACCTTTTGGGCAATTCACTGTCTGCAGCTGAACCCGCTCTCTCTCACATGCACCTGATAGGACATAGCCGGTATCTTTTGGGGGCCCAAGAGCCTGGATACTTGTACGGACCAACTTAAAATGTGAATCAAGTAGGGATGTAGGAAGAAGATGACAAGATGTAAACTACAGTAACTAAACTTAAAAAACCAGGTCCCCTCTAGATTATATAATGCAAGTTTCTGTTCTAAGGAAAAGCATTACCAATAGCAGCATGAAAAATTGAGAAGCACCTCCTCTAATACAGATTCTGCAGCAGTAACAGCTTTAATAATAAAAATCACAGTTGATGACTGAGCTGGTATATAAGTTTCAAGTCACATTCTGAGAATGTGACAAAGATCCCATTTCAGAAAATCCTTAATGAGCTATAAGTCCTTGATGCCACACATGAGAGAACCTAGAAGTCTGGGTTCTATAAATGGTACAAATCTCAAGAGAGCTACAGAGATCTCCATGCAGAAAATATAACGTTAACCTCCTTACAACCATAAATATTGTGCTTCTTTTCTCTGTGCAAAGAAAAATACATGCAGAAAATAAGCTGTATAAATTTTCAGATGTACAATTAGTGACCATAAAAATCCCAATTGCTATGCAGAAACAGCAGCAGGACCAATAACTGCCTTTTAGGAACTGTTGGACAAAAACAGACTTCTGCATTTCAAATGTTTTATTAGTAGATAAATACTTGCTTGCTGTTGATTGCACTCCCAATTATTTACCCAGGGTTTCAACAATTTACATTATCAGCAGTCTAGACCAGAAGAGAAAAATAAAAGTACTGACTCATGCGTTAGTTACTCAGGCTGCCACTTGCAATTTGCTACCATTTGTAAATAAATTAAAGTGCATTGAAAAGGGTATAAATAAATGAAAATATTAGACCTATAGCAGCCAGGTAAAGATTATTCCTTAGGCTGCACTTCTAAACACAGCAAACACTTGCCTACAGAGTGTCAAAGGCTATGCTGACAGCAGCAAATCTCTCTCCTGCCTACGTGACTCTAAATATATTAGTGTTGCATTAGAGTTAGAGCAAAGTAAGAGGATCTGTTTTTTCTGACTGTTCATATGAGGAACTAATGCATCAAAAGGCCTCCTATAAGTCAATACAGCCTAAGTGCTCAATAGGGATGAAAATCACCCCTGTGCAACGAGCCCAAAAGGGGGTCCCACGCACTGCTAATATCCCCGCTCGTGCCCAAGTTTGAAGGCTCTTGGAAACCCTGACATGCCTAGGGTCACTTGGCACTCTGCAAAAAAAGTGAGTTAACTCTGCATACTAATTTTGCTACTACAGGACATAGCCAATAGTCAAGAGTTTTTAAAGAGCCCTCGAGATCAAGGGGCACCAAGTTGTGTGAGATTTGGGCACCTAAATCCTAACAGTCCTGGGGAACCCCCCACACCCTGCCCTTTTCAAAGTATTCTGCCTGCCGAAGGCAATCACGTACTTGAGCAAGCTGTGTTTGGAGAGAGCAGTGTCCCCCACTCAGCTACAAAACATCGCAGAGGCTTCTCTCAGCGGGAGGGAAAACAGCTCTCGGGTCACAGATTTCTTGGGTCCAACAGTCTGAATATTGAGCATAACTGTCCTACTACTGCTCTCTCCCAGCCTGATTCCACTTGCTCCTGCTGACGAGATGGTGCTATGATGAGCAACAAGAAGCTTGTACATACAGCAAATCAGCCGCTGTAGGAGCAAACACGAAGGCCTGTGAGCATGCGTGGAAACAATAGTGATGTGCTTCTACAGGGAAGAAAACCATCAGAATAAAAGCAAAAATGGGGCTTAAATAATCTATGGAACTGAAGTGTAACGCATGCTAATTATATTTTCACCCTGAAGTGCCACAAGAGATGAGCAGCATAAAATCACTGTTATCCACCATGCAATATCGGAAAGCATGCAGAGAAAACCAAGCGATACACACCTAGTGGGTTACTGGGGTCTGAACGTTAGAGCTGCTGGGACATCACCCACTAAGACTAGAAAAGTATAGACAAAGCAGGAGAGCAGCCTCAAGCAGAACCAGCTACAAGAGAGAGGAAAGAGAAGACAGAGTTAGTTAATAAGGTATTACAGCCTCTTCTGTACACAGGCATCTCCGAGGTTCTCCTCACTATGTTGTGTAAATCATTTATACTGTTTCCCTCCTAACTTGGAGGAAAAAGAAACAATATTCAGAGAAGCAAATCCTGAGAAAGCCAATCCTCAAAGAAAAAAAAAACAAACCAGTTAATCTAATTTGTTATCAGTGATCAATACTTGCATGTTCCTGTGAGACTTACTATTAATGACCTGAATCAGGGGAAACTCCCAACTGAAATAAGGATTTTGAATGGTACAGAACCAGATATTGCAGCCAAACATTTTAAAACACAGAAACTTAACATGACACTCTCAGAAATGAGAATAATTATTTAGGCATGCAACTTTAGGCTCCATGTTTGATGTATGAGCCCCCAAATGGCTCAAGATCATTTCATTGATACCTGTTAGAGAGGATACATTCATTTCTAAAAGATGCACACTGCACAACAGCTTACAGCCACTTTGTTCTACCTGTCTGTAATCTAATCCTACACAAAACCCAAGTGAAAGTAGGTTTTGGGATATTAGGTCCTCCGTGTAGCTCTGTAAATCTCTGATCTGTTTTGTCTTAAAACATTTAGCACCAAAACTTCTCTGGGTCAGCGACTGCAAATTTAGTACCTGTTTTTGCTGGAGAATGTGTAGAACAGATTCCGTTTTGCAAAGGCATGGTTCTGCAAAGCAGTATATCCAGTTTTAAGCTACTACCACATCAAAAATGCTGCAGCCACATGGCATGAAATGCAGAGCCAGGACAAACTCACTTCGCTGGATCAAATGGTTTAGAACATTTTCAGAGAGTAATTTTGCCCCAGCAGATTTTATGCTTGACCAGATACTGTCTGCCTTCCTGAAGCCAGCATAAACACGATTTCTTGTGTTTCAGCCAAATTACCAGAAACACAATCCCTTCTTTGCGTGGATCCAATCTCAAAGGGGGTGGAACCATCATGCCAGAAAACTCGTTTTTCTTAAACTAACAGAAGTAAATTCTATGCTCAAAACTTACTAGATGTAACAAAAGCGTGCAAAGATATGCCCAAAGATGAAAGTCAGAAGGCAGTGTGACAGAAAGACTAATTCTCAAGTAAATGACTGGAGAGAATAAATTAAGCATAATTCAGTTTCTACAGACAAGAGAGCAACACTTCGGAAAATAAAATAAAATAAATATATATATATGTGTTACACCTTACAAATTCCAAATAAACTGCTTCTCAGACCTTATGGAGAAATCTATCTTGAGCCTGGCTCCTCCTGTTGCTGCTCTGGTTGACTGAGTTCTAATTTGACCCTTACGTGACAATCTCCACCAATGAATAGCAATGAGGAATTCACAAAGAAAGCTATTTCAATATAGTTCTCTCATAGGCACAGACAGACATACTGTGTTGGTGTCAAAAGAAACAAAAAAGAAGCTGGTCAGGGTGTTTTTGTTCCTTTGGACAGAAGCAGCCTGTGAAACAAGGCTTAAACTAGGGAAGGAACAAGGGCAGAGGAAATGCTAACAGGAAAACTCCTTGAGAAGGAACTTTGGGTCTTAAGGACATAGCAATGAACACTGCAGCTCACCAGTTCTATTACTGCAGAAAAAATGTCAATGTGTAATATTTGAAGGTTTACATCAGTAGGAAATTTCATCCGATCATCCTGCAGGAATCATTTGGTAGAAATAAATAAATTCTGCAAATAAATTTGCAGAATATCATACTATGATCTGGGTTTGGCAGCACCAACAAAAGAATCCAGGCACACATACACCTTTGTACGCGCAATACAGTCCCAACACTTCACTCTCTATGGAACTGGCTCTGGTCAGGAGCACCCCAGCATCTCCAGTCTCGCCGTAATGGTTCCCAGTCCCTTTATTACTTTAATTAACCTCTTAGTTAAAGGTACTGAAATCATATTGTATTAACTTACAAAAAATACAGTTCTCGGCAAAAAAGAATACAGAACTTTCTCATATCTAATACAGTCTCTCTTGTGGATTAATCATCACGTTTAAATGACACCAGTTGTCTTTCTATGGCTTCCCTTTGGTAAGGATTCCTTACTTCGGCAGTTTGCTACTAGGAATTTTTCAGGTTTTCCTTCCAAAATTTCATGCAGTGTTTTCAGGGCGTGGTGATACAGAGTGCCTACATAGCTTTAATTATACTGTAGCTCTGTTTTCCTAATAAGATACATTTCAATTGCTATACAGTACTCCCAAATGGAAAGGAAAATCAATTAGAGCAATACAGGACACCTTTCTAACAATTGCATACATATAATAGCATAAATAATTCAGTAATGCATTAAACTTCAAATTGAAATATTTTTACAAGGGCAATTTTTAAAGTAAATGTTTTAGCCTATGATTACTTTTACCAAACGTAAAAAAAATTCAATTTCTCCTTGAAATTTATAATTTTTAGACCAGAACAGTGTCACGGCACCTTTCTGAAGCACAGCTCTTGCTCTCCGGGACCTAAAAACTTGTCTGCACTGAGTAAGCTGAACTCCTCTGTCACAGAGCACTCGTTATGCCACGCTTCCTTCAAAGATCAGTGTTTGTGTTAATTAAGCATAAAACAGCACAGCGAAGTGGCATCACGTTACCTCACACCTACTAAGTGTCCACACTAGGGTTTAATGGGGTATGTGATAGTCTATAAATTCACACTGTGCACTGTAAATTCTCTGCATAACCACACGCTCCCCATGTATTTTCAAACGAGCGTCTAAAAATCTTGTAAATATCAAAAGACTGAACAAGGTAGAGATGGCTGAATTCTGACTTCAGTCTGTCTGCTGAATTTGAACATGACAGAATCCCTTGCTTTGTTCTCTCTCAATAAGTGCTAATTCTGTCAACTCAGCCATGACCATGAAAATATTAGCATCATTAATACTTCATTCCCTACATAAAGAGAATCGCTGTTTTGCACAACTTAATTTCTATTTATCTACTTTAGTTGGGTAGTATTTGGAAGACAGCACTCCCCCCTGGCCCCATAACAAGAAGCCAAATCTGAAGTAACCAGCTGAGCTGAATGATGTGCACAAATCTCATGGAAAAAAATCAGAATATTTTGATGATTTCAGCAATTCCATTTCCTTCATACTGTCCATCATAACAAACAGGCCTATGTTTACATAATTCCCAGAAACTTCTGTATTTTCCTTTATGTTTTTTGTTTTTCTGTAGAAGTAAAATGCAACTTGGAAGTTAAAGCTAAAATGAACAAGATCATACTTTGCTATCTCTCAGTAATAGTAAATTTGCTGCTTTTCAGACCTCTGACACCTTTTCTTCTGCCTCAGAACCTTCCAAAAACGACTGCTCCGGGCTTGATTAGTTCTTAGGCCACTCACTTTAACACCCTAAAACACATGGTGTTGCATCCGAAAGCTGCTGCGTGTCATTGATTTTTCAAAGGTCTCCCCCACTGAAATCAATAAGGAGTTCTACTTAAAAATGGATTGCACTCTGCGGTCCCTTTCTGATTCATGTATATTCAGGTTTCCAAGTATTCTCCTAGCTACTTTTAGCAGAAGCTCTATGTGCCAAGCTTCCCCGCTTCCTCTGACCCCAATCGGATTCTCCGACATCAATAGACGCTTTGGCCCCTCTGCTTCCGCTGCGAGCAGAAACAGACAATCTGTGCAAACTTTTATTGAGTAGAAAATTCCACTATAACCACTTTACTAGAATACTGTCTTCCAAGCAGCTACGAAAGAAACCCTCAAGCAGCTTATGTGAATGCTAGACAGTATCAGGTGTTAAATTAACTATCAAGGCATTGTCGTCTGCATAGGGTTGTATGGGTGGACTGGGTCAGATCTCATTTGCAACAGAAATACTTCCTTACTGTAGAGGCTACCTTGCAAGCACAGCCACCAAAAATCAATACATCTATTCTTAGAACAGGGCTATTTCAATGAGAAAGAGAAAAAGAGAAAGACCAAAAGCAGCATAGTTCGTAACTTTGCTCCCTAGTTCTTCCCCTAGTATTTTAAAGCTTGGCTTCATTAATATACAATCCAGTTTGGCCACAAATAAGTCAATCACATGAATAAACTGTTCTAACCTTATGCAATTACTTCCACAGAATACCTGAAAACATTTCACTAAACAGTATCATAGAATCACGGAGTGTGTTGGGTTGGAAGGGACCTTAAAGATCATCTAGTTCCAACCCCCCCGCCAATATACAAGTATCTTCATTTTTTTGGGCTTCTCAATGTTTTGAGTTTGGTAAAAGGGCTTCCATTTTAAGAGAAAAGCTACTGAGCGGAATGAGGACAGTAGTCTGAGACTGCCCGTATGTGGGGAACTACAGCTGAGAGCAGCCACGTATTTACAAGCATTAAATCTCCATGTCACAAAAGACAGGAAAAAGAGATTGGGTAGGCAGCAATTTCCATAGCCAGACCAGTTCCTCATTGGCAGAATGGAATAACTGAAATATTACAGCAAGGCTGGGAAATCCTGCAAGCGGTCCTAATAATTCTTTCATAAAAGATACTATTGCGCTGTCTTCTAACAGATTAAATAACAAAACGGCAAGCAATGAAGATCGGGTCAGCTATGCAGTGAGGCAGACCAACAGCCTGCTTCATCTGTTCCAAATGCTGCGTACCAGCGTCAGCAGACAGGGTATTTAAACTCACTGCCATTAGCTAGAAAATCATCGTTTCGCTGCATAGTTTGAGAGGAGAGGAAAAAAATCCAACGGTGACCCCACAGACCAGTGAGTGTTTAAGCTCAGCAACAGATGTGTCAAATGACTTATCCCAACCACGAGGAGTTAATTGATGCTATAAATAGTACTCTGCAGACAAAAAAAAAAAAGAATCCACTTAATTCTTGTATCCGCAGCACACAGTCTAGATTTGCTTATCAGTAAAACTATTTTCCTTTAAAGAAGTGGGCCTGGGTGTTTTACATGTAGATTAACACAGAGAGATAATTTGATTTCAGGCTATTGAGAGATTTCCTTCCTTTTATGTTTCAGAAGAACAGGGCTGCATGCAGCTAAATGAGATCCGTAGATTACAGTAGAAGAAAGGCTAATAAAACTGCATAGCTACATTCCTGGGTAATAACGAATGGTTTTTAATTCTAGGGCTCCAATCTCAGGGTTTATGAGGGCATTTCCAATTACTACTTTTAAGATTAATGCAAATAAACACATCAAAGGAAATAAGTATTTGATTCAGATGGGTTAAAAAAAATCTAATATCTCCCATAGCATTTTACGCCAATAAACAATCTGGCATTGCTAGGAAAAAGAAATCATAGTTCTGACATGTTCAGAGCAAGCACCTTCCCTATGGTTTCCTTACTACTTTCAGGAAAAAAAACCAACCTAAACCAAAAAACCCTCGCCCGTTTTTCTAACGTGTGTCTTATTTAACTCCCACAGTCATATCTAGTGGGTTGTGTGGCTGCTCTAGTGCTCCATCAGGAAACTGAAAACATTCGTATAAACAGGAAGGAAAAGATGTCAATATTCATGTTTAATTCTTGAAGCTGCTAAATCAAATGAATTTTATTAGCTGCTTACCAACCAACCTTACTGCTTTACTCTCCCATACTTCAACCTCTCTCATTAAAAACTATCAGATTTCGACCTTACATTGCTTTAAACCGGGAACAGTATCAATGAAGAGGAGATTAAAGCAATACAAAAAGAGGGAGTAAACAGAATGAGACCCACTAGCTCTAATTCTCTCCAGTAACATCTGTCTCATTCTAAAGTAAGTATTTTTTTCACCAGGCTGAGGCACTAAGTAAACCTACTCCATTAAACCAAAACCATAGCTCTGCTTTCTGCAATTGTGTGTGCAGATTCAAGGATGGCAGCGATAGACCCTTCACTGTTCAGCATCTGTAAATGCAAAATGCAATCCAAGTTCATTTTACCCTTGTAAGTTCAGGATGCAATCCAAGTTTGTGCTGATTAACGCCACAGCTTTTTAGTATTAGAAGGCAAACACACACTTGAGAACTAATAAATAATATCTGAGCAAAAAAAAAAAAAAGTATTTAGCTCATCTGATGTCTTGAATAATCATTCAGTTCATGCATAAACATATAAAGGCAGGAAAACCAGATACATTTTAATGACAGTCTCGGAGAGACTCATCATTCCATATGATGGATTTTGGCACATAACATCTCTCTAACACCGCCAACAGAACAGTCTTTGTTACACATTGCAAAATCGTCCTGCTCCAGAGCGTTGACGCCTGTTTGAGGGGCAGAAGCAATGTCACGAGAACTCTCAACAGAACTTCTCTGTTCTCAGGTGCGAGACACTGCTGAATCTTCAGAGCAGAAATCTTTATCACTCAGAAGCATTTTCTATTCTATTAGCCAAGCATATTGGCTTCTTTGGGGTTACACTGACAGTTAAAACAGCCTCCAGAGAATAATGGTCAGGACACGACTTGTTCATATCATTGCATAAATCAAGATGCCATAGTAACCCCATTGATTAGGCCAGGCTCAAGTATTCTTTACTCATTTAGATCTTCACTTGCATGAAGCAGAAATGCAGTGTTATGCTAAGTCTGTGAAGTGGGACATTCATACATTTATCGAAAATTATTTTTATTACATTACTGCAAATAGCAATTTTCACAACTAAGATTCATATCTTTATTGTAAGAGCTTTTTATTCATTGGCTTGTAGCTCTATCAAAATTTAAAGATTTGGGCTGAAGTTTTCCCTGGTAGATCTTCCTTCAGGCCGAAGTTTCTTTTAGGAAAACTTCAGCTAGAATAATTTGACTGTTTCTCATATCGGTTAGGGAAAATTTTGTGCAAGTTTCTTCTGTTAGGGGCTCAGAAGACATGGTCAAGCAGCTTGCTATCAGTCAGCAGTCCCAGGGCTGCCAGCCCAGCACTGGGGTACGGCGGATGCAGAGACCAGCACAGCCTGGGAACTGGCAGCACACTGACACCCACAGCCAGCCTCCAGGGCTCCCCCTGGTCCCTGTCCCTCTCTTCCCACCTGTAAAACCTGTTCTGAATTTCACCTTGGCATAAACCTCCATTTCAACTACACAACCACCACATTTAAACTACGTCTTCTGTGCTGAGGTTCACCCTGATCTGAAAATCAGAGTCGGGGAAAGTATTGGATTTACGGCGTCACTATCAATTGTCTTTTGGACAGATCATTTTCTTCCAGGTAGCTATAGTTAGACACTGACCTCATCCCTTCCAAGGCTATCCTACTTTTATATCTTTGACTAAATCTTAATGCTTTTTGTAGCTTATATCACCCATCAATAATATTTCTTCTTTCCAGGAATGCACTTATCACTAGTACCTAATCACAGTTATTTGGAAGCAGAAATATTTCTTCCAGATCACTGGAAATCTGCTCCAAGAACCAACTTTCTATTCAAACATCCCTTTTTAATGGCCATTCTGCTGATAACTGTGCTGAGGGGGGAAAAAAAAATAATTTTGCTTTAACTGTCTAGCCACTTCAAATGTTTAAAACAAATTCTCTCTATTCTATCAAAATGAAGGT
Organism: Vanellus vanellus; assembly: GCF_965231255.1. NCBI lineage: Eukaryota > Metazoa > Chordata > Aves > Charadriiformes > Charadriidae > Vanellus > Vanellus vanellus. The sequence goes on from NC_138921.1 coordinate 8,124,674, forward strand.
CCTGCACTGTTTAAATAGGAATGTATTCCAGCTGTAATAAGCACTTTTACCTTATTTCGTCAAGGCTATATAAGTAACAGAGGTAAGTAGCAAACAATTCAGACAGTAAATACAATGTAAACTCTGTTGAGAATCCTTCCTACAAACATCTCTGAAACTTTAAATGGGTTATATACACTTTCAGTTTTGACATAAGGAAAAGGGACAATGTTTAAAAATAGTCAAATGAAAATGGAAAGAACTTTATAAAAATCAGTAACACAATACTTGTTATTCAGAGGATTATTTTTGCAGAATGCTTGGCTAAAACTATAATCCACCTACCCTGAGAAGAATAAAGCAGTACAAAGAAGGGAGTAATATTTCAGGAAAACAAACAACAGAGTGCTTTAATATTTAATCCCATTATTCACCACCAAGCCCCCAGATTTAAAACAGACACACCAAAGTATTGAGGTGAATTCACAGCAGCTGAAAATGCTTGTGGTCATCCTCGAAGCAACCAGCGGACTGGCCTTTTGATCTCAAGAAAGGCTAAGACACAGTCGGCAGGGAGGGAATAGAGAGAGGAAGGCACATCTTCAGAGTATGACATTGCTGCAGAGAGAGGTGGGATGCAAGACACAACCACAGCCTTTAATCCAGCTTCTTCAGGCTTTAGGAAAGCTGAGAACAGGGTAGGAAGGGAATGCTTAAAGTCCAGCTGCTGTAAACGTGGCCGTAGGGAGAAGTCGCATAGTAAGAGACATTCCCTGCTCTGTCAGGGGTAGAATGAAACTAAACGAGGATTTCCATGGTAGAATGAGAAGGGAGGTGTGGATCAGAGACTGTCTGAAGTCACAAAAGAGAAAATTGTCATCCCTGTTTCCCTCAGCTAGCCCGTGAACTTGACCCTCGTCAGTGCCTCAGCTCTCAACACAGTACAGAATTGCAGAGGCTCCTGTCCTAGTTCCACAGGTTTATCGTGGGTATTTTCTTCTTTCTGCCCCTCAACCATTCTGCTGCTATTCTGCCCTTCAATAGCATGCAAACTAATGAATTTCTGAGAGATCTAATTTAAAAAAATAAAAGGACAATGATTTAAGAACATACATAATGACAAAGCAGCAAAATACTCAAGAGACTTGGTGAGCAGCTGCAGAAACACAATACCTTTTATAGTGTTCCTTCCGTGTAGTGGCTTCAAGATAGGAATTCTCCCTTGGTTCGATGATAACTCTGTCAGAGAAACAAACAAACAAACAAACAAAAACAAAAAAGACATTTTTATTCCATCTAGAGGAAGTAGGAAGAAGGGATTATTTTTAAATAATTGATAACATTTACATAATATAGTGAAAATCTCCCCTTGGCTCCCCTTCCCTTCCCGAGTCATGCTGGTGTACAAAAAAGTGTTATGTCTGACATCTATTCCCCCATCACCTGAAACCCCAAGAAAATCCCACAGAACTGCAGTATAGAAAGTAAACTCCATAGGAAAAGCTTGTTTGTCTAACGAGCTGTTCCGATCCTCTTGATTTCTGCCCCAGCACCACCCGTATGTGCATATATCAAACATTTCCAAACTTAGAATTTAATCCAATATACATTTAATCCCCTATTGATTCGTAGATTTAAAAGCCCAAACTGTTTCCTTCATAAGCATACACCATAGCATTTTCAGTCATCCAGGTCTAAATACCATCTAGTGACTCTAAAAATGTCAACTGTGGCTACATAAATACACCACATCCCATCTGACATTTTTTCTTCTAGCAGCAGAAAGTAAGAGAACTTAGGGCAGGAAGACATTCACCTTTGAAACTCACCAGACAGAACTCAACATTTTTCAACATCTCATTTTTTGTTTGAGCTTCCGGTAGTATTCCCATTACAGCATTTTTTTATCCCAGAAATTTTTCATACAGATAACAAGCAGGATCCTTTGTCTCAGATTCCCAGTCTCCTCCTCTCTTTCTGAGACCAAGACCATTTCGAGTAGGTGGTTCCTGCAGATCACCCTTGCCTGGTTCTACTCAGGCTAAAGTGTCGCCGGACACTTGATGTGCCACAACCCTCCCATGAGCAGCCTGCCGCCGGCCCCTCCGCTCCCCCTCCGCCTGCAGGCTACGGTGAGGCCAAATACATCCATCAGTGCTCAACACGGAAAAACACCTCAACCCTTCAGACTCGCTGTAACCAAACAGGTGTTAAAACAAAATTATACATCCCTGATGTACGACGAGGGTTTTTTTGAAGCCTAATTTCTTTTGGCTTTTGTCTCATAACAAGAATATGACTACCTCCTCTAAGTAGGTTAATTTTATGTATTATATTAAAATACTCTCCATTTTTAAGCCAGAAATAATTCATGATTTATGTTTAGTTTCACCTGGAGCAGACAAAAACTACTAAAAAAATACTTTGCTTGATTTTTCCTTCCTCCTTTTCCTGTATTTTTTCTTTTAGTTGATTCAGAGGGAAGACGACAAGCAGCCTAAGGCATTTGTCTTGAATTGGGACATCCTAGGTAAGGCCCAGATCCACTATAGCCTTCATGTACGTCTGTTGGCTATTTAACATTTTCTATCATATAATCTGGGAAGAAACCGCATTTTCCTATTTCACAAGATCTCATAAATGTATATATATACAAAATACCATGAGGTATCAGGTACTTCAGAAAAGAAACACCTACGCTGTTACTGGTCTAGTGATAATCACATTTGTATAGTCTGAAATTCAGTGTTATCAAGAAAAAACTGCTTGGTTTTTTTTTTTTCAATACAAGTCTAATTGTTTAATTTTATTCTTTAAGCAGAATTTTTTGTTAAAACATTCAATACATTGTGCAACCAGAAAGGTTAGGGGCAAGGTAAGATAAGGATAAATGATGAAGGCAAGTCTGGAGGAGGCTGCGTTGCAAACACAACCATCCGTGCTGTGGATCAAAGAAAGAGGTGGGTCAGGAGGAGTTGTGACAGTGATTCAGACCCCCATGGACTGCCCCCTCTTGCAGGACAGGCACTATTCCACCTTGTCCTGGGAGTGACAGTCTGTAAGGTGCTGTCTGGGGTACGGCACACAACAGGATCAGCGAATGCTGACAGACCATGCCGTTCTCATTGTATTCCCCCAGGCGCAGTCTAACTGACATTGGGAAACCACGGGTGGGTTTATATGGGCTGATGCCAGCCGGGAGCTTGAATCCAAACTCCTGGGAAGCCTGGAGCTTGCTGAGGCTCAGGGCGATATTGCAAAGTCCCTTTGCCAGCCCTTGACTGCTGTCCATCTGACACCATGAACTGTGCTGCAGGGGAGAGGGAAAGGGGGAAAAAAAAACCTCACCAGCCTGGACCACATGACGTCTAATAAAACACCTGTACTCCATTATCAAAATGCTGCTTCATTCCAGTGATATAATTTTACTGCTGATTTTAATCAAGTATCTTACAGCTCTCGGATGAGAAAGGTAGAGAAAAAACAGGAATGCCTTTTCAAATTGCTTGTTATCTCTCACTTGTAACTAATTACCCCAGTCACGCTGTTAGAGGTTCTGAGCAGTTTTATGTTTGCTCACCAACAAACGACTGAAAAAATGAAATTAGACAATTAGTCTCTAGCTATAATAACTAATTAAGATAAATATTTTCAGAATAAGGAACTTAACAGAACATCAAGACACTGACACTGCAAAATGCATGGGAAAGTAAAGCATCTATCAGCAAGCAATTTCTCACCATTCAGCGAGTTCCACAATTACATCCCAACCACCACTTCGTTCTTTTCCTACTCCAATGAACATAATTAGTTATTAAAACTTCTTTCTAACGTGGTGAGAATGTGTCCTTATTGGACAATAGGAAAGCTTAGAGACAAATTCTGATGCTACACCATCACAAGTACCTTCTTGGTCCCTTACTCAAAGAGCTTTTGAACACAAACCCAGCTCTTGAAAATGATTCCTGCACAGTCGGTTGTGTTAGAAGCAGTCTTTGGGTAGGTCAAGCACAGGTAAATCCACCAAATTCCGTGGACTTGCTCAGCCTTTGGTCCACGCTGTGCTAGCCTGCTCATTAGCGACGTGGAGCCAGCATTACACACACCCACTAATGAAACGCATTCTGTACCACTGCGGATTCCTCACGTGTACACAGAAATAGGTGCAATTAAAACTGCCAAGTGTGAGGCAAATAGTAAGGTCCAAAATAAGTGAGAGAGACAATAAAATGGTGTGGATAGACAGATAGACAACCGGACTACTCCTTAATTCAGCTGCAATATGTAATAAGTGTGTATTGCAAAATCATGCCAAGGGCGTAAATGGAAAGCCTGTATCTTTGGCCCCTTCTGTCACTCAAATGAACTTCTCTCAGGCATTTTTAGCATTAAAATAACTAATAAAGCATTTGGATGATGTAATTTATTTGGTAACAGAAAAATTACCCGCAGATTCATAGCTACAGCCGTCACCACACACTTACAACCCAAAATCAGCCTTAATGGACTCCTGTTTCTCTTGCTTACAGCAGTGTATCACAGACAACACAACTTCAGTTAACAAGAGTTACACCAATGGAAAAGAGACCAGTAGAAAAGAGCTCTCTTGGTCCCGAGTTGAATTTGTCTGTCCATGTCTTGTCCGTAATGATTGCAAGATGTTCAAACCCTCCGATTGTATGTTTTCCTCAGCAGGAGCTTCGTCACAGATAAATCACCAGAAGTACAGGCAGAGCTGAATAGTATTCTTTGAGCTGTACTTTGTATCTGCTGTGATTTACTTTTCTTAACCAAGAGACAAGGAGGTGAGGAGAAGGAATTTTTTCCCCTAAGCTCCTTCCTCCTTCACTTACATCTTTATTTGCTAAAGTGCTATTTTATTTCACAGAGAAACGTTGAATATTCTGACTGACAACATAGTTCTGCTTTTATGTAAGATATCAGATGGCAAACATGAAGTATCCACATTATACAACTCAGTATGTGGGTACACATTCTGTCACAACTTGTATCAAAACATATGAAGCCGTCATGGGAAGTGAGGTCTCTCCACTTACAGATGCGATACAAACACAGCTACCGCACAACACACTTCACAACAGCAACACTGTAGGCTCATTATAAGGCCCTCTATCAAAAGAGGCGGACTGCAAGCTGTTTGATATTCTAATATTTACACTCAATTATCATCAGAAATTTATTTAAAATAGCATTATTTTTGTGTTACTTAGGAGCATTGAGTTCCCTTACAAACTCCTACTCATTCTTAATTATAATGTAAATCAGCATGTTAACATCAAGCAAGCAACCATTAACTAACGTAGCTGACACAAACGCGGCCAAAGTTCGGCCAGAAGCAGTGGCAAAATGCCCAGGGAGTCACAAACCCTTAACGGGGACAGACACAGCCCTTTTGATGTGGATGCTCTGGGTAACAGCAGTTCCTGCCAATAAATTTTATATAAATATTACAAAAGCAGTAAAGAGCCCACGCACCAGCACACAGACATGTCACAGATAAGAACTGCGGCTTCTTAAAATGTCCGGACTGAAAATGTACAACCGCCTGTATAAAATGTTGCTCAAGTCATTGCATGCAAACAGTGATGTAAACCCATCATTAAGGAAACGATGGCTGAACTGACTTTGGCAAAGTAGATGCCCCTATTTCTTCGACTACCTTAGCGTGTTGATAAATGCATGGCATATTAAAAGAAAATGTATGAAATATAGGACTACAAACGCCAATGTATAATGATTCACTTCAATGTGCTACAATGCAAGCAAGTAAAATTAAAGCTAATCCCTTCTACTAAAGGAAATGTCACAGACTTTTGTGCTTTCGGTAAATTAATATTTATAAGAAGCCCAGACAGTTTAGTGTTTTTAATATAGGACTAGGATTTTCTCCTAAACATCAGACAGAAAAGTTGCATTAAACCAGCAGTTTCTTGATTGCTACAAGCCTAAATGACAGTATTTCCGAGATTTGTTTTCGATGTCATACAGATTAGCAACCGTACACAACTGGGAGATTTGCAAAATCCACCAAATAGCCATGAATTATACATTTCTAACTCTTTAAAGTTAATGCATAATAATCTTCCTATCAAGAGCCTGCTGACGGCTGCTACTACTACTTTCCTAAGACTTCTCATTACAAACATAGACATCTAGGAATGGAAAAACAAGCAGGTATACACAGAATCTAACACCACACCGGTGGACACATATATTACAGGTATATGTAGTAAGTGAGGCTTTGCCAACAACATTGCTTCAAGAATTTACGTAGCAATAAAATTGTAGCCAAACACCTTTTATAAAAAACTGTAATTTAAAATTTTACAGCCTAATATGCATAAGAATGTCTCATACCCAATTAAATTAAAATGCAGCACTTGATCACCTTTTATGCAAATTTTGAAAAGGAATTTTGTTATATTATATGCTAATAAGGAGTTTCATTTAATTTAGCTGAAGAATTACCTAATTTCATTTTCCAGTATACTAAGGATATCCCAACTGAACATGATAGCTTTTCATGGGGTAACCAAATGCACCTTATATTTATTACAGAAATGAGAAATTTATTCATTTTAGTTGGGAGGCAAAGGTGAAAAAAGAAGAAAAAAAAATTAAACCCTGGGTTTAGTGCCAATACAACAAGTGCAGGAGACTCTGGCTGCAGCTGGTTGCATTCTCTAGGGGAGAGATTCGTCTCCAGGCAAGGCAGCCCCAGTGCTGTGATCGCGGCCACGGCTGTTTAGCCTGGACAGAAGTGCCCAGTTCAGGCCGTAGCTGCTGCTGAAAACCCCAGAGAACAGCACTGAACTTACTGACTGAACACCAAGAGCCTCTTAATATGCTTTTGTTGCTTGTTCCTAGAAGTTGCGTGTGCACGAGCATATGATTACCCCAAAATCAGATCTTTAGCATCTTCTTCATTCCGCAGCTCCGAAGGGTGGCCGCAGGGCTTAGTGGTTCCGCTGTATCCCACCGGGCTCCCGCACCTCGGCTCAGCTCCCACTGGGCACGGGGTGGCCCACCGCCATGGGGCAGGGCCCTCTGGAGTTGCACGCAAATCCCAGCAACAGCAGACAACGAGCAGAACAGCAGCTGCTGGTGACAGTGTTATCTTGAAGACAAAGCTTTACGTTCATGATTGTAAGTAAAATTCCAGATTATTTTTTTAATCTAGGTTGAATCACCTACTATATACAAATTTCAGTAAACAACGACTCCCAAGCCAACATTTTTACTTTGCAACAGCTGGCAGTGAAAAATCATTCCTCTTTCAAATACATTTGCTTAAGAATGTTGCACTTAATACAGATTTTGACACAAAGGAGTCAATCAGTAAGATTAATTTACCGTTATGTAAGAGCTGAGTATAGGTTTAATTTCTTTTCTTACATCTTACACTTCCCCCCCGCACCAACATTACATTATACACCAACTTGTTCAACTCCAAATGTAATCTTAACATTAAACTTATAAACTTGAATTTGTGCACAAATTATTTCAGATTTGAAAAATGTGCTTTGCAGAACAGCTGTTTTCTAAATAAAACAGCAATTTCTAGATACTAGTAATCATATTCCTGTTAATAACTATATTATACAGTGGATCTACATGATGAAATTTCATTTTAACATTTCCAAGTGATAGAAATACCATTGAAGTGGTTTTAAAAATATGAATTTTCAGAGCGGCCATCCCCAACCATAAAAATAATGAAAAGCCAAATGATCTTTGCTTATTGAAGACTTTTAACTTCTGTGTTACACAGCTTCCTAACCAATAAAGAAGTCCAATTAGCAGTGTGGAGGGTGAGAAGTGGCTTCCAAGGCTGATTGCCTAATTCAAGGTTACTGCCCCGCGAAGGGGACCAGCAGGCTGCAGCCTAAACGGAGTAGAAGGACAGAAGACACCAAAGGAGACCAGGAGAGAAAATGAGAAAGGAGGAATCTCAAAGATAAGGGAGGGAAGAGTAAAGAAGCGAATTGCTTAATTTGTGGGTGGATAGCCAAGTTCAACACTGACTGCAAGACACAAAATACAGCAGACTCCAGCTGTGAATTTAGCCGTGGGATTGTATTTTAATTTCTTGAGGCGACTTATTCAATTCACTGTCATATTCAATTGAAACAGGGGATGAAAAGAACTGAGAAATTAAGCTCTCCCATTTGGCCCCTATTTGAAAATGTTTTGATGAAAAGGAGAAAGGTCTTGCCTAAAAAAAAAAAAAAGGGAAGTTTAATACATGTGTCATGACTACTCTACCAGGTTTTAAACTCATTTACGGTACAGTCAAACTATAAAGCTAAGAGTGCCTTCAAATAACTCCTTCAACATGAACTTCCCAAAGCAAGCTGGAATTTTTAGAAGTAAACTATAAAAAGGAAATCTTTGTTGACAATTTTAACTGAAAAAAGAAAACTGCAATTTACAATTAATATCTCACTGTACTCACACAGCATAGATTAGCTGCTATGAACCAGCACAATGCTGTAAGAGTTTCATTTTGATGACAATAACCAGAAGCACTCTGCAGTCACCATTGGCAGATGTTTCTGGGTTGATCTGACATCATTCTAGCATGTTAATTATGCTGCACTGCCAGTGGCTAACATCTACTGGCTTGGCAATTAAGCTGGCAAGGTCTCAACTCCGAACAAAAGGCAGCTACCAGATATTTTGTCAAGCTAGGAAATTTCTTACCGAAAATATGTACTTGAAAAGAGTCCAGTTCTTTCCGAGCACACTCTCTGTGCCCAAACGGAAGAAGAAAACTAGCCTGAAAGAAAGTTTAACGACTAACAATATTTTGTGAATAAAATCATAGGATGCCCTATTTAAGAACTATACTTTCTCCATAAATCTGTATTCGGACTGAAGTGTCTTACTAGTCTATGCTGACAACTGGAACACTGGAAGTGGTTGCTATTACAATGGTACCCAACCCCTGTAACTGGTGTAAGACCTTCTGCCATAGAGAGGCAGATTACCATTACACGCTAGCAAAGTTAAAAGAAAGGAATGTAAACTACAGGCAAGATTGGAGAAATCCTATGGAGAATGACAGTTAGCTGAAGGTCAGAGCCATGAGTGAGAAGCCAGTCTCCTGAATCTCAGAACTAATCCTTAACCCACGACTGATCCCTTCCTCTCCTCCTCAGGAAAGGCAGACGATCGAACGGGGCCTCAGTCACAGCTTGAACTCTCACAGTTATTTACTTGAAGCAAGATTTGGGTTTGGTTGTTTGTTTGGTTTTTTTTTAAACAAGAACACAGAAAACTAGTTTGACACAACCGCAAGTCCCGTAGCAAACCTGCAGAATCCATACTGCTCTCAGGACAGCAGGAGATGCGCACACATCTTCCAGATCAAGTGGATGCATATGTATGCAGCTAAACCTAATGAGCATTCCCAAACTAACAAAATGCATACAAGTGGTTAGGAAATCAAAAGGTACAAGTAGTCGGATTATTTCAGATGTGCTGGCATTTTTAAAATCTCATTTGATGTTGCACAGAAGCAGTGAGTTTATTAATGAGGTTTTGGCTAGTAGAAATTGCAAGGATGTGAAATCTGTCACCTGGGTGACGGTGAGAGAGTGTAGCACATCTGTTTGACTTACACTAAAATTATGCATATTCTATTTAGTTGCATAACAATGTTTCCATTTGTCTCTGTTGAAAAATAATTTAGTAAGTTCTATTTATTAATGATGGGATGGATTAATTTATTCATTTATTACCTGAAGGGAGAAGTTCACATGAAGAGAAGAAGTAGGATCTCTACTCAGTCGTGCACACAAAACAGTGTTACATTAGCACAGATTAAGATCACTAATATAAATTGCTTCAATAAAGCAAGGTGAACATTAAAGGTGAAGTGCTGTAGCAATCTAAAATGAAAAACAATTGCCAGGAAAAGATATAAATAGCATCCAAACTCGTGCTCTGTGAATGCAAAAGAGATGGCTAAGAAGAATATCTAAGCATAGAAGACATCAGTCATTGGTAGTTGTTAAGATCAGAGGTTAGTAACCTCTCCTGGCAAACCGGGCATTTGCACACAAAGCAGAGATGGCTTACTGAAGAAGAAAATATGGAGAACAGTTGTATGCCGAGTCCCAGACCTCTCACAAACTCTGTGCTTCATTTTAACACACTCAGGCTACCAGGCAGTCATATTACTTAGGCTATTTATAGATACACCAACTCGTTCCAATACTTGGCTGCTTTTTTCAATTCCCGGGACAAACAAGAGCAGCTAAAATGTGCAATATTAGCTTCCAGAAGTATGTGTTACCCCATTTGCAAAAAGGTTATGTAAGTACCTATCATCTTTTGTTAACTGCAGCATGGTAAATACATACATTTATTAACATAGCTTGTTTCCTAGTGCTTTCAGTTCCTAAGTTTAAGGACCATAGAATCATAACAATCATAACAGTTTGTTGGGTTTAATCTGGTCATTAGACACTAAAAAGGAATTCAGGCTCTTCTTTTAAAAGGATTAAAATGTGAACGCAGTAGGAATTTGGTTATCCAGACACTTCTGAAGCAAAATTATTTCCTTTGCCATACTGTTTTCTTTTTTATGGTGACTGCTTTAATCTCTTTTTCATGTACTGCTGTAGCTCTTCTGATACAGAAAAGTTATTACAATTCTACTGTAAAAAAGTTGAAACAATTTCTTAGACCTACGCGGTTTTATATTTATCTTTAAGGGCAATGAAGGGAGGTTAAGTTAAATCATATTGCTAAAACTCTTACATCTTGCTAATTTCAAGCAACTTCTTGTTGCTTTTTCTAAGAAATTTTGAGGGGGATGTGCTAGAGGAAACCTCAACAATAAAGTGTGCTAGGATGCTGAGAGTACAAGACAGCAGTATTAAAAATAAAGAAATAAAAATATATTAAAAAAAAAAATTACCCCCCCTGGATTTCCTTCCAGAGTTGCTTGTTTTTTTAAAACCTGCAGACTCGGATCACTAGAAATTTGGCAATTACAGTAAACTGGTTAACGCAGTTCAGTGACCTCACAGAGTCCCAAACACGGCATTGACCGATTTAACCAACTAAATACCACAGGGGTGGTACTGAAGACTACAGCACACGCTAGAAAGCCTAGCAATGAAACATGCTGACACCAAATACACTTGTGAGCGGGAAGAACACAGAAACACTGGCAAGGAGAGGTGCTCCAGACATCCACATCTCCACTGCAAACAGAAGCAGAAGCACCAAGTGCGAACCAGCGAGGGAAGTGTGTGCCAAAGGACGCTTGGAGCTAAAAGCAGAGATCCAGCAGTGCCCGAATCTCCGAATTCATCCCTCTCTGTGTATGCTGAGGTAGCTTGCCTAGACAAATATTAGACAGTATGAGGTAGCAGTGGAGTAATTAATATTAATTAATATTTTTGACACCTGATTTAGTGACTGCAGAGAACTTACTTTCGGCTAGGCAGAGGAAAAACAAGCAGAAAAAAAAAAAAAGAATACACACAAGCAGAGAAACAAGGAAAATAAGGTTAACAGCGAAGAAAGCACACACTGAGTGTCTCCTACAGAGCTACCGCTCGGTCAGGAAAGGGAATAGGTAATTAATAGAAGAGAAATAAACAGGTAAATAATTCACATACATTTGCACCATGCTATAGTTCCTGCTATTCACCTTGACAGTAGGATTAACACACATTCCTGGTAAGATTAGTAAGTGTGGAACCGCGTTGCTTTTGAAATTTATGTATCTATCGCTATACATTTGATATACCTGTTGAACCAGTTTTTCAGTGCCACATAACCTTTCTCCTTTCTCTCCCAAAACAAAGAGAAGTAAAATGAGAACAAAAGAGGTGAGAGACACTAACAGTGGCAGGGCACTGGCAAGCGCGGCTACGCCGTGCTGCATTGCCGCGCTCTCTGCTCTCGGCAGTACCCAAGCCATCCTGCCTTTCCCAATGCGCCTTACAGAACCCTTTTGGCAAAGGACACCGCTCCGTACAGGTCAAGCGCACAGGAACAGAGCAGGTGGAACATGGTAAACATCAATGCAGTAAAAAAGACAGCAGATCTGATTTTAGTTCTGCCAGCTTGGACAGTGTCCTCTTCACAAGCACCAAGAGTGATAAAACTGATGAACAGACGCAATAACTCTACCACACAAGTCTTATTTGCATCTTAAATATTTATAATCTTCAGATTTAAGAGACAGAATATGGCTGCACATCTGTTCCTTTAATCTGAGCGCATGCCTTTTAACATAAGCAGCTAAGCAACTGCAAATACGACGGTCGCGACATTTCTGCGGGACGGCGCAAGCCAGCCTGACCCCACCACTGAAGGCTGTGGCAGACCACCAATGTGCAGATGCTTGTTTTCTCCTCTCTCATTATATTATTCCTCCTGAATGATTCAGTGATATCTCTGGTTTCTGCGGCATTGAAAACGCAGCAAAGGGTTGATGAGGCCAAAAATACTGGCCTCAAAAAACCTCAGCTTGACTAGTTAGTTATTAGGGAAAAAAAACCCCAACAAACGAACCTCATACAAGCACCTTGGAAACCAACAAGATATTTTGATTTCCAGTCACAAGTGTCACAGGCTGTAGGTGCTTCTCAGATCTCAAAACATACAGAAATGAAATGGATCCTATAAATAAAGTATCAGATATAATGACACCACAGCAGCCCTGCCAAATTGCACAAAAATATACTTGTCTGCGACTTGCTAGAATAATTGCAATGAACGAACAAATAATATTTTACTTGATGTCAAAAAAATGTAATCACCCTGAGCAGGTTGAAAGAAAATTTGCAAAGCTTCTATGTCTTAAACTGCTTATAAAATGCTAATACATCACCACAAAATAAAACAAGCTGCTATTCCCTCTAGGCCTCATCTAAGTCTCACTTTTTCGGTCCCTTACAAAGGGAGATGGACTTGTCCGTGTGTCCAGAGGCCACTCACTCAGACACTAAAAGAAAGCACTGAAGCAAACATACTCTCCACTAAAACCCTGCTATTAGCATACTTTGATTAATAGTACCAGAATTTTAATAACATAAAATGAATTTTATGTTATTAAATAAAATTTAATTGCCCACAAAAATGTCCATAAATTTGTGCAAACTTAGGTAAAGCTATAGCATATATTTTCATAGAGTTGGTATATGCATAACCTTATTATTAAAAAAACTAATAGCCTCTCCAACTGTTAACCATGCACAGATCTATACGAAGGCAATGGGAAATTAGATTGTCCAAGAACTACATAATTTCACTCCAGATGTTAATTAAAAGAAATCACCAAATCCATGGAGGTTTAAATCTATAAGAGAATAGAAGTTCACATTTAGGCGGCATCAAAATTTAAGACTAAGGCCACAAAAAATCTTAATGTTCCTCTGCTGTGTTCACCGGTGTTGAGACCTACAAATTGTAATACCGTTGCTGGCGAAAGTCACAATCTAACCTTCCCTTCACGAAAAGTTCTTTAAGAATATGACTGAGCTTTCATTGGGTCTCTGCAATTTACGGTTTTGAAGGGCAGATTTTAATTGTATGTGTGTCAATCATAAACCCATCCAATTGTCATGGAAACACACATTCATTCCTACAACGAGTCAAATGATTAACTTGGCTGCTGGAACAAAAGTTTTATTGCCGCAATTTACTGAAACTGTCTGGTTTGCATATATTAAGCTGAATGGAATCACAGTAATGGCCATGCTGCTGGACACAGTGCTCTGCCAAGACTTTAAATGGATTTGATACTTAAATTCTTTGTAGGAAACATGTATTATTCCAATTGTATTTAAGCTGGCAGGATGTTATAGGGTATACTTCAATTCTGTAAGCCTCCAAGACTCCCATGTTTTTGTCCACCCTCAAACACGACTAATTAGGTTAATTGGCTCAATCGAGAATTTAAGGCATAAGCAAGGAATATGAGGCTTAATGCACCGCTTTCACAAGTATTATTTTTATAATAGCAATTAATGTGATATCCCTATATCTTTGACAAGTGATTTTCAAAGCCGTCACAATAGGCACGTCATAATTGCTTTCCCAAACCAAGAAACTCACTTACTTGGCTACTGCTAAAGATCTGCTTTATGATCTGTAATTGTGGCTGTCCTCACAACAGGCTGCTGCACCTCGCAGGCAGCGCAGTGCTACTAGCATCGCTCTGCAGAGCGGGAGAGGAAACAGAGAGAAACTCAGAGCCAAGTTCACCAAGTTCTTTAGGTACCTAAACCCCCACTGATTGTTGAGGAGTTAGGACTAATTCATCTAAAGTAAAACAGAAAGCCAAGTAACATAGAAAACTTACGGGAAGCCTATAAGCTTCCTTATAGTCTTCCCAGATCTTCCTATATTCTTCTTTCTTTTTTCTAGGTCTTTCACTTCTGAAATTACTCTCCTGAATTCCAGCCATTCTTCCCCTTCTTGCAAACCTATGTACGCAGGTTACATGTCCTGGTTTTCTATCCAGGCTTTGATTGGGTTATCTGTGTTTTCATTAATATTGTGAATAACTTACAGAAGGAGCACATACTGTTTAGGAACTGACGAGCGCATACTAGGCAGCAACTGAAATTAAAAAAGCCATGTTCCTTACTGATACGCACTCACCATGCAGCACATGCAAAGAAGCAGGCGTGTTCCCTGCTGCACATGGATTGCACAGAGTACGTGTCTGTCAGCTGCTGAAAAAGATCTGTAAAAGCAGTGGTCTGCTATCAAATTTTAATAGGCTGCAGTTATTGATGTTTTTCAAAGCAATTCAAAGCACAAATGTCAGGAGGACACTTGGTCCTTAATATCTGTAATGACATAATCATGCAAATATTTAGACTAACTCTGACTGTGAGCTCAGTTGCAGGAGCTGGCTGTTGTAATGAGTACATATAATTAAATATATTAATTTATATGCCTGTGTAATCTGGATAACAGAGACACCACAGACAGAGAATTCTAGCATTTCTTTTTACATCTTCATTTCTCAGCTGCACCCAAGTCCATACATGTGAAAGACTAAGCAGAGGAATCTGAGGAATGTGCAGTAACATTTATTCACACATGTCAAAAGGGTGGCATCCTCCCCTCTCCCAAAACGTTAAGGAAAAGAAGAAAGAAAACTGTATTATAGAGAAAACTGTATACAATGGCAAACAGCATCTCCAGATTCCAGCTTTATTGAACTGAAAGCATGAAATAGATTAACCCCTTTTAACCTCTTTCTGAAATCTATCGGTCAGTTACGCCAGAAGCAAAAAGACCAAGCAAAGTGATCTGACATCTTGCTACATTCCAAACTGACAATTTGGAAAGATAATTAATTCACTGAATTCTTTGTCACAGTCCCCTTCACAACCTGCTTCAACTCTGAAGTTTCAAATCCCTATAAAATTCGAAATACTGTCTGATTTCTAAAAAACAAGTACGCTGAATATACAAAAAGCGGAATATTTTTTTATAATTCCATTCATCAGTAAGAACTTAATGAAATACCACCATTAACATAATGATGCAAATATTTTACATTTATAGATAGTTTTCAACTTGAGACTTCAATGTCTTTCGCAAAGGAAGTAAAGTTATCAGCAGTATTTGCTATTGGAGACACACCATAATGTATCCAAGGTAAAATACACAGCAAAACCTGGAATTAGAAATAGTTTTTTACTTTCATATCCATATTCCTATTCTTTGATCACCATGCAGAGTTCCAAGAATGGGGTAGCTCAAAAGGGAACTGAAAAAATTCCATTAAAATTCAAACTTGTAGATAACAGTACATATTTCCACATGCATTTATCATTTCCTGCACACACAAATTGGCGTGTTCAAACATCTCTGAAGTCATTTTCTGAGCCTCTATGAAAATTTAGTAACTCTAGTCCTCATTAACTGTCGTTTGAATGCATGGGAGTGCCAAGAGACTGAAGCGGTAACTAGGCCTGCTGCACGCACTGGCTGAACAATGAAACTGAATTGGAAGATTTTAACTTCTTCAATTTTAGCCTAACTATGGCAGATAAACATACAGGCTTACACGCATTAATGAGTATGCTTGTAATGATAATGGTACTACTGAACTCTTACATAATTAGAGAAGAGGAACAGATTTTTTTCATGCAGTTTCTATGTATCCTTAAACTCAGCTATTTCACTTCAATGTATATAATATTCTTTTTAATTCATACACCAACTCCAATGGTTTGTCATATCACAGAAACGAAAAGGATCACACCGGCTCATTCACTGTAAAATTAGAAAACCTCAATTGGCTATAATAGAATTAGACTGCAGAAACTACCCAGACTAAATCTGGAAAACTGGGAATAGAAGAAAAGGACGAAGACTTTCTCCATTGGAACAACGTAACACAGCAGCATACAACTCCACCAAACGCTTCCTCCAGCACAGAGCCAGGCGGGGGCTGGGCTGCGGGGGTTTGGTTTGGGATGGAGGCAGTGTGATTTCGGGGTTTTTTGGTCTGAGGTTTGACTGTTTTTTAAGAAAAGTGACAGAGCAGTTTCATTCCTATCTTGAAAGCAGACCAGAGCAATAATCAAACTCACCATGGAGTGAATGTATGAAGAACAACCTGGAGTGTTGCTCTTCACAGTTGGTCAGCCCCAGTACTTCCCTGCTGTTGATAAACCACTAGTACTTCATGTTATAAAACTATTTTGCAGTAAGTCTCAATAAAAATGACCCTTGTGTGTGTGTGCGTGTGTGTGTGTCCTGTACACATAAGGGTTTGACAGAAACAGCAGCAGTGAACCCACGTATGTTGCCAGGACAGCTGTTACTAAAGGTAGGAGCAGGCACAGTCACTCTCGGTTATGGACATGGAACGGCGGAGTAAAATAAAAGCAAGCAAAACTGTCAGGCTGTATCTGAAATCATAGGAATTTTTAAACTCTCAGTCAAATGGAAATAATTAAACTGATTTTAGGGGTTAGAGGAACACTTTTCATCACTTAGAGAAAAATATCCCCAGGTGAATGTGCAATCAATTTATGTTTCCAGTTCATTAAAGAGGATGCGGTTAAATCAAATGAGGTAAACTTGGTACAGTGTGTTCATCTTCAGTCATATCTAGTAATATCAGTTACCCAGTCATAACCCTGAAATTTCATTCCCCTGCCATAGCTCTACTAAGTTTTAACATCTACTGCAAAATTGTGTAACCTTCGCATTATTCCTTCTCCATGTAAAACTGCTCTTGTGAGTCCAATTGAGAAAGAAATCAGATCATTAAAAAAATCCTCTTTACCCAGAAACACATGAACAAAGCTAAAAATGTCATTCTAAGTGCTGTGTTTTCCTTTCAGTTTATTATACCAATTTACTCAGAATCACTCACCATCAGCAGCCCTTGGACTTAAATTTCTCCACTCTTTATTAATACACATACTGCCCAGGACAGCGGGTACTATTGAAGATTCTCATTACACGGGGAACTATTCCCCTTTGTACTTGACATTTAGAAATAGATATATAGACTGTGTCAAAATTAACTTTGAAGAACAAAGCTATGACAGTTAACACGTTTTATTGCATAATGAGAAAAGAATGGATGCAGAATTGCACCCTTTACTCACGCCATTAGTCCTACTGGAGCTGGGGAAACCGGCCACATGAGTGCTATTGCCCTGAAGCCACGGTTTGGGTGGTGTGAAATTTCATGCTACAATATCTAAAAATATGGAGAAGCTGGAACAAATTCAACATCAAGTGCAAGTCTACTGAAGTACAAGACTGGCCTTAAATATTTCAGCTATTCCAGTACTCTGGACTCCTACTCTCGCACAGTGGCCCAGAGCTGGTGCCAAGGAAAAGTAAGAACGGAGACAAACTTACAGTAGTACCTTCTCAGGATAACATTACACACAGAAGGAATGTAGGCTGCTACCCTGGATAATGAATCTAGACGTTCTACTACAGCAGAAGCATCTATAGTATGGCCCAAATACTACAGAACTGCAGAAGAAGAGTTTGCTGAACTCCTCGCAACATGGTGCAATACAGTGATTTGCCATCAGAGCCCTCAACGTGGAATCTTCCAGTCAAATGATGCCTTCCTCAAGGAAAGGCAGGGAATTACACAGTCCACCATGGAATGCAAATTACAAAATTGGGGGATGCTTCTGAACACTTGGGTACGGAAGGTATTAGTTTTCTGCGTATTTCCTCTACTGCATTATACTGGTTTACTCATGGAGAAACTGGCAAAGTGAAATCAGATTTATCCTTCCTCCATTCCACCACAACTACGTTGAGCCCGGAGCTCCCTCTTTCTTTCTTCTTAATCATCTCCTCAGCACTGTGTCATAAGCTCCCGTGACAACCTGAGAAGCACCGAGTCTTCAAAGAGAAACTTGAGGCATATTTTAGAGTATACTGTATTTTTAGTAAGCTAAACAGATCTAAGCCATATGGTCCTACATTTTAATGTGATGTAATCTAAAACTACATTTTATTTTTTTTATTTATTTTTTACAAGCTAAGACGGTCCTAGTCTTTACAGTATTTTGCACTTCAGATGGGTCTTCTAAAGCTGTTTTGCCTGCAACCAACTTTTGATAATTTGTTCTGGATGTTCTCCAGGACAAGAAAGAAATTGGTGCACTGCAATCTCAGACATCACCTGGGACTTTCATAAGGCAATAAAAACAATGTTCTAAACACATCCCCGATTGCTGCATGCTTCACCATGGAAGAAACTAATCTAAGGCGCTCCCCTGTAATTGAACCGAGTCATTCTGCTTCTGTAAATACAAAATAACCAAGTTTAAGCTGACACAGAGAGATTAAGTTTGGGTCTCAAATCCTAGCCTTCATGACAACTTCAAAATATTAAACAGTTGGCTATAAATCCCTGTCTCTAAGACCTAAATGCAGTACTGGTCCATGACTAGGCATCAGAGGTGCTAAAAAAACCCCAACCAACCAACAAAAAAACCCCATAAAATCCACCTACCACTTTTGGGGGCATTCAGTAACAATTTCAAGTCTTTGTACCTATTTTTAAAAACAAAATGACCAAAGGGAAATTAAAAAAAAAAAAAAAATCACTGTGATTTTTGTGTGCTAAATCACCTGTTTTTTCAATATGTGTAATATATGTCTATCTTAGGCAGTGTCCAAGATATAGTGGTCCAAGCAGGTAAATGTTTGAAAACTATGAACTTCTGTTCCATTTTTGCTTGTGATTTAAAACTTTACTTGCTAACTGTTTATTCTGACTCTCTGAAATTGGAATAATTCAGAAACTTAATGCAACAGTCCTTGCAAAATCTTGTTTAACAGACAGTACTTTGAAGATACAAAACCCCCTAATACTATTTAACCACTAGAATTGTCTAGTAGTGAATAAGCTACTGCTATAGAAACAGGCAGCAAAAGCCTTAAGCGAAATTTCACTTGTTTGGATTGTTTACTATAGAGATTTAATTGACACACCAGCAGGTTATTTTGCTGATCTCACTGCCTGTACTCTGGTTCTGCTCACAGATGAATCAATGATGTTCAAATCTTGTTACCTGCCCCTGTGGCTTCAAAACATCTGACTGTGCAAATTATTATTTTATCCCTTTTCATTTGGTAGGCGAGCTGTACTATGCACAACATTGTCATGAAGAGATATTATCTCCTCCTTTAGCAATTCGATACACCTTATAATTAAGAATTATTTATTAATATCCTTTTACCTGCCAAGCAATTAACCCCACACAACACAACTGAAATCAGATCTGCCAGGAACCTTGTTAAGATAGAGTAGATCAGGATTAAAACCTCTTGCAGCTAACCTTAAGGCTTCTCTTTTATGGTGGTCACTTAACATTTTGGGGGCGAACTGCCATGAGGAATGTCAGCCCGTAAGAGCAAGCAACATACCTTAGAAACTGGAAAAACGTCAGGCCATTCTCTGGGCTCATGTCTGAAATTGCTCCAGCTCCGGAGCTACCCGGCAGTGCAGGGCAGTGGCTGGGCAGCACATCCTGCTCCAGGTACCCCCCGGCAGACCCAAGCGATATTCCAGGGTGCCTGGTGCCTGCCTGGAGCAAAGACAACTAGTCCCTCTGCTAGTAGTATCAACACACATTACTAGAGGATTTTTATTATTACTTTTCTGTTAAACATTCATGTATGATGAACTGTTCTTAATGGTGTAGAAAATACACTGAATACGTATACTGCAAATAACCTGGTATTTTCGACTAGGTCTGGCCTTAGAGTACAAATGGGAAAAGCATAGGACAGCTAGGAGGTGTTAGTCTTAGTCGTCAAAATATCCATTAGAGGACCAAGACAGAGAAAAAAAAAAAACAAAACCCAGAATATAAAACCATGTCTTGGTGTTAATATTTCTAGTTAACAATGGGCATTGCTCCACGGTGTTCATAACCCCACCCTGCTGAAGAAGCAAAGTAAGATTTTCTGTTCTTTAATTCAGGATCCATTTAGCTCAACTGAAGGACTGTCTCCATAAAATTCACGCTACTCTCTTTCTCTATAAAATTCTGCCACTCATGAGCAGACAGAAAAGCAAAAGCAGGTTAGGACAGAAGGGATGCTGTTTAATATTAAACAGCAGAGGTTTAATCGATTAGAGCCTTGAAGCAGATTCCACTAAGCAGCCCAGTAAATCTGGGTAGAGCTGCTTTGAAACCACCCTCCTTTGAGGAACGGACTTACAGAGTGTCAGCAGAACTCGTATTGTGCTTTTTAACCTTATAATTAGAGCAGGTTTGGAGTAATTGCCTCAAAATATTTTATGGGACTCTTATTTACGCAATTTAATTGTTCTCAGTCATTTTTATGCTATTTCTGCTTCCTTAAGTATTCAGGCAAACAATTTTTCCAAGAGAACATTTACAGAAATGCTAACACTGAGTAAAAATCAAAAATATATTTGGAAGAGCAAGTTTTGAATCATTAACAAATTACATACGATGCATGAATCTTACAGCTCATGTACCTCACGAAGTCCAGACCAGCTTGAATTCTGAATATTAAAAATAGGTTGTCGTCATGGAATAGAAATAGAGAGATGCTAAGAAAAGATAAATTAATACAGGTAAATAAGCACTACCTGATACAAAAAGTAGTTTTCCTGTCACTGCTAAGAAACACCTAAGGCAAAGAGATCAAAATGGCTAGTGAAATATTGGACTTTGAGACAATAATATGAAGACACCTCCTCAAAGAAATAAAGGAATGAAAGTTCTAGACAAAGGACAGATGCATTTATGTCTCCTTCTGATCATACTGCTGGGTAAAATGCTTTTCAGTGCCAAAAATGGTGAAGTCCACTCTAATCTGATAATGAAGTCTTAATACCCAGAGTGATACCTTTGGTTAGGTCAGGAAGCAAGACATCGGCAGACCAACCCGTGTCTGGACCAAGCAGGAAGGAGCAGCCCTGAGGTTTCTGAGATTGCTCTGAAGATTAAAGCAGAGACTTCAGCAAAGAGATCCAAGCAAAGATTTTTAAAGATCTCTACAAGTGGGAGTACAAGGGAAATGGGCAAGATACAAAACACACATAAGTATAACAGAAAAATGTATCTATTTATTGGTTGAACCACTCTGCAATATTTTAAGACTATCTTTTCTTCCTTCAGGTGCAGGAACTGTGAACAGACCTGACTTCTACCTATCACAGTTCCTTAATAGATCTTACACAATCTCAAGCGTACTGTAGTACCTCTTATTTCCCCTCTCCTGCATCCTTTCTGCATCTCCCCAAGGACATTGCCTATGGTTGCACACTTCCCATATGGAATTACAGCACGTAAACATAAACGGGAAATTAATCCACTCCTGCAGAGCATCGTGTTGCTCTGAGATCAGTAGGACAAGAATGGGTTTCTGGCAGATGCTGGAACACTCTTCACTCGACACACACCAAGTACCACTCTTAACACACAGTAATGCTTCATTATGAGTTTTTGAAGTGCTACTGCTTTTTCCAACCAGGACAATTCTTGTTCTGTGTTCCTTTTCTGCTCCCTTTACTTTCCACAGAGCACCAGAACCAACTCAGGAACGTTTTGATTAGAGGAGATTTCTTGTTCCAGCCTGTTTTCAGATCCTGTTCCACCCATCCATTTCACCAAATCACTGGAGGATTACAATCCTTTCCCCAGCTTATTTTCCCCAAGAAAAAATGAAAATGACAAAATGTTTCTTGCCTTATCTGTTCCCCATTGGTGCAGAGCTCTACAGCTAAAATGCTCATAAGAGCCAAAAGCTTGGGCATGATTGAACTTTAAACAAGTTAAACATCAATTGTTTTGATTTATAGCCCCAGGAGACCATGTCAATCACAAAAGACTAAAGTAAAATTAATTTGCCATTCAGAGCTGTCTATAAGACACATCTAGCCTGAAAAATATATATAAAAAAAATCAGTATTAAGCAGATTGTTTAATTGCTTGCGTCAGACAAAACAGCTTGAAATTCCATCTTCATAGTGGTCATATATACAGAATATCCCTTGCTCCATCCGGGCATTAAATCTAGGATTCCCTCCCCCCTATGCCACAACATTGCATACTACTGACTTAGACAAACACTGAATATACAGCATCTCAAGCTGCACCAGCTTTATGATAACTCTGTAAGTGGCTATTCCTGGCATCTGTTTGGGAGGCACAGCATAAGGAAAGTTCATCAGTTCAAACCTCACTTATAAATAGATGCTGCAGATGCATTTCAGAGTAGATAATGTAAACTCCTTATTTTCCATTTGATAACTTTGCATCTTTTAGGTAATGCACATACATAAATATGGAACATTAACATAAGAGCTTAAGAGAAGCAATCTGGTATATTTTAAACTACCTAAGAATTTGCAGTTTTATGACAGCATCAAAATGGTTGTTAGATTCACCTGCAGGTTAACACACAGGGCCTGATTTTCACTTCTGTGATATGTTGGGTGTTAAGTATGTGTGGCATGTAGATCAAAAGGTAAACTGTTAAGAATGAGTAACCCTGGTCAGACTACACACAGTGCAGCACAACCGGCAATCCTCTCATTAGCAAAGTCGCTTGGGAGGGGTTGTCTCTCATTCATGCCACAGGTTCCTAGCTTTCAACCACTCAGGCAGGTCCCTACATCAAAAACAACAAATTCACTTCCCAAAACTAAATTGTCTCATAAATTCCAGCCATTCAATATTGAAATTGTATTTCTTTGGCTTAGATTGTGGCAACAGGGAATGAAGCAAGCAGGAAGAGAAGGCTAACTGTAAAAGGTAAAGTTCTCTTTTATACTGAAATCATTTTGTTATGAATAATGGACCCAGAAAGGAAAACAACTATTGGTGAGTCAGGGATAGAACAAAAACGTAATCATTTGCTGAGGTCATTAAGTCTGCCAGTACTAAAAGATTTGAAAGCTGCTAATTTAGTTCTTCACAAAAGCAGCTCCCTGCTGTTAACAACTTCACAATGAATTTTCAGCATTTAACTTCAAACCAAAATCAGTACTGTAGCTCAATACTTCTTTCTCAGGTACTAAGTCAAACACAAAGCTCAAACCCTGGACAGAAAGCATCACCACCTATTTACAGTTGAGGCAATTTCTTTGTACAGATAAAAAAATCAGAGTACATATCTCAATTCAGCAACTGAAGTCTGATTACAGAAATTTCTTAAATATTAGTTTATGGATTCAGTGGAGTTCTGCTCTAAACAACATCTACATCAATCCAAATCAAGTATCCAATTGACAGGTGTCTTTTAGGTGTCTTTTGCTTCTGTCTTAGTAGGTGCAATGAGAACAGCAGTCACAAAGCTATTTAAAAAGAAAAAAATACAGCTAAGTTTCTGCAATGACACAGAATGCAATCAATCTGCTAACACCTGACACCTGATAAGTTCACCGTGTCCGTAAAATGTATTACTATGTGTATGTGTTAGAAACATCCATATTCTTGGCTCCTTACTCTCTTATTAAACAGGAGAGTGGAATCGTTCTCCTGAGGTTCATAAACAGATTTTGATTTCATCCAGGAAAATCTCCATCTTTGTCTTTGCAAGAGTAAGTTCTCCACCTCAACTCATTCTTCAATATACCAGTATGATTCATGGCTCTGTGGATAGTGCAGTAAAGTTACTAGACACACAAAAAAACCCAAACCGACAGCCAATATGAGTTTCTGAGAGCTATTTAGAGCTTGTAGGACAAAAGAAGTTAAGATACATTTATATTAAACAAGTGTAACTTTTCCTCCTTTCTACGAGTTCCGTAAAAGATATTTTATTTCACTCCATATATTCTATGTTTACGTATAATGCCAGTTCCATAAGCCCTGACTCAGAGAGAATAACCTCTACTAGCCAAAGAAATCAGCCCTGCCTATGGCTGGGAGCCAAAGAAAAACAAGCTGTATGGTAAAGGTCATCAGGAATAAGAGACATTCTTGATACTGCGCTCAGTATGGAGACAAATCCACTTGCTTTGGTAGGCAGTATGCAGGTAGGGGGTGAGCAAGCACCAGTTTCAGGCTCTTCCACTCCTGCTTTTCTAAGTATATTCAGGGAATCATCCATTTTGACCTGCTTTTCTTTTGTTTTTGATGTCATGTGCTACAAACCCCAGCATTATGCTTACTGGAACAAATCTATTGTATGATGCTGGAAATCCTCTCTAATAGTGTGGGGGATGCTAGCAGCAAGGGCAGTAAGTCAGTTAGCTGCTGTTATCAATCAAGCATGAAGGCTCTGCTATTCTGCAGCCTGAATTCTTTATCTAACTGATTAGTCATACAGGCCAACTGTATTACAGTATTGCTTCCCAACTCCCATTACAGAACTCCTCCATTTGGAGTATTAAAAAACCCAGCTGATGAGCTCAATGTTGCATGAAACATGCCTTGGAGAGGGGGGAGAGGAAGCAAGGCAGCAGAGGAGAGAGGAAGAGAGACAATCCCTTTACCCCCACAGATCTTCATGCAAAAAGGAAGTAAGTGAAAGCTTGCAAATCAATTCAAAAAGCAAATAAAGCAACAAGAGGCCACCAAAACAAACACCAAAAAGCTATTTTAAGGTTCAGAGTGAATTAAATATGCAAAGAAATGAACCATAGCAAGGAAACAATCTTACTGGCAGTTATTAGCATTTCATTTCCTGTTTGTTAGACAACTGAGAACGGCATTTTAGAAGAAGAGTATCAATAACACAGCTAGGTTGAATTTGCTTTTTGCTACGCTCAGGGACGTTTTCGATTTCAATAGCCCTCAAAAGAAAAAGAAACAGACCCCTTAAAAAACATTCCCGTTGTTTTCTCTATCACATTCTGTACTGTTCTCCATAGAGACCTTATGTCAAAGGTGGCCTCTTTTGACTTCGTAGAAAAGTTACTACTCAGCTATTTCTCCCATCCAAGAAAAAGAAAAACACCTTGCTCAAGAATCCGATTTCTGGACTGGAATCTATTTGACTCTTTCCCCATATACGCCTACGCATGCACACACGCCTGCTTGCCAGTAAATCATTAATTCAGGGACTTGACAAGAAGTGATCGTATTTTAGCCCAGAATCACCCTTCTTTCTGCTTCCTTGACCTACACAAACCTATTTTATATGCTCATGTAGTTTCTACTGCATTTTTCTTTTCCTGTTGAAAGTCACACTTCGTTACAAAAACCTTAGAACGTAACATCGTCTGAGCGTATCACAGCCAACAACTTAATCTAAAAGGATGAGCATTTACCATCATTATCTCCACATGGTACAGCAGACAGGCACTAAAATAAGATGCTTTACCCATAAATGTCTACCTTTGGATAAATGTCTCTCATCTTACACCCTTGCCAAGCAAATTTTTTTTATTTAGAATTACATCCATCTTGTCTTAAAAGTAGAGCCACCAATCCAGAGATGTCTCTGTGTTTCCTTTTTTTCCAGCACCTGCCACCACTCCCCTGTTTTGGAGCCTTCACATACCCTGGAAGTCCTCATCACTTCTCTATAAACAGTTGTACCCTAAGTGACACTCAAAGAGCTTTTCTCTCCAGTGCATCGTATAGAGTCAGATATTATACGTTACACCAAGTGTCTCTTCTGCTGTTTAAAATATTCCATTCTCACCATACCTGCTGGTTTCAATATTCAGAAGTTAAAGCACTGCTGAGCAGGCACCCAGTGGGATTGCAGAGCAGAATGTAAAAAGGAATTACTTAGAAAAAGCAGCCTGCAATGATGGAGTCCTGCAGTCAGAAAATGCTCCAGTTGCAAAGCCCTCTCCCACCAAATGCTGAGCAGATGAGAAAAAAGAGGAGATACGGATGGGCCTCCCCTTCCAACCTGGTCAGATAAACCTACAAAATACAACTTCGCAAGATTGACTGTAATATGTGCCAGATAAATGAAAATAAATCCAAGTACAATCACTATCAATATGCAAGACAAATAAAACATGCATGCTCTGTGTGTGTATATACTGTAGTAGATTGCTCTGCCGTCTCCTAGCATACACTGATACAGATAAAGACAACTGCAAAACAAGAATATGAATAGTTTGTATTTTATATTCTTTATAACAGGAGCTGACTTTTTTCAGTTTAATATGTGTCCACGGAGACCTAACCACAACTGTCATCACAGCTAGATTTTTCTCTAGCGAGTTCCTTGGGAAAGGACTGACTTAATTTTCCTCATTTGTTCTGTGCCAAGCACAGTATGGTCTTAGTCCCAATTGAGGCCTCCAGGCACTGTCGCAACGCAGTCGCCAAAGGAGCGAGTTGATGTGCTCAGTGCAAAATTCCTCAGTATTAGTAGGCAGCTTGAAAGACGTGAGGATAAAGCACTGCAACAGTGGTAAGCATGATTTGATTGTACTTTTAAAATAAAGCTGCTTACTCCTGCTTTTTACCACTCGCTCCTCCGTTCAGCATCCTGTTTCTGTTACTACCTCTGCCTGGGGATATAGTTTACATTTATTATTTGTTCCAAAAGGTACTTATAGCTTACCTCAGAAACAGCATAAAATAAGAACTATGTACAGTGGGACAGAGGGTTAAAACAACGCTTTTTTTTTTTTTCCTTTTTTTTTTTTTTTTTTTTTGCTAGCATTGCTGAATAAAAAGGCTGAAATATTCATTTTGCAGCCAGTAATGACAGGATAAGTGTCAGACGTAACCCAAAAAGGTTCCAGTAGAGCTCTCTGCAGCTTAAATTCCTGTTAAATTTATTCATATTTGATTCCACCCTCAGAAAGCCAGTCCTCTTCTGTCTTTTATTGTTTATATTAGATATAGTGAGTCATGGAAATAAAGTGACATGAAACCACATTTACGCTAAAGAAATCATCCCACATCTTTTCAGATTGTCTTTCCTGCTATTTCCGTAGCATGCCTCCTATTGAGTCTGTGAGATTGATTACCCAAGCAAGGGCTAAGCGCTTATTCTTGACTCCAGTTATTTAGCTGCTCACATTCTCATCGTGGCATGCCAATTTAGAGGAAACAGATGCATTATCCATCAGTTACAGAACCTGAATGAGTGTATACAGGACTATCTATCTGACCTGTGCCTATAAACAACAAAGAGACAGTAATGCTAAGCAAAGACAATAATCTAAAAGTGCCATTAGTTTCCTTTTCTCTGTTTGCGTAAGTTATGAACACCCTAGCAGAGATGGCTTTTTCCTCTGTAAGAGGTCAAGGGCAATCAAATGCCAAACTCAAGCACCTCAGGCACTATGAAAACAGAGACATATGAAAATTGAAATGGGCATGCTTAAGGTATCAGGTTGGCCATAGGCTATAAAGGAACACATCCTCTAAGAAGGAGCACATACTGCTTTGCAGTTTTGTGATCACTACATTTTCCAATCAAACACTATTTCTAATCTGGTCTCTCTACTATGGAGAAAGAGAAAGGTGACTAATACTTTTGGTGACTAAAGGAATGAACAAGTGATAGGATGAGAGGAAATGGGTTTAAGTTCTGTCAGGGGAGGTTTAGATTGAATATTAGGAAACACTTTTTCACTGAAAGGGTTATTAAACATTGGAATAGGCTGCCCAGGGAGGTGGTGGATTCACCATCCCTGGAGGTGTTTAAAAAAAAGGGTAGATGTGGTACTTAGGGACATGGTTTAGAAGTGGTTTTTGTCAGGGTAGGTTAATGGTTGAACTTGATGATCTTAAAGGTCCCTTCCAACCTCAGCAATTCTATGATTCTATGACTATACAGCTGACAGAGGAAGTTTTCTTTTGCAAGTAAGATCCTTCTACAATATTACTGATTTCCAAATCTGGTATAAGTACTCTATTTATATTCTTTTCTTCCCTACAAAACGGTTCAACTACATGAGATGCAGACCCCAATATTTTATACTGTTAAAAGCATGCCAGATTTAGCATAGCAACTTGCATGCAACAGCTTACATGCTTTCACTTGGCCACACAGTCAAAAACTCTGGAATGTGAAAACACATTAGATTCACAGAATCATTTAGGTTGGAAAAGACCCTTAAGATCTTCTAGTCCAACCATAAACCTAACACTGCCAACTCCAGCACTAAACCATGTCCCTAAGCGCCACATCTACATGTCTCTTAAATACCTTCGGGGATGTTGACTCAATGCTTGACAACCCTTTCAGTGAAGAAATTTTTCCTAATATCCAACATAAACCTCCCCTGGTGCAACTTGAGGCCGTTTCCTTTTGTCCTCTTGCCTGTTACTTGGGAGAAGAGACTGACCACCACCTTGCTACAACCTCCTCTCAGGTAGTTGTAGAGAGTAATAAGGTCTCCTGTCAGCCTCCTCTTCTCCAAGCTGAACAAACCCAGTTCCATCAGCTGCTCCTCACAGGACGTGTGCTCGAGAACCTTCACCAGCTCCAGCCTGACAGGCCTGTAGTTCTCCAGATCCTCATTCCGGCCCTTCTTATTGATGGCCATCACATTTGCCAACCTCCAGTCAACTGGGACCTCCCCAGATAGCTGGCTTAGATAAACCCTGCTGAATGAGGAAAAAGTAAGATAGGAATTACTTAGTGGAGGTGTGGTTAGCCCACAAAGAGGTCAAATCAAGAAAATGGCTTTGCTAGCTAATACAGTATCCTCAGCCAGTATTTGACAGTTACACTGCAAGACCAGTACAAAATGCAGGTAAATTCCCTTCCTTTGTTCGTCCAGCTGCCCCAAGTGGTATAAAAAAAATTTGGACCCTACCTTTAATATGCTTCAAACTATTTATAGTATCGATATCAAGCAAATACCAAGTCCCAGCTGTCCAACATTTGGCATTCTTAATTTCATATAACCATAAGGTCACCATGGATTTACTGTATCTTCACCAGCAAAAGACCAGAGTTGCCTCATAATGTTCTATACACTTAAACATTAAAATTTATAGCTTTCAGAAGACTTATGCCCAGCTAGTAAACTTCAACTCTTTATCCTATACAGCAGAAATTATTACTGTGTGTATCTTTCGCCAAACATATTAATCATGATTATGGACACCACTAATTTTTGCAGTAGCTACAATTCCAACTGCAGACAGTAGATCTACAGTAATCTTCTGAACTGCAAATTTCACCTTGCTCCATGCATTCTGCATATATCAGTTTTAATAGCAGCTGATCTCAATTCTCTCTTTTAAGTTTAACTAGCATCTCCATCCATCATTATTCAAACTAATTTTTACTTTATTTTTAGAGTGATTCTACTTCTCACACTTTTGCATGTTGTTTCTAATGAACCTAACATAAAGATTTTTAAATTAAAAGTAAAAAAAATTACCTACTCAACATTTATAATACTTTTTAGTTATCATTCCATGAAAACTCCTAATTGTTTTAGCACACCAGTTTGCAATGGTTCTACTTGCTATTTACCTTTATGTGTGTGTTTGATCTGAAACCTTTCCACTGGAAGTTCCGTTCCCCAAAGCCACAGCCCCCTGCCCTGTCAATCTGTGAAGAATCATACTTATATCCATAGTAACTATCATACCAACTCTTATGTGTCCAGAGGAGGGCCACGAGGACAATCCGAGGACTGGAGCACCTCTCCTATGAGGAGAGGCTGAGAGAGTTGGGGCTGTTCAGCCTGGAGAAGAGAAGGCTCGGGGTGAGTTCTTATTGCAGCCTCCCAGTACCTAAAGGGGGCCTACAGGAGAGCTGGGGAAGGACTTTTTACTCGGGCATGGAGCGATACGATGAGGGGGAATGGCTTTAAACTAGAAGAGAGCGGGTTCGGATTGAACATTAGGAAGAAGTTTTTCACTGTGAGGGTGGTGAGGCACTGGAACAGGTTGCCCAGAGAGGTTGTTGAGGCCCCATCCCTGGAGGTGTTCAAGGCCTTGGGCAACCTGGTCTGGTGGGAGGTGTCCCTGCCTATGGCGGGGGGGTTGGAACTCGATGATCTTCAAGGTCCTTTCCAACCTAAACCATTCTATGATTCTATGAACTCTGACTGTTGTGTTTCAAGACTAAACATACTTAAGTTAGCACTGTACGTTTGCCATGGAGAGTGTGAGCACTCAGTATTTGAAGGGAGGTTTTTTGTCACTGTTTAGCTCAAGCTAAAAGGGTTACAGTTTACGGTTTATGAATGACTCAAACCTAACAAAGCTTCAAACTACTCACATATGCCCAGTCTTACAAGGATGTCATAAAAGGTTTAAAGACGCTGCTTTGAGCAGGGTTTGGACCAGATGACCTCCGAAAGTCCCTTCCAACATAAATTATTCAGTGATTCTAAGACAAAAAAACAGTCTGGTTTCCAAAGCCTTCAAAAAGGACCCACACCTTTAGGCTTTATTCCTCTGAATTTTCAGGAGGTCAAATGCTGACAGAAATTGGGCATTAGCAATTCCTTTGAAGTCAATGGAAATTACAGCCCCTCATCCCTTCAGTGGGCTTTGGCTTAGAGATTTTAGCGTGACTACTAACATGAAGACAGACGTTGGTGTAAAAATTCTGGTGTAATAATTCTGGTGTAACTTCTTTTACTCTGTCCTTCCCACCCCAGTATACCTTCATGCATACAGTCTCCACCACCAAATCAGACACACTTTCTCACCCTATTGATCTGCCTTACAAGCACCGCTTCCTTTTCCTGCTAACCAGCAGAATCGGAGCACAGGAACATGACAAGCACTCTTAAAGGCTGACTGGCTTACCTCGATATCACTCCACATTCCTATCCACCTACCTGCATGGAAAAGAGCTAGTACACCCTACTAATTACAGCTTTATCAGGAGCCTGCAAACATTTAGTCAGAACTAGCACAAATACTGATCTCTTTAAATGTAAAAGACAGAAAGAGCTCCCCCTGCTTTTCAATATACAACATTTGCTGTTGTGAAGCTTCATTTTAAAGCCAGATATGTAAAGGCAAAAAGAAATAACAAGCAGTTTCAGTGTCATTAATTCCATGCCTAGGCTGCATAAAGTCCAAGCTGATCATTCCAAATTAAATTTCCTTCCTGCAAGAGCAGTGTATGACAGTTAATACAACACATCAAGCAGGAGGAGTCCTTCCTGATACATTTTAACTGATGTGTCAATATGTAATTAACTTCAATGAAATATGTTTGCAAGTCTCAAAGCACAGTATGTATTTCCAAAGTATTATTGCAATTAGAGCACACAAATAACACATTCCAGTTCAATTTCCACTGCCATTCTTTTGCCAGATTTCTGTATGGAAATTCTATCTGGAGTGAACACTGCTCCACGCCAGCCACCACACAATACCCTGACGGTTACTCCTGTCTGTAGCTGCAAGGGATGGAGATCCAGCTCAACAGAGAGATGGAAGATGTCTATTCAAAATAATTCTAGCATTAATAGAGGCAACAAAGGATCCTCTCTCTCTGGACTCGCTAGGATCTACATCACTGAGACAAGGAGTGTGTTGCCAACTTCTCAGACAAATTGCTCCCATGAAAGACATTGCTGCTTTGCAAGCTCCATGGGAGAACATAGTTAATCTCTGGCTCTCACTTAGGGGTTATTTATTTGCTCAGAACAGGACTTACTGTGGCAAGTGCGAGCAAGCTTGCGCTTCAGGAGGAGCTGGGAATTGTTAACAGGTTCCTTCTCATTTCTTTGAAATGTTTTTTATTCTTTATTTGTTACAAAACACCTAAGACAACAACTTCCTTCATTCATTACTTACAATTGTTCCATCTGTTATGACAAAAGAAATAAAATTTAAAAATAAATAAGAAAATTCCATTCTGCTGCTGCTTCTATATGTATTCCAGGCTAGACAGAAAAAACATAGCGCAGCTAAATTCCTCTGAATCGCAGGAGGAGGATGGACTTTGTATCAGATGATAGTTTTTGTCACTGGCACTGTTACTGATTGCCTTTATGGCTTCATTTTTATTTCTGTACCTTAGTTCTCCTATTTACTAAATGAAAATACCACCCTTAGAGGTCTAGCTCAACTGTGTAAAAGTAGTTAGAAACCAAATTTACTTTGATTTCTATTGCAACTAATTATTTTTTAAAATATGGTACTTTCTACTTTCCCAAAAGAATTAAGAGTAAAGAAACTATCAAGCCATGAATGGTGCTAATGCTCTGTGTACGCACCAGGCCCCAAACACAATTTCCTCCTGAGTGTACTACAAAATCAAATAGTTTTCTGACCATACTGTGAAATGGTAATGTTCTAAGATCATGTTTGATTTACTTATTTAGTAATAATGTAATCGATGGACAAAAAAAATGTTACTGTTTGTGTAGTTTCCAGGAAAGGAAGCACAGGAAGTAATTGCCAATGATCTCATTAGTCATGTTTAGTTACAGTCCTTTAGATATAGACCTAAACAAGCTTCAGAGACAGTAAATAACCATTTTTTTTGGTCATTATGACGGAGGAAAATCCTGTACACCTAAAGAAAGTTCTGGAACAAGTTTTCAAACCCCAGTTTTTGAATCAATAAAGATAATGAAAAAAAAAAAAAACCAAACCAAAAACCAACGCTAAAACACCCAAACAGTAAAACAAAGTATGGATCTGGGAAAAATGTCAAGTGCTTTCTTTGTATCCCAGCTGCAGAGGAAGTTCTGCATAGCATTAATTATGCACTGAAAATACACTGTGACATCTCTGAAGGGGTAATCATGGGAATTGAGGTTTTTATTAAGTCTGTTTAAGAAGTATTGTAATGAAACAAGAAAATTTAAAGGTTGAAGGATCTGAACATGAACATTAAACATTACCCTTAACTCAGATGTAAAGTAAAAATGCTTGTTCTTGCTGTTGATTTCATCTACTGCTGCATGAAAGGTGAAGGCTGAACGTATATTGCTCTTGTTTTTATTTGGCTATAAGTCTTGATGCAACAGATATACCTACCCACGTGTACAATACTTGTTTATTAAGCTTCACCATCAATTCATACTACTTTCATGAGGACAGCTTATACTAAAGAGATGGAGGAAACTCTTCTAACAGCACCTCACTGAAGAACGTCCCCCTGAATGCTTCACTATTTCACAATCTTCAATCACCCTTGTAGTGACTTTCAAATAAGCAATCATTTAATCTTCCAACACAATCACTTCCATTTCCACTTGTCTATTGCAGACCTACACAAACAGGGGGAATTCTACCTTGTGACCTCCCGACCAGTAGGTAATGCAACACCGTCCATGATTATGGTTTGTGTAATACCACAATACAGATACAATTGCCATCACCAACAATGTTAGTTATTCCACAGCATTTGTGCTTGAGTGTACACTAGCTACAGAATCTTTTTGTCTGATTTATTCTTTTCCAGTTATATAATTTTCCATTAAAATCAGATTTTCTTTCAGACATTAATAGAATTATGTTCTCGGGTAGTTGGGCTAAACTGAGAGGCACCTCAAGCTTCAGATGCTCTAGGACAGGTGAAATTTCAGTATATCAAATGGAGCTGAAATTCCTTTTTAAAATACCCCAGGGGAAACCGAAGAAGCCCAAAAGAGATCCCATGAGATCTGAATGGTCACTAGACCCAGTCACAAAGACCAATTCTACAACCTAGGCAAGAGATCAACTCATCAAGAAAATGCGTGGCATTTCTAAGCCAAGGCATTCATGTTAGCGGCCTTACAACCATTTGCCTTTAAGACTGTAGAACCTTGAAACTCATGAAGGAGGAAAGGCAAGGACACCTACGGAGTCTGTAAATGACAATATGAGGAAGCAGCCAATTAGTGTATTGGTACAGTGATCTAAATTACAGCTATTCCTGAAGAGGCTATAAAGGATGCTATATCATAAGTCACTAATGACTTATGGGGATAGGAAGAAGATAGCCTGGTAAAAATCCTGAGAGGCAGTAGCCAGGATGTGCTGAGATGATAGGAAAAACACAAGACAAATTGCACCCACATCTTGCTTCAATAGCCTGCTCCTCATCAGAAGAGACTCCCTTTGCCCTTCCTTTCTCTCTCCTCGACACATCTAAATGTCCTCCAGCTTTGTAACTCCTTGGGAGCCCTGTGTTACACAGCTCCCTCTACCATCCCTAAGGCAGATGGTATTCCCTTCAGACATCCATCAAAACCATGCCTGTAGGGAAACGCTTCTGAGGGACAGGCAGCACTTTCCAGATTTTCTTGGAGCTAGCAACTGCCTCTGCAGCAAGAATGTATTCTTTTGATTAAGAGAAAAACCCTGGTACTGAGCTGACCAGGTTTTGATTTGTCCCTCCAGTGTATCATTATAGCTGGAGTTAGGCAACTATTTCAAAGATGCATAGAAACAATTATGTGCTTGGTATGCACCTCCCAAAAGCATCTATGGCTATAATTTTCTTTGTCACACATCAGCTTTTACTGTAACAAGACCTTGGGGGGGGGGGGGGGGGGGGAGAAAAAAATCAATAAGGGTCATTGAAACTCTGCTATGGCCAGATGAAGTACAGATTTCACTGGCAGCAGTGTCACACCAATTAAACAATAAAATACTACCTGCTGAACCTATCTGTAGTCAACACAATGGTCACTGTTCTGCTTACACTTAATTTTATGAAATCACTCATTTTCAAGTGTGAGCTTCAGAATATACATTTTACCTGCAACACAGTGAAAGCGGCTGTGCACACAGGTAGGACTCTGCAATCAGCAGCAGTGAATCACCGGGTGCTTGAAGAGAGAGAACTATGGTCAAAAGCAGAAAATAAAGCCACTGATTTGTAGTGATTATTTTATTCTTGCTAAGCCCCCTCCATTTTTCAGTAGATCCACTGGAATTGCCCTTGAGTTCTAGATCTTCAGTCCAAAAAAGTATCACTGCAGAACCCTTACAACTCTCCAGCAGATGATCCCTTCAAAGTATGATACACTTATTGGCCAGTCACTAAATGCAACCATCCTCTTTGTGCAAGCACTAATACATGCAATTGCCATATGCATAAACCTCTCTCATCCCTTATATTGTAACACTGAGGCACCAGGACAATGTGAAGAATTTCAGTTACGTTTCTAGGGTACATTCAGTGACAACGAAAGCACTGCCATAATATTCCAGTGATCCACCAGTAGGATCTAGCCCTTCTGATGGTAAAGGCTGATAGCTGACAACTTTTGTATGTGTGGTATCAGGAAGAGTGATGGAAGACATCGACTGTAAGTACATTCCAGCACAGACCTGTATTTTATTCCATTTTTAAAAAGAAATTGGCAGGAAATTCTGATCAAAAGCTCCAAATTTTACCTTTTCGCAAATATTTTCTTCTCATAAATCCCATGTCTACATTTACTACCGAGAAATTAATGAAAAACGATTGTAAAGAACATCGAGACATATACAAAGCCCCTGCATTCCCTCTGCACTCACATCATGCTGTTTTCTGAAGGGCAGTCTCTGGCCGTGCTCAAGCCACCTAGAAGCCACACAGCCGTAACTATGAATCCACACAAAAGCTTGGGTTCAGCCATGCTCAGAAGCTGCATTAGCGAGGCTCCCTGCCATGCCAAACACGTCTGCAAAGATCCCAGATTGGAACCGGTGCCACTCAGCTGGCTTCGCCATAAAAGCAACATATAGACTTGCCTTAAGAAGCCTATGCAGCAAGCAATATGCTACTAATGTTATAGATTATGACCATGCACAAAACAAGCTACAAATAAAAGCCATGCTAATTTTGAGTCCCATGCTTGTTTCAGTAGAACATCAGTATATGACTAATTTCAAGCTCTACTGGAAACGCAGGAAAATCACAAGCCCTTCTGACAAGCAGAACAAAGCAGAGGCTTAGCCCTCCAAGGAGGTTCTGAATAGGCATGTTTCAAGGGACTCTACTAAGGTGTCAACACATGGAGAATCCTTCTCAAAAATTATGTCCAAAATGGTATGGAAGAAAACCTTAAGACTTAAGTTATGTTACTTCCCATTATTTTTAAGTGAATGATAATGTTCTTACACTTAAAAGATATTTTCATTCCAGAGGATCCAAATATAAACAACTTGTGATCTACAAAATGCAAGAATGCAGACACCGTCTTACTGAAGTAATCACAGCAAGCTAATACTTCAGGCAGCGTTACCTGATCTGGAGATGAAGTAAACCTATAGGTTTCCACTACTGATACTCGCTTCACTCTATGCAAAACTGTCACCGATAGTATCAGGAAGACAAATGAGTAAGAGATTTCCCACCTCTGTAAAAGAATCAGGGTTACTGGCAAAGTAGCTCCGTGAGGATTATTTGCAGAATTTGTGTCTGTCTCTCATTTCAATATTTTAAGTTTAAAACCAACCTGGGACTTTTTATGTATTTCTGCGTAAAATACATAGAGAGGAAGAGATCAGATACTGGGAAGATAATAATGCTTTTTTTTTTTTGATTGAGGAACTGACT
Source organism: Vanellus vanellus (assembly GCF_965231255.1). Taxonomy (NCBI): domain Eukaryota; kingdom Metazoa; phylum Chordata; class Aves; order Charadriiformes; family Charadriidae; genus Vanellus; species Vanellus vanellus. Next base: position 8,161,532 of record NC_138921.1, read on the forward strand.
GTTTATTTCTGTTAGTACAGTAACTGAGGTACATTGTATACCACTGTCCATTTATCTACTTTCTAACTACAATATTCAACCACTTTAAAAAAATTAATGAGTAGGTAAGCATGGTAAGCACAATTTTTAATATTCAAATGAGTATATTAAATGAGTGAAATCATTCTTGTCTCCCTGTATGAATAAGGTGAATAAAAGCCGCAACTTTACCTTGTACTAGAAAAGTAACTCCTCGTTCTGTGAAATAGCTTCTTCTAAGTGCCCGTGAAAGATAAGGCAATGATCAGCAACTCATCTGAAGTGCTAGCTATCTTACAGTCAGTGATCCTCCAGCAGATTTTGAAACAGAAGACATACCGAGCTTAACGTCACCAACAAATCCCAACATAGATAACTATACAGCAACCACGCGATATATTCAATGGTAGTCAACTCCCAATGACTGCCAGCAGGCACTGAACCGTAATCTTTAGCATCAAAGTACCAACACCAGTTGACTTGAGTTAAACGAGTAATTCTTTTAGCTGGAACTGGTAGCAGTCTCGTCTTTGCTAGTCAGATCAGCCAACTGAGAAATCACAAGACAGGCTTCACCAGCGTGTTGCACCTCTAGTAGTTCCAACTGGAAAGAGCATCCTTGTTTCCTGCCCTAAGCTAGAGAGTAATCCTGTTGTTAAACTGCTGCTATGTTTCAAAGCTGGCTGCGCTTCAGCTGTAAATCAATGATTGCTCTGCATGTTTTATATATTACAGGGATTAAAAAACAAAACAATAAATATAAATAAATTGATTCAGTACCCTAGTCAAATTTTGCTAATAAAAAGTTGTGTTTCCCCATTTAATTCTGCTTACTATGAAACGACCAGTTTCCTGCAATGCTACTAATGTAACCTACCAGCAGCACTCCAGTAAATTCTACACCACCTGGATGGCTATAAAGCAAAAGTAACGTTTTAAACATTTCTGTATTTTATATCCCGATTAAACTCTAATTACAATTATTTTTTACAGTAGTCATTAAAGGCTGGATTTTTATAAGCCAAGAATTCTCATGTCATAGGTCACAGTCTCTCAGTAAATTATAGGATAAGCATCTTAAGTGATTATGCATGCATGCAAATGTCCATATTATTTTTAAAGATATTGGTGCAATTAATCAGACTAATATAATTTGAACCCCTTAAAAAATGTAGTGACCGAAATACTTCTGATTTTGAGACAGGAATTTGTCTGACTGAATTTAACCTGTACGCATACATTTACATACAATATAGACAATACTTTGTCTCACTGGACTGTTTATGAATATGAGAAATATCTCAAATGATAGCATTTTTTACTAAATCATTTGACAATCAAATATTTACATGTCTTTACAAGTATTTACCAAGAATAGGATACGCACCTTTAAAAATTTTGCATGATTACTCATTTTAAATAAAATGCTGCAGTCAGAAATCAGATAGGTGACTGTCTACCAGAAAAAATATTTTCACAATTACAATTTATCAAATATCTCGTAGATCACTACGATTTGCATGCATTTGTTCATTTCTCAGATTACATGCATAATTATTTCTGAGCTCCTTTCTAAAAAGATGCTTTAGATCATGAGTAGAAGACACGAAGGCTACTTTGCAACAAAGAAGGAATTGCAGGAAAGCAACAAAAAAATGGAAGGAAATGTGCAGGTAATCCAAACCCTTCAAGGGGTGATCAGTGCTTACCTTAAGGGCTGTCTGCCGATGATAATGTGCTAACAGGTTACATCCATGTACCTGCATACGGAATGGGGGGAGTTCCCTAAAAATGGTTACTATTTCAGTAACAGAAACAGAGCGCACTGAAATTAAAAGCCATACATGCAGCTCAGCACTTTGCAGGCATAGGTCCCAAGCCACCAGACCTATACTTCATCCACTCCTCAGCTGACGGATAACACTGTGGCCTTGTGTAAATAAAGACTGCCTAAGAGGGAAGGGCTTGTGTGATCCAGGGATTCTCCTGAAGGAGGTATTTTTCTTCACAACAGTCAGTGGATTGATTATGCTAAAAAAATGTAACACCAGTTTGGTTATTATGAACCTGTCTTTAAGTCAATCTTCAAAGGAGTTTGCAGTTTCAACCTCCAGTACTTTTATTCTCTTATAATCTTTTCAGTACAGTTTCCTCCTATTCTTGGAATATCTAGTATTATCCAATGGCATCACAATGTCTGTATATAGATCATTCTCTGAAAGTTATGAGCTCTGGAATACATTATTCTGTAACAGAATTAGCTATTACAGCCTAAATAGGACACTAATCTTAATTGAATAAAACCTGTGTAAAGAATAAATTGACACTGTCCCAAGAAGCTCAGAAGCACTGCATCCCAGACACTCAGATTTGGCGAGTAGCTTCTACATCTGCCACTGCTACCAAAGAATTTGTCAGGCATTCACAATGTACAACAGTAATAAAGCACCTAAAGATACAAATACCCAGGTTCTGGGATTTACTAGAAGACCCGATACAGAGCTGCCCCCCATTCTCTGCAATGAGCATTAGACTCCTAACTTACACCAGTGGCTTGAAGAATCTCACTGGATACCTACCTGTATCTTTCAAGTCCTAAATATCCTTGCAAATGCAGCTCATCCTTTTATATCCTGGCTTTGCAGTGATGGTGCTACTTTACAGGGTATTTTCCCTCTGCCCCATATTATTGCTGCCTGACAAACAGGCACTAACATGTAACATCCACTACCCTGCCCTCATTGTAATAGGTTTGTATGATGGCTTTGGTGAGTTCATCTGCAGAAGCCAATGTCCATACTCCCGGACGCCCTACACTGTGTGGTTTTTCAGCCATCAACCCTGTCATAAGGACCATACAGGACTTTGACCTCTACTGGACTTTGGATGAAAAAAGAAAAAACCCCAAACCACACCCACCCATGACAAATCCCATACTGCACTTTCAGTAATGTTGCCTCATGTTAGTAAAGACAGTACAACAATTGGAGCACATCTGTAGGGAACACAGAATTCATCAAGTGCTATAGGCAGGATCAAGAACGGGTAGCAGCCTTTACAAATGAGAAGACAAGCTAAATCTTGTTTAAAAGGGGTCTTTACAGATGTTAAACCTGTACCTAATATCTGCAATATATTGTTAGTACTTGTTTTACTAGTGCATCTGGTTTAGATGTAGTACGCCAAGAAGAAAAGATCATTTTCAAGAACAGAGTTTCAGCATATGGTTTGCACAGCCGTCACGTTCAGCAGCATCTCCTACTGTAGCACTATGTACGGAGATCAGCCATCCACACCCAGCCCCAAGCTGAACAAGAGGAATACGAGAGATTTCTGATGCAAACACTGGTTTAGAAAACCTGCACATTCATTTTTTCATTTGCTGTCTCTACATATTTACATAAAAATGGTATATACATATTTCCATGTAGCTGTTAGAATTAAATACAGAAATTAAAGAAAATAAAAATAAAAATCTTCAAGTGGAATTGACAGCAGAATGTCACAGGCCTTATAGCAGCCTTACTTAACAACTACATTTAGAAATTGATGAAAAAAACTCACCAGAGCCACAAGCTCAGTAGCTATAGCAACATGCTCAGCCTCTCAGAAGAATCAAATAAGATAACCTGCCCCAAAATAGATGCAAAATAGCTGTCATTGCACATGTGTAGTTTCAGAGACAGAACACAACCATAAAAATGATTTTTTTTTTTTTTTTTTTTTTCGAATGCACAATGCTCCCTTTTACAGAAGTCAAAAAGCTACCCTACAGGCAGTGGGTGAGAATTAATTCCTTTACTCTCAGTGTTCTAAAAGCTAAATCGTTTATCTCAAAGCTTAATTGTGCCTTTTTACAAATTAGACTTCACTGGAAATCATTATCTGTTTTCCCCCCTTCTTGTTACAATTCAAAGGCAGCATCTGTTAAAGAGCAAAAATGAACCATTTTCCCCTCATTACACAAAGAGTAAAAAGTCATCCCAAGTTCACATTACTTCAGAAGGTAATTTCTGTTCATCAGAACAATTTGGTATGTGTTCATTCCTTCACATCCAGTTTTGCAGGCTAATTTCCTCAAATATTTAGACTTAATTTGGTTTGTAACCATTAACTACAATCATGTTACAGAAATTGTGTATGTCTTTAAGTTAGTATCCCCTCTCAGGACTGCTAAAAATATTCTCTGGGTTGTATCTTTGTTGTACTGTGTGATCGTATATTCCTCATAAAGCATTACACCAAGAAAAACAAAGCCCAGCAGTTCCCAGACCCCTTATGGGCCAGTGATGGGATCCATGTTCTGGAGGCCAGAAGAAGCTGTCTCGCTCAGGCGTTCCCCTTCAGCCAGAGAGGAGGCGGCAGCTTGTCTCTGCCCTCCACCGAAGGGGTGTTGCAGAGCCGCAGCTGAAGCTCCACAGGAAGGTGACCAACAACAGTTGCACCTTAGATCATCAGAAGGGTGACAAGTGGCCCACACTGCCCCACCGGGCCTCCTAGCTGCAAACAGCCTGGCTTCCATCAACCACGCTTCTTACAACATGCAGAGTGACTACTTCAGTATTATTTAAGTACAACGCATAGGGAGAAGAACAGCTACTGGTACCTCATCAGGAACCACCTCTGGAGCACAGCTCTTCTTGATGACCCAGAACAAAAGCTCTCCTCCTTCTTCCCAGGGAGCCCTCTCTCCTTCTGCACCTCATTAGCAGCGAGCTTCACAGAGCCCGCTCCTGAAAGACTTGCTCCAGTAGCTCTCGGGAACAACGCTGCTCCCGCTTGTTTGTTTGGAACGGTCTTTATTATTTTTTTTTAAAACCTCCCTGTGCTACAATTAAGACTGCAAAAAAGAGATGGCACAGACATTAATTTTGCACTGCAAGGGACCAAGTCAACTCAATTAACAGGAAAGTATTAGTACTGCAAGCCAGTGTTTAATTTGTGGCCTTATTCACAGAAGAAAAAGGAGTTATAAACAAGTCAACTAGCACCAAAAATGTCAGTGCTAACTCAGAATTTGAGCTTAACAAAAAATCTCATGTAACAGCAAAACAGATTTTAGGACAACTAAAATAAACAGAAGCATTCTATTTTTTAAACAAAAAAGTTTTTAAAAGGTAAACAGTGGCTTCCTGTGACAGACTCTTCCCTTATTCTGCTTCTGTTCATAGATCAGTAGAATACAGATTCTGCAGATGAAGCTTTCTCCTGAATTATAGGCATGATAATCCTTACCTACATCTACCTTTGTAAAAGTTTGTAGATACTATGTGTACAACTTAAGAAGAAAAAGACAATAAAAGTGACAATAAAAGACAATAAAAGTACTCATTTTGGTAAGAACATGGATTCATTTTTTGTTTTCAGAGTGAGTAATACATCTCTCATTTTCTCTGACACAAAGTAGAAGTTTATCTGTAAAAGAACATGTTTGTTTCTTTAAATCTGATTGTAGGTAGGAGCAGAGCATACATCAATTCAAGCTCGAAATAAAAATTCTCTAACTAGAAACGGAGGGGCAGTAATTATTTTTTTCTGAATAGCTTTTTCTTCAGCTTTAAAGTAGTACCAAAACTACAGTTCCATTGCTGTGAAGTAACAGATTTACACGTCAAGCAATAATTTACACTGGCATTACAGAAGTCCAGAACAAGGATATCATGGAGTATGTTTACAGCATGACACCCAGAAATCTAAACCTGAAATTTCCATGCCTTTAATAGAAGCTATGTAGCCCACTCCACAAATACAAGTTATTGCTCTGAATGTCAAGATTAGCAGTATTTAGTTAAAAAAATAAAATTTTAAAGTTCTTAATTTATCTTCCATATGAACTTAGACTTGTGCAATCTTTGACTTTCAGGGTACAATCTCATAATATGGAAACACAAAATAATGTAGTGAAGACTCTTTCATCCCTTCAGAAACAAAGGGCAGAGAACAGTCAAGTAAAGACTGGAAGTAAATAGCACTATAATAGGCCATTTCACTCTACTGATAGGAGTTTGGGCTTAATTACCCAGCACTTTGGATTCCAGCATGTAGCCTTCCTTTTAGCAAAGCAAAGTACATCACCATGCTTCAGTGTAAGGCCTCAGAGTATTGGAGGATAATCCCCAATAGCTAGAAAAGACGGGACACTTCAGCCACTGCTGCAATAGAATCAATCACAGAATCACAGAATCACAGAGAAGGCTGAGAGGAGACCTTATTATGGCGTACAAGTATCTAAAGGGTGGGTTGAAGGAGGATGGAGCCAGGCTCTTTTCAATGGTTCCAAGTAACAGGACGAGGGGTAATGTGCACAAGTTAGTACACAGGAAGTTCCGTTCAAATACACGGAAAAACTTCTTTACGGTGAAGCACTGGCACAGGCTGCCCAGGGAGGTTGTGGAGTCCCCTTCTCTGGAGATTTTCAAGACCCGCCTGGATGCAGTCCTGAGTGATGTGCTCTGGGCAATCCTGCTTTAGCAGGGGAGTTGGACTAGATGATCTCTAGAGGTCCCTTCCAACTCTGATAATTCTGTGATTCTGTGATTCTGAAAAGAAACATTTAATAGTGCAGATTGGCAGTATTGCCACAGTAAAATTGGTGGTTAATGCTAACCATCAATTAGGCAAAGGCCCTTTTAAAGTCACCATTGATTTTTAATTACAAAATTAATTTCTCTGGACTGAAGGTACCAGTAAAATTCCCATTGTTGGCATAACAGTTGTGGAACTAGCAGAAGACTTCTGAGCGCCTGGTCTTAGCAGACTAGTAGTCCCAACACTTGCAGAATTCCAGAGGAAGCAAACAGGTTTGGATTTAATGCTGAATAACTGTGACAGCAAGGGTTGAGAAAACCCACTGTAATGGTCCATTATCTTATGAGGATGTATTATTGCTATAATCTGTCCGGTAGCATCAGCCATGAAATGGTCTATTTTTGACAGAAATCCAGTGCTCTCAGAAGAGACCTTTTCCTGCTTGGCTCAGTTATGTCTTTAACAGAGGAATATACTGCAACTCAGAGTTGCGTGGCCCATGGTTTGGCTAACAGCAGTAGGGCCCACACTGATCTAACATTTCCATCAGCATCACTGACAGGAGCTGTGTCTGTGCAGCAAATAAGCAAACAAAGCACAGGTGGAACGTTCAGTGTGCTCTGACAAAGCACTCGGTATTGGGAAAGAAGATGAAGCACATATGTAAGAGTAGTGGACATATTTAGGATTTCGAAATGTCAAGAAGTCCACAAACACAGGTGGCAAAATCCTCTTTAAGAAAAAGACTTACCACGATTTTAATCAGGTATTTGTTGAAAGTGAATAATGCTGACAACTGCAGCCTCTGAGCATTTTCATGCAACAGTCAGCAAAAACTATCCCATTTTCATAACGCACAAAGAAACGAGAGTCAATTTTACTATCAAGGTTAATACACACTTTCTGCTATATGAAACAGTAACACTGAGATCAAAAGATTAAAAGGTGGGATATGATTAAAATTTTTTATATTTTTTTTTTTCTTTTTTCAGGAGTTGGAGGTGGTACATGTTAACCAAGACTCACATAAGTAGTCTCATGTGACTCCTTGGCTGTTGCAGAAAAACCCTGCAACCAAATCTGCTTTTGGATAACTTCAAACATTACCACTGTAGGTGAAAGTTCTCAACTACAGGTTGTAATACAACAGATTTAATTTCAACAGATTTAATTTCATCAGCACTGAGCGAACACAGGAAGTAACTCCATTTCCCCACTCAGATTCCAAACCGTATCTTTGGCAATTTTTGAAGCTCCCTTCTCTTTAGAAGAAGCACAAGGATTCAGTGACCTGTGCCTTGGGAAAACTGTGGGTGGGTTTCCAGTTATGAATCATTTTAAAGCATTTAAAGAGGCATAAGAAAAGGGTTTTTTTAAGACAAAGCTGTGCATCTGTAATACTAAACGAATCTTGAATTGTAGTGATGTTTCAGCTGGATGAAGGATGCACAGCTATAAAGTTTTAAAGGTCTTTAAAGACCTTTTGTGCCCAGAACTCCTATGGAATTCAGCAAGTCATGATTCAGCTCTTCAGTTTTCTGTAAGCAGTTTTATAGGAAACAAATTATTTATACGAGTCTCAGGAGCATTGGTGAAAAAAAGTATTAATCTTGATGAAATATGTTTTTTCCATCCTTCCCTTAACACCTCTCAATCAATGTCAGCAGTATTGCAATTGATCTAAATTCCTGTCAGTCACTCCAACTATTATTCAAAGATTTTTCCCAGATATGATTCCTCAAGCGAGAATCTCGGCAAGGAAGTCTTTGGGAATTTTTTTTTTTTTTTTTTAATGTCAAAACCCAAAGAATGACAAGAACTCACAATCGTGATCAATTTTAATACCCCTAATACACAAATGAGAAAAAAAAATGTATACATATATTCTTGACCACCCCTCAAATAGCTTTTTTTTTTTCCTGGTATATTTGGTATACATAACATTTAAAAGGGAAATAGAATCAACCGTTTAAAAGTTAATAGAATTAACTATTAGAATGAAAAAAGAGACTATCGTATTCTATTAGTCACAGGTATTTCATGAACTGCTAGGCTCAGCTCCCAGCACTGGAGAAGTTTTTATAAAAAAAAGGAAGGGGGAAGAAGTGGGTGAAAACTCCAACCGCACTATTTTTCCAGGAGTGCCTTGAATGTCCAATGGAGAAAATGGTTCTATAATTGTAAATAAGTAAAACTAAACTAGTCTGAAGAAAAGTAACAAAGCCAGGCTTAGTAACTCCGAAGTTGTGCATACTCTGTGTTCCTCTGTATAAGTTTAAGCAAAAGACAAATTCAAACACTGTACTGACCCCCATCACTTATTCTCTCTCCAGTGCAAGATCCAATGATCCAGGTATCACCTGCTCTCTAGGAATCGCTAGAAAAATGAGACATAACAGATAAAGACAATTACATGAGCAGAACTGTAAACTGAATCTTTAAAATTAGTTCTCACATAGGGACGGGCATGGAGCATGAGGAAGGCTCCATAGAAACATACTAAGCAGAACTCCTCTTTCAAGTAAGCTCTTTTGTTTATGGTGGTGTAGGGGCAGGGAAAAAAGGCATAGGAACACAACAAACTGACATCCTCCTCCAGGTGTCAAAACACTTTTATGGCCTGTGTGAGGTCAAGTTCCAAAACACCAGGGAAACTGCACTGGATCAGGTCTGTGTAGGCAGAACTTCCCGTGTTAGCATGACTCCAGTTACAGCGCATTCACATTGTCTCTCCTCCAATTCTTGATTGCTCCATCAATCAGACACAGTAAATCAAGAGCACACAGGTCTAGCTGGTTGTCTGCATCAGCACCCAAGGAATGGTCAGCAGACACCTGCACTGCATCACAGATGTGTAAACACGGACCCAATTGCTGTACAGTCACGAGGAGTGAAGAAACAGATTAATTGATCTCTTGTGTGATACTTAACAAGCCCAACTGTAGTTACTAAGTCATGTTATAGTTTACAAACAACATGCACTTGTTATTTTAACACAGACAAGAAGGTGTGTGGCTGGAATATCATTGCTGCAGTAGCCAACGGCAGAAAGATTAACAAGTATATGATAGTCATTCCCTTCTAATTACCTCAGCTGATTAACTTTTACAGATGACTCTCAAAGTAGAGCTTCTCTACAAACCTCTTCTGTGTCAACTAAGAGGTTTTGTCTTTTTCATTTTTTTCTAACCACAGATAGATCTGACAAGCCAGTGCAGCCCCCGGGATAGAGCCAAGGTCACAGTGGCACGGGAACAAGTCGGGAACTGGCTTCCTGAGCCAGCTTCATCATCAAGGAACACTTGATATACACCTGGAGCACTAAAAAGCTGTTAAGAGAAACACTGAGATTGACTTAAGTAAAGTGTCTTAACAGTTGTCTTTATGAATGCATGACAATCTTCAACACTAAAGAATGGTTGTGGATTTCTACCTCAAAACCACTTTCGGTAAGCTCTGCAGCTCACTGTTCAGCCCTTCCCTAAGCTACTCTTGGGATATATGTCAAAAACAGTATTCTAGCCAAGCTGCCAAATGATAGAGCACAGATGCATTAATCAGGTCTGGTTTGTCTAATTCAGTCTAAATGCAGTCTGAGGTCCTGACACGCTTTCAGCTGGGAGAAAAAACAAGACCAACCTGGAATTCCTGAACAACAGATTAACCTTCCAGAGAGTCTGGCCCCAACTAAGTACAAATCAATAGGGGTTTAAAAAAGAAATACAAACCCCTAAAATTAAATCAACGTGTCTTTGGAAGCGTACTGTTGAAAGATTCAAGTTTAAATTTTCTAAATAAATGTAGTGCTTCCACGGATCTGAATTTTAAATTTACTGTTTCCTTTACAGTTAATAGGTTTATGACAAAAATATCAATTACATGAGTAAAAATGTAGCTTCTTTTGCAGATCCAGCATAGATGTTCACAAAGATTCTAATGACAGCCATACAAGAACGACAGGCTGTCTGTACCTAGGTACATATGACATGCTATATTTTTACAAGTTAAGAAAAATTTAAGACCATTCTTCCTAAATATAGAGCACAAACAAGTACAAGGACAGTTAATTTTTTTAATGTAGTTTTCATATAGAGTACTTAGTCTGTTTGAAATCTTCACAATTAAATGAGGAGGCTATTTTCTGCAAAAATTAACCTATTTATCAGTTAAATATGATCCCTCATTAGAAACTTCACAGATAACCAGGCCCTGTAGTTTTACAATCTTTACTAACATATGCTACAGACAAAGACAGATAATCTTATGCCTTGTGTTAGAAATAGATTCATATGATATTAATTTTTCAATTGTGCTATACCGCAGATCTTGATGCTGACCTTGCCATTATTACGACAACATGTCAGTCTTCTGACTTTCTCCCTGCTGAGAGTCCAACCATGGAAACTGTTTTCTTAACATCGTATTGCTGAGAGGACAAAGATACACTTTTCCCTCCACAAGCTAATAGGGAAATGTGCTCCAGAGCAGTTACTCAAATGTCTAAACAGTATTTCTAGGGGCACATCGGGTAGAATTAAATTTTCAGCAAATTAACATCAGGGATTGGTTGTACCTTCAGCAATTCCTGCCTAGTTTTTATCCTCACAGTAGGCAAGGACTTGGCATAGTCTTCTCTTCCTGTTCATTATGGCCCTCTCTCTTAGCTAAGCAGATGCACCTTCACAATAAATCACTTTACATTGTTAAACATATTTGTTTCATTTTAATCAAACTATATTTTTTTCCACCAAAATGAGCAGTGTGATCTTAAAGTTTTGATCTAAAGACCAACTACAAATTCTCCAATCTCTTGTGGAATACTGTCTATCATCATAAAACTTTTCATTTAAAATGCAACTGAAAGCACTTTTAAACAGTTTCACCTTGGTTTCATAGACAAGGAGCAGTTTGCAAGATTGTGTCCAGAAAACACTGATCAGTGCTCATCAAAACATGAAAGTTTGAAAACATTATTTAAGAAAATGATTTCAGGGTCCAGTAAAACTGAACAGGGTTGTTTTGGTCTAGATTTAATGTGGAATCTTCTAGTGCAGATTTTAAAAGCCTATGTATGCTCTGGATTAATCAAGTCCTCTCCTTACCAATATGAAACACACAAAAAAAGGTGTTCATACCCAGCATATAGTGATTTCTCACTCTGAGTTGCTTAGAGGAACTCATACACGATTTTTACGACTCTACAAGTTTCTTGAGAGGTATGAGCTTGTATTTTCAATTAATTTACTGAATATGCACTGTTACTATGTAAAAGTAATTCTTCTCTGTAATGACTAACCAAATAAATCTTACCAGCTGAATGTGAAAATCAGTTTCTCTATGTCAACAGCTTTGTCATGTCAATAAATACGACCCTAAGCTAGGAGCAAGGATTATTAGCCATCTTCTGCTGTCACTTACCTGAGTACAGATACATAACTTGCCTGAAAGCATCAGGCAAGATTTACACTCAGCAGTCAAGAACAAAAAGGACCTAATGTATCACAGCTGTCATCAGGTAAACGAGAAGAATCTAACACGTCTTGAAGAAAAGAAAGAAAGAAAAAAAAAACACAACAAACCAAACCCCTTTTGAATCACAGGAATATAATCTGTAACCCTAAAGGTTTACAGTAAAGTAGCCAGCAAACCTTGAGAAAGTAACTTTGAATTCTGAATTAGTGAGGTGATTTCATCAAAGCTTACCATCTTTCTGCAAACTGATATAGTTAAACATAATTGCTGGCTCTCAGCTGTACTGAAATGAATGGGTTCCTGCAGAGTGCTGTCGTCCTACCAGTGAAATTAAAGCATCTCGCCTCTGGCAACGTAGACCCTTGTGATATTCATGACAAGATGTGAACTGTTTCCTCAACATCACGTAAACAGGTTTTAGCAGGGATGTGTCAAAGTCTCACACTGAAACTTAGCATCAGAACAAACTTTTATATTTTAGTCTCCTGTGGCAAATTAAGAGTTAATAGTATTCTGGAAAAAAGCCACAAAACTGAAAACTACTCCATTTTAAATAGCTTTAATCTGTTAGCAGTAGACAAATTCAAAATTCATTTTTATCTAAAAATGTCTTTCAGATTCTGTAAGTACAATCCTATGTACATAAGCTATAGTACCTGTCATATCAAGAGCTGATATTTTAATATTCATACCATTCCTTACTTTTATGTTCCAATGGTACTGCCTTGAAGGCAGATGGAGTAAAACACATAGGTATCTTGAATAAAACCTTCTCCACAGGCAGAAGGTTGTACCATTACTTAATATGTGGTGCTAAAGCAACGTGCTATGTCCTACAGAGAAGATAAAGACATTGAGCCAATACCACAGATCTCATAATTTAGGTGTACAAAGAAAAGCTCAGCACTGTGCTTACTACTGTGACTAGCTCTTTTGAATTCAATAAGATCCTTCGGAAGACTAAGCAGTGTGCTTGCCATACGTACAGGGCATTACTTTAGAGACCTGATAAAATGAAACATTGAAATGAAAGACGAAAAGAATAGAGGCATATTAGCCTGCTAGGAAACAAGTTGTCTTCCCAGGTTGTGTATTATAAATAATGCATAACATAAATATTATAAATGCAGGACTTGCAAGAGGGGTGCAAATGAAGTACAAGATGGACATCCAATATAAGTACTTAAAGTCTTTGGGCATTTGTATCTGAAACTGAAGAAAAAGAAAGCAGTATTCTAAGCTTATTCTCTTTTTAGTACTTAAAGCAGCAAACCAACAGCTGTAATAAAGCAAATTTACCTTGATTTTTTTAACAATTATAAGGCTGTACTTCAGGGTTGGGAAGCTTCAAGCAGAGTTACACAGAAGAAAGAACAACTAGCTGTAAAGCATGTCTGCTAAGGAGGGGTAAATGCTTTGGAGAAACCAACGAGAGTTTCTGGGTTCTGTCTCAAATAATTCACCTTCAGATTGAGTGTGCCAGAAAAGATGGAGCTGCAGCAAGACACCAGAGGGACTCTTCCAGGATACAATCAAATTCAGACCGGCTTATGAATACACAGAGAGTAATTTATCCTATCTACAACCCACACCCATTACTGAAGGATGCTAATGATTTTATGCTTGTATAGCCCTCTCCAGGATCCTTGTTGTGAGAGTTAGAGAGAAAAAAACCTAACTTTGACCGCCAGATGGACGTGACGTGCCTCACGGGTACCCTGGGTGCTTCTGACAACCTGCCTGTACTGTCTACCTGCTTCTTAACAACTATTTTCTCTAAGTCAAATGCAGCCAGGTATTTGAAGTCAGCTCTCAGTTTCAAAAAGATAACGTCCATCTGCTCAAGCAGCTGAGTAACTTGACTGTGTATATTACCTGCTAGGTACACTGGTTTATTGTTGCAATAGCAAAGAAAAAGAGAGAGGTATTGAAAGATCTTTGTTAGTGGTATTCAAACAATGCATCTGAGCAATGATATTCACTTTGAGTAGTAATTTGAGACTAGAGAATCAGTGTACCACTGATATCAGAAAAACTCAAACATAATGTTCTTTAAATAAATAAAAAAAGAGGCTAAATAATTTCTAGTACATTAAGTTAATTTTATTTGCAATCTCTATTTTTGGTCAAAAGTGATTATCAATTCGGAAGATATCAAATGTAAATTAAATTTATTCAACACACTAAAGCATTGCTGGAAAGAAAAACAGCACTGCTAGTACTACCCTGTGGCTGACCACCCACAAAATCCATGCAACTCGCAGCAATACCATATTCGGTTTTGCTATCAGATCATTCTGTGTGTTTTCAGCTCAGAAGTGGCCGATTTACTTTTCTAGGATCAGAAGACACAGATAAGTGAGCAGGTTCTAACACAGAGGATCAGAGCTCCTTATCACACTTACTTACACTTGCTCCCTCTATAGAAATGAAAATGAAGCCATGTCCGTACAACACTGATATACATTGTTCATCCTCAGCACTGTTTAATGATTCCCCTTCACTGTTGGCTTGATGGCTGACAGCCAAAATGGAAAACACGCTAAACATTTTTATTCTAGTAATACTATTGTGTACTTTTCTTTTCCTGGTGCACAAACATCTAACTAATTATGGTTATAGTACACAACAACAATGAAAGACAATTTACAGACTTGTTTTACTTAGCCTTAAGTTCCCCAGTTTATCTGGATAGGAAATTGGAATTTGTATTTTCAGTTACATTTTCCAAAAATAGACCATTGTATCAAGTATGTTCTGTACATTAAATAAAAACATGTTCAATTTATTTTAAATTAATTCACTGTTTAGTGGCTGAAGGTCTCTTTCCAGAGAATTTTACAGATAAAAATGCAGAACAGAAAGATTATTCTATTTTATTAAGTTAAAGGTTGGGGTAACTTTTGAACATCTATTATAAAAAGTATGCACCTTATAGCTATTTTCCACTATGCACTAGGAAGGTCAAGTGCTTTGGTAAAACCAGAACTCTTTGTTTTCCTATCACCTGTCCTATAAAAATGTATTTTAACATAAATTAATACTTTACATCCTGTCTTTTTTCTAGATAAAAGGAACAGAAGTAGTGCCAATATCCTTACTTTCAATTAAAAAAGTTTGCTCCATGTAACACTAAAGTATTTTATGATATTATAATACACACATAAATAACAGCAATGTGCCATTTTAGATTAAGAAATTAGATGATCTGCTGCAGTTTCAGTGGGATACTTAATTGTGTACCTAAATCCCATCTAGTGGTAGTAGAACTAGAGTACATGCCTGAGGTTAGACACATACTCTACCTGAAAAAAGGTATTCAAACAAAAGTACAAGACTCTCAAACCCAAAATACTTACCTATACCCTATATATACCCTCCTGTGATAGAGGGTCTATTCCAATACCTGTATTGGGTAAACTGGCATAGAATTATGAAATGACACCTGGAACTTTTCATACAACTTCTCATGCTTATACAAGCACAACTCTGAAAGCAGAACTTGCTTCTTAGATCTTAGCAAGGCATGCAAACTATTCCCAGAAGACTCCTTGCAGCATACAGTTGGACTACTCTGGCAAAACACCTTCAAGCTGCTACTGTAGCTTCCAGCAGAGATTTCATTCCCTTGACTAGGACACACAACCATGCCACCGTCCTTCCTGCTCATTCAATACAGTAATTCCTTTGCCTAGTTGCCCTGTCCTTACCACATTAACCATAAACAGTAATCCTAGAGCTGGGGTCATAGCAGCAGAATGAAGCACAGCTACGCAAATACTGAGTGCTAAGGTGGGTGCCTGGGCACTGCGCAGCTGGCCTCAGCCTTCGACCGGCAAAGCAGACTGGCCACCTTCTGCCGCCCGGTTAGGACAGACAGGCATGTGCTAGTTAGGAGACAGAATAATTTCTCTGTAATTGCTACCTCCCAACACATCACACAACTTTAAACTGGAAGAGAAGTTAGGAGGAAAGACTGACCAGCCACTGTTGTCAACTGGCAAGCCCCAGTACAGCCTCCCAGCAACACCACGGCCCAAATCAGTGTTCCTTCCCAGCTCTGCTGCTCCCGGAGAAGAACCCACTTGACTTTCTGCAAGTAAGAAGCTGAAACGGCATCACAGACACCTACACAGCACCATCTCCCAGCTACTAACCAGCACCCGGGAAGGACACGCTCCCTTAGAGGCTGGCTCTTCCAGCACCTTGCTCCCATGGACTTGCCCAGCACAGCCAGACTGGACAGCAGAGGAGTGCTGTCAAGGTGAAGTTATTTGCATGGCTTGGGTCCTGTTGAGAGGGGAGAGAAGGCCTAATTGCTGGTGCAAACACACCCTAAGGCTTTGTTCCCAGCACCTTGCCGGGAGCAAGAGGAAGTGCTGTCTAGCAAGTAATTAATGCCCTAAGGGAAACCGCAGTGGACTCCACCGCAGTTACGCACTGTATTTCCCTCATTAACACCAACTTCCACTGACTTTCAGGGAGTGGGTAAGTCGTTCTGAGACAAAGAACCAATAGAAAATTCTCACTTATGGCTGGCTAGACATAATTAAGAATTGCCCAGATAAACTAAGACTCAGGTCACTTACCCAAGATAAGATGCTTTGGGATTCCATCATTATGGAACTTTCTCCTTTAAATAGCTATAGAGAAGCCAAATGGAATTTATTTTATTTCAACTAAGTTTCACAGAAAGCAACTCAAACCTGCATTGGATTACAGCTGCTTCAAAAACCGAGGAATAGTTTGACATGTGCAGTTGTACCGAATCCCTAACAACGGATTTGGACACTGCAGGGTGGCAGCTTTAAAAAAGGCCAAATCCTGATCTTTACTGGTTCAATAAATTTTCTGAGAATCCTAAACCCCATTAAGATGAGAGCAACCCAAGAGCTTTTTTTTTGGCTTTCCATCTACAACATAACACATAAAATAAGACTAGCCCTAGACCTTAACTTGCTCCATGAGACAACAAATACACCAGTGTTAATCAGACAAGTTACGTAGATGTGGGTTGACACAGGCGTTCTTGGGTTAGGTGTGGCCCAGTGAGAGCAAAGGATGAATTCATAAACAGATAACAGACGTGTACTAAAGGCAAACCTTGTCAGTGCGTTTCTGAACAACTTCCCCATATAACCTGCTCCATCAGTTTAAGCATAATATGTAGTTATATAATTACAGACTAAATTGTAAATTAAAATTACTTGCCATAAAAATCATATATGGATATTTCTAACCAAAGTAAGTTGTTTTTATTACGATAAAACTGAAATATGTGAAGTTAGTCTTTATAAGAAGTTTTATACTACTTAGCTTCATTGCTAGTTAGCAATTTTGTTCAGGAAAGATCAACACACCAAAAAAAAGCCTGCAACATGTACAATTATGTGTCTTATTTCAGAACATCACCTCCATTGCAATTGTGAGCACATCAAAGCATTTATTACATAACGAATCCCCGTGTTCTCTTGCATAAATAATCCCTGAATCCCAATCACATTAGCTACGCACTACACACATTTTTTCCACATAACTGCACACCTGACATTTGCAAAATCTCACTGAACGTTTTTCATCCTATATCCCTACTTGTTTAAAAATACAAACTGCTTTTCAATACTCACATTATCGTTAATTTTTAAAAATATATTTCTGTTTCCTCACTCTTTTTTTGTTATGACTAGTTTAAATTAGTTTCTAAATGTGCTGTATAGATTATCTCATTTATGAGAGTCACATATACATGCTCACATATATATGATTAATACATTCTAGAGAAAATAATAAAAAAAAAAAATTAGCATAAAATTACTTATGAAGTTCCTGAAACACTGTGGGCCAATTACATTTATTTTTACATATTATGTATTTGTTTGTATGTACAGACATACTTTTACCATGGCAAAGATACCATTATAGATGAAGAGTACAAAGAAATCCATCCTTTTATGCTGTTCACCTAAAACATATTGCTGTTTGCCAAATAGAACTTGGTCATTAAACACCAATTCATTTTATGTCCCTGAATTTGACTGCAGGTTGTACAGACTGCAAGTAAGCACGTTTGTAAAAAATATCACATTTACAGATAAGAAAGCCCCAGAATATATATGCAGATGTATTTATTATATACCAGATTTGCTGAGGAAAAATGGTTTGGGTTTTAGATTTGTTACATAGCCACAGCTTCTCTAACAGGAAAGAATTGCCAAACTGCCCTCATTCATTTCACCTTTGGCTCTTCCTCACATGTGTATCTGTCACATACACTAAACAAGGCAAGATGCAAAGTCTTTTTTGCTGCTACTTTCACTGCATTACGTGACCACATAACCATCATATGTATCACGGGTAGCAATACCAGGTTTATAGCAAGTATGCATTCTTTAAACTTTCACTCTTCACAACATAAGTGTATGCTGAAAAAAAAAATGCACATAATTCTTGTGCATTTTTTTCCAAAAGAAAAGTGCTAAATGAATATTAAGAGCAACTACAACAACAGACATATCATGAACCAGTAGAGTTGTATCATGAGGCTTCACTAGAACTCTGCAGCAATAAGCCACACAAACTAGACAGAATCATAGAATCATTTAGGTTGGAACAAACCTTTAAGATTATCCAGTCCAACCGTAAACCTAACACTGGCAACTCCACCACTAAACCATGTCCTTAAGTCCACATCCACACTACTGAGACATATAAACCTATTTTCCAGACAGGAAAGACTTGCATATCATCCAGAGCAGGACAATATGTGGTCATTTTCCTCTGACAACATCTGTTTTAAGAGAGTCCAGCTGTTCTGTCCCCCTTAAGGTGGGCATGTACTTTAATTCATATTACACGTAGTGGCAGCCAACTACAAAACAAAAGTGGAATCGGTTTTTAGCCCAAAAGGTATACAGAATAAAGACAGACAAATGTACGATAGAGACATACAATTAACCAAATTCAAGAATAAAAATTCCTATTGATAATCTGGCATTCTTACCACACTTCTCAGCAAAGACAATGACTGAGCTGTAGAAAGGTCTCATATGATGAAGACTTCACTACTTTCATGGAATACCGCAGCATAAAAGAAGAATCATAAATATTTAAAATGACATCACATTTGTGAACATAAATAGACCATAGAATATTTTGTGGTGGCATGTTCTTGATTATTTATGGTGTTAGTTTACTTACTTTCTGGGAATCTTACACATTAGTATGAAACACCCATGTATCAAAGCCTTGTGCAATTTGCCCAACAAGGGGTTTGTATAAAACATGAGCCAGCAGTGTCATTTTGCATCTTACAACTTCTCTTTTCAGAATCTAATACTCCGGCGGCCAAAATGTAAACTTTAATGTCAATTTAAGGGTATGATCAGATCCTCAATATGAGCTGGGGTAAGAATATACAGTGACAATATTTTAAGATCAAGAAAAATTGGTTTTGGAAATAATGTCATAACACAAAGTCATAATCATAGTACTAGCTTCAATAACATCACAGGCACTACAAAATTGGATCTCATGAATCACACTGCAGCTTACTGCATAATGATATCGTCATGCATCAAACTCATGTAATAGAAACTTAGACCATAACTTAAGTTCCGCAGCAGGCCCTCTCTACCAGCAGACAGTATGACCTTCATGAAAGGGTTAGAAAACGACCAGCCAGCCACACAAAACAGCTTTTGAAGCAGGTGACTATTAACAGAACACCGTAAATCTAGATAGTAAATTATGCACAAGCACTTTATCTTTAAAACATCATTAGGTTGACACTTTTATTCAATGGGAGAAATCAATGCTTTCATTTGCTTTTCTTCACTGTGAAATATAATTAAAACAGACATATATTCTTAAAGAAAATTATAAACCAGATAGGGGAAAAAGAAACATGTTAATTACAGGCTGATAGACTCAATTACTCGTACACAATTACAAAATTCCAGAAATTAGGTTGAGCATTGCCATGTGGAAGTCATACCTGTTCTCAAAGTTAATGAATGGCTATAGTCTCACTAGCAGAAGCTTCCATCTCTCTGCTGTTGACAATGTGATATATATAACCATCCACCTTTTCAAAGCAGCTACCAGATATGGAAGTTTCAAAGCAAGGAAGCTACTGAGCACCTATTTGAAGTCAGTAAAAATTCTTCAATAGCAATGTTCTATAGCTTATTGTATCATGCCCGAGCATTCAGAGATTGGTTCTTTTCTTCTTGCCCTTATCCCCACCCAAAAAATATAGCATGTTCAACTGAGACATAAAATAAAGCTGAAAATGCCTGCAATTCACTGAAGGAGTAGAAATAGATATAGCATAATTTGGCTGCTGTCCAACTCGGGAACAAAAGACCTGCTTGACTTAAAATACCCAATTCAAACACTGTTAAACTTCAGAAAAGTTTCAGTCCTATCCCCACAACTTTAATATAGACAGTGGCCTTATGATTAAAACATGATTTCATTCTAAGATCTACTTAACTGCAGACAGCTTCACAGTAACAGAAAAATCAGTAATTTAATACTACTTTTTTTAAAAAAAATACAAGTCTCTGGCAAAAGACTTTTAAGCCATTGTGTAATACAGTGTTCAAAAAAGGCAGAAGACGACCATGCTTCTGTTACATAATTACAACAATACTATAAGCAAATTTCTCTGCATTTTTAATATGACAATAGTAAAAGACCTAAGAAGCTGTCATTCAGGAACATGACATTCTTAGCATAGTCCTTTCTTAAGTCCTTTCTCTCTTATTTTTATGTAAATTTGCAAAGAAAACTAAGCACTGGAGTACACATGGGAAAACAAGGCAAAGATTAAACAATCTGGAAAATTTAGAATGCATGTAGTAGAGAATCAACTGCAAGTTTTAGTTGGTAACAGGTACAACAAGCAAAATAAAGCAATTTAATGTTAATCTTAAATTTCCACTGATTATAGGAGGCATGTTTCTAAATACCTCAGTGGCTAAATGTAAATTGTACTCACTCAAATGTCTTACATTTTAGAATGTGAGAATCCTGTTAATTGTCCTGTTGTCTATAAAGGTAGCATTATAAACCAACTTAGAAGAGTGGTACACTACAGGATAATTTTAACGCCATCCTGTAGCTAAATTTGTCTCTTATACATGAGTCTAAATCACAAGCTCTTTGAAGCAAATGGACAGCATAGTACTTCAAAGGAGCGGGAAAAAAAGTGGCCTTCCAAACAAATACTAACAGAATGCAGTTTAAACTACTTAAGGCAAAAACATGATATACAGTTATGTATCATATGTTATTACCAAGGGGAAAAAAAACACCACACTTAAAAATTTCAATTGATAAAACAAAGTACTAAATTTAAGAATATTCATCCACTTTTGAAAAGCAGCCTTTTAGAGCTAGTGATAAGGGAAGACAGGCATACAATTGCTGCTAAACAATAGTGAAAAGGAACTATAGCTTTGGGACAGAATACAGGGCCAGTACTTTGAATTCAAACTCAGAACCTGTTAACTACAGTTTGAACCTGGTCAATCTCAACAGGCTTAACACCACTGTTGTTGTAGCACATTGCAACAGAGAATTACAATAAAACTATATTTAGCATACAGCACTTCCAAACACAAGGATTGCCAGTATTCTACAAACTAAAATACATGAAGTCTAAAAATATTTTTAAAGTACCCATTTAGCCATCACTGCTATCCCTCTTCATATTTTTCTCAATTTTTCTCCTGTTTTAAAAAAAAAAAGTGTCATTAAAGGGTCATACAGCATAAATGAAATCTGTAATGCTGCAGCAAATCAATAGAAGAGCTAGGGATAGAATGCAAACCTCCTGGCACTAAATCAGTTCTCTCACTCACTAGACCATGTCTCCCATTTCAGCAAGTTACATTTTATACTCCTATCTAGTCACTAAGCTTTAAATGAAAGTCCCAAACATTTGTAAATTCATTCCTTTGGCAGTCAGGTTCCTCTCATGGAACACTCCAAGGCTGCCAGGAGCACTCTGGGAACAGAAGATTCACAGGGTGGACGCACACTGCAGGAGCAAAAGGGTGGACTGAACACCGGAAAATTCAGAAACTCAAAATGCCTGGAGAGCAGTGCAATCATGGCAAGTGAATGCCCATCAGTATAACACAAACACCGCCCTCCCCCCTCCCCCCTGGAGATCCAGGCTAATATGGGAGAGCCAGCCCAGCCCCCATTTTTTAAATATGCCATCTCCATCTCAAACCTTCCCACTCACCTCTATGGCTCTCAAAGCTCCCCATACCAACAGCCCCCGCAGTGTCTGACGCACCAGATTTAGCCAGAGTCTGCAATTGTTCTCCATCACTGCTAAATCATATGCTAGGCTCCGGCTACCAGTTACCAAGCTTTCACAGAGCTAGGCATTCTAAACAAGGGTTAAGAAGGCATGTTCAAAAGACTTTTAGCTTGCTTCTCAATAAAAACTCCACCTTTGCAAAGTCTTCAGTTATCACCAGTCCAAAGAAAGGATTTAAATGCTCTTAAATGAGACTTCCAGAGGCGTTTAATGCAGTAATTGCAGTAATTCCTCCTGAATCGCTTCTTCATTGAGAGACACAAAGTTTATCTAGTTCTAGAAGTTCTTCCGATAACTTTGGTTAGAAGTGCCCAAGGTTCTACATTTTAATTGGGTAGCCATTGGACATCATCCAGAAGACCCAGTTTAAAACACCTTGAATCTAGAGCATTAAGCAGATATTACAAGGAGGCTGGACTAGCAGCTGTTCCTTTTCTCCCTAGTCTACTACAGCATGGAAGTACAAGGCCTGAGTCCTGTTACACACTAGCATTATAAAATCCGAATGCCTGCTCCAATAAAGCCTTTTCTATAAGAGGATTTTAGCTACCCACATAAGGTGGCAAAAATTGCAAGAGGCATAACTTGTCCTTTCTTGAAACTAGATAAAACCTCCCATGCTACAAAACAGTTTACACTAACGTAAGCTGGAATCCCAAGGTAGGTGCAGCTTGATTATAACTTCAAACAATTTAAATTAACAAATTCAGTAGCTTATCCCATCTTGTGCAATTGTGATAATCTCGTAGATCCAGCTTTCCTATAAGGTACCATTTACATCTACCAAGGGTTGTTTACAATGAATCTTCCCTGCTCAGTTACACCACTGTGGCTTCTCTTTTCTTGATAAGATCATGAGAGAAAACCTGGGACCAAACGTCAGAGTTCTGGCGAGGTTTTTTTTTTTTGTTTCTTTTGTAAGAATAAGTCAATTTACTTTAAGAATATGTAAAAAATTAATGGTGCATTATTAATAATATTTTGCTTTTCCATGTACTTAACCCTGCTTATCTTTCTTTGGACAATAGGTTGCATTACCCACAAAAATCAGGACCTTGAAACTCAAGATAGACATTGTATTGCTGTCACTTCTCCAGAAAAATCTATACTATCATCAGAAAAGGGCTGCTGTTTTCTGAGATGGGGGAAGATGAGAAAAGCAAGAGGAGGACTGATCAAATAGCAAAAAGCATTCAAGCACAAAAACATGCTCTGAGAAAAATTAAGTACAGACAGCCTTGGTATCACATTGGGTTAGGGGGGGATATTGTTGTGGTTTAAAACTAAAGAGTTTCCTTAAGTTTTAAGGCAAAAAAAGAATGATTATTCTCTGAAATTCAAGGATTATTCTCCCTAAGAAACTGTCAATTAGCATAACTTTGAACCCAGCAAAACTCTTTCTGACTACCAGATGTAACTATGGCAACAAGATCCAAGAACCTACAATAAATATCATAAAGTGTCAATAACCCGGTCTTTTTCATGTAAATAGATAAAGCACAAGGAAGACAGAAGACCATTTCCAGTGCTTTAAATTCAATTTTTAGATCTCTTCAATGCTAGGAATGTTAGCACACTCCAATGACTAACAAAATGAAGAGTAAGAGAAAACCAAAGGAAAAGAAAACAACACATCTCTCATGGAAAAACTACTTAGAATTTTAAGAAAGAATAAGACCACATTTGTGGACTTTTTCCATTAAACCTGTGAAATTCTATAAACAGATATAATCTCTATTAAGTTCTGTAAATAAGTTTGAAATTGTTTCACAACACCTAATCAGTTTAATGAATAATTGAGATCTTTCTAGTGGAATTTTCAAGTCAGTCCTAAAAATAAAATAAACAGAACAGAAAGCTCTCAACTTCTATTATTTGGCTACATCTCCCAGTTGCATCTGTAAAGTAATGGTATTTTCATATATGGGAATGTTAAGTCAGAGCTTTAGACAAAAAGCATTTACAGTCATGAATCATTGCCTACACATAAAATTAAGTTCCCTCCCCCCTTCAGCACAGTACAGGAACTTAATGGAAAAGTTAACACTCTTCTTTCCCTACAACTTAGAAATGGCTGATAGATGGCAAAAAAAATGTGTCATCATCCAGAGAGTATTTGGATCTTGGAAAATTTAAAAAACTATCACCTAAAGCCTCCCTTCTCTGAAAAGTAAAATAATACACTACAGCAAGAAAAACCCATGTCCTCTGATGTGGAAAATAATGCACATATAAGAGCACAAGGCATGCAAAGCGTTGTCAAAGTTAAGCCCTAGGCCAGAAAACACCAAATGATGTTGTGGGATTGAACACGGAGATAGGCATAAACCTAGAAACTAATGAGGAAGCTGGAGTGAAAGAGACAGGGAAAAGATTCTTAAAGAAAAGTAAAAATGTAACACAAAACTTCAGGAAGAAAAGGGACTGATGATGGAATGACAAATCCTAGACAAGATTCAGAAATGACACCAGGGAAATGAAGGTTCATTACAAACATGAGAGTTTCAAGCTGAAAAGCCATGAAGTCATTGCCTACCAAAAGGATCCTAATCCAAATGCCATTTCTGCCTCCCTGTATCTCTCTCCAATTGTGCCCAGCTATGAATAGCTGACTCCCTCCTATCCTAATATAAATAGCTCGAAACCACAGTACTAAATCCCAGCAAGATCCTGAGAAACATGCTGGCCTGGGGTACCTGAATGAAGACAATAAAGATGATTCCATCTCTATATAGATACGTCTTCAGGAGGACAGACAGTCACTTGTCACCCTCTTGCTGACTGCAAAGATTTGCTGAAGCATCCTTGCATCCACTAACATCCTAAAAGGGACCGTTAGAGTTGTGTATTGCCTCCAATTAATTGCTGCGCTATTTTTTCCCTTAGGTGAAATATTCCTTTAGGGTATGGATTGCCTGATGCAAGTTAAAGCATGCAGAATATAGTGTCTTAATATTAACCAACCATTCATGGTGCATATTTTCAGAGACTATAAAAGGATAGGAGTTAAAAAAAAAAAAACACAATAAAAACTTCACAGCATTACATGAAAAGAGCCTAAGATTATATCTGAAAAAAGCTTCACTGGTTGAAATATACATAGTTTAACATTTTTCCATTTCTTGCTTTTCAATGATCTATTTCCTTATAGTGAAAGAGATTATCAATAACTAACTGAAAGCACGTAGTTCTGCTTATGTGAGTCGGCTCTGCAGCCACTACATGCTCGGCCATGACCTCAGCAGAACTCAGCCTAAGTGGTTTCAGCTTCACACCATGCTTGGACAGATGTCAAATAAGTTGCCTTGAGAATTCAAGGGTCATTCTCCCCATCTAGTCAAGACCACCTATCCATTCCAGACGGTGTATTCTCCATGCATTCTAGTCGACAAAGATGCCACTACACAAACAACAACAAAAAAAAACCCAACCAAAAAAAAACCCCACTCAAAACAACAACGCAGAACAAACAACAAAAACAAAAACCACAACCACACTTCCCTCCACAATGTCTAAGCTCAAATATCCTCCTTAAAACAGAGAGGAAAGTTAACCGGAGATAATATACTATTTCATTTTATGTCCTAACTCAGGCTGTGTGAATAATTGATTTCTCGGTTCGGCAGATCGAAGTGAATTTGAAATACCTCCTTCACTTGCTCAAACCCTCTCAAAATTTCATTTTGACATGACGTGTTTCCATTTCAGTCCTGTAATGAAAGCTGGAAATGAAGGCCAGATTCACCAAATGGAGAGGAGAAAGAGGAGTTCCTTCTATAAAAGGGAACTCCTTTTATAGAAAATCTCAGTGCACCTCCACCTCACCTCGTCCCTGTGACTCTACAGGACAGCTAAGGCAATGCATCAGCTTCCCAGCAGTGAGAGGAGCTGTCCTGATCTCCCTTCCCGTGCTCCCACTGAGACACACAACTAGCAGTGAAGGAAGCAGGAGAGACCTTTTTGGCAGCATTGCCAATTAGGTTAGCTTAGATCTATCACAAAACTGATCTCTCTATGACCAAGTGTTGCTTTGAAAGTGAACCTTTTCCAATGAAGAGAGCATCTTCCTGAACTCAAGCCTCCAGCCACTCAAATCTGGTCTTCAGTTAACTCGAACAGAAGATCTGAAACAAGCTGAGACATTTTAATTATCTTGGAACAACAGCAACAGAGGAAACAGAGTGCCTGGGCGGGAAAGCCTGCAGTAAGCATTTGCCCAAGGTGGAAGAGGTATGATTTACAGACTCAGTGCTGAATTAGGTTTCCCACATCCTGGGCAGTACTCTAATCAGCACACTTTTGGATAAAAGAGAAAGAATGGCTCCTTTCCTCTGTAAATCTTAACTCAGTAGTCTTCTTTGCAAAAAAAAAGTTGAATAATTTCAGCTAATAGTTTCAGAACCTATGAATTTTCATTTTTTAAGAAATCCTTTTGTTTGCCAAAAACACGTAGTAGTAACATCCTGCACGTTAAGCATCATTCCTGCCTAGTATTTCACTTGTGGATGAAATGTCCATGTCTATAGGAATGAGTGTGCTACAAACTGAGATCTTATGTTTCCAGGACGTGCCGCACCTTCCAGTAAGAAATGACAAAGCAGGAAAAGTCGGTTCTCATATGGAGCAGGAAGGAGGAACCAGGAGAAAACTGGAACACCGGAGCAGTAGTTGAAAGCTTCCCCTTTTGCCAGATGTTGAGCCAGGTGACAGCGCTCAAGAGCTGCCAGGGCAATTGACAAACACCACTGCTAGATCAATACATGAGAGTTCTTGTTTTGAACTTGTTCATGGGGCTTTTGAATTCCCCCATAACTTCTTGAATCCATTTTTGTCATTAAATGAATAAAAATATTAAAAGGAAGAAAGAGAAAGCATATTTCATGAAAGGATTGCTGACTACCTTACAAGTGGAATACCCACTGGACTGTAAAAACACTTTACTCCTCATATACCTCATGCTCCTGAATTGATTTGTTAAAATAAAAAAAATAAAATAAAATAAATGTGCTCCTAACTTTCTGAGGTAATAACTTTATTATTCAAATAATATCTCTATTCCTCATAAGACCAAGCGATTCATCCAAGGTCACAAACAGCCTATGTCTCTTGACATCAGATTATACTTTTAATTGTGACAGCACACCACAAACAGCCTATGTCTCTTGACATCAGATTATACTTTTAATTGTGACAGCACACCTAAATTTAAAGGTGAACCATGCCAGCAGAAACTCAGACCTACCAAGAGAGAAGACACAAATTGCAGCTCACTGATGGTCCTGGCTCCAGGAGTCAGAAGCTTTTTACACGAGTGCCACATGCCAGCCCTGCCACACCGCATTCAAAATCTGCTTGCCTGTCATGAGATCTAACCACTGTAGTACATTGCAAATTCTTCATAATTTAATTGTTTTTAATGGACATGCAATTAATACAGATCATTTTTTCCAGTACAGCATATGGAAACAAATAGGTTATTTCTGATGAGCAATAACAACTGCAAAATTAAAACTAAACATTCTTCCACACTTGTTTCAGGCTTTTATTCAGGATGCTCAAGTTGATTATCTACTCCCTAACAGGACTGACTGTTCAGGACAACAAAGAACCCAGTTTTCCTTTATAAACTGCTACTTCTGCTTAATTTTTAAAAAAACTCCTTCAACAGCCCACTATGTAACTTATGAATAGTTAAGGCAAGTACTATCAGGTTTTGCCAAATTACATATTGGATTTATTAATAATTTACTGTAACTTTTAGTACCATGGTTAAAAATAGCTCTCCCGTGAGCTTTTAGTCCATATCAGATACTGTGGTAATTATCCTCAGAATCTAAATCATTACAATAAAAACAAAATAACCAGACTGAGCAGAAGCAAAGCCACATTTCAGTCTTTGTGAGTAACATTTCTCACTTTCATGCTAATCCCTGCACGTATATTGAAGGCCATTGAAACAGAGCTAGTTAATTAGAGATACTAGTAAAATTAAGAAAAGTGTCCATGCAAAAAGTGAGGCAAAAGAGCCATCTCTAAGCCTCTGTTTCCGCATGAAGGATTTTAAATCACCTCCCGTGCCTGCTTTCTTTATAATCCCTCCTGTTTTGTTGGTTCTTTTTTTTCTCTCTACACTATTCCCCCCCCCCCCCCCCAATCACTATAGAAAATAAGCTCATTACAGTGCAGCATGGGTAAGAAACTGCAGTCAGAAATTAATCAATTGATCCAAAGCTTCATATTAGTGGCTGCCATTTGCATCAGGAGGAAAGTGTGTCATTCCCCATTGAAAGTAATCCACACTGAGAAGAGATCCAAATTTGTCTTGATGAATGTATGCTACCAGAACAAATGCTGTTTCCCCCCCCTCCATCTTCCTGGTCATCTTGCCAGGATTCCTGCTACAACATATTACTCTCAATTACTACAGTTAGTATTATACTGGATTCTTTTATTTCTACATTAAAACTAGTTACAGGAGAAGTGTGGTTGAGGACTTTGTAATCATAAAGGAGTCTAGCTCATCAATGCCTATACACCTGTCTTCTCTCCAGAAGTGGTAGCAGTTACCCCTGTTTTAAGTTATTTTATCTTTGTCTGTATCGACGTAACTGACAAGCAGCCTCTTCGCATTTCTTCGTATTTAATTTTATCAAAGAACCTGGACACGACACAGCTGAAGTCAATAGAAGGACACAATTAATATGATTTTGTCTCAAGTTTGTCATACAAGATTTATGTTGCCATAACAGAGATTTATGCAGTAATAAAATTGTACTATTATTAAAAACTTTCTACAGCATATCAGTAACAGGGATTACACAAATCATCTCATATGGGGGAAAAGCAAAGACTGCTATACAAACATTTCTAGATGGTAAGCATTTTAATACAATTTGTAGTTCTTTTAAAGAAACAATGCCCATCTCGTTTATTGTGTTTCCATGCAGCATTCTGTGTAAATTGAGAAAAAAATGGACCTTCACTTCTTAATATATGACCAATATATTCAATTTATTATGTAACAAGTATCTGGAATGAGGGAAAAAATATTTACCTATGAGTGACACTGAAAATTAACATGAATAATTTCTATGTATCAAAAGTATTTCTTTGTTGCCTTTAAAATTTTCAAACAGATTTCCTTATATCCCAAAGAATTCCAAAGAGGTATGCAAATTATGTTTTCAGTTCATCTTTGCATATCTCCTCCTATTTAAAATATATGCCTATTTCAGACCTTGGCAAAGTCAATTGATAGAAATATAAGGAGAGGTATCAGACCATTAAAAAAAAAAAAAAAAACAAAACCAAAAACAAACCTTTATGGTAAGTTTAATAGTTACCTTTAGTGCTCTTAAAAATCACCCCCGTCAACAGCCTCGTCTCACAATAAACTCAGGGAATTCACAGGACTTGTGTCCAACAAAATCCAGCCCAAAGTTATTATAAAAGCTCAGATTTGACCAAAGTTTGTCTGAGGTATATTCTATTCCAACAACGTGATTATACAGAAAGTTTACTTGTTTGTCTGTCTTCCTCGCTTCTGCTGCAGTTACAGCAGAAAGCCAGCAGTCCTGCCCCATAACTAACCTCAACTTATCAGACTGTACAAACAAAAGAGAAACACATACTTTAGTAAGAACACAGTTCATAATATCTCTCAAATTTATTGCAGAAATACAGAAAAAAATTCAAATTATTCCCTTGAGCACCCTGTGATCCTAAGTTTAGACTGTGATTTTTGTGACAGGGTTGACCATTACGATCAAAGCACACTCTGCAATCTAGCATACTTGCTATCTAGAATTAGCAAAAAGGAGGCCACAATCCAGTAAGGGACAAATGTAAGGGGAAAGGGAGATCAGATTTAAAATTCCTTCCATTCCACTGAAATGGGTTACCCAGCCTTTCGAAATTGTTGAGCCCCAGGAAGATAGTTTAAACCAAGATTCCCAGAGGAATTAAGAGAAATGGGAGGGGAGCCAGCAAACTGAAGACAAGTTTTACGTACCAAACGTTCTCTTCAATAATCCACAAGGCATGAAATTGCCTCATATATTATTTGGCTTTCGTCCAAAGCAAGTCTAATTTGCCAATTTCAGAGAAAAGCATATCAACATATACAAAAGTGACACATGTAATGCATATCTTTCATAAGATTTCAGGATTAAAATACATCATTGCTTTCTTAGGAAAACACAACACACACCATGTCAGGGAGCCTTTTCTTTTCAGGAAGGTATATAATTTGCTTCCTTCCCAGAGCCCTATATAAGACAACATGTACTATCCTTCCCACTTCATGTTTCAGCTCACGTGCACAATCCTGCATGTCCTCCCATTTCCATAAAAATTCCATATACAGAAAGCACAAAGTACCAGATACTAAAGCAATAAAGTACCTTCATTGAATCATTTTCGCTGATCATAGCGTAGCACCACTACTACTGTATGTCAATCCAATTAATGTATAAACCAACACCAATACTAAGACTGAACTTCTTTCCTGTGTGCCCTTAGCTTCTCAACGTGAATACTCTACTTTTAGGGATTGATTTGACCATCAACATATCAGGGAGGAAATAACATCAGGGAAAGCAATGAAGAGAAAATATGCTACTTAGTGAGCCAACTGTGATACGTGGAAACAAGAATGCCATCTTTGCAGCATTTCCAAAAGATGCTGCTATTAAGTACTCTAAACACAGTTCTATTCCATGTTACAATGGTTTCCTGCTCTGAAAAGTGTCTAAAAATTGCATGGGATTTGATATTTACTGCTTCAAATTGCCTGAGCAAAATTTGCTTAATTTGCAAACCAAAAGACTGGTTCTTACAGCTAACTTAAAAAATTCCATCTAGAGTTATGGCAAAGCCATTTCCAATTCAAATACTATCATAATAATTTTTTCACATATATATTATCTTTATCCATAAAATATCCGTGTAAGATAAATATCTAGCAAAAATGTGCTTCCTTAAAAGAAACATCATTGACAGTTTAGAAGACAAGTATCAAGTTATTACTATTGGAAAGAAACATGACAGATCTTCTCTTTTAAAGATATTATTTTTATAACAGAACAAATGGTTCCTTAACTTAAAAGTTAAGACCTTGAATCATTCACAAAACAATCATCATGCTCCCCTTGTATTTTGCTTAGTGTGCAGGCTGTGCTTGCAATTATTTGCAGAACAGACATTCATGTTATTCCAAGCATAAGGTATTAGTATCAATGCAAACAAACTTTAATATCCCTCTCAAATTACATTTGCTATAGCATAAAAATCAAAACACTCACTGTACAGTGAAGCACCTTAGTTCAACCAGTGAGGACAGATGCACCAAACAAGTCTGTAACATTTTGGCTCAACATGGAGGTAAAATTAGCAGACTACGATATATGCTATATTGGTGGATAGCTGCATGGACAGAGGTAGAGCTGAGAAAAGCATCTTCTACAGTATAGCTAGTTTTCCTAATACACCAGTCAGCATGCAAAGCAATTCCAGAGAACAGGAGTGCCTAAGTGGTCTGCTAGCAGCATGCAGTCTATGGAATAACTGCTGCGGATCTAAGGCTCTCCCACTCACCCATTCCTAACCTAAGGGCTCATCAGACGTACACTGCAAGCTTGGGTAGCAATAGGCCATTCCCAGAAAAATATCACGCTACTGTAAAAGATGTTAGTGAACAGAATAAATCCACTTTCAACCAACTTACTTCATGCTATGAATAGGCCTTCAGCAACACTGGTGGACAAAAGCAGGATGAAATCTGGCCAGCAAATACATACTGTTAGTCTGCAACACTTAAATTAGACCAAAAGCAATACTGCAGACACAGATTTTCTACTTTTTCTTTTTTATTTAATACTGCTTGCCTTTTTTTTTTTTAAATCAAATTACAGGATTACGAAGTTACAATATCAAGGCTATGTCAAGGCACAGGGGCTTGCAAAAGTGAGTCTGTCATGATTTTGCATGAAAAAGAAGCAGCGCTGCAGTTTCCCCAAACATAAGTCCTTTACACTCACAACCTATTTAAGAAAATACCCCATAAGGTACCAGAAAAAAACCCAAAACTAAAGGCTGTTGCTATTGTAAAACTAATCAGGATATATTTTCTCATTTGCTACCAGGTAACAGAATTCTTCTCTTTGTAATGATTATCTTGAGTGCCCCTTTAATTTCCTTTTTGATGTCTTTTGGAAGAAATCCTTACAGATGCAAGACACAGAGAACACATAAAAGACAGAAAAACATGCATTTTTGAAGCGCAACCAGGTATCTTTAAACAATCTATCCTCAAAATTTAAATTACATGCGTGAAGACCTTAGAAGGAATTTATGAAAGGAATAAAAAACAAGTGAAAATCAGATTTCATTCATTGGTCCAAAGCAGTTCTATTCTAGCCTTGTTTCAATTTGTTTTACTCTATGGTATTTGAGGATTTAAAATGCACCTGCATGTTGAACCTATCCTGTGACAATACTACAAAGAATAATTGCAACCTAGTGACCTTAACTTGACTCATCTGTTTGGAATTAAGTTGCATTAACTGCATTCTGCTCAGGAATATCCTCATGACCAATAGAATTAAATGGCAGTTTAATGAATTATAAGCCTCTAACAGTCTTTTGAGCAGTGACAACCAACTGAACAGATTCATGAACTTCTAGCTAGGCCTCAGATCAAGATTACAATTTTGGGTTGCTTGATCACATTCTCTCCACAGTATAATCGGGGCATTGCGGGGGAACAGGCATGGGAATAAATACCCGAGATTTAGGTGGATGAGGGCTCTGACACTGGAAGCAGCTGGCGACAGTGGTGCAACTGGAGCTGGGAGAAAGACTAAGAATATTCATGAAAATGTAGCAAAATCAAAATAAAAAAGCTACTACCTGGAGTTGTAACTGCAAGAAAGAAGAGTGAAAATGTGGCTTGATAATTCTCAGGTTACTGGATTGTTTCTCTCCTGGGTTCTGTATCTTTTTCTCCTTCAACTGCCAGCCCTTCCTAGCAGTTCTTCTTCTTGACCTCACAATCCATGAATAAAACACAGTTTCAGTCTCGCAGCCTGTCATCCATTCATCACTCTGCTAAGTCCCTTAGCTGGCTCTGTTTCCTAATTTATGCATCGTAAAATTCTGTACACGTTTAACAGAGCAGCAATTTATAAATAGCTTTTATTACGCAAGGCAGGCTGGATGCTCAAACAGGAGGTCAGAGATACTGGCACTTAATTCTTAAACTTTTCCATTCTGCTGTTCCTCCCAATTTCTCGCAACCTCAAAGAAGAATGTTAATATTGATTTGTAATTATCTTTTCTCTTTGATGAGCCCACTTCTTTAATAGTGAGCAATATCACTTTTCATATACAAAATACTAGAAAAATGAAGAGAACAGGCAGTTATCCCCACACTGAGTCATAAATCAGCCACAGTTCTACTACTTGGTAACTCCGAGGCACAGATTCCCACAGCAACATACGGATTCTTTGTTATAGTATCATTTTGCTCAGATATATATTCTGGACACAGGAGAACCAACTGTAAATACCAAAGCAAATATGCTTCAGTGGTAGACTGAACTGAAGCAGGCCATTGCAATAGCAGGTGAAGCAAAGGATCAGGCTATGGATTTCACGTCTAGAAATGACCGCTCTGTACTAGTAGATGCCAGCCTTCTTGCATCCATCTACTGTGGCTTCTTGCCAAAGTCAATTTACCACTTTCTGCACACCTGAGAGGGTTAAAGAAAATGCTTAATGAGCTATGGGCCTGTCATTGAGGAGAATGGCGAACGCTGCAGTGTGCTGGAACTGCTGAAGAGGTGAAGCCTATGTATTTGTATGGGAAGAGAGGCTGCACAGCCTTAAGCAGCTACAAGGTAGTGTCCACAAACTGGTAATTATTTCCCTTGATTAGCGTTATGCATTGATGAAATACCATAAAATAGCTGAGTAATGGTAGAAACAAACAGTCCACAGGGGGAAAGAAGTTGTATGCTAATGTCTCTCCTTGAGAAGATCTTTTTAACGGTCCTTAAGAATAAGAGCCTCTTCCTCTCCTGGCTTGGTTCATTCTCTGGCTTACTAGTTTTTTGTGCAGGTGTTGCAATATTAGACACAAGTTTTCCCCGCAGCACAACCACCTGTCACTATACTTTATAAAAATAAACCAAAACTGGGGTTCTATAGTGAAATTATCATATAAGTAAATTGTAAGGAAAGCTGATGAAGAGGTGTAAGAACTCAAAACACTTGCTACTCAATTACCATGTTCAATGCTACCTACAAATATTAAATTATTATTGCTGAGCACTCTCAGACCAGTTTGTTAAGACACCCGCTAACATGAATACTTGACCTTGCACGTAAATATTTAAATCTTTTTAAGGTTCATAACCCACCCATCCACCCTTGAGGTATAATCTGACACACAGCCAAGAGGGAAGGCTGTGTAGAGCTCTAATAGCCCAGAAACCCATTTGCAATTGCTCTTTTCATTTGCCCTCTACAAATCAGTCAAGGACCCAAGCTCTTGAAGAAATACTGCCAAATTGGACTCTGGTATTACTACAATTGCTCAGTAGCAAGGCTACAGATGGAAATCATTCCCAAGGACTAAGAAATTTCAGAGCACCCTAGTAAAAAGACTGATGAAAAGGAGAAAAAATTTAAATAAAGCCTCAAAGTGGTTTGTGCTCAGCATGTGCTGAGCCCGTCTTCTCCCTGGGCTAGCTATTGGGGAGAGCTGGTAATGCTCCACAACTGTCTCAGACCCCATCCTCTGTTGCACTGCCTTTGACTTGTACATTCTTCTCTTCAGTGTGCGCAGCAAGCATGTCACGCAGAGCAAAGCGGAGAGCACCAAAGATGGCTCACCAGCACCAGAGGAGTGTTCTCAACACTGCAGGTCATAAGGGGAAGTAGCAAGAGAGAAGGCTATTGTGAGCAAGTTCTCCCAAAACTCAATTTCTCTTCTTCAACAGAGGCAAGGAAAAGAAAAAGCTGGCTGGGACAACAAGGTCAAGGTTGTTCCATCAGGTTCCATTAAAGTTCTCACTAATGTTCTTAAAATTTAAAAGTCCTTAATCTATTGCTTTGAAAAAGAGGAGCTATTTGTGCTATTAGTTGTAGTGGAAATTAGGACACCTCTACCCATCAGACAAACAACATCCCAAAAGAATCTCCAAATCAAATAAGCAGGGACAAAACACAAACACTAGTTCTTTTTTAGGAGGGCACTCGATGCTTTATATGTTTAAATGTATCATGGTTGTGACAGAAAAGGACAGAGCTTAGCAACTCTCTTCTATTCAATTCCAAATTGAAGATATCTACTTTAGAGTGCAGATGTGCAACTCTTTCCCATCAAGAGGTCACGCATTCAAAAAAGGCACACAGAGTAATATTATTATATAGCCCTACATTACTTCAAAGCTTTGTCCCAATTTCAGTGTCACTGGCGGTACACAGTGAGCACGCTAATGCATCTGTAGTGTAGTGCACTTAACAGGCTTTTGAAAATGCTTCATAAAGTCTTCATCTGCCAGGAGCACAAGACTCTAAATATTTCTTCTGTGCAAGTTTTAATTCTTTTAGGACATGTTAAATACGCATGCATTTATTACTGGTCTGTTCTACCAATCCACTCACTGATACTGCATCTAGTAGAATAAATATTTGTAACTACCCAGCAACACTTTCTGTAAAGCAGAACATCTCAAACACTTGACAAGAATCAATTAAGTCTTATTATATAGACATACTATTTTTCTCATTTTGTAGATCATGCCATTTAATTTCTTAAAGATGTGGAATAATTTAGGAGAATTTGTCTACAATAGGATTAACATGGAGCTGCTGCAGTTCCGGTATCCAGAAATCTCTGTGCAGCTTAAGGGTAAGCCTCATAACCATGTACATGGTGTTTGTTTACTATTTTGTAAATGTCTCATTCCATTTTAGAGCAATGCTCTACACATAGGACGCAGCCACATTAGAAACATTATAACTGATAAAAACCAAAGGAAATGGGGTCCATGATGCAGGTTCCAGTAGGCAAGAAAACTAGTAGCTGAAATTAATTCCTTACTTAAGTCCCATGACTTGAATAGACTGCAAAGTGCAGCAATTATATTCAAATACAATTAATGCCGTAATTATGACTTCAGAGATAAGTGGAAATATTTTGAGAAGCAGCAGTTCAACTAAAGCCATATTTAAAATAGGGAGTACTAGACTTTACCTACTGTAAAACAGTCTTAAGGGATTAAGTATACTTGTATTTTTAATTGTTTATGTCTAATATATGCTGGTTTGGAACTAAAGAAATAAAACCTTCTGTCTAACACACTACCGTTAATAACTGCTACCATAAAACATGAAACTTCTCTTTGAATTGAGGAGGAACTAATGCCCAAGTGTTTTAAGGGACACTTCATTTTTCCCCAAACACCTGTAAAGCTGAGGTCTTCAATACTTGTGGTGAATATCAGTGATTAATATTGACTTTAAAAATAATAGAGAACAAAGGTAATTAGTTCTTTCCGGGTAACATAATTTTCTCTGGGGTTACTGGAAGAAGGAATTTCAACATTTATTCCTCAAGTCTAAAAACAATCAGGAAAAAACCATGCAGTTATTACAGACACAGTTTGATGGGAAGACCGGTCATCTATAGGTGACAGGCCTTCCTTATACAATTTTCTTTTTTAAGATACAGAAAATGATGGCAGGAGAATGACACTTCATCTTCACAACTTAAGGGGGTAGAAAGTCAGAAGAGGCCAAAGTGATTTTCAGCTAATGTGGTATTTCTGAATGCAAGATTAACAACAGGTATTTCTGATTTAATTTGCTTTGTTTTAAAATCACTTCACTGCACACTAATACAGAACTTCATGACAGCCATAATTCAAAGGCTGTTCATAAGTACTAGCAGAAAATTCCATGATCAATATAACCTGCCACTTTGAGTAGGGAGGACAGTATTTTCCAGTAAGCTTTACCAAGTATTTCTACAAAAAAAAAAATTATAAGAAACCATACTCCATGAAGTTTAGGATCTAGTAGCCAGCTTGTAAATCTATGTGTTTGGAACTAGCAGAAATGGTAATTCTTCTGTTTAAGTCAAAGCAAAAACTAATCACGTATCTTTCTGCCAGTATGCAGACTTTGATTTCAAATTATGCATTATAAGGAGCATGCTGAAATTTGTGACAAGGAACAAAGCTCAGGAAGATGGAGCAGAAGATGGAATGAATGCGAAGAGAGAAAAGGGATACACAGATTTGTTCTACAGCTCTTTGAAGGAGAGAATAAAGAGAAGTTTGAGAGAAACACTAGAGAAAGGACAGTCAACCAGTTGGACAAGAAAACCATGTAAACATTATGTTGATAGACCAAGCGAAGAAATGTCAAGGACTTTACAAGAGATCAGGGAGAGAAAGGTATGAAGCATAGGCACAACAAATGCTTTTACAATTGAGAAGACAGTTTGCATTACAGAAATAAAAATGAAGCACTATCTTTCAGAAAGCAAAGAGTGCCTGGGCTTTAGAAGAAAAGACAAAAGCACAATGTTATACAACTACAACAAAAAAAACCAAACACATAAGCCCACACAAAACCCCAAGGATCCTAATTAGAGAGAACAGGGCTGACCCGTAGTCTTATTTTCTTTCATATATTCAGCCAACAAACTGCAGAGAATTCCAGCAGCTAGAATTGACAGTGACATTTTAAGTCAATGAGAATCTATTTTACTCTTCCTCCCACAACACAAATGAATAGTAGTGCTAATGAAATTCCACTCCTATTATAAATTGACAAACACATTCCTGCATTTATCCCTTCCAGCAAAATTTGCCTTTTAACAAACTCAAACTATTCTGAAATACCCAGCAGTCACAATACGACAAAACAAAATGCCACTCTCTCCTGCACTGCCCTTCTTCCAATTAGCTTGACTTTAGTGGATCAAGATAAAATATTTTCTACTGTATTTTACACCTACACTTTTGGATGAATCACACTAAAATTTACAATATTAGAGTCACAGATTTAAATAGAGTCTGGTTACTTATTTCATATTTGATCAAATGTTTCTTACTGAGGATGGGCCTCTAATTCACTACACCAAATTAACTCACTTTAAAAAAAAGCAGCCACCAAAACTTCATACACTCTCATTTTTAGCTCTATCTTTTTCAAAATGCCAAGGAATTACATTATGTGCAGAAATTACCAAAAGTTTACATAATAAAAAGAATTGATTGGCTTTTGGAACAAGGTGAAAAATATAATATGTGCATATTATTATTCAGAAAAATGAGATAAAATATTGCTAGTCCTTTCCTTTCAATGAGTTTCCTCAGAAAGGCTAGATAACCGTTTCCTATTTAATGGTGGTATACTAGGAAAGACCCCTTTGTATCTCAATCAGAAGTGTACAGAGAAATAATTCTGTTTCTTTCACGCAAAAAATAAATAGCTATAATATTTACCAAGCAGGAAAGAAAAAAAAAAAAAAAAAAAAGAGAATAGTGTTATGCTGTGAGCTGTCTGTTCTCACAAGTTAAGCAGGGTGTGATCAGCTCTCAACTGAACACATCAAACACACCCGGTGATGCAGTAGTGCCCTCTGCTCTGGTTGTGTTACACAGAAAAAAGGAAGGCAAGAGCTTTCACGTTTGAGCTGAGCTGTAAGGCAGTCAATTAGCCATTAGCCAGGGCGAACAATTCCATGGCACATGTGTACCTGCTTGACAAATTCCATTGAGTAAAGACACCCCCCCCCCTAGTTTTTATTTAACTCTTTCCTTCCATCCCTGAACAATTATGCACCCCATTGAATACAGTTAGTAATTTGCTCAGCCTGAACGTTGCCTAACACAACACTTCTATGAGCAAGTTCTCCCAAATTTGAGAATTCACACTGGTATCTGCTGTGATTAAAGACAATGAATAAATGCAGCATGTCATCTTCAAAATCCAAAGTGTTTTCTGCATTTACCTTCTTTCAGCATAGCTTTAATACAAACTGAATGGCATAAGTATTCTAAGTGTCACCACTCTTTATAATAGTAAACAGCTTTTCTAGCCATTTTGTGAATAAGTCCAGACCTATACTATTCCATCCCTAGCTTCCACCATCATCCAGACACACACTTCAAGAATAGTCTTCCAAAATCCTTTCTAGCATTTGCCTTCATCTGAACATAAAGTATCAACACCCCTAAGATGGCTTCTCCTGCTCTTGACTTAAATAGCATCTTCTTCAGGGACCAACTAAGCTTTTAGTACTTAAGAACTGGATCCAAGATATCCCATCTAGTGCCTTGTTAGGCTGATTTTCCCACAACTCTCTGTTGGGCGTGAAAACCTGACTTTCCATCATACCACAATAAAGAATAGCAACTTTGTCTATATAATAGTCATACAGTAATGGAAATAGCGTGAAAACTTCAACCTCAAGTACAAAGCTAGTATCCAATCCTGGTCTTATGTAAGTTCTAACAAGAAAAAATTGCTTCCACAAACTAAGCTATTTTCAATTAAATGTGTCCTACTGTGCTAAGATGGCACGACTAGTTCTGAATTCCAGATAGCTAAGATTGCCATGAAAAAGCTAGAGAAGCTTTATGTTAACCACAAATTCATTGGCAAAGATCATCCTTATATGTGATTAGCACTATAACACAGGTATATTTACTGCAATACAACAGTTCCAAGGCCAAAGAAATGCATAGCACAGGAAATAATTTCAGAAACATACAGGAGACATCTTAGCCACAGTTTACAACATTTAATTGCCTGTAGTGGGTATTATAGCACATTATTCTGATACTTCTATCTTTCAGAAAGCCTGGACTCTACAGTTTCTGTTAAAGAGATCACATGTAACTACTACTAACCTGTACATTTTCTGAAAATGGTTTCTGAAGATAATATCAAGAGAACAATAGAACCCATTTACTATAAGCAGTTAATTCACGATCTGTATATCAAAACAAGTTGAGTTTTGCGGTAATGTTGTTATAGATAGCTTTACCTGCAGTCATCTTTGTAAAAGCACCTTATTTCTTCTAAATCACTGCTAAGAGAGTCAAATTTCAGTGGAGAGAATAAGGATTAAGAAGAAGCGAGAGTAACACCACCCTTCCCATCAAGTTCCTAAGACTAACGGATTCCCAGAACACTCACCACTCTGTAAAGTGCTTTTTCCTTTCTTTACCTTTACGGTGTGCACCTGCATGATATCTTCACTGAAAAGGAAGCTATTTTGGTCAAATATTCAGTCCACTGCTATCACATACATCAAATAAGACAGAACCTGTGAACAAGGCAGCAGTAATTCTGCTCATTTGAACTAATTGAAGAACTTAAAAATTAAACTCTTTGGTCCCTGAAAATTAAGGAAGTATTGGCATGGAAAGAGATGAAAACTTACAGCAAAAAATAACGTTATCGTTTGTGAAACAATAGGAACTTTCCGTTCCCCAAAAGTACCCATACACTTTTTCCACTATTCCCTCTACAACTAACACGATTTGCAAACTATGCCTTCCCACAAGAACACTATACAAATCCCTACAATGTCCTCTACACAGACAGGGCAGTGATTTTGCTTTCCTCCATGATACTCGTAACCCCCAAAGAAAGCACAAGCCAACCTCCTCAGTTTTCAAAACTGTCCTTATCTTTACCTCTCACAGAAGAATGGAAAGTCCAGGGAACAGTGAAAGAATGCATATTCACATCCTGACTTATTTCTTAGTAACTTTGCCATACAGACAGAGATACATATATTTCTTTCCCTTTATCATTGTTGCCTTTACTTAGTGAAAGTATGCTTTGTCCTCAAGCTCTCTGGAGAAGAGATATGCATGAACACAGAACTCCCTAGGAACAGTTTATTAGTTTCAGGTTTTGGCACTACCTCCTTCAGGATCTTCTTTCTGCTCACAGGTAAGTCCTAGAAAGGTAACTGCATTGACAATAGGGGGGAAACCAAGCAGGAATATATGCAGCTAATGAGGCTCACCTTTGCAAAGGAAGCACCTTTCCTAATCGGCCTCAATATACAGTTTGAATTTACTAACATCAGACATAAAAAATCATCTTCCCGTCATCATCTGCTCCTCGGGTTCTAGACTGCACAATTCCCTTTTCCATTTTATTCCTTTGATTCAGTTGAGGACCGTTACTGCTGATAAGTATTTTGGACAGAAAAATATCAGCCTCTTATGCTTAAAAAATAATTACCTCTTTCCTATCCACTTTTATTTTTATGGAAAGTATTGCTCGTGTTCATTTGAAACAATTTTTGCTTTTTATTTAATACATTACTACATAAGAAGGTTTGGTAATAATGCTACAGCAGAGAGATCGAACACCTGACAGGTCCAAGAGCAGTTAGGCATCCATGAAAGAGCTGAAGTTGAGAATTTTGACGCAGTGAGATCCATTATGTTGCAAGTCTTAAACAGCATTTTCACAAACCTCCAGCTTCAGTGATTGGGAGAGAGACATCACGCAGCCAAAGACAGAAATAAGTCAATGGATGAGTTGTATATATATTTCCACCTGCTGGCAGAAAGTGTTTACACAGCAGTAGTATGCTTTTACAGTGGTTTAAGTCTGGAATAAATCCAATAAATCAGCGGAGTTTTTCTTGGCTAAAAAATGAACACAAAGCAGTATTTATCCTACCATGTCACTAGCACACAAAGATTATTATAGAAAGTCTGCTTTTGATAAGGCTGTATACCTCCAGATCTGGGGCCCTAATATTAGTCTAACTGATTTATAAGATGTGTATTTTTTTAAATAACAACTAAGTGCTACCAGTTTCCCAAAACTGTAAGTAATAAGCTTAAATTACTAAACACAGAAACATGTTATGACTGTATTAATCAGGTCCAATGCTCAGCAAAATAAGTATTTGTCAGTTGATGTTTGTTTGAAATTAAAAGGTGTTTTAAGCCAGGACTCACAGGAATGAGCTCATATTCACCACACGCCACTGAATTGCTATAACACGAAAGCAACTGTCCTCATTTCAGTTCTTCAGAACCGATTGCAGCAAAGTATGATAAAGTCAATATGACAGTTGGAAGAAGCCCTTTCCAAAGCACTACACTATGTCAAAAAAGCCTCTATTGTCTATAAACAGAGAGGGTGAATTAATATCTGTTCTCCGTTACACCAATAAGCAGAGTCTTTCCAAGTAGACACCACACTCCCAACCTCACTTGGGGATTTTCCCACACTGTGCACTCCAGGCTTTCATCGTTCAAGTCCCAAACAGCAGTGGGAGCTAAACATTTCATGGAACAGAAGAAAATGAGTCATCCTGCTGCAGGACTGTTCAAGATGCATGAAGAGACTAGTTTACTAGTTATCAAACTCTACATTCTACACTCCTTTCACAAAACCTTAGTTGAGATGTTGAAGTCTCTGCTTTCTCTCCCTTCTGACATCGATGACGTGTGACAAGGCTGTTTTCAAACACATTTCCAAACTCAGCTCTGTAAAAAAACTTCTTGAAATATATACTATTGCATTAACACATGCCAGAAAGCATCTAGCTTTTGTGCTGCCCCCCATATCTATAAATACCCAGAGACTGACATGCAACTACCAAATCAAATCCAAACTTCCTCCAAGAATACTGAAAATTTCATCTTTGTCACTAAATAAAGTGTTACATCTTTGTGCCAAAATAATATCCCATACATGTATATAGTAAAACTTGAAAAAAAAAAAAAAAATACCAGCAAATATTTTCACAAATGGCTAGTGCCAAGAGAAGAAATTCTCAAAACAAGAAGTGCTGTGATCTATTACAGCATTATGCATTCAGTCTTCTGTCACAG
The DNA here is from genome assembly GCF_965231255.1 of Vanellus vanellus. Classification (NCBI taxonomy): domain Eukaryota; kingdom Metazoa; phylum Chordata; class Aves; order Charadriiformes; family Charadriidae; genus Vanellus; species Vanellus vanellus. The sequence continues at coordinate 8,204,780 of NC_138921.1, forward strand.
AATCATAGAATTGCAGAATGGCTTGGATTGGAAGGGACTTTTAAAGGTCATCTAGTCCAACCCCCTGCAATGAGCCAGGGACACAAGCAGCTGTCATGCAGCTCATCGAGGTAACTATCAATTCTGATTCTCTACAGCTATCTTAAGAAGAAATACTTCAGGGAAGAAAAAGAATTACCATGCAATAGGCTACAATTTAATTAGAAGAAGGAACATGCTGAATATAATGTCAATGGAAGAATATGCTAATGATCATTTTAATGAGATAAATATGCCCTCATATCCCCCATCAAAAATGCCCGAGATCCATCTTTGCAATGGTAGGTAGCAGCTGCATGAAACAATCTCCCTTTCTACTGATGTGGGCGATGCTAAAGCAGCAACAATTACTGGAATTCCAGTCAGGAAGGAGAGGAGGAACAAGCAATGCTTTTAGCTTCCGAGACATATCAGGGCATGTTTCCCTTCTGTCTGTGAATGCACGGTTTCAGGGAAACAATCCCTGCCAGAGCTCTCATGGGACAATGCATCTCCTCAGTTGTTCCAAGTGTAACCCTCCAGATGGAGGGGAAATCCAGCTTTAAAACTAAAAGGCAACAGTGACTGTTTTATTAGAGTTTAATGCTCCTGACATTACTATCCAGGTATTTTAAGAGCCTATTTCAAAATTTAACAAACTCATCAGGTTTTTAACAACTTTGAGTTGTACAAGGAAAAAGTCTAGCAAAATTCTTATTGACAATTTTCAACAAGTTTCTACTACAAAGTTGGCAAGTCAGTTTTGGAAGACTTGTTCCATGAACATCCCTGTTGAAGCCAACTGGACCAATTTATACACCACATATAGCTTAAAGTTAAAAAAAAAAAAAAAAAGCGCAATGTTTAATCAATGCTTACCATGGAAGAATAATCTTAGAATTACAAGAAATCAAGAAAGTAGCAAAGGCCAAATAAAATTGCCTGTCCTCTCTTATAAAGTATACTTTTTAACACCGGAACAAATAAACAATTAAAAAGTCACCATGGCATGGTGCAGCAGTTGAAAATGGCTGCATTTCAATTGCATCTGTATCTAATCCGCAATTTAAAGTTAATTGATGAGGATATGTTTATGGCAGGGGGCACACTAAGGAGCAGATATTGTAAGATATTTCTAAGTTGATGCTTTATATTTATTGTTTAATTCTTTTCATCATCTAAGTTTCCTTTATCTGCTTAGAAGAGGCTTTAATGGATCTAAATAAAAGGAGAACATTTGTCTAACATTTATGCCTTACCGATTCTATTAGGTGTTGCTGTAAGAAATGTAAATCAAGAGATTGGGTCTTAAAGTTTTATTCACTGTAGTTTTAATAGACCATGCCAATATTACTCTAGTATTGCCAGAGATGTCTTCAAGAACAGCAAATGAATACTAAGAAGGCCTACCATGATGCCTGCTATGGAAGTACAGATTAAATCCTAAACTTTTAATCTCCCAATTGGATCCACATGGGGAAACTCAGTATGGCTTCAGTGAATATGCCAGCAGAGATATCACAGAGGAGTTACGCTGTATGTTTAACCAGAATGGAAATACTTGCAGATCTTAAGGATCAGATGTTACATGTTTGTTTTCAATACTAATGCGTGCAAAGATGTAGGACTCTTTGATAGGTGTACATTAGCATGTTTCCACATGCGTACACTGTCTACAGATTGTCAGTATTTTGGGCCTTTTTTCCAAGAAAAGCATACAAATTTTGAATATTAATGCATTTTAGATGAAGCAAGTTTTCTCTAGGCCATGACATAGAAAGCAAGAAGGCACATAATGAAGTATCATACAGACTTCAGCTATGTGAAAGTCCACTTTTAAGGTCAACCTTATCCAGGCAATTCAATGAAATTTTACTGCCGAAAGATGAGTACTTTTGCAAGACATTTTACTAGTAAGTAGGCTATATTTGCCATGTCAAGAAATCAGTTAACTACACCCTAGTAAAAAAAAGCCTCCCTGTTTTCATAATCAGAATTCCAGTAGTTCTGATGCTCCCTAAAGTAACTCATAATTTATAAAACCCTACCTGACCAAACCACAAAATATTATTTGTAGTAATACAACCTATCTTCTGTTAGTGCATAGGCAGCTGCACCAACAGTGAACTGGAGGAAACAAAATAGCCCCAGCCTGCTGCCTGTTGTGCTGTTCCTGTAGAGCACCAGGCTTGCTCTTGCCACTGTCATCGCAGTTAGGAGGAGACCTAAGTATGGAGGGCAGCAACTTCCAACATCATGGCGGCTGGCAACCCAGGCCTCATACAGGTTCACAGGAGGAGTTCAAATCTTCAGCTGCCTGGATCGCTCGGTCATCAATAAACCATGCCAGGTCATAAGAAGCACCAAGGCAAATTCCCCACACTTTCAAACAACTAACCTTTTTTAATTAGGAATTATAAAGTAATTCCAAAGGAGACTACCAGAAATACATGAAGTTAAATCCATGCATATTGTACGTAAGAACCCAATATTCCTTTCTAAATCCATTCAACAACACCAAAGGCACTAGAACTGTGTGGATAACAATGAAGGCAAAATTAGGACTCATCCGCAATTCTGGAAGGCTTGTATGATCATTAACTAAAGCATGCATAAAGGCATACAACACAGAGCAAGTCATCAGACTTAGTTTGTAAACTATGTCATGCAGAGACAATAGTAAAAGTTCAAATTAAAGATAAATAAACATGGTGTCAGATAAACAGATAAAAAGTAATTTCCAAGAGCTACATACAAAAAACCACTAATTAACATCTATGTATAATATAAACTACACGAAAGGGAAATTCCTTTCTAAAATTACTTATCTCAGACTTGTTTAGGCTGCAAATGTTTATAAACCAAAATGCTATCTTTCGGTCATTTAAGTATTTGGGTCATATCTTCCACTTCCTGAGCGTGACAAAGAATCTGACATGCCCAAGACAATTTTATAATAAACTTAACTACAGACAATTTTTTAAAAAATAGCTTACTTGCAAGAAATATCAAGCATATTAAGTAGGAGTTTGATTAATCTAGAGCAATCCATCAACTAAACAAGATTAATTCATCATTCTTGATTGTTCCAGAAAAGATGGTAGAAACCCAAAATAAGCAGACATTAATCTGCGAACAATGAATTAGGTGAAAAAGTTAATTACAAGGAAAAAATGTTTATAACAGATAAAACCCACATGTTCTGGACAGCTCAGGTCTGAAATCTGGCAGCTGGAAGATGTTTCAAATCGAGTCAACTCTGTCTTGCACATTACAATCAAAACTGGCCATTTAAAACACAACCACAATTCTGGAAATATCTATTTATTATTAATTTCTGAAAAGGCAGTTATTTTTAATGTTTAACAAATCATTTCTGGGCAACCATTGGCTAGAAGCTTTTGTGCCAAATCCACTTGTAATAGTATTGCTGGGGCAGGGGGTAGAAATTCTTAATGAAAGTTAGTGCACAGTGAATACAGTATCTTGCTCTCCAAAACGTTCACCTTTGAAAAAATATTTAATCTTTTTCTTAAGTGACATCCATGAAAATGCTACTAATAATATTATATTAAGCTTTTATCAAGAGTTGAGAACTAATACACAGTCTTGAAAGCTTTACATCTATTCTTTCTCTCTAATCTAGATTCCTTGTTTAGATGACCAGTACTATAATCTGTGATTATAGAATTTATCTGTGATTTATAGAATTTAGGCCATGTCTACCATTGCTCCAATAAGTATTCATCCTGCAATTCTCCTTGTCTTCTGAGAAGGCACTCTGTCTGTTTAGACCTACTCCTGCATACAATACAATATACACTGGATGATATATGAAAAATAATTATAGATAACCAATTTTTATAATGCAATGATTTTCAGAGCTGTAGGTATTAAAAAAAATAAATCAATACGCTGGCATAACAGAAATGGTTAAAACTTCTTTCTCCTACTTAGGAAATACCTTTTTTTCCGTAATCAAGTAGCACAAGTTACTTAGTCTTCATATAACTCTAGTTATAGCAGACTGTTATAAGCATTTTTTGAAAGAAGAGGAAAAGTCTTCACATTCAGACAGTATAATGTTACTCCCACTGAAAGCCACAGAAATTCTACTGCTGACCTCAGTGGGAGTAAAAGCAGTTCCAAATGGCTCCAACTTTTCAGATTTTCCACCAAGACATCTATTACAAAAAAATGCAATTCTATTTTAACATTAAAAGCCACAAACCAATAACGAATCAAAATAAAACTAAAATTGTTTCTATAAGTGAGCAGTCTCAGCCAATGAGTTGCACTTGTAAAAGAACTAACCAGCATTCTTCAGGGCTGACAAGCAATAAATTGAAAGCACCATCATTCTGAAAATGTATGGCGCTCCTGATTAAGGGTGACATACTCTTTAAAATGAGTACAGAGCTTACCTCACTTCTGAAAGAAGCAGATCAGTCTTAGTCATGAACTCTGTAAAAAATATCTTTGGTAATGATAGCACAATTACTACTGTTTCTTCAATGTAGAAGGAGCAGGAACATTTCAAAGTTGTACACTCCTCTACTTCACAAATATACTGCAGAATAATAATAGGTTGCTCATGTATCCATAAACAGCATCTCATTTTATTGCCTCCTACTTTTTTCCTAAGTTTGAACAACTAGTGAGGCTGTTTGGTAAGAGATAACTCCTCATAGATCCTGTCACTTTATTGCCTTTCACACCTACAATTATTTGCCTTTGCGCTACATACTACAAATTTCACCTCAGGATGACAGTGAAAAATCCCCTAAGAAATCTCCCATCTCTTCTATATTGTTTAGGATATTAAGAAGCAGTAACATTCAGGTTTGCTCGTACTATGTAAACCTTTCACCCAAACTTCTACTTTCCCTAAAACAAAGTTATAAAGAGACCATTAAAATAAATTAAATTAGAAAATTAGGGCTTTCAGAAGTTTGAATTATTCAATTTTATTCATTTAGCAAGTACGGCCGTCTTCTGGTTTTATTCATTTAAGAGACCAACTTCTTCTAATTATGTTCCTTTATCCCAACGTAGATAGTTCTTCCTTGTTTAAGAAAACTTCGGTCTGGTTAGTTATCTCAGGAATGACTTCTCCAGCCATCAGAAGTCATACAAATTAATAAATTGCTTGGTCTTTGACTATGCTTACTGTACTGTTCTGACAAGGGTCCTTCACTTAAAACCAGTACTCTAGCAAAAGGGTCAGATCCTGCAGAAAGCCATACATCCCATCACACAAGTAGGTAACCACTGAATTTATACCTGTGTTACATTCACCTGCCACAGGCTGCCAGAGAACCTGTCGCTCAGAGAACAACCTCAAATGAAGTCTGATGGTACAACTGAACACAAAACCCTAAGTGGCTGAGAGCAGGCAGTTAAGAGGTGGGAAGCCAGTTCACCTCTTCTCTAGAAGTAGGACAGCAGCACAACAAAACATTTTGAAAAGGTCTACTTATAAAGTTGTGGAAGCTTTGTTATTAGTTACATTCTATTTAGTTAATTATTCTCCACTTCGATTATGCAGACATTTGGGTTTATATGGTGGTTTGCTATTCCAAGCAGACTAATTCCAACTCTTACATATTTTAGCCATACTCAGTTCAATAGTCCTACTGTTTGAGAAAAAGGCCACTAAATACTATTACTATAAAATGAATCTAGTCTTTCATCACTTTATTGTTAGCTAGAGAATGAAAATTGTGAGACTACCTGGAATAGTAAATAGCAAGAAGGATTAAATTAGTAACAATTTTGCCTTGTAGGTTTCATAGACATGAGTGTGTGTAGTCAATAAAATAAAAATACATTTAAGGAAATTTTGACAATTCTTACCACCCTTTCAGGTGAGTTGTTAGGCCCCTTTCGTTGTTCATAAAACACAACTCAAAGTGATGGATATCCCTGAAAAACATAAGAGACAGATCAAACTCTGAACAGAAACTCTTAACTAGTGTGCCTAATGACTTGTTGACCTGAGTAATGGGACAGCTCTATATACAGCTTCACAGCCCAAACACTTGCCAAGACTGCCCTGCTATCCCTGGTTCAAAACAGCTAAGTCAAGACTTACATCAGTCTCTAGAGTTCCCGCTTCCTGAAATCAAAGTTCATGGTAAAAATATCTTATCTCGTTTGAATGCTGTAGTACACGGCCAAGTTTCTATTGAAATCTCCGGATCACAAAATCCAAAAATCATTTAAGTGTACAGTAACAAGATGCAAAAAAGCCAAGATGTTTTTTCTTATTATCTCTTTGCTTAAATATATTTTTTCCAGATCATATGCTTGATTTCAATGACCTAACAACTGTTACATACAGGAATATTTTCCACAGAAAATATACATACTTGAAGTTACAAGGCAACTGGAGAATTTTTCAAATCAAGCTAACAATAACACAAAGTGTTAATTCCCAGGGAACACAAACACTGTCTCGGGCTACATTTTGCCAAGTCTCGATCAAGTGTTCTTTGTGTTTATTTTAACTGCAGAAATCATAAATTTCTGTTTTACCTATCTTTGTTTCCAAACTAGAAACACATCTGATTCCATACATACACTGCAAATTGGAAGTTGCACCTTCATCTAATGCAAACACTAAAAGCTAACAGCATTTGGGTTACAAGAGAGGATAAATTTTACTCTGATCTTAAATCTTAAAAAAAAAAAAAAAAAAATCTCTAGAGTCCTCTACAGAATTTCTAAAGCTAAAAAAAAAAAAAAAGTAGCAAAATAATTGAATTCTTAATTATCACTACATACTGGGTAAGGCACAGAGAAAAATATATATATACACATACACACACCAAAGCACCACTGGCCATTGGTCCTTCTACTGCTGGCTAGACTGGATTTGTAGGACAGTCACACTGACATATTGGGTATCCTCTAACAGCAGTGATTTAAGTAATCAATACCACAAATAATTAGGCTTTGTTTTGGCTGGGGGGGGAAGGCATGGGTGTTGTTTTGTGGGTTTTTTTTGTTGTTTGTTTGGGGGTTTTTTGTTTTTGTTTTGTTGTTGGGTTTTTTTGGTTTCTTTTTACAGTCATCAGTGAAGAGTGCTCACACACAAGGCCCAACCTGAAGCTACTAATACCAGTAAAAAATGACTAACACTCAGACCCATAAAAGATGTATGTGCACTCAATGGGAAAAATAGCTTTTTATAGCACAGAAACGGATTTATTTTTAAGAGACCTAAAAAATATGAACAAAGCTATCTGCAGACTGCTTTTATGAAGGAAGACTTTGGGGTTTTTCCCCCATCTTTGTAAGACTGTCAGCATTTGGCTGCCTTAGAAACCCCATATATTCTCCATGTGTGCCTTCACCTTCCACAGTAATTTTTGTGTTTCATTTCACAATTTCCATGCTATGAGGCAACACTATGTCTTAATACAGAAACTCCAGTGGCTTTAGGATGACACTTGATGAAAATGTATCTAATTAGCAAACGGGATGCTTTATTTATCTTCAATTCTCATAAGTAAATGCTTTTAAGTACTGCAGAACAAAGGAAAAACCTCATCACAATCATGAAACATATTAGCAAGTACACGGAAATTCAATTTGTCACAAAATAAAATTTCATTATGGGGGTCATGTTGCTCCCGAAGCAGCAGTGAGGGAGATGGCAGAACCATAAGAAATGTGTTGAATCAGTACAAATCCAACCTCAGGCAAGAATTTTCCTCAGAAGTTTCATTTTTATTAGCAATTCAGGTTTTGCCTGCTGAGCAATTCAATCCAGAGGTCAGAAGCAAAATCTTGCCATTGCCTGCCCTGGTAACATTTTTTCCAAAAAATAAAATAAACACACAATTTCCCCTAACCAAAAAGAAATGCAAACAGCGAAAACAATCAGAAATAATATTAAACAGACATCAGTGGGGTAATATTACAGATTAAAAAATGTCACTAATAGCTTGATTAAGTTTTAAAACATTGCAACAAGTCCTAAACTGACCCTTCTAAATTTATTTTTAAATAAGTATTGCAATTCCGTATGAGCCATTTTAAAAGCTTCTAGTCTTTATAAAAAGTGGAAAATTATGGTCTATTTAAAAAAAAAAAATCACCATTAAGAATCTCTGATTAGGAAAATCAAAAGCTGAATGGGAAGGCATTCTAGTTCATGTTTTCAATATCAATCAAAATGTCGCGAGTTACAAATCTGGGTACTCTGCTACCTATACATGCCTGTAGCACCTAGGAAGGTTTCATGAAGAAATTATAAAACTTACATCCGTGTACGTTATAACTTTTTCTCTTTTGGGGGCAACATAGCTCAAAAAGTATGTTCCACATTCTGGCAATTCTCACTTGATTAAAAACTAACCACTATTCAGCATCTGACTCATAGGAAGAGAAATTCAAGCATATGATACATGCACTGTAAAAAGACCAGACTAGAGCAACTTTTGATGAGAACAATCACCTGATACTAAAACATATCCCTAACTTTATGCAATAACATACTCTTAAAATTGCAAGGGGTGTGGATGTAATGCGACTTCGGATATCCTTGTACAATACAGCTGAGCAAAACACTAAGTAAATCAAGCAGCAAAGCAAAAGAACAAGATTTCCAGTCTTCACTTATAACCTTGTTTAAAAAGTTCAGTCTGTCAAACTCCAGGTCCCAGAACCAAGACAACATTGCAACTACAGAAGTAGTACAATTGGAGGTGTATTTTGAACTTGCCAAATAAGTATCATGGGTTAACACACAACAAGGAGAGAAGAAATGCTGGGAAAAGAGCACTTAATCTAGTGCTGTATCATAAGCTTGAACAAACCTCTTTCTGCCAGACCAGCAACCAAGAACTAATGAGCATATACTCTGAAAACTGCAGGAAGGACTATCTTAATAAGTCTCTTATAAATATTCAAAAGACCCACCATATTAGCAGTTTCAAACATAGTGAAGGGTGAAGGTCTCGTAAAGAACAGCTCTAAGCATAACGCAGCCAATTCTGACTGGAACCTTATGTTGAGCCAACACCAGCTGACAAGGGCATGACCTTCTATTGATGCTGAAAACGATGACTTGGTTCAAAAATTGTTTCATTTTGCTGCCACAGATTTAACAGCTCAGGCTTCGTCCCCATGAGATGAGTAAAACATGCTCATTAGGTAACCTAGTTCCACAGAGACAGGTTTTTAAACAAAGGCTAAGCACCTTTATTTTAATATTACAAATATGTCCTCAAGGTACTTTAATGCAGACCAGTTGTAGAGGTGAAAACCAAGCACAGATCTCTGGTCCCACAACTGTGCCACAGTACCACATTCTCAACAGGAGGATTGCACTGATGAAAGTTACAGGTAACATTAAATATGTCAACAAAAAGCAGTGAGCACTGAGCAGAAATACAGCTCAATACACCACCACAGCAATTCTGAGGCTCTTCAAAAATGTGCATAAATAAAAGGAAATAATTTTCATTTGTTTATCCAGCCTAGCAGACAATTATGAATTATTTTAGCAACTTCTTTCAGCTTGTCCAAAATATTTACTGCCTATTGTTTTCATCTTCCTAGATACAGACAGGACAATGTCAGACAATATCTGTTACAATCAGCTTGGATTTACTATTCCTACCATCTGTCTTAAGTCAAACCAATAAAGTAATACTGAACAAGAAAAGAGGATGAGAGGAAGAAGGGAATCAGAATACCATAAAGATAAGCAGGCAGTTATTTCTTACTCTGAATGCAATAACAAGAACTCTAGAGGCCAAAATGTTCCAGCTGAGCTAACTATGGCTTCCTGCTGCTGTTACTAACATGGTATTGTAGAAAAGTAATTGCAAATATTACTCACAAAGTACAAAATACCAAATAGAAACAAACAAGATAATGGAAGAAACATGTATCTACTGGCAAAGCTAAAACTCATTAGAAGATTATATTCAATATGCTTTGAAGCCATCTGTATAAAGCAACAGTGAAAGCCTTTAAATTTAAATAAATCTTTTAAAATTCTGTATTTCACTAGAGGCAGAAGTTTGACTTTAAGTGTTAATTTAAACAGCTATAACTAAGTTGGTTAAAAAAAAAATGAAACAAAATGGAGTTTCATAAATGCAGCTGTTAATGGTACCCTCCGAACCAGAGCCACATCCCAGCCTGATCCCCAGCTCTGTCCACTCAGCTCTCCCTTTGCACCCCTAACCCATGCTGGGAGATTCACTCATGGGTTGTACTCACTGGTGAGAAATGTTAAGGGAGATTGTCTTGCATCCCTGAAACTCCTTTCTGGATTTCCTGCCCTTTGCACCATCAGGATCCTTGCAACTTTGCTGCTTCCTGTAGAAGGCAGAATAATTTGAAGGATATTCAATCATTAACCATCTTATTTTCATAGAATTGCAGAACAGTTGAGGTTGGAAAGGACCACTGGAGATCATCTGGTACAATTACCCTGCTCAAAGCAGTCAATTATGAGCAAGTTGCTCAGGATCTTTTCCAGTCAGGTTTTGAAAATCTCCAAGAATGTAATCTTCACAAGCTCTCTGGACAATTTGCTCCAGCATTCAGTTTACACTCACAGTACATTTTTTTTCCTCAGTTTTTGATCAAAATAATGACTTCTTCACTTGGTACCTATCAGCATATTAGGCTGTGCTGCCTGTTGTAATATCCTTGATCAGTGGGAGCTGCTGAAATCAATGAGCTCTGAAAATGACAATGAGATGTATAACCATGAAATTTATTGAACATGCGTGCATGCATTAGTAATGACACAGTATGGCCTCTGGGTCCAATAATGCAGAGAGCTGGATTCCTTCATCTTCCAATGAGTGCTCTAAATTCCCTAGTCACACAAGGACATACAAAACAGGCATACACTTTTTTACTCCTGGATATTACACCTACTTTAAACCAGTTGGATTTTGTCTTGTTATTGTACATACCCGATAAGTTTCTTTCAATTTCATAGTGTCAAAGATATTTTAAATAATTAGTTTCTCACTAAGCATCTACTGTTAACATTCCTTTGCCTCCAAAAATACATGTAAGCAGTTATTCCGAGGTGTAACTGGAAGAAATCTGTATAAACTTAGTGCTCTTGAGATTTCTATCATAAATCAGTCACTTGATTTCATGAGAAATGACAAGAATGCAGAAGCATTTTTTTTGTTCTTTATTACAAAAGTCTCAAGTGACATTTGCTGTAGGAAAGACAACGGGCAGTGAAACATCAAAGGTTTCCAAACAAAAGTCAGTTCTGTTCATAATTGTCCTCTTAAAACACATAAGTAATTCAGGTGTATTCAAACTACAGCTGTGTGAAGAAGAGAGAAAAGAATATCAGGCAGTTGATCACTAGTACTAAAACTGTGTAATTCTTATATTTGTGCATAATTCCTTTCTCATTTTACATTCTCTGGAAGAAAATGCCTTGAGACATTTCTTTTCCGCATTAGAATTCTTCAACTTGCTGTAAATATTTTATATCTGTGCAGCTACTGAAGTCACTAAATTATCAATCTTGTACTCTAAAATAAGTCAGCCTATTTCAGCATCTTCCCCCTTCCCCTTCCTTTATTACAGCTATTTTCATTCTGGACTCTCCACACACTGTGTGCACCTGTAATCTCTATCTACACTGTATCAGTAGGATCCTCCTAATTAGATTTAATTTCTTCAAGTGAGAAAAAAGTGACATGCTAAGCCTGCCAGTTCTTTGAAGAATGTCCTAGAAGGTCAAATGGTGTGTAAATAAGGGCTTTGTGATCTGTTTGACACAAGATAGGGTTGGTCAACATTTCAGATGCCTTCAGTAATGAAAAGCAAAGTAACTGATATTGATTTCATTCACATCAATCTCAAAATGGTAAACAAAATAATTATATCCTCTATATAGCAGTCTCATGGATACATGCAGATGTACTTAATAGATCTACAGACAGTAGAAAGCTCCTTTAAATCAGACACTATGTGAAATTCTAGTTTTCTTAATTGAGCTACTATGCGGACAGTAAAGTTTCCGAGATCTCTAACATCACTTACCCATTTGAATTTAACCAAAGTCAAACACTACAAAGATCATAACTTTTCCTATCAATTACAGCTCCAAAGTTTGTATACTTCTGAAACAATAGCTCTGTTCTTTAACAGAGATACCTGTATTACTGTTTTTGAAGCTTTTACAATATCAAAATGTTGTTTACTGCTTTAAAAAAAAAAACACATAAAAAAATAAAATTAAAAAATAGCACTCTTTCCTTTGTGAGACCAGCTGCTTTCCCTAGCTTCAACTTCTTTTCACAGGAAATAGTTGTGTTTATTCTTTAATTCTTATTAGTCTTTCCCTTCTTTTGTGGTACCATGACAAACTACAGCTTAGATTATTTTTTTAGGCCTCTCAAGGGCTAAAAAGCTTCTCCCACAGGCCTTGCTTCCTGCATCATCAGTGAAACCACACAGCACAATCGCATATACACTAAATCTCTAGCCTACAGCCTCCTTTTCCCAACTGCATTACTGCAACAGACACATCCACATTTGGCAGCAGTAAGTTCTTTCATCACAGGAATCAGCAACCAATTTGTTTATTAAAGTAAAACACGGCACTTTCAAAATGCAGCAGTATTTATTCATTATCACACCGGTAGTAAACCTGTAGCACAAAAGATAAAAACAATAAAAAGTCAATGCATAGTCTTATTTATGCTTCAAATGTCTATTGCCAATTGCTGCAGTTCTCTCAATCCAACTAATGCCCATCTCCTGATGGGGAAAACAACCTCAGCCTCTCCGTTCCCTGGCTAGTATGCCAGCATTCTTTAACACTCCCTTAGTTAGTCTCTTAGTTCACATAAATCCCTCCTTTCCTAGGCACAGGGTCCTGAAACAGTGTCACTAGAATCCTCTCTCAAACTGACCACAGTAAAAGAGAAATGTCACAGTGCTGAGAAAAGGAGCAGAGCAGTATACTCCCCCTTAGATAAAGCTTAGCTACCTTATTTGAGTGTTAGTTTGGATATTCCCTATTTATCTAAGCTGTTGTTTAATCTCCAGTGCCTGGTTCTTTCTACAAGTCTTCTTCATCAAGTCTGATGGAAAAAGCAACAAAACACAATATATTAGATTATATCAGAAAACCAAAAAGATTTCTCTTGTAAGACGCATACATTTTCAGTAAGTTTAGAAATAGTAGACCTAGCCTGGATTTCTTCAGGAGAGAAGGGAAAAAAAAGTATTAGTCAACTACACAAGAACCGAGAGCGCTGCATGTGAGAAAGGACAACGTAACACTAAGATCTAACAGCGAACTATTTACAGTAGAAGGCAGGAATTGCTAACACCAGTATACGTGACAACAGAACAACTGCATCTGGAATTCCGTTTGATATTCCAGAGATCCATATTAGACAGAGATTAACTCAGCGTAAATACAGACAACTGAAACTACCTGGGAACGGACTGGCCATTTCATGAGCAGAGAATAAGAGTTTGGATTACTTAGCCCAGCAAAACAAAGGTTGAAAGGAGGCAGAGCTGTCCTCACTAAATATACTAAAGACGCAATTCTCAGAAAGAGAAAAAGAGAAAGAGAGGAGCCATTGAAGCACAAGACCAAGCCAATGTGAACTGGCTAAATAAAAAACAAAGATATAAGCTGAAGCACAAAGAAATTTTTAACCATCAGAATGATCAGTTCTTGTGGAGCTGACATTATGAAGAAGATGCTTAAAAGGCAGAAGCACAGCAGAGCTGTCCAGACTCAAAGGAAAGCCCACATAGCTAAACTTCAGTGAAAGTTCCAACATGAAATCATTTGTTTACTCTACAGCTCAGGTTTCTGTGATGACAGAGGAATGATATAACATGCTGGCAGCTTAGAGAATATTCTTTTAGATGTAACTACTATATATGACTTTTATTTTCCTAAAATATCAAAGCCAGGCACTTAACTGTAGGAATGCAGATGAAGGTTATGGAATCTATACAAAATCATATTTGAAAGAAAAGGAAATAGTATTTTCCTGAAGTATAAGAAAAGGAAGGAAGTGCGAAACGCAGACTACTGTCCCAGAGGTGCAGCTGACACAGGAAACATGACATATGCTATGGTAAGTATTACATTACCGAAATGAGTATTAAACAGTTCATCATTATCTAGTGTCCCAGGAGCAGTATCACTGCCCTTAAACACTTAAATCTTGAGAAACAGAATGATTGAAGTAAAAACACCAAAGCGGCAAGTGAAATAACTTATTCTAAAATTAGCAGAAGGGGGACTGGAATGAAATTCGAGGTCTCCTCCTTGAAATACTATACAACATTGCAGTTTGAAGCAAAGATTTTGTATGCTATATGAAGAAATCTTGCAAAAGATGATTGCGCAGGTCTTTATGACTTAACTTGCTTTGACTTGTTTTCTGTCCCTCTAGATCCAAAGCTTTCCACTCAGTGCTCTATTTCTTTAAGATTCCTTGCAGCATAGGCTTTTGCATCTTATTTTGACATGTGCCGAACAATGCAGTAAGTTCAACAACTAAACTTTATTCTCTATAAATTAACGTTAAACAACTTGTTTCCTAATGAAAACACAAAAGGAAAGAAATTAATTTAATGAAAATCTGTGTCTAGTCTTGTTCTGGCCTCAAGTGGATAGGAGTTTGCAATACTTCTCTTTCCCATTTAAAAAAAGGGAAGAGAAAAAAAAAAGACAGTAAGACAATTCACACAGTTACTTTGCAAATCTAACAGTTACAAGGTCTACCTACTGAAACACAAAACCTCCATGTAGCAAGTATGAGATTAAACAGTTATTCCTGTTTTCTTAAATTGAAGTTAGTAATTTATTTCGGAAAATCGTGCAGATTATACTGTGAATTAGACTGCATCTTTCAGGCTTGCCAGCTACAGCATCAACTTCAATACCTATTTCGATAATATGGAAGTTTAAGAAAGGAAAATGCAAGTACCAGTTAAGAAAGCTAGTCAAACTGTGAATTCAGTATTTTCTGAAGGTAATGTTACATAGAAAGGTTGCTGCATTTTAACAAGAGGCACTGAAGTCCTTCAAATGTTGATACATAAAATGAGGTAAAAAATTACAGAATCTATAGCTTTGGTTTCCATAAAAGAGGATATCTTTGTATTGCCCCCTTAGTTATATCTTTCATAAATTTCAGAACATTTAACTCGTGAAATTTTAAAGTTCTTGCTAGTCCTCTGTGGCACAGAGAACTTGCTTCTACTTATTCTCCATCTGATAATAGACATGTGAAGCTAATTTCTCAATTAGGACACAAAAAGATTTAATCCAAGGTCAAAATAATATGGGAAAGGAAAACATCTTGTAGGACAGGGCTTAAGACACCCATAGTTCTGTTGGCCAGTATAAAGGGTATCAACATCACTACCCTCCTACAGAGAGGGAAATGAGAAGAATTTGCTAAATATAGATAGAACTGTTTGGAAGGATGCCTGTCCTTATTTGTGCGTTCATCTGTTTAATTGTGGGCAATATAGTCCACTACACAGCCTGAGGCAAGCAGGGATGCTCAATATTCAATTCTCTACACAATCACAACTGGAGATTGGACTTAATTACACAGTTTACAATAGTATAAATGGAAACTTTGTATTTTGAAACTCATCACAGTTGTAGATACCCCTGAACTTTTTTTTTTTTACTCAGGTTTGGTAATATACTAAATGACTACGTGCAGTTGTAAACAAGCATGGTGAAAAAGGAATTCTCTTGTTTACTGTATGACCACAAGTCTTCCAAATTCCATGTACCGCAGCAGCTAATGAGGTATCACAAATGTATACAAATATACATTTATAATGGGACATCAAAAATCCCCTAGAGTAAGCAAAGTAAAACAAACTGAGTTTTATGCTAAAAGCTCCTCTTAGTTTGGTAGTCTGAGGAAATTGACATTTTTCTCAAATTGATCTGCAAATGCATTTTTAAAATATTTGAAATAATTTAATTCTTTAAACGTACTTGTCAATACATATTATCAAATTAATCCATTTTTATTTGAAAATAAAGCTGAAACAGCCACATAAACCTAGAAGAAATAAGCCAAGGGAAGTTCATACCTGTGATCCAAGCCTTTGGAAGGATTCCTAAACCTAATTCCCTTAGTTTCAGTGACAATATTGTAAAGAAATATAATGGAATTTAGCAGGAACTGGGTGCCTAAATCCCTCTAAGAATTTGGGCCTAAGTTCCTAAGGGATCACTGAAAAGTCTCAGCCAAGGTATCAACTTATTTACAAGTCACTGAGAGGTTCTCACATATTCCTTTTACTCAGGATTCAATCACCACTGATCTTCCTTCAAAGGAAATCCCAGCAAGCCAGGCTGCAAACTCATTAGACCTCTGCTACTTGTTAGCAGAAGGTCCGACAGCTCAAGAAATTCCTTAGTGTATTTTCCATCCTCTCAGTAAGTCTTAGAAAAGGCTACAATGATAACTCTCCAGAAAAAAAAAAAAAAAAAAAAATTTTGCATTGAGAATAGAGTAAGTGTGTTCAAACAGTCAGGAAGAAAAAATCCCTTGGAAAACAGAATCCTGTATTATCTCCTGATCATCTAAATGCAAATACTTGCCTAGCATTGTGAAGACATTAACCTTTATACAATTAATAATATTTAGAGTTTATGTTAATTTTCAATTTAAAAACCACTGCTAACAATAAAAACCAAGGATTTTGTCACTGGGCTGTATGTCAGTAGACAAGTTACATTAGAACTTCCTGGAGAGCTAAATGAATATAACAAGCTTCAGGTCTGTTTAACATTAGTTCTTCAGTCCCTTAAAAACTAAAGTTATCATACTGCTGCTCTATTTCAAAACAGTGAAAAGCGGTTTGTGGTGTCATAAATGAAATGAGGTGGTTATTTCCTTGAACAGATGAGCATGGCTTGGGATGCAGAAACCCCACCATCAACGCAGTAAGTAGTCTGTAGAAGCTGTTTATCACCTACAGGAACACACCACCATGAAACATTGATAAAAAAAGATAATGTAGCAAATACTCTTCCACAAAAATACCTCCATTGTGTATCGGGCAAAATATCATCACAAAACACGTTCTCAAGAACTAGAAGGTTAACTCATGAATAGTATCCTCAGAAAATCTTCTGGGGAACACTGTTCTGTCTGGATTCTTATCTGTCATACTTCAGGAGTTTTATCTCAGCATTAAGCAACAAAACAACATGTAATACACCATTACATTAAAAAAGCTATATAATATTCTACTTGAATTTTATTAGATTTAGTTCCAGCTTGTTACGGAAGGGTTTCACTAAACAGTCCTGATGCTGAGCTTCTTAGTAACGAGTCTTGAATTTAAAGCACAAACCAGTCTTTTTATACTGTAATTCTTCCTACAGCAGACAGAGTTTTGGTGTAATGCCACTAAACTGAAGACAGGCAACAAATAAGATCTAGAAGTTAACCAAAAACTAGGATTTTATTTAATAACCTACAGAACAGTAAATTTGAAGACATGCATATTTCTCTGGACCACGCTGAGATTACTCCTGTTGACAAACTGTAGGTATATTTGGATACAAAGATGGTAACACCATCAGAAATAGAAGGCTATATATCTAGGAAGTTACTGCGTGCAATATATGCAAAGTTGAGTTTTCTGTTTGACATTCAAATCAAGAATTAATGAAGTATACATGAATCTGTATGAACAACTGAATTTGAAGGTTCATCTAGGCTTCACACCCCAAGATTATTTTTGATACATTGTTTAAGTTTTCTTACCATGCTTAAAACCTACCAAGAGATTTTATTCTATTCAGTACAAACACAGAGTCATTTTACATTGGACTTGTGGCTAATCATCTAATCTTCAAAAAAAGGGAGGTAGCAAGTATGGGAATAAACATGTGTCTCTGGGAAGCTAGGTCTTATTTTCAAGCAACATTGGTATTCCCGAATTCCTGGTCATAATCTGTCCCTTCTGTTCAACTTTATTGACTTTAAGCTTGGAAAAGAAAATCAGAGGATAATATCAATATTTTAGTGCGTATTCCTCTATTAGAGAGAAACACATAAAGATGTATAAGTATTAAGAGAAAATGACATTGCAGTTTAAGGACAAAACTGGAATAAGGGTTGCTGTTACTGACAAAGAAATTCTACCAAGGTTTCAAGCACAGATTATACAATTCAATAAGCCACATCACATTAAAAACAGCCTCTTACCCTCTACCTCTAAAATATTGCCTCAGGAGAGGGAACACAGTTTTTTACTTCCATTATCTTTCAGCCTGCAGTAAGGAAGTGCCTTGGTCCTGAATCAGAACCCACAGGAATTTAGCAAGTGCTATTTCTGCTTGTAGTAAAGTCTTCAATATGCAATTTACATCTTGATATGTCATCATTTCTTAGTATTTAACTCAGTAACAGCTTCTCTAAAGTAGAGATTTTATTACATAAATTACGGAAGTAGCAGACTGGGTGTAGTGGAGACAGCATAAATTCCTGAATCAATACAAAATATGTCCCTGGTAGTAGTTGTTATTCTATGCAGGTGTGTTATTGATTACAGTCATAATGATCTCACTTTAGCTGCTGTCAATAACTCACTACTTGTATTGTCACACTGAATTAAAGAAGAACCAGTCTAAAAATACGTGGAGAAGTTATACCAGCATGGCATGACCCATCCTGTGGCACAAAGAAGCAGAACACTGCCAGTTTAAGTTAGGATTCATATTTGAGACTTCACTTGACATTACGTTGATAAAATAAAGTCAAATGTGATATTTATTCAGACAGAAGAGATTATGTCTTAAACATACTGGAAAAGTCTTAAATTTATAGCTACTGCATACAATAAAACTATACTTTCAATTCCTTGGGCTACTATTGATGTGCACTTACTGATATGCAAAATTGAATCAAAGTTTCACGGAGGGTTACTGTCATTTTACTGATCAACATGACTACAGCTTCCTTGCATAAGATTAAGAATTGTAGAAGGAATGTTACGACTATTTCACTTTTTTAAATAGAGCTCATTTCTAAATCAAAACTTGATAGCAATGTACAACAGCAGAATATTAACCATAAGCCAAAGATTTGTGCCATATTGAAAAGTTAAGTATAGATAATGTTATTATCACAGTTGTATGAAACACTTCATTAATATTAGCATATATAAGCATTTTTCTTTTAAGTAATTCAGAACAGACACATAGCAAAACAGAAATACTCATTGTCACTGGCCTATCAAAATGGATAAACAGATCCAGACATGAGCAACAGAAGACTTCCTACTTCCAGCAATCTGATCTTTATACCATTTTAACCCATTATAGAGGATTAACAAAATATTAGGATTGTATCTCAAAGGAAAGAGCAGAATATTATTAAAAAAGTCTACACCGTTAACTATTCTGTGCACATTCTAGAGAAGCACTGCAACATTTAACAAAACTTGCACTTCGTTTAAAAAAAAAAACATGACACAACATTTTAAAAGAAGATTGTTTTTAAGAGACACTTCTTTAACTGCATTTCCCATGTGTCTCCTGTTGATACTAGAGGGATTCTCCTTGACAAACCCCAATATAACACCGTAAGTCATGCTCATGCCCACCTTTCTCTCCATAGGCAGTGTTATCTAAGGTTTCCTTCTCTTTCCCAGGGACAGCAAAACAGAAACTCTTGCAGTATCAAGCTTATGTGTTCTACTAGACTGCTATGAGTGATGTTACGTCAATACACATCACAAGAAACTCAAACAACCATCAACAGAATTTTTTCAAAGTTCTGACAACTGCACAAAATGACCAAAATTATTTTGTTCCCTTCAACCTCATACACTTAACCTCATAGGCAAGGTGTATGAATAGTTGTCCAAAAAAAATTCAATCCATCAATGAGCAATTAAAATACTCACCATGTGAAAGTTCTTCAAAGTTTTGATGTATTCGTTAACAAGAATAATATTCATGCTGTCTCACTTTCAGCACCTGACATACATGCTTAATTTAGGAAGCTAGTCTCCATGTACTATCCACATTTGCTACTCCGGGGAGAGAGAGCCAGAGGCTCCTTCAAAGTGCCAGTTAAAACACTTGATTCAAACTCATAGACTGAATCAACCTCCAGAGAAGTCCATCTGTCTCTATCCATTGTTTTTATTTGCAGCCAGAAGTGGCTGCCCTTTCTAACTCAGGCATCGATTTGACATGCCTGAAGCTATTGTAACTGCCCCAACTTAAGCGTCACATTCTCAGATTCTCCTTCCCCAAGATAGTCCACACTTTATGAACCATATTTGAAGTTGCTCTGCAAATCACTTTCGTCTGGGGAACCTCTGCAACCTTTGCTACTCTACACACTGTCAAAAAAGATTATTATTTTTTCGTTTAAAACCTGCAAAAATAAGTCTACCCAATACCACTACATACATTCAGCTCTCATCAAGCTGTGAATCCAGTAGACGTGGACACTCTCGATTAGCCATAGGAATAATCCAGTAAAAGTCTGTGCAATTGCTACTGTCACTGTTCTGGATAGCAGTTACTTAAAATTTTATCACTACATAACCCAAATTAAATAGAGAATGTTTACTGTAATTAAAAGGTCCCATGGAGGAATTGGGCTGCTATACTTCCAACTCATGGGTAGAAATTATACCGCCAGAGCTGATAAGAACAGGCAATTAAATTACTGGAAGCAGTAGCTCTAGTTTCACTAACTTTACATTGCAACAAATGTAGATCAATTAAGAAAAGACTTTCTTAGAGCAACAAGTTAAGGTAGCATTATTCTGTACAAAAAAAACCCACGATCATTCCTTTTATGATAGCAAAAATAAGAGGGGAAATAAATAAGCTTAGAAAAGAAAAAAGGCATATATGACACACAGCCCAGATCCTGTAAAGATATTTTTTCTGGCCAGTACTCCAAATTAAGCCACTGCTCAAGACCTCAAAGTGAGTCGATACTACTGTACCTGTAAGAATTCTTACAGGGATTACTTCATTAGATAATTCCAAACATCCAATTAAGAATGCAGAAAGAATCCCCCAGAAAGTCCACTCTCAAGGATGACTGTGCAAAGGAAGCATTGATACCTAATTCCATATTCCCGAATTATTAAATTCTGAAAGAAATAAGGAAAAGAAGAAATATTTTGAGTTTACCAAAACTATACAGCATCAGGACAGGCCCCAAACTGATTTACTGACTTCTACTCTCTCACTGGCTTGCAACATTTAAGCTGTAACTCTTCAGTAATGTATTTCAGAAGACAGTAAATGCTTCACAACTCTTAAATAAACCATAAGCAGCTAAACAGTAACTGTTCTGGAGGACAAAGGCCTGTTGGCAAGGCACTAGACTTCAAGCTTCCAATGGCTTATGACAGCAATAATAAGGCAAACAAAATAAATAATAAAAATGAAATTGTGAAAGATACCTTGACAGTGTCCTTTTAATCTTCAGCCAAGTTGAGATGTCATGTAAGCACTGAAGCAGCAAAGAGATGATACTGCTTAGATAGCAAAATACCCCAATTTCTCCCTGACCTACAAATCATAAGCTAATACATTAGTGGTGCGCTGGCATATATCTGCACAGTAGCTCACAGAAACCCTGCTAAAGCTCCTGAGACAAAATGCATGTGCTCTGAGATGCAGAAAAACCATAATTATAAACAATATCAGCAGAAGCATTCACACAAGATTTTGACACTGCAGTCAAGGACCTTACGGAACAAAGATCCTAAACTGTCCAAGAAAGCCATCATATCTGCAGAGCATACTGCATGTAATTCAGAAACAGAAAGGTCTTCCCAGGGCAATATAAACTGGAGAGCACAGCAGAGAAGCACAATCCTGCCCATGTGTTCTTAACGTATCTTAGTATCTTATGGTAACTGCCACCAGCAGTATCACTGTTAGACAAGTGCTGGATGAAAATTACTTTCTTGAGCTACTCAGCCTGGAATCTGTGATCCAAACACTGCAGTTTTGCTCTTTCTAAATATACTCTATATTCAAAATCACTCAACTTGTCTCATGGTAATTAATATCAGCTGATTACAAAGGATTGAGTCTTGCAAAATCAGACCAAGAGATCCTTCGCAAAGGTACTGGAGGGATACAGAACTGCACATGCTCAGGCTCAAAGGTTCTTTCCTCAGTGTACTATTGCTAGTAAACATTTTCCATCCTGTGCAAGAAGTCTACACTTGAGAAAACACAGATTTAGATATCTACAAAAGTACCCACTGATTTTGTTTTTCTAGGTTAACTCCTCAGAGGGCCTGATTTTGAAAGATATGATTAAGCAGATCCCTTGACTTCATTGTGGCCAGCCTCTTAAAACGAACTTTAGATGGCTCTTTCTTGAAACCAACAGCATTTCTATCAATTTTCATCTAGATTGGACAACAAAAATATAAGTACATAGCAAAATATGAGAATATAAACACAGTATCAACTTTCACAGAATCTGATGAAGTAATCAGTTAAAAAGAAATCAATAAAGCCAATCATTTCAGGGTGCCTTACTTAGTTAAGATTCATTATTTTCAGAAAGAGGCCATTTGTTTCAATAGTGGTATGCTTCCAGTAATGACAACTATGGTAAGAAAATATATTCAGTCATGTTCTTTGTAAGAATGAGTAGTGACTATATATGACTTTCATTAACTAAATTGAAGTGTTCTCTACAAGAGATTAAAATAGTTAAAAATGCCACCCATATATACATCCCTATTTGGTCTCTCCGACATTTTTTTTACCCCCAAGATTAACTGATGTTCCAAGAAAGGCATGTATTTTGGTGGGTCAGAATGTCAAACTATCCTGAAAAACAGTGGCAATCAATGAGTCTCACCAGGACTCTAAAATGCTGGAGGTTTTTTGAGGTAGTGTGTATAAATTAATGATGAATAATAGATGCTGCCCACTTACTATTAAATTATCAGCCATTTACACACCAAAGATACTACTTCTTGAAAACGTGACTGTTAAGAGGGTTGATTGCCAGCCTTTCACAGGTTTATATATTACTAAATTGAGCTGCCTGTTCTTACAACATTGCAGAAAAGCAGACACATAGAAAGAATCTGATTCACTAGAATTAGTTATTTGTCTTATGTACTATTGAACATCCTAAGCTAATGCAGACGATCTAGATCTCTAGACCTCTAGAATCAGAAGCAGCTTTACAGCTTGTTTTGGATTGCCTGTGAAATGCAAAGGTAAGAGCGAAAAGGGCAAACAAGGAACAAAAAACTTGCACCACAGTTTTTCAGTTTTGGGTTTGTTTTACACAAGTTAGCTGAGGGAAATAAAAAACACTTCATTATGTAAGACAGTTGCTAGTTTTTTCAGATGTTGAGATAGGTGGGTAACCTTCTTGTTTCAGCACACATGTAGACCACATCCTACCTGGAATTTAAAAGAATACTTCAAGATCTCCTTGTTTTTATTTTAATGCTTAAACCCATATTGCTAATGCCCTTTTCTGAAGAAAATATGTTTGCCAAGTTACTTGTATACTCTAAATGTTTTGCATTATGGAAAGAACACTTTTTCTAAAAATACGTGGATTTTTAACTTAAAAAAAAAAATCTCATTGCTAATTTCCAGGCGACTCATATGAAGTCTGAATAAGGTAACTGAATGCAACACATCTGAAAAATACTTTCCCTATCCATATCGGTGTAACCCTAGAGTTGGTCTTTTTCCTCCTCTTCTGTAGAAACAGGCAATAAAGTAAAAAACATTACTTAACCTTTCTGCTTTGAAGATTACTATGATGGCTATTAGGAATAGAATGTTCTCACACTAGACAAGATACTGTCATACACTGGTTAAACTGTAAAGACATAAGCTAAATGTAATCTCACACTTAGCTGCTACAGCATTTGTTTACGATGTTTGTGTCAATGATTTATACTCACACAATAAAATATTAAGAGCAACGAATTATAAACCTGGTAGCACAAGAATTCTAACAGGTTTTCCTCGCAGTGTATCAGTTCTGACGCTAACCAAGATCCACCAAAAGCACCACAGAAATAATGTGTTGCATTACATAAAATCAAATACAGAAGCTTAGTTTTATATAACTGTAATATGCATGCAGATGGTCTTCAGGATAAGGTATCTTCTATAAACAGCAGTTTGTACAAAATTTGAAGTAGAAGCAAAAGGCGAGAATTCTACCGTTTCTAGTGCAGTGTCCTAACTCAATATCATGGAAAACTCTATTTGTAACTCCTACCAGTTCTTCCAATATTAAAGAATTGCTGACACTGAAATCCATTGCAGAGATTTTGAATGAATAGATTAAAATCAAAGAAGGGAATGATTTTTCACCCATTCTAGCTAAATAGCAGGTCAAATCTATGGTTATAATAACTGAAATCGAGTTATTTATGTTGACAGCAAGTATGGCATAAAAATAAAATCAGCAAAGTCAACTTTATAAAGATCACCAATGTCAAATAAAATGCATCTCTGAACAATACACGAGGACAAACTATGCAGTGAAACTATGCAGTCACACTGTATTGTTCTTCTAAACCTTGCCCTCCCAATACATTCCTTTAGCCAAACAATGGGAAGATAAACCCATTTGCCTAATGGGGCATATAATTTAAATATTTCAGACAAGCATTTACAGAGATGTTGCTTAAAATAAATTTAACAGCCATCCATCCAAATATCTTGCATGACAAAGACCATAGCATAGTTCACAAATTATTTTTTCTGTAGAAACTCCAAACTATCCAGCCCTTTCAGTTACTTTAGTCATCATGTATATATATCCTGTATTACATTATTATAACAAATCTTTTCCTTTCCACAACAGATATAATAGGAAGCTACAATATTTCTCTTTTGCAGTGCTTTGCAACATTTCTAAAGCCACTAAAATTTCAGATTTTACTACTGCACCATGCAGTCCTGCACAATTTTGTAAACAAAATATGTTTAAATTTATAGAACCTTAAAGGGCTAATGTACTTAATACAGACTGCAGCACTTCATCCACAGGAAGATGCAATCAGCTGATGTCAATATTCTCTCATTTAGAATCAGGATTTTTACCATAAAGTATTCTCTTTAATACAAAACAGCAGGGTTTTTTCCCCACAAATGTGTACCTAGTGTTTAAGATCTTATTGGTATAAAAATAGGTCTTCACTTGATGTAAGAAAAATCTGCTTAGTGTTTTTTTTTTTTTTTAACATGCTAAGAATTACATTTCATATTTTGACCTACCTAAGGCACAACACTACACTGTAAAAAGCAAAGTACACGTTATAAGAATTCCTCTTTCCACATACACAAGCAAGTGCCTACATTTAAAAAAATAAAAAAAGGGGGGCGGGGGGGGAGAAAGACGGTCTTTACTATCTGAATGCTAGAAGTGAACCTTTTAAAGAGTTGATCAAGTTTTGCAAGCATTAGATTTTAATCATGTACAGCAATACTGCAGAGAAAATAAAATAAAAAAATAACTAACTTTGGCTTTTAAGTCTAATAAATTTCACGTTTGTGAAAAAACAGGTTAGTTTTGTTTGGTCTTTGCTACAATGAGACTCATTTCCTATGCAAGCCACAAATAACCTGAGCAATGACTTCCCTCCATGACAAGAGCTGCCCATCATATTGCAGGATTTATACAATGTTGGTTTGTTTAGGGGCTGCTTGCGTATGTAATTTGAGCCATTCGTATACATCAACTCCTCGTTGCGTATCTCACGATAAACTGATGAACGCTGTTAAACCTTCAACAGCAATCTTTAGCAAACAAAGAAGGTTACTCTGCAACCGTGATGCAAAATCATCCCAAACCTGCGACACCCCGCAAGAACCTCTCCCAGAAAATAGCCCGGCAACCTCATTCATTCCCCCCAACCCAACGGTCTGCTCACCATCTCCTCCGTCTTCTCTGATTTCTCTGTCCTCAGCTTTTTTCCTTTCCTTCTGCTGGCTTCGAGGAGGCGGGTGTACCAAAAAAAAAAAAAAAAAAAAAAAAAAGGGGAGGTGGGGGTGGGTGGAGAAAACCCCCCCAACTCTTCAGTCGAGCACTCGGCAACCGCCGGGCAGCACATCAACGAAAGCCCCTCGTCTCCCTCTGCCCGCCCCGCCCGCCGCGGCCCCGCCGGTGCCCGGCTCCCCCGCTCCCCCGCGCATTCTCCCGGCAGAGCTGCCGGGCTGCGGCCGCCTCGCCGCCGTCTCTCTCTCTCCCTCCCTCCCTCCCTGCCCACCGAGGCGAGGCGGCCCACGGGGTCGGGCCGGTTTTCCCCTCCCACCTCCACATTCCTATTTACAAAGGGTATCCAAGACCATCTTTGCCCAGCCGGGGGGGAAGGAGGGTGTAGCAGTCATTAACCCTTTTCTTGCATTTATCTCTCCTACTATGATTTGGGGCTGCGTTTTTAAGGCACGCGGGGGGGGGAGGCGGGGGTCTCCTCTCTACAGACCCTTTTCCCGCGCACGCCACGCGTAACCCGAGCGGTGACTCCCCTCACGCACCCGCTGCCGCCGGACCCGGACCCGGGCCCGCTCCCGCGCCTCAGCCTGCCGGCTCCCCCCGCCGGGGCAGCCCCCGAGGCCGCTCGGAACGAAGGTCCGAGGCCAACGCTGAAAAATGCGTGCTCTTCCCAAACCACAGCTACAAAAAACCAACCGCCCCGCCCGAGCGCCCCTCAGGAGCGGCCCAGCGGGCGCGGGCACAGCACTTCCCAGTCAGCCGGTGTCTGTACCGTCTTTCCAACTCTTTTCTTTTTCTTTTTTCTTTTTTTTTTTTAAGTGGGGCGTTATCATTCCTCAACATTCACACCTCGGGCGCGGAGGGAGGTACGAGCGGAAGGGAAGAGGCGCCCGCCCCATCACCACAGCCCCCGGCGGGCTCGGAAAGGTACCGCAGTCGCTGCCCTCTCCCGCCGCCGACCCATGCCTCGCGCTGCCCGCCTGCGGCCGGCACACAAACCAGCGCGCTGCTGCCGCGCCGCGAATTTTCCTATTGGTTAGTTCCTCTGCCATCGCGCCTAGCAACCAAAGCCTCGTTGGTGCGTTTCCGCCTCCCCCCGATCCGCTGACTGGCTGGTCGCTCGGCGCGGCATTGGCCGGCGGGACTGTCCGTCCGAGCGGGGGGGGGCTGGCGGTGGGGAGGGACGCGGCACGGAGACAGGGCAGCAGGGAGCTTTCTGTCCCGTTACGGGCTGTTGTGGCTTGGGCGGCACAGGGTTAATTTCTCTTTCAGTAATTTGCAGTAAGGTCTCTTCCAACGCTTGGGAAAACTGCATTTTTAGAAGACCCCAGTGTCTGAATTTGTGAAGATGTTTCCTTTATGGCCAGTTATGGTGTGCGGGTTTCAACGCCTCCGTGTTGTCGAGCTCTCCAGGTGCCGGGATGGGGAGGAGCGAGACCGGGCACTTGACCCAAGCTGGCCAGCAGGATTATTTCATACCGTGAACATCACATTCAATATAAATTAGAAAGCTTGCTGAGGAGTTCTCTCTCTTCTTTGATAGAATAATTGTCTCTTTTGGAGAGAACTTTTCACAAGGGCATGTAGTGATAGGACGAGGGGGAATGGCTTCAAACTGGAAGAGGGGAGATACAGATTAGATCTCAGGAAGAAGTTTCTCACTCTGAGGATGGTGAGCCCCTGGCCCAGGTTGCCCAGGGAAGCTGTGGCTACCCCATCCCTGGAGGTGTTCAAGGCCAGGTTGGACGAGGCTGTGAGCAACCTGGGCTGGTGGGAGGTGTCCCTGCCCATGGCAGAGGGGTTGGAACTAGATGATCTTCAAGGTCCCTTCCAACCCAAACCATTCTATGGTTCTATGATGGCTGCCATCCTGAGAACTTCTTGCCCCAGTGCCAGAGCCCTGAGCCCTTCCCTTGCTCCCAAAGCCATAACGTGCAGTGTCCAACATTTGCAGTCCGCTGCTGGGAGTGCACAACTTCTACTGATAGATTTGCCTGAGTATAATCCCTGTATATTTTATATTGTTATTGGGATCAATATGGGTTCTTGAGTATTATTAATGTTAATTATCTAGTCTTATTCTATTAAATCTGTTTATATTTCAACCCTTGGGTTTCCTTGTTTTTCCGAGTTCCCCTTCCCAGGTGGGGAGGGATCATCAGGTGATAGAATAATTGTCTAAACAATAAATTGTTGTGGGTTCTTCAAACCATAACACAGGGTGGGTACACAAACCCGCACAGGGCAGCCTGCAGGACAGCTGGAGGTGCTGTGTTCTGGGGAAACCAAACGGTGCTCTGCTCGGCTGTAGGCTGGGAGGTTCCAGGCCCAGCTCGGGTCTGAAATGACAGCTGGGACAGAAGGCTGGGCAGGTGCGCTGCTACCAGGTAGCACTGGCCCATGATCCCTATGGATCTGCCTAGCTTGACCTCTTCGCCATTTGCAGTGGTCTGTCATCCCTCAGCCTTCTTTTTGAATAGCTTGAGCTTCCTAAACCGCTGTTTTATGTCTTGGCATCTATCCCTTTTATTATTTTTATGTTCCTCCTTCAAATTATTTCTAGTGTTTCCCCAACTGTGGATGCCACAAGCAGTGTGGTGTTCCAGCACGACTCTCACCAGTGCCATGGACAGAGAGGGTATCGGTCCTCTGTCTTCCCTATATATTCTGTATTTTATACATTAAGGGATTACATTAGTCCAGTTTACCACAGTATTACCCTGAGAGGTCATGTCGAAACATTTATATATAGTAACAGCTAAATTCTTTTCTGAAGTACTTCCTGCCAAGCTAGCCCCCAGCCCCACATTCTTTATTTCCAGCTGTGTTTGCTAGCATTTTCTGACATTAAAAATGCATTTTAGTGGACTGGGATAGTTTAATTTGGCACATCAGATGATTCTGTAACTAATCAGTTGTGAATTATCCACTCATCTACTCAGCTACAGATTTTACTAGTAAAGACCTTGCATCATCTAGACAATTGATACCGACATCAAATAGGGTCAGAACAAGAACTGATCTCTAGAAAACTCTGCCTGGGTCACTGATGTCTCCTCTTTAGCAACTACTTTTTGAGGGCTCTCAGGGAGAAGATTTAATCAATTTAAGGTGTGCTTTACACATTCCATATAGCACGCCTTCCAGCACTTAAAAGGTAGAACAAAGTTTTTAAACAGATGTCAGGGCCATTTTAGTTTTTGAGACGAACTCAGGACAATTCTACAAGCTTTTCACCAAGCTCCTTGTTTTCTAGTTGATAGCCAGTACCACTCTCTTTACTGAAGATACTTAAAGTAGATACAGAATCACTGCCTACTTGGGATCAGACTACGCGAGTTTGACAAACAATGGGAGCTATACACAGATCCTCTAGGACAAGGTCGAAAAGGGACAACAATAACAAGCTGGTTTAAGCAGATAGGCAGAACAAAAAGTAGACACAGGACACACAAGGAAGAGTCTGAATGGCCACCAAATGCAGTATTCACAAATCCCTGCAGCAGGCTGTTTTTGTGAAGCCTCCTAAAAAACATTTTTAAATGACTCTGAGTTATTCTAACTTCCCATATGTATTAAAAATAATGAAAAAAAAATCAGTAAAAACTAATACCATCAAGTTTTAAGCCTATGGACAGTTTTCCTTTTCTTCTTCCCATGGACATAACTGCTACTGAAGGTATGCAGACCTGTTATCTGAATGGGTATTTTAATGGGTATCAAGCATAGAAGCTAAATAATCTTTGGTCACAGTGATGAATCTATAATCTGAGAAATAGAGTGACAGCAAAGAACAATAAATTACATTTAATGTGCATGCATTTTACCAATTTTAACGTAATGGAGAATAGTAGAGTCTTATAATTTGTCTACTTATTCATCAGATAACTGTTTCAAATAACAGCTCTGTACCTGAAAACATAAATATATTTTAGCTTTGTGCGTGTCAAGGTTGATATATGTAATAACTACATATATATTATTATGTTTCAAAAGCAATAGTACAAATAGTGATAATAATATTCTCACCCAGCAATTTTCATCAGTAGATCTCAAAAGACCTTGCGAAGGTCAACGATATCATCCTGTTGTTGACAATGGAGAAAGAAAGTATTAAGATGAACTTGTTCAATGTCATACGTGAGACCAGTGGTAAAGCTAACAACTGACTTCAGGTTTTCTGCATCCAGGATGAAAGGTTTTGCCTTGCAAGCCACGTTGCACTCTCGTATACCCCGGAAGTTCTTTTCGTTAGTGTTCCGTATCTTGTGTGTACTGTGTTCATCAGTGTTAGAATTTAGAAGAGCAGTCGAGGCTTTTCTGTCTTCCCTTAGAAGCTTCACCATAAAACATTTTTAATTTACAGGGTCCAGTGAAACCCTTTATTGCCACCTGTAAAAAAAAGTCAGAAATAAAGTTTGAAATCTTGTTTGAAAAACCCACGATTAAGTTAATATGTCAGTATGAAAGGACAAAGAGGTGGCACAGATCCAATCCCAGCCTAAGTCTGCAGATCTAAGTAAAATTACTAAATGTTTAATTATCAGCTCTGAACATGCTGTGCTTAATAACTGAAAGCAAATTTGACTTTGTCACTGTTTTCCTCAATCCTCAGGAAAGCTGTCCTGGCCTGAATTCATACCATTGTAAATTCAGCACTCAACAATTTTGAGGCCTTCCTGGAAGCAGTCTCTCCTGAAGGTCGTCACGTTAACATGCATCCCACACAGTGACCTTACCTACAACCAAACTCACTAAGATTGTCAACAACCCAGTGCTGGGTGTATGAGCCCTGAGGTATGAGCCCTTCAAAGCTCAGATCAGGCCTTTTATATTATTATGTCATACATTGAAACAAAACATACTGGAAACGGGCTGAGGCAGCTAAGCAGCAGCCCATGTACTATACAGTACCAGAGTGGACTTCTCCAATCCACTGTGGCGGACACGGATACAGGCCTGTGGTGAAGGTGACGTGCCTTCAGCACCCAGTACCGCCTCCTCTCCAGACACCCCAGGCCAGCTCCTCCTCACGCCCGGCGGCAGGCTTCGGGGCCGGCCAGGAGCAGGAGGCCGCGGCCCCTCTCATGGCGCCCCGCGACGCCCGGGACAAGGCGGGGAAAGCGAGCGAGAGATGCCCACCGGGCACCTGTGTGAGAGCCAGCCAATCACAGCTTGAGGAGAAGAGGCGGGGGAGCAGTCCGCCAATAGAACGCGGGGAGGCGGGGCGCCCAGAACCAATAGGGGCGGGCGTTGTTTTGAACTGGCTGCGCTCCCGGAAGTGGTGCGGTGGGGATGTGGTGGTGTCGGCGGTGCGCGCTGGGTGAGTGGGGAGAGCGCGCGCTCGGGCTTCCTCTGAGGGGCCGGCGGGGTCCTGTGGCTCGGGCCCATTCTCCTTTGCGGTCATGGCCGAGTCACCTCAGTCGGGCGCCCCTTCCGCTTAGCGCTTGGATGGGTGGGGTAGGGGCCGGGGTCAGAAATGCCCTTGAGTCGCCTCAGCTGTCACGAGTGGAGAGCCCGAGACCGCAGCGCTCCCTTCCCCCCCCCCCTTTTTTAGGGCTGCGCCCCTACCCTCACCCTACCCGGTTTAGGGCTGCCCCCCCCCCCCCCCCCCCCCCCCCCCCTTTAGGGCCGGTCGTCGTCGTCCTCCCCCTTTTTAGGGCTGGTCGTGTCGTGTCCGTCCCCCCGTCCCCCTCCGCCGCCCTTTTAGAACAGTGTTGTCGTCGTCGTCGTCGTGTCGTCGTCCCCCCCCCCCCCCCTTTAGCGCCATCGTTATGGCACGAAGGAAGACTCTGCTCCCGAGTGCTTTTTGCGCAATAAACTTTTTGTCGTGAGTTTATTCAACAGAACTACTGCAATATTTTAAAGTGTCAACTAACACTTGTTTTCTTTGGTTATGTGGTGGCATTTCATTGTTTTTCATTCTTGCGCTGGTGGTGGCCAGGTGGTACTTGTGTCACATATAACAGTTTGATAAAGCAATCGTTTTAACATAGGGTGACCCTTTGGTGGCAGTTTGTCAAGAAATAGTCATGGAAAGACACTGAAAACTACTGAAATTTCAGTTTGTAGGTATTGAAAACACTTGGTTGGATGGAGTTTTTTTGGGGAGAGATTTGTTTTGTGATTATATGTGTCCAAGAGGGCACAGGCTGCTCTGAGACACGTTTGATTACTAGCTTGCTCTCCTCTATGTATTGTGCTGCTTTTAAAAGTTAAAGTATGTAGCAGAAACTTGACTTTTCTTCAGTTAAATTCAGTAACTTCTAGTTGAGTTGTTTTCAGGTTTCCCATAGTTCTTAGCAGCAGTTTGACTGACTTGATTCTGGCTATGCAGAGATTCAAGTATCTCGGGTCTAACTGAAGCCAACTTGCAATCTATTTTCATTAGAAATACTCAGTTAATATTTTAAATGAAGTGGCTAAAGGGTGGGCTACTATTTTTCTCTGTAACTGTTCTGGTATGTTTGGCAATGCTTTGGTGCAGTTATGCACCTCTCTTGTTAACTACTTAACACTTGTTCCAGATTCAGAAATAGGATGTTTACCATCACAGCAACTATGATTGTGAAAGTGGAGAGGGCCAGACATATAATCTACCTGCAGTAACGTAGGTAGATTCGGACACTGGTGTTGCCCTTTTGAGAGTAATTCCAAGTGAACCTGCTGAAGGCCGATAATGAGCAGTCAAATTACTTATGGGTGTGTTTTTTTTTTAAAGAGCACATTCAAATTACAATTAAATAAGGAACTTTAACAGCAGAACTAACAAAATTCTGTTGTCTTTGCCTTCTGTCTCCTAGAAGGATTATTTGAACTCAAAGCTTTGGTTGAAGCTCCTCTTGTGTTGGCAATGTTCATTTTGTATCTGCTGTCCTGAAGGAAATGAATGTGTTTTTTCTTAAGTAAGGATACTTGCAGGACTTCTTTCATCTCCTTAACCACTGTGGGTTTGTGTTTTTTCTTGATCTCTTCCTCCCCCCAAGTCTGCAGTTTGTCTGTAACCCCACGGCCCCTCCAAGTTTTGTTCAGGGGAGGTAGTAAACTCAGAGTTACTGTAGATGAGGTGGGAAGAGTGGGAATAAAACCACACTTATATAAGTGATGATTGCAGCCCTTCTGTCACAGGAAGTTAAGCTTGAGAATATAAGACCAGCTATACTGGGTCAGGTGCAAGGTCCATACAGACGGGTATTCTTTCTCTGGGAGGGTCTAGAGGGAAGGATGTAAGAAAAGAGCAAGTATACATGATTCTTCCACTAAGTATTTCCTCCAACTACTTGTAACATTGGCTTTCTATGAATAAGAAATGGAAAACAGATTTTCTTGCCCTAAAAAAGTATTCCTAGGTGGTTCCTCACTGAAGAAAATCTAAGAATAGTGAAAGCTGAAAATAAGTCTTTGCCTGAAAGAAGACATCTAACAAAATACTCTGGGTCTGCAGGTCTGTGGCAGAAGAGAAGCTAGCACACTTGAGAAACTGGGGGAAAGTCTGTCTTACTCCATCCCTTGCAAATGTTTTTAAAACTTAGTGTTGTGAAAGGTGATGTTTACTGGCCTTTGTTTCCCTTGGGAGCTGTACAGTGGACTTAATCTAGTAAGATGCCAGAGAGAAATTGAGGACGTAAAAATAAAATCAGCTCATTAAACTTGGGAATGGCATGCACATTACATGCTGTTTTCTGTGTTTTCATAAGTGTTCTGCTTTGCATTGCTGTCTCTTGCAGTGAAGACTGACTCTTCACCTTGCTAGGGTTACAAACCTTAGGTTATTTACAAATCGTCTTTGTATAAAGCAACCTGAAAGGCATCAGATTATGGATCTATCTGTTCCCTCTCATCTTTATCTTTAATGCTTAGTATGAGTACACAAAGCAAGTGCAAAAGCAAGTCAGTAAAATACTTTAAAAAATGTGGCTGTGATACACTTTTCTGGGGGAAAAAAGTGGATTACTTTTAAAAACTAATCAAGTATCTCTTATTTTCTGTGATTTTAAAGTTCAGTGTAAAAAAAAAAAAAAAAAATCTCATTCCACTACTGAAAGAAAATGCATCCAATTTTATTCTTTTATGGGCATTTGAGGAGTGTAGTTCTTGGTTTCCTTTGGACAAATTCAAAAGAAACAGTAAAATAGTTTTAGATTCCACTGACCACAAGTTGTTGCTGTGGTACATAAAACTATCAGAATCCAGTGACTAATGATCTTTAGCTGTCTCTTAGGCTGCATCTAAACAACAGTTTTGGATCAGTTGAGAAGCAATGGAGATCGCTGTGGTAACTGACAGATGTTATTTATGATGCTTCATTTGTGAAAACAAAATACATAACAAATGGCTTCATTTTTCAAAGGCTGCTACTGGGAGTTCTTAAGGGTAGAATGGTTTTATGCCAAATTGTGAACTGATTGCTTCTAATCAACCAGATGATGGTAGAACCCTATGAAAAGAACATACACAATCTATCATGTTTTGGTCTCTTGATAGTCTCTCTAAACGCTACCTTATGCTGGCATGTATCCACTCAGGCTTTTAACAGATCGTTAAAACGAGCAAAACAACACACTGTACTGTCTAACAGAGTACAGAAGCACAGAATAAGAACGTTAGTTACTTTAATGTTATTTCCAAATCAGCAGTGCCATTTGGTTAATTACAGGATGTTTGTAATTCTTGTCAAGCTGGTTTGTATGTATTAGGCATAAGTTAGTCAGCAAACTAGAAACATATTACAGAAAAAGGAGATTGTTGCTATCATTTTATCCTCGATAACTGTTGTCTTATTGACTAGGAATAATCAAACTAGACTTTATAAAAGCTTATTATCCAGAGAGCATTAAGTCTTCACTGTCTCCACCTTACAGTAAGTTTTTTTTCCACCATTCTGCAGACCTTGTCATGTTGCATGGTATGCATATTCTGGCTTGTATTGTCTTCAAAAAAGAAAACCAGAGGGCATGTGTTGTGCCACAACTTAGTTTGTTTTGTTTTGTTTTGTTTTTAAACTAAACCACCTGCTGTGTCTCCAAGGGTAGTTCTGAAGACACATTTTCTGCTGAAATGGAGCTAGAAAGTCATCGAAGCTTTTGATCAATCTTTGTCCTTGCTGTAGGATCAAGTTGCAAGCATGGAAGCCAGTGCTGACCTAATCTTTTTCATCTTCTCGATTTGTGGAAGACTAGCTGAATGACGAGCAGGCTAGGAGTTCAGCACATCTGCTTTGGAATGGCAGCTCTGTGCACTATGCCTGTCTCATCCTCATAGTTGCAGCACGCTCTTTTATGTGATGGTGAGCTTGAAAGAATGACACTTGTATGAAGATTTTTTGATTAAATGATTGTGTACTTATCATGTCTATGACAGCCCCTCTTCAGTTCTTTTTCCCCTTCTTAATGTTTGTTAATTGTCTCAAATTTCAGAATATCCAAATTTGAGTCTGACTCGAAATTCTTCAATAAGAACACACTAAGGCTCCCATCCAGCCCTGAGTATAAAAACACAACAGGTGTTGCAAATGCAGTGTCAGCTTTGATCAGAGCAGATACCAAAATACATTGGTTGCCTCCTTTGTCAATGAAGTATCACTGCTATTTTAAGGGGTAGCTCTGTTTTAGCTGGCTTAAACACTTCTGTCTGAGTAACAAAAAAGGTTGGACTGTTTATATAGGACCTAGGAACACTTACACTTGTTTCAAGGCTGGCAGGTGCAGCCCAAGATAAATATTACTGTTTTGATATTTGGAGTTACTAAAAGCACAAATATAACTGTAATAACATCAGGCAGAGTTGATGGGGTGACAGAAGGATACTTCTGTCAAAGCAGTAGCACCAAATAATAACAAATACGGATTCTAGAAAGGCATCAAAGGGTTGAAAATATTTGTTGCCCTAGATAACGGTGGTGGCGAGTGTTACAAACATTCTGCTGCTGGTTTCTGACTGGCAATTTTTGTGTAAGCTTTATGTTGACCAGTAACTTTGCACAAACAGCTGTACTGCATTGATTATTTGAAGGGAACTCAATAAATCCGCTAATGGAACCTGAAATCTGTTTATTAAAATAGTAGTCTTATGAGTGATTGTCAACAGTTTTTTATTGAGTAATCCATTTAATTATTTGAAAGGACACCTAATGAATACTGGGAGCCATATCTCCATAGTCAGCAAGAGTAGTCAGTGACAGTTACCCATTAAAATTGTATTTTATATCCCTGCTTTCACCAAGTGCGTTTCTTTGCACTTTACAAAGAAAAAAAAAAAAAGGTTTAAGGACTACCTACTGTATTCATGCTGATGCTATAAATGGGTACCTCTCAATGGAAGATTTGAAGGGAATCTCTTCTGAGCTATGAGTGTTGTTTCTGAAATAGTCTGGCATGGCTTAATATTTATAAATGTCAATCTTGATGCTTACACTGAGGAAAAGGTGAAAAGAATGAAGCTATCATATGTCTGTCTTTGTGAAGTAGGGACCAGTGAACAATAATGTACGCTGCTATTCTAGTGTATTGCTTGTGCCATGAACCACTCTGTTAATGCATTTTATTGAATGTGTTTTATGGACATAAGTTCATTCTGATGGGCAGCCAGTAATATAGCTTTGATAGCAGAAGCTGTAGCCCTTTACCTTCCGAAGGATATGCAAAATTGTAATTACAGTGGAACTCTTTATTAAACAGAATTGCAAGTCACTACCTTAATTTTATAACAAGTTGCTCAACAAACAGGCAAGAAATTGCTCAATCAAGATTTATTTTTTTATATAGCTTTTTGGTACACTTCTTAAAGACAAAGTAAAGCTCTTTGAGATTATCTGTCCTTTATTTTAACAAACATAATCTGTCCATTTATTTGTGGGATTCCACAGAAGATTTTGCAATGTGAATTCTCAGAGCCATGCTTAGGATCAGTCTTGTGCTGCTGCTTCTTTTGCAAAGGCTTTTCCATTACTAATTCATATCCTTTTGCCATCATCTACGTGCCACATGAGTCACTGGCTAATGCTTGGCTCCGGTGGCTTTCTGGTTCAGAGTCAGAAAGTTTTTTTTCCCCTGTAGGCTGCAGTTTGGGGAGAAAAGGAAAAGATAAGATAAAACAAAGATTTGAACTGTAAAATTGAAATCTGCATAATTGAAATCACTAGCATGTGATAAACTTGCTTTTTTTGGTAGAAGTGCAACTAGCAGTAGCAGATCTGAGAATGTATGTTAGAGTTTACATGTTCAAAAATGTGACTAACATGAAAGAGTGCCTCTTCAAAATGCTCTTACCAGGTTTAGCTTTCCTAACAGCTGATGTTAAATATGTCTGTTAACAGAAAACTCGTTGCTTTTCCTTTTTGGTGCAGCAGTTTATTTGCATCTTTACAGTGTGGCTTATAAACCCAGCCTGCGACTCTGGGTGGGATACTGGGGGCTGAGGAGAGGGGAGAGCAGTTCTCTACAGAGCTCCCCATCTGCAGACCCTGGACTGGGAAGGAGGACGTCTCACCCAGCATTGAGCCTGGTGCAGCACAGTTGTTCATTGACATTCCTCCTGCTCCCAATTTTACGTTCAGTCAAGTTGTTGTCAAGGACGGAGCGCAGTTTCCATTTACTCGCGGAGCTGTCTGTGAGAAGATTGCCTGAGGAACACTACAGCAGCAATCAGTCAGCTAAAATAAACCTTTGCTCTCAGTTTGACATTTATTGCAGTGTTCTAAGTGTAATGTTGGGAGTGGGGGTTGAAAGGTCTCATCTGTCCTAATTTGAGTCTTTCATCAGTAATGACTTCAGCAAAAAGATTCTCTTTTTGAAGGGGGGGGGAATCTGCTGTTTGGTTTCTGTGTAGCCTGTGCACTGAGTTACACGAACAGTAACTGCTGTGAGATTTGCATCGTTTGGGAAAGAGGGGCAACTGTTATATGCCCCAACCTTGCTGAAGGCTTATGTTACATAGGATTGTGTGACCTTGAGAAGATTATTTGGGAGCCCAGTCTTCTAACGGGGAAAATCTGCCAGACGTAATGATAGCCCAAGTTCCTACAGTGAGCCAAGGTGTAGTTCATCCGCTGGGCTGGTTGGCTTGACAAGTGTTTGGTAGAGACCTGTTTGGAAGGTGCCGTAGAATGAAAAGAAGTGAATAATCCTCATGACTATGTTCTGTCTACACAATAAGCATGCTGCAGAGCCTGAGTCATTGAAGAAACCCGTCTTCGTGTTCTTCTGGGGAGAGAAAAATTACCAAACAGAAAAATAAAATTCCAATGAGAAGGCAAGTATCAAGAGGCACAGTAGGTCTGAAGGTGAGAGAAGGACGTAAAGCAAGACAAGAAGATTCTGGACTGAGACAAGATAAGGTTAAAAGAAAGGTAGCTGGTGCAGAATAAAGAATGATGTAATGTTCCAGAGGAGAAATCATGAATAAGAAGATCTGCAATTTAAATCTCTTCTGGAAGAAGAAATGGTATCCCGAATAAAGAAACTGAGGTAGGGTATGGCATACAGATGCTGCAAGGTTATCTGGACAGCAGCAGAAATTTAAAGTAAAAAAATGAGTAGAAAAGGTTTCAGAAATACCTAGAGTTGTGTTATGTTATCTGGAAATGGCACTGTGCTCTAGTTCATAAGCTGTCTGTTGCTCTAGGAAATTTCTGCTCTGTGATTTGAACTGTGACTGTAATTTTGTTTTGCTTCGGTTTCTTTTTAAGAGTTAGAGTTTAAAGCATGAACAGGTCAGTGTTATTTATGCTTGGTGACATAAAGCAGCTGGGGTACAAGATCCTGAGTTTTGTGAAAAGCTAACAAGATCTGTATGTAGATGGTCCAAGTCTTCCAGAACTGGTAGTTTGGTTGTACAAATCCAGTATAATTGCAGTCTATTGAAATTTCAACAATAGGCGTCTGAGAAGGGTAATAACACCTTCTTAAAACTGACTAGGTTTTCTAAATAAAGCTGGCTATGGATCTTTTTAAACACCTGGCTAGTAAATCAGTTATCCAAAATTCAAGTCTGCATTTTCAGTTTATGATTAATTTTTAAACTAGTTATTTTGGGCTTGACTTGTTAGAGGCGATGAAAGCTTACGGTGTGATTTAATTCTGTTTTCCTTTTGTCACAGAACAGAATTTGAAATATTTTGTAAGACAGAGGTATGCACACACACACTCCCTTTCACTAATTTGTGCCTCAGCGAGGTGTCAGGAGCGTTGCACCTATTTTGGAGTTCTTTCATTTCCTGCAACAGAAGAGTCTCTTTGCAGAATATGAGCTTGCAAGACTGAACTACTTGTGCCATGACAGCAACAGCAGGCTAAATAACTAGTAGTGCTGAACTGTGACTTAACAGGAGCCAGCAGCTCCTGGCAAGCTATTAATTAAAAAAAAAATCTGTATAAATGCTGTACTTGTAGCTCTGGTAATATGAAATGTAGTCAAGATCATCTGTTTCCAGGTATCTCTTAAGGTAAATGATGTGGAAATGTAAGAGCAAGAGGGATATTTTTTACATTTCTGGAAGTATAGTTAAAAATCTAACTTTTTGTACAGAGGTTGCTTCAGTCACTGGGTTGCTCAGATGGCCTTAGAGTTGTGGTGTTGAATTCTGCCTGTCCCCCTCCCCTCTTCGCCTACCTTGAAAACTCTTGCATGGAAAAAAAAGCTCTCAGTAGCAATAAAACATGGGTTTGTGTGGTTGGTTGATAACTTTCTTATAATTGCTTTAGTGGCCACAAAAAGTAAAAATCAAGCTGCAGTTTTATTACCAGAAAAAATTTAATTGGGGCAACACAAAATATTTGAAAGCTGTTGATGTGGTTTTGAAATAGAAAGCACATCTGTCATACCATCTGAGCGTGGCCAGAATTTTAAACATACCACAAGTGATGGAAACTAGTCATCAAAATGTACACTCTGGTCCAGTATATTTTTGTCTGTACCTGATGTTTTTCTTGATGGTAAACAATAATACTTTCTCCTGGACTTTCGTAATTGGTTTTCCTAAAGTATACTTTATTTACAGGTTTGGGAGTGTCTTTGGTTAGGCTTTTTCCAGCTTCTGGAACAGTTTGAGTTTTGTTTTCTCCTTTATTCTAACAGAAGCATTTTGCCTTACTTAAAATGGGGGGAAAAAAATAGTGGTACTTTATTGGTAATGAACAGATAATTACATAATATTCTTTCTTTCATGTATGTCTAGACTTTGTCAGTATTTGCCTGATGCTTGTTTCTTTCCTAAAAGTCTGAATTAGACAAGCATAACTTTGAAAGAAGTACCATAAGAATTTTGGTAGTAAACCATTCATTTAAACAAATCTGTTTTGGAAGTCCTGTTTTATTTATTTATTTTTATTGTGAGCTATTAGTGAGAACATTACAATCTTTAAGCTTCAGCTTAGAAGCAAGGTTATCTTTTTATAATTTGTGGTGTAATAGATAATCTTTATTTACTTTGTAGGCTATTACAGAATGACCTTGCACTGAGCCATTGTGGAAGAAGCAAGATTTAAACATCAGTTCTTCAATGTGTATCCTTCTATTCAAATTTGACCCCCGACCAGTTTCAAAAAATGCATACAGGTAAACATGGTTCTAGTAAAACCAGATTTGTTTCTATAATTTTTTTATACAATTTATTTTTGTAGCCAATGTTTGAATTACAAACTCAAGTCAGTATTACGTGTTCAATTATGCTTTTATAATGTTTAACTTCATGACTTTCCCCATCGGAGGAGTTACTGCAACCTTTTGAGAACATACTGTCTTTAGACTATGTCAGAAGACTTGAACTTTGTAATCATGGACTTTTTGCTGGTGATCTATCATGTGCTGTAGGATAAATCCCTTAAATATTGTAATACAGAGTTTGAAAGTCCTGCCTTCTACTGTATCATTTAAGCTAATGGGAATCGTGTTTGGAGCATCACAGCTGTAGCTGTACCCTTCTTTCAGTAGGGTAGTTACGTTTAGGGCTTTCAGTTTGAAACCGACAGTTTGAATTTAGCCTGGAGAGTAATGGGCAGACAGTAGAGCAAAAGTGTTGCAGTTATTAACCACTGTATTAACTTCTCCTCTGTTAATATGTGCTGGTCCAGTCTTGTAAGTCTAGAGAGCAGTACACTATGAGTCCAAAAGGTACTAATACTGAAATTTAACTGCTTATGTAGCTTCTGAGCTTCTGGTTAACTTTGAATTGCCACTTTGTCCTGTTTCCTCCAAAGGACAGTACCTTCTTTTTCAGAGCGTAGTTCACTGCTCTGCTCCATGTTACATCACAGCAACCACTGCTCATTCTTCCACTGCGTTTTTGACAGAACTGGCTAGCTTACAAATAGGTGCAGTTGCTTTTTAAAAGATGGCTAGATGAAGTCAAACTACCATAGAATCATGGAATGGTTTGGGTTGGAAGGGACCTTAAAGATCATCGAGTTCTAACACCCTGCTGTGCGCAGGAACGCCTCCCACTAGACCAGGTTGCTCCAAGCCCCGGCCAGCCTGGCCTTGAACACCTCCAGGGCTGGGGCATCCACAGCTTCTCTGGGCAACCTGGGCCAGTGCCTCACCAGCCTCAGAGTAAAGAATTTCTTCCTAATATCTAATATCCTCATATTTATTTATGCCTAGCAGTTTGCTTTTGGGACAAGGTGTACTTAAAGATCTTCAGTTGCTGTTTGTTCTATAATTAAGTACTTACAATTTCAGAAAATTCTGGAAATCAAATCTCACTGCTTTCAAATTGGTTATACTCCTGTATCAATGTAAAACAAGTAGTGCTGTGAACTGGAGAATAAGGAACTTTTAGTAAGTGTCCTACCCTTTCTGCTCCCCCAAATCTGCTTGCAATTAAAATTTTAGGTAATAAACTAACAGTCATATTAAAATTTTAGGTAATTAAAAATAAAATTTAATTAAAATTTTAGGTAATAAACTAATAGTCATTTGTATGAAATCTTTAGCCAAAAGCTGAAGACATAGTAAGCATCCATGCTTCTAGGTAAGTTTTACTGGATGTGTTGATGTCATACAGTGAGTTTCCCAAACTTTAAACTTCTGTAATAATTTTCTGTCTCATTACAGCCCTTATTTTTAAAAGTTCATACCCAACATCAGTATCTTTGTGTACATTCTGTATGTAATAGAAAGATAACGCTTCGAGGCAGTAAGAAGACTAGAGTTCTATTGGTTTCTGTATTTTTACGTACTGTATAGGTTCCATATTACTTTGTGGGGTACAAGTATTGGTATTCATCCAGAAACATCAGAGTCTGTGTGCTCAGTAAATCATTCTGCCTTTCATTGACTTGTTTTTCTGCCTTTTTGTATTGAGAAGCAGATGCCATTCTATAGAAAGAAAGGAAATGGGAACCGAAAAGTCAATTGTCCATAGAGTGCATTCCTTTCTGCATCTGGAATCTGCCTAAAAAGGGGTTTTGTTTATGATGTGACTGGTGCTGAATTAATATATCCATTTATTTGGTCTAACTTTCTTTGTGTTGCTAGTTAGCAAAAGACAGATTCATCAATTTGATGCCTCTTGGGAAAATTCTTTGGATGTAAACTGTAGTTGCTTGCCAAGTGCACTTTCTGCCATGATCAATATTTAAAAGTAAAACTTACAGCAGTTTGCTTGCTATAAAAAATTGCATCAAGATTGAAATTATTGATTTATAGCAGAAAACAACTTGCTATCAGTGTCAAAACAGGAAAACACTTTTGAGATGCTCTGGCCCAAATTCAGGAATATTTAATTGTATTTAACTTTCTCAGTACCTTTTGTTAAGCGATGTCTTGTTCTATACCTCTGAGAGAAATTACTCGGAGCCATCTGTTTTGTTGATAAGTGCCAGACCACAGTGTTCCTGGTGTCAGATTTTTAACATCGGATACATAACTCTAGTCCCCTTTTTTCCTTAACACACCATAACTAAATCTTTTTGCTTTTCTTTATTAGGGAAAATGTTGAAGTTCTTTCTTCTTAACTTGTTCCCAAGGATTTTTCTCCTCTGCCTTAGCTTTCTGAAGGACGTAGGTCTGAGTATCAGTTGGGAATGGTAGCCAGCCCTCCTAATTCTCTGAACAGTATTCGAGCCATTAGACCAAGCTGGACCTCTCGATACTAGTCTCTTGCTAAGTGCAATTTCTCGTGACACCTCAGGTGTGTTACACTGTGCTATAGCTCTGTTTATTTCACGGTGAGGTATTGGAGCAGTTTTCCCAAGCAAAAGGGGATTCCTGCAGACATACTATGCATGCATACAGGCATCTACAATTACTTTTTTACTATTCTCTACTTTGCTTTCTGAACTTCCCTGCAAAATCATCTCTTCATTAACACAATGTTTTAAAATGTGATCATGAGGTGGCAGTTGCACATTAGAAATACTACAGATAAAGCATGGTAATCAGCTATAGAGAAAATAAAGGCTGACACAGAATCGCAGAATGGTCAGGGTTGGAAGGGACACTTCAATGCATCCTTCCTTTAAGGAAGATGCTTAGTATTTTGCCCAACAAAGTCAGCATCTGTTGGAAAGCACATCTCTAACTAAAAGAAATTGTCTAGGCATTAAAAGTTGAAAAAACAAACTGCATATCATTGGCGATTTTCTTGTAACCAATAAACTTTCTCAAACTAAAACATGTTCTCTGTAACGCTTAGGAGAATTTTCCATCCAGGTGTACTTTGGTTCCTAGAGTAGTACACTGGCCAGTTTTCATGAGCACCTAATTAAGCAAAAAGCTTACAGTTCGCCTTTGTGATACACTGATGAATCTACCTTCCTGTACCCTTACAACTTGCTGTTCTTCCCTTTTTCTCTGTGTTGTCTCCACAGGCTTATTTGTAGTAAAGTTTAGTGCAGTGTAACAAGCACTTTACTGTAGCCCATTATTATTGTCAAAGGTAACATTCTGCCTTTACATATTTCTGAACTATACTGTGCTTGTCTTACAAATAAATACATGTTTCAAGCTTCAAAGCTATAATCACAGAGTCTTTTTTTTATGGAACTGAATTACATTGTAGGAAATTGCTTTAATGGAATGATTTCTCATGTTTTCATCTCTCTGCCTCAACATTAAAATAAATCTCAATATGTAAATCCTAATATAGTTGAATTATTTTAGCTATAAAAATAGCTGAATAGGCTTTTTGCAATTTATTAGAGGATGAGGGTCACTTAATATTGCTCCTTTTCAGTATGATTATGTTTAATAAAAGACAAAATGAAGATGTTTTGATTATAGC
This sequence comes from Vanellus vanellus, assembly GCF_965231255.1. NCBI lineage: Eukaryota > Metazoa > Chordata > Aves > Charadriiformes > Charadriidae > Vanellus > Vanellus vanellus. Next base: position 8,249,021 of record NC_138921.1, read on the forward strand.
AGTCCTGTATACTAGCCTTGTGCTAAATTTAGGAGTCTGTGTATTAAACTCGAGATGGGAAATGTTCAATCACACCAGAAAGGCTTTGCTTATTTTTAGTTTTTAGATACTATAAACAAAACGTGGTTTCACGTCAAGAATTATTGAAGGCAAAATATAATCAGAGCTTCAGGAAATGAGAAATGCACTTCAGCCAAACTATTTTTTAACAGTGGAGATGTTTATTTAAATAAAAAGCTGTAAAAGGAGGATGCGTGCTGTAAATGGAGAATATTCAAGCAAGATGGCAGAAATTTGGTAAGCGAGCTGAAAGCTTGTAGATTGTAGACTAGAATCGGCTACAAGAAGAGAAATAATGCAAGTCTGAAAGACCGATATTATGATTATTTGGCATTGGAAAGATAAAAATCTACACATGCTGTGCTTTCCAACAGATGCTATCTTTGTTTGGCAAAATACTAAGTATCTTCCTTACAGGAAGGATGCCGTTGAAGGGTTCGCCTTTTCTATTTTCTCTATAGCTGATTACAATTACAAAAGGGAGTACGCCCAACAAGTTGCTTTGTTATAATAACTTCTGCTGGATGAAATGGACAGAGAAATAGCTTTTGCTTTTCAAAGGCCAAGAACTGAGACTGTTCTGAATTCCTCAGAAGCTGTCTGGCAGTACTGACTCTTTAAATCTTACCTGCTTTACATTCACAGCCTGACTGGCTTGAACTGGTGTTACTGTTGAATTTGACTGATCTGTATTGCTGCCAAGCCTGGAACTTTTCAGGGAGACCTTTCCTATCTTGTATGTCCGCTGCTTTTTAAGCATCTTGTCAAACTTGGTCTTTCAATTCTGCAGGTGCCACTTACGATAATTATTAAAGTACAGAGCAGAGGGAACCAGGCATAGCTAGCAGAATTTTCTGTCGCTGCCGTTTCCTAATAGTGCCTGGTGGTTTTAGATATCTGTTTGTTTTCTAAAATAATCACATTTTAGATGGCACGTGAAGAGCTGCTGCAACACGCTTTTTGTTAGGACAGCCCTTGGTCTAGCAGAGTGATGCGTTTATTTCTAACTATAAATCATGGATTTCATCCAGCAGCATTTTTCAATTGCATATTATTTTTCATAACTTCTTCCTACCTCCTGAATGTGTATCCTCCAGGGCTGCTTGTAGTTTCTCTGCTTCGAGGGCTGACTCTCATTAACTGTTCAGCTATTTTGTCCTACTGTTCTGGTAGAACTCAGATTATGCCAGCAACTACACATGCGCAAAAAAAAAAAAAAAAAAAAAAACAACAAAACAAAACCAAAAAACAAACAAAAAAGTAACCCCAAACCAATAAAAAAATGGGGTAAAAAACCCCACCAAAATACTTCGATTGTTACAAAACCCCATGCCTTTCCCCTTTACTTCTCTGCCTCCTTCAGCATGCTGTCATTTCTTCAAACGAATTTCAGTGGTGCTGGACCTTTGAGACTGTCGCAAATTTGTCTCTGTTCTGGGTACTTGCAGACAAAAACATCTGACTTGTATCTTTGAACCACATAAATAGAGTTTTAGGTGTTAGATTAAAAAATACCATGACTTCATGATCCTAAGTAGTGATCCAATAAAAACACTCTCATGCTTCAGATACTTTTTTTTTTGTTACCTGTAAATCTGTGGGTTACCTTTACGTTTTCTTTAATTAAGCTGTAATTTCACATGCTGAGGAATCTTAAGATTGCTAATGCAATCTTAATCTCTTGCATTGGAAGTATTCTTTGAAAATGACAGCTGCCTCGTTCATGTAACAAGATAGACTTGCTGAATGTCTCAAGACAAAGAGAGAGAAGGCTGCTGTCAGATGTCGTTCGACCTTTACACTGAGTGATAAAGGTGAGATGAGAGGATAAAGGATGGTTTCATACTTAATGCTGTGGCAAGAATTGGATTCTGTTCCTTCCTGCACTGTGAGTTCCTATTTGTAAGTAATAGTATCCTTTTCCTCTTGTGTTCTACAGGCTTATTCTAGCAGCTAACAGGGATGAATTTTACCACAGACCATCCAAATCGGCAGATTTTTGGGACAGCAGCAATGAGATCCTTAGTGGTATGTATGTCGTCTTGGTTTGAGTGGTTTTCGTACAATTTATAAGGGAATTATTGCCTGGATTTTTTGTTATTGGGTGGTGGAGTTGCATTTCTAATAAGTATATACTTCTTCCCTGTACTTCTGGGGAAACCATGTCAAAAGTTTGAAAGATGAGTTGTGCTATTATTGTCTTATTTGAGTTTTAATATCTCGTGAGTTTTTTCCCGGTTTAAGTTCTTTAACTGATTTCAGTCCAAGCAGTGCAGTTAATTTGTCCATCACAAACGATTACTTTGTCAGATGCACTGAAATACTGTGGAATTAGTTATTCCACAGACTCATTGTCTGTAATAGTGACTTGAAATCATTAAACCGAGCCTCTAGAAGGCGAAAACTTTCTCATTTCATATCGGTTAATAGTTTATAGGCTACAGAATAATTTTAGTTATTGATCCATCAGTTTATTAGCTTTTGTGTCTACGTTTTGCTAAACTGATAGTACGGTCACTCAGCTGTCTGGTTCCCCTTTGTAGGGAATGTATCTGTCGTCGTTTTTAAGTATAATGAATACTTCTGCATTTTTTCAGACACAGAAATGAAGCTCTGGAAGACAAAACATTGTTTAAATGCAAAATTTTGACTTTGCAAATACTCTTTGCTGATGCCGTGTGTTACTGTCATTGGCAAGGAGGGCTGTGAGGACAAGTTGCTTGCACTGCGCTTCAACTCCTTTGCTTCTGAAGTTCTGGCTGACGTTTCTGTGTTGTGCCAGACTTTCTGGATGCTGCTTCCCCTGCTTATGTAGCAGTTCAAAACAAACAAACAAAAAGCTATCCTGAAAACTGAAGGGCCCTGAATTTTTGCCTTTTGTAGCCTTTCCAGCTCTGTCCATATTTGGCATAAGAAACTGGTATCTTCTCCATCTGGGGGTGTGTCTGTGGAGATCCCATGAATAGATGCCTTTGAGTTAGTAAAGTTATCTCAAATGAAAGCAGCAAGTTGAACCAAAATAAATCAAATTTATTCTTTGTGTGACTTAAAAATGAAAAAAATATTTTGTGCTTACAGCAGTTTTGGAAAACATGACTTGCTATATGTTAATCATTGGGCATTGGTCAACAAAGCTGTATGTTTTTCTTTTGTGTCGCTTTCAGTTAAGGTAGAGAACGGTAGTAAAATTGTTGTGTAAAGATGTGATATGGCTAAATTTGGTATTGAAGTTTTGGATAACAAAGAAAGAAAGAAGTTCCTGAATGAGGATCCAAAACCTGTTCTTTTGATTTTCTAATGAAAGTTATCTTATTACATAATGATTCAGAATTAAAACAGTGTACCTGTTCTATTTTTGCCATTAAATGCTTGCTGGTTAACATGAGCTCATTACAAATAGGTAGCAGGGATGTTTTTTTAAATTGTACTGTCTTTCAAGAGATTTGGTTGTGGGCTTCACTTTTGTGGGTAAATTACTGTTACCGGAGTCCAAGATCTTTGTCAGTTACCTGCCCTATTGTAAATTTTTCTGGTTACCTGTGAACTTAAACTTCCAAATAACATTAATCTGAGATTTGCTTTTGAGCTAACAAGTATTCTGAGCTCACGTAAAGTTTTATATGTATTTTAGCATATAGGCAAAGGTTATAATTTTGCTTTTACATTTAATTTTCTCATTATCTCTCATCTGTTATTGCAGCAGCTTGGGAAATATTTGATAGTGCAGAGTTGGAGGGTGGGTAATTTAAGTGGGCTTACCTCACTTGTCCAGGAAGACAGTCTTTTACGTACTGTGTTTTATCCAGCCTGACCAAGACTCAGGACTTGCATTAAGAAATTATGATTTAAGCTTGAGATTTTTTTTAAATTAATCTAATAGCCTAACTCTTACTTATTCCATTAGGTCTGGATATGGAGGAAGGAAAAGAAGGTGGGACGTGGCTGGGAATCAGTAAGAAAGGCAAGATGGCAGCCCTGACAAACTATTTGCAGACAAAGATTGATAAAAATGCAAAAGGAAGAGGTATGAAGGAGTAAAAATAAAAAAAGAAGAAAACAGACAAACAAGCCCTGGTGGCCCAGTAAAATAGTGATGATTGCAGTATTCTTTTTTTTTTTTTTTTTTTTTTTTAACACCACTTTATGGACAAATTAAATGGTTACATGCTGTAAACAGAATTTGTGAATTGATGAGTTTGAATACCTGTGTGGGGAGCTTGACTTGGATAGTGATTTCTAATGAAGCAGGTGAAAGTAAAACAAGATGCAGTGCTGAGAGCCTGAAGTTACGTTCAGACAAGAAATGCAGCACTAACTGTCTTCTCTTGAAAGTAATTCTAATTAACAGTCAGAACAACTAGACAAGCATCGAGATAGATTTAGATTACAGTAGACTTTTTAAAATGTGTATGTTCTTGTACAAACACCTAAGTCAGGGAAACAATGCAACTTGGATTATGCTGGAGGTTAACCTAAAAGATCATTGTAGTCTCCTCTCCCCTACACACTGATAAATCAGAGGAGCAGAAATAATAGGAAAAAAGCTCTTCAGAAAGAGCACATCTGTGGGGTTGGTTTTTTTAGTAAAAATAGGTCTGTTTGTAACTGTCATATGGTACTGCATTGGGAATACATTGCAATGGCAAAACATGTTATACAGAGAAACAAATGAACCATGTAATTTGTATTTCATTTTATGGTCATATATCAGGGAAATGAAGCAAGACAAGAAATAGTTCAGCAAGGTGGGAGGAGAGGAAAGGCACATCCAGTATAGAATAGTTAGTAAATATGAATTCAGTAGAAACTTTGATCAAGAGCTTTTGACTGAGTTCTTCAGTGTAAAAGACAAGCTCTTAATATGAACGAGATACAATGCTGTAAGGCTTTTAAAGACTGGCTGGTTGTTTGGTTGATCTTTTTATTTATCCCCCTCCCTCCCCGTTATACCCTGTTGGTAACAGGAATCTTGTGTCTTACTGTTTGTTTTACCAAACCTGTCAGAATAGTGAGTTCACGCATACAAGTTGCTCTATGTACTTCTCTTTCTTAGGTGCTCTTGTAACAAACTTCTTGACTGCAGATCTGGACAGCTACTCTTACTTGAAGAAAGTTTCAGTAGAAGGACATCTTTACAATGGATTTAATTTATTAGCAGCTGACTTGAAGTAAGTCTACAAAACATCACAGTTCAAATGTCAAAGGGAGAAAGATAACAGCAGTGACATACCTATGCTGCTTAGCACAGAAGTGTAACAGTATAGAAGCCTGTCACAAACTAAAGCTAGAGCTCTTTTTTGTGCTAATTGGCATGTAAGGTCCTAATGTTGCTCTAGTCATAATTTCCTTTGTTATTTTTTTCATCTTCCAAACACTGGAGAGCTATCTTGTATTCTAATCATTGCTTCCCGCAAAACATCTTGCGACTCTTTCCCTAATAGGTCATAGTCAATCTTTACCCTGAAGGCTATGTGGCTTGTGTTTTGGAGAAAACAAAACTTTGGCTCTATAATTTTTCAGAATTTGTTTTTTTCCTCTGAGAGGTGGCATGCTGTGGCAGGATTAGAGCAGCTGAAAGCTTTCAGGCTATTATTTCTGTCAGAGCGGCTGTATCATTAATCGTTGCTTAATCTTTGCTGCAACATTAAAAAAAAAAAATCAGTATGTAACAAATACCTTATTTTCTTCAAGTTTCTGTAGCTGAAGAAAGAACCTCAGATACTTGATTATAGCCAGTGAAGTTGGCACAATCCTTTCCACTGCACATGCATGTGTGCGTGCACAAGTATATATGCAGATTTTTCCTTGCATTATACCTGATCCAGAAGAATGGAAATCCAGGGCTAAGTTATCTCCAGACTATGTATCAATTCTCAGCTAGATGCATACTTCATGACCATAAGCAGGTATAAATTGCCAAGAGCGAGCACACTACTGCTTTGGCACACCTTCTGCAGAAGCATTAATCTTATTAGACAACCTGATAGTGCAGGGCTTTCCCCAGTCAGATTTTCTGCATGTTTCTGGGAAACCACATACACTTAAATCAGAAGGTCACAGTGTTTACTGTTTTCAGTGAAAATAATTTCTAGCACTCTATCACTAACTGGCCCTATGTTTATATTTTTCACTTTCTGTATTAGACCACTTTCATCTGGTGGTTCAGACTTATCAGTCATTTCTGCCCTACTCTCCCACTTTCCAGCAAGTGTTTTGTCATCTTTTTTTTTTTTTCCTGCCAGGCTATTGGTTTTCATTTTTTTAATTTGGTATGTTATGGTGGGATAGTGAAACGAGACATGATTTAAGTCTAAAAGGATGAATACAGAAAGGCAGACATGTGCTACCTGTTGAAGATACCAGGAGTGTATTTCTGCTTGGTCTGCCTGCTTAGAAGTAAACACATAGGTTATGTTTCCAGAAGTTTAATCCAGCAGCAGGTTAGGCAATTACAGGGTTTTCTGCTTTTCTGTTATTTTTACTCTATACTTTACTTTAAGTTTATTATAGCATCAGAGACTTTCCAAAATTTTCCTGCTGCTTAAATTAATTTTTACCATGGTCAGAGGATTTGACTTCTTGTGCTCTCTGCTGGTAGAATGGTTTGGGTTGGAAGGGACCTTGAAGATCATCGAGTTCCAACCATCGAGTGGCTTAGCAATTTTATCCGCCAGTTCCCTCAGGACCCACGCACATGTCTCATTAGGTCCCATGGATTTGTGCACCTTCAGGTTCCTTAAATGGTCTCAAACCTGGACTTCTCCTACAGTGGGTGGTCATTCTCCCAGTCCCTGCCCTTTCCCTCTGTGACTTGGGCGGTGCGGCTAGAGCCCTTGCCGGTGAAGACTGAGGCAAAGAACTTGTTGAGTTCTTTGGAGACTTCTCCATATCCTGGGTAAGCAGGTCTCCTGTTTCCTTGGGAGAGGGCCCGTGTTTTCCCTAGTCTTCCTTTTATCACTGATATACCTGTAAAAGCTTTCCTTGTTGCTCTTGATGTCCTTGGCCAGGTTTAATTCTATCTAGGCTTTAGCTTTCCTAGCCTAATACCTGGCTGCTTGGACAATTTCTCTGTATTCCTCACAGGCTGCCTGTCCTTGCTTCCACCCTCTATGGGGCTTCCTTTTCCTTTGAGATTGTCCAGGAGCTCCTTGTTTATCCATGCAGGCCTCCTGGTGGTTTTGCCTGACTTTCCCTTTGTTGGGATGCATCACTCCTGAGCTTGGAGGAGGTGATCCTTGAACATTAATTCATGTTGCTGCCTGGCTAGCTTTCATGAATTAGAAGGCTATCTGTAACTGAAAAGATAACAGAAGAAATAGTCTTGCTGTGTTTTCAAGCAAACATGATATTCAAGGTGTGGCCTAGCAAGCAGTAAGTAAGTTTGAGGGTTTGTTCTGATTTAGGTAAATAGAATAGTCATAACGGCTGCTAGTATAATGATATTAAAGTAGACTCAATTGACATTATTTGTTAAGGCAATCATTCATGTCTTGTTTTTGTTTGTTTTATTCCTCCATGCAAGGCTGATAGGGAATTGTATGCTCAATTGAATAGTCTTTCTGTGGTGGTGAAGGCCCTAATTCCTTGCTCAGTATCACTCTGAAAGCTGTATGTATTGATTAACTTTTCCATTTTGATGTGTCCTTAGCCTTGGGTACTCTGATGAAATGAAATTCTTGGCAAGCTAATGATGCAGAGCAATTTCTATAAGATATGTAAACTTGTCATTTTAGGAAATTAGAAGTAGTCCTGAGAGAAATATAGTATATAAATGGAAGCTACTTTTCTTATGTAAATAGAAAATGTTATTGTAGTTGATGCTATTTTGTTGGGTCATGTTACTGTTCAAAGTAAAGATTGAAGACTATTCTTAACATGTTCTTCTATTGTGCAACAAATAGCGATTGGCTCTGTCAGAGTGGTGTGAAATGGAGAGGAAACTCAAATTGAAAGTGTAAATGAAGCCCTGTTGGGGAAGGGTATATCTGAGCACAGGATACTGCTGACTGTAAGGAGCACGTTTAGAGAGAGATTTACGATGTTTGAGTTTTCAGGTACACATTTTGGGAAAAAAAAACCCTCTTATCGTCTCTCTGTATTATGATGGCAGTATGCTAGATGATACAGGTGCAGTGATGTGCGAAGGAGAGCTGGAAGCCACCATACAGGTTGTAAAATCTTGTTTATTTCCACAGCTTTGTGTGACTTTATTTTAAACATGCATGGGTTTTGACACTTCCAGTGTAATCTGTTTGCTTTGTGGCATCTCATGATGTCAATTTAAATGCTATTCATTTTTTTTTTTCAATAAGAGTACTGTATTGGAAAAAATACTTGTACTTTTAGTTTTCTGATCTCTTCAGCTTATCTTCCTGTACCTGCTGAGTATGAAAGTCATGAATACTTATCCTGTTATGCTAAATGTACTTTTATGTTGAATGTATGGCATATGGCAAACAGTGTCTGTTTGGAGTCTTGTGTGGCTGCAAAATTAGCTTCTAAGAAGGCAGTATTGCTACTCCTCCAATTTTGACTATCAGTAGGTCTGGTTAGAGAGGAACAAGGTTATTGGAGGCTGGACTGATCTCGAAGAAAATGTCTGCTTAAGATGCAGAGCAATCTTCCTTCTTTCTCCCTTTGTGATCATATCTGAAGTAATATAGTGAGCTGCTTTTGTTGATGATTGAGACGGCATTTCTGTCTTGAGGAAACCTGTGTTTATGTCCAACAAATCTAGTTGCTACAGTTGCTCAGGTTTTCATGGGTATCTCAGACTCATTAGGGCTGTTGTGGCAGCATCTCACTTGCGTTCCATACTGCCAAGTGTGTAATACTGCCCTGAAGGACAAACTGAAGTGGCAGCTTCTTGTCACTCTCCCAGCAAGTTTAGAGTCTCTGACAGGTTGTCAGTTAGAGCCCGTATTCTTTATGTGCAATAAGATCCCTGTGTAATAGGAGTGAAACACTTTCTCCATGAGGAATAGATGAATTGTCCCTTACAAAACAAGTCAAATGGAAGGAGAAAAAGGCCTTTCATGGAAGCTTTTCTGCTCTCCGCTGTGACAGGCAGTTTTCAACCCCTCCAGGGGAAATGTAGTAAACTATAGCATCACCTGCATTGACTAATTTGGTAATGTATTGAAAAGAGAGATTATGTTCTGGAATATATTCTTCATTTGATTTGATTTGACCCTTGATGTGATGATGGATAGGACTGAGTTCCAGTTGAAAATGCAGATCCACAAAACAATGGAGTTAGAGTGTGTGGGGGGGAAATAGATAAACAAATATGAAAGATCTGTTTAAAAGTGTTTATATATATAAATTTTATATATACTTTATATATGTTTTCTTTTTTAATGTGGAAATCTACATCTGGCTAGTTATGTAGCAACATCATTGATGAAGTAAAAAAAGCAAACTGAAGAAAAGGTGTTTGGGTGAAGACTTAACTGATAGTTCAGGGCTTCATAACATTAGATCTTCACCTGAACAGTGTGACCAGGTTTTAGAAACATGGGTTGTCTTGTTCAGTATGGTTATCAAGACAAGGCTACGTGGGAGGGATTTGATTGCTCTCCAGAGGTTAGACTTAGGAGCCTTTCCAGTGAGCAGTGAGGTAGGGTCAGACTGCTGGTGTGGAAAGAATGTAGATGGGCAAGTTGTCATGATTGCTCTGTAAGCTCACTTACATTTCTTCTCATGCATTGTCTGTCCTAATACCACCTTCTACAGAGTACAGCTGTCTTGCAGCTTATGACTTCCTCATGAAAATGAGGTGTCCGGGTACTTTTCTAAAGTGTTCCATACTACCACCTTTGAAATAGTTCTGCATAGATTCTCAGTCATTTGCAAGTCTAATGAGATGGACAGTCCAATGTGAAGAGAAGGAAAACTGCTTCTGAAAAAACTTTATTTTTTGTCCTTCTGGTGTCAATTTCTGCCTGGCTCAAAAAAATTAGGACAACGCCAAAGAAACGTTCAGACACTGACAACAAAATCAGAGTAGTGTTTTAAAGCAGACTCTGTATGCTCTGAGTATCCAGCAGTATTCTTTTCACGATGTTATTTGATGGTAGGTGGTATATGTACAGAAAAGTTCAGGCTTTGTAGTTGGTGGTTTGGTGCTTGTTTTTTAGCTTCAGAACAGAAAGTTTTCTGATTAGTTCATGAACATTGAAGAAAAGAAAATTAATCTGTGAACCATACTATTCAGTTGAGACTACTGTTCAGCATTTCAAGCTGCTAATTTCACCTTTTCTCCTTGTGCAAAAAATACGTGCACATGTTATTCATTAAACAATCCCATGTCCTTGTTTGTGAAATACTCACCCTGTTGGAAGATTAGAGCTCAGCGCCCAGGGGAATGGTCACTTGGTGATAACCACACCCTGTGGAACTTTACTGCCTTGTTACTTTTTTTCTTTTCTTTTCTGTATGTATTTTTGTTGAGCATGACTTGGAGCCGTCTTGAATTTGAAGCAGGGCAAGGGTGCGAAAGGACATTGCTTATATTTCATCAGCATTAAGAAGTCATTCTGGCAAACTCTGGATGGCTTTCATGTTGCTGTGAAGCATCTATTATTACTGAGATTTATGCTGCCTAGAATATTTTCTAGACTATTTATTAGTGCTTACTTTTATAGTCATCACTCTAATTACGCCTTTATTAATTCTCCAGTGAAATCGGTGTCCATACTTGTAAAGCTGGGAGGGAAGAGAACCGAGTCCAGGCCAGGAGTTTGAGGCTCTTGCTGTGATCAAGCTTACAGTAATTTTTTTCATCTTGGCTTCTGCCTTTATGTTCAGTACTGAGTATCTGTAAACAGTAGGAAGAGAATAGGCAGAGCCAAATGATAAAAGAAAGAGTAGCTGACTGGCACACTGAACTAGATTTTGGAAGTATCCCCATTTCAGAAGTCTCTTGGAAGGCTTCAATCTTCTTTTTGACAGAAGACAGCAGCAGTGTTGCAGTGGAGGTAAGTGTAATGGAAAACACACATCTGGGGGAATGTGGAATGTAGAAACAATAAGATACAGATGTCCTGAATTAGTGACCCTGCAGTTTGTATGTATTCCCCATCTTTTTGTTAAACTCCAGGGGATCTTGTTACTGAATTTCTCAGTCCCGAGAATCTCTGAACAGATGCTACATGATAATATTCTTTCACATAAAAAGCCATTGCTAGAGGAAGTCAGTAGTGCCTACTTATTCAGCATGTGGTCTCATTTATGACAGCACTTGTCTTACATCTGTGTTCAAGGGCTTGCTTGGGCCATTTGTCTACCTTTCCATCTAAAAATCTGTCTTTTGAGACATTGGTGATAACAATTGCTCTGATCTTTTTTCTTCATAGACCTTCCACAGCAGATACGGTTCAACAATTTGAAAAGAGAGAATTTAATGCGCCAATAAAACAGTTTGTGTAATTGCCGTTGTCTTAACTGAAAAAAAAAAAAAAAAAAAAAAAAAAACAAAACCCACAACCCTATAATGACTTGATTTTTGTAGTATTTGCTTAATTCATAAAATTCTTGTAGTACATTTATAATTGCTACTGTAGGTTTATTTTTTTAATTACCCAAGTGTTAATGTTAAAATAGGTCATTAGCAGCCAACTTTTCTCCTGTTTGTTAACTTTGGTTTACTTGTTCTCCCTGTGCTTAGTCATTGTCTGTATTGTATTAATTCTTACTTGTGGATTATATTTTTCAAAGTACTGCTTGTTGCTTTTGAGGTACAATAGAAATTGTTTGCTCCATGAAACACACCAATTCAGTAACTTGAGGTGACCTAAAATACTTTATTCGCACATTGCTTTTTCTATGCCCCCATTCATGGAAAATGCCATGTGCCAGTGTTATGGGGATATGACTTCTGGTATCCTAGTTTGTGACTGGGGCCAAGAAGTCAGACTGGTCTATGAATGACAGCTCAGCTCAATGCTCTCCTTTTTCAGCTGCCAAGGGATTCCTTCTGGTATTAGTACTAACTGTGTGCCAATTCCAAATGTACCCATCGAAACCAGGCTTGTAGGAACCAGGCTTGTAGGAAGGTGTCTAACCCCAGGTGGGATAGACAGGCATCATACACGTTAACATCACTTTATGCTAGCCGTTAACTGGCCATAAAGATAACACAAAGAATGCTGAGGAGAGGAAAGACCTGACATTGCTAAAATGGCCAGCTGGTCCTAACCTAACATTAATAAACAAGGACTTGAGAACATTAAGTGTAACTTCAATTCAGTTTTCAGCCTGGGCCTAGACTTTGTTTATGTAACGCTTTTCAAGGGCCATAACATGCTTTGAGCAAGATAATTAACATCATCCTGTTTTCAAAGGTTTCGGGTTTTGAATAACTGAACTCAAACACCCAGATCTCCTCATAGAAGGTCTGTTGGTCCTTTGAACACCATTCCTTTTTTTACTCCTGGAAGGTCCCAGGCGTCTCAGATACGTAGCTTAGTATTTGCAGCCAAATAAAGTATGGCTCAGCTTCTCTGGCTATGTCAGGGTTTTCCTGTCCCCTTGAAGACCTGGCAGAATCCAGTTAAGGGAAGAATGTATTGGAGTCTTGTATTTGAAATTTTAGAAAATTTGCAATAGTGTCCATCTAACTTAAACGCAAAGTATCTTGGTAGCTTACTTGAAGGAGCTGGAAAAAAAGTCAAAGACTTCTCATTGTATCTGATGTGACTATAAAAATAGCTTCAGGAAATACATCTCTTGCTCACTTTTCTCATACAAATGTTTCTGCAGATGAGTATACTGGCAAAAAAAAATTGCTGAACCAGTATATAGGTGAATATTTCATTAGAGTTTTTTCCCACTCTTCGAGTAATTTATTTATAATACTTAAGCTTACTCAACAAAGAAAACATTGTGTGTCCGGTAAAAACAGCTTTTCTTTTGATTGCTATGTCTACCTGCTTGTGAACAGACTATACCTGTTTTCTGTGTAACTTCTAATTCAGAACTTGTTTGTACCTGAAGGATTCTCAAGAAATAGAAGGGAAGTTCAAGTTGTTACTAATAACTTTTTTTTTCTTCACGTACTTTTCAGCAGCACTTTCTCATATTTATTGAAAATGCTATATTCTCTGCCTCAGTGTGTTTAAAAATAATCCTTTAGAACTCCCTTTTGTCTCTGATTAAGAAAATACAACTCTTTTAACAGATTCTGTAAATGGGTCAAATACACAAGTTAATCTGTGGTAGTGGAACATAAATTTGCATTCCAAGAAATTAAGGCAATTCAAGAAAATCCTGCTCACTTACTGTGCTTTGCTTTGCTTCAACTGCTTTTGTTATCGACTATGTAGGTATTCCCAATGCAAATAATCCAAATAGGATAAAGAAACAAATGGCCTTTTTACTAACATGCTTTTTTTATTGTTATTGATGGATAAGAATATTTTTACTGAATCACACGCAGTGCATTGACATGAGAACTCTAGCAGAGACTAACAGAAATCTTCAGTGCATAAGAATTAGGGCCACAACAGGAAGGCAGTGATCAATATTCAGTGCCTTGCTGAAAGTAAAGCATAGTACTTGTCACGATTCCGATGTGGGCAATTGTCTGGAGAGTTGGGGTGGTCAATAGGGAGTCCTGAGATCAGTATAAGGTAAATTTGAACAAGGATCTTAATGTTGAAAAGAAAATCAAGGGTAAGGAAAATAAATGTCTTTTAAGCCACTAGAAGAAAGTCCAAAAAATGCCCCATTTCTTTTAATAATAGGTGAATTGTAAATTGAATAACTGAGAGCTGCTTATGTGATATTTAATAATAAAATCAACAATACACAAATATCACCTGTTATAATTACTGCCTTCTAACTATGCCAAAAAACTTGGATGTCTTTCTATAAGGTACCAGAAGTGTCTCATGGGTTTAGGAGGAGGAAGAGTTGTGTGCAGTAGAGGAAAGGCAGTTTTATTTTTGCTTTATGTGGGTTTTTTTTGGTTTTGGTTTTTTTTTTTTGTAATCCTCCTCTTGCCTCTTCTGACTTGTATAATTAATAAGTTAATGTTTCCCTCTGCATTTGGCTGTCTTGCAAAGGATGCTCTAGAATGTCTTTCAGAATGGCTTTTTAAGAAGAATGTAAACAGCTAAATCAAGACTGTTTTGCTTGTTATTAAGGTTTGAGTAGCGGATGCTAACTTATGCAGAGCAATTTAACTTCCAGTACATCATTAATGAGATTGCATTCTATATACTCTTATTTGCATCAAGGCACAGATATATCTTTCTATCTTAGGAAAAAATGAGGAGCTGGAAATGGTTTCTCTACTGTATGATGTTTTATGCTACTCAATCCAAATCCAATCTTAACTGCAAGTTTTGTGCGTGTTTGGTTGCTTGTTGTTTTTTTTTATTATTATTTTTTTTAATTCAAAAAGTCTCTCTGCTGCGTAAGGAGCTAGAGCTTGAGGGACAAATTAAAAGCTGAACTAGGCAGAATGTATTTGTTGGTAACTGGAATAATACTCTCTTCCACAAGTAAGAACAAGTAAATCACTAGAGTGAAATACAGAATTATATGATCTCATGGCTGTGTCCTGGCAAATTAAAAAAAAAAAAAAAAAAGGCAATCTGAGGAATCACTATTTCTTGTCAGTGGATGGGATTGAGGGTTGTTGAGAGTGAACCATCTCATGGCAATCCATTCCCCACCCTCCATTTCCCACACAATACATAAGGCTTATTTATGACTTACTTTATTTTTCTTTACTTATCAGTTGATTTGGTATTTGCGTTGTCAGTATCAGTACAACTACTTAAAAATCTCTGTTATTCAGATGTGCTGATATCTTCTCTGCCAAGTGAGAGTTATTTGCAATGTTGGAAGCTGTCTTTGAATGTTATGTGAGATCCCCTTGCTAAACTGTGCACAACAGAGAGTGAGTGCTGAAGCCAGAGAGGGTGCTTACAAGCAGTAACTACAATTATCTGAAAATGGCCTGAAAATACATATCTGTCACTTAAAGGACTCAACATGCCTTACAACATTGCCATAAGTGGGCCTAAAAATTTACTTCTGCCAGATAAAATAGCCCACAGTAGTCAGCCTCTTAGAATGCAGTAGCGATTCAAAAGAGATGATGGGAAAACATTACTTGCTGTGATGGATGGATTGTCCTTTTGTTTTAATGTGCCCCCTTCCCCCACGTAACTAAATCTCCAGTTATTCAAAGCCATACAGATTTTTGCTATTAAGCCTGGCTACTTTCCATGCAGCCGTTCTGCGTTTTTACTGAATTTTATTACAGTTATGCTTAAAAAAGATAATGGTGCTATTTGACAGTGCTACAGCTAATACAGTATTTTGAGAGGAGAGTAATAGAACTCATCAATTAATCTCTGGGCTGTGGTGTCATAGTAGTAACAGTGGGAGAAACATCTTGCTGTGTTTGAAGATTGCATGAAATTAGAGCGTAATCAAATATAGAAGCTGATGGGTTTTCAAGGAGAAATTCTTATTTATATTTTTCAGTACCACCAAAGGAGATGTAATTTGCTACTATGGAAACAAAGGAGAATCAGAACCTGTTTTCCTAAGTCCTGGTAGGTTTTCTTTAACAAGGTCTGAATTTTACTCTGTTATTTTAAGGGAGTCAGAATGTAGCTGTATTGCTCTAGTAATTTAGCTATTTAAGCATTGTCTTTATTAACTTATTCTTTGCATTCTTTAAAAAAAAAAAAAATGATTAAATGTCCTTAAATACATTTAAGTATTTACTAATAAATTTCAGTAAAGAATCAATAGTTCATTAAAAGTTTCTATCTATGTCAGCGTACCTACCTGCACTGCAGTTATTAGGATCCTCCCTAGGTGACCGTGACTGAAGTACAGAAGTCTGTCTTGAGGAATGACATTTTCAGAGGTTCGTGTACTTGATCCCAACTCTTCTTACCCAGCATTGTTAAGGGCATAGTGTGACTATGCTTCCGTAGGGACAAAGTTAGCTTAAAATTATTTAAAAATGTCTGTCTTATCAAGTGGCTTGATTTAACATATTTAAAATCTAGTCCTTTGCTAGCCGACTGCATAGATCAATATTCCAGATTCACGGAATTTTCAGAGTTGGAAGGGACCTCTAGAGATCATCTAGTCCAACTCCCCTGCTAAAGCAGGATTGCCCAGAGCACATCACTCAGGACTGCATCCAGGCGGGTCTTGAAAATCTCCAGGGAAGGGGACTCCACAACCTCCCTGGGCAGCCTGTGCCAGTGCTCTGTCACCCTCACCGTAAAGAACTGTTTCCGTGTATTTGAAAGGAACTTCCTATGTTCTAACTTGTGCCCATTGCCCCTCATCCTGTCACTTGGAACCACTGAAAAGAGCCTGGCTCCATCCTCCTTCAACCCACCCCTTAGATACTTGTATGCCATAATAAGGTCTCCCCTCAGCCTTCTCTTCTCCAGGCTAAAGAGTCCCAGCGCTCTCAGCCTTTCCTCATAAGGCAGATGCTCCAAGCCCTTAATCATCTTAGTTGCCCTTCACTGGACTCACTCCAGCAGTTCCCTGTCCCTCTTGAACTGGGGAGCCCAAAACTGGACACAGTATTCCAGTTGTGGCCTCACCAGTGCAGAGTAGAGGGGGAGAATGACCTCCCTCGACCTACTGGCCACACTCTTCCCTATGCAGCCCAGGATTCCATTGGCCTTTTTGGCAACAAGGGCACATTGCTGGGCCATGGATAATTTACTGTCTACATGGATAATTTACTGTCTACAGAATTCATCACCAAAAAGCCTATTTAAATGGACAAGGACACATAGAAGGCTCTGAGCAATGTAGCTGGTTGATAACAGTTAATGACAGTGGCTCATTTTGCCTGCTTAGGTTAATGGTCAAAATGTTGCTGCGAGTATGCAAATAGGTACTGTAGCAATTGCGGCATAAATTCTTGGAAATAGCTGTTAGATTTTGTACAGCTGCAAGCACAAAATAGGGTTTAATACAAACAAACAAAAAAAACCCTTAAAAATCTGGCCGCTTGTTGTAATGAGAAACTGAATCACAAATTTTAGGTATGTGCAGACTGTAGCAAAGGTAATGCTGGTCTCCACGCTTCAACATCATTTTCAGTGTACGTGCCTGTCTTTAGGGAGAGCCAAGGTTTGGTAATCTTTGTGCTTATTTGTTTGGATTGTGATGAGAAATATAGGGTAGCTCTAAAAAGAAAGCTCCTTCTTGTCATCAAATGTTGCTTTGCAGTGTTTTTCAAGACTGAAATCAGAGGCGAAACCAAATTATGATTAATATAGCTAAACTGGAAAAGAGTAGACTGCGAAAACTATATAATTCTGTTGTAGCTTTTTCATAGTTTAGTAAATGAGAGGTTAAAAGTAACTGCTGCAAATATGGATTAGAGTAAAACTGTCAACCAAAGTACTGTGTATTATTAGCAGCAGAGTCCTGAAGCACAGGCGAGTGTAAGATTCACGCCCGCTGTAGTCTCCTCTTTAGGAATGGGGCATGTGTTTTATAGCATACCTGCTGATAAAGGTTAGCTGGGGAAACACTTAAGTTGTATTAAAATTTGTGAAGTCTGTAACGACAGCTGCAAATCACCACAATACTATTTCCAATTAAATTGATTTATTCCCCCCTCCTGAACATTATTAAGCATGTAGATACTCTGCAGCTAGAAGTGGCCCACAGGGGCTGGTCTGTAAACACTTGATTGTTATTGCTTTTAAATTTTAAACTTATCACATAACCTCCTCGCCACAGATGTCATGAAATTAATGAAATGTAAAGCTTGAAGGGTTAAAGTTGCTTCACAGAAATAAACTCAACATCATGATTACGAGTTATTTTGTGCTTAGGTTATGTAATGCCCTCATGTTTCTTTCTACTAGTGCTGTGTTCTGGAGGAAAAAAAAAAAAGGCTTTGATATTTCACCCGATTTCACACCACATTGTGTTAATAACAGCGTCGAAAATCTTAAATTCAGCTAATTTTAGTAAGCTTAAAGAAATGGTGCTCTGAGTCGGTTGTTTTGGAGGGGTATTTTTGTGGTTGTATATTGGTTTTGTGGGTGTTTTTTCCCCCTAATAAAACAGTCAGAAATAGTGGTCCAGAAGAGTTGTTGAGAAATAGTTAGGTTATTTTATTATGAGTTAAACACCTAGGGGATTCTTACTATCTGAAAATGTGTTGTATTTATTGTATCACATTATATACATCTTTGATACATAGTTTAATGACCTAATTTATTTTTGAAGCAAAATGAAAACTGGCAATAGGATGAATAAGCAAATTATTGTAAGAGATTCACGATGAATTTGCTGCCAGCATTTGTTTCTGTCCCTTAGACCATGTGGGATAAGATAATTATGACGGGTTTTTTTGCATAGTACATATGTTAATTTTCTTTGCTCCGGAGCTTGGTAAGTTGCTTAGATGTGTTGGTTTTGTTTGTTTGTTTTTTTTTTTTATGTATAGGAATATATGGATTGAGTAATTCTTTGTTGGATACACCATGGAAGAAACTTCAATATGGGAAGCAGCTTTTCACAGAAGTGGTCAAGAGAAGTCAAGACCTTAGCAAAGACGACTTGGTGCAGGAGCTTCTTACAGTGATGAATAATCAAGAGCCGTAAGAACATGATAGCCAGAGTTTACTCAAAATGCAATATGACCAGTTTAAAAATTGCATGTAGAAACTACTTTGACAGAAAAGAAACTTTTGCCTTATATTAATTGACTAGAGCTGGCTAACGAAGGGCAAAAGTAGTGTTCTTTCTCTCCACAGAGACTGACTTTCAACAATATTGATTTTTTTTAAGCAGCAAACACAGTAAACATTATTACTGCGGTCTTAGTACTCCTGGACTGTACACTGATTTCTCTGTGCCCTTTTCTTTTACAGATTGCACTGCTCTTAGTAAGGGTAATGAGAGCAAGACAAGGGATGTGTAAGTTGCTTGCCGTAAGCTTTGTGGAAGCTCCCTGTAGGATAAGGTTCAGTTCCTTACTGCACACAGAGTAAGCACGTGTTTACACGCGCAGGTTCATGTTAGTAGCTGCTAGCTATTCTGTATTGCTGCCCAGAGTAGACACAGAAGGTAGAGAAGTAAGCTGTTTTCCAAGTAGAACCAGCTGCCTTCCTCAAAAGTGCAATTATTTTAGGCTAAGTGAGGGAAGGAGGCAAGGGAGTATTTGCACAGTTCAGCTGTAGGCCTCTGCTCAAGGAAGTTCCCAAGACATGAGTTTGAGTATCTAAGTGAGGTTCCTGCACTCACTCCTGGCTGCACAGTGGACCTGAGCCCGTAAGCTAGATGTTTACAAGTAGAGGAAATTGATACCTTTTAAATGTCTGGATGTGGAGCAGGGTAAAGCAGATTCTGCGGTCTAAATTCATAGCATTTCTCACCATCCAGTCGCTTTCATGTTTAGCCTGACTTTTACCTGTCTAGGGGGTGATTTGTGTTGAAGCAAAGCTGTTTCTGATACATAGATCCAGTTTCCTAACTTTATCAGTCAATTTTAATGCCAGCATTCACATCTGTGGCATTTTTCAGTGGTTCAAAATAAATGTTTACGTAAGAACTCACCCATCTGAACAATGAGTAGTAATTGGGAAGTCCACTAAGCTGTCTTAATTACCTTTTTCATTTGACATCCAATCAAGTGATTTTTTCAAAAAATTGTTATACTTTACCTTTTACTAGTAAAAAGACAAAGGTGTAAGATACAATACAGTCAAATGATCTTCCCTTAATGTTCAGTACTTCAGTATGATTTCATCTGAAATCATCCGACTCTAAAATGGAAATAATTACTTACAAAAAGCAGTATTTAAAACTAAGACTGTAATCTTTCCAAAGCACACTTCAAGATGAAATGATCTTTTCATAATAAATATGAACACGTGTATATGCACTAGCTTCAAACTTTCTTAAACTATCTTACTGCATATTAGTTTGTGATGACTTTGTGTGTGTTATAAGAATTAAGGGGGTAAAATGGTTGCTGGTGCAGTATGAGACACAAGCTGACAGTTCTCACGGGCTATTTGCCTTCCCTGGTACATTGTGGTATGCTCCAGCCACGCGCCCGACACAGGAGTGAGAAGAGCTTAGTTGCTCTATTGGCACTAGAATTGCACCTGTTATTGCTTCTCCCTGAAACACCCACAGGTCCTCTTCTCCACCACAACAACAAAGAAAATGATCCCAGTTAGATGTAAAGGTCAGTTACAGTATAACAAACTGCTCAGTCTCCTCTGCAGATCAGGATGAGCTCTGAAAATGGGATTGAATTGATCGGTCTGATTTGTTCTGCCCTATTCCCCAACATTCACTGTACAGCTGATAGGCTGCTGAATTATTGTTGCTGTATAGGCACAACTGGGTCTGTGCTAGGAGGCAGAAATGAGATCATTTCTTCAAGATGGAAGAAGCTTAAAAACCGCAAAACCTGCTATAATAATAGTTAAATTAGACTTTGATTAAAAAAAAAAATGGAATCTTTAATTATTGAAATGGGAGGCTGTACTTATGGCTAGCATTTGAGAATACGTCCTGGTGGTGTGAATGGGAAGTCAGGGATGTAGGGTTGCTGCAGTAACTTTTGTGACCTTAGTGTCTCTTCTGTGGGATGCTGATATTTCTGTAATTACAATAAATGAAAATTGACGTGCTTTATAAGAAAATTACGTTTCTAAATATCTTTCAAGCTTTGATAGGAATATATCAGGACTCTTTATCAGGGAGGGGAGCGATAAGATGAGGGGTAACGGTTTTAAACTGGAAGAGGGCAGATTTAGATTAGATATTAGGGAGAAATTCTTTCCTGTGAGGGTGGTGAGACACTGGCCCAGGTTGCCCAGAGAAGCTGTGGCTGCCCCAACCCTGGAGGTGTTCAAGGCCAGGCTGGATGAGGCTTTGAGCAACCTGGTCTAGCAAAGGTGTCCCTGCCCATTGCAGGGGGGGTGGAACTAGATGATCTTTAAGGTCCCTTCCAACCCAAACCATTCTGTGATTCTATGGTGTATCAAGAAGTTTGGGTGCAAGCTCACCTTGTCCTCTGCTGCATCTTCACAAACTTTATTTTAAGGATTGTCCTAGGTATTTTCAAGTATTCCAAACAAGATCAAAGGAAGCAGAGAGGTCTTTCTTTGACACTGAAAGAACTCCTGGAGTCTAACTGGAAAAATGCTGGTTTATGGGATGTGCCTCAAATTACTTGATCGTTAATGTTTTAATTGAAACTAAAATACAGAGAAGATTCTAAAATACAAAGAATAACAAGGAAAATGGAAAAACTTGTCAAGATATAAGAAAATTTCTTTAAGTGAGACAAAAATTCAAGCCTTTGAAAGAATCTCTGTGGGAAGGAGCTTACATGCTGTTTTATCTTTGGTTTTCCTCATATTTTAAACACAGTTCACACTTTTGTACTTTTTGAAAAGTGATTGTTACTTATCAATCACTCAGTCAACACAGCTTGGTTCAAGAGGGATGAATGTGTTAATTTTTTTGTTATTTATGACTTTAATACTTACCTTTTTTTTTTTTTTCAGTCAGTTACCAGACCCTGCAATTGAAGACCAAGGGAAGGATTATATACGTCCTATATTGAACAAGTATGCAGCTGTATGTGTGCGTTGCCCAGGTTATGGAACAAGGTAAAAAATTCATAGGCAGAAATAGTTGTGTACTGGATCAAAGCATATCTCAAATCAAAATTATGCTGCTGTAAGTTTTAACTCTGACCACCTTTAATTTTTATTTTATCGAAACAGGAAAGCTTTGAAATCGTGTTTTTAGCAGAAAACCACAATTATCTTCTATATCTGAGGAACTGCAGAACACATTTCTCTTCCAAGAGCAAGAATAATTTCATCTGCATAGCTAACTAACTTAGAGGTTTCTTTAGGCATGTAGTTGTAAGATGTAGCTGCTGCTTTCATACATTAAAAACCTATTACTCTTGTTTAAAAGAACATGTATTTCCACTTTTCCTGTAACTGATGTTGCTGTTTTTACTGAGATACTCTCACTTTCTGCTCACCGTTCTACCAAGGCTGCAAGAATAGAATAATGCAATGCATCTTGCATTTAATCCTCAGGGGGACAAAATTACAGGTGAAGCCAGTTGCTGCTGGTAGGGAATTCCTGCTCTAAACTACTGCCAGCAATTTTGTCAGATTAGTCTCTGGCGTAGTCAGCTGTAGCATTTCCACTGCAGAGATGTAAATTGATAACCAGAGAGCATTCCTTTCAGAAAAAGTATTTTAAGTTGGTATTCTGAGAAAGAAACCACTGCAAAAACTGAGTATATCTAGAAAATGTATTCAAAGAACACTGTAAATATGGAATAATGAGGACTTAAAATAGTAAAGAAGCATTTTCCTCCCCTTGCTTCACAGGTTGCAGTGTAGCTATTTCAAGGGAAACGGGGATAACTCTGTAGAAAGACTGACCTCTTACTGGTGAATTAACACTGTGTCAGGTCTTCCCTGCTACTGTAATTCTGTGCTCCCACTTATCACTTATCTTTCCCTTGGCGACATGGCTTAGTGAATAGAGATTGTTAATTAGGCCTCACGATGTTCTTCTGCGTAAACTAAGCACTTTTTTATATGAGCGAACAACTTTGAAATGACTTGGGGAAGGCCACCACACCAGGTTGGTGGAAGACTCTTCCTTTTGTCAGTCATCTCTCTCTGGCAGAGTACTGCAGTGTCCACAGGGAAATAACAGTTTACACATGGCAAAGTGACATTGATGCATGAAAGGAATCTGCTTTTCATGACAACAAACTTCCTCTTTGGAAAGTTCCTAGAGAGAGAAAAACTTGTTTTTATGCTACTTCTGAACGGAACGCCTGGCCCTAAAGAAAGTTAAACTTTTTCTCATACTCTCTGTAAATGAGCAGCTTTGTGCGTCAGCTGCTGCAAGCACAACAGGGAATTGGAACAGCGGAATGACAGAAGAAGGGACTGAAGGTGCCCATTTGAACTTGTCAGGATGATTTCTGCCCTGCTAGTGGGGTGGTGATGTGGTCAAGAAAAAAAATGAGCTAAAACCTTTGAGGATGAGGGATAGGACCCTGCAAATTTATATACTGGACACAAGGCTTAACCTTCTACCCTTATGTTGTTTCAGGACTAACACAGTGATTCTGATTGATTCGGAAGGACGGGTTACTTTCACAGAGCGCACCATGATCAATGCAGATGTCAACCAGTGGAAAACAAGCACCTATGAATTCAAACTGCACACTTAACAACTTTCCATTTGAATGGTTTGTAATAAAAGCAATGAGAGAACAAGCCATTAAGCTCCAGTAAATGTTTTATGCCAGCCTCCACAAGCTAAAAATAGCAAGGAAAGCAAAAGTTCATATAAACTGGTAGCATACACTATCTGTCTAACAAATCCTTTGGATAAAACAAAAAGAAGAAACTGATTTTACATTAAGTAGCAACTTATAATCAGAAATAAATTTTTTAATAGCACCCTGCCTCCAAGGCGAGGCCATCTTTGCCCAAGACAAAGTAATTGCTTTTTTTGTGGGTGTGGTTGGTTTGGCTTTTTTTTTTTTTGTCAAAGATGTTTTAGGTAGACTCTTAAACACATTTACAGTTCCAAGGAGGGGAAGCATTTGCTGCTTTTATTGTTCTGTGTGAAGGTTTTACCAAACTTTGCTTTCCCTTCAACATAATCTTTTAAGATTGTGTAGCTGCTGCAGATGTGTATTAAGTGAATATAAGTTATCTTTGCAGCATCTAGTGCTTTAGTGACGTTTCAACTGTTCAGCAGTGCCATGACGCAGTGTTCTGCCTGGGGCGGACAGAGCAGGGGGGATTCTTTACATTTGTTTTCCTATACAGCATTCTATCTTATTTCTAAAACATAATTTGAGAGTAGATGGGAAATTTAGTTCAGTCTTTTCAGTTTTACTGAAAAAAAATCATGGGAGCAGATTTGCTTATCTTTGACCGGAATAAAATTATTTGTATTGTGACATCTTGTTTCCTGACAGTCTAATTAGCAATATTGGTTTTCTTATTTTCTTCCCCAGCAGGCAGGTAAGATATAGGTATCTGCAAACACAAGCTGAATATGACGTTTACATTTATCAGCTGTTTTGTATGTGTGCAACTTTGGCTTCATTTCTTTATGGGTATAATATGTTAAAGTCTGGAGTGACTACTCATAGATTTTTAGTAAAAATAGCTATTTGTTGTAAGGTGACGTTATTGCAGTCTTATATTGCTGGAAAAAGTTGCGTATTAAGATGCACTTCCTATGTTCTAACATCTGTGAATTAAAAAGCTATTTAAATGCATGCTTTTTTCAATTATTCAGTGCCAGTGTAGGTGATAGAAGATTCTAGATAATACCAAGATATTTTAAAACCCTAAGTTATTTTGCTGCTATTGGTGTTCTGGTTTGACTTATTTTGGATGCTAAATATAAAGTTACTAATGGACCACTGCTATAATTTTTTTTTTCTAAATATCTGAATGTGTTCTTTTTACAAGCCTCTGATTATTAATTAATTATTACAAAGTAGCAAAATTTCTGATACTCTTCAAAGCTGTGCGGCTATTCTTCTGTACTCAAGCTTGTGTGTTCAGACACTCTCACTAGTATGTGTGTGTCTGTCTGTCTGTAACGGAGGCAGCAATAAATTAGACTTGCTATTGAGGTGAAGTACTGTGAAAGGCCATTCCCAGTTTTCTAATTGCCAGGAGATGCTAAAGCAGCATTTAGTCAATTATTTCCTTTGTATTTGAATATTTAAATAGCTTCTAGTTAGCAGGACTGCTTGCATGACTAGTCACAGGTTGTTGATTCAGTACTATATAAATGACTTTTTGACTACCTTGGCTGCAAGACGATCGATACAGTCTTGTTGGGTTGCATGTGGTTTCAAACTCAGAGCCTTCCAGACTGTCTTTCTGAGCTGGAAGAAATGGTTAGCCCTCTTTTATTTTTTGGTGACTGTTTAAACCACATGTTTGTATGAATAAAAATGTTATTGTTATTTTTTTGATGCAAAGAAATAGCCATAGCTGTCTTAAATTTGAATTTTACAAATGTGTATTTAAAAAGAAAACTCTGCTTTGATGGCTTGCTCTTACTGAGACTTTGCATAGTAATCTTTTTTATATCAAGAAAAAAATCGCTGGTGTATATTTGAACAAGACATTCTCTTTGAAGACATTACCTAAATGGCAATCAAAATGCTTGCATGCCGTTTCATACTAAAAGCATTCATAAACCTTAGTTTTTATAGTAGTCCTGTAATTACTAAAATTCATTCTTATTTTTTACATATAGGCAAAAGAAAAGCAAGTCAGAGCTTAGATATAAAAACAGATTGTGGTAATGTATTTTGCTTTGCTTGAATCAAAATTTTAAATCTGGGACTTGCTTTTTCTGACAATTAAACAGTAAAGAACTGAAACCTCTGATGTTATTTTTTATTATGTCGGAGTAGTTAAAGTGAGTCTTTTTAACTTCTTTTGAAGCTTTTGACAGTTTTGTCATTGGCTTCAGTGGAAACAGGATCAGGACTGCGGTGCAGGTATCAGCAAATGGTGCTTGTCCATAGAAATGATCAGGTATTCATGAAGTGGATAATTTTCTGTGTGCAAATTATAGTTGCAGTGAATCCACTGGAAAAAGTAAACTGTAGCTAAATTTAACAAAGAAAGCATTTTATTTTTATAAAAGTATTTTTAAGAACAAAAGAGGATTTTAAATACCAGTTTTAAAGGATATAAAGGCAAAAAGTGTATATAGGAAACTATTGCGTGGCTTTTTACTAAGTTTGCTTATATATAACATCTTTTCAAAGTCATAAATTTGCAACATGTTTTTGTTTCCTGTCTTTTCCATCAAAATGGTAGTGGAAGAAATTTTAAAATATCTGCAAAAACTCAATTCTATTTTTTTTGCTTAAAGTTGTATCATAATTGTTGTTTTTACATGTGTGTTCAAAACTAGAATTGGAATAAAGTCCATCTGGTGACCAATCTTCGTCAACTTCAATAGATTGTGCATTTTTGCACATATGTTTATGTTAATTTGACCGTAATTTTGTGTGATAAAATGAAGTAAAATCTTTCATGAGGTATTAGAAATGAAAGAGCTTTAAGTTAGGTCCATTTCTGGTACTTAATTCCTTTTTAAGAGTGCTGTATTTTTCAGGGGTGTGTGTTTTTTTGTTTTGTGTGTTAGAGTGTTTTTTCTATGCTCTTGCATGGTTATAATTCTCTTATCCAGGTAAGAAATTGGAAAATATTTCTTCAAAGCTAGTAATCCAGGTTTGGGGGCATTTTGCTTTGTTTTCCAGGTTAGTAAACAGAATGTATTGGTTGGAATGTTCCCAGGCCAAGTATCACCGTAATGAACTCTCTGAAATACTGTCCAACTTCTGACAACCAGTATGTGCCCACCACCTCCCCTCCCCAAAGCAAATGTCCTCTCGTTACTAGCCCTGGCTGGATTCCACTCCAGGCACAGCAAGATCAGGTAGAAAACACAGAGGTTCTTAAACACTGAATGTCTGAAATGATGTCTGGAGCATCCCTCTTCCTGCTGTGACCTCAGGGTATGTGGATTCTGCCTTCTCCCTTGCAGACTGGAGTGGATCCTTCAAATCTTAATAGCAGAATGTGCCAAGCAGTCCCTTAACAGAAGAGGGGCTGGCATATTCTTGCCTATAAAATGGTGGAGCCATCTCAGCTAGTTTTAGCTTTACAGGCAGTGACCTTTTCAAACTGACAGTCACTTTGAGAAGACAAACAACTGCTATTGTCATTGTGAAGATGGCAACCGAGATGAAATCTAGGGGAATTCCCAAAATATGCAAAAAGAAAAGCTTCATTAACTCATGAGCCTCTAAAGTTGTCACTGCCAATTCTTGTCTATGCAACAAGATAAATTTGGTCTGGATTACCGCTCTTGAAATTAGGTGGTTGCATCAAATGTTTGTGGCAAGAGAAGTTGTTAATTCTCAGGGACCTTGAAAATAAGTATAAATATATGTTAAAAGTACTTTGAGGGGCTCAGGTTCCCCCCCTCCCCTCAAAGGGAAGTAATCACAGCAGAGATACAGTACAGATAATATGAAGGAAAAAAGCAAAACCAATGCTTCCTTAGTGAAAAGCCAGAGCCTCACCAAATGCTACTGAAGGGCAAGAATCTGGGTTTACTGTGGAAAAAATCAGATCCTGGGCAGATCCAAGACTTTTGTGACCCTAAGTTGACGCTACCTTCATGTTCTGCTGTACCTGGATGTAGCGGTGGAGATGTAATTGTCTTGTCTCTCTGTTACCAGTGGCTTTAATAAATACACTTTTAACAGACCAGAGAATGAATTAGTCCTTTGGAGGTCCTCAGTATGTTCAAAGCTTAACTGATATTTATTGTTACAAATGAAATATACCAAACTAAATATTACGACAAAAAATTGATAAGACTTGGAACATTGCTTTGCTAATATTATAAGGAAATAAGTAATTTCAAAATGAATCAATGAAGTACCAAGCAGTAATAAAGCAATAATTAAAGCATCTTAAATTTTAAA
Organism: Vanellus vanellus; assembly: GCF_965231255.1. Taxonomy (NCBI): domain Eukaryota; kingdom Metazoa; phylum Chordata; class Aves; order Charadriiformes; family Charadriidae; genus Vanellus; species Vanellus vanellus. The sequence goes on from NC_138921.1 coordinate 8,276,652, forward strand.
TTTAGCTTGAAGAACTTAATGCATATTTATGGATTAGCAAGCATCCCTATTTATATGGCATATTAGCTACTAGCAATTAGTTTTATATTATTTGGATTCACATAATAGAACATTGCTAATGTTCTTTATCTGATTCATTTTCTGCAGAGAAGTCTTGTTGATAGCTTCTGAGGATTTAGGAAATGGTCTTGACTTGGTGAAAATAGAATCTGTATTGTAATCAACTGGAAAGGCAATGGAATAAACTGTGAGAATTGCATAACCCATCAGTATGACTCATGCTGTGAAATATAAGTTAAAGTGAAGAGAGGGAAGAAAATGTTAAATATATAAAATGAATATATAAAGTAACTCTTTTTGGAACAGCCTGTATCAAGAACTTAGAAACTGAATGAAAAAGCAGTATCAAATTAAAATACACAAATCTCCCGTCTCTCTTAAAAAAGAAGACATAAGGACTGAACTTAGGGTAATAGATGAGGGAGAAAAATAATAATTAATGTAAACTTTTATATTAAGTAGGGTAGGCAAGAATTACAATCTGTGTAAAGTATACATAACATGAATGGGGGGAAAAAAGCAATTTCTCTTCTGATTCACATTAAATTTTTGTGTCTTTGTGCTAGAAAGATAAATGGAGAAAAACAAATTCAAACTAAAAACAGCTCAGAAGTTGGAGAAATGAAGTGGAGGAGAAGGCCATGCTTAATTTAGCAGAGAACAAATATAATGAAGAACATCCATTACATTGAAAGATGTTCCGAAAATTATCTGAAAAAGCTTGGCTGGAAAAAGAGTGGCTCTTTACAAGTAGACAAAGATGGACAGTGTAGCTTTAAGACATCCAGGCTATATCAGGAATATTTACTGGCACTCTATTGAGACCTTTATTGTATATGTGAAGTTTTGTGTGGCCTGATTAAGCTACTCTTTTGTATAGAGAGATACAAATATATCATAGATTCCTACATTATATATAAAATATAATATCTATTTATGTGTATAAAATATATTTACAGAGAATTTGATGGACAATTTGGATTCATCATTAGAATGGAATATCTGTTCTAAGATAACTTGCATTGAGCCATGCCAAAAAGGTCACTCTACATAGAGAATTCTGTAATGTGTTGCTAGAGAGTGCATGTTTTTAAAAGTGGTTATAACACAAAGGTAAAATAAACAGTAAGTAGGACTGCAAAGTTGAAGAATACTTGATGGTGACTTCAGCGGAGGTGTTGGGTTTAGCAGATGAGTAAAACAAAATAACCTCCATATTCTGAATAGCTTTGCTAAAGTGGCACCTTTATCAGCATGCATTTAACTTGCATCTCATTCTGTGATTTATCTTACTTTCTTTCATTTTGTCTTTACTAAGTATCAGCTTGAATGGTCACATTATTTATTAGAACTGTAGTATTTGCATTATTAACTATTTGTCTCAACAGGCAAAACCTTCATTTTTTTTCCTAGAGCATTACAAAAATGCACGTGAAGTCCTGATCTCTCTCCTGAAGAGTTTGAGCTGGAAACAGCATTCAGTGATGTGTTCTTTTCATCAAAAAAAACCCAAAACCAAACAAACCAACCCACAAAACCCCCCCACATCCTCAAACAAACAAACAACCCCCCCCCCCCAAAAAAAAAAAAGACCACCAAACCAGAACAACCTCCCTGCGCACAGATTATAAAGCCTCCGCTCAAGCTGTGATTGTTACATAGGTATGTGATTTGAACTTCTTTAAATTATTTTGAATAGCGTAGGAGTAATTGTTATGAAAGTAATTCATGCAGAATACATTTTTATCTATGAAAATGAATATGAAATTGTAATTATGCTACTGAATGTTTTGGTCTCTGCAATTATGATTATGTAATAGTAACTTAAGAAAGAATTTAAGCAAATGTATAAGCTGCCCTTTCTGTGAGCACTTAACAGCATAGTTAATCCTCATTTAACTTGCTCTGAAATAACAGGACTTGAGTGCATTCTTGATAATCGTTACATGCTTAAGTGTTCTCAGTAAAAAGTCCTGGAGCTGAGCTGGTTTTTATGAGACTTTTTTTCATGAGCTTGTTCTTTTTGTGGCCTCTGAGGTAGGCCCATTCCTGCTGGCGCGGTGGGGAGCCTCGGGAGCCAGCCCCTGGTGATAGGGGCTGTTCCCAGGGCTGGCTCCTCCAGTGTGGCAGCCTGCGCAGGCACAGAGCCAGCCCTGGTACTGGCTTACCAGATTGCGTAAACAACATTGCTTGCTCCTGTTCGGAGGAGGAAACCGCACCGCTTTTCAGACGTTAATTAAGATAGATTAAATACTAAACTGGAGAATATGTGGAGCCGGTAGTTTCTCTTCTTGTGGTACAACGTTATAATTAGTATTCAATAATTGAGGCTTTTGCCTCTAGTTAAAGGAATGTGCTCTTCCAAGGAAAAGGTGAATGAAAAGCTAGGTGTTTTTCTTCCCCTGTACTAGCTCTGCTGGGAATAGCTGCTGGAAATAACCAAAGAGCCAAGGTCTTAGTCAAATGCATTTATCCATCTCATGTTTGTCATGTCTCACTTGAACGGCTGGCATTTAGAGAGGAATTAACTGTCCTTTCAATTACAGATGGGGCTACATTAGTACCTTAGTTTGATTAGTAGTGCCCTTACATGTTTTTTCTGGTAGTCCCTATTTACTGTTCTTCAGCTTGCATTTCAGGGCAACCTCAGATCACAGGGACTAGGCTGCTTTCAGACAGAACAGAACTGGTAGATGTGCTTCAGGAATGTGCTAAGTGTACTCCAACAGGTAATAGGTTTAGCCTGGAGCCAAACTGTCTGAAATGCACATAGCATGGAGATTAAGTACTCGGCACCAATTGTTTTGCTGCATAAATCTGCTTATGTTGGTCTGCTTTACTTATAGATGTAGCGGGTGATAGATGTGTGTTGTGTCGGTACCCTTGCAATATGGCAGCTGCAAATTTTTCTGTTTTCTTTAGCAATATATTGTGCCAGTCAAGTCTGAGTACTCTCTTGATATAATATGCATGTGTTTAGACTGGCAAAGCAATCCCAGAGTGGCAGTTACATAAAAAACAGCCATACCAGCACAATTGTGCTTTCACAAGCATAACTTATTTTGCCTCTGTTGGGGAAAACAAAGGGACTGACATTTATGGGTTTATTCATATAAGTGCAACTACACCTGGATTTTTGGCAGCCAAAGATTATGCTCCTGATTCACGTCTGCATGCCACCAGCAGTAAATATAGTACCCCAAGCTACAGAACTGGTGCAACAGTTTCTTAGCTGTAGTTCACAGCAGTCCTATGGAACAGTAAAGTATGCTTTGTTATCACAGGTTTGAATTTAAAACATCATGATGTATAATGACTCAGGAGAAAAATTGCCACTCACCAGAAGTCACTGGCTGGAGAGGTTTAGGAGAAGCCAGGGTGTCTAAAGTAGTAGTTGTCAATGTAGTGCTACTATAGCTCTTGAAAAGTAACTAAGATTGACTTGCAGGGTTAGTTTAACAACTGAACAGTAGCATATGGTTGAGATGTGTGACGTGAAAGCAGCCACAATGCTGGCTCAGAGGATTTTACTCAGAGGAATTTTTATGCTCAAGTTTATCTTTACAAATTGCAGAGAAGTATTATCAGTTCTAGAAAAGCGCTCTGAGCTATTTGGATTGAAAGGACCTATAGAAAGCAAAGTATGAAGTCTGGTATTCTGTCCCACATGGATGTTCTTTGTTTAATTTTTTTCTCTGATATTCTCATAGATAAATTTAGTGTACTTAAGAATGCTGAATTTTCAACCCTAGGAACAAGTTTGTTCAATTTGTCAAGAACAAGCAAGGGCAGCCTCGGTCACTGTATGACAGCACCAAGCCAGGTCCAATGGGCAATTGCAGAACATGTTACTCATGAGTGACATGTGCAGTCCAGTTTCTAATGTGAAGGTCACCTAGTTACTTAAAAATCAGCGTAGTTTTTCATCCCAATTTGGAATATCTTTTTAAAACAAACAAACAAAACCAGAAAAGGTTAATTAAACCAAATTGGTCAAAGGTGAATTATTGGATGTGGAGCTAAGTGCTCTCCTCCTGCCAGTTAGAAGGCATGGAACAGTACGCATATCCCAGGACAGATGAGAGGTGCAATGGGAAGGCTCTTTCCATGTCCCACATTTAAACTGCAGCTGCATCCACCTTGTAAATTTTCCACCATAGCAGTAGTGAATTTGATTGTTAGTGACTTGGCAAGGTCACTCAAAGTGTATAGCAGGCAGGAATTCAGATCTCCAATGTTGTGCCCAAATGCATTTATCACAAGAACATTCCATATATAAAATGTTTGAATATAATGATAGAGTAATTGAGGTGGGAAGAAAACCTGGAACAGAGAATTACTTGTAGGCTATAACAGGGAGGACTTGTTAATTTTTATTTGACCTCTTAGTCATCATATCCCACTTTAAGTAATACTTTCTTTAGAAAAAGGCTTGCCTTATTGCACGAAATGTGAACAGCAATCTGAAACGTCAGAGAAGTAACCAATTGACTGAAGTTTCTGCAACAGAAAAATCAGAAGTTAGATGCACTTATGTAGACAACACAGTTTAGTTTGCCTTAAATCTGTGTGGATGCCAAGTGCAAAATTAGTAATTCCCTGGTACCATTGAGCCAAAGGATGTGTCTACTTTGGTTCGCTGCCATAGCAATCAACCACCTCTTGACATTAGAGGCCTGATCTGAGCTTGCCTGGGGTCCCTTTGACATCTTTCCATGGCTGCCAGGTGATGGCTGACAGGGGTTAGGTTGAGGAGAGCAGATTTCGGCAAAAAGTGAGACACGAAAATACACAATGCAAGCAAATATCAGTTTGCTTTTTTTCTCTCCCTCTAATTCTGCCTTGGTCAACGTTCAGTGGCAGTGCCCATTTTGTTGTATGACACCCACTGTTTCCATTTAAGACTTTAGTGAATTTATTGTTCTCTGGCAAATGAGACAATTCATCTCAAAACTTGGAGAAAATCCCAACTCTACTGATGTCAGATTCTTTAAGCATATAACTTGGGTATCTGTATGAGGAATCTTAAATTCTCTTAATGTAATCAACGGGGAGGCTTACCCGCTTCTCTCAACACTTACGAACCTGCTTCTCCATTTTATGGGCAAGATAAATTGGATGCCTGAAGTTAGATGTCATGAACCTTCTGAGGACTTTTAATAAAGTCTGCAATATGTTTCCTTAGATGGGTGGACACTTGATTTGATACGGACTGTATTCAGACCAGGTCCAAACTAGAAATAAGTAATCTTTGTTAGTTTAGATGCCTCCACATGACATAAATTATTCTGAGATTCATCCTTGGGGTGTCAAAGAAATCTCACTGGACTCCATGGAGAGAATCCTGTTGGATGCTGATGTAATACGAATTGTGTTCTTAATACAACTAAAGTTAGTAAACCTTAAACGTTTTGCACCACTTCTTACTCCTACCAAAATAATTTTCCCATTAATTAATTCTTTCGGTTTGTTGATTATATATTTTTTTAATTGCATTTTATTTGATTTTTCCATGGTTTAGAGCTTTCCCAGACTTTCAATTTACATAGCTGTATTTGGAGTGCTACTTGAAAGTCCAGAAAGCCCCATCATTTCCACTGTGGTGCAGTATGACTGGGTACCAGGGAGACAGGCTCCGCAGAAGTCTTTCCCTGCTGAAGTTCAGAGGTTGGGCTGTGCAGAGCTGCAGGAGCCTGTATATAATCTGGAACCAGTGTGCCTCCCCCTCACTGCCCATGGCGCTGAATTGTAAATGCTGTATACAAATGGTCCCCTGAATAGCACTTAAATTAAAAATACCGGTTTTAATAACATTACTAAGGAAGTCTTTTTTTTTTTTTTTTTTTTTAAATATAGTTCCAGATATTTGAGTGCAAACGGGCACACACTAGGCTGTAGCTAGAGCAACTCAGCTCCATTAATCTGGTCATTATTGTTTCCATCAGGTTAATAATACATACTGTAAAGTACATGCAAATCTGTTTTGTACCTGAAATCTATTTTATGCCTTGATGATTTAAGTGTCTTTGGAAGGGTAAGTCATATTAATTTCTTTATATTTCACATCTTCAGAAAGTAAAATACCTTTTTTGCAGAACAGCTTCCTTTACTGAAATAAAAGTAATATGGGCTGAGCAAAACTTGTCTTCCAGTAGATTTTGCTGTTGGAACAGCGCCGTTTGTGCTGCAGTTACTGACATTGTAACTAAGAATATGAAAAAGACACTGGCTCCACCTAATTTTCATTCCGATGAATGCAGCCTGTTAACTTTATTAGGAAACTTGTAGATGTTTTCCTCATAGGCTTGCTTTCCCTATTTTGTGTTGACAGCAATAATTTCTGTCCAGCATTCCTATATCTTGCATATCAAAATCTTCTTGTCATTAGGAACTGATTGTTTGTTGATGATATTGATAATTCATGATACTATTGTAAATCCTGATTGCACTATGCAGGTGGACCTGCACGCTTCTAATTCCAAAGCCTGGATGGAAGATAATTTTTTTTGTGCACATTTGGGAAGTCTTTTGTCAGAAGTCCAGGTGATCAAAATTTTCAGGTGAATTTGCAACTTGTGAGATATAGCAGATCAGATTTAACTCTCCCGAGGTCACACAGGCCTTCTGGGTTAAAAATTTAACCATGATTTTAATATTGTTTGATGAAACCATTGTTTTGCTACTGGATTGTTATTCTTTTGTTTATGAAAATTTAGAAGAGTATTTCCCTGTAGTGTCAGTGTCTCAAAGAATCAACTGTTGCATTGTTGCTTTAAGCCCTAGTATTATGATTCTCTGAAAACCGCTGAACAATGGAAGGACTAACATACTAGTTATATTTTCACTTTGAAAGCACTTGCAGGCACTTCAGTTCTTCCAACTCTACACAAAAATCTGTGTTTGTGCCTCTTCTGATACTAACTGAAATGTTGCTGTTTATGTGTATGTATAAAAAATTAACCTATTTGCTGCAGTGTGCAATACTTTCAGTGCAATACTTCAGTTATACAGTCACGTAAATTGGATGCAAATGAGTCCTGATGCTTACATTTTCCTATATCACTTGAAAGGGACAATCTCCTGTCACAGTGTTAGCAATTTATGAGCTGACATGACACAGCTAGTTTACAGCGAATGCCAACATCAGCTCAAATTCTGTACTTAATAATATCTTTTTATTCCCTCATCTTTGAAGGTTGAAGTGTGATGTAAATGGCTGTTTTGCAAGCCATGGATATTTATTAAGTATGCATTCTGAAGTGGCTTGTTTTAAAATTAACAAAAGCAGTCATAATTTAAAAACACTCTAAAATAATGGCTTGAGTGCAGAAGCCTGTTATGAGGAATTAAAAATTTAGAAACTGCTTTCAGTTTTTGAGGGCAGCTTGCAAAGATTCAAACAAATTTTTGTAACGTTATGTGTTGATAGAGTACTATGGAACTATGTCCATATAAATTACCACCATATCATTAGGTATGTTGGTCCAGTCAAACACCAAGATGAAAGGCCTAACAGAGGTCTTCAAAATGTTATTTAAAATATTACTGTTATCTTCATAACAGTATTTGGGGACCTCAAAGACCTGAGTTAAATATCAGAAAAAGAGTCTCATGTCCTGAAATTGCATATGGAAACAAATAAAAACACTTATCATACTTAAATTCTATTATACTGTAGGTGATTAGCACTGGTGTATTATAATATTTGGTGTCTGACATTGATTTCAAATCAGTTGATAGTGAAGGACAGGGGAGGCAACCCTGTGATTTAAGTGTATCAGTAAAAGCTACTATAGTTCTCCATTTCAGGGGGTAAGTAAATTATAAAGTATCAGAGCAAATTAGAACAGCAAATGTTCATTAACCCTTTAGAAGTAACTTTGCATACATTGTGTAATTACAGGAAACTTCTTATTTAGGAATTGTGTCTAACCACTACAGCCGCATTTGGGGCTTATTCTGTGAACTGCTTGGTACATATGGCATGAAATATGGACCTACTTTGATTTATCCTTTGTAAGGAAATCCGTTTTGAAGGGATAATGCTGTAGTTGTGGTGCTTAAAGATATAAAGCAGTGTTTGTAGGGAAAAATGGCATCTTTAATTCTTCAGCTAGTTAGCGATACGTGTAGGGGGGAAAGCCTTCAGCAGCCCTTCCCTCAAGCGCCGCTGCCTCAGCGACACCGGCCGGCCCTGCCGCTCGCCTCGGCCGCCGCCCGCGCGTTTCCCCTCAGCGGCCGCCTTTAACGACCTCCTTCGGCACCGCTCCTTGCTGCTGAGGATTGCTGCCTCGACTGGGCTGCCCTGGAGCCGGCGGGACGACAGCGGGGCGGTGACCGGCTCGGGTGCTCGCCACGGCGGCTTCCCCTGGCACCAGACAAAGGAGCCCGGCCCCATCACGGCCGGCCGCACCCTCACGCCGCCAAGTCCCGCCCCCGCCTCCCTCTCATTGGCCTGCTACTGTAAGGGTGTATGTCTTTCGCGTCTCTATTGGCAGAGCCGGTTAACAAGCGAGGGAGTCCACCAATGGCTACCGAGATTTCAAATTCGTGGCAGAGGAGACTGGGAACGCAATTGGCTCGGCGAGGGCGAAGTCCCGCCTGCGGAGACTGGAGCGGCTCGGAGCAGGCGTTTAAAGATGGCGGCAGCGGCACGGAGCAGGGGACGGTTTTGGTGAAGCGGCTGCGCTCGCCCTCTGCCCCCTCTTCCCACTCACTCGCGGAGGAGCGGCAGGGACACCGGGGATGGCTCAGGTGGGCGCTGGCGCCGTGGGGCGGCGGGGAGGGCGTGCACGAGTGGGCCTGTGCGGCCCAGTCGCCGCCGCGCGGGCAGTAACCCCTCCGTCTCCACAGGCCGCAGAGCCTGCGGGGGCCGCCCGGCCCGCCGCGCTCCCGTGCCGCGCGGCCGCCGCTGCCCCGGGAGCCGTGAGGAGCCTTTCGCCGAGCAGCGGAGGCGAATGCAGCGACAGCTTGTCGGTCCAGGGACGGGGGGCTGCTCTCGCCGGCGAGGGTTGCCGTGAGGCGCTTACCCCCGTTCCCGGCTGGAGCGTCCTTCTCTCAGAGCTGGTGTTTTGTTTTGCTTAGGGTCTTTTGGGGGAATGGGGGTTGGGTTTTTGTTTCCCGCCCGCCCCCAGCCACCTCCCTGCTCGCTCCCACCGTGGAATTGTATTCAGGGTAGTAGAAGGGAAGGAAACGCCATGTCTTTCTGCCCTCCCGCACACCTCCTTGTCAGCGAGGTGATGGGGAGTATCAGCTCTGGCGTAAGTTTCTACACTGTATCGTGCCTCGCAGTACGTGTGTGTGTGTCTTAGGGTAAAGGGAGGGTTGGAGGGAGGATTTCCGCTAGACACATCCGTTAATGCAGGGGAGAAGAGCGTGTCTGCCTTCCTTTACAAAGTTAGGAAGAAACGGCAGCCCTTCACCAGCGTGTGTGCAGACGCCCATTCATTTTTTCTAGTTCTGGTACGTTGGGACAGTGAAGATAAGGTGGTGTGTCTGTCCATAACACTCGGGATTCTTCTTCACGTGTTCCTTCTATTAAAAGTGAAGTACACTTGTATATTCCACTAAATTGTTTTGTTCGGTCTCTAAAAGGTTTATTCTCCTAACTTTCTTCACCTTTTTGGCTGAAAAAATAAAAGTCTTTCTCTTGCACATCTTTTCCTTAGGCTTCAGGTTTATCTATAAAATCTGTTTGCCTGCTTAGAGGGTGGGACCCCAAACATCCAGTCATCACTCCCTCATAAAACTGGGATTGAGGGCTTCCTGGGTGAACCCATTCTATTTCTTTACTCCCTTAGGTTGTGAGTTACAGACATTGGAGTTAGATCTTTAATTTTTCTTTTGTAAGCGTACCTCTTTTCCCTTCCGTTTAGGTAACTAAACTTAAGGGTTCCAATTTTTAATTCTGGATTATGAGTTAGGTCACTAGTTCTTCTGGGCAGCACCTTTTGATTACCAGGATTATTTGTTTTTCTTTACAAGTAAGAAACTATTTGCAATGTGAAAGTAAGAATATTTTTTCTTCTTCATAGGCTCTGATTTGCAGTTGTTTTTTTTTAAAAATGGTTTCCCATTTTACACAATTAATTGGAACTATATAAACCCTGCCAGAAAACCGGTCAAGCTATAAAAGCAGCAGTGGCTTTGCCATTTTTGAGGGTGCCTTTCCAAACTTATGTACTCTTCTTGTTCTGAAATGGAATGAAGTCTTATGAACTAGATAAGTTATTTAGCCTTGTCTGTATTTGCTACTGATAATGTTATATTTAGGCCCTGACTGCCTTTTCTTAGGCTGCCTTGATGACTTACAGAAAGTGGTTGTTTCCTTTAGAATCTTTCTATTCTAAAGCTGATAATGAGGAGAAAAATGAGTTCCTGTGTGTAGTAGTTAACTTACAGACTATTTTTCTTTTGAGACATCCTGTTACGGTTTCAACAAAATAAATTCAGTTTCCTTGTTTTGGTGGGTTTTTTAGCCGTTGACAATAAATAGGAGTAACTTATTTTTAGGCCTGTGTGTATCAAAAAGATAAAATGGGTATAATAAGAAGGTAAATCATCAAAGTAATTACTCGCTCATAATAAAGGTTAAAGCTCAGTGTGATCAGTGCCTCTTAAATTCTGCTCTGCAGAGTTGCCATTTGGAGCCAGAGGATGAGGAAGACTTTGTATTTGGATAGCAAATATGGAGAGTTTGCTCTGAGCCACTCTTCCTTTTGAGATTCACTGAATGTGAAGTAAGCAGTTTCTGACAAGGTATCCAGTTGCTTTTTAAAAGTGATTTTTTGAAGAGATACTCTGGTATGCTGTTCCTTGTTCCTGATTGCAGCTACAGGTATTCATAAAGAAAATATGTTCTCTATTGAACTCACTTGTAAAACTGCTGACATGCTATACTGGGAAGGGAGTTCCTCTTTGAGTTTGGGCAGTGCTGGTTACAAATTTTAAGATTCTGTTTTTCTCCTGTCTTGAAAAGAGATACCTATTTCTCTATGTACTTCCCCCCCTTTCTCCTCCCCCCACAATCTGTCTGGTCCGATTGCAGGAATCGGCAGTGGTACTTATTAAACAAAGAAGTGGTTGTTTGGTGTTTTTTTCTTTCCGCCTTCAAAGAAAATCTGTAAGACAACCAAGCCAAGACATTACTTTTGTTGGGACCTTTGCAGTTTGCTACATTACCTTTAGGTGTCCACCATGTATCTGTTTCTTTGAGTTTACTTTGTGACACGAAACTTTTTCAAAATATAAGCAGGCAATTAAAAATGTGAAATTTCTATGTATTGATAATCTGCAGAACATGAGCTGTGCATTCATATTTCCAGCAGTTCATCCAGAGTTGCTTCCCTGTTTTGTACTGACCATTGCAGCTGTCAGTGGTGTTCCATATCATTTTGAGGAGTCCTTATGGAAACTGTCGATGGAACTTGGTGGAGCCCCGGAGAAGAAAATCTGTTCTTTCTGGGCAAGTTAGTTAAGGGTGACAATAGGTAGACTAACTTATTTTGTGTTCTAATACTACATAACCTAGTATGCTAAGTCTGGTTTTATACATGGGTGTTGGGTTTCCTTGATCTAAGGTCTATTTGGCTGTGTTTAACCTACAGGCTCTTCTAACTCATCCTGTCAGGTTTCATCCCTTCTGTCTGTCTTTTAAAATACGTGATATCTAAGGGAAAACCTTTATTGGCTTTGTTGTGTGAGGTTGTTGTTTTGTTGTTTGTTTGTTTTTTTCCCAGACCCTGATATAAAGGGCATATTGTAACATCAGTTGGCGAGGAGGGTAGACGGGCATTGGACCTGTGTCCCTGGCTTTTTGTAGCTTATAGGAAGGTATTGTAGCCCACTGTAACTGTAGAGCTGCCAAACACTGTTATCTCACTCTAGGGGTGTGGCAGGTTTATGGCTAGAAATGCAGAAGCTAGTTTAAACTCATCTTGGTGTAGTACTTCTTCTGCCCACAGTATGTGTACTGATGAGGAGACAATCCCTGGCAGTGATTTGGTATGCTATTCGTTTCAAGGCTAACAAGAATTTCATTGTTAATAGTGCTTGAATATAATCCAGACATCTTTTCCACAAAGAGCGGAGGTGTAGTATCAGCGAACTGCCAAAACTAGGCTGGTAAATATTAATTTCTTGTGTTTTGACATTGGCATTGTTAAAACACTCTTTAGCGTAGGAGCAGGATGTATATTGGGGATGTGGAAACTGCGGTGATGATCATATCTTATGACTTGTCAAAAATAGTCTTTCTGGTTAGACCAGGTAGCTCCTTGATCATATGGGAAGGCAGCACTCTTACAAATTCTAGAATACCAATATCAGTATTTCATTTCTGTATAGAATAATTCTGTTTGCTCTTTTAAAGAGCCTTCTAAAGACTCCTAAGGTGGAAAAATTAGATTACGTAGGCATTTAGTTTCCAGGAGTTACTGAACTTATACTGTGACTTTTGATTCTTTTGTTTGGAATTAACAATGAAGACACTAATGATTTATTGTGAAGAACTTGATAATTTGTCATTCACCATTTTTATTTCTTTTTTAATATGAAGATGAGGAAGGGGGAAGGTTATTAGACAAATATATTTCTAGGGACGTTCTGTATAAACATCAGGTGTTTCAGAACCTGTTGAAAGAAGAAGGAATTGATCACTGCTCAGGTGATTGTATGATTAACTTGTAGCATCAAATGGATTTAAATATGTAAAACAAGCAGATCTATTGGTGAACGAGCTGTTTTTCATTCTGGAAGATAGTATGTTTGTATCAGAGAAGATGGGATTATTTTTTTATCAAAACAGAGTATTTTCCCTTAGTAATTCTACAATGCATGTCTTGAATTTGTCAGTTTGGGGTATACTAAAAACAAACAAACAAACCCACAAAATAGGAACTACTCTGCTGCCCCAGCAAACTTTCTTTACTGCTAAATCACTAAAATAAAGAGTTTGCTCTCTTGCATATTTTGCTTTCTTCTAGCTCCCAGGTAGGTAGCTTATGTGTGCTGATGAATTTTAATTGATCCCATTATAACTCCTGATTCCCAACTTCCTGCCTTGCCCCATTTGGTGTTTGGATATTGCTGTTGGTTTCTTCTGTCTGGGCTGGCATAGAGATACATTAGAGAATTATATTTGGCTTCTCTAAGTCCCTCAAGACAACCCAGATGTTCTGCCCTGTTGCCTTCAAGTGTTACACAGCGACGCTAAGGACATGGAGCTTATATTTCTAGAATACTTGGGTAGGCTTTCCCTACTACCTGGAAATCCAGAGAAGATGCAGCCAGCTGTCTGTCTCGGGCAGAGTAACACTGCTTTATTTCTAGCTGGTAGGAAGATTTAAACCCAGTTTGGGGTGGTACAGAGGGACTTGGAGAAACCAAAATAGCAGGTAAGAAATTATGCTTCCTTTCCTCAGGTGCTTATAGTCCTGCACAGATGACAAAAAATATAACTGAAGAAGCTATTACAGACATGGTAGAAAGAAGCCTTTCAATGTAAAACAAAAAACAACAACAACAAAAAACCCAAACCCAAAACACATGCCCCTCACCCTCTGTAAGATTTCCTAGAGCAATTGTGTATTTTTGCCATTTTAAATTACCTAAAACATTCGTTTCTAAACTCCTTTGAGAATTAATAGGAATTTTTACGCTGTGTCTAGACCTGAATTCTTCAGACATAACAAATATATAGTACCATAATAGTATGGAATATAAGATCAAATGTCTAATATCTTGTCATCTAGAGAGTCATTTTGTGTGAGTTTTTAGTGAATTATGAGATTTCCTGTTAAAACTTCCAGAGAGGTTTTGAAAATATCTAAAAACTTAAACTTCAAAAACTATGTGTCGTATAAGACCATAGTTGTTAAAATCCTGTTGGTTTTGCAGATTTTCTTTAACCATAAGCTAATTATCCTTTCTGCTGCATGGGTAAGTATGACTCGAATACCAGCTTGTTTTAAATAATGGGAGAATCCCCCCAAATGCATAGTTTTTAGTCTGGTCCCTACAAACACCGTGCTTAATGCCCTGCCTGCTAACTGAGCAGAGATACTCAAATTATCCAGGCAGCTATGTGTTAGCAAGTTCTTGTGCCTAGTGTACAGTTCAAGCAGTAAAACCAATCTAGTTTCAGCCTCATTCAAAATGGTATCAAGATACCCTGCTTTTTTCACTGTAAAAATGACACTTACTTCTACTTGAAATTTATGCTAGAAGGAGTGACATTTTTTGTTTTTGCCTGGGATACTCTTTCCGTTGTTTTTTTTTTTTTTTTTCCTGTGACAAAGATTTTTTTTTTTTTTCTTCTTGTAGGTTGAAAGAAGAAAGGGAGACCTGCTTGTCCAATGAAGATGCAGTCTTAGTCTTCAGCTATTTAAGCTGAATGCATTGTGATTTCCAATAATTGAGACAGTGATTCTGAAAGCTGTCTACATTAATGAAAAGAACAATGTAGTCAGCTTAACTGAATCATCAGTGTTGCATATTGAATAGAACATGATAAACCAATCTTGATGGACTCATGCATGTTAGGAATATAGCTATAAACATTTATTAAAGCATTGTTTTTTTTAAACCAGTAGTTTTAAAAATGGAGAAATATGAAAATGTACCACCCCTCCCTAAAGAACCTGCAAGAGAAATGAATGTGGAGAATCATACTTGTCCCCCACCTCTGCCGCCTAACGAACAGCCTCCACCACCTCCCCTGCAAACGTCCAGTGACGCAGAGGTAATGGACGTTGGCTCTGGTGGTGATGGACAGACAGATACCCCTGATGGGGACACGCACAGTATCTGCAGAACACAGCTTCTCACAAAGGGATCTGCCTGCTACAAAAGTCGTCTTATAATAGACCCTAACAATAGTGACCAAAGCCCAAGAACTGCTCGTCATGCACCTTCAGTTCGAAAGTTCACCCCAGATCTTAAGTTACTTAAAGATGTAAAGATTAGTGTTAGCTTTACAGAAAGCTGCAAAAGCAAAGATAGGAAAGTTCTGTACACCGGAGTTGAGCAGGATTATAAGGCAGATACAGATTTTGGTATTAATAATGTAAATGGGGATTTGCATGTTTGTCCTTTTGGTGGTAGTAATGGTAAAGCTGTAGGAATAGGAGGTGACAATGATGACAAGAAGGATGACGAAAATGATATTGATCAGGAAAAGAGAGTGGAATATGCAGTTCTGGATGAGCTAGAAGATTTTACCGACAATTTGATGGAAATAGATGAAGAAGGAGGAGGGTTCACATCTAAAGCAATCGTTCAAAGAGATAAAGTGGATGAAGAAACCTTGAATTACTCATATGAGGTAAGTAAATCCAGAGGTTTTTGGTGGTAAGAGGTTTCCAAGTGGCTAGAAAAAATATGTAAAGATGTTCACTGAAACAGTCTCTTCTACAGCTGTGCAATACTTGATTAAAAAATGCAGAATTTTTAGAGACAGAACTTTGACCAACATAATTTACAAAAATTTCCAGCCAAACTTCTGAGTTGCATGTCAGCATCTATAGTCTTGTTTAAAAATAACATTTAAAAGGCTTCTTACACAATTGCAGCTCACTTTATCATGAAAAAGATAAATTCTCACTTATGAAAACTTATTTTCTTATTTTTCAGTCTTTTTACTGGGATCATTGGAAATTTCTAGTTTCTGTCTCTATGGAAGTACATAGAGAAAATGCATACTTCTTCTTTGCAAGGGGAAAGGGAGGTTAGTAGGCCCAGAAGGATTGTGTCTGATGAAGTCTCTTTCAGGATGACTTTGATAATGATGTGGATGCTCTGCTGGAAGAGGGTCTTCGAGCACCTAAAACAAGGAGACTAGAAAATGAGAAATATGGTGGTGAAAGTGATCACCAGTCTGATGGAGAAACAAGTGTGCAGCCAATGATGACCAAAATTAAAACTGTACTTAAAAGTAAGTCAATGTTCACTAAATATCCATGACTTTTTTTGGTGACTTATGCCTGTAGGACAAAAGCGAAGTGTAGTATAGCAATTCTTGTGAAGTAGCTAACGTATTACAGAATTTTATTCTTTGAAGTCTTTTTACTATAGGATAAGATTTTTCATGTTCCTGAACAGTGAAGTTGATTTTTGGGAGTGCTTTTGATCTTAATCTGTTGTGTGTAATGAGAATGTATTCTAGTGTGTTGATTTGGGGAAGAAGTATGAAGAACGTTACCTCAGTGGTGGGGAGGTGGACAAGGATGATATGTTCTCTTGTCTCCAGTACTGTGAAACTGCTGAAGACTATTTGTGGTCATTGTGAACTTCGTCCTACTTTAGTTGTATAACTTCTGTCGTTGAAATGGCTTCATGTGAAGCCTTTATGTGTGCAATACTAACTTAAATCGTTAGGAAAGTCAGTTTATCAAGTTTCATCATGTAAATATTTCAAACTACTAATAAAGAAGATCTGAGAATGTGAACCAATCCAGAAGAACATAACTGAAAATAGTCTGAATTAGAATTAAAATTTGAACCTGCTTTAGAGGAGTATTTTACAGCTTCACTATATATATTCTGGAATAAACCAAACAGAGGAAATTCACTGTTGAAATGAACAAATCAGTCTGCATAAAAATTAGTGCTACCCTTGCTTTTCAGTTGAAAACATAATGGAATGTGTAATTTTGCAGGATTTAATGTGGGTTGGAAGCATATGCCTTTTTATTAAAGCAAAACAAAATCTTTCTACAGAACTTTTTTAGTCTTGTTTCAGTGTCATTTTATCCTTTGAGACAGAAAAAGCCATAAAAATAAAAACGTTGATTCTTTTTCTGTTGTTCTAAGCAGTCTTTCCAATTTTAAAGCAATTCTTTGCTTTAAAGGTCGTGGCCGCCCTCCTACAGAACCTTTGCCAGATGGATGGATCATGACATTCCATAACTCGGGCATTCCTGTATATCTGCACAGAGAATCTAGAGTTGTTACCTGGTCTAGACCTTACTTCTTGGGAACAGGAAGCATAAGGGTGAGAGCTGTCAGTTACTTGCATACTTACTGAGATTTTAAAATTAGATGTGTTCCTGCAAACAGTTGAACGTTTTTCTGCTTTAGGAGGCTTCTTTTCAGGGTTAGAATTAAGATACCTGCAAAACAAACTCCTCTGTTTCTGAAAAGATGTGATTTTTCTTACGGTGTTCTGTTTTTCCTTTTTCGCAATGAGTTTGGGTAGTTAAAGTGAATGAGATGGCCTTGTTTGGTGCCTTATTGTTCTGGCATATGGCTGCAAGATGTTGGTTTTATTCTATCAAGAAATGTATTTAGATCATTTATTTGTAACTATAAACTAGCCTGAGCTGTGGCTTCTGGTCCACATTTACAGAAGTAAGCATGTGGTGTTCATGAATCCAAGGAATCTGCAGAAATTGGGTTTAATATTATGGGCTTAAACCCCAAGAGAGCTTAATGGATTTTACGAAAGCATGTAGTGTTTGCCTGTAATTGAACAGAACATAATTTGGATGTAAAACACACTTTGAAGGTTAGCATCAGTGTTACACAGTGCCAAGATACCATAGGAGTGGACATACTCAGGTCTTGAGTAGAATAAGATTGCTGACCCAAGAGGAGCTTGAGCCTAGACTAAATAAAAGTAACTTCCATCTAGTTTACATCTTTTGGTTTTGAGTTTTGCTTTTAGTGACCTTGAGGTACTGAAACCTTCTGCATTATTTTATGTTTGCAGAAACATGATCCTCCTCTCAGTAGCATTCCCTGCTTGCATTACAAAAAAATGAAGGAAAATGAGGAAAGGGAACAAAACAATGACATAACCCCAAATGGGGAAGTATCACCTGTAAAGCACCTAGATAAATCTTCAGAACTGGACTGCCAAACAGAGGAGCCAGACTCTACTGCTGCTGATTCTGGGCCTTTGGATGACAAAGACCCTTCAGGGGGAGATGCAGCACAAGGAGCCTTAGGACAAGTTAAGGCCAAAGTTGAAGTATGTAAAGATGAATCTGTAGGTATGTATGGAAGGTGGGGTCTTTTCTTGGCTAGAGCTGGGGTAACAGCATTTGGGATGAATATACTTTATTCCAGACTTGGCAACTGAATAATATCTTGCCAGACATCAAGTGGTCAGTTGTCTTTCTGCAGTTTTTTGTATGCAGAAATCTGGAGAAATGATATATCAAGTTTTAGAAATCAATTTTGGTTTTAACAGGAAGAGAAACATACTGTGGGGATTTTTGCTGAAGACTTGAAAGTCCAGATACAAAGGTTTTACACACAAAAATGTGAAAACTTTGAAAGTTTAGTCCTGTAGACTTTATCTCAGTTTAAGAATCAATTAAGTCAGTGTGTAAATATGAATTGCTGTTGTCAAGTCTATTTGTGTGACTTCTTAAAATAGACTTTTCTATGCAGTCTCTGTACTGGCTGAATTATATCCATTTCAGTGTGATATCTTAAAATAAATGGTGCAGTTAAGCTAGATTTGCTTATTTGCTCAAGTCTAGCAGAGTGAGGTATGCAAATATAATTGCAGTCATGCAAAGGGGTATGATGTGTCTTTTTTTTACTTATGCAAGTCTGATAGTTTTTATACAAAAAGCTGCCTAAAGATGTGATGCCAAAATCACTGCCAAACTTACAGATAAACTTGTAGAAAGCTCATGTGCCACTTAACGCAACTACGTACCTGAGAGTATCATCCATGTAAATTACTGCTGCTCAGAATACTGATACGGGTTGTAGCCTACCGCTTATCTTCATAGTGTTCAAACATAAAACTTGTCCTTGTCGTTACATGTGTCCTGTTTAGTCCAAAATCATGCCAAAAGATTTACAAAAAAAAAAATCATCAATATTTAGCTGCAAAGCTAAAACCAGTAAGCACTTATTTTCTACATGAAGTTCACCTGTCTATCTCTCTCTTTAAATAGGGTCTGTTCTGTATTACTGAAAAAAATACTGAGTGACTTGCATTTGGAATTTCTTGTGGAAGGAAACAATGCCAGCAGCTTGCTTTTGTGTTTACATCTTGGGATGCTACTCTTTATTTTTGCTGATTATATCTGCAGGAATATCCTATAAAGGAGAAGCAGCTGTACTTCAAGGGGGGGCAGTGTTTTAGTATTCTGTATGTGAAAATGTGTTCAGTTCTGTTTAGAGGCCAACAGATATTCATGGAGTTCATGGAGCATCATTATATAGCGTTTCATGGTACACTGTTTAATAAATAGGCAGCAATAATCAGTTTTGGCTTCAGGAGACCGAGGCTGATAGCATAACCACTGTTACTCACTGTATACCTTACTTCAGGTAATGAAAAAGTGAATAGGTGATTAAATAGAACAATTCCTAGTGTTTTGTTACCAATTGTGTTGGGTATTAGGCTGGTTAGGGCTTAATAAAATCTTCAAGTGACAGAATAAAATGTTCCTTTTTTTTTTTTTGTTTTCTAGTTTGCAAAATTTTTTGCATTTGACCCAGTAACAGGAAAACTTGTAATTAGTTCTGTTAGTATAAAACAGTATCTTAACCTTGAATATGTGAACTAAAGCCACTACTTTTGCTCCTAGTCTAAAAAATAAATGTAACATGTTTAAAACAGTGGAAATGGTGAACTTAATACTTGCTCCATGGTCAAGTAGAGAGAACAACTTGCTTGTGTTTCTTAGATCTGGAAGATTTTAGACGCTATCTTGAAAAGCGTTTTGACTTTGAACAAGTTACCGTAAAAAAATTCAGAACCTGGGCTGAGAGACGGCAATTCAATCGTGAAATGAAGCGGAAGCAGGCAGAATCCGAGCGGCCTATTCTCCCTGCCAATCAGAAACTCATTACCTTGTCTGTGCAAGATGCGCCTACAAAGAAAGGTTAGTTTTTCTACATGGACTTCACATGTTCTGTATCAAAGACTAATTACAGTTCTAAGCTTGATTGAAAAAATGAAACAATACTGTAAAGAGTCCACTTCTGTCTTGCTCTAGAATTCTGTGTTTGTGGATCCATTGCATCACACAGTAAAGGAAAAATGTCAAAATATACTTTGTATTAATAAAAATAATTCCTAAGCAAAAGGTTTTTTATTTAAGGTTGCAGTCCTGGTTACTGGTTACTACCTTTAGCTACTTGTTACTGTTGGTTGTTACTGAAAACCCTCCTGCCTAGTCACTCAGTGCTACTGCCTTCTCAGTTCTACACCACTTCTAATTGGTCCCAAATTAGGGACTGATTACAAATGTCAGGTTGATCTAGATTAAAAATACAAATTTAAAGAGATTTGATGGAAACGTTTAAGTCCTGTGATGCAAGGAGTGGATATCATGTCTGATGAATTAGCTGGGCAAATTAGATCTTATCTCTATTGGCTGTGTAGCCACAGTAGCATGTTTAACTGCAGTCTGTATTTAAAATTTCCATAAGTGTGTGATTTGGGTTTTGGTTTTGTGTTGTACATTGTCATGTTTCTGGGTTTCTTTCCTTTAGCAGAATTAAAGCTTATGAGCTGCATATTGACCACTCTCTGTTACAAGGAGGTGCAGTTGAATTTTTAGTTAACACACTTTATCTTAAATTCTGGGTTTAGAGCCACATCAAAACCATCTGAATTAAGGGCTTGCTTGCACTCTATCTAAATTCTAACTTTCTCTCCCATACTGCCATAGTGCTCACTGAGTCAGGGTTTGTGCTCTTGACTAACAATACTGTTGCAGAAGAAAAAAATAAAAATAGGACTTTCAAATAAAAAGAGCATGTTGAGGACAAGGGGACAGTGACCTGGTCTGTGGCTTGCTAAACAGGATTTTTTTGGGGGGGAAAACCCAGAGTGATTCTGGTTTGTGGATTTGAAGTCTACATGCTTATTGTTAGAAGGGAGGAGACATATGTGATACGACAAATTAGAGAATTTCTAATTGATGTTAGCTGCCAAAAATGCTGTGTGTAGGGGTCCAAAGACCATGGGACTGCGAACATTGAACATAGAATATTTGACTTAGCTCATAATTAGCGCACTTCCAGTTGTTGATAGAAATTTCTCACTTATTTCTCAATACTTTTTCAGAGAAAATGGACTTTGAGGTCATAATTACCCATGTCTGATGCAACAGCAATGCATTTCATTTGAGCAGGCGCTTATCCCTTGTCATTTATTTATTTATTTGTAGTAGAAATTGTCTTTTAAAGACTGGAACTACTTAGCTGTCTTCCCCTCCCCCCCTCTTTTTTTTTTTTTGTAGAATTTGTCATTAATCCCAATGGGAAATCTGAAGTTTGCATACTGCATGAATATATGCAACGAGTCCTAAAGGTTCGCCCTGTTTACAATTTCTTTGAATGTGGTAAGTCTTTTATAGTCTGTTATGTTTTCTAATTGACCACATGCTGTTTTGAAGCATCTCATGCTTGGATATCTTAAAACAAACAAACAAACAAAAAAAAACCACCAAAACAAATAAACCTGAAAATAAACAAACAAAAAAACCCAACCAAACAAAAAATGATGGACTCTTTTCCTAGGAGATGTCTTGAAAGTATATTGTGAGTCAAGTTCTAGCTAGGAAACGTTTTCTCTGTCTTAAACATTGCTCTTGAGGATATTTATTTAAAATAACAATATGGCTTTTCACTTGGAAAACTATGCCTGAGTAAAAATGGATTGAACTCATTTGCATCTTCAAGAATGCATCAGTGAAATATGGGCAATTAGGTTTGCTGACTGTGCACGATTAAAATTTGCTAAATTTTCTTGTCAATGATGTTCAGAAAATCTGATAAGGCACGCGTTGTTTATGGAATCATCAGAATCCTGGAAAAAAAAAAAAAGTTAAATGCTGAACCCAAATAGTTTCTGAAGAGAAATATGTAGGCCTTCAGTTATGAAGCTGTTAAGAATTTGAAAGATTTCTGCTGACACAACACCCTCTCTAAAGCTGCAATAATTTGAGATATTTTTGTGGTTCTGTTCTGGTTTTCTTCCAATTAACAAAGAATACAGTAGGTTTTTTAGATGTGTAGACTTTTAAAGTCCTTTAACTGTTCGAGTTACTGTATATTCTGATTGTTGTTGTCATGAAGGTTCATATTTTAATGTGCTTATCCTAAGGGTTTCTGTATGTGTAAATGTTGTTAAAAATGTAAATGTAAACCAGAAATGACTATGTAGACTATTTGTCATATGTGATTATTCTCTAAGGTCATTGATAAATTATAATTAATATTCATGGAGACATTACTAGTTAGGTGCAGGTTGCAAAAAGTTCATATGCAGTTGGTAGGAATTGATTTGGTATAAATGTTGACTAGCTTTGCTCATAGAAGAATGGAAATAGTGTTGTTCTACTGGACTAAAAGTAACTTACAGTGTTACTGAGGCTATGTTGTTCTGTGGTTAGTGGGGGATTTATGGGAAACGCTGGATGGATATCTCTTTGTTTTTAAACGGCTTTTAATTTTATTCTGTGTTAGTGGTGTGAGAGGTAGTTCCTTACTTAGGTTGTTCTGAGACTGTAAGTGGTGCTAACACTCAGAAAAACAAAAACTCAGGGAGAATTTTATTTTAGCTAAATGTTGTAGGGGAGTGTAGTTGATGCTTAATCGAGAATCTGAATATGTTACGTGGCAAATATAACTGGAATCAAAATTAAAGTTGGTTTTCCCTTTTTCTGTAAATTCCAGGCAGATTGCCTTATGTAGCTGCGTTTGAGATTGCTTTACAAAGTGGTATAGCATACATTCCTTGCATTTTTGCTTTTTTAGGGTTTTTTGGGGGGTGCTTTATGGAGGAGGAATCAATTGTACCTTTTTCAGCAGCAGGTTTGAAATGATTGAGCCCTGCAGTCAGCATCCAAGGAATTACAAATCAGGCACCTTAGTTTAGTGTGGAATCTATAATTATTCAGATATTCGTTATTCCTATATGTGCATTACATAATGTAAATGATTTTTCAATATCAGAATGTGTAATTCTTGTATTTACACTGTGCTAGTGATGCAAAAACTTTGGAATTAACACCTGAATTCTGGCAGATTACAAATGATCTCTTAAAATGTAAAAGTTCTTAATTTGGAAGAATGAAGTACATGGTGGTAAGTCTGTTAATGGAAAACTCAATTAGTTTTTCATATACTGGAGTAAGCAATTTTTCAGTATTTCAGAAGAGTAAACAATTTCTGTCTTGAAGTTGAAATGAAGAAGAAAACAAATCTTGATAGTGGTGGTATTTCATGTTCATGATGAGTATTTTACACTGGGAATTATGAAAAGCTTTCTTTTTCTTTCCTCCTCCATTTCCAGAGAACCCAAGTGAACCTTTTGGAGCCTCAGTGATAATTGATGGAGTAACTTATGGGGCAGGAACTGCCAGCAGCAAAAAACTTGCCAAGAATAAAGCTGGTAACATTTTTTCTTTCTTAATACAAACTGCTGAATTGTTTATCTGTTTTCATTTCTGCTTTGAAGATGACATATTTGCAATAGTAAGTAGGAATCATTTTGTTAATAGTGGAAGAAGGTACACTTGTGTCTTTTTGGTGAAAGAGATAAATACTGTGGCAGAGACTTTTCTGACAACCCTAAGTTCAACAATGTACTGGGATAGAAAACCATGAAGACGTTTCAGATGTTAACTTCCTGTGAACTGCTGGTGTGTACTGAGTAAGAGTGTTTGTCTCCAATGATCAGAACAATAAAACATGTTGGGGGTTTTAGATTGATAATGCCACCTGCTATAAAAACACCTGGTGTGTGGATTTTAGCAAAATGTAAGTCTTTGCCCTTCTTTAAAAACAAAACAACAACAACAACAAAAAAAACAAACTGAAGATTTTGTTTGTTTTGGTTCTCTTTTTGGTAATAAAACAATTATGCTGAACTATGTGATTATTGATTTCCAAGTACTTGCCTTCATTAATTAGTTCTAATTGTGTAAGTCTAACAAATATGCAAATAATTAAGATCTAGATGAGAATGTCTAACACATTAGAACTTCTTACCGATCTCCAGGTTTAAATATCTTTAGCACAAGGATCAAGAGAAAATAACTTCTGAAAATTTAAAGGTGTATGATGTATTTGTGGTACTTCCTGTGCTTGTAAAATGTGTCAGCATAGCTAAATTGCCAAAAGCCAGCCCATAATTGTTTGTGCACGAAAAAAGGTATTTTGTTGTGACCATTTAGACAAACACTGGGTGTGCTTTTTGTACAATACTAGGGTTCTGAGTGCCCTAGTGACACAATACTACGGTTCGGCTGCAACAACTAAAGGGTGATAACTTTCTAATTTTAGGTCCTAAGGGTTCCATGTCACTTTTAAAATGAGACTTGATTATTTTTTTTTTTTTCCTTTCATAGGCATTTGTAAAAAGCAGTTTCTTCTTAGTTTAATTAGTTGTGAGACTTTCATTATCAACTTGAACAAATAGAATTTTTTTTTCCTCAAAGTGCAAGTGATTATGCTTCTTACAAATAGAAGATGCCCATCTTATCTGTAAAGTTATTCTCTAATATGAGTGGATATCTCTAGGGGAGATGTGAGGCTTGCTTAAAGAGTGCTTTTCTGCTGGTTTTCTTTACAATCATTGTTTAAAATAAGTGTAATCAAGATGTTTAATCATTTTCTGCAGCTCGGGCTACACTGGAAATCCTTATTCCTGACTTTGTTAAACAGACCTCTGAGGAGAAGCCCAAAGACAGTGAAGAACTTGAGGTACTGAACTCTTGCTTGCTCGCTGTCATTATTGGAATCTGGTTTTAAAAACGTTACCTTCAAATTCAGAAATATTAATGAAAATTTGTAACATTGTTTTCTCAGTCAGATGGAAATGTGAAATTCTTCATTTATAGCAAGATCTATAACAATGAAAATACTTTTTTTTCCTGTTAGAATGGATCAGAAAATTTACTGTGATGCAGAGAGCTAGTCCTTTGTTGGAATACCAGGTCACGTACTGAAGACCTGAAATACATTCCAAGTCAGACTGCCTGTACTGTCCTGGCTTTCAGAATCCTCTGGTTGGTGCCTTGAAAAGTTCAAAGCTTGATGCTGTCTGGTTTTGTGTGATCATCTTAGACCAAGTAAGAATTAAAAGTGCCCAGGCTTCCGAGATATTTTCACTTCGCTGTGAAAGCTACTTAATGCCAGCTCAGACAGCTAAAATTTCAGACTTTAAGCAGTGATATTTGAGACAATCAAAGGAAAAGAAGCAAAGATCGTGTGCTCTATTTTTAGGTATTAGAAAGATGAAACAGTGATACGTTCACTTCCAATTCAGCATGTAACAGATCATCAGTAAGTAGTAAAGGAAAAATCAGTCATGGGCCTGAAAGGAATGTTGTCATTTTAAAAAGTGAATGAGTTGTCCATGCGCTTGCTTTAACTTAAAACTATATTGTATGCCCTACACTATTGAAATAGTTATTAAGAAAATGCACAGAATTTTTCCCATTGTTTTAAAATTAAATACAAAACGTTCCGGTAGCTGTTATGTTTTCTTTTATTAAACCACAGCATTTGGGTAAGTAGAATTTCATGATTAGTTAAATAAAATAGCCTTATCCTGAGGGAGAAAGGATGATAAAGAATTTGTAAGACTATGTTCATCTTGTATAATGTAAAATTGGAGTTAAAAGAATTATTTAAATTTCTGTCTGCAAATATATGATTAGATGTGGCAGTCTTAATGATGTTGGTAAATACCTCCGTTAATGGATTTAAAAATACTTTTAAAGTATTAAGCACAGAGTAACAGAACTTGTTTAATGTTACAAAGGAGAAACGATGGCTAAGAACAGTATTAAGGTTTAGTTGCACAAAAGCTCAATAATGCTTTTCAATTCCTTTGTAGTATTTTAACCATATCAGTATTGAGGACTCACGGGTATATGAACTCACCAGTAAAGCTGGACTCTTGTCTCCATATCAGATTCTCCATGAGTGCCTTAAAAGGTAAGGCTGCAGAATAAGGAGCAAATTCTGCTGTGTGCAGGTTTTTGGGTCGGAGCACATGGGTTGCCGCTACCCACAGTGTTTGTCGCTGACTTAGACATTTGTGGGCTGGCCAAGCTGGCTCTTGTCTTCTGAGATTAGGATTTAGTTGTGGGACATAGAAGTATATTTGTTTTTACTTTATACAGGCCTGCCTTTCCATTCAAGTCAAGTTCCTGATCTAAAAAAGAAATCTATTAATTAAATGTCTTAAAACTTACTATTGATGTATCTAATTCCATTGCAGTGACTGTCAAAGGTAACTGCAACCACTTCAGTTGTTTGTAATTTTATTTCATATCTCATACTGATTTTCTTTGTGCTTAAGAAACCATGGAATGGGTGATACATCCATAAAGTTTGAAGTGATTCCTGGTAAAAATCAGAAGAGTGAATATGTAATGACTTGTGGCAAGCACACGGTGCGAGGCTGGTGTAAGTACAGTACTCAGTGTGACCACTGACGGTATCTTCCTCTTTTCCTGTTCTCCTTTGTTGTCTGTTTCGTAGGTGCTCATTCAACTATCTAGCTTGTTGTAGGCTTATTCTACTCTTCTCTGGTATCTCAGTTTTGAATAACACAAGTAAATATTGGTGTTCATCTAATTACATAATGTGCCAGTATTGACACTTTTTCCTGATTATTTTTACAGGCAAAAATAAAAGAGTGGGGAAACAATTAGCTTCGCAGAAAATCCTGCAGCTACTGCATCCGCATGTGAAAAATTGGGGCTCTCTTTTGCGTATGTATGGTAGAGAGAGTAGCAAGATGGTTAAACAGGTGAACATGATTTTGTTTGATTGTAACCTACCATATGATTGTGGTTTTGCTTTTATGTTTTTCTGTTGTGGGGTTGGCTTGTTTTAGTTACAACAAAGCTTTTATGCTATCTGTTTTTGCATAATAGTGTTGTTTCCTGTCATGGTAAAGGCCGTGTGCGTTTCATGAGCGATTTTCAGTTCTTCTGAATTGATTCTCATACCTTGCTATTGCCAGAACATAAAACGAGTGCTTTCATTGACAACAGTAATTCTGTTAATCTCGCATCTTCCAGGCTGAAATTATATAACCTATTTAATATTTAACCAACTCGCGTAAATATATGTTATTAGTTAAGGAAGCACAGCTATCACAGATTAAACTCCTGCTCCACATATTTTAATTTATTTTTTTCATCCAAAAAAGCTCATCTGTTGCTGCTTGTGGTTCTGTTGAATAGGAAACCTCTGATAAAAGTGTGATAGAACTTCAGCAGTATGCCAAAAAGAACAAGCCAAATCTGCACATCCTGAACAAGTTACAGGAAGAAATGAAAAAATTGGCACAAGAAAGAGTGAGTATATGCTGGTTTGTATTTCTAAACGGGAAGAATGCCATGGGTCAGATTTACCAATTATTAGAATTTTTGCAAACTTGATATTGGGGGGAGGGGGGGGGGCTACTTTTAGAGAGATTTTCATCCTCTCTTTTAAATGGGCTTATAACTTAATTTTACCTACTTTGGTAACTTATTTTTGACACTGGAACAAGTTAGCCTTTCACAAAGATT
The DNA here is from genome assembly GCF_965231255.1 of Vanellus vanellus. Taxonomy (NCBI): domain Eukaryota; kingdom Metazoa; phylum Chordata; class Aves; order Charadriiformes; family Charadriidae; genus Vanellus; species Vanellus vanellus. Next base: position 8,304,221 of record NC_138921.1, read on the forward strand.
GACACGTAGATTTGGCTGAAATTGTTCAAAATTGTAAAATGGTGTGGTAGTGCTATATTCTTTTTATGACTGTGGTGGGGCTTGTTTCATGTTCTTTTAGGAGGAAACACGAAAGAAACCCAAGATGACAATAGTGGAATCGGCTCAACCTGGTAGCGAACCTCTGTGTACCGTTGATGTCTAATAAGAAAACTTACAAGTGGGGAGCAATAACACAAATGGAGGAACTAGATTTTCAACAATTATTTAAAAATTGTTTGCTGCAGAATGCAAGATAACTTTTAAAATCCAAGCTGCTTCAGTTATGCATTGTTCTTTTTGCATCATCAGGGCAATATTACTTTTTCCTACTTTCTTTTTTTTTTTTTTTTTTTTTTAATACCTCTGAGATACATACATTTAAAGGATTGATCATTAAGATCTGTACTTGGGCAAATGCACAGAGGACAGGCATGTTCACACAGGATAAACTCAATCAAGCACTTTTTCCTGGAAAGCCATCCATGTTGTTTGAAATGGATGTGTTTTAAGGATGAAATTCAGAATTTCTATGTACAGGTTGAAGCTGATATATATATATATACACACACATTCATATATATATATATATATACACACATTCATATATATATAAAAGAAATATATATACATCTTCTTGTATGAACATGCCTAAAACTATTTTTGTGAAAAGTTTTGTTGCATTTCAGCACATAATAATATGCACTGATAAGACACTTTGGTGACAAATACATGAAAGTGAGCAATGTTCTTAATGCCACAGGATTAGGCCAGTAATGCTGTTTCTTTTGTTCTGTTTTGGGTTTTGTCTCCTGCCAGGCTTAGTTATTCAAGATCACAGTATGCAGATTTTTCTCTTACTTGAAAAGAACAAGTATACCTGGTAGTGTTAAGAGCAACAGGCTGGATATCCAAAATTATTGGCTTTTATTTTAAATGAAAAGAGCCTACATTAGTTTACAAATCAGTTGAAAGGGGAAAATATGGCCCTATTTATTTGATTAAAATAAAAACTGTACTTTGAAAGGCTGTTTTCAAAGCTTGGAGCCAAAACGCAGCTGACTCTGGTTGACAGTCTGAAGATATTTTGCCAATTAGGTGTTTAAAGACCTTCCACTCCCTTCTCCCAGCAATAAAACAATTTCTCATTTGTTTGGAGTCAGAATACATCTGACTTGGATCAATTAAGTCTTAATTATTTGCACAGTAAAAGCAAAGAATCTTAAAAAAAAAAAAAAAAAAAAACACCAACACAACCCTGAGAAATCTGAAATAACTGCAGCAATTTAGGGTTTTTAAGAAGTTTTTGGTTTTACTTTTTTAATTACATTTTAGTTTTTAAAGAAAAAGTATAACTTCTGCAATGAAAATTAGAATGTAGATTTGGAATATGACCTAGAGTAATGAGTAGAATGGGACCGTAACAGGTTATACTGATAAATAAGAAAATCACAAATGTGCAACTATTACAAAATACAATCTTAGAGAAGAGGCAGTACTCGCTATGTCATCCGAGGCTTTACTAAATTAAGCACAGAAGAAAAAGTTTTGGCTGTAGCGAAAGCACTGCTCTGTAGGTTTGGTTCTTCACTGGGGCTGCCCTCTGGGTCACGGCAGGATGTCTTCTCTTGGAACCGTCTCTGTGGGTTCTTTGCCTGGCTCCTAAAGAAGAGAGTGAAAGCCACGCTGGTGGCAGGGCTGCGGTGGTGTGTGTGGGAGTCGCAGGGCCATGTTGTGCACCCCTGCTCCTGGAGGAGGGAGAGCTCCGTGCGTTATCCTTGCTGCTGCTCCTGGTGCTTATCTGGACCGTGGTCTGGGGGCTTGAGGGGAGATTGGTTTGGGGTTCGGGTTTTTTTTTTACTATGTTACATGTAGAGTGCTGCAGTATAATGAATTTAGTGCCTACTGGATTTTAACAATATCGGCATCAGTATTGTAAGACCTCCTTTTAATATCGCCCATTATTTTGGAAATATGTGGGGTTTAGTTTATATCTCAAACTAATGTTCTCGAATATGTTGCATATAATGTTTGAGGTTAAATAGGAGGAGTCTTGGAATCTTACCTATTTCTGTGTTTGAGTGATATGCTCAGAGGTCTCTGCAAATATGAATTCACCCATTTTTTTATTATTATATTTAGCTTTTCAGTTCCACGAGTTGTAATCCTGTTAGAACAGGATACGGGTAGTTGGAAGACTATACATAAACTATTCTTTAAAGAAGTGGCCTATCTAAACAAAAACAAAAAAACACTGCCTCTGCTTTTTTTTGTATAGCTTTAATAAATCTCCATCTTTTGAAGGGTATGTAATATTGGTGCAGTAGTGACAAGCAGTGATTACTGTTTGTCTCTCTCTTTGTTTTTTTTTGGGTTTTTTTTGGTTTTTGTTTTCTTTTTATAAAGACAGGGCTTATATCTTCTATGCCTAAATGTATTACTCTTTTAGGTAGGTTTTACTTCAGCTTATGTGTTTTCAGCAGAAAAATCTGTACTTGGACAGCACTGTAAAAGACAAATCACCCGTGTAAATGTTTTTATTTTTCTGAAATCGGAATGTCAATGCATTTGCAGGTCACCTGCAGAATACCCATAGATGCCTCGCTTACAAATTTGTTTTTGTTCTTTTTGAGAGGATTGCTGTATTACCTCAGTCTGCCACTATCAGAATCACAAGGTGACCGTTGCCCTTAATTAAAACATCCAGAGATTTCATTGTGAACCAAAGCCTAGAACGTATATTATGCATTCTAAATAAAAACAAACAAAAAGATGGTATTAGACCTTGCTGCAGCCTTTAACTGGAGAGATGTCCAGAAAATAGCGCAATAACTGCTGGAACAAACAACTTAACTGCTGTTTATGTCATTGTGAAGTATTCTTGTGTTTTAATGTTTACTATTGTTTGGAGTGTAACAGTCTCGCATTTGCACATAAGCACGAGCTGCTGTGATAGAGGATAGATCATTGCATTAACTTCAGCTTCTGCATGAACACTTACAGTGTGATTCAAGATGTATCCTAAACTTGTCTTGTAACGCTTGTGTGTTTTCTAGGTAATCGGCTGTAAAGGTTTAGATCTTGATAGTATGAATGCATAAAACACCTGCTGCTTTTGTCACTGATATTTGTTATTTATCCCTTCTGTATCCAGAGGAGGATGGGTATTTCCATGGGGATGGAGTGTATTTTTAAGAACTGTTCCATCCTTTGGGAATTAGACAGTTTTTGCTTTGCATATTATGTGCTTCTCGACAAAAGTGTGGTATATTGACTTTAAGGATTAAATTCATGTGCATTCAAATCTTTATGGTACTGATGGAAAACTTACTGTGACTTCCAGTGACTAGTCAGATGCTACCTATTTAAACACCGGTCATCCAGCTTTTTCTTACGTATTTATTAAACAAAACTGATGAAGTAGTTGGTACTCAGAAGTTTGGAAAGACTATTATGCGTAAACTTAACTGTTGTATGTAAACTCCCACTTTCCTGTGATGCTGTTGGGCTTTATACAAATATATTTGTAACATCCAAGTATTTAAAAGCATCATGATTATCTTACTAATTCTCTCGACTGTACTTTGGTTCTGGAGTAAAATCCAGGAAGCGATAGTCTCCTAACTTTCCGTGGGAAGAAATGTGAAGTGCAAGAAGCCATGCTGTTGTTAACCAAATAAGATGAGCAGTTACAGTATTCTGATGCGTATGAGACAGTGGGAACACAAAACAAAACTCATTCTTGTTGCCCAGGCAGGTAACAGTGGTTGCTGTATGAATTGTGCTGGGTGCGGCTGCTTGACGCCAGTGCTGAATTGGTACAACTATAAAGCCTCATTTTCACTGAGCCTCTGCTTGCTTTTTTTCTGCACAATCATATATAGTCCTGTGTGTTTGGTCTTTTGAGTACTACATGTGTATTTTTCAGACAATTAGTTTTGAGCAATAAAGTTTGATATTATAAAATGCTCCAGTGTGATCAGTATTATGATAGCTTAAGCATATTTAGAAAAAGGTACTTTTATTCCTTGATTCTTGTAGGTATTTTTAAATAGAAATTAAATCAGTACAGGCTCAACGGTTATGGAAATAATTCATCGCTTTTTTGGTAAGGAATTGAATGTTTGCCTGGTTAGACATCAGTTGGAGTGAAATTGAGTTTAAACTTGTTCTTGAATTGGAATTTGTATTTTTACTTAGCTGATGTCACGGTTGGAAATGGTGCAACCCAAAGGTGCTGGGTTTGGTACCTGACTGGAAAGGAAGGGGAATGGCAAGTCTGTGCGATGTAGTAGTGGATTTTTTGTTCAGTCCCTATTAAATGTACATGAGAACTATGTTCAATGGCTTGAGATTTAAAATGATTATTCCTTCTAACAGTCAGTAGTATTGTTCGCTCTGTAGCATGGATCACAATCTGTTCAATTAACACTAGGTGCTGAGCATCTGCACGGAAGCGTGAACCCTGACTGGAGAGCGAGTTGTGCAAGGGCAGGAGGATCAGCCATTTTGTCCTCACACCCAGTATGTATACTGCCGTGCAGCTCAAGGTGCTGTGTGTCGTCGCCACGCGGCTTGTGGTCACTGTTTTGAGCTGGGGGTTGGCAGTACATGCTTACTGTGTTACAGTCTTGCATGAAATACAACTGCCTTTTTTTCTGCTGCACAGGGCTCTGAGGTGGTTGGGAAAATACCCAGGATAAGATCCATGAGTCTAAGGTAGAGGTTTGGTAGAAAGACAGAATGTGTCCAAAAGGATACTTCAGTTATGACCTCAAACGCTGAATAAGCTGAGGTTATGCTCCTCTTGCTTTCTCATTCTTCAGTAATGACTGAATTAGATGCCACTCTTCCATAACTGTATTTTCCATGAGGCTGAGGTTAGCTTTTGTAAAGCTACTACAGCACCAAAAAGCCTCAGTGGGTCTACAGGACTTCCTAGCGATCGCTTGACTCATGGTTTCCACGTCCGCAGAGTTACTAACAGGCTGAGAGGAAAATCAGCCTATCAAAAATGAAAAATTTCTTGCTTCCTCCTGCCACGCTGGATGGCCCCCACTGGTGTCTGCACAGTTCATTTCTGGCTGTAATTTTTTTCTGGTGAGGGTATGCCTAGAGCAAAGTCATCGCTGCTTTAGAAATTGTAGCATTTTTATTAGAATACAAGTTTGTTGCTTCCTAGTGATGATTTTTAGCAAGTGAACGGTTTACGAAGGTTTAAGATTGCTGAATGTTTCCTAGCTTACTCAAAAGACACGGCACTGTTGAGACAGGCTAGCAGAGCGGGAAAAAGGTAGTACGGGCAGTTGTAGGTCCCTGTAACAAGATTACCGGCTCTGGGACCTGGGTACTGCTGTCGGTTCCTGTGCAGGGCCCTCCTTGCTGGTGGGTGGCGAGTAGCAGCTACTCGCTAATGCTGCGAGTGTGGTGTGTTATACTCGCACTGGAAGGGACAGCGTTGCTTTAAAAATCAGCCCAGATTTCAAATAGCTGTATCTGAATATAGTTGCAGAATACTTTTATTTAAAGCTGTTTCAACTGTTTAAAGAGTAAGACCACCATATATATTACTTCACTCACCTAAATCTCCCTGAGGGTAGGAGGAGAAAAGCAGCATATGACCTGACAGTAGACACTAATTTAAGTTAAATTTCATTATGATGAAATAACTTGGAAGCCTTGCAACTACTCTGTTGTACAGAGATTTATTACCTGGATGTTACAGAAACAGTGTTATTGAAGCAGTTAACAAACAAAAGTAGTTTCTGGAGAGCATCTCTCAGGAGTTAAATCAATTCCTTCTCTTCAAGCGCAGGATCTGCACGTACAGAAGTTGCCTGGCTCCCGTCGCCATTTGGCAGGTCAGTGCCATCCATGCATGCCGAGTCAAATCCCGCTGCTGAGGTTTGAGCAGCACCAGGCGTTGCTTCAGCAGAGCTCCCATTCACATAGTCGACCCTTTCGAAGAATATCAGTAACTCACAGTGCCTGGTCTGCGGGAAGAGGTCCACGGCCATCGCTTTAATGGGGCGGAAGGAGGCTCCTTTCACTCTGTTGGAAGGGGCCCGGCAAAGGCTTGATGGGAAAGGGGAGGAAGAACACCATGAACATGTCACTGTACTGTTCATCACTGCTACTCTTCTAAGAGAGGTTTTTCTTCCCCAAACCTCATCTCCATGATAGGGTTATTCACTACCCCTAATATTTCCATTATTATTTGTGTATTGGGTAATACAGTTCCCAGCTTGCTGTGCAGCAGCTGTCAGCTGGTTCTGGGGACAGGTAAACCTCAATGAGTACGGCTTAAAAATCCAAGGATGGTCCCCCTCCCCAAGAAGCACATACTTTTCTTCTTGTCCCATTTACTTGGTTAACTTAATGCAAGAAATACTCACTCCACAAAGTTATTCATTGCAGCTCTGGGATTGCAGGACACATAGATGAGCTTCTTCAAATGTTCAGCTCTTCTTATAGCGAGAATTACCTTGGAATCTGGGTGAGCAAAACAAAGACAGCTGTTCACTAGCTCTGTACGCATCACCAGACTCGCAGAAACATGCCAGAACCAAACTGCTGCACTACCCTGCTGCTTTGAGCTACGCCTGAAGCCTCCCGCTTAATTTATCCCATTGGCGCTTGCTTAGGTTCACCACCGAACACCGATTGGGAGAAGAGAGTTAAAACGTAAGAGAAGGCAAACTTACGCAGTCCTGCTCGTGGTGGATCCACAATAGTAATTAGGTTCTGAGGTGCTAATATGTTAATTAGGGAAGGAACAATATCTTCAGCCTTCCCACAATGAAATTCAATATTATTCAGTTCTGTAAAAAATTACAAGACATTTTCAGAGTACTTATCCAGTCAAAGCATCTTTTAGTTCTTATGTCTTAGAAACTACAAGTTGTTTAGTCTACCCTGAAATCAGTGTAATTTAAACAATCACTGGTACTTCTGATCAGTTAAACAACAGTAACTGCAGCATCTTCCATTATCTGAACTAAAGCAAAACCCCACCAAAAAATAGCTACTGTTAATGTTTTATTTATGAGGGCAACTGTGGCTTCATCTCACTTTTACACTGAAATGGTTTATTTTTGGAGGGAGGAAAAAAAGCAGGAAAATTGATCTCGCAGATTAACATAGTATTTGTTTTCAAGGGAGATTAAATATTTAAAATGGACAAGATTACTATCAACAACATGTAATTCCAAGCTGCTTAGATAATGTAAAGAGGAACTTGCTATACAACTACTGTAGTTCTTAACAAACAAAGATCTTGGTGTTTTAGCTTAACTAACCGTTAATCTGGGCATTCACTTTGGCGTCCTGCACAGCCTCTTGGCAGAGTTCAATTCCAATCACTTTCTTTACTTTCTGTAGAATGAAGGGAAAGAGAGCTGTTTGTGGTACGTAAATGTAACCGCTATTCATAGCATCAGCAATTCACTACTAGGCACAAATGCTGACCAGTACCTGCTCAGAGAATTAGTGCCTTGCAGCCAGAAAAAGGGTGCGAAGGGACCTGTGCAAATAAAGTGGGACTTTCTAGAGTAAAACTGTGGGACGAACACCGTTTATCTCAAGCTGTACGTCACAAGACTCCAGTTAGGCTGGCGTCTTTTTTGGGGGAGGGGGGCAGACTTCCTTATATGGTCTAGCAAGCTCCACTCTAAAAATGATACAAGAAACAGTTATTCATCAGTTAGGTGGATAGATTCTGGTAAATTTTGGCTGTCCTACAGAACTACTGCCTCTCTTGACTGAATTATTTTCAAAATAATTTAGGCTGCTTGACACAAGGGTGAGCTTTCATAATGATCTGATAAAACAGCTGCAGGCAGTTTAATTAGAAATTAATAATGTGTTTCAAGTGAATCAAGTATTTTCTTTCTGTAAGCACAACTGAAGACCTGCATCTGTTAAAAGTAGATTATATCCAGGAAGAGAAGTTACTTGCCTTTGCCAGAGAAATCCCAATAGTTCCTGTGCCACAGCAAATGTCAAGTACAGTGCTCTCGGGGCTCAGCTGTGCCCACTCCCCAATGGTGGTATACAAAACTTCTGCAGCTTGGGTGTTTACCTGTGAAATTACGTGTCAAATAGGTCTACTTCTTCACAAATACTAAACGTGTTTTAATGAGTCTTAGTAAAGCATGTTTTCTTTTCCTTGTTTCTAAGAAACAAGCCAACTTCACCTGTAAGTTAAAATCCCGTATAACTGAGCTAGCCCTGCACACCATTCCATTGTTGAAGTTTCACTCAATTCTGAGAAGTAATGTTTTGTTATCTATGTTCTAGTAAAAACATGACTTGTTCTACAGTACCTAAAAAGTTTGGAAGCTACAGGAGCCAACAAACAAAATAATTAAGCAAAATGCTAAGCAATAAAGCGAAGACTGGAGTTTGAAAATACTTCCTCTCCTTGAATAGGAAGTAGTAAAGATTCAAAACCAGGAGAATATAACCATGACAGTGCACTCAGCACGCTTTATTTTAACCTTGTTGGTTAACACTGCTTTAAACCTAATGCTGTAATTACACACTATGGTTAAGGATGCAGTGTATATAATAAACTTTCTAAACCAGTGCCTCTAGACCATATTCTTTGTCTTAAAGAACAAGCAAAGCACACTGTCAGTAAAAAGAAGTAGCCTATAATCTGTGGCAAATAATAGAAAATACAGTTCAGCTTCAACGTATTTATGATACCAAGTGATAATACATTTCCTTCCTATTTCAATAATACAGGCTACCTGCTGTGGCTTTAAAGGGAAGAAGTAAGTTTTGGAAAAACAAACAAAAATTAGTACCACGAAGATTTCTGAACTGCATATTGCATGTCCTCTGTACGGTTCAACAGGAGGCAAATGATACTGAGTTAGTAAAAAGAAAAAAGAGGTTGTCTCCAACATGCCCCCATAAAGTTTACACTTGTTCGCTGTTTGTTTTTAAAGCCAAAGGTAATACTCAAAGGTATTTAATCACACCAAATATATAAAAGATTAAATCTCTAGGCATGTAACATATCGCTACACAGCATTAGCCAAGCTTAAGGGCATTAATGCAAATGCAGTTAAATTAACAACTTTGTATCATCCTTACTTGGAAAAATGCATGAGGAGAAATTCTAAATTTTAGGCCAAGAAGTTCTTCATATATGTACTTATCGCCAGCGACGTGCTCCAAAGGTAAGTCTTCTAGATTGGGAGATTTCCTAGGGAGGCAAAGGGGCAAGGCATGGGGAGACAGAGAGGGGGGGGGAAAAAAAAAAGGAAAGACAAACATATTTGTTACTATTTTTACCAAAGCTGTAGTTATCTTAAAAATTGCAGTACTACAGACTAAGCAGTAATTTATAGCGGCCCAATATTTATCACATCCTTTTAGAGATTATCTTCTTGCACATTTTTTTCTTACGGGGTACAATTGTTCCATTGATGTAAGCAGTACAACTGCCACTGTCTCTAGATGAAGACAGCATGAGCCTTGTGCTCTGTGGAAGAGTAGGGGAAGATTAAAAAATCACATAAAATAGGGAAGAAAGGAGGCAGAAGTTACTTGATGATAATAATAAATATCCATCTACCGCAGTGAACGCCTCTACAGCTTGACAGCCAGCAACTAGCGGTGGCTTCGCCCACTGAACTGCCCGCCTTTATCCAGTGAACTCTACAGGAGAATGGGAAATATCCAGAGTCTCTTGTAGAAAAGGTAAATAACTGTCAATCAAATTAGGAACACTGCTGCTACTTTCGTGAAATAGAGAGGATAACGGTGTGGAAGCACTACCTACTTTCCTGTTGCAAACACCAAAAATCCAGCCACCAGCAAAATCCCGCACAGCAAAGTTGGCTCCCTCACCTCTGTCCTTCCTCCACAAAGTACAGAGAAGTAACGCCGCTGCTCTTTCCCATCCCTTCTGTGAAGTATTTTGTCAGAGAGCTTTTCAGGTCAGCTAGCTCTTCTTTACTTAATTTCTAAAGGTTTCATTTGAAAGAAGGGAGAATAATCATCTTAGTGACTTCAAGGTATGATTTAGTACGTGCCTTCTATATGCACATTAATTACTTGTTCATTTGCACTGATCAGACTAGTCTAAACAGAAGAGTAGTAAGGCAAGGTAAATTACACCAAGTAATTATCCTATCTCTCTTTTGCATGCACTATTCATAAAATAAAATTTATTTAAGTTTAAAGCTGTGTGTCTGTGCTGCACATTATATATCAACTTAAATACCTGAGGATTAAAATAAACAATTGCCATAATGTGGCCATTCCTGCTGGTACGGACTGTGAGCTGTTTCCAGTGACCTTCATAGGTTTCTGGGCTGTAAACCGAGTATGGAGTTGACCTGCAATTTTCAGAAGCTCAGTTACTTTAAATAGAGAACTACTTTTTTGCATAACATTCAATAGTTTATTGAAACAAAAGAAGCTCATCATGCAAAGTGATGAAAAACGTTAAGTACAAACAGAGGCTACATTGATTAAGAATGACTTCCACATCTTAATTAAGAAAAAAGAAACTGATTAATAGATCCTATCTCCTAGTGCAAAAGAATCTGTCCCTACTTCTCACAATCCTCTTACCCGTTTTAACCCATCCGAAATCATAGATAGGATATAGGCAGCTTCTCATCACATTCAGAGAATGACACAACTTTTTGTAATGCCTTCATTGGCTTCTGTGCTTTATACCAAGTTCAAGCTTTCCATCTTCGTGATTCTTCTGAGGTTTCCATTTTTGAGGATTTAACTGCCTTTTAAAGAAACCACTCCTTTTTCTAAAAAGCACTGGTGCTTAAATTTACAACTTTTGTTTTATTCCTTGTTGTAGGATGATTCTTCTCTTCATCCAAGGAAGCAACTGAACTTTGTTATTCAAATTCCTCTTTTAAAAAGCCTTTTTCTGAGTATTTCTTTACAGTTAGCGGAAGAAGCTCTCAAATAACAGAAACTTTTTATTGTAGACTTACACATCCCATTTCTTGCAATAAAGCTACGTCCAGCTGGTTCTGTCCCTCTATCTCAGAACAGCTGAGCCAGAGCATGGGAAAAATACCCAGTGATCTAGGCACAGAATGGCTGAAAATTGAGACTGGTATATCATAGGTCTCAAAGCTCAGAACAAACACTAAGCTTTTCATAATATTTAATTTTATAAATATTTTCGAGTAAGATATCAAAACCTTTATGGATAACTCATTTTACTTATGCTCACCTTATGTAGTCTTGGAAAGCTTTTACTACTTTTTTGGCAATAGCAGGAATGTGAATAGTATCAAATGGCTCCACTACAGCACATGTACCACCCTTATATTTGCCAAGACGACAACCCACAGTTTTGTCTTCTTGATTTACACCAATCCCAATCAAGAACTCACATTTGTTGCGATATTCGGTCTAGATTTAAAATAAAGTTATGTAAGATATTTACACAGCAGTTATTTGTACATGCCAAGTTTCTCCTGAAACATCCCTCATATGGTTAAATGTTTTTGCAAATGGACACAGGACATTTAGTTTATATGGAAGATATTAATGGATTTTGATGCATGAGAACTAACAGCAATAACGAAAAAGTATTAGTAAGTTGTGTTAGTTAACGAGCAAAATATTGCCTCTTGAAGAGAAGAATGTTTGTATTAGCTTGTACAAGCTTGCAGGGACAGCATATTAAAGTTAGACTATCCATTTAATTGTAACTATTATTCTGCTTCCTGTAAATATTTCCACACAATATTTACATGAAAGGCAACAACGTCTAACATTCATCATTCATTACAAGTAGAAGTCGAATGCTCAGTTTGTCCACTTTCTCTTAAGACCAAATAACTAATTTAACCCCAAGCTCATTAACCCCATTCCATACTTGACCTAGGATTACATTACCTGTAATGGTGATGCTTTTACTCCCTCTACTGGACAACACAATTTATTATACTTCTGTTTCTGCAGGAACAACCAAGGAACCAAAGCTCTGTTGTTGTTTCCTATTTCCCTGCCCAAATCAGAAACAAAAATTGTAAATTACACATTTAGAAAAACTGAGGCTAAAAGCTGCACAAGACTCTTTTTTTTCCCTTTTTTCGTAAAGAACATAAAAAAGTATCAGGTTATCAGATGAAGAGTATTTCTTCCAGAAGAATTTCTTAACAGGCAAACCCCCTCCAACTTTATAAAAGCTGTAACCTGAAAAAATAAGAGTTAAGTGTAGTTATAAAGGTACGCATTAGATTTATCAACGTACCCATGCATGAAAAGAATGCTAATTTTATCTATGTAAGAGAGTCAGGTAGGAGATACAAGTGACATTTTGATCTACAAAGACCAGGAATAAAAATTTGAGGGGATTTTTAAAGAGAAAATTATAATAATTTACCATCTCTACAGATTGATTACCATTTGACAGTGCCAGGTTTTTTTTTTTAATTTAAGGGTACAAATATCCTTCTGCTTAGGTATATGGAACGACTGACTTTAAAACAATGCCCCTTCATTTACCAATCTTTCGAGGCTGACCAAGAACGGCAATAGCAAGTTTTGTCAGCTGGAACGGTTTTTAGGTCCTACCATCGCAGGTTATCTTTTATTTACTTTCTTGGGCGATTTGGTTTTTGACCTACCTCTAACTTACTGTATTTTAGAGATAGCAACTTGTGCAAATTTAGCTATATCCCAACATACAGCCAAGCCTCGTAAACATTACGGTAGCTTTACAAATGGGAATTACTTTGTCAGCTTCTGCAGCACTTGCTCACATTCCTGCTTCTTTTTGGCCAGCTGCTCTTCATAGGGCATGTTCCACAGCGGGGTCACAACATCCGCGATTTGCTTGCTCACAGGCTCCTCTCCACTGGCTTTGGAGGGAGCCGGCCGCTTCGCCTCTCCCTGCTCCGTCTCCTCCTCCTCTTTCTTCCTTTTTTTTGCAATGGGGTCAGCCTTCGGCTTGGCAAGCCTCACGCTCAGGTGCCGGCTCTTCCACAAAACCCCATGGAGGACTTTCATGGCCTTGTCCCTCTCCTCCTCACTCTTAAAGGTCACGAAGGCGAACGTCTGCTTCCCAAAAAGTTTTATCTTGTGAGGATTGAGTCCGTATTTGGCAAGGAACTTTTTCACGTCATTAAACCCGATGTACTTGGGAAGGTTTTGTATTTCTACTTTATAGATCTCGGAGGTGAACAAGTCTCCCTTAATGTATCTGTACACGTCGGGGCAGGCTGCGGGGCCACCCCCGCCTCCATCGGCCTTGCTCCCCACTTCAGCGCCATCGTCAGCCTCCGGCGCAGGACCCGCGACGCGGCCGGGGCCGCAGCGATCGCCCTCCTCCTCCATGCTCCCGCCAGCCTCCCCTCCGCCCGGACACCAGGGCAACCCCGGCCCGCCCGGCGTCCCCGACGGACCGCCGGAAAACGATGGGGGGGGGGGGAGAGAGAGACGATATATATCTTTTAAAATGCCTGCCCCTCACCGCTACCGTCCCTTGTGTGCGGAGTCAGCCGCGTCCCTTAGAAATGATAATAACGGCGACTAAAATACTGCCCGGCGTCCGTCACGCACGTGGCCGCCATCTTGGCTCGGGACGCGCGGCGGCCGCCGCCATGCCGCGAGGGCTGATGGGAAGCGTCTCGGGAAAACGGGGCAACAACCGAAAAAAAAAAGCTTCGCCGGGGGCAAGACGGGCCCTGGCCGAGGCCCGGCGGCGCGGGCGGGGGGGTTGGGACCGGCGCCGGTGCCGGGGTCGGTGCTGGTGCAAGTCCCAATGCTCTCCCGGGGCCGGGCCCGGCAGCCGCGGCGCGCCGGGGGCGGAGCGGGAGCTGAGGGAAAGTGGGTGTTTCCCATCGTGCCTTTCGGCGGCGGCGGCGCGGGCTGCGGGAATGAGGTAAAGGCGGGAGGGGCGGGGGCGCGCGGCAGGAAGCGCGGCGGGCAGGCGGCGAGCGGAGCGGAGCGAAGCGAGCCCGGCCCCATGGCGGACACCAAGGTGAGGGGAGCGGGCGCGGTCCTGGTTCTGGTTCCGCGGGCTGAGGCGGGAAGGCCTGGCGGTGAGGGGGGAGGCGGACGGGGGAGTAACGGAAACAGGTGGGGCCCGGCCGGGGGGGAGAGGCCTGAGGGCCTGCTGGGGTTGAGGGGGGGTACGTGGGGCGGCCGAGCTGAGGCGGGCGAGGGCCCGAGGCCGGGCGAGGCCCGGGGCCGGGAGGGACGCGCTGTGGGCCGCGCCGGAGGGCCCGGCGCGGCGGGACCGGGGGCGCCGGGCCGTTTCAGGCGGCTTGGGCACGTGTGCCTGCTGCGGCCTGTCCGCTGGTGAGGCCGAGGCGGCCCGCGCCCGGCGGCCTCTCTTCCCCCATGCGAGGAGGCCGGAGCCTCTGGCGGGCGCCGCGGCTCCGGCTGCGACCCGGGCGCTTTCGGGCCATCCCGCTCCATGTTTCCCTCCTTTCTTCTCTTCCTCCTCCCTCCCGCCCGCCCCTCCCCCAGCCCGGCTGACCCGAGCCCTTCATGCCGCGGCCCGGCGGGAGGAGAGCCCCACGTGCTTTATATCGTGGCCTTATATCGTGATAACGGGATCTGCTTTCTCTCACATGTGGCCGTTGTGAACTATGCGTTTCTTACGGCTTCTGTAATTAATTGGTCAGGCGAAGAACGGATGATGAGTTAAGATACGGGATGTGCTGCTTACTACTGGAGGAGACAATGTGTAAAAGTCTGGCCAATGCTTTTCCTGTTTCTTGAAAACAGATGTGACTTAATGTTGTTCTTGCTTTTTTTTCTTGCATGCTGGAGTACTGGGGACATAAAACTAATGTTAAGTGGTGTGATGTTGACATAACCAGAATTTATTTTGTACCATTTCTTACCTAATTCCCTTTTGCCACATCCACCCCCCTTTTTTTTTTTCACTTTTTAGTAAAAATGGACTGCTTTGTTTCAGCTGCTTTATGCACATGTGGTGTGTACCTGCTCTGTAAAGGATATTCTAAATAGAGCCTGTAGGAGTGGACTGCTACAGTGAAAATAAGATTTGAGGGTCTTCAATGTATAGACTGTTTTTCCTTTTTCTATTATTCAAACAAGAAAAAAAAAAAATCAGTTCCCTTGACCTGAGATAGTTGTTTGTGGCCTCATTAAACTATTAAACTTGCAGATGAATCTCCCTTCTAGGCTTCTCTACTGAATGCTTCTTAGCAGTGCATATGTATGAAGTATTAGGGATGTTTATCATTTACTTGTCACACGCTAAAAACAATTCTTAAACTTAATGAACACTATGGCAGATTCCTAAATAACTAAATAGGAATTAGTATTTTGGCCATTTATCTATAACCTAAAGTTCCCCAAAGAGTCTGAAAACATAAAACTTATGAGTGTTGCAGCTGTGTTTCAAAAATACCTTTGATTATGGGTGATTCTCATACATAAGGCTAGAATAATGAGCTTCTGGATGTAATGTATACCTTAAGTTGGGGTGGGTGATTGCTTTGGTCTTGTAGTGTGGTGTTTTTTTTTTTCTTTTTTTCCCATTAATGTTAGGTCATTAGCTACTAAGAAATAGTAGCTTTAGTGGTATAAAACACATTATATAGGAAAAATAGTTGAAGAAATTATTTTTCCATAAGCAAGAGCTATTGCTCCAAGGCCAAGCCTCTGCACAATTAATAAGAGTGGCAGTCTAAAACATCTAGCACTGCAAGAGCACTTTTTTTTTCTTTTTCCTTAGTATGTTGACTTTAAAGCCATTTGTTCTCAGCTGTAGTAATTGTTCTTTGTTGTTACAGGGTATTTCAGTTACTAAGATCTAATTGCTGAATAGTCACAAAAGTTTTCATTGTAAACACAGATAGGAGTACTTCAGATTTTAAGTACATAGCAAGTTTTGTGGGTTGTGTTTTTTTTTTTTCATATTTTTTTCTTCTCTCCAGGAAGCACACGAGGAGCATGATACTTCTACTGAAAATGCAGATGACTCTAACCACGATCCTCAGTTTGAGCCCATAGTTTCCCTTCCTGAGCAAGAAATAAAAACTCTGGAAGAGGATGAGGAAGAACTCTTTAAGATGTAAGTAATATACAAAATATTCTATCTAAATGTTTATTAGGCTTACACTTGAATGTGTTTATAAAAAGCTAGATAACTTGTTAGGAATCTCTGTATGAAGTGGTAATCTAAGTTGGGTGGTATTTACTGTGGTGGCAGAGATTGAGTGGGGGGATGATTGATAATAATGCCCCAAGAAACTCTGAAGTCTGGAACAACAAAAGGGAGCTGGTACTATGAATCTGGTTTTGGTATTGTTTAGCCTAAAAGTAAACATTAACTTGGATAATAATTAGACGTTTGAAATTGTGTGGTTGCAGTATAAAACAAGTATGTTGAGGGAAAAAATGAGATATAGTTGTAAAGGGTGATGTATGATATACTGAAACAATAAAAGCAGCAGATGCAGTATAGTATTGAGGCATTTGTGGCAGTACCTTTCTGTTGTCTTAAACCTAGTTTTGTCCTTAGATTGGGCTTATTGTCAAATCAGGATAGCTTGCTTAAGATGTATGATCTGCCTGAAGAAACATGTAGGCTAAAGGCTTAAGCAGTCTTTTGAATTTGATCCATGTGTTTGCCTTAAATAGGTTTAAAAAATACTGCTTTTACTTAATCGCAGAGTGCTATTGTTCATCTAGAAGAGAGATTTGAGTTTTCCTGATACAGACTGTTAAAAACTAAAGCGATGGTCAATTTCTGACAAGTAGCATGGTGAGATCTCTGACCATTAGGTCTCTCTGCACATGTGATGTGCAGAATCAGATGGCAAGAAGAAATTTTTTAATTGGCGGGGGGGGGGGGGGGGGGGCTGTAGCAATAGCGTAAGTTCCAGTGCTCTGTGGTTCATTTTCACATCTACAAAAGGGTGAAGGAGGAAAGGAATCCTTTTTTTCAAATGCTGGTTGCTCTGATAGCTAAACTTAGGGGAACCACCTACTGAATGCCAGCTGGACTCGGAAGGAAGGACTTTCTTTGGAACAGAGTAGTTCATCTGCATCAGAGCATCTGTTAGAGTAGCTTGCTCCAACGTCTGACACCTTCCCTTGAAGGACCCGGCTTATTACAAGTCCCTATCCCTTGCTTTTATAGAAAAACATTTTTTTGTATATATCCTGTAGTGTGAGCAGGTGCTTCCTTTCCTATAGCAGTGTCTTAAACTCCTCAATAGCAGAGATCAGACTGTCTTTTGGGTCAGGTCTGACTAACGTCCCAAACTACTCCTGTTTCTCTTTTGGCACACTGGCATCTTGGAAGATTAAACAGTGATGTTCTGAAGCAGGTATGTTGCACTGCTGTGCAGCACTAAGCTTCCTTTATTCCTGATTTTAAGAATAGCACCTAGGTTTTTAGAGTTAGAAGGAACACTAGAGGGTGAGGCACTTTGTTAACAGTTGATCAAACATTGGGCTTGGACTTACACAAGAGTCTTGACTTAGCTTCAAGCTGCTCAATTTCTGGAATTAATAAATACTGCTGATTAGAGGTAGCAGTTGTATTCATAACGTATATAAGAACTCTAGCTATAGCAAAACCTCTTAATTAGCTTAATGTAAAAGGTTGCCTACACCAAATATGTTTATCATCCCCCAGAAGTGCGTCCAGAACCTGTTGAATTTTAGTATAGTGATTACATAATTCTTAGTAGTTTGGTATTAAATTTTCTAAATTTGTATGCTGAAGTAAGTAGAACAGGGAACCTTACAAAAGGAATTGTCTTTTTTGTGTGTGGCTTTTAAAAAACCAGCAGTACTGTTCAGTTGAGTATGGTGTTTCGATAAATGTTTCTATGTGCAGTCTAACTTCTTAAATTCTCTCTTCTTCAAGGCGAGCAAAGCTATTCCGATTTGCATCTGAGAATGACCTTCCAGAATGGAAAGAACGAGGAACTGGTGATGTAAAACTCCTGAAACACAAGGAGAAGGGAACAATTCGCCTCCTCATGAGGAGGGATAAAACCCTAAAAATCTGTGCAAACCATTATAGTATGTTATACTTCTTATTTTTGTTTTTAAAAAATAAGCTCGTAGAATTGTACATTGTAGATTATGAGCTCAGTGGCTTTTTAGTAGCAGCTAGAGAATTGCTGTATGTCTTTAAACGGGCATCAGACTTATATTAGACTGTAAATATAGTTGTCTCTTGCTCTGCGCACAAGGCTACAAGGTTCAAAAACAGTAAGTGCTTATTTTTATTAATGGAAAGAAGCTGTAGTTGGTTTTGGTGATTGCCTGCAAGGCTGAGCCTTAGTTGTTTTTTATCTTCAGACTTGGATAGTGTTCTAAAGACACTTCAAAATTTAGCTGAGGTAGACAGACATTATGTGATTGCTCCTGGTGTGTGGGTTTTTTTTTTTTTTAGTGTTTAATAGAGTGTAGAAAATGTAGGCCTTAATACTGTTTAATATAAGAAATTAATGTATGCTGGCTTGTTTTCATAAAAGAATGGGAAATATGCAATCATGTAATGACTTGCTACTTTGAGTTAAATTTTTGAATTGGTAGACGCAATTGCTTAACCATCAGAAGACATACTGAGGTGCTAAACTAATCTGTGGCCACTTTTCTCTACTTGTGAAATAAACTGAAATGAACGTGGTATATTCAGCTAACTCATTCAAAAAGAATATGTATTGAGAGCTGATGGAGCAAGGGAGATTTGTTCCGTTGAGCCTCTTCAAATAAAAATAAACATAAAAGAGCAAGACAGACTTGAGACTCCATACAACTAGCAACGAGTAGACTAATTGGGTAATGCTGTGTTACTTCCTTGCTTTGGTAATACTCAGGTTTTTATATGAAGAGTATATAGTGTTCTGTGGAGTTAAACTACATTTAGGTAACTTCAAATAAATTGTTTGAAGTAGCTTAATATAAATCTGAAATCAAAAGCAATAATGTTTGTTTTCTTTGGGTAGATCTCTTCAGAAAGTCAGACTGTTCAGAGGACAGGGGTGTTCCTGTTTAGTAAATGAAATGGCAAACTTGGAAGCAGTGTAGTCACCAACCAGTAAGAATAAACCTTTTGTTTAGGAAAATAAATGTTGCACCTGTGCAAAACAGAATTGGTAAATTTATAGTGTTTATGTCCAAAGTTGTGGGTTTGTTTTTCCCTTGGGAAACCTGCTTTTAGTATAGATTTCTTTATTGAATTTATGCTGACTCACAGGCAGACAGGACTCTGCAAAACATTAAGTGAATGAAACAAAATGTAATTTCATCTCTAAAATTTAAAGAAATGCAACAAAATGAGTAGACTCTTCAGATTTCTCCCAAAATTAACAAAGGACCCAGGGGTCGGGGAGAAAAAAAGCCCTGCTTAAACTTTTCATGTGTGCAATATAAAAAGTCTTAGAGTAGTGCGAGAAGTAACATTCCAACTTCTCCAATCAGTCAGGTGAAGTAATTATAGTGTCTTGGAGGGAAAGGGCTCCATTTACTGGGAAGGAACAAATGGATTGAAAATATGCTGTGCACATCTGTAGCACTGCAGAATTCTATAATACCTTGTATTAGAGCTTTAAACTGATGGGAGAGAAATAAACCTGATTTAATGACCAATTGTTGTAATAATGCTTTTTTTAAAATAATTTTTGTAGTGTGTAATATTTTCAGTGTGCAGAAGAAGAATGAATGCTGTTTGTCTGGATGCCTTTTTCTCCTAAACCATTTGACTGTTCTTCAGAATTGACCTTAGTGACTGCATCTCTCTTAGTATCATAGTCATCTGTTTTAAACAAGAATTGAATCAAACTCTCTGTTTCTTAACAATAGGGAATCTAGCATTCTTTTATACAGTAATGGTCTGGCATCATTTTATTTGAGGATGTAAGGAAAGATATATATGGGCACCATTGTCTTTTGTTTGTCCAAAAGTAATTCTGTGTAAAGTGCTTTACATAACCATTGCAGTCAGCTGTTGATAAGATTTATGGAGGCTGGTGTGGAAAACATTTACTATTGTGCTGTGTACATCTCTTAATGCTTTCTTTTCAGTCACACCCTTAATGGAGCTGAAGCCTAATGCTGGGAGCGACAGGGCATGGGTCTGGAACACACATGCTGACTTTGCAGATGAAAGCCCCAAGCCTGAACTTCTGGCAATCCGATTTTTAAATGCAGAGAGTGAGTGGACTGGCACTGAACTTACATTGATTGTATACTCTTTATGTTACACTACATGTCTAAACACTACTGTAAACTGCTGTTGTAGATATGCTGTATCTTAACACTGCATAGTAGTGTTAGCTGATTACTGCTTTAACTGAGAGAAGTCAGTTAATCACTTAACCATATGTGTTGACAAACTGTGTAATAATTAGGTCTCTGGTAATATTTATAGAGCTTTCTGCCCTAGGTGCTTTTTTTAACTTAAGCCATTTCATACAAACATAATGCCAATTAGAATAAAACCAAAAGCAATAATACTATGGGGTAGAGATTAATACATGCAGCTTGCTTTCGTTTATCTCAGGTGCTCAACTGTAATTAAGATTACATTTTTGCATTAGAAGCAAGGAAGTAATGACCTGAGATTTCTGGGCCATCTGCATTAGCAGAACATCTGATTTGTTGTTTGTTTTTTTTTTTTTTTTAATGAAGTATCTAGTATCTTTTGTTTTGATTAAATGGAATGCTCAGTGAAAAGTGCTAGTCAAGCCTAACTGGCGTACTAGTTGGTGGGTTTTTCTGGAGTGACCATGTTGACTACCACAACAGAAAGCAGGTCTGTAGTTGCATATGGATCAGCTGGTGAGGCTGAATGACAGTGTAGCTTTCCCAACTCCTTAGGATTGAATCAAAGAAGGGGCATTTTTTTCTTGAAAAAGGCAGCAAAATTAAAGAGGAAAAATGGTGTTGCATTTCCTGCTTTACCATTTGCCACACAAGTTCAGTGTGTTAGCCCGCTCTTCTCCCCTCGTGGTAGACAGCTAATAAAATGGCTGTATATACTAGATGGATTTGCCTACGTCTGGGGAGACCTTAGTATGTCTTGCTTGCTTCCTTGTCCTCAAGTCTCCAACGTCATATAGTTTAGCCAAATAAATCTTTCTGATCCACCTGCTTAGTGCTTGCTTCTTTCTTAATCAAATATGAAATTAAAGGGGTTTAACTATTTGCTCGTCTTTGAAAAATCTTTTTCTGGTAGAGGTTGTTCAGCTTACTGAGAGTTTTGTCTTGAGGGAGTAGTCCTCTTTGCCTGTTTACCCTTTGTGGTAGACGACAGGTGAATGACAGTGTGCCCTTCAAGTATCTTTCCTTTTTGAGATGCTTGAAAAGGAATCAATACAAATACTTCCTGGACTAGTTTCGTAGTGGCTTCTGAATTCCTGTGGGGCAACAGTGACCTCATGCGGTCAGTCAGACCAAGATGGTGTACCAGGTTACTTTCTTTATAGTTTTGGTGTTAAAGTACCTTGCCTGATCCACTTTTGTGTCTCATTGCTTGTATTACTTGTGTAGAAACGTTACTGTAACTTGATCAATTGCTTGGAATGGCTGTTAAATCAGGTGGTGGCTTAGGCCAAAACATAGTGAAGGTTATGCTTCCTTAGCTATTGTAGTCAGGAGCAGTTCAGTCCAGGCCTTTGGGTATTGACTCTGAATGCTGTACCAATGAAATGGGCTTTATCTTCTGTTCTTGATGCTAAGAACCCTAAGTTATGGTAAGGATGTGAAAGTCTTTTAGGGAGTAATGTAGCTGACAAGGATTGTAGTTCAAAGATAATCTTCAGTCTTTCCCACACAGACAGTCACATTAGCAGTATCTGACAACATATTCTTATTCCTGTAGGCTAGGGACAGCTGGGAGTTGTAATAACTACAAACCAGCTCCTTCTGGCATTATGTTTTAAACATTTTGCAAAATAAGCTGCTTGAATAAACTTGCTAAAGAGAATAAACTGCTTCTGCACAAAGATGTGATTCAAGAACTTTGCATAGTGTGTTGAATGATTTTAAACTAGATTACTTTATAAGTGCCTGCAGGTTTTGTTTACACAACTTCTCGGGTATCTTTTCTCAAGATTGGAAATATTTGATGTTGGAAGGAGGTAAAACTAATGAAAAAAATTCTATCTTTACTGAAACAGATGCACAGAAATTCAAGGCAAAATTTGAAGAATGCAGGAATGAAGTAGACAAGAGAGCAAAGAAAGGTAAGATTAAAAGTCTTAAGTGTAGTGCCATGCCACTTTTTCTAGCTGTTTGAGGGGTTATAGCTCCCTGGAGTATCATTGTGTTTTAGCAGACTCACTCTGTGCTGAACTGCAGTCTTCAGTTCAGGTACTTTTTCAGTCTGCGACAGTAATAGTTCACAGGAGTGACAATTGCCTTCTTTCTTGTAGAAGGCTGTTACAGTTGCTGTTGGGACATTGTTTTTTCGAAGGTCTACTAAAGAAGCATTTCTGGTTTATAGTACACAAATGAACTGTGAACACTGCAACCACAGTGATATTTCCTCCTTCCAGTTCCTCTTCCTAAATTCCACAAATATATAATCATGCAAATAGAATACTTAATTTTTGTAGTTGTTAACATGTATGAAGTTTAGTATTTTTTCACAGGTCTCTATTAAATAGATTAATGCACCTCATAGAATTGCCTGTGTGACAAGATATCTCACCATGTAAAATAAACAATTCCATCTTTCTAAAGCACAGACTACTAGTGGTCTGCAGTCAGTGCTCTTCAAGATATTTAGATTGGAATCTTTCAGTCTTAAGAACTTCCCCTTCAGACTGGGAAAGTGGACTTGATTTTTGGTTAAAATAGACAAGAAGCTAGGGACTTGAGGCATTTACTTGACTGGACACTGTATGGAGTCTGTTACTAGTAGCAGTAAAGCTGAACAAATGTTAAATGTTTTTCAGTCACTATGATTAGGCCACTGTTTAGTGATTAAAATATGCAAGTGGTATTTCTTGAATTCTGACATCTCAGGTAATTACAAAAGGAAAAGAAATGGAATTAATCATTCCAGTGCTTAGTGGAGAATTTCTTTACTTTTGTATTATTCTAAATACCATCTGCCACTCCCCACACCCCTTACCCTCCACTTCTCTACTCTCCCTTGTAACAGGGAAACCCATTACTGCCTGTATGTAACTTTTTTTCCTAATCAATCTCTTAGCAGGCACAGACAAAAATGATAGTGCTGATAAAGTTGCTGAAAAACTAGAAGAGCTTTCTGTAAAGGAAGAGAGCAAAGAATCTGAGAAGAAAGAGACCAAGGAAAAAAATGAAGAAAAGCAATAAATCATCCTGGGCCTTGCAGTTTTTCCTTTACTTTTTTCTTTCTTTCTTTTTCCTTTTTTTTTTTTTTTATTTTTACAAGGGACTTTATAAGGAACTGAATTCAACATTCAGGTTGTTTTTTCTAAGCTCTTTTGCCCTTTTGAAGATGTCTTCAGAAAATCCATTCCCCAGTCATGAAAATGTACTGTGCTAACTTTCTTTTCCATAGTGGAAACACTTATTTATAGTCATCCAAAAGAGTGAATAAAACAAACTTGAAAACAGCATCAGAGGACAGAACTGAGTTTTCTATATACTTAAAGGCTTATTGTTTCATTGGGTGTTGAGATACATATCATCATACCTGTGGATTAACTAGGTTAACAGACTTTATAAACAGGGAAGATTAAGATTGCATACGTGTTTCTTGTATGCAATCTAAACTGTATACAGTTCTAAAACTGTAACATAACAGCCCGTTCACACTTTTTCTGCTGTGTGTACCTGAGCAGGGAACGTGCCTGTGATTCTTGAAATGCAGCAGACTTCTGGAATCAGGTGATAAGAGCATTCCTGGCACACTATTGATGTCCCATCAGACAGTGAAAATAAAGGTGGGGGGAGAAAATGTATTACATGAGACTTGAGAAGTATTTTCCTCTTAGAAAACAAAATCTCTTCCCTCCCTCCCCCCCCCCCCCCCCCCCCCCCCCGAATTTCTTAATATTAGATGCTTGACTAGCACAAAATTGCTGCTGTATTCCCAGTTTTTCCACAATGTGCAACTTGTTGACTGAAGGCAGTAGCAGCCTCTTACACTCCAAGGTGTATACAAAGGAATATTAACTGTTTGAGTACCTTACTATGAGATTCCCTGTGTCAGTGTATCATAAAAGTTGTACTCTAAAATTTATACCCTTTTTTCAGGGCTTTGGAGCTTGCATTGTTTTTACAAATTGGAAGGTTTCTGAACTTTTAAGATGCATGGTGGGAGGCTGTCCCTCTTGGAGAGAGGCAATCTGACATTCACTTTTGAACAATTAATTACGTTGTACACACTTGAGGAACACTCTCCTTGCCAGAATGGGCAAATTCTGGTCAAATCTCTTCCCTGCAAATATTTTCTGTTTATCCGGTTTCACGTTAGTGCTAGAGAGTAGGAAGATTAACTATAGTAAGCAATAAAATCAACACAATTTGTGAGTCTGATAGATTAATTGAATTTTGTTGTTAACCACTAATACAAAGATAGTGTTAGGGTAGGGATGGAATTCTGTAATACTATTTCCAAAACAGTTATGAAAACTGAACAAAGCTTGCTAAATTTTAAGACTGTAGGATGTTAACATTGGATGGCAAGACCCTACTATCTTCATAAAGAGGCTTTCCAAGTAGGTCAGGCTTTGCAGTCTACCTGAGGAAAATATATTTTTTAAAAAAATCTTGTCTTTCTACTTAGCACTGCCTTTGATGCTACAATGAACTAGTCTTAAATCTGGAACTGTAATTAAGGTACTCGCTTCATTCGAACAAAATAATTCCTTTGGTGTTCTGCATGTTCCCCTTCAAGTACAGCAGATATCAAGTCTGTTAATTAACAAATGGTTGAAAGGCAAAATAAAATGCTCTTTAGTGTTTCTGGTTTGGAAATAACAAGACAAAGCTATTCTGAACTACTTAACATTTGAATGTAAAAGCCAAATCTTGATCCGTGAGTCACTGTAAATTCTCTGATCTGATAATGTCAAACAGTGTGTCTAAATTGATAGAAATGACATTTAAAAATTTCAAAATAAATGTAAATTTTCATTTAAAGGATTTGCTTTTTATTTAAAGAACTCTTACTGGGAATGCATTTTTAGCCTGCAGGGGCAAAGTGATGCAGCAAAATGGGTGAGTTTGATTTCACTGTCAAGCACTGTATAGAAGAGGGGAGGAAACACTTGAATGACTTCATTTGTCTTAATCTTAGATATTAAAAACTGCTTAATATTATTACCTTTTCTTCTTCCCCTCTTTGCTTATTCATGCATGCTTAAATGATTTCAAGACATTTCCATTCCTGTTTAGGTTAACTGATCCATGCTTACAGTTCATGGATCACAACCATCCGTAACGCAAGTCTGCAATCTCAAAGACCCAAGTTATGAGGGACCACTAAGTAAAATAATTTCTCTGGATAGCATTTGGCTGAAGAATGTCTTAGTCTCCTAAACTAAAGGATGAGTAGTCAGTGTCACTTTAGAAGCCATAGGAGTGCTGTTCTACAAATTAAAAAGCAGTAAGTATTTTTAAAGTTGATCTCAGTGAAATAAGGCTTTATTTGTGAAAGTCATTCTAATGATAAACTTTCCTGTATGTAACATAGACTACCAAGGAATGTCCTTGAAATGTTTTTGTAGCTTTCTGTATACTTAGTATTCTAGAATTTTAGCTGATGTGTTGTCTTGTCCCCCCTGCCCAGGTCACCAGGCATTCGTGCTTTCCCACCATCCTCGCTGTTAACAGGGTTATTGAGATGATAGAACCGAACCTGTCTTGTCAGGCAATAGAGAATCTTGAAATAATAACTTGGCTCAAAAATGGAAATAGTCCTTTGACAAAATAGTCCTTCCTGAATTTGTGGGCAACTACTAAAATATGTCAATTGCCTTATACTTGTTTCTGAAATGGCAATAATTTCAGGTGACTTAAATATCTGAACCTGTTTGAAGGTACTGTGTCGTAGTAAAAATGGATCATGCAGAAACTTTTGTAGTCATTGTTCAGATACAGTACAGAAATTCACTGACTCTTTAATTTTTGTACGTTATAGGGGTGTGTTGAGACTTAATTTGTCTCTAGGATTCTAGAGACAAATTGAGTTCTAGGCTATCTTAACACCTGCAGTTGAATAGTGGCTACTCTCCCTTTTACTCCTGGTGAGGCAAGGTGACTCCTAGCATGTTTAAATGTAGACTAAAATAATGGAGAATGTGGTTTTGTTAATGCAGCTGACTAGAGAATAAAGCACTTCTAACTTCAGTAACAGCGTTACTGAAAATATGGCTGAATCTTTCAGAAGGAACAAGTAAAGATTTTTAAGAGGTTTTGATCCATTTTTTTGTAAAAATGGAAACTGAGATGATCAGTAAAGCATTCACAGGTGCTAAAGTCTGCAATTTGTACAAATTCTGCTTGCTTCAATAGCCAGGCTTAACCCAGCCTTTGTTGGTACTAGTGGTTTTGTGTGCATAAAACTGGATGGATGTCTGAGGACACCTGAACCATGAATTTAACTTAGAAACAGTTACATTTTGATGAGCATCGAAATAGTGTCTTAACAGGTAATTAAGGGTTTTTAAAAGTAAACAAGGTGTTTTTTATTATAAGAAGAAATTAAAAATAGTTCTCTCTAAATCCTGTGTTAATTATTTTGAAGGCAACACTAGTAGGTTGGGTTTTTTTCTCCAGGAATAAGCTTGTATTAGTGATACTAAATGTCTCATTCACAAATTGCAAACACCCCAATTTACTGTATTTTAACACTGTAAATGATGATTTTTTTTTTTTTTTCCCCTGTGTAATTAAGGTAGCATGTATCAAACACAAGTTCTCTGTGATACCAAAACTTAGAAAATTAAAATCTTCTCAACACTGTGCAGACATGAGAATGTTGTGAATCTTTATTATTTTTGATAAAACACGCTCAAGACATACCTGTATGTAAAGGGCAAAGTCTGAATAGTTCTTTCAAATGTGTTACTAAATGTCTTGGAACTTGTTTAACTTAAAAATTGGAAGGATGTAGCTGAAAAATGAGGGATTAATTTGTATGTATACCTTTATAATAGAAAGAATTCTGATAGGGCTGTGCAGCGGAGGGGTGAGGTTTGCAAGTATACCATCTCTTTTCTCAGTATTCTGTGGGGAGGTATTTGATTTGGGAAGCATCTGCAGCCGGGGCAGTACTTCCCTGCCTGTGAAGGAGCGCCTGCAGCCCAAGCCAACTGTACTAGTTAGGAGTATGGATTTGCCAGTTTGAGAGTCTCGGGTCCAGAAGGTGTGGATGCTGTGCTTCATGGCTAATGATGAGGCATGCAGAACTCTGACTTCCCACAACAGAAATGCTCTGTCTTATGCTGCTGCATCTCCATGCATTCCCTTCAATAACTTAATTAAAAAGTTTAATGTTACTAGAAACTTTTCTCTAAAGACAAGACTATCTGATTCAGAGTTCAGAAAACTCAACTTAATACCTTATTAATATTGAATTGCAACTATTTGTGTAGAAAGGGAGATTGTGGGGGAGATAACATACATTATGAACTGCTTTTTTTTTTTGGGTGGTTTGTTTTTTTTTTTTTTTTTTCAATCTCCTGTACAGATTGCCATCAGCTTTCAAGACTGAGTATTTAAACAGTGGTGTGGTTAGTTAAAACAAACCCAAACCTCTTTCTGGTTAAATCTCTGTAGCTGTCTTCATTTATGCCCTTCTGTTCCCAGTACACCTATCTGTTCTGGCTGGTTCAGCTTGTTTCAAGCAAGCTGTATTTTCTAAGGTGTCTATGGCAAGCTAGTGTCTTAATTTTGATTAGCTAAACTAATGTCAAAGTGTTCTTAAATTGCTGAGGTGTTGTTTATGTGTAAACTTGCCCTAGCTTAGTGAAGTGAGGTGTGTATAAAGGAATTTTTTTTAATTTTTGCTTTTATGATTGTTTATTTAGGATTTACCTTAAAGGTCTTCCTAAATAGATTTAGCTAGAATTACTCTTTAAAATAGAAATAAGAGGAATTAACCAGTCTTTCATTAACCCTAACTAAATCTTTGACAACTTATCATTTTCAGAGTCAGGAGATAACAAGAACTAACTGCAACAGATCAGAATTATTTTGCTTGATGAGGGAAAGTTTGAACTAAGCAGCTGTAGAGCGGATTGTACATGTAAGTGATTTCTCAGATTGTAGTTCATGTGAAAACAAGGTGCTCTCGAGGAAGCAGCTTGTGCGATTATATAAGGAAATTGTTCCTGAAGTTGTGAAAAGTGACAAGCACAAGAGCAAAAATCAAACCTCATATTTAAGAGTTGAATAGCTATTAATATCTACAGCTATGCATCAGATTTATCACTACTGTATTTTTCCAATATGCAAATTTAAGTATGGAATATCTTTGTCCACTTCTATCACATTAGGCATTAACCACTGACTTAAGACCTGTTCACGTACAAAAGACTTGTTTGTGTAACTAGTTTGCCACAGTCTCCTAGTGAAAAGGCAACCTATATTACGTTCTTAAATAGATGACATTTGTAGAAATAATTTAAGTATAAATGGTGAAGCTGGGGTTTGTGAAATATGGTTTGTCTGTTCTGCTTTTAACCAATTTAATAACAAATGTTTTAAGTACAAACCGGGTGCTAGCACAATTCTGGATTAGATGTTGTGTACAGCAAACTTTTTATTGTGGAAGGTGTCTGACTACTGCAAGTATTTAATGAACTTTACAGTCTTAAATTTACTTTCAACTTTCAAGCTGGAGAAGTCCAGCTTTTTGTTATTGTTGTTTATCAGTCTTGACTCTACAAACTTGCATCAACTGATTCACTCTATTGTAGATATTAACTGTTGTATCAAGATGCGCAATTTACTTATGAGTTAACAGAGAGGCTAATGGTGTTGCAAGTTCTTGCCCATTCATGTTGGACTATCTGTCCTCATTTCAAGTAGCTAAAAGTATATAGTTTTCTAATGCTGTTTTTCCATAAAAGCGATTATAGCTATGTAAACACCAACAAAGACAGATTGGACATTAAAATGACTGAATATTTTGCATTCTTTTGAGGATATTTCTCAAGACCATTCTACTAGGTATGATTAAAGTTACATTGGTTCATATAAATAGTGCTTATCAGTTTTAGTAATCTTAATTTGTTTGCTGGTACGTGAATCACTGTTGGCTTTCTGAGTTTCAGCAGCATCATTTAGAGTGATGTTCCATCCCAGTGGAGGACAATTACACTTTATTAATGGTTTTAAACAGGATGTTTGGTGAATCTTCAAAACTATTCAGAGGCCTACCTTATTCTAACATAAGATGGTTTAGGAATTGGTCTGTAAATAAAGTGATCAAAGTCTTATAATACATGCAACTTGACATGCCCCATCACTGCAGTTAGAAAATACATGTTACGTGGGTTCTGTTCTAAACAAATGCTATTCCATGGAAAATATCTTTTGGAAAAATCTAGAAAACGATGTGGGATATCTGTTTAGCCTACTGAAAAGTCACTATTAGGCAATAATTTCTTGATATATCTAGTACCAAATGAAAATCTAAATGAAAGTTGTCATATTAAAGTTCCAATGGGTAACTTAGTAGGCCTGGCTTGTACCCAGAACTGTCTAGCCTTGCTTGGACTTTTTGCCAGCACCACGCTGAGCGTGGTGATCCAGATGTCCTCTGTACTGAGCACTGCAACTTTGAGGGGAAAAAAGAGCTTTTACTAAACATGTAATTACTGATCCTTCAGGGTCCTGCTAGTGACCCTGAACAGTTGTCAGGTCATCGGTACTATGTGGGCTGGCAAATGCATTTATTGTAGCGAGCATATCTAGTAAGAAAAGTAGAATTATTTATTCTGGTCATTGTTTAATGACAACAGCTAATACAAGCTAGGAGCTAAATTGCCCAGTGACCAATGAAAGATTCTAGGGATTTTCAGTACTTCCAAATGTGCAAAATAAAACGATTTTCTTAACCATGTAGCTAAGATTTCCAGCTAACTTTTGTGTCATGGTTTGATATGAAAATTGCATGGCAATTAAGATTTCTTGATGCTTGCTCTGTCATGAGTTTCCTTTCATCTTACCAGCTTTGAGAATGGTACCGTGGCACGTGCCTCCAACACAGCTTCTGTGGTTGGCCCTTTCTCTTTTGGGGTAAAACGCCGAAGTAAAATCTTGAAAAAAGACATGCAATTACTACCCATACTCTGCCAGATTATTTTTAGATTGTTCTTTGTAGCTGTATCTGTACTTTGGGTAGTCATTACATCTTTTCCTAACTCATGCTGCCATTGCTGTTTACCTCAGGGCTGCCAAAATCTTCTGGCAGGCTAATCAGGTAGTGTGAATCCAGAAACTACAGTCCTTGAAATAAAGACATTCCAGGAGAGCAACTCTGAGGCATGCCTGTTCTGCTTTAGTCCAGTCCTCAGACATCCTTACTGTTGGAATGATAAAGCCATCTCATGGCTTTAAATAAACTTGCCTTTTAATACTGAGATTGAATGTTGCTCAGCGATGCTTTATGCTGTCTTGAAAATAGACCATTTTCAAGAACTGGAACGTTAGTGGGAAAGAAATGAGGTGTCCCTCTCTCTAAGCGTTGCGTGTCTGGGAGACTGAAAAAAAAAAAAAAATATGCAAAGTTGCTTGCTGCTGAGTACCTCCATTTCAGAAC
The DNA here is from genome assembly GCF_965231255.1 of Vanellus vanellus. NCBI lineage: Eukaryota > Metazoa > Chordata > Aves > Charadriiformes > Charadriidae > Vanellus > Vanellus vanellus. Next base: position 8,334,948 of record NC_138921.1, read on the forward strand.
AGGAGTGGCTTGAAAGATTGGCCCTCTAAATGGGGGTGTTCCAAGTGAGACTGTGCAGAAGCATTAGTGTGTCAGTGATAAAGGGAAAGCCATTCCGAAGGGTGGAAGGAGCAGGAGCAGGAGCACTGAATCCTTCCCACCTGCAAAGCTGCCTTTGAGAACCAGACTTTCTAGAGAGGAGAGAATCTTTCTGGGAAAATACAATTGAAAGCAATGAGGTGCAGAGAACAGAGTAGGAGTAGTCTCCTCAAGACTAACTCTCATATTCACATCAAGGAATGTTACTGTCCCAGAAAGGCTTTGTTCCTAAAAAGAATTAAATTTAAGTAAATCACCAACCTCCAAATATGTATCTTAAAATGAACTTGTACTTATTGCTCTCTAACTCCTGCTAGAAAGTTGACAGGATGCTTCTGTTACTCACCTAGAAAGGAAACTTCCATGCCCGTGCTAAAAATGCAGGTCTGTCACTAGGGAGGTAACAACTTTACTGCTTTTCAAGCCCTAAGAAATGCATTTGAGTAACGTCCATTGCAGGATGCTAACCGAGCTTCAGAAACAGTCTATGATGCTTCTTTTGATAACATTTTCCAGTTTAAAATAAAAATATAATTGGAAAAATAATCAGGGTTCTGTTTGCAACTGAAATTCTTCACCAAGAATGTAGCTTGAGCGGGGAGGAGGAAAGGGCTTGAACTGATGGAGGTGATAAAGTCTCTGCTTATGTCATGCAAGTGGTGCTAAACTACTTCATGACCCGAGTGCATTAGATGTGCTCCTGAAATGTACCTTCTGGCTTAGTTTTGTTGTAAAGGCATACAGTTACCTACTTTGAGACCACTCAGCAACATGCATCAAACCATGGTAAGTGATGGTGATCGAGAGAATTGCTTCCAAAATACACTTTTGATCCAGCTTAATGTGCTAGTGTAGATGTGCTTGAAGGCTTTCAGATTAGGATGCGGAGTTTGGTTCTGTGTAAAGTTGTTGACCTTTTGATTAGTTACAAGGATTTTAAGAATCATTTATTTCAATAAGCTGGCATGACAAGGAGCAGCAAAGCATAGGAAACATTCAGTGTGCCCAAAGCATTCAAAAATAACTTCAGTAGATGTTGTCCCTCCCTTTCCTCAAAAAAAACTAAGTCTGGAGTTCATTTTAAGTTGCCTTCTGGCTTTAGTCCCTTTTGGATAAAACTTGACGTTTTTAAAGTTGTTCTCAGAGGGCTAGAGAATACTTTTTTTCTTTTTTGGAGGGGGGCAGTTGTTAGCAAAAGCTGAGATTTCACATAACCATATGCCTTCAGGCTGGAACTTGCTGGATTTGCTTATATTAAAGCTGATGCTCACAATTTTTTTTGCAAACTACAGAGTTGAGGAGCCTTACTTGCTTTTTTGATGGGTTTTACTTGTTCTGTTCTTAATACCTCAAGGACTGTGGAGCACATCAGTCTCTTAAAATGGGAAATTAGAATGTCTTTTCAGTACTGGAGTATATACCTTCCAGCGCAAGCTTACTTTTAAAAACGCCCAACAGAAGCTGCAAATGTGGCTTTTGTTGTCTCATGCAGCGGTTACTTTATCTGCATGTTGGCAGCTGCAAAGGGGGATTAGCTGAGGAAAAAAGCGGGGGGCAGGGAGCAAGCTGCAGCTCCTGGTCTTGATTTCTAAACTTCCCAGCGGCCTTGAACCCTTCCTCCCGGCTGGGGGCTGCTTCTCACCCAGCAGAGCTGCTGGGTGGTGCCCCCCGAACGGCAACAGCGGAGCTACTTATTCACGCAGCGCTCTTTGGTGAACTTTCTGATGTTACCTTAAATTACCTCTTATTTCTGCCGCCTGATGCTCGTGGGTAGATTTAAAAAGAACAGCGTACGGTGTCACGTCAGTTATGTTTGCACTCAGTTATTCTTGTCCGTTAAACCTGGCGGAGTGCAGCAGTTCTCTTAACGCCGTGAGCCTGGGTTTAGCTGAATAAAACGGAGGCTTTATGCCCCGAGCTACCGATTTGCGCCCAACTTGACTCGCTCCGAGTTTACCGCAGGCCCCGATCCTGCACCACGCTCCTGCCGAGGGCACCCGCCGCGCCGCGCCGCGCTCTGCCGTCTGCGGCGGGGGGCTCTGCTGCAGCGCTGCCGCAGAACCCCGCTCCTGTGCCACCGGGCTGTGGGGCGAGCCGTTAGACCGGCGTTATCGGCCCGTTATTGCAGAGATCGATAAATAGCTTCGCGTTTGGTTTTTGTACCGTGTAAGAGGGAGGGAGGGCGGGGGATCCGCCCTGCCGGCCAGGGCCGGTCCCCCCGGAGCCGGAGCCGCCGCCGCGCTCCCCGCGGAGCCGCCGCGCTACCTTAAGGGCTGGTTGACATCAGCGGGGCGGGGGGGCGGGGGTGGGTGGGATTTCCTGTGCGGGAGGTCAGCTGCTCGCCCCGCCGCCCCGCGCCCGCTCTCCCCGCGTCCTCCCGGCTCCCTCCTCTCGGGTCGGATTTACCCAGTGATGTGTGAGCTACAGGATGCCCAGCAGCACTGGAAAGAGGTTTAAACCTACTAAATACATCCCCGTCTCCACAGCAGCTGCCTTATTAGTGGGTTCGACTACTTTATTTTTTGTTTTCACGTAAGTACCGCTCCGGCGGAGGGGGCCCGGGCGGGGGGCCGGGCTGGGGCCGCCCTGGCCCGGGGTTTGGGGGGGAGGCGGCGGGGCTTGACAGCTCCTGCAGGCCCTGCCGCCGCCGGTCCCGCTGCCGGCCCGCCTCCCGCTATCCCCTCCCGGCGTGGCTTTGCGGAGGCTCGTTACCGCTCCGCATCGTACGATGTCTCTCAAAGTCAGAGCCACCATTTCGCGGCACGCAGACCCTGTCAGACTCCCGCAGCTGCCGGCGCTGCCCGTCGGAGATGCCGGTGACCCGCAGCCCCTCTCCCCTCCGTGCCGGCGGGGCCGGTGCCCGGGAGGGACCGTGACCGGCCCCCGCCGGCGCTTCGCCTGCCCGGCGTCTGGCTCAGGAGGGAGCGCTGGCCTCTGCCGCCGCTCTCGCCTGCGCTGCGGGGTTTATCCGGCAGAGCCTTCGGAACTGGAAGGAATCCTATTCTAAGCCTTACGGATTCTACATATTTTTATATAACTGTCCCTAAAAGCCTGAGGACCTAATGAGCAAATTTAGATTTGCTTGAAGGAGGGAGGGGGAAACTTCCACCCCCACACACACACTCCCCGTTTCCTCTTCTCTCATTCCCTTCTCCCTTAAATGAAAAATTGAGCTCTGGCGGTCAGCTTGCGGATCTCCTGTAATTATATGAATATGTGAGCGGCGTAGTGCTTTAGCTTTCTCTTTCCTCTCCCTTTATATAAACTTGGGCGATGTGGATTGCCAGCCCTCTCTATGCTGGGGTAACGGCAGCTTCCCTGCAGAGGTGGTGTTGGTATTTTGGGAGAGATGCTACAAAACTGCTCTGAAATGAGCTTTGATGAAGCTGCTTTTTGGGAAGGTGGAAAGGTCGCTGTTGGATCTTAAGATTTATTGTTTTACTTATTTGGAAACTCTGTTTTCCTTGTTTCGCCATTGCAAATTTTTAAGTGGTCTCTGAAGCTGTTGAAGCAGAAGGCTGTGTAACAGTGGGAATATGTGTCTGTGTCTTTATCCTTCTTGGTTTGACTGCAATATGATTCTTGATGTTTCAAAATGCTCATTACTGGAATGGTAATCTTAATGTAGGATTTCAGAATAAAATGCAAATGTTTTGTCTAACGGTTTCTTAAATCGGAACAGGTCTTGACACTGCGTTATGCACTTGGCTTAATGTGACTTGACTTCTTGTTGCTTATTTTTAATGTATTTGATATGAAGTACTGGTAAATCCTTTCAGGAAATTATACTGTTTCAGCCCCAAGAATTGGTACAAGCATAAGCCTATCATTCATCATTTGGGCATCTAATTATAGTTTGGCGCTCGCAGGCAAACCCAAGACAGAAGTTGGCTTCTGCGATGAACTTGGTTGACACTGGTGTTGTGACTTTTTTTTAAAATGGTTTCATAGTCAAAAAAGGGGTCTTAATGCCGGCATTTATTTTTCCTGCGTCTTGAGAAATGGATGCGTGCTAAGGTTGTTTTGGAAGCCGTATGTATTTTTCACATGATACTTCCAATGTAGAGCTGTAAATTGCTTAGTGATGTAAGACTTTCCTGGTAACATGGTTGTTGTTGAAATATCCTTTTGGCAGCAGGACATTAACCGTTTTAGCATTTGTTACTGTATGGAAGAAGCACTTGGCTTTAGTCTATTACCAAATCTCAAACTTAACTCTGCTCCCTCTGTTATCAGTGAATAATTACATGCAAAATGAAGTATTTTTAGGACCTCTCAATATTGTAATTTGGCCTGTGCATCTTGAAGTGTTAGTAAATTTTTTGAGGACTGTCCCAGACATACGTTCTCTGCTGCTGCCAAGTCTTGTGTGTAATAAAAGTAACACATAATTGAGCAACTGTTGTCAGGCAGTATCTGAAGTCCTGTCCATTCAAAAATACTCAGATAAATTTGTATGGAATTGCTGTTGTTTTTTATCCTGAACAGTTTTAGTAAGATCTTCATCTTGGAGTCAAAGCAAGTAGTGTGCTTGAGATGAGTGTCTTTTGAGTGGTGGTGTTTTTTTCCCCCTTTCCTGAGCATCTCCGTATTTTTTTTATCCTTTTCCATAGGTAGTGTTTTGTGTCCCGAAGATCTTTTTTTTGTGATGTGTTGTTCAAGGCTGAGATAGACATGAATTTTCAGAGGTGTTGATTTGCACAACTCTTTTGATGTTAGGTAGATCTCTGATAGGCAGCAGTTGAGGCACCGGCCTAACATCGCTTTAAGCAGTGTTATTGATACAATCCATGCTTGCTTGTCATAGCACAAGAAGATGAAGATTTACATGTCTGTTTATTAATTCCTTATTTGTGTCATTAAGCTCTAAGGCTGCTATGTCTGTTAATGAACTAGCCTGTGAATAAATACATGAAACTGGTGGTGGATGGGACTCGGGTATCAATTTTGGGTGCAGATCGGCTCAGCTGAGATATCAGGGACTTCAGCAACTTTGGTGCAGTGAATAGTGGAAGTTAATGTATGTGGAAAAACTGAATAATAATATTTTTTTTAAACCAGTTACTGAATAGAAAAAAAATCCTTTTAGGGCACTGCAAACATTTTAGAGTAACACAGATAAAGACCAGATGCTCTGACAGCTTTCTCCCTAGATGTGTTTGTGAGCTCAGGCCACGTGTTATGAGTGTCTTCTGTGAGATGAAAAGCTCTTTGAACTTGAAGGCCAGGGCTAGATTTTTAGCAATATAGTCTTTATTTTTAGCTTTTGTCCAAACACCTTTGCTAAAGAGCAGCACATAGCGGATACTGTGTATTTCAAACACTCTCTGTTAGTTCATGGCGGTGTTAATCAGTAGTACTTTAAATTGGGAAAATTCCATTATAGATTCTCCTTTATTGTTTTTCCTCAGCTAACTATTTAGGATTCACTGTATCGCTGTTATATTCCTTCTGGTTTTATGAGGGGGAACTAAATTATTTAGCTATCAAGATTATTGCCTGGAAAGGCAACTATATATTGCAATTGTATTATCGCAGGCTTTTAGCTCTCCATGTGTGTTCCTTTAATAATAAATACAAGCGTGTGAGTAGGTGGTCTAATTTATCACAGTAGGAGAGTAAACAAGCATTAACTCTACTCATTATGAAGGAACGTATCAATAATGTTATACATAATGATTAAGTTAATTTACTTATATGAACGAATCAAATGGCATAATGAAGGAAGAACCAATTCTTCTTAACATTGCAAGAATGCAGAGCGGTTCAGTTGTAGCAGACCTGAACTTATTTCTACCAAAACCTTCTTTCTTCATATTTCTCATAAGGCTTTTTGTTAGAGATAACAATTTAACATGTTTCAGTGGAAGCTGGGCTCTTATGCCTGGGACTGCCGACTCCTATGATGAAACCTTAGTGTGTTCTTTCAAAGAACCTGAGTTTTAAGAACTTCGCACCTTATTTTAGGTTGTGTAGCTTCAGTATTAGTCGAGAATGCAGCTTAATTGTCAGTAAGCAAAATGCTGTAAAACATAATGTCAGCCGATGAACTATTATTCTGGAGCTAATAGTTCTCTTCACCTGTTTAAATTGTACTACATACTGTACTTTTTAGTGCTAAGAACCTCCGAGTTAGTTTAGCAGTTGCTGTGCCTGCATCTGCAGATTGCACAGCAAGCTAAAAGCACAAGGCTTTAAGGAAAAACTGTGGCTTATTTTAGTGAGGAGAAAAAAAAGCTATTCATTCTCTAACTGAATATTGTAGACTAGAAATTTCTGATAAAATACCCATTTCAAGATTGTGTTTTCTGTAGCGTGCAGCCACTTGAGCATCTTTGAAGTACAGCAGAAACATGTAATTCATAGCAAAGATCCGGGTGCCACTACTTCTTTGATATAATGGTAGTAATACTGCTGTATATTGTTCCCTTAAATGGAATAATAAAATGGGTAATTTTCTGGGTGAAGTGAAAGCACAAATAAGGTGAAAACTCATTCAGCATATACTGAAAATGAGACTTCAACTTTGTTCTTAGAAGTCATAATGGGAGGTAATCATAGGTATATGCCACAGACATATGCAATTGGCACTCTAATGCAGTCTGTGACACGGGGGAATTTCATATCAATAACCCTCAGGAAACAACCGAGGAGTGATAAAATGGTGTAAAAGAGCAGTTGGAAGTTGAAGTCACAGTAGGGATGGAAAGAAAATAGAGAAATAGCCTGTACCATTGCTACTCGGATGGTAGAAGGAGTATCAGGGAAGAATGGCTCAATAGCGGGGCCGGTGGATTTACCTTAGCAAGAAGGAAAGCTCGGCTTCGTTCATGAATGTTTTAAAAAAATTTTGGTATTCCCCCAACACTTGTATTTCATGGTTACTGTATTACATGAACTAGAAAGACTCAGCATTTCTGCAGTGGCTTAAACATACAGGTTAGTTGTATGTTAATTCAGACACACTTATATTATGATAAATGCACATCTTAAATCATAAGCGCACCACCCCCCGAGTTATATGATCCTACACTGGAAGAGTTCTAAAATAAATATGTAATAGTATTTTAAAGTTTAAAAATGTAGTAACCATTCTGGATGTTAGTTAATGGAAGTATAAACACGTGTACCTAAAATTCTTGAACTATCTGTTAGATCTTATCCTCCCATGACTTGTCAGTGTTCGTAGATCAAAAGAGGGGAAACTCTCGTCTGCTTTTTTGACTTGGGTTTGTTTAGTCACTAGCAAAGTTCAAGCTAATAGAAAATCATCTTTGCTTTAGTGAATTTGACTCCTATCCAAAGATGGTTTTCTTACCTAAAGTATTTTAAGGACTTTAGTTAATTCCAGTTCCAGATGTTCAGACGTTCACTTCTGCCAGTTCAGTGTTCTGATTTCAGTTAGAACATGATAAAATGTGATTTAAAATGTGTATTACAGATGTTAAGGAGCTTCATCTGTAACACAGGTGGATTTTATACCAGCCTAGAGGAAATAGAACTGGATGCTGATAAGTAGATGCACAAAACAGGAAATAAAGATAAAATTGTAGCTCAGATCGTTTAATCTTGAGATGCTGGACAGCATAAATCCTGCCGTGGAGTGTGATCTTACATGCCTCTCATGGTTTGGCCTCGGCCTAATAACTTGCTGCTTGTGGATTCAGGTGTAGCTCTGGTGGTAGTTGCTTGTGACGTATGGTGCCAGAACTTCAAGGTTTACTGTGGTGCATATGAAAGCACATGGAAACGCTACCACTCTGCTTATCCGCTTCCCCCTCTGACTAACTGAATGGTCATACCAGAGATCCTTGTAATTCTGAAACCTCTGCAACACAAAGCTCATCTTCCTCGTCTGTTTCTAGCCATTCTAGGGTTTTTTTGAGGTCGGTAATGCTAATTGTGAAAAAGAACAAACTCCCCCTTCTTGAACTTTCTTTCCAAACCATACTTCACTGCTTCACTATTAAAGTATTTCTGATTATTTTTTTAAGTTTTTTTTCTTCCCACATGCCAAATTAAGAAATTGCTGGAACTGATAGGGAGCAGCTTTGCAAAGCATAGGTTCACTGACAGTCATGCAGATGACAGTACATAGAGGAAAAAGAGTGTGCAAAAAAGTGTGCATCAGTTTAATCAGGTGAATTTCAAATCTGACTTCACAAACAAACACTGATTTCAAGTAATGCAGTTTAGCTTCCTGAGATATCTTAACGTTTTCCATCTTAAATGCGTCTTTAATGGCAGGTTTTGCCTGTCCATTCTATTTGCGATCCAGCAAAGGTAAGGCTTGCCAGGTTGACCTGAGTCATCTCAGTTGTCATGTCTGTCAGCTTCTAAAAAATATTTATTCTTGTTATGACAAAGAAATGTCCTTTCAAGCTGTGGCAATTTCATCTTGGTATATAATTTTTGTAAAGAGAATCTAGACAAACTTGTCATGCAAGATGAAGAGACAGGCAATCTCAACAGGAAAATCATTTAACTGAAGTGTGAAAAGTTGTGTGTTGGTTTTTTTTGTGGTATGGGGTTTTTTGGGTTTTTCTTTGGGTTTGTTGTTGTTTTTTTTTTTTTTTACGCTGAAAGAGAGCTCAGTTTTACTGCTTTTAACTAGTTTATTCTATCAACTCTGCTTCCAAGGGGACCATCAAAGTTGGCAATACAGGAAACTTCTGAAAGCTATAAAAATTCATTCCTTCAGAAAAAAACCAACAGTGTTTATTATCAACAGGAATATTTTTTCTTCCTGTAGTTTGGGAGAGGAAAAAGGAGAATCATCTTCGTTGATGGCAGTAAATAGCTAGACATCTTCAGCTGTGGGATGCACAGCTATCTGCATGCAGCCATGGCAGCGGTATTTCAACACTCGCTGTAGATATAGTTTTAAAGGCAGAAGAGCTAACGCAATGAAAGTTATTCCTGTACATGGGCCATCCGCAGCTGTAGTCAGCGTGTGATTTATGCCAATGGCAACCTCCTTTCTACTTTTCCTTATGAGTAGAGATTAAGATGTATGGAAATAGGAACGAGAGAGCATCTCAATTAGATCAGGGTGGGCCTCTCAGCCGTTGTACATGGATATACAAGCAATTTTTCTATTTTTGTTTAAGGTCCTTTTCAGGATGCTAATTTAAATACTGTCCACGTTTGTCCAAGTCTGCCACACGTGTATCCTTTTATAAATAGAAGCAATCTCTACAAAATTGTTCAAACAACATGGGAGCTCAGTTGGTTTGCTAGTAATGTGAACTAAGGGATGCGACCGTTCAAAACACAAATAAAACTTAAATTGAGACACAGATACATGTGGTGACCTTGGAGGTCTGATTTTTGAGGTTCATAACCTGGGACAGTTGCTATTTTTGTATAAACAAATTACTCTGTTACTAGGTGCTGCTTAGCTGAAATCAGCTGTAGGACCCTGTGGCGTGGGGATCTATGTGTGACCTGTGAAAGATGACCTGGAGTAGGCTTTCTGTTCTTACTTTACATAGTGTATCAGCTACAAGGAAACTTTTCAAGGCCTGCAAAGGGAAACCGTGGGTTTTGTTTAGCTTGCATTGGAAGATGTCTGGAATACAGTAATAAATTGGTATAAGCCATTGTAGAGCACAAAATGGATGCGTACTGAAGTATCTTAAAAGCAGTATCAGTGCTATATGTGTGTAACCAGTGGAACACTGATTTACTGTCCTTTGACTTGAGCCAGCAGATACAAGACTTTTCTCACTAATTCAAGAGTAATGTTCAATTTGGCTGCACTGTTACAGAGCTACTATTAGTTGATCATTTGTCAGTGGGAGCTGCTAATGAAATTGAAAGGAAGAAGCATGGAGGTTGAAACAGTAATGCTGCAGTTTTTAACGGAAATTCTGTATTATTCTTTTGCAAAGAACACCATAGACTGGAAACCGTAGTTAGCCTAGATCCTATTTTACTGTAGGAGAGGCGGTTTTGGGGATCCTTGCTTGGTGATTGCAATAATTAATTCAAATGAGTACACCACAGCGTAGTGTATACTACATAAATCTTCAGCCAGTAATCTGTATCCAGAAAGAGGATTTAATTAGTCGCTGATTGTTGTTCTGCAATTACGAATGCAATTTAGCGAGACTTGCTTCAAAGCTGTCCAAAGTGCCTAAAATTCTGAGCTCTAAACCTATTATGCAGACATTAATGGGTACTTGACTCTTTGTTTTTCTCAGGATGGATATTATGGAATAAACTGTACAGTAACCCATACTTAGATATTGCAGTGGTTACCATGGTTTTCTGTTTATGAAAGTGTAAACACAGAATTTGTGGTCTTCAAATGTGAAATCCTTATGAAATATCTGTACTCTACTGCTGCGTGTTGAGATCATCCGGTAACAAAGGACAGTGGAGCCAGGTGCAGAAAAAAGACCTCTTGAATTTTAGATTTAAACGCCAAAGCAGCTGTTTCCAGTGTACATGTGCACCATTTTGTTATGTACTTTAATATCATGTGTAGTCATATAATTAGGAAATACTGCCTTTGTACAAGAGGACAGCAATCTCTATGGAGCAAGGCAGGGAATATGAAGATGGCAGTATGTGAAATACAGATTTTTGTCAAGCTACATATAAAATGATGTAATTATTTTTTGATGAAGGGAGGCGTTCATAGAGGCTGACTACTCAGTAATTCCCATGGAAATAAGGTTTGTTTGTGCCACTTTGAAATTACTACTCTACAGAAAATCGCTGTACGCACTCAGACTAATCGCAGAATATTCTTAAATGAACAAATTACTTTTTAAGTTGGAGCCTAACAAAGCAAACTTGAAACTGCTTAAACATATAAGGGCTTTCATAAATAAAGTCAGACAAAGTCTTACTCTCCCAGGATTCTTAAAACTAAATTGGCATTTACATTAGCTCTCTTTTATGTCTTCAGGGAAATAATCCAATGTAATATCTATATCAACACAGTTCTAAGTACAGTGCTGGGAATAAGGAAAGCTTGGACATTTCTATAAACAAGCATCATTTTAATTTAAACTTGGGTTAATCACAGAAATGCTTCAAAATTGAAAGGTTCAAGTTAAAACTTTTCTGCCTACTCTGATCCCAGTCGGCTGGGAGAGGCAGGCATTTTCTTACTGAAAAACACTTCCTCTCCCCCTTTTCAGTCAGTTCAGTTTCAAAAGTTATTTGGGGATTATTTTCATTGTGTATAACCTCTCTTTTAATTTTTTTCTCATGAGTGAGATCTCATTTTGCATGTTTAGCTTTCTCTGAAGATTAATGTTTGCCCTAGCAATAAGACTCTCCAGATGTGTTATGATCTAATAGTGCTGAGCACCAGTGGTTAACCCTTGTCTGCTGTCAGCAGCTTGCTGAACCATCTCCCGTGTTTTACCAAAAACCCAAACTACATTTGATTATGTAGTTTCTTGGCTCCAAGCGGCAGGAGCCGTTAGTTGTGTAGGTGGGTGCGCTCTCTCTCTGTGGGGTTTATGCCTGGAATTAGACTTGGGAACCACTGCCCAGAGACTTCTTGGAACCACACTGCTAACTTGGCTTCTCCTCCAACATTCCAAGGCACAGTGGTGGAACAGGGGCTTGAGGATGTCCATATGATCATCTTCATGTAGTCAAACCTGTGACTTTGACCAGTAACTCTTTTTTTTTTTTTTTTTTTTTTAAATTATCTTCTCATTTCTCCCTTGTATGAGGCATAAGTCTCACATCTATCCTTTCTGAAGACCCTTGCCTTATCACCTGGCCACACGGAAGCACATTACTTTTCTAATGGGTTATTCCTTGAACGTAGATTGAAGGTTGTGATTTGATTTGGCAATCTAGGTTAGTTTTTAGCGGTTGTACAGACATTAGCTCTGTCCATATGTTTTATGTCTGTGGCTCACAAAGGTCTCTAGGATGGAGTTGGGATTTAGCCTGGCAGGAATCCTTTTCTTTGGTTATTACGTAGCAGGTAGCCCTGATGTTGCCTTGGTTAAAAATTGTTAGCAAGACCCCAAAGGCATGAACTCTTTCCTGTGTATGTGCATTTCTGGTTAAAGAATCTTATCTCCTTTCTTAACTGCTGTCTAGTTGACAACCGGAATTCCCCATTCTCACAAGTTTATTAGATGAGAAATGTTATTCTGGTCCCTACCTCCAAATCAGTTCTGTTTCTTGCCCACCTTCAGTTACAACTTCTGCAGTTGGCCTTGAACCAGGTTAAAACCTGTTTGAGAAGTGGGCAGAAGCTGGTGAAAACTGCTACAAGTAGAGCCATAACGGTGAACAGAACATGCATGCTAACCCTGTTTTAATGTAATATAGTTATATATCAGTTATAGTTATAATTTAGTGTCCTAATGCACAGGGTCATTACTTCTCATATTCTTTAACTCTATTTACACTGGATGGTAGTTACTCTGCAAAGAACCAAGTACAAGCTTGTGTAGTAATGTTTTCATACTATGCGTTTTAAAGAGATTTCATGCTATGTGCAGTTAAAAATAACGCTATATGAAGCGACAGCCTCTGTCTATAGTTTTTACCTTGGATCAGTGCACAAGTAGGCTGGCTTTGCACATAATACATTTTGTGTAAATGACTAACAAGTCTTTGTAGCAAAAACAAAAGCATCAGCAGGCACTGGAATTTTTTTTCAACTGACCAAGTTTTGATAATTCTGTAGGAAAGGGGTATATAAAATGGCTGGTTCCTGATACATAGTCAGACAGAAGGAGATATGAAACCACTGAATCTGATGAGGTAAGTTTTAATTCATGTACGGAAGTTGTAGCATCTGCAGCAGCAAAGGGGATTAATATTTGCCTAGAAATTTCAAAGTGCAAAGACAATGCATGATTAAAATAGCAGGACTTGCTGAGTGTGGCCATAAAATCGATGTGATTTGCAGAACAAAACTTTTAGGCCACATCCAGACACAGAACTGTATCAAAAAATAAACCGCCAGGACCACTTCAGCTCTTCTAAGCAGGGCTCTGCTGAGAATGTACCCTCATCTTACGTAATATATCTATTCTGAAAGTTAAATTTTGAAATAAAAGCCTGTCTATATGAGCAATGCTCTCAAGAAGCTGGGGAATAGTGGAGGCAGACAGGCGGACACAGTTTTGTTTATAATAGTGAAAAGTTTGGTTCCTTGAAATGGGATGGTTCTGGTAGTGTCATCTTTGTGTATTTTCAGAAAATGGCATTTGACAGATAGATTACAATGATAGCAAGATACAAGGTCTTATATGTGACATTGAATTTGGCCCTGCTGTTGATAATAAATAATATTTTCAACAGGTTGGGAACAATCTGGTTTCCTGCCGTAACGCTGAAGAAGACCAGATGATAGAACATAGCATAGTGATCTTTTGTTTCACATTTGGGCCCTTTCTAGTAGAAGCTTTGAGTGTGGTCATAAGCCTTTGTAGGACCCTTTCTGACTTACATAAGACTACTTGTGATTCCCATTTGGGAGTTGCCCAGGAGACACCATTCCTCAGTCAGAGGGCAAGGCTATAAAAGACATAGAGCTGGGGAAGTGCTCAGGTGTGTATATGTATTTAGAAATGATTTTGTGGTTAGGACTATTATTAGGGCTGCCTAGTGCCTGGGCTCAGGTCTTAATCCTGCAAAAAGCCTTCTGTAGTTTCTCTGGCAAGTTGCTTAACCCTTCTTCTGCATGAAGTGCAAGATTTTATCTGTGGCTGTTTTTCTTACGCTGCTAGTTAGCTGGGGCAAAACAATGCCGCTCTGTGTGTTGATGTCTCTGTCCCTTCTGGTGTCAAGCAGCATAATGTGAATTAGGTAATCAGTGCTATCATCCCCGTTCCTCAAAGATGTAAACTGAGGCTGAGAGGCACTGTACAACTGGAGTATTGGTGTTTGGGAAGTTTTGCACATACATGCCAACTCCAGGCTTATGCCCTGTCAGCCCAGGACTTAATGGGGATCATTCTTTCACAGGGCTTCTGAATATGGCTTATTCTAATGTCAGTTTGGGTCATCCTCAAATGCAAGGGAATGTCATGCAGCAAGACTGTTTCGTTTCTTTAACACTTAAATCTGCATGAATGTATGAATATGGAGATACACATACTAAAGCTTCGTTGTCTGTCTTTTAAAGTTTAATGGTAACATTGTAGTCTTTAAAGTTTCATTTGTATCTCATTCCACAATGGCTAATTACTTTTGCCAAGGAATTTTTCTTGCATTGTATTACAAAGGCTAGTGGGATAGAGCTAAACATGATATCTGTGGTTCAAGAACTGAAAAATTAATGATTCCTTCTCTGGCCTGCTGTGTTTGATTTATAATTCATATCTGATAAAATAGAAATGCACTTCTGAGCCAGCTATTGTCTCTCCGTTTGCTATCTAGGTGGGTTTTTTTAATTCTTCCCTTGTGGATGTTGGGGGTTTGTGAATTTTGGGCCCTAGAGTGCTCCTGAAGAAGGTGGTTGCCAGATTCACATTTTCTTCACCTATCATTTCTTTCAGACTCTATCCTTTGTAGTATCCAGCCCCAGGACTTGCGCTGAATCCAAACTGCATAGCTGCTGTTGCAGGCCGCTGCCATGACCCTTGACTTTTAGCATAACCCCAGTGCATGGTTTACCCTTTCAGAGGCACTTGACAGCAGAAGGAAATGGAGAAATACAGGGTTTTTGAAGTGTCATAAGCACCTACTTATAGCCACTCTCCATGTCAAGGAGAGATTCAGGTCTGGACTAAGCACTAATGCCTTTACACTGTACATCCATTACCTCCTATTTAACTTCTGAGTGGTCTTTACAGTCACTCTGGGTCTTCCCAGGCTATCTGGCTCCATCTTGTTTGGCTCTTACGCTGTTTGTTGGGTTTTTTTTTTGCTGTTCGGTTTTTTTTTTGCTGTTCTCAGTCTCTCTCTTGACAGGTGACCTCCAGATCAGTCTGTTCAGGCAGATAAGGGTTTTTGCCCAATACACACACATAGGGTGATCCACTGCGTGTTCACCACCTTCTGAAATCACAGATTAGAGAAAAGGGATTCAGGGTTATGAGGTACAATTCAAAATGTAATCCCATCTGTTGAGCTGGAGTGGCTTTTATGGGTTGATGCAACAATTTTTCTGTATGGAAACTAAGTGCTCTCAGTGGGTCACTGTCTTTATTGTGACACATTTGGTATCTTTTACAAAGAGGCTGACCAACATTTCTATCTTCTTCCCCACTAAGAAATTCTGTATTCTTAATCTGAATTTACTTGATACAGAAAAGTAAGCAGATTTGGGGTCTGATCAATAGGGAAGGAGGTGTCTAGCAATTTGCCAGTTACGTTGTCCCCTTCTGAACACAAGAGAGTCCTGTTTAGTGTAGTGATACATTGGATCCTGCTTTTTTGTGATGAATATGCTTTATGCTTTTGTTTGCATCTTTCAGTGTTGTGTTATTTATTTTTCTTGCTTTAACTGCTTTGGAAATGAGGAAAAGCTATTTGGAGTGTAATATCCACTTGGCGCTAAAAAAGTTTCTTTTCTTGGTTCCCCTTGAAATACTTTTCTGTTGGGCTGCTTCTGACATTGTGTATGTCGTGATGCATCTCCAAACCAGCATACTATGCGTGCATGATGGGTAGATGCCTGCATGTCTGATGAGGGATTGATTCCCCTGGGCATACTAGTTCTGCCAACTCTTCAGTTAGAATACTTAAGGTTTTAATATACATTCTGTCTTTTAGTCCCAGTTTGGCCTCTTCTTTTGGAAGATGTTTCTTTGGAGCAAGGAATGATGCACTCTGTGTGTGCGTTTTTGTTTGTAGGTTGTTTTTTTTTTTGATAAAATAGAGTTTACACTTATATTGAGATAGTTAATTAAACAGTTTGCATCTAATTCAGACTTCTCCCCATAGTTCCCTTCTCACTCTTTCTTACCATGCCTGCTTAAATAACTTGATGAAGCTGTATAAGAATTACACAGATGGGATGAAGTCCATCTAAAGCTAGAACCTGATTCTGATCTCCTGACGTGCCAACTAAAATATCACTGCAAAGTGATTATTTCTAGGTATTCAAGTGACTGCATACTTGCTTTAAATACCTTGGAGGGCTGTTGGTCCTCCTGGCTGATTGTGTTACTTCAGCTGTCTCTCTCATCCTGCATGTCCTGGTCCATATCCTTCTGAAAGAGGACTATCTGCTGCCCAAGGACAAGATCCTGTTCCATAACTTAGAACTTAGGAGCTTTTCAACAGAAAAAAGAATAACATTCTTCAGCTTCCTCTTGGAAATGACTGAATCATTTTGGTTGAAGCCTTAAAGTGGGACAAATAGTTTGCTTGAAGGGGAGAGCTAGCAGAAAAACTGCAGTCTAACAGTTAATTTGGCAAAGCGATTTAGGATGGAAATACCATGCAACATTGCTATGTACCTGTGCACTTTCAGTGCCATCAACAGATATCTGAACACGTTCCCATCAGCTTTTCCAGTGGCTGCTGGTCTTTAGATGCCCCTCTTCACTCCTCGGTTTTCAAGTTGGCCTTTCTAGTTTTCAAGTAGTACTGAGCCTACCCTCTGAAAGTCAGTCTTCTTTAATCTGTTTTTTCCATAGGGTGATAGACTTAAAACAATCTTGTTTGCTCTTCATCTTTTTGATTGCAGAAAACTGATCCAAATTAAATTATCTATTTGAGAAGACATTTCAGACAAAGTTACCAGTCTGCCCTCATTTAATTGGTAGGGGACAGGATGGAAAGACAGGAGACTATAAGGTACTGCTATTGTGAATTAATTTTTAAATAGGCAAGGATTTCTTTCATTTTTCCCCTATCTTAAGTTTAGACAAAGGAAATGTATCTAAGGAAGAAGTTGCAGAGTGGTAAGGGATGTTCTGATTTCCCGTCGCAGTAACACAGAGGGATTTTTATTCTGTGCTGTAGTAGCCGCATCTGGATCCATGTTCAGAAAGCAGAAACCTGTAATAAGTCAATAAATCTACACTGAATTTCCATATTATTATTAGTATTCTGCATGCAGATCAGCTTTATTTTTGTGTTTTTTTTAGCTATATCTTGGAAATAGCCTCCCAAAATCATAATTGATAAATGAACACAGGATGGCTGCTGCACTAGGCATGCTTCAAATGTAGTCATGTATTTGAAATCTGAAATTCTTTATTTCAAACTAAAGAAAATAGAAAGAAAAAAAAATCAGAATCCCTAAGGGGAAAGTACTGTATGTTCAGGTGTGTTGTCATGGCCTATTTTATTTATAAATATAAAATAACTCATTAAAACTATTTGTGTTCTATAGCTATGGCTAGTCCAGTGTTCTTTGTCATTCTCCCACAACGTGACAATAATCCAAAAAGCATGCTTCCATGTGGATACTACAAGGTTTTAGGTGCATTATACGATAAATGTGTATCTGCAAATAAACTGCCAATCTCCATTTTTGGATGAGCCTTAAAGGAAGATTCAGGCACAATAAAACAGACTTGTTTAGTGACGGTTCAGCATCACTTCACTTGCCATATATGATCACCCTATCAAGAACTGCATCCTGCTGTGATGACAGTTTGCTGGAAACTCTCCACAGATTCATTGGAGGTTGGCTGAGCCCCAGCTCTACAAATTAGTGGTCAGAAGAGACTGTTTGTAGGGCACAAGTCTATCCAATTTGTACTGTTGATTTGATTCTTTTTTTAATTAACACTTTAGAAAGTGTGTCAGCAGAGTGCTAAAAAGACAAGAAATGATCAGCTAAAACATTCTATTGCAGCATATGATGCTGTTCCATATATCATGGGAACATACCACTTAGATATGGCAATATTTTCTGTTATTTTGGTTCATTTTATGGTCAACAGCAATTTAAAATACTCTGAACAGTCTTAAAAACAAATTCTGGAGTTTTGCCCTTTTTTCTCCCCTCCCCCCGATCCTTATCTCTTTACCCTGAATTCCTTTAAACTCCAGTATCTTAATGAATTTAAAGCCATCAAGTTGCATTTTTTTTCCCCTTTTTAAAAAGATCTTTTTCTGTAAGACTGCTTTCTGTGTGGTGTCTCTACCTTAAAGAGGTGATTTGCAACAATTAGGTAAGGAAGTACTATAGTCCGTAATCCCTTTGTAGATCCTGTGAGTATAATCAAGATTAATAAAATCTGTCTGGCTGACTTGTGGTGAAATTATCTTTCTCTTTTTTGTGTTTTAAGCATAATTTTTTCTTTTTTTTTTTTTCAAACTGCTGCTTCCTCAGTGCTTTGTGTGAGACTTACCGCTACTCCGTCCTGTCCTTCAGTATTGCATTGCAAGGGTAGTGAATGTCAAGCTGAAAGCTTGAAAGATCAGAGCTAGTGATAACAGCAGTTTTAAATGCGCCCTCGTTGGTTTCACGTTGTAACGTTTCCTATAGAATTGTGAGTTTATGGCCCCAGATCTTGGAAATATTCCAGGCAGGTAGGTAGTGCCAGGTGGCAGGGCCATCACTATAAAGCTGACTTGCCGTGTTAGGACTTCATACTGCTTATAGCCCTGCATAGAGCAGGTTGGGTGAATTCCCATATCCCTGCCCTACTAGATTGACCTTGGTCGGCTGTCAGACACCCACCGAGCTGCTCTCGCACTCCTCCCCCTTGACAGGACTGGGAAGAAAATAAGATGAAAAAACTCATGGGTTGAGATAAAGACGGGGAGATCGCTTACCAATTACCATCGTGGACAAAACAGACTCAACTTGCGGAAAAATAATTTAATTTATAGCAAATTAAAATAGATTTGGGTGGTGAGAAACAAAGACAAAAACTGAACACTTTCCCTCCGTACCTTTTTTTTTTTTTTTTTTTGCAAGCTCAGTTTCATTCCCGACTCCTCTGCTTCCTCCTGCCCCCCTGAGCGGGGGGAGAACGTGGGGTTGTGGTCAGTCCGTCACAGTCCCTCTCTACCACTCCTTGCTCCTCACGTTTCTCCCAGCGTGGGCTCTCCACAGGCTGCAGTTCTTGTCAGGAGACCTGCTCCGCGTGGTCTCCTCTCCACCAGCCACAATTCCTTCAGGAAATAGCCACCTGCTCCAGCATGGCGTTCTCCACAGGCTGCAGCGTGGATATCTGCTCTGGCACCTGCAGCACCTCCTCTCGCTCCCCCTGCTCTGACCTGAGTGCTTGCAGGGCAGTTTCCCACACTTTTTACCTCACTCCGTGCGGGTTTTGCCCTTCCTTAGCTGTGTTTTTCCCGAGGCCCCACCAGCCTGGCTGTGGGGCTCGGCTGCGCCCTGTGCTGGAACCGCCTGGAACCGGCTGTGTCCTGTGTGGGGCAGCCCCGGCCTCTCCTCAGCGTCGGCCCCTGCAGCCCCGCTGCCAGCACCTTGGCGTGTAAACTCAAATCCCCCCAAAATAATTTTTTTTAATGTAGATGCTCCAGCAATTCTACATTTGCGTGAATCTTTACATGCAGGAGAAGGTGACTGTGACAAGGCAATGATAGTGACAACAACAGAAAAAGGCCTTTTGGCCTTCATCATTCCAAGCTGCACCACCAAGGTCAGTCAAACAAGTTGGGAGGAAAGTGGATTTTGTTAATTTTTTCTGTATGTGAAGTACTTGGTTTTTGATTAGCTCTTAACAAACACTCTCTTCAGGAAAATTATCTAATGTGAGAGTGCAGCGATGGCTCACTCTGATTTATAAAATTCCTCAGAATTTCCATTGTGATTCTGTGAGTCACGTTAATGTGGCTTCTTCAGATGTGACTCAAGTATCTTCCGTTTGCACGGCTTCCTCAATAGCTTCTCTGTCACGGTCTGGGGGTTGTCGGAGTCCCAGCTGGGAGTTTCATTCAAGCACGAGACACCAGTGTACACCAGTTCTCCTGCCTCTGCAAGCTGCTGGTGGAGGTGAGCTTGCTGGTGGAAAGGCTGCTGCTGCGCTGGCTGTACACTGTCCGCCCCCCCCATAAGGGCTGGCTGCAGGTATTACTACTTAACCTCAAAAGTCAACTGCATTAATTATGACTGGCTGTTTAAGAGCCTCGTCACTTTTGCTAACTTCGTAGAAAAGTTGATGTTTTATTTTGGTTTTAACGCCTGCTGAATGCTGGTTTTTGCTTACAGGGCTGAGATTTTTAGAGCAAATTTTCCAGACAATATCTGCCTCTCCTCTGGGGGCAAGAAAAGGTTTAAAGATGTGGAGACTGCATACACTAGCATTCATTTAGTAGAGGGACAAAATATGAAATATTTACCACAGTTTTCCAGGGATATGTTTGAGTAACTTTGGCAGCTGTACCCTATTATTGGAGAGGAGAGCACACAGGAAGAGACAAGGAGGAATAATAATCTTCTGTCAATGTCGGTAAAAGTGACTAGGTCTAAAGCTCTGTGAAAAATGGAGTTTCCAGAGCAGAAATACTAAAGCTTCAGCCTAGTTCACAGTTTTTTCTTTTCCTAGCCTGAAGCTCTCCATTATAATTGCCTTTGCTCATACTACACCTGTCAAGAGATGACACTGTTATGCATTAAACTCGGTAGGTGTGACAGTAATGTGTTTCTCCCTGCCAGAATGGAGGTGGCATGTGTCCATATTCTAGTACTTGCCCTGGTCTGCTAGCTTTTTTTTCCCCCCAATCTAGAAATAATGCCAAACGGTAATATTTTAACTATTTCTGCTTTGGCTAATCTTACTGGTAACATAGTTGTAAATGATTTCTGTGTTCCTCGTACAGATGTATGAGCATGTCTTCTTGGCACTATTTTTGCCTGATGCCAAGAAATCTGGTGGGACTGCCCAGAGCCATCTGATTTGAATGTCCTGGGCAGGGTTAGGTATCAATAGAGAAACTTGGCTGTAAAACCTATGGTACGCACGTAGGCACAGGCTGAACGTTCACTGTGAACAGCTGATCCTTGCTTGTGGGGAGCTCCCTGTGATATCAAGAAAAACCAAGCATTGGACTGAGAAAGGAGTTGCCGTGCTTGTTCTGAACATCTGTGTAATGATAATTATTCAGCTGTTTTTCAGTGCTGAAGGTTTGCAGAGGTAAGTAGATATTACCTATTGCTCCTAAGCCCCACAGGGTATATCTTCACTCACTAGTATGTTTTTAAACCTGACTAGTGCCTATAGGTAGATTCACCTTGTGTGCATAAATACATGCTGAAAATACCTACGTCTTCACAAATAATTTATCATTCAGGAAACTAGACGAAGCCTGTTACGGCATTCTGGATTTCTTTGAACACTTTTACTGTTTTCAGCCTGGCTTCCTAAAGGAATGAAACTTTATTATGTTCTTTCATCTGTTCATTCCTTCCATTCTGAACTTTTAAATCCATTACCCATTTCTATGAAGTTCAATAAGGGCACTGAAGGGCACCTTGAAGACAATAAAGAAATTTGGTGCCTGAGCATGGGAAAGAAACCATGAATTATTACCCGGTTGAGGGAATAGCTTTCATATGAACTCAACAGTTACATCTGGACAGATCTCCAGATTTGCTTCCTCGTTGAAAACTGTTCAGCCAGGTCTCAAGTATGATTTCCCATGTTTACCTGCTAGGGGAATGCAAAGGAAAACTGGAAGAAGGGTCTCTTCAGGTTTATAAGATAATATTCTGAAAGAGGATGTAGAGGAGGCTTTGATATATATGTATATGGAGGCAATATACAAAGGAAAGAGTATGAGCAGCGATTGCTAGGCTGGGGTTGATGTTACACAAGGACGCAGGGTGCGTATTCATGGGAGGCATTTGTTCATCTGTTCATGAAATCGGTTGTTTCATCTTAATATAGAGGAGTTCTCAGATCACCTCCTTGTATAATTAGAAAAAACACATTGGGTGTAAACCCAATTGACTGTCCTTCCTGGACCCCTTTAAAAATACAGGCCAACTGCTTTTATCGCCTCTGTTTATTTTGGTACAGTATCCAGACTGGTGGAAATATTTTTATAGCACAGTCTAATGAGCTGAGTCTCCTTTCTAAGATTCCAGTGCCTCATGGCTGGATAGAAAAAGCTGATGCTCTCTAGATATGTATTTATGTCAGACTCTGGCTTACACTAACAGTTAATGCCATGCAAAACTGCCTATTTAATGCCACCTAAACTAAGCTTGAGCACCACTTGTTCCTCAGCATATGATACAGAGTGATCCTAGTTACTGCGACATTCATTTACTTCTACAGCAGTTAGATTTATCAACATAAGCTTGATGACTTCATGGGAAACCATTTTAATTTTCTGTCTACCTGTGAAGCACTAATTCCAGGTCAACTTTGAAATCAGGTTTATGTTTTAGATGCAAGAAACCCAAGTATATGAAAATAGTGTTGTTTACATTGGACTGGAGTAATACCTTTGCTCCAAGCACTCACAACAGTTAAGTGAAGTATAAGCTGCTCTTTACCATGCTGACAGGCTTTCTACCCATTTTAATGCAGTGGTTTTAATCTGTTATTCTTCACACTTCTTTTCCAAAAGGAAGGGCATTTTGCCTGAGGCATAATGACTTAGTTCATTAACTGGAAGACAGTTTTGGAAACTGCACTTTTTGATAGAAATATTTCCCGCAGCAGGGAGAAAGATATTGAAGCCTAAAATAAGATAGAAGTTTGTTTTGAAGTACAAAAAAGTCACGCTAAACACTGAACAGATAATCTTGATGGTGCAAGATTGGAGTTGTTTGGGTCAAACTTGCTTTTTGAAGTCATAGTTGGTTCCCAAATGGTTTAAAAACCCAGTGTGCTGCCTCTGCTCTCCCTGCCCATGTGAATATTCCATTGCCCCGGTTATTCATGGCTTGTGAGGGGTCGGTGCTCACTCTCCCTTTTCTCATTGGACTTGTCAGCTCTTTCTCCCTGAAATCGGATTATATTGAAAAGTTGGCATTCTCTTCCCTCACTCTCCCAAATCGAACAACCCACTGCAAAAGCTTTATTGCAATTGATAGTTTGCTGCTGGTGCAGCTGCTGTAGGTAGATTATGGAGAATTGTGCTTCAATGCCTGTTGGAAGGAACCAAACGGCCTCTGAAAAGTGCCTATCTTAGGTTCACTTTTAAATCCCATGCAGTCAAAAAGTTAAGGCTGGCTGGAGAATTGATCTGGGGTACAGAATAACTTTTCTGTCAGTGTTTTGGCCAGCCCTGCTTAATATGAGTAGTAATTAAATCCTTCTGAATTTCAACAGAATGTAGGCATTTTAAATGATTTTACAGGTTTTTGAAAACACTATTATCATACCATGACAGCATTTTAATGAACTACTTTTTTGAATTACAACTGGAACTAATATCTGCTGGAGTAGCAGCTCTTTTGGTACACAGGAGAGTTGTTGCCAGGATTATATTGAATATTTGAAACCCGAATTGGATGTAGTGAGTCTAGTTGGCTCATTCAATAACTTCTTAGCAAAGCATAAAAATCCTACCGAAGCAAACTCATCCTTTGCTTTCGAAGAACATTCCTGTTCTTTCTTAACAGGTTGAAGTTATTTAAGCATTTTGGGTTTTGGGGGAGGGAATGTCCTTGTGTGTGCATGCTAACTACCTTTAATAGGCTACTGTCTGGTTGGGGCTTTACAGTGATTAGCTGTATGGTGCAAAGGGTTTGTCTTCCTTGCCATACTCCTTACTTCCTGTTTTACATGCTGAAATTGCTTAGACAGCAGCTTCTCCGAGGCACAACCACATAGCTGGGCACCCTGCATCACCTGCTGAAAGGGAGGGTAGTATTGCATAGAGATGACCCATAGGCACCTTAAACTTACTCTATTATGAGCAGAAATTGCAGTTTCCTGAAGCAGACAAACATGACCCTGGTGTACCAAGTTTCACTTCAGGCTTCCGGTCTCTTCTGAGCACCTGGCAATGCACAAGGCGGTTGTCTCATTCTGGGTGCACTGGACTATCCCTGCTGTTTGCTTCAGTGGTTGTTGCTTGAGCAGGTGAGGCCCAAATGAACACTTTTTTTTGGAAAAGTGACTCGGAAGCATTGGGTATTTAATCTGTCCTCTTTTAATGAGTTAACAAACAGTGGTATTCCTCACACCAGTTGTTTTTGCTGGCTTATAAGACAAACCTGCATAGGAGGGAGGAGGAGCGAGAGATAAGGTGAGTCACTTTTGGTCGCTCTTCTGGGTCTTCATTTGGCATTGGCAATTTCAAAAAGGTGCTCAGGGGCCTGGCAGGGAGATTTTGCTCCCCAGGAATGATGCCTGAGAGACCTTTCTTTGAAGTCCTTGGGCAGCAAGAGAGTGCCTATCCTGTTGCATCTTGTTTTGTTTGTGGGGAGAAGTATGATTCAGAGTGACCAGAGACAGGTGGACTGTGTCAGAGGTTCAAAAGAAGAGGCTAATCGAAATTCAGATCCTAAGGCTTAAACATTTTTTGCACATGTGCCAAACTATAAAAAAGTCTGTCCTGTATTAGCTATTTTAAAACACATTAGAAAAATTAAGTGACTGTCGCATCTGTTGCTGACTTCAGGTCTTTCTCTAGACAAGCCATTTTATTGATTTAAGGTAGTGCAAAGGAGTATTTTGAATTTTAGTGGAACTGATGTGTTTCTTTGTGTCATCCTGAAAGAATTATTAAGTCCTGAATAAACAAATAATGTAAGGGACTGAAGTTGTCATGATCTTTAATACAAAGAAGAGATCTAATTACAATATGGTTTTTTTGCATACCTGGTCTGTCACTGAACAGCAAATGTGTACAGCACAATTATTTTTTTTTAATATTTGACCCATTTTCTTGCATCTGTAGTACCACAAAGAGAACTTAAGTGATAAAACGTACTACAATGATTACCAGTCTCATTCCTCTGGCTGTGTGAACAACTAATCTTCTTAAGTGGGTGCTAGTATGGATGGAGACAGGATTTCTGGGTTGTAATTTGCAGCTTCTTCAACCACTAGCATGGTTTTTATATTCTAGTTACAAAATTTGAAAATGCAGATCCTGAAAAAGTTATGTTCTTCATGAAAAATGCAATTTACTTGGCTGGAAGTTTGTATGTTCTTGTATCTGCTTTGTGGTGAAAGGGAGTAAGTACTTGGCCTTGATTAGCTCTTATGCCAAGCATTCTTTTGAAAACAACAAAGAAAATATTATGGCCCATAGTTATTTTCAGCAGGGTCTTGTTTGGAAAGCAAATAGGACTTAAAATTAAATAATTGCTCTCCATGGATGGAAAACGTGTGTTTTCTTCTCCCATGTACATTGCCTTCTTTGCTGAGGGCTTCAGTGTTACACTGAAATCTTAAGAGGCAGAATGCTGTTGGGTTAATCAATGAAAATTATTTTCATTGATTGCTGTGAAAAGAAAAGAACCAACTGGTTAATTAAGCCAATGCCATGGATATCTAGAAGAGTGACTATTGAGCTGCATGTGTTTAATTAAAATAAAGAGCTTGCAATTTTTTGTAAAACCTTGGCTCCTCTCTCGCTGGTTTGAGTAGGACTTCACCAATTGCCAGTGTGCCCTACAAAGCAGCTTCGTTTGGCAGGCCCTCAAAACTGCGACGCCTGGGACTGGCACGCAGGCACAGGGGAGCAGAATACAGAGCTCCAGCTGGGGCTCAGAGCACAACAATGGCATGAAGTGACACTTTAATTTTCTGCTGTTCATTCCTCCATTTAAGTAGCAAGTTTGTCTGGAAATCAGATGATTAAATTCTGTAGGAAGCCACTATTTTTTCTACATACTACTTTTTAACTAGATAGATACTTTCAGAGAGGGAATCCTTCTGTCTGACATTCATAACTGATGAGAAGCCTGGGAGACAGGAGCTCCACAGTATGATTTACGGTCTCTTTTTACTGTTTTTAGCTTCTCTATTTACTTTGCTCTGTTAAAGTAGAGCAGATCGCTTGTCCAAGTTGGAGCTTTCTATGTTGACACCAGGGCTTGCATTAGAAGTAGAAAGCTGCCCAGATTTGGCCTGCTGGAATAAAAAAATAGTTGTAATGTAGTCCTGTTAAAAGCAAGTACTTTCAGATGCTTCTCAAGCCCTCAGTTAGTCTTTCCTGTCTCTTAAACTTGCTTTCCTCGCTTCTGTGTGAGAAGCTTCCAAAAGTAGGGAAATTGAACAAATAAAATACAGACTATTCCTCTAGTCTTTCCTGGCCACTTTGGATACCATGTGAATAGGAGGAAAACCATGGCAAAGCAAGACTTCAAGCAGTAAAATGGATACCACCCTGAGCATGTTGAAGACAAGCAAGGACTGAAATTACTAAAAACTGTAACAATTTTTGGATGTTTAATGACTGGGAGAAGCTCGCTTACTGTGTGCTGCTTCTGGAAAAGGTACCGTATCTTCTCCCTTGTTGAGGCCCTTTACTCCTTTTGTGTGCCAGTACTAGTCTTCCTGTGGCAAAGTGGTGCTGGGTTGCATTCCAGTGTGTGTCCCTGATTCAGTTTGCTGTCTGACTGGTAGCAAAGAGGACTGGACTGCTCTCTCTGCAGTTGCCCCTGGTGTTGGCATAAAGTTTCTGTGAAACTGTGCTCTGAGCTCTCCTTGTGCGTGAAATCACTGTTTGGTCATTTAAATTACAGATTGCAGTGACAAGCTACTTTCCTCATAATTATCCCCCAACACTTCCCTTCTAAGACCTTAGTTTTTAATTCTGTGAAGCTAGCTGTTTGGGTCAATAAATATGCTTCACGCTGGGGGGGGTTGTGTGTGCTTAGGCTAAACCAGAATGATGTTAAGAAAAAACGTTTTGCCTATCCAAAACTTTAAGTTCAGGGAGAGTAAACCTTAGGGTACTTGAAATGGGACAACAAGTTGGCTTTTGTGCTAGACTTTTTTCTGTCTTCATGACAATCTTCCTAGACTTGGCCAAGTTTTTAAATCTCTACGAAGAGCAGTGGGGTTTGTGTTCAGTGGCTGACCACTACAGTTTCTTCATCCGTCACCCTCAGGGAGCGTGTGGTCTGCTGCCCAGGGAGCTCTGCTACCCATAGTGGGACTGCCCTGTCCCGAGGAGGCAGCTCTGCACACTGTGGAGGAGACGTGGGGCAGGGAAGGTGCTCCTATACTTTGGATCTTGCTACCGTCAGAAATGAGAGCAGAAACATTTCTCAGGTGTTTTCTCAATGCTTCTATGGTGGGAGGTCAGGGAGCAAGGAGGGGGGAGAGGGTGAAGAGCCTGAGAGTAGCTGGGTAAGCTTTTTTCAGATCAACTTGTAGTGATTGCAGTCTTGGGTTTTTGAAGAGCAATGTAATATACTTGGGACTTTTAGCTCCGAGCGCTATCGGCTTCCCGTTATGTTTGCATTGCAGCTTTCACTGACTGCAAAATGCATGGTTCCTGAAAAGTCAGGTTCTGGGGGACATGGAACATTTTGGGTTCCCAACTGCAAAATCAGACTAAGATGGATAGATTATAACAACTCCTAGGGTGTTACAATGATAAATGCTAATGTTAGCAAAGCGTTCATATGAAGTTAATTATACCAGAACGTCCCAGAAGGAGAACAATTCTATATTGAGTACAGAATGTGCATAGCGTGCAGCAAATATGGCCTGAGGCCACACGTTGACTGGGTACAATGAAAAGTAATACTTAACAGCTACCTGCTCAGCGAGCATGCTTAAAGTAGCAGCAGCCCTTTAGGGAATACAGGCAATAAAGAGATTAAATTTGGCCCTCTTGTTACATGCCAATGACTTTAAAGATTCATGGACAGTTTTATTCCAGCAGTCCAATTTTCTGAGCACTTGCCTTTATGCAAGGGTTGTCACTTTAATATATTTTAAAAATAGAATGATGAATTGAAACTTTCATTGTCAGGTTGCAAAAACAAGAGCTGGGCTTGGGGCTGTTTTTTTCTTTTTTTGTTCTCAGTCAATTATTAGTTTGAGGAAGGTGAGAAATTCAATATTGTATCTATAAAGTGGAAAAACTTAAAGGTTATTAAACAATTTGGGTTGTCTTGGATAGATCTGGGTTGTTTCAATGCATTTTTCCTCTTTATTGTTGAAATCATCACAGCTGATCTCAGAGTGAGTAAGAGATGTTACTGCATGGAGAAGTATTAGGAAGAATGCTTGCTTCCCCAGGAACTACAGTAAAGTCTATTAATCTTAGCACACAGACTATTTTTACAAATAGAATTATGGGTTTCAGTTTGTTGTGGTCACATTTCTGAAAGACTAACTTGGATGGTTCCATCTCTCACTTTTAAAAAAAGGGGATCGTATGATGTATTAAGCAGTAAACAGTATCATAAATTCAAGTCTTGTATTTTAAGAACAAAACCTTAGGCCTCTTTCTCTTTGCATTCTCCATGAATGTTTAATATTTCACAAGTTTGAATCTTTTGCAATCCTTTATGACTTTATAAGTTGTGGTTTTATGGATTTGAGTTCAAAAATTGATTATTTTTTTATAACTTCAAATAGATTGGGTGAAAGTAATTATTATTCTTTGAAATAATTACAAGCATAACAACTATTTGAGACACAAATAACTGGGATTTCAAATTCTTGCATGCAAAGCTATTTATCAACTAAATAAATCAGTCCCTGATGGAAGGGGGGGAATGAGTAATCACCATGCTTTTGTGGCACAATAAAACAAAGAGGATATAGTGTCCTAAAAGTCCTAGTGCACAGATTTAAGATATCTTTTTTTTTCCTCTAGTTCTTTTAACTAAGGATTAGCCAAACAAACAAACAAAGAAAAGGGCCAACTGTATGCCTCTCAGGCTGTGAGATAAGGATAAATAATTTCTTGCCTAAATTTAATTCCCCACATTTTATAAGAACTTTGGAAGGGTTTTTAGAATAAAAAAAAAAAGTAGTATGTGTGGAAGGTGAAATAGGTTGAAAATTTGGTGAGGGAATTCCTGCAGAAATGAAATGGGCGTTGGTGGCAGCAGTGGGAAGGGTGGAGAGGAGTAGAATAGGAGGACATGCTGCTGGGAAGGTGGTTAATGTTCTAGTCTGGAATAGTACAATCAAAATTTCTTTATTCTGTTGCAAGGAAGAGCTTGGAAAGACAAGAAATTAAATTGTTTGATATTTAGACTTTTGTATATCCTAACGTTTGTTGGTTTGCCCTAGAACTGTGGGTTTCTGTGTGTATTGAGGGCTGTCACCTCTATGTCTTCTAGTTGCATGAGTAACAAACCATGTGCTTGAAGCTTCTTAATTCCTCAAAGAGCAGAAAGAAATGTTTGAACCATTTATTTTGAAAGATAATTATTGCTCTAAGCAACCCCTCAAAGTTGACACAATTGACACTATTACATTGATTCAAGTGTAAACATATGAAAAATGTTATGCTCTTGAAAAAGAACATTTAGACTAGGAAAGTCGGTTGTGAAACAGTCACAAGTTTTAAATGGTGCTTGCTCCTGTAGGAGTCCTGTTTCTTTTCTCTGTATAAATATGGGTAAAGAGTTCAAATTTTGATTGCTTGAACTCTAGCTAGATGAGCAGTCAGTGAAGGCTAGTTCTACCGTTGAACAATTTTGAAGGTTTCAAAATTTGCTTTTGTTTTCTTGAAAAAGAAACCTTTCAGAATGATGCACAATATTCTGTAAGATGCCAAGCCATATTTTGGATAGTTGTGGGATTTTTCAGTTAGACTCCTGCATGTTTGGAGCTTGGTCTTGACAGAAATTTCATACAAATTTAAAAACTGGTTTTGCTTCAGGAAAAAAAAAAAGAAAGCAGAGTTGGTCAATGTCATGATGATCTCCAATACCAAACTGAACAAAACTAAGCATTGCCTTGACTTCAGGAGCATTTATAATAGTTTCTCATTTTTATTGCTTGCTCTCCTCCCTCTAATGTAATCTATTTGATGAAATGTAAAAGCCCAGTAAGTGTTGAATCATCTCATCAAAGAAAAGTTATTCTAATCTCTTTTGACAGGGGAAGAGGAGGAAAAGGGAAGAAAAAGTCTGCATATTCTACACTTGGAAAAGGATTTTTTGAGAAACTTTTTACATTCTCAAGCAAATGCAAGCATGCAGATGGATCTTTCTGTCTGCTTCCTTGTCTTTCCATGTTGTCTACAATACATGCAGAGTTCTTTTAAAGTTCAGCTCTGCTTAACCCTCCCTGCCTCCTTTTGCGCTTTTTTTTTATTAAGTAATAATTCACAACAGGATATGATGATGATGTCCAATCTGGCCACACCTAATCTGTGCTGGGACACACTGACTTCATTCATTTGTAGGTGTGGTGATTATTAGACAGTTTTTCACCGCACCCTGGAGTGTTTTATTGCAATCATAAAGTGGTTCAGCTAAAGGAAACATCACTTTTCTAGAGGAAAAAATGGTAACTTTCTACTTCTAAAAGAACTAATTCCAGGAATGTGTAGTGTAAAAATTTCACAGCCTGGAATAATCATTCATTGAGCTTGTACCAAATATACAAAGAATTGAATGGCTTTTTCCATTGAGTAACAGTGTACCTCAATATTTTAAAATAATTATCTTGGTTTCTATGGTTCTGAATTTTCATCAAATCTTGTGTAGAATGGCTGAAGGGAGAGCTCACATTTCCCTCCTTCCTCTGGCATACAGAAAGGCTGATTTTATTGTGTGAACATCTTTGTGGGCAATCCAGAAGGGAAACTGCCGAGCTTTGGAAGTGGAAATACTTTACTTTTGGCTTGGAGGTTTTTCATGGCACAGGGCAACATTGGAGGGTAAGAATAAATAGAGTTCATGTGTGTTTCTGCTGAGTATCGATGTTAATTGGGTCTTGAACATCAGTTCAATTTACAAAACTTTTTTTGTCTGCTCTTAAAAGAAGCCTCTAACTTAATTGGAAACGATGGAAAAAGCTGTTTCTTGCAGAGCACCAGAAATGCAGCTGATGAATGACCAGACTGAAGTATTTTCAAATTCAGGCTTGCTGGAGGGAGCTGGACTTAGAGTCACTTCCAAGTGATTAAGTTAGGAGGAAAGACCTTTTTAGCATAGAATAAGGGATGAGCCATATTAAGATGTGCTAGTTTCTTATTGTGAATGCAGCTACGCTACTAAAATGATTTCCCTTGGTTATAACTAGGGAAATTGGTTAATACTAACCAGCTGGGGGTGTGCATTTCCTGTTTTAGTAGGAAAGGACATAAAATTCAGTTTAAAGCTGGCTTGTGAACTTGAGGAAAACAAGACAAGACATGTTGTAGAATTTCAAAAGTGAAGAGATGCTCATGGCACTCGTGCAGCCACCCACAAAGGATATTTTCCTGTATCTTTTATTCTGGGCTTCATCCCATCTTGCTGATAAGCCACTGCTGAGAATCCAGAAGAGTGCAGGGTAGCTGGGACACAAGAGGCTGAATCTCCCTAAAGAAAACTTACTAGATCTCTACCTTAACTGAGTTTAAAGCGCGGTGGTCAGGTAATTGGGGTTAGAGGCACATCTAATAGAATTCAATCAACTTGACAGTCCTGTGTTGAAAAGGAATGAGAAGGGAATGATACTGGCCCACAAAGCTGAGCTGTGATGCCAGACTTCCTGTGAAATTTTCGTTATCTTTGTAATAATTTTCTTTTTCAGAACAGGATGACAGCTTTTATGATGGGGAGATCTTTCATTTCATTTATTGCTGTTAAAAATCTGCTTCTGTTGACACTATGCTGAATATCCTTTCCCAAGTGCTTACATGTATAGTGTCCTTTCCCGAAAAAAATTTACACAGGAGGGAGAGCATGTTAACATGGATTGTCTTGCCGTTTGTTATAGATCAGTCCCATTTCCTCATTTTTTGCTTATAAAATGAAACGTAGAAGCCAAATATGTTTCCCATGCACATTTGGCATATTTAAAAGGCCTTTTTTGTTATGAGTGGAGGAGCGTTAAGAAATGATGGTTGAAAACGTAGAGGGGCAGCAACAGTGGAACTGCTTTGAGACTAAGTAGTAGCATTTATATGGTGTTGATTTCTCTGCATTTAAAGTATATCTATGTCGTGATCGTCACGGTGGTTTCCACCACCGTGAAGTCTCCCTTTTCCTTGCAATCAGTTGTTCCCATCTGCCAAGCCGTTTCATGCATCCCTATCCATGGGAAATCCCATTTCCTATGAAGAGAATGTAAAAGAAGCCAAGATCTCCTCCCCTTTCTTCCAGCCATAAGGCGACGTCCAGCTCCTCTGCTGCACTTCTTACATCGGAAGAAGGAAAGCTCCTTCTCTGTGTGTGAGTCTGCCAGGCAGAGTCTGTGGTGGAGCACAGCGGAGGATCCTGACCGGCGTTTTCCCTGGCCAGTTTTCTTTCCAGGAATCTTGAGTGACTGGCGGAATTAAGCAAAAGATGCTTGCGTACATCTGGAAGATAAGATCTGTTGGGTGCTGTGTAGTATTTTGGATGACTGCCACTTTTTTAATGCTGCGGGTCCTGTAATGCCTAAGCTTCAGGCAGTTTGATTATAAAATTAACTCTTGGCAAAGATGTCTCTCTTCACATTAAGTGTTTGTGCTACCTAACTGTAAATCATAGACGTTTCCTGAACTACCAGCATTTAGGTTAATTTATAACTTTCAGTTCTCTTTTTTCTTTTCTTTTCTTCTTTTAATCATTTTGTACATCTTATTTCTCCATCAGTCTAAAAATATTGTCTGGAGAGCAATAAAAAAAATCAGGAGCCTCACTGTGCATGTATACAGTAAGGCAGGAAATGGACCTCCTATATGTGTGTGCAGGTGTGACCATAAAAATGCTAGAATGCTATTCTTCATTTGAAATGAGTTATTCCAGTGAAAACTCTGGAGTACTGGACTATTTTGCAACAGAGAAAAAGCTAAACTTGGCAGGGTTATGCTTTACAGACCCTACAGTCCCCTGCCCCTTCTGTAGCTTGTTTCTGCTCTGTAGGTTAACCGGTGCAACTTTTTTTCCCCTTAAGTTACTGAAAGCTTTGTGGACCAAAGAAAGCTCATCTTTTCTCTCTGCTTGTGAATTTGCCTTATTAGGAGGCAATTGGACAATTTTATACAAATGCATGACTAACATTGGACCCTTTTTTGTAACCCTTTTGTCTAGAGAAACAACAAAAGAATTCCTTGGTCACAAAAAAAAAGTAATGTCATGCTGTTTTCTTTACTCTTTCCAGTGTATCCCTAATAAAGGGCTTGATCAAAGGCCAGGGAGCGATCTGTCTTATTTTGCATTGCTATTCAACAGTGTAAGTGTGGAAAGCGTTTGATTCTGGTTTTAGTGAAATGATCCCCCTCAAAAGTTGGCAAAAGTAGGCTGGCATAATCTTCCATTGGGGCTTGAGGATCCTTTTGAAGATACTTTCTTCTACTGGACATGCTTCATATAGATGACAAATCAAGTTGCCAGTCTGTTTCACCTTGCATCTGTCTATGGGAGACCTTTGAACTGGTTTTAACAGCTGCATAAATTGTGCAGGTAAGAGGCTCTCCCTCTTTTTGAGGCTAAGTTTGAATATTTTGTCTATGGGAACAAGAGCTGTATAGCAAGAGCTGTGTCTCTTGCAGAGCTGTAGAAATAAGACCGCTTAACAGCACGTTTTTTTAAAAAGTATACTTAAAAAAAAAAACATTTTCTGGAGGGAAACTTCACATCAACATTTATCTTCCTCTAGGGGGAAGACCTAGAGGTGGTACAATACTTTGCTGTTTAATATCCACTGGAAGAAATAGCTTCACTTTCACACTAAAGATGTTGTGTTCGTACCACTGAGACCAGACACCTCTGTGCCAGCCAGTCCACTGTACACAGTTCACTGCATGTTCTTATGGAAGCTAAAAAGTATTTTCTCTTTTGGGAGAACATTTTGTCTAGTCTTTGGCACTTCACTTTGTGTTGGAAATGTAACAGTTTCTTCCTAGGGCATGTATGATTTACAGTAATACCCTATTATTTAGATATGGGAGCACAAAGACTGTGTTTGCCTAAAAAGGCCCTGCTTTAGTAGGACTGTAAATTGAGTGAATAGGTGCATTATGGGGAGGCTGTTTTTTCAAGATCTCTAACAAACCATAGTTGTAAAGGTTTCTAAAAAAATAAACAGACAACTACTGTACATAAGTGGAGCCTTTTGTCCAAGGTACCACTTGGAAAAAGTTTCATTGGAATAATCCAAATATGTTACTAATTAAAAAGGATTTTTACAATTTCAGGTTTTCAGGCATTTTATTTGTATTAATAAGTTCTTGTTTATGGGTCCAGTTTAATGACAGCGATACAATAAATACCCTTAAATAAAAGATAGACGAAGATTTTTTTTGTGTGTTCCTAAGCTATAGTTAGGGAGCTCCAGTGAATCAGCCAACAATATGCTTTGGTTGTTGCTTTTTCAGTAGAAACTCCGAAGAGATTTAGAAATTGTCTGTCCTTACCAAGAAAAGTACATATTTTGAAAGCTCTTGTTGAGCTTTGGTTTTGATCAACAAAGGGTGAGCTTGCTTTTGGCCCAATTAAAAATCTGATCCAAAGCCTATTGAATTTAATTGGAGTGATTCCAGTCATTTTAAAGACTTCTGGATCTGGCCCATATTTTTAGCAAATAGATGATGAAGGGCGATAGTTAAGCATCTGTCTGTTCTTTCTAGCAAGGCCACATCTGGATTCTTTTGTAGCTTGCGTCTCCTTTATTTTAGACTTCAGTCTTGCTCCTTGTGGGCCAGGCTTCTATTGTTTTTCATGCTCCCAGCCTTCCCCTCTTCTTGAACAACCATCATTAAGCAAGCATGACAAAGTACCGGTGTATAAAACGTAAGATCTGCCAGGCTTTGCATGTTTTGGATTTCTTTGTGTGTTTTTCTTAAATTTGTTTTTGCCAACATCTGCCTCCTGTGTCTCTCACATATTTGCTGTTTTTCTGAGATACTGGAGGAGCATTTCTAACAAAGAACACCACAGATGTAGCTACAAAACTGGCAATTTACTCCCTTGCTTGGAAAAAAGCTATGAAACAGTCTGCCCAGTTAGGACATTAAGGGAATGATTTATCCTTTTCCCTTATATCAGATTGTTTTGCAAGTGTGTTGTAAATGGGAGTGTGTTTTTAGGACACGTTTTACGAAAATGTTTTCTTATCTGCGTAGGCCTGATTAACCAGGCCAATTTCATACTCTTGATGATAGTTTCTTTGCAATTGAGTAGGTTTGGGTCTGAATAAGCGCGTGTCTTCAAAGTGCATCTGAAAATTAGAATTTCATAAGGTTTGAGTTGTATCAGAGATGGTGCTGGAACACTAGTGTATGTTGTCACACATGTCACACTCTTGGTTTAAACAGTCTTGGGTGTAAAATTAGCCTATGGATGTGTTGGATTGGGGAGTCAAGAGCCGCTGATGCTTCACTCTTCTGACAGGCACTGAATGCAGAGGGCTTGTGAACACTGTCTTTATATAATGCTCTTAGAGGGGGAAACTGTTGCATAAACACCACTACTTTACATTGCTGAAGGTTATTGCCTTTGTGCCACTTGTTGTTCTTAGTAACTTGCATGAGAGTCTATTAGGTAGCTTTAAGATAAATGTGCCTTTGTGGTATGCTTGCTGTTCAGCTGCTGGGATGTTCAGAGGAGGCAGGTGGGAAGGAAGGGGAAGGAATGCAGAAAATATCAGAAGATACTGCAGGGAAAAATTACTGCAGAGTTCGTAACTGTCAAAACCTTTAAATAGCTTGCTGTGCCAATAAAACATCAGTTGAAATACATTGCTGCAGAGCTTAATTCCAGGCCCCCTCAGTATTACTAAGAAATGAGGAGTGAGCCTGTCTTTCATTGTGGCACTCGTCACTTAAAAAAGATTGCTAGATCTATCAATTGAGGTTTAAATGGGCTACGAGTAGGACCCAGTTTCTTGTGTTAACATTGCTGGAATCATAACACTTAAAGTGGCATTTTGGGTTCCTTTTGGTTTCCTGGGGCTTGTAAGGTCCTTCAGTAAGGGTTCAAGGTGATTGGGTAGGGAAGCAGGAAAATCAGCTACATGCTGTACTGTTTTCAATGGTTTATGCAGCACGAACATACATATTCATATACACACGCACCACAAACATACATACATACATATATATATATATGTACATATACACACACAGAGCAAACCCATAACAGAAGTAGGACAATTATACTTTGTTCAGAAGAGTCAACTGTATAATTTTTCCTCATCCTCATATAAACCCATCAAGCAAGTACCTGCATTTCTCTCTGCTTTCTGTTTCCCTGTTACCGTAGTTGACCCAGCAGAGTGTGTTGTTCCCTCCTCCTGCTGCATCTAAATGGTCTTTAAAATAATTTGCATATGAGGGCCGTGTGACTGAAAGCCATGTCCAAACAGGAGATAGTGTTTTGAACTTTTCAGGTGTTTGACTAGAGTATTGAAACTATTCCAGAATTTTGTTTGATTTGGAAAAGGAAACTGTGTTGTTTTTCCTCTTGGTAATAAAATCTCTAGGGTGAATTTTGATGGCTTAGCTCTGTTTTTCTGAATTTAAGCATCAAGCATGCGTACTTGAGATTTATGCCAAGGCAACTGAAACTATTGTGATTGATCCTATGGAAAATCTTGAAGTGAGGGCATGCCAGAGTGTTACAGGTGTGTTCAGGGGCTCATGCTTTGTACTGGACCATTTCACTTCGGTCCACAGGAGCATAAAAGGATGTGGATATCTGAACAATATGCAGGATAGGAAACTCAGCTAAGAAATCTCTAACAGGGTTGTGATGTTACTGGACATAGCCAGTAGTTGGTTTTGATACTTTTATTTTTGATCATGCTGCAAATTACTCATTCATTAAGAGCTGAGCTAATTGGATCATAGAATGAGAAGGATATAGGGAGGAAGGAAGAATAATTAACAATACACAAGTTGGCATGCGCTGTGAACTTGCTGTCTGGCTCAGGAAAGGATCAAGGGATGTACGTACATAAAGCTGCCTACCAGTGGCAGGGAGCTGGTTAACTGCTAATCCAGGAGCTGTGTGCTGCTGGCTCTGAAGCTGGAGGCTTTACTTGGCAACAGGATTTTGAAGCATTTGGAAAAGAATGGGACTCATTCTTGTGTCCTTGAGGAGTGACACATGCTGTTTATCATGGCTGTGCTCTACAAAGACTGAGAAATCACTTCTGAAGGAGGAGAAAGAAATTTTAGCAGATGTGAACATGTAGTAAAAGTCTAGGAACTCTTCATATGCGTAAAAGAAAGTGTAGAGGAAAGTGTGCACCTGGAACGCATCTTAGTGGTATTCTTTGTCAAGTAACTCCTAGTACTCTCTAATCTATCACCATGTGCAGTGGCCTCATGATTTAATTGTGCAGTACTTGGTGTTAAGACAGGGCTTTGGCCAAAGATTCAGCAGAAGCATAGGAGGAGGCAGTGGTCTTGGCTGTGCTGCTTGGGGAAATCCCCTCCTGCTGCAATAAAGAATTTGCCCAGCTCTACTATGAAATGGGACGGCTTGTTTTTGAGCTGCTAGTAGGTGTGGAGAGAATATTTCATACTGAGATGAGGGTCTGGGAACAAGACAATTTAAACTCCTAAGCAATTCTTGCCCTATCCATGAGAAAGTGAAGTACAAGTTTCTGCAAGAATTGAAAGAATTGAAATTACCTATAAATAATGGGATAGGGTGGTTTAAATCAGAACATGTATTTCTGTGCTGATAATTTACAGCATCTGCTTCTGCTTTAAGCAGGGACTGAAGAGACTTGGCAAAAAAAGTCAGCCTTTGGCGTCACATGCATGGGGAGCTAATAAAAGGTTATAAATCGAGCAAATATAAGGGCCTCTTCACATTGACATTTCCCTTTGAGAAAGTAGTTAGGGATGGGGATGAAATTTTAAAGAAAACACATGCTTTGGGAGACTTTGAGTGGATCTCAAACGACAGAAGAGCAAAGAATGTGTCAGTGCTTTCTTGTGGAGTATAAAATACCCGGTCTTTAGAGATTGAGCTGGAAGCCAGAAATTTTGCCCCAGACTCTGCTGCCTACTTGACAAATGGGTTAGCCTATGGTATGTCTTCCATTTCTGATGAATCTTGAAGTGTACTGTGTTGCTGGATGAAACACATGGTATTTATATTTTGACAGCAAAACAAATTCCATGTATTCATATACTTGGACACTAATCTTTTGAAGAGAAAAACAAAACCCAAACTCAGCCATGATAAAATCTTGGCAGCAAAGTAGACCCAGATGAACTGCATTTTGTATGCAGTACAGAAAAGCTTCAGTTTCTCCTTCCCTTTCTCTGGCTAACTAGCCTTAACACTTTCCAGTGAATAGTTTGCTATTGCTTTCAGGCTGTTTCACAGGCTGTAGTTAGCTTTGTGCTTACATTCAATATTCTATTGGTGATAAAATTGCCCTGATGGTTGTAAGGAGAGTCCATGCATGTAAGATGGTACAGGACAAGTAAGCAATGGAATTTTTAAAAGAATCACTCTTGGCTATGATTCAAATTGTTTGCAATGAGTCCTAAAACACTTCAAGACTGTATATGCTTGTATAATGCTTTTCTGAAAAGGGTATTGCTTCACGAGTGGTAATTTTAGGTGAGACTGCAATGAAAATGGTTATACTAGGCAAAGTTATAGCTATAGAAAAACCTTCTGCGAGATTGATTTATCTTTCCTGCTTTGGCAGGTGTGTTTTTCTTCAAGCAGTATCTGAAACAGTATTGAGCACATTTGAACTTCTCAGGATTTATTGGGCAGGAGGAGTGGGAAGTGGCTTAAAAACTCCATGTATTCTTTCTTGTATATCCCTGATGTCGTTGAGGCTTTGAATGGAAGTCTTGGTTTCTAGAGGTGGGAGTTGTTCTGGAGCTCTTGTTCTGTACTCAGCTTTTTAGATTGTCCAGAAGTCTGATGACATCCTGAGAAAAAACGGCATTAAAAGAAGGCCTCTGAAATACTTGTGCTTCTTGTAAACTCTGGCTTCAGTTTGCTTAACTCTTTGGCGTGCAATAGGCCCGTTAATTTTAGTGGCATTTAGGCAGGCTCTTCATTGTAACAGGGCGAGCTTGCTGGCCTTTGGGTAGCAAAAAAGCAGGATATGACTTAATACCTTTTCTGACGGTGTGCGAAGTACCCAGAGAGTTTGTATAAGCATTAGCAGTAAATGACTGGTAATTACTCTAACTTCCTAACCTAGCAGAGCCCCTGCATGCTATATTAATCTTCTGATTGTGCAATGAAAGAGAGGAAGGTGTTAGGCTGTGGAGGCTGCAGCCTGCGAAGCTTGAAACAAATCTCAGTCAATAGATCATCATAACCAGCTGCTGCCTTTTGATCAGGAGAAACACAAGACTTAACAGACTTAATAGCAGGAAATACATGTTCTGATTAGGTACCAAGTAATGTTATTTCTTCAACAGAATTCTGTAGAAGTTTGCAGTTTAAACTGCATAGTACTGAAAGACTAGCTCAAGGGAGAGATAGGACTCCTGTATTTTCAGACAGCTTTGTCCTGGGGGCTAGCACTCTAGAGGATATGTTTAAAAAGGAGCTGTTTTGAAAGTGTGTCTTCATTCCAGTGACAAAGTTCTGCAGAAGAGCACAGGAAGGTGTATTAGTGGGAAGAGTTTGGTTTAGGACTGCTGATCAGCTTTCTAACGTTTCAGACCTTAGTGTTCAGGAAATCAAATGTATGCTTTATGATTTAGCACAATAGAAGTTGTATATTCATTTTATAATATAACATGTAATAGAGGAATTGGAGGTTTTTATCAACAGGGAGTGCTATACTTAAAATAAGGGCTTTTAGTGAAATTTAGTACCTTGAAACATACCGGTGGATACTTTTTAAATCTGCAAGCTACATGCTAACATCCAATTTTACTATGCAGATTACTTGCTGGCCAGGGGTTTTTTAGCAAATACATTCAAGATGGTTATTTGGCAATGTTTAGTTTTAACTGCTTGGATGGCTGAAAAGCTGAGTGCTTTATTATACATCTCATGCTGGGACTGGTCTCAATGCTACCAGAGGCGTGTCAGTTTTTCTGCCGTAAAAGTTGCTAGTAAAAGTCTTGGAGCATGTTTTGGCCAACTAGAAGGTATTTGAAAATCTCATCCAAGAAACAGAATAGTGCAATCTGTTATTTTTGTGGGATGGTGGGTGGATTTACAATGCAGTTGAACAAAATAAGATCTTGCATAGGTTTCTGAGTCTCTGTAGTAATTCTGCTTCCTTGAGAGCTCTGCTATTATTTTGTCTTATTCTAAACCATTTCAACCTATTCCTTGAATGGAAATTGTCAATTTAGATCTGGAAAAAGCTGATCAGACAGTAAATTGCTGTCAGCCACAGCCAATGTGTTCAGACCGAAGGCTCTGAATTTGCTGTTTGACTGCAGAAAGATAGACCATAGGGGAAGAGATCCCAGATGTTGCAGAGCTGAATGGGTGATACATTTGGAATCATAACTCCAAAATTATCACTTAGTTAGCTAGCTGTATATGTAAATAAAGAGATTTAAACTTTGAAAGAAATCAGAGTGAATTTTTAGGCCATTTTCCAGTGGTATTTATCAGGATGGCTGGGCAAGGTTCTGCAGAATATTGTATCTGCATTTGGGTGAAGATGACAAATGAAAAACTTCTGTTTTCTTACTTTCTCCCCCTTTCTCCCTACTCACTGGACTTGAAATCTGGAAAAGGGCTAAATAAATCCTCTTTAATGTCTCAGATGCTCTGAAACTTGGTCCCAAATGCTGTGCTTCAGTCTTGTGGAGTACTCAGAGCATTCATCGGTTTCTCCAGAGAGGATCTTTATCTCTGTACTTCGTTCCTAAAAGACTGTAAATCTGTTTCTAAAATACCCAGCAGGCTTTCTTTGACACTAAATATCGACCATATACATAATTGAATAGTCTACTTTTGGAGTTTATACCTGAACCAATATAGAACAGAGTGCCTTAATTTAGCATTCAAGTATCGAAAACTTGGCCTACATTTTGAAACTGCAGGCCTTATTTCCCTAATCACAAAATAATGCAATAATTTGAGTTTTAAAGAACAACCGCTTTTAGCTGTGATCAGATGCAGTCTGCCTAGCTTCTGCTTACCCTAGCTGTTGCCTTTCAGGGACAGCGTGGTGAGGACAATGGTGGGCCTAATTCCTCATTCCCAAGAAATAAGCCTGCAAAGTACAAAACTTTCAGCCTTATGTGATCTGTACCAAGTCTCTGCCCATAACAGCAATGTCTAAATGTAAAGGTAAAAACTGGAAATTTAGTGAGTCTTTAGAAACCAAGATTCTAACAATAATAATAATTACTTTGCTTACTAGCTGAAAGCTAAAGTTTGTAGTTCTATTAAAAAAAGTAGGTTATGCTCAACATAAGCTGTTAGTAAGCACGTCACTTTTGAAGGAAATGCTTCTGGTAATTCACTGTTGATGTTCTGAAACATTCTTCTGCTTTTACCCCTCTTAAAATACAAGAGTGAAAGTCACGGAAAGGGAGGCAGTGTTCAGTCAGGTGGAGAGAATTTACTGGATAGATCTGTAAATTGAGGCAAACATACGACACAAACACCTGGAAGCGCTTCAGGTGATTTACATGGGTCCAGTAGATGCTAGGAAATCGTCCTACTAAGCACAGGTAAGTAGTAAGAACAGTAGCAAATAGGAAACACTATTACCCTGGTCTTCCAGGAGGTGATATACTCATGAGCAAAAAAACCCCAAAACTGTCTGGACAGAAGATTTACACAGATCCCAGGGTTTAGTTCAGTCCTCACTTTGATTTGTAAAGAAAAGGAGTCTCTTGCAGAGAGTTTTGGGAGACATCCTGCCTTGCATGGTCTTTTACAAGAATGAAGATGCATTTGAAATACAAAACATTCTCTCTTCAAAGTATCTTTTCAACTACGAATAAAAGTCAGACCTGCCAGGGTGGATTAGCTTTATCTAGGATGAGATTCACTCTTCAGCTTAAATACTACTGTACCTCTCTTCTGGATTTCCTGGGCTTCAAACTGATATCAGAAGCACGAGGACTCTGTATAGGTGGCTGGTGATTTATTTTACCTTCTCTTTAGAGCAAAGTAGTGCCCTGCAAATTTAAATGAATAGGAAGTGCGTGGTGAATCGATTGTAATGGGGAGTTTTTCTGCTCTCTAATATTGCCTTTATG
This sequence comes from Vanellus vanellus, assembly GCF_965231255.1. Lineage (NCBI taxonomy): Eukaryota > Metazoa > Chordata > Aves > Charadriiformes > Charadriidae > Vanellus > Vanellus vanellus. Next base: position 8,377,086 of record NC_138921.1, read on the forward strand.
CCTGTGCAATGCAACCAGGCATGCGAGTGGTTCGTAGCATGTAGCTTCCTAGTTTCCATAGGGCATAGGGCAGCCAAGTAAATAGCGCTTAAATCTACTAGTGATTTGTGTCCCCACTTAAGCTGAAATTCTCAGTGTCAAGCCTTTTAGCTGGAGGGTGATTAGAAACACCTTTATTTTAGTGTCAAGTTATAGTTTCAGTCTCATAGACGTAAGCATTTTCCCCCCTAAAATGCAGGTGGTATATATGGTGTATATATCGACTTATATTTGAATTAATGGCTTCTATTTATCATATATTGGCTATATAAATCAACCAAAAAACCTAAAAGGACCTGTCCAAAGTCTTTTAGGGAACTTGTTTAATGTTTCTCATCAATATTGACTTACAGAAAGACTTGCCTTCTACATTAAAGGATGACTATAAAATAACTAATAAAGGATTTGTAGATTTGTGATCCAGTGGCCAGCTAAAAAACCGTAAGATTTTCATAGAGTTTGACTTGCTGCATCACAGGAGCTAGAGATCCCAGTGGATGGTTTACAGGAGAGAGTCTTTAATGTCTGAGTGTATGCTTGGTGCAGTTGGATATTGAGAGGGTAAAACAGTGAAAGAATGCAAAATAAGTATCAGCTCATGAAAACTTAAAAGTGGACTGAACTTTTGGGCATCTGAATTTGACAATGTCCCTTTTTAAATATAAGCATTATTTATCCTGTGCTTTACAAGAGGTAAAATATGCTTAGCAATACATAATCCTTGCCCTGAAGAACTGTCCAATGCTCAATGGATATAAAGCACCAGAGAACTATGAAAATATCAGTATTTGATATAATATGTGGAATAGGTGGGTTTTGAAGATGTTCAAAGCAGTGTAGATACAATGAAAAAATCCATCTGCATAAGAAGCAATGCAATGAAAGCAGTTTGCATCATAAGATATTGACGGTCAGAATCTGCCCCTCCCTGAAAACGCTGGTTTGGAGGCTCCAGGGTAGTGGTGACACTGACACAGAGGCTACCAATATTTCAAGGTTCAGGATACAAGAGGAATGGAAGAAAGAAACCCCTTCTTTGAAGGAAGGGTAAAAGTAGCTTAATAAACAGAACAGCTGCCAAAACAAGATTCGTGATCGTCTCCTGCATGCTTGACTGCAGGTAAAAAGCAGTTCTGAGATTATTTCAGAGAACAGTAAGATCTTTGTATATTTTTAGCTGCCATAAATGGTCTTCAAGTGTGCTAGAACTGAAGGGGAAGGAGCTGAAATGAAGGGATGTTACAGACGATTTTGAGCAATATGTAGATAGTTAAGACTGTGGGAAAGACACTTAGAGAGGCTGTAAGGAACAAAGACTTTTTAGTGGCTTGGGTGCTTTAAAACCTAGGGGGGAAAGAAGCGACTGTGTAGACCTGTTGTAATTGTTCAAGTAGAAACTGGCTGTTTGCAATTATTAGTACCCCTCAATTGTACTCTGCTTCCCAAAGACCTAAAATCCGTGCACCTTGGAGCACGTGTCCTCCTGGGAGTTGGGAGAATCAGAGAGCAGTTGGAAGAGAGTTTTGTCAGGGAGCCTGGGCAGAAGGAGGTCAGGCTTAGTCCCTTTCAGTGTGATACAGATGCACTTTCCAAATGGATCCCGTCCCTGGGCTGAGTGGCCCAGGGTTGTGCACGCAGTGCTTCTCCATTTGTGATTCTAGGAACAGCACTCTTTTTAAAGCTGAAGGCAGATGAGTGAATGCTGCTCCAGATGGGAACTGACAAGTTTGAAAACATGTCAACGTGTGTATATTTTTAATTTCAAAGGCGTCACGCTAGCGTTAGAGAGTTGCTTTAATTCTAGAATCAGCTCTGAAGAACTAGACAATCCCTGAATATCTCTACTGTAGCACAAGCACATTGGCAAAAACACAAGTCCCTTTTGGCCACTTAATTTGTAATCAAGGTAAAATATTCTTGTTCCCGTCTTTTGGACTAGTCAACTACTTAATGAGGATGTTGTTCTTTGGACTAATTTTGACATTACGTATACCAATTGCAGAACACTAAGGAGGAAAAATCTGTAATGGATAGCTATATAATACTGGCTTTTGAAGTTCAGTCCATAGAGTTCGGTGAGGTTGAAACTGAAGATTGTTATAAATGGATTCTATTAATAGTGATGCTGCTAGGAGACTGAGCCTGAATTCTCTGTACAACAGCTGATGTGTGTTCTGAAATAGGCTTGGTCTTGGTGCTTGAGATGTAGATTTGGAGGTTAGAAAGATTCATAATGCAAAGTTTCATCACATGGTGATTATTCTATTTCCTAGTTGACTCTACAAAAATGACGTTGTCCTCCAAGGCTGTTGTTTGTCAGTATCAATGCCCAAAGGGGGTGGAGGGTGGGCCTCCACTTTTGGTAATGGGAGTCAAGATATGGAACTATTTACAGCTGCTTCTCACTTCCATTATGCAAAACTGATGTGATAAACAGCAGCCCTGGAGGTCACATCAGGTGTGCCCTGTCTGTTGGCAGGAAGGCAGTGAAAGGCAAGATTGAGTGCTCAGTATCTGTGGGTATTCGACACCTCTGAGAATTCTTTAAGAATGCAAAAATGTAGATTACAGTGAGGTATCTAAACAAACATCTGTGTTCAAACTTTCCCAACCTGCTGAGCTGTAAGCTAAAGTAGAATCTGAGTGCCTGATACCTTCCTACATTACTTCTCTCCTAAGCATGCATCTTTGTGAAATAAAAAGGTGGAAATACTCTGTGTTGTTAAACAATATCCTAATTCATGGCAAAAACCCAAGCTTTATTTTTTTAACTGTCATTCCTAGACCAGTGATTGGCACTGCTTCATCACAGGTGTCATGAAGAATGATTTTTGGTTTTTTGATACAGCTTGTCAATGTATCTGTACGATTGCTTATGTGCCATAAATCTTAGAACGACGACCTGGGATAGTAACTGCGCAGTACAAAATGTTTCTAGGCTTAATCAGTGACTCCATCAATTGCTTTCGTCTCAGTGTAAAGAATAGAAATTGCATCTGCTGAAGTGATAAACCGAGGTCCTGCAGCAGCCATCAGTTTGTGAACTTGCACAGTTTCCTTCACGAGGAGGGTCGTTTCCGGAGAACGCTGTGCATTGTTTCAGGTGTGTGGAGAGTGGCCGAGGCGCTTGGTTAGTGGCCTCTAGCAATTGACACTGGAGGGCTTTGCCTTGTCTGCTGCGATCTTTTTATTGCCTTCCTGCCTGGGAATAATGAGCTTTTAGTTCTGACACTTAGTGAGATTAGACCTTATATAAATGGCCCTTACATAAAGTGCAATAGAACGATAAAGTTGCCTAATTAGTAACATACAAAGCAGACTATATAATTGCATAAGAAGTGAAAACCACAACCACAGATGTAAATACCTGAGCATGCTGTGTGGTGTTATTTTAGAAAGCCTAGTTTTGATTTATATTTTTTCATGTGCTTTACATATAATGTGAATAAGCCTAAGAAACCTGAAAAATGTTTCTCAAGCAAGTTCTAATCTCCTGGCTCTGCAGAAGAGATTGAACCAAAGTTCACCTTAAAAGAATGAAACTGGTATTATATTAGCCCAGGTTTGAAATAGCTTACTAGGTTAGGCAAGCCGTGTCCAGTTAGATACCATTTGACGATAAGGACTGGCCTGCCAGAGGTCTAACAGTGAAAAACACTAAATGTTATGGTTAGAGCTTGGATGCTGCTTGAATGATTCAGATGTTAGTATTTCCCAACTTCCCAGATAGTTGTTGCTTTTTAAAAGACATTTATATTGGGCAACTTCTTATCTGTCTTTACTATTTTCGGTATTCAAACCAAAGATGCCCAGATTGAATGTGAATACTATATAAGGCTATTTACTCTTTTTAGACTGCTTCCTAAGGAAATGCCAGGCTTCTGTGATTGCCCTGTCAGCTGAATAACTTTTGAATTCATTGGTCAGCTTTAACCACATTTGAAACGAGAACTAGAAATCTGGAAAAGCATTGCTCTCTGAAATAGGAGGGTGGCACAAATTAATGTCTCCACTGAGGAGAAAGCAGCATGTGAGCAGCATTCAGCTGTTGCACATCATTTGACAGCAGCTGACCAGTGAATTGGCCAGGGTGGACAAGGAGTCAGTACGCATCTGCAGAGCTCCTGACTGCTTGTGGCATATACTGTCTTCTGTCTGCTGTAATTATTGTAGGGTGTGGGGTTATTGGAAGGAAGGGGTGAATGGGTGAGAGGATAAAGGATGCAAATAGGAAATGAAGCTGCTTCACTTCTGTGCCTGTGAATTAATCTGTGCATTTTGTTTTGGTTTTGCTATTACCTGAATAAATAATTCAGTTTTGTTCTGTGCAATCTAATAAAGCATGATTGTGAAATGAGGTTGCTAATAGAACCTACTTATTTTCCCTTCTCATGCATGTGGCAGGATTTTTCATTTTTTCATCTACATGTAATTTTTGAGTCAGAAGTTGTTTCACACTTCTTTCAACACCAGCTTTTAGGAAACATGCTTCTATCCACCCATGAACAGACTAATCTCTACAAGCATGATTGATTATTGGGTCATTAGCAGTATCTTTTTCTAGTTCATACACGACTCTATAGGACATACAGTAGCTTTTCCCATAATGCTTGGCCTTTACGTATATTTTCTCTTTCTATATGAACTATATACACATATATTTCTAAAACAATGTATGGGAAGAGCTCTAAGAAATACCTGAGAATGTCAAATGGAACTAAATGACAGAGAGAAGAGACTACCTCAAATGTGAAACAAATTTCCTCTGAAATATAGCTATGATCCTTGCGTTGTTTTTCTTTGGGGCTCATCTGACTGCTTGAAGTCAAAGAAAATTAAGTGCTGTGTGATTTGAGATTATTGCAGGGAGGAACTTCGTGGGTCATCGAATCCAGCCCTATGAAAAAAGGACATTCAACCCAAAAGCACAGTTGATAGATGTACCTGCCCTTCATCTTGTGTCTTGAACTGCTTCAAATTTCTGATAGTTTAGAGGTCTTGCTTTGAATGTGAATGGAAGATTTTATTGTTGATGCTAAATTATAATCTTGCTAGCTCTGTCTGCCCTGAGCTTTACCATCAATGACCCAAGAACAGATAAGATGTGACGTATAATAAGTATTTCTTATGTGTTTTTTTCCTAACTATCTGCAGTTGGCCACTGTCAGAGACAGGAGGCTGAGCGTGCTGAACTTGTGCTCTGATATGATACAAGCGTTATCTTCTTAAGAATTTTAAAAATCCTTTCCCTTTGAACCAGAGGAAAGGAAGAAGGGGAGTCCTGCATGACTGGACTGCTGTAATGTGTCCTACATGGGCCTAGGAGGAGGACTGCAATTTCTAAGCCAAGCATTCGTGTTGCCTCCCTTTACCAAAGGACTGATGGTTGCACATCATTCTTGTCTGCCATACACCACTTACCCTTGTACTTGTTCAGGCAAGCAGCTTTTGGCAAATGTTTTCTTCCTTGGTCATGCTCATGTATCAAAGAATACCTGTGGAAATGAGAGGCTAATCAATCACACTCGTATTTTGAATGAGAACTGGAAACTCGGCAGAGAAATGGATCGGAGGTTCATAACACACCATCTTTGGAACAAAATGTTTCTTCTTATCTTTAACTTTGCAAAACGATCTGTGTCTTAGCCAGAGATCCTGCTTTTTATTTAGAAGACACAACTGGATGTGAAAAAGGCTGGATCAGGACTTGCGTATACAAAGTTTAGGACTGTAAACAATTAAATCGACCTAATATCGAAGTTTCTAAGGAAGTGTCTAGATTTCATTTGTGCAAATGTGACCGTTTTGAATATCTGAAATCGCAAATAAAGAAGTTAAGCTTGGTGCTATGAATAATAATGGTTTACCAGTAAAATGTTTTTGAGTTTGCTGTTTTATTGGTTTGCTGCCCTTCCTCCCTCCTTGATTAATTTGAATTTTCAAAGTTTCCTGACTTTAACATCTATGAATTTAGTAGGCCTGAGCCTTAAACTTTTCCATTACTCCTTAAGGGATCATATTGGATGGCCCTTGCACAAGGAAGATATGGTGATCTCTGATATTGACAGGCCTTGAAAGCTCCACAGTGTCTTTTTGCCCTTCTTAGAGATGGCCTTTTTGCCCTTTTTAGAGTTAGGATCTAATCCAAGAAAAGGCTGGGAATTAACTCATCTACAAACAAAACCTGACTACTTGCATTGGCTCCTGAAGTTCTTCAAGACTTCTGTGTGTTGTAGCTGTTGCCTGTGCTTGGTGTTAGAGGTGTAGCTCTGCCTCTGGCTTCGCCTACTTTTATTGATGTCAACTGAATGTATGCACACTTTTGGTCGTCTTTGTCTTTTTGTTTGATATCATTCTGCCAATCTATGTATTAGCAGAGCGTTTTTTTCAAGGAATTTGTTATATCTAGATTTCAGTATTTTTATGGATCTGGATGAGCATCTGGCTAGCTCTGATTAATGCAAAACCAAACTAAAGCAATTGCATTCCCCAGTGACTTTATGCTGTCAACTACTTTGAGATCTGTCAGTTAGCCAACCCTTAATTCGTTTAACATATGCTTTATTGACACATGAGGCAAATTTGTAGTTGGAATATCATGTGGTATAAGTCATATGCCTTGAAGATCTTAACTACTCAACTAATTCTACCACCCAAACCAGTGATTTCAAATTCTGAAATAAGGTTTGTTTGAACATCAGTATCATAAAGCCCTTGCGATTGCCATTAGTTGCATTCCTGTCTTTTAATAGCAACCTATGCAAACTTTTGGGTTTCAGTCCAGTGTTGATCTTGGACAAACAAGGCTACAGTTGCCAAGGCTGATCTACTTTAAGTATTAGCATGAAGTTAGCAGTCATTTCTTCTAGGTACCATGACGAATTGCATCCAGTTTATCCTGCACTGGGAGATTTACATTTAAAAATGAACTCATTACAGGCTGAGTATAATTTGACACTGTTAAAAACTGTAAACAGACTGGAAAATATGGAGACAATACAATACATGTTGTGTGAGGAAAGTGTTTCAAATAGATCACAGACTGCTGGCTTCCATCATCGGTGGCTCTTGTAATGTGCTTCTGTCTTCCAAGTGCCAGTCAGAGGTCAGCATCTCTGGTAAAGACAGTGTTTGTACTTGATGTCATTGTTTGTACTTTGATTCACAAGTCTGGTTTCTTCTTGTGTTTTCTTCAGTGGAGAGAGATGTTAATAAATGTTTCCAGATAGGAATGCTCATCGCAGCTTAGCTAAAGTTAACATGCATTTCTTAAAACTTTGAACTCCCTGACAAGTGGAGAAACTGGCCTGGCCTCCTAGTCAAAAATTAAACTGTGGCTACTGCAGATTTCAGCTTGATCTCTTGCTTTAGATTCTCAAGGTTAGCAGCTGTTGCAGCAGCTTCCCAGGACCCCGTATCTCGGGAAGGGGACCTCACTGTTAACATCACGCGCTTTGAGGGTTTGGGAGGAGAGGCAGAATTGATTAGATGAGATGGCTTTTTCTGCTTGGAAGGTAATACTGAAGAGGCTCCAGAATATTCAAGGGCTTGCCTCTGCAAATTTGTGTCACTAAATTGTAATTTCCAAAGAAAAATCTGTTACACCGAGGGAAGATCTGCATGGAGTTTAAAATCAAGTCTATTTTGGTTTTGCGTAAATCCATCCTTACTAATCCTAATCTGTTTTTGCTAATCTTACGAGCCTTCAGCAGAATTGGAAGAGGCTGTTCTGAAATCAAAATAGTGCAAATTCATGTCGAAAATCACTTCCTGAAGCCAGCTGGTATGCAGTCAACACCCTTTACATGCTTCTGATGGAGCTTCTGATAACTTGAATTATCCATTACTGATGTCTTTATCAAAGTAGCCGTGCTATGAGGGTGAGGAAGAGCCATCTGCTCACAGCAGGATTAATCCAGTTGATGGCCCATGAGCATGCTGCTTCTTCATGTGAAGAGGCCTCTTCCCCCAGGATGCCCAAGCTTTTATTTTTTACACCAGCATCAAAAGAAACACTTGTTCAGGGTGTTTTCACCTACAGCTTGTACTGCTAGAAATGGGGGATGGAACTAAAATCCATAGTACGCTCAATATTATCTCAAAATTGAACCATGGATTAAATCTCCTTTTGCTTAAGGAGTGTAATAAATATTTATTTTTGGGAAATGGGAATGTCAGCAAAACAGATAAATACAAAAAATAGTTTGAGATTTCTTTTTCTTCCTTTCAGTTCCTTTGAGGTTTTCCTTCAGGGTTTCATTATTAACAATGAAATAACAAACTTGCTCAAGGGCAGAATTGTGCTCTGAGAATCATAAATGTGGTTATAAAAACAATTTTTTCCTCCATGGTATGCCAGACAGCTTAAATTTTAACCCTGTAAAGCAGGATACATGAATTGGGCCATATGAATTTTTGCTGATAAGGTTTTGAATTAATCCTGTTTTGTACAGACCTGTGCTTGCAGAAGCTTAAGGAAATTCATCACAGTTGCAGATTGTTTTCCAAGTAATATCCTCATGGACTAGGAAGCCCATCCTTTTATGATAAATGCATAAAGGTTTTGCTTAACTTCATTTTTGAGCCACTCCATCTCTAATCTCTGTTGCTCAGTTTTTAAGTAGGCTTTGGCAGTCTGGCTGAACTACAATAGTGCTGACATTGAAATCACACAGCACGGTGTGGGGGCAGGGATGTTAGAGGAGGTTCAGTGTAGACACAGCTTGGATTTTTCCTCCCCTTTGATACAGCTGAAACTCTTACTTCCTGCGCAGACAAGCAGTCAGTGTAATTTTTGAATATTTGGGCGGAGGATAATATACAGCAAAGTAATTCAACTGTAATCCCTAAGGATGAGATAACAAATAACATCCCTGCTGTACAGGCAGCTGGAAATATTTAGAAGGTGCAAAGGGGCTTAATTTTCTGAGGAGCTGCCTTTATAGCGTGCTTTTGAGTAAGCACATCTGTAACTTTGCAAATGAAATTACTTGCAGGCGTAGACGTGGTTGCTGGTTTGTTTGCTCTGTTGAGGAGGTGACCAAGCATCTGCAACCAGCTGGCAGGTGTGCTGAGAACTGCAGGTGTGGTTTCCAAGGCCATCTTTGGAAAATAGTCATTTGCTTGCAGTGATCAATGCGTTGAGATTACTTGTCTTTCCAGAAAAATCATTGTTGGGAAGATTACAGCATTGAGTAAATATTTTTCTTTATATCAGTGTTATTATTTTCTACTCTGGGTAAGGGAGAACAGCAGTAGCTCTAAAACGAGCTTTAGTAGAGGACTTTCTCTTGTGTATTCAGCACACAGCCATTCTGCTCTGTGCAGGTGTACCAGGGCTTAAACACCAGGGCTCAAACTCCAGGGCTGAAACACGGGCAGAAGGGGACATTTGGGCCAGCATTTTTACTGCCACTTCAAAATCTGGGCCAAAGCACGAATGGTTTTGAAAATCAGTATTTCCGTGTCAGTTTGAATTTCTCCAGATTCACCAACTATTTTGAGATAACTACAAAGGGGGAGGATTGTGTGAAGAGATACTGATAGACTATTCTTGTTTGTGAGTACACCTGAACAGAGAACTATCCAAACTTTTTTTTGGTGTTGCATATCTGTTTCTGAGGCTGTTGTATTCAGATGACAAGCTTTTACTTAACAAAAAACAAACTTAAAATTCACCTATCTAGCTGCATCCAAGCTAATGTTTGTTAAAAGCAACTCTTTGTTGTAAAGGTGTGTGTTGGGCCGTTCCTTGTTTCATAGTTTGGATTTTATAACCTGCGATGTGGTGTTAACCCATGGCAGAAGGGGAGCTGGGGGAGCATGGGAAGTGTGCACACAGACATGTGTTGGCAGGTACCGGCCGCAGGCGTGAGCTCAGTTTCCAATCCATTCAGAATCAAGATGGCCCAAACCCCTCCTAGGTTTAGTCGTATTTCTTTACGTTTCTGTTTCATTCTTCTTGCTGTCATCTAAGTTGATGTGATCACAGAATGGAGGCTTTTATGCCAAATAGCAATGAAATGAAGTCATACACAAATGGGTGCTGTTAATTTCAGTTATAGTCATTGAAAGTCTTTGGAGAGATTAAAAGGTTTGGGGTTGGTTTGTTGTTTTTTTTCCTAGGAAGGTATAAATGAAAAGTGCAGCTTTTAAACAGATAGATGTGTGAATAGTGAGGAGGTAATCTGATCTATAAATATAAATGGAACTTTGTCTAAATATGGCATCAAGGCAAAAAGTATTAGGTTTAAAAAATAATTTTCAGTCAAAACCCCCTGCTTTAACTTGAAAATAGTTTTACTTCTGAACAGAATATTTCATACTGAATGACCAGAGAGAAACCTCTGAAAGAGAGCCTCATGAGGCTCTTGATGGCTTCTTGATTAGGAAGCATTTTTTCACTGAAAGGGTTATTAAACATTGGAATAAGCTGCCCAGAGAGGTGGTGGATTCACCATCCCTGGAGGTGTTTAAGAAAAGGGTAGATGAGGTGCTTAGGGACATGGTTTAGGAGTGGTGGTGTTTTTATCAGGGTAGGTTAATGGTTGGGCTTGATGATCTTAAAGGTCCCTTCCAACCTCACTGATTCTATGATTCTAGGAGAACTGCTTTGCAACTGCGCAGCTCTGTCAGGCATGCAAATCTGAAAGTCACAGCACGCTCAGCCTCTACCCTTGTTGCCAAAGTTCTGCAGGCCAAATTATTCCCAGTATGACACCTAAAAAAATTAATCTGTATTGCTTTGTACTTTCTCTTACAGTGTCTTTCTTGCAACTATTACTTCAGCTGTACTGGGTCTATCTAGCCCTATATCCTGTCTTTGACTGTAGCCAGTAGCAGTTGCCTGAAGAGGAGTGGTGGAACAAGCCAGATGAGATGCTTGGCCAAAATATGCTCCCTTGCTTCCTATGACTGCAGTCCTGAGTGCTTTTAAATCAGTAGTGGTGTCTTTTTTTTTTGCGCAGTGTCAAGCATGGACCATGGAGTGTGTTGCAGAGAGTGCCCTGGCAGTATGGCTGGTGCCAGGGCTGGGTCTGCTAGCGTTTAGCTTCTTGTGCAGAGGAGCCAGGGATCCAGCCCCAGATGTCTCCATGGAGAAGCTGTGGTGGTTATCAGGTTGGGAGGGATAGTCTGCTCAGGAGAGCATGTGGCTCCTTCATCATCAGCAGGTCCTGGGCAGCAGTCCCACACCGGAGCTAGCTACTTGGAGCAGGTCTGGGAAGAGAATTTGGTTTTCTAAGCTCAAACAATAATATGTTCTGGGCATAATTGAAGGAGAATAGACTGTAATGTAAACAATTACTGTAATAAGGCTAGATAAGTTAACAACACCTTCTGTAGCCAAAACCTATTCAGGTAAAGTGGAGAGTTGAAATAGGCAGAGGAGAAGCCTCCTCCAGGAAGGCAAAGGGGCACCAGGTGTTACTAGGAGCTGTTTAGCTATCACAGGAGCACTGATCCCCATACTCCATTGCATTTTTAGGCTGTTGCTTTTCTTCCTTAACATCATTGTTCCTGAGGAGGCTTGGGGGGGAGGGTGTCATATGAACTGTGCTTCCCACTAACGGTCTCACTGCTGGAAACTTAGGGAGCTTTCAGTTTGCCAGACTTCTGGTGAAAGTCTCTGATCTGCATTACACAATCGAGCCTCAGTTCATGCTTGTCGTGGAGGCTGGTAGCTGGTAACGTGTGGGCAGGCTTCAGTCTGCCTCTGAGAAGGTTTTGTTCAGTGTGTGCCTCTGCTCGGCTCGTTGGGCCCTTGCATTTTTCAAAATGTTAAGTATTCAGCTCTACTCCATTACATTATCTCACAAATCTGCTGTTGTTTGGCCTTTTTCTGAAGAGCTCATTATGTGCGGTGGCATGAAAGGTAGCCAAGCTGTATCTGCAGTACATGCAGAGGTACTCTGGTCTTGAGCTGGTGCCACCCACTGTTGGGTGGTGTAAGACTGCCTGAGTTGCGGGTGCTTGGGACTTGTTCTTCTTGGCTTAAACTTGTGAATGAAAGCATAAAAGTACTGCAGCTTTTGTTCAGTGGGGACAGGCAGTGATAGGTACATAATGCTCCGATTCATGAGTTGTCAGATGGAAGGGAGCTAATATGATAACCCATAATACTTTGTCCCCTGTGATCTTGAGAAATAGCTGGGCTTAAGCATCTAATTTCCAATGGAGAGGGTTGGAGGAAAAAAAAATAAAAATCCCTGTTAAGGCTCAAATCAAGTCTAGCCAAGCTGCTGAGTTTTCATCAAAAGCAGGAAACAGATGGATGGGCACAGCTGCAAGAGGTGCTGCGACTTCTCTGGAAAAACTACCCAGGCGTGTGCTGCAAGCAGAGACGTCAGCACAGCGCTGCTGTTCTGCATGGGGCTGCCACTCAGTGCCAGTGGATGGATGGTCTTACAGCCCATGCTGCTCATGGAGACGTCATTTTGGAGAGGAACCCACCTGGGGTTACTCCCACCTCCCAGGGATGTATGCTTGCCTGTGCCCAGGATCTGCTCACTGCAGCAGCAGAAGAAAAATGCATCAAAGACTCATTATGTTCCTAAGTCTTACATTTCTGAAGTATGCTGTGCGCCCTGTCCTGGTGAGCTTACCCTTATATCCTTTCGACAAACACTCCATTGCTCTGTCTCCCTGCTGAATTCTACATTTCAGACTGGACAGTTGCATGATGAAGAAGTCTTGTAACTTGGTGGGGTCTCAGAAGCAGCCAGAAAAACCTCTGGGGTGGTGTTTCTTACGTTCTTCTTGAGATAGAAAAGAAAAGAGGGTCCAGCAGCCAAGCAGTGTCCTAGGTCTCAGCCCAGCCACTCATACAGAGCCAGTCTGATGTTCAATCATTGCTCAAATGTTACACTTTAAAAATTAGTCAGTGTGTATTGTTTATCTGGCACCTACAGTCCTTGACTACTCCTATGTATTTGAAAGGTGCAAATACTTAGATCTCTTACAGAACAGATCTGTGTTATTGTTATTTAGGAGGTTTCTTTTCCTAATCAGTTTAGTAATTTTTCCTCTTTTGCATAGTTTTTGCAGAAATTAAGGATTTTTCCAAGCAAGAAGCCTATGTGAGCACAACTGTGGAGCAGGGAGAACATGTTTCTCTGCTTGCTTTCCCTTTTCTAAAGACAAAAGAGCCTTATTGAAATGTGCTTCCTTTCTAACTACTAATGGATTTTCCTTCCTTCCTTCTTGCAATGAGCTTAACATTCTCCCATCCTGTTGGGTATAAATTTCAGCCTGGACTGTTTTCCCTGTTGAGGTGTTGAGTCACTGGCCTTGAATGGGAACCTGTAATGAGACAGGGAGAAGTCGGGGTTGGGAAGGAAGAGGATTTCCAGCAGTTTGGCGGTACATGGGATGAATTTTAAAAAACAAGGATAAGGTGCTATTCATTTTTGCCTGGGGCTCCTCATACTCTCTTTTTCTTTTCCTAGTTTTATTTCTGGATGCTTTCTTGTGTTAGATCTGGATAAATTCCAGGACATTATACACGAATACCTAGAGGAAGAGCTGGTTCCTGCTCAATAACAATGTTCCATTTTAAGCCGTCTCAGGTTAAAGGAAAAAAAAAATACGATGCCATGTCACTGGAATTTGTATGTCTACTGGAGGAAAGATTCTGAAAGTCTTGCTTCAAAGGCGCTGTGTGGGAATTATGTCCTGAAGCCTGGATATTCTCCAGGGCTTAATTGTGCTTATTCATAGAAACACTAAACTTTATGAACTGGACAGCAGACCTCTAATTGTGGCTCTAACTGTGGAGAGGGTATTGGTTTTTGCACACTCTGATTAGCAACACTGAGCAGATGTACACTTTGGAATAATTAGTAAAATGGACAGGAATTAAAGCAAGCTTTGCTCTGAACACAAACCGGATGAGCTAAACAAGTCTTCTTTCTATCTGAGTTTCCCACTTAAGCAAGGTTTCACTTTGGCATGGCATTGGGTTGTGTTGTATGGCGTATACCTTGTCTCTCCCCCACAGAACTTCTTTCTGGTCTGAAGTCTATGGAAGCAGACTGTGGGATAGGAATCTGCATCTCCTCCCATATCATCTGGGTCTGCAAGATGAAGAAAATAAGACTGATCAATGTAGTTTAACCAGCAAGAGTGAGGTTAGGTTTCTGCCTTACATAAACTTATGCCAACCTCAGAGAAATATTAATCCAAATATCTTTGTTACTAATATTGTCTGTTTTGGAAGTTTCTTTTGCCTTTTTTTCCTGCCAAACAATAGGGATGAGAAATTAACTTTTAAAAATAAAACTCAAATTAATGTAATTGTAAGCTATCTGAACTTGTGTGAAAACAATTGTTTAGTTGGCTTAAGCAAGAAGGGTGCTTTTTTATTTGGTAGAAAAGCAGTTAAGACTTCAAAACCAGTTGAAATCAATGCATACTGCTGCCTTCATAGACTTCCTTAGTTCGCAGTCCTACCTGTGGAGAACCAGCAGTGCAAGAGGGTCACAGAAGTGTTTTAGAGGGCTGCTTTAATTGCAGATAAATTTATAAGGGATAAGATTCTGTAGTAATGTTTCCTTTTTAGAAAGCTCCCGTATGAGTGAAACTGAAAGGGTTGGTTGGTTTGTTTTTAAGAGCTATACTTGAAGGAATATTTTCTGGTTTCTGGTGTTACTTAGGATTTATTTATTAGGAGATTTTTTTTTTTCTATGGAGGTTTCCTCACAGCATCTTAAATATGTGTGCAAAAAAGCTAAAAAGAAAGATCATTTGGACAAAGCAAATAGCATGCTTTGCTGCTGTCACAGTTTTGTCAGTGGTGGGGCATACAGGGAAATTACTTCTTTTCAGAATTGTATCCACCCAGAATTGCACTGCAAATTCATTTTGAGACTTGCTGCTGAAGGGTAATTAACAACAAATACCCAATGTGAAAATTAAATTTTTTTTTCCTCGTGGTAATAGATGAAAATGTTGAGTGACTTATTTTTTAAGGGAAGTCATAACATTTAGATGTGTAAGAATATAACTGCCTTTTAAAATGTAAAATAGCTCCATAAGACTACTTACCTATCTGTACATGACATCCTCTATGCTCCTTAACTAACGTTTGCTTTGTTAGTAAGATGAAACAAGGATTTGAAAATGAAAGACAGTCTTGGTTTGGAAGAGCAATTGTTACCAGTGAACTTTGTTTCTTGGAAAACTAAGAGCACAGAGCTGGTAACTTTTGCTTTCAAGTATTGAAGCCTATGTTTCAGGCAGATGTGCAGGTCCTATTTTGAAGGATTTTGATGATCAAGGATCACTTTTGAACTATTTCAATTTCCAACCTACTTGAAAGTGAGCACCTTCCTCCTGTCTGTGCTTGAAAAATCATGAAAGAATCACAGGCTGGAAAGCAGCTAAACTAATCCAGATTAAAGAGGCTGCATTCTGGGGTAGCTGAGGGTCTCCTTACTATGGCAATTGCCTACCCAAATGTAGAGGCTGAGTAAAGTGTCATTACAGTTTTCACAATCTTGTTGCTGACCCAATATTGGAAGATTTTAATCTAACATAGGAAAGATGATGATGATATTTATTCTATCTCTGAAAGCAGCAATGTGCTCAGTATCTTTTACGTTTGATTCTTGCAGGCACTTTGAATGCGTATCTTATACCCTGTATCCTGCTTTTGAATTTGCAGTTCAATATCATAATGCTTCATCTTTCAGTGGAAGAGCCAGCTTTAATATAAAGCCTAGTAAAAACCTCAGGGTTACACTCTGTATCTGAACTGCTTTAGAGATCAACCCAGCTGAATTCTAATTTGTGGAAGAAAGCTTCCCATGCTGCATTTGCACTGTACACATTTAGGGAGACTTGGAAGAGTTGATCTTGAAGTGTCATTTAGGCTGATTGTTCTGTTTTCAGTAAAATTTTGCCTGTAAGAGCCCTTGAACATACACTAATGAAGAAAGAGGTGAATAGAATTAAATCACAGGATTCTGAATCCACATTGTGCCATGTATCAAGAGACTAAAGTTTGTAATTAAATATACTGAACAACTCTATCCAAGCCTCTTCACAGTTCAGATTTGAAGTTCAGTATAGTGGTGCTAGCCCATCTTGAACCATGTATCCATCAAAAAATTCAAGGTCAAGAGGGCCCCAAACTACCAATCACTTCTGTTGGGAATGCCTGTAAGATGGCTCTTATTTTCAGTATCTGACACTGGAGATGGGAACTAGAGTGGGTGGAGGGATGGAGGTCCTTGCGAAAAATAGCAGACCAAGTGACAGTGTTCTTCCACCCCTGAATCAGGACACAATGACATATAGCTGCCACAGAGTCCTGTACAGCTGCTAGATGAGCAGTGTCTGAGTCAAGATCAATGCTGTGGTATTCCCCGTCTGTACCCTTTTATTAAGCACAATTCTTTGGACAGAAGTAATTTTAGCAAATCTAGGAGGATGTGGGAACTTCTCCCCTTCCCTGCCTCTTTGTTTAAGGCTGTAGTTCATCCAAAAGCTGAAAATGCTACTTAAACAAAAGAAAATCACAAGCATCTGTGACAGGTCACTACTCTGTCCTTAAGGAAGCGGCAGTGAGAGGGCAAGTCTGTCATCTGGGCAGGCAGCGGGGAGAGGACTGTGAAGTCTCATTGACTGCTTGGTTAATGGCAACATACTGAACTGTTGGGCAGGCTCATTAAAGGCACGCTGTTAATTTGGTCAGGCAAGAGCTGCCAGGCTGCATTGTGTAGAGTCAAACAGTGTGAATAGAGCCCGTAAGCAAAGCTGCTGGAATCTGTTTTTGTGTTCCCTTTGGATGGCTGTCCTCTGTTTTTGGCTTCTTTTCCAGTTCAAAGTGGCCACGTGGAGTTTTGGCACTGTTAGTGTTGCCCGAAGATTAGTTATAGATTGCAGAAGTAATCTAACTTGTGCTGAGGTGAGTTACCCTACTTCTCTTCTCAGCTCTTTTTTGCATACGTACATTTAGCCAGAGCGTCAATTCACTACCTCCGGTGACTTAATTCTCTTTAAAACCCAATTTGAAGTGCTACAGGTATTTTCTGTATCTTCACTGCTCACATCTACTAGGCACTAGCTATATGGCAATTAAAGTTTGCATTTCTTTTCCTGCTTTCAAAAGATAACCTTTCTCCCTTCCACTTCCCGCAAGTCACAGGGTCCTGCAGGTGGTTTTGGAGGTATGACAGGATGTGCCCCATAAATCCACTGCAGTCCCTAGAAGAGCTCGGCAGTGAGCTGCAATGTTATGGACTGACCCTTTTGGGCAGAGAAGAGGGAGACCCGTGGTGGGGAAAACCTTCCACATGCAACCTAGCTGGGTGGGCATCCTGACTCCTTGTGATGGACTGGAGTGATTCCTTGTGTGATTATTGTAAAAGGTTGAGCAAGAGTAAGAGATTGTTTCCATCTCATAAAGGGAACAATCAGATTGTCTCAATGCTGTCTCTCCCCAGTGTGCGTCAGAATATACCGTTAATTTAGGAGTTGGAACCCAACAGAGGATTTTCTGATTCTCTACCATGTGTTTGCCTTTATGACTCCAGTTCCTCTCTCTTCCATTGGGGATGTTTTTCCCTGACATCTTCAGTCTTATTAAAACTTATTTTTGTGTCTGCCTAGTTTTCTACCAGAGAAAAGGCTGAAATCAATAATTTTCTGGTAACCATTTTTTACGTTTTCATCTGATTTATCTGATTATGTTAAGGCTGGGTCAAATACTCCATTAAGAGTTTCAGATGCTATCAGAACCAAAGCAGAAAAAAGTTTCCCAGGAGATCAACTGTGTGTGATTGCATGGAACAGACTTAGCTGGGAATTGGCCTGCACACTTACCTTGCAGAGAGCTGCACAGCTGCAGCACTTCTGTCACTAAATACCCAGGGAAATCATTAATTGTGAATAGACGACATTCTCCACCTGCTGTTTCAGGGTCTGTTATCACGCTAGGAGGCTGCCCTCCTCCCCAGGAACAAGAGGAATTCATGCCTCTGCCTATTCAGATAGAGGGATATCTATTTAATGCAGTGCCCCATTTAGGGAAGTAAAATAGTGTTTTTCCAAGGGTGGAAAACACTTGCTGTGTGGGAGGGAACGCTTCTTGCAAACAAGCACTGAATTTCCTCATTTTACGTTACCAGGGATTTTTATTAGAATAAAGCTGGAGGGAGGGAAATTTGGAATGATTCTGGGAAGCTTTGACTCAGGAAGGGGAGAATGATTCATAGATTTTTATTATCGTTATTTATGAAGGAGAACAGACCATTGAACCTAATCTTTTACTTATCTTTCTCTTTGAAAACTTAAAGCACTTTTGCAGTGACCCCAAAAGAGTTTGTGGGTTTGAACCAAGGTCTTTCAGCATAAAAGCATAAATCCCAGCCATGGAAGCTAGCCTACAACCATTTTAAGGTAGATTTATTCCTATTACCTACATACTTGATAAGTAGTTTAATAGTGAATCCTCAGTGCATCCTTTCTCTGATTGTGAAGCAGGGTGGTAAATAAGTTGTTCACGGGAAATGGGAGCAGCAGAGGCACTGTACAAAACTGAGATCTGACAAGTCTTGAGACTTGCTGCTCTCTGTGTTGTGACAACGGTCAGTTTATCTCTGGTTATTGCTGGAGTCTCTATGTAAGAGGACATTAATTCGAGAGTCATTCTTTAGTTTTGATGGGGTAAATTTGATTACTGAGAAGAGCAGCTTATTTAGTAGCAACCTTTTTCTTCTCCTTAATTTGGAAATGAACATTTACTTCTCGAAAAATAACTTTCCTGTTAATAATAAAAATATAAGATCAGTCACAAGGTGTAGATTAGAAAGGAGTTTCTAAGCTCCAGCTTAAGATCATTTTAAGAACTATGAGGTGATTTACATTTATTTTTGTATTCTGCTACTATGAAAAAAAGAATAGTACAACCTAAACTATGTTTTAATTAAAATTTGGCAAGAGCATTTAAATGAAGGAAAAATAAAAACTTGACGCAGTCTGTGTCACAACTGTAATTTCATTCTTGTACTTCAGAAGATAATGTAAGTTAGTTTTTTAGCTAATTCCTTAGGTCAGTTCTTTAAATAATCAATCAAACTAGATTCTTTCCAGTTTATGAAAATGGAAAGGCACTTGACTGTGGCCATACGGTCTTATCTTTTTCACTTACGGTATCATATTGTAAAGGCCTATACACCCCTAATACTTTTGGGTGTGCTGTTAGTGGCTGAGAATCAGGGAAGCTTCCAAGCTTTTAACTTACTCTTAACTGATGGACACTGAAACAAACATCTTCATAATCCTGTTAGCAAAGCAGTCTCATCATATCTAAGCTACTGGCTTGAATTTTGCTCATATTGTTGTCTGTTAAGACAGGTAGCAGCTTAATCTCAGCAGATGCAGAGTATGCATGCAAAGACTCTTCTAGTGAGAAAAATGATATAGAAAGGACAACATCCATTGTCACAGCAAGTATAGAAACTTGAATTTAGATTTGTATTTCACTGCACTGGACAAGGCAGAAGCCCTCAGCTTCCAGAAGTGTGAAGCAAACGCTTCTGACAATTGTCCTAGAAGGATTTCCTTATAGACTCAAGAGAACTGGTTTATGTCAGTAGCTGTAATAAACACATTGTGCAAAGTTAAGAAGTCTCCAAGGCTTTGGATAATCAACAGAAGTCTTAGTTAAGTTCAACCTCTGATAAGAATTTTTCAGTAATTACAGATATTTAGTTGACATGTAAGCAATCCTCTAAGGTTACCAAAAATAATTTCTTTGTTTGTACTTAATGCGGTTGAAACTTTTTTTGCTTAAAGGTCCAAAGTAATGTCAACCACATGGCAGCGGAAGAGATGTGACAAGGCATCAGAAATCCCTCAATAGTCTCTTAGTAAAGGTGCAAAATAAACTCCTTGAACTTTACTGTAGTCAGTTCATGCCTGAAATGAACTTGTCTTGTGTCATGTCAGAGAATCTGGAGAACTGTTTTGATAGAAATAAGATATCCTCTGTCATGCTTGTTTGTACCTTCCAAAACTGAACTCAAACAATGAGCCATACAGTCAAACACTGGAGTGTATAGGTAAAATTACAAGGAGAGGCTGTTTAAGAACAAACATATGTCAAACATAAGGTATAGGCTTCCTCCTAACGGGCTTGGACTTTGTAGCCCAGTTAGGTTGCCAGAATTGAACACGATGTGCAGTTTGTGGCTTTTGTGTCTTATTTCCTAATGCAATGCATGATGTACAAATCATATACTGCAGCAAAATACGGGGATCTGTAGTTACCCTAACAAGTGGCCTGTCTCTTGTCCTTGATTTGACCCCTGCTGTTCTCCTTAGCTATCCTGATCTCCCTCTCCAAATTAGCCATCTCTGCATAAAGAAAATGAGCATCAAGGTCTATTCCAGCAAGAGGGATCGTCATAATGAGACTAAAGGCTCCGTTTCATGGAAAGATTTTGACGGTCAGCAACATGATAAAATCCACAGTCCAGGCAGTACATCCCAGAGATCATTATTAAGGAGTGTGGTTAAAAACTGTTTTCCTGGGAGTGATTTTGCTGCTCGGGCAAATCTCTCACAGGTGCTATCTATTAGGAATGCCAGACCACTTTTTATAAACAAGCAAGCAAGAGCGATCCAAAGAATAGGCAATGATGTGTTGGCTTGCCAGCAGGGAAAGTCCAAGAGATGACTGCAAATTTTAGTGGAAGTAGAATTTTTGGGGAAAAATCCATAGTCTATAATGGGATCTTTGAAAGGAACTATTTATTCTGTACAAAATCGTCCAGTCTACAGAACTGACAGTTTAAGAAACAAATAGAAATACCCAAAGAAAAACCCAAGCAACCTAGCCTGGTTATTGAATGAATGTTGCCCTCCTTTTGTACAGTATAGGTGGGACTGACAATAGATGTAAGTCATCTGCTATGAACATGATTTGCTTTGCCGTAGCCAATTTCAGCTGCAGCAGCCAACACTGATTGTTCAAGTTGGGTGACACGAGCATTTGTGATCTGAGATGCAGCCCCCATTTTTCTTTTTTCTTTTTTCTTTTTTTTTTTTTTTGGATGATCGAAAGAATCGAAATTATAGGGACCTTCCTCACCTGAGAGGCATAGAGTTAGGTAAGTAGATATTTTTGTGAATTATCTTAACAGCACCCCCCAGCTTTAGCCTGACAATATAACACTGATATGTTCCTCTTCTCTCTTAGGAGTGAGAATTCAAGATCCAGCAAGAAGGTAAGCTACATAGTTAAACAAATTCCACATCCACTCCAAAAAGATTTTTGCTAGAAATCCTTTCAGTCTGAAATTCAGATATTCTTTGAAGCCAGTTCTCTTGCAAAATTTTCTGGTCCTTTTTTTTTTTCTGTAATACCTTAAAGTACATGTAGAATGTGATAATTTATTCTTTTGTTTCCTTGGCTAAGGAGAATTCAGTGTGGTGTTTTTTTTTTTTTTTGCTTTACCCCACCAGTTTGAGTGATTCATCTTGCCTTCCAAAATGATTACGTGTCCATCAATCCAACCGTAAACCCTTTTTGAAAACTCCTCGCTGGTGTTATATATACTGAATAAATTGAAGCCAAACTATCTCAAATATATGTTTCTGTGACACAATAAAATGATTGCTAGGATTATAACTGTCTGTAGCTGGAACTGAGAGCTATTTCAGCGCTGAGCAAATAAACCAACCAACCTTCCCATTCCCCAACCCCCTCACTAAAACCACTGGAAAGTGTGTATAACCAGTATTTGATCTTTTTCTGCAGCTTCCAGAAGCAACGACCTGAAACAGTCCTCTCACTACTTGCCACCTGTAGCCTCATGTGCCTTACCTCCGAATCACTGCGTTCTTCTGGCACTGAGTCAGTCTGCTTGTTGTTAAACATTTTCCCATCTGTTTTTGCCTCCACACTGGATTTCTCCTGGACCCTCGAAGTGGTGAATAGTCTCAAAGGAAAATGACCCAATTGAAGCAGAATACAATTTGAAGAACCCTCCACGTGTTATTACTAAATCATGGAAGCCTGCCTTCAGGATTAGTGGTTCCTAAGTTGCTTTGGTGGCCAGGGCTAGCAGCTCTCTGGTAGGCAGAACAGGTCTCAGGTGGCCTCCTTGGCTCTGGTTTTGCTTCAGGTTGTTTTCACTTCTCTTTCTTCAGAGGTGTATTTTTTCCTCAGCTACTCTTCTTCCTCTCTCACTCATGTGGTGTTGCTCTTCTCTGCAAATACACATAACTTAAATCACAAATTCTGTGGTTCCACATTCTGCTCTTTGTATTTGGGTATTAAATTTCACTTTATTTTTAATCAAGCCACATCACATTTCTTTTTGGGGTCACAGAAGCATGTTTGGCATGTTTAAGTTGCCGTGGTGAGGTTCTTCTCCAAACAGAATTCAAACCATTATGTTACAGTCTGTACCAGACCCTTCCTAGCAGCTGTGTTTATACAGCTCCTAGTAAAATGGGTCCCTGATTAGGATTTTTGAATAGCTCATTCACTGTGAAAATGGTATTTTGAACCAGCTAAAGCTATTAAAAAAAATTGGGATAATATATGATTAAAAGTTTTGGTTTGAGGAAACGTCAGTGGCAACACCCTGCCAAATTTTAGGCCCAAAACATCACCAATAGTATCGCAAAGATACAGTTACTGGAATTTAATTGGCCAAGAAATGTTTTTCTTTCAGTTGTTTAAAAAAAAAGCTGCAAAATTTGTTTGACAGAGTGTTCAGAGTAGTCACCCAAAAGTTTTGTAGTTTTTTGTAGTTAGAAGTTTTGTAAATTATATGAAACTGAGGGCAGTTTCTTTATCTTGGAATTGTCAAGCAACGGTAATTGAGGGCAACTTGATTCAGAATAAGAAACTGAACATTAGAGCAGTTCTGGGGTGCTTCACACCTATCAAGATAAGCTGTTTGAAAAACCAAACCCCATCCTCTCTTCTGAGTGATGCTGGTACACACTGCAGACCCTGTGTGTTGGACAAGTGGGTTGTAAATAGCCGTTCTGTTTCTGCCATGCCAGGCAACCTCTTCATGAGGTTGGAGAAATGGTAGTTGGTGTGCGAGCAGCGATGCCTTCTGGTGTGCAGGGAACCCTACAGACTTGAAAAGTGTTAAGGCTGGGAGGAAAAGGTACCTCATCTGGGCTCTTTCCCCCCCTGTGGAGTTAGCAGCTGCATTTCCAATATTCTGCAAGTTTGGTTACATGCTTTCTTGCGGGTACTCGTGTTAAACAAAAACAGTAAGCATACGTTAATGCAGGGAAACACAAGTGCTGCTTCTGCTCCATTAAACTGGAACACATGATTAAAGACCAAAAGCTACTTTGGCTGACAAACTCCATATTTAAATGTTTTTTAAATTGTAAACTCAGAGAAAAGATTTATAAGTTTGTGTCATGATCCATAAATCTAGATCTCCTCTTGTCCTTTTACTCTAGACAAATGGCTTGTAGAGGAAATTGTAGTGGTTTGGATAAGTCTAGGTTTCAGCAGTCAGCCCTCTTAGGTCAGACATGTAAGAAACATCTGTAATTGTTTGAGGAATTTGGCAGACTTGTACTTAAATCACATTTTCCCCTTTGAAACTTGGAAATGCCATGTATAAGTTACACACACGAGCCACATACCTCTGCGCTTGTGGAATTAGACAAGGGATCAACTTGCTGTTACATTGCAAATCTTACTGCAAGGTAGGAGCAAATTGATACTTTGCTATAGTAAAAGAGACCAGCTTAAGGTTCTCTACCTTAGGAGAACTCTGTACCTTTTTTGTGCCTCAGAATAAAATCTAATAGTTTCAAGGAGAGTTGCCATTAAGTGGCAGGCTACTTCAGTGTTCAGAATTTGCCACTTGGTTTGGATTTTGACTAATCGAAAGGTTCTTTGAGTAAAATTATACAAACCCTCCTTCCCAGGCAGAATTGCTGTTACGTGCACAGTTGTCACATACTGGGCCTCTTGAGTACATTTAGCATACAGCTGTGTATAGTCTGTCTAGAATCATCTCATCCTGTAATGAGATCAAGTGAATTCAAAGCATATTAAGTTTAATCCTGGTTTTCAGGATTATACCCTGCAAATTTAAAATTGCAGAGTATAAGAAAGGCATAATGTTCCTGACTGCTCATTATAAAACATGAGGCCCAGCTCATTGTGAAGTAAGTCTTTGGTTCTGCCACCGAAAGCAGAATTCGGTAAACAGACTTCAGTGGGAGATACAAGCTGATGTCTGGTGACCTTTGTCAAGCAGAACAAATGATTGCTACGTTTGCTAGAATTGTGTTAGTGCTGGATGCTTCTGGTACAGCCTGAGCAAATGAAGTTTAAAAGTCAGGCTGTCTATCAGCAAACCTTGCCTTTTGATGGAGTCTACAAATGCTGTAGCATAGATGTTCCAGGCAGGAATTTGAGGCTCTGCTTTTATTTGATGCCAGGTACTTTAATAGTTTCAGAAAGTGATTTTGCTTGTACTAGAAAACCATGATGAAAACAGGCAAAATCCTGACTAATGTGTTAAAATCAATTCCTGTGTGTCAGATTCCTGCATAGCACGTCCTTTGGTGGACACAGTAGTGGTCTCAACAACCTGAGGAAGAGGCTGTCACACAGGTTCTGCATACAGGCTGCATCTCTGTGTATTCCCAGGAATGACGAAGAATAGTGTCCTGGTTCCGGCAAGGATGGGGTTAATTTCCAAGGAGCCGGCAGGGGAGGCACGTATTCCATACCACGTGACCCATGCCCCGCTATAAAAGGAGCTAGCCGGGGCGGGGGAGTCAGTCGCCACTCGGGGGCGGGTTGCGGCGGTGCGGGTCCGGTCGGTGCGCTTCGCGGCGGTACTGTAATCGCGTTCTTGTATTCCTTTACCGGTGTTATTGTTTTTCTTTCTTTCTTTTCTTTCTTTTTCCCTTTGTCTGTTCTGTTAAATTATAATATTTCAACCCACGAGTTTTGCCCTTTTCTGCTGATTTTTCCCACGGCTGTGGGAGTCGAGCGAGCGGCTGCGTGGTTCTCTGTTGCTGGCTGTGGCCAAACCACGACAAATAGTTATAAAGTATTTAAGCTTAGCTCAGCTCTTAGTGGACAAAGAGCCAAAACCAGGCAAGAAAACCCCCCAAAAAAGAAAAGCCAAAATTTGCAGCTACTCATTATCAAGTTTTATATGAATGACCTATAAGACCTAAAGGTGATTCGGAGACTCATCTGTGTTTCCGACCTTGACCACTGAAACGCTGGAAAGTTTACTGGTAGCTTTGAGCTCGAGGATGTACTAGATTTCTTCCTAGCAGAATTCAGAGACCAATCTTGTGTGATGCCAAGCCGTTCCATGTTCAGCACCCTGCTTTATTTTAAGGACGAGCTTGGTTGTCAATAGTCCTTCTGAGGCAAGGATTTTTACTGTGGGCTGATTGAGTGAGAGTCGCGCTAGAGGGAACGAAAGTGGGAGAATTGTCTCCCTTCAAGCCATTCCTGGAACAAAACATACCACTAACTGTCTTCAGTATGTCACTACTGTAGCATGATAGGAAACAGGCTTAGGGTTTTCTTGCAACACTTTCTGCCACCTCCTTTACTTTAGTTTTTCTTTCTGTCCTCTGTACTTTTTTCCTTATTCCTCTCTCCTCTACATTCAGTATCTCCCTCTGTTTTCACTTACTATTCCTTTACACACTTAATCTGAGGCAGTCAGTTCTAATCGCCTTTTTTTTGCCTTTACTCCCTGGGAAACACCCACATCCTTTCTGTTCCCTTCCCAGGGTATTTTTTGTATGCCAGCACTGGCACATCTTAGCCAGCTTCAAGCCTTCCTGCTCCTCCAGCCAGGCAAGTAGTTGATAGCAATAGACTGGGCACCTGACTGGCCTCAGCTGTATATCTCCCCTTTTGGGATGTTCTCGGTGGCTACTGCTATGCTTGATGCAGAGTGGCCCGGTTTCTCTGTGTGTGGTGGGGGTGGCAGAAAGGGTTGGCATAGAAAGCGCAAAGCAATCTGGCATCTTCCACAACTGCATTTTTTTTCTCCATGAAGAATACAGATTTCTTTTCAGGAAGATTAACCTGTTTGGAAGGTGTTTTTCACATCTTCAGGGGAACACAATGTAGTATTTCTCTTGCAAGCTTATCTGAACCACTTCAAGAAGTTGCGGTGAGTATGTTAGAGCTGATTGGCAGTTGTCAGTCACTGGTTATACATCTTCAATGTTTTTCTTAGGCAAGCTGAGTTGCCAGATATAGCTCTCTGGAATGTACCAGGAGGCAATGCAGCGTTTTCATTTAATTGCTTGTGTAGATAGCTGCAGGATTGTGGTGTCAGAAAATATTGCTAAATCTCAGGGGATTTCTTGGCATTTTGTTGCCACAATAGGGTCATAGTTGTCACAGTGGCTTAGTACAACCACAGAATATATGTACAATTATTTACGCAGCCTGAAAATGTAGTGCAATAATAAAATACTCTATTTATATATCTGCAACTTGCATTCATTTGAGTCTTCTTGTGCTACTTTTGTCCTTTGCTGTATTGTTTAAATGCATATTTCTCATATTTGAGATTTATAAAGATGTTAAGAAGAGTTGTATGCTGTCAGTCTGGTCACATTTTGCAACCAGTCTTAAATATGATCCTATTTGTGGGTTTGTGTCTCTCTGCTGTCATTATTACCCAGGCATTTCAGTTTTGTAAATCTATATTTATAAGGAATTTGTTCCACAGTAGAACTGCCATTGCATTGTTAATACCAAGATGACAAGTGGCCTAAAAATGAGGTGTCGAGCAAACATAGGCAATTTCCACTTGAGTTTTTTTGACTGTCCTGAAACCCAGCCAGTCCATGTTGTGGAGCATTTGCGAACCAAGATTAATGCAGTGCAGAGCTGCTGATGAATTACAGGAAAGCAGTCACTTGAGACAAAAATGAGGTTACTGTGTCTCCACCCCTCCCATAGCAGGTCAAAAGCTAGCTTTGTTTAAGAACATAAAGGTATCTGCTTTTCTGTATGTCATAGCTGAGATCTCCTTGTTCAGGGTTATGTTCACTGTATGCAAAATATTAGCCTACAGCAGGAGTGGATTTTTCCAGCAGAAATTACCTTAGTTGCACAAGTGTAAAAAATGCTTTCTCTGTATTGTGTTTTTGAAGATCCTTTTCTCACACTATAATCTTTGTGTCTATTCTTTTTGTTTCCTGTGAGATGTTTCAGTTCAAGCATTATGATTAAGTCAGAGGAGCATTCACCCTGTGAACAACATGAAGAATGCTCGAGTTACCTTCTTACATGTATTTGTGGGATTAGACCATTAACTGTTTAGCTGAAAACATCCCTGGCAGGTTGCTTATATGCACAGCTGTTCTGGAACAAGCAGAATTGCTTACATGAGTAGAAAAACTCAATGTGACCTTGCAATGCTACTTAGCAAACTCATAGACACATTGGTCATGGTAGAGTATTAGTGGAGGAGCTTTCCTTTTGTGCTTTTACTGTTTCTATTTCATAGAATCATAGAATGGTTTAGGTTGGAAAGGACCTTGAAGATCATTGAGTTCCAACCCCCCTGCCATAGACAGGGACACCTCCCACTAGACCAGGTTGCCCAAGGCCACCTCCAGCCTGGCCTTCAACACCTCCAGGGATGGGGCCTCAACAACCTCTCTGGGCAACCTGTTCCAGTGCCTTACCGCCCTCACAGTGAAAAACTTATTCCTAATGTTCAATCTGAACCTGCCCTCTTCTAGTTTAAAGCCATTCCCCCTCGTCCTATCACTACATGCCCTAGCAAAAAGTCCTTCCCCAGCTCTCCTGTAGGCCTCCTCTAGGTACTGGAAGGCCGCAATAAGAACTCACCTGGAGCCTTCTCTTCTTCGGTACGTTCTTGCAGAACAGATCTGAAATCCAAGCCAATCGGACTAATCTGATAAAATAGGTTTTAGAATGAATCTAACACCAAACTGCTGCTCTGTAGAAAGCATACATAAACAGTATTTATTGTCTGTAGCCACGAGAGGGAAAAAAAAAAAAAGCCCACGTGTAGGATGGCTGCATTCAGTGACTGCAGCAGCAGAGTTTCCTAAGAACACTGAATGTGATAATCAGTCAAGTGTGTTAGCCTAAACTTGCTAATAAATGTTTGTGCACAAACCCAGCCTCTCTGAGAAAGGGGAGAGTGAGCTGAAAAATCATCCGTGGAAACATGGAGATATTTTTAAGTTGAATAGGGGGAAGAGGAGGAAAAATACGATTTTCAGGCTGTAATGAATCATGGCTTTGGAGGACATGTGCATGTGCAAGGACCTTGAGGGAGGAAGTGGAAGATAGACAATTCAATGTCTTTGAACACTGACAAATCACCTGGCTATGCTTAATGATCTGACAGCATCTTCTCACCAGCTGCATCAACATTATGGCTATTCATCACTTTTATGGATTCATAGCATTAGGTAACACAACTTTTCTATCAACACATGGTTTTTCCTGCCTGGTGAGCTGAGAAACAGCTTCTTATAGTTACTTCAGCACACAAATGAGGAAGTTGTATTCCATTTCAGATTATGTAATTTATGTCTCAGAACCATTTTTGTCTGCCACAACCATTTGAAGCTTGAGACGTTGATTCCAGAAACTGTTATTTTGCTATTCATCATCAAAGGTTTGATCAAATGTTTCTTCTGATCAAAATATTTGTGTCTTTACAACCCTCTTAGTGAGACTTCCCGGTGTCCCCTTTGATGCAGTTTCAGAATGGCTGAAACTAATAAAATGTACAAATGGAGAGGTTTTCATAAAGATAGCATTTGTTTTGGGAAGCAGTGATATCTTTACCATTTATTACTGGGAAGCAGCTATGTCATCACACTTGTTGGGAGACAGCCGTACACAGCTGCTGGATGGAACTGATATTTAGAAAGCTACTTTATAAGAAGCATCATTCATCACACTGATCCACGGAGTGGCCTTGATGCTGCCAAAACTAATGGGTATGCTGTAACATCAGCAACCACATTGAAATAAGAAGTTAGAGTCTCTTGGGTTTGGACTTCGTCGAATTTAAAATGGTTTTGTGTGAAGGTGGTGTTCATGGTTTTGGTGGTGATGGTAGTTATATTGGTCATTCACATGATTTGCCCTAGATGATGGCTTTTTGGACCAGGAAGGACTGTCCAGTGCTTATGCTGTTAAACTTTAAGAAAATACTTCATGTACAAAGTGATGAGATTTTTGTGGTTGACTAAAGAATCTGTGGAAAATGGGAGAGCAGGTCTGGAACTGGGGGGATTCCATTTGCAAATAACATAGAGGCCAGACCCTGCTATTTATAGTATGGAGTTTCTGTCATATTCCTCTAACACAATGATGGTGAGAAGCCATTCAGAAGTGCATTCTGATTTGACCATGTTTATGAGCTTTCTTGTTTTCACTAAGTATATTTGCATATCTGAATTTCCCTAAGAGAGACCTTCTAAGCAGAGTTTAAATTAAACTTCATCATTTGCCAGAATAAAAATGAACATTGTATAACTGATGACAGAAACTACAGTTCACGCTCGAGTGCAAGTATCAAAGAGGACTTTGGCATAACTAACATGGTATCCTATGCAAATATTCATAGTTGAAAAGGAATTAATCCCTTTCCAGAGGACCAGCACGAATCTTTCAATGGCACATAAGCCAGCTTTTGAGGGGAGCAGGTGCTTAGCAAGCCCTGAGGATTCAGATTTCAAAACAATCTGTACTCTGCATTGACACATGCAGATATCTTAAATTTTCAAACTCTTTTTCTATTTCAAATTTGCCATAAATTCTATATATTGTGAATTTAGCTGTAACTTACATGGCTTGCAGAAATTCTGTAAGAGGAGGACTTTGATCATCTCAGTCTGGACCTGGACAATATCAGCTTTAAGTTGGGATAGAACAAAGCTGTAATTGATGATTGGCCAGGTCTCTTTGCCAAGCTGCTCATTTTGATCATTCATAGCAAGAGACCCTTATTTTGTAAAAATCCTTTTGTTGGTGAAGACAGCAGACAGGTTCTATTCTGTCCTCAGAGAAGGTGGCATGGTGCCAGTGTCAGCAGCCAGCAATCCAAAGTGTTGTGTTTAATCACAAGATTAATTTTTTCCTTTTATTGGCTTTTCCTTTCAATATCACCAAGCATGACATGTTGTAAAACAGTAACACTGGTTGAACAAGGGTTGGCTAGCATCTCTAAGCCCCCTGGCTATGATGATAGCAAAATGAACATTTGGCTTGATGTGCAGCCAATAGACTCCCAGGAAACCAAACTGGGAAAACACAGTTGTCAATGAATGAGCCATGTGCCTGGTGAAGAATTAGGGAAGAGGAAGCAAGATGCACCTGGGTATAAGAGCTGTACTGGGGCTCACGTTTTTTTTTTTCTTACACATTTCCAGCATACACGGTTTCAACAGCATGTGAAATACCTGAGTTTTCAAGCTATAGATCCAATCCATTCATGATTTGTGGTTACATTAGAATGTATTTATTTTAGCCTTAGACTGGCCATATGCAAGTTAGCTTCTAAAAGTAGATGGTAGAAGATATAGATCAAGCTAAAGATTTGTACTCATCCTACTGAACACAATGACTACAAGGTGTTGCGCTTTGTATTGAATCATATAGGAAAAAATGCCTTTTTTTTTTTTTTAAGAGGGATGATGCTAGATTCAAAACTTTTTTATCCTCGGAGTCAGCAGAAGTGGCTGGTGAGCACCCCTAGTGTGCTGAGCCATCATGCAGAAATCTGGTCATAGGTAGGAGTGCTTGCTGTGGAGAAGATGACAGGCTTAGTCTGTCAGCTCCTCAGTCTTAGCTCCTCCTTAGTCTGCAACCAACCATGTTCATTCATCTGCATTCACTGGACTTCTCTGGTCTTGGAATGAAAGTTTAGCAGAGTTTGGTGTGAGTGCAAAGTGCAAGAGTGGATAACTCTCTGCTTGGCAAAGTAGTGTATGTGAACTTCCAGAAGCTGCATTTTGAGGTTTATTAATATTTTAAAGCTTACATGAATATACTCCCATCTTTCTATTGTCTATATTGTAACCTAGTAATATTATGCTCCTAATGGTCTGTGCTGCCAAAGACAGGTGATAGAACTTTACTGTACATACAGGAAGATAACTGTACCTTCAGGGTAATGTCCCTTTAAATTAAGATTCCTGTTTGTGGATTTGACTTGTTTTACTGATATCTTCAGATTTGCATGTACGATTTTCAGCCAAAGTAGCACTTTATTAGCTTTTCACAGTCAATAGGTAGGGCAAACTATAATAATCAGTTAATCTACTGTATGAATAATAAAGCTGCTAAAAGTTCAAGGACCATTGCATGGCACAGTCAGATGTTGGTGCTAGTTTGTCAAGGCTGGGTTCCCTTGAAAGCAAAGGTTTCAGATTGCTGCCTTGACTTGCGGTTGTTCTTAATGCCCATTTTACAGGAGCTGCTTCTGTTCTTCTGCTAGAGGACCTTCCGCAATGAAACTGTTCTATGGGTGATAATCTTGTGAAAAGATTTCAGTAACTCGAAAGTAAAAGTCCACAAATGGATCTCGTATGCTACAGTGTCCCTGTTGAAAGTCACTTTTTCAAACAGACACCATGTGGCTGCTCTCAAGGAAGTGGCCTAATTTTTTGTTTCAAGGATTAAACTTTTAAGCCCCCATTTCCAACCCCATGCCCACTCTTTCAAGGAGCTGAGTGAGACTTGAGTGTTGGGGGGATTAGGTATGGTAATGCATTTATGTAAATATGAGTTATTGATTGGAAATTGCAGGAGGAGACTGCAACCAAACAGCTGATATTGCAAATTTCTCTATTTATTGCAGAGTTAAACAAAATGCCTTATTGTTTAGAGCATTACTTGCCTTGGGCATTGGCTGAGACAGTTGCGTTGGCTGAACAGAATTTCCTCACTCCCTTTTCCACACCACAGAAGATTAAGTAGATAACAACAATTGGCTGTTTTGATCTGGCCTTGACATATGTTCCAACCATCTACTTCATGATCCAACTAAATTATTTTTCTCTTTCACAGCTGCAGCACTTTACCATCACTGAAACTTGTGCTCCATCAGGGGTTTCTTTCTGAACTTTCTTTCTGGTCAAAAGTGAACAATTTTAAAAGATTCCTGCTACAGAGCATGTAAATTCTTTATGCACAGGGAGTGTTCCTGACATGTTAAAAGTATGCAGTCTTTTGGAGTTACAAAAAAGCTCCATTGAAGGAAACACGTTCAAAGCAAAAGTTAGAGGAATCGCATGGGGAAGCTTTAGCATGCTTGGTAGGCAAGAGCTCAAAAAAGTTGTAATGGTACATAGTGATGGGAATGAAAGTTGGAGAGAATGAACTGCAGAATATTTCTGTGAAGAGTTTTCCTCTGAAACTTCACTGGCTGTTCTCATGCATTGTCCCACCGTCTGCTGGGAAAAGGCTTCTTATCAGCAATACAAGTGGGTCATGTAAGTTTCCTGCATCTTGCCAGGCCCCCAGGCAGCTCTAATCAAACATTTTTCAAAATGCTTCCTTGGTTTCTGAACAGAATTTATCAGCTGGCATGGAGCAGTGATTTAACTAGTTCAGTCCTTGATGCAATTGAATGTTGTAGGAAAAGCTGTAAAAGTCCTGCTTTCCTTTCCATGTGCTGCTCTGTAGGAGGGGCCATCTGCTACAGATGTTGGTGACAGTCTCGCTGGCCATCTCTGGAAAGCAAAGATTTGAGGCTGCTGTCTTCCCTTTTGACCAGGGTCGAGGCTGGCTCCAGCTGGTGCTCAATTCCAGCTGTGCTGGCAGGTTGGTTTTTGATTCCCTGCACTTGGTACTACAATCCTGTTCATGTCAGATCTTTGTTCAGAAGGCAGGAATGCACTAATACACAGGAAAAAAATCTGTTTTCCTGTGTGCTTAAGTAGAGGTGTTGGTCTGTTAGTCTGTTGTATATTAGTCTGCATTGTCAGTGTTGTGATTTGGCTTAAATGTAAATACAGAAAAGACTTGGAGCCTGACACAGTGGAGTTGCAGCTATTGGTTGCAAAAGCTTTGAAGGGCCGGAGTTCGCAGCCACGTTAAGATAGAGCATAACTGGGAGTGTCTGGAAGCTGAGCACCTATCTTCATTTGAACAGTTTTCTTCTCCCACAGCTGCGATGGTAGGAGATGAGGTAGCATTAAACGATTATAATACCCACAGCGCTGCGTTTCTTTATGCTTATTTTAGTTCCTGTGTTGTGAGTATCTCAGCAGTCTGCGAACACTGCAGGCACAACTGCTTTCATTGTTTCAAACAATGGTATTTCAACACGCAGAGCACCCGGTGACTGAGAATTATGGTAGATTATGAAGAATGTTCCTCAGTGTGGAAGGTGCTGAGCAGCTAACTAGTAGAGTTGCTTCAGTTATTGAACTTAAAATACTGAAGTGGACTGGCTGAATAGGCTTCTGCATCTGCATTGCAGATTTGCACTGACCATACCATGTTAGATCAATATTAGGCTTGGCTATGCTAATGCAATTTTTCTACCAGACTGCAGTTAGTTACCCAATACTGGCTGGCAGCATCCACCTGTAGTTGTGTCCAGCCTGTAGAAAGGGGATGCTCAAGGAGCAAAACATTTCAAGGCAACTGTCACTGTCACAAGGCCTCCACTTGTGAGCGGTATGATACAGAAAAGTTTGTGTAGCACTGGAGACAACTTAGCAGCAACTGACTGACTGAAATGTGGTAGTATGGAAACTGAAAATTGTGGGGAAGGTAAAGTAACACATTATTATGGTGTTTTACAGTTGCCTTTAACTGAATATACAGAAAATGCCATCATAAAAGACAAATGTAAAACACGCCTTTCCTATTTACCAGAAAAAGTACTTTGTGCCTACTTAAAAATCCAGAAATTTCTAAAGTTCAGAAGTTGCCAGAGAAATAACGAGCAAATGAATGTGTCCTTTCTGAAAACCTTTTTTGATCTGGAGGATGCAGTTCTTACTTTGCCTGTTTGCCTTCACTAACTTCTGTGGAGTCACGCCGCAAGGGAAGACCAGATGTCAAGCCAAACACAACTCTTTGTAAAATTGTCTGCACACAAAGCAAGGTGTGGCGTTAGAAGTAGCTTTCAACACAAAACCAAATGACAAACAATAGATTTCACGTATAGAGAAAAATGTTGTGTTGGTTTGTTCAGCCAACAACTTTACTAGTTTAAAAAAACCTGATGCCTGAACAAACCATGTTCCTTTCAATAGAGGTTATTCAGCAAATCTTTTATGTTTTTATCAGTCTGCAAATCAACTTGACACAGTCATTGATTCCTAAAATTTTAGATCAAGTGGTAACTGCTGGACTCAAACTCACTTAGGACCCACTAGCAGAGCCACATGGGACTGGCACTTTCACCATTTAACATGGCTCTGTGAGGCAGCTGCGGATCATTTACTGTGTCTCCTGAGTCACAGTTCAGGAACCCTTAATCCAAAACAAATGCTGTAAATCGTCCCCTGTGGACCCAGCAAAGTCATCCAAGCTGAAGACTGATGGGAAATTACGACAATTTGCAAGAGAGATGTTTCAAAGAGGTTCTGTTTTTCATAATTTGTGCTGCTAACTCAGGGAGGGGGAGCTGGAGATTTAACTCTCCTGCAGACGACTGCTCAGAGCCTGTGCGCAGTTTCGCTGGAGTTTCCTGAACTGGTATGTGTGCATCGTGGGGTGGTGGAAAAACAGGTCGCGCATTCTCTATCCTGTCGCCACGGGCTTTCTTCCTGTTTGAAGGGAGCTGAGAACTTTAGGTTCTTTTCTTTGTCACTGGTTGTTCTGTCGTAAATGAGCAACACAAGATTATATGTAATTTGAACAATTCAACGCCTGTGTGTTTGTGAAGGTGAGCATTCGGAGTAGAGTCGAACACATAGGAAACAAAATCTTGGTAGAAAGTGAATCTGTTTCTCCTTGCCTGCTCCTCCCCTCTGCTGCCCAGGCAGCCTTTCTGCCAGAAGTGCACACCCAGATTGACTTTTAAGAAGGACGCAGCTTTGCTGAAATGGTTTAACCACACAGATGCCACGCCGTCCCTCAGCTGTTGCGCACTGCACCCCGGCTCCCTCGGAGGGAGGAAGGAGCCGGGTTCAGGGAGTCATGGTACAGAGGCTTTTTCTAGGTCTATTAAGATGTTCTGGATTCCCTTTAACCCCTTCCCTGTGTTGCTGGCACAAATCGTGAAGAATTTAAAACATTTCCAGTTCAAGGCTGGGTTCTGCTGTCTTGGCATCTGTTACTATTCAGAATGAGGATACTTACATTTCTTGCTGTGTTCACTGTATCTTTAGCATAACCATATCATTATATCCAGCCTTTTTTCTCCCCAGCATTCACAAAAAGTCCTTGAGAAACTAAAGCCATGGTTATGTGAATTCAAGAGAAGCAAGGGATACCAAAGGAGCTGCTGCGTATCAATTACTAAAGAGACAAGGCGCACGCATTTTCTCATCTTGCACAGTTAAGACAACGAACATGGAGCTTTTGCTTTTCTTTTTAATAGCCTTTTAATGGAGGACTATTTTCTGCATAGCTTTTGCAAGCACAGAGTTTTGCAATTCAGGAATACTATCAAGTCTTAAGTATTTATTAATTCAACAAAGATGATCGCTCTTGTTCATGGCTGGAAAGGATTCATTCAGACCACAACCTCCAGATGTCCCAGGGACTGTGGTTTGCCTTGAGCTGTCGTGGGGAGGGAGAAGAGAGAATATGATGCTTTAGAAAGTAAAGACAGAGTTAAAGTGCCTGTATGGGCAGCACTCCATTTTGAGGGAAAAGGCAGGATCCAAACAGTCTTTTGTTTAATTACAAAAAATCAAAGCAAAGCACCATGAAAAGCAAACAGATTTGTTAACTTGTCAATTACTTGATTGATCTGGTATTGTAAAAAATCCAAAACCCTGCTGACATCTGTGTATAATGGTGGACAGCAAATGTTGAAGAGCTGATAAAATGAGTGTGTCACTCATGGCTGAGGAACAAACAATGTAAAAAGCTCTTTTCCGAACTGTAGGTTATGGAAATGAGCCTGTAAACGTGTCAGAAAATTAGGTACAAACATCGCAAGTGAGAAGCTTTGGCAAGGCTGCTGTGATAGAAGATGAGGAAGAGAATGGGCCCCATTCCACATCTGCATCTCCATGCCCAACCTGCAGCAATGTAAATCTCTTGATTTAAGGACTTAATAGTCTGTTGTTGATAATCACTGATTTCAGCGACTCTTTCAGTAAATCTGTGTCTATCCCTAGTTGGTGAAATTCTCTTTAGACTGGCGATAACACTTCCCAGTTAAATTTTGTTGAGATATCTTTGTATCCCTTCAAAAAGGGAAGCTTCCCAACACTGCTGAGGAAGGGCAGTTAATGTTAAAGGTGAGGTGTTTTCAGTGTAAAAAATTTACTGAATTCTGGAATATATAGGCAAAACGGTGAAAAAAAACCCAACAAACCTCGACCAGGTCACTTAGTCTAACTACTTGACTGTACTTCTTCAGGTAAATAAAAAGGAGCCTTTTTTAGTCCGGTGGGTGAGTGAAAAAATATTTTTCGTAGGATTCAAATGTGAATCCTGGAATTAAGACATGAAAAAGGGACGACTTTGGCTCTGAAAAAGAAATTGCTTTTCATATTCACCAAAGGGTACTCCAGGGATTTAACTTCCCAGAACACGGTTCGTTTTCACCATCTTATTGCCCTTTGGAGTCAGGTACAGAGTACTACATTTTGAGAAGTTATGAGTTTCCTTTGAAGTTTTCTTCAGAATATGAATTGTAGCTCTGTGCTTGGATTTTCCAGTAGTCATGTTAAAAAAACAAACAAACAAACAAACAAAAAAACCCAAACAAACAGAAAAACAAACAACAAACCTACCAAAAATGTTGACAGTGACATATGAGACCAGGAAGATTGGAGCTATTTGTGTTACGTAACAAATTTATAAAACAGCTTCAGAAAAGCACTGTAGTGACTGAGATAGTCTGATCTTATTCTTTTTTAATTCCTTTTTTTCACTCTGAAATCAAAGTTCTAACTTTGCAAGCTTTGCTTATGTCTCTATGGCTGTCCTCCTGTGATGAGCAGCTCCACGCTTCCCCTAACCATTATGGTAGACTCTGTCTGTTGTTGAAGAGAAATGCAAAGGAAAGTAAGGTATCCCAGAGTTTCAGATGTTTTATAGTACAAGCCAAAACTAGTTTGCTTGTGGCATATGATTTTCAGGAAATTTTCAAGGGAGGAGGGACACGAGGGATAAGGGGTTCATTCAAAAAAAAACTGAACAGTAAATTATCTTTATTACACCCTGACAGCTGTTCAGCAAAGAAGTAAATGTTCATATTTTTCTGAAAAGCAGAATGATGGTCCCTACTCCTTAAATTAAACCAAGGGGAAAAAAAGCATGAGTTATGAACTTCAGCAAAGTTCAGGAGCAACTGGTATTTAAAAAGTACGCATACTAATGCTAACCATTGCTATTGGAAGCAGTGGTAGAACTCCACAGACAAAACATCCCACAGTTCAGATCTGGATCCAAACCTCTTGCTTGAAAGTTTGGCCTGGAAATTTCTCAACAGTTAAATCATAAGATGCTTGACGCTTCTCATTCTGGTCCCAGCTGGGAATCTGGAAAGTGTAATGCTTAAGCTGAATATTTGCTTTGATTCTTGGAAATGGGAACAAGTTCCATCAAGAAACTGTTTGGTTTTTATTTTTTTCCCCCCTGAATTGATTTGCCTGTTGCATATCATTAGCAAATGGTGACACATACGCCATTTCCATAGTCTTCTGTTTTGGTACAAGAGCTGCTAATTGTCCCATTTTGACTCAGGATTGTATAAGCTTTGTTAATGCATCTCAGGTAATTGTAATCCTGTCTTATGTTCCTGAATTATGGCAATACAGTTGGAAGATTTTTAGTTCATCAAACTCGGAGCATTATTGTACCTTTTCTGATAACTTTGTGGTTCTTCAAAAAAAAAAAAAAAAAACCCACACTCCAAAATCACAAAACCCACAGGCTTTTAGTGAATACTGAGGTATTAGTATGGAAAACAGCTACCCTACGTCCACTGCAGTATGTAAGCAGGCTATTCTTCTGTCTTTAAAATTTATGGGGTTTGGGGTAACGCAACTAACACCCAAGTAAAGCAATGACACTGCCCCCATGCCCTCATGGCTGCTGGCGAGATCCCTGCCTTGTTGCATGTTAGAGTGGAATTGGCAAGAAACAAATCTATATACCGGGCTGAATCCCATTTCCCTGTCTCTGTAATTAAGATGCTATCATCTCTTAGGATGTTTTCTAAGCAAAGTAATTTTGTTTTCTGTCAATGTGAATTGAATACCTGTGCACCAAAAAAATCTTGGAAGACTCCCCTTTTATTTTGTCCAAGCTGCTAGAAACTTTTATACCTAAGATGGTGATGCTATGTTTCATCATTTAAATAAAAAAAAATTACAGTTAATGTGACAGTCACTATGGATTTTTTTAGGTTTTTATCGCTCCCCAAAAGCCTTTATTTTTTTGATAGGTCCTGTAATAATATTTTACCTGCAGGAGAAACTGCCTTCAGAAGCCTGCCCTAATCCTGTGGGATGGCGAGCAGAGATGTTGCAGTCATTGATGTTCAGGGAGGGGAGTCTCGGGACTTGGGCTTGGTTTGCGCTGTTAAAATTGGAAATGCTTAATATAAGCCATGGGGTCACAGCCATTTAATAGTTTTAGAAGACTTTGGCTGTGCTGCTACCTTAGTGGCTCTTTTTGGTATCTGTTTATAGAGTGCATGGGAATCTCCTGTATGTGTCCCCTTTGCCTGTGAGCCTGGAACATCTATCTGTAGATCTGCCCATGGGCCT
Organism: Vanellus vanellus; assembly: GCF_965231255.1. Taxonomy (NCBI): domain Eukaryota; kingdom Metazoa; phylum Chordata; class Aves; order Charadriiformes; family Charadriidae; genus Vanellus; species Vanellus vanellus. The sequence continues at coordinate 8,416,020 of NC_138921.1, forward strand.
TGAGACCTGGGGAGGCACCTGAAAATGCCTTTGCACTGCCACACACCCGAATTAAAACAGCCATAGCACCGTGTTCCTCTGCTGTATGAGGATGTGTATGTTGCCACTCAGTCATTTAATTTAGCAACAGGACGATGGGAGAGAGAAAAGAGGAAACAGTGCATGAAAGTTAATTCAGTGATTTCTCTGGGATACTCAAGGAAAGGAGAATAGCTCCATAGAGGGAAAGAGAAGACAGATTTCTAGTAGAGGTGTTCAGAAAAAGGCTGTTGTGACTCTGCTGCTGCCTGGGGGCGTCCCTTCCCAAAACTATAAAGGGGAATGAAGATGATGATGCTACTGGGGAGGGGCGGAGATAATGAGAACAAGCTGAAGTTTGATGTGTTTCTTGTTTTGATGAATGCAAATGGAGAATGCATTTCATTTTGTAACATTTCCACCGGGCTAAGCAGTGTTGTTTTGTTTTATTACTGAACCCTTGGTTTTGTTTTGAACTGTGTACATCTCTTGCAATGTAATCTTACATTTTTACTTGCTGGCTCGTGTGTCCCGCTACCCTCTGCTGGAAGAAACGAGGATTTTTCAACTATGTCCTTGTGCCCTGAAACAGGCCCAGTCCTCCAGCAGAAACAGACCGTGAACTGGTTTGGGAGGACCCCAGTTCTGCCCTGCTGTTGCTGGCATCGGTCCTGTAGAGAAGAGGCCTGGTGTATAAAATGTCACTTGGTTTCAGAACAGTGCATGGCTGGGCGAGGCGGTATGCACCGAGTCTGTGATAGCAGGGTGCTGAACTGGATGACGTGTCCTGTTCTGTTTTGTTACCTTGGCCATAGCTGTTAGGTCTGTTCCGGTTTATGATTAAAGGTGTTGCCAAAATAGACGGACTCACTGATGATTCTCCTCTGATGTCCTGTCTCGAGAGGTGGCTGGTACCAGCTGGTGGCTTGAGAAGGGGTAAAATGTCCCAAAGTAGGTGGTCACAGGGGCATGTTCTTCCCAAATGCAAAGTTTGTTTTATAGATTGTAACATGAAGATGTCTTGCATTTTTATTTTCTTAAATCTCAGCTAAAGCAGTTTTGATTTGTTTTTACCCGGCTTAAAATCTTAATATATTAGGGCCCCTTATACCAGCTATGCAAATTTTCTTTTTCAGTGTAGTGAGAATGAGGTATATAAATGTCATGCTCCCAGTTGAGGTTTCCATGAAACCCCTTCAGGAGGATATTTCAGAGGGAAATTAAAGGTGGCATTCTAAGAGAGGCTTTTGTTTTATTATTATATATTTGCCCCAGTACTTCATATATGAGAATGTTTACACTTTCTACACTATCTTCTGTATCTATTTGAAATAGAGATACCTCTATCTCTTTGTTTCATTCATCTCTTCTGTGAAATATGAAATCCCTAATCTTTCTTGTCCGTACAAGGAAACCTTTCAATAAGTGCAGTAATTTTGCTGCATATGTGTCTAGAAATCTTCAAACAAGAGAGTTCTGATTAGGACTGGCTCCCTTTCCCTGCATAAGCAAGCTATTGCATAGATAAAAGAACTTGTATAGCAGCTCTGAAGCGTGTTATTCAGGCCATGGACAGGTATTGTTTCCAGATTTCAAAGGCAATACATGATCCAGACAAGTCTGCAAGAACCTCTGGTCTTAATTAGTTGTGAATTTCCTGAACAGCTCTTGCAAGTCATGGAAGACATTCAACTGCTATTACCAGCCTCACAGGATTTTCCTTCTCCTCCTTTGTACAAGTCTCTCTAGCTGCCCCAGCACTGCAAACAGCAGCTGGCAGATTCAGCAGTCAGCTGGATATTGGAGTACTTGACCTCCTGAAGGTGGGCAGTGTCAGACCGCCTGCAGCTGGATGGTCCTTCATGTTCATCCAGCTCAGGCCATGCAACGTCCCTGACGGGGCCGGCTGGCATCTCACTGCCAGTTCATGGAGCAAGTGGCACACATGGTAGAGAGATAAGGTCCACCAATAAGATATTCCCTGCTAGTGTCCGCTACTCCAAGCAGCCCCTGAAGCTCTTTTCAATGCAGAGTTTTAACAAGGCAACTTGCTCTCTGATGCAGACCTGTGACAGGCACCTTGACACCTAGGCTAACTGGCATTAAGCTCAGACACTTGGGCTGTCTCTGCTGGTGTCCCCTGCTTTTCTTCTTTTTCTCTGCATCTTGGAAAGCATATTATGTTACCTGCTTCTCTGCTAATCCACTGTGAGGATGTGATCACAGAGTTCACAGCTCATAGTGAACATTTCTTCGGCACATTGGCTCATTGTTAATTTAAGTGGCATGTACTTTAATCTAATAGATGCTGTCTTTTAGTTAAGTAATTTCTCCAGTAGCTGGAAAAGGATGGTGTCTTAGGAAATTTAATTTCTTTCTACTGAAGCTCATGTGGAAAAGGAATATCTAAAAAGTCAGATCAACTTTTCAACAAGGGTAATGTAGACTGTATCTTTTCCCTGATGTCACCATCCCTCTCCTTATCTCATAATATTTCTTTACCTGTTTCTCTCTCTCATCACAGCATATTTACAATGAGCTACCTTGCTTCTGCTACACCACTGTCTCATGAATTCAAACACTGAATGTGTACTAGATGTGTTCTGCTAGTCACTAGTATGTGACTGGGGTCTACAGTGAGCAAAGTCTGTACAAATCCTGCTGTGCCAGAAGCTGGAATCACCTCAAGCGTGTCTGAATTCACCTGCTGATAACTTGAATTTATTTTAAAAAGCAACTCTGTAGGAGCAGCCTACCTCACATTTCTGCATTGCTGGTGGATTCATGCGTGTATTGACAAGGATGAGGACAATAGGGAAAACACTGGAGAACAGTCTTCAATAAGGGAGGAACTATCCTGTGCATTTTTTCCATCAGAGAGGCATAGAATCTGGCAAGTGCAATTCCATCTATTGAACAAAAACATGGATTACAGATTGCTGAGAGGTCTGGAAGATTGTGAGGGTCACTAGTGGTATAAAACCCAAATAAACTGCGTTCTTCATTACTCAAGGAAATGGGACTCTGGTGGACTTGAGACTGTCTGTTTTTAGCACTGCTGTAGTAGATGTGGCATTAATTTAATAATTCGAATGTTTACAAATTACAGAATCACACAGAATGGTCAGGGTTGGAACCTCTGGAGATCATCTAGTCCAACCCCCCAAAATTAGAAGCAGAAGTTTGCATTCCACATGGCATCTTTGAAAATGCTCAGAAAAACTCAGCTTGTGTAGCGTGCATATCCCTTTCAGACACTGAAGTATCTTTAGACCTCCCTGGACACCGTGCTGGGCAGCTGGACTGTGGTTATTGCTGGAAATGGTGCACACGGGAGCCCAGACTGAGGGCAGTGCAGCCACATGCATTGAGAACTCGGCTGTGTTATGAGTTAATTGGTTCATGCAGCATCTTTTGGAGGCAATTCTCTGACGCCCCATTCAGCAAGGTTTCTGCAGCTTGATAATTCCCATGTGTGAATTTTGGAACAGTCTGGAAGTCATTCAGCTGTTGCAGTACAGAGATGCTGGTGGCCAGCCATACGTAGACAGAACTGCAAAGGAATGTTACAGCAGTTCCTTCTTTTTCTAACCAAATGGATTTAAAACTTTCAGTGTGACGGAGCAACTAGTATCTCTCCTGCTGTGGTTATTTTGCAGTGACTACTTACTGTCCTCCTCTTCAGTCGTGACCCAAAGACCACCCATACCCTCAGCTCTCTATTAGCTGCTGGAAAAAGTGGGGTTTGGTTCCAGCTGCTAAGCATTGTACTGATAAAAGCTTGGTGCATGTCTGAGAAGTCCTGGATTACAATCATCCTTGCCTCTTCCAGCTTGTGTGGCATTTTAGGCTTTCCAAAGTCCAGGGCTGAGAAAACAAACCCAGGAGGTTCATGTAAGGGATTTTGTCTCTGGATCTGTACGCTTACTCTGTAACCTGCGCTCAGAGTCCACTCTGATTTGCTGATACACTGACAATTGGCTCCTTTCCATGAGGCACCAGAGGGTTTACTGCTGCTCAGGGTGGCTCTGCTTCCAGCCCATTAGATGGTTGAAGTGCCATGAAGACCTACTGTCTCACTTTGACATGAGCATCATCCGTCTAATATAAAAATGTTATTGTGTCATCTGAAATCCAGCCTATATATACCCTAGAATCAATGCACAATGGGTGCCTTCAATTTGAGGTGCAAATAAAAAGTTGGGCATTTCAAGTGATGCTACACTGTTATAGCATCTTCCTTTACAAGTGCATCAAAACAAAAACTCTGCCCTGGGCTTTCCTATATGTCAGTGAGTAAGTGCTAACCGTCTCTGTGTAGGCCCTTAATTCGCTGCAGGACAACACAAATTTCAAAGCGCTGTGCAGAGAATGATTTTCCTGTTTTGATCCGTATTTGCAAATGAGCCCAAGCCCTGCTGCTGTGAGCAACTGAATGCAGCTCCCAGCAGTAACCTATGTCTTTGCTACTTTTATGGGTACTCTACCAGGTTTCTGGGCTCCCAGCAGCTACTGAGCGTGCAGAGGGCATCTCTGCAAAGCACGTGCGTTGAATCCTGCATAATGCAATACTGTCTGCTCACCGTGCTCACGATGTAAAGTCACATTGCATGTGTAGCTCATAATAGTATGTTGTGCCCATTGGCTGCAGGGTCTATCTGTGCCTGTGCAAAAAGTCTGGGATGGCTGGATGGCTTCTGAAGTTGAGCGTGATGATGGATATGTTTACTCCTGTGTTTTTCTCATTCAGAATTGGTTATTGGTATTCTTATTCCTTCTCTGTATTTCTCCCACATCAGTTCACATGACAGTAGTATCTTTCCTCAGTCTTGGAGGCTGTTTAAAAAGGGAGGAAGGGAACACGCTCCAGAGCTTTCAAGCAGCTTTGTGAAAAGGGTGGAGTGTGTTTTACTTTGGGGTGATATGTAGCCCAGATAAGACTTTTCAACCAAGGACCATTATATCTCAAGTTGACTTTTTAATTGATTTAGCTCCTCTGATCTGTACATTGCCAGACATGAACCACTAGTCTTTGGACTGAGTCCAGGGTGTAATGGGAAGTCCACCCAAACCCCATTAGCTCTTGTTAAACCTGAGTGAATTTCAGCCTAGCACATTTCTTGTGAATAATTAAACAGAGTTAAGCAGGTGGTGGATTTGAACCTCTGTCTCTAGTGTTCAGCTATGTTTCAATTAGGAAGGAGCTCATTAAATTATCGAGGGTTTTGGTGGTGGGTTTGGGAGGGATATTTTGCCTCTTGTGGTGGATAACTGCACCTGGAAACCCAGGGTAGATGTTTTGTTATTTCCCACTTATCACCAGCTCTCATCAGTTTCTCCATAGTAAATTCTCCTGTATTTACTTCTGCTTTTCCCATTTTTATGTAACACTCGGAGTTGTTACCCTTTACTTTGATATCACTTTCTATCAGTACAACTGCTGTACTCACAGTGAGGGTGTAGTGCTATGGCAACAATATATTATCTGCAGTCTTGCCAATGAGTAAGATATGGTGCAGAAATTAGTTCATTTATCAAAATCTGATGTGGCAGAGCTGAGCAAAGGACGTGGCTATCCTGAACCTCAAGCTATTTTCACAAGGCGTGCTGTTCAGTTTTACGTTGGTTATGACACTCAGATACATTCTCTCCTGACTGTTTCAAGTAATGCCTTGTTAAACCTCCAGATGTCTTAGCACCTTGGAAAATATTTTTAGATGTACAATAATCTCCAAGCTATCTTGGAAGTAGTTCTGAGGAGAAGCTATGGGAAGTAGTTCTGAGGAGAAGGATCTGGGGGTCCTGGTAGACAGTAAATTATCCATGGCCCAGCAATGTGCCCTTGTTGCCAAAAAGGCCAATGGAATCCTGGGCTGCATAGGGAAGAGTGTGGCCAGTAGGTCGAAGGAGGTCATTCTCCCCCTCTACTCTGCACTGGTGAGGCCACAACTGGAATACTGTGTCCAGTTTTGGGCTCCCCAGTTCAAGAGGGACAGGGAACTACTGGAGCAAGTCCAGCGAAGGGCAACTAAGATGATTAAGGGATTGGAGCATCTCCCTATGAGGAAAAGCTGAGAGCGCTGGGACTCTTTAGCCTGGAGAAGAGAAGGCTGAGGGGTGACCTTATTATGGCGTACAAGTATCTAAAGTGTGCATTGAAGGAGGATGGGCCAGGCTCTTTTCAGTGGTTCCTGGTGTCAGGACAAGGGGCAACAGGCACAAGTTAGAACATAGGAAGTTCCATTCAAATACACGGAAAAACTTCTTTATGGTGAGGGTGACAGAGCACTGGCACAGGCTGCCCAGGGAGGTTGTGGAGTCCCCTTCTCTGGAGATTTTCAAGACCCGCCTGGATGCAGTCCTGAGTAATGTGCTCTGGGCAATCCTGCTTTAGCAGGGGAGTTGGACTAGATGATCTCTAGAGGTCCCTTCCAACTCTGAAAATTCCGTGATTCCGTGATCTTTGATAGTGACAAAAATGGAAAATGAGCACTTTTTTTTTCTTCTGTTACTATTGCAGAAAGGTACTTTTCTGTGATTTCAGGGTAGGAAAGAGCATTTAAAAGGGAAAATCTCACCCAGACTGGGATATCTGAGAAATATGTTAGATTTTCACTGCTGAAAACTAAGAGAGCTCTGCCCTTCTCTGCTGTGTGGTGCAGACTGGGCAATGTACAGCCTTCAGGGTGCTGTCTCACACCTTCTGTGTCCTACGTACACACTGGTGGAGTAGGCTTTAAGGTACAATGTTTACATCTGATTCCAAATTCTTCTAAAATGTGGGTGTTCAGAATCAGTCAGTTGATAGCCCTTTCATTTGTGGTCCAGCTGGTACAGTGCTGGATTAGGAGGACTTTCACCTCTGTGTACCTGTCTCTCCCCTGACGTGTCTCACAGCCATCCAGACTGTTGTGCCTTTCAGAGTAGGGCAACTTTCAGGCAGCCCAGGACTCTGGGTCCATCTCCCAGGGTTGCTGGATATTGGGATAATGTGAGCAATGTTAAATCTTTGGTCAGATCTGGTGATGATTAGAAATTGTTTACATGGATTTTACAGTACACAAATTGGTATGTGTTCTTAACATTCAGGGTTAAGAAACTCTTGGAGAAGAATCAAACCAGGACAGGCTGCTACAAACTTATGGACACAGTTTGAAAGTTTTCAGTGAAAGCAGTACCAGTGCTTACTCAAATCATGTTTGCTTGTTGACCCCTCTTATCTAATTAGTCCCCACTTCACTGAGCTGCTTCTACTTGCATGCACTGAATCAGCTCTTTCATATTACTTTTTTACCGCTCTAATGATGGAAGAAGTTGATTCAAGTTATGAGATGCTTTCTTTTCCGTGTTAGAAACCCATGTGTTGTGATTTGTGCAGAAATAAATTGTTTTGTTGCATATCAGCCATCTGTTTGAGAGTGATGGGAAGGATGTGTGGTAACCTCAGATCAAATACTAGGTGCAGCTGAGCAGCCAAATAGACAGTCTCTGGAGTCGTCTTATTAGGTGTGGGTAACTAACCAAAGTTTGGGTGCCTGTCTGTACTCTTGAGGTTCCCACATCTTCTCTGTGCACTACACAAGCAGATTTCCCTGTCTTTCTGTTAGAAAAAGAAGGGTTGTAGCCTCCTGCTCCATGTTCTGCTCCTTGTCTCTGGCCTTCAGGTACCCAGCACCCCGAGGGAGCCTGTGTGCACACGTGCTTGTTGTGCTCCAGGCAGAGTGTAAAACGAACCAGTGGCCTTGTTTACTAGGTAAGTCACAAACACGTCCTCACACAGCCCGTCATCAGGAGCAGTGTGCCTCACCCCGGCCCAGTTCAGGAGAGGGTGGTGGGTGCCCAGTGCTGGGCTGCAGGGAAGTGAACACCAGGGCCACCAGCCTGTCCCTAACAAAAGCCCTTTGAGATTTCCAAAATCAAAGGTGATCCCTTCTCTGTCCTGCAGTGGGGAACATGGTCCGTCAGGAGTTCATATCTCATTTGCAAAAGGCCTAACTAGGGCGGAGGGCAGAAGCAGACGGCTTTCAGTCACTCTCTAAGCCAGTGTCAGAGCCAAGACTAAAACCCGGTTCTTGAAATCCCAGGCTCCTTCCTTTATGGCCTACTGCCTCTCTAAGCATGTGTAAGGTTTTAATAAAAACCATCAAATCTTAATTTAGAGCAAGATTCAAGAAAAATGTCCTATTCAATTACTTAATTATAAATGAACTGTAATTATAAGACACAAACATGTCTTGCTACAAAGCACCAAGCAAAAAAGCAGGAAGGATTATTTGTTTTTTAATTTAGCAGAGCAAGGCAGCCAATGATGCGTAAGTCTATCTGACACCTAGCAAGTTGTGTGATCCTATTTGCTAATCTTTTTACCTTTCCATTTTATTAGGGTAGGATTTCAAGAGCAAATAGAATAATTGAGATTAAATCTGTCACTCTGAATTACTCTTCTCTGAGTTATGACCAGAGTCACTCTATGTCAGAGAAGTGTAATTTTGAGGAAAAAGCTGCATGTGTAATCGTGTGCTTAGTTCAGAAGAATTTGAGATCCATAATTATATCTAATATGCCACGGTGGCATGTCCTGGCTCTTAATTTCTACAGTAAACAAAAACATTGAAGGTTTCTCTCCTGAGCAGTTAGTTCTTGATGTAGCATGGCTGGTACCCGCAACAGTAGCAATATTATCCTTCAGGTCTCCTGGTTCAAGTGAGGGATCCAAACTAGCTTGGAATAGAGCAGTCATCATACATTTATTTTCACATCTACCTTGAACTTAAACGTTGATTGTGCATTGATTGTGCAAGTCATAGCACATCTGGTGCTGTGTTCCATCACTTAACTTTTTGGTGGTCCAAGGGTATTGCCTTTGACCTCTACAATGACCATGATTTTGCAGGTGCTCCCGCAAACAGAAAGGGTGCAGCTTTCTTTGACAATAATTAAGCTGTAATAGAAAAGCTTTGGGTTAGGACTTGGTAGTTTTGCTCCTAGATGTCAGTGCACATCAGAAATCTTGGGGTTCAGTTTTTCTCTCAGAAAAATCTGGTGTTGGTGCTCCATTAGGGCACTAGACACTGCTCTTGGCTCTACTTAATTTATATGACCCTATAAAATTTTTGGTAACCTTCACGCTATACAATTCCCCTGTGAGATGAGCTGAAGACACAAAGACTGTGGCCTCTTGAAATTTTGGGTTCACTAACCAAAGAAGGCTTTGAATCCATGTGTTTTTTATCTAGATCCACAACAACTTCTGCTAGAAAAAGCAACTGAAAGTTCAGCTACATTTGTCCCTTAGATTGGCATTATTGCAGCTAGAAGATGATCTCCTGGAGAGAGAGGATATGTACAAAGAAAAAGGAAAAACACTACAGGTCCTGCTCAAAGATTTCTGCAGCTTCCCTCTCTAGGCAGAGAGTGCAGAGGGTCAGAAGCCAGACTGTTGCATGATGGATTAGTGATAAAACAACCTACCACACTTGGATTAGAATTTTTGTTACTTTGTCTAGAATTATCTGTGCTATTAGGGGAGAAGGATGGGGAGGATGCATCATTTTTTGAGAATCCTAGTAGCAATTTTATTTTCTTTTTCAGACCTTTTCACAGTTACAAGCCAGAACTTGATCTCCACATCTGTTTTTATCGGTCAGTCTAGTTTACAAATTAGGCCCCTTTTGTCCCATCTAATTTTATGTAATCTGTAATGCTGCATAAAGATTCTGGGAAGAAAAAACAGAAGGATTGTGAATAGACCTTCTGGCTAGTATGTACAATGACTCACTCTATCCTTTATTTCGACTTCCGTGAAGTATTTTCAGATACACTATTTACCCATTAAATGAGCTGTTTAGTTTAGCTTATGGGTAAAGCTCTTCCTAGTATTTTGATGTATTTGTTGGGAACATGACAAAGTAAATCACAAATGAGAACGTTAACAAATGCTTACATTAATCATCTGAGACATTCTCTCTCATTCTAATCTTATTCTGAGTAACTAGTTATCTGTAAGAAAAAGTTTCCTGTTCCTTGATTTGCCAACTTACTTGACTTTATTGCCAAGGAAATCTCTCCTCCATGCTTGACAAGCAATGGGTAACTTAATAATCTTTCTCTGTGCAGGCAGTTACTTCATGGAAAGAAATGAAGTCAGCCATGCGCATTGCTGAATCTAATTTTACTATAATTTAGAGGGAAGAACCCTTCCCTGGGTAGAATTCATTCTATAACTGCTTCTTTCAGGACTTCTTTTGCTTTCCTCCAAAGGATCTGGCAGAAACTGTTGTTAGTGACAGGCCTGCAGCTTGCTTGGCAAGGTCACTGCAGCACATTTCATGGCAAGAGAGGAACTTCTCCCTTGCCTCGGTTTTGGTCATTGGCCGCTGCTTTGAGGAAAGCTGAGCGTGGCAGCAAGTCAGCGTGACCTAGCTGCACCTTGAAATTCCACCTCTTAGGGAATGTTAGGGTACCTCATGGAGTCAAGCTGTCTTCAGCTGGGTATGTCTGAGCTAGTTCATCTCCATCAGCTTTCTCTTGTACAAGACTTGATCCTTTACCCAAGCTCCGCAGCCACCTGGATGAGATCCCAAATGCAAGAGAAACGCAGAGAAATTGAGCTCTCCTCCACTGAGCTCTCAGCCCTTTCCTATTCTCTTAATAGATGTTAACTTCCTGGGCTTTTCCCTGCTTAAGACCAGTCCCAGGAGAAACCCCGTGCTTCTGCTCCCCTTCTGTGGGCTCTAGCAAAGCATCCTTACTTAACTAAGAAGATTTACTTTTTCTTCTCCCCTACTCTGCCTGGAGGTTTGGTCCCAGCCTCAGACGTGCCTTGCTCTTCGCTTTACAGTTCATTCACCCTGGGCAGGATTTGTCCGTCTTTCACTCGCTCCAGGCCAGGCTGAAGCACACACAAGGAAAGGTCCTTTAAAAAGCAGTTTGCAGCAGTGCAATGTTAAAAGCCTGGCTGTGAAGAGGAAGGGAGCGCAAAACAATCTCTTCCTGCCTGCTAACAAAGAAACAGGAGGAGAAAACGTGGTGCTCTTCTAATGCTGGCCACAAGAGCGTGTTTAACAGTGTCTCTTCAAGGTCAATAACATCATTCTCAGCTGTTCAAAACAGCATATTGGTAGCAAAACCTGTGTGAATTATATTTGGGAGAAGGCTGGTTGTTTGTTGTTGTTTTTTCTTCCTCTCCTCAGGCTTCAGCCTGGCAGACAATCAGATTCAACCGTAGATGTAATTCAGGCAAAATACAATCCAGAATATTTAGGCCAACGTATGATTTATGCTAATGGTGGCAAGGTATTGCTGCTGAACGGCTCTCTGCTCAGCAGCTGTGGAGGAGTCCCTGGCTGTCAAGGCAGATGGCAGTCTAAGGAGCCACTCAGTCAGGGGTCTTACTTTTTTCAAACAGATTCTGTGTACCACTTTTTTCCTTGCTTATATTTGCAAGATTCATGACATTGATCAGATTTTCCCCCTCAGCAGCCCTATAACACCAAACCTCTATATGCAGAACAGAGAAGTAGATTTGGTCTAGTGTTTAGAGATAAACTGTAGAGAGGTAGTAAATGGCTGAGTGAATGAACGCTGCTTTTTATTGGGTAAAGTTGCCTGTGAGACAGCCTGTTTTCTGCCTTGGTCCTGCGCTCTGCTGGTGGGTAGTGTTCTTCTTTGCAGCTAGGACAATTGTCCTATAACTAACAGGCATTTCTCCATCCTTTTCCCAAAGTCTCCTACTTTTTCTCCTTTACCCTTTATCTTCAGTTCCTCTCAGTTACATATGCCGAGTAGACAGCAGGCCTTTCTGGTGTTGCTGAAAAGTGCTCGTGTGGCAGATGTCATTCACTTTCTTTTTGATATTGCATTCTTCCATTGTGCTGACACCTGCAGAGCCCATGCTTAGTCTGACTAAACTTTACCCCAAGGAGAGGTTTTGTAGTGTTGGTTTTGAGTGTTATTTGGAGTTGAAAACCACTTGGGGAAGTGAGAAGTGAGTGTGCTTCTCTTTGTATCTGCTGTCAAGATCAGTGGTTTAAGAATCCTATTCTATTTTACACCAGTGAGAACTGAAAGTAACGTCAACTGCAACAAGAGTATATAGAAGGTAAACAGAAATGCGACAATGGGATGAAGGTTTTACTGAGAAGCAAAATGCCAGGTTGCAAATAAGGCAATAGAGTTGCAAAGCCCTATGAGCCGTGTGAACAATTGGTGCTTTCTGTGCTTTGGAACAAAGCAGCTTTACAAAGGGCGTCTGCAGTGTACTTCAGATCACTGAAACTGGCTCAATGGAAATTTCTGTTGTTAAACTGCAAATTAAGCCTTGCTGCATGGCTGGTGGGGAGGGGACGAGGCTACTTCTCTATGTGATGATGGTGAATGGGGAGAAACTCTGTGTTACAGCCAAAAGAACCCTTACCTATAACTTTTCTTCTCCACAGGTGCCCCTGGTTGACAAAAGCTATCTCCCCAGCTATCCCAGTGTACAATGGGCTCGTGTTCTTGTTTGTACTGGCAAACTTCAGCATGGCAACTTTCATGGACCCTGGAGTTTTCCCACGAGGTAACAGAGAATGGGACTGTTTTGGGGGGGAATTGAAAACCCAAGCCAAAGGAGGTGTCAGGTATCCAAATACACTGTTTACTGACTACTCCCCTTTTTTTCTGGTAATCTTTCTTGTAGACTTTATTTATTTATTTATTATACTCAGCTGGCAGCAGAGGTGGGATGATAGTGAAATGTTGGATACTCTCCATCTCTCTTCTGAGCTAGAAGGTGTCAGTTGTCCTTGCGCTTGCTCAGACTGGCAGTCGAGGGCACAGGGTTGCGTAGAATGGTTCTCCTTGAGTAGCTCTCCTAACTGATGTGATTGCGATTGCCATCCCCTGTGTCATGCTGGCGCACTGGATTTAAGTCACTGTCTTCACAATAGGTAGCAGAGCATGGTGGAGGGGAGAGGCTAAACTTTCTGAAACAGCTTCATCAAAGCAGACCTTCCAAAAAGCCTTAAAACAAACGCGAAAGCATTGAGTGCTAAAAAAGATAACGATTAAGGCTTGCCTTAGCGTGTCTAAAAATCTATACATTTAGAAAGATATGCCTGCTTAAATTAGTACTGATTCACAGCTGATTAAATAGGATAAAGATCGCTCAGCTTTCGTAATGGGAACCACAGTGCAGCTATCTCTTTTAACACATCCTAATGAGAGAATTATCACCTAATTTCATCTGTCTTCCAATAATTATTCACATGCAGTTTTCAGCAGAGACTGCTCCAGGCAGTCTTGTTAAACCAGTGGATCTGTGCTCTCTGCAAGCTGTGCTTTCTCACCTCTATTCACTGAATTCAGTATCTATTTTGAATTGCTACCTGACAAGAACAAAGCACCTGTCCTGCTGGCTTCCCTGAATAGCAAGTGCCAGGTTTCTCCAGGTAGCAGGGTCTAATGATGAGCATCTGTCTGCCAGTCCTTTCAGCTGAAGCTTTTGAACCCCTTTTTAACTGTTGCAGCACTCCAGTTAAGGAAATAATTATGTGTAAAGGCAAACTAAGGCAAAGGCAAGATTCAGTCATTTGTGCAAGATTAAGTGACGCAATGTTTAGGTGCTTAAATGTACAAATAGGTGCTAGTGAGATTTTCAGAAGAGCTTAAGCACTTTGAGCTTTTAACGAGTTCCCTGGACTTCTTAGTTCCTCCATCTTAGCAGACATAACCTCACACCCAAAAAGCATGCTATTGAAAGCATCCATGCTGTTTGCCTTCAGGAGGAGGAGAGCTGGAATAAAGTTGTTCAGTTTTGAAAATCTCAGTCTGGGAATCTAATATCTTTGTGCAACGTAGTTCCCTAAGAACAAAGCCTGCAGCTGGGCGCTCGCCGCGCCCTATGAGTGATCAGCACTGGTGTATTGTAAATTCATACCTTCCTTTGCCTTCTCTAACTTCCTTTTGCAAACTAGTTCTTTATTTTGGACTTTGCATTTAAAGGAGGAACACAGAGGGAGATCAAATAGAAACTTTGAAACTTTCTCATCACGTTCCCTTCCTTCCCATCTCCCCTAACACAAGGGAGACAGGAGCAAAGCAGGAAAACGAGGAGTTTCCTACAGCTTGCCTTTCTTCTGTCCCCTTCTCTTCAGTTGTGGCCTTAGCCTTATAGCTCTATTCTGTGCCTGTACATGGTCTGGAGGAGGCTGGGAGCAAGGGGAGTGGGGAAAGGATGAGAAAAGGGATAGAAGTTGTCCTGGAAGAAAGTGATGGCGTAGGAGTTCAGCTGTTTGAAGGAAGCAAACTGATAAGGAAAAGAAAAGATGGAAAAGACTATAAATACCAGTGCTGGGAGGAAAGAGGAGCAGATGTTATTTCAGATGACAAGTGCGCATGTGAAAAAAGCTATCACCACCCCACGCCGCCTGCAGAGCTGCCAGCGCAAGGAGTTCAAAAATTGTAGGAGTGATTTAAAATGAATATACAATGGATCTATTTGCTTTCTGTTGTTGAAATTAGGTTTAGTCTTCTTGGTTTTCAAGCTGCTTAGCACATTCTGATAGTTACAAATTTGCTTCAAAACCAAAACAACAAATAAGCAATACAAAAGCTGATATTCTAATGAAATCACATGATTCCTTTAAGGAAGCCACCAAAAATCATAAGATACGTTATAAAACCACGAGACTCGGCTGCCCTGTGTCAGTGAATCAGAGTATGAGAATCTGTGTAGTAAGATACATTCCTCTGCTAATATATTCTTCCGTTCAGATCACTGAAAGCTGGAAATAAGCACATTTCTAGCTATATCGTATGAGCTTACAGGTTGTCTGGCAGATAGAACTTGGGCTATGGGGTGAAGTAAACCCAGCTCATTTTTGTATTGTTGAATAGGGGCTGAATCAAACTCCCAGATCCATTATTCATTTTTGAATCATTTTTTAGTTTGTTGGCTCTCTGAATGTTTCTGGTTTGAATCAGGATTGGCTCTGTGCAAGTGAGTTGCCAGTAATATACCAAAATGAATGAGAAGGAAAGGAAATATTAAGTCACTGAAATTGAGGCTACCCCGACAAATCTGATTTGCGCTTTGGGTTGAGACTGGCAATGCTTGTTGCTGGCTAATTATAGATACCAACTGCAAACTGGCTTCCAGTAATTTTGATGGGAATCTGTTTTATACAAACTCTTCAAGTGTGTCAGTTTTGCAAGACTGATGTGATTGTATGTATGTAGGCATACACAATGTACAGACTTTATGTCTGCATAGTCAGTTTTTTTACAAGAGATTAAATGGTTTGACTGTTCTAATGTCTTGTTTTCATATGTGCCCACATGTTTTACACAGCATGGACTAGTTTATAATAGTATTGAAGAACCTACAGGTTGTATTTATAGAAGTGCCGAAGGGGTTTAGAATCTAGCTCTTGCTAAGGGACCCACTGACTAGTTATGAAGAAAACTTACAGAGAATGGTGCCAGTACAGCACTCTGCTTCCACGCACAAACGCTAATCCAGAGAATACTCTTGCAAGGTAAATACTGTAGCTGAGCCAGATCCCAAGCTTATCTAAGTGAAGGGAGTAAATGGAATTTGGATCATGATAACACATCTAGAGAAGATTTAATGTAGAACTAAATAACAATGATTGATGCCCCGCTGGGACAATATTATCAAATTCCACCTAATTTGGAGCCAGTCAACCAATGCCAGCTGCACTATAATGTTTAACCAGGTGTTAAATGGACATGAACTTCTTGGATTTTTCTCTGTCAAAAGAAAACAAATAAAGATCACAGGAATCTAGAATAAAAGATGAATTTTCATGAATGTCATTCTCATTTTTATCCTTTTCTTCCCAATATATATTTGTCTGTTATAGACTGGCTTTTATTTTGTGCATTTATTTTTAAATGGCCTCTTTTCTTAAACAGGGCAGCGCTTAGCTGAGATGATAAACCATCTGCCCTCCGCGTTGTCCCTAATAAGATGACTGCGATATTGTCATCCTCATCTTACTAATGGCAAAGAGAGGCTAAATGACTAGCTCAAGGCCACAGAGTGAGAAAATTAGAATACATAGAGACTTCCTGACTCCCAGTCCTGTGCTCAGATCAGTAGACCATGCTGCCTTTGAGAGAGGTGAGATCTTCCCAGTTATGTACTGTTACTAAAGCAAGAGCATTCTCGGTATGCTATGAAGAGGTCAGCACAGGATATGCTATAAAGAAGTAAGCACTGATGTAAGGACATGGGCACACACTGTGGCGTCAGACTCCCTGGATCAACAGGTCTTTGGGATGATTGTGGGCTGACGCTAGAGTGCTGAACAAATCATTGTCGCTTAGGGAGTTTGAGCTAGCACAACCTTCTTCTAATATTTGCCAATGTACTTTCTTTCACTTTATGTGCTGGTAGGCTAGCATTGAATTAATCCCAAAAGCATGCAGCAGAACTTCTCACAGCAAGAGCTTGGGTTATTTCCATCCCCTCTTTGACTGCAGCTCATCTTATTCATTTGGGTTGTAAATGCTGGCTAAGATAAGACTCAAGCACCTCTTTTTGTCCAGAGACTGGTGAGTGGGGCTGTGCAGCACTCCTGTGTGAGGTGCTAAAATAAGCCTTGATCACTGAAGCGTTCTGCTGCCCAGAAAACCTGTTCTGACAGTCCGTCACTTCCACCACTCTGTTATTTCTCTGACAAGCCCAAGAGCACGTGCAGTGCCCCTGCATCCAAGGCACTGACTGGATTAGCTCTTTTTATCTTTACCCTCTGTTATTTCCACTAACTTTTAGTTTTGCATTAAGCAGCAGATGAAGATGAAGATAAAGACGACGACTTCCGAGCTCCACTCTACAAGAATGTGGAGATTAAAGGAATCCAAGTACGGATGAAGTGGTGTGCCACCTGCCACTTCTACCGTCCTCCACGCTGCTCTCACTGCAGTGTCTGTGACAACTGTGTTGAGGTAACAGTTCTGTTGATTACACAATCTGTTGGCTTTGCCTTGATGATGAGATTGCACATGTTACTGGAAGCATGCAGTTGGGTGGTTCCCCCGGTATTTCAGTTCTTGGAAGTTCCCAGATGTAGCCTTGTTGATGGACTCCTACTAATTAGTACCGCTTGAAACATAGCCCTCAGTTATGAAGTATGTTACGTACGCAGTAATGTTTGATGTCAGCTTTGCTGCCAGTGATAATTAGAATAAAAATTTATAATGTTGTCTATGCCTTCCTTGAAGTAGCTAAGGGATTGTGAATGTAACAAAGGGGTGAATGAAGAGTTGATGCAGAGGCAGAGTTCAGGAGAGCAGAAAATTCAGGGTGAACCATTGTAGCTTGTCATGTGTGAGCTTAGGGCTCATCATTTAATTTGGAACAAACTGGTGCCTACATTAGTGGACAAGCAGAGATTCACAGAATCACTGAATGGTCAGGGTTGGAAGGGACCTCTGGAGATCATCTAGTCCAACCCCCCTCCAGGGCAGGGTCACCTACAGCAGGTTTCACACAACAGCATCCAGGCGGGTTTTGAATGTCTCCAGAGCGGGAGACTCCACAACCTCTCTGGGCAACCTGTTCTAGTGCTCTGCCACCCTCAAAGTAAAGAAGTCCCTCCTCATGTTTAGTTGGAACTTCCTACGCTCAAGTTTGTGCCCATTACCTCTTGTCCTATCACTGGGCACCACCGAAAAACTACTGTGGCCATCCACCTGGCACCCTCCTTTTAAGTATTTGTAAGTATTGATAAGATCCTCCCTCAATCTTCTTTTTTCTAGACTGAAAAGACCCAAGAGCCTCAGCCTTTCCTCCTAAGAAAGATGCTTCAATCCCCTAATCATCTTTGTAGCCCTTTGCTGGACCCTCTCCAGCAGTTCCCTGTTCTTCTTAAACCAGGGAGCCCAGAACTGGACACAGTACTCCAGATGTGGCCTCACTGGGGCAGAGTAGAGGGAGTGGATGACCTTTCTCGACCTGCTGGCCACACTCTTCTTGATGCATCCCAGGATGCCATTGGCCTTCTTGGCCACCAGGGCACATTGCTGGCTCATGGTCATCCTGTTGTCCACCAGGACTCCCAGGTCCCTTTCAACAGAGAAGCTAGAATGGTGTGTGAGCTTTAGGAATATTGAACTCAAGAATTCAGTGAGTGGTTCTCCAGTCAATGGAAGGACCCCATGTTAGTTTCAACACCCCAGCTCAGAGCACAAACTTGTCCGTGTTTCTAATGTTGGTTGCTCTGAATTATGGGACTTCTATGTTTCTTGATAGCCCCAGGGTCTTGGTGAGGCACACGGGATTTTTAAAAAATAACCTCCAAACAGTAAGATGTGCTTTTGGGCTATAAACAATTCCCAAACTTGTAAGTACAGAGTGCTATATCCCCAGCAGTGTATTGTCAGGGGGGATTTTTTTTTATTGCTGAGCTAAAAATTCCACTTCTTAAGGATCAGTCTGCTGCAAGGTCTATTTTTTTTCCAGTAGAAAGATGAAACCTCTAGTATGTCTAAAATATATTCAGCTGTGCCATTAAAATGAAAGGAGTTAGTAGTCAGAAAGGTAAAAAAATACCAGAGTCAGCTGGAATGCTGTATACGCCATCTTTGTCCTAATCCTCTTTGCCATAAGCAAGGGAATAGTCCCAAAGAAAGCAGCACAGTTATGTGTGAGAGAAAGGCTGCCTGAGTTTATCTTGTGTCAGTGATTTTCTCCTTCAAGGCAGTATGTATCTAAGTTATAATTATCTGGAAGCAGTGCTGTGCCTAGTAACTATCGATAAATAGGCCAAGGCTATCCTGTTGTGGAAGGACTTGGAAGGATGTGGTATTTGAGAAGATGGAGAGCAAGGAGCTGCCAAGGTCCCTCAGTAGAAGGGAATAGCCACAGCTATTCATAAGTTGTGTCACGCAATTTAGACTGCTGTGAATTGTTGAATAGAGCTGGATTTTTTGTAGAAAATCTGAGTCATATATTCCTAGTTTTAAAAAATAAATGTTTTCACTAATTGTAGATCCTGAGAATTATTTAGATGATGGTAATGATGGTAAACTCTCAGTTGTCCCATGGAATTTCTTTCTTCTGCCCTCCCCAGTGTCTCAGCATGAAAATCCATTTTCAACAAATGACATTTTCTCAGAAAAAGATTGCTCAAAACTCACTGGTATAAACAGTTGCAATTTTGTGCTGCCATAAGGCTCCATGGGAGTCAGTTCTGCAGAAGAAATGAAAATGGAAGAGAATCCAAAAGTAACCTAAATAAAATAGCAGAATGCAAGGTGATTCTGCGTAGCTCTCCAGAAGTTTTATTGATGGTCAGATCAGTTGAATGTTCCTTACTATTCTGGTGGGCAAGTAAGAAGCTCTGTTTGTATAATTAAATTATGACTGCTGTGGAGGGATATAGGCAAAAAGCATTAATGACTTCTAAATCAATAAATCATGGTCTTAAATAGCATGCTTTATTGATTCTTGTGATGCTTCTTTCCCACTCACCTGTCTATTCTGGAAACAGTGTTAGGAGTGACTCTACTGGCTTTTCCATGTGGAACCCATTCAGGGTTGTAATTCACATCTTTTCACTTTCAGTCTAGAATGTGCAATAAAAATTCTTTGCCCAATTATAAAACTTTTGAGCTAATTTGATGAAAATGAACAAAGAACAAAAACCAACACCACTTGCAGAAATAAAATCAGTTAAAACCTAAAGCCTGCTGTGACCAGAGGGACCCAAAAATGAATCTGTGACAAAAGTAGTCAAATTTTTGTTTTCTTTACTGAAGTGTTTGCAGTAGGTACTTATATAGTTTCATAATGGATAAATATTTTGGGCTGCATACAAGCAGATTTGCATAATAGACATATGCTATGTCAGCATTTCGGATATAGCCTGAAATAATCTTTATTGAATTGCCCCTGTCATTTTCTAATGTGTTTTGAGACAGCTCTAATCCATTTTCTTGTATTTTGTAAATTTTTGGTAAATAACCTTGTGCAAAACTTAAAAATACAAAAACCCCTTTGTCATCTTTGCAGAGTGTTTAAAAATAGCACTACCACAAAACAAAGAATAAACAATTCATTTGTTGATGTAGTGAGTGTGTAATATCTGTTCTGAAGAACACAGAAATAAGAAGAAATAAGAATATTTCTTGCACCTGATCTTGTCTTCACGTCAAGAATAATCCCACTGAAGACAGTGGATTTACATGCTTATAAAACTGTGTAAAGACACTTGAAAGGTGTCTCTGGCTTGCCCTCATTATTTAATCTCCTGTTAAAAAGGCTCTGACTTTATGAGGGACTTCAAACTTTTAACTGAGACAGATAGTTAGGTTTGGGTTCATAATTGTTAATCGATTTGTGCAGAGCTTTGCCTGTGTCTTGTCCAGATGTTGCTTTTCTTTGGGGACCTTCTTGGTAAAAAAGTATCTTTCGTGATGTCCATTGCTTGAAGTGGACTCATTCAGCTTCGTATAAATACAGAAATGTGGGGCAGAGAATTCTGCAGCAGGATTGCATCTTCAAAACATTCTAGGTTGGGAGAACTTTATTGTAATTGACTCTTCATGCTAAGGATGATAAAAAATTAGTGCTTCTGCTGCTAGCAGATAAATAGCTTGTCTTTTATTTTTTTTATATCATTCTCTTCAAACCCTATAAACAAACACTCAAGTACCTCTCTATCCATATATAGAGAAAGCACTTGGTCCTAAGAAGAGCCTTTTAAAGAGAGTGTAGCATGTTGTAAAGCTGCAGAACTAGCCTGATGTAATTTTACATGATGATGGTTCAAATTTATCTCTAAGACATTGTACCTCCTTTCACCGTTTGGATATTGTTCCTTGTCTCTCCCTTTCTTTACAAGGATTTTGACCATCACTGCCCATGGGTCAACAATTGCATAGGACGGAGGAACTACCGCTATTTTTTTCTCTTCTTGCTGTCCTTAAGTACGCACATGGTTGGAGTATTCACCTTTGGGCTCATCTTCATATTAAACCATATGGAAAAGCTGGGAGCAGCTCATACCACCATTACGTATCCTTCTCAAGGTGACCTTGAGGAAAATGTGAAAGAATGAATCTGAAGAGTTGTCTTCCTGGAGCTGGTGGAGATCTACTCTTCTCCTGATCCTCATTGCTCTTACCCTGGAAATGCTTAGTGCAGGTTTTCCTCTGTACCCATCTGACCTGTGTAACCATCAATTACTCCAAAACTACAGCTGACCTTTTTTCTATCTCAATCTTTGCCATGACAGCCCAGCAGAAGGATATGCTGCTTCCCCAAACTTTACTTCCAATTGGGTGTGACTCTAAACTGCTGGGTACTATTGACTGTATTTAAAACTCTCTTACTGTATTTTAAAGCAGAGTTTCCCCTAGAAGCAGTCCCCCTGCATGTTAGGGTAATACTTGGACCCCTGGCTCTGAGGGGTGCTACCTCTGTTTATAGATTAGTGCAGAATGGCCTTTACAAGATAGAGCCAGAATCAATGAATTCCCATTTTTTAACCATCTCAAGGGTAAGGACTCAGGCTAGAAGCAGATAGACTTAACTTTGAGATAAAATGTAGTTAGCCTAATAAAGGTGAGCGGCACCCTCCACATTTCAAAGACTTTTTTTTCTCCTTTTCCTCTCCCTCTCCTTCATAGCCTCTTTTTCCCTTCACTCATCCCAGTTTCTTTAACTCCTGGATACAGAATGGCTGTCATGTGTGTGGCTGGGTTATTCTTTATTCCGGTTATTGGTCTCACTGGCTTCCATATTGTTCTAGTGGCCCGAGGGCGCACAACGAATGAACAGGTAAGCAGCAATCCTTTCTCTGTGTTTGTGGCTAAAATGTTGAGTTGGGAAGGAAAGTCAGCAAGTCAGTTTGGGTAAATCAAAAAATGATCCAAATCTTAGCAGTAACACTCTTACTGGAGCTTTTGTGAAGATCTAGGAAGGTTGCCTGTTTTTTATTTTCAGATTTTTTTCTTGAAAGAACTACAAGCAATGATTTCCCCCTTCTAACCACAAAGGATCATCCCAGGCTTATTTACCATTTAAAATCCACTCATAGCCTTGAAATAGGTTTTATGTGGTGAGTACCGTCAGCCCCAGAAGTTCAAACTTTATGAGTCAGACTGAACAAACGATGAGACTGAATGAAAGAAAGAAAGGAAAAGATTAAGTCATGCTTTTGCCCTGTCTCCTGATATTTTGAACTCCCCCAGCTAACCCACACTGCACATAATAAGGTCTGAGCGAGCTCTTTGTCTCTCTCTTGTTCTCATGTGTATGTGCACACGCACACAGAGAGGCTATTGGACCTAACTTGTTTTGCTTCTCCAAACCAAGTGCCAACATGACATCTTGTGCCAAAAAGCCTGTAAAACTTTAGTTCCCCGGCAATTACTCAAGTGTATATAATCCACGGCCCCTATGTTGGCAATCCAGACCTATATGCATGTGCATATGAATAGCATAGGTGATGGAGATCTAGTCGTGGGGTTGATAGCATGGCCCTGCCATTTGTAAGGGCTAGCTCAGTTAGAAAGCTTGACACTGGGTCATGCAGCATGCCAGTCAGCTGCACACAGCGTTTTCAGCTTTCTTCCCAAGGCTAATTAATTGTGGGCATTCTAGTGCTTTACACTTTCACAGCT
Source organism: Vanellus vanellus (assembly GCF_965231255.1). Taxonomy (NCBI): domain Eukaryota; kingdom Metazoa; phylum Chordata; class Aves; order Charadriiformes; family Charadriidae; genus Vanellus; species Vanellus vanellus. The sequence goes on from NC_138921.1 coordinate 8,438,673, forward strand.
CCAGCTGCAAAGTGCCCCTCACACATCTGGGTTTTTCCACGTCACGGTTCTTTTTCACTTTTTTTTTTCCCAAATGCATTTTTACTGCTTTTGCATCCATGGGCGCTCTCTAGCTCCTACTGAGCAGTGTGCTGTTCTGGCTGTCCTGCAGGCTGATGGCTTCATGCTTACGTAGCTTGTACGGCTGCTGTGCAGACTGTAAGAGCTGAAGACATCTGTCTGTGGTCAGACCTTCGTAAACTGGGATGAGATTGTCTCCTATCCCACAAGAGACAATAAAAACTTTTATCCAGAGTAGTGTGGGAGGTTTACATAAGCAAAGAATCTGAAGTCATCCTGAACTGTTGCCTAACATGGCTTTTGAACAAAGCAGGCTTACCATAGCTGTAGATCTTTAAATGCTTTTCTCTGTACTGCTTGGAATCAGCTACTCTTCATTTTAAAATTAATTTTGGCCAAGTATTGGGTTTGATAGTGCTACCAATAGTAGCATGAAACCCAGGGCATTTTGGTCTCATAGCCCAAATCACGGTCTGCCTTAGGCTTGTCTTTGTGCAGTGATGAAAACTGTCCATGAAAATTTTAGGTTGAGGAGGAAGAAAAAATTTAAATAAATTTTAAAAAGTGAAATTTAACTTCTTGTGTTTGTGGCTACACTAACATTTAGGAAGGTTGAGAATTTTGCATATAACTTGATGGAAGTAACTATTGGAAAATGCATCCTAGCTTGGTTTGGTTTCCTGAGCTACCAAACCACTTGAGATTAACTCATCCTCCCATGCCATTTTCTGAAAATTAAATATAATCTGGTCTTAATTTCTGTTTAGTCATATGTACTGCCTATCTATAACTGGAGGATGGATGTTCCCAGCCTTCAGGTGCCTTTCAAAGGAAGCATATCTAACTAATTAGAGCACCAGACCAGGAGTGATGGATACGAGATCTGCTCCTGGCTTTGCCACTGTTTTAAAACATTCACTTTTCTTCTGCAGTCTCAGTATTGGTTCTGTTTTCTCACACTCTGTTATCCACTGTCAGCATTCCAATTACAACATGCTGAACTATACTTGTGCTCTTTCCCTGTTTTATAGGCCAGTGGTACAGACATTTTTGGTGTTTTACTGTAATTTTTTTGTATTTGTTTGTCCCAGAGTTCGTAGGTTTTGAGCATTCATAGTAGGCAGACTGTGATTTAGGAGTGCATACTGCCTGAGTTTAGATGTTTGTGAACTTTCTGAATGCCTCTGAAAGTCTTTTATGGAATTAAAATAACCCATAATCGACATCTGCTCATATCTTGTTATTTTTAGTTTCTGAATAGAGTAAATAAATAGCCTTCCTTCTGAGACTGCTTTCTATCAGTGGATTTCAAACTACTTTAGAAACCAAATAGATATATTTAGTAATATAATCTGTGAGTTAGACAAATTTTATTTTCATATTGTGTTTCAGAAAATGGGCACAGAGATATGAAGTGCTTTGCCAGCATGTGCCACAAGTCAGCTTAAGCCCAGGATTGAATGCAGATGTGCCAAATGTCCCAGGCCCATCAGGTCATCAGGTTACTTCTCCAACACTCAGAACTTCCAACATTTCTTTCTTGGCCTTTTAAAGAGTTTTATGTTATATCAAAGAGGCCAGCATAATATATTGCACAATCATTTAATCGTTGTTATTTTATGTGCAAGTAATTAAAGTATTTCTGGTACTCTGTGAACTTGTTGCTAGATCAGAACTATGAGTTGATTAAAATGCTTTACTCGCAAACAGCAACAGTAATGCTTTTAATGGCAACCACTATTAATCTCTCTGGCTTTATTGGTATTTATCCCCATATGGTTACTTTCAAGTATCTGCCTGTAGAGCACAAAGCCTTTGTAATGCTTATGAAGCTTTGAATGGATCCCGCCAGTCTAATGAGGCTTGGCTTTTATTAAACTAGCTCATTTCCAAGTAAACATCATAATCACCGGGGAGTTCCTGGCACCCTCCTGCATAAGGCAGTGGTTCGTACTGATTGCCACTAGGGATGGGATGCTGATAGAGAGGAAACATTGCTCTCATCCAACATTACGAATGACATTTAATTGACATTCCTGTTTGTTTGGAGGGGACTTGCCAAGGCAGAGGAGTGGAAGTGATGGGGGAATTAAAGGGAACAAAACAGGATGTCTGGCTGACAGTAGGCATGAATCTAATGCAGGAGCAGCATGGAGAGCTGAACCTGGCCACCTTGGAACCCAGTCAGGTTGAGCTCACTGCCCTTTTGGGAAGGGATCTTTAGCTGGTGTGCCTCCTAGCTAGAAGTAGCTGATGGAGGTGGTGTGTTAGAACAGGAGAGAGGAAGTGCAGCATTCAAAGAACAACAATCTGTTTGGGAAGGACAGTAGGGTCAGAGCAAGGCATACTTGTTCTTGGCTTTCTGAGGGTTGGATGATGACTTTTCTGTAACCAGAGGTTTGAGCACTGTCCTGAATATGTTTCCAGGTGACAGGTAAATTCCGTGGGGGAGTGAATCCTTTTACCCGAGGATGCTGCGGAAACGTGGAACATGTGCTCTGCAGCCCCTTGGCTCCCAGGTAAGAGAAATGCTCTCAACTAGGAATGAGGGAGATAGATTAGTTGTTGACAGAGGCTGAAAATGTGCTTGGTTGGGCTCACAAGTGAAAGACCATTGATGAAATAACAGGGAAGTAAAGCAAAACACTCCTGAAGGCAGAGCTCTGTGACATCTGCTTCACTGTTGCATGGCTGTAACCTGTCCGAGCAGTTGCTTTCTTGATGTAATTCATAACCCTCATCCCAGAAACGTTTATTTGAAATGAGCATGTCAAATTATATCAAGAGCTGACACCCTTGTCTTCACCAACTTGTTTATCCAGTGGATTTCAGTAACAAGGTAAGTTTCCATGTGTTATCATATTCCTGACATGACTCGTTGCACTGTAGAGTCAATGTCCAGGAATTCTAGTCTGCTGGAGAAAAGAAAGGAATCTAAAATCAGCATTTCTCCTTAAGACTTAAATCTAATTTAAGGCTGCTGTGGTTTTCAATCTCACTGGCACTTTCATTATCATAAAACAGATTTTCAATGAGGTCTACATCATGGAACTTGGGATTTTATTTATGGCTTTCTATTTTGGGGGAAATGGATTTATGGTTTCACATTTTGAAATCAGGATTTTAACGCAATAGATCAGATGGAGTATAAATATCCTAGGTGCTGAGCTGTCCAGCCTGCAAACATGTTAAAAATCGTACTACAAGACCACTTATTTGAGCCTTTTCAGGGTGTTGAGCAATTCCAGACCCTGACGCTATTATCTGCTCTTTTTTTCCCCCCTTCACTATGCAAAATTTAAGTCCTAAAAGACTGTTACGTGTGTTAAAGTGAAGACACTGGAATAGCTGCTTCTCAAACTTACCAAAACATGAAAATCAGGTCAAGATACATTAAGACCAAAACATGAAAATCAGGTCAAAATACATAGAGAGCCACGTATTAGAAGTTGGGAGACACTCCTGTTAGGAGAGGGGTGTGAGTACTATCATCATGGCTAGTCTCAGACTTTCAGCAAGCATAACGTTTGTGTTTTGTGAAGACCTGTTTGAATTGTCCTGTATATTGAAAGTCACTGAGCCATCACTACTAGAGTGTCCTATTCACTAGATAAAACGGAGAAAGCTTGTGTGTGTATTGATATTTGTGCATTGTACAGCCACTGCCCAATTGCACTTACAGAATTCTAGTCCACTGGAAAGAAATTAGGTATCTAAAGTCAGCCATTTCCCTTTAGATTTGTTGCTTCCTATAGACCTATCTGTTTCTTTTGAACACTGTAAACATGCTATAGAAACAAGTCACTGTGTGGTAAGCTAGAACTGACAGCACATCATCTTCTCCATGTTAATTTCCCATGTGCTGGGTCTTATTCCCCCAGTCACCATCTTTTACCACCGGGAAGCTATTTCATGTTAAGTAGGTAAGATCTAGTAAATTGCTTCCATTGGTGGTAGGCCTCTCTTTCTCTCTTCGTGTGAACTGCACTCCTGTCCATCAGTGCTTCAAAAATTGCTTGGGCTTTTTAATGCATCCTCTCCTTTTGCTCACTAAAGAAAAAATTGATCTTTTTATTGCTTTTTAATTATTACATCCATTGAAATAAATGGAGTTAACCTACCTAGATTCTGACACATTCTTAAATCATAGCCTGGAAGCAGGAAGATTTTCTTGTCTCTAAGCCTTGTTCTTAGGTTATTGCTTATTTTAATGATGACAACTGTTGAACAATTAATCAGGTACATAGTTGAGCCCAAGAAAAAGCAAGCTGTGAATGTGAAGCCTCCTTTCCTCAGACCCGATTTATCTGAACGACAGATCACAGTGAAGATCAGTGACAACGGGATCCAAGCCAACCTCAACCGGAGCAAGGTAAGGCTGCTTTTGAAGAGCATGGATTGAGCATTATCAAGTCTGGGAATGAGTTTGTCATTGAAAATCTCTTTGACCTGGTGCACTTTTTGGGGAAAATGATAGAGGTTGAGTCCTTGTCATATACTTCATCCTCTGAAAGTAACCCAGGTTCAGTAACAGCAGCAGTTCTTGATTCAGTAACAGCCCTTTTTGCAGCTCTATAATAGAATGCCTCTGGGCATCTTTTGGAAGAGGTGGGTGTTCTTTGCAATAGTTACTTTCTGTCCCAAGAGTTGCCAACTCTTGGTGTTCAAATTAATTTTTACAAACCTAAAGCTGTGCGGGAACCCTTGTACCACCAGGTCAGCTGTGCAGGAAGGCTTGGGGTCTAGTGAAAGGAATATTGGCTCAGTAGCTGAGTTCTCTTCTCTCTTCTTCTTTTTTCAGTTTCTCCTGGCATGAAATAGAGAGAAGGATTTGTTTAGTTATATAAAAAGCAGTGGATTCAAAAGAAGCCACCTTGCAAGATTTTTGTGGCTAGTTACATGTTAGACTCTTTGGATAGTTACTTGCTGAGAGCTGCCTGGAAAGGTGCTGAAAAATGCTGGAAAACACTATAGTCTTCTACCACATATTAACTGGTGTGATGATAATGTTATTTAGCATGCCAAGTAGGCTAGGATAGTGCATTTAAAGTTATACTAGCTTGTTATGACAATGCTAATTTTACACATGACAGTCCTTATTTGCAGTGGATGCTAAATCATGTTTGTCATTATAGGTACAGGTAGTTCTTGTTCTGTGGTACATCCAGCACTCTGACACGTGCTGTTACTTAACCAAGTTGTGGGTAATGATTGATTCTTTGGTTGTTTTCAGTCTAAAATTAGCCTGGAAGGTCTGGAGGATAAAAGTATGGATGTGCAACCACCTCTCCCACCCAAAGGAGATCCGAGCAAGTACTCTGAGCTAAAAGGGCAGCTGGGGACCAGTGAAGGTATAGTTGCACGATCAGTGTTTTATTTTTATTAAGAAGAAAATATTTCAGCCTCTTTAAAAGGCTTCTGGTATTCTTTCAAAACAGTAATGGGATCTGGGTGAAGAGTTTTTTTTCTGTTTATAGGAGTTCTGAGCTAGGGGAATAAACAGCAGGAAAGGGGGAGAAAAGTCAGCTTGAAGTGGTTCATTCAAGCCTAGGTTGGATATTTCATACATGTTTTGCAGAGTTTTTAACCCTTTTAAACCCCGTCTTAAATTTTTGATTAATTTTAAAATGAAAAATGTCATTTTGAACTAAAGAATCAGAAGTATTAGCATGAAATGCTTAGGCATTGCAAACTGAACTAGTTCATATATGAAAATGTGAAATTAAAGCTTTGATACTATTAAAAATGCCTTTTTTCCAGACAAAACTAGTAGCTCTAGTATTTCAAATTATGGCAAAATTACTACTCACCAAAATATGTTGCTTCACTTTAATATATTATACCTTGCTGCTTCTTCTCTTTAGATTGCTGATCTGGCAGCGATGTACTGTTATTTCCACAGGGGCCACATTGATTTTGGTGGAATTCTGCACAAAAGTACTGCAAGTTTTACTCCTTCCAGAACAGATCTGTTTGCAGAGGACCATAGATAGAAAGGAATTAGGGATAATAGTTTTCTGTCCCTACATTTTAACAGGAAGTTCCCCCCCCGCCTTTTTTTTTTTTTTACAGAAGGTGGCCTTTCACCCAAACTTATCAGCCCACCTACACCTGCCATGTACAAGTATCGACCGGCTTTCAGCAACAATCCCAAAGTCCACTACCATGCTACGGCTGAGCAGGTGAGCAAGCCTGGGAGAATCTGCTCTCAGCTAACACCGGGCAACACGGAGCTGAACATAAATTCACCGCAGGGCTGTAGTGAATGTCAGAGTGTAAAAGTAAATAACAACACTTGGCATTGTTGTGCGATAGTGTATATTCTCACTATGCTCCTTATGAAAACATGTCTGCTTTCGCAGCTTTCGTCTGTTGAGCTTGACACATCTGTCCTGCTGACAGGCATGCACTGCTGCTTTACCACTGTCTCGGCCTGATCCTGAGATGCTGAGAAGTGTCACCTCCCATTGGCTTCTCCTGACATAGGTGCCAACTCACATTCACTTCAGAGGGAGCTGGGCATGCTTAGCGCTTTTCTGGATCAGACCCTTTAGCTAAAAGACAACATGCTCAGTGATTCCTTAAGATGTCAGCTTGCAAAACAGAAAGAACTTCTAAAGCGTCCAAAGAGGTATTTTAGTTAAAATTAATGGAAGATTCCTCATGTTTGACCTTCCTTAGCACCTTGTCAGCGCATTTGGGTTATATGGAAAAAAACCCTTCCTAACACTTGGCATCATTTTCTCCTGTCAAGGAAACTGAGGTCCAAACAATTAGAGAGAATTGCTCTGGAATTTTGACTGTTTTCTCTTTTGCTTAGGAGTTTTGAGACAGTTTACACTGTTTCCTTTGGAAGCAGAGTGCAAAACTAAGCCCACTGCTGATAGGCTTTTTTTCTCACTTATTTCTCATGGATTTGTTGCAAATACTCCTTAGCCCCTCAGGACCTGAGAACAGAAGTTCAAAAATCACTGGTCTAACTTATATATTTGCAATATGTATCCAAGTCTTCACACACCAGTTGAGATAGATACCCTTAAAACACACGTACCACACACAATGCAGTTTTCTTACAATTAATTTCATCAGGTTCTCCAATGTCACCCCTGCAATAACAAGAAGGGGGAGATATCTCTCTACCATGTTTTCCTTTCCTCATTTATATAATTGACTGCAGCAACACTGGAATAAGACAGAACGTTCCTTAAATGGTGAAGAAAACATTTCTAGTATCCTTCTGATTTTGAAAAGGAAAATGGTGATAGGTGGTAGAATTCCGGCTACCACCAAGTTCAGGTTTTAGTCTTACTGCAATAATTGTAAATCTTATTCTCTGGATTTGTCCACTTAATGAAGGAAAGATTGGCTTACAAAAGGGAACGTAAGAACAACAGTGTGTTCACTGTATCCAGAAAGTTTAATATCCTATCATCTTAACTTTATTACATGAAAAATAACTTGACATCCAATTAAAAGTAGTCTATTTATAGGCATCAGCTAGCAATTTTGAGCTGTGTAAGCAACCGTATTTTGGGTCATGATGCCAAAAGTCAGAGCGCCATGGAAGGCAAGCTTCTTTTATTCATTCAGTACATAGCCATAGATGTGATACAGATACAGTATAGGTTCTGATTAGGCCAGGAGACTGAACAGTGCTATGAAATGGTAACAGGGTACATCATCTTCACTCTGAGGTTTGCTGTTTCAATACTAATATAAAAAGATGTTGTTACTATAGGCTGACTGGTGTGCATACAATCAGCTTTGTGGACTTCTTCAATTTTATAGTAGTCACAACTTTCTAGTAGTCAAGTGAGAATTTTATAAAAATCAGTTCACTTGGCGAGCTGATAGGATAGCATGTATTTGTCTGCCAAGCCGTATCTAAGTATAAGGTACAGAGACTAGCTGGTGTGAGGAATATCATGTTGTCTCTTCTGTGTCTGTTCTTCAGCCTGTCAATGTAATTCTGCTTTTGAGCAGAAAAAGCTGTTAGGAAAGAGGGACTGGAGCACAAGGATAAGTAGTACAAATATACTTAAAAGCTACGTCATTGCTCTCTCCTCCTCCTTTACAGGCTGTCACTCGGTCTCCTTTTTCCAGAGAAGGCCAAATTTAGCACCATCCTCTAGAAGAAAGTGAGCTGGTTTGCATATTTGCCTATCTTCTAGCTCAAAGAAAAAAAACTTGAAGAAAAATTCAGAATAAAATAGATTTTTGCCAGTTAGGCTTTTTTCGATAGTTTTTCCATAAAAAGAAATTAGATAAAGAACAAACTGCATTGACTGCATTTCTGGTTAAATATGTAACTGATAATAGTGCTTTGTTTACGGAGCCAACATAGCCTATTTATTGTGCATTATGGCAAACCCTTAAATATAACAGCAAAAATTATTTGCTTAGTACAGAATGGCATTTTAAGTGAACAGAACTGTAAGCAATCTTTCATAGAGTAAAACAAAGTGAAGTCCCATCTGTTTTCAATGCACATAAATAAATTATGGCCTATGTTTCCTTCTCTGATGTGGCCACTCTCTCCTACACAGGCAATAAAAAAGAGAAAATTGCTCCATTTTGTTGTCTAAATGGTGGGAAGGAGCCTCTCTGCTTTAAGCTTAGGTGCTTAATTTTGAAGACCTCTGACCAGAAATTCAGAATTACTGAATGTTCATAGCTCTGAATAATGTGGATAAGAGTGTGCTGGTCCCCAGTGTGTTGAAATGAAGCCTAAAGTATTTCTGACTCAGCATGCAAAACCAGACATCCCTGAACTCAAGAACTATTTGTAGAAAACTTGAAGTGCTTTTTCCAAGGGCAGTATTATCAGGTTACAATCTGATTTACCTTGACTGAGACCTGAGTCTCTGTTTAGAAGGTCTCTCAGTGTCCATGTATTGACATATCCATTACTGTCATTATTTAGCACTTACTATGAATAACTCCTCCTTGCTTCTAAGGTGCTTATCCATATGCTGAACAGGAGTTAGGAGATTCCTTATAATGAAGCTGTGTCATAGCTGGGCTGAGAGTCTGCGAGACGACCTCCAGCTTTTTTCTTCCCTTGCACTTACCATGGAGACCAAACCTGTACTTGCGTATCACTGGCTTCTGTTTCTCATATTCACCTCTGTTTTAGATCACCATGCAGGAGGGACACAGTCAAGGGGCTCTGATAGAAGAGGATGGCAGGAGCCTTGATTACCAGTCCGAACCCAGCTTGGACATCCCCAGCTACCGGAAGAGCTCCCTCCACAAGACCTATCAGTCTTCCCCGCTCCAGATAGATTCCTTTGCCATCAATTCACGATCCCTGAGCCTGAAATCTGCTGGCAGGAGAGGGACAGACAAAGTGCCCCTTCATCCAATGAAGTCTGAAGGGGCGGCTTCCACCCCTTACAAAAGCATCTTTTCTCCCAATTCCCTGTCAAACAGAAACGGGAGTCTTTCATATGACAGTTTGCTAAACCCCATGTCGCCCTCGGGGAGGAAGTGCATCACCCATTCTGCAGTCAGCTCCGTTGGGTACCACTCCCCATATTTATCAGCCAAAATGTGCCATCTACGGGGGAGCGAGCTGCAACGCCAACCACCGCAGAGCTTCAGCCCGGTGCTGGGGGGTCCAGCTCCACATCAGCGAGACCCCTCCCCAGTCCGTTATGATAACCTTTCCAAAACCATTATGGCATCCATCCAGGAGAGGAAAGAGATGGAGGAGAGGGAGAAGCTCCTCCACTCGCACCCTGATTCAGTGTTTGCAGACTCAGGTGTCTATGACACCCCTAGCTCTTACAGCCTTCAGCAAGTCAGCACGCTCTCTGAAGACCCACGCAGCATGGCAATGAGATATGGATCTAGAGACAATCTGATGGCTGCTACCAGTTTTAGCACAAGGAACCCTATACTGCAGTCCTCAGTGTCTTCACTCTCAAGTGCAATGACAAGAGCACCAAGGACTTCCACAACTTCTCTGCAAGCTGATTTAGCCAATAATAATGTCCAGTCCCATCAAGCACTACAGGGCAGGGTGAGCAATGGCTCCTACAAATCCCCAGGCCACCAGGTCCCATCATCCCCCACAGGGATGCCTAGGTCACCCTCTTATGGAGGCCCGAAGGCTGTCTCGTTTGTAAACACTGTGGAAATTACAGAGGTGCAATCAGTGGGAGCACAAAGGTATGTACTGCTTTAGGTGCTGCTTAGCGAGGCAAATCCGTTTGCAAGCAAGTGCAGAGCACTTTGCTGGAAGCATGACCCAGATTACATGTTTGCTGTAGGCCGGCGAGGGTGAGATGTTCATGAGTGCTCTTCAATTTTGCAACACCCTCATAGCAGCCTCATCATGACAAAATGTTTGCATATTTGCTGTTAACTTGAACTGCAGCTGGTCAATTAAGTTGTGAAAGTCACAGTGATGTAGTGTCTTAGCTGAATTGGATAATGATTTGCAAGATATGAGGCAGATTATCCCTCCCATCATGCACAAAAGGGTGGAGTGTTTCTGGCTCTGTGTCCAGCCATTGCTTGGACACAAAGTTGGGATCACAGCATGTGCAAGCATACCCTGCGCTAAGGGAAACAGGGTTGGAAATTGTGCTTGGCATAGAGAGCTGTGTATTTAGCTGTGTTGAGTGTCCCGTAGTACAGAACTGGTGACACAAGCAAAGACCATATTGGCATTACCTTAGGGCCTCGCTGCCTCCTTCTTTTCTGTGAGAAAGTGTGCTGTGCTGAGAGCCTTAGTAAGTGGTATCTGAGCAAGAGCCTCAGCTGCAGCTTCTGCATGCACTTATCTTTCTTTCTTTTCCTTCTGGAGACGTAGGGCTTGGAAAGTCTGAAAAGAGCTACATGATCCCACCGAGGATGCAGTATTTCTGCCAAGTTGGGGCCTGGAGGGCTCATCAGAAATATCTAGCTTTTCTTTGCGTCTGGCACTTACTGCACTATACTGTCCTCTGGTTAAGGTTCCAGGTTTCTCACTCCAGTATTAGCCAACATTTTGAGAAAAGTTATTGAAATGTGGGAAAACCACAGGTAGGTCTCCTGAAGTTTAGTGCCAGCAACTTTTTCCTCAGTGTTTTCAAGTGAATTGTAGTTGTTAAGATGATTTGTCTACTGGTGGAAAATCTGACTTTCAGGAGGTAGACAGCCACTTTTTCCTCTTTGTATGTGTTAAAGAAACGAGCCTGTTTCAGTGAAAGGAGACTTGTGGACTTTCTTTTGCCTCTCTGCCCTCTGTTTGAGACCCGAATGTGTCAGCTGCTGCTGTAGAAGAGACGCTAATATGAAAAGCTGTTTGCCTTTTCTTAGTCTCTGGTTCTTGGTTCTGCTGTCAGCCTGTTGGTCCCACTGCTTTTACATTGTGCTTGTTTAAAATATAGAGCCTGTAAATTCACTTCAGCTCAGGCCTTTGAAGTAAAGAAAAATAGTGTCTGGCAAAAGTGGTCTAGCTATTAAAATAGCCACAGATCCCATCAGACGGTAAAGTTGCAGACGCATGATACCATTGCAGAGGATCTTTTTTACTGAAGTTCCTAAAGTCAAGTCAGGTACCTAGATAAATAAATAAATAAATAGCTTAATAAACTTGACATTTTTTACCTAGTGAAGTAAACCTCCCACAGGCACTCTGTGCTTTGTAAACCTAGCACCTTTGCTCTGTCAGTAGCTCTACAAATGACTTTCCCTTCTCCCCTAACACTCCCCAGCTCCTTTCTGCTTTGTTTCAGGAGGCAGACTCTGTTCTTCAGGAGAATTTCAGCACTGAATTAGGGTTTTTATAATACCTTGGTGAGGCAAATGTAGAATTTGATCCCTGCATATTTTGGCTGTTTGGGGATACAGCAGTGTTTTATGAAACCACACAATATTTTTTTTTCATAGTTATGTATGCGTGTTTTGCTGGTTCAGATACCCACGACTCCATTCTCTAGTGCAAGCACAGCTTAAATGCGGAGCAGAAGCCGAGCTGGTGTGAGCTGATGGACCCGCTGCTCCAGCTCCAGGTTACACCTGTCAGACCAGGTTGTCGCATAAAAAGTGCTTTTAGTTTTGGAGCTATTCTGAGTCTGCCAGGAGCTGTGTAAAAGTATGGGGCAGTTTGTTTTGTTTTGCAGACACATGTAAAGAAAGCAATTGCCTTTTGAATAGAGTTAATCCGTCAAACTCTCTGGCCTCCAGAAAAAGTCAGGGTGGTCTGAAATAGCTCAGGCTGCCTTGGTTTGCAGGCAGACACAAATGTTCCCTTCTGGAAGGTATTTCAGCCCCTGTCACTGCTGCTGGCATGAGCCAGTCTTCAGACTGAGGCAAACTCAAGCAGACATCCACTGTGCTGGAGTAAGAGGTGAGAATACAGCACACCCCAGTTATGTTGGCACTTCCAGAGCAGTTCTTTGGTAGGCTTTGATCTAATTACTTTGTGAGTCTTGGGGACAAGACACATTAAGCTTTAGTGTGTAGTGGCCTAGATTTAAAAGATCTTTTGAGGAAAGCCTGTTGTCCATGCTCCCTAGCAGTAGGTCATAGGAGAGGAAATTATTTTAAAGAGTCCATCTGGAATATGGTCTTTTAATTACAGGCATCCTAAAGTGCTTCCTGACTCGATTCAGTTTGTGTCGTCTGTCATAACAAAGTCTTACGCTTCACGTCTCTTAGGTCTTTCAGAGATGAGCAACATAATTTTGTTTAACTGGATATTTAACTGGGAAGTGTGTTTCCTGAGTATTTTATTTCTGATTGTAAGACACAGTTTGGCTTAAGGTCAACAATGGTGACAGTTAAACCCTCCTGTGCCCTACAAATGCTTATGCAATTAGTTTGGTTCAACAAAGCATTTAAGCAAGTAATTAAATGAACAAATATTACCGGGGTCTGATCCACTAACCTAATGGCCAAATGAATTTTCTCATTTCAGTGGCTTTTCATCGAGTATATTGGCTTCAACCAGATTGCTCCCATGCTTGAATATTTTGCAACACTGGGACTCGGGTTAACAGGGATAATTGTTTATCCTGAGTGAAGCCGTTCTGCTATTGCACTTTTGTCACTAACATTGTATCTTTTGATATTTCTTTTGATGCAGGGATGACATGCAGTTGAAGACACCTCACAGTAAAATAAATGGACAGCCAAAAGGAATATCCAGGTTGGGTTCAACATCAAGTTCCCAGGGGACACCTGTCAGCCCTGCTAGACACTCAAACGTTAAGAAGGTGTCTGGAGTTGGTGGAACAACCTATGAAATTTCAGTGTAAAATAAAATTAATTAAAAATAAAGAGCCATCCACTCAGCCAGCCATGAAGCTAGGAGCACTGTGAAGACTCAAATAACAACAAAGAAGGAACAGCAGCAGCCGGCCACTCTCCTCTTCCTGTTTTGGGTTTGTTCTGTTTTCATCTTTCTCTTTTGGCCAAAACCCAGCTGCAGCCTTATTCTTGAGGGAATAAAATTGTACAGTCCATCAGACTCTTCCTGAACCAACAGGCGGGAACTGGCTACGACCTAAAACCACAACCACAGAGCAGATTTCTTTCATGCAAGAGAGCGCTAAAGCTGTTGTGCGTGCGTCTGTCCAACAAACCTGTTGTGTACCAGTTGTGCTGTGAAAAAGTACGGTCAGTCCAGGATCATTCAGTTTTTTCCATGCCCTCTCCCAGCTCTTCTGGCGAGCGATATGTCCAGCAGGAGTCAGGCCCAACTGCTGTTTTCTTACTGACATGGAAAGCAGGCTCCCTGTGCTGGGCAGTCTGCGTGTGCGAGAACTGCTTTGTGTCCCCCAGGTGTTGCAGGTCGGGTTCCTCCTCCTGAGAAGGAGCAAGGCAAGGGCACTTGGGCCACGAACGCCGTGTCGTCTTTAAAAGCCTCCCTGCTCCCTCATCCCCGATGGGAGCGGGAGAAAGGATAACAACAGCTTCTCCCTGTCTGCCATTTGCCTCCCTGTGTGTGAAATTGTGCGTGTGTGTGCGCGTGTGTGTTAGTCTCTTATGGAAAAGGACCGCAACACCAGTAAGGATCTTCCACTCTGACCTCTTGCTCCCTCTGGTTTTTAAAGGCTTCTCTGACTCGGAAACAAACCCAAGCAGATAAAAAAGGAAATGTTTGGATGGGGACATATTTTAAACAGCTGTCAGCTGCTTTCCCTGCACCCTCCTTATTACCTGTTGGATTTAGGCAATAACATGGTTTACTGCCTTGCCCTGGTGCCATCTGTGTAATCCTGCAGCAAGGTTATAATCTGTTGAATTTAAAGTGTGTGTAACTGAGCCAATATCTAAAGGATATAAATTTTCTGTCAGCCTAATTACTAGCACATTCCCTCTGGTCTTCAGTACTGTTAGACAAAGGATTTTCCATTTGTTTTTTTTTTCCCCTGGGAAACAACTTTTTGAAAAAATATCAATCAAATCTATTTAACATTCTGAGATTTCCTTTTCCTTTCTCCAGAAAACTACATTTACTTTGTTGGATTTAAAGACAACTTTACTACAAAAACCAAGAAAGGGGTGCATTACTTTTGTCACAAATATGAGGACTCTGGCAAAGCTAATTTTGGGACAAATGGATTTTTTTTGCCTTTTCTCCATTCCTTATCTCCTTTTCCTTCCTATTCAATTACCACCTCAGAAGTCAAAAGTACCGAGATCTGGACCAATGCTACCTAGCCAGATCATGTGTGCAATTAAGAATATACTGAGCGACTGTTGCCAAAGTCACTAAAAATTATTATTTATTGCTGAGCCAGTCAGCATATGAAACCTCAACTTCCCATGGTTCTCCTGGTGAATAGTTTTGACTAGAGAGCTAAATTCATCATTTTTCAGGATATATGTTTCAAGGGGTTGAATCCTTTTCAGTCCTTGACTATAATGGAGAGCTCTCCAGATACTCGGTATTAATTCAGAATGTGTTGATAACATCTTACTTGTTTTCATGTATATTGAGGTTAATTATTCCAGGAGGCAAATATTGACCTTTATCTTTTGATTTGACAAATATTGAAACCTGCTGCAATACATGCTTATTATGTCCCTTGTATATCACATCCTTTTTTGGAGTGGAAGGTTGAAGAGAACACAAGAAAGTTAATCATCTCACTGTGTAATGCTCTGTGTTGCCTGAAGGGAGAAACCTGGAAGGCGGTGCAGCTGCAATAGGCTGAAGTTTTGAGAAAGTGAGCTAGAAATCAGTGTGTTTTTTATTGCCTTCATGATATTTTAAATGCCTACTGTAGGGCCATTGCAGAGCAGAGAAGCAATAGTTTTTCTATGCAGATTTGCTCACTGGCATGTAGAATATTGTCTTTAGTTGGAGGCAGCACAGTACCAGAAAGATGCTGGCAAACTGGATCGGGTACAGATGGAGCAATATATATTAAAAGACTGGACAGGCTGGCTGATGAGAAGGTTTAAAGGGCTAAAAATATGTCACTGGCTAAGCAATGAAGTGGAAATTGAGTATCATCATTTTACAAACACGTTAGTTATACATGTAAAACCAAAGGTAAATCAAAGAGCTGTGACTGGTAACCAATGGTCTGCATTTAGAAGGGGGCAGAAAAGATGGAGGGGAAGGGGCAGTGGAATAGTCTTCCAAGGCAGAGTATTGGAGACTAACTATTTTGGACAGTCAAACTATATTTGGACAAGTCATTAAAAATTCTGTAAGCGGTGAACCTCCAGGGGCAAGGGGCTAGACCAGATGGCCTTATAGATTTCTTCCATCTTTAACTGTTATTAATCTGCAACTCTACCCTGATGTTAACTCCTCAGGAAGATGCAGTATCTCCTCAAGGACTGGAATACACTCTGGTGCATAGAGTATCACAAGACTTACTTGTTTTTAAAGTATCATGTATGCCATATGTAAGCCCTGAAAAAGAGGGGATGTGTGACACACTGAATTTGGGCTAGGGAGCTAGACAAGGGCACATTTTATCATGTATCTTTGAATATGTACATGAAATTCATGCAAGCAAGGCTGAAAATTTGCACCAATGTAGTATTTGAGATTTGCATCCCAGTGATGCTCCACTTTGATCATTCTTTCTCCTGCATTTATAAACAAAAAAAGCTACTGAGGAACTTGAAGGGCCAAAGAGCCTTTGAAGTTAACTACATTAGTTCATGAGAGAATTTCTCAGTAAGACTAAACACAGTATTGTGTGTATAAAGCACTATTATCCAGGGTTATTTTGATGTAGTTCACAAGGGGTAAGGGAGGAAAGAATGAATGCACTGTGTGATTACAGGTTCAGATGTAAGGATTATATATTTTATGAGTAGTTTTGCCCACAGTTGAGAGACATTCGACTTGTTAATAGGTTTACAATGGTACCAAAGTCGTCTTTTTTTTTTTCCTTTTGAGGTTTGCATATAATTCAGTGCACATAGCCTGCAGTAAATTATTCAAACCTTCTGAAAGAATAATCTAAGCAGAACTGTTAGCAGGAGATTGCATGCCGCAAATCCAGACTCATTTCCATCCAAGGCACTGAACCTGCAGCTATTTTCTCATAAATGTGTCTGCTTCCATAGTTCCTGTTGCGGGACTGGGGACGTGTTAAGTCTAATTTTGGAGCAAAACGCAGCCCATGTTAAAGTATAGTTCTTCAAGCAGCTTGCAGATTAGCAGTAAGGTTCTTCTGCTCAGATAATCTCGGTTTTCACAGACACTGCAGGCCAAATCTTCAGCTGCTGTAAATTGGTGTGGCTCCATCAAAGCTCATTTAAGTGATGCTAATTTACAGTAGGTGGGGATCGGCCATGAAAATCCAGCACAAGTTAACACATCTTGTAAAGTAGCTTCTTTATTTTTGTCATGTTTATTTCGTGTTTCAGAAGTCTTAAATCTTTTCAACATGTTTTTACTTTTAGCTGTGGATTGTAGTACTTATTTAAAAAACAGCAATAGTTTTTGTTTAGTTTATGCATCGATTTTCATTGCATATTGCATTTTATTAGCCATTTGTTCCCTGTTCATACACTCCCATTTAGCCTCCAGGTTTTCATTGTAGTACAATCTGCCTTGAAAAGTTGGATCTCTGTATCTTTAATTGTATAATATATTGAGTATTATGAAATTAAATGTACCTTACTACATGGGTGGGAGAGAGAGGAAATATTTTTACTTGAAGCCTTAATATTTTCTTTTTTTTTACTACTTTGTTTGTTGACCTCATAGGAAAGTCTGAATAGCAAAGACTTTGAAACTCTGGGCCAAATTCTGCACTGATACACAACCAGCATTTGGCCCCCTATGTCAAAACTGGATGCAGACATAACCTGAAGTGAACAAGGGAAAAAGCCTCAGGGTGGCATATTTTCCTGAAGATCATTAGTACAGTCTCCAGATGTGTCTGTAAGAAAGTACGTTAAAGAAGTCTTCAAGTCTTGAATTTTTAAGAAAGGTGATAGCCCTAATCTCTTACATTTGCATTTTCTTTTTAAATTAAACAAAACAAACCAAATGTAATTACTTAGTTTGGTTAAAGTCAGCTCAAAGGGTTGCACAGAGCTATGTGTTAGTAGCCATGTGCAGCAAATGAACTGTGTTGTGTTGCTGTTCTAAAATTGCTAACCAAGCATAATGTTATGTCAACTTGGCCTAAGATAATCACCTCATGGGCGTTACAATGGACGTTCCTCAGATGATGCCTATTCTCCTGTAAGCCTAATGTGGAAATTGCAATGTGGTTTTCTTTGGACTATATCTGTGGTCCAGACTAGAGATATAGATATAGATATATATATATATTCAATATTTTTTTGTGTGTGGGAAAGATGGGGTCAAGGTTGCTGTCTCTGACAGTCTGGAAAGTTAATGTCGAACCGTTTTTATGGTCTGTATTTCACCTGTTCTGCCACCTTGAATTGTTGGAATGTATCCGTGCAGGCTTTGTGGAGCTCTGTCTGTAACCTTTTTTGTGGCTCTCGTAATACATATATATTTTTTAAACCTTTGAGTCACTTCAGTGTTTTAAAGTGTCTGGTTTTACCTGATGAGTTACGCCTCAGATGCATTCGTTTGCCGAGATGGTTCATGGTGCGCTGCCCTTTTTCACTTCCGCTTGTGTGAAACGGGAACTGAAACAGTAGAACTGGACAGGCCAGTTCCAGTGCAAAATCTGCAGGTGACAAGATATTAAAAGAAGTGATTGCAGGTTAAGTCATTTTCAAGGTGCTTACAGTAGAGTAGGAAATGTGCTGAGTCTTTAAAAGACCAATTGGATCATGCAGTAAGTGGTCTATGAAGCAACATTAAATGAAGTTTTCTGTAGTGTTTTTTATCAAAGTTGTGGGTTTAGTAGGGATCCTGTGGTCTAGCGCGGTTGTGAATCATTGCTACAGACTGACTGTGGAAAAAATGTTATATTGGTATTTGCTGAAATGTTCTGTCCAGGATATCTGGATTTATACATCCTGAAGATGTACAATTTTTAATCTGTCGTCATCTGTGTATCTGGTTGTAGCCTTTGAAAATATGTCCGTTTCATCTGTAAGATTGGCTTATAACACACACAGTTGCCAAGCCCTCCTAACAGCAGCTGCTGCAGGATTTCTGAGGCCATAATTTGCATATAAAGGCTAATTACATTAAGCAAGGATCCATTCAAGCATGTTCATTATAAATGCCAGTCATATTTGTGTGCTGTCGTGTCTTTACATGGCAGAGATTACCTTCTATATAAAATGGCCAAAAACATAATCTCCAGGCTTCATTGATGTTGGCTACGTCAAACAATTATAGAAGCTTATGATCTGTTTTAGTACATTTTGGCTTACAGTGGTGATCTTGGCTTTCCTCTCTCTAGCTAATAGATAAATTATCCAAGTTTGTATTCATTTTTCCATTATTGTTATTTTTCATTCTGCAGGACAAGTTTCAGTTCACATTTTGGAACATAATAAGGAGAGACAAAGGAAACTATTTATACAGGTGAATACATCTTTTAAGAGAGGAGCAGTTATATAATAAATGGATTAGAATTACTGTCAAAATAGGTTTTGTTCATCTTGTCACAATAACTTGAATTTTAAAGTAAGGCTTATTTCATAGCTATATCTCTGTAACCCTGAAACATTTAAAAAATGTCTTGGTTAGACATTTCAAATTATATGAAGAAATGTGATCTACTTTTACAGATTAAAAACAGCCCTAGAGAAGTGACAGTACATTTTACAGTGCCTTATATATATGTGTGTGTATATATGTATATATATAATGCCTATATGTATATAATGTATACATAACTGTGTACATATATTCAAGTAAAACTAGTTACAGGTTTCCCTATCTGATGTATTTTAAATGGAACTGATATGTGTTGACAGAAGAAAAAAAATGGTTGTATCAGCAGCAAAATACAAAACCAAAAATACTTACTAAAATGTAAGCAAATAAAATAGACTGGACACAGTATTTCTGCCAGTGGTTATGTTCCAGGCCACGGAAGACTGGTAGGTAGCCCCACCAATTTAAGGGATATTCTGAGAGAAGGAAAAGCAGTGATGGAAGCTTGGAGAAAGTGGAAGATATGTAAGAGCATGAGGGATGCCTGAGAGTACCCCGGTGCTCAGACCTATAAAGGAGAGATGCAGGAGAAGGGGATGGGCTGTCTTTCAGGGGCAGCTGAGAACTTAGACGAACCATTGGAAATCACCTCAAACAAGTGGCCTTGAGAAACCTGGCTCTTGGCCATGACAAGAATCTTCCAGCACCACTGGCATTGATGGTGTTTCACCAGTTCTTTCAAATGGGCAAACTGTTGCCATCCTAGTCACCTTTTACACATGCATCCCTTGTGTGGGTTTTTCAGACAGTAATTTTGCCATTTATTTGGTAAGGAATATAAGGCACTGGCATAGCCTGTCCGTATGGTGTTAGATCTAGAATATATCTGGCCTGAGATGAACAGCATTTGAACATTGTGGGCAATTGCTGAGGTTTACCAATATTTCTAGACTGTGTTAAGATACTCTGTCTATCCAGTCCTCATTAATCAAAGTAATTTCTGCATTCATGAGCATAGCCCAGTTTGATCAGATTATATGGCAGAAGTGCACACCAAAACTTATGCAGCAGATTCTGCCAGTTCATGAGCTTTTCTAGGAGTTTAGTTGCATCTTAGAACGATAGTGGTACCACAGGTAACTCTTGTATTTTAAAAAACGCCATATTTGAAAAAATATCCCCTTTCTGAAATAAAACAATTTTACAAATATAATAATTAAAAACCCTTTCTTCCAGTAGACTTTGTGAAGTATCTGCCGTGTAAAATAAATGAGGGTGATATACTACCTCCTAACATTTATTTCACACCTTTAAACTCCTAGCTTCCATGTAGGGCTTGTCCTATCCATCTGTTTCTTCAATATAGGGTAAGAACAGGATTTTCAAGGATGTATTTGAGCATTGTCTGTGTGAAACCCTCCCACTGAACTCAGGGGTAACTGAAAGAAATGATGTGGAGGATGTGTCTTAATTAGCTAGAGAAAGGATAATGCCTGGAACTCTTTAAGGGAAAAAGTAGCCTTCCATACAAATCAAGCACCGTTGTTTAGTTAGCACCGTTGTTTTGGAACCGATGCCCATGAGTTTGAGTTCAGTAAATCATGTCATTACACCCAGTCAGCAATGGGGACTCAATGTAGGTCTTTCAACACCAAATTCACAAGCCTTAAATACTTAAGATGGACACCTAAAATGAGAATTCCTGTTTTCAGAGTGGCACAACAGCACATTAAGCTCATGGCTGCCGTGCCTAGCTCACGCTGAAATCGTAGCTTCCCTGAAACCAGTATTAGTTTTTCCTTTAATATTAATGGCACCTCATTATATTCAATGTGCTACTAAGAGTAGCACCTGCAGGAATTGGCTCATTGCTATAGTGCGTTAAGATTAGGACTTCTTCAAGCCTCTAACTTGGAGCAAATCAAATACTTGACATCTTTTTTCCCCACAACAGGGGACCAAGGGGAAAGTGGAATTTCATAAACACATCCCATTTTGGGGCCAACTTGATTTTTAATGGAGCTTCTGTCCCTACTACAGAAAAGTTAGATAAATAGTCTTCACGTGGGCATTTTTGAGTGGCAGGCAGCAAGGGGGGATTTGGGTTTACTAGTGAAGCAGCAACATGGTGATCTGCCTTCTGGCTTGTCCTTTCATGCAATGTGCAGGTAAGTGGCTCCTGGGCAGTTGTTTCTTCCTGCATTCACTGCTTCCTCTGCATGCCAGTTGCAAAGCACGCCTCCCTGCCATGGAGCATGCATTTTGAAAGCCTCTTTCAGTTATGTAGGTGCAGAGCACATGGGAATCTTTGGATCAGAGATGACTGTGGAAGCTCATAAAATGAGTTGTAGTCCTGGGCACAGGTGGTTTAGCAGAATACAGCTTTACTGTCAGCTTTTTCTCTTGTACAGTCATTTGAACAGATGGTAAAAGGGGTTTTGGTGGGTTTTGGTGGTTTTTGTTTTTTTTTTTTTTAATACATACAAACCAATGCTACTTTTTCTCAGGAAAAACTCACTTTGTCAAAACTGCAGTGTCTGAGTAAATTCAGTGAGTAACAGCATGATCCTATTTTTGCAGCCTGAATATTATGAATCCATCTGGCCTTGGGATCAGCCCTTACTGTCGCATTGAAAGATATCTAAAATAACAGACTTAAAACAGACAAGTAAGTAGTTATAAATAGGTGGTACTTAGCTATGACTAATTTTCCAGACACACTATGAAATAATGCATACAAACTGCTCCGTTGTTGCCTACAATCTTCTGTATGGAAATGCACATGCTTTGCACTATCTTGTTGGCAGTTTCCCAGTGGAAAACTCCGATTCGCAGTAAGAGATGTACCAGTTAGATGTTCAGTTGGAGACATGGTCTGCACTTAAGGCACTGGAATGGGCTTCAGGCATTCTGGCACTGGTTTCTGGCTCTGCTACAAACTACTGTTGACTCATACATCTTTCTGTGCCTCCTTGCTCCATGTCAGATGGGGATGTGACTTCCTGACCTCACAAATGTGTTGTGTTTGTGAGAGGCTCAAACCCCATCATTCTGCAATCAGCCCTGTAGCTGGAGCCAAGCAGAGGCATCCCATAGGTATCTAGGAGCAATAGGGCAGATTTGGGGCATATTCAACCTCAAATGAAAGCACCATTTCAGGCCAAGTTCTTGTGAAGGAAGGTTTTGGCTTTGTGTGATGGGTGTTGCAGACAGTAGTCTGGGTCTTTCACACTGACTTTGGAAAGTTGTTTTAGTAAACATGTGAAAGACATTTCTGCCTTGGTCCTTCCCTTGACCTCCTGCATATTTCCTTATAATCCAAACCCTCTGCATAATACCATACACAGCACTATCCTCATTCCAAGAGACCATATGCTTCATTGCCTTAAGCAATTCTGTGCTTCGCTGTGCTTATTGGAATAGTTGTGTGTGTATATATATAAAACAATAACTAAAATTACCAAGCAGAAATACAGTAAAAGAAATAGCTGTAGGTTAGGAGTGACCTCAAAAAGGGGGGACGCTGCAATGTGCTGTTGCGGCACAGATCACAGTAAGAGCCAAGTTTGGTAGCCATTGATGTGTTGTGGGCTGCTGAGGAAATACAGCCTTTTACATTCTTTCTTGAGAGCGAGGACTAAGCTGCTATGTTGGAATGAGAAAAATGTTATTAATTCCTATCTTCTATGTGTCTATTTTAATGTTGTACAGAAATAAATATCTATTTATCTACAATCCTGTATTCATAGCACATGAAAGAAGGAACAGCATTGCCTGTTGGTGCACAAAATAATTCCTTTGTTAGTATGGTCTTTTATTGAATATTCCCTTTCTTATAAAGGGGCAGGAAAGAGTTAAAAAATATTAGTCATTGGGATTTTTAACACAGGAAAGCACATCCTGCTTTAAAGGATAGGAAGATTAGGTGCGTGCATGTGTAAACAGAAGTTGCGTGAGTTTAACTATAAATGTGAAATAAATATATTCATTTCCACTTATATTAAAGCACAGAATAGCTACATTTTTCAAAAGCTGTAAAACCCTGATAAGAAAATATACATTGTAATTTACTGTATTTATCCCTCATTTTTTACAGAATTTAAAATATCATTCTGTATGAGTATTTTCATTTATTTTTGAAATATTTTTTTTCTTGCATTATATCTACACAAATTCTAGAGATATCTATATAGACTCTTTTCATATATATCTAAAGCCCTGGGTGCTGCAGAAATGCATTTCAGCACTGTGTCCAAAATGACAGACAGAGTCTTTTTTGGGTACAAGAGACTTGGGGTGTGCTATCCTTGGCTTTGGTTTATTTATATATATACCCACAGAGACTGATCACCAGAGGGAGCCTGAGCATCCTGCTGTTGGATGGAGCCATTACACAACCCATGCACCCAGAAATGCTTTGCCTGCCTGAAGCAGAGGCCTGTGAAGTGTCTTTCTAGGTACGGTGTGTCTGTGCTCCCTCCTCACTCAAACACTGGGCGGATTTAAGCAGTGAGCTCTTCTGTGGTCTTTCTCTTTGGCGATCAGGATGTGTTACCTGCCACGCAGTGAGGGGCACAGACCTGGGCAACGGTGGCACGGTTTATGTTTGCAGCTGTGTCTGTGAGCTTGGGAAAGTCATGTCACACTTGGCAGCTGTTATTCCAGCATGGCACAGAAGCTGAGATCCTCTGGATTTAAATTGCTAAGTGGCTTGCACTGTTGGGTCCTGTGGCTGTTCCCTGGGGCCAGATCTGAAATCTGTTGGCAATAGGGCATTGGTTGGTAGAGGCTATGTGATGACTATACGGACACTATGCCTTGTGGCAGAGGTGTGGGACTTCAGAGGACATTCTTACAGTCCCTAGCTCAGGTCAAAGAGAAAACAGATAATGAAAAAGGGGAAAGAAATATCTTTGGCTGAGATGAAAGGGAATAGACAGTGTCAAAAGAGAGCAAAGGGCAGTTGGGTTTATGGCTGGCAAGGAAAATTTCCTCCGGTTTCTATCAGCGTGAAGGAGTGATTGGCTGGGCCGGCCAGCACGCTGTTAAGTACATAGAAGATTGCTTCTTCCTGCACCAGATGGATTCCCATCATTATTTTGCAGAAAGACAGAAGGTTATAATGTAGGCAGGGCCTTTATGAGGGCAGGGGTATAAGGCAGAATAATAACATAAATCTTCAGGGCTCTATTACAGGTTTGGCTGGGGACTGAAAGCAGGCTAGCAGGGAAAAGTTCAAATTGAGCTCTGTCCTCACAGGATAGCCATTAGTTTTTGGCAATTCCACACTCCTCTGCACTTATCTTGGAGGGACACTTTTAGTATAAAATGTATTTTTTAATTTTAAGCAGCAACCAGTCTTTCAATGCCATGTGTCTGTCAAATGCACTGTAAATAAGCCAGAGTGAAGCATCGCAAAAGTAATTCCCCTCCCCAAATTGTTGGGGAGAAGTTGGCAAGAAGAAAACATTTGTAATTTTGTTCCAGACCAGTTTACAGCTCAAAGTTATGTTTCATATGACATATTAAATTAATTACAAAATGTAAATTCAATCTGGAGTGATAGTAAATTGCTTATTAGTCTTCATTTTGCAGTCATAAAATGTTATAGAAGATCTGAAACGCAGATTCAAAAAACTTGCATAAAATGCATACTGTATATTTCACTTATTGCTGCAGCAATAGCTGCTGAATGTGGATTTTGCTAATATTTTTTAAAGAATTCTGCATAAATTCCTACTAATAGCAACAATTATTTTAGCTAATGAACCTGTAGTTCATTTTAGCTAAGTAGTTTTTATACATTCCTTCTTTTTGAGGCACAGTCACTGGTAAATCACACCAGGTTATAATAGTAAAGTGCTAGTGGCAAATCAGTTAGGATAGAAAAACTATTCTCTTCAAAGAGTTTCTCTCGAGAGCGTCTCCCATCAGGAACTCTCTCTTGAATCCAGTTGGTTTAAAGCTGATAAATGAGATAATTAATGCCATGGAAGAAGCGAACAAGGAATGAGTATTTCTGTTTCCCACAGTACAGAAAACAGCGAGCACTACATGAAATTACCAAAAAGCAGAATGAAAACACAAGGCAGAACTTTTTCAAAAAGGCAGGTTAAACTGGCACAGGATGTTGTGAAAACCATATCACTGGAGGAGGAGAAGAGCTACAAAGGTATCCTTTGGCACAGCATAAACTCTGCTACAGTGCTTAGCAATCCCCTGCACAGGGAAGTGAAAGCAATGCTCTCTTTAATCCGGGTTGACATCAGTTGATTTTTGAAGCCTAGTTTCTTGGATGCTCCATGACTGCCTAATTCTATGCTCAAGAATAAATTAATCACGAGTCCTACATCTGGTGACTTTAACTAATGTGGTGGTCACACTAGCTCAATGCAGAGGGCTGATCTACACGTGAGGGTTCTTAAAATTTCCCTAGGAAATGCATGAATACATTAGCAGAAATTTGATTGAATGAGCTCAGTAACATCATTTGGAAGAGAGAAAAAGCCACCATGCCATTTTGCCTGATCTAGATGTACAGCAATTTCCAAGTTGCTATACACACACACACATACATTTACATACATATGTATGTGTTGCAGATATTTATAAAAGCAACCACAGCCTTTCAATTGTGTGTGCTGTGATTCATCAGCAGCAATAATTTTTGGCAGGGACATAATTTCAAATCTTCTGCTGAGGATGCCTGCCAAAACATTGTTGGACAGAGATAGGATGAAGAAAGTTATTTATAAAGGGGATAATTAGGTCCTGTGCCTATTAGTGTTGGGAATGAGACAGAAAGACGACGTGTAGTAATGAGTATTGTAATGTGAGAAGATGCTCTCCATGATTTTCTACTTGTTGATTGAAAAATAAAATACATTCTCAGGTGAAATAACACCATGATGTGGTGCTCCCAGCTAGGAGATTCAGATTGTGGGAGTGTGTGTGCTATGCTGTAGGACAGGTCTCACACTCATGCAAGTTCAGAATACTTCCACAGGATCCAGGTGCTGACTGTTGTAACTGAGTTTAGACTCTGTTTCCTCAGTCCTGAACTTTGCATTTTGTGTTCAGGCAAAAATACGCCCTGAACTGCACTAACTCCTCTTATTTGGAAGCAATGGCTCTCGACCACGCTGTCGGGAGCCAGCACTGCCCACCCCGATGCTGTGCTCATCATCTCTGTCAGCAGAGGCAAGGCTCTTTCTGTGTCTCGTCAGGCATGTAGATGTACATTACATCCTTTCAATGGGACAAATTCATCTTTCCACTGCTGTTCTCCTTAGAGGTATAAACTCAGTGAACACAGCGTGAAATTCATCCACACAGGGTCTGAAAGGAGCCTGTGCTCAGACGATCTCTGCAGAGCACCCAGGACAATGCTCTCAGGCCATTTCTTACTGAAGTGTTTGTCACACGGTAATTCAAGAGAATAGCAATTAATATTCAAGAATTCTTAGCTCCTGGCTTTATACCAAGCTTACTAGATAGTGTGACTAATGTCTAATGAGATACATAAGCACACATTTGTGTTTAAACATTTGAATATCCCATTAACTTTTCTTACTTCTCAAGCTATTTGGACTGATCTCACAATGCTTGGGATTTTTAAGGCCCCAAGCTCCTGAAGTCTCAAGTAAACACTTGCTTATGGGGGTTTCCGAGTTTTTAACTAGAGGTGAGGAAAAAAAAAAGTCTTCAGCATTGCAGAGAAAAGTTTGAAATACGAAAATGCTACCTCTCCAAACCCCCCCAAACCTGCAAAAAGTAAGTGTCAAGCTCATTATTTCTGCTGAAAAGTGTGGGGTTTTTAAACACTGGCACAATACTGACAAGGTCTGCTGACTTCAGAAAGATTGTTCACGCGTTTAAAAGGAGGTGCAGTCTAAGTCTCTTTGCTCCGTCTGAGCCGTAGTCCCTCTGAAATGGGGGTGGTGTTCGGAAAGCTCGGCTAGCTAAATCTGAGCTGCAGCTGCTATTTCTGCTGTGTCGCCAGCAGAAAATGTCACATATGTGGCTGACTATCTTGCAGGTTCTCCAGACCCATAGTTAGAGACACTTCCCCAAAAATTATTTCATCCCCGGGTTTTGCCCACACAGCCTCAATGCAGCTTCTATGTGAAAACACTGCATTTAAATGCTTCTTTCCAAAAAAAGGAACAGCGGGGTTTAGAAAGCCTGTGCCAAGCTCATCCCTAGGGTGATTTTTCTGACGTAAAGCAGGGAATATCTGAAACAGCTCCTGACAGAGAATCAGGAAAGGGTATCCATTTTGGGGGGGCTAGAATTTTGCTTTTATAGAATCATAGAATCCTAGAATTGTCTAGGTTGGAAGAGACCCTTGGGATCATCGAGTCCAACCATCTACCCTACTCTACAAAGTTGTCCCCTACACCATATCCCCCAACACCACATCTAAACGTCTCTTAAACACATCCAGGGATGGTGACTCAACCACCTCCCAGCTGTATTTCTTGTAAAGCATTAAATGGATCATTAAAACTAGAAATCTCCTAAATTGTGTAATTATATATGTCGCAGTACCTCAAATGATTTTGCAAGAAGAATGCTCTCTTTCCTGCTGAGTGAATTTTGCAGATCAGGTCTCTTAATAGTTTGCCAGTGCACTTAAAAGCAGTGGTGGGTTTAGGGCATAGACTGCAGTGCCTAAGTATTAAGCGCTTAGTAGTGACTGTTACTATCAAACGCAAGAGAAGCCCACACTGTCAATTCCGTAACAACTACAAATTTATTGTATTTTCTAAAACAGAAAAAAAAAATAAGAAAATGGTGTAAAGAGAGATCAGTTGAACATTGCAAAAGCAGCAAAAGCTGTTGCTAAAGCAAATTCTCAGTTGCTAATCAGGATTAGGAAAAACGCCTGAGTCTTGTCTCATTGTTGTGAGCAGCACCTGTGCTTCATTAGCAAAATAAAAGTTTACTGTTATCTAAGACAAAAGCGTTTTGGGGGGGGAAGGCAGTCCTTGAGGCAATAATATCAAATCCCCTTTTGTTTCCTGGATAGTGATTACCGTAAAATACTTTGCTTATGTTTCCATTCCTTAGACCATCTGTTTCAAATTAAACCCTTCTGGCATGATGCATCATTATTTATTAGAGCGTTACATTAGATAATCTAGTGTTAGTATTGCTGTTATAAACCCTTAGTTTCATGAGTATGACTTTAGCGGCAGAACTGGATGTGTTTACTTAATGACAGGGCTAGAGGCTGTGTTAATAAAACTAGTTTGCCAGTTCAGAAATTACTTTTTTCTTTTTTTGGTCTTTCCTTTCACAAGCATATTTTTGGTGTGTCTTTTGATTTGTAACTCCAAATGTTTGTGTTTGGTAGAGTGAAACCTTCTGGTTTTAAATAAGAGAAAGCTAAGATACTGAGAAGGGCTCATTGATACTAAACTGTTAAGACACCTAAAGCTGAAAACACAAACCCTTAAAAGGTGGGCTGACATCCGTTGCCATAAATTTGCAGTGCTCAGTAGCATTCAAGGCACTCACCCATGTGATTCGAGAGCAACTGAAGATCTGGCAGGTAACACCCACACCCCTGAAGGGGTTCTCTAAAAGTTTTTATTCTTGCCCTGTGTAGTGACTCTTTTCTCATGCTTTCTGTCAGAGGCAAGGCTTCGTAACTCCAACACGCAGCAGACAGACTTTTATCCTAGAGCTATTCTGTCACTGCAGTCTCAACCATTTTGGGACAATTTAAGAAGTGCAAGGAGATTTTTTTTTTGTTTTTAAATTGTCAGTGTTAATGAGACTTCAGTCACAGTGCACTTAAGAGGCTTACTCTTTACTAAAGGAGAAAGGAAAGAGATTCGGTCTCAGGAAAGAAGAGCAGCTTCTTACAGCTGAATTTGAGATACTTCAGTTTACCAGCGACACTGTCAAGAAATTTTTTTCAATCTATTTCAGTTAGAAAGATAGTGACTGTGAGTGTAAAATTAAGAAATGGATTACTCTTTAGTGATGTGAAGACTTTCCATGCTCTAGATATGGTGAAGCCTAGTTTTCAATATGCTTATAGGGAGTATGTCCGGGGAAGATACAAGTCTTTCATCCTAAATGAGCTTCCCTCTGATTTTTTTCTGGCCAAAAGAGATCTGAAGGATCCTCTAGTGGGTGATTCACAACACCCAGATTAAATTCAAGATGTGAATCACTGCTAACATATATATGTAGACTTTCCTTCATGCCAAAATCTCCCTAAATTCTATGCTGTATTTAGCCAACACAGGACTTGCATGGTTGTGCTTACTTTTCAGTGATGTGGTCAGATATGGTCAGAAAGCCAGTATCTGCTTCAAAATCTTTTATTTTTTTAACCGGTCAAGTTACACAAACCAAAGTTGCTTAATACCAATACTCTCTCTTGCTCTATAAAAAAATGTATTAAGTGAGCTTAAGTAGCATCATTTTATAACCCAAAAGCTTAAACTAGTGTATAATTTAAATTTTGCTGGGTCGGAAGCGGGCCAGGATGACATCAATATTTCCTTTAAGAAGGCCAGCAGTGAGTCCACAGTATATGTCTGAATACTTCTGGATCAAATGACATAATGTTTCCTTTTTCTCTCTCTTTCTCTCTGAGAATAAATTTGCAGATTTTTTTTTTTTTTTACATTGGGAAGGTGATGCATGGTGAGTAAATGCGCTTGGGGTCATGGAAAAGGCTTTTCAAAACCACATTTTCCTCATTTCAAATGTCCTTTTATTACTTTAACCATTTTGTTTAAAAAAAAAAAAATGCCAGAAAGTTCATAAATTTTGCTTGCCAATTGTAGGCTAGAGACCTGCCCTTGCTCTCCCTGTAGCTAATGGTAAAACATCCAAACACCGACTCATCCCTGTAGTGATCCAGGTCCCATACAGAAAACAGAAGTTCTTCCTCACTGTTGCCACAAGGTGTTTCTGCCCACCAGGGGAAAGCAACTCCGGTTGTCAGGCCACATCTGTACTGACTTTTCTGCCGACCGTACTGGCTTTCTCATTTCTGCTTTGCTTTGTTCTGGTCACAACATAGTTAAGAGGCCAGCCAATCTTGAGCACCTTGCTTGAGCGTATCTCCACCTAGCCATTGAAATGGGATAAACCCCTGGGAATCCTCCCCGAATATTGCACCTGTGGCATCAGTAGCACAAGCGTTTACTGGTTTAGCTAACAGGATAATTCCAGTAGTGGGTACCATCAGTAGGTTGTTATCCTCTTAAATGGATTTTCTGCTCAGAGATGAAATACAACACAATAAAACTGGATTAGAATAGTAGCAATATGAATATATATTAAAAAAAATAAAGAGCAAGAAGTAACTAGTCATTAATGTAAGGCAGGACTGTATTCAAGCTAGTGGTAACTTTCAACAAATTATTTTTAGTGATTTTTTTAACCTAATTGAATTGCAAGTTTTACAAAATGGTATACATAATCTAATTAAAAATAACATTTTGGGATTTACTGAGTAAAATCTAAGATAATCTCAAAATACTTTTGCACGTAAATTGTATAAGTGCGTTAGTACCTAAACCAAGCAAAAATAAACTGCAGAATGTGAGCATACGCACACAGGCTCTCTGGTGGTGAAGTGTTATCACAGAATGACATCCAAAATGCAGCACTGAGGCAAAAATTATCCATTTTAATTTTCTAGCACAATGAGATTGCCCAGATGTTCAGCAATACGTTTTTGCTGAGGAAACAATTTTGATTATTGCTTATCAACAGTCTCAAACTTTTCTGGTGGTGGACTGAGTTCAGCCCTGGCGTAAGTGCACTGTTGTGCACTTGGCAAACTTGCCTCTGTCTACACCGGGATTTTGACCTCAAGTGTCAGGTATTTGTGCAATCGATGCACCTTTAATAGCACTGAAGGTTCAAACTGAACCATACGATTTTAGAATTCAGTTCAAGCAACTGAGAGATTTATCAGGAATTGCACTATTTGTCCCGTCCAGCCTCAGCGTGTCCCCGTCCCCAAGTGGATGATGGCATCTGCTGCAGTTTTTTCCTTCTTTTGTGAGTTGTTGAAGGTTATATACAGCAACTGGTATTCAGGTTAGAGGGCGGGCTGCAAGGGAAGAGGAAGGATAGAAATGGGACAGTTAATGGAGAACGAGTGTTAGTTATGAGGGATAAAAGAGAAAAGGCATTATGGGGGAAAAAGATTTAGAACTCGTTTGCAGGAAGATGGGAGACTGGAGACAAAGAACTGAGCTATTTCTAAGGAACTGCATGTGACATTTTGAAAATAAACTTTTTCCTTCTGGGGTCTTGATAAGAAGGAACATACGCTGTATAAATACACACACCTGCCTCTATGATAAGGGCTAATCCTTCCAAGATAAACTAAAGAGAAAGAATCAAATTAAAATTGTAAAGGTCTATGAGAAGAAACAGAAAGCTGAGTACCTTAATGCAGAGAATGAGGCAGGCAAGAAGGATAAAGACGGGGGAAAAAAACATCTAGTCTGCAGCAAATTTTCTTTGACTCAGTTGTCTGGGCCCCGGGGCCACTGTTGGTCTGTAAAATGTCCGAGAGCCAAAGGACCTGTATTCGAGTCGGCTCCATTTCTCCGTCTGCACCATGTGTGCCTGAGAGACACAAAGTGGTGGACAGGGGAAAGACACTCAGCTGGGAGAGCTGGAGTGTGCTTTGACTTCTTCAGCACAAGGGCCATTTTCTTTGGGGCAGGCACAATGTCCTTGTGGTTCTGCCGTGAGTCCTGCTGACCTCAGTGGCCCGTTGGCCCAGTGGCCAGGCAGGACAGGCACTGGGTGCGTGGGGAGCGGGCAGGCGCTGGGCACGGTCCTCCCGCAGGCACTGGGGCTGGCTGGAGTCTGGCTGCTGGAGACCTTCCACCTGGCTTGCACATGAGTGGGACAACACGGAGAGCGCCATTTGCAGTGTGGGGAATGCGGGTATGGAGGCGAAGCTTGAACAGGTGGACGGGAATGATAAGAATGCATAATTAAATATGCAAAGGCTGAACAATGGAATCTGTAAAATCTGCCAGCATCCCGAGATCCACGTTCGGGAGCATTTCTCACCATCTGCAAACTGCTGAATTTAACAGGTAGCAATCACTGCTGAATGTTGGATGTCAGCTTTGAAAAAAGGGGCTCTGTTCAGCTTCTCTTTCCCCAGGGCTGCTATCCTGAGGTTATTAAGACAGTACCATTGCTGACCTACAGGTAATTAATGTTCCACTTTGACCACATCGTTTTTTTCTGCACAACGCAATGCTGGTGGAGCTCAACTGAGATCTTGCTTCTGAAAGAAGCCTCCTTGTCCATTACAGAACAGAACATACCAGGTTGGAAGGGACCTCAAGGACCATCTGGTCCAACCTCCGTTGCTCAAGCTGGCCCGAACCGGGGCAGGGAGCAGCCGCCTTCGGGCAGGCGAGGGCACAGCGCTGCGAGGAGGGGAGGGGAGGGGACCGCCCGGCCCTGCCCTACGCCAGCCCGGCGCCGCTGCGGGCAGCTGCATTCCCCAAACCCCGGTATTCCCGGTTCCCGACGCCAGGGACCGCCAGCGCCGGCTGTCCCGTCCCGCCCCACGCCGGAGACTTCGCGGAGGAATCTTGCCCCACTGCGCGCTCCGTCCGCGGCGGGGCGGGGCGCGGCGCGAGGCGGGCGGTGCCGGGGCTGAGGGGGCACGCGGCCCGCCGCCGGCGCCATGTCGTTCCGCCGCGCCTTGGCGCTGGCCGCCTGCGGGCTGGCCGGCGGCTCCGTCCTCTTCTCCGCCGTTGCCGTGGGCAAGCAGCCGGCCCGCGGCGGCGACGCCGAGCCGCGGACGGGGGGTTCCGCCGCCGCCGCTGCCGTTCCCCCCGCTTCCGCCGCGCCGCCGGGTTTGCTGCTGCTGCCGCCCGCCGCCGCCGCCTCCTGCCCGCCGGCTCCCGGCTGGATCGAGAGACCCGCCGGTACCGGCGGTTACTGGGACAGCAACTGGGACAGGTAGGGGCGGCGGGGCGGGGACCCGCTGTGGCGAGGGGCCGGGGCGGTCTGCTCGAGGCAGAGCTGAAATTCTTGCCAATCCGGGGCGCCTCCGAAGGGACGGGTCGTGTCCGCCGTCCCGCCGAGGAGACGGAGGGGGCCCCAGAGCCCACCGGCCCCAGCCCCCGGGCGGCGGCCGGGCTCCGCGTCTCAGGGCGGCGGTGGCGGGTCGCCTTGTGCCTGTCCCGGGGTGTTTCTGGTTAATAACGGCGCCCTCGTGGGTGAAGAGCGTTTTCAGGTGCTGGGCGTGCGCTGGGCCTGCGGCTGCTGTTGGCCGTGAAGCGGCAGGTTTGGGTTCTTAAATCCCCTTGCCTGGAACCCGACTCAGTTCTGTGCTTCGTCCTGTTGAAATGCGTTCGCCCAAGGGTTAACCGCTTTTTTTTTTTTTAATTCTTTAATTAGAACGTGCAAATATCTGTATTGAGCTTTGGCTCATTTAGCTTCTGTCTAGTAGAATTATCTCCCCAGGGAGACTTATGTCAAGCTCCAGCTTAAGCGTAGTAAATCCAAACTTAAGCGCTAACAGATTTTTATTGTATAATGCATCCTGGTTTGATTTTTGAGGTGCTGCAGAATCAAATGCTCATATAGATAGGGCTATGTACACCCTAAGCATAAAAATAAAACCTTCATTAAATAAGGTTATACCTGGTTACACGGTTCCATTGAGGGAGGTGCTAAAGCTATATGTTTAACTGCAGATCCACTCCTTTCTGGTGCTGCTAAATGGTTGATTTTCTTAAGGGATTCTAAAGTACTTTTGAACTCGTGTAACTTTTCTTCTTTTTTTTTTTTTAACCAATTCAGGAAGTGGAGATTGTGCTGATGTAGCTGTCACAATTGCCTGAGCAAATATAGCTAGATAACAGCTAATAGCAGTTAAGGATAGTGTACTATATCACCATTCATCATAGTGTACAAACAGTGGAAGTGTATTATGTAAATACGCTATCACAGATCAATTTTAGCTTTCTGCTGCTTGGTGTCTACCAGTTGATAGGGTATGGCTCTGGCTATACTTAATTTTGATTTTTGGATGACATTGGCAGAAACACGTGAAGTTGTTAAATGGCTTATAAATACACAAACGTGTGTAACATTTATAAATGTGTGTAAATGTGCTTGAATTTTTCCTAATGTATCTTTCCAGCAACATAGTTTCTACTGAATCAAAAGAAGTATCCTATGAAATAGCAATGGGACTTCTTGGTTTTGGACTCCTGTTTTATTTTTAATGCCTTGCTGAACTTTGTTAACAGCTTATGGAATGTGTTGTGCCTCATTGTGTAATAGCAATCAGGTCTTTACTAAAGCGAAATTGATGCAGGGCTTTTTAAAGCAAATCTTGCTGTGAACTGTAGAAATGGGTACGTGAAGCAGCAATTTTCTATGACCAAATTACTTTGTCTGGAATTGAATAAAAATTATATTCTTGATTAAAAAAAATCTATAAAGAAATAGATAAACAAGTTTAATTACAATAATGG
Source organism: Vanellus vanellus (assembly GCF_965231255.1). Taxonomy (NCBI): domain Eukaryota; kingdom Metazoa; phylum Chordata; class Aves; order Charadriiformes; family Charadriidae; genus Vanellus; species Vanellus vanellus. The sequence goes on from NC_138921.1 coordinate 8,473,242, forward strand.
AAGAAGTGAGGTCTGGTATGAATTAAATAAATTAACTGTTCTTTAGGTATAAAATGAAAGGATTGGGTTTACCCTCCGAGGTGGAGAGACATAGCAAAAGTATTTGTATTAGTGGGGTAGAGCATCAGTGCAGAGAGGGGACCAGAAGACTAATCTGTGGGAGATTTGGCCAGGGTTGATGATGATGGTGCAGCATTGGTGTTGGCAGCGGGAAGTCTCTGGCAGTGATCTGTGGTACTGGGGGAGGGAGGGGAAGAGCCTCTGTGCCCAGTGTACTCTTGAGGAACCGGATCAACTGTCTGGGTGAGGCGCAGGAGGGAAGGTTATGGTGTGCACAAAGGGCGACTAGTCTGCAGTGTGACAAAATGGAAGAAATGTTAAAGTGGCACAAGGGGAGAGAGTTGATGAAAAAGATGAAAGGATAAATGAATGCTCTAGGCTGAACAACAAAACAGTGTTACTGAAGAGACCTGATGTGACCTGGTTTAATGTACAAAATAATGCTCAATGTGCACTGCAGAAACAGAACAATATCCCTTCTAGGATATTGTTTGGGGGGGGGGGGTTAGTCATTTGACGTAAACGTGATTTATAAAGTGCAAATTTTGTAGGTGTTATCACAGGGCCTTTTAGATATGGAACATTTTCTTTCCTTTATGTTCAGTCAGCACCTCTTCCTCTTTTCCTGGGTATCATTTGTGGTTAGTTTTTCTTATCAAAAACCCTAATATTATACCTGTGACTGAAAATCTGTGAAAATCCCAGGAATGACTGTTGAATCAACAGGAATTAAAATATAAAGTCTCTGCTAGTGTTTATAATCTTCTTGTCCAGACAGACTGTAGCTTTCATGTGTTTTAGTGTACACCATCTGTTTGCATTAGGATTTAACTTCTTCCGTTGCATTTGTTGCCTTTTTTCCCCAAGAATTAACTGAGGGGTGGCTGTTGCTAAACAGCAAATGTATCTCCGTCAGTCATGCTTTTTAACCTACGGCATTAACTTCTGGGGTTTTATTGCAGGTTTTTATTTATAGCTCTTGCACAATGGTTTGAATCAGTTTTGTGATATAAATGGCTAACTGGTCAATTTTAGTACTTCAACTGTATCTAGAATTAAGGCAAGACTGTAAAATTCCTGTTAAAAAAAATAAAATCTGTAAAAATCTGTAAAATTCCTCTGCCTTTTAATCTCCCCTGTCTAAAAATGATGTTTTAAATGCATTTGTTTAGACGTGAACCACTGGCTCTTATCAACATCAAAAAGAAAAATGAAGAAACTGGGGAAGAAGAACTTGCCTCACGCTTAGATCACTGCAAAGCAAAAGCCACCAGGCACATATTCCTTATCCGTCATTCTCAATATAATTTGGATGGCCGGGCTGATAAAGACAGAACTCTGACCCCACTTGGTATGTATTACTAGCAATGTCAGACTTTGCATTTTGAGAAAACAGTTTTTCATGTGCTGCTGTCCTGATGAGTACAGGTCAGTAACTCAGCTCTGTTCTGGGTCTCACTGCAAAACCTTAATGCACTTTTTGGATCCTTTGTGGCAGAAAGATGTCATGAATAAGTTTACTTGTTCTATTTTTGATCCTCTAAATCCAAACATTAAAATGTGCTTTACAGAGTTCTAAACATGCTCAGTTGTAAAGAAACTTCATAAAGGAAATTTCTGATTATCTTAAGGTTGCTTGAGCAAATTTTCATGCTAGCTGACGTAATTCCAAAGGCTAAGCTTTTAAACTTAGCTCCATGAGTAACTTTAGGATAGATTTCTCTTAAAAGGTGGCTTGTGTTTCTGTTAGTTTATTTGCTGATTTATAAAAAAGATATAATTGCCTCTGACTTTCCTTTCAGTTGAAGTGTTTATAATTAAATACATTTCGCTTTTGCTACTGAGCACTGATTATGGGAATACTGGTAAGCAGTTACATGAAATGAGGATAACCTCTGTGTTAATCTTAATTCATTGATCCTGTGACTAGGTCTCAAATGTTAATTAGTATTATTTTAATATTTTAATAGCAGTGGATTTTTTTTATTATGTATATGCCAACACTGTTTTGAGAGGGGAGGAATTACTGTTGTGCAGCGCTGTTTGAGGTTTCAGAAGTCTGGTGCCAAATGTTTAGTATATGGACCTTTTTCTTCCACCCAATTCTTAATCACCAGTGTGCAAACAGGAGTGGAATGCTGGTCCTGAAGGACTAAATTGCTGTCTTAAAGAGGTAACAAAGTATAATCTTAATCCTGTCTCATGCTGTGCCTTGGGTCAGTTACTTAAACTGTCTGTTGTCTTTTCACCTACCTACCTGAAAGATGGAATAGCGCCTTCCCTAGATGTCCAAGTGCTGTGGTTCTTAGCTGTTCCAAGCTTACGTTGCCTTTATGAAAAATGCACTGTCAGGTCTGAGTGGATCTGTTTGACACAGTCTCCTCTTCTGTGTTCCCCGACCACAGAGATGGCAGATGGCTTGGGTCAGCCCTGTCTTTTATTGGAAGTGGCTCCCTTAGGATGGGGCTAGCGGGGATATTGAATACTTTAGTGAAAGTCTCTGAGTAAGTTTGGGCTTTTTTTTTTTTTTTTTTAATTAAAAAAAAGAACTAACTATTTTTTCCTGCTGATGGAAATACGACTTGAAATTTTCCAGCCAATAAGCTTGATCTGAAGAAGTAGTGACTCTGGTAAAAATATTTTCCAACTACTTTTTGAAAGGAAAAAAACCTGACACCGACAGAGACCTTTTATGTCTCCTGGACAACCTTTTTGGTAGTTTGTGTGAGGCACTTCCATGAGTGTCACCAATTTATATAATGAATATCATTTTTAAGGTCGAGAGCAGGCTGAACTGACTGGACACAGGCTGGCAAGCTTGGGATTAAAATTTGATCAGATTATCCACTCCTCCATGACCAGAGCAACTGAAACAACTGAAATTATAAGCAAACATCTCCCAGGTAAGTGACTTCCCTTAATTTGTCGTCTTTTGATCCTTAAAACCACTTCCATTAGAATTCTAAGCTTGTCTTTAAGGTTGAGATGTTACTTAGCCAACTTTCAGCCCTGTGTGAATATGTCTGTATTTATAAAGAAACTAATCACCCTAATTCTTCTTGTTTCCAGTTCATCTTTAAAAATACAAGAGGGATTTGCCCCTCTGAGTGACTAGCTGCTACTTGTACGTACTGCTGTGCAGGAGAACTCTGCTGGTTGCTCTTCAATTAGGCGTTTTGTAAAGCAAAGACTGTCACAGGTCATCAGGCTTGGCTCAGTCCTCAGTCTCGGGCGGGCAATAGCACAGGAGAGAAGAGGATCATAAACAAGATACCATCTTGTAGTGATGCTTGCTGGGGTAGTTAACAGGCCCTTCTTGTGTGCTCTGCTATCCTGTGTGCAGGGGAAGATGCGGCAGACTCAAAAAGGTGTAGGTTTTTTTTTTAATGCGGGTGCTTTGTTTGTATGGGGTTTGGGTTGTTGTGGGATTTCTGGTGTTTTATTGGATTTTTTCCTCCTGATGTTCAGACATACCAGAATCTAAACTAAAGATATTTGACTATACATAATTCTGTCTGGTATTTTAGCATATATTCAGGTATGACTAGCTGAATGTCAGTTCTCTTAACCGTTCCATGTTTGTTTTATTAAATGTGCTGCTTCAAAAAAACCCCAAACCCAACAAAAGAAAAAACCTCAAACAACCCCCCAAGCTCCCAAACAAACAAAAAAACCCACCGCACCTAAACTGTCTTTCCTTCCTCAGATTAAGATATTAAAATATTAATATAAATATTAAATACCAAAAATGTAGCATTAGCATTAATTAGCAGTAAGCATTAACTGTCATACAGCTTTAGATTAACATCCTCGCAAGTGCATTTCTTCAAAGTCCAGCAGATTGGGAAGACTCAATTTGCTGTGCCAGGCTGGTCTGGCTGTTCTCAATTGGAATAAACTTTGTCTTGCTGATGACAGAACAGTTGTGTTGGAGAGACTCGCACACCTTGATAGGAAGTGTGTAGACTAAAATGGTCTTCAGGAAGGAGAGGAAGATTTCCTTGAAGAAAGAATGTGAAAAGTGTATCGACTGTAGAGTTGTGGGTCTCTTTGCAGCGGTAGGTGGAGTAACAACTCCTTTCTGAGTGTCTATTTAATGTTTTAGGAGTCAAAAAAATAAGTACTGATCTGCTGAGAGAGGGAGCACCTATAGAACCAGACCCTCCGGTCTCTCACTGGAAGCCGGAAGCTGTGGTAACTTTTTTCTGTATTTGTTTGGGTTTTTTAATATACTTCATATTGCAAGTTATCACTACAGTCAATGTCTGAGCTGGTGCTTTTCATCATAGAACTTAGATAATTGCATGCTTTTCTCCTCCCCAATAAGTGTACAGAACAGTTAAAATAACTTACAATCCTTAAGTATTAGTTCAGCCTCAAATGTGCATCCCTGTAAAGTAGAACTCTTTAGAAGATGCAGTCCGTTTGCATGTGCAGACAATGGCACGTGATGCTCTGAGCTGTGTTTAATTCTGAACTCTGTGCCATTAGCAGTATTACGAAGATGGAGCTCGAATTGAGGCTGCTTTTCGAAACTTCATTCATAGAGCTGATGCAAAGCAGGAAGAAGACAGCTACGAAATCTTTGTCTGCCATGCCAACGTCATCCGCTATATTGTGTGCAGGTATGTGTTGGATTGCATGTTCATCTGTGTGCTTTAAAAGGCCATAGTTTTACTGACATGGTGTTGGTGTATGGCACCACTGGGCGAGGAGGTGGGTTGATTTGGCTTGTTTGAAGTGGTTGGAAGTCAGTGCCTGCAATGTGAGTGGCTGCTTCTGCAACTTCGTCACAGGATTAATTTGCAGATGGAGGACAAATTTGAAAATTAGAGGACTTTAATTCTAATTCTAAAGTGAAAATGGCTAAATTGGTGAGACTCCAAACCTTTTTGTACATCTGAACAGTCTCTTAACACCCTAAACTTCTGCTTCCCATAAACCTGAGGAAAATGCCTGTGTGGACTGTTGGAAAAGACAACAAATAGAACATCTGACTGGATGCATCTTTTTGAGATGATGTGAGTTTGATTTTACATAATAAAAGACTGATTTAGTTTTGGGAATTTTTACTAATGGAAATTAACCCCATCCTTGCCGGAACCAGGACATTATTCAAGTTGTATTAGTGTGGTTTTGCAGTAACACCCAGTATTGGATTAGAGGGGAGAGTGGATCTTTCCACTAACATCAAGGTTGTTCATGAAGGAGAAAATAGTTCTGGATCTTTGCCTGTCTCTGTATCCAGTCAGCTGAGTCTGTTTTATTCCTCTTGCCTATCAACAAGGCACTGTCTGTAAGATAATTTGGCTTGAGCAGGACATATGTGATTAAACTTTAATCTGATCAATAGCTACAACAATTTCAGTTAGCTTTATTTAGCTGAGCTAGTTAAATGATAGCCTGTCTGCTCTGTGGATTGCTTTAGAGCTTTTCAAAATTGCTATACTTAAAATTATTGATCAGGTAAACAGAATGTTCTTTCCTGTGCCAAAAGAGATCATCTTGCTGCTACCTAGGCTTTTTCTGAAATAGCCATATACTTTTTCTCTTTGCTGTTTCTTCCCTCTTCTTTTTAACTTCTCTTCCGTGCCTTCCACTGCAGGCTATCTGATATCTCAGTTGAACACAATGCATCTAAGTGTTCCCTTTGAATCTAGCTTGACTGTAGCTGTTACTTAATTTTTTAGCCTTTCTAAAAGACTGTCTTAGAGCCAAGCCCAAGTTATTCTGTAGTATCTGAGGCAAAAGGTATTCGCGACAACTTCATGTTTTCTCCATCTGTTTTACTATGATTGATGGAACTCCTGAGGCTATTTAGTTAGGAATTTTACAATAGCTGGAGACTGGCTGTGATACTGTGGTTATACAGAAAGCACAGTGTACTTTTTCTTGCCACTTTGGGGAACAATACAGCTGATGGCAAGTAGTTCTGTGAATTTCTTCCATAGGCACATGCAGGCAAGTAGAATTAATGCTGTCTCACTACCTCATCTCTGCTGTTGTTACATACCTACCCATGTTGATAAGGCTAAACTAGTGCGTAAGTATGCTGTTTGCCACTTACGCCTTTGGTCTGTGGAGGAGGCCAGTGGGGTGGTGAGCCATCTGCTCTGCCTGTCCTGAACTGCGCAGGGTTCTGTGGTGCTGCAGTTGGCTCAGTGACCAAGTTGAACCTATGCTGTCTTATCCTCCCATTTGTTACGAGGTTGCTCAGAGCGCTCCCAGCAACCTGACCACGTTAAGAGCTTCTACTGGCTGTTGATTTGAATTACCCCTGTCACAATAATCGTACCCACCTGCTGGACTCTGCTTACGCAAGCGCATTGCTGCTACTCGTCCAGGTATAGACGTTGCATTTTCATATCAATTGCAGAAGAAAAATATTTTTTTCTAGGGCTGACTGCAGGAGCTTTAGCATGGAAGCTGCAGAATGACCAACCATTTTCCTTTTTTTTCTTTATATCTGGAACAGAAGGTGATGCTGTGAGCAGCATGTTAATATATCTGTTTACAAATGAATAATTTTTTAATTTTTTTTTTTTTTTTTTTTTTAGAGCATTGCAGTTCCCTCCAGAAGGCTGGCTACGAATGTCTCTTAACAATGGCAGTATAACTCACTTGGTGATACGTCCAAATGGAAGGGTGGCACTTCGAACACTGGGTGACACAGGTTTCATGCCTCCAGATAAAATCACACGCACCTGAATGAGCAAAACTGATGGCTGTCCAGGAGCTGCCTCTAAGTCTCTTTGCACTAGTACATTCAGCTACAGTACCACTAGATTTTTATTGGTTATGTTGGGGTGTGATGCTGTCTTAAATATGTCCTTTAGCCCCTTGCCTCCTTCATATGTATTCATATCTGCCTTTCAGTCCAGAAAAGAAGAAATCTTTGTATGCCTGAAGCTGTCCAGTCCTCAAGTATTCCCCAAAACTCAAAGCTGAGCTGTGGAATACAAAGAAATTGAATGTCTGTGTGCTCAGCAGGCGCAAGAGCACTGACTTTCCCCCGGCCTCTGTGAATTTCTATAACCAAAGCTTGCTCCTGTGGGTATTTTTCTTGTGCAGGAAAGCAGTTGGTGTGGGAACCAGAAGGAACAGCCTTGTGTCACACTGCAGCTAAAAACTGAAGATGAGCCCGCTTTTCTCAGCTCCTGCAGAAGAAATGACAAACAGGGTATTCTGCTGTTCAAAGGACAGAGGGATAAGGCTTCCATTTCTGTAAGCTGTCGAGCATGTATGTTTATGTTGTGTCATTGTTCCCTTCTGCCCCCAAAAAGCTCATGTAAACTGTGCCTGGAGGTCGTAAGCATAAAGCAAGGAGGGTAAAAAAAACCCCAACAGTTGCCTCAGAGCCATGGTGCTAGAATTAACTGCTGCTCAGGAAGTACTTTAAGCTATTCTGAACAATGTTTCTCAGTCTTGTAAAGCCTTTAACTAAACCCTGGTCTGTAGAAGGCTGTAGGGATGCGTTTGTAGCAGTGAGGTGGAAGGAGAGGAAAGCAGTAATCCCCCAAGTGCTTCCAGTTACTGACTCGGACATTTTTGAGTGTTTACTCCCATTGAGTTGTATTTGATTTGTTGATCCCTTGCTTTCAGAATAGAGAAATAACACCACTGAGTTCAAGGTAGTGAGACTTCAGGTCAGAGGTTCTGCTGTATTGGAGCAAACTGCTGCTTAAAAGTACAGTTGCCTGAATGGTGAAAAAGCATCCGTGGGATGGCATAGTGCAGCCGTCAGGCAGAACACCTGAAGCAGCGCCTTTGTACAGCTCTGATACTGCTGGACTTGTGCTAGGAAAAATGCAGGTGCCCGAGAATTTGTGAGGGGAGGGCCGAGATATGTTTCATCTTAAGGATGTTTGCTGGGAACCTGAACTGGTGTAGTGACTTGGATCACATAATACCTGGAACATTGAATGGTTTCACCATATGCATAGTTGGCCTTGGTGATAGGCCAGCAAACATAAGTAACTTGTTTGACAGGTTCTCTTATCACCAAGAATGTTGGTGAGCCTCTAAACTCGCTCCTGTCAGAGCCACATGAAGCATAATCATGGCACACACCCTAGCAAGATGGGGTCTAACAGCTTGTTTGATGCAGGACTGCTACTTCAGGTTGATTTCAAGGAACATGGGGCTAGTAGGGAACAAAACACAATTGTGGTGTAGTGCAAGTTGTGGGGGTAAGAGGAAAGCATCGCGATGTATCTCTCATTGATGCAATGAGAATAATTTATCAGTTTTTGTCTATTAACTTTTTAAAAGTTTTGAATAAAATAACTTGTCTCTTCAGTTGAATAATGGTATGACCGTCAGCTGCAGAGCACATGGCCGAAGTGCTTCGTGGTGACTTGGGTGGGTTTCTGCCAGCTGAGCCGCCTTTGTGTCCCATGTTGCCCGGGGCAACAGTTCATTTACCAGTTCATTGTCCTTTTAACTCCAAATGTCTGAAATGTAAACTTGAGAGAGTAGCTGGCTCAGTTAATTATCATCATCTACAGAAACACATGTGCAAGCACTGCAGCATACTAGAGGGGACAGCTGCGCTCTAGTCCCAGCCCTTTGGCTCCTGGTGGTTTGGGAGTTACAGGGCACTTACCACCACCTGGAACAGGAGCACCAAAGCTGGTAAGATGAAAATCCTGTGCATTGTTATTTGCGTGTGTGCATACACATACCCTCTCACATACGTACCCTTCCAGATCCCCCCATGCCAATAAACAGGTTCCTGGTGGGCAGCCAGAGGACACACGCACCACCTCTTTGCACAGTTACGGAAATTAGCAACGTTTTCAGAGGCACTTAAGTTGTGGGGGCGAAAGTAAGAAAATTATGTATATGATTTTTACATTATTTGGAGTTCCTGTCTTAAGCATTTTGAGACTCTTCTTCCAAGTCTTCAGTGGCATAAGCCAATGTTGTCATGCACGCAAATACAAAAGATGTGTGTGGTTCTGTTATCAAGGCCTGGAGAAATGGGTGCTTTGCATGTCATGGTTATCAACCAGCTACTTACCGCCACGACCCACAAACTAAAGACGGTGTGACACTTGCAGCTACTCACTGATTTTTCACTAGAAAATGGGGTACCTTTCTGTCTGTAACATGACACTTGGCTAATTAAATACAAACAAACTAGAACTAGTCTTTTGCACCTTTAAAAGTGAACTTTTGGCCAAGAAAACAGGAATCAAGCAGTAACAATCTTATTCAAAGCGTCTCCACAGGCTCAGCATGGAAGTGCTCTTTCACAATCATGAATGATCAAATCACTACATAAATCACTATTTTCTTTTAATAGCTGAAGTAAATACATTGTTAGAAAAATGACCTCTTAAGATGCAGTACAACTGGACTAATGCACATTATGTAGCACAGTTAAAAAAAAATACTCTCTTAACCGAACCAAAACAAAATTACAAAGTGAAAGGCAGGGGGTGGGAGTGGGGGTGTTTGTGTCTGTCTACATGTACATACCAGTGATATACATTTAAATATTAAAAAAAGCAAAGCATAACAAAGGTAAAAAGGACCAAAAGGAAGAAGCACTCGAGTGTTAGTTTCAGTCTCACGGCTCTGGAACAAATGCTTATCAAAAGGGCAACGGCACCATGTGACAGCTCAGGAAGGACCAGGGTGGAGAACCGCAGCTGCGCACAGCAACTTCCCACGGGGACTGGGCTTTAACATGGTACTGGGCAATTACTCATCACCTGAACAATTTCTCCAGAATGACAAAGACATAATTTAAATTAAATTGTTTAAAAAAAAACCCCAAAATTAATCTGGAAAAAAGAAACAAAACAAAACACAAAAAAAAACCCACGAACAAAAAATTCTTACTGCAGGAATTTGGGACCTAAAAAAGTTGTTTTGAGACCATGGAGACTGCTGCATCTAAGAAAAACCTTATGAAAAAAATCAGTTAATATACTTGGTAACATAGCAGATTATGTTTGTTTTTGTTTAGGTTTTTTAAATGTCTCTTACAGAATGACACCCCCCCACCCACCCCAACCCCAGCTAGTAGTCTAGACTCTTGCCAAATAGCAGTCATTTGTGTAAAATAGCTCTTTCTAAGGTCCAGCTCATTGGAAATAGGTTTTACTATAAAGAAAGAGCTACACTTATGCCTTTTTTTTTTTTTAAGAATAATTTCTGAAATAGGAATGCTCTCCCACAGCAGAGAGCTAGTGCAGCAAATAAAAGGAGAGAGAGCGCACCATTAAAATATGTTCTGTTCAGAAAGCCCAGAAAAAAACCTGTGTTTTATGTGCCCATAGTAAGTGGATGCCACTTTTTTTTTAAAAAAAGATTTCTAAAAGAACAAGAATTTAATTAAAAAAAAATTATGTTACAAAAGGCACTATTAAGCTTGCAAAAGCATTAAGTGCAGTTGTTTAGGTTTGTACCAAATCATGAGCCTACTGAAGGGTGTATAGTCTGTGCACCAACAGTCGCTCTGCAGCGTGCAACAGCCGTCAAACCTACGGAGCGCTGGGGTCCCCGTCCAGCCCTGCAGTGCTGAGCCCCCCGGGTGGCACAGGGACAGACACACACTTGGCTGACAGCCGCCCAAGGAAGTTCCAGGCTGTCTCACTCACTGTGTGGCACCAGTGACACCAAATCCATCCCTTTTTACCAGCACAGCCCTGGCAGACGTAATTTTCTGATCGGAATTGTGTTGTAACAATAGATAGGTTTTTCTTTCTTTGTTTAACCAGAGAGCTCTCGACACAAGAGAGCTCTGTTTCTGGAAGCCTTCCTTCAAGCAACATTACAACCATTAAGCTTTGTACGGAAAACTTCAATCTCAGTGGCATACTGTCGAAACAAGTCATTCTGACAGAAGGCTAAAGAATAAAATTATTGACTGCTTTAACAAAAACTCATTACCGCATCAAGACTAGAGACATAGTAAAAGCTTAGATTTCAATAAAAATATTTTTAGTCCTTACTCCTCTCTCTTTACAGTTGGGAAATAAGGAGCCACATCACAGGTCACTGGCTACCACTCTAATATATTACACACTAGACCATTAAGGGATCTTGCTGGTAAATTATTGCTGATGTGCTTTTGTGTAATAGCTATTAAAATCCGCTAATGTTAAAAGCTTCTGTGGGGAAAAAAAAAACAGCTAATTTTTATATTATTTTTTTTCTTCAAACTAACCTTTAAAGGAATACCAGTCGCTTTTATAGTGCCCCTTTACTAAAACACAGTATATCACGGTGTTTTTAACAGCCTCAGAACAAGCAAAGGCTCAAGGTTTTCTGTGTAACTAGGTGCATACATACACACATATCTATAAGAGAGTGCGTGTGCGTGTGTGTGTATGTGTATTTAACCGTCTAGACCAAACTGCTGGCTATAAACAAACGCTTTCTGTTTACACACAGGGTTTCACATTCATACTCAGTCCAGGAAAGCTGTCACTGTGCAGGCTTTGTTTTAGGCTCTTCCCTTTGAGCATCCCCCTGCAAGTGGAAGAACATTTTACCTCTTGCCATCAGTTTCCTCTGGTAGGATTTCTGCTTCCTGATGATGTGCTTCCACCAGAGTATCCGAGTGAAGGCAATGCAGTTGAGGGCTAACAGGTTCATTACAATAATGACAATGGTGATAGTAAAGTACCACCATTTCTAAGTAAAGGTTCAGCTCACTGCTTTACTGGCAACAAGGGTTACTTCATAGCTACTGGACAACTGCACTGACTGTCACTAACTTCTTGCATGTCACCAGAAATCTATCTCGTATATGGCATAAAGACATATATTCAATTTTTTTTACCATACAGTTGTCCTCAACTGAGGAAAAATAAATAGCCAGGTACAAACCCTCGTGTCACTTTAGTAACATTGTAGTTTTTTCCTCTGTTCTAACAATGAAAATATAATTGAAGTCCCAGGAAGATGAATCACATTTTAGTGGGCAGGAGGCTCTGAAAAATAACGCAGTTTTAACAGAGCGTGGTTGACTCCAGCTGGACTGTAGCGCCCAGGACTCCCATGGTCTGGAGAGAATGATGCGGCATTGCCGTATTTTCCTGGACTTCCTGTTAGGGGACTGTTTCTTCCCGAATTCGAATAGCCTGAAGCATTTGGAAGGCCAGCAGCGATGGTTTGGGACTTGACTCTTGCCTTCAGTGCTGGACTTGGCCAACTGAAAGAAACAAAAAGTCATTTTGTGTTTTGTTAAGAGAACTGCGCTAAGGAGAGCAGTACTTTTACCCAGTATCACTTGTAGATCTTAGAGTAATGCACCCGCAGAGAAAAATCACAACTTGTAACAGACAGGTCTGAGAAGAAACAGCGACAGCATAATATACTATAGGTAGACACATTGCCTCATCAGCAAGATGTCATTTGCTCCAAAAGGGCCATTAAGCATTAAGAAACGGGTGCTTGTGAAGCACCTGGGCAATTGTAGTCCAATGTCCCCATTAGGAACGGGCACAAGATGAAGGCTGATCTGGGCTTCCTTAGTGCCACAGCTCCTGCTGTGGCCGGGCATGATCCCCTCCTCCTATTTAAAAATAATCTTTGTCTTTGGATGCCACAGAAGTTAATATTATTTTTCTATATAGCAAATGTCAGATTTGTCCTTAAATCAATGAGAACTAGGTTCTAAAATTTATTTGAAATCAGAGCAAAATATTTCCTTTGTTAAATTAAAAGGCCTTTTTGCTAAAAACCTTTCCCTTTTCTCTAAATTTTATCTTAAGCAAGGCAGAATGACCAAAGATTGATTCTAGCATCTGTGAATCATGACTGTTCTTTCTAAAACATGTTGTGTGATGCAATTTCTTAAGATGAGCCACTACAGAAAACATGCGGTAAGCTAAAGAAGGTTTTAAAAAAATAAATAAACAAACAAAATCCACCCCCCCCCACTACGAAAGCTACGCATGTAAACAGCTTAGCTAAAACCTTTTCAAAATAATTTTCTTCTGACAGACCTACTGGTATCCGTATCATTAGGTCTGATTTTTGCAGTCAAAATCCTACATACCTAAAGACAAAGTGATCTAGTGTGTAATTTCTTTGCTTTTAGCAGAGGCAGCACTGCAAAATTAAGGCAGTTGACAGAGCAAGCCTTGGCATTGTCAAATAGTTACAGGAATCATTTCTACTTATGTGACAGAACAGTGATTACACCTAAAAATCTTGCATTAAATTTTAGCACTTTAGAAGAACACTTTAGGCCTTTTAGACAGTGGACTAAGAATGAAAAAGGCCTAATAATTAACCTATTTCTTTCAAAAAATTAATCACAAATATCAGGGGATGACAGAACGTGTCTTTGAAAAGTGAAGCAGTACTATCAACCAGGTATCTGAAAATATTTGCCTGTTTCTACTCCACTTTAAATCACAGAAAAATCTTAGCTTCGTGTTGTTTCTACAAGTATACTTGATGGCCCTATTTCCGTGCACTATTTGAAATACAGAGACAAAAGAAAGCTGTTTTCTGTCCCAGTGCTCAGCACTGGGCAGCATCTCTCCTTCCACTTACCATCTGCACTTCTTTCAGCCCTGCCACATGTGGTTTCACCTCTTCCCACAACACTCCTCCTGCTCCAATCTCTGCTACCTTAACACAGTTGCACTTCTCAGCTGCTGGTTCTCAACTCCTACTCTGAGTTTTGTGGCCAATAAAGCCAGTCAATTATATTTTTAAAATTCTCACAGGGTCTCACAGAGCTTTAAAGGTTCTCTCTTTAAAGCATGTTTTGAAAACTTAATGTTTAATACCTATATTGAGAACTACTTAGTGGAAATAGTTCTCATAATTATTATAAGTGGAATTTCATGCATTTAGAAAGCTAGAAGAAACAAGAAAAAAACAGAAGTCAGTACAGGTCATTTGATGGCTTTCTGTTCCTGCCCCCTTTCCAATCTGTTGTGTGGCACTGGGTCATCTGTTTCTTTCTGAGAACTTTATCATGACTATATATAAATTGTAGGCTGTCTGAGCAAGGGACTCTTCAGTGTTCTGACCAATGTCTGTCACAATGGAAAAGAATCTTCATGCTAATACAATTACCAGAAGCCACTTGTATTAAAATTGTCACTTTGGGTCCCCAAAAGCAACAGCATTCAAAATAAAACATATAAATGCATAACATGTATTCAGGCATCCCAGCAAATGCAGTCTGCTTCCTTTGTGTAGCAAAACATGACATTCTCTCTAAAAACTGAACACACACCATCGTTCACACTAACAAGTCCTTTGGACTGGGGTAATAGAGGGTAAAAATAAAAATAGTAAGAAAAAGGTGCCTGAAGATATTCAATTCGCTTTAACATCACTCTGCACAACCTGCGTACCTCAAAGCAATACAACATCATTGTCCTGCACCCGCAACAGGGATGAATGACCATCTGACACCACAACGGCCATCAGGGCCAATGAAGGATCCAAGTACTAAGCAAGACATCAGCAAACTGAGACATCTGGCAACTGGAAAACGCTGCTGCTCTCCAGACCTTCATTTTCTGTCCAATTTGTCTGTATAGGTACACCAAAATTATTTGGAACTGCAGTGTAATGGAAGGAATGTGACTGCAGCACCAGTACACTTTCCCTATTAACACACACCAGCCAAAAAGGCTGGGTGATTAACTGCAGAAACGCAGTAATAGCTAATACAGTTGAATATTTAAAGCAAGGTTTCTGTGAGCAATAAGGCCTGAAATTCTAGCTATTCAAGGTGTTCTGCAGCTGACCCACTAAAAATTTTATTTCAACTCATTTGATTGAATTTGCAGAAATACCTTTGCCTGTCAGATGAAGAGTATGACTGCACCGCGTGCTTCCATTTGTAAGTAACTGGGTATTTCTGTGGATCAATCTCTACTGCTTCTATAGCTGCTAAGACATCACTATCCAGCTTCGAGGGATGTTCCCTAGAAAATAAACAGAACTAGATGAAAAGAGAACTATGTATTTGTTCAGGCAATAAAACATCCCAATTCCAAAATATTTATTTTTGATATAAGCAAATGGCCCGCACTCCTCTATAAACACAGTTTCCCTATGAACTTTTTCCAGCAGGCCCACACATAAATGACTGTCCATTATTACACAGCAGTCTCATAAAAGTCTCATGAAGTCACAAGCCTGCCAGATGAAAGGTAAACAGCAAAGTTAACTGAAACTGATTTGGAAACAAAGACTTCTCTTCTTCTTCCTTGTGTTTTGGATATACTATTCAGGTAATTACCTGCAAGAGAACTGTATGGCTGCTGTACAAGCACTGAAGTGCTTTAAGATGATCATTCAAGGCTGACTACAACTAGCGTTACTTAGTGTCACGTAATCTCAACCTTGCTGTCAGTGATATTATAAGAAGTATCTTGTTTTGCATACATAAACCAAAGGACAAATAAGTGTTAAAAAAAGACAATTCTTACCCAAGCAGGAATAATTTCTTACAATCATCATTTGTGGGTGAAGCCTTCAAAAGAAATTTCTGGGAAGAAAGTTCTTGACGTTGTCGTGCCTCATTAGTCTGAACTCCAGATTCCATGGCCAGCCTCTCCTTTTCTGATGGCATTTTGTGTTCTGTCCTTAACTTGGTCTCTCCTGGTTTACCTGTAACACTTGGCTCAGAAGAACTTGCCAGTGAAGCTGCATAGCAGGTGTTATCCAGATGGTCCTTGGATATTCTCACCTGACTTGTTCCTTCAGCCAGAACTCTCTCGTTCACATTTTTTTCAGTGATTTTATTTGATTCTCCTGTGACCTCTTGTTCTTGGAATGACAGGCTTTCAAATTCTGACATTAAATTGGAAACGGGCGATACAAGGCATTCTTCTCCACCATGCAAATGCTTTCTGTCACTAATTATCCTTTCACTGGACATAGGACTACAAAATCCATTTTTGCTGGAAGAAGCCGCCTTTTCGTAGTGCCTGGGGTGATCCGATGTTTCTATAATGTTTACTGTACGCTCCATTGACAAGATATCACACTCAGCGTCTCCAATAGCACCAATGCTAGGTTCTTTGGACACAATAGGTTGGCCGATATTCCGTGCTGCATTTTGTCTGTTTTTAATTTCTTCTAAGCTCATGTCATCATCATCCTCATCCAAAAATGCTCCAACAGAAATAGAATTGCAGCACTTCTTACTCTTGCCTGTGAACAATTTTAGTAAGAGCAACACATAAAAAGACTTTCAACAGAGCGCCAATCAAATAAACTAGGAACGAATACATAATCTTTATGCCTTATTCTATTGATTGAAACCCTCTCTAATTTTATTTATGCAACAGCATGAACTAACCAAACTAAAGCTACAAATGCAAAATGACATCATTACGGCTGTGTATTTTTTGCAAATAACCTTTCATATCCTAGTCAATTGAGAACTGTATTTCCTACACTCCTCACTTCAATCATTAACCAGTAACAAAAGATAAACTCAGATAAAGCAGAATAGGGTAGTAAAACGTTACTAATATAGAATAGCTTAAGTTTTCATCTCTTCCAAAGCAAAAAGGCTTATGACTACTCCAATGACTATCCTTCAGGGTCTTGTCAGCCCAGGTTTATCCCAGTACCAGAGCACCTTCAGACCTATAGTCTCACAGGAGAGGAGGAGGAAGGAGCACAAAGATTTGGGACTAGTGTGTGCCTTCCATAAACAACGGCAAGCAGTGGTCTAAGAAGGTATACAAGCCTTCCTGGGTTTTGCTCAGTGTGTCTTTCTGTGGTAAAGAATTATTCCTTTATTTTAAGAAGTTATTTATCCTGTACCTGTGGATTACAAATTATACTCTAAGATGAATTCCCAAATGCCCTGAGTAAAAAACATACTGAAGATAGAGGTTTTCTTACAAGAATTTCATTTGGGAGCTACAATCAAAGTACTTCATATGAAAGATAACAAACACTTAATGAGATCTGTTCTAATTCTCCTACATTCACAGTGTTGTTAGCTACTTTTTCAATACTATAATCAGACTGTTTGGATAACAGATTAATAATAGCAACCACAACAGGTGAATACTACTTCCCCAGGGCACCAAGCTTTTTCTCTCCCTCTTCTCCCTAGGTACAACCTGTTGTTTGTAGCATTTGCCCTTTTCTTACCAGAAGGATGTGGAGTTTTATATCTATTGCAGGTTTCATTTTCCCCTGTTTCTTGCTGAGCCTTTTCGCTCATTTCCCGATGACTCAGGTACTCTTCTAATTTTCGCAACCCCTCCTGGGAAGACAGATCAACAAAACAGCCCAGAAATTCCCAGTATTCAACCCACGGGAACCCCAGTTCATGAGCTAACTCCCTGCAATAAATAAAATAAAACGAATCATTTGTGAAGACAGAAATATTAGTTTGACAGTAACTTTTCTGAACACATTTTATCAGCTATTAGTAACACAAACGTGCAACTAGGCAACACAATTCCTCAACAATCAACAATCTGCAAAAGCGATACACACACCCTTAGCAAACATACTATCATCTGATTTTTTCTAGAATGTTTTTCAAATTTAATCTACTATTCTTAAAGTTAGCACCATAAATATTGCTATTTTTAAGCTGACTGTATCTAGACATCAGATAGAGATGAATCCCCACTGATGTAGGCATAATTTGAATGATACTCCATTCAATAGCTTTTTCTATTTGTGAATGAGAGAAGCTAGGAGGAAGGGAGGGGTTAGTTTAAAGAAAGAAATCTAATTAGCTTTTAACAAAGTAAGTTTTTTTCACATACTGCCGATACAAGGTATTTTAACAGCAAGGCCATATACCTCAACACAGCTTTTATAAAGCAGAACATATGTATTAGGATATTTTCATACTGCTTTTTTTAAGAATCCCTCAATTTTACAGAAAAAGTAGACTATGCATAATTTTAGATCTTCTGACAAATCAGGCAAGTAAATGTTTGAGAAAAGCATTCTATAAACACCATCGATTATAGTTAAAATGCCTTTTTCTTTATTTCCAAAACTAAGAAAGCTAGCTCTTACATTTCTAGCCATTGTTTACACAAAAATACAGTAAAAATCCAACTACATTATACTTTATAAATATTTCTGCCAGTAACTTTTGCCCCAAGATATTGTTCAGTAAGTAATAACCGTACACTCAGCACAAGTCTTTTGCTTTTAATTGCTCCATTGCTAATTTTTTATGCTGCTACTCTTTTAGATACCTTCCAACTCTTTCAAGACCTCTCTCCAGATCAGATTTCCTGACATTGTGAAAGAAGCCAGCTCTCTCTCGAGGTGGGGTCTTCCAAAGCCTGCGAAATTCTTCAGCCTTCAAAAAACAGAAATAATTTCAAAAAACTACCCCTCACAATATGAAGCTAACTCAGTGTGGGCTAAATGTCTCCCTATAGGTCTGTTTGCTGCCTACATGTAAACAACTCAAGTTCTGCCACAAGCATTGCTCAACTCTAGCTATGAAGAATCTCATATTGAATCTAAAGTTACTCCTCCCGGTATTACTGGTTACTTTGATCTCATAACTGCTTATTAAAAGAGTAAGGACCATAACGTACAACCACTTTGAAGTAAACTCTACAGATACAAAGTTTGCCTGGTTGTAATCCGTGTGCAGCAGGAAACAGGTATGTCTTATAATTTTCCCATGCCATTATAATTTCATTTAATGGTAAATGCTCTCTTGGTCACTGGTTTCTAGGATGCAAAGGTGATATTTTTATATGTATATATTTAACTTCACAGACGATACCATTACTAGAATAAATTGTCGCTGTTTATTTTGAAGTTTGAATTTGAATTGCTGAAAGGAATAAACAAATGGATTTTTGTAAAATCCCAAACTTTATGCCTTTATATGACAAGAATCAGCAACAATGACTGAGAATTACATTCAGACATTAAAAGTATATGTCAGTAATCAAAACTGTTTACAGTTGATTACACGCTAGGTAAAATTTTTCAGAGTATAAAATATTCATTTCTGTCAGGAGAACAGAAAATTGACCAATAAGCATATTTAGAAGAAAAAGCATTAAGCATTTTGGTAGAAGTCAGTCCTGCAAGAATTCAAGCATTAGATGACAAATTCCTCAATTGTATTTATTCACTATTTCTAAAGCCATCATACTGCCAGCACGTTCATTTTAAACAGATAACATATTTAACTGGTATCTAAGTATTCTTCCCGAAAACTAGCGACTTTGCTTTTCCACTATACAATCAATACTTCTCCAAAGCTATCCCAACACCTACTACTTGGTTGTCAGTTTTTCCATTTAGAAAAAAATATTAATGTTAATTCAACAAGCAGAGGTAATAAACTGCTTCTAACATCCAGTATCAATTTCTAGAAATGAGATATAGTTAAGATTTTTTAAAATCAATGCATAGCCACATTGAAAAGCTTTGTTTCATATTAGAAAGTTAGTGCAATTATTTGTAAGTCAATAAAGGTTTGTCAAATGGTGTTCTTTGAATAGATTCTAACAGGACAAAGAAAAGAACAACTTTCTTTTGACTGAGCTTCCACTCTTCTTATTTAGACCACACGTTTCTATGTTTTCAGCAATAAAAAACATTTAGAAGTTTATGTGCTTCTCCCTCTCTCCAGAGGAAGACCCATCTCTTCAAGAAAAAGAGACACAATCTGTAACAGAAGCAAGCTACACCACACAATGAACCATGGGTGGATCTTCTATCTTTATTGAAAAAAAGGCAAAAATCGGTATTAAAAGTCATATGAACTTCTCTGCTTACCTTTGAGGGGCTCATGGGGCCTGCAAAAGCTCTTATCGACAACACTGGATCTTTGGGGCTGCCAGGGTATTTAGATAAAGTTCTTTGGGGGCCATCGTCTGTCTGATCGGGTGACCATGGTGCACCAATTACAGGAGCTGAGGAATTGTCTTCTGCTCTCAAGAGTGGTACATAGTATCGACCTAAAATAAATAATACAAAGCTTTCTTTGGAAGTTTATGTTACATTAGCCTGCTGCTTCTTCCTAGAATATCGATACACCCATATACTTAGCCACCTGACTTTATTTCGTCAGTAAACTACTTGTAATTCAGACTCACTGGTTCAATATTTATTGCCTGCTTTCAGATTGTATTTTAGTACAGGCTCCCTTCTGTCTCAAATGCAAAAATACCTGCATTGATACATACATCCCTTCCCTAAGGATCTTCAAATTTCAAACCCGCCTTTTGCAAATGCCTAAACCCACATGCGACAAAACAGTGAAAAGTTCTATGTCATAGAAATTACACGACTCCCTAGCGTGACAAATAAATCTCTTGCTCTGTAAAGGCTTTTTGTTTGCTTTTAACTTAAACTCTCTGCTTCAGGCTGGCTGCAAAAAATAAGGGCCATGCCTCTGTTATAGAGCTATGAGGATAACCTTGTGATGACAGAGGAAGAGTTCTGACCATGTAATTTAAAAGACAAAAAGTTTTCTGTTCCTTGTCAGTTTCAGTTTCTCTTTGGTTTTCACAGCACTGTACAGTAGCAACATTTATGAACAGGAATGCCACAGAAAGCAAACAGAATACAAGACAGCAAAGAGCCAAAATACATGCCTGATACAGTACAAAACTCTGAATACAGACCTTTCAAGTACTCTCTTAGTTTTTCTTTCAATTCTGCAGATTTATTCTTGCTTCTTTCACAAACTACCTGTTAATATAATTTTAGTTGTTTGTTAGCAAAGCATAAGATCAATCTCGAATCAATTGCAATGTGCGTTGTTTTTGCATAGTCACATTATTGGGCTCTACCCATCTCATCCGTTACTTTTAATTCATAGCAGAACAAAGCACGAAGATACATCCACATCCATAAAATGGGTACGTAAAGAAAAGGCAGTGAATAATAAAATCTAGAACTCTTCCCCAGACACAATCAACATAAAAGATTTTAATATTATCAAAGATTTACACTCTCATCATGACACCAGTACCTTACAAATCTTCTGCCTACAGTAGGTTAGTATATGTTCGAAATTGAAAAATATTGATTAGGCATAACATTTTTGGTTTCGCTGTGGACACGAAGAGACTTACTTCTGCTGGAGTTTGATCATATTTGTTTCTTGGATTTTTTACAATAGCTGGGTGTGAGGTAAGCACATTAACAACGTCCAAATTCCCAAACTTGCAGGCAAAATGCAATGGAGTATCAAATCCCTGCAGTGGGAAAAGGGGAAAATTCACATGCATTTGGAAACATGAAGTCAATCACACATATTTTGAGACTGGGAAAAGTAAGTAAGTGTCATGACTAATTATCAGGGCTCTTAATAGATCTTTTCCCACCATACTGTAGAATAATGATTATTAAAACCCACAAAATTCACGACTAGCGCATTTTGCGAGAAGTGTCCCCTTCTGTTCTCTTTCCTTCTCCCTTACACATCCTTAACGCCTCCCAGTTGTTTCCATAATAAGAAGAAACTGGCAAACATTCAAATCTTACCATTTTATCTGGTGTATTAAGGTAAAGGTCAACAATATACTGAATGCGATTTTTCAACATTATATCATTATCATCCGGATACATAAGCCTCATAAATTCAGGATTTTCCAAAGTGTCCAGTAGTAACTGGCAGATACCGGGTTGATTCTCCTTGGCAGCAACATGCATGACATTGTACCTACACCCTTCCTGAAAAAAAAAAAAAAAACAACACTGAAATCTAAACAGCTTTCTTACACCCATACGGCTTCTGATTTAAATGTGAAAATACAAACATTCCCACACTGAGTCTTACATTTAGACTTTTGTTCCTTAATAATTTATTAGGAAAATATGTTTACAAAAAAGTACATAAACATTCAGAACTACAGTAAATTACATGATATTGTGAAAACATTCATCTTTATACCCACATTATTCTTACCATTAACAACGTTATTCTTATACTCAGCTATAGTCTTTTTACATCTAGGGCAAAAATGTGGCAAAGAATGTATATTAAGATATCACATAATAAGAGGAGATAAGAACTTCAGTGTATAAAAAGAGCAGGAAAATAGGTGTGCATATATATATATAAAAAATTCAGTTTGCTGTAATATATTACATATACAATTTCAAGAACTTCACAAAGCTGGGCTGATTACAGTAATTTGTTAAAGTAAAATTGTTAGCATCTGCTAAATGGTAACTTATACATGGATTTCAGATGCAGAGCACATTTTGATACTTAATGGTGGTGCCCAGGTAAGCAGTGCTGTAGGAACACCTAGTTACAGCCTAGGCACTAGCCCGTTCCTTAAAATCATTCTACTTAAAAAAAGATTGGAATCTTTTTTTCTGGAAGGAGATCAATACTATATATATATGAAGACAAGTCTAATTCTTTCACTGTTGGATAAAATTATTCTTCCCCTAAAGAACTGCATACTCAGTTTCTTTACTCTAGCTCTTCTGGAGCAAAGCGAACTCTCAGTTACAATGAGTGACAACTTCCATGTTTCAGCTTTCAGTTGGAATCAATAAACACCGAGAAACTTTGCACTGGTGGAAACAAGGTATCTTGAAGGAAGAGCAAGAAACAACATTCCTTCCAGTTCTGCTTATCAGGCCTCAAAGCTGAATCACTAAACCAGAACTTGGATTTTTCTTTTTTTTTTTTTTTTTTACCTGTACAACAGTTGGATTGTCTCCTGACCCAATCAGATAGCGAGGGTTACTCCAAATAAGCTCTGAAAATGTTACTATATCTCCTTTCTCAACAGCTTTCCGAAGTTTAGCAGTAAGATCTTGAGTACGTGGACTTTTATAACTGTTGGCTCTCTCCTTATTAGCAGTTTCGGTCTCAGGGGAGCATAAGCCATCTATCAAAACACAAGTAACATGTTTCTAGATATACTCTTTTCAGTAATCACTATTTTTATATCCAGATGATGAAAATAAGTTTTTAATCTAAAATCTGTATTAACTTTGCATCTTTAACGTAGAGGAGTAAAAAAATTGAGGTCAGTGACAAGACATTTAAAAATACTAGTAGTTAGTAATATGGAGGGAGGAGAGCATGACTTAATCATCTTGTAAAACTGCTTCAGGCTTCAGCAGGGACTGGTAAATTTTATAATTATCAATCTGCTTCCATCCATGCTTAAAAGCAAAATTCAACAAGAAATAAGAATTTTCTGAATACTAAAATTGCTTTTGCAGTTCTGTGACTACTGAGTCCCTTTAATCTAGCAACTGGGAACACTGTGAAGTACGGTTGGTGTTTACAATTTTATTTCTGAATTTAGGAACTTACTTAACAATTAAGTACAGTTTTAATATGCTGTGCCATTTTATCAGCGTCTTATTAAACCTGAAAATCCTGAAGTCCACGAGTAAAATCAAATCCTACCGAATATAACCACAGACTACTAAGCGACATATCTATGCAAGCCATTACCAACATTTCAGCTTTAGAAGAACAGCAACATTCATGTGAACCACAACAACGACAATTGCTTTTAAAAGTAACCGGTTTACTTTATCCTAACATAGACCATAGAAACCATACGTTGAAGGCTGAACCTTATGCTTTAAAAGAAAAAAAAGCAGTCTTTCCACAGATTCCTGGGGCTCTAATTTACTTCTGTAGTAGTTCTTACAAAAGAAATGGCAGGATTCCAACATACTGTACTTCTTTTTTTATTTCTGTACATAAACTTTGGTGCGTCTTTCTTGGAAAAGCGTCAATTAACTTTCATGATCACTTCTCCAGCGACAGTATCATTTTACACAGAAGTAAAACCAGATTTGAATTAAAAAAAATAAAATATGCTTTTTACTGCCCGTTTCTAAATTATTTCACAGAAAAAAAAGTAATTAAATACTGGTTGTCGT
This sequence comes from Vanellus vanellus, assembly GCF_965231255.1. Taxonomy (NCBI): domain Eukaryota; kingdom Metazoa; phylum Chordata; class Aves; order Charadriiformes; family Charadriidae; genus Vanellus; species Vanellus vanellus. Next base: position 8,497,128 of record NC_138921.1, read on the forward strand.
ATCTATTTATACAGTAATTTTATTGAGTGAGTAAGCTCTGGAACTGTGATCTAACATTTATTTACAGCTTACCTTACACACCACCACCACTCTAAAGGGACTTCAATTTATTAAGATGCTTCACCCTTTGAAATTTTTTCTATTCTTAGTATATTGGTTATGAAGTTGTTGCTTCTTCTCTCATAAAAAATTAGCAGACTGTGCATTGCATCTACTGCTCACAGGTGAACACCCTCACCTACCTCTGTTAAATGATCCCATTTTCACTGGAGACAAACATAAAGAGGACTTGCTTGGAGATGGGAAATAATCACAGATTCCTTTAGCAAATTTCTCAGCATCCTCTCTGTTTGAAAAAGCTTTAAAACGGGAACCCTTAATCATCTTAACAGCTTGGAGAGCTTCCTTTTTATCTTCATAAACATGTATTCTCTCTGCAACAAAGTACAATCAAAGTTAAGTTATTTCAGTAATCTCAGATTAGTTCCTAGAAACAGATTACAAAATTCTCAGACTATCCTTCCAGCTTTAGTCTCAAACTGTTTCTCTACCAAACACGGTGTAAGAATCGGAAGTCCTTTTAAATTTTCTCTCCTGGAAACTGAGAAGAATTTTACACACTCGAGCTAATACCAGGTGATGTGTGTACAGTGTTTGGCCATTCGTATCAATAAATATCTGAACAACCCCTCTAATAGATGGGCCAGCTTCAACACACGAGTATTTCACATCCAGATTGAAAAGCAAACTCAAGAGCTTATTCACCCTGCATAAGGTTCCATGTTCTCTTCTTTAGAAAGATCAACTATCCAGGTGATCCACTGACACAACTTTAAGACGTCTACACAAAACCTTAGATATTAATTCAAATACTTCTCCTTCCTCTCCTTTTGCATTAACATTAATTCGTTCAAATTAAGATATCTGAATATCCTTTTTATGAGAAATACTACCATCTCAGAGTACACAATCCTTTACGCACTACTGTAATCCTGCCACTAGGTAATGTAATAATTCCTTATTGCAGTATTCATCAATAAAATGTGAGGAATTACTGATACTTCTAGATACCATTTGGCATTAAGATAGAAAGGATCGTGAAATCTGTTAGAAGAGCTCATCTAAATTTCAACTGATGACAGTATAAATAGCTTTTTGATTGTTTATTTGTAGGATTACTTTTTGTTCTTGAGAGGGATTAAAGGCACAGGGTGGATACGAGAGTAGCAGTAGGAAATATTTTCTTCATCTGAGCCACATGGAGTAGAGGATCCTCATGTGTATCAACTATTATGGCAGAACACCTGGGATGTCTTGTAACTGTGTTTCTATGCCTCAGAAGATCCAATAAATACAGAAACAAAAAAAAATCGTTCAAGTAATGCTTAAAATACTAATACAATGGTGTTCATGTCACTTGCTATATAGAAAAAGGTCTATTTAGACGTGACTCTAAAATGCTTATCATTGGAAATAAAGGAAATTAATATTTACCATTCCTTGCCAATATGTCATCATAAACTGGACAAACACCATAGAACAGTGGAGGATCTCTGGACGGTGTCTGAGTACTAATTTGTGAATCAACACATCCTGCTCCACAGGCCGGAGCTGAACAGTTCATGTGCATCACAGCATCTTCTTCTGGAGGGTTCAGACCTACACAGTACCCGAAGTCTGCCTCTTCAGAAACACTTCCATGGCCGTTGTGGTTCGCTGCCGCAGCTTTCAAAGCCTTTTGTGCTCCTGCCCGGCTGCTATCAGACGGGACGTTTCCAGCAGCCTCCTCTGACAGAGCAGATCCTTTTCCCTCCAATGCTCCTTGCTGTTCCAACAAAGCTTGAGCCAATTTTTTTTCAAAAATAAACCTAGTAGTTGAGGTAATGGGCCCACATTTCAGTCCTGCTCTTACAATTTCTTCTCTAAGCTCATCGGGCGTGAGCTGCTTCAATCGGGACAATATGGCATCCATTGTTATTTCACCTATAAGAAAGGCAAAAAAGAGAGGAGATAAACTGTAAAGAACAACACTTTTTTTGTTTCCTGATATTTAGATGTTGTATTAAAGCCAAGGAAAAAAGTGGCTCGTAACAATTTTTTGGATTCTGATAAGATTATCACAGTTGCAGAGAAGACAAAATCTTTTTCAACTCAACACATTAAAACCATTTTTAAGCTATCAGACTTATACCAGGAGTTTATTTCCTCTCCTCTCACAACTACTTGAAAGAGTATTTACAGCTTACATTTTATTCTTGCTTTGTCCTTTTCAAATTTCTTTTGGAGTGAAAATTCAATCCAGAATATTTACGCATGAAAATTTCTGACAGGCTGAGAAATATTTGATTCCTGCCAAGAAAGGCACAATCTGTGTATGTAACAGAATACAAGAACAGGATGACTAGTTAGCCCCAGTAAGAGAGTCTGGTTAGGCAGCACCTACAGCGAAAAGCACAGCACTATTTCTATTATTTCCGTAAGAATTTCTAGCTGAAAAAAAGTATAAGGCATAAGCATGATGCAGCAACCAGGGGAGTCCATCTCTGGCCATGATGCAAGCCTGGAACTATTTACACAACATGTTGTTTCCCAGTCCCCGTTTTGAAAGCAAACAGCCAGAAGACAAGAACAGCTGATCTTTTCAGATTTCCCTCTCCGACAAAGAGCAGGAGCTGGAAGAATTCCTCCATTTCCCAAGGAAAATTCTTCTCTCTGGTATGATACTACAAGTCACCCAGCTCACTTCCCTCCCTGTAATTCACACACCTACAGCTTCCGCACTGGTCAGCGAGAAGACACTAAAACCAACGCATGATGCCAATACAAATTCCTTGCTGTGAAAAACACAGCTGAAAAATATAGGGTTTGGGCAGCTCAAGGACATAAGCAGCTTTACATTTATCTCATCAGATACTGCATCCACATATCTCCCCAAAAGCTGTGACTTTTTCCTGCTCTACACTATTCGGAAACGACAGCTTTAGGACAGACATGATTAAGCTGTCATATTCCTTCAGCTTGCTTTCACTCCCTCCTTACATTGACCCTTCCTTCGCCACCTAGCCATTGTATAGGTTATACTGGTTTGGATAGGTGTGTATAGCATTTTAAGTACTTTATTTTCAATTCCAGGCTTCATCCGCAATTTATGAAACTTACGACTATGGGAAGACACATTTGCATCTTTTCCACATGAACTGATTTGTATTTTTTTTAAAAATGCTATATTTAGAATAACACAACTCCCAATCTTACTCCATTAGAAACAACGCAACCTCCCAGGTATGGTGTCAGTACCACCTGTACTTTTAAGTTAAACCTCCTCAAAAGAGCACTTGTGGATGCACGTAGTGGTTAAGGATTGTCCACAATTTATGAGCTCTCCTGCTTTATGGGACAAGGTGCACAAGCAGTCCTTAACATGAGTCAGAACATCCACTCTGATGGGCAAGAAACTTTGTCTGGGAAAATAACGTAAGGCTTGAAGGGTGAATAGCTGCACCCTAACATAGCAGGGATACAGTACTCTAAATTCTAGATCCTAATAAGTTAATTATTCATTTTGTCAATGTGTACAAACTCAGATGTAATTCCAAAATTGCATCTTCATCACACAAGCGCAGAATAGTCAAACTGCCTCATTTTTCCATGTGTATTGCCAATAGTAGCACCACAAAACACATCAACAAAATAGACAAAACAATTTTGCTTTTTACATTACCCAAGAATTAAGCTGGTAAAGAACCAAACTTTTCATACATTAGAAAAAATCCAAACACACAGAGCAGTTTTTGTAACTTTTAGCAATATTGACTACAGTCAAGTAAAATTTTCACTGGAATCTGACTTCAAAACTATTACATTTCTAATAGTAGAAATACTATGGAAAAAGACATTAATGACAAACTTTAAGTAGGTTTTCAAGTACAGTTACAACTTGATAGTTACGTGACTTTAAGGGTTGTTTTCTTGGAGGGCCATTTCCTTTGAGAGTTGTTTGTTTTGGTTTTCTTTTTCCCCAATGTCTGATTTTAAACATCTTGTGGTTAGAGAACATACCTCGGTCCCTTAATATTTCACAAATATTAAGTAGAACCTCACTGATACAATGGGAAATGAAAGTATTTCAGCTTTAAAAAAAACCCTGAACTGTGGCAAAGCCGCATTTAATGCTGCTGAGCTACCTCCCCAAAGTATTCTAGTTCCCTTGTGATTTCTGAACCTCCAAGCAACCTCAGTGTTACAATTATCTGACTTGCCCACAAGACTGCAAAGACAGATGCGAAAGAGCTTCTCACTTATTTTTGATTCTTAATCCTTTATTTCTTTAAAATAAATTTGGTGCCATTATGTTTTAATCAAAGGATAAAATGTGGCCCTGAGGTCTATTCTAAAAATATCAAAACTTGCTATTTTAAGGATTTTCTTTTTGAGATTGCATAACTGAAAAAAACACAGTAAAAATGAAAACTCAGAGGTAAGTTTATTGCAGAAACAATTCAATTATAACACTTTAAAAGAGTCAACGTAATATAATGCCTTAAAGAATTAACTCTGGAAATACTCCTATTTTTAGGGTTCAGAACTAGCACAATTATTCTGCAGAAGTGCAGACTCTCACACATGGATAATTCATGTATGTGGAATATGCAGGCACACACAGTATCTTCCTCCTTGGCTTGCGGTTAAAAAAAAAATGTCAGCAAGGAGTGACTTTTCTGGTATCTCACATTTTGATACAACTTAGCGCCTAAAATTTTCTTCCTCATCTACGTAAGAAAAAGTACTTATTTCATGTGTCCATTACAACTCAGGCACAACTAAATCAGAGAGCGAAATGACAAAGCAGACCAACAGTGAAGAAACTAATCTTTGGTTTAAGATCCAGTAGCATGAAGAGTTTTCTACAATAAGCTTGCTGTGGAAACAGGAAAAAACATTGTTGGAATGACAACAGTCACTCAACTGTCAAAGATATGATATTCAACTAACCTGCCAACTTCTTTCATGATAACATCTGTTTTCCTGTTCAGAAATGGCAGGTTTCTCAAAGCAACATAGTTGGTTGAAATCCCATGACAGTCAATGAATTACAGCACTAGAGATTCATTTTTTTGATCAACAGTATGCTGAAATGTACACGCACTTTCTTTTTCACACCGTGCAGCTGTTTCATTGCACAAGTAATGCCCTTTCAAAAAGAATGTAATCGATTTTAAAGAATGCCAAAATTTACTTAAAAAGACAGAACTTTCATGAAATATGTTTGTATTCTGACATTAAGCTTTCAGCTAACATGGATAAGCGTTTTTTAGTTTTTAACTGCATCACCAGTTTTGATCTGTCCAAAATAAAAGGCGTGACTTGCAAACCTGAGAAATAGCAATTGCCTGTTTTAAAATAATCCTTTGATCAACTGCCATATGCAGGTGCAAAAGGTGATTATTTGAACCTTAAAATGCATATTATAACTTCAATGATCCAGAGTACAGCCAGCACTGACACCGCTACCCTTCCTAGTTTAGCATACAAGGTCTTGCAAGTTCCCATTACTGGCTTTACAAATATGAAGAACTGCTTTAACAACAAACACGTATTTGAGGCTTCTTCCAAATCAACCAAAATGTGGAAGAACAGGTATGAGATGTATTTTCCCTTGTCTTACTGCATCAGTATGAGAGATCTTAATCTGTTTCACAAAAATTTAAGACTAGTACCAAGAGAGAATGAATGGTTGACTTTTAAGGACGGCAATATTACTTTATTCCACTGCTCATTAAATCCTTCAGTAAACGAGCAATGTAAGAAAACAGACTTTTTTTTTTTATGCAGGAATTAAAACGAGAAACATCTAGCCTTTGGGTATATTTCGACTGCTAGGACTTACACACGGCAGAGTAATTGCGGCTATACAATCAGATATTTTGTCTATACTGCCTGTTGCCAAATTAGCTAGCAGTTATGAACTACGTGGCAGAAATAGAACCGCAAAACAAACTCGGAATAAACTACGGGAAAGACATGACTAAAAGAAACGGGGGAGGGGATGGGGGAAGGATGACTTCTCAGGAACGAGAAATGCAGATGTATTTCTAGAGCTAGTAAGGGACGGCAGGCCCGGCGTAGGAGTGGATTTCGCCAGCAGAGAGCAAGGAGACAGCTGGCCCTGTGGCCGTGCGACGGCAAGGGCGGGCAGCGCCGGGGGCCGCCCGCGACAAGAGGAAAGGAGCGGCAGGGCCAGGCCCCCCCCCGCGGCGGGGCCGGGGCCGGGCCCGGCGGAGCTCCGCCCGTGGGAGCAGACCCCCAGGCAGGGCGAGAGGCCGAGCGGCCGCGGGCCTCCCCGGGCGGTGCCCGGTGCCCGGCGAGAGGCAGCGCCACCCCCCGCCGCCCTCCACCCGAGTCTCTCCTCACCTGGGCGGCTCCCGCTGCAGCGCCGGCTCCCCGCGGAGAGCGGCGCCGGGGAGGAGAGGGGCGCCGGGGAGGAGATGGCCGTCGCCGCCGCCGGCGCCCCGCGGCCGCCCGGCCTCCTCTCCAGCAGCCGCAGCAGCCAGCCCACGGCGCCGATGACCGCGCAGGCGGCCAAGAGCTCCCAGCCCGGCCAGCGACCCCAGCCGGCTCCCCAGAGGGAGCCCCAGCCCCCGGCGGCCCCGACCCACCGCTCCATACCCCAGCCCGCGTCCCGCCCGCCGCACGGACACTCCCCGCCGGCCCTTCGGGGACGGTACCTCAGCGGCCTCCCGGCTTCCGTCTCGCCTCCCGCCCCGCCCCGCCCCTCAGGCCCCCGCCCCGCCCGGCGCCGAGGCTGCCCGCCTCGCTGCCTGACGGAAAAACACCGCCGCCCCGCCCGCCTTCAGCCCACCTCAGGCGGCGCAGCTGCTGAGGAAGGCTGTTTTCGGTGAAAAAAAGCGGCTTTCGGCTGGGCTCCGAGCGGGTGGAGACGAGGAGGCTCCGCTGATACCGCACGGAGAGATGCCTTAAAGAACGCAGGACTCGACAATGTCGCAGCACCTCTCTCCCCTCCCCCGCCAAAGTATTCGTAAATTTAATTGTAAATATACTTACAATATACGCATATTACAATATAAATATACACATACGTCCCTTCACAGATCTAAACTCGTCATTCCATGGAGTATAACATCACTATCTGACCCAAACTGCAACCACTGCTACAAACCAACTGGTCAGTTGCTGGTTTAAATGACAGGGAACACGGCAGGCCTTCAAGAAGAAGTTGACAACATCCCTTTCTCTCACACTGTTTAATACTACAAGCTCAGTACAGTCATTTCTCTCCGCATCACGGCAATTGGCTGATTTTGAATCAAGATGACATTTCTGCATTGTTCCATTTTGTGCACTCGAAACTTTAGACATTGGCAAATTCAGGCCCAGGGAGGTAACACATTACACTTCTTTCTTAACGCTCTCACCACACTGAGAAAGAGGGAACATAATGAAAATACAAGCACAATCCACTTTGGACGTGTTTTTTGTTTCCTTAAAGGTGACTATACAGCATGTTCTGAATCCTAAACATAAAAATTACTGTCCAAAACCAAAGAGAAGATGATATAAATTTCTCTTTTAAAGTAAAAACAACATGGAGCCCTTTACCAAAAATAGTTTATTGCACAAAACTTTTAAAGGAATTCCTATGCACATTATTTTTATAATCAACATGCTTTGTATGATCATAAACTTGAATTGTACATAGTGTAACTCCTCCATCCCCTGGGTTATCCACTCAAGAACACGAAACGATGAACTTCTACCTTTACAAATACCACCTAAGCAGACATTATTGAACGTCATGTATAAAACATAACAATATTTCCTTTACAATATCCAGAGCATCTTTCCCTCCCCTAAAATCTGTGCATCTGTATTGGAAGTTAGGCCGCCCTACTGCCCAAGACTGAAGTGTTACACATTAGTAGGAGACAAGAGTGGTCAGATGACAGCTGATGAGCATTAGTAATTAGTTTGGACTGTAATTGCTTTCACATGAAACTACTTAAAGACTCTGCTCGCAGCAAGCTACATGCAACTATTCACACTTCCCCAACAATGTTAATAAAACATACATCACAAGCTTTTGCATCACCAGTAGTGAATTTGCCATCTTCAAGTTAAATTTATATTGATACACTGTCCGCAGTGTACCTTCAATGTTGTCATAACCAGCATTAAAACACCCGTGCCACTGCCGTTCACTCCCCTAAGGAGAAATAAGTAATCCATGAAAATACGAGCACTAAAACTTTCTTTCTGGATATTACCCTACTCTTTACATACGTGAAATTCTCATATATTTCAGCTAGGGTACTGCCTGAATAAACAGTATGGGATCAGATCCTCCCATTGCATGAGTGGATAAGGGGCTCAGCTGGTCCCAATACAGTGCACAAATATTTCCAAGAAATCTGGAAGACAATAGAATGGAGCATTATACAATGTTCAGCAACACCAGAGACTCAGTAACCAACATTTTTTTCCATTGTAGGGTATGCTGGGTTTTTTTTTAATGCATAATTTTTCAGGAGTCCTCAAAACCCAACAGCATCTGAAGAAGTAATGCTGCAGCTTTTACCAACTTTCATCACTTGGGAAACATTCTCACATTACAGTGACATTTCTCCTTCATCAACAAGACCTAGTTCAGTAGGTAGCAACCACTGAAGAAACAGACACAGAAAATACATTCTATTGCAGTGCTTGGAAAAGTAAAAGAAAAAAATCTTTAAGAGATTATTGTTCAGTTTCTAAAAACACAGCAGTGTTAATGAGGCACCGATTTCCCTCTGATGTATTTGGCAGTGCTGTGACAGGCAGAGTGGAGGCAGTTTTCATTCCTGCAGCTAGTTTGTTTTATTGCCTAGACAGCAGAGACCTGAAGCTTTGTAGAGCAAGCAGTCAGCCTCACCGTGAGGCTTTTTAATAAAACAGCAATTATTTCTCTGGATAATTAAGAAACATAGCTGATGAGCTTCAAAGAAAAGGCCTTACTTTTATCACATGCTGCACACACCTTCTAGAGGGCTTCCCAGTAACTTCCGTAACTTAATTGACTTAGTACCCCACCAGATTTAGACCCTCGAGTCTCACTGTCTGTCCTTCATTTGAGTAAATGGCATGGTTCTTCTGTTTATAGAAAAAACACATGGTGAATATAAAATGAAATACCTAGTGTCCAGGTGCTTTCAGAGAGAGACAGGTGGGTCAATGTGGAAATCTAATCTGGGCACTTCACAACATTCTCCCTCATCTTTAAAAGGAAAAACATGCACCTAAGGCTACTTGATTGTAGAAGCTCAGACGTCTTTATAAGGACCTAGTGAGAAAATGCAGCACTGCACTGAGAACAGAATGCAGTATGATTATTGATACAAAAAGGAGAGCAGACATTCTGAAGAACTATGAAGGTTTTTAAGAATTCTGGCTTCTTTCATACCAGATAAAACCTTTATTCATACAGTTGTTGCCAAACTTAAGAGATTAAAACATAATGGATTCTTAACCATAGGCAATGTATTTACCAGAATGAACAGCAACATTAACGTTGCACAAGTGTTATTTTATTTAAAATCTTGAATGTGTGATAACTTTTTTGTACTGAACATATTATTCATTAGTGGTTTGAATTTTGTTATTTAACAATACTGCATATTTTTTTTCTTATTTGAGCTTAATATACAGGCAACTTCAAGAACATGACAGCAGCGAGATAATCAGTACCATTTAATCGGCAAAGTAGACTACAGCAGTACGCAGACATTAACATGTCTAAAAGCTAGTCTGTAAAGCTTTTGACTTCTGTGTGATGGGCACCTAATGCCACACTAATGAATTTCTTCACCAATTTTAAAACCTTGACTTTTAGCATCACTTCACTTTGATCCCAATAAAATATAAGTTAAAATCCAGTAGCTGAGGGGCATGAAATCAGTCAGTATAGATACATTAGGTGCAAAGTGTTCAACTGGACTACAGCTTGAATTGGTAATTATGAGAAATCAGACTTTGGGTAAATATGGATGGGTTTGGGTTTTTTGTTTGCTTATTTTTTACCTTACTGCTAAGCAAACTGCAATAGTTTTCTCCCCCAAACAACCAAACCCATTCAAAAGCAGCAACAGTCTCTTTGGAAAAATATATGAACTAGACTCCCCCCCAGTCACTTAATCTACTTGTGATTTTTAATTTATTTTCTTTAAACACCAACCTATAGTAGATACAATTGTCCCGTTTTCTTTATGGTTTAAAGACAAAAACATGCTTGTACACAAGTTACCACTAAATCTTCCAAATAATCTGCTACGTATATTTTGATTTCTGCTTTAGCACTTAGCATATTAGGCAAAAGCAGTACCTCCACACTGAATTTCCAAATGAGGAGAGGGTGGGCTTATCACTGCACTACGAGCCACATGGAACAACAGGACCAAAAGATGAAGGAATCTAAAGTGGGCTGCTTTAATAATAATCTAGTCAAGGTGCTCTGCAGAGGGGCTGCCACAGTACCAACATTTCCATTCATGGTGGACACCTTGTAATAGAGGGTGCAAAAAGTAGAGAAAGCGTGTGGGAGAAGATAAAGCTAATAAAAATAATAATTTTATAGGCATTATAATTTTGTCATTTAAAGTAAAAATAATTACATTTCTAAACGCTCTGGCTTTGAGGGTTAATTTCCCTAAGCCACTTGTACAGTATGTCAAAAACCAGCAAACTTAAATGTAACATTAAAACAACAACAGTAACAAAAAACCCTCATGTCAGCCTTAACTTACAGTATAAGCATATTAAAACAGATACTCAAAGTCAGAAAATTATGATTTTTTTTCTTATATATATATATATATATTACACGCATACCTTTTTCAAGGGTGTCTACCTCAAAAGTTGAACTAAAAAGGTGCAAGAAGTTTTTGTGCAGTGAAGCAAAGCTCCCTACTGGCCTGCAACTGTAAGAGAAAAACTGTGACACTTCAGAAAACATCCCAGGCAAATCTGCCAAAGATACATACTGGTCTGCATTGCTTGTAGTTTCTTTTGCTATAGGTCAGAGGTCACCTTCATAACTAGAAATGGCTTCAAATTAATTTTTTTCATTTTAAAACGTCATCTGAATCTCTTACTAAACCTCAGAATGAGTCAGATTTACCACTTGGCAGTCCCCAACATGACAGAATTATTATATGTTTCAAAATATTATATGTTTCAAACAAACCCCTGGAATAGCATGATCTGCATTTAATATTACACCAGTTTCTCAAGACCATGCCCTTTGCTTCTACAAGGCAAAAGCACAACTCTGAACACTTTTAAAAATGAAATAAATAAATAATTTTGATAAAGATTTGTTTACATACTTAAAGCAATAGGAAGAATGATAACTGATAAGGAGGTTATAGTGTCAAAGCTTCCTTGTCTCACTAACACTAGAATTCTGTTTCTTCTCATCTACAGCAGGAATCTCCTGCCGGTCTGATGCAGTTGCAGGACTGGTAGAGGTAAGGTCCATTAGCTGCCCCTCAATCTGAGTCCACGAAGACATTGATTCATGTACTGTAATGGTGTGTTCCTCCATCTGACGCTGAAGGCTGTCCATTTCTTGCCTTTACAAAGTATTGAGAACAGAAAAGCAAAAATTAACAAGCAGAAAGCTAACTGCTAAATGCAAGATCAGAAAATTACTTTTCCGATTCTTGACACCTACTCCAAGACTATCTAAGCTGTAGCTGTATAGAAGAGCATGATGTCTGCAGGAAACTTAGGAAGTGGCCTTCTTTAATTTAAGAGCAAAACAAATACAATATGGTTAATTCAAAAATAATGGCCAACAATGCACCAGCTCCTTTTGCTGCACGTACTCATTGCCAGGGATGATACAGCACTGTTTCCTCAGTAAAGGCACTTAGTGACTGCAACCTGACGAACGTGTTACTCTTGCAGGTATAAAAGACAACATGGGAGGTAGAGGTAAGGAAAGCAGCACAGAAAAATAACTAGATAAACATATTATGACTTTAGTCAGACACCAACTTAGCAAAGCAACTAGTCCGGTAGTACAGGATCACAGGCTCACTCCCCTCAAACATCAACTGAGGTGATAATAGCAGCTCAGTTCTCCCAATAACTTGAACTCCCTGTCTTCCTGAAGTTGTAGCTTTCCTGCTCAGAATCTCATGGGCAACCACATAAGGTTGGCACATGTTTTTGGTAGAATAAACTTCCTCTGTAGAGATTTCTTATTAACACACTGCCTGGGCTCCTATCACGAGCAGCCCTTCTGATGCTGCGAAGGGAGAGAAACACCAGCTTTTCCACTAGCAAGAACAACCAGAAATAGCTGTTTCTGGTTTGTTCTGCTGTGTACAATTTAGGATGGACATTTTGCCTAGTTTATTGTAAAGGCTTCTTTCCCTATTTCACTACCATACAAGCAATGACAGAACACCCTACTTACTGTCCTAAATATAGTCCCACTAAGAGGAAAAGAATTCATTTTACAAATCCTTTTTTCCTTAGGCTGGCAGCTGGTTTCTTGGAAACATTTTTAAGATTATTTAATGTGGTTGAAAATAACAGGTCATACTTTAATTGCCGGAGACAGCTGTTCAGATTTTTTAAAGGCTCCTTGCTCACAGCTGTTGATGGTTTCAACAGTTCTTCCAGCAAGGCAGCAGGCACTGGACAATCAGGAATCTTGACTGGAGTTACGGGATTTGAAGAGTTGTTTTCTCCTTTCAGTTCCTTCTTCTGGTTAAAGGAAAAAAAGAAAAGCCAGAATTACAATTAAGTTATTACATCAATGTCATTTTTACCACATAGAAAGAGTTTCACATCACACTACAGGGTACGTATCTGCATTATAGAGCAGGAATCAGAAGCACATTCATGTTAGGTCTCATAGGTCACAAGCAAAAGTTCCTAACCTAATGTCATCTGCTAGACATGCTAGACAAGTAAACAAACAGCATCTAGAAGGACCTACTCAAGAACTCACTCTACTAAAGAAATAAACCAGGAAGGATTTAAAGCAAATTACTTGGATCTTCACAACAAATTCTAATAACATTCTTTCAGTATAGTTAAGAGAACAATTAAAAAATAAATCAGTTATGTATAATCTAAGAAATTATTTTGGAAATTCTGGAACCTGCAGGATGAGGTATCAGGACCAATGTCTAAAAGAATGAAATGGAGGCTTCCATGCAAAATTCTGTCTCACTAAGTTAGAGTGTTACTTCAGGGAGGGAAAGAGCAAGAGATCTGTTACTGCATTTTCTTTGTACTAGTAGCAAATCAGAAAACACTAATAGTTACCTTTTGAAACTGTGGAAGAATGAAAAACTAGTCAGTACGGAGAGGACAGTCACATGAACATCAAGAAGGTATTAACTATAAGAAGGTATCAACTCCATATTTGCCCAAGATTCATTATTTAAGTGCTGCCTTTTTTGCTTTATTGATGTAAGTCAAAATGTAAATGTAAGCTAATATGCAAAACACACAGATTTCTGAAGTAAAAGGTGGGAAGTCAAGATCAGTCAAGTACAGTTACTTTTGCCTGCAAATCTTCCTGTATTTATCATTTAAATGTTAGAACATCAGTAAGTCTCTTTCACAGACAGGCATTTCATTTCAGAATTTTCACCAGGTTTCCTGCAGCAGAGTATTTTCTGGTACTTTAAGAGCGTTAGCGGAGTATTTTCTGGTACCCTACAACATGTATTCTTCCTATTTAAATACCTTCTTCATCTTGCCATGCTTCAGGTCCAACTTCAGTTGCTGGTTCTGCTGCAGCAGTGACTTCATGCTGTTCTTCAGTTCAGTCACTTTAGCCTGCAGCATAAACTTATCCTTCTGGGTCACTGACAGGTCTTCCCTCACCACTTCCAACTCAGTCTTGAGATTCTAAATTGGTAAAGAAGAGGATCAATATGATATGGGGAAATGGTATAAAAATTGCAGCCAACTAATGTTTTTGTCATTTTTTCAGTTTCCAGGGGAAACTAGAAAAAGAGAAAACACATAATACTGCTATTTGAAACCAATTTGCCCTGACAGAAAAGCAGAAATTAGATAAAAAAAAAACATCCGTAGCCTATTTTAATGGTGTATGGTCAAGGAAATATGAAGCTAACAGCACAGTCAAAGTGAAATAGAGAAGTAAAGACACTGCAAAACACACTGTGAGTCTTTATGAATAAAAATTTGTAAAAAAAGTATCAGAAAAGTACCCATGTAAGTATGCTTCTAAACAATAGAAATATTGTTTTAATTATCCCTCTACAGCAATACCAGTTATCTATCAGAATCTCCACCAGCTGATTAAATACCTGCAAGACAACTTGTATTCCTTCTAACTCCTTGTGGCTGCGCTGTTCGCTCATATCCAACTGCTGCTTAAGTGTTTCAATTTCTCTTTCTTTTTGTTCTACTTCCCACTTGAGGTCTTCCACCTACCAGAAAAAAAAAAAAAAGAAATAAAAAGAAAAGAAGTATCTTTAGAATTCTCTATAGGTGCAATCAACCACAAAATCTGAAATATATTATTACCTATGTCTCATGAACCCTTCTGGCTCTAAGAAAACCTAGCAAAACTTCATTAAAAATGCTGAATTGAAGACAAATGAAGTCATACAATGTATCACAAATAAGGATAAACCCAGTAAAAGTGCAGTTTTTACCTCTTGGCTTACTACAGGCTGTTCACTAAGTTTGTCATCCAGGTTTTTCTGCAGAAGTTGGAGCTGAGACCTGGCTTCTGCCAGCTCTTGCTGAAACTGTGACACCTCCTGGGAATGTTTTTCATCCTCTACCCTGTATAGCAGGAGAAGCAGACACAGCAGTTATTCAATCTGGCCTTTAAAACAAGTACTTCATTGGGTTAGCTATGTAACCATAAATGACATGACAGTCCATGGAACCTGGTTAGTTATGGCTTTGACTGACGTCTTTGCCAACACGTTCACAGCAAGAGTTAAATCACAAGAGGATTTTATAAGAGGCCGATGCATGAATGTATTATTAAATATTAAAAATAAAAATCCTTGAGCACTGGTAGTAGTGCAGTTACAAACACTAAATTATGCAGTAAAAAAAAGAAAACAAAAAACCTGTCAGCAATTTTGGTTTTGTTTTTAAGAGGAATAGGGTTAACATTATATCCATTCTCATGCAGACCTAATAATTTCTTAAATTATACAAAAATATTTTTTATACAAGGAAACAAATTGAATTTGAATATATTCTGGAATATATTCAACAATAAAATTTATCCTCTATGTAGTTCCTCAGAGATATGAAAGAGAAAAAAAATAATAGGATATATATGAAGTGTTAATCCTTACTAGTAACATAAATAGTAGAAATCTGTGTTGGAACTGTAAAATAAAAAAAGCAGATGCTGAAGCCAAATACAGCACGTGCTTCAAGTCTAACTGAATTATGAAGAGACAGAAAAATGCAAGTATTTGCCTAGAGTCCAAATATGCATCTTATGGTCAGGCTCAGCTGGGGTACATTTCAACATAATCCACTCTGGAGTGGCAAAACCAAAAATTCACTAATGTCTTTTTCAAAGAACATGTTTTATTTACTGTTCTCAAAGAACTTGGAAGTTTACTTACTGCAGTTTGTCCACTTCAGCCTGAAGGGCTTGGACAAGTAGTTCTTTGGCATGTAGCTCTTTCTTGATTTCACTGAGCTCAAGCATAGCAGCTCTGTAATGACGGCGGTTATGTGCTGCATCCGCTTTGGCTGCTGCTTCCTACAAGAAAAAAAAAGATGCACTTTTTCTTTGTTTTATCACTGTAGGTGCATCATAAAGGGAGCTGGACTAAAGTGGTACAAAACAAATCAAGAAGGAAGTTGTGGAGCCATTAACGCTTCTCTTTTTGTATAAAAAACTTATTATTGGTGTTGTTATCCTTATTAATGCTAAAAGCAGTCAATAACTATATATAATGGAAGAAGCATGTTTGCTAGACTGCTTTTTCATTGTGACTTTTTGGATGAAGTATCCTGAAGTGATGATACGTCCTATGCATTACAAGTCAGAATAGAACTTTCTGTAACACAGGGCACAACAGGAAAGACATCAACTCATCTTTCAGCCACTGGCCATCAAGACAGAGACCCTGCAGGAAGCAGTCTATGATAAAGCATAGATTTTGTTTCAAGCTACTTTTCAAATACTTTACATTTAAATCAACTTTTCAGTAAATAAAACAAACAATGAGCCTTTACCTGCTTCTTAAGGTCTCTAACTTTTGACTTTTCTTTCTCTAAGGAAGCCTGTAAAGCTTGAATAAGTTGTTGCATTTGCTGATCCTCCTCTTCTTTCCGCTTTAGGACTGCCTGAACCTGTACCACAAAAACAAATGTGCATTTTGTGTGGGCTCACTGGAAGACCAGAAATGCCAGTAGAGGAAATACAAACACAGGCCAACGCGGGGATTGCCAAACTTCTCTCTACTGTTCACTGATAACTCTTTCCTCATGGTACCCTTCAACCTTAAAAGTAGCTATGGATAAATGGTAGCTCACGGCCTATATTCCCATTTCCTTATGCCCCATGAATATATTACTATTGGCATAAAAATTGTTCAGCTCAATGAATCTGTATGTAACACAGCTGTATGTTCCAACTAACTTAAGTAAGCTACACTTTCACTATTGCAAATATTTTAGTGTGATTTGGGTTTTTTTCCAAAAGAAACAGCTTTGTTCAGTGCAAACTCTCATTTCTGATCTCTTGTTTAGCCCCCTATATTACTGCTGTTACACAACACATGGGAGACACGGATCTGGAGAAAACGCACCAACTTTATATCATACAAGTGAAGATGTCTTCATCCTGTTATCAGAAATAAGAGCTAATTCCTTTCTTAAGACATTATATCAAAAGGCCAAATACCTGTAGATTCAGTTGTACCAAGTCTGCTTCTCTTTTTGCTAGTGCTGTTTCTAGGATATTGTTGTGCTCCCGCAAAGCGGCATTGGACTGACTAAGACCTGTAAGTTTTCCTCGTTCATGCTCCAGTTCAAGGGCCAACTTCTTATTAATTTCTTCTAAACGTTTTATCTTCCTCCTGAAGCCTCTAGATTCCTGAAGCTATAGCCAAAGAAAAAAACAAATCAAGCAAACAAAATCAAACAATTCCAGATTACTACCACAGAAAAGTTGTGAGCTAAACTCATTAAACGTTCTGCTGTCCCAGAGTGGGATTTCTTTTTTTTTTTTTTTTCCCTTTTCTTTTTTAAATGAACACTGCAAAATACATTCAGTTAGGTATTTTTTTCCTTTTGGAAGACTAAAATGCTTGCTAGAAAGCAAAATCCAGGAGTACTGTTCAGATGCAGATCAAAAGTAGTAGATATATGTAATTTTTTTGTGCAACTCCACAACTGAACACCACCACCCTGCCCTCAAAATCACTCAGCAGCCGTAACTCCAAATAGTTTCAAAAGATAGTGATTCATGTCACCATCTCATGACCAGACACAGCTGGTATCTAATACAGGAACTACTTTTCGCTCTCATCTTCTTTTCCCCTATACAACAATGATTCATGAAACCATGAAGAACCAGCACAGGGCAGCAAAATTAGCAAGTTTCACTGACACAATGTTTCCTAAGAAACATTGTAAGATTCTGATTTCCTGCACCGTTGGAATAAAATTATGGTACCAAAATTTCTCCCCTGCCTCTCAGGGCTTTTTACTGTCACCCTCCCATCTACTGTGCAAATTCAAGCAATCACCTCATCCTCAAGTTCCAGCACTTTCTCTCTGTATTCTTCAAGCTCCTGGCTGGTAAGTGAAATCACTTCTTGCAGCTCTTTTTCCAGCATCAACTTACTGCTGCTAACAGCTTGCAATTCTGTCTCCAGAGCTTGAATCCTTTCCTACAGACAAAGGGATCACAAGCGTGATTAATGTATCACCCAACTACAGGAGTAATTTTGTTTTTGTTAAAAAGTCTACTTCTCTAGCAACTATTAAATGAAGTACTAGTGCTTAATGTAAAGGTCTTGCTTAGAGATTTCCACCCTTGCATTCAGCTACTGCTGTTAGTGTATTTGAAATCTTGCTCCATCGGTCCATGGAATTGGAACTTCCCCAAGTAAATTAATTTTCTTATCACAAGCATAACATATATGAGTAAGTTATGGCTACACTGAAGAACTTTTAATTCTCAATGAGAAAAAAAGCGGTAAGAGTTAGAATATTGGAAAAATCTTCAGATGCTGAGCCTTTCAAAAAACAAAACAGAAAACCTCCAAACCAAGAATAAAAATTAATCAGGAAATTAGCACTAAGGCTCATCATCCTGTTGAGGTTGGATTACAATCGGTAAATCTGAAAGATACAAATAAAACTAAAAAAAAAAACAAAACCAAACCACCAAACCAAAGCCTGCCATATCACATCTCTCAAATGTAGTTAAGGAAATTATCAGTGCTCAAAACACTGATACCATGTTCTTATCTAGCTTTATATTCCAAATATTTTCATCACGTCAGCGTAAAATAATATTTCAAGACTTATATTTAATAACAAGACAGCTCTATCTTTGCACTAAAAATGTTAAAAGGCATCTGCATACTTGAGCAATCTGATTGTTTCCACCATCAGTGATTTGTGCTTTTAGTTTGCTCAACTCTGCTTCAGCAGATTCCTTTGCAGCAAGAGATTCCTGTAGCCGACGACTAAGAATGCTGACTGCATTCTCATAGGCTTTATGTTTTGCCTTCATCTCTTTCTGAGCACTCGTCAGATCTGACCCTAGACGCTTCATTTTCTGTTTCTGCTCAGTAATGGCCCTGAAGTGAAAGGAAAAAGAAAACATCAGGTAAAACCAAAACTTTCCTGAAAACAGTACTAAAAGATTAATTTTTAATATGTCCCAACCAAAATCAACATCCACTTCTCTCCCCTTGTCCCAGAGTCACCCATCTCATCAGAGAAAGCCAATAGGTTGGTAAGGTACAATTTTGCCCTCTGCAAGACAATATGTTGAAGACTCTTGATACCATTCTAAGAAAATACTTACAGTAATTAAGAAGTCTTTGTCAGAA
Source organism: Vanellus vanellus (assembly GCF_965231255.1). Taxonomy (NCBI): domain Eukaryota; kingdom Metazoa; phylum Chordata; class Aves; order Charadriiformes; family Charadriidae; genus Vanellus; species Vanellus vanellus. The sequence goes on from NC_138921.1 coordinate 8,516,222, forward strand.
TTATTAAAACTCCAATATGAAAGAATACATACTACTCTCTCTAAAAATAACAGAGTTTAGACTAAGAATCTAATCTAATCTGAGCTCCTTGGTCGATATGTCAAGTATCATAAAAACCCTGTGACCAGTGGAAAAAAATATGGTTCTCATCAATGCCACCATTTGAGCCAGTCAAGGTTAAAATTCAGCGAATTCTTATTAGGAGGAGCTCCAATATGCATGTTGTATGGCATATACTGTTGGTTAAAAGCACAAGTGAATCAGAGGAGAAGCTGGAACTTCTGTGTAGCACGCAACTAACACTTTGCCATGGATATGACCCTCTATTTAAATTTCCCACAGGAAAGACCAGGGAATAGGAGAAGAGTGATTGCTAAAAGGTGAATACGAAAAACAAATGCTGTAGTTCTTTTGTTTGTGCTAAAAGAACAGACTTACTTTTTTGCTTCTTCTTGCATTTGTTCTACTTGTTGTTTTAATGCCTGATTTGCCTCAGCAAGAGATACCATTTGTTCCTTATCGAACTGCAAAGACTTAATAGGAAGGAAAAACACACCCATGAGAGTAAGAACAAAAGCACATTTGCTGTATGTTGGATTATAAAAGAGTAAGCATGAATTTCCAAAATTACTTCCATCTATAAACCATTCCAATGTTCTCCATCTCCCTCCTCTTTCCCTTTTTTTTCTTGTTTCATTCATCCCTCTGTGGCCACCACCATAACACGGATGAAGAGAGTCCTATTTTGGTCTTTGCTCTCAGACAGAGTTCACTTTGGGACCAAGGAAACTGCTTTCACATCACACTTCTACCACTTCTGTAGCGTGCTTCTCCCCACTTACTTACATGAAATGTTAATAAGCTGTCGTGTATTTACAGAATTTTGGTGGGTATTTGCTCAAACATATAGACAATATTAAACATGCAACCAAGAACCTTAACTTGCAGATAGTGATTTTGTTTATTTCCAAAGTTAAATAGAAATAGCAGCATATCCTGGATGTAACACCTTTAAAGTCCAAAGCTTAACACCTTCCATACCTGTAGGCGTGTTTCCATATCGTCTCTTTCTTTCTGCACTGACTGAAGATGATTTTCTATTTCCACCATCTGCTGGTGAACCTGAGATACTTCCTTCTGTAGTTTTGAGTGTTCAGATTCGAGTGACTGTTTTTCAACTTGAATTTTTAATAGCTCTCGTTTTAACTCCTTCACTTCTGAGTCCAGCCGCTTCTTTGTAGCTTTCAGTTCGCTAATCAGCTGGTCCTTCGAACTTGCATCTCTTCGATAAGCTTCCACCATTACCTTGGATACAACAGTTTCAAGAGGACAATGTCACCTCTGTTACAGCCTTATAAATTTAGAAGTAATTTACTACGAAGTATTTACTGATATTCTTTTAGTTTGGGGGGAGGGGAAGGTGTCAAAAAACACAAACCAGCATCATCTTCTGTAACAGATTTACTCTGGTTCAAAGGTTTTTATGTAAATTCAGATATCAAATACCACTATGTATCAGCAGTTCATAAAAAAACCTGTGAGTAACAGTGTTTATAGCAGTATGGGATACTCTTCTTCACATTCTTTATGGAACTGTGCCATTTTTTTAAGCTACACTAATTGTAAAAAATTAGCCATCCCATGCACATAATTAATAACTTTTGCTATGAGAAGAGGGCTTAACTGTGACTGACAGTTTGAACAGCCTTCCCAAACTTAAACCTAACAAGCTAAAACAACCTTTGGCATTAGCTTAATAAGCAATCAAGCAGTAAATTAATGGTGCCACTCTATACCTAAGGCACATACGTGCAACATTAATGAAACCTCAATTTCAAATTACTGTCTCAAAACTGTAAATTCAGAATTAAATTTGCAATAAAGCACTTATTTTCAATCTAATTACTGAAGCAACTATCGTTTTTCAAAGCTGCAGGAAAACGACAACACTTGAAGATTTTCATGCATCCTTTTGCAAACCTAGCATCAACAAACCAGAGAGAGATTTTATATGGTAGTTCATTTGGCAAACTACCTGAAGTCCAAAGAAAGCATGAATCGGTTGGTGGATCTGCTTTTACTTTAGTTACAGATAAAAATTCAACTGTACAAAATACAGAAACTGTATAATCATGTCACAAAGTTCTTTGATACAGAAAATAGATTCAACTGTCTTCACAAACCCCTAAGATGTACATGCCTTCACTGTGAAAAAAAAGTATATTCCTTGGTTTTATTTCTTTGAAATAGTTTGCTGTTGATTACCTTCTGCTGCAGGAACTGTTCCTTCACTTTTTGAACCTGTTTTTTAAGGCTGGCATTTTCTTGTTGCAGATTTTCTACCTGCCAGAGGAAATAAAAAGCAAACATTTTGCTTTATGTGCCAAATGTTGTATTCTACGTCATTTCAAGCAGCGACAATATCTTCTGCTATGCTTGTACCAATTGCCTAATCTAATAAGGATCCTGTTTCTGACTAGGCACCTCAGTGGCACTGATAACACAACATTTTATACAGAAATACATTCACACAGGTCACCACATAGGGAGCCTTGTCAGCCTTCAGGAATGCAGGAAGTCCCCTTATCCTGCCATTGAAGTTTTAGTGTGTACCATTAGTGTACATATGTTGTATCCAGATGGTACCCATTCACATGTACATCATGATCAAATGAAGAAACCAGCTGGTTCTTTGAAAGAAAAAAAAAACCAATCTTCCTGTTAAATATATTTCCATAGTTCTTCAATACTTCTATTGGTAATACTATCAAGTCCCATTATTATCTTCAAAAGAAATCTCAAAAGATTTTTACCAGGAACTCATCATTACCAAGATTCAATAAGAAAGCTCTTGCTATGGAGCTTGGATGCTCTAAAAGATACAGAGCAAACACCACCATCAAACCAAGGTGTGAAAGGAAAATTCACCATAATTTAAAGCAGCCACAAAGAGAATAAGGATGTGCATTAGGCTTGATCTTGTAAAATAGTCAAATGACTAGAAAAAAGCCTCAGCTGGTGTACAGCAATATGCAAAAGCAAACCCTGGTACACTGTTTCAAGAGAAAAGGCACAATTAAACATGACCAAATTACTGCACAAGGAAGATGTTTGGTCCGCAGTGCCACAGAAAAGGAGCACACTAAAAAATTACTTCCAAAAACGTGATCTGTACTCAAAATTATTACCTTTAAAAACTGGTAGATTTTAGAAAGATGGTGGGTCTTGGAAACAGACAGCACAAGATGAATTAACCTCAGCTTCCCATCCCATAAAACACATGCATCAATGCATATAGATACCAAGGGATATTAAACTGTAAGCTCATCAATGATATAACAGGATGTAAAGTATCAGATAGTCTACCAACAGGGAAAGATGAGAGAATTGATTGAAATATTCCCACCAGCTGAATTTTACAACTACAGACATATACAAACTCACGTGTACCAATCTCCTCTCATGTAGCTGGCTCTATCATGTGCCTGTGTCAATACTTCCCTGCAACAGTTATTTTAAATACGATACTTTTAGGGATTCATTACCTGGCTTGACTTGATTGCCATTTCTCGCCTGAGTTGTTCCAAGATTTCTGATGCTACTTCTGTGCCTTCTCCAAGGCGCATTGCTCCTTCGTCAAGTTGCTCTTTGCTTGCTTTTGCTGCCTGCAGAGCTACTTCCAAGACAATCTTCTCATTCTGCAAATACTGGATCATGTCGTCTTTAGAAGTAGCATCACTTTGGAACTCTTCTAATCTGGCCTTCAGTTCATCATACTGTGTTTGCAGGTCATCCAGGGACTGCTCTTTGGTGTGCAATGTCTCTTGGGTCAGAGTGAATTGCTTCATCAGGTCTAGGTGCTCTTGCTGTAAAGATTCAAGCTGCAGATCTCGCTGATGCAAAGTCAACTTGACCTGAGAAGAAGTATTTTAAGATTGAATTAATACAAAATGAATGAGTTCTTTGCAAATGCACTTCAATAAAAAATGTTTTAACTAATATTTTAGCTTCTAGAAGAAAATAGCAGAAGGTGGAAATATTTTTTAACCTTCCTAGGTCACTTCTATTCGCTCTACTAGTTGCACTGATTGCCTTCTGCAGCATCTGTAGTCTTACAGGCTAAGCAATGACCAGAATGACAAACCTAAAATATTCTTAAGATTCACAGTATTCTCAATTTTTATTTGAAAAATGTGTCCACAGTGGATATACTGAGTAAATTCAGTGTTATTAATGATAATGCCATATAATTACATGGAATATAATACTAAGCTATCACATACTTCATCTCATTCCAGCCCTTGACATGCTGCCTTTGTAATGTTACAAGGTTAAAGCAGGACTTTGTAGCAAAGTGCAGATTTATTACGCTGCAATTGTATATAATGGTATCCTAACTGCCTAACAACTTCAAACGTGGATCTATGCTTCCTGTTTACGCTTAGAATAATCACCAAAAAAAAAAAAATTAAAAAAATGTAGAGCTCAGTATCTATTTACTATTGTCTTTTCAGCCAAATAAGTATTTCCCTTAAAACCCTTGGGAATTTGCCTAACAACAGTCTACCTGTTCCAATTCTTGCTCCAATGTTACTGCAGAATCAGCCATTTTCTGAAGCTGTTCTTTTTCATCCTCAAACTCCTCTAGCTTTCTCTGCAAGTCTTCTTCCACCATGGTTTTAGCCTCCTGGATTTGCATGAAGGCAGCTTCTTGATCTAACATGTCAGCCTGCACAGAAAAAGCAAGGAATCAACTTTTACAATTTCCGTGGAGGGAAGAGGCAGGAAAATGAAAAAAAGAGAAAAAAAAAAAAAAAAGAGGAAAAGAAAAAGGTGAATTATCAAGAAAGTTTCAAGAGAAAAGACACAAGTGAAAATAATTGATGTCTGCCTTCACACAGCTGCATGTCTTTACTGAAGTCCACCATTCGTATACTTAAGAGACCTTAGAACAACAGTGAATGTCTTGTATACTTATAACAATCTGAATTCCTCTTAAATAACACCATGTCCATTTTAAATTGGTGAAACAAGATGTAAAGAAAAAGAATCTTTATTAAAATTAAGCTGTTTGGAAAAATTCTGAAACAAAACACTCCTTGGATACTGTAGCTACTCCATAAAATAGCAGTTCCTGTCATTTACCTAACCACTATTAGTAACACTGGAGATAGGGTGCTTCCACTGATCTGCTGTTTTACTGCCCTTTGAGACTTTGAAGCAGGAACTCACTGAAATTCAATGGGATTTAAGCTTTTAAGTACTTTGAAAGTGAGCATAATGCACTTCAGATTTTGCTCATCTTTTCTTACTGGAGTACAGGAAGGACAAACCTGAGTACTGAGCAGTTTCGCACATTTAAGAAACACTTTACTGACTTAGTCCAACTTCCAATAAGTTTTCTCTTGAAAAAGTTCCTGAATGGGCAAAGGAGAACATTTACATCCACCTTTAAAACCAAATAAAAAACAAACACCAGACCTGAAAATGCAAGTATCGCCCTGGAATGGGAAACATATGCCCTTGCTCCCTCTTATTGTTTGTAATGCCATGCAAATTTATCTGGTCTGAAATATTTACCATTTTTATAATGCATCATTTGAATCAATTCATAATAATTGTTATCTTGCCAGAATATCCTTGAGTTTGCAAAATCAAAATACACAACCTAGGCAGAACATAATTCATGAAGACCACTTACAACCATACCTCAATATTTTGCAGCTGTGCTGCAATACGTTCCTTTTCTTTAATGGATCTGTGCTGGGTTTCAGTCAGCTGCTGAGACAGTGCCACATTCTCTAGTTTGAGATGTTCCAACATACCTGCTTGGGTCATTTGCCCAGCCTAAAGGAAGGGGGGGAAAAAAAAAAAAATCACGTTGGATCTATCTGTGCCTTATCTCCACTATGACTTTCACAGCACTACAGATCTTCATCCACAGAAGGCAAGCGCTTGGTTAAATTTATGCCTCAGCCTTAATGTGAACGAACACCTCATGATGAAAAACAAAACACCATCCCTGCCTCTTCTCCACCTGAAGAATACACAAGTGAGACTGGCTGCTTTGTCCAAGCCCATAAACAATATCCTTTGGATAAAACTAACATAAAAAAGAACATATTCTCAGGCCTCCCATGTGCAAGTAAAGCATAATACCTGTATATTGGCCATCTCACTCTGCAGCCTGACACGGGCCTCCTGTGCTAGTACAAGCTGCTGCTGGTACCACTGCCGCACATTCTGGAGCGATGTGATTTCTGTTTCAGATGCCTTTAGCTTATTGGTCAGTGTGGTGCGTTCTAACTGCACCTTCTGAAGCTGGTTCTGTAAGGAAGCCAACTGCTGTCGCAGATCATGAACTAGAAAAAGAAAAATAAAGAACTTGGACAAGTGTACTCCATTGCTCTATTTTTATGCACACATTTTCAAGGATTATAGCTATATTCATAGCTTGTTCTTTTTTTTTTCCCCTTTCTTTTTGAACAAAACCATGTATGTCTAATTGCATAAAGATTAGTTTTTCCTGCAAAAGTGAGGGGAACCGATAGAATACAAAGCATTGGTCATAAGGAGGACAAAATTAAAATAAAAGAATAACTTCTTTAAGCATTCGAAGTTCCTTAAGTGGCAGAAAATATGAACTAATTAAAAACCAGGAAGCAGGTATCCTGACATGTAGAGTCATCATTACAAACCAATATTTGTACAATTTTCTAAAAACCATTATTCCACTCTCAAACAGTTACCAGACTAAATATGTATGCCCCCCTCTTCAGGCTGGCAGTGGCAGCTTGCAAATTGTGGCACTTTTGTGACAAAAATAAAAAACAATCATAAAATTCACACCATTTTATTAGTATGACATCAACGAAACACAATCTAAAATTCGTTCTTGCTCGAGGACTTCAGAATTATGTTGAAATAAAATGATTTATGGAATAACAAATTTTAAAGATTGACATTTACATCCCACCTGTGCTGTCTCTGGTGAGAACATTTTTTTGCATATCTTCAACCTTCAGCAGGAGTCTTTGGTACTGCTCCTCTGCTAACTGCAAATCATTATTTGAAGAAGCCAAACTAGCATTCTTTGCTTCCAGAGTATTTTGCAGGTCAGCCATTGCTCGTTCCAGATCCCAGCAAGACTGCTTTAATGTGGCCACTTCTGAGCTCAGAGATTCCTGCTTCTGCTGGCTGTTTTGGCTGTGCTCCATCTGTGCCTGAAGCTTCATGTTCAAAGCTGCAAGTTGGGCTTGTAGCTCAGTCTTCTCTTTGAGAGCCTGAATGTGTCCCAAAAATCAAAATATGGAGGTTTTCAGAGAAAATACATTATGGCTGACTAAAGAAGATGCTCAGCAAAATGGCTTTGCTAAGGCAAAGACCACTTGCTCGTAAAAAATTATTTTTGAAAGTGACATCTCATCTAGCAGGTATTTCAAATAGTCAAAGAATACAGAGGAAACTACAGACAAGATGTATATAGCACTATACGTCAGTAACCATGTCAGGATATTTAATAAGATGCATGTTTCCACACTTCAAGGAAGAACGCTTTCCATTATAAGTGTTATACCATCAATCAATACAAAGAGAAAATAAACCTATATAGACATCACTAGCATTACTCTGGATTTAACACCTCACTTTCAATTTTACTTTTTTCCAAAAAACCCATTGTTTTTAAAACCCTTTCAAGACTTTACTATCTTTATATTTAACCTCTTAAGCATCCTTGTACAGTACCTTGTAAAGTTTCATACATTAGTTTCCTTATGATAACCTAATTCAACAACGTTTTTACAAAACACAATTCTCCCCAGTAATGAGCAGGAGGCTCTTGAAAATTAATATATTAATATCATTTGCTAAATAGAGGAATTCAAATTCATTTTCTACCTGATTAGCTTCTAGTGAGAGTGCTTCTAGTTGCCCTTCAAGTCTCATCTTCTCTTTCAGAACCTGTAACATTTCGTCATGAGTTCCTGCGACAGAGCTTTCCATAGAAACACTGGAGACAGAGACATCACATACACAGTTAAAAGGTTAGAATACACCACTCACCTAGTTGAAGAAAGTGAAGCTGAAATCAAGAGGTACTCAGAGTCCACGTGTGACCTAGAATTTTGGACATTTTTTCTGGCTTTATGATGGATCCAGAACATCCTGAAAGACCCTTTGTTACCATCCAAAGAGAGAAAGAAATTATATTCACGCTAGGGTTCTATACGTTAGTTTCCTGTATTTGCAGCAACTAGAATCTAGTGTGGCACCCATATATTTGTGATTTTACTGAAGTGCCATGGTTGCCTTCATTATATTCTATACCTGCAATATCCTTTTTCAAGCAGGCAAACGGACATAATGTGAGCACAAAACCTCCACAACTATTGTCCGTGATTGTCTACTTTAATGTGCCTGAGAAATACCAACAGCTGCTGCAAAAGAAGGAAAAACAGGGGTTTGGTATAAGGGATTCCTTGTGGTCCTTCCCTGATGCACAGCCAATGAGTCTAGAGAAAAGGGGCAAGACCTTCTCATCTTTCTCAGTACTGAAAGAATTAAGTCTAAGCTGGAATAACTGTTGACAACTGATTTTTACCTTAACATCTCAGGGCACTACACTTTATTTTAACGAAGATAAAACAAAAAAAGGTAATTTCAAAATTAGCATGTATAAAGCATGCATCTGCAGGCAACTGACAAAAAACACAACTGCATTGTTAAGGGCTTCAGCAGCCATCCACTCGCTTGCTGAATCACAGTTTAATACCTACCATATACACATAAGCTTGTGAGACTAAGTAAGTCTCATTCTAAAGAGCTGAAGAGGATAAGTGTATCTAGGACAAAACCCTTGGTGTTTCATAACTATTTGAGATCTGAAAGGTATGCGTGTAGATCAGGAAAAGGACAATAATAAATATCACTGAGTCAGTTCTGGCTATGCTTTCAGACTTTAAAGACCAATGCCACATCAGTGACTCAGTGAACAAATGTCTGCTTCCCAAGTAAATACAGATAGAAGGAACTGCTAGCACAACGTTTATAACACAGTGTCAGTAGCAAAAACATCTTTCTTAAAAGATACACTTACCAAATAGGTACTCAAGTGAAGTGACCTTTCAGTTTCTTTTAGAATCCGTAAGTTAACAACAGATTTGATCACAATGAATGTAAGTTAAAACTGGATCCAAAGTTAGTGGAAGGTAAGAATAATAGGCTACCTAGTCCAAGAAAGTATAATGCCTAATAATGGCCTCACTCTACAGTGATCTGTCTTACCTGCTAGAAATACTGTCTCTCCTGCTCCGTACTTCCCCGTTAACTTCTTGCTCTTGGGCTTGATGCTCCACTGCCGCAGCCTGTAGCACCTCACTGATGGAAGGAAATTGCCCCATTGCATCAGGATGTATCTTCTGACCGTTTATTGTATATGGAATACCCTGTTTGCCTTCTGCATTCTGTAAACTGTTATACAGCCCTTTTCCTGACACGCTGCTGTAGGTAGAGCTGTCACTCTCATTTCCATCCAGCCTCATTCCTGCTTCACTCCCATCAATCTCTGAAATGCTATCTCCTGCCAAGGAGGAATTCTCTATTCTATCGTCCGTGTCAGAGGGCAGACTAATCTCAGAAACAACTGATGCCGGACCGCTTCTGCTTTGCTTCAGAGTCCCACCAGACAGATCGGTAGCCACAAAATTCCCAGAAGCATTTCTAGAGCCTGGATCTTCAGTTCTGTAGTCAGCCAAGGACCGGATCTTACTGGGCTTAGATTTTGAACTTCTTCTCTCTTTTGAGGATGCTGGAAGTCCCAGGCTACCCAGTTTTGGCCCCCTGGGGACACTGGTCCGCAAAAAGGAGTATTCTTTTGTCATTGCTACAGTGCTAGCTCTTGGCAAGATTTCTGGATTTAACATCAGTTCAGGATCTAGGGTGCTGGAGGGCCGGATTTTGGATGTAGACTGATTAGACTAAAAGAAGCAGAGTCAACAATAAATGTCCAGAATGTTGCATTTGAACTGGCATCAAAGACTAATTTTACTGTAGAACTTCATACATGACACTCTAAACTTTTACATTAATATTTAAATATATGCATCATCTCATAAACAAGGTAAATTACATCAGCAATCAATACTATCAAGGCTCAATATATGCATGTTGAAAATGATGAAGGTAGACTCCAAAAGCTAACTGAAAAAATATAGGAAAAATTGAACATTTAGGTTACTTAAGTTTGGGGTTTGCCCTCCCCCCCCCTTTTAAGTAGCACAAAACGGTACGTTACTGATGAGATAATAGAATCAAATTTTGCATATCCAGAAGAAAAAAATGCTTTCTCACATTTGAGAAAACTACTGAACGTTTAAAGTAGATACAAAGAGTTAGTTAGAATACAGAAAGGATAAAGTTTTCAAGGTGCTCAACAAGATACCAAATGTAGAAGATCTGTTGTGTGCTACTCACTCTTTCTTGATGTCTCTTCACTCTGTATTGTTTGAGCTGTTCTTCTAGCCGTCTTCTTGCTTGAAGTCTTATTTGTTCTTCTTTCTCCAATGGAAGCGAAGACTCTACTGAGCCTGTAAGTGAAAGGTGTCTTTACGGCAGGAAACTCCAACACAGCCAAATCTTGATGCAAAAGGAAAAAGCTCCTTCTACCATCAGCAACATGCTTCATGCTTAAGCAAGGAATGCAAGGAAAGCCCATTCGCATGCACCTCAGAATACCCTGTTCTAATGTATCCTTGTGTAAGCATTGATAAAGTCTGTGTACTTCTGTTGTTCAGTTTGCAAATGAAACGACAAGAGATTATACAGCAAGAACAAAACTATTGCTGTCATTTAGTCTCACCTGTCCTACACTTCTGGCAATACTGAAATTATAAAATTAAGCAAGACCTACACAGTCTACTCTGACCCTACAGGTCAGAGAAAGATGTTCCCTAGATACATTTTCTTTCTTTTTGTTAACTCACATTAAATCTTTCCTCTAGTAAGGCTTTTTAAAAACATTTCTGAAGACTCCTGCAGCATTAGACACCTTAACATAAAGGCTTCCCCTTTCTCTCCCTTTTATTGCTCTTCTCTTCCCCTCTTTACTACTTAGCTTAAAATCACCTGATTCTGCTGGGTTTTGTTTGGTTTTGTTTTTTTTTTTTTTTAATGCCACCTGTTACTCCTAATAATCAAGAAGATTAGAATAGCTTCAGCCCCAGAAAGCATAAATTCCCCTCCAGCGTAAGAACAATTTTTAAATCATAAGGCACGTGCCTTAGCTGCAGCAGAGGGTGGTTTACTGAAAGAAAATGAATTGTAGTTCAAAGTCAAAGCTTACTGCAAAAAGGAAGTTTAGTCCAAGCTTAAATGATTTTATAGGATTCTAGAGCCAAGCTCAGAGTTAGAAGCTTTATGCAGCAAGAGAAAGCAGGGGCACCACCATAAACAGATGCTTACACAATTCAGTTTCTTGCATGGGAAGACTTAGTTTGAGAGACTGCAAAGCTTCTTTTCTAAGAACTATGCCCTCAGCACTAGTTCCCTGAGACTTCCTTAGGCTGTCATGGAAACCAGTCACACCTGGGGACGACTCTTGACCCTGTGCAATGCTGGTGGGGTCAAAAGATACAGGAGAGTCAGGGAAGAGCGACTCTGGCCCATTCTGGCAGGCATCCACCTTACTGTTTATCTCCAAACTTCCCTCTTCATTTGGCACTTCATTGATGTTAATACTGGTAGCTGGAAAAGAAAGTTTCAGTGAGCTACACTGTAAGCCACCCCATTTATCTTTACACCTCCACCCAAATACAATGCTACCACTATTGCCTTTAGACTGTAAGAATACAGAAATTGCTAATGACAGCAGCTGGCAGAAGGAATTTTATAAAGAATTTTTGAGTCTTCATTTAAAAAGACCAGAACAAGTACCTTTAACTTGCTTTACTACTGTGCCTTCAAGCAGGACCTCAAAAGTGATCATAAAATATCTTCAAAACCTCATATGGGTTTTTAAGTCTTGTTAGGTTTAGAAGCATGAGACACCGAATGTAAGCAATGTGATCTGTGTCACACTGAGTGGCAACCTACTACAAACAAGACTCAGCAACTGCAGGCCTGTGCTGAATGATTCAGCTATTTAGCATGCTGCTGGGCACCGGGGAGAAAACAGCCACCATCCCGCTTCCAGCCTGGGCCAAGCAGAGTTTCTCAATTTTAAACCGAGTTTAAAGTTTTTTCAAATAGGATGTCTTCATCAAGAATACAGTAGCATAGCTCACATGTATCAAAATAATAAATCTACCAATTAAAAGGCAATTCAAGAACCACTTTGATACCAATTTTATCCCCACTTACTAATATTTTCTTTTCCATCAGAGCAAATGCATCTTCAAAACCAGTTCAACACTTCACAGGTTTGTATTTTGAGTTTCTCACACATTTCTACTTCACTTGGTTGGGGACCACACTTATGAAACTGCTGTTGCAATGAAACTGTGTATCTAACTTTAAATGCACTATTCTAGATCTCAGATGAGCAGGGTACTGAAATAGCCACTGTCTTCCTCTTCATGCCCACACCATGTATCACTGGAGTAACTGGAACTCACTGGACAATATGGAAGACTTCATTATTTTTTTTGCAAAGATGTGTGAAAATACTTAACATTTATGATCACAAAGTATTTGTAAGAGGAAAAATCAAGTTTCCTCTTTCTATTTTTTCCTCCTCTCAGATCTACAGACTTGAATAAACGTTTGTTTTTTTTAAAGTCTGCTCAAAGATGATGAGGGGGGGAAATAAAAACCAACCAAACAAATAAACCGGAACTGAGAAACAGATCCTCCCAAAATTAAGTGTTTCTAAGATTCCTATGCAGAAATATTCTGCAGCCAGGAAGTTGACTACAACAATTCAATAAAACTTTAATTATTGATTTAGACCAGCCCATTAACATACTCCTATTAAACATCTCCTCTTCCCCTCAATGAATCACTATGAACTTCTGAAAGCAAAACAATTCAAAAATAAAGTTATTATCATTCATGTATGTGGTGAGCATTAAAGCGCACCCTGAAATTAAGTAAGTCATATGGGGAAAAGTTACAGGTAGGAAGATAGGACTTTTTAATTGTTTTCCCTTTTGTTATTGGAGAAAGCAAAAGGTTTCCTTTTAAGTGCAGTCAAATTTAACTTCAGAGTAATTTAAAGAGGAAAAGATAAATTTCCCCCCCTAACCATTTGTTTCAACCTCTGCCGCACATCCTCCCATAAGCTAGCACAGATGTTTGTACATTGAACCAGCCCAGAGGAAAATGAATGAGGAAATTGAATGTGGGTGCAAATAAAAAGTTTTCAGACTTAGGTTGCCAAAACCCATGAGCTCTCCAAGACTGGAATTTAAAAACTTTCAGTATCTTATTTGTCATGCAGAGAACATTTTGAGGCCATTTTAGCCTCTCTGATTTAGTTCAGCATGCGGTCACAAAAACACCTGCAGGCATGACAGAAGGGATGGGTGCAACAAGGATGCAAAGAAGGACAGGACTGCGTTTTTAATGACTAACCAAAGTCAGAGTTTAAGGCATTTTAAAACTAAAAGATTGTCAAAACTAGATTTAAAAGAGATGTTAGTGCTAAGAATAGCCACGAGAAAATAAGAAGGTACCTTGCACATTCAGAAATATTGTTTCTGCCCATCTTTCAGAAACTGCAGCTATTACTGCATCAGGTTTATACTTTATTTACATTTTTATCATTGAAACTGTGAGTGGTATACATATACAAAAAAGGTGCTGGAACAAAATTCTGGAGGAATGGTTTCCTGGCAACTTCCTGAAGCCATGAGACAGAATCCAAATACTACCTTGAACTAAAGTAATTTGATTGCAGTAGTGTCAATACAACTTCGGTCTTTTTAGAATGGGGGGGGGGGGGGGGGGCGGGGAGATGCAATTACACTGAAAACAGTGGAATGACACACCACCTATTTATAAGCCACAATTCAGTTTCTTGTCCACAATGTTCAACACAGCAGAAGACGGGAACGTGTGACCTCGAACTTCATAAAAGATCAACGAATCATCATATAACTACACTCTGCCAGTCTGCTTACGTGCAGTGTCAGAAATGCAAATAAAGCCTCAGGACTCCACTTTCCTGCCCGTGACAAGATTACAAATCTGTGGTATGAGAGGAGGGTGGAAGGCTAACAACTTCATCACATGATCACCTCCTTTTATGTAAGGAACCTGTATACTTTTGTGTATCTACACAGCTGCAACATATACACCCACTCCACCCATCTACCACCATATCCTTATACAACAACACATCCTTAGATACCTGTAGTGGGAACATAGATATTTCAATTCAACACAATGAAAAGATTTTCACAATGAAAGCAGTTAAATACTGGAATGGGTGGAGAGGCTGTTGAACCTCCCTCTCTGGAGATTTTCAGAATTCAACAGGAGAAGGCCCTCAGTAACCTGATCTAGCTTCAAAGCTAGGTCAGCTCTGTGCATGAGGTTGGACTAGACAACCCACAGAGATCCCTTCCAACCTGTTTGATTCTATAATCTACTCATATCAGTGCTCTCTTAAGTTTCTTGTAAACAGCTGCACAATTATTTTACTATGGAGCTTGTCTACAGATAAAAGTTATTTTGAGATAATTTGGGGAGTACATGCCAGCATCTCTCTTCCATAAATGGAAGCTTAGAAAGACTTTTTGAGTGCATTTTGATTTGTGCCTGATTGATTTAATTTATAAGGAAAATTTCTCTTGCCAGAATAAAGTACTCCAGTCATGAGCTTACTCCACAGCAAACATTTGAGAACTATTAATTCTAGTGAATTTCAGGTATATACTCACAGAAACACAATTAGAATACAGAGTAACACCATGAACAGCACATACTCAACTGACAGCAGATAGTACTTAAGCTAATAGTTAGGTTTTGTTTTAAAAGAATAAGTTTTAAAACAAAAGACAGTTTTCCCATGCACAAAGCCATAGGCTTTACCAAACTTGCTTAAAACTGCTGAACAAGAAATTCCTGACCTCAAGGAAAAAAGTCCTTCAGCATCACCTGAACATCAAAATAAGCAGTTGTAAAGAAGCCTGGGTAAGACTAGGAAATGATTTGGTTCATATGAAGTAACTTACTGTTAATTTCATCTGTTGCAACTGGCAAATCTGACTTGGCTTTACAATCCAGAAATTCTTCAGAGCTGCTAGGGGCCCCATTACTGCTTCTGTTCTCCAAGTGACCATCCTGCTGGACAGACGAGGAGTCCATGGTAAAAACGATGCAGATCCCTGGAAAGTTTTTCTTCCAAATAACTTGCCACCAAGCGAACTACCAAGTCCTGTTTCTCTCCATCAGCAACAGCATAAATATATTACCCAAGAGCACAGTTCTCAGCTGTACAGCTGTTGGTGTGCAGCAGGCAGCCAGTAATTCCAGGAGATCATGAAAACAGCTCGAAGCCAAAGTTGTAATCACCAAGGAGCCGCATCCTCTATAAACAAAGTGTAGTAAATTTACAAACATTTCTTACAGCTTTGGAAATATGAGTTAAAAAGCAAGTAGTGCTCACAAACTACTCACCAGCCCAACTTCAACACACAGAATCAGGACACGGGTACTAGCAGAGACAATGAAATACAACCAGGTATCCAGCTGTTGTGAATAAGAAGTGATCTATTCAACAGCTTCTTTTATTATCAATTTTTTTTAGTAGCACTGATACACCAGCATAATGATGGAACAAGGTAATATTCAGCAAGACAAGTGATTTAAGATCACTGTCCCTTTTAAAGGAAATACTTCTTTGGCCTCTGCTTTAATAAGCGAGCTAGTACTCAGAGGAGCATTTTGTTCTGTAAATTACAGTCTGGACTTTCATACCATATATTTCATTTCAAGGATCTACTCCCATTTAAGTTTCAATAACTTCAGTTAGAATGCAGAATCGAATTCAATTTTTTTTAAAATTAAATTACATCATTACTATTTACTTGTCTGCAGAGCAATAAGTCTGTATGACTGTACAGAGCCTGAACTACTGATTACAGCATGCGCTGGCAGTCGGAACGTGACCTGGGCTGCAGTTCAATGCTGCCTACTCCTATGGTGAGTCAAGAGGAGGATTTCCAAATGCAGTTTATAGAATTTGCAAATGATTCTCCGGGCATTCAGATCTTAGCTTTGGGTATAGACCCAGCCAACTAACATGATCTGACAGAAGCCATTGTACATAGTCACTTCAAGCATTTAAATTTTGTTCAAATAGCTACTGACAGCTAAATTCAGCTTACAAAATGTTATGGTTCCTATTTACTAAAGAAACACAAGAAATCACCAGTTAACAAAAAAGGGGGGATTGTGGGATGAATGTCAAGTCAGGGGTATTTTAATTGCATTTTTACATGAACACAAACATTTTGAGTGACATTCCTTCCATATCTCCAGAGAGTACTTGTGTAACTGCTACGGCCCTGGTCACCCAGCAACACCACCAGTCCTCTCCAAAACGTTACTGAGGCTGCTAACAGCTCAGGACACACAGGACTTGTCGATTATGTAGGTGACCCTTATGTAGGTGAGCCGTGAAGAAGCCAGAAACCTGGAGCACATTTCTAAAAGAGAAACCTCCACCAAACAAAGATTAATACCTTTGCTGTGATTTGTTATTGATTTTAAACGTTTTTCCATATAATAAAGCTTACAATAAAATTTCTTGAAGACCAGCCGCTGTACGGCAAATAGAAACTACACGGCAGGTCACAAAGAGGAATTACTGACAAAAGGTGACCACAATTTAGACTGCTTACACCTTGGC
The DNA here is from genome assembly GCF_965231255.1 of Vanellus vanellus. Taxonomy (NCBI): domain Eukaryota; kingdom Metazoa; phylum Chordata; class Aves; order Charadriiformes; family Charadriidae; genus Vanellus; species Vanellus vanellus. The sequence goes on from NC_138921.1 coordinate 8,533,074, forward strand.
AAAATCTGGCCAACGTCAGACGGTTTGTTATCCTTGTCACAAAACACCTTTTAATGACCAAGGTGGTGAAGAATGGTTTTCTCCTGCACAACCCATTCCCAAACATTCGTGTATTTTGGCTTCAAAGTCCTTTTGTGTCTCTGTGTGGAGCACAGGCAAAACACACACAGATGTACGCACGCCACCGCAACCCAGCAGTGAAAGTAGCTCTATGAAAACAACCCATTTTCTTTCAAACACCAATAACCAGGACAGCGGAGCCCGGTGGCAGGCCGGGGGCGCCGCCGGCGAGACGGGCCCGGGGGTCCCGGGGCACCGCTCTGGGGCGCGGGCAGAAGCACCTGGCGGGCCGGGACCGCAGCCCGCGGAGCCGGGCCGCGCCGGGCCGGGCGGCCCCCCGCCCCCCGGCTGGCCGCGGGAAGGAGGGCAGCCCCCAGCGCAACCCCCGTCCTCCCCCCTCTCCGGCCTGAAGCAGCACCCGGCCGCCCCCGCGCCCCGCCGCCACCCTTCCCGGAGAGACCCCCGCAGACCTGGAGCCGCCCGCTCGGCGCCCGGCTCCTACCCGAGACGTGGCGCTGCCTCCGCCGGGAAGGGGAGGGGAGGGCGCGGCGGTGCAACGCGGTTCTTCCTCCCCCGCCGGCCGGGCGCCGCTGAGGGCCGGGCCGGGCCCGGCGAGGGCCCCTCCGCCCCGCGGCCGCGCCGGCCTCGCACAGCCGGGCCCCGCGCCCCTCGGCGGGGGAGTCGCGGCGGCCTGGCGTAGCCGGGGAGGCGGCCGGTGCCGTCGGGCCCGCCGGAGAGGCGGCGGCTTTTCCTAGACGGACCCTTCCGGGAGGGAAGGGGAGCGGCTTTCCCCGCCGCGGCCCCGGGGCCCGGCTGCCCTCAGCGCCGGCCCGGGGCCCTCCGGCCGCCAGGCCTCGTTTCCCCTGAGGGGAGCCCGCGGCGGGGGCAGGGCCAGACCGGCCGGGCGGGACTTACCGGCTCCCTCCGGCCTCCGTGCAGGACCCCGACTCGCATAAATTAAAATTAAACCTGTGCATAAATTAAAATTTAAATCTGTGTCTAAAAGCGATGCGCCCCTCGCAGCCTTCATCGTTTGGATCATTTTTGGATTAGTAGTACCGTGCACTGGACTAGAGTCGGGGGAGCTCAATGACATGCCCTGTTCGTGTCACATTCCCAGCGTTCCCGATGGCCCTTCCTCGTAAATCAGTCCTTCGTGTTTTCAGCACCTTTCTGGCACTGGGCACCCCAGAAGTCCCCCAGGGTACAGGGGACTGTCCTGTCAGACTGGTATTCCACATAACTGTTTCCTCCTGTACTTGGTGTTTTTTTCTTTTCTAGATTTTTTTTTTTCCCATTAGTACAGAAGCTTATCTCACTGGGTTGCTGGAGAGTTTATTGGTTGGGTACATTTTAGTCCTAACCTTCCTAGAGTCTCTGTGTGGACCAGGATATTGTTTAGTAAATGGAAATGGAAAACCAGACGTGTCTCTGAAAAAGTCACATCACTGCCCACCACTACCCCATCAGAAAACTGAACATTTTTATTTTCATAATGAAAATGCCTTCTAACATCATATTGTCACCCTAAATATAGTTGCCAGGTAAACATACATAGTCAGCTTTTCCAGGTACTCCTCTTTGCTTTTATCAACCTGTCCAAATTATCCTTAATATGACTGTGAACCCACTGAGCTGTCTAGGAAGACGTGAGGTTGTTCGACAAGTTGGGAAGATAGTTAAACCCAAACCAGCAGCGAGTCTAAATTGTTTAAATTGCAAAACTGTAGCTCCTGGCATGCTGCTAATGACAGTAACCGGGAGTTTTCCTGCATGCATTACGCAGAGTAGCCCTCGAGGCATGATTTGGAAGAGAACATTACTTTACAAGCTAATTCAGGAGGAGGACTATTTATTGGCAAGTGGAAATGCATGGATCTGAGGAGGCGAGCAAGCCTGATGATCAGAGGTAGGGACTAGATGGGGGTGATCAAGAAAGACTGGGTGGTGTACGCCTCAGCACAATCTTCTTAGACACTTTACTGAATGAAACACCTTTTACTGTTCCCAGCTTTGCCAGCACACTCTCAGTAAGGGATCTGCACAAGTATCTGGAGAAAGCATATTTGGATTCAGGGATCAGCAGCCTCCTGCTGTTCTGCTGCCCGAGCCCCATGCCTGTACAAGTGGGCAATCCCAGGCTGGGGTCCAGTACCAGTGTGAGCTGAGGTTTGGCCTTCTCAGTGGGATGCACGTGTTTGTCATGGAGCTTGTAAACCATCTGTGGGGTTTGTATGGGTGCAGGAGAGCTGAGCTGAAAGGGCCCTCAACAGAATGAGCCTTTGGTGAGATTTGAGAGGAGTCCCTGAGAGCTCGCGCGTATGAATGTGTGTTTCAAAACCTTTAGTAGTGACTTTCACTGGATACTCTTCCACAGAAGATGGCAAGGACAATATGGTGAGGAAGACTTGAATGCCTAATCTTGGTTCAATCTGTTACTTTGCTTTTCTTGTAAGAATGTAAAAAGTTGGAGTTTTGCTTCCTGCTGAGAAGTCAAATTAGAACTGGTGAGTTGCTAATCTTGACTTTGATCCCATCTGTCTGGGACAATTTATTGTTTGGGTAAAGCTCCAAAGAATCTTTTTTTAACTTATTAGTCTGCCACATGGCACCAAGCCCCCCAGCTACAGGAATAACCGCTTGTTCAGAGATTACCGCCCAAGCACGGCACAAAGCTGCAGCAGGCATAAACAGGCTGCCTGGATGAAAAAGAGAATCCTTCATACTGAAAGATATCTATCATCAGTAACACAAGTTTTAGCACAACAGGGGAATGTCATGGTAGTTGTTTAAAAAGCCAGAAAAATTGTCAAACACGAGCACAAACGAGGCCTTTAAGTGCAGGGCTTCCTGTAAATTTGCGGGAGACTTGCTTGTGTAAACTGCAGTCTCTATCTCCAGCAGAGAAAGAGCCCATGGCTTGTTCCAAAGTCTATTCAAGTTCCTCTCGCAGACCACTCTTTTATTCTTCAAATATAAAAATCAGAAGGTACCGCAATGGTCCTTTAACCACAGCCAGCCGCAGCATTCTTTCACCCTGCAACTAGGCTGGGTGCAGGAGCTGTCGTGCCGCCTTCTCTCCAAGTAAGCTCTCTCAGACCTTAATAGGAATTGTCTTTTTCGGGAACCCACAGGGCCTTGCCCCTAAAAGGGGAAGGCAAATTTATTCATCTTTGCTCTGGCAAAAAAAAAAAAAAGTCTATAATGCCAAATTAAAGAGCTGAGCTAACAATTAAAATTAACAGGGAATGACAGACCATTTGCAGAGTTACCTATCCAGCATGGTACTTAGAAAACTCGCTCTGTGTGTGTGAGAGTTGCAGTAGCAAAAGAGGAAGACTCAGGTAGGAGAGAAAGGCTACGTACTCTGCAGAAGCAGAGGGTGGCACTCTCTGCACAGCACAAAGCCTTACAGCTATTACAGCTACAAACATGTTTTTCTAAATAGTTTCTTAGCAAAGATCTTGTTCTCTAACTGCTGACAACACCGTGTTCCAATCCCCTGTGCTTATTGCATGTTTTTCTGCTTACATATTTCTATTATCTCGTGTCACTCACTCTGCAAAAACCTCATTAAAAAAGAAACCTGTGCTAACCACATATAAATCGCTCTCTTACTGGCAGACTGCAATCAGGCTCAGGCATCCAGCTTTTCTCTCACAGCCACTGAGGAAAAAAATAACTTTGTATTAAATACAGACTGTGGAACTAGAATTCATGTCTTCAGAAATGTGCTTTATTAGAGACTGCCTTAATATTTTATTTTTATATTTGATTTACTTAAAAATTTTATTTATATATGTGAAACATTTATACAGCATTCTACCTAAGCAATTTTTAGCGTGTCTGTTTTAGCATAGAGAAGTATTTAAAGTGTTACTTTCCTGACTCATTTCTATAAACAGGGGAGATACGCAGATGTAACTGTGACATGTCTGATACAACGATGTCACTCAGAACGGATTTAATCAATCTCTACATAAGAGAAGGCTGGGAAAACATAAAAAGCTGTGTTGTGTAACCAGAAGATTTGCAGATGAGAACTCTTTGAATACAGAGAATAAACTAAGATTTAAGGCCTTGTTACTGAAAGTATCTTGCCACTGCCCTCCTCATGTTTAAAGCTGGATTCAGTTTGGTCACACCAGCTGTTTTGAAAAACAGAAACTGCTAAGAGCTGCATTCATTTCTGTGGGACATTCCTCTATAGTTTCCCTGGGCGAGGAGAGTTAGTTTTGGTGTCAGGATGCCTTACATATTTAAGGAAATTAGAATTAGAATCATAAAGTTCTCTTTCCATGCATCAGTGTGTTTGTGAAAGTGGATGGAAATTACTGGTTTTCAGTGGTTTTAAGCTTAGCTTTCCCACAATAAATGATTTTTACTGCCAGCCTAGAAACAGTAAGTTTCTACTTTTTTTCCTGGAAATGACTTTCCCGGCCTGAGGCTACTGGTTAAGAAAGTGCTGCCATTACACACACAAATCCTATCTGCTAACTTCATAAATGTCACTGTTTGGCTGAAATGTAGTGCTTGCTTCAGCATTTCAAGAGCCCTCAAAATGGCACAGTACAATAGGTCATGTGGGCCCATCCTCGGAAGGACTTGCTAAAAGAGCATGGAAACCTTGAATTTTTCAACAGGGAGCCCAATGCAGAGAATAGAACATTTACTTCCTTAAAGATGTCTCAATGCCTGTGGAAGAAGCTTGGCCTCTTGTCTTTTGAGGGGTGTGCACAGTTGCACTTGCATCTTCCCTTCCTGTCCTGGTTTGAGGTAAAACAGGACCAATTTTGTTCAGTAACTTTGCTTCTTAGCTGGGCCTCTTCTGAATACTGACATTAACAGCATATTATGCAGACGCTTCCTGATGCCTGGTGGGAATGGGGTACAACTGATGTGGGCTGTGGGGCAACTGTGCGAGAGGTGGAGCTGTAGAGGATGTAAGAGAGGGAATAGAGTAGGCAGGAAGCAAAATCCCTTTTACCCTTCTGTCCTTTCTTCCAGTAAATATATCCCTGCTCTACCTCCAGCTGCCTCGCACAGATGTCTCATTGGCAGCAGGGCCAGACACCACGGGAAGCCAGCTCACCAGCTAGACGTCGCCTGGAAGGGCTAATGCAGAAGCCCTGCCTGCAGGCTCAGCACACCACCCGCAAGCCTTGCTTCATGGCTGTTACCTTCACTGGGCCGTCAGACACTGTTTGGATCTACTCTTCCATGCTACCTGGTGTGGGAAGTTGTCCATGACCGTACAAAGTCCCACTGCCTGTTCACAGAGGGAGCTCATAAATATAAAAGATCATCTTCGTAAAAACTACGGTTTGAAAGGGTCATTGCGAAGCCATAGCAATGAGGTGTGTGTACAAGTTCTGCTAGCAGAGGGGTGCTGAGATAAGGGAACAAAGACATATTGACAGAACTTGGTAGGCCAAGAATGGAGTAAACACAAACACAAGAAATCAGTGTACATTTGTGTCTGCTACAAGCTCAAGGTCTACAGCTTGGAACAGCAGCATAGCCCACACAGCAGCCGCTGTGCCTCGAAAGGATTACGAGTGCCTGCACTCAGATGACCCCTGGAAAGGAATCCAAATAACAGCAATGTAAGATCCTTAAAAAGAGAGCTGCATTGCTCGACTTGGGCATGTTCTTTCTCTTTCATTTATATATTTTGATATTATGATTCTAGCCCTGTCCAAGTGAAGGGAAAATCACTTTTTCAATACCCTTTTCTGCCAGCTGGTCCTTGACTTACATCCTCAACAACTGTGCATTAACATAAGGAAACAGCAGATGGAATCTCTGTATTTACTTCTGTCACACTTAGCCTCATGTGGAAAAAAAAGTAGATTTCTTGTTTCAGGGATTTTTCAAAGCTTAACATGCATTTATGGTGACATTGCCCTGAGATTTAACTGTGAGTGTTAAGAAAAGCAATGCACTGCAGTGCTATGCTATGGAGACCAGACTGCCCTTCAGGCAGAAGTGTTCTGCTTGGAAAAATCCCTTCCCTCTGAAAAAACCCTTCTGCCAGAGATGCCAAGTATCCTGGGTTATGTGTTTACTCAGAATAGATATAACATAGTTATATATGCTTTTTCATTTGACAGGTAACTCAAAGAGCTATTACCCAGAAGGAGCAAAATGTAAATTTAAACATGAGCAATCACAGTAAATAACTGACAAGGTCATAGCCTAGGAACACCATTTACACAGAATTTGCCCTGAAAAGGAAAGGGTGAAATAAGAATTGGCCACACAAAAAATTATTTGCATCTTCTACCTTCAGTGCAAGAAGGATAAACAACCCAATTAATCCAACAAGGTGTTGCTTCCATTGCAGGGCTATTCCTATACCAGCAGACGCAGATTTCCCAGGAAGGCAGTGTGGTCCAGGAGGGCAGGGGGCAGCAACAGCCCTCTCCCCAATTCCTTCTCAACTGTGGGCTAATCATGTTGTTACTTTTTGTAGGTGTCCCCGGTTTGCACAATTAAGGATAACAGGCAGCTTCATCACAGGCGGCTTCATCTCACAAGCGCTGCGAGGATTATGTGGATATCTGTTTCACCTCTCTGGGAGTCAAGCATTTTTTTCCATAGACAGGCCATCAAACCCCCAGAGTAGGTAACTAGCCCTGGATCGCACACCAGCTCGGTGCCAGCGTGCATTCAACGGGAGATTGCTGCCCCCGTGCCTGTGCCCAGTGTCTCCTGCTTTCATTACAGAGTATAAGTGCAAGACATTACTTCTGATTTACACAATGAAATGACAATATGGAAAGTTAAAGATAAAATACATTCATATGTTTATGAAAAAAAATGGTTTTCTTCAACACCACACCTCCAATTTCATGCTTCTTATGTGCACCGACTTGGACACCAACTGAAGGAATTATCCAGTTGTTTTTTTCCCTTGATCACATTGTCTTCTGAAACCCAGGTTAATCTCTGCTCTTTGGCAAAGAGGAATTCAGGAAGGGGGATGCCAGCACAGCCCAACAGCCTGGCTAGTCCATTGTCCCTTTTCCAGTAGTGGCCAGCACAAGAATTTTCTGGGAAAGGTGTAAGAAACCCTGTACCAACTTGGCAGGCTCCCCTCCCATGCCAGACAGAGCTGGATCTCTGAGGGCTCCTTGTGCTGCTCACTGTGAGGGGGCAACTGCAGTACAAAAAAAGCAGCTCCAAGTGTAAAACCACAGTATTTTGTCAAATACTTTTACTTCTAAAATCGATTATTATAACTCTTCCTACAGAATAGGAGAATTAACTGCAGCTAGCAACCTGTGTTTGCTGCCACCTTGCAAGTACAGAGTAATTTTTGGTTGCTGGGGTCCGTGGGCTGACTCTCATGGCAGCAACATGGCGTGACTGAACGGGGTACAGGAGAGGGTCTCATCTGGGAAACCAAAAAAACTGCCTCAGAAGCGAGGAGCGTCCCCTGCCCTCCCATGACCTCCAGGAAGGTTAAGTCGCTGCTGTACCCTGACCGCTAGGTTTTTGCGCAGCTCCTGCTCTTTGGGCTCCCCGGGCTGCCCAGCGGTGTTCCTTCCCTGTCCTTTCCTCCACGCTCAGATGAAGCTGGGATGATTTTTTCCCCCTTGGAAACACCTGAGCCCTTTTCCTACTTCTCGTTCCTCTGATAATTCACTCCCCTGAGCGGGCTGCGGGTTCTGGTCGGAGTCCCGGCCGGGTGGGCTGCCCTCGCTAGCGCCGGGACACCGGCCCCTCCATCTCCCCCCCGCGCAGCCGGAGACGCTCTTCCCGCAGGAGCCCGCTCAAGCAGGCGGCTCGCAGGGGCCGGGCCGCCTCCAGCCCCGGTGCCTCCCGAACCCGGGGAGGGCACAGCCCCGGCCACTCCGCTCTGACCCCGCCAGCGGTGGGGCGGGGAGAGGGGGGCCTCTGACCGGGCTCCCCGCCGAGCTCCCCGCCGCAGGTGACCCCCCGGGGGAGGGCAGGGGCCGGGAGCGGCCGGGGGAGGGGGCGAGGGGCGGGGAGGCCGGGCTCGGGGGGTCGCTGTCAGCTCGGGGCACGGCTCGGCAGCGCAAAGCTCCGCTCGGCTCGGCTCGGCGCAGCGCGGCTCGGCACGGCGCAGGTCCCCCCCGCCCCCTTCCCCACCCGCGCCATGCTCCGGAGCTGCCCCGGCGCGGGGCTCGTCCTGGCGGCGGCCGCCGCGCTCTGTCTCGGCGGGGCGGGAGGCAAGGTAACCCCCCTCCGGCACCGGGCGGCCCCTGCCCGCCCCCGCCGGCACCGGGCACAGGGTGGCAGCGGGCTGCCGGCGCGGCGCGGAGAACGGCAAACCCGACGGGGAGGGGGTGCCCCGGGGCTCGGCGTGCGTCGGGGAGGGAGATCCGTCGGGGAGAGAGGAGGTACCGGGAGTCCCGGGAAGAGGGGTGCAGCGGGGCTGCCGGGACGAAAGATGCGGCGCGGATCGCGGGAGGAGGGATGCAGCGGGGCTGCCGGGACGAAGGATGCGCCGCGGGTCCCGGGAGGAGGGATGCAGCGGGGCTCCCGGGGCGGGGGTGGGGGGGCTGTGCTGCCCCTTTGCCCGGGACCGCCGGCTCCCCCGGCCCACTCGGGGGCGCCTCTTTCGGGTTAGCTGGGGGCTCGCCTCGGAGTCCCGAAGGCACCGGGAGACACAGTGCTGCGGGATCCCACTGTCGCGGGATCACTCTGTCCGCTTCCATACAACCAGACCCGAAATCCGGTGCAAGCCCCGCAGAAACCGATAGAACAGCATTTCCAGCAGAAATCAGAGCACTTGCCCAAAAGCATCCCTGACGAGGGGTAGCGTGGCGTTAAGGAACCCAAAAAAACCACCTTGTGCTGTAATACTGTTCCCATGCTCTCCGGTCTTGTGCACCTCCTCCATAGTCCAGAGAGCAGGTAAACAGTGCAAATGACAGCGACGGCTCTCAGGGCAGGGATCTTGGCACAGGCTGGGAGCCACTGGGTGAGCACTGGGGGAACCAGAACGGTGATGGAAAGGCAGATGAGGAAGCACAGAGTACCCTGCAACTAGGAGCAGCTGCAGAGTGAACAGTTGCTCTGTGCTTTGGGAAGGGTAAGCAGTCCTGGTCCCACTGAAGTGAGTGGGACTTTTCCTGTGGACCCTGACAGGAGCAAGATTTGATGCTTCTGGTAAAAATTCTCTGATCTATAAAACATGAGCTGCTACACTGTAAGAAACAATATTCCACACATTTATGTGTTTTGATATGTATATATATCTTAAGAAAAAAGGTGGGGGGGTGTTGCTTTCCCTGGTGGAAAACAGCATTGTAATTCTGCGTGATACACCAACTCCCTGCCACAGCACATATGAACACAGCGATGAGTTTGTGGTTGAAACGAAGATGTTTTATCTCACTCTGGTATCCTAGTGAAGATAGCTACAGTGAGAACTTCTTAATTAAGCCGCATTTCTGGCACCAAAGTACTAAGTATTAACTTTACAAAGGTACGCACTTCAATCTGTTGAATTGTACAGTTGTGGGGTTTTGTCTTTTGTTTCTCTTTTAACTCAGAATTGCATCGCATAACCTGCAACCTTACCCTTTCCTTTTGGGTTTGTTACTACAGATGAACAACTCCCTCATCCAGCAACATACTTCTCTTATTAAACTACATAACTTGCTTGCTGCCCTAAGTTATTACATCCTTCCTGCGCTAGTTTTGTTCTAACTTTGCCTGTCATGAAGCGGACCAAGTGTTAGCTGTGTGGGGTGCCTTTCGGTGTGAGTGGCAATGGTGGGACACTGAATGCATCAGCAAGCTGTATCATTTTTGCTTGATTTTTCTTTTTTCTATGTTTCCTAGCCAACTTCTGTTGTTCTCTAACTCTGAAATCAGGACTGTTTGAAGTCCCATCAGGCAGTATCTGAACTAGTTAAGAATTGACCAACAGCACTCTAGAAAAGAAACTGCCTCCTTAACGAAGAAGTAGCAGCCTCCTGCATATTTTCCCAGACTTGACTTCTTGCCGTGTCAATTGTTCTTTTGATCACACGTTGTCTATAGTCTCTTAATATACTGGACAATTTCTTTTGCAGAGTGAAACTTAGCCATTTTCTATTGCTTATCTTCCTAAGTGTGAAAGTGAAATCTGTGCGTACATCTCTTGCTCCCTGTTTTTGTTATTTTTTGAGTAAGTTGCACTTGCTCTTCACTCATCAAGGACTGCACTATGCTGCGTAGGCTTCATTATTTTTATCTTCTTTGGCTACATTCTGATAGTGTTGCTATGCTAGTAAAAAAATACACATCCCACTCTAAGTTGATGGTTCAAATGTAGTTCAATTTAGCAGTTGAGAAAAGGTATTCAAAGATTTATGAGAAATGAATTGTCTTCTGGCTTAGAGTTAACAATACAAAAACATAACAGAAACTCCCTTGGCAAGGGCAAGGTCTGCATTAGGTATAGGGAACTGAATTGCTCTTTTCATCCAGGAAGGTGGTCTCTGCCACTCTCAGCTTTGGGATGCTGCGAGGTAGTGTGGATGTTTGAAACATGTTTTGTGGCAAAGCAGAGCTCTCTCTGGAATCCTTCACCGAGTACTACAGCAATATAAAAATAGGAGTTAGATCAAATGAAAGAAAATTTGGAGATAAGGTGTATGATGTTTCCTCCTGTGTGTCTGTATCAGATGGAACAAGATGTGCAGATAAACGGCTTGTTTATCCTGAAGGAAGAATGTAAGCCTGATGAAAGAATAATATAGTCAAAATTATGTCTCTGTATGTCCATAAAGTATTATCTGTTTAATCAAATCCCTGTGGAGGAGGTCTTTATGCCAGTGCCATCCTTCGTCGGGTATTCTTCTGTTCACTTGCTGGCTTAAAGAAAAAATCAAGCCCGTCTTATTCCTTTTAAGAGAAGAAATCTTAGCAATCCTAGACCCTCCAGTGAAAGTCTTAGTCCTGCTCCCAGTGAGGACTATGGCAAAATTCCTGCTGGTTTCAGAGAGAGCGGGATCCTTCCCAAGATCAGTGAAGGATTAAAAAAAAAAATCAACTACTAAAATATGCACTTCAATTAGCAAAGAATGTGGCCTGATTATTAAAGTGTATGAAATTTCAGCTATTAAATTCTACGGTCCTGATCAACAAAGCATGCTGCACAATTGGCAATGTATCCAGAATCTCAACTACTGTACTAGTCTCCTGCCAGATCAACCAAGCATGCAACTGAATCAGTAAATTATGCAACTGGAGCAGCAAAATATGCACTTCTGACTGAGGGGGGGTGGGGGGAGAAGGATATTGAAATTCTCAAATGTTTTAAATTGACACACAATAGGTCTGTTACTGGTCAACCTCTGAAAAGCCGAGGCAAAATATATAACTTTTATCAAGTGTCTCCAGACAAATGCTGGACTGGAAAAGTACGTCCCTCAAATGGCTCAGTGTCTGCTAGCAGCAGCCCTGTTCTTTATCAGATGCACTGCACATCTGGTTCCAATCCCATCTGCTGCCAGGTGTGGGGGTTATTCTTGTAACACTTTAATGGGACTTTTAGGTCCAGGTAGCTTTTACTTTATAGGTGACTGTAAAGCACTGTATATGCACACTAGGCTGCCTTTCTGTCTCAAGAAACCAAGCCAATAAAGACATATAAGGCACCTTCAAAGAATCCACAAGTTTTGTTGGCAATGATCTTTATATCGATTAATCTCTTCACTGTTTGTGAAAGTACCGTGCGCTTTAGGAATAGACAAATGATAGGTCTTTCCTATTTCTTTATATCTTGATTAATTGCCATAGCTGCTTCCTATTGTGTTTACAGTGTACCTTGGCAGATATTTGCTGTGCAGAGTTTGGATGTTTGTCCAGTTTGGGAAGCAGCTATATTCATATATCCTGAAGCAGTAGAGCTGTTTCTCCCTAGCTTGTGCATATGTGCTTTAAAAATCCAGCCACAGTTGCTGGTTCTGATCTTCAGACATTGTTTTTGCTTTGAATCATAGAATGGTTTAGGTTGGAAAGGACCTTGAAGATCATCGAGTTCCAACCCCCCTGCCATGAACAGGGACACCTCCCACTAGACCAGGTTGCCCAAGGCCACGTCCAGCCTGGCCTTCAACACCTCCAGGGATGGGGCCTCAACAACCTCTCTGGGAAACCTGTTCCAGTGCCTTACCACCCTCAAAGTGAAAAACTTATTCCTAATGTTTAATCTGAACCTGCTCTCTTCTAGTTTAAATCCATTCCCCCTGGTCCTATCACTACATGCCCCAGTAAAAAGTCCTTCCCCAGCTCTCCTGTAGGCCCCCTTTAGGTACTGGAAGGCCGCAATAAGAACTCACCTGAGCCTTCTCTTCTCCAGGCTGAACAGCCCCGACTCTCTCAGCCTCTCCTTATAGGAGAGGTGCTCCAGGCCTCGGATCATCCTCGTGGCCCTCCTCTGGATGTGCTCCAACAGATCCAAGTCCTTCTTATGTTGGGGACTGCAGAGCTGGATGCAGTACTCCAGGTGGGGTCTCACGAGAGTGGAGTAGAGGGGCAGAATCACCTCCTTTGACCTGCTGGCCACACTTCTTCTGATGCAGCCCAGGATACGGTTGGCCTTCTGGGCTGCGATTGCACACTGCTGGCTCATGTTGAGCTTCTCATCAATCAGCGCCCCCAGGTCCTTCTCCTCAGGGCTGCTCTCCAGCCGTTCCCCACTGAGCCTGTATTTGTGCTGGGGATTGCCCCGAATTATTATTTGTGTTTTATACAGAAGACCTGCAGGTTGTCCTATTTTAATAAAGATGCAGTTTCAGGATTTCTATAAACTACCTTTTTTTTTTTTTATGACTGGAAGTAAACTGTGTAACACTGCCTGCGCTCAAGGAAGGCATGAGAATTGCTTTGTTTTATTGCACTGTTCACTTTAGTACCCAGAAATCTGAAACATTATTTGAGCCTAAGCAATATCTAGGCTTGTTTTTTGTTGGCTGGTTGTTTTTTTTTTTTCTAATCCACTACATTTGGTACATAAAACTGGCTTGCACTGAACTTCTTATTTACCAAATTTCTGTCTCATTTCCAGGTCAGTTCAATGAATGATCCTATTTAGTTCTTTTTCCTGTTTAAAATATTTCCTACTGAGTCCAGAGCAGTGCCCTTAAAACATAATTGATTTGGGTCATTGAACCTTTATTTTTCATGCGTGTTAGTTTGCATCCCGCCACTGGTCTGACTGGTATTTCAATTAGAAAAATGCAGGCGGATTTCTCCTAGAGGCTGAAGTTCACGTGGAGTCTCTGGCAAAATAAGATCCTGGAGTACATATCCCTGGAACTGGGCAATGATTTGTAACTTTTTTTTAATTCTCTGTCTGGCCAAAATGTTATAAATCTGGCGCTCTCTTGTTAGCTTCACGCTAAGCAGCAATAATGTCCACAGTGTTTTAGTCCTGATAATTCTAATTACTGAAGCACTGAGGAAGCTGAAAGCTGAGAAGATGGACAAGGCTGGCCTCAAGTCCTGCACAGCACATGGGACTCTCTCTTTGTAGAGCTGAACCATAAATCTCTCGTTTGCCAAGGCCAGCGATGGAAGCGGCAGCCAAGGTAAGAGAAGTAAGCCCGTGGCAGAAGATTTCTGGAAAGATGTGGGTAATCGTTATGCAGAAGGAACTAAAAGAGTGCAGTACCACTAGAGATGCCAACCATCCTTGGGATGAAAATGCTGAAGTCATTTTTCTTTCTTTACTGTCTGGGTAGGTTGAAGCAAACAATCCTGTTGCACTGGTTTAAAAAGACCCAGTGAACAAACTTCCCTGTGGTAACCAAGAAACAATTACTATTCTCCCCATCTGCTTCTTTGCATGACAGACCAGGAACGGTGGTAAAATCTTCAAGTCTCTCTCTTCTTGCCTCCCTTTCTTCTTTAAAAAAAGAACTTATGGCATGTTTGGTAGCAGAGAGCGGCTGCCCAGCAGTACTGTAGGCAGACCTGGTCTGGTACAGCAACCCTTCCCATTACACGCTATTATTATTATTACAAGGTCAGTCTATGCACTGATCTCTCAGGTCTATAAATAATAAATATTCAACTTGGTGGTTAGATACTTCCTTGAGTATGGGAAGTACTAAATAGAAAAATAATTCTCTGCTACTTGTACAAATCCGTGGCAGAAGGCGGGTGGAGTAGGGACAGGGCAATATAGAGTCTTACATTAATATGTAGAACAATTATACAGCAGTAGGGAAAAGCCTTACTGGCAGCCTTAGTTCTCGAACTCAGTGTAAGAACGTTATAACTCCTCCTACAAGCTCTCAGCTGCAAATGGCCTTATGGTTCATTTTGAATATCCTTACTCATGTCATTGCCGATGAAAAGGAGGTTCCAATTTTGAGAGGAGAAAAGGCTAATTTGCCTATATTTCTTTCCTAGAATTCTTGGGGCCCTACTGGAGCTCACGGAAGCCATCTGGGACTTCAGGAGGATTTAAATCAGGCCATAAGTACTGCTGTCTTGGATTAGTAATGATGTACATTGAGGACAACATCTGTATTTGGGTTTGGGTGGAGTCCTTTCATGGTAGAAGAGTTGGTAATACTTTTACAGCACCTTTCATCAGAGGATTTCAGAGTTTCACAAATATCTAATTACAGAAACTATTAAATTATGTGAAATCCCTGGTCCTGGGGGAGTAGAGGCAGCACCATTATGCTTCAATATAAAGCAGGGGTGGGTGGTGTTCAAAGGGGCAAAACAAAAGCAAATTTGCCACATGCAAGCCATAACCTGCTGCGCTATCTCATTTTCATCCGGTATTTTGTTCTTCTAATTTCTTTATATTAGCAGCCAGGTTGCAACATCAAACCAGCTAAACAAAATAGGCTGGTACGAGCCTCCATTCAGAACTACCATCAGCTCTGAAGAAGGGACTTCTGGAAGTTCACTCATCTCTTACTGACCCGTTTCCGTAGTGTTTGTGTTTCATTATTGTGTTAACGAGTAGCAGGACTGTAGCAAGGGTCGGGTGCCAAGGATGCCAATAAGGAGAGCTTCCTGAATACAGGAGATCTGGGATGAAATGCCTTTGAACATCCAACCTGATCCAAATCCCAGAAAGTTGCCTTTCCAAGGAGGGTGTGCCTGCTCTCTACCATACCTAATTTGGGATTAGCAATGGGAGGCCTAATCCACTTGTTCTACCCAAATCCAGCCCTCTCCTGGTCTTGGTTAGTAAATATTCCACTGTTTTGAATGCCTGTTTAAGTTTTTATTAGAGTTTTGTTTGTTTGTTTGTTTTTTCCTGGATTTGACTTAAAATGTGGGGCCTTTCCTGTTGGAACTGAGGCTTGAAGCCCAGGCTGCCCGTTCCCTTGTCTTCCTGCCTGTGTTATAGATCTGCATGGGTGGGCAGTGCAGGTGAATCCGAGATCTCGCTATTTGAATACAAGGGCCCCAAGGAGTTGCTCATCAAGACTAACTTTAAATGCAAGCTTAGCAGGCTGAACACTTTGATTTGCCTCTAAAATAAACAGTAACTTATTCCAGGTTTCCTGGATGAAACTTGAATGGGGAAGAAGAAAGGATGTCTGCAAAGCAGATTTATTTGGAAAAATAAACTGCTCACTGGTTGGGACCCTGTAACAACAAACCCAGCGCCGAGTTTTTTCCTCTGGCTGCAGCATCTGATGCTTTTTTCTGCTTTCTCCCACACCCTCCCTGCTGTGCCCTCATGGTCTCTCCTTATGTGTAGGCAGTAAAATAAAATTTACAAGCATCCTGCTCTCTGAAATCCTGGCAAAGGCGGAGTCTTGGAAATTTCCCTTTGCAGAGTGCACAAGAGGAGACTAATCCTGGAACAACGAGGTGGGGAAAAGTGCTGCTGTTTGTATATCACCCAGAACTGGGGAAGTGTGTTCAGACCCTAACAGACCTCTGAATGGCCCGCCTCAGCTGGAGCGATAGCTTATTTAGAAGCCTAGTGAAAAATATTGCCTGAAAGGGAGAGGGTGTTTCTTTGTTTGCTTTTCAAGGGTCACTATCCATATCTTCTGCATAAGCCCTCTCACCTGCTACTGATATTTAGTGACATAACGACCCGGTTCCCAAAGAGCTGCAGTAACACTCTGCAGCGTGCTAGTGGCAGTACAGAATATTTGCAGGTTTTGGCTTTCACTTGTGGAATGTTTCCTTCTCCATATGTTTGTACAATAGACTTCCAACATGTGAAACATCTGATGTGTCTGGATGAAACAATAGGGTCATGCAGCTGGAAATCCAAGCACAAGCAGCTCTCTTTTTTGCAAGGCCAGTTTGCACATATATGTGTGTGTTTTGTTGGCCTTTAAAGATCCAAATTTATTTCCTGGGAAGTGGCCAGCAAAATTTGCACGGGATTGCCTTTCAGTTCCCCTTTTCTCCTGTTTATGGTACTTTCAAAACAAACCAAAACATTCTGGGCACCTAAGCTGCGTATGGATTTCATTGTTCAAATCTCCCCCACATATTTGGGTGGTTATATATGTGAAGTTAATTTAGGAATGCTAGTTTTACAGATTCCTATGAATATACATAACTTGCTCAATGGAGTTTTATACTGAACTCTACAAGCAAACTTTTCCTGCAATGCTGTAGCTTTTGTTTTTTATATATTTCATCTGGTTACCAAGCAGTTCGAACAATCTAATCATGTTTTCTACTCTTTAATTTGAGCTGCTTTGGCCTGTTCAATTTCTAGAAAATGAAAACCAGATCGATCTTCTAGAAAATCCCTCATCACCCCTGTCAGTTCCCACTAACGCTATCGTTTACTGTTATTTTTTTCTATGGTGTGTTGTGTACACTTTGTTAATGAGAACATGCTCTAGTAGCAAAAAGACCTATGCTGACCTATTAAAACCCTAAAGCAAATGGCCATGGCATCTTGAACTCTTCATTCCACTGCCTTAATTTTATTTGTGATGATCCCATCATATTCATGATTATTTGCCTGAGGAAACACTCTAAATGATGCCTTTGTTTCTCTTTCTAAAGCTTTACATTTTTTTGTATGTTTCAATGAGGGTATTTTCTGAAAAAAAAAGAAAAGAGAAGAGAAGAGAAGAGAAGAGAAGAGAAGAGAAGAGAAGAGAAGAGAAGAGAAGAGAAGAGAAGAGAAGAGAAGAGAAGAGAAGAGAAAACAAGAAAAGAAAAGAAAAACAACCCAAAAACTAGAGCAGGGATGGCAGTTTTGCATAGATGTAGGATCTTATTTGATATGGCATCTTGCATCTGTATTGGAGAATCTCTATGTGTCTGTTGAGTGCCCAATCACAAGTTAGCTCTTTTTTTTTTTTCTTCCTTCCTCTCCAAGGAATAGTCTGAAAAGTCCACAAGAAAAAGCCAGTTGTGGATGTCAATTCTAGCACTCCCTGGTGGATGTTCTCTTAGATATGGTGTGTGCTTCCTTAGCCATAGAAGCTACTGTTGGGATGAAAGGGGAGAACCAGTGTTCAGACTGCTCTCATAATGACAAGTCTCACTTGCATTTGTTGCATGAACATGGCGTGACAAATTTATGAGATACTAATGACAGGTTTCTGCTTAAAATAGTTCTACTTTACAAGTGTAATAGTTATAGTCCCCAAGGGAACACTGCGTAGTCAACTGGGTCTTTCCAAGCACTGGATTTGCATATTTTAAATAGATTTTTTTCAAATCATTTCATAGGAAAACAATCTAGCTTTTGTCCCTTTCAGACCAAGATGAGAAGAAGGAAATGAATGTTGCAATGTGGGGCTGCAGTGAGAGATGAAGATTTCAGAATAAGACTTAGTTTCTAGTAAAAGCATCTGGATGTAAGAGTATGAATGAAATTAAAGAAAAAGAAAGCCTTGGACTAGGTCTCTTCCAGAGCATTTCTACCTGCATTTCACACTCTTACCAATGTTTTATCCACTTCATGAGCATGTCTGCACCATGGCATGCAACAATTACTGAGTAATCAGTGAATGCCAGGGTTACTCCTGTGGCGGTAGCTTCTACTGGGAAACTGTCAGGTAGCAAAGTACCCATAAACTGCCAGGCTGCTGCCAAGCCCAGAGAAAAAACTAATCATCCTAAGAATTTCTAGCCCTAAAAGTGTAAATCAAAGAAAGAACTGGATAAGGAGAGAGAACTCTGTTTAGCTAGACTTACATAGCTGTAACTTGCAAGATATCTTGTAGGTTGTGGTGGTCCTCAAACCACGACATAGATGAAACCAACTCAATCTTAATCAAAGAATGAAAAGTGGAGAACTAAAACTTCTGCCTGTTTATGATATAGGGGAAAAGAGCAAGAATGGTTTTGTTATTTTGTCAATATCCTAAGATTTTACCAATGATGCTTTTTTTTTTTTCGCTAGGCCTCTTAAGCTCCCGCCTTTGTTGAGAGGGGGAGACATTCTTCCAGAGGGCTATTCAGACCACCTCTAGCTCCTGCTCTGAATTTTCTTCTGCGGAAGACAATTCTGGCTTTTGTCTGCAGAGGGAGGCAAGCCAAATTAGCCAGCAAAGCCCCGCTCCCAGAGCTGGGTGATCTACATTCATGGCCTTACGTAGGAATCTTGCATCAGGTACTCAAAATATCTGCGGCTACTGCAGAAAATTCTGCCCATTGCTCATAATGGTAGTGTAGGTTGGCATCTCTGGCCTAATAAGGATAAACTGGTTTTGCTTCTCACCTGGACCTCCCAAAAGCAGTAGAGCATTAGGCTGCCTTTCCTCTGGTTGCTCCAAAGGCGAGTACAAAATGTCAAGTTACAATGTATGCACAGACTGCATATACTGCTGATCAAGCCATGGAAAGCTGCGCCGTTCCATGGGTGATTGTTCGGAAAACAGCCCCTGTTTGTGTCTCTGGGAACAAGCATTTTTTTGTAAGAAGAAAAAGGCATTGCATCTCTGGAGTTAAATGAGGAGGACTGTTGTTCTCCACAGAAACTGGAGTGCGTCCCTGTACCCGGTGGTTGTTGGAGTGCCCCTATTTGGGTTTTTTTTGTGTGATTTTCCTTTTCCCCACCTCCTGTTCTCAGAGAGGATGGAGGATGGTGACCTCATGGTGCAGTTATGCAATCTGCTTGGGGCCAGGTATCAAAATACACTGCAGCTGTGAAGCTGGGACCTTGCCGTGGCTGGGGGGCCTCCTGGCTCTAATGAGATCCCTGACCTTCTCCTGCCACTTCTCCTGCAGCTGCTTTGGTTCACAGAGATTTGTTGTGGCAATGGCCTGCCTGACGGCTTGGCAAGCTGCCGTCGGAAATGCTGCATCTCCAGGCAGGCACCAGGAGCTGGCCTCAGAGACCCATCGCAGGTGAGGGTACCCTGAGCCCTGCCAGCCTCCTTCCATCCTGACGCAGCCTTTGTCCAAGGGTATGCAAACATTACCATCTGCCCTGTTGGGTTTTGGGGGTTTTTTTTGGTGTCCCCCCCCCAAGAAATAGAGAATGTTATCTGTTCTCTGGTGAAATAAAGCAGTGCCTTCCAAGCAAGCCTGTTGTGACGCTTGAGCTCAGGGCTCAGCTGCAGCAAAGTCACATATGGAAAGAATAAGAGAAAATAGCATGCCTACAGTCTGAGGCATACTTGGGCCTCCAAGTCTTGAAGTCTTGTTCAGACTTTGCATTCTTTGCTCTAATTGCTGCACTGCAGTCCTGCTTCCCTCCTCTACTCTTCTAACAATATTGTTATTTTCCTCGTCTCCTGCAGCAACAGGCTGTCCTAGTCCCCTTCCCTTCCTACCTGCGTATTTGTTCTCTTCAAACGTCCTGTAAACCATTAAAAACAATAGAAAAATTGGTGATAGCTGTGAAAACAGGGTCCTGTGAAGCTGTCTGATGCGTGCCAAGAAGGAATATAAGGCGGGTCAGGTTCTTTCCTGAAAATGCATTTGCAGAGTGGAAATGTCACATCCGTAATCACTTTCATGTGGTGGAACTGCCACTACCCACCACTGAAATAACAGAGCAACTGTTAAGAAATGCAGTTTTGGTTTTGTTTCAATCCAGCAGGTCGCACTCACTTCAAGAAATATTAGACCCTTGTTTAAAAACATGAGTGCAACTGCTCTGATGCCATAAATGTATTAAAAGCAAATGTATGCTCAGCCCAGTTTCAGAGTCCCACAGCTGAACCTCGTTCAGTGCTTGTTTATGTGAATTTGCTCAGGGAGTGAGAATACGAAGTGTGTGTACAGGTATATGGGTTTGTGTTGGAACAGGGCTATTGGGAGAACAAGGGAGACCCCTCAGCAAGCAGGATACTCTCATAATTGATGAGAACTAGTTTGGAGATCAATCTGGAAAACAAAAATCACAGCTAAGGACTGGAAAAAGGAGACAGGGACAACTCTCGCCTAATAACTAAGCAAAGCGTCGGCAATTTTTGTTATACTCTGCCAATCCCATGTCCTGATCTACTTCTGCCAGGTCTGCTACTTCCAAGCATCCAGAGATGCTTGAAGAGTTGTCCTAATACAGGACAAGAGAGTCTCCTTTTGCTGTTGTCTCGTGCTTTAAACAACAAAGGCAATTTGGCAGAGGGGGAAATGGTGATTTCAAGGCACTTCCAGGAATTCTTATACTGGCAGGTGGAAAAATAGGTTAAATGTGCTGCTGCTGTATCTAGTTCATGCTAATGAAAGAAAATAAACCTTGCATGCAAAGAAGAGCTGAAAATGCAAAATTAAGTAGAGCGCTAATTTTATAAAGTCTCCGATTAACTTTGTCCTCCACTTGGAAGAAGTCCTACCCGCTTTGATCTCTAGATCAGTCAGCTAGTGAAGTAAATGTGGTCACTTCTTAAACTAACAGACTGGAGTGTTATGTCTTACTCTTGGGATATTCTTTCCTCAGATCCTGTACTTGACAAGCATCCAAAAAGCTCCAACTTCCCTAACTTGGAAATACTGTGAGAGAAAAACTTGGGACTTTCACTGGGAACCACAAGAATTGTATTTCTGGTAGCTTTTCAGCTAGCTCCAGCCACGTCAGCAAGTAAAGTCTTGTCTATATTTTGTTCTTCCCCCTTAAGCTGGAAGTGTGGAATGGCCACTTTCCCTTTGTCTTTTTGTTTTTCAAACCCTAAGTTTGGCTTTTTCTTTCTGCTCTGGCTGAAAGTTTGGGCCATTTCATATTCCATCCCTGGTTGTTGGCTCTGTTCAAATGTCCTAGTGAGTCTGAGTGATCTTTAACTCGGAATGAACCTCCTGTGCTTGGAGGGGAGAAGGGGGAAGTAACCGAGATACCATACCTCACCCTGCATGTTTTGAGCAATTGCAAAGACGTTGGTGGAGCCAGAGCTTTAAAGAGGTCCCTGGGGCAGAATAAAATGTGAAGGAGCCGGTGAGGTAGTCTCACAGCGTTGCCAACTCTTTGAAAGAAACACACATGTGCGTGCATGTGCGCACATAAGATGTATTTAATTTTGGAAGGGTGAGGGATCCTAAATAAAGGCTTGCTGGATTTTCACCCCACTGATACTACAGTGAGCTCAGATGGCTAAATTTAGTCATCCAGACTGAACAATCTTGGGTTCTAAGACTACATCCATCTCTGTCCAGAAACTAATTGCATATCTGTATGGTTGCTGTTGAATCAGCTCTAAGCTGACAAGATAAGGCTACTATAGAACTACCATATACTGCCTGCAGTCCTGGTCTGGCACCAGACAGCTGCAGTGGATTTTGTTTTTTAAATTAAGCAAAAAAATCTGCCCGGGGAGGGGGGCTCTCTTTCCTACTCTGAAAAAATATATATATAAAAATCAGCAAAGGATCATTTGTGTAGTGGGGCTATTTTACAGGAAGGAACAAAACATAAAAGAATCTTTTGGTGAAAAGCACAGGATCATAACCAAGCATTTTGATGTCAGAGTGATTTTTTTAAGGGCCTAAGGTCTGCATAAATAGCTTCTATTCTCACCTGCACTCATTAGTCTAGTATTAAATCTTTCTAGTACAGTCTTCAAGCAAAGACCAAAAAGCCCTTTAACTTGGATAAGGGGATAATACACGTCTGTTCCTGAAAAGGCTATTAAATGCAGCACCTCTTAAATGTTCAGTCAGTTTGAAATATAGTGGATTATTCCTTCTCTGTCATTTCTAAAAAGAAGTGGAAGTGACATTTTTAAGTCTGCCTGAAACTGGAAATACATGTGAGAAATACACAGAAGCCGAGATGTGCATAAGGCATTAATGAGGGCAAAGTGGGTTATGATCTTTGCACGTCATTTCCTTGCAAGCCTGCACCTGGGTACCTCTATTAAGTGTGTGGCTTGGCCCCTGAGGATGTCTTGGAAATTTAGTGGCTCTGCTGTGTGTCTCCAGTTTCCTCTGCTGAGGCTTTCACTCTGACTCGGGGTACGCACAAAGAGAACTTGATATATCTTGGGTGAGCATGTTATAAAGGAAAACAAACTACATTGGACAGGTCCCAAGCCAGAGAATCTGTGATTGTGCTCACAGAGGAATGAGACAAGATGAATCAAGACAGGATGTCCTCCTTCCTCTTCTTTGAAATAAACACACTTTAAAAATAAACACTCTTTGGGATTGTGCATGGATGCAAGCAGGACAGCATCCTCCAAGATGCTGCAAACGGCAACTACTTGCAACCAGCATTAATGTGAATGAAGAAAATTTATCACTGCTTCACCTTTATGGGCTTCAGCAAAACCTGTGAGCACAAACAGGCTGAGGGTTTCCCTAGCTAGAACCTTGCACCACTTTGTTTCTGCTTCTCTTCAGCAGGGCTTATCTCTTTACAAGCTAAACCACGTGGCCATGTCACCTTCTCTTATCAGCTACTTGTCACAGCATCCTGCCCACATTCCCTCTGGGCTCCCAGCATCACCTCATGCCAGAAGCAGTTCTGTCTTGGAGGCAGGTCAGAGAAGCTTGAGAAACTGAGCCCTGCCTGCTTCTAGCAATTCAGGCAGAGGCTGGTACCCATCACTGAAGAGCTCTCGTGGGCCAGCTAGAGGCTGCCACAACTTGCCATTCATGGCTTTTTGCAAGACCCTCCTGCAGGTTTTGAGCATAGCTTCACTCTGGTGGAAGCAGCCAGAAGGGTCTCCTGGCTTTGATGTAAAGCGCCACAAGAACTTGTCCTCTCCTGGCAAAACAAAGATCTTGCTTCTGTGCATGCTTCTGCTCTAGCTCTAGTCTGGTGACTGCTTTTGCAGTAATTGTGACTAAAGAAAGGGTGCTAATTAAATTATTCTTGTAGCAGGATTCCCTTAGAATGTGTTGAGTCCCTGACAATATTCCTACTGGAATAATACAGAGGCTCCAGGGCTACAGTTGTAGGAGTTGTGCAAGTGGAAAGAGAGTTGAGGGTTATATTACTCAGATGATGATAACTACTCTTTCCTGTGCATATACTTGGTTGGGCCTTATAATAAACTCCCATCTGACCAAAACAATTATTTTCCCCTTTTCCCGCATGGGAATTCTGCTTTTTGTCAGTGCCACCTGCTTCTCAAGAGCAATTTGGTGTATAGTGTCCAGTTTGAAGGAATCGTGGACTGGCTTTGTGCTGCACCCCTACATATCAAGGGTTTGCTCTTTCTTTGAGAGAGATGGTGCTCCTCTGGAAGCAGACACTGGTGTCTGCAGTGAGATTTCTGAACAATGGTTTGCAGTCACTTGTGGCCACCTCTGTTCCAATCCAGCATGGCTGCCTGCTTAAGAAAAACTCCCAGGCTCTCTACAACTGCGTCGCACAGAGGGCTTTGTTGCAAACCTGCACCTCAGAGGGCAGCAGAGCATTCATCCCACCATCAGGGCACGACTGCCAGAATCACCTACGAGGGACTAGCACGAGGTCCTGCCCTGTACTCCTTACTCCTGTGATTCCTGGTGCAGAGGCCTTATAACTCCCTACTTATGTGTATCTTAAGTAGCTCAAAGTTGATGCCAATATTAACCACTCACTGCTAGAGAGTCCAAATGTCAGCACAGGAGGAGGTAAGTAAGTGCACGACAATGGGGCAGTTTTAGTAATGGGCATAGATTTATGCTTCTGAATGGGCTGCGTAGCCTGAAAAGGGGAAATGCAACGTCTTGGCACGTTCTGAAATATCCAACCATTGTATTTCTGCCCAAGAAGCAAGAGCTGAGACTTGAGTTACTCCTTCTCTGCAACCTACTAGATGCTGTTCCCCAGTTATCCTAAATCAGAAGGCAGGTAGGGTACGTCTGACCACAGTGGGCTGAAGGTTCAGTTCAACACAACTGTTTTAAACATTTGGGACTCCTAGCCAGAGTGGGAAGTGCCGAAAAGCAGATGAACAAGACTGATAATCTGGCTCTCCCTGCTCATAATTGACCTAATTGGTGTGGGCATATATCAAGTGTAGTTTTTAAAAAACCAATAACCTATCATTCACAAAGATTAAAAACATGCCAAATTTTTTGCATGCCTCTCTCAAAAGCCCATGAGTCTATAACTTGCTGCAGAAGGGAACATCTGTGTCTAATTGATGAAGCTCAGCCTTCATAATGGGTGATTCAAATGAACTAAACAGCTTTGTCAGTCATTCAGTTGTGGATTATAAATTCATCAGAAATCCTTTCCCTGCCCCTCGGATCTGTCTCCCATTTCCTGTCCCTTGTGGCTTTTTTTTTTCCTGGTCTCAGAGCAAGTCTTGAATCTTTTCAGTCTCCCAAGCCATAATAAATGAACAATTTCCCCACTGCCATGACCTTTCAGCCATATCTCTGGAATGCACACATTGCACAAATCCCCCACCCTGCCTGGGTTGGGGGAAGCGGGGTACCTGTTGGGATGCAGCCAGATATTGCAGCCAGCTGGCGGCCACGTGGCTCGTAGGGGAGCAAGAGGCATTTGAGTTTGAATCTGAAGCTCCTCAGATGAGCACGGAGTCTGCGAGATATTTCTCCCCAAATAATGCTGGATTCAAGTGAAAATGCAGTCAGGAAAGGGAGCCTATCCTGGGAGCGGGGGCGAGGGATTATGGGGGGGATGCACTTACCCATTCAGCACTTTGGTGATTAATCCCACAAGATTCACTGAACTGACGGCTGCTGCTTTTGGGTGTTAACAAAGTCTTCTGGTAGTAGAGGGGGGGCTGTGAACGCCTCCAAGCGCCTTCTCAGTGTCTGAAAAAAGGCAACTAGATCAGTTCACATATTCCTCAAAATAAAATCTCAGCCCTCAATCATCGCTAATTTAAGGAGGTTTGGGCAAATCTGTAATTCCTCCCACACCCAGGAGTACCACCCTGCAGTAGAGCAACAGTTCTGGTGCACATTCTGGCTCCAAAACTGGGTACATTTTTTTAGTTGAAAAGTTAGGCATTATTTACTGTTTCTTGCTATGCAAATGTCTTATTGAAAAGCGAGCTCAAAAGAGTAGCATGGGACAAAGGCTGGGACAGAGGGAAGGAATATGAGGGAAATCACAGAACAGCCCTCTTTGCTTCTTCCAAGGGCAGGAGCAATCCTCTCCCTGAGGGAAGAGAAGCATATTCACTGGAAACCAGCTAGTTTTCAGTAAAATCCAAGTGACAACAACTGTGACTGTTATTCTGATGTGAATTAGCAAATGGATCTAAATGTTAGGATCTATAGCCTCTTAAATTGACAGAGAGTTTTGCTGTTTTCACCTGGATTTTTACCATGAATAAGCTAATTCAGACTAAACCCCCAAATTTTACCTCCTAGAGAAAAGATCAGTAAATTTCTGTTAATTTATTTTGGTATAACACGCTGTGGGACCCCTAAGGCATGAGACAGAGGTTAATATGTTTTTGGCACATGAATGTGGTTTCTTTTCCACTTGAGACTTCAAGCCGTAGTCCAGCCCAGGTGCCTTAAATGAGAAGCCTGTAGTTTATTCCACTATAATTAACATAAGCTTTAATTTAAATGACACTTAAAAGTCAAAGATTGGATTTCAAGTTGAATACAGAGTTGAATACAATTTCCACCCACGCTGCTGTTTTGGTCCTTTTCTATTGCCATTCTGCCATCTACCCTGAAATCACTCAGAATATGAAAAGCACCTGCTGGAAAACAAAGTTCATGCCTTGCAGAACAGGTCTGGCTTTTTGTTTTTATTTAAGGGTTTCTAGCATTTGGCATTGCATTTTTTTTTTTCTTTCCATTTCAATGAGCCAAGGGGAGGGTCTAGGAGGAAAAAAAAATCTGGAGTATTTTGATCTTTGTGGCTTTATATGGACTTCATAAGCTTTGTTTGTTCTACTGCCAAGCTTCCTTTGTGTTTAAATAGATAACAGACCAAGACGACTAATCATTTCCAATAAAAAACCCCACCAAACCCAAAGCATTCCCTTTCTTTTCCAATTAATGCTTGTAAACCCGTGCTCCTAGACAGGGCTTGCGACCTAAGTACTTCTGACTTATTTTTTCCCCTTTTCAAAAACAATTGCCCAAGGTGCAGAAAGGGCTCAGTGCTCTCCAAATATATGAAAGAATCTTGAGAAAAGGCTCCGAGACCGTCTTTGGGAGAAAGTAGTTGTAAATATGCGTGGAAACAGCCTCATGTACCTTTAGAGAAGAAGCAGCATGGTTGTTAGTGCCACCATTTACGAATTTCCTTCCTCTTTGGATTCTGCAGGCTATTTATGGAGAAAGAAGAAATAGCAAATTTCACAGGGGACTATTGCTGTGTTATGTAAAATGCATGTTGATTGCTAGTTTACTAGTGAGATCCGATATCTGCTATCGCTATTTTGAGAGGCTTTGCATTTGAAGAAGAGACGATTTACCCAATCAGACCCACCTAGATTTTACTGCCTAGTGAAGTAAATAAGGCTGAACGTCTTTGAAACAGATGAATTGGATGGATGAATCATGGGTAATTATCAATGCAAGGTTGTGGTTTTGTTTTTTTTTTTACATTAAAAATGTTTTTGTAATGAAAATAACAGGGTTCAAGGTGCCATGGTGACACAGTTTTTCTTTAGCTTCTTGAGATTTTTATCACACAACCAGCTGTTTAAAACAACACATTTGTGTGGTCAAAAAGTTCCATGTTAGCCAACACCAAAAAAGGATGCTACTATGATCAGTAGTAGAAAGTGAGTATTATATGAATTACTCATCTGAGTTATATTTCCGTGGAGGCTGATCATGCAATATACACTTCTATAGTCTCTAAGACTGGCTGTCCATGTTAGACATAGTAGAGTAATGCTCCAAACGGGAAAGGAGAAGACAGACTTGAACAAGCCTAATGAATTTCCCCTTTCTTGAGGCTATCTTATACCGCTCCCTGAAGGGAAAGAAACTAGTAGGATCTTCGGTAAGTCTAGCAGCCTGCAGCCTGTATATCATCTCTGGCAAGATTTAAGCTTATCTATTTTATTTCTCAGGTATATTATTCCTGCGGTGCAGTGGTGGAATCAATGGAAAGAGGTCTGATTTTATCACCAGGTTTTCCAAACAACTACTATCCAGGAACACACTGTGTCTGGCAATTTTTCATTCCCATGAGAACCCATCTTATCCTGGAAATTTTTGACTTTGACATTTTTGAAAGCTCTAGTGAAACTCCAACCCCCTGGGATAGCTTTTCAGCCCCTGCTAAAGCAGGAAATAAGGATGTGCCTTCTCTCGAGGAAAACCTGGACTTTGCTCTCCGTACTACAAAACCCTCTCTCCAGACCTGGATGTCAAAGGTGGCTCAGAATCTGAGCAGCACAGGAGATCAGTCAAAGGACCTGACTAGTCACCTGGATGAACTTCCAGGAGCCGCCTCAAAAAAAGATGAAGCCAAACAAGCATCTGAAGAAAACCAGTCGAAGCAGATGAAGGAACCCAAAGCAATTATGAAGGCTCAGCCAGAAGAACTGCCATTCCCTGTGGCTGGTAGTGCCACAATGCGGAGGCAAAATACCAGTGGCCAGGAAACAGAAGAAGATTTGAAAGGGAAAATCTTGCTTGCCCACCTAGCTGCTAGTGAGAGAGATGAAGTTATGGTAGAGAGCTGGACTCTTCCCACAACAGTATTGCCCATGGAAGTCTCTTCCAGCCCACAGTCAGCAGTGGATGTCTGTCCCCATGATGTACTATATGTTTCCGATCTCATCACATTTTCCTCTCGCTTTTGTGGACCAAATTCACCTTTAAACAAGACCATGGTCTTTGGTTCATCTCTGGAAATGGTTGAGGTTATCATGGAACTGATCACCACCACAGACCGGGGCCGAGGCTTTGCGATGCTCTTCGAATACAAGAACATCACCGACCCCAACGCTGTAGACGCTGTGAGGCAGGAGAGAAAGGAAAATATGATGGCACTGACAATTGTAACAGGGATCGTCTTCTTTGCACTTGCTTTGCTCTCTGCCCTCTGCATAGCTTGCAGGTAAGATGATGCATATCTGAGCTTTTGAAGTGTCTGATATTATCCATACAGGAAAAAGACCAGAAAACAAAGTTATGTTTCCTTTCCTCTGCTAATGCCTGCTGTCCTTTAAACGTAGTAAAGTGTGTGGATACAGAGGAGATCAATGCCAGTCAGTAGCCCTGCCCTAGGCTCCTCAGTTTTCTTTCCGAGTTCCACAGCTCTTGTGCCTCCCGTGTATTTTCTTTTCACTGCAGAAATACATGAAGCGTGAGGACTTTCTTGGGCATTATTCTGTGTCAATGGCAGTGGTGCCTTTGACCCTCAGTTTTGGGACCCTAACTGGCCAATGGACAAATTCAGAGCAGAAAGATCATCCTTCCCCACATCTCCCGAGCAGACTGAGCTGACAGCCGCTGCATCTTTTCACAGTGATTCCACAGTCTGACTCAAACTATCACTAATGCTCTGCAGAAAAGTAAATAATAACAAAAGTATTACCACTTAGAATTGAGATTAAATACTATTTTCCAGTCTGTAGCATTTTTTATCCAAGAGACCGTGCAGACATTTTAATTCCAATGCACCTGATGCGTTAAGCAGTAATCCACACATCTCTCCGACTGCTAGGGAAGAGCTGAGAGTCACGCTGCAGTACCTCTGACTGTCCCCAAATGTCATTCAAAATGGCACAGTCAAGTGAGCTGATGGTCAGGCTGGGTTGCTGATTTCCAGGTCCTGATGCTAACTGGTTTAATGGCTAAAACCAGCCAGTGACAAAAGCGCACCTCTCCAGTCAATTGCTTTTCTTTTATACATTTCTTTTGTCTATATCTTTCAGGAGAAAGGTTCTCCACCCCCCAGCATATGTTTGCATTTTTCTCACTAACTCCCTAGTGAAAACATTTTTGTAGAAACAGTGATTTATTTATTTATTTTTTCCCTCCCAACAAATTCAAAACAGAGCCCAAGCTCCCCAGCTTTTTGTCAAAACAAACAGTATTTTTCAGATGTTCTGGCTTCACTGAAAACATCAGGTAAACGGAAACAAATAGCAGCCCTTGCAGGGCTCCGCTGGGGTGGCTGGGTATCAGTAACAGCATTCATTTCCCAGTGGCAGCATGCAACTGGTCTGTCCTTTCTCTTCCTGCATCCCCGGCCTGGTCTATCGTACCTCCTCCAGCCCCAAAGGTCTCGGGATCGCCCAGCCACTCCTGGTCATTAAAGCCACTTTGACAGAGGAACTTTGTTTTCCTCGTGCTTTTGGAGGCTGCATTTCTAGCTCTGGCTGAATAAATACAAAATATAGGCCATCATATACTGGGTATAAGAGAACGTGGGCAAGGTGCTGAAGCTTAAATATAATCTCTCCTGCTGTATATAGAAATTCCTGCTTTCGGGGTCTGAGCTTTTCATAGTTAAGAGTTAAACTTGCATGTGTTACATCTAACTAACCTTTTTCCTTTTTAACGAGCTTGCAGAACACTAATTTAGACCACAATTTTTTGCTAGCTCTAAAGGAAAACTTCTGGTGTAAAATGTCTTCCAGATACCAAATGCTTTATTTTTATACCCATGCCAACCTTCAAGAGACAGGAACACCCTCCCTTCGCTGTGGCAGCAGTCTGGGCTGATACACACGTTGAGTAGGCTGTGCTTGCTCCATTACCCCTATTTAATTTCACCGTAACCATCCATGAAGCAGAGTGTTATTCAAACCAAGAAGTACACCGGCAATCTGAGATTTCGCTGGCTGGCGTTTACTCTGCATGGCCTGTTTAGAAAGCCGCTCCCTGCTGCTCACATGCACAATTTGGCTTTTTGCTTGTCAGATGTTTACAAAATAAAGTAGTGTTCTGCTGTTCCTGACCAGCAGAGACAAACAGAACACATTTTTTTTCCCCACACAAACGTTTGTGTGTTTTGGTCGCTGCAGATACCTCTTACCGGGGGTCCTGTGGTGCAGGACCAGGATTAGACTCACTTCTTTTAACCCTGGCTTTCGTGCCTTTTCATTGCTCTATGACTCTTTTTTTTTTTTTTTTTTAAAGGAAAACGTACCTCAGTCAGTTATTGACTCTATATACAGAGACTATCCGCAGTCCTTTAGCCTCTTGAAAGGCCATTTACTATCCCAGCTGCCTATATTCCCCACATGCTATCCCAGGGAGGCCTTGATGACAATACTTTATTACTTGTCAGATGTAAAGCATTTAAGTGAGATCTGACACATGTGGAAGCAATGCCATGACCCGTGCTGAGTAACCTCGCCTGTATTGCGCTGGGAGAGTCCTTTTTCCCCCGCTTTACTGCTCTAACTGCTTCAAGGATATTGGTGTCTGGTCCCAGAACCGCTGGCGCTGGTTGGAGCTCGCCTACACTTCCCTGCTGTGGGGTTTTAACACAGCTCAGAATAAGTCTGCAGAGGCCATTAAGCACATCTAAACTTCTTTTAGTTTGAGCCCACAAAACTCTATTTTACTCTTTTTGCCCTCAATAAGGGCTTGAAATCAGGTGTCAAATGTGTATGAGCCACAGCCTGTCCTCACTGCAGAAAACATCAGGACTGCAAGGGGTGGGCTGAGGGGAGGAATGAAGATGCTTTAGTACACAGCATGCTCGGAAACCGGACCAGCTCTCTGAGGCATGACCATACCGGCCCTGGCTGGAGCGTGCCATTGCAAAGGATGCTAACAGCAGCCTTCAAGCTCTTGGCCTCGTAAACTTGCCTTCCACTTTCTTTTCTCTTTGTACTTTACTTGTTCCTCTGGTACCGGGTTTAGCTGCTTCCTTGGGTTGGTTTTTCCCCCCCCCCCATTTCTATCTGCTGCTCTCGCTCAGCTAAAAGTAGCAGGCTCTGCCTTGCCAGGGGTAGAGATGGCCTGGGATGGGCTTGGCACCCACTGCCTCTCCAATGCACCGAGTCGTCAGCAGTGTCTGCGCGGGCTCATTGCATTCAGCCAGGGCAGAGCTCTCTGGGGAAACTCCAAGTCTCTGCCACACTGCAGCTTTTGTTTGCTGTTTGGGGAGGGAATGAAAGCTTCAGTTGTTAGTTGGCCAATAATTCTAATTACTTTTGGCCATGAGGCCTGGCTTGAGTAATGGGGTATTTTTTATTTTCTTTCCCAAGCCCCAGGAACAACAGGCATGTCCACCTTATTTAATTTTAATCCTGTCCAGTGCAGTCAGACTTTCGCTCGATGGTTGCAACCCATGGATTGCAGCTGCATTTTACGTCTGCGCAGCCTGCCAGTGACCTGTTTCCAATCACATCCCGCTACGTGTACAGCTATTTCATCAAGTCATCGTGTGCTGCCACCTCTCTCCACGCTGCCCTGCCAGGCCCTGCCTGCAGCCTCATCGTCACCTGGGGCTGAAACTTTTCCTTCCTTACATAACGCCTTCCTAGAGAATCCTCGTCACTTCTGGGCTAAAACCAGACCTTTCGTCTGCCGCCTCATTTTGGGCACAACCCAGAAACCTCTCCCTGCCTGTTTTTATCTGCATCCTCCATTTACGTCCCTCTACACATCGGGCTGGTTTAGAGACCTAAGGCAGCTGGACCTGGCTGGAGCTGCCTGCTGGGGAGCACAGGGAAATTTTCACAAAGCTTCCAACAGACTTGATTTTTTTTTGTTTACTTGAGAAGTTTGAAGTCATTTAAAACAAAATAAATTGCAACTTCTTTTAAATGATGGAAACTGGTATATTTGCACATTGAATCTTTTATATCCATGAGCTGTGCACTGATCTAAATCCCTGGTCTCCTGGTGGCAAGACACTGCAGCATGCCATGGGAGATGTACTCCAACTGGACAATGAGCTAAAGTTCCCCAGTCCTGCAAACTAGCACATTTCTCCAGGCACTCTGGCAGCAGCTCTGAACAGAAGTAAAAAAGAAAAAAAAAAAATAATCAAGTTTCCATCAAAAGTTGTTGGTCAAATCCAGAAACTCAGCCTTTATGTGTTGTTTTTTTAACAGTAAATCAAATTGTTCAGTGGAAATCAGACACCCAATACCCAAAGTGTGATGAGGGAAGAAAGTTAAAAATGGGACATTCAGCCAGTTACCATTTTTTAATCCACATTTAAACCTTAGGAAGATCGAGACTCTTCATTCTCTTATTCCTCCTTGTTCTACCATGTTTGCACAGAAAGCGTGTGTTTGCTGGGGGCACCTTACTCTTCCTCTGGTTCGTTCTGCCAAACTCCAGCCTGCATTTCAAGGCAGTGACGGTGCCTGCTAAGTATTGTAGGGCACAACATTTACAAAGAATGGCAAGGAGAAGAGCCAAATGGATGTAAGGTATTTCAGTTTCTTAATGCAGAACTCGCCCTGTCTATCCTAGTTTATCATAGCTGTCAGTTGCTGAGACTTCTCAAACGGATGTTCCAGCTTTGTCCCAGAGAATATGAATACCTTATAAATGGGACAGCTGCATACAAGAATCCAAGGAACACATTTTTATTTGTGTTTCTGAAAACTCGAACATTTTGTTTGTTAAGTCATGCTAGCAGTTCAAATAAACCCCAAAGTGAGACCATCCAGATAACTAACAAGTCTGGGTTGCTGATGCCTGGTGTTCAGTGTGGAAGAACTATGTGCTAAGTTTTGGGTTTTTGTGCCCTTTAATTCCTGGGTGGGAATACTTTAACAAATTTGCTTGTAACATGCCAGTTATTTGAAACTAGAATATTTCATAGGAATGTATCAGATTTGATTAAATTTTTGTCAGGGGTTTTGGCAAGAAAGAGCTGGGAGGAAGGGAGGAGATTAAAAAAAAAATAAATAAATGAATGCTGTGTGGAGAAAGCAGGGAATTACGCACTGTTCTGCCTCCATCTACCCGAATGCCTTGACCACAATGCTCATTCATTATGTTGGGCCATGTTTTACTACATCCCTCCTGATGAAACGGTTCTGGTGCCCGATAAGGGCTTCTGGGGGGTGTGTGTGGAATATTTACACACATATTTTCCACTCCGAAGTATTTCCTACTCAGCTTGATCTTGCTTGATAAGGCAACACCACTCCAACTCAGAAGGCTCTCCCTGTTCCCCCTCCCCGAGTCAGTGCATTAAGGAAGAGCCTTCGCTGCTTTAGCCCCGAGTGCCTCAGAGAGACCCAAGCGGTGGTGGTGCCATTGTGCCTCCTGGGGTAACAGCTACCCGTCTGCACCTCTTCTGGGCTGAATTCTCAAGTGCCAACTCGCTCTCTTCTTTTTCTGTAGTCTTCTCTGTATTCACTGAGAATAGCACTGGGGGTGCATCATGGGTTTTTTTTTCTCCCTCAATTCAGTTGTCAGTCAATAAGCATTTTTTAAGAGATCCAATGATATGGTGAAGGAATGAAACCCACCATGCCCGAGATGTCGGCTCCCAGCCAGCCTCATCGAGTGGCCTCTGAGCCCCCATTCTTAAAAACAGTCACGAAATGGTGACTGAAAACTTGAAATCTTGGCTTCAACACATCACTACCAAAAAAACAAAAACTTGTATGGAGGAGATTAAATGCCTTAAAACAAACCAACCCCTGCAACAAGAAGAGGAAAAATGCCAGCCAACAGCACGGATAGTAGGGAAAACAGTAACACGGATCCCATCTTATCTGGTCAGTGCCTTAATGCTCCCGTGGGTTTCTGCAGTATTCCGTGGAGAACTGCTGTACACAGAGACAAACCACACTTGCTCCAGTCGTTATCCAGTGTATTACTGCCAGCCTTTCCTTGTGACATCTTTATGTCTTATTCATCCAAAAGTAAATAACACTAGTTGTTTCAAAAAAGTCAGTTTTAGTAAAAATGTGAAAAAAAAAAAAAAAAAAAAAAAAGGTTAAGAATGTGCTTTTGTTTCCCTTCAGCCAGCAGGCATGGTTACCCAGTAATCATCTGCCATTGCACTTTCTTTTGATAAAATGTTCATACAAATGAACAACATCTGATGCTCTCTGCTTGCTAAATATAATCCTGCACGCAATATTGGCTACGCAGATGAAATATCCTGCCTAACAGGATAAGAAGGATGTCACTGCCCAGACCAAAGGCAGGGTTTCAGTCCCACTATTTAGTTACTGACATGCAAGAACAGCCGGCGGGGGGGGTGGGGGTGGGGTGAGCCTGGTGGGACTGGGCAGAGAGATCTGAACTCTGTTCCTGCTTTTGCAGTGATCATGGGAAGAAGATGACAGGTCCTGCTCTTCTTCAGCTGACTTTCCATTACATGAGCATGTCATTTTCTCCCCTGGCCTACAGGCCTTGTTGTCCTGAGTCTCGGCAAGTACTTTGGATGCTCCTGTAGGCAGCAGAGCTCAGAACCTGCTGGGTCCCCCCTTGCAGAGCACAGCCGAGACCTTCCCTTCTGTGGATCTATAACTCACTCGTGGGCTTGCTGTTGTTGTTGCTGTCTCTCCTTTTCAGGCAGAGAACGTGCCCCAAAAGGAGCTCGTCCAACGCATGCAGTGACCAGGAGGTTAGTGCTAATGGCTTCAGCAATTTCTGTTTCTCTCTTTCATATTGGCTGTTGCACTGTTTATCTGACGATGTTTACTGGGGCATGTTCTGAGTTGTAGAACGGGATCCAGAACTCCGCTGTTGATATCAATGAGCTCCAGCTGGTGGTGCCAAGTCGGGAGAATGAAAACAACAACCACTCTGTCAGCCGGGAGCAGGCGGGTAAGTGCGGGGCAGCAGCGGGAGCAGGTCAGGGCACCCCGGAGCCCGGGGCCAGTTAATCAGATCGGTTCTTCCTTGCAGTCCTCCTCTCTGTCTCGCCCATGCACAGCTGGAGAGCCGCTTCACAGCAGAAAGCCTTTGTTGTGGGAACTATCCCTTGCTGCTCTCCCCCCTCGGTGGTAGGGCGATTCCCCTGGCAAGGAGCACACGCAAGCACACAGCTCCAGGACGCTGCCAACAAGATCTGTCACAGCACATGGCATTGCAGAGACACTGGGTTAGCGGAGCAAATGTGTCTGGTTCAGGCTGCTACAAGCAACTTATAAAGATCCATGAATTGTGGAAGAATTTCACCTGCCCTGTGCCTAACCCTGTCCAGAAAGGATGGGTTTTCCAATGCTTACATTGGCTTTGGACAACTTTGACTCCTGAAGCAAACGTTTTCTGAAGAGCTTTATGAATGAGACTGTTTTAGATGACATTTACTTCACACTGCGTTTCGAGAACAAAAGTCCCCCAGCCAAGCTGCAGTTAAGGTCACTTGCTGCAATTTTGAGTCAAAATACATGAATTGTATCAGCGCCCCTTTTGGTTGAAGGCCAACAGGGAGCTACTTCATGTTGTGTTGCTCTACACTATCAGTTTTCCACTAAACCATCAGCCATTACACACAACTCTCACAAAGATATCTTCCTAAAAAGCTAATTCTAGGCTCCTAACCATAACAGTTTCCCATCTCCTTCTTTGAAAAAGTCATTGAGGAGGTTGTGGCCAGAACCCTCCTGACCTGGACCAGATGGACAAGCCTTGGGGACGCATGCACACACACAGCCCTGTGGGAGCAGTATTGCCAGGGTTTGAGCAAAAATCACTGGCAACAAAAAGCACAGCTCCCAGTATTAACGGGGATGAGGAAAAAATACAGGATGAGTTGAGCAAGTCCACAAGTTTCTGACCTGCAGCACAATCCCGCGTGTTTAATATGAGTGATTTCAGTTTGGGTCTGTCTTTACTAGAAAGCAGACCCAAGGGTCTTCCTCCCCTCCCTTTTTGTTTTGTTTTTCAAAGCTTGCAGTTTCAGGAGAGCAAACTGTTGGCTTGAGTTTTGTTCTGGCTGGTGTGACAGCCAAAGCCTGCTCTAGTTTGTCTGGGGAGAGAGGGAGGCGGGTTTGTCATGGAGGAGTTGGGAACAGATGTTTTGGACACTTGCAAGCAGTCTTTATTGATATTCTTCTTTTCTCAGTCACTTCCTGTGGAGGCAGCACAGAACGGTCTCCTCAGGAGACTGACCCAGATGTCCCCTCCTCCACATCCGCAGTGACCACCGAGACTGGGAGCGATGAAGTGTTTATTATTTCTGCTGGACCTGGGGCCGGGGGGCTGAGCTTTACCACCTACAGAATACAGGTAGGAATGCTCTTTGGCGCTTCTAGAAGCCCAGCAAGCTACGGGATGTCCCTTTTGGGCAGCACTTGTCACATCTATCCATTTATGCTCACTGCCCACCTTGCAAGGAAGGCAGTGACCATGCCAGGCAGTTCTCCTAAGCCTCGAGCTGAGCTGCCATCAAATGGTCTGGGCTGTGATCCGCCGAGCCAGTGTCTTTGCTTTGAGAAGAGCAAGTGCAGGAGTCTACCTTGGATCTGAGAGGTGATAATGCCAACGGTCTGCCAGCAGGAGGTAGAACTAGCCCTCAGAAAGGCCTTAAGTGGAAAAGATGATGTTCCATTAGAAACACTTGTAGCAACGGAAGGAACTGGGAGTCAGACCTGCTCCTGCCCACCACTACCAAGTGGTCAGGGAAGTCACTCGGCTCCTCAGCGTGTCAGAAAGCTATTTAACTGTCTCACCAGGCTGATGTGAAAACTAACAGCGTACGCTCCAAAAACCGGGCTCTTCAAGTGAGAGCACTGGGGTCCTCTCAAATACACACACAGAAACCTGGATCCACTCAGTAAGTTGTCTCTTATTTTAGCTCTTTCCCTGCACTCCTGCTCAATTATTTGTTTAGAAACAGGTGACAGCTCAGAAATCTCAGGTCTAGCTGCCACCTCTTCAACACTAATAGCGGCTGACACAGCACATCCATTACAAGTCAGTATTAAAGCCTTTCCCAGGTCAGCGCTCCCCTCTCTCCCTCCTTTTCCCACAAGAGGAGAAACAACCAGCACAAGGAACTCGCATGCCCCAGGACAGTCCCTGTAACACTTCTGTCACAGTTGACAAAACAAAAGCATTCTGTATCTCTGCATTTGATTAGGAAACCAGCCAGGAGGCCAGGCTGGTCGGGATTTTCCTGCGCTAGTGTAAGAGTCATGCTAAACTTTTCCTCCAGTTGGCCGCACTGATCAACAGGGAAAGGGAAATCAGCTCTGATGCATTCCCCTGCCCAGACACTTTACCTTCTGAGGAGCGGGGCACCAGGGCACCGTGAGCTGTGTCAGTGCCCAAACTGGGCACCCTTGAACACCTGCACTCCTTGGTCCTTCTTTCCAGTGGAGAGAGCTTCACCTGGTGGCAGCCACATACAAATACAGCTTCTAGACAGGAGGGAAAGCCATTTTCCTTCCTCTTTTCCCCACTCTAGTCAGAATGAACAAATACACTTAAAGAAAAACATTTCTATTCTGCCATCCCTTCTACAAGCAATTTATCAGAGGAGATTTATATATATAAATAAAATACTTAGTGTTAAAACAGTCCTAAGTGAAGGTAACCCAAAGAATTAAAGTAATTTACCACATCATTAGCTCAGGTAGCACCTCCGTCTCGCTGATGTCCGTGCTGCACTCAAGACAATCAGGGTCCTCAATCAAACCCCCTAAAGAGCAGAAAACCCACCCAGGAAGGGTGAAAAGAGCTTTTTAAAAGCGCTGGGTCTTTCCCCCCAGCTGAAGACTATCCTTTCCAAGGGGGGGCGGAAATTGAGCACAGCAGGCCAATTACACACCTGCGTTCAAACAGGATCTCTTCAGGCCAGTTGAGGTACTGGATGTTAGAAGTATAAACATGATTACAGTTTCATTTGTAAATGTGTATTTTTAGGGTATAAAATGCAGCTGGCCAGCCAGCTCCTGACTTTAGCCGCAGACCCCGCAGAGGGTACGGTGCACTGCTCGTGTGGAGCAGCACTAGGCGGGCAGGACGCGTTATCTACTGGAGCGCAGCCACTTTCTTGGCAGGAGCTAAGAAGTTATCCCCATGTGAAAGACGTGTGAAATCCTGAGCCTTTACGGTACAGTAAATAACGCTGTCAGACTCACCTCACCCAAAATGCTCAACTAGACAAAGCAAGCTGTAAGGAGCTTTCATTAAACAAACCATCCAGATCTTTTTACTGAGAAATGGTGGTCCTGTGCCCCCCAGTAATTGTGAGCCTCAGCTCTGCTGGGCAGGTGCCAGTGATAAACGGGCTTTTGCTTTTCAGCTTTTAAAAGCCTTTTGAAGAAGTCAGTCTCCTGTCAGGAGGCAAGAGCTGGGAGCGCAAACACGCGTGTCTGTGCATGGACTAGTGGGAGGAAACGGAGGGCAGGACAGGTTTCAGATGGCTTCTGAGGTGTCCTCCAGGAGGGTCGTGATTTTCTAAGTCTGGTTTGGTTTAAGACATTATTCAGCCTTTGGGTAACTTATAACTATGAGCTCTAACTTCTATTCAGACATGACAAGTTTCAGATGCAAAGGTTTGCGTAAAGAGTATTATCATAGAGGTTTAAGAAACATTTTTTGCTAAAACATTTTAAAAAAATCTGGAAAATACATTATTCATCTTCTTAGTTACATCCAGTATATCTGTCTCAAAACCAGTGGCTAGCTTTTACACCAGTTTGGAGGTAGTTATAATAATATTAGAATAATAAATCCTAAGACAGCCCGAAGAGGCTTCTGAGGAGAAGACAGCTGGATTATAAATTTATAAATAAAGATTATTACTTTAATCAAATCTGAGACTAAAAGCTTAATATTGAAACAAACTTATCCAGAGCCTGAAGCCTTTCCCAGCTTCCTACTGAGATATTTTTTTTTCTGCTGTAGTAGCTAATTTCTTGTCTCTCTGACCATCCATTTCCAAGATGACATTTTAACTAAATAGTTTCTTTGGTTTGCAGGAACTCGAGAGATTCAGTTTAACAGAAATAACAAATGACAAGTTTCTGGTTTCTCAGGACTTTTAAATCCAGGACAGTGTGGCATTTATTTCAGACCCTCATTAAAGACTATGTAAATTTTGGGAATGTGGATTTTGCATTCTTCTCATGACAACCATACTTGCACAGCTGAAAATTAAAAATACATATAGTGTTGTGGAACAGGAGGCTTACATAAATAACAGGTGATGTATTAGTAAGGATAAAAGGACATTCATAGGACAGTCAGGGATTCTTTAACTTTTCTGGCTCTAAACCCACATCAATATTAAGGACAAAAAGTTTGTTTTTAAATGCAACATCAGAACGTATAAAGTAAGTATGGAAGAGATCTTTCAAAGTCGTCTATAGTTCATTCCCATATCAGATCAACTTTGCTTATACACAGGGCCGGTGACAATGGCTTAATGTGGTCTCACCTTCTGTCAATGTCAATATGACGCTTGTCCGGACGTCTTGTTCTACTGCTAAAGCACGTTTTCCACCTGAAAAGCATTTCTTATGTGAAATTAAAATCTCCTTGGCTCCAATCTGGGCCTCGTGCTGATTGTTCTATTCACCAAAGACACCAAGAAGAGATTATTCCCTTTCTCTTTGTTTTTAATTCTCTTTATTCTCTTAATTCTTCTCTAACGTAGGATAAAGAGCACCACTTACTTCAGTCTTCTCTCCCCAATCATGCGTTTTTGAGATTTCTCATTCTTTCATTGCTTGCTTCTGGATTTCTTTTAGCGGGCCCCATTCCCGCTGAAGTGGTGTTTCCCGAGACAGACACATCTGGAGCCTTCCAAGAGCCAAGCAGCATGGAAGAATAACGTTTTACACAGTGAAGTTTACTCCTGTGATCTGTTAGGTATCTCCAGTAAAACGAAGCTGTAGGTATTTGATGTATTTGGTTAGTGGGAGCGGTAGGATTTTGCTTCTTATGTAACTGAAATTTCCCAATTCAGTGTAAGACCTGGCAGTGGGGAAGCAAGGTAAAACTGCCGTCCGGGGAAGGCAGCGACCTGCAGGCAGCACGCTGGAGGAGCAGCGAGGAGAAGTGGCATTCCAGTGTCTTGTCCTGAGAAAAGAGCCACTGAAGGAACCAGTTGCTTGCATTACCAGCAGATTTTTAAAGCGTTTTAAAAACCTTTTGATGAAAGATGCTATAAACGATCCTTATTTGCTCTTTTCAGGACAAAAACCTAAAAAGAAGCGTCACAAGCCCAGCCTCTGTGTCTGACTGGCTGACTTCTAATCACCCGGCTGCAGGAGCAGACGCTGCGGAGAAGGGGAATGTCCAGCTGGACAACCACTGTCCCAGGCAGCGCACATGGAGTGCCCGCACTTTCCACGACTTTCTGGCTCCCATACCACAGCTACAGAAAAAATGGTGCAGCTGGACCACCAACAGCCCCTTCACGAAGCTGGTTGACAACAGCGTAAGTCTTGCAAGGAGGGGAGGACGTGGTGTGGGGGGGTCTGTGCCTCGGCTGCTTTCTGATGGGACTCGTTTCCCCTTGGCCTCCTGCTTTGCAACCTGCAAACGTGATAGACGTTTCAGTCCATCTTCCTTGGTGTATGGGAAGCTCTTTTCCTAACTGTACTGT
Source organism: Vanellus vanellus (assembly GCF_965231255.1). NCBI lineage: Eukaryota > Metazoa > Chordata > Aves > Charadriiformes > Charadriidae > Vanellus > Vanellus vanellus. The sequence continues at coordinate 8,573,839 of NC_138921.1, forward strand.
AATTCATTCAGGCTTTCCTAAAGAAGCTGTATTTCCTGGTGGCTGACACCTGGTTAAGAAGTGATCCCTGGTGCAGAGAAAACATTTAAAAATGCCTTCGGCCTAGATTATCTCATTGAATGTTCTGACATGTACCTTTTTTCTCTGGTTATGCCTTACATTTATTTTAATTGACGTATTACTATTGCATTGCGAGGAATCTGTAGGTGTGGGAGGGATAGCTAGGTCTCACTGACTGTAATCATCAAACCAACAGCTTGTTACAAAGCTAACAGAGGCTGTTTCTTCTTTTTTTAAGGTAATAACATAGTTTTTTGCTGAAGAATGCATCTGAACTCTAACATAACAAGGAAATTTAGCTTTTAGTTCCCTTGGGATCAAAGTTTCTCAAGACAGCTGCTTTTCCCGGCATGTCTACTAATTTATTATTATTTTTTGCAGGGTTTTCCTACAGCTGCAAGATCCCAAGGTGTCCCAACCAGAAAGGTAATCTCAGCCACTGAGATAGAAGGAGCATCAGAGACCATTTACTCTGACTCATCTGCCAGTAATGCCTCCTACCCCCTCACTCTGTCTGCACAAAGGCAGCGGAAGCTAAGCTCCTGCAATTTGAAGAAATCCAGGTTTGGGAATCCTTATTTTGGATTTTTAGCCAATTCACCTGACAGCAAGCATGTGAAGTCCTCAGATCCCTCAAGACATCTAGGGGCAGCATCTCCAGTTAACAGCCAAAGCCCCAAAAATCCTCTAGAGAGCTCCAACCCGCTGAAAATCAACTTGGTTAATGGCTCGAAAACAAAGGAGCTTGTGGTAGAAACAGATAAAAACAAACCAGTTTTTGTTATTTCTGAAGAAGGAGATGATCAGCAGCCTCTGGTCCTAGCAGAGCATCTTAGTCAATGTGGAGATCATCTGTCAGAGCAAAATGCTGTGTACGCTCCAGCTGTGCCAGAGAAGCAGCCGGTGGTCCTGACTGCTGAGGGGAACAGTTCCGCCAGCTTCACGTCAAATCTGCCCCTTTGGGCAAAATCCCCTGGTTTATACAAAGGTCACGTGAAGGCCCCCAGCTCTTCCAGGGACCAGCAGAGCTCCTCGGCTGTAGAGGCTCATACTACTGAGACCTCACAGAACTGTGATGCCTTAGCTGCTCCTACGCTCTGCCAAGCTTCAGTCCAGTGATGCCCTCAGAAAGACTGAAACGTCAATTCACAAAAACAGAGGCGTCAGTGATCAGAGTGGGAGCTGTGCCAAGTAGCTGAGCGTGGCAGTCATAGACGGATGCAACTATAAGAGTGGTTTTTTTTGCTTCCCACCTGTTGGGATTGGGATTACAACTATACATACCATAGCCCAGCACAAATGTCATCTTCCCCTATGCTCGCTAACCTCATCTCTTTTCTTCTGCATGGAATTTTGATGTGGTTTAGTACAAGAAAGCATCCTCTGAAAAGGTACTTCAGACTGCAAAAAACCTTCTCTGGAATAAGAAACGACAGCCATCCGAGATGGTTACATCGTGGTTTGTATCTGAAATGTCCTATACCTGACAGTCCTCTGTCACTGTGGCATCACTTGAGCCTTTCTGTTGGGAGCTGGGAGTTAAATTCTGTTCGTAGGTATGCCTGTACAATCCAAGCCTTGCCAAGCCAAGGGTAAGCATTCAATCATGCATGTTTGCGTACGGTTTTGTAAACTTAATTTTAAGCATTTCATAACTTCTGCACTCTAGCACAAAGTTTACCAAGCATTAGCATCTCTAATATTAAAGACCATGATGATCTCACACCCTAACTCTTTCGAGAAGCGTACAGACAAGCTGAGCAACCCAATACTGGATGCTAGTTCTGTAGAAGTCTGGTGTAGCTTTACCTTTGCTGGATCTACATAGGCTTAAAACACCTCAGTCCACTACATTTTTAAGTGACTCCTCATGGCAACCGGAGCATGTGTACAAAAACACTGAAATACTAGGAATAGTCTTCAGCATCCGACACTTGGATATTTGCAGCTGCTCTGATCCTATATCCACCAGCTATTTACTGCTGGTAACGCACATTGACTAGAGAACTATTTCCCTTCCTTTTGCAGGCAAGACTTAAAAGACAAAATTAAGCGGGGCAAACTTTGAGTGCTCGCTTTCTTTAGAAATGAACTACTAAGTGGCTGTGCCTCCCTGATTACAAATCCAGGGCATTCAACGGAACACTGAACCAAAGGGAAGACTGCTAGTCCTATTGCCTTTAATAACCCCATCAGTATTTTAATCGCCTCCTGATGATACTTTCCTAGCTTTGCAAGACTCCTGCGTATTCAGCCCACAACTTAGAATTATTTTGCTTTCTTAAATGAAAGAAATTCCCCATGAAGCTGTATTTTACAGCTGACACAGCACATTGTTCTGAAGCAATAGTATGGCATAAAACAGGTGTCAGGAAGAAATATCCGTACCAGTCTTCCCCTATATTAGCTACAGTGTGCATCGAGTTATCTTAATCCTTCTGTGTGAAGGCATTTAAGTCTGATTCCTGAAATATTTAACTGAATTATTTATGATTGCACCTGCTATTACAGCTTCCATTTGCCGCTTATTAATGTCTGAGCTACGCAACACAAGATTGTAGGTTTTGCCTTATATTTTGTGTGTGTGTGTTTACATGTCTCCGTAGACATAGAAGCCTGGCATCTAGTAGCAGTGGAAGCAAAAACCACGTATGCCCTTTAGCAGTTGACTCAAACACGAACAGCAAACAAGTCTCCGCATTTGTTAATACCAGACCGTCTCAAGTAGTTTTGAAGCACAAAAGCCTGGCTCCAAGTTCGGATTTTTCTGTTGTTGGGGTTTTTTGTTCTTGTTGTTGGGTTTGTTGGTGGTGTGTTGTTGTTTTTTTTTAAATTAATGCTACATGATTCAAAGGGAAGAGTTAATATATTTATGATTTAAGAAAATATTTAGAAGTCTTCAGTATAATAACTTTCACTGCGTTAAATTCATATACATTGTAATTCAGAGTCAATGTTCTGTTACTTATTACATTTCTAAAGATTGAAGTATTAAATCTACTTTTGAAAAGTACTCACGTTCAGTTATTGACAATAGCTACAGTTGAAGGGCTGGAAAAAGCGGCTTTCTCAATAAAAGCATCTAACTATTCATTTCTACAATGTAATGACACTTATTTCATTTATTTCGCTGAAAGATGAAGTTGTATGGGCATTGCCTCAGAGCACCAGTACATCGCGTGGTACGCGCCAGTACAGCAGCCCCATTACCGGCTGCTGCAATGGGAAGAGCACAAAAGCTGCTCCATCATTCAGCCGGCAGCCACCCGAGGTTTATACGCTGGGTGATCTCTCCTCAGCGACCCAGCGACATAACGAGGTGGTTGTTTACACCAACTTCCTCTGCCACCGGTGCAACCACAGAACAGATTCTTTCCTGGCCCTGTGAAGACTGCTGCCGAGGCGGGCTTCTCCGGGAGTTTGGATTTCCTTCCATAGACTGCTTATCTTAACACCCTGTACCTCTTCCATCTTTGCCTGCTGTAGCGCTATATAGCCAATTATACCCAGGACACTAAATCAGATATCGTATGTTCAGCAGGGACTATACACATATATATGTCAAGAGAGTCCCCGTTCTTGAAGAATACACAATGCTGACCAATGCTGCTTGTTCTCAGAACAGACGTGGCCGGTACGCCAAACCGTCCAAAGGTAATGTCTCCTGCCACTAGAGGATTCCGAAGCCGAAGTGGTGCCCGCGGCAGGTACACAGACGAGCCCCTCGCTCTCGCTCGGCCCCAAAGAGCCAGGAGTACAGCACACGGCAGACCTAAGCTTAAGTTCCTGACTTGCCTTTTGAAGTTCCTATTTTTTTTAGGCAGATCACTAAAATTAACTGCTACAGAGGTATTTGTGCTTTATTTTATACCTTTAAAAAATTTATACAAGATTTTCCTCCTCTGACCTCCTTTTAAATTCTCCTCTGTTTTTTCCCCCCCCAGGAACAGAAACAGCTTCCACCCATACTCTTCAGAAAAGTCACAGTGCAAATTTAAGAAATTCTGAAAGCTGCGAGTGGAATAAAGTGCTCTAATACTCTCAGCTGTAAACATTGACTGGGTTTAGTTTTCAAATAGTATTACTTATGACATTTATTTTTTCCTAACAGCTATATAACTTCCCAGAGCTATGCTGCCACTTTGTAACGACAGAAACCCTCACAACACAGGCATGGGCTCTGGCTTCAGTGTCACCTTTGTGGTACCGCAGTCGCTTTACTGTGTTATTTTGCATACTTGTAACCAAGCAGCAAATGGGATAAGCACGCTAAATGCTTGCTGAAGAGGAGGAAAATAATTTCAAACACAATTGCACGGGAAAAAAAATATCCAAAAAATGTTATGGAGCTAACAAACAGGAGGAGTATTATTTTCAGTAAAACTGTATTTGAATAATGTTCACTTTTTAAAAAATTAATTATTCTGGAATACGCTAGACAGTCCCTCTAGCCAATGTGTTAGGTAGCTCGAATAGGAAAAAAAATACGTGGGCATTCCCTATTTTTTCATTTTTCACAGAATCACAGGATTTTCAGAGTTGGAAGGGACCTCTAGAGATCATTTAATCCAACTCCCCTGCCAAAGCAGGATTGCCCAGAGCACATTACTCAGGACTGCATCCAGGCGGGTCTTGAAAATCTCCAGAGAAGGGGACTCCACGCCCTCCCTGGGCAGCCTGTGCCAGTGCTCTGTCACCCTCACCGTAAAGAAGTGTTTCCGTGTATTTGAACGGAACTTCCTGTGTTCTAACTTGTGCCCATTGCCCCTCGTCCTCTCACTGGGAACCATTGAAAAGAGCCTGGCTCCATCCTCCTTCAACCCACCCTTTAGATACTTGTACGCCATAATAAGGTCTCCCCTCAGCCTTCTCTTCTCCAGGCTAAGGAGTCCCAGCTCTCTCAGCCTTTCCTCATAAGGCAGATGCTCCAAGCCCTTAATCATCTTAGTTGCCCTTCGCTGGACTCGCTCCAACAGTTCCCTGTCCCTCTTGAACTGGGGAGCCCAAAACTGGACACAGTATTCCAGTTGTGGCCTCACCAGTGCAGAGTAGAGAGGGAGAATGAATTTTTGAAACAGATCTTCTAAATAAAAGCTTGAAGCTATACAAGAATCCCAACAAGAATCCTGTATGGTAGGTTTCCTACTGTCAGGTAGTTAAAATCGTTAAGAATGGAGGCCCAACGGGGAAACAATCCAAAAGATTTAACATGCAGCGAACGCATCCTAACTTTGAGGATTCAAAGTAACACGAAAAATCCATTTATAACTTCCTAGCAGAAACACGAACTGAAGTTTCCTTTCAGAAATCTAACTTTTCTTTAAGAGCAGTTGGTTACAAAGCATCCTACTCATAACTGTTTGGTTTGGATTTATTTTTGTTCCCCCTACGAGAAGGGCACATAAGCAGTACCAAAACACATTTGACTCAAATAGCCCAGACAGCTACTAGATTTTATTCTAAACAATTAAAGATTAATTTGGATTGCAAGGAAAAGAGGTAAGTCCTAAGCCAGCAGTTACCTAACGAAAGCAAGCAACTGAAACTCAGCAGCACTGAAAAGAATACCCAACAGAGACCAAATACGGCTTCAACATACATTCGTGGTCTGTCTAGAAATGCCTTTGATGTTAAACCTCATATGGCACACTTAGCATTTTTTATAATTCATTTCCTATGGAAACTAATGAGCTTAAGGGTGAAATTACCTCATTGAAAGTCAAAATGGTGAAGTGTGAAGAAAAGAAGGATGACCTGAAAAGCAGATTTAGAAGCAATCTTTGCATATTAAGCATTGCTGTGGGAAATAGTATAATTAGTTTTCTTCAGAAGTTATTCCTTGGAATTGTGTAAGTGGTATTTCAGCTCCCAAACATCATGCAGAAAGAATGTTAGATAAAATAGGTGGAAAAAATGCAAAATCCCCACACATTCTTTTTAAAACCAAGAGATCCTTTTCCTAACTTCCAGCAACACAGCGACTGGTGGTTTATTTTTAGAGGGCAGACTGCAAAATAAGGCCCCCTTCCAGCAGAAATTTCTAAGAGGCCGCAAGAACCCAGATTTTCAGAGCATAAGTTAGAATTGAGCATTCTCTTCTCAAATGCCTAACTCCTTTTACTTGAATCGATTTATTTCCCTAAGCTCTGGCTGTGGGCTAAGCCATCTGCACTGCACAGTTCTACTGAAGACTAGGAATCGATACAAAATTGATGTATTTTGCTTGCAGAATGACTGAGCTAATGATTGAGTGTCAAATACCAAAATTTTTCTATTAACTTCAAGGAAAAACAGTATCAGAGCTTCAACACAAACTATCCTACGCAGTTGTTGATTCAAATACTTGTATTTGAGACACACTGAGGGCTCTCAGATTGACACCGACTGTTGAAATTAGTATATTGTCAGCTATTCCAGCTGCAAAAGGCCATGTATTATGTTCTCTCTCTCACAATCATGCTACCATCTATCTTTATTCTTTACAGAGGAAGTGCCCAGAAGACCTTAGGCTGTGTCAGAACTGATCACTTGATAGGGCATAAATCCAAAATCAGCAGCTTCCTCAAACTGTATTAGTTACAAGTCATTTGTTGACATAATGGAGTATAAAACACTTAAATCCAGCAACGTAAGCGCTGGGCAAGCCAAAACCATTCCAAGTTTTAGGGGCTATCAGCTTGTCTTTATGGCACACAGAACAACATAGCATTTTCACTTTTACATTACTTAACCATGGGTTTGAATTTCTCTTAAATTTAGTCTGAAGAACACATGACAGCTGGTTTAAGAACAGCAATACGGATTAGCTACAACATTAAAGGATATCCAGCTTCAACTGTGGGAATGGCAGCAGCGCAAAAATCCTGGGATGCTGAGCTGCAATTTGAAGCTTAATAACTCTGGCATCGCTGTCTTCCACCTCAGATAGAACAGGGTGCAGACAACTCCTATTTACTTAGCAAGGGAAAACTTCTAGTCAGAAAAAGTTCTATTAATAGTAGCCATTTGAAATCCTATCATTTACATAAATTAGATCATTGTAAAGATGAACAGAATGTAACAACCATTTCTCTAACCCACTGTTAAATCAACAGTGGTATAATGCTTGTCACTTCAGTGTTTACGGTGTTGCAAGAAATTAAAATGGTATCCACTTTTTTAAGAGTGGTGAACTTCTTTTATTTACCAACACCTTGAAGTCATCTTGTTGACAAAAATGAATTCCATTTAATAGTTTTTCTCTTGTATCATTCTGTAGAGATACTGATGATTCTTTGTGATATCATCTGACACTTATAATAAATTCTCTCAAGAATTTCTTGGAATGACACAAACACTCCAGTCTTTTTCAAATACTACAAGTTCAAGGATGATATTTAGTTGTAAAATCTCAACACTCAAATGCAAACATGAGAAAGTGTTGCATACATCCATTCCTGTGGTGAGAGAATATGCCACAGAAGAAACACACAACTTCAGTGATTTTTTTTTTTTTTTTTTTAATTAATAACTTCTTAGTTCAGGAAAAAAATAAATCACAAAAGAGAACTGGAAGAACTACTCTCCACCTTCTTTATAAAAGAGCTTTCTCAAAGAGAGACACTATATACCTTGTTCACCACTACGTCAAACCCTATCATAATCACCTCAGTTTTCACATCTATTCTACCACATTTCATGCTCAGCTTCCAAATATCTCTTATAAAGGAGGTGGGGGTGTGCTTTAGACAGGTTAAAAATATGCTGCACCTTTACAGTATTTAAACAATTACACCAAGCATAGTTCATACATTTATCACATTAACTATCACCTGGTAACCATACATTTAAAAAGGTCTAATGTATAGAGTATGTAATACCCATGACAGATACTCTTACTTACTTAAGAGCATATAAAGATCAGGATTCATTCACCCTCCCCATCTACAAGTTAATTTCTCATCTCTTCCTGGTACAATATAAATGACAAAAAAAATCCCTTCATTCCATTGCACTACCGCAACCCTATATGCATAGAAAGGCAGATTAATTATCTGTAACAGGGGAAAGGAAGAGGGGTTTATAAAAGGAATTTGAAGAACCTCTACTGCACAGGTAGTTTAGATGTTACGTACATGAGTTTTGTTGTTTGTTGTTCTCCTCCCCCCCCCCCCCCCCCCGATTTTTTTTTCTTGAAGTCACATAATACATCCCTACACAAACATAACTTGAGTAAGTGCAAGCAAGGTTGTACATAGTACTGTAGACACATTATTCTTGACCAACAAAAAAAATTCAGCACAAGAGACTTGAACACTAGCACAGTGACAAGTCTATGCTGAAAGCCCATCTGGGGTGTGGGAAGTGGTGAATGAGAATGCAAAGCACATTTCTGCATATAACGTGCAAAGGCTTGATCTCCACAACTGCACCCAATTTGCTACATGCACAGCCAGAGATGAAAATGAGATCAAAACCAGCTGGGAATGGTTGTCCTGAGAAGATACAATAACCATTAAAAAAAAAAAATCTAAACATAAAATACAAATACAGAAGCAACAGAACATTGTTAATAATACTAAAAGACAGAAACACACGGTTGTTGTTAAAAGAAGTTTCAAGTATTATTCCAGATCCAATTTCAATCCTACTCACAGGAGAAAATGCCCAGAGATTAGGAAGAGAAGTCCACACCAAAGTGTATTTTTAATAGCATACAGGCATGGTCAACAGACCCAGCCTTGCGACAGCTATTTTAAAAAATAAAAATCTAAACAGAAATGCATCATTCTAATTAGCATTCATATTAAGATGTGCATTACTGGAAATAGTTGTTTAATTCACTGACACCAGTAGACATGATGTGCTGCATCATTTGTGCTCCATTATATCACAAGATATTGTGTGTACACTTTTTAACATTGAAGTACAAATCCTGCTCATAAAATAAGGCATACTTAAAAACAACATGGTATCTACAGAGGTAATTTTGTATGCTTTCTTCTCATTCTGTTTCACTCTTCTAGGTATGATGAAAAAGAAAAATTGGTCCCAGTCAAGGTTTGTGAACATTAGCTACCAGATTAAGATGAAACAGACCAGATCATATCAGTTTGGGGGTGGTGGGTTGTGCTGGGATTTTTAGATTATTTTTTTTAAATGATGCTTGGGACATTTCCTGAATGAGCTCTGCAGAAGGCATGAAAATAAAAATCCATTTTTATGTCAGTGACACCAGTGTTCCCCTTCATCATCCCTATCCTTATCCAGAAATGCCTCCATATTGCTACCGTTTGTCCAAACTGAGTAATCTTCTGTAAGATTGTTCCTTCCAGTAAAGCTGCTATATTCTGTTTTAAGTTATACCTTTTTCTACATTTTCACCAGTGTCTGCATGCTAGAGAACAGCTGCATGGCAGAGGTACATATTTAGCATACGATATTAAACCAAAAAAGAAATAAAAAAAAATGAACCAGTGTGCCCTACTGGCTGCTCTATGTCAAAAGCACTGTTTGGTCTTCTGATATAAAACACTAGAGAAGTAATATTAGCAGAAGTCTGTTCTGCTTCAAGTATTACCCCAACTTTCAATGTGATTTTCAAATTTTTGTGCAATTATTTTTGTAATTTAATGTGAATAAAAACATCAACACAACTAAACTAAGAAAAGAAACTGTACTTCTTTCACTATAACACTGCACATATGGTAGAAGCTTTTAAGTTCAAACAGCTGTTTAATGGACGGATTTTTTTTTTTTTTTTAAGTGAATATTAATGTAGTTTCTAGCCCAAACGCAATGGGTAGTGACAAAACATCAGACTACCGCAAAAGGCAGTTACAAATATACACTGACAACTTCCTTCTTAAATATTAATGGCTCTTGAAATATCCATCAGATACTTTAACAAAACATTTCTATTTTAGTCTAAGGATTTTTGTTAGTTTCTTCACAAGTAGTGCAAATACACTCCTTATTCTTAGGTCTTCCCAAGATATGGCTGGTTTTTGTGTGTGACATTTCTGTTTGTGTTCTCCACTGAAGTGATACAGGGACACTGCAGTCGTGAGGATGGAATGCAATGCTTGCTGGACTTTCTTGGAAAAAAAGAAAAACTACCTTATTCATGTACGGCTGTAAAATTCTACAAATTAAAAAGTTCACACCAGATTACCTGATGCAAGAGTGATTGAGTCCCTGCTATGGGGGAACTGAGAAGATCCCCTGAAACCTTAAACTGTACAAGCCATGTAACAGGTATTTGTCCCCTCTCTACAGACTACAAGTACTCAGTTCTTGAATCGTGTTTGTTCACAAATGTGATTGAACTTCCTGAAATAAAAAAAAAAAAAAAAGTATTAAAATAAACAGAGTTCTCAGAAGTCAGGCAACAAAAGAAAGTCAGTGGTTTTCACAGGGTATTTTAAATGTTAAACAGTTTAAAGCAGAACATTTACATGCTAACATATCTGTTTTTCAGAACCTGTTTAGATCGTACTCTACTACCATGTTATCAGTAACATGATTTTCAACATCTCTCCTGCCTAACCTTTGTTAGTTTTATTATGCACACCAGAAACCTGTTATTAAAAGCATTCCTCTATACTTCTGCATACTTCCAACCCAGAAAGCAATTAAAACAGGAACCAGTGAACTAATTTTGCCCTGTAAGACATCGGTAAGTTTTAGTAGACAGCATTACACAAGTCACTAGGAACTAGAATTAACCAGGCAAATAATACATTTCAACATAAACATGTTCTTTCACTGGCTTAGAATCTTATTCTGGAAAGAAAAAGATAATTTTTTTCTCATTTTGTATTATTTAGGTTTTACGGGAATGGCAAGTCCATCCTCCCAAATTAAACAGATAACACAACTTTGTACGAAGCACTCCTTTCCAATTCTAAAAACATCTCACTATTCATCCTTTGCTATTCTCTTATGTGGGTTATGCATCCCTTGATACATAACTGAAACAGGAGTTGGGGTGTTGAGTGTGTATATACATAGACATGTGGAAAAGATGATACAAAAGAGACCATGAATTTTCTCCCTCTTGATGAATTAGATCAAGGCTTAAAAATAAACCTTGCTTACAAAACCAAATTACTTAGCAAAACAGTTTAGCTCAATAAAAAAAAAAAACAAACCCTAACTGGACATCTCAAAGTGGTACGACAGGATTATTTGCTTTTATGGTTTTTAGGAACTAAGAGCAGCAGCCAGTGAAGTTATAGGAACAGCTAATGCTTGAAAGAAAAAATGAAAAAGAAAAAAAAAAAAGGACAAGAAAAAAAAAAGGAAAAACAACCCATGAGTCTATTCTAGATGGAATTATCCACCACAATATGAACAAATACGACTGGTGAGTGCTTTGATACCAAATTAGCTTTCTAACATTTCAAACTAAAATCTCCTCTGGGAAAACAGACAGTCCTGTAACATGAAGTTACAGATAGCAGTGGTGCTTTAAATTACATTTGCAACTTAAATCCCAAATCATTTCTGAGTTATTTGGCAAAAACCCCTGAATTTGTAAGAGGCAGGGGATGAATATTTTACAGGTCTTTCTTATGACCTGCTTGCATGGGCTGTACAGACTGATTATTTTCAGCCCATAGTACCTGAAATATTAAAGGAATTATGCTAAGTGTATATGTTCATTGCAGCATTAGAAAGATACTGCAGAATCTACTATTCATTAAAGCCCTTTCTCAATAAGGGGTAACAGTTCCCCTATCTTAAATTGCACTGAGAATTTAGAGAATTATTTATAAATCAAGAAGGATTTTTCTACTCTCTCTGGAACCAGTTAGCTATTAGGTAGATAAATATTAAAGACTTGTAAAACAAAATAAAAATTGTCTTACCACACATGCATCTTTTCCTAAAAATGAAACCGCGTTGGTTATCAGTGGCCTTGATTTTTTTTTTTTTAAAATCAAGGACCTTGATTTATTTTGGATGGACAGTTCTCATGAATGACCAGATACCAGAAGCCCATGTCCCCTATGATGTATTAAAACACTTGATAAGTAGAGGGTTAATCACTTTTTGGGCTCAATATTTAATTTTCACCATATGCCTGATTGCTAGGGTCAGAGGCATAAGATCTAGAAACTATTCCAAAACCAGGAACTGCTAAGTCACACCAGGTTCCTGATGTTACATGTTCCAAACTTTTCTTTCTTCTCTTATTGCAGATTATTGCCACCAATTTATCCCTTCCAAGTATGCTGCACTTCACTAGAAGAGTCTCTCTTATAGTTTCATATGGAAATCGCAAGGTGCTAATTATTGTGTATACAGTGGTTTTAAGAAGCACCCAGACATAAGCAAGTGAGAAGCTGCTTCAGTGGGAGAAGAATAGGAATGTAGGGGGAGTTGTGGGTGGAAAACCAAACTCAAGAAGTGTCAGCAATGGGTTACATCAACTTACAAGTGCCAGTGGTGCCCTTCTGACATGCACGAAGGGCTCATTTCAAAGTTGTATTAAAACCAAAAATGACCGAAAAGAGTTTTGTTTATGCTGCAACAGTGTTACTCATGCAATTTCTGGCGCTTGAAAGGTTGGGATTTTTGTTGTTATTTTTTTTAAAAAAAAGAAACAAAACCCCAAACCACTTTATAAATTGTGTAACTTACATGGCATGATGTGCTTTGACCTGAGTTCGACAGTTGCGCCCCCAGTAGCAATCAGGACGTGATGTGACAGTCACTACAAAAAGAGAAAATCAAATGCTATATTTCTTACAGAAGTCATTAAATAAGGCGATGTAGATCTGCTAATGGTGGTTGCTCATCAGCGCAAGCTTTGTAGATATGATTGGCAAGAAACAAACGTATACTTGGTTCACCTTTCTAGAAGCAAAGCAAACACTTAGTGAAGGACAAAAAATTAATTCTAGATATTAGGCTCATGCAGACTTACGATGAAAGGATTTGATTCTCAGTGCTGTCAACTGCAATTTTACAATTTAGTTTAATAGAGATGGACTTTACAGTTCAAGACACTAGGCATATGTCTAGATAAATTTCCATATGAAAGAAAAAGTTATTAAATTTGGGTGGAGTTTGTTGTTTTTCCCCCACTTTAATATACATTATAACTCAGCTGTCCAGGAAGCCATTACACTAAAATGAAAAGCAATACTAAGGAGAAACAAAGTAGACTGACTGTCTCTCATTATGCGCAGAAGCAGAAGCAGAGTTCTCAGCTGTTAAAGACAGGGAAGATGTTGCTAACAACAGGAATGAGATGGCCAAAAGTAACATTTAAAAGTACACTGCTGGAAGAGTTTCTGTTCCCAACAGATTTGGGATTGAAGGAGGCAGTTGCTTGCATGCTATTTTATACTAAAACTGTAAACGCAAACAGATTTGGAATTAATTTATGAAAACATTCCTGTTCCTTGCTGAGAGCTGGTAAAATGTGAAATTGTTTGGGAGGTGCATCATTTAATGTATTTAAATGGGGAAATAAATCAAATTACAGCAACCGGTTCCTGTGGACGATATTCTGGATTTTACTGAATTTCTCTTTTCACTATGCAGATTATTCTACAGATGACAAATCATACTGAAAGAAAGGATTCCATTAGGGAGTCTGATAATAACTATATGCAAACTTAGCAGCTGAAAAGTAAAGCAATCAGGATAAGATACTAGCCCTGCAAAGAGAGTTGCACTGGGCTATGTGAAGATGCTAAAAAAAACCCAAGGATACAAGGATAAAACCGACTTTAACTCCTTAAATGACTTTTCCCCCTTACTGTGTGAAGCAGTCCCACCTGGCAATTCAGCAACAGGAATATTCTGCCTGTACTGGTAGGCAAGTTCTCGAAAGCTGCGAAGGCCACAACAGTAGCAAAGCACTGTGTTCCCAGTAATTCTGTAATCTGGGGAGAAAACAGGTTTGTACATAATGTCAGTGTAAGGCTTGAGAAATCAGATTTAACAAAAATGTCACGATGGCACTGGTTATGTACACAGAACTTCAAACCTCTTGATAATATTACTGAGTTATATATAGACAAAGAGTTATACATGGACAAAATTGAACATAACACATACCTGACAACATAAAAACTCCTCTTTGAAGAGCTAAGAGACTTTCGTTTAGCATATTTTTCCACGTCAAACCCCTGGATGCCAGGTAATCCTGAAAAGAGCAATTTCAGTGTTTAATCTAGAAAAATCTAGGGGAAAAAACCCAAACCTTTAAAGAGTGTCCAAGCCACTCACTCTCAAATATTTCCAAATCTAGATCTAACTAGGTTTTCAAAATGGGCTGATGCTGAGTAAAAATTAAATACCTTTAACTTAATTAGCATGATACTTTCAGCTCATCAAACCTTCCACTCAGTATCTTTTTTTCAGAAGACTCCTACTTTTGCCAAAAGAATGCAAATAGATATATTTCAGTCACATTCTTATTTACCTTAAATCAAGATTTCATCTAGTTTACCCAATTTAGACAACCCCATTATGGTACGGGCAAAATATTTTCCACGCAACCTAGCATGAAATTTGTCTGGGGAAAAAAAAACACTTAACAAGTCTTGTTTTCTTGGTATATTTTCAGTGATGTATTTTTCTCTTTAATTAGTATTTTGGATTTTACACTTTAGAGAATAGGAACTGGCTAGCCTAATAAATACTTCATACAAGTAAAATTCTTGGATGATTTAACAACCAAACATATCTGAATTCTATAGTATATCTATCAGTCATTTAAACTCAAATTCAGAAGTTATGTCTAGAATTTTGGCCTTCTTGGCACCTGTCAGACATACATGTTGGAGAAATTAGACACCAGAATTGCATGAAAGGGATTTTTTTGTTACTGTTGTTAATTTGGGCGATACAAGAAGAGCTGATGCTAAATGGAATGCATTTCTAGAATACAGTGCCCTCTTACACAGAGACTGAAAGGGCCAAATTGTCACCCACAAACACTTCCAATCTAGACACAGTAACTACAACTGTGATCCAACTGAAAGTTTGGGGCTCATTAGATTTGCCTTTCAGAATCAGGTGCTGCAAGTGACACAATGCTGCTGCTCTCTTAGGCAGCATATCGCTATCATTTCATGAGTGAATACATGTTAAATTTTGTACATTTATTACTACACATGATACATAGTGATTTTTAAACATACCTTTAGGATATCTGACTCGTAGTGGTTGTTATTTAGGACTCCATCTAAACACTTATCACCAAGATTTATTTCTAATCAGAAGAAGAAGAAGAAAAGTTACTATTTCCTCCCCCAACCCCATGGCCCTCACACATTCTCTGAAGATTCTTCTGTTTCCTGAAATAATGTGCACAAGCTTATGTGAGCATCAAGTAAATGACTGCATTCAACATACGCTAAAGCATGTGATATATACCTTCCAGTGGCAAAGACAAGCCATCGAGATTTTGCAATTTCACCTTTAGTTCACAAACACTACTACTAATCTGCACAAATTAACAACGCTATTAAAGCATATTCTATTAGCTTCAAACTGCAGCCAAGTTATTTCAACTGTTCTAATTTATTTTTTAAAATGGCTAAAACCTGGAGTTTCAGAAGTCTGCATGTTTAAAAGGGTAAGGTTCTTTTCTAATCAGTTAACATCAGATGTTCAGTGCTCTCGCCAGCTGAAATACACTGTAGTTCTTTTTATATGGGAAAGCATTGTGCTCATAGTTTTCAAACCAAATATGGTATGAAGACAAGAATTTAGATTTTCTCAAAAGTTAAGACACTTACCACTCAAGATTTTTTTTGTTTGTGATGTGAGGACACAGCTTTTGTTTCCTTTTGCATGACTGTGCTACAAACTAGTCTATTCTATTTCTGAATTACCTAAAGTTCACCACAGACAGACATAATTGCAAAGTGAGCAGGCTCATAAGAAACAGATTATTCCACAATACCACAGAATGGTGCCAAACAGCCAAAACATGCCATCCGAGTGCAGCCCCAATATAAGTGACAGAAGGGTTGCAGACAAACTGTACCTGGAAAATAACAAAGAAAAGCCCTGTAAAGACCTGCACACAGCAAAACTCAACAGTTATTATTCTTATAAATCAATAACAATAGAGCCCTGATAAATTTGGCTTTAAAGATTACAACTTTCTCATTTAAATACATTCTATAGAGGAATAATAAATTTTACAAAGGAAGATTAATTCACACTTTTCTTCTTACAAGAGTCCAGATAAAGAATATTAAAATAAAGAACACTCAAAGTAAACTTAAGCTTAATTAAAAATAAGGAGAGATTTATTTCTGTAGCCAAAATTTTATTAAAAAAAAAAAAAAAGTACACACATTGCTGAGGAGCAACATGAGGATTCTGTTCACGCTCTGCTCTTCGGTCAGGCATTGGCTGAAAGCAGCAGGTGCATATTACATGGCTTCCTTGAGCAGGACATACATATTCCTGGACAGCTAGATGAGTTAAAAACAGAAAAAAAAAAACACCAAAAAAACCCCTGAACAATGTGAACAATGTACCCAACTGCAATCTGGACTAGGAATCTTAGTAAATATTATCATCATAAAAATCTGAAAGTAACAAGCAAGCAATATCATTTTTACAAAGATACCATAAAAGAGCAGAAAAATGGCCTAAACCAGAACAATGGCATTCGGACTTTTAAACTACATCAATGTGTAAAATATTTCAATATGTAGAACAGTTGAAAAACTATCAACCATCAGCAATCTACTTTGGAGAACCACAGAAAAACCATGGTCAAATCTCATGATATTTGCAAAGACACCTATGTGAAGTGGTGTTACTCTTGCAGTACCGCGAGAGTGAACTTGCTTAGTTCATAATGGGTGTATGAGTTGTAGTATTTTAGTATCACGCTACTGAGAAGATTTCATGACACTGACCTGCAGGGAAGTTGGCTGATGTAGATGGTGCATCTCCCAGTGTTTGCATTCCTCCTGCTTCTGTCTCTTGGCCTGTGCCAGGCAGAGTTGGAACAGAGTGTCTTCGATACCCTGGGCACTGTCTACATACTATATACGGTTGACTGAAAGAATAAAAAAGGTCATAGGAAATCACACCCAACAAATGCAAATATAACTCATATCCCTATGCTAGACAGCATTGTTCATACTTCCAAAATTTAAATTTGGAATTTCTTCATCCAGTAACATATGGAAGTTTATATAACTCAGTACCTCACAGCTGTTAAGACTGCTGTAGTTAGATAAAAATTTTGTATTTTGCAGTATTCCCCAAGCAGTTAAAAGAAAAAGAAAAAAGAAAAGAAGAGTGGTGTGACTGGAAGGGAGATGTACAAGAAAGAGAGGAACAAAGCTCAAATAATTATCTACAGGAAGAGTTTTTCTGTTCCCCTCTAGACATACAGCAAAAAATGTTTGCTACTGGAAGTAAAGATGAGATGTTTTGGTGCCTGGGAATCCCTAGGTCAAGCATCAGCTGATTCAGTGCCATACACCTGGTGAAAACATCATTCAAGGCACATAAGAAAGTCCAGTCATTGCAGCTGCATTCATAGGGTCATAGACTGCTTTATCTCCTGCCTAGATGTGAGGATCTAGGGGAAATCTAGATCTTAGGATCTAGGAGAAACCTGTTTTCTCTAAACCAACAGCCAATTTGTAATTAGAAAAGGTAATTTCATGCATTTCACATGAAGCAGTTGCATAATTCAGGATAGAACTGTTGGTTGTTAACTGATTCTTGGTGGACTTCTAGGAAGTTCTAATTCTAACTATTTTTTTTATTGACTGCCCAAGGTTCAGTACAATAGCCAACAGAATTGCCAAGATAATTACTGGTAAGAATGAACTCACCTGGAAACAAAAATAAGATTCATTCTGGGAATGATTGTGGAAACACTGTCAGTGTAACAGTGTTTATGAAACTAGCTCAATTTGTGGGTTTGTGCATTGAAACATAAGTAAATCTAATTTAGCACACAGTTTAAATAGACATACCTGATATCTGAAGATTCACTATCTACATCTGACAATTCCAACAAATCTTCAGAACTTCCTTCCTCGTCTGAAAAAGATCTCCGCACCTTAGGTTGTAACATGTCTTGAGTAATTTTGTTTCTAGCATCCATGCTACGTACATCATCTTCATTGCGACATTTATCTGAGAAGCAAATTCAAATTTCAAGACAAAACAATAGCTCACATCCCTTATCCCCACCCTACTTTATTAACACAGTTACAACTATTGTGTTTTCATTTCCATAAAACTTATTTTTAGATAAAGTTCTAGAAGATCTTAGTTACATTCCCCTCTCTGTTAATGGAAGAGTAGTATCAACCTACTCAAGTTTTGTTTTCAAGAGGCCATGATCAAAGTTCATTAAATTCATATTCAATTACATTTTTCAGAAGCATCTAAGTTTAGGTGGCCTAATCAGTCAGTGTGCCCTATTTGATAAAACTGATATCCTTCTCACGATTAAACAGCAAAATAAAATTAAGAAATCTTAGCATACTCAGTTATATATTAAATCACCTTTAACTCTCATGCAGTATTTGAAATACCACAACAAGTTATTATGTCATATTAAATGCACTTGTTTTCTTACAGCCACGTAAAACACGGAAACAGCAGAGTAGTAATACCTACATAGAAATTTAATAGACAACAATCTGCACATACATCAGTTACGCAGCTAATGTGTGAAATACATCAGATTCTGTTACACACACTGTTCAACTTGCCTGGATGCTGAATCAGATAAGCTTCAACCAAGTTGTTCAATATGTGATTTTTACAAATACGTTCTACTGGACAACGACAAGTTGGACATAGAGAAGATCTTTCCATCCATCCTGAGTAGCAGGCAGCACAAAAAGTATGCATACAAGGCTGCAAGCTGGAAAACACAAACATGAAAACAATGAAAGAAATGGAGTCAAACCACAAAACTTTTATTTTTCAGATACACTCATAACACTCAAAAAACCCCTGTTTAGCATTGATTTGACTACATAGATTGGGGTGGAGTGGGGGGGAAGGGACTCAGAGGGCTTGTGAAAACCCTAAATATCCTGGCCTCCTCAAACAGTTGTCACTGAACTTCATATGTTGTTACCACATGATTACAGCTTTTGTCAGTCATACATACCTTACACAGTCATGCAGCAGTTCTTGGCAGATAATACAAGTTAGCGTTTCTTCCATCTTATCTGGTTTCACATTTGATGTTTTTGCATCTTCAGAGCCAATTTTAATTATACATTCACTTGGAGCTGCTGGTGAAAGATTTGGACACGCATCTTCATCTACAAAGACAGAAGATTCCACAGTATGTAGTTTTTGAAGCTTTTTTTAAAAAATCTTTTTTTAAGTGTTATAAAAAGACCTGAAAGATATACACTGATTCACTGTTCACTGGCAATGGTCCCACTAAAGGTTCTTGCTTTAGACATAACAGCTTCTGCTACTGAAGACGTTCTTTTCACTGGACCATAAATCTAGTCAATAAGAAGCCAGAAACAATTTGAAGGAGGACTGACAACAGCTGACCTGACTCAATTTGAGGCTGGGGAGAGTGAGAGGGGAGTTTTGCTTTTCTTACTCAATATAATACTATAACGTAAAATAACATTGTGAGGAGGAAAAGAGTTACCTATTCCCTATTACCATAACTGTTCAAGACCTTCTAAGTTTGATATGTGTGCATTTTGAATTTATTTCATATTAATAACAAAAAATAACCACAGAATCTTATGTTTCTGTTAATCTCACTGCGCTCCTATGAAAGATGGACATAGCTTTAAGTTTCTAATTAAGTTTTTTTAAACTAACTTTCAACAATAACATTAAGAGTATGCAGGGTAGGTTGCACAATAGTGTAGCATACTAGCCTCCTTTTAGTTTCTTCTTAGCAGGTTCCAAACCTTCCTCCTCCCCTGTCCTTTGAGAATCTGATTCTGCTTTTTCTTTGTCAGTGATTTCTGAAGTGATTGCAGAAGGTTCAGTATTCATATCCAGCTTTTCATGCTCGTCTTGCAGTGCTCTCGGACACACAGATTCTAAGATGGGGAAAGCAGGCACAGGAGTGAAAACTGAGGATTGTGATCCTGCAAAATAAAACCAGAAACATGAACGTACCTGCATACAGATTGGGACATGTGAAAATAACAGGTACTCAAACACTGATGATACATACACATCAATCCAAACATCTGAATGGGAAAAATTGGAGAAAAAAAAAAAAAAATCAACGTCTGCATAACTATACTACATGCATTCTGAGCCAATCTGACTAATTGGAAAGACCTGGGGGGGAAAACAAGCTATTAGTTGTGTAACTCTACTTAAAATCCCCATTCCTCTTTAAATTGTAGAGTATTTATTCATAAGGCTATTATCCACACCAGGTCTTCCTGACAAAGATGCCAGGCAGAGGATTTATGCAATACTGATCATACGTAACAGGTCAGGATCACAGCGGAGGGCAAAGCTTTGTTTTCAGGAGGAGCATGTTTAAAAAGTCCCATCGAACTGTTGACAAATGCCATTTTCTAGCTCTTGCTCCAGTTCTATTCTAAGAGTTACACAGCATTGTAGTATTACACTTGCCAACATAATGCAGGACACTAGACTATGGATCCATGTGGTATATTTTGACCTTAGAGCTCTAAAGCAAGGGAAAGAGGACTGGTGATTGGCAGCAGTAACAGTGACAATTAGAGTAGTTTCTCACAGTGAGTGCATGAGCACAAGCACTCATATCTACTCAATTTGTTATATGAGCCACACAGATTTGCTAAGTTTTCACCAGTGCTCCACTACAAAACCATACTGTAAAGATAGAAAATTTTGGGTTTTACATGTATTTTCTGCCCCTTTGAGCATAAGCAATTCTCACAGTTGCCTTACTCATCCACCAGGATTTCCCCTGCCTGATCATAGAGTTAAAATGCACATATCCACCTGGTATTTTCACTAGAACTTAACAAAGCAAATGCTATAGACCCAGATAGGGGTAAGAGATTAATCTTTTAAAATTTAAAACTGGAGTTACAGTTGATGGGATATCAAACTTTAAATACTTGACACAATTCTTACCAGATGTAGAAGGATTATCCTGCTGAACAGATGCAGACTCAATAAGAGAGGTAGAAGAAGCATTAAAGAGGTTAGATGTAGAAGTAGATGGCTGTGGTTCCTCATAGCAAGACTGAGTAGCTGACGGTGATGAGGTAATTTGGGTCTCATCATTACTTCTTCCTGTACTTGAGGTATCTTTGGTCACATGGCATTGGTTTTCTACATTAACTTCTACAGTTGGAAGGGGGGAAAGGAAAGAAAAAGATCCGTGTGACAGTTACCATATGATGGCTTCAAAATTCCAAGGAATCAAACTCTCTCAAGGGGGTTACATTAGTGATTGGAGCCTAGCTCCTCTTCATGGATCTTGAACTATTTCCTTACCTACAGGTTCTTGAGTTGCATCGTGTTTTGTGTTTAAGGATTCATAAAGATAAGCAACATCTGAAAGAAATTAAAAAATATTGATTAGAATATTTAAACAAAAAAGTCACTAACCTTAATCTCACATAAACAGCTTCTATTCACAAGTGGCTGCTTCCCCAAAGTACCTGACCACGGAAGAGGCAAACGAGGGGTCACCTCTATAGTACAATGTTAATACTCCTACTTAGGAGGCAATTAGGAACAGCACAGGAAGATCTTTTCTTCTCAGGAAATCAGGCAGAGCAGCTTTTGTGTGAAGTTTAACTTGTGCCAGCCATGGAACCAGAGATTTAATCATTTCTTAAACCTAAAATCTGCTCTGTGTCAGAACAAACTGTATTTTTACTGATATTTCAATGAAAGTTCTTTAAAGAACCTTATTATTTCTGAGTTCACTTTTCAACTTCTTCGATCAATTTTATTTCATTCCTTTGTGAGATACACGAACTCTCAAAAATATAGATTAAGACATGCCATAAGTTTCACCCAGAAACTAATTTAGTACCCATAAATAAAACCAACCAGATAATATCCCTTTCATCTCCATCCTACTTCAACCTAATACAGTTCCAAAGATTCCTCTAACTTGCTACTTTTCTTTTTCATCTCCAGCCCCCTAGAAGCAAGTAAGAGTTTCTTAGTTTGTAGCAAGCATTTTTTTCTGATCAAAAGTTAAGAGTATTGTCTCCTTCAGAACTACTCCAGAATGTCCAAACAGGCACGCCAAATCTAAATTCTCTCTCTGTCTTTGAAGATGGAGAAGCTGAAAAAGCAAAACTGGAGGCTTAGTAATTCATAAATTGTTAACCCAAACAGAAATCAGTGATTCAGTTCTTTACAAAGTACCTGGAAAATTCACATAAGTGAGTTTTTCCAAGTAGCATCAACTGCAATAGTGCCATCTTAGAAAGGATTTGAGAGATAAATAAGCCATACAGACAGACAAATAGAGCTTATCACTGCCTCTTGCAACATTTACATCAGACAGCATAAATCGTTCTGATCTGTCTGTATATACATTAACAGCAACTTCATAAAGGAAGTATTTCAGTAGTCAGTATGCATTAATCTAGAATTTTTTAGATTAACAGTTCATATGTCTATTACTGTATGAAAACTGTAAATACAGTCTTGTGTTTTACATTAAATATTATGCTGTAAATGTATGTACCCCCACCTATCTCCCAATACATCCAATTATCTTCAGAGTAATAGGGGAGCTTATGACCATACAGAGTTTGTCTGTTCACTTAAAATTCCACTTCAGAGATATCAAATACAGTAATGAGAATTAACATTTAAAATGCATCTTTAATCTAAAATCTTTTTGCAGAAAGTGAGTGCTCTCTATTAAAATTTAAATATTACATACACGCACTTAAAAGAAGAATTAAATGCTAATGGACAGAGCAGTCGGCTGGGGCACAACAATACATGGGTAAAAACAGAGCTTGCCCATTCCCTTTCTCCCCCCAATTTATCAAAGTTGAACCCTATCTGTTATTTCCTAATAATGAGTAATTAAATTCTTTTTGTAAATCTTTTCAATCAGTGTTGGATTTTATGATCCTGTATAACTGAATGAAATGAAAAGGTATGAAATTAAAATTCTGCTGCCTCAACAGTTATCATTTCCCAAATCGTTTAGGAACATCTTTAAAACAGACACCAACACAGATCACTCATGAAATCTCTTAATAATTTCTTTCCATTGCAAAAACTGAGCATTTACACCTAAAACCTTGGTTCCTGACTTCTACGCAGTTAACACATGAAAGAACATTACTTCCTGTCCAACAATAGCTTGGCTTATTTAAAAGTCTTTGAGGAAGGACCCCGATTATTTATTTTTATTTTTTTTAAACCTAATCATGCTATGTCATCCACATCATCCTGAAAAGAATTCCCAAAAAGAATTATAGGCAAGTGAGGCCTGATTATTCTTTAAGGCCACACAAATATTTTTCCAGGTTTACTAATTCTACTTTCACTCTAGGGCTTTCCCCACCTCCCCTCCATTTTGCCTCTTCCCCCTTTAAAAACAAACAAAAACAAACAACAAAACCCAAGACAACACAAACCAAAAAGCTTTTGCAGACTTTCATTCTGGTGCCAAAAATTGCTTCAAAGTGATATATAAAGTATCACTAACTACCCCAGCAATATTTGACTTCTAAAAGAAGCATTAGGCATGGGATCAGGACCTCATTAGTTACCATTCCATGCATTAGTTCTTCCAAAACTACTTCTAGGCACATTTCAATTTCAGACAGTTGCTCAGACTTGTCTCTGTAAGAACTGGCACATCCATGATGCCTTCTACGGAGACTTGTTTTTAAACGTTAACAAATTATTTGTCTTAAAATTGAGTAATTCTGTTTTAATTGTACTGATACTTCTTTTCTCTCATGACTCAAAAAAATGACTAAGTATGCCATTTAAAAAAATATCATTTACTTACTGTTCTCTGGCTCATTTTTTCTGTAAACAACATAGATCACATCCCCAGTCTGTAAAGGGTATGTCTGCTTCTTCACCACTTTCAGTTTATTAATTACTGTTCCGTTAGTACTGTAAAGAGAAAGAAAAGATAATAGCATAAATATTTTCATAATTACATAGGAGCAGGAAGGGAAAACACAAGATACTTTCAATGAAGAAAAAATAAAAATAAAAAAATTTAAGCCAGGATCAAAAAACACCAAACATCCAGAAACAAATAAAAAATTTGTCCCAAAGACAGACGTGCAGAGCTACTAGAACTTCAAAGCTCATTTGCAGCTACTGGTAAAGGGGTGGTAGCTGACAGATCTGACAAAAGATCCCTGACATTTGGCCAGTGTCTCAAACTAATTAGATAATTGTTTCTGTACAATAATCTCCACTCTTTAAGTACAAAACAGGAAAGGGCAAATGGGAGTTACATTTTAAAAGTTCTAGGTTATGTTTTACAATTAACACTAGGAATCTCCTAAGACATTTTGCGATGAAGGAACTTTTCCCGTAGTCGGGGATGTTATATAGTATTAATTTTTCTCCTCTCCTGCTTCAAATATTAAAAAAAAAGATAAAAAAAAAATTCCAAGGTTACTTAGACTGTCTGCAACTGAAAAGCGAGAAGTTAGTAAGGTAAGAAAGCAGTTATACATAATTAAAAGATGACTTGGAACATATTATTTTGATATTGGTAAAAACTCCAAGACTTATGGAAGAAATTAAATTGAGGAAGAGGAAAATGCAGAGCATTGCTGATTAACAGAGGTATCTCTGCTTCTTCACTATGGGTAATGTTTTATACACAGGCTATTAGTGTTTTATAACTGACTCAAGTTATTCAACTATTGAATAATTCCAGTTCCGTTGCAATAAGCCTCTTTCAGATCTGCAGCATTCTAGAATTTCAGACTCCTGCCATTCAAATTCTCACCAATTAGTACCAAATATAAAAGAACAGAAAATCAGCAAAGCAAACGGCTGCGCGAAATAACAGCAAGCCTCTGCTGCCACCTCCTGGAGGTCACCACTTGTGCCCAGGACACAACACAGCCTTCCTCAGACAGTTTCTCTGGTTATTTAGAAATAAGCACCTTCCCTTCTCATTGTTTTCCTTTTTAAAACAAACCCGAAAAAACCTCTTGCCATTTAGTAAGATGAACAGAGAAAAACTAGAACTTCCTACTGTTGCCGTTCTTGGACACAGAGTCAGAAGCATTAAAAAGTCAAAAGGAAAAGAAAGCCCTTTTGAATCACTACAGCAAGTCTTGTTCAAGGTACCAGTTCTTCCTCTGTCCTCTGCAACTGCTTTCACTATCTACATGGTTGAATCAACTAATCCAACGTAAATAACAAGATACAAAAAATTAGAAATGCTACTTTAAACATCACGAAATAAACAAAAATCTTTGGGTCACATCGATATTTGCTCTACGAAAGCATCTTCAGGTTTCTCCTATAAGCAAGAAAACCATTTTAAGCTTGCCTTTTATACCTCAGGCATACAGATGTGGACTAGCCTGAAAGACATAAGCATCAAAGAATCAGCAGAACAGAGCCATCACTAAAAACATGTATTCTTGGAAAAAGAAAAAAAAAAGATAAATCACCACACATCTAGTAACCACTTGTGCTTGATCTCACAAGGCAAGCTGCAGAAATAGCTACCCAAGATCCTAATTGTCAAACTGACTACAAATCGACAAATCTTTTCAGTTCTGCACAGTTCTACAGACTTCAATGAGAGCTGACTAACAAATTACTTGGCATCCATGGACCCAAAATGAAGTAGGAATAAACTGATACCACTTAACACAGAAAAACATAAGTTTTACTTAAATACATTACCAAACTCAAGTAGTTGCAGTTGTACTTCAGCCAATAATCAAAGGGGGAAAAAATATCCAGCTCCCCCAGATAATTGCATTACTCTTTCATTTCCAGTTTCAGGATTCGGCATGAGGCATTTAACAGATATGGTGACTTATCAGATTAATGTTGTGGACATTTTTTAACCAAACACACAAGATAAACTATGATATTCGTACACTCCTCTGACGTTTCAAATTAAAGTAAGTTCCCATAAAATAAGTAGAAAGAACAATGAGAATCCCAAATATGAAGGCCATTCATTAGGACTCAATATTGAATTGATACTAACTGGCTGTATAATTTTTGAGGTGGTGAAGAAAAACGGTGCTCTTGGATATAAATTGTCTCCACTGTGAAACAATGTCACAAAAGGTCCCAATGTCACTTTTCTAAAGAGTGGAAGAAAAAAAGTCAGGCCTTGACTCAATTCCAATGGGGTTGATGACTCTACAGTTTGATTAGGACAACTAAGATGATTAAGGGCTTGGAGCATCTGCCTTATGAGGAAAGGCTGAGAGAGCTGGGACTCTTTAGCCTAGAGAAGAGAAGGCTGAGGGGAGACCTTATTATGGCGTACAAGTATCTAAAGGGTGGGTTGAAGGAGGACGGAGCCAGGCTCTTTTCAATGGTTCCAAGTAACAGGACGAGGGGCAATGGGCACAAGTTAGAACACAGGAAGTTCCGTTCAAATACACGGAAACACTTCTTTACGGTGAGGGTGACAGAGCACTGGCACAGGCTGCCCAGGGAGGTTGTGGAGTCCCCTTCCCTGGAGATTTTCAAGACCCGCCTGGATGCAGTCCTGAGTAATGTGCTCTGGGCAATCCTGCTTTAGCAGGGGAGTTGGACTAGATGATCTCTAGAGGTCCCTTCCAACTCTGATAATTCTGTGATTAATGAACCATACATTACCTTTACTTCCCAATCACAACTGTTGTGCAGAATTGATGCGAACAGCTACATTTCACTCAGAACAAGCTTACTTTTGAAGTAAATTAATTATCTATGTGTTGTAAAATACTTTGGTATCCTTCCGAGAAAAATGCCAGTCTGTTAGTTCTCAGTAATTACTAGCATCTATCCAGGAAAACAATGTAATTTACTGTAAAGCTTCTGGGTTAATAGTTTTAATAGTTATCTGCTATTTAAATGCATATTATCCTGAACACACTGTAAACTGAAATGAGTCTTGAATTCTATTAAGTTAGAGAATCTCTTCTGTACTGTGTCAGAGTCCATTCTTTTAACGTTCACAGAAACAGTTTTGACTGGTGGGGAGGAGAATTTAACAGCAGAAAGAACACCAGTGTCAACTGAAGATCAACCTCTGATTTACTCACAGAAAGGGAATATCTGCTTGCCTGTCACATGACTATCAGCCGTGTGTAAATAGCTTCCTGTTCTGAAACATCACTTACTGCTTAGAATCCTTAAAAAAAAAAAAAAGTCTAGAAGACAACAAGAAGAGGTCTGTAAAAAAAAATTAACTTAGTTGCCTTTAAAAATTCTTTTTCAAAATGGAGAATCTTACAATTGCTTTTACCTAGGACAAGCCAACTACTGCCTCCACTGTGATAGGTCAGCTCATATTATTTGTTTTCTTTCAAGCAGTATAAAGCAACTTGTGCATGGTTTAGAAAATCAAGCAGAAATATACCCCCCAAAAGGGCAAGTCTGTGAATATTTTATTGTACTATTTGCTAGCTCTTGGGTTTTGTTACTTCCAAACTTCTATTTACTCAATAATTTTGAGTTCTCTACACATTTTCTTTCACCTGCAAATTTATGGTAATTCTTTCCAAAGTAGACCCAAGAACTCGTTATGCTACCAGGGAGATAAAAACCAGTGTTGGCTATTTGATGATATTCTCTGGTTTAGCTGCAATACAGAAACAAAGTCCACTCAGTTCAACTGTCCCACACTAGCTGCCTCCTTCAATGCATTCCTCTTCACCAGAAAAATCTGAGCTTGACCACAGCAATGTTTCCAAACTGTTTTCCACTTCAGAGAAGAAAAAGCTGATGTTGCAGTATTTTTCTAGGACTTTGGGAATCTGTATTGCCAACTCAAACATTCAAAAATCTTCTTCTTTCAGCCTGCTTGATTTTTTTGGAGCTCATCTGATATTCGGCACAAACCTTGGACGACCCAGAAGAATAGTCTTCTGCAAGTAGTCAGATCAACTTGTTTAGTCTCTCGATTCAGCAAACAGTAGCCACACTTCATACCAACTGACAGGCAAGCAAAATACATAAAGGATCTTCTTTTTTGTTAGATACATAGAAGTGTAACATGCATAAGCAGCTAATTGGTAGTACTCCATAGGTGCAGCCTTTCTATTACACTACCATTGTAACAAGCCCCACCTTTCCATGCATATAGAAAATTAACTTTAATTTGGCGTTGCTAGTTTTCTGCTGGCTGCACCTTCTGCCTCAGGGGGAGGGGGGTTGTGCATGTGTAGAGAAAAAAAAAAAAAAGACAGGAATGTTTCTGCATCATTTGCAATTCCTTTAGCTTGTATTGCCATGATATTGGTATATACTAATTCTACCAGCTACAGGCAACTGAAACTAGGGATGGTTTCTCAAGCTTACATTTAGACCTACACTCTGAGACTGCCATGACAGGCAAACATGGCCTCATCTGTTGTTTGAAATGTCTTGAAATTTGGGATAACATTGGAGAATGAAAATTACAAGCCATTTTCTAGACATCCTAGCTGGGCCTGATATTTTTCCCCAAAATTTCGCATTCCATCCTACAGCTTCCAGGAGTATAAACCCTCTAACAATCTTCACAGGGACTTATCCTGTTTATTTTATCTAGCTACAACCTAGAAGTAGGGAGGAAATACACCCTCATCAAGCTTGTGGATGACATCAAAGCAGGGCCAGAGCTGCGCTGCCATTCAGAGGCACTTAGGCAAGCTAGAGGAATGGGCCCATGACATTCAGTGAGGCCAAACACTAAGTCCTGCACCTGGGATGGAATAACCACCTGCAATAGTACAGGCTAGAGACCAACCAGCAAGAGTTCTTGGCGGATCTTATGAATAAGCATAAGATCATACACCTTGGACTTATGCCTAGGCATAAGTCAGCAGCATGCCCTGGCAGCAATGAAGGCCTACAGCACACTTGGCTGTATTAACAGGGGTGTAGTCAGAAACTCAAGTGAAATGATTATTATTCCCCTTTACTTGGAACTCATTAGTCCACATCTACAATATTACCTTTGGGGTCACCAAGTACAAGGTCGGTCTTGATAAACTTGAGTGAGTCCAGTGGATAGCCACTGCCATGGCCAGAGGGCTAGAGCACAAGACTTATGAGCTAAGAGGCAACAGGGCTTGTTTTGCCTGGGAGAAGTAGTACCTATGAGGAAGTTACCAAGACAGAACAGGTTCTTTACTGAGGTGACTGTCGTGGTTTGGGCCAGGACAGTGACAAAGGTCATAAATTGAAACACGGAAGATTCAAACAGGCTGCAAGGGGAAAAGAAAACCCAAACCAACAAACCACTACAAGGATAATCAAGGTTTGGTATCAGGGCCTGAGAGACTACAGAAAATCTGTCCTTGGAGGATTTCAAGACCTGACTAGAGAAAGCCTAAACAACCTAGTCCAAATCCAGTGGTGGCCCATCTTTGACAGAGTTTGAACTAAGTGACCTCCTGAGGTCTCTTCCTACCTGAATAATTCTGTATGTTCAGTTTTACTCAAGGAAATAAAGAGGAATGCGTAGCCCATGTAAATCTCTGGAAGTGAGTTTCTCACCCTGAAAAAGACTCCTTTTAATAGCAATATAGCTACTAATTGATCAAGAGGCAGAAAAGGAGCAGAAGTGCAAGAATTCTGCTGAAAGAAAAATGTCAACTAAAGCTCGTGCATTCTGCCAGTGCCCCCCCCCCAAATGTACATGCCATTCAATTAGACAGTTCAAAGGTTTTTCAGAATATTCTTAGAGGGATTTTTGTCAAAAGCTCAGCAGGTATTTGATACTAACCCTGAGCTACCAGAACAATATATTTAATTGCATTCTGGGATATTGGAACAGGGATTCAGCATGATACCCTTCATAACCTCAAATGTGAAATTTCCTCTTTATGTATGTACATCAATATATTTTGAAGTGTCGTCTTCGGGTAAAATGCCTTCCAGACATGAAAAATGGGGGAAACTGGCAGAAAAGTATTATTTGTTTCTTTACTGACTGCAATAACCCGTCAGAAAAAGAACATGGTTTACAGAAGCATTTTAAAATGTCACAGAGTTCTTGAAATGTAATAAACCAGAAGCTTTCTGTCATCTTAGACAAAAAAATGCTGTCAAAAATGAAGCAGATAAAAATTTGAAGAGGGTTACAATCTCCTCCTAAGAAACACCATTCCATTCAAATTCCTATCTCAATTTTTATAAAGGAGACTAGAAAACAAACTAAAATCCATTGGAAACCACCCACAACCCCTGCAGTGCTATTTGTACTCCCACAGTAGCCTTAGAACTCTACAGGAAATAGCCTCACCAGTATAGTAAGTGAAGAAATATGTAACTAACTTTATACACTAAAAGTAGTTGCATTAAATTAGCTTAGCTTTTTAAGAGTAGTTCCAGTGAGGTATGTGCTTGAATCTTTCTACACTAAGGGCCTAGTTCTCACACCCCTAACTTAACACAGAAACACCCAGAAGAAAAAGTAATCATTCTGGTTAAATGAAAGAAAACATAACTGAAATATCAAAAGTAGAAATCTAGCAAACATCTTTTATGATTAAATTAATTGAATAGGCTCCAACCTCCATCTGACATGCCTACCACAAGCGCTAGACTACTACGGTACCTATGATATATAGACTACTGATATTTTGAATACCAGAAAGAGGTATAACAAGTAAAGATTTATACTCCACATTTATTTTATGCTTTGAGATTGTCACGGCAGGTATTTTCCTTCCCTACACAAGTGCCTGAAATGAGGCATACTAATGCCTAGAGCTTTTAAGAATGTTGGCATCGCTTTTTTCACAAGTCTAAAGAAATACACTACAGAACTATTACATCCACAGTATTTTTCATCCAGTAGACTATGAATTCCTTTGTAGAGGAAAAAAAAATATTTAGAAAGAGTCACCCCCCCCCCAAACCTAGATTTAAAAGAAGTGAAAAAAAAGAAACAAAAAAGAGGTTTTACTATTGATGCCTCGAGCAATACACAAGAATTTACTTCACAGACCAAAAAGAAGACAACAGTAGAAATTTACAGAAGAACAAACCTTGTATCTTCCAATGACACTTGACCAGATTCTTCATCTACTACGATTTTACAGTGATCTCCAGACACCAACTTGTTGCCAGGGAAAGATAAGTCACAACCTTAAAAAGAAAGCAGATTTTCCAGTGTGCTTAAAAATACACATTACACAGACAGATCAGCATTCTACATGGCTATAAACGCACAACAAACTGACTCATGTACATCTGCAATAGTTCAAAACTTCTACTGGCATATAGGCAGCAACACAGTCTAGTACGTGAAACATAAATACAAGCAGTGAGATAGCTCCATGTGCTGATAAAAGCTTATTTCAACCATTTCAAGATGTTTTAGTTCCCTTCCCCCCCCAGTTCTAGCCCTTATAGATGGAAATCAAATCACAATTACTCTGTTCTAGAGTGGTACAGAGATAAATTCACACATATTTGAAGTATTCAATCTAAATTCTAGAGGCATACATCACAGAGCACCCAGCTCTTTTTCCACATCATTCTAACACTGTTTCATTGGATTTAATTTCTGCTTTATCCTAGTATACGGGGGGGAAGTCATAGGAACTAACAGCTGATAAATAAGAGAGTATCACTGTTCTATGTTAAAGTCTTTTTCTTTTATTTCTTTTTAAACAGAAAAATTTTCCTCACCTCTCTTGACAGTGCTGTTACATTAATAAAGCTGAAGGAAGACTGAAAAACCAGGACTAAGATCTAGGGATATGCAGAAGTGTAATGACAACATTGACATGATAGAAACCTTCTTACCTACAACTCCAGGGCTCTGAGAAAATCTGCTATTTTTATCTCATTTTACCTTTGAACGCTCAAGGCAATGCTCAAGGTTCTCTGTGTAAGACACTAATCTTCCTCACGAATGACTCAAAATTCTTGCTAACACAAAAGTTATAATTAACAAACATGATTCACTTCCACCTATTCACACTGTAGGTCCACTGTATCTCAGCCTGCAAGAATAATGTATCCAGAACAGTAATAGCCACTACATACGCCAGTGACAGTTTATCACTAGTCAACTGCTAATAGTCAAGGAGCAATCAACACCTACAAAGTTAACTGCTGCAACACAATTTGTGATACTAGGAAGCCCACGGAAAGCAAGTAGACTACATTTTATTCAGGAGCATGCCAATGTTTCTATTCTATTCTACGGAGTTGGACTTTCATATGGGAGCAGGAAGGACAAAATGCCCTAAACAAGCATTTCTAATGCTCCTGAAGATTTTCTAAGTAATATGTATGACCCAAAGATTGGTATTCTTGTAACCATTTATTTTATCAGTCCATTAGCAAACAGTTATGGAAGCAACAGAACCACAAAAAAATCATATTTTTCTGCAAGATAACCCTCAATGGGACCTCAATTTGAAGAATTTACCGACAGCTTAGATAATGATAATCCATCTAAATGTATATTACCAAATGTAAACAGGCAAAACATTTTTCCTATAATACATAATCTGAATTTCTCATAGAGCTATAGCATCTGGTGTTTGTTCGAGACTATTTACAGTCCAATGAACTGATGAACAGGAAACTGAAAAATACTGCTGTCAGGGCAAAGTAAAAAAATTAAAACACTGTGATGATAGTTTTAAATACAGTAAGCATTAAATCCTTTAAAATAAAGGCAAGTAATAATAGCCCTAGACTCTGAGAATAGAGCTTTCAAATCCACTCTCACAGAAACTTTCAGTGCTTGTTAGCAATCTTTATATGGCCAGAAGAATTAAGGGCTTTTATGTGGGCGTTCTCTTTTCTGTGAAGCACAAGCATTTTGCATTACAGTTCCAACTTATTTTAACCACAGAAACGAAATGCGAACAAAAACAGGACTGACACACAGAAACCCTTCTGAATCAACAATCTTTTTTTCTCGTTTGTACAAACTGTCACAGACAACCTACAAGGCATATTCACTTTTAAACACGTGCAAGTTGGTAAAAAAGAAAAGGTCATTGTAAAACTTCCTCTCCACACAGAGCCAAGATGTAAATTAAGCGCAAAGGACTGCCTGGCAAGCACCTTCAACAGTTGGAAGCACCAAACCCAACTAGTTTCATTCCATCTTCCAATGTTTTAAAGGCCGGTAGAGGGTATCGCTACTGTCCCCCCACCACCACCCTATGCCAGCGCAGCGTGTCCCTGTCCCACCTTTCTTCCGACCAATTGTCCATTCTCTTTTCAGCAGCAAGACGTGCGGCTCTGCCTCATCAGCACCCAGCCGGATCAGCTTCCCCCAGGGCTGCTGCTGCTGGCTCTGCTCGCCTCCTTCCGAGTGCTCCATTTGGATTCACATCTGACAAAAACAAACAAAGCGAACCCAAACCCCACCATCACACAGAACCCGGGGAGGGGGGAGGAGAGGGCTCGGTCGGCGTCGGCAACCCCCCCCCCCCGCGGGCCGGGCCCTACGCGCCACCGCCCCGCAGCCTCTCACACTCCGGGGGGCTCCCCCAACTCCTGCCCTGCCCGCTTCCTTTTGTGTGGAGTCGGAAGCCCTCCCCCTAGGCCACTCGGCCCCCGCAGCCAGCCCACTCCCTTCCCTTCGCCCCCACGCCACAGGGCCTGAGGGGGAGCGGGCTGAGGCGGCCTCCCTCTCTCCTTCCCTCCCTCCGCTCACTTCTCTCCCCAACTTTCCGCCCCCAGAGGGCCCCGCTCCCCCGGCGGCGAGGGGCGGGCAGGGGGTGCGGCACCCCCCGCTCCCCCTGACCGCCTCCGCCCGCCCCCTCCGGCCCGGCGCCCCCTCCCCTCGACGCCGGCCCTTACACCCCGTCCCGCGGCCGAGGCGGCTCCTGTCAACAGACATTGCCGATCAGCTGATCAGGGCAGGGCGGGGCCAGGCTTGCCATTGGAGGCGGTGCACGGCAGGAGAGGTGGGCCTTCCGGCGACTACCACCGAGCCAAGCGAGCTAGAGCGCCGCGTCTTCCGGGGAGGCCGCGGCGCGCCGCCGTGCATAAAGAAAAGAAAGGCGATAGCGAGGCTGGGGTACCGGTGGCGCCGCGGCGGACATCTTGGGTGTGGGCCGGCTCGCAAGCGGAACAAGGCGTTCGCCGCCATCTTTGGTGCGGGCGGATCGAGCTCCTCGCAGCGAGTTGCGTATGCAGGCAGCCGGCTGAGCTCGTTTAGTCAGTCGCATACAGTGAAAAATACTTGTAGTTTAACTTTTTGATGTTGAAGAGTTATTAGTTTGCCAGTGGCGATTGAATAAAAACATACTTGCTGTTCCAGGGACATGCTGGAGAAAGAAAGTTCACACTGAGGCAGGATCAGTGCCCATTGATGGAGGTTCATGCCCAGAGGGGGCACCGCAGTTTTAATTAGGAGGCTCTAACAAACCCAAACCTTCAGTTACTGGGGACAAGAGCAAGCAGTGGAGCTTTCTGCACCTTAAGAAGTGTCACTTTGCTCTTTGTTGCCCCACCGACAACTTCAATTCAGTGTCCACTTCTACAGTAATTGGAAACTAGCTTAAAAAAAAAAGACCTAAAACAGCAACAAAACCCCCCAAACAAAACAGCAAGTGGCAGATCTCCTCAGTTCCCCAATGGCAGCCCCATCTCCTGCGGCCATATGCTGGTGTGGCATGCTGGGCCTGTGTTCCCAGCCTTGCCACACCAACCCTGCCTCTGTGGGGCCATCACCCTCATCATCTTTTCCCCACCTCCCTGCTGCATCTTCCCACCCTCTCCATTCCACTGGGAGCCACCTCAGAGAGCTAAAATGACCGAAAACAAATCACTCCCTTGGTTGCTTACATCCTGCTCCTGCCTTGGGCTGGTCTGGGCCTCAGTACGTACTCCATACTGTCTTCACCCGCCGGCCTCATAGCCGGGCTACCCCAGGCAGTTGCCCCTCGTCCGCCCAACTGGGCCCAGCAGGTTTCCAGCTGGCTGCTGCCTTTCCTCTGCCAGGCCTGTCCCAATAGTTGGAGCTTCTTCCTCACAGTTTGCTGAAAGACGCCTTATGCATCAGTCTTTCTTCCCTTGATCTGATCGTTGAAGGATTCCACAACCTAACCCAAATCAGCTAACATAACCCGCCCCCCCCAAATGGCCATCGAGAAAAACAGTACCTGAAATTTGATAGTCCTTTCCCCCTCTGTGTAAAACACGATCACTACTACCCACTTGTTGATCTGCTTGTTTCTCTGTATTGGTTTTGTGTTTGTTTGTTGTTTTTTTTCCTGGGACATTTGTACCATCAAATTTTTTTTAGGCCAATTAGCACCCCGTTAAAAGTGCCTTAGGGAAACAAATTGTAGTCCTTTTAAACAACACCAGTAGCAACCTTCTAGTTGTGAATTCCTTGATCACATGCATCGGAAGAACTCAAACAGTTTTATGTTCATCAAAACAGAGGAGGAAGAAGCTGAGCTATCCTGGACCTCCCTGCTGGTTGCTGGTTACCTTCTTAAATTAGTCATATAACATGTGCAGAGGCAGTGAATCTTTTTTTTTTTTTCTCCTTTGCTCAAATGATTTTGAAGTTTGGATTAAATCAGAAGGCATGAAAACAGAAACAAAACACTGAAAACAAAACCATTTGCAATTCTTTGCTTTGATACTCCTACTTGGTTCACAGGGTTGAGCTCTCAGGTTTGCTTTTATCTTAACCTTTCCTGGAAACCCCGGAGATCCCCTTGGCCACATGAATCTTGCAGCAATATCAGCCTGTGCAAGAGAGATGCACGGGACTACTGATACAAGCAAAATTATTCAAATATAAAAGTGTTTTGGGTCTGCAGTTTCAGCTGATACCTAATACACAGTATTGCTTCACGGTTCTCAGTTGCATGGGCCCCAGTTCAGGAGAAAATGTAAGCACACGTGTAAGTCAAAATTGAAGCACATACTTAAGAGCTTTGTGTTATTGACCTTAGTCTATAACTCTTCCCTTAGTAATAATACTACCAAAAAACGGTTCTTTGAGGCCTGACTGTCTGCATTCCTCCAAAAGGATTTGTCTGTAAAATAACCTCCTTATTTTCAACTTTGTCCTCACTGAGGACTAGTGCCTTTTACACATTTGAAGAGAGGCACATCAGTGGAAGTTACAATCACTCAAAAGCATTGTCATGGTGCTTCATTTTTATTACTGCTCACAGTGACTAGTAATTGTTATCTCTGAGTGGCAGAGGAAAATACCAGCACATGGGAGATGCAACTAAAAGCCCAACAACCAAATCTTTTGTGTAAACTGTAGCATTAGCTGGGGGAGGAAGTTGTTTTGTTATATTGCGGCATTGAGAAAACATATTTTCGAAATATTCCTGCCAAGAGATCTCTCTGCAACAACATCAAGGAATTACTGTGCCTCGGTGATAGCACAGTGCAAGCAAACGATTGGTTCAGCCCTCGCAGCTCTCCCATAGTATCCATGTAAAAAGACAGCAAGTGAAACATACAGCTAGCTTAACGAGTCCTGTGTGGTTAGGAGACTCAATTAAAATTAAATTATACAACAAATTAGGTTTTAAATGCTGCGCTGCTTAGCCAGCCAGACAAATAATAATTAGAGATGTACTGATCTGCTGCTATGTGCAGTTGAACAGCAGACTGCTGTAACTGCTTTTAATGTACACTGACGACAATTCCCTCCCAGCTCAGGGTAGTTTTATATGACATTGCAAGTAAGCCATCCCTCAACAGGCCTGTTTTGTACTTGTTACCCTCGTGAGCTGGGCAGAATGGACAGGATCTTTTACTAGAGTCCGTCTTTCCCATCTCTTCCATCAATTAATGTTTCTTTAGCAATATACCTTCCCCTCTTCTTTCCTTCTAGAATCCAGGTCATTCTAGATGGAATTAATTTTCAGGCTCTGAATTGTGTAGGTATACATATTTTAGATTAAGGAGAAAAAGAAGCTACAAATATTTTTATTTTTTTCCCCCCCTACCAATAGCGGTACACATACCAGCAGTTTCAAAATACTCTACGATGCATAGATGGATACAAGCCAGAAACTGCCATCTCTGATACCAGTTCTAGCAAGAGAAATTTAGGAGCTCCTGGTAAAGAACAACATAGAAATCAGTCCAATTGCAAATGACCTGAAGGCAGCTACTCAAATCCTAATGTAAAATTTCAAATGTATTTGTGTTGCATTGATGTCTGGAGCCCTCTATCACCCTGTGATAGATAACATTTAGAAAGACTAGTGCTGTTTAATTTTCTCTGGGATTTGTTTCACCTCTGGTGAAAGTAATATTAAATTCTTAACATCAGATCTGGCAAATGCAACATGGAAAATATGTTTCATGATTAAACTAATAATTATGTGTTCTGCATGGAAAATAAAGTATTTAAAGATCATCCTAAGCCAGCAAGAGTAATGTTATCATACAGCCATCTTCAGTTGTGGTTTCCTACTGCTGGCTGCTTGTCTGTGGGTAAGGAAAAATAGCTTCATAGCACAAAAGAAAACATACCAAGGACAGACTTTTAGTCAAACATTTTTCCAAATACTGATAGTCCAATCCTGCAGATTGATGTTCCTGCCATGCTGTAAATGAGAATGCACTATTAACATGAAGGGTTTTCTGAGTCAGGCAGCCAGCCCCAGATCTCTTCCTTATTATGTGGTAGAAAAAGGAAGACAGCCAGACACGCCAGAGACATCATATGAGAATGCAAAAGGAAAAGGATCATTTTTGTCCTTTTTCTTATTCTGTCTATCCAGACATCCATTACTGACCACTGCTAGTGTTTGGGAAACTTTTACTCTAGGGGAAACTAGCATGGCAGTTCCTGTGTTGTGACTCTCTTGCCTTATTAGTCCACTGCAAAGCCTTTCAATTAGTCACGAATTACAAGGTTAAGCCGCAATGAGTTTGAGTTTAAGTAAGTCAAAATGAAGGACACCCTGGGAAAGGCAAAGGACCTTCCAGGAAATCAAACAAAACCAACACACTGAAATCATGCACACAGGAGCTAGTGAAGCAATGCAGTTCACACAGAATCACAGAATGGTCAGGGTTGGAAGCAACCTCTGGGGATCATCTAGTCCAACCCCCAAGGAAGAAGTTCCTCTCGGCAGGGACCATGACTGAGGTTTGCTGCTGGGGCAGAAGGAGCAATGAAGAGACTGTGCTGTGCCCAGCTGACAAACATAGGTCGAAAATAACGCAATTATTGTTCACACTTCACAGGTTAGCTTCACTGGATGCAGTACTGATTAACAACATTCCCAATTCTCTTTGAACCCTCTTTGTAAATGGAGCCAGGTATTTCCTGAAGAGAGCTAAGAAACAATAATAATTAAAAAACCTTGTTGACATTTCTTTTTAGAAATCACTAACATCCAATTACTATGTTACATTCCAATAAAATTTTAAAGCTGTGTAAATATGCATTTTGGCATTATTTGCACCTTTCTTTTCTTGCAGCCTGGAGGGGGAAAGCACTTTAAACTTTTGCCTTTGGCATTTTTTAGTTTCTGGGCATCAAACTCTGTAGCTAGCTTGCAAGCCCAGCACATGGTCATTTCTGCCTAAGAAAGCGATTCCACTTGATTAGCAAAATGGAAATATTTCTAATAGCCTTAGGTTTTCTAAGACATGGGTTTAGTTTGTTTTGTAAATCCAGGCACAGCCCTACACTAAGGTCTTTGCCCATTTTTACCTGGCATGAGCCCACGCTACCCATGAGATTAAGGAAGTATACTGACTCTTACGTATCTTGGACCAGATTCAAATGGACCCCTTTAATGGTTCTTATTGTCATTTATAGGTGACATTACAGGTTTTCTTTTTGATCATTTAATTCATGATGTTAGAGAAATTCTCCAGCACTTCCCCAGTCATATTCTTGGATTGACATGTTTAGTCTGAGGAAGAAAAAAAAAATTGCATGCATTATCTCGGGATGAAAAACTGCCTACAGAAAAATTACATTAATATTTCTGTAAAGACTCCCTCTCCATAGATAATTGTGAAAATTTTCAATCTAGTTAATCGATTGCATCAAAGGGGATTTTTAAAATTTCTTTCCTTTAAGTGTTTTCAAACGTACTTCCTCCAGGGGGTGCCAAATTAACACCACTGGAAAGTAAAAAAGTATAAATTATCCACACCAAGGACATAACAACAGTCCATACTATACATTACACTGTACCTTGCGAGTGATGCACCCCTCCAGCCTGAGCCAAAGGCACCAGTGTTTAGAGTGAAATTTCTCAGCTGTTCACTTGTGAGCCTCTCTTGAAGTCAGAAACAGTGCTGACTAGTCCTACAATTAATGTCATGTACATTCCCTACTGAGTTCAGACAGGGCACATCCCTTGGAAAGTTGTTGAAGAGTGGCTGAGTGGAGAAATACATCCATCTCAGCCTTTGAAGGAAAGAGACCTTGGGGAGGGGAGTAGATACAAATGCAGTGACAGCTGTATGTAGCTTCAACCAGCTTATGAATAAGGGCAGAAACCTGGACGCAAGAACTAAAATGATGCAGAAAAGCCGAGGAAAAGATGATCAGGAGTGTCATCAGGTTTTCTACAGGTCTGAAGGGAATGTCAGCCCCAAGTAGGATCTCTGTAGATGTCATTAAAGCAGAGGAGAAGTTTCACTGACTCAGAAAATAGGGATCTATCACTTAAAACAGAAAGCTTGCTTTGAACAAGTGACCTCTTTATTCTTAGGGAAGTCTATTTACTACATGAGAAAATCAATCTAATAACTGTTTCCAGACAAAGGAGCAAGAGCAAAAGAAATTGTTAGGAAGTAATATAATAATATATATACCTTTTCCACGTTTCACTGCTCATGTTTTTTCTTTTATCTACACAGCAGTTAAAATAATCACACAGTCCAGATATTCTGGATCCTTCACCCACGGTATTAGAAATATTACTGAAAGAGTGCCTGGTTATCTTCTACTTGACAGTAAAATCTCTGCTGGATGATTATTTAAGTAGAAGACTCCAATAGTAAAAGACAAAATCCCCAATATATACTTACTTTGTCCTCTCATTTCAAAATGTAAGTTTACTTCTCTTACTTTGAGATTAGCCATGAAAGCCAACACTAGCAGAGAAAACTAGTATAATTAATCCATTACATCATATAAGTGTGGACATTGTCAGAATGAAAAAAAAATCCTAATATTAATCCATTATTAGGGCAATCTTAGATCCAGGACTATCAATTAACACTGTATTGAGATGCAGAAGACATGCTCATTATTCCAAAAAATCACCTCACTATATTCTCAGTTCCATATACCAGAGGAGTACCATTGCAGTCACTAATAAGCAACTTCGCATCAGCTGGAAATACAATCACTTTTGTAGACCAGGCAAAGCTGTGGAAGCACAATGAATTAATGAACCAAACCTTGAATGTTAGGAGTGATTTCTGTGACCATGTAGGGAGCTGTAGCAATGGGCTCCAGAGGGAAAGCTTCCGTAGTCTTCCTTCTGGAGAGTAGATGCTGAAAGTTTTCAGCTCTTCTGGGGGATGGAGAGCACACTTTGGTGGAGTTCAGGAGGAAGCAGATCACCTATCCAGGTGTTCTGTCCATCTTTGTAATGGGTTGTAGTTTGCTATACAACCACCCCAGGAAGTGCTGTCCCTGGTACAAGGAGGACAAATCCCCTTTCAAGGGAATGTAGAGGCAGAAAAGGTAACCAAAGAAACAGGAACGATGGCCTGAGAACAGTTCCTCCTCCCAGGCTGTTGGGGTAGGTCTTTAAATCACAGCCTGATAGAGCAGTAGGCTAAGCAACATACAGTCAAGATGTTTCATGAGATTTATTTTTATTTTACGTATTGCATGGTGTAATGATCTGTAAATTGACTGGTATAGGTGCTGAACCAGAGGCAAGTAGATAAGAACTAGATATCACCTGCAGTACATACCTGGAAGTCTA
This sequence comes from Vanellus vanellus, assembly GCF_965231255.1. Classification (NCBI taxonomy): domain Eukaryota; kingdom Metazoa; phylum Chordata; class Aves; order Charadriiformes; family Charadriidae; genus Vanellus; species Vanellus vanellus. The sequence continues at coordinate 8,614,896 of NC_138921.1, forward strand.
GTAATTTTTTTTTGTAAATGATAGCACACCCTAAATTGCATCACCTTCAGACTAGACACTGGGATTAACGGGACGTTTTGTCTTGTTCCTTGCTTTCTCTCAGTGCTATAGTCTAGACACACATTGTTATTTTTATTTTGCATTACCTTTGGAGATGCAGGTTTGCACACTAACCTGTTTTACACTGAATTGCCTCCTGGGAAAGGGAAGAGTCTGTCTTCTATATCCTGTGCAAAAACAAAGGTCCCATTACATCTTGTCTGTCTTACTATTGGCAGGGAGTTATATCCATCAACACTGGGGGATGGTGCAGCATTTTTTATTTTTTATTTGATTTATTAAAAATCCCTGCTGTGGATATTAAGAGGAAATCAGCCATAATTCAGGAGCAGTAGTTCTGATGGACAGTGAGATGGAAGGTTTCATATTAAAGCCTTAGGAGGCCAAAAAGAAAATTGAAAATCTGGAAGTATCGGCTGATGGGCTCTATACTTTCATTATAAAGAACACCAAGCTCTATAAACCTCTTGGCGGGAGGGATAAGAGTAGAATCAAAACAATGACCTTGAGATCAGTCTCAGGCTAAGGAACAGTAGGCTTACAACAGATGCCAAGTAAAGGAGAGGAAAAGGAAATGGAAGTCAGATGTCGTCTTCAACTTGGACCTTGTTCTGGGAGCTCCTGGTCAAAAAATGTCCACATTTATGGTTTCTTCCTGTATAACAAAACATATATATATAATCTTTTCTCCCCATCCAGGCAGCTGGAACTCTTAACTAGGTTCTCTTTACTTTGCATCTCCACTGCTGCATTATTCTCTCCTGTTTTTGTCATCTGATATCTCACCCCATTCTTTTTCCTAGCCAGTGCCCTGCTTTAACCAGATCACTTTCTATTTACATTCCTCCTTTGATTCACCATTCGCTATTGCAGCAAGCAAAAAGCTGTTAAATTAATTTCCAGGACTTGTTTTGACCAACGTCATCAAGTCTATCATCTTAAATTCACTATTAGGAGTCAGAGCTCACCTCTGCCAGTCTGTATCACCTCTTTGTTGCTTTTTCCAATGACTACCATATGCTTTTTTTCTCCCCAAACTGCCATTCCTCCATTGTAGGAATGGTCTTGTCCTGGTTTGAGGTAAACCAGAACCAATTTTCTGTTCAGTAATTTTACATTGCAGCTAAGCCTCTTCTAACTAAGTGAACTCTCTGAAATTAACAGCATAATTTTAAGACTGTAGTCTGCTCCCAGAGACTGATAAGACCTGATTGTTTCTAATTTATGCCAAGAAATGGTATGCAGAGAGGCTCTTGCTTATACTTATTGCTATAACAACCAAGGTCAGTTAACTTTGCTATATGCCCCGTTGGAGGGTCAGAAGTGGAAAAGTGTAGAGGGTTCCCACCTGCAGGGAGGAACGGACAGAACCGGTGACCCAAAACTGACCAGCAGGGTATTCCATCCCATCTGCATCATGGTCAGTATAAAAGCTGAGGGATCAAAGGGTCAGCTTCTTCCTTTAATGGCCAGTGTCCGAAGAGGACTCTGTCTATTTGTCTGCCTTTGATCCCAATCCATGTGTTCCTCAATCCAGATCGAGAATCCAGTTTCTGTCCATCACTGAGTCCAGTCTGGGACTTTCCCAGTGTCTACCAGTAATCATCGTCCTGGGAGCTCCATACAGTTTTGTATGTGATGAATACATTTCATTATTTTCTTTTTATTATTTTATTAATATTTTCATTAAAGTAGTTTAGTTTTCTTTTAAACTCATAGGTCTCTTTCTCTCTCTTCCTCCTCTCCCTGAAGGGAGATGTTCTCCCTTCTCTGAAGGGAGAGAGGTCAGAGAGCGTCTGTTGTTCATTACAGTGGCCAGTCCAGCCCAAACCATGACAGATTTATTGGTGCCCAACATGAGGCATGAGCGAGGCTTGACCAAGACAGTTCTGTTACAGCTATAGAAATAAGTTAATCATCATCCTTCAAAGCTTTTTTTTCCTGCGATACCTACAAAAGCACCTGTCACCAGGTGACTAGATGGCATGCCAAGACCATAGGCTAATACACTAACTTTATCTTATCTTATTGTTTTCTTATACTATTCCATCTGCCTGTCCCTGATACCCATGTGTTATCTCCTGTCACGTGCTTGGCTTGGGTGATCTTTGGCATGTAGGCCCCTTTCCTGTTTCACACATGCGCTGAACCTCATATCATATAGTAGAGACCTGGTCAATACTTACAGCATGCAGGGACTATAGCAGTGCAAATAATTAACACCACTCTTTCCTCACTTCTAAGCAGATGGATGTTGTTCTCCTCCAGTTCACCAACAGTGAAGTGACGAGTGGGAGAAAATGCAGTTCTCTGCTGTTATATAAATAGTGGGGCTAGAGAGGCTCAGCCTGCTGCGGTAAGGATGGTGTTGCTTACTAATAGCAATCTCTCAGCCAGGAGAGAGGGTTTGATGGGTTCTAAAGAAGTACCAGTTCTCATGGTATGGTGCATAAAGCAATGCAGAGAGAAAAGTTGATTTATATATGGACTTTATCCCACATTTCCTCCTAAACCTGATCTCAATCTAAAGAAATAATATTGTACAACCTTATTTGGGCTGGGCTTAGAGAAGCCAAAAAAGCATACATCATTTGATAGCTAAAGCTCTGGAGGAAACTGGTTATGATTTATGGGGGTGTTGGAACACCCACAGCTCAGCATCCAAAGCCACTGAGACAGCAGGAAAATGTGGGTGTTGGTACACCATCACCATGTATTTTTTTCATATGTGAACACTGGTTGCTTGAACACCCTGCATTCAAGTTTGACAGACTGTAAAGTACTGAAAGTCACAATATCGGCCTTGATGTTACTCGTTTTATGGCATTCTCATCTTTTACAGCAGTGTATACACGGGGGAGTAATGATTCAAGAGGTCACCTAAATCATTGGTTTCCAGCTTATGGTCTGCAGAGCCTGGCAAGCCCATGGAAAACTTCTAAAGAGTCTGCAAAAAGTAATTGAGAAAAAGCAAGTTCATATGTGCCAGACAGCAATCTACATATGTGAAATTCCTGAAGGAGTCTACACTACTGCTGAAAATTTTTTTAGGGGTCCACAAATCAAAAAAGGTTGAAAAACCACTGACCTAAATCTTCTGCAACAGCAAATGGCCTAGAACTGCAGCAATATGAGAACTTGGTACTAGGAAATAGCATGACAGCTAAGCAGCACAAAATCTCTGCAGCTTCTCACAGATGTAAATGGAAGCAAGTAGGACAGACACATATCTGTTTAGCTTTTGTAAGTATTTGTTCAGGGATTAGTGTTAAAACAGACTCAGAGAATAAAAAGGACAGCCCAGCTCAATGCTAACTAAAGTAATCTTGACTACAGATTACTGCATGCAACAAATCTGGAGATGGATGTGTTCCTTATACAGATTGGTTATTTCAAAGCCTGAACTTTCACCAAGTTTAAAAAAAAAATATCAGACAAGGACAATCCCTATTAAGGCTTCATGTAGTTATTTCAGTAGGTTCTCTGGAAATAAGCTTGTTTCTCTGCTGATTTTTCTTCTGGCAGAACCAATTCATTCTTGGCCTTTACAAGCTGGTCTTTTACATTTGCTTCAAAATTGGATTTAGGCCTCTGGGGATAACTGATGTCAGCCTTCCTAATGTAGTGTCAACATGAAGACACAAAGAGATAAAAAGTCAGTTTCACTTAGAGTTTCCTTTTTCCAGGGTCTAATCTGGATTTTTCACTCTCTTTCGCTTTTGCACTCTGGATCACTGCATCTTCTTGTCTTAAGTCACATTAAGCAGGAGGGCAAGAGTGTGCTTAGCCAGCCTCCTTGGTTTATAGGCAGAGTCACTAACACAGCTGGAACACATACTTATACTTCATGATATCACCTCATAAAACAATCACATAGCAGACAAATTTTAGGCGCATATTTGAAAAGCAGAAACTGTGGGGTCAGGGTGGTGTAGACTGGAGGAAGGGTAAATGTAGGCTACAATGAGAAATAACGAGACTGACTTTGCTGGAGGAAGTGGTCAAACATTAGCGTTTCAATAGAAGAGGTCAAACCATTTCATCCAATACAGGATGTAGTTCCCTGCAGACCAAGCTAATACAACCCGTAACATCTGTACTCTGTATTGCGCTTTTTAAATACGACGTCCGAACTGTAGGTTACTCCCACAAAGACTCTTATTATCCCTCCTGCCTCCTTCCCTGGCCCATCATGCAGTCTGTGCTCATCTGGAACATATGAACTAACCAACTAAAAATGGGACGTGAAGGAAAAAGAGCAAGAACACAGAATCTCTCAAAGGTATTAGGAAAAACAGTATGTAGGCACACAGCTCAGGACTTTCATAACACACACAGAGGAAGACTGAATTACAATTACTTGGACAACCTTAGTTCTGGACTTCCCTGACACATACATGACTTTGCAACAATCAAGTTTATGTCATTCCTTAGAGCAATAATATACATTATTTAGTAGACTACAAGTTGATCATTCTGTCAACCAAAACAAGCACTAACAAAGTATTTTCTGCTTTTGCGTGCAAGCAGCTTTAAGTTTATATTCTCTTGCAGAGGATGACTGGGAAGCAAAGTGCTTATCTGTTCTTCCTAAGTGGCACAGCCTGTGTGTAGAGCTAACTTAGACAGGGCATAGCACCTATGTAAATAACATGTCAGTGAGTAAATGCATGGTACACCAAGTGGGATAAATTAATAATTAGCATCATGTGTGACTCATAAAATATGCTATCCGGGCAGATATATACTCTTTTCCTGGAAGTGGTAAAATGCTGTGACCAAAAAAAAAAAACCCCAATAAAAAAACAAACCCCCAAAACCCCCAAAACCACACACACCTCCCACCAACCCCCCTCCCCCCCCAAATCCAAAATGTATTTCCCAGCCTGCAGCACTTTCGTGGTCTAAATACCTACGGACTCAAACTCTTGCTCCCCCCACCACTGTAGAGCAGAAAGTGCAGTGCTTTGTGCAGTGGCTTACTCCTGTCTTGCTTAGCGTGTTAGATTTCACAAAGGCAGCAGAGAAAGTCTTTTGTTCCAGGTCTCATACGTGGTAGTTGAGACACGATTTTATGCCACAAGTAGACCATAACCTTTCTGCCGTATTGCCTATCTTCTTAAAAAGATAAGGAAAATCCTTATTTTCAGATGAGCTGTACAGCTGCTAAGTTTTGCAGAAGAGTTGTGAATTTTCCTTGATGCTGTTTTCTTCTTTGCTTACACCTATCTATAATTTAACACCTTCTATTCCGCTATTTTCTCAGCAGTTGCTGGCCAACAGCGCGTCCTCCCATCAGCTTAGCAGCCTACACCAGCCAAGATCATGTTAAACAGTTGACTGGATTCAGCTGGGTGTTTCTGCATTATAGGAAGAGCAGGCAGGCGTTCGAATACAGTTTCTGGGTCTCGGCCTGGATATCCAGATCAATCCCTTGCCAGAAAGAGAAAAAGCAGCATCACATTTTTCATAGTGCTTTTCTTTAATGACATTTCCTTCCTTCCATTAAGCAAACGTCCAGGGGAGATAAATGAATTGCTTTGTATATCTAGAGGATCATTGAAATCTTTGATCTGGGCTAAGTGCGTATGAACGAGAAAAATAACAGGGACCTGAATGGAGGAAGGAGATTTAAATGCACAAACTCTCAGATTGCAAAAAAATAATAAAGAGCTGGAAGGTGGAGGCATGGCACAAGAAAATAACGGCAACATGGGGATGTTCCAAAATAGCACAGCTGCTAGAGGAGAAAAAAACAACAACAAAAAGAACCTCGTGCAGTGAAGGGAGAGTTGATGTTCAACAATGCTCAGAAATTTTAATACTGATGTGTAAAATTAAACCATGACAGCAGAACAGGCTTATCTGCAAGCGTCACGTTACTTCCCCTGGGATCGCTACCTTCCCACTGGTGCTTCTGTCATCTTCTTCCCCCCCCAAATCTCCCTTGACCTGAATTCTCATGATTTGACTCCATAATCGTCTAGTTTCCACTGTACGCACATAAAAGATTATTGTACAAAAGCAAATTCCCAGGGCCTTGGGCTTTGCTTTCCATTTAGTTAAAGAATTATCCTACAGTAGTTTAGGTGCTGGGAAGCTTGTCCTGTAGATTATTGCCTACAGGGCAAATGCTGAGGAGGCTGCTAACGAGAGAACAGATGTTCGGTGGCTTATGAGCCTTGCTGAATGTAAATATCTTCAGCACAGTGCTTCTCTGCCTGAGAATCACAAACCTTATGGACAAAATTTACCCCCAGTGTAAATACATGGGCTTAGACAGACTTACACTGAGGAAGAAGCTGGTCCTTCATCTGCCCAAAGAGCCAGAGTTTAAAAGCTTGTAGAGAAATTGAGACTAAATGTCATGAAAAGTTAATGTTTTTAAACAAAACCTTGCCTCTTTCCAAGAAAAAAATGCAGCGCTTGGATCTGTTATGACACCGCAGGCCTAAAATAAATAGTTTTCACTTAGATATTGGTATTAGGGGGAAAAAGATCTTACAGTGACTGGGTCTCTAAAATTTTGCTTGCCTCCATAAAAGGATGTTCTGCTTACAAGGCCTTAGTTTCATCCAGTGGATGTTGTCTTGCCAGGCAGCAGCAATTTCAGGGGCTGTAGGTGAAATGCTCTTCCAGTCCTCGGAACACATGCAAACTTTCAGCTACCAAAGCAGCGTTTGCTCCCTGTCGCCTGATGGTTACTAACCTTCAGAGCACTTATGCTTGAGTGGGGGCTGAGGAGCTGGTCGCAGTCGGTGGTGCTTTTCTTTATGACGTCTCTTAACGGAAGACCAAGATGTGCAAGTAGGACACTTGCCCTCAAGCTTTGCCCCTTCTAGCCACCCTTCCTGTGGCAAGAGCAGGCTCACCTTGCTCTGCACCTCATCTTTGCCATGGCAAAGCTCAGTTGTACCTACACCGCTGAGGAGCCATGAGTTCTTGCTGGTCATAGATTGTCACTTCACTGTCAAAGTTTAATAACTGTGCTCTGTCATCGAGTTGCTTGGTATAGTTTTCAGGATCCACTAATGCATCCTTCCAGCTGAGTGTGCCAGCTCTCTGTGTCTTTGCCAAGTGGTGCTCAGAGTTCCTACTTACAGCATGAGAAGAAAAGGCGAGTGAGCAGGGTCTCTCTTCTATCAATGAGCCCATGAAACCATGAAGGGGCTGTTTTTTCTGGGAGCCCTTTGTTTCAAGGGTATAACCACAGACTGAAAAAATAAACAAACTCCACCATGTACAGCATTTAATTGTAAAGACTGGCTGGCAAGCTGAAACTTGGGTACCTGGCTCAGCTACTGAACTGCTTTATGATGTGTAGCAAATCTCTTTGCTTGCTCACTCCTCTGTCCTGTCCCAATCAGATTGCCAGCTCTGCACGGACAAGACTGAGTTTTATTAAACATGTATAACCCATGAGCACAGTGAAGCCCTTGTCTCACCTGAGGCTTCTAGGTATTCTTGTAGCACACATAATGATAACAACACTTAACAGTTTAATCTCTTTTGGTGGGAAGTCCCATGAAAAATATTTGGTACATGCCTTTGTGTATACAGAAGTGCTTTGTGTGTATATAAAAGATGCCACAGAAAATACTGTAATTACAATCTATTCTTTTGGAGGCAGACATTTACTCCTGTAACGTCATCACCTCTGGGTGGGAAGCAAGAGCTGTTCCAGACCGCACAGGACCAGCAGCTCACTGCCAGGCCCGACACGCAGCCTCCGCAGCGGGAACATGGGCAGGACCCAACCTGCTCAGCCTCGCGCCTTCCCCGCGCCCTCTCCCTGCAGGCAAACCGCAGCTGGCGGCGCTGAGCTATCCCGGCTGGATTCTGGCCAGGACAGTAAGGTTAACACCCCGATTCTCACTGGAACTGTCACGGTTTATTAATGCCTAACAAAAGCCCTCTGCAGCACCCCGATGCTCCTGCGGGCACTGAGCCTGCACCCCAGCCAGCCCTGCTTAGCGTCTGGGGCAGAGCAGGGCCACGGCCGCCAGGCTGAGGGTCAGGCAGGCAGGAGGCGTATCAGCACGTAAACCTCTATGGAAATATATACATATTAGATACTGCGATCGCTGCTGAACCTTACTTTAGTTGCACCTTGTTTAGGATGAGGTCAGTAGTAGCTATAATGTTTTGAGCTTCAACAAAGCTATTTGCATGTTTCTCAAGCATCCGTGGGACAAGGCAGGATCTATGGCAGGGCTTCACGCCACTTGCCGTGTGTCGGCGGAACAGCACAAGATTTACTTTCTCGCCTTAAGTTTCCGCAGTGAAAGGAGCTGGCGGCTCCAGAGCGAGCGGGGACCGCGACCTGCGGGGGGGCGACCCCGGCTCAGCCCCATGGCCGGCCCCGGCGGGGAGGCGATGGCTCCCGGCCGTCCTTGTGCTCCTCTGGCACTAGATGGCAATGTGGGTCTTCTGCAGCTGTGGGAAGGCAGCCTTGGGGGAGCCCGGGGGGCGGGGGGAGTACCCCTGGGCACCACTGAGCATCGATCCGCATCCCTGCACACCCCTCTGCACCCCTGCCCCTAACCGCCCCAAGACCTCAGGCGGTCTCCTTAGACACAATGTGGAAAGAAATGCTCCCCGGTGGCTGTCGTTGCCCTGTGCCTCCAACAACTGCCTCTTCCCAAATCGGATGTTACCCATCTCTGCAAATAAAAGCCACAGCTGGCAGCGGGGCTGGTTAGTGCTGGCCGGGACATATATTCCTGGGGATGGGGACCAGCACAGTGCTGCCCAGCCTAACCCCCTCCTTGTTGGGATCCACAGTATCCATGGGAGAGAATATGGGACATGAAACGTCATCTGCAGGCAGCAAAATGTGCAACCCCAGCATTTGTGCCCAAGGTATTGTCAAGCCACCCACACGTGCAATTCTGCATGCAGTACCAGTAGGAAAGCACCAGCCTTGTCACCACTGCCAACATTGGCTGTCTCCTGCAGCCTTTCCATCCAGAAAAGGTTTACATTTCATTTCCCAAGTGTAGAATAACATGTCTGAGAGTTTGTATCTGGACATTTTATGAATGACCTTTAATCCAGCGAGTTTTTTCTTAAGAAGAGAGAGTTTTTCTTAAGAAAGTCACAGTCAGACCCGTTTCTGTTCTTGCCTTTGGATGGAGTTTTGTCTGTTGGTCACAGGCAGGCTTTTAAGAAGAAATTTTAAGGTGAATGACAAAGGACACCCTGAACTTTGCAACACAGAGATGATCTGCTGCTAGGTTTCTAGTTTTCTGTTTAGTTTTTAAATCTGCCACGGGATGGAACATTTAATATTTCAGTTTCAGTATTAACGGGCTTATCTCCTATCTTACACCTTACCCCAGTGGCGGTGTATGTTACGTGAGTTGTTTCCTCCAAGCTTGTCATAATTCTGTTGTACTGCTTAGAGCTGCCTCCACTTTGTGTTATCTCTCTGCTGATCACACTGCTAGAATTAGCATGTCACGAGCAAGAGATTACAGCAGCGCTCCACAGGCGTGAGCGGTGGCTAACAGTGGGCTGCTAGTGAACGCAAGCAAACTCCCCATCCTGATTTGTGGTGCCTGTTGCACCGGGGACTTACCATTAACTCTGTTGTCATTCCTTGTCTGCTTTAACATGATTGCTTTCAAGATTTCTCTCTCCAGGAGAACATCTGTGTTTTGGATTAGTTTTCCCTAGACAGATTTACTTACAATTTTTCCACATTAAATCTCGTATTTTGTTGCTTTCTAGTCTATCTAGGTCCTTTTTTGGTATTATTCCTCCAGGTGCATTCAGAATCTTCTCATTTAGTGGAGTCAGCAGAGAGCTCTGGTATCACAATTTACTCTTTGTACTAGACTGTGAATGAATTACACATTCCTGGATGTCTTTCTGTAACACAGTGCATTCACTTCTTGCAGTCCTTTGTTTACAGTTCATGCTTTTGTCATCTGCATGATTGTGCCAATATCCAAAAGGATTTAAATTACTGTTTCCATCAGACGCATATGAAAAAGCTATAAACCCCAAAATAACTCACTCAATTGTTCTGCTTATCAGTCATAGTTACATTAACTTCTGAATGTTACAAGACTTTCCTCTTAGTATCTGTTTTATTTTAATAAATACAAGCTTACAGTAACTTCCAGACCACAATTGATTCCTGCTTGAAAATTCTTTGGATATTTAATTTTCACCCTATTTTCTGCCTGTATAATATCAGTTCCTCATTGCCTCGTTGGCAACTGGCATAACGCTATAAATATGACCATAAAAGAAATAAAAGTTTTTGAATGGCAACAATCATGGCTGACAACAGAACGAAAAGAGATGGTGAATGAATTTAAAGAGTTTCGTTTCCTGCCCTTGTTTTATGCATGTGTTGAATTCAGAGTGAAAACATACATAGACTGCATCCCCAAAACACACATCCCCTTGTCAGCATTCCTGCATTTTGTCCAGATACGCTTTTTTTTTTGACCCTGATGCCCTGAGGTCAAACACTACACAACCTGTTGTGAAAAAGCAGTGGAGCTGGAGGCTGTGGCTGTGCCAGCAGCTGGGGCTGCCACAGCCCTAAAGCTCACCTTCTTTAAAGCACGTGGGAAAGCTTACGCTAAAGAACACAAAGATGGCAAAACAGCCCAGGGTGGCTAGCCAGTGCATCCCAGTGACTGCTGGAGAAACTGTGTTTCTGGTCTGTACAGCTTCACTTGGCCAAGAAAGGAGAAGAGGAGGGAGTCTTAGTGCTGACTTGCCGTGCTCCCCGCTGGTAAAGCAGTGAGAGCTACACAGCCTACACGCGTTATTTTCTACTTCATGTCCCAGCATTGCTTTCAGTGAGAGCTACTTCCATTTCCCTCCACTCTTCTCTTTTCTTAAGAGAGTGCCAGATCCTACATTTCATGTGTACTCTTATTCCTGGTAGGTTTGCAATTTGAGCACCGCAGCAGCATGATTTATTCCAAGGCCTTGTTCACTCAAGGCATTTCATCACCCTTTTCTTTTGAATGCACTTGAGAACCAGGACCCAGGTAGCGTATCTCTCTGATGAGTCATGGTAAGAGGAGTTTTACCTCTACAGCCTATTGACTGATTAAGTCCTCACAGCAACCACGACAAAGACTATCCAGTCTGCAGTACTTCTCCCCAAACTCAAGCACTCCATTGCTTCACTGTCACTGTGACGTGACGTGACGTGACGTGACGTGACTCCCTCCCTCCCCCCCAGACATTGTGTGGTAGAAAGAGGCATTTAAATGTTCCTAAGATTCCTTCGCCTATTATTATTTTAAAGCTGAGCATGGGATCAAGCAGCTCAGCTCGCAGTGTGCTTCTTGGCTGCTGTGGCTGAGGCAGTGTCCTCTGCTGACTGCGACAGACTTTGAGCCCACCCTCACGTGGGGGAGGATGGAACCCTGTATCTAAAGACCTTGCTTAGCCTGATACTGATCTTCGAGGCCATTGCGCTTTGGCTTACACCCATCCTCTAGATCTTCCCACCCTTGCCCCCTTTATCTCCGCCGAGGATGATAGTGAAGTGTGGGCATGGGGGGAGTTGAAGAGTCACTGTGATCGTTTGCAATAGCAATTAGCAAATGCCTGTGCTCACCTGAAGCCTCTATGGCATGACAGAGCGCAGCACATGTCCTTCACATCCCATCCCAGCTCCTGGCTGTGCAAAGCCCTGTAGGATCCAGGCTCCCAGCTCAGCACTGCTGACAGACAGACAAAGGCAGAGCCAGACAGCCCTCCTCTCTCACCCGTCCTCAGCTGTCCCTCCTCCTCCTCCCACCTGTGAGGCTTTTGCTGTATTAGAGCTTAGTGCATTCAGCTGTCTTCCACCTCCATCATTGCTTTGATAACTGATAGCAGGGAAGGTATTACTTAAAGAATCTGGGTGACTGTTAGCAAAATAAACAGGAGATGAAAGATAAGGCAGTCTCCTTGGTGCGTAATTACCTTAAATGAAGGCCTGTTTGCTAATACTGTTGTTTTGATGTGCTAAATAGCTTGGTTTTAACGCCCCAGCAGATACTAAAAGTCACGTAATTCCCAGTGATGTCACACCCACATTACAGAGACTGTCTGGAGGCAAGAGGCAGAGGAGGGACATCCACCGACCAGTTGTGTGTAGGGAGTGCTCCCAAGTCACCTGGTGTGGCAGGCGCCAGGCTGGTCGCCACAGCCAGCTCTGCTCTCAGCACGGGTTTAGCGAAGCGATGCTTCCAGACAGGCGACTGGCTCTCTCCAAGTCACCTGCCCCCTCCCCGCCAGCCTGGTCTTGAGGAGATGCTCTCAAGTGTGCGGCAAGAGAGAGCTCTTTGCATTCACGCTACTGTGCTCTGCATGGCAGCACTTGCTCCCCACACCTTCCCCTAAGAGGGGAGACCCTCCCTTTGCCCTGAATTGGGCCGAAAAAAGCCGCAAGCCGGTTTGAAGCCAGCTGGGTTACCTGCGTGTATACATAATCTAAGCTGCGTGTGATTGCAGGGTTCCTCTCTTTTATTTAATTGTCTGCCCGGAAGCATCTCCTGACCTAATTATGCCTGCAGTTGTGTCACTTAACTTGTCCTGCGCGCCGAGTGGCATAGCATGAGCAGGGAGCTCTGTGCACACACTCTCACACGACTGAGCTAATAGAGACTGACAGGGGGTATTGGGTTCTTTAAGACTAAGAAGTCTCCTGGGGTGTTACTAATCCCCTAGAGGTGCCATTAGCTTATGATAACCACACCTTTGAAATTGTTTTATTGCTTTAATAATGTGGTGGTGATGGAAAATGGGGAACATGCCACATTTATTATTTATGCTGGTAAAAGATGAAAGTTAGCAATTAGAAGCTTTAAACCACAGGTTCAGCAGAACTACATGCCTTCCATTTATTCATTTTTGGACTATCCACCCCAGCACTGGAATGCCCTTGCCGTCCGGGTTGGTTAAGTTGGGCCGCCTACATAAACCACGGCAAAGCAGCAGGCCAGCACAATTAACACTGCAAGGCAGATACACATCTTAACTGCAGGGACGGGTGGAGGTTTCCTGGTGGGGAGCTGTTGGAAGTGGAACAGTGCTTTATAATATCTGAACTAATCTTGTGCTATGATAATTCTGTCTTGCTTAAGTGCTTGCAGCCTCCCTGTGCTGCGTAGTCATGCTGTGGCAGCTGCTGTGTGCATCTGATCCAAACTCGCTGCTTCCCCACGCACTTAATTGGTAAAATTGCCACCTATTGTTTATAAAAAAGCATGGAAAGAGCGAGCAGAATCTCGGTCCCCAGGACTGTAGCAGCAGTGGCTCTGCTGCCACACGGCTGGGAATCACACTCTGTCAGCTCAAGGCAACACGGAAAGGATGCATGTTGTACCATATGTGTCGTGACATCTACATCTGGATGGAGCAGCTATACTGAAATGAAAGAAGCCCGTGCAGCTGACGGTACTGCAACATCGGGCCTTTCGAAGCTGCTGCGCTGTGCTTCCAAAGTGTGGGGTTTTATCCGGAGCGCCTTGAGAAAGGGATTCAATACCACAGCAAAACTGAAGGAGGAAGGGGGAAAGTTAGGCTTGTTGTAAAAGAAACTTGCCAAGACAGCATATGTCCGTGCTCGGAGCTGTAATGGAAGCGATTTCGCTAATCTGCCTTGCAGCCCACTTTCTCATTCTGTGTGATCCTTCGGTGAGGCTGCAAGCTTGTTTGATCGCTTCACCTTGGGATCAAATAAGCAGAGGGCTGACTGGGTGTTTTATCTGCAGTTGGCAGAAAATGGAGGTGAGAGAGAGCAAGCGAGTGAGTTTTTATTAAGAACAGAGAGATTAATGCACCCAAATTTAATTGGAATTGCACAAGCAGGCAAGAGGTGTCAAGCTCTGAGTTCATGCATAGATTATGTGGGTGTCCTATGTACTACATTTCGAACATCTGCAGCGTGACTACCTCAGCCTTGTACTTTGGTCCTTGCCATGAGCTTTCATGTCGGTTACCGGTATTGTACATCCTTAGTTCTTCTGCCTTCTGCCCTTTGCCTCATCGCGCTGCACGCCTCCCGCTGAAAGGCTGTGCGCAGGGAGAACTGACGCAGGGACCTTGTCCGTGGCTGGGTTTCCCCTCCTCTCCACCATGCTCGGCGCTATCAGTGTCACACTGCCTTTCTGTGCCTTTACCACGGAGTTTCTCTCCAGAAACCCCCTCCCGGAGGCAAATCCAGGCCAGCCACAGGCCGTGCCCCCAGCCTTTTTTGGTTTTGTGGGTGAGCAGTGAGCAGTGCTGGAGCGTCGCGGCTGACCCTGCGGGGCAAAGCGGGACCCTGAGGTCGTTAGCATGCACGGGCACTCTTACGTCAGTCTGTTGTTAATTGGGATCCACGTTGTTCCTCCGGAAGGCTGATTCAATGGCTTAACATAGGAAAATTACATTAACATCAATTGCTGGCATCCGTGTTATACAGGCGAGAAGAAATGGCATATACCACTTGCCTTCCCAGCCTGCACCCTACATCTGACAGGCTCTTGCTTTGCGGGACCTATTCGCTCTGCGGATGTCTCTGTCTCTCCAAGTGCCGGCCTGGGGGCTGCACGTCCCTGCCTGAAGAAATTACAGATGATTCGGGCCGGGCTGCTGAAGGGGTGAAGCTGGAACAGTCAGTGCTGCTGCCACTTAAAGAAGGTAATTGGTTTCAAGCCCATTCGTTACCGTCTCACATGAGCATCACCCGTTGACAAAACCCCGTGCCTTTGGTTCAGGTGGTTCCTGTAAGGCTGGAGCTCAGCGATGGCCACGGGCAAAGCTCAGCCTGGGAACAGGTTCCGTCTCTTGTCCTGGAGGAAGCCTTGGCTGCACTCGGGGCCCGTCCCCCACAGCACCAACGGGCCAAGGAGCCCACCCTTACTCGCAGGATTGTGCTGTGCTAGGAAAAACGCTTCTGGCTCTTCTCATGTGTATTTGGGGCAGAAAGAAGGTGTAGTTTAGATTAGAGCACTGCGGCTTTATCAGTGTTTATCAGTGTAGGAGTTCTGCTCCGTGTAGCATAACAGCCTCAAGTCCTTTTAAACCCTGACATCAATATGTGGTGATAAGATAACACTGGTTATCCTGTACCGGTTGCTGTAGATAAGATAAACCCTTTTATGCTTTAAAACAGGACTCAAAGTTTCTGCTATGTTTTCTTTTCCTTTTAATGTAGCAAACTCCAGAAACATTTTATTTCTGAGGGAGTGGTATTTATAAAAGCTGATAAAAATAGTACATATCATAAATAAGACTTTCCAAACTTGCCCAAGGAGCGTTAAACATTTTCTTTCAAAGACTGAATAGAAATGAGCTAGTAGGAGGTAGATCTCAATGTCTTAGAAAATTGTTGTATTAATTAGAAGCTAAAATTATTCCAAGTGGTCATGCCTACATTTATTTTGTCAGAAACGTGTCCACACAGTGATATTTCAGCAGCACTGGATCTTGATTTTAAAGTGGTTACTTTTAATTAACGTGAAATAGCTTTTGTAGAACTATTGCTTGAGACAGCAGTATGGGGCATTTCCATTTTGCATTTAAAGCTGGGATGGAATCTCTCTGTACAAGCCACTGTATCCATAAATCTACAACACTGACTCTTCAAGCAGAGACTACATCTTTGGAGAATTTAGAGACACATCCATTCATTAGTGAGTTAAAATTAATAACTAGGTCCTTTATGAAATTTAGCACTTTAGTCTTGTTTGTCCCAAATGATTTTAACAATAGAGTAACAGACTCTTCACATTTTCCGTATAATTAAAATTAATTGAAATGATGTGCATTAGTTGTAATTAAGCTATGCAGCTAAGAGTGGTTGTATCTAATTGCTATGATTATATAGGCTACAAATAAGCTCAAGTAACAGAAGTGGAGTTATTGTGACACAAGAACTCAGCCACCCGCCACCTCCCCGTGATGGATGGTCTGCGCGGAGGAAAGCTGTTCTCTGGGATGAGGCAGGGCTGCAGCAGCGGGAGATGCTTTGGTAGTGGAGCTGGCTGAGCTGCCCCCATCTTTAGCTTCCCGCTGGTGCCCCAAACCTGAACACTAAGGTTGCCATTGCGCCCTTTGCTCAGCTTTAATGTAGCACTAGTTGGGGAGAAACTGAGGCAGGAACACAGCTCCTGTAAAGCACAGAAGCCTTTGGTGCAGGGTCTGGCACAGCCTGTAAATCACTGAATTAACCACAAATTTGGCTCCATGTTCACCAATGCGTCCCAGTTACACCAGGCACCCCCTTGCCCCAGTACCGGATGCACTGCAGGAGCTGCACAGCACGCAGAAGGTGACCCTGGGATGGTGGTAGCAAACTCCTGCTTTTAGCTCTGATGATCTCTGTGTCCCCGTGGAAATGTTCTGCAGCTGCACAACACCTCCAGGCTGCTTTGTCCAGCCGCATCGCACCGAAACTGCCCACAGCAGTGCCACAAAGGGACAAGGAAACAAAACAACAAATCCCCCCCACCACTCCGTTAGCTCTTTAAAGCTCAGTTTGAAGTAATCAAGCCTGAATCAGAAATTTGGGGTCATTATGTAGGTCACTACAGGGTCAGGTTGAGGTTGCTTTGGATGTCATACCCATGCAATCACCTTTTTTTTTTTTTTTGTGCGTGTGCTCTGCTTGGGTTTTTTGAGCTGTGTCTTGAAAGTGCAAGTCTAATTGTGGGTTTCCTACATTTATAATGCATGGTTTGGGGAATAACAAGTCCCTTATATATATATATATATATTTATTTTTTTTTTCAGTTTCTTGCTTTTCACTGCCTTGTGTATATTGAGCTTCATTTCATGGAAAACCCAGGGGAGAGTTGTTTGTAGGCTTTTTGGTATGGGAATAAAGACAAAGATTTGAACTGATGCTGTTGTAATCTGCCCTCTCACCGCCTGCAGCCGGCTTGTGCACGACGGGCCCCAGAACGCAGGGCTGCGTCGTGTCTTGCAGGATGTTAGAAAAATGAACATTTCAGCAAGGTTTCAACCTCTGCAGCACATGGGAGTCAGAGGGATACGGCTTAGCTTTGCTCGCTGTTCACGTGCCCCCCCCCAAAAATAAAGCAAACCAGCCCCCTAAAGCATTCGCCTGGTACGCTAGCAGCAGGGCAGATGCAAAAGTCTGCGCTCAATACGCAGCAGGCAACAAAGAATTATTAAACTGCCCAAATTCCCCTTCTTAGAATGCATTGGGAATGATTGACAGAGCTGCCAAGCAAAGCCTCTTGGAATTTACAGCACACGGAAACCTTCCTCTTAATTAATGGGGGATTGTGCTTTGGGCAAGTGATTCCCGAAGCATTTCTCTCACCCCGTGGCTGTCCCTATCTCAGGGCTGGTCTTTGCCAAGGAAGCTCTGGTTATTCCCATACTCCTGACGAGGATGTAACCTTCAGGCATCCACCTTGGACAAAGCCTCTTGGCATGCCTCAGCCTGCTCCCCCGTAACATCCCGGGAATCCACTCCTTGCAGCCCAGTGCTGCAGTATCAATTTCATCCTTGAAAGACTCGGCTGTCTACCTTCAGGCTTAGTAACAGGATTGCTAGAAAATATTTATTCTTTACACATAGGTATAAATTAGTGACCCCCTCACACAACTCCGGCAATCTGGCACTTCCATCTTGCTATTTCTTTGATGATCTGCATCCTGTGAAGTTTAGGGTACAGACTTAGAGAGTCCCGGGGTAACCACGGGGCCCATGGGTGCTAGCACTAAGGGAGCTGCACTAATATTATTACAGTGAGGAAGCAGAACCTTTAATAAAAAACCAAACCAAAACAAAACTAAAAACCCCACAACCAAAAAACCCCAACCACTCAGGATGGACAAATCGTGATATTGGTTGGGGGTAGGAGGGAGTGCAGGGAAGTGACCGAAACCATTAACATTTTGCAACGTTAGTCAGGAGCCCGGGGACCTGCTATAGCAAATAAAAAACCCACAGAATTTAGTCAAGGGAATTCAGCCAAAAAAAAAATTAGAAGTTTCATTTTTTCAATGTAATAACTTTTTACTTCATTTAATCTCCAGTTTACCCATCTGACCGGATAACAGAAAAGAGAGGAGGAGCAGGAGCAGGGTCAGACTTTGACACCCCTTTTTTTTATTCTGTTTAAAAGCTAGTATTGTAACTTTTGTACAACATGTGGCTGTACTTACCTGTTGTCTGTGCTAATAAATATCTTGGCATGGATAAGGGCCGGGGGAAGCAGCTGAGGTTTAATCCCCCTCTTCACCCCATCAGGTTGTGGCTTTGTTCTGTATTTTTAGAAATTTCAAGAAGCTAAAATTTTTGAAATTCAGGGCTGAAATAATAGGTTCAGGTGTGTGTGGTAGTGTACATCTCATCCCTGCCCCGCTTGTGTGATAGGGCACCCGCTCACATGCATGCTCGAAGCCACACTTCGGTTCCCATTAAAAGTCAAAGCCTCAAATGAAGATGCCAGTTAAGGCCCAGTATTTCAAACACAATTCCCATCATAAAGCTCTGAGTTGCTACAATGTAGAGTTTGCGATCAACAGAATACGAAGGTGAGGAGATGGGGGGCTTTGGTTTAGCCCCCAGTAAGACTGCGGTACAGCTGGGGGGGGCGAGATGTGCGCTGGCGGGGGGACAGCAGGCACGTGCCAGCCCCAGCCACTCTCCAGGAACGGAACGTGCCTCCTTTGCTTGCATGAAGTGGTGCAGTTGCCCAGCTATTGGGGTCGCCTCCCTGTCCTCTGCCCAAAATAAAACTTCGCTAAAAGGAAAGGCAGATGCCACATGAGGTCTGAATGGAGCCGTGCACCCCCGATGGGCACAACACCCTGGATTCACGAGGAACGGTACAAATGCGGGTGAGCCTTCAACCGTTTCAGAAGAAGCGAAGAAAAACATCGTACCAAAGCATTCAGGGGGGACTGGGGTTGGCTGAACGTGAGACATGCTGCTGGAGCCCGGCCAGGAAGGGGAGTCCAGCGCCAGGGGAGCAGCGGGGGCTGGCAGGAGCCCAGCAGCTCTCCCGCGGCACCACCGCGAGGAAAACGAAGCCACCGATCCCACTGCTGGCTCGTCTAAACAGAGAGAAGTTAGAAGCGTGTTGCTATTCAAGTGACCTCGTGAGCAAGCCAGAGAGACGGGCACAAGTAGGGGGTCCGGCTGCGACAGCCAGTGCTCCTCCGCTGCCTGACAAGCCCTGCCCGTGCTGTGGGACGGGCTGCGTGGAGGGCAAGTGGACCACGGCATCCAAAGCCGAGCCAGACCGACTGTGGAAGAGCCAAACCTGTCATCCAGCACTCGGCCAGCAGGCTTGAAAGGATCTGCTGCAGTGACAGCCTTTCCCCAAGCTTTGCAGGATATTTTAAAAAAATCCTCTGAGGTTCAGGTGCACGGGCAAGCAGGATTACCTTCCTAACTGAAAATACAGCTCAGAAATTCTTAGTTAATATCTGTCTTGGTGTGAGCTGGAGAAAACACGTTTTTGGACGTTATTCTATCAACACCAAATGAAGAGAGTGTCATGCCTAGAGAGGAGCAACTTAAATAAATACGATGTCTTATATATATTAAGAGTTCTTAGATTCAGATTCTTTAAGTACATTCCCCCCAACTGATACTACTTTGTATTCATGCAGTATTTGATAGCCAATTTAAAGAAAATCATCTTTGCTTAATGCTCTTCAAAGGCTGTACTACGTTCTTTCCCCTTGAAGAATTTCACCTGAACTATGTAGCTTTTAAACATACCCTAGTTAAGATGTTTGGTCCTGTGGTATCCAGGCTTCCTACAAACAAATATTTCCTATCTTCCTGTACTCCCTTATCCTCCCCAAAGCATCGAATACATCTTAAGAGTAATTGAGAAGCCACAGCAACTGCTCCTGGCAAGAAGCTGCTGAGCTGTTATCCAGAAGCCTGACCGGCATTATTTGGAACAGATGCTCTTTCAGCTTTGTAATTTTCAGCCAAAAACAATGGCAGTAAGTAAAAGTAAAGCCGTAGGCCAAAGAAAGGCTAAACTGTACAAGAATCATGTGAAAAGATTTCTGATTTCACATATCCTCTCATTTATGGCCCATGCTCCTGAGACAGTCTGTGAACCCTAATGTGCAGCTGCAGGTTTGGCCCCCACGTCCATGACCTGGATTTGCCACCAGCGAGGACCCACTGGGAGAAGCCAAGGGCAGGGCCACCATCCCGCTTGGAGCCCTGGACGTGGGCTGTGCCACGGGAGCAAACCCACGGGCCTCCCTGGGCTGGGGAGACGGACCAGACCTGAGGATCTGTCGCTACCGGTGACCCCTGTCAGCCCATCAGAAGGGCACGAGGTGACATTACTGGCCGAGCAGGGGGACACCATTGCAGCCAGCCAGCACCTGGCTGCGTAAAATCTTTTGGCTTACCTGTGAGCCAAGAGCAGTCACCAGTGTAGAAACGGAGGCGGCAGCCCACTCGCCTGCGCGGCCGTCTTGGCACCCAGGGGCTCCTGCGGCTTCGGGGCGGCAGGTCCCGTCCTCGGGGGTCCCAGCGCCACGTGGGACGCATGGGGCGGGAGGAGGGCTGCAAAGCAGAACGAAGCTTTCGGTTATTAGGGCCAGGCAGGCAAATTTTGGTCTCCCCAGCTGGATGAAGGGTCCACTGGGCTCATGCCGTCCCTTCCCTTCGCTAGGCATGCTCAGTTTAACAGAGCTCGAGAAACGAGCACGTCTCAGGAAATAAATGTTTTCAGTCTCTCTTTTTTATTGCCTGTAAAATAGCAGGAGGCTTTCAAAGCAACAGCAAATCCTGTTAAAAAAAGTAGAGAAAATTTAAGAAATGTTTCTTGTCTCAGATCCAGCCCTTTTCACCTTTACTTTCCATCATGGTGCATAAAACTTATGTATATTTTGGCAGAGCAGAGAAATAGCTTTCCCCCCTTCTCTTCCTTGCACAGCCCAGGAGCTCTGACTGAGCTTTAAAACAGAATTTTGCACAAACACAGAATGGCCAAATAATAGAGCAAGAAAACAGCATTAAACTTTGTAGACAATCAACTTTATTCTGTGCACAGCAGCTAGTTTCTCCTGCTCTCAGCAGAAATAAAAATTTACAAGTGTTCTGGGAAAGCATTAAAAACCAAACACGTCCAGACAAAGTCTAGTGCAAACTACTTGGAAATAGATCTGTGCATCACCTTCTGAAAGGCTCATTCCAGCCGTGCTGGTGTAGCCAAGCTGACGGCGTCCAAAACAAATACACCCTGCGAGTTCAGGATGGGATCTGAGGGCTGAGATTTTGATACCGGTCATCCGTGTGTCCCAGAGAGGCAGTCGCAGCACTCTGCTCTTGTGAATCTTCTGATCAAAGACCCTTTCCGCATCACTGCTTGCACGTTGCCACAGAGGAAGGATGCCTACGTATTTGGGAGAAAGTGGAACCTCCCAGCAGCAGGAGGAAAACCCCAGCTGCCGCCGACAAGGGATCAAAGCTGGGAGGGCAGGATGCGTTCACAGGCACACACACCAGCCCTTGCCATAGGGACCATATTAGGTTTGCTGTACGCTCTTATTGCGCTGAATGTCATCTTCCAAGCATAGCAAATAACATTTTCATAAAGCACTGCTTTTAATCAAGCACAACCTTCACGTCCCCAAAGGAGCTATCTGGAGCCTATCCCTTTTCTCTACTGCTCTTTTTTGCCCCCTTTTAACTCCCTCCCTTGGAGGCTCGTGCCTCCGGCAGGGAGGGCTCCACGCGGTTCCCTTCGGAGCTCATTAACACAGGTCCATCCAT
Organism: Vanellus vanellus; assembly: GCF_965231255.1. Classification (NCBI taxonomy): domain Eukaryota; kingdom Metazoa; phylum Chordata; class Aves; order Charadriiformes; family Charadriidae; genus Vanellus; species Vanellus vanellus. The sequence goes on from NC_138921.1 coordinate 8,636,695, forward strand.
CAGGCCACGAGGCTGAGAGCGAGACGCACGGCACCCGCAGTCCCCTGGGACCCAGCACGCAGCCTGTGCGGGGGCTCGGCTGTCGCATAGCAATGCATTAATAACCATGGTGCTTACGTGCACACGCAGTGTGGTACCCGATTATACAGCCCCGTGCATGCTGGGACACTTAAGCAGGGCGCCAGGCTTGATGGAGCAGTGGGATCCAGCAAGCCCTGTACTTATGCACTATATTAAAAACACTAATTATGCTTCAGGGTCATCCAAACATAGAGTGGGTTATTTGCATACCCAGTCACTGTTGCAGCTGGGGTCAGAGGCTGGATTGAAAACACCCAAAATGCATAAATGGAAGCACCTAAAAAGCAATAATCTCATGACTACAGTGGCGGAGACCGGTCCCTTTCCACGCACCAGCTCCCTGACCACATGCATGATCACCAGTGAGCTGGTTGACTGGCGAGCAGCTTGAGTGGGTGAGAGCGAGACCAGCTTCCCAAAGAGTCAGACGGTTATTTCCTGCGTGGCAGATGCTTTCTATCCAGCACATCAAAGAGAAAAACCTTCCAAATATGTTTGTTACTTTAGCAAGTACAAACGCTCAGGGCAAGTGGCTGAATCCCTCTTGCAGGCACAGTCTGCAGTCAGCAAGTGCTCCTGAAGGAAGGCAGAGCCACCATCAGCTGTACAGAGGATAAGACTGATGTCTCACGAGAGTGGGCAAGGAGCACGGATAGAAGCACACTCTTGGCTGCACACGTAGCACTGCTGGTTGGGTTTACCTGTCCCCATGTCTGGCTCGGGGCAGAATCTCAGAGCACGAGGACTGATCAGGAATGTAGAAGGCTGAAGGCTTTTGCTCTCAGGTGCAAATGGTTCATTATGGCCTTTCTCAGATGGTGCTGATGAGAGGAATCATTCTTCACTGATGAGAAACCCAGCATTTTCTTCCCTGGGAGAACACAGGTTTGTTCCCTTCCCCCATTTAATAATGCACAATTTATCAGGCTAAATTGGTGAGCCTGGTAGCAAGTGATTCAAATCAACTTCAGCAGCTATGAGCAATCACACATACTTGAAGAAACCCACTTATGCCACTTTCTGCAAAACCTGAGGAAAGTTGGCTATGAATGCACTACTGTAGCCTATTAATGCTCAAGAAAACCCATTTAAATGAACCTCTAATGGCTGATTGAGACTTCATAAAGAGTCAGCTCCTTCCTTCAGGCTGGGCAGGCCAAGTGCCTCCCTTGCTAGCTGTGGATAGGAAAAGCAAATGGATGGAAGGCCAAGCGTGCTGTGGGGAGAAAGGAGGGGAGCTTCCTGGTTTTTCCTGGGTTGACACTCTGAGATAGCCTCACCGAGAAGGTCACAAAGTGCTGAGCTTCATCTGTGTCTCCTGATACCGTAGGAAACGGTTTATCGGACTGCAGTGACCACTGTGCGCAGAAAAGCTGTTTCAAACCGCCCTCCTACACAAAGCACAAAGGTGTTTGAAGATGGAGAGAAGAAAGACTGAAGTCTCATGCAGTTTTGCAGGCTAAGCTGTGTCCTTGTCTCCATAGGAGACCTGCCAGGCCACATTAGCAGCTCAGCTGATGGAGCCTGTCCCCTAATTTGCCACTGAGTCAGCGACCCAGCAAAGGGCACTGAACGCCTGAGAGTGCTCCAAGTCCTGATGGTTAGCAGAAAAGCCTCCGGCACACAGGTACTGGGGTGGCTTAATTGTTGGTGACTGGTCTACATTTCACCTTGGGGTCAGGACTGCCCTACCCAGCTCATTTATGCTTTTTCCTTCCAGTGAGGGCAAAGCATTTTCTTAGCTCAAAACAAGTGCGTTTCACCGCAAGGAAAAACGCGTTATCTTGCAGGCCCACCGAAGGCGTGCGCAGTGTTAGACCAGCTGGGCTTTCTGGCTGAGCTCTTCCTGGATAGCATAAAAAAGTTAACCTTCTCTAGCCTGCAAACCCAAGCATTTCTCTACTGGCAAAAAAACCCTGAAACCAAACCCACACGCACACACAAATGTATTTCTGTGCCCCACTATAGCCCACATTAGCCCAATGTTTTAAACATGCCCAAAACTGGAGAGGCTACATAGACAGAAGGTATGAAAGGAGAAGAAAAAGACAGTCCCTGCCCATCCCAACTGTGTGTCTCACCTCTTCCTGCATCCCGCTCCCGCCTGTCCTTGGCTGTGCCGGGGCGGTGACGTGGGCAGCAAGGAGCTGCCTTGCTCCAACATCCCGCGTCAGCGTGTAGCGGGCCTACACACTCAGCAAAATACAGGGAACAAATGGCCGCAAACCTTTCAAAAGCATTATGTGCCAACCAACCTCCTCTGCTTCAAAGCAGCAGGACCCCAACTGGGAAATGCTCCTTCGCTCCAGAAGGAAAATGCACTATTCCCTCCCCTCCCCTATAACCCCTTCAGGCTCTGGATGCCCCCCAGGTGCCTCTGTTTTGGGCAGATTGGCCCGTGCCAGCAGCTGGGGGGGGTTCCCGGGCACGGTGTCCCTGAGCAGCTGGCAGCAGGATCCCGAAAGCCTGGGCTGCGGAGCGAGCCTGTGCCCTCCCCGAGCCACAGCCACCGGCCCCAGGGGTCCCTGAGGCCTCGCGTCGCCCCGCTTGAGATGTGGGTGGTCGTCAGGATGGAGATGGGGCGCTGTGATCAGCACGCCCCGGCCCTCCAGCCTGCAAAGGCTGTGGGCGCCTGGGAAAACCGAGGACTGTCCTCTCGCCGCTGCTTTTGTAGTAGCAACTGCTGCGCGGAGATAAAAGCTTTTGTTTGCCTTTTCTCTCCTACATTCCTAATCTCCCTCCGTGCTGGTCTCCCCTATAGTCCATCAAGCACTTTTAATCTCTAATTGCATATGACTGATGAGCCTGAACTCCATACACGGCATTGCCAAGAAGCACTTTTTTCAGAGCCTGCTTTAGCTCTTTAGGCCAGCCATAACACACTGCAGGACCATTAAGAGTTTATAGTTTGTATACATAACACCCTCGGAGTACCAGAGGGTGGTTTATCCAAACAGAAAAGAATTGAGATGAATGAATGCAGAAATGACTTTTGGCCAGGAAATACTTTAATTTTAATTAGGGGGGAAGGGGGCGAGAGAGGAATGAAGAGGCTTTCTTCTCTCACAAAAGACAAGACTAATGAGTTTACAGCTGCAGGCGCTGACCTTGGAGCATCCCGTATAATGCTCGTGCTGAAATGTTTGGATGTGATGTTAGACCCGATAACCTTGCTTCTAAAAGGAAGAAATAAAGGGAAATGGCTGAATGGGGACGGATTCATTTCATGGGGATGTACGGATGTATTTATTTATTTTTCCCCCTCTCGCATTCCTGTTCAGCTGCCTTTGGCGACACAGCCGTTCGCCCAGCTGCCGAGCTTCCTATGGACCTCAGCTATTCTGCAGAAAAAAAGAGTCAATTACTGCAGTTTTCCCATATTTAGGACCTTTCCCCATCCCAAAGCCCCAGTCTGAAGCCCCCACCTCTCTGGAGCCCCTGGCTGGAGGGAATGGGATGCCCGAGCCCAGGGGAGCCCCAGCGCTGGGCAGCCCGTGCACGAGGGAAGAAGCAGCCGGGGCTTCTGATGCAGCAGCTTGAAATAGGCTGAAAGCCTGAAATTATCCGCGCACGGCACAGATGTCGCCACCCGCTTCGCTGGGTCCCTGGCTCGTGGCGTTTGAGCCGTGCCAGCACCCGCAGCGCTGGGCGTCCAGTGTCACGGCGCAGGGACCCCGTCCAGGCAGGATGCAGAAACGGAGCCGCGAGCTGACACGAGTTGTCAGTGGGGTCTTCCTGGGGCGCACACCAGAGCAGCAGCCCGGGACCTGCCAGGCTCATCCTCCTCCTCGGGAGCACGGCCACTGGTGCGTGCTGTGGCTCACGCCGGGCTGATGCTGCGCCTCCATCCCTTGGCGTCGTGCTAAAGGTGCTGCTTGCACGTCTTCCAAAAACTGCAGAGCGGCTGCTCCCACCTCCCTCCCCAGCCCCGAGGGGACAGGCTGGGGACATCGGCCATGCAGTCTCCCAGCAGCTCCAGGCACCCTGGTATCTCCTGCCTCCCCTGGAGCTCTTTCCACCGTGCTGTGAAGTGTCATCTGGCCCCGCGGATCCTCCCACGGATGCTGCCATGCTGCAGCCGTGGCGATTATTAAACTCTCGCACCACAGCGTGAAGCTGCTGTGAGCGGTTGTGGCTGTGAAGCCAGTTTTGCCTCCAGGGAATCAACACCCCCTGCCCTGCTGAGTCGGCAGCCAGACGGGCTGAAACAATAGTGCAAGTTAATGGAGCAAAACAACCATCGGTGTTTCCTATTAAAAGTGTTTTTATGATGATGATGATTATTAATATTATATAGGGGCTGTAATTTTCTCCCGACTCACTCCAACATCTCACAAAATAAACAGTTGCTGTATTATCCCCTTGTAAATGAGACCACAGGATTGTAAACTTTAATTTGTTACTTTTGGCTGCTCGCAGGTTTGGCAGACAATTAAACCAATTCATTAGTTCACAGAGGCACATTTTTGGCCATGTCTGGCTGCGTGAAGTCATCCAGTGAACACATTGGAGGCAGGGTGCAGAAAAACCGAACAGTGTCTTTGCCACGGGATCCGTCAGTAGTGGTCCTAATAGGCCAGTGTGGATTTTGCAGACCACGGTGGGAGGAGGTCTGGTTCCTCCTGTTGCTCTGCCGTGCCCTGGCCACGTGCCACGGGAAGCCCAGTGACCTGACTTCTTGGCCAGAGACGCGGTACCAATCCTGCATCTGACCGGGAGGTACCTGGGTCCTGCCTGAGGCTCAACCTTGAAATTCTGCAGGGTTTGGTCAGTGAAACTCTGTAGGACACGGCAGAAGACGCTGAGCTCCTGGAAAAGCTAATCTGGCTGTGCGTGACCTCCAGAGCCATCCCACCAGCTGAATTAATTCCTTGAATAGCGGGACTGCTTTCTATCCCCGCTTTCTCAGCTGCAGACACATGGTTAGCCTGCGCGGCCCCATGCAAGCAGCTTTTAGCCTTTTCAGGGCTACCATCATATGTGCTGAGAGTTAAGGTGTGATTTTTTTTAAATGGAAGCCATAACAGTATATTTTATGGTACTATCACCTCCCCTGTCCAAAGGGGCTTAGTGCAAACCACTAATCAGATCAGGTTCCCGCATCAGGCACTTTTCACACGCTGTAGTTTCTCAGATGTCCATTAACAAACCAAAAATCCTGAGCCGTCTTAGTTTTGAAAAATACCCCATGAAATTCCTCCCTTTTCCGTTGTTCACTCTGCAGTAGGTGTAGAGCCCTCAGTGCCTGTGACCAAGTACCCATGGACATTATCAGGCCGGTGGAAAGGCAGCTCATCTTCACAGTGGCCTCGATGGTGGTGCGCAATGCTATTTGTTACTGAGATATGGCAGGAAATTTGCTGGCTTATTGTCTCTCGTTCTGCCAGTCCTTTGTTGGCCGATAGGCAAGGTATGGCTGCCTGCATCCTAATGGGTTTTGTGGGAATCTGCACACAAGGGGCTGAATGCATCCTTAAAAGCAGGCAGGAGGTTTTCAGCTTGCAGCTCATATTGGTGAAATGCAAAGAATAATACAGATTCCAGAAGGGAACCTAAAATGGTTTAGGTCAGTTTTCTTCCAGCTTTTTCATTCAACAAGCCATTAAGGAGACACTCAAATCCTTTCATCCTCCTGCCAAAGCATTGCGTTGACCCCGTGTCTGTGACAGTAATTCAGCAAGCCCCCAGGAAGGATTCTACAGGTGATGGTGGTTCCTGCAGTTCTGTTTAAGAGCCATTGACCTGGATGAAAGGACTTTCCAAGCCATAGAGGGACATGGGGCAGAAGAGGATTTTTGCCTCACGGTACAATTAAAAAAAGGAATTTCCAACATCTCCACTCTCCTGGTACCATTAAGCCAATGTGGAAAGGATCCCGACCCCCTGAGGGCAGGTCTCACCCAGCACAAGGCTCCGATGTGGTGCTCAGCTGGGCTCATTCCCTCTCAAGGCAAAAGTATTCATTCCTCTCTTATCTCAGCAAACTGCCTTTCTCTCAAAAATCACTCTCGTCTCAGGGTTTTTGGAGTCAAAATTTTTTGGAATGCTATTTTATAGCACTCAAAGTGAAAGATTTTTGAATAATGAAACCTAAAAGCTTCCCCAAACTCCTTCCCCACCACTGTGTTTCTCACTGGCCAGCACTTTGAATTTGGATTTACGAAGAGTTCTGTTTTGCAATTTTCTCTGAGCGATCCCGCCGCTGCCGGGGAGCGTGGCCGGGCACAGGCTGGAGGGGAGGAGAGGCTGCGGTAGAGATCGGAGCATTTATGAAAAGCCAGTCACCTCCTTCAGTGTCTAACTGGGTTTTCCTTCTCCTGAAATAATAGTATTTATTAACAGAAGTGTTTTCATAAAACGGTGAGCAAATGCTGCAGAAGAGGTAATTACGACTTCTTATATTGCGACAGCTCTTCTGCAAACCAGCAGCAGAAACCTGCCTGCCCCGGCTGGGCTGTGGCTCTTTTCTTCCACGGTTTCTCCTGCCGCTGGCAAGGACACGCGGTGTGTGACCGGTGTGAGCTGCGGCCTCGTCTCCTTTGGGTGTCTAATACACCCTTCTGCTCCTCAAACTGCTTCTGGGGGGGAGAGGAAGGGCTGCACCCCGCCGCGGGCAGCTGCAGTTGGCTGCGTGAATTCCCATCAGGAGTCAGAGGAGGATGAAGCTGGTCAGGGTCCGAGTCAAAAAAAATAAGCCCTCTATTTTTCTCCGGTTGGCTGTTTATCAAGGCGCAGCGCAAAGGGCCTGACAGCCGGCCAGCGCGGCCCGGCTGCTGCGATCTGTGCGACACACAAGTCACGTCAAAACGGAGATGAGGGACCTTCTGCTGAGTGGCCAATGCAGCCGCCGGTGCCACTGAACAGCGTCCCCGCTGGGAGGGCCGGCCGGGTGTATCTCTGTTTTGGCACATCCTCGCTGAATGAGGAGGAGAACAAGCAGAAAAGGGCTGATGATAAATGCAGCAATTAGGAAAGCTTAATGGAGCAGAAGGTTTTTTGTGAGGAGACAAAGAAATCGCGGTGCGACACCTGCAAGGAGGTGCCAGCAGCGGCCGGGGGAGGCTCCGGCTGTGCCGCAGCAGCAGGGCTGGGGCGAGGGGCGACGAGACCCCTTCTCTTCGCACACACCCCACAAAGGCCTTGCAAATCTATTTTCCAAGTTAAAACTTCAAAACCCCATTTGGCTTTTCCTTTCCCCTCAGGGTGTTCTGAAATGGTAGCCTGTAATTTAGGCCCGTTGCAGCCCTCCGCTGCTCCCCGATTTTTACTCCCTTTCACATAATACGGTGCGCTACTGGGAAAGGCGCTTTCCTGACAAAACACCCGTCCCGGTGGGATGAAGGAGCTGCGGCCTCAGCGGGGGATGCTGTTGTGCCCGAGGCGGGTGGACACGAGTGGGGTTCCCCGGACACCCACGACCTGCTGCTCCCCAAAGCCCCGTGTTCCCGAGCTGAGCCCTGGGCTCCCCAGGATTCGAGTGGAAGCGCTAAATTTGTTTGCCAAAGCCCCGTTTCTCTTTATTTCCTTGCTTAGACTCTTCCCCAAGCAAAGTGCTTGTGCGAAGGGTCACCAAGCAGCGGCGGGGAAGGCTGCCAGGGGTGCGCAGGGAGAGAGCCGGCCGCCCCGGCGCGGGGAGCCCAGGGCGCAGCCACGCCATTTGGGTCTGTCACAGGTCTGTTACCAAAATCCCCCCAAAACGGCAACACAACTAAGACTTTAGGAAAAAAGGAATTTCCTGAAGGATGTAAAGGAAAGGTTTGTTTTTTTCGCTCAGTACGAGCCAAATTAAACATCAACCCCGTTCTCCCCAGCGCCGAGGGCTCCTTGGCTCGAGCTGGAGCTGCGCAGCACTGGTTTACCTCCGCTCCCGCCCTGGCACTTGCTACCCTGCCCCGAGCGAAGCTGGTGCGCCTCGCTCCCGCCTGAGCGCTCAGGATATTGCATTTCTGTCTAGTTTGCTTCTCGTGCTTTCCCTCCTCCGGACCCCGGCGGCGTTGGCGCTGCAGAGGGGACGGTGACAGCTCAGGCTGCTGCCGAGTCCTCGGGTTCCCTCGCATCGACCCTCTGTTCGCCTGACCTGGGGTTGCCGATAACTAAATAACTAAATATTTATGATATCTATAAAGGCTGGAACGGAGACTTCCCATATGCTTATTTTAGGCAATAAAGCTTGCTTTTTAGGGAAGCACTAGATCTTTTTGTCAAAAACCAGCTGATATTTTTGACAAGCAATCGGAGGATTCATTACTGCTTTATGGATGGGCTTTTTCCTGCGCTCCCCACTCTCCTGGTTATTTATCTGTTTTATTGACCGGGCCGAAACTGGTCCCTGTTAGCTGAAGAGGGTGCACGCCAAACCTCATTCCACTGCGCCGCAGTGCTGCATGGCCTCACGTTTTGGACAAAAAGTAACGCAACTGCAAGAGCTGGTCTCCCTCCTCATGCTTTCGGGAGTATCTTTGTAAAAACAGACTGCCCGAGGCAAGCGATGAACCTTACGCATCCCATCCTCTTCCTCCCACCGTCATTTGTTTGCTAAATCCCACCCTTAGTCGGTGACTGAGGGCAGTCTCTAAGGAGATGGCCAAAAGGAGAATCAAAATGGTAAAACCTGCACAAAATGAAAGCTCAAGAGTGGCGGAAATGCATAAAACCCAGGAAGTCGTTCAGTACCAGTTCTTTTTCAGAAGGCTCAGCTGGGGTGGCTTAAAGGAATAAGGCTGAATTAATTAGTCTGTTTAGGTAGTAATACCATTAATCACGTTGAACCATTTTGTGAGGAGGCTGAGACTCGGCACTGCGCAATTCCGCAGGAATCCCGCTGTAGCGCAGCACTATTGATGGGCCATCCTCTGACGGCGTACGAGCAGTGCCTCCCAACACAGTAAATGGCAAACCGCTGATTTTCTTTTAATATTCAGACTGCCACAACATCGGTCGTGATGAATTCTTCTGGCACCGGTGTGGCTGCAATAAGCAATCCTTCAGGAATGCCAGGGGAGCATAGCATTGATTTAACGCTCACTTTTTAAATGGTACATGGACCAAATGCTTCCAAAGGGTACGGTCCATTTTTGTATTTTCTTTGAAGCGTATGCTAAAACCCCCTCTCACTCGCACTTGTCTGCATCAGGAAGACGCAGCTACGGACTCTTTCTAGCAGAGGTGAGGGAGGTTCATTTATGCAGGTCTGTGTTAGCGGTGGTGTAAAGCGAGATGCCATGTTGGACAACGGCACCGGGAGAGAATGACAATCCCCCCGAGCCAGCGTTACCTTTTTGCCGGGTCCAACCCACTTCTCGCTTCCACCACGTGTTATAGTTCCTCCGATTTCAGCTGGGGAAGCAGGTGCCGATTTTTAATGCTTATTTTGTTTTAAGCCTCCTTTCATCAGATTAAGGACCCTGCTATTTTATTTCATTTTATTTTTTTATGCTGGGTAATTTAGTCACACGCAAACTTAAAAACAGAAGCTGTAACATGCTGTTAAAGCACAGTCGCCCACTGTTAAATCAGTTACCGAGAGCGAGGGCGCTTGGAGCACTTTTCCATTCCCCTGCAGACGTCTGCTCTCAGCCTGCGGGAAAAGCTGGGGAAGCAAATGAAAATGCACGTGGAGAAGAGCGCTTGAGGCGATAACCTCCCTGTAGCGATGCCGGCAGCACCATCCCTTCAAACCAGCTGTTGCACAGAGGCCGTGCTTCCTTTTCCGTCCTCCTTTCCCCCCGGCCGCAGAGTGTGGGATCAGGGCCGGAGGCGCGGAGCCCCCGTGTCCTGCTTTGAGGACACCCCGGCACCGGGGTGCGAGAGCTGCCGCAGAGCCGGGACCCTGCTCTCCTCCCCAGGCCCCGGCCGCCACGGCTCTTGTCTCCGAAGCACCCGACGGGCCACGTTCCTTCTGCCGGGAAAGATTCACGGACAAAATAAAATCCCTCTCCCAGCACCAACCCCGTCCATCAGCTACCTCCTCCCGCCACCGAAGCACCGTCAATAAGCCATTAGCCTCCGAGCCGCCAGCGCTGGCTACGACACACAAACACTCAACTGCCTTTTTCATCCAAAATCAATGTTGTATTTATCTTCATTGATCTACAAGGAAACTGAATGTTTAAAATTACAGGGGGTGCAGGGGGGAGGATGGGGAGGGGGGGGAAACAAGAGTTACAGAGCCAAGAAAATAGTAGCGGATGGCTGAATTAACTAGAGAGAAAAAGCCCAGGATATATAAAACATGGACACTGAAAAATAAAATAAGGGAGGGGGGATGGTACAGCAAGTAAAACATGGCAAAATTTACATATGGATGAAAAGTAAAATTGGAAATAAAAAATAAATCATGCCAAAAAGCAGTTCAAGGCAGAACCACACTGAAACAAACATTTGCTTATGGTCTTCATGTACTATAGATAATATATCAGAATTTCTTTTTTTTTTAATCAACCATTAGACTTTTTTTTTGCACTCCTAAAATTCTACTTTGTCTTGTATACAGATTCCAATAAGAACACTGCACAATTAGCACAAGGGGTCCACGGAAAATTGTCCTTGCTTGCCAGCGATCCTGCCCACAACACAAAAAAAGAGAAAAAAAAGGAAAAAAAAATAAGGAAAGGGTCTGCCGCATGGTACTGTGCCAGTTCCATCTGCTTTTGCCAGCTTGAAAAGTAGGAAACCAAAATTCCCTTCCAGGAGCGTGTCTCTCTCTCTTTGCTTGACGAACTGTCCCTTGTGTTTGTACAAAAAAATTCAGTCTCTCTTTATTTTTTTTTTTTTTTTGTTAAACACAAGCATCCTTCTTCCTGTTCACATGCCATTTCCATTCTGTCTCCATAGTTGCGAGTTGGTTGTTTTTGGGTTGTTTTTTTTTTTTTTTTTTAAACCTTCCTCCCCCCAACATCCACTAAGACCTGCCTCCAAGTTCTTGCATAGTTGAAGTATATATGCCGTACTTAGCTTTCTGAGTGTGAATTTCTGACTGTGACAAGAGTATGAGTTGTAACCATGTTAACAAATAACCAGAGTGGTTCTAGAAACCATTTTTATAAAGTCTACCTATGTTAAGAATTTAATATTGGTGTACATTTATATTAACAGAATATTTACAGTTTGTTTTCTTTGTTTTTTTTTTTTTTGTTTAAAACAAGAAGTCAAAAAAAATTCCTCTTAAATTTCTGCATAATATAATAAGGCAAAAAACAAACAGTTTTGTACATTATTATTATTATTAATATTTTAATATATATCTGTAACTTCGGTTCCAAAGTACCAAGGTAAGTGATCAATTGGCCTCAGAAGGGAACCTCACAGTGGACTGTAAAACTACAGTATTTCCATAAATAATACTTTTAAGAAACCCTGGGTATTTTTTTCTTAAGGATCTGAGGCCTTTAAAATGCAAATTTAACTAAAAACAAAAGCAAGATTTCTTCTTTTTTAAGTGAATAAAGAGCACAAAATTAAAAAAAATACAAATCCATTAAAAATGTTTCTCACATTTGGGAAAAAATGTACAAACTCGATATTTTTAACTCATTTTTTTTTTTAGCACAGAAACAAAAAACAAAACCAAAAATCAATACCTATATATTAAATTCCCATTCTCAGCAACCTTCTTGTTGGAAAGTCTGCATCCCCGACCCCGTTATTTATGGAAATGTGCTTAACTTCTACAAATTTTACATTAAAAAAAAAAGTTTACAGCAGTGCATTTTGTAAAAGGTTTGTTTTTTGTTGTTGTTGTTTTTTTTTTTTTTTTCCTGTTTGCTTTTGTTTGTTTGTTTGTTTGTTTTATGTACAGGCGAGTTTAAAATTCAATGTTGGGGACTATCGTGCCTCTACTTCTTTGGGGTTCCTAGAGGGGGAATAGTCCCTGGACTCTGAGTTTGTGAGTGGAGTAGTCCTGCGTGGGGAGGCAGGTCTAGTGCTGCTCGCTGGTACAAGAGGCGGTGGGGCGCTCAGCGCTGCAGTTGGCGGGTTCCTGTTTAAAATCCCGTTGTGCATGGCAGTGGATGGACTCAGTCTGGGGTAATGCATCCCGCTTAAATGAGGCATGAAGGATGGCACGTGTGCCAGGTGACTTTCGATGGGGGACGAGTGCAAGTGGTGCATTCGGGCACGCTCAAGTTCTTCCCGTAAGTGCAAGCGCTCTCTTTCCTCCACTTGCCGCAACCGCTCCTGCTCTCGGCGGGCTTCAAGAAGGTTTTCATGGTTATAGTCGTGCGGCTCCCTGTCTCTGTAAGAACGCTCGTGGTCGTAAAACCCAGAGGTGGTAGGGAACCTATGGATAGGATCCGTCCGGAGCTGAAAGTCCATTCGACGGTGCAGGTCTAAGCTCCGGTAGGCATCTCGCAATGGGTCCCTCATCGGGTCCCAAGAAAATCCGGGATGTGGCAGCCTCTCTCTTCCCGATAAAGGATTCATGCCTATGAGCGGGGTCATCATTCTGCTGCGGTCCAGAACATTCATGTTGTTCATCTGGTGCACGCTGCCCATGGAGATGGGCATGGAGGCAGCCATCGAGTGAGGCAATGATAATCCATGCAAAGTAGGTGGTGGGGGATGCTCCACTGATCGGGAGTGCTGTGAAGGCTCAGAACCTACCACCAGCACGTCACTGTCTTCCTTCCTCTCCTCTTTGACTTTGATGTCATTCTTAATCTTCTGGAGGTCGCTGGGAAGCTCTGTCTTTCTCTCCATGTCCTTGCTCATTAGATTGGTAAGCTTCAAGCTCTCACTTAGTGCAGGTTTGCTGTACGGGGATACAGACTGGATTACTGGCTTTGTGTTGTCCTCAGAGGGTCTCTTATCATGGCTTGGAGTTTCCTTCACCGGGGAACGGCTCTCTTTAATCTTGTGTTCTGCTATGGGCGGCTCTCTCAGTCGGTCAGGGTGCTCTCGCTCGGGTTCTTTGGACCTTTCCCTTTCCCCGAGGCTAACCTGCCTGATGGGATCACTGGAGGTTTGGCTGTTGCTGCGGATGAGATTGCTTATCTGATGTGTCACTGGAGCTGATGCCGGTGAGGATCTGTTTGAATGTCTGTTTTTATCCATGAGGTCTCTATAAAAAGAGATAACATACATCCTTGGTTTTGTGTGAACAAACATACATGTGATGTTGGACATGCACAGTGCCACGTCTAGTTGTGTAATTTGAGATTGCTCAGAAAGCGATTTCAAAAGCTCTGCTAGCATCAGCTGTAGCTGTGATGCTACACTAAAAGATATGCACTACCCGCCTTTACGTACTACAGAGAAAAAAAAACGTTAAACGTTCACAAATCTGAGGGCCAAACTGGGGATGCATTTGAAAGAACAGCATATTCACCCTAAGAGAAAGACCACCTCACCGAGAAATGTAAGGAAAGAATTCTAGACAGCTTTTTTTTTTCGAAAAGGTGCTTATTGTGTGTTCGCATATAGATCTTGCTGCCAGACAAGACAATCTTGGCTGTAACACTCAAGTCAGGTTCCTTTCCTGAAACACGGATCCAGGCACACACACGAGAAGCCTACAGAAATGCATGCAGGCCCTTCACAAGACAGCCTTGTCACTGGAAGCAGCCGTAACACGATCCTTATTTTCCTGGGGAGCTGCGGGAGAGTTTTTGTTGTCGGCAGTTTTGGCAGGTAAGGTAGGTGCTTAAGTAAAAAAAAAAATCCTTGAATTGGCCATGAAACTGAGTAATCGACCTCCGGTTCAAGAGGATCTGCTATGAGGAGCAAGGGGTTTGATGACAATGTCCGTGGTTTAGAAAGAGAGGCACGAGGGTTTACATTTCTAACCGCACCCCAATTTCTGAGCAAGCCAATTAGTCACAGTTACTCCCACCTCTTTAAGAGGGGAATAAATAATACTCACCTTTTAAAAGCACTTTGCTCTGAATGAGAGACACTTTAAATGCAAAGTATGATGGTGTGATTGAGAGAACTGCATTATGCAGCTGAGAGGCTCACTGATGCCTAAGCTCTATGCCGGGTTTGCTTTCGAGAGCTGTAAGACCCGAGTGCTGAAAGCTGGAGGTGTTTCGGGGAGTTCTGGAAGTATTTATCCCTTATGATTACATTTGCTAACCCAGATTTCTTCCTCTGCAGTAGTCCTGATTGCTGGTCAAGGATGTGGTTTATTAAAACCATGTCCAAACAGGGATGCTGGGGACAGCTTAGGCTGAATTAATAGAAATGTAATAGAGATATTAACCCCTGTGTGAACACTCTTGAGGGTAAAGAAACCTTGGTTTGCAAACGAATTACACTGAAGCCAAGAAGGGAGCTTCCTCTCTGAATGACTATCCGTGCAAGAGTGTCAGACAATTTAACATTTACAGCAAGATGATTTTCAGCCTATTGCTTCCATATTATCTCGTTCACAGGCACTGCCTGAAGATCTCGTTAAAAGCACTCCAGGCAAACTATGAACTAGTCAAATACACACACCTAAGACTTGCAGGCTGTTACTGCCTACAAAGAAGTAGCCTGTTGGAGACAACCGGGCTCTGAAATATAAAGGGCTTCGAAGCTTCAAAACCATATAACTGGAAGCTAACGAAGTACCTATAGCCCAGGTGATACAGTCCTGTCACCGTTAATAAGGGTTTGTCTACAAGGCAATTTTTTAAAATGAGTTTTGCTAATGGATTCACGCACACTGCTCCAGATACAGGCATTTGCGTTATCTTGTTAATGTCCAGCTAACATTTGAATTCATCAGCATATCTGTACATTAATGAGAACTATGACTGCCTTTAAAGGACCCATCACAATGCTACCGTCATGACTTCAGAATATACGACAATCCTAAAGCAGTTGCATTGAAAACAGCCAAGTACACCCCGAAAATCGCAGTGAGAAGCTCCTTTCCTCAGCCTGGCGCTTTTTCTTAACCTACTAGCGGGGACTGGCTTCCCACATTTCCACAGAGGACAAATCCTAAAAGACAAAGAGTTTTTTTTTTTTTTGTGTGTGTTGCTAGTACTTGTGCTTATCTAAGGGAGAGGCCAATCAGCTGCCTCAAGGACAAGCAACGTTTTGCTCTGAAGATTATTTTATGATTGGAAAAATTAGGAAAAATATAGAGGAAAACCAGGCCCAAAAGAAAGTGCTCAAAAGCACACGCTGTTTACCTCTCTTTGTCTCTGTCGTCTTTACTCAGAGAAAGATCCCTCTTCTCGGGCTCTCGCTCCCGCTCTCTGTCTCTGTCGTGGTTTGTCACTGAGGAGCTTCGCTCAGAGTCGGTGGGCTTGGGCCACTGTGGAGGTGTTGGGAAGGACGGTGGGGTCCGATGGAGTCTATTCCATGGCTCGTGGGGATTATTGAAATTCTGCAGGTTTGGGCCATCTTTGTGAGTAAAGATGTTGTTGTGAGCTAGAATAATGGCAGGGGGAGGAAGAGTTAAAAATAATTCAAACCAAATAATTACATACACATTTTTTACAATGCTAATCACAACCAGAACTGTCCTTTCAAGACTATTCAATGTGGAGCTAATGAGGGGGACCTACTAGCAGGTGATACCTCCAACACTGGGTGTAGGAACAACCAGCTCTTTCAAGGCTGTTGGTGGAGGAAGCTTTAAGTATACATTGGAATATCTCAGAAACGACTGAAAATGCCCAACTCCTCTTCTCCCCCCACCCCAGCAAGTGTTCCAGCACAAAAGTAATGTTTTTCCTCAGCTCCTCTCACTGGCAGAAATTTAATTTGTGGGTAGTTACAAGCAATCAGCTGCCTGCAGCTGAGGATTCGGGGACTTTTTTGTTAAAGAAAACGGACTATTTGGTGGTATGTATGTGTGAGTATAAAAATAGAGCTTGGCTGTAGGCTTTTCAGAACAGTCACTTGATTTTCCTCCATCAGTCTTCAGCTGATTCCTGTTGCACCATGAGATGCAAAAGCATGCTCTCTTGTGTGTGGCTCTCGAGCATGTCTTGCCTACATGTTTTTGAAGTAAAATAATTTTATACAGGTAATTTAAACTTCAGACAACGGTTACAGAGGAAGTCTACACGCTGAATTAGGAGAAGTATCAATAGCTGTTCCACTATGCATCTTCGCCGTTGAAGGGTGTTACTTTAGATGCCCATAGGGTCCCAGAGCTCAGTGGGGTCTCGCAGCTCCAGCACCTCTAGGAGCACAGAAGGTACCAACCTTCAGCAGTGAGGAGACACAGAGCCCAGCTAGTGATGTCTGTGACATGCAGAAAAGCTCCCACCGCAGAGACCTGGAAATCTTAGGTGCAGTGTTTTCAGATAGGAGAATGGAGGTTAGGAATGAAACTTCTTTAAAAACTACCACCAGCTGCTGTAAATATTAGCATGTGGCTTTTCTGGAAGGGATGTTTGTCTGCAGTAACCCAGCCAGTACTTACTCAGAGCATGACTGCCTAATCCTCCAAAGGCATTGCTGCCTAAGTTCCCAAGGCCGCTGAAGGTGCTTGACCTGCTAAATGGATCTGGAAAGGCAAACAGGGATTTAGCAGGCATTTAGCCAAGAATGTTGGAGAATGAAACGCACCCCTCCCCTTCTTAACGGTCTGAATCCAAGTAGGATTAGGCCAGACTTTAAGCTGATCCTTCTCATTGCAAGGTTCTTTGCACAGAAAATTCCCATCATGTTAAAATGGAGAAGGGATTCAGTGCTCCCTCTGCAAACAGGTGCTGTAATAAACTTTTGTATGCCAGTCAGAGGGGAGCTAGAAATTAAGGTCTAATAGCTGAAATTAGGGTGGCTGCTGAGCTATAACTCTCCTTCCTTATCAGTACTAACAGCAGCGGCATGGCAATTGCCTTGAAAGAAGAACCTCAGCAGGCTCCTCGGTCAGCATATTGAGGGGACGCATCGTTTCACTCCTGCTTCTGTATACAGCTTTCTGTCCTCTTTGTAATAGTGCATAGGGACAGTCCTAAGCTAATTGCTACAGACATCCACCCTTACACCAACTAACTTTGGCCTCTTTGTGCCAAAATCCTTTGTCACAACAGCTTCCTTGATGCCAGTGGTGGTGGAAATGACAGTGTAGTCTTAGGAGCTACGATGACAAAGGGATGGGAGGTTTGTACCCTCTGAGGCAAAAGATGAATCCTGCCTTTCCTAGTCAAGGATCTGACTCTTTGGTTACTGGCACTTAGCTTTATGATAGGCACCCATCATCAGAACGGGTTCCTCTCTGAGTGGATATAGCCCAACTCAGGTTTCTGCA
The DNA here is from genome assembly GCF_965231255.1 of Vanellus vanellus. NCBI lineage: Eukaryota > Metazoa > Chordata > Aves > Charadriiformes > Charadriidae > Vanellus > Vanellus vanellus. The sequence goes on from NC_138921.1 coordinate 8,653,970, forward strand.
CTCCAGAGCGTGTTAAACAGTACCAGTGTACTTGTTTTCTTTCCTACTGGTCATCTCCGTACAACTCCTCCTTCTGCCCACTGGCTTTTTGACTGTCCCTTTAAAGTCTTTAACTTGCCATGTTACAGCGGGTGTGTTGCTCTCCGCTTCCTCACGGATATCCTTATCTTTAAAATATCAAGGCAAATAGCCTGGAACTTTAAGCAAACAGCTATTTGCTTATTTACTTATTTTTAAATAGCTGTTCTTGCCCTTCCCCTTTGATATTAAGCAGTTGAGTGACTCTGTAGAGATACAGTTAATTTTGACAGAATGTTCAGGAATTGATGTAAATCTGTGTATTTGCAACAGAAAAAAAGTCTACTAGGTCATGTGGCATGCCACATTTACTGATTGGATGAGTGCTACTAAAACATTAATCAACAGAGCTTGAACTTTAATTGGCAATGAGCTGCTTGTGAGCTTCTAAAATGAGGTTATTTGAGAAAATCAGGCTCTACTTACTGCCAATTAGGAAACTGAAAGGCTGGCAAAATGTGCAGAACAGCTATCTGCCAGGAACTGTTCGCTGAACTTTATTAAAGAACCTAGCCAAGAACTTTCATAGGTGGGAAACGGTAGGGGAGGAACCCATTTTAAGCTGTGACTTGTCTGAGGTACCTTTGCATAAGTTTCCCCCATTCCCTTGGGCACATTGGCAGCACAGAAGGGCTCTACAGGTCACATCTCAGCTCCTACGCAGCGTCCCAGCAGCGACAGACTTGCCCGCTCTGCAATGCCCTCTTTTCTTGCAGGAGAGGGTCTGCTAACCCTGCCGCTCTCCTTTGGAAGAGAGCAGAGGGGACGCGCTGGGAAGCTGGCACGGGTGGGAAGCTGGCTAGCTTCTGGTTCCGCAGACAATCTGAGGCTCTCCCTCCCCCAGTGCTAAGGTGCCTCAAGGCAGGACCGCACCGGAGAGCCGGGACCGGGTCAGAGGTATAAAGGTGAAGGCAGGGTTTACTTACACTTACCTGCCAAGTGGTTAGTAGGCAGGAAACTGCTGTGGTGAGGTGAAGGACCAAAAGGGGTGGTGGCTGGATGTGTCGCACCTGTGAGAACAAGGTCCCTTTTTAGTTCAGTGCTTGCATACACAGAGGTCCTGGCCATTGCCTTCAAGAACCACGACGCAAAGGCCCGGGCCAGATTTAACCATGGCAAAGGCAGGGTAAGACCCCAAACTAGCCCAGGGCGCTACAGGCAGGATTTCTCCACGTGCCCTTTAAAGCATCTGTGGGCACTAGGAGGCAGAAGGAGACCTTGCACTGAGCGTTGCCGCTCACCTGCAGTAATAAGGAAGTGAATCTCTTTGTCTGACATTTTCAGTCATTACTCTGTGTTTACATTAAAAAGGGTCAGCCCAGGTTATGGGCCCAGACAGAAGGTGCTTGGAAGTGACTGATTAGTCTATATGAAACACCAGTTAATGACAGGCACGAAGGGAACATCAATCATGCCTCTCCCACGAGAGCTCCATCTACGCTCCCACATCTGTCTCTGCATCCACAGGCTCCCCTCACGGTACTTTCTTCCCTTTCCTAGACACTGCTCATCGCCACGGTGCCACGCTGCCTCCTGGGAAAGGAACACCGGTGCTGAGCGTGGTGGATTACATTAGGTTGAGGCAAGGGGCAAGAATGGGCTGGAACAAGTTGGTCTACCCTGTATTTCAAGGTGGACCAGGCTCATGCAGAAAATGCTGCTCTCCTTTCAGAGTAGAAAATGAGATTTGCCTCCTTCGCAGGCAGATGCATGCAAACCTGACTGGGCTTGCAACCGCAGCATGAAAAGCACTGGGGTCACCTGCCACTGGGATACATGGTTTTTGGAGGTACATTAACTCCCATGTATCCTGCAAATGACAGTATGTTTGGGCAATCTCGTGGGCCTGGCTTTTGCCTCCTCTGATTAGTATTAGTAGATCTTCAGTTAGATGCACCTGAAATCAACTTTTGAATATTTATGTTTCAGATGCGCGTGACAAAATGTTTCTGTGGGTCCAGTATTACACCGACCAGCCCAGCCCTCTCCAACTGTTCAGACTGTGAACGTCCTTTCGGTGCCCCCTCCCTGCCAGTACTTCCACTACTGCAGACAAAGCAGAATTAGCAACTGTCATAACTTTCAGATGCTGCCTGGATGCAAACATAGTCTCCGCCTCCCTTGCAGAAAGCAAGACCTGCCATACCTGTGCATTAACTGTCTCATTTTGTTAGAAACTAGTAATTCCACACAATGACAGAAGCAGCACTTTCCCAAGGACGTGTTAAGTCATGCACAAAATAGACCAACACCTAAATAAAGCTTTTCAGTGCTCTTGTCTTGTATATTTTGTTGGTAAAAAGTTAACTTCCCTTAATACTGAGAAGAGTGACAGGTCAACTCTAGCAAACAGCAGCAGCCAAACTGGGCATGAACATGTGCTCTTCACTAACACCTCACTTACTCAGGGATTGCTTTCTCAAGTGATAACTTTCTATTACAGAAAAGAGGATTATGATCCTTCTCCTCCCACCAGGCACTCCAGCTCTCCTGTCACCTTCACCACAAAGAATCCTGCCTCATCTGTGGCCCATATGAATCATTCCCACCAGTGGCAGACCCGCTCTGGTAAGTTCCTGCCCATCATCCCCAAGCGCCATCAAATGCGCGTTTCCACCATAATATCATCAGTGCTGATAACACTATGGAAGGTCACAGCAAAACTGGGGGGAAATGGAGGGAAGAAATTAATACGCCCAGGAGAGCGCATGCCAAACACAGCCCAAACAGCATTTTTCGGAGGTGCTGGTCAGTCGCTGACCTGGTCTTCCTTAGTGACAGAGCCCAACAACAGAAGGTTGTTGTAAAAGGCACTCATGTGTCCAGAACACGAGCAGACTATAAAACTGGAGAGGGAGACAGCGCTGCGTGTCCCTCGCCAGCTTGGGCACCACAAACCTAAGCAGCCAGAAAATGAGTTGAGGAAACTTAAGAGAGACCACGGCAACGAGACCTGGAGTTATCTATAAACATTCTGACTGCTCCAATGCTTCAAGACGGATGGAGACTGTCATCTTTCTAATCCTTTAAGATTTCAGAAGGTGTATAATGGATGGGAGATTTCTTCAAAGGAGACGGCTTACAAACTCAACTACACGGGCTGATAATAAAAAATCCTCCAGAGAAAGCCAGGAGCGGCATTGCAGGCTGTCAGGTAGTTATTAAATATAGCATCTGCCAGGCAGCCGAACATCCGTCCTGAAGACAGGTGGCCCTAAGATAACTTATGTCTCCCGCAGTAACTAGGCAATGCAGCAGAACCAATGATTCACATCAACTGCACGCTTGTTCGATAAGGTGAAAAGAATGCCTCGGATATTGCAGAGTAAAAGATTTATTCATCTATATATTACTGCGGCAATGTTTGTTCACTTTGATAGCACTCTTTACCTAGATTTACCGTGTGATGGCTCTTGTGATTAATATACTCACGGACAAGTTGCAGCAAGGTTGTTTATCTCTAGTGAAAGTTTTCTGTTAATTTGCCTTCTTTAACGTATCTATTCCATACTACTTCCCCTCTTGCTTTTATGAATGGAAAAGCAAGACATGCTTGCTTCTTAAGAGAAAAAGCTCAAGATACCAACTAGACTGGTGCTTTTCTGCCTCTTAGGGTAAACTCTGCCCAATATGGCATTCAGTAGCAAAACCATACATGAAACAAGATTCTTGTAATGACAATGCAGAAGACAGACTGAAGACAGTGCCACAGGAAAATAGTCAGAGGTTTGTAAATCAGCTGTGCTTATGTGTCCAAGCGGATGCAGTAAATATCTTGACCCCGTACTATGAAAGTACCTTTATGGAGACCAAAATAGAGGGTAGCATCCTACAACGTACAGCTAGTATCAGCAGGGATAATATGTGGTGGAAACATGCATTTGATGGTTAAGAATTTCCATCCACAGATAAGGGCGGAAAGACAAACTGGTGGAGTTCCTGAAGGCATCTGCCATCTGCATTTGAAACCCAGTTCTTACAGAGGTTTCAGCCCGATTCTCATCTTTTGCTTTTCTGTCACATTTGGGACAAAATTCGTAACACTTCTAACCTCATTCATTTCAACAGGATTGAACCAAGGTCAAATATGACCATGTCTGCACTGAGCTAGAACGAGAGCACAATATTGCATAAAACCAGAGTAAAATTAGGAAAGAAAATTACATTAGTTGCCAATTAATAACATACAGAAGGCAGACTCTGGCATCTTAAACACAGAAAGAAAATCTGAAAAAGTCTAAGGGGGAAGTTAAGCCCTGGCAAGAGAACAAAACTGACATTTGGTAGACGGAAATCAACAAGAATAGTACCAGTGACCTCCAAAACCAGAATGTCAGAGTTGCAGTCTCCCATGGTCATAGCCATCAAGAACAGTGCAGTGAAGCTTACTGCACCTTGGTAATTGCATTAATTGTAATTACATCTCCAACAGATTGGAATGCAATTGATCAATGTAAACTGTATTTAATTTTTTTTTAATTCAATAGGCCATTTTAAGCTTTAGAGATTGCTGGACTTCATAACACATAGGGGGATTTTGTATTTAAAACCCAAACACTTCACAAATACGCCTTCTGTGATATTTTCAATGCTGTTATTGAAGTCTTCCTTTCACAAAACCCCCTTGTTTTCAGAAAACTAACAGAAACTTGGTGAGTGGAGGAGCTGGGAAGAACAACATGGCAAATAGAAAAGCAAGAAAGAGACCGGGACTGCTTCCAATCCTGTGCAATGGAAACATTTTCAAGTATTTTGTCAAAATCGCTTATTAAAATCAACTCTATAGCCTGTTAATCAGGACATCTAAGAACCAGCTGCACAGACATGAATGTAAGAGCCAGTGCTGCAGCTCGGTGACATGCAGAGGGTCCTGCACTGGAGGCAGTGGCAGAGCCCAGCGCAGCGGCTCCGACAGCCCAGGTCACAACAGTGGCCAGTGCCTCCACAGCCCTGTGAACCGTCTTGCCCGCTTCGATTTTTGGTGCATACGTAGCTGTAGAGACACACATTACATATACTGACCGTTCGGGTTTTTTTTTTGCAACGAGTGATGATCTTCCCTTACCTGTGGTAGAAAACAGAGGCCTGGCAAGATCCTGTGGATAATGGAAGCCTGGAAACACTCCAGGGGCGGGAGGTCTGCTGAACAGGTCAAGTTTACCACCTATCTCTAGCTTGTGGGGATCCAGCTGCATTTGCTGTCAAATGATATAAAAACAATCTCATTATACACTTCCTTTTTTTACGGGAGAAAAAGAGAGGGAGTTGAGGCTCACTCCTGCTTAGCCCTGCCAGGGAGAGTTAGCGAGAGTGACAGCAGCATCTCTGGTCATGTACTGCAGTCATGCTCTGACAGCATCTGTAAGGCCATTTCGCTCCGCAGCCTCTCAGCTGCCTGCCTCATCCACATGAATAAGGTCTGAAGTGAAGTTCTCAGCCCCTCAGCACACACAATGGAGCATGCAACATGATACACCGAGCGTGCTGCACCCCAGGATCAGTCGGCGCTCTCAGCCTGACAAAAAATATTCTGCAGGCGGAAAGCTGCCGACAGCAGTCTTGAGAGCTGGGCGACAGCCTCGTCTGTTTTGATTCTCCAGTTCGGAAAGAGAGAGATGTTCCTAGACTATGCCCTTCCTGCAGCTAGTACAGCTCAGTACGCAGACAAGGGGTGAAGGATAAAGAAACTATGAGGCTCCTCCAGAGGTTATTTTCATCCTTCCCCTATAGAAATGAGCATGGTCAGAACTGCACCTAAGTCATGGAAGGCTCTCAATAGCTTAAAGCTGACATATTTGCTTACGAAGACACTAACTACAGTGCACCTACTTAAGCGCTCAATAGTCTTCATTAATGGGACAAAAAAACGGCAGCAGGAGCTATGAAAAAATAAACGCTACGTAAGTCCCATTATCAGCTATTCTGCCTGCCAGAGGGAGCTTGGAGCCTGTAACAGCACCCCAGCGCACCTACGCCTTGTTACCTCTCGAGTTTTAAATCCCCTCCCTCTGCCCATCATGACTGCAGTGCAGAAAGCCCAACAACCCCTAACACAGCAGCTATCAATCTACTCGCCTGCCCTATGTTTTGTCATATGTTCTGCACCATATCGGTCATTTCATTATGAATGGGATAATACTCCATATTCCACAGGAGGTACCAGTACAGAAGGGAAATGATATTAAACATGTGCTTTGTGAAAAAGATGGATTTGGGGCAAAATTACCTTCCCCTTTCTTATTCTCTTTCTGGCTGTGCACTGAGTATCTCCTGCTCCATTTGCTACCCTTCAACCCAACTCCTTTGCCCTCAGATAAACTTTACGGTTGCTACAATAAATGTTAAAGGATTGGAAGTGTTAGTTAATCAATACAGGCAAGCTTGAGAATCACCAACAGTAACTGCTTCCTGCTCATTACTCACTAAAATATAACCTGTAAGCCAAAAGACTTGGCTTTGTTCCAGAAACTGTCTGAATTACCTTTATCTTTTGCTGGTGATGGTAGATCTGCCAGGCGATCTGTACATGAACCGCACACCACTTCCCGGGTTTCTGCAATGGAAAGCACAAGAATTTAGATTAATTTATACGTTAGCAATCTACATCAGATAGAACATTTCATTTCCCTTACTGTCAAACAGGCAGCTAAGCAATGAGAAAGGCTGATTACTAAAACAGCACAATAGGTGATCAACATTTTTTTCTGTACTGCAGCAGATGATGTTTACATTAAGAAGGAATCAAACAGGAAGAATGTGGGATGTGGGATATCTTCCTCATCTCACGGAGACCTGAGATCCCTGCCTTGTTCTCTCCTACTTTCACTCCCTCCTTCGTAAACCGAAATAAATGGCAGCAAAGAACAGTACGCCATGCTTAAGAGAAAGCAACTAGCAGTTAACAGTTCTGTTTCTAAAACGAGCCCTGTTCATTCATCCCTGCTGCACTGCAGGCTAAATCATGTGTGGTTATTATGGCTGCTCGCATCTGGGGAGAAAAAGGGTATGGACAAACAGTCACCAGGGATGAGCAGTGCCACAGCTGAACGAGTTACAGTTTTTCAGCTGAGCTGCGGTACTCACTGTAGGGTGTTTTTGTGGAACATCAGAAGCACCAGTAAAACACATTGACCTAAGCCAGCATGAATCTGACCACTGGTGAATGTCTGTCCATGCTCACAGTCATTTATTTCTGTGACCCTTACTTCATACTGCGAACCATTAATGCACATAAATGGATGCAAAAGAAGGTTGGGATTCAACCTAAACATTATTAATCAGAAACAGCTAAGAGCTAAGACATTTTGCTTTAAATAAAGGATGAGCGTGAAATTTCTACTGGACATGTTAAATTTCAAAAACACATGCACAATATTTGAAGTGTGTGCATATATATATGTATATAAAATCCCCCACAAACCTTACTTACTCTTACTGGAGGCCTATAAGGGTCTGACACCTATGGAAAAAGCAGAAAAAAAACAATCAGTCTTTCTAAAACTAGCCAATATACAGAAAGGTGGGGAACTTCCTTCCTCTGAACAAATAAAAGCATTTAGAAAGCAATGTTCCAGAGAAGTCCCCTGTGACACGGGAAACCTAAAAGGCTTAAAGGAGGCTTAAAACTCCTCTTTCATTCCTTGCACCAAACTCAGCAGAATTTTATGATAAACAAAGCAGCTCCGTGCCAGCAACCGAACAGTGCCAGTGTTTTTCCAAACTTTATAATCGTTCTGAAATGGAGCGCATAAAATTACTCTCCAAGCATTGCTTAGGGGAAAGAACTTGAAGGGGTTTCCTGCCCCATTTCCCTCTGACTTTGTTTAAAGAAGTCAATATATCCCTTTGTACTCACAACGGGTGGAGGCTGCTGTTGTCTCACCAGAAAAAGAAACTTCTATCCTGACTGCATGTTCCGAGTCTAGAAGGCCAATTTGCTCACCAGCTGCTCTCTTTTTTTTTTTTATGAGCAATCACTGTGTTTACCGTAAACCCAGATAAGCTGAAAGGAAGGTTATATACTGTTGCCTACCCCTGGAGTCTTCTGCAGCAGCGTATGGTGGACTGTGCCTGGTCTACCTGCTACATCAATAGGGTTTGAAGTCTGAAAGACAAGAATAGAGCGTGAACAATACTGTATCATACCGGCGGTACATTTAACATCTCTATCTGATGTTAACGGCATTAATTAGTCCATGTTTGTACTGTGCTTTGAACACGCGTATTGCTGCATTAGTGCTAAATGTTATCTCTTACTGACAGCCAACAGCATTTAACCACCATGTCATCTATTATTATTTAGCGGCAGTAACAGTATTATAGCAGCACCCCTAAGCCCCACTGAAATCACAACCCCAGTGTGCTATGCAGTATGCAAGTGGATGGGAAGAGACAGTCCCTGCCCCCCAAGCTTATTCTTTAGACAAAACAGGCAGGCAGCAGGAGAGAGAACGAGAGAGGTGGACTGACTCCCTCCACGTTTCAGGCAGCAACCAGTATCGCGGTCAGGAACAGAACAATTCAAGCATCTTAGTCCCATATTGCACCTATTGGACCACAGCCCCTCTCTGACTGGGGCTAGGTAACACAATGGCTAAAAGGGCAACAGCCCATCTATTTGCATCGACAAGGCAAAACGAGAAACCTTAGAAGGTGCTTGTGGGTCTTTTATAGCTTTGCATTGTTTATCCCATCATTTTCCAGCAAGAATTAAACACCTCATTCAATGAATCCCTGTTCCTCCTCCTCCTCCGGTTCCCACCTGTTGCCCTGTCCTAGACGATCCCCAAGAACTCGTTCGTCTTCTCACTCTGGCATTCCTCCATCTCCCACTCCCAGAGCAACTGCACCTGGTGCCGCCGCGCAGCTGAGTGCAGAGGGGTTAAACCTCACTCCCCACGAGATGATTTCACTCACATTTTAGGTCAAATTACAGTAGATTTCAAACAGTCAAACTGTATGAGGAATGAGTGAAATCATGGGTTTGGGAGGAAAGATAGGTTTTAATTTGTCTAAGGCTGCGTAACTTCCAGACTCATTAAAAAGAGAATTCTCGTGCGTGTGTGTGTAGGTAAGTCAACGAACTCCCCAAGCAGATCTGTGCTCTCAGGGCCCGTCTGACAGCTGAGGTATATATAAGGTGGCAAATAAGTTACAGCTATCATACAGGCAAGAGCTTTAAGATCACAACATGTTAATAGCATGGTGTCATCCTGTCCCCTTGTCCCCTGGAGAAAGACGCGAATGCTTCCTCCAGCAAAGTAAACTGAATACTTCTGACCTTTTCAAGTTCTTAGCTTGTGAGAAATGGCCTTCGGGAAACTCACTGAGAAGTTTACCGTCAGCCTGGATTTATGTGCAGTGGATTTACACGCACAGCTGTAGGCAACTGACACGGGAAGGGGAAAAACAAAACCAAGACCTCTGCTTTGGAAAGCAAGAAGTGCAGGATTCAGCGTGCCAAAACCAAATCATCAGGTCTGTAGTGATTATGAAGGCTTTAGTCAAACAGCTCGGGAGGGAGAGAGCATGGAAAAATGATGCGGTAACAATGACTAGAGTGGCTTTGCCCAGCAGTTCGGCTTTTTCTCCTCTAGGAACTGCCAAAGCAGCAGATTCATTTCTCAACCTATCCCTCCTTTTTTCAGATGTTAGAATGCATGTAAATACAGCACCGTCCAGAGATCAAGTGATGTTAGTGATTAACCATGGCACAAGAGTGTGACCTTGCGCTGCTTAAACTCAAGCTAGCAAATTTCTATCTATCTATCTATCTATCTATCATTAAAATGAATTAAAAGCTAGTTACGATGCAGCACTAGGAACTGCTTAAAAATGTAAAGGGTCTGTGCTCATTTTTTCTTTCTTGCTATCTAACTGCTTCTCTTTGGTCTAATTTTTTTTTTTTTTTTTTTTTTTTACAGTGAGATGGTATCTGTAAAGCTCTGTAATGAAGATGGAAACCAGAAGAGCATGCTATTGCTGGATCAGAAGCTCCTAATTAACAGCAGCCTTATGGCAAAACTGAACCCTACCTTCACATTAGCAAACTGTTGCGAATTCCACCTATTTGTGCAGCTCCTTTTCTTGGGAATTCCAGTTCACACCCTGACAACTTGGGGTCTGTAGGGATCCCCTGGCATCCCTTGCAAGAACAGCAACAATTAACGCTGCTGGACAAACTCCATCAAGGGATAGCTATGTTCTGCCCCTCTTGCTCCCTGTGCTCAGACGCAACTGCTCCTCTTTGATGCCCGCAGCCACTACGTACAGAACTCCGGTTGAAAAAAGCCATTTCAGAGGCTTTGCTACTCAGAAGATATCCAGAGAATAAAATAACGTGAGGGACTCGATGGGCGCTGAGGAAATACTCCAGCTGCCATTAAAAAAATTAAGTTAAGTGGGAAGGTTGTAAGAGGCCTTATTTGCAGCAGTTGCTAATTCCTGACTTCCACTGACGTCAGGGAGACTGCTGAGGGAAGCGCAGCCCACGGCCCTGCTCGGTGTGGTGACGGAAATGACCTTCCCAATGCAAACAGGAATGGCCTGGCTACAGTGCTGGGCCTTCAGGGCTTCTCACACAGCAGCAGAGCTCTATGGAAATGCAGTTCAAGATAAGAAATGTCCAAAACAACAGTATGTTAGGAAGCTAAACACATGTCAATTTACAAATGGAGCATACGTTCCATTTTCAAACAAATGCTATATAGATATAATGCATATTTCTTGTTCGGTGAGATTTAACAGTTTCTGTACACTTAAAATAGTTAATAAAAAGAACAAGTCTGGGAGGCAAAAAAAAAGCAGTGCACACCACAGAATTCATCAAAAATGGTGGTTATCATGGCAACATTTCCAAATGCCAATCAGTGCTAGTTGTAATGATATGTTACAGTTGCAGTGCACCTTTCAAACCCACTATCTCAAAGAAGCTGGCAGGCATTAATCAACCCTTATAAAACCCACTGCAAGATAACTTCATAGATGAGGAAGCCGAGGAACAGAAGATTTAAGCGACTTGCCCAAGGTCAGACAGTGTCGGAACTGGGAATAAAAATTCAGCTCCTTCAAATTGCTCTACCCATTTACAGCAGTCTGTCCCTATTGTTCCCACACTTGTACAGTCAATTTCTCATTTTTTTCTGGGAATAAACACAGTTTATCTTTTGCTATCTCAGACCGTTAAATTTATAAAATGATTTGGGACTCATGGGTCTATTATTAGGCGTAAATATTTCAATCAAATAATGCATTTGACTGTATGCTTCTCCTCCAGTTTCAGCTGACCTCCCAAGCGAACCACTATATCCTTTTCCAAGGAACGATCTGTAGTGCCAGGAGAAAATTTCTGCTTAAGTGTTGGCTGCTTTGTGCAGAGGATGCTCACAGATCTGCGGGGTGATCGCTTCCAACCCTGTGCTGCACTTCTGCTCGTTAAATCACGTGCTACAAAATCACCAGAGACGCGACTCTGAATATAGCTTCTCTCCCAGCAAAAGAACAAAGCCTTCAGAAGAAGAAGTTTGTACCTTCGGTTGAAATGCTCCCTGAAGTGACCCAAAGGGACCTGAATGTGGAAGCATGGGTGGCATTCCAGGCATTGCTGGAGGATAGGTTGGAAAGAACTACAAAAGAAAAAGAGATGCTTATGTCACAGGACAACTTGAACAATGATGGAGGTAGGTGCCAAGCCTGGCACAGACAAAAATAGTACTGTGTTGAACGAGTGCCACAGTGAAAATACACACTAACTTTGCTTTCAAAATTTTTAAGAGCAAAGCCAAAACTTGGAAAATGCGCTCATCTGATGAATTTTCTAGGTAGTGCTGAACAAGTGTGCCTGTAAAATTTGTGGAACTATTGCAGGAAGCACAGAGCATTCACCATTTTTAGAGGAATCGGAATAATTTGGGGTTTCTGTTCACTTTTGGTTAACTTTGCATTTTTCTGCAGTAGCAAACAAATTGTTCCTGTTTTGAAATGTGACCTGCTTTACTTTTCAAAGCAAAAAAGAACCACAAGATGCTGCATTGCACACTACCCACAGGCAACATGCACACCACCTTGTAGTTGCGTAGGTTGGGTGAAAGTTTTGCTTAGGCCTCTCCTGAGCACATACAGTAGTTTTACAAGTCCCCAAACATATACTTTTTGTGCTTTGGAGCAGGGGGGAGCACCAGAAGAAACCACCAGTCTGACTTACTCCTGTGACCTGAGCAAAATCTTGTGCAAGAGCCATGCACTCCGGGCGGCTGCACTGTGAGAAGCACCAGCTGCAAAGATACCGCAATGACCACTGATTTAGCAATTTCTGCGCATTCCCTGCCATCCCAGGCACAGCAATACAGAGCCGCTGCAGCAAAAATGCAGTAGACGAAGATTTTAAAAACAAAAGAAAAGCCCAAAGAAAATTTTGTACCTTAAAAAAAAAAAAGAAATCAAGACGGAAAAAGAGCTTCAGAAACGAATGAATCAAAACACTACCGATCAATCCAAAACAAGCAAAAGAAGTGCAAGCAGAACCATTAACAAAGACACCACCTAGAAAGGTAAGCACTCACGTTGGAATGTCGAAAGTAAGGGTTGTCTAATTTGGGAGCGTACTTGTCAAACTGGAAAGAAAAGAGAAAAAAAAAAGGAAACGGGTGAGTTTGGTTTCGGCAGTAGCGGACACAGCAGGATTTCAATCAACAGACAAACAATCACGGCCCGTTGGTACAGCACTTAACAGAGCAGAACTGACTGGTTATTCCATACTCGCTCATCAGGGAGCTGACTGATTGCCCAAAGCTAACGGAGGCGGGGAGGCACTAGCCCCTGGGCTGCTCACTGCAGAGCCCTGTGTGCAGGCACCACGTGAAGAGTCCCCTTCACTGGGGAGAGAGCAGTCCTGACATCTGCAGCGCAGCGAGACGCGGGGAAGCTCAGCTCCAGGTCCAGATCTGGGACCTGCCCCTGGAGCACTGAACTAGATCACAGACTAGAAGGTGGGGAACATTCTCCATGAGACTCCAGCCTCTACTGTGGGGCAACCAATACCAACTCCCCGTTTTCTGCGTTCCTGTAAGTGCCAAAATCGTTTGGAAAAGGGCTTAATTGCTTTAGAAGCACAAATCTCTCTATATTCCCCATCCCCCGCACAAGAGAAAGCGCCCCAGAGAAAAGCTGATTGTTAACCTTTTCCATTCCAGCATGGGGTTTTAACACCTCCATGTGTGCAGTCTGTGCCCCGTATTTATGTTTATGACCATTTGTCCTGTACCTCCTTGGAAGCAAAACCAAAGCATATATACATTGCATTTTTGAACAGTATGTACATTCTGCTGGGGAGGAGGGAGCGGGGATGAAGGCAGGGAAGGGAGCTGTAGGACCCCATGAAAAGCTGCTTATTTGGCAAGTCAGCTGCTGTTTCGCACTCCTCTGTGCAGGAGAGTAGATTTGTAATTTCATTAATTACAGTTATTACTGGAGCCACGTCCCCTCCAGTGTAAATACCATAAATTACCAAACACATGCAGCTGTAAATTTCAACACTCTTCTCTGGTGTTGGGATTAGCAGACCTGATCTAGTGGAATATAAGAAGATGTGAGTGAAATATAACAAAAGAGCCTTGCAAGCTGTTTTTGCTATGAAAGCTGACATCAACGGGCATGGGTGGGAGGGGAGGGAGCTGTTCGCAGGATCAGATATCAGGATTCTTAAATAACAGGAGGTTCCTGAGAGAAGTTTCAAGATTGTTTTACACAGAGCAAGAAAAGAGGGGAAGGTGTTTACACACGAGTACATTGAGCAAACACCTGGGGCTGGATTTTGGGTGGATGGTATTACTTTTAATTGTCTTGCTGCTAAGCAGATTACAACCCAAGAATGTCATCGGGCAGTCAGCAGTGGGAAAGAAAAGCGAGAAACATTATGCTCCTTGAGTTCTTGGTTCTTCCCAAATGCTGCTTTTGCTGCTACTCCTGGCTTTCACCAGCCTTAGCAGAAGAGGGCTGTTTCTACATTTTGGACACAGTGTGAAACTGAGAGGGGGGGGGAAAAAAGCTGAATCTTGTTCTTTCAGTCTCACAAAGCAATTGCCAGGAATGGGGAGAGTTTGCGTTTTAAAGTACCGACAAAATCCATTTGTAGCAGATCTCTAACAATTTTGTAACAGCTGCAGCAAAGTCCCATTGTGTTACAAGCAAATTCAATGGCAAAACGCTAACGCGTATTACATGGCCAGGAGGATCTCTCCCACACAACCAACCAGCCACACACAAATTAGTGCTCGTTGAAGTAATCAAACAATAAATGCTAAAATTGATACAGATTAGGGAATTAGGAGGAAGAGGGACAAAACTTGTATCAGATGAGATGCTACTCTATGGCGAGAGCTCCGGGTAAGCAAGTATGGTCTGCCCTACAAGGAACAGCTGTGGGAACTGTGTTTGGTCCTGGAGGCCACCGTTCTTGCGGTGTCCTTGTTGGTGTGTTTTGGTGTGTCATGGCACCTGGCTCTGGGGAACGGGGAATCGAAATACACAGCGGGACATACGGAAAGGGAAACGAAAGGGACTCTGGACTTGTCTCATGGGTGCGGTATCTGCTCCTGGGTCGCAGCGTGGGGGACCTGGAGGCTCGGTGTGGAGGCTCTGGATGGAAAGGGGGTCCCTTCGGCAGAGCTGGGCCTGTCTCTGCAGGCCTCCAGGTCGGAGGGGCAGGGACAGCACGGCTGGCTGAAATGGAGAGGACTGGGTTTTGTTTGACAAGAGCGGGTTAGGCTTTTTGACCAGAGATGCTCTACTTATCCTCACATTTTGGGCTGGGGTACGCACCATGGGAGGTGCAGAGGGCGGCATGAGCGGCGTCTGGGGCAAGCTGGATGGAAAAGGAGTGAATGTGTGCTGGTGGGTGTGTTGGTGCTGATGCGTGTGTTGGTGCTGGTGAAACTCCGCTCTCAGCAGCGGCACCGGGCCAAGTGAGGCAGCGGCCCGGTCCGAACTCTGAACCAAAAACCGGTTGTTCAGCTCTTGCCTGAGCAGTTCGTGATCTAGAGGAGAGAGAGAGAGAAAAAAAAAAGACACAGAGGCCCGTGGGCCTGTGAGTACCACAAAGACGGAGGAGAAAGAGTCAATATTCACCTGGCATTCCCTGTTTCTGCAGGTCATGCTGTGGTGGTTTTCTACGTGAGGACTCATTGGTGGAGGTAAGAGAGATGCCTGTGACAAAGTACCAATCAGAATCCCCGAATGAGGCTGGCAATACATGATTGGTTGGTTGAATGATATCAACAGGCTGGTATCTAAAGACAAGAGAGAACACCATGAGTCATCACAGCAGAAAACATCATCGGGGGCGGCAGCAAGCATCCGCCCCCGTCCCCCGCCCGCGGCCCCGCTACCCCCGCAGCGCCGACCGGCTACGCCTCCTCCTCCCCGGCACCTGACGGCCACGGCACCGGCCACCGGCCTCGTGCTCTGGTCTGGCGGCACGGTGGCCGGACCTTCCCGCACCAGCGAGACGCTGGGGAGCACCCTCGAGGACAACGTCTCGCTTTAAAAGGAGTAATACCGACCTGTTCCCTTTGGAGGTTTGCAAGTCAAAAGCGTACGCGTGCACTGAAAATGGATGGTGTGCCTGCCTAACGCGTGTGTTACACTCTAACATATAGGTACCTAAAGTAAAACTTTGACAAGATCTACAACGCAATGAGATAACCATGGCTTTGGGTGGCTGGAAACTACCTCCTCCAATAGCTATTTCTCAACAGATCCCCATGCCATCCTCCTCCTTCTCAGCCCCAGGACATGTACACACTGACCAGGAACACCCATCCTACAAACTGAGGTCTTCTTTCCAGTAAGTTTTTTTTTGAGATCTTAAATACTAAGCAGTCCTTTCCTCAATTTCTAACAGGCTGTGATTGTCAATTCTTGTCTTTGCCTCCAGGCTTTTCTCCTATGAGAAAATACAGAGGAGGAATAAGTGGGAAGAGGAGAAACACTGAACTGGCTCAAGATCTCACCAAGGTTGCAACGACTGCAGAAACAAAATGTTCCACCATACGACATGGGACCTCTTCTCAGCATCTTCCTCTGGAAGAGCGACTTGCACTGAACTTGAATGTGGTTTAGGGTGGTGGAAGATACCAGCACTTTAGAAATTACGTGACTGAAGACAGTAAGGACAAATGCCCACTTCCCCAGAATGTCTGCTGGCATGAATTAAATCCATCTGTGATTTTGCCTAAGAACTTCAAACAGGAATCAGCACCCAAAGTGTTAGATATTTTCTGAGCTGAGAGCAACCTGTGCCACTAGCTGTGGATGACATAGGCCCAGTCCTGACTGACCTACTTGCTTCTGAATTTACATGAATCCACTTCTTTCAGTGTAACACTCCTTTTAAACTATAGCACTGAATATAAAGGGGCAAAAGAATACACACGCTTTAAAGTTCTATTTCATATTCCGCAGGCATTTATTTTCCTTAAATTTTCTGGAGTAACATTAGAAATATCTAAATCAATCACTTTCTGAGGTGACATGGTTAAGATCTTTAAAAATAGGCACTCTGATGGGGAATTTCAAGGTCTCTGCTACCACTCAGAAGCCTACATCCTATTGAAAGTCACTTTTGAAAGCAAATTTTGGGTGCCTAAGTCATCTGCTTTTCAGTAATAAATGTCCTGCTAAGAGCAGGTACTGTGTACTGCTATAATCTTTACAATAATTAATACAAAAGCAGAAGGTACATATACTTGTGATACTGAAGCCTAAGGCACCGGAGCACAAGAGTCTATCACGGGTTCTCCTTGGAGCAATCAAACAAGAAGAAAAAACCACCTAGGCTGAAAGCACTTAGGTCCAAACCCTAACCTCTTCAGAGAAAATGAGTATGATTTCATATGTGTGCGTGTGTGTTTACGCATTTAAATCTGGCATGACTTAAAGAAACCGAATCCTTCTGTTAGCATCAAGATAATCCACTTTTCTGGAGGGAGAGATAAAAGCGAGTTGGCAGTTGTAAGTGCTCTGATATCCAATTTCTTTAAGAGACTTGAAGTCAGACTGATAGATTTGCAGCTGGCTCCAGCCCACAGCCCTGTACCACAACTTTGGCCTTTGTCAGGAAGAGAAAAGGCCCGGAGATGTTTGGAGAAGCAGCGTGGCACTCGGAGGAGTGGCTGCTCCATTGTAAGGATGGGACCGCCGAGTAATAACCCAGCTCTGCGAGGGGCTCCGGGCAATGTTAGGATCAGAACTAAGCTCTTATGCCTCCTCCCAGCGATGCCCTGTCCCACGGTCTGGCCATGTAATAACACAACCAGAAGCAGAGTAACTGAGCAGCCCTTTGAATGCCCAAACGCTACTGCTCTGTGTGCGCACGTGAGGCGGGCATGGCAGAAAAAGGTCAGTCCTGCTAAGGTTGCTAGGTACCCTCTTGTTCAGGGGAGAAGTCATAAAGATCGCTGTTTCCTCTGTGTATCCTACCTCAGGGCCAGCACTGGTGCTCTTGAGTAGAGGGGCAGCAGCCTGCACAAGGGTTGCTCCTAAGTCACTGGTATAAGCTTTAGGTTTCAAAGGGAAGAAATGCCACCAGAAGCGCATTCTTAGTATTCAGAGACCTGACTTTGTACCATCAGTGAGTGCAGGAGCTCTGAGCTCTGCTTCTCTTCTCAGTTACAGTGACAAGTGTGCCAAAGTAAATCTAAAGGAGGAGCACATTTTCCTCCAAAGCAGGGGAAGAAAAAAGATGACAAAAAGGAGACTTCAAAGGGCCATACCCTCTCTGATGGCTTTTCTAAGCTGGTGCTTTTAGTGAGAGCACACACGCACTCGAACGGTGCAGCAAGGACCGTGCGGCAGCTGGATCCTAGCTCTAGGGGGCTGCTCAGCAATATTGTTTGCTTTTAAGAACTTTTTATGCGAATGACAACAGAAGCTCCTGGCTATGCAGCCCTCTGTATCGATTTTATGATGTGCCAGTTTGCAGGCACTTCGTATAATGCAGACAAGAGGCATTTCACTGTCTGCAGGGTTAGGCGCCTAGACCTTTCCCTCCGCTAACTTAGGCTTCTCATGCTTAAATTGCAGGAGAAATCCTTTTAGTAGGAGCAAGACTGTTACCGTTTCCTGGCAAGCTGCTCAATGTGAATAGGTCACTTGATCTTGCACCTCCTGAAGTTAATGGTGAAAACATACTTGCTTTCAGTGACTGCAATATCGTGCTTTTAGCGAGCACATTGCTATTTCCTTTTGCAATACTTTCAAAGGCTCCATCACAGTAGTCCTTTGCCTTAAAGAGGGGAAGCAATGAATAGGTCTCCCACAGTGCTGCCAACATCTTCCCAGCCATGTGGTTGAAATTCTAGATGGTGCCAGGGCCTGTGAAAGCCGGCAGCTTTGGCCTATGCGGTCCTGCTTCTGGCTAGGAACCCACGGCACTTTTGTCTATCATCGTTCTGAGAGCTCACTTTGGACCAATTCACATTTTTCTTTCATTTAAGGAGCAGTTATAAATAATGGGACGCTATTTAGCTCCTGGAAGGAAAAAAGGGGACACAAGGCCATCAGATTTTTCCGCAGCAAATCTGCCCTCTCCTTATTCCTTTAACTGGCTTCATAGGAAACAGAGGGCGCATTTTTTTGTAAAACGCTTGTCCTGTTTAATCCCCGCTGAGTTAGTTGTGGAGTCAAATGCCAGATCAAAAGGAGGCCCCACCAAGTGAAAGTCGCAGGGAAGTCTCCAGCTGCCAGGGTCTCTTCCAGGGACAGCTGTAGGCTAATGGATAAGCTATAAACAGGGCATTTAGGGCAGAAGTGACAATAGAATGGGGGCCGGGGTGAACAAAGGAAACTTTTTAAAAGGATGCAAAGATAGTGAGAGCTGAAGAGCAGAGCTTGTCAGCTGAGCTGTCTGCCTCAGACAGAAAGGCCAAGCAGCCATGGGCACACAGACAGTTCGTGCTGCCGCAGGCGGGGGATCCTGCCTGTCGAAGGAACAGAGTGGGGGATAGGTGTTCAGCTAGAACAACCTTCTGGGACGATTAGAAACACTTTTTTCAAGTCAGTTCTAACAGCCGTAGCTTTCATTCAAGTGGGGAGAAAGAGGGGAGAATGGCAAACTCTACATCAGTCCTTTGTTAATCTAAAAAACGTCTGATGACTGCGG
Source organism: Vanellus vanellus (assembly GCF_965231255.1). Taxonomy (NCBI): domain Eukaryota; kingdom Metazoa; phylum Chordata; class Aves; order Charadriiformes; family Charadriidae; genus Vanellus; species Vanellus vanellus. The sequence continues at coordinate 8,673,204 of NC_138921.1, forward strand.
AATGCCACGCTGGACAACTCATGCCCTGCAAAGGAGATTTTTTTAAGAAAAAATGGTTTTGAAGACTTCTTATAGGAAGCTACAGTGCTGTCTCTACAGTCTCTCATCTGGTTAAACACGTCCATGTCTCCTACCTGTTTCAGGAGCACTCTCACAGTTCCAGCACACACTGCCTGCGCAGGGGTCTGCGTCACTTTATTTTACCTGCCCGCCAGCCAGCCCATCTCTCAACACCCTCCAGTGCATGCACAGCAGATCCGCCCTGGAAGAAGAAGGGAACCTACCCGCAGGGTGACCTGGTATCACGAGGCTGTTGGTAGGTAACGCTGGTGGAGGTGGCAGCGTGGGTGGGGTGGCAAACATGGCCGGATGGTGCTGGTGTTGGGTCTGCGATCTGAGAGAGAAGTGCGAGGTAGCAAGATTAGAGATGGAGAGGGGCAGAGCTGGGCCAGAGGAATGGTGCGGAGGAATCTGGGGAGAGAGGGGAAGGTGTTTCGGGATGCTGATGCTTGTTGCACTGCTAGCACTGCTGCTCCGGCTGCAGAGAGAAAAAGATGGGGGGAAGAGAGGGGAGAGAGACAGAGAGAGAAAGAGAGAGAGTGTTACAATACAAAACTGAAACAGTGCAAGAAACACACTACCAGAAACAACACAACTGTATAACACTGCTCTCCCCAAGTTTATGGTTTTCTTAATGGCAGTGGACACAATAACAAATCTTAATTAACTTCTCCAACAGGGTAGGACGGGGCTTGGGCTCTTTGGGTTGACATTTCCTCTGGTGCTTGAGAAAGTGACAATCCTCGGAGCTATCTACGAGACACTGATGAAGGCCACAGAGGCAGCTGGATTTTGCACCTTTATTTAGCCCCTGATGACCCTGCAGTGGCCATGTGCGTCCTTGTGATCATATGATGCAATTACTTTAATTCCTTTTTCTGTGGCTCTGGGTGCACAGAGTTGCATAGTGTGAGTGACTTTGGGACCAAGTTGTATCTGCTGTGCACGCTGTAATTACACTCACACAAGCATGCAAACACATGCCATGTGAATAAATTATTCTCATAATAATTCTGTATTTTAAATCTTTTTCTATTATTATTACTCCACTGCAAGCGATCTAAGTTTTGTGGGGTGAAAGGCAGTATTGCTGCTGCTATTATTTAGTGTAATTCCCACAATACCAACTATTTGTTGCTATCTAAACCTCTGTGATACCTTGAATAGTTTGAAATATTATTAATTGTTTATACTACGGTGGCATTTACAGGGTTAAACTGCAACAACATGCAGAAAACTATGAAATTCACATTAATGGCAGCTCTGTATTCATATTTTAACCCTTGTGCAGCCAAATATTATGTTTTAAATCTGTTTTCTCACCTTGTTTAAACTAGCCTAGTTCTGGTTTGGGAGGCATGGCACGTTTTCTGTACCAGCAAAAAGACTACACAGGTTCCATTTGACCGGCTAAAAACTCTTTTCTCTAGAAACGTTTTATCCACGCCATTTTCACCCATCCTACTTACTGGATGGAGGCAATTTAGACAGCGAAGCTAAGCCTCCTGCTAGGTCTGACCGTGTCAGACTGAAGCAGATTTCTCAGCCTGCACAGGAGCCCTGTTCTAAGGCACACAGCATTTTCTGATACAGATATCCCTCCTTTGATGCCGGTGAACCAAAAAAACTCCGATAACCATGAACAAACCTACTTCAATGGAAGTCTTTCTGAATATGAAACAAGGGAGTTGCTCAAACTCAAACCACCTTACATTTCTAAGGCCAGCTCAGACAAGACAGTGCAAAACTCTACTAGAAACTGGACCTAAAGGAACTTTACCCCAGTTACACATGCCTTTCTCCCAGAAAGGGAGCATTTATCGCCATGTTTCAAACGCAGCTAACCACCACTGCCGGAAATTCCAGCCTGTGGAGGCAGCACAGAAAGTCCGATATCCAAAACATGGAGCATCTTACCCTGAGAGTAAGAGTGCTCTTGTCTTTTGCCTCCCAGCAATTTCTATCCCTTTTGAAACAACATTTAGCCCAGCAGTAGCATAAAGGTGACACGAGTGTCCCTTTCCCCTACCTGATATTATTGAGTCCGTTGTGGGCCACCTGGTGATGCACTTGGTAATTGAGAGGTGGAGGGATGTGACTCGGAGGCTGGGTCCGAAGCTCAGGTATTAACTGAGGCTGCGACTGCGGCCGAGGTTGAGGTTGTGACTGTGGCCGAGGCTGAGGCTGAGGCGTGAGCCTTGGTGGTGCTGGTGCTGAAATCGCTGGCTCCTTCTTCAACAGTGGGCTTGCTCTGGCGCTTGACGTGGGCGCTGAGGAAGTCGAAGTCACAACAGCAGCTACTGGCTGGGGGCTGGGGATAGGCAGGGCGAAGGGCACGTCGGTGCTCAGTTCCCGGCTCCGCTCTAGCCCAGACACCTTTGGGACATTGGCTGCTTTCGCTTCTGGCTTGTCATTCAAGGTGGGACCTTATGGAGCAACGAGAAAAAGAACAAAGCGCATTTTTAAAGGTCTGTGTTCATCTCTCTGCTTGGTAGAACATATGCCTGAGAAAAAACAAGCCGTGTTTCAGCTCGTGGGAGCATCGTGGGAGCACTGCTGCTACAAGATGGATGTGTGTTTGTGTCTGTCCTTCCGCTGTCCTTGATCAGGCAGTCTACAGTAGTTGCTAGCATGTGTGTAAGAGCTGGCTGTCATTAAATGAATGCATACTACAAAGGACATACAGCTCTGCGACTTCTACAAAGTCCCAAGGTTGCGTACGGTAGGAGTGTGAATGTGTCTCAAGTTACTGCTACGGTATTTCCTGCTCAATTTAAGTTTTAAGGCTGATAATGAACTCATGAACACAAGCCTGGTCATTAAGAAATTGCATCTCCTCCACGCTCTTTCAAGTTAATCTACATCGCCTTTAGGCTCAACTCCAGCTACAAGACACTATGACCCAAGTACTACTCATTAATGACAACCCCACCCGGCTTCTAGGGAGGAGGCTACCTGGGATCTTCAAGCAGCAAAAGATGGGACAGTGCTGCAGTGAAGCTGTGACACTGTCGTTCCCTGGCCACACGCTTGTGCGGAAGAACAGAACAGAGAAGGCTGGAAAAATCCAGTCAGAAGCGCAGTGAGCACCCAAGTGTAGTCCTGCTCACCCCAAGTATTGCAAACATCTGTATGCACGGCATGTCAAAACCATCAGGAATGCTGCGAACTTGCAAAATGCACCCACAGTGAGAATTCCATGTGGAATTACTCCTCCTATGATGCCAAGTGTTTCCTTTTTTTTCCAAATTAAGCTAAACAAAGCAGCCCAAAGGGCTAAGAGGCCGGAAAGGGAAAAGGGAGGAAAGGAGAGATATTTCAGATCAAGCAATATCCAAAGGGTCGAAGACAACCGAAAGGACCACCATGAACGTGATTCAACTCCCACTGTAACTCCCTGTTCGACATGATCTGTGTATCCCTGAGTGCACATACACCCAACATTACAAGAAAACCTGTTCATGGGTTACGAGAACTAGTGTTGTCCATATGTTTCACATGGGACACTCTCTATTTTCACATGGGACACTCTCTATTTTCACACGCACACTCCACCGTGCACACAGAGTGCTTCTACTTGATTTTTAGGATACACGCTTTTATTATCCACTAGAACGTGTTGGGGGCTGTTTGCATTTAGCTGGCTTGCAGGAATGCAAGAGATGCTACCTACACTGATTAACACGCTCCCAACACCCTCACAAACAAATTCCACCTTTGAAATTTTCCCATCTCATCAAAGGACTGTGCCAGTTCCTGATGTAGGAGGTGTGGAAATAACACACAAGACACACCGTGAGCTAATTCTGGCCATGCAGACGCTCAAACTGGGCGTTTGCGAATTCAGCCTATGTGAGGCCAGAGTCTCACTGCCGCGGCGTCGACGATTTGAGCACCACCATGCCGGCATTAGATGAATGGAGGACAGGGATGGGCCAGAGCCCGTAGCACCCCAGCTCACTTTCTGTACAGAAAATGCCCACGTGGTGATGACATCTCCTTCCTTGAAACAAAAGGCAGCTCCCCACACTGCTTCTGGCTCTGCCTGCACTCTCGCCGTTGCACCGTCTCCTTCATCAATCAGTCAATCAATCGATCAATCAATCAATCAATCAATCACCACATAGACACAAATTCTGAATGTGAAAAGAGAACGAATGGAAACATATGAACTATATTTATCAGCTGAAAATGTCTGAGGGCTTGTGGCCTCAAACCCACAAATAACAGGAACAGAAGCCCTTCCAAACAGCAGTGCTTTGGCTGACAGCAAGTACGATCAACCCTGCACTTTCCAGCACCTCATACATCTTTACAGGTTTGACACAATGTCTGGAGGTCCTAAATTATTCCCTACAACAAATATAAGGCCAACTCTCGTTTCAGTGAGTTTCTTTTTCAAATATGAGTTCCCGCATCACAGGTACCCTGGTTTTGCGATGTAACTAGGCTTGGTTCCAGTGTTATTTAGAGCGACAAAGAAATTATTTCTAAAATGGAATTCTCAAATTCTCTCTGCACCATTATTTTTTTATAATGCCACCTATGTTTGCAAATTTTCCTCAGATTTTATTACTAACAATTCAAAAATTGTCATTGACTAGTCAAGCCAGGGGTCCCCACACCGTGCATTTTGGAGGAAGTGTATTCACAGCTGTAGATCCCACTGTTTTTCAGGAACTACCCATTAAAAGCAATTGGGTTTCATTCCTGACCATAGGTTTCCTGAGAGCCCATTAGCTCTTTCCATCCAACAGGCCTCCTCCTACGGAGTTAAACTTCATATTGTGTAATTATAGGCAATGTAGACTAATGGTGTATATTCAAAACACACCGGCACACCAAAAGTTAGTTGAGTAAAAAGTCAATTAGATCCAAAACAAATCAATAAAGTCCCGCATTAAAAGCAGCTGTTTGACCAGTTTTATGTACAACTATTGATTCCCTGTGGTTTCGGCATTAGTTCTCATTTGCAATTTTCTCAAAGCAAAAGCTCGTGCTCCCTTGCTGCCTGAATTGACCAGCCAGCCTAGCTGTATCAGTTAGTGCTAGGGGTACATGACTGATTTCTGCTGCCAACTTGCATCTCTCGGGTTGCAGTATAGAAATGTTTTTGTGTTTCATTCTCGACAACAATGAAAATACCCAGATGCATTCCCTCCCTCTGGAAAAGCTACAGGCACGAGTATGACTATCTTCTCAAGAAGATATGAGACAAGAGACATGAGACAAGACAGAGACACCGGTTCATGTGGCTGACATGAGGGTGAACTGCAATGGGTGATGGGAAGGGAACCACAGGGGAACAACGGCAGGACAAACCGTGGGGAGAAATGACAGGAAGACAGAGACACCAGGCACTGGGACCTGCCTGATGTTTGAAAGTCAAACCTTCTGAAAAGGAAATTTTCTCACATCTAGGCCTTTCACTTAAGTCTCTGGTAAAATAGATTTGGACAAAATGGAAAGCAGATGCCCAAATGGAAATACATCTCAACCATATGTCTCAGTCCTCTAGAAGAGATAAAAAGGCACTTCTAAGCAAAGAATTAAGACGTTTCACTTTGCTAACTCCATGGAGTGCCATGCCATGACTTACTTGCACTCTGACATTGAAGAACATACTGGTTTCCTAGTTTCTTTCTTTCCTTTCACACTCTTCTACCAAAACTTACTTCTGCCTGTTCAGTGCCTGGTTCCAATAGCTACCCATACTCCAGAAGCCTTCAGAAACCTGACGATTCCCTGTACCAAAGAAACAATGAATTTTGAAGGCTATAAGTACCTGGTTTCTTAGGTACTTAACAAGATCCTTATCATGACACCTATCACAAAAATCTCCAATTCAAGACTTTCCTCTCCATTCACATGTGGAAAGTCTCTCCCTGAAATCCCTCAGAATGCTAATTTTAATGATTTTAATGAGAGATATTGCCCATTCTGATCAGGATTGCAAACTCTGCAGTTTCTCTGTAGGATGCTCAAATGCCCCTCCTAAGGGCATACACTCTTGTATGCCCAACTTCCTTCCAATCGACCAGGCTGACTGCTGGTCACATACGGAAATATCCCAAGGAAAGAAACTGAATATGCCCTTTTGTGCAAGCTGGATCAGGTTTCATTGAGATCCTTTCAGAAATTTCTGCACTTCGGCTCCTAATCTAGTCCTTCCGAGCAGATGGACCCACGGAGCTGAGCTCGACTGCACCAACAAAAGCACAGAGCCACCACACCACAATGTTCTAGAGGCAAAACTGCGTTTATTTTTACCAAGTCCCAGAGTAATTTTCAGGCTTAATGATAACAGGCTGAGCCAATTTGCCTAAGACTTGACAGTCAGCTCCAATAATTCAACCTTAATTAAACCTGAACGCATGTCAGTTCAGCTCGTCCCTTCACAGGAAATCTGACACTTGCAATGATTCATGTTTCAGCCATGCTATGGGAAGGCTGGATCACATCTGCCATTCTCCACCATGCGGAGCACCACCCCTTTTCAGCATGCCAACTTTGTTTATTTTCTAACCAAACACTCTGGACTTCTTCCATTGAGAGGTTTTCTTAAATGAACAGACAGTGAAACATGTCTTGATCTCACGGGGACGAATGATGACTGAGTGCAAGAGACAGGGAAGAAAGGACTGAAACTGCTCTAACAAGAAAAATAACGATGACCTGGGATTAGTAATTCTTGCCTCCTTGATCAACTAATTTGTCATTTGGAGTGTTGCGAAATTTCAACTTCCCTGTGTCTTGGGCTACATCCCATTCCCATTTAACCCCGTGAAGATGGAAACTTTTAACAACTTTTAAAAGCATAGAGAGCTTTAGCTACCGCTGCTGGAAATCTGTAGAAACAAGAGTTGAAGTTTAAGGGAAACCCCAAAGTCAGCTACGGTTGTATATACTGCAAAAAGTGTGTTTCAGAAGGAGTTACCTGAACCTGACAGACCATCAGCATGGATCCAATATGAAACTTCAGTGAATTCAAAATCTGTGATTGGAATAAACATGCACTGCCCATCCCCGTGGCTGCGCAGGGTGACATGCTGGCCAGCGTGTAAGTACACAACATTGCAGGCTAAATACAATACAGAAAGTCCCAGACACAAATTAAACCTTTCTGTTACAGGAATTTGCTTTCAAGCTGATTAAGAGTAGCTCAAGTGCAAGGGATTAAACATGTAAAGGCTGCTTTGAGACTCCAATAAGCAGTTACTGTGTTATACAAACAGTACTCAGGGCAACAGCAGTTCCAGCCCTGCCTCTTGCTCTTTGCAAGCTGCTGGTTGCTGCTGAAAGGGGACTGTCAACACACGTACAATGTGGTTGGAAATAATCTAATCTTGCTTGCACGCCTTTCCTTTGTCTCTTGAAAAAAAGAAAAGTGGAGTCATTCAGACGTCTTTCTGCAGTCTCCCCTGTTGTATTCAAACAGCAAGGGTGATGGGGTGATGCGAGAAAGAAATTCCTCTCCTACATCCATCAATGACATCTTTACCAATGGCAATTTCCCAAGAAACACAACCACCACCATCTGCAGCCTATCTATCCATCCTGTACACATCCTTGAAAACAGACATAAACCAGGCTGGCTATGATGAACCCTGCTCCATATTATAATTCCAGCAAGAAACGCCGCAAAAGTATCACCACAGGAATTACAGGGACATATGTGGCAAGAAGCTGAGTATTTCAGAATTGGTTGATGAGTCCCAGAGACGAGTTTTGAACCATCAGCACAGGGAATGAGTACAGAAGAGCAGGATTTTACAGCAGCAGGTCAAAACAAAGAAAAAACTAAATCCAATGAACTTCAGCAAACCTTTTCTTTTTTTTTTTTTATTGAGCTTTTATAGACTGCTACATAATGTATTGTGGATATGCAACATATACAAGCACAAGAGAGAATAAAGCATTTTGCATTGGCAATGATAGCACTGATGCTGGCAGCGTGCTTCTAAGTGAAAATCAATATTTCAGTACTAATTCTTTATCCTCAGCTGGCTTTTGCTTTTGTACAGATGCCTCTTTCATTGTGTTTTAGGAAGGTAGCACTATTTAAGACATAAGACCATTAGCTTGGTTGGCAAAGGTAAGGCAAGCAGAGCTACAACACAGAAGCTATCCAGCATATGGGGCACCAAGTTCCTCCACCCATTTTAATGCAAATCAGCTTAAGATCAGGAATAAAGACTTGGGTCCTGCCCATAAAACCACTGTCTGGAAGGCTCCATGGTGTGTAACGTGAACCATTTTTAACATTATTGTGAAACAAAGGCCAAATTTCCATCATGACGGTGCCGCATGCACACATTAGGTCGCGTCAAAAAATGTTCTGTGACACAGGCTCCTCAGAACACCATAGGTCTCTGCTGGATTTTCCACAAATAACTGGAGCGTTTTCAAGTAAGGGGAGGGTAAGCACAAACCCTGACGCCCGCGCGCGGGGAGCGGGTCTTTGTTCATGGTGCGGCTCCCCCAGCCCGTCCCCGCGGCTTTCAGCGGGAAGCTCCTTCCGCAACCCGGGCTGGATTCGGCCCCTATCACTCAGTTCATTTGTACAGAGCTGTCTGTCAAGTCAAATCGTCTTGCCGCAATCTGAGACACCCTCCGAACAGCTGCCACTAGCAATTACTCTCCCAGACAGCCTTGACTATCAGGAAGAGAACTGGAGCGAGCACTTGCCAGTTTTAATAAACTGTGTTGCCCAAGTCATTTAACCTGCTAGATTGCTGTATGCTGGGGCTGTAACAAGCCTTCAGCTTTTCAGCCTAGAAGAAAGCAACAGCGGCAAAAAGCTGTCAGCTTGGTCCTCAGAATTAACTTCCAAGGGTGTCTTCCCCCCGCCCCCCGCCTTTCTGAAGCACCCGGGTTTAAAAGTAAAATATCTTCAAGTCATTTTCATAATGTCACGACACAGAAAGCATCTCACATTTTTAACACAAAGCCAATGACTCCCGAGAGTGAAGGGTTGACGTGCTCCACGATTTTCATGTTAGGAGCACACCTGAGCAGAGAGCGCTCCTCTCTCCTCTTACACCCTCACGGACACGTCCTCTGGGCACTCCCCAGCGCTGGCTCTGTCCGTGTGTCTGTCACCACCACCCTGGCGATGCTGATGCAGCTGAGGGCTTCAGGATGCCTCGACCACCTCCAGGGCTCTGCGCCAACCTCTCCAGCCCGGTCTGTACATTCTCAGTACAGTTACAGTCTCTCACCCAACTGAAAACCCAAGTGTGGGAAATTTACATTTAGTCCGGTACTTTCAGGACAGGTAGCAGACATTTCCTAAAGAAACATTTATTTAAAATTAAAAAGCTTCCATTCAGATCAGCGTTTTCAGTTTGTGGCTCACGTATCAATATCAAGATGACAGTGAATGTTAATCAAAAAGAAAAAGTCTATTGTCATTAGGATTGATTTGCCATATAGGCACTTCCACTAGAAAGCTTATTGGACTCTGCAAATCAAAAAGAAGATTCAAACCCACTCTGTTAGATGTTTTCCCCAGCCAGCTATGTAGATAGGAGCCTTTGTTGCGCAAGCTTGCAGCACGGAAAGATTTCCCCCCCTCCGCTAGAAACTGAGAGCAACAGCATTAAGATCTATGGACTCGACGCTGATTTGCTGCTTTATGGTTCTTTAATGGGATGTTTTATTCCTAGAGATTTGGGAGCTTTCCATGCTCTATCCAGGCACGTTAGCTGTAAGCATGCATGACGACACGCCAAAGCTGCAGGAGCTGAATGAAAATGGGTGCCAAACACAAGGATTGGGGCCAGAGCATAAAGAAGAAGGATCACCATTCAAATCCCCCCAAAGTAAGTCACACTGCATTTTCCTAGCGATGCTGCTTCTGGCAACATTTCAATGCAAAGCTGAAACTGGATTTGCAGCTAAAGCACCTACTGTGGATGCTGGCGTTGTAATGAGATTGAAAGTTTCATACAGGCTTTTAATCTAGGGCTATAATGGTGGATCAAACACTGCAGGGTTAAATCTCTTCAGCACTGCTCCTAAGCAGATGCCGGATGCCTAAAAGACAGCGACGCAGGAGCCCTGGCCACAAAATGTTACTAAAGCTTCTTGTAGTTACTTACTAAAGGTGTTTTTGTCTTGTTTTGTTCTGGTTTTGTTATGTGCAATGGCATACTGTACACCTGATCTGAGTGACAGACAAGCCACAAGGCAAATAAGCTATTAGAAAGGCCCCCCCCCAAAAGCAAGCAAGCACAAATACTCAACTCCAGACGCAAGCTTTTAAACAGACAAAACTGCTATATACCAAGGAATCTTATGATTTTAATTAGTCAAACAAGGCCAAATAATAAACCATCAACTACTACATTACAGGAGAAAATGCACTACTTTTGCTGTTTAAAATCCATATCGATTCCCATCTAGCCTGCAAGTGAGTTATTAATCACTCCAATTAAATCATGAACACAGGTCTTTACGCTGAAATTGAACCCCCACCAATAGATCAATAACTCAAACCTCCAAGAGCAATTACTGCTCAGCATAATAGAGCAGCTTGTTACAGAGAGCCCCATGCAGACCACAATTCCTTCTGTCCTATCTGTCACAGGCAGTGCAAACAAACTGGGAAAAAAATATTTTATAACTATTATTTTCAAAATAAACAGACATCTGCTTAGAGTTACCTAATCTCTCTCACATCACAGAGGTAGATCTGCCAAGGTCACATTGGAGACATGATTACATTTTTTCACAATTTGTTATTCTAGCAAAGCCCTGATAAGATTGAACTATTGAAGTTCACACTCTGGTTTAATTTCAAGAGGTTAAATGCCAAATCCTTTTCTTATTGCTACAAGGAAGGGATCTGCCAGGCTGCATAATACCCCGTGTGGGCTAAGACAACAATTTTGTTTCATCTGCACAGTCTTATGAAGGTTTTTGATTATTTTTTTTTAATGACATCAGAGAACTCCAAGCTCCCAAAGAATCATTTAAAATAAAATCAGAAAGTGAGACTGTTCCAGAGGAGTGCTAATGACCTTTCAGACCTTCCAGCCTGGAGAACTTAAGTCAATGGCTGGCTGAGAAAGCACACTTGCTAACCAAAACCAGAAAAAGGCAAAAAAGAACATTCTCAAACACCAGATCATCTCTGCTGGGAACGGGAGATGATTACCCTGACCAGCCAAGCGTACGCAGGGTCACAGAAATTCCCATATCTGCCTTGGAAGATAACTGATTCTTGCCCTGATGCAATGAAAAGAGGAACCATCCGCGCTCAGGCTCTCCGACTGCCGCAGTGCCGCTCAGCTCCCACGTCCTTTCCAGGTGAGAGCCGTATTTCTGCACGCATCCTTGCTCCTGATGGGCCGGCCTCTTCAAGCAGGCCCCTGAGTGCCATCCATCATCCTTCATTAGGGAAACTATTGGCAGCCAATTAAGTGGTGATGGACCCAGGCCGTTGAAGCTAATCAAGATGAGTTCATACTGTACCCTTCAGGCTGTAGGCACTGGCTCCTGCCTGTGACGGGTGTCACATTACTGGTTCTTGCCCTTGCTGGCTCTCTGTCAGGTAACAGCCTTGGCCAAGGCTCAGCATATGCGTGGAAAAATGACACCAAATCAGGCAACGCAAGAAAACACGCAGGTAGAGCAGCAGCACTACTGCTGGGATCTCACCACGGCTTTCCACCACCAGTAGTTTTTACAAAAAGGAGGGAGGGATAGAGATTATCTATTCCCCCCGAGCAGCGGGGGCAGAAAGAGCCCAGACAACCGTTTTCTTCCTCCCTAAAGGTCAGAGATCGTAACTGGAGTTAGGAAGATCAAATCATGTTATGATCCCTTTTCTGGAATGTGGTATGCGCTACTCATGTGAACTACATCAGCTCAGAATCCAACATCCCACAGCCATCTCCCGAAAAAGAGTTCATCTCTGCTCTCTAGATGACCACATGCATCAAATTTTGTGCTCCCGGTTGGCTTTCCAAACATTTTTACAGGAAACATGGAAGCACATAACAGACCTTTTAACCCCCCCCCAATTCAGCCCCCAGACAGATGTATATGGATTCAAACAGACTTTCAGGGCAAAGGAGAGCCCTATATAAACCAACATTTTTAAGTGAAAGAATCCTCTTTCATTTTCACCCCTTCCTGAGTCTATAGATAAGGATACAAAGAATCACGTCTCTCCACTTAAATCAAATGCGAGCATTACTTAAAGCACAGAATTGCTCGTAGCAGCGTGTGGGATCCCCTCTCCCCAGAACTCAAAGGCCAAGCTGCACATGTTCTGTTAGGCTCCTAATTGACACCACTCAAAATCACTGAGCTTGTAGCAGGAAAGGACGTCGAACTTCAGCTAACGCCAGCAAGAGCGAAATGTTTCACCTGAAGGCTACTGCAGGTTCTGCTAGAGGCAGATCCTGTTTCATGGAAATAACGGTGGCATCAAGCTGGCTACGCAGCCCAGGAAGCCAATGAACATCTTCTACAGGACCAGGTGAGAGGGATGTGCAGGAACCACGTCTGCAGAGTGAACGTGTGGCTCTGGTGTGGAGGACTGAAGATGCCATGGAAGGAAGTTCACCTGTAGAGCTGTGCTACAGCTAAGGAGCCACAAAACTTGCCCGTTCCCCACATGCTTTGTGCCTACCAGACCCACTGTTTCAGCACATCGTACTTTGTTTAGGATGCTCTGTGCTAAACTCTACCATTTAAATTTCAGGGATAACAAAGACAGCAGTAATAATTTCTAATGGATTGCAGTCTGCAGCGGTCTTCGCTCCATGTCAAAAGACTGCAGAAAAAGACCTATTGTGCCTGGGTGCCATCAGTGTTTGAAGTGCCAAAGCTGCTCTTCTGGCCCAGGAAAGTCAGGACTGAAAGATATATAAGGCTGGCAAACAGAACTGTTTAGAAACCGTCTCAGTAACTTGACTAACTTCCCTACCCGATGTTACGGCTGGAGTTGTGAGAATGGAAAGTTCTGCTGCAAGGTGACTCGGTCTCTGCTAAACAGGAACTGAAAGGACGGACCATGCACAAATTAGCCAAATCCCGTCTTATTTATTTGTTAAGTGCAGCCCTTACAGTTCAGTAACTGCTGTCACATTAGTGCTTGTAATTTGGGAAAACAACGCTTGAGATTCAGTGCTTTTCAAGCGGGGCCAGCGCTTTCCGAGCAGCAGCTCCCCAAACCCCCCAGCCTCCCCCTGCCCTCCCTCCCCACCCCCCAGCTCGAGGAGGCACCTTCCAGGCAGATCCCTCCCTCAGATTTAGTAGCCACACATTACTACCCTAAACCAACACATTTAGCTGTTACCAAATTGCCTCCGTTTCGCTGGCAGATAGGCAGCAGTATCTCTTTTTATGAACTTTGTTCATAGGGTCAAGATGAAGAAAACCTGGAAGAATTCTCCTGCAAGCTCAGGAGCAATGAGGTCTCCCACCTCACTCCTATTTGCATGGTCAAAATCCAGCTCTAGAGCTGCTGGAACAGCATCTTAAGAAAAAATGAGATATTGAAATTAACAGACTGAATACATTCAACCACATTTCAAGTTGCATCATGGATAATTAAAATATTTAAGGGACAAGCTGCAAGTTGTTAATCAGGGAACATTTACTTGAATGGTGTGTGCCCTTTGCATTTGGTCCCTATGGCAACCAGTATTCACTCCAAAAGGATGTGTTGGAAGAAGCATGTCAGGAGCTGCCTCAACGTTTTAATTCACAGAGAGAGCAATGAATAAATACAGCTACTGACAAGCACAGCACAGGCAAAAAAAGGTTTGTAAACACCATTAGGAAGCCACAGATGGCCTTTGGCTTTTTAAGATTGAAAAAGTCCACTCTTCCTTTAAACACGCCCACCATAAAAATCGGGAAAACCGGACTGTGTTGCACATAGGGGTGTTGAATCACATGTATTAGCTACTGGCAATAAAAGTTTTACAATAGAGGAGCTTTTCTTCAGTTTCTATCTTCTCAGTCCTCGAGAAACTGTGACTGTGTTTCCACTTCCTATACTGGGAGTTGTTGCATCAAAGTCCTCAGAAAAATCTTTTCCATCTCACCTGGCTCAACAGCAGACAGACTGAGAATGCAACAGCACGTGTAGCACAGCGTCGCAGTGGGCTCAGGAAGGGAAATGTGAGGGACGATTGGCTTTTCCTTCAAAACAGGACGAGAGGCTCGGTACGCCGTAAGGAAAAGAAAAGAGTACTTCACTGCACTGCAGAAGGCAAAGTCCTTCAGCATGATCTCAGAGTGTGTGAAATGCAGCTGCAAAGCTCCTTCCAGCTTTCTCCTTTGATGAAGCGTGAATGCTTCAATGGGCAGTAGAAATTTTGGAAAGACTTTGGCACTGGAAATGCTTGAGGATAATGTAAAATCTGGCATCTAATAAGATCTCACAGAGGAACATTGTGCCGTGCATTGCAATGGATCACACTCTATTAATGAAAAGGAACTCTTGAATCTCTTCTGGCATGCGGGTTTATGGCTGTGGGAGGATATCTCACAAGGCTGGAGGGTGCTGGATGGTGCAAGGCTGCATGGAGTGCTGCGATGCCAGCCTGAATGTGCAAAAAGCCTGAAATAATAACTCAAGACTTGTAAACCCAAATGCTTCATTCCTCTTCCCGCTAGCTCCTTGGAGAACCTTTACATCCACTGCAGCAGCCCTGCAATGACTGTAAGGCATAAGTAGCATTTCTACAAGGCTACAGGATGGAAGCGGTGCCTTCAGCTGCAGGTGGTTAAGGCCACGGAAGATACTTGTGATCTGACATGCACGAGGACTGTTCACTAGAGTGAAGGAGAGTCATTCAGTAGAGCATTCATTGCCCTACTAACTGCTGTATTTGGCTCTCTTGGTGATGGGATTTGCTGGGAGCCCTGGCAGCACACAGCACTGTCCCCTCCCACCTCCCAGGCAGAGCCACAACTCGCACAATCCCCACGTTACCCTCTGAGCTGGAACTGGGCAGGCACTGCCACAGCACTAACCTCTGTCTTAGGCGGCAAACAAGGACAGACTCAGACATCTGTAAGGATAATCACAGGAATTGTTTCCTACAAAACTGCTGCACATTTTTATTTCAGTATTGGGTGAAAGAGAGAGACAAGTATCTGGGCTTAGCCTGCAGATACTTTTCCAAGACAATGATTGCTGCATAATTCATATTCTTGTTTTCACATGTTTGCCATGTGTACCAACAATCCTACTGAAATCACTGTAAGTTTTTCCTTCAAGTCATGTCACAGTTTTTCCAAACAGCAGAAACAAGAACAAGCAGAAGCCCAGCGCTAAGCAGCAACTCGGGTTTGGCAAATTCCTCTAATCCCAGATTCTTGCACATTAGGAGGGGAAAGTGGGGTCCAAGCTAATTCTTAAGAGTTTCCACTCCGCATTAGCACAGCAGACAACATCTTTCACTCATTATGTGTGTACTTCCCTGCGAGCAGTTCTCTATGAAGTTGGAATTGAGCCTTCGTGTCTACCCAAAGCCACCTGCTCCCCATCAACTCCAGATCACACAGGCTGGAGGAGTGCTGCCCTCTACATGAGGCTCATAAATAGTATTTGCGACTGATAGGAAATCTCAGCACAGTTAGAAGCAATTTATAGCTTCCGCACCAAAGAGGCTCACAAAGAGGGTGGTAGCAACGATGCAGGTCCTCAACTCAGCCTTTCAGCAAAGGTTCGAGGCACCTTTGCTCATATTAAACTAACCGGAGAGTACCTACTAGATGCCTGCAGGGAGGGGATTCCTTCTTTTAAGAAATGCCTTTGTTCTAATGTACCCAAAATCGTTAATCAATCCAATGATCACAAATGAAATGCCTCATCTCTCAATGGGCAGAATCCAAGTTCTGGTGCCACTGGTTTTGTTTCTGAGGACACAATATGGTTTTGGTTTTGAGGACAACGCTCCAAGCTGCCAGCAGTTTGTTTCAGGGAACCACCTCCTCCCACATTAACACATTCATTTGCAAAATCTATCACATATGTTTCGTGCAAACTGGCTGAGAGTTTGATTCAGCTCTGACAGCATGAGAGCCTCTAGCCCAAATATCTGAAAGTAATAAAATCCACACCATCCTCCTCATCCCTCATGCTAACAGTGAATTGACCTGTACTCATTTTGCACTGTCAATAGTGGGGAACCTACACAGATACGTAACCAAAATTACAGACAAAACGGAAGGGGCATCGGTCCTCCTTCCTTGGCTCGAAGTAAGGATACTAACCCTAAATCTAACATTTTGCCTTTCTACTAATTTTCTGCCATAACAAGAAGGGCAGTGGTAAGCCCTGTTCAGCTCTCAGACGCAGCTGTAACAAGGACCACAGACGAAGCTGGAGGACAAAGGGCCCTCACACCAGAGCAAGGCAGGACTGGGACACCACGTCGCAGAAGGGAACAAACCTGTTCAGCTGGGCTGCGGTGCACGTAATGCCGCACAGCATCCTCATCCCTCTGCCCGGCCTTCTTACTTTCCCAGATATATCTATTTTGGTTTTCTTGGGGATGCAACCAAATTGCAGCAGCACCTCTTCATCTTACACAGAGGCATGTGCTTGTTCCCAGAAGATGGGAAACAGTACCACTGGTTCATGCTGGGGTTGTGGACCTCACAGTGGGATAACAGTCACATGAAAAACACAAGAAATAGTGGTTTTGATAACAACGGCTACGCTCATGGCTAATGGACGTGACTGGACTATCACTCCCTACCTTATGATCACTCCACAAACAGAAATCAGGCCAGGAGGGACAGAGCACCCATTATTTCATATATAGACATGGGAAGCAAAGAAGATTACGGAATAACCCCTTGCAGATAGTAGGTGTTTCTGTGTTTTTAAGAAACTTCTCAGGCAGGCTGGCTCCGAGCTGGGCTGCTCCCACAGCCCCTGCGCTCCCCGGAGCCGTCAGGCTGCGGAGATCACAGCAGCTGCTCAGAATGACTATACTTCTTCCCACTAATTCACTAAAACCTATTTCCCTTATGCTAGGTGTCCCACATTTCTGAAAAATCCCGGCCTCTTCTAGGACCAAACACAACCAAGAGTGGCAGGAAGGAAGCAAGGATATTCCCCATCATGAAAGGGATAAAAAGGCACCGAGGGAGCAGTCGGCCTCTCCAACGCCACACCACACCTCCAGGGACTAAAGCTTTGCTGCATCCACGAGATAAATCCGCCTTCTCCCCCTCTTCCCACAGCAGCACAGAACAACTCCCCCGTTACCAGCACTGGATGCTGGTAAAGGTCTCCCTTTTCTTCCTCGTGTAAGGCATTTCCCACCCTTTCCTTTTATAAATTACCAGAACAGACATTTAAATGTTCAAGAGTAATCTGAACAGAATATTCATGCCTCGGGCATTTTTATGCTCTACAAGGAGAGAAATAAAAGGGCCTCATTTAATACCTCCCTACAGCATTCCCTGTTCCTGCTCTTCCCTTGTGAATCTCCAAAGGCAAACTCTCAGCAGTTCAAGGCTGCGGCACTGCCCTCTCCCTTTTTAGGAGCCAGACGGGCTTTTAAAGCAAACCTTGCTGGCTGACTGGAACAAGTGGTGGGAATCCCTTAAAGGAGAGAAAAACCATTTGTAACTAATAAAAAGAGAAGAAAATTCTGATTGCCGTGGTTTTACTAAGCACCCACGGGAGCCACTCGGACGGCGGGCACATCTGCCGCTTCGGCAGCTCCCTCGGCGCCCCAGCACCGGAGCTGCGGGACGGAGAGAATAAACGTCCTCTGTGCAGCTGCACCCCCTGCCTCCTGGCATGTCGAGGAGCGGGGTGGCTCTGCCTGCTTTACAGGGGATTTTGTGAATGCTGCATCAGCCCCAGAGCCCGATCGGCCAGGCTAGGGGCTTGTCTTCTGCCCTGGATTTTGAGATCTAGCACAAAACCAGCAGAAGCCTCTATCTTCTCCAACATACAGAGCACATACAGAAATCATCCAATGTTTGAACAAAGTTTTGCACTAGATCAAAAAGGCAGACCTGCAAAACCATCCTTGGGGCTTTGCTTTTATGCTTTAACAAAACCCTCCCCTACAATAACTTTCTGATCCTCGGTCTCTGAGAGAAACATCACAATATATATACTGAGGCTAACAATATACCTTAGTCTCCTGCCTTATAATTGACATGTAAAGAGCCTAACTAGGAAAGGACCCCCAGGGCACAGCTGGCAAAAGCTGGGTTTGCTGTGCGGCACTTGGAGACAGCAGCTCTGCTAGAAGGCAGGGAAACAACCGCAGCCCTGGGACCGCAGCTCACTCCCCACCTCCCCTTTCCAGCCCTGCCGTCTGCCTTTCTTCCTCCCTTATTGTCAAAAATGAAGAAGAGAGAGGTGACAAGCTGGAAAGGCATGGCCAAGACTCAAGAGCGAGAACTCAAAGCACCCCTGCTGCGCTCCAAAGTGCTGTTGTGTGCAGGGAATTAGGATATGGTCTCCAATCCAGCTCTGAGCAAAGGAGACAGCGGAATAGATGTGCTTTCTGCAAAGACCTCAGGTGTTGCTCCTTTTCTGTATTAGTTGGCAAGCGCAAGGTACAGAAACATCCATGGCTAAGAGCAAATGCTGGAATCCAGGCTTATCTGGATGTGATCTAAGGGACGCTTCACTATGATGTGGCCAATGCAGCTGTTTGTTCAAGAGTTAAAAGGAAGGGATATTTCTTCCTACGGAGGAGGACCAGGAAATTAAACCTGGACTTGATTCAAATCTCCCTCCTTTCTCAGATGGGTTTCTCTCCTCAAAAAGGGGGTGGCGGTGGGCTTGAATATTCTCCACGCTACTTCCCTTTCCTCCACAAGTAATTTATAGAGGAAAAAGGTCCGAAGTCCCCACAGTCTTCTACAGATATGACACATTCTGGAGCTTCGTGCTTTTACCCACCTCTTTGTTTCTCTGTGTGAACTTATTAGCCTGTTCACAACCTGCACAGAAGTCATTTCAAGATGCACGTGCCCACCTTTCCCCACGCACAGCATCTGCATGTATGTTTGGTGACATGCTGTCACTGAACACTTTCTCAGCAGTCGGTCCCACAGCCCTGCCAGTAAGTCTATTTAGTTTGTAAGCCTACAAAAACTGTCATACGCCCTTACACAGTCTGAAACACCACTGCAGTATTTACATCCCTTCCAAAGAACCACAGAAACATTTATCACTACATGGTCAAGCTCTCCAAGTCACATACCAGCACCGGTGTCCTGGAGAAGGACTGTATCACAAACAAGCGCCCACCTCAAGTACCTTTGGGGTATTCAGCACGTTGTGGCTGCACTGAATTAGTTTCTGACCAGAGAAGAGAATGCTTTCTTGAATCGTGCTGTAGAAACATTTTCCTTATGGCCAAACTTCAGAAATACTCACCACCCGATACTGAGGTTGGTTTTTCTAAGAGCTAAGGATCATAAAGTAGCCACGTGTTTAAACAAGAGGTCATTATCCATCAGCTCCAGGGTTCAGGGCAAGCTTCTAAGCAAAGAGCAATTCGAAAATAGAGGTGTTAAAGCACTACCAGTAGTTTAGAGTAGTTTAAATTTCTGTTTTACTGATTTTTCTGGCTAAGATTCATAGGGCTATCAAATTAGCATCTGGATATCTTGTTGAGGGGAGTAAAGTCAATAATCTAACAGGCCCATTTCATTTCTCTTTACTGCCGCAGTCATGGGACTTCATCGATACTCAGACCGGGAGGCAAAGGGCACAAGGACAATGCCCCACGGCAGATGCCCAGCCCCTGTTTTGTGTGTCATACAGCACAGTCCAACAGATGAGATCCGAGAAACGGCAATCAGAAGGGACTGTTTCTACTCAAGATGCTGTAACACCCAAGGTTTAATATTAACTTATTGGTTCCTGACACAATTGTATGAAGAGAGATTTTTCAAAGGCGCAAAGTCAGCACGAGACTAAGTGAGGGTTTGACCCAAACCTTTAAAAGCCCTGTAACCACACAGCTCACCTGCGCCATAACCTGGAAGCTTTCCACGGCCAACAACAGTAGCAAATAACAACATTTGTTATTTAAATAAATGTGCTCTATTAATTCTTTCCAGAGAAATCTGCTTTAACCAATACCAACCTCCTCAGTCTCTCTAGCTTCATCCACCCAAGGTGGTAAGAAGAGAAGCTCCTCCGCACCTTCCCTCCTCTCCCTCTCCTCCACCTCCGGACAGAACAGCATTTCCACCATCAGTTTGCGCTGCACTTAGCGCTCCATGTCGCCAAGCTGGTGAAACCCACAGATGGAAGGAAAGACGCCTTTCCATCCCCACCTCTGGAAAGACGCAGATGTGGTAGGAAAAGCCCTGCAAACTCCCCTCGCTCCCTTTGAAACCCGAGGAGAACAGATGAGCAGCACATTTGAAATTAATTACGGCAAAACCTACTGCATTGTTCTCTCCTCCCCTTCCTTTTTCCCCTGACGCCCCCCCATCGCAGAGCTTTCACTGCAACCTCTGTGGCGTGTATATTTTCCTAAAGTTGCCAGGGCCAAAACGGTACAGCTGAGACATTCACAGAAGTCAAAGAAAGTGCAGAGCCAGGTTAGCGCGCAGGGGTACAATAGTTCCTTAAGAGCGAGCGTCTCCCCCGCCGCCGCCCCCCTCCTCCCCAACCTTCCGTCTCTAATGAACCTTTGGTGTCTGTCCACAAAAAACAAACATCAATCAGGCAACAGGCTGTTCCTTTTCCCCTGTTGCTAGTCTGAAATAACAGTCATCCCCCGCTGGGCTGGGAACGCCACTTCCCTCTCCAGCACACATACGGGATAATAAGGGGGAGGCGAAGGAGGGAGGAAAACCCGCTCCGAGGTGCCAGAATACACAGCGAGCCGTGCCTTTCGGAGCCAGAGAAAACTTGGGAACACAACAGCTTTTGATTCCTCCTGCCCCACTGGGCACGTTAATTATTTAATAGTTGGCTTGTGAATTGGTGGTGGTGGTAGGAACAGGGTGGAAGGGAAATCAGGCTTTTCCCCCCTGTCCCCTCCTTGAGCTGGCAGAACAGTGTGTGTGCGCACACGTGTGCGTGTGCGAGGCTGCGGGCACGCCTGGGAGCCTGCTCCGAGCCGCTTCCCCCCGCCGCCGCCGCTCTCACAAGACCCCCCTTGTTGGCTTGCGACCACAGCAGCTACAGACAGCATGGGACGGCATCTGGATCGAATGAGTTACGGGGCAAAGAAACGTACCCTGTCTGCGCTGCCTTTGGAGGCTGATATTTTTCACCTATTCTGACTGGGGGAAGGGCACTTGGGAGTTTATACTGGATTTCGACAGAGTTGGAAACGGAGCTGCAAATCAAACAGAGATCGGCTCATGATTTGCAACCAGGGCTTTCCAGGCGTCTGAAGCAACACTTTGGAAGGAGCGTGGGGAAAAGGAGAATGTAACTACATCTCATTTGGATGGAGAGGACTCACAGATGTTAGGAATATTTTTGATCAACAGCTTTCCTGGCACCGCTCGTGGTGGAATCCACAACCTTGACGGCTAGCTGAGTAAGAAAGCGCTGGCAAGCTCCCGTCTGCATGCAGGCAATTTGCAATGCTGCCAGTCAATATTTCAGTGAAAACAAAATTGCAGGGATCATATTAAAAGAGGGGAAAAGGGAAAATAAAACAAAACCAAACCCAGCTTTTCCTTTTAAGAGAAACTCCGATATGACCTGATGGGAAAGACCCTCCCAAACCAAAACGCACTCTTTGTTTGTTTAAAATTAACACACTGTGATGGGAGTCCTGCCGCGAGCACGCGAAGGCAAGCCTGCCAGCAGCAACAGAAGCAGACTCAGCAAGAAGTGGCTTTACACGGGGACACCTGGGTGGCATGTTTAGTACAGGCCTGCAGGAAATGATGCAGAAAGAGGTTTATGGTTGTGTCCATTTGGTGGAGGAAATGTATGCAGCAGGCACGGGTCTGAGCCAAAAACCTGGACACAGTCCTCTTCAACTGCTGGGAGGACAGGGGAAGGATGGAAGGAAAAGAGAGCTTCTGTGGCAATATTTTCAAAATCCGGGTCTGGATGTAGCCACACCGGTCTATTCTTTGTTTAAAACAACGGTATTCTTGGAGGAGACAGCAAACAGTGTAGCCCAGGCAGTATGTCTCTCTGGACCAGTCTAGAGATGACTGACACAGGCTCTCAGGGGCATCTAAGCTCCCGGTACAGCTCACACCACCATTTGGAGTATCTTTAGAGTGCCTCTACATTACTCCCACCTGCATGGCTTGGGAAAGGGTGCTCTGCTGCTCACGGCCACCGAGTCAGGCCCTTTGCTGCCCTGGCCTCAGGACTGAGCTTGGCTGACCACGCTGCCACTGTCAGCGGGGACTCCTCAGACGTCTGCTTAAGGCTGCTTTACAGCATGTACTGCTGGAATGACGCAGAGGGTCCAGAGAATGGCCTGCAACGCAAAAATACTTCAGGCCAAAAGGTACGTTACGCTCAGAGAATTTGTTCGTTGATCCAATGAAAGGTATGAAATAATCTGTTCCACTTTGGTTATTAAATTGATCAGTACAGAATGTAACGGACATATTCTAGTTGTCGGTTTCAGCTTTCTAGCTCAGTTTTAAAGACCGTTCAATAATAAAAATAATGACAATGTTCATTATTGTGTAAACATTCAATGCTCACGTCGTAAATTCCTTCCTCCAGCCATTAAGCCTGTATTAAATCAGGTTGTCTCTGCAGAACTCGCACTGCAAGCGCCTCTCCCTGTGCCCAGAGAAGGCCGGCCACGTAGGAAAGCAACTGGCTGGGGACAGCTTAGCTGTTTGGAAGCCAAATCACATAGTACTGAGAAAATGAAAATGTTAGCTGCTTCATCCAACAAGGCTGGCCCTTTTCTGCCACCCTGCTTTGTGGATAGCTTCCCAGGGAGCAGGCTGCGGCTTTGCTTTTGCAGTTTAACATTCACGAGTCGATGCAGTTTGAGGTGGGTTTGCAAACTCTGATGTGATCTTTGGCGCTGCTGCCTGGTCCTACGCTTCCCAAAATGTCACAAGGACAAGGACTCATGGGCCTGAAGGGACTGACTCTTCTTCCGTGGGTTTCGTGCCACGAGACAGGGAGCGTTCAGGAGACAGATCTCTCTCAAAACCGGATCATCAATAAATATGGAAATACAGAACAAACTAAGCAGACACCAGCAGCAGATGCAGGTTCACAGACGTCTGCTTATTACCAAACCTCACTCCAGCTGAGACTTAAATAGCCTCCTTTATGCAAAACGGGAGAGGGAGCGGAACTGAAGGAAACTGGCAATTACACAATTTTATTTCCCTCCTCGCCCATTCACTTTTCATCAGGTGGCTCTGCGCTTGCATACGAAAGGCGCTTGTGAGCGCTAAGTTAAGCACAAAGCCAGCTTGATACTTTCCTTTCACTGGGAGGAAGCCTCCGTGCGCTTTCCTGGATGCAGTGGAAAAGCACAGCGAACACATTATTTTATATTATTTTGAAAGCACCAGGCGCTGCCTGAGAAACAGGGACTTCAGGCTGCATCGTCCCTTTTTTCCCCCCGAGGGCTGCATCTCTCCCAAACATAACGCTGCTCAGAACCAGGCGCTGGGGTCTCAATTTAACCCCGCAGGATTTATCTCTGCAGACCCACCTGCAATCTGCTTCTTCTGCAGCTTTAAAAAAACCTCTTCTTCCTTCCAAAATCTCTGCCCCAACTCTGGTGGGTTGACGGGCAAAGAACACACCAGCTCACAGTGCTAGGAGATGTACCTGGGTGCAATCAAGCTTCCCCAGCTTTGCTGACACCTTTGAAGAATATATCTCCAACAGGACAAAAAGTTAATGTCCATTTCATTGGAGAGAGATCTGGAAGTCTGACTATACCCCTACGGACGAGCCTTAAAGAATTTATTAGTGATGAAACCAATGTGTTTCTTCAGAAACTTAATAGGGTTCCATAAAAATTACTTCAATAACTTTTAAAATTTAATGGTGAACGAGAACCTTTCCACAGGCTTTTTGAACTGTCCGACAGAATCCCATAGTGGGGATATAATTCTGCAATAAATTTTGCAGGACTGTTAAAAAAAAATATAGAAAGCTTTTAATTTCCTATTACCTCCTGTAAGACTTTGCCATCAGTTTAAAGCAAATAAATGAACTAAAAGCACTGCAGTCATTTTTCTGTCCCGGAGATTTACAAGAAAATATTTACTGTTTGGAGAGAAACCCAACAAACTAGAACAAGTATCCTTTTCAGAAACGCAGACACGCAAACACTATGCCAAGTCCTGCTCTCTTGTACGTTGGTGTAAACCCAAATAACTCCGGTGGAGTCAATGGTGTCAGTATGGCTTCACCTGGCCGAGCCGAGCCGAGCCTGGGAGCGGGGCCAAGCGCACGGAGCAGCGGAGATGGAAGGAAAGCCTCACACTCCCAGTCCCTGGGCAGCTCGGCAGCAGCATTAAGAGGCTCCACGGGGAACAGTGTTCAGCCCTTGTTAGCAGGAAGGATGGGCAGCGAAGCGCGGAGGTGAGAGAAGCGGCGAGCACACGCGCGCAGTGCTCGCGCAAGAATTAAAGGAGAAAAGGGCAGGAACCTGGCCTCCCCCCCTCTCCTCCCATGGGACAGGACTGGAGAGCTACATCACTTACAACAGTGATTTCAAGTGAAGATAATATATATATAAAAAAGAATTACAGAAAAATAACATGAATTACTACTGCTTGCCACACAGGCTGATTGGGACAGCGGGGTCCTGCCCATCAGGCAGGTCCCTGTGGCAGACCTCGGTGCCTGGAGGACAGGAGAGCAGAGGGAGAAGCCACGAGATGCTGACAGCATCCTCTTTTCCCGAAGTCTCCACTGCTGGAGGCTGGGGCCTCGCTGGGACTTACAGACCCCACCAGCGCTGCACACAAAAGAGTAACCAGATCCATTTGCAATTAAACAGCATGTCCTGGTCTCATCGATCGCTCCCATTGATTGCCCAGAAGGAAACACAAGCCGACCTGGGGTCAGATCCAGCTCCCCCCTGCACCAGCCTCCTTACCCCCCACCGCCTCGCCACACAACTTGCCGATGCCCAGGCTGCCCTGTTCTATGGCGGCGACCTGCGGCAAGCGCGGGGTTACCCGGTCTGCAGGAGTCCCTGATGGGGACAGCTGCCCCTCTGGAACCTGCTTCAAAAAAGGGGGGCCGCAGAGAAGGAGGACCGTCCTCCTCCTCATGCCTGATTTAAACGGGGACATGGTGGCCGCAGCGTGCCCAGACCTGTACTAGAGGTCCAGACACCTCCCCTCGCCCCGCAGTGCCAGTCCCTACGAAGAGAGCATCAGGTTTAGACCCAGTGTTTAATTGTCTAAGAAACTGAAGCTTTACAAAATCTTACATGAATCAAACATGTCTCTGAGGTATTTTAAAAGCAGAATCGAGAATACCCGATAGCTTTGTGGGGGTTGCAACTGCTGCTCTTAACGTCACCGCCCTACAGCATCCTTCTGGTGCTGGGACACAACCCATACCAGCATCCTGCAACCAGGGACAGCAGCTGGAAATGGCAAGACTTACCAGCTTGGCTTTTGCTACTCTAGAAAACAGATAAGCAAACTATAAACAAGGAGTAAAAAGATGGTATCTTTCAAACATCCTTTACAAGTTTAGGCATTTGGAAGGAATTTGTTTTTTTTAATTTTATTTTTTTTTTCTGATTTACAGTTTGATGGTCCTTTTATCTACGTTCACATGAACCGAGAAAAGCTCGAATGTGCCTACTCAATCAATATGAGTTTGTGCTGGCCCATTCAGGATATATATTATTTTGCTTTTATAGTTTATTTTAAATAAAAAGTATAATTAAAGAAAATAAACCACCCACTTCATAACATTTATACAACGAAGACTTTATTTATTTTATTTACGTTTTGGTGGGCAAGGCACAGCATGCAGTTAGCTTTCCACGACACTTAACAAAGCCGCATTTGAAATTTAAAATCTTTAAGGAAATGAACAAATTCTGTGGAGGAAGGGCAGCTGAGCAAAGAGACTTCTTACATTACCCTAGGTAATTGTGCATATGTATGTTTCTGCGTGCCTCTCTCTACTCCAAAAACATATCCATGACTTGGATGCTTTAAATCAAAAAGCAATTTCAGTCTGTAATTCTCAAATAAATAATTAAACACATTTTATCTCCTACAGTATTGCTTCTATTCATTCTAATCCCACTGACAGGAATGCAGCAACATACCCCACATCCTTAAAATAACAAAACAAAACACAAGATACCAACCAGAAGGCCTGGAAATGTTTATAATTCAACTTTTCAACTCTCTTGGCTGCAGCCTGAAGCTACAAAGCGAGCTCTATGCTGGCTCCCTTGAAGGAGGCAAACCTGGAGATAGCTGTGCAAACCACAAAACCTGCCCGAGTGCACGAGGCAGCTCTCACTTTAGGAGGCGTACATCCCTCAATTTGTGTTGAAGTTAATAAATTATGCACTTTTGCAGCCTGAGTTTCACAAAGTTGGCCGGACAGTGTGGTTAAGGTGAATGGTCTCTCCCACTTGTCTGTCCTATTTTCACAGACAGATAGGGACGGTTATATCCTCAACTACATATAACACAGCTAACAGGGGAGACGGAGAGTATATTCCCCTTCCCAAAGAGAAGGCCGAGAGCTTTCCAGAGCCTGCAAAATTAGAAAACTGCAAGAAGACGGAAAGACTGCACCTAACACTGCACTATTTTCTGTGTTTGGTTTTGTTTTGAAATGTGGCTAACTGGCTGTGACTTGGCTGATTATCTTGGTTACCCATATTGTTTGAAAATCAAAGTCCTCCTCCTTCCCCGGCCACTATGTAATTATATATATATGCATATTCAAGACAGCTAATCTATTCATCCAGGCAGTGACAAAATTAGACAGAACTTTTCAAAGAGAGGATGCCGGGATGGGCTCACACGCTGCATTTAGCAGTAGTTTGGGGTATCCAGTATTGCCAACCCCCCAAGCATTTACAAATCACAAGCCATCTTTAAAACGAGGTTAAAACCAAAGTATTTGAAGTTCTTTTTGACTGCCCGCTGGCTTTGAAGCACAGAAGAATCAGAGTTCCAGGCTTTTCTCTGTGGCCAGGAAGACTAAAGTCGTGCTTAAAAAATGAAATTAAAGCTTAGATTCTTGTACAATCCTCTGAGGGCCTGGGTTTTGTGAAGAACACAGAATACTGTACGATTGTGATAAAAATCACAAGAGATGTAACACAGGGAGTAGAGCAGCTGCAGAGCATCCTGAGCACCGCATAAATCATAGCAATGTGGTTGCTATCTAAATAAATGCATTATTTATTATTACAGAGGCTGCTGTGGAAGTTTTTGCATGCCTGTAATTACGGTGGACTGTTGTCCAAAGATTCAGCTGTAAATTATCATCCCTCTCGAGTTCACTGACGGCAGGTCTAATCACACACAAGACGGTGACCTCACCAAAACGTAACCGGAACCTGGGGATAAAACCGAGATCAAGCAACAGGAGGCATCTCTGCTTCTCCTGCGTCTCAGACCCTGCTGTGGACCCCCCCACGCAGGAAACTGGAAAAATTTATATTGCTCCTGACCTCCCTTCATGTAAAGCACAGCTAAACGCCCGAGCGGGCGCTGTGAGAGTTGTTTGCTCTGCGTCCATGCAGCCCTTCTTGCGATGGAAAGCTCAACATGCCAGCAAGGTAAGGTACCGAAGCACCGAAGGAGGTGGCCTTGGTACAGGAGATGCTGTGCCAGCCCGGACAGCGCGTCTCTGACCCTGCCAACTGGAGAGGGCCAGGGGCCAGGACCAGAAGCAGAGCGAAGCGCGCAGGCAGCACGGCGAGCGCAGAGACACCGGGCTCTCGATTCCCCTGTCAGTGCTGAGCAACCATTAAGCTGTGCTGCTGCAAACCTGCGCCAAGCACGTTATTTTGAGCTCGGCTGCATCCAAGTTGTTTTCTGCTTCCCCGGGCACTCACAGGTGCCTCCTGGAGAGCTGCCCCGCTGCCCTCCCATCCTGCCCCTGCCCATCCTTTCCCCTCTCACCCCATCGCACAGTCATAACCATCAGTTTTTAACAGCATGTACTACACTGGAGGTTTTGTAGCTCCAGCTTTTAAAATGATTTAGTATGACATTTTAGTGCTGAATTAAAAAAAAAAAAAAAAAAGAAAAGAAGAGAAGCAGCAGAGAGAAAAAGGAGAGACAGTCCCCTTAAGGCAACAACGTTATGGAGCAGTGATCTCAGAGGAACAAGGGTTCTTCTCTGGTTCAGATGTGCTTGTCAGAGCTCAGTGTCGTCTCTGAACAAGAAATCTCTCTTGCCGGCCCAAGGCACAGTTTTGTGGTCAAGAGGACAGAAAATAAAGGGAGGGAACTTCAAAGAACCATAAGCTGCATTAGCCCGCTGGGGCGGGTGGCTGCAGCACATCCCATGGCTGACAATTACGACCTGCACGCCGAGAAAGCTTGCCTCCCTCTTGTCAGAGGGATAAGACACAGGCTGTGAGCTTTAGAGCTTTGAGGATGTGTACAGTTCATGATGAAAGATAGCACTTCAAAGCCCTCTGCCTAGAAACCCAGGGAGAAGCGAGAGCGGAGGGTAAGCAATCTTTTTTTCCTGGGGGGTGCATATGCGGGGGAAGGATAAGACTTATTTTCACTGTCATTTATTATTGCCACGAAAATGAAGCCTTGCACTGTTTATAGAATCTCTCATTAAAAGGATCTCTTGATAAATCGCTTGATAAACATTCATTAATTAAGTCTCTCAGCACACTTGGCTGACAAGCATTAGCCTTCATTTTGCAGGAGGGGGAAATGGAGGCATGGAGCTCAGTGAGCCCCAACCAGCCCGGGGCAGAGCTGGGTCCTGGCCAGTCACTCTGTGCCACCAAACAGATAGATTACACTGCTCCCTCTGCGCCCAGCTTGATTTTGACCCAAAGATAGGAGCAATGTACTCGGCGTCAACAAACTTCAAACACTTGTCCCCGCGCTGCTGCCCCGTATCCCCCGGGGCTGCAGGGCCGACGTGGCTGTGCAGGTCTGGCTCCTCCATGGGCATCACAGCTGATGCCCTGGGGGCTCCTGGACACCCCTTTCATCTTCACCTCCACACCCATGCCCTGCCCAGAGTTATGGACAGAGACACCTTAGCTGCTGCCCAGTCTCCACTAACCTGCAATGGAGATTTTCCTCACCATGGCCCTTGACCAATGCCAAAGCCATTTGGGAAACATCTACTTTAAGGCACCCATCTCACCCTAAACCCGCCAGTGGGCCTGGGCTCAAAGGCTGGGGACTCGACAGGTCTCCCGGGCCACAGCTGCAAGGTTAATGTGGTAGAAAAAGCACCACGTCTCTCCCTTTCCCTGGCACGCAACAGGTCTGGAGCAAGGGAAGGTGGGAGAAGGCTCAACCGCCTCCAACCAGACCCCCCAGAGAAGCCCACTGCAGGAGGGAGCCAGCAGCAGGAACACAACACTCAAGTCCTTAAAATACAAACCATCCCACCCCACCCACACTTAAAATTATCATCACAGCAGGCAGGCGGAGGTCCTTCCGAGACTCAGGGGTGACTGTCCCTCTCAGCTCCCCAGCCCGACAAGGCATCTGCCCTCCCATCAGCCACCCTGCGTCCCTCTGCCGCATCCCCCGCCTGGGGACGGAGGGACGGATCCGCCTTTTGCCTATGCCTCCCCTGCCCTGCACGGCCCTTGCCCTTCAGAAGCAGCAAAGGACTGGCTGGGAGATTCCTGTGAGAAAGGAGCTGCACGAGAGGGCAAACAGACCTTTATTATTTCTTTATCGATTTATTCACCAGGAGGATGTAACACCCGGCCCTCGGCAGCAAATGCCCTTGTAACTCTGTGCTGCAGCGACAAGTTGGCTAAACAAACGCTTTTCTGCGTCAGAAAACAAAGGCCTGTCAGCACAGCGGATCAGGGATTCTCTGCTTTTATTTTTAATTATTATTTCCTTACACAGAGGATTTAATCTCCTCTTCCCCTGGAAGCTCCAAGTGCCCCATTCAGTCTGTTTCACAGCTGTGACTACCGAGGTCACCCCGGGTCAGGACACCTCTCTCCACCGCATAATAGCGACCGGTCCCCAAAGTGGACATCTCCGCCGTGCATCTGTTGTTGCAGATGAACTGGTGTCAAAAGGAGGAGCACCAGCACGGCCGCTGTGGCCCCCCCCCCCCCCGGGCAGGGAGGGGGCGAAGACAAACCTCACCCCGAGAGCCCCAGACAAAAGACGCTGCTCCTCAGGCCCTTTGTGGAGCTGTGAAATACGGTCAAAGGTTACGTTTTACAGCTGTTCCAGCCTCGAATAAGCAAAACCCGTCTATCTTAATACTTAATTGCATTGCTAAGCTGCTGATCAACTAGGATGGCACAAAACAAATATGCTGGGCCAAACACATCCCCAGGGAAAGTTCGTGGGAACAGGGGGAGTTGCACCAGACAATGAATCCCCTTTATTGTGTTTTAAAAGCCTGGTTACCTTCAGTAACAGCTGTAGCGTGGATGCTGCAGATTTGCTAGTTAATATCTCTCCAAAAAGGCCGCAAGTGTTTACAAAAGAAGGGCATAGTGCGAATGCCCACGGGAGAGGCCGAGCACGTGCCGCGCCGCGCGTGTGCCCATCAGGAAACCATGTCGAGCTAATCCCCTCCCTGTGCAGCCACCACGGCTCCAGCCCTGGAGAACACGGGCCTTAAATCAAGGCTCTTATCTCACAAAAGGAATTTCAGCACAACGCTTTGAAAGTCACTTTCTCCCGGCCATATGGCATCACGGAGCCCGGTCCTGTTGCAGCAGCGTTCATTTGCATGTGCGAGAGACGAATCTGGCTCTTGTGTCGCGGGAGCGATAACAGGGCGAGGGGTAGAATTTAGTGCTGTTTGGGTTTCTGCACAAAATCTTGCCGAGGCAAATTTCTCTCACCTCTCAACGCAAGTGCCAAACGCCGAGGCAGCCCCCAGCAGAGCTCGCCTGCCGTCGCAGCACGTGCCGTTCAGCAAAGCCCCACCGGTACAGGGCCAGGGTAAAAGAGAAGTCCAAGGCAAAAATCGGGATCTGAACCCAAACCTTCCCAAAGCTGGCAACGTCTACCCCCACAGCAAACCAAACAGGAACAGTTACAGGGATATAAACAGCCGTGAACACAGACTTCAAGACAGCGAATTCACAGCCATTCACACATTTAACTTCCCGATAGGGAGGTATTTTGAAAACTCATGTTGCTGAGCTGCTCCGCGATATGAAGGGGTGGGGGATCTCAGGCTTCAGCACGAGGAGGAGCCAACAAAGCTGCTAACGTTTCAACAGAAGCCTCTCCAGCAGATCTCTGCGCCACGCATTTATGCAGGATGGCAAGATTTTTGTTTTGCTGAGGGAGTGCCGTACGGGCAATCTGGTTTGCCTTTATCAGCGAGCCAAGGCTGAGAGAGGAGAAACGCTGCTCTCCACCATTTGTTTAAACTTCCCTCCTTCCCCAGATAAAGCTGCATACTTTTGTAAAAATATCTGCAAATGTAATAACATATCGGGCTTGTCATCAGTTTCCACATTTGGAATTGAAAATCTGCAAAGCTTGGAAAGAAGGAGAATTCCTAATACTTACCACTGCTAAAGAGCCCAGCTATAAACGGGGCCTGGGTCCAGGTGATGGAGCACACAACCACCAAAACGCCTTTCCATGGCCAGCACCTACTCCTACACAACTGCAAATTATTCCTTTCTGGGCCCTCTTGAAATAATACAAGAAGGTTATTTCATCACTTTTTATAAATGGGCCTCATCTCCCCTCTTTGGGGTATTTCCATGTCTCTAGTATTCATTACTGCTCTGAACTGATTTTATTCTGTAGCTCCGTGCTCGGAACACTGCAGAACAGCCACACGTCCTGACAATCCAGTCAGAGCTACACCAACCTCCTTGGCATGATAAAGTGGAACCATGCCTAGCGCGATGCCTTCCACCACGTACCACACTTTGCCCTCTAAGGCTGTTTCTTCAGTATTTTTGCCCAGTATCCATCCCAGTGAGAATATCCCTGGGAACGCGGGACACCAGAGTAGCCCTGTTTTATGGCCATACCGAGCCCTCAAAGGAGGGTTTGGCGTATTTAGAGATATGTCACTGTACCTCTCAAGGGGAATCTGAACTGGCGCAGTCTCTTAGCAACACCCAGTGCGTATCACAGGTAACCCTCAATTAATAGTAATAGCGGGAGCTGCGAGCCGAAACCCTGCAACACGCTGAGCACCTTCCACTGCATTTTGGAGAATCGAGACGTACAGACACAAATGCTCTGTGCACCCTGGCAGGAAAGGGATGTGCAAGCCCTTGTAAGGATAATACAGATAACACCGAAATATTGCTTTGTTCAGAAGAAATGAGGATTTGATTGTATTAGAGGGAAAAGCATATCCCCTACAGTAAAGGTTGATTTCTCCTTTGTCAGTAATCCCTCTCCCCGAGACATTTGTTACAAATCTGACTGGTAGGGAACAAGTCCCACCCCACACTGAGACAATGCAGCTCTAAATTTTAACTTAATCATCACAAGCCTGTAAAGCCCATCTTTATGGCAATGTGTGTGGCAAAATTAAAGGCACTGGCAAAACTGATGTTCTCCTATTTGCACGACACGCATTTGCAACTCAAATCTCTTGCTAAGGAAAGCATTTCTCCAGATCACTTACCTTTATTTGCTGCAGGGGAGAACAGCTTCTCAGAGCCTACAGAAGCCTGAAAAAGAAAGAGAAAAAGAGGGTGAGTAATACTAAAGGAGAATTTAGGAAGGCTCGCTCACAAAAACACAGCTCATAAAACAAGTCGGTTATCTGTAGACCTGCAATTACACATTGCACCTGGAGGGTGCAATGTTGTGCCATTAAAGAATAAGCATGCATCCTAAGAAGATGAAAGCAAAGCGTATACAAGGACTGTCCTGGTCTCACCCAACTATATCCTCCTGTCTCGTTTATTTAGGCAGCCATGCAATGCACAGCTATTTTATCCATGATTCTTCATATAAAAACAAAACCAGTGAAACTGCTATCAAGCTGAAGAAAAGAAAAAAAAAAAAACAACCAAAACATTTCAAAGCCTCTCTCATTGAAAATAAGCTCATTTCTTGCTGAACATGCAAAATGTAATTTGTGTGTTGGAAACACAAGTTGCAACTGAACACATCCGTATGAAAGGGGGTGTCGTATAATAAATATTATGCCAAATGACAGGTACATGCTGCTATGCACTTATTTGAGTATGAAATAAAACGACTTCCTCTTGGAAGAAGCCCATCTCCTTGCAAACTGGGTTGCACTATGCTGTTTGAACTCCACATCAGTGTATTTGTGCTCCTCACCGCTCTGGGAAATAGTTAAAGAAATCCAATTAACCTAAACCTTGTAAACAGCTTCATGATAATCAGGGTCACTGGGTTACAGACAGGATGATAATGACAGACAGGGGAAAAAAAAAAAAAGTCCATTCATCGTAAATAAAGCTTTTATGAGTTAATTTGATGGCTTCTTTCCCTCCCCCACTGATATCAAACAGTCAACCTATTTCAGCATAAACTTTTCCTCCTCGCTATCTGATAAAATAGCAAGTAGCCTCTACAGAATCAAAGCTGGTCTGGGAGCAGGGAGCACGATCGACACTACTTCCATCTACAAGATAGCTGAAAATATCATCAATGTTTTGGCACTGACTGCTGCGTGAATAAAATGGGGTGAAGTACAAAGCTGACGAGCAAAAGATACTGAAAGTTAAAAAAGCCTTTCTCCCCTGGCTCTGCTTTCAAAACAATGAATTAATTCTACACATGGCTGAACTAAGTTGATTCTCTTTTTGATTTTATTGATTTTATTGTAAGGTGCCTTGGGAGATTTGCATGATAAAGAGCACTATGAATTGTATTACATTGTTACATATTTTAAATGACAACTCAGAGGGAAAAAAATAAATAGTAAGATGCAAGAAGATCTGCATGAGATATAGTAAGAAGCAAGAAACAGTGATCTATTAATGTTATTTCTAAGGAAAGTGGCACTGCAAGCACTGAATGTCTGTCTTAATGCAAATGCATAAAAAAGAGAGGGAAAACAACATGAAAAATAGGTTGAGGCTGAGACACATAAGAAAGAAATTCTGAATCATGTCCACGACAAAGCTGCACGTGTAGCTGTGGCATGTATGATCGTTACACAGCTCAGCAAAAGGATCCTAAAATCTTAGGGAAAAACAGTTACCTGCACGATCCCTTCACTGCATGGATTAAAGAGAGGAAGAACCAGGATTAAACAAGGTTTTGCCTAGGCTGGTTTGTAAAGAAAGTGTAACAGCGTCACACAGCAGCAACAACAGTGGTGCATAAAACGTTTGACAGCCAACTCTGAATTTACAACCCATTGTTAAGAGATTTTTCACTTATAATCAACACAAAGTCACCACGGATGCAGAACACATCTGCAGGCTCTGGGAACTCACCCATGCCAAGAGCGTACACAAAGCCAGGACCTAGCCTCGGAGCGCTCCGTAAGCACTCGGACACGTGGCAGGTGGATAAATAAGACTCCCCCATTTTATAGGCAATGAAACTTCGGCGTGGCTTGCACTAAAGCCCAAGCAGCAAATCGGCAGCTGAGCCACAAATCCCAAGTCCGGGTTCCCGAGGCCGGGGTGTGCAGCCCGGGAGAGGAACCCGTTTGCTGGCAGCCTGCTCGGAGAGCTGCCCTTCCCCAGGGTGTCCTGCGGGACCCGCTCCGGCAGCGGCCACCCCAGCTGGAAGAAGCTCTGCGCTTCGCCTGCTCTGCAAAGTTGGGTCCTGCCGACGCCGCTTGATGGCAATCACCAGCTCACTCCCTTCTGCGTAATTCAGGATTTAATATGGACCGGCACTGTTTAATCACGAGCTAAAGATCTCAGTGCTACAGGTCCAATCTATAGAAAAACAATGTTTAAGGAAGTCAAGCAAGAAAATACACTTTTAAGAGAAAGCCACAGGGATTACAGCTCAGCCTTCTGATATCAGTATGTGGCACCGCCTTCAACAATCAGAGTCAACATTTACAGAGCAGAGTTTTCAACATCACAGCCACGGCTTACAGACATAAACCTTCACACCTAGAGTTTACAGTAACTTCTGCTCTCACTTCTGGTGATTTCTAGCTCCAGATCTGAGCAGTTTTTGGCATGAGCACCATTCCGAAACAGTGAATGCCTGTGCTATAGGATATGCTGCGAGCTGCTCTAAAAGCGGGAGGGAAGCTGGGGGAGGACGAGCCTGAATACATCATTCAATTCCATCAGTCACCCTTTAAAGGAAGCATACAATAAAACCTATGTGTCTGAGGGAGTCCACTAATGAGTGAAAAAATCCAGCAAACCAATGAATCTGCTAAAACAAGTCCCCTCCCAAATTTTCGGCCGTTTCAAGCAAAAAATTTGCATAAGTTTAAGAAGGGATTAAAAAAAAAAGTGGAATTCTTCCCTTGTAAGCAAAACCAGGCGTTTAGAGTGCTTTATGTGGATGGGTTCAAGACATCCCAGGAAATCACACTTTTTTAAAATGAGAAAATGAAACTAGAAATTTCCTTTTCCCCCTTTTCACTGCCTCCTGCCCATCTCCACCTGAAGCACCTCTCAGTGCACCCCTCTGGGCTTTCACTGCCCCCCAAATCCCTTTTGGTTACTGAACATGGCAGAGGGACATCCCCCTCCTGAGGGCAACAGAGAAGAGTCACCTCCGGCCTTCCTTCTACACGTGCCATCATCTCCCTCCCCTGCAGTGCCACAGCACAGCCCAAGACAGGCACCTTTTCATAAAAGCTGCTGCTTGCCAAGTCCCACCCTCACCCCCAACAACGACCTTTGCATTTTAAGCATATCTAACATCTGTCCCAAAAGTGAAACACACACAAGCGATTTCAGAGAGCAGCCCGGTTTCTGAGATAGTCTCATGCTGCTGAAACTTTCAAGACCCTTTTGACGACGCGCTAAGATCTGCACCAAGGCTTGCAGCTCCCCCTTTGTGGTCTGTTCAAAGTTAGCAATTCTCTGCCCCATCTTCATTCTCTTTCTTTTCTACACCGGATCTAAAGGGGAAAATATCTCCACCCAGTTCTGCGACAGTTTGAAACCAGGCTGAATACACAGCAGAGAAACACAACATTTCTACCCTCTTCTGCTTTGCAAAGAGCAAGCAGAGGAGCGATGCTCCAGTCCCTCGTTCTCCCTTCCCTTGAACCTAGCACGTATAAACACTGATTCCATTTGCAGCGCTAAAAGCTTTGCAAAGGCATCTTTCTCCTCAAAATGTAGAGTGGTAACCACAAAAGATGCAGCGTACCCTCCCTCCTCTGAAGGTGAACAGTGAGGCCTAACGAAGTCTTTGCCTCAGTCATCCAGGTTCCCACTAACCCGGGGCAGCTGAAAGGTGCAAAAGCTCTTACAGACAGATAATTTAATGATTATATATAACAGAACAACAGCATCTGACAGAGACCGCATTATAAACTATGTCACAGTAATTACTTTTTTTTTTTTTTTCTTTTCTTTCTCTGCAGCATGTAAAATGGCTATCAGGGAATAAAACCATTCCTTATCATCAACAACAGAAGCTCTGCGGATCTCCACACACTCTCCTGGAGCATCCAAGGCCAGATCCAAGCCTGATACTTCAGGCGCCTGATCACAAGACTTTGGGAAGCTGCTAATAAGGCTGCAGCTCTGGTTTACAAGGAGCAAGACCCCGCGGTGTCAGGGACCCGGTACACGTTTTGTACGGGGCAAAAGCCAAGCATTGCCTCCAAATTTGAGTCCAGTATGGCAGGCAGAAGGAAAAGGAGGCAATAAAATGCACTTCATTTTTTCATTTCTGGACAGCTGCCTATCTTCGAAACAGCCAAGAGCTGGTCTCAAGAGAGACTGTTTTCACACGGTCACTGAACTTAGCAAGCACTAAAAATCTCTCAAGAAAGCCCTTCTCCGGGAGATTTTCAAACCAGAAGTGTTGGATACACTTAGAAAAACTTTCAGCACAACACACGGACACTACCCGACAATTTTGGATCAATTTTCCTTCTTCCCTTTCATCTGTTTCCCCTGCTTTTACCTACCACTCCCATGCCACTTGATCACTTGTCTAGAGGAGATTTTCAGCACATCAGTATTGCTTTACAAGTTTCCAGCTGATTCTGTCAGTCATTCATACCAGCCCCCTTCATTCAGTAATACAAGAACAATAACTAAAACAGGAAGGTATTGTTTGGGTAGTGGTTCTTCTATAGGAAATGGAAATCGATACATATGGAAAGGTGCAAGAGGAGCCTAGGAATCACACACATGCACACAAAAACCAAACTAAAATTCACGCTTAAGACCAAGAAAGCACTCGGCACATTCCAGGATACGGAAGCAACCCACGGGTAACACTGCCTGCATTGTGAGGGGATGTTTCAAGGGAATCTACAGTCTTTTCAAAACCAGGATGATTTCTGGAGGGAAATCACAGCTCGATTAAGACAACAAAAGAAAAGTTAGATCTGCAAGGCAGTCCTTTCATGCACCATCCCAGGAAAAAAAGCTGGAGTAAGAACTGAACTACCTTTCTGTGACACCTTCTAGGCAAATCCAGCACTGTGGTAGGCGGCTGGCTGGGACAGAGCACAACCCAGCTGCGCAAGGGATTAAGCATGAGGGAACAGGATACACACTGGACTTCCACAAATCCACACTGCATTTAGTGATTATCTCCTGACAGCAAAGACATTCCTGTCCCCTTCCCTCCTGAGACGCTCGCGCAGGATTTATAGCCTGGGCTTTCAAGAAGGCTCAGCACTCAGGAGCTGCCCTTGGGGCACCGACCCGATGGGAGCTATCGGCTATGGAGCATTTCTAAAAATCCATTTAGATACTTGAACAGTGACCAGGTTGCTCTGAAAAATCTGGCTCAGGAATGCTGATGGTCAGGATCACTTATGGAATTCTGGCTGTTGATGTCCAATGCAAATAAGAACTAATAATAAATACTATTCCCTAAGCAAGAATGAATGCCGGACAGATCTCCAGCTTTCTAGCAACAATCCTAAAACTTCAGTTGTGCCTTTAGCTACACTGTAACACGTCAAGGCGAAACATGCAGCACAAACACCCTGGACAGGCAATTACTTATTCAGATGGCAATGCCTTAAATGCGCCAGATACTTCTAGTTCAGCTTTGATTCAAGGCCATCTCTGGGAGGTACCGATGGGTCTTCCATATCTTGCACAAAAGGTCCACTAGAAACAAAATGCTTCTTGGGCTGTACTTTCATACAGCAACAGACTTGTTTAGGTTCCCACCTCGCATTCATTTAGCACATGCATATTCAGCACTGCTATAGTCCTGGAAAG
Source organism: Vanellus vanellus (assembly GCF_965231255.1). Taxonomy (NCBI): domain Eukaryota; kingdom Metazoa; phylum Chordata; class Aves; order Charadriiformes; family Charadriidae; genus Vanellus; species Vanellus vanellus. Next base: position 8,711,693 of record NC_138921.1, read on the forward strand.
GACCTTTCCCGACGCACTCCTCTCTTCGTCACTTTTTCTTCCAAGAACGCTCGTTTCTCTCAGCAGTTTATATAACGATGACTATTTTTTGCAACAGTCCCTTTGAGAAGCTAGCACAAGTCTGGGAACAGAGAATTAAATTAGGCCATAGAGAGCCTAGAAGCAGAGATCACCGGTCCCAATTCACCGTTGAATTACACTGAATTTACATGATGGCAAAGGGAAAGCAAGGCAAAGTGGATGATGACTGGGAGGCACCGAAGGAAATCCCGTACCGGCAGTTTGATTGAGTTAGTGCAGGGCAACGAGGAGCCAAGCCCATCGCTTCTCTGCAAGTTCAGCGTTACGGTTTTGTTTTGGACCTTCTCTTTTGGCAACACAGTGATAAGCTTAAAATCACACCATTTTGAATCCGGAGCATGTTCCTCATCGTTTTACAACCATTTGGGGATAGATCAAACTAGTTTAGATTAAGCAGCAACTGTAATTCTTAAGCATAGGCTGCTGCGGTCTGTGGGCTCGCTGCACAGACGTGCCTCTTCCCGCGCCAAAGAGTGACCTACTGCTCTGAAAGCGGTGGGATGCCCGACCTACAGCATGTCTGCTATCAGAGCCTCGGGGCACGGGCTTGCTAGCTCCTCTTCCCTCTCTTCTCAAACCATCCCTCCAGCCCCTGGAGAATGGCTGTAGCCCAGAGTTTCCCCCTTCCTATCCCTTCCATTAGCCATGCTTTATGATTCATCTTCCTCTGAGCAGTTGCTGTCTCCCAAAGGAAAAGATCAAACTCCCCCTCCTTCCCAGCTCAGCTCCAATAAATAAATAAATACATGCACTGAAAAAAAATTTAGTAAGGGAGGAGAAGGGAGGAAGCTAGGGAGTTCCTGGTCATACAGCTGCAAAAGGTCCCTCAGCTGTTTGCAGAGACAGTGACCAGAAAAGAAGATTTCCAGCTGTCCCTCATTAAACCCAGCCAAAATACTTGCTTCAGGTCATTGCGCCTGTGAGTCCTAATTTAAATTAAGGTGTACCTGGTCCGTATCTCCGTATCCTCCTCCTTCCAACCTCAGCTCCCAAACTGCTACCAAAACCTACCTTGATTTTACACTCTGGGCTATGTTCCATTCTAACCAGCACTGATTTCCCCATTACTACATGTTCGTACGCTCCATGTCCTGGCTTATTCCCACCAAGCAAATGTCGGATATGGTCAGCAGGGAAAAAAGAAAAAGCAGAACGTGAAGTAGATGTTGCTCTTCTTTTTCTCACACTAGATTGTTCTTACTTCTGTGCTCATGGACAACACCATCAACTTAGCTTCTCGGTAGTCTGCTCTATGCATGGCATCCAGAGGACAGTTCTCTCCCGGTGTCACGGCATCAGCCTGCACCTCTCACTGTAGGTCAGAGGCAGCAGCGTGTCCGTGTCAGGGGCAACCGATACATGCCCCAGCCAGTGAAAACCAATTCTCCGTGGAACACCTATAAAAGGGCTTTGTGCGATCTGTTTTTTAACATCTCAAACAACAGAGATCCCATGCCTTTCCCTGAGAGCTGATCCCCCTTCCGAGCAGGCAGGCTTTTCAGCCTGGACTTCCACATTTAATTTTTTTCCATTACCAAGACATTGATTTAGCCAACCACAGATTTGATTACCGATTTAGCTTTTGCTACCGACGTAAGGGAAAACCTGTTTACAAATATGAAAGTTTAGGAATGCTGTGTAATGTACTACTACAGTAGTTTGTATTATTGTCATTACAGCTTGAAACTGTCTAGCCAGACTATCTATTTGGCTGGGATACAGGTTTTTATTTGCACTAAATCAAACGGAATGGTGAGTGCTCTTTGCAGAACTACCCAAAACTTCTTATAATTCAAAGGCTGCATTGTAGGAAGAGCGATGGGGGAGAGCGGGGACTGTGCTGCAAATGACAGGTGGCAGACTGTTGTTTGGTACCTACCAAATTACTCTGCTGCTCCCAGGGCTGCCTTGGCATTTCATTATCCAGACTCTCTCCTGGAAGGATGCGGACATAAATTCGCTCCTCGTGTCCTGGTTTCCGTCAAACTGAGTAAGAGTGCAAACGCTAGCACCAACTGGGAATGCCAAGCAGGGCTTGGCACGCTAGAACAAACCCTCAGCTGTGGTCTTTGCCAGGTACCTGCATTTATCATTGTAATGGCCTGCCAGCCAGGGCTTGGCACCCGCCGGAGGAGGGCGGGAGGAGGAGGGCCGAGCTCTGCGCTGCCAAGCAATTCATCCCCGCGGCTCCTGCCATCGCTGTACCAGCAGGGCAACCTTCATTTTATTTTATCTTTTAACCAATTACGTGTCACCCAAATCCCACCTGCAGCCTCCTCCAACACAAATGGCTATAAATCACCACTCGGAGACCGAGAGGGTTTTGCAAGACATTTGATTTCATAAAAAGGTCACCGTCTCTCTGAGAATTGCTGCAGTTCAAAAACGTACCGGGTAGCAACCTGCATTGGCAGACAGGGAAGGAACCGCTTTCCGTGGTCTGTTACGTGTTTTCAGATAATATTAGAACAATTAGGGAGGCCAGCAATGGCAGAATCATTAGAATTCAGCTAAACCAAAGAGCTGATACAAATGCAGTGAAATATTTCCTCCTTCCCATTTTTGAAGAAAACACAATCGATTCAATAAAAAAGGGAAAATTGCATGAGCATACTAGAAACATTTGACATAGCCACCTTGAAAAGGTAAACAGAAGAAATGCCTTTTATCACTGCAACTCGCTCCAATCTGCCCGGGTATTTCAAAGCTTAACACAACGCTTTGCCGTTTCTCAGCCCACCGCAGTAATCCATGGTCTGAGAGCACTCAGGACAGTCTGCTGTTTAGGGAAAACGCTATCTTCCCATTCTTAATCCATATGCTGGATATGTAGCAGACCCTGTATAGTACTTTATGTGAACCGCATCACAGCAAACATTTGGGGATGCTCAAACCCCATTTGACACTGATGCTGTTCTGGATACCCTTTGTGTCCATCCCTCTTTTGCAGGTGACATGTCCTGCCAGACAGCCCGCTGACAAACCAATTCTCTGAAAAGGGTAACTGCAATAAATACACGAGATACAGAGAAGATCACATCGACCTCCTAGCCCAGGACCACAATGTCCGATGTGCATCCATCCCTCCGACAGAAGTGCCCAGTTACGGATGCAATCCTGACGTGGCCCTTCCCAGGGCTGGGGTTCAGGAAGCTTATCAGGAAGGCGGCTCTTGTCCGCTGCTATTGAAACTCGCTGCATTACCCGCAGCAACCTCAAAGGAGTGCCTCTGCAGAAGGCTCTTTTGTTGTTGTTGTTTCTAATTCACTGCTCCAAAATATTTCTTGGCTGCATCCCAGGGCTGGAGCCTTATCTGCCCATCCCCCTGGCAGACACACAGCAGCTGCGGAGGCTTATCACGGCTGCCTGTCCACTGAGTTTACAAATTAACACCCTATCGAGGCTGCACGAGGGCTGATTAATCAGAGAGAGGCAGTCTGAGGGCCTTTATCACCATAAGCGGCTGCTGGGAGAGAAGTCACAAATCTCTCCGGGGGCCGGAGATGCCTTACAAATGAAAGAGCAGGAGGCCGGAGAGGAGGAGGGCGCAGTGGTAGGGGAGGCAGATCTTTTAGAGATAGTGGTGGTGGAGGTAATGGAGCAGTGGGAGGGGGTGAGCTGCAGGCAAACGCCAGTACATTATGACAGCTAAAAAAAAAAGATAATTAACAGCCTATACCTCATGATTCTAGCTTTCCCTCCCCGGGCTATAATTTAGCCTATTGCTCCTTTGCTCCAGAGGACAATAAACATTTATTATGTTAAACACATAACCGTGCTGCACAAAAGCACTGTTCTTTCCCAGGTCCACTCCTTTCACAGCTGTGCAGTCCAGGAGGAGGATGGGGCTTCTGAAGTGGGTTCCTCTTTTATGCAAAAAACAACTCGGTGGTTTGGACACAAAACACATCCATGGCTTCACCCAAAGCTGCAGCACGCTGGGCGCATTCGTACCGAACGTGAAGGCAAACCCCAGGCAAGTCCCGAGAGACCGAGAGCTCTGAGGCGGGTCTGCTGGCCCCCCTGCGCCCGATACCCGGCATGAGGATGCTCCTGAGCGTGGGAGCACCGGCACTCCGAAGCAGCTCCTGCTGCAACTGCAGAGACTGTGTGGTTCAGGCAGGCTTCATCCCCTAAGTATCTCTTCTTTGTAATTCAGCAGCTTCGCCAAGAGGTTTACTGGGAAATTTCCAATCCCACCAGAATTACGTGTAGGAGATATTCTTATTACAAGATGAGTATTACAGTCATGCGAATCGCATCGGAGCAGTGCTGGCCTTGCCCCCTCCAAGCACTTCATCCACCCTAATCGCACAGTGATTTAGGAGATTTGCCTCCTCTAGTGCACTATGGTTTGGGCACTGCTCTTCCTTTACTTCAGTGCTAGTATCTGCTGCAGCCCTCCAGCTTCATCCTTGTGCTAGGACAACGCAAAATAATTATAAAGGCCAAGGGGACTCTCATTAAAGAGATTTAAAAACTAATACGTCTTTAAAAGGAAACCAAATTGGGCATCTGCTTACATTTGCCAACATTCATTTTGTATTTTTCAGTTTTTGAGTTTAATCCTTGCAATGAAGCCAGTTGGATTTTTCCTTTAAAACGTAATATATATGTTAGCTGAGATTCTCATGCAGCAACATGACTCCAGAAGGTAAAACTTTTTACTTTACCAACACGAAGACATTCATAAGCATACACTGCAACCACCTCCTGCCCAGTCCTTTCCACTAACACACCAGTAAACAATTCAAGAAATAATTTCTGGATAGAAATGTCACTCATTGCAGCTTTACCACCAACAGCGCAGGGCTCGCACGAGATGTTGGGGAACGTCCATTGCCATTTTGCCCGAGGAAACTGCAAAAACACAGAACAAGACTGCCACGGCTTTACTGAACAACTTCAGGCTACCTCTTTTCAGACAGCACCGGAAAGCAAAATCAAACAAAAATGAATGATCACTTGCCTTCTCCTCCTCTCTTGATCCAATGAGAAAACTATTTCCTGAACCACCTGGAATACGGCTTTATGAATCCTTGCAGATGCCCACGTTCTAACGTTATCCGTTAGGTTAATTAGAAATGGGCAAGGAATTTCTGAATATTAGTCCTGGAAAGGAATGACAGCTTTTTTATTTGAAAACTCCCTGCCAGGCTCTGTGAAGTAGACAGCTGCAAAAGGTCTTCTTGTAGCTCTCCTCCACAAACAGACACCAGATTAATTTGAGCTGGGCTGGAACACCACACGTTATGTTCAGCAGACCCATGGGCAATCAAACGAGGAAGCTACAAGGCGATGATACCTCCTATCACCCCAATCAGACAACAGCAACTCCATACATGAAGGAAACATCAAATATTTATTAGGTAAACAATACGAATGTGGTAATCCCGAAACACGGTGACATTTTAGAAGCTGTCCCTCCAGTGTTTATCAGATCAACTCGTTTAACTTAATTATCAACTCAGCTCATCAACCCTTCTGTCTCTCACGTCTTGTGTTTCTGTCTTTCAGAGAAGAAATGTCCCCGTTGGACTAGCTGTTCCCCACAGCTCCGTTCCTGCATGTGGACATCCTCACCCACAACAGAAGGCACACTGCAGGGCGCAGTAGTATTTAAAGACCCAACAGACAGGGTGAGGAACACCTAAAAAGAGGGAACCAGGACAGCACCTAAATTTCCCTACGAGCCGAGTCTGTGAAGGAAAAAACATGGAAGACACTATGGTTCACATCTGCAAAGCATTTGGCTTCCAACCCCTCACTCATTCAACGGCAGTGAAGTGCACTCACCTACTTTTTACAGAAAAGGGGCACCAAGCATTTCTCCCATGCAATACAGTAAGCCAAGAAAGAAGCTCTCATCATTATACTTTGATTAAATATGGCATTAACTGACCTCATCTTCTATATAAGAAGGCGGTGAAGGGGGCAGTCCACCGTTTGCAGCCGACATATAATCTGTCTTCTCCAATTAGATATGCTTTGCAACAAGTGTGGTGGATCCATTTATTTCCGTACTGCAATAATGCAGATAAATCCAAACTTGGCTCCAGTCCCACCGCTTTCAAAGCCGGGGCTCCACATTTCCAATCCTTGCCCTCATTTTTTTTTCCCCCTTTCTGCTGCAAAATGTCACCAATTTACTTTAGCCTGGGGGCCCATTTCGAGTTTTACCGCTAATATACGAGAAATGCATTTTTCAAGCTGTTACCACTTAACTGTACTGATATCAGCCACTCAGGGGACACAATATTGTTTACACATCCTGCTCTATGGAATAAGCACGGATGCCAAAACTCTGCCTGGGTTGTGAAGGAGACGTTTACTCTCTGTTTTATGAGATTTCCTCGATTTGTGGCTGTCTCAATGGTCGTAAAAACAGCTGTAAATCAAAAGAGCACCACAAAATTGCAATAACAACTGTCGAACTCGGCTCTAAAGAGCATAACTCCCAGCAACAGAAGGTGGAAGGCTTTTTTCTGATTTAATACCAGGTGTGGGGGAGCCCTGGCAAGTCTACGTGCAGCACCGTGCCTGCCCCCAGTCACCCACACACCAGCTCAGCCAAAACCCTCTTTTTTGGCTGCTCCCCTATCGCTTGCCCCTACTCTGCCCCACGTAGTCCCTTCCGGTCTCTTTCCTCCTCTTTTCTGGAAAACAGAAGTCTTTTTCAAATGCCTGGGGAACGCTTATACAAATAACTGCCGAATGCACAACCCTGTTTAAAGCATTAAAATGGACAGAAAAGTCAGTCTAGTGTTCAAACACGACTGCGCGTTGAATTGTGGCTGCCGTGCAAAACGGCAATGGCTTTAGCAGATTACTTCAGCGAGAGCCCGTCGCATTGCTGCTGGCCTACCCGGGAGAGCCCAAATTCCTGCAGAGTCTCTCAGCCCAGTTTTTAGGGAGTGGAGTGAAGGAGGCGAGGGCTGGTGAGACATGAGTTATTAACAACCGTCTTCTGGGAGCTGATTCTAGCTAAAATGGTTCCAGAACAGGCAGCTCCATTTGCTCTGACAGTCTCCAGCGAGGACTGGCCAAGCAGCAGATGCACGAATTCGAAAGTTTCTGTTACTCTGTGCCACTGGCTGTGGTCCAAACCAAAGAGAGAGTTTCACCCCGTGGGTAAAACAGCCTTCCTGGATTTTTCCATGCCCCATTCCAGTTGCTTTCACAAACAATCTTCTCATCCTTGTCTCCAAAAACCTAAAAGACTCTCAGTTCCTGCATCTCACCGCCCTCCCCAATCTGAGACTAACTCAGCCAACAACAAACTTTCTTCACCACCTCCCAGCTCCTCGAGAAATCAGCCGGGGCACCGGCAGCCACGCTACAAACCCTGGGCCAACGGATTTGCCTAGCCTCTTTGTGCCCCCTGTCCAAAGCACGGAAATCTTTCCTGTCCTCACCAGCCAGGTCTTCGTTCTCTTTTTCAAGTTTCCTCCTAAATCAAACTTCTTTCATGGCATTTAAATAGCATAAGTCTCTCTCTCACAGAAGGAGGTTTGTATGTGCATAAGCCAAAGTACGTGAAGAATTGGGGAGAAAAAGTTCATGGGAAGTAAATTTTGATGCTGCTCGTCTCAGTTTCTTTTCCATCATCCGCAGTAGACTAAAATACACTTGGGTTCTAGTGTGTTACTCTTCTGTGCCTGGCGGTGTGTTTTTCCAGATGCATATCCTAATTACGCTCTTCAAGTAAATGCCCCGTGGAGCAAGGTAGTAGAAGAGAAAACCTCTTTGCAGTCACCATCATGCTGTGATCCATTCTGGACAGGAACTCCCCCCTGCATTGAGAGGACAATTTAATTTCCATGGACCACTTGATGCGAAGGGAAAAGAATCTATATTCTTTTGTCTGAAGCCCACAAAGTGTCAGCCCTCCTTTTCCCATTCTTCTGGTAGACGTGTACCACTCACATTCTTGAGAAAATCCCCAGTAGACGGGAATGGTCTTTCACTTCCAATACATTATGCCTCCCTGCTATAATCTTTTCCTTCTTCTACAATGCCTCTTGACTTTCCTTTGGCTCTTTTCTTTGCAATTTTTCCTTTATGAATACAATCAGAGAGACAAAAAAAAAAAAAAAAAAAAAATCCCCCAAACCCAAATGAACAAAAAATGTCATTCAGAGCCTTTGCCGATGATGTTACTGGCAATTCCAGTCGAGAAAGCATCTGTACAGACATGAACTGATCTGACATAGGGAACAGCTAGTTTTATTTCAAAAAGCTCTGTGCTCTCAAGGTTCTTGGTACCGGAACTCTACAAGCCAGCTGAAGTTAATAGGGTGAATATGTGACCAGCTACACCCATGCAGCTCTTCCAAATTTCTTTCTTTTGTACTAGAGCAACTATCTGGGTGGAGTTGCAAAAAACATTAAAGCAGTCAAATATATACCATGCCAACTGCTGACCACAAAAACAGGCCATTTCCTCATGCACAAACCATAAGAAACTTCTCCCCGTTATTGGCTTGTATCAGTAACCAACTATTTTCAACAAAAACATGGTTCTGCGTGCTAAAAGTTACTAGATTTGGAGTCTGGCGAGTCTCAAGAAGGATGGAAGGCTGAACTCCAGATGCATGCTTCGTACCTGGGGTTAGCGGTAGATGTCTGACAGAGGTTTTGTGTTCTAAAACCTTCTACTGTGTTTGCTCATGGACCCACGAATAAGCAGAGCGCCACTGACCCGGCTATGCTTTTCTCCCTTCGTGGTGATGTCTGAAGTGGGATGTTTTTTTTTGAGTCATTGGCTATTGCTTGCCATGCTCAGCCACCAACCGGAGAGTTTCCAGGACACTCACACAAAGGCCAAAGAGCCAGGTCAGCTCTGGGCAGAAGAAAGCTGGCCCAGTTGGAGGAGGGGGAACATCACTGGTGAGTGCGTGTCCAACAACCACCTTTGCACAGGAGATGCTTATGGAAGGAACAGGAGAGCAAGCTGTACTTGACCTCTCTTTGGCTAACTATGTGCTTGTTTGCCAAGACAGCAACAACTCTATTCAGCTGCCAAGTCGTTAACCCCTCCAGACAGCTGCACCTCCAGGAGCGAGTGCTGAGCTCCTGGGGCTTGGTCCTGGCTTATCTCCCCTTGGCTGCTTAGTGGCAAGGGCTGAAGCAAGTGCACTTTCCATACGTCTCTTCAAAAGTCACACAACAGCTACCAGCTCATTTCACTGGAGCTTATTACTTGAACCGGAGGCACAAATGTAGTGTTATAAGAAGCCTTTGTGATTTTAGCCTAGACATGACTGTGCCTGCTCAGTAAGGAGATGAAAAGCCTACAGTGAAAAAAGAGGCAGAATAATCCTGCATGTTAATACACAGTGACTAACACCTTCCTGGTGACAATCTCCTTGTACTCACTGCAGAGGGATGTGTGTAATGATCCTCCAGAGACACTATCTTGAAAATGCACAAAAGGCTCTGATCAGACCTCAGCATCTTCTGATTAGCTTAGCACGAGCAGTAAAAGGGACATCAATTTTCTAGAAAGTGCATTCAGAAAAGCACTTGATCAAACGCTTAGCTCCATGTGTGTGCTTAATCTCACTGTAGCTGAAGCACTTCCCTACACCAACGCCTTGTTTACTTATTCTGCCAAAAAAAAAAAAAAAAAAAAAGATGGAAAGGCTTCCAAAACTAAAAATGTAGACTTGAATAGTCAACAGTTTAGGAAAATTCTGATGAGGCTCTGAATTTCTGTGGCTTTCAGCTCATCTGTAAAACAATCTGGAAGTGCTGACTTTGGCAAATGAGAGAAGGAAAGAAATAGAAAATAAAGAGAAATAGCCACAGTAGATGAAGCTGCTATCTTATTGTAAAGATAGCCTAGATCAGTCCAAAGCAAGCCTTTTGTTGGGTATATCCTTCCTTTTATTGTTTTCTTACTTTCCTAAAACAATACCAGATACACCTTGACAGGCCTGGCATGCTGCAGCCAATCCATCTGTTCTCTGCATTGGGCAGACTGCAGAAAATGGAATTTTTCTTTTCCCATTTGCCTCCCAGTCTCGTTGCTGCTGCTCCCGACTAACACACTCGCAACTCCTTCCCCTGCTCCCCTGGCTGGTGACTGATTGCTGGACTTGGAGCAGATGGCTGATGGAGCCGGGACTGCTGTTTCCTACGCTCCTCAGCGGTTCCAATCAGACCTCGGCACCTCCTGCCTAGCTGTGCGAGAACGCAGAGCAAAAGGTGCAGCAGTTCTGTACCCAGGGAGCCAGAGCCACTTTTTAAGCTCATTTAAAGTATGAATTTTACTACACCTTTCTCAAAACAGGCACTTGCAAGTGCACAAGCAGAGAAAAAGAATCTAAAGCACCTAAATAATTTGTATTTTTAATTTTTCCCCAAAACATATCTATTCCAACTTTATCGTTTTGGACAACACAATTTTGCACAAGAACATATGCACAACTCTACAAGACTGACTAAGGTGCCCTTTAACACAACCAAGGAAATGTTTGGTTTCCTACGTCCAGTTCTAGCTTTCAGGTCCCAAAGACTTTTTGCTGTATCCCACAGGAAGAGAAATGGAAAGAAGTCAATCCCTCCACCTCTACCTTAATCTCCAGTTGCGTAATTCCAGCGCCCCAAGTCCTCCTCCAGCAACACAGAGCAGCCTGAAGCATGTTCTGAGCTGAGTGCTCACAAAGAACCCGTGTGGGTTTTGTTGTCTTTATTGTGAACACTTCAGGGCAATGACCACCTTTAATTCGTGCCTTCCATAACATCAAACGTGATATTAAAACCTAAAAAACAGTTGTGCTTGTGCACGATAACCTGAAGGCTTTTTTGCTCTAAACCACTTCCAGCATGTACAGACAAAAGAAATAATGTCATCCTGCCTCCAACACTCCCAGCCACCAGAGGCAATGTTAACCATGACTTTACTTCTGCTCTGTGCGAACGTTTCTGTCCATTACAAACAAGCACCTCATTCACAGATCTCTCCCCAATTTATTTTACTCCAAAAAAGGAGACAGATGGTAGAAGACAGAGGGTTTTACAGTAAGAGGGGTTGGATTTTTTTTCCTCTTCATTTGTTCCCTACGCTGCTTCTTATCCTTGGGGACCTGGAGTTTCTTTTGATAGCACCGTGCTGCCTAATAAACACGCGTACAAGCACAGTCACAAGTACACATCTATCATCAAAGAGCCCTTCTTGTCTCCACTCCCCACAAAGTTGATTAATGATTACGTGTTTAACACATACATTATACATGGGAGGGGGAGACGAAGAGGGTAAATCCAAGCCCCTGTATACATTTACATATATTTACATACTCACATAAAGAAAGCAGAGGAAAGCAGAAGACGGCCATTCCCACTGGGATAAAATTCCATTTTGGTAAACATATCTCCTAGCTCCCCGTTTTAAAATACAAGGGCAAAGGGAAGACTCAACCTGGCCTAAGGATGAAACTAAAGAATAAGCAAGCAGCCTTGTTTGGTGCCTGCAGTTCCATCCTGACACAAAAGTAGGAACTCCGTTATCAGCAGTCGCGCTACTTATGGTTTGTAAATGCGATCTAACAGCTGCAACACAGTTTAAGAGAAAAGAAAGGGGTTAAAGTTTTAAGGGTGCTCTTGGTTTGCACTATTAATTCATACAGCTAAAATTCCAGTTTGGCAGGCAATGAATTAGATAATTAATTCGATTAAATTTCTCCTTTACATAGAAAGAAAAGAAATTATCTATCTTGTCCCATCAATCAATACCCAGAGGTACCAGGAGCGTTTCATGGACTGCAACCTGGGGTGACTCCAGATGAATCACAAAGCCAGGCCTGATCCTTCAACGCAGACGAAGAGGAGATGTAGCGTGGAAGGGCACAATATGGCAAACTTCCTTCTACATCTTTCCAGGCTGAGTCAATCCTTGGACCTGGATAACTGCCCATGCAAAATAAAGCAGCCTGAAGGCTGCTTTAATCATGCTGACTGCCAGTGGTCTCAAGCAATTGTTCCAGCAGCTGGGGGACCAGTACCATGGTGAAGGACTCCCCTGACAAAGTCCCTTCTGGCAGCTGGGACAAAGCTGGCACTGAAACTGCTATTGTGGCGCTCTGCTCTCCAAAGCGTCCTCGCGGAGTTAATCTTCCAGCCACCCGCTCTGCTGGTTTTCAAACATCTTTGCAAGGTTCAGATTTAATACTGCTCCATTCGCAGGGGGTTCTCGTAGCATGCTAGCGGCAGACAATTGCGTTTGGCATCCATCTCTGCTGAACCAATCTATACCGGCTTGCTGCTGGCCCAGCTCCACTACTTGCAGCCACGGCGCAAGTGCTGGTGAAGACAAGGCGCAGAGCTGCGGCCACTGGCAATAGTTTTAAAGTGTACTTGCCTAGTATCAGTCCTACAGAGTGGAAGGGATAGTCACTTTCTTCCACCTGCTCATCCCTTATTTCAAACACAACCACAACCAAAACACAAACATTTCCTTTAGCTTTAGAAGAGTGGAAGAGATTTGCCTTGAGTTTTTCAAATAGAAAAATTCACAATTGCTCAGGAAGCTGCAGCTAAGAGGCTCCAATTAAATCCAGACAGCCGCCAGTGGTCATCGTCTCGCCTGTATCCCTTCCTTTGCTCCCTAATCTCCCCTGGTCCTCGCAGGCCAGGTTGTTTCAATACACTGCACCGCATCATGAACTGAAGCGGATGTAGACCACTGCCACAAACGTATCATAACATAGATCTGCTGCAGCCATCATAAAGTATTAAGTTAATTTGTGCTGAAATGAAGCAGTCCAGGGGGGAATCAGTGTCATGGCACATGGCAGCACATCCTTCTAGTGTGCGAGATCCCTGCGTATCAACACCAGCCATAGGACTGGGTCTTGAATCAGCTCAGCACACGCATTTTCCTGGGCATGGTTTATCACCGCCTCATATAAATGCAAGAATACTTTTTTTGCATTGCTACTGCAACATGTTGTAGTGGGTATTTCAGATCTACCTGGGATACAGCCAGGAGATCTCATCCGTATAACTGTAAACTAATTAATAAAGAAATACTGCTCCATCAAAGTACTCTTGGTTCACGTCCGTTAGTACAGACCGCGTACCTGATCTCAGCCAGTGCCTACTTGCTTAGAAACCTAAAAGCCATCTCTGACACACAATGGAAAGACATGCACGGTAAAAACCCCAACAAATACTAAGCCGTTCCTTCCCAATCTAGTGGGTTTTGAGCCACAACTGGTTTGTCTGAGTTGGTATCTAGAGTTGGCCTCCAAACCAGAGAGGCAGTCTTCAGAGAGGAGAAGTAAGAATTTAGACAGTTTTGATTCCAAGACAGGGAAAATGATCACATTAAAGGTGTCGTGGCTCAACGGAGATGTTGGCATCATGTCCCTTCCACCCCTCCTTGGCAGACGTGCAGATGGAGGCCACAGTGCTGTCTTTCAGGAGCAGCAGTTGCTCGAGCCCAGTGTCTATCTGCTCAACGAACTGGGTTACGGTGTGAAACTTCTGCTAAGTGAGCTACAGCTGAACACGCTGCCTGCTTCATTGTTGTGCACGTGTCCAGGGCTTCGAAAAGCGCTACGACAAAATTCACTTTTATCTTAACTACTTCTAGATTTCAAGTTCTTTCGTTTCCAAACTGACAAAACGAGCAAGACAGTCGCTCCAGAGACTGCTCAACAACACACGGCCAAAGCCTCAAGACTATCTGCCATCTCCTCTTGCTCAAGTCTGTGCCAGCAGAAAAATGACTCAACTTGCAGACTCCGGGGACTTTGAGGTTGAGGAAACCGACAAACCATGCGTGCAAAAAAACTGTGATTGCTCTTTGCACCTTTTAAAGATCTCACAGAACAAAAACTGAAAAGCCAACACTAGACTCTTGCTAACTGAAGACTGTGCAAGACAAGGAAAGTACCGGCACTGACTGAAGAGGTACCAGCACTCCTGCACCCCACCTGAAGGCAAGATGACAGTCCCAGCTCAAGCAATACGACATTTTTAAATCAAAGAGATTTTGAACTATCTTAGACACAGATGCCATGAAAATACGAGGCGTGACCGGAAGATCTCCAAATACCATTTGAAACAAAGATTTTGCTCTCTGGAGTAATTTCAAGGCAGCTGATATCTTTGTCATGTCATCTTGCCAAAACATAAAAGCCACATAAAATTGGAAGTGGGATAAGGGCCATCTTCAACCTGCTCTTGGGTAGGTAGCCAGGAACGATACCCCACAGTAATCACACCTAAGACATCTTTCAACAGGCAGCAGTGAAAAGCAGGACATGAGAAAGCAAAGGGGTACATCAAGCTGACGTGTAGAGAAGGTTTTGGGTTATCAGATTCAAGGTTTGGGCTTATTTCACCTTACACACAGAGAATCTTATGCGTTCACATTAAACACACAAAACGAAGGCAGAGAGTGATTGATTGGTGATTTCAGATCTTGCCTTGGGGGGAGCAACGTGGTCGAGCGCCAGGTGACCAAGAGAGAAGTCATTCAACCTCCCACTTGGTGCCCGACCCGGCGCGGTGGAGGGAGCCCCCTCTCTGCCTCTCCTCAGCCACGCTAACCAGAGCCCCAGCAAAGATTGCTGCAGGGACCTTCCTTGCTACATAAAGAGACAAACTGAATACATGGAAGAGGGGGGAAAAAAAAATAATCACATCAGACAGGAGGAGCAGAAGTTTCCCTGCTGTTAGTGCCTTGGGTGGGCAGTGAATCATGTTGCACACCAGAATAAAATGAAGGGAAACTAGTAAGAAATACGGAGCGTACAATGGAGCACTACAACTGAGATATTCAAGAGACTGAGCAAGGTTTAAAGCTCACAGATTACAGCAAAGTATAATATGACAGAGTCGGCAAGCTTCTCCGGTACAGAAGTGACTCAAACTTTGACATTTTGGCTTTTAAATTCCTGTTCAAATATGAGTTTCTCTGCAGCTACAAAAGCAATGAAAAAAACCCATAGCCGCATCTCAAAAAAACCCCATCTCTGCAGCACAGAATCCCTTTTTTCCCCTCCGTGTTTGTACAGCACCTCGTGCAGTGAAATCCCGGTCTGTCACTCAGGCTTTCAGGTACTACTATAATGCAAATAGTAATAAAAAACC
Source organism: Vanellus vanellus (assembly GCF_965231255.1). Classification (NCBI taxonomy): domain Eukaryota; kingdom Metazoa; phylum Chordata; class Aves; order Charadriiformes; family Charadriidae; genus Vanellus; species Vanellus vanellus. The sequence goes on from NC_138921.1 coordinate 8,726,876, forward strand.
CCCACCCCTTGAAATAGCAATCTTGCAAAAACGTTACCCTCGGTGCCGCAGATACCCCTATAATAATCTCCACCGTAAATTGAAAATGTTACCAGCGCACCAAGAAGCGCTGGAAATATTTAGTGCTACCGTTATCAACCTGGGTTTAGTTTCATTAGTAGTCCAGACATGCGGTAATGAAGAACCCATTCAATTCTCTCTCTCTGTTAGTGGTACACTTCACGGGCCCATGGAAAGCACACGTTATCTCTGACAGGGATGGACACATGTGTGCATGTCCCAGATTTGGAAATTGCACTGCAGCGAGCGCAGCCTTCACGTCACTCAACGGCATAGCTTAGAATTTTACATTTTAATTTTTTTGATGTCTGGGGAGATTAAAATGAGAACTGGCAGCATGTGCAAGGGATACTGCACTTTGAATGCGTTATCTATAGTGAGTCAGGCTTCCCGGAGCTCCAGCTGAAGCAGGTTTTTCACGATGGAAGAAACCACATTACATTGCTCCCTAGGAAGTGAAACAAAACAATAAAGGACGGTTAATCTCTTCTCTAATTCTGCTCTGTGGGACAACTCCTTCAGCAAGCAGCGCCTGGCTGTATCTACCTGGGAGGGGGTCATTTTACTTCGGCTTCCTCCTCTGCTCCCCTCTGTCCCTGGGAGCGCTCTGTCTCCCCGCTGCATCTTTCAATGGCTTTATCAGAGCTTGCACCAACTCAAGCGTGAAAAGTAGCTCTGGGCCCAGCAGGGAGAGGTGGGGGAGTGTGTGTCTGTGCGCGGTGCGGGGGGGGGGAGAGGGGAGGACGAGGGAGGAAATGTTATTCTGTCCTTTGTCTTTTCAACAATTTCTTTTTAATGCAACTTGCAGAGCAGCATATAATTAGGGGTCTTGCGGAGCAGGCTTAAACTCAGGAGTAACCCTTCTAACGACCTCAGCAACGGATAATCAGGTACGCGGCTGTGGGGCACAGCACGCCTCCCCACCCGCCGCGCCGCTCGGCCTCCTAATTAGAAGCCTCCACACTCCGCTGCATAAAGGCAGATTGCGAGGACAGCGTGAAGCCCTTGTTTGAAGCTGGGGGCACAAAGATTGCAGTGCCTGTGATGGATGGAGACAAAGACTCCGCTACTGGAACGCTTCCAGCAGCCTCCGAATACTTGCAGCGTTTCTGATGGACATTTTCAGGATTTCTTAGAGTGGAGAGGTTTATTCTCCCGCATCCCCCTCAGAATTCCTCCACAGCTCCCTAAGCCAGCAACATGGATGTGCCACTGTACAGGCACATGTCTCCAGAGATGCTACCATGGTTTTATCATGAGAGAAGGAAAAAAGCCCCAAGTGTTGCCCCTTTTCCCCTATCTATTTTTGTTAGTTCTCTTTCCTGACTGGGAAGAACGTGCTGACACTCAGAAACGCATCGCGCTGAGGGCATGGGGCTCAGCCCCTCCAGCCCCCGAAATTCCCAAGCCCGAACAGTGTTTTAGCTGACTATATTCACACCGATTAGAAACTGTGGTAGCAAGTACTATATTTAAATTGTAGCTGATGTTAGCGTAATTTCCCTTAACCCTTAAGCATGAATAAAAAAAATTCCCCTCTTGAAAAGGCATGTAAACCCCCTCTCCCTTTGCTAATCACAACTTTTTTTTTTCCTCTATTTACATAACTTTAAGCACAGAAGTTAATGAATCCTGACACTGAAGTGTATCCCAGCTACAGGAGGGAGAGAGGAGAAAGAAGAATAGGACGGAGGACAGGATCTTCAGGTGAGAAAAATCCCTGACTTCTATTTTACCCCAATTCTACCATCTTATTTTCATCTTCTGGGCTGCTGCCATGACTTGTTTGTGGGTTCCTCTGCATCCGACCCTTCCTGCGCAGCGCTGCAGCTTCTCGTCCCACCTTAGCCACAGCAGCATCAAAGCAAACGGGAGAAAACCGAACAGCTCAGGCAACTCAAGCACAGCACAGCAAGACTGAGAAAAAGCAGCAAAGCCAAAAGGGCTCGAATAATAAAACGGAGGAAGAAAAACCAGTAGAGCCACTCAGAAGCTGTCAACTGCCAGACAGACAAGGTCCCTTGGAGAGAGCATAGCAGGCAGGTTGAGGGAAGAGCAACATCCACAAGGCAACACAGCGCCACTGGTTTTTTCCTCAGTTTATAATGACAAGTTAACAGGGGCTGGAAGAAAACAAAACGTGGAAAATTTTCATAGTAGAAATCAGGACACCCCGCCAAGAACGGCTGCCCTGAACTCAACTTATCCCAGAACTCACATCGGTAGGCACTTAAAACCTAGGAAGATCATTAACAAGCTAATAAGAACCACCAGCAAAAGGAGCATAACCTGGACTTACTAATGTGTTTTGTTCTGAATAATAAAAGGGCAAAAGCATCGAGATACTGAGCCGCTGCAGCTAAAAACACCAACAAAAGATGCTGCGATTCGTATTGTCTCCTACCCTACCCTTTCCTTAATGGTACAACTACTGCTACATGAACGTGGCCTCCATCCTATCCCTCTCGGTCTGTCTTTCTTGCATTCTCCCCACTGCTCAAAAAGCACAGTCATTTCATGAGTGCTACAACACCCTCCAGAAAAACAGACTACAACATAATCTGCACAACTCATCTTAAAAATTTCCTTTGCCTCTCTGCACAGAGACCCACTGAACCATGACCATCCACTGTTCTTTGGAAATCGGTAGATGCAATAGCTTACTGGGAGCCAAGCAACCTTACAGCAGTGGATCCTACGAGGACGTTATCTTCCAGACTTATGCTTATTTCCAACTCACCAGGCTTTGGGGAGATACAGTATGGGTAGTCCTGATTTGGTAGTCCGTGCCAACCTTGAACTCTGCAGTCTTGGCTTTGCTCTAGCTAGCTGCATTCAGGGAAAAACCTGTTTACGTCTTTTCTCCGATACGTTTTTACAAGCTTCAGATCTACTTCTATGCTGGTTGTATGGCATATTTCAGCAAAAAGGAGCATGGTTTCATCACACTGCAGATCTGCTCTACTTTTTTTCCTGCAGCAAGACATGTAGTCACCTGAACAAAATCTTTTCACCAGATCTTTTTGAGGAACTGACGATGAATACAAATTTGGGGAACTTTGGGGGAAGGAAGCAAGCTGTAGAGAGCTTTTGAATGTTTAAAAGCTGATCCAGATTCGTGACATTCAGAAACAAAACAAAACCACTTTCACTTCTTTCACCTTCCCATGCAACACACTTGCTGCAAATTGTTTCCACAAATGACTTCATACATCTTGAATTTACGTACGAAAGCACCTCTGCCAGCACCTTTCTCCCAGTGCAGTTAACCTCCTACAGCCCTCCTCCCAAGAGGGCACTCGCTGAATCCCGTTAAAGCGGTGGGTGAGCACAGCCTGGCTATGGCGCGTACAGCCCGTCTCAGCACGGCCATAAGGAAGGCTCCGGCCCATGGTGGAAGAGGAGCAATCCCTTTCTCCCGAGTCCCGCCGTGCGGAAAAGCAGGCCTCCTGGTTTCTCCCCCCGCGCTGCCAGCGGTGAAGCCGTGTGGACGGGCTCCTCGCTGCAAACCACGTTAGGAGGAACAGTGCGAGATGGGGCAAAGAGGATAATAAAAAGGGAGCACAGGATTCCAGAGGGCTCTTCTGCCTCTGAAGTCGTGTTACTGTTCACTCTGTTATTGTGATTAACTCCTTGACATCCTCCTCCCGTGACAAGTGGGGGAGGACAGACTGAACTTGGTGATTAATTTATCACTGAATTACCGCCTTCCCTTTCAAACCTCGCCCCCACCGATGATCTTTACGGCTCAGCTCTACCTTATGAGAGGGTTTACAGCCAGATACAGGTTTGACACTTGGCATTTCATCACTGAGAAATTTGGTCGGGAGCATCCCATGCTCCTTCGCCAGACCCGGTGGTAATACCATTTGCAAGCTTAAGCCCACCCCACGAGCTCTGTATGAGCAAAAGAAATCCTCTCCTCCCCAACCTCTCATTCAAATGACAGTAATTAGGGAATCTCATCACTCTAGACCTGGAGAGGGAGGGGACGTTCACGGTAATTGGAGACATTACATGAAGCCACACTGTGCTTATAAAAAAAAAAAAAAAGAAAAACCACACACAGAAGAAACCAGCCCTCTTCCCCCCAACCTGGTTGGCATTTCCTGAATAAATTGCCTTTTTTTCAGCCACTTCGGTGTGCTTTTTAATACTGGAGACTACTGGAAGGACTCCTGCAGCCCGATTAAGCGTAATGCAGTGTAAGAAAAATAGGAAGGAGGGGAGAAACCCTCGGAAAGGCAATCGAACTGAAAAATCTATCAACGGCGCGGTGGCTCCGGCGGAGCCAGGAGTCCTGTTCTGAACACGCTCCAACTTCCCAGTCATTTGCTCTGCCGGACACTCTGGGGACCCCAGCACAGCGAACTACAATTTCTAGTAAATATATCCCAGGGACACAATTAGTTTTTCAGCTGGGGGCATGATAAATTGGTCATGCATAATTCAAGGCCAGAGCAGGCTGGAGTATAAACTGCTCCGTGGCAGCTTCCAGCTCCCTGACAGAGGAATGCAAATGGGTTCCTGGCGCAGGGGCTGCTGGACCTGCTAACGCTGCTGGCTTCATCTCGCCACCCGTGTGCTCCTACGCCCACCTATGTGCACGGCAACGACCATCTTAGCCTTTCCTTCTCTGCATCGCTCGGCGATTTTAATTTTACAGTGATGTATCCATCACTCTCCGACAGCCTTTAGGGACTGAACGCACATTGTTATCACAACAAATACCACTCTCCACTCGCTCTACTCTGTTTTTTCCATATGCAGACACAAGAGAATGGTTTTGGCATAGAAAGAAGCTGAGGGACTGTGTGGTCTATTGTCAGCATTAAGTGGCCTGGGGCAAGTAATTTCAGATCTGCCTCAGTGTTCCCATCTACACAATGGAGATAATTCCAACCATGCGACTGCAAGGTTAGCAAGACGCACTCAGTTTGGGGCCTGATAAAGGTCTGCGAGGTGGCTGAGGATATGCAGCCTACGTAAAGCAACAGCCGCAAGTTCTCCAAGCTTATTTTAGTTATTTAAATAAATGCAACTGCCTGTTCAAAGCAATCATGTGGCAGAACAAGAGAACTTGCTGCTTCGCAGAAGGTCGCTTAGTGATGAATGAAATGAAACCTCCAAGGAAACGTTGGGAGTCTTTCAAGATGATGTCCTCAGGTTTCTCCCTACAGCCTCCCAGCCAGGGAGGGATACACACCATACATGCTGGAAAAATCTGCTAGAAAAATCATCACAAATAGTCTCACTGAAAGCGAAATTCGCGTTTGTGGTCTCAGATGGAGCCATGGAACTGAAGGCTGATAGCTCTGTTTCACCCGCTGCAGTTTTGCTATCTTACAGAACTCTCAAACCGCTTCTCTGGCCGAGTTGCTATTTTCTGCTCTTCAGGAACAGCACATGCATTTGAAGTCCAGTCTGTGGGAAACAGTCTTAAGAAGCAGGGCTGAGGCGGAGTGGGGGTATTAATAAAGGAAAATTCTGTTTCATTTTGGCAGTGTATCTGCAGATATAGCAGCCCTTTAATTTCCCGGTCAGTTCCACATACCCAAATAGGTGACTTCAGTTTCTGCTCAGTAGTTAGTGAAAATAATCCAGGTTTGTCTGTTTGTTTTAATTGGAATGCTATTTTTTTTTTTTCCCCTGAGCATGACCCTCTTGTATAGAGCTGGGTTTTCATAGAACGAGACCTAATAAAATTCAAGCAAAGATACCTGGGGTACAAATCTAGGGAGCAGAGATGTTAACCTTGGTAAGACTGAACATCCTCATCAACTTTAAGTGACGCAGTTCTGCCAATACTCAAAGTAACACTATCATCAAGTCCAGGAAAAAAACCAAACTGCTTAACACAGTAACACTGCGATTAATTTAAATAATTTCTCATGTTGCACTTTCCTGTACTAGGCAGCGCTAACATATCTCAAAAACCTGTAAGTGCAGCCCTCTTCTACCCTCTTGCATCAGCCCAGAGAACGACAAACAACGTGTGAGAGTATTTTGATACTTGCATTTACATATATCAAATACCTAAACTGCTGCAGTCTTCTTAACATAAAATGTCAACACCCCCTTACCGCAATCATACATTGCATTCTTCAGTTTTACAGCTTCCAGAATATTATAACCCAAGCTCAAGAAGAGGGAAGCGTTCCTATGCAACTCCCTCTCTCATCCCCCTGAAATCCGGTCTCTTCCAACAATTCTTCCTCCTTCATTCACTCTTTTGGTCTCTCCTCAGACTTGTCTACATGGCACTAATACATTGGTTTAAGATACGATTGTATAAACCCATGTAAAATGCCTTACATTCTTCTGAAAAAATATTTTTGTTATTATTTTCAATTTAGGCTTAAACAAATGTTTCTTAAACAACGGGTCAGGACCCTTTTGGCAAGACTACCACAGAGGAAACCTCAGTGCTCCATTCACTGCACACCCTCCTCTGAGAGGGCAGATGCCCTCTGTCATCTTCTTGTAACAGATGCTCTCTAACTATACGTGTCCCTCCTTGTTGCCATACAACGTGCCACCTTCTGACATCCTCGATGGAAAAGGTCAGAAATCAAATGGAGAGAAACATTTCACTCAAACAATTTTTCTTTTCCTAACTAAGCTGGTCTGCACCCGTGTGTGCACACACAAATAATTATCTGCAAAACTGTTACAAGAGTAAGTAGGCCAGCCCGAATTTCCCTTCGGACTAGATTAACTAAATTAGTGTTTCAAAAATAAACCACATGTTTAACTAAACTTGCACAGTTTTATATGATTCAGCAAGTCTGTCTTGTGGGGACACCTTCACCCTAGAAGAAAGCGATCCTGCAATGACAAAACATGGAGCACAGTATTTACGGGCTCTCTTACAGGCATGTGGGTGATGGTGCTCCTCATGCCCACGCGTCTATTTGCAGGACTGAATCTGAAGGCTGCATTTTGGTCCCCAAAAGTTTTTTGGTCACAAAGAATATAAAGCTCTGCAAGCTCCGATGTTTGTCAGTGGGCTGAGGAAGAGCTGGTGGGTGCGACAGCAACAATTCCGACAACTTCAAGTGATGCCAAGCTAAATTCTGGGCTGAAGGGTAAGCCATCACAGAGCAGGAGCTGAAAGTGAACTAAAGGACCAAATCACTGCACTCCTGGCAAGAACTGCATTTCCTCCAAGCCACCAAGTCCCTTCCTTTCCCAATTAAACAAAAAAAAAATACACAAACCTTTTAAAATTTAAGTAGGGTTTCAAAGGTCAGCTCTGTTCACATCAGCCCACAGGGATTACATTAAAAAAAGGAAAAAAAAAAAAAAAAAAAATCGCACCATGAACAAATTTTTTTTTGCATAGCGAAAACAGCAGGGACAAAATAGCGCTAATGAGGATTATTTTTATGCACATTGGTTGGCTTTTTATCTTCACACATGAATGTTTTCTCCATTAAAATAAAATTCCCTGACACACATGGTGCACTAATTGTCCCAGCTACAAGGGCTATCCGCCTTACAGCAATTCCACTTGGGGAAAAAATCTGGTCAGTTTTTTTTCTCTCTTTTTTTTTTCTCTCTATTTCAGCATATGTTAACACCTGTGTCTGAAAGAGGTAACAGGACTAATAAAAAGATGCCAGGATCTCTGTGCACTGCACTTTTGAATTACAAGATTTATCTGGGTCGGGGCAATCCCCAGCACAAATACAGGCTCAGTGGGGAACGGCTGGAGAGCAGCCCTGAGGAGAAGGACCTGGGGGCGCTGATTGATGAGAAGCTCAACATGAGCCAGCAGTGTGCGATCGCAGCCCAGAAGGCCAACAGTATCCTGGGCTGCATCAGAAGTGTGGCCAGCAGGTCAAAGGAGGTGATTCTGCCCCTCTACTCCACTCTCGTGAGACCCCAGCTCTGGAGTCCTCAACATAAGAAGGACATAGACCTGCTGGAGCATGTCCAGAGGAAAGCCACGAGGATGATCCGAGGGATGGAGCACCTCTCCTATAAGGAGAGGCTGAGAGAGTTGGGGCTGTTCAGCCTGGAGAAGAGAAGGCTCCGGGGAGATCTTATTGCGGCCTCCCAGTACCTAAAGGGGGCCTACAGGAGAGCTGGGGAAGGACTAAAAAGTCCATGCTAGGGCATGTAGTGATAGGACGAGGGGAATGGCTTTAAACTGGAAGAGGGCACGTTTAGATTAAACATTAGGAAGAAATTTTTTCACTTTGAGGGTGGTGCGGCACTGGAACAGGTTGCCCAGAGAAGCTGTGGCCGCCCCATCCCCGGAGGTGTTCAAGGCCAGGTTGGATGTGGCCTTGGGCAACCTGGGCTGGTGGGAGGTGTCCCTGCCTATGGTGGGGGGGTTGGAACTCGATGATCTTCAAGGTCCCTTCCAACCTAAACCATTCTTATGATTCTATGGTTCCTGGCACACCCTTCATGCTTTGGCTCAAATGCACAGCCACTTTCACAAAAAGCTTCTAGCATGGTACAAATTTGTTTAATGTAATTGTATACAAACCCAGGTGTGCTTGTGTATTCAGGTATGCAGTTATATTGCTTATAGGCTTAAGGATAGCTACAGTCAGAACACCCAAGTCAATACACAATTGGGAACACTGCAAAAGACAGAAAAAAAGTCACAAGGGGAATCACATCAAGAGGAGAAAATTATGGATGGTCATGTGTTGAAAACATTGGCCTAAACATCCCAGTGAAAACTTCTAGGTGCAAAGCAAAAGGACACTTAAAATCCACTATCAAAAACATGACCATGAATTGTCAGTGTCAGGAAACCCATGTGAAGAAGGCTTCACAAATCATCCATTTAGAGAAAAATTGGCCTGTCCCTATCCACACAAGGAAAAAGACTGAAAAAACCTGAAGTATTAAGTGGTCTTGCTACATAGCCTGAAGGCCAACAAGCACTGGCTCTGATGGACCAAGGCTGAAGAGGCAATCGTGGCGTGAAGGGCCCTCTGCGGAGAACTCGCTGCTGCTAAGCATTATGCTCGAGAGTCTGTCAAGCCTCCCGTCCCAGAAGCTCTCAGCTGGCAAGGTAAAAATGAGCAAGGAGGAAGCTCCAAGATGCCATAGCAAAACAACAGTCCTCCGGGATAATCAACGCAGAAGGCTCTCCATAAATACAGCCATACCTTCATACCAGTAACCCTGCGCACACACAGACAGAGCTACGGGGTGGTGATGTGCGGAGGAGCAGGACCTGTGTAACCACCACCCCGCAGACACAACTCTGCATTTTATTCACACAGCTCCTATCTACAACACAGCGTAAGCAGAGCCTCCCAGGCATTTACAAGGCTAAAAAATTAAAGCTGCAGTTTGGTCAGAATTATTAAAAAGCCTTGGTGGTTCCACGAAGCCAACAGCCCCCGAAGGAGGCTGAACTAGCAATTCCTTCCTGGGTTTCCACTGGAAAAAGATTAGAAGCACATTAGATATAATATACCCACATGCTTTGTTTCGCTTGCTTTTTGTTTCGCCTTTTAAGAAAAGAAGGGCGAGATGGAAACTTCCCCTCCAGAATATTAAAAGTAACAAATTTTAAAAAATTATTAAGAAACACTAACCTCAGATCATTAGCCAACCTGGCAACAGACCAGAGAAAATTTATAGCCGACGTGCAACATCAGCTTTCATCCAGAAATGCTAATTTCAGTAAAATGAATAGTGTGTGGGCTTTTCATACTGCTTTGCATTTGGCTCCTCACAGCCCTGTTTAAAGCCTGGGAACCGGCCATATAGTTAAACTGCACAGATGTTCAACAATCTGTACTTGTGTTAATTACCCTAATGTGAGCAGAAACTCAACAGATCCCTGCTAATGAAGGAGAAAGTTTTCCAGTGTGACTACCGTATGTTTCATTGTCACTGTATTACCAAGCATCTCCCCCTCCTTCCTCCGCCCCCCCCCCCCAGCTCCTATTCTCTCCAGCTCCTTTGCATTCACATCACCCTCCTACCTCAGCATGCATGAATTGGACCAACTAATGACTGTGTATTCGCAACATGGCAGACACCATTAGGCTGATCGGAGGTGCGGCTGCTGAATTTTAACAGGCAATTTTAAACAAGGTAAGAAAAACAGATTCATCATGCTCCCGATTCTCTCATCCCCACCCATCTGCCATACTTCTGCCCTTGCCACAGCTCAAAAACACTCGCAAAGTGCAAATACACTTCCCCCTCTGTAAAACACAGACGCGTACAAAGCAATGCAAATAGATGTTGCTGGGCAATTACTGAGATGGAAGCCGGGTGCATCCCGGCAGATGGAGTAAGGAGAGGGCTGAGAAGCGAGGCTGGAGTGGGAGCACACCGCTCCTGGGGCTGCGGCCGGCCCTGTCCGCTGCTCCCCGATGGAGAAGTGAGAGCGGCTGAGTTTCAGCGAGGGGACTACAAGAGCAGCGAGCCGTACGTTCAGCTGCGCGCAGGAGGCAAGACGGGGCTTCTGAAGGGCAAGACAGGAAAGAGCGAGGCGACGCTCAAGTGATCAGTGCTGCCAGCAGCAATGAACCCATACTGCTGCGCAACTTAACCCGGCATTAAAACATACTCGACCTCCCAAGAGCTGCTTCTCCCACCGAGGGTCTCGCTTTCGCTTCCAGCGCTGCTCTGCCCGCTCCCCGCTGCCAATCATCGCCCCGGCCGCTTCTCCCAAAGCGATCTGCTGGGCAAGCAGAAGGCAGAGGGGGCCGGGTAAGGGCAACTGACTCTCACCCCGTTAAGCCCCAGGCGACCTCTGAATGCTACCAGCCCTGGCCTGAGCCAGAGTTCACATCTTCCATGTGCCACCACTTCACAGTCAGGCCAGTCTTCACCAGCAAATTGTGTTACAATGACCCTCACGGGAACAGATGTACTGGCCGTGCTCGACCTGACTGGCAGACTCCCCCCGACGGAGAGAGGGGGGAAGCAGCCAACTTTGTTCATTTATAGCACCCATCCCGCCAGCTCAGCCTCCTTTGTCGTTCGCAGAGCCGGCAACTTGCGGACCTGGAGATGGAGCAGCGTCTGCTGATCCGGTGAATTCAGCCACGTTGCCACACGTTCCACACACGCCGTACCACAGCCTCCGCTCAGGACAGGGCACTCGCTTCCAGCTCCCCATCCGCAATAGCTGGAGTTCCCTCTCAAAAACCTTCTTTTTCATGACTTGAGAAGAGACAGGGGAGAAACGTCATAGGAGAAGGTGGGGAGGAGATCTGGCGTAACCCAGAAAGAGTTGAAAATTATTTAGAGAGCACTTGGCTCTTTTCTCCTACCTCTTCATCATTAGTACTGGAAGCAACACAGCTGTCTAATGGCAACTTCAGGCACCCATGGGCCAGTGAAGCGACATTTTCCACACTTAAATAACACTGAGCTGATTTAATTACTGCACTTAATAGTAACAAAAGATGTCTCAATTTAATCTTCAAACGGCCCTCCAAGATCAAAACACAGCTGGCTGGATAACAAGATGGCCTAGGCCAGCAAACAAGTAGGTCCAATTTGTTGAAGAGCTGCATCCACTCCTCGGTATGAAAGGCCAAGGAACACTTGTGCGTCGAACAAATCAAAGAAAGCAGCACTCCCGTCACCCCCCTCCCTCCCCGCCCGACTCCTGCTACATAGGAAAAAAATAATAAAAAAGCAGCTGATTCATGGGTAAAGAAATGCAACATGATAAAGGAACAAATGATGATGTTTGGGAGAGAGAGAAAGAAAAGAAGTAAGAACCAAGATTTAACAGGTTTTGGTTTTATAATCCTTCAAGATGATTAAGAATGAACGAATCATATTAAAATCACGTGGGGACAAAGGACGGTCTCTAACTCTTTTGTTTTTCTTTCCATACTGGACAGAAGGAGACAGCTCATTAAGCAAAGCCCTCAAGACACAGCTACAGTGAGGAACAACCAAGCTTGCCTTTTTTTTTTTTTTTTTTTTTTTTTAAAAAGTGCTGTTAGCAGCGTTTGGGCAAGAAAAAGTTGGGAAAAATTGAACTATTTACATCTAACATTTTCTAATTGTCCATACTGGGTTGTGATTGTTACTTTTTACAAACTATTCTGAGAAACATCCCTCTCTCAAGCAGCTTTCAACTCATATTCCCACCGACACGACAGTTGGGACTCTCCAGGCACCTTCAAGGAATTTTTAACTTTTTGCACATTCCATTACAGCTAAACACAGAAAAGTTATAGCCAATCTTTCAGCCACTGCAACATTTCTGGGATCCCCTGAGCGACAGCGAAGCCTAAATAAACTGTTGTGTTGTACACAGGATGTAACTTTCCAACTCCCCTTCCAACTACTGATAGTAACACAAGGGGCACACGGCCCACTTGTTTGATTAAGTTCTACTAGTATTAATTACAAGCAAGTTCGCTAGAAATCAGTTTGTTGAGCTTCGTGGGATTGCTTTGGACTGACTAGTCTTCGGGATATTGCTGCTGAAAGCTTAGAAGGTTTTTTCCTAATAATTTTTCTTAAACCTTTTCTCTTGATGGAGAACTATGATTAGGTAACTTAAGTATTCCAGTTTTCTTGGAGCCCTGGATCATGTTTTTTGGGATTATGGTTTCTTTGGTTTTTGTTCTTACTATGTACAGAGCTTACTCTATCAATAGCAGTTCTTAAGCAACAGATGATGTCATTGGCCACTGCACCATCAGTTTGGAAGACCGAGGACAAAAGGGGAATTTGCTACAACTCTGGTGACTCTCCTCTCCCCTCCCTGGACTGTGACACGACAGAGGAATATGATGTCCACGTTTACAATGACCAGGGTCAGGCAATCCAGTGGTTTGCTCAAATACCCTGGCAGGCATGAGACATCTCATCAGAGAACCATGGGGTTACTCAAGTGGAAGGAACTCCGAGAGGTCATCTGGCTCAACCTCCTGCTCAAACAGGGCTAACTTCTACGTTCAAGCGGGTTTCAAAGGGCCTTGGTTAGCTGAATCTGCACAAAAACTTTGGACCAGTTCCCTCACCGTTCATTTAAGACCTATACTTTTCAGAACACATTATTTCGCAATAAACTGGTGTTTCAATTTACAAGACAGCCTTCACACTGATCTGTGTTCAAGCTCAGAGAATGAGCTTTCATACTTCAAACTAGCTGGGTTCAGGTGCGCTGGCAGGTGGCAGCTGGGAATAAAATTTCCGATCTCTCTGCCCAAACGGTTTCATTTAAGCAGGGTTGAACCTCAGCTTAAAACCACTTTGGCAGCCAGTGTAAGTTCTAGGTCAGTAACAAGAGATCTTCAGGAGGCACTCGCTGCTGAAGCTCAAGCAATTGTCTGTTTCCAGTTTGCATGTTTGTTTAAGTAAGTGACAAAGATGGGGGGACCAAAAGCAATTCCCTTCACGGGAATTCACAAGTGCAACCAACTAGAAAATCTCCCGCCTGCTTGTGAGGAGGGAGTCAGAGTTTCTCAAAGCCTGAAAGACGGCTCTGCTCAATGCCCGGCAGTACGTACAAAGCACCAAGTGTGAAATCCTGACCCCGCTGCAGTCAGCGGCAAAATTCCCATAGATTTCCTCAGGGCCAGGATGTTCAAACCTGTTCAGACAATCCATAAACCACCATTTCAAGGGCACACCTTTGCATGAGATTCCCAAGGGCCTTTTGAGTTTTGACTTAAATGCCTGGATTATTTTTACAATTCCAGTTATGGGTTCTTTGTTCGCAGGGAGTTAAGCAATACAAAGAACACAGCGAGAGAACAATGGAGGTATTAACATACATGATTTGTCTTAAAAAAATTCTCATTCTTTTCATGAAGTTATAGATCCAATTTCAGTCTTTATTATCACTTTGCCGTGTGAGAAAGTGGTTCTTAATTTTAATAAAGGGAGCTTCATATTTCAACAAGAGCTAAAACACTTCCTGTGATAGAGAAGGTGGAAAGCTCTTTTGCTAACAGCTACAGCAGGCCAGATTCAGGGAGGGAAAGGGAAATAAGCTGTTCACACCAAGTAAATAAATCTTGTCTAGGACATACCTAACGGTGGGCAGTAGCCCAAAGACATCTTGTCTGATGAGATCATTTCTGCCCCCCCCATTTCAGGGGAAATTAAAAGCTTGCTCTGCCAAGCACATATTAACATTTCACTTATCACCAAACTCTGTGTCCGAGCAAATATGTAACCTCCTGCAGTCTACGGCGCACCACTGGACTAATAAAAATCCTTCCACCACCACGTTAACCGATCTGGAGAGACAACCACATATGTAGCTTCAGAACCTTTCACTGAAATTTCAAAGTAATTTTCTCCCTCAAGTCTACTTTGCCTTTAAAAAGGAGTCTGCGGTATATTTAAGGAAGTTCTCATCTATGATGTAACTGTATCGTATTTTATGTGAAGGATTGCAAGTTTAACCCAATCCACAAAACAGAAGTATGCAAGTGCCCCCAATTCACACAGGCTTGTGCAGTTCACCTTTGAAAAAGTAGTATTAGAGGCCCACCACTCCCATTTCATGCTACTATATACATTTTAAAACGGAAATGCTGGTTGTGTTTGGTCAGCTGAAGCTTCAAGTCTATTCCAGCCTTATGGAAAGTCCTTTTCCCCCCAAAGATGACCAATAGCCCCATTATTTTCCAGCCTTTCCTATTAGACTATGTTTACACTAGCGCTGGAGCCATAACAGCAAAATCCATCTTTAAACATGGTTCTCACTGACAAGAAGTAAACATAGTTTTGCAAAATTATTTTTAATATTGTTCCATCTCTCTCTGTTCTGGCAAAGGAAATGAAGTTAGCTGTAACCCGAGTACCAAGAATCTGGTTTAAACATGGCCCATGTGGCAAGCGAGACAATGTATGTTGCATCAAATCTTCAAGTAGCCCATCTGCTTCCATCGGGTGCCGCGCTTGCTGCCCCTCAGCCCGAGAGCAGCGCTGCACCCGGGGCAGGGCAGAGCGGTGAAGCCCCTTGCCGGCTGCCGGGGCCCGTTTGTTCAGTATGAATAAAAAGCAAAACGAGAGAAAGCAGTTCACACACCACAGCGCTCTAATACCTTTACATTTTTTTAAAAGGCTGGAAAAATGTTGAGGTTTACGAGTGAAATATCATCTCCTCTGGTCAAGAACTCAACAGGCTCCTTTCAGCCATGTGTGATCTCTGCTCCTACTCCTCAGCCTCGGCACATACAATACAACAAAACCGAAGGAAATACAGAGGCCTTTGCGAAAGACCCAACTTGGGTCATCCAAACGAACAGGACTCTCTACAGTGCCAACATTGTCATTCGCCACTCTGAAAACCTCGGGCACAGGCGGGCGAGGGGTCTTGCACAGCACGGCGGTGCCCAAGGGCAGCACACAGCAGAGGTCTCCTGCCCTGGATGTCCCAGGCACTGGGACATGCCGCTGGGGCACCCCACAAAGCGCCAGAGGGACAATGTTAGTCATTGCATGTGGTATTCACTGTTACTTATTCTATACTCTGAATCTCAGCACAAGGAAAAAAGTAACCCTAAGGAACTGGGAGCCATGTAAGACATTTCTACTGAAATAGTAGTAACAAGAAAATCTGCAAGACACCTCCTGACAAATTTCAAGCCGGATTCAAAGAGAGAAATGAAGAAACCAAACCAGTAGAAGCAACTAGCATTTATATCTTCCAATGCTCTTGCATACAATTCCCAGCAAAGGGATTTAGCTGTGATGAACGGGGCTGCAAGATACAGAAGCGAGATACAGTGTTTTTATGATTCTTTTCAGGTAGGTGACTATGAAACCCCTGCCCTTCTCTCTCCTCGGGCCATTCATCTTTCACAGGTGATGGAAAGTCGCTCTCCCAGCGGGTGGTCCAGCTCTCACAGACCTTAATGCTTAATTGCGACAAATCAATTCCAACCTGGATGCTCAGGCTGCTGCGGCTACCCCATCCCCCTTTCCACCCCTTTTCTCTTTACGCCGATCACAGCCCAGGATCCTCTCATGTAACTAAATCAGCCTTCGGACGCAGCACCCGAGAGGCGGCAGCACCCGAGGCTGCTCGCTGCGGCCAGCCCCACGAGTTGACGATATGCGAGACGACCAGCCTAAAAAAAAAAACGTCACCTCTGTGTCTCTGTGCGTGCGCGCACGTGTGCACACACACATGCCTCCTATTTTATTTTTTTGTTCAACTGGAATTAATCAGGAACGATAAACATTGTTTGTCTCCCGAAAGCAGCAGTGGGGGGATGAAATATGCCTCTTAAGCTTATCAGCTTCAGCGCCACTGAAGAGAAAGCTGGCTTCTAAGCCCAGGGATAATGGGCTGTCCTTTCAGGAAGGTATCAGAGGTCTCAGGAGAGGGAGCCAGCACAATGGTGTGACCTTCAGCTAATAAAGCCCACCCTAGAGTCCAAAGAAGCTTGGGGAATATTGACAAAAGTTCATATTTACAACAGCCTGGACTCTTTCCAGATACCATTACCAGTTTAGAGAGCCGCAGCCTCTGTACGTACACTCACACAGGCTTTTATTCTGCCTCCTCCTTTCTTTCTTTGTTCCCATGCTGGCAAAAAAAATTAGTCAGAAAATGGCAATTCTTCTGCTAACAAGGCCCCACCAGCATCTTTTTTAATGAAGAGAGTTATTTAAAATTTCAATTTCAACCTCAGCACTATCCTCTACTTGAAGGAGACTCAAGGCCTCTTGCAAGGATTCTCAGTGCGTCATCGTGCTCATCAGGAAGAAAGCATATGTGTTTTTGTGGAAAATCTGCTGATGTATTTATAATTCTTTAAACAAAAAGGCAGCCAACATATTGTAAAATGAGAAGGTTTTTTTGTTTTGTTTTGGTTTTTTTTTTTTTGTTTTGTTTTTTAAATAGTCACTGGCAATCAACAGAGTCCCAGTCAGAAATACAAACCCAAAGCTTTTTCAGGCAGAAACTGATTCCCCCCCCCAGTCTGCGTTGTGGTTAGCAAAATGACGTTTAGCCCATAACTAGAGTGCATAGGCGTGACTGGAATACAAATAATAAATAATATTTTTAAAACTGTTCACATAGTGAAAAAAGATGATTTCAAAACATAAAAGCTGTTTGAAGCAAAAGTTTCATTTTTCTACCCCCTAAAGTAGTTCCAAAACAAATATATAAAAGTAAAGGTTCGGAGGAAATCTGTTTTCAAGGGTAATTTCACTGAAATCAATATTAAATCTCAAAACATTTAATGGAAATAACATCTTCAGTGACAGAACTGTTTTGACTGCACTTTTTAATCCAGCCATGCCAGTCTGCCATTTTTATTTATCTGCCTCATAATTCATATTGGCCATCCTGCAACTAATCTTGCTGGGGTTCAAAAGGGATCCAACAACTGGAATAAGTTAGAACTTCACCCGATAACATCTTCTAAGAGGTGCCTCTGTATCTTGGCTGTCTCATTTGCCACGCCAGTATTTAACAGGCAGGAAGAAGGCTGAACAGACCTCTACAAAGACCACAAACTTCTTGCCATTGCAGCCCTCGCCTTCCAGCAAAGAACCCGTTTCCACCCACAGCTACAGTTACATCAGCTACACGGGTTCATGAGTAGTTTTCCAATTTCCTAGAGTTTTGGCCAAAGCATGCATTTTATCTGTTCTTCTTATCCCATCCAGCCATATTCACTGTCAAGAGAGTTCAGGTGATTGATTACAGCCTGCCTGAATTCAAAGTAGTCAAATTAGACACTAATGTTGTGCTTAATGCGCTCGCACAAACAAGGTCATTGGTTGCATCAAGACTAATAGGAGATGACACACACTGGGACTGCATGGCCCAGGGGACTGGTAACAGGATGAAAAGTCTTCAGTTTATAGCCACTAGTTCAAAATCAACCCTGCAGACACCCCATCCCTGTCCGGACTGCTCAGCAACCTGCCCGAGACCCACGCACCGCACAAACCCAGGGCAGGAGCACTCTGTCCTCCACAACCTCAGGAAGGAGGCACTGATATTGCCTCGACCGCAGCCAAATTTTGATCACTGTCAAGACTAACTACCCTCCATCCTTGCTCCAAACAACATTCGCCCTCCCCCTCGAGGGGAGCTAACAAAAGCAACAAGTAGTACTGAACTTAGGCGGTGGTGTAAAATACCAGAAAAGAAATGTAAAGAGTCCTAGGAAGTCCACAGTGCCATCAGAAGGGTGAAAGCACATTCACCTTGGAAAAATATCAACTAATTCAGCTGTGGGGAGATAACACAGAACAGCAATACTCTGCGAGAAAGAGAAAGCTGGAAAAGTGAAAGGTATTGGGTTCCTCTAGAAGGAACCTGTAGTTCTGCTTGGAAAGCCAGAGCTCAGCAGGGCGAAATACACGTTAGCAGCCCACCTGAGGGCACGGGGATGGAGAGAAGACCACTGAAGTAAAACACCATTTTCTATGGCTAAGAGAAGGCGCTACAAACGATAACATGAAATGCTTGGAATCGGCTTCCAAGACCATCTCTCTCTGCACTGTTTCAAGGATGCGAGGTTATGTCTCCTGGCTGCCACCAAGGCCTAGCTAAGTGCTTTTCATTGGCTAACCTTGAAAATAAAATGGTTTTATTTATAATAACAGCAAGTTCCTATTGAGAAGCTCCAACAACAACTGTGTCTGGTTGTAATTTTATACCTGTTTTCCATGGCAGAACCCCCCGGCTCTCAGGAAACCACAGGGTATTACCTGTATCCCAGAGAAACAGGCAGATCCAGAACACGTCTTCTGCCACGGTGGATGGGCAGCTGCTCCCAACTGCTGCCCTCTTCACTTCCAAACCCTTTTAGGGTATGATTTTAATAATGAATGTTGGAGATAAAAGGCTGAACAAGCAAGCTGTGTCCTGAGGAGGTGTGAATAATCCCACCTGCGGCTGTCCCGGGCGTGCTCTTCTCCACCCTCCCTTTGAGCATTAAAATGAGAAACCTAAATGACCTGGTCATGTTGTTGCACGACGTGACTTTGACTTCCTTAAGCCAAGAGGTAAAATAATTTCAGGGCTTGAAACTGAAAGGAATGAAGACTTAATATTGGCCAAGACGGCGACTGGATCTCAGAGGCCTGTTTCCCTCTGAATTTCTCCTTGCTGCTGTGACGTGCTCACACTGAAAATTTTCCCTTGAGCAACTGCCTGACTAAAATACAGCACGCCCTTACCATAAAGCCCTTTGTTAAAACATCTTTGCCATAAAGCTGCAAAACCTTGGCTCCCAAGTACATTAAATCCTTATAAACCTGCCTTCATTTTAACCGTGCAGTATTTCAAGACACAAAGCGCTTCTTCCGAGAGATAGCACTTTAATGAGGAAAGGGGCAAAATATATAAACCAAACCTCATTATAGCGTAATTTCTAGGAGACAAGCATGCCGTTATAAAAAGAAGCCACGGCAATTGCATTTCACGTGGCTCGAAGATTTAATACTTTTAAAGAGCCACTGCTACTTTCAGCCATTGGTGGTGTTTTGAACAAAACAGTAAGCAACCAGAATTATGGGTCCACTGTCAGCTACACATTTCGTATTCCGTAAATTGTTGCAAATGGTGGATTCAGCTCTACTGCATGCTCACAAAACATAATGTGGATTGGACAGTAAGGGACTGACTACAAGATGCCGTGTGTACTTTTACCTTTAAACCTCTCATTTGTTAAGGTTGTTGCTTTAAACACGATGATTTGGCATGGACATGGTAATTTACCCAAACCAGATCTAATTCATACTGGATTGAAAGCACCTATAATGATACAGCTTGTTCACATGTTAACAACGAAGTCAAAGAAACCCACCAAAAACCACACTACAAGAGAAATCCAGGGTACTGACAGACAAATGAAAGTGATGGATATGACACCGTTCAATACCACCTGACAGATAAACCAGGGTAACGGGCACATCATAGGGGATGCAATTTGTTTCCAAAACCCAGAAAACTCAGGGTTTTTTTAAAACCTGAAACTCAGTTCCTTTCTACAAAACGGCAAATGGAACAAACTCCCCCAGCCAACTAGAAAAACGTTATTGGAAAAAAAACCTGCTCTCCCAAAGAACAAACTATCTATCTCTCAAAAGAGCATCCTGAATTACATTGGTCTGGAAGACTTTTAAACTTAATCTAATAAAAAGTGCCATTATTGATTACAGTTCTTCCACATTAGTCTTCCAGTTGTAACCTCTGAAACGAAAGCTTAGCAATGATTAGGTATTTACTACAATCAGTAGAGAAAAATAGTGAAAAAAAAAAAAAGATGAGCTTAAAGGTCACCAGAGAAACAACAATAATTCTTTTTTCAGGGGAGGAGGGAAATAAAACAAACAAAAAAAGCCCCAACCCCCCCAAATAACCCCACCCCAAACCCAACAACAGCAGGCGGAATGCACTTCATGGCAGCTTTGACTTGAAGCACATGTAACACTGACTGATGGATACTGAAAGTGAAGACACCAGAGGAAAATTAAATCTAACTAAGCACCAAATTTGGGACAGGTATTTTTGTGTTTCTTGGTATTACTTTAGAAAATTATGCAAGAAGGGTCAGAATTTCAGCAAATGATAGTTTTAGCTACTGTCACAGATCTGAGTCCACTGCAGGGTAACAAGCTGACATTTAACTGATGCCTATAACCTGGTTCGGATGAGCATTTCCTCTTCTCTCTCTGCTGTAGCTCGTAATGAATGAGATTCTGGACTGAAGGGTGCTTGTTCTCCCTGATTGCCACAAGGTTCAACACTCACTACATGGCTATGGAGTAGCTCTTCTGATTGCAGTTCTCAGAGAGGACATGTGAAGAGAACGTAATACACCAACCCTTTTTCTAAATACAAAAATCAATAACCTTGCCCTTGGGTCCTGTTTCTGAGGTACTTTTACAATTGCCGTTTCTACTGATGTGACTCTTTCTACGCTTACAGTAAAAGGATAACAGGTCCCTCCCTCACCATCATCACTCCCTTGTAAGTCACAAGAGGCTTTTCCAGCTCATATCAACTTTGCCACGGGAGAAGACATCAGGCTGGACAAGTCTGAGGCAGCATATCAGCACACAAACTCCCACAGGACGTCTGGCATTAAGGTAACCCAGCCTAGCACATGCCTTTCCTAACCCAAATGTAACATTTTTCTGCTTGGCTGTGCAACTAAACCTCAAGGCAGAAGGTAACTGCAAGCAAGCGCACGTGCTACTTTTGTTTTACAACCTTCCCACTTCCTCCCCCAGTAACAGAGGGTTTGGGGTGCTAGAAACGAGAAGCCTTATCACAAATGTGTAATGAGACCCTGAGCTAACAGGTTAGCTGACATGGAACTGTTAACAGTGAATTGGCTTGGAGACAGTGGGGGGGAGGGGGGGAAGGGGAAAAAAAAAAAGGCAGGGGGAGACAGAGTGAGAGAGACAGAGACAGCAACCAATTCAGCTGCAAGAAATCAAGCTAAATCAGTCCCAAGTGCCCATGTTGGAGAGACTTGATCTCATACCTTGCTTGTTATCAAGGCACTCCTGATACGAGTCAGCTCCAGTTCCGTTGCGGTCTACAGACAAAACAAAAAGTTTCATTCATATCAAACATAAATATCAGAAACTTCTCAAATGGCAGCCTTGCTGGAGCAACATGTTACGTGCAAATAGCGCTAGTTCTTTAGGAGGCCACGCTGCTTCGCTGACATAAACTGGGACTTGTCACGAACAAGCTGCAATAAAGCGACACCAACCCGCTATGAGAAATTTCTATTTGTCCTGGGCAGTCAGCGCGGGAGCTTTCCTCCCAGCCCTGCCAGTCCGTCCCCACGCCGGCGAGGGCACAGGGGAGGGGATCACAGCTGAGCTGCTCTGAATAAGTTCCTTAAGCACACGGCAGATGGAATACTTGGGAGTTAAACCTATCATTACACCGTCCGCTGTAGGCCCTACGAAACCACTGGTTTAAACCAGCAGATCCTGAACCATGGTCTGGAATAGACTTCTCTGTGGCTCATGGTGCTGCTACGTTGTATTACAGACAACTGAAAATACAAGAACATACTTTCCAAATATTACTCTTCCATGGAAGGGATGTTACTGTAGTTTCCACTACGGTTATTTGATCCAGCAGGAGGAGAGGAGCTGGTCCATGCCATGAAAACGGGGGAGAAACCGAGACCCCTGTACTCATGTGTGCTCCACACGAGGAAGAAACCAGACAGGTCCCAAACACAGGTGTGGTCACACAAGTGGCATTTCACAGCCAGCATGGATATAACCTAAGAAGACCCTTCAACTGCACTAGAGGTTCAACTAGGCTGCGTCGGCTTTGTGTAAAAATGGAGTAAACTGTAGGTTAGCAGAATCAGGTTACAACATGGCTTGGACCTCAGAAGCAAACCAAAGAATGTCCCAGCATGGCTTCTCCTGCTTTACAATCCAGTTCAACCACAAAAAAGTCTGGATGGTCCTTGAGAATCAATATTAAATACATCTGTAAATCCTGGATAAACTAATGCTCTTTCAGCACCTTACATACTGTGCTAAGTAGGAGGAATAAAGCAGCTGAGCCCACGTGATAGGTGTTTGCACCTCAAAAAGTGAACGTTTTGTACATCACATGTATAAAAATGAAGGATGCGCTAAAACAGTATTGTTGAATAAATACCAAAGCACTCGATCAGGTCACCCATGGCATGGTACTCCTCCCATACCAACTCCAGCAGCACTGGAGAGAGCTCCTCTGCTAGAATAGTTCCATCTGGATGGTGATCACAACCAATTAAAAAAGCCACCACTGTGGCACTGGGAGTCAGCACCCAATTAGGCTGAACTGGGTGGCCAAGCTATCCAGTAAGAGCATTTCAGTCTCACCACCAAGAGAACCAGCATAACAATAATGGATTAATTTCTTTCTAAAGATACTCATCAGGGCCAAAAGATAGAAATACTGTTCACTACAGGAGAGAAAGACTACCGAGAATCCTCCCACCCAGGCACTGGAAAACGACTCTGTTTCTGCACCTCCAAAAAGTGACCGGCCCCTGAATACAATGGCTTTCTGGCATTTCTTATGTGTGGGAAACGCATTCCCACACAAACTGCCCTTCCACCTTTGCTCAGCCAACAGCTGGTGACGGCTCCTCGAACATACGAAGAGATCCAGATCAGAGTCAAAAGGCTTCACATTCAGCGGTCGTATTTAATGAACAAAGAAGCAAAAATTGAAGTTGCCCCACTGTTTGTGTTGTGTAAATCCCAGATAATAGATCTTCTCCCTAATCCTAATGAGGCCTTCCTATTAAAATCTTTATTAGCTTTCAGCTCTGCAGATTGCCCAAAGGCTCATCAGTTTCCCTATCTCTCAGTACCAAGATCTGCTTTAACTTTTACAAATAGCTCTAAGATATTTCTCAGCTTATCAGCATTGCCAAGCAGCCTGTCTTATCATTACTATTGCAGATAAAATAAATGAGCTCAGGATGATATGAATAATGGCATTTTCTGTAGGCCGTTTCCCATTACATTTTCAACAGATTGTAGATTTCAACTTCAGCACAAAAGAAAAAAATAAAAAAGCGGTGGAGGGGAAGGGTGGTGCTTTTTTTTTTTTTTATTTCCTTCCCATTTACCTTCACTGTCCCTGAGCACAGGCTACATTTTTAAGCTCACCTGATGCGAGCTGGTAATTAATTTTGAAAGGGAGCAGAAACACCTCAGCTCTGCTTTCTCTGAAGACCAAAAGCACAGTTACTTCTGGGATGTTTTTTCAGCTGCATTTGTTGGAGAGAGGGGAGGGCTAAATTGCATTCTGCCTAATGAAGCCATCTTCATTAGTTAGTTCCTTTCCCTCGCAGACTAGGAATACCGGTCAGATTGGGAATTGAAATCATGAAAAGCAACAGAACTGCATTTGAATTAAAAGCCGAGACTGCAAAGGTCTCCGCCGCCCGCTCCGGGCTGATTAGCAGGAGGCGCGTGCGGCACAGAGCGAGTTCCACCGCGCACGGCAGCGGATGAAGGCGAAGCCTTCGCGGGAGACGAGGAAGCCGAGAGACGAACACGGCTCTCCCTCTTCGTGACAGCCAGCAGGGAGGTCACGTTCTGGCAACCATTTTCTGCCCGGTCCCTGCAGCAATCACTACAGGGTTAAACGCTTTCCCGCTCCCCAAATTCCGAGCCCTGCCGCTGTATCAAGGTTATCTATTATTGGCAGTGACAGGTGAAAATTAATCTCCTAATTATTTCTTGCTGCGTAATCTGCACTGAAGAAGTAGCATAAAAGGATTACAGTACACCCTCTACGGCAGGCTTTGCCAGAGAGCCAATCATCCAGGGAGATAGAAGGGATGTGGTAAAGAGATATTTATGATGGATTTCCAACCATTTTGAAGGCAGACTACACTCTAACTTTATAACCCATAGCTTTGGAGTAAGGATCTATCTGCAGGTATCTTAATAGCCTAAATGCTTTTTATTGTTGACTATTCCATGGAGAAAAAATCCCAAGATTTATACCCATTACATCCCTGGTTCTCCTATGGTATAGCAGTTACTGCAGAAACCGCACCCACGTACAGATGTTTTTTACCCACCCCCCACCCCCCCGAAACACGACGGCAAACAACATACTCAGCTTGCTTTAACTCAATATTAAAAATCTTGTAGCTAACTTCCACAGCAATTTAACTGTAATATTTTTTTCCATGAGAACGTAAGCTAGACCAAGTACTTCCAAAATTAATTTTTTTTTTAAAGAGTCTCATTTTGTAAGCAAGCTAGAAATATCTTTGATAACAGCATAAACAGCCACCCTGAAATGCTGTCTTCATGTAAACTCTAACTCTTCTCCCACCACCCACCAGAAAGTAAGGTTTATTTTTATAGCATTAAAGAAGACTCATTTTATTTATCCTTAGCCCTTTCAGTGCAGCCATGTAAAGTATAAATGGATGTTTTGGACAACCTGTTTTTCTATATCCACGTCAACAGCATCATCCTAGTTTAAGTTTGGAAAAAGCAATGATCACAGGTTGCCATTCTTACCACGTAAAATGACATTAGCTACCTTGAGAGATGCTCTCACACTAAACCGTATGTGTGAGATGGTCAGTGCAGGGGTCACTACCCATGGAGCTGCGACAGGGCGCTGGTGGTGAGGAAGACTGCCACCCCAGCATCACCATCTGCAACCAAGTCCCTCCACCAGTATCAGTCATCTGTATTTTCAGTTTCCTCGATGGCGACCTTTTCTACAAGGTGCAGAAATGTCACTAATTCCTTTATGCAAACTCTCAGCGGTTAAATCCAGCACCGTTTTCCGCCTTTTTGGAAAGCCAAGCCCTGCCACAAACTTTGGGAGCAACGGAGTGGTCAGCAATGAGTGGCCACCACTCTGGTCTGCATTTCCAATGAGCAGGATCTCACTACTGGGTCAATGGTAAGTGAATCGGAACAGATACCTGACACTAAACCCAGCCACAAAATAACACCATCAAGACAACACTAAAATTGGGACTGTCCTACGAAACCCAGCCACACCTCACCGACTGCAATGTGCCCCGGCAGCCACACGGTGGCACACAAAATACTATGAAATATTATCAATGAAATGCTGAAATAGGGGCCTGGACTTCAAAACAGCCATTGCACCTTTAACTTCCTAAAAATAGTGATAGCTGTGCAAACCTGCCTCGATTACCAGAGCCACCATCAGGGGTCACTGCGTCCCCTCGGCTGCCGGAATCCGCGAGGCTGGAACACATCTGTAACTCAAGGGACAAAAGCTGGGTAAGCCAGCTGAAAAATTACTAGAATCACCAGCGCTCAGATTTTAAATTAGCAACTCAAATTAGGCAAATTCCCCAGCAGTGACAGAGGTGTTAAGACTGTTCCCCTTTGACACCCCCGACCCCTTGCGGGCACTGCTCAGCATTCCCTTCCTGGGGGCTCTCCACACGCTCCGGACTCCCAGCACAAAAACCCCGCAGGACAGGTGTGTGGAAATGAATTATTTTCCTGTTTAAGGCAACTGCTACTAAAAAAGTAAGGCTGTATTTAAGTCATTTTTAACATCTGGAAGTCAGCTCCTGGGTGATCCTCAGGATATTACGAGGACTCTGAAAACACATATCCAGCTACTAAGTTTTACTGAATCCACAACATCACATATATACGTTTCTATATATTTCATTTTCACCAGCATGAGGATAAGGTCATTTGTGTTTACACCATTAAGGCCAGAGATTTTCTTTTCCTTAAGACCTATTTTCAGTAGATAAACAGAAATAATTTAAGGACGCCTAGAACAGAACACAAGGTCTTAATGGTTTACCCTTGGTGTTAAATAAGCGAGGAAATTATTCACTAGCATCTCTCATTTTGTGGATGTTTTAATTTTACAGTTACCTAATCTCTTACATAGTAGTTATGAGAACAAAAGGAATGTGTATAGAGGCAAAGCACCCACCTACTAACGTCTCAGTACTACTCTTAACAAGCCTATTTTTCAGTAATATGTTTTGCTTATGGAAAACTGAAGAACAAGTTCCTATCCATAGGCATTTTCCCCAAATGCTCCATCACCAACCTCATTATGCGATACAGGAATTCTCCCAAGGGATATTATGTAATGGCAATCCCTCCTTCCTCTCCCCAAGGAGTATATTTCTCATTACATCTCCTAGTAATTGATCAGTCTAGGAAATCATTTTGGGTGAAACCATATGTTTCTTTACCTAGTTCAGAATTTCCATCTTTATTCAGAAGGATAAAAGACTGCAAGAAACCCTAAAATTTCCATTTCTGATGCAGAATGCCATTCTTTGCTCAAACATGCTATTATGCAAGGAACATTCTTGTATCTGCCTGACTTCAGATCTTGTAAATTCATAAAATCATTAATCAGCTTACATTTCCTATTCTGATGATACAAATAATTTTACTTGACTGAATCTTCTGTAGTGGCTTGCAAAAGACTGTTTCATATTCAAATATATCCAGACACCACAATCCTTAGCTATTATGGGTCACTCAACACAAGGATGCTGGGAGTCAAGGAAGAAAAAAAAAAAAAAAAAAGAAAGAAAATATTTAAGGCAGAAAATGACATACACATCTGTGCTTTCCAAAAGTACCACACAACACAGACCGGCTCACCAAAGAATGCAGCCCTTTGCATTGCCACTTTTGTAAACATATCACAGTTAAACATCTTCAGGGTTTTTAGTTTAAAAAGCAGTAACAGCAAACACTAACATTTGCACCCATTACTTAAAGTTAACACTTCAAATCGCAACATTCTTGCAAAACCAGAGCAAAATAAATATCAACTCCTGCTACATGTCTGTAGTTTGTCACTGGAATTTGAAGCGTACTCCAATCCCTTTTCTAACTTAAAAATACCAAAGCTACTCATGATACTGCTATCTGATTTAGCCAGCACAGGCCACCAGGTCCAACAGATGACTGTGTGTCCCAATAGAGTAACACCGGGATATATTTTGCTCCTTCGTTTGTTTATGAGAACAGACTGCCCCTCTCTGATAAACAAGGCTTAAGGTTTCACTCAGAATAACCCACCTTCCAAATCAAATTAAAAAAAAATAAATCACTGTACTAGTGAAAACTCGGTATCCAACTAAATAAAAGACTGCCGTCCTTTTTTAGAGCATTAATCTCCTCTCAAAAAGAAAATCAGGCAGCTCAAGCTAGTGCCTTTTGGCTTTAGCAGAGGGCAGTTTTAGGGAACTGTTGTCAGCAAAGAAGAAAATTCTTGAAGAGAGCATTAGAAGTCTGCCACTTGTAGGAAGTTAATACTGTGTGTATAAATCAAGCAGCTCGTCCTTGTAAGTCTGCATGTGGGGAAAATCGGATTTATACATAAACATAAACCTCTGAAGTAAATTCCGATCAGGGATGACCAGAGATTTAACTCTCTAGAAAGAAGAATGGGAAGGCTCTATTTTCCCGTAATACCTCAGCAGCCTTTTCCAGTTCAGCGAGGCTTTCTTTCAAGAATTGATAACGAAGTAAATAATTCCAGTTTCTGCAGCACAGGGGAGACCGGTTAAGGACAATCTCCAAGACCCAAAGCAATCATTCAGAACAGTAACTTACATAACAAGAAATTATCTTTGTTAAAAAAATAGGTTAAAAGGACCTCAGATACTGTAATGTTACAAAAAAATCAGGACGTGCCTTGAGAAGATTAGCTAGCGAGCAGCCTCCTGAGATAAATCCGCAACTTCAAGACGATTTTACAAGCCTAAGAAACAGTTTAAATTCCAGAGAGACGTATGAGCCTTTGCCATTTAAAAAGGTGCCTCTTTCCTTCCCTCTGCCCTCGCCTTATCCCTGAGCTCTTTTTCCAAACCATCTTTAGTTAACCAGTGACCTGGAAATCTTACTTCGCACCCCCCTCTCCTTTTCAAATTTGTCACCTTTAAACACACGAGGTTTAATTTCTTAATTGGATTAAATTTTTCTTCCACGCTAAGCAGAGGGGCGCAGCAGCGGACGCGGGGACAAGGACAACGCCTGGGCAGCCCACCCGCGCCCCGCGGTCCAGCGTGGCCACCGCAATCTGCCCGGCTCGGGGAGGCGGCCAGCTTATTTCTCGGGCCAAAACACATAACGGGAAAAAAAAAAAAAAATCCACGAAGACCATTTTAAAACTTGTTATTCTTTGAGAGTAGAGGGGCTCTGGCCGGCACCGAAGGGGTTAACCGCCGGCTAGCGATTTTTAAGTTTGTTACCGTTTTTAATAGCCAGCAACCCCAGGCAAATCCCACCCTCCGCCGGCAGCCTGCTCCGACACCCGACAACACCCCGAAAGAGCCGGATGGCGGTATTCTGCTGAAGGGGAGCACCGACGCCCCGACAAAGCGGCTCTGCGGCCGGGGTCGCGCCGCTACGGTCACCCGTGGGTGGGAACAGCCCGGGCTCACCGGCGCAGCCCCCGCCCGGCCCCACTCTCTGCTGCCCGACGAAGGCAGCGATTCAATATTTATTATTCGCCCCCTCCCAGAAGTGGGGGTGGGAAGTGGGATGCGGTCGCACTGGAGGAATGTGCGAAACGGGGTGAAAAAAAGCAGCTTGGGAGCACATCGCATCCAGGCAGCTTCTCGCTGCTACGCCTCTGGGTTTTGTTTTGTTTTATTTTATTTTATTGAAACACGCCCAGCCTTCCCTCCAAAAAAACCTTCTCCAGGAATCCGTGCGGAGCGCCTCTCGGTCCCGACCTCCCGCTGCGCCCCGCACCCGCGCGGAGCGCCACCGCCCCCCGAAAAGACACCGGGGCCGGGGCGGGGGGGGGGCGGCGGCAGCGAACGACGCGACCGGAGAAATCAAACCACCTCGTCGGCTCCACCGAAAGACACACACACACACAAAAAAAAAAAAAAAAAAAAAAAAGAAAGAAACACACAAAAAAACCGCACGCACAGCACACAACCATCGCACCGGGCGGAAAACGCGGCGATTTCCTTCTCCCGTCTGACCGCAAAGCCGCCCAACCCCGGCTGAAAGACGCGTCTCCCGCCGCGGAACGGGGGCCGGGAGGGGGACAGAAGCCCCCTGGGAGAGGAGGGGGGTGGGGGGCGTCCCCGCCCGCCCCGCCGTACTTACCCCGCGGCGCGCAGACCATGGCGAGCCCCGCCGGCGACTCGGCCCCCCCCGGACGATCCAGCGGGCGCGGAGCGGAGCCGCTCGGGGCCCCCCGCCCGGCCCGGAGATGCCCCGGGGGTCCCGCCGGCCCCCGCCGCCCACTCCTTTTCCTTCGCTCTATCGGGGGGGGCGGGTTTTTCGTCCCTTCTTCTTTCTTGCTTTCTCCCTTTTCCCCTCTTATTTGTTGGGTTTTTTTTGTTTGTTTGTTTGTTTGTTTTTTCTCCCCCCTGGCCGAAGCCGGGGCTCAAAGTTCGCGGCCCCCCCGCCCGCTCAGCCGCCGCGCAGACTGCGCTACGGGTCCATCACCCGCGGGGGGCCGCGGCGGGGCGAAAAGCACGCGAGGGGGGGAAAAGCCCACGGACACACCAAAAAAAAAAAAAAAGAGGAAAAAACCAAAAAGGCAAAAAAAAAACAGCCAAAAGAAGCGACCCAGGCGGCTCCGGCCGGCATCCGCGGAGGGAGAGGGGGGAAGGCTCAGCCCCGCAGGCAGCCCCGGCGCGGCCCCATCCAGGGGCTTCCCCCGGCGGCGGATTTCTTTCTTTCTTTCTTTTTGTGGTTCACGCCTCGGTAGCCATTATTCCCAAACATGGACGAGGAGGAGCCGCGCCGAAGCCCGCTCCGCTCCGCGCCGCCGGTGCCGCTCCTCGGGCGCTCCGCGGCGCGACTGCTCCGCGCCGCCGCCGCCGCCCCCCGCCCCGCGCCCGCCCGCCGCCCCCCGCCCCGCGCCCGCCCGCCGCCAGGCCAGACCAATCCAGCCACGAGACGCGGATCCCCGCCGCCGGTCTCAGCCGCGCGCCTCGCGCGCGCCCGCCACGCCCGGCCCCGCCCCGCCCCGCCGCCGGGACAGCGGGCGCGGGGCGCGCGCGGAGCGGGGACGCGCGCGCGTGTGTGCACTGTGTGCGGGTGTGTGCACTGTGTGCGGCTGTGTGCGTGCGTGTGTGTGTGCGTGTGTGTGTCTGTGCATATGTGAGAATGCGTGTGTGTGAGTGTGTGTGCGCGGGGGGGGTGTGTATGCACAGTCCACGCGTGCGCCACCTGCATCCCCGTGCATGGTCTGGGTGTGCACCGTGCGCCCAAACCCACAGGCATGGGGTGCGTTTGTGCGTGGCCCACGTGTCCACGGTGTGCGCAGGTGTGCACGAGCCACATGTGTGATCTGTGCACACGTGCTACCTGTGTGTGTGCGCGGTCTGCAGCTTTGTGCAGTCGGTGCATGACCTGTGCCTGTGTGAGCGGTCAGCGTGCGCGTGCTCTGTGTGTGCACGGCATCTACATGCGTGCACAGTCTTTGTCGCGTGTGTCGCCACAGTGTGCATTCACGGTGTGCGTGTTTTGCGTGTGTGTATAGGGACTCTGTGTGCACAGTGTATGTGTGCACACACATGGCTGGAGAGTGCAGGGAGCGTGTGTTAATGTGCTCTGTGGGCACAGGCGTGTGTGTGCGCACATACACTTCCTCCCACCCCGCTCTTTCGATGGGCCGAGGTCAGACTCCCTTCCCTCTGCTTTCTCTGCCAGCCGCAGCCTGCGCTGTCCCCGAGACACGTCCAGCCCCTCGGGGATTTGGATCCGGGCAGAGGGAGAAGAGAAGACCAAAGAAAATGTTTAATCGTGATTAACCTTCACACTGCAAAACAGTTGTTAGTAGGTATATTTAAAATATAATTACTATTGCAGTGATTCATGGGTGCTTTAATGAATGGTTAATCGCTGGCCGGAGGGGCCGAGGATCACGCTGCCTGGCTGGTGCCCGCTGCAGAAAACACAATTTGGGGAGGGGATGAGCCCCTGCCCCCTCTCTCCCCCCTCTGCAGCCCCCCGCACTGGCCCGGCACCTGCAACACCCCGCTCTGCGCCCCTGCCCCGTGCCGTCGGGGTGTCCGCGCGTGGCCCCGGCCCCGCGCCTGCCCCCCGGGCAGGGAACGGAACCGCCCGAGCACGGCCTGCAGCTGGCCTGGGGAAACGGTCTGACGGTCTTCAGGGAGAGAGGCAGTAAACATCTGTATACTATTAAATCCATTAGATGTGTTCATTATTTTATATTGATTGGTATATCACTACACAAAGTTAATATATTATGATTATTAGTATATTGTTAAATCATTAAATACGACAGCAGACGCAATAAATAATTTCCAGGGGATCTCTGCTGACATTTAGAAATTGATGGGTATGTTTTTCTTTTTGCATCCTGGCTGACTGCAGGGCTGCAGCGACGCTCCGGCTGCTCTGACTGATCTCCTTCCCCTGCTCTCCTCTGCAAGTAAAGGCGGCGGAAAGAGCCTGCTCCGCCATGCCCGAGTTTGCACTTTAAAAGGTGAAGCTGAATTAATACAAGCCCCGAAGAAACCTGTTGGACGAGGATATTCACACCGCTTGCACGGAACGGGGAGCCACAAGAAGGATTTACACCGGAGGCCGTATCTAGCTGCTGCTCAGGGAGAAGAACACCCTCTTGCATCACTACGGGATTTTCATGTGAAAATGCACAGATGGAGCTGCCCGTCCGCCTGGCGCGGCCACCCCGCCTCCTGCAGGCACCCGTCCCGGCCAGCTCTCCTGACCGTGGAGCGCCGGAGCAAAAGCATCCCCGAACCCTCGGCCCAGACTCCAGGTCACTGGGGTTCGTGGATTTATGGCACAGTTCCTCATGAAACAGCAGATGTTGGAGAGCGCGCACATCTGTATCTTTACAGCAGGGGAGCTGGATGCCAATCAGGGTTAATTCGGGATAAATTTACAAGAGTGCACAGCATGACCCAAGGTACCTCTTTATTGGCCTACTACAGGCCTGCTAAATACATTGGCCGACTACTGCACATTAAAGCCACATGAGCTTATATGTTCAAAATGAATTTTACAGGAAGACACACGGATAGAAAAAGGAGGAGAGCCTGTGTCACAAATGACATCCAGATGTGAAAACACTGTAAATACAAACATCAAAAGGCTCACCCCTCCACATTTTGCAAAGACAACATTGGAGAAAGGACTTGCTGCATTTAAACAAATATTCTCGGCAAGGAAGCCAAGGAGCCTGCTGTCCCTGGTGCACAGCAAACCCCCTCAGATCCGACCGGCAATCAGCATTTGTCAAGGCAAATACACAGCAAATACTACGCCATCCTCTAGATGGTCCAACCTCGGGTCGGGGGCAATGAAACGGGATGGAAGGGGAAGTGTTTTCCTAAGAAGACCAGAAGTTTAAATCTCAAATCTGAAAACTGCACTCCAGAAAGCACGTGATTATTTAGATAAAGCCTCCAGAGCTATGACACACTTCTTACTAGAATCGATATCATTCAGGGACGGCTCTTAAGCCTTGCCAGTTGCATGAAATAACTAACTAAATAGGTGCCTTTTAAAGTCTTGGTATTTGCCGCAGCGAAGATACAACTGGAGTGATACGCTAGAAAATCTGGGATATCTGGTAAACCACTCGGTAACTTTGTTTTAAGAAGACGTGGTAAATGAAAGGCCATTTCCACAGAAGGGCTCTGAAGAGCTGCAAATCTCCACTCACATGGACCTACAGAGGATGATGAACCAGCGGCAAGTCACCGCGAGTGAAGGACAAGTGTTCTTAGAGCCAAGGACTGATCCCATCCGTCACCTGTCACACTGTCCCTTCCCCTTCTTACCTCCCTCCGACTGCAGCCGAACACAACGGGGGACAAAGCTGGCTTGAAGCAGGACAGAAGAAACCTAAGGTAGTATCAATGGCAGCAGAAACCACTGAACACCCTAGCAGAAAGGCGGGGGATTGACGGTGAAGTGGTACACGCAGGGTGCAATCTCAGATGGTTATTTAGTGTTCTCGGTTCAACCCTTGAATGTGCAAACCAAGATGACAACATCGACTTGCTTGAACTCCCCTCTCGGAGCAGCGTGGCCAGGTGTGGGGCTGGTGCAATGTGAAAGCGAAGCTTAGATGGGGTGTATTCTTGTTTTCTCATCTTTTCAAGATGCTATCTGACCACCAACACCTCACAGGCATCCTGAGCAGACCACACGAGGGCCTCTGACCAGAGCTTGCGCTGTTGAAGGTGCTGGGATGGCAGGGCGTGGGGGCAGCGTGAGCGCTCGGAGATGAGATGAGATGAGATAGGCTGTGGCTATCGTTTTTATGCAGGTCTGACTCAAGGCTGCAGGATCACAGCTATCTGCTTTACCAGCGATATCTGTCCCAAGCGGAGAGCCCTCCCTCGAGACAGGACTCCATCAGACTAGACTGGTGCTTGAAGAGAGCACGGAGGACTCTCCTCATCCCCCGAGCCAGACCACACTTCTTATTTTGGAACTAAAAGCTTCAAGCGATTTGAGACTGGCAGTGCTGACAATAGAAGGAGAAAGCACTTAACCATCGCGTTGCATAAAGATGTCATGAGGAAATCGGGATTTTACAGTAGAGAGAGTAGAAAAACACTCAGGAAGAGCTTGGATAAACTCAGGGCTAGATTCAATATGAGACGCCAGCCGCCTCCTGCACTGCGTGCCCCCACCTGGGCTTCTGCTGGGAGGCAGCCGGAGAGAAGTTTTATTGAATCTTTTATTGAATCTGTCTCTAGGCTGGTAGCTGCGCTAGGTACCCTCACCAGGACCTAAAAATAGGAATGAAGTGACACAGGAATTTGCAGTGAAACTGTTAAAATATGCTCTGATTTCCTTTAAAAGAATGTGTGCGTGGGAGAGGGAGCGCGGCGGGGGACAGCGTGGCGCGCCAGGCTGCCGCCGGGCACCTGAAGCTGCCGAGAGCTCCAGTGTCCCCGGCTGAAGGCAGCGCGGGAGCTCGACTGCAGCTCTCCACCCCTGGGTTTGGTGGTGACGCACAGCTCTGCTCCTAGGCCCAACAACATACGCGTGGCAAAACTCTTTAGCCATTGGAGCATCACATTACGTGCAAAATCTATAGCTGCTCGAGAGCTTAATATTGACATGCAATTTTCACTTGCCGAACAGAAAAGGGAGGGGAAGCCTGAAACTGTCTAAACAAAAGAATGTTTTTTTCCACTGCACTTTCAAATGATCATAAACCGAACAGAATACAGTTAGAGACGGCCCTCTGCCTCGGGGCATCCAAGGCTATGGCTCCAATTAAAGAGAACAAGGATACAGGAGGTGGTACCTCCAGTCTGATTGCTCTCGCCTGGGGCAGCTAAGCCTCATGAATAAACACTGTTGACTCTAACTCTCAACAAAACAATTACACATTTGTTTTTAGAATACATTTTCTTAGCCTTTCCACTTGCGATTTTTGCTACTATAAACTAGCCAGGACAAGAATAAATACCTTTGTGATTCTCTAAACATCCTTGTAATTACAGTACTTCACTCATGAATGTGTATTTCAACAGAAGAAAAGATCCCAAGCGATATGAAGAAATGTTTCTTTGAAGTAACCTTTCAGAATTAGATGCAAAATATTTACAGCTAATTATTATTACAAGAACTCCTGTAACGCACTGCCAGCTATGCGAATGAAAAACCTCACACACAAATCCAGTTATCTTTGAAGAACGCAAACACAAGGAGATGGGCGAGACTTGTGCTTAGGACTCCTGACAAGTGTGGCCCCATCACCCCGGGGGCCTGTCAGCCCCCAGCACCTCCCTCCTGGCACCCCCCCTGCAGTCAGCCTGCAAATGGGACCCCAAAGGGATGCTGCGGAGAGAAGAGAGGGGGCTTCTACACGTCCAAAGTGTCTCCTCAACTGTCTCCTGCATGCAAATGAAAGGAGTGGCAGGCTTTCTATTGTTGGGGAAAGTCTAAATGGAATAGGCAGTGGATGAATCCAAGCAAAAGTGGTTGCGTAACTTCCTCCCACCCCAAGCACTCCGCTGTTAGAGCAGCCAGGACAAAACCTGGAGCTTCTATGAAGACAGAAGGAGAGAAGATAGCCCCAGCTGGCCCTTACGGGCTCAGCTTTCTCAAAAAGATGGGTGCAGAAATAAAGCAGAACTCTGGTTTCCTTTTGAAGAGAGCGATGGAAGGAGAAGAGCGATTTACTCAACTTTCTAAAGATTTTTCCCAGAAAACCAACCTATTGCTGCAAAGATGAACGGCCCAGCACCAACCACCATTTCAAAATACCAAGCCTTAAACTGCAGTTTCTCTGCTTAGCACAAAAGATTTTGGCCAATAACTACACTCTTTTTCTTAGAAATGTTTCCTAACTGGATTATTATCCTCCTTCTCATTGTTAGTGTAAGGACGAGAACATACGGAATGGGAAAGTAACGGAGAGGCTACTGTCCTGGACAGGCGACACTCGGGCTGTGGATTTGGGAGCGACTAAGCTATACATTAATGATACTCGTTCCACATTCCAAGTCAGAAGACAAGCGATGCTGCCTGCTCCTATATGTTATTTATATATTGTGTTAAGCAACAACGTGCAAATGAGCTGGAGTACAAAATATCAGACCGGCAAGATGTTTCAGTGCAGTACTACACAGCACAACAAAGATAAGTGACTCTCCGTATGGGGCCCTGTATCCTAGGAGTGTTTATACTTGATTGTATAATTGGGACCACAGCCAGCTCATCCTAAAATATACAGCATGAGTATGGTTAGGCATTGCATCTGTAACATATACAACTTTAGATGTCAAAGCATCTTTGTTTGAAGTCAACAGCAATAAAAACTGCATTTGTATGAGAGCTTAGCATGTGGGAATACATATTGCTAAACCAGGATGTTAACACATGGCCCTCCTCAGTTTGCTGCTGCCAAAAGTATGCCTTTCAAAATTGGGATGAGCATGCCAATAATCTGCAGGATATTTTAAAACTTGGAGAAATCTACAGCAACCATCCAGCATGGGAGAAAACTCTTTTTGGGCAAATTTACCTTTAGAAGAAACTGGCGTAACTCCTACTTCGAAAGATTTGAGTTCTTCGCATGTATGGACGTTGTGCATAAAAAGGATTTTTCTGTCATCTTTCATTTTGCAGAACCTTTGCTTAGTCACTTAGTGACCAATTATTCACTTATATAAGTGAAACTTTCAAATGTACGCAAACTTTCAAATGTACACAAACCTATCTTTTTAAGGTTGCTATCTTGATATTATTTCATTACGGCACACAGAAATTATATCAGAACTGTGTTAAGCTTATGGGATTTCTGTGAGTTTCCTTTCTGGATATTAAACTTTAAACAAATATTATGATTGTATTCCAAAGGCTTGAATGGGCTGATGATTTTGAAAGTGCTACTTTGGCATCGCTGTACAGCTCCATTCTTTTATGTATGTTTTGTTAAAACACAAAGAAGCTCTATTTATGAAAAGCCAGTCTTAAATCTATAGTTTGTGAAGCCATAATTTGTGGTTACAATTGTGGTTAATTTAACAAAGAAAGCCTTTTGGTTCACAGTGCACCATACTTACTATTTTTCATAAACTATCAGAGCAAAAAAACCCCTTCAACATGTCAGATATATGATGATCCAGCAATGTTGCAATTTTCCAACTCCCATTTTGTGGTATACCATATTATATGCACAGGAATGCTACATCATTTATTCTGGAGCACAGCCCTATAATTATTGCTGGCAAACTACTAATTACATACCGCCATCAAATCTAACAATTTTCCCAATAAAAAAAAAATAACTACTTTCGGGTGGAATATAGCAAATACAGCCATGAGTGCACGCATGTTTTTATTTTAACACGCATGCCATACGGTATTGATCCTCCACTCATACATACGTCACCTAAAATATCTGTACCGACAATGGGATTCTGCAAGCTTTGCATTATGGTACAACGCCATGGGGCACGAGAGGTCTCAACTGTGAACTCGGGTTCTGAACTGGCATCTGCCCCATCTGAGAGCCAAACCTCTCAGCTCGCCCATTTTCTGGCTCGGTCTAATTAAGATTCAGGCCCTGCAACAAAAGGGGTGTTTCTATCTCTAGTTCCCCAAATTCCAGGATGTGTTTGGAATTTTGTCAGTGGTTCAGCTTTAGAAGCTACAATATGGATCTTCTCGTGCGTCCCCCACTGAGCACAATGGTTAGCGCTGCGGAGAAAGCCTGTCAGCTGGTCAGAAACCTGCTTCTCTGCATCCCGAGGAATTCTAAGAGCCATGGCAAATTTCACTTGCAGAACCCCACAGTTTTGAGTCGCTTCTAGGAAAAAAGGAGGGATTGTGGGGAAGAGGGAGCACGGAACAATAATTCCCCAAAGATACCACCCTACATACACTGACATTTCTAAAAATCGGCCACAAATCCGACAGCTCGGAGCAGCCCCACGGTTCCCTTGCAGCACGGGAGGAGCACAGGCAGCAGCGCAGCAGATGCATATTGAAATCTGTGAATGCTTCTACTTGAGGCTGTCCTTGTCTAACACATTCGGGTGATTTAATGCATGCCTGGCCGGTGCCCAGGCTGCCCGTGGCCTGGCAGGACACTACGGGAGGAACTGCGCTGCAGTCTCCCAGGGAAAATGTGGGGTGAAGGGGGAGTCGCAGCGCTTCAGGGAGCCAATTATGGATTTGAGGCTCCGGGCTGCTCACTCGCAGCATCTGCCCGAGCGGCTGCGGGGCTCTTGCGCGCGCAGCCGGCAGCAGGATTACCTGCAGGGTGGTGGACGACACTGGCGGAGCTCAGCAGTGTGCCGGGGCGCAGGGCAGATGGGGCAGAAGCCACTTTCCCCCAGCAGCATGTACAGCCCTGGAAAGCATCCCTACTGCTCTGGGCTCTGCCGGCAGCCAAGGGCAAGGGGGAGAAGCCGAAACCAGCATCAGCTCCTTGGCATCATTTTTCTTCATTCACAGAAGCCCCTCCTTGGCTTGGGGGGGCTATTTTGACAGGCAGAAGAAAGGGAACAGCGGTTCCGATTCCTCCCTGACACCACTTCCCCTGGTCTCCACGCTCCCAAGTGGTGTGTTTGTGACTTGGCAATCAAAACATCTGCGAGACTCGCTCCCTTTTAAAAACATGACAAACAGCGTAGGTATGCGAGACAATTTTCTTAATCTTTCTCAATTTTCTCCCGTTTCAAAACGGCAGTTAAAATTGACTGCGGAGCAAACCCCTTTCCTGCTTGTTTGAAGGTATGGAGCAATGTAAGGAGGTTGTTGTACACTTTGATAATAACGTGTGAAATGAAGCAGCCCGGGGCGCTTGTGAAGGATGTCAGAAAAATCCCACTGGAGCACAGTAACCTCAGCGCCTCTGTGGCAGCACAGGGCACACACTGCCAGCACAAAGCGGCACATAGCTGCAAAATCTGGTGCAGTTCTGGTAAAGCATGGACTATTTGCTTAAGTTTCTGGCATTTACTCCTCAGTACCCTTAGCAGCTTCAACAAGAATAAAGCATGCTTTGCATGCCAAGCAAGTTGGCTGATCTTAGTCACGGCCTTGGTCAAACACAAGGAGTTGCTTGACAAGAACGAACTGCAACTAAAAACATTAAAAAATGTTAACAAAACTCGCAGCTTGCAAGTTTAGTGTTGTATCTGAGGCCTGACTGTCTTTGGGAACTACCCTCAACATTAATCTCAGCAAGAGTTCTCAGGCACCAGCACTCCTTGTCCTCTTTATATCTCTGTTCTTATTTATTTTGCAACTACAGAAATGGTCTGGTTTGAAAAAAAAAAAAAAAAAAAAAAGTGACAGGTATAAGACTCAGCTCGTATGGATAACTCTGGAAAAAGAGATTTTCTTCCCTGAGTCTACCTTCAGGTTTGCTGCTATCAGTCGAGGATTAGTCAGCTAACATGGCATCTCTGTTGACATACATTTTCTCCCCACAGCTAAGACAGCTTAACTATTTTATACAGCACAACATGCAATGGTTAACCAGATACTTCCAAAGAAGAAAAGTATCTCCTACTTGTTCATTTACAATTCTGCTTTTAGTATTGAATTGGAATCCACAGACAAAGAAATAAGCACCCAAACCCCTCGTGCCTGTAAGATACACTCGCGTGAAAAGCTCGAATTATAGTCAGATAAATAAATTAACAGAAGTTACTTGGCCAGTCTTACGAGCGCACAGAATCCATTCAAAATCTTGCATATGTTTTCTTCTTCAGCATATACACATTACAAGGATTAAACAGAAAGGGAAACTTAGAGCTTTAGACACACTTTGTGTCTCAATACCAACTGCAGCACTACCTTCTCTGGAAGGATTATCAAGGCTACACCCCCATGCAGCTGTCAGTCCCTGCGGGCTGTAATTCAGCTATCCTGCTCTCACTCTATCCATCACATTTACACAAATCCCCAAGGTGGACTGCCTTCTAAATGTCTTTACCTTGTGCATTATCCTGGGGCTTAACAATCCAATATTGGTGCAGCCAAGGATAATTACTCTCCATTGATGATAAAACACCCTGAATCCTGTCAGGCATGGCAATTTGCATCTTACAGTGCTGAGGATCAATAGATACAACAAAGGAGTGAAACCTGATTAGATACTGCTGCCTCTCAATGGAAAGGGAAGAGCTGATTGTTTTGCAGGGTTGAAGCCCTGGTTAAAAGGGAAATGGAGGTTTCCCATTACAACGAAGTCCCCAAACCTGCTGTTCACCTAGAAACTGCTGCGGGGAGTTCGAGACTTGAGGAGAAAGTAGGTGAACAAGCAATCAGGTCTTACAGACACTGGTAACGAAGGAGTGTTATTTACTTGTCCCAGCGTGGCTTGTACAGTTGCACCGTAACCCAAGAGAACACAGCAGACATGAATTGTCTGGAGCTCTGTGAGGTTCTACTTTTTCTACGGTTTTACAGATTTACAGTATAAAGAGGTCAAGTAAGTAGTTCACAATCACACACTGCTTCAACAATGTGCCTGGAACTCGGCTAGTAGCTCTCCGAATCGATCTATTTCTGAAGCATCCTCTGTGAGCGTGGGCCCA
Source organism: Vanellus vanellus (assembly GCF_965231255.1). Classification (NCBI taxonomy): domain Eukaryota; kingdom Metazoa; phylum Chordata; class Aves; order Charadriiformes; family Charadriidae; genus Vanellus; species Vanellus vanellus. Next base: position 8,767,402 of record NC_138921.1, read on the forward strand.
GCAAAGAGCTCCTGCCCTGCCGAGGCAGCAGAAATGTCATATATATTTAAAATAAGGGCTCACAGGATTTTTCAACCACAACTAACCAGGTAAGCAGATGTATGAAGGTGGAGGTGGAATAAAGAATTATCCCAACTCATTCAACAGTCTTCTAACATTAATCTAACACTGAATCTGATCGAAGATAAGAAGAGCAGTGGGTGAACTTCGGTTCCCACATGTAATCTAGAGAGACATCACAAGCTTCCGCCTCTTCGAGTCTTTATTTGGAGGCCAGTAACACATTGACAGAAAACCATGGTTTGGCTGACAGCACTGCTGGGCTTCAGGCAGGGAATGCATTCCCGTTTGGACGTGATTCTCCACCGCTGACACTCCCTGGGCTCAGCTGTGCCCATCTCCCACAGCACGCCCAGATTAGTGATGCCAAAGCTCAGCCCTGGGCTGCAGACCAAGAGCTCCCAGAACGGATGTAGCTAACTGTGTTAAATCTGGATTTTTATTGGGTTTCTGGTGGCAGAGCTACGTTAAGCAGGGATTGTATCTCTCCATGCTCTTTTCAGACTTAAAGAAATGCAGACTGTTCTTTTGGGGAAATTAGTGAGGGAAAAGCTGAATTTGGGGGATTCCCAACCACGTGAAGGACAACATTTAAAAAAAACCCACAAACCCTCAAAATGTAAATGACGCAGAAAATAAAACATCAAGAAAAGAGCTGGGCACATCTTTTCAGAATGCATGCTCTGAGCCTGATGAAGAAGGGCTCGAAACAAGAGAGGAGGAAAGCAGAGTAAGAGAGAAAAACTCTTCCGAAACCAGCTGGGAATAGTCTGTTCTTATCAAAACACGTTGCTGACACAGACCTGTCACGGAGCCAACATCTGCTCCCAACTCGCGGAGTCAGTCCAAGGCATGCTGAGCGTCTACTGCACTCAGACACAGGAACACCAAGAGTTGACTTGGCACGTTGGACATAAATGAGAAGAGCTTCTGAAAGCACCAGTGAGCTCAAAGGGAAGGAAACTTGCTCCTTTGATGGAAAAACTTTTTATTTTGACCTACAAGCAAACTTGCAGATTTTCTCTGCAGAAAGGAGTCTCTTCCAATGTGGGAAATAGAAAGAAAAAAGCCTGATTCTGGACCTCTAACACATATGGAAGTGTATACTAAAGCCAACAAGGGGGTTGCATATGGCAAGCCTGAAAAACAGAGGCTCATTAACATTACAGCGTAGGATTATCACTATTTTATAGTCATAAGGATCTCTCTCTTTCAACCTGATGGGTGCTTAATGTCGGTTGATTAGGTGCCCCATATTAACTCTCAAGAGTAAATTTAATATTGGTGAGAAGGACCAACCCCACATCTAAAATCCTTTGTCTCCTCCCCTTACGCAATCGAGTAGAAGCACGCTTTCTCACCCTGACCTCCTGTTCACCTGAAATCTCTCCCAGACTGATTACCTTAAAGGCTTTCACTCCCCTTGCCTGCTTCAATCCCCAGCATTTTTGGGGCACTGGAGAGGATTTGCAAACAGTCTGAGACACCACCACTATAGAACAGATGGCAACTATCCCACCTGGGGCGAGACACCAAATAATATCTGCTCACGGCACCGCCTGCGCCTCTGCAGCGGCACTCCGAATCTACCTTGCGTTGTGGGAACCCATCACTCATCATGAAGAAAGGGATGTTATTATGGCTTTCCATCTGTCAGTACAAAGTGAAATGTAACTTTGTATTGGGCTCTCTACTCCGCACTCAGGCATGGAAGATTTAGAGCTTGCTGCTCTCTATTTGAAATGGGAAATTGGAGTGGAGCTGCTGAGTCATGAGAACAGGGGCCAGTATCGCCAGCCGTTTCTCCCTGGGGAAAACACTAATCCCCTCCGATGCACCTGGGTGCGATTGATTCCTCGGGATTCCTGCACACTCACACAATCTCAGACTGTCAAAGGTGCATTGATTTGTTCGGCAGTGGAGAACAGAAGGGATATAATGGAGGTGATTTTTAAGGTGATGATTGCTATGGGTGGGTGAAGATAAAACTGTATTAAATAAGCAGCCATTAGAACTTAAAACTGAGCAGCTCAGCCGCCTGCTCCTGCCCTCTGAAACGAGGATGATAACACTGTCACATGCATCTAACACAGGTGAGCAGGAGCGTAATGAATTCACAGGGTGTAATAAACCCGGTGGAAACTGGCTGAAAATAGACTTGTGGTAATAATGCATCCTCTTGCAACGCAGTGCACTCAAGGACATCGTCCTCATCAAAATGACACTATGTATGGTGGAAGAAAACAGAAGGAGAGCACGAATATAGGGACCTCATAAACAGCTGTGACCAAGTCCCAGACAAGAGCATCTATTAAAGACAATGATGCTGAACCCTTGAAAACAAATGTAAATTAGCAAAACTGTTAGTCAGACTTTGCCAGAAAAGCTTCTGGTCATCGTTAAGCCTGCACAATTGGAAGGGAGAGGAAAAGGGTCAGGATAAAGACCTATTTCCCTATCATTTCATCACATCACTCTTCGTATAAGCACCCTGCTGACCAGCCTTCTCCCAGAACTTCTCAGCGATTAGCACCATGCTGTTTCTTACTGTGAATTCGAACAAGAGTAGCACAAAGCTATCAGCAGGGACTTCAGTGATCAGAAACTGCTCAGCCAATTTTCACTATCATTTTTTCCATGTCAAACAAATGCCTATTGTCACCGGGCCTGCTCCTGTGGCATGTTGAGAGCTTCTGCAAATTGCAGAGACCCCTGTCTCTGATTTTAAATCCCTAAAATGTTAGCGCTCACCTTATAGACTAACAGATGAGCAAAGGACAGGGAGCCAGGAGCCGCTGGTGGTAATTCTGGCTATTGATGTGCAGCGTAAGTATCCTGGGTACCCTGCCCCTGCCTCAACCTTCCCCGCCTGCAGAACAGGGATGGAAAATAACGGAATCTCCCCTGCCATGAGGCAAAGGGAACCCAAGTGGGTTTTTTTAAGATGCAAAGTGCTCATTGCTAGTATTCAAACTGCAGTTCTTGGCACTGGAATTAGAAGTAGCAAAACCATCCAAGCTACTGTTGCAGTCACCAAATGTAACTGCAACAGGGACTTCACCCTTAAAAGAAGGGGGAGTGGGATTTTGGTCGTCTGTTGCATAGAAAGGTTTCACTTCACCTGCAAAACAAACACTGTGCCACTACCAACAAGTCTTCTCCTTGCACGGAAACCTACTCTGCCTGCAGCCCTGTTCGCGCCTGCAGTGAAGCCATGATCCTGTACTTATGAGGTCACCATCAGCTGCGATGGAAATGTCACACATTGATGTGATGTCATCATTCAGCCACATGACTCTGGTGGAAATGGAAAGAGGAGCAGATGGGCTATGAAGTGTACAACCCTGGTTTAGTGTCATTAATGCTATTTGATAATTAACAGAAGTGTTAAAGGCCTTACAGGGAAACAAGGGAAAGAGAAATGGATCTGGGCAAAGACAGGATATATTTTAGAGTTTCCTCCAGCCTGCAGATTTCTGTTCAACACCACATATATTGCATTTTTTCTTAAAGCAGCTTCTGTAGCGGCCAGGGCATTGTATACCAAGAAGAATGGTCAAACACAATTTTAATGTGTCTAGTAAGGCAGAGTGCAATACTTATATATATCAGAACAAGCAATGTGCCAAAGTGCCTGATGATAAGGAAGAAATGTGTCCTCGATCAAGAAAAACCAGTTTAATGTGCACACTGGGAGCAGAGTATTACACAGATACCGCTTTCTCCTGGCCATGTGAATTTAAGGAACCCCTGCTGGTAACTGAGATTCTTTGCAGACAATCAGAGCAGAAGCAAAATGTTATAAATTCTTAAGGTACTGCACGACGTGAGATACATCCTCACATTTTATACAAAACGGAGAAGGGAAAGATACCATGTAAGCATCTGAACTCCCATACAACACATGCCATTTCAAGCATCATTTATTATGCTGCCTTTCACAGACTTTTACAATCCTCAATATGGTTAGCAATTCCAGCTGACTCGTAAAGCGGTTTTAAAATTCATCACTGAAAAGAATGTTTATCTCTGTGTTTTCTTCAGTTCGGGAGTAAAATTAGACTCTTAAAAACCTGGGGATGGTGTGTCTTTAATTTTGTTTAGAACAGAAAATAACTGCGATATGAAAGGTTTAATGAGGTTAGAAATCTAAAAGGAAATGGAGTGGGAATAGATTATCAAGAGAAATAAAGCCAACCGCTGGAGAGTACACTAATATTAAATATTAGGTTTCTAAACCAAATATATATAATCCATTTAGGGACTTAATGGTGGTTCTCAGAAGCACATTTATCTACAGCTTATGGTTCAACAACCAATATTATAACTCCATTTGTCATTGTTAGGCGAGGGGAATGGATGTCAGGGAGGCGAGGGTCAGCAGATGAGGAGGAGCTCGGAGGAGACTCAGCTACCGTGCGTTACAGACAGCACTTGGAGGGGAAGAGCTCACCTGCAGATTTCTGGCTCCACGCTGAAGATCTGTTGGCTGCCCCGAAAATGTCTCCTTATGAAAATACTCCTTTTTTCATTTTCCTCACAAAGAACAAAGGCAACATATTCAAGCAGGGATTTGCCTTAAATTAGGCTTTATACCCATTTTTCATTCAGCAAGATACTTATACGTGTGCCTAACTAAACGTGGGATTACGCACTTGATTAAAATTAGCGACATGCTTAAACTACTTGATGAATTGGGTCATTAGATACCTAAGTCAATACGAGATGAGGAGCTCTGGAAATCAAGACAAATTGAAAACTCAAAAATGGATTTTGGTACTTAGCTTTTGGCACCTACATTAACAAAGCTACAGTATAGGCAAAGATTTAACTAAATCTCTTGATATTAACACTTAAAATGAGATCCCTGCTTTGGAAACACCTGCTTGCTTTCTGGCTCTCCCGGGACACCGAGGCAGTGAGATGACCAGCTGTGGGACAGCTCTGCCCTCTGCAACTCCACTCGTCTTCAAGTAGCCCCTGAAGCTGCAGAAAAAACTTCCGCAATTAATGGAATATTTAAGAAAAAGCTATGGAAAGATGCATGGGTTTTCACACTTCTATTTTAGAAAAAGCCAAAAGAGCCCCATGTGGAGATACCAGGTACTTGGATATGAAGGGAGAGCTGCTGGATGAATGACAATTCCTTATCACTTTTACCAGCGTGGCCCAGTAAACCCCTCTGTACCACCATAAGAGCAGGGTGAGGTTTATAGACAGAGGTAATTTTTATTACGCTAAATAGATAAAATGCACAAACGCCAAGTGCACCGATACTTCCTGAAGAAGCCTCTGCAGTGGCCTTTTTGTAAGGGCTGTGTGCCAGAAAGCTTGTTGTTTTGTCCCAGTTCCATCTGCTGGCCAAACACCAGGCACCCTCTCCCTCCCTCCCTCCCTCCGCATCCTGCCTTGCTGCACATCCCATCGGTGAAGAAGGAGGTTGATGTTCCATTTCACACTTGGGATCACTGTGTTATTTTGGCTATTCATTGTGTTTTCCCTGTCTTTTCCTTTCCGAAAGGACGCCTGCTGTCAGGGACCCACCACTTCCAAGCGAGCGCTCAGCCTGCCAGCTCCAGGCTCCTGGCTGCAGCCGGCAGCTCGCGGAGGACTCCCAGGCGTGCTTCCTCTCTGTTTGCGCAGGAGGGGAGGGAAGCTGAGCTGCGAGGATGACACAGTAGGAAACAGAAGTGTGCTCCTTTCTCTTGAAAGGCTCCAAATCTGCTCCCTCTCCAGCCCCACAGCACTTCTTGGGCCAATTCTTGGTTGACTGAAATCTTGAAATGTCACCAAGAACTGGAGCAAGCCAATCCAACGTTTGAAGTGGTCAAGACGAAGTAAAACATACTCCACTCACTACAAATAACACTTGGCTACTTCCAGCACGAATGCTTTCTTGCTATCAATGAAATTTTGAGGAAACTCAGAGACTTCAGTTACGCTGTATGTTGGCAATCGCTCTACTCCTAGGCTGGGCATTAGTGGGCTTTTACTACTAACACCATCAATAACAGCAAACCGAATTAGCTGTAAGAGTCCCAAATCCATCCTCTGAGTGGTATGACCAAATTCTTTCACATAATTTGCCTGAGTAACAGAAAAATATGTTGCTAGTGTAAAACAAGTCTGGAGACTTAAAATGCTTTTAATTCTGCAAAAAAATAATACAAAGCTGTTTCTTGACTTAGAGAGCTTTGAATCAAGACCTCACTTCAGAAAAGTGCTTAATTTTGATGTTTAACTTGAACTGAAATCAATTTTGCTGAATGAAACCTGTAAACTTCTTTTTTACAGCAAACACAAGGAAGCAGTTTTTCCACATGACATGTCATTAAATTGTGGAATTCACTACCACAGGATGTTGCAGAGGCCAAAAATATAAATGAGTTCAAAAAAAGATTAGACAAATTCACGGGGGATAAGTCCACCAGTGGCAATTAAACACAATGGTCTGGACACGACCTCTGGCTCAGGAAGTTCCTAAAGTGCCGATTGCCAGACGCGGGGAGGATAAGACCGGGGAAAGGTTCACCCTATACAATCCTGCTTCTTATATTCCTTCCTGAGCATCTTCTGTTGACCACTGGTAGAGCAGGGATTTCTGTGCTAGGCAAACTGTCCCCACGTGGTAATTCCTACGGTCTTTGCAACATGTGGATCTGAACAAAGCTCTAAAATTTGCTGCAAAGGAGGGGGTTTGGTAACATGCAGAACGCTGCTCTATTTTTCACATCTTGAAAAGCTTTCCATGATTCTCAATAAAGCCCAAGCTTTACTAATCAGTTCAATGACAAAGTGTCTCGCACTTCTTGCCACCCCCATTTAAAAAGGAGATCCAAAGAACATATTAAACGTAACAGAATAAATTGTTTATTCCTATTGGTATCATGCAGCTGTACTATTATTGGTTTATTCTTTCGATCAAATTCTGGTGAAACAGCTGAACATATTCAGTAGAGTTTCTTGTCTCATATTCCTTTGAGTAATTTAAACAACACTGTGCCCGAATGTCTCGCACAAGTAGAATTATTATGGTGTTTTATGCAGGAGGAGTTTGCTTCAATGGGGTGCAGAGGTACAGGGACATAACTCTGAGGTCTAGAGCTCCTTCTCAGGCTTATTTACAGTGCAATTCTTAAGTCTTATGACTGTTGGTGCTTTTCTTGAAGCCCATCTCTAAGTGTAATTCTGAGAAACTTGGTGTTCGATGAAACAGAAAATGATAAATTTCTAGCACTGTGAAGCTTAAAAATGTGATCTAAATGCATTCCCTCATCCCCCAAAGGCTGGGGTAAGGCAGAGAAAAAGACCTCATTTAAAAAACAAGACCTCCCCATCGCCCTTAAAAACAAAACGTTTTCTGAGACCCATGGTATTCAATGACGTGGGTCAAATCTATTTATTAGACACAACCAAGTCCCAAATCACAAGCACCCAGATGTAGCTTAAATTTCATATTCTGTGAGCCCAAAAATAGCACAAGTTCTGCATCGCGTTCCTTAGTCTTGTATCTCAATTATAGAGCATGACACAGATTTGGAATTAACCTGTAGGAGTTTGTCGCAAGACATAACAAAAACATCATGAACCAAAATCCTTGGTTAACGATTAGCCAGAGACATCTAATTGATTAAATAGCCTAACGCAGAATAACATCCTGTCTATGTACAAATTTCCACTGGTTTAAGAAACAATTTTGTTAACACGTGGCAAAACTTACATCAGTTGTTGCAAATTCAGTTTGATTTAAGCCTAGTCAAATTTAAATTAACATCAAGATAAATGTATTTAATCATGGTTTAGAAAGGAAGAAGCATGTCCATGCTGGGTTTTGCATAGTTTAAGCTCAATGATTTAAATGATGTCCTTAGTTACTGACTAGTACAACTGTTAATACAAACAACGCCTAGGTCAGGAAGTTTTTTACTTCTTAGCACTTGTAAAAGTAATGCCTAGCAAGGACTTTTTTTTTTTTTTTAAAAATGTTTGTTTGTGCCTTTCTTGTTACCTTGTGCTGTACAAAGACCTTCCAAAATATTTTTTTAACAATATGTGTATATACCTACTGAGATTTTATCCACTCTATTTCTAACATAATAAACTTCAGCAGCAGAAAGCCTAAACAGTAAAAATACTTTCTTCTTTCAAGCTTTCCATCTGATGACCCTTTGTGCACATGTAATTTCATGGATTCTGTAAGTCCCTAAGAATCTGATGGACAATGCATGACTAGATGTCTAGCAGAAAATCACCAGGATTTACAGAACAAACCAACCCCCTAAGTTCCCCAGTCAGCCTCTAGCTTTCCTTATAAATCGCATAGAAGTAGGTAAGCCTCTTTTTTCCTTTCTAAAGCTACCATGTACAGTCAACACAAACATTTGTTCCTTTCAGTTTCTATTAGTCATAAATTTTGCAAAATTAATGAAAAGGCACGAGCAGGACCTGAGTATTGAAGCCATTTTGAAGATAGGCATCAAGATGAATGCTAACACAGCATCGAGTTCCACGCCATCAGCATATTCTTTAAGTAGATCTAAATTATTTTGCAGTGCCGTTTTATTCAATTTGTTGCATCAGACTTAGTTGTTTTCAGGTCAGATACCAGCAACCATTTGGCAACTGAACACCTCCTTAATTTCAATCAGAGCTATGCTATGCTAATGTAATTTTAGCCCTTTTAATTTCTGTTGTCTTTCCCTAATTTGCTTTTGTCTTTTAGTCCCACAAAAAGTCCTTAAGTGATGGCATTAACATTTCTTCTCATCCCCGCCAGCTGGTAACATACTGGAAACTGTGATAAGTTACCCGCCCTGAGCTCAAAAGCATCTGAAACCAGTGTGGTGACCCCAGCAAACTCCAAGCAGTGGCAGTGGTCCCCACTTCCAAACTTTTCCCTCTGGGTCTACTCTTTTTTCTTATCCCCCTGTGGCATACTTGTCTCCTATTTATTTGGAGGTGATGGGAAGGCAGGAGGAGGGTTCCCTGGTGATTTTTTAGGAAAGGTTTTGTTCCCAACCTACGGCAGCTTCTATGAGGAGGGAAACAAAGAGAATGAGCAGATCCTGTTGTGGTGACGTAAAGACTAAGAGATATTTCAGGGTCACCAACTATCTTATACAGACAACATCTGGCAAAATCATCCAGCTGCAGTATGGATACCAGCCCCAGGAAATACTGGTCTACGTGGCCAGAAAAAAATACAGTATTCCGGGTTTTATTTTTTTAAAAAAAGTCCTTTTTTGTCAAGACGAAAAAAGTGACATATCCACAAACAGCAGCGGAGACTTGCCGGCGCAGGCAGTGATAGATGAGGACTTTTGCTCAGTCTCAGATGCATGGAAGAGAATAGTTTTTTGTGTTAAGAGTTCATTACAGCTTCAGCCCTCCTACTGCACTGTTTCCTCTGAAATCAGGGGCAAGATTAAATCTGTTGTAGCGGAGCGCTCCGTAATGGCTCTGACAGACGTTGTTTTTCCCCGGCCTCACATCTGGGAGTTACCCAGCAGAGCACTTGAAACCAACCAGGTCAGCTCTTTAGTTGAGTTTCGTGTCTAATCAGCCAGGAAGGCTGAGGCCTCAGGTCACACATGGAAATCACTAGAGCTATTTAAGTCGCCAGAGGTTATTAATAAATCTCCCACTATTTCCTTAAGTAAATAATTGGAGGCCCATCTTTCAAACAAGTTATGTCTGGCCATGTTATGGTACCAATTTTATCCTTCCTTTTTTCCCCTCACCAAGCAGGAAGAACAAATCTCTGGTGACAACAATGGCAAAACTGTGAATTATAAACATCCATGTGTCTCTCATTTGAATGCCTCCTCGAGTTTCCTTGACAGCTGGGGGAGAGAGAGGCTCTTAGTCTTTGCACCAGAGCCCGAGTCACCGAAACCGCTCTCGCACCAGCAGAGACTTTGGGGGAAAGCCACTCGGCTCTGAGCACCGGGTGGAACGGGAGCCGCGCTCTCCCCGGTCACTGCTGTTAGGTAGCCGAGTTCAGATCCTTCTGGGCTGCCAGAAGGGAAGTGAGGGGAAAAGCCTGACCGTGAAATACAGCCGGAGCCAGGGCTCAGGGGCTTTGGAAAAGAAGAACAGCGCTGAGGGAGAGATGGTGTTTGCGATGCCGCATCCCCCCTTCAAGTCACGGACAGGCCCAGGGATGCAGGGGACCGCATCCAGGCCTGACACACACAGGTCCTGCGAGACCCGCAGCCACGGTCACAAAGAACAAGCCCTGGCTTACCAGAGACCCAGACTTTCCTGCATATATTACTCTTTCAACTTTGGAAATAGCAGACCACTTTGTTTTCACTGTCATTGCACTAAGGTAGATATGCATGTGCTTACGCGCAGAGAAATTAATACAGCCCAGGGCTGTGCCCATTGCCAAAGCAGCACCGTAGCAGCAATCCTCCACCGGCACGACCTGTGGGAAAGCCGGGGCGAGCCCCGAGAGGTGCCTCCAGCTGCAGGGCCGTACGTGGCAGCAGGACGCTCCACATCCCTCCTACTAACCCTGACTCAGGCAGACAAATTCAGCAAGAGATGGCTTCCACCTACCCCTCCTGCCCCTGCACACGCCAAGCCGCACCAAGCTCCGCGCAGGTCTCGGACATATTTATGGCAGCTGTGATAACCCCAACACATCTTCTAGCTGCCAGATCACTTCCACTGCTGCGCTGAGTTACGAGGTGTCTTTGTTTGAACTTCTTTCAAGATGATGCAGAGTCTCAGACATTAGGAATACAGAATGGGTGCTTTAAACGAAGCAAAAGTCTATGTGCAAACATATATCTTGTGCATATATGTGTATATAGGTATATCTATTCCTTTACAACAAATAATCTAACGTTTGCCTCTAAACAAACAACACCGGCTCCATCCTTCAAATCACGTCAGCAAAACAGCAGGTTCACAACCATTACAACCTTCACACATTTGGAAATATTTTTAATTTGCAATAAAGACCTTTTTTTTTTGCATTTTTCAGAAAATGGAGGATCTGCTCTCTCTCATGACAACACTCTTTTATTTGTGATCTAAAAAATTTCCATACTTGAATCACGTTTTCTTTCTTTACCTCACTGTTGCAAAGATTAATGCCTTGAACCTAAAAGCCGGTCTTTCAGAGGGAGGCTTCTCCTCCCGCGATCATTGCTTTGCGGCATCGCTAACAGGGGCTATCGACTTAATTAACTAGAACTTTAGGTCTGAATCTCCCAACGGAAAGCAAATTTGAGCTGTAGCTACGTACTGCTTCAGCCAAGCAGTGTCTTTCAAGCAAGCGATACTGAAGCGTAATCCTCCTGTGCCTGCACACAGGTGGAGGAAAAATGCAGCCGTACCACTTTGAGGTGCGCGCCGGCCGCAGGAGATGCATGCCTCGGCTGGGCCTGCAGGGTCCCAAGACAGGCTGATAGGTTCCTCAGGCCACCGGCAGCAAAGCTTTGTTCAAAAAGCGCCATATTGAACCTGTAGGAAGGTGTGGGTGGGGGAGGACCGGGGAGAGGTGGAGGTGGCGCAGCTCTCTGGCACCCGGGCTGTCGCCCAGGCACCGCTGATGTGGGCACTGGAGGGAGTTGCTTGCCAATCCTGGCAGAAGAGAAATTGCTACAGATGGCAACTGCCAGCAGGGAACGAACAGCAAAAACAGAGGAATTCATGACAGAAATTATGGAGAGAGAGAGAGAGAGAAAAAAGCATTTCCAATGTACTCTTTTCATCTTTTCAGTTAAAGAAAAACCTGTTCTCAAGTGGCCAAATGAACAGCTCCCGCTAAAGCCAAGGGTGGAATTCACTGTAGGGCCATCAGAGCCAGTGGAGCGCCTTCAGTTAAAAATCTAGCGCACAGCGTGCTCACACAAACAGTACATGCATGCATAATACGAATATCTTCTTGCAAAGATTTGGGTGCGCTAGATGAGCGACATTATTTATGCACATACATATTTTTGTGGCTGCGGCTCAAGTACTAGGCTGAAGACAAGCAAAATCTCTGGAATTTGCACATCTTTCCTTTTTGTGTGACAGAAGGTGCCAGCTGAAAATATTTGCTGTCCGATCCACTTAAGAGAGCAAAAGTAGGGAGCAGGAAAGGAAAAAAAAAAGAAGAAAAAAATATGCAGCAAGTAGGAACACTTAAAATGAGTTACTATGTCTGGTCACTCAATCCTTTAAGCCCTGCCAACACTTTTCTGTGATTAGTTAGTAAATCTGACAAGGCCTGCGTTTGTTCACAGCTTATTGACAGAACTGTATTGATAAAGCAATATCCAAGCCTGGGGAAAGAAAGCCCACAATCTCATTTTACTTTCTCAAGTCTTTATTGCACAAAGGTGTTTTTCCTGGATGAATTCATTTTCCTGAAACTAAAGTTTGAATTTTCTAAGAGTGCAGCTCTTATATCATTGCTTAATAATTATTTATCGACTCGGTAGACATTAAACACGGGAGAGGAAAAACATGCCACACGAATTTATTTGTGCAGGTTTCTGACCTGATGATGCAGGGACATTTGCTCGGAGCTCATGAGAGACAGAACAACGGCAGCTGTGGGGATTGTAATTTTCCCATCCCCCAGAGGTACCCTGTGCTTTCCTGTTCCCGGAGCCCCAGCGCTTCCCGAGCTTCTTCCTAGAACCCGCCTCCATCTCCCCTGGAGGTTTGTGTCACGGCCATCGCGTCCTGGATGAGACCACTGGTGGGGTCCCTTGAGGACCCATTAGTGCCGCTCATAAATTAGCCAGATGGGGTTTGCTTTGACCGAGCCGCAGCGGGTTGGGTCCGGAGGGGAAGCCAGGGCTCCCACTCTGCGCAGAAGGAACTAACTGCCGCACGAACGCATGGGATACGTTTTCAAAGATTCAGAGCGCTGTGATATGAAAAAGTAGGAAGGGACAGGATTAAAACCAGAAATGATTTCATATTAAAACCACACATATTACTGAAGCCTAATTGCATCATTCCACATCCAGTTGAATTTTACGAGCTTGATAAATCCAGAGTGTCAATAAAGAAGTGGCCGTGTGGGATTGTTCAATTATTTCAAACCAAAACAAGGGGAAATGGGGTCAGTGACAACCTCTGGCTACAGACACCAGTAGAGAGCAAGCAGTGGTGCAATAGCTTTGCTCCAAGACACTGCCAAATGCTTGTTCCTACGCTCCCTAACTTGAGATTGCTCAGTTTAAAGAGATCTAACAACCACTGTGGCAGGTGACAGTTGACAGAAATTGTTGAAAAAAACCTGTTTGTTGTGGTGATTCATTTACTGTCTCTCTTTTCTGTGGGTAGTGGATATTGGCAGATATAAGCCAGTGGAGAAGTGGAATGTCACCACCAAAACACAGAGTGATAGGCAAAATCCCTTTATCATTTACATTAAACCATCATCAGGTATCAATGAATCGCATCTCAAAAGCCTACCTAGGCTTCCCTGGCATTGCAAATCCAGAGAGTCCTCTGGGCTCTTCTGCAATCGTTATTGATTATGACTTTAAACCCAAAAAAGTCCTTCTTGCTAACAATAAAATCATTTGTTCTAAACAGAAAATAAAGCATTGTTAGAAAATGAGCTGAAAAATAGTGTACACGTATCTCCAAAGGCTATTTTCACTATTGTAGGCAGGAATGTATTAAGTCTTCTAAAATTTCTGAAGGAAAGAGTATGTGGGAGAAATTATAACTAGCTGAAAAAATAGGCTGTGCTAGGAAGAGGCTAATAAAGTCTATGTACTTCAAGGGGTGACACGTTTAATACTAATAATCTATAACAACATAGTCCCTTTATTACACAATAATTATAAACAGAAAAGAAAATTCTTTTGCCATAGGGGAAAGATGTATCATGGGAGCGTAGGTGCTGTCCGGGGGGCTGATCACCTAGAACCAGGGAATCCTGAGGTCTGAGCCTCACGTGCACGTGGCTGCATTCTTCACCTGGCAGAGTGCGTCCCAACAACTCCTGCTTATTCACCAGCCTTCTATTAATAAGGAAAGTCCTAAGAACCTACAGATGTTACATATGCTTTGAAAGGATTAGTTCATGTACCAACAACTTTCTGAAAAAATGGAGGCATTACTGCAGCTGTATTGCCCTGGGCTTATGCAACTCCAGTTTGATGGTGAAACTGGAGAAAGGAGCCACCTCTATGTGTGCATTCACAGAAGCGATCTGAGGTGTTCACAGAGCGCGTTGCGATGTGGCAGAACTCAGCACAGCTCTCCCTCCCCAGGTCTTGCTTCTCCGGGGGCAGATCCCCTTCTGGCTGACTCCTGAGAATTGCTGATACCCTCCGAGGAGAAGCCCCGCTGAGACAATGTCTTTCAGGAGAGCAGTCGCGGCCGTGACTCAGCCATGTAGGTTCTTACTAGTTTCCTTATTAATAATACACCACTGGTGAGATGCCACAGCTCTTGCTTAAGCCAAGTGGGGTTGCAGTCTCACAATTCTCATTTTGACTGTAAACAAAGAGCCTGGCCCTCTGTGGTAAGGATCTGAGGATGACTTATTGTTAGAGCTGGATGTTGGAAATTATTGCTGTGGCAACACTTTGTTCTGCATCGAATGCCATTTCATAACATAATCATCTCAACCTCACCACAAACATGGATGATGCTCCATTCAGGAGAGCTTTTAACAGTTTGTCAAATGATGTTTTACAACTGAGTTACTTCCAGTCTAGTCTGCTGTTTCATGCACTGTTGGGTTGGACAGAAGGAAAGAGAAAGAAAGAAAGAAAGAAAGAAAAATGAAGCTTGTATGTACACAGTATGTAGCAGCACAGTGGCACTAAAACCAGCGCAGGCCTTCTCCATTGCAGCCCTTTCTGAACAATATAAATCAGAATCTCCTCACTATCAGCTTTTCAAAATACCTCCAGATTCGGAATTGACAGACAGTCTTTTCCTGAAAGAATTGACCATTAAGGTACAATACTCAATATTCCTGCTTTTTAGAAAGTTCCAAGGATGCGGATTCTTGGAAGTGGAAAGTCTGGTTTCATCAAACACTTGTCATATGGGTCTGGACGCAAATCTCAGTATCACAATTTCTAAGAAAAAAAGGCAAGTAATTCTGTGTTCCTGAATTTCTGGATATGCTTCTTGAAACCCCCCCAGCCCAACTTTCAGAGGAGCTGAGCATTTGCAAACCCTCCTATGGTCACAGCAGTACTGAGTGCTCAACCACTTTTGCACTGGGTATTTCAGAGGACAGCTCTTGAAAATCAATCTCTGTACCTCACTTGCCTCATCTCTTTCATGGCAATGATCATATAGGTCACATTAGAAATGAGATTTTCTACATTGTTAATACCTAAGAAACACTTTGCAATTGCAGGTTGGAATTAGAAATTTTCAACTGCTGAATACTGTCATACCTCCACTGCTTCCAGCAGAAGCAAAACCATCCCCACAGATGATGATCTACTCTACAGTCATAAATCCCTCTATCTAACCCGTGGCTGTAAGTATAGCTTGGTGGAGTGACAGCTAAGGTGGGATGTTTATTTGAAGTGCACACATGATGGGAGTAAGACAAGATGAAATGAAGAACAGGACAGTTTAGGCTCTGTTGGTCTTATCCGTATTTATGTTCAGGCCACCCAACGCTGTTCTGGCTGCACAGGAGAATGTAACATAAGTACCAATACAGTTTCTGTTATGTGTTATCTCACAGGGCCACAGTAGGTATGAATGACCTTTAGTTTAAGCGAGAATCAGGCTTTGCACACTAAACATCTGTCTGTTCGACCATGAGAGCTATTAGGCTCTGGAATGATTTCCTAAGGGGACCTGAAGAAGCTGTCATTCGGTACACTTAAGGCTGAATTGGGCAAGAAATGGAAAATGTATTTAAATAGAAAATACTACCTTATCAGCAGGATGGATGAAGCGACCTAACACATGTTCTCTGACACTAGTTTTATGAATACCCGCAGCTTAGATCTTGTGTATGCTGAAAAGGGTCTACCCAGAAAACTTTTGCTGAAGACGGAGACCCAGCTTCTGCTGACCAGAGAATATTAGTTTCCTAAAAAACTAATAAGTTGAGCCAGTGTCGGTATTTCTTGTTGATAAAATTGTATCTATGCCGGTGTTTGGCCTTTCATTTTTGTTTGTTTTAAATCCCTGTCTTTCCCTACATTTCTTGTTGACACAATTATGCTATCCTAAAACTTGAGTAGTTTAATCTCCAACTAGGCTGTATCTACGCACCAGACTAAATAGACATGGGCAATGTACACACGCTACTGCGCAGCAGATCTAATCTTGAAATGTGCCAGGTCACTGTCCTTATATGCACAACTACAAGCTCTGCTTATGACAATAAATATTCACTAATCTGTAACACGATTACTCAAAATGCTAGGAGAAGGAGGGCTGCAGAGGGGAGAAATGTGCCCCTTTTATTTTCACAATTTCTCTGAAGCCATGGCATATCTATGCAGAACACATTTTCCTACCACATGTGTTGATCTAGAACTAAGCAGGAGATGGATGCTGAAGAGAGCCATTTTCATCATCCCTGGAGAGCTTTGTAAAACAAGAGAGAGGGTTTTTTATTCCCCTCTCTCTGAAAGAGGCATTGGCTCCTTTCCACTTCCAATTTCACCATGGCTGCACACGACTAAACATCCATTTTGACACTAATGCGGAGTGGTGCTCTCTACTAGGTTGGGTCAGCCAGATCTCCTGCCTGACTGGCCAAGTGATTGTAAAATCATTAATGGTATATTTTACACCCCATATTTCTTAAAAAACATAATTACTAGGGAAATTATTCTTTTACTCCAGGATTTTTTTCTTTTATTTTTTTTTTTCCCAAAGACACATGTGCTCACTCTCTCATAACAGTCAAAATGAGGTCAGAAACTTGAACATATGTGGCTGCGTGTGCTTTCTCCTCCAACCAGAAATGACAAAGCAGAGTTTGGCAAGGCAATAAAGGAATGGCCACAAATCAGCCAGGATTATCTGACTTCCTTTAAGAAAGCCATAAATTGTTTACAGCAGCATTGGTCTTTAATGGCAGAATGGGGGGTGATGGAGGGGAAAGCTTTAATCTAACAATTTCAACACATTGCCAAAGTCCTTTCCTGTAGTTTACAATAAAAGAACCTCCAAAGCATCTAACTTATGTTGGCTGGACGTTTTATTTTCAGGGAAAAGATCCTTCCCATGCTCCCTTCTCCTTTAATACAGAAATAGACTGGAGTGTAATGAGGTTAAGTTTTAAAGCATTAAGCATTTGACAAAAACGCTTGCAAAGATTTTAGCACCAGAAAACCTCTAGAGAAACTGGACAGAGCCTGGGATAATACACAGCAGACTCCTCCAAGCTTAATGCACTGGGAATTGAAAGTGCATTAGGATTTTGGCTGCAGCTGGGCTTTTTACGGCCACTGGATTCTCGGCACCACTGCTGCTAATAATACATAGGTGAGGGGACATGGAGACAGACAGTTTGCTGTGATTGCTACTCACTGTACACCGCAAAACAGTTCCAAATAGGAAAAGGCAGCAGTTAAAAAAAATACTCTGGAAACAGAGCCAATCTGCACAATTCATATATATGAGTTTCCAACATTGGACCCTCCTTCCCCCTCCAGCGCAATTCTACATTCAAAGTTCTTTGGTTTTATCCTTTTGTTCTTGCTTATCCTAGAGGGCAATTGTGAAATTCAGAACCATCACTGGAATTCGGACAATGAATATTTGCAAAGTTTGAGGGCGCCCATAGTGAGATTTTGAGAGATAGGGTCTATGCCTCCTGTGTTTCTTTGTATATTTTGCCCTTTAGGGCCATTCCCCAGACGGCACTGTAGCACAACATGCATCTAACACAAACAATGTGAGCATCTCCACTGCCTGGGATGGAAATCCCCAAAATCCTTTCCTGCAGCTCCTCTGAATATTGGGATCACCCCTACTGCTGCACTGTACTTCTTTGGTCACACACCACTTTTGGAAAATACATTTCTACTGCAGGAACGATGTAAATAAATACAGCACAGCTCACATGGTTTGAAGAGTTTGTCAACAGAAAATACCCATTCCAGATTACTGGCTTCTGAGAACTGGAATGCTTCCAAATCATTTATCTCATCACTTTGTAGAAGCTCTTTCCTCCCTCCTCTTGATATTTCAGAAATTTATTTGCCTCCCATTATGAAAATAAATACAAGTGCTCTCCCTCCCCAATGCCCAAACAGTAATTAGTTATAATGATTATTATTTATGTTGTGGCAGTGCCTTGGAGCCCCAGACATAGGCTGGGACCTGATATGGTCATATGTTTATAATCCCTCCTCTACATGCTACTTAACAGCATATTGCTCGAAAGCCAGTAAAAGCAAATTCTTCAAGTATCACGAAGGAGACTGCCAGCAAAGTTTCCCCGAAGCTTTGGATAAAAATCCCAAGAAGCTGAGTCGTTTCCCATACTGCAAACTCTAGCTCTAGCAAGAGTCGGTCATCCTAGTTGAATTTTTTGCTTGTTTGGCTGAAAACAAACTCACAAGGCTGAAGTACAAAAAGGCAAACGTACAGCGTTTCAAGGGCAAGAAGGAAACCATTGCTTTCTTGAAAAGCTTTTCTTTAATAATTAAGGCTGAAAAATTACTTGTATTTTCCCAGGCACTGATGAGAAAGTTATAGGAAGGAAGGAAACACAGGAAGATCCGAACAGCACAAAAGCCTAGGATGAAGTACTTTTATGGATAATTGCCATGTAACTCTCTATTTTGTTTCTGGTGCCTAGATATTATTGAGTAAACCTAATTAGAAATGCAATAGATAAATGTACTCAGAATTCTTCATATCCTCTGAGTGGTTCCAATACCACCCATCAGGGACTCTGCATTTGCTGGGTAGGCAAATGATCTTCTCAGAAAAAGCTGGATGACTTTTATCATGGCTTATTTTCTCTTTTAACCTATACTGTTACTGCTCCTCCTCCTACAAAGTGAAATGTAACACCCGTCAGTGTTGTAATGATTCCTTAACTATAGATGCAAGTAAAAAGCAAAACCACCCCCCAAACCCTCGGCACAGAAGGCAAGATGAGCACAGCTAGTTAGCCCTGTCTCTAATTAACGCATTCTGCTTTTCCTGCCAGGTGTGGTCCCCATTTCTCATTCACTGTTTTCCCTCCCCAACAATTTATTCTTCAAAAGCAGAAGCAAACGATGGAAACAGAACCTGCAAAATACAAATAACGAGGTAAATCAGTGTTGTTTTTCTTCTTGTTGCTCAAGAACTTTAAAGACGTTTGGGGAAAAAAACAACAAAAAACCCCAACCAAAACAAAAACCTTTCCACTAAGTAATTGAGTCTGCACTCTTGTATCAGACATTCAATGCTAATTTGGAGTCCTGTCTTATCGCATTACAGACAAACACAAGGCCCCTTACATCAAGTGCAACAAAATAGCTACACTCGGCATTATTAATGAAGTAGATGGATTAATTTCCTATTTATGAGAAGCTAACCAACTGGCTAGCTTGCTGACAGCACTATTAATGATCCTTAATGCCCCACAGGCGGTAATGGGTCCCGCTGGGAGATCTAGGAGCGCTGCAATTTGTATTGAGGATTTAGACATAACAAAAAAAAAAAAAAATGCCCTCCTGGGAGCAGGCAGTTGATCAGCGGGCGCCCCAGCGGAACACAGCAGACAAATAATAAATGACAGCCTTGCGATTAAATCAAACCTTCTACTTTAAGTGTTAAAGTGTCTGACTGTCACTAACAATCTAGTGGTTGTTAAAGCCTCCCGGGGCCTCCAGGAACAGACGCAGTGAGCTGGAAGGTAAAAGGGGGGGCGAGCGGCAGTGGCAGCAGCGGGAGCCTTGCTGTCTTGAGAAGGGAAGCTGCATTAAGGCAGGAATTTAGACAATGAATGGCTCTGCTTTTTAAGGTTCCACAGACCCAGGGCACAGGATCTACAAAAGACTGCATGAGCTGATTTTACCTGGGAACGAAACAGCCTGAAGCTTTCCTAACCCCAACTTACAGCCCTGCAAACCTGCTTACAGTGGACTGCAGCCCAAAATGAGTGGGACGCCCCGACACAATATCGTGTCTTGGGTAAATGACCGGTCTTGCCTGCTGCTCTCTAGGAATTTCAGTTTCCATTCATATGTCTGTGCATTCAGGATTGAAACCAGAGGGCTGTGTTTCTAGATTCAAAAGGGACAGGTTGAGGTGAGAACAGAAGTCCCGGAGGCAACGTGGATTTCATTCACTTAGTCTTCTTGATAAATACAGCCATACACGCTCTGTCTTCCTTATATTTAGTTTCCTTGCTGCCCTAGGCTGATTACGTCCTGGGGCTGGGTGCCAGCTCGGAGAAATCCCAATGCTTTCTCTTCTGGAGATCAGTGTTCAGAGATAGAGATGAAATGGGCAAGTAGGTGAGACGAAAATAAGCAGTAAAATGGTCCTTTGCCTGTCGCCCTCTACCAAAACACCAAAGCAAGAGCTGAGGCTTAATGAGTTAAGGAGGCACAAGGCCAATATTTTGTTCTGATTGGGAAAATCGTCTCCCTTCTCTTTGTCATCCTCTCTCCATGCCATGACCAAGCGTACGCTTCTGTCTTCTTGGGTCTTCTCCCACCCCGTTTTAAAAGCCCAGTGCTACATATAATTAAGGTGAATAATGTGAAGATTTCAAACAAGGTTAATCTATCTTTAAAGAAACGTGTAAAAAATCAAGGGGAGCTGGATGTTGTGTACCTGCCATCATCAGTAATAAAAATACATTCCTGTAATCTAACTCAGGTAGTGTCAAATTCACTCAAGTGTCTCTCGAAGCAGATGCCCAGACTGTAAGATGATGAACCTTTGTATCTTGCAGGACAAACAAATACTATTAAACCTGCTGGTAAGATTTCTATGCATGAGGACTATAGGCACTGTTTGCAGATGCTCATTAAAAAAACCAACCTAACAAACAGAAAAACAGTCCAGTACAGTAGGTATACATTTCGAAAGTCACATGCAATATGACATTAAAAAAAAAAAAGCAGAAAGGTTTTTCAAAGAATATTTCTTATAGCGAGAAAAATCAAAGGGAAAGCCATAAGGAAAAGACTTTCCGTGTATCTTGTATTTTTGTTAACAGGAAAAGGAAAAATACTAGCCCCAGTTACATGCTCATGAGTTAATTGCTGGATATTCACCTTCAGAAATGATATACAACTATCACAATGAAATTCAACTTCACCTTCCTCTTCAAGTCTCATAGAGTTACTTCAGTACAAAATCAGCATTCATGAAATCAGAATTCACACTGGGCATGTGCATGCTCATACACACCTACCTAATTTGGGAAGTACGTACACTAAAAACATATTATATCTACAGATACTCAAATGAAAATATCTTATTTCAGTATGTTGATAAAATTGTTCAAAGTAGCATCTCGGCTACCACCTGTTGCCCACGTGCAATACCCACGTGCAATACCGGGCTGTGAGCGCAGCTCCGCCATGCACTGGGGGGGCAGAGCCTGTCCGTGCTGCCCGCACTCCACCGACAGCTCTGTGCTTGTCATAGGCAGTGTCAGGGCAGCACGGCATCTTTTGAAAGGATGTTGCTTGCCACTTACTGCTTAACACTCATTCAAGCTGTATCTCAGTCCTATTTTACCGATGAGAAAGATAAGAAGGGCACATGAGTAATTTGTCTGAAGCTACGGAGGGAGTCAAGAGGAGGAAAGGAGACGGGAACTCAGAGCTCCTCCTCCTTCCTGTGCTCAGGCCCCTTGCTGATAACAACATGGCAGTGCCTGAAGGATATAACCCGGAACACTAATGCAAACAAGACACATGGCAGTGGTGTTCCCCATTATCCCCTCCCGCAAGTAGTAGAGTGTAGGTTTCAAAAGCACAAAAGCCAAACAAATCTAAGAACTAAGACTGGCAAAAAGTGAAAAGAAACTTGCACAAGGATTCCCATACAAAACAGCAAAAGAGTCCCAGTTCAGTGCCCTATCCATGCTGCTTTTCACTGAAATCTTCAGATCTAGTACAAATTTTGAAGGAAAACCTACTGAAGCCACTGGGAGTCTTTCTGCTGACATGTCGGGTCTGGATTAGGCTCAGCATATCCTCCCCCAGACTGAAGTAACAATGGGCAGCTGTTCTCAGCCCAACCCCACAACGCCTGGAGCTGGGATGCAGCAGGATCCCTTCTCCTCAGGTGCAGTGTTGGGAGATGCGCTGCTGACAGCAGTTTGCTCCAGCCAACGCTCTCCAAGAAGACAACCCACCTCTCGACAGATCAAAACACTCAAGTATTTGCACAGCAAAACATGCCTACATGCACCTCTTCACACCCCGCGTGTGCTTCCCTGCTGATGTACCTGCAGAAAACAGGAAAGGTCTTCCCACCTTCTTCCTCCTCACCTGCTATTCCCATAATCCAGGAAACAGGACATTTTCCTTCTAGATGCTTTGTAAAACCTTTGTGGAAGGTTTATGGCTCCTCTGAACTGTAGCTGTTAGGTTTGAAAGGCAGTCCCTCTGCCAGGACGCGACACAGAGGGGCCATGCAGTGGATCCTCCACTCCATAAAGGAGCTCTCGATACAGCACGTAGCTGCGAGAAACAACAGTCCAAGTGAGGGAACTGGAATTTTGTCTGGTTTTTGTAGAGATTCCCTGAGACCACCCCTACAACTGATCACGGGTGTGAGATGATATCTCGTCTGCTGTATTGCAAGAAACTGTCTTGCAATTTACGGCATGATCATACCTTGGTACTGAAGCCTGGGAAGAGAGCCATAAATAATGATCTCGGCTCATATATATCAATTTATTCTATTATCAATCCATGTGTGTTTTCTGGCAGAATTAGTCTTTTCTCTTTTTAATCACACAACTTAACAACAGGCCACTGAAGAGAACCCACTGGAAAACACAGCAGCCAATTGGATTTTCTTCCCCTTAAGTGAGCTTCAGTAAAAAACACGTAATAGTAAAAAATAGCATATGATGGGGAACTATGGTGAGCAAAGACTGCCAAGAAGGTAGCATCTACAGAACCACACTTATTTATCTATCTTTCAGTTCATACAAGCTGCTCTATTATAGCCTCTGGGTGGGGAAGCATTGATTTTTAAACATCACAAGCTAAAGAACAACCAATCTGACAAAATGTCAGTGTGGAACAGAACCCTCCTGATGCAGGGAAGGCAACACACTGCCCTTGCTCTCAGGCAGGAGCCTCAGTCCAAAGGGTGAGAGACGTGCCCAGAGGCACCTGAGGGCAAGGGGAGGCTGCCATGTGCTGAGGCCCCCCATTAGATTGCTATCGGGGTTTAAATACGGGGGCAGCAAACACTACACTTGCCTGGCTCCACGTTGGATACCCCCTGAATTACTGTCGCATCCCAATGAGCACCTGTAGGACTGGGCTGCATCAGAGCGGCGAGGAGGTCTCTGGGATGTGGCGCATCTGTAGAAGCACTGGCACTGGAGGGCAACAGCCTCTTAGTGGCTGCACTGAGGATCCAAGTTTTTGGATAAGGGTCAACAACTGCACATCAGCTTTATGAGCCTATTTAGGAGCTCTGTCTTCTCCTGGAAAGACTGCCAAATTTTGCTTTGGCTGGTGATCTATCACCCATGACCTTTGGTCAAGTGGATCACAAAAGGTGGGGCTGTATGCATGTCAGATGACAACAAAGTCACTACGTACAGAAAAATGTTCTTCATAAGGTGTCTTCCTCCCATTCACCACTCAAAGAGTTAAGACACACTGCTAATTTCTTTAGCCTGTCCTCTCCTGTCTTCCTAGCGCTGGCATAAAATTGGATCCTGAGCCTTGTTTGCTTGATCACGCTTCCCCTCCTCCAACCTGTCCTCACCCCCTGCACCTCCCCACCGCCCTCGCTCGGGTGGGGAAGGCAAAAAATAATAGTGACAGCCCCCACGGGAAAGCCAAGAGGCCCTTGCAAAGTGCACCATGAAAATGAACGCGCTTGCTCACTCATCACATTTCGCATTCGTTCTGCCACTCGCTGTCAAATTAAAACGTGGCCAACAACTCATTTCTCCTGCTCTCACAGTTACAAATTAGTCCATTAAGCTGTCTGCAGCAAGCCTTTTTTCCTCTTCCCAGTAATGGCCTCCGAGAATTCCTTCATAATCGCCAAGTCCTCCTGGGATGCCCACCGAAAGCAGATGGAGAAGCTCCCGGGTAATACAAGGCACTTTTTAATGACACAACATGCTGTGGGCTTTTTTTTTTTTAATTTTATTTTTTTATGTCCCTGTTCTCCCTTCATCATCTTTCTCCCTTCCCTGCTTTCTTCCACCAGGATGATTAGGAATTAAAAAAAAGAAATAAAAGAGAAGCGGGGATGGAAGGGCATGGATGCTTCTGTGCAGAGGCTGACAGCTACGGGAAGGGGTGGGGGGAATCAGCTTCAACTCCCTAATTAAAACCTCCTAATTGAATTATCTTTATTGAAAAATTAGATCTTCCATTGGAAGCTTAGAGATCTGGGAAGACAGACAATCAAGTCCTCCTATAGATGACTAATCTGTTTCATTTATTGTGCCTCCGCCTCCCCAGGCAGAGACTGCACAGACGACAACCATCTCTTCCACAGGCCAGACCCGTTGCAGAGCGAATCGCTCCTGACAGAACAAGTTGCTTAATGCAGAATCCCCTCTCTTAAGGGATGTTTTGGAGACCCAAAAGGACTTGAGTGTTATTAGCAAGTAAAGGGCTACTATCAGCTGGGAGTTGTCTTTATTTATTTAAAAGAGCATCTTATCAAGTTGAGGCTGTTACAGCAGCCTGTTCAGGCAGGTGGTATGGGGAAGGGGCTGCCGACCCCAGCATTGGTGAGGGCACTGTGGGCCCCACAAAGCCGCTGTGTATGGAAACGAGGCATTTAAAACAAGGCAAACATTTTCTGCACATTGAGGATGCACAGAAAAAATTATACCGACTAAATACAGCCAGCTGGTATCCACACGGCACTTTAAATAATAGCAACTACGGACAAACCTTTCCTGTCCATCTATTAACCCAAAGACTCAGTCCTGGAGATGTTGCTTAAGAGTGGCACTGCTCACCCACAGCCCATGCAGATGATGACCTTGGTGAGCACCTGGACTGGAGCATGGCTGTGCCAAGCTGGGACCCGCTCTGAGCTCGTGCAGGCTCCCCTTCCCAGTGTGGGGCTTGGCAGCCCACCACCCTGATCGCAGCAATGGGCACAGCTGGGAGGAGCACCACCTTCCAGACACCGTCCTGCATCAAAGAGGCTGGTTAGGAGAACGCTTTGCTTTATACAGTGCAATAACAAAAAAACCCACTGTTTGGAGAACTAGTAGTAGACTTGGTCCTTCCTTTCCAGGTTACTGACCCAAATTGAGTTCAGCCTCTATGTCCTATTTGATGCTTACTTGGTGGTCAACAGAGAATGCCCCAAATGTAGCATTCACCTCACAAGAGCACAGCTGGCCTTTCCTGGAAGCCTCTGGAGACAGAGGCAAGGTTAGTGGTGTCTGGGAAGATCCTACCCCATCCCATTCTTTTACTTTTAGAAAACAAGAAGGAAAAGCTCTTCCCAATGGAAACTACTGGAGTCATACACATTGGCAATTCTTGTTTCCAATGAACTGCCAAAGGGTAGAAAACCCAAAACAATCTTTGCCCATTTGTCTTCCTCCCTCTCTCCCCACCAAATCAGAAAATTGTCTTCAAAATAGTAAGATGTAAACCTAATTAAATAAATACAGTGTGCATTCCTTTAATTTCCTTGCTGACTTTGCCATGGGGTGGCTCCTATCGCCAAGTCTCCTTAGTGACTGCATGGGTTAATTTTTCTTTCACATGAAAGTCAAAATTTCTTATCTCATTGCAGAACTCCAGGAGCTGCGCCTTTAAGGAAACATTTTGCAGTAAAATTACAAGATTCGGTGACACTACAGTACTCCCTCTTCAGCCTCATCCTCCCACATCAAATAAAATTCAGCGGCTTGGCTGCCACCCTGCCACTCTCCTCCCCGCGCCGCTGTGAGTGACAGGCACACCGTGCTCACACCATCCTGGGGAACAGCCAAAGTATTCATGGATCTTACTGCTAGACAGGCTGCGATAAGGCTGTTTTCATGGCTATACACCCCACAGACAGGCAGAAAGGGAAACAAGAAAGAAGGCAGCAACGGAGAATAGAGTCCTCTCAACACCTTTGGGGAGATGCCGTGTGCTGGAGGGTGAGAGGAGCTGTTTCATGGGGAGGAGCTGTGTTATGAATGTATATATTTCAAGGTGGGGAGGGGAAGGAATAAACCAGTTTCCTGGAAGTGAAGAAAAATTGGCTGTCTTTGCAAAGTCTGAGGCCAGCTGGGAAGACAGAGGCGTGATTCAACTTTTTGTTTAAAGAAAACCCACTCCAAGTGGCAGAAATGTCCAAAAAAACCCACAACCAGCCCCAGCCCCAGACCCCTAAGTCCTGTACTAGGAGAAGGAAAAATCCAACTTTCTCTAAACACAGATGAGTCAATGTGAATAAAAAGTGTTCTTCATATATCATAAATTATGACTTTAGGAAGAAAACAGGCAGTTTTTCTTTGAACAGTAATATACAAATATTCCCACTGGCAGAACAAAAAAAAGGGGAGGAAGACTTCAAGTAGATCACTGCGCTCTTGCATTTTGTTAGCACTATCTGCTCAATTATCCTCTTCTCACAACATAAAGACTTCCTGATTGTATTATATTTATAGAAAATACGAGACAACCTCCCTAGGCTT
Source organism: Vanellus vanellus (assembly GCF_965231255.1). NCBI lineage: Eukaryota > Metazoa > Chordata > Aves > Charadriiformes > Charadriidae > Vanellus > Vanellus vanellus. The sequence continues at coordinate 8,794,244 of NC_138921.1, forward strand.
TTTCATACTGTTTTTTTTCTGTTCTTTACAATAAATTCTGTGAAAGGAAAGAAGTAACGTTTTATCTTCCCTATTTACATGCGCGCTCTAGACAAAGATAACAGAAGAACACAGCTAGTAGCTAGAAATGCCATAGCGTTTAGCAGAAGGTGAGGGAAACAGGTACACATATAGAGAAGGCTTGGACACAACCAGAGAAGCATCCACCCATGTGGGCTCTGATTTTGGTGCAGATCATTAGCTAAAGAAGGCTTGGCCAGCATTAAAACAAACTGAATGGCATTTGCGAGGAGGTCTGCTAACTCTTCTCTATTTCTATGGCATGGTTGTCCCAAAATGTAATGAGAAGGGACACGCTATTGGAAATGCTAGTTTGAATAAAACGAAACCTAAATCATTGACACTTGGGTTACACATATGCCCTTTTTAATGTACCTGCCATATTCAAAATTGCACATAAAAGCAAAGTTAATCAGCTGAAGTCCCACTCACTTTCCACAGGAGTCAACACCTTTGCCTTGTCAAAGCAAGAAAGATTTTGGTTTAGCTGTTTGTGACAGCAATCAAACTTGCATACAGCTCTACTGCAATTGTGCACACCGATCTATTTGCACACACATTTTTGTAACTGGCTCACTGCTCTGCTTAAAACACCTCCTTGAAATAACCTTGAACCTACAGCACATATGCAGTGTACATGCACAGATATAAATGCACGTGTGAGTTCAGCATTACCATTATAAAAATATTGCAGTATAGTGATGCTTCAGTTAAGCATCAAAATTCCATAGCTTATAATTTTACTTCACTACTTGGGGCAATTTCTGAGAAATACTGCAGTATTTTTAACAGCACATATACGAGAGACCATATATACCGCTGCTGGCCGCTGGTTTCCATAAATCTTTCAAAACCAATATTTATACTCCCATGAAGGAGAGCTGGCTGCTTATTTTCCATCTCCGTAAAAGTGGTCAGATCAATAGTTCTGTGTATGTTACTTGGAAACATGTCACAGCAGCCTCTAAAACCTCTTTTTCCTTTGTCTGAAATCGATTTCTGTAACATGCAAATATTAAGAAAAAGGAAGCTTTAAGTTTCCTCTTAGGATCCTTTGTGAATCCTTCAGAATCCAGACACCACGACGACGGAAAATTAAAACCCTGCCAGCAGTTTACCGTCTCCCCTGAGTGCCAGTCCGCTGTGATCCTAACACTTTGCTCCAAGCTATGAAATTCTGAAATTTGCATATTCTTCACTTTGGGATTGTTTCTGCAAAAAGGTAAAACACTGTGGAGCTGCCCGCCTGCAAAAACAACCCTCTCCTCGGACAACCTTCCTTCCTCTGAAGATGACTAGAGGAGGAGGAGGATTTCCATGGCTCCTCTATGCCAATGGAAAGGCAACACCACTGACTCTCTTGGCTTTAGATGTTGTTGCACACCCAATTTTTTAGTTAATATGCAGGATCAGGAAAATTAAACTTGTGTTATGGAGTCTTAGTTTGAGAAGGAGCAAAGAGACGTGCTATTCACTTGAGCTTTTTGTGAGAGACTTTATACCCCCCCTCCTTTTTTTTTTTTTCAGCACAGCTTGAGCCCTGAAGCTTTTATTAAAAAAATAAAAAAGGGAAAAAAAAAACCCAAACCAAGCAATGTACAAAAGTGGGGGGAGTAGAGAAGGTTTAACAAGCTCCAAGTCATAGATTATAAGCCGCTGCTAAAAATTTATGGCTGTTTGGATCTTTGCCACACTGAACAGATTGGCAAGCTGATCAGAATCGCAGCAGGCTGCCTAATGAGTCCCACACAATTTTTCACCCCATATTTTTCCAATAAAAAAGCAGTTAAATACCAACCGCAGCCACAGCAGAGCCTGCCATCTGGCTGCTTTTTTCTCCAGCCATCATTAAAATGGTTCTTGGCAGTTTACACCTCGCTTTTTTCTGTACAGATGTGGAACGAATTTTCTGACAACCCTTGGATGAAACAGGGGGCTTTATTGAGCTTTACAGATTAACTGCCTAACTTCTGGTCCTAATTTTAAGTGTCTTAGCACACCGGAGGCATCATTTTAAGTGAGCTAATTGTACGTATCTGAGCCCACCAGCAACATTTGGTTAAGTTAAAGTGAGATTCAAAATCAACATTTTGAAGAGCTGTGTAACCCACGTCACCACGGTCACCAATGTCCGGCCCACGCTGTGAGCTCACAGGGCTTAAAAATAATAACTATAAGGACAGTGCTCGAAAGTGTCTACAGGGGAAACCAAAGAATTATGGTTTCAACCCATTTATTGCAGCCAAATGAATATGAGCAGCCTTATTTCTTATTCTTTGCTTTTACTGTTGTCCCCATGCAGCAGTTCGGTTAGCCGGGGAGTAACGGAGCCCCATATTTGTGGTTACTCCACTGACCCGAGAATGGCGGAACGATGCTGCAGCTCCGAGTGTCTGGTCAGGCGTGCTCGAGCCACGGGGCAGCTTACTTGAAAGTAGCTCAACTCGCCTCTTTGCCACTGGAAGATGATCGTGAGCAGAGGGAGAAAAAAGCTGATCTGGGGGCACAGAATTTATGCACAGACCAACTATTTTCTACAATTAAAGTTTGAATCCAGAAATGCAAAGCAAAGGTCCTGTAGAAACCTAGAAAAATCAAAATATAGCTAAGAAGCACATTTAAAAACTATTTATGGGCCAAACAGAAGCAGGACAGGCTGGAGATGGATACAATTGGCTGAATGCCTACGGACAGTTTTGATTAATGTAGTCTGTAAGTCCGGGCAGTTTGGGGGATGGAAGCAGGAGGGGAGCCAGCTGAAGTGCAGTTAAGGTGCTCCAAAAACAGTGTTTCAGTCTCTCCCTAATGACTTGTCAAGACCACAAAGAAGCAGTGGAAGTGCAGGGACTGGAGCCCAGGTCCTGCGAGGGCAAAGCTGGAGGTCTGTCAGACCCCTCTTTCTCTCCAAAAAGATGACAAACAGCAGCAGAACATCAAGGAGGCTTTTTATCATTTTGCTTTCCTTCGCATCCCTAACACAGATTATTACTTATGCCAATCATCTTATAATGACCAGTGGATTTAAAAAAATGAATAATTTATAGGAATGTTGATAACATTTATTTGTTTTCAGCCAGGACTTCATAGAATCATAGAAATGCAGTGCAGAAAGGGACCTTAAAAGGTCATTCTAGACCCCCTGCTCTGAAAGAGATTACGGTGGAGATTATGTGCATAATAATGTAAATGACCCTATAACTGTACTCCAGAATCAACATTTTCATTAAGAAATATATTGCCCTTGTAATCCTGCTGGTTGGGTATGTAACCTTCAGAGTGCAAGCTGACACAACCACAGCTATCCAAGCCTGGAAACAGGCAGGAACAGTGACCCGGAGGCAGCACAAGTGGGCATTTATTCAGAAACCTACCAAGCACAGGCTGGAGATGAATACAACTGGCTGACCGTGTAACCATGGCTTTAATTAATGTATGCTTCTATGACTGTCCAGAAAGGGTGGCAGTTGTGGGGGACAGGAGCAGCACAGCAGTCAGATGAAGCCAAGAGTTGGTGTGATGGAGACAAAGGGTTCCACGTTCATGCTCTGCTGTTGAAGTCACTCTTGGCCCCCAAACTGTGATGCGTCCTATCCCCATTACTGGAAACGGCTGTGCAAATTGCTGACGAAAAAGAGAAAAAAAATTACCTCCATCTCTTTAGTGGGTGTTGAAAGCTCCAATTTATCTCCTACCGATCGACCTAAAACACCAGTTCACCCTAAAAGCACCGATGTTCTTTCAATGCACAACCCTGCAGCCCGGCAGCCCGCTGCAAACCTCGCGGCAATAATAAAAAGAATTGACTTGAGCATCAGTAGTCAGGTCAGACGGTTCTGGGGTTCCAAACTCTATAATTTGGGCCTGGTGTGCAGCACAGGGTAAAGGACCTTGTTTCATAGCAAAGTAAATTAAAACCCAAGCAAATCTGCCAGCGTAACTTTTTGTCCTATTACACTTCTGGTAAATGTTGCTTCTAAGAACCATTACTGTATGAAGAGGCACACACACACACACACTGCCTCGACATTTGCACTTTTTTATATAAACATTTTTACAATATTCCATTACCACAGAACGCACTAGCTAATAGCCAAATCCTTAAAGCTGCTAACAATCAAGTCTGGCTCAGAGTCGCCTCTGAATAACTTCCATTTCTTCAATGCTTTTGCACAGCAGGATTGCTAATAAACAACCGGGCAGTAAAACTACAAGTCAGCCAGTACTGCCTCTGTCTTCTCCAGTTCAGGGAATCGCTCTAATACAATGTGGAAACATATCCTGTGACCAAGCAGCCTCTGGGAATTCTTACATTTCAGGTTGGGTTGTCTTCATTTGGGTTATTTTGGGATATCCACAAAAATGAGTCCCAATTCCCTTTCCCTTGCTCTCCACCCCCTACAGTCACACACTCCACCAAGCAAACATTCTAGCTACTTAAATGTGGTCAGGGAATAAACTATTTCAAGAAAAAAAATAGTCTCATCTTAAATGGTTTCCATCCAATCAAATGATTTAGCCCAGAGGCTAAAATGATTTAGCCCTTACACAAGCCTAACACAATAGTGTTTGCATAACTTACTCGAGCTCTCTCTCCGTCTGACCCACGGAGAGTTCCCAGCCCACAGAGAAGACACAAAGATAACCGGGCACTTGATCCAGGGCTAGTTTTCATTTTATTTAGGACTCATCTAAATCGAAGGTTGGTAGGTTACCTGCGCACGGCAAACCACCCTTTGTTTTACCGATCTGTCGACAGATATGTCCTCAGTGCTGCGGTGCGCTCTGCAGCCCGACTGCACTTCCTACTGATGGGGCTAATCGGGAGCAAGAGCTTGGGAATGAAGTACTGGGGTGAGATGCTAAGCAGCAGGTGTATCTCCTTGCAGAAGCCCTGAATACAGAGGCCTTTTGTGCCCTGGACAGCCACGTCACTACAGAACAGCCTAAAATTCACATTTTAGGATTTCACGCTTGTTTCAGCCCTGCAGTGTGTTTTATTTTTATTGCTTATTATTGCTAAGTCAGTGTAACTGACATGTTGCCTTTACAGATAATGTTCTTACGGTGAATCTCAAAACTAGTCTTAGGGTTATTAATGATCCTTTCCTCCTCACTATTTTTAAGGGTTTATGGTTTAGATTTGAGATTTTAGCTGTAGGCAGAAATATGCTGCAAACTGATCCTAGAATTTTTCCCCTCGATCCTATTAAAAATAAATTCCCTTTATTGTAAAGGTAGAAGAAAATTCACAGTAAGGTAACAAATCAATCAGCGGTACTTTCAAGTTATTCATTTTCACTCCAAAACTTAATAAATTTAAACCACATTTTCTTCCTAAGGAACAAGGCTTTGCTTTTGCAATTAAAAAAGCTCAGCACTTCAAATCCATGGGCTGCGTGCAGAAAAAAGGAAAGTAAACAAGCAGAGCGCCTCTGGACTTCTAAACAGAAGAGCTGGACTCAGAGAGAGAATCTTAGAGCCAGTCATTTGGACGTCTTGGGGTTATATAGTTTGAATTCTGCATTTATAGGCATCAGCGGGAATTTTGCCAATGGCTTAACTGACTTTTATGTTATAAAGCTAGAATGATCCATTTTGATTAACTGCTCTGACCTCCTGCATAACACAGGCTTATAGCACGGGGCCAAGATTTCATCCCAAATCTGGACAGAAGAGAGATGCACAACATATGAGTCAGCAGGACAAGCACAACAATTTTAATTTCAAAATGCCAAATTGTGCTGGCAGGGAAAAACAGGGTGGATGATGGACAGTTCTGGATACTGAGAGGTTTCTTGAATTATTGGGAGATACTTGGCCATGTCAAGCAAGCTGACTGAGCTAGCTTTCATCTCTTGTTTTTAATTATCTTTACTCTTTTAGAATTTCCTTGTTGTGCTAAAAGTTGTCCTGGTGTAAGCCTCCTCCCCAGATTTAATCTTTTCGCTTGAGGCAATTGGGGCAGGGTTATTTTGACATGCAAACGAAGAGGACATATGTTGCATGCAAATGAGAGGGCCACAGCTTAGAGCAGACAGATTTTCTTCCCCTGCCCCAGGCATTTCTGTTGTTGCTTAACAGGATTTCCTGGGGATCTAGATCAACACTTTCCCATCAGGGTCTCTAAACTCCGGCTGCCCATCAGCCACCCAAGGGCAGCGGTGGGGAAGCAGGCCAGGCTCCCCTGGGTGCTGAGCCGACAGCCCAGCCACGGCTCCTGCTTTTAGAGGGGGCGGAGAAGGGTGCTGGGTGCCGCCAGGGCTCAGCCCCACCGAGCAGCAAGCGCGCCTTGAGCCAGGCTGACTTCAGAGACCTGCTTTGGGAAAAGCTGGCCCGAGGCCACCAGGCCGGCCAGCCTCACCCGCTATTTGTTCTTCTCAGGTATTAACATTGGAAAATTGGCTACTGTGTACTAGCAGTAACTTCTTAATGTTATTTAATACGCGTTATTGTATTCACATTGTAAAGGGCCCACACCCTGTTCTGATTCAAGACCTAGATACAGGGTCATTATGGTGCTATAAACACCACTTTTAAAAGCCTGACTATGTACTGACACAGTTTTTTATACGTGCAGAACAGACTCTCAAAACCACTCTCAAACGTCATGACGACGTTTTACACCGGGCTCATGTGTCCCCAGGATGGCATTAATTGAAATAGTACCGTGAAAGCAAAGGGAAACACATGAAACGGCAAGATCTGTGCAAAATAATTCTCCTTCGGAGATAAGAAATCAAGGCAATTGGAGAGGAAGCCAGATTCTGTGCTTGATCCTTCATCTTTGTTTGCCAAGATTGTAACAGTCATCCAAGAGCGAATGTTATCAGGGGAAGCATTTGAGAACTTGCCTTTGCTACTAAGAAAGGTGCTTAAATTTCAAAATACCAGAAAGGTCAGCTACCCATCCCCAGGCAAGAGTACTGGCAATGATACTTGCAGGACTTAAATATGTGAATTTAAAAAAAAAAAAAAAAAGTCTCATAACACTTGGCACAAATCACACCATTCATTGCAAGAAATCACTTCTGGCCAACCCAGCCCCAGGGGCTTAGAGGGCTGTCAGCAAACACCACAACCAGAATGAACTTGCAGGTCCCTCCCTTCGGTGCGTCCGCTCCAGCCGGGATGGGACTGCTGACTCCTGGGGGCGGGGCTTAGCTTTTTCAGGATAAACTAATTATATCAACACACTTGCCCACCATCCTAAATAAGGCAGATTTGGAACAGAGGCAGAGGAAGAAAGTCTTACAGATGGTACTGCCGCTCGGCAGCTTACAACAAGGCTTTGGTGGCCTCCTGACCTTTGCTGGCTGTCCCCAGAGAGCAGCCCCACAGGCACAGGCAAGAGCGAGTCAGATGGGGTCAACAGATGGCTGAGAATATGGTGCACATTAACACACATTCTTCATGTGTCTCTGGTCCAGAAATAAGCAGGAGAGGGGTTTGGCCCCACTACATTCAGCAAAACCATGGTCATACTGCATTGAAATCTCTACTGGCATCCACCAGCTAGACAAGTGCTTGCTGCCAGAGTTAAATATTTCATTCTTAATGCAATATGGCTTTGCTTTTGTGGTTTTGCGAAAGGCACGTTAAGTTCTCTTAAAATGTGTTAGGAAAAACCCTGATGCGTGATTTGTGCACAAACGGGTGCAGTTGTGTTGTGCATGTCAAACTGCGTATGGGTAACCTGATAATCGTATCATTTGCCTTGACGCCTCTCTAAAAAGACATCATTGTCCCTCTAATTTTGATTCCTTGTAAATAATCAATCAATCAATTAGCTAATCTGCTCAAACGCTCCCCCCGCCCCTTTATGCTTTCAATTAAAAGTGTGAAAGGCAAGTGCAGACAGATTTACATGACATTCCAGAGGCAAGCGGCGGCAATGGGTATTTTTTCACTGATCTTATCAGGTGCCCTTTAAGTACACTTGGGGTTTCTTGTGATCTTGACTGCTAAGCAATTCTGAGCATTCATTTTTTTCCTGACGGAAGACATGTCTTTATGGGGTTGCCTTTTGGGAAATTCCTCATATAGAATATCCAGCGAACTACTTCGGAAACAGAATTCTCCTTTCAAAAGCCTACCTGTGCAACCGTGGGGACTTTGTTTTTCTGAAACCCTGAGAATATGCAAACTGACACTTCTAGGAGTATTCCGACTTGGCTGGATTTGATGCAACTTTTGTAGAGATAGCAAAAGGCATCTGTCTTACATGAGGCTAAGCCCCTGCCAAATTTCACATCCTTGCTCCAAAGTATGGAGGCATGCAAGTTCCTTAGCAAATTACTTGCAAGTGCTTATAACATGACCAAAGCAATTTATTTCCCCCCCCACCTTATTTTTTGAGGGAGCCAAATCTTTCTATTTGATCTTTCAAAGAAAAGGAAATCGGCTGCAGGCAGTCACACGACATGGAAAATTTCAGCTCCAACAGCTTGGCAAAGCTACAAGCAGTTGACAACAGCCCTGTACGGAGAAGGGCCAGACAAGCCCAGGGTCGGGCAGGGCTTCCAGCTCCACCTGCAGCCTGGCCAGCAACGCATGGACGTTGTAGCAGGTCCATGCACTCTCCCATGCAGCTATTTTTAAGGAGTCAGGAGAAGTGATTTGTGGCGAGTATTGTGTGTGGATTAATAAAACACAGAGGCTGAAACGTAAGAAAGCACAGCCGTACGACCAGGGAGCTTCATAGCAGAAGATGGATCAACCGTGGCTACTCTATAGGACTTGAAAGCCTTACACATTATTCATACAGATTTGTAGTCTGCTTCAGACATTTCAGGTGATACTTGCTGCAATACAATCTTTACATATAATGCTAAATTATATCTTCAATCAAAAGGAAATGGAAAATCCTCAAAGTAAAAAATAAGTCAAGACCTCACCAAAAAAAAAAAAAATCAAACAAAGAAAATGAATTAGAACAGCACAAAACTGAGCAGCAACTGGAAAGGCACAACAGTTTCCCCCAAGCCAAAGCCTTACTCATGTACACTGTGTAAAATATTCTTTCAGGAGCTAGCCAATTTTCTTTTCCAAAGATTCAACACAATCAAGCTTATTATTAAATTTTACCCGCCTGTAAGTGGCAAGGATATATTTGTTAGCATAAAGCATTAGTGATCACACTGATCTGTTTTTCAGATGAGAGGTGCCATTGCCCTGTGGACTAAAAATGGCATTGCAGGTATGTCGCATTCAAGTCCCCGTGGGGTTATTAATTCCTGGGGGCACTGAGGCAACACCACACTCATTTCTGCTACATAACTACCTTAATATCCTTTCCATGACACAACCATTGCACTGCAGCTAGAAAGAGTGCCACCACTACTTTAAGAGCAACAGCCAGCGATCTCAGCTATTTCAAGTGAAAATCTAGTTGCACTGGGGTCTGTAAGAATTTTGCTGTAAATTTTAATGCACCAGGACCTCACCTTTGGTATCATTTTCCCCTAATAAAACAGGGATGATCACACTTGCAGATCTGTTAGAGTGGGACAAGGACAAGTTAATGTGCGTTCTGCATTCTGAATGTGTAGAATAATAAGTGCATGAATTATTTATGTGTATAAATTTAAACTCTTTGATTGAAATGTAAGACTGGTTGATTAGAAATAAACTTCCTCCATCTTTGATACCTAGGTGCTCTGCCACAGGAGCTTAAAACAGCGTGGGCTCCCTGGTTGCGTGTTCCAGCACTAGTATTCATGAAATAACACAGTATTCCAGAGCTGACCCAGCTGAAGAGAAGCCATACAAAAGTACCCCCAAGTCCCCAACTCTTCAGCCACATGAGTTTACTGGACCACCTTACTGCACAAACAGAGTGGTGGTGGTTCCAAGGGGAACACGTGGCTGAGACTAAGCAGCACCAGCTTAGATCAACATCAGTTGCCATTGAACTTCACACCAGGTTAAACACCAGTCACTGTTAAATCTAACTCCTCCTAGAAATGTTGTTTGTTTCTTGAAAGCAGATATATCTGTATCTCTAGCTATCTCTCCCAGTAGTGCAGTAGCTTAACAGAGGCTGATCAGTGATATCCTGCACTTAATGCTTTAACCACCTCATTTAATAATCTGCAAAAAGAAAAAAGGCCCAGACAATTAATTGATGTAGTGATTTGTTATTGGGGGGGTCCCAAAGGTAGAGCTGCAAGAATAAGAAATGTGTATTGAGAAAACAAAGTCACACAACCAACAATACTCTGTGTAGATAAGGCCCCTCAGTCAAATGCGCTCTCTTCTTGCTGATGGGGATTTAAGTTAGAGCTTTTAACGCTCTTTGCTCCAGACACCAGGTAGGTATCAACCGAAACATGGCTTTCTGTAAGAAAAGCATAACCCCTTATTTGAAAGAGTCTTTAAAAACAATTTAAAATTTTTTTTTTTTTAAAAACAATTAGCCCGTGGCTTCATCATTATGAACTAATGTTCTCAGTCATTGGGCAAAACGTTTTCCAGTAACTTCAGTTGCTGTTGATACAATTTATGTGCTCAGTACAGCACTGGAAATAATAACTGAGTACTTGTCCCATAATGTCAGAGCAGCACGCTCAGTGAGGGAATGTGTGCAACTTTGTGATTTTGCCTGTTTAAGGTTCAGATGCTGAGTGAGGAGTTTGTATATAACGTGAAATGGGGTAAGAGAACGTCTATTATTAATGCAGCCTCATGAAGCAATTAATTTGCTGGGTCATTAACTCACCGCCTACACAGAAATCCCACAGCAGAAACACCCTGGTTTAAGTTCAGCTGAAGGCACTTACGTGTGGGGCAGTGTCTCCAAGACTCGCAGGTGTCTGCGCTGAGCCCGGTGCCATGAAGCAGTACGAACGGTACCACGTTTACTCCAGATCTGCATGACCACCTCAGTGGAGATCATCATCCATCACTCCTCTGCTTTGCTTACAACTTTCCTCATTAAGCTCAATGCATATTTAATTCCAGTTCACACAGTCCATGCTTTACACTGAGCAGAAACACCATACTCAGTTCACCTTTCATTTCCAAAATATATTTGCTCACTGTTTTTAAGCAACACAGGTGGCCTTTGTGCACATGCATGCCAGACCAGACTTTTAATCCATCTGAAGTCTTTCAAAACAGCCGCACAGTGTTGCCAACACCACCCAGAGCTGCTGGTGTGGATGTGGTAGAGGAAGGTGAGGAAGAAATACTCATATTTTTGGAAATTATGTTCAAAAAATGATGGCTTTCACACTTTCCTTGATACAAGGTAAGACATGCTGGCTTCTCTCCACCTAAGGCAGCCTTCCCTCCCAGCCATTATCAATAATCACTGTTCCAGCAGCCTGATGCATATGCTGGCTGGCTTTGCCGCATGAAGTCTCTCTCTGCTGGAAGAGGCATTAATTATAAGCAGGCAAGAAGAAACTTCTGCAGCATTGATGGCTGCTCTGCTGGGTGCATTTCCTTGTACTAAGCTTGTTTTCATTAACTTTCCAAATAAATGATAAAAGGCACAGGCATGGGCAACAGAAAGACAAAACCATAATCGCTGGAGTAGCTGGCTGGCTTCCTCTATGTATATGAGGAAGCATTGTTTAGATCTGTGCGAGTGCACACATACATAGGCATTCCTGCTGAGCAGTTTAACTAATCCAACCACCAGTATAAAATACTAGCTCGCTGTGAGCTCGAACACTTGGCTACCTTCTTGGTATCGCGGTTTCAGGCTAAACCCAAACTCACTTAGGGTAGGAAGTTTTGTGTTCTGCCTTACGGACTTGGTAAAAATAAGTTAACAGAGAGGTGAATCGATGGCACTTTGTTCTTACCAAGATACAATGCCGACAACACTCAGGTTTTTAATATGAAATATTGATGACTGTTATATTGACGATTATGCTGATTAAAATTGTGGTTATTGATTGTGTTGATAATTATTGCATTTTATATACATGAAGGTGCTCAGAGCCTGGGCCAGAAGAGAGACTTCCCTCCAAGTGCTGCCCAGACAGACAGCAAAGAAGAATATCTGATGAAAGTTCAGCTTAAGTACCAGGTTCCAAGTTTAAAAGTTTTAAAGGAGAATGGTGCTTGAGCAGGAGTCACGGCTTTCACCGGCAACTGCAAACTAATCTTCCAGACCTCACAGATACGTTAAAAAAACAAAACAAAACAAAACAAAAAACTGAAAAGCACCCATCAGCAGAAACATTAAAAGGCAGATTAAAAAAAATACCCCTAATTCAATGTGTTGTTCTGAATAACAATTTTTAAGAAAAATCACATTATTTTCCGGAGCCTGACTCATGATTTTTAAACATTAGGGGGTTTGCCAAACTGCTGGTATAAATCTGGAACCGCTCCACTGACGTCACTGAAACTGCACCAATGTAAAAATGGCATCAGGGAGAACAGAAACAGGCTGAGAGAATTGGACAGCTGTGACCACTAACACAGGCTGCGCATTAGGAAAGATCAAAGACTAATTTTTACAAAACATTTTGGCTTGGTTTTTATTTTACTGAATTAGGGTTAAACACGTCCCACATTTGCTCTCAGTAGCTTGATGGGCTAAAAATTCTTCACTGACTTTTGAACACAGCATAATACCAATGGGTATTTAGTTGGTTGTTCTGAGAGGTCCTTCTATCTGCTGCTAGGAGGCTTCAGACACTCAAAATACAAGATTATCTTTCCTCCTAACTGCATGACTGCCGTGAGGATGCCATGGCAGATAAACACAAACTTCTGGTCTAAAGTCCCACCCCGCTCCCAGACTTCATTACTCAGAAACATCCCCATCCTCTTGGCAAGGGGAACAGAGACCAACAGGAATGCCTCCAAAGGTTAAACACATGAACCTTTTGTCATGTTAAAAAACGAGAAAAGGGGGAGGAAAACAGAGCACAGGCGGAGGAGAGCACTACAAATCAGGCCAACTGACTGCTCAGCAGAAACAGAGGGCAAAGGGTGTGCGCACCATTATCCAGCAGGGAACACGCTACCCAGAACCACTGTTCACCCCCAGCATCTGCAGAGGAAACAATCGCCATAATCGAGAAACCCTCAGAGCTAGCAATTTTTAGGCACGGATTTTGTATCAGGAAATGCGGGATCTTGGCAGCAAGCGCGTTACTGATACGAATGATAAAACAGCAGGGTTATATGAACATGTCTATCTCCAAGGCCAGAAGAAAAGAAAAGCTAAAAATCTCCAAGGTCCTTTTCGGAGAAGAATCATAAAAGCTACAGACTGCATTTCCCAGGTATTTTGTATCGTTATTAAATCTGTTTCTAGCATTACACCTTTAAGAAAGATCAAAGGTAGGCAGCGAGGGAAGGAGGTACACACCGATTTCCACTAATTGAAGCAAGCTGAAGCCTCCAGCACCTTCTGGGTTCTCCCAAATTTCCCTCTCTATCTCAGCATTTCCTCTGCCCTCCCCTGCGGCCTCCCTGCCCCAGCCCTTGCTACAGCGAGTGCATCCAGATGACTGACACAACAGAGATGCCTTTTATAGCTGTCTGGGTACAGGAGCACGAATAAAAACATCCCAAATCTCAGTACAATCACTGGCAGAAACTCACTGCAGTTCTTTCTTTGTTTAATTTCCGTGCCTCATTTTTTCCACCTTTAAGAGAGGACATCAAAGAACATCAGAACATTTAGGAGCCGTTAACAACGCGTGTATCAATACCAGTATCAGCAAAACACTGCATGCAACTCATCCCAGTAACAAAACCTATCAAAGCAAAGCTGTACTGGTAAAAACTAGTTTCTCAGCATAACCGTATGTGCAGCAAGGGTTTTTGCCAATCTCCTCCTACCCCAGACCAACCTAATTAAGCTGCTAGAACCTGTAGTGTAAAGATAACCATGGCATCCCATGTGGGGCTTTGTAATAACCTGACTCTGACTCAAGCGCGATAACGCTGAGAGCACCGTGGATTCCGCACTCAGCTAAAGAAGCGTACTTGGATACCTCTTTTCTTACCATTTACTTTCTCCGGCGTCTCTGCTTCCTTCTCTCATGCATCTGTGCTTTGATTATAAGCTCTCGGGGGACTCCTGGGAGGTGCTGGCTTCCCCAGAGAGGCGAGTCAGGGTCTGCACTAGCTTCTACAGAGGCTACAATTTCCATCCAGTCATCCCCCTGCGCTTGTGTATTAGCAAGGAAGAGAGTTCCTTGTAAATGCCTCCAAGGGTCAAGCACAACTTTGCCTTTGATGCTTAATAAAGTTTTGAAATCAAAAGCACTATGTAAATGTTGTTCTTATTATCAGGTAGGTGTGCTCTGGTTTTCTTCCAGGAGAGCTCAGCTGCTGAAAGTGGCTGGTATTAGAAGCAGGTCTCGCATGTTCGGCATTCAGCTTTGCAGGGAGAAGACTGACATAAGAGCTTGGCACACAGCAATGAAAGAGGATGCAATCTGATTTGGCAAATTAGCCCCTGGGATGATGCAGTTGCCATATGTACCTAGGTGCCAAATTTCAAATGGAGCAGAGTGACCTGACCCTGACCTTTGGCTCAGAGCGCTAAATTCCCTCTCCAGGGAGCCTCTCTAGCCTGAAGCGTGTTTCAAAGCTGTGAAGAGAATAAACGTATTCACCTGGGGGATATTTACAGCAGAACATTTGTTTTCACTTATGCTGAAATCTAAGGAGAGTTTTGGTAGAGTCCCCGCATGTCATTCATTCCAACAACAGGTTTTGCAACTCTTCTTATGCAGGTGTCTGAGGCCTGTGCAAATCTCTCTGGCTGACCACAAGTATCTGATGAACTCTCTGTTCTAGCCAATAATTTGCCCAACCTGGGATTTTTCAAACAAAAGCAAACATCATCTTCTTTCTCACTCTTACCAAAGACACGACAGTACAAGACAAGGAGGCTGCCAGTTACAAAACTTTGCCACTGTTCATAAGTATACTCAAGAAGTTTACAAGTAGTATCGTAAATAATTTAACCTACACTTTCCAAAAGCTGATTGAAGTGTTTTGTTTTGGTTTTTTTAATCCTTGCAATGCAAACTAGTAGTTATCTTGCTAATTAAAAACAATTGCTTAGTGGGTCATCAGACAGCGAGTTAGACAGGTTAGACAGAAGAATGAATGTTAACTAGAGGCAACAGATGGAGCTTTCCGAGCTTCAGACTAGTATTGTGATACCCAAAATACAGGAACAGTAAAGAAAGATAAGCAAAGGCAAGTAAGGGTTCAAAGACAAGGCAGATTAGTTAAAATAGTTCTATGACACAAAACAACTTTAGATCTTTACAGTCCAGTTCAACAATGAAAAGCCACTTATGCTCAAAAGACAGCCTCCATGTGGATATGCTTTCACTTGGCCTTTGGCTTTATTATTTCAGTTGACTTGCATTGATTGTTCAAAGTACCCTGGTATAGACACAAAGCCAGAGATCATCTCAAACACATGCCCACTCTTCTGGAAAGCAGCATCAGCCCTAGAAAAAACTGCTTTCCTTTTTTCCAACCCACTCAAAGATCAGTGGTTTGAAAACTTACCCAAACACTTTCTTCAGATTCAAGTTGTGCTTGAAAGATATTGTAGAAGTATTCACAGAAAAGCTGACAGAGGAACTGAATGCATCACTACGGGCCATGCAGTCAGCTTTGGGAAAGGCAGCAGTATAGATAAACCAGGCTTCCATTTAGTCAACTAGCAGAAATACATCTTTATTTTAAGGAACTGAGTCACTTCTGAAATGCATCATTTGTTTAAATTACAGGAAATAAAGGTTTACAACCAGGGACAAGCTTGGCAAACCTTGTTAACAAAAAACAATGGTTTGTACAATCTGCAGAACCTGATCTCTGAAAGGCCGATACATCCCTAAAAGCAGCAGCAAAAGGGGAGGCAAGGCTTTTATGTTTCTATCCAAGTTTCACACAGAGAACATCTGTTTGCACCCTAAAACATACACAGGCATTTGATAAACACTTTCTTCTCACTTTAGGACGGCTCTTTGGCTCACACAAAATTTAACGCTACTTTTATACACACACCCGTTTCACATGCCATACAGCCAGGCATGCTTAAGGATGCAAAATGAAGAATTCTTAAAAATTTGGGAAAAAATACTTAGGATTGTCCACACAACCTTAATCAAGCTCTCCTTTGCATGCATGCTTTAGCTGAGTAGTAAAACCCTTTTGTTTTCAAAATTTGGCTCCCCCGTTTCCTCCGTCCCCTACAGCAATCCCTTCACAGGCTCTGGTTCCCCTGTCACCACATCAGCCCACACCTCCACCCTGCAGCTTCTGCCATCTTCCTCCACACTGCTGGATGCCAACAGGAAAAGCCATAAGCATAAATGGGACGTGCTTTTGCCATCTCCCATCTTCTCTGCTCCAGAACTTTGCTGGCAGCAAGGAGGAGAAATAAGTGGAAGAGGACCCTGTGCTGAAGTGTTTCAGCTGAAATTCACCCACATAATTCAGTCTGAAGAAGATGCTCAACAAAGAAATTCACAATGATGAAGTCTGGTCAGACTGTAAGCACATGAAAGCAGAGCCTCGTGCTATAAACTGTAAGACAACCTTAACATCTGGCTTTCCTTCCTGTTCTGTTTACAGGAGGGTGGGAAAGACCTCTATGTTTTGTGACTTTGAGAAGAATGAAGAGAGCACATCTCTCAAGCTCCCCTAAAATAAATAAGGATAATTTGTATATCCAGGATGACAGTAAAGCTTGTCAGTAAGAAGCTTCTGGCAGAGCATGAAGTCAGCTGCACATGACAGAGACAAATACCTTTTCAAGGAAAAAAATTGTGCTGAGATTGGACAAGATTTTCCATACTCATCTTGCCTTTAGAAAATAACCCTGAACTTTACTCTTATAAAAACACACCGAGAGACAAGCATCTTTTACCTTGCCTTGGCAGCTTCAGAAGAACACTAGGAATAAATCATACGAACAAACAAAATACTCATAAAAAACCCTCGCTGCATGACACAGACTGGAGCAGAGGATGCACTGAAACACTGATTCACGAGCAATACCTCTGAACCTGCTATTGTAAATGTCATTTCCCAACACCTCCCCATTCCTACCAGCCGGCTAAAGCTGCAATTAAAGAAGTGGGAGTGCTCTGCAAGCCTTCTCTGTCTGTAACAGACCCACATCCAGCTATTTATTAGGTAATCCAATTACTCTGATGAGACCTTACTCCATGCATTTACGTCTAGTCAGACTACAGGGACAGCCTATCAACCTGGGTGTTTTCTTACGATGCAAACCTCTGTTCCTCTAATAACAGAGGCTATTACAAAACATAGCTACTGCACAAAACATTGCTTCTCCTTTGCATCTCTCCTTCTCTCATCATTTTCCAGTTGTTTGGAGAGCAATTACATGCCCAACCGCAAAGGAGAACAGGTTGAAACCAGTCTCCCGCACCCACTTCTCGCACTGTGCTTTCTTCCAAGCCTCCCCTCACACCTGGGAGGAGCTCCCCATTAACATCTACAGAGCCGCCTCATTGTTTTCCTCGTGATTTTCCTTTATGGCAACGCCGTTGATGGCAATTAGGCCTCTCAGGTATAACAAGGCCACTGCTTACCATGTTGGCTTATGGGACCTCTTTAGAGCACACACATCCTCTCTTTTGCTTTTTTGCTGGAACATGAGCTCTCTGGAGTGGTGACAGCCTTTTGATGAAGTACGTAGCCTGGTGTGGATATGGTCCTTGGCTGGAGCTTCTGGGGGCTTTGATACAGCAAATAATACATGGGTGTTTTCCAGCATCACCCCAACAAAGCTTTCTTTGGAAATCAATGACAAAGTTGTGAGACCAACTGTCAAAGCATCTAAGCCACGGCCTCTTCTGCAACAAGGGCTCAGAAATCTCTTGCAACTAGACCCACAAAAGAAACTTTGAAGAACTTGGGATTCCTAGCCAATGCGTGAGGCAAATCCCAGTTTACACTCCATTTGAAACAGGCTCTTCCAAGGGGTGCAGGGCTTTTGCTTGGAAATGTGCCGAAGGAGGACCTTGGTCTGTATCCATTGACCTCTGATGACAGAGATTAGATAACAAGTGAATGGAAGTGCTTTCAGCAGTGGTGGTGTGTGCTGAGAGACATAATGAAGAGCATGTATCATGGCAATACTCAGCATATAAAATTCGCTGGAGAGATTACCCAGTGAGAAAAAGAGGCTTTGGTATGCCCCTGTTTGTTACATGGATTTTCCTGACTTTACTGGAGTAAAAAATACTTTCCAGCTCTCTCCTGCTCTCAAAAATGCTACAGACTCTGCACACTTCTGAAGAAACTTTCAGTTTTTGATGCCTAAGGGTCACTTCTAAACACCCTTTATTCCCTTCTCTTCAATGCTCTTCACACTATGCTTTGACATGAAGCGTCTGATAAAGTAAGACCCAAAAGCTAGGGCACAGGAGAGGAAGGCATGCAGGTGTAAGAGTGGGCACATCAACGGCCATGTGAAAATGATAAATAAAACCAAAACCAGTACAGGAGTTTCTAAATGCAAAGGATCACGGTAGCCTGTCTACGGGTTCACAGGCAAGATTTCTCATTTAAACAACTAGCTTTTCTTATTTTTTTGGCACTGTCATGTGACACAGCCCATAAAATTTGTGTAGGAGCCAAAATTTTGAGGGACAGACACTCTGTCAGCCTGTGCTTCCCAAAATACTTTGAGCCTTTCTGGTGCAACATAAGTAACTCAATATAACCCAATGAAGTTTGCAAACCAGGAAATTGTGCTGTATCAGTAAGAAATAAGTATCCAAGGCTGGGTTCACTTCAAATAGACCCAATTTGCTATGCAAAATACAAAGCTGGACAAAATATAAGAGGCTTGTTTCATTAGCTAAAGCTTTTGATCAGCTACGTGTAGAGGAAACGCCATAGTATTTGTAGTAACTCACACAGAGCTTTTGTCGTGCTTCCAACCAAGTCTGCCCAGTTTTACACTCCTTTCTTCTAACTGAACACAAATAAGATTACACCTTTGGGCTTGGGATTATTTCTAGTGGAATAACTTTACACCTTTCACCTTGCTGTGTCTTAATGTCTTGCTTCCAACCTTTACTCAGGTCAAAGATACTTATAAACCTCTGCCCATGAGAAAGCCCACCCCAGGTAGCTTCTACAGAAGCAGAAACTACTGTCTACCTCCTCTGTGCCTGGCGGTGCTACTGGATGTAGGGTCTGCTACAAGCCGGACCTCATCCAAGCCACGGGCACCAGCCAGGTACAGACTCCAAAGCCATTCTCCCTGCCGTGTGTCTCCTTCACCTTGTGCAGGCAGAGGCAGCTGCTCCGAGGAACAGCTCTTTCCTGTGCGAAGCTTTATGGAGCCCTGGAAACATCACAGCTGCCTTCATGGAGCAGCTGATCTGCACAGGAATCCCAGTAATCAAATCATGGCGGTGGTTTCAATGCTATTCCCCCATCACTGTATGAAAGGCCACCGGGCAAGGATTACCTAGGACAATTTAATTATGTGTGAAAACAGCTGCAAAGCTTTATGGGGTTTTAGAGTTGTTGTTCTTTGGATAGGAGGGGGGAAAGGAGAAGGAATTAGATATGGAGCAAGCTGGCCGGGGATGACCTGTGATGGCAGGGAAGCCCACTGTCATAGACACACACGAGCAAAAGATTAAGGACTGATATATACAAAGCCGTTTTTTCTCAAAGGGTTTGCTTTCCATGACTTGTCACCTGGAACGGGGTCAGTGTGACCTGCTGTGTCTCCCACACTCCTAGTGCCATGAGAGATGACCGCTCATTTCCTGCACCCACCTCTTTATCAAACGAAAAGGCTACTTTGCCACTGTTTACCTATACTTCCGTGTTAAGAGACCATGGTGGCCTAAGGGGAAGAGAGGTGCATTCCTGCTGATACTAGTTGAAATCTTGGTCATATTTAAATTAAAGTGAGTTTTATTACTGCCTTCAAACAGGCTAGAGTTTCACCCAGGAGAATACAGTGTCTGGAGAACAGAAGGTAGCAAAGTCCAAGGCAAAACTCCACATTATCTTTTAAACCACCTTGTCTGAGATATTTTGCCCTCCTTGATTCCATTTAAAGGTCTCCGTGCTTTGCAAAATATCTGTAGAAGAAAACAAACCACCACAGAGAATACTTCACTTGGTATTAACTTTCATAAGGCACGATGAGAGCTCATCAATGCAGTCTGTAAGCTGGTTGATTTAAGGACTCCACCAAACATGTCTCACACAGGAATTACAATACATGTGGTATTTGTTTGTTTTTGTTTTTATTTCAATTTTATTTCTGGATTCTGCTTTGCTTTGTAAGTTATTTTTCTTGCATGACAAGCAATATCCAATTATTCATGCACTGCCTTTTTTGTTTTGTTTTAAGCTGACATTTTGCCCAAGCTTAAGACCACAAGATGCCTACTAGAGCGGTTCTCCTAGCTTCAACGAGGTCTCCCGTACTGCTGGCTTTTAAAAATTAGTACATACTAAACCTAATACACATACAATCAAAGCACACAGTTAGTGACATCAGCCACAATTTCCCCTCCACATTCGTACGTGCATTTTCTCTGTGTATGTACAATGGTGTTTCCAACCTGAAAACAATGCATTCAAGGAAAAAATATAGTTTTGTGCGATGGGATTTCGAAGGGAGCCTGAAGGACTTCGGTATTCCCAGACTATAAAGAAAGTCCAGAGAACAGAATGCTTAACATCTCCAGCCTCCTTTGAATTCCCAGCCTTACTGAACCAAGAATAAAGAAAGCCTGGCCCATAAGCAGGAATCCACTAATTAAAGAGAAATGGGGCTTATTTGTCTTGGTTTCTGAAGTCACAGTTCTCTCCACTTCTGAAAACACAAGTTTCTCACCAGTTTTTTTCCGCCCTAGGGCTGTGACCTAAGCAGCTTAAATGATACACAGATTTTGGTTGAAATCTGCTCCTTATTTACTGGACTTCAAATGTGCAAGCAATTACTGAATGGGTCTCGTTTATTGAATAAAAGTATTTAGGCATTATGTTTACAAAGGCCTAGAAACATTAAAATCTAGTGAAAAACAATTATTTTTACAGAATACATCTGCAAGCAATATGAAGTCATTTTGTTTTTGTAAATTTCTCTGTAATAGACTTATTGTTGATGTGGAAAATGTTCACATTGCAGCAGTGAATTATTTTGAAATGCCAAACTTAATAAAGGAGAAATTATTGCAAATAATATCACAACCCTTCAGGAAAAAAAAAAGCCAAAATACCAGTGGTTTCCTGACTAGTCAATCCTCTTCGGATTGGCAGACCTCTTCAGACTAATCAGGAAGAGTTAGACAAATAGTTACTTTATTATGGAGGCTGTCAAATAAATCAGAATCTGGTGAGCAACTGTTGCTGAGCCCTGCAGCCCGGCTGGCTTCTTTTCCTGTAAAACCAAGGCAGTTACAACAGACCCACGTATGTGTGTGTGTGTGTCTGCAGAGCAACGTGTAGGCTTCAGGCCTCTAAACAAAACTTTTTCCAAATTTGGGCCAGCATTTTTCTTGGCTTCCCCAGGTTTTGTTGTGGAACATGGCTGAGAGAAGAAATGTTTTCTAACCAATTAATTCAAGTCACTGCTGTTATTTTTAATGGAGGGCTCTGAAGCTCAGCTCACAAAGGGTAATGAGAAAATAATGTTTTAAACAACATCATCAGAGGAATTAGGCCAGGCAGTTGAACTGCATTATATGATTCTTGCCACAGAGTTATTTTGCCCCCCAAATGTTTGTTCTTTACAGTGGCACGACGAATGGGAATTTTGCCTAAGGTACGAGCCTGAGACATGGCCACAACTGACGGTCACAGAACTGCGAGTTTCGGCAATCCCCCACAAGAAATGGTTGCTTGCACCGCTACCCTGCGGACTCCAAACATGCTCCTAACGCCAGTAGGTTTTGCCAGTTTGGGAACGAGTGAAAACTGAGGTCTTGTTTTAGCAGGGCACTGGGGCACATTTAATCCGCTGTCCCACAGCACTTCAGCATGTATTTGAACTGATGCAGAGGAGACTTAGGTACATAATTAGACTTCAGCATTACTCAGTCATTCTGCTGAATAGAGGGAAGAAGAGCGCTGCGTCGAGAGGTACGTAACAACATCACCTTTTGCACCTCCACTCAATCCATTTTGTGTTGTTTATCTACATCGCACAGTATTGATTTGAAAGGCAATCACGGGGCAAAGGGAAGGCAAAAAGGAGATGGGGCAGGGAGGGAGGAAGAAAGTTTGAAACTAACACCCAGAAGGGGTCTAACGAACACTGGGGCTTACAGTCCTGTTTGAAACGTTTTCAAGCACAGCTATTATACAGAATATATTCACCACCTGAACAGCCAAGAATTATAGTTGGAAACTGTAAGATTGTACAGGCAAGAACTGTACTAACTTCTGCATCCTTTACATCCACAGCAATGCAAACTGGCAGCACTGACAAATCAATTCAACACCAGTGATGCTGCAGTGATGCTTGCTAAGAAGATGGGATAGAATAACTTTTGAAGCTAATAAGATG
This sequence comes from Vanellus vanellus, assembly GCF_965231255.1. Lineage (NCBI taxonomy): Eukaryota > Metazoa > Chordata > Aves > Charadriiformes > Charadriidae > Vanellus > Vanellus vanellus. Next base: position 8,816,823 of record NC_138921.1, read on the forward strand.
GCTTTAAAACATCCTTTTTTTTTGCACTGGACCACATTAAAAGCAAACAGCACAGGTGGACTTGCACCTGCTTCCAGATGAAAGCGGTAGCTAGTGTAGTGCTATTCTTAACATGAATTAACTTTTAATACAGATCTGCTTTAGTTCTAATTGACTTTACAGTGCTACTAAAAATAACCATTCATCTAGCTGGCAGGCATGCTTCTCCCCTTCCCCGTGTCTCAATATGGACAGGGAACACTAACAAGCACAGTTGGTGAACAACTGTCCACTGCTGGTAGCAGAGCTGCTGATCACTGGGATTTGTCTGCTAAAAGTAATTTATTTGGTGCAAAACCCATCCCCCAAATTTAGCTAGCTGTAGCCTATGTTGCCATTCCCACATGCATGTATGAAATGAACATGCTGCCTCAGGGTAAATTCAACTGCTCCCCAACAGCAGCCTGCATGCCTGCTCCTACCCCATGGCTCCGAGAGGGGATGCTGAAAGTGCTCTTCATTGCTCATCCCAGCGCACGGCCCGGGCTGACTATGTGAGGTAGAGGGCCATGGTGGGCGCAGGGCAGCCTGTACAACTACCAGTGGTACCCCACCACGGCACGCTGTGCCATGCAGGCCAAGATGCAGGAAGCTTTCTCCTTCCACCTCCACTGGTGCAGGTCCCCGCTGCTCTCATCTGTGCTGGGATGAGCACATGCCTGTGCCCCGCTCTGTGGACAGGCACTGTAAAGGGCAACTGCTGTTCTCCTCCCATATGCAGCTTATTTCCCATTTCCTTCCCAGTTTTTCTATATGTTAGCTATATTTTGATTTTTAAGTGAAAACAAGTTTTTACTCATCTGTTTAAGGCAACTTGCCCTTCCATCTGGTTTATACCGTACATCATCACCTATTGTCCTGCCGTGAGCCAATTTCTGAATGTTTGAGCTGTTGATGGCTGTTGGCGATGATGTACGAAGCAGAAACAAAGCCAGAGTTGCAAAGGCTTCGAAAGGCTGAGGATAACTAAGAATGTTGTTTTGACTCAACACAGACATATACACCGAGAAGCTGTCACTTCTTCCAACCTTGCTCTCCCTCTCCGGAGCCACCTTTTAATTTGTTGCAGTTGCACAAATGATCTCTTGTGTGTTAAGAGTTCAAAGGAAACAGCCATCCAAAAACCATCTTGATACTCCGCCACCTTAGAAAACACTTCTCCGATGAAGTTATGAAAACAGGCTCTAATGCCTTAGAAAGAATAAGACATTCAGTGTAATATGTAAAGCTTTATGACTTCTTAACAAAGCAAAACCAAAACATATTCCAGTTCAGCTAAAGGTAATTATTTTTTCAGGAATCGTCTATCACCAGCAGAGACAGTTAGGGTGTAGAAGGCAAACATCCAAGGGTTAGTTTTGGCTGAGACGGTACAGTCTGCCATCCAGACTCGCATAGAGAGGGCTTAGAGCACAGAGCTAAACAAGAACACCAGGAATTTGTATCCCACAACACTTCTCGTTGATTCACTGCAGGGCCGCAGGTAAGTCGCATTTTCTCTGAGCCTCAGTTTCTTCAGTGGAAAATGCTAATAACGATGTTTCTTCAATTTCCTAACAGATGTTGGATATAACATGCTCACAAATAATTTCTGTGTGTTATTTGTACTCCAGGAGTGACCAGGAAATGCTAGGTCATCTCCTCCACGGGAGGACACACTCTGTCTTATGGATCCTAAAATCTAACACTTGCAGTAAATACAAACTACCACTAAACGCACACCATCCTATGTACAACGTTTGGTAGGTGTTGTGGGGAAGAACCACAGATTAGTCCTTGTCAGCAGCCTATCTCATGGAGAAAACCACCACCAAGAGATTGCTGGCTTACAGCCCAGAGGCCAGCAGCACGGGCAAAGCAGAGGAGGTGCAAGCGATGCCATCAGACAAAACCAGAGAGATGGGAAAATGGTGCGGGATCTTGAAAAGTAGGACAAGAAACTCACATTTCACAAAAAGGGGGGAGTAAAAATACAAGGATGGGAGAGAGACAAAACCTTTTCGGTGGGATGTACAATGTCTTTTTATGGGGACGAGATCAATAACCATGACACAAGAAATTCTACTTTCTCCAACTTCACCTTCTGTGGGTAGGGTGAGGTTATCTGTTAAAGAGGGCAAAAGTGACTGCAGTCACTCAGTAACCAGGATCTGAGTGTCCATAATATATATATATTGACATGTATTACACACGTTGGTCACTTCAGCCACCTTTGTGGCAATTAATAATAAAAACAAACTCTTTAAAATCTTTGTGGGTTATCAAAGGTTACTCTGCGCTTTTATCCTCGCATGATACCCTTAACTCAGTTTATATACGAATGGGATCCCTTTCAACTTTAGGCAAATGTTCTTTTATATTTATAACATTCAGAATAGCTACGCATGCTTGATTACCTTTAAGACACTTATCACGATTCCATTTAAAAATAAATGAATCCCATTTAAAAGTGACTTGTCCCCATTTTCTAGTATTTATGGACAAGGACATATGGGGCTGATTTCTCTCATTATTAAGCAGCATGTCTGAGACTTAAATCATTTAAATTATTAATTGACAGCAATTGGGCTACTCATGCAAACTCCCACTTACATAAGGAGTCCCAGTGATAGGACCAGTCAAGTGGATGAAGACGGCTGAAGAGATTTTGGGATGCACTGAGCACCCACAGATACTGCTAACTTCGATTAGGGTAAGGAGTACTTCTGAAAATCTGGCCCCAACTTCACTAATAAATATAATTTAACTGGGACTTTCAACATGGTTATTCTGAATTACATTTTCTTCAAAGGTTACCATAACTGAGGTTCTGAGTGGCTGTCACTAGTAGCTGAAGGAACATGAATGCTTGTGCACTGATTACCATAACAAAACCCAAGCCTGCTGCAAGACATTTCTAGAGCACTAAGTTATGTGGGACCTTCCTTGTCAGTATGGGTTCGGGGTGTACCTGACAGTGGTCAGTCACAAGGTGGACACCTCTGCAGAACCTGGGCTATGAATGCTTCCAGGAAGAACAAAGCTGACTCTAAGCAAATGAAGAAAAGCATCTCCAAGCAGCAGAAACTGCCTATGTCTAGCATGAATACTACTGTTCCAGCATCATTGAAATCTGAGACAGCAGATGGATAAATCAACTGCACTGTTGAGCTTGGGCTGTAATAGTCTAAATGACAAAGGCTGTAAACATTTAAAACTGCTATAAAGAGACTTTCCAGCCTATCACGGACTACTCTGCTCTCCAGCCACCTCACTAGTGGAAGACCTTGAGCTAACCGTTTGCGTGTTTTCATCAGTGGAGTCAGAGAGAGAGAACAAGAATCATCCCTCATGGAAAAAAGTTATGGTTATTCTTTGCAACATTTTATTTTTAATTAAAAAGACATGTTTCTTACTGTCTTCAGAATGAGCCCAAGGAACATTTGTAATCATTTTCAGGTCACATTATATTGTACATATTGCAGCTGATTTCACAGCTATGTGGGCAAATTACTATTTTTCTGCACAACTAAATCATTATCAAGGTAACAGCAGACAGTAAGCATCACCAACATCTAGCGGTTACAATGCATTTTAGGAAAACGCAGTCTAGCTCTTGGAAGAAGAAAATTTCATATTTCAGCCAGATCTCTCTTCCCTGCTCAGCCCCACCTCTGAGCCCCAGCATGTACTGGACTTCGTCCCTATATGTGATCTTGATGGTAAAGATTTTGTTTTGTTTCTTTTTCCCCTAAGAAAGGCAAAAAGGTTAGTAAGTCTTTAAACTCTCAGTTCTTAAGGTTGTTAATATTTCACATTGCCAGCAGGGAAAGGAATTAAAACTGCCAGTAGCTATCCAGATAGATTTTAAAATCCCCTTCCCTCCCCCTTCTCTCTGCCTCCCTCAGCTTCAGAGGATATTTTCCCCGCAAATTGGTTTTAAATTAAGGAAGGTGATGAAGGCAATGTGCCGTCTCAGCATTTTCCCAGGTGCACTTAATCTAATTTCATTAAGGAGATCAGGACAGATGATCGCTACAGTCGAAACATTAAGTCTGTCCATTTTTGTATAAAAAACCATTAAGTCTGTCAAAGTGTCGGCGGGTGGGCTGTTTATTATTGGAGATGAAGGCGCGCTTTGCTTCCCCAATAAACTGTCAGGAGTAGTAAACCACAAATTAAGTCAGCTGCTGCCAAAGATTTAGGCAAAGATCTCCAACTAATTTTGACACAGGTGTGGGAAAGGCCAAGGAAATAGAGGCCACAAGTTGGTCTGAATGCTTTGGAAACCCAGTCTTTTGTGCGTGTTTGAGATATTTCAGTCTGACGCATTGAAGAGTGGTATCAGTGGATAAGATCAAGCAGAACTGCTGATGCTTCTGACACTCCGGACACAGCGTTGACGGGAGCTGTGCAATGGCATGCACTGCAGAGCCCAAACCGCAAAGTTTACCTTAGGTTTAACCTGCGCTCATCCTGCTGGGCCGGAACTCATCGTCTTGTCTTATGCAGACAAGAACTCATAAAAACTTCATTCAAGCCACTGCTCTGTTTTGAACTTATGCACAGCTTTGACTAAAATGTAAAATCACATTCCTCAGATAATCATACAGATATACAAAATTAGAGGAAACCCATCAAAATGCAGAAACTATGGAAGACTATATAAAAGCCAAGACAGAAATGAAGTGAAGCTTTCAGATTGAATTTTCAGGCACTACAAATTCAAATGTGAGCCATTTGCTAAGGGGAACACCTTACTTCTCAAGAAAAATGCAGCTGGGTAGAACTTGGTATTAAAAACCCTCAAGAAATGTTAAAAAGTATAACATACTGACTGGAATTACACAATCTTTACAGTACATACAGCGAAATTAATAATCACTAATATGGAACGAGGAGTGATATTCTAGCTGGAGCTTTGTGAGGAGAGAAAACTGCTGTGTTTGCAGGCAACGGGTGCTATGTACTGCTTTGAGCATCAAGGGTGTGCAGGGCAGAGGAAGGTTCATTTTCCCATCCCAGGTGCAGCGAGGGGAGAAACAGATCCCACTCCGCTGGCAGAGGCTTCCGCGGCACTGCAGGGATGAGGAGGGAGTGGGAGAGGTGGGAGGAAGCAGCCTACACCATGAAAAATGACTGGCTCAACCCTGGGTAGACCCGGAGCCCAAGGCTCACAGGTGAATGAAAGACAAAGACTTTTCCTTGCTGCCCAGGAAGAACTGTGGAGCCTGCGTGTCGGTACCGCAGCCAGCACTTCAACAAAGAGGTGACGCTGCAGGGAGCAGGGGGAGGCTTATTCACAAACATTTATTTTAATCTCTTTCGCTCTGAGTTTTCTCTTTTTGAAAAGTACCTCTCTTTGGTTTGTGTCTGTGGAAAACTAGGACTCCTGTACCTGAGGGTGTACAGCAAAGGCTGAGCAGCACCAGCTGAAACATCTCCCCTGACTCAGGGTGCCATGGCAAGCCCCTTACTGATCTTGCAGACAAACGCAGCAGGTGATAAGCAGATGATAAGTGAAAACAGCAGCTGGTAAGTGTTAAGAGACTCACCTAAGCAAAAGAATAGCCATTTCAATCATGATGCTTTAGGTAAGGGTGAATTCCCAAGCAAGGTCGGGCAGGCATTACTTCTAGTCTTCACTACTGATCCAAATGTTGCTGCCTCTTACATATCTGAAAAACTCCCATAGTGAAATCTGGTTTGGATTTTATTGCAAATTGGACCCAGAAGCAAGAAAATTGGAAAGCTAGAAAACTCGAAGTTGACTCTTGCGCCATCCTTGAGTTTTGTCCTTTACGCCTGCACAGGACACACAGTGCTGCATGCTATGCTCTTCTGCATTATTTAACCTGGTAAAACAATTTTTGAACACAGCAATGAGAAACTTTGCAAGCCAAATGAGGGCCTGCAGTTGTAGCTATTGGGGTATGCATCTTCCAAAATTCTCATCTTCTTGGTACCTTTACGGTTAATTAAATCATTCAATTTAATTAATTGAATTGCCTAACTCAGTTGCCAATTCCTATCACCTGCCTACTATGTTACGTTCTATCTGATCACCTTCCAAGGAGTTACTGCCATTGTGCAGGGAACCCTTTAGATTTATGGCTACACTATAATGGTGTTTCTTGATGTGGGCAGACAGCTGTACAAGATCACTCTCTTCCCTGTTGCCTCAGATCTTAAAAGTATCTTCACAAGGTCCCTGGTAAGATAAGAATATGCTCATGGATGGGAAACTGGAACAGGGAGACGTTAAACAATAGAGAAAACAGAGAGCTAGGGACATGCCGGCTGCCAGCAACAGAACTGGTATTATCCTGTCTTGCCCAAGAGCTCTCCATAAGATCTCTTCAGTCCTTTTATGTGAGTTAATGATGGATTTTTGTCAGCAAACTAGAAGGCTCTTCTCATTGTTCACTCAAACTTTTTTTCTACATTTTCAAGAATTAATATGGACACCACAGACTGTGATGACTCAGCTCGTCATATACAGGCTAATGTACTTAAAATTTGAGGTTTTGTCTGTATAAAAGAAAAACACAAAATCTCAGTAGGAGGGGAGAACATTGGTGTTGAAGCTTTGAGTCTGTTTAATTTTTTCAGTTGCATTCTTGCTTTACTTAAATACAAAGGTCAAGAAGGGCCTTTATTACTAACACTTTTTACTAGAGTTGCAGACCCTCTCGTTGGGAGGGACAACTTGTAGGGCTCCTTTCCCTCTGGAAGGCCTTACAGGGCCTAAGTCACTTGCCTCAAGTCTCAGTGGGAACCTTTGTGTCTGCTCTGTGCACATGGTGGGTGGAACAACAGAAGCCGAGGGCACGCCAAGTCTCTCCCCCATCTGGCATTTCCCAAAGAGCGACTGAGTGAACTGGGTATGCAGTAGGCTTGCATGATGCTATTTTGCTGGTAAATCTGTTCATGGAGAACGATGAAATAAAATAAATTCACTGATTGGTGAATTTTCGTCTTCCTTTACTGACAACAACATCATGTTTGCCTGTTTATAGCACCCAAATCTTTCAAGGGCTACAAGTTTATTTTAAATTCAATATTTCCATATTGTTTAAAAAGCAGATCTGTTTTTCATAACAACATGCAGCTTGTCTGTCAAACAGAGACTTTCTTCCATTAAGAGAACTAACCACCTTTACCCAGTTATTATTATATGGGAGTCAGGTTTCTCACTGGTTTTCACCCCGCATCACTGGATTTTCAGTCGGTAAGAATTAAACCTTAGAAGAAACACTGATTCTGTGCACATATGTGCATGCACATGGGTATATGCTATACTACTGCACGCTGCTAAGCCCGCAACACAGCCCGGGCACACGCTTCTGTAACTGCATTCAGTGTTGCTGTCCATAAGCAAGAGCATAGTACAGTAAAAGGACCAGTCACATACTGTCTGAAAACCCAGCTGGAAAGTAACTGGCAAATGGAGACTTCTCATTATTAGTCACAGCTGAAAACCGTCATAGATTGAAGCGTAATGCTAACAGAAGTGCAAATACTGCCATGGGAAAGCCATCGGTTCAATTCCATGTTTGATCTCTCCTTTCTGCTGCAACCAGTAAGAATTGGGATTGCTGGAAAAGCACCAAGTTTCATTTCTTAGCAAAAGGGACAATCTAATGATGGACAAAACCAACCTGGGGACCTTGGTCTGGGTAGGCTTCAAAAATAGCAAATAACTGGTTAGCTGAACTGGGAACTAAACTTTGAGCCTCAAAGAAACAACAGACATATCAGATGGAACCCACTTTTCCCATTCCTAGATAAAATGTGAGCAGCAGGGAGAAAAAAGCCTCCAGCAATAGTGCTACCAATAATAGTCCCCATGGATTTCAAATGTGTGGCACTGAGGGGTCCAGGGACTGAGGATTATTCCAGCTCCACCAGACAACGCACTGCTGTTGCACTGGTGTATTGACAAATGAGGCCATGAGGACAGGAGTGTAAAGATGACACAAACCACACAGAAATTTGGATCAATGTAGGACCTTTGGGAACAGACACTGCGCAGTTTGGGTTCCTCTCCCCCACTGAACTGCACTTCGTCTTCCGAAGTCTTTCACAATCCCCTTCCCCAGATCTTGCCTTCCTTGACCACCAGCTACCTGACACAGCTCTTCCCCTCCTGGGCTTCAGCAGTTCCTGCCCGCTCTGCTTCTGCCTCTGTCAACTGCTGCTGTAATTCTAAGCACCGTTAAGACCATCCTCCCCGAACTTTTTCATCTGGTGTCATGGGACTTTATCTTATTTCTGGGTAATCTCATACACGAACACACATACACAGAGTGACCACTTCTACTAGAGTGACTCCTAGATCTCTTCATTATTACATCCCTTTCTCCAGATGCCTAAACTATGATTTTTCCTGTGGGCTTGTAGACACCCTTTCAAGGCCAACACAGCTGAAACAGAAGTGATAATTTCACTCCCCAGATCTTCCACACAGTGTACTCTCCTCATTGCTTCCACTCTTACCGCTTCCACCTCTCACTCAAGCCCATAGTTCTCAGTGCTCTCTTTGACTCACACCACACCCTACATCTTGACATCCAACCTATGTTTAAGTCCTGTATATCCTTTTTCTCTATAACATAATAAGCATCCTCTGTTCATCCACACAACTAGGTTCTTGGTCAAGCTCTCACTACCTCACCTTTCGTTTACCATTTTATCCTTTTTGTCCTTACCATGTAATCCTTATTGTGTCCTTGTGCCAAGGAAAAAGCTGCTGCAAGATCATTTCCCTAGTCTGTGACTTTGTTCCCTACACAGTTTCCCACTTCCCGAATTGCAAACTATCACTCTTCATGTGTTGACTCCTTACAGCTTACCTCTTCTTTCCAACACCAACACTCAGAATTGATGTAAACTCTCATCTCTCACTGGTCTGACCTGATCACTCCCTTGTTAAACTTTCAAATACGCACCTCCCTACTGCTCACCACTGTGCCTTTCGCTACAGAGAATAACTTCCCATTTGTGGCCATAAAGCTACCTGATTTTCCCTCTCAAATGCCTCCTAAAACCTTCACCTTTACCTTAATACCTACAAAACCAAAGCTGGACAATAATGAGGCTGCTGACATATTGAAACAGCGTTGCTGTTAACACCATGCCCCCCCATTTACCTGAGTCCCTTCTCAGGGGTAGACTGTCTCTAAACTCATCCTTAAGCCACGAGCTGGTTCTGCATCTCCATGGCGCGTAGCAGGATGGGAACCCAGCCCGTGGTGGAGCGATCATAGCTCTACTGTGTTGCTCTTCTCCCATGTATTAAGTGCTAAATCGCACCTGCTTGTGCGCTGTTGCATGCTTCCAGGCACCAACTGGGACTCAGAAATTAGCACAGCAAACAACAGCACGGCAAGGCTGAATTCACATTGCTGCAAGCAGGGCCTAATAAACTCACTGTGCTGTCGCAGAAAGTGGCGTGAAAACACTGTTTTAGAAACCTGACTTCAAAACTTTGCTTCCACCTTGGATACAGCTTTACCAGTCTCAAAGGTCGCCTACTATAGCTAAAACACAAACTACAGAACAAATATATGGTAAATACGGATTCAACTTAGGAATACAGTGTCATTTTTTTGTACGTCTTACTTAGCACCACATTAAATGAAGGAATGCCTGATATGTAACCCCTGATTTGGAGAGCTCGCTCACACTGCGGGGCCATGTAATTAAGCTGACAACCCACAATTTTGCACACAGCAGACAGAAGTCCAAGACTGAAAGAACATGAACACTGAATTACTTTGAAAGAAAGAAATAGGCTTTTTTCTAATGCAATCTTGAACACTGTTATTAAAAAAATGAGAGCAACATTTTGGAGTAACGAGCAGCGATTACTCATTCCCTTGTTTTACACAAGTTGACTTTTGGCTTTCTGCAGAACACCATTTAACAGAGCACATTACCAAGCTGCTAGCCACTTTTCACAGTGATGCTAAAGCAGGTAAGAGACAATAAGTGGAACTGTTGATGGTTTATATTACTCTATTATGTTAATGTTCACTAAAGTATGCCATAAGCTCTCTCATTACATGTGTATAAACCAATTCTCTGTGGTGTTATTCCTGTGCTAAATGCTATAACTACATAAATCTTGAATTAATGGAGACTTTATAGTTCCTGAAAATGAAGGGTAATTGCTATCTGTTAATGCTGTTGTTGCTATTAAAGGAAGTATATATTTTCAGTAACAATGTTTATGGACCGTGAGCCTCACATCGCAGCTATTGCACAGTGCGGAGATAGTGCAACACGATTATCAGACTAACTCCCTTTCTCTCCTGCCTCCCTCACAAAAGCACAGTATCATTTCTACAGCTTCAACAAACTACCCTGCAATTCTCCGAACAGCTGCAGAGTCCAAACTGATGTCCTTCAGTGAGCATACAGTAACAGAAACACGATTTGCATTTCCATCCCTGGGAGCGCATGATTTGCTAAGTTTCTCGCTTGGTTAAATGGCTGGACAGCTCACTTTATTAGTTTGGGTATTTCGAACAGTTCTTTGAGAAGTGTGTGGTGACAGAATGATAGGTGTGAGAAAGTATCATCCCACTTACTTCCTTTGAGATTTCAGCAGTGATGCAGAAGTGAAAGGCTATACCTGGCCAGAGACAGTTCTCAGAAAGTAGATGGGATGGACAAGTCCCCAGCCTTGAGCTCCTGTTCTCGGATTATTAAAAACAGCAGTGCACTCTTTGGAAACACTCTCACAATCTGCTGTGAAACTGTACCTTGCACTAAAGTAATGGCTCCTCAATTCTGATATACTGTACGTATGACTGACTATGCTCAATTACTTTTCTCCCCTGGAGTCCTGCACAACACTGTACAAGGAAGAAACCAAAACCATCAAGAGTGTGTTTATGTTTTTCAATGCAGTGAGGGTAAAGCCTTAATTTTACTCTAATGTCTATGTTTTAAAACATTAAGAGCTCAATAGCCCATGTACCTATGAACTAAATAAATAGTGGATAATTACTAGCGTGGCACAGAGAGAGAAGTAGGAGGTGGAAAATTTCAGTTTTGCTTCTAGCTCTACCACTGACTCAGTTTGTACTTCTACATGAACTTCTTTTTTTGTCTGCTTTCCTCATGAATTACATACAGACGACAGTGATCCGCTGTTTATGACTAACAAAAAGTGTTATGCAAATCAAAAGTACATTAGTAATTCCTGCCCTGCCCTTCATTAGTGCCAGCACGCGTAGGTGTACCTAGAGAAAGCTGCTTCTTGCTGACCAAGCAGGAAAGCAGGATTGTTCTGTAGCACCGTGAAATGAAGCTGATCCATCATGTAATTTGGGAAGCCTGATGCTGGGCTAGACAGTATGTCCACTACTCCATCTGCATGCAATAGCCAGAGAGCATCATTAGAAGATACATTTTTCCCACACATGAAACGGGGAAAAAAGACTCTTCAAGTATAATCCCTCAGGACATTCATACCAGTATTTTTATAGCTCCCTGTTGCAACAGCCAGGTTAGTTTTAGACAAATACTGAATGTGTTTCCAGGGGAGTACGTCAGGTATCAACAGAGAGAGCCAGGCTGCCCGTGTGTTCCCCAACTAGAAGGCAACGAACGCCGCATTCATATTATCCCTATGAAAGGTTTGAAGCCTCTTCACTTCAACCTTGGTGAGTTTACATGCATGTGCACATGTCTTTGCTGACAAGAAAAGCTACCCTACTTAATTCCAGAGACTTATTTAATAGAACCGATGTCATGTCTCATGTCTCTACAGATCAGGCAGGAGACAGAAAGATGATGATCTTGTGCTGCTCTCCTTATGAAGAAAAGAAATGTTATTATTAAGGTGGAGTCACCTTAAGGAGAAGGTAGCTGGGAAATATGCGAGCCTAGAAGGTCAAATTACAGTTATAGATATGTAAAGAAATGCCATATTAATGGTAAGGAACACTATAATAGCCTTTCACTTGCTGTAAAGGACAGTAAGTTACCAGTCAAACACAATGCAGCTTCCTCTGAAGGTAACCTCAGATCCCACATTCTGAAAGCTAATCAATGTTGTTCAGATTTCAATTTCTTCTCTACAAGGTGAAGTCAAACCTAATCTAACAAACGTCAGTCTCAGATGTAATGCCGCTAGCTGGGTCTACCAGTGTAATTTAGATAATCATTAATAGCATAGCTGTATAATAAAACTACATGTCACTTACAACTTCATCTGAGGTTTGACTGGCAGGTCTTTAAACAGTTTTCTAAGTGATTGCTTTTACTTTCTTTGATTGGGCAGTCTAAGAAATGTTTTAACCCCACAGTATCTAAGCTTTTAGGGAATAATTTTTCACCCTCACCACCCCTGCCATCAGCTCTGCTGCCGTGTAACCTTGTAAGAAACAGAACTCAGGGGGGCTGTAGTGGTTTCAAGGAGTGACTTTATACATATATACACATATATAAAATAAAGTACGTACAGGATCTTTCATTCAACATGTATGATTTAAATGTTTTTCTTCGATCAAGCCTTCACCTCAAACCAGAGCTTTTGCCATACTCCGGGGATATTTGGTATCTGATGGGATTTTTAAAAGAAGAAGTTGAAGAAACCTTAATGCTTCCCAAGCACTAACAGTATTTAAAAAAATGAAAAAGACTTAACCAGAAGAAGCTTTTAGTGTAGTCTCTTGAACTCATGGTAACCTCCGATGTATGGCTGCAGCCGAGTGTGCTGCCAAGGAGACAGGAATACCTCAAGTCAGCCTTTACTTTTGTAATGCTGATCCAGTAGAAACCCGCGTGCCACAGCTTCTCATGAATGAATGCAAGAGACTGGACAGCCAAAATATAATTAAAGTTTGATGAAGATCTAACCTGAGACTGCCAAGTTTGATCTGCCAGAAGAGAAGTCAGCAAGGGATACTCAAGTCTTTTATACATTTGATGCTTAAAAGCGTGGTGCAACCGTTGCTATGTCGTGGGCCTTCTCTGTTTTCCTTGCAAAGGTGAAACAAGGAATCCCTATACCAAACCACACAACTACAACCTTTCAACAACCAACCTCTGTATCCAAAAGGAGGTCAGAAAAATCATTGCTCTATGATAAATATGCATGCAACATGACAAAACACTCCTTGACAGTTACCACGCTGCCTTTGAGGGTAGGTACCAGTTGTCCCATCTTCTAAACTGATTACGAAATTGACATCTTCAGAGGTTACTATAAATAAAATATGGGCTCCTGACAAGATATCAGAGGAGACTTCCTCTGAAACAGCACTAATGCTATGAATCGGGTCTCACCAAATGCTCACATAATAATCAAGACAGACTATTATGTTAATGGAAGTTTCTTTTCTGTAAACAAAAACTAGCGAAGATCACAGAGTACCTGATCCAATGTTTTTTCATTCAATTATTGATATTATAAAATTTGACCTGAAGACTGGAGGAAAAATATTATTTTCAAATTCATTCTTGTTTTGACTATGAGGGAATTTCCAAGGTAGTAAAGCACATGAAAGAATAAAATTCTGTCTTACCTTATCGTCAATATCACTCTCGCTGTCACACTGTGGATTAGAGAGAGAAAAAAAGATTTTGAGAAACACCATTATGTATAGGGATCTTTTGCATCATCCTCTTAAATCTTTAGGATAGCTGTTTATGATGTTCTTGGTTCAATAAAACACACTTTTGACATTTGCAGTAATGCCTTTTAGATTGCTAGCATAAACCAGACAAAGCCAATTTCTCTCTTATACAAAAGCATGGTATACTCCTACTTGGATGGGGGAAAGCGAACTTTAAACAAAAAAGACAATCAGTGATGCATTATAATAACAACTGTAACATGAATACTACAACAAAAAGCATGCCTTTTTATCATCCCAAATTGTGGAATATATAGTAACAGTTTTGCATTGCTTCACCTTGATAAGCACTTTGTCATCTAACAAGGAAACTGTGAAACTGGCAATCAATTTCTAATTTAATGAGTGGCACCAAGAATAGTAATTAAAATACATCATAAATTCTGGTACATTTTTTAGTTTGAATGAGATCACGATCCCAGGAGGAAGTGTTTACTTAAAGAGTTTGAGAGTGTAATCTCTTACAGCCTCCGAAAATTAAATGCTCTCTTTTCACAGCGCAAATGATGGAAAGATAACTTGAGCATTGAACATTTCAGGACATGCACATCTAGTTGGCTGGGGCTGAGAAAGATTTACAATCAGGAACAAAAATAAATCTCTTGGTGTCTGTTATACTGACAGAAAGTGGCCAGTGTGTTTTGTAGCTTTTGTGCCCAACGGGAAATTTCTCCTTCAGCCAGCAGCTTGAAGGGGATGGTCTGGGCGGGCTTCCATAACTGGTGGCATTCTCTCGAGTTCACTGGTTCAACAAGAGGGGACTTTGCAAGCCAGCAACGACAAGCTACAAATGTGGAAATGGTCTGTGAGAATGCACGTGCTTTGGTGTCATGAATGTAGAGGAAGGAACATATCTGTTTGGAGCTTTTGTCCAGCTCCTGGTCCTCACGGAGCAGGGAGAGGGGATCTTCCCTGTCACATTCTTTTACTCTAAAGTTACAAAGAAGAAATTTCAGCTGTGACATTCTTAGTTTTCTGAGATTCTTGAAAGACTATTTAATCTCTTCTTCTATTTTGCACATGAAACAATTGACCCCAAACACTTGAGGAACCATTTACTCTTCAATTCTCTGAAACACACCAAGCACATGAAGAACCACAATAGAGTGGAGGGGTCTCCCATGGCGATTCTGCAGCGCAGACTGCTCAGCTTCCAACTGACTCCTTATTTCCATTTAACTGCAGTGGAAACACTTGGTTTAAGGATCCTGTTTTTCTACAGTCTTGACTAAGCAGCGCTCTTTTCTTTCGTGTCTCAGCTCTGGGCATGGAACGGGACTAATTGTCCATCACCACTGAGACACGCTGAAACAGGTTTGCTGGGCAAAGGCTGCCCCGGTACCTGCTGCATTTGTGCTTGCTCAAGACAGTGCTAATTCATGCTGACAAAGCAACACATTCATCAAAAACAAGGTGGGGGTGGGGTGGGGGAAGATGCAGTCACAGCAGTACACTTGTTATTATTTACATGCTCTTGAGAAAACACCGGCTGACTCAAGGGAAGCCTTTCACCTCCACCCGGGGGGCTGAAATCAAGTCAGAATGCTACGGGGAATGTGCATTCTCCCAAATTACTAGCATAATTGAGTGGGTCATGAAGACCAAGTTACTTTACACTTTAAACCCCATCTACACTAAAGTATCCTATGTTACCATTTTAATCATTGTGCTCATTCAACCTGCACACTCATATTTTAGAGGCAGAATATTTTGATGACGTGATTCAACCTGCACCGTTCAGACTAAAGCATGTTACAATGGAATTGCACCTATCACAAAAATGGCGTAAAAATTAGCTAGTACACTCAGACCTGTGTTGCTTAAAATTGTATGCTTAGGCAACACCAATACAAATTTTAATTCTTACAGGGACTTACAGGAAGAATGACACACTAAAGTAATAAAGAAATAAAATAAATTAAACTCAGACACATAATGTCTAGAAAATATTCAAAATTATCATTAAAACTCAAGGCACTTTCGCCTATGAACCCTGGTTTAATAAAACCACAGTACTGTAAACCTTAATAAATTTAGCTTAAAAATATTTGAGAGCGGATGTAAACAATTTTGGGGAACTTTAGTAACCATTATTATTCAAATACAACGTAGTATTTTAGTCTTGCTCTTTGTTTTCGTAACAAAACTTGTCTTCCTATTCCTTTACTTCATTATGTTATTTTAAAAAAAGAGGACAGGCTTTTTCTTGTTGAAAACAGATTTGACCTCAAAAATTTGTATGCCTATAATGAGTACAAAAAACTATTACAGATGGTTTGCATTACTAAAAGGTGCAGAATTGCTTTATTTAGATGCCTAGCTTTACTTTGTACCAATATGCAACTTTTTCTCATGTTGATAAGTGAAAGTTGCAAAAAGCCAGTGAACCATCAAATCCACATGCTAAGTTTTATAAACAGACATACGAATCAAGCAAACATCTGCTCTCTGAGGATACATTTTCCCCCATTCAGGATCTGTAAATATTCCATAATTAATTGTTTTTAAAATGGAAAGGACAGCAAAGAATTTAGTTTCATTTTAGCTTACGTCTTCCTTACTTTAATCATGACCGCACCAGTCTTGCAACTGAAGAAGCCAGCGGGGTTGTGGAAGCAGATCCACAGGCGAACCCAGCTCTGTGCGCACACAGAACCCACCGTGCGACTGCAGGACGGGTGCTTTAAAAACCACATTTCTCACAGCAAGTTGCATAATTTCTTGTTTGCCTTATGAAATAGCTGTCCTCTCCCACCTCTCACAGCCACATAGCACTCACTCATGCACATGAACTGTCCCCGCATCAATTCCTACTGTGTGGCTTTTAAACCACCAAAATACCACGTTAATCCAGCTGAGAATGAAGTCCCAAACCAACCCAAAGCTACTGAGCAGTCTAGACGATGAGAGATTGTGGGGGAAGAATTAACACACCATAATTTATAAAATTTGGAATTCTGCTTAACATAGAGCATCCTGGAAAATGGAGAGCTTGAGACTCACAGCTTCCACCCCACGTTCATCACCCACCGACTCCTGAAGAAAATACAGCCAGCTTTGGTGAAAAAAAAACCCAAGCTTCAGAATTCACTTACATTTTCTTCTTCTTTTTTTTTTTTTTTTTTTTAAGAAACAAGCTCCCACGTTCACATTGAGAAACAGGAACCCACAGGCTGCTGAACACGCAATGGCACCAAAAAAAACAACGACAGCAAAACCAAACCCAGACAGATCTGCAAAAAACCAGAACCGCTGTTGACCCCTTCCCTTCAGAGGTGTGTGTGTTAAAAAACACGATTTCAATGGGCTGGTTCAGTTTCTGTGGTAACAGCCTTCAGCCTCTGCACACCCGCTCTTCTCCAGCCTCTCACCTCCACCCCTGCAGAGCCCTGGATCCACAAAGAGAGACCCAGGCTGTTGCGTCGCATTGCCGGGATGGTTAAATGAATAATGAAGTCACAGGAGAAACTTTGGTTTGACCCAGAGGATTTTCTGTGTCTTAAAAGACAACTTATTCCGGCCTGGTGAGGACCAGGCCGGAGGTGCACCCTACAAAGGCTGAGCAGGCCGAGGCCACCCCAGCTCCTCCACGCTCACCTCCCACACAGCTGTTGTCGGAGGGACAAAAGCCCTTGTCAAAACAAAAAAAGTTAAAGAAAATGTGGAGAATGGCAACTGTTGACAGCTATGGGGGCTCATTGAAAGACAAAAGCTTCAATTACCTGGATTTTTCTAAAGGCCTGTTAGCACTCCTGGTCTATAAGCGAAACTGTAAACAGCCATTGTGCCGGGTTCATAAAGGCTCCTAAAAGGATTATTCACTGGGTTGAGCCAATGGCCTCTCAATTCCACCAAGAATGTTTGCAAAGCCGACCTCTAATTGTGCCGCTTTTTGGAAACAATTTCTTGCAGTGAAAGATTCAAGTCAGAAAAAAGCCTCCCATAAGGTAAAGTTAAGCAGAAACAACACTAATTCAGGTAGAATGGGCTCAGTGTGCCCTAACAAGGCCTCCTCACCCCTCTCTCCTCCTCCCGCTTCTGCCCCACAGAGGATGGTGCCGCTTTGGCAGACGTGGGCCCTCCACCCACCACGACCCAGCACCAAAGAGAACGCCGAGCTGGCCGTGGGTTCACAGGGACAAGGCATGATCTGGCAGCTGCTGCCACCAGACAGTGCTGCGGAGGAAGGTTCAGGCTCCAGATGAAGCAGGGTGTGAAGCAATGAGAAAAACTGGTGCCTTCCTGATCTCCAGGCAAGCACCTACAGCAACTCCACCACCCCCTCCATCCCCTGTCCTGCTGCTGCACCCAAAAGACCTGAGGAATCAGAGACAGAGCTCCCAAAAGACCTGAGGAATCAGAGACAGAGCTCCCATATGTGTAGACCAGGCCCCGTTGCTTCTTTTTTTTTTTTTTTCCTGACGGCTGAGGTGGGAATTCATGTTTCTGGACCCTCCTCCATCATGCCTTTCCCACCACGCAAGGAGTCACGATGCATTCCACCGCTTGCTTGTACAAATCATCTCAACAGGGAAGAAAGATGGACTGGAGAAGGGTATTCTCTTACCAGGAAAATGGTAAGATGCCACCAGCAGCACACCTGCCTGCAGTGAACTGAAAATAAAATTCTAACCCCTCACCCTCGTCCCAAATGAGCAGAGGTTGAAATGGGAAATACGGACATTACCCGCTGTGGTTCACATGACATACAAGCATAAACCAGACCACTCCACATAACAGCAATGGATACCGCAGAGGTTTGTGTCAGTGCAGATAAAGCCAGATCTCCACTACAAGGGCTTTCTGGTGGACCTAGAGTCAAAGCTGTTCTGTAGTGTCATTGCCGGCTCTACCACAGCGTTCAGGCAATTAGCACAGCTGCAGAGAGTTTCGCCATTTAAGTTTAGGATCTTTGAGTGCAGAAGGGGAGCAGGCCTGGAATGAGCTACGCACAAATTTTTCCAAAAAAGCAGCATCCGCAGAAGCGTGTAGGCTCTGCACTCCAGGACACATCCACTGGCACCAGGCTTCGTGCAAAGCCATTTTCTCCAAGAAATGGCAGGATCCACATTAAAATTGTTTGTACCGTGATTCTGGATGTTTTCCAGTGAGTTTAAGAACCATGAAAACATTCTTTGACTCTTTGCTTACCCCCAATGTTTTAACTTCCAAATCACCCAGTTTTAATACACATAATAAAAGCACTGCATTGATTAACATGAAATCAGATTCTTACATTAACTGTCTCGTGCCAGGAACAAGAGCTCCAAGACACCAAACCCAGAACAACCCAAATCTCGCAAGACTGCAGCAAGATTGGCAACACTTGGGTGTTAGGTCATCGGCTAGGTTCAGAGAAACACTGTTATCTGAAATGGGGCCACATCCTCCAAGCTTTTGAGAACTGCATAGAAGTCACCTCAGCTTATTCACATAAACGCAGTATCTCCCTCTCCACCCAAACCTGGAGGTTTACAATCTAGGTTGTGCCTACACAGCCTCAAGGCTACAGGGCCCCATTGTGCCAGCGCTATAAAGCACAGAAGTTACAGGTTCCTGCCCAAACAACTGACAGAAAGGCTTGTTTTTCCTTTGCACATAAACACACATACCTACAGACATTATTTATATTATGATTAAGCAGACAGTGATAGACATCTAAGCTGGCCCTGTGAAAAAAACGATCCCAGCCCGGAGCAATATGTAATCTAACCAGTCTACCTGCAACTAAAATTATGTGGGGGAGAAAGGAGGACAAAATATGAAATATACAGCCTATAATATTACAATGCAAGCTGGCAGGGTAGAATATATATGTAAAAAGTTGCATACAATATACGAACAGCGTAGATACCTATGGAGCTTGTATACCCGCTCAGACAGTCCCAGAGGACTACCTTGTTATTTCCAACCATATTTAGTTACTGAATTTTCTTTTAATAGCAGGGCTTAGGGAAGCACTAGGCTTAAATCCCAGTTTGTTAATGTTTCTTTTAAAGGAAGAAGTAAAATCAAGCCTATTTTTCAGAGCCCTCCCCCCTCGCGCTGTCCTCCAAGCTAACTTCCCGGGAGCTGCTCGCCGCAGCAGCAGCGGCGCGTACGGATGCACGCTTGTGTGTGCAGGGGGAGGGTGTTGTTTCCTATTAAGTCTGGCATCGGATTCATGTCTGCAGGGGCTTGCTTAAGATGATAGGAAGAGAGAGTTTTATCATGAGCCAGACTGACAGAAAAGCCTGCTAATGGGACTTGAGGCATACACAGGAAAGAAAGTGCCAAAACATTAAGCTACCGCCAAGTGTCAGAGGGCCACTGATTTATTGCAGCAATTTTGCCACTGTGTCCTTTATAAGGTCCCACAAGTCCTTCCTCCTGGCAAGAAGCTGTGAGCTGCTGCAGCTCGGGGAGAAGTTTAGATCCAGAGCGCAGAAAGTGTCCAAGCAAAAGGCGGGGGCCGGGGGGAGGACGGAAATCGAATGTTGACTTGAACTTGCCCCAGGCAGCAGAGTCCTCTTAGCTCCACTGCCTCCCTGACAGCTTGATGAAATGAGTCAGGGCCTCCCTATGGCTAGACCAGCTCCGGCTTCCAAGTGCCGGGGTAGAGCTGTAAGAAACAGATTGAGCCTCAGGGCAGCAATTTTTTTTTTTTTTTTTTTTTTTCCCTTTCTCTCCTCAGCATTTGGCTGGGGGAAGGGGGAGGTTATGAGCACTACAGATGTATAGGCTGAGCCTTTGTCTGCGGAGGGGGAGGGCGAGGGGGAGAGAGAAGAACAGCAAGAGAGTATTAGCTATGGCAGCCGAGAATAGCCCTGAGCACTATAACTAATTTTGAGGGGCAGTGATGCATTGTACGGGCTCTGTGCTGTTTGGTCTGAGGGGGCCCCTGTTGTGAAGCAGCAATCAAGAGGACATTTTGTTAAGTGACCAACAGCTGTCATCTGCAAGCCCAGAGTAGGGAAGGAGGGAGCAAGGGGGAGGGAAAAAAGAAAAAAAAAAAAAAAAAAAGAGCATTTGTCCCTTGGAGGCAGAGCACATTAATCCACCAATCTGCCACAGCTTTAACTCTAAAAGCGCTCGGTGCCGCGGAAGAGCTGGATTTCACTCCATCAGCCGCCTGGAGAAATGGGTACCTCTTGCCCTGCTTCAGCCTGCCAGACGCAGGGAGCCTCCCTACCTCTGCGGGTCGAGGAACCGACGCTAAAAATACTGTTTAAGTCTCTTTTCATTCCATAAAATTGAGTTGATCTGCTGCAGCTTAGGGTCAATCCCTCAAGGACTGTTTTTTCCCCCCTTCCCTTTTCCTTAGCACTCATAAATTAATCAGGAAGACCCTGACTAAGTCATTTCATGCTGTACAACATAAAAGAAAGTCCCCTGATGATCCATGCAAGGAACTATTAAAAGCAGGAGGAGGGAGGGAGAAAGGGTTAGGGAAGAGGGAGAAAAGGGGGGGGGAGAAGGAAAAAATCTCAACCTTTTTGATATTTTAGGATAAAAGCTGGAGGACTTTGTTACAAATTCTAGCCAACATCAAAACACCTTAAATAATTCAAAGAACATGTTAAAGGGAAGAAACTGAATGTTGCTCTGATGTTCAGTTGATGCAACGCAGAATATTACCCAAAACAGCACAGCCTGTTAAGGGAGACAGCAGCCTTGAGCATTTCAGTTCTTTAGAAAAATGTCAGAACCTGTAAAAATCATAATTTCCAGCAACTTTTTTTTTTTTTTTTTTTTTTTTTGCATGATATAAACTCAGCGAGACTGAAATGTAGGTTTCTGACAAGCTGTTAACAAGACAACTTTAGAAATCTGTCTGGAGCTCTCAGGGAGATGGGCTGCCATTTCACTGCTTCGAAGAAGTTCATGACATGACAAGCAAAAATCAGGGAACAGAGACCTAAAAACCACGGTGTAATTTTCATTTGCTTCTGTCGTGAAAGAATTCAAGCAGAAATATTAGAAGGCTGCACAACTAAAAAAGCCAGCAACTGGAAAATCATTGCTGTGGTTTGACAAGCACATCTTTTATGCTGAAAATGGTTTCTTTATTATTACACCCATATACAGGAAAGCAGTTTTGAAAAAAAAAGGGATAATCACAAATTACTACTTGAGATCTGCATAGTAAGATATGCATCTGCCTACTCTCAAGCCAGGTCTAAAAATTACCTAATTCATGGGAGAGAGTGACCAACCCATCTTGAAAAAGCTGTGAGAGTCACCAGATTTCTCTTGGTTTCCCACAGCCCTGCCCTTCCCCCCCATAGGAAAGGTAGAAATATCTTTCCATAATGCAATCTTTTACTGGAACCTACACAGATGAATGTTGCTACATAAGCGTTTAATAAAGACACATTCATTAAAAATAGAAAAGTCAGCATCCAATGCCATGTACTCAGCAATGCTTGTACCATGTATTCAAGAGAGGCTTCTTGGCTGGTTTACCATATTACACCTCCTACTTTAGGCCTTAATACACCAGTATAATGCTTTTCCATAATCGTTGGATGATTTAACGATGTCTTTTCCAGCATCAATCTATTCTACTCTACGGTTAGAAAAAAGTAGATTGATAGATTGATTGATCGATCTATCCATCTATCTCCATACAATATATCTCTTTCAATATATAATCTCTCTCTCTCCCTCTCTCTTACTATTTGGACTCATTCTAAGTGTTTAATGGTAGGTTGATATAGCTGCCTTGAAGTCAATTTCCTGATTGTGATTGACTCGTTGTACCCACAGTTGCAGATTCTTGGTACCCTTGGGACAGATGCTTTGGGAAACCCAAAGACAGCCAGCTGCATACATACAATCTTACGCTTAACTTCAGCCCATATTTGCCAAGAAAGAGAGAGACTGGAAAATGCAGGAGGTCATTTTCACTTTTAACACCTATGACTGTACCAAGAGGTAATGTGAATTACAGGCCAAATTTAGCCCAGCATTTGCAGGGACCACACAAATAATTAAATGAAGCTTTTTCACCTCTTTCCTATCTCAACTCATTTCCACACAGCTCCGGTGGTGCGATCCTACAGCCATGCTTGGGTAATTGAAAGGACAGTGCACGCAAAGTTGAATGGCTGACACTGCATTTCACCAATTTACGAAATGGAAGAGACTCTGACAAGAAAAGAGATGCAGTTTGCTCCTCTTCTGAAGTGCTCACAAGTTCTTTTCATTCTCCCCTCGCTTGGGCATTGTGTCACCCGTCACTCATTTTCTTTTCATTAGACAGACACGCTTGGGGACATTACAGCTTCACTGCTGTCTATGGGTTTTCACTAAGGAACCAGAGAAACATCCATTACTTTCTTATTCTACAGTTTTAAGCTGTGAGTAACACCATTTGCTTGCGAGAGACATCTTGCCTTGCTGCCTCCCCTTTACCACAAGCCTCCTGGCTTGGAGTTGCCTGGACCCCCCCTGCCCCAGCTGCTTTGGTCCCTCATGCTCTCCAGAGAAGGGCAGAAACCAAGAGAAGATTTGCAGTGACTCACAGCACAGAGCAACTCTGATTTTGTTTAATGCAAGGATGCCTAGACAGGATATGTCCAACAGAAGAAAAGTGGCTTAAAGCCACTATTTACAACAATGTGAGGCTGCTGCCATTTGGGGGGGAGGGAGGGAGTGGGTTATAAACTTTCTTTAAAATTAAGGAGGAGTTTAGGACTTAATATGGATATAGCCAAAAGCCACTTTAACCATAATGATCTGTCTAGTAATTCCCCACTTATTATAAACATCAGTTTTCTTCTTCTATTTGGACTGCAAATCTAGTCCATTGCTATGCCCTGTCCGCGTCATTATGGAGTCACCAAAAAGTACTCGGCCACGACACAATAACAGGATTTGTTAAAGTACCCCGGCTCTAATGGAAAGTGTTTAGTTATTCTCAGCTCTCTGACTCCATGGTATGTGACTCTGTTTGCAAGTTTCATTTACATATTTATTTAGTGGAGAACATGCATGGCTGTCTTCCCCCAGTGCAGAACCATCATTAGTTGCAGGAAGCTGTTAGAGGGGATTTCAGCACAGAACTCAGGAGGAAAGGCATTTCTTAATACCTTAGTATCCTGCTTAATAACTGTCACGCTCCAGAATGAGGGTGATGGATTTCTGGTTATGAAACTTGCCGTGGTTTGTTACAGCTGATTCACATGAACATTTATTTTATTCCATATATACATTTCTTTTATATACACACACACACACACACACACACTTTTTCTCATGCTGTCAACTTCCTTCTTCCTTACTTCTCCCTGTAAGTCCAAGTGGTGCAGTGACAAAAGAACATACCAGGCTATGCATGAAGACATCCACCTGATGACTCACAAGTTTTCCCCCAGGTATATCACAGATTCTTCCATTCAAATGCAAGCTGTACACCCCAAACTTTCTAACATGAACACTCAGAAGTGGGGATTAATTTCAGAATCAGAGCTGGCATCATTTAGGTATGAAGGCAAATCTCTGCTGTGCCTTGTAACCATTTATTCTGGACCTGGCAGGATAAGTGCGCCGAAGGCAATTTGAATTCAGCAGAGGTGACAGGCTACGCACCTTGAAACATACCACTGTGATTCTATATGTAGTATTTTAACAGACTATTCAATTAGGAACTTTGGACTTGGAAAACAGTCTAAAGCACCTACTGTGTTCTCAACATTAATTCAGTAAAGTGAAGTACAGTTCATTCTTAATGAATATAGGAAGGTTATGTGAATCAGCTGCTTTGTTTTGTTAAATGCCTTTAGCCACTAAGAAGGAAACTTGCTGCTGCTGTGAGGGACAAGATTTACAATACTTATATATAATTAATATAATAATTAATATTATTTAATTCCACTGCTGTTAAACTCATAGCAAGGTTTATGGTGTTGTGGCTAAAAAATATAAAGCTTACAATAGCGACCATTAATGTTTGCATTATTGAACATTAAAATTCAAATCTGGTAAAAGATTTAGCACAAGAATTGAGACATCTACAGAAGACCTATTCCTCCAAGGAAACTCTCAGAGCAGGTACTTGCAGATTTCAACCACTGCTTTTAAAATAAACCTTGAGGGATAGATGCCCCACTCGCCACAGGCAAGCTACCCCGGAACAAAGAAATTCACCAAGATAGAAATAAAAAAAAAAAAAGACTTAAACCACGAAAAGTAAAACCACACCTTCCCTCCCTCCCCTGAAAATGTCCAGCAGTAGTCATTAACATTAATACAATGCAAATTAAATCTTTTTTTTTCTTTCGTTCCATTTAGATCTTAAAAATATTAAAGTAGGTAAGTCTTGGAAGTGAAGGACAAGCATTGCCTAGGGCATACATTTGGGTGTCTTCAATATAATCTTTGGAATATAGCAGAGGCTGCAAGCTAATTCGATAAGAAAATAATGTAGTTGGTTATTCACTCTTACAGAATTATGCCTTGGCAAAGCTAAACGTAAAAGCTTCAAGGCCTATGCCATTACCTGGAAAATACTTCTTTGGACCACTAGACGACAAACCTTTAAACATTAAGCAATGTAAAAAAAATATATTTGCTATTTCAGGTGAAATTGTAAAGGCTCCCCGCTACTTTACTACATCTGCTCCTCTCCTCCGACTGCCCTAGATACTCATTTGTTCTTGTCAGCCCCCAAAATGTCAATGATTGATGTAAATGTAATGATTTACAAGATGGAGCCTCCTACCTCACTGTTCTGCTTTCAGACTGAAAAGGTAGTTTGACCAACACTGACCTCAGAGACTAAGACAAGGGTTGGTAGTGCACGTTGAAAGATGGGAATGCAAGTATCCTTAGCCAAACTATCCTGAAACTTTCTAAACAGGATCCAGGACATTTATCCTTTCTGTTGTCATAACCGATTTTTTTTTATTTGTATTTTTCTTCCAGGACTGATGTGGAAGTGCTCAGTTGTGTGGATAGATGTCATTTATGAATAGAAGCTCCAACGCGTCAAAGTCTTTCCTCAGTAGTGACAGCTCCCTGTACGGCTAATCCAGACTGGAGCGATTAGAGAATAAAAGAAAGAGGAAATATCTCAACAGGAGGGGAAATAAGAGAAAAAGAATAGAAGACTGAAGAGCAAGAATGGAAAAAACAACTTACTGCACCGTGAACCAATAATGAGATGGGACTACAAATACCATCTGTTTGGGAATGAACTGTATCACCTTTAATCACTAACCATTATTATTAGCACGATGATAAAACTGCTAATAATTAGATGGAACAGACTATTATGTATTTGTCACTGAGTGAAAGTACATTGAATTACAGAAACTCTTCATTTTCCAATAGGTTATTATGAACAAAGGTGAATGTGAAAGCTGTTTGAAAAACTGGAAAATACCTTGACCGCGATGTTTTAACTCCTCTCAGTTTGTGTGCAGTGGCACTATGAAGCAGACAGGTCTTCCTGCTCCGACGGGAGGCGAGGCATGGCCAGTAGTTCTTTTTTCATTTGTGATTTTTGCTGTCTCAGCTGTGATACACCAACAAACTCACGTGTGGTTTGCTTTAAAGACTTTCCATGGAGCTAGTGTGGGACGGTTCTCCTCAGCATTTATGCAAAGTACTTGCACGGGTAACTGAAAGCTCAAGAGCTTCTGGCCAACTTTTAGCGGCAGAGGTCGAGAACGACAGGGTCTCATGCTAATCAATGTACATTAAAAAAATCTTTTAAATTCACACCTAACACTTTTGTTTATGAAGCAGAAATAGCATTCAAAACAAACAACTTTGTTAGCTCAGCTGGCTAATAAAAAATCACCACAATTACAAAAACAAATCTTTGTTTTCAATTTTCAGTAAGCAGAGCTTTAAAAGAATAAGCTGCTCTTGAAAGCAAGATAGTTTTTTTTCCCTAAAAAAGGAAAGAAAGAAATCCTTCCTAGCAACTGCAATTATGATACTTTCATGTCAAATGAATTATATTACTGAAAATAAATCTTTCTAAGATGCACAAGAGGGTTATCTGGCTCCAGTCAGACTTATGCATTACTGGTTTTATATGTTGTACTCTACTTGATTAATATAGGTAATCAAATTATATTGCCTTCCACTGTGCTCTCAAATTCAAGGCTATAATGTTTTCAATGACAAAGTTCATAGAGTTGTATAAAAATGTACCTCATGCTGTACCAGCCCTTTATTGCTGTAGTAAAACACCATTTTCAATTTAGTAATAAGTGATATAAAACAGAGTGTCTTGATTGGCAGGGTCGTATTCATTATGCAGTGCCCTACGACACAGCACGGTTCGGAATGGAAATTTAAGGACAGAATCTACCACAATCTCAGATGCTGATACTTTAGGGAATAAAATGATTCCTTTTTCCTGAGTTGTCCAAAGGAAGGACAAGAAGTTGGACACAGAGACACACAACATATTATACACATACACATATATGGATGGAAGGGAGAAAGGGGCAGGAAGAGACTCAACATAGCATGCTACTACTCCATACAGGTTTTCCTGCACTGGAGCCAATCCTATACCACTGCTTCCCACCTGGAATAGGAAATGAAAAAAGAAAATAACAGAAAATGAGGAAGCACAACAGTCTGGATAGCAGCAAATATCGGAGAGCTCTTTCTGGCTCTGCCACTGGCCTGGCTTGTGACCAGAAGAAAAATTTCAGGGCTTTGTGATTCCAAGTGTTTAACTTGAGGTGCCTTAACGAAGTTGTGTTATCAAGTGCTCTTCATTTTATGAACATCAGGATTCTCTAAAGAGCTGTAAATTAGACTGTCAAAACCAGCAAAACCTTAAGTTTGCAGCTACCTTTGAATATGTAAATCCTAACCCTTCCCTTCCTTCTTTTCCCTTCTCTAAATTAGGAATAATGCTTACCATATCCATAAAACCATCAAACCAACCAATCTGTGAGTTCTATAGAGGCAAAGTATTCTGGTGAGCCTTGTTATCACTACAAACACTATCTGAAAGAGCAAGAATTATAAAGCCCTTTTCTTTGGAACTAAATGGCAGAGATATTGTTAGCTGGTATCTTTTCTAAGCATGTACGTTGAGCAAATGATATGATCAAGAAAGACAACTCTTGGACTCAGGAATTAGTAATGTTATCTTAGTTTTGTTTCCTTGGCAACTTGACCTTTCATAATTTGCCCAAAGGCAAAATATGGGCAGCATATCCCTTTCAAATCATACCTCAATAATCTTGTGATTAAAAGCATCACCAGAATGTGGCCTTGCCGTAAGATGGAGAATTAACAACTCTCTACTAAATGATCCACTGATGTTGAATCTAATTTAAGTAGCCTTGCAAGAATATTTAACACTTAATGATAGGCTCTGTATTAGAGTAGGTTTAATCTAGGATGCAGCCACAGATGTCATAAGAAGGAATTAATCAGCATTGCTTCCACTAAAACAGAAATGCAAAATTGCTGAACAGAATGTATTAGAAACAGATTAAAGAACTGGGACTTAAACATAAAAGAAACAGAGCTGATGCCACCCTCAGAGAGCTAATTTGAAATACAGGAAAACTTAATTCGCCTTTAACTGAAGAATTGGGGTGTTTGAAGTTACTAAAGAGAAGCTTGCGTTATCAAGAAGGAAAGAAAGGCAGATAGTCTTTTCCCTCATCAATTAAAAATGAAAGCCCAACCCAAATATTAATGCCTGCCTCAAAATCCCAACAAAATGAAGTTATTGATGCTCTAGGGACTATTGCTGCATCCTACATGAAGCTCTATACTCAATGAAGTGCTGTGGAAGTTTCACTGATTTGGAAAACTCCTGCTCGATTTAGACAAGTTACCTTTCAGAAAAGCAAATCTTGGAAATAGGGAAATACAGCCTATGGTTATTGTAATGCTTGCAGTTGGGTGAAAATATGGAATACGAGATCTGCAAAATTCACTCTGAACTCCCTATATAGAGAGAACTTGCCCATCCAAAGGTTTGTGTAAAGATCTACATTACAATTACTCATTGTTGCTTCAGACAATTTATCATCTCCCCAATTATTTGAGGACTTCACGCTGTCCAGAGGGTTCACGCTGCATGGTCTCTTTCATTAACAAAGACAGGTTAGAGTATAAAGCCAGAAGGGACCGCAGACCATCAGTTCAGAGCATCTGTATAGCACACGGCATTAAATTTCAACCAGCAACTCTCCGCTCCTGATTTGAAGATATTGAGAGCAAGCCTCCTAATCCTATGAATCCTTAGAAGCACGTCGTGGATTAAATATTGCGTTCTTCCAATTTTTGAGTTACAGTTAATGTTCCTGGTAATGATGAAGACAACCTAAGTTTAGCACAATTATATTTCTGCTGAAAACATCTAGAAGTGTGCTGAATACTCCAATGGCCTGATCCAGCTAGTGCACTCCCGATTTACTATCACTGCTATTAAAATGGTTTTTGACTGGGTTGAGTGGCCCTTGCTTGAAAAATTACAAAACAATCTAGCTTTGGTCCCAATTTGCATTGATAGCCTGATAGAACATACAAATCATCTCAGTGCTAGTTCCAAATTAATGAAAAACTTATATAAAGCTTTGATCTTGATGGAAGAATCCATCAAGACTTCCCATTTGTCTCCCTAATTACTTGCTTTGATGCTCACGGCTTGCAATCACCGCATAAGTTAATGTCCTGAGGTTGCCATAGCTACCATTAGTGAAGCAGAACAAGAGACATTGCTCTGCACATAAGCCACCTTTGCTAGATGTTTGCTTCTTCACCCTGGCTGTTCCTCCACTAGCGACACTATAAAGGTGCGCCTCTACTGCACCAGAAGTTAATAAAATAGTTCCTATTAATTTTATTACAAATGTTACTGGTAACATTCACTTTTTCTTTCTCTCTGCTGCTCATACAGTGGAGGTTTTGAAAGCAGTGAAGTGGTTAGAAGACCACAGTGCAAGCAAGGACTGAGTTTACTTCCTAACTTGAACAACAATTTTGCTGTCTGATTCTGGGTCTCAATTTTCTTGACTCTTGAAGGATAGCAATGATGCATCTTTCATCACACAGTCCTGTTTTGAGAACACATCGCTAAGAATTGATGAAGAAAATGTGCACTAATATACACTTTTCATAAAAAATTTGCTTGAAGTGAGTTCCCTCTATTTCTACAACTTCCTAGTTAGCTAAAAACCTTTCATTAAAGCTCTACACTTCTCCTTTTTTAATAAAGGACACTGAACAAGTAATGATGCATAATATACTTCAACATTACTAGTAATTGCTCATTGAAAATAAGAAATGAGAAATCACTTTCTTATTTGCTTATCTGATGACCTCTAAGGACAATGAGGTACATGATAAATGCACAGTGTGGTGTATTTCCTCATTTACTGTATTGATCTGATTTAATGTAATGTCAAGAAATGCAGTACTAAGCCATTAAATGCCAACAAAAAGTATATTTTGATCTGAAATGGAAGTGCATTTGTAACTTTAGTCCACACACAAGTTTTTGTACTTTCTGCAAGTAGTTCACAAAAGTTTTCAATTCTAAAAAAAGGTGACAAACAAATGAAATATCTGAGTGGGAACCATCATCCTAATGTATTTCAAATAACTAACCAAGGCTGATGGAAAAATTCCTACAGCAACAACACAATACTGCTTATTTTGGTTATTAGGAAGATGTATCACTTTAATATTCTTTTCCTGCCAAAGTTTTATGCATTCTGTTAAGTGTATGAACTCTAAATCTTTTTTGTTCTGAATACAGCATTTTCCTCTGGGAGGTATAGTACACGGTAAGTATGGAAAGTTAACATGTAATTAGCATGGTAATGTCTAAGCAAATTACATCATGCTAGAGTTAATAGAGGTTCAGATCAGAAATAATCCTCTGAGCACAGCCAGTGTGAATTACAAGTTTCTATAACGCTCAGAAACCTGAAAACCTACGGGATCCTGAAGCACCTACCAAACAGCCGGGCACCTCAGATGCTCTGCGGCTCCTTACCGACCTTTGGTGTTTAACATGGCTCCACGAGGATCTGCCTGAAGTCTGGAAATCGCTGGGGCACGGCTTTTGCAATGAGCTGTAGGTGGTGGGAAATGCTGGAGCTCACATCCCATAGGACCGGGTTCTAAATCTTTACCCGCAGTGTGAGAGCAGGACACTTTATTAGACACTCTCTTGATAATTTTCCTCACGATTAAATTTGCCTATTTTCCTCAAGGAGTGACTATTAAAAATAAACCTACTGTGGTTTTATTTTTAGTAGATCCTCTAGTTAGGTCACGCCTGACGAGATGTGAATCAGAACCACTGCACTAGCACCAGGGTCGCATTTATAACAGACAGCCCTAGCATCGCGCTAATGCGCTCGTCAAGTGACCCACTATTGGTATCCTAACAACTTCTTGCTATTTTATTTAGAAACAAACAGCAAGGAGAGAGAGGGAGATTCCAAATTAATTAAATGGGCTTAGTGAAGAAGAAGAATCAATTCTGGCACAAACACTACACATTATTTTTTTTAAATTAAACCAATACTACATGCTATTTAGCAAGTCCGGAACCCACGTAATGACAGAAAACAGCTAAATGAGTCACCAATCAGTATAAGCAGAAACCAGAGTAAACAGATTAGGGCAATCATCATTGGACAATCCATAGAAATAAGGACAGTCATTTTTCAAATGACTAATGGTAGCACCAAATGTTAAAGACAATGAAGAAAACGAGTAGGAGCTCCTTTTAGACAATTGCCTTTCTTCTGAAGAACACAAAGCTGAAGAGCTTGGATTCACCTCTCAAATACTATGGCTCATAATACGACAGGTTGTGATGCACAGCACATGAGAGAGAATACATAAGCCAACATAAAATTCAGTATGATTAATATATGATTAGTTCACATTTGTACAGTGCTTTGAAGATGTGAAGTGCTAATTAGAATTTCTGGATTACGCTGGTCAATGCCCCAGTGCAATCCAGATCAGTAAATAAAAAACTGTACAGAAGTTTAAACTAACTGTCCAAAGACTGAAGAACCCACGAGACACTAAGAAATGCTTCAAATTTCAAGTGGATAAACAAATGTATAAAAGAGAGAGAGAAGAAGAATTCAATGCCCCAGTGAAGATATTTAAGAGAGACAGATGAAGATATTTAGGACAGAAAGATATAGCTGGTAATTATTTGAAAAACACTGGTGCACCTCCCTCAACCATCACCAGAAATACTCCCATGGACTCATGAGATACAGAGATATCTCGGCTCAGGAACCCATAAATATTTACTGAACCAAAACCCTTAAAATCTAATGACCTTAGCGGAACATAAACAAATATCTTCCCAAGAGTAGTTCTGCAGTAATGAGAATGAAAAAAAATATTTAGTTTGACATGTGCAAGGGAAAAAAAAAAAAGATGTAGCCTCAGACTGGAGAGTGGAAAAAGAGAGGAAAAGGAAATTCCTGTCTAGCTTTCATCACAAATTTTGAAACTGGACTTCAGTATGGAGGAAAAGAGTGAAACCTGCAGCAGATGAACAATATGTGACTTACAGCATCTGATTTTTTGTTTGTTTTTTTTTTTTTTTTATTAGAGAGAAGAACATGTAAAAACATTTACAGCAAAAAGACCATCCCAATACATCACTTGCCTGGGATACAGCTCGGGATCAAAACAGAATGCCATCCAACAGAGAGATGTTGACTCTGCTACTGATCTGGCCTTTTCCTGCTTAATTAAAGCTACTGAACACTTGAGCTGGAAAACTGTAATCCCCATTAAAGTGTCATTTTAGCGGTAGGTGATCAGACCTTTCAAGTTACAGTAAGCAATTATGCTAGCAGGAACCATGTGCAGTATTAATGCGACCATAGGAAAACCACATACGTGCAGTCAGGAGCACCGTTAATACACAGTCTGGTAACCAGCTAAGGATTACCAGGCAAACCAGTAGTTTCAGCTCCAGCCATGTCTGGAGGGAGACAAAAGGCGCAGCAGGTAGCTGTGCCGAGTGCCACGCAGGGAAGCCGTGTGGCTCCAATTCCATATAAGTGCTAAGTAAGATTGGATAACCCCATCTGTGGGAGCAGAGACCGCGTGTAATGGTTATTTACCCTTCAGTTTGAAATAACAATAAAGATTAAATGTACCAAAAGAGTGGGCACAAAACAATGAAATACTTGGCGCCTGAATATTTACTTTTGATCTCCATTACAATGCAGAAATAGATGTGGAGGCTTAGAGAACAACAATCGGTTTTGTGCTGTGGTATGTTTTATGGAATAAGAAACGTGACCAAGGAAAGTCCCAGTAAATACAAACCCCATGTAGACTGAAAGCCACTGCAGATGCCATGCAGTTGCACTTCAGCCGTAGCAAAGTCTTTCTGAGCGGACTTCAAAACCAGTATTTGGGGGGCAGGACAAGAGGGGTCCGCTGGAGATGCCCAGTGGTTAGAAGGCATATTGTCATGATGCCACGTGAAACCACATTAAACCCCTCATCCTCCAATGCCTGAATTACTGGAAAGAAGTGAAGCAGAAGAAAGCCAGAATAAAGCAAGCCTCCTAATTAGTGTTAAAATAAGACAAAGACACTTTCTTATTAAGCAGGATGCGTATTTTTCTGTAGAGTGCTCTTGTAGAGGTCTAGGACTATCACTCACGTAACGTATGAAAAGATGTAATCCCTAGGTATATACAAATCTTTTCCAAGTGTTTGTAAAGCTAGCGTCTGTAGCAGTACATATTTTGCAGCAAATATTTAGAATGAAATATTTCATAAAGTACTTCAGCACTTCTTTGAGTGTTTAATTTATCTGACATAAAAGAACAAGAGTGTATAGCATTTTCCTGTAAGTGGATGTAAAATACGCATTGCATGGATCCCTATAATTAAAAAAACAGCAAATCATTGTCATTAATGCACAGGCAAGATCATAAATGAATACATTATTAAGTCCTACTGAATTAATGTTTAACTGCAATAGAGTTGAAATTGAATGAGGCAATTAATCAGAGTAAGAACTGAAAAAAAAAAAAAGCCACATCTGTCTCACTTTGAATACATTGAGCAAAACGACCTTCAAAACGGTACTGCCAATCAAACCACGCCGCCCACTGCTGTGACAGCCGGGGTGCCACCACAGAGAGAAAGTTTAGTCAGTGTAACAGATACAAGCTTTCCGTCTGAGTCACTTCATGGGTACATCTCACCCCGAGGGAATAAAACATTATGTCTCAAGGGTCTTATTTCATAAAATTGTGAATGTTCAGATGGTGAAGATCATGCTGGTTATAAATGTGAACTACATCTGCTCAAAGTCACTAGAAAACGAAACTGGGGGAGTTGACATACATTAATGATAATTTTAAAAGGCTTAATGCTCTCCAACATCTAGGGGAGGCGAAAAAAATTATGTTCAGAAGCTTTTGTTCCGTGGATTGTGCTTTGATCAACCAAAATACATTAAGTTAAATTTTTCTTCATCAGTCTTAAACTCTGTAGTGGAATTTTCTTTAACGGGTTAATTAAACTCCCTCAGGTTCTTAACTGTTGGAAAGTCTCAGTTCAATTTATTTCAGAGTTTAAGGAGGAATAAAATGATAATACTAATGACGATAATGACCCTTATCCCAGCTAAAGCTTTTTGCACTTCCCATGTAGAACAGTATCTATTGTTCACGAGTCCTACCTTTGACAGATAGGTAGGTATATGTACTTTTCTTCGTTGTAACATATTATGAATATTAAACAATATTTTAAAAGAAAAATCCATTGGTATTTTTGTACCAAGTTCTTAAGCAATAATTATCTCTGAATAAAGATTTTTTTTCTCTTAATGCAAATGAACTGCAAATTTTCGGAACCATAATTGTTTTCCTACATTGAATTGATGGAGCAACTGGCATGTAGGTAATCAGCATACTCATTTCCCTTTCAGCAGCAATAAGGACTAGATTCAGGATTTTCCATTAAAAAAAAAAAAAGGATTTCTCAGATATTCATTGATAAGGCAGCTAATAATTAGGGGTTAGGAGAGTTTGCCAGAGAGCTGAATAGTGGTTAACCTGTTCCTACACTCCTGCTATCATATTGATGAATGCGTTAAAGCCATTGTGTTACTTTACAATGCAGAATAATTTGTCATTTGTACACAATACATAGCTTTTTGCACCAAAAAAGCCATGTCAAGCTATTACAGTTATCTTTCCATTAACACTTGCAATCACACATTTGCCCACAGCGCATAAAACAGGTACCGCCAGCGCACGTGGAGGTCAGCAGGAGCGTATCTCTTACAGCACCCACCACCTCGATTCACCGGGGAGAGATGGTGTCCCAGGCTGCAGATCAGACCCCAGTCACGGCGATCTTTATGGTGCATTTGAAAAGCAACTCCCAGCACCCAGAACTTTAAACGCTTGTTGGGAAACTGAAGTCTAGTGTGGGGAATGAAGTTAGAGTGTGGGTAAGAACGGTTCTGGGTCAGCAGGGAGGAGGATGGCAGGGTGGGTGCCCGGGGCCGCCAGCTTTAGGACTTTGGAGAGCTGCTTCATGCGCTTTCCCTCACCCCCTAAGCCAATGAAGTGGCATCAGGGAGCAGGGAAACTGTGCTTGACTTTTGGGTAACAGTCTAGAACTACTGTTCTGTGCTGATCCGCCCAGCCCTCTCTTCAATAAGAGTCACAGTAACTATGTAATAATAAATAATACAAAGAAGCTTATTTATCTGTTATTTGGTTTCAGACTGTGATCTCTCTCTCGCTCGATACAAGAGATGTTGGGTTTGGCGGGAGCGGACAACAATGGCGCAGAGGTTTTGATTTTCATAATCCTCTACCAAAACTTGTAATAGTGACTCAAAGCCACTGCCGCAGGCTCTGAGGAACGTTAACAAGATGAAAAGTTTGTTTCAGCTACTGTAGAAAGACTGAGAAATACAGATCTCATGTGCCTCCTCTCTGGTCATATTTATTAATGAGGGCAGATCAGAGAAGGGACTGGAAAGCGCAGCCCTGGGAAGCGTGAGGTCTTATTTCCTGAGAAAAGCGATATGTGGAACACGCAAGGCTCACATCGGATAAAGGTGATTCTCTTTAAGGATAGGGAATACTCTTCCATATTTTAAGGGCTTTAAGATAAACTTCAGACAGTTTCCCAGGATGTATTTTTAGGCTGGCAATACTTTATTGGGATACCAGTGTGAGATCTAGGCACGTCTGGATACGTGCCAGTGTGTATCAATCCATTCTACCCTTCTCTGACACAAGATTTCTTCTGACTATAACATCAAATATGAAGATTTTAGCAGAACTGTGACACAGAGCATCAATTTGATACAAACTCAGGATGGAAGAGCATAGCAGGATGGAGCTGTTGCTGAGCAGGACTGTTTCAGCCTCGGCTGCCAGGTGGAAGACACCATTGCTTTTATTAAACCAATCATGACAAAATAGTTTATTGGCACCTAAATGCAAAGGAAAGCATTAATAATGCCGACTAGCTGCAAGGTTAGTTAACTGATCCCGTTTCATGGGAAGTTGTAGGATTCAAGGCTGAATCCTGATCTGACCGTAGCCAATGGTCTACATTTCGTTGACTTCCAGGAGACCGATGTTGGGATCTGTAATAGAAAGGGTGAGCGAGGAAGAAGGAAGAGAAAGAAGAGAGCGGGAGTGGGGGCAATTCACTAACACACACACAAACCCAAAAGATAAAATCAACAAAGCAATTAAGCTTCAACAGAAACAAGACAGTTCTTTTTGTTTTGTTTTGGATTTTTTTTTCCAGTGTGAATGTTAATTACTGTGCCTTACAGCAGAGATAACGAGAGGGTTTTACTGCCTAGCATTTTTCAAACAAAGACATGAAAAATTCATGAGCAGGGAAGACCTTGGTGTTGAGCTTCAGTTTTCTTGTCAAATATTTCAGCTCTGGAGGTCCTTGGGAAGGTTACACAGCAATATTCAAGTCTAAAGGATGCCTGTCAGCTGGATCTAAAAGCAACAGGAATTTTATAGGCTACATGTGACCTTGTCAACGTATTTTCACTGGCCAACAGTGTCTTCCAGCATCATTCACCCAGTTTAAAATAAAAAATGAGCACTAAAATGCCTGTCCTCCTAAGAACAGAGCACTCACAACACCAATCCGTCCATAACATAGGAACTAAGATGGTTCATCTGAAGTCAAGAAACGCTGATGTCCGCACATCACTCTGAAAGGTGTCCAAATGTACTTTTGCGCTGACAATCAGACACTGGGCTCCAGAGAAACTTTGCCAGTCACAGAAATTTTATCAGGAGTCTGCACAGTCCAAAATGTCACCTTTTAACTGGGAAGAAAGATCCCACTACGTTTGGCATGGCTTCTAAGAAGATCTAAAATCTCTTTTCAGGCAACTGGCTTTAGACACACGGACGTTTTGCAAGTTAGCTGGACCTTTATTAAAACTCAGCTGAGTGTTTTATTAAAGGTTACAAAAAGGAGCTGCTGTTTGCTGACATGTAGGTCAGGCATAGATCAAAGGTGAGGAGAATAAGGCCGTTTGCTGGACTAACAAGAAACAAGTATAACACAAAAGCTTTTGGGATCATGTGAAACTCCTTCCCTTCCCTAATCAAATTCACCATAGCAGAAGCAGGAATTCGATGAGGTCTTCGAAGTCTGAACCTCTCAATGTTTTCTTTCCTTGTTAGTTAATAACGAGAAATCCCTCAGGTGAGTCACTAAGACTCATTCTTCAAATCAAAAACTTCCCTAATCTGTGGCCCCACACTTTTAAAAGTTATTCTGCATCAAAATTCTCAGCGTACCACCTCTTCTGGAATATAGACTATTGGACAAAGACAAGATAATAGCCACATGCATTGTCCGTGTGCTCTGTCTGCACTGATCTTCACACAGACACAACAACTCAGTAGCACAGAATACACTGGAGATCAGAAACCTGAATTGTGATCTCCTTTCCCAGAAAGCCCGTTTGGCAGGAAGGCAGATTTAACATATGCTTAAGTCTCTGAAGTTAGGCTGGAACCTTCAGCTAAAAATATTAACAAACAAGGAAAACTGTCTCATAGTTGTGTCAGTCTTTAAGACCTCAGTGGAGCTAGAAGTTCACATTGGTACACTGATTCTTTCCCAAAGTACTGTTTTGAAATGAGACTTTTCTTTAGAACCAAAATTTGCTAGTCTGAATGGTTGGCAGGTGTTTCCTATACCTGTGTTTGGCTCACATAGCTTAGTTTCATATCTAACACCACATTGCTGGGAGGTATTTCTCTTGCTAGTGTTGGTACCACTAAACCCAAAAGGGTTTTGGCAGTCACAGAGGTACTTACCAGTATTTTCAAGGACTATGGAATTTGAAGGCAAAATTTGATTGCTTTTCCTAGTACTAAGCCTTCAGGAGTAAAGATGCAGCCCATCAGTTAAAGCACGAGACTCTGAACACTCACATCACTCTCAGATGACTGATGTAGACAAATTTGTAACCAGGGCTCTTTTTCCCTAAAGTATTTGCCACCAAAATCAAGAAGTTCTAAGTCTGCGACAACTACAAACACTTACAAGCAGCAAACCCTCAGTCCTCCACATCTGCTGAGATTTCACTCAACTGCTGCCACCACTTCCCCGCCTTGAAGAGCAACGAGATTCAACTTCTACTCTAAAAGCAAAACGTTATTATGAATATTAAGTCTTTGTTTTACAATCAAGTGACAGGAAAGAATGCTAGCAGCTTCTTTCTCTTCTTTTATAAGCTGTTGCTGATGAATGCCATCCCGGTCTTTGAGAGATATCTGCTGATGTTGAGAGGAAACATAGTAAACAAGAGATGAAAAGTCAAAGGAGAAGTAAATAAGCACACTGGTTTCATCAACTCTGTATCTTAGACTGATGATAAAGAAAGACGTAGTGCATTTAACCTCAACATGCTTCTCTTAAGTACCCACACTATCCTGTGTGCTTGTGACCGCTGTGCGCGCTCAGCTAACCGCCCTCAGCTCTCACATCAGAGCGCCGAGGCACGCCGCAGCCAGCCCCTCTCCGCTCTTCTGGGCGCAACAAAGCACAACATTGCTCTTCCCAGCTGTTCTTTTCCACGCTTCGCTCCCTGGCTGTACTTCTCTGAGCAAACAATCTTCTCCTACTTGAGACACATATTTTTGTTGCAGGAAATACCTTTCAGAGATTTGCCTTACTGGCAAAATTGTGAGGATGGATTCTCAGCTGCACTCTAAATCTGCTGGGAGCAGTGCGTGGGGATAGACAGCTGATGTAAAATTACTACTTTTACTTCCCCAAGGCCAACACTGTGCTACCGTATCTTTTGGACAGACTACACTGGCAAACCCCATCCCACATGGCTGTTTCAGCGCTTGGTGGACCCATCAGAGAATTCAGCACCTGGTGTGGAGCATTTTGGAAGTCCGATTTCTGGGCCCAGTCTGAGCCTGATTCCAGCATGACCCAAGCAGAACACCACTGTGATTCCTAAGAAAATACCTGGCCTGATAAAAAAAAAAACAGAAGAATTCAAAAGCCATTTGCGGCTCCTGTGACCTTAGCTTGCACCTCTTCATCATGCAAGACTGCAGTGACCCCAATATGAAAAAGAAAAAATAAATATACCTCTGTAATAATTTCTGACTCTGCATTTGGCAACAAGAGAGCAGAGTTCAGGAGTCAATCCTGCACTGATGCTGTTTCCTCCCGCTGGTGCAGAGTCCCACCGGGGTTACTGAGATGCTGACCAGCTTCCTTCTGCAATGAGTGTCTGGGCTCCACCACTCGCTTTCAGTATCAGCGAGCACGAATCCTTCGCAAACCATTTTTTTCAAAGTTTTCACTCCTGCCAAGTGCCTTCTTTTTTTGTTTGTTTTAAATCAAACAAGGCTGTCTCTTCCCCTGCCTGCTCTTCCCTTGCAATCCTTTTTGTTCCTGCCATAGTAGGAAGCACTGTCTTTCATTTCACATCCCTGCAAAGTTGCAGGTGAAATCTGTTAGACCACAGAGCAGATAATGCAACAAAGGAGAAGTTTTGACTAAAGAAAAGTGCCCCGTAGATTTTCATATCGCTCCCTCAGGCGGACCAATTTGTAGCTTGGTTTGTGCCCTGCAGCTCCTCACTGAGAACATTATGGGGTGAATCAGGGCAGGTTTTGTCCATTGTTCTTGGCCCAAACCATTTATCACGCTGGAGCTGCAGACACAGCAAACTGTACCACTTTGTTCCAGTTTTAAGTATGAAAGTGTCTCCACATGAGTCACCAGTACTACCAGCATGACCAATTTGGTTTCCACTTTACCAGAAATCCTGTAACTAAACCTCCAAGGGAGAAGACAAGCCTAATGACTGTGCATAACTTACATATTCAGACAGAGGGTCCCTCCTGTTTTTCCCAGATACTCCTGGAATTGGAGAGTTGGAGCTGAAACAGCGCTGCAAATGGCTTTGCAAAAAATTAAAATGTGCCAGTATTCAAAAAGTAAACAGGGAACTTAAAGCTGGTACATCATTCGCCATTTAAAAAGGCATTTCCCTTAGGTATAAGGGGAAACTTGCATGGTACCAACCAGCAGAGACTCTCTCCTCTCCCCTTACACCTTGAGACATCTCTCTTTGCTTGCGTATTTTTAAATTATTATTTTATTTTTCAGGTTGGGGTCCAATCTACTAGATAAAGTCTGATTGAAGAGACAGAACTTAGAAAGGAAAAATCCTGCACTGAAGAAGAGAAATTTTAAAGCATGTCTGGTCTGTTCCCAGAATTCTTCCCTTTCAGAGGTTTATTTCTGTTTATTACTTTGCCAATATGTTTAAACTGCACTAATCCTGACATTTTGAAGATCTGGGTTTAAAAAATGATCCATCTCCACTCGTAATGCAAATAATATTCATAATCACAGATTCACCCCTGTGGAAGCGTGTCGCTATCCCCAAACCACGAGACACCTCGGTACTGTTGAAGCTGTGGTGGGTGCAGTCAGACCTTAAATAGCAGGGCAGTTTCGGGTCCGAATTGAGGTGCAAAGAGGGGTTATGACTGGACGGCTCGCGCAGCACCTGCACGCACTCCGCTTGGCGACCGTTTGCTCTCTCGCTTTCATGAGAACCAAAATTCAGCCTCCTACACATCCACCACAAAGAGGAAACTCTATATAGACACAGCCGAATTGATCGTGGCTGATGGTTAAGTGGGGAGGAATATAACCAGGCAAAACCACCGGAACAGCAACTAACCCGCCGCGTGAAACAGTCCCGTGACAAGTGTCCACCATTTTGATCTTGAAATTACAGCGTCCTCCATCCGACGCTTATTTGCCCAATAAAGTAACGCAGCTGCAGGGTCAGTTTTATCATGTCTTAAGCTCTTTTCCTGCTGAGCTTAATAAAAGCCGGCGAGTACTCAAGTGATTTAGGCATGTCTCACAGTGGGTTAGTGACTCATCTGGGTTCAGAAAAAATTCAGGGTTTTTCCTTGCTCACAGGCCTATATTTCAAACACAGTGTTTTCTTTTGACTATTCCTGTTTTCATTTCATCTGGTTTCCATTGAGTAAAATTAGAAGCATAAAGTTTATACTATATTGTGGACTGGTGAAACATTCAAACACACAGAGGAGTTTCTATTGAATGCAGGCCATTTGCTGAGACTCATTATCAGCTAAGCATCGACTAACGAAGGCTGCCAGCTTAACTGTCCTCAGCCATGGAACGGTAGAACATTTTCCTTGTCTCCAGCTGGCTATCCAGGGATTTTTTCATTCATGGCTGTGGCTTATAGCACAGAGACTACTAGACACAGGCAGGCTGCCTTGGTTGTACTGAATGTAATCCCCACGGAATTTTTGAACATACAAGTCTGATATTTGCTATTTCACCAGAAGCATCGCAAAGCACAGGTAACACAAAAGGAAGCCGTATCTTGGTGATAAGAGAAAAGAAAAAAGATTAAGAGCAAAGTAGATTTGTTTTCAATGTAGTGCAAAATAAAGCAACTTTAGAGAGTTCAGAGACACAGTTCCTTTAACATCCAGCTGCTAGATCATTTTCACGTAGGACAAATGGTTTCAGTTCACCCCCACATTCAGATGCTAGACCCTAACCCCCAGATCCAGCTCATTCACTGTGTTAAGAACACAGGAAAAGACAGGAAGACAGACTTTAATTGGAGAGACTATCCAGTATTACTGCCTTACTCGTGTTAAGCATTCTACTGAATTACTACAGGCTTCCGCTAATGAAAAAATGGCTGCAAATCGGATTCATCAAGCCCTGTAGTGTGCAGAAAACTTCTTGTCGAGAGAACTTTGTGCTGCTGCAGCTAACCACGTACCCATTCGGGAAAACCAAATCAGGCCAAAGAAGAAATCAAACACGGTTGCTCAGGCGCTTGTCCCAGCCATGGCAGTACTCTGCAGGATCTGTCCTGCAGTCCACAGCCTGGTACTGCCCAAGGAAAACCCGGTGACAGTGCACCTGGGATGGTTCAATCACTCCTACTGCAGTGGTCCAAGCATCACCTCAAGGTGGTTTTTCTATTTTGATGGGTAACCTGCCTACCTGCGACAAATTGAGGGTCTCAATTGCTTCCTAATGCTCAAATGTTAGGAGTTTCAGACCTTCATAACCGGTGTGTTGAATATCAGTTTCAGTGAAAAATAAGAAGCAGGTAAAAGCCTGAGGAGTTATCATCTCTTCTAGCGACAGTCAGATTAACGGAGACCCACAGACAAAGCACTGAGGTTGATTGCTGCCTGTGCTGCCTTGGACACGTCTTTGCCATCAGAGCTGTAGTTTGGTAATTTTCACGAGCTCTTGATTAAAAAAAGAGTGTCTTCGGGAGCTCAAAGTAAAAATGTACTTGTCGGGGCTTCTCTTAGGCATTTCAGCAAAGTTCTCAAACCACCATACTGAAGTATTATCCACAGCGGAGGACACGAGACTACAGTGGCCTTCTCTCACTCTTGTAACATCTTCCTCCTCCTCACACTCGTCCGCAGCTGTTCTCACACCGAGACATTTACCTTTGCCAGCAGATAACAGTGACAAGCAGAGACCCGATGAAGACCAGGACATCACTGTGCTCCTCCCAAAGTGGACATCACACCATCAGCATGAGTGAGGCGCGGTTCAGAGGCTGCAGTTCGAGGGACGCTCCCGATGGAGAGAAATGGGTATTGTCGGCGCATGACCAAAGGCATCAACGCCGGGTGCTGTCACAAGGCGTGACCCTCGAGCGCTGGCAGAGCCCCGCAGCAACAAAGAGCTCTCCAAAGCTTGAGGCTTGGTGCCTCACCCCAGGTTCTCAGCCTCTGCAGAAGACCCTGTAACCACCTAATGCTGCCACACAACAGAACCGCAGCTCACCAAACCCATGCAATTTTCAAACTTTCTGGAATATTTCAAACCCAAAGTCTTTCTATTAAGCTTCTATTAAATACACATATACACACACACACATATATCTATCAGATAAATGCAATCTGCCTTGATCTCGTGAAAAGGAGAGAAAATTTGCTGGGAAAAGCACTTTTAGCCATGTCTAAACTACGAACTGAAATTTAAAATCAAGGGGGTTTTGTTCTTTTTTGTCTTGGCATCACAATCACAAACTTGGAACTGCTAGTAGTGTAAGCAGCTCTTTTACCAAAACATCATATCAATTCTGACGTTAGAAGTACGGGAATTCACTGTAATAGTGATCTATATTCCCATGCTGCTTTCAGATTGGTTTAGCAAACAGAATATATAAATGCTGATCTATTACAGCAGTTATATCTACCACTCCTGCTCTTCTGAGAAAAACAAAAAAATATTATGCAGTCGGGCAGGCAAAATCCTGTTATCTGTATGAAAAGAACCCGTCATGAAAAACTGTTTCTTTTTAAAGGGTCTGGACTAAGTCCCATTTAAAAATCAGGCCTATCAACACACTATAAAAACTCTTATCAATTGGGAAAAAGTTCTTATCTATTTGAAGAGAAAGAAGACTGTCCTCCCCACTATCACACTGTTAAGAAGGATGTTACGCTGTGATTTCCACATGGGAATGCTTTTATTTTTTTTTTTTTTATAACACCACAACACTTCTTTTAAAATGGTATGACAAGTGTCATGCCTCTTAATGACACTTCGTTATCTGAGCAGCTGGCTTTTAAAGCGAGATGTGGCACAAGGAACTTCAGCGGCAGAAGCAGGCTGCCAATCACGGGCACGTCCCGCAGCCATCTCTCCAGCTTTGTCATAACTCGCCCTTGCCCTATTTTGGAAGAAGGCAAAGGACTGGAATCTGTTATTTAGACGATATCCGACAAGTCTGTTTAACATTCATGCCGTTCTCCAGGGAATTAGCGCGGAGGGATCCACCGCAGCCGTTGGCTTTGCTCAGCGCTGCCGGTGGCGGGGTCCCGGGCTGACCGGCTCAGCGTCGGCAACAGCGAGAGGAGCCAAGTGCGGGCACACAGCTGAACTCATTATTATATTTAAAATGTTTCAGGAACCTCAAAAAC
This sequence comes from Vanellus vanellus, assembly GCF_965231255.1. Taxonomy (NCBI): domain Eukaryota; kingdom Metazoa; phylum Chordata; class Aves; order Charadriiformes; family Charadriidae; genus Vanellus; species Vanellus vanellus. The sequence goes on from NC_138921.1 coordinate 8,860,981, forward strand.
AGATTAAGTAATGCAATAATAAAACTCTCAGTGAACCTGTGCAATAAAATCCATCAACGGAGGAGATGGGTAATATAATCTCTTTAGAAAAAAAATCCTCTGCTCTATGCCTGAATTACCTTGTGCACCACAAGATAGAGGATTTAGACTATGGCAACGGATTGAAATCTCTCTTCAGGGACATCCTTCTCATAATTGTACATTCATGCCTCTCTCCCCAGTAGTAGCCTAAATACAATTTACCGTTGCACACATTTTTATAGGGTTTCTGCAAATCCGCCACTTTATTACCACCCCGGTTATAAGGGGCCACACGGCAATTCCTAAGGGTTCACTAACTGAGCAAGATATTAAGCTTGAATAAAAAGAATCAAAAACGTCTATCTACAATTTATAGTTCTCTATAAAGGACCTTGGGGAACCGCAATTTGAAGGTGAAAAGTAAATGGAAAGCAGATTTCAGCTGAAAAATTCCATATGATCGATGGAGAAGACTTACGGAGAATTATCCAGAGAGGTTTTTAAGGTGTGCGAGAGTTAAAAACATACAACTCCAAATTATGCACGAGGCCCACAACATCCCAGTGTAGATACATCTGATTAATCAGGTCTATTCAGAGCTTGGTAACAGCTGCCTTCTTTACGCATATCTTGCGAAAGCAATCCTATTTTATACCTTTCTAAGAGGAAAGAAGATTTGAAAAACTCTGAAGGGGCCCAGAGTACCTAACACTTGCCCAGTTTGTCTGAGAGACCCCGAGGTCCAGAGGTGAGACCTCTGCTCCTAACCGAGCTAGAGACCCCTTGAGCCTTGGGCCAATCACCCAGTTCAGCCGTGCCTCAGTTTCCCTGCTGTTGGAGTGAGGGAGTTCCGGTTCACTCACCACTGTTGTGTTTTCTGAAATTGGAATGAAAATGTTACCCACATGAAAGCTATTATTTCAGTGGGCTTTGTCTTCCTAAAGTTACAAGAACAATAATATAAAGTCACTGTAGCATCTAATTATAACTAATAAAAATGGAAAGAAAAACTACGCAGTTATTTATAAATACCTACAGAAATTAGGGAATAAATTAAATCACTAATATGAGTAAAAAGAAGTAAAGAGTAGATGATGTGGCAGATGTATCCTCATGACAAACTCAGAAGGCAAGAGTCTGAGCGCGGCAGCCCATCACGAACACCTAATACCTTGAAACACTTGAAAATCAAGATGGGATGTTTTAGTGAAAGATAAACTCTCTCTGGCGCTCCAACACACCTTCACGTTTGGCTGAGCGCAGACCCCCCCCTGGGGCACATCAGGAACCAGGCAATGGAGTCATGATAAATAATTCTTACTTCTGAAGAGATGGACCAAAACCTCTGCTGTCTTAATTCCTTAATTGCAAAACATCCAGCGACGAGCTTGGCCCATTGAACCTATGAAATGGAAGCGTCCCACAGGAACGACTCTGTTCTCGAATGCTTTCTTTCCCACCCACGAGTACGGTGCAACGCACAGCCACTGCTTCGGTACAGGATCACACGTGCTGGAGGGATGGGACATTACCAGACAGTGAACTTTCTTGTTGATGAGAAGCAAAATATTTATCTCTGAATCTTCGGAGATTTTTGAATAGTGTCATAATTCCCTGGATCTGTGGAATGTGAACCACTGCCATATGGTAATTAACCCTCTTTTCATGTCTTTTTGATTCAATTGCACAGGATAAGTATAGTAATGCATACCAGGTGGGAAAATCTGTATTTTATTTATTTATTTTTGCTTTGAGGAGATGTAGATAAAAATTATACTGTATCTTATGCTGAATCAAATGAAGACGTGGTGCATTTGGGATGCTGTATATCCACTACTGCCGTGATGGTTTTATTAGTTCTCCTCCTAAGCCTACTCGAAGTCCAGGAATAGCGGCTAAGAAACCGAGCTATGAAGGTGACACTCTTCTGCATGTGCTGTGACCTTCTTTATGCTGGCGCTTCGGACAGCAGCACAGCTCCACCAAGTCAGATCCCATTATTTATGACATTTCAATTTGAGCCTTAATAAATCACGCTCAGAGACAGTGTGATTTCCCAGCTAAGGAAATGCATACAAGGAAGAGGTAGGTACAATCAAATGTCTTGGGAGTCTGCGGATGATGGGCTATTAGAGGGAGATGTGTGGGGAGGCAACCTTGGTTTTACATTGGCTCTGCTTGCTGCAGACTTTCAGTGGAGGGTTTTTTTTGAAATCACATGCTCTGTCGGTGCTTGGTTTGTCATCCAACCTCCCTTCCGCCTCCTCTCCCACACTCCTTCCCCACTTCAGCTATCTCGAAGGCTTCTGGCAGAGACTGTCTCTCATATGTGCCTGCATATGGCAGAACATCTATCTCGATTGAAGCGACTAGGCATTAATGTATAACACAAATAATGAACAATGATTCATCTGAACAGGCTCGATATGAAGGGCTGCTTTTTTCAAATCTGGGCCTCAGTAAAGCTTTGAAGGATAATTTCCACTAAAAATTGGATCAACTCCATCAAGAAGAACACAAATCCCTGTTTCCTCCAGATTGTTTCACTCGATTCACTAAAATGTTTATTCTACACTCAAAAAAAAAAAGTTGCTGGAATTTCTAAACTGCATTAAAATTAATCCTTTACTTCTTTACTGTTGCCTTTTTCAGTGCTTCCTTTGTTCCAAGCTGGCGCTTACGGGAGCTTTCATAACCAGCAGGCAATCACATACATCCTTCCTGTTTGCAGTTTTTACTGTATTTTACACAAACAAAAAATGTGGAACAGTCCAAAGTACATCTCAGACATCTGAGAAAGAAGAAGGTAAGTGTTGCTAACAGTTCCCAGCAGAAGACAAGAAGCAGAGAAAGACACCTAGGCTTTGAAATGGAGCTACCTTATTAACTCACTTTCTACCTTGCGAAAATAAGAGCACGAGATGACCCAGCAAGACTCCGACAATCCCATAGTGACCCTGAAGCACAGATCTGCTCCAAAGGGGCCATCTGAACACCAGGACAGAGGCCTTGCAAAGGCAGGTGGAAATTAGTGCACAGAAAGCCCATGCCAGATCGTAACAGCATCGGCCCTGGCAACTAGGAAAGGACAGGACTTAACCTATACATTTATAACAAATTACCATATAAAATGCCAGAAGTCTCCGCTCCCTGCGGTGCTGTTCAGCTACCTGGCCCATATTAGGCTCTAATTCCAACTGAGTTTTAATTAAGGGCTCTTTCCAGTGCATACCTCAAGCAGGTATGAATAGCTTATTTTAACGTAACGGTCAGCCAGGAGAAATGCTCAGTGGCCAGGGACACCTTTCTGTCCCTCTGCTTGAACAGATAAAACAAACGCGCAACGTGTCGCAGCACTGGTTGACAAATGTCCTCTCCCATCAGCTGACACTGAAAACAGACACCTACCTTTGCAGCAAGCACTCCAGGACGGGTAACAAACCCTTATTACCTTTTGCGAACCTGTGTCTCATCAAAATTTAAACAGACACATTGTCACACTTCAAAAACATCCTATTTCCTGCCAATGAAACAGCGAATTGCTGCTTAATGTTCTCCAGCGGTATTTGTTATAGACCAAGAAGCTCGGTCTCTGTGGTCTCCGGTACACTACAAAACATACTCATTTTTCAACAGCCGTGTATCTGAAAATAGACAGGGCTCAGGTGTTTTCACTACAATGTCATGAAAAAAACCTGCGAGTGCACTGATAAAATAGGCCTTGTCTACACGAGCATTTGATTTTTGCTAGCCCTGGTGCAGCTGTACTGCTATGGAAAACAGTACAAAATATTCCAGCGTACACGGGCCTTTGAGGAAAAAAGAAGCTGTATGGTTTTATGCATCTATCTGATACGCATCAGTGGGGAAGCACAGTCTAATTGCTACAGCTTGAAAGAGAGGAAATATTTTTAGTTGCACCCTGATCCATCTGTCTACCTTCCCCCCCATCTATCTTGTGATACGGCAGGAAAAAAAAGGTCTCCATCATTTGCCCTTCCCCAGGCGCTGCCTAGGTGCCACACCATCATTTCACAAAAGACTTTTGCTGCTCCAAAGCTAAAGAAGAGCTCTGCCCAGGGCTGCAGCAGCTTTGGATGCGGAGCTGAAGGCAAAGTCCTGCTCCTCTAAGAGACCTCATGTCGGCCATCACTGCTGCCACTTTATGCCTCAGGCTCAGGCTTGGCGCTTTGCAGACAGCCGCTTATTCTCTGTGGGGCGATGCAACCAGCTACAGAGGGCTGGAAGGAAGCTTAATCCTCTGGTGTACTAAGCAGCTGGATGGAAAGCAGCATCAGAGGACAAGACTGCCTTCAACCTCACAGCAAAGGTCTCTGAAATGACTCTCCCACCCTAGAGCAGATGTACAGGGTTTGCTGGCGCGCAGCTACTGCTTGACCATCAGCCACTTGCTGGCAACGGGCTTTACTCTCTTTGTAGGAGGGGAACGATGCTTTTAATAGGGAAAATAACAGTTGAAATGTCTTCGCGGTGATTGGGGAATAATAATAATGAATATATGTATGAAACTTTAAACAGTCGCAATGGATTAGAGAAAGTTCTTTGCCAAGAATGCTGCAACCAGAACAAAACGCAGCCTAGATGCTTTTTTTTGTGTGTTTATTGCTTGAATGAATGATGTTCATAAGGCTTCCCATAGCCGCACAGAGTACTGATTGATATCGGTGCCATGCTACACAGGTCAATAAAGGAGAGAATTTCTCTATTACCTCAATGATTCATGAAAGTGATTACTCCCACATTGACTCGCTTCCCCAAAAAAAATCTGCATGCAGCAATACACTTGCCAAATGCTCCTTGTGTGCTCTTAGTGAGCATCCTGAGGCTGCTGCAGACATGGTTTTGTGAAACAGGACTGAAGGCACTGAGAAATATGGAGGCCACAGGGCACACGTGGCGGTCTCTGACGTAGGTAAGAACAACCTTCAGGCTGCTGGACTGACCAAGGTGTACCAGCTTCCCGCTCTGTCCCACCTCCTGCCACAAGGAATACAGAGAGGTGGGATGAAGCCAAGTGCCCCCAGGAGCTCTGGGCTCCCCGTCCAGCCCCGCTTCAGGATTTCACCCAGGAAAACCCCCTCTGCCGCTGTAACCCAGATCCCGCCCACCGCTCCCTGCACCTCTCTGGCCGCCTCTCTCTCACACACTCGCTCTTACTTTCTTTTTCCCCCGCTGGCAGGAGACACCTTATCTAGAAGGTTATGCATTACTGTGATACATTTGCTTTTGAAGTAGTGAGTGGCTTTTAGACTCTGGCATTTTGAACTTTCCAGGAGGAAGAATGTTACTCTCACAACAAACTTTGAAGTCTGTTTCCTGAATGCATTATCTGTTTACTCTCTTCTCTTTCTTGGCCACTTTAAGCTCCTCTAGAGTAAACACGGTCCTCACACCCAAAAAATCTTATCGTCCAGGTATCAAATAGCATCCCAAACACGAGAAATCAATGCAACTATTTAACAAACATGGAGTCTGGGAGAGGAATGAGACCACAGCTGTAACAGAGCCTGCGGCCCCCTCTTCACGTGCTTCTCATTTACACTATGTGAATGGGGCATCTTTTGCCATTCAGGTGTGTACACCACAAGAAGCAAAAGCTATCATCAGATATTCCCCCTCTTCCAAATCTCCTCAACATAAGCCAATCTGGGTCTCAAATATTCTTTCAAGGTCAAGCATTTTGATTCCTAATCCTCACCTTTGTCTCACAGGTTTTTAGCAAAAGCTTGGTTGTGTGTTTAAAAACTACAACTGCAAAAAAAGGACCACATCAAAGAAATCTTTGGTTGTATTTATGTATTCTACCACTTCCAAAAAACTAGGTCATAATTTCATATTCAGTTACACAATTACCAAATCCAGCAATGAATAGAGAAGAACCTGATCCTGTAATTTATTCTGCACCAAAGAGAAGTTTAGGATAACAAAGATTCAGCCTGATAACTTCCCCCATTTAATGTAATACTTTGTCATGAAAACAGAAATAAAAGCATCTTTGCGTTAGGCTGTGTTGTCAATTTAAATACCTTTGAACAGACTTCTGTGGTTGAGTGACCTGGGATGGCTACGTGCTCAAAACAGCCAACCCTCCATTTAAGAACAAAGTCAAGTGTGCTTTTCTTTTAATCTGATAAACTCACATCCTGATCTTAATGGGTAACACAATTTTGCAAAATTTGTCTTCTTTGGCATTAAAGAAACAAAATTTCTGACTAGTGTCAGATTGTTTAATTAAAACTGGCAATTTAAAAGATATTAATGTCAACAAACAGATGCCCCCAAAACTCCACCCAACACAAACAGTGGAGTTTTGTCAGTGAGTCACCCTTTCCTCCTCAGTAGCAATTAAGATATATATTGATTCTTGAGCTTCTTTGCAGTAAAACACATTCAAAGCACGTGTTAATAAACATTTCTCAGTTCCTGCTTCAACCTGATTGTCTGGTTCTTGTTATCCTTCTAAGAAAGAGGAGGAGGAAACTTGCTCAACCCACTGGAAAGAAATGGCTTTTGCACAACTGTAACTTCGTGAGAAAAACGATGACACAATCACCACGCAGAAGCCTGGGCAGTTTCAAAGCACAACGCTCCTTCTAATGCTGGAGTGAAGGTCTGAGCTGAGGAACCCAACAAAAAAGGTGCACCAGGAGAGTACAGCAGTGAAGACATTAAGTATGCCTTGCTCATCCTCATTCCTCTTTTTTCCTCTGTCGCAAGTGCACCAAATAAGAACCTACCGAGAAAACGTATCTTGTACCCAAGAGTTCCCTCTCTAGTGCCCTGATCTTAAGAGTACATTCCTTCCACATGTATATTTCCCCAATGTTACTATATAATTTTCCCTGGGAAAGCTTATGAGAATGCTCTGTGCCTTCTTTCTGCTCCCACCCTTCCCAAGGAAAGAGAGATCCAAGAATCCCACAGCTTTTGAGTTCATACTTGCCCTCCAAATTTGGGTGGAATCTCTACTGATGACTCAGGACCTTCAGAAGATAGAAACTAGAATTACGTATCTTTTCCTGTGCTGGACCCAAGGGCTTCTTCGCTTTAAGCCAAAGCTAGGGCCACAACAATTATGAGCTAGTCTCTGTTGTTTCAAAATTTCCTTCACTGGGTTTCAAGGGATTTATTGGTAATATAATTAATTGTTTTTATTCCTAGTCACGAACAGAGAACTTAACAAGAAGAAATGGTGGGATGGTAAAGCTGGACAAATTTAGAAATCTGGTGCAAGATGTTGTTGCTTCATCACTGCGGACAAAATACGAAAAAAAGGAGAAAGAAAACCAGTGGGTTTGCACCATCCTGAAGCAAGGCTGGATGCAGCTGTGATACCTTTCCCAGTATGTGTGGGAAAGGAGGCCAAGAAGTATCTGAGCAGCTCTTCCCCCAAAGGCGTCACCCAGAGCACTCCCCGCCCCAACCGCTGGCCCACCCACTACGGGACATCACTGCTCAAAGGCTTCTGATTCAGACTAGGTGACTTGCTGGTGCATATGCACTGGTGAAAGACAAGCTACCGGGCTCGCTACAAGACCGACAGAATAAAATTACCTGTCTTGTTTTGTACAGAAGGTGTGACTGAAGGAACTGGTTCCACCTGGCCCTAAAACCTGCTTTTTTGGAAATAACAGTCTGTATTTTGTTATGTTGGCTTAAAACTCCCTAAAGCTTTTAGCCACGTGAATTTGATCGCCAGCAGTGTGACTGCAAGGTGGCTGCTGGGCATCGCTCATCCAAACGCCCTCCCCGTGCTCAGCCTCCTCTCGTGCCCGCACCCCTCCCGTTTCACGCCTCCGCAGCCGCTCTCTGCATCACAAGGACCACTTTCACCCTGACATTTAAACATTTTTTTGAGAAATCAGGACATGAAAGAATGACAAAAAGAAATCATTAAAAAGGATAAAATGGCTTGACGAACCAGAATTACGCACTTGCCAATTCTGCGTTGACTTGCCTTGTTTTTTCCTAAAAAGTCATCCCTTCTGCCCTGCAAGCATGCTTTTCCTAGAAGGAGGCTTGGAGGGCTCTTTCCTTTTGGAAGAACCCCACTTCCACCAGTACTGGCCGACGTCCGCTGCTCCTTTGCAAGGTAGCGGGCTCTTTCCCTGTAACGACTAATTACTGCGTGTCAGACAGCTCAGACTCGGCTGGCCTCTGGCCTGGAAGCTGCACTCTGCTTCCTGGCTGCCATTTGGCATTTTTTCCCCTGTTTTTTTTTTTTTAACTTTTTTTTTTCCTTTCTTAGAAGATTTTCCAGGCTGGGAAATTCAATCAGACGCTGTCCCCACTGGCTTGGCTGCCAACAGGGAGGTTTGCCAGCCTGGAGCTGGCAGGGTGAGAATTGGACGCTTCTGCTCCTGTCTCCCTACGGAGCTCGTGCCCCTGGCTCAGCCGAGGCACTGCTGCAAAGGCGCTCGAGAAACCACGGTGCCTCTGCTTTCCCGCTTCCCTTGGGGAACAACCAGGACTCCTGCCTTTTAGGAACTTGGCGATGACAGCAGCACACAAACCGTGAGGCACAAGGGAAAAATGTGTTCAAGAAAGTTGGGACACGTTCTCAATCCCTGCGCTAATACACTTAAGTTCACAACGATGGCTCTTGCCCTGAAGGGGCAGTTGAGGACTCATCGCTGTTGAATGAGCTAAGTTTCAAGAAGGTGGAGAAAAACACAAAAGGTCTCCAAAGTGTCCCATGCCACCAGCAGTTGACCTTCAAGTTGCCACCACCATCGAAACTTCGGTGTTTTCGCTGGCACAGAAAGCTTGGAAACTTCATACATCAAAGACTTCCTCTTGATACAAAAGATCTACGTACAAAAGTTAAAAATCTGGGGTGAAACTGAGGCAGTGCCAAGGACAGTCAGGAGGGAAGGTAATGTGGACTGCAGCTGCACCGCTGTTTTGTAGGTCAAAGAACCGATGGCACATTAGGCATAAAAAGTACAGCACTCAAAACCCCCTAAGTAATAACAAATATTGGAATTTGTCCCTTTGGCACAAGAACTTACTGTAAGAACATCAAAATCTTCGACTAAGTTTCCATATAATTTTGAATCAAGTTCAAAGCCTTGGACCTTATTGCTACGGCACTCTCCAGCTTACATCCAAGTTATCTAAGAGATTATTGAGTGTTCTGGGATGACAGAGAAAATGTTGACATATTTACAGTTAGCTTTTCTATAACTTGTAAGTAATAGAATCGATGTCTGGTACCCGCAGACAATGTGCACGATATGGACACTGGAAAAAGAAGATATTTGCTCGTTTGCTCCTTAGACCTTTCGCTGCAAGCATTCACAATATAAATAAAAGCTACAAATATTATCTCACTCCCAATACAATTATTTATGTTCCCCTACACAGCCTAATAACAAACATATTTCTTTTCTGGGAAGAGAGATCTCAAGTGGTTTAAGGACTATGCTGCTTTTATCAGAATGGCAAAATGAACCGCAGCCATGTCGCCGCACAGACCCAGTCAGGATAACCCTACAGGTTATTAGAAGAGTTATAAATACCTCTAGACCACAGAAAATCCATGTGTGCATAGATTTCTCCTTCTGGAACGAGAGAAATCTGACAGTAAGTTGCCAAGGCCAAGGATCAGAGCTGAATTTCTTTGCTGCCACCGTGCCAACACAGGAGAACACGCGGTCCATCAGGAGGGTCACGCGCTGGGGACATTTGCATGGGGCTGGGGAAGTTCACCGTGTGCTTCCAGCACGAGACAACTGCAAATCTCCCGTGCTTCCTAACAGACTCACATTTGAAGGATTTCCTTGAGGAAAACCCTGGGGAAGCACGGCTGGCCCTTGTGCCTGCTGCTCCCTGGGAGGGGGTCTCCTCCATTGAGAAAGGAGACCTGGACCAACCTACAACACATACGTGGGAACTTTGTGTCCCCACACATTGTCATATTAGAAAGCAAACACTTGCTTAGCCGTGTGCTGTTTCTATCAGCTCAGCATGGTACTACAAGCCAAGGATGGATAAGTTTTGCAACATACGAAGCAAATACTGCTTTTTATGGTTAAAAGCCATGACCTTCCTGCACTCTTGTTTTAACTGAATGTGTGTGGGACACAAGAGATTGAAATGATTTAAAGCTTTTTTTTTTTTCTCAAAAAAAAAAACCAAAACAAAAAACCCCAAACACTAACAGTTTGACAGTCAAGAGTAACCCTCCAGTTCAGTACCAGACTTAATGGAAGAGAAAACATAAGGAAATATTTTCATTTTCAAGCTCCCAAGAGGCTCTTCTGAACAATAGTAAGAAAAAACATTTCAGAAGTGCCAAAAATCAGGGGAGTGCTCCATTTACTTATTTTTATGGTCAGTCACTGATCATGCTGATATTTGACTTTGGCTCTGAAATCTTAGCTGTGTTAAAATAAAGATAATACACAACTCAACTCCGGGTAAATCCACAAACAAACAGAGACGTCCACAGTACTTGAAGAGAACTACAGACTGTTGTTATCTACAAATGCTGACAGAAATTTGTATTTCTTTTTTTGTATTTTTACCTTACAGGTTCCTAGGACAGCAATATTTTTCTGTATTATATTCCATGCAGCAGATCATTTCCTGCTAGATTTCCACAGGACTTTGTATGCCAGTACTTAAAACACTTATTTTTTTACCAGAAGAAGAAATCGGAATTTATATATTTAAACTATCATGATGCTTATCACAAGTTTTAAGACCCTCAATGAGAGCAAAGGGCTTTCAACCAAAGCACAGGGTGCTACGAAATACAAGAAATAAAGGCAAGTGGCCAAATAAAAAAACTTCCAGCCTTTCCATATGCTCCTTCAGACTAGGGCAATTACGTATCTTCAGACAATGGCCGACACTGAAATCACCTCTAAGGTATCAGCAGTCCCACTCGGCTCAAGCCTCTGCAAACATTCAACCTGTGCAGTGCCTGGGAAAGCTACCGCCTCTTGGGTGGGATCCAAAAACCCAACCAAACTCTGCAGAGCCCAGGGGTTGAACGGATTATGGAGGCAAGACCTGTCACAGCAAACGTGCTCTCCCATAGTACCTTGTCACGTATTATACAAAAGTCACAGTTTCTACCGGATTTTTGTCCCTTGGTGCAAAGGGGAAAATTTATCAATTCTCAGATTAGTTACCACCGACTGAACGAAACGCTCAAGGTTGCACGCTCCTCACCATTCAAGACCTGAGCTCTACGCAGATTTCACAACACTCCTCAGACGAAGCACCTCACGGTATCTCAGTGCCTGTATCTGGGTTTATTTGACGCTGCCAAATTTCCTCCTCCAGTCCTGTCTATCTCCTTTCTCATTGGCCTCCATGTTAATGAGACTGAGCTAACAGATTGTGGCATGTCAACATGCTGAGCTGACATCCTGCTGCCCCCTCCGTGTCTGTCTGACTTTTAAGCTTTTTCTTTCCATTTCCCTTCTGGATTATGTGTAACATGCACTGTAGTCCAGGAATGCCTCTTACTTTGGCTGCCTCGTCTCTCTTTTTGGCCTGCTCACAGAGCCGGAGGGAATCTTGCTGAGGCTGGCTAAGTCACATGTTTGCCCTTTAATGAACATTAAAAAGAAAGCAGAATCTATGCCATTTTGATGTTTCTATTAATACAGGCCACAAGAAAGCTCAGGTTCCTGCTACAAAGATCACAGAAAAACAAAGGCAGTTGTAGCAGTCGATGCGCAGAAGGGCTTGATCATATTGCAAAGAAAAGAGCAATTATTAGGCAATACAAGGCACGTGCGTTTAGTTTAAATTTGTTCAGCACGGCAATTTGGTACATTTTGCTGTCACTTTCTGGCATTCCTGAACTTCCTCTCGAATGACCTTTAGCTAAGGATTTATTTTCACTCACTGAACTAAAGATGTTCAGCACAATGGAAACACGTCCTTGGAAAGTCACCTTACGGATACATCTTGAGGCTGGGACCTGAAACAGTGATGCTCTTCCACAGCCCCTTCCTCCTCTCTCTTGGATCCAAAGGTGGAGAACACTTGGGGAATTATAACTTGTTTTTCCATAGGATGTCCCATCCAGCAGGGTCTCCTGGAAAACGATGAATGCAGCTGCAAAGACCAGGGGGAGGCAAAGAGAGGGGAGGACAGCATCCACCGCACCACGATTTCAAGCTCAGCTACAAACACGTCTGGGAAACGAAAACTCAGGTTCTCAACAGTGATTTGCTGTGCCAAAAAAAAAGCAACCACCAAACCAAAAACATGACAACGTTCAGTCGGAGTGACCTTTGCAAGAAATCTAGGGAAAAAGAAAAGAGCAGGATCTTTCCTTCCTAGGGAGGATTGTGAATTGTCTCCCAACTGCACTCCTGAGCGTGAATCAATTTTCTTCCAGTCGATAACTAGCGCAAAGGTTCTAACCTTCATTTGTGCTCCAAATACTCAATCGGGGATGTAGAACACATACCAATTAAGCAATTCAGCTAAAATAAGAAGGCCGTGAACCAACATCGTTGCTGCAGCTGCCCCTGAGGGATCGAGGGTTAGCAGCTTGGGGAAAAGGTAATTTATTGAGCTTAATACTCTGCGAAATGTTCTCATGATAATAAGATTGTAAGATCGTTTTAATATCTGAAGTCATGTTGAAAAGGTCATTTCTCATCTTTTACGCCTACCTAAGTCATGTAAATTAGAGCTACTCAAACAGAGTTGAGGATGTTTGCAGCCTAAGTTTTTCTGTATTTTTGGATGACAGAGAAAAATGTCAGTAATCCCAAGTGGTGGACACAATCACAAGCCCATGAGTTTTAGAACAGCAGTACTAATGGATGCAGCTATTTTTGCTATGCATTAGGCCGGCGTTTCATCTTTGACCCAGTAGATTTTATTCAGACTTTTTTCCTCCTTTTTAATGTTGCGATTTGGAGACTATTAAAAAAATATTTCAAACACAGTACATGTAATCTGAAAGGGGAGGGGAATACAGCCGATGTATTTGCCAGAAGTTTTATAACCCAGGCAAACGGGGCATTGGCAATTTCACAAAGTACTCACCTCCTTTCCAACATGCTTTTTTCCATGAGGAAGAATTAACTTGGAGGTTTTTTCTCTTTCCTTTTCTTTAAATGCTTTCTAGGCAGAAACTTTGTAGACTCTGCCTCCACATCTCCCAGCCAACATTCCTAAATCACAACTTGCAGCTGCCCTTGCAATCGCAGCCTTGGAGCCTCCATTTGGCAGAGCACCAGCGGCATGCCAAGATGTGATGTTTCTGCGATGCGCGCAATTACCCAACAGGGATGGAGCCGAGATCCCCAAATGCATTTCACTAAGGCCCCTGAATCATATTTGAAACCAGGTCTTCAAAATTTATAACAGCATTAGGCTATCTAGGCCCTTAGTTTCATTTATGTTTTGAAGCTTCAAATCCATCACACCACTGAGCTAAACGAGGGCATTATTCAGAGTAGTAATGCATTTCATCCCATGTAGTCTGAAAGATAGAAGACTCCTCCTGTACTCTTCCTTTTTTTTTTTTCTCCCTTACTAGGTTCCAGCATCTTCTTCCCTCCTCATCTTTCAGTTTCCCCAACAGCCCCAACTCTTGTCCTGTACCACAGCCACTATAAAAACCACCCCCCTCCCCCCCCGAAAGTTTCCTTTGCTGTCCCCCTTCCTAATATTTTTTCCACCTCCTCTCTCCTGAACCACTGCCCTATTTTTGACTCCTCACTGGTCAGGCCGCAAGCTTTCCAGAGGAAAAGTTGTCTCTTTTTTTCTGCTCGGCAGTGCGCTCCAAAGGTGCTATGCAAACGATTTATTATAACAGATTGCGGCCCAGAGTAATTTAATAGACTGTAAACCCCAGCTCAGGAGAGCCGGCCATCCAGCATTTACAAAGCATGCCACGCTTGTATTTTTCAATACATAATACATAAATCTCCCTGTTGCCGTGGCTCTGCTTTCAGATTTGCTGGGTTTTGTATGTGAAAATTTTCCGACTATTTATCAGCTTGATCTTCTCCGTCAGCCTTTACCATCCCTTACAGTCCTCCTGAAAACTCCCTGAAACGGATCGAGGCAGCTGCCAAACAATGTCACAGCCTTCCAAGGGTGGGACTCTCTGCTGAGGGCTGTATCCCCACCATGCCAAGATTGTCACCCTTATTATTATACTAGCAATAATAATGATGATAACATCAAGCTGAACCACTCTATCGCACCAGAAGAGCTGGGAGGGAAAGGAAACATCTGCATGCTTGTCTTTTTTGGCTTCCTTGGTTTGGTCCAAAGGGTTGAAGGGAGGATGCTTGAAAAACAAGAATCCCACCCCATCATTGGTGTGTCATCTGCGTGATTCACCGACAACAACTCTCCCACAGAACGCTGCGCCCCATTGTGATCTCTCTGGCTTCGTTACTAGGTGGTCACATCTAATAACAAACCTGCCAGGAACTTCACTCATCCCCGTTAGAGCACTTAGTTCACAAAAAGTTAGTGCCAGCTTCCAGGTAACAAAAAAACCACCCCGGCTCTATCAATGCTCACTTTTTTCTCAAGCTCAATTTTGGTAAGGAGCACATGGCATCCGGCTAGGAAGTTTTTCCACTATGAACCGTGCTTTCAAGGAAGGTGACTCACAAACGAAAAAGGGAAAATACAACCCTGAAAAACAGAGAAAATGGAGTAGCAACAAAGCTCCCGAGCAAAAGGGAGAGGATTTTTCATTTGGCCAAGGGATTACAGGTTAAACCTGAAACCTACCTCTCCCTTGGTAAGATGTGTGTGTAAGCCTGTGTATTTGTGTGCTTCGTGACAGGCAAGAAACACAAGAAGCCTCAGTTCTAAAGACTGTCTTCACTGGACAGGCTCCAATTTGGATGCTGACTGCTACTAATAGACTGTCACATCAAGAGAGGCAGAAAGTGCACAACTCGCCGAGCATCGGTGCTTACCAGGTTGTCTCCTCCTTTCCCCGTCTCCTCCTCAATAGCTTCCGAGCAAGTGAAGTTTCCAAAACACAAGCAGAACTTAGGCAACTGTGAAACAATAAATCAAGTTCGCCTCACTTCAGCAGCAGTCTGCTCTACAAATTTGCACCCTGTTTGGGATGAATGTGGATGGATGTATTCCATGCGCAGAGGCAAGCAGCGGTTAACGGGAAACCTGCCGTCTACTCACTGCAGCATGTGCCAAACACTGCAGCCTGCATATTAATAGATGATAAATCGCTATTTGGTAGAAATATATATTTTACACATAGCTTAATATATGTTCATATAAAAGGCTGAAACTTGTTAATCCCAGGCATTTATACCTGCAGCCAATTTCAAAAATTCCAGTACAGTTTTGGAGGAGCCAATATTTCATTATAGACTGGAAAAATCTCTGCAAAAGGGAAAAATAACCCTCGAAGTACGTGAATAGTACAAATTATAGAATACATTTTCTACGATTCTCCAAAACTTACCTGGAATGCTACTTAAAAAAAAATGGCAAGGGTATAAGATTACATGGAAAAAATTACACACCTTTTACGTGTTTTTTTAAAGTCAGCATTTTCGTAGGGAATTTTGCAGCGTACATAATAAAAGTGCAGCAGAGAGACAAGGTATTTCAAATAGCGTCAATTTTTTCATTAAGATCACTCATTCGGTTTTCCTCTAATCCTTTACATAACAGCAGCCAGTCTCTTTCCTGAGTTTTTATAGGTTTTGTGTGGTCAAATATGTCAAGGAGTAAAAACAATAAGTGATGGTCTAGTGGACTTACTGCAGTCAACAAAAAAAGGAGTATTTATTCCTTAATTAGTGACTTCAAGAAATGCCAGGTCTGTAAGAGACAATGAACAGGATTCATCCGACTAGTGTAACGCCAGGCTGAGTTTTCTCAGAAACTCCAGGTTTCTGAATCTGGCCAGTCCTTCCTTTTGCTTCAGCTGTACTCACCACCAATGAAACAATTATGCCATATGCAACCGGCATTTTGAACGCTAGAAAACCACAGTCACACCACCAGCTAACCCTTACCATGCTCTAATCTCTTACAATACAGCACTACCTACGTAGCAAACTTCTGCGTGTTACTGACAGATGGATTTTAAATGAAAGCACACACCAAACCAGATCTCTAAGAAGCTCTGCTCCCAGGAGACCGTCCACAGCCGACCTACGACGTTGGGGGCAACAGCTTGGTGCTCTCCTTCACAGACCATTTAGGCCTTCGTTAACTGACAACGGGACAGAGACAGCCAAGAACGAACCACAGACAGTGCTGAATCGGGAAAACGTGCCGCATGAAAGAAGCGGTTAACTTCAACCGGATCAAAGATTTCTGACTTAAATTTTCTACGCGTCAAACTTCGCAGCTGTTCCCTTTATCAGCTTGCTAGGAAAAAGTCTCCATGGATCCGTGCCATTCTTCATAAAACCTCAATTGCTCTACAATAAAAGAGGTCTAATTTTTACAGTAAAGTTCTGCTTATATTTAGTATCAACATCTGACCACAAGTACCAAATATAAAAGTTACTGGGACTCACTTTAATTGCATTATGTGCTCTTTGTGAGCCAAACCCTTTAGCCTTACTGAATGCATGCTCAGGCAACTACGACATTAGCTTCTACCAGTAAATACTTAACCTCCCTTCAATGAGGAAATCCAACATTAACTTCCATCGCTTTAGACTGGAACCAAAATAACCTTCACGTGTAAAATTCTACATGTAATATTACACTCCAAGAGTAATATCCTACATCGGTTGCCCTTTTAGAATTTTCTCTAAAGCAAGAATAAATATAAAAAAATATGCACCAATTCCTTTCTCCCCTGCTCTCCTCCTCTTGAGGAGATCTCAAAGCCAATTAAGACATCGTTAAACAGTCAGGCCCAGCAATGTAAGAAAGAGCACCATGGAGCACCTACAGCACTACTGCAACCGCTCATTAGAGCAAAGGCCGTAATCCCAATTAAGGACGCTCACTGTTTAAGCAGCACAAGCAACTGCAATCCTTCCGGCATGCCAGGCTGCGTGTGCCCCCGCCAGGGACGAGGGGGCTGGGATCCTGTTCGGGAGCGCAAACTGAGCCCCCAATAGTTGGGGTGTAAATGGGCTTTCCATTTACTTTTTCCTCTTTCCAATATTTAGTTTAAGTACCTGTGTGAAAGCTGGGAGGAACATTTTCTGCTAAGTGCATTCATTTGCAGGCCCATCTCTTGCCCAAATGCCTAAAGTAGTGCAGCAATAGTTTCGTGTTAATGCACATCTTGGTTAAATAAACCAGTTTTCCAGGCTGCTAGGTTTTCATTTACATTTCTGGTAGATTAGCCTGAGCTATGGAACTGAACACCACATATGCCGGGAAACGGGAAGAGGCAAATTAGTCCTTTCTTGTACAACTTCCTACGGAAGAGCCACCTGGCTCCACCAGGTCTCAGCCGCTTGAGCCGCCCGTGAACCTCTCTGCTGCCGGGGAGAGAGAGGCGGGAGCGGTGCTGGGCTCGGCAGGCTGGTGCTGCGCACAAACCAGCCTTTACCGTGGCATATAGGTACCAGCCTCAGCTTAATGGGATATACTTGGGGCGCTCTCCTTGGGGTTTGAACCGGGATGTTTACCCAACCTACCTGAGGCAGTCACCAGGAGGGGGGAAAAAGAAAAAGGAATGATAATAAAAGGTTGATTAATTATGTGCAATAACTGGGACAGCGTATCATGAAAATTCCATTCTTGTTTACTCAGCTAATTCACTTTTTATGAGTGTTTAGGCTTTAAAGCAAAACAAAGCACTAATTACCCAATTAACGAGCAATTAAGTTACTGCAGCCTAATAGCCTGTACAGTGGCTGCCTTTATGAGTCTGATGGTGAGTTAGAGACCCATTAAACAAATTTATACACAGCTGTAGCAAACATTACATTTCCAGAGATGTTACATTACATGCTAATATTTTCCCAGCCCTGAACCATCATTCACTGGTTTAGTGAACAGAGTTTGCTACTTTACTCAGCCGAGGTCTGACACAGGAAAGGCCTCTCGCGTTTCACCAGCAGCTATTACCACGGCCAGAAGAGGAGCGGGGCTCCGTATTTCAAAGCCTTCTTGAAAAATCAGGTGACTTTTAACCAAGGTGAGTAACATTACCTTAAAACTTTGAAATTTTGCCTTAATTTAGGAAGAAATCACAGTCCATTTTCAACAAATAAATATACTACTTTGCAGGAGGAGTCTAAGACACTCTCTGCAGCAGGTGACATTGTACTGGAATCTATAGCTTTGCAATCAGGTCAGGAAGGTGAGGATGTTTTACTGTGTGAAGAGACAAGATGGTTTTGTAAACTCCTCTAGGCAGACGGGATTACCTGTGATGAAGCATGACAACCCTGAATTATGGTCCAGAACTAGAAGCAGGCTCTCCCCTCCTGCACACTGAGCAGCACCAAGACAAGGTGGCATGAAAGCTAAAGGCAGAGTTTTGGTCTCAACTCCTGTGCTCTCTTGTCTTCAACGATTACGTCAAACCCACGATATCGTAACTGTATTTCAGTGTGGTTCAATTTGCACATCAATAATGGGTGTATCTTCTCGTGCAATTTTGATTGCATGGAGTAAAGCTTTATTTTTAAAGCATCCATTTCATCTCAGTTAAAGAAAACTTTTTTTTTCTGAGCAAGACTAATTGAAACTCAAAAAGAACCGATCATTTATTTCTGCCCATACAGGACAGGTTTCCATTTGTCTACTAGCACACATAAAACCTTAGATCACCTCTTTCACAGGCATAGTATCACTTCAAAACACAGGGTGCATGACGTAAATAAGACATGTTTCATAGCCCAAAGTAACGTAAGCGGTGCAGTTCTGCAAGCCTGCTGTATTTCCCGAGTAAGTCCATGGAAACGCGCAGTAAGCAGTAAAGATTATCAGGTATATCGGTGGCCTGACTTTAACCTGATGTTAAAGATAAGCCATTATTTGGAAGTCCAGGAGCTGGAAGTATATATTTTTCCAAATTGCATGCACACGTCAAACCTTTAAGCTGGCATCATCACAGTCCCACTGAATTCCATCAACTGCACTGATTTATAGCAGTCACTGAAGATCTGGTTCCTGCACATTTGTTAATAAATATAAAGACACACCTGTGTTAATGAATTCAAAAGCATGAGGCTATCTCATTTGTCTTATGGATAAACAGAGTTCTGCTCACACTCCGTACCTTACGGACACTTCCCCAAGCAGAATTGCTAATGAGGTCCCGGTGCCTTTGGCCTGTGCTTAGAGTTTCTTCTCGTGCAAATTCTCCGATATCTAACAAGGCATAAGCTTAAGCTTCAACATTTTCCCTAGTGGGATTATTGAAGATAAGCGCCTTTCTTTTTTTCCCCACAAACACTGCAAGAATTTACTGATTTTGAGAAGTCCATTGTTCCATCAAATTTGATGGACCAACTCACTGATGGGCTTAGAAAATTATTAGAATGGGGGAAGTGCAGACAGACACTAAAGGACGCGTGGTTCCATAAATCTAGTTTTCTTAGGAAACCAGGCTAAAGGAGCCTTTTAGGGTAGATGGCTGCATGGGTGAGTGTATCAAGGTAGGCTTTGTAAGGTATTTAAAAACAGCGTGGGATGGAAAAGGCATGGAAAAACATCAGGCGACAATAGCACAAAGCCAGAGCAATCCCCGTTTGGAGACTGCAAACACTGTAAGAAGGTAAATGGTCAGCCAAGATGAAAAATGTGGAAAACAAACCTGAAGGCAACAAACAAGATTCAAAGCAACTACATCTCACCTAAAAAGGGACACCTTTTAATCATGTCTATATTAATGCTTTCTTAGAAACTTCAGCCATCAGCCACTCAAACCTGCAACCCAGCGGCGTCTGCTTTTGATTGAAAAAAGTCTCCTAACTCTATCTTTAGTCTTTCTTTTTTTTTTTTTTATTTCAGTTTTTATTAAAGAAAAGGTCTTACCTGGCCTGTTTTGTATTGTTCTCTCCATTCTCTTTTTTTTTAATCTAAAGTCATTTCAAAGAGTGAGCGTCAGATATCAAACCCAATATCCTTTTTCTCATTAGCACTTTTCCCGTGCAGACCTTCAAATGCGGTAATAATTAATGAGTCTGTGTCAGAAAATGAATAAAAGATGGCTCAGATGCTTCACTGTTCAGGGCTGACCTTTAGCTGAGTCTACTGTATTAATATATTCTTGTGTTGTCAGACTCAAAGAGCTAACTGCCTTATGAATTATTTATCAACACAAAAAGTCTTAACCAGAAACAGTGTTAACATTAATTTCTAACCCTCTGTGTCACAGCAAAGCCTGCCTGCACTGCATAATTGAATTTTAGTTTTAGACAAGCAATCAAAGCACAAGTCGCTGTTGTTGTAAGTGTGGCTGCCTATGATAGCAAGAGGAACGGCTGCTCTTTTTGCACATCTGGTGCATTACAGGCAGTTCAGGTTTCTGTGAGCAGTAAGCCTGACTGGAGACAAATGTGGACTGGGTTTGCAGCACTGAGAAGCACTGTGGCTCCCTCCTCTCCAGAGCGATTCTAGATGCTGAACTGCTTATTATCCTGCTATTGGTACTTCTAATTGGGGCTGGTATGGAAACGTGTTATGCCTTCTCCGCTTTCAACATACTGAGGGGTTGCCCGATACACCTGAATCACAGGGGATGAGGCTGGGGCTGTCCAAAGGCTCTGGCACTTGGTTCTGCTCTTCCATCTGTCTCTCTCAGTGATGGTCCACTGATCTCCCTGCGCTCCCCCGCGTGCTCCCCAAATGCACGAGCTTCTGCAACTCTGTCATTTGCCGCCGTTGTAAAAGTGGGTTTCAGCTGCTATCTCCAGCTAATTTTGAGCAATTGTCAAATTGATTTACAGGTTAGGCTTAATTTGTATCGTACCAACCCCCTCAAGACCCAAGGTACAAGGGGCTCAGTTAGGATCTAAGGGTTGTATTCGCAATTGCTCCCTCCAGAAGAATCTTGGGAAATTATGCTTGTGCTGGACCAAGAGCAAAGACGTAACACCACATGTGTAGGAGTGAAATACCTCTATACCCTGGTGGAATACACCAGCCTCTGTCTGTTCACAGCTCCAGCAAAATCACCACCAGCCCAGTACTTTTTTTTTCAGTTCACACATGGTGACTGAGGTTTGTTCATCCCTGAAGAAACAGTTCAGAGATTACCAGCAGAGCATGAGGGCCTTAGAGAAACGAGACAGGGCTTTAGGCTCTAAATCCCGGAACAACTCAGCCAAACAGCAGCTTTGGCAGTTTTCTCCCTCCGTTCTCAGAGTCAGCAAGGGCAAGGAGAGAATTAAATCCCTTTGGTCCTTTCCCATCTAAGTGAAGAATGAAATGAGAACTCTTTAGTCTCACAAAGATATCTCCTATTTCTTTTCCTGGGAGCTTAAACCCAGAGGTTGAATGAGATCCAAGAGAGCCCAGCACCGAGAAGGGCTGCTGCTGCCAGACCTCCAGAAGAACTCAGCTCTGAAGAGAAATGACGGAGAAGCACCAAGAGCTCAGACAAGTGACCGCGCTGCTGAGCAGAGAAAGACAGACACCTTGTGAAGCACAAAAGCTGCAGCTCATTCAGCTACTTCCAGGGAGAGTAACACTACCCACCCCACCCCACCCCCCCGCCCCCGCAAAAGAAAAAAGGGAATAAAAAGGAAAAAAACCCTGTCATTCAGCTATCCATCATATTGGTGGCCTGATAAAGGGAATGAGTGTGACTACATTTGCAAAACCTGTTGTGGCCTCACACCGAACCTCTTCTCCCCGGCTCCGGAGCTGCAATCCCTGCTGGAGGGGTGGCTGGAATCCAGACCAAAACCTCTGAACTACAGGTACATTACCCGGGAGGCAGGAGAGCTGTGTTTTTACAAAGCTGCCAGCGGGATCTGGATGCTTAATTCAAGTTAATGGAAACTGGGTGCCTTAATCCCTGGAGAGCTTTGAAAAAATTTAATAAAAAAGATCCCCACCATCTCCAAAATGGGGAGTATTACCCCTTACCTAATGACTGACCTGGTAATCAAACGTTCACTCTTCCCAGGAGCTGTGTGTATCACACCTTTGGTACAAGAAAGCAGACGACTACAAGTGTTTTAATCTGAGCTGAAAAGTGCTGAGCTTTGCGGGTGTCAGACTATGTGATTCTGGGTTTTCTGTCCAAGATTGCTAGCCAAGTTTCAATGGAAAACAAGACACGACATTTTTCAACACTCTGCTAACTCTTCTTAAGACTAATCTTTTATAGGCGCTGGGATCTTCAGAGCAGATTTTTTTTCTGTAGTTGTTTTTATTTTTACTCTGGAGCCTGTGATGGAATAAATCAGTCTTTGCCAAACCAGATACTTTTCTTTGGCAGACATTTGCATATTAAATCTAAAATTGTTTGCCATGACACAGTGAAAAGCAATTCTTGAAAGCCACTTCACATCCTTCCTGCAAGATCTCACTAGCACCTCCATAAGTAACACCAACCTGTTTTTTTGGAGACCCGATAACCTGGCACATTCAGCTGTTCCTTGTACCGTTAGCGCTCAGAGCAAAATCGATGATAAAAGGTCTGGAAGACACGCACTTCTGCAGTAAATCCGTAAGACAGCTCAGGTCTCCCTTCAATTTAGTATTTATTAGTTTTTTCCCCAAACAGAGAAAAAGATGGTGACAACTAGTTCCCATCTGTACATGCCTGCTCCCGAGCTATGGAAAATGGCTCTGTAGGCCAACTGGAAGCTGAATAGTTTATGCGTGAGCCAAACAAATGAGGTTTAAGGATGACTGATACGCTGGGACTGACTCTTTGCCCCTGCCGAAGGCTCGCGGAGGGTATATCCTACACAACGCGTTGCAATGTTGGCAAACAGATAAAAACAGCTTCTTGCTTTATAGTTATTGCACCGGCGCAGCGACCGGCTTCACATCCCATTGCTTTCTGCATCCCAAACTCTCTCTGCCGGTTGTATAAAATATGTTACAATTGGGGATATTATTATTTTTTTTTAATCTTCCACTTCAATATACCAGACTAAGCTAGTAAAAAAATGAGACGGTCATGCTCTTTTAAAATAACAAAACACCCACCCTGGCAGTTATGACATAACCCGGCAGATTTTTCTTGTTACTTTGCTGTTTTAAGTGCCTCACTCAATGTGAATCCAATTACCAAGGCCTTTGTTTTCTCTAACAAAGGGACTGTGTTTCGGGGCTCCGTCTCATCTGGCTTTAATCATCTCTCATGAGGGGAGCTCACTAACAACCACCTTGGGATACCTTTTATGACAGATTTGGGAAGGCGCATGAAAGAAGGGGGGGTTTGAAGAAAGAGGAGACGAGGTAGATCCCCCCCCCCCCCCCTTTTTTTGTTGTTTTTTTTTTTGACAAGTGCAGAGGCTTTCCACAGAGCTCCAGTAAACCTGAGCATGACATACCCCCGGCCGTGGATGGAAATGATTTTCGAGCGGCTATTTTTTTGGACTGAACCATGGCTTATTTTAGAAGTCTCCAAAGTCCTCTGAAAGGAGGAAGGAAAAAAGCCCCGCTCTGGATCTTCCCTGGCCCATGTGGCTGAAAATTATCTGTTTTACTACTAGGAAGGCCTGTGCCAGTTGGCCGGCCTGGACAGATGTGTTTTCTTTTCCCTTTTAGGCCTATTCTATAACAGATTTTTTCCTCATAAAACTTACAACTGGTGCAGCTCTTCTCAAGTTTGAAAAGCAAAACTTTTGAAATCAGTAGGACTCAATTAATGCGGCCGAGCACAACAGATCCTTCAAGCAACACAAGGAAAGAGAATTTCCTCTGCTAGAAATGGGAATTTCATTCTCTCCCCCTTCATTGCAGGAGGCAATCATGATTGCTCAAGTCACGCTTTAAAAGTAATCATTTCAATACCAGACTAGTAAACAAAGTCTTATTCCATCCCGAAATGTTGTATTTAAAAGGGAAAACCCTTCCCCAAAGCATTCTTTCCCTGTTAATTGCAGTGTAAAAGACCATCAAACATACTGTTAGTATTATTTTCTCAACGTTGCATGTAAAATTTACGGTGCAATTTCCATTGTATTCAATAACCAGCACAAGAACTAGCACTAAGCCTAGAAAAGCTTGTTTTAATCACATATTAATCTCAGTTGTTTTGGTTTTATTCAGTTTATTAATTTTTCACAGGGCCACGAGCAGGCTACAACAGTTCCCAAATACCTTATGGGGAAAAGTACTTAAGGTTTCTGGGTCAGTCCTTTTCCACTGCACGTGATGAGGACAGGAATCTGCCAGTCTTCCCCTCTCTCAACATTTTGGTAACCCCAGCAAATGGCCCACAGTCATGCAAAGTCTTGTGAAGATCAGTCTGTCATCTCAAAGGTTCCTGGCTGTTGCAGCACTTGCTCTCAGAGGCCATCATCCCCTGATGCGTTAGGGGAAAAAGAAACCCCCAAACAGCTGCAATGACAAAAAACTATTATTTTTTTTTTTTAAGGAGGAATACAGTAGAGAACTGTCCGTTCTTTGAGGAGAATCTCTGAAGCCCCAGGAAATAAGTAAAATGAGGGAAACACTCAGTGAGAAGTACCAGCCTTCAGGCCCTGCTACCAAGCTTTGGCTTTTGACTAGTTAAAGTGGGATTTTGGGGAAGGTCTTCGTCACCCCACAGCGTTCACAGCACCACAGCCCTGGACAGGACTATCTAGTCCCTCCTGCCTCTTAGGAGGATCAGCTACCACCTGCTCTTTGCTGGAAGAATGGTGATCTACCCCAGCATCTTGCTGTCCTTACCTTTGGAATGTTTTTCATAGTGTCCTCATGTAGTTTTGCACACTGGTTTGCCTCTGGGTTCGAACAGTCATTTTAGACGAATACAACCATTCCCAAAACACAGGGGAGAATTTTTGCTCTGGGACAGCCTATGCATGATTCCTTTTTGGGTCCGAAACCAAGGCACAGACCTGTACCAGGCACAGCACGGCTCTGACAACCCCATACAAATCACAAGAGCTACTGTGTTAGGCTAATGTGGGCAATGACCCAGGCAACATGATTTACCAGTACAGTAACTATCATACAATTCATGTTGATTTACTAAGCCCTTACACTAGCGCTGGAACTAAAACTTGCATTGGATGTTGCAGAACTCGAATGATAGTTGTTTTGATCTACCCAGAGCAAGCAGGCTGCGGCCCAGGGGCATCCCCAGGGCAGGGCAGGTCTCCAGCTGAGCTGGACCACAGGCACGGCCGCAGAAGCCACTCCACGCCAGCCCCGAGCTCCCACCCATCCAAAACGCCCTCCCAACAGCCTGTAACACATATGGCCACACAAAGGTAGCCAAGTGAATCACAGACTAAGAAAAAATAGCATGTTCCTCCTTGAACAAAGGAAGATGTTTACTTAGTTACCCACTTTCCCACCTAGCTTAAACAGTTTGCTGAAATGGGATTGCCCTGCTAGGCTTGCAGAAACCTAAGGGGATGTGAAACTCTCCGTTCAAAACCATAAATGTGTGGCATTTGAAATCAGTACTGAAGACTTCTGTAGCTGAGAAACATTCAATTACTGTGAGCTGATGGATGCAGCTGAGGGTTAGTCTTGATGCTTCAGCCAAGACTTCAGGAGAGACCGAGCTGCCTGTCATAGCCTACTATTATTATTTACTATTACAAAAACTGATCTGCTTTGCTTCGATAGATTAGCTTGCATTTTAAAAATTTTAGCTTCTCTTCTTTATAAACGTATTTGCAGGGTACAAAACCCCAACGCTGCTCCACAGTACAAAGACTACCAGGCAAAACCACTGGGATCCCAAGAGTTTTCCGGTTGCAGGTGTCTCCCAGGATTTTGACCAATGTTCCTATACGTCTCCCGCTTCTGCCCTAACCCCCTGTACTTGTAGGCAATTGACATCAACTGGACAGTGGAACCATCCAGGCACAAGGACTTTTAGTATACAGAAAGAGCAATGCAGTTTTTCCATAAAGCGCTCATCATTCTAACTCTCACTATGAATAATTAAGAGCATTCATCATATTTCAGGCAAATATTTCCATACAGTCTATTAATATATCCCAATCAGATCAGAAAGACTCAAGACCAGTAATAACTGAGATTTTAAGCTCTGCTAAAAGCAGCCTTTTAAGACATACTGTGTTTCCAGATGTTTTGCACAGCTATTTATTTAGCTTGTAAACAAGCCACCAAAAACATTCCACATAATGATGGGAGAACCGCAATTACATTGTTGTGGGGATTTACAAAGAGCTCAGCATACTTTTGTGATTTAGAGAAGAGAAATCTCTCATTCTTTCTGAGAGCTGATTTCCAGATTTATGTCTGTGCTGCGAAGCGCCCTGGGAATCATTAAAATGGTGACAAAGAAAAGTGATTTTCTTTATTAAAAGAGGAACGAAGGAGGGGAGGATGAAATAAGAGAAGCCTCCCAGCTCTCCCCCCACAACAGATTACTTTCCTCCTTTCAGGGATTTTATGTGGAGTCAAAGGATCATCAGGTAGCATTGACACTCTTGTTTCAATTTTTATGCATATTTATTGACAGCAAATTGCCGCATTTCAGTTTAACCTATGACAAGCCCTGTGCTCTGCATTTCCAAATTCTGCTCAAGGAAGGGTACCACGAGTGCTATTGCACCACAACCTATTGCCCACATGGTACTTTTAATGTTGCTAGCGCGAAAACTTGGAGAAGTGGCACAAAATTCACTACATACCATGGAAGGCTCTTGCTCCCTTGCTGCTATGTGGTCATGTCCGTGCTGGCTAGCTCGGGACTACCAGCGCTGCTCCTTGCCGATGCTCTCCCCGCTCTGGCCGGGGCGAAGCCGCACACTTCAGAGGAAGAGCAGAGCCCAGCCACCACGGGGCCAGCCCCACCGCGGCATTTCTGGACGCCAGCGACCCAACTGCTGGGATGCAGCATGCTATCACCCACCACATTTCATTTTGCTGTTCAACAGCCATCAGGCAGCTACATTTTTTAACAGGTACTGATTTGAGCTGGTCAGTGAAAGGGGAAATCTTTGTATCCCATTAGCGGGGGAGACGCATGATCACCTTATCTCATTTTGCGATTTGCAATACAAGCTAATCACTCCAACTGGGTTCAGCCCTCATCTCCAGATGCTGTCTTTGGTCCCGCAAAGGGTCGCTCCAGTTCAATGTTTGCACCTTATGCTACTTCTACAGCATCAAAATATAACCATATATTCCTCTGTAGAAAAAAGATGAAAGAACCAAACCCCCCTTTTCAGCACTTCATGGATTTGCTGCTTTCATTCAAATCCAGCCTAATGGCTGCGGGTCCAACCACCAGCTCCAGGAATTTCTCTCCTTTACGCTCCAAGTCTCACACTTTGTGCAGCTGCAGGGGCACAGCTCCCCGTGCTGTGGCGGACACCGCCTGCCTGTTACTGCCAGCAACTCGGGAACATCGTGTCCTCAAACCCTGCCCTGGGGTTTGCACCTAAGGCAGCCACCTAAAAAACCAACTGCTGCTTAATTCAGCCTACAAGGACACAAGGGTCCCTTTTTGAATTTAACTTTTTTGAACTATTTCAGCAAAAGCCCAGGATTTAAAACTTCCAGGTAGGCGGTTCTAGCTGAAAAATCACTATTTTAATCTTGACGAGGGTGCAGAGCCCCAGGGCACCATCAGTCCCTGAGCTGCAGGTGACCTCCTCCCATGGATGGAGATGGCGTGTGCCCGGTGCCCTCCTGGAGCATGCTCCTGTGTCCCCCCACTCCTGAGCCTGCACTCGCTGCACAGGCAAATCCTGAGCCTGCCCACGGTAAATTAATGAAGAAGTGACATCCCCACCATAATTCCTAGGGAGAGAGTGATGAGAGGCCTTAAACGTGATTGCTTTCCATCTGTATATGTGCTTAAAGACTGTAAAATAAATTAATGGGGAAATCTAAAACATAATGATAAGGATTCCCCACTGAACAGGTGTTTTTTCCATCCATGAAATTACAAGTTGCCAGGAAAAGACATGGGCCCAGCTCAGTTTTATTTCAGTCTCAGCTCCTTCCATTAAAATAATAACAGGCTTTATGTTCCTGAAGCTGTAATTAAACAAGTGCTTTGGAAGGAAGACCTACTGCTTGTTATACTGGAAATAAAAGCGAAGCTACAGTGAACTGCTCAGATTGGCCATTCCCACTTCTCCTTCTCCTTCCCCCGGCCTCATGGTGTGACTTTCTAGACCGAGCTCTCATTTCACGTTGTTGGGTTTATTGTTTTGGATTATTTTTCCCCCACTTCTTTAATGGAGAATATGTAATCACTGAAGTACATTTAAAATCTAGTCAGAAAACACAAACTAGAAATAAAGTGGATCCTCCAAGAGCCGCACAGGCAGCCTCTGCCTCCATCCTGCGCAGGCATTTGCCACCAGTATCTGACCGGGACAACCCAAACTGTGCACGGCACCGAGCATCCTTCCAGTCACTCAGAGTGTAAATGATGAATTCTGCTCTCAAACATGTAACATAATGTATGGTGTGAAAAAAGAGAAAACCCACAAAAATGCTGTCGCTGCATATTTATGATATAAAATAAGCATTAGCATATGGGAGAGCTCTAAAGGGAAAACAGAGCACAGCTTCCTCCAAATTTAGAACAATTGAATAGTTTTAGAATCTAGGACTTCCAAGAGAAATATGCATTTTTACTAAGTCAGAAGTCAGTTAACCTGTCTGTAACCCCTTTAAATAAAAGATCCATCTTCGGCATACGTGATAGGAGAACAGTAACGTAAGCTAAAGATGCAGTTTAACTTATGATTTTAGTTTTAAAATATCATTAGGGAAAGAAGATAAGGAGGATTTTCTGACTCCTCTGCCCAACCACTTTTCTGAGTGGTGAAAAATAATTATGAAGCAACGATAGAACACTTAGAGAGAACACGGAATATGAAGTGATGAGAATTACTAATAAGAAGCTATGGCAAATTCTTTACTTGCATGTGGAGTGCAGCATTTCACATTAATACAACACAAAATAAGACACATTTATGACCGGTACTCTCTGCTAATATGTGCAGCTGACCTACAAACATTTAGCTCAACAAGGATGCTAATTATTAAGCTTTACGTGATTTAGCAATACAATTGCAATACAGAACAATTTAACATTGTGGGAACGAAAGTGGCTGTAGCGGACAGTTCCCGAAACAGTGGGAGTCCACGGCTGCGGGAGGCAGAAGCCACTCTACAGGCATGCAACCAGGCGAGATGCCCAGGCAGGACGGATGTCCACTTCCATTTTAGTTCAAAGTCTTGTTCGTGAACGTCCTGCTGCCCTTTTTGTCAATATCGCAGGAACGAAAGCAGACTCATTGTACTATTAAGAATCCTATCATTAACACAAACCAGGTATGTCCCCTTATTTCGACCATCTTCCTTCTCCTGAGAGGTCACATACATCATTAACAGTGTGGGCAAAACTTTTTTCCTATATATTAAAACACCTCTGGAATCCCAGCGTGTTGGCATAGTTCATTCCCTTACTCAGCACGACACCTTGTTCTTTTTTTACATTACAGATTTGCACGTATTCTCTGATCTTGCAGCACAAGTGACTTGAACTGCCTGTATTCCCCAAAACATCACCATGTGTCCAAGTGCATCTTTTATTAAGCTGCCATTATGCACAGACTCTGCCTCTGTAGTAACTAAAATAGCTCACCCCGCATAGCAAACAATATCGCCCAGTAGCTAATTAAGAAAATAAATGCTACTTCCTTTTAAAAACAATCTAATTTCAATTTTAGTTAACTATACTCAAGACTAATTCTAAGAAGAAAGTTAACAAAACTCAGGGAAAAAAAAAAGTAAACAAGAAGTCTCTTCTACAGCACTCTCCATATTTCAAAATGTCCACAATTGAAAACTCCAAATAAAATACAAATTAAAATTTCAGCGACACAGACTAATGGGTAGAAAAACCATCGCAGGCAGAAAAACCATCTCCAACCCAGGACTGGGTCAAGCCCATTTTCCCCACCACCATGTGCAGATTTTCTCTACCAAGGGCGGTCACTGGGCAAAAGAGGGAGTCCCCAAACACGGTGCTACACAAGGCACAGGCCTACGAGGGTCATAGAGATGTCTCCAAGGTCTCTCTTGACATTCGTACAGTAGAGAACGGCCCGCTGGCAAAAACTGGTGTAAAGATTTCCAGTACATGGAGGCTCTGGCTACAAGGAGCCCTCAGTGAACGATAACTGGTGGCAGCATGAGCGCGATTTTCCAGTCATTTGGTCCACAGAGGCTAATTTCTTTCTGGACACTGCCAAATAGACATTTAAGTCCATTTTAATCCAAAATATACAATGCTTGGCCAGAGCAGGAAAGCCATGAAAGACAACAGCGGTACAGACTTCAGTAAAACTGATGAAATGAGCCCCAGCTGCTTGCCACGTCTCTTTGCCGTTTCAGCTACAGAGTGCCCAGAAAATTACTGTAAGTTTGAAAAAAATTATCTTCCGGTACTTCCTTAAGGACACATCGCATGAGGAATTTCCCCCCTCTTACTGTATCTTAATTGTTGCCCAAATTGTTTCCTAACAGATATCTACATGCAAATGTAATGTTTTGGTTTTATCTTTCAGCTTCAAGATTAGGCTTCAAATTAAAATGGAAGGGTTGTGTTCCAGACTTCAAGAAGCGAGGTATAAATAACGTCGAGTTAATTAGCAGTGTGCTGATAGGTGCCGGCACCACAAAGACAACGCTTCTGCATTTAGTGCCTCAGCATAAGAGCTCATCTACCGCAACAGAGCACTACACTTCTACCGGTCCCTCAAAGTAAGGTACTGATATGGGCCATATTTACGAGGGCAACAACAGGGCAGATGTAAATGGAGGTCCCACATGTTGATAAATGTTCAATATCATGGAAGAAAACGCGACCTCAGGAGACTGACTGTGAATTCATCAAAGGTCCGCGCAAGCTTCGCCCACGGCAGACAGCATGGAAAGGCAGGGCAGCCTCTTGGCAGATGGGAGGAGAGGAGGAGATCTACTCAGACTAATTTAATGTTGTCTTTTTCAATAGAAGTTAAAGATACTTGGAAGCTCAGGGTACATAAATGCTGGAATTTATAGCTGTCTCAGAGACAGCTGTATGATATACAGTTCATCGGGAAGGCCACCACAATTAGCCTGGCTTCCAGGATTGTTTTATTGGAGGAAGGGGGCGATAGCCACTGTTTAGAAAGTGGGAAGTAACAGAGAACAGAGTCTGTCTTTAGAATCATTTTACGAGCATATGTAAGTGTAAGGTACACATACAGGCAACTCATTTGTGGAGGGAGGGACCCTTGGAGAGCGTGACGCCAGGATCCGGACAATGGAGGGACTGCAATACAGCACATGTCTTTCTAAAAACCTATTTTGCTGCTGCAGGATTACCACTCTTTTCTCCTGTTGTCCACGATATTGTAAAAACCCGCACTGCCCAACTCTCCTGGGAGGGCCCGACACAACACAGAACAGACAGAGATTTCTTTTCTGGTACCTGCAGAGGGAATACAGCGTGCCGCAAGGTATTTAGGAGCCTTCACACCACGATAAGAGCACAATGTACAAATAAAAGCACGTGGGTCACAAAACCCAATCAATTGTTAGAAAGTTGTCCTCGTAAAGCTCCCAACAAGAATCAAAAAGCATTTTGCAAACAGCGTCAGCATTTGCATTTGTATAGGAGGTAACTGGGCACAGATGGTAGGCACCTTGTCTGAGGTCACCTCGTGAGGATTTTACAATGTTTGCAACTGGGGAAACACAGAAGTGAACATGGAGATAAAGCCTGCCTGGGTGTTCGACTGGTTTGCATGTGCACCTTTACTCTATTGATTTCATAATTCCACTAAATTAATACTGTTACGTATCTGACTATATACTTTTAAGTGCACTGGAACGCAGCGCTACCAGCGTCAGGTTTAGTACTCCAGTACAGAGCCCACACCACTAATACCGGGAGGAAGATGCTATCACAGGAGTGTGGCCAAAAGGCATTTCTGTGGGAAAATAGGTATTTCAGCATGCAAAGCAGGTACTCCCTGTGTCACAACACTAAGCCACTTCCCTCCATGCTAAGATAATTATTCTGTTTTCGCAAAGAGCTGATCCCTCACAGATTGAGGCTGAGTTGAGAGAGCTTTGAAGAGTCTGGCACTCGTTTTGCCTAGTGTTTGCCTGAAATACCTAATGCCTTCCGAGAACATATAACCACCTAGCAAGAGAAAAACAGGCCATATCGTGAGCCTCCACATGATGGATTAAGCCGGATTTGCCTTTGCTCCCCCATACTGTTGTGGGGTTTTTTTTAAGACCAGAGGTGCTTGAAGAACAGAATAAGCTCATCCCATTTACCTGTTCCCAAGCTGCACTCAGCATGAGGTCTGACACTCCCGCTCCAGACCTAAAAGAAGGGCTTGTCTGTTTTCTCCAGCTACATCAGTTTGTCCAATAAAAGATTGTCTAGGTACCTCACCTCTTCCATAACCTTTCCTGGGAAAGCTTTTTACCGAGATCTCAATGGCAGGTAAAGTGAGAAAAGGATAAAGCTACAGCTGCTGACTTTTAGAGGAAATCATTGCACCATCATTTTCAGAAAAAAAAAACAAAACAAAACAAAACAAAACAACACAAAAAAGGTCAGGATTAAGCTGGCAGGGCTTCAAATGCAGGACTTGATGTGGTTAAACATTATCATCAAGGGACGATGACAGGTAGGATGGTCTTTGCTCTGAGTGGAGAAGTATCATATCCCTGACCTCACCCTCTGCTGCACCGAAGCCGTCCCTCTCGCACCGAACATCTTCCTTAGGGGAAAGGGGCCAAGGTAAGGGAATTTCAGGTCTCCTATTTTAACTTTGTCTTTCATAATAATGGGCCACATGTACGAACAACTCAATTTGTCCATAAAACAGTATTAATCTTACCACCCCTCCTTTGAATCTAATCGACATGATAATATTTGTAATGTGCTTTCCCTCATTCCCTATAAAGGTAAGTAAGAAACCAGGATGCTTGAGACCAATTCCCAGCACTGATTATTTTTGGTTTGTTTTTGGTTTTTTGTTTTTGTTTTTTTTTTTTTTCACAAAAGAAGCACCAGCATAAATTTCACTCAGCTCATACGAAACTTAGGGGAGGAGTAAATGAATTGCTCTTTTATCACGTCTTATTAAGAATGCTCAGTATATAATCCATTCTTCAAATTATGCTCTGTTGAAACAGTCAGATAATCATATTAAAAAGGTGAATAGAAGAGGAGAGCGGCACAGTTAGTACCTGTCACTTTAGCAAAAGCAGATGTATGCACGCGTAATACATTTGTTTCTCAACCAGGACTCTAAAATAGTGTATTTTAGAGCCTTATACTTCACCAAGTAATACTGTGAACTGCAATAATACACTGTAACGTTACTCAAATTGCTGTCACAAATGAAAACTAGGGTCCTTAAATATTTAAGAAAAATTCAGCTACTATATTGCAGCAATATTTCTTCAAATCCCCACCCCAAATCACTACAATACGAGGGAGGTAGCAGAGCACTGGGGGAGAGACAGGAGTTCACAGAAGGTCACACGAGTGCGATGGCGTCAAGGAGAAAGCACATCCAGCCTTTTGCAAAGAGAAATTTTAGAAGCTGGAAGAAAATATCTTCACCTTCCACTGATATACAAGTATCAAACAGTAAAGTACATCTGCATAATATGTATTATGCAGCTTTATTTTTATCACAGGGTTCTTCTAGCTGAAAGCACAAACCACTTCAACTCTGCTGTCGTGATTTATTTTATCGCCCCAAAACCCCCAGTAAAAGGGAGCCTTTTATCTGCAGTGTGACAAGCGATGGTCTCTATTTATTTCGCGCTACAGCACATCACAACGGTGTTGCCCAGACTGAGCTTTGTGACTCTCCAGTCTCTTCTGTCATCCTCATTTCCGTATTTCTCCATCTGCACGCTTGCTATGGTCCTACCAGCAGCTCCCTGATGCTTTGCACAGTGGCAGCAGGAGGGTCACCAAGTGGCTTCACCTTTCTTGTCTTTTCCCAACAGCTGCTGATGACCGAAGTCACGGCCTTTACCCAGCCAGCTAATACAGAGCCACGTTACACTGAGGTGCAGGATCTTTTTAACAAGAAAGCATGTGCAAACCTTACATATTGGCTAAAATCTTTTCCTTACTGTTTAACACCGCAGCTCTCACTATGTAAGTGAAGATTTTTATAATGTGATTTCTCACCTACGTCTTCCAAAACATCTGGTTCAGGAAGCAAGTAAATTTTCCAGTGCTTACAGGAGTGTTCTGACACCAAAAGGAAAACAACTGTTCTGTTATAAAAGTTAAGGACTCTTCAGATTTTTTAATATCTCACTTAGCACGTTCAAGGCTTTCCTTATGTCTTTGCACCTTCCAACGGCAGAGTTCCCTCGCCCACCCTGCGATTCTGACGAGGCACCACTTTTCTTTTTCTGCTTCAAGAACTTTCTTTAAATGATGACTGAATCATGAAATACCCTGTTTTTGCCAGTCCTGGGTACTTCACTGTAGTGTTCCCACCAGATTTGCTTATCAAAGGTCACAGACCTTACACTGCTGCTAATAACAGCAGCAGCTCCGTGCTATTGTTCTGCCAAATTTCTGTACGCAGCTGCTGGCTGCAGTAAAACTTCTGATCCCATTTAGAGTAGATAACAACATGATACCATTTCACCTGGAAACAGCTGCACAAGTGCTGATGTTTTGGGGTAACTTACTGGTTTTTAGTTTCTTTCTTTTTCCCAAAGAAAAAAAAGTCTTTAGTTACAGCTCTGAAGTGGGAGTCAGGAATTTTGGTCCCTGTTCCAGCACTGCTCAACTCATTTTCTATGCTATCAACCGGTGGTTGCAGTACTAAGGATATCTACATACAAAATACATGCATTATCACGTAGATTTGACATGTGCAAGTATACCTATGTGAACACACATACGTACACAAAGCTGGCAGGTTAGAAACAGAGAATTATTAGGGATATGTCTTTTTTTTGTCTAAATCATTGACAAACCTCCTTAAGAAGTACCCAGGAAAGGCAAGTAAGGTAATCAGTCCACCGCTAGTATTAAGTCTAAAACAATCTCCAGCTGAAATGTGATTAATCCATGCATGACAGCTTAAAGGTCAAAGCTAGAATGCAGAGCTTCTTGACTGCAAAGAAAGAACTGACTTATTTTTATCTCTTCTTTAAAAATTACAGCAGCCATGAAGTGGCTCAAGGAGCAGAGTAATGAACGTCATAAACCTGCCTCATAAAAATGGCATTCATGCAGTAATACAGCAGGTCAGATGAGCAGGGAACATTTCATTAAAAATTCCCCTTCTTGCCTACCCAAGAGAGACTTAAAACTAATCATATAAAATGGCTGAGTGACACCATTAACGAGCATTAATATTTTAAAGCTTTAATAGTACAACAGAGCTAGGCTGTTATATCAAAATTATACAACCTTATTAGACAGTGCACTTGGCTGCATTGTACTTGAACTGTCAGTACCCCTGATTGGAAATATTAAGGTGGCCATGAACCACAGCACAAACACCTTAGCTGTTGTTTGTCCACACTTTGCAGGCACAGTGGTTTCCTGACATGTGCCAAATTCTGGATAATTTTGTGAGGAAGAAGCTGGTTTCCCTTACCCATACCAAAGGAGGGAGACCTTTACTGTGAGAAAGGGGAAAAGCTGGTTTCAGAAAGCTGTTTGTTTTAAAAGATGTCGATTTAGAATTCAGAATCTTGTGATCTGGATTGCGATCCCGGGTAGGAAAACATGTTCTACACTTCCCTTCAGCAGCAAAAAGTGATAAAACTGAAGAAAGTAGAGACACTAGCATACGTATGCATCCTTAACTCTAAAGACAAAAGTAAATGTCATCCATATTCCTCTTTGGGGACAGCTAAGGATCTAGTTGACAAGCTCAACTAAAAGCTTCGCTGGGGATTTCCTGCAGCCACACGCAGTAATCCTGTGAGTTAGAACCACTCGCTTAACAAACAACGGTTTCCAACTTTGCCTCTTTTCTTTGCGGCAAGATCAAATCTCGATCATAGCTCCTGGACGGGAAACATAACTGGAGGAGGAGATTCAGACAAAGACAAGGTTTAAAGCAACTCGTTTATCGTTTCCTTTGTGAGAAGCGTAGATCCTATCAAAGCCCCCGAACTCACTGCCTTCATTGTGGCTCTCGTCCATGCTGTTGTACTTCTAAACACACACAAACTATTAGCAGCCAGAGCACTGCTCCTCTTTTAAACTTTAATGATTTGTAGGACAGCAATTAACTGATTCTGACAATAACATGGCCTGTACGTTGCAACCTTAGCAGGCATCCTACTTTAGGAACATCTGAAAGCTCAGCAAAGTCATCATTTAAGAGAACCTCTTAATTACTCTGGCATTATAATGAATGTTTCACATAGGCACCCAGCTGTTTTGTTTCCTCTTGCACAGAGGCAGAGAAATGAATTGCTCAACCACTGCCTGAGTGATAAGACACTGGCATGCTTAAGATTGAAGAGATAATGTTGATGACTGTGAGCTATTTCCCTCTCCCTAAATGCTATAATTTTAGTGAGCAATTTAAGAAGGGATTTCTCAGACAAGAGAGGAATGGAAGGAGTTGGCTCAGTGTTGGTTACTTAGGCAATGTTTATAGTAAATTGATGCTATGATTTTCAAGGAGAAAAGAGATTTAAGAAAACTGCAGTAATCCGGTACTTGACAGTCTTGTCTTTGTTAAATACTGCACATAATTCTCACCAGCACTGCTTTCTCCATTTCATAAACGAGAAAGTTGAAAGAAATATTAACATCTCGCATCTATAAATGCTATTGGGCTCAGGTAAGCAGCTTTCTTGGCATATGAAATGACAGATTACCAGGTTTTGAGTTTGTTGAAGGAATCATATCTAATAGCATCCCTCCCAAAATGCATGAGCATCTGACAACATGACAATTCCTGGAGTCAAGTAATAAAGTGGTACAAACCAAAGATGCTGCAATAGACCTACCTCAAAAGGAAAAATACAATAAAACCATGAAATGAGCAGCAGTAAAGGCTGGTTAAAACATCGAAGGATTTGTGTTCAGCACCACGTTCTCAGCATACAACTATGGTAGCCTCACCAAATTCCGTTCCTTCGCCCATCCAGAACAAATAACATGTTTGACATATACCTGTAACACTGCAGTGTTGCTGTCTTCTGCTTCCAAACTACAAGCATTAATATCAGTCTTAGTTAAGACTAGCTGGTTGGGTCATACATTTTCAGTTCAATACACTGATTTAAAAAACTTCCAGTAATGATGTATCACTGTGACGTATGACCAGGCACTACACGACAGAGGAGAATCCATCAATCTGTGTCTAACAGCTTTGACACTACTTGAAGACCACGGTCAGCAACAGACCTTCCTGAATTACAGTGACGTTACTCAACTGGAGAGAATCAAACAGCAAAAATAATTAGGGAACCGAAGTAATCTGCTCATGACTTATGGCAGAATGGATTGAACAAGAAGACCCTGACAGCAATAGCCACGCAAGAATGCAATGGTGGAGTGGAAGTACGTTGTCGTTAAAACAATGCCAAGAAAAACTCCAACTAAGAATATATTGAATAATGTGGACACCTAAAAAGGGGAAATATTAAGGCTGTTATTTTGGCCTGTGTGTAAGGGAAAAATAAGGAGGTTCATTAAATAAAGGACAATTTAGAGTGACTGCAGGAGTTCGGCAACGTTCCCAGGGTCACAGAGAATGGCTGCTGCTGCTTTGGCCATCAGCAGCCAGGCTGCACACGCGGGGTAGGGCACAATCCAGTTATCTGCAAGGGGACAAACTTAGACAAACTGTCTTTTCCATCTCTATTTTCCACAGTCATTTGAAATTCAAATCTGACCTGCCTGTAAATAACCTCTCTCACAGCTAGAAAATAAAATATCATACAAATCGGAACTTTTCATTTATGACCGTTTTAGGATTCAGACTCCCCTGGGATTCTTATACTTGGTTACACAAGCAAGCTGCAACAGCAAAGAGAAACCGCTGCAAAGCAAGCTGACAGTAGCTCCACTCAAACGTCAAAAGAAACATAATTGATAGGACTGTTCGGAAGCATACAGGCTGAGAAGTATCTCTGACAACTGAAACTGTGCTAGAAATATGTAGTAATTTGCCAGATAGTTTACAACCCATAATCATTTCAGAAGTTCCTCTCTTTCAATAGCGTAGCTTGACTGAAAATTAATATGAGACCTGCAGGGAGCAAACATCCATTATTAGTAGCGCGTAAGTGTAGGGTAATTGCCACAAAGCAGGTGCATGGTTGCTTTGAACTGCAAGAAGGGATGAGGGAGGTGGGGTAGGACACCTGAATTCAGTAACCAACGCAAAAATGCTTAGCTTTAACTATGGGATCTCAGCCCTGCCAGGCTTGCCCTGCGGTACCGACGGACTTGGTAAGCAGCTGCTCCTCACGCTTCGCCCTACCTCAAGGTTGTCTACTCCCCGGCTGGTAAAGAAGAAACGTCAAGTGAGAAAGAGAGAAAGGGGGCAACACAGAAAACAGGCAAACATAAAAACGCCAAGGCTTTCGTCATGTCTGCAAGCTTTGGGAATCACAGCGACTTACAGACCGCTCTGGAGGGCAAAGCTCCCTGGTGTCTATTAGCCCCAGCAGACTGATCATCATACAAACGCAGAATAATTTCAAATGCTGTCATGGGGGCACAGACTTCCTTGCACTTCAAAATATTTGCAGGATAATAGAGAAAAAGAAATCTCTCTCTCTCCCCCGTAGTTTTTCTTTTTGGTTTTTTTGTTTGTTTGTTTGTTTTGTTGTTTTTTTTTTTTTAAAGTACCCATAAGGTTAATTGAGGAAAACTGTACTTAAGTCTGATGTATACCAGCAAAAGGAGACAGTCATCATTCCCCTCCTGCTTGCCAACCAGGCTCAGTTTGTCTCATTTCCAGCTTCAGCCTGCACTTCATACCACATATTCTGAAAAGCCTCCAACCCCTCCACTTCCCAATTCCACCTTTGCTTCTGCTGCTTTGTTCTTAAATCAAGTGATGAGAAAACACAAGGATGATTTTAGTGATATAATCATTATGGATGGTATTGTTAAAAAAAAATAAATAAAGGTCACTCCTAAAGTGTTCACTTGCCCAAATAATTACTGAGGATGCGGAATCCCCTTCATGGGATATGTTCTTCTGCAGCAGCGAGGACGGGAGGCAGAAGCAGTATATCAATCAAGCCAGACAGAAAGAGCCTGTCCTTTTTATTCAAAAAGGATTTTGCATTTCCAAGTGTGTTGCTCCAGTGTAATGAAACCAGCGACTGCAAGCTCCCATGTAACACTTCAGCTCTGTGCAAGGACATGCAAAGCCTTCCAGCCTTTTACACAATTTATTTCTTTATCTAATAAATCAAGTCAGGCCTTTTTGAGTAAAGCATCGCTCCTTGTGAAGGAGTGAAGAACTGCCTCATTTGACAGTGCAAGGAAGGGGAAAAAAACCTAATGGGGGAGCCAGCTTCATTTCAAGGTGACACTAAGCAGAGAAAGAGGAGAGGCGGCAGATTGGTATTCTGCGAGGCTCCACGCAGGCGTTGGACATGAGATTCCTCTGAATTGAGGGAGTCTCAGTCCATTAATTCAAAAACCGATTGAGGTGGAGGGAAAGTAGAGCAATATGCATTATGTATTTGTTACAAAACTATTGTGTCAAAGCAATATTTAGTGGTAAATTATGGCACTATCAGGAGTAGGATGCCACATACATAAATCAATTTGTCTCCTCTGCTGGCAGGAGTGTGACAAAAAGAGAAGAGCTCATCAGTGCCATTATTTCCCTGGGCTGGAGGAGGAGAAGGGACGAGGGGGTGGGGAAGAGCTGCCGGGAGAGCCAAACACGCCACTGATTGTAAGTGACAAAAGGAGGAAGGCCTTTAACTTTGACGAGCAGAGTGAAGATGCTATGGCCAAGTTAAAACAAAGGAACCAAACCCCTGCTAAGGAAAGGTTGTTCAGTACAAACAAACTCGTCCCTACAGGAGAGGGAAGGGGAGGACAGAGACCGACTACTCATTCATCCTCCTGTATTTTTCTAAAGTCAGCTTGAAAAATTGATAAAGATCAGAACAATAATATTTTCTGTGGCAGAAGAGTGAAAAAAAGGAGTAAGGGTTTATTAGAATAAAGGGAAGTACAAATAGCGCCCTGCTAAATGGTAATTATGCCTTTATGGAAATATCCTGTTAATTACTAGGTCATTTTTTGTTTTACA
The DNA here is from genome assembly GCF_965231255.1 of Vanellus vanellus. Taxonomy (NCBI): domain Eukaryota; kingdom Metazoa; phylum Chordata; class Aves; order Charadriiformes; family Charadriidae; genus Vanellus; species Vanellus vanellus. The sequence goes on from NC_138921.1 coordinate 8,901,375, forward strand.
ATTGAGTTGTCAATTTGCAGTTAATTTAGGCCATGCCAGTCTAATAGCTATTTACAGATCGCACAATTGCCTATACGGGAGGAGCATGTGGCCTCTGGGCAACAGATGCCATTTTGGGAGTGCTGGAGGTAAAGTATCACTGAACAAATGCAAGCTATCAACCGAAAGGCATCTCTGGCAGGGGGGTATGTGCACAATAACAATAAACACAGCGAGTGGAATAACGGGAGGCTTCTTCACTTCGCTTAGTGCTCAGTTTATGGTAATAAGATAGAGCAGCATGTTAGAGGAGCTATTAAATAAAATCATAATTATCCCTCTCTTTAACAACACCAAGCAGTTGTTAGCTCTTCTCTAACTGTAATACTTCTCAAGTCGCAAACCCAAAACAAAAGCACTAAAAGCTACTGAAACACCACCGCAATCACCAACGTTTGATTTGCGGTGTGTCCATTTACCCGTTCACCATGGGGATCTTCCCATAAGCTTGGCCCTAAGATAGCTGGAAGCATCTCTACTTCTGGCACCTCTTTAGCGCAGGTGTGTTCGCTCCAGGGTGACGGGCACAGTGTGGACCAGGATGAAATATGAAAACGTGAGCCAGAGTTGTAGTGCGAGAGGTGAAGAGGTGAAACCACACAGAACACAGATCCCAGCCAGGATGCGATGAAATACCGAGCCAAATGACCAATTTGCCATGGTACGAGGGAGGCATCACTACCACCGAGGAGAAACACAGAGTTCTCGGCAGCGGAATAAAGTGCACACAAAGTATCTCCAGAAATTGCTTTCCTCTCTGAAAATACAAAGATCATTGAGGCATCCAGAAGGATTACATCTACAAGCCATTTAGAAATGTAAAATACAAACCCAATACTTGACGCTGTTCAACATGTTTGCTTGTTTGCTTGTTCCCAAATACGGCTTTATGTATTCCAAAGGATAAATCACTACCCTGTGTCCATGTAATGACTGGAAACAAAAAAGCCCAGGATTATTGCCTAGTTGTGAACTTAAAGGAAGCCCAAGAGCTGCTCCTCAATTTCCCTCCTCAACGTCTTCAAGCACAGTGGAAATGTTCTCCTGCTCAGTCCTCGCCTTCAGATTTTAGGAACCAAAGCCAGGTGAAGCCAGAGGACTTCTCACCAGGATCTGTTTGAATATAACTAAACTAACGATACAAGGGAACTTATGTACCACATTTCACATGGAGACCTTTTCTTAAGACCTCCTGAGGAGCTGTCATGCATATTAAAAGTTAAAGCCCTGGTTTTGTTTGGTAAAGTGAAGTAAGGGGCTCTACTCTTAGTAATATGTTGAGACAATGACATGAAAAGTCTTGACAAGCTATTCTACTTCCAGCTTAGTCCAAAGCGTGATATCAACTTCCCATAATAACTACAAATAGAAGCAATGAAGGGCAAAGAGGAAAAATACAAAATAAAATACAACAAACAACTCAAGCAGATTAGCAGGCACTTTATGAAATTATCAGTTTGCAACAGTATAAACAATTTTAAGTCAATTTATAAAAAATATTCCCAGAAGGCAATCAAGTAAATCAGGTAATTATATCCTGTAAAGGGAGATAACATCAGGAAAATTAGAAACACTTCTGCACATAAATCAGAGGAAGGAAAGCCTTCACACTTCATTTACTCATTATCACATTTTATGTATTTCTTTGCAGAAGACAGAGAGCTGCCATGGTTAACGTTGGCTGCTGGGTGCCCTGATTATCGTCTGTGCTTATGGAAATGGCTAGAGGTCAGCTTACAGAATGTTGTCAATCAACAAAACATGGAAAATTTGACAAACAGATGATGGAGCAAAGCGAATAGCGTTCACACTGTGAATGCTGACACTGAGAGAGAGCCTGAGAGTTCCAAACTGAGCCATGCTCAGACAGGATCGAAGAAGCTCAAGGTGTGGGAGGAGTTTAGGATTTCAGCTCTGGGGTAAGGCTTCAACGAGCTCATACATTTGTTGCTGCAGTAATCCTAGTGATCAGTGAGTATCCTCCCGTAAAAACAGAAGTCACATGTCTAAAATAAGGAGGAACCCTGGGAGTTTCTCTAGTTTCTTACCTAGAAGCTTAGGGTGGTTACTGTCATGGCTAAAGGCTTCCTGAAGTCCTAGCTTGGACTAGCCAACAAAGGATGGACCAGTGACTGATTTTTAGATAAAATACTTGCAGGTCTGCTCTATGTTCGGTGTATGTTTAGTATCGTATCTACCTATCACTATTTTATCTGCCTTAGGACGGAAACAGCAAGCAATCTTCATAAGCAGATTGAAAGGTGGAGCCTCATTTCACTTCAACTTCTGTCAGCAACACCTGCGGTATGTCATTTTGCTCCCTCTATCTGCAGTCCATCATGGCACGTCTCAATGTCTTTTAGTAATCATATCCATGGGAAATTATTATTTCTCTTTTCACCAGAAAAAGAAGAACACCAGTGTCACATATCTAAAATGTAGCGCTCCACTCAGCCAAGCTGTTAAGCATCTATTTAAAGTTAGGCACATGCTTAAATTTCATTAAAATTAACAGGACTTAAAGAAAGTGCCTGGAGCTAAGCATGTTTTAAGTGCTTTGTTGAACAAGAATGTACTTAAGCAAATGCTTAAATGCCTCCCTGAATTGGTGTCAAAATTATATTAAATCAGGGTCCTCGCTGTTTTTATTCCAGCATGTCACGAGTCATGCAGAAGAGATGGTGCTTAACCAAATCTTCCATTTTTTCCTTAGGATACATAAGAGCTGTCCTATTTCCTGCTGCAAGCAAAATATATAAAAAAAAGTCAATGGGGAATCGCTAGTTGCCGAAGCATCTCTAAGATATTATGGCAGATAAGCCTTTTAGTAGTTAATATTCGTCCCCAGCCACATCCCTACTTTATAGATTATCATTTCTCTTTAATAAAGGAAAACCCTAAATCCCGCAGCTTCAGCTGGAGATGGATTTTCATTTATTTGGTTGCAAGAAACCAAATTAAGAAAATTACTTTCTAACTAATTTTTTAGTGCTAAAGAACATCTGATGATATGCTGGGGAAAAGCTTCAAGCTTTCTGGATGAAGCCGTTAAGACATGAGTAATAATTGGAAATTTACTGTGAATAAATCTTGATGAAATTAAACTGCATTTAAGTATGTTCTATAAAAACCAGGTCAAACGGCAAATGACGAATGCCCTGTGTCACTCGGTGTGGGGAAAGGTATTGCATAAAACCAGAATAATTACTTCTCCCAAGTACTGAGCACAGGCAAAACTTCTTTTTTTTTCCTTGTGAAGAAGAAATCCAAGCGTAAAATTACCAAATTTTCCTTTGTCATTCCTGACACAGCCTCATCTCCGGAGGGAAATGGCTGGAGCTGCACGTGGCACAGTATGACAGGAGACACAGCCTCCTTTAACAACACGCTCGCTGCCATTACACAGTGCTTTGCAATAGTTTTCATCAAATCAGCCCAACTGCTTTGGACACGGAGGTAGATTTATGTTACATCGAAATTTTTCCACAATCATTTTTATACATTGGTCCAGATTCTTAACTGGTGTGTAACAAAGACAACGCAGCCATTTATCCCAGCTGCTGACCTGGTCTACTGTACAAAACCCCCAAACTCACAGGCATGCCCAAATCACTGTGCATTACTGGCAGATAATGTGCAGGTGCAGTGCGAATCATAACCCCGTGATTTATGGATAAAGGTTTAGAGTGATAACTATTAAAGGAGAAGGTCCTGTTTGACCCCCACGGAGTTAGGATTTCACCAGCATTTGCAAAGCATCATCACCACGAAACAAATATTCTGAACACAGAGAGCGAGAGATCTCTCTCCTTAAGGAACAAAAAATAATAAAATAAAAAGGACAAAAAGATAATTCAATCGTGAGCTATCATCCTTCCAAAGACTTTGTCACAGTACATTAAAACAACAGAAAACTACAAATGTGATAATCAAATGTTTTTGTAAGTTAATCATTTCAGCTTTCAGGACAGATTTTTCACTGGTGAAAGCTGACATACTCAGTTAAATCAACGGAGCTATGACAATTTACTCCAGCTAAAGGTCTGGCCCATTGGTTTTTGAAATTCAAGCAGAATTGGAGGAAGAAAGCATAAATTTTCAAGCAAAAGAGATTGAGAGAGGCAATGAACCATCCTGACCTTCACTTCCCAAGTCACAGATCAGAGAGCACAGCCCAGAATAAGGCAATGGGGAAGAAACTGTGCTCTTCATTTACTTTACCTGTATTTCCTAATAAGCGTGGAAAGAAGAATTAGGGAACCAGGATCAGATTCTGCTATGTAGTAATGCAGTTTGTGCAAGAAATTAGGAGCTATACAGATACAATGTCCTGTATCACTTCAGCATTACTGATACTGGCAACCGATACAAAGTTCATCACCCAGCCTAATTCAACGACCTCACTCGATAAAGCTCAGAATCTCAGTTTCACAAAATCTGGTCACCAAGTCATCTTAGCAAAGCAGCAACAGAACTAGAAACACAACGTACACCCCAGACTGCCAGTCCCAGCCTAATTCCTAGCTTGCTTATTTCTACCCTTTCACAGCTCCCTTCCTTAAAAGTCCTTAATCATCTACAAAGAATTTATCCCAATGTCACCTGTTCAAGTATGGAAGTTCAACTCGTTTTAGGGTGGACAAGTATACCCAATGGGGATTTACCAGCCCAGTGTCTTGTGGATCGAGACCAGAAAAGTTAATAGACTTGTCTACAATTAAACAAAAGATCTCACCGAACAGCCGGAAACCGAACCCATGCATCGTCAACCCCAATTCAGCATCATAAGTTACAAAAGCATCCTTCTAGAAAGCCTCGGTTGGAAAGATGGAAGCCAGGATGTGGGAATGTCAGAAAATGAGCGAGTGGGTAGAGGGAAAGAAAATCAACTACCAGCATGAGAAGCCCCTGCGTTTTGATAGAAAAAGCAATGCAAGCTGCGAACAGCACCTTCTTCGCTGATGGTAAGGTGGACCGCGGGCAGAGAAGGGGCAGACCAAGCCCAGGGCAAGGGACCGCCCCAGGCTTTGCTCCGCACGTGGCCCTGCTGCCGCCCAGGCTCAGGGCTGAGCCGCACGGGGTGAGGAAGGCTTGGAGAATTCCACGGAGATAGCTCAGACTTCAGCAGCAAACAAAAATATTACAATTTAGCATGGAAGGCAAAGGTACTTCCTGAGGAAAACATTGGGAAGAAGGAACTTTTCTGTTCTTGAGACCCTAAACAGAAGCACACTGTCCTTTTACGAGACAACGCAGCAAATATCTGCTGGCAGGTATGTATTAACTACCGCTAGTTTTTCCTTCACAATATGTTGCATTTACTGTCACGTGGTTAAAACCAAAAACCCTGCTGATCCAAACCCTTTCAAGTAACGTTTGCTATGTTTCCTGCTGTTACTATTTGTCCACTAATACATTGCTACAGAAGTTAGGCAAACTTGTCACGGAAAGCGCGCAACGGTCCCCAGGGAGGCTGGCCCCAAAGCCTGCCCCTGCTCTCACACCAGCTCAGGGCCCCACCAAACTGCCAGGCATTTTTATTTTAATCTAGAGAAAAGGAAGATCGGACTTGATGTTATTGATCAGCCCAACGGACCATCAAGACTTACCAGATATGCCTGCTACTAATCTATACTTTCTGGTTCACAGGAAGGTAACTCTGCACATGACGTATGTGCAATTCAACTCTGATAATGCACTGAGAATAATTAGCTCATTATGTTTCTTTGTACCTACTTATCTTTGTATCTCTGTCTATCTCTTATTTCCTTTTCTGAGACATCCTTTTAGACTATCCTATTTTTGATATTTATTTGCCACAAGTACACCATTGGCAGGCATTGTTAACTTGAAGGCACCAAGAAGAAAGAGTTCTATGCTACCTAAACTATTTGTAGTGTTTCTTAGCTGAATGTGGGTGTTTAAAAAAAAACCAAAGTATTTCAGAGCATCAAAAAGGAGATAGAAGGACGAGTTCCCTGAAAAGACTTTATAAAGGGTTTGGGCTAGACTCATTTAGTAACATCTGCTCACAAGGGGACCGCAGCCCTTTTCGGAAAAGGTGGAAAGCAGCAGCCAAGCCTGTGAATTGCACATTATACCCTCTGGAATACAGACAGCTTTGTGGAAACAGAACATCCCGCCAGCGTGGCTATTTGACAGCCTCAGGTAGCACCTGCTAACAAGGATGAGCTTTACTTATTTTTTCAAGAAACTCATTTTTATGATTACTCCAAACCAAAGTGAGATTTTTGGGATTGAGTTTGAGAACCATTACCGAGCGCTGCACAAATGCAAGGACTCTTTCTGGAAGGTCACAGCTCAGCAAAACAGGGAACCAATTACACACCTGCTCCCACAGCTTGCACTCAGGCTACACCGAAGTACAGTGCCGGTTTCTTCTTGTAAGGCTTGGGGATAAATCAGATCTGGGAACAGAAATCACCATCCCTTTAGACAAATAGGGCTGCAGTTCACTGGACTGGACTGGACTATTCAACTCTCACTTTCTTCAGTGGAAAGGATGAGCCTTGCAGCTTCCCCTCGGGCCAGTGTCACTGCAGCCCGAGAGAAAAGGATGCTCACTGAATACACAGCTCTTGCTGCACCAAGGAGAAAATGGCTCCTGCTTCAGACTGAAATACATCCTGGTGGCGTGAAACAGCAGCACTCGCTGCCTTCTGCCCAATTATTCATCAGCACCTACCACCGACCGAGCTGGTCAAAGGCTGCTCTGACTGTTTGTTGTCTTCCAAGAAGTCAGCAGCAGGATGCCGCTTTTACACTCCAGGTTAGGTTTCCTCTCCCATCTGGCCTCTGCTACGTCTTCAGAGAGAAGATTTCATTTACAGGCTGTTTGCCATGAAGGAAGGAAACTGTCTGCTACTTCTGTTCTCTGCAGGGATGATGATACAGCATGCTTGCTCTGCTAACTATCTGCTGCTGCTTTGTAGCATACAAGAAAAACGTCTACTGACTGCCACTGGCTGCTAATAATACTCGTAAGACAGACATCTATTATTTTTCTCATGAATATGCTGCTCTCGAGTCCTCACTTGGTTTAAAATTGGTACTTGCAGAGACAGCACAGTGGGATGGGCAATGGGAATGGAGAGAGACAGGACTCTCCATTACTTGCAATTCAGCTTTCCATGGAAGAGATGAACACAAGTTCTTCCTCCTGTCCTCTCCAGCCATAAAGCCCAAGGGACTCCAGCACATTAAAGATGACAGCAAATGCTGCTGTTCTTTCTTCTTCATGCCTGGTTCTTATTTCTTCCTACAAATGAATTTCATCAGGATGCTGCAACTCAGTACCCCAGGTAGGAGGAAGGGGAGGAACGCAGATCTCTTGCCAGCAAAGGTTTTATACACGTGGCATAGCTGCATCACAGATCTCCTAAGGAGTTGATACGATCTCCCTATGGACATCAGACAACTATGATTTTCTCCTGCCTTTTTCAGTTCAAAGTGCACGAAAATTAGAGAGCTACGTTGCAGCCTACCGAGGCGGCATTTCCGTAACACGCATGTGAGCACTGCCCATGCTGGGCCCTGGGTGGCATTCCTGGGCTGGAGGGGCACCCCGGGACAGCGCGGGAAGCAAACCTGGTGGAAACGAGGCCCAATGCTATCGGGCTGGAGTGGGCACTGAAGGCACCTGTCACGTCAGCTGTGCTCAGATGACCTCCGGAAAGGAGGCAGCCAGGTCACTGCAAACCAGAGTCCGGCAGCAAACTGACAGGCGGGTTGGTGGGGACGGTTGGGGGACACTCTCATGACACACAGGACCAAAGCCTCCCCTCAGCTACAGCTTCCCTTGGATCCACGGAGCCAAATTCACATGAGCATCCTGCTCACAATTAAGACAAAGGTATTTTAATGATTAAAATCGCAAGAATGTAACAAAGAATATTAATCATTTTCCCAGCAACCTGAGTCAGAAAATTAGTCCTAACATTTATGGTTCAAGTTCAGGTTTGGGCTTGTGGATTTTCTTAGCCCTCCCTCAGGCTTGCAGCCCTTGAACAGTCCTGTTATTCTCAGCTCAGCTGAGGCGCCTGCAATAAGCCATCACACCCTCCCTCCTTCCACTTCCACTGTCTCCTTTTAATCGTACCAAATTCCTTTGGCACTCATCTCGGGGTAGTACATAACTCCGCAGGAATTCCATTGTCATGTAGCATTAATTTAATGTCCACTTATTATAAAGTGTTATGGAGAAATAATACACTATTCATGGATGAAAAGATTACATTAGAAACCTGACTGTATAATGAAGATGCCGTTTTGAAAGGTGCTGCCTATTGTTCGGCATCTTACGCTTTGTAGAAGGAAAGTGCTGCTTGTTTTGACAAGCAACTGAAATTTCCGTTTACTGCTTTAACAGCAATGTTTTAACTGTCATTCTGCAGGGATAGAAATGTTCTGTAGTTCAAAACACACTTTTCAAGGACTGATTTGGACATACTTACTTGCCTGTTTATATATATTTTTAAATGTCAAATTAGCTTGGAAGTCTAATTTTCTTGTCCTGGTTGATAAAGGATTTCAGGGCACGGGACCCAGCGGCACTTCAGACCAGACCTGTTATGTGACTAATGGGCAATTTGCAGCTCTCAGCTTTATTTTACTTCAAAAGACAAACCCCATCTACTGAAGAGAGAAGCTCCCACCATCACTTTTTAAAAAAAATTTTAATCTACTTAGTCGGAACAGATAACTGTGAGAACGTATAGCTGTACTACAGGATGATTATCTACTGATACAGCCCTACAGTTAAACTAAGATGCTCGTTTCCAAAATAGCACACGTGGCTCTCGGAGCGGGTCCCTGCTCGCCTGGCAGACGCAGGACCGTAGCCCTGTGCTCTCCCGCCTGCGAGCGCAGGGCTGCATCAGCAGGAGAGCCCTGCCATCATTGCGCACCTTGCCCACGCCGGCCTGGACCATGACTGGCACCCTCGGCTCTTCCTCCACTGGCAGAGATGAAGCTGTCCACTGGGTGCACATCCACCTGGAAGGGCTTTAAGAACTGCTCGGGACCATCAGGTTATTTGGTTCCTGGATGACACTAATTTTGACATCTCATCTGTGCCTCATCTGCACCGGCACAAGGAAAGCAGACACTGGTACTTCTATAGCGATAAACACCTACGCAAACAATTATTAAAAGGTGCTGCAGCCAGTTTGAAAAATGACAGAATGACCAGTGGCTGAAGTTAAGCAGAACTGAATAGGACAACACCGGAGTCAGCATTTAATGCAAGTGCGGTCCTTACACATCGCCACAATAAACGTAATTACTAAAACCAGCAGGAACTTAAAAATAACCATATCCATAGGCAACATCTAAATAAATCCAACTGAAGGAGCCCTGAAGTTGCTGCCACGATGCTCCTTTATACTGCATTTTCCTGTTTTCATCTGCAATACTGCCAACAATGTGAATTTCACAATAGGCAGGAGGTTACAATTCTGCTAGTTAGAAGATTTTCATTTTTGTTGCTGTGAGACATAACCAACACATGAGCTTTCTGTATGAAGATACTTGTGTTTGGAAGCTAAAAGTATTTTGCTAAAGCAAAGATCTTTCAGTGACCGGCATTTCGGGATGCCACAGGATGACGAACAGTAAACTCGCCACATTGCTTCCAACGTCCCCTTTTGTGCCTATCAAGATTCTGTTTTAGTCTCACAGGTGTGGAACAGAAATGAAAAAGTACAAACAGAAGCAGGAGCTAATGTAATGGCAATTTGTGTTTAATCCTCCGGGGCAGTGCAGAGGAGGGAAGACTGTGGGCATCACCCATCAGGACACAGCAGTGTCCGGGTAGCCTATCTGCCCGTCTGCTTGGCTTTAGTGGCACTTTAGCCATTTTGCTTCCAAAAAATCAGGAATAATTTTTCTCTTGTTCCAAAGATCATTGTTTCGCACATAATATTACGGTGTTTTAACTTAATGAAGTCAATGGTGTGAATAATTAAAATTACCCGATGAAAGAGAAATCAAAAAACACTTTCCTTGCAAGTTTGAAGCAGTTACAGGATATTAATTAAAAAGTAACCAGAGGAAAAAAAAATAATTTACATTATGGTTAGATAAAACTCTCTGAAAATGAAGGGCTGAAGCGTAACTAAGCGGATCCAGGCAAGACAATGCAACTGGCAGGTAGCCCTTTCCAGTTTCTCCAGGATAGTTTTCGGACAATAAAAGGAAGAAGTGTTGGAAATGAAGTGTCTGCAACTTCCCTGACACCATGACAGTGACAAAAAGCATGTGTCTGTTTAGCTTCAACAAAAGCTCTGTAAATACTGATGGTAAATAGACACTTGTCTGAACAATTCAATCAGGGGAAATCATTACCGAACCCACTGCCGAAGTTTATGCGGAATGAGACAGACACGATGCCCTCATCTCCCAAGTGTTTTGCCAGGCGGACGCAGCTCCTCTGCACCGCGGCCACGGTGGATTGCAGAGCAAGGAGCAGCCCGGAGAGCTGACGGAGCTGCCCACGGCATGGGGACACCCCGCGCCCTGCACGCTGCCAAAGTCTCTCCTCGTGCTGGTCCACCAGCTCTCGTCTGAATTAGGCACTTGATCACGGAGACAAATTCTTGCCCGGATCCCTGCCAGCATCACTGCGAGGTCCGATACCAGCGCGGTTGTCCCTGCCCACCAGCCCCGTCCCAGGAGCCCGCTCAGCCTGGGCCAAGCCTCGTCCCGCGGGAAGGCAGGGGCATCGGCAGCCTTTCTGGCTCACACGGCAGCAGGGCTCGGCAAGAGTGGATTGACTGGCGGCTTCAGATGCTCACTGACAATTTACATTGGCGTATGGCAACAATCCACCAGCACAAAACTGATATTGCAAGTTATCAAGACTATTTAAAGATGAGTGGCAGCTAGGAGAGCTCACAGCAGAAGGGATGAGGTAAGGGAAAGTTCAACAATGAGAGAGAAAACACAAGATGGGGAAACAGAAAAGGAAAACAAGAACCTATTCCAATCTGTTGTTTCCTCTGTTACGACTGATACCTCTTCCCTCTAAAAACGCAGCAGGCTGTCAGAGCCTTAAGATTCATAACTTATTTGGTCTGATGAAATTGAGGGAGGTGCTGTGCAAGTCGCCAGCCACAAGGGTATGCATACGAGCTGCTGAGCATACGCATCCAACATGCTCTGCTTCCCGGCTTGGTCCCGGCTCCACGAGATTGTCTCAGTGATGTACAAGGACCTGTGTTTTATATTAAGACAATAATCACTTGAATCCTCCAGGATAACACGAGAATTTCAATTATCACTTACAATAAAATATTACCATTGTGCTCCATTGCTGAAGGAAACATTTATTTTGTATTTTAACTAAACACACTGGGTGTGTTTATTATTTGATTTAAATGTCCCATGATCTTGATGGTATGGGACAAGACGTCAATTTGAGAACGAGCACCAAGGCCTTAAAATTTTACCGTGTTCCTTCAAAGCTGGTAATTTCTATATCCAGCAAAAATGTTGCTCATGGTAATATAACTTCTCTTGGAATATGCCGAGAGCTGCTGCACAAGAGCTCTTATTTACTGAAAGCAGGTCATGAAGGTGTTGCACTTCAGAATACAAGAACATTCTCTGTAAATGAAAACAAAACCCATTAGGTTTTTAATAGAGGAATTTCAAAATCTAATGCACACCTCATCTGGCAGCTGTGATTTCTCCCTACCATGGTGCAGAGGTCTCATTACTGCATTTAAAGGGAGATTTGGAGCAGACCAGAATCTGCTTGTAACCATTGCTGTGATCGATGTCCAGCCATCCCGCGCTCTGAACGTGGGTGACTCACCGGCTGCATCAAACTACATGGTGATTCAGTGAGGGAGAGGAATGGTTCAACTATCACATGAAGGTGAACCTCAGACCTTTTTACTTGATATCAGCATAAAGCCTCAAACCTTCTGTTATACATACAGGCAACATTTTTTTCCATTAAGTGAAAATTTACAGTCTCGGAACTGGTATAGGAGATGCAGTTGTTAGGCATGAACTGATAACATCTAGGGCTAATGATCCCTACAGCATTTAAGTATCAGCCAGCACAAAGATCAGAGAAAAGAAATAGGAAGACTACTGCTCACAACCTCCGCCCCCAAGCAACGAACACCCTACTGGTAATGATTTGCTTACGTCTCCTAATTTTTTTATACGGAGTGCTCTGCTGAGATGTTATTGGGGGGGGGGGGGGGGGGGGTGGAGGACACACAGACAGCAGGGGATGAAGAGTTGCAGGGAGATGCGTTCTTGGTAAATCCACATGGGCAGAGCACTCTATCAGGTGGAAGGAGGTGCTGTTTGGGTGGTTGTTGCTGTTGTAAACAGATGAGGCAGTTTTACCCAAATTTAAAGACCCACCTATAATCCTTTAGAGATCCTTTTCCTCTTGGCTTTTGCCACCACCGAGTGAACCACACAGTTCTCTTCTGAGAACTGGAGAAGCAGCAAAGCTAATGGGAGTGACTCTGGCCAGCAGCCATGGGGACAGGCGTTTTCTGGTTCACCTGACCATTTTCTTCTGTTATCGTAGGACTACATTACACACGCCTTTTGCTCCACCGGTTGTACCTTGGCAACACAGAACTCACACTCTTTTTAAAGGTCACTCTTTAATCATGCAGCTGTACAGCCGTTAACTGTAATGATGCACAGAAGGTCCACAGTGTTCTCCAATGCAAGTAAATAGCAGCCAAAACTAAATACTTCAGAGTTCCAGATAAATTATCTTCTTCCATACCCACTGGGCTATAGTCCAGTAAAGTCTGTTTAAACTTGAATTTAATGCAAGACTGTACACCGGCTTTTTCAGTACGTCTTTAAAGCACATGGGTACTTGCCAGAGAAGACTGCTCGCATGCATTCCCTATAAGATAATTTCCAAGGCTTCTAGTATAGATCACTCCATAAATGTATTTTTCAGTGCTACAAGGCAAGATTCTGATCTCCGTCACGCTGGTGTAAATCTATTATAATTTCATAATCTAGCCTTTAGCATTTTTAATTTCTAAGAATGTCACCGGGGTATATTTACTTCCTATTTTCTACAGCCTGTTAGGTGAGAATTATAGTCATGTTGTCCAAAGCACACTCTAATCTTATATGCATCTATTAGTGGCTTAAGAAAAATAATCAGACTGTCCAATCAGCCTAACAGATAATGCACAAGCCATCATTTACATGTTATCCCTTTCTGCAACATTGTGATTTCCACTTGGCCCCAGGGTAATACACTATCGGTATTAGCAATTTTCCTTGTAAATTAATCAGAACCACCTAGCAAATAATTACAAACTTCTCTTCCAAATCTATTATCTTCAAGTTTAAATGTGGGCAGATGGTAGGCCTTAGGGCATGTTTTATTCCAGGTATGGAATTAATTGATGATTTCTCACATTATAAACAGAGAACTTCGAATTATTGTTGAACCTCTCATTTTTTCCCCTCTCATTCTATTAATGTTCATGCTAGGTAAATGTCTGGCAGCAATGAAATGTGCATTTTAAATACTTGGCCCATTTCGATTCAGGTATGAGAATCACAAGCTTCCTTCTCACTAGCACACTGATATTCAAAGCTTCTCTGTAATACTCATCCTCTGATGGGTAAGAATTAATTTATTCCTCAGGCTGCCTGCCCTTGAGTGGAGTTGGACACTTTTCTAAATAGGACTATGACATGCACAGTGGTTTCAGAATATAAATAGTCTAAGTATAAGACATTTGGGTTTGAAAATCAATTTTTCCTTCAAATTGATACCCTAGAGCTGAGAACTGATTACTCATTAATTAATTAAGCTTTCAATGAGCACAGGATCTTTGGAAGCCCAGACAAGGGGGAGGGGAGCTCCTGGAATACCTGGTCCAACGCATATATGGAACAGCTAACTTTCATGATTTAGAAGGCCTTTTCTCATTAAGCCAATGAACTGATATACCATCACCTTTAAAACCAGTATGTAAAGGCAGGTTCATGCAAAAGGCTTCCCTTGCCTGTTCAACGGGTTCTGAATCTCAGGCTTAGACATCCAGGGACCTGGGAAGTCTCCGCTCAATTTGAACAGCCACCTATTACGGACTTACGCAAGTACCAAGGTTTGCCTCGAAGGCAATGGGGCTGTACTGCATCATTTAAAGCCATCAGATCAACTAAAACAGTTTTGTAATTAAGAATGTATTTCACGCTCAATACCTCTTCCTCAGAACAGTGTGGTACTTGCTATTCTTTACTCCTCATAAAATGGAGATATACCAAAATTAAAACCCTCGTCTGTCGCCTAGACTTTCAGCATCAACGCTATTGTCAGTGTAGAGATATCTACCGGATCTTAACCAAAATGAATGTGAGCTGACCACAGGCAGCCAGGGTCCAGTATGGACACAGTAATACTTTATTTTTAAACATTACTATTCGTCTTACTCTATGCAGAGATGGAATTCCTTCTGTAAGAAATAAATAAATACCTCTTTATAAATCACAGCCATACAACAAAGCACTTGGAGTTTAATTCATTACTTCCTTCCTTTATTATTTTTCTTTATGACTTCCTCATTTGGAACTTCTCCTATTCCATCACTCACACAAGTAAAAACAAGCTTATGCAATCATACATCACATTTCCCTCTCTTTCCTGGAAGAAGGGGGAGGAAACCAGCTTAAAACAATTGAAACCATCAGAGAGATTTTCCCAGTTGTGACAAGTGACAATTGTGTAGCCGGCACAGCGTCCCTCTCGCTATCGCCTCCCTAGGACATCCCCTCAGCACTGCGCATGGAAATCCTAAATTCATACTACGGCCAGGGAAAACCCCAGGAAAATAGCTACTACAGAACATTTGTTCTTAGACATTCCCAAGAACGATGTAGGTATTAATATAAAGCCTGGGTAATAGAAATGGTATGAACAGAAAGCTTTGTTCTTGCTTTTCACTTGAGGAATGCCTATTCCTTGTCAGCAATTCACGATCAGCAAAAGACAAACAGCTTTTAATAATGTATAAAGTTGATCACAGTGCATTCCCAAGACTGAGATCCAATGCCAGTATCTAGCAAACAAACCATTAGGATTGCATTAATAGAAGATGCCTGATGCACAAGGAACATGATGAATTTTAAACAAGTAACTCCACCGGCCAAGGTTCTCAGGAGCAATGAATCACTTGGAATACCCAACCTTTCCCCCACCCCTGTCTACAACTTGAGATACTTTAAGAGAAGCCTTGCTTTCAGAATATGAAGCTTATCTTGAAGTATATCTAGAGTTGTAGGTGGGAGGGAAGGGGTGTTTGGCATTCAAAATCATTACTGGTAGCCAAAATGACAAGCTCAGTTTGGAAACAGCAGGCATGGAGTCCAATGGAAGGGTTTTACGGAAGTACACACGTTACGCTGCACAAAGCAAGAGCCCAAAGTTGCACGACCAGACAAATCAGTCATTACAGTGAGACTGGTGATGGATTCTGCGATGGGAAACGTGGTCTCAAATAACTACTTACCAAGCTGACTATATATCCTAAGGGGCTGGAGGAAGGGTGTATAAAGAGCTGGAAGTTTAAGAAGTAGGCAAGCAAGAAGATCCGGGTTTCCGCAGACCAAATTCAACTTCCTTGGAGAGGAAAAATTTGATTTTGTTTATCTCTCTGTTTATCTCTGCTATTATCTCTCTTGGCCTCTTCACTGATCAGAATTGTTTAGGTAATGCTTGGAAAGGGAAAGACATACGGTATAACCAGAAACCTGAACTGCATTCTCGCAGCAACGCATTAAGCTTTTTGAAGACAAATAGGAATATTTAATAATAACTTTTTTAAATAAAAAGGAGGATGGATGCAACTTAATTCCATAATTAAAGGGTTAATTATATGTATGATAAAAATAAGTTTTATGTTTTACCGTGCACACCCAATCCCTATAATCTGGTCATAAATAAAAGGGCTGGTGATAAGGAAAGCTGCAGGCAGGAGAGCAACTCACCATCTTTAATGGGCAGTTATATGACATGCTGCTAGTACATTGGCAGTAAATCAGCAGAAACATCTTTTATAGAGTTCTAGTTTTTATGATGTCATTAACTTTCCTCCTTATACTTAAGGGATAATGAAATAAAGTCATGAGGAGGGATCAAAGGATGAGCCCGAACTGTGTAGTTTGCAACAGCCACAGGGGAATCAATTTTGCCCACACTTTCCTGCAGACATTTTGATGGCAGAGAGGAGTGAAGAGTGGAGGAGGCAAGACAGACCACAAAACTTTTGGCAAACCCTGAATAGCACACATATTAATGAGCTGTTTTATGAGAAGGGTTCTTTAAGCAATATTCCTGCGGCTTCAAAACACTGCAATTTAGCAATAATTTAAACACACAAGGTGGTGGGATCAACACCTCATTCAAAGAAATGGCAAGACAGGCTGCAACGTTAGCACACCCCTATTGGAAAGATGCCAGGTACAACGACGTCGTCTCATCCTCCCATGTAATTAGAAACACCGAGCAGGACGGCGATCGATAGGGTAATGCATGGCATACAATAACCAGTGGACACCATTAAACTAAGGCAGTAACACCAGAAAGTTATGACAGTTATGAACCATTTAGGTCAAGTCAGGCATCAATCTAACACAAATGGAAGAAAATGCTGCCAGCAGATCTGTAACTAATTAAAAAAATTAAAGTAAACCTCCCCCTGTCTAGCAGCGGTCACTGCGATTAGAATTATCCCATAGCGTACCTATCAGACAAGCCTTAAAAAGCAGGATGAAGCTTCCTGGGTTTGCTGTTGTCCAGAAACAGCTTCAGAGGGACCCCCAAAGGGGACTGGCTCTGCACTCCCTTTCGACAAAACGCTATATATGAAAAATAAATAGAGCCAATACGGGGAGGGTGTCAGTGCACACTTCCGAGTGACACCTACAACAGGACGGTGTGCAATAGATTACGTCAACACATATTAGCTGCTCTTTATAACTCGCAATGCTGTTCACAAGTCACAGCCTAGTTTGCGTAGAAACCCAAGAAATACTCTTATATTTTCTAAGTTCTACAAAAAGGGCATTTCTTCCATCCCAAGGAATGGCATCCTGTTAAGGCAGAAGGATGACATGTTTTTTTCCAGTATTACAGAGCATTTGTCTTACGCATTAGCTTAGACTTGAAGAGGAAATGCCATTTGTTCAACACCTCATGACTGTTTACAGATGCAGAGCTCAGATGTGATCCAAACCCCTGTGAAGTGAAGAGCCTGCATGGCCTGCAACGAGCAACTGGAGGATGCCTTTAGACCGCGAGGCATGACAGCTTCCTGAGTTCGGTGAGCGTTTGCTCCATTTGCTCACCTGAGTGATTTGTTCAGCTTCAGAGGAACTATTTCCAAGATTAACATCTGCTAGATTTGGCCCAAACGAGAGCCCACGTTAAGTCGAGGTTCAAACTACTGCTATCAGCTTACTGAGGGCAAATGACATTTTAAAAATGCCATTACTACTAAAGAATTGAGACCCTCGATTCCATAAAATGACATCATCTAAAAACTGGTAGGGAAAACAACGTCTTGACTTTCTGATCATTCCTCACTGTTTATTGCACTCTCATCTACCCATTAAAGAGGAAATTCTGTGTCTTCCCACTGAAGGAAAATCTCCCATATTGGCTGCTTCTTAACACACAAATTACATGCAACCTGGGTCTCCTCCTCCTTGTGGCCCAATGTTTTCTTTCACTTGTTTTGCATAATTCTGTTTAGAGGGTTTTGCCACGGAAATGAAGATAGAGAAGTTAATTAGCCCATCTTAGGGATTTGCACGAGCACGTGGGAAGCTCTAGGTCAGCACATCTGTCTGCAAACACGGTGGTCAATTAGCATGAAGAACATTTATCAACAAGTGCTGTTACATTTTCCACAAGCAACCTTTCAGCAAAATACTAGCCATGCTGCATAGCAAGGATCAGACATGTTAGTTAAGATTCTGGAGGCCCCTCTGCCCAAGTATCACATCGCTGGCAGCAACGTACCAACTCCACTCATCTTCCCATTCAAATTCAAACTGTCTTTTCTCCGATATATGCACACGGCGGTGTGATGGAAGAGTAACCCATCCCATCTGCCATGGAATAATAATGGCTGTGCCAACGTGCCTGTCGATCTCCTACCTGAGGATCTCTCTCGCACGCCCCGTCCTCCTCACAACTGCAGCTACGTTGAAAGTTCAACCTTGACAAGGCAGTATGAGAGATGGAGGGAGGTTCTACTGGTGTTATTAAAAGAAGGGAGGGGAGAGAATGGAGGAGCTAATTGTGTGCACTGCAACTCTTCCTAGAAATAAGCAGCTGAGTTATCACAGTGTTTCTTATAGGGCTTTATGCATTCAAACTTCTCTAAATGAGGGACTACACCATGCAATGTGCATCGCCATATAGATGACTGTATACCATAACCTAAAATTGAACTGAGTCTGTTCAACCTACTCTGCACTCCAATTTGTCACAGAAACAGTTTCTCTGGCCCATTCACATAATGAATGTGGATATGAAGCTAATGCCAAGGAAGATAAGCACCCTCAGGGTTATTTAAGCCTACCCTTCTCTGTCATTCCCTGCATTATTTCTTAGGCAGCATTATATAGGAGTTTTAAAAAAAAGTAGAAGGGGAAACAGGGTAGTGGCACATCATGCAGATCCAATGCCCGCATTTACAGCGACCTTGCTGGCTGAAAAATATTTTATTGTTACCCATTTCAAAATCCATCAGGATCAATCTTAAAATTTGGTTTGTTTTCAGAGAAGATAATGAAGGACATATTGCACAGGTATATTCTGGCAGGCTACTCTCCTTCCCGTTTCTACAGAAAACTTCTCATATTCTTCATATGTATCATATTCATGCAGTGAAGTATGAAATACATAGCAGGTTCCATGAAGCAACAAGTCGTATTTCAAAGGCTCAGTGCTTTGTTAGGGGACTCTGGACGAAGTCCTGCCCAACTGAAAGGAAAGGCTCAGTGCCCATTAATACCAATCAGGTGAGAATTTAATTTTTTAATTGTCCCTTTTAGCCTAAACACAGCTATACGAGTAATAAGGTGGTAAAGTAAACCAGCTTCTGTGTTAGGAGCCCAGCAGACTCGGGGAGGAATCGCTCTTCAGCCTTTCCAGCTGTTGTTGAAGTCCATGCCCGTATCCAATGAAGAAATGTTGCCCACACTGCAAAATTTTGCAAGATTCTTCGCCACCTAAACAGCAGCAGTGCACACGTGCTGGATCGTGCCTGTACTTGGAAGATACCAGCAGGATCGAGGTGCCTTGAAATGCAAGGCTTGTAAGCTGGGAGGTTAAAAGCAGCATTAGAGAATTAGGTGTCCAATTCCCACTGAGAACGAGTGGTAATTAGCTTCCACAACAATACAAAGGCCCACGCAATTAGTATGCAAAGATGCTTGTGCAGAAGGCAGGCTGACTGAGATTTAATTTTTAGGGTTTCCACAGAGATTTTATTTGCGACCTAACACTTGATTTTACCTTCAATATTCCACTGTATCCTGCCTACCCTATCCCGACAGCACAAGCCAGCTAGATTGCAAACCAGGGCTTATCTACAGAGAGCGTTTCCCCGCTATCCAG
Organism: Vanellus vanellus; assembly: GCF_965231255.1. NCBI lineage: Eukaryota > Metazoa > Chordata > Aves > Charadriiformes > Charadriidae > Vanellus > Vanellus vanellus. The sequence continues at coordinate 8,921,068 of NC_138921.1, forward strand.
TCTGTGATGTCCCTCAATTTAAATTGCAATGGTTTCTACTTTGAAGGATTGCTAAGTGGCAAGAACAAAACCTATGACTGTCAGGCTCTAAGCATCACAATTTCTTATGGCTTTACAGCAGAACACTAAGACAGGATGAAGAATTAGCTGTGTCAAGGAGAAAATTTGCTACTGTCAAATTTGTTTAGTTATTCGGAGTTACAAATATGATTTGCTGCTACCAAAAAATCAACTAGGCTGTATTAGGAGTGTAATTTGATACCTGGCTATAAATCTCTCTAATAAAGGTGTGGTGGAAATGATGTTATCCATATATAAAGATTAATCTCTATTTAAATACATATAAATTCAGGAAGCTGAACGATGCTGAGGCAGAGAGAGGCTTCGTCTAAAGCGCGGAGTTGCTTTGTTGCTCCTGGTAAATGCCAATTCTTTTTGCTGCCCGTTTGGTTGTACTTTACATTTAACCACACAGTTTTATTTATTATTCTCACTCTGAACTTTCACGGCATTCCTTTCATCAGTTAAATTCCCCCTTTCGAAACAAACATCTATTTGAACAAAAACAGTCTTTAACAAAAAAAAAAAAAAAGCAACCCCCCAAAAAAAGAATCAAAGCATTTTTAGTGAAATGAAGTTTTCTGGACTGAATTACCCAGCCTACACCATAGCATGCTCAGCCACTGGAAATTATTTAGAAACAACCGAAGGATAGGGCCAAAGGCCCGGGGCCTTTATCTGGGCCAGATGATTGATGTGCTGTGGGCCCCGCTGTGGCTAACAGTGATTTTTATCTGTTGCTAGCAGCAACAGTCCGGGGCGCAGCGTGAGGCCAGCAGCCGGCCGCGGCGCTGCGGCAGGCCCGCACACAGGGACAGACAAATAGTCTTTTCAGCCGGACAGGTCTCGTGGGGGGCTTTGACATAAAGGGCCCTTTGGAAAGGCTGGAATTGTCAGCCCTTTGATGGCCGCATGCTGGGCCATTAGCTTCTGTTACTAATTTGCGGTGCATGTGAGAGGGCAGATCCACGGGAACACCTGCGAGCGGCGCGGGTGCATTGTGGGACGGGGTTTGTAGGGAGAGCCGAGGAATAAAGGACGAGGCATAACCCTTCCATCTAAAGGGCAGATGACACAGGCTATTATCGTTTCCAGCCATCAAAAGGACGGCTCTGAAGTAACATCAAGCCGTCTAACTCAAACCTGGAAAAGCAAAGAAACTGGGGAAATTCAGAGTTAATAAGGGGCCATCTGTAAGACAACGTGCCGGGCTTCTGCGGGAACTTTTCAGGGAGAGGTAACCTTATGCACGTTGGGATACCTAAGAGGAACAGGCGGGATTCAAGGATAAACCATCACCTGCGCTTGTACCCATTCCGAAATTCCCCGTCTCCTCAAGCTCCTGTGTGCAAAATATGAAAGTATAACAGGGGGGAAATAATATTGAAGATGAAGATGTTCACGGCAGATTCTACCCTGGGCAGAAGTGGAAGAAATGCCATTTTCAGCTGTCGGGGTAACTTCTTAAACCCGCAGATTCCTGCACTCCGAACAATATGACATTTTTCCACCGGCGTATCCCATAGACCATTAAAGCCTCGACACAGCTGGGTCTGTCAGTGCACCCTGAAGGTCTCCCCGCCCCACACGAGTTAACCAAGGCACAGCAAACAGCGTGCCCAAGATCGCAGAGCCAGATTATAGGAGTGCTGGGAATACAACACAGACCTCCTGTCTCCTCCTCCTGTGCTTTGAACACAAAACCACGCTTCCTTTGTTGGTTAACATTCAGGATGCTGAAATTATAAGCATTCAAGGCTGCAACTTTCAAGATTAATATAAAAGCAACTTTTGCATTACATTTGTGCAAGCAACCAGAAAAGTACATATTGTAAAATAATCTGCAAGTCATACTACTGTAGGCCACTCCAGTGACTAATGAACATGTTAACTTTCAGGCTGAGTTTCACTGGGAAGCAATTTTTCCAACCAAATTATAAAGTCTACTTGAGTAACGGGATCATTTACAACTCTCACGGCACCGCCGTGTCACAAAAATACCACTCCAACAAAATTAAATAGGCGTCAGAGACCACCACAAAATCCAAACGAATCTGACCCCCAACTCCAGTCAGAAGGAAGAAAGCCCACTGGGACAGACACACTGAGTCTGCACCGACGCTGAAGGTACACCTATATCAAACAAAATTTCTGTAAAACTCGGTTTGCACAGTCGGTATTCACGCTACAGCTGGGCTCAAAGGCAGGAGCCAGAAACGGCCCCACCGCATCAAGCCACTGGTTTTCAGCCCTGGGACATCAGACCTCTGGCTTTGCTGAGTACTTCTTAAATGAGCTGTCAAAAGGTAGCTAAGAAAAACAAGCCTGTGGTCAAGATGGCCTTAAATTCAAAATATAGGGCTCTGCAACTTCAGTGGAGTTTCTCTTATGGTGTTTGGAAATTGGAAGAGGTTGAAAACCACCAGCAAGGCTCTAAGTGAGGTATGAGAGAAACCTAGGAGGTTTAGGTAAAAGGGCAACAGACTTTGAGCAAACTAAAACCCCCAAAATATTAAAAGCACCTTACTACAAGTCTGCAATCAGAAAACGCCGACAGCAAGGCACCATGAAATTCTGAATTTGGCTCCTCACAATGCAACTTTAATTACGAGTCCTTCCTACCAGGGCTTCCAGCTTTACAGCAACTGAATGCTTCTGAATGTCGGAAAACCTCCATTCACGAGATCTTGATCAAGCCATTGCACGCTTATTTTCAATGACATGTTTGCCTTAGGTTTCATAGCCACTGATAAGAATTTATTTCTTCTAAAGCAAATTCTGACAAAATCAATCAACTTGAGAAGGTACTGGTGAGAGAAAAACACCACGCTCAGTGAAGGCGCAGGCCACAGCCACGCTGTGGTCCTGCTTAGCCGGCAAAGATCCACTCCCTCTATATACTGGGCTTTCTTGGGATTACTCCAACTTCCTACTTGCCGTGGTTTGGGCTGGACCAGCCACTAAAACTGGCTGTCATGGACAGAGATGAAAAAAATCCTACTGTTCTCCCACTCATTGTCCAAGGCCAGCGAAGTAAAGAGCTACCTGAACAGCATACACACAAGGCTGTTTGCCCAAGGCAAAGACAGATCAGAGATAAGGTTTTGATCAGATCAGGTGTAAAACCTCCCTGAGGCAAAGCAGAAACTAGTCCTACTGAGGATCTTTCTTTCGCACTCCACTCCTCAAGTAAAACAAAGCAAAAAACTCCAAAGCCTCCCTCCCTGCCCTCCCAAAAACTCCAGATAAAGCCAGCTGACGCCAAATGTGCTGTTCAGACACGGAACCATTTGCACACTTCAGAGGTTAGGACCCATCCCACCAGCCCCACACCCAGGAGCTGGCAGGCGGCCCCCGCAGTCGCTTTGTTTCTGCACATTTCAACATCGCAACCCCTTCACGCAACCACCTTCGACTCACTTTCCCTGACTGTCCAGTACAGCAATGAAGAAAATTAATGTGAAACTGCAAACTGCCCTTCTAATTTTTCCTTCTCTTTCGAGGACCTGCCCTCCTCTTTGATCTTCCCAGTGAGCCTGTTTTGATTGCTGACCCAACCACCTGAACAGAAACTTAAAAGCACAAGTCGCTGATGCACAGTGTGTCAGAGCACTTTGGGCCAACAAGATGGGTAGCGTGCAGACACTTCAGTTAAAAACATGCCAAACTCCTCCTTCCTAAACACCAGATTAATCTAAAGTTCATTTGCATTGCTCTTCATGCGTGTTTGAACACGTACACTTCATTTAAAGCACATTGCCTAAACCAACTTCCACTATTTTTTTCATTCATTGCTGCAGTAGTACTGGAAGCTTTTGAGGAACTGATTGCCTTTATATTTGCAAGACTATTCAAATTTTAGCATTCAGTTCCAAAAGGCAACTACCACATCAATCCTGCCAACCCAACAGCTCTGTGGCCCTCATTCAACTGTGGAACTCAACAGAAACACTTTCCAAAACCCCCGGGTTGGTTTGCTGTTCCTCCCTTCCCCCAAGATGCTTTAAAATCTACCAAGTTTAGGGGTTAAGCGGGGCCTGACGGGCTACGCTGCTCACAATACTTGTGCTCTCTGCACCAAGCACAGCAAAGCCCATCAGTGATGCAGACTAATTGTCAGCTTCTGCTAACATCCCTCAGATAAACCAATTCATTTTGCCTCGATCATTGGCCATTATACAAATAAAGCCACTGAAATACAACACTGCTGCAGAATCAATTTCTTTTGGCTTTGATAATGAAGGTCTTGGATTTTATTTCCCACATGAATGCCTATTTTTTTTAAATATATGTATCAAGAGCCCATCATGCTGCAGCAACACGACAGGTTTGTGTGTTCGTCTTGTTTACTGTCTACTAAGGATTTCTATATGGCGCCCCTCATCCTGAAGACCTTCTGCTTAGGTCCTCAGTCTCTGTTTCAGTATCATATGAAGGAAATAACACAGAGAATTTAAGAAGAAACACGGAGAAGAAAAACAAAGAAACAAAGGTCCTTCTTCTAGAGAACCATTGTAATTTCCTTGAAATATTAACCAATTCTTACCCTACCTTCTCACATGGCACCAGATACAGTCTTTGTGGAAACAGCCCCTTTAATTCCCTCCCTTCCAATGCTCTAAATAGGATCCATAAATAGGATTCAGATCCATAAATACGATTCATATAATGAAGCTGATTCTGGCATGCCTGAAAAAGTTCTACTTGTTAAGAAAAATATTTGAAGAATGATGTACTGTGAGAAATATCATTGTTTGTTTGTTCTGAAATGCAAATATGCAAATAAGGACACAGTGTGTTTTAAAAAAATAATAAAAGTCTTATATAGCTGTCCAAAAATAATGCAGCCAAGCTTGAGAAAAAGATGTAGAAAGTCATAATTATCTATCAGTAGGACTAATCCAAAGAGATTGGTTGGAAATAGAAAAAGAAAGAAAACAAGGAAAGTGATAAACACACGAGACTGCAGCATTTGGTTTTAAAGTGAGCCAGGTGGCTTCCTTGGCACTTGGCCGCAGAGAACATTTCAGACTCTCAGCACATTCGAAGGCAGAGAAGCCGCCTGCCCCAGCCCCAGCCCCAGCCTGCTGGGTCGTCCCAGGTTCAGAGATCACGCTCGCTACCCAGTAAAAGCGGCTGTACTTTCCCCACTAATGGCTAGACTTAGATAAAATTGCAGAGACCTTCATACTACCATGCTTCTTGGCAAATCTGGGCAATAACTAACGCTGCTGCAGGTTAATCTAAATTAGGTATCTGATACTCCGGTTCTTCTAGTCATGACACAACTTCCAGGTGGGTGAGACTCTTCCGAGCCAGGCCATGCCTCCGGTCGGACTAAGCAGTGGCTGGTACCTTGAGAGTGTGACACTCTCACCAGGACAGCAGAGACCTGGGCACAAGGGAGATGCCATCAGGCATTTGGTTCTGCACCTTTGCAGTGGCATGTCCTGTTGTCACTGGAGCTGATGGCTCCTAGTCCTGTCTAATGCCAGCGCTACGCTGCTTTGCCCTTTGAGTTTCAGCTTAGGCTCCACACAGTCACATCCCTTGGAGCACGCTCTGGGTCGCAGGCTTTCCTAGACCAGCAGACAATTTTGGATATGGTCAGTCCCTGTTGCTCCCAGGTGATACAAACAGGAAAAGTCACTGACCTGATATTAGCCAAGACAAAGGGCTGGGAAGAAGGAGGAGAAAGAGAAGGAAAGAAAAAAAAAATATATATAAAATTGTTCAGTTTGTGGGTAGGACTTCAAGAATTAAATAGTCCCTAGGTGCTCTCCATCCCATATCCTCCACGTTACGCCACAGGAATGATCTTCATAAGGTCTGACATCGTAGGAAGGGCAGCAGTTTAGCCACCTCCTCAGTGTCGTGCACAACAATTAGTAGGTGCCTCATATTTATTACACTATACATCAAAGATGTGGTCTTGCCTCGGATAAGATTTCATAGCAACTCTTAAATGAGATGCGTTAAATACATTTCTCAGGAAAAACAGCGTAACAACAACAAAACATGCAAAAAAATAAAACACAAGAAACCAACCACACACGCACACACACAAGCTTCCAGACATTTAATTACAAAATATATGCGTATGACAGACATCAACAAGCCTACAGGAAGATTCCCGCTTCAGCATTCAATGCAGCCTCAATAAATATTTCAAGGTTTCAAATGGATGCTTTGCAATAGCACAGTTTCCATTTGCACAAGTGCCAGAAGGAAGAATTCAACACAGGCTTAAAGCAAAACCAGAGTATTTTCCTGTAAAACTTTAATTGGGAAACTGACACTATATAATCTGTACATCATTGCCTCCGAGCTGTTGTTAAAAAATTAAAGCTGTATCAAAAGAACTGCTTTGTTAAATTAACACGTTATGCATTCCAGACATAATCTGCACCAGGAAAGGAAATAGCTTTGAGTCAAAAATGCACTGATTGTTATGGTTGTCATTGAGAGAGGCTGAGCCAAGCAACGTAAGCAGACAAAAGCATCTTACGTGCCTCCTGTACAGGCACATGCCCTTACGAACACGCAGGCTTTATTTCAAAACCTGAACAAAACCAACGGACAAGCAGGATTTCATTACGGCGATTGCTACAGCTACAAATCACACATCGGGTTGTGCGAATTCAGTCTGAAGCTTTGAGGCGGTGCGGGCAGAGGGGAGGCTGCGCGGGCAGAGCCCACCTTGGCTTTCACCCCAAGGCCGGCAGCGAGGAAGGGGCTAGAGCCCCCAGCGCCGGCGTGACGGCCCCGGCGGGGGCGAGGGCTCTGGACCGGCTGGGGGAGCCTCTCCCCACGGTGTAAGCCAGCCCAGCCCCTTGCTCCAGCCCGGCAGCAGCCGCAGGACATTTGCCGATGCCACAACAGGCACCTGCAGCGCGGGGAGCCGGGGTGCGAGCCCAGCTCGGGGACAGGAGGAGGCGAGGGGCCTGGTTTGAGGAGCGGGACGGTCAGACAGGGACGCGGGACAAGCAGCACAGAGCTCCTTATACTCTAGGCACAAGACACAAAAATTAGGTGGACCTTCTCGTCGGAACTACCTTACTAATTTTAGTAAATATAGTAATAAAGTAAAACGCTTTCCGTCTGTACATCTCAACGTACAAAGGAGACGAATACCACTACCCTATTTTAAGGCTAGAGAAACTCGGGCATTGAGGCTCAGAGCAACTTGCCCAAGGCCTTTTTAGAAGTACCAAGTTAAAACCTCATTTGCTCAAGGTCTCTCTGTGAAGCTTGTCCATTCTAATCCTGAGGTTTCCTCAGCAAAGACATGACAAAAACAAACCAAGTGCCCTAAGTGGTGCCGAGGATATGACCACTTTCTCTGTTGTAACCTTTGCAAGCCCACGTCACAGCCACCATCGTTTTGGCTTCAGATCAGCCCAGGCTCATCAAACAGGCTACGCTTGGAAAAGTGACTCACCACCTTGCATGTCCAAACGCCTGACAGTGCAAGAGCCTCAAAGAGGCCAAGGTTTCTAAAAATACGAGCACGCCCCCTCAGAAAAGACTGGCTCCTCTCATATGTTTCAAGCTGTTCATCTCTGAATTTGAAGTGCCAAAGTAATTTTGGAAGATCTGAGCTCTAATGTTTCCTCAATAAGATTTTACAGCTTTGCACGTAACCATCTGCTAGCTTTGCTCCGTGCACCGGGAGTCTAAGGCACTGCTGTGGTCTGCAGCGGTGAAGACGGGTTAACAGTTCTGAGGCTTTTAAGATAAGCAAAATTTCCCTTGACGTTGTAAACTCTTCAGGTGGTTAGAGACAACAGTTTCTGCTTTTTTGATGTCTTCTCAGAAAAGAGCTCACATAATTTTATCAGTCTCTGGGCTGACCATCAGATAACCAAGCTATTCCTGTCTGAACCGCTCAATGCATCTCCACCTTCCTGTCACTGGCAATCCACAAGACAACCAGGGGACTCGAGCTAACCACACGGCTCACAACTTAACTGATTAAGTAGGTGGGAACTGATGCCAGCTCAGCTCAAAGTGTCTTTCTCTGCTAACCAGAAGCTGGCCGCAAGCTGTAGAGGGGAATGACCACAGATAACACACTGATACCGAAACCGTTTGGTGAAGTTGCAGCTTCCTGTTCGAGCGCTCTCACAATCTCTTAGAAATGAATCTTCAGCAGGAACCTGGCTGCAGTTAAATAGGCTGTCTAGGTTGTCATGCGGCGTGTACTACTGACTCTTGTTTTCAAGGGACCATTTATTACTCTCTCCTGCCTTCTTCACCAGCTCTGCAGAGAACAGCAAGTCCTTAGGGGGAGGGAAAGATGCTTAGAAGTCTGTGACCAGCCTCTACCCATTACAACTCGATGCCTACCAGTTACACAGTGCTTAGTGGCCTCAGGCATCTTCACTCTGACATCCTAATCTGTATGCTTTAAGCCCTTTTTCTCTTAAACCAGTGTGCTATTTGGCCTAGATGCTATTGAGCAGCTTTGGAAGAGCACCATGAATACAGTGGGGAAAACGTGTTCTGTGAACTGGAAGAGGAGGTTTGATCTAACTTTGATCACGAGCCTTACAATCACGCTTCTGTCAACACCTGCTTGGATTTTGCTATGAAGAACGCTTACTGAGAAAAGCCTTTTAAATGAGTGATTTTGAGAACAAATTTTGACTTTCTGGTTCATTACAAGTATCCCGTTAAGTTTAACAGCTGTTCATGCAGCTGCTGCCCAGAGCCTGAAGGTCCTAGTCCTCACCTAGGGAAGTCAGTAAGAAATTACCCCCTCTGACACCATTTGGTGTCGTTAACTAGGTAGCAGAAAGAAGGGCACGTGGCTTTAGTCACTCAATGGGACGTCGCTTTTGGAGTTCTAATATTTGTCACAATGATCTGATGATATACAGAAATCAGTTCACCAAGAATACTTTTGAAGAAAAGTAATACTAAACCATATTCTGCAATTGAAGGTAGGGTGAAACCCCACAGACAACAGTTACATTTTTACTTGCTCAGCTCTAGCTATTTGTAGCGTATGTGACATAAGGCAAAATAAAGCAGCTAACCACTGCAATAGACGACAGAGTTTCATCAATCTATTAAAACACCTCGATGTAACAATTTTTTCCTTTGGCAATTAAGCAATTGGTCTGAGTATGAGATGCTGCACGAGTTAAAAGAACACGCTGTGCACTCTATACCAAGCCTTCACCTACAGCACTCTGATCCTACAATATGTCCAAAAATGGTCCTGCTTTGATTAGCTGATTTCAAGGCTAGCATGAACCATCCCAACATCTAGCGCGACCATGTCCAGAAAACCTGAGAACTACATACAATAGCTTCTGAATCATCCCCCAAACTTCTTTTTGCTTACAGATAGCAAAGTACCAGTCTAAAAAACTGAACTGAGGTTTGCAAACAGCCAGCATCTTCACAGCCCTAACATGTTTCTCAAGGACCGCCAAAGCCATGAGGCTTTCTGGAGAACACATGTGGTGAATTAATCAGACAAGAAAATTCCTCAGGATACTACAGATCTAGGCTGTAAGTGTTCAGGCACATAAAGTCTTATCCGTCATATAGCACAGAGATGAAATGCAGACAGTAAAGGTATGAATCAGGCTACATTCCTGTAGAAACCACTGCAGACGTGTCCACAATGACGTAACTGTATGCCAATTTTCCACCATTCTGGTTGCAAAACTCTGAATATTCACAACCAGCAGCACAGTAATGCATTTGGAAAGAATCTATAAATAAAGCAGTTAATTCTGTTAAAATCTAGATGTGATACCATTTGAGTGTGTAACTCAGCAGCACCATAGAAGGACCACTAGTGCTTGCTCGATTTTTTATTTTTTTGAGACACATACTAACACCATAATCAAAAGCAATTTTGAGCTCAAAACTGACCTCAAGGTTACAAGACTCTATGGCAGACTGTTCCTTTCATTGGAAGCACATTGTACAGCCAAGATGTTAGCACACACACACCGGATGGACCACTGGGCTAATTAAAAAGCAGCTTTGGTGGTTGTATCTGTTCCAAGAGCAGGCTAGTAAACCAAACTTTAAAAAAAATAATGAAACCGAAGGTGCTACAGAAGCAGACAATTCCCACAAAAACAAAGCAGAGCTCAGAGTGACGAACAGTTGTTTTACTCAACCTCAATGACTTTGAGTTCCTGACCTGTGATGAGCTGAAAAATGAGAGAACAGCTACAATCACTTGAAAACTAAGCTAAAACACTGGGTATTCTGAACTGGAAGTTAGAAATTTCTCCGTGAAATTAGACTCGTTGATCAATGGCTTTTAGAACAAGACTTACAATGACCTACTTTTGCGTATGGCATTGCCTGAATTTCAAAATTATACCACTGCCTCCAGAAAGCCATTTACTAGAACAAAGAGCCAAGAGCAAAGCAGAGGGTACTTGGCCTAACCAGTTCCCAAATGGTATTGCAAAGGTCTCCCACCCCTGCGTGATTCGTATCTCACGCACAAGTTACACACAATGGGTTCATTTACGTTTCTGCCCTCGCCCTGCGTTCCCCAGCTCTCTGGAATTGCACCTGGTCCTTTTTGCATCACGTAAGAAGGAGTCTCTTACAGTTTCATTTATTTATTTGCTACAAAAAGGAGAAAGGACACGTTTCTAAGATGTTACCAGCAAGTCACGGTAACCGGGGCTGGGGCTGACCACAAGGAACCATGACACCAAAATGCTAAGGTAGCAGGAAGTGAAAACACTGACCCCACGTAAGAAACATTTCACATGGCTGAAGGGTTTCCATCTGAATGCTCCTATTCCGGCAACGCAAGCGCTGCAGATGAGAAATCCAGTCTCTTCAGCAACGACTTCACTCTTGCAGCGGGAGCTTAAAGATTCCTAGAAAGGAACCCCGGGCTCCTCCCTGAGCCACCTTCCAACAGAAGCAAGCATGGCGCCGCTTCTCTGGTCTCTCACCCCTTGGGCTCCGATGGAGGAGTGCTGCCTTTCCACTGCAGACGCAACTACCTGCCCCAGAGTATTTACATTTCAGTAGCCAGCTATACTGCAGCCAGGCTGAAATATGAAGCGAGAACGAAAGAAACCTCAGCCTACAGCAGATTTTCCCCCCATTTGCAGTTTTTGCAGCAGAGCCACCACACCTTCGGCACGTTACCAAAAGCCGCCTTTGGTGTGAGGTCTGACTTAGGATTGCATCTGGTTTTTTGTTGAAGTGGCATCTTTGTCTTCTGTTAGGACAGGGAAAAAACTGAAGTTAAGTAAAGACCACCAATCTACAGGAAACCTTCCTTACACTCTGGATGTGCAGTGACTAGTTTCATCACCAACCCAAATAACTTACTCTCTCTAGGTTAGTTTATTTCATTGCAGTTTAACACAGGTAAAACCATGTTGGGACTGATAAGCAATCAATCCCTGAGCATAAGTACAACAGGGTATTCCACTGAGCTGCACAATTAAATATTTTAAACCTTATAATGCTTTAAGACGATGGATGGTGTTCTCCAATGCCAATAACACCCACAAAGTTGACGCACTCGATCCCTTTTCCACGTTCACCTACTATTGAGGCCAATAAAACAGGTTGTTCGTCTTTTATTTCTACAACAGCAGTCTGAGTTAGTGGCGTTGTTATTTCCTCTGCTGCTCCCCTTACACTCCGTGGTTTTGGGTGCAGGTTTCTGCAAGGGCATAATGAGATATGAAATAAAACAAGAGAGCGTGAACCCCTGTTCCCCCGCCCTGTGAACTTCCTCTGAGGAACCTACCGCAGCACCCAGCACAACAAAACACCAGCGCGCTCCGGCAGCCCTCAGAAATGGGGTATTTTAACCCCTTCTCTAGTTATAGAGCCCTAGCACTGCCAATTCTCACGGCACAAGACTATTAGAGAATGAAAGAAAAATCAAAAGGAAATCCCCCAAGAGGCCCCGCACTTAACCCCTGTTCACTTTGCTCATCAGGTAAGTAGCCCTGATTCCAATCAACCGTCTGTTTTAATCATCTTTTTGTTGGTTTTGGTAAAGGCAAGGGAAAGAAAGTTAAAACAAGGCAATGGATTGTAAGGAAAGAGAGCCATGAGAGCAAATAACAATGTGGAAACAGCTGAGACAGAAGCAAATACCTTGCCCTATTACACAAAGAAAGCTACAGCATATATATGACACAACTGCCTCAGGACAGTCTTAATCAAAAAGGTCCAGAAATAAAGACCAGATATTCTCAAAATCCTTTGCCTTTCCTCTTCAGCAGGATGTAATCCTTTCCAGGCTGGTGAATTCAAGATGGATTTAGGACAACTCTTCATTTTAGCATGCAAGACCAGTGACAGCGAGGTTATCCCATCCCAAAAGCCAAAGAGCACTGGGAATTTCAGGGAATGCATCTGTATAACAATAGTTTCTAGTCAGATTAGAGCCCTGTTCCTCCCCACCGCCCCGAGCCGAGCGGAGGGCAGCGGCAGGGGAGATTAAAAACGTGGTCAAAACTCACATAGAAGTCATGTGCCCCATGCCTCACGGGGCTCGCAAGGGCTCGTGGCGTCAGCTGGCTGCGCTTGCCCTGCAGCTGGGGGGTTTATGGAAACCAGCATCATCCCGTCCCGCTCCAGGCCACAGGGACAAAGGGCACGGCTGCGCCGGGAGCCTCCCCGGCAGCCCCTCTGCCAGGGCCACCGCTTCGGGCAGACTGACAGTCAGCCAGAGAGGGCTCTTTGTGCTTACTTATGGCTGTGGAGATGAGTGAAAATTTATAGGACTTTTCATCCTAATTAAAAGCAGAGGTCATCTAAGAAGAAACAGACTTTCAGAAAAGGGAACTTCTAAAGGAAAATGTGCTGTAAGGAAGTTCATGGTCTTCAGTATTTGTGAAGCTGAAGTATGCAGTTTATTTATGTTGGTACTTCTGCTTACGCTTTTCATGGGACATTTCAAAAACCCTCAAGAGCTCCCACGGATCTGGAATAATACATGTCCAGCATATCAAGAGCATTTGAGCTGAGGGGTTATGGGGCAGCCGCCGGAGTCAAGGGGCCAGCTCCTGGGCTGGCTTACAGCAACCTGCCTCCATCCCGCACGGCCCTCAGAGCAAACAAACCCTTTATTTACTCAGGGAGCTCAGCTTGTCCAGGTTAATTCAAACATGGGGATAGCTCTTGTAAAGCGAGGCTATTTAGGAACACGTGAAAAGAAAACCAGCAGTAGTTGAATGCCTTGGACTGACAGCCCCCATTACATTCCCAGCTCTCTAAAATTCCTGCTGTCTTAGAGGGAGAACTCCTTTCACAATTACGTTTTTATTACTTATTATTTTTTTCTATTTTTTTTTAATCCTTTGTGCTGTCATTGCTCTTACAGGCCACATCACTTTATTATAGACCCTTTTTCTTTTCTCTTTCTAGCTGAGTATGTCTTCAAAGAAGACAGAGTATTGCTCTACCTGAAGAGGACCTATCTGCCACTCTTTTTCTTGTCCAGAAGAAAAAGACAATTATAGTCCCTCTTTTATACTTGGCATCATGGCAAAACAAGATTGATACTTAGTTTGGAATTATTACTCCCCTATTCATAAATCTTGTCCAGAAAGTCTTGCTCATGTTGCCAGCCCACAGGCACACTATTGTGGGAAATACAGATTAAATTCACTTTTATCATTTAACTTTGGCTCCAGCTCAAGGAGTTTTAGATTCATAACAACAGCCCTGTTTCCAGTATTGATTTTTGGCAAGGAAAAATGCTAATTTATCAGAGGTCCTAAAATACAATGAATTTTCCAGCCCAGCTAAGAAATGCTACCTACCTACAGAGGAGAGATTTTTCACTAATGTATGACAGATCAGCAGGTGGAGAAACCCCATTAGTTACAATTCAAGTTTGCCTCTGGTCACTGAGCATACTTCCACACCCGTGAGCACACACTCAAGAATTCCCAACCAGAGCCATATGCTTCATAGGAATAATTTTGTTGATCTTTATGTAGAAATTTCTCCTTCTCAGGACACCAGTTTCCCCCCGGCAATCTCAAAGATGGCAAGGTATATAATCATCACCTGGCGTCCCGGGCCATGCTCCACGTAGGAAGTAGTACTGAGTTGAGCTCTGTACAGAAAAGATGCTGTTGAAGGTGCTTTTCCAAGTTTGACAATTCAGTCCCCAGCCTAAGAGCACAAGAGCATCCTTGAAGCACAGAACAGAGCAGGGGAATGCTGCTGGCGTGATCTTCAGCAAGCTTCTGTAACCATTACACTGAACCAGTGAACCTGCCTGTGCACGCGCTGAGGATTTCTGGCGTGGGAACAGCCTCCTTAGCAGGGACCATCTGTTTCAGGGTTTCACAGAACTGCATTGAGCTGGCACAAACCTAAAACAGGCCATGAAAAGAACTCTGCAGGGCATACGAGGGTATATAAACCTGCAAAGAGTCAACAGTTCCTAGGGTGATGATTATCTAGCCGCTTTGCAGTCATTCCTATCTGCCCTCCTTCCCACTGAGCCCGTTGCGCTGGACACTACCTCTGTGCTGTAGATGGGGCGAATTACAGCTCAGTACCTGCAGTCTTGGCAGGTCTGCCCACAGGTAGGACCTAAAAAGATTTGAGTGGGGCAGGGTGCTCATGGGCAGGTGTGTTGGGCGACAACCACAACAACTGCACAGCACAGGAGAGGAGTCCTAGAAGCTTCTAAAGATCTTTACTAGCAACTAGAAAGCCAGTTCCAAAACCCAACAATATAATTTGAGAGAAACAGTCAGGAAGGAGCGGACTGCGGTACAGGCAGATGGTGCAGCAGGGTTCAGGGTGCTCAAAGCCTACCCAAGCGCTTGCCTGTATACTACCTCCGGTTCCAGCTTCATCGGGATAATCATTCTCAGGCTATGTCACCAAGTCGAAGGAAAGAAGGTTGCAGACAGCACTGGGCTGACTCTGGATGACCCAAGTGTCTCTGCAAGCCTTATGGTGTTTTGCACGTTCCTTTCTATCCACGAGCTGCAGTCTAAGTTATCTGAGACACTGGTTTCCGGCGCTCAACAAGGAAGATGTAAAATCAACAGAATTTGATGAACTGCCAGGGATTTGACTAGGCTGCAAAGACTTTGATATTTTACAGAACCTCAGAATAAAAATCAGCTGCCGCTGTTGCCAAGTGTATGTTACTGTTTTTATTTAAAAAAAAAAAATCTTCCAAGAACAAATAAAACCAAACAAAGACATCTCCTCCTGCTGTACTTTTGTTCCAAGGTACACTCAGACAGGTTGGTTCACCGGCTATCCATGTGCCATATGCTTTCAAAGTTTATTCTTTTATTCACTCCCACATTTTAGCCCCTTCCATTTCAGAAGAGGAACAGCTGCACAGATGCTCTATAAATAAACTACATAATTTATTGGAAGAGGTTTTTTGTTTATTTTATTAAGCTACCACATATTCCCAGTCCTATCCTCTTCCGTGCTCTCTACAAAACTGAGTCAAGTTCAACTGCAGCTTGGGTTTGTCTATACGATATGCTCAACCTTATAAACACCTCCGACTTTTTAGTCATTAATAACAAACTGCACATACTGATTTTAAGCTTTTTGTAACTACTTTCTAACTATGTTAGGCCCTAAATGGACTTAACTATGAGAAATAAATTTGAAAAATGGTCCACAGAATGGATATATATCGGTGATATATAGAAACCTCAACATATAGCTAATTCTCTGCGTATTTTTTAACAAATCAGTGCATTTTCAGGTAGACAGGCCTCTCATCCTGTTACCAAAAAGAAAATCTGTTTTGTCTGCTCAGAGGACAGACAGACCTTTCTGACTAAAATCACTAATCTCGTTTGTGTGTGCAGGAAGCGTGACAAATGGCTGGAGTAGTTTATCACACGTCTGTAACCATCAAGTCATAAAGGGAATAAGATATTAACCTCCATAAACAAACTAGCATTCTATTTCTCAGCACAGCGGAAGTATACATTTAATAAGATAAGGATATGAAACACATGCTGCTGATGAGATAAGGAGCTTGCAGAAACAGTACAGACAGAGATATGTCTCATGTTATCCAAGTAAAAGTAAACACCATTCAAGACTTTATTTTGGGAAACAGATTTTTAAGAAATTTTGTCTGCGATATCTACAGATAGACTGTGAAACTATAGGCCAAGTCACTGTTAATGCTATCTTTGAGGCTACAATTTTCACGTGTAGAAATTAAATCTAGGTGCAGTTGAAGTTAACAAGAGGTTATTTGGTAACCTCAATGCGACCAGAATTTCACAGAGTTATTTTAAGTCCCTTATTTAGACACTTAATGCTCCATGGGAAGCTTGAAGTCAATGAAGTTGTTGGAATATTCAACACTCAGGAGTTATTACTTAGACACTTGCATTTCGTTTTCTTAACTCTAGCTCCAGAGTCCGTACCTCAAATACGAGCGGTTTGCTGAGGTTTTCAACGTTAGCCTCCTCTGACCGCACAGACAGGCCTCGCTTGCTTTCTCTCTGCGGCCCAGCTGGGTGAGCGGAAACTTGGCTTGAGATTTTTCATACAAGATGACTACTACAGGTTTTAAGTCCTCTTTTTGCAAATGCACGTTTCCTTAAAATGTGCATTTTCTACAAATGTTTCTGAAAGCAAGTATCTCTGCAAGGACAGCTGAAGCAACTGAATGGTGAAGCATGCAGATTCGAAACGAGCTAATTAAAAATGAACACGCACAAAATGGTTTGTGGTATTTAAACAGCTGCTTATGAAACCCAGTACAAGAACTTCACCGAGTAACGATATATATCATCATTCTGCAAGTGACAGTCTTCCACACCACAAGCCGTGCACAGATATCAGGAGGAACACTCAATACAAGAACGGTGTCTCCATTGTGCCTCCTGCTAGCACTATTTTTTAATGTGCTTTCACCATGTCTGGCAAACAACCCATTTGATGTAAACAGGGGCAGAGCCAAAACACTGACTTGGTGTTTCATATACTGATGCTTTCATGAGAAAATGAAAACCGTTACAAGATATTATGGACAACCCCTGGTTTGGGGCCAGTTGTCTTGAACTGGTGGTTTGAACATCTCTCTGCCACCTGGGAGAATCGGCTTCCAACGCAGGTTTGGGCCAGCGAGGTCTGGCAGTCCTGGAAGTGATAGTCTCTGCCTTATGCTAAATCAATTTAGAGCAGCATTGGAGTCTTAAGGGAAACGGTCAGCCTCAACAGCTGGTACATGGTGAGGCAGAAGGCAGCTTAATAGGGGAAAATGACAAGCCATAAGGAAAAGCAACCCCAGCTCACACTACTCATGATCTCAAACTACTGCCTTGGCATGCAGAAAGCTCTTACCTCCCTTGAGAAGTTATGGGTTGGCTAAATAAGAGAACCTTGTCCCCACACATGCACAAAGGAGGAGCTAGAAATTTTCTCAAACTCATTTCTCTGAGAGACAAAAGTAAATATCTTATCAGCCAGCAATGGAGGAAAACAGTCCTATGATTTATTGGCCTTGAGACTCTAAAAAGAATTCTTTGGCCTTTTTCCATTAAGATTTCACAACCTATGTTATAGCCAGTGGGAAATCGTTTAATTCCCAAACCATGCCCTCAGTCGTAAAATCTGTGAAGATGATTCATTATTATTTATGTGGTGCCACAGGCATGCATGGCATTTTATGGACAAAAAGAAGATACAGCATCTGCCTTTAGAAGCTTAGGTGAATCCAGCTGTTCATGTGTACGGGAAGCAGCGCTCAACTGCTCCTAGAGCAAACATTCCTCATCACTCAATGAATTAAGTAATGATACTCACCTGGGATGCAGGAAAGATTTAGATAGGAGGATACTTAGGAGACGTGTCCTTACTGTCTAAAATTTGTGACATTATTTCATTAAAACCGTAAGAGTTTTCCAGTCATATGTTATTTTGTAATGGCTTTATGATTAAAATGTACTTAGTCTTGTATTATGAATTTCCGATAATATGTATGACAGCATGCGACAGCGTCGCTATGAAATCAGACCATAAATTTTGCACTGCCTAGCATTTTTCTCTGTGCGCACAGCACTGGGTAGGAGCTCACAAGTTCCATCATGCAACTCTAAATATACAACATAAATTATTGAAAGAAAATAATTTATGTGATTATCGCAAAAAAAAAATGCGTACCAGTTCTCCACATCAACTTCCTGAAGTATATAAAATCCACCCTTGGCCTGGTCTGAAAAAGTGAGCGGTTATAGCTTGTGGTAACAAGAAACAGAGTTTGGGACCATTCACCTAGAAGGCAAAACTTTATCATGGCAGAGGTCGTGAAAACAGCAATTATTGTCAATAAGCGGAGGCAGGAGTTGTTAGCCGGACTGAGACATTCTCATTCAGATTTGCATACAAGATTAGCACGGGCCTTCAGCCACAACCTTTGCACTAGCAACGAGGGTACACGTGACTTACGGGCTGAACAACCAGCGTATCGTAACAGATATCTACACACCATACATTTGTTATGAGAGTCAGATATAATGCGATTCCAGGAATTTTCATGTTGACATTGCTAAGCCACTCACACCCTCTCCTATTTCCTTATTAATAAATACAATAAGGTCTGTGTGCCTGCCTTTTTGGACAGCTGAGCAGCGAAGGTACCCAAAATAAACAAATAATTATACCACCTCTACGTGAAGAAATGTCATTATTGCACACACAAATAAGGTACATGTGAACAGAAACGGTCAATTAAACATCACTGTTACATTGCACACCCATGCAGACGTGTCCTGGCCCTGTAACACCAGCCCCAGAACACTGGTACCTATGGCGCTCCTGTGAAGAAAAGACCAGCAACAGCCTCCTCTGAAAACAAGGGAGCTCGCTTTATAACTCAGAGCTTGTAAAGAGAATATTGGCTTTTTTTTTTTGTTCACACTGGTGAGGGTCACAATTCTTCATAAAATGGACTAATTTTGTCTTTGATTCTTGTATTTAACACACAAATGAAAACCTATGCGGGGAAGGGAGGAGAGGAGGGAAGGCTCTCCCACCAGTGTTGGAAACTCTCCCCACTCCCATCTTTTGATTCTCAGGAGGTGACTATCTAGCTGAAAACCAGTATAAAACAACCCCCCCCCCCTCCCTACAAGTGTAACATTAAATGGGAGAAGCCCCCAGACTCTTACTGCGCTCTCACACGTCAGGGCTGTCCCCTGCCAAGTGCGTGACAGTCCTCTACTCTAACCCTAATTTTTATGTTCTGCATTTCTTTCATGTCAGTGGATATGCAATAGGTAGTGTAAACCTCTGCAATCAACATCAACAGAAGTGAAAGAATTAGCTGTAAAATGACTTACGGAGTAGCCTCTTCCTGAAAGCGATTGAGCAGAACTCTGTGGGAGGAAACAATATGCCACAGTAAGTAATGCAAGAGATTCTGTGTAATGTAAGATAAGAATCATTTTGCGATTCCCTCCCCCAGCCCAGTATTCCTTAGGGGAAACCTTCACAACCAGAGTGCCTCAAATGATCTTCTGACATTCTGCGTGCTGCCACAGGAGTAACAGCAAAAGAGCATTTCCAGGTGAGGGCTCCGGGGCTGTTTCAGACAAGGCTTTCCGAAGCTAGAGCAGGGCTTGGACAGCACCTCCCAACTAAGGTAAAAGCCCTCAGCGTGGGAGACTTCTTTGGAGCACCAGAGTATGCACTTTGAACTGTCCCTCTTCAGTAGGTAATGGCGGTTTCCAAGGAACAGCCCACGTGTCTAAGGACGCTCTTCTGAATCAGGGCTGCACATTTTGCCTCATCAACTCCAACTTTCAATCATGTAACCATATATCCCACTTTCCATTCCCCTCTATGAATTGGTGAGCCTCCAGCCTTCACGCCGCAGTGTTACCATATGACAACTCTATCTGAAACAACAATAGCAGAAAAGCACTAATTTATCATCTCTCAGAGCTTTAATAAGCATTCTGTCCCTTTTGAATAAGTTAAATTACATTGTTTACTCCTGCTCTTCATTTCAGCTCCTCCTGCTCCTTTCTCTACCACATCCTTACCTCTTTCACACGCTGCCAAATCATTTGGTTCTTTTCCTTTTCATTACACGATCTCCAGTCACTTGGATCCCTTTCCCATCTCTACGACCCAAGACTGTCGAGCTGCTGGTTTTTGCTGGCAGTAGCTTTTTCCAAGCAGCTAAATGAATTCCACCTTTATCTCCAGCTGCTGCTATATGCCTTCTTTCCAGAAATTGAAAAGAAGCCGGCGACAGTGGTGGTGTATGACACCACATGACCCAGCAAGTACTCTGCAGGCCAATTTCCAAGTGTGATTTATAATCATGATGCCCTCGCTACGTGATTTTATTAAACAGGATTCAGAGAGTCTTAGCATTCCTGTTTCCAAGACTGATGCTCTAGTGGGTACCAAAGCCTGAACAAAAATACCAAGTTGTCGCAGGCTGACCTTGAGGATTATTTGTCTTTTTGCAGCAGCGCCAAGAGTTACTGTGTTACTAAATCACCACAACAGCACAATAACCCCAAAGAGATTGATGCGAACCGATTGCAGGCTACTACAAATACTTGTAATTATCCACCAGTAAGATAACAGTTCCTTTGTACTACCAGTTTGCAAACCTTTGGATCAGAAGATACCTAGACACACGCAGAAAACCCTTTCCAGACTCCTGCACTCAACGGAAGACTCGATTCTCTTGATGCTCTGCCCGTGCATGCTCTGCGCCACCATCTTGCAACTGCCCGAGACACCAGAGAAGCAATTTGCCAGCCAAGCGCCCAGGGAGGAAAGTTTCCAAAGCAAAGAAGAGACAACAGCAATGCCCTACAGCTAAGTGAGCGTGCTGCTGGAGGACGGAGGGCTCCCCATCAACCCTCTCGCCAGCTGGCACGGGTACCAGGGTGCCAGACGAAAGGAAAGCCATGGCACAGCTCTTCCCAGGTCTTAGACACAGGTCTGCAGCCAGCGTGTGACTGGGTGCCCGTCCCCATCCCCATCCCTGGCGCGCAATGCCTGCACCTCTGTCCTGCTGCAGCTCAGGAGACCTCTGTTCTGCAGGAAAAGGACAGGTTTCACAGGGGAGTCTGAGATAGCAGTAACAAACTGCTAACAGCGTTTCACTTTCCGCCTTTTACATATTGCACATCAATTTGGCCTCCACCTTCAAATGCTACAAAAAATTAGAGTTATTTATAAACCTCTTTAATGTAAACTGCCCAGATACAAAGCTACAGAATAGTGAAATGAAGGGCAGTAGCATTTATCTGGTTGGTTTTTTTTGAGAAACCTATCCCTCCCTCTAAGCACTTTAAAAAAAAACAAACCCAAATAACTCATAGAACTCAGCCTTGTATAGAAAAAAGGTTAACAACAATATTCTGCTATCTACATAAGTATGTTGAACAGCTGAACACAGTTATCTGTTTTGACACTTTGGACAGCTTGATCAGGCAGTTCACCTAAAGCACACACAGAAATGAGGAGAGGGCAAATTACCTGCTTGGAGAGGCAGGAGGAGGAAAGGAGAAAGGGTGGCAGTTCTTACTCCCATCAACTTAGATTTAACAAAGATTGACAAGGTCTAACAAATTGGAAATAATAATCAAAAACAGAAACAAGAGGTTTCATTAGAAGCTTCTCTCTAGGGAAACAGCCTCTCAGAGCATTTTCACTTTAACAGTTCTTTTCAATCTTTGAGGCTTGTGCACGCCCAAAATATTTTCCCAGGATGGAGCAGACCCTTGGACAAGAAACTCAAACATGCTAACAACAGACCTGCTTTTCTTAGATAACTTTCAGGCATCCCAAGCTGTCCAAGAACCCTAGGAATCTGCAGACCACTGATTTAAAACCACTGAGTAGAAAACAATAAAACCAGTTGCTGAATAAAGTGTTACATCAGAAATAATTAAAACTGAATGGCAATTTACTCTGGCATTTTTCACATCTAAGAACTTCTTTCTCCCTTACAAGTTTTATCATTACATTTCCTGGAAATCAGGGGGTAAAAAGGGTGTTGTGTCCCCCCTCAGAATTTTTATCGCGTGTATAAAGTTTGTAACTAGTGAATACTTTGGATGCAACTCAAAATCCTTTCCAACAATTAGGCTTATGCACAGCCATGTTCCACACTCTCCAGAGCTGTTTGCATGCATTTTTCTGCACATCTAACAAACCGCTATTGCTTTCTTGGTTAGCTGAGAACACTGCGGGCTCTTTAGGAGGATCCATACCAAACAGGCACATGTAGAAACTTTGAAAGCCCCAACTAATAGCAGTTACGAGTGCCAGAGCAGAACAGTTTGCATACAACTGTGATGGATGTTCCTAAAGAAAAAAAATCTTTGGGGGTTGATACAAACATAGCTCAGTCCATATGTTTCTCTATCAAGATCAAATAATGAGAAAAGTAATCAATAGTGGCTGCAAATATAAGAAATGTTAGTGGAAGTTTAACCTGGCACCTACCCAAAGTTGAAGAAATCTCCTTTGACTATGAATGAGTGAGTGCTTGTCTGGCAAGAGCAGTTACTGGGGCAAGTCTTCAGCTGGAATGACTTACAACAGCTCTTACCTACAGGACAGGAGCACTTACACAGAGGGCCATCATGAAATTCTTACTCTTAGACTGGTCTCTTTGCTATCTTGATCAATTTTCTCCTTGTCTGAAGGCACCTCAAGCAGCAGGGTACGACGGTCACAGCTAGCCACATTCATGTTAGTGCTGCACCGACCAGCACAGCACCTGCCTGGTAGCTTTGGTTCACCCAGGACCAAAACCCAAACCAGCTCCGACTGCTCCAACCCACGCACCCAAGCAGGCTCAGTTTTGGCCTTCAGCACTGTCTGAAGAAATCACCACAGCCAGGAAAGATGCAGCCAAACACGCAATTCAAGGACAGAGGACTGTGACCCCACCTGGACAACCCTCTGCAGCCAGACACAGGAATGGCTGTCACCTCTCCCCTTTCCAAAAGCCTTCACGTCTGCAAAACCCAACCCTGCAGAAGAAGCGGGAGACGGGGAGAGCGACGTGCCCACACAACCCAAGTGCTGCCTGCCCAGAGCAGGCAGGGCCAGTGGGCACGGGGTCTGCCAGCCCTCCGGCACCACTGCCGCGGCGGATGCAGCCGTGCCGAGCTCGCGGAGGCCGGTCCCCGCGGCTGCGGCTGCCACGTGAATCAACCCCGAGCAAAGCCCTGGGGAGGGCAGAGGCCCTCTCTGCCTGGCCTGAGCACCCGCTTCTGTGCCTCTCACGCCTCTTTCAGCGCTGCCTGGAATACCCTGGGCTTCTAAGGGAGGCTGTTACTAGTTAGGGGCAAAATGAGTGTGGTCTGTGCATTTTATGACGCATAAGTGGAACTACAGTGCTAGATGGCATTTGTGCATAAAGATAAATGGCTTATAATATTTTGCAGATGATGTGCTCTTTTACAACTAAAGATTTTTGGTTCCTTTTAAGCCCAAGGTTAAAAACAAAACCAGACAGCACAGACAAGACATTTCAGTTATGTCACAGAGTGAATTATTTCTGCCCTGGGATAGCTCTCGTGTTAATTACACTGGATATAAAAAAAAAATACACCTTTCTGGCAGTAAAGACGAAAATCTTACTGTTGAAAGACTCTGCTATCCCCCCACCGATGTCCTTGAGAGTTTGAGTTACGCTGCAATCTGCAATTGTATTTAAAGGATTCCTTCCTTTACTCTTGATAAACACTGCCATTGCAATTTAGAAAAGAGAATTATGACAAAATCTCACCAGTAATCTTCAGCGAGTTTTCCAAGATTGTCTATAAATTAACAGGAAAAGTTATTTCCCTTGTATAAATAAAAGCATGGCCTTCCACTGTTCTCACAATGCAAAAGAAATCAAGACACCTTCTGTTCAGTTTCTTAAAGCCATTGGGGTTTAGTTACTGAACGAGAAAGACAGTAGGAAGGGCTTTAAAATCCAGTAATAATTAAGGTAACAGGACACCAAAAGCCAATTCCCCACTCTCAATAGGTCAGGCAGGTCTCAACTTGGATCTTTTGTATTCTTGATATGTGAACTAACCATAGGGGGATTAGATAAAAGCAGGTGATGGTAGTATGACCACAAAATTAACTCTCGGCTTTGGTCTTCACTTCCCTCTTCTTTGGCTAAAAGAACTAAATTAACATATTCCAGAAACGTCAAGAGTTGATTCCAGCTTTTCTGAAATGTGTCACTTTTGTTGGCTGAAACCAAAAGTATGTCAGGTACCTCTAAGTCAGCTGTCGAAATAGGCGTTGGGGGCAAATAGCTATTCCAGTGTGCGCAAAGGACAGTCCCCAAAAAGAGCCTCCTAGCACTATTATTAACATCACCTCCATGTTAGTGTGGAAACTGAGGCAGAGAAAGACTTAGAGGTGCTCAGTGTCACCCAAGGAGTCCCCAGCAGAGCAGAGAGCTGAGGGAGACTTCCCAGCTCCCATTTAGTGCCTGATCTTGCCCTGCTGAATCACAGGCTCAAAATTCTCATACGGCCCACTGCCGCAACCTGATTTGGTTGATTAGCACTCAGCAGAGTTAATCAATAATATGGAGAGAACTAATTTTTAAATATATTTTTTTATAGCATTCATTCAGGATAAAAACTCACCTCAGCTGCACCTGTCTTCCACTATTTGTTGGTTACCCCAATTCGGCAGTCAGACAGGACGGAGGCACACGGAAGCATGCATGTTTACCTGTCCACTTGGTCATTTATAGAATATTCAACAACAGGATATTGGTTCAGCTTTGAATACTGGAAAAATCTAGTATTTGCTTTCCGAGAAAGCCCTTTACAAAACTCAACTGTCTTGGGATGAGAGGGGTAAGTAGGGAGGGACGGCAAAAAGGGCCAAGAGCAGAAGATATCCCAGACCGTAACACAGAGCGTCTTAACACAACTAATTCACATAGTCACATTCCTGTCTGTGAATACAATGAGTTCAATTGACGTGGCAAAGGTCACAGAGTGCACCTGATGTTCACTTAGATTAGAAACCAGGACCTGACAAGATAACCGTAATACATGATGAATGATTTTGGATGTCGTGCAAAACTTGAATGTGTTCCTTCTTTAATGCACTTATTTTATTATATTGGCTAAACAAAGGGGGTTATGCTTGGAAATACTGCAAAACCAGTTCAGTAAGATATAAAACTACACAAGCTCTGCTGTCCCACCGCCACCCTGCCCGGAGCCAAGACCGGGTGTCCCACATGTGCCAAAGTTTGCAAAGTGGATAAATAAGGACCTGTGGTGCTACTGTGGTCCAGTTCTCACTTCAGAGGCTCATTTGATCATGCTCCTGGCGAGGTACTTCAGCCTGAGGCACACGTAACAGACCTGCAGTTTGCATCCTGCTTCTGCTTTAATCCCTTTGCCCCAGGAGGGGAAGCGTGGTACAGAAAGTAGGAGGGAAGGGGGAGAGAGTGCCTGTGATGGCACACAAAGAAAAGCAGATCACAGTGAACTGTTTGAATTAGAAATCACAGAAGTTATTTTGTATTCATCTACCAGAGAGAGAATTTTATATCTAGTCTATACAATATGCTAAACACTTATCAAAGGACATTTAGAGAGAGGAAAATCTCTGCATTTCCTAAAAGACTGCTTTTCATTTATTATGTTTAAAGAAAAACAAACAAACATATGAGGATAGGATGATGGAAAATTAGAAAAGATAGCCTGGGGGATGGGGGATGAGAGGAAAAAGCTCTGAACAACTTAGCGGCAGCACTTGCTGGTTTTATGCACAGCTGAAGTGAATCCCTTGAAAAGGAGAGTTTTGACTCTTAAGTGGCCAGCACCTCTTGCAACATATTTCCTAATCAGTGAGTATTTATGGTCGATATTTTATATTTCCAATTTCCCCCTAAGGGCTCGTGAGAAAGCAGCACACCTGCCAACCTTTTCAGCTGGGCCAATAATTGCCAATTTGCTCTTTGCCTTACTATATCACTCAATTTAGCCCTGGCTGTGCCCTGCATACATCCTCATTCATCTCCGTGCCCCCATGACAATTAGAGTGTTAGCTTCGGCTAACTAGGGCAACTATTCTACTAGGGTTGGAAGACAATTATTAGTCTATTTTCCCATCTTGTGGCAACAAAATTGAGAATCCATGACAATTACATTCAGCAATTCTGCACTCTGCCGCCTGCTCCCCCTCCTTGCCCCCACCTTCCGAATATTTCAAATTATCACAGCTCTACTACCACATTCAAATTTTCCATGTTCACAGGGAGTGAGGCTCCTATTTAAATGATAATGAGGGACGATCCATTCAATTTAGTGAGGGAGAAAATCCATTAAAAAGCAGGCAGTTCTTAAGCTGATGGGTCAAGAAAAAGATAAAACCCTTTTTTTAAAGCCATTATACAAGGCTCTGTGTGGATTTCTGGACTGTTCAGGACATCAGAAAAGATTAGGACAATTATGGAACAGGGGGAAAAACCAAAACAAAATGCCCAAGCCTTCCACTTTTACTTGGGTCAACACAACAAAATAACAATATGGCTTATCGGGCTGTTAATTCTCTGGCAACTTCCAATTACCTCACTGTGAAAGACAGCAGAGGAAAATCCCATTTTGGAAAAAGGTTGTTGACTCGGTGTTGGTTGTAGAAGACCCGAGAGTACGTGTAATAGGGATGTCGGCTTTGTAGTAGATTTTAAGGGAATTTTACATCAATACTGGGAACATAAACAAACGGCAAATTCCCATCCCCTCTCCCCGACACCGCACCATCTGCTGTGCAAACCTGGGCGAAAAGTTCTCTGGTTTTGTGCTCCGAAGTTTCATCATCCCAAGGAAGAGACCAGCCTCAACAAATCAAACCTCTGCAGCCAGAGATGATTTCACTAGATCATAATAAGCATTTTTTTCCCTAATGACCCATAATAATAAATGGCACTCGGTGTAATGTCTGGAAAGATGTACTATACAAGACAGACAATTGCTGTCTTACTATGAAGTTGTAGCACTTTCTCCCCACAGAAGTTTCATTGTGGCAAAGAAGCAGCAAAACGCTCTGGGTTTTGTTGTGGACAGACCGATGGCTCCGTGTGCGTCTGTGCGCAAGACACAATCAATCATTTGCTTCAGTTTTCTTTAGAGTGCAATTATTTCACGACAGACCAGGCCACCTCTTGACTTCATGGTCCATTAGAGACTAATGACATGCATTAATGTAAATAAAGAAGAACATGCTGGCATCCCATTGAACAAGTCACCTCAAGAAACAAATCGCACAGAGGAGCTAAGCTGTTCATAATAGCGCCTTCTAAATGGAGACTGACAATGAAGCTGGAGGGAGGACTCCAGTGCTCCTAAGGTGGCAACGCCGAATGCTATAGCCGACACTTTCAGACCCATATTTCCCACCACACCTGCTGTGTGCCGCCGCACACCTCATTTACTCCATTGTTCGCCCAAGTTAATGGGGAAAGAGATGGGAGGGAAAGGCAGCGTGAAAAACAGTCCTGAAGGCCAAATGCACGAAGAAACAGCAGGAGAGCTACTCGGGGGAGAGCGAGAAACAGCCCGGGTGCCTCCTGCCGCAGCGCATCCGTCTGCAGGACAGGCGGCCACCCCAGCGCGGCCCTGTGCCACAGCCTCCACTGGTAACTGCTAACCGCAAAGAAAACCCGTCCCTGCTTTCCCTGTACGTCCTTACTGCCCTGCGGCTTTTTAATCCTCGGAGCCAGACGTAAGGGGGAGCCTCAGTCCAGCCACACACCATCTATTTAAACACCATGCCAGGAAATACGGCTTCAGAGCTGTACAGGGATCAGGCTGGACAGAAAATCCTGTAGGAATAGACACTTGGCAGTACGTCGTCATCATCTTCTCTCCCCTTCCCTGCTCCCTCTCTACAAAAAGAAAACGTCTGCCGCCTTATTCCTTTGCGCGCAAATGGGGAAAAAATCCAATTGCACCCGCGGGACTTTCTAAGACTTTCTGACAGTCACTAAATAGACTACAGAACATTTACTAGTATGTGAGGAAGTGTTATACGTAATTAAAGCTAAATTGCACTCGTCAAATAACGAACGAAGAGCATTCGGTGATTCATGAACCTTACTTTTCAAACTGTTTAATTACTAATTTGAAAAATTCTCATTTGCAATGGGTCGCCAGGTCACGAGAGCAGCTTCAGCAAAGCTCTGAAGTGTGCCCTGGCCTTCAGGCACTACCCAAATGTCCCCGTCGACTAAAAAGAACGAGTGCCTATTTCCCACAGAGTTTCACTGGCTGCTGAACTAGCTTTGAAGATTTTGCAGGAATTAGGCGCTCAGGCTCAATTCCTGCAGGCTCAGCCTGCAACTTTGGGGGCAAAGGGAAAGGAGGAGAAAAAACTGGAAGTGCATCGGCTTAACAAGAAAAGTCTCCAAGAGCACTTAACGCTTTGACCTAAGCTAATCGCTTAGTCTGAATACGTTATTCCTCTCCCGCAGCCCCACGTTATGGTACAGCAATGCTACCAGGCGCCCCTGCTCACATCCCTGTCAAGAGTGGCCAAGGGAAGGGGAAGGAGAGAATCGCATAAATATATGTATATATAAAATTACAATCATTATTGACTAGTAACACGGTCAAAGGCGCCTCGCAGCAAGGGGATTTGTCCAAAGGGCCCCCCCCCCCCCTCACCGACTTTCCCCACCGCGGCGTGTGGGTTCGCAATCCTGGAAGGAGATCACAGGACATGTTATTTTTCTCTTCCTCCCACTGCGTCGGCTGTTTACAGCGCCCCATTCACACTCCAAACATGTAGAGAGAATTTTCCCCCGTCACATTTTGCTGTCAGAGCTGTCAAGCTGAATCCCGCTTTAATCTGCCAAAAGCACTTTTCTGCTGACATTTTTAATAAATACTTTCAGCTTTTAAACACATTTGTGGGAGCCATTTTTTCCCCTTTTTCTCCCTTCTCCTCCTGTAGAATGGGCTCTGAAAGCCTTAATAGCAAATACATTACACTTATCAAAGGCTTGCCCCCCCCTCTTCCTTTTGCATCCTGAAGCGGAGGTAGTGTTTTCAATTTTAAAGCTAAATTAACTGTCCAATTGAATTTAGCTGGTGTGAGCCGTTTTCTGTGACAGGTTTTAGTTATGAAGCATATTTTACATTAATAGAACTCAACATGAAAACCACTCGCTCTGGGATTTCTGTGGCTTGCCATTGAAATGGCAAATTTAATATTTCAGACATGCTCGTGCCAGCGTTTGATTATTGTTCTTCATTTAAATCTCTCCTAACGGGAAAGGTCCTAATTAGTAAAAAATCATGTTTTAATGAAGGCGAAATGCTAATTGCTAACACAAAAAGCCTTCATATAAAATTATCCCAGCACTGCCATTGATTTCTCGGTGACTCAAAAGCCCATTTGTGTGTTTACACACTAAGGCACCGTTTGCTTTTGTTTTATCATAACATTTCACTCAACGTACCATCGAATTTCCTGAGAGAAACACAGCTTTCCCCCAAAAAACCTTCCCTATCTTGGAGGCAGGAAGCATAAAATTAGATGCACTGACTTTGCACCCAAACTACGTGATTACGTGCAGTAGCTAAACCCAAAGATACTGCAAAAAGCTTTTTAACACAACTTCTTTGAGAAAACAAAACAAAACATCAAGCCATTTTTCCCCGAGGAATAACAATTCCATTTTGTTTTCCCATCTCTGATCTTTCGCTTATCATATTATTTGCACCATGATTATAGTGTTTGCAAGGCAGCTCAACCACTTATGCCATAACACTCAATCATGATATAAAAAAAAAGTTATTACACAGTGACCTCTGGATGCCAACATTTGTTCAGCAAGATTTATGAAAAGCCATGTCAGCAGTGGGAATTGCTGCAATGAAGCGATGCTTTCTCCTGAATGGTACTTACATCACTGAGACGGTCCCTTGAGCTGCTCCGCTGAGAGCTTGTGGCCTCCCTGATGCTGTCTTCCTCGCTATTTCTGCCACTTCTGCTTGTAGGGACCTTCATCTAGAGGGAGAAGAAGGAGGGGGAAAAAGGAGATTTTCAAGCACTGCTCTGCCACCTGTTCCCGAGGTTGCCGACAGTGGTTTAGTTCCACTCCTCCGCCCACGGCACCGTAGAGAGGATGCTTTTGAATGCACGGAGCTTCTCTGAAGTTGTTCTTGACCACCTGCGTCCTTATTCCCTTTCGCTAACGTGCGAGGGAAAGGGGTGCTTTTAGCACTCCTGGGAGCAGACAAATCTGTGCCAAAGTCCTAGGGGCTGACGCGAGAGGGAAGCGGGCAGACAAACCCCCTTCACTCTTTGCTACCAGCAAACCTCAACTGTGACGCTGGTGTGTCAGTACTGCGGCTTGCTGCCGGGCCACTGCTGACCCAACGGCCAGGTCTCCGGTTCCCAGTCCAGAGACGCTTCTCAGGGCCAGCCCCAGTGACTGCACCGAGAGGTCAGTACCAGCGTGACAGCCAGGTGCCTAAATACCGTGACTTATACTGGGCCAAAACAACTTGCTTGAGGATAATGCACAAAATTTGAAGTAGAGCATGATTAACTCCTACAGCCAAGGCTGGTTCTCTAAGCACTAAATCATCCTTCCTCCTTTGCCTGATTTTGTGCTTGTGTTTATACATAACTGAGAGGCACCAATGTTTGAAATCACAGCAACTTTCCTCTTACATCTGCGAAGACTGTTACAGGGGGAGGAGAAGGATAGGATAGATATGTCATTCACAGCTTCATTCCTGGGCTCATTTACTAACAAATTATTCTACTAATTCCCTTGTGAAATATTGGGTGGAAAGAAGTGTTTAATTTATTAATAGGTTCTATTCATATCAGTTTGGTTCCATTTAAATTACGCTATTTAAAATGTCGGCTTGTACAAATTGGTACTTCTAATGGCAATAAAATCCCCTTGTTTCTTTCTGTCCTATTTCATTGCAGTCTCAGTAGCCAGCAGGGTTTGCTCACGGTGCTCTGATATGACCCCAGCGTGCTCAAACAGCCCTGCCGCTGTGGCACAAGGACCCGTGCTCGCTGGGCACACTACCACAACGTGGGCATTGAAACCTGGGACCTAGGAGCACACCGATCACTACACTCCCACGGACCTTTGATATGGCTGCCAGCTAAGTGCCCCACAGTCTATTAATATGTCAATACAATATTCAAGATACAATAAGCAGAACGAGCTCCAGTACTCATCCAGTCTGGAGCGTACAGACCTGCACAGGCTTGTATGGAAGAATACAGAGGAAGTATCACGTTCACGTTCAAGCAACAGTGCATTTCTGGTTAAAAGTCCTCACTCTGCCATGCCTTTGTGCCACCTTACCCCTCATCGATATACTTTCTTCCTCGGGATAAGACTTTTAGACTCAGCCACATCAAAGTACAAGAAATACAAATTTGCTCACGGCCACCTGGTCACACAACCACCGCTCTCTGCATTGGTGTCCTGTCTCCTCCATTGTAAACCACCTTCCCAATATGTTGCCCACCTGCAAACTTTTATCAAGACCCATTTTTCATCTTTGCTCCTATGTCAAAACGTTCAAACAACACAGCAACAAGAGCTAATCCCTGCTGGGATCTGCTAGATGCTTTTCCAACCAACGGTGAGCCTGCACTCGCAACTACCAGCATCAGATATAAAGGCAGGAAATAATCCACTTGAAATTCATCATGTTGAATCCACATTGTCTGTTTCCTTAATAAAAAGGCCAACAGCATCAAGCACAGAAATCTAACTACACTACATTAATACTGTGGCCATTTATCCATCACATTCTTAATTCCACATATAATTAAGTAATTTTTTTTCTAAATACATAAAATGATTGTCATTCACCTATTTCACTCTTATTAGGTCTTTATTAATCGACTATGACTTCAGTTATCCCATTATCTTGGCTAGGACTGATGCCAAGACGATAGGCCAAATGGTAATACCCCATTAATTACAGCCTTTGGAAAACACTGGCACCCAGCTTTCTTCTGTCATCTGGGTCTCCCTACACTTACTCAAAACCCAACTCTACTGGTTCCCAGTCATCAGCCAGCTCTTCTGAAACTCTTGGATGTAAAGTATCCGACCTGCCAATTTCAAAGCTTCCAGACACAGCAGGTGCTTTGTTTCTCCCCGAAACAGGAACCACTCAACTATTACAGGATAGAATTACAATTTCCCTAAATACAGTTCAGAAATACTCATTGAATTCTGTGGCTTTCTGATTTCTGATCCATAATCCTACCTCTCCCACCTAAGAACACATCAAAGCTTGTCAAAATTATTACACTTTTGACCCAAACAACTCCTAAACAGCTGCAAATTAAAAGAAAAATAAATTACACCATTCCATATTCTTTTACCTTCCCACGCGCAAATGTTCACCAGAATTAATTCAGAAGGACTAAACTGCCAGCTGTTTAAAGTTAGCACAGACTCACCCAACCTGTTACCAGACTCCAACCTTTTGCTGTTTTTCTTGAGTTACAGTCAGCTCCCAACACCACCTGGGTTTTTTTCCTCCGAATTTCATTAAAGGAAAACTACACCTACACCCACGGTAACAAATTGAGACAATTTGACCTGACGAGGTCTTGCACGGGCAAGCAAATTAGAAGCATCACTGCTGCCATTAACCTTTCCAAGTAAATATCAATTATTAAACTTGCTGCACTACCTCTGTCCCCAGTTTGCTGCTGTGAATTAAGAGGGTCATCAGCCTTTTTGACAGATCTTGTTCATTTACACCTGCTGCCTGCCAGCAGGGGAGCCCGCACACCCGCAGCCCGAGCGCTGAGCCAAGCTGCCTTAATTCATCAGTAATTACCCTAATGAGCCACATGCAGGACCCAACTAGGAGGACAAGTTGTTCTGCTAAATGGATGCATTGGTTTCACGGGCACTCTCCGCAGACCTGGGCATTAGCAAACTGGCCAAAAGCTTCTTTCCCAAAGTTCCTTCTGGCTTGGCTGTTTGATTTCTAGTGATTTTCTCTGGGTGGTTTTGCTTCAGTTGAAGAAATTCCTCCTGTGTTCCCTGATTAAGCTTT
Organism: Vanellus vanellus; assembly: GCF_965231255.1. Lineage (NCBI taxonomy): Eukaryota > Metazoa > Chordata > Aves > Charadriiformes > Charadriidae > Vanellus > Vanellus vanellus. The sequence continues at coordinate 8,954,181 of NC_138921.1, forward strand.
ACTATTAAACCTACTATTCCTCTCCCTTTGAAAACGTTATTACTTTTTTGGAGTCTGCAAAGGCTCTGGGGGCCGGAGGCGAGGTGGGCGCCCAGCCCCAGGCCCAGCCCGGGGACCTCACGGCTGCCTTGGCACCGCACAGACCCCAACAAGCAACTCCCCAAATTCACACACAAAACACGCTACATCCTCTTCTGTAACACATTGCCAGAGACTTACGCAGACACGAGGGCAACACCAGCCGCCATTGTTAAGTACCTGAGGTAGAGGAGCCAAAACCCGTCTAAACACAGGCTTGAGAAGGGGAAGGCCGTCCGAGAGAAGCTGCCTTTCCACTCGGATAAAGCTGCCCAACTGCTGTTACAGAAAAGCATTAAAATTGCTCACAAGCAGCATTTAGGAAGGACTCCGCTCTCCAGCTTGTTGACTTTGCCTGTCTGAAAGTACCCACACAGCCCGCTGCTATTTTCTGCTTTGACGGCAGCGCCGGCTCCTCTCCAGCCCTGCCAGACGGCGTTTTCCACTCAGCGTAACAGAGCCGAAACAGAAGCTCAGGAAACAGCAGGTAGAAGCATATGTGGGCCAAATTTGAGTATGTTTGATCGCATTGCCTCTAGGTCTGCTCAAAATACTGTAGGAGTCATCTGAGAAGCAAAAAGTCTCACAACGACTCCAACGCCCAAAGCTCAGCAAGAGAGAATCTTGGAAAAGCGCCGCTCAGCCTTGAGTCCTGAGGTCTGGGGGGTGGGAGGGAACCTTTTCTGAAACGTAGGTTGACTCCTGTGTCACTGCAGGACAGCTAAGCTGGAACAAAAAAGGGACAACTGAAGTTATTTTGGCAATTTCTCTCTTCCAAAGGTGAAATCCTGTCCTCATCCAACTCCTAAGTCAGCAAGACGTTCTCGTCAATATGTATTCACTGAAACATTAAATAGGCGGTGAAGTTTTACTCAAGCAGGGCCTATTTCATCACTGAAGTTAACAGAATTCTCCAAAAGCATTAATTAAACCCAAGGCTGCTTAAAAACCAGACCCATGCAGCCTCCTGCAAGATAAATACCACACCCGACAACACCACACAGGGCAGAGCCAAGCTGGCGGTAGGCGATCCGGCTATCTGCAATAGCTACGGTTCAGTTTTTACCAGAAACTACAGATCTGTGTGTGAGAACGGGAAGGACCCCGTTTCCATCTCCGTGGGAGCGGGCCAGTGCTGCAGACCGGACTTGGCTTGGCAGGGAACAGCTGGGAGCAAGGTACGGCAGGTTTGTAAGGCCATGAGCAATTTGCATGCTGCAGGTGCTCGCCGACAGTCCCAAGCCACGTTCGGAGCCAAGAATTATGAACCTTGCACGGTTGGACATCATGTAGCATGATTAAATATCATAACTCATTCCGGTAATAACTCCAGCTCTCATTAAAGTCCAGTTCTGCCGCTGCCTTTCCATCGCCCCCATCCAACTTCCCCCTCCCTATTTCTTCTTATGGGGCAGGGCTGGAGGAATATATGAATGGGCAGAGCGGGTCTTGCTTCCCTAAAAGGGCTTTTTCATTACCACTACGCTGGCTCTCAGCCCCCGCTTTTTAATCATAATAGATCAGCCTGGTCTCCATTTACTTAAGCTTTTCCGATGTCAGAGGAAAGCACGTTTTTATTTGGTACACCTATTTTCAAATCACAGGCACGCTGCCCCCTGCTCATTATTAATAAATACACTTCGATTTATCACAAGCTCCGTTTGAGTGCCACGGGGAGCCTGGGGCAAAAGGAGACAAATTCTTTTCTTAAGTTGTTCTGAAAGGTGTTGGGCTTCCCGACCCTCACCCCCATTAACCCAGCACAGCTAGTGCGCTCCTACTGGGAGCTCCACGGCTTGCGCAGCGGCAAACTCGGACTGATCTTGTGCCATCTCAATATATTTGTTCATTATCTTGCGCACACACAGAAGCATTTGGAAATGTACTCGGGGCACAGGCCAAATTGAATCATCTGCCTTCATTTTCCACACGATCTGAAGCTACAGCTGCTACAACAGGCTGTGGGATTTTTATTTTCCTTCCTTAACAGTTTTTTTTTTTCTTGTTCTTAAAGTCACAGCAGTCTGATTTTAAACCTCTCGCTGTTGCTTGGGTTAGTGTCTGCTTTCTACAAAACAGGTCTTGCAGACACGCATGGTGGGAAAAGAAATCCCCAACAACCTCCCTCCGTGCCATTCTGAAGGCAAGACAGAAAGCAGAGCCCTCAGGGAGAGACATAATTAAAATATTCATCTCAGAGATACCTGTTCTGGTGGCTCAGATGGGTCTATTAATCCACTAATCCTCTCATCTCACCTCTGCCAGTGGGCAGGCACCAGCAGGAATGGCACCCATCTACTTTGTGCTACACTTGGGAGCAGGGAACGGTCCCATGACAACAAAGAAGCCCTTCCAGGTCGGAAGGGGCAAAGAGGTCCTCGCAGCACCGAGCCGAGGTCTGTCCTTTCAGGAACATGTTAACTTCTCAAGGAAAAAAAAGTTTAATTCCTTCTTAGAGCTCTGGAAGATCAACTTTCATTTGTGTTGAGAGAAAGGACAGACCAAACACAATCTTCAGATTTAGGATTTTACTGACTTCGTGGCAAATCTGTTTTGGCAGAAGCTATTTGGAGGTAAGAAGGTACAGCTGAGAGGCGTCCAAGTCCTGGAGTTTAGGTCCAAGCTCTCAGATCACCAGAGATAGGGATGAATCCACGTTATCATGCTCATCTATGTAAACTAATGCTGCTGAACGCCACTTTGCATCTCATCAGTGTGTAATGACTTTATCATCTGCTCTGCCAAAGGACCCTTCTTCGACTTTCTGTAGGGTCAAACTAAGGAGGAAAAATTTTCTACAGATAAAATTTCTTAGTAACGAACATTACGATTCCCCAAGGCTACAAGAATTGTTCAGAACAACTGTTCCAAAAACTTATCAAAACCAATTGTATGGCCTGTCCCCTTCCCAACAAATGGAACAAAAGGAAACAAAAGGAAAACGATGCTTAAACAATATTTTGGGAAGACTTTTTTGCTAACATATGCTTGCATTTTATTATCAACTCCCAGATAAGCTCGTGTTTCTCTTGGTAGACTATCAGGAGTAGCAGCTTTCTGCAGCAGGAGACAGTAAACTGCCTTAATAAATACAAATGGACAATTTAATTAAAATATATTGGAGACTTGGAGAAAGTACTATTTGTGGACGAAACAGTCTGTTAAGGGATTGCACTCAAGGCCAGTTCAGTGTATTTTAAGCAGGCAACAATAAGCAGCAGTGAAACATACTGCACCGAGCTCTACCCCAATGATTAAAGAGCACACGGGCATTATAAACGTCTGTTTTCCAGAAGGGGTGGGGGGGAAAGTCACCCAGTTGCCTCTGGTTTTAATGCTTGAAACAAAACAAACCATTTGGCTTTAAAAATGTACTACTTTAAACCTGAAAAGACCCATGTATCAAAACAAGGTGGAATCAGCTAAACACATTACTTCTGACTTGTTTCCTTGAAAATCCAGCCTTAATGCATTCTAACAAAATTTATCTATCCCAAGCATACCTCATAATGAGATCAACTGGGAAAAATATCAGGCTTGTTTGTATATTTTATACTTGCTCTAACTTGGCAGTTTGGAGATTATGTATTCCCTAGGTCCCTCCTTAAATCGTTTCACACGCCGCAATTTGATTTTCTTTGCTTGCCCTTTTCCACAATTTTTTTGATACATTTTATTGAGTTCTGGCTCAGAGGGAAACGTTCCCTTTGAATTAAGGGTGCAATCATTTTTTTTCCTCTAAATAAGGACATATGGCGTAGAAAGCAATGTTATGGTCTGAGGATTTTATGATTGAAGTAGGACTCATTTTAAAAAATGACAGTAGCATCAGGTTAGATTAGAGTAGATTTTCTAATTGGGTGGTGCTGCTGTGGATGTTGTGACCGGCTATCTTAGCTATAACTCATTTTAAATATGTCATGTCCAGTTTTACCTACTGTGATGAAGAGGAAAACAGCAGCAATGTTAAGTTACAATACAGAAGGAAATTAGTTTTTTAAAAAAAACAAAACCAAAACCAACCAAACAACAAAACACCAAAACACCAAACCACATTCATTTAGAAAGTTGTATGGTTTCTAGAAGCTTAGAGTTTATATATTTGACTGGTATGCAAACTTCGGGTTTCTAATCCTGGCTTACCTGTTTCCCCTGGATAAGTTACTTAACCTGTATTGCAGTTCTGCAGTCTGTAACACGTGGGTTAATTTTTACCGTTCTCTGGGATGCAGAGAAGTAGAATTAATGTTAGCAAAGGATTTCTGTGCTTAGAAGCTGTCAGTCGGCTGCTACAGGAAAGCAAGTACAACAACTGACTGTTATAAAAAGTAATATTAAAATATCAAAACACTTAAAAGCTATTGTTAGTTTCTCAGCTGCTTGAGCAACGTTAACTATGCATTAATAACCTAACTTTTAATCTTAAATCTTGCAACTACTCATGAGGGTCATCTTACATTTTTAAAAACAACAAAACCCATGTTCATTACACGTAGTCCAGTGCCTTTCAGTTTTTGGAGGTGTTGCTATATGATGCTCCTATTAGACAGAGTAACATCCTACATTGAGCTCAGCTTTAGCTCTGAGAGACACTTCTCCAGGCCTGGTCTCGCATCTCTGCACTCCCGTACGTACCGCTAGCGATGCAAAGCACGTCTCAGGCCAGCACCACAGAGGTGCCCAGCAGCCCGAGGCTTTCTGCAGTGCCCGTGCAGACTCCGCTGAACCTAAGCCTTTCTAAATACCTAACTAGAGAGAAACTACGTTTGACCTCACGATTTTGGAGCGGTGTGGCCAAAAGAGCGGGCCAGTGCTGCTGGGTACTGGAGAAGCCTTTTTCAATGGTCCCCGGCGCAGAGAGGCCATAAGGAGCACCAGGGTTGGCGTTTCTGCAGCTCGACTGATGCACTGGAACCGCCGCAAACATTTTTCACGGCTTCTCGGCTGGCAGGTGGCCTCGGCTACGGAGCGAAGCCGGCACCGCTTTCCTCGCTCTCAGGATCGGGCGGCTCACTGCGATGTGAGAGCTAATGCTTATTTTGGAAAAGAGCTGGTGCTTAAGCAGGCAAAACTGCTCGATTTTACAGCTGCCATCAGGCCCGCCTAGCAAACTGCACTCTGCATGCCCCCAGCCGCACTTGGCAGATGGTAGTAGACAGCTGGGAAAATCTGGGTTTGACATACGTCAATGATAAACTGTGTCAGCGTAGACCTGCTTAGGTTACAGCTAGCTAGCGTGTGTGCCGGAGTGAGACTTTGACTGGTGAAGGGTAAAGAGCATTCCTAACCAATTTAGCTAAAACCTGCCTTCCACAGCAGGGTAGGCAGAGGCACCTACGGGCCCTCGGGGCTGTCTGGAGAGGCGATAAAGGGGTAACACGCAATTTTGAGATTCACGGGCTACAGCACAAAACCAGCACAACATATAACAAAACAGCGCCCACCACAAGCCATGATTTATCAGGTCCTGTTGCGAAGGCAAACTGTAAGCAACTGCCAGAGGAAAAAAGCCAGGACTCTGTGCACTCCCTCAGTGAAGAAAACTCTGCGAAATCAAATAAACTCATCAGGGCACCTTAGTCTGTGTTTCTAAATAAATGAAGGCACCTGTAGGCACAAAAATAGAAGGACACACACTACTTGGTGACTGAAGAGAAGCAGCCCGTGAAGCTGGGAGATGACAACGAAACCATAGCTGGACAAGGGACAGACATAATCACCATCAACAAAAAGGCAGCACCTAATAATTACTGCACCAGCTGTAATGCTCGGGAAGAATCAGATGCCCTAACTACACTTTAATTCAGAGACGGGTCTAAAGGAAGAGCAATCCAATAAATACTCCGTGAGAGCACTGAAAGCCTCTGAGCAAGTTACTAAATAAGATTTGTAGCTTCAAGTTTCACATTAAGGTGATTCGGATCTGTGATTCTCGGTTATAAAATGCCATCCAATATGCATCAAATGAGAAGTTGATTTTACACATTTTTTTGGTGACGGGAAAGAAATGGATATGCTAAAGATCAGCTCAGGACTCTTACAACAGATGCATCAAGTGTTACCAACACCAGTGCAGCTGACCATATCGAAAGGATCACTGTGAGGGAAGTAACCCTGAGCAGGACGGAGGTACGATTGACTAAGCATCCATTTAGCAAGGAGAGAGCTGTGTTCAGCTGGAGCCAGCGGACCAAATTAGGCTGAGTTTACACAATGCTTTTAAACACCATGTAGGAGGCAATCAGAATTGACAGCTTTAACGTTGCTGCCATCTATGCATACAGATACCATCTATTAAAGGCTAATATCAACAGCTGTGATGTTCAAAGCAAAAGTAGATTTAAGGTACATATTAAATTGTCCAAAGCTGCAGGAGATGTTTCAAAATATATTAGGAAATGCAACCAAGAAAAATCTCTCTGTATACTACAGTATTTCTCTTCTAGTAATATTACCCACCAAAAGCAAGGGGTTTGAATTGAAGACAAAAGGTGATGATAACCTTCAAAAGTGATTTTAGCAAGAGAAGATCCCCAAAAGCAAGGTAAACACACTACTAATGATGTCAGATAGGCAAAATATGCAATGCAGTTCTGTTTTGTTCTTGGGAAAAAACCAGAACCATTCCTCAAGTCTTCTGAGAAGAAAAGGAGGATGTTAAGACAACATTCACTAAGAAAAAGTCCAGACCTGTTGCACAAGCCCTAGTATGGGAGATCATGTGCACAGAGATGCTTCAATAGATCTTGGAAAAGCCACTGAGAAAACTGAAAAAGGACAAGTATTGGAGCAACCAGGACTGGCTGGGCAGCTATAGGCACATTGCTGTGATACCAGGTTTGAACAGAGGAAGAAAAAAACCCAATACTGGATTCAACTGTCTGAATTAAACTATTTTAGTCAACATGGTCTTCTGGAAAATTAATCTTCTTGAATATGCCTGGTTTCATTTCTCTGATAAGTTTGGTTGAAAAGGGAACCAGATAAATGCAATACGTTTAGGATTCTTGATGCACTCATACTGCAAGACATTCTGATAAAAATTAGCCCTATATAAACATCAATAAAGCACATTTTAAGTAGGGAACATATTGGCTAACTTCTCAAAAAGTAGTGTCAATAAAAAATCATCAATGTTTGCTACAGAAGGTAAAAGGATTTAAACGAGGCTTGCAGTTATTCAATAGTTCCATCAATATCCGAGAAAATATTATCAAAGCCACTGCAGATAAAACACACAGATGCCAACAATACCTGTTTAGAAATAAATAAGGAAGAGGAGGTGTCGTGGTTTGGTGTCCTCAAACCAGGACAGGAGGGGAAGGCAGTTGTAGGCAGCAGCGTGGATTCCTTGAAAACCACACCTCACTAGAAGTAACACATCCCAAAGTAGAGCTGCACTATGATTAGGCAGAAGGAAGGCAGCCGCCCACAGCTACTACAGAAAAGAGACTGTGCTGCCGAACAGAGCCCCTCGCTCGGGAAAAGCTGGGAGGGTCCCAGTGGACAAACACGTCCATATGATCTTCCAGCATAATGCTGCAACCAAAGAGAACTAATCCAATCCCTGAGCAGGGATGAGAGGCCACTTTCTCTTGGATACAGCATAGACAGAATGATTTTGGAAGGCTGGCGTGGTCTACAGCCTACCCAGTGAGACAGCAAGGCAAAGCTCTTCTGAATTGACAACCCATGGCAGCTACAGTCCAACCTGTCCAGCCTTGGATAGTTGTCCTGAATTGCTCTAAGTCCTTCTTACATGGACCACAGAGATCAATCAAACTGCCATTAGAAAAATCTACAATTGCCAGCAATGATCCAGGTGTGATGCACTGCAGATCCCTCCTTTCTTAGAGTTGGGAATAAAAGCTACCATCGATGGGGAAGGAAGATTTTGTAACTGCAGCCTGCAAACCCTGTGGGCTCTCGTCTGTAGTTCAAGGCAGGGACAAAAGCATCCACATTCTCGCTCAACAATTTGCTCAAACCCTCCAAGCATCCCATGTGAAAAACCCATGCTTAGTACAGTAGGGTTTCAAATTCATTACTAGGACTCTGAGGCACCACAATAACACAATTAAAACACCACCAGATGTGTGTCATATAATACATGTTAAAAAAAGAAAAGACATACTGTGTGCAGATACAACAACAATTTGCTGTTCAAATTAATTCAGGAATCAGTACCATCCCTATAAACCCAATATATAAAACATATGCTACTGTAGGCATGCATAAATTGCATGCAATTTTTTCCAGATAAAGCCACACATGCAATTAATAAACTAAAGTGAAAAAAAGAAAAGAAACAAAGTAAATAAATGAATACAAAGGCTGCCCAGGGAATGATGAATTTTACAGAAACTGCTGTCAAAGATCACAGCGCTGAGCAGACAGAGCCTCAGCCGCAAGCTCGTCCCGTGCCCTGGGCAGTACGGTCGCACCCTGGCCTCCGTGCAGCTGAACCGGGAACTCGCATGGAGCAGAAACAGACCCAACCAGAGACTCAACCAGTTTTCTTTGCCCAGCACTAGCGTAAGGTTAAGCTACAGTGGCATAGTTTAAATCACAGCAGAGAGCACATACACGGGATCAGGCCTAATGTCACATCTTTTCGGCCGGCCCGCAAACCAGCCCACAATCACGCCCCCAAACTGATCTTCATTACCTCCCTGTGTTATTTCTGAAGACCCCGTAAAACCTAGCAGCAAGGCTCCAGCCTAGAAGCAGCTGGGGGAAAAGCTGGCATTAAAGGCAAGAGAACCACCACTTCAAAGCAGAGGGAACTGATGGCGGGCTGGCACGAGCTGCGGTGTGATGCGAATTTCACAAAGCAGAGACAACCCCCACGCACACCGCCACACATTTTTATTCCAACTTCTACCTTGTTGTAGTCAGACCTACGATTTGCTTTTTTATTGCGTATTCAAAGTCTACCAAGCCCCTACTTGCACTCTGGGACCTGTCCTTTCCCTGGCAGACACCTTCATCCCCCAGTCAACTGTCCCTCGTCACCCACAGGCACCAGAAAGCTAACCACAGCCGCATCAGTAAGTCCCAACAAGAACCAGAGCCATTTTCTTCAGGCTCCCCACACCAGCAGATGAACCCAGCCACTCTGGCAAAAATCAGAGCAAAGCTTACACCTCCGCAGGTCTGGAAAGCAGGTTCCGGCTCTGCGCTTGAAGCGGAGGCAATGTGAAACATCACTGCTGCCTGGTTGTGATCACCCATGGTGATTGGCCAAGACGCGAGTGTGTCGAGGAAGCTTTCGGTAAGGCCATGAGACCCTACACCATCACTGCAAGTTTTTCATTTGAGAAAACAGCGTTACAACTACCAGAGCAAGCACAGCCAGCTCCACAAAGAAACACAGAAGCAATTTCCTCTAAATGCCCAGGGGACCTCCTGTTTGCTGTTCGACATCCTGAAAAAAAACAAAAATCTAGGAATAATTACAGCCGAAGCAACTAAGGTGAGGCCCTTTGGTAATTTTCAGCCCTGAATAACTAAAAAGGGGTGACAATTATTTTAGCTAATGATCACTGAACTTTGAGATTACCATTCGCAGCTGAGGAAGGGGAAGCAGCTCTGCAGAAAGCAGCACCGCTGTTAGGCTCAGCCCGGAGCTCTGGGAAATAGCTGGTTGACACTTGCTGTCATCGAGGGACACAGGGCATCACCCAAAGATGCAAGGAAGCAAAGGAAGCACAGAAGGCTCCATAAAGATGGACTGGGAGCCTGCCCTACCACCTTCCTACCTAACATAGACTGCATCAATTCACGGTGGAGGAAAATGCTGCTTGTTGGCCTACACTGTACTCCCGCGGTGTGCAGCACAAAAGTGGCTATATTTTCCCCTACAACCATAGTTTTTCAGATTTCTCAGACACTGAAACAGTGTGGCTTAGAGCGAAAACCAGGATCTGGAGTTCATACTGTTTTCTGTCATGACAGAAGAGCTAACTCCAGTGTCCTTGATCCGAGTGTTCTTTCTGACTTATATGCCTCCAAAATCCAACCCCAAACTGTTTGGCTCAGATTATTCTTCTTGTGATGGTTACAGACAAAAAAGAAGAAAACAACCCCACACTAGCATGCCCCGCTGAAGAGTCATCCTCGCCCTGCAGCTGGAAGGCCACGTTCCTCCAGATGTCTACACTGCATCCTGATAGGGCTGGAAGGGCAAAATGCAGAAGTAACCGCGAGGCACATACTCACACCACCTACGGAAGGTTAGCCAGCCGGTCTGAATCGCTCCCGGTGAGGCGAGACATCCTCTCCTCGCTGACTCTGGCCAGCAAAGCTGCGCTGGCGCCTTTCAGAAGGGAGTCAGGCTGGGCTTGGGGCCGAGCGGGGGTTCCAGGAGGGGAAACCCTGGGAAGGCAGGCCCGGGGAAACGCAAGCCACTGCGCCTGCATCGCTTCACAGAGGGCACAAAGGCTTGTCAAGCACCAAAATAAACAAGTCCACTAGTTTAACTAAAAGCCCGATGTGAAGCTGATTTAAACTGCTGTAAATGGTGCATAGCACGCTTATTGAGCTTTAAGCCAAACCTTAGTTTCGTTCAGGTTAAGTAAGTTATGAATCAGTCTAACTTGAACTGGAACAAGCAGCTTTTAAAGCAAAATTAAAGTAACAGTAAAGCAACAGTAACAGGTTAAGTTAGACTGCCGAGGTCCTTCCCTTAAGAATGGTCTTAGCTGCAGGAAGCGCTTATCTTCCTTGTCACATTTGCAGAAAGGTATTTTAAACAGTAATAAGCATCTGCTTTCTCTAATTGTTCAGTGGGAAAGTCTAGAGTTACACAAACAGCACCTTAGAGGATAACGCAGTAATAGCAAGATGCACTTATTAATGATCCTACTAATATTTCCTGAGAGCATCTCCAAATACTCTGCAAACACCCATCAAGTTTAAACAACAAGGATGCGCAGTGGGTAGTATTATCACCTCAGTTTCTCAGAAGGAACTAAAAGATCAGACGAACTTTGGGAACATCAAGCAATGGACTTGGGATAAGGCTAGGACTACAATTATAGAGAAAGCTGGATGGCTAAAAGCACTGCAACTTGTAATAGCAACCATCTTGCATCTTAACCACAAGATCATTCTCCCTGGATGATGTGTAACTAAGTATTTCTTAGAAAGAAAGTATAATGTTAACAGAGTAGAGCTTGCTGAGAAAGCAAAAAAAAAAAAAAGAAATTGCAGCTCTTTTGGATACTGCATGGAAACCCCGTACCTCCACAGGAAATATTTCAGTAGAAAGAGACACAGAGAGACAGCGTGAAAAAATGAAGCCATCAGGTCAGAAGGCTTTGTGGAAGAGGGGTAAGGGAGCATGCCTTTGCTCCTGGGAAGATACAATGGGATTCAGGATGGCTCTTGATACATGGGACAATGAGGTTTTACTTTGGGCAGAAAGACCTGTGCCTGAGTGGTGCCCAAAGGCAGGAGGCTTTGACGTACCTTGGATACAGATTTGGGCAATACCCAAGGTCTGTCACACCACGGGGTGTTTACAAGCAGCAGTGGGGTCCAGAACTGCTGCAACCAGGGGGATCAAACCAGAAAGCTCAATCCAGAGACCAAAAGTCGGCAAAAGGATTTCTCTTAACTGCAGCTCTTTCTGTAAGAGCGAGTGTGGGAGAAGGAACAAAGCCCAAAATAACAAAATTCACCAAGGCAGAAGTACACATAGAGCTAGATAACCAAGTAATTATTCAGATCTTTCATGTTCCCTTGTTGCTGCCTGTGGATGAGCAGCAAGAGGACAGCAGAAGTAGCAAGTGGGAATGGCAAAAGCCTCTACAATTATGATGCAAAAATTGAACATGTCTCCTAGAGATGTAAAACTGGTCTCACGTGGAGCTTTTGTGCTAATAGTTGTCTCAGTTGATATGCAAATTCCATGTAACAGTACGTGTCTAGATACCATTGCACTATAAATATCCCTCCTCTAAACACTCTACCTTGCTGCTATTCACAATGTACCTGGCAGTTTCCTATTTAAAACAATATTACTGCTAAAGCAAACCATTAACAGAGGGCTAAAGGAAACAGTCTCATTCACTGAACCAACACTGTTGTCTCAGCAAAACAAAGCAATTAATATTTGAGTTCACGGGAAAATATATTAGCACAACAGATGCATGTGCATGTATTTCGGCCCTTTGGTAAAATGCACTGTTTTGGGGCCAGATGTTTCTGCTCATGCCAAAGAAGAATCCAGCTGCATCAAGCTGTGAATATTTCTTCTGATCTGTCAAAATCTGCTATGAACTAGAAGAGAAAAAAACAGAACTGAAGTTTGAAATAGAGGCCTGTTTTCCACTGGGGATTTTACCACCATCTGTATTTTAAAAGCTTTAGTACAACTTGACAGAGTCTGAAAAAGTTTGCAACACAATAGGTAAAGCACATTGAAATACCACTCAAGTAAGGTTTCTGGTAGAGTTGAAACATATGGTAAAAGACTAGTTTTGTGCACATTTTTTCTCTTTAAAAATCAATTTATACTTATTAGTTGGATTTACAACATGTTTAAATTGTACAGCCTTTCTTGTAATGTGCTGCCATTACGAGCTGAACTCTCATTATTGAGACGATAGAGCAATATTGAATTACTGGGCAAACAAAGTCCTTTTTCAAAAACACCAGAGGTGATTCTTTTTCTCACGGTTTCTAAAACCTTGGTTTTTTTCTTTCATTAATAGAATTACTATGGATTTGCACTGATGCAAGAGTAAAATGATATCCTTTTCCTGAAACCATTAAAAAAAGAGCCAAAATGGAAACAGAATAGCTAAGCATTAAACATGAAAGCATCTCATAACAAGGTAAGTTCAGAAACTATGCCATGTTTGTCAACGCTTGGTATTGTCCTTCCTATAAACCATCCACCTAGCAGGACCAGCATGCTCCCACTTTGCAGCCTACGTGTGGAAAAGCCCATAACCCATCTCACAGAAAACTGTGTTGTTTTATCCCTAAAAATCAGCTCCTTCTGCCCACAGGGAGAACGCAGTGGCAGGAGCAGGATCAAACGGTGACCTGCTTCTGTTCAGTGAATAAGTGGCTGCACCATTATCTTCTGGCGCGTCCTAAAACTGAGATTTTGTGAAGTGGCTCAGGTACCCTGACTCCTAACGGCGTCAAGATGCCAATAGCTCATGTTCTACCCTCAAAATTTCAGCCTTAAAACCAAAATTTTACAAAATCTCCCCAAACAGACAAAACACAGAGATAAGGAAGCAGACTATAGCTGGCTATATCTGAACTGAACTCAGTTTAAATTCCGATCTTCTCCAGTTATCGCCTGCTCTCCACATTTGTACGCCAGCACTCAGGCAGCTGTGCTGCCTTCCAGGTGTGCGGCGCAGCTTTGCCACTGACAGGGTTATCTATTTTACAAAGAATTATGCTAGCAGTGAAAATCACAGTAGAATTGTTTTGAAAGAAGCAAGCCTCAGATGGACAATTTAGATTTCACAGAAGTTGAAAGAGGATTTGCAGGTTCAAATTATTAATCAACACCCTGCCAGGCAGGGGCCAAGCGCAATCTGGCGGTGCTGGGTTTTCTTGGACTTAAACTGTAAAATCTGGATTTTAGATTGACTCACTGGGGAGAGGGGTTTTGTGCCTACAGCCCTCTCCTTCTGAAGCACCGAAGCAAAACTGATCCCTGGCTTTTAGGGGCAAATATGAACTTATGGATGGTGGGGGAAGTTCTTCCTCCAGGAAACCGGTGATTCAGGGGCTTTCTGAGCCAGTGGACACGGTGCATGCGACAAGGTTACTTCTCCGGTGTTAAAAGCATGTTCCAGCTACGACAATACATTATTGACTGCACACGAGGCCACAAGGGGCCTGCCTTTTATTAGCAAGATACATGGAGAAAAGAGACCAGAAAAAGGTGGGTGCCCTCGAAGTACCCAGCCTATTGCTGCAACAGCATCAGTTCTCCCACAGTGACAATTGCGATGACACAGGACGCTTGGGCAAGGAAGAATTTAATTGTAATAAGCACCTAGCACAATGCAACAATGGTTAATCACAGAGCATCACACAGTGGGTGCCTCTGGTCACATCAGGCTAGTGTTAGCATCCTTTTGCTTGACCTTTCAAGCCAATACATGCCTGCAAAATTCTGCAAAATAAACACGGAAACCCTTCATAAACAACTTTGAAGAGAATGCTAACTCTGTTGTTCTGCAAACCAAAATGTGAAACAGGTATAGGCACATTCCACCATTTGCTGCATATTTCTATACACCCCACCACAATCTCCTGGGGAACAGTCACTGGCACTTCCAAGTGGACCACACGGACCTGCGGTCAGGCCAAGCAGTGGCATGCATTTGACATGCCTCTCGGGCATGGCTTGATGGTGTACTTGAGAAGAGTACCCCACCCGTGAAGATACTTAAAATGCAGCTCTCGCATGACAGAAACGGCTCCTTCTCCCACATTTCAGCACTCAGAGCGCAGGGGGCTGAGAAGGGTGACCCCACAGCCCAGCTGGGACAGCCTTTGGCGCAATACGGGTCCCTGAGCAGCTGCTGGTGCTCTCACATCTCAAGCCCCAGAACGTGCACGGTTGACCGCCTCAGGGTCTGCGTGCGGTGTGCTGTGGGCAGCATCCCCCGAGCTGGGGAACAGGTGAGAGCGGCAGAAGGGTAGGGGGAAGGTGTGAGCCCATGTGTGAGAGAAGATGTGCATATGCCCACGTGCATGAACGAAACAGGAACGCCCAACGTAGCAGCCAGGCAGCACCTGCTCCAGGGCTGCTCTCTCCTCTCTAGCGTACATCTTTGTTACAAAGAAGCGTTGCAAGATGAAGATCGGGAGCTTGAGGCCAAAATCAAAATAGGAAGAATGGGATACGCTCCCCCAGACTTTGATTGAAAATGGGGACTTATTTTTTCTTTCTTTTTACCTTAACTGTCTCTCGGCGAGGCTGGCTACAGAAGTGTCACACTGCTGCTCCTGTTGCACTATATTATAATAATACTTGTTTCCTCTTGCCAGCTGCTCATCAAGGATTACCCCCAGCACAGCCCTCTGTTCTTTCAGATCTAGTCAGAAGGCAAATTAGTCGCAGCCTGATGGGGGAGTGCTAAATTTTTCATTACAATCTTTCTCCGGAGGTTTTGTGTTTAATAATTTGTACTGTATAAAATTTCACATATGGGAAAACACGGCACCACACAGCCTCTCCAGATGCCTTTTTTTTTTTCCTTGCTGCTAATCATGCGAGCCCCCCAGCTAAAGGAGTGGATTTAGGGCATAATTAAAGCTTTATACTTTAATAGTAATATGGGTAAAGCTCGATTTTATTTTTGAGAAGAACGCGCCACATTTGTAAATTCCCATTTCACTAAGGATCAATTTTCAAACAAGCTTTGTACCTGGGCTTCTTTGTTCCTGATATACCATGGAAACGCAAACCATGTAAGCAGCTCGTCATTCTATGAAAGATGCACAGCCCTGCTTAGCTGCTGTGAAGGCTCTTTAATTCCTTACAACGAATCCAAGAGTGGTGGTGCTGGTGTGAAGGGGACATCTGTACGAGAGCCTTGACATCATCTGTTCTGGTTTTCATCACATAATTTGGCAGAAGAGTCTCTCAGATTGGTCATACAAACTTCAAATCCCTGAAAGTTTTAGCTACAGCCCTCAGCAGAGCTGAAGTGATTGAACTTTGCCGCTGCTCTCCCAAACCTCCCCGCACCCACCACCCTTCCTCCTTCCCCACACAGCCTGCAAACCGCAGGGCTGTTCTCACGCTTGGGAATGCAGAGCCTTCTCCGACCTTCCCACAACATTGCTTTGTCCCCACATTTCTGATGAGAACAACAACCTGGAACACGCTTTTGGGTTTAACTACAGCTGCGCGCAGAGGAGCAGCACATGGTTTACACACCAGTTAAGACCTTGGAGAGCCTCATTGTAAAGACTTCAGTGTGACCCAAGTAGGGGGTAGATTCTGCAGTAGGTACTTCACAGCAAATGACTCATCATGTAATCTACTTACTGCTGTAACCTACCAACTACCATACCATTTCGCATCCCTGGGCATTCTTCCCCCGATCTTCCAGAATCTCTGTGTCTTCTCAGCAACATACTGAGATCTCAGCCACGACACACTGCTGCAGAGCACGACAGATAGGAAGGGTAAGCGAAAGGGAAGAAGGGGTGCTGGCAGAAAGGCAGGAGAGAGATTTCTTGCATGGCTGAGACAGGAATAGTTATGTGATGGTCAGCATTTTGAGGACTAATTTTAATTATTTGATGAACTCCGGAGTACAGCTCCCTTAAAGAAAGAAGCACCCCAGTGATTATGTCCCCAGGATGACAACTTACAATAAATACCAAGTCCTTCCCCTCTTCTCCTAATCATCCTCCTAAGTAAATTCAGGTAACACACACAGAGTAGGACAATAACCACCTTTCACAATATGGTTTTGATTCAACCCAAGTTTCTCCCATCTGCTCAAGAGACCTACAGAATGCCTTAAAATGAAGTGCTTTGGTGCTATGATGGATTTCTGATTTCCCATAGAGAAACCAGGTGATAAAGAGCCACTTTGAACTAGCATGGTAAAAATGTATAGTATTCTTCAACAAATCCCATGTTTCAACAGAAAGGACAGATTCCAGTTTTGTCAATAAGTGTCTCTGTGCCCCTGTCGTGGTTGAAAGCCAGGTTTTACTCTTACCAATCAGCAGCAATACTGGGTAGGGTAAAGGAAAACTGTTCCCATGGATAAGCCTCTACTCAGCTCTCAGAGCCTGCAGTATGCTGGCAAATATATCAAATGACCTAGAACTGAGAAATAATGACCTTGAAAGTGAGGGCTTATTTCTGGTTTTATCCATCTTATATATCACAGCTTAAACTTAATCAGCCATGCATTTTAAGATCTATATTGTACCTTTCCAAATCTATTTGAAAACACTGAAGTCTTGAAATGTTATTTGTTGAAGTGCAGAGCTTATTGCAGGTTAAATTTTTACTTGCCTTCTAACTGATTGTGTGCGTTACTTAAGTCAGTACAACAGATACAAGACAGACAGCTCCCTAAACTTAGTGAACCTTCCTAGTGGCCATGAAACTACTGAGATAAACTTGGGATATATGGTAGTCAAATTTAAATATAAGAAAGGAATATATGTATTTGAAATGTTTTCTAAATGCCTTTATGTGGAGTTCCAGTTTCCCTGGCACATACAGGTCCTGCTGGGTGACGACTCTCAGCTCTGTAATCCTTATGCTTTTCACTACGTAGCTTTGTGAAGACTCGGTAAGTGGGCAGCTGCAAGGGTGGCAATGTAACACTACCTACGCATGGAAGAAAGTGACCTTGAGGAGGTTCCCTTATCTTACAGTCTAGCAATCATTTCCATGAAATCCCTGGGCAGGAATATACACATATGGAGACATAATGGAGGCAAAGCCTCCATGTCAGAGAGCAGGTTGGACTCTTGCCATCAGGCCCACGACAGCGATCCCTAATTCTCCAGGACATCTGCTTATCCAGCAAAACACAAGACGGTTGTCCAGCAGACAGGACAGCACTGGGGTTAGAATACACGACACGGAGTCAAGTTCTACCCCTAGCTCTGACCTTAGGCACATTTACCTCTACTATTCCCCCCCTCCTTTTTATTTTTTTTTTTCTTAAATAGAATCCAGTCATACGTAATGCCATTATGCTCCGTTTGTGAGGCTGAGTTTATCTGTGACTGCCAAAAGCATGGTAATCTTCAGTACGAAGTATGATTACTCTGTCATCATGCACCTCTACAGATAGCAATGCTCACGTTATTCTTTGAACAGGAAGAGGTCAAACCACTGATGTTAAACCCGTGAGGCCTGAGAGCTAAAGGACAAGCTGCAGTATCAGTTTTTGCCAGAGGAAACTCATCCATGTTCTGATTTGGCAGGAGAAGGATTTATATCAACTTACACCAGATAAGGAACATGGGAAATAAATACATAAGTCAGAACTTACTAATAGGTATTATTTCCCAGATAGTAGCAGGTTAATGCTATATAGCTAGGCAACAAAGCCATTCCATCCTTGATAAAGGCATAAACACATTAAAGGAATAATCCCTGTGTGACATGAGGTTACTTGTGCATTCATAAAATTTTCACCGCTTCTGCCAGCACTGCCTTTTAAAAATCACTGTTCTGTCCCAGCTCGATCAAACCCCGCAGCCCATGATTTGCTTCTCCTTCAATATGCACAAACATGCAGAGAATCCCATTATAAATCCTTTTTTAAAGGATAAATAGACGTCTCCCGTATCACAGACAAAACAGCAGCTTGACCTAATTTCAGTATTTCCATATTATTTCCAGTATCAACTTATCTATCCATTACACGCTGCTACGAAAACACCAGGGTCATGCTTTGCATTCAGGTCCTGTTTCAGAGGCGGAACTCCGGGAAGCAAAGCCCTGTTGTCATTTCTGGTGCACCACCAGTACAGGCGTCGGGTCAGTCATTTACCCTGCCGACGAAACCCATAGGACGTTTTATTTCACACACATTTACTGGGTGTTCGATCCTGATTCCCTCAAGTTATAGATCATTTTCCTACTCAGTAGGTGCAGTAAGTCAACCCTAAGGAAAGGGTTAAGAATGTGTTTGTCCTCCGTTGTTGTAACGGGTCCCTTCTTTTTATCAGCTGCCTTTGAAGACAGTACAGATTACAAAGTGCATCACAAGTAGCAGCCTGTTAAAAACAAGCCCTGTTACAAGTTGCCACGCTACGGACTAGAAAATAGGTAGCTCTTCTCTAACTTGTGAACATAAGAACCTAATGAAGAAATAATGATCTGCTTCTATGACAAAGAATCCAGCTTGAACCAGCTCAATATTTTGCGATCTTTTTCTTCCCCTTAAGAAAATTCAGACAGCAAAACCGAAGCTCTTAAGACAAGGTAACTTATTAAAAACATTTACTTGGGGATAAGTTTACATTCTTAGCTTGACACCCAATATTTATTATCATTTCACCATTCTGGGCGTGGAGTCTGTGGGTATTTTCATAAATGAATCCAATCATAAAATTGTGTAAGCATCACTTTCCTTCTGCGGACAGGCAATTTGGGAACTCTTCACTAGTCATCTTAGATTTCCCTGCACAGACAGGATAAGCAGCAGAACGTAAAACTAATGAAACGGCTATTCAAGAAAAACTTTATTTCACTCTCTTAAGGACACTGAGAAAACTTGCAGTAAGATCCAAATTAGATGTGAAATTTTCCCTTTTCAGACTAGAATTAAGGTCATAATTATGTTTCATTATAAAAATACACAATATAGCACAGTAAGACCTCTTGAAGGGAGAACGTATTTCCTAAACTTTAGTGTACCAAGACAGTTTCAAAACTGAGAGTTTCCAAGGTTTGGGCTCTCTCCAGATATAATCACTAGTTATTGCAAAATATAGGATTGCTTCATTACTGGCACGCACATTTGAAAATAAACACTCTGCTTCCTTAGAAGTTCAAGAAAGCCACACTCAAGTAATAAGCCAAGATTCACACATCAGGATATGAGCTGTCAGAGCTCTGCTTAATCACTGTAGTTCTGACCAGTTCAATTATACAGAGGGACAATAATGAAAGGAGAAGCCAAAACAAGTACCCACCCTGGAATACTGAGTATGAAATCATGATATAGAGAACCACATAGAACAACATTATTTTGACGCACCTTTTTCTTTCGGGAAACCACAGCAGAAGAAACAATGGTAATATCTAAGTATGACTGAAAAAAAAAAAGTTAAACGAACTAACATATTTGTCTCTTGGTAAAATAGAGAGGGGGATAAGAGACTATTGTTTAAAAAACCACTGCTGCCATCTCCACCTGCAATCCTTCCGCTTCCCTGAAATCAATGATATCTTGGGGCAAGAGAGACAGCTCTCTGCTTGCTGAAATTTCACAGCAAATGGTTTTACAAGCTCCATGTTGCTCTATCAGCCATTAGTGAATCACTTTAATGGGGAAATTTACCCCAGCTTGTAAGAATTGCCACATTTTAGGCAAGCTCTGACTGAAAATGGTTTACCAAGCAGAAAATAAGTGATCTAATGCTGAATGTGCCTCCCACTTTCAACAAATAATTTGCTAAAAACAAAACTCTGATGCCAATTTGTAAGATTTAATGAATATGCGAACTGTTAAATGAATAGACTATGCCCCAGAGCTGCTCATTTAGGATGCTGCTGTTACAATAAAATTAGGTAAGTGTCCAATGAAAGCACAGGACCCTGGGCTGGTGCCGTCTAATTGAAGTTTACAACTTTATTGGAGATTCCTTGCATCTTAAACTCTACAAAGCAAATGTATAATAGCTGGTGGCCTTGGCTCTAACTTAATTACAAATCAGAAAGGAAGGTTGTGTCAGCAAGATAACATTTGGCTAAGCTGAAATGTCGGTTTCAGGCATATTTCACCTGTTCTCATCTTCATTTAACTGGACTAATAGGTCCTAATCACACAGAACAAATGGGTCTTTAAAGTAAAGATATAAAATTAAGGGCCAGGTCCTGCACGTCCTTCATCGCCAGAGCAAGCACTGGAAGTCGCTGGCACTGAGTGCCCGTCAAGCCACCCTGACCTGCAGCTGAGATCAGGACAGACAACGCGGTCAGTCCCGCTCGAACGGACCCCAGGAGGGCCCACCGTGAGGAGGGGAACGAGCCCCGGGTTAAGCCTTGTGACCAACCACGAGCTTGAAAACATCCTGAACAGGAGAAAACGCAGGTGTAAATGGAGTGAAAGACGATGCCAGTTACCTGCCCACGGTTAAGTAGTCTCCAGGCAGGGCCAGCGGTGAAGGAGAGTGTGTTGCACCCAGTATCTGCTGCAAGGGACGAGGAGGGGGAGGTGAGGAGGGTTTCAGCAGATTCGGAGGTGGTACATACCCAGGGCTTTCATATTTATATTTCAACACTATAACAATAACCCGATGGAAAGAGTTGATTGGCAGATGCCAAGTAAAACACTTCGAGAAGATAAAAAAAGCCATGGGAAACCAAGACTATATAACTTTCTAGAAGATAAGATGGAGCGTGTTCACCATAAACAAAACCACCTCCACATCCCACTACACAGACATGTACTGTGCGGCGGTCCATTAACACTCAGTATGTTCCACCGATTAAAAAGAAAATTTAATAATCTGTCGGAACACAGAGACAGAATAAATACCCTTATCATTCCATTTACTGTAAATAATACTTAAGTGCAAGTCAAATATTAGCTATATTCAGCACAGCATCTAAACAAAACAGGCACTGCTAACATTATGGTCCCAAACTGTGTTATTCTTAATTAACATCTGACATATATCTGCTTTTGCAATCACCCATTACTGATTAAATGACAAGGCACAATGTCAGATGCATAATCTGATTGGTTAGTACTCAGTTACCAAGGTGTTACATTTTGAAATTGCCTGTGAATTGATTTCTTTTATTGAATTAATAAGTGTTATCATACTGTACAGAAGGTAAAATTGCTACTGAATGTGAGCGATAACGTATAATTACAGAAAATCAAATCCTAATCTGCAGAGCCAAGCCAGGTGTCAACATTTTAATTGTAGTTAGGGAAGTGCAGTAACACCATGGAGCAGGGGGAGGAAGGGAAGAGACATCTCAAGGGTGGGAAGAAAGAAACTGCGCAAAAAACCAACTTCAGTTAGGCACGATAGCAACCTTGAGGGATGTCAACCACCCGTGTGTGCAGAAATATTATACTTAATTTTCATTTTAGACTATAATCCCACATGCTGGGACACCTGACTGTCATCCAGACCCAAATCTCTCTCTCAGAGTCTGAAGATTTGCATTTTTGGGAGAATGTTTCTGAAAGATTTTAGGAGATACAAGCATAAAATACATAAATTACGCACTTCCTCTATTCTTTCCTTAAAAAAAATAAATAAAATTAAGATGCCTTCTTCCCCCAGAAAGATCAGGTCCCTGTGGGTTGATAACACAATTTTCTGCTATAAATAAAAAACTCGAAGATTTTATTAATTTTAGAAGCTTTACACATGGTTTCAGTGAAAAATGCCTCTTCAAGCCGCTTCCTAGTTGCTCTCCCTGTTAGCTTGCATTTGAACTCCGTGCTAATGCAACTACTGGAGTCTAAATTGATGATGTTAAATTGGCGTAACCCCCTTGCACGGACACTCTCAAATTAGCTAGTTCCAATACATTTGATCTATATCAGCCACTCTTAAACCAATTTGAGCGTTCATGCTAAAGGACTACACCAGTTTAACTATGTGTACGCAGAAAATGATGTAGCTAAATTGCTGCAATTTCTTTGGATTAAGGAGGCCCTAGGAGAGCCCTGGTTTCCTCCTCGCACCGCACGAAGAAGGAGCCATTCAAGCCACTGTAACTAACTTGGCAGAGGCTCCGATTCTCACTCGCTGGTGCAGATCCAAGAGCTTTCCATATTGCCCCTCTGTCCAGGCAACGCCGTGTGGCCAGGGCACTTCCAGGTCCCCCCATCTCCATCCCTTCCTCCTCTCTGTTGCTACCTTCCCATGGTTAGTACCCAAGTCATCTTCTCCCCTGGCCATCCCCAAGATCTTGGCTTGGATGGTGTTTCTCCCATCCTCCCGAGGGCTCAATCAGGCACAATCTACCAGCTTTTCCTGTTGTGAACTTCTCTTGTTTTGGATTCTCACTGTGATCTCTGTCCTTTGGAAGAGGGACCCATCTAGGCACAATTTGAGGTAGCAAACAGAACGGAAGCACTAAGGGCAAATGACATAAAGCTTTGTTCAAAGACCACGCTGCTTCCCTACTGCACCACGAGCCAGCTACCAATTTGCAAAACATCTGTTCAAATTGTTAGCTTTTTCTTTTGTTCAGGGATAAAGAGGAAGAGGTTAAGTCATCCTATTCGTAAACAGAGAGAGAAGTTAAAAACCATGCTATTACCACCCAATTGGCAAGATATCTTGGCAGCAGGATGGCATATAAAAATTTTACATGAAGCTCTTTCCAAATTAATTCCTTCTATGCTTCTGTTTTCTGGGTTATAGTGAAAGTTTCCTTCTTGAATTGCAAACCCCTGGGCTTAGCTGTGAGATTACCAGGCCAGCAAGCATCTTATCAACACAGTAACAGTGAAGTAACGCAAGAGGTAGCCATTCGCGGCTTTGTGTCTCAAGAACTATGAGCGCATCTTGCACATACAGTCCTCCAGGGTGGGGAGGAGAAATAGCCATGTAGAGGCAGGGGTACGCAGGGTGACAAGGTGGGGTGCCCAGGCAAGCAAAATTTTGGCTGGATCCAGACAAGCTATCATTGATTGCATGGAGAAGGGAGAGACCAGCACCTCTCTGGTATGAGTGCATCTTAAATCTGTACATTGGCCTGCCTCTTAGACAGCAATAAAGTTGCTGAAAGAAAAATAAAAACTTGGTAAGTAACAGATTTTTAAAAGAAAATTTCTAAAACACGAGATGTATGACTTGGCTCTGCAGTGAACACAGTAGGGAAAATAACTGGTACCAGTTGTTGTACGCCTGAAGAACGTGAATCCTGGAGGAATTAGACTAGCAGAAGAAGGTTGAACTATTCTAATGGGGAAAAAATAGCTATATAGAAGAGAGGCCTTTTCTCAAATAATGTCTTTTTACAGTTAAAGGTAAGTGCCAGGGTACATCACTGCAGGAGAGCGAAAGCCTGTATCGATTGAGATGAACTGCACCAACTTGGAGGCCTTTTGCTATGACAAACATCTGCATGACCTCCATGCAGGAACTCCGGAAAAACGGCAAGCAGCTAATTGGGTTTCCTTTCCAGTCACTCAATTTACAGCTACTTCCTGACCTCAACTTTAGAACATTTGGAGGCTTGGTGGTTTAATGACTTAAATTCATGCTTTTTCAAAAAAAGAACCTGTCTGGGTACGTTCCTCTATCTCTTCTAGGTTGCAACCACTGCAATGCAGCAGCAGTTGCTTGCTGCTCCCCAGCCGCCCCAGTGTTTGGAAGAACATGGGAAGGATGCTGCCTCCAACGCTCCCTTACTGAAACACGCCATGCAAAAAGCATGCCGATAGCGCTGACACATGGGGAAAGATTAGACAGAGCGGCACCACGCCGCAGCAGCGGTCTGTGTGCTGCCACATGCGAAAGGAACTCCTGACCTCGGCTTGATGCATTTCTTCCATTTCAAGGAGACAGAGCTGTAACAGCCCAGACGTGACAGTCCCACGGCAGCTTTAGCTGATGGAAGTCATAAGCTAACCAATTCCCACTCTTCCCTTTGCCCCCAGCCATATGCTCCCACCTTCTCTCTTGCACCAGTACCTTTATGACTAAGTGGTGAGACAATTCAGGAAATTAGCCCAAAAGAAACTAATTTTTTTTTTTTTTTTTTTAATCATGTTAGCTTTTGGCTGGTTGAGCTCTCTGCAGCAGTTGCAAGCACATATGCTGGTGGCTGGGAGGAAAGGGAACATGTGGCTAGAGGCATGAGGGAGGGAGCTGGAGCCCCTCTCCCGGTGAGATGGGACCACGCTGGAAGCACAGCCTCGGGCTCACAAGAGCCTGTGGGCCGGCACAGCGCGGGGCAAGCTCCTCCCGCCCTGTTTTACTGGGATCTTCAAAAGTTCAAAAGAGGAGGATTCTGGAAGCCACCCCGGCTGTTTTTAAGGCATGATGTCAAACACACGGTCAGTTTTTTTCTGCAATAATTCCTTTGAATTCTGCTGTGCAAAACCACAGTTCCAGCTACCCCAGATCTTGCTGTTTTGTGGGAGACATTCCCAGGATGCATCTTCCTTCAATAATCTCCTGTATATTGCTGCAACCGACTTGGGCACCCACTTAATCTGTGACCTTACAGCTCCTGTCAAACAGGCTGTGACCCCCCTCTAGACTCGTATTATCCATTACCAAATTTTCATTTTTATTAAGCTCAGCAGAGACTTCTTTCCTTCTCCTCTAGGAAGCATGAATTCTCTCGTGTCATTTATTCCACAAATGATTTATACCAAGAGCCTGTCAACTACAGGAGGTACTTGCTTGTGCTTACTATACCTGCAAGTAGCTCTGTCCTTTCCGGGTCATTACTAATAAAGCACTTATCCCTCATACAAGCACAAATGCCTCCCTGTGCTCTCGCAGGTATTTATCTGAGCACTTCAGAGTCCTCAGTGGATTTATCCTCACAGTGCTCCGGCGAGCTGGGCATTGGCACGATTTCTGTTACACAGATAAAGAACGAGGCTCAGAGACTGAATTCAGCTCTTTGCTGCTTCGAGGAGACTTAATCTCCTGAATCAGGATGCTGTAACCACCAGACCGCTCCTTCTCCTACTCCCCACACCTGCTTCCCCTTGGGACAACAGGGAACTACTCGTGGTTCATCCCGAATTCTCTGCTTTATCAGCCAACCCCACACCAGCAGAGTACTGCTGCCCCAATCTGCAGGATAGAAGGCTTCATCCTGTGGCCGTTTCTTACTGTTGAAGCGCGTACGACAGACAGCATCGAAAACCTCGCAGCCCAGCCTGCGTGACCTACATCATTACCCTCCTGTCCCACTCCCTGTTCACAGATGAAGTCTCCCTACTGCTCAGCACCATTCGCTATGCAGCCAGCCAGATTTCACGAACAACAGTAAACCAAATATATTTGTCTTGCAACTAGAGCGCCAAGACAAGCAAGGAGCAAAGCTGGGGGCCAACTGTAACACCACAGATTTTGGCAGCCAGCCCTCTTTCCAGCTCCTTATATATTTTTGTCCCAACTTTCCACCTAGTTCTCCCTCTTTTCAGTATTTCTGGGCAGATCATAACACCCACTGAAGAGTGACAAATGGCTGCGTGGCTAAGTGCTTGACCGTGATAAATTAAGGCATCTCCACGCCCTCTCCTCTCCCACTCTTTCCAGCATCATTTTATCACAGGCGAGGCTCAGAAACCTGTTGCTGCTGTTTCTCTTTCAAGCCCTAAAGCCAACTGGCAAACCAGAATTTAACCTCGCAGCTGCTGAGTACAGTTACATTAATACACGCTGGCCAAACAAAATATTGCTTTTAAAATGCAATTTGTGCTTGGCACTGAACATATTGGAAGAATTCAGAGCAATTTGCACTACAGACCAGCTCGGAACCCTATGCAGAAAGTGCTTTGATGCCCCCAATTTACATCTGACAGCCTTAATGCATTTTGGAAAGAGGCAGTAGAGAGCCCCTCCACTAATCACAACTGATGTAAGAAAACTGAAAATACTTAATTGCTTCTAATTTGTTGTAAAATTCTGTGCGTGTGCACACCATCTCTTTCCAAAATCTAAAAAGGCAGAACAAGGTGGTGGAAAAAATGAGGACATTCTGGTAAGTTATGATGACCCTTTTAGCCTGAAAATCCTCCTTATTGATCCAAAATATACCTGGCAATTTATTTCTGGTGGGGTGGGGGAAAAGGAAAGCACAACGAAAGGTTTTCGCCTGTGATTATCTTGCTTGACCCTCATGCAGCTTCATGCTGCCGTACCAAGCTGCAGATGTATTCATCAGTGCAGGTATTTATGGTCAATCTCTTGCAGACAAAATGCATATTTTCCCACCACAATAAAATTCAGTTCAAAGCAGGCTGCTCTCATTGAAGTCCATGGGAGATTCCCCCCACCCCCACCCCCCCATTAATTTTAGCAGGAATTGGGTTGGGCCTGTTGAGATAGCTTGCTTCAGGAAAATCCTCACTTGTTGATTAGGGCTCAGCAGGAAAAAAACACAAATAGCAGCTTATTTTTATTGATTACACCCATTCCCCAAATAATTTGAAATTAATCCTCCAATTTCGTTTCAAGATGCTTTTCTGCTGCGCTTGGTTGCTGAAGGAGAAAAGATTCTGGAGAAAGCGACACAGGTGAATTACATTTGCTCAACATTTTCAGCATTAAATAATCTGCACATAACTCAGGCTCACTCGAAAGGTACGCTGCAATGATCTGACATAAAATATAGCTCTGCTAAGCCAAAAAAGATAAAACAGAGATACCTTCATATTTAAAGGAGAAACAGTGAAGGATTTCATATTTTAATGAGATACAGATGCCGACCACTGAATGAATCACTCTGCCCATAATTAAAGAGTCTTCTGATGTCTGAAGACTCTTCCTGTCATGAAAACTCTTGGATGCTATTTCATCTCCATCCTAAGCCTGATTTCAGACTGAAAGAGGGGGATCCAAATGTTGATGTCACCCCAGACACCACTTATATTCTCCATTTCCCTTTTGAAGAACTTGGTATTAATTTCTGTCTATTCGGGTTTTTATGGTTTTATAGGTCTTCAGGCACCCTTAGAGCTAGACAAGAGATATGAAAAATCAACAACGGACCACGGAATTTCCAGGCACCAAACTTAAGCATTTCATGCAAAACAGCAGTATTTAAATTAGGGATCTGTCTCACTAACATTCAAACCACAGTATAAAAGTAGACAAAAGAACACAAGAATATTTCATAGTTTTGCTGCTGCTTCAACTGTAACAATCGAAGGATCCTGAAGCAAGTGAAAGTTATAGGGAGATGCTGGACCTTTATTATTATTATTATCCACATGGGCTATCTGGGGGCAAAAAAAAAAAAGGAAAAGCAGCTTCCCGGTACACATTCTTCTCATAAGAGCCTTAAAGCTCGTGTCTTACCTGGTTACTTGCATGTCCAAATAAGCTTCTCTTTTTTTGATTTAAGTTGGAATTCTGTATTTTCATTTACTTACCACTACTAATCCCTGGGCATGAATAAATCTCTCAGCTTTTCTGCTACGAGGTAAAAGGATGGTTTTAAAAAAATAAATCTTATCTTGGGCTGAAAAGTCACCTGAGGGTACTCTTGCTTCATTTCAGCTGCAGCCTCCCGGGGAACACTGGTGCCCAGCCTTCTGGGTGCAAATTTTTCCTAATGTCTCTTCTGACAGCCAGTATTCTCCTTGAATGGTGACATTCAGAACTAAGCATATTGCACCCACCACCAGAACCGAATTAAGTGAACAGAATGCCTTGCATATTTTATAGTAAACCATATTTCTAAGTCCTGATGATTCCCCCCCCCCCCCGTTAACAAGACGGCATTGCAGATCCAGGGATATCCACGCAAACTTTCTTTTATCATTTCTGGCAGAACAGGTACCTGACCAGTTCTTGTCTTTCACAGTCGTTCATTCCTTCTTTGCTTAGCACTGCTAAGCTGTAACCTATTTTTTTCAGACTGCTTCTATTATATCAGATCTCCCTGAATCCTAGTCCTGAACTCAAGTGTGCTTGTACCTGTCTCAGCTTAGCATGATCTGAAAAGTGAATAACCGTGCTCTCTAGTAAGTCATCCAAGTATTAATGGAAGTAGTGACTACTGTGGGAGCTGCAGGTCTCCAGCTCTTCCAGGGACTGCTGCCTTCTACGTGCTTAGAAACATCTTGATCATCTTTATCATACTTTTCTGAAAAAAATTCTCTCGGCATTACAGGCTTCCCAGCCTACAGCTCCTCCCTTTTTCCCCTTTTGAAAGATATCCCATTAAGCTTTCTTTTCTCCAGTCTTCTCAAGCCTCATTTGTCCTCCACAGATTTTCAAAGATTATCACTAATGGCACTGAAATCGCTTCAGCCAGTTTTCTAACTACCCAGAGCTGAATTCCTCCAGGCTCTGCTAACTTAAGTATTCAAACCTATTCTTTCCCTCTTTCCTGATAGTATGCTGGCTGCACGGCTGCAGCTGACCCTCTCAGGAAGAACAGAAAGGATAAAAAAAGTCATTCAGCACTTCTGCTTTCTCACTTCCATCTTTTGAGAGCTTTTCCTTTCCACCGAGCTGTGGACTAACTCATTCTCTGGCCCAGCTCCTGCTACAAATACATTTATAGAAACCCCTCCGGCTGCCCTTTATGTCTTTTGCCAATTGTAGCTCATTTGGACTTCGTCCCTCTCATTTTTCTTTGCATGTTCATGCTAAAATTGTTCTCAATACTTCAACCTACTCTCCAATATTTTTTATGTTGCTTTTGAGTTTCAGGTCATTAAAGAGCACGTGATTTAGCTAAAGTAATCTCTTACTACGTTTCCCATCTGTCCTCTCCATTAAGGAGTTCACGCTTGTGCCATTAAATTTGCTTCTCTAAGAAACTTTCAACTCCAAGCAGCTTGCCAAGACCATAGCTCTGAGCTGACCAAAATCCGCTTCCTTGAAACCCACTGTCTTCCCCATGCTGCTCTCCCTACTTTTCTTCTTAACAATCAGCAGTCTGGCAATCTAGAAGTGTTTTCAATTTTAGAAAAGCTATTCTGCCCAGGTAGAGCCATTCCCTAAATTTCCCAACCAAGAAGGACTGAGTTCCTGTTACAGATCAACTTATATCTGTTTTGGGAGCTTTCTGTTCTAGAGATGAACAAGGGTGTACTTCAAGCACTTTGAAGAAATTTCCCTGCCAAAGAGTCACAGCCAAACCTGTTCTGCTACAGAGCATCTCCCCAAATGAGAGGAATTTGCAAAGAATGAAGGGGGGGAAGAAAAAAAATCTCAGACTTTTCTGGAAGGACACACACATTCTCCCAAACATCTGAATCTCTATGTTAGTGTCCTTAGAAAAGGCTGCAGAATCTGCCTTTGCTGCTGGCACAAGATATAATGAAGGATTTAAGCACAGGTTGTAAAATTCTATATGCTGTCCTAGATAATTCACACCTTTCCAAATGATGCCTCTCCATTCCTTAAATATGGGAGATCACCCTCGAGGAGGCAGCCCTGACCCCGGTCCTTTCAACATCCTCCCTTTGCACAGGGGATACTTATATCCTACTGCCGTGCTTAGCTGCACAGTAGCAGTCGATAGGAAAAAGTGACTTAGACAGAGGAGCTAAGAAAGAACAAATATTTTTATAGCAGCCCCCTAATACTTAGAGTAGGGAAGGAAGACGACAGCGTGTACAAGGGAGCTATTGAAAACAGCACTGTGCCTAACATGTGCTTAGAAAGATATCTGTTATCTGGGGTTTGCCAGCTGGCTCCTGTATGCACAAGATCACACTGCCTTTAACTCTGTTTGCTTCGCCATTCCCAGAAAGGCAGTCTTTGCCCTGAAGAAAAAATCCCCTCCCACTGCCGGCTGTGATTAGCTGGCCCCAAACAGCCCCCGCCGCCCAGGCTTCAGCGGGGCACGTCTCCCGGGGAGCCAGGCTGCCCACTGCTCCCCCCTGCCCCAAGCCAGCTACGAGCACCCTGCCCAAGTCCCACAGCTCTCCTGAGAAGGCCTGTAAGGAGTGCACTTCAGCTCCTCCAAGTCCCCATCACCTCCACCACTATCAGCTATTATCTCCTGCAACAGAAAATAAAGAAACCTATAAAAATCTTTTTTAGTAAGAATCCCCAAGGGATCCTAGGGGATGGACTGCCTTGCACTAGGAAGGCAGGCAAACCCTTTCCCCAGGGTCCCTGTTAATTCCACCTACAGGAATCCCACCTTCCTTCCCAATGCCAAATCTGTCAACAGTTGATCTTAGGCATGGGGAAGCTTGTAGCATCACTGGAAAGACCAGCACACCCCGAGTCCTTCAGCAAAGGTGATTCTCCTGCTCCCGCTCCTGAAGCCCAATTATCACCAAGAAGAGAACAACTCCTCTTTCTTGGCCTTTGCAGAGAAGCAGAACATGTAAACCATATGATTAATACAACATAAATATGGTGCAAATAATGTGTTACCCACAACCTGATCCATATTAGGGATATGTATTACCAGCTTAATTTCTGGCTGTTACCTATAGTGTCATACAGCTCCTTCTGTAAATGTTTCAGGCTTTACCTTAAAATAACTTAGGTCCTTGCTCCCATGACCGTCTTTGGCCAGAGCCCACTCCTAAGGACATCTGGACACTGTCAGTATGCCCTCTCACAGAAGTTAAGACTATAATTTACCCCTACAGAAGCAGTATTTCTCCTACTAATTTGCTTTTACCCAACTATTTGTGCCTCCATCAAACATCCTAGGCTGTCTGCATTAATATTTGGGTTGCTGGTTTATTTTTTCTTTCGAGTTCGTTTCCATTTATGGTGTGCTTCTCCATTTAATATTAAATTGACAGTGACAGATCATCACTTTTTTCCCAAATTCACTAAATTGTTTAATAATACAATTTTTAGAAACAGATTTGTGGCTTGCACACACACACCAAGGCGAAATAAAGATGACAGCACATTTGAACAAGGCAGCAATAAAACAGTGATAGTAATAAAGAATAAAAATGCTATATCAGGTTGCCATGGGAACCAGCATTCAAGGACTCCAGGTAACGTTGTAAAACATGCCACTGAGCATAAAGCAGCTAAGCAGGTTAAGAGGTTATTTATTAGGCTGCAACATGTTGTGCAGTGCCCTCTGGTGAGAGCGCAAGAGAGACACAAACGGGTTCAAAACTGAGGTAGAAGATGCAAGTATTGGTGCCCCGCACATATCACCCAGGAGCTGTCAGCTTGGCAGCTCCATAAATTGGCAGGAAGGGGAACGCGCCCGGGCAGCGTGCAGAGCGATGGAGAGGTGATGCCAGGGCACGCACCCATGCCAGCGTTCATCTCTCTCCTGCGGGAGCCGAGAGCACCGCAGCGCATGAAGGAAGTTACGCAGGGCGCCGGGGAACATCTCAGGAGGTGGGACCTGCCGACCCCTGCCAAGTGCTGCTTTTCCTGCTGAGGGTAACGGGACGAGCTAGATGAAAGCTACTAAGGCCAATAAGCACAATCCTTGGTCACAGTATGTTTTCTTAAGGACTGAAAGTGTAACTGTTCCATGCCCAGAAATTTCACTAAAATTAGAAGCAGTTCCCCACGTGGAAGAGTTCCAAAACCAGACTCGGATTCCTTGGGGCACCGCACACCCGGCAGAGGAACACAGAGAAACAACTCGACAAGGGAAGGAGTCCATGGGCAAAAAATACAAAATTCCATTCGACTCAAGGTAAAACCACCCTGAAGTGTCCTTTCCTAAACAAGACAAAAATACATAGCTATCAATCAACCACAAGATGTTCTTAAGCACCTTAACAAAACTTCTTCCACAATTGCACATCACCCATACAAAACAGAGGATGCTGCAAAGCATTTTGAGCGCAACATGCTCCACTGCAACCTTGTAGTGAAAGCCACGCTGACATGGATGTCTATGGCTGATGGCCATTTCTGTGAACAGCAGACATCCATGCCTTTTCCCAGATACCATTAGTTAACCAGAAGCTTTTATTTGGGGGAGCAGAATACCTTGCTTACAAATATCATGGCACAGGGTTTTCTTTTTTCCCCACAGGCCTCTCTGTGGGGATATCAATAGAAAATCTAGTTAAATGATTTTTGAATAAACACTGTTAACATTTTGTATAGATTGGCTCCTCCAAAACCGGAATGAGAACTAACACCATTCCGTTCCATCATCCTTCTCATTACACCTAAAATAGTGGAAATCACAACAAGGAGAGAGAATCATTTTTTAAGCCTGCCAAAACTTTGCGTAACACAAGGCACGGCTGGATCCCTTTTTTCTATCAGCAAAGCCAGACTATTTAGCCTAATACTCAGCACTGCTTTCAGTGCAGCTTTCCTCTGCTGGGACTAGGGTCAGGGCATGCCCAGCCTGCCAACACTACTCTGCTCAGAGCCACCTCCAGGACCCGCTGCAGCTCTGTGGCTAGCAGAAGACTTGAATTTGTATTTAAACTGCAGAAATACTGCTGGGGAGGTGGAGGTGGGGGCTGGAAGACGAAACCCAGCTCTCCTTATTTTCCCCTGTTAAAGCTGTCAATTCAATTCTCCCCCCACTAAGTGGCACCAATGCACCGCAAACCACAACGAAAACATCTGTACAGACAGCTTATAAATCAATATTCCCCTGTCTTCCCGCGCCCGGCCCGCAGCAGGGGAGATCACCCAAGCGGGGGCTGCGTGAGGGCCGTGGCCGCTGCTGTGGGCCAGCTCTCGCCTGGCCAGGTGGCCTCAGGGCCACAGCCCACGAGGGCTGGATCGCCCCCACCATCAACAATTTAATTACACTTCCATGAAGGAAATGCAGCTTACAGGGACGCAAGGAAAGGGGAAAAAGGCAAAGAGGTAATCTCGTGTTAACTGTACTCCCCAATACCTGCTCTTGGTTTGAAAAGAAAAGGGGTGCAGGGACAGCAGCCAACATCGAAACCCACAGAGTGCTGAGCCAAGCCCAACCCACGCTCCAAGCAGCTGAACTGCACGTAATCCACACCACAAATCAAACCCTGAACACCAAAGCACTGCCTGTTTTCTTTCTGACAGCCCTTGCGAGGCCCTTTTGTTGAGGAGAGCTGTAAAGATTGCCCTCGGTTCCCAGTGGAATCCCCCACAGCATCGCCCAGCTTTACCTGCCAGCTCCTCGCCATACCGTAGAGCAGAGACATGGGGCAGGGACAACTGCTGTAAATCAAGTCTACTGTGAAAAACAAATCCATAGCTCAAACCTACTGCAGCTGGGAAAAGGTTATGCAAATCACAAGGCCCATTTATGTTTATCATCATGCAAGAGCAGAAGCTAACAGGGGAAAACGTCTAGGAAATGCCTTCTCAACAGTGCTCTTTGAGAGAAGTGACAATTAACCAAAACTGTATCGGAGAACAAATAAATTACTAAGGAAAAATGGACTTCACACATACCAATACGAAGAGGAACAACCGAGCAATTTGGGACATTACAGTTTCCCTGGTCATGGCTTTGGAAGAGTGATGGCAATGGTCACTGCTAACCGGGGAAACCAGGCCATGTGTTGAGCAAAGGTCTAAGGACGTCTTGTTCAAACTGGCACGTCACCTCAGTGGTAACATATGAAATACTTCAAGACAACTTATTAGTGATTGCGTATTGTGGATATTTCACCTGAGGTGCAACCTCAAGAGTTGTGACAATCACACAGAGGCAAACAAGAGACTGAGAGCCTACATTTCAAAAAGGATGAAAAAATGATAGTACTAGAGGAGAAAAAAACAACACAGCACTGCCTCTGCAGCAGCAGTTTTCATTATTGATCCATGGTAGCCTATGGTATTTATATACCATGGGATGTACAGCAGCTAGTGAACGCACAGGTGACAGCAGAGTGCTGCGCTGAGCGATGCCCGGACACGAAGAGCAGAACCTGACAGCGATGGAAGATGGATCTCAGTGATTTCACCAACATCTGTCTCACATTTGCTTCAGCAGAAAGCTGCTGGAAAGGAACAGCCCAGTAATGTGCTCCCATGCAGGCCAGCCTCGCCAGACCCCTGGATCCCAGTGCTGGAGCAGACAGACATTCACTCCCCCAGCCTAGGGGAACTGTCTGTGCCTGATGGTCACCATACCCCATACCAAGCTGCCTTCCGAAGTTAGCAACACCCAATGACCAGAGAGGAATACCTTCCCTTCATCTACAACAGAGTTAGAGCCACAATCACCACCTTTTTATGCCAGCAAATCTGAGCAGTTATCCCTAAGGGGAGTAAAACATCCCTAAGGGGAGGAAAAAAAGAGTTCATAGGTGCCCCCAGAATTTATTTGTTTTTAGAACAACACTCACAGATGTGGTAGTGACATTAAACCTCCAGTGCACTGAATCCAAAACAGGGAATAAAAGAGTCCCATTGGTCTTGAAACATTAAAATATCTTACATTAATGCCTGGGCATTGTGTCACTGGCTATGGATGTTGACTTGCTTCTTTATGCTCCCTCCACCTTCCCCCATGCAATATCTAACAGCTGATTATTCTGTTGTTTGTAGTAGACTGAAGTAATTAAGCTTAACCCTAGTCCTGTGGGAGTCCCAGAGAAGGTTAGTGATCCACAGGCATGACATGCTGTTATTTATAGCTGATTAAGTTCTATTTATCTACATTTAAATGTTGCAGGAGATGGGAGAGATCCCAAAACACATCTGTGTCTTATTAGAAACACCAGCTGTGTGTGGTAGCTTAAAGTTTGCCTTTCTTGAGAGGTTATAAGGAAAAAAAATAAAACACAAACCAGAATAATTCAAATTCTTCACTGTAGCAAAATACATTGACGTGGTTTAGTAATGATCTTCAAGATATAAGCCTGGCACCTCATGCAACCGAACTGCTTCTGGGGTCAAACTCTACCCTAAAATTAGCTAGGCCACTCTGAAGCTGTTCTGAGCAGTGTAATTGCATTTAATTTTTAATGTAAGACTCTTCACCTCTTAAGAGACATGAAAAAGGTGAGCCGCAGGTCACAAAACCAGCTCTTTAGTCATAACTTCTGCCCCTTCTGTATTTAGGAACCCCACTGTGGTTTCACTAGTAAGACCATCTTCATATATCTGCTCTATTTTCACACACACACAAAGGAAGACGAGCAAACTGAGGGGATGCAGTTCTGTCACCACCCTTTCCTTCAGACAGAGGCAGAGCTAGGGTCCTCAGTAACAACAGCGATTGGCATTAACGCCTTTATGTTTGCTTCCTTTGTGCAATTTAAGTTACTGCATTTTTGGGGGTAGACAACAGTAACAGAGTTACTTGCATGTAGGAGATGTAAATATTTTCAAGAACAGTGTAACACTAACTCAGAGTCAGGCTCTAGAGGAAGGGACAGCACTGTCCTGTCACTGTTAGCACCAAATCACAAGAGTAATTCAGAGTTTACCTCCTAATTGCCAAAGCAGAATGTCATGAGGGAAACAGTAAGTCGGTGTCTCCATCTCTAAGAGTCCTGAGCTGAAACATCCAGATAGCAACAGCGGGATATAGCAGGGACATCTAGGTCTTGTGGCTGCAGAGCTGTAACTCTCCATAACACGCTTCTCAAGAACGAGAAGAACGATCTGTCATGTCTTCCCTATCCTATTGCTTTGCATGCAAGCTATATGCAATTTGTGAGATCTTCTTCGGTAACTAGCTAGCAGAGTTTCACTTTTCACATCACCTGAAATGGAGCTGAGATTCAAAATGAAACTTTAGGGTAAAAAGCGAAACCCCTGAGTTTTGCAAAAAATTCTCTGAAATGCCTCGCCAGAGCTTTGATAACAACTTCTTGCACAGGAATCCGTGAGACTGTATCCACAGGAGCTCTGTGAAACTCTGCATCTTGAAGGGAGGACACCCGCAAGGACTACTTTCACCCAAGCCACTGACTTCAATCTTCTGATGGAGGATTAACCAGCTGTCAATCACTCCACAACAGACAAAATTGCCGTGGCAGCTCACATTAGGCTTTGTTTGCAATCCACACGCACAGTTTGTCCTGGGTAGTAACAGCCACCCAACCCTCCCTTTGCAAGGTCTCTTGCAAGCTCCAGGCTCTGACCATCCCCCCGCCACGCAGTGACTCCTCACTCTTACCATCTACACAAGGGATGCAAGTGTGGGCTGATACCAACAGAGTGTTAAACCTCAAATTAGAGTATGGCTGGCTTCCGCAGTTTCCCCAAGAAAGGCAATACTGCCAGCTCTTTGTTTTTTTGTGAGGCATGTGATAATTTGGCATCATCTGCTAAGCTTTGAAATTTGCTGGAACAAAAGAAATGTTGAGCTTTCATTAAGAGGGAAAAAAAAAAAGTGTACAGTCTCTAGTCATAAAAATAGACTTGAAAATATAGCCCATGAGCGGCTGAACGTGATTAAGAAGAATCTAACCTGGTACTCATTAAGTATCTCAGTTGCTGGGTAGATTATTTGTTCATTCAGATTATTTGATTAGATTTGATAACTCAAATAGTTTGGAGTTGTATTTCTGCTGCGGTGTATCTTTTGCTTAATTGCTCTTTCAGAGGCCTCCTGTGCAACCCTACGGAAATCACACAGTCACCCTACAGCTCAGTCCAGTATTTCTAAAAATAGAGTCTGATCTTTTTTTTTCTTCCAACGTTGACTGCCCTGTTTACCTAGTGCCACCTCTTCTAAGGCTGGAGATGGTTTGCACCATGCCTCTCGGAAGGTCTCCAATACGAGTACTTAAATAATACAAAAATCAACAAACTATCATCACATCAGAAACCTATTCTTCACTATCTCAAAAATTAATCCGTTCCTGGACAGGAACCAGAGCTCCAACACAAATGCTGCTCCATTAAAAACTTGCCATGTATATGCTATCGTCCACATATAAACAAAAAAGTTTTAGCTCACAGTGATATAAAACTGATGTTATGAGAGATAACCAATATACAGAACTATCAGCCTCTTAACTGCTAATTTCTCGTACCAGTGCTTTTAGATGACGTGTTTCAGCAGTTGCAAGCATACATGGGCATACATTCAGTAAGTCAAGGGCCAAAAAGGTTCCTCCCGTATTACAGGAAAAACCAAAGCATTTTGGGTTAAAAACAAGGAAAAAAAAAACAAAAACAAAACCAACAACAAAGCAAAGTCTGGTTATTCCAGAGTACAGTTTCCCCTGGTACTTTGTGTTGCAATTATTTACATATCCCCAGATAGTCAAACTGATGTGGTCCAAAGTTTTGTTGTGGACTTTGTAGAACGTAGGGTCTGTGCCAACTGGAGCACACTTAGCGTGTTATCAGGCTGAACAGTGGAACAGAGGATACACTAGATTTGCTACTTAAGAAAAAAATTTTAAAAAACAGTAAGCTACGCGAAATCAGCTCATCACAAACACCAAGTCAAAAAACCACAACAAAATGGAAAAACAAATTCAAGCACGCTACAGGAAGTAGGTATGAGTTGCAACCACCTTGACATCTCGAGACTCTTTGGTCAGATCAACAGCAGTAGTAACCAACACCTTCCAGCTCTGCACCATCCACCTTCTTGACAACTTCAATGCGGGGGCTCAACAGCGAATACATTATCACATATCTTAGCCCAGAACAGAAAGAAACATACCTGAAAGCCGCAGTCAAGGCTTCCTTACATATTGTCCAGAATAGTCTTTTCTCCACTCTCGGAAATACAAGATAAAAACGTACAACTTGTAAATACTCACCAGTTACATCTCCGCCAGGCTCAGCGGCCGCAATCCTGATGCCCTCTCTGCCGCAGCTCCCGGCAGAGCCGCACCCTTATAACCACAGGACAAAAATACGTCCTCTGGTAAACGCAGCAGCACAGCGTTGTAAAAGGCAAGGTGGAGATCCAGGCTTACCAACAGGACACTCCTCTTAATACTCATATAATAACAGTGGTATTTATTACACATCAGTATGCTACAAATGCTGCTCGGTGTGGGAATTACAACTGTCCTGTTGTGCCAGCAATGCCATGTAGTCACCTGTACGTTGTTTAAAAAGGTAATGCTTTCAGATAGGAGAACCCAAGTGGTGTAATGCAAACAGGTCTCCCGCCTACCAAACCAAGAAAAGTTTAACTGTGACCAGTCACAGGCTATTTCAGCATTTTGTAAATACAATTACTACACAAGATGTGTAATTATCTCAGCAGACACTTCTTCCCCATGCTTATTTCATAATATTCGAAGCTCATCCTTTGGCTGGACAGGCTAAAAACACATCTGTAGACAAGGAATGCCTGGATGCACTGCTTTACTATTAAGCCTAATGAGCATGAGCAGACATCTAAATGCAAAGAAAAGGTTTTCACCATGGTTCTCACCATGAAAATTTATCCTGAATGTCCATTTTCTAACCGTAGTCCTACAACTTCAGCATTTTCCCTACTGTTCATCTAAGTGCCATAGTTTATCTGTTTCCTCGTTTTAAATTACATTTACACGAAAAGCGAATCAATTTAAATTATTTTGAAAAACTCAGCAGCACACATTTTCAGATGTGCAAGAGCTGCAAAGTGCATAATTTATTAGAAGAAAGGCAGAACCAGAATAAGGCCCTATTGCCATACCATATGGATCACCTTCAGTAAGAATGAGACAGACACCTCCCCGTTGGTTTCAGTGACCCTGCTTCCCACCCATTCACTACATACGTATGGGATGAGTTCGGCTGGAGATTTGTTACTAGCCTCTATCTAAAAAACCCACAAAAATCATAAAACCCCAAACACAGCAGTCAAAACTAGTATAAGCAACACAAATGTACTGCCACAAACACCAGGTAGATTTTTAAGGACTGGTATGTTACATCTCCATCAAATAGACTGCATTAAACTAACAGGTTTTTTACAGGAACTTGGTATTTCGGGAAGTACAGGGAGAATGCTACCAAGAATGCTGAGCCACCAGTCTTTTGTATTCTCGGAGCTCCTGAAACTCAGCACGCAGCTCGGCACACCTAAATTGGATCAGATGGCAAGAGGTGCAGAAGTACCTTGTTTTTCTTCCTCCCCTCAGCATCCAGTTCCACTCCTCAGCACGGCTCACCTCCTCTATGCACATGCACCGCTCCCAGAAAGTGCTCAGAAGAGGCTGCGTGTCTCAAAATAACAACCATCCAAAACAAAAGCTTAAGCACTTAAACAAAAACACGAAACAAAAGAAGAGAAGGGGGCGGAGGAAAAAAAAAAAAGTAGTGGAATAAATCCAACCGTAGCTTCTTGGCAGCTCAGCGAGCCCCTAGCAAGTGCCAGCAGTTTCAAAAGAGCTGTAATCTCTAAACTGTTATCAAGGTTTTATCGCACTCGAGTTCTTATCGAAACCAAACAATCACTAGAACAGCAGCTGATAAGGCATCCTGACAAGGTAATTTCAGCAATTTAAATCCGCAGCTACAGCCATCATACACCGCGAATATTTTAACACTCTTTCCAGTTTAACCTCTAATCTCTCTTCCTCTGTTCTTTCCAAACACAGGGCCAATTTTTCTCTCTTACAGCCGGGCGCCCTTCCTGCCATCGCTCGTGTTACGGGCAGGTGCCCTTTGAGCTCTCCCCTTCGGCATGTGCAGCCCATCCACCAACACCGGCTTGCTTAATCAAAAGGATCATTATTTACTCTCTGAATTCGAGTGGCCATTTTCCCTGGCTTGACATCGTTAAAAGCGGTGGTTACATCTGTCACGAGCTGCTGTGTAGGAAAGGAGAGGGAAATCAAAGGCAGCAACCATGGTGCAGGATCAGCCTCAGCCCTGGTGTAATTTGGTGTAACACAATAGAAATATTTTATTTGTAGCCCTGTGGGATTTTCACCTAGAACATCTCACCCACATGTCGCAAAGCAGGATTAGCTCAGGAGCCTATTAGCTCAATGTTTCCTATTCCAAAAGCATTCATCAGCCAGAAAATCCAGTATCTTTTTCTCCATTTTTTGGAGACTTGTTACATCAGGCCAGATTTTGATTTACAGGACATCTGAAAATATTTATTCATGCTAAATGTAGCTGGCAAGTGACATCCAAACCCAAACCAAAACCAGCTACCTCTACTGGACAGAAGCATCAGTCAATCTGATGCAACTTCTTCTGGCCACTAGACACTGTCTTGACACAATTCCTAATTATTTCTCTCATGCTGGAGCAGCAAAGCGATATTAAGCTACGAACACATTCCTGCGTCTCCAAAGCTAAGCAGCAACTTGCCTATGTCACGTAACATTTATGTACATAAGACAGGGCAGAGCAGCTTTAGAACCACCCGAGTTTACCCTCGGCTTTGCACAGCTCCTGCGGGGCCGGGGAGCCGAGCACAGCTCTTGGGCAATCGCCCCGGGCACACCCAGCATCTGCAAGGGCACCAGCACCAGTCGCCGCAGCTACTGAAGTGACTCCAGTAACTGGAGGAAAGTTTCTGGACTAAACCACAACTGGGTCCCTTCTGCAGTGCCATAACTGACTCTGTCAGAGCTGTTGTCTTCATACGAACAGAAAGTGAACGGTGTAAACTAGAGAAATTGCTCAATTCCCTCAGGTTGAACTTTCAAAATCAGGAAAGGGAATTCAAGATTTCTTGGCATATGCACACAGGGGAAAAAAAACAACCAGATGCTGCAAAAAACAACAAATCCCTTCACTAAGGACAGAAAATTCCTTTACACCCCATTTCAAAAACTTTCTTCAATCACAACTTAATGAATCAAGAGACAAAACAGATGCAAAACCCCATTTTCCTCTATAAATCATTGTGTCTAATATGTGAAATGCAAACTAATTTGTTTAAATTACAAGACTTAAATGTGGTTATAGAAATAATAGAGTGTCTTCAGATTTTAATCAGGAAAAATATAACTTGAGTTTCAGAAAAATTACCCAGCTCAAGTAGGAACTGAACATACAAATATAACACGGTACCCTTTGCTAGCCCAAAGACAATGAGTTATTTCCATTCTCTTACTGTGTAAAGACTAATCATTTTTTCATTCCTGAATACCTCCGATTGGGACAGTACTGGGTCTCTGGCATCAGGGAAACCCACCAGAAGTTAACTGATTTACTGGGTTTGAAAATCTTGATGTGTTTGCGTATTGCTCGAAAGGAGGCTATACTAAGATCCAGATAGCGTAAGTATCTAATACAAAGGAAGAAAACAATCACCTAGTTCTAAAAACACACACAATTTGTACCAAAAGACACATCATCTTTGTGTTCCTCTTCCACGGCTTTTGGAGGAGGTTATTGGGGTTGGATATTGTATTCAGATGGATCTCTCATATAATTTTTGCACCCCTGAGTCCAACTGGTTTGCTTCAAGAATGAATGAATGTTACAGTTAAACCCATTTCTTCAACCAACCCCTGAGCACGCACAGCAAACTCGCCTGTGAAAGCACAGTTATACTCAGCATTTAAAACACCCAATCCAACCTGCCGTAAACTGTCACTTCAGGCATTTATGGCAGACAGTAAACACATGCTTATCAGAGAACAACTGCACCCTGTGAGCTCAGCCAATGGAGCAGCATTTCTTATCAAATCAACGGCTTATCAGGGAACCTAACAAAAATAAAGGTTACACCATATGGTCTCCTCCTTTTTACCTCTGCTCCATCCAGACGTATGACTTCAATTAAAGCTACTTTGCTCAGGCTTTGTAGACTTGCTTCCTCCTTGTCTGCCCTTGAAAGCAAAATCCTACCTTTAGAGCAAGGCCCATGGAAACAACCCCCACAAAACCCTGCCGAACTTGACAAATATCCCATCGACCTAGCTTTTGTGACCAGAGGCCCCACTCGTGCCCACCTGCTCGGATAGATAGCCTGCCATGGCAGGGTTCACCCTGCTTTAGCCCCGTGCCCTGCGCACGCCCGGCTCCTGCACCTCGGCCACAAAGCCAAGGGCAGAGGCATCGCAAGGGACCCCGGTGCGCTTCTGCGTGAGGTGGCGGGGATGCGGGCACAGCCACTGGAATCGCCTTTCAGTTCTATCAACGGAGACCATCTCCACCGTTAGTGCCAGACAGCAATTTGGTTAACCATATTAACAAATGAAAACGAAAAAGAGTAATATATTAGGAAAGAACTCAAATTCCCTTATGTCTCCCTTTCACCAGGAGTTGTCTAAAAACAGTAGCTCACGATGCTTGCGTAAAGGGTTGCGCGAAGAAGGGCATTTCTAAAACGCACAGAAGCAAGTATTTTTGTTTAACCAATACAATCATTAAAGCTCCTGCAAAATGCACATTTGTCTGCACAAAACGAGTCATTCCCCCTTCTGCAGTCGGTACGTACCACACTGCAGCCCCGCTCTCTTCCTGGCAAAGTAACAAGAGCCCCTTCAAACGGAATAGCTTGGATCTAACTTACCGCCTGTAACTTAAATGAACTTGATTAACAATCATCTAATTCACTGTTGCTTAACAGTTGATACCATTATTAGATCACCTTCCATCCAACAGTTTACAGCAGTGGCACTGGAAAGTAACGACAAACCAGGAGCCAGACGGATACCGAGAAGCAGGTTTCTTGTGTGATTATTCACCCTGTTTTCTCAAACATTTGCTATTAAATTAAATGCAACCGTTTGTATTTACATTCATACAAGTAAATGCCTAAATTAAAAAGGATCCGCAGAATTTCAGGTGCTGAGCTGCTGACAGTTGGCAAGGTGTACTTCACACTATCTGAAGCCTCCTCTGCTTCCAGGGAACAGGCTGGTGAAGTTACTCAATACGGGCAAGAGACCCTCTTGATTTTTTTTATTCAGATGAGGTTTTTCAGATTAAAAAGCAGCTGTCAGCACCATCACAAGACTAGATGAATAATGACTTTTAAAAAATTCAGTAGAAGCAGCCAGACTACTCACTCACCACTTTAAACTACACAGTCCTGGTCAATCCACACTCCTAATCTCGACATGTGAAAGTTCATTCTAACTCACCTATCCCATCGGATATTATAAATTAACCTGAAAAACAGAACTGCCCTGTAAAGTGGTCTATTATTTCTCTCTGCTTTTGATATGACCTAAGAATAAAGCTTTTGGGGTCTATAATCTGTTGTTGACAACACTTTATTTTGCTGTGCTCTATGACCTGGAACAAGAAACATTCATTTGTACTTACAGACAGAAATTAATTTTAATCAGTATTACCCAAATTGCTGCAGTGATATTTACTAGGTTTTGAGAGCATAAAACTCGCTTCTCTCTGTGCCATCACCAAAGGTAATCAACACGATATTTTTCTTACAAGGTGAAAAGACATCTTCCTACTATTCTAGAGAGACTTGGACAGGCTAGAGAGCTGCATGGAGAGGAACCTAATGAAGTTCAACAAGGGCAAGCGTACGGAGGAACAACCCTGTGCACGAGTACAGGTTAGGGGTTGACCTGCTGTAAAGCAGCTCTGCAGAGAGGGATCTGGGAGTCCTGGTGGACAGCAAGCTGTCCATGAGCCAGCAATGTCCACTTGTGGTCAAGAAGGCCAATGGCATCCTGGGGTGCATTAAAA
The DNA here is from genome assembly GCF_965231255.1 of Vanellus vanellus. Classification (NCBI taxonomy): domain Eukaryota; kingdom Metazoa; phylum Chordata; class Aves; order Charadriiformes; family Charadriidae; genus Vanellus; species Vanellus vanellus. The sequence goes on from NC_138921.1 coordinate 8,998,077, forward strand.
AGAGTGTGGCCACCAGCAGGTTGAGGGAGGTCATCCTCCGCCTCTGCTCTGCCCTGGTGAGGCCACATCTGGGGTACTCTGTCCCCAGTGGGACAGAGTCTGGGCTCCCCGGTTTAAGAAAAGACAAGGAACCACTGGAACGAGTCCAGTGGAGGGCTACAAAGATGATCGAGGCACTGGAGCACCTCTCTTATGAAGACTGAGACCTGGGTCTGTTTAGCCTGGAGAAGAGAAGACTGAGAGGGGATCTCATCAATGCTTATAAATATCTAAAGGGTGGGTGTCAAGAAGATGGAGCCAGACTCTTTTCAGTGGTGCCCAGTGACAGGACAAGGGGCAACAGGCACAAACTGGAACACAGGAAATTCTGTCTGAACACACGGAAAAGCTCCTTTACTTTGAGGGTGCCAGAGCACTGGAAGAGGCTGCCCAGAGAGGTTGCAGAGTCTCTTTCTCTGGAGATACTCAAAACCATTTTGGGTGCATTCCTGTCCAATCCGTTCTACGTGAACCTGCTTTGGCAGTGGGGTCGGACTAGATGATCTCTGAAGGTCCCTTCCAACACCTACTATCCTGTGATTCTGCTGCCACACAGCCAAGCACACACCCTCCTTCAGAGCTTTGCAACTTGGCCACTGCTGCTCATAATTCTTACAGCTTGACTGAAGAGGGAAATGACTCCAGATTGAGGCAAGGTATGAATTTAAAGAGTAATATTCCTTTCAGACAAGGAGTCTTTTCCAGTTCAGTTTAACACACTGAATTAAACTGCTAAGAGAGCCACGTGGTGAGCTCTTTCGGGTCATTTCTTCTTGTAAACAAGCTCTAAAAATCTAGGGGCTGCTGAAAATGCTGCATGGGATACCAGCTCTACCCTGAGGAGCATCCTGCCACCTTGGCTCCCGGTTCTACACCTCCTGCCTGTGCTGCAGCTTAGGTCCTTGTTGCATGACTAAGAATGGTCTCAATCTAGAAGAACTTTCCTATTGATTAGCTGTCTTTTTTCATTAAAATATTTGAAAATAGTTACTCATCTATTCTTTCAATACTATCGACACCTTCCTTTCTGAGAAAAAACATGAAAGCAGTTCCAATTTTTTATTATTATTTTTTAAATGATTGCCATATAAATCTGTACTGTCTTCATGGATTACTCATGTATGCTGTTGTTATCAAGCCAGGTTAAATTTAGTTCTAATGTAATGCACTGACATTAGAACCCAGCGAACTCAAACACAAACCCTCCTTGATAAGCAAGCAATAAAAGCCTGTCCTTTATTGCCACCAAGGTAATTCATACTTTAATATATCTATTATTTCAGTACTAAGATTATTTTACTGCAGCAAATTGAATTCCTCATGGAGGAAATAAAAGGAAAAGCGTGAGAAATGCTGAAGCAAAACTCAAGATTCTGTGAGAGACTAGAGAACAAAAAAACTCACAGAAACCAAAACTAGTACTGATATTACAAGAAAGGATAGTTTAGAATAAGATTACTTCTCACAGTGTTGCTGGAATAATTTGAAGATTGTCAAGACTAAGCATTTCTGTAATGCACTTCACTCAAGACTATCAGAGAAGAAGCATTAAACAGCTCACTTCACAGGCGCCTCAAGGACAGGATTCCCAGTTTCGAACAAACAAACCTGCAGTAGGCAAAATGCTGCGAGTGAGAATCCGAGCCCTTATTTCTGACTCATGCTTTCTCGCTATTGCAAAATGCTTCCCTTTCCACAGCCTGGAACTGATTTGCAAATTATTCTTTCACTAGCGCTCAAAAAATTGGGAATGGGTTGAAAGATCACGGGTAGTCCTGAGAATTTACCTAATTTGTGCAAAGATTTAGAAGGCAAGTTAACCATCTGCTGTATGTTGGAACAGCTGAGAATCAGAACTCTTGTTCCCATTCGTGATCTTAACTCCACAGGCTCCAGAAATGTTTTCATTAACACAAATTCTGTATTCAGAGAATCCCACACCGCTATCGTCATCCTAAATCCCCACTCAATTCTTTGTACCACATGACATTTCTTGATCAATAGTAATATGATTCACAAATTGGTAAAGGATTTGGAAACAGAGTTTGTATTTTATTCTTCAGAAATCTCTAAGACCTTAATTATAGGGAGGCTAATCTTCACCCCCCCAAGAGAAGAACATTAACTAGTTCATTTCTAATCACTAGTCAATGTAATACAACTGATACTTCGCTAATACAGGTTTACTACACTTTAATGGGAGACTGGAATACAGATGAAGCAGCTCAACATGAGCTACAGCCAACGCAACCTAAAACCTTTCCACTCCAGGCAGATATTGCACAGCTGTGGAGCGGTTCACGTGAAGCGAGTTGCTCTCCAGGTCGTAGCAGACAGATGTCCGATGTCAAAAGCCCCCCCACCACCATCAGTACTGCCTGCCGGTTGCACCAGGAGGTGAAGCAGAGAATAGCCCATCAAGAGCCCACGAGCAAAGGGAGAGGGAGGAACGGCCTCATTTGTTACCGTTATTAATGTGTTCAGCATGGTAGCGTACAAAGGCTGGTATGGGGACAGAGGCTCACCAGATGGTGTACACATCTCAGCAGAGAACGTCCTTCCCTTAAAAGACCTAAGCCTACAATTTAAAGAGGCAGCATAACACTGGCGTCAAACCTGAGCAGTAAAGAATTGTGTCATTTTGTTAACTTCATCGGACTTGGCTTTTCCCATTTTTTCAGCTGAAGATACATAAGGAGGGGAAAAGGGAAGGCAGAATAATCCCAGCTGAGCTGGTCACATGGCTTCCACAGGGAGAGGGGGAATTCGGAAAGACTGCAAAGGAAACTAAAGCAGCATCTGTTTTGATTTGAGGAAGAAGGCTTGTCTATGCATTAAAACGCAGTCAGATAAAACACGAGATCCAACACTTGTTTAGTGCTCAGTAATGGCTCGGACACTTCTCACGGAAAAACAGGGCTGATGTTTGCACTCGGTAGATGCCAGATGAGAAAGACAGATTTAATCAATGTTGTTAAAAGTGAAGCAACCTTTTTCTATGTTTAGCATTACAGTCCAGAATCTCCCATCGGAGGATAAGTCTATTGTCATTGAGGCACTTCAAGCTTCTCCTTCAGATGAAGATGTGCCATACGGAAGAATCAGGGTCTAAGGAATTAAACGAGTTTACAGTATATTTTTTTTCCCCAGTAAGATAACTACAGAGTGGTTTCTCAGTAACAGAAGAACTGAAAACAGAATTGGGATCTCTACCAAGTACAGCACAGTGTTGTAAACAACTACCACCCTCACCAAAAACAAAGTTGGAAAATAAGGAAAAGAGTAAGAAAAAAATAAAACAAAAATCAGAGTAGTTCTACCTTCCATCACCCACCAAACCAAAATCAAGCAGTCAAAACATGCGGGCTGCACTCACACAACAGAAAAACTAAAGAGGAAGGCAGGACCAGAACCATTTCCCTGAAATCTCCCATCTTCAGCTACACACGGCCACAATTCAGCAGGCTCCTTTTCACTGACTGCCACAGAAAGCCCGTCTTGCCCCGGCATAGTCTGGCGGACGTTCCCACAACAGCAGAGTCCATGATTAACTGGGCTAACACAACCCTGCACTGGCCACTAGACAGTGAAAGTTTGTTCTTCCCTACAATGAGAACAAGAAATGATCAAAGCCAGAAAGATTAACAACAAAAGAAAAACATAAAAATCGGTGAAGTGAAAGCTACAGTACAGGACTGTTACAGAGACAAGTTAATTATTAACACTGAGGACTCGCCATCCCCTAAATCTTTAAAAATGTTTAACTAGCAGTTAGAGCCACAGTAAGGAAAGATCGTGTTTGAGTCGTCTTTCCATTTTGTAGAGGAGGAAATGGAGGTGAGGAATGAGCTCTCTTAAAGCCACAGAGAAAGGCACAGCAACCCGAATAAACTGTCTCTGGCTTCTAATCCCACCTGTTAGATTTAAACTCCTCTCCTCTGGTTTATTCTCTTACAAACCTCGATCAAGAAAGTGGAAATCAGTATCTTTTAAGTAGCAACATTCTTATTTGTCAACTGAAAAGCACTTGCCACAAGGGACATAAAAAAGACTGACCTTTGACATTTTTGAAAGCTCAATAAATGACAATAGGAAGCAAAATTGTATCATGCACCAATAAACTGTAAATTATTTTATGATATGAGAGGTTATTTAATCTAAAACTATAACTATTAAGGAGAGTGATAAGAGATAAGGAAGGTAAAGACTCAGGGACTTTTCAGTCTCATATCTTATCTTTTCTAGTGTAATATTAACCAGCTTGATTCACAATATCCCAGTCACTTTGTGATCTTTCCACAGTTGAAAACAATTAGCAAATGTGAAGTATCCAGAACTTTGTTCAGTTGTGCCACTAAAACAATACAATCCTGTTTTTGATCACATGTTCAAGCTACAGTAGCACCAAGGCAGGGAAGGTGTTAATCCTGTAGGGGGGGGTTATTAAACCTGCATAAACTTTATTCTGATTTTATTCTGAAGAGGACAGTATGAACTCTTGCTACTCCTCTACAGTCACCACACTTTAATCCACTTGGCAAGGATTAGTAAACTGCTTTCTAATACGTGGTTTGACATCTCTCTAACCAATGATGCGACATTTCGCAGCAGGCATTGATTTATGTTAGAAGTCTACAAGAATAGTCACATTAATAAAGCTGATTGTGTATCTCATCACAGAAATTATTTAATGATGGAGGTACTGTCATGCACATTCACCTGTACCCAAAGAAAATCAATTTACCAGCTACACCACCCACTCACTGTTAAATCTTTTATTTAGCTTGCATCATTATTGATTTTAATTGAAGAAGTCATGATTCGTCATAGCTTGTACTGCCTGAAAACTAAAATCTCTTTAATGTGCTGTTAAAATTGCAGGTGGTTTTGTCCACAAACAGTGGAATGCGTATTGCTCAACTAAGTCCTCGTATCACAAGCCTGCAATCACACACCGCAGCCTATGATTGTTTTAGCTCTTGTAAACTGTTGCTATTGGATAAGACAGCTCCAAGCAGAATACTGGGCTTGGCTGGTTGGAGAGAGATATATAGTATTTTATTAAATATAATTTATCCTCCTCTCCTCTAAAGCCTCTATCCTGCCAAGATTTATTCATATCAATAATCTCTCAACTTCAAGAGGTTAATGAGTATAAAATATTGGTGTGTGCTGCAACCTTAGGGACATAATTTCACATAGACTTCTCTGCTACTTAAGCCAACGCAGTGGCGAGAAGTGTGGAACCTTCCTCCCCCAGGTCACTGCTGCTCCTGCGCCCCAGCAAAAGCGATGGTGCGCATCAGGAAACTGGTGCGGCTAAAAACAAACTGCCCCCAAAAATGAAAAAAACAAAACAAAACAAAAACAACCCCAACACAAAACAACAAAAAACCAACCCAAACAAACAAAACCCCCAATCCCCAAACCGAAAGCACAAAAACCCGAGCTCACCACGATCCCAACCCACAGCTGTCCCGCCACAAGGGAGCAGCAGGCGTTCGGAAGAAAGCCAGCCGGGAAGAGGCAGGAGTGCTTCTTTGCAGCAGTGCTAGCTTGGAGCCTGTATTAAACCTTGTGCCAAAAGTATATGCAATAAAGGCAACCCACATAGCATTAAAGAGCAAACTCTTTCTGGAGGTGGCTGTTCGGCAGCTATTTTGGGCCAACCAAACAAGAATGTTATGTTCTCGGATGACAAGAGTGCTGTGTTAAGAAAAGGGGCAGGCCAATAAAATACAATCCACACTTGCACATTCTCTTCCCTTCTAACACAGAGCTGTCTTCAGCCATTTTACGTACCGATAGCTCCTTGGCCGACCCTCGCTGACGCTGCCCAAAATGAGGTGTTTCAACACATGCTTATGTTGCAAACAACATTCAAAAGCTTTTCCTTTTGTTGCAACATTGAACCAAAACAAACTTTGAAATCGCAGAAGCTGCAACAAAACAGATTTGTCATTCTCCACGCCAGCTTTAATCCTCACACCACAGGAGCCTGAAAGCAGAGCCAGGGATACTTTCCGCTCAGGACTGCCTGAGCTGTATTTCAGCATGTTCTTGGAAGCTCATCATCCAGTTCCTCCACAGACTGTGCCACCAAGAGCCGCTAACACGGGGAGATGGGTGAGGCCTCAAGAACTTGATATTTCTCAAGGGAAAATAATATCCTGTTTTTCTCCGCTGGGAGGGTGGATGGGGAAAAACAACCTGTGGAGGCAGCTTGCAGCCACCATTACACTATACAAAGGCAGAGCAAACATTTCCCACCCACAGAGCTCACCCTTAACCCCTACGTCCTGAGCAATTTTCCCATTTATCTGATTCCATCTGCTTGATGAAGTTACACCACCTATCATTAAGGCAGCTCTAGATACACAGAGGGATGGATACATTACCTCATTAGATTGAGAACAGATATTTTATTAAAAACATTTTTAAGCAGCTGCAGAGCACCTAGAGAGATGAGAACTGACCTACTCAAATGTTGCTGCTCCCCCACAGCTGACTCACTGCTACCTTTAGCTCTGCACGGTAATAGCAATGATATCTATCTCTTTTTCCCTCTTGGTATAAATATTAACTTGAACCCAAAAGCCCGGTCAGATTTGAGTGGAGATTACATAGCTTTTAATTTGACACACGCTCCTCATCAAAGAGGGGTTTTTCCTCTTGAAAACAGACCTACGTGCTCTGTGTGTCGGGGAAATACAGAACCCCCCACCTTTGATCAGCTATGGAACATCTGCATCCGTTTCAGAAAAACAATTCTGTCAGACATTTCAATGAGCTACCGCCAGGATACTCTCCCCGAATTACCAGGAGCCTGGAGAGGCAGCAACTCTGAAGAGCTATGTCAGCTCTGAACACCTCCCGCTCTCTGCCAGCGTATGTCCGGAGCAAGCGGCCGTAAATAGGAGGGTAAGAGACATTCTCCATCTCAGAAAGAAACAAGGGGAAAACAGAGCTGGAAGAGTCCCTAGGCTTTGCAAAATAAAATAAAATAATATAAAACCAAAACCAAAACAAACCCTCCAGCTCTCAAGATCTGAAAGATGGAAATCTCCCAGCATCCTGCAGCAGCAGCCAGATGGTGTTCCTGCACTTACCAGGGCCTAGAAGAGCCATTGGGGCTAAAGGGCAAAGACAACCAACCAGTTGTAACCACACAACTTACTAGCACCTGGCAGATAATAAATGCTACCACTTAAGAAACCTATAGAATAAGCTACATTTGGCTCAAGAGCTTCAGCTAAAGGTAGCTGAACAGCCATGAGTATCACAGCCGGTAACAGCAGCTCAGGACAGCACTTTTCTATATTCCTTCCCATTATCTTTGATGAGGAAATGATGGGGAGCCACAAGTCCTCTGAAAACCAGACCCCACTCTTGCACAGACGTTCTAGGATGCTGAAGTCATATTTATGCCCAGAAAAACCCAGCATGAGACCTGAAGGTGTGAACTTTGCTAATACACCAGTGTGCCTCTCCACTGACCTAGCAGCAGCTCTTCTAAGGGTCAGACTTCAGCTTCATTCTTGCTGCTGAATTAATCAGCGGGTTTTCAGTTCGGATTGCCAACTGAAAAATGGAGCCAATGAGTGCAGATGCTGGCACTCAGGGAGCTGGACCAGATCCACCATCTCATTTTGTACAGTCACTCCACAGCTGTCAGAACAGTTATGGTCATTACCAAACAGGGAAAGAATGGAACCAGATACCTACACAAAAGCGTCTATATTTTATAATCAACTTTCTGAGCCATATGTTGGGTTTTAATCCACAAAAGCATTCAGAGATAATCTAGTGTGCAAATAGAAATTAGAGGATTTAGGATATTTCTTTGCAAGACTCATTTTTCACACACATTATTTACCTACACGAGAATATACCTAGCAAAAGGATGCTGGAACTTCCCCTAACCTTGTTCACAACAGGAAAGTAAATGACCTGGAAGTATAGATGAATATTTGTTTATCCACAGCTGTCTTAGCTACTAATTCATCCGTCTCTAATTCTTAGCTTCAAAGGTAAGATTAAGAACAGTTTTGATCTTTAGTCCAAAGAACAGGTATGGGCCAATGATGCACCGGGATGCTGGGAGCAAAAGTAAGGACAGAACCTGCATGTTTGATTAAAATGTGGGAATGTGGGTTTCTTGCATTAAAACATCAGCTCACGAGCACTCTACATTGCCAGTTTATCTCCATTCATCAGCTATGCTGAACCCAGAGAACATGCAGTTCAGTCAGAAGGCTTTTCCCTTTCTGATTCATACCGATATCAAGGAATCCGTAGCATCCCCTCAGTGTCTCTCACCTGTGCAGCACATTTACTTGTTCTGGGAGAAATTGTTTCCCTTGTAAGGTACTGCTTGAAGTAGTCCTGTATTTTATGCTCCTAATTCAGAGCTACATTTCCTCTGGGTTTCTGTAAGCTCCAACTGGCAACAACTATTGATTACCGCAGACATTCTCCTCCTCTTTACCACTACTTAAACAAACGTAGAAAAATCCTAGACAGCATTTCTCAAAAAATAGGCTGGTAAAACCAGAAGCTATCTTATCTCAGCACTGTACAGAGTATGTACGGCAATCTACTCCCAGGGAACAACTCCATCTAAAGACGATAACTGCAAGAAAATTCTTAATGCGGGAAGCATTTCAAAGCAAATACAGAGACTTCCATACAAGTGCTAATCTTTTAAATAACTTCCCTCCCATTGTACAGCTTGCCAAAAGGTGATTTTCTGACAGCAAAGAATGAAGCGTCAGCATGGCAGGGCTAACTGGGTTGATCGTTTACATTTTCTTCCTATACTGATGTACTTTTATACAAGGGCCATACAAGATAAAAATACGCGGATAGTTCCAAGAACATTTAAATAGATATTTTAAAAGTCATATATATATGTATATACATATACACATAAACCATACACATATATACACGCAAGCAATATTTATGGTTATTTCAACAATTTGAAAGAAAAAAAGCCAAAGAAATAGATAATTTTTTCTACATCCTATATTTGCTATTCATAGGACATTAGAATAAAATACTGTTAAAAATGTATTTAAGTGCTACTAGAAGAAAATAAGGAACAAATTTACATTCTCTGTATCTACACTATTAGCCAGCTACACAGTGTATTACTTTAGGCTTCCATGAGGTATACTGGATAAATACCTAGTAAGGGAATGATTGACACCCACTCAATTTAGCTGGACAGCACATTCCTCAATAAATGTGAAAGGAAGGCAAAATAGCATTATGAAAAATTTTCAGAAAAATATCTGGAAGTACTGATTTTTCACTCATTTTACCCATATTCCCCACAAAAGCAAAGTCATCAACGACCAGTGGTGATGCACTGAGGCAGATGATTTGTCCTCAGTGAGGCGGCCGTGCCTGGGAGCTTGGTAGCACCACACACACCTTTACTCTGATTTACGGAGCCCCCCTGGTTTGCGCGTAGGCCTGAGACGAACCGTGTTCAGCTGCAGTTTCAGTGCCCGCAGTGCGTGGTTTCAGGTTAGGAAATAACTACCTGGTAAACTGAGCTGGAATTTGCAACACACATGGGGACAAGAGAAGCCAACAGGGACTTCCTCCTTCACCCACATTCATGTTTCCCGCACTCGCACTGAGCCCCAGGCCCAACGAAGCCAACTTTCATCCAGACCACTGTCTTGCTCCTGAATCACTTCTTGCAGAGTAACTTTGCCAGGTGGCACAAGCTCCAGCTGAAGCTGCTCTTCATTGGGAAAGCTGAACCATCAGCTCAGATGTCCCTCTCCCCTTGAACAGGCTGCTGAACCTCTGCTGCAGGCTCTTTCCTATCCACTGGGTTTCTTGTGGGGAGCAAATATAGGATCTCTCTCTATTCCTCAGACACTTTTATACATTTCATTTTCAAGAGGTCCATTGGACTTTCCCCACCTGGTTTAAGTCAGCCAACTTAAAAGTTGGTGGACGGGGCGGGGGGAAGAAAAATCACACACATGATTGCACCAGGCAAATTACCCATAGGAAAAGCAAGACAGAAGTAAGCAGGGTGCCATCTACTCTCAGAAATGCTATTGACTTATTAGGACAATGCCCAAAAGATATGCAGCTTGGCTGCCCCCGGGACCCTGTCCTGCCCCTATTCGTAAAGGCCCACAGCTGAGCGCAGGGCACAGCCCATCCTGGCTTGAGCACGGCTGTGACAGAGCTTTACTTAAAACCAACCAAACAAAAAAACCCAGTGTGGAAAGAGGGAAGATTACAGGTAACTGCTAGCTAAATAAATAAATAAGTACATTGCTCTTTAAGTGCAACACAAATACGGCAGAAGCTTAGGGACAAGACAGTTGAGACAAAATGACTCTGCACACATTTAAAAAACCTTATGAACTCTCTTTCTTTCTATGCAATCAGCCTAATTACACTTATGTAGAAGTCTAATTACACCTCTGCATTAGCTACCAGTGAAGTGTTTCTTGGGTTATTTCTGAGCAGTCTACAATTAAATGAGCCTCATCCATTAAGTGACACTTTGTGTGTGTAGTCTTACTGCTCCAATTATGTACCTCGAATCAGCCCCTGAAAATCCTCCTTGCTGCCAAAGATATCCCCATGAAAAATGAAGGATATTGGAGGTGGATTGAAAAACACCGCTGACATTAAAAACAAATGCTGTTATGCAAAGCCCTGTGCTTTATTTAAATTTGTGCTGCTTGAGATGCAAACAAGACTCATTTCACTACATGGCTGTGCTATTCATTTATTAACTATTCCGCATGAAATCCATTTCTAAATGATTTCACTAAAGTTCATAAGCCATTTTAGAACTCAGAAACTGATGAAAAAGAAAATGATCCAGCAGTTACAAACCTTGAACTAAAAGCCTGATTGAAATAATTTTATTTCTCGATTTAAACAGCATATGAAATTGGATTCAATCCCAAAATCATTACGTGCTCTTTTTAATTAAAACTTATGAAGGTTGTAGAAAGTGGTTATACTTTCAGAAAGAAGGAACTGCTTTCTGAGTTTACTGCTGTAGTAGCCTATGACTGACATTTGGCAACAGCCAACAAACGGGGCAAACAGAACAAGGTTGCCACATTTTTGCTTTGGTGATATATGCTTTAATATCCAAAATCTGGTATTCACAAGCACTATGACTTCAGCTGGAGATAGCTAAGCTTCCTCCTCTATTTTCTAGGCATCGGTAGCTCGATGTAAACAAGAAAAAAAAAAACTGCCATAGACTGCAATTTGCTTAGTGTCATCATCTCCCACCTCTTAAGGGGGGTTCTGAAACCCTACATATAAATAATACTGACAGTAAAGGGTTTTGAAGGCTGGGTGAATTATTTTTATATAGATATATTTATTTAAACAACCTTTCCCACTCTATTTAAACAGGTTCCTGGGCAAAACAGAGTACAAACTTTCTTACATGCCCAGACCTATGGACAGGCTTACAGAAGTGGTTCACACGATTAGCAACTCTCCAAGCTCTTCCCCAAGCGGGTGAAGAGGAGAGCTACATTCCTCGTAGAGCTCAATGGGGCACTTGAACCACCACTTGTAGAAGAGACACATTTGTGCCTTGGCAAGGTGAGCAAGAGAGTTGAACTGCGCCTCCACAGACCTGTGTGCCCTGTAAACCCAAAAGGATGACTCCAAAGCTAGCTCAGAGTACCACCCATCGCTACCACAGTGCTAACGCCCCAAGGCTGTTCTCTAGCTCCTTTATCATTTGTAACTTCACCTGCAAGCAAAATTCAGTCCATGTTTCAATGGAGAGACCATGCCTCAGTCTATGTCCCTTGCAACTGTCTTGCGTTCACCATGGCTAAAATAATGTTTTTTCCTCTTCTGCATCCCTCCTTGCCAGTGAACTCCAGCACTGGCCTGTCCACAAGCAGAGTATTGTTTTCAACTTGATACCCACATTGCATTCCCATAACCACAGTGGCTTTTGAATATTTTCTGCTTCACTGTACTAACATCCCTCTTTTCTTTCCACACAGGTGAAATGCTTGCCCAGAGCCGTGCTGCACATCCTTCACTGTAGCCACCTTAGAGCCATTTACCTCCCCTGTCACTGTAGGGCTGCTGCAAAGGTCCCTCCTGCCTTCCCCTCTGAGCTGAGCATCCTTCCCTTCAACCGCTCCAGTCAACTCTCTTTAGTCACACCAAACCTGAGCAGCTTCTTTTCACTTTCAAGACCTCCACAGCCTCCCCATACCCCACTCAGCTCTCACACAGGCACACCGACTACTATGGCCCTGTCTCCCAGTGTGGACTTGTTAATGTTTTAAAAAAACAAGTTAGAGCATCATGCAGCATATTTCTTGGGCAAGACCCAAAGTCACAACATGATCCATTTATTACACGTGTATTTGCGCTTACAGAACAGGACGTTGCCACAATGCAAATCCCCCCCTCTGAAAGTTAATGGAAAGTGAAACAGCGCAAAGTTGAATTTCTCTGCTGTGCACTGAGCTGCAGCTGAGAGTAGTGTTGTTCTGTGCAACTCAGGAGGAAAGATCCATCAGCCAAAAAGCAACAAAAGACTCAGCCACGTACCCCTTTTTATGCAAGTATGCTGTATGCAAATGAAATCCAACCGAAGATATCACTACAATGTTAATGAAACCCTAAAGCACTGAAAAAATAAGCATCAAGGGAGCGTAAAAGTGTATTTTGAAACCATGGTATGCTATTACAGAAAATATGACTACCTCGGTCACCTTTGCCCAACAGCCTTTGCATAGTACAGAAACATTTGCCATCTGCAGTATTACTGAATAGGCATGTGCTCATCAGTTTGTTAAAACAAAAAAAGAAAAACAGAAGTTTTACTCGCTTGGGTCAATAAGACAGCTGTTTAAAATCATATCATGCTTTCAGAAATAAAGATTCTTTCAAGATCCAGTTTCTTCAAGTAACTTCTGATTCACCTATGAATGAGCAGCTGCCTGTAGACCAAAGCCAGTGCTGCCAGTTCCCTTTTGCAGGATACTCAGTTTGTATCTGGACCCCAAGGGAGCAGATTTAAGGATGATCTTGATCCTACATCAGCGCTTAACTTTATACACTATCAGTAGTCCCACTGAAATTAGCACCTGACAGTTAAACAGTATGGTAACTTCTGCAAGACTCCTGCATTACATGAAAAGCTTCGATTGGTGGGAGTGCCGGTGTGCTGCCAGAAACAGAGGGACTTTCCTTAAACTCTTGGTTTGACTTAACATCCACTGAAGGCTCTACTCCTGTCAACTCTGAAGAGTGTAGGGTCATGCACCCCTATCAAGATGCATAAAAAGGGCCTCTCATGAGATACTCATAGCTACCTTCCTTCTTACATACGCTGAATGACTGTATTTGAAACTTTCAGATTGAATGTAATGGATATATCAAATCCCAGAAATGATATAGAATTCCTTGTGTAACTTAGGACCTCTGTGATATAATTATAATATGAAGATATTACAAGATCAAAGTCAGGAAACTGGTTAGGGTAAGAAGGTATAGAAGATGACTGTTTGCAAACTGCTCCAACTATTGTATTTGAGGCTTTGCAACTACTGAATACATGACAATAATGTTACTTCTGCATCTAGTTTTGCATCCTCCTTTGCTTCATTAATCTGCTTTCTTTATAAAATGTTCTAAGCAGTGCTACTCCACAATGCTATTTCCGCGTACTAATGGTGCAACTTACCTTGTAAAACCCCCCAGAGAAGAAGGATCAGCATTTGAGTAGTTTCTTCATTCTAATGCAGCACAAAATGATCCAAAACAAACACCAGCAAATTTGCATTTCAGCATGACAGCAGTGACCTCTCAAAAGTGGCAGCGCACTAAGCATGAACAACTAGGTTTGTTTCTAGGTTTGGACAAGCATTGCAAATCACCTCTGCAAAATGACGACTTTACAGGAACTTTGCTTTTAGGACAAAATCTCCATAAAACGTGCAACCTGGGTACAAATGCCAAGTGGGAACCTGCAGGACTCTTCCCTCTCTTCCCTGCTTGACCTCATTATCTGCTCAGAGCCCACTTAGCAGCTCAGTCTAACCACTGAAACCTCACAAATTAACAGCGCTTACAAGAGTGCATGAACCTTAAGTCACCTGGGGCAACCTTCCAGCGAAGAGGAGCTGCCACACGAAGTCTCATGGTTGAGCCTGAAATGAGGTTATTCTAACAGCAAGGAAAAAAACCTCTCTCAGAAAGCTCTTCCCAATTCTTACCAGCACCAATTTAAAATAAAGCCATTCACATTAAAATTAAGTGAGAGAACAAGTCTAGTTTAGCATACTAATAGCTTTCTTGAGCTCAGGTTTCTTGAGCATCTTGTTTTAACTGTGCCCTGACAGTGACGATCCTGCCCAAGAAGGTGTGATAAGCACTTCATGTGTGATAGGTCCAAGGCGGCAGCTTTCCCCTCCAGAGGGAAATGCTGTGCAAATCACTATACTGCTAATGCTGGAACGTTTGCAAATACCAGTTCAACCCGCAGGAGACCAAACCAGCAGCTGGACTGGCTCTCACCAGCACTTCACGTTCAACAGCAAACAAGGCCCTACAGCCAGGCAAGGTCAATAAGTAGGGGATGCTCACCAATACAGGTATCAATAGATAAAACAGTACTGCAAAACCACTTTGTGGCTCAGGTTATGCTTAGAAACCAACTTGAGCTAAGTTTCTTAATTGGGTTCATACTCAAACATGCTTAAACTTAGTGTTATATTTGCTGCTTGCTTCATTTCACTTTCCAAGATTCTTCTCATAAATGATTACTATTCATCCAAAACATGAGGCTTTCTACGCACAGGACAACTCCAGGGCACCCTCACAAACTCCTGTTCCACTGACACTGTTTGGATGACGGGGCTTCATCCAGATTAGTTGATGGCACACCTCTGATGTTCACCAGACGCCTAATTTCTCAAAGGGCAGTACACTTCAGAAAGCAGAAGCTAGGGAGCAGAGCTGGCTAGGGGGACAGAGCTAGGACCAGCAGGGATGAATTTAGAGCGATGGGAGGACACGAGGGAGAGAGAGGGTCAGGAGTGAGGACAGAGACAGAGCAGTGTGTCTGCAAACAGAAGTGCAGCTTAGTTGGAGAACTACGGTGTGTTTTGCAAGACCTCTGTTCTACTCATTTTTGAATGTATAAACCAAAATGGATCTTCATCACAGACTTCAGGATGCTATCTCACCATCTCAATGTCAAACACAGCAACCAAACATGTCAGTCTCCCTTCCCTCTGCCCACCCACCTGCCTGTTTTGCCGCAGACCAACATACATGTCCTGGGGTGGCAACTCCTGAGGAGGAGCGGGAAAGCACTGGTATTTGCAATGCTCTATCACAAACAAAACCTGTCATTTCCCCATAAGAGGAAATTCCTAAAATTTAACTTCCTCTTAAAGTTTATTTTTCATGACCAAACACTATTAAACTCCATGTACACAGCAGGACCTCTCATTAGAAAAAAATTCCTTGAAAAGAATGCTGATCAAAATAACAGACTGCTGTATGAATTTTTATTTTCCTTTTAAAAGTACTAGTGAAATATGAAAAAAGTTCAACAATTTTTTAAAAAACAAACAAACCAGCCACACCAAGAGGACATGACATTCCTTTCTATCACGATGGCCTCGCTTAACCAGAAACTGGAAAGAGGAAGAGCACTGGAAGGGAGAGACAGGAAAGCTTGACCCCAGCAAGCACACACCTCAAAGCTGCAGGCTGCCCTCGCTTCAGAGGGTATTTTGTTTCTTATATTTAGAAATTGCCAACATGGGGAACAACAGAAAGGGAACACTCCGAGTCACGTACAGCCCCCCATCTTGCTAATGAGACAAATTAACAAGAGGAGTCATTTTGCAGATCCCGCTTCACACGTCAGACCCATGCTGAGATTGCAAGGCAGTTCTCTCAGCTGGGTTTCCTTTGATTTGTCAACTAAACACGTACTCTGAACGAATGGATCAATCCCTTGAAATGTATCCCCTTTCACTAAGGTGTTAGGAAAGCAATGTGCTGCTTTTCCAGATGAAAGACCACAGGAAACAAATCCGTTTTTTAAAAAAAAGACTTTCAATTGTGCATGTTCCCATCACCGGGTGCAGATCTCCACTTTGACGCCTGTGCTGTGATTAAAAGCACTCCCTGTACCTCTTCCAGGAAACTCCAGTGTGCATTAAGAAACCAAATTCTGTTACAGTACAGACACATCAGCAGCCTCTGACACAGTTTGCACAAAGCCATTCCTCTCCATCTCCGCTTTGCTCTCTCCTGATGCAAGGCCACCCAACCCAAGCACACACCCAATTAACCTACAATTAAGGGCACTAAGCTGCTAAAGCTCTGCTTTTTGCTGGGAGGGACAAGAATTGGGACATGAGGGTTGGATTGCCCCTCGGGCAGTACCAGCTGCTGTGTTTTTCCCTTTTGGAGGCAGACATGACTCATCTATCTCACATGCACCAACAAGGGCTATCCAGAAAGTTTGCACAAGGGCAGAGGAAGAGTGTGGTCCCAGGACACCATGCCGGAGAGCCTTTCATCAGCAGGTGCCTTTTTTTCAGCAGCCCAGCGTAAGCCTCTGCATTACAAGATTACCATATCCTGGCTCTGAACAGAGTACCAAATCCCTCTGAAAACATTATCATCACTCTCCTTCTGAATGCACCAAGTATTACTTGGAAATAAGCATTATATTATTACGATATGGGGCTTTTTTTGTTTGGTTGTTTTTTTTCAATCTCACTTTTCTGATTCACACTCACTACCTGGAAGGGGTGGCTTGAATCTGTAACTTCTATGTCAGAAATAAAAAAACCCTCTGGGAAGCATGCACAGAGAGGTAGGAAGAAACTGGAGGGGATTAAAACTATTAAAAAGTCACTTAAATTCCCCATTTCTGAAGGAACCCAATTACAGAAATCCTGCATTCATGGCACATGAACTCATGTTTTGTCTGCAGTACATTTCTCTGTTCCTATACTCCTAAAAGGACGCTTCATGAATTTCTGGATCCAAAAGTCGTCGACAGCATTCAGTGTCAATACAGGCAGCGATCACAGCCAACAAACATCCAGTAACTAAGAAACCAAATGCCACTAAGAGCATGTGTATAATGTAAATACTTCCTCCACGATCCTCATTTGACTCAAGTCCACCATCCTACCAGGCACACCATGCACTCTAACAGTTAATACGACATTTAACTGCCAGTAGGTTTCAGGGATAACAGCTCTTTACACGGAACAGAGGCGTTTCACGTAGTTCAAAACTACCATTTCTGGCTGCAAATAAAACAGACAGAAATCACCCTGTCAATTCAATAAATGAGGCACCAAAACCCCCGTGCCTGAATTCATGGATATTATGGATGACAAGACTTAGCTCTGCAATTCTCCTGAAATCAAATCTGAAAACAGGTCAAATGATTGCCGCATACCTGAAACGTCAGCCAGATTTACTAAGAAATCCACTCAGAGTACAGGCAGGAGCTTTAGGTGTAATTTCATGGTATTGGGAGAAAGGAATGAATAATTCACTGGGTTTAGACAGTCACAACTTACCACTTTTGGTGAACTTTACCTCTGAGATTTTAGATTTATTCAAACCCAAACCACAGCTCAGCAGGTGCAAATTCATAAAAGCACCGAGTTTGCATGACTCGCTTCTAACTGAAACCACCATCTTTTTGCAAAGCGGCAGCTGTGGCAAGCGCTCTAAGAGAATAAATATTTATTCCTCCTTAAATAAAGCTGCCTTCCCACCCACGAGCGCAGGCAGAACAATCAAAGGCTTCTCAAGGACAATTAGAGGAAAAGGTCCTGCCTGCCAAAGTCAACCCTTGCCAGCACAGTGAAACCTGGGACACTAGCTCTACAGCTCCTTTGAGGAAAAAGGCTTCCGTTACAAATCCCCGAGGATTTCAAGCATGTTTCATAGCCACAAGGATTATTTCCCTCCTTTCCTGGCCAGCTCTTCCTTCAGAATTCACCAGTATCACTCCTTGCTGCTAGATAACATCAACATGATGCATCATACAGCACCTTCTCTTCCCAAGGGGCACAAATAGCATACTAGTACCAACCGCATTTTTAAGTTCAGTTTATCTATTTGCTCTGATTTCTGCTATTTTTATATCTCTGACTATTCACCTTTTAAAACAGTCTTTTGTGATGACAAATAACAAGATAGATCAATTTCTTTTTGCTCCGGATGTAAATTATTTTAATTAGGTAAGAAACAGTCCTTGTCACTGAAATTGCTAAAGATGCTCAGAACAGAGAACCAAACAGCTGAAACGTTACACTTAAGTTGATGTTTTTAGTTGGATTTTTATTGTTCTTTGATGACTTTTCTCTCTTGTGCTTCTAAATACACCTCAGAGGCACAGGACTGAGGGATCAGAACAGCAACATCTAGCTGGAGAAGGCCAGCAGTTGAACAGCAAGGATTTAACTGACGAGAGCCATATTTTTGCATGCAAATAGTTCATTTCGCAATGGTTTGTGCCATTGGACCTGCGTGCAGAAGATGAAGCCTGGATTCTTCCTAAATTTGAAGGAGGTCCAGGTTGTAAGCAACTTTGCAAGAGCCATGCTGGCAGGAAGGCTGGACACCCACAGAACCCCACGATTCCTACAGCAGGGAAACTTCTGAGCACTCATCTCCTGGCATGCTTTATGGTCACTCACCCCAATATATCCCCCATAGCTCTTCACTCTCCACCCTTGAAGCCCGCTCTACACAGTCCCACGCAAGAGATGAAGGAAGACGTAGAAGCAAGAACCACTGGATTGACAGGCAGAGATCACATGAATATTCCTGCTGCGGCAACCAAATCGCCTGCAGGTTCAGACTCAGGTGGTGCCCGTGCTGCAGCCTTGGAAGAACAAGGGCTCGCTGGAGGAGCGTGTAGCGTGGCGTTGACACCACGTGTTTCATCAATGCTGCTCACGTAAAACAAACGAGTTAAATCAGGGCTACTGAACATTCCTTCCTAGCTCCATCCCCTTTTTATCACTCGTTTCTTTGCCAAGAGCGATGTTATCTGCAGAATATTCGCACCCAGATTCTTATCTTTCATGTGGCAATATTGCAAATGCAAATTCATGTTTTCTGTTCATAACGAACAAACCAGTGACTGAGCAACCATGCACATGTGATGTCAAACCCTGATGAAATCACAGACTCCACCAATACCCAGTGACATGTTCAGACTTCAATTCCTGCTGGGCATGTAATGGCAAAGGCAACTGCTGAGAGCATCCTGGATTATATCCAGCCTCTTCCCCAGCAGAAGAGGGTAATTAAGCATTTGGAGATCAACTGGAAACACTCCTTCATGCAGTATTTTCCCAGCAGAGGGCACTTTTGATTCACAGACCACTTTGGATGCCGCTTTTTGTTTTTCCCCATCGCCATCTCAAAGAGCTGAAGCAGAGGTGGTGCTGTCTGCTTAAAAATAAAGACATCGTTGCTTTAGCTCCACTTTCCTTCCTCCCTCTCCTCTCCAACAAGTTTTATTAAGTTCTCATCTTTAATTCATGCCTGCAGCAGAGCTGATGTCACTTTTTTTTTTTTTGCTATTAAAAAAAGATCCACAAAGCACAAGCCAAGCTTGCAGTGGTATCTCACCTACTTTCCTTCTCTATTTTTATTTTCACTTCCAGTCATTTGTTAACATTCATTATCCTCAAAAACTGAAAATGTATTCCAACAGAAACATGACTATAGCATTTTGAGAGGAAAGCAAACAAACCACCTCTTAGATTACACGCTCCATCCCCTACAAAGGCAGGACACAGCCCACCAGAGACATATCACAAATTAAACCCTCCAGTTGTCTGCAGGGATATTGCGGGGTGTTAGGGACCCAGTGAAATAAACAACTTAGCAACCGTTAAGGTGAATTCCCCTTTGGGAAACTGTCATTTCATGGTGGATGCAAAGTGAGAATGAGAGAGGATGTGTGATGAAACAGTGTGTGTGGGAGAATTTTCCAGCAAAAGCCCTGGGAACTGAGATGTTTTTAACTGCTTAAATAAAAAGCAATAATAAAAAAAAAAAAAAGATGCCTTAATCAACTAATGCACACATCTGTCCTAAGTTAAAATACTGGGAAGACCAAGCACTGCAGTTTTGCTGTAATTCTGCTTCGTTTGCACACAGCTGGGATGTGGTTTTTAGGCTGGCAGCACCATAGCTGACCGAAGGCCAGACAGCCTATTTTAGGCCAGTAAAGATGCCAGGAGTCCTGTCCCCGGGCTTCCTGCTATGCATGTGCCTACCAGGGCACCATCCTGGAGACTAACAACTCAGCAGAGTCCACCCACCAGCATGCACTCAGACCCACCAGCACCCACAGCTCGCATTTGGCTTCTACCAACAGCCCTGAGGACACCTGTGGGTAATAGAAATTTCGTAGAGGTTGATCAATGACACGCTGCAGATGAAGAGAAGCTCGTTTGGTAGCAAGTAGACCAACCAAACAATTTCCTCTACAAATTATATAATTGAGAATCACTCCGGTTCCTCTTGGCTCATGGATGAACAGTTTTGTTTTTTCAAAAGTCAGAGCAGCGGGTGGTGTGGTCATGTTGTGTAAGATAATACAAAGAGCAAAACAACTACTGCCAAAGGAGAAGACACTGTATCACAGGCTTTGTATTTTTTTACTGTGTATTTTTGAGTAGGACTTCTTGCAGAATCGCTTGTTTGTTTGTGTCAAGTTTTACTGGAACGTACGTTATTACCAACCATCTTTCCAAACCAGGAGAAGCTGTCATACGCATGCTTAAATAAAACGCAAGAAAGTCATTGAAGATAACTGGGATTGTGCAATATTTGTGTAATAGTACATTGGGGAGGAAGGTTATGGGAAAAATCAAACCCCAAATCCCAGAGACTTGCTTTTGAAACAAAGCGCGAACCCCAAATACGTCAATAGTTATACTGAAGTCAACAGAGCTAAGCCAGTTTACACAACAATTCCCCAAGTATTTTATTCATCTGTTGTGGGGAGGAGGCACATTATTCCGCCTATGCAAGGCAGTGAGAGGAACTGTATGTGGCAGCAAAACTACAGTGTTAAAAGTTGAAGTTTGGACTCAAAAGTTAAAAAAAAAAAAAAAAAAAAGTGCAGTTAGGTCCCTTCTATGGTTCTGTACTTTGCCTTTAGGGCTTGTAATAGGATATCTAATGACATGATTTTGTAACGTCTGATATTATTTTACAAAAGCTGTAACTGTTGATACCAGATACTCGAAGTTAACTACACAGAATAGCACTGGTGTGTGACAAGCCCAGCACTGAAATGCCTCCCAACATCAGCACCAGCTTGTAAATCATTAACAACATTGGGAAAAGGGGATATTTCCCTGTTGGCTGCTAATCACTAGCAGGCCTCAACATATATTCAGTAGCAATGATTTTAAGAAAAATACATGAAATCTGCAATAAAATGATGTTTGGCTGGATTCCAAATCCTCCATAGTCCACAGGCACCTTTCTACTGCCTTCAGCATGCTTTGAACCACATGGCACTACGGGCTGTATTATGGTCCTTATAAAACCAAAAATCACCCAGAAAATCCTCAGTGTCACCAGTTTCAGTACACACACACAACACATGTCTATGAGTATCTAAACTATCATTTTTTAGCTATGGCCTTCACATAAGCTATGAGAGAACTCGGTGGCTGTACCTGAATTCTGTAATGCAGACAAATGAAGTAGGAAGGAGAAAACTGGTCCCAAAACTCATCACAAAACAATGCATATTTTTATGCTGACATAGCTCTCGACTGCACGGTCCCATCAACTGCTCTGTCATCACCACTGAGGGCACAGCAGGAATTATCAATATCGGCACTATGGCCAGAAGGAATTCTTATCACATTATAGGCTTCTGGAATAACAATACAACATTAATAACAGCAATAAGCTAGCAAGCAAACTTTGTACAGGAACTTTTTAATACAAACTCCTCCCCCAAGCCCAAGCCCCCTGCTTCATTCGCCTTTTCCCTTAAAACATTGATTATCCAGCTAGCTGGCCAGTGTGCTGGTGCCGATTTATCACAAGGAAAAATACATCCAACTTCCAGCTCTTACAGCATTGCAGCAGCCCAAAGACTTCAGCTGCTCCCACCTACCAGCGGCTTCCCCAGCGAAGGAGAATGAAGGGATTTGTTTGCATCTCTCTACAGCCCTGAGAAGCTTCGTGCCACCACTGAGCTTTTGCTGAATAGACACGGTGCCAGGAAGTCAGCGCCTGTGAGCTCCTGCTTGTTTTCAGGCCTGGCAGTGATGGATTACGTACAACCACAAGTTGGGCACAAACCAGCTGTCTATCTGTCTTTTCCAAACATCTTGCTTCAGTTCTGTATTATAGAGGTGCCAATGCCTTGTTTCAGGATGCCTGCTGCATAAAGAGCACATATTTCTCTGAATATTTTACTGTCACACAGAGGGACTGGACTTTTTTCCTTTTTTTAAATGCTGTTGCTCCTTCCCCAGCACATTCCCCATATTAAAAGTCTCTCTGTTCCCAGAGGCCTGAAGCTGAAATGACAAACTGCACTACAGCTTTTCTCTGTACAGAAACCCTCGCACACGGATCCCGCTGTCTTCTGTTGACATGTGAGAAACCTGTGCCACACGCAGTCCCCCCCAACCCTCCCTCCACCCCTGCCAGGGCACCGTGTCCGTCACGGCAGCACCTCAGAACTCCATGGGCCTGCTGCCTTTCCATCGTGGATCAGGGGGAAAACGTTGAGCAAATCCAGCTCGTATTCCCCTCCCGGCCCTTCCCACAAACCCTAAAGGGCAAAGCAGCGTACCAGCTTTGCAGAGAGTCTAAACCTGCCACGTCCAAGACTGTATATTATCCTCTGTGTTAATGCATACAAATGTACATGTATAGGCACATCCACAAGTTTGTGTGGGATTCAGTTACTCCAAAGGATGTCTGGGGGAAAGGGCTGTAAACAGCATCCATTCAAGACAGCTAACTTGGGGGCAGGGAGGAGATAAAAAATACTAGTTATTGAATTTGGATCTGTCAACCACCAGGATGAAGTGCTGAACACACTCTGAAAAGCCTTCTCATTTTACAGCAAAAGCTGCGGTAACACTGCCACGCTGTCCTGTAACGTCAAAGCAATTCCCATGGAAGGCCCCGGATCTGACTGCAGCACTGCCTACAGAGCAAAAGCAAAACCAAAACACAGATGAAAGATGTTTCTCCTCTTCTCTCCCTGAAGGAAAAAAAAAAATAAATATATCCTTCTTAGGATGAGAAGGAGATCACAGGGAGGAAAACAAGTAGGAGTCCAGACGAAAGGATAGAGCTGCAGACCAGGCATCGCTGCATCTGCTCCAACTACGCACAGTTGTTTAAAAAAATCATTATGAATTTTTCCCTCTCTTTAGATGTCTTGCCTGGATGCTTTAAAGCAGCCTCAGAGGAATGTGCTCTTGGGTCTGAATCCCGTAGGAAATTATTCTTTGTGGTGGATGGTCTCCCCTTGGGGCCTGTCTGTGTGTTTTGCTTTCATGTAATCCTCCCACCTTGGTTTTCTAATGTAATGCTATCCACTTTATTATAGCTCTTTGATACTCTCAAATGGTACTTACTCATGCTGTCATATTTTCAGCTCTTCCAGACTGGGTCTGACTGGCTTGGATGGCTTGTGGTTCATGCCATAAATATTTAGCTAAGTCACCAAAAGATATCATGGAGCGGTTGCGTGCCAGTGGCAGACACTGCACACAGGAGTGCCTGGGCCATTTGCCCCTTCCAAGTGGGATGTGCTGGCGATGTGCACGGGCATGTGCTCTACAAGAACAACAGAAGCCTAAAATATAAGCACCACTCTGTCAGGGTTTGCTGGCAGCTGCTAACTATTTTTTTGTCCTAGTTCCCTTTTCTTTCTACAACTTCTGTTCCAAGAAAGTTCAGCAAATTACATGCAAATTTTTAAGACAGTTCATTGCTATGTTTTAGATCAATTTTACCAACAGCCCGCCAGGTCCAGCACCCGGACCTGTAGACAAGACTCCCTCTACGCTGCCTGCGACTGAAGCTTTCTCAAAATACGTGCATCTTCACTGCCGCTACTGCTCTCATTTGCACTGAGAGCAGGGTTTTGAGGTTTCTTTTCCAGTTCCTCTGCATCACATAACCTCAGTAATAGGTTTGCAGTATCTTCGTTGTCTCACCGATGCACCACGGGGATTTAACCATAATGTGAGCCTCCACTTTGGGTGTTCTCTTTTCTTCATTCTGGCATGAATTTACACCCTGACAAGTTGGATCTTTAATATCCTTCCCACACACATGCACAGAGACAACTTCAGTACCTCCCCCGCTCGCACAGCGGATACCCTTAAAAACATGAATCAACGTTTACCCGCAGTTTTCCTACAGTGCTATCTAACTACCAGCAGTTATCGCCCATGCGTAGGAACAAACTCAAATACCACTATGTGGCTGACTGCTCTCCCGTGGTTTCCCTCTTGAAAGTTATCTTCCCTTGTAATGCAGGCTTAATACCAGTGAGGAAATGCAGTCGTCCAGCAGAGTAACAGAATATAGAGGACATGGACTCCGTTTCTCATCCTCCTGTTTGCTTGCTGGTTGCCCACAACTAATCCAGTCCTCATCACGAGCCTGCCTTCAGTTTTCCCCGTCCGCAACACTGCAATAATAATAATTCTAAGAAATCAATGACAAAAGGTAAATTTTGTAGCTAGTTAATTATTACCAACAATTGTGTGCTGCACTCAAGCTTCAAGCTTTTCATCTAATGCAGGGAAGTATTTCATGAACACAGTGAGGCAGATAAACTTCAGAGCATGTGTGAAGAGGTGAGAGCAAGCACGCTCATTAATGACACGTTCCCTTAAATTTTGAAGGCTTCTCTGAACAAGAAACTCAATCTTGGCCGGAGAAAACTGTGATCACATGCCAATTAAGTTGGCCCACCACTATGTAAGCTTCACTGCTACAGTTACACAAATTTCTGGCCTGAGCTGGTCCAGCATTAAAAGATGTGGAGAAGAAATGCCAGGTCACTGCATCACTGCCCCTCATTGATTATATAATAAATAATATATTCATATTATATCATTAATTATATTATTGTCTTAATGATATAATGTATTAGTCCACAGCAATAGGGGTTAACTAAACCTTTTATTTCCCCCCTCCTTCCCTCCCTCCCCTAAGGATGGTTGATAGAGAGGAAAATGTTAAATTCTGTTTACAAGATCTGTCCTGAGGCAGTGCTCAAACTACGTCTGGTGGTAGCCGTCCTCAGGCCATTCCACCAGAGAAGTGCTCTACCGACAGCAGCACAGCAATTCTGCTTTGTCTTACTGTCAACTGTGTTGAAAAGCAGCAAAAGTAGCAAAAGGTTTTGCTTCGTTCTCCGCCGCACAGGAATAAATTGACATAGCACAGCTGCAATCTGCTCAAGCTTAAGGAAGGAAGAAAACAATTTGGGGCTCACATCTGTGTAGCAACTATTAAGAGAACCTACCCATCTCTATTCCACCAAAGAACTGACCTAGCTACGCAGTTCACTTTTGCTGATGACATTAGCTTTAGGAAACTCTCAGCATGTTTATTTTGCAAACAGCATTTTGCTTGGAAATTACAAAAGAATCAGAAGTGCCACTTGCTGTTAGACAACATTATAATGCAAAATGAAGCACAACCATTGTGATGGGAGAACACATCCATTAACTCAAGAGAGTTGGCAGTCTTCTGACATTTAGTAGATTTTTCTCAAATTCAGCCCCCTGGAGTCATGTGATCTAAAAATCTAAATTTTCTTTCTTTAATAAAGCATTTTTAGCAGCCCTTAAACTGCAGAAGTTTAAAGTTACTTACATAAAGGACAAGTATAAAGATTTTAAAATTTTATGTTGACATATCTATTTTCAGGGCAATATTATGATTCTGAACATCAGATTTGGTAACTCCGAAAAGGCAGCATACACAACTTCTGATTCTTACCTCTATAACAAAACCTAAATTATTAATTGGTTTATCTTTTTAAGACAGTTAAAGATGCTTACGAAAAAAAAAAAAAAGACACTGGAATTCTCAAAAAGCCATGCACCTAATTCCCATTTTTCTTATAGCTATAAAATTGTGCTGACTTGCAAACAGTTGTGATTGACATTACAATAATGTAGCAATCAATCAATTGATTCTTACATGGCATAATGGCCTCCTTTACTTTTTTTTAAGTTGTCTTTGACCTGAAAATACCTCCGCACTTTGAGGATATTCACAAGGTGTGTTTTACTATAAAAGTACCCAGCAGTATTCTTAAAAAATTTCCTTTCTGGAAGATGTATTTTCCAAACAGGGCCCCTTAGAAGAGCACAAATGGATCTATTACTTCTCTAAGAATAAAGTTGAACATGTCAAGTTGCAGAGGAATAAAAGGAGATGGTAACATTCTTTGAAGATGCATTAGCACAAAAACCTGAAGACAGAACAAGTTTAGCTATCGCTTATTTTCTTCATGCATCACTTATCCAAAGAACCAGTACCACAGGAGAGGTCATAGAGGAGGAAAAGAAAAAAAAAAAAAAAAAGAAAACAGCAAAGAAAAATTCAAGTTTTACTTCCTTGCAGTATATTTGGAAAGCCCACCCTTCACACCGATGTCCCAATTTTATGCAGCATACAGAATAGCCTCCCCGGCCAGGCCACCGATGGAAAACATCAGCAAGTTGACAGGACTTAGATGAATGAAGCTTAATGACAAATGGGGAAAAAGAACAGAACATCATCAACTCTGGTTTCCTTCTGCCTTCCGCAGTTTGCCTACACAACCGATAGAGCCACAGTCCTTTCAGTGCTGCTAACACTAATTAGATCTGCACAGCTAGAATGGAACACATTAAGGTTAAAAAAAAAATAAATTACCCTCTGAACCCACTAGTACATAGCCACAGGAACTATTCATTTAAACTTCAACTTAAATACGTATTTATCTTTGTGCTCTGTAGTCCAATGTACCTCATTTTCAATTTAACCTCTCCTCTTTTACGCTTTGTATTAGTTATACAAGATAATTTATGAAGAGGTTTAATATTTATAAAGAATTCAAGCTGTTGGAAGAGCCAAGCATTTCAAAGGGTCAGCAATCAATGCAGACATCCCCCGCACCCTGTCCAACCGGGGAGAGACAGGCACAAACCGTCCAGTGCACGTTAGGAAATGTTCTGCGCTTCACAGCCCTGGCAGAGCACGGGGAGGCATAGCTGCAGAGAGGAACCAGGCCAGATCCGCCAGTAATGTAAACGATAAAAAAAAATAACTCTTCTGACTGCAAGCTGACTCACAGAGTCAGGCTCAAATCCTCACTGAAGTCACTGAGGCAACTCATAAGGCAAAGCAATTCTCAGGAGGAGGAGAAGGTGGCAGATATGAAGCCACGGTGGGAAATACGTCATTCAAAGCCCAAAACCGGAACGGAGACCCAGCCGTGCACTGGTTCCCCAGAGCTCCGTCTCAATGTGCTTATCTGTGCTGTGCTGCCCTTCCCTTCCCAAGAAGTACCGCTCGCCAAAGAGGGCACAGTTCAGCCCGCGTCAGCCTGGCAGACCTAATCCCTCTGCATTTTTATTTTTTTATTATTTTAAAGAGTAAATCAGGGGATCCATCATCCAGAGATACCTTTCAAGTACAAACAAAAATGCCTACACTTCTTGCAGGCTGCATTCAGCCCATGTGCACAGCTGTGAAGTCAGAACTTCTCCTTTGCTAACCAGCACTGCTCCAGCACTGAGTAATTCAAAGTAGAAGCCCAGCGTGAAATCCCCACACAAACATACCCAGCAAGATGCTCTCAAAACCTACGTTTTTTTCAAGCTTGATTTTATAATGTTTTGACAGGGTCCCGAGACTGCCATTTGTACCCTTGACCCAAAATCAAGAACACTTACTTTTTTTTTTTTTTTTTAATCTGAGATGTAGATTTAATAGCTTTCTATTAGGTCTTTTCTGATAGATGCTTTGAAAGCCAAATTCCTGCTACTAGGCACAGGAAAGGTTAAAATGGTTTTCATTATACGCTATCCAATCCTCTCATCAATACTAGAGTAACTAACAGTCACAAAATGTCAACTTGCAACTTCTGTATGTAATAGGAAGATATTACGTCTGGTTTCAGATGTGAAATAGTAAGAAGCGAAGTACCTTAAATAACCTGCCGAAGGTCATACATGGATCTACAGATGACCCATGCCATTTGTACCCCACTCACGCAGTGTAATCAAGAAACCTCCCTTCTTCCTTTGATGATTGTGTTAGTACCTAAAGGGGATTTTTATGTAGGGATGAAATATTACTTTCCAGTGGAAAGACCCCAAAACCGCAACTACACACAAACATCAACTTTTAGTAATTTCAAGAAGCCTTGTTTAGAGGTATTATTTTAGCCACCTACTTACAGTAATAAGACACAGTAAATCTATGCAGTAAATCAAAATGACTTGAATTGATTAAAGAAAAAAATCAGCACATAGCATTCAGAGCGTCTGCCTCAAAATTAGAGATAAAACCATTTCAACTTGGCAAACTAAATGCTAGAATTATAGTTTAGAAGAAGCTTTCTTAATTTCTTTACACCAGCCAAATTTTTTTCCCCTCTCCTTCATTCCTTCTCCTTTATACACAACCTCAAGTAACTTTTCTGTGCTAATATCCCCAGAGAGCTGTAAATTCTCAATTGGAGCCCAAGAAAAAACTGGAACAAATAGAACGTGAGATTTCAAATGCAAATTCTAAATAATATGTAACAGGATTTTTTTCCCTTGTTTGGATTTACATTGGGTTTCTATCTGTTCTCTTTTCTGAAGGCTTTACTGCACCAAGGAGGCTCATAATATAATACGTGGCAGCAAGCACAAATTAAAGAAAGACAGTAACTTTTCAAAGCATACATGCGAATAGAAAATAGCCTGCAAGTATCACTAAGATGGGCATCTCTCCTCAAGGAGAGTGCTCTTTCAAAACAGGGTCTGAAAGCGTGCCCCAGCTCGGCTGTCAAGAACCCACCACGTACTCATTTTAGTGGCTTGAAGCCAGCTTAATACTCAAATTTAGCTCATGAGAAGCAGTATGTAAGGGCGAGCAAACAAAACACACCCCCAAACACCCTACAAACACCGATTAGCTTCTCACTAATACAAAATACAACTTCTAAACATGTGTGTCTGGCACGTACGCACAGCTAGTATCACCTTCATCTTGAAATAGTCCCAGCTACTTCAGAAGTCCGTGCGAGCAGAAGCACTCTAAGTGATTATTTTTTTAATCATAGATGTGAATGCGTATCCAAACATATAACGACAAGCAAATCGGATTAAAACTCTTGTACTATCTACTGCAAGAAATAGATGCCTACGGGCCATAACAGGCTAGAAGTAAAAATAAAGTAAGGTAAGTAAAGAAAAAGTAAAGCAAACTTATTTAAAAACTGCCCACCCGAAAGCCTGCCTGTCTCAGGGAAGCAGCGCGGCAGCTCCCGAGTGCCTGGCAAAGCAGCGTTACAGCTGTCGGGTAGCGCACACGTAGCCCGGAGCTTACTGAAGCTTTGCAGATAAGAGATAAGCAATACTTTATATTTCACTCAGATGTAGATTATGAGCCAGGGAAAAGCAAGCTTAAAAGGTGAATGGCTTCTTTTGGCATTAGCTGAAATCTCTGTATAGTCTCCAAAGAAAGCCAACAGCGAGGTCAAGCTACAGTATGGGAATTCTATAGTCAATAAAAAAGCCCTGTTTTTTAAGCTCTGAGTCAGAAAAATTCAATGCGGATGACCACTTACTGAAAGGGTCATCATCCAACAGAGAGAAAATTGCTAGAGCAACAAAGAGCCCAGAAGTATTCCTCAGTTTATAGAAACCACAGAGAAGGGCAAATTCTAAATCTGTCTCCTCCTCGTATTAATCTAGTTTGCCTCCAAGGATCAATTTATCCAGTAGAAACCGCATTGTGATGGTGCAGTCAAGTTCCTTCTCTGAAATCTGAGCTTAAATCATAGAACAAAACTATTGTTTTATGGCTGCATGCTGACACTTAAATATTTCTCTAGCATCGCGAGCATAGCTCAAGCGCTGCACTGACAGGCAGGAGGGGCAGATGGGGGCTCTCGCCCCAAGCTGGTTTTTTCAGTTTTCCCCACTGGCACAAGTTTACTTTTTACTATACTCAAGGTGACTGCACTGTGCATTGGCATTCTCAGAATGTTTATAGAGTCCGAGCTTAGGAAGAACATTTACAGATTTCCCGCTAGCTCCCAAGGCCCTGAGCATTTCCCTGCGGGGGGGGAGTTTGCAATGCACCCGCTCTGACCATGACTGTCCTCACTGGGCTACGCCTGCACCTGAGCTGCTGGTGAAAGAACGATCGTGACACAGCTCTAACCTTGCCCGGGCACTCTCGTACCACTACCATCGAAGCAAAGCTTGAACGGCCTCCTCCATGGGTCCTCTAGCAGGACTTTCCATGCATTAAATGAGTCACTGTGAAACAAAGCCAGTCCTACAGCAGAACATCCCACTGCAGCGCAAATAAAAACCTTCTATATCTGAAAGCAGATATCCCTCCCCTACAAGTCCAACTTTCTGCAACTGTTCCCCTTTCAGATATTCATTCTAAAGCATCCAGTTGTATTCTTCTCGCT
Source organism: Vanellus vanellus (assembly GCF_965231255.1). NCBI lineage: Eukaryota > Metazoa > Chordata > Aves > Charadriiformes > Charadriidae > Vanellus > Vanellus vanellus. The sequence goes on from NC_138921.1 coordinate 9,028,864, forward strand.
TGCTCACATTGGTGCTCCCAAAGCAATGAATTTGGTTTGCTAATTACTGCAATCAGGGGAGACAGGGAACACGAGGCACAGATTAAAAAATTGCTCAGGCTGGGTTCTTTTTTAGCACTTCACCCTTTTGATATATCCATGTGGTAAGCTCAGCGCTGAACAGCACTTGACTCAGCCTCAGTTTGGAGTTGGGAGAAATTAATTGCAATCTAATAAGATTCAAATTGGTACAAGGGATCCCATCCTTACGGGACAAGAAAGAGTAGAACCGCAGTACATTAGCCTGCTAGCAAAGGGCTTCAGTCAATGCAGTGGAACAGGCAACACCATTGCTGAGACATGATGAATTGATACCTCAATAATTGTAATTTATTCGTCAGTGTGCTGAACTAGCGTATGAACCAGGTGGGAACGGACTAAACCCACACTGTGTTTGTGGAAGAAACGACATTCCCTTTGCAAGGTCTAACTTGAAATAATTTTACACTCATGTGAAGATGTGTCACAGCTTAATTCAAGCAGCAGTTATGTGTACCAGAGGATGAAAGTGTAAATCAGCAGCAGACTGGGAAACAGAAGGCTCCCGGTATCAAATGTCAGTGGAGTTGCTCTCTCACTGTGCAACCTTTGACAAGTCACTTGACCTCCTGGTGCTTCAATCGAGGCAGCTACAGCACTGGGTTAGAAGCAAGATTCCCATCATAAGCCCATTCGCCCCCTGTGCTTAGATCTTCTGTAAACTGCAGCCCCTACCTTGCTGGTTTTGAAATCCACATTGGAATTATTACACGAGGCTGGCCTGTGGATATTTAAAGTCATGTGTGACAAACAGGCTTTATGTAATGAATTATGGTTAAGCTGCGAGAGTAAACTTGACAGACACGCACATGCACTCGCACTCACACAAAGCCCAACTGGCCCACTTCCACATGAGCAGCTCCAAGGGAACATCTCTAACGCAAAACGAAGGTTTAGTTGTGGCATGGATGAATGCACCTGCAACAATTTCCTTCCAGGTAGCACACAGAGAGGGCAGTGGAGCCCCAGGCAGCAGAGGTTAACAAGCTTGGATCCCCGTGGGCTTACGTTCCTGTTCCTCCTCTCTGCTGAAGCCCATGCCACTGAATATTCATAACTTGTTGCTAAATTAAGCAATCATTCACATGGCTAGCAATGCCACATTCCCCCCTGATTTTGCTGGGCAGGCAGAATTTTAGGAATTTGGAATATTTTCCAGTTAGCTTCAGAAAACAGAACGTAACCCCACCAACACTGGAGGTGCCAAGACAACTCACTGGCAGCTCCTATTCCCCCCTCCCCTCTTCTGTTAGGGAAAAATCTTTTGGATGCCAAACCCCCTGAAGCCCAGATCTACCACCCTCACATCTAGCTGGACCTTAACAACTCCTTTTGCCGCTTCCCACCCGAGGTCAGCGAGAGAAAAGCAAAGGTCTCCCAGGCAGTCACTCCAGGGAGGATCAGAAGACCACACTGGAGGTGAAGACCTGGGTCTCTGAGCTAAGGGCAGTAGAGCACATCAACAAATCCCACTGCTGGGAAGAATAAAAGGGATGAATTCATACTGAATTGCAGAAAATATTTCTCTTGGCAAGCCAGGGCTTTGCCAGACCTTTTTAGCCCATTGCAATCAGCTTTATGTACATCTCATACTCTAAGCTGCATAATCAAGTGGGGCTGTTTCAGAGTAATAGATACCTGAGCCTTTTCTCAAGCATAAGTGGATCTATTCCTTCCTAAAGCTTCCCGAGAAGCCAGCTACTAAGGACAGAAAACCACAAAATTATACACTCAGTATTTCTAACCAGCCCTTCACCCTAGAAGACCTTTGGAGGGTTTATAATTAAGAAAAAGAAAATGCTTAGGCTAGAAAACTGGCCCAGCGAGTTCGCTATCGAGATCCTTCCCTGGGTTTGTACTGTGGAAACACCCTCAGTATTCACACCTAGTTCTCAATCATGAGATGATGATTAATACCAGCATTAGATCATCCTCAGCAATTGCCAGAGCTTTCTGCAAGGTTCTTGATGGACTGAATTATTGAACGGTGCTCAGCACCTCTAAGCAAGCTCTTGGAAACTGAAGCTGGCATCCACCCTGGGCATCTGATGTGGCACATTCACATGGCATGATGCAGAAATATTAGCTTGGATGGAGTGACTTCTCTGATGTCTTCTATCTGAACCACTTCGTTGTGCTTTGGGTCAGTTCTGAGCTGATGTGGCAGTGCTATTTCCAAATCTAGTCAAGTCTCTGTATGATGTCCCACAACTTAAGACCATTCCCTTAAATCTTGCTAGCAAGACCAAGACTCCTACAGCAACGACCTCCTCCCTTCCTTCTTTAGGTTGAAAAAACAGCCTTGTATTTTCCTGTGTGGTAATAAAATAATCATCATGTCCCCTACTACTTTTCTTCTGTATGATGCAAATATTTTAAAAAGGAAGTAAAAACTATTCTCTCCGTGTTACAGATATGCAACCAGACAAAGGATGGCTCAGTAATTTATGATTGCCCAACAATCTAGTGGCAGAACTTGGTAGCATAAATCCTTTAACCCCAACAACTCCACCAATTAGCACTATTGGCAAGAATCCAGCCTCTCCTCCTCTCCCAGACAGAGTTATTTTTTGAGGAGGAGGAGGAGGAGAAGGGTTTTAAAATTACATGTCTGCAGTGTCTGGGAACAGAAAAAATACCCAATTCAAATACTAACTACCATGGTGCTAGAGATCAAGATTCCTATTCAATTCAGAAATAAAAATATCACATAGAAGTGATAAGGAGTGACCACCAGGTGAAAGCCAGCACCTAATATTGAAAAAGATCATATCACTTGTTTAATTTTTGTTTTAACATATGTACTTCAACATTGGAAACAGCTCATTTTTTTGATAGGTAGAAGGAAAAGATTGACTTTTACTGATTAAATCCTAATTCTTTCAGAACAAGCTTGAAGTCAACAAGTACATCAATACTTAACTAGGAATTAACTAAGGGCTCTCATTCGTGTAGTTGTATTAACAAGGCTTTGTTGCATAAAATGACTAAAAAAGCCTTTCAGACCAAGCTGTTTTAGCAGATACACCTTAAGCAATTACAGTACATCTCAATAGGTCTTTGAACTGCAGGACACACCTGATCAATGTAAGTCATGTGGTGCTGAATACTGCAAAAAAAGTCTGTTTTCTACATTCTGTAAATGAATATAGCTGAAGCAGTAGACATTGCTGTCATTACCAACATAAGTTAAAGACATTCTGCCAAAATAAGTAAATAATAACCATTAGGAAAATAAGCACATGATGCCACAGAAGGAAGCCTCTGAAATAGTCAGAAATCCTATTTTGAGTCCCATTAATGGAGCACAACATACATCTTGCAACAGCTTGCACATTTTATTTGCCTGGATCTATCAAAATAGAAGAAAGGCATTTATTCTGGTAAGAGGTATCAGAATACAAAAATGGAAATAAGAGTAAACTGGTAAGAGGGATTTATGTAAATGCTTAAGTGAGGAGCACATTGTATCAACAAGTCACTGGGATTTAGGCTCTCAACTAATTGAATCCTTGTGGTGTTAGTTTCTTGTAAGAGCATTTTTTTTATTTGTGTTTACAAGACTTGAGTAGCAGAGAACTTCCTCTCTTTTTTAAACAAAGCTAGCTCTTACCAAAAGACTTCACAAGTCTGTAAGAGCTCCCACTTCTGCACGCTCCTAGTCCAGCCCTCATCTGCAGGAAGGTTCTGAGGAACATCCACAGCTGCTGTTCTAAGCTCTTCAGGACCAAAAGCCTAGCGTGCATGAATGCCCCTCTTCCAGTTAACGGCACAGCTACTGAAGTGCAAGCCTCCATGGTCTATATCACTGCTAATTTCTTGACACAACTCGCGCTTTCCTTTTCATTTTGCAATTGAAATAATTTTTCATAAACGCAATTCTTCCCTGTGCTCTCAGTTTCAATAAACAATAACAAGCAGTTATTTGTCAAGTTCCCATAGAACTTTCTCTGTAACTCGTCTGCCTTTGGCTTTGCCCTAAGGCTTATGCCTATTTGAGGTGACCCAAGGTTGCCAGACAACAATTCAGTTCCTACTAAATAACAGGCACACACACAAAAAAAACCCACAAAACATACTAGTTGTTTTTTTTTTTTTTTTTTTTTCTCTGGGACAACGTAGACTTTATTACATCTGCTATTACAACGTGCCTATAACAATGTGCTCTAACAAGCAGCCCTAAGGTCAAATGTGTCCCTTGATCAATTTACTAGAGGTCCCTGCTGCTGCTGTGGGTAGACTGTCTGGGGAAAAAAATAATCCCTTTATTCCTTTGCAATACTGTAAGGGGATAAAAAAAAAAAAAAAAAAAAAGCTGTCAAAGACATTTTTCTTCTACCTCTGCTCTTGACAAGTCAGGTAAACAGGGAGGGAATATCTAGCTGCAAAGGACTGTAAGATATGAGCATTTGTACAGGCATATAAAAACATACTGTTTATTTACCAAGATAGTCAATGCATGAGGATGATTCAGAACATGGCTAAGGAGATTGGGAAGACGTCTTAGCAAAATACCTGCAAAGCTATTTTGCATGAGGACAAATAAAAGGCACTCTGGATGCGAGTGTCATGTGGTTTTCTTTATACAAGAATTTAACAATTCAGTACATTGTTACGGTCAAAGCACTCTGACAAGTAATAACGCTAATTCAGAGATGCTCCCAGCAGTGTAGCCATTGCATTACCCTACTCCTAGTTTGTCAGTAAAACTGTGACTGTTTATCTATTTTTGCTCAACAGATCAGTATCGACCATTAAGTAGTGACTATACTCAGAAAAGCAGACTCGATGCTCGTAGACTTGCTATAGAAATCGCTTCCAGCTTGCACTCAAGCAGCAGGGAAGGAGTTAATCTCATTGGCCAAAATGGCTGAGTATTGCTCTTACTCATGCCTGACTGCATGACTTTTGTTTCATATGTTGTGATTTATTTTCACATCTACATGCGGGTTTTAGTCACAGACCAGCACTGACGTTAATGGGAACTGCCCTATTCAGCCCCACAACTGGGAGTCGGACCGGAGCTCCGGGTGCCTCCAGCTATTAGTAGACGATTGCTGGGATTGTCTTTGCTTATTCACTATGAGCCGATTCCCATCGCTTCTGATGAAACATGGTAATTCCTGCAAACACGGAATGAGCAGCCCCTTTAAAAGACACTGCCCCCTCTCTCCCCCCCAAAAGAGTACCCTTTGCAAATGACCTAGAATGGGTCTAAATAAAGCCTGAGCTGTTCCTTACTCATGCATAACTTCATTGCTTCTGTTCCCTCCACACCCTGCCCAGTTGGCATAATTTGCAGAAGGGTTTTGGCATGGACAATTGAAACACCCACACACTGCCTGAACTGAAAAGCTTGATCCTAGAGCTAAATAAGACTTTTATTTTGATAACACAAGCCCTGTCTGCACTGTAGGTTTCAACCCATGAAGACTGAACTCCAACCACGTTCCCAGATTAGGACAGCTACAGCCTACACCGTATCACCCCACACGATGGCTAGAAAAGGCTTAAAACCTGACAAAACTCCAACCTTTACATTTCATATAACCAGAATAAAATCCCCTCTAAATCAGCAGACTCCACCACTAAAACCCCAGCAGTCACCACACATGGCAATTAGCACGCACCTTGGTGTGGTCCAAAACCAAAACATGAACAAAGACAGCGTGGGCCACAGGGAACAGTTACAAGCTTCTTCAAAGAGCATGCGTTCCCCACTCCGGTGCCATACCCTGAAACAATTTTAATCCATCTTTCCCTTTAAGCAGAGACAGCACCGCCACCGACGATGATACGACAGTGACAAAGGAGGGCTGAAATTCAGACCCAAATTGTTATTCCCCTCAGCTAGGCAGTTATGCACAAGAAACACTGCTTGTAAACACTCCTTTGTCAAACACTCAATTACAAGCTGCTTTATGAACAAAATGAGCCAGTTGCAAGGAAAGCAAGAGACAAAAATGGAGAAGCAATCTAAAATGGCATGCGGCCGTGACGCCACCACGTCCCCCAGTGAGGCTCATGGCCGAACCGCCAGCCCCTCTTGCAGGAGGGCACAGACACGTGCTGGGAAAACATGGAATTCAGCTTTTCAGAACGCAGTTCAGGTTTTGTGGATCTAGACTTTGGTCTCTGCTGCAGGGATTACTTCCTACATGGTAAGCAAAGAATAACTTTTTCATTTTTATATTATTAGTTTTGGCAGTATGCAACTGGCAGAAAAAGAGCACGTGTACAAATGAGGAGCAAGTTAGAAAAATCTCTATTCGGGCAAAACTTGTAATATGACTCTGTTCTTTTATGTCAACCCTGTTTACCTTTATATACTGAAATTGCTCCATATGAGCTGAAAAATAACTGGAAAGCACATTTATTTTTTTCATGTTAAAGTTGCCGACATACTCCACAGCAGACCTATCTGACCAGCTGAACTATCTCCACCTTCCATCCTAAAGGACTGAGACACTAACTACAAAAAGATACCTATGACTGACACTACAGCAAATAAACGTCATGTTAAGTTACAAAATATTGCCCTACGGCCACTCAAAAGTTTTGAGAAGCAACAGAAGGACAACTTTATGAGATCCAGCACCACCTTCCAAGAGGCTGCAATACTACAGCATGAGAGGGCTATTCATCACGGCACTGTTATTCAAGCTGCCCTGGACGGCATGCACTACTTGATCCATTATCTCGTCCTTGGCTTCTTTTAGCACTATCATTCCAGTGGATAAAATTTCCCTGGAAAAGTTTTTTTTCCTTGTTTTTGCAATTCCGTGTCAATGAGTCAAGAAAGGTTCCGAGAGGAAACATCAGAGAATGCAAAATGAAACCTACTACTCGTCTTCAACTTTAACTTGCACTGGATCTGCAACTGAAGGAAGAATCGAGCCTGTGCTCCTTTCCCTAGTGCCGAAATCAAAGCCCTTAACTAGAAGAAAGTGGAATGTGGAAGGAAGGGTGAAGACGAAAAATTTGTTTTTAAATTAAAACACCTGCACATATTTACATAATTGACTTTAGACACTAACTTTCAGAATCCAGCAGCTACCCAAATAGTACTTTGCTTTGTAATCTCAACAACTCCAACTGAAAAGAAACAAAACTGAGAGCAAGGTACCAGAAAAAAAAGAAATAAAAAAACTTTTGCCTATAACAATAATAAAAGTTTTTATATAAATTCCAAACTTAATATTCAAAATATCCTCCTTGCTAGGATTTTTCTTTTTTAAATAAATTAATTTCAAGGCTCAACTTTTCTAAAATTTTTAGAATCAATTTACAGTGCTAACAACTGGAAAAACCTACATACGGACAGGACATATTTCAACTCTTGAGTTAAAAGATACGTACATACCCGACTACGCCCGAGGACTCCCTCAACCAGTAAGCTTGGAAGAGCTTTAAATCTATCACAAACCCCTGCTAGCTTTACTTAATTCTTCAGTTTCTTTTAGACAAAATGTTAGAGAAAATAGCACAGGTTTCATGGACTGACTTCACCAAATAAATAGCGCAATGGCATTCACCTGAAGAGCTACTAGTAACCTCGCTTGAAGGACTAAAGGGAAAAAAAAGAAGTGCTTATTTTACCTAAGAGATGTCTTCAAACCAAAGGCGTGCTTACTCAAGCTGTGTATATTCTCAACAGCTCGTGAAAACCATCCATCAGGCAGAAGTATGAAAATTAGCTCCCTTAAGAATCCACACTGAAAAGAGGTCGAGGGATGTGGGTAACACTGCCCGAGGCTGCAGTTTGTGAGGCAAGAGCAACCGAGAGGTGGAAAACAGCATCATCTTTGATACGCTTCCATGAGGAAAGCCAAGTGAGCTGGACCAGTGCCATTAAATGACTTCAGGCAAAGACTGGCAACTGCCAAAGCGATTCTGCTACAGCTCCTGCTGCACCGATCCCAGCAGCCTCTTGCAGAAATGGAGATCCACGGCCAGCAGTAAGCAAGGACAAGTTCTGCATGTTGAAAGCAACAGCATCTCATGAAAAAGACACTTATTCTGCCTCAACCACAAGTGACATTGGGATGTCATTTTTATGTTTGTTTTAAATCAGCTCAGTTTTAGACTGGAGCTGTGCAGGTGGTTTAGTTATTATAGTGATAAGCACGCTAGAGGAAGAATATTGTCCGTCTGCATCTACTATGCTTGTTTCACGCACACAAAAAAATACCTGTGATGATCCCCAAAATTACGGGGATGATCATAAGAAACCATACTCTACCTGCTGCCATTCAGAGGCTTTGTATTTTATTGCAGATATTTGGTGCAAGGCCAAGAAGAGGGGCTACAATTAGGCAACAGATCCTAACCCCCTACACAAAGCTAGCTAAAATACTAGGCAGCCGGTGCTCAAATCAAGATGGAATAACCCTTTAGACACTTCTTGTCTAAACCAGAAAAACAACACACAAAAAGCTCGTGGCTGCTTCAGCTGCTTCTAGGTCCTAGCCTCTTCTGCAGCATCTCCATTACACTCAGGAAAAGGGGCTCTACACACCTCACAGGACACCCAGAACGTGCCTTATCTCACCGTCGTGAAGAGATGTACAAGAAAAGCCTCCAGCCAAAGCTCTGAATCTCTTCAAACAGCACACACTAGCAGGACTAGTCAGAGACAGAGCACCATTCAAACAGTACTGTGTTTCTCCATTCTTCAATTTGCTAAAATCACGAGACACAACAGAAGCGCTCTATCTTGGTGCCTTCTCTTCTCCAAAAGCAAATATACAAAGGAAACAAAAAATGAGAGGAGGAAAGAAGGAAAAGAAAGACGACTTTGTACATTGTGTCAACCAATTAAATTCAACAGAGAAAGATACAAGTGGTTATAGCTTCCCCTAAATTACTTCATGTAATTAAATCCCCTTCTCTAAATTACAAACTATTTAGTTCTTCTCTTATAACAATGTAACCAATGACCAACAACAACCTTTTTTATAGTGTCTGATGCCATGTAAGTTGTTAGCAGTGAAATTTCCTTTTTATTTCTTACTTTCAAAAGAAGCCATTGTAATGACATTCATTCACAGCTACTTCCAGAACAGCGGCAAAAAGAGAGGATTGCCTTGTTTCTCTTTTCTGCTGGTGTCTGAGGCTATATTTAAGCAAATGTGACCTAAGGTCCTTATCAGTCATCTAACTGCAGGCAGAGAAGTTAAAGGTGACCTGCAGGAGTTTTAAAACATGGAGCTTATAATTGGTTTGATTCTTCACATACATATAACATAACTTTCTTACTGTAGCAGTGTGACTTCACTATCTTCCTATCACTCCAATTTTCTGACCTTTTTTACCTTTGAAAACACCAGGAATGCCAGGTCAAGGCTTCTCTGTTTGCTAGGGAGGAGTCTTGCGAGATGAGAGCTGCTCTCAGCAGTTTCCTCCAGATTGCTCCGTTTACGAAATGTCTGTGCACGTCTCTAGATACTGAGTCTGTTCAGCCACACTTCGCTGGGTCTGCAGCTATCGCATCTTCTCAGATGGGGAACTGAGACGAAGACATAAGGCCCCTGAAGACACTGTGGTTCAGCTCCACTAGAGGTAGCATAAGAAGTCCCAACGCAGAGAAAGCACTGGTAGCATCCAGTGCTTTAATCACTGTGCTCTCTAGACCTGCTCTAACACATGTTAAAAATGCCAGCAGCCATCTGGAGGCCTGAACACATTGCTGTTGCCCAAATGCTGTTAAGTGGGAGAGGTAAATAGGGGCAGACAGGAATTTTGGAGAAGAGGAAAAGTGGGGACAAAGAAGGTAAGAAGCCAGTGCTGCGGGCAAAACCTCAGGGTCTGGTTCTGAACACAGCAGGGTCGATGCCATCATAACAGCGTTATGAGCTTTAAATACAAAGCAGGAAGCAGAGTGTATGTGGCAAGATACTGCATCCCCATCCACACAGCCACCCAACCTCCGCTTGCTCTGCCACCCATGAGCAAGTCCCCACCCAAGCGAAGCCCCCAGCAGTAAGGTGCTGGTCCAAGTGGGCAAGCCCTGCCCGAGCCAGCACAGCCAGCATCCCGCAGCCACGCTCCTGGGCTGGGGCACACCAAGGAGCTGCGCTCAGGGGCAGCCGAGCCTCTCCGGGAGGATCAGGAGAGTCCTACAGGAGCAGGGACAAGTGGGCCACACGGAGCAGCAACATTGGCAAGTGAGAGTCAGCTACAGAAGGGGAACCCACTGGTCCAGACAAGTGAATAAGTATTTCACTACATCAGTGAAAAAGACAAAGCCACGTTATCCTACATGAAACACTGTCAGCAGCCAAAACACACTTTACATCACTCCATTCAAAAAATAATATTTGCAGTGTAGTAAAATCCAGCATATGCTTCTGTTTCATGCTTCAGCATTACTCTAAAAACAGCTGGATCCCTCCCCGTAATTCTAATGAACATGGTCTCCTCCATTTATGTTTTCCTACCAGAACTGCAGAGGGTTTTGAAATACATTTCTCCTGCTTAAGCAAAGGCCTTCTCCTGTCAGAGTTCCCACTGGTTTTATGGCACCAGTTTGCACTACTCCTCCCGAAGCACAGTATGTTACAGGGATCTGTCAGGGAAGTTGGGCTGTAGCTTTCAAAAGGTGGCTGCAATCCCATGACAAAGTTACCTGTGCCACAGCTATAATGCAAACCTTAATTGTCTAAGGTTCACACAGCACTTTAAAGAAACACTGAACAAACTAAACACAACACAAAGTTCTCTCTCTGTTACAGAGTGGGCTCTGCAGCCTCTTCAGGAATCTCGATGAATTCCTGGATAAATTTAGCAAGAACAACAGCACTTCTTGGTAATAGCAGGGTTTCATTTGGGAAATAAACATCCAGTATTTATTTACAAAGGAATTTTCCTCCTCCTGCCACTGCTGTGTTATGCCCACTGCTCCCCCTTGACTTTGATGCAGAAAACAGAATACCAAGTGCCTAACCAGGACTTAAAGCAGATTTTTAAATTAGTTCCTGACAGTGCAAACAGATTGCTATTGATTGAAATGAGGCTGATTTTAGGCCTTGGATTAGCAAACCTAATGACTAAATACTGTATTGCCCATTTCAGTACTTTGCACCGTTACTCCCCAGTGGTTTCCCCGGCAGCTGTGAAGTCTCTGCCCTTGCAGATTAGCGTGAGAGTGCAAGGCAAGGCCATCTGTGCCTGTGCCGAGCGGCCCTACTCAGCCGGAAACAAGGACCTCCTCCAAAATCCCCCGGGACAGGGCCCCCGGCACTACAACCTCATTAGGAGCTTTGAAGCCAGTGAGAGTGTTCACACGTTTAAAAGCGAGCACGTGCTTGGAAAGGCTCGGCTGCATCAGAGCCCCACACCTCGCCGAGCAGGTCTCCACCGCCGGCCTTGGCTCAAGCCGAAGGGACCGCGAGCCCCCCCAGGTCACCTCCCGGGATCCCAGCCAGCCTGGCCGCACTCAGCGGCAGAGAGACTGCACGCAGATAACGTGCGCTATGTTCACAGCCCAAGTCGCCCAGCAATCATAAACGCGCACTTAAAACTAATTGGTACAGAGCTTTCATGTCCAAATTGTAAATTCTTGTACTTACAAAGGTAGGAATAGATCCTGGTTTTAAGGAATACATAAAGCAACATTTTCCTGATTAAAAGAAAATGGACTTTTTTTTCCCCCTTTGCTTTGTTGTTTAGTTTCAAAGAACATTTAAATAACAATATCTGCTAACAAAAAGGGTAACATCAATTAGAACCAAAAAGAAACCGGTTTGTATAATTTCAGTGTTCAAAAGCAGTGAAGTGCAAACACCAAAGCAGCACACACCAAACCAAACCAATCCCCAAAACCCACATTAAAGGTAACCTTTTTTTTTTTTTTCTTCTTTTTTTTTTTTTTTTTTGGTACATTGGTTGTCTAGAATTCATTTGCTTTTAAAAGCCTGAGATACTGAAGGTAACAGAATAAGTAACTATTATGTTTAGACCCTCTTAGACACAATTCAGCTTCCAAACGCTACATTATTAAGACATGAAAGGACAGGCATATCCATACCTGTCCTCCGGCCTATAGACAAAGACTCCAAAGGTTATTTTTCAGACTCACTCTCCTACATGGCTGCTGAACCTCAGCTAAGAGGGGTACATTTCAGTCTCTGAACTCTGCATCACTAAGCAAACGCTCTGCCTCCAACCCCCAAAGCACATCCACGTTTTTGATTTACCATTTATCATTATCTAGAAAAATACAAATAAAAATCAAGCAGCTACATGCTCATATATTGCCTAACCAGCAGCACAAGCAGCGTGACGCCAAAGGAATTATTCCACATAAGGTATTTAGCCAGACAAGGTTCTAGACTGTTTCATTCTACCACAGCCTTTCAATACCACCACCAACACAGAAAAGGGGACCAGGGGTATGTAACTGGATTGAAGCCAGGCTATCAATTTTCACCTAGACATCAGAAGAAACAATGTGCATCCTGGCTGGAAAACGACTTAGCTCATCACCTTTAGCTCAGATCAGCAGTAACCCAGAGTGGTGCTCCCCTGGGGGGCAGGAAAGGGTGTTACATTCATCACTGAATGCTGGATAACGAGCTGATGAGCATCACAGAAAAATCACATGAATAGGTAATCAAACATGTTAATGTAATTTAGCAGTTCCAGTCCAGCAAGAGCCACAGCAACAATATACATTAATCATCAATAACACTCAGCAGTGTGACGAAGGCTGGGGAGTGAATGAGACACAGGAATTAACTCCGCTTTCCCTCCCTCCGGGAAGCTCTGCTGAAGTCACAGAGATGTCACACCTCCAGAGCAACATGACAGCGTTAGCTCTCTTGCCCTTTCCTCCCATGCTCCAAACCCAGCATGCTATTTATGAGCACTAAATACGTGCTACACCACCACCCTGTCCTCCTCAGCTTCTTTGAGACTCTTCCTCATCTTGGCTGATTTAAGCAGTGGGTGAGAAAAAGGAAGGAGGACGTGTAAGACACTCATCTTCATGACAAATGACTATTTGCAGAACAGAGTGTTATTACAGCCACACTTAACATCTAAACATATTCAACACACCGCGATGCTCCAGAGCTGACTAACCACAGAGCTTGAGGTTAAGCTTAACTTGAAATATCAGCAACTCTTTGTTATTAGCACCAACCCTTTTCAGAAGGAGGTCAGCCCATTTTTAGTCTACGTACAGAAATAGCAATGGGTCCTGAAGCTCAGAAAAAAGCCACTGTTCGACATCCAGGGTGGCCCCAGGCTGCTCAGACGTTCCAAAGAATAAGCAGCTCCAAAATTGAACCCAGCAAAGAGCAAAACAGCTCAGCTAAGGCTAACGAAAGACAGACTCAAAGTTCAAAGGGTGACTCTCCAAAAACTAGAAGAATTACTTAGGACAACACAAGGAAGCATAACTGGAACGGAGAGGTTTCATATTATATCTACCTCTTCATCTAAGTGAATTATACACCCAACCATAGAGGAACCCTTTAGAGGGATGTTGGGCTCTTCTCCCCCACTGGCACTGTCTGCAGCCGCTGTGGGGATTCCCTTCCACAACCACTGGGCCAGACTCAGACATGGCTTTTTAAAAAAGGCAATGACTCAATTTCCAATAAATGTTCCTGCGTTGGAGGCAACTCCACACTTCCAAAGAAGCAAGCTTTACTGCAGGCAGCTCTAGCTACGCTAAAACATTTTCTCGCTCTCTTATGCACCCCCGATGACTGTGAGCAGTGCCGTGGCCTCCCATCAGAGCACAGCAGCTTTCCCTGCACACACGCCTCGAGAACAGCCCCAAATCCTGACAAATCTTTGACCAGAGGACCTATGATTATTTGAAATGCCCTTTGTTCCCCCTGCTTGGCTACAGCAGGAGATAAGTGTGTTTGAATGATTTTTATACACAGTTGGAGTAATAGGCTGGAAAGGACAGATTGGCTCCTGCAATGCTTTCCCCAAGCCCTGAGGTACAGAAGAACCAAATATTGAGGAGCAAATATGAATCTGGATGCTTTGTCAAAAGGAGTGAAGTATTAATCTAATTTTCTAAACAAAGCAGACAACCTGGCACTCAAATCAGCTTACCACTTTGCACCTCTCTACAAGGATTAGCAGAATGCCATAATTATAATGCCCAATTTGATTTATTAGAGGAGGCTGCGCAGAAAAGACGACAATTCAGTAGCATTGTGAAGAGAAGGGATGAGTATAAGGAAAGCTTCAAATTGAACAGTAATTTCTAAGCAACATCTCAATATAATTAGCATTAATTACAGTAAGCTTTCCAAATTAGGTATAAACCTATGTTTAATAGCCCTGAGATGCAAAAATCACCCCCAAATTCCGGGAAACTTAATATTACAGCCAATTTGTCTAGACAGCTTGGCAGGAAATGCCAGAATTCTAGGTGTGAACTTTGTGGTTATTAAAACGGGAAAAATTATTGAACTTGTCTATATCATTTGCATAATTAGTTTGAACTAAGAATAGCCTAGTTTATCTAGCTTAGATTTTACTGCTACTTTCATCAACCTTACAGACCTGAAAACTTGTCTGGTTTTCACAACTATATCAGCTAGGATAATAAAAGGTATTTAAAAAAAACCTCCCTTTCAATAAAAGATGAATTCTAATTGCGACTTGTTTAAAGAGGCTATTAATGAGTCACTCATCACAGGTTTTATTTTGCACTCTTCATGCAAGCTCCTCGCTCTTTTTGGAGTTTGTTACTTACACTTACAGGAAAAAAAAAGATTAAACAATGAAAGATGAATTCAGATTTTCATGAATGTGGCAGCAAATAACCTATTTAGTCACTGTTGATAGCCAAATACTAGCCAGAAGAAACCGGTAACAGTGTCCTCGTTTTTCAGAGCTGAAATACAAATAATCTAAATGTTTGGTAAACTAATGCAGCGGCATATAATTACAGAAACTGGAGTCTGGCCAGTGTAACAAAACCTCTTACCCCAAAGGTTTCTAAGGAAGTGTCATGAAATCCCTAGTGGCCACAACTACTTGGAACTTAGTTTTAAGTTCCATGTAGAAGATGTCACTATTAACCACCCTTTCCTCCTCTGCCACGGGTGAGGAACCGGCTGCCCCCAGCTCCAGCACGAGGGGACCTCCCTGCTGCCCGGCAGAGTGCGGCCTCACACCCACAACAGTGCAAACCCCTGAAGTGCACTGAACCCCCTCCAGCGTAATTTTAGACCTGAAGGAACAACTCTCTACCCCGTAGCGAGGCAGTATTGACTGAAGCCAGGCTTTCATGTTAGAGAGAATTTGGTGGCAATCGAGACCTAATGACCTCCTGCGGTGCCCTGTGTTTCCACGCTTGCACTGCACCACTCTCAGTTGCATCAACATGAGCATTTGTAAGGTTACTCCAGGGACCAGAGCAGAAAGTGAGCCAGCTTCATATATACTTTGCAAGGGTCATCGGATTGGTGTTTGGGGCCCTTTCATGTAAATAAAAAAGCCTGGCCCAACAGCAGCTTTACAAAGGCAGAGGCGCTGATGAAGCACAGTGCCACAAACCTGATGCAAGCAGCAGGCAGGAATGCCATCCAGCACTATTGCTTCCAAACGTCTCATGTCAAAGGCTGGGACTTCTGGTGAAATACACACTTAAGGTTTTGTGGGTTTGGATGCCAAGAAAAGGATCCTAGTTGCTCAAACCTTCATCGAAACTAAAACATGCATCTATTCACCCATAATAAAAAGTCATTTTAATTTGCACAGAGTGAATATTTGTGCACAAAACCATTGCACCTGTAACCAGAGGGGGGAACTGAAACCCCACCACTCAACTACTAGCAAAAACAAACAAGAAACTTGATATATTTTAACTGCATATACACTGAGGACTCTAAAACCAAAACATTTGGTATCACTTTGGGGAGTTAAAAGAAAACAAACCTGGCAAATATTTTACTAGGAGTGTGCGGTTACATGATTTGCTACCTAAATATTTGCAAGCAGAGAAGTACTAGCATCTTTACATAAGTATTTCCACTGAATTATTCCAACTATTTTTTTTTAATCAAAAGGAAGAAAACAAAAGTCTGCTAATTTGTTAATGAGAACAATTAGCCACCAGAAGAGTGGGGCCATGAGCAGACCATCAGAATTTCTAAGGTCAAATGTGATGAGCGCTTCTGAACAAATATGCTACAACACAATCATGAAAGCTTGTGTGTTGTGGTGAAATTATGCAGGGGTTTGCACTAGATAATCTTAAAGATCCTTTCAAATCCTAAAATACTGAAAGTCTGAAAAAACACTTCCCATAACTGGACAATTCAATCTTCCATTGTCTGACACACATACAGAACTAGTTTCACAGAACAGACGGTGTGCTTGGGGTAAACAGCTCTTTTTATCTGCAACCCGAAGAATAAAAAATAGTTTTTCACCGTAGCGTACTTCTTAGCTCAGAACAAATACTGGAGGGTCAAGTACACTGGTCTTCCAACTGGCTGACATTTGGCACCATGTTAAGGGACAACTGGGAAAGTGTTTGTTCATAGATATAGGCTGCTGTGCCATGTGAATTTCAAACTGATGAATGAGCACTGAGTCACCAACAAATCTCCCTGCTGAGCAGCAGCTAAGTGATAAATAGCCTGCCAGCCATAGTGCCTCTCCTTTGTCACCTCCCCGGCTCTGCACACACCGTGGCTCAGACGGGAGTCTCCGCAATTTTTCCCTCCAGCGTCACAGCTCTTAATTCATTGATGCTCTACCACATTTCAGAAGGGCACAGAGAAAAGACTGCCCAGAGCACAACTTCCTCCAAACTGACTTTCCATTTCTAAAACACTTGAATATTCTCTCCTTTTCAACATACTGTTTTGAGGGCACACAAACTTGATTCATGAGATGGACACATTCACCTTTGCAACTTCCAGGTGCACATTCTCCGAAGAAGGCTATGATCCGATTGATGATTTCTATTTGTGTCTAAGACCGTTGAGAGCCACAAACCTATGGTGTGAATTACCGCACTTTCTCAAAGTTGTAGGATACACGGGAGGGTCTGCTCCTTCTTTCCTATATTACCCAGCACACCTGGTCTTCCATTTTAGCTTACGAAACTTGCCCGCAACAAAGCATTTGCACGCTTGGCCACAAGTCTTGTAAGAGACTTTGTTTTCACCAGCAGAAGTTACCAGAGAAGCCAGTTACATTAACAGCCCAAACCTACCAGCAGGACAACATTTCACAGTGGCCAACGCCACGATACAGTTGCTTCAAATGAGAAGTAAGTTCCCTACCTGTTTGGATAGCTTCAAGGGGAGTTTCTTCTTCATTCGTTCTTTGCCTCTTTCTGCCTCTCTCTCAGAGCTCCCAGCATCATTATTATGGCCATTTTCACTCGGCTCAGCAGACACACAGTTTTCAGATTCTCTAGGTTTCTTTCCTGGATGCCTCTCCCATTTCTCCTTCCGCTCCTGAGGCTTTAGCGACATGTCCTTCTGTAAAGGAGGAAAAAAAAATTTTAAGTTCTTTAAGTTCTCTGAGACTACTTTTAAGCATTAAGCAGTATAAATATTGAATAAAAACACAAACAAGACAGCATGTTCTTTCCAGAGATGACTTAAGATGAATAATTAGGCACGCACAATGCAAACAGTAATTTTAGATTAGATTAGGATGAATACTCTCCAGGCTATGTGTTTGATTAATTTCAGAGATGCTGGAACTGGTTATGAAAATGAGTTTGCTTCACATTAATTCGGGAACCATACGTCAACAGCACATGAAGAAACCAGCGTCCTGAAGGAAAGCCTTTAACTATTCAACTGCAACAGAAGTGGTTTTTATTTTGTTTTCTTTCTGATCACAGAAAGCAACATATCAGACCCCCCTTGAGCCTGACAGTCTCCAATTCACAGTAGCATTCATATGGAGAAATGCACTTCTAAAGCCTACCGTGCATTCAACACGCAAGCTGAGATCAATGGGATCTAAACACATTACAGAGGTTGAACACTTCTAAGTGTTAAGTGTCTGCGCTGAATCAGGACTGTAACATACAATCTAAGCAGAGTTTAAAAGCGGGTATGTCATGTCATAATGATTAACATAGGAAGTGAGATCAGAGAAGGGAATTACTACTGCTATCCCTGGCATCCTTGAGGACTGAAAGCTGAACTCTTGGTCACAATATATCGACCTCTCCCCCTGCACACACCACACAGCAAGAGTTTAAGAAATAATAAGCCAAATCACTATAGAATCATAGAATCGTCTAGGTTGGAAGAGACCCTTGGGATCATCGAGTCCAACCATCTACCCTACTCTACAAAGTTCTCCCCTACACCATATCCCCCAACACCACATCTAAAGGTCTCTTAAACACATCCAGGGATGGTGTTCACTACAGCTAGGTAATTTTTTCCCCAACGCCTTTTATTAACTCTCAAGGGTAAAAACTAAACTCTTTATGGAACATTTTGCAGAATCTCTATCCCAATTAATTTTTTATGTGAGGTAAATATATCAGAGTAGGAGATACCTTAAAAGCACTGTTTACCATGACAAAATTTGTCAACTTCAGTTACAGAATTTTTTCTAAATGCCTCATCCCCCCTTTTCTAAATGCCTCACTTCTGACTCAAGCAATTACATCGTGGATATTTGTATCCTACGCGAATGGAGCTCGCAATACAACTCACTCATGTCAACACACACCTTCAGTACTGCAAAACAGCTCATGAAAATCATTAGCTCTCTAGTCTCTCAAAAACTAAAGCCCAACAAAAAAGAAAATTAGGAATTGGGATGAAATGCCCTGCTGATTGCTCTAGATTACCTCCTCCCCCCTCTCGTTTAATTAGTGAATTGACTGCCTCAGTGTGTAACACACTGATTCCCCTCCAAATCCCTCACTGCCGAAAGTTACCCTTCCCTGTGAAGTGAGATGATGCACTGGCTCTGTGGGGTTGCAGAGACACTGACTTTAGAATCACGATGATAAAATGCATACAGCTATTTCCTAGTCCAGCCCAGCCTCAAAGACAATCAGCCAGCACCCAGTCTCTATACACCTTGCACAGGGTTCCTTGTGTGGCAAGCTCCTCTTAAAACATATACACAGCAAGTCGCAAAACCTCCACAGATACAACCCCCATTCCCAAAATTAAAACAAGTTGCACTGTCTCAGAGACGCAGAACACACCAGGATACATCGCGGCTCACCAAGTCCATAACTAGTGAAAGAACAAGGAAAATTATTGTCTTGCATTATTCTCCATGAATCATAAAACGAAGAATACAAATTATTGTTTAGTTGCTCATTTTGGGTTTTAGTTTTAAGATAATTAAAGCAGCGGTTTGAGATGCCACTTGCAGAAGGTCACATTATCCTATTTACTGGGAAGTTGCTGAGATAGAAATCAAAATGCTAAGTTCCAGTAACTAATCAGAAACTAGTGCAATGGAAATGACATCTGTTAACTGATACTCAGCAAAACATTAGAAACAGAAGTCACTAAAAACGTGCACTTCTTCATAAAGCCAGATGCAGCTGCAATGTGACAGCAGATGCATGGAAGATGCTGCATGCGGTGACACGGGCCCTTGATAAGGGAGAAAGGAGGCCGTGGCAAGGGAAAGCCACCACCTGAAACCACCAGCAAATAACGCACTCCTGGCTCAGCATGTAACATTCACTTTTAAGGATGTTTTCAAAGGCAGCAAATGGCCGTTTCGGTTTAAATTCTAGCTGGCTTCACATGGGGATTGGGCCTCTGTTAATGCCTTAGGGAAAGCCCTCCCTCAGTACCCACTGCACGTTTTACAAGATTCTCTTTCCCACACAACTAGTCAGGAAAGCTGCATTTTCCCCCTTACTGAATCCTACAAAATTCCCTACTTAGAAATTTAGCTTTTTATCCCCATTTTGTTTGGAGATTTAAGGTTTGCCTCATCACTGAGCTACTAGCAAAATTAATTCAGGGAATACAGTCATAGCTGGATCAAAGCCAAGGAAATAATGCATTCACTTGTAGTGCCACTTGCGTCCAAGAATCTCAAGCACTTTCCAAACAGCCGTGAATTAAGCCCCAAGCCCTGGTAGCCGAGGCTGCCGCTCGCCTCCGGCAGGAGGAAGGCGACCTCAGCTCTGCAGCACGTCTGGGGCAGCCGCAGGGAAGATGCCAAGTTTCTTGGGCCCACGAGAAGAAAACCTATTCCAGAGTCCCGTTCCTCCCTGCTTCAGCGGAGGACGCAGCTGACAGGACTTTGCTTTTTCTGGGAACGAAGGACACTGAACGTGGCCTCTCCTTACTGACAGCGGGTGACAGAGGGGCTGTTCTCTATGCTGCTAAATGCAGACCTCCTTGCAGCCTCGGGCAGAGAGCAGGAGGGGGCTAATGGGGTTTCTGTTCTTGCCTCCTTTGTTTCCTTTCTATTTACTCTACTAAAAGAGCCTTCCAGCGACTGCTCTTTTACTAAAGTTTATGACCTCCAAGTTGGGGACCTCACTTAGCGCAAGAGCTTACTATTTTTGGACGTGCATCTGTGCTTGCGCACAGGCAATTACTGGAAAATTTAAGCACATACAGAATATACAGTACCTCACTGCAGTGAGCAGCGTTTATTGATGTACCTTGACTTCAATCCAGAAATCCCAGCCGGCAGGTGAGACTGGCCTTCTGACAAACTGCTCCACTGGAGCCTTCCCCCCAGACAAGCCCAGACCAGCAGGTCTCTGCACGTCACATAAAGCCTAGTATTCACACAGCAACAATGTCTGAAGTCAGGCCCTGAAGCCAAAAGGTCTTCGTATCCAGCCTTGGGGTTTCTGCCCAACCCAGGAGTCAGCAGACCTGGCTACCTTTGCTGTCAGGGCCAGTAAATCCCCTTCTGCAGGGAAGGCTGGTGGATCCAGGCCCATTCTCTCTTCTCAGTTCCAGGAAAGAGATTGCCAAATCTTGTTCCAGAATATACAAAACTATTTTGTTGCTTACTACTCACTGCTTCAAGGGCTGTCTCCTACCTGTCCTCACTTAGGAATCTCTCTCACACCTTCCAGGGCAGGCTACAGCCTCTCCGTCTGTCTGGGCTGCAGACGGAGAGCAGATGGTTCTAATTGGCTGTGTGGTTACAGATAAGGAAGAATTAGGCCCTTCTTTAGAGCCTTAGTTCCTGGCAGTTACTCCATGAAGCATACAGATTCTATCTCCCCATTTGCTTACTTCAATGTACAGGTATCAATGAACGCTTCAGCTGCAAATGTAATTGCAGTACCCTCCTCCAGCTCCACCTGAAATACCTTGCACACCAGTGGCTATGCAGATGCACTGGCAAAGACCTCGGCACAGGTTGGCAACCCAGGCATATGTTGCAGAGTCTCTGCAACAGATTTTGAGAGTCCATAATAAAAATCTCTGAGAATTTTTGTTCATTGCTATTTGGCCCAAGCTAGCTAAAAGTTATGCAATCGCACCTCTGCTTGCAACAGAGCTGGCGACCATCCTCAATCACTTGGAGCACTTCTTCCTGAAAAGCCTTTTTTGTTTCTGTCTCTGAGGCACAGCTACAATCTCCAAAGAGACTCAAGGTGCACACCACTCAGTTTATTTATAAAGCTGTGAATAATGCGGATGCACCGCCCTCAGCTCTGGAATGAGACCGTTCTTACCCTTAAACCGCCACAGCGAGAGACTTCTGCACAGTGGACTCCATGTTGTGTTTGATGAGGAAACATGGCTCAGCCCTAGAGGACCCTGGCTCACATCCCCAGCCAGCCTCTGGCTGGAGTTATCACCCAGTGTTTGCTCAGCCCAGCTCAAACTCTGCCTTAATCCTCTGAGTTTACACAGCTCTCTGAGATCTCAGAAAGCATGCAGGGGGAGGTTGGGATTGTAAACACCTTTCATACAGAGGGAACACTTAAAGAACCTGAAAAAAGTGAAAAAAACCACACAGCTAGATGAAAAACCTTGAGCGTGCTGCTGGGGCGCAGAGGACAAAAATAACACCTACAGTTAATAAAATGACTACCCTCAGCCCTCAAGCATCAGTTCGAAATGCAGCCCCGGTGCGAAATCAAGTCCATTACAATCCCCCATCCCCCGGGCCCGTCGGACACTACAAGACTCAGACATGCAGCCAAGGACAGGCTGCACTCAACTCCTGCCAGACTGCCCATGCCGACTTTAAAAGATTACACAGGCTGATTTCCCAGAAGGGAAACAGCCTCCAGCTTCTCTCTCTACAACTCTTCACTGCAGCACTTATGCCTTAAGTTGGGGAACGTGAAATATCCCGCTGAACATCAAACAGGAGAAGGATCCACACAGAGGAAGAAAAAAAAAAAACCAACCACAAACAACCCCCACTGCTGTCTCTAAACCCAGCCCTGCTTGTCCCTGTTTCTGCCTCCAGCTTCTCTCAGCAAAATTGCAATGGAAAAGCCCCCGAGGATCTAAGCACCATCTATCCTTATATCAACTTTAGCATGCAATTAGCAGTAGGGCTGTCAAACGTGTTTGTTTAATAGTTCAGGGAGAGAACCTGGCTCAGAGAGGAACTGAAACAGATTTACTTTTAATTAGGTTACTTTTAAAATATTCCTACTGACCTGATGCCCAGTTTACAGAACAGCAACGCAGAAACAAATGATGACTTAATATTCTTGTGCTTTCTAAGCAGACAAAGCATGTTACAAATACAGACAGGACCTCACTACAGTAACCTACCGTCTTTTAAAGTTGCATAAAGGTGACACAGGAGACTAATTCAAATGGAAAGATAATATTGGAGATATACATGAGAAACGCACGTGAAAGAAATAAACTTTAAGGCACAGATTTGAAGATGGGTCCGTAGACAGAGAAGCCACTGCAAGAACAGAGCCAGCACAAGTAATGAAGAGTAGCCAACAGGCAAATGAAATGAGGTGAATAATAAGGAGAGAAGAAAGGAATGGGATAAGAGGTAACTCTACCGGAGGGCATCAGGTAGGACCACCAAGGTGATTGAATTTGAACTCAACATGGTGAACAGGCAGCAAATGCAAGTGGAGATCTTAAAAATGAGCAGGAACACACTTTAACGGTGGGAGAGAAGTTTGAGAGCTCTGCTCTGGAGAGCTCCGGGGTAGAAAGAGCAGGTAGGGAGGGCAGCAAGGGGAGGGAGCAGCGGGGGCAGGACTGGCCCGCAGCCTGGCACAGTGGCCCCTTGCTGGCAGCAGACCAGCCCAGCGTGGTTGTCCCCAGAGCTCAGGGTATGCTGGAGGCAGACTACTGGCATCTCCAGCCGGGAGGCTGCAGTTTTCATGGATGGGGAAGTTCTCACTTTTCCTGTAATATAACACACACTTGTTTGTTTTACTTTCCCGCCCTTCTCTTCTCCCCCATTGCGAACTTCACTAAAAATGTAACTCAAACCCCATGCCTTTCAGCCAAAGCCACTAAAGCTTTTTTTAAAAGTCAAAAAAAGAGACTAGATTTGAAGTTGACACTCTTGCTTTGACCCTACATTCAAGCAACGCAATCAATATCAATTAAAATGATTGCAAATGAAATCTTTGCTTGTTTAACCTTAGACTGCAATTCTCCTTTCGTAGCTGACATATTCCAGATGAGTTTGGGTCTTGCTTTTTAAAATGCATCACGTTTGCTCTGACCCTGTCACACGTTTAGCTCTAGAATAAGATGACTTTTTGACAAGACAGCTTTGGAAATGTTAAGACATTTGAAGCTGCCACTGGTTTGCAGGTTTATGATACATGATTTAACTTAAAAATAAAAGTAGATGAACCAAGAAACTCACTGTAATTGAAACAGTCAAATTTATTACCAGAGGCTGTGCTCCTGTCACCTGTGAAGAGCTGAAGAGCAAGCTGCTGCTACTCTGCTAAATGCCCACTTGTTCTGTCTCCCCAGAATTAAGACCTTTGCTGCCAGGACCTGGAAGACACCGTACCAAGTAGAGACACCTTGGACAAATGTTACCTCAACACAATATAGCCAAAAATTACAAATGGGAAGGTCAGTATCACTCTACTTTTAAATGCATTTCAATCCACACTGATTTTACAAGGTTTGATTCTCTTTATTTGCACAAGACCTGGATAAATAATGATAAAGTGCTGAGCAGTAATTGTTTTAAAAAGTTGGGGAGAAGGAGGCTGGTACTGTTCTTTTCCTTCTCAAATACTTGAGGACAATAAAAAAAAAAAAAAAACACAACTAAAACCAACCAGTCCTCTCCCTCCACAGTAGCACCAAGTACCTGGAAAGACAGCATTTAGTAGTAATTTAGGGGGCTATAAAAGTAAGAATATGTACAGCAAATACCTTCTCTTTAGTAAGAGGTCAAGGAAATCTGCATGAATGTGAACATACGGTTGTTTGAGTTTTTGGTATAAACCCTTTCTTCACCATCACCCATTGGGGAGATGGATACACAAAATCTAGTTTTAAGCTGCACTCTGCAAGCTCAGCAGGGAGCCAGCCGTGGCTTCTCCCTCTCCTCCAATCTCCTCTTCAGAGCCTGCGGGCGCTCACTGCAGAGCTGCACCCGTCTTCCTCGCTACCTACTAACAGACATACCGTACGGCTATTAAAACTCCCACAGGTGCTTGCTGTCCATCAGAAAGGAAATGATCCCATTTTAAGCCATCAGTATTTCCTCTAGTGATGGCAGTAAATGCCCGACGAGTGCTCATAGAATTACTGTCAGCGGAAAGTGTGTCAGAGAGCAAGGGAGCTTAAATGATTGAAGGGAAGCTGGGGCACCATTTTCAGGTAGACGAAATGAGGCATATTGCAAGCCCAGCCTGCCCAGCTTTTACGGGCTGCAGGAGTGCTGAGGCACGCTGCTGTTCGTGCACCGCAAGGCCAACCTGCCCGGCTTTCACAGCAGATGAAAGTACCTTTCTACTGAAGCTGCTTTCAGCCAGGACCAGGAGCTCAGCCTGCCCAGTTTATTTTGTGTATGAAGGATTTGGCAAAGAGCTTGGGCTTATCTGACAGCACCTATTCCAGCTTATTTCGGCTGCCTGGCTGCACACAGGGTACGGATGCTGAGCGCAGAGCGCGTGCCTCCTGCAGACTGACTGCTCCTGCAAACTCCCAGCATCCCGGTGAGTCCCTTCCAAAGGGGGAACAACTAGGATGGCGGCAGCCCTGCACGCTGCCCTCGCGCTGCCCAACATTTCACAAGTGACAGACTACGCGTAACACCTCCATTTTAAAGAATGTGATCTTGGGGACACCCATCTCAAGTAACTTCCCAAATTATCCAGCAAGTAAGCACTGGATATGCACGGTCAGGCACGCAGTGTTTTGGGAAGACATTCCTCAAGTGAGCCAACAGTCACTGACACTGCCGGGCCCACGCTGCTGATCGGCAGCAATCACACCCTTGTTTACAGAGCGGCCTTTAAACACTTCATCTGAAGCAATTCCCCTTCTCCTCAGATTATCTAAACAGGCACTCATATTGAATTCAAACAGCTCCCATCAAGTGACAGAATTAGGACCTGAAGAAGCAGCTCCTGCTTGAAGCCAGATGTGGCCATTTCATCACTCATTTCCAGTCTTGCCAGGAAGGTAACACAACCCCAAGCCTCCAGCTGCACCAGCTGGCCCCAAGCTGCCAAAGGAGAAGGCATGAGGGTTCTACCAGCAAAAACTGGTATGGCAGCTGGATGCTTTCACCTTTACCAATTTTCAGCTAAACTAGTGAGAAAAAACAGGAAAGCACTGTTGAGTAAAAGATGCCTCCAGCCTATTTGTCACTATGGACACAAATGCTGAGAAACACTGTCTCTCTCTTTAAAATTAATAGCAAAAGGAGAAGACACAACTGTTTCAACCTCTGCTGAGAGAGGGTTGTCATGCTTCCATGAGCTGGACTCTGGCAACGGAGCTGAGCCAACCTGAGGCTGGGCAGATGGACTGGGCATATGGCTCATTTACCAAAGGCAGGGGCTAAATTGGTCTCCTCCATCTATACTTCTGCATTTAGAGTTTTGATCTTCATAGTGCAAATTATCTAACAACCCCATTATGACTGCACTGACTACCATGTGAATAGCTTCATACCTGAGACTTAAAAGATACAGCTATACTCTTAGGTAGCTTAGTCATGAATTCAAGAATTTCCAACCTGATTTTTTTAAGCAATTCCAAGCTTTCACCTACTAAACACAAATGCGAATTTATTTTCTAGGATTCCTGATTTGGCCACATGTGTTGTCTCCACTTGTTTTTTGGTACATACTTTTAAAACATAGCCATGGAAAATATACTGCTCTTAAGACAGTAGCACCTACTGAAAGCTCCAGACGAATCTCCCATGTGGTGACAGCCTTAAACACGTTCCCTCTGCAAGGAGCTGCGGACGTTTTGAGATTCTGCCTCCAGCCTACACTCTTTATTACCACCCTCCTAGGAAGGGTGCCATTCCCAAAGACGCTGCAGAACATCCTCTTCAATGTTCTTCAGCAACCACAGAACAGTCTGCAAGTTTAGCTTAAACTGCAGTTTGACACAGCTTGCACAAAGCCAACTAGCACCGCACTGAAGGAGATGAATGCTCGCCAATTCACTTCTGCCAACTCTACTTTAGGGGTGAGAGTCTCCAGAAGAAAAAACAGCCATAGCCTGATCCCTGGTGCTGCATGATAAATTAATTCATGTTTAAGCACTATAACACTAGAGGCATTTTTTACCAGCTCTGCAGTTGCCCTCAGTGGTAGGCAACAATCTTCAGTTCAGCTGTCATGAGGTCTAGCATGTGTATTAAATAATTAGTCCTCTGGTAGTTTCTTTTGGCTAGGAAACAAATGAGAAGAAATAGAAATGATCCAACAACAAGAAATATGTAGAAGCCAGACATCTCCAGAAACAGCTGCCCATAGCATATTACTTCAACCTAAGAGGAAAACTCTGAGCGAGGTAACTTCTAGCAGGAGAGAAATGCCTTTCTAAATGTCACACATGCTAACGAAAAGTCCAGGACAGTGCATCTGTGCCACCCTCGTCACCCTCAAACATGCTGCTGCAGAACTGTATTGTACAACAGAGCTCCGCAGCTGTCAGTCTCGCCAGCAGCTATGTTCTCCTACGTCGAGTGGCTTAGCACACCACGTGCTCTTGAGCAGCTCATCTATAACTGGTTTGCTAGAACAAACAACAAGCAACCAAATGTTTCCATATATCCTTAGGGCTTCCTAGAATAGTTCCCAATATTCCGATATCTGTGTCAGGAACGAAACATTCATTTATATCCCAGGCAATTGCTGAGAAAGGGGAAACATACACTATAGTAGCAGAGAATTTTGATGTACTCTATGTTACAAAACATTTTCAGTCAGAGAGCTCAAAGGTCATTAATAGATTTTCATATGTTTACAGACAGCAGCAATTTCAAGCTCTATAATTTTAAAGCTTCATGTCAGTCTCTCAACTTCCAGCTGTTATTTCAACATTAGATAATGAACACAATGCAAAGGTTACACAATCACTTGAACCAGCTTATACTGTAGATCCAGTCACACAAATCATTATTAAATTCTAATTACACATATATTATTTTACAACTCTTATTAGAGCAGCAGGGCAAATCCTCTTTTATGAAGAGATCAACAGTTTGGAAGAAGAGACCAGAAAGGTTATTCTTTTAATGTGACAGAGTTGCTCCTCTCTCTCCCTCCATCACCTAAACCACTGCTGATTTATAAGTCTGAGAAACAAAGCTGCACCTTGTCAACACCACACCAGTCGGTGCACATCAGCCCATATTTTGTTTATGTGCTTTATAGATCCCTAACACGTCGACATTGATGCCTACTTAAAATAATCATCTTTGATCAGGGGAAAAAAAATAAAGCATGTTTAGTGGTCACCCACTGTAGTGGGTGAATAGGCTCCTGTTTTTTCTTCATACAACTGCTTTGAAACTGAGAAGACACCCTCCAAAACTTAAGAGATTTCTCCTAAGGACAGTGTTGTTATCTAAGCTAAAGCTTTGCAAGACATCAGGCTTCCACATCATAGATTTTCATTTTATTTTAATTTTGGAGCAGAATAAATCATTGTAATCATTGGATCTGGCCTTTTTATCATGCAGCCAAATGAGCAAAATCACCCAACTGTGAAGTGGTTTTAGGGAAATTTTGGAAGCATACTAGCAAACCACCCCATTACCAAATAGGAAAATCAGCAAGTTATGTTTTGCTCTCAACTCATTTTTTTCTCTCTATTCCCAGGCAGTGCAAACTGTTACCCACTCTGGTCTATTCCGCCCAAATCCAGCTGTCAGTCACACAGCATGTAACCTCAATGGGAATTGAAGAATCTCATCCCCAAGATTCAGCTTTGAAGAAGGACAGACCAGCAACGTCCCTTTGTGCGAGGTCTCCTGTGGTGACAGCAACGCTACCCTGGCAAACTGATGTCTCTCTAATCCCCAGTGCATCCTTAGCCAGCAACGAATTTCACACTGGGAAATTCCATGCTTTGACATTAAATAATTCCAGCTGGGATTTTCAAAGGATAAGAGAAAGGAGTCCAATCCCATCACATTCCAATAGGAAGCCCTTAAGGTTTGGTTTATTTTCTTTTTAAAAAGGAAACCCATATTTCATTCTCATTTCCATCCCAGTTTCCTCTGGGAGATGAAGTTGAAAGCAAGAAACAGAGGGCAAGAGCAGTGCTAATGGGAAGACAGACTTTTATGGGACTGAGAAATGACAACACCAATTCTTGAGTACATCAGTTTGCAACAGGCGATACAAGAAGGAACAGATAAATCAGCACATTCATTAATGTTCCTGAGAGAAAGAAGGGTTTTTACTTTTGTCTGGTTAGTCTCACTTGCCACTAAGAGAGAAGTAACCAAGCAAACACTCCACCAGGACAGTAGACAATTAAAGCTCAAGAGCGAACAAAACCGCCAAGTCGTAGAGAGGAGAACATGTGCAGAATCAAAATGATGCGATCCACTTATCCAAGCATGTCAAATAAGGCCTGGGGCAGGCAGAGCTGACAGGACAATAACCCGCTGCAGAGAAAGACCTCAGCAGAGCAGGGGCCGTCAATCACTCCTCCTTGCTGTCTCACCAAATCCAGAGCGAGTTTTCAGCAGCTTTGCCACTTTCTTTCCATTATGTTTAGAGGATTTGGGTTTTCCCCCACCCAAGCAGTGCTAAGCTGGGCCTCTTTGCAACCACTTCCTCAACCCATGCTAAATTACGAGTTTCTCTTAAAGCTTAGTTTTCAGATCCAGACACCTCTATCTGCACTTCACAGACCTGAAACCGAAGGCTGGCTGGTTTCTTCCTGTCTGGAACAAGGCTTTACCAGGCAGAGATGGGAGAAATGGGCATTCATGCAAGGTTTTCCATTTGCTGCTAGCCCTCAATTTTGAAATGCAACAGGGAATTCAAACATGATACAGAGCAGCAACTTTCATCACTGCTAACCCACTCAAATTAGTTAAGGGCCCTTGTATGTCTCATGATTCATGTCTCTGAGGGCTTAACTTTGCTTCTCATTTACTGTTCACGGCACCTTGTCAATGGTAAGTACCACCGAGCGAGAAATACAGACGCAGCACACAGTATTTATTTGTTCATATGGGCAGAACCCTTTGGCAAGAACCAAAAAAATCCAGTCAATGTGAGAAGGGATAAGACAGAACAGACACAAACAGGGACTCTGGAGAACAGCCTGCATGGAAGCAGGGTTTCTTGTGATTACTTCTGTCTTGTAGCTCTTAATAAGCCACATCACAGCTGACATCTCCACCAGCTATCTGCTTCCTTATGTAGATAACCAGAAACAGAAAAGCTGACACGGCAATTATATTATACACACACATGCTACCTAACAACTCTCGCTGCTACAACAGCACGAGCAATGAAGAACAAGCACATCCTGAATTCTCATCCAGGCTCTGACACCAATTCTCAATGCAACCATATGCAAGATATCTAGTTTAAAAATTGTTTTAAAAAGCGCTCATAAATTCAGGTAAGAGTTGCAGCACACCTCTCTCAATAGTGCTATGATACAGAGAACTTTCAAGATAAAAAAGAGCTATAAAAGCATTTCACAACTACTGTTTATTACTAAAGCTCCAACCCCCATCACAGTTGTAACCCGGGAGGCTCTCGGTGCCCACCTAATTCCCACAGCACGTGGCATCCAAGCGGTGTGACCCCACGCGTGAGTGTGAGGCCCCTGGGCAGGCGGAGCGGGGAGATGCTGGGGGGCGGCAGGGCAGGCATCCCCTCTGCCACCTCCATCCCTGGAGGCTGTTGCTAAGCAACAAAGTGCCACCGATATCTGCAAAATCCTCCGGATCTGTGCACCCCAACCACCCTATTCCCAACCACAGCACCCAATGGGCCACAGTATCTCTCTTACAGCCCGTGACAATCTTGCTTTTATGTGTAAAGCAGCTCTTGTCAAGGAATTCAGGGAGCCCTATAACAGTAAAAAATGCAGATAAAAAGATAATATCAAGAATACAACATTTCAAAGAGGAGATAAAAGGACAGAAGGGGAAATTTCACACATCAGACCAGAAGGGCTCACAAAAGCAGAAAGGGGTTTAAAATGATGGAGTTTCCAGGTATTTGTTTTCAGTGAAGGGTATGGATTTCCCAAGGTGCCCACCATGACCAAGCAAAATTACAAGCGTTGTTCTCAGGTTTCAGCAGTATCTGTAAAAAGCAGGTTACCGAGAGACCAGCACCTTTTTTGCAACAATGCCAGAAGCAAGCGTCTTCTCAAACCTTACAGATACAGGCTGACAATATGAAGGCTTTAAAAACCAGAAAGACCAGCTTAAACATCCACCCATCCCGCAGAAGGCGACAGCCTAGGGAGTGCAGGGCCATGTTAATTAATGTGTCTTAACAGCAGTTCATCCGCCATCTCTCGACATTGAGTACACTTCCCATCCATGTATTACTCTGTTATTGATACAGATGAGGTTTGTGGCTTTCAAATCCCATTAGGGAAAGCCTTCCTCTAGCAAAAGAAAAAAAAAAACAACACCACAACAAAAAAACCCACACGCTGAGAAGGTGAGACAAAGTTCTTCCATAATTTATAAATAACATAACCATTTGGGTTTTATCAGGCCTTTTTCACTAGCAATTCTTAAAGCACAACACAAAGGGAATCAGCATTTGACCTCTATTTTACACAATGAGAAAAACAAATACAAAGCAACTTGCCCCAAATCAACCATCGGTCCTCTGGTAAATCTAGGAGGAGAATCCACATCTCCCAGCTCCTAGATCACACTCTGCTCCAGGAAAACCAACAGACAAACAACATAGAAATCTCATTCTGACACTAGAAAGGATTTCATGTCGGTGGTAGAGAGCTCATTTTCCTAGGACACACAGTAACGCAAACGCAGATATTAGCTACAAAGGTGGCAACAAGTGGGATTTGTACAGCTTCAGCCTTCTATCCTTTTGAGTGTCTTAGATAAAATCAGCTTGAGAATAGCGAGGACAACATGATCAATACATTAAGTCAAGCTGTTTGTTACCAAAAGAGTAGAACTGGCAGCTCTTCTTGGCTTCTGAAATATGACACATAACCTGGCCTTTCTAATGCGCTACTTTGGATGACACCCAAATCCAGCACCATCTGGCTAGCATGGACATATGTACGCAAAGAGGACAGAAGAGATTCCTGGCTGACAGATAGTGACATAGCAGAGCAGCAACAGGGACTTTAAATCTCTTGCAAAGCCAGCTAAGCACAGTGGAAACACAACGGCAGTTAATGACTTTAGGGCAATATGAGGGCTGAGAATTTCTAGTACACATGAGATACGGGTAAACACTTGTTTCATTTGTAGAAAATCTTTGCCAATGGTACAAAAATATGCAAAATGCTTTTCCTGGTGTAGATTCGAAGCAGAGAGTATCACATTTCCTCCCCTGCCCCAAAGCTAATCCCTACATTCAAAAGCCTGATGTTTCCCCCTCTGTTTTTACATTCACTCTTGCATGACGCTCTCCTGGCATCACACAGCAGTCAAAACCAACATGTTATTCCATGGCTTAGAGCTTCTTAAAGCTTGGGCTCCCAGCTATGGCACAGGCCACTCCTTCCTGCTCTCCTGCTACCAGGACACAATGCACAGATTCTTCTAGATTCAGCTTCTAGCATTTAAGTGACAATTTGGCAGTAAGGAAATGAGAATACTTAGGTAGGAGCATGAATGGCAATCTGTCCAACAAAATAAGTGGGATGTTTCATATCACATCTAACATCCAATTCTGCATTCACCTATGTGGTTTTTATGCAGCTGTTAACTCCACTGAGATAAGAAGAATCACAGCGGTGGAGAAAAGCAAACAATCATGAACTCAGTTTACATCAACTCAAAAAAGACAGGAATTACTGAGGAATCTGATAAAATGGCTATTACAGTTTAAGAAAACACAGCCCCACCTATCCACCTTGTCTTCTTCCTGAAGATTAGCATCCCGAAATCAGGAGACACAAGAGATCATAAGCTAGCCTGATACGATCAGACTGTGGATCTAACAGGAGAGCCCATTCAAATGATATACCATTTGATATACCAAAAGCCATCTGCGTCAAGGCTGGGGGATTAAAAGGGATTTAAAAATTGTAGCTGTCATTTGGAAGGAAACTACCCCCAAAATGTGACCAAAGGTACCCAAATCATCCTAGTTTAGATTTAAAGACATCAAGCTTGAAATCTAAACAATTCCCTTATTAAATGATTTCAAAGGGATTTCTTAACTGTCTGTGCCCCTGGGTCCTCCCATTGATTTGGGATATTTTTTCACACACAGTGAATGCTTTTTTCCTTGGCGCACATTAAAGTGTTGCTTCAGAAAGCTGAGGGAAACCCAGAGCACTATCACAAACACAAATTGAGAGAGAGACAACTCCTCCTCCCTGGGCATCCAAAATTTCAAAGCCACAAGATCAGAACACATTTTTTTAACAAATGCGAACATGCCAAGTAGGGGTGACTCAGAGTGATGCTCCAAAGCAAGGTAGTCACTTTTAAACACTGAAGCCCACTGGACTCCCACATACCATTCTCAATTCTTTCATTTAAAGAGTGAAGGCATTTAAGAACTGGTTTTGTGTCTTTCCTCTTTGCTGCAATACTTGACAACATCACACAAGTCTTTCTGACTGTTTCCTATCTGGCACTACAGTACAAAACACTGCAGATAAACCATGTGTGGTTTTCAACCCTTAAGTTTTTAACCAAACACAGCAGAAAGTCACTTCCCTCTGCACAAAAAGGGCATTTGACAAAGTTTCAAGTCAATGAGAAACTTTGAATAGAGTCTTTGGGAACTCTGAGATAAAACCACCGTTTTTCTACATCATTTTTTCTTTAGCGTTAACTATCCTCCACTACCCGACAGATTGCATATTTATTACATCTTCTCCAAAGATACCACGGAGAAAATCTTTCATCCTTGTTTTAAATTCCCTCATGAACTCATTGTGAAAGTTTCACGTGTGTTTTAAAATACTGGAAGTTCATTAGCTATCAATCCCAATCACATCTGTTACAAACAACAAAGAATTAACCTTGATTTTCTTTCTTATTATTCCAACAATTCAGGTGAACAAATAAATAAGTACATTTGGCAGCAAACAAATAATAAACTCTTGTAAAAAGGGCCTTAAGGTTTACAGGTCAAACTTAAGGAGTCGCAAGTTTTGGAGTTATCCCCTTGTTCTGGTCTTGATATTTTAAGCCATCAGCAAATCTGTTTGGCAATTGTAAAACAGATGGGAAAGAAATATTTAAACACTTCTAAAATCCAGTATTTTACACAAAGTAGTCAAACCTTGTTCTGAGCCTGACCTGCGTTTCATTCACAGGGACCAGCAGCTCTGCAGAACGAGCCCATTACCCCTTCCTCAGTTTTGCAGGTAATAAAACTCCCAGCGAAGTGCCTTCTCCCAGCTCCAGCCCCTACCGCCCAATCTCTGGTTTCAGCATCCCAGCGCCTGCCTCCAGCCTGAAACCACGATGTGTGGTTTGGTGCTGCCTTCCAGAGCCAAGAAACACAGGGACAGCCATGTGGCGAAACGGCCCCACTGCTGCCCGCCCAGCGCTGAGCCTGCACCGCACCACCGGCCCCATGCAAAGGTCTCATTTAGGCAACTTCCACGAGCTTTGGCCTCACTGTGCACCTGCTAATTCCCTTTATCTAATCGTACTTTATGGTACTTCACAATATCACAGGTCTGGCATTTAAAGCATTTCAAAGAAAAACAGACTGCAGAAGCACCCAAGGAAATTAGAATTAAGGCGCTAATTGTCTTTGCTGGCCAGGGAGGAGATGTTGGTGCAAGGGCTGGGTCCCCATCCCTGCTCCTTGTCCCAGCTGTGCCTTGACCTGCTGAGAGTGACCTTGGGAAAGCCTCCCTCCTTCCTTCCCAGCCAAAGGGGCAATGCAGTCACCCACGGGACAACTCAAAATGGCTTTAGCAGTCCCTGACGCAGCACCAGCACAAACATCTGGGCAGCAGCACGATGAACTGGACCAGTTTGCTGACCCAGTTCCCCAGGTAGCCACAGAAACAGCAGTACTGACCCCACGCAGCAGACAGCACAACTTGGGAAGCAGACGAGGTGTCTGTGACTGCCTCAGTCAGCAAAGTCACAGCAAAGATTTTCAATGAACAATACCCTGAGCTCGAGCTAAAACACATTGTGTGATAAAGGAATGAAGAGACAGGAAACACAAAGGGGAACTGTAGAAGAAAGAGTAAGACCCTTCTCCTGTTCGCATACCGAAATAAAAAAACCTAAAAAAATAAATTATCATTTTAAGAGGATGCAAGGGATCCACGAGGAAAAAACAGAACAAAACAAAACCCATTAAGTTCTATTCAGGTTTTGACTTCTAAAACCTGGTAGATAAATGGACTGGGCTACTGATTAAAAAAAAAAAAAAATGCACTTAGAAACTCCTGATACATTAAACTCAGACAATGATGACAAAGCCCCTTACTTGCATTAAACCAACCCCTAGTGCCTTCTGTACTTCTACACAGCTAAAACAATACACCTCAGTAATAAATAATTTTAAAACCCAGTGTTATCAATTAAATACTAATTCTCAGCACCCAATTTCACTTTTTGTTTCTGAAGAACCACAAATCCTTTAGTGCTCTCCTGCTCTTTGACGTACCTTCCTCGGCTGGTTTCCCTGTCCTTTTTTATTTACTGGATTACAAACATTTTGGAGGTTTGGAAAGCACAGTATTTAACATTTTATAGAAACATCTGCCAACAGAGCTGCTAAACACTCTTGTAAGAGACAGAGATGTTTATTTAGACATGCTGCTGACGTTTCCTGTTGCATTTTGATCCTGAGGCATATGTAGTCCTTCCAAACAATTTAGCATGTACTATGGAGGCACAGTTCTCAGAGAAGTGCAGCTGAAAGTAATTGAGATTGAAATTTCAGGACCATCGCAGGAAAACCATTACCAAAGCTCCTCCCAGGGTTCCAGGCAGAACAAGCACCTAGCAGAACAGCAGGTAGAATGCTTCTGGAGCACCAGCATCTGAAAGGCACCAAGTCTGGGGCTTGATCGGGACAATCCCTGACTGGCTTGAGCAGTGCTGGTTCCGCAGGCAGGCACCACAGGACTGCGATGCGCAGCCGCCTCCTTTCAAAGCTGGCCACCCCATCCGCAGCCACAGGACACCACCACAACAGCCAGCCTGTGTTAATAGAAGGTGCACAATTCCCGCAGAAAATTCACGCATCTGTGGCACCGCAGCAGCAATGCAGGCATCCCGAACCGCGTGCTACTCCCACAAGTGAATGGCTTGCCACCGCATCGAGCTAGCTGGGTTACCCCTTTAGCTCTCAGCACTGCACGATGCACAGGTGTGTCCTTAATGCTCTGGATCTGTGAGCTCTACTACATTTAATTACAGCAGCCCAAAGAGCTACCCTCTGACTCCTCCCTGCCCTTCTGCTGGAATCTGCCACTCTGCAAGCACAGCTGACAGAAGAGAGCTTATCCAGCCCACAGCCCCTGTGGTTCATAACCTGATGGATTACTGCAAACTATAAATTGATCAGAGTTAAATCACTTTCAGCTCCTGCAGCAAAACCCCACAGGCATAATGAATCTGCATCCCTAGTCTTCTCTGCCTTTGTTTCTTATCTGTTAAGAGAAGAGTAACCCTTCATTACAAAGCTAAAATCATTATGCTGGGCTACAGAGTTTTCAGACAGGCTATATAAAGTACTTAAGGAAAAGAGTGATTTATCCTACATCCAATGACAAAAAAAACACAGTATCAACCAGCACCTACAGCAATCTGAAGAGAAAGGGAAAATCTCGAACTCTGTGCTTTTGACATCCAACCCCTAAAAGCAAAGGATAATACTTTCAACACAGATTATGAATCTGTGTATACAGAAAGGATTAATGCATCTTGTTAGTTACAGCGATGAAGGAAATAAAATGAAAAAAAAAAAAAAATCTGTGAATTAAAACTAACCGCACAAAAATTAAGGGGTTTATTAAGGGGCGCAGACTTAAGCAAGCAAAGTACTTGTGTGCAGCAGAGGAAGAGGAAATCTACTCCAGCTGAATTTACTCACTCAGAAGTGTAGATTTCATTCTCCCCCCCCAAAGAATAATTTTGCAGAAGTAGCTGATTTACCTTGTGTTCGTGTCTAGAAAACAGTGAGGAAACCAGATTTCACTACGTTAAGATCCCAGTAACGTTCTCATGGGGGGAAAAAATGGATCTTTGCCTGCAAAGCCTGATCCCTGCACAGTAATGCATGTGCCACCGACTGTCTTCTGATGTGTGCTTTAAGTTATTTGTGTAAATAACTGTGCTGGTTACCCCCATCTGGTTTCCATAGGGAAGCCTTTTAACTGTGAAGAAAACAAAGACAAAAACTGGTATATCGTGAAAAATGCATTTTCGGCAACTGCTTTCAACAAGAACCACCCCAGGAACTTTCCTTCACTTGAGCCCGCTTTAATGATGCTGAGAATCTGCACATATTTGGGTAGAGCAAACCACTCCAATTAAAAAAGAAATGGTACTGCTATATCTATCTACATACTTATAATTACTCTGAAAGAAGTAGATTTTTTTTGATTCTTCTTTTGGATCCAGAGGTTTTAAATTTCTGACAAAGGTCAAATCATCTAATTCAGAAGAAATGATGAAGCTCCACCAGAGTTTGACTGAAAAAGGTCACCAAATCCAAATGCTCTCATATTCTTTCAATGAACTCATAGGCCTTTGCTCAAGTGTTAAGGATATTTAAGGACACTGCAGTAAAACGTATATGCTTATTTCCAGTCATTCTTATCAGTCAGAGCTTGTATTAAGTGGCTAGAAATCTGAATAAGAAACTCCTATCACTGCACCTTTTTATAAGTTCCTCCAATCAAAAGGAACCAAAAAATTCCTGATGCTCTGAATGTGCCACAGTGACTTGTGATTTGAGTGAATGGAAAGTTGTGAACTTCAAGGGGGGATAAAAGAACAATACAGAAAACTGCAGGTCTGAATCTCTTTATAACAGACTAAATGGATTAACTAATAAATTAGCACAAAGCCAGAGATGCATAGTGATAACTAAACAGCCAGAAACAAAGACCCTGTGCAGGTCCCCAGCGGTCCCTGTGCAGGGACTGGGGCTGAGAGCCCTCCATATCACCTTTCCAATGGGAGTTACCAGCATCCCCATGGCTTAAGGTCTCAAACATTTCTTGTCCCAAAAGCTCTTTCTGGCATAAATTATTTTAGGCAGAATTCAAATACCTTCCTCTGAAATCACTTCCAAGAATTCAGAACCAAAAAGCCTCAAGCAGGCTCTCAGATAACACAGCTCATTTTTAAGAGCGAAGGGAAGCACAAGCTCCCTGCCAACTGCATTATTTAGGAGCCATGGGCATGGGACTTTCAAGCATTACGTATTGCTCCTGGTGCAGTCCCTTCACCTTCAGGACAGACTACTCAGTGTCTGGCTCAGATTGACATAGAAAGAAAAAGATCCCTTTGTGCTAGAACACAGGCTCTCTCATGTGGCAAAACTCACGAGCTAAAGAACAGAAATACAATACTACATATAAAAAATAAGATGCTACAAACACCATTACAGACTCATGATGACTGTGCTGTCTTCTATAGCAAATTATAAATATATCCCCTCTACTAACAGTTTGTGTATGTCCCCTCTTTTTTTTTTTAAAATTTCTAGCAAACTTAGTGCTTATAAAGACAAGTGATGAAAAACTGGTCAGAGCTTCATCCAGAGAGACACATTTCCCCATTAAGCCTTATTAAAAGACATTCTCTAATTCAGCCTTTACTCAAGGAAGGTTTCCAACTGCCAGATAAGCCACACATCATTTGTAACATGGACAAAAATCCACTAAGAATTAGGCTAAAACCAAACTCATTTCCTCTTTAGGCTTGGGCCAAGATTTGAATCAAGGTCTCTAGAGACAAAAAGAACACAGCATTATAAATCATTACTGTCTGCCTATTTGCCTTCCTTGCATATTTTTACACTTACTTGAAATCCACATATGTGCAACATTAAAAAAATTGGTGGGGTATTTCAGATTATAATTCAAGAGACTATAGCAAATGCTTGCTGTGAAGGTCTACGAATTGAAACTTTTGTACTATTTCTATTCATCAGTGGATTTGTTATGAAAACAGAAAAACTGAAATTAATTCAAAGTAATTTAAACACAGCAGCCTTGATTCACCTCTCAGCCACAAAACATAAAGGCATGCCATGATTCTATATTTCCAGGACTTAAACACCTTGAAATCCCTGGAGAAGAGTTAACATCCTTTTATTTCACTAATTGAACCAGCAATTTCACTAAAAAAAATAGTCACAGGTGTAGTTTCACATCTATATGTATTATGTTTACGGGACTGAGGGCACTTTCTTATTTTGCAGGTTAAAAGCTACCCAGGATATACAGTAGGTAATCAATTTTAATAATTTAATCACTTCATGTACAACTCTCAAACCTTTCCTTTACCCTGTCATTTCTGATAGGAAAACCAAATCAAACACGGTCAGACTACACAAGAAGTTAGTAGCTAAGTCAAACCCAGAACCACAGTTTTCAGTGATTCCACCTTTACGGTTTGTTCCTTGGGGCATTCTCTCTCCAAAAATTTGGTTTACATGAGAACCACTGCCTTAGGATAGAAGACCACCATCAGCAACAAAATAAAGCTCAGCAACAAAATAAAGCTCAGCAACAAAATAAAGCTCAGCAACAAAATAAAGCTCAGCAACCGTTCTGTCTAGAGGAACCCACTTAAAGACAGGGAAATGTTTTGAATCCTGCTGATGGGATCCAAGAAAAGGCCTCAGCCATGGAACGGATGCTTCCCGGGTAAGATGGCAGCAATGAGGTGCATTTCATCAGACGGGGTGGTAAAGGAAAAATCAAGTATCGGTGAAGGCCAAAGTCCTCTCTGCCATCTCAGTGTTTCCCAAGCTGTCAGTAATGAGGCTGCTGCTGTCACTTACCCCCTCATTCACTCTCTCCCATCAGACACTGATAGCACGCCTGTCACAGCCATCGCAGAGCGGGAGTCAGAGATGACAAATCACAGGGAATACGTGTCAACACAATCAACTGGCCTGAAGACAGACAGCTGGTGCGCAAATTCCACCACAGACAGTATCGCTTGTGAAATCATTCCAAGGCATTTTTAGCAATCACAAGCTCTCAACAACAGCCCCGATTGCTAAAAATAGCCCGCTGAAGACTTGCTTCAGCATTAATAACAGCGCTGGCTAAATTTGAGTCATGACCCACTTGGTGACATATAAGCAAAACAAGCACAAACCTCATAAAGAAGTAAGAGATTAGAGTGCTTAGAGCCCTAGCAATTTTAATGCACCTAAATTACAATGTTTTCTCAACAACATTAATGTCAGTTGCTAATATATTCCCCTGAAATGCTGGATAGGGAGGCAGGCAGGCAGGATCCTCTACAGCTAGGTAAAAAGCAAAGGCTCAATAATTCTTCAGCACAAACGTACATCCCTGTAG
Organism: Vanellus vanellus; assembly: GCF_965231255.1. Lineage (NCBI taxonomy): Eukaryota > Metazoa > Chordata > Aves > Charadriiformes > Charadriidae > Vanellus > Vanellus vanellus. Next base: position 9,069,018 of record NC_138921.1, read on the forward strand.
TTCAATACAGACCCTCCTCACTGCAAAGGGGACCAATGCATCAAAGCTGCTAAGTGTCCCCATCTCTCCCATTTCAAAAGTTCCTACTGAGCACCCATCAGCTTACAAAATGTAACTGCAAGATCCTGGAAAAAATACCAAACGCTGCTTCCCCAATGGTTTTGAATCTTGAGAAAGTAGCAGCATGACAGGGAAAGAGAGATCCACTTCCCTTTGGTATACAACTAACCACAAAAATGCACTTTTCCTAGTGAGAGCTGTAGCAGCACCTGCAAGCTGTAACCATTCAACCTTTGAGAACAGAGCAAAATAGCAAGGACACAAAGCACTTAAAATTCACATACCCTGGCAGCAGCATTGACTATTCAGGTGTAAGTAAGGACACAATTCATCCCCAGACTGTTTTAACAGAAAAATCTACTGCCTCAAAACTCCTCATTGCCAGTACACTACCACAACACAGGCCACTAGACTTGTCTGAATTAATCCCAGACTGAAACACAGCCTCTGGTTTAAAAAGGTTCAGATCACAAATATCCAGAGAGGAAGGAGTCATCACAACCCTTGATAAACTGCTACAGTCGTTAATTATTCATCCTGGTAAAATTTTGCAGCTTATCTCTAGTCTAAATGTATCAATGTTATAGTCTTCCAGTCACTGGATCTTGTTACAGTTTTGACTGCCAGACAGAGGAGCTCTCTATTATCAAATTTCTCTTCCCTATAGAGGTTGTTATAAACTGTAATCATGTCACCCCTTACGCTCCTGCCATAAAACAGACAGAGCTCCTGGAGCCCTTCCCTGCGAGACAGATTTTCTGATTCTTTAACAGTTCTCACAACACTTTTCTGAAGTCTCTCCAATTTTTCAACGTCCTTCTTGAACCGCAAGCACCAGGATGGGATACAGTATTCAGGTTACACTTGTGCCAATGCCAAATACAGGGCTATATAACCTTAGACCTACTCAACTCATCATTTCCCTGTCCATACGTTCCAGGATTTCAATCTCGGGCACAGCTAGGCTGTGAAAACTCAAGTTCGGATGGTTATCTGTTGTGACACCCAAGCCTCTTTCAGGATAGCCATTTCTCAGGAGACAGCTATACCTCCTCCATCTCCTCATTATACAAGAACAGCCCTCATATTGCCTCCAGAGTACGGCATTTTATTGCATCAGAACACACTGTTCACAAAGCAATCCCAGTCACTCAGGTCCTGTTCCTTATCTTGCACTCCACCTAATCAGAGTGTTATCTGAGGACTTTATGAGTAATAGTTTGATTTCTTTTTTCCCCCGGGTCACTGATTAAAAGAAGTTAAATAGTGCTATGCTAAGGACCTACTACAAAAATATCTTCTGGAAGCTGCTTCATTTTTGCCCGCTGTATTTTGAAAACTTCCAGTTTGACAGTTTTGAATCCAGTTCTCATGCTGCTTCTATTAAATATCTGCATTAACAAAATAATAAAGCTGGGACAGAATCACTCAACTTCAGAATACATTGAATCAAATATCTGGGGTTTTCACAGCTAATTACAACAGATCTCAGAGAAAAACAGAGCTACCAAATACCGTGCAGATAGCTTAAAGCTTATTTTAAGTGTCCAAGGGTCCACATCCAGCTGCCTGCTTTGCCACTGTCCCTTCTAGAGAGCAGAGCTGCAGGTTTGGTGGTTGCTGCTGGACGTGGTGTCACAAGCCTGCCAGATTACTGTGCTTGGGGGAGCACTGGCAGCGCATCCTGCCGAGGAAGGGAAAGCTCCTGCTCCCAGAAGAAACTCCTCAGGGTTATGTAGGGTGCCCTTCTCCAGATTACACAAACCATAGTTGTGCCTTTGAAGCACAGAGCAGCTGGTCCTCTTAACTCTTCTCAGTGGGGTCCCCTAATCCTAACATGATAGAATTAGATTATCTGTAATGCAAGGAGATTTAAGAGCAATGAGAACAACGCTCTCCAAATGAGTATGACAGCAGAGTTACAAGACCGTGCAAGACGTGCCCCATTGCTTACACAGCGTTGAGCAGCCCCAGCGTGAGCTCAGCCAGCTCCACCGTGCAGCTACAAGCCTCACCCCACCCACAGCACACAGCTGCACAGGACAGCCACGCACTGCAGCCCTACTTGACGAAAATAAGGTGGTTTAAGAGTATGCTTGATCTGTAATATTATGAGTTATTTTCTGAGGTTATTCCATAGTTGCTTCTAAATCCTAGAAAACTGTACAGAGCAAATGAGGGCTTGCTGCTGTGGGGAGAAGGGGCAGGAGGTCATCCAGACAAGGTGGTGAAGTACAGTGATGAAATGCCACCAACTAGACCTCACACTCCCCATTTTGTGCTTAAACTACATTTCTCTGTATCAAAATATCGTAATTGCCAAGTCTTTCTGCTGCTCCCTAGCCTCTTAGAAAAGCCCCAGCCAACAAACCCTGTTAGAGATAAGCCCCTGATGGACAGGCAAATATGAGAAAAAGGATGCAAGGAATGCTCTGAAGAAACAGCACAATGTATCTAAACATAAATAATTGAATCCTCTGGGTCTAAAACTCAGAACTCATCCTCATGACACAGTGCGTGCCACTGCACTGCTCTTCTGCCCAGCAGCACCACCACACCTGCACAGCACAGAAGTCAATGAAAATTTCTACCATTTGTCTCTTAGATTGCTGCTAGTTCTCAATCAAAGCAAATTTTATTCTTTAAAAAGTGCTCCTGATGGCATAAAATCACACGTAGCTTAACCTTTAAAATTACTTTGATCTTGAGCCACTCCAGACCCAAGATCTGGAAACCACATACTTTAAATGCTACTCAAGGGGTCTAAAAAGCCAGTGCAAGGAAAAAAAGTGAAACGTATTTTTTCTGTCTCTGCTCACTGTGAAGATGCATACCTATTTTCCACACTAGGGAGACATTTTTAAAAGGATTTCTGGTCTGCTGTGAAGTCTCACCTGCACACAAAGACAGGGATCACTCAGGAGTGAGGCATGTCCTTCTTTGTCATGACTGATGACCCAAACCGGGGTCCCTGGATGTTTATGGTTAACAACCCAATTCTTCAACAAGTTTATACCACAACGCAAAAACCCATCTGACGCAGAATCCAGCTGAAGAAATGTACCTTTGAAGTGTGAAGCATTACAGCATCCAGGTAACATTAATGGATCAATGACACCAATGAAAACAAAAGCAAGTTCACCTACAAGATAGCGAGATTGTGACTGACTGGTCCTTGTCAGCGCTGAGATTCTGTACTAAGGATGGAAATAAAAGGCATACATTCAAATTTAGATAGACACAAAACCTAAGATTAGCTGCAGAACAGGTGTCTCTAATTCCCCCACACCTACAGAAATTAAATCCCTGCTTAGATCCCCCTTCCCACTTCCCAAAGCTTTATAAAGATAGCCCTGGATAAATTTCCCAAGGGCGACAATCTGGAATTTCTCACAAGAAGAGCTTGATAAAGCTGTTAACGATAAATTCATGCAGGGGTGTAGGAAATCAATATAAAATGACAGTTTCATGGGCAACATCACATATTACACAGTAGCAAGAGACTGAATAGTACCTTATTGCCACCACTGAGCACACCCCAAGGTCGAAGGTGGGTGCTGCTTTTCTTTGTACTTGGCAGGAAGAGCCTGAAGTGAGCCAGCGAGCGGGCAGCAAGCCTGGGCGAGGAGGTCCCGGAGCAGAGACTGGGAGCTTTACTACAACAAGCAGCCCAGGAGAAGCTGGCAGCTCTCTCAGGTCAGCCCCACACAACTCACTCTGCAAGAAATTTGCGTGCTCGCCGGGAATTTGTCTTCCTTACATTTTCTCCACCACTACTGTCAGAACACCAAGAAGAGTGCTTGGTAAATTTGGCTGTGTCATTTTTCAGTGGCTTTTGTGTCACTGGAACTGACAAGCCCCTTATCCTGCCCGACAGGAACAGCCACAAGGACTTCTTGAAGCGAGTCTGCAATACAGGCCAGGCAAAGATCCTCATTTTCCTTTTAGCTCCAGTAATAGCTCTGAAAGCACTACAACTCCACAACTGCCCCATGCAAGTTTTTGTTTAAATGCTCCTGCACTGATAATTTGACTCATCTCTGCAAAAATAAGTTTTTAATATATTAATAAGAAAGCTTATCATGAAAATAATATCAATGGGCTTTCTTGATGCTTGCCAATATTTTTTGCCATGTCAGGGTAAAGCCTTTATCTTGTCTAGCAAAAGTTGGCAGGTTAAATCCAACCTAGACACTCAAGACTGCACAAATGACTGCTGCCAGTCAAGAAGCCAAAGCATCAAATCACTGTAAGTGCAGGCATACTACCTCATAACCATCTAATACTTCAAGGCAAACAATAAACCTGCTTCACTTCCCTGCGGCCTTTACCCAAATACATTCCTGAAACTTTGCTGGCATTTGGATTAGTGTCACCATCTCATTTTCAAAGAATCTTCCTTTCATCTCCATTGCCAACAGATTTCCTGCTCCCATCAATGGCTTTTTTTTTGGTTTGTTTAAAAAAAAAGTCTAAAAAATTGCCAAGTGAGAGAGCCCTCTCACCTTGTAGTACTTACTCTATTACTATCTACACAATAAATTGAAAGTATACTGTGCAGTGAGGGCAGCACGTTATATACATAGGGAAAATCCACGAGTAGAAAACTTACTCTGAAGAGAAGCAAGTGAAAAAGCGGATCAAGTACAGCTCAACCACGAAATACAATCTTTTCTAACTTTAGAGGAGAACAGGAGTGGCCATAAATACTAGCTAATGAGGGCTTTAATGGAATCTGTGCTCCTAACTCCTTCAAACTGCTACAAAACCATAAAAATCTCTGAACGTCAATAGTGCCAAAATCTTCAAGAATTTTATATTTGCTCTGCTTATACAAACCCCAGACATTCTTACAACCATCCATTCCCTTTGCTCATAAATATTTATCTAGTTGGAGCCAAGTGCATAAATGAACCTTCCATCCCGCTTATGGCTGTTCTCCCTTTAATCCTTAATCCCTTTGCACTATCTTTCTTGTCTCTAACCTGCAGAGGACTCTGACTGTTTGCATTTAATTCTTCTTACACATGCCCTGGAGCACAAATGGCTTGTCAGGTGAAAGATAAAGCAAACACGTACTGCCACCAGTAGAGTAACCAGCCTTTTTGATATCAGAACACCTGCAGCCAAGGCAGGCCAGGTAATAGAAGAACAAATGAATAAGCGATTTGGCTGAGATCTCCCCACTCAGCAAACACACAGACTTTTCTAGGACAAACCTCTTGCCTGCTGCTCACACTCATGAATTCTGAAGGTGGTCCCCTTCCTCTTTTTAATCAAATGCAGCAACTCCAGGGATGGCACAGCCAGAGATGAACCAGAGAGATTATCTCTAAATTGCATCTTGAACAGCCGTGCAAGCAGACCAGAGAAAGGAAAGGTATAATATCTATGCTGAAGAGGTCAGCAATGAGAGGCTTGAAGCAATCAAGAGATGAGAAGGACCTGGACAGTGTTTTATCAGCACAGGCAGAAAGGTCAAGCCAGGCAGAGCACTTGGAAGAAAGAAACATTAGTATTTAAGGCTTGGAGAGGGTCAGTGGAACAAAAAGACAAGCATTTGTCAGAGTCAAGAGCTTTGGCTCCTGAACAAGTCCTTTCCACTTTCCTCCTGACCCGCATTTCCAACCACAAAGCCTTCCACATTTTTTTTTGGAGCTACACTTAAATTAGTCCTCAATTTTAGACCAAAAGCACAAATGAAATCCCAACAGAGTTTTCTTCAGTAATAAACATCTCTCATTACTGCTGAGGACTTCAGGACTGTCCAACCTTCTTCACTCCCTGAAAAGCCTTGCCTTCATTTTAAGCAATGCACTAGCTGTGAAGTCTGCCAGCTAGAGCTGCTGCTGCTGTCTGGAAATCTGATAGACCACTGCCCAAGGCAACTCAGTGGGATGATGCTGCCAAAAAAAAAAAAAAAAAAAAAAAAGCTGCCAGGGCCCTACCCACGCTCACTCCTGGGACTTAGAGAGCATGGATTTTTTAAATGGGTGTTTCTTTCTGTTGCTCTTTCCAATCAACTTGTTATTACTGTTCCTTTAGAACAGAAAAATTCAAGGTTTTGGAAAATGTATCTAAGCATGCAACTGCATCATCTGGCAGATTAGGCATTTAACTGCAAGGATAACATTACATAAATCACTGTGATGAGCCTGTTGAAGCACAATGTTTCCACCCTGCTTCTATCCTGAAATGTCAGATTGCTGAAAAATGTATCAGATTTTGACATAATTTGGAAAATATTTATCCTTATTTCTTTCAAAAATCCTCCCTTAAATCAACCTCCCCACCTCAGCCACAGAGAACACCAACAGCAACAAAAACAAGAAAAAAAAAAAAGCAGAAAAGTGGTGATCAAAACAGAATAAGTGAAACCCCTTAAACTGCAGGAGCCCCTGGACAACAGTGCTGTATTTGCAGACGATGCCTCCCCAGTCAGTCTGAGAGCTCTCCAACAGAGATTTGGAGTAAACGTACACTGTTGAATCTTTGATATAATTAACATTGTTTGTCTCAGCATCAGTAAAAACAGGCTTTTGCCTTCTAGCAAAATTTTTGGCTATGCACACTATTGTTTACTTGAATGAAAGGCTAAAGAGCTAACTGAAGCTTTTTTCTGTTACGAAAATTTCAAATACTGTGGAAGTGTATCAGTTTATGAACAAACCTTGCTAATTGACACATACAAAGCATATCCCTTAAAAAAAATAAACAAAACCCGAGAAAACCAAACCTGATCTAATTGTTTTCTTCCAACATTTCTCAAATACTTTAAACAAAGCACACAACAACACAGACTTTTACAGTCTTTTTAAAGCGTTATGAAAACATATCAAGGTACCTACATCCCCTATTGTACATTTACATGGCTTCTTGGAAACCTTAGCCCTGAATAAATAAATATTTGAAAATGCCTCATTTTGGCACAAATGCTTCCTGCTGTTTCAGCCACTACAGGAAGATTAGGCTGGGATCCCCCCCGCTAGCAGGTAGGAACAGAGAGGTGATGCCCAGAACAGGTAAGGCAAAGGCTCCAGGGAACTCCGCAGTCAGGCAAATACGTGGTACAGCAGGAGGGGGATATGTTATTCCAATTGCTGGAACAAATCCACTAAAAACTGCTAGAGGTGACCCAAATACCTCTCTGTACTCCCCAAACTTGGGAGAAGACCTAGATTTAAAACTGCTAAGTTTTAACTTCTTCTTGATTTTATGTTGTTGTTCGTTTGATAGCTGCTTCCTATTTAAAGGTGCAGATTCAGGACTAGAGAAATTAGGGTGAGAAATGGCTCAGTAAAGTCACAGCGACGAGCTTAGTCAATGTATCAAGTCCTCTGCAATTACTGTAGTGCAGCGTCCAAGGTGGAGGAGTTTATCACCACTAAGGAACAAGAGCACCAAAGCCTTCCTGCAGCGGCCCCGAAGGGCCGGGTTCGCGGGGCTGGCAGTGAAGCGCCAGGGCAAAGCCCTGCCGCAAACCCAAGATCAGCAGGCAGTGCGAGACTCCCTGCAGCACCCGCTGCAAGTTGCAAAAACTGATTAGTAGGGAGAAGCAGCAGGTTTATTTCTAGAAGTGGGACCTGCATGGAGAGAGATTCTAGTAGTTGGTAATTTGGAAAAGAAAAATACCCATAGAGCAGTTTATTGGGACTTTGGAAGTGGCCTTTTTTCTTCTTTAATACAATATTTGAAGTGACAAAAAGAAAAGGAGGACTACCCAAACCTTATAATAAACCCTGACCTCACAAAACTAAGCAGCTGCTAAATCCTCTCATATTTCCTGACCGGGTAAATACAAAGCGCTAACTACTCTCTGTTCCTCACCTCAGCTAGCTGATTTGGGAGTTTGCCAAGTTTAAGCCTCCTCTCACATAGCCGTGGACAAAGTCTAGGTTGATTTTGGGGTTGGGTTTTTTCTTTTGCATTATTTTTTCAGATAGAGGTACTTTTTAAAAAACACATTGCCAATAACCCCACTGAGCATCCTCTCACTGACACTTCACCACAGGCTGAAACAATCTGAGCACGGCACAGCTACAAATTCACAGGACAAAGCGTCTGCTGCTTTAAGTACTCCGCCCAATTGGTTATTAAAACTTCCAAAAGCTGAGAACACAAAGGTCCCGGGACACTGTCCGCCTACCGGTGCAGCCAGTCTTTATGCATTTAAACACCCTGCTTTCCACGATATGCCTCCACCAGCTGCTTTCATTTAGATGCAGGTCACATTCACACAGACTAGAAAGCATCACAAACCTGTACAAATTGCTAACATGGGAATTCAGGTCCTTGAAACTCATCCACTGCAGCCAATGGACAGTCTATCATTTCTCCAATAAATCTTTAAATAATAATAATAATGCTATTAATAAATAAAGTGCCTTTCTTTTTTAGTACAGGTTCCTGATGCCTAGGATAAAAAAAATAAGAAATCTATATCAAAGTTAACAGATTGACAAATCTATTAAGTGGCCATAAAATACACAAGTTCAGTGGTCTGAGGAGAAATGAATTTTCTTGTCAATCCACTGGTCACACTTCATACGTGTTTGCAACATTTCAGGAGTGGGGGAGGAAATCTGGGGAAGAGCATCAATTGAAACTGGTTTCCAATGGCAGATCAGAGAGCGCACCGGCAGCAGCAGAGAAACATATGTTTGAACCCAAGCCAAAAATCTGGCTTCCTTAAGAAGTGTAGGATGACAAGCCTCTTGTAGTGGCAATAGTAGGCTGAAAAGCGGGGGTGGAAAAATTCCCTCTGCTCATGCAGAAGGCAAATTCTGTAATATCTACCTAACATTATTTAATTCAGAACAGCTGGAGTTTGGAGAAAGCCATCAAAATGGCCCATTAAAGACAACCAAAAGCTTGACACTATGCTTTGATAGCATTGTCTCTTCGCTCACCACTGCTTTATGAGGTATTTGGGAAAAGAGTAAATAGCACATTGGTGTCAAAAAACCCTAAAGCACTTGGGAGGACATATACCCATACATTACTTGTTTGCGAGCTGATAAATGTCTATGCCTTTGCTATCTTACATTAACATTTCCATGGAATTGGGCATATGAAAATTGATGGTGATCAAAAGTTAATTACAGTGTTTATGTCAAAAATCAAAAGAGCAGAATGGTGACTTTTAGTTTGGGTCTTCCCCTCACTAAGCTCAGCTATTTCCAATAGGAGAGACTCCAAGGGAATAGCATTTGCTCTTATTAGCAGGACTGACTGACTGTTCTGTTCTATCCAAGGTTCACAGTGGACTAATAGTACCAGCCTAGAGCTGAAAAATATTACCATGATAGCAATCCCCCTGTTGCCACCAAGAGAAATTCTGGGTGCACCTGACTACTAGAAAACTGCATAGTCAGAAATATAACAAAAAATTTGCCAGGCAAAAAATACCCCCACCCCCCACAAAAAAGAAAAAAAAAAAAAAAAACACAAACAAAAAAAACACACAACAGAAAAAAAGACACAGATGCAAGTTCTAATGTTTCAGATGGCAGCAACTACAATTCCCCATCTACAGAGGGCCAACACAAACTTGGGCTGAGGCCATGTCCCAAGTCCGTAGACTTACTAAAAGCTACTGCTTTGCTTTTTCTGCTGCATGTCCTCCTCCTCCTTGAAATAGATTGTGCTGATTAACAGTTTTGTGCCATTTGATGAAAACACTCTAGAAACTGGCTTGCATAACTGTTTATACAGCAGCAAATACCATATTTGTGGAGTACAAGTGAGCAGAAAAACATCTGCTTGCTTGACTTCAGTAGGTACAAGTAGCTCATTCTTCAGGACATGCTTGCTTTCTCTGCTTGAGCGTTCATCGCCTGAACTGTCTTGTCTCGGATGGTTGAATCCAATCCGTTTCCTTTTTGCATATCAAAGAGTTGATTTCAGGAGGATTGCAGGCGACGCACAGAGGCTGCTGGCCAAGGCTCCTTTGCAACTGCATGCAGCTCATAAACTTCGGTTCTGCGACTACAACTGAACAGAAATAAGTTCTATATTCCCGTTCTTTTAGCTGCTCGCCAGCTTTTTTACAACTCCCCCATTCACCCAATATTTGTAGGGGCTTCAGAGCAAAAATAGTCACAGTTCTTTAAAGAAAAATTAGTGGACTACAGCCACCACTCCAGTCCTGAATTCAGTCGCAGCTGTCATGGATTAGCACCCTTAAAAAAAAAAAAAAAAAACACTGAAAGCCTAGAACAAGCAGCTACTCAGGTGGGAGGCAGCGTCCCGAGGAGAACACACTGCTCCTCTGTGCGAAGGATGATTTAGCGAGGGAAAGAGCTGCCTCACAAGCTGCTAGGAATCTGCTCCCTGCCTGTATGTTTCTATTTCATAAGCCTGACCCACCTCAAACACGAAGATATGCTTTGTTAAATAGGAACAAGATATCAGCCCACTACTACCTGGAAGCTGCTGCTTTGTGTTCCTTGAAGAACAAGCAGCATTGATCGTTATCTACATTTCAAGACTGCCCCAGAAGCAGACAAATTCTCCAGAGAGAAAGGTTCTGTTTTCATGTTAGCACTCGGGGAAATAAACAAGCAAACAGAGAGAAATGCAGAATTTGTATTATTTCTAGACAGCAAAGCTTTCCAAAGTGTCAGCAGTTCTGTTTTTGTAGGCTGTTTTAAAGTTAAAAAAAAAGCAAGCAAGCTTTAACGTGTTTCTTCTTGGTCCCGGTGAAAATACACATGCAAAATGAGATCAGGGCTAAGCTTGTCATTGGTCTTTGTACTGTCTACAATTCCTCCATCCAAAAGGTGACCAGACTGAAGCCTGAAAATTAGGTCTTCATAAAGTAGCATTTTCCAAACCTGCCACCTCCCACTACTTCAAATGACAGCAGCCTTGACAAAGAAAATGCTATTCTGCTTTCCTAGTAGGCAGAGCTACTGCCAAGAGTTAAGAGAAACCTTCTTTCTTAAACTAAAACTGTTCAGCTTCCTCTCTGTTTGTCTGGAACCTGAAGGGAATGCAAGGAGAACACGGGTGAGGAATAAGAGCACTACTTTTTATTGGGAAGGTTTTTTCTTTAATTTTTTTCTGACATCAAGAAAATAGCTCTAGATGCAAAGGACTAGGACTGATTCTTAAAAGGGTCCACCTGCCCAAGACCAGTGCAAGGCAAACTAATTTACTCCTCATTTTTGGGGTGAGCTTTTCTTTTTAAACACTGTGACATTTCATCTGAATTTCAGCTTGCAAAGCTAACGTGCATGCTCAACTGCTGAATAATCCATGGATTTAAATGTCCCTAAATACACAGTAAAAAGATGGATTACCCATTAGGATAAAATAATATACACAAGCCCCTAAATACATGTGTACATTGTAATACACATTTTAAATAGTCTCTGTGTGTGAATTTAAATTATAATATGCATGCTAAAAAGTTTCAAAAGACATCTTTACAAAGGACCCATTACCATTGTGTAAATAATACATCATTTAAAATAAATTCCCCTAACTCCCATGAAAGGTTCTTTTCTTGGTCAACATAAAAAGAATAAAAGAAACGAACACATATATGAAATACAAATGGTATTACGGATTCAGTTTAGAGAGGGGATTATTTAGTTCCTAACACAGCCTATTTCGTATTCTTTTACTTTTGCCCAAAAATCTTACAAAAAATAAAGAGCCCAATGGATTAATAAAGTAATGATTTACAGTCTCTGTAAACAGTGACATCTTGCCAATTTTCCAGTGGACATCTTAAGAATATTCTTTTACATCCACTGCTCTACAGCACACACAAACTTGCTTTTCTTAATCAACTTTCATGGACCCTTGCTAACTATGCACAGATTCTAGCCCAAAAAGGCTAAAACCTTCCTTCCAGACATCAAGACAGCTCTCCATGGAAGAAATAGAATCCACATCACTGCCTGGTAAAAACACAAACCAGTGCTTTGGAGGAAGTGAGCTTTGATCAAGGAGGCTTGGGAAAGCGTGATGGTTGAGAGACCAGTTTTAGAAGGATGAAACAGCTATGCAAAACAGGAAAGTCTTAAACAAGAATGATCAGGTTTTACAACTTTTTAAACTCCAATTTTCAATACAGTCCGGTGTACACAGTTTTGGGAAGTCTGAGTTTGGTATAATACACTAGAATTTGCTAGTAAAGCTTACATTACTAGGCACTGAGTAACAAGGTGCTTTATAGCGATACTGCAATATGTACAACCAAATTCACACATGGATCCCACAGAGTTTGCACTACTAAATTCACCAATATACTTAAAGCCATATAACTAATCCACAGCAAAGGACCAAAGGAATCAGGCACCTAATTTCCTTCTCAGGAATATTCATATGCCTCATTTGTAGGTACTGTTCTGAAAACCCCAGATCTAAATTATTTCTTATAATATTTCATTGCTGAAAAGCAGACACACTGTTAACTGTCCCCAGCACATTTCTGTTTGAAGGCATACCTTCATATGCTAATCCCTACACACGTATCAAGCACAATGATGTGCCATCAAGTACACCAATATGATAAAATCATAGCTCTGCACCAAATACATGCAGAAAAGGGGAAATCCACTTTCATTCACTCTGCAGTGAGTGGCTGAAATAATTTTGATCAAAAGGGGTGACAGACATAGGAGCACAGTTACAGATAAGCATCTCTGCTGCCACTGAAATGGGAGTATGTTCCCTTTTGTTGTACATCATAACATGTAGCAAGGCCTTCTCCCTGGACACAGCCCAGTCCTTCCCGCTTTTTCCAAATAGGCAAGAAAAAAAAAAAAAAAAAAAAAAAAATCAGGTTTCTCCCTTTCAAGGACAGGAGATGGATGAAAACAGCGCCCTGGGGGAAAGAAATAGACGGACCTGTTTGAACACGATCCTGACCAGCTCAGCTCTCGGTGTCAGAGGAACTTCCGCAGGGTTCAAAGTTTCAGGACTGGCCCCAGGATCCCGACCTAACCCCAACCAGAAGTGGCATGTGCTTTTCCAAGTCAAGATGTCACTTGCCTGGACACGTGCCTGTGCCAGCTGTTCCTGCTGAAAGCTTAAGCCTGCAATTGTTTTGCTTCATTTTCCTGGCTGCTCTCAAGTTAGTTTTTGATTCTGCCTTTCCAAAACTGGTTTAAAGAAGAATAAAACCAATAAAAGCACACAAGAGGTGGTATACCTGCCTCCAAGTGAAGCTAAACAGTGAAGGCACAAACTCTCTATTCTAATCAATCCCTATCACAATCTGCACGCTAACATTTTTAAGATACGTGCCAAGTCTTGCTTGTGCAGCGTAACTCCAGCCTACGCCTCGCACCGTCTGCTTGCTGTCACCACCCGCATGTCCCACTCCCTCTTTTGCCCTCCCAGAAGTTATCCCATACGCCACAGGTTGACGGTGGAAGCAGGGGAGCCGCAACCAACCCAGGGTCAGCATTAATTGCCAAGTGCTCCACAAAGGGCTCCAACACCCGAGAGCTGGGTGGGGAGACGGCAGAACCCAGCCCACTAATAAAGGCCCTATTTACATGGCTAACCAAGGATGCAGCACATGCTGCACAGGCAAGACAGTCATCTAAACCACATATTAATATAATTTGGCTTAATATTTAGCAATTGAGTATTTTTTCAGTTGATCTAGCTTCATTCCTCAGCCAGAGGAAGCCTTGTGTTCTCAAAAGGCATTATTATAAAGAAAAAACAACAAAAAACACACTCAAAGACCCAGTGAATTTGGAGCGTGGCAATAGGAAAAACTGATGCATAGTGTCTGCTTTGCAAATTATTTTCCACAAGACATTTGCCCCCGCCCCTCCCTAAAGGCTCCTATTCAGTTGGCTGCTATTTGGGTTACTGGAGAAGCCAGGAGCCCCGTTCAAGGACTCGGTCCCTGCCGTGCTCTCTGCCACGTGGCCAGGATGACGCAGCCGTCTGGGCTTCTGCAACCAGCCCTCCAACACAGGGGACAGAGCCACGCACTGCTTTATTCATAAAAAGCACATATTTACATCCCTAAGCAAACTCTTTAAAAGAGTATATCCGCCCACACAGTGTTGCCGAGAAGCACGCAAGAAAGTGATTTTAAGAGCTCTTTAAACTGGAATGTAGACATATCAAAGGTGAGCTCAGGTCTTAGATTCAATAAGCTCCACTCTTTGCTCTTGACAGTTTCGCTTGAAACAATCCCAGGCAATTCTTCTAAGCCGAGCCCCAGCACGTTATGACATCTTGCTTCAAACTGGTTAAGATTGAGGAAACTCAGAGCTTCACTTAGGGCTCATTCCAGAGAGGAACAGTCAGCTTTTGAAGACAGTACTTTTCTGGGCTTTGGTTTAGATCCGTTTGCCAAGTTCTTTATTAGCACGTGTTTGTGGAGGGGGGTGGGGACGTAGAGCATCCTCATCATCTTTGGTGTTTCTGCTGGTGTTTTGGGAACAAGCTGCTTACCTAGCCTAAGCAGAAAGGCTGAACTACTGAATGAAGACAGCACAAGGCCTCTGCAACCCAGAGACAAATTTTACACTTTCTGTCAGCGCCAGTACCAGCATGGAAAAAGTGAAACCTTTCTTAGGAGTGAAAGGGCAAATGCAGAACAAGCAGTTAAAAATGAGATTAGAAAGAGTAAAAGGAAAAACAGACGTCTTAAACATTCACCTGTGTTAGGTCACAAGCTTCAGATATATTTTTTCCATTTCAAACCAACCTAACTATTTATAAACAAAATTATAATATTTATCATTCATATCCTAAATACTAACGCATATGCAACTCATACTGTGACACCTCAAAATACAAAAGTCACTTCTTTTGGTAATGTGACATTCCCCAGAAAATTCACATTTTAATCAGGTTCTGTTTTCTTTCTTTTGCTATTATTCAAGTCTAATAACAAACTTGTGTAATTTAACCTAAAAAAGAATTTAAAACAACAAAAATTTGGTAAATGAACTGAAAAAAAAAAATCATTAAGGGGATTTCTAAATCCCTGCTTAATGAAGCATAGCAGATTGGGTTGTTTCTATTCTCGGGGTTTTTTCATAAGGTAGGAGTGAATTTTGGTTTTTTACAGTTTTTTCTATTGTTTCTATATTTTTTAATGCAGCAAAGCTTTGCACAGAAAATTCAGACTCTTAAAGCATTCAAATTACTATTTAACCTGATTAAAACCTGAAGTGCATGGGCCTGGCTTCCTCTCCCTGCATGCCCCCAGGACAAGTCTGGGTCTGCGTAGCCTCCCAAGAGGCATGTGAGGACAGCAGGATGACCCCTCTGAGCCCTCTCTCAGAGGGTGGTTGCTGCTTCTTCTTAAGAAGAAACCCTGAAAAATGCTTATTCCCTCTCTCTACCTAATTACAGTCCTTCAATTAATGTCTTTGCAGGCAGGTCAGAAGAACAGAGTTATCTGAAGACATCAAGCATATCAGAGCAATTCTGTAAGGGGGAAGAACAGTCTCATAGCTAAAAGGCCTTAGAGAATGCCATATGGCCACTCCTGAAATTGGTTTGGTCACCAGTTTTCATTAAGAGAGGATGGGATGGGGACATTGTCTACTGTCATCATTCTACAAGCAGTATTATTTAAAACATTTAAAAAAAAAAAAAGCACCAAACTTTAAATATTACATACTTCCGTTATGCAAAACTCAAGACAGTTTCTGCAGCCAGAACTGCTGAGTTGATAGAATTAATAAATCATTAATAGGCTGAATTTCCAGCCTACAAGAGAAAAATTATGATATTCATATTTTCCATGAAGACAGGAATTTTCCATCTTTCCTTTCCAACCATTTTGACTTTTGTTCAGTGTTGACAAAGTCTCGCTCCATATCCTACTGTCAATCTTGGGTACCAAAAATTAACTTGCTGGTTTTGCTTTCTTACAGCAAGCATTTCAATGAGCCCTTCCTTCTTTGGAGATGGAAAGCACATTAGAAACTCGCTTGATTCAAAGCTTGTCTTGTGCTGCTTTTCTTTATCCCTAGAGTAACGTATTGTTTTTTTAAGCAAAGCAAACAGTGAGGATTTAGTAGAATACAATTTCTTTTGTTTTATTGCTCCATTAATTTTATTTATGTTCAAATATGTTGCTTTTATCAATTTGGTTTGAGGGAGAAAGATGCATCAGGAGGAAGAAACATGATTGTACTTCAAAATGAGGTATTGGGCAGAACAGGAGCAGGAGATGCCTGAACCACCTAAGATGATCAGTCATATTAATACAATGCAGTTTTGATAGGTAGCAATTACAGGGTAATAGATAGTCCAAGCATTATTCAGAAGTCTACTGCAATCATACGTTTAGAACTGTGCCTTAACATTCCTTCCTGCAGATAAACGTGCAAGCTGCCATTATTTAAGACAAGAAAAAAGAAATCCTTTTTTAGCAGCAGATTTTGCATTTTTTAGTCTGTCTCTTGAAAGTCTGCTACTGCAGGAAAAAATGACCAGTTTCCCCAGATTTCTTTCTTTATAGTGCTATTTTTGATCACTCAACTATGCCTCGGTCATCAAAGCAATAAATACTCTTAAGGAATTGTCACAATGGTAACACCTCGCCAAAACCTAATTAAACACTAAAAAAATTACAGAACGAAACAGCTGTTCTTGCTAACTGAACCCACTACACAGTACATTTCTGGGTGAACATGCTGCCACACGAGTTTTTTCTTAGGCAATACAAAGGACAAGGGCTTTTTTTTTTTTAAGGCAGCATCCTTGACAGTATGAATCAGATAGAAAAGAAGAAAAAGCAAAACACCTAGCTACAAGAAATGAATGATGATGGAGACCCTGCAAAAGGCCTTTCCTAATGACAAGATATTACTGCGCAGGTTAATGAAAACCAAATACCAATTTAACATGCTAACCTTTGAGCAAATTGAGTTCAACTAATCACGAGCCCTCCAAAACGGTATTTTGAACTAAGAGAAAAGACTGGAAAAATCATTTACATAAGATAGCTGGTAATGGTGCATTTAATGGCATCGGTGATAGGGAATTATACTAAGGAAATGAACACATCAGGTATGACCTATTCCCTAAAGCATTTAATATGACGTCTCCAAAGAGCCAAATTCTACCCGTTGGTAGTGAAGCACAATTTCTATTAACAAGCAAGGCAATAACAGACTCTTCCCTAGGACACCCCTCCCACAGATTTTTAAACAGAAATACTATCTACCATCCAAACCCAGTCCAGACAACTTCATTGCATAAAGGACTCTCTACGTCAATTTTGATAACTAAAGGACAGTCCACCTCTGGATCAGATCATACACTTTCCCCCCTGAACTCCTCTGGCAGAGAAGAATATGTATTACCCATGATCTGCTATTTCTTTATGGACTCTGTAGAAGGATGTGACACCAATCTCTGAGTACCTCTGCTTGCAGACTACTGGATAAATCCTCTCACACTTCTTTTTAAAAGATTATCCTGGCAAACACCCTTAGAAAGAATCCTGAGTTTGTGCAGGTACACATGCAAGGCTGTGTACGTACCTGCCCTCGCCTTGTCCCAAGCACTGACAAAAGCTGTATTTTTGATGTCCGTTCAGTACGGCTCAAGTACAAGAAAAGAAATCTCCTTGATCCCACTCTAAAATTGAAGGCAGTGCAATTCTTCGAGATTTAGCCAGAGAGCTAAATGAAAAGTGGTATTATCCTATGCAACAAAAAAGTCTAACTGCCATAAAAGCGAAAAGATGCAACTGGCTTCCAGCCCCAATGAGCACGCACAGGAATGGCACTAAGGTTCTTCCTCTGCTGTTTCCTTCCTGCCCCCACCAAATCTCATACACCTCTCCCCCCCGCAACAGGTTTGAAAGTCTGCTTTCCACCACCACCTCCACATACTCTGAAAATTACTGGAAACAATTCAGCTGTCCCCAGCAAAGAATCACACCTGTGATTTATCACTTACTGCACGCACCGTGGCAACTGCGACCTACATAACCTTGTTTCTCAAACAAAACAGCAAAAAATTACATGGTTGGGAATGTGTCCAGCATCTCATAACAAGTCCAGGTTTTAATACACGCAAGGTGTTAACATTACAATAAAAGTCAGGGCACATCACCTTTAGAAAATACATTTTAGAAGAATATTAAGCTCTGCAATATATATACACCAGGTAACGTAGCCCTTACACCAGCCTTTTTGAGGCGGACAGAGAAGCAGGCATTTCTCCCCTGAAGATTTCTAAAATAGCCGGGAATAGCTGGCAACTAACAAATGCTTGCTTTGGCAAAACATCTAATGCTGCTGGTTTGTGCATTTGCTAATATTTTCAAACTCCTTAAAAATGACCTAACACACCAGGTACCTTTGGCTTTACTAGCACATCAGTGTTTTCTTCGAGCACTCTTCAGTCTTGTCAGATAACTAACTGCCCAGTGGAAAGACGAGACTGTCACCTAAGTGAATATTCAAACACCACGATTACTGGAAACAATCTGTACAAATGTAAGGGAGGCAACTATAATTAAGAACATTTAGTAAAACAATGAGGCCTTTGGGTAAAGCATCAATGAACAGGCCCCCTAAACCTACAACAAAAGCACTTCAGATGCTCCACCTAAGAGGCATGGTGACCACACTTTCAGTGACACTCCTGGCTAGGGTTGCACTCACTACACGTTTTAAGCCTTTAATAAATTGGATTTTATTTTTTTTTTAAACGTCATTTGCTGACTTTCACTTTGGAGAAGTACTGAACTATTATAACAGCCACCTAATGGATGCACTTTAGTGCTTTCTTGAATTAAAGAAAGATATCCAGAAAAGAGTCATCAAAAAACGATGCTCGTCACAGGTACATTAAACTACTTAAGTCTCCTACTTATGTTTCAATATATCATGCTGTAATTTTATGAGTCAGCTACCCTCCTCCCTTTCAGTTCAGCTAAAGTTTAAGTAGTGTGATCCTTGCTGGCTGCACTGAAAGCACTAACCTAAGATTTTTGGCTAACAGCTGCCCTTCAATCCTTTCATTCTTCTCTTCATTACTCATTCCTGTTTCACTGTCTGAACAATAAGAAACACATTATGAATCTAAGGTTTTCCAGTACTGGGAACACTTACATTCAATTTGAAAAAAAGATCCCATGGAAATGTGCCTACAGTTAATAAAAGAACCAAATCTTTTGTGAAACTATACCTTGCAGTTAAGGGATTCCGTAATTAGAACATAATTACTCAGCCATATAATGTGTCAAATTATGGAGAATGATTATTTGTTAAACTACAGATAAAGAAAAGGATGAATAAATCTGGAGCCACAGATAAAAACAATTAAATGAAAGTCCTTCCTTTCCTTTAGCGTTCTTCTAACACTTTGGAGACCATCTCTGTATCCAGTACTAGTTTACATGCACAATTGCTGTGATAAAACTTTTACATTATATACATAGCATAAATCCCAGTAGTAAATAATTCAGTACAAGAAACGGCTGCAAAGAGGGACAGCTGGTGCTGACAACGCTATCAGCATCTTTGCTACTACATGACATGCAGTCAGTTATGAGTGGAGTAAGATTATGGAGAAGACAACAGAAATTCCAGGTTAAGCTTGGAGTTGTTAAGGGATTTCATTTATTACTTGAATAAGAGCCAGCATCCTTTAAAGTAGTGTTCAAAATGAAGCTACCTGTCTTGAAAAAAGACTGAGAAGGTCTTTGCATACAAATTCAAAGCACGCTAACAGAACACCTAAAACAGGCAGAGAAAGATGACATTGCTCTTTGTTTGGTGTAAATCCTAAAACTCAGCTATTGCAGAGAAGATAATTTGACTAACAAATTCAGTGAAAACTACTTTATAATACACGGTGCAGTACAACAGAGGGTAGGAACCCACCTAGGCAACCTTGGTGCCCTGCCAAGCAGGCAGCCCCATTGGAGTCAGTGCCACAGACACCTCCAGGACCAGCGCAACAGCAGCTTGTCCTAAAAGCAGCTGCCTGCCTTCAAAGTTACAACAGGCCTCAGCAGAGTGATGACATACAGGAAAGCTCAGCAGAAACAATAAGGAATGATAAGACCAAAAGCTTTAAGAACAGTCCCAGAGGAAGCACTTACTTCAAATTAAAAGCCACGCACAGTCTCTCTGGCACATGGATTAAATCATCACGGGTAAGTTGTTCTGCTTTTCCAGTTCATGGATTTCACCCCAGAAAAGAGCCTTCCCACATGTACTTCTAGAATTAGAGTTTTTATTGGACTACCTTGCAAGTGCACCTTGATTTTTTTCCTACTCCCCAAAGCCCATTAAGTCACAAAAGGAAACCATCAGTTTTGCTACTTGATCATGCAAAACGCAATGCCTTTCCTCACCCATGAGAACACTGAGCCACCAGGAGTTCTTGCAACTGCAAACAAAACCAGACCTCAGGTCACCTGCTTTGCTCTGCCCCTTCATCACACAACAGTACAATTCCCACCTTGATACAACTTCAACAGTGCCCAATCCAACCAGAAATTGAAGAGCAAGCTATAAGAATAGCATTATTATTCTGTAAGGCGTAGATAAAAATCAAGAAAGAAAGTATGTAAACTACACTGAGAACACAGCTAGTGATAAATTAGGGATCCACCATCTTAATTAGTACCAATAATTACATTCTCTTTTCAAATAAACTGAGGTGCAAGAGACACTAATGTTATCTTTTCCTGCACAATAATATAATATTGACCTTTTTTAAACAAAAGAAAGCATGCTGTCTGACCAAGTCAGAAGATGACTTATAGCCATTTTAGAGGCCCTGAATGTAACATCCAGCCACACTGCTAACATCATGGCAAATTTAAATAAAGAGAAATCCAGTCAATGTAATCTCTTAACTGAGGTATGAGATTGGGAATCAATGGAGAAGGGTCCTAGTCTCAGCACCTGACCCAGATGCCTAATGGCAATATTTATCTAGCTTACAGAAGGGCTGAGCAAAACAAAAACATTATGTAAAATATTGTGTCTGTAAAATACGAAGTTCTGTTAATATCACTGCTTTTAAAGACATTGATTCATCAGTATTTACTTTTTAGGTATTATACTGACAATTTGCATTATCAAAACATCTAACAGTGATACAGAGTTTCAAAGGCATATTCAAAGTGAGTAAAAAGAAGTCACTTGTGCAATAAATGTCCAAACTAGCCAGAAGAAACCAAAACAAACAAAAAAAAAGTGAAAGCAAAGAACCCCACCCTTAAATTACTATCCCAAGAATGAAAATCTGCTGGTACAGTACCCATTAGTCACTCAGCTTCCACGGTAGGGATGCGGACTGACTCACAGCCATCTCCTTGATGTCCCCAGCTGTAGGGCAATCTCCTGCCCCAGGGGCTCAGGGACAGGAGTGGCTTTGCCATCCTTACAGACCCCACACACCGCTGGAGACACACAGCCAGAGCCCGACAGCTGTACACAAAGGTGTGTTAAACGTTCATTGCTACAGAAAATTAAAAGCAATTTATAAAAACGTTAAATTTTTATAATTGCAAGCTAAGGAGGCATTTCAATGCTGCTGTGGTGACTGTTGTCATCTTTCCACACTTGAGACCACCAGCAGACCCAGAACCACTACAGGTTTGCTTCAAAAACACAGATTCTTGGTTTCAGAAAAAAACAACAAATATCTCTGGTTCTTACGAACAGCATGGGACATGTTAGAAAATGCTGAATAGCTTTCCAGTTACTTCTCAAGGACCTTAGAAAAATTCATGTATCCAGGGCCGTAAAAATGCACTTATCATTCTGGTTAGAACATCATCAAAATACCATTTGCCTTTTTATAAGCCCAATTAGCCCCCAGATCCCTCTAATGACTCTTGCTTTTTCTGGTTGGTATCAGAAATCATTATATTTAAACTTGATGCATTTCAGAAGGAAACCAGAATGGCCGATTTTTTGTATTTATTAATATTGAATAAAGACATTGGTACCTCAGAAGCACATAGTTATCTAATATGATCTGTTATCTTTATGCAGCAAGCATGTCTCCACTAAAGGAGAAGTGTATATACGATCAACTAAATCGCTGCTGAAACTCACATGACATTTAGATACTTTACTTAATGTGAGAAAAGCAGCGCTACAAGCTAAAACAGTTAAATGTCTATTACACAACTTGTGCCATAATATAGTATCAAATTCAACAGCACTGAACACACCATCCAAGCTTGATTTATTGCAGCTAATTGCTAATTAGGGTTATTTTTGAAGCACTGCTGTTTGCATTGCACCAGATTTGCACTTGGGGAGAAAACAGGATTTACAAGGTCAGAATGAAGTTTAAACATTTGTATACAGACTGCTTCACTCCCCTCAGTATTGCTAAAAGGTCTTAGCAATCTGAAGACAACAGTATTTACACATGTGATGTTATTAAAACCGGGCACTCCCAACTTTGTATAAAGCAGTTATTAACATGCAAAAATTCAAAGTAGGATCGCAATGGTTACCCAGACAACTTTCTAATTAAATAATGGCAGTAATACCACTACGCTTCCATGTACTACATTAAAAATTGAACAGTGCCTCACTAATAATGCATTGGTCATTTGCATAATCTAAAGACCTTGGCTGCCAGTATCGGCTATGGACCATCACATCGTTAACCACCAACACACACACCCCACATCCCCTCTCATGGCCAGCAATTACAAAGACGAACACATCAGTAATTCATGGGGGCTCCTGTTTCAAGCTCATGCCTATTAAGACCCATTTAAGCATTGTTAGTAGTAGGATGATCCTGAAGATCAAAACTCGGCTATGTCTTTCAGAAATCAAACCCCACTGTAGACTATATTATCCTGAATTTTAGCATCAATCTTCTCATTCCCCCAGCAGATTTCTGTCTGGTGTTTTAGGCACCATGGCACATGTCTGCAACCGAAATACCATCATAGTAACTAGAGCCCAAGCGATCAGGCTGTTGTGCTGGATTCCCTGGTGGCTCTGCAATGTCTTTGCCAATACCTAACACAGCTATATTCATCTGTACTGCAGATGAGCTCTGCTCAGGCAAGGTATACAGAAGGGAAGAGGACTAATCCACCTTCCAAAATTCAACAACAGCTGTCACTAACTATAAAAGTAGACTGTCAGAGGGCTGCAAAACATAATCCCTTCAAAAATGAAGTTTCAGTATGGTTAGACCAGATACAGGACACTAACATGCAGGCTGTACAGAATTAACTGACTATAGCAAGAAAGTATGAAGGCTGTGACCTCTAATCAAGAAAACATGATGTGCCGAGACTTACCAAAGGTTCCTCTTGAATTATTACCTCAGTTCAGATTTATTTTTATGATTTGCTATAACTCTTCCCAAATCTTCTCTAATCATTAGCTGTATCAGCAGTATGAGAGCCATATGAAAGATAGTGCACTGTTATTTTTAATTTCAAGAGACCAATTGCATTTCCAAATATACTGCTAGTATAATCCAGTCAGGCTGTGGTTTCATAAATCCAGAGAGTTTTCTTGGCATATTATCCCAGAGATTAAGACAGCTAGTACAAAACCTCAGGAGAGAGGGGATTCACAGCTTTGACTTCATGAACTGTAGCACAGGCTCATGCTTAAATGTTAGAAGAAGAACAAAAATGCGGTTCCCTCTATGGCTGCCCAAGAAGACAGTTCAGAAAACTTGGTTTTGGTAGGAATGAAGAACTTGAGTCTTTCCCATGTTTCCAGAAGTATATTTGTATTTTGAAAGCATGCAAGAGCCTGAATAAGGGAGGTCCCAAAGCAGAGTGCTATGGAAACAGGACAAAGACACTTTTCCAGCCGCAAAGCATGTACAGTACAGCATCGGCTCTTCCCTTAGTGTGAGTACATGGTTCCCAGTTGTGTCTTAATGGAAAATATATTTGCATCCGTAGATGCTTACCGGCCAGCTGTTCCTTCCTGTCCTCTGCTTTGTTTTTAAAGGAAAGCCGCACTTCTTCCTAGCCTCCCCCACCAGAATTCTACAAGTACAAAAGGACCGCAGCAGACGCCAAGGGTCAGACCTCTTCAGCACTAGTGGACAGGAAGGGGCTGGATGCCACAAGAGTTGGTGTTTTCCTCTGTATTACAGCACATATAATAGAGTCACATTGCTATGTTGAATAATCCTCCCCAGTCAACACATGCTCTCAGAAAACCTCTGGAATATAGCAAATTTGGCCTCCACACTATTCACAAGATGTTCTGCATCAGTAGCTTCAGCTATTTCAAATGTTGATCAGGAGCTCAAGGCACAGAGATCCACAAGCAGCTCCGCAATGGGCCAAGCCCCACGCGGAGTCTCCACCACAAGCACGCTGCCCTGCGATGGCTTTGGACACACAGCTACCGGCAGGCGCTCCTATCCAGAGCTCCCCCTGAAACACAGGGCACGGGTTGAGCCCGCTCACTACACAGAGAAGACTGACGCAGTGATTACATCTGACCTCAGGATCTCTCAGGAAAAGAGTCTTTGAGGAAGTACTGGGAGTTGGGATGGGTAGAGAAATATACATTGTAGGAAATAGTTGTTCTCTTGACTCAAGGAAAAAATCCAGCTCTGTTTGGAACTTTTGAGTAAGCTCTTAAACTCATTCACTTTTGCTTACTCCACCCTGTTATCATGCACTCTTTCACCATTGCAAATATTGTCCTTGACAAAGGCTGCACATGTTCATACAGCATCCAGCAGCATGGACCTTTTTCAAAATCTTGTGGGCATTGCTGGAACATAAATGTTCAGACTCAGAGCAATTGCTTCTGACTGCACTAATGAGACAAGCATGCTGTTTCTGTACTATATATATACATTATACACACATTTCATTTAACAAGTATCTTGGCTGTGATGTAAACCCATCCCTACTTAATTTATGTTTGCACACATTTAGACTGAAAATTAAAATTAATAGAAAGCTAAAATAAATAAAAGAGCTCCTGCTGCTCTGTGTGAATGTTCAAGAAAGCCAAGAGCAGAAACACTTCATTCCCCCATAACCCAAGCACAGAGTTTGCCGATTCCCAATTACTAAACAGCCCTGTCAGACACCATAGATTGACTCGGTGCAGGGGGGCGATGTGAGGGGTGCACAGAATAGAGGAATTTTCTCCATTCATTGGGCAGTCTTCCCCTCTCCGTACAGAGCAGGGACTAATGCACGTAAATCCCTGGTTCATCAAGAAGTGAATAGACCTTTTGTTGCAGTCTATTACAGTTATAAAGATTCTGGCCACGCTTCCCTTACCACCGCTATCCCCTCCACCAAAATGAAAGGTAGAGCTTAAAAACACAGAAACAGATCAGGATTCAAAACACGCCGGAACAGCCTGGCTGCACCAAGAATTAAGAAAAAAAAAAAAACAACCAAAAAAACCACACAACACAAAACCTGCTGGCCCCCTTTTCAGGGCCTGACGACACCACTTTTGAGAAGTTTTGCTCAGGCAGCTGACATCCAGTTTTCGTCTTTTCGTCTTCTACTGCAGATGTGCGGGTTTCCTGCACAATAGGCGCCTGCAGCCCTGGCTCTCTTCCAGGTCCCACTGTGTGACAGTAACAAAAGGCGAAGCTGGAAGCCCTCAGCTACAGCACAGCTCTAAATGATTTAGTGACCACGGCATCCAGACCTTGGCAGCAGCTGCCGCTTTAAAGGGACATTACCCAAGGAGTCAGTAAACCACGGAGGCAGGCGTTTTTTCACACTAGATTTGAAAAGTTCTGTTCAAAATTGAAAAGGTCCTGCCACATTTCTTTAAAAACCCAAGGCAGAGAGCGGGGAGAGGGAGAGAACAGAACAGGCAGGGATTGTCGTCTGAAGTTGTTAGTGCAACACCGCAAAGCCTAAAGGACCATCTATTATAGTGTTCTCCACATAAGGATTTCGAGCCACTCTGCAAGCATTAGTGATGGCAACCTTCCACCTCCACGGCCATGTGTTACTTTCACTTTAGAGTTAGAAAAATAAAGCCCTGAGATTAAACCAGCCACTAGTGACCAGGACAACTTTAACCCAGGATGACACTATGTGGACACCTTTTCTCCTAAGCGTGTGGAGTAAATTACCTCTTCATGCATTAACATCGCATCATGTTATGAATTTCCATTTTCTTTGGTGCTCTATTTTACACCACCACAACACTACAAAAGGGCTTTTGCAGACAATTTTACACTGAGTGCTATCTCTAGCTTGTGAAGGGGAGATGTTTATGAGCACCAGCATGCTCAGCATCAGACATCAATGCGTACCATACCTTAATAATACTACTCTTGAAGAAGCATATTGTCAGTCCTCTGCCAAACGCCACAGCAGTTTTTGAGCACCTATTCCAGAAAGTTATGGGCTAGAAGAGCTGGATTGTTTGGCACTTTTTTGGGGGGGAGGTGTTTGTTGGTTGTCCCTTCAAACCCGGTAAGATATTTTACTTCCTCTCCAAGCTGCAGAACAGCTGTGCTTTGCTACAAAACTTCTCATGCACATCAGAGGATTAATAAACCAAGCTAGAGCAACCTTCAAAAAAACCCAGTAAAAACAAGGAGTACCTTTGCTCAGCATTCAAGCCTTTCTGCCCATCATTTCTACCTTCTGAGAACATACAGGCTTGAAGCCTTGACACAAAATGGGTCCTTGTTTAGTTCTGCAGACAACATGTCCTGCCACCTTCTTTCTCTGAAGCCTCCTGCAGCCACTCTGGGTACAGTCACAGTATGTTCATGATCAAGGGCTGCATCGCAGCGCCGAACGTCTGTCAGTGGTGCTCCGAGAACAGGTGAGCACGGCTTCTTCCCAGAGCTCAGCTCCCTTGCTGTACTGCCACGGTCTGCACCATAAGTGCTGCCTATGGGAACCCTGCAAGCAAAGGGAGGGCAAGCGATTGACTGAAAAAAATCACCAAGTGTCTGGCTGCAAAGAGAAATCAGTAGCCAGCGGTGCTAAGTCACCAATAACTTAGTGCAAGAAATAAACATGTCAATTCAAGTAAAAAAAAAGATTTACATGAACAGTAACTACTGTGCAGCAAATACTCAAAATAATTTCTGTCAACAGAGCACTAATTAAGACGGATAAACACTCGTTTTGCTAATCTTTCTCTCCTCCTCCTCCCTCCAGAGTAATTTAGTTGCCCACAGGGAAAAAATAGTACAAGAGGCTGATAAAAGAGACATATCAAAAAGGTGCAGGTATTTCTATATGCCACAAGCAGGTAACAGCACTGCTAGAGCTCTGTTGGAAGGGGAAAAGTACCATTTGATATTTCTCTGTTTCAGACTCTGAAAGTAATTTTAAAAGGACATTTTAAAGCCATCCTTCACCACCCGCAGTCAAGTGGTCATTATAAAAAAAGCACTGTAATCAAAGCGCCCACTAACTGCTGAGAAACCCTATTAATCCACTAAGCAGCACTGCTCCATCCATTCACTCTGCAGCCATCCCAAGCAAGTAAAACAAAGCCAGGCTTACTCCTCGGATTTTCAGCTCCTGTGCAAGAGGTGATGGTGAGAGGTGGGAAGGAATGCAAAGACACTACTGTGTTAAACACAAACAACAGCAGGTTTAACCGGGACCCAGGACGGCTCATGTGGTTACCACCTCCGGCCAGCTGCCTGCTGTGATAGCAATGCATGAACAGGGTTTGGGTCTGAGCTCTGGCAGTTTTCAGTTCACTGTATTAAAGTGGTGTGTCTTTCAATGATTGTAATACGCAGGGAAGGGAAACGAGCAGGAGCTATTACATGTTCTCTTGGACCTTTCCTCCTCATAACAGTGGGGAGGGAGGGAGAAAATGCCTTTGCAAACATATGGTTTGAGCAAGTAGGGGCAAGAAGTGCTTTGCTCTACCAGCATGCTGCTACACACAAGAAGACATCAGTGAGAGGCGGGCAGCACAGTAGCAAATGTGGTACCAGGAAATGTTGTGCAACGTCAAACACACAGAACAAAAGAATGATTTCCTACTCCCCAATAGAATATGTCATATCTAGCCTTACATTGCTCTCTCAAACACAGCGGCTGCCTGATCAACCCAAGCAACATAGACTTGGTAAGACGAGATATTTTTTCCACCTCCCTGAAACAAAGCTCAGGTAAATGGGAACAGCAAGCCGAGGTTTCTGTTGCACTAAGCTGGAAATCAGAAATCAATGTATCTTCCAGTCTCCAGCTTGTCAGAAGCATCAGGAATTTAAACAACTAAGAGCTAGAATGGGGGAAGAGGGAGGGAAAGGGGAGGGATTCACAGTATTTGTTAGGCAGTAATTTGTCTTTTAGCAGTCCTGGATGTGGCGCTGACTGACCACGTTAAAAGTGCTCCCCTAATCTGGAGAAGCACTGACCCTTAGGCACAGGGCAAGAAATCAAGAGCAAGGGCAAAATAAACAACCAAGAGGAGAAACAGCAATTCTTCCTTGCTAAAGGAAATATTTTTTTTTGTTGCATAGGCACCCGTGACTTCAGGTGACCGGTCTAGGTGAGGATCTGGTCTGATGCCCTTCAGTGGCAGTGCTTTCAACAGCGCTCATAGCAAAAGTTGCTCCCCCGCAACACGTGCACCAGATCTCCCAGTTGCTCGAACAGGCTGGGGCTGTGCCAGGGAGCACTGTGGGCCGTTTGGGTCAGGGATGCTGCCTGCCTGCTGCCAGCCACCACTGCTGTTTGACAGGCAGTATGGAAGAGCAGAGCCATCACTGGGATTCCTGCGCAACATGGGGCAAGAGACAGGTTTATCTATGATAATTTCCCAGCATTCTCTCCCTCCATTTCCTGGTTGTTTTCCAGGTCCATTTTGTTATGATGTAGAAGCATTACGTGCCTGTGATCATAGTGACGAGACATACCATGATGATAGTGCAGTTAAAGGCAGCAGGCTCTGCAAAAACAAGCAGGCAGGTCTGCTTTGTTCTCAGCAGTCAGTTCCAGAGCCCAAGCTACCAAGAGACAAACAGGGGTTTCCAGGGACAGAGGCCTGGGTGCCAGGTATCTCATGTATTGCCACTGACACCTTACAGGGTAGGAGAAAAGTCACTATCTGCTTCGCACCACATTTACCCTTGCTTTGCAAATGTAAAACAGGTCCTGAGGCCCTCCTTTTGTTTACACAAAGATAGCAAAGGCTTATTTCAAAAGACTCTGAGCTTTTTCAGTAAAAGGACCATGCCTGTTCCCTAGTCTAGTCTACAAAATTACCGAAGCCTCGGTTTTCTAGCATTTGCTAGGATCCAGAGTGACTGCAACAACTTCAACTCAACCTGAAACATGCAGAGACTCTCAACTCGCCACCCACTCCCAGAGTTGAAAGGAGTGAGGACTCCAAAAGGTTGAACTGTAACAGGCAAATGTATTTTTAACAAATTCTGTTTCTATAAATATTACAAAGCTTTCTGCTCTTTGGAGGCTGCTCTGCTCCCAGTGCTGCTGACATTATGGTGACATTTAGGAGGCCTTCACATTGCCTTACTGCCTTTCGTATGCTGGTTTTGTTCAAGGGATCAGAGAGACATATGAAGACACAAGGGCTGCTTATTCAAACTCTGCTCACTCGCTGACCTGCTGCTCACGCAGGAGTCGGGAGCACAAAGGGGCTCTCCATGTCAAGTGTGCTGGCTGCCGCTGTCTCCACCACTCTGGAATGCATATAAATGCAAAGGACACTAACCCCGAGGTGCCACCAACAAGGCAGAGGGGTGAAAGGATGGGGAATTGATTTCTAAAGCTGCACAAGGACTTCATCAGGTAGTCCCAGCTGGTATGGCACCCTGTCCACACAACATAAAGGCAGTTCTTCATTTACTGATTCCTGCATTTGCTCTCTTTTTTTTTTTTTTTTCCTCCAAAGCTATTTTCCCCACATCCTCTGCCCTCCCCTTCCATTTCTTTACTTCCTTGCACTCTCCAGTGAGGCGACGGCTGCCAGCAGGGCTGTGAGGCCAGCGTGCAGCATGAATGGCACCGAACTGGCAAGCACCCCAGATGCTGACATCACCTCCTCTCCTGCCCTCAGCCTCCACCAAGCTGGGCTCCAGATCCTGCACCGAAAAAGCTGAGTGTCTATTTCACTTACTGCTGCCTCCACGCCAGCTTCCAGTTTAATCTGCAGCTCTTCTGTTATTAAAACACAGGGTGGTTATACAGCAAGGGACAACATGTATATATTAAAAAAAAAAAATGGAAGGGTCTTCCCAAATCAAGTTCAGACAGACACCAACACTTGGGTTAGGATCCTTTAGATACCTGTTCTCCTGCACGTCACAAACACTCCAGCCCAGATAAGCACCCTGCCCACAAGCTAGGAAATGCCTCCTACATACCTAAGTGCTAAGTGACCGGTTACAACGATCCTATCTGTACATCAGCACAGTTTTTAAAAAAATGCTGCAATCATTAAAAATCCAGCTAAAAAAAAAAGAAAGAAAACAAAAAACGAACAACAGAAACTTTGTTAGTTATCTCGAGGATTCAGCTGTTCAGTCTCATTCAGGGTGAGCTGCCACTGGAATATCCAGTAACATTTTCAATTAAATTTAAGACTACATGTTCTCCACATCACAAAAATCTAATGTCATGTAGACACTGTCCTGTTACCTTCTGCTTATTTGGAACAGAAATTACATTGATGCTTAAGGGGCAGAATCCCTGTTCTCACTTAAGCAGGTGCTTAATTTTAGGGATGGAGAAAGCTCCAAACTAACACAACAGATCCAGGACTCACTGTACCATATGTTCTTTGGACTGTGTTTTATTTTGCGTAGATATCTAATGTTTTTCTTAACAGGAAACTTCCACAGTTTCTTTTCTTTTCAGGATATGAAAGCCTCGACAATGGTGGCGTTACAACTCCCACAGAATTCTCCCATTGCAGACAAAGGAAAAATAACATCTCACTTCAGTTTGCACCAGCAAAAATGGTTTGCAGATTTGTTTGAACACTTAACAAGATGTTTTTGGCCTCCTCTGACATTTAACATAGGTATTGTCATGCTAAGAGGATTGTGATTCACAAAAACTGCATACTTGAATAGGATCGTTCCACAAAAATTTCCGTCTACCTTAGAAAATTGGCCATCGCTTTTTGTAATTCAATGAAAACACAGAGCGCAACAACTGTAGTTATTTAACCTTTCATCAAAAAACTGTGAATATCTGATAATAATAAGTACGATCTATAAACGCTTCAAGTCAACACTTTTTATAAGCAGATTTGTAAGGTAATAAATTTTCCATGACTTAACGATCAGCTTTGCCTATGAAAGCCAATGTTGTAATTCCCAATTGATTGTAGATGTTAATCTTGCAAGACTCTTGTTCTTATGCTGTGATTTATTAGCTGAATTAATGACAGATTGCACTGTTTAAAACAAGCTGCTGTTTTACGCAATAACCCAGGAAGCTCTGTCCAACTGAGTCACTGCAAGGATGGGAGGAGGGTAGTGTGCAAGGTGAAACTGCTCCCGATACCTGAGCTAATTTGTCTTATTGCCTTTGAAATGCAGCACTAATTGTTTAACAATTAACCCTATGACTGAACACCAGGAGAGCTGAATGGCAGCAGCTATTCAGGCTCTCTGCAGAGTTTGGGATTCACATCCAGTCTCTGCAATTCATTTACATTGAGACATTCTGCTTTCTCATGGAAAACAACAGAAGATCCTCCAGCCCCTCCCATCATACACATTTACTCCCTTGGGTCTGAAGACATTGGAAAAGAAAAATCCCATGTGCTTTCTGTATATATGTATGTGACTAGAAAAGGAAAACTGCAGAACAAGGACAGATCTGATTCCTCGGGCCTTATCCCATGGCTACCACAAAGCAAGTGCCATTATGTGTAATAAAAGTTACAACCTTCTCTCCAGATTATTCATTCTCTACCTCTTCAGCAACATTTCTGGTGTAGGAGAGAATGTGCCACAAACATGCTTTAACAATGCAGTCAAACAGAGGGCCCAACATTGTAGTGGAAACAATGACAGTTCCTCGGTTAGTCTTAGTCTGCAGGTTTTATGAATTGCGATGCTGTAATAAACGCAGACCTTTTCCTGTCAACTTTGCCATCAAGACACAATACAGGAGCTGAGAGCAGGAGCTGTGAAATTATGGGAGGGGAAGGTGGGGAGGGAAAAAACAAACCCCACTCACGGGGCTATTTAATTCTGATGCGGGAGCCCCATGTTCTGCAGTAAATAGCTCGCCCCTTCATTTGCTTTTTAAAAGCCTGCCTCTGATGGGATTCCTCTGTTTCGCAGTGAATTTGAACTTGCTTCTGTGCTTCCCAAGTGCTTCAGTGACTGGAGGCACCTCCTGTGCCGCAAAGCACCAAGTGTTGCCAATTCCCATCGAGCTATCGCTTGCAGCTCCAGTGCCTCACTCACTCTTCCCTGCTACTCCCTGCCTAGCGAGAGCAGCGGCATATGCTGCTCTGTGGTACGGCTTCAGAGGTGAGCCCAGATTTAAAAATAAGTAAGTAAAACCAAATAAAGGAAGGAAAAGGATGCAGCCTTGCATGGCTGCTTCTGAACAGGTGTAATTCAGACAGTCACCTCAGAAGAGTCACACCGAATCCCTGGGACCACTGCTGTGATCGGTTATTAAAAACTGGCCCCAGCCATCTGCTGGTGGTCAAGCTCCATGATGTGGCAATCAATTACAGCTGTTATCTTGTCCTAGCTTTGACAGATGTTCCTCTCTTTCATTGTACAGTAATTACTAGTTAGCTGCCAGCAGGCTTCACACTTTAATTGTGGCGCTAATTTGAGACAAAGAGAGGAAAAAATAGGGAGAGACAGACAGGGAAAGGCAAAAGCTAAGACAGCTGTGGCAATTGGAGCACCCATGCATTAAACATTTCTTTACAAACAATAGGTGAAGGCAACCAGTTACCCCAATAAGACTTTAAAAAGCGACAGTTGAGCACCATCCAACCACACCATAACCTGCAGTCCCTGTTCCTTTCAAGGGGGGAAAAAGGGACACTTTTCTTTTTCCTTGCCAAAGAGGCTATGCTAAAAATACCTGCCAGCCTTCTGGCAACACATGGCTTCATACTGCCACGCAGCATGATGCCAACTACTTCACAGTAGTGAAAATTGAATGGATGAAGACACAGGGTGCAGTTTTGATGTGTGTTTTTTTTTTTTTTTTAACCTTCTCTGAGAAAAAGCAACCTACTTAAATTATAACATAAGCAAATGCAGTCCATCGCCTCGCTAGAGTGTGGGAGCAGGGATCACCTAGCACCTGCTCTGCAATCTGGTGTTCATGAAGTCTTTGGTGATGGGCAGGAGAGAGCAAGTGCCTGAGCGGATCAGACCAGGAGCCAGCAAGGTAGGAAACCTGGCGACTCTTTTCTTACGTAACCCAGGGCTCTAAAGACTCTTCAAAAAAGGGACCTGACAAGGTTTACCCTTTTCTTCTTGGCTGGTTTAGATGAAGCATTTCAGTGTAATTCCTACAGCTACCTCTTCTCCTAGTTTCTGTACACTACCTAATGTGTATAACCCCTATACCCCAATAAAAAGACTGTACAATGACCATAACAACATGCAAAGACCCACAGTAAAATCCTCATTAGCTGCTTTTGAGTGACACTCAATAGCTTAAGATGTGCTTATGTCCTCTGTTTTGACTGCAATGGAAATATCTTTTTTTTTTTTTTTTAAGGTGTTAAAAAGTCAGAAGACTGTCCTTAAACAAGTTTCAGAAACCAAATATCAAACTTTCACTGGAAGTCTGAACAATAAGCAGAAAAACATTCAATTGTTAAGAGCAATTCTGCGGCAACCTACAGACACCCTCCTACCGGATGTCCAAATCTGCATTAACTATTTTCTTTTCAATTTAATTCACAATGGACATATTTCTGCTGTTGAATATTTATTGAATCTTTCAGTAGCACTTAGGCTGCGGTTGGGCGATGTGATGTGTTTGGCAGTAACAGTGGCTTACAGCAGTTCCTGTCACGCTCTCTCCCTTTCCTCTGCTGCCCACCCCATGCCCAGCCTCATGCCACTACATGCTCCCTGCTGCAAGTTGTGGCAGCACAATTATTTCAACATCCATTCAGATCAGGAAATGGAGAATGGCAGAAGGAATTAACACCTTCATTACAGACTTAAAAAAAAAAAAAAAAAAAAATCGGGGGAGGGGGTTTAGGAGGAGGGGGGGAAGGAGGAGACTATCTTGTGGTGGCACAACTGACACTGGGGTTTCACAACACAGCTCACTGCCACCCAAAGATCAACGAATTGCCTTAACTGGTGAAGGGATGGTTAACCAGACAGCTTCCACCGGTGTGGAAAAGTTCAGCCATCTTAGAAACCTTACGCTGGTACAGCACATCACGTGTGCAGGAATGAGAGACACAAAACCACTCATACTGGTATTACTGAGAACTGCTCACCAATGAGACATGCCCCCGGTTTAATTGGACACAGTCAACTGCAGGCATCTGGACTCCAGCTCAGATTTCTGGTGTGCTCAAATCCACTGATGTTTTCTGTCCAAAAACTTGTTTGTTTTTATGTGCTCTCAGATTCTACATTTTAATGCCACTTACTGACCTTTTCATTATTTTTCTGTCATGATCTCAAGCAGTGTTTGTTGATTTCGTATTTTATTATTACTTTGTTGTTGGGAGAACTTCTGAAATCAAATTGTTGGACAAATGTATGAGGTTTTGGTGGTTGCTGAACACAACCAGCCAGCTCCTGCTGATAATGGCAGTGTAGTTAACTGTCTGGGATCACCACATAGCAGCTGTCAAGGGAAAAGGGGGGAAGGGACAAAGTTGTACATTTTTAACATGTTTCTAGCATTGCAACTAGCAGAAGTAGTGGTTTTACAGAAGCAGAACTACGTGGTTCACTGACCAATGATTTGAAATGGCTTCTCTGTAGGAACTGCCATTTATCTGGATTGCTGCTTTTTGAAAAGGGACTTTGGGACAATGCTGTAAACATCTGCCAGACAGCAAGATGTTACACAGATGGACAAGAAAAGTTGACTGAAATCCACTACCTGACAAAGTACAGTCAATGAACTTGAAAATAATATCACAGGAAGCAGAACTGTACCTCGAATAGTACCTGATGTTACTACTTGACTTCTGTGTCCTACAGGCAAGCTGTCCCTCCCCTTGGTTTCAACGCACTGGTCCTCCTCTTCAGAAAGATATTTGAGATAGAGCGTTTACAAAACACGTTCCCTATCATCTGAAATTCTGGATGACATCCCCCATGCTACCTTGCCAAAGATGAGCAAATACCACCTTTAAATCTCCGAGTAACCCGAGACATCAATTGACCATGATCCCACTCCTCAAATTATTTCCTATGATGATGTGCTAGCCAAGCAGCCAGCCATGATCCCACAGTCCCACCACTGTCACTCTCCTCAAGGAAACCACACTAGTACAACAAGCAATAAAAGTTAAACAGCACTGCTCTCCCCCCTGTATCCCCTGTATCCCCTAGGGAGTGGATCCCTGGAGTCAGAGGGTGCTGACCTCTGATCTCTGCCTCCACCAGAGAGGACTTGTTAAATACAAGGCAATCTCTCAACTGCCATCAATGCTAAACAGGCAATTACTATGCTGATTGATTGATTACATTTCCCTGTCTAAATTATATCAGGAAAGAGGCAAATCACTCTGAAAACGAGAAAAATCACAGCTTAACTTCAGGCAAAAGTGCAGAGAATGTTTTTGGCCAGTATGAATAACAAGCAGGGGGACCAAGAGCCCACCTGAAGCCCTGAGCAAACAGTCCTGAAAGCAGAATAACCCACAGCCCTCCTGACCAGGAAAAGGCTGGTCAGGGATTTACAAATCAGCCATGACCACGTAAGGCCATGACCTTTTGTGTGAAATTAACTGGAGGGGAAAAAAGACAAGAAAAAAAAAGGTCTCCAGAGACTTATGATCCCCAAGTGAGTCCGTTCCCCGTACATGCCGTGGAAGCAGCACCGCTCCAACAGAAACAACACACCCTCCCCCTCCTGCTTGCGTTTCTTTTCCCTCTTCTATTTTTTTGCACTTTGTACCAGCTGACTTGAGTGTCCTTATTGTGCTTTCGTTTTCATCAACAAGTCCTTAGCGCCCTTGGTCTGCAGCTGACAGCCCGCTGACAGAGGTTGTTTGAACCCTTCCGCAGAGGGGCACAGCCTCCCAAACCTGAATGGGACCCTACCAGCTCTGGACAAACTGCCCTGCCGAGCCCTGCCAGCGGCACCAAGCTGCCTGGCCCTGTGTTTTCTGCCTGGCCCTGTGTTTTCAGCAGCTCTGCAGCAGCGTTTGCCTGCCTGGATGGCTCAAGGGTATTCTTTACCTCACGTTCCTGCCTCCACCTGCCCGTTTCCACGTTCACTCCACCACTGTTTTAGGCCTTCGTTCCTCAGCACTGCTCCTTCTTCTCCCTTCCTGCAGGCACGTCTGCGCTCCGAGTTTCATCCTTGAATACAACCCTAACAAGTTTTTCCTCACAAACTTTGTATTTCATCCCAGCCACTGCTCCGTCTCCTCTCGCTGCTCTTTCCCTGCCTGTGCTCACCGCAGCCCCCCCGGCACGTAAGGACCCCAGACTCATGGCACTCCCAGGCCAAAGCAGCCCCCTGACACAGGCCGGCCACAGGACCCCTGACAGGAGGGAGCGCTGCAGGACCCAAGCCCTGTTTGCTGGAGATGGGGACCCATCAGCTGTCCCCTGCTGCCGAGCTGGGGCACCGCCACCAACAGGGAGGGATGAAGGACGTGCTGGGCCCTCGGCCCCTTCCCCGGCCTGAACGCGATGCAGAGCCGTGGAGGCCCCATGGGGGGAGGTTTCCCCAGGCGGAGGGGCTGCCGGGCATCTGCTCCTCTCTGGCGAGTGGTGCCCACTAGGCCCAGCCCGGCCAGGAGGGCTCAGCCTCAGCTTTTCCAACTGGGTTAAACACACTGGCACTGCTGGGTGTCACGGCCAAGCTAACTGGGGCACCAGCACTGCCCTCCACCCACCGCCAGACACAAACGCTGAAGAAAACGCTCAGTAAGCCAGTCTTCAGGGCCTTTCTACTAACCCTCTCCCTGTTTGAAAGGGCTAAAGGGACAATGACACGGGGATGGGGTACCCTCTCTTCCCTCCCCTTCACCAGCGCCTGCCACGGCGCCAGCGCATCCATCCCCAGCACTAGACCCCACGACAACTCGTGCCGGTTTTTGAACCGTATCCCACAGCAAGAATAAGCCTTCAATTCTCATTAAGGGCTCCTTCACTCACAGCAGGGAAGTCTATTACAGCCGCTTCGCCACAGGGCATTGCCATTTCCACATACCCAGGCGTTGCTCAGCCCCCGGCCGGTCCAGCACCCGGAACACTGCAGACAGTAATTAAAGCCAAAGCTTCATAAGGAGTGTTTTTTGGGGAGGGAAGGGAGGGGCAGATGAAGCCCAGCTGCCAAAACTTTTAATTCCTTCTCACAGGATCAGGGCTGAAATGTTTGAAATAATTTCTTAACAAAAACAAAAGAGGCTGCTGTAAAGAATAACATTATGACAGCTGCTGGGAAAGTCACCAGTGGGCGAACACCGGTCGCCGCGCCGATCCCCCGTCCCTGCCCCACCGCTTACAGGAAGGAAGGGATTTTTATATCCTGAGCTGCAGTCTGAGCTTTTTATTTACTTTCCCCTCTCTCCCAAAGCCACCCTGGCTCTCACTCACTGCTCTCCTGTTTCCAGCCTTCAGGATGGCTTTCACAAGCTGGAAAGGAGACGAATTCAGCCGATGCTGCATTTCAGTGGTGACAGTCCGGCAGCCACAGGAGACGGGCTCGGAGAGACTGACCTGCACCCCTCGCCTTGCACAGGCTCTGGCAGCAACACGACAGATGCTCTACTTAATTCTCTTTGTATTGCTACGTGAATGGGATGCTTGGTTGGATCAAACTTCATGACACGAAGAAAATTTTCCTGCCAGAAACATGTTATCGAGTGGAGGGTGTTTCTTCAGAAATCTTCACCCTATTTTCAAGACCAAAGGCTTTGCTGCTCTTACATTTTAGACAGACTCGCTTGCTGTAAGCATACTCCCAAACAAAGTTTCCCCACAGAAGAGAAAACCGGCCTGTGCAGTCATTACAAGAAATTAAACAGAGTTTCAGACGAAATTAAGTTTAATTATGTATACTTAATGACAGGTATGCGCTTTTAAAACAACAGATGTTGCACAGATGTGGTTCAAGGTAA
This sequence comes from Vanellus vanellus, assembly GCF_965231255.1. Lineage (NCBI taxonomy): Eukaryota > Metazoa > Chordata > Aves > Charadriiformes > Charadriidae > Vanellus > Vanellus vanellus. Next base: position 9,107,261 of record NC_138921.1, read on the forward strand.
AGACGACAACAAAAGCTCTCCCGGTGCTTCAGAAAATGTTCCTACAGAGCACCCCTGCACCACACCACCTCTATCTTTAACCAGCTGTCAGTTAGATTTTGTTTCTTCCTTCGGTTTAGCAAACCTCCCTTGCCCACTACATACACACCATCTTGGTTCTGTTTGTTTTTTGGGGGGGACTGAGAGGTGTTTGTTTTTTAAACATAGAGGCAGCACTGAAAGATTTCCAGGAGAGAATTTCCTGATCACCCCCACGGCTGCAGCTGCCTCTGAGGCTATTCCACGAGCTTCTCTGGCCTCATCACCATCTAGCTTGTGCGCAGAAAGCAGAACATGTCAGGAATCTCTGTCCTGCCTTGCATTTCCCCTTGGTCAAATATTTTTCAGGAAGTAGTTGATCTGGCCTACAGGATATGAAAACCAAGGTCAACCACATCACTAAATGGACGGTAAGAAAAGAAAAGAATAGTATGTCTGAAGGGGGGCCAAGAGAATTCATTTGAAGGGGAAGTTATTTAGGATGAAGCTTTGCAAAATGGGAAAAACAGCACTATTATGTTTCACAAGACCACTGTCAGAATCAAAGACACTGTGGCACTAAGATGCACACTAACAAGGGACATACACATTCCTAATAAACATATTTACATACTGTTGCATGTGATAATTGCTTTTATTCTGCAGTCACTGCCTACGTTTCCAGATCCTTTGATTTCTGTCCAACACAAAAACCTAGCTTGCCCTTGCTCATGAATTTTGGAAGCCAGTATGAAAATATTCCAATATGCAGAACAGGAGCTTGTATAAATGTGCCAGCAAAATGTAGCTCTGTGTCATCTTATGCATTATGAACATAATGCTTGCATTTTTTTCATGCACAGGAGCACAGGGTCACTTAATGAATCAAAGGAGAAGAAAGGATAAAGAGAAGAAAATACTGGGGGGAAAGTGCCTTAGAAGTTGTAGGGAGAAATGTTCTGACATTTTAACATGCACTTGGCAAGATCAAGTTTGACTGCAGTTTATAGCAGCTCTGAGCAGCGTGCTGGGAAAAACCAGGGCCAACCGCTAGCAGGTGAAGAGGAACAAAAGAAGAACATATCAGGACTGTAAATCTCCTCACTGTATCACGATTCTTCTCTGCCTGACTCGATAAATTAACCAAGGGACCCACACACTAATCATGCAGTGGCTTCAGGCTACACGTGCCATCCTCACTCCACATCACTCAGCCATGCTCCAGAGGAGCCGGCAGCACCACGTACAGAAAAGCACGCTGTAAGGTGTGTGGGAAGGAGCTCCATTTCTGCTCAGTCTGCCCCCCCAAACAGAACAAGTCTCTCGCCAGACCCTGGCTGAAATTTGGCACCTTTGCCTCTTTGCATGCAGTACAGATGGCAGGATAGACGCGCCTGCTGGTGCAGGAAAGTTGTGCCAGTTCTCAGGAGGTGGCAGAGAGGGAAGTCAGGAGCACAGAAGGGTCAACAAGATCAGTGCTCGCTTCCTCGACCTCAGCCGCTTTTCCAGAGACTGCTGGAAAGATTTGGGAGGAGGTGGTTCTCACTACTGAATGCCACCATCCGAGTATTTAAAGGATCTCCCTCTTCCCTGCAAATTGTGGGTCCTGCTTGACGAAATTTTTTTCTACTTCTCTCTGAACAGCTGCTTATCTACCACTCATTCCACTGTCCATTCCTGTTGATTTAATTAATGGTCCTCCCAATATTCTCCAAGGAAACTAAGGGCTTTGTCGGTCACTGAAAGGTGCCAAGTAATTTGCATGACCGTTTCCAGTTAAGATTCCTTAGAATATTAATGTCAGCTAGCCTTGTTTTACAACAAATTAGTTAAGCACATGAAAATGGCCAGCTACTAGGATACATAGTCTAAATGTGCAATCAGAAAAGGATAATACCCTTCCTCCTCTTACTCCTTCAACACCACTTGTACTGCATTCACTGCAGTCTCACAACATACTCCTGCTCCACCAGAACCCAAGTAAGGCTGAAGTACAAATAAATAGAAAAGCTCCACAGATATGTTTTTTCTTTGTTTAGCCTCTGTAATGTCTGCCAGAGCCGAACGGAAAGACCAGGCTTTGGTTTCAACTGAGACATTAAAAGTCCTCCAGAGGCTGAAAATCATGCAAGGGAAAATTGGATTTTAAGGCACAATAAACATGTCTTCATGAGATACTAAAAACCTTTGCAAAATAAAAATAAACGTTCATGTAAACCAAACACCAGACATCATATATCTCATCAGCTGTAGGCCTGCATGCCCAGGAGAAAAACATATGCAATGCTATAGAGCACAAGACTGGGTTTTCAGGCAAGGCAGTTGCTATTTGTGCCTCCATTACCCAGCCCTTCGGGGAATGAAAATTATTCCTTCTTTCTCACTCCCCGCTCCCACGCCTGAACAACTGTTTCCTAGTTCCCATTCCCTCCCCCTATCTGTAAAATGAGGAAAACGAAACCAAATCCTTTAAAAGCCTCAATACTCTGAGACAAAACACACTGTGCAAGACCCAGGTATTATCATAAAAAGTAAGCTTGCTTAGGGGCTCACGGATTTTTTTGTGGATATGGTCACATATCAAATGCAGTCTTGAGAGAGCCTTACACAGCACACATGCTGTGGATCTGTAAGCTTTTTAGTGGCCATTTGCACATTAAAAAAAGCATGTTTTAAGAATCCTTGAAGATCAAAAAACATCAGAACAGAGTTTTAGATAAAAGGAAAGATAACATGGTGCAGAGATCTCTAGAGTCCACCCGGTAGTTTTCATGACATTTTATTTGCATCTTTACTCCTATCTCAAAAACCCCAAAGGTCAATTTATTTAAATTGGTCAAAGATCAGCTGGAAAGCGAGAAAGACTAGAAATAAATAGGGATTGACACAGCGCACCTGAAAGATGCTTTTCAGAGAAAATACTTTTTCCTGTATTTGGCAAGCACATTGTACACTTAGGGCACTAAATACTATTTCAAATAATTACCTAGGTAGGTTTGTTGAAGTCAGCTCAGTTGCATCAGTGACCAAGTACTGCAAATGAACCTTGCTTATTCTGTGACAGCGTATAAAATTGCTCACACGAAGCAGAACTTTCATCTTGTACGGGAACCAGAACGTCCTTCTGATAAGCACAGAGTGATAGACCAAATATCCAATGCCATTATTCAGCAGAAATAGCTTCCAGCAAAGTAATTCTCACCAACTACGGAAATTACACATATGCACAAAATCTGAATATAGTCTTGCAACTGTATAACTATATGCAAAGACAACATTTCATTACTTTCTGTGGTACTCCATACCTGCATAAAAGTAATCATAATTTTCTGCAGTTTAATCAAAAGAGAGAAATATATGAAAGACACATTGAGAGTTGTTGCTAAAGTTTAAAGTATGCCCATAAGCCACACATCTGCTTTTGCCATCAAAATGGCTTTTCACCATTACATTGTAAAAGATAACCCTGAAACAGAGGCTTGCATGAACTTTTTTAAACCTTTTTTGAGATACCAGTCTTCTAGGCTGGTGGTGGGACAGAGCTAAAAGTGTGTGGTACTGATTAGGCCAAGGGGCAGCAGTGGTGTGTCAGCCCTGGGCTGAAGCACAACACGCCATCTCTAAAGACACCAGGCAAAGCAAAACCTCTTGCTGAAAAGCACTTGCAAGCACAAAGTGTTCTCCCTTGCAAAGACAGCACATCCAAATCAAATCATTTAGCCTTCACTTTTTCAAATTCTGAATAGCGGTCAAAATCTGGAGCTGGACCATTGTCAAGAGTGAAAAATGCTCCCTAGCTCATTAATGTACAACCCCACATTGAAATTCAAGATTTTATGGACAGCTACAAACAATCAGCCAGACAACATTACTTTGCATTAATCAAGCCACTGTTGACACTTGACAGCAGTGAACACATGATTTGTCTAATTTGTTTTCATAGATAATACTGTCAATTTACCAAAATTTTTATTAAGCTCTTTAGAAAAATTCTGGAGTTCCTTAGAATCCCAGACCTTTTGGTTCCTTAACAATTAACTTTGCTGCATTGTAAACAGAATTATTATCTTAATCAAGTAAAAATAGAGATAGACTCATCGTGATTTGAAACAAAGTTGGCCAAGATACAAACAAAAGCATCAAGAAAGTTCATACATGCAAACTGAAAGCCAGAAACTGAACAGACCCATCAGCTGAGGATGCAGCGTTTAAGAAGAAAGCTACTTTAATACCAGATGGCTATTTTCACCAGTTTTAAAACTTATCTTTGGCTCTTTTTAAAATCAGGGACCTGATTTTCTGAAAAATTCCTCCTATGAAGATCAGCTTCCTAAAAGGCATCGCAATTTGACCACATAAAAAAAAAAAAACACCCATGGTTATGAATTATCTATCGCGGTCACTTCACAGTACTGGTCATGACTTTAGAAGGCAGATGCCCGACGGTCCAGAGAACTATTTAACTGGGACTGGGGAAAGCCTGAGAAATAGCAGTAGGTACTACCTGTGCTGTCTATAGGCTTGCAAGGCTCCAGGTAGAGGCAGGAGAGACCTCTGTGCAGTCTGCAGAACGTAATCCACTCTATATCATCAGCCATCTCCTGGCTGTTAGCCACCTTGCATTTTGCTTTTTTTATTGCAGTTAGTAATGCTTAACTTTTACCAGATGTTCATTCATCGATATCCGCAGAGCCTGCTTCGAGCACATTCGGTTCCCCCTCAGCCTTTTCAAACTGGTAAAGTCTGCCAGCAACCATCCCATTCCGCCCAGCCTTTTCACAAAGCCAAAGATGGGATGGATGAAAAGATGGTCGAGACAGCCTATCCCTTTCTGAGGTACGAAAGCCACGTCACTGCAGCAGTCATCTACGTTTCTACAGCACTGACTTCCAGTTTGTAGCATTTTGAGTACTTCTAGAAGAGTCCACAAAAAGGTAACTACAAACACCACAAGTCAATCGCCAAGGTTAAATTCCCTCCACTGGGACTAGCACCCCAGTGATTTCTTTTTACTTTAACTTTTTTTTAAGGGAACTCAAGAAGGAAAAAGTTGAAAGCCACTATTCTATCATAAAAAAAAGTCCAGGAGGGCAGTTATGCAGCCCCATGAGAGAGGCTACAGAACACAAGCCATAAGAACCCTTTATCCCCTCTCTTTTGTTTGAAGGTAAAGTGGGTGAACACACTGTTTCTCTTGGAAGTAGAACCAGTTGGCTCAAACCCTCCAAATATAAAATTACTGAGCTTTCTTGGGAAATCTATGCGAGTTGTACTATTACTTCAAATGCTAACAAGATGGCTGGGGTACTGCTAGCCAAGCGTGTGGGTCACGCGGCGCTTTTATTTGCTAATGAACATTGAGGGTGGGTTGGCCCTGGGAACAAAAACCTGAGAAACATCATAACTTGGCTCAGGGCACACTCTCTGATAAATGCTGGGAATATGGATTGGAAATATGTATTTTAAAAGTCTGCCCGGAATAAAGCGCTCTCATATCAGCAGTTCAGGCAGAGTTTTTTTCTCTGCTTACTGTCCCTTTGAAACTGGGGCAAGCTCATTTAAGAGCTTACCCCCCTGGCACAGATGCAAGCTGGGATCTTTGCAGCCTTCAAGGAAGCAGGGGATGCACCAAAAATCCCAGGCTTTCTCCCAGGCAGGCATCAGGTATTGCCACAGCAGCTAAACAGCTCTGGTTAAGTTGGAAACCTCCACCTTGGTGCCTGGGCTGGATGGACGGCAATTCCCCCCCAGCTCAGACTGCCCGATCACCGCGCTGGCGCTGCTGAATTCACACTCTGATCCTCCAACTCCCTTCACAGTACTCTCCCCTCTTTCCAACTTTTTTTTTTTTTTTTTTTTTTTAAAAACCCACAAAAGTTTGTTTAAACAAAGAGGCACTCTTGGCCTCAGAGATACTTTATCTTTTTTTCCCATTCCCTTCCCTTGCCCTTTTCCCAGCAGAGATCACCCACACGTGCTGTGTTTGTTCCGCACAGGGGAACGGCCCTTTGCCCCTGCTCACCCCTCCCCAACGCGGCTTCACATCACGAATTTTATGGTGCCCCTTGCACTGCAGCGGAGACTGAAGAAAGGAGGATCAAAGCAGCTGTGAATAAATAACACTAATAATAATGGTGGTGCTTTGAACATTAATTATGAATACGTTTTATTTCTAAACCCTATGACAGTCTAGACCACCCTGCAAAAGATGAGGTACATCTGTTACACGCTCTCTTCCCTTAGAGCAGCGTTAGAGGAGTTTGTGGATTTGAGGGGTTTGAACAGTGTCAGCAGTCAGAAAATACCCCACTTTAGATAAATTCGACAGGTTAACATCCCAGCAGCCAGCGACTGGCTCAGCAGGAAGCATGGTGCAGAGTCCAGTAAATTAAAGAGCGTCCCACAAAGCAGGGGGGTTTTAAGCGCTGTCTGAACTGAGAGAATACAATTGGTCTGTAAGAACAAAAATTTAGGCTGGAGATGTCACTAGCCTAGCATTGCTCAACTGTCACACACAAATACATGATTTTGCTGTTATGTTTACAAGAGATACTTAAACTGCGTTAAGGTTTCAGAGCTTTAAAATACTCCCCTGTAAAGTAGAATGGCCGTAAAGGTGACAAGAGGCAGGAAAGTACCGTGATGACAAGATCAATAATTTTAAGACCTCACTGGTCTCCCAACAAGGCGTTAAACACAACCGAGTCTCAACACTGGGCGTACCCTGCACCCAGTTTCTGCTGCCCTGGCTGCACCTCGCCATACTGACCATACTGGCAGCACCCGGCACACCTGAGTGCACGTTCAGCAAGTAACACAGCCCCTATCAAAACCGGAAAGCAAATGGATTCAAACCCAAACAGGCGGCTTTCTGCCGTGCTGCTGGGCTCAGGATGTGCCCAGCGCTGCACCATAAACCCCAGGCGGGATCTGCGTGCCAGAGGTTCAACTCCCACTGCCAACCTTCAGTGCTTCTGTCTCATGAGTAATCACCGGGTCTGCAATTACAGACCCAAGGAAAAGTGCTATTTTGCATTTTTCTCTGCAGTGCCAAAACCTGCCTATTCCGTTAGGTATTCCAGGACAGGGACTTAATGGCCCTGGGATCTCCACAAGCAGTATCTATTGCAGAAGGAAGGAAGCGACTCCATTCTTTCCTTTAGAGCTGGGGCAGATCTGGGCTTCCAACTCTCAGGCAGACACTCCCAAGAGGCAAAAACCCAAACAAAAGCAAGAAACCCACATGGATTTGATGGGAAAATTGCAATTCAGAAGACAACACACTTGCTGATCCTGCGAGTCTTTCACTAATGCATTCCCCAAAAGGATTTTTTCCTACCTAGTCTTTTTTTTTGTTTGTTTAAATGAAGGCCCTAGGAATATGCAAATGTGTAAGTTGTTGGGTAAAGCTGTGAAGTTAGTCATCACCTTACACTTAATTTTACAGAAAAGCAAACTGACATTTAAAAATAAAGTCTATACAGGCGGAAGAAATTAGACAGAAAATATTTTAAACACTGTTTAGACTACACATTAATGCAAATGTTTTTCAACATGATCTTAAATACACCTCTACTATTACAGAAAAGCAATTAAGTTGTATCTTCCTTCTCTACAATACAAAGTTAAAGACTGCTAAATTGATTTTCCTGAATTTTTTTGATCCGTGACTCGTCAGTCTAGTTAATTATCAATGGGGATGCTGTAAATGCTTCACGTCTCTACAACAAGAAGCCTTTTCTCAAGTACCAGAGCCAGAAACGAAGCCCCAAACAGCTCCAGTCTACAGAGCTCCAGGCTGTAACTTCATTTGGGTACAGACATTCTTGACAGGTGGAGGATAATTATAAGGCTTGATCCAGCCATGTGGTTCCACCTACTTAAACAGAAAGGTGGGATTTTAGAATAAAGTAGTAAATAGGTGCAGTCTCCAGTGGACAAGCTCTAAAAACACTTCAAATGATTTGAGCTTATAATTAGGGACTGAGCTGGTTTAGAGGGCCCATGTCTGAAAAGGAGGACTCCTGTGTGTTCCTAAACTAGCTGTCTACAGACAAGTCAGGCAACTGGAATGCCAAAAAAGGATGGATTTACTGTTAAACAACTATTAGCCTCTAAGTAAGGAAAGCAAGGTGGTGGCGGTAGAGGGAACTAAGATTAAATTTTAGTAATTTGATACAAATATTCATTCCAGTGTCATTACTTTCTGTCTCTTTTTGAGCAACAGGCTTTCACCACATGGAAAATGAAAAAGGTAAGTGCAGAACAACAGTGGAAACAGTTTTACATCCCTTTCAGCAAGCCTTCAGATTATTTTTTTAAATTGCGAATTCTCTTCACTGGAAGTCTTACCTGAACTCACGAAGCTCATGCTAAGAGACAGAAAGTCCTGTACTCTGTACAAGCATCTCTGTTGTGTCAATGGATATTTGAAAATTATGTTGCCTAGGCTAAACTTTACAACAGTAAATATTAAAGACAGTGAAGATGAAATCTGCCCGTTCGGTACGCACACGCTTCTGAACATGCAAGAATAATTAACTCCCCGAGCATCCCCACGGCCTATGCTTATGGCCAGTTCAGTAGCTGCTTTTAATCGTCTTTACAGTTCTAACCAGTCCTTGCAATGACTCAAAGCACACTATCTTTTTCACTTCCTTTTTTGAAGGCAGCAAGAAGGATCAAGACAAGAATAGCTAAAATATAAAACAGATGCTTTAATGTTTGTGATCTTTAATGTTTCCCAAGTTTTCACTACCATGTAATTTTAAGGGCTAATTATGAAATTACTGTCTACATTCAAAAGAATTTTCCTCCAAACCAACACGCAAGTTCCTTACCAACATCCAAGTCACCCACAGAGACATTTCAGTAGGGGGAACAGTCCCATGTTGAGTGGGCTTGTTGGGTAACCCCCCCATATTATCGGACTCTGACTCTGAAGTATTATGCTTTTTGGTAATTTTCAATCACTGAAGCTGAAACAAAACAGATGCCAGGCTGTGTTAGTATTACAGTAAGCTTTATAACCCTAAACACAACATTGCAATCATGTGGTAGATGCCATTGGCTTGTCCTCCTGCTGTTTGCATTTGAAGAAACCAAACTAAATAAAAATCCTCTTTCTTTAAATTGAACTTGACAGCCTAAGTATCTGGACTGGTCTGATCTTGCACTTTGTGGAGACAGAGTTTGCTGGTTCATGCCAAGGGAGACGGGGTATGATTCGCAGTCGGGAGCAGTGCCGGGGGGAAACAAATTAAGTTTTACTTTCAAGAAAGGTGGAATCTAGAGAAGCTCTGGGAGATGTGTGGAGGGGACAAAAAAACCTGGCCTGTAACTTCGCTTTGAGCAAAAATGACCTGTACACGCTCTTTCTCTGCTCTTGAGTTCTTCACTGCCTGCCCTTCAGTTGAGATTTACTAAAGGCTTTACACAGGTATTTCTCAGCCTTCAGATGAACGATACCTGTAAGAAATGTTCAACATCAAACTGTTACAATTAGGGACATGTTTAACACCCTTCTAACCAGCACAGCCAGCCTTTAGAACCAGTGTGCAACCTGTAATTTTAGTTTTCAGCTATAAGTTTTCTCGGTGAAAATATCTTGAACACTTCTGTTTTGACCAATAAAACTACCAAGCCGGCCAGTTATTTGCTGTCAGGATCTTCATATTTCTAGCAGCTGAACCCAAGAGGCAATTAATGCAAATATAGTCCAAAAATAATCATTTAAAAGTGCACAAACCAGGATACTGTAGGGGTGCATTAACAGCCTGCTGCTTGCATTCAGCTCCTTGACTGTTGTGTTCCCTTGCTGCCAATACACACTTGCCAATTCCAGTAACCACATTTTATAAACCAATTGTTATTAATAGGAATCATAAGCTGCATGCACACACACAAAGTACTCCACAGCTTCCACACACAGAAAAGAAACTTCAGTTTCTCTTAAGAAGCTATATAAAGTTAATGAAAAATTCCAACTGTACTTGGAGTTTGCAAGGAAGGAACAGGAAAGCACAGAGTGTACTGTGCTCAGCTCCATCTCCATCTCCAGCCACATGGAGTGAAGTCTCCTGGACTTCACCAGCAGCTTCACTGCACATCTACAACACCAATCATCTTGGTTAGGAACAGAACCGGATGCTACCAAGATAAGCGTAACAAAGGCAACCATTCTGAATGTTCCTGTAAGTAAAATTAGCTTTGGGATTGTCACATGCATCCCTACGGCGCAGAGCCCTGCGGAAATAAAGATTCCTTGGTCATCTCACTATTACAATTTTCTTTGGGGATCTGGGGTTGCTCTGTAATTGCATTCCACCAGACCTGTGTACAGTCGCTGTCACGCTCAGACTGCGAACTAATTGTGTCAACGAAGGTAAAGCTCACTTCCAGCCCTGGAGAGCTCTCACAAATACAGACTGATAGACAGGGGGTGAGCAGAGGAAAGCTTTGAAAGCTCAAAAAGTAACTGAATTTATAAAAAGCACACTTTCCAGTTTCAGGATGTATGGCAACCCACAAAAACACGTTTAAAAATTCACCCAAACACACTGAGAGGGGAGCAAAACTCACTCAGGTAAGGTAATGTGTCATATAATAATGAATGGTACCACTAAGACTCACTTGACAGCAAGACAACGACAAGCAAAACATATTGCTTCATTTCATTTTTCCCTCATGCTCCCTCAATAAAGCTGAGGCAGGGAAAGCGAGCTTTGAAAGCACAGAATGGTAACAGAGAACGATAAAAAACCCAGCAAAATTCAAACCCAACTCAGAGGAAAACACACAACAGAGTGATGGGAATAAATTTCACTTTTATCTCTGCAAACCCATAGTTGTCTTCAGAACAATGCCATACAGACTTCTGCTTTCCCGGGGAAAATACCAGAAGTATATCTACCCTTACATTGTTGCAAATGTCCTCTCGAAATCCAGAGTGACCGACCTCTGCAGTTGGGGAAGGTGGACAGGCGCCTCTGGGTTCACCGCGCACAGCCAGTTATCGCAGGGATTTTCTGAGTTCATGCACTAACTTGTTCCACGTTAATTTACTCACACACCTGTGTCTTTTCTTCCCCTTCTCCCAGACAGGATTCTTATGATTATTGGTCAGCTTATGCTCCACTGGAGCCCAAAATTATTTACCTTTTAGATACATGAAAGAGCACTCCCCTTCCCACCCCACCCCACCCCAGGGATGAGGTTGTCCAGGAAAGGTATCTATGTGCTGCTCTTTCTATTATAATTCTTTTGATTATAATTTTAAGGAATAGACAGCAGAGTCGGGAACACAGTCACCTGTGGGTGGTCATGTAACAGTGTCAAACTTCTTTGCCATTCCTGTTACTTTAAAATATTAAAAGTGCTGCTCTTGCACATTCTGCCATGTAGAATAGGGAAGAAAAAAAAATGCATTGAGCTTTTCAATGGAAATTGTTTCAGCAGATTTGGTGTGCAATGTTTTTGAAAGGGTCACAAAACGGAGCTAATCCATTGATTTCAACTTCAGTCTAAAAGTTTCTGTAATAAACAAACAGTGGTTGAAATTCACCATGAATTCAAAAGTTGAGAAGTTCAAACTGAAGAGACTACAGCGTCATTTACTCCCACCCCATCCAAAAGGATGTACATCCTCGACTGCTTTGGCAAGAAGAAATAAAAATGCCAATTATGTTTTCTAGGAATAGTTAACTGGAAAGGTTTGTGTTTCTCTGTTTTCTCTCAATCTCTAGCAGCAAGGGGGGAAAAAAAAAATCCAACCTTTTACCTACTCATCAATTTAATAAAATGTCAAAAACACACAGGATCACTTGAGCATGTGGATTTGACTCCATTATTATACCATATAATTTCAACAGCCTGTGGTTTTATTGTCCACAAGAAGCAATAACTTACTGAAGTGAAAACAACAGTGGTATTGCATTTGCGGTACAACACCACAACACGCTTACAACCTTAAAGCTGAAACTTGTTTGTATTTCCTCATGTGCAAAAGTCACCAAGGCTTTTTGGAACAAACAATTTAAAAAAAAAAAAAATAAAAATAAAGTGAATAGGTGACAATACAGCTTTATACATAATTAAATAAAAATGAAGTGTCATATATGCATTATAGGAATCGCTTTATCTAAAATGACTCCGCTCTGTCCCGTCAGAGGCCAGCCAACACTGATACTGCTGCATCAAAACCAGATTTCATTCCTTCCCTTCCTCGTACCACATATCTCTAATATTTATGGGCAGTCTGGTAATGGAGATTAGGCTATGACTTATCAGGCTGCAATAAGGCATGTTAACATGGAATTATGGCCTTTTAGCATAACCAATAATGATGGGTAATGTTATTTACCTGAAGAAAGAAACATCGCTGTCACAGCTGCAGCTCATTCTACTGAGTATAATTTAGTTCAATCATTTATAAATGCCTGCCTTGCTTATGCTTTCCATTTTAATTTCCTTGTACTCCTTTAGTACTCCTTGTACTAAATCTCACCATATTTAGAAAGACAGTTTGGATGTCCTACATAATAACCTATGAAGGTAACCAAAAGGAAAGCCTGACATGCAGTATTATTTTGCCAAAGTGAGATCCATTGACCGGTCACGTCAACCGAAGCCTAATCCTGCAAACACCGAGACACGCACACCCGGTGAGGCACAGCCAGTCCTGCCGACTGCCACGCCGTGACTCACACCCCTAGTCAATGTTTGCAGAACAGATGGAGACCTAACGCACATAAATAGAGGTCTGAGGTCACACTTCAGGTCCCCAAGATTTTTTTTTCCCCTCTCTTCCCCTTCCTCGATGCAGCCAAACTGCTGCATTTAACGCTGCATGGTGTCCTGCATAAATAGCACACACAACCACACTCGCCATTTAAGACAAATTCTGTCATTTCTTCTATCCCTAAGCTAAACTCGAGACCCCATGTTTTGCTCATCCATCACAGAAACAGCTAAATACTGTTAGCAGAGAAGTCATTCCCAAGCAGATGGAAGAGAGCTAAGTCAGCCCCCCAGCCCCTCTGGCTCCCGGCGGCAGCACACGGGATCGCTGCTGGGATTCTCTTCCCATCCCTCTTCCACTTCCCTCAACTGGGCCTGATTTGCAGAACAAGAAAATCATGGCAAATCACAACGAAACAATTATGGTTCAACTAAGAATCACGATTTCCCCACTGTGGATTTTCTTCTCTCGGGCAACACCAGTGATTTTGAAAACCCCGCTTATTTTTCACATAGGAAGCATCCAGGGGCTGCCCCACAGCACTGCCATACGCGAGATGTGTATGTCAGGTAAGCAGGCCACAACAAATTTGTAATTATCTGGTGAAATTAACAGAGCAGTTTTATAAACAGCCCCAAAGAATTCAGTATATTTTACTTAACGTGAGCAGCTATCAAGCCATTATGTGCATTGAGACAGCTGATTTGAGGCCCAGCAAAAGAGAATTCACAGGAGGAACAGGTGGACAGCAAGGAGTTCTTATATTAAAAAAGCATCATGACAATGAGTAAAAGGTGATAAAAATTCCAAACTTCCATTAGCTATTTCTTTACAGTCTGTAAGCTCTCTGACCAATTTTGCTAGTGATTAAGAAAAGCAGCCCTTCAAAAGCCTGTTCATTCACAAGCCCACTCATCTATTCTCTGTATGCACGATGGGATCTTGGCACGCACGTAGACACTTGAGAAGAGATTATTTTCATCCGCCAATATAGTTACGACTTTGCTAATACGTCTTCCCTGTCCAGGATATTTTTAAGCAATCTGAAGACTAATGAATCATATGGAAGAAGAATGTTACTGGGCAGAATACATGAGGCATGAAAAAAGAAGACAGACAGCTGAACAATTAATTTTCGATTACAATTAAGTGAGAACATTTTCTGAGAACATTTACTCAGAAAAGACATCGCTGGGACTTTGTAGTCACTTTTTCTGACATGAGCAAGATCACTCAAACTAGGCAGGTTCAGGCAAACAGAAAATATCTAGTGAATTTTACAGACTAAGCAAGTTAATCTTCCACATTAAATATGAAAACGCAAAGAAGAAAACTTAATTCTTAAAACTGAATTAATTCCAGACCTTAAGCACAGACCGGCTCTAAGTGTCTGAGCCTGAGCTGCTCATCGAATAGGCCTATTCTGCTAAAGCATAATTATCATCATCACCATCATCTCATGGGATTGCCCTGAAATGTTCTCAAAGTGCTTAGTAAAACTCCGGCTGTGCTAAATTATTCCCAAACTGGTGTTACTCTTACTTCTAAAAATACAGAGTGAATAACTTATCATCTATCTGGAGAAGGGAGAAGTTAGATGGGTCTATGTGACAATTTCCCGTTTTACTCCGATTCAGTTAACACATGGAGAACAGAAAAGGGGAATTCATGAGCCAACTACTTTTAAGGAAAACAAAAACTGGATTACATCCATGAGATATTTGAGAGACAATGCTGAACTTTAAGCTCGGAATTGCAACATTCAAAGAAAAGCAGGCTAGAACAGACTAGGAAAAAAAAAGCTATGGGCCATTAAGTCAGCAGCAAAAAAGGAAAAAAAAAGTGTTTCGGAGAGCTTTTTAATTACTTTACAAGTATTAGTCCCTTATTAAGTATTAATTAGGGAGGGTTTTTTTCTAGAAGTGCAACACAGTGTATAAAATACTGTCCAATAAGGCTACTCCTTTGGGGGATAAAAAAAAACAAGAAGAAAAAAAAAAAGGGGGTTGCATGCACATGCTTTCTTTGCTTTTCCAATCTGCCATGTTATCCCAGCCTTTTACCACGTTCCAGTCACCAGCTAGGGTGGAAGTGTAACTGTTATAACAAGAGGAAATGAAAGCGTAAGTGGCTCTGATTAGAAGCTTATGCAGAAGAATTAGCATTACAGAAAGGTGCTGTCTTGGCTGAAAATAAATTCTTCATAAACAAGAGAGCTGCTAACTTGGGATGAGTGGTTAACTACGTCTTTGCCTTCCCTCTTCCCTCCTGCTACGGAAACCCAGTACAGGCTTTGGCCATCTAATGAAATGTCCTTATAATGAGACCAGAAGGAAAGGGAGAGCAGGACAGGCGAGCTCTGCACGACCTAACGATACTGCATCCAGGCTTTATAAGGCTGCGTGTATGAAAGGACGAGCTCTCTTTAAGGACATGCCAACTGAAATGTTATTATACAAAGTGGAGGGTAAAGACACCCCAGAAAGAGAGGAGTAAATACCTATAGCAGAAGGAGCATTATAGTATTTTTTTCTTATTGTTATTGGGAGAGACTTTCAGCGACTGAGGGATTATTCATCTGCTTTATGCATTCAATTTATTCATATACACATCATGTTTGTTCATTATAGCACTCTTTCAAACCATGCACATACACGCAAAGCTCATCCGAAGCCTGAAACAGCCCACCTCTGAGCAGATGCAAGTCTTGTAAAAGATTAATAGGCACAACAAGCAATCTCGGCTGCAGGGGGAAAAATATCCTAGTTAAATATTTCAGCGCTTTCATCAAACATCTGTCCTCTACACTGTGCTCGATAGAATGGCAAGGTAGCTTCTCACAAAGATTAACAGACATCTGCTCGAGTAAAATCAACGTGTTCAGTGTAGTGCCAGCTAAATGCCGAGCACAGCATCTTGGAGGAATTCAGCATCCTGTTGTGAGCCTGTGAAGTTCCAGTATTGGCTACCTTCAAAATGCATCCCTCGGAAGGGAACAGCATGGGTGGGGTTTTACAGTACTCCAAAATCAGCTGGCATAATCCATGTAAACCGCCCTGGGAGCCTGCTTCCCAAGGGTGGGAGGCAAAGGGAGACATACATCCAGAGCTGCATACAAGACGGCTCACTTTTTGCTTTTAAAGCCATTTATAAAGGCAGCAGACTGCAAGCAGCAGTAAGTTCCAGTGCCAGATGAATAAGGCGGCTTAGTAAATGACAGTGGCTTGGTTTTACTACCCTCCCTCCCAACCCTTCAATATAGAAAGGGCAGGCAAGTTTTGAAACACTTTACACAAAGTGAGATGTGGAAGGACATCAGTACCAGGGGGAGAAGTTACACAACATATTTTACCTCCGAAACGGATACAAGAGAATCAACACTGGAGCTGCTTCCCTCTGCTAGAGATTTCCAGGCATCACACAGCCTGCCACCACGATTCATTCCTCCACCCTCCTACGAGGACGTTCACTCACGTGGTGCCCGTCTGCCTTGAACACCGCAGTGCTCAAACATCGCACCGGGAGGGCTCGGGACTAACCCCCACACTAGTGGTGCCTGCGAATACTGACCAGCCCCTCGCACAGGGTCCCACGGCAAAGCCGTGCGCGCAGGGGCGAGCTGGAAGGCAGCCGGGTGTCTCTGGGGCATGGCCACCGGTAGCTCCATTTACAACACGACCCTGAATAAACTAGGAGTAAAAGAAATCAAAGCCTAGAAAATGCTCGCATCTCTCCCACTTGAAAAGCAATTAATGTTGCACCAAATAGCCTTGGGATTCGAGAGGCTGCCAGGGCCTCCTCAAAGAAATCACTAGATGTGGGGTTTCTAACTCATCTCTTCTCACACGCCACAGAGTGCCAGGGAAAGGTTAAATGCTCCGCACTTCCATTCCGCATAGGTCACGGAATCATAGAATCTTTATGGTTGGAAGAGACTTTTAAGATCACTGAGTCCAACTGTTAACCTAACACTGCCAAGTTACCACTAAACCATGTCCCTCAGCACCACGTCTACCCATCTTTTAAATACCTCCAGGGATGGTGACTCAACCACTTCCCTGGGCAGCCTGTTCCCATGCTCGACAACCTTTCAGTGAAGAATTTTTTCCTGACGTCCAATCTAAACCTCCCCTGGCACAACTTGAGGCCGTTTCCTCTTGTCCTATCAGTTGTTACCTGGGAGAAGAGACCAACCCCACCTCGCTAAACCCTCCTTTCAGGTGGTTGTAGAGACTGAGAAGGTCTCCCCTCAGCCGCTGCAGGGGCAGTGCATGGCCAGCCCCAAGGGTAGCCGGCCACACCATCCTCCCCTCCCACAACTGCTCAGCGCCGCCCCTACATGCAAACCTCTCCAGCTGCTGCCACAACCCCATACAGAACCACATCTTCAAAACAACTGTATTTTTCCAGGATTTTTTTTTTTTTTTTCTAAACACGTGTCACAAGCTCAGTTTAGATGCCAGGCTCTTGCTTGGGGAGAACAAGGGAGTAAGAGGAGACACAAGACATGCAGGCACGTGAGAGCGTTTAGAACTGCCGAGTGGGATCATTTCAAAGCAGCCTCTGCCACCCAAGAATTGGACCTACCAGCCAGAGAAATAAAAGGCTGTTAAAACTTGGCAGGACCACTTATCCCTGCGCCAGTGTCAAATGACTTCTTGTGGCAACGCGTGACGCTTCCAGCATCTGTCACTCAAATGTGGTGTTGTGGTACAGCTTTGTTTTTGGGAGAAATGTTCAAAGCCAAGGAATATCAATATACATCTTCATCACCTGGTGCCTCTTACCAAGTAGAGGCTGAAAGGATTTCCCCGAAGCTGTGAGCAGCACAGGAGTACAATTATCCTAATAGCAACTTTCCTCCCAGAAGAGCATACCCGTTTTCCAACGGGCACTAAAAATAAAAATAATTTTAAATGAGGCACCCAATGAACAAGCTGGCTTTTTTCTTAAATGAGAGCAATAAAGTACTTAAAGTATGTAGTATTTAATAATATTTAAAATATAGAGGCAATAGCCAGGATTTAACGGCACAGAGCTGCCATTAAAATTAATAGGGCTACCTACTAATTACCTCTGAGGATCAGACCACTGGGTTCCTTGAGGATTTGCACTCCTCCAGTTTAAAAACACCGGCTTACTCTCTGTTCAGTCTTCCTCACCTTATTTTAATTAGGCATACAACATAATGGTCCTTTTTTGCTTCCTTTTTGTTTTTAAAATCAGCTATATATTCCAGATTGCCATCCACAAAAGAATGAAACCAACAAACAGGACCACAAGTACTCACGACACTAAGCTGGACAAACAAGTTGGTGGGTCACCAACAGCCACCTGCATGCTGATGTCTCCTGCAGAGACCAACATTAAGATATCTCAACGTCCCAAGATCGCTGCCTCACAAGAACTCTTCTTGCTGAATACGTCAAGCATTTCTGCCCGAATAACAAGAATTATGCCTTTTCCACAATTTCCTAGGCTTAGTGAGAATCATCCCCTCTTGTGAGCTCCCTAGAATATTTCGTGTTGCTGGGTAGAGGACTTTCTCCCATGAGGGAAGAAAGGGTGATCCCAGGGCTTGGGTGACAGGGATCCACATTCATCTTCCTGCCACCAGTTGCCTCCCAGGCTGTAGGACACGGCTGCCAGGGCAGGTCCCAGTCCCATCCGTCCCGTGTAGTCCCTGACTGCTCGTGCTTCGCTGCAGAGCCCAAGCCCAGCCTGCTCCTGGGGCTCCTCGGAAGGCTAGTGTTCAACGGACCATTCAAGGACAGACAACTTGGGAATTCCTGCTCCTGCCTCAAACAGTTTAACGCCAAATTACAGTGAACAAGAAGCGATGTCAGACCTGCATCCATGGCACAGAAACAGCATTTTGCTCAGCCGTGCTCGCTCTTCCCCAGTCATTTGCCATGGGAACTGCGCTAATATCCAGGAAAACACAGGTTAGCTGTAACCCACTGCCGCAAGTCATATTTTTGTCTGGGGGTTTTGTTTGTTTGGTTTTTCCCCCTTTTTCTTTTAAAGAATACACAATTCTGATAAAGGATATGAAGCAAACAAGACTCCCTGCCTTCTCCTCCATGGCCCCAAAACCTTTCTGTGTGCCTGACTCCTTCAGCCACCCTGGCACTCCCATGCCAGCCGAAGGTCTGTCCCACCAGCTGGCCTGTGCTGGGAAGGGCAGCGAACAGGAACTCCACTTCTCCTACACCAAATAGCTCTGATCAGTGAGATTAAAACGAGACGCCAGAGAGCCCACGTTGTGGTGTGCAATAAAAGCAGTTGTTACCCACGCCATTCACACGTCGCTGTCCTGGTTAACCAGGACGTGCCATTTAGGTGCCGCTTCTTTCCCCTACATCCCTCCCTTTTCTGATTCCTGCACAAAGCTACCCAAGATTTATCACGGAAAAGCAGATTCAGCGAACAGAGGGAGGAGACTTCCCCCATCGCACGGGGAAGGAGGGGCTATGCTGGAAACATTCAAACACTGCTCTGCTTCCAGCCCTCTGCAGGAAGCCTGCTGATGCTTGAGAGTCCACTTCCTTAACTCAGCATCAAACCCAGAGCATTTCCTCAGCCCGTACTTGGAGATTTCTGAGGACAGCAGGTCTAATCAGCAAGAACACACATGTAATGGCAAAAAGGTGCGGTACGACCCTCGCCAAACCACACCGCCAGCTTCAGAGCAAGACTGTTAAAGAGAATTTTACAGCAAGACGGTTTCTGGTGCCCAGCCCTTCGGACTTCAGCAAACTCGTGATTGCCGGTCGATGCATCTCACGTACAACAAGCACCTCGGGGCCAGATCTCTGCACCGCAAAGGTGCAGACAGGTACGTATCTGGGAACCTTCAAAAAACGGTGCATGCTTCACTCCGAGCAGTTTCACTGAAAATTTCATTATATCTTTATCTAGGTTAAGATCTGGCACTTCATCTACATAGAAGCCATATGTCAAAATACCCTGTTGAAAGTTCCCACAGAAACAGTATGCAAAATGGATTGCTTTCACGTCTGAGTGACTCTCCTCCTGTTCAGGAGAGGGCTATCATGTTTTCCATAACTTGCTCAGTTTATTGTCTGCAGTCAGACAGCACCGCCAGCATTGTTACTGCCAAGTAAACCATGATATTATTATTCTCCCGAGACTTAATCCACAACCCACTGAAGACAATGGAAAGCCTCCCCTTCGCTTCCACAGGCTGCGCATCAGCTCGCTTAGCGGTGCCGCTGCATAATACACATTTAAGACATGAAAACCATCACTAAGGCCAGTCAGGAGAGGGTGGACGGACACCCCAGAACCCAGCCCCAAGCACAGCTCCGTGCTGGTTCCCCAGCCCACCCACGGGTTTCTGTTGGGCACGAAGATCACGACAGCCCTCTCTGCGCAGCACTAATACTCAAACGCCTTCAGCTGCCACACATCAAACCAAGGCCCTCAGCGAACTGCAGTCCTGCGGGTTACCCCAAGGAGCACTTGTCAGGGCTGTCCCCAGCCTGGCCCAGCGCTGTGGGACATGGGGAACAGTGACTTTGTGCCCTCCTGGGGACGGAATGGCTTGGGGCACCCCTGAGGAGCACCACGGGCATTTAGCAGCATCACTGGATTCTTTTATTAGAGCCTCTGTGGAGATTCATAGGAGAGCAAAAATAAAACCTTCCAAGTTTTGCCACTGCTTCTGGCTTTTGTCCTGCTAAGAGGCCGCATCAGCATGTTTTAAGGGAGAAGGGAATATGCACATTTCCACCCCCAACCCTCTCCTGGCTGCGCCACTCTCTTCAGAAGCACTTTTGTTCCACCAGCCATCTTAAAAGCAGAGAAACACAAGCATTCTCTTTTCAAACACAAATGCCAGATGTCCCTATATCCGAAATACGCTTTCTTTTGACATTTTCTTTTTGACATTGAGCAAGGGAATATTTAAAAGGCAGCAAATTACACACTGATAAAGGAAAAACTTGATCACCCAACTTCAAGTAAAGCCCACGAGACCTGATTCAGTGCCCACAAAGTTCAGTAAAATTCTTTAGAAGACTGAATATTTACATCAACAAGAGAATCCAGATTTATAGCGGCAGGAAGAAAAGATGAGGGGAACAGTATGCAGCAAGGCTTGGAAGGGATATAAATCTGCCTGCTTCAAGAGCAATTTAAGCTCTGAACTGTTATATAAATATAACAGTTGGAAACTTTCTGTGTCAACACAGTCACTCCCTTCTCTCCATTGGTTTTATTTCTCCTTCAGAGCCGTCTCTCCTCCCTGAGCCCCCCGAGACGCTCTCACCCAGCCGGGGTCCCGGCTCCAAGCTCCCCCAGCAGGGGTTCAGACCTGCAGCAGGGTTACAAGCTGTGCCTCCCACCAGCACCGAAGCCAAGCAGAAAGGAGAGGGCAATTTTAGCACCATCTATGACAAGCTGTGATTAACCCTTAGGCACGCTACAGCCAACTATCCATAACTCTGTGTTCAATCCTGAGGAGCAAAGGAGTGATGACATTTCGGAAAAAATACGACCCCACAAAACACAGTAAAGTCTTACTTAAATGAGCACCATGCGAAGCGAGGTGACATCAGTGTCCTCCTCCGGCAGGGAGGTGGCAGGGCTCTCACTGCAGAGTAAACACCAGGAAAACATTCCTGCTGCCCAGAGGATCTGATCCTCGACTCACCAGTCCCAGGGCCAACACTTCCACATTGCATCATCATCATCTATTAAGTCATAAGTGAGAACTAGCAGAGGAAACCACTGCCAAGACTTCCCAACCTGGAAACCAGGACACAAGCAACTTATCAGAGATGTTATGTTTTAGAACAGCAGGAACTTTCCAATATTAAGAAAAAAGAGAGGTCCTTCTTCAAGTCCGGCTGTCTCAGCTACAGTCCCTGCCTCCACATGCACACACGTGCGTGCTGTACAAGGCTGTGTTCGCCGTGGCTGTGTATCCGCGGATGCGACTTTCCAGAAAATTCAGTAACGCTGCAATGAAAGGATCGTTTTCAAAGCTCCAAATCCAGGTGCTTAGAGCTAATTAACTCCATTATTAGACTTCAAAGGGAAAAAATATATTTTAAAAAAATCAAAATGAAAATCATTTTCTTTCCACAGCTATAAAGTGCTACAAAATCCATTTTATCTTCACATATCCCATATCCTCTTTACAATGCTTTTGAAAGCTGTGCATGAAATCCTATTAATTTATAGGTATTATTAGAGGCATCTGAATTTAATATTCAAATGGCCAAGTCTTTTTTGTTCTTTTTATATCTCAGCAGAAAGCAGAAGCCCCTCATTATCTGTGCCGAGTGAAGAAACACAGCTAAGCAAGGCCAGCATCCATCTAGTACCTGCAGAAATATTTAAACATCAGGGACAATATTCCTCGAACCCTAAAAGCATGTATCATCTTTTCCTTAACCTCCTCCTTTCTTCAGTCGGGCAGCTGATGACCTTCCCTTCCAGGGAAGCCAAACCACTTCCCAGAACCTCCCCAAGCTCCCTAACCCAACAGGTCTGGATTTCCATGGCACGCTGCGGCTCAGCTGCTCCGTACCATGATCCATACCACGAGTCAGCCCTTCCTCCTTCCCTACCTCCCAGGGAAAGCTGGATCTCCCTCTCCCAGCTGAGCATCACGGCTGAATTCTCTCTGACCCACAGATCCTAAATTCCTGTATTATCCCATGACTGCATAATCGCCGAGAGAAGATGGGATGGTAGCGGGAATTCATAAATCATTCATTTTTTCTGAAAATTAAAAAACCACTGCAGGCAAGCTTTCCACTGATGTTTTGGTTGCTTCATTGAAAGCAACTGTGTGTTTTGTTCAGACAGTTGTCTTGCATGATTCATTGCGAGGCCATTAAGAGAACTATACTCTTACATTTTAAGATTATTTGCACTACAGCACATAACCATTCCCACTTTTCTCTCTCCTCAGCACCAACAGCCCTTTGCCTTACTGCTCTTTCAGTAACAGGATAAAAAATGACGCACAAGAGGAAAAACATCCATACTGTCCTGTCCATGAATCAGCCTGGCAAGACAGAATTCTCACAGGGCGGGGAAGGGGGGAAATTCAGCTGTTGGCAAATGTTCAGCAACCAATATTCCTTCGAAACATATAGATTTGATTAAAAACGTTTGCTTTCTGTCCAAATCTGGTAGGAGAATATGAATGGTGCTCTTTGTTAGCCATCAATCTTCCCCACTTGTCCATGTGCCAGATGGCATCGCGCTTCATAGGAGGAAGAACAATAAGCAAAGAGTCAGTTGTGCAGTAAGTTTGCTTATAATCATTTAATCTCAAACAAACAAAAAGAGAATAAGGATGGAAAGAAGGGAAAAGAGAATATTAACTCAGCGTTCACTCACTTTTTTTTTTTTTAAATAAAACCCCACTCTTGACAATGCTGATTGTTTGTTGACATTTCTGAAATTTCTGTTCCCCCCAGATGGATCTTGCATTTTTAAGACTTTCAAACGGAGTGTGACCAACTTATTATTAAATAGCAAAATGGAAATATTTATAACCTGCCAGAGAAGCCTGAATCCTATGGCACTGACGCCCGCCCCCTCTCCCAGCGCCGAGAGCCCCCGCACTGCCCAGCCGGGACAGCCGGACAGGAGCTGCGAGCGCGCACCGGAGCAAGAAACACACGCTAGCCCTGCGCCACCCAGACTTCCCTTAAAATGAACCCAATTACAGGTTTTGTTTGTCAAGATGACTGTTAAAAACAAACAATCAACATCTTTTACTTTTTAGGAGAGAACTTAATGTGTAAATCACCAAGACACACAGGAGGAACCCTACGGTGCCATTTTCACAGCCGCACTTCAGAATATAGCTGCGCTTTAGGATTTGATACCACTTACCAGCATCTGTTGGTACTGTGCCAATAGCATATGCTGGGAGCAGATATGGATTTGAATGCCAGCAACAATACATATTTTAAACCCAGCTAAAGAACAACAGAGCAAGGGGAACAGCAAGACTTCTCGAGTGAGAAGCAGAGCCTGGATGGACTCCCATAGCCAAACTCAAACCCCAAATTAGCTGCAGGTCCGTGATTAACGGTGAGTCAGTGCCATGGAACAGCTACACCAGATCAGAGCCCCAGGAGCACGGAGGCAGGGGAAACTGAGCTGATCTGCCCGAGCATGGGCAGGACGGCAGCCGGGAGGAGAGCGGGAAGTTTCCCGGCTCTCGCACCCCACAGGATGCACAACTGGCTGCTGATGTCTAACAGAACAGAGCCCCACACCCACTGCTCCCCTTCCCTAGGGACCTGCTGCAAAACACCCCCAAGGGCATGGAAAGGCGATGGGCGCACTGAACTGGGGTTCAGCAATGCTTCAAGGCTCAATCAACTAGTTCTTTTAAAATAAGTGCGCCAAGAAGCATTTTGGTTTTGCTCTTTATTCTTGTCAACAATGCAACAGGTACTGCAAAGACAACACATGCTGCATTCTAGCCTGAACCAGAGGACCTGATGTTTTTGAAAGAGTTGGACACACACTCTCTCTCCAAGGACCTCATTCACAGACACCCACGCATTAAAGGAAAAAAAATAATTCAAAAAACAGGAAAAAAAAACCCAAAAACAACTTGAAAATTTTGGCCCCGTCAGTACTGGCAGATGAACTAATCCTAGGGGAAACATTATTGCCTCGGCTCTAAGGGATTGGATTTAGACAGCCAGGATTCATTCTTCTGGCTCTGCTGTTGACCTGCTGCTTGAGCCTATTCATCTCCCCTCTGTACTTCTGTTTGCTCATCTGCAAAATGAGCGAGATACTAATCTCCTGTTCAAAGCATTTTAAAACTGTGGCTGGAATAGCTAAGTGCTGCTGGTGTGAAGAATCACATCACTTGCAACCTTTTTTCCAGCTGTTAAGTAGTTAATTGCTCAATCTGAAGTGATCAGATGGTTTCCTTCTCTAACCAGTCCTTCCTATCAAATTGAGATCTTGAAGTATCGCTACAAACATCTTGTGGAATTAATGGTCTAATTTCTCTACCAAATGTATTCATTCCCCATCTGACAGTTTGGTGAGGTACAAAGCCAGGCAGGAAAGAAGCTCTACAAAAAAAGAAATAAGTAGCAGAAATAACACCCTCCTCTCCCTCCCCCCAAAAACAATCCAAACCAACCCACAGTAACCAACTCACCTGAACTCCAAAATGTCAAGAAAAATTACATCTGCTTAATACATTAAAGATAACAGCAACAGCCCCTTGGTTACTGTATTATCCGGCACCAAACAATTTCATGCTCTTTAAATACTTCACGGGGGGGGGGAAAAGTCACAGCGAGTCTTGGCAATATCTTAAGTGGAACAAAGTGAAAGCCAGCCCAAGTTACAATATGTGGAGCTGTTTGCGTTCAAAGTAACTTAATCTTCTAATACGGCTGTGTACTTTAAACGCACAGGAGGAAGGAGCTTTGGGGCATTATCTGCTGCACACAGAGGACCGCGGGTGAGCAGTGCTGGCCGGCGCTGCTCGGCTCAATGCTGCGGCGCCGGGAGGGTCCAGGCTGGCAACAGCTGGAGAAAAAGTAGACTAATATAACGTTTTGTGCCATCTTAAATAGGTTAAAATAAATTGCTCTAACTGGTACGCGCCCCCATTTTAGGGCTGAAAATTTTGACGCAGCTCTGAGGCCAGTTGCACAGCAGTGGTGTGGAGATGCGATCAGTAAAAACATATATATAAACATACAGGGCAGCACTCCTGGATTGAAACAGCTTTGAAATGAAAAAGGCAGAAGAGATGCAAGTGGCAGAGAAAGTTTTTGTTACTCCTGGTGAAAACCTTGGAAAGGGAGGCGCAGGGAGATTAAGATAACCTGTGAAACATCAGGTTTGAGAACTGGGTTTGAGTCCCAATTGTACACGTATCACCAATCTAGCCAGCCTGAAACTGAGCACCGCTCAACACCAATGGTGAGAGACACTCGGTTTCCCAAGATACCACCTCATCTTCCGTCCTCACACCAACAAAGCAGCAGCATCTTAGGCTTTCATATTAGTTGCAAGCGTTCCCACAAAGGAGAAACTTTTTTCTTCTTTATTTAAACTCATTTAGTTTTAATGAGCTCAGTTCCCATCTCAGTTTCTCTGCAAGACACAAAGCTATCACTAGAGGCCTGATAAATTATGCACCTTTAAGGATAAGGTGAACTTCAAACTTTAAAAAAAAAATATAATCTTAAACCAAGATAAAGCATTTTGCAGAGTAGAAATGTTGAAGACATTTAGTGCTACAGTGGGACTCCTTCCCTCCCCTCGGAGAGGGAAAAGGGAAGTATCAAAGAGCGGCAAACAGAGAAGAAAGGCAGCGTGCCTATCAGGTTGTCAATCTGCCAATAAATCCCAGAGCTCCGCTAATGCCTTCAGTTCCCCGACACTCTCGCACTGTTTAAAGACACTGCGATGTGCACTCTGAAGAATTCAAGGAGGTGGAAGCAAAGCCCAAGGCCTTTATGCTTAACTGTTGAGGAAGAAAAGGGAAGAGGAGAAAACCCTCAGCTACACGGATTTAACAGATTTCAGTGCTGAAGCGTACTTGCAGTCTTTCCCACTTATCAGCGTGCCTCTATAATCCATAGCTTTGCGCTTTATGCTGGTACCCAGTCTGATGGGCGAGTGTCTGTGCCTGGAGAAGGCTGAAGAGAGTCAGAGAAGAATACCTGCTTGCCCACTATTCACCACCCGGGGAAAAAAGAGGCGGGGAAAAAAGCCACCATAGCATCACAATTTAAGGTTTCAGGTTTATTTTTGCCCCTTCAGTAGAATAAAATGAATCAGACTCCCAAACCACAAAACTCTTTGGGGTGAAACACTGCCTCATCTAGATTACACATCTTGAAATGGGCTTCAAAAGCACTACAGCTTATCGGAGCAGATTTACACCAAAACCAGCACTGTAGCATTTCTGCTGTTCATCTCTACCACCACAACTTTCTCAAAGTGCCAAGTGAGGTCGAGACCTTACCTTCCCCCCCCACCCCCCAAGTGTTTATTCTACTTCTTCCTAAGACTTAGTAGCCCACTCATGGTAAGCCGGGCACCTGGCTCTCCAGTGGTGGGTTAATAATCACAATAACGTCATTGTAAGACTGCCTTCAATGAATTGTGGTTCTCTAGCAGCATTAAATTGAGACTGACTTCCAGAAAGCATCCTTTGCAGCAAAAGCAAATTACATCATCTTTCCCCAACACCTGCCAGGCCAATATGGATATGGATACGCTTCGGTAGAAAAAAAAGAGATGGATACAGGCCACTGACAGGAAATGTCAAAAGTTCATCCCAAAACTCCAGCCCCTTGTATATTCCATTTTAAGTCCCTGGTAAATTTACTAGTCTTTCCTAGCATATCTTAAGTAAAGTACATACTATATTTCTTCTTTTTTTTAAGAAACTTTAAGAAGAAAAATAATCTAGAGAGATTTTACTATTTTTCTTTTTTTAAATCTGGTCTTTAACAGCCACCATGTACAACTTAGGCTGTTTAAAAAGTGTACCATGCTCTGTTTTTTCTGCTTTTCACCTCTTTAAGCACAGAGGCATTTCCTGCAGCATTTATCCACGTGCATTTCAGGGGCCGATGACTCCCCCAGCTCCCTGCAGTCAGCGCTGCTGTGACGTTCCCCAAGCACCACCCAAGTTCTCCCACGGAAAGTCTCCAGAGCAAGAAGGGCCAGGCAGCGATCAAACATCATTACAGCCAGGCTCTCTGATATTTGCATGCTGTATCAAAGCCACAGAACAATTCATTTAAAGATATTCACCACGGGCTATTTTAAATTAGATTTTAAATTTATAAAACCATGGTAAGAAATTGAGATTTCTATTTTATGAGTTTTTTTAAAAACTTAAAAATCATGTAAGTTGGGGAGGGGCAGGGAGAAGAAATTTCTCAATTTTAATAAGGATACAATTTTAACTGTCAGAAATGCATTGCATTTGTCTGATGAGTCTCCGAGCAACCCTTACCCACCCTGCCCTTCCCGACGTTGATGGATTGCATAATTCCAGGAAGTAAAATATAATTAAGGAGACAGATGAACGGACACCCAAGAAACAGAAGAAAAAGATACTGCATAGCCATAAAAAGCAGTATTTCACATATAACATCATTAAAACTAAGAAAATGTTATCTAAGAAAGTGTTATCTGCCTAAAGACTCTTTGCCTATTTAAACTCATAAGGAACAGGTGGAATTTTGTTCCACGTATGGTCTACCCAGAATTTATTTGTACAGTCATTTTACAGCAGTATTTTCAAATATCTGTATCATTATGTAGGCACACTGTATGAACTTAGAAAATATAATACAAAATAAAGCTACCAGAATTTATCTTTTCCTCACAAGCCAGCATCAGAACATCTTCTCTATTACCTATTTGAAAAGGTGATCAGGCTCCAACACTGAGCACCTGCTTTACCCACCGAAGAGTGGATGGAGGTGGGACAGGACCTCTGGAGACCATCCAGTCCCAGCCCTGCTCGACGCAGGGTCAGCCAGGGTGGGCTGCTCAGGACCACGTCCAGTCGGGTTAACAAGATGGGTCATTCAAGTTAACGCTCAACTGTGTCTCCCAAATAGTAAAATAATGCTCAAGAATCTGACAATAATTAGGATTTTATTTTTAAGATCAAATGGAATTTAAAATCTTTTTATTTCTAGAGCTAATGCATGAAAAGATGCCACTTTCTCTCTACCCCTACTTCATTCACACAATGTAGTTTTTTCTCTCCGTTTTCCCCAATTGGTATCAACAGTTCATCAACCAAAAGCCCTGAACCTGCCCCTCCCAACTTTTTTCACCTAAAAAAATCATGGTCTTAGCCCTTTCCAGATCAAAACTCCGACGACAAAGCCTCACATTGTGTCCCAAAGGTCGCTGGGACAAAGCAGGGGAAGCAAGTCCCCAGCCCGGGGGCTGCTGAATTCGGCCAGTTTATGTCTCTTAAAAGCAGGAAATCCCAGGGGAGTACATCCCGGCTACAGACACTTCCCAGAAGTAATTCCTGAACTAATTTCAAAGTGATGGCACACATTCCTTGGCAAGGCAGAGCACAAATACTTCTCACATGCTGGGAGCCACCAGAGAGCCTGGTACCGCTCACGATGACCAATTAAGTTTGCAAACCTTTAATCCAGACTGTAAGCACTTTAAGACAGAGACAGTATTCGTTGCTCTTTTCTGTTCCTTAACACAATAGGAATAATCCTTGTTCAACATTTAAGGGTGCTTCCAACATGAATAATCTCCTCCTCAAAACGCAGTTGATTTTTACCCTAGCACTGGAGCCGTTCACTGGAAGTAGAAAAATAATTACATTTTCTTACTAAAAGAGTTGGTCTGAAAAGCTGAACTACAAAGGGCATTTTTCTGTCTGTATTTTTAAAAGAATTTAATAACTAAACTAAAGGATGGAAGACCACTGGAAAAATAAAACACAAACAAACTTTAAACAAAAAAAACCCCAAGCAGCGAACCAAGCCACACACACATATATCTTACATATACAGCCTTCTCCTTCAAATCACTTAAAAAAAAAAATGTTTTCTAGACAGATGGTGTTTTCCCTATCTTGACTCCAGTTCAAATCTCCTTTTTGGAGAGACCAAGTTTTCCACTGAACTGCACATTATACACCAACAAAGAATAAATAGGCTAAATATAGCTTGCAGCCAAATCGCTGCAGTCTTGCAGTGCAGCATGTTCCGGAGTCCTTTAAGGACAGCCCACGCTGGCAATACAGCCTCCCCACGCTTAGGTTCTCCACTTGATAAATCATTACCTCCACACCACTCGGTGCCATCCCCTTCAGAGCTCACTGGAAGCACACTTCTTCTCAAACTGCAAAAGTAATGGGATACGGAGCCATCCATCCCTCTGTAAGCTGCTGGTTCCTTCGTTATGTTCTCCTGGTCAGTAATGACTAAAATTCATTATCCCACCACTGGTTTTCAATAAATTGTATGAAGTGGCTAGAAGGACTCTACACCTCTGGGGTTGCCCATCTTTGGAGCAGAGAGCCCACCCATGGAGTGAAGACCTAAAGGCAGGGAAGGCAGCTGCTTATCTGCTCACCTTACAAAGCACCTGAGTAGTCACAGCTGAGGCTACTACCACTGGCAGACACCAACAATCAGCACCTGCTGCTAAAAACCAAACAAAAAAAAACCCTGAAATGACCACTACATAGACTCAAAAACGTTGTTTAGGGAAATGCTGAGCATCCATGCGCTTTTTGTGATGCTCCCCAAGAGCTGCACGCTTCTTTTCTCCTCCCTTAGGAGCACCAGCGAATTTGTGGTTTTCCAAACTCAGCTGCCTCTTCTGTTTAGGGCACCTTGTCCAAAGCACAGGACACGTTACACCTTCCAACTGCAGAGCACTTCTGCTCCAGAGACAGCGTGCTCTGACATTCAGAGATCTACCCCCCTTGGCAGGACACAGGGCTCACTGTGGGACTCAGATTGGGGCTTCACCAGCCCAAGCAACCACCACCACGGAGAACATCAGAGCGCATGGTCGTAACTGGCTCTCCTGGCACCAAAACCCCCTTTCGTAGGGAGGCAACTTGGGCCGGTGAAAGCCCTATCAACGTTTTTCAGGAAATCTCTTAGTAAAACTCAATCCACTTTATATACCCGCTGCTGCAGGGGCTGCATGACGTGCTGCTCTCAGTAGGAAGAGAGCCACAACACAGAAGAAAGATTCACCGTTCAGGCTGGCCGGGCAGCCCGGGACGTGCCGTGCGAGATGCCCCTCGCACGCTTGCGGCTCAGCCCGGAGGCGTAGCGAAGGGCTTGAGCTCCCCACGGTATCCAAACCCTACCCAAAGCAACACCGAATGGAGCGCGCGGCAGCTGTAGGGTGCCAGGGGCTGCCAGCACCCCAGTGCGCCCGCACCACCTCCACCCGGCCGGGAAGAAAAGGCGCCCGGGCTTTGAATCAGCCCTGCCTGCTTTGCAGGCACTGGGTAAGCAAGTGCCGCTCTCGTGTGCGCGTACCCCACAAGCTCAGGGGTTCAGCAGGTTTTAGCACCGTCCTGGGCACGCTCCCACCACCCACGTGGCAATGCCCAGCTGTGGGAACCCAGGCACATCCGGAGCGCTGCGGCTCCGGGGCCATTTGTGGGGGAGAAGAAAAGCTGGGGTGGGAGGGGAAAAGATGGGAATGGGGAGAGACACACGGCACATGTTGAGGAACAAATTGGGGATAGGATGTAAAAATAATTTTTTTAAAAAAAATACAGATGAATGACCTTCAAATCTACAGAGGGTTTTTTGTTGCTGTTCGTTGTTTTTTTTTTTCATTAAGCAGTCTGTTACCTGACCCACCGAGAGCCATCTGGCCTCAGGTGAGCCACTGCCTGTCTACGCATTTATTTAGGGTTTTTTTTTTTCAGCAGGCGAGCTCCCTGTCGCGGTGGCAACGCAGGAAACGCTTATTGTTTTACATGTTTACAAACAGCCCCTTCAGATCTGCCTTCCCTCTCTGTCCCCTGAGGTAACATGCATTGTAATAAATTCATAATTCGCATTACGATGATTTAAACAGCTTTGGAGTGGCATGTTTTAGTGCCTTGATTCAATTGTCTGCCTCGCAAACTGACAGCCCGCTCACTGCAGCTCCCCGGCGCTGGGAAGCTGCTCCCTCATGCAAACGGGGATAAATATGCGGGAAGAGTCACACTTTTCTAGAAAAGGAATTAGTAACACCGTCATTTAAGCTCTTTGCCATGGAGATGGGATAAATACCACCAGCTCACCCCCAGCACATTATTGGGCTACAAGCCTTTAAGTTTGGGGTTGGTTTTGGACGATGTCACCAAGGAGCGGCTTTTCATTACATTTATAATACACCCCTACCATCTGGGAAAAAAAATAATAATTCCTGCTAGGCTTATTACCACCAAACCTCCTTCAACTGGTGCAGCATGTTGCGAGATATCCGTAAAGGACGGCGGGCTGGGCCACCGCAGGGCAGAGGGACACAAAGCCACGCGTGCCAGGGAAGTGCTCGGGAGCCCCTAAACTCCGCTTAAGGATCTCAGGCAATGGAAATCCCCCTGACAACATTTCTGCTGTTGTCACAACACAAGGAAATTGTCCTACAACAAGGTGACAGCAAAAGTTAGCTTTTAAGTATTATAACGACCACCTTAAAAGGTAATAGCTGCACGTAAATACGTAACAGATCTCAGGTAACTGCTTAGTGTTTCCACCTTGTACTGACCCCAAACCACTCTTTAGTACTCACAAGCCGTTAGTCACTACCTGCTTTCCCCATAGATGCAAGAATATGCAGATGAACAGCAAAAGAATAAAAATCAATGTCATAGATTTGCTTTGATGTTTTCAGAACTGCAAACCTTAGTACACGTCCTTTCTATATTCATGTCGCAACTTTTGTAAGCCACACTGGTGGAAGTATCAAAGCATCAGCAATTACACTTATGACAGGAAAACCATTATAAAAGGGTCACACTGTGATTAAAGCATATTTTGCTATTACAATCTGGATGTCTCTTTTTTGGTTTTTAATTAGGTGCATTCTAGTTATGATAAAAATACATTTCATTTTTTTTCTTTTTTCTTTTCCTCTTATTAAAGCACGAAACACAGAAGATGCTGTTCAGCGCAGTTGTTAATAGATCTGGTCCATATCGCTATTCCTACTTCGAGAAACAGAATCAGTCACAAGGATCAGTTACACTTGGGGTTAAAAGAGCTATTTTTTCTTAGGAGTAACTAAACAAACAAACAAAAATAATTAGACAAACCAATCAAACTGCATCTTCATAAGCACGGAGGAGCAGGAGGGACCGTCCCGCGCCGAATCCAATGCCAAGCACTGTTTGATTAACAGTTCATCTCGCAGAAGCTTGCCCGGGATGCGAAGGGAGCCTCTTGGCACAGAGACGGCAGCCTTTGGCAGAAGGGCCTGCTTATGCCCCAAACCCCGACTCGGAGGCCCCCAGCCACAGCGAAAGCAGGGTGACTGCTCTCCCGCCACCTCTGCCAGGCTGGGGCAGAATCAGCCGACAACCCCCGGCCCCCCTCCGCCAGGCTACATCCTCTGCCCCCACCCACAGCTCCGGGCAGACACGGGAACTATAGGGGTTTGAGGGCAGATTTCTTTTTTGCACCACCTTTTCCAGATCAGTTGCTAGGGAAAACAGGACTCCTCGGTTTCCCAGGTCCAGGGATTATTTAGTGCTGTATCACCTACACAATCACCACAGCAAGAACAATGGCTTCAAGCCACTTCTGCCCGCACGCTTTATGACAAATGCTAGTGATGCCCCTCCTTAGTCCTTACAGCTCAGTCTGCAAGACAGATTTTTTACACATGGAAGATACTAAACCCACGATTCGCTTTCTTAAACTAAAGGTATTAAGTCACCTCTTCTAAAAGACTGCGATGAATGACACTATTTGCACCAGAACACAAGGGAATGGCCAGCAAAAGATGGACGTGCACATGAAGCAGAAGGCAAAACTTTCCTATAGTAGCAGGAAGACTTTTTATTTTTAATCAGTGGCCATCCCCAGAAATGCCTTAATAAGAAGAAATAATTTTTGACAGACCCTAATGAAAAGGGAGGGAAAAGGATTGAAGCACCCTAAAAAAAAACCTCTTGAGGAAAGACAGGAGGCAGCGTGAGAAGGCACCTGATGGCAATAAGCATTGGATTGAATTTTAAACAACTGGGAGAACCACCACCCCCCTCTTGCCACCTCACCCACTCCTGCACCAAGAGTCAAACCCAACGCTGCGGTGGTGCCCTACCCAGGGAGGGCGCACACAGACCAGACCAGACCACACTCAGCAACAGGTCCAGCTGGGTCTCACCACGGATGGTGACCCATGGCTACCTCCACAGCTCAACCAGCTGCTTCTTGCTGACATCACTCCTTTCATGTTGCTGTTGCCCAACTTTTCTCTTCAGATTAAAACATCCAATTTCCAACCAAAACTTAACTCACGGACCATACTTCCAGACCGTTCTTCAGGCTCATCTCTGGCTCCAGGAAATCCCTTCCATCCATGGTGTCTCCTCTCTGCCCCACACTCTGGAATTACCATGCTCGGCTTTTCTACCACCTCCACCACCCCTTACCTGCACACACTTCAGGGAGCCTATTCTTACTTACATCCACTTTTTTTTTTTTTTTTTGACACATACGACACAGATGAGCACAATGTTACAGCTGAGATCTCCCAGCCACAGTGGAGATACCGCCTGGCGCTATTTGCTGTCTTTCCCATATCCATCCCACCCCAGAGGACTAGCTATCCCTGTTTAATTATCACAATTATCTTTTTCTGTCTCTCCACATATCATAATTCCTCAAGCTTGTTTTTATTTCCAGTCTCTAGTCACAGCATTTGGTGCTATTAAGTTTTACCCTATTCCTGCTACACTTCTGTTCTACCCCCAGATCATACTGTAATTTTGAACAGCACTAGCAACAAAATTACTTACTGTACTGCCATCAGCCAACTACACAAAGACACAACTAATCATTTAATAAGTCATCCCAGGGATTTTTTCCTCCGTAGCAAAGGGCAGCAAGGCATCAGATCACAAATTAATCAGACTCCGAGACATCTTCATCTCTGCTCTTCCTCTTTCAACCATGGAAGTGATGTTTTGCACTGTCTCAAAAATTACTTAATACTCTAAATCCAGCTGTCTTCAGAATAATTTCAGTTACAGAATTCCTCTTTTTTCCTGTTAAGACCCTCATAGATTTGAAGCACGCTGTACTCTCCTTGCAAGCACGGAGATGTAACACCCTCAGATCCCATCTATGCCAGATAAGCCACAGCCTCAATTTTGTTTCCTCCCTGGGCTCCGCAGCCGAGCCCCGGAACCACCAGGGACCCTCCAGCCCGGGAAGCGATGCACAAGCTACTGCAGTGCCCGCGCTGCCAGCTCCAGCACCCAGCCCCTCCTCGTCCCTGTCCTCAGCATCTTCTCAAGCACTGGAGACACCTTCTTCAACAAGTGCATACAGAAGCAAGTATATACGATCTTGGACCACAGCACTTTCTAGGTCTCATATAAAGTCTGGTGAACAAACAAAAAACATCTTTAGAGCAGGGACAAGCTTTTCATCCTTATATCTCTGAGAAAACACAGGAGTTTAGACAGGGTAGACACCTCCTCCAAACCTCGCAGCAGACTGGCAAGCCACATTAGCACAGATCTGTCTCATAACTCAGGATGCACTTTTCAAAAATTCAAACCCCCAAACATATGTATCCATTGAGATAGGGCATAAAATAAAAAAAAATTAAAATAATAATAAAAAAAATAATAAAAAACAAAACAGAAAAGTCAACAACAGTTTATAAAGAAGGATTATGGATGCAAAGAGATTTGCATCTGATATATAACCAAATCCCAGTGATCTGGATTAAAGCGGGAAAGCCTACTTCAGACATCCAGAAAGTCAGGAATAAAAAACCCAAACAATTAAAAATTTTAAAGGGGCGTAATTTATCCCATAGTGCAAAACATAAAATTTCATTATTCCACAATGGAATTCAGTGGACATAATGCCTCCAGCAGTTTGAAAAGAGGTGTTTGGAAATACCAGCAAGTGAGATTTGGTTTGTCCAAAGAAAATAAAGGAGATTAATATGAGTTTGAGGGAAAAGGAGAGCCCACAGAGTCCTTTCTCCTTCCTCCTCCTGCCATCTTTCGGTCCCAAAAAATCAAGCCACAGCAGTGCAGAGGGTAGGGAAGACATGGCCCTAAATCAATCAGACTGGAGCACTTCACCAAAAACTTCAGCTTTTCTCAAAAGCTAGGTTTTTAGCCAATTTCTCCACAAATAGTTCCATTAGGGTCAAAGGCATGAAGTGTTTATCCAGTTCAGCGAAGGGGAGCCAGGCTCTGCAGCCCAACCTGGGTACAGCTTCACCACGGAGACGAGATGGCACTTGCCACCAGCAGCCCCTACAGCAAAGCGATGCTTTAATTAACGCAGTGTCAGGCAACAGAGGAAAAACATATTTAGACCCAGATCAGCATATGCTTCGCTTAACGATAATCGCTGTGTTCTCAAAGAGCTTGACAGCTAAAGTATACATTGATCTGGGTCTAAACAAGTTTTTCTGTGTAATGTTTTATACGACATCAGCAAAAAGGTATGAATTAAGAAAAACATTGTCTTTAGCTGACTTTAGTGCCTTTTAAAATCATTTCGTTCCCACATCCTATGGAGCTCTCCTATCCAACGTGCATGGTGGAGACCAAGACAGACCCTGACTCCACTTCTACAAACTGTATATTCACTGTGACAACTGTTTTTCTGTTTCCTAAACAGAATAAAACAAGTTCCATCTGTATTTTATGAAGAAAAGACTGCAGAGCTGTTATCCAAGGATGTTAATGGAGACTTTTTAAAGACACAACACAACACAGCCTCCCTTACCCTCTCCAGTGCCTTCAGGAGAGGCATGAGCTGAAGCAAACCTGAGCTCCCAATGTTCCCCCCTGCTCAACCTAGTACTTAGTTACCAACCAACTCACAAGCACACAGTGAACTTACAGAAAGGAAATACCCTTAAATTCAACTTGGCCAAATACTGAATTAGAGAAGAGTTAAGTTACTCGATAATGGCAGCAACCCGTGTAATGCTTATCCACTCATAGTAAGAGGGAGCTAAGTAAGCATCGAAAACAGGGAAATTCACAGTTCTTTGCAAAGGAGGGGAAAAAAAAAAAAAGAATCAATCACAAGCTGTCATGATATCCCATTGTTCAGCACTGTTAGCATTAGAAAACAGTCACTAGGGATTAAGCCGGCAGAGTATGTATAGTAGTTACTGACTGTTAAGCAAATGCAGGCTGCCTGGTAACACATGGTGCAAGGCTGTGATTAATCATTACGATGGGACAGAAGGCGTACTACTGTGAGATAACGTCAGGGACTGAACTGTGCCCTGCCTCTAATGACAAGTTGCTTATCCTAACACACTCCACGTTTGTACAACCAAGAAAGCATCCTCAACTTGTTACTCCTTCTGGCCAGTGGCTGCAGTCTGAAGGATGCAGCCAGGGTACCAGTGGGCAGGTGAAACACTCGGGGTTCGATCATTGAAGGCACACGGACTAAAAGCATCTTTGATGGGAGCTGGTATAAAGTGTTTCTCCAGGAAACCACTTAAAACAATCTTCTCTTACACCCAAATCACACCACTAGAGGAACTCCTCTGGATTTACAGCAACAATATCTTTCTAGATAAACCGCAATCGGTGGTAGCCTGTGGTGTAAACAAATCTGGTATTTTTATCTCTTTTACAGATATATATATATATATATAAAACCCCAAGAAGGAACCTGAGCTTCAAGGAATCACAAAAAAATACCTCGCAAAACTAAACCTATATTCTTTACTTTCCCTGATACCCATTGTAACTGAATTTCAACTGACCCCTGAAAACTGTGCAGGTGGTTAAGAATCCTGTTTCAGTCTATTCCCAGAACTGATTTTTTTTTTTTGTTTGGGGCTTAAAAACACGGGGCGAGAAAAATCCAAAAGGTCTGTACACTCAGCAAGGGAAGGAAGGAGAACCTACTGCATCATTCATTCTGCCCACTGCACTGGGCAATTAGTGAAGTCCTACATTGCATTAAACAGTATTTCATGGGAACAATTATTTACTAAGGGTATGGATAATAGCATTGATTGTTACAAGTTTGATTGATAAAACAGACAAATTGTCACAGTTTCTCCTTCCCTGCCTGCCATATGTTTCTTCTTAAACATCTGGTAAAGTCTTTGTATTTCCTTGAGTAACCTAACAGGTGTTGAACCAAATCCTTAATGCTTCGGTTTTCCCATTGGAAGCAGATGGGTGAAGGAGACAGAAGAATATTGCATTTCCAACATCTCTCTCTCTCCTTCCTCCTCCTCTGTGGTGGCCTCACTAATAGTCTGAGGTTAAAAGTAGTAAAGGAGATTTCATATTAATCATTAAAGTGATCTTTTGATGTGGAGAAGACTCTATCTTGAGGCAAGGAAGTCAGACCTTACTCCATTGATGCAATTTTCCCTTCTTCCTTTTCCCAATTGCAAAAGGATACCAAAAGAGAGAGACTTACATCAGCCCATCATATTCCTGTCATTACAGACATTTAAAATCCTGCCTCCCATCTGAAGGGGGTTATTTGTACGTTGTGCCTGGGCACGGGGGAAACACAAGCCACCGACTGCCACAGGATACCAGCCCTCGCCTGGAGTCATATGTTGGGCAGAGCGCCAAATATGTAATTCTAGCTGAAAGAGCAGAAACACAGGTGCCTAACATTGAGAGGGCACTCTTTATTTTGAAAAAAGCAACACCACTTTAGCTAATTAGGTCTTATCTGTTTAAAGCTACAGGATAGTTTGATAACAATTAGGAAGGACTCCCAACAGGCTGCTGGGATCAAAGGCCCTTTCTGCTACGACGTTTAACAAGGAAATTAACACTTTTGCCAAGTAATTTGCACATGCTGCCAAAGTTGTTTTAACTTGCTGTAATATTTTAGTTTTAAATATGTACCTGCAGAGATGCTGCCTTAATTCGAGCGTTCAGTGTGCCAGCTACGGGCTCCCAACCACAACACCCGCTCCCACTTACTGCTGGAGGGGAGCTTCCAGAAACGGGCTAACAGACCAGACGCGCTTGCTTCTATCTACTTAAAGAAAAAGAAAAGAGTTTGGACGCAAAAATTCCCTCTCCACTTTTTTCTTCATGGAAAACAAGAATTTCCAAAAGACTGCCGTGTGGGATCCAAACCCTTAATGTCACAAAAATTAATGAAAATTGTGATGCTGTGATGCCTTGCGTGCTTGGAAAACTCCAACTGGACTCTTCTGATGGGTTTTTAATACTGGAGACTGGGGAGCAATCATGACTCCAGAGAGCTGTAATGATGAATGGCTGGGGGACAGTGAACATAATAAGGGAAAACACAAATTCAGCAGCTGTATTTCATAAAGAAACAATAAAACTGTGCATAGCAATTTTTCTTTTTTAATTCAGTGCAATGTTTAAAGAGACCTTCTGATACCCAGTAAATTATGCTCACATATCCGTTGCTGATTACCCTTTAATAAAATCAAGCCTCCAGCAGATCAGGGTACTTGTCTTCTGGTTCCCTGAGATCCAGGGCAGAACTAAGCACCAGCACTGACAGCTGGACTCTGGTGTTCCTTTAAGCACAGCGTGTTGTATCCTAACGGAGAGTCACCCTGCCGTACCCCGAGCCACGTACGTGCCACAGCCACTGCACTTAGTGCTATGAACCAAACTGAAGGATCCATCCTGGAAGGAGAACTTTTCATAGACTCAGGGAGTGGTTTGGGTTGGAAGGGACATTAAAAACCATTTAGTTGTGACCCCCCTGCCAGGGGCAGGGACACCTCCCACCAGCCCAGGTTGCTCAGAGCCCCATCCAGCCTGGCCTTGAACACCTCCAGGGATGGGGCAGCCACAGCTGCTCTGGGCAACCTGGGCCAGGGGCTCACCACCCTCACAGGAAAGAATTTCTTACTGATATCTAATCTAAATCTCCCCTCGTTCAGTTTAAAACCGTTAGCCCTCATCTTACCACTACGTGCCCTTGCAAAATGTCCCTCTCCAGTTTTCCTGTACGCCCCCTTCAGATACTGGAAGGCCACTATAAGGTCTCCCCGAAGCCTTCTCTCCTCCAGGCTGAGCAATCCCAACTCTCTCAGCCTGTCCCCACAGCAGAGGTGCTCCAGCCCTCTGACCGTCTCTGTGGCTTCCTCTGGACCCTCTCCAACAGGTCCATGTCTCTCCTGTGCTGAGGCCCCAGAGCTGGATGCAGAACTGCAGGGGGTCTCTCCAGAGCAGAATAAAGGGGCAGAATTCCCTCCCTCACCTGCTGGCCACACTGCTGGGGATGCGGTTGACTTTCTGGGCTGCCAGCACACATCACTGGCTCCTGTTGAGCTTCTCATCCACCAACACCCCCAAGTCCTTCTCCTCAGGGCTGCTCTCCACCCATTCTCCACCCAGCCTGTGTTTGTGCTTGGGATTGCCTCAGCCCACATGCAGGACCTTGCACTTGGCCTGGCTGAATTTCCTGAGGACCCACACCATGCAAGTTTCATGGACTAGATGCTAGCAAAAAGCACTTCTTTTTTACTAACGTTTCTTTTTTTCACTTCAGTAACTCAACCACATCATCGTCAGTGACCCACTGTAGTACTGTGCAAATATACACGGTCAAACTGCGACACTTCTGACTCAATAAGATATTTACTGTACCAAGAAATCTGAACGTGGCGGTTGGAGCCACCGAGGCAGCGGGCAGGTACGATCAGCACTGAACCACATCCTGCCCCTGCAGCAAACCCCAACACGGCGCCGCGGGCTCAGGCTCTGCTGCCGGCAACCAGCTCTCAAAGCCACCTTCAGATTTTTATGGCCCTTCAAAGAAAGCTTCAAATTTTCTACCACTTTTAATTAGAGAGCACAGAGTGCGCCACATTCTCAAGTTTTTAATCATATAAGCTTTGTGAATTTATTAGCGAGACAGTAGACAGGATGAGAAAAGGAATTAGAGTATTTGCAATCCTTTTGCTACTTCTGTCGAAATGATGATCGTTACATGCCAAGAGACTCCAAGGGCTCAGCATCACCATGTTACAGTAGATCTTGTACTCTTAAATCAAAGGCTAAAGGCTTAAATCAAAATCAAGAGTAGTAGGTGCTGTAAAAAGGTTGGGCAAAACAAATAGTTTTGAGAAGTTCTAAGCAGACAAGGCAAGCAAAGAATAAGGAGACACCAGTAACTCACATATTTCTTACTTGATCTCAGGCAAATAGTTTACTTTTTGCCTCAGTTTCATATGTGTAAAATCTAATTGATAATACTAACTGCATTCAGAGCTCCCAAGCTCCATGCCTTAGCCAAAACACTCCATTACTGAAAATGAAAAATAATGTTGCAGTCAAGTAAGACGAATAGTTATTCATATTTTTGGATATGAAAATCTCTGCTGATCTAGTCACTTCAGGATAATTCTTGAAGTGTAAAACACTTTTGTTAGAAGGATTTTCTCCCTAAAATTAATTATGAAACTGGACACATTAACTCAAATTAATATCTTACTTCAGAAGTGATATTTAATATTGCATATGAAGGGCATGTACCTTCCCCAAACCCTAAATACAGGAGCAGCTATGACAAAACCAGTGTACATCAATCTGCTGTTATACAGAAAAAGCTGCAGATTTGGCTCAATACATACATCAAGAGACAGACACTCAAATCACCAGAAACTTCACTCTTCAGATGACTTGTTGGATTTCTGGGAGTGAAGAACTCTTTCTGACTCACACATATAGTAAGCAAAGTACAGGCAGAAAGTTATTCACTTTCAAGGACAGGGTTTTTTTTAACCCAAGCCAGAGAGGGTTTGGAGCAATATCTCAGATGACTAGCAATTAAAACCCAAAACAAAAAAAAAAAACCAACCCTCCCTTCCCCCAAGAGTAAGAAGAAAACAACCCCAGAAACGCAGTAACTGGAGCCAGTTTTGCAAGATACTTTCTGAAAGGTGGAAATTTGGATGGGTTCCCAATTTGATTTTTTTCCAAAGAGCTCACATGCTAACTGCAGGGATAGCCAGACAGGTGCCCTCACCCTGGCAGAAGGTCTCCAACCTCTTGCACAGAGACATAAGCCTACACTTAATTTAGGAAACTCATTCCACTTCAGATTTCTTTCACTTCCTTCAGATAATTCCCAACAGTTTCTCTGGCATACAGAACTGCGTTACAGAGAACACATCCATGTAGCCCTTCAAAATTAAGGATGCTGCACACACGTTAATTACTGTCATGGGCAGCCAACATACAGATCCAGACAATGCCACTGCAGCACAGAGTCACAGATCACCCACTGAAGTGGTCACAGGCCTCTTCAGAGCAAAGATTAGAGTCAGTCAGTCACAGGAGGACAAAGGCTGTCCAAAGTCAGTTTGACATTCTCCTTAAAAATCCTGGCTTAATACCAATGTCGAAAATAGCTTGGATTAATAGAACTGTTCAGTCAGGTCTACTGATGGTACCAAAAAAGTCATTGGGCACATCATCCGAGAATAAAAGGTAAACTTCTAGGAAATAAATCAGACCCAGAAGGTTCATTTCCATTTCTAACTAAATAATTTAAGTTGTATACTTAACAGGATAAGGAGTACTCAGGTACCGTCAAGTCCCACTGACTTCCCAAACCCACGGGTGAAGACCAAGGGATCAGACTCAGCCAGTTTTGACAGCAGGATCCAGCAGCACAAGAGTTTGAACCTCTGCTTCCACAGACTGCCTGGCAAAGAAGAAAGCTGCAATGCCACACAGAAAAGAGGCTTTTGGAAGAACAAATAAGCAGTGGGGATCCTTCTCCCCACGCTGAGGACCTCTGCTTTCCCAGCTAACCAGAGCCACCCACATCCCCAACAGCTCAAACTCGTCCCTTCCCTATTACGACACCACTGTAGATAAGCACCGCGTTCGGGCTCCAAGAAATACAGGGGAGTTTTGCAAGTACGAGTGAGGTGGCAGGCAGTGTAGCAAAGTGAAAAGCTGCCGTTGTGAGGCCTGCCAGACCCCTCAGCCTTTCAGTTTGTGCATGCGTGCCAGAAAAAATAAGAGTTTAGACAAGCGGGCTTGGTCCGGTCATTAATCACTATCACCAGCTGAACAGGTTCCACACCAGAGGGAGGACCAGCAAAGCAGATGGGGAATTACGCCTGGAAAGAAAGGGACTGCTCTGACTGAGAAAGGTAAGTAAGGAGGTGCACGGCAATACGAGTAATTGAAATACAAGTGCCACGTGAGAAAAAGTTTAACAAAAACGTGAAGCCCAACAAAAAGTATAAAAGCACATTTTGAGCAGACAAGACTAGAGAAACGCGCTGAGGACAGCTGCACCTCGCTCTCTGCTCGACACAGAAACATGCAACTCATCCACGCGTTTGACCTGCGCCTTATTACTGTAAAACCGCTCCCACCAGCTAATTCTACAGCCAAAATCTCACTAGCCAGTTCTAATCCTTTTAAATGGTGGGGGATTTCTACTGCTCATCTCTATCTAGGATCAAACCAGCAGTGTAGAAACAAG
The DNA here is from genome assembly GCF_965231255.1 of Vanellus vanellus. Taxonomy (NCBI): domain Eukaryota; kingdom Metazoa; phylum Chordata; class Aves; order Charadriiformes; family Charadriidae; genus Vanellus; species Vanellus vanellus. The sequence goes on from NC_138921.1 coordinate 9,150,209, forward strand.
AGGGGGAAAAAGTTGAGTTTAGTTTGATCTAGCACTTGGATATATTCAGTTGAGCAATGAAGTTAAATGTGACATAGCTTTAAAATAAAATCCATAATGCTCTCCGCTGCAAGCATCTTGGGAAGCCTCCGCTAAGCGTTAATAGGAGCAAAAGGATCTTATCTTCCAGACCTTCCCCTATACAGTTTCCTAATTCAGGCTTACATGCGCTTAGGAAATCTCCACTGCAGCCTTTGATTAAAGGTCTCCTTTCCACACCGTTTTCCACCTAGAAATGGTGCTAGCACGTAAGCAAAACCATTCTGTTTCTACTTACAGTTATGAAAACCTCAGAAGGAGAAGCACTGGTAACAACAGCACAACGCTGCCTGCCCCCGTCTGCAGGTGAGCTGCAAAGGTGCACGTTTCAGTGCTGTTCATGGTTCATTATGGACATTTCAGCAGAACCAAACCCACGTCTCCTCCCTTAAAACGCTTCCAGAACTGTCAGTAACTTGTAGAGTGACCGGGCTTTTTTTGCACAGCTCTCCTGTGCATTGAAATGTCAAAATTGAAAAGAATTAAGACCACATGAAATAAGTAGGATTTAATAACAACTGTCAAGGCAACAAAATTAATAGTCTCCCATTTCCACATTTCTATAACGAAAACTTTAACTCCTGGAAGGCCAGAGCATCCCTGGTGTATTTGATCTGCTCCATTAGTTGCCGGTTTGGAGTCGATGCTGTCAGCCCACGGCGGGTTTCCTTATTTAAAGATGTGAACCAACACAGCAGCGGATGGTCCTCGGACGGCTCCAAAACCTGCGAGGTCCAAGGCACAGGAAAACACACAGAAAAATGCAATTCTCTACACCTGTCTAATAGAACATTTTGGTAACGCTCGTGATGCAAGAACGGCTGCCTCTGTACTTTGCCCCCAACAGTTCAAAAGCCGACTGCCAAGACATTCGTGAGGTTTATTGACACTGCAAACTTCATTGAAATCTGATTTGTAAACACTGCGCAGCAAGTTGGGGATAAACTTTTCAGTAATTACACAAACAACCCAGTAGACAATCTAAAATTCTGCTCTACAGTCTGAATAATTTTTTTTTTTGTTTTAAGTATAGTTCCAAGAGCATGAGGAGTTTGATGCAATTCAGCTGTGTGGGACAGCATGCCAACAAAATACATCTGTCACTAATAAAAATAACAAAATGGAGCCTGGGTAAGGCCTATCTGTACTTCTGCATCAACTTCCACTCATTCCTACCAAGTTAGACTATTAATAGCACCATCAATGCAGCAATAAACTAAATACTTTTAATAGCTGTACTAGAAAGTTTACCAAACAAGCAACAAACTGTGCAAGAGCAACAGCACACTTTAATCACCATCGCTACAAAAAGAAGCCTCGTAAAACACACGTATTGCTGTGCTACTAACTCCCGCGGTTTTCTTGCAGTCAATACAACTTCATTCATTACTGAAATCACCCTTGTGATGATTTGGGAAGCTCCTTCTCCCCATTTCAGGGAAGAGCACAGGTATGAAGACTGCAGAAAGTCTTCATCGAACACCAGAAAGAAGACTGCAGAGGGGACAGTGATGGGCTGAGGGGAATCAAAATCTCTGAGCCATCAGGCCACCACGGGGTTGCAGCAGCCAAAACTCACATCTCTCAGGTCTGGCAGAAATAGAATCTCTGAGGATCTTATTCCCAAGCAGCAAACTTTCACCTGCTTTACTATGGTATTCGAGTTGCGAGAGCCTGACTTATTCTAACCTCCGAATATAAGACCACATTTCCCACCTGCTGTCCCCTCCAGCCCCAGCTGCTGGGAACTGGGAACGACACAAGGCAAAGGGAGACGCACCTTCAGAGAGGGAGGCTGATAATGGTACGTTGCAACAAAATGAAATTTTTCTGTTCACTCCGCTTATACCGCAAGCCGTCACGCATAACATAACACGGCGTGAATTTCAAATCAGACAATTTGTGATCCACAGATTTCCTCTGCCGTTTCAAATGCTTATCTTTTAATCATGTGAAAAAGACTGGTAATTGCACAAGGGAAACTCCTCAGGAACTGCGGGCATGTTAGGGAAACCAATTAAAAAATTCTAGTTTCATTTAGGGAAAAAGGGTCATTCTGCTTTAACCACCTTATCGCAGGAGTGAACCCAGAAGCCGAAATAAAGCAGGGAAGCCAGAGCACGGCCGTTGGGAAGTGCCAGTAACGTAACACAGCTGCCATCCAAAGCACTCCTCACTGCATTTTAGGTTCCTGTGTAACTACTGTCTGAAAAACACGCAAGTTTATGAAGAGGTTTGGTAGCATGCAGATTGCCAAAACATCACTTTATGTCCATCAGAATTTTGTGTGTGTGCGCGTCAGCCTGGGTTCCCAAGAGCCCCCATCAGACTGATTCATATACAGTAAATCTAAACAGACCCAGAATCACGCCTGACAGCTGCACTTGCCCTCCCAATCTCTATCCCTTATGATATTCTTAATTCTCTCAAAACGCTGCGTCTCTCTCTCAGGCATACCTCTATAGCGACCTTCCTCGACATAAACTGCAAGCAAAGTACAACCACTCCCACCCGACAGCAGAAACGCTGCAGGATTTGGTGGGGTTTTGTGTTTGTTATACCTGTGCACACACACATCTAACCATGTCATAAACAAGAGGATGGGCTCGAACCTCTGGGAAGCCTTTCACATGGCTTTAGAACACTGTACTTGCAAACAGAGGACCCGAAGCACAGCTCCTGCAGTTCAGGGTTAATAATCTTTCCTTCTTTTTTTGCCATCGCCTTTGCTCTGCAGCCCCTGGGACACAGCTCTTGGGGCAGCCGAGTAAAACACAACCCGTCGAGCAGGGTTTGGCACAGCACTAACCTCTCTGGGATCTCGACAGCCTACCACAGCAGCAACAAAACAGCACTGTATTTATCCACCTACGCGTGCATTTTGAGCCAGCATGCGCTTTAAGAGGTATACACGTACATAAGCTGGCGGTAGGAAGCTGGGAGTTCTGGGAGCTCATCCCCTCTCGGCGCTCGCTGGGACAGGATCCCTTTGACAAAATCACCAGCTCCCAGAGCATGATGCCAAGCACCAACGGTCTTGGCGATGCACCTACAGAAGGAGCATCCTTCCACCTGCACAGCTCCCATGTGCAGTAACTAACGCACGATCCCCCCCGAACCACCCGTAAGCATCCCCAAACCTAGGCTCCAAACTCAGGCTCCACTGGCTGCAGGGAAAGAGCTCCCTTCTCTCCTGCTGCTCCGGTACAGGAACTGACTCAGCCGCATGCATTTTTTTTTTCCCCTCTTCCTCATTCCAATGCAGATATGAAAAATAATAGTCTTAATTTCAATATTTAATCATATGCTTCATTTAATAATGAGTCCAAGAATAATTTAATCCCGGCTATCAACATAAGAGAGATATTGTTCCTTTTGCTTGACTATGTAAGAAAATAAAACCCCTCTGCTCTCTGCCTCCTCGCAGGCCAGGGTTTTGCTCACTAACTTGTAACGTAAATACAAATTACGTTATAAATTTGATTATGCACACAAAACCTTGACCTGCATTTGGAAAGGGGCATGGGATGCTCCTCCTAGCAATTTCACCTGCCTAATTACAAATGCTGCCATCTCCCTCAGAGGAGCAAATTCGCTCACGGAACAGAGAGGGAGCTGACATTTCATGGCACATCGCCTCCTGCCTCGGTGAAGAAAAACACATCACGTGCCACAGATTTCTGGAAGCATCACCGCTCCCTTATGGTACGGGATCTCCTGCCAAAAATAAATAGGACAGAGTCCAGCATAGGAATCACATAACATTTGGCTCGCACATCATTTTTCTGTTATTATATGTTATTATACTAAATGCATTGTTCAGGTACTGTCCACTCTGGAAAAATGTCATTAGCTATGAAAAACTTGGTCTTAAGTATAGGGTGATTAATAATCCGGAATGTCTTGCTTAGATGCTCAGTGCAAAACTTGAAAAGAATCCAAATATCTGAAGAGGGCAAGCACTTTTTGCATATTACCTTTACACGATTTAAACGATCCCCCAAAATGTGCTCTTGAGGACAAACAGTGCTTGTTCTCTATACATTTGTTAATACTCTTGGGACTCATCTCTAAGCATTTTGTCCACCTATAAAGCACAATAATGACAATGCTGTTATTTTACATTAAAATATTTTAACATAAAATTACTTCTAACTTGGCGATATTTATGCATTTAAACTGATTTGTTTTTCTCTTAAAAGCTTTAATTTCAGCTCCCCGATCTTTCTCCTTCTAAAACATTTCTGCTCAGAAGTATGTGTGTGCACTCCCACACTTAAATCCCTCTTCCTCCTCTATTTCTCATTGTGCATACTTTACTTTGGAAACATTAAGCAGAATTTATCACTTATTTCTGGAAAAAGAAAGCTTCTAAAATTTGAATACAAGTCCTTCAGAGATAAAGCATCCCAGGTTAAATCTAATGATGTCCAGGGGAATTCTACCCAAGTGATGAGCTGCCTGCTAATATGTCGACGCTTTAGGGAAGAAAAATATCAATTAAATTTCATAGCATGCAACCACATATTGACCTTGAAAGCTATCTGTAACTTACTCTAAACTTGAAAATTCAAAGTCTAAGTCAGAACTTCTGCCCTAATTGGTTTTAACTTCACCGAAGAATGGCACGGCTCTACAGAGACCCCAGAAAAATTAAGAGAATCAATCTGGGGAAAAAAAAAAAAAAAATCCCCCAAATCCTATTAAGTGTTTAACTATGACATTTGTCTATGCCTCTAGTCTCCGTCCCTTGGGTTTTGGCCATTGCCTCAAGAGATATTAGTCGTTCTTTTCTCTTTCAGCCTTCTGATAGCACTTAAAAAAAAAAAAAAGTCAGTCATGATAGCCCACATCTGCCAGTTCCACAGCAGCGCTACACCAGTGCCTGTGTGAAGATGTCTACGACAAAGTATTTTATTACCAAGGGAATTCCAACGTGGTAGCATACTGTACAGCACATGGACAGTGAGGGCAAGTCAGATGAAGGAAATCTGCTCCACGGGTCAAAGGAAACTCAGAAGGTAAATCTCGACCTGGAACTGGACTTGATCTTTAAGTCCTCTCCCACTGCAAAGCCCTTCCCTAAGCAAGCCACAATTCAGACTGTGCCAGACCTTCCACCACAATTCTAATGGTAGGGCTCTTTTTACTTTTGTATTATTTTTATTTGCGCTGATCTAGCTTCTCAGTCTGAGAATAGAATATTTTTCTCTTTGGTTAGTTAGCACACTGTTTTCCCCATCAGGAAGAAGAGACGGGAGAATAGGGTATGTGCCCGTCTTTCCTACCACAGAGTTCATGCAAAGAAAAAGATCCGATACATTTATTCAGAGTTAATATATGTCATTTCACCAGATACGTATGTGCTGGATGTCCAAGCCACCAAATAGAAAAAGGAGAAGGAAGTAATATTTTTTATTTCTTGAGCGTGTCTAGAAAAGCCTAGCCCCTTCCTTCTTATCACAATTCAACTTCTATAGATGCTTACAGACTGCAAGCAGCAACAGTGGGATCTAACATGTGTCTTGTGGTTGGAGGACAACCAAGCATGCCTTCTCACTGCAATTTTTCTAGGCTTTCTATCAGTAACTGAAGATTTTGAAATTCCACCAACATTCCTTGGAGGTTGAATTCAAATTTGTGACGCCCGGGCTGATAAAAGGGCACAATGTTGAAACAGCACAACTCCCTCCTCGTCAGCTAACAGCACGTATTCTAGGCAGAACGAGGTAGGATCCATTTATTTTCTGTGAGAATTAATGACTCCTTACAGGTGAGAAATTCATTTACATCGTGACTGGCAGCTGCTAGGACCACCAGGTCAAGTGAACTGATAGAGCCATTAACCCTATAAAACAATTAATCCTTATAAGGCTGGTTTCCTTCCCCTCGCAGCAAGAGGAACACAAACCCCTGCACCATTAGAGAGATGGCCAAGTCAGCTCCAAACCCCAGAGCTCTCTGTGAAACACAGCTCACCTAATTTTAAAGTTAAAAAAAGGTGAGAAAAGAAACTATTTATTTTGACCACAGCCCCACTTATCTGAGACACTTGGCACGCCGGCTCGGGCTGTAGCTCAACAGACCCCTGCTGCCCCTTTGCCAGCACCCGACCACAGCCAATGCTGCAGCTTCCCAAGCCACTGGGGCAACCACATCCCACCACACACACAGCTAGATATATAAATATACACACACACACATATATACACACACACACCCCCTCCTTCCTCTGCTTTGCAGCATCTTGCAGAGCTAAAGCACGAACTCTTCTGGCAAAATGGCCCGAGCTCTGTGTAACACGGGACGTTCCTTCATCATGAAATTTGCACTCAGGCTTCTGAAAGTTTGAGGAATTATTTGAAGAGCAAAAGACAGACCAGACAGTTCCTCGGCATTGCATTAAGGATCCCAGAAGCAACACAGCAGCTCTTTATTCACAGAGCATAAGCACCGGGGCTCAGCTCAGAGGGAAGCCAGCGAGCAGATGGAGCAGGAACCCCTTTGACTGAAAAGCAATGCCAGAAATCCGCCTCAGAGGCTCCGGCAGATCCTCCCAGAGCACCGCTCGCGTCCAGCCCCAGCGCTCCTGCAGCACTCAGATGGCTGTATCTTCCTTAAGTCTCTGTATAACGGGATAAAACGAGATGCTGCGGTTCAATGACACAGACCGAAGGGAATTAAGGTCTGACACGTCCCTGCTTAGAGGGGATAGAGATAAGCCTCAAGAGGACTCTTACCTAGAGCAATACCACTAGGGAAAGCTAGCACGCATGCTTTTGGATTGCCGTAGCGCTTCAGAACCAGGAATATTTAACAGAAACAGGACTGCCTGGTACAGATGCAGAGCGGGGACTCTTCCCCCCCAACAGCAGGGCTCTCCTGCTGACACCCACCTCCTGTGTTTGCCCAGAGACCTGCATCGCCCAGGGGGACAGCAGGATGAAACCAGGGGCACATCACTGTCACACAGGTGTTCCTTCCAAAAGTCACCTGTGGAACATGACAGCATCCAGCTGTGCCGACCGTCCATGCTGCCGCGCTGTACCAGCTCACACTGGGGCTGCGATGAGCTGCAAGCCAAGAGGGGAAAGCGGGAGGCACAGAGAGGAGGGGGATGCCAAGCACCAACCACCCCAGGGTGAGCTACACTTGTGGCAGAAATTCTTATTATCTAATCACCCAGAGTTTCTATTTCAGGACTGTTTCCTCTAGCTCGAGGGAAGTAACGTGGCTTCGCTTCTCTGTGCGGGTCACCAGCCTTGATGCAAAGTTCATTCCCTCACACTCCAAAGCTGCTATCAGGAGGGAATTTCACACCCTCCCCGAGGTGTCCACAGAGTCGTACATCAAACAAAAACCTCCCTGCAGCAGGAATTGGGTAAGTTACACTGGGGTTTTATACAGTCACTTGTATATCAGACATTGGCATCTCACAGGGAACATTTCCTTGGAGACCACATCGCCCTTTGGAGGGGCTTTGGTGCAGGACATCTGGGCTGTCCTCAGCCAGGGTTTCCCCTAAAAGGCTGCTGGCACCAGCCTGGTGTGTCATTCTGGACTCGTACACAGCCCAGACCCAGCTCCTCTGCAGCACTTCACAAGTACCACTTTCACCTCAGCATCACATCATTCACCTCAACATCAATAGTCTGGGTGTTTCTAAAAAAGAAAAATTTTCAAGTTCCACCCCCTTCCCTACATTAACAGCTTTACCACAACAGGGTACAAAACAAAACAAAAACAAAAACCCCTTTGAGCATTTCATATCTGGGTGGGGGTTTAGTATCACTAAAGCCTCTCACTGGTTTTCAATACAGCTTTATTTTAAGAAAGCATCTATTATATGAAGCTTGGGCTTTGGCAGGCACTGCAGAAGCCTGGCCAGTGCAGAGAAGGAGGACAATACTGAAAGTGCACTATTATTTTGTCACTTTTTCACATTTCTTAATATCAACTTAGTCAAAAAGTTTACTACTTACTGGAACTTACTTCTCTTATGATTTCTGCATTATTCTGCAGCCAGGATACAGCCTCTCCCTTTCTCTCCTCCTACACAGATTTAGTAGGAACATTTTCTAGCAGTTAATCTGAGCCAGCTATTTAGTTTTTGCTTGGCGATATTTTCAACTAGAGGCAGGTCCAGCCTCCAGGAAAACAAGTCATGCAGCAAGAGGGTGGGACACTATCAGAGAACACATAATAAAGTAAATACCAAGTATGACCCATGAAAGGAGAGGAAAACTAGGAGATCTTGTTTCCATAATACTGTAAATTAAGAGTCATTTACACTGATGTAAAATGTGAAATTCCTTATGGGCTCTTTTTCATTCTTTGGCTGTAGAGGTGGAAGACCAGACTTGCATCCAGAAGTACATGCTCCAGAAGGCCAACACCGAACCCAGCCACAACCCAACACAAGAGCCCAGGAGGCTTAAGAAACAGATCATTAAAACCCAGCTCATATACTTTCCACCAAATCTCTGAGGAAGAACAAGTTCACCGCAGTTTTTCCTCTGCTGCACTCAAGAGTTCGATGGACCTAAAGCGGCTCCTCCGTCAACCAGGGTCCTGCTGGTACGGATGGAGAGATATTGCTGTGTATCTATTGATTGACTTCAACCCAGCATTTTCTAGTTGCCTTAGAATCCATTTAATATCATTGCTGAAAGCAATAAGGAAAAAAAATAGCTAGATGGATACCTTTGATCTACGCTATTTTACCAGGCACCGGCAGCTAAAGCATTGCTGAGACTCTCCTTAAGACATTTTCCTCTCCTCGGGATTATTTTGCAGTTCATTCAGTAAAGCAGCAAAACAATTTCCTGACAAACTAGGAAATGAGCGTTGGACCGAATTCAAGAACTTCAGAAAAATATGAGAAACAGAGATTTAACAGAAAGCGCTCGGATCCCACTGACCTTACAGACAAGTCAGACTGTCATTTCCTCAGCCATCCAACCTGACCTGCTCAGAGGCAGGCGGGAGGGAAATAATCCTCGCTGCGAGACACGTTTCACTGCCTTCCACGTCAGACACGCTTCCAAAAGCGAGCCTGAAGGACCCACATGCATGGCAATCCTCAGCCACTAAGCCTCCGCCATAGTATTTTGCTGCAAAACTAATGCAATTGGTAAAAAAAATATATATATATATATATTCCAAAGTCTGAGCCGCCTCTACTGGTGCAGGGAAGTCTTCACAGAGTAGGTGGGCAGGGAAACCCCCCCACCAAGTGCAACCTGCAATGGCAGCCAAGTTACTTCAATGAGCCCGTGCCTCTGTGCTCCTTCTGGCAGCAAGGGCAGGAACGCCAGCACAGCCAGGGGACCGCAGGCTCCTGCGGGGAGAAGCTGTCCCGTCTCCAGCAGCAAAGCCAGCACCGGGTCACGGCTGCCAGGTGCTGCTCGAGGAGTTCAAATCATACCTGCGCTTTTCTGCCTTAGTTCAACACCCTGTTTTCCCACACACGTCATATCATCCGTGCGTAGCGCGATGCCTTTCGCAAACAGCTCAGCTGAAAGCAATGCCAGGGAAGTTCCACAATTATTATTGCTCCCTATTGCTTCTCCAGAATGTGTGCCACTGCCACCAAGAAAAAACCCACACAAAAAAACAAAACAAAAAACCCCAAAACTAAGTAAGAGTTGTTGAAGCTGTATTTTACCTGCTGCAAAGGTAAAAAACCTGCTGCTACTTATTTCAGCTCTAATAGCTCGCTTTCAATCTACTTCTGACTCCGAGCAGTGCCCTGACAAAGCCGTATTTCAGTGCAACACGCTGGTTTGAATTTCACGCCCGATGATGAAGTTGGTGTTTTGCTCCTAGAGCAGCTGTCAGACATCTCCGTCTCTACAGTTACTGCATGTAACACCAAGAAACCAGAGAAAGCCCACGTTCATTAGGGTTCACTGCTCTAGAACTGGAATCGCTGCTAAAGAAATGAGGTAAGGTGCTCACAGAAAACGCAGTGCGTCATTGTGTTTTCTGCCAACAAACTACACCATTTCTTAAAGACTTAATTCCACTTTCAAAAGGCCCAGAAGTGCTTTGAGCAGTGGCCAGCACAACCCTCCCCGAGCCTTGCGAGGCGATCCCCCATCTGCTCCAAAGAGTGGGTAAAGGTCACTAAAGGGAATGAAAAGACTACAACAGGCTCACTGACAGGACACCTTATTGCAGCGCGGTTTATTCCTCTTCGCAGAATAAATGCAATATATGGCAAATTGACTTTTTCCTTTGTAAAAAAAGGCAAACCGCATTCAAAGCTGGCACCTCCTGAGAGCTGCAGGCAGGAGGATGGGGTCGCTCCCGACCCAGCTCAGACAGAAGCTGCAGAGAGATGAGACCCCATACAACACGTGTGGGGGGAACGGACAACTGGGACGCAACGTGAGGGTTTGGGGTCAGGAGGTGTGGGACACTACGGTGGTCCGTCCAAGCTCTGGGTAAAGCAAATTCTTGTTTTGTGTCACTAGTAAGGTTTATATGAGCAGCAGTGAAATGGAAGTCATTTCCACAGCTTATCAGAAAATCTAGGAACCGCTCCAGGACTTTGTGAATAAGAAATCAACTAGAAGCACCACTGTACAGCTTTCATGCAATTTTTAGGTTTTTGGCTAAAAAAAAAAAATTAGTATAAAAAATTTTTAAAATAAAAAAAAATACAGCATTAGCCTTGATCCAGCAGAGAGCCACAGCATGTTTCCAAGTACTTCCCCCACCTTCCCATGGGACTTCCCGCTTCCTTAACTGTAAACATGCGAGAAGTCCCTGCACGACTGCACTAAAAGTAGTACATCTGCTTCCTCAACAGTTACACTCGCCTATTAAACTTTAAACTCGGTTCTTAAGCACGTGAATATTCATGTGCCCAGTTCAGAGCATCCAATGCCCTTGCACAAGTGTCTCCAACACTTCTTCCCGGTCAGCCCTTCCAGCAGACGCTCTGAAAGGAGCACAGGTAGCTGCCAGTTACTGCTCAGCACGTTGGTTTTTCCAGAAACAGACACCAATCATTTCCATCCAGAGCTTTGACATGTTTCCTCTAAAATAGAAATAATTCAAGATTTTTTCCAGTAGTAAAGAGCAATTGTTTCAATATTTAAATTCTCAAGTTAACGTTCAGTCCCACCACTTATGAGGGGCACTGCCAATGAGTTTGAGTGAAGTGAATCAACTCAATGAGCTGCCGCTGTTGAAACTCATCTTTGGCTCAGGTATGTGTATTGAAGGAAACATAACAATACATTTATTTACTCTCCATCCTTCCTTCCCCTAGTTTACAACCAAAGCAGTTTAAGTCAGCAACATATGTGTTAAACAGGCGTAACTGTATCAAGATCTATGTGACTGCAGTCAATTCAGGTCAATCTCAAAACGCAAGCACCTCCAGTATCTAGAGGGTATCACTCAAAAGGTCAGAGTTCCTAATCTTAGCAAAAAGGCATACCATTATCCCAGCACTAATGCAATGCGGACACTATGCCCCATCCCCGGAGGTGTTCATGGCCAGGCTGGATGGGGCTTTGAGCAACCTGGTCTAGTGGGAGGTGTCCCTGCCTATGGCACCGGGGTTGGAACTGGATGGTCTTTAGGGTCCCTTCCAGCCCAAACCATTCTATAAAAACTCAGCTCCTTTATGGAAAACTTAAACTTTTCAGTAGCCATAACAAAAGGTAGGTCGAGAGTAACCCGCAGCAGCAGCAGGAGCTCAGCTCCGCTGGTGCGAGCCCGCAGCATACGAGGAACGCTTCTGGCAGCACCACGTGGGGTGAGCACACGGCCATCCTCCTCATTCAGGTTCCTAAAACCCAGGAACAGCAGCTCTCAAACGTCAGCCTGGTTGCCACACACTAGGGTTTGTCAGCCAGCTGGGCTAACAGAGCTCACCCACGGAGCTAACAGAGCTCACCCGTACCGGCTACCAAGAGCCCATCCCAGCAGCGCAAGTGAATGCCCAAAGAGACAGAGGAAAGAATTCAATCAAACACCAGTTTTGTACGAAGATGGTCATTATTGATTCTCATCAGACACAGCTAAGCAGACAAAGAGAATAACTTGAGCCAAATAAATCCTTAATTTTTTCCCCACTGAGATAAGATTACAATAACCTTCCAATCTTTAGCTGCTTTCCTTTGTAAGAGTTGCACATATGTGCTTTTTATTAGTTTTTGGCTTAGCAATTAGATGGATTTTCAGTTACTTCCAGAAATGTTGCAGGATGACTGAGCTGCAGCTAATCTTTGCTTCTCACTAAAGGGGAATATGAAAAATGCAGCAGGGCTCTCCAGCGCTACAGCCAATGCATCTCAATTCTGCACTCTCACACAGAAATGTAAATGCTGTATTTCATATCTGAACTCTTGTGAGCAGCTGCCAAAAAGGGAACCATAAGGAGAAAACTAGTTATAATCATTGATTTGTAGGGAGGAGAAAGAAAAATAACAGGGACATTCCCTGCCAGGAGATGACCAATTTTCCAACAGTTCTGCCACACAAAAAGCAACTTCTTAAGACTTGGAGGTTGGTTGGGTTTTTTTTTGAAGCCATTAAAGCAAAACAGAAGATTACAGCTGCAACAAGCTATCCATTAACTCTAATTAGCAAGTATTTGTTGTCAGGATTTAAAACTTCCCAACTTGGTGTTAATGAACTGTAACACTGTAGCAAAAGGTATTAATAAAAACACCAGACTGTGGGCTTGATAATAGATCTCTGCTCACATTTCAGTGGAAGCTGGGGGGGATTTTCTTTGCTGCTTCAGCCCAGGAACTGCAAAACGGGGAATACAAGTATTTAAAGTGGCTGCACTGGAAGACTAAGGGAAACTATTTACCTTGCAAAATTATATTTAAACTTCTACTCCATATTCTGCTTTGAGAGGAGTAAGTCTCTTGTAATCTACAAATGCAGACAAATTATGCTTTGGTTTTTTCCTCCTTGAAAGAAAATAAGCGATAGAGCAACTAGAGGGAGGGAGACAATTAAGAAACTAAAGTTTTAAAACTGTTTTGGGTGAGTTGTTTTGTTGTTCGTGGGTGGTTGGGTTTTTTTGTTTGCTTGGGTTTGCGGGGGGAAGGGGTGGTTGTTTCTTGTTGTTCAGTTGTTGGTTTAGTTTGACTTTTATCTCCTTTTAAGATTCCAGAGAAGGGGGGTGGGGGAGGTGGGGAAGCTCCTTTAAAATTGCTGCATCCTGTGGCAATTTTAGAGACCTTGTCCCGGGAGTCCAGTCCTTCTGGTGTGATGGCAGGACACTACAGTGTCAAGCCCTCTCCTGGTCGGGTCCACGCGCTCAGCTGGCCCCATCGCACCCCCGGCCATTGGGGTGAGGGACCCTCTGCAACTCTGCTCTCAGCATCATGGACAGTGGAGCTTTGCCACTGAGAATAAAGCCATCTTCAGACAGCTGCGCAGGGAAGCAGCTGGTCTCCCAGTGCCATGAGACGCAACAGCTCCGTTTCTTATTTGAGGATTTATACCTGCACACGCTTCTGGCTGTACTTCCGAAAAGGCTGCCCAAGATGTGGCCAACTGTAACAACAGTAAAAGCTTTTCCTGGAGTCATGCTCCCCCTAGACACCCTGGGACACCCTTCCTTCTCCACCAGCACGCTTAAAAAATGGACAGACAACTGCAAACTTGGCTGGAAAAGAGTGTAATACCACAGCCCGAAAACAGTGCACTCAGACCAGCTGCAGAAATGGGAAAAATCACAGCCGGGTGCAGAAACGGTACCCGACCCTCACTTTCTGATGTGGGGAAGGAAGTCTGAGCTTTCCAGATGCCTCTCGCCCGCTCTGGCATGCAATGAAAGCTTCTTCATCTTTCCCGGTGAATTTTGCCCCATAGAAAGCCCCAGCCGCCACAGAGAGCGCAGAGGCAGGAGACACCAGCGGTGAAGGACACACGTAGGGGAAGGAAAAGGCTCTTTCCACCCATGCATTGTCTGTCTTCCAGCAGATCTCCCAACTGTTTTCTATGGAATTCCTCTATTTATCTTTCAACAGGGTATTGCATCCATATCAAAAGCTTTCATTTCTACACATTGCCATGATCAGACTCTGGCATTACAAGATATGACCTATGTAACACACCATACGCGTGCTAATCGCATACCCGCCTGGCTTGGATCCACGTACAGACTCTGGATCTCAGTGGAGGTCCAACACCTTAAAGCCGCTGCTAGAAGCCATTTCAGCAGCTCCTGCCCCCTTCTCTCAAAGCTGTTCTGGCCCAGTTCCCTGTACTGGCCCAGCCTGGCTCTCCCTGTAAAGCTTGCTGCCGCAATGCAATACAACACAAATACAAATGAAATACAAGGAGCTCTCCCAGTGCCAGGGTCAGTGCCACGGGCATACTCAGCCCCATCTCTGACGTGCAAGGGCTGCTTAGCTGCTGGGTTTGCTGGGAATGATTCCACCACCCCCACCCCCGCATCTTCCTCCTAGGGCACGCAAGACCGGGGAGGAACAGAGAAGCCCTCCAAAGGTCTACGCAAAACGAGGAGAAGGGGAAGAAATGAGGAGAGAGAAAGAGGAAAACCAGTTCCCGGTCCCTGAATCCGCGCTGTAACCTGACCCAGGCTGTCTCTTGCCACCACAGCATTAACTACAAGCAGCTTCCATTCAGCAGCTCTTGCCAAAAATAAACAGTACCGGCTTTCCTGGCTGCCTGCTTGGGTTCACTCTCAATGTTTTTCTTCTTGCCTCTTCTGGCTAATTGGGATATGCTACGTTTCCCCTGACCAAGTAGTTCCTTAGTTTGTTTCTGCCCACTACATCACTAAAATTTCTCACAGTACTAAAGTTTCTCACAGTAAAGAGTGAAAATAAAAACTGTTTGATCAAAGACAGCCGCAGCAGGCTGCCTGGCATCTCAGTGGGAAGATGGGAGGAGGGATAATAGGGGTTAAAACAGGTACACAGCAGCATCCCACTGCAAGCGCTCCCCCTGCCATTGGCACTGTTACTGTCCCTCAGATGCTCTCCCCTTTTTACTGGGGAATCATCTAGTTACAAACAATATTGTCAGCTATTTTTACTATATAGGCCAAAATATTCAAGCTGCCCATCATCATTAGGCACTGGTGGGGGCTTTTAGCGGGGTGGGTGGTTGCTTTTTATTTTATGATACAATCTAGGCAAACACAGGTGAGCCTCAAATCACCTCCAGCCTATAGATACCAACAGCTACACCTGCTCGCTTGTAGAGACTCAGGTCCCTCAAATTAAGGAATATCCCCTTATTTCCTTTGCAGACTGCTAGGCATCGCTCTTGCCAATACCATCTATATCCCCTTACCTCTGCATAAACCACCTTCTCCCCAACTCCCCATGCCAAAGACCACATCTCACCAGTTTTGGTAGGATACCTCCTCCCAAGGCCAGCAGCACCAGCATGGGAGACTCGTCTTGCCCGCTGCCAGAGTTCATTCGATTGCTGCCTCTTCCCCTGGAGGTGTGCATCATCAGCTGGACCACAGCATCGCACAGCCAGCTCCTCCAACTGCAAACAAGACCTTCTCCTGGGTTGCGGCTTTTTTTTTTTTCCCCGCACATTTTCATACACAAGCAAAGCAGGGAACTAACTCCTCCTCCTTACAGGGCACTTGCTCTACACTTTTAAAATTAAAAATAGATACCAGTGGACAGAGCCAGAACTGGGTATCTGAGCCACCATTCATGAATAAAACTGCCTTATAGCAATAACAAACTGACCTGCAAACTGCTAAAGGTGATGAAGATGCTCTAAAGGTGTTATGCAAATACATTTAACTCCTGAAAAAACCTCCGCTGGCCAACAGCACACACTGGAGCAAGAGCATTCTGACTTGCGGCCAGCAAAATGATTTAATAACTACGACAGCAAAGCAAGAATTAAGAAATATATGACCAATGATAACAGTGCTAAAGAATATTTAGGAAACCCCAACAACAAACCCAACAGATTTAAGCTTTTAGGGCAGCTTGCTTATATTAAAATCTCCTCTCTTGCTTCCCCTCAACCCAGCAATACAAGCAAACAAAAGGGGAAAGAGTAGTTTTGTCAGGCTAAACAGCATGTTTCTGACCCAGCCACTGAAAAATAAGTTCAAAGGCCCTTTAAAACTGTGCTATTTTAATATGCCATAAGAAGTGCTCTCTGCCTTCTAATTTGTTCAGTTCTTTGAAACACCTAATTTCCTCTGCACTGTCACTGCACAGCACTGGAACCTCGTGGAGCCCTGCCACTTGATTCAACACCAATGGTCACATTTCAATAGGCAATTCCACTTGAAAGGCTATAAATGAAAGGAAAAAAGATGTCTTCAAACTAGAGAATGCAATGCAACACCATTTATTTATATCCAAGTCCTCTTTTCTGTGGCTGGCTTCTGCAGGCAGAAGCCAGAGAAGGGGAGCATTAAAGCCTAGATAATTAATTCTAAGTGGTTTTAAAATGGCTAGAGATTTAAGGTAGACAAGATGCAACACTGGAATCAGAGTCAAGCTGCTGTGCTCTTTACTCTGCTCTGGAATCCACTGTTTACACTGGCATCACATAAAATATATAATTGATTTCTCAAGAAAAAGAAAAAGAGAAAAAAACAGCCCCATAAGCCTCATTATTCTATAGAACAAAAGTAAAAAGGTGCATTTCAGGCCAAATCACAGTTGTATTTCAATAGGGCTGGGGAAGTGCATCAGAATCATAATTTTGTATTTATTAAAATTCATTTACTTCAATTGCCATCAACAGGACCACAGGGCTGTTAACAAGAACCTCCCTAGAGTCAGAAGCATCAACTTCTACAAGCATATACAGATTTAAAGAAAAATTAAATTAAAAATAAATTTAATAATGTTACTTTGGAGAACATTTATCATTCCTGAGTGTGGTTTTTTTCCCCCCCTTCCAAACTTCCTTATTAAGATTTTGTGAAATTATAATGAAACTTGACAATAAGCCACATGGTGCCTAAGCACACTTCCAAATTAGTCAGTTGGTAATTTCACTGGCTGCACAGCAACTATTTGTGTCCTCAGAGAACAAATGCTCCTCTCCCTCCAAAGGCCAAGTCAGGCTCTCAGGGGTTTCAGAACATCCCCGATACAGAGACAATGCAAAACACTGTAGAGCTCCTCTGCACCATCCCACCACTCAGCAGAGCATTCTCCATACTCTGTGTGAATCAGAGAAACAGTATTTCAGATGCTCATCGGGTCACATATTAGGTTAAAACAAACAAAGGAAAAAAAAAAAAAAAGGCAGCACTGAAAATATTTTGATTAGAGGAAAAAAGAAGTAAAGACACAGAAAATAAATTTCAAAAGGATGACTACATAAATCCATTTGTACATATGCAAGACTGGCCAGGTACGGTGATCAGTAATATGATTGTCCTCCACTTTGTTGGCCTCCAGTAATATCAATTTATTCTCCTCCAAGTTTTGTAAGAGTCTCACATGTATCACCTAATGCTTCTGTGGCCAGAGCCCAGCCCTCCACACAGATTTACCCTTTCAGGGCTACTGTAAACTGAATTTTCATCCAGAAGTGTTAACATCACCTTAAACACTTTTAAGCGAGGGTGACCAAAGCTGCACTGCTCCTGCCTTTGCAGCTGCTCTGATCCTCTCCATCAAAAGGCCACTTATCACACGCCCCCTTTGCTGAAGCTGGGCATCCCACAGCAGTTATAACCCCCCTTCTCTGCCAAAACATCCATCTTTATCTGAGGGGCTGCTACTCCATTTACATATAAGATATATACGCTGTTATATATCTGAGCAGCCATCTCATTGTATAAAGAGCAGAGGAAAGCAGCCAGAGTGCCGTACTGCACACGACATCGCACAGCAGCTGAAAAGCCACGACCACAAACCCCTACAGGGAAGTCAAAGCTGGGTGATGGTGCAGTGAATTACAGGCGACTTGTCCAAAAGCGAAAGATGACAGCAAATAGACGCAAATAGCCAGAAACAGCCTTCCAGCCTGCTCCATCCATCATTCCTCCTCTCTGTTCCCGTTTCCCCACCTTAAAGGGTTTGGCCACCTCTGTCATCCTTTGCCAGCAAGGCAAATATAAGAAAATAAACACTTTTGGGGCAAGCAAGGCACTGTGCTGTTCAATTCTGGACAAAAAGAGCAAATAGCTGGTGGCACTCAGAGCCACGGGCAGGCTGGCAGCAGGCAGAAACCTTTTCTCTTTGCAGTATGTCTGACACAGCACTAACATCTCTGCAGTTGTAGCAAGAGAGAGAAGAGGCTGATTTCTATCTTGAAAGGAGCTGGAGCCTGAGGCCATTACAAGCACAGCCCGAAGAGAAGCTGATTTCATGGGCTGGCTGCTTTGCCGCACAGTTACCACTCGTACTGTAGCATCTTCAAAGCACCCTAACGACTTGGGCAGCCAGCTGGTCACCTCGCTCAGGTTTGTGGAGGAAACTGTCACTGGTGGCTTTCAGAAGTGACCCATGCACCTCACCAGGGTACCAGTGAGATACAAACACAGCATGCATCAACCGCATCTTCAGCCCTAAAGTTCCCACCATGAGCAAGTGACGAGTCCAAAGGATGGTTTTTGCTTTCTCCCCCCCCCCCCCAATTGGAAAAAAGAAAAAATTAAGTGCATTCTCAGGATTCACTGAAGCCCCTGCAGCTGGAGGCCATGCACCTGTAAGGCCCCCTCAAACCTGATGGAGGAAGGGCAGCTTGTGAGGAAGGTGAGGGACCCATCCATGCTGCACCCCACAAGCTGCGACCCAATCCGCTCTGCTTTCACACACAAAGCAAGAAAAAATCAGTGTGTGTCACTCAGATGAGCCTCAGCACTATGAAGTGAGCTGAGGTCTTCAAACATTCAAAGAAGAAAGAAACAACAATCTGTCAAAATGCAACCAAAGAAAAACCACCAAAAATCCCTACTACAGCAAATTAAAACCAAATAAAACCCACAAATAAATGCAATTAAAGTATAGAGTAACTGCAATGCTATCAAAGGGGGAGGACCAATGAGGAGAGGAACTTGTCACCAGAGATGATAGTTTTGGGGTTGTTTTTTTTTTTCATATATTCAGGAATAATAATTAAAGGCAGAATACAAACGAGATCCAATTTGTCACGCAACACCTGCAATCAGCTCAGTGAATAAACTACATAAATAAAACTCCTAACCAAAAAAACCCACTGTTCAACTCCTACATTGCAAAGTATACTTCATGATTGTTTAATTAAAGTCATTTTTAGCTTTGCATGGCTGCAATCACCAAACATTGTCTCTCTGTCAGCATTTGAGGGGCTAACATACTGTTGCCAACAATTAGCACAAATCTGGCTGACATTGTTTTCTCCAAAAATAAACCATGCATGTTAAGTAGCTTGAGAACAAAGACAAAAACAAGATTTTAGGGTAACATTTTTCTTCTCAGTGAAAACACAGTCCTTCAGGAAGCCCAGGTAATCACTCCAGGATCTACTCAACCACCACCACACACCTTTGCTGCTGAAGAATTACCACCAGGACGTAAACTGGAAGATCTGGGCACCTGTGATTAAGAAACTTTTCTAAGCAGAGGGAAGACATTAACACCAGTCCCTTGGCCAAAATCCATTTGGGAAACTTCCTGATTTCCCTTCTTTACCAGCAATGGTCTGAGCACAGGCATCATGGCAAGAGAAGAAAGTGCAGCTAAGCGAACAGCCTCTGTGAAGTTCTTTTCTTTTGGAAAACTGAATGCCCTCTAACCTGAGCCATCAAGAAGAAAAATCCAACAGCACTGCAATAATGCCATAAGCACGCAAGTCACTCAGCTTAGGAAGGACGCAGTCCCCTGATTTAGGGGCATTTGCGAAGCATGCATGCACTTCTAATGGCTTCTTTGTTCACCACCCATCTTCACTTGCAGGATGCAGCCATTCACCCATGGCACGCTCCATCCCAGATGTGGCTGCCCAACACAGACGGTTAAACATGACTCAGAGAACAGAGATGACTCTAGTTCTCCTAAAGAAATAGTACTTTTAAATAAAGACTGAAAGTGCCAAAAAGGGAAGACAACAGCTTCTTATTGCTGTTTACAGTCAGGACTATTTGAACTCCTGCACTGACAATGGAAACCATGAAGCTAATCTGAGGACTAGAAGCAGATACATACTCCAGTTTCGAAGCCAACACATCTCCTTTCCAGCACTTGCCTGACACACAGACTACAAGTAAAGGTGGCTTTGGGTGGCAGAGGAACAGGCAGGGGCCTCGGCCACACTCTGCCTAGTCCCTCCAACACTAAATACGCTATGTCATTACAAAACCAATACTGGAAACCCTTTACCAGACTGAAGACGTTAACATTTTCTACTCAGTGGATAGGAAGTCTATAACAGCTTATTTTATACCCTGTTCTCATCTCTGAAGGCTTTTATTCTCTAGAGCAAATTAATCAGGCAGCTTGCATTATGTGTTCTTTCTCCAGGCCTGGCTCCTCTCGGCATTGCTATTGATCTTCACTCAGTAAGCCATTAGCAAAAGGTTTTGAAAATTTGCTGGTTTTGTAGTTCCCAGAGAAAGCCGAGTCCAATTTAGGGGGATTGCCAGATTCAGGTTTGAGAGCTCAATCCTTCGGGGGAAAGATCACCATTTTTCAAAACATGCAACAACGTACAAACCCCATTCTACTGTTCACTCACAAGTGCCAGTGTCTCCACTGCTCGATGCTCCTTCCTGCCAAAGGAGGTTTTAAATGACCAGGGAAAAAAGGATTGGGAGAGAACAGACAAGTGCCATACACCGACAGAAAAAAAAAAAAAAAAATCTACAAGATTGATGCAAAATAACCAACAGGAGAAAGATATGAAGAGAGGGGTAGGAAGGTGACAACTTTTAATAAGTAACTGTAAGCTTTTGGACAAATTATTTTTCCCTTGGACTCCACAAGGTCATCTTTCCAATATACCTCCCCCTGGTTTCCCATTTCCTCTCTAGTCCAATAAAGCCATAGCGGTAAAGAAAATAGGTGCAATTTCAATGTATTTTTCCCACACTTTTTTGGTGTGTGTGCACGAGATGACCTTTGCTCCTTCTCCTCTCGTAAGCTGTTTTCCCTACGCATGCGTGATAGCAACTTAAAATAAACCAAACTAAAATTGATCACCCATCCTTCCGATTAAATATCGCATCAGATCCCGCATACACAGCCAGACTTGCCGACCCAACTGAGCAGCCCTGGACCTACTGACGCGTGCCTGACCCCCACCGGGGAGGAGGAGGAGGAGGACCACACCAGAAGATCGGCACGCACGCAGACAGAAGCGCTGGCTGTCCCCAGGGCTCCATGCCCCGCGTGCAATTCCATTGTGTCAAGTCTCCAGCTGACTTGCACGCTGTGCAGACATTATCCCCCGGCCAACAATGGTGCTCATTCTCCCACCCGTTCCCCACAGCCCGGAACCCGGCCAACACGAACGCCAGCCTGGTGTGGCCTTCGCACAAAGCCGGGCTCACTGCTCAACCCCAGCCCAGCCCCGCATCTCCACACCCTTGGAGGGAGTGTGGCAGTGGGTCAGCACCGGGGGAAGAGCCCAGGCAGGGCTGGCAGCCAGCAACAAGTGCCAGAAATGAGAGAGAAAAGATTCTGCAACAGACTGAAACCTCAGTTTTAGACCTGAACTTCACCAAAGTCTGGGATGTGAAGATCTAAATCAACAAGGAAGTAAATTTATTTTCTTTTTACATTATTTACAGTTAGAGACAATGCAGCAGGACTATTGCAGTGAAGACAACCTGATATGAAACACCCGTGTCAACTGCATCTCTCCTTCCCCCACACAGTACAGTATATCCCAGTCCTAACCACTGTTCTGAAGAGTGCACGATTTTAAAACACAACCTCAAACCCGAGTTTTAATTCCTTTACGGCCACTGGCAGAGCAACAGGAGGGACAGCCCAGAGCCCAGCACCACAGCCGTGCCCCCCACTCGCCCTCTCATGCTCAAACTTCTTTGTGGCCACAGGACACGTAGCCAGAGGGCTGACTGACCTAAGCACAGCACTAATCGACACGTCGAAGACAGACCTGCTGCCTACAGCCCAGCCCAGGGACAGCGGCTGGAGGACCACCCAGGCCTTTCCTTGCCTTGCTGGACCTGGCATGGCTTCAGCCAAGTGCACAGCACGGCCATGTTTCTGCTAGGAGAGATGGGAAGGAGGTTCCTCAGAGCTCAGTCACACCAGGATCAGCTCCATATCTTCTTCTTGCCTGTGGCCTGAGTGTTTTATTCAGGCTCCTTCACCTCCATCCCGCTCCCCGGCGGCGGGAGCGATGCCTGACAGGAAGCAGACATGAGCCAGCCCTCCTGCAACCACCACCTTCGGGGGAAGGAAGGGATGGGGGGGGAAAGCATGGCTGGTTCTCTATTTTTCCAATATTTACTGTAATTCATCTGTCATGGTTTGGGCTGGATTGGCCACTAAAACTCGCTCTTTTACCTCTCCCCCCTTCAGAGAAGGAAGAGCATCTCCTTTCAGAAAGGAGGAGAGAAAATGAGAGGAAGAGAGAACTTAACCGAAAAAGAAAAATACTGAACAGAAAATTGGTTCTGTTTTACCTCAAACCAGGACACCAGCCCACCACCCTTTGTTTTCGGCCATGGCAGATCCGCCCGTACCCTGGCACACCCACCCCACCTCCAAAGCCACCCTGACCCATCAGCACGGTCCTCCCGCCGCGGGGAGGGTGAGGGGGAGGCAGCAGCAGGCGGAGGGAGCGCGGCCTTGCCATGTCCTACGGGACGCACACCCCAGGCCGGCCAAGATGGCGTGGCCGGGACTGACCCCACAGCAAGGCTCTGCCCGGCCCAGGAGGGGTCCTGGCACAAGACTGCAGCTCCCACAGGCAAGCCAGGAAATCCCAGACAGTTAAATTTTGGATTTTTGAATTCTCATGAGAGCAATCGGTTCAGGCGGCAAGGCAGGCCCAGATGGGCCTGGCCGTGCTGAAGGGACGATGACTGGCCTAGGCTGGTCGGCTCTGGAGAGAGCCCAGAGCGGTGTCACAAGCAATTAATGCGATTTAGAAACCGGCGTCCCACTAAAAAGGGGGAAAGTAAAAATAAATTAAAAAAAAAAAAAAAAGAGAGAGTGAAAGAAAGGAGAAAAAGTAAGAAATAAAAAGGCAAACTACACCCTACATTCCTTCCCACTGCAGCCACCGGTGGGGAAGGAAAGGCAGAATCAATCCCCTTCATCAGAAGAACCTTATAACTCACAGGGGCATCCAAACTCATTTGACAAGGGGGATAAATCTGTGCTCGGGAGGAAATCAAGTTCTCTCCGCTATATATCTGATATAGGTTGCATAATGAGGTGCTTCCTTGCCCACACCACCCCAAACACAAGCCGCCTGCTCGCAGAAAAATAAGTATATATAGTTTTCTTTAAAAATCCACCACCCATTTCACCTCCCCCTCACTTCAAGCAGTGAAAACAGCTTCTGTCTAACTGTCACGTGAGATTTAAGCAGAAATGACAAGAAAGGCAGCTTTGTGCAACTCTCCCTGCAATTTCCCCATCTACGATGTATGTGGAAAGCAGAAAGACGGAGAACTCAACAACACTCAGAGGATGAGCAAAATGACCAGGAACAACACACAGCACATACACATCCTACACACACTGACCTGCACACCAGCCACCACTGCCTGCTGCTGGGCACTCAGCCACTCTTTTGGGGATTTATTAAAAAGGTATCAGCAAAATAATGGGAACAAAGCCCCAGCGGAATATTTTTCCCTGCTGCTCCTCTGTCCTTGCAAGTTTCCCTCTTTAGGTGTGATTTAGTGCCCCAGACCAGACTCACAAGAGTGTGATGCAAACTCGTTAATACCATGCTATGTGTGCAAATTTTTATTTTTTTATACAAGGAATTCAGAGGGACTCAGACCCTCTGAATCTGTCCTGACAACAGATTTACAGCACCTCCGTGCATAACTCCGCTGGTTATTCCAGCTATGACCCTAGTAATACAGCCCTCTGCTCTTTTTGAAGCAGTCTTTCACATGGCTGCCTAAACTAGAATTTGCTCGTTTCCCAAGATCTGAGGATTGTATTAGCACAATCTCTGCTGTGCACATTTAACCAACATCATGGGTTAAATGGTGCACCAGTTGGAATTCTGGGGAAGCAAACTGCTCACAATCTTAATTATATGCCTTACACAATTTGGGTGGGTTTGAGGTTTTTTTTGTTTGTTTGTTTTGGGTTCTGTTTGTTTTGTTTTTTCTTCTAAGTTTTGATCCACCATTGAAAAGCTTTCCAGGACATCTGTCCCCAGCTGCCCAGTATTGTTAACAGCTCCCCTAAGAAGGTATGAAAAGCCTTTGAGATTTTCTGGCTCAAAAACATGAGGGAGCGACCCACGGCACAAGAGGATGATGAGCTGTGTTTGCAGAAGGGGCTGGGAATGAAGAACAACCCACAGATACACATCCAGAAATATCCAACTGTGCAGTCTGGAGGAGAAACTGTCTTTCAGTTTTATATCTTTCCCCTCATGGAAGACTAAAAATCAATTCTGAATCTTGTCACCATAAAGCTTCAAGACAGTGGATCCATTAGAGAAGCAAAGAGACATCTCCAGCCATCGGTTATAAAATCATACCCCGAGGCCACCAAGCCAATTTCCCCCCTCCAAAATTCTTCAGCATCTGCAAAAACCTCAATACTTACACAATATATCCAGAAGAGTTGGGGGTGGAGGAAAAAAGAAAAGTAACCCCCTGTGCACATACAGCAGGGTTTCTATTGCACTTGGCGTAGCTCCGGCAGGTGAGATGCCAGAATCCCAAGGGTAGCATGCAGGGGACAGAATTGCGAGGCTCTCGGGGACCTCAGCACCCTGTCGGCGTGGGCTCGGGAGAAGGGAGGGATTCACAAGCCTTTTACAGAACCAGGGAGAGGCAGGGAACAGTCAGTGGGGGAAAAAGTGATGACAGAGAGCAAGCCATCGCCTTGCTACGTTGCTGCCTGCACTTTCCAACTGATTCAGCCAAAGGACTGGGGGGGGGGGGGGGGAATTTCACAAACTAAATCCTGAGAATATAGAAGAAAGTCGGGGAGGAGAGAACAGCGACAGCTGAAAGATGTTCAGCAGCGAAAGATGCTTCTTACTCTTACTGTAACAAAAATGTACAGTTCCTGAACAGGTGGAGAGAAGGGCCTTTAAACAGAAACAGCCAAGAGTGATTTGAGAATGACGAAAAGCTCATCTTTACAGAGTGAAAAGCTCTACCCCATGTAACTATTTGTAGCTAGTAGAATACAGTGGATTTCTTGCCTTTATCACCACAAACAAGAGCCTGTTTGTAATGTAAAGCTGCAAGTTACACGGCCAGTACCAGCGTCTGTTCCTTTATACTTCATCTCCCAATTTTATCATAAACAAACACACAGCTTACGGTTGCCTATAAATTTCATCCTCAAACTCTTCAGAAAAAACACCATGTACTTTAATCTTAATGTACTTCCTATCAAAAAATCCTGCATGCAGAGTTTACAACTACTAAGCAGGAGAAGTACTGAGAGATAAGTTATCCTTGTTTTACAGGAGAAACAGAGGGACAGAGATTAAATAACTTATCTAGACGGGGAAAAAAAGTGACATGCCCCAATTTTCAACTCTGATTTTTCCAGCCCCCCCCCAAGCTATGCTGTAACCACTTTGGAGAGGCTCTTGAGCAGCTACCACAGAGAAAATATTTGTAAAAAGTAAATTTGCCCCCCAGTTTTAATAAAACTTACACACTTATGTTCAACAAGCAGGACAGGAAAAGCGTCACAAGTTTAAACAGCTCACAGAACTTAAAAATAGGTGCTCGTGCTCCCATAATTATTTGAACAGCAGTTTTATACAAGACCAGGAGACTTCAGAGATGCTGCTCTGTTCAAAAAATGTACGGTACCATCAGGGGTCAGTCCCAAAAGAACAGGCAAAGGAACAAACAGGAGTTTACAAGAAACTTAAGGCAGATCCAACTTTAAGTGCACAGAAGAAAGAAAACACATATGCTCGTTGATGCGTGTGCAGGCACACGCACTTTATTACAGCTAGTACATGATTAGTATTTGATGCAAAACAAGGAACTCCTTCAGCTACCGATGAAGTTGGGTAATGCCATGGGAGGACAGGCAGATACAACCGCCTTCTCAAGTACAAATTTATTATCAGTTTAAGATTATGCTGTCACTTCGGAGAAAATAAATACATCATTTCCTTAAAATACTTCTCAACACACAATCTTTATTCCATGAACCCAGGAGAAGACTGCTGAACGCTTGACAAGGCATTGTTGTACAGACCCTTGAAAAGGTTACATTTATAAAAACCTCCACCGCTCATCAAGAGAGGAAATTCTTAAGCAGTTTACATTTGGCATAGCAAGAAACTTGCATACAGATTAGCTAATTTATTTGCTATGATGTTGTAAGATACTGTTTTATTAGCTTAATTTGTCTTTAGCAGCACTGGAGACCAAGGTAACTACAGCTGAGTTGCTGGAGCCCATACAAAAAAAAAAGTTTTTAAAAAAAGTATCTTGTTATTCTTGCACTTTCAAACCAGTTTTTGTTTGTTTTTTAAAAAGGCTTGCTTATTTGAAGCAAATGAAGCTTTTAAAATGCTAGCTGGCTGTTGGCAAATATTTTTAGACCGTTTCTCCACTTCAAAGACTGATCATATCAGAGATTCTGCAAAGTCCACAGCACACTAAATTAACACAAACCCGCAACAGAACCAGAGCTTATATTTAACCTACTAGCAAAATCCAGTTACCTGAATAATTAATGTTCTTCAAATTAAGATTTCACTTAGCTGTCTAGATGTGCGATATTAAATCTATTACCGTTTTGTTAATTTTCAGCACACCAGTGGAGTTCAGATCAAAATCAGAGGGCAGACATGGAAACGTGGCTCCAGCGAAGACAGAGTTTTGACACTGGCTTTAGCGAAGCAAGATTTCACCCTTGGACACTCCATGCTGCTTCAGTTTATTTTTCCTTCTTTCCTCCAGCTCTTTTTTTTTTTTTCCCCTTTCATATCTCTTCTGAAATACACTGCAGCTCCAGCAAGCTCCCAGCCCTCAAACAATGTGTTCTCAAACTACGCAGCCGAGAACGCCAATACAAATGAAATCTGTGCTGCAGCTTCTACAGAGCTGGGACCACTTTACATCGGCCTGTCAGATATTAAAAAAAAAAAAAAAAAAAAAAAAAGAAAAAAGAAAGAAAGAAAAAAAAAAAGACTACAATAAAAGTGGGCCATCTTGTTTCCTTCAAGTGTGAAAAGGCTTTGAAAGTGAAAAAAATACAAAGCAGCTAATGGTAATCACTTACACAGAATCCTTCGTCCGTGCATTTTGCTTCCAGGGAGCACCAAGCGTACGAGACCAAAACGCGACATCAGATCCACGTGAAATTCTGCCCCTAATCTGCAAACCAGTTACCATGACTGCACATGCAAATTGGTCAGATAAAAGCCAGTCAGAGGAATAATTGGCTATTTGGAGGTACAAAATGACTAATCTATCACAGCCACCACATAAGTGTTTTTTTCATCCACTTCATAATTGCGCCACTTAATTCCCCAAGTCCTACCTAATATTTCGGATGCAATACGGCACAGTAAGAACTGTAACAAAGTAGGACGCGGGAGAACTCAGGCTCCGTCCACGGCTGCACCAGCGCTGCAACTCAAGTCCAGACTTTCATCTGTGCCCCGCAGTCCCCAGCGGGAAGTCAAGGGACAACTTCTAGATGTGACTAGGAAAACCGCAACCCCTCCCTGCAGTCTTAAACATGTCTTTGTAGGGAACTGCATAGCCTCTGAAGAAGCCTTAGAAGCCTCCAGTGCTGAAAACCCCAGCGTGGGTTGCATCTCTGCTGCGTGTCACCAATGCCACTTGCGAGCCTGACTGTCCGTCAGGACAGGCACTCTCTCCTAAACAGAGTACCTTCAAAAACCGTCCTTCAGCATCCTTTTCCTGACATTATTCAAGCAGTACTTTCTAAAAATCATAACTTTGAAGAACTCTCACGTTTTCCTGCATAACAAAAATTTAGCACAACCATAAAACCCTATCACCATTTAGTCTTTTAGTAACTACAGCTTCATGCCAGGTCCTCACAATTAAGGCAGGAACAAAGCCTTAGTCATTTCTCCCCACATCCAGGAGGCAATGGAAATCAGAGACAAATGATTTCCCTTACTGGCAAACACTAGCTAGCTTCAACTTTAACACCACTTTTACCTACTCAGATACCAACTATCTTCCTGCTGGAAGTATTGATAATTTCCTTTTAATACCTTCTTCATGGGATATGAAATTACATCAACTATGGCAGAAACGTAGAAGAATATAGGAGGCAAAGCAGAACAGGTCTGTATAAAAGCTCACACTCAAATGCTCAGACTTCAAGGATGCCATGCCAGCAAGCTTTCTATTAAACACTTCAACAAAGCAGGGATGTTAAAGCCTCGAATATTCTCCCCTCTAGGCACAGGGCAAATGGATCAGTTGCTAGTAATTATTCATTTTCCCTGTGCTTCAGGCATTCCCATCTGTGAAATGGGCCTAATATCTTCATTAATCTCAACAGTAAGTGTTAAGTCCTACATAGCAGTCAATATACCACTGTCATATCATTTCTTATCTTCTGAGATTTATAACAAACATTATCCTCTATTCATATTTTCAGCCTACAATGCAAGTGCTTGACCTTAAAAAGTACACAAGCAAATCTGCCTCCCACCTGCCCAAAGCTGTACCTGCTCATACCAAACCAACATTTGTAGGAAGGGTGTAAAAGAACGTTTGTACATGTGAAACTATAGGGTAAAACAGGCCAAAAAAACCACAGTCCTGTGTCCAAGATTAGCTAATTATGAGATTACCGAAGGAAGC
This sequence comes from Vanellus vanellus, assembly GCF_965231255.1. NCBI lineage: Eukaryota > Metazoa > Chordata > Aves > Charadriiformes > Charadriidae > Vanellus > Vanellus vanellus. Next base: position 9,179,220 of record NC_138921.1, read on the forward strand.
CTGCATGTTTCTTACAGTTAAACTTCAAGTCTGTCATCTCGTTAGAGCTGGGAGACCAGAGCGTAACCAACTGTCCCTCCTCCTGCAACTGGGGTCAAGACAGCCCCTGGCTCCAGACAGTTTCTCCCATGCATTTCTGGCAGGTGCTTCCCCATCCCCTCTCTCCTTGCATTTTCTGATGAATCCATATGTGCTGCTGGAGATGGGATTCGGCATGCACGCTCAGATGTAAAACCCTCTGCCCAGATGTGCTAATCCCCTGTGGCAACCCACTTCACCACACATGACCTCCAATGGCACGATTTGACAAGGTCAATGACTACTGTGCCACAGAGGTTACTTATGCTGACTGAAGTCTCCGATGCGCACACAAGAGGGTCCCTCCCCCTCTTTTAATGCAATTAAATGCTTTTTATTTAGAAATTTGCACAATTCATATGCAATTTTTTCACCCTCCCCACAGAACCAGCCTCCATTAAAACCATTTTGGGCAGCAGAGCCAGCGTTTAGCTGGGCTCAAACGCTGATCTTATCCTCCCAACATACTCTTCAATCCGTCCGTGGGTTTACAGCAGGGAAAACGACACTGATGAGAAGAGTTGCTTCTTCCCCCACTCTTTGGATTTAATATCCAATACAGGCTGCTTCTCCTTTATACAACACCTGCACAGGAAGCAGTTTAGAAAGAAAGGAGAAGAAAAGAACAGAAGGCTAAAGAGAAAAAATTCTGGTGCAAACTGAGCTATAAAGGCCATTTACAGACTGAACTACTTTTAACATTCTGCCATCAACAGGGTTAGATACCTCACCCACTCCAAGCATCTCCACCAAGCACAAACAAAAGCTTGTCTCTTCTTTCTCCCTGACACATTTAAACTAATCAGCAAAAATAAGGTAGAAACTGGGGTTTCAGAGCAATTAAGTTGCAAGTGAGCTTTTATCTTCCCAAGTAATCCTTTCTACCCTCAGTCACTCCCCACTTCCCCGTATTTGACCACATCATGCCAACTTCACAAGCTCAACCGCAACCAGCCTCGAAAGAGTCATTCCAGCACCATCATCATTTTACACCACCCGTTTCAGTGGGCCGATGTCATCAGATCAGATGATGACCGAAAACACGTAACGAACATGCAGCTGTAATCCTGCTACAAAAGCTCAGGCCATATTTGCAGGGTTTCTTTAATCAATACACATCTGCTGCGCAGTCCCCTCTCCCCTACGTCGAAGGGCATTTGCATGGCCGCGCAGCGAGCCAGATCAGGGAACCAGGGAATCAGTTTTCCTGGCAGCATAAACGCTAACACTGGCACACGGGAGGTAATCGGGACACGCAGTCAGGGCAGGAAAGGACCATCCCCTTCAGCAAAAACACGCGCTTATGTCAGATTAAAGCGGTCACAGCCTCAGCTCCTTCTCCCTATTTCTGCAAGCGTGGGAATTACCAAGCAGCGTGGAAGACCAAGTCATTTAGCTTTTTGAACAAGGGCGTCTGTCTAAATACAGAGCCATTTTCACAGCTTGTTTCTTCTCTCACCAGCTTCCCCTCCCTTTAAAAAAAATAAAAAAAAAATTGAATGAAAAGGTTTGGACCCTGTCAGTCACCATGTTCCCATCCCCAAAGGGGCTGAGGACGGATGCCCCGGGCTCCTAAATGGAAGGGTGCTAACATTTTCTCTGGCAAGGTAAACAAACCCCGCAGTACAAAGATTGAATGACTGCATGGAACAAAAGGGAAAATAAGGTCAAACAAAAAAAAAAAAAAAAAAAGAAAGAAAATGAAACAAGAAGCAGCTGAGATGAGAGATAGGACAGATACAAACACACAGCCCAAAACCCCCAACAGGCTGCTCGTTAGCGATGAAGCTGAGCACATGGAAAGAGAGAAGAATTTACTTCTTCCTCAACTGGAATGTTTGCATAATTGTCACTTTCAATTTTACATAATTCCCTTTTCTACACATTTGTTTCGTGTCTAGGCCACCATGCATGAAATAAATCCCCGTGTCAGAGCACGGCCTGCCTGTGCCACATGCGGGGCTAAGGAGATTGGGTTTCCCGTTTATTCCTGTATTACATTCCAAGAAGGTGCGAACAATGCTTTATCAGACTTAAAATAATATCAACCAAACAGATATCTGCCCCAGCCAGGATGTGTTTGCCTAGGAAGATTTTTCCAAAAATCACAAAGCTAAGCAAGTAAGGTATTACTTAAGCAATAATTAAATGCCATTTTTCCCCCCTTCCCTCCACGGGGCACACGGAACACAGGACAAGTATGGCACCAACAAATAATTCAGCCTGAAGTTTTACGGTCGCTTCTTGCCCCACTCCCAATTAAAATTGCACACATTCACTTTGGATATACATTAAATTTCCTTCACATTTAGTGCTGTGGTGGTCTATTAAAAAAAGCCCAGGTACTGAAATATCAACACTAATTAGGTCTTTTAGATACACATTTTTAGATGCTGTTTAGAAAATCAACAGTAAGAAAAGTGGGAAAACAGGATGAACTTTCAACATTAAAAGGAGTAGCACTAAGTATAGAGGCGCCCAAATTCTCATTCTTTACTTAAAAATAGAGACAAACCATTTCAATTACCATAGTCTAAAGACAACACAACGCTATTTCTTTGTTCAAGCTGAACAAAATAGAAAACAGAAAGATTAAATGCTGTTAAACACAGATGATATTTAAAGTTCATTCAGCTTTACAGCTTGACAACATATTATTAGAAGAACGAGAGTCTTAACAAAAAAAAAAAAAAAAGATAAAAAAAGATTCCTGTACATCACCGCTAAGGTTTTACCTTATAATTCAGCTGCAACCCAAATTCTGACCTTCTTGAAAGGTAACTGCAGCCCCAGAAAAATACATTTGAATATTTCTAGTTTGGGAGCTGCCTGGGAAGCACAAGCAATGGGATGTTGATTCATGGGTCAGGAAAAACTCTAGCCTCTTTCTGTTCCTTTCACCAGCATCAGGATACACTGCAAGACACCAGCATTTACTCTTTGCGACAAGGCTTGACCGCCATGAAGACACAAAGACAGCCGATTTATTTTTTTCCCCATGCTTTTTCACTCCCAGCAGCAAACCGGTTAAACCACCACAAGCTGTCACCTCCCCAGAGCATCTCTCCACCATGGGGGAAGGGAGATCCCCACACTCACATTCTGCTCCCTGCCATCCATCAGAGAGGCCAGCCTTACACCATGATTAACCCCTTCCCAACCCCAAAATGTGTACAAGGATGCTCGAGCAAAATTGGTAAAAATAAGCTACACTTTGTATTCCCTGCTCGCCCCCTGCCCCCCCAATCTGTATTCTTATTGGCATGCTTCTTGCGTCTGGGTTTACGCTAGGCACAGACTCATTATTCCTACAGTATTCAGCAGAGACTGAGCAAAGAATCACATTTTGCTTATGTTCTGAACATCACAAAGGTAATACTAGGAAAAACACCAGTGACTTCATCTGCTAAACATTTATAAACAGGGAATGGGAATTTTAACACACTCATGCACAAAAGGAGAGAGATTGAAAAGAACAAAAAGAACTCATCTATCACTTGAGACCAAAAAAAAAAAAAAAAAAAAAAAAAAATCTATTCTCCCTCGTCAGTACCTGCTCCTTTTTGCCCAGGTGAGCACACTGAGACTGTGAAAATTCATCTACCAGTAATTAGCAGAAAATCAGAATTACACAAAAATCAAACCAAGGAAAACCCCAAACGACAGCAAGCTTTATTTACTTGCAGGAAACGCACCACCAGAAGCGGCCCATTTACCAGCCCTACGGTGTTACAGCTTCTCACCGTACTTCACAAGACCGTTCCCAGGTGCTGGCCGCCTCGCCACCGCTACGGAGGACGGCCACCCCAGGGAAGTGGGTGACACTACCGGGGGGACGGCCGGAGCCCTCTGGCTCCGGTCCCACAGCAGCACAGCCCACCAGCAGCTTCCGAGTGGGTTTTGTTGCCCATTTCCATTCAGCCCAGATCTGACACCCCCTGAAAGCTGCACTCAGTTGGGCTGAAGTTTAACACAGAAGTTTGGGTTTACCCATTTTACTGTAACTCCTTGCTTGTGTCTCAACACTGCCCAGCACACACTGGTTGTCTTGCGGTCCTGCCAGTACAGCTCACACATCTCTCATCTCCAAGCTACCACAGTAAGTGGTGGAAGTAAAATCTGCCAATTGCTACATAAGTGTTAAAAAGAAAGGACCAATCTCTCTGGTAATACACATGAACCATTAAATACACCAAATAATCTGACTTCAGATGAAGAGCAATTGTTCTTAACACAGATATAAACACCAGCAATTTACATCCTGTCCTTTTTGATGTCAAATTAATAACTTTACAGGTGGTACCAACCTTACAACGGTACAGAGAAGTATCATGAAACATGCTCCTGTTTGAGCCACACATCTCTATGCCAAGTGCTACACTGAAGACGCGCAACCAGCCGTGGTGTGGGAGCGCAGACCAGGAGCACATCAGCAAACAGCTATTTAGTAACAGTCACAGCTAGCTGACCTTCAGGCAGAAACTCAGCAACCCCATGATGATGACATTCCTGGCCCTGGATTGTCTGCAGCATTTATTTTGGCAGCGGTAAAGAAAATCCACTGATCTATTTTGACCAGGAAGCACTGATGAGGAAACCAGCAGAGACCTCGCTCCTGTCCAAGGGGCAGCCTGGAACACCCTCCCCTGGAAACCCACACGCGCCTGCTTCATCCGAGCAACACGCTGGGTTTCAATAATCAAGAGAAATAATTTTAAGATCTTAAAACCTAGTAGCGTGGCTTGCCTCAAAGCTGCAGCACAAAAGCAGTACCTGCCTAGAGACCAGGAACTTCATAAGCCCGGTGATGACAACCCCAAGCTCTCCTCCCGGGGGGAGGAAAACAGTGTGATATGCGCAGAGACTTCACAGCCCAGTCCTGTATTTCTCAGGACACAACTTGTCTGAAGCTAAGAAACCAAAGATGCTCTGTCTGGAAATGGCTTGTGTAAAAAGTTTGTTTGTTTGTTTGTTTTTACAAAAAGGACCAACTTCAGAAATAATTCTTGGGAACCTATCAAGAAGACAAACTACACATAGTTTTTATCTGAGGTACCACCTGGGAGTTTACACCAGTTTGCACAGGCACATCTTGCAGCAGTTCATAACCTCTGGTTTGGAAATGGCATGTCCTACACCTGCCAAAGCACACGCTCATTCTCTGAAGCAATCGGGTGTGATGTTAACACAAGGCTCTACGCAACCTTCTATCCAACAGCTGCTAAAAAGATCATCTTTTCTTGCAAAAAGCCTAAAACTTGTACAGATGACTGTACGAGCATGGGAACCTCCTTCTGCTCGAGCCCTGCAAGCACTTTTGCCTAGACACAGATAAAATTTTAATTTCTAAGTCACGTACCCTATGTGCCTTGGTGTCATCCACTGATGTGGAAGAGAAGTCATGAGCTGTATGAAATCAAGTTACAGACCATGCGCAGCCCAGAGGCTCTCGTTTCTGTTTCATTAACCCTCTCCCCGATAACAGCCAGCATCGGAAACATCAGCGCCTGTATCGAAGTCATCTCAAAATGGTTCTCTCCACACAAGCTGCGTTGAACCCACAGACGTGGCCATCTCCATAGCAATGAAAAGGATCTGAAGAAGTAGCTAAGCTCCCAGCTCCCACCTCATACCTGCGGGGCCAACCTGCAAACACCCACCACCAACAACACATGCACCATGGGCTGCCCGGAGAGCGCTTATAAGGCTTGAACAGGGTTATCAGTTTGTTTGATGTAATCAACAACTGTACCACGTGCACATTAGAATGAACATAGAGACATCTGCAGAGTTTGATGGATGAGCTGATAGCAGGCGAATTATAGAATCCATCTGGTTGGAAAACCATTGTCATTTTCAGCTAAAAATCACATTAGCGAACTCATATCACAACTTGGTACTATTTAGCTTCAAACTAGAATACCAGAGTAAATGGTATCCTTTTTTCCTGGAGAGATCTTGCAAAATATTCAGTAACTCGACACTAATAGCAGTATGGAGGAGTTCCCCCCCCTCTTTTTTTTTTTTTTTTTTTTTTTTTTTTTAAAAACACACCAAGTGCTTTACTTAAGTCTGAGAAAAAAAGGAAGGAGGTTTTTGCCTATCTTGCAACAAAACCTCTCAAGATATGGGTCTGTTCTGCATCAGGAGAGTTTCCTAGTAAACGCATGAACAAGTGCTTCTCCGAGAAGCAAGTTTATAAATCCAGAGCATCAGTAAGGCCTGACGAAGCCCAGAACTTAAGAAGCCCTAAGTCAAGGTCTGGTTATTAAGTGTGAGAAGAGATAGAGAAGCAAAGCTGGGGAAAATCTCACACCAGACAGACACTTGCAACGGTACCCAGAGCCCCGGACGCTCCATGAGGCATCACACCGGTCGGTACATCCCAGGTGAGAGACACACACCAGACACAAACCTGAGGTGGGCCGGAGGGGAAAACGGTTCACCAGCAGTTCACATGGGCAGATTTCCCCTCTGGCTGCAGCTATCCAAGCGACAAGTGAGGCAGCAGGCACCAATGCACATACCTGCTCCCCTTTATAGCATCCAGCACCTGGCCACGAGCAGCGTCACAGCGTGCCGTGGTCGCACCCATGCAAAACCCGTCCCTGGGAGCATCTCCACCCCATAACACAGGGAACACTGCCGCAGCTCCCAAACACCAACGGCATCAGCAGCTCCTTCATCCAAGGCTCTCCCATAACCTCCTGCTCGAACGCAACCCGCGTTCCAAGTCACACGTACCAGGGTTGAAAGACGAGCGAACGGTTCCTTCAGGTCAGAGGGGTGACAAGAGTTTCCCCGAGCAGCAAATCCAGCCTCCCCTCGGGCACCCCAGCAATGGCACCGGGGGCCAAGGTGACGCAGGCAGCAATGAAAGGACTTGCCCGGAGCTCAGATAGGAAACTTGTGGCGGAGTCAGAAGAAAACCCCGTTATCATGACTTCCGGACCCCTCTGCTAACCGCCAGACCACAAAACACTTTTATTGTAGGATAACATTACAACAAATAGCTATTTTCTGTTAGCAGAAAACCCACTTTGCAGTTTTACCTTTAAAAATGCATTTTTTACTCCAACTCCACAGGATTGCAAGCCAGCCCTGTGACGCAGCATAAACAATTTCTCCCTCCTTTGCATGCCCCAGTTTTATTAAGTAATCCCCATAAAAGCAATTACTGAGCTTTGGGCTGAAAAATAACTAGAAAAGAGAGACAGCAAATTCTGTGTATCTTCATTTGCATACAGATTCCCTCCCTCCCCCTTTCTAAGGTTTTTGCCATGAGGTCTTTTATGTCTCTTTCAATAATCATATAATTATATGATTCCTAAAGTACACGCTGGCAACACTTCAGGGGATTTTAGTCATTACAGGTGACAAGACGTTTCTCTCATGTCTAACACGCACTAGGATTTCCTTCCACTTCATTCACAGATAAGGTGGAGAGCCGAGCGACACCCCAAACCCTCTCCTAGACAGACTTTGGGGGCATCAGCCCTCTTCCTTCTCCATTACAGATACAGGGAAGTGGGCAGAACTGAAATGCAATGAACTTCAACCGGAATGAAGCATTTTTTCAATTAAGCAGCCCATCATTTTTCCCAGGCACCACGTCCAACTATTTTAATGGCTTTCACATTTTTTCTTTAATTTTACAATCTGAAAGAAATGCCAAGGTTCCATCAAGGACCAAGAACGCTGTAATTCCATTTCTTCCAATGGTTGCAAGTTATTAACAAGCTGTCAAAACACCGTAATTATTTTATATCAAGTTTGACTGATTCCATAAACATCTCTTAGCTGCACACTACCTTGAGTCTCGCTCCCCCTGAGTGCAAGTATGTGCTCAGGCTAAGTGGAGTAAAGAAGCTGTGCATCCTCTTTGACAGCACTGCAAGAGACATGAGCCACCAAAAAATCAACAGCAATAACACATTTATTAGCTGATGCACTTGATGTCACTGTAAGGCTCGAGACATTTCTTCCCTTAAAATTCTTTGGGGTTTTGGCTCCTCTGTAGAAATAAGAGCCACCAGGAAAGACACTACAGCCTCACAAAACAACAGGAGTGTTACAGAAATGACCTTGGTGTCCATCACCACGCCAGAGCCTGCTGGATAGCCAGAGGCCCAAAATGATCACGATTTGTTTCCCAACTTGGGCTGCACACTTCCTCCTAACCTAAGCATCTCCTCACTAAGTACAGGCTAGATCAGGGATACGCTAGCATCAGAGTAAATCAATCTATATTTAAAATTGGAAAAAAAAAAAACCTCACCAAACAATTACAGTCATATTTTTACAAAGCTAGAAAGAACATCTGTTGGAGAGGAAGAAAATGTGATGATATCCAACCACGAACACTATAAACGTCCCATTTAGACTACAGGCGCAAGTGCAACATATATACATATATGTATTTTCTCTTTATCACAACCTGTCCAGAAGAGAGCAAGGCAGGCTGTGGACAGAGGAGAGGAGCCCAAGCACAGTGCCTGGCAGTCCCCAAAATAGAACATTTGACTTCAAATTGCCAGGTTTGTGTGGCACAACTATAGATAGCCAGTACAAGATTTAAAAAGCTTTGCTCTGAGCACAAAGGGAGAGACAGGAATGGTGCCATAAGCCCATGTTTTGCAGCCAGTAGTGCAGGGAAATCATTTTGATCCCTTCAATCCCCTTATCCATGCCAACCACTGACCTTGCAGATGCAACTTTTGTTCAAGTTTAGTCCCTTTTTGGCTCGAAGCAAGACAGAGCTACATCGGAAAGGCTCTCCGTTCATCTTGGATCACACCAGCACACAGCTGCCCCTGCGCTCCTCCTCACCAGGAATTTCTGAACTTTGGGATCCAGTCACTCAGTGCAAAATAATTAAGCTACAAAAATTGACATGCACCCATTTGCCTGTCATTAGGGCTCGATGTATCTGCTGGCCTGGCTGTTCCTGCCCAGCTTACACAATTCCTTGCACCAGAGGAACTGGACCGACAACTAAAGGCAGGTTTTTGCCCAGGCAGCTCAGGAGCTGTTTAACCCTCTCCTCCACTTTAAACATTTTCAATTAATGGCGTAAAGACTGATTCTCCTTTCAGCACCTGAACAGTATTCTTTGCTCGTTTTGGAAAAGAGACTATTTTTCAAGGAGATGGAACAGGGCCGGTAAAACAGTGCTCTGACTCTCTTCTCCACGCGAGGAGCAGGGCTGGAGCGGTCACAGCCCCCGTTGTGCTGCACACCGCAGAGCCAGAAGATATTTAAACAGCAAGAGCCACTTCACCTACATAAAACTCTTTTATACCTTTACCGTGATAAACTGGAGGCATTAAAGTGCAGTGAATTGGAAATTGTTCTCACTTACAGCTGGATGTTCACATACAGCTAACACTACGACGCACGTCCTACGCACTGTATTTCAACTCTTTATTTAAAAAAATAAAATATTGCATCAAGCAGGACACAGTGTTTCAGTTCTGCTGATACCGTTCGCTCTCAAGCACCGGCTGCGGGATGTTCTCCGTGACTCATACCACCGGGACACAGACCAGACACAGCAATAAGCACATTTCAGGAGCACTTTCCAGCCAAGGTGCGCACTGGTTTAGGATCTATACACACACAAAGCCCACCAGGTCCAGCTAAGCCTGGTGCAGGGGGAGCAGCCTGGAGAATGCAACACCTTCCACTGAGAAACAGAAAGCAGGAGGATACAGAGAGGAAAAAAAAAAAAAAAAAAAAAAAACCACCCCAAAACTTTTATATCAGTGTAACTGTCTCCAGTGCAGGCACTGTATCTCTGTACCTGTATGGATTTTTAAAGAGGTAGGGTTGTACGATAGGTACATCAGCTCTTCTGCAGAGCAAGCAGGAATCCAGCAAAGAAACAAAGTGAAATAGGCCAGGCTGGTCTCCTCCTACCTTGTTCACCCTTACTTTCCCAGAAAGTAACATTGTGATAGTCAGTCTCCGCTCTGTGAAATAATTGAGATAAACAGTAAAAAGTGCATCTCATTATCACACTGGGATAACAGTAAAGTGTTCAGTACTTACTAGACAAGAAGTCAAATGCACTACTGCAAGTGAACATTAATTTGGAATCAATATAATCTATTATTGGGGTGAAATGGAACTAAATTTATCACATCCCTTTTACAAAAAAAAAAAAAATATCTCTTATCTGGGCAATACAGAGTACCTTACATTTCCTAAATATGATATAGTCACATTTTTTTTAATTCATTATAATTTATCTTCTGGAATTCTCTGTGGCAGTAGGTCCCACTGACATTTCAGCAAGCTTCATCTCACGTTTTACCCCAGGTTTCAGACTGCTGAAGAAAGACTGAGCAGTTATGCTACAGGAAACTATTTTGGAAAAAGTAGGTAAGATATTAAGAGATCTTTCAAAAACTCCAGACAGACAGAGTCAAGTGCATTCTGAGCTAAAAATGAGACCTCTGGTAGGGATGAGGGTGACCCCTGAGCTGCGTTGAGATTTTCACAGCCAAGTCTCAGGTACGCGAGCTGTTCCCTTTCTCCGATGCCACTGCGGGCACTTTAAACGCAGGAGCAGTGGCCTGACCCAGGCTGCAGGCATCACCCTGGTCGGGGCTGGACGCGTTGCTCCTGCCATGCAGCTCGCTCCCCTGTGCCCAAACCACCCGCAGATCCTGGTGAGGTTAAGATCTCCGGCTCCACCAGCAGAGCTGGATCCCTCCTCATCACCACCCACCACCCCACCACGGTCTGCAGGGAACCAAGCTCCCCTCGGGCAACCGAGCGGATACTTCAGGCTTTCCAGCGCTCACCCCTCGGTTTTAGCTCTGCATTAACCACCTCTTATTCCCTAACAACAACAAAAATACCTTAAGTACTTGCTTCAGACAAGATGCCAAAAAATCAACAGCTAGGAGAACAAATCAATGGAGACTAACAAGCCTTCGGGAAAACCAAAAGGCATTTAGAGCCCTTAGAGCACCATCCAGAAAATCATCAGCTTTCCTGAGGTTAAACACACTTTTTTAAAGGAATAACCGGCCATCAGAAACACTAACTCGATACACCATCGCTTGACAATTAAGTAGAAGGGAAAAATACTTAAACATCTAGAAACTTGTTTTAAAACATAGGACTAGCTATGGAAAAAAACTAAGCTGCAAAGTACATATACAAAACTGTGATGATAAATGAGAAGTTACATAGCTAGGTCAGTGGAACCAGCACAAAACCTTTGGAACAGGAAGCTGCAGTTAAATACACTGGTTTTCTTATCACTGTGAGATCAGAGCAACAGTAACAGTACAGTGTACAACACACATGTGAAAACAGCCTTATCAAGATAACGCTGAAGAACTTATGGATTGTGTCCAGCAGTCTACTATCATCATTAGGCTTCCTAAACTCTGCTCCACTCAAGTGCAAACTGCAGAGAAGGGACTGCTGTTTAGCCCTGACAGACCCCCCGGATAGGAACAAAAAAAAAAAAGACTGGGGAAAGCGTTGGTCTCCTTCAGGTCTGCAACCAGACGCAGTTTGGCGCATACGGGCAGCACCGCAGCCTCAGCACCACCCACACGGAGCCACGGTCGGCCTCTCTCCAGCACCGGGATCTGCTTCTGGACAACACCTCACTCCATACACATTTGTGAGCAGATTCTCCACACCATTCTATAAATAGGTCAAAACATTCCTAAAAAAGCCATACACGCACACCAGGAAAGCTAAAATTTCCATACAGCGTTCCAAAGCTTTGCTGGAATCTGTAAAAATGATAAACAACAGCCAAAAAGAAAACACAACCCCTTGTCTTTACAACCACTTTGGGAGAACAATTGCTCTCAAAGATCACATTCATTAACATTCTGATGAAGTTCCCTTTTAGCGCTGTTTTTCATACTTGAAAGGAACAGCTATGATCAGAGAGAGCCCTCAACTACCGACTCACTCATTTAGATTCTCTCGCTCTGATTCACCAATCACCTTCAAGAATAATTAGCAGCTTCGCCTGAACGTAATGAATATACACACATGCTCACATACATGCCATTCATTTCGGAAGGTGGCAAGAAATCCCCCATTTCTCAGCCCGATGGCTTTTCTGCCCCCCCCCCCCCTCCCCCTCCCAGCATGGGAACCATCTCCTGGGCAGCACCGTCACCTTCTCCAGTTTCCCAGTAGCCGCCCGTCCTGCTGACCACCCAAGCCAGCAGGTCAGGGCACACTAAGCTTCCAGGGTGTTAACTCCAAAGCTGTGTTCAGTGGCTGGGTATTAAAAAAAACACAAAACACCACCACTATACACACACATCAGCTGCACATAACCTGTGTTGGAGCCAGATTTATACAAGAATATTCAGGGGAAGGATGGGAAAGGAGAAGTTTTAATTTCTTATGCAGAGAAAGTGGCTGCTGCTGATCTGTCTGTGGGCTTTCTTCCCCCCCTTAATTAAAGAAATTATATATAATCAGATCTGTCTTTATGTGAAAGATGGTAGGATAGGGGATCTTTAACTCACAAATAAGTATCACAGAAACAAGATGCAATATTTTCAGATGACAACTGCCAAAGGAAACATTGCCACATGAGTTAAATCAAAATCCAGAACGCTTAAAATTCATACCAAAGAGCTAAAGGAGACTTCATAAAGCCATGCGCCAGTATTAACCTTAACTGCTCACACCCCCAGGTCAACAAGAAGGAAGAATATATACACATATATATTTATTCTATGAAGTACGCTTTATTTACAGGAACAGCAGTGGTGAGAATTTTCCTCAGTGGGGAATTCAAAATATCTTGAGATAACAAGAGAAACAAACAAAAAACCACCTTACATCTCCCAAATGCTTCCACCATTAAGTTCTGCCTAACCATTGAGAAATTTAGTCTCCAAGGGAAAGCCCGAAGCTTAGCTAACCTATTAAACATAATCACAGACCACTGTAACATCAAGGGACAAACAAACCTCGAAGAACAACACACAAAAGGATCACAACAAACTACAATATACACAACAAAAGCTCCTTTTAGGATTAGATATTAAATAAAACAGACTTTTCGTTCAGTACTGTCCCTAGGCTGCCTACTCACTTTTATTCCTGCTCCCACCCCTCACGAACATAGGTTTCAATTCTTATTTATTTTCCAAATATCATCACAGCAGATTTTAAGAACAAATACACACGAAAATGCAAATCTTGCCCGAAACAGAAGAAAACTACTTGTTGCGGTCGAGTTCACTAGAGAACACAGCTCCACACCACACAAAATGACCCTGCCGTTTCAGTCATTTACATGGGCATATGTTGCTTTTTAAAGGAGTTTCACCTTAATAATCCCTTTCCCTTGCTCCTGCATCAAATCTGCCACACATCACCCGTGGTCAAAGGCAGTGCTGCATGGAAAAATCCACACAATGCAGAGTATTTTCTCCTTTTTAATGTTTCTGGGATTTACGAAAGGCACACCATCATCAGGGCTCTCCGAGAACCTCGGGTACAACACACCTTCTCGTTCAGCACCTGAAGGAAACGGGAATTCTGCTCACACTACCCCCTCTGAGGTGCCAACTGCCATAAGAGATGCTGAGGTGCACACATTCTCTTGCGTGCTGGTAAACACAGTAAAAATCAATTAATTTCAGGTGGTACTGATGTGTTTTGCAAGAGTTTGAATTGAAAGGGGACAGTTTTGCGAAGACTCATATATAATTTTTTTATTTTTATTTTAAAGAAAAAACACAAGTGCTTCCACAGACAGATGTACTGTGGGGGTGGCAGAAGTTTAAGGTCACCTTCTGTCCTCGTGCATCCCATTATCAAGGTTACGGTTTGGTTGATTTGATAACAAGGCTTATCCCATTTGAAGAACCCGGAGTTTTCCCCGTCAGCCCTGGAGGGACTGCACTGTCATTTGAATTCTATTTCCTGATAATGTGCTCATCATGGTAGAAAATTTCTGCAGGAAGATGAATTTTACTTTCTTCACTGACAGCTCAGTAGAGACTGAGGGGTTTAATTGGACCTATCTGCTGATGCATATTTGACTAAGAGCATGCCCAAGAAAAACAAAAAAAAAAGGTGGTACAGACAGGTCTGTGGCTTGTCTCAGAGGCGCACGAAAGTGGATCACTCGCTCATTATCAGTTCTGCGTAGACAAAGCAGTTGCCTTTCCTGTTAGGACAACACCCCACAAACGATGCCGCAAAAGGCCAAAGAACAGCCATGGCCAAGCTAACACAAACCACTCCGGTACCTGCACATTGCTGGGTTCAGCATCCCCCCCCCGAGCACAAGCCCAGGCTCCCCGAGCAAAGGTTTTGTCACCCTGACACCAAGGTAAATGGTCAAGGCCACTGCTGCCACCTCCGTGGCACCATCTCTGGGACTTTAAGAAGTTGGTTCTATCAGCAAAAAACTCCCGACAGCCACGATGGCACCGGAGCTCAGAGGCCTGTGTGGCAGGAGGGCTGGGGAGACGCGAAACCCACAAACAAAATGGGATCTCAAAGCTTGAGCCAAAGATGTTAGAGATCCCAGGACAAATCTGAGATTATTCATTAGCCCGCACAGCAGCCTTCGTCACTGCCAGGCGGGTTAATAGGTACACGAGTGACAGGAAATCTGAAGCAGGGAGAGCACCCAAAACTTTGCCCACGTTTTTTACCATGCTGTGACAAAGACAGTGGGCAAAGGCACCAGGATTGCTCATATTTACTGGGAATTCACGTTATTATGCCCATCAAGTGACTTGGTAGGTGCTTTCTCTTGACAACTCACTTCTTCCCCTCGTACACAAACAAAACAAAAATCAAAAGCCAAAGTCTTAGTTTGTCAATGCCCCTCTGAAAATATTAAATTTCCTGCTCTGCTTAACTTAGCTCAGACAAGGCAGGCGGTATTTGCTCAGCAAATATTGTTTGTAATAAGTTAGACAAGCAATATTTTTTGCCAGCCTATTAACACCAGAAAAATACGTACAGTCAACAAGAGATGAAGAATTTGTTCAATTACTTCAAAAATGGGAATTACAACCAAGGGATTATTATCCATTTAAACATCTCTTTTCCACAAAATGTCAAACACTAGCCATTTGCTAACAATCTCCGGAGACAGATAAAGTAACATTTTGGCAATGCAAACACAAACTCCCCGAGCCGGGGGGGGGGGGGGGGGGGGGGAGGGAGAAGCTCCACCATTCACAACAATACCGGACCATCCCAACACGACGGGAATATTTTGCAGCCCCTCCATCAGACAATTAAAACCCCCCAAACAAACGTTTGACTTGCCCTAAGTGATAGTTAACGCCAGCCGGAGGGAGAAGGGGGGGGACACAAGGAAAAGGGGGGAGGACACGCAAGTTGCCAGCAGCCGGGCTGGCTCGCCACCCTCCTGCCCGCAGCCCCGAGCTCCCTCCGGGCTGACACCAGGATTAATGCACGTTAATTGCTATTTGCAAAATTCAGCAGGCTGAAAGCGCCGCGCTTCCTTTTTCAGGTTGGGTTTGGTTATTTTTTTTTTTTTTAATTATTCCCCCCCCCCCCCCCCTCCCCCCGGCTTCGCAGGAGGGAAGACCCCCCCCGCCCCTTCTCCCCTCTTACCTCCAGCGCTTCCAGGGTGTTGAAGCTGGCTATGGCGAAGCCATCGATCAGGTCCTCCTCCTGGGAGCTGGACTCGCGGCGGCGGCGGCGCGGGGGCCGGGCGGCGCGGGCGGCGGGCGGCGGCCCCCGCGGGGCGGTGCAGTTCTGGCCGCCGTTCTCCTTGCCGGGGCTCGGCTCCTTCTCGGAGCCCGAGGAAGGGCTCTGGTTCCGCGGGTCGCGGGCCGCCGCCTCCCGCCGCCGCACGCGGTCCCGCTGCGACCTCGACCTCCGGCTCTGCCGGATTTTCCCATCCATTGCCGAAGAAGAAGCAAATCAAAACAAAATTTTAAAAATAATAATAATAATAAAAATAATTAAAAATTAAAAAAAAATAAAAAAAGAAGGCCGGGCGCGGGGAGAAGGGGGGGTGTGGGGGCGGGAGGGAGGGGGCGCGGGGGGGGGGGGGGGGGGGGGGAAGAGAAAAGTCGCCCCCCTCCAACTCACCGCTTCCCCTCTGCAAACCCCGGAGCCCTTAAAAAATTAATAATAATAATTAAAAATAATAATAAAAATTAATAAAAATCAACAACAACAACAACAAAAATCCTGCTGTTCAGACCCTCGGATCCAGGGCGATGATAATCCACAGAGCAAGGCTGGGTGGCGGTGGGGCGAGCGGCACACACACACAAAAAATATTAAATCCACGGAATGACCTTGACAAATTTCCACACACCCCCCGCCCCCCCCACCCCCCCCCAAAAAAAAAAAAAAAAGCAGAGCCGGGAAGAGGAGGGGAGGGGGGAAAAAAAAAAAGAAAAAAAAAAGAGAGGAGGAAGGGGGGGGGAAATCTATCTGGATCAGGACGAGGACACCTCGGGTTCACTCGGCGCGGAAGAGAGAGGCAGATCCAGGAGGCTCGACCCAGCTCGGGATAATCCAGGCGCGGCGCCCCCTCCCCGGGGGCAGCGCCGCTGCGGGGCCCCGCTCCGCGCCGGGGGAGGCGGCAGCCGCCGCCGCTCTCGCCGCCCAACTTTCTTGCCGCGGAGCGAACCAGACAATCCCTGGGCAGCCCCCGCCGCCGCCCGCTGCTGCTGCTGCTGTCGCCGCCGCCCGCCGCCGACCCCTCCTCGCCGGGCGCCGCCGGCGGCTCGCAGCCCCCCGCCGGCGCGGCGCGGGGGCCCCCACCGCCGCCGCCGCCGCCCGCTGCCGGATGGCGCTCGCCCGCCCGCCCCAGCCCGGCCGCCCGCGGCGCGGCGCGGCGCAAGCCCCGGCCCCCAGAAGCCGCTTCAGTCGGCGCTGCCCGGATGCCGCCCCATTCTCCCCGAGCTGGGACGCGGCGCTAGCACCGCCCGGCCGGCCGCGCATGAGCAGGGCTGCCAGCTGCGCGTCATTCCCCGGCGCAGGCCCGGCCGTGCCCCCGGCCCCCCCCCCTTCCTCCTTCTCCTCCTCCTCCTCCTCCTCCTCCTCCTCCTTCCCGCCCCGCCGCCGCCTCG
Source organism: Vanellus vanellus (assembly GCF_965231255.1). Classification (NCBI taxonomy): domain Eukaryota; kingdom Metazoa; phylum Chordata; class Aves; order Charadriiformes; family Charadriidae; genus Vanellus; species Vanellus vanellus. Next base: position 9,196,376 of record NC_138921.1, read on the forward strand.
CTTCAGCGCGGAGCGGGGTGGGGGGGCGCTGCCGCGGCCCGCCCTCACCCCCGCCGCCGGGAAAAGTTTCCCCCCGGCCCGGCCTGGCCCGGCTGCCGCACCGGGGCCCGGACAGACCCCCGCCCCGCTCCCGGACCGCGGGGCCGGCTGAGCCCCCGGAAAATCACAGAATCACGGAGTGGTTTGGGCTGGAAGGGACCTTAAGGACCATCTACTTCCACCCCCCTGCCCTGGGCAGGGACACCTCCCACCAGCCCAGGTTGCTCCAAGCCCCGGCCAGCCTGGCCTTGAGCACCTCCAGGGATGGGGCAGCCACAGCTGCTCTGGGCGGCCTGCGCCAGTGCCTCACCACCCCCAGAGTGAAAAATTTCTTCCTAATATCTAACCTAAATCTCCCCTCTTTCAGTTTGAAGCCATTCCCCCTCATCCTATCGCTATGTGCCCTTGTAAAAAGTCCCTCCCCAGCTCTCCTGTAGGCCCCCCGCAGATACTGGAAGGCCTTCTCCAGGCTCAACACCCCCAACTCTCTCAGCCTGGCCCCATAGCAGAGGTGCTCCAGCCCTCACACTATCTCCATGGCCTCCTCTGGCCCCACTCCAACAGGTCCACGTCCTTCTGATGTTGGGGGCTCCAGAGCTGGAAGCAGCACTGCAGGGTGGTTTCTCCAGAGTGGAGTAGAGGAGGGGAATCCCCTCCTTCGCCCTGCTGGCCACGCTGCTGGGGATGCAGCCCAGGATGCGGTTGACTTTCTGGGCTGCCAGTGCACATTGCCGGCTCCTGTTGAGCTGCTCATCCACCAACACCCCCAAGTCCTTCTCCGCAGGGCTGCTCTCAGTCCATTCTCCACCCAGCCTGTGTTTGTGCTTGGGAAATGGAATGGGGGCCACTGCCAGCAGAGCCACAGGGCAGTGAGAAGGGCTGGCCAGGGCCAACGAGTGAGCAAAGGGGATGGGGGGGGAGGCGAGCTGGAGACTAGTGGGACCATGGACAAGCTGCAGGATGGGCTGGGGGTGAAACGATGAACCATGGGAGGAAGGATGAGCTGAAGGATGGGTTGGGGGTCGAAGGATGAGCCAGGGACAAGCTGATGAGCTGGGGGTTGAAGACAACCTGAGGGACACAGGAGGAGCTGAGGGATACAGGAGGAGCTGGGGGACACAGGAGGAGCTAAGGGTTGAGCCAGGGAATAATCTGGGGTTCAAGGGACAAGCAGGGTGTGAGCTGGTGAAGAGGGGACAGGGACAGAGGAGCTGGGCAGCCAGAGCTGTAGGTGGGACATGGAGCAGCACAAGGGTTAAGGCCAGGGTCATGGAGACGGAGGCAGGAGACCCTTCCCATTCATCACCCCCTGCTCCCCATCCATCTGTCTTGCTAAGGTTTCCTTCGGGCTCTGCGACGCAGGAGGAGGCTGCAGTTCCCTTCTCATTTCCCTGCTGTTCCGGGCCCTCTCTTCTCTCCAGGATGGCCTTGGCCAAGGCTTGGTCCCTGGGCGCTTCCCTGGAAAGGGGGCCAGCTTGGTACCCAACAGAGCAGCTGTGTGATGCCCAGCCCCAGAGACAGCGCTGAGGGAGGTGTGCCTGGATCAGGGCCCCGGCACAGAACACTGGTTGTCCCACGTATCGCAATGGTAGCAGGACCTAATCCCTCTGTTATCATCTTTTATTGCACGCAGTCAGATATTGCTGCACGTTGCCATCACTCCTGGGTACTCCCTTCCTTGCCTGTCGCTGGCTTTGCTCCACTGGACTGGCTTGGCTCCACTCCTTACATCTTCAGCTGCTTTTGCCTTCCCCGGGGGTTGGTCTCCAGTTCTGGTTGTGAGAGAAGTTAGAAGGATGTTGTGAAATAAAACCTAAAGAAGTCCACTGAGCTTCTTAAATAAGCAGGAAAAAATCCATGAAGGCAATTCAGTGTTAATGGGAGCCGTGGTAGTCAGGGAACCCAAAAAAGTCTCGTGCCGCCTGCTCCCACTCATGTTCCCGTTCAGTCATCACCAGGGATGGTGGCTTCCTCAGGCCCCCAGCAGCGGGCAGGCTGGTACCTGGGTGTCTAAGGCAGTCACCAAAGGCTTTGACGTGGGGACTGCAGTGCCCACCTTTCCTTGGTTTTCTTACATTCCTGATTTAATTGCAATAATGTAGCAGTCGAAAATTAGCCTCCTTCCACCTGGCCCCAACAGGTTCTTTTTGAAGAATGTCTGGTGTCTGGTGACAGCTTTGCCCTACCTTACTTAAACAAGAGCTAAAATAAATATCATATTTTTAAAATGTAGCATAAAAACGTCATTTAAATTTAAGCAATTTAAAATCAAATGTAGAAATCCCATGTGTAGCACAAAGCCTCTTAACGCAAATAGTCAGTCATGCATTGCATGCCTCAGTCACACTTGTATTGGTGTCATTTGTGTCCTAATAAAATCCTATAATCTTTTGCGTGCCAATTAAACAAGGAAGATAGCTAAGTCTAGCTGCTTCCTTGGGTAATTGCAGGCTAGTGTGGAGTCAGTTATCTACCATGGGTTTTGCTGGACTGTGAATTTCCAACGGGGTATTTTCTCTCCTGTTTCCTTAAGGGACGGTACTATAATTTTTTAGATGTATGGTATTTTAAAGCTATAACCAAGATCCAGGGGATTGTTGTTAATGAAAGATCTGGAGTTCAGATACACCCAGTTAAACAATGGATTGAGCTTAACAACTGTATTTGCTTTACCAATATTTTAAGAGTCACTTTCTAGAAAAGAGCATTTACACTGGCTATTTTTACATTTTTGAGCCCGTCCTTTAATTTACAAAGTAATTTCTATGTTGCTTGTAAGTACATCATAAGGGTAAGCTGTTAAAAAAGAAACTGGGGAATTTATAACAGTTTCTCTTGATAGCACTCATTTCAGTCCCGTTGTGCTTTAGGTCCACCATCATTAATATGCATTTCTAGTTCTCTTTTTTTCAATCACTTCCAAATTTGCTGACCAACAAGGACAGTGGAAATTGCCTGTAAAGTTCCTTTCTTTATTTCCCGTCAGCAGGGTCATCAAGATTCTCATCCGGCTTACGTGTTTACGTACAGGAGTTTAATGTCACTGTGAACGTAAACTGAAGGTGCCTTCTGGAGAAAGTTGTGAATATAGGGGTTTTTCAATTAACTCCACAAATTCAGCAGCACTATGCTTATCCATGTTATCCCCAATTTTGTATATATGTATATTTTTGTTGAAAGACGCAGCAGAAGGGTCATACAAAGGAATTAACAAAATCAAACAGTCCACACATGAAGGGATGCCTCTGCTTGAAACAGCATCTCCGAATCAGTCGTGCCTTTCCTTCCACCGAGCCAATTTCACATTTTCAATAGAAGGCAGACCTACAGTGACTCTTTCCCCCCCGCCGCCCCCCCAGCATCAAATGGCTTTCTGCACAATGATATTCATCATGTTCTAACTCCAGGTGAATGATAATGGATCGGAGGGAATGAAAACAGATGGATGTTAAAACAGGCAATTCCCTGCCACGGACCTGGGAGCCCTCCACTGCTGCCTAGTCTGTTCATTCGGTTCATAATTGTATTAGACATTCCAACAATAGAGAGGCCTTCTTCATTAATCCTGAATTTACTGAAAAGAAGCTTTGCAGACTATAGCTCTTTCGGTGCTCAGACAACACCAGGCAAAATTCACCCCAGGCTTAAATGGATAAAACTCAGCTGGAGAGAAACTAGCACAGAAAATGCCAAAAGAAGCAAGAGGTGGGCCAGTGAGACAAGGAAGGAGGACAACCTAGCAGGACACGCTCCAGCAGCTTCGCAACAGAGCTGCAGCTTAGATGACACCGAGGAAATTTATAGACAAAGCTCTCCTCTTGCTGGAGCTCAGGCATAGCTGAACTTATCAATATTGCACCCGTGTTTGAGCTGATTTTCCCCTTTTGGCACCCAGCCTCCAGCTAGCCACGGGAGCCAGCGGATGCCAGTCCCTGCCATGTGATGGGCCACAACCTTCCTGTCACCCTGGTCTGCATCAGGTGACTGGGGCTAAGCAATACAGATCAAGTCTCGGGCCAGCTGTCCTCTGAGTCAGACCTTGATTACAATATTGACATTAACATTTTAATCACACGCACGCTGCTGCAGATTTTAATGACCAACTTGCTATCCTTTGCTTTTTGAGGCTCGGGAATTAGACCCTTGTTCATAGCCCGAGCGAGCGCAGCATCAGAACGGCGGTTACCCTAGCGGTAAACGTGGCATTGCCCTCGCCACCAGCCTGCCCCTGGACATTAACCTGGCTGGCACTGGAACACCTCCCTGGAACGGGGACTTTGCTCTCAATTACTCTATTCCTCTGTCTGGGGCAGGACTGGAAGTTACGAAAAGAGGAGAAAAGGCGGTGCTTTTGTATTCTCTGTAGCCTGAGGCGATGTGAAAATCTACCCAGTCCTTGTCTAGCTATCATTTTCGGATTCCCAGGGACTTTAAGCAGAGCGGAGTAATCCAGAGATGTTTCCTTCGTCCAGTGGATCTGGAAGCAGTGCTGCTCTTACACATTCCCTGCCCTGTGCCGTCGGAGCAAGGTGAAGAAACGTCAGTGCAAAGGAGAATCAGCCCCCATGTCTGTGTTGTTCCCCTCTCCCCAAACCTGCTCTGCAGTCTGTTGCAAACACCGCGAGCTGAATCTGCGAGGCCTTGCGCTGTTTAAGACAGTCATCTCCGAGGTGGAAGGACAGCCAAAAGGTCAGGATAAATAAACTGAATATGAAATTGCTTAAGGCAATAGAAAGAGACCACAGGCTTTCCTCGCAGTTCTGGCATGCGCCAGAACATACTTCAGGATGTTAAATAAGCTGGTTTTGTGTCGCTGGGCTTAGCTATTTTCTGTTGTTTCTCCCCCTGCTACCCCAATACTTTGCTAAAACGATCGGGGCTTAACTGCTCGGTATCCCTTCCGCAAACACGGGCTGCCTTTATCACTTGTTTCATCGTGGTCATTTGCACTGAAAATACATAATCACTGTCGGAGTACAAAGAATCATTACGAATAATTAGTTACTTCCAATATGGCAAGTCAGTCTCATAAATCTTGAATATTTGGCTTTGGTTTTGGGAAGAGATTCCTTAATGGCTACACTTGTGAGACTCTGTTAATTGATATAAAATTGTATTCAAAATTAAATTTGTTTTAACGGATCTAAATCACCCCAATAAATCAGCTTCAGCCCATCTGCTTTAAGGGTTCAAGTACACTTTTTTTTGCGTGTGTTTGGGAGACAGCGTGAGCTTGCAATCAACGCCTAAAGGGCTGGATCTGACCCTCCCCTCGTTTACTAACCGCTTCCACATGCCGACGTGGGGGTGGTTTTGCTGCCCTGAGAAGGCATAAAGGAGGGGGCAGAGGCTGTGTTGTGGCTGGTGTGTAAGAGAGGAATTGTCTCCCTCTGTTCCGAGTGAGCAAGGGAGAGGAGAGGGAATTTTAATAAGAAAAAGGAGGAGTTCAAGTCTACCTGTGATAGTTTGATATTGATGTTTTATATTTTTATGGGCTATAGCAGTGTGATTGCTGGCTCTTATGATGCTCTTTTTTCTTCAGAGAAACCATTGTTTTCATCGGATATTGTGGGTGAGAGAAGGTGATAGTTAATAACAGCAGCTTAATTTTACTTGACTCTATTTAGCTCCTGAAATTGTTCTAGGCCAGGATGTTTTTATCTTTATCCTTATTTTAAACTGGGGAAATGGAAATACTGAGAGAAAGCCCCAGTATTCCTCTCCCATAACTTCTTCGGTAGGCTGTCTTCCTCACCCGTGCAGTGGTGAGCACAAACGCTTCCTGAGAGCCTGTGTGGTAAAAATCTGTTGGAAGAATTCCCCATTTGCATCCTGTCTGCTGTTACTGTCTGTTATCTTAAATCTCTCTCTAACTTTTTTTTTCTCCTCCAGAGATTCTTTCTTGCCTACTTCATCCCAGCAAAACTTTCCCCACCCTTCTCCTACCTAAGTTGTTGGCCTGTATTTTTTTGCCTGTCTGATCTCCCTCGGGTTCTAGCTGTCGAACTTGTTCCATGTGGGCAGGCTCCGACTCCTGCCTGCAGCCTTATGAAGTTTGATGCTCTCTGCCCGGGGATTTGCATGCGCCTGGGTCGGATTGCAGGAGGCTGGGAGCCTTTGCCGGGTGTGCGCTGCCTCTTGCTTCATAGCTGTAAAATCTGAAAACTGCCGCGGCTGTTGTCGGGCCCCACAGCGCAATGATCGGTAGCTAATACTGTGTCTTGCTTGACTAGGTATGCCTAAATCCTGTTGGGCTCAGTGATCTATTTAATGATTCTTTAACTTGCTAGTGTATAGCCACCTTCTTCAGCGCTCAATGTGTCGTGCAGTACGTGGTATTTAGGGGTGAATAAAAGTGAAAGTCTTCTCAGTCATCATCTTCATTGGGTGCAACTATTGCAACTGTTGGAAATTTTCCTTGGGATAGAAGTTGCTTCTGTTTCCAAGTGTGTTTTAGGTTGTGCTCATTTTGCTCTTAAATTTGTTAAAGTAATGCATTGCATTTTAATCTCTCGGTGTATGATATCAATCAGCCAACAGCTGAAAGAAAAAGCTCTTAAACCAAAAAACCCTACTAAACAAACAAACCCCCACCCACCTTGGGAAACCTGAAAATTAAGACTGTAAATATGTTTGTCTGTCCTAAGCCTGGAAACTGGGGGGTTGGGGTGTTGAGGAGCGATTAGTAAAAACTAACTCGGAGAAGATCTATCTGGCAATCTACAGCTTCCAGGGCTCTCCTAATAAAGGCTGGGGAGGGTGTGCAAATGTAACTTAACACGTGGTCAGCTACTTTATGATAAACAGGGGCTAAAATGTTTCTGCAGTATTTCCTCCATTAATATTTTGTCTCTTTAAAGCAACCATCAGGAAAATGTGTCATCTTAATTACAGTATCTGGGAGCAAGGAGTTTACTAGTATCTACGTAACTTGCTAATGAAGGCTTCTCTGTGCTGGGGATTTTGGCTCCCTGTGTACCAGCAGCAGGCTAAACACGCGTGTAGACTGGCAAAATCACAATGATACATAATTTATACTGGGTCAAGTTACCCTTCGTGGAAAGTAGGTGAGCTGGACAAGTGTTAAACAGGGCTTCACCCTCCCCGTTGGTGATGGCTATAATGGGGAATTTATTCCCAGGGTGGACAACGCTTAGCAAATTACTGCGCAGTTGTATGTCCTGATGTCTTTGGGTGGTCAGACCAACTTTGCACGAGCCAAATCAGAAGTGGATTTGAAGATATTTAGGAGAATATAATAGTTAAAATGTTGGCTTGGCTGCCTGGAATCATTTTGCAAAGAGAAAAGTAGAACTGGAAGCTAAATACAAGGAAAACAGGAAAGATTGAAATGGATCACTCGCTGTTAGAGTGAGTGTGTAATAAGGACTGAATTATTCTTAACAGAGGACTATTTTTTGCATGCACCTCATTCTATTGCTAATCTTTTGTTGTTGTTCATCTGATTTGCTAATTTAATTTCACTTCTGCAAAGGAAGCAAGGAGCCTCAATTTATGAGGGGGCTGCGAAGGGCCTTTGGAAGGAGGTGTATTGAATTTCAGAAAGCATTTTACAAGAAGGAAGCATGCCACAATCTTGTGCTATAGGACTTCCTCTGGAAGCATATATTTCTCCCCCATAACTCTTTTGAACAGTTTTATACCACACATGTTTCAAGAGAATTAAATCAATAACAATCTGTACCTTTCTAACCTGAAATGCAAGCTCTGCACGGCAGGAGATCAAGCTATGCAATTAACTGTTGTCCTTTCAAAGGAATTCTGACAGATATTTATAGTTTACTGTATTCCATTTTCCTGCCATTGGAATATAACAGTACAACTGAATGCAGCTGACTGGAACTATGAAATAATTATAGCAATAACTATTTCCTTCTCTACTGGGGAACTCTTGTAAAGTGCTGAATGTGGGAACTGCTGATGTTCTTACCTCTCAGAACTCGGTCCTTCCCTTTGGCTTGTCATGCATCCCCAGGTACGTCCCCCAAGAGAGATCTGTCGTATTCCATTACCAACAGCTTTTTCTAATGTCATGTTCCAAACCTCGCTTTCAACTTGACGTTGAATGAATCAACGCTGTACAAATAAAGACACTTTAAAAAGCTTTCTAAATTTGGGCATGGTCAGTGTATGAAGTGGAAAGACTTCTCTGTAGTAAAGCGAGTCGTATCTTTGTGTGGGAGTTCGGAAAAGTCTATTAAGAAGAAACTATGGAATATTACCAGAAGTGAATAGATTGGCATTTCAGTGCTAGGCACTTTGCAAATTTCAATATAAAGGCACTTATTTTATACCCTGAGCTGTCACTGTAACTTATGTGCTCATGCTGGTGACTTAGTAGCATAATGACAGGCCATTGTTACTAAGCTAATTAATTTTAAGCAATCTTTCCTAACAGTATGCTCGAGAATGACATTCATTTGCTGCAAACTTATGAGACATCGATGCATCAGGAAAATAGTAATGCTGAATCTTTACGCCACCTCTCTTGCTAGCTCAGTACGAGTCTCTTATCACAGGGTGTTTGCTGTGTTCGGCACTTTAGAGGCCTCTTTCACTAATAGTAATATCCTCAGGTACTTTGCTTTATGGCTGTAAACCAGCGGAGGCACACCGTACGTTCCAACCACCTGTTAGTTTTGCCACTTGACAATTTTTCGTCAAGTGGGTTGAAGGTCTGCAGATGGCTTAGCAGGACCTGACAAGCTGCGAACTGGGATCAGCTATAGCTGTTGCCTGACTGAGGTGCTTTGGGGAGCAGTGTGGTAGGGGATTGTGGTGTGGTGTGTTTGTTTAAAAAAAAAAAAAAAGTTCAGAAAGACCACAGTAGGGTAAGTAGAAGTAGAAAAGTCTCTTCAAATTAAAGAAAGTACTGGAATTATTTTCCTAACCATGTTTGCCAAGGGCTAGAAAAGAAGAAATGTCCTTCCACCTTTACCCACACGGACTAGGCACAAAGTTAAACCCTTCCTCCCAAAAGAAAAGAATGAGAATGGGGAAGAGAAACTATTCTCACTTTATTCTTACAGGTGGCACAGACTCCTTGTGGCTGTTGAGTAATATTGTATTGTGCGGCCGCCTCAGAAAGTGACGGCACTGAGTCATTCCTAGGTAACAGTTTTGGTTTGGAGTCCCTCCCAACTTGTGTTAAGACTGAGTGGATAAGCGGTGGTACTGTAACAAGAGGAAAAATCCAACAGCTAGCCTCTCCCAAGTTGACATTTCCTGGGAAGGTTGTCAGAAATGTCAACTCCACTAGAAGGAAAGAAGTTAAGGAAATGGAGGATGTCTTCTAAATTAACCAGACCTGGAAACTCCCCACATTAGTTTTTTTTTTTTCCATATGAAGCTCTTAGCCAGAACACATCTCTCTGGCTGCTAAACCCACTGGTGTAGTAAAACACCAGTCTGCAACCCAACCTGTGTGGCTCAGCTTCTGGAAGTTTGCTTCCAGAAGAGCAGAAGGTTTGGGTTTTCTGCGTGGTGAGCTGGTGTGTGCAGGAGGATCAATACTGTAGCTGAGAACTGCCCTCCTGAGAGGTCTGCAACAAACAGTACATTATTTATGTGCTCTTCTCACGTTTCCCTGTGCGTTATGTAAATACTAATCAAGGTGAAATTGGACTCAGCCATGTCTAATTTTGACTCCAGTTTATTTTGGCAATATCCAAGCAGAAGTCAGTTGCTAAATGGTCTTGTAGAGGGGCCCTGAGGTTTTCTAAGACTTCGCACAGGTTTAAGGCAGAGTCCCTGCATAGGCTCGTAACTGACTGTTGGAATCCCAAGAGCTGGTGCTCTGTTGTTCCCAAGCCTTGTGCTCTCCTTTGCTCACAGCAGGAATGGGAAAATATCAAGGCCTGTCCAGCCATTGCCCTTTGACTGCAGCTGGTGTTACTCATTTAGATAAGCAGCAGCATGTTTTATTCCATTTATTCAACATTTTGTTAGCTTTGCATCGTCTTCCCATATCCTTGAGTTTTTCTCTTTGTGTTTATGACTCTTTCAGTGTGTTTTTATTCCAGTTCAGCTGGGAGCAGGCGGGTTCTTTGGGAATACTTCATGGTTTTCAAATTGTTTTGTGGTTCCAGAGTCTAGTTTTGTAGTTTTGGTTGTTTGTATTTACTTATAAGACCATTGTATTTTTTTTCACCTGGTTGTAGATCTGTAAAAAAAAAAAAGAAAAAAGAAAATAGTGCCTTACCAACAGCTTTGCTAACCAAAGCCTCTTATTCATGTGTGGTAAAAGCTAGTGCACTGCAAGGCTTCCTTAACGTGCATGGGTGTGCCTGCCACGCAGGGCGGCTATTAGTTCTGCGCACGGTGATGGTTTCTGTGATGAGCATGACTTTCCCTATTGGGAAATGAACTGTGAACACCTACTCATTTTTCATAGGCCAAATTACAGTGATCTTTCAGCTCTCTGAATTGCCTACACCTCAAAAAGAAAGTCCCTAGGACCCTTTAGAGCGGTGCTAATGAAATAGCTGGGGCTGAGCAGCTATTCTGTGAGCAGGAACCACCTCTCTGCGTGTAGCCATTTGCTTTCTGCCCGGCAGACTTCTGATGTGCTTCATGTACCTTTCCACGCACACACCCTTTTTTGCACGGGGGCTTGAGGTAGCTTTTGGGTGCTTGTTGCTCAAGCTTTCTCAGCTGTGATTAAACCTCAGGAAGAGGATTTGAAGTCAGTGAAACTTTGCTTAGAGTTCTGTGTCGCTCTGAAAAGCTCGAGGGCAACAGCTAAGAGAAAACAAACTAAAGATGGCATTACTTTTTCTTGGGGAAGGGGAAAGCATTACCAATAGCATTGCTGCTAAAAAAGATAATACAAATTCAGACCTTGGAAACAAAGGAGCCTGACTCAGAATTATTCCTAATGTTGGACTTCAGATGCTTCCACACTTGCATCTTTGGATGATCATTACATTTTGTTTGTGCTTTCTAACTTAAGAGCTCCCCACTGGTACTTATCAGCTCAAAGATTTGTGCCTGAGGTTTTTTTTTTTCTTTCCTCCTTCTGTAGTTCTGGGTTTGTTCCTGACTTGGTCTAGTGGAAAAAAGGTGCTTAGTGGAGCTTTTGACTCTCAAAATAGCAGGACAAGGCCAGTAATAAACTTGTAATGGAGCAGTGCCCAGCAGATGGAGAGGACAGGGCCCTTGATGAAATGGGAGCTGTGGGATCTGTCTCATCAAGCAACTGTCACAGCTGTCTTCCTCCTCTAGGATGACCATGGAGAATTCACGCCAGTGCATGAACTTCTCCCAGTGAATCAGGTGTGTGTCTGTATACAAAGATAACTTCAGTCTATCTCTGATTTTCCTAATGTTACATCACAGTGTGTGTGTGTACACAGCTGTCTCTTACTGTCCTCAGGAAAAAAAAATAAAAAACTTTTCCCTCAATGAAGAGGTCTTTATGTTCTGAGGTTTTGACGCTATGGTCAAAACAATGAAAGGGTGTCCTTGAAGCCAAGCTTTCCGATGCAGCAGGACAGAAAGGATACTATCAGACAGTTTGAGCTTCAGCGCTATGCAGGTACTTAGAAGTGTACTCCATCGGTACTCTGATCACAAGACTGGCTGAAATCTTGCAGCCGTCAGCATGACGTTACTCCTGATCGCTTCCAGTGTGTTGAATAACTAATAGATGTTTTGAAAGGAGGAGTTAAATTAGCCTCCCAAAATTCACCTCAAGAATACAGGTTCTGTCTACGGCTTGGAGGTTAGGGTGTGATTTCAGTCCACTTTAACAGATCGCTAACACCTGGGGGTTTTTGTTTCTTTTTTCCCCGAAGCTGCCATTTAACTTCCATTTAGCTAGCCGTTAAACAATACCGTGTTCTTCTACAGCAAACAAAGTGAGTTGGCAGGTGACTGAGATCAGAAGAAAAACTAGTTATGTTTTTTTTTTTCTTGGTGGATGTGGCTTTCAGTTCAGAGCAAAGGCAGGCGCTTAGAAGTGTGTAATGAGAATGCTATAGGGTGAGTGTAGGTCTCGCATCAACTCTGATTACTTTGAACTATATGTATAAGCAAAGTTAAACTGCCACATGGCCAGCAAAACGAACTTAACCATTCAGTCGTCCTGAGCAGTAAAGAAGAGCATGTAATGACCTGGATTGCTTGTCAGAGACTGCAAAGGATGTTCATAATACATTTCCTCAAAGCAGAAAAAAAATATGGTCAGCGTCTGCTGGCTGCTGAATTCTTCACTGGGACAAAGTTGCTCAGCTTGATGCTAAGAAGCTGTCCCTGAAAAAAAAAAATAATAATGGGGGGGGGGAAGTGCTGATGAAAAGGGTGGTCTTCCAGTAAGCAGAAGGAATATGAAAAGCATATTGCCAGAGAGGGTATGTGCGGGGATTCAGCTGTGCTGTTGCTGGCTGGGTTTGCTGCTGCGTTATGCACAGTGCGCAGCTTGTGCCCAAAAGTGCGAGTGTCCAGTATATGTCAGTCATTTACTTGCCTCAGTTGCCTTTTTGGTTTTACCCCCCCATTTGGACTGCCTGTTCAGTAGGGAGCTGCTTTAGGGGACAGTAGGACTGAGCGCTGGAACTTGTTTGTAAGTACTTGCTTTATGCTTTGTGAGAACAGCTGGGTAGAAGGTATAAATGACTACAAATTGCCAGCCTATGCAAAAAGGTGTTTGCATAAATTATTGGAGAGCCCACTTGAACTTGTTGAGCAGGGCTCCCACCAGCATTTAGAGGTCACTTAACCCCCTGTGCGGGCCTGTTGTGGAGCCCAGTCATGCATTGCAGAATTAAATGAGTTCCACCATTTTTCTTCTGAGCGTTGCCCAGAACTGATGCAAAGTGACATCTGACAGCACAGGCAAAGCAGTGACAGTGCTCTGAGACACTAATAATAGCCGTGGAGCTAGAGCACTTTTCTTCTAGCCTTATTTTTTATTAGAGCCTCCCCTCTTTGGTGAGGAAATGTTGTCATCCCTGGCACAGTTTATCCTTGGAAACCACCTTTGCTGAGCCATTTAATTGCAAGGCTGGCTGCGCAGAGGAGTCGATGTGCTAGGAATGCTCCCACCGTAATCTCTTTAAAGAACAGCTGATACCTCATTGAGAACTTTGGAAAAAAAAAAACCAAACCAAACCCAAATATTCCTCTTGGATGATCCTTGCCAGAAGTTAGGAGCGGTGAGGGGTGTTGACGGGGGAGAGGCTGAATGGTCTCTGGAGCAGCATGGCAGCAAACCCCCCAAGAACTGCAGGCTGCAAACACTGTGCAGGCTCCTCTCTTTTGCTCTCCCCCTCCATCTCCTTTGTTACTAAGGAGATTTACATTGAAACAGGCTCTGCAGGAATCCTAAGGTTCCTAGCAAGGGGATATTTCTACTCCTTTATAATTAGGAAAGGAGAGAAGATGTTAGGAAAGGTTCCCGTGAGGGATAATTTTGGGGGCTAAATTACAGTAAAAGGGAAAAATGATGAGTAGCCCTCTAAACCTCAGTTGTGTGGTTGTGGTCAATTTGATGGGAACCCAGAGGTAATCCCAGGGTCAGCAGCAATGATGTGGTTTACTTCACTAGGAGAGAAGTAGATCAGTCCTTGTTATTTTTTTTTGGTGTTTTTGTTTTGAGTTCTGCTGTAGCTTGTTCCTTGCACCGTTGCCTGTTTCTGTAGGATATCCCCCTACTGTACTGGGGTCAGCTGCCAGACTAGGTGAGGCTCCAGGATGCCCAGATTTATTTGGATAGTCGGGTATTTTTAGCCATTGCTGCATGGGTCGGGAAAAGAAGGGGCAGTGATTTTGTTGAGTGCTGGACGTAAGGAAAGGAATAGACGCCTAAGGAGAAACTTGAGGAAGAATTTAGGCACCTAAATCCAAAAGGATAATCCTCACTGCTCCTTCCTGCCTCCGTAAGCGGCTGAGTATCACCACCAAGAGGGTTCCCTAGGTACTTAAAGCTCTTCTCTGTATGTCTAGAATTATCCAAGTCTTGTTGATGCTGAACTGTTCAAATCTGATCTCTCTCCTAAGCCCTGTCAAGATTAACAAACCAGGCTTTCTCCTGACTGCCTCCTGAGAGGCCCTGCTGGTAGCACAGACAGAGCATGCCTGCAGCATGCCTCTGCTCCAACAAAATACAGAGACAGCTGCTATTTACATTCCAAAGCAGAGGAAGAGTCAGGGATATCCTGCTGCTATAAAATAGCACTGAATATTAAGCGATAAGAGAGGAGCTGTTGCACGAGCAATGGGGTGTTGACCAATCTCTCCCACGTTCCTCCACTGCATCAATCTCACAGCCTTTTCATATTCCCTATGACTTTTCCTTTGCAGTACCCTCGGCTCTCCCATCTTCCCTTACGATCCCGCTGTCACTTCCTTCTACCTCTGACACCTTTATGCATATCTCTGCTGTGTTCCTGGCTTCTTCCCGTGCCCCTTAGGTTTAGCCACGTCATAGCTTCTGCTTTCTTTCATGTTCTCTGTCTGGCCTACTGCTGGGCGGGAAGCGGCTCGTGGTGTGGGCTGGGAGCAGTGTGTGCTGAGCGGTTGGGTACCATGCCTGCGTCAGCTGGAGAAGTTCTGCAAGAAAGTGGGTGCTGAGTGATTTTTCAGCAGTCTGCCTAAGTCCAGGTGGCAATGGAAGGCCTTGAGTTTCTTTATGATGGAGCAGTCTAAAGAAATTTTGATGCAAGGTGCAAATGGTCAAAATTTAGCGAACGTGGTGGACAACTTGGAAAATGCTTTGGGAATGGAACTGTTGGAGATAGTTCAGCGTGAAGGTGAATGGAAAGAAAGTACAGAGAAGGGAGAACTTGGTAGGTTCCTGTAAAAGAGCAGTTGAAATCTTAGAACAGTAGTTCCCTCCTATTTCAATCCCTATCTCTTCTGCTAGTGTCTTAATGTGTATTCAGTAAGCTGACAACATCAGGTCCTCTTTCACCTTGGCAGCACTACTGGTGATGCTATTATACAGCTCTATGGTTGCTGATTCTTTTTTCCAACTATTACACACCAACCTTTTTTTCCCCATGTTGATTATGCAGGTTCTTCTGACCTTTAGACATAAAGCACTTGTGGAAACCAGCCTTTCCATTTACATCTCTCCTCAATTCCCAGGGCATTGCTATGATATAAACTTTTTTTTTTTTTTTGCTTCCAATGTATTATCTGCTTGTAGAATTAGCCCTCAGGAAATCGGCATCTGGTACCAATTATTGTTCTTTAGCTGAGGTGGCTGAATCTCCTGCCTTACAGCAGTGAAGGTCTAGAATTCCTTTACCCTGGAGTGCATGGACACCACCAGGAAAGGCAGAAGCTTTTCGTGAGACGAAGGACATTGGCATTCTTCCCAGCACCTGTTGGTAGCACAAAAGTGTATGTTACAGGCTGGGCTGTACAATCCCATGGTAAAGAAACACTATGAGGCTATTAAACACCCACTTTGAATTGCACCTTTGATCAAATTTCTACCCAAAGGCAGCATTGCTGGGTAGTTCTTGTGTGTGCTTTGCAAATTACATCCCCAGATGTATGAGAACTCTGGAGACCAGAGGGGAAGGAATGTCATGCACACAATAGAGCTGGAAAAACCTTCTGTCTTAATGGTGTCCCATCAATTCTTATCTGATAATCTCTCCTTTTGAAGGTATGTGGAAAGCCAAAAATAAGAACAAAGCAAAGCATAGACATAGACTTGCCCTGACCTGTCTTCTAGACCGTATCTCTCTGGAGCTCTCCTCGCTTGCTGTACTTGTCTTGCTGTGACCTCTCTCTCGTCTTGCTATCAAGCTCACTTGCTGGTGTGAGAAGCTCCCCCTCCCTTCCTCCTTTCCCTCTCTCCAGCATCTCCTTCTGTTTGTAACAGTCTCCTTGTGCTTGTCTGCCTTATCCACTTTGTCTTATATTTTCAGCAGAGATTAGAAATATCTTTTCTTCTGAGTCTCAAAGTTCTGAATTCCTCTATCTTTCTGCCACTGCTTATCTTGCTGCTGTATTTTCACACTCTAATACACTCCAGGATATGGTTGTCACAGGGGACACTTGAACAAAGTAAGAGTAGTGTAGCAACCTTCCAAAATTCTCAGGAAAAGTGCTTTGTCAAAAGAAGAAAGTTCAAGGCATAAAAATATGTATCTATATTTTTTTTTTTTCCCCACTGTTGAATAGTGACAACATATGATACGGAAAGATTTTGGAGCGTGTTAACTGCACTCAAGCCCTGTCTCAGATATCCGCGGCTGCTTTCATGGCAAAATCCGTTCTGCTCTGATCTGTCATGTGTTGTATCGCTTCTAGTTCGAGGCCTCTGTGGGCCTGGGAAGCTTGCAGCAGCTAATGACAAGTAGTCTGGAAGGTAAAGGATTGCTATTAGCACAGTCTCTAACGGCACAGATGAGATATCAAAGCAGAAGGAGGAAGTGTGACTTGTAGCCGGTAGCAGAGCGGGGAAATGAACTCTGACTTCCCCCATCCCAGCTGGCAGCGAAGGCAGTGTGCCATCCTTCCTCGCTCCAAATAGGGCTTGGAAGGTGTGAGAACAACTTGGCGTTACCCACTGAATAGATTTTTATCTGGGTGCTCCAAAACCACCGCCGGTGAATCTCTTGAGCTTAATGGAAAGGCTCTGAAGAACTGGGGTTTTCAGAGCCAAAGGAGAAGTACCAGATCTTATTGTCCTTCACTGGGGAGGCTGGAGTGAAGTTGTCTTACAGGTTCCTTGAAAGCTTTAGCCTAAAACCTTGGACTGATAGCCTTGTGGCTTAGGAAGCTCTTGCCCAGTGCAGACACAGGTAGTTCCCATTTGAAACTTTCTGCTTGGTCCTTAAGATACCTTTGCACGCTTTGCCTTAAATGAGGAGCTGTCGGGCATTGTTGGGAGAGTACTGAACAGTTCCCTTTCTTACTGCTGCCCACTCAGGAATGTAAGCTGCCATATTCCAAACAAGGAGCTGGTTCTTTGTGGTTATTTGTCTTTCTCTTTGGTTTGCTTAATTATACTTGCCCTGAAGACAGCTTTCAGATCTATTATAGAATTGTCTAGGTTGGAAGAGACCCTTGGGATCATCGAGTCCAACCATCTACCCTACTCTACAAAGTTCCAAAATGATGGCCTTGCGGTCTCTGAAGTTCATTATTACCTGGCAGTGCCCATAACTGTTTTCAGGAGCCCTGTTGGTTTTCAAGGGATGAGAGAATTGGGAGTGTGCCATACACTGTCTCCACCGGTAGTTGTTTGCAAAACTGTCTTACTATCTCCCCTTTAACTCCTGTGCTCTTTGTGGGTTCATCTCTCCCCCCAGTTTTAGGCGGTAATTATGCCTGTATTTCTCCTTTGTGGAAGAAAAACATTTAAAAATGCTAAACTTGGCAATGAGAGAATTGCAACAAGCTCGGGGCCTCTGTGGTTGCTGGGCACTTAAAAAGCACTTCCCTTCCACCGGGGGAGGAGGACGCCCAGCGCCTGCTCCAAAACTGGCAGTTCCTATTCAAGCAAAAGGCAAACTTCCACCTGATATTAACCCTGTAGAGCCAGTGAGACAATTTGACAAATTACATCTAATGCTGAATGTGTTTACTAGGAAATTAATGACATTATTTTTTTTCTAACTGTTTTTATCTTAGGGACACTAAGTTAACTCTTGTTGCTTTGCTACAGGGGAAAAAAAATCAGATGAAAAGGCACATGATTTCTGCTTCTTCTGCAATCTTTGTATTGTTATGCTGAATAGCTGCAAACAATTTGCATTACAATGAAGCATAAATAAGAGATGCCACCAACTGAAGTGTAAACCGAGCAAAATGTGGGGAGCTTTCAGTGCAGCTGAATCTAAGTGGTTTGAGGCAAGACTGGACAGAACTCGGAGGTGACAATCCAAGGCACTGCTGGGTCTTGCACAAGCCCTGTGCTCAGCAAAAGTCCTAACTTTAAGATGCCCGGTTGATCTTAATTTTCAAAAAAAGTAAATGTGTGTGGTTTAGATGCCAAAATTGTCAGGCAAAGAGGATGGGGGGTGGCAATAAACCCTGTAGAACAGGATTAGGCAGGATTAAAGTCTGAAATGATCATACAGCACTGGGTAGTAGATACTGCCACAGCTAACTCAATAAAACTCAGTGGGACACTTGACATTGCACATTTTCAAGCAGCAAGTCATAAATCTATATTCATGTGAAATCTTCTGCACTCAGTCTGATGGGAACAGAGACACGACACAGCTTCTGGTGCTGGTTTAGGGGAATAAAGCACAGGTTGCTGCCTTGCAGGGACAGATCTCTGCTAGGAAAAGTGGAAAGCAACTCGAATGATGTATGTAATTATGCTTATTTGAAGGGCTATGTAATTTCTACAAACCCACTGAGAATCCTTAAAACCCGAGATTAAAACCAGCTATAGATATATTTTTAACAACAGTTGTCTATATCTAATTATATATACATATATAGCAGTTGGTATAATAGTTGCCAGTTCAACAGTCCAAAGCACATAAACACTTGCTTACCTTTTATAAATTAAACCACATACTTAAGTGCTTTGCTGGACAGGGAAGTACTTAAGTATTTTGCTTAAATGTTGGGCTGAGTCAGGTCAGACTGAATTCGAGCTCTTCTCGCCTCGCTGTTAGTATGAAATTACTTACCTAAGAGCTAACCTGTGCTTTGAAGAGTGGTGTCAAAAAGGTGGCGGAGAGAAGATGTGTTCTTGCATCAACGTTGTGTTTCATTCACGCTATATGTACGTGATGGATGTGCTGCTCCCGACGGCGCTTTGGCGGTGTGGGAGGACCAGGACACGGGATCTGTGCGGCGGGGCTGGTTGCAGTCTGGAGCTCTTTACTTAACCAAATGTTCCTCAGGCTTGGGATCAAATAGATCTTTGAACTGTTGCAGACTGCAACTCCACCAGCCCCCAACCATGAGGTAACCGTTTGCTAGGTCCAATATGAGTCATAGATGGGGAGGATATTTCTGGCTTCCAATTAAAAAAAAAATAATGGTGAACCTCATAATCATGAGCGAAAGGTCTCTGTGCTGTAATGGGAACCAGCTGGTGTGGTAGGCCATTTCAGACTAAAATCTGTCTTTGTTCAAAATGTGGCCCCACCATTATCACGGTTGGAAACAACCCTTGGTGGTGACATGGTAATGACAGCTTCATGTTTTAGACACATCTAATGGCACTAAGTCCTGATCTTAGCCGGCATTTATCAAGATAAGTAAGCCAGTCAGGCAAGAGCATGGTGGGCCGACTGTGTTCCTTCAGATAACGACGTGCGTATTTCCTCTCTTGGAAGAAAAATGAACAGAATATGACTGTCAAAATATTTCCCTCTGGAGAGACTCCAAAATCACTGACACTTACGTGAGCTCAGTGCCATCAGCGATGTGAGCTTCCTTACAAACCTGGAAGAAGGGGTGCTATGGCCAAGAGAGGTGTGAGGGTTTCTCCTTAAAACAAACCAGAGCCTGGGAGAATCATTTTCTCTCAAATCCCCCAGTTCTCACTTGGAATTGGACCTCTCCTGGGAATAGCTCCACTGTCACGGTCACTAAATGAGATAGTATGGTATGTCCTTTAAGTCTTTTGAAGCTGATGGACAAAGTCCTGGTGCTTTCAGTGAGTTTGGTTCTCACGCAGCATTGTCACGTGCTTGTTTTAGCTGAAATTTTCAGTAGAATTCTCCGAACCAGCAGAGAATCAGGGCCTGCAAGTTCAACTTTACAACTCTTGGATTCTCCTCTTAATCCGACTGGAAAATAGCTCTGCTAATGACTTGTCTGCAAAATAAAGTGCACGCACAGATTCACGCAGAGCTTAATGCGCTCGTCTGGCGTACCCCCTCCTCGGCTATTTGCCTTTGAGGATGCTGGGAAATGCATCTAACCAGCAAAGAGTCAGTTTCTAGAAGCTGTTGTTGTTTTAGGGAGGATCCATTAAAAAGACGTAGCTGGGAATCTGAAAGGCGTTATTTAGAGCACTAGTGCGCTTCTGTCTAACCAAGAGGGGAACGTGGCTGAGGTGGTGGGAGTTAGCCGGTGCTGCTCGGAGCTCGGGGAGAGCTAATGGCCCGCGCACGCAGGGTACGCGTCTCCTGCGCCGGGAAAGCGTGCTGTAACGGTAGAGTAAGCTCCTGCAATGCTGCAGCACAGGTCAGAGCTGGAAAGTGTACATAAAGGGCTCTCCCTGTAGAACAGGTCAGGTCATGCTGCTGATTAAATGCGTCCTGCAAAGGTGTCATAATACTCTCCCGTCTGGGAAGTATGAGAGTAGAGTTTTGCAGGACTGGATTAAGGTGAGTTTATTCCCTTTTCATTCTTTCAAACGTGGATTTGTCCCCGTCGAGTTAAGCTGTGATGAACTTACTTTTTACTGTAGACAAAGGGCTGACACTCGTGCTGATGAGGTGACTCTTGTAATTTTGCTGACTTCTGTTCTGTGCTGTTCACTGCAGATTTCATGGATTCTCTGTACGGGCAGCCAAGAAAACGATTTCTTGTGGCTGGGGGGAGGTCTGCCAAGTTTTTAGCTTCCATGGTCCCTCTTTTTCTAAGTGTTTCTCTTGGGGTCTGGGGGAAGCTAGAGGTGATCAGGACAGTAGCATCTCTGATAGAGGATCTGCTGTGCATCCAGCTCCGTGATGGACAAAAGGATGCCTTCTGCAGGTCTTCATAGCGGAGTCAAGTAGGAAAGGTCTTTTAGGCTTCATGGTACTATGGGACAATATTGGAATCCAAACTCAGCCCTGTGCTCTTTGAAAGCCGGGGTAAGATGCTGGCACAGGAATTGCGCTTTGTCAAATGTCCCTTGGTGTTTGGACAGCAGCATTTTCCCAGCAGGTCTTGAATTGCTCTCAATTTTGCATCAGTCTCTTACGTTTGGCTGGGAAGTTAGACACAACCATGATGGAGTATACTCTCCAGAACACCCACAGCTCCTCAAACATGAATCCTAACCGAAGGTTAGCATCTAATCCTAGCATCGCAGCCTTAAACAGTATGTAGATCTGCAAATGCTCACCGTAGCACCAGTGGAGGAGGTTTATTTCAATCTTGCAAGCCGTTAAAAATTCAGGGGTCGATACCAGAAGGGAACGGCTGGTACTGTTGTTTCTGAGCATTTGATAACACAACCTGAAATATGTATCTCGGGGAGCAGATGACAAACCCATCGCAACAGGAGAGCGACACGAAGCCTTGCCTTCGTCTTTTCAGTCTACATACCTGCAGATGGCACGAGGAAGAGACAGCAGGGTACGGTGGTGTTTGGAGAGCAGGGACCAAAGCTGGATAAGGTGTCCAGGTGCCCGAGGAGGAGGCAGAAATCCAAACTTCCATTGAAAGCACGTTACCTTGTTCTTACCCGCTACGTGCCGTGGGGCTACTCGCTGCTTGCCATGCTGTGCTGGGTGGCGAAGCTGCGGGGACAGGGACGTCCTCCTGCCTGCCCCACGCTCACCCAGGGCTCCTCGCTGCTCCCCCGCTGCAGGGGTGGAATAAAAGCAGGCAGCAGGAGAGAGGTGTTTCTTCATACCTGAGAAGCAATGGGTGGTATCACAGACAAGGCAAACAGGCAGTTAAGAGTGGGTGGGAACAAAGCCCCTACGTTTTTCTTTGTTTGTCTTTTAACAATTGATATTTACAGTGAAGTCCAACCCCTCCCTCCAAACAAATGTTTCTACATGACATGGTTTTACCAAGAAAGGATAGTAAAACATCAGGGGTAAAATAATACTTATAGAGCTATGTATTTGTGAAAGTGACTGTGATTTTTCTAGGTAAATAGTTGCTGGCTTATTCAAAATACTCTGTCTGTCAAAATCCTTGTGTCGTGTGGAATATTTCCCACACAGTTTCATAGAGAGCCTCTTTTTAGCTGCTGGTGGTAAACCTGTAATGCTATGTTAGGTTTTTAATAGCTTGCAAAGGTCCCCGATTGATTTTTCACACGTTTATTTCCACAGCAATAAGGCTTTACATACTGAGATGTGGGAAGGAAAGGGGGGGGGGGAAGTAATCACAGGATGTTGAATGTGTTTTGAAACCTGTTCCTAAATGTCTGTCCTTAAAAGGCTCTCAACCTGGGGGTGATTAAACTAATTACATTAGCAGTACTTGAGGAAAGCTGGAAAGTTTGCACTTTCTCAAGTAAGGGATCGCTTCTCTTCCTCAAAGATGAAGTAATATGCACAAAAAACCTGAAAATCCCCCGCTAAGCTGCATGCTGACTCCTGCAATACAGATGTTTCTCCTGGTGCTGTTTAACAGTAGCAGGAGCCGCGTGTCCTGGTGCGGGTGGTGGGGCTGCGGTGGCCAGGACCCCACTCAGCCCGGTGCCTGTCACACGCAAGGCGGTGCTGACCGCTTGCAGAGTTTGGCCATGCCTTGCTTTTTCATCAGTTCAAATACCGTTTGCTGTAGCACTCCCTCTCTTGTCATCTCCTGTTATTTCTGTGCACCAGAAGAGTAGGGCACAGACACGGGGATGATGGGAAGTGTGGGAGAAAGGCTCTGGGAATGGGGGTTTCAGTCCTAGTGCTCCTGCTGTGCAGCTTTGGCTGACTCCGGCGGCGAAGAACAGCACGTTCTTCACTGTCCATTTAGGCTGGAAACCCTCCTGGCTGCCTTTGTGTCCCCTGCTTGGCTGCTGGCCTCCAGGTGCTCCATCACGCAACAGAATAGAAAAAACACCTGATGTGACACGAGTGACAATTATGACCTGGAACCTGCCCTAGGAATTGTCCTTACAAGTTAAAACTTCAAATGTCTGCAAAGCCTTCGTGAAGTTTAATGGGCTGTAGGCAGTTTTGTCATTTACATAGCAAACATCGTTATTGGGGATATTTCCTTCCATATCTCAGAGTAGCTTGTCTAAAGACCGGAGTCCAGCTTAGCTCTTTCAGAGCTTCTGAGTAAACAAGCAAGCATGCATCCTACTTAAGAAAAAAGACTGGCAATTAAAAAAGACATCTTGCATTGTGCAAACAGGAAGGATTGTAAAACACACTTTGCAGGGAGTCAGTGGAAATGCATTCAGTCTGGTTTATAATCACAGCACAATGAAATACCCTGAACATAAATAGCAAGAAATCAATTTTCTTTAGAAAAAGTAAAATAAAGAACATTAAATGATCATTTGACTAGATAACTGCAGTTTACTCGGTGGTATAACTGTCAGCTTGCCTGTGCACAATAATGGAATTAATGCAGAGGGGGTATGGTTTAGATGTCTCCTTCTTTACAGTGACAATAACTCCCTTGTTTTCTCTAGTGAGTAGATGTTTATATTCTAATTTTGTCTCTGCAGGCTACACAGAGCCTTAAACTTGCAAAAGGGATTTGTGAGCAGCTTGCTTGTCAAGAACAAATACTAGTCAAAAGAAATGCGTGACTTATTGACCTTGAGTTCACTGAACCTTCCTCTTGATGCTTCCGCACCACTGAGGAATCGGCTTCTCCGAAAATTAAAGTTCCCAGATTAGAATAGAAGCGTCGACAAAGGACCTGTATGGCTTTACAAATACACATCGATTAGAGGACTTTAAAAGAGCTTTGTTAGAACAATGGGATTATGAAAAGCAAATGTTTGAGAGGTAAGAAACCAACTGAGGTCAAAATTGATGAAAACCAGACTTTTGAAAATATGGAATTTCTTATTTGCATTTTGGCTAAAAATCTTAACTCTTTGTCCTTACCTGTTACGTTATTCATTTGGAGTTCCAGTGACAGCATCTGGCTGCCCTAGTCGTCTTGTCAAGATGATGATAGGCTGTGGAGAGAGATGATGGTTTTCACAAAGACCTCAGTTTCAGTGTGTGCGCCCGGTATTTATGTTGTGGTATATGATTCAGATTGGTTTGCTGCACCTTCCAAGTTTTTATCAGTTTTTAATTAAGCTTACAGGAATATTTCAAATGGATATTCTTTTACTATCTGTGTTTAATAACTATATAGCCATGACATCTTTTTTCCCCCTGAAGAAACATCTCTTCAAAAATCAGCCCAAAGGTTTCCATGCAATGTTAGGGCTAAACAAACCTTAAATAGTTTTCACTTGGTTCTCAAACATTTTGAAGCTTCAAACCTGCACCTCCTTCCAAAGCATAAATATGTGAGTTAATGCTAAAATGAGATTTATGACCGATCAACATTTCCTATCCAGCCATGTGCAAAGGAAATGCATTCTTCCACTGTGGAACAGTGCATTCGTGCACATGTGTGGCTGTGTTGTGGATGTAAGTGTTAAGTACTTCTACTATGTGTGTACAAGTCCACAGAATGAGATAGAATTTTATTTAAAAGTATATACATAATAAAATTGCATATGCTTTTCATATGCTCAGGAAACCTATTCTGTGTGGACGGTAGTTAAATTTTTTTTAACCAACTTACTACGTTGGTTCCAAGCTTATAACTCCTCTATATTCTACCTGTTTAATTACAAAGATATTTGTATGATGAGAAAACTTGGAAAACAGAGAAAACTTGTTTTGCTTACTCCATAATCTGCAGAGTTTGCTTTGATGATACTATGTCATAATTCCTCCTGGGTGCCAGTCAAAACAAAGACTTTACCCTGTACACAGGCAGTACTTGTTTGGATGGTTTTGGTATTTTGAAATGTGGAGTAAAACCCAAGACAGATCATTTCCCTTCCTATAGCTGAATAAGGATAAGGCTGAAAGTGTGAAGAATCTTTAAGCTTAAAGTAACAGAGGATTCGATCCTCTTAACACGGTGTCACTGTGACGCTGTGCTGT
The DNA here is from genome assembly GCF_965231255.1 of Vanellus vanellus. NCBI lineage: Eukaryota > Metazoa > Chordata > Aves > Charadriiformes > Charadriidae > Vanellus > Vanellus vanellus. The sequence continues at coordinate 9,221,161 of NC_138921.1, forward strand.
ATTGTGGGTAGTTTAAAAGCGAAAGTTGGGGGGAAAAGACCACATTTCAAAACCTTTCAAACTGTCAACTTTTGCTGAAAGGGGATTCTTTAGATGATGTCAGCAATGAAACTTGATGGAAAATATTTTAGTGTTTTGAAGCTTCCAGAGTGAGAGTACATTTTAGGTACTCTAAACAAATTTCATATTTGTTTTTTTACTTCCTTATGCCATTTACTTGAATTAATAAGGTATGATTATTTTTTTTTGCCAGCTACCAGGTCTTTGTTTTAATGGTACTGCTGAATTATGTCAATTCAACTACAGTTGTTGCACTTATGTGCGCTCATTGATATTTCCCTGGCTAGAAGAAAGCTTAAATTTGATTTTTGAAGTTTAGCTGGATAGACAAAACAAAGTATTCCATGAAATTATACATGACAGTCAATACTGTGAAATATCGTACCATTTACATGAGTTGTTCATGGCTCAGCTTCACCGACGGAGCTGACTTGTCTCTCTTTATATTCCTGCTTGGAGAATCACTTGGTTGAGCCTGAGATTATGCTTACGTTTAAAGACAAGCTCAAGGCCTCTGATTTGGGATATCAGTTTAGGGGGAGGGAAAAAAAATGTGTGGAGCTGCAAACTTGGAGGCCGGCCACTTGCTGCTTATCTGTGTAACCAAACTGTTGCGGTCCTGGGTCAGTACACTGGCTCCAGTGGTGACAGGAGTGGGTTGTAGAAGAGGAAGCAGATCGGGGTCTTTACACAACAGTCCTTCTCTGTTGCCTAACTGCAGCTTTCCTCAGCCAGAAGTTGAAGGTTATATGTCATACCTTGGAAGCCACTTACTTCATTTGTCCTTTCTTGTCCGTAAAATGGGAATAACTTTTCATTTTCTGAATTGGTTTGAGATCTGTGGCAGCATAGTTATCACCATCAGCTATCCTTTTAGTGAGTCTATTTTAGAGAGTACTCAATCAAATCCACCCAATCTCTTGCTTGCTCTTGTCTTCAGAAATTGCCGAGAATTTAATTCTTAGGCCGAGATGTGGAGTTTTACAGCTATCTAGTAATCTGAACTAAGTTTATCTACTGTCTCAAGCAGAAGACAAGAAGAACAGTGAATAACCTCAGACAAGACACACAATGAAGCTGCCACCGATGTTCCTGAAGTGCCCTGGGAGAGTTAATCGTACCCCTGCAGCACCGCTGGCTATCAAACCCCTATTTGTCATGCATTAATGAAGGGACTGCACCCACCATAGAAGTGGCAAACAGGGGAGAGCATCAGCATGCACAGTGCTTTCCTGGTGACCGTCCACCCGCTGTTGTACCCGGAGCTGTGCAGGTTGCTTTATAATGCAGATTACTGGAGCTGGAGGTTGAAAGTATATCCAAAGCAATGCAAGTGCAAGCTTATTTAATAATGCAAGTGGAGGGCCAATCCCAGGAGCTGTTAAAAATACCAGCACAGAAGCAGCTTTTCTGTTGACCGTTTTCCTTTGGGACTATTGTCGGTCCCAGATTATTTTATTATTTTTTTTTTTTCTAGGGTTGTAGATTGCATTTCAAGCGGACAACAGCTCTTTTTAACGATAGCGCCGTTTCCAGCAGAATGACGGTGGACGCAGAGGGAAACCAGCGGCAGCTCGGGCTGCCCGTGGTACCCGGCTGCGGCAGAGGCAGGCAGGCTGTTGAAGTTTGCAACCAGGCAGGGGTGAAAAAAGGTCAAGCAGAATCTCGCTGTTCCCAGTGTCTGTCAGTAAGTAATCATGCAGATAAAAATCGCACCACTCCCTCAGCTCAACAAAAAATTTCTTTCTCTATCTATATACCCATATAACATTACAATACGAGCCTCGGGGCATCTCTTGTCCTTATCTAAACAAAAGTCTTCTCTGAAAACCTTAGTCATGCAAGTTATGGCATGAAATCACCCTTTCAGCAGAAAAATGGTAATTTTGCATCTGGAGTCAAAGGAGGACTGGCTTGGTGTACAAAGCTATTATGTTTCTCAGATCCAATCACCCTTAGTAATTTGGGAGCAACTCACAGCTCAGTCTATAAGGGTTTTTCTTTTTTTCAGTGCAGGTATGAATCCCGCTGAAGCTGTACCTGGATTTTTCCTTGGGCCCTGCTGGCATGTAAGTTCTATGTAGTGTTATCTGCCGCCTTCGTGAAAGACTTAAGAAAAATGACAGACAAAAGAAATGAAATGGGAATGACCTGCAAATAAATGCAAGCCTGCAACATGGGATCATTGTACTGCGAATTATACCGGGGAGGAGAGAAGGGGTATTCTGGAGAAAAGCAGGAGTTTTGCACAGGATGACATGCTGTTGGTGCGGTTTTTATGAAAGCACTTCCAGTTGTCACGGTGGGTAAACTAAAAATGAAAAAAAAACATTGCATGTGATCATCAGTTATCACCTTTTTATTGTCCAGATTTGGTGCAGAGGAACAGATGTGTCTTCCCTCCATGGTGCATTCGGTGACTCTTCTGCTCCCTGATCCTAGTTGCCCGTGAGCCAACGCACAGAACATTTTTTGCAAACCAAGGGGAGGAGGAGGGAGCTGTGTGCCCTATTTGGGCGGTGTCTGCACAGTTCCAGGTGGGCTGGGGAGGATGCGGGTAGGCAAGCAGATACAGCTATCTCCTGGGAAACAAATCCGAGTGGAGAATCCTTTCCCAGAAAGAGAAACCTCTGTGGGTTTCTCAGTTTGTGTATCATTAACTTGCACGGTTCACACTGAAAAGGATGTTAAAACAGTCCTTAAAAATAATTACATATAATGATCCATTTCTCTGTCTTCATGCTTTAAAAATAGTTTATTTGTCCTTATTAGTTCAGGCACAGTGCAGAACTGAGCTGAGTCTTCCTTTACATAATCCTGCTCCCAGCTGGGTGCGTCGTTCACCCCAGTCTGTGTGAGTGGCAGTTTTAAGGCTTGGTTTCCCCTTCCTGATATACTTTAAATATGGAGCCCCTCTGCCTTGTTTCGAGCAGCCCTCTCCCTGTGCGGGGCGGTGGGACGCTGGGCAGAGGTGGCCGGGCTCCATCCCCGGGGTGGCCGTTCTGCGAGGCAGCTGCTGCGGGAAGGGGACTGTGCCCAAGGCTCGCTCCTGGGGGAGGAGGGGACGAAGGAAACCCTTTTGGCTGGCCGGAGAAGAGAAGGGAAACTCTGTGTAAGCTACGGGGTGGCTGTTGTTGTCCGTAATGCCTTCTTTACTATTCTTTTCCTGATACTTCTGCAGCGTGCATTACTCCGTGGAAGTGATCCTATAGTATTGGCTCCCTCCCCGCTCCAGACAGGCGCTAAGTGGTTAGCCTTGATTTCTTTCCTTAATTATAGTGTCTCAGTGCAAAACTTCAAGAAGATCTTTAAAATACTGCTGATTATTAAGAACTGCACTCTCTGCCTGCAATATTATTTCTTGACATTACTCCCGCCTGGCTTGCTTTCCTTCTTGGAGAGGTGAAAATCAAGCTTTTGTAGTTTTCCTCTTTGGGTTTTGAAAAATATCATGTTGTTTCTGCTTTAGTTTTAAATGTTTACGTTCCCTCTCACTAGAGACCTGGTCCCCTGCCCCCTCCTACAATCCCCACATGCACGGGGGTTTTGAAAGTGCTGTTCAGACTTCTCACTTCGCTGTTTATGATGCTGGGCAGTGATGCATTCAGATTATCACAGCGCGGGTAAAATAATACCCACTTCTTCACTTACATCCTATTACTGCACCTCAGAGAGCCCCGTCACTTAGATTACTCAGGGGAAAGTCAATGACATACGGTCTTTTGATTTAAAATACAAACTGTTGTGTAGAGATTTAAAAGATACCCTAATTTATTTTGAAATGGCCCATAATGTGTTGGTACTTTTTTTTTTTTTTGATTCTTTTATTAGACTGTGATTTTTCCATCTAGCTTCTATTCCCCAAACCTACCAAATGATCATGATTTACTTTGGACATCTGTTAAATGCTGGGCTGTCTGGGGAACAAAGCAAGGGAGCTGCAGTCCTGATGGGAATATTGAAGGAGAGCGCTGAAACCAACTGTGATCTCCCAACAGTGGGGTAATTTGAGCCACACAGCCTCACTGCAATTCCTCTAGCTTGCATGGGTTTTGCACATAAATGTGTGCATCTCTGAACACGTTATGCTTAACTGCTGTGATTAAGTATATTTATCTTGTAAGTATATTTATCTTGTTGAAGATCACCTCAAGCCTTGCCCTGAAGAGCAAAGACTATCAGATCTATTGCTTTGCCTTTTTTTTCAACAAGAACAAATCTGGAGCAGGAGCATTGACAGGGTGCTGGGACCTCTTTGATTCCCCCACCCACAAATGCTGAGATATTTCTGTTTTCAGCTGTCACTATTAGTGTATTCTCAGTTCTCCTCCCCTCCACCCCCAGTTGCAACCAGTACTAAAAGGGTTTTTTGATTCTTTCCTAGCAGTTGAAGCAAACCCTGCTGCATTTTAGCTTCCTCCTGCTGGACAGATTTACTCACTGTGGTTACCCTGTGGTTGCCACATGTTAGTTACATTAAAGGCACTGCTCCCTAATCTAATGAAACAGAAATCCAGGCGATGTTTAAAAACATTCTATTATTCTCCTATTTTCAAGAACATTTCCTGTTCTCCTTTCTGCCCCCTCACCAATTTCATGAATATGGGTCTAGTCTGTTGGAAGGGAGCTTTCAAACAGCGTGTGTCAGGCTAGGTTGTTAAAATATATCCCCCCTGTTTGGATTTCGGCAGTTGTGATAACCAGGAGCACGGAGGTGATATTCCTGTTTGAAGAAGAATGATAGGTATTTATCTATGAAGTACGAGTCAGTATCTAGGGCTCTTAATTGTTTGATGGCATTGCAAAAAGCACACTCCGAGTCAATAAAAGTTTTACCTGAGTAAAGATGATTGAAATCCTTACAAAAAGGTGCTCCAAGGGTGGTGATGTTTAATACCATTAAATACACAGCCAGAGATACCGAGATCTCTGTTTGTATCCGAAGAACAAACTATAACCTGAAAGAAAAGTACTCAAGACAGGAAAAGTGCTCATAGAAAGAAAGCATTCAAGAAAGAAAAGCGTTCATAGAAAAAAGTATTCGAGGCAATTTCTAAGTGCATTAAAACAATCCTCGCAAAGCGTCTAAGAAGTAGCAGATGTTTGGACACTTACCTCAGCTACAAAACAAGCCGCGCTCTATCTCAGATTTGAAGCGGTCTATGTTCTGCTTTTGCATTTATAAGTTTTGTTATTGTCATAATGGGAAGTTTAAGAGCACGCAAGGCAGGAAAGGATTTCAGTTTTTGCTTATAATTTTACCAGGGGATGGATTGCTTGTGTAGGAGTGCTCAAATGACTGCGAGAGCTGGGAACTGGGGTTGGGAGCGCTGACTCCCTCCAGCTGCTCCAACTCCCCATCGAGTCAGATCATTTTGTATCTGGACTTCAGTATAAGGTTTAGTCAGAGATGACAGCAACAGAACTCCTCCATGAATCATCTGCTTAATCCTGCTCCAGATGAAGGGCTCTTCCTTTGGCTTTATTAGTCTCCTACCTCCATTGTCCTGCTGTTAGACGTGTTGGTGGTTGTTGTTTTGTTTGGGTGTTGTTTTTTTTTATTTTTTTTCCCCAGTCTAAATGAGATTCTTTTTTCTGTGCTTTCAGTTCTTTTGGCAGGGGCACTTTTAGCCATTGCAAGGATTTTCTACCTCCGCGGGTTAGCCCTGGCTTGTGCTCTACTCCAGCAGATTACTTCCAGTCCTAAAGGGAAAACTGTCTAGGAGGCTTCCCATGAAGAAGCTGATCTTATCCATTTGAGCTGGTAAAAGGCTTCTGTGAGCTTTGAAATGTGCTGGACTGTGCCTTACGAGTAACACACGTCACTTTTATAGCAAGGCAATGATAATTTAAAGTGAGGGCGATATCTAGAGGCCTGTAGGTCTGTGACCCAAGAGAAGCTCTCCTAGTAGCTGCTAGAAATTTCTATAATGAAATCCCAAACCCTGTGAGATATTCCAGGCTTTGCTGCCAACCTGAAACCTGAGTTAGGGTTATGGAGGTCTATGAAACTTTCAAGAGGACCGTGGCCAGTTTTTGGTTTCAGCTGAGTTTTGCAGTGGTGCCATAGGTTCATTTAAATGCTGAACATGTGGGAATGAGCTCCTCTCCTTCCATGTGAATATGAATTTAGTACACTTTGTTTAGCTGCGATGGCAACACAGTTTTTGGAAACGTTCTGTGTGCATTAGTCATCAATATCTGAGCTATGTTTCTATTGTGCTCATCTGCCAATGGTCCTAAAAAGCATCAGCAATTCATCTATTCCAGCTGGGACAAGAAAGACTGACAAACTGCAGCGCTGCATTGAAAAGCGACTAAAAATGGAATCACAGGGCATGTTTATTGTATTTTCGTGACTGCAGCAGTTAGGGACTGATTTTCTAGCATACTGCAGCATTTGGGATTACCGCTGTGGGCTGTCCTGTTTCATCCCACGGGATGACTCAGTCGGAAGCGTACTCTTCTGAAGCCCGTGTGGAGGATCAGCCTCTGATAGTTGTACTGATGAGGGGGAGGGAGCTATATTCGCATCCAGCTACCTGGCATGGTGCTAGTTTTGCTTTGAGGACCTGGTGGTAGGATGACAGTCCTCAGTAAAGTTGAGGAGTTAGCATGTGTAACACTGAATGCTTACAGGTTCAGGCTAAGAGGATTGTGTCGGGAAGAAGGATGAACTCACAATTAAGGTCCTGAGCTAGAACCTCATGAATCTGGGTTTGGTTTCTGCCATGAGATCCTTGCCTGACCTTGTGCTCAAGGTCATACCAGAGGTTTAGTTTCCATCTGCAGAGTGGAAATACTATTTCTCCATCTGCCTGCCCTTTGTTTCTCTATGTAAATGATGAGGGAGGAGAGGTCTTCAGTCAATGAAACAAGAGAGGGGTCTCACAAACCTAACTTGAGCTGAATAAGACTTGGTTTTGTAGGGTCTGTGTCTAATGGGTTCTTCAGAGGCTGAATCAGAGCTCCTAAACAGCAATTCCTGCTCTGAATTGCCTTGGTTAAAGTTAGTCTTTGCGAATCCCCCTTTTTCTCTCATGCTTACACAGAATGCCCCGTTCACCAGGGATTTGAATGCCATTGCATTTTTGTCATCTGTATTCAAGACCGTCACCCTGTTGAGAGGTAACTCTCTTCCCCACCGCAGCCTGTGCCCTGCCTGTTACACTCCTACGCTGGTGGCTGTGCTGCTGAGCACCTGCTCACAGATGAGTTGATTTATCTCTAATTTGTCACAAGGAAAACAGGGAATACGAAAATTCTGCAGAGCAATGATGCCCTGCATCTCCTCCTGGGTAAAATTGCCCTAGCTGGCTACTCCATCATACTCTTATGAGGAGGGGGACTGAGACTGGGAGGTTTTTAAGGTCAGCACCATCTATTCAGAGCAAGAATAGAAGGTCTGACCTTTTTCAAATGGTAAGCTTTGTCAGTGCTCCCATTGGGATTTTTCCTCAGGTGACTGCTTAAATGTCACTTGTGGTAAACCAGGGGATTGGAAGCACTACAGAACTTCCCTTTCTCCTTCATGAGGCAGCATTGAGAGCTTCTAATGAGGTTGTATGTTTTCCTAAAGTTGAAAACATCAGAGAAGTGAATAGAAATGTATTTTTCATATTGTGTCTGTTTTGTAAAAGCCATAGCTCTTGAAGATGTCTGTTTCGTTAGCAATGCAAAAAAATATAAATAATAAATTCCCGTGTAGCTACAATTAACACTGCAGCAATAACTCAGTGGCATACATTCCTCGTGTTTATTGATTAGTGAACAAGCCCCCTAGGGTTTACATTGCTTCCAACACATTTGGTTCCAGCTGAATACCTGCAGTGTGCATTGATCTAAGCGTGTGATTTCTCCTAAATATCAGCCATCCTGTCCTATTGCATCACAGCTGTACATGTGCTATTGTAGCTGTGCAAAACCAAGTGGCTGAAAATGAAAAATCACCATGTGAAAAATGAAAGGGCACCTGTTCCAGTCTCTGTTGACATCCATGAGCCCTCTCTGTCACACTGAGGTTACACCTGCATAATTCACTTGGCTTCAATAGAGAGCGACTTCTGATTTATATTTGCATGTGTGAGAAGAAACTCAAGTCCCTCAGGGGCTGTGGCAGCTCAATGCTTCAAAGAATCAGGTCCCTGCTGCAGAAAAGGACCAGATACCAAAGTTCAAAGGGAATGGATGCTTATTTCTTTACAGCTTTTGTTTTCTTTGTGAGCACGAACTACAGATCATCACACAGGCATTTCCAGTATAGGTGTGGCCACAGTAATTACTGCTTATTCTTTTGAAGGAACCTGCACTTAAAAAACGGAGCAGGATGTGAAAGCTGATGAACATGCTGTCTAAAAGGACCCAATGTGACCAGCTGAAGTTCAAAGGTTAGGAACAGTGGGATGTGTTGCTTGGTAAGACAAAGGCTGTGCTTGGTGGGTTCCTGGAAGGTGTAGGTGCGTGCTTGAAGCACCCTTCCGTGGCTCAGCGCACTGAGAAAGTGCTTTATGCTGATGCTGAAGGGACAGTGCATGTGGTGAGGACAGGCAGAGGCAAAGGGAGGATGGATACGAAGGAGAAGGAAGGCTACGGGGAGGGTGGTGCTAGTGCTGTAGGAGTAATGATCTGGATTTGTTTCAGCTCATCAGCCTCTAATCTATTTTAAAAGTTGATATTAAAGTATGAAATAGCGTGTGGCACGGAGGATGGAGAGATACAGACAAGCTTTCAAACCAGCACTGAGGTGCGGGCTAATTCTGCATTTCTATTCATAGTTGAATAGCAGAAAAAGCACGGGCTGCATGTGGAAGAGTGAGAAGAGGCTGATAAGCAAACCGAGGAGCGTTAATACATCTGTAATGGAGAATGTCTTCTTTCAGCTGCATGTTGTGTTGGTCCCAACCAAGCATAAAGGTACCCTGCACACACTGCTGCCTTTGCTCCATCTGCCACGGCCTCACCAAAACTTGCTAGGAAGGGTCGTGTTGGGAGGACTCTGGCTGTGCTGCTCTGGGCACGAAGGGGACCGGTCAGGGCTGCTCCATCAGGGCTCCGGTACCTGAGCTCTCCTTGTTATCCCCCAACAGGGATCAGGTATTGACCTCTCAAGTTCTCTCCCAACTCTACTTTTCTGTAACTTAAGAAAAAGTGTCCCTCTCCCTTTGCCCTTGGGGACGTGGTCTTAGAATGACGGTTTACTGCAAAGACCTGAAGAAGTGTCTTTTTTTTCTAAAATGCAGCTTTTCTTTACCTTGTGCTAATTTTCAATAAATACTGCAGCAGCAGCAGTGAAGAAGGCTGTGGAAAGACTGCGGATGAGGGTCTGAGGATGTTACTCGTGCTAAAAGACAGGGCTGAGACTTTGGTGGCAGGAGGCTTGGATGCAGAAAGCGAGGAGGGTTTCGCCCTGGGCTGGCTCAGCCCTGCTCACCCAGAGCAATCACAGCTGTTGCTTTGGACTGCGGAATAAAAAGTAGTCTCCGAGGTTCATTAGGCCCTCGCCTATTAAGGGCTTTAAAAACTAGGGTCAGGACCTTGAAACAGATCTGCAGGCTGGGAGCGAGCGGAGTATGTGTGCTATCTGTGCAGCGTGGGGAGCGGTTTTGGTTCAGCTCCAAGTGGATCAGTGCCTGTGGTACGAAACCACCTGGAATTAATTGAAAACACTGGTGGCCATTTTCGGCAGAGAGGCAGAAGCAGGCATAGAGACTGGGAACACTCTGCCCTTATCCCCCGGTTACACTGGTGGAGGCACGTGTGGGAGGTTTATGCTGACGCTTCCCACACTATATGTGCTTTGTGAACTTTCATTTCCAGGGCTGTCAAGACGAAGTCTTTCGTTGCAATTACAGACGTGTTTTATTTTCTTGTAATAGACTTGCACGCGTTTATTTTCCCTCTAACCATACTGTCCCAACAAGAAGGCACTGCTTAGAATGAAGGCAGCTTCTTACATTCAAATGCTGCTTTTCTGCTTTCACATGTCTTCTCTCTTTCCATAGGCCACGTGTACGGCAGAGTAATTGTGTGGGATACAGGACTCTACTCTTCAAACCCATGGAAATGAAGTCCATCAGAAAACTGTCTCAGCTTTAGCCAGGACTTCAAGGTGAATTCCAATTGTTATTAGAAAGATTTATTGGATTGTATCTGATGAACAATGTCCTTTGTTTCCTTTCTATTCTTTGGCTTATGAATATGAAAGAATATCTAGCGGAAAGAATACTTGTTCACAGCTGCTGACTTTTGGTGGTCCCTTAAGGACAGCTCCATGCTCTTTGCCAATGAGGCCATTGATATTTTAGCATATGGAACAAAGTTAGGACTCTCTGGGTATTTGTAAATGTGATCAAAGAGAATTATTCAGATGTCCTGTACTTCATTTGAGAAGTACATCTAAGTACAAATAATAAAATCAATACATTCGAGCACTGATTTTTGTTGGCCTCAGAATCATGGAGGAGATGAGGGACTTCCTGCTCCAGGAGAGGGTCCCAACTGGAAACCGAGCAGAACTATAGCTGCAAGTCTGAGGAGTGTGAGGTGAAGAAAGGATGCTTTAGTTAATACGTAAGATGAATTGATTGCAACTTATATTAGAAAAGTAAATTTAAGAATGAAGACTGACCTGTGCTGAGATGCAACTCCTGTTGCGTTGTGTGCCTTGGTGAGAGTTGGTGCCTTGGGAGTCATGTGGCAAAACAGAGTTTATCACGCAAGTGGCAGAAGAATCACGGAGTTTCAGAGTTGGAAGGGACCTCTAGAGATCATCCAGCCCCACTCCCCTGCCAAAGCAGGATTGCCCAGAGCACACCACTCAGGACTGCATCCAGGCGGGTCTTGAAAATCTCCAGAGAAGGGGACTCCACCCCCTCCCTGGGCAGCCTGTGCCAGTGCTCTGTCACCCTCACCGTAAAGAAGTGTTTCCGTGTATTTGAACGGAACTTCCTATGTTCTAAGAGGGAAGCCTCTTTGTTCCAGCTCTGTCAATGAACCGTTGATGGGTATGGGCAGTCTATTCTGCCCCAGATTTTTACTTCTTTGGCATACTTTCCTCCCAGCATCTCCCCTGGCTTTTGTCAGGCCACGCTGTTCCTGCAGGAGAACTTTGATTCACCTCTTCTCTGTGGAGCTGGGCCTTTCTTCTCCGCCCTCCAGCTTTGGCAGTTCTTGCAGAACACCCCTGGTATTGCTGAACTTTCTGACGAGGACAGAGGTCTCTCGCCCCCCGGTGCAGCCAGTTTTCCCAGTGCTGATGCTTTTGTTTCAATTAGTGCAGGTTTTTCCATGTGCAGTATGATGATGTCTGGATGAAATCTGGGACTGCAGCTCATGCATATACAGATATAGCTGCTGGACCAGTAATTCTTCTGTCTCCTTTTCAGCTTATAAGACACAGCTCTAAATTGAATCTCAAAAATGAGGTCCAAGAAGTAGGGTAACGATTTGGAATGGGTTTTTGTTGTTTTGTGTTGTTCCACCCAGGTGTGGTGGTTTTCTCCTCACTGCAGAGGAGGTAGGGGCTATGTTCTTCAAGGGGAAATTCCACTTTGGGGTAATGCAAATGAAAACACCATGTGTGTCCTTTTTCATTCAAATTACATAAAAAAAATTGGTGATACGAGACATGAGCAAAGGCAGAACAGAGCCTAGAGTCTTTAATCTTTAAAATCTATTTTACATGATTAAAAGGATCCTGCCTGGAGAAAAGCAAGACTGGCTATTTATATCTCCATTCTTCTCCCCCCTGCCCCCCCTTTTTTCCCAGAAAATACTGCACAGTCTTTCACATCTGAAAGACCACGGCTGGCTGCCATTAATTTTAATGCTAAATCCTCATCAGCATTTCAAAACATTATGAAAATGTCTAAGAAACTGTCTTCTAGTAGCTTGAAAATATCGCAGGCAGCAACCTAAATAATACTGTAAGCGCCCTGGTAAGTACAAGAGCACATGCTGGAAAGGAGAGGAGAAAAATAAAAGGCTTTAGACCACCAAGCAAACGTCAGTTCTACAAAGCAGGCATAAATGGATTGCAGGATTTCATGGATGCTGAGAGTTTGAATTACTGACTGAGCTACACCTCACTTACAGAAAATGTGGTTTTCTTTTTTAGAGAACGCATCAAATATTGAATGCGACTGTTCGCTGCGCAGTCTGCTCCGTGGACAAGTACATAAATAACCTTACATGTGGGGTTCTGTTTAGGCTGACAAATGCAAGTCAATGAATGGAATACGGCCAGGACCCCAATATTAGTGCTCTATTACACTGCATCGGTGAAGATGATGGATGCCAATTAAATGGAAATCAACGGTCATAGGTTAAACAAATGATGTTTCTGATCAAAGCACGCCTCCTTCAGCAAAGCATTAAACCTGTCCTAAACTTAAATACATGTTTTTAAGTCCTGCTTAAAATTGAGCAAGTGTTTTATAATTTCCTGCTTAGGGAAGGGCTGGACCGTGCATTTGGGGGTTTATTTTTTTAATTGGGAATATCCATGCTTACCTAGTTCTCTATGGGTAGGCTTCATTGAGACAGTTATGCATATGCCAAATTTCACTGGGGTTTCAGGACATGCTATTGCTGTCTCACGCTCGCTTATATTTATAGTGCTCCAGCAGGCTTGGGAATCTATATAGGGATTTCAAAGGCTCATGCTATTTCTGCTTTCATTGATGATGCTCTCACTGAAGCTCTACCTTGCAATGGGTTGGCAGCAGAGGGCTGATGAGTGGTCCTTCTCTTGTGGCAGTAAGTGGGATGTTGCCAGTTGAGGATGATTATCCACATCGTTAGTTCTGCGATAGTGATTATTTTTTTTTTTTTCTTTGGGGAATCTCTTTAAATATTGCCAAGTATTTCTGCTTCTGTAAGAATAAAAGGAAGTTTTTACCCTTCCCTCTTTGAGATCCACAAACATATAGCCCCATTTTACTAATAATTGAAAAGGAAAAAAAGATATTTTTCAAGGGGGAAAATAAACCTTACTGTTTTTCCTGGTTTACTTAAGAACCATGACAAGAACTCTCTCCAAGCAAATAGAGTAAAAATCTCAGCGTTGCTGGGGAATCCTAGGGTTTGGGGGAAAATGTAGAGTCAAAAACGAAGGCAAAAATAGGAAACTTTCATCAGCCCCTGTGCTGCATTTTCTCTTTTTGATTAAACATCAGGCTTAAGTATCATCAACAATGTGAATTCTGAAGAATACAAGAGAATGCACTTCAGGTTAGAAAGCTTGTCTTTTATTCAGGTATTTAAAAAAAAAAAAAAAAAGCCACTAGACTATTCTTGAAATAAATCACTGAGAGGGTGAGAGGGAGGCTGGAGGTGCACGCTACATTTTTCATTGCCAGCTCCTTGTAGCCAAGGTACATTGTCAAGACTAACCTTGGAAAAGCACTTCTCTCTCTTCTCCCTCTTCTCCCTGCATAGCTCTCCATGGTGGCATCATTAATGTTGATGGCTATAATTGACCACAAAGAGCAGACCTTTAGTCCGTACCTGATCTTTCAGAGTGTTTATACACTGCTAGCCTGACCACACAGCAGACTAATGAGCATTACACTTGACAAATATTGTCATGCCTAAACAGGAGATAGTGCTTCTGCTAAGACAAGCAGCAAGCCTGGGGGCACGTCATGCTCAAATAGGAAAGTTAAGAATTAATATTAATTCTCTTCCACTCACTAGGGGTCTGATCCAGATCCCTAATGTCAGTTAAGTCTTTCCACCGTGAGCTTTGCATCTCTCCTATGAAGCAGCCCTTTAAAATACAATACAACCAAATAGTATAATAATAAATTTGACAGTAATAACACATGGTGCAGTCTTCTTTTTAACTAGGATCAGGACTGTTCCAGTAGCTGGATGAGGTACCTATTTGAGATGAAGAAGACTAGGTCCTAATTCCTTCTACATTTAAGTATCTGGAGTCTTGATAGGTGTTGGATAGCACTCCAAATTTTATGTGATAGAGCAAAACACGGTGAGCGATTTAGAAGAAATGAGAACCTGTGAATTTACTTGCATTGAGCCTGTCATGTATAACTCTGCGTGGTTGCTGTATACAGTCTGCAAGCAGAGCTTTGGGGGGAAACCCTGCTCTGCCCCGCATCAAGCCTGGTCATAAATCCTAGGTAATTGTAGCACCCCGTGTCGCTGAGCTGTTTTCTCCCTGCTACGTATGTGCCTTCTTCTTGGTTATAACCAGCATCAAAAGTTTTAATGACTTTCTGAGGTTCTTTTTCTAGATGCTGTAATTTTTTTTTTTTATATAATTAAAAAAGGAGAGAAATTCTTGTGAAATAAATGGGATTGCAAGTTATGCTTGTGTCTAAATGTCGCTTTGGTCTGTTTATCTGGTGTCTAGGCCTCACTGTGGATTTTTTTGTCATAACTTGCTGTAATTTACTCAACTATTGTCTCCATTTTTTTTTTTTTTCCTGACTGAATCCTTGATATCAGGTAGTCAGATGTTCCTGAAGTTTTGGGCTAAGTTAAATAACTTTGCAATACAACAGAAGAACGTGACGCCAAATAGAGGGGCCGGCCAGGTTTCCCTCCTGCTGCTGAGAGCCGTCTGCCGTACTGGTGCTTGCTTTTGGCTTTGCAAACTTGCCTGTGCTCAGAGAGCTTCTGGCTAACTCTGTTGAGCGGTTGAGGCAGTTGGACTTCCTGGGATGCTCTCCTGGTCCGGTCCCCTCCCCTGGCCCCAGGCTGGTGTGTGCGCGCATCCAAATCCAGCACTACCTGAGCGCAGTGGTTTAACTATCTGTGTCTGCGCACGATACAGATCTCAATTCTGTTTTTTTTATCATCTCTCCTCTGGCTTTGAAGCACACCCCTGCAGCCTCACGGTCTTGCCTAACTCCTGTACGTGCGGAGGTGAGATGCTCGGTCGGGACTCTGGCCACCGCTGCCTTCGGGGGAGGACCGGGGGGAGCAGCGTCTCCAGCTGGGGAGGGCAGCTCCGTGCTGACTTGCTGTTTGTGGAGACTTGCGCTTTAGCAACGCGCTCTCGTAAGACGAAGCGTTGCTGATCGTTCCTGTCGCCAGATATTCCTCTAGGGCAGCAGAATCCAGCCACCCCCACTGAAGCGGGAGGGAGGGAGGGAGAGAGTGTGCCACCAGACTGTCACTAAGTCCTTTGGAAGATGGTCCTGTTGACAGAAGATGATTTGCTGGGATACATATCCAGCGCCAGGTCAAACTGAGCCAGCTGATGGGAGTGGATCTCGGTTTAGGTCAGGCTTAAATGCAGCCCAGAGTATTTTGCCTGCCTCGACTGCGAGCAGCGTGTCGGCTGCTGGTGCGGATTCGCTCGTCAGCAGAGTGCGAAGGCACAGTCCCGGGCTCGCCAGCGCTGCACTGGGTGTGTGGTGGTTGTGGCATCCCTGTCTCAAGCATACCATTCACGTGCTCAGCAAATCCCTCTGGGACAGGTGTGATCTTTTGCATCAGGACCTGCTAATTTTGCGTTCAGAAACTTTTGGGCTAAATGGAGAAAAAAAGTTAGCTTATCATCTAAAAGAGCGAAGACTTATTTTCTTTGCAGTGCTGGAAACCAAGCGCAGGGGATGCTTTCCAGCAGCCTTGCTTACTTCCCCGTGGGAAGGACACGCTCGGTGCCCCCATCACAGCCCCCCAGTCCTCGGGAGATGCGGCCAGGCCCTCGGACCGCACTCAGAGGGGCGCGGAGTGCAGTAATTGAGCTGTGCGTCCTCTTAGGGCTGTCTTGATCCATGATGTTTGCTGTCAGCAAGATCCCAGTGGGAACCGCTGCAGACACATCAGTGTTCTGCTTCCTCTGCAGAGAGGCTCCAAGCTGCCAGGGCGGGTTTTTATCTCAATATCACCTAGTTGCTTTCACCTGTGTACTATTAAACTGTTAATATATCAGGGGGAAAAACTCATCCAGGAGAGTGTATTAGGAATACCTAAATGAGGTAGCTGTGTTATCCTCAGCAAAATATTATTGTTATTAAATGTTCCCACCAGATACTTGGACAGCTTGCGTTACAACTGCAAAGCTAACATTTCATTATAGGAAGATATATATTCATAATGGATTGCAATTTACCAAAATACACAGAGGGCCCCAGATTTGTCAGTGTGCATTTGCTCTGCGAGAAATACATCTCACTAAAAACCAGATGTCAAAATTAACAGTGGAGCTTTCGCAATGTCGGGAAGGAAGCTGACATTTCAGAGCTGGCAGTCCAGCTGTGTTAACGGCATCAGGGAGCCTTTGTGTTATTAAGTACAATGTTTAGCAGTAGAACAGCATTAGGAGTTTATTTAAATTATAAGTGGTGGGAAATCACTATACTGTGTTGGTGGCAACAATTGCAATCAGGTGACATCCTGGATCCCTCCCCTCCCCCCCGATATTTTCCCCTCTTTCCATTCACTTGCCATGTTCCTGTATAGCAAAATTTCAAGCGGTTGTAAGAATTACTTCAGTTCTGAGGAAATTGCTGGGGATCGTTGTCAGGGTCATGTTTTGGAGAGGGATGAGGGAGACAGGCATTTGAAAGCTCTTGTAAATGTCTGAGTAACTGTTCTGAAATGTGAATTATTGATTCATACGCTCCTGTTTTCTAATGTGCTTTATCTTCCTGGTAATTTAACCTAGTTTTCAGGGTATTTTTATCTGTAGCTTTCTAGAACCTGTATTACCCCTGTATTTTATCTCGTCTCTTTCTCCAGTTCTTAGATGTTAGGTAGCGAGTCGGGGCACTGATTAGCTTGACTAATTTCTTGGCATAGCTTTCTGTCAGGGGAAAAAGGGTGCATGTTTTTAACAGTGAAGATAATTAACCATTGGAACAACACAGGCACCGGTGGATTCTCCAGTGCTAGCAGTAGTAATGTCAGGAGGCAAGGTTTCCTAAGAGATGTCTCTGGCTTTCCACTGACATCAATTTTTGGAAGCCCCGTGGCCTGTACTACATGGAAGATGGATGATCTTGACGGTCCATCATGTCTTGGGAGTTCCCAAGCTTGGTGCTTGGACACTGTGTTTAGCTCTGTTCCTGCTTGTGGGAAAGGATGGGAGGAAGGGTTTGGTCACGCGGGTAGGGTCCATGCCTCTAGGAGGGTGCACTACAGAGCTGGAGATCTGTATCTCGGGTCACATCAGACTTACTTGCGAAGTGATGGGTAATCTTGGGTCCTGGAAGGCTGCTGGGGTCCCTAATGACTGGCTGAAATGTGAATTGCAATCTCACAGCGCCTCCACGTACTCGCTAGAGCAGATGCTGCATCGAAGGGCGCTGATGCCCCTGCTCGCTGGGGAGGTGGGAGAGGGGAGATGCTCTGGGGACCCTCGCAGGGGGTGCTGCTGCGTGCAGGGGTGCAGCCCCCTGGAAGAGCATCCCCTCCCTGCTGGGCTGAGAGGCGGGACGGGGCCAGGCACCCAGGAAAGAAAAGGGATGCAAATATGGGAGACATGCTCTCCGAGGACCCTGTGGGAGTCAGGATCCCACTGATAATAAGGCTGAGCGTATTTATCTGTGGGTGCTGTCCTGGTCCTGGCCACTCGTCTTTGAGCAGCCCCAGAGAAGCAGCCTCACTGCGCGGCTTTCTCGGGTGGGGAAGCAGCATCCCCTTTTATAGGCAGAAGGAAGCGCCGAGTTACCTGCAGACAAGGGAGATACTCAATTTCAAGGCAAGGTCATATTTCCTCTTTAAAATCCAGATAGATAGAGATTGCTGTTGACCCCAGCAGCATTCTGTGACCTTATCTACCACACAGATATTTTCCTGAGGTTTTCCATTAGAGAGGCGGGCGAGCGTGGGGGCGACGCGGAGAGTTGAACCCACCCACGCCGAGCAGAGGTGGCTGGTGGGGCAGGTAGGAGGTGCTCTGCGTGGCTGGCTGAGAGAAATAAAGGGGAGGAACATCTAGAGGAAAACAGCTCCCCAAAGCCAGCGTAGAGACGCTCAGCCCTTTTCGGTAACTCACTCAAGCGTGGTCTCGAGCATCTATTGCGATGTTTTGCTGAACGGGGGCCCAGCAGAGGAAGAAGTCCTTAGGCAAATCACAGTGTATAAATACCTCTGCTGGGAGTGTAACTAAGGCCACAGCGCTGTCACACGACACAGTCGGCAATAAATAGGTTCCTGAATTAGAGAGAATCTCTGCTGTATTTCAGATGTGGCTGAGCTACATGTACAAAATGTCCTTTGAAATAGCAGCTGTGTCTGCGTTATCTTCCTCTGAGAGATAAGCAATTATGAGAACGTTCTAATGATTTCTTTAAAAAAAAAATTGGGTCTAAACATCAATTGCTTTTTAGCACAGGAGCTATTTAAACATCAGTACCTTGAATTGATTAAAAAGAGCTGTACTGATAATGCAATTTTGTAGCTTGTGATTTGCACTGAATGGTGCAATGAGTCATGATGAAAGGCTGGAGAGGAGATTTCTGATGGGACCTTCCACTACATCGGTGGCTCTGAGATGGTGTGTTCATTTCACAAAGAAGCCTGCACTTGTGTAGAACTTCTCATTGCTGGGGAATTAATGCTAGCGTGGTTTTAGTGGCATGTTTTTGTTCATTAATGGTGAACACGGGAATACCTTACTTTGCTGAAGGGCCTCTTAGGAGAGCTGTGTTTCTAAGGGATACTCTGCATTCCTCTGCACACTGATCTCTGCTGTGCTTCTGCTTTGAAGGATTTTGAATATCACACTTTTATAAAAATTGCATTCCTCCTAACTGTTTATTAGCCATAGAAATTAAATACATTTTTCAGACTTACCCAAATGCAAAGTAGATTTCTTCCACTTGGTTAGCTAACTGCTAGAAAACAATCTCCCAACTAACAGGTAATATCAATGAATTCTTGGGTAATAGAAGAATTTGTATCTTCTTGAATCACCAGGCAATTTAGTTATTCAAGCCCTCTTGGAATCTGTTCCCTTGCAACACACAACTCTAGTGCCATTTTATGAGTAAGGTTAGCTGAGAGATGCTTTATGGTTTAAGTGTGTGTGTGTATCTAACGGGCAGTGTCAGGATACACGTTGCCGTAAGCAGACGGAGCAGTTCCCAAGATGAGCTGCATTCTTTCACTCTGTTCTCTTAATTCCTTTTTGCACTGTATTTAAAAAAATAAAAACAAACAACAGCCAAAAACCAAACCAAACCAAAACAGAAACAACCTCCGCTCCCCCCCAAAAAAAAACAACAAAGGAAAAAAACCAAAAGGGGGGGGGTTCAGTCCACTGTACCTCTGAACAGCACTCTGAGCATCATTAATTTCACTTCTGCTCGAGATGGCACTTCGGTCTGGAATCCTTCTGTACCCTGGCTCCCGTAATTAGTCTGCTACCTCCGCAATGGGGTCTCAACCGTCTAAATCCTTGTCTTCAAGCAAGTACTGACAGCCCCCTCGTGTTAAGTTTTGTAAACACTAATTTGTGACATCTCCTGTGGCTTAAATCAAAGCACTCAAGTAAAAGTAATAATACTACTGTTAAAGGGAATGTTACAGAAGAAAATGCCTGTCACCTGACACTAAATGGATATGACACCGAGCGTGTTTCAGGAGACGTTTCTAATGAGGAGGCGCTGGGGAAGTAACGCTGCTCTCGCAGCCCTGAAGCTAGCGGCTCCGTGGCCTGCTCGGCAGAAAACAAAAAGAAAGAATATTGCTTATTTCAAGTCTGGTTTGTGTTTTGCTCAGGTGCACAAAAAAGGAGGAGAATGACCTGGCTCCTGCAAGTCTTCATTTGAGTCGCAGCTGTGCGATCTGCTGATGCATCTCACCAGAGACCGAAGCCCTCTCTGTGCCAGGTGCTGTACAACCGGGGGGACACAAGTTTCTCCCTGTCCCATAAAACTTGCAGTTTAGCAGCCAGGGCAAACTATTACCTGAAATTATGCCTAGAATATACAGCTCGCTCTTAATTGTCTCTCTTCTTTTTTTTTTTTTTGTCTTTTTTTCTTTTTAACCAGCCTGTTTGTCTTCCTTTCATATTCAATATTAATTGAATGCATCATTCCCCCTTTTCCTTTGTAATGCCCTGAACTCTGTTGTTGTATTATGTGAACTTTTTATGTTCGGCAATACTGGAAACAATAGAAATCCTTGAAACCAACGCTGCAGTGTCACACTCGTTCATTTTCAAAGACATTTCTGTAAGCATTCATAGTATAACCGAAATACAGACTTCAAGCAGGTAGCTGAGCTGGTTTGTACCCATCTGCTGTGTTTAAGCATGTTGAAGGATAAAACAAACCTCTGTCAGCATATAAGAAGCCCAAGCAAACTGGGAGAGCAAACAGGATTATCAGTAAGAGAAACACCAGTTGTGTAAATTCCCATCCCATGGGAGGAGCAAGGGAAAATGCCTGAAGGTGTTGCCCATGTCGGAACTCTAGGCCGGGAGTGGATGGGTATCACCACGGGGCGGTGGGTGCCCACTGGGTATCGCCAGCATGGAAACCTGCCAGGTGGGCAGCGCTCACGTGCTGAGGTTTTCTGTCTTTTTCCATAGGCATTTGCCTGAACCTGCACAATCTAATGGTGCGGAGCGCAGGACTGGAGTGGGGAGGAGAGACTGGGGAACGGTTAGGAGAAGAGGTGATGCCCGGGGAGCAGTCTGGGCAACTCAGCTGGAGCTGAAGGCAAGAAGCAAAGGCAGGAATACAAGAGACGCCTCTGCATCTGCAGTGTGGTAGGAGGGGGTTGTTTTGCTTCGTGTGAACCACGAGTGTTCTTGAACCTCCTGGAGATATCGACGGGCAGTAAATGACTGCATGGAGGTAGGCGGCGAGTGAACACAGCTGGACCCTGGGGAGGCTGTTTCTTCTTTTACTTCCCCCAGGTTGCCCACCCTGTGCTCCAAGGACCCAGCTGCCTGCTGCCCCGCTCACCGTGATGCCCCGCGCTGGAAGGAAGCGGCTGCTTTATGGAGCCGGTGGAAAGGCGCCAGCGCTCACCAGCTGCAGCCCTGGCCCGGGCTGAGCTTCAGCTGAGCGGACGTCGGGGTGAGCTGCGGCTGAGCATGCGGGGACGGGCACAGCTGACCCTGGTGGCACACTGGCAGCTCCCTCCGGTCAGCACAACTGCACGAAGTCCTGTTGGTGAGAGGGTTTGACCTTGCAGAGCTGCTCGCAAGTCCAGAGGTTGAGGTCTGGTTTGGAGCTGGGGCACAAAAGACAGCGGTGCCATGCGTTGGCCATCTCTTCCGATTTCTAGTGTTCAGCAATCCCTTATTAACAGGGTATAAACCTGGGTAGGTGCTGTAGTAGCGTCCAGAATGTTTCTGATGTCTTTTATTTCCTTTTTTTATTTGTTTTAACTGAAAAATACACTTTTTTTAAATTTCTCTGTTCCTTGTATGATTAGGGGAAACCCCATGTAGTAAGTCTGAATGCTTCTACCGTGGAAATATTTAGTACCAGCTCTGGCATATTTATGTTGGCTCCCTGATTAGACAATGTGCCAAGCTGTCCTTCGTGGCCTTAATTATTGCAACTTCAGGCCAGCGTTGCCTGCTTACAGCATAATCCCACGGCCTAGAGTGAACCCTGGAAATGCTTAATTAAATGACATTCCACAACAGATTAAGGAGTCAGAAGCCCAAGATAAAGAAAAAGGGAGACTGTGACCATAGGAGTGGCAGGTGGTCTTCCCTTTCAGGATAACGCTCCTGACACGGACCGTTTCATTTTGAGCACGTTAAAAACCCGACATTAATTGGTAACAGTTCAGGGTCTGTGCTTGGCTTCTTCAATTTACACTGCGAAGTGATTCAGAGACATCTCGTTTTGGGCTGGTGAATGAACGGGCTCTGTGGGCTCTCACTGATTTACACCGGCTGAGGATCTGCTCTGTGCTTGTCATAATTTGACTGTCTCCGTGATGGTGTGTGAGTTACGGCCTGATCGCGAAGTCCGCTCCGGTGAGCAGGCGCTGCCAGCCAGGTCGGAGCGTGGCTCGCAGTTCCCGTGGTGCCGGGCCAGCATCCCCCAGGCTGGCAGCGCTGGAGAAGGGCTGCGGGATGGATGCCCTGGAGCAGCTTTTACAGCAGTGACCAGAGACTTCGTGCGCTTTGTTTTGGGCACCTGGATGAGCCCCTTTGGCAAAGTCAGTGGATGCCTTTGCCGCTTTGCAGTTCTGAAATCCAGGGTGAGCATCAGTGTCAGGCACCAAAAAACAGTTGGGTTGTTTATTATTATTATTTTTAAAAAGGAAAACAAAGCCTTTTCTCTATGTAAAAACTGATGTGCAGTTGTTTGGAACAGACACAATCAAATTGTGTTAGGGAGTCCCCCGGGAGCCAAAGCCCACGTCTAACCACAGAAGATCGGCATACAAATACAAACGCTGTAGATAATGTTACATTGCATAGATTAGCGCTCAAATCTTCAGCAAATCTGTTCAGAGCAAGAAAATGACGGTGAGTGCAGCACACCAAGCATGTCTCATTCCAAGGCCCATCGGTAAAGGCAGTTATTGCTAATACTATGTTTTATCATATTATTTCTCAATTATTTGCTCCAACAGCTCTCTTGGCTGAATAAACTGGCTGTGCAGAAGCTGACCTGGAGTCATTTCTTCTTTGCAAAGAGAAGCGGATTGTGGTTGGGTGTTGTGACATTTCCAGGGGTTTGGTTTGTATGTTTTGTGTCCTTCCCCAGTCCTATAGTGTGATTTCAGCAATTAAACTATAGGATAGGAATGAATTAAATGTCTGTGCTAACACAGGGGACAGTCAGGAGAAACAAAATGTAGAGGCTTGGGTGAGGGTGGTGCCGGGGGTGGGTGGTGGGCGATGTGCCGGGCAGTGGGGTGCCTGGGGGTTTCGCTGCGTGGCGGGCTGCAGCTGGGCAGCACGGGGGGAACGCGTCTGCCTTCTGCATCTGGAGACCTGAGCTTTAGCTATCTCTTATCTTACAAGTGAAAGGAGTTTAGTGGTCCCAGCCTAATCCCCAGGGCATATTTGCGAAATGTATCACCTGCTTTGACACAACTGGAAGCTTTGGGTAAGTAGAAGCCAGGATTTTTTATTTTTTTTTTTTATTTATTTGATAGCGGAAGCAAGGCGGATTACTCCTAAACTGCATCAGCTAAGCTGTGCGAGGAAGTGTAGCGCATCATTTCCCTATCTCTGAAATGGAGAAGATTTTTTTGCTGAGCAGGGCTGTTCAGGAGGTGAGTCTTTGGCACGAGGAGTGTCTCTCAGTACAGCTCAGCGGCTGCACGCACTTGCTGCATACCCTTAATCCCCTGCCCCGTGATTAGTCCCCATGGGGTGCTGGAGCGTGCACCAGCATCAAACCTGCCCTAAGCCTGATCTCCACTGGGGTTCATCTCCGCCACTGAAGCACTTTTACCGAGAGCCATCATCTGCCTGAATAGTATATGGCTTTGCCCAGCGCAGTGCATTTACCAGCATTAACATTTATCATCTTCAATTGCAGCTTTCCTTTTTGCAAACGACAAGTGAAAGAGTTTAAAAGAAGCAAGTGAAATCTTACAGCAAAACCCTCTTTTTAGGTATTCCATGGAGGAATAACCCAGGGCAAAACATGTGGTATGAGGATTTTTATTTACCTACAGGTATTTTGTGCTTGGAGCTGACAAGTCTGCACTGATTCCTCTTCAGAAATTTATATGTGGTAAAAAGCATCATCTTAGATTTGTTTTCTTCATTCTATATTTACTATCATCCCTCAAACTGAAAACTCATCTTGTTTCACTCTGAAGACCCATTTCTGCAGGGGTTAGGGCATCCTCAGTTTTTCCCATGACATCTCCAAGTCATCCGGCAGCACGTGGCTCTTGGATGCCTTGCTCTTCAGCGGGGTGGAAGATCAGCCAGAGTCAAAGCCTGGAGATCTTACCCCAGTTTAGTCTTTGTGAGGCGCGTGTGTGTGCAAACTGGGACACCCCTCAGCTGCAGCAGAGCTTTGTGCGAGTGAAGCCCCAGCCTGAGCACAGCATGTTGTGCAGACCCCGTCTGAAGGCCTCCTTTGTGGCTGGAGAAGTACAAAGGTCTTTAGATCCAGTCTTCAGTCTTGAAAGTGCTTCTTTGAAGTCTCTGGGTCTTCACGTGTCCTCCAGACTTTCATTTAATGTAGTATTTTGTTTTGGTAGGGTAGGGTTTTTTTTTTTTAAAGATTTCAGGTAAGATTTCAACAAGCTGGGGATGTATCAAAGTATAAAATACTTGCTGGAGTCTTAATCAGTCCAAACTGTTCTCTTAAGAAGGAAAAATAAAGGCTGTTAAAGCAGGCCAGACACTTATAAGGCAGCAGATGTTTCTCTTTATTGTCAAAACAGCAATCTTTATTAAATACCAAAGAAAGCCCTGTAAATCTGGGAAGGCAGTTGAGTCTATGCTGAGGACACCTCTTCCTCAGGCCAAATAGTCTTTTCCAAGTCATTTGTTTTTCCTGCTGATCCTTCGATGGCGCTTCTGTGACATAAAAGCAAAAGGGAAAATGAATATTTAACCACAAAAATAATTGGATAGTTTAAGCTTGAAAAGAGAACGTGAGAAGTGAGGGAAAGAGCCGAGACGATGCCTTTCACACCCATGCTGTCTTCTCCTTGGTGCCAGGACTAATGCGGGGCTGTTGCAGGGGACCCCTGGAGATGCCCCAAATTCAGCAGTGGGCTGGTACGCCTGGTCAGCACACTGTTAATGGCCAGGCATATCTCCTCCTGAGAACATGTCTGACGAAAAGCAAACAACATGTTATTGCCTGGGAATCGCAGAGCGAGACCTCCGTGGGATGGAGAGAGCTCTTTCGGGGTTGTCTGGAGAGCGCTGAGCGTAATGAGTCTGGTAGTTTTCATTAGCATTACTAATGGCATCTTCCACTTTTAAGAAATACCAACAGGGTTTCATGAATTAATAAAGGAAGATTGTGATTGACTAAACAAAGGGTGTGCCAGTCTATGCAGCTGCTCTGTTTTAACTAGGTAATGTCCATAGATACGGCGTTAATTTAATTCTCAGTTGAAATACTCCAGAGGAAATGTCAGATCAATAATGCAGAAAAGGGCAAAGATTTGCTAAGCCTGGCTGGCTCACGTGTGTTAACTACCGTGAGATAGATATGGATAAATGCTGAACATTAAGGTGAGTAATCACAACTGTCTTGGGTGTCTGAAAAAATTTTCTGCATAAACACTGCACAAAACAAACATGTTTCCGGCAAGAAGCCGGGCGTTAAGGTAACAGGTTGTTATTTCACACACTGCTCTGCAGTGGGTTTGCATTTTGTGGCAGGGCATAGAAAGCCTCATTGCAGACATTGTCCCATCCTCCCTACAGTGGGGCTGAGCATCCCTGTGCCTGCTCCTACCCCGGGCTCCTGCACCAACACACCTTCGAGCCTGCCGGCATGCCTACCAGTTCTAGCTCTTAGTGGTTTTAGAGCTTTAAAGTGGTTTAAAGGTTGTGTGGATGTATCTCCTCCTGGATTCGGACTATGACCCACAGGAGATGCTAAGAAGAGGAGAAATCTCATGCCTGGGCTCCAGAGTCAGGGTGAGCTTTGGCTGCATTAGGGTTTTCTGCTCAGCTTTCAGGCTGCTCTGCCTCCCGGAGCCCTTGTACCTGCCAGCGCTCCGACAGCGTTGCCGGAGCTGGGCAGGACTGCTCAGCTTTCTGAATCCACCCTTGAACGCCCCAATCTGGATCGTCATTCTGACTTGAGCGCATCGTGGCCTGGCGATGAGTCACATCCCATATGTAGATGGCCATAAAACACCTAAACGATGAGTAGGTTCCACATTATTTGGGAGAATTCCATGGGACTGGGTAGCAAAGGGTGCTCCAAAATCAAATCCCACCTTTCCTTGTCAAGAATTGCTTCTGTTACCAGCAGCTGTGCTCAGCCGCTGTCATGGCTAGCACGCTTTCCTTCCAATGAAGACAAAACCAGACAACTTCCTTGGCCTTTGGGCCTGAATCTCAGCTATTTGACAGTAGCGCGGTAGTTTTTCATGCAATCTTTGCTAAACCACTCGGCAACCGTGAGGATTTTTTTATTCAAAAATCTCTTCCGGTACCGAGAGCTCTCCCAGAGCCGCTGCGTGTGTGTGGAGTCTATGGGAACACTGCAATTTCAGAATTGCCAAAACAAACAACAGGTGCCTGTGTTATTTTGCAAGTAGGAGCTCCTCAAATGTCAGACTTTGGCAGAGGTGATGCTTCCTTACAACACTGATCTTCTTACCCCAAAGGCCCCTGGAAACCTAGGTGGTGTATTTACGCTAAAGAATGCCGAGTTGGAAAATATTTTGAAATCACCTTTGATGAAAAAGTCTTTAAAGTGCCTTCCCAGCTACGTGTTCATCTGCTTAATTTCTGCTTTCAACAAAAGTATGGATCAGTATCAGGTTTAAGTACAACTGGAGAAGGCACACAGTGACTCAGAGAACCCATAATAGCTTTTTTCCTAGGGGCTTGGCGTACCTACGCCAGAGAACCGAGCATGGGTGTAGCTAGACCAAGGTCGCTGTACCAGTACAAACCTGTGGTTCAGAAACATGGTGAGACCGGAAAAAATGCTCACACTGATGTAATTAGCCTTCATCCAGGAACTGCGCGGGTTGCGCTGATGTCCCAGCGGAGTGTCATGGTGGTGGCTAAGAGCCGGTGTGCTACAGTGGAGCAAGACTGTACAGAGCAGTCCTTTGAGTGGGACTTCTTCACTTCTTCCAAGGGGTAAAGTACCAGCTGCTGGCTTTTATTGTGAGCCCGTAAAACCACGAAGCGATCTCCCTCTGCTCCAAAGGACCAGCTCGTGCCCCAGCAGCCACCTACCCAATATGTGCCGTAGCACGGTGCTGGTTTCCAAGCAGGGTGGCGATGGACGGGATCCGTCCCCTGCATGACAGGCAGCCCCTGCCTGGGCAGGATGGTGTGGGAGATGCGTGCCGCTGCTTGCCAGGGTGCTCTCTGGGGGTGTGGGGGCTTTGGAAGGAGCCAGGGGCAGCCCGGAGCCTCCATCCCCAGTGTCAACTGGTCTCTTACCGGGCTGCTCCCAGCTGCATTTTAAAAGGAGGCAAGAAAAGAGCTGACGGAGCTGGAACTGCTTTAAGGTGGAACTGAAACAATAGCTTGTGGCTGTCTGAATCAGTTCCCTTGTTCCATGAATTTGACTCAGAGCTGAGTATTTCAGAGCCTCAGAAAGAAAAGGCTTATTTCAATTTTGGTTGTAATAACGGGCAAAGGTCACGGCAGCCGAGAGGAGAGGGGAAATGAAAGGCATGGGCTTGGCTGTTTTCTCTGAACCAGCTTCACCCGTTCCTGGTTACGATCTCAGCAGAATAATAACTGATATTAAGCAAAGCCAAGAAATGAAATTAACACACGCAAAATTACATTACGTCTGTGTCAGGAGTCCTGCTGCCCAGGGCTCCTGGTACAAGCTAACAAGGGCAGCGAGGAAAAACCGACGGGTGGGAGCGCAGCATCACGCCGTGCGGCGCCCAGCCCATACCCACGGACCCACGGCGGCAGGGCTCTGCGCTGGGCTCTGCCTTCACCCCGGCTGGGGCACCTACCAGAGGTGCTCTGCTACGTGGTGTGCCCGCAGCTCAGCCTTCTCTCACCCCTGCCGCCCCCCCCCGTGCTTTAATGTGCTGTAAATCCAAACTGAAAACATGCCAGCAAGCTCAAGGCTTGATGTGCAGAGCTGACGCTTGAGCTTCTCCAGGGATTTGGCCAATGTTCAAGACCAGATCATGGCATCCTGCGAGAGCTGTACGAGAGGAGCAGCCAGCCAGGACTCCCGGTCTCAGCAGCCAGGCTTCACCGCTCACCGAGACAGACGACTCCACCTGCCCTTAATCTTCTCGTGGCTCCAACTCTCAGTTCTGCTCTCGGAGAGGCTGCAGATCTCCGCTGGCTCTCAAGGTTATCTATAGCCTGTTTTCTCTGCGTCCATCCAGGAGTGAATGCCTTCACTTCCAAAGCGTTATCCCTAGGGACTGCCCCTAATGCTTCTGACAACAGTTTGTCTTGCAAACACGTTAACCTGGGGATGGTGGCCAGGGAAACCCAGAGCTTGCTGCCCTTGTCAGACTTCCCAGAGTGCCTGCTGGAAGCACAGCGCATCCCTCCGTGTCTGTGCAGAAAATGCACAAAATGCGGGCTGATCTGTGAAACAAGGCATAGGAGAGAAGGATGCATTTTATAGACATTAATAATAACAGTAAACCTTCTAAGGAACGTTTCCATTTGAAGAGGTAAGAAGAGCTGATGGGATACAATAGCCATGGAAAGCCATGGAAACCTCTTTTTTTCTTTTTTTTTTTTTTTTTTTTTTGCTTCTTGGCAGCAATAGTGTTCCCTCACTGGGCTTAGTATGGTGCTGCGTGTCAAAATAGTTGTTAGCGCTGGGGCATCGCCTCCCAGCGGGCTGAGCTTAGCAGCTGGGGAGCTGTGTGGTGCGGAGGCGACCCCGAGCCGCCAGGCACAGCGGCGGGCACGTCGCCACTTCACCTGTGCCCGTCTCTGCTGCCACCAGCGATGCAGAGCCCTCCTGGCAGAGCCGTGCCTCGGTACTGTCTGGATGCGCGTACAGGCAGCTGCAGCAAAGGCAGGCCGGCAAACCTGGGTGCCAGGGAGGCGAAGGCAGCACTGCTGCGGGGAGCGGGCGAGCGGTGCCCGGGCTGCGCAGGGAGATGCTGCCCGTGCCCTGAGCGGCCTCTTGGCACCGGCCGAGCCGATGCTGCGTGCCATCGGTCCCCTGTCTTTCCTGAGCACCCCCATCGGGGCACACCTCACCCTGGGGACGCGGCTGCCCGCCCAGAGGTGTCATGGGTCCTCTGACCACTGTGCTACACCTTTCATGCTTTCCTCCTGTGGCAGAGAACATGCTGCTTTCTCTGCAAAACCCCCAGCTTTTTGGGGGTCTTTCCCTTAAAAAAGACCTGGGTTTTCCCTGTGCTCCCCCTGTAAGAAGCCTCAGGGGAATAACCCAGCAGCAGGTACTTCTCTGCCTCTGATTGCTTGGTCTTGGGCTCACTGCCCTCAGCTTGCCTTCTCCAGAAGGGAACACACAAAGACCAACTTGTCCATCAGGCCACACTCACGAGAACGTGCGTGGATGACATCTGGGGCATTGTCAGGCTGAATATATCCTTTTTTCCCCCCCAGTCTGGAGCTTAGCCATAGAATCATAGACTGGTTTAGGTTGGAAGGGACCTTAAAGATCATCTAGTTCCAACGCCACTGCTGTGGACAGGGAGACCTCCCACCAGCCCAGGTTGCTCAAAGCCCGTCTAACTTGGCCTTGAACACCTCCAGGGATGGGGCAGCCACAGCTTCTCTGGGCAACCTGGGCCAGGGCCTCGCCACCCTCAGGGTAAGGAATTTCTTCCTAATAACTAATCTAAATCTCCCCTCTTTCAGTTAAAAACCATTTCCCCTCGTCCTATGGCTCTATGGCTGACCAAGAATCCCTCCCCAGCTCTCCTGTAGCCCCTTTAGGCATCGGAAGGGGCTATAAGGTCTTCCCAGAGCCTTCTCTTCTCCAGGCTGAACAACCCCAACTCTCTCAGCCTGTCCTCGTAGCAGAGGTGCTCCGGCCCTCTGATCGCTTTTGTGGCCTCCTCTGGACCGGCTCCAACAGGTCCACGTCTTCCTGATGTTGTGGGCCCCAGAGCTGGATGCAGCACTGCAGGGGGGTCTCACAGAGCAGGGGCTCAGCCACCGGCTGCTGTGCCAGCCTGGCTTTGCTCTGCCGGGCTGGAAACGCGGCGGCGGCAGGAGCCCGGTGGGGCCGGAGAGATGCTGGTGGGCGGAGAGGCAAGTGCTGGCCAGGATCTCCCGCCTGCTCCTCCATTTGCAGCTCAGCGGGGGCCGGCAGCGAGGTCCGGCCTCACAGCTCTCCCCGCTGCCGGCTGCTCTGAGCCGCTGAAAACGTGCCAACACACCGGCTTTGACACCTGTGGCTCTGGTGTAGCAAAGCAGGTTTGCACAGAGCCGGGAGATTAATACGAGTATTCCCATGATGTGGTTAACGACATCATTTACTTCAGAGGCTCTTGGGACGGCGCTGACACTCGCTTTAGCAGCTGAAGTGTTTAATGTGTTCTCGAAGACGCTCTCTAAACACAGATAGGGCTGAGCGACACAAATGTATTTGCCGAACATTTCAGGGTTAGCATGCTCCAGAGCAGTGCAATCAAACGATGGTGAGCGTTAGGAATGGTTCTCTGAGAGGATCATGATTCTGCCAGGGCTCGTGGTTATTAAATGCATCGCAAATCTCCCTCTCTGTATTTTTCATACCTTTTTTTCTCAAAGTATTACTCATATAATTTTCCCTCTGAAAGTTATTACGAGTGACTCACCTTTAGCTCGAGTGAGCAAGCATGACCAAGTGTTTATTCTGTTCACAGCTGGGCAATTTTGAGCCCAGATCCTGACCTTAAGAAAGTCCCCAAGCAAGGCTGGTGGATAAGACAGTACACCACCGGTCCCTGGAGCATCATGACTCAGAGGCATATTTCTTATTAAAATGTTTCCGCTTTTAACTCGAGGCGGTCACATCTTGTTGATGGACGTCCACAGTGAATTACCATTCCCACCCCGGGCAGTATGTGCCGGGCTGAGCTCCCATCGCCTCCCAGGACGCTTGCTGCTGCCAAGGGGACACCAGCCCCGTGGCCTTTGCCGCTGTCCCACCTGAGAGCTGGAGGAAAAAGAGAAGGCAAATACTTATGTTCTTCCATAGGCAGTTAATACAAGTCGTGATGGGTCCACATGTTGCTCCAGAGGGAGAAATGAAAATGAGCATCCCTGGGGCAGGGGGAGGATGGAGAGCGGGGACTTCTCACCGTGGCTGCTGCCAGGAGAGCAGCTCTGGCTTTGCCAGCCCGCCCCGTACTGCCCCAGCCGAAGGCCAGTTTTGGTAGGATTTTCTCTTTGGATCAAGCTCTTTTTTTTTTTTTTTTTTTTTGTCCCTTGGCACCTGAGATCAGCAAATTCATTTTGCAGTGACAGCTCAGGGGAGGCAGAGCCTGTGCTCCTGGCCTGCCTGTAAAAGCCTCTTTGTCGCCTGCTGTTAATCTGAGCAGTTTTGCAGTCTCTTTGAATGCTTTTGTCTCGAGTTTTATTTTCAGTTTGGGTCTCGCCACCAGTCTCACATGGTTTCCTGGCTGGCAGAATAATCTCTAAGCTTAGCAAACAGAAGGCTTATAGCGTGTCAAACGAGCAGGTGAGGGAAACCGCACACCCTGTGAGAGGGGAGCGCCTGCAACGGCAGCAGATGCGATGGAGTACGGATCAGGGAGCTGCGAAAAGGTTGAGCTGCGGAGGAGGGGAGGACTCCAGGAGTCAGGGCAGGATTAAAAAAAAAAAAAAAAAGAAAAAAAAAGAAAGAAAGAAAGGAAGAAAGAAAAAAAAAGGCAGTGCAAAAGCTAGTGTCACAAACCCTCTTCCGGGCAATTTGCAGAGAGGAAGGGACTTTGGCAGGGGACCAAGAGCTCTGGTTCCTTGCGTTGGTGTTTATCTGTTGCAGCAAGGAGAGATAAAGGGAGAGCAGCAACTGAGACAGGCACGGGGCTGGGGAAATCACAGCCCCTGCCTCACGCATCGCCCCGGAGCTGTGAGAAGGGTAGCAGAGACAAAAACGTATATTATGCTGAAACATGTGCAAAACTGGCTGAAAGGAAGTTTAGTCTTAGCTTGGGAACCGGTGCCCTAAAAGCTTGGGAGCCCTGGAAGTTAGGTTTAATTATTAGCTAATTGGCTAGGATGTCTCCCATTTGTAACAAATGAGAGGAAGGATGGGAGGCTGTGGTGGCAATCTCCTATTTAAGGTGGCAGAAGGAGTTGGCAGCCTGGTCTGTGGGAGGTAAGTGGGTGGGCTGTCTGTGTTGCTGCCCGGTGAGGTCTCACCCAGCTGCGTGTCCCCAAGAAGCGGAGGATTCCATCGCAGTTCAGCCTTTCTTGCTTGTGGCTGAGGCTTTGGAGATCACCTGCTGTTGTGTTTCACAGGCTGATGCTCCCGGGAAGACAGGAGTAAGGTAACATGCGTTACATTTTCGGTGGCTTTATGACCTAGGAAATTGCCTTTTGAGAGGGTCAGAGGGGAATAGAGCAGAGTAACTGCAATTCTGTGAGCCTTAAACCCTGTGACAAAGCTGCTGTAAAAAGATGGAAAATTTCTGTTGGGGAAAATAAGAGTGGCCTTAATCTCACATCATTGCCTTCTTTTGTAATACATAATTTAAAAACATGTTAGTATTATCTTTGCATGATATAGGAAGCAGCCATGTAATACCGTCTCTTTGAAGGTTATATTAGCGCTCCCTATCTTTGCTGAAGCAGCTACAAGGTCAGATCCCAGCTGGTATCTCGGAGGAATTGTAGAACAGCTGAACGGATGTTAAGTTGAGCCTCTGACTCGGGGTGTCCCTCTCCTCGTTGTGCTGTAGGTGTGCCTGATAGCAGCTCACCAGCTAATTTGTCTGTGCTCCAGCCCTTGCTTGTGAAATTAGAATAGCAGCAGCTTGTTATCTTACAGAGCCTGTGTAGGTCGGCCCCGTGAAAGTTAGGAGGGAGTGGTGATGGGATCCGTATCAGAGCATAGGCAAAGCTGAGGGGGGAGTAAATCAATAGGATTGAATTTAGGGTTGAAATGCAGCTGTTTCGGGGTCAAAACTTGTAAAGCTTCTGGAAAAACTGATCTGGTGGTTTAGGTGTTGCGTCTCGAGGAGCAGAAATATTTCAGTGAGGATACTACGGTGCAATTAGCCTCCGTATTCCGGCTGAACTGGCTTCGCCACCAGCTCCTGGAGCCGCTTTGCTGTGTCGTGTGCTCTTGGTGTGCCGTCGGGAAGGTGCGGAGCCCTGAAGCTCCCATTTACCTCCCCACTCCCAAAGCCAGGCTGTGCCAGGGAGGAACTGTGCCTTGGCACTCGGCGTGAGACGTTGGCCTTGTTTGCTCGCTGCTTCGGTCTATCCATATCTGAGACGGGATTATTAATATGTTTTTATCTCCCAGGATGACTGAGGTTAATTGAGATTTGTGAGGTGCTTGGATACTGCAGTGATGAGCACGGTAGAAATTGGAGGCAGCAGAGATGTTGGTATTTGTGGGAAGATTTTTTTTTAAAAACAAGTCTGGAAATCATCAGAAAATATATCTTCAAAAATAAAAAGAATAATACTTCTGTCTTTTTATAACTGGAAAACTTAAAAAGTAATTATTGGCCCCCAAAATCACACTTTTGTACACTTTTAAACAAACCCCTCTGCTTTTGCTCTTATCTGATGGCAAAACAGATCAAGCCAAACACTTTCTGATAAGAGTCATGTATTTTCCGATTGTTTAAACAAACGCCTGCAAGCTCTACCTTCAATATTTGCCGTTAGAGGTTGCTGAGGACAGTGGCTGCCTGTGCCCACAAGCCAGGCAGCGCTGGGGGTCGGGGCATGGGGCCCAAACGGGAATGGAAAATCCCTCGGCTGTGGGTCTAAACAGAGATAATTTTCTGGTAATGATGTTAAAAAAAACCAACCAAACAAACAAAAAACACGAAATGGGGTATAACAGGTTGGAGGACACCAACTAGTTTCCAAGAGGCCTCCGGAGGACAGGGCATGCTTAAAATGCCGATGGGCGTTTCAAGAGGCTTTGCAGGAACGTTCCCCCTGCAGCAGGTCGGTGTATCCCTGCTGGGGGTTATTTGGGTCTGTCCCCTAGTGCCCCTCTGCTGCTCCTGACACGTAGATACCTTCAATAAAGCTGACATTGACTTTCTGCCACTTGAGTCCCAATCCTGAAACAAGTCCCAGATGGGTCTGGGTCACAGGGGAGTCCATTTGCTCATCTCCAGCTTAGGCGCAGCTACCTTCCCTGTGGTTTTCTGCTTTGTTTACCTGGTTTGTTTTTAGCAGAAGGAAAGATGAAGTCTTCGATTTGGATTTCGGAGATAGGTGCGCAAAGGAAATGTTTGCTTTTGATAAAACACATTGAAAATAGCACGGAGAGAGAACAGTATGTGCTTGAGCTACTGATGTCAGATTTATTTGATATGTTCTTCTGGATGGCAAGGGTAAGGATGTGTTTGCACACGTTGGCATTTGTCTGCCTCTGGTTTGCTTTCCGTAAGAGAGAAGTGATATGGAATGGAAAGGCAAAATGGAAACCGGGAAGCTTGAAGCTTGTATAATTAAAGTGCGAGTCACTATGGCATAATCTAATGGAAAACAGCATTACAGAAGGTGCCAGTAGATAAAACTTCTTGTCCTGGCTCTGCTACAGACTGACTGGGTAATCTTGATCAACGTTTCACTGCTCCGTCCTTCTGCCTCTCCTCCTTTAGTGTCTTTGCTGCAGTTTCTGATGTTGCGTAGCTGCTTGTGTGCTGAAGAGGGGTTCCCATCATGATGGGGAGAGGTACCTGTCACACTCCCTGTCCAACCCTGCATCTCCATCCTGGCTGCACCCTATCCCCAGCCACCCTTCCCTGGTATCCTCACTACAGTGGTGATGCGCAGGGAGCAGCATGAGTGTTGGGGCGCACCTGGACACTGAGAAATTGGTGTTTGGTACCCCCCAACCACCCTGTGCACTGACAAGGTGTTGAGCCATGCAACCTCGTATAGCCGTTCAGGTGTGGTAACTGGTGTGGTGGTCCTTGGTCGTGAAACAGGGCACAGCTGGGAGCAACCCCTGGGCCTCGGGTCCCCTGTGGGGACATGGGTGGCCAAGGAGCACTGCCTGCCCCTCGGCTTGGAGTACTTCACCCCATGAGACATCACACCCGGGATGTGTTTGGTCCTCTCAAGGTGGTTCTGCAAAGGGCCACCACCACGTCCCTGCAGGTTGCCCTGGGGTGACACAGTCAAGAGAGCATCGAGCTTTGTGGCAAGGATCGGTGTGGGCAGCAGCGGGGTCTGCGGGGCCGCCCGGTCACCCTCATCTCATCCCCATTTCCTCCCCTTCAGTAGCACAAAATGAATCCCTCAGAAGTTAAGTTAACTAAATAAACAAATACGGAGCTATTTATTTTCTATTGTCATAGAAATGCTGTGGGCTCAGGCGGGATTTGGTATTCACTGTTCACATCTGCAGCCCTGCTGTGCTCGGGGTGGGGGAAAGACTATCCCTTTTATTTGCTCCAGCCTCGCCAGTAAATCAGATGGGAAGGATCCCTCCCTGAAGCCACCCCTCTCCAAACACTCTCCGCTTTCTCTCCAGCCCCAAGGGACCAGAGCTGCACCATCCGCATGGTAAACACTGGGCGTAAGAAAAACAAACACTTTTTCCTCTCTGGGTGGGGGGGAAGAGAGAAGAAAAAGGCATTGGCAAATGTCGTTTTTCCCTCCGAGCTAAAATAACACAGCAGTGCAAGCTGAGAATGCAGCTGTGGTTTAGAAGGGTTTTATTTTTATTTTTTTAATACACCACTGGGAGTTCAAACAACGTGTCAGTGATACGTTG
This sequence comes from Vanellus vanellus, assembly GCF_965231255.1. Lineage (NCBI taxonomy): Eukaryota > Metazoa > Chordata > Aves > Charadriiformes > Charadriidae > Vanellus > Vanellus vanellus. The sequence continues at coordinate 9,256,665 of NC_138921.1, forward strand.
CCTTTTGTAGAGAGCGGCTTCTTTGTCTCCACCCTCTTCTTTTTATTCTTTCTTTTTTTTTTTTTTTTGTTTTCTTGAAACATTTTAGTCATTCTGTTGAGAATGCATAGCTCATTTGGATAAAAGCCTCTGCTGTGACATCCACAGCCCGGATCTGCGGAATTGTTTGTTTCAAAGCAATAGTCTGGGAGAATTTATTGAACTGGCATCTCCTTCCCCCCTCTCCTGTGTAAATTAATGAAATGGATGTTCTGTGGCACTTGTTGAAAAGCAATAAATCCTCTCTTGCATTTATTGCTTTGAAGGTAAGGAAAAGAGAGGACACGATTTAGTCTTGAGGTGGGATGGCTGGAGAAGCTCTGCTTCCCCCGGTGCTCTGTCTCAAAGGCGAGGTGCTTCATTCCAGCAGCTGAGGCAGCTTGAGAAACCAAAGATGTCCCACAGAGCCCGATCCTGTCGGCTGTCACCCAGCCACAGCCCCAATCCCAGGTGCATTCAAAGCCTTTCATCTGGGGGCATCACTTCTCCTCGTACATCCAACCCCCATGCTCAGCTCCAGAGGCACAGAGGTACCTCCAGGAGCAGTGAAACAGCTTGGAGCGGTGGAAATGAGGTGCTTAGCCTGCTGGGGGCCTTTTGTATGGCTAGGTGCCTCTTACAGCTATAGGCAACTCTATACACCTTGACACTGGGTGATTAGTGCGTGATGATGTTAGTCTGCACTTAATGGTGCCTGAGTATCTCTCGGTGCTTTGCAAATCCTGATTAAACAAACTTTGGTTAATGGCTTTTTTTTTTTTTTTTAAATCCCCATATTGCCAGGATGTGGTAAAGCCACTTTCTTAATCTCTCCTGCTGAATCAATGGCAGCACTGCAAATAGAAGCAGGAACCCTCAGGCTGATCCATGCCCTCCTTGGCTGCTGACTCACGGCCATGGATGAATGCAGCATGAGCTCTGGGGTGGTTTCATCAGACACGTAGAATGGTTTAGGCTGGAAGGGACCTTGAAGATCATACAGTTCCAACCCCCCTGCCATGGGCAGGGACACCTCCCACCAGCCCAGGTTGCTCAAAGCCCTTCCAGCCTGGCCTTGAACACCTCCAGGGATGGGGCAGCCATAACTTCCCTGGGCAACCCGGGCCAGTGCCTCCCAGTGCCTCTTGCCACCCTCCCAGGAAAGAATTTCTTCCTAATGAGTAATCTAAATCTCCCCTCTTTCAGTTTAAAACCATTCCCCCTCATCCTATCGCTACATACCCTTGTAAAAAAAACCCTCCTCAGCTTTCCTGTAGGCCCCCTTTAAGTATTGGGGGGCTGCTATAAGGTGTCCCTGGACCCCTCTCTTCAGGCTGAACAACCCCAACTCTCTCAGCCTGTCCTCATAGCAGAGGTGCTCCAGCCCTCTGATCATCTTCGTGGCCTCCTCTTGACCCTCTCCATCGGGTTCATGTCCTTCTGATGTTGTGGGCCCCAGAGCTGGATGCAGCACTGCAGGGGGTCTCACCAGAGCAGAGCAGAGGGGCAGAATCCCCTCCCTCACCCAGCTGGGGATGCAGCCTGGGATGCGGTTGACTTTCTGGGCTGCCAGCGCACATTGCCAGCTCCTGTTGAGCTGCTCATCCACCAACACCCCCAAGTCCTTCTCCTCAGGGCTGTTCTCCATCCATTCTCCACCCAGCCTGTGTTTGTGCTTGGGATTGCCCTGACCCACGTGCAGGACTTTGCACTTGGCCTTGTTGAACTTCATGAGTTTTGCACAGACCCAAGGCCTGTTTCTGTCCCAAGGCTTGGCCCAAGCTGCCCGTGGTGGGCTGCTGATGTGGGAGAGCGGCGGTGTGGGCTTATCCCTATTCTCTGGGCTGGCAAATGACCACGGTGCAGGAGAGAGGTGGGAGTCCAGCACTGCAGCTCTCTTGGGTTCAATCTCATGGATGCCGGCAGCTCATGCTCATGGAAGGTCCTCCTGGGTGCTGGGAGCCCCTTTGCACGGTACACATGTGTGGGGAGCAGGATCAAGGCTGCTGGCTCCTTGTGCAGTGTGAATTTAAAGGCAGTTGTGAGCATTTATGGCTTTCAAGGATGTTCAGCGGGTTGAGGGAAGGAGCGCAGGGCTGAGCAGGGATGGCGGGCAGGGGGACTTGTGACCACAGGTACAGCCTCTGCCTCTCCTATGGTCTCTTCTGCACTATCATCCTGAACCACAGCAGAAAGGGGTATTCCTTCCTCCTTCACCTGACAGCATCTTCTTTTAGTCTTTGACTTAAAAACTTCTTCCTGGCTGGCTGACCAGAGGCAAGTGTGGTTTCGTGGGCTGTGTGTAAGGGATGCCTCGGAGAGCGTTGATAACATTAGACCTTCACAGCAGAGGAGGAAAAGAAAGTGATGGTGGGCACCAGCCCCTGCACCGTCCTGAGCCAGCCTGAGCCCACGGGCGAGACTGCGCTGTAAGGGGACTGCAGGAGGCTTAGATGTATATAACTGCTATCCGAAACGGAGAGCAGAAACAATCATGAGGATGTGGTCGATAGGCACTTCAGTGCTTCTTTTGAAACCACAAACCCCAATCTCTTTTTTTTTTTTTTTTTTTTTCTTTTGTCATCATTACTTTTACTGGGATAATGCAAAAATGACTTTGGCTTGTGGCATTTTCTGAGAATCAAACTGAATTAAGGGCTGGTCATAAATACCACAAAGGCTGCTGGGGGGTTCAGATGCTGGACTTGGAGGCATTGTTCTGGAGCGCTGCGGGTTTCTCCTATTCCAGCTGCTCTTGTGGCTCTGAGGAAAGCAGAAACGGAGCGACCTGTGAAGAGTGTACTGGGCTCGTCCAGATTAGCCCAGAGTGGGTCCAGCGGGGCGGCAGGAGCCTTGCCACATGCATTAGATTAGATAGTGGAAATAGATGAATTTCTTATCGCTGCACACAGTATTTTTTACAATTGGGTTTTAAGTTTTCCTGTTGCAAAGTGTGCTTGGCATGGCAAAAATGTGCTTACATGCTCAAACGGAAGAAACTGGACTAAATGTCACCTTTTGCCACCATCAGTACAGTTGGTGTTGTTAGCACTTGGCAGTGAGGATGTTCTTCAGGGTGGCAGAAGCTTCTACAAATGTGGGCTTTGTGTTGATAAGGGTGTGGGTTTTTTTTTGTTTAGATTTGGTGATTTGGAAAGTAGTTGCTCACCAGAGGAAGCCTCTTAATCTGTGTTTCCCTGCATCAGAGCACCTACCAGATGGGATTTTCTTTTCTTCTCTGCATCAGAGAAGGCCTTAAATGGCTGTGCGAGCTGCGCGCTGGCTTTCCCTGCCAATAAACCCCTGATGGTAATCACGGCCACGTGGTCACTGTCCTTGATCCGAAATTTGTCATCGCGCGTTACGGCTCACAAAGCCTTGGCTCGGTCTTTCAGCTGGAGTATTAAACCTGATGACAGATGCCAGCTCTTCCAGCTCCGTTGTGGTCTCTGGAGTGAGCGGGATTGTGAGCATTTTGCCGGCTAAATAAGGGCTTCAGTGTAGCGTCGGGAAAGGCGATGGCAAATGTATTTGCTTCCAGTGTGAAGATGGGCTTCAGCACTTAGTGCCGGTGGTTTGAACAGTTTATGTGGAGATATGATGGTGTGTCAGGAGGACTCTTCTGCCCTGGAACTTGGGATGCAAGTACCGAACCCTGCCCGGTTCCTGGGCCCTGAGTGCCTGTTGCCCTTGGAGACCCCCAGCAGCATATCTCAGTGGGATTTGTCCCTCTTTAGGGATGCTCTATACCCAGCAGCAAAGTGTGGAAGGTGATATTTTTCTTTACCTTATTAATTCTGGGAAAAGACCCACTCCTTTTACTTTTTTGTAACAACAGAGGCTAAATCAAAGTGCCTAAGGCTTTAAAGTAAAAGAAATATTTTTCCTTTTTTTTTTTTTTTTTAAAAAAAAGTTTATTTGTTTAATTCTGTTTCCAAAACACTCCTGTGTTTAATTCAGCAATGTAAGTAGGACTCTTGAATCTTTCTCTGAAACAAATTATTACCCGGTAAGAGCAGGGAAAACGCTTTCAAAACCTTTTCCAGGTATCCAGAACATCACAAAGCAGAACTACAGCCTGAAACTTAAACCCCAAACCACTTCTGAATGGCAGGTTTAAAAGCAGCTTAGGCGAGAAGATGCCTGAACATGCACATTTTGTAGGTGGATGAGGAGCAACAAAGTGTGGCATTTCCTGCCTTTCAGAGGGTTTTTAGTGAGTTGGCTGATCCCTGTCTCCCAAGGGAATGAGTAAGGATGGGAAATGATGCCTGCGGCTCCAGGGAAGGAGTGGGGAGAAAGGATGCAGGAGGAGAAATAAATGAACAGGGGTTAGATATTAGAGGTGTGTAGCTCCTGTGGTTGAAGGACTATGTAGGAGGTCACCTCTGCTGGCCTGACAGCATTGTGTAGGTGTTCTGGAGACCATCCTGTGTCCCGCTACCGCCATGAACCCAGGGACAACTAAAAGGTCTGGTGTTAAACCAAGCAAACAATACTGGCCCTATACCATTTCACATTTTTCCTCTGAGGTATAAAAGAGCCCTGAAGGGAATATATCTGGGTTCTATGCTTTCTTTTATTTTTTTTTTTCAGTAGGTCTTTTGTTTATTTTTATTGCAGTATGACAAAGTCAGGGCTTGATCTTTTTTCCTGAGGGATTTCTTGAAGTCCTTGTTCGCTGGAAGTTCATGTACTTGGCTCATCCCTCCCTTCTCTTTGGAGACAGAGGGGCCCTGTGCTATGAGCTGGCATGGGAAGAGCAGCATGTGAGCTCTGAGCTTTACCTGCTGCCTCCTGGAAGAGAGAATGGTGGTGGTTTTGGTAACACTTCAGGGAAGTCCTTTTTTTCAACTCTTTGTTTCCTCATGATGTCTTAAAATCACTGACTTAGTCACCATTGGACCTTTCCAAACAGGCCTCTTATTTTTCTCATATCATGGTCAATAAGCATGGGAGGAGGAACCTGTTTTCCTCTTCTCGCTTTTGCCGTATATGAACCAGCGTTGCTCCAGCTCAACATTGTTTACTCTAAAAATACCTGACTTTGGATAGTTTCCCTCTGAAGCTCAAGCCTAAGCTAATCTTTATTGATTTCTCCATGGCATGTCAACTTTTTGGGGGCTGAGGCACAAGAGTGGAAGGAACTCACAGGGCCCGGGCTCCCTCCTCCCCTCAGTCAGGAAGGGTAACACCAAATGTTTGCTTGTGGCCTCTCCCTGGCAGCCAGGGCTTGTGTCTGATGGAGACCCCTGAGCTTGCACTTGATTTAACATTAAAACCTCATCTTCTTTGAAGTAAGAATCCTCTTTCCCTCCTCCTTGCTAAGGAGATCTATAGCCCGGCTCAGAGTTGCCTGTGATGCTATGATGTCATGGTGTATGATGAAATTCGTGCTCTGCTCCTTAGTGCTCACCTCAAGCCTCTTCTGCACATGTACAGAACCTTAGATATTAAACCAGTAAAAGGTGTCAAAACACAGCCGAGCTACGGTGATATACAGCGCACTCAAACACTTTCTTGTGTTACCTTTCCTAACCTTGGTCACTTGGATGTTGCTGCAAAATGATCTGCAAAGCACAGCGCTGGTGGATTTATAGTGGGCAAAGCTATCTGCAATGCATGTATTTTGTGAGTAAATATTCCAGGGGGAGAAATAAAATGTAGCTTTCTGATCTGTTTGTCTCCATCATTTTCAGTTTGGTGTTGTGGTGTTTTATTTTTTTTTTTTATGCAAAATTTGAGCTGCAGAAAGAAATTAACCCCAATGTCTTTGGGTTTCTCCCCAGCTCTTTGGCTTTTGGAGCAAGGGAGATCTGTATGCTTTGCCAAGAAAGATGGACATTGGTTAGTGACACTTAGCCTGTTGTCTCCTGTCCCTTGGGAGCCATTGATGAGACTTGGGAATTAATGCTTTTGAACCCTGGGAATTAATGCCTCCGGGCCATTCAGAGCGCAGCTCAGCCCCTAGATCGCATGTTTTTACTGAATTGGTTACAAAACAGATCTGTCTAAATTGGAGCGAGCCCCTTTGTGTGGACACTCCTAAATCAGTTTAAGAGTGGCTGGTATTGATTTTAACTTAATGTGGTTTGTTACTGAAGTAAGCTGGATCAATAGTGCTAAATAGGTGCAATTTCTTGTGTTGACTATGCCATGGAAAACTTTCATAGAAAAGATGAGCAGAAAGGGAAAAGGACTGAGTTTGTTCTCCTGTTGCTTCTCAGTGATCACTTATCAACTTTTATGGCCAGCTTTTGGGATTTTTCCCAACAGGTATCTCTCTGAAGGGAGCTTCTGAGGTGGGACTAGAGAAATCCTGAACCCAAATCCACCTTAACATGGGATTTGTAGGAATGCAAACCTTTGCGTTTCCCTTATTTACCACCTTTACTTTTGAGCCAGGAACCTATGCAGGGAACCAGCACCTGAAGTTGTCCAAAGGCTGCAGGAAGGATGCTATGTTGTTCAGGCTGTGCCCAGAGCGGTGCTTTACCATAGACTTTCTTCACAGCCCAGGGGAAATCACAAGGACCTTCAGCCTCATTCACCCAGGAGCACCGCCGTCCGTTGCAGCACGTTTAGAGGTTTTCTTGCACTGATGAAATTAGGAGAGTACAAGAGTACAGAAGTACCTTGGAGGGATTCCTGTGTGCAGGCTTATAGCCCTCCTGCCAAAGGATCTCTGTGCTCACCCTCAGGGTGAGCAAGAGGAGCAGGATCTGGGGTCCCATCAGGAAAGATGGAGTGGAGGATCGCTGTAATGGGAACAAGCTGCCCTGACTCCTCTTTAGGACTCAGACTCTGTTGAATCCAATGAGGATCTTTGCCTTCAACCTCTCTGTAACCAGCATTTAGCTCTTACCGTCAATACTGTGGGTTTCCTCCTCATGCATTATGCAACAAACTTTGCTTTCTCATTGCGGTTCCAACGCTGTGCAGTTCGGTGCCACGGTATAACTCTGAGTTTAGCTATGAAATTGCATTTATTTTAACCGCTAACATCAATTATGGATCCATGCTGGCCGTCAGAGCCTTGTATTGAGTCCCTCCCTGCCCCATTAGCCTAACGATGCCTGTGGTGCTCCAAGGCTGCTCCCTGCCTCTGAGGGGGCCGGCACATGGGCCAGGCTGGCTGTCACTTCACACCCCTCCTGCTCTCAGAGCCTTTGCAGCAAGACAAATCCGAATATCTACACTATCACACCTACTGACAGATCACCTGTGTGTGAATGTTTGGTTTCCATCAGGTCTCAGGTAGGTTTCGCTTTTTCCCCCTCTTCCAAATCTCATCCCTGAACGACGCATGATGGAGGTACCCTCGCGTGCTCGGCTCATTGCCATGCACGTCGCAGTCAAAATCTCATTTTCATTCCAGAAACAAAAGGTCTGTCAACTTGTTTAACTGCACAGAAAACACCAAACAAGAAATAAAGCCCAATTAAGAATAAAGAGAAGGAAGAGGCTCAGTATAATAGATTGTTTTGGTAAGTGGTTTCGTCAGCTCCATTTGCAAGCTGTTGCTATGTGAACCTGCCGCAGGACCGGGGCTGGCTTCGGCACAGGCAGCGTTCCTGGGGGGCTGCTGGTTCCTAGCTCTGGGGGCCATGGTGGATTGGTCTCTTCCAGGAGGGGTTGTGCCACCAGACCCCAAGTGGCCCCTAGTCTTGCTGGTGGGGATGAGCCAGGGTGTTGCTCTCTGCCATCCCCTTGTTTCACAGGGGTAACCCCACTGCGAGCTGCCATTGCATGTGCTTTTGAGGCTCTGCCCCGGTAGCAGCAAGACAGGGGATGGAGGAGGCCACTGTCACTATGGATGGTGGCCTTCCTGCAGGCACTGCCAGGCTATTCCTGGGGATGCCCTGCACTCGAGGGTTTCTCACAAGCTTTCCCTTGACTCTTCCCATCCCTTCAAGAGATGACCACTTTGAACAACGCTTCCGCTTTCTGATGCGTTAAGACTTGGAAATTTGCCATTCATCACAGCTGTGCGTTTGAGCCTGTGTGATTATTTTGGGAAGTGAACCATGGTGATTTGTGTGTATGTGTTTTATTGTCGAGCAGGCTGTTCCCTATCTACCTCTCCCTGGCTGTCTGAATTTGCATTGGTTAATAAAATGGATAATGTTCAATGACTTTCTGATGGGTGAACAAGATTTGGCATACAGGATGTAGTAGCTTTTCACGAAGGCTAAAATTTCATCCTGGGAGTCTGAACCCTCTGTGGCAGCCCTACACAATCCATAATAACAGAAGCTTTTAACCCATCCATAATTGCTTTCATATAGAAAATGATTGCTGTAAGTTAACTTCATAATTCTAAATCAGTGGCTCTCAGTAGGATTTCAAATGCTTTAATTTGCCCTGAATTATCTCTGGAACTCACAGGCAGTTCATCTATGCTCTTTTCTGATTATGTTCCTTGTCACTCTGACCCAAACTTAGTCTATTTAATTTTTGTCTCCTCTTTCTGAAAATAGACCCGTTTTCAACAATATCTCACCAGTGGTGATGATTCTGACTTGTGCATGGGGTGGACGATGCTCTCTCAAGCTCCCTCCCTTGGAAGCCAGCCCATGCTTTGAACCTGTCGTATATTCCTGACTTGGTTGGGAAGTAACCTTGAACATGTGGGTACCCACTAACAGGGTGTGAGGCCAACCCAAGCGGGGCCATCATGGTGGTGGCGGCACCTGGGTTGGTTCACGCCATGGTTCCTCTTCTTCCGCTGCAGGGAGGAGGAAAGGATGTCGTGACTGGCTCTGTGTACCCAGCACGTGGGGGATTCCTGGGCACAGTGTTAGATGTACCGTGATGGCACATACTGTGTGGATGTGGTGTCAATATGGCGGTACCTCCCTAATGAGGATGAAACTCGTGGCTGGGTTGTTTGACAGACCCAAAATGAGCAGGGTGGCCACTCCTCCCCTTATGGCAGCAGTCAGCTTGTGCAATTTTGAGTGACAGCGGATGAAGGGATTGCATTTACGGCTTGTCTCTAGAACTGTACATCTGTGTCAGCTCTTTGCTAAATCAATAAACAGGATGCTGAAGGAAAAATACTTTTAGGCTTCTTATGTCTTTATGCATCAAATTGATTGGGCAATGAGAAGCTTGGATGGTAGCAAGCATCGCAGTGTGGCTGGCTGCTGATTTTTTTGTCAAATCATAGGTAAGGGCTGGGTCTTGGAAGATGCTGGTAGGTTGCTCCCCAGAGAAGGCAGCAGCCATGTGGATTCCTTTTCGGTGGTACTTACTACGCAATTTGGATAGAAATCTTCAACCAAGGAGCCTGAGGTACCGCATCAAGAAGTGGAGAAAAATCACTTTGCATGTTCCAACAGACTAACAAATTACCTATGGAAATGCACTTGAGAATATTCCTCAGTAATTGGATTTCAGCTGTTGTTTCAGTGTATGTGCCTCCAGGCTGCGAAGGTAAAAGGACTCCACTGAAATGCTTTGAAATGTTCTCTGGCACCTACAAAATGTGTTTACTATTAAAAAGTGAAACCTGCAAGTCGGAACACTGCTAAGTGCAGTTTAAAAACAAAATTGCACCCCTGCAGCATAGCTCAGGGTGCTGAAGCATCTGGTTTATCCAGACGGTCTCAACCCAGAAACATTCTTGTGACTTGAGTGGAGAAGTCTTGTCTGCAGTCTTCTGCCAGGGCAACATGGTCATGTCTACCTTGTGCTCTGGGACGTAGAGCGGGAACCCTCGAACAATGGCCAGTTGGAGGAGTCTGTGGGCCTGGAGTAGGCGAAGAAACACACAGGAAGGTTTGCTGGATGTATGCTCCTAGGTTTGGTACCTCTTGGATGTGCTGGTCCTACCCCTGGACCTCAAGCTGCTCTTTACAGGTTTGAAAGACATAAAAGTTGCTGCTTTTGCAGAGCATGGGGGGTAGTGGCTCCTTAAAGTACCTGCAAGTCTTTTTCCTTAGTCATGCGTACGTAGTAAAGCTGAAGCTATGTTGGTGTGTTTTTGTTTGTGTTTGGTTTTTTTTTTTTTAAATAGTGGTCTTAATTGTCCTAATTCTGATTATCAGTGGCCACGTGCTGCGGTGGTATGCTCACACCGCGCACTGCTCAATCTGTTTCAGTGGAGATGTATACTGAGCTGAAAAGGACTAGACTTGCACCCCAGGAGCTGTATGTGCATTTCCAAATCTAACTGTGAATTTAAAACATGGTATCTTAGAACAATGCTGATTCTGGTAGTGGGAGGGCTCCTTTCGGAACTCTTCTTCAGGGGTCGCCTTGAACTTGTTTTGCACAGAAAGACATTTCTAAAATTCTACAGAACAATAAAAACCAAAGGTCCCTAACATGTGAAAAGCAGGTCTTTTTTTCATAAGGCTTTTGAGTGTAAACCAGAAGTTACTATGCCTATGTTACACTCGTGGGGAAATCGGAATTTTTATTGCTCTGTTAAAATAACGTTTAGGCTAATTCCAGAGCTGAAGTCACCTATAAGCTGTGGGTCACCTATAAGCAGAGGTGACAGAGTCACCATCTTTCCCCTCAGACTTACTTTTTGGCTGAAGATAACGGTCCATCTCTGAAACCTGCACACCTCCCTCTGAACCTTTTGGATCTCTCTGCCCTTTGGAAGGAGCCGAGAGCAAACCCGGCCCTGGCAACTGCCCTGGTTCGCTTTGCGGGAGCTACGCGGTGGGAAATAAATCTGCTCTGCCGACTGAGGCAACTAGTTCTGTGGGTTTATAAATGCTCCAATTGAGTGTTTTGACACGGCAGTCAGATATAGTTAATCTTTCCCTTGACCTCCCGGTACCGGAGCGCAGACTGAAACCGCTAGTTAAGCACGTCCGTCTCCTGTTGTACCATTCGCGCTCCAGCGCACCGCCTAATCAAGTGTAATATATCTCTGGGTAAAACACACACAGTGCTTTTCACAGCTATTTAAACAAAAAACAGACCTCGGTGCCTTAGTTACATACACAAGCCACACAGAACCGCTGTTCCTGTGGTTAAGAAAGAAGTCGGATGGGCTGGGTTTGCTCTGGGGAGGAGGTGTGGGAAAGGTGTGGGAAATGTTGGCTTTCATCTGCTCGAATGTGAAAAAACAGCCGCTTGGTGCCATCCCCAAGGACGTGCATCCTGATGGGTGGATGGCTTTGTGCCCAAACATGAAAAATACCCACTTGGTGTCACCCCAAAGGATGTGCAGACTGATGGGGGGATGGTTTTGTGCCCGTAGTCCCGGACTGAGGTGGGGCTGGCTCTGGGTGAGGTCTGCGTCTGTAAAACATGCTGTCTGCTGCGGTTTGAGGATGACTCTGGTATCTCAGAGCAATCTGTCTTTGCAAACCTAGTAAGACCCATTTGTTTCTGTTAGACTTTTATTCTTCCCAGCTTTGCTCGGAAGAAACTGGGAATATTTTGACGAGAGGTATATTAAGGGGTGCTCTATTTTTAAAAGCATATAATGAGGCAACATCAGCGGATGTCTGTGTGCAGTGACTGCAAAGGTGAGGCAGGCAAACCGCAGGAGCCCTGAACTGGGGCTGGTGGTGCCGGCTGAGCTGGTGGAGGGCGGGAGGGAGGCGGCAGGGAGGTCGCTGAAGGGAACAGCATTTTGTCTTGGGGCTGGTGCAGAAGGCTTTGATAGGGCCCGTGATTTTGGAAGGTGAGGCCTCACTAAGGAGCCAAGGAAACTGGTCCAGGAATGTCCACAAGGCAGCTCGTAAGACAACCAGGAGGAAAAAAAAAAAAATCATGCAGGAATTGAAAAAGGAAAACGGCAGAAGAAAAAAAACCCAACCTGTTTCAGCATCGATCCAAATATCGGTTAGGTTTGCCAACAGTGCACAAGGTAGTTAAGTGGTTTTTAAATGTCGAGAAACATTGGACTGATGACCTCTTGATACCCAATCAAGCTATATATTTTCCTATGATACTTTGATACTTTTTCCCCAAAGGATCCCAGATGCTTTCTCCTGTATTTTTTTTTCTAGCCTCCTGTTTGATCTCCCTAGGATATCAGCGGGGATTCATTGATGTGTCTCTGTTAAAATTTGACAAAGCTTCTGCTTGAGAACTCTGTTTTACAGAGCAGCTCATCCTGTTGGATATTGAGAAATTACACAGCTCAGGATAAAATATATCCTAACCCACTAAAAGTCTCGTATGCTGAAGCGCGAGGTTCCTCCAGGCAGTACGATGTATAAGCCCTATATAAATGTCTGTGTGAAAATAAGATACTTAAATCTCTTTTGAATCCTTGCTCTCCCGAGCCCATCGCAAAGCCCGTCCGTGACCTCCGCGCCTCCCTCCCTTCCCCGCGGATCGGAGCTGAGCTCTCCTTCGGGAGACGGAGGTGAGACCCGCCGAGCTGATGTTTATAAAGCGCTTTGAAGGTGAATGTTGGCGTGTACCTGCAGGAGCAGCCTGCCTTGTGTGCGCTTATTAACATTCAGGGCATGCTCAAATAGCAGCTCTGTGGCGGTATGTTAACTGTACTGATAAATCTTGTGTAAAAACAACACTCCACCGCACCGTTAAAGCTCCTTCCACCTGGGAACATCAAAGCCTGACACAAGCATGGCTTGATCCTCCCAGCAGCTGGGGTTGCTGCGTGCCGTGGCGCAGACGGGGCTGCGGGCACCCGGCGCTGGGCAGGGCGCGGGGACACCTCTGATTTTGGCAAGAGAAAGGCAGTTCTTGGGGTGTCTTAACAAGGGGCTGTCTGCACCACAATAATGACCTGCCCCCAAGTTTTTATAAATATAATATACGTACACTGCTGGGAGCTGACCGGTGCTCCCAGGAAGAGGAGGGCAACCTGCAAATCGCTACAAGCAAATTTGGGCTTCAGCAACTAGAAAAAAATATGTCATAGCACATCTTTTAAGTCTGCACCTTCCATGTTATGAAAGGTAATTGGATGCCATTATAAAATCAAATAGCAACGCGTATGAAAGCAGTCGTGCCGGTGCTGGAACTGGGTTCCTGCCTTGTGCAGAGTGCTACAGGATTGCATCCTCTGCCCTCCTTTAAAGGCTGCGATCCCTTTTAAATGTGTTTACCTCCCCTAAAGCTTTGAATCCAAAGCAGCTTCAAAGCAGGAGGTGCCTGTTATTAAACTTTTTTTTTTTTTCTTGTGGCTTGCAATAAGTTACTTCTGTTAAAAGAGATGGAAAATTTCTGTCAAGGAAAAATCACTGGATCACAGAATAATTTAGGTTGCAAGGGACCTCTGGAGGTCATGGAGTCCAACCTCCTGCTTAAAGCACAGCTGACCTCAAAGTTAGATCAGATTGTGATTTAAATGTGATGACATTTATTTATATAGTGATAATCATATAACACTTGAGTGTATCAGTTTATATTTGGTCTGGCTTTTCTTGAGATTAGTATCTAGAAAATAACTTAACCGTCACGGCACCAGGATGTGTTTTCCCAGCCTGGCACAAGGCAGCACCTGAAGGATGCTGTGTGGGGTGGGTGTCATATCTGGGCATGGCTGTCAGGAGCAGAGGAGGGTCCCGGGGTCCCCCATGAGCCCAGTCCCCTGGGTACCCACCTGCTGGCTCCAGCTGTCCACACTGACCTCCGCAAAGCGCCATGTACCCTTAAACTTCCACACCAACCTCAGCCCAACCCCTGCAGCTCCGCTGCATCCCCTCCCTGCTGCCCTCCTCTCCCACCCATCCAGGAGGAGCTGGAGCAAGAACAGAGACAGGAAAGCTTTAGTTCAGCAAATCCATAAATCATTTCATTCAATGATTATTTATGAACTAGATCACAAGCTTATGACAGTAGCTCTTAAGAAAGAGTTCCTGGCTGCTGAGCAGTTGGCACAGTTGTCCTTTGAGAGCATTAAGTATGCATTTGACACAGGTGAGTGTGGTGGTTTCTTCCATTAACCCATGGTTTCTGGTTTTCAGCCATTACTGTGTGTATTGTGCACAAACTTGTCAATACTTTGTAATTCTATGCTACAGACTTCGTTAGGAGTGCATTGCCCTCATGCTGAGATGTAGCAAAGGTCCTGCCTTGGTTGCATTTACATTGCCTGTGGACCACTTTCCACCCAACTCTCCTGCCTTGCTGATTTGAAAGCTTTTTCCTTCAAACTATATTCAGCACTTGGGGATGGAGACTTGTGTGGCGGGGCAGGATCGATGCAAGTTGCTGTTCTTGGCTGCCAAGTACAGCAGCAAAACATGCCCCTCCTGCTTGCATCGCTGCTCCTGCCTTTACTGGAACCTTTTTTCAAGTTGTTTTTGCCGGGCTGATGCCAGACCAGGCATCCATGTGGTGCGACACCCCTCATCCCTGTGTCTGGAAAGGACGCACCAGCCCCTGCAGCGCCGCACACTTGCACGTATCTGCTCGGTGAGGATGGAGTAGCAGCGATGCACCAGTCGGGTGTGAACATGAGAGGGGTTAACGTTGGATGGAAAAGAGCCGCAGGGTCCCACTGCAGCTCTCGGGCAAGTTTGGCACTGTCACTTCGTCGTGTCACTCAACGATTAAAGTACGTGCAAGTGGTGTTGCAAAGAACAGATTAATTAGATTTGACAATAGCACTGGGAAAACATGACTTTAATCTGTTTGGGGAGGGAAAATATTATTTCCATGGTTTGCTTCCTGGCTTTCTCTTTAAAACTAGACACAGATTACCAGCTCTCGTGTGGGAGTAGACTTACTTCTTGTGTCTAATAATGGTTCTTATAAGTGAATATTTTAGGTACCACTGCTGGGGAACTTGTCGCTCAGTATGAACTGGGGAAAAGTTGCTGGGTTTCTCTAATATTTGAGAATCCTATGCAAATTTTTCCCCCTACCCTGGGAAGTTGGCTGGATCGGAATAACAAGGGTGCCCGGGGAGTGCTTTCCTTCCTGCCCACTCCCCCAGTGCTCTCCCACTGCAGAGCTCCCTACCAGTTGCTGGTTTGCACCTTTGCCTCCTGGCTCTTGGGGCAGAACGGGACGTGACCGAGTGCGATGCAGTGGCTGTTGGTTCCCACGGAATGTTTGGGAGTTTTTCATTGCTCTTCATCTCCAGCAGTTATTCTTTTCTGGGGCCATTTTGTGCTGAGTGGCTACAGAAATACATTGCCAATTTCCAATACTTCTAGTAAGGTGAGCACATCCCTCCCTCTCTTCTGGGTTTTCTCCACCTACAGCTCCCCAGGTCTCCTACAGCCGTAAACCCCTAAACAGCCTCAGCGTAAAATGTATTTCAGACCTAAAAATCATCTTAATTTCCTCCTTTTATCATGGCTTCCCCCTAATGTGCAAGCTTTTATACAATAATCTTCAGCGTGTAAACCTACCAGCATGGATTACAGCTTCAGTTTCCTTTCGCATTGAATATTAGCGTTTATTATTTATATAGTGCAAACAGCGTGCTAAGCTTAGTACAATTGTCTTAGTTACTGATGATATAAAAACGTGATTGTTGTTTTTGTGGCTTCATAAATCCAGAACCTTTGATGCTCCAGTCATCCATCTTTGAAATGTGGAATCTGCAACGCTTTGGCAGCATTTGTCAATGGTGGGAAACTCGGTTGATGGACTTCTGGGTGTCTGTACCTGAGTCGCTCTGCCTGTATGAATAGACTCAGATGTTGCAGTTGTAGCACTTACATGCATTTCTTGGGGATGAAGGATTAACAAATGATGGATTAGGCAAATTAATCTATGGTTTGTCAGGCGTACATTACACAAAGTTCAATTTAGGTTGATGGATTTATTATTTATTATTTATTATTTGCTGTTGTGTGTCAGTAAATGGCTCTTCCTAACATTATGATGTATGATAGCAGCCCATGCCTGAGCTGCTGTATATAAAGGTCATCGTTTCTGTAATTAACCCCATTTTTCATGGTCTTTTAATGCCGATACATTAATTTGCGTTGGTCTGGAATGTGACAAAGAAATGCGTTTCCTTGGGTTAGGTTTTCTTAAGCTGAAGAGCTCCAAAACGTAAGACTGCGACCGCAGGCTTTTGGGATACAAACACACGCATACTCTTCAGCAGATTGCCTGTAGCGGAGGTTTTCTGACCCAGGAATAGTTTTGGGGAGAGACAGAGGAGTTAGAGGTGTCTGCAATGCCAGTTTTAAAAAGGGACACGAAGAGTGGGACTTCAGAGTGATAAAGCAGGATTAAACCTCCAGCGAGAGGTGGGGGTCCGGACCATACTGGCGCTTGAACTTTTTTCTCTTTTGGGCCCTGTGTTGAACCATCGCAAACAGATCTTTGCAACAGAGAAATATCCGAGTCTTACAAGCTGCAGGACTGTCCTGATGATATCCAACAGCTATTTTTCAGTGCCTTTTCTGAAGCATTGGGATCCCATTTCCCACCCTCTGAGCTATCTGGCTCCCTCGTGCAGCCTGCTGGTTCCTGCCGAGCTGGGTTTTCGGTATGTGCATGGGGGCACCTCCTTGAGTCCTGCCCGAGGCTTTGGAGACTGCTGCTCCCATCTCACAGCCAGCCTTGCACGAGCAGGCTCTTGGAGGTAAGATGATTGAGTTACCCCCGTGCCTGGCTACTGCCGTCCCCATTCCCAAATAGTGCCGGTGAGCAGGAAAATGCTCTTTTTTTTTTTTTTCTTTTTTTTTTTTTTTCTCCCCCCCTCCCTCCTGGTGCAGGAATTGAGGCCAGCCTTTCCTGTAGATCTGAGGCTGTATCGCTGCTCGTGCGCAGCACCCTCTCCCTGTCTGCTTGCGAGGGCAGGGGAACGGCGGGTCCTGCCTGCCCGCCCTGGTCCTGTGCAGGCAGCAGCAGGTTTCGCTCTAATTTCCCCCGTCTTTGTGGCTTAAATCAGAACCTTAAGGCTGGCAGAGCGCCCTGCTTAACGATACCACGGGCTAATCATTTACAGCAGAATGCAAAAGCAAAGAAGTGTGTTTTTAATCTTTACAAATGTATCTAGATAAGCCAGGAGACAGACTTATCTTTTGTATTACAAGAAAGGGGGGAAAAAAATCCACACCAAGGAACATTGCTGTGCCGTCCTTGGCCTTTTCTCCAGCCTTTGTCTTTCTCTCTGTATCTTGCGCTGTTGAATTAATGGGATATGAACTCTGAATACTTAAGTGATCTATTCATTTTAATTAGCTTCCTAATAGCTTCTGGACAGTGATCGAACATAATGTCGGGGACTGTACTGTTTACTTCCCAAAGCGCAGGGCACCGGTGAGATGCCTGCCGGCGCACACATTCCTGCCCTGCCTTAGCTGCTGGGTGGTGTCCAGGACCAGGAGTTCTGGCCAGGTTACCCAGATGGAGATCGTGAATGTGAGGGGGTGGAAGAACGTGGCCATGAGTGCCGCCTCCTCTTGGGAGACTCCGCTTCCCCAGTGCTGAGCATGGGTGGGATATCTGGTCCACCTGGGGCTGAGCAGCCCTGGTGCAAGCTCAGCGCTTGCTGGTGGGATGGTCTTGATGCAGGAATTGCCCGTGAGCTGCTCTGGCTCATGTATGCGGAGGGCTGTTAGTGCTCCTCGCCGCCCTGCCACCACGCCAGCCCAGAACCACGTCGTTCTGCAGCCTCCGAGCTGCTGACTGGGGACGCGTTCCCAGCAGATGGGCCTGTCTGGATTCTGACGGCATCCTCAGCAGCAAGCATACGGCAGGAGGCTGGGGACACGGAGGTGAGGAAACCAGCAACGCTCCTTGCTTTTTGCTGTGCGCACATGAAGCTATGAATGGGAGAGAAGTCGGGGAGCTCTTGAGCAGCCAAGACTGGGGGCAGAGAAATTCGCACCGCTCCAGTTTACCGAAGCTGTGAAAGATGTGATAGATGAATCACTTTTGCAGCAACCTTCTCCGCCACCACATTCTCTGAGATGTTAAGCTTCACTGTACGCAGCGTGTACTTGAGGAAAAGATAGAAGGGATGTTCTCTGAATCAGGAGAGGGTCTGACGCACAGAGACATTTTCAGGGGAATAATTTACATATGCATTCCCTTTCTAAAAATATCAGTCACAGTATTGCCTCTATTTTTGCATGCAAGGCTCTCCAGGCTGGTAGGTGGATAGAACTGGGAATCTGCACTCAGACGGATCCAAATACCAAAGGTCCATCAGGGCCACAGCATGGGATGCCTTGGGCTTTGCTCAAGAGGCAGAGCTTGGAGATGGAGTACTGAATCCAGCTTTGGAGTTCTTTGCCCAAGAAGAACATGGACCTGTTGGAGAGGGTCCAGAGGAGGCCACAAAGATGATCAGAGGGCTGGAGTCCCTCTGCTATGAAGACAGACTGAGAGAGTTGGGGTTGTCCAGCCTGGAGAAGAGAAGGCTCTGGGGAGATCTTATAGAGGACTTCCAGTATCTGAAGGGGGCCAAAACGAAAGCTGGAGGGGAACTTTTTACAAGGGCATGCAGCGATAGGATGAGGGGTAATGGCTTCAAACTGGAAGAAGGTAGATTTAGAATAGATATTAGGAAGAAATTCTTTCCTGTGAGGGTGGTGAGCCCCTGGCCCAGGTTGCCCAGAGCAGCTGTGGCTGCCCCATCCCTGGAGGTGTTCAAGGCCAGGCTGGATGGGGCTCTGAGAAACCTGGGCTGGTGGGAGGTGTCCCTACCCATGGCAGGGGCATTTGAACTAGATGATCGTCAAGGTCTCTTCCAACCTAAACCATTCTATGATTCTATGGCTAAGCTCCAGGCTGGGGAGGGAAAAAAGATATATTCAGCCTGACAATGCCCCAGATGTCATCCACACACGTTCTCATGAGTATGGCCTGATGGACAAGTTGGTCTTGGTGTGTTCCCTTCTGGAGAAGGCAGTGTGGCCAAGTGGAGGGCAGTGAGTCCCTCTGGGAGGAGCAGAGAAATATGTAGGAATGTTTCATTTCCTCGGGTGATGCCGAAGACAGCCAGTTAGAAACGGTGTGTAAAACACCATGGTGATTTCCCTGGAGGCTGGTGGGTAGACATGGTCAGCTGAAGGGCCTTTCCCACTGCAGCTGCCCATGCATCACTCCATCTCCACGTCGGCTAATGCTGGAGCACCGTGGCCCCAGCCCCATGCTGAGGGAGAGGAGGGATGTCAAGCATTTGCTCGGCTCTGCCTCCTGGCATTGAGAGGGGAACTGAGTTGTCAGATGCTTTTGGCATTGTACTGCTCAGCTTTTGCAAAGTCAAAGGTGAATTCCATTTGACAGCAGCGGGAACGCATCTGGATCTGCACTGAGCGCAGCCCATAGTTTATAAGTGTCGGAGTTTCATCTCAGTGGGGGAAGAATGATGTGGGATTGGAGCATACCCTGTCACTTCATTTGAAATGGTCCTTTCTTGTGCCCTTTTTGTGCGTCTGCAGACTCCAACCAAAGTGTTCCTGAAGTCTAAAGGGACAGGACTGTCCCTGGTGTCCATCCTGGGGACCAGACAGGACTGCAGGAATAAGATCACCCTCCTCCCAAGATGCTTCGGGCAGAACCTGTGTCTTGGCTTCATAATAAATTAAGTAGCTCGATAGAAACACACATTTATCTCAAAAGTCTGTCATGTAACATCCTACAGAAACAAAGCAGGAGGAGTGCTTTGATGTAACTCCAACAGTCTTCTCTATCCCCAGGTCTCCCATCTGGCATTTACCTTAACCTTTGCCTTGGGCCTGTTAGGGACTGGTGAGAAAAAGAAGAGGGGGAGAAAAAAAGGTACAATCTGGCCATTAATAAATGTAAGCTGGAAATAAAACAGGCATTGCTACCACTGGAGGGGTGAGGTTATGAAACAGCTGTGCAGCAATGGTGTGTCTGAGTGTACGTTTGGAACCTGTGTGATTTTATGATGGAGGCTGATAAATTTATGGAGGGGATTACGCGGCCAGGACTTCGTGTTAGCAGGGACTGGCCTCTGCAGACACACTGCTGGGAATTTTGCGAAGCGAGAGTTATGGTGATATACAAACTGCCTTTGCGGTAAAGATGTGTCCAAGCATGTTTTTTGCTCAGGGTTACAATGACTGAGGTGAAGTAGAGCAGATGCTCTCCGGCGGTACCGTGGCATCCTCCTCAAAACGGACACGTAGGGCTCTGACTAATGGGGAGAGGGGAAACCATGCAGGGCCGCAGCTGAAACACGGGGGGGAAAATTGGTAAAGTTTTTTTCTTTTCTTCTCTTTTCTCTGTGGGTTTTGTTAGTACGCTCAGGAAGTCCCATTAACGCCCACTCACTCCAGTAACACACATCATTTTGCACCTTATTGTGTCTTCTATGAAAAGCTGGTACCGAGGAAGCCCTCTTGTGCTTCTTTGAAATCGTCTGTCAGAAAAAAACATCACCCCGAACAAACAAACAAGCGCACAATCCCCGAGCACGTCGGAGATTGATTTGTAGCACTTTTCTCCCCCACCTTATCTGCTCAGAAATGTTTTGGCAAGCCGTGAAAAATCTGAGCCCTTTGCTGTCAAATGCAATCTATTTCCGAGGGAGCTGCGGTAAGGGCTCCGGGTGGGTGTTTGGGCTCTGCCGAGGTGCTCAACAATTCCCATCGAAGGGATGCTCCTCCAGAAGAGCAAACACAGCCGGGAAGTATTTTGCAGCCCGTGAACGAGGACAGAAGAGCGGTGAGAGGGGACCGTGCGGGCTGCAGAGAGCTGGGGGAGAGAGATGCTACACCAAATGCAATACAAACGGGAGACAACCTGCCTACTCATTCGTATCTAGTATTTTTCGAAGTGTTGCTGTTTTTCTGCATCCCGTTAAGCTTTTTGATTTGTTTCCATCTGTTCGGTATAGATCACTTCTGCAGTTTACTTAAAACACAAATACCCTTTATGAATCTCTACAGATGGTTTTCAAAGACTTATAGAAAGACAAAGATAAGATCAAGAAAATCTTGAGTGTTCGCCTCAGGGGAAAAAATGGGACAGTCGCTTTGCCTTGCAGCTGCAAGCCACGTCAAATCAGACACTTTGATATGTTTCATTTTCTGTCTGAAGTCTACATCTGAAAGGCAGGCTGGCTTATTTCAGTCAATGCGCAATTTTTGTTAGTTGGGGCTCTTTCTCAGCTTCTAAAAAAGATGCTCATTTGCATCCTAGAACAAAGACGGCACTTTTTCCCCCCATACATTCGGCCTGTCTTTGCCAAAAACTAATCATGCTGCAAAGTGTGTGTGTGTGTGTGTGTGTGTGTGTGTGTGTGTGTGTGTGTGTGTGATGGGGGGGGGGTGTTTTTTGGAGTGGTTCCCTCCTGCCGTGTGTGCCTGAGCTGCAGGGGGGATGGCTGCTCATCCCCTCCGTGGTGGCCTTGGTTGAGGTGTGGTTGCGTTTCCCCTGATGCCAGAGTCTGGGTAGGTCAAGCAGGACCTCCAGCTCCGCAGAGCCCGGTTGGCCGGTGGTGGTGCAGCCGTCGGCGTCCCCCTGCAGCCACGGGCTGAGCGTGCAGGGCCGGTGGCCGTCCCCATGCCAGGGCCCTGCTGCCCAACCCTGCCGGATGGGGTTTAAAACCCGACGAGCAGTGAGCGACGCAAAGCATAGAAGAAGATGGGAGAGCAGAGCCGCTGGAGGACCATGCTCTGCTCGGCCAGTTTCATCTGCGCTTTGCATTAGCTTCTCCCTCAGGCCGAGACTGTGGCTGGCGTAAACTAGATTAACTCTGCTGGCCTCTGCAGGAGATGCTAAACCCCGTCTCTGCGTAATGCACTGCTTGTGTATGTAAAAAACCACCCCAACCGTTTCCCAGAGAAACCACCTGAAGCAGGGTAACTGCTGAACTTCTGCTGTTCTTCATCTGCTTTACACTCCTTGCTTGGGAGCGAGGGGGGACTCACGCTTCTTGTCTTTTCTCATTAGCGCTGTTGGGCCTGTCCCAAAGCCGTTGAAATCAAAGGGACTCTCCCCCTGGGCTTAGACGGACACTGGAGTGTGCCCCTGAAGATTCGCCTCAGGCAGAATCAAAATCTTTGCAGAAATTTGACTATTTGCATTGCAGATAGGGAAACATCAAAAAAGAGAACACGTCCACCTTAAATGTACAGCATTACTAAGAGCTGAATGAAAAAAAAAAAAAAAAAAAACAAACCCAAACCAAAAAAACAAACCACCAACTTGTAGGAGTCATGCACGTTTGCACTGGACTTTATGTGCAAAGACAAGGTGTGTATTGTTTGCCCAATTAAAAAGATAAAACCTGTAGACCACAGTCAGCGAAATGAGCTGTGAAATGAGTGATGACTCGCCCAACAGGCAGGTGCACGCACAAAAGCGTATGCAAACTGTTCTACTTATCTAAAGACAGGTTTATTGCCCGGTCATCAATTTACACCGAGGTTGCTTCGGAAATTGGTGGCTTGCCTTTGTGACGGGCTCTCAGATAAGCTGTAGGAGGGAGTACCATCCCCAGTGCTTTTCCTGCCTTTTGGTTATTGAGGGTGGGAAGGAGGTAAGAGATGAGTGGAAAGGCTCAGGGGGGAGCTGGCTGGGGCCACCGTCATGGCGCTGGTCGCAGTGCCGGGTCTAGGTCCAGTTCGGTGGTGCTTGTGCTGCTGAGCAAGTTCCTCCCTGGAGCATGTCCTCTGCCGGGAGAAATGCATCCAGCCCTGAAATGAGGGGACGTGAAACAAATGCCTTGTACCTGCCTCCGTCCCAGGCATAAGGGACTCAATTAGGAAGGCACAGGTAAGCGGTTCAGCATGTTTGTCTGGGCCCCAGCAGGGAGATTTTAAGAGTACGAAGCGTGTAAAAATTATAGATTCCTATCCTATATGGAACCAACCCGCTTCCTGCAAAAATGAGCGCTTGTAACGAATAACTGGGTAGATGAAGCTTGCAAACGTGGTACTGAACTTGGATTTGAGGCCACATCTGTGGTCACCTCGAGCTTTGCCAGTGTTTCGTTGTGGGGAGCTGCTCATCCCAGAGTCTTTCATTTGGGGCTGCGAGCCCCCGGGAGTGGAGGCATCTCCCGCGTGTGCTGTGCAAGCAAGAGGTGGCGGGAGCTAAAATATTGAATTTAAACCTTGGAATGATAGAAATACCAGCAAGTTCTATAAACACGGGCACATACGCAATGTTACTTGGTGCGACGATGTTAAAAATCGTTTTGCAGGGAAGTCAGAAGACAAGAGTGTCGCTCTCCATCTTGCGCGTTGGATTTGCAAATGAAGCGGGCTTCCTCTTTCCAGCATGCTTTATAAGTCAAAGAGTGTATGCTACCTGCAAGAGTTGTACAACCATATAAATGAAGCCTTTTCTGATACACAGGTGTGGCTTAGGGATTTAGGATTTGCCTCAAACAGATAATTTTATAGTTTGCATTAGAAGTCTGAGTTTCTTGAGATTATTGAGTCTCATAGGCTGGGCTGTGAGACCTAAACAGAAGACAAGTTTGGGTTCATTACTGAACGTTTACACCTGAAAATGATAACCGTATTAGATTATTTTGTAACCAGGTAGTGAGACGGCGAACCAATTGGAAAATTTCAAACTGCTTGAATTGAGCATGTAATTCACGATGAATAACTTCATCTGATGAAACTTCTCAAGAAGTAACTATGACTTGATCGTTAGCTGCTGAATGCGCTGTTCCTGATCTCGAGACACACATGCTTTTTAACCAAGAGGTTCAGGAAATCCGAAGTTCATAAAGCAAACACATCTGGTGGCTATGCTTGCGATGGATTTCACACTCCAGCCTGGCTCGCTGACATTTGTCTCTGAAGAACATTCATTTTGAAAGCCAGGCGAGAGCATGGCTGAGACAAATTGGTTATCAAATTAGACTGATTACAGATTTTTTTCTTTTTTGTAACATCCATTCTGTGAAATTTCCTTTTCTCAGCCTTCAGAGAGTCTCATACCAACGCTTCAGATCTAAGCCCTGCCATACCTCAGAATTTTTTCAGGTTCCGGCCCATCTCAGTTTAAAGGGACTGTGGTTACCTCCTAGAGACCCTCACCTCACGCGAGGCAGCGAGAGCTGCTGGAAGCAACTGCACTTCTGAAAGAGGGAAAAGAAAAAGGCTGTAAAGAAAGAAGGATAATCAGCCGAGTTGAAATTTCAGGGTTTTGTCCTTTGGCTCGCTGAACAAAGTTTTATCCTAGGACAAAGAGAGAGAAAGGACTTCTGGGCACTGCCTGTAATGCTTTTTAACTGGTGCGGATCAAACAGGAGGTTTTTTTTAAGTAGATGAATGTGCGCGTGTGTGCCCGTGTGCATAATGCAGGGGAGGTCTCTAGAGACTCATATCACAGAAAAGAGGGGAAATACAAGATACTCATTACCAAGTTAAGACAAATATTT
Source organism: Vanellus vanellus (assembly GCF_965231255.1). NCBI lineage: Eukaryota > Metazoa > Chordata > Aves > Charadriiformes > Charadriidae > Vanellus > Vanellus vanellus. The sequence goes on from NC_138921.1 coordinate 9,280,921, forward strand.
ACGTATTATATGTGTATTATATATGCTGTACGATGGAAAAGAGGACGTGTCGCCATTGCCCTGTAAAGGACCTTGTAACATTCACCTACCTGCCCCTTCTGGTGCTCAGCCGGAGTTGCCACACGCTCATCCCCGTGAGCCGGGGGACAGCCCCCCAGGCCCCCAGAAGGTCCCTGCCTGGGCACACGGATGCCCAGGAGAGCTCAGTAAGGCCTTAGTTAACCAGAATCTATGGAAATACATCCCATGGCGTACCAAGCCTGCGCAAGGTCTATCGGGCTGTCTTTACCTGTCACTCCGGACAGAATGATGATTCTGTGAAGTTCCCAAGGTAATGGCTGTCCCTGGGGTAAAGCGCTTGGACTGTGAGGACTCACTCCTTGTTTCTAACATGTCTCTGGTGCTGCTTATAGTCGTTTTCTGAGAACAGAGGAAAGGATGGAAAAGAGAGAAGACAAGGGGGACTGCGTGTGGTACAGCTCCGTGGCAACACCAAATCCTGGAACTGCTCAATATGGGAACTGCCATTGATGTAGTACATGCTCATAGGTACATTAATAGCACTGACCTTGTACTTTCGGTGCTTCTATTTAATAATTATTTTATATATATATTATTTTATCCGAAGTCAAAAGAGTCTGTGATTCTGATAGGTGAAAACTGCCATTAAAACTAAGAAAATTGAAGCCCCTGACTTTGTTCTTGACTTTGCACGTACTTGCCTCTAGCCATATACTGTACTAGATTCTTTGAAAAAGTTACGTGCCATTGCTCTTGCTCGTTCCTAGCCACTGCAGGTTTTTGATGAAGCTGAGTTATGACTGCAGCTGCAAAATGCCGTATGGTATTCATAATGTGGGGATGTGGTTCTCATAATGAATTCAATTAAACCAAGTGTTGAAATGCATGGTGTGCAGCACCGTATCCCCCACCAGTCGCAGTGTTTCCAGCAGCTGTGTGCCGTTGACTCCATGCCCTTCGCCTTGGAGGGCCGCTTCACCTTGACTTTGGTTGTGTCCATCTGGTACCTACTGTTGGTTCACCACAGTTAAGGTGTTGCAGACTGAGGGGTAAAAGGTGCTACCTGGTACCAGTGCAGATCACGGGGAGGCTGAGCAGAGCAGGGATCCAGGCCTGCTTGGAGGATGGAGATGACCTTGTGTGATGGGGAGGATGTTTATGTTCGCAGCAATGACAAAAGAAGGGAGGGTCAGGAAGGATTTGGGAGCAGTCAGAAGTTTTGGCTGCAGTAAGAGTTAACTGATGGCAAGACATTCACAAGGGGAGACAACTTGTGAGCCGAGATTTTTATTTTTGCCTTTCTGTTCCTGACCTTTGCTGTAGGGAATTCAGCAGTGCGGTCACCAGTTTGTCCCTCCACATCTAAGAACACAATTTTCAAAATCTATCCTTAGCTTTTAGGACCTCTGGGGAGTCCTCACAGCAGTGTTTGAAACAAATCCCTCATGCATAAAGTAATCAGTTTTTTCCACTCACCTTTTAGAAAACCCCTGTCAGCTCCCCGCTGAGCCGGGACCCTCCGACAAGGGGCTGTGCCCCGGGAGAGAGTGTGAGCACAAGGATAACACAACTGTGTTGTGATCACCCTCTTCTCCTTTATGGATATACGAAAGCACTTGTTCACCTGGTAAAGAGGGACTACCAGGCTGGGGGGGGGGAGGGGGGGAGAAATAAAATCGAGTCCCACTGCTGCAGAGAAATCAAAACAGAGATTTTTGCTTTGATGAATAAGAAACTCTCCAACTAAAAATGGTCCTTGGGATACACGTTTGCTGTGTCTGCAAAAGGGGGAATGTGTGGCATGTGTATTTATTTTTAAGAAAGCAATAAAGTACCTTGAAAGAAATGTTTTAAAATCTTCCAACAATCCACCAGCTGTTTGCAATTTCGCTCAACTACTAGAAGTAAAATGCTGGTTGCACAGTACGCTGCTGTAAGGAATTAGCTCCTTCAAATGCCCTTCTGCGTCTTGACGTTGGCTTATTCGACGGCCATCTTTGGCCGAGAAATCTTTAACTTGAAAGATCATTTCCCATCTGTTAACAAACACCCGAATAACCTTTCACAGCATAAGTAGTCTCCTCTCCCACGGATGAGCTCAGGCACTATTCCCCCTGCTCAGATTTGCCTGGAATTTCGACTCTAACCTACGTTCCTGGGTGATTTGTTGCAGGTCGCTTGATATCTGTCTTGGAAATGTTTTGGTGAGATGCAGCTGGATGAAAGATTGCCATTTTCAAAGAATTAACTTCAGATGACCCACTGGAAGAGCTCATACTCCCCATTTTGTTATTTTTGCCTCCCGCAGTTTGTTTTATTACAAGCCCTCAAAAAAATTCTCATCCCTAGGAAACACCTCCATTGGGTTAGACAGCGATGAGCCTCATCCCAGCTGTAGAAAGCAAGGCTGTGCTTGCTCGCACAGGCGGAGCGGGGCTGACCTGGCCCCGGGAGCCCTCGCCCTGCTCCGGCAGGCCCTGGCACGCGCGGCGGTGCCCGTCCTACGTGGGGAGCCTGCCAGAGCCTGGCTGGGTGCCGCGGGTGAAGGCGGTGGGGTTTAACTCGGGGTGAGCTCCTCCGTCGCGCGCAGACAGGCGCTGCGGGAGCTGGGCAGGGCCCTAGGGCTGGGGTGACCCCGCTCCGGCAGTTTTTCCAGTTGATGATGTAATGGCACCCCGGTTGCGTAAAACACGTTATTAGGAAGGCTTGGTCTCCGGCACTGTGCTATGAAAGAAGAGCAGAGTCGTTTTTTTTTCAAAAGTTTTTTAAGGTGGTTGGACTTGCCAAAGCCTCCCTCTTACAAATCAAAGTCTTTTGGGGAAGACCGTGCTGTGGGCAGTGATGCTGTTTGTGGAGACCCTTCTCTTCGCTGGGTTGCTTCACCAGCCTGCCGACCGGAGGAGTTTTGTCTGATGTGGTGGTGTTTTAGCAACGTTCAGCCTGTTAGAAACCTTTGCTCACTTGAGGAGCACTGCTGTGAGCTAGAGCTGCTGCTTGTAAAAGGATATCAAAGCACTTGGTCATTGAGGATCACAGGGAGGTTTGTCACAAGGTGTGATGGGTTAGGAGGACTCGGCAGACAATGGTGAGTGTAGGGTTGAGCTATCCATGGGGTCAGCTGTGCCACCAGGCACACAACTGGGTTGTCTCAGCCAGCAGAAATGCAGGGAACAGTCCGTAGGGAATGGCATGGAGGAGAAGAGCCGGGTCTGGTGTTTGGGATGACCACTGTTGCAGAGGAATTCCCAGGACAGGGCAGGCACTTGCAGGTGCACCAGCAACAGTGGAGAACTGAAGCTGGATGAGAAGCGAGGCAGAAGCACATATTCCCCAGCACAACACGTGTACAAGGCCCTGTGGAGGACCTTCCCATCTGCCACGCAGCTGGAAGGCATGGTGTTGGGAGATGGTTTGCTTGCCAAGAAGCAAGTGGGGGGTAGGAATATTTACAGGACACAGATTTTGATAAAGGTGTTTTGATAGAAACACAGAGGCAAACTGAAAGAAGTCTGTGATGAGTGTTACGTTTGCTTGGCACCTTTTAACTGCTGCAATGGAAACTGCAGCTAACCAGTGCTCCATCAAACCCCAGCTGGTGCCATGGATGGAGGCTGGTATGGCTCTGGGTCTCGTACTGGTCCTGCCACTGGCCCTAGGGTGACCCTGGGTAAATTCCTCTCGGTTTTTGTTTCAGGGTTCTGCCGCAACCCTGGTTCTGCACACACACTTCAGGGTTTCTATCCCAAATCTTTTCATGTGAATAAGCAAGATGAAAATAGTTTAACGTGAGCGTTTCTCAATTCAACAACTGCATTTCTTTCCCCCAGTCTGAATCATAGAGGGAAAAAAATTGTCAGAGCTTCAGCTATGAAGGATGTAAAGCCGGTATTATACCTCGTAAAACAAGTGGTGCAAACTAGAGCCATGTATAATGCTGAGTGGGCAACTCTGCAGCTAAAGTGCAATAGATTATCTCAAGCTCCAGCGTTGAGGACCATCAGTCATGTGGTTTCCAAGAAACTGAAGATTTAGACTGAGAAATGGTTTGCAGAGAAAAACTCTGTGACTACATCACGAAAAAAACCCCGCATTTAAACTGAGATCCATTAACTGACACAGCCTGGGCACCACACTTCTAAAATACACTGTTTTTTTTTTTTTCTTTTCCTAGGTAAACAAATCTGTGTGGTTTATCTAAATTCCTGTCCTGCCTCCAAAGTTAATGTCTTTGAAGCATAATGAATGAGAAACAAGTTAAAACCAGGTTGTAAGTGGTTGTCTCGCAGGATTCCCAGGGGTCTAGGGCCATTTAGCTCGCTACCGTCTCTGCGTCCTCCTTGCCGAGGGAGGCTGCTCAGTACAGCAGAGCAGAAGAAAGGCTTTTTACCTAACAATTAAGTAGCGTGACAAGACGTGGCGCAAAGAAAAAAGCAGCAGAATAAAGGAGTTTCCTTTGTTGCTTGTTTATTCTTGAAACGCGCTCTGTGCACCTGACACGTTTCCTGGCTTCGTTCTGGATCTAATGCAAGAATTTGGCACAGTCTTACTACTGTGGTTAATTTTAAATGCAACAAGATCACGCTACGGTACTTGACACGTCTCTAAGAGCAACATCATGACACTGTTGACACTGAATGTTCACTAATGGCATCCGCTGCCAAACTCAAATGTAAAATGAGTGGGATAACAACAGCAGCATTTAAAAAACTTCATTCAAGGGAGCATTTAAAATTTTATCAGGTCTAACTGGCATGGTAGATTTGCAAATGTGGAGAATATCCAGTTTCCGTTGCTTACTCGCAAGCTTCAGTGTGCAAGCCAAGTACGGCTCCATCCCCTGGGGCAGGGAAACCCAGAGGTACAGCATCCCCGCGCACACGCCAACACAGAGACATCTGTCCTCGCGGCGTTGTGGTGCCTTGCGGGACTAACTCAAGGACCTACCTCCTGGGTGTTTTTCTTCTAGGCTAAAGCTTAGTTATTTGGTTACTGATGGTCTTAAAACAGTTGTATAGATATTTTAGAATATATCGCTTTAGCTTTTCAGTCAATAAAGTAAAATATAATAACATAAAAAGGAAATCAAAGTTCTATAAATAATTATGACCCAATTAATCATTAGCTAATGATCTGTTTCTGAGGATGTAAGCAGAAACGAATTGCTCTTTTCTGTGCAATTGCTGTGAACGTTTCTCAGTGTGGATGCAGTTATATTGGTTTAAATCTTCTCCACAAATACAGCTGTAGTGTAAACATTTTATACAAACATAACTTCATTCACACTTTCGCTAACACAAGCTACTTTCCTAAAAAGTACTCCTATTTAAATATTTATACAAAGAATTGGTAGGTTTTAAAACACATACTTAGCTCTGACAGTGTAAGTCACTCATTTAAAGCAGCAGGACTAAGCATGAGCAGGGCTCCTATTTTTGGAGATGGTAGGAGAAGAATCATAGGAAGAGGTTTTTTTTTTTTGTACTGATATTTCAAATCCTGCTTCCTACCTCAACCATGGTAGAACCAATTGATGTGTCTTGAGTCCCAATATCTGTATATCAATGGCATTTGAAATTTAAACATTCTGAATGTTTACATTTCTATTTGGGAAAAGTTTATGGGTTTTATTTTTTTTAAGTGCTTCTGCTCACAGAAATCGGGTTTGCAGGACTTTAGGTACTCACGTGGAGCCAAAGGATAACAAAGGAGAACGAAAATCTTCTATTTGCTTTGCACAACCTGCAGTGGAAATCCAGAGTGGGGCTTCGCTGTACAACCTCAGTTCGGTGATGGTGATAATAAGTTCCTCCAGTTGTTAAGTGCAGCTAATAAAGTTGAAAAACACCTTTTGAAAAATGATTAGGTAGATAATAAAGTATGTCAACTTGAAAATATGCATTCTTCATGCGATGACTGGAGATAGTTTATCACTTTATGAGTGACACTTCCATTTATAAATATTTATTCTCTCCAGCGGTACTGATAAATCTTTTGAGCCTATAAGCCCATTGATACATACACAGTAATATCATTTGTCTTTCCAATGCATTTTATTTATTATTGACTAATTGCCTGCCAGATTGTAAATATGATAGGGGTGGCATTGTGCTTTGATTAACTGTATGTTAAAGTACCCAGCAGAATTTAGATCTAGCTCTGAGCAAAGACATCCAAGGCAATAAATTGTATATTTTGAAATCAGCTATGCAGTATGGAGCTGCAGCGCTAGTTAAACAAGCTGAGCAGAGGCATTTTCCGGAGCAGTTTATTTTGATTAATGGGTTCCCAAAAGCCTCTTGCTGCTGTTTACAATGGATTTGCTGTAATATTTACAATAAACTGGGGTTAGTCAAGAGAGTTTTAATGTACTTCAGCAGGTTACTTGCACTTCACAAACCCAGGGCAATAGTACCGTGCAAAGTAAAACCGGTAAATGTTTTGTCCTTCTCTTTTTAGCACACGTGGTTTTTCTTCTTCTCTCTGCCCCTCCAGCTCCCCTCTCGGACGTTTTCTTAACCAAATGTTTAGAACCGGCTTAACACATCTTGATCCATCTATGCGATGACTGGAGATAATTTATCACGTTAGAGCTGACACACCATTTATAAATATTTATTCTCGGCGGTGGCACTGATAAATGAGCCGAGCAATGGGCCGCTGGCGGAGGCTTCCGGCAATGCTGCCCTTCGCCTCGTCCCCCTCCGAGCGAGCGGGTCCGGCACCGGCACGCTCCTGGGCAGGCTGGGGACGCTATTAGGGCAGCAGTATCTCTCGATTAACTCCATCAAAGTACTTTGAATTAAGACACGCAAGACCTTGTTAACCAGCTGTTCTCAAGCATCCCAGGCAATGAAATTCAACGTTTTCCACGGCACAAAAGCTGTAGCAGCGGGAGGTTTTTGAGCCGGGCGGCTCTTGATACCCACCACAAACACACGTGCTTGCTCACCTCGTCCTTTTCGTACCTTGAAACCACAAAGGCCAAATGTTATCGCTCTGCCCAAATAAAGATCCCTCTGCGTGAGCTGCTTGCCCGAAATACGGCAGAAGATGGGCCACGTGCTCATTGACGGTCGCGCCGTGCCCTGCGCTGCCGCGAGACGCCGGCCACCAGCGCCGGCACCGCCAGCCCCGCTGCCCGCTCTCTCTTCTCTCAACATCCAACTAGTTTGTCAGGCTGTATTTATGCACCATGTAATTTGACAGAAATTCCATTGTAATTAGCCCCCGCTAATCACCGTCAGTGATGTTAGTTAGCTAATTGTACCTTGGGCATTAGAAAAACAAAGCAAACCCAAACCCAGTACGTAATTTTGCCGAAATAGACGATATAGCAAAATGTGTGTGTTCTCCGGAGGGATGTGGTCAGGGAGATGGTGATATGCGCTGTTGTGTCCTTGTGAGTCCTGCTTTGGGGACCTTCTGGACCTTCTCCAGAGGTCTGGTAGCCTGCACTTGTGGGGTGGTTTGGGGACGGTGCTCTGTAAGCCGACAGGAGGAGGGTGAACTTTGCAGGACCGCAACAAGAACAGGGAGGTGGTGGAGTCTCCATCTCTGGAGACATTCAAAACCCGCCTGGACGCGTTCCTGTGCAACCTGCTGTAAGGTGGCCCTGCTCTGGCAGGGGGGTTGGACTAGATGATCTCCAAAGGTCCCTTCCAACCCTATGATTCTATGATTCTATGATTCTAAGAAATCCCCAGGATCAGAGAGCTCCAGAGGCAAGAGTGAAAGCAGGAGCCAGGGATAGATATTGTCCTGATGGACGGGCCAAGTCAAGGAAGGGTTTGGCGTTTCCAACTGGGAGAAATGATCGTATTCAGATTTTTTTTTTTTTTTCCGTCTAAACACTTTACACTTAAAGAAAAAGGGAGTGCCACCACCCAGAGCTGTTGCAGCAGCCTTTCCTCCATGGACGAGGTATAATCTAGCTCTCTTTGATTTCCATTATGCTTTCCAGTGGATCTGAGATGTAATTAATTAATTGATTTTTGCTGCCAGTCCCCTAATTAACACTAAATAAAAATTCATGCCAGGGTTAATAGCTTTAAAGGTTGGAGGCAGGAGCTTTTGCTGCTCAGGTCCGTTGTCCGTTCTGCAGCGCATTTGGGTTATATTCCCCATCATGCTTTTAATTCCTAATCAATTGAAAGTTAATTTCACTCTTAAACAAAAGGGAGCTTGAAACGGGTTACAGTTACGCAGCTAGTTTTGTTTTATGGCCCTTACAGGGCTGTGTTCACAGCACAGTCATAACACCACTGGGCAAACTGGGATGGCAAGGCAGGGACGGGATCCTGGTGTAACACAATCCCCCAAACCAGTGAGATTTATACTGGGGATGGGCCTAAACCTTGTGCTCCCGACACTTACTGTAAACGTTGCGCTCTTTGCTCTTTATTGTACCAGACAATTACCATGTGGATCTACTACTTAGTATTTGTATTTGTATGCAGCTGTGGGGATATGAAGTGCTAGGTGATGTTATGTGTAGCCTAGTGGAAGTTTACTAACAAAAGGTCAGGTCGCTGTTATCCATTATCTCTTACTAGACAATAAAATGGCAACAGACTAAACGGAACTACTGAAAATATTGCTTTATGTGTTGGTAAAATGAATTAGCTGAAGAGTCTCGCTCCTTCATGGGAGCGGGAATGTTGCAATGCCTGCGAGACCTAGCTGCTGCGGTGATGGACCGCAGAGCCCTCAAGTTGACGGGGCTCAAATCGGTGACACGGTGCTGAGCGATGGGGAAGTTGTGCTAAAATCCCTGTTGCTGTCTCTTCTTTTTGTCAGTCTCTGGGCATTTGCAGCACTGAGCAGTCAGGAAAGAGAAAGGAGCGAAAAAACTGATTTCAAATAAATGAAGAAAAGATACTTTGTTCAGTCCATCCCTCACAGGCTTTAAAACATTATGTTTTTTTAAGCTACAGGGTGGTGTGAGTTGCAAGGTGTTTGCAAGAGTGTAGCATGCTCTGTCTCATTTGGGATCACTGTAGCTAACTCCAAACTTTCAACTCTGATTGTTTGGGGGTTTTTTGTTTTTTTTTTTTTTTTTTTTTTTTGTCAGCTTCATTCTTTGTTCCAATTGGAGTATCAGTTCCCTGCTCTTACTTTAATGATCTGCTGCTCGTCTGCTTCTCTGCGCAAATACTGTGCACGGGATGCTGCCAGCCTTTAGCCTTGGCCATACTAATACATAATGCAGATGATAAAAGCCAGTGTAACAGAAAAGAGGTCCCAGGGAGAATACAAACCATGACAAAATAAGAAGGAAGCAGATGGTTAGGTATTAAACTGCAGTAATAAAATAACATCTGGCAGAATATCACACACACGCGCTGATGCCCATCTGAAGAGTGCACTGATTTAAGTAATATGTTTCTCATTTTGGTGCAATTAACACCAAAATTTGCATAGCAAACAGTGGCAGAGCACACAGAAGCTTCTTTTGAAAAATACAATCCAAATGTAAGTCTTTTCTACAAGGAGATTGGCCATAGCAGACACTGATGGCTTTCTATACTGTGGTGTAAAGCAATTAATGAGTCATACCTTCCTGCTGGCCAGAGAACCCATTATTCTGTTTACACGCAGCCTGGCAGATGTACTTGTTTGCAGGGCTGGAAATTAAAAGATAAAAGGGGAATAGCATTTGACCAAGTGGAACATCGCTCCACCCCACGCCGCAGAGGGAAGGATGCTGTACAGACTAGGTAGATCTCTAAAACCCCGTGCAGGCAAATCGGACTGCCTCAGATCCTCTCCCAAATTTCCCCTTGTGCGAGCTCGGGAAAGAGAAACCTTGGGGCTGGGTTTTTCAAAGGAAGTTGGAGGGAAGACGAAATCCCCGCCTGGTTTAACAAGCCACACGGCAGCACCAAGTACCCTGCAGTCAATTAGGTCGTCTTTTTCACAAGCCCTGACTTGCCCACAAACGGAGCCTGGGGCCGGATGAGCTTGATGAAAGAAAGTTTAATTTGTGGTGCTGAGCACGTGGAGTGCCAGGGAAGGGATGCGCTGGGAGAGTTGCTGGTGGGAGCACTGGGGAGCTGCTGGGTGGCCGGGATGGAGCTGGCCATGGGGGGTCTGGAGGACAAATCTTATGAGGAACGACTGTGGGAAGTGGGGTTGTTTAGCCTGGAGAAGTGGAGGCTGAGGGGAGACCTTATCACCCTCTACAAGTACCTGAAAGGAGGTTGTAGAAAGGTGGGGGCTGACCTCTTCTCCCTGGTGACAAGTGATAGGACGAGAGGAAATGGGTTCAAGTTATGTCAGGGGAGGTTTAGATTGAATATTAGGAAACACTTTTTCACTGAAAGGGTTATTAAACATTGGAATAGGCTGCCCAGGGAGGTGGTGGATTCACCATCCCCGGAGGTGTTTAAAAATAGGGTAGATGTGGTGCTTAGGGACATGGTTTAAAAGTGGTTTTTGTCAGGATAGGTTGATGGTTGGACTTGATGATCTTAAAGGTCCCTTCCAACCTCAGCAATTCTATGATTCTATGGGTGCAGGCGTGGGCTGGTTCGAGCCGTGCTCTGCCCAGCCTGGGCCATTAGCAGGGGATGGAGCTTGCAGGCCCCTTCCCCACCAGCTTTGATAACACCCCGATGACCGAATGCATGTGAATATCGTGATGGAAGGGTGGAGAAGGGCTGTGTGAGGGCTCCCAGTGGGACCCTCCTGCTGTGGACACCCACTCAGCAGTGCCACCGCTGGGGGAGAGCCCACAGCTGCCTGCTCGCTGCACCCTGCACTGGGCAGGCGGATTTGCCGTTTGGAGACGGGGAGTTACTGCATCTCTCGTGTGTTGGAAGCTGCTTCTGGCGTGCTTCGGGATTTTGCCTTTCTCCACAGTAGGATGTGGTGTGTTAAACTCCCTGACTATCTTCAGCGGAAGCACACGTTACCGTCCTGTAATACCTGATAAAGTAGGCCACGGTTCAGTCATCAAAAGCCCACAAAAACAATAGCGGGTGGCAGATCTAAGATCACCAGTGTGATGTGCTGTGTGAAACAAAAGATGCCCTGCGCTCTGCCCCAGCAAAGCCAGCACCAGGTTTCCAGCTGCCGAGGGCTGGTCTGCACCACAGCCTGGCATCTGCTTCAGCGTGAATGTCATTTCCAGTTGGAAACTTCCGGTCTAACTTGGAATAAAAGCAATTTTGGTTTAAAACTCCATGGAAAACAGTCTTGATAATGAAGAGCAGCATGGGAAGAGCTTTGCCTCCATATACCCGCTTGTCCCTGGGAGGGAGGTGGGTGGCAAACATCTGTCCTCAGCTCTGCCATGGGAAGAGGGGAAGGGCACAGAACCCCCCTGGCATGGGGAAAGGCTCTGCCATGTATCCAGAAAGGTGTGACCACCTGAGCTGGGCCTGGCTGCTGGAAAGTCACCTCCATTGAATTTTCTCGGTGTCATTGGCCTTTGTGGTGTGGTCCCAAGGTGCCGCAGCTGGCAGCTCTTTCGCCTGCCTTTCACGGAGCAGCCAGGCTGGCCGAGCAGCAGGCAGCATTCCAGGGAAGGGAAAGTGTGTTTCTGTCTGTTTTGCCATGTTCAGTGAAAGGCCTGATCTTGCTTCTTTTGAAAATGGTGACAATAGTCCCATTGATTTCCTTAGAAGAAAAGAGTCGGAACATATCTAAAGTTTTTCTTTCAATAAAATGGAATAAAGGTGTGCTTTCAACACACCTTTATTCCATTTCCTTTTGCTTTTTGTACAGGGGTTGTCTGCTGGAAGTCTGCGTAGCCCCGTGCACACGCAGATCCGGATTTTGACATGAGCCCCTGAATGCCATCGTATTTCAAGTGAGAATGCGGTGATTTACTTCCATCAAGCACAGTGTTTAGGTCATGTGGTATCTACTTTCCTACGACTATCTTTACAAGTAGGAATAATAAGGATGCTTTTCTGGTGTGTGTTTTTCTTAGAGCGCTAGCAGATCTAGGACACTGACAGAAAGAGCCGAGGGCTGTCTAAAAGCTAGAAGGACATTTATGGGTGGAAAGTGTTATTTGTATTAACAGAAATGTGTACTACCGCAGCATCTCTGAGGAATAACAACAGGCAGAATTTTGCGGTTTTAGGGACTGTGATGCAAACAGCAATCTTTTTGCAGTAGTTAATTGTCTTGAAATCTGAAAGCAGCCTTAATTTGGTTTGTTCTTTGCTGGGGGTTCCCTGGGAGTGTGAGCTTCGGTCTCCAATAAATCAGGGGAGCAATATGCACCGTGGGCCGAGTCTTGGGCACACTGGGAATCTCTCTGTCCTCCTCAGCGGGCTTTGGGTGGAGCCTTTGACTCTAAAAGGGATATTAGTGGAATAGCCCTAATTCTTATTTCTAAGGAAATACTGCAGTTAAGGCAGCGTTGCTGCCAAAACCAGGGATCGCATGCCCGCTCTGCAATCTGCTTGTTCCTGTCCCTGGACCACCTCCTCCCTCTGCCAAACTGCAGTCCTACAGGGACATGGCAACTTTGATCTGCACGAACCAGCGTTCACGGTTCAGGCTGTCGCGGTGCCCTCTATTCCCAAACACGCACGGCTGCACGAGCACGGCCACTGAGAACCAGCCAACATCCTTCCTGGAATAGCTCCATCCAAATCTGTACAAGCGTACTTCTGACCCACGGACCCCTGGAATCAACCGGCTCTTTTGGCTGCAAAATCTCACACTGAGCACATATAACCTTTCCTTTTGTTGGCTTTCTGCTGGGTTTAAACACTCCACTCGTGCAAAATGAGCCTCTGATTGTGGCTGAGGATCGGGCGATGGGGCGAATGTGGAAACATTTCCAGAAAAATTACCTGTTCCATCTTGTTTTACTTGGGTTTTGCATTTCTCTGGGTTACTTTCTGGAGATGGTTTAATTTCCTATGTGCTGCTTGTATTTTGCTTGTATTTCTTCTCTTCAGCCTCCCTCAACGATGTCCTAGTGCCTGCCTTCTCAACAGTAATAATAATAATAACTGCAATATATTTAATAGCTACCCACTGCCAGCCTCTCGCAGCCTTCTCCACGGATTCCCCAAGGTACCAGAGGCATAATGCATTTCCCAGCTAGAAATCAGACCTCGCTAGGATCTACTCTCTTGAAAAAGCTCCTTCCCGGCTCTGTGGGAATCAGCAGTGTGTGCAGAGGCCCTGGGAGAGCTGCTTTCCTCTCTTTTGGTGGGTGTGAAGCACAATGCTTGGAGCTACATCAGCCGCTCGCCACCCAAAGCAGCGCCAAAATTGCCCATCCTCTCTGCAGAGGCACCGATGGGATGTTTCAGCCTGTCCCCATCCATCCAAGCCAGCGAGGAGCAGAGGTGCAGGGATGGACCTGGTTGTTACAAGGAAGATTTTGGTACAAAAAACCCCAGGAAAATGCAGAAACCAGTGTAGCAAGAGCCTGAAGGAAGAAAATCTGTTAAATCTTCCTATGGTGAACTCAACCTGACCAACCCAGGTGGACCAGAAGCACCTTGGTGTGGCCAACCTGACCTTTCAAAGGCCCTGATCTGACCAGCTTCCCACACTTTCCTAAAAAAATTGCAGGATGTGAGGACCATGGAGGGGTTACATTTACCTTAAATTTCAATCTCTTCAGGAAGAAGTAACTAATTTCGTTATTCATTTATTTGGCTTTATATGCAAGCAAAGAACGATTTAAAGCAATTTGCTTGTACGAATTTCTGCCCCTTCTGGTGCCCTTCAGGATGAGTTTGCTTTACAGAGGAGAAGCTCATCAAATGACTCGCTGAAGGTTTAATAAAAAAAAAAAAAAAGGAAAAGGAGAGGCCATGGTAGAGCTGGGAAACGAACCCAGGAATGTTGACTTTGAACTACATGAAACCAGTTGCACTACAGTAGCACGCTCGGTGCTTTTGCTTGGTTTTCAGCCACAGCTTTAAAGTTTGGTCAGCAAAGTTAAGAAGTCAGGAGGGGGGTAATTTTTATTCTTCAGATGAGGAGACTGAGAAATCTGAAGCCTGGTGCTCACAATAACTTATTATTGCTCTTTATTTGATGGAGTGACTCATATAGCACATAGCTTCAGGAGCAGGTTTGGGGAAAGCTATGGCTGAAAACACAGCCAGCTGTAAAAAGCTAGCCATTTCCTACACAGTATCTACTTCAAAAGAATAAAATAGATGTCTCCTTTTTTCTATCCAAAAGTCACTGTAGAAGCAGCTTTCTTTTGTTATCTCCCAATAAACGTGTCTCTGTAATAGTGGAATTTACTGCCGGGGGTGTGTGTTTCTCACCGCTGCTTCCCCTTACAAAGGAGCTAATCTATCTTGTGCTGGGAGAAGGCAAATGATGTCATGGTTCCTGTATTTCAGCCTACTTTCCAGCTGCTGCAGGAAGGCAGGGCTACGGGTACACACTTTGCTCTGCAAGAGCGGAGCGGGACCTGCCTGCCTCTGGCCGGGGCTGCGCCGGCCGAGCGCTCCGGGAGCAGACCGAGGGTCGCAGCGCTTCTTGGGGACACCGCTGTGCGAGCCGGAGTCGCCTTCTCTGCCCCTTGGGCTGCCTGGCTTCACCCCGGCGCTGAGCAGCCCCAGCACAGCGGGGTGGAGCGGGCCGGGATGCGGCAGCGCTGGGGAGCCAGCATCCTCGTCGCCCTCCCAGCGCCGGCTGGGAGCTCGGCAAGTCGGGACGCACTGCCTTGGCACAGCCCAGCGCGGCAAGTTTGCAGAGCACCGCCTGAACTAGTTTTACTTCCAGCAGGAGAGTCCTTGACATTCATTAAGGCTAAATTCACTCTCACATTTTAATCAATGAAATGGAAAAACAACAAAACAGGAATGCATAAGCAAGTCTGACTACTTGTCTTTTATTTTTTTTTTTTTTTTTTTTTAACATCAGCAGTCTAACAAGCCCAGGATAACACCTGCCTGTGTGCCGGATTCGCCCAGGCAATTATCACAAATGCAGATTGAATAATTATGCATGCGAAGACCCGTCTGGTACCTGCCACATGCAATGACTCAATCTGTGTGCAGGTGCATGTCGCCGCCTTCTGCGCTCAGCGCCGGCCGCTCCTCTTACGCAGCGGGGCCGAGGGGCTTTTGACCACCCGGTGGAACGGTCAGCTCTTTCCACCATGTCACAGCCTTGTCTCCCCAAAGACAAGGCCGAGTGCCCGGGATTTCCAGAGGGGCATCGTCGTGCCTTTCGCCTTTGAGCCGTGGGCTGCCCTGGGCTGCCGTGCACGGGGCGCGAGGAGGCTCCCTGGGGTGCTGGGACCCCCTGCGCTGCTGCGGGGTGCTGGGGGGCTGCGGGTGATGGCAGGGTGCCGCCGCTGCACCCTGCTCTCCACTGACCACCTTGCAGAAGTCACAGTGCTTGAACGAGGGGTGCGATCCGAAGCCCCATTGTTCCCCGTTGCATTCACAGCAGCCCTTCCTCGGTGGATTTGTCCCCCACCAGCGCTGCCCCTTCCCCACGGCTCTGCCGCCTGCGGCTTTGCTTCTCTCTAATTCTGTCCCTTGCCTTGTACCAGCAGAGCATGACTTTCCTTATATATTATACCTTGAGTGCAATACAAGAAAATAAAAATGAGTAACAGCTTGTTTCCCAGCCCTGGATGGAGCAAAAATTTTGATGAACGGGCAGACTACTTGCATGAAAAAGAGCACGAATCATTTGCAGTGAGTAATATTCAAGTGTTACCTTTTTTTTTTTTTCCCACTCATAAATTGCTTGCAAACTTTTTTCCCCCCTGAGCTGTTAGTCACCAGAGCAAGTACAGAGCAGCTTGTTGGAAGCATTTGTTTTCTGCTACTCTGAGCTGTGGTTAGACGCGCTGGTCACTCTGATTGATGGGGAAACTCGTGCTAGCAAGTTTCTTCGGTTGGCACCTTGAGGTTCCTGGGCTTTTGCATATATATCTTTCACAAGCAATGGCAGATGCTGAAAAAGCTGTTTGTTTTCCTACTGTTCATAATTTATAAATCATCGCTTCTACAAGTCTCAGCCAATGCTGGAGATTGACAGAGACCCGGGTTAAGAACAAATTATTTTATGAAAAATACATGTAGATCTTTATGCTGCTGGAGAGTCACAGTTCACCATTCCCCCCCCCATTTCTCTGGAGCTTTGCTCTTAAAAAATAACATACCTGTCTTTGTGGAAAAGTCTTGTGGAGGGGGAGGGAGGCAGCGGTGGGGCATGGGTGATGCCGTCCATCACCTCTGTAACTATTAGTCCTGCTCCTATCAATATTGCAGGTTGCCTCTTCTGACCTGCTCCGTCTGAGCTGCACACGAGGAGTAGCTGGAAGTTTGATTTCCTCCTTCCACTCCCCTGTCTTTCATCACCGTCGCTGAGGGACACACATAATTCAGCTGAGTGCATTGCAGAATTAAAAAAAAGAAAAATATATATCCCCCAAGTGTAACCTCTACCCCTCCCATGTTTTATCCTTTCCCCCCGCTGGGCCATGCATGGCCAGATGGGCTCGGGGCGAGCGTGCAGCAGGGACGGGCTGCGGGAAGGGTGGGAGAGGCGTTTCCCACCCTGTCCCCCCCACCCTCTGCATCCCTGCCCCGTGCCGGCAGCTCGGCACAGCGGAAAGGCAGAGGTCGGACCCTGACCCATGGATGGTTATTTGCACGTGAGCTGCTCCTCGTCTTGCATTTTTCACCTTGAAACGCTAACAGCCATGAAGAAAACCTTCCCCCTGCCCAAAGCTGGTGTGTAGCCCTGGCCTGCCGTCACCCAGCTTCTCTGGGTAAGCTGAGGCCAGGAGAGGGTCCGTGATGCTCCAGTGGTCACTGTGTCACGACTGGGTTGTCCAGCTCCTTGTGCTGGGCGACATCAAGTGACATTCACTGCAGTCCAAGTTACTTTGGGATCTCTCCCCCACCTCTCCAGTTTTCTATTCCTTTTCCATTGACCTATTCTCATCAGCGGAGATACTTTCCCTTTTTCTTCTTCTGCTTGAACTCAAAGCTGTGTGAAGGAATGACCTCTCTTTCATGCACATGATTGCATTTTAAACTTTAATAGCTTCCATACCCTTTCCTAGGAGATGCTCTGCTCAGCTGAAGGTCTGTACGTTGCACTCATGTTTAGGGAGCAGCCAGAACACGATGGAAAAGTACAGTCTCTGTATCAGGTCCCCTTCTGCATGACGGACACTTCAATTTTAAGCTACGCTTCTTTCTAAGTTGAACATACGGGAGGTTGAAGTTCATCTCATAGAGCATTTATTGACATTATGCAGCTGCGAAGAAATCTGTTTTGCCTATGAAAAAATTGGAGTGTAATGTAGCTAATGCTAATTAAGAGATATCTTAATAATGTGCAGTGATTTCTTAATAGATGCCAACAGAATAGGCTTAAGGGGAGATAGTGGAACACACCCACAAACCTGCTTTTGCGCTGTCACAATCCCTCCTCTGAAGTGCAGAGGAACGTTTGATTTCTGGGTGTGCATGTGTCTGCAGGGTTGGCAACGGAAACCAAAGCGATTGAGATTACAACAGTTCTGCTTATCCTAAACTGAGTACGGGTGGGTTTTTTCTTTTGAATGTTTCGAGTTTAATGACTTATTTCCTCTTAGCGCCGCTTTGACTAAGCACGGCCTTTCTCGCAGTAAAGGGAGACGGCCGGGACACGCCAGGAATGATCCGGGAAGAGTGGTTTGTTAACATGGATCCCAGAACGGAGAGGTTAAAGCCCCAATTACTTCCTCGTTGTGAGATATGTGAATTATTAGCTCCTGGGTGGATAGCTCTGTTATGAACTTTGATGTTATGAACTTTGATGTGACAGTAGCTGTTCAAAGGAGTGGAAAAAGAATGTGTGAGAAGTCTGCAAAAATCAGAATAAGGGCTTTTAGCTTACAGACTCTGTCTTTTTCTCTCTTGGTGGAGTTGCCTCTTCTCAGAGGCAATTAACTCCATCTAGGACAGGGATGAGCTGAGGCTGCTGCTTTGCTTCTCCCGCTGGAAAGAGAATTGAAGTGCAAAGTGTGAGGGAGACATTGGGCCAGAAGTTTAGACCGTTCCTAACATCACAGGGACCGCAAGCGAACGCCCCGCTGAAAAATAACTGTTTGTTGCCTGAAGCAATTGCCATGTTCTTCAGTTGCTTTTATTCATACCAATAATGCTATGGTGAAAACTAACCCATCATTGAAAAACTCCTTGCCAGACAGTCCTTCTGGTACTGGACCTGTGTTTTCTAGACCCTGGTGTTTCCCACCGCCCTGGGGACGAGCCGCCGTGGTCTTGGTGGGGTGGGGAGGACACGCCAGCAGTGAGCGGGGCATTGGTGCTCTGCGGATGAGGGTGTAGGAGGTGTGGACATGGCTGCGTTGCCGAACTCCTCACCACCTCTCAGCAGCTTCCCCCATTTTCGGATCGTCCTAGGAGGGGTATGAAGGACTTCACGCTCGGCTGTGGAGCAGAAGATGAGACCTGAGGCTGGAATCCAACTTGCGGTGGATAAAATGCTGGAGAGGTGGGCTGGTCCCCACAAAACCCTCCGGACCACCTCTAAGCAGCAGCTGGCTTCGCTTACAGCCCCAGCTGAGATGAATGGCATTCCAGCGCTCCCCAGCAGCCCACCGCTGCTTCTCCTTTTACAGCTGTTGCCTGATTACACCAAGCGGTTTTGCCTCTTGCGTACACTTTGTGATGTAAATCCAGGCGGGAGGGCGCGTCGGGGTGGGAAGCGAGGATATTCGCTCGAACCCCACCTTCCTAAATGAAAGCGTAGTCGAGGGTTAGCAGCGGCGAACGATGTCTCCGTGACCTCTGCTTCCTCTGCCGTGAGAGTTTGCATTGTGGAGCGATGAATACATAATTCATTCCCACCCACCAGGGAAAATGTCCTGGTAGCACGGCACAGAAATCCGCAGCACAACATCGCGGGAAGAAAGGAGGTGGTTATACAAGATTTAAAGATACGATGCACAGCCCTATAGGAAGGGCGTGCGAGAAGGGTTTTGAGTGGGAACTGAGCAATATGCCTGTTTGGCGGGATTCTTTGCAACTTTTATTTTATTTTTTTTTACCGCAAGCACTCGACACTGTTGATGGTTTTCCATAATTTCAGGCCACCTTTACTCTGGCTGCCAAAAATCCACTGGGGCTGCAGGGCACAGCAGCTCTCTCTCCTCAGGATTTGCCTGGGGGATGATCCCTTCGGTGCTCCCCACACTGGGGCAGTCGCTCTCAGCCGCGCAGATGGGATGTGACAGAGGTTGGAGAAGTACTTTGCAAACCTTCTCTTCTGGGATGCTCACATTTAGCCCAGCTCTGAATTTTACTGTTATTTTTTAAATAGGAACAGACATTGAGAAGAAAGCATCCATCCCGAATGAACCATCATCAGGGTAGTCTCGTGCCAGCTGCTGCCTTTTTCAGCATGGTCTTCTGTAAATGGTCATGATGGACCTGTTCTGTTGTCTTTGTATCAGGGTCCCTTTGTTGAACAGTGAGGTTGGAGGAAGCCCGGAGAGGTCCCCCTCCTCTGAGACAGGAGTAGTTTTATAGCCGGACCTTTCCCGATGGGCATTTGTCCAACCCACACTACAGAGCACCCAGAGAGGAGCATTGCCCTTAACCTGCCCAGGACAAGCGTGTGATCGGCAGCAGTCCGTGGTGTATCGGAGGTTTCTCCACATGTTAACCTTTAAAGGTCCAGTCTGAAATTTCTTCCTTTTTCCTCCGCAGATTGGAAAGCAGAAGAGCTGAGTCATCCCCGGAGAAGAAATTTCCCACAGCAGCTGTTATGCCATGCGATCCTGCTATCTCTTGCAGTCGTTGCTGGAGGAGCTACTGTGTCGCTCCAAGGCCTGAATGAAGATAACACGGTCCCATTCCTCCAGTGGCATCGCTACAGCAAAGATAAACTCCCCGCTCAGTGTTTGCTGCAGAACAAGTGTCAGTAAATCCTCTCTATTTGGAAGCATCCCTGTCTGCACCGAGACCTTACCTTTGAGAGGTGATAATGTGAAAAAAGATCCTGTTACATTTCGCAATGAAGATCTATTTGCATATATTATCCGGGAGCCGTCCTGTCGTTTCTAACACTCTGACTTCTGGGTGACTTTTCTGTGTTTTTCTCTGGTGCTGAGTGCCAGCTTTACGCCAGTAATCTCGGATGACAGTTTACAAGGTCTAAATTCAGTCCCTATTTCTGTTATATATTGCCTGTGATTTAAAGCAAGTCACTTAATTGTCTTGTTACTCATCTGTAACGTAATACTGCATTTCTCCTCCCTGTCGTCTGCCTGCTTTCCGCGGATCAGATGGGGGTCCGGGCAGGGCTGTCTTGGGTGCAGGTGTCTCAGCAGACTGTTTTAAACTAGTAAAGTACTTTGGGTGATTAACTTTTGGATTTGGAACTAAAGATATTTCGGTTTTCCCCCCGTTCGCTGCTAACCAGACTGTGAACTTTGTGAGATTTTCTGCAATATTTAAATCCCAACTTCCTGAGTTAGCTGACTATGCGTGAATGTTGGTTCCTGGGGTTTTGGTTTTTTTTTGCCTTGTCTTTTAAAGGTACATCACTAGCACCAGTGCAAAAAAGAGCCAGAGGGTGATGTCCCCAGAAGGCTGGAATCTGTTATTTCTTCAAATACAAAGAAGTTTGGGCTAATCTCAGGAATTTCCCCAGGCTCAACTCATCAGTCTTGTGCATGGGGATGGACCCATGCAGAACCAGTGCTGGAGCCAGGAGAGAAGCTACTTCTGTCTGCAGACCAGCTGAAATTTATACGTACCCATTCAACACACAGCGGAGGCAAAAAAAAGCCATCGGCGAGCCAACCGACAAAAGCAAAGTCCTGCCAAAAGCACCGACCGCCGAAGCCTGGGAGGAGGCGCTGGGGGATGCGCTCAGGGCAGGTGTGCAGCGTCCGCACCGAGGGACTCGGAGCTCGGAGTGTCTTGGAGCTGACACTGTCAGCATAAAAACCGAGTCGCAGCAGTTTCATTTGGACAGCCTGCTGCTATGGAGTGTGTATCTTCATAAACGTTTCTCTCTTGGTACCTAATCTGTTTACCTGCTGGCACAACGCATCTATTGGGTATTAAGAAATAGCATCTGGGAAAAGTAATATGTACACATTTAACAGGAGCATTTTAGAGCCCAGAAAAGTTAAACCTTTGCGTTCAGGTTTCCCTCTGAGTGCTTCAAAACAGCCACAAGAGTTAAACTAAGTTATGTGTATGTGCTGTCCTATATTAAAGGAGCTACATTCATATCTTTCATTCTCAGCCTCCGCCTCCTCCTATTCAATTTACAGTCTAGACTGTTTAAAAATATCTTGTTACTGCTTTTTTTTCTACAGGGAAAGGGCACTTGTGAGACAATGCACTCAACTGGAGATTACGCAGATTTGTTGCATGTTGGTGCACGATAACAGGAGTGGTTCCAGCAGGCTCCAATATAGAATAAACTGTGAAGGCATAAATTGCATATGATTAAACCTTTGATGGTGGGCTGTTAGGAATTCCCAGTGCAACATGCCACGCTGCCTTTTACATCAGCCCTAACATTGACAGTGCCAGACTCGTTGGCTCCAAGGGGTTAATTATACATTATGGATGAAAACAATGCAAGGACGCTTGTTAATACCCAAATCATTGCATGGTAACCCCGGGTGACTCCCGTACCGCTGCTGCCAATTTGCAACGCTCACCTGGGGTAAAATAGAAAAAGGCTTGTCATTCCTCGCCCTTCCACTCTCTTCCCCTCCTCCTTGCTGGTTTTTTCCTATTTGCAACATCAATTGCCTTGTCAAGGTAGCCGACAGGTGAAAAGCCCACCTGATTATTGAAGTTGTAAGGTCAAAAGAAATTGAATCCATCTGCCACACGTGGCAATTTACAGCCAATGCTGGTCCGGGGCAAATACAGATGAGGGGCAGGTGAGGTGGGCAGACAACTGCTTCTGGGAGTGATAAAGCAGTAGGTGATAAAAAGGGTGAGATTGGAGGTGCTGGGGGCTGGTGCTGGTCTTGTGGGCTGATGAGAGGAGCCTGAGGCCTCAGCCACAGCACTGACTGGGATATTCGGGTGGTGTGCTCCGATGCACCGAGAAGGGTCTGGCTGCTCTCCTTCTGCTACCCTGCCTCCAGGAGCTTGAGCGCCTTTTATCTGCCGGGAGCCAGCGCTGGTATGGGAGAGGTGAGCTGAGATAAGGTGTCTGTCGAAGTATTAGAAACTGAGTGCAGATGTCATGCCATGAGGGAAATTGGTAGAACTTCTAAGTTCTCTATTTTTTTCAAAAGACTGTAATGAACTAAATGAGCTTCCATAAACCTGGGGTAAAGATGTTTTCAGCAGTTGCAGGATTTGTATTTTTGTTCTTCCAAAACCAGCTGCAATGAAATGAAACTCTAGAAACTCTACATCCAGTTTCCTTTCCTGCTCTGGGTGTAATCATAACGCTGAACTGATGCTCTCTGTTTATGCTGACACAATTTCTTACCTGGACACACCCTGCGTGTAACCGGAGCATCTGAGTTAGCGAAGATCTCTGCTGGCTCCAGCAGGCTTATTGCTGCGTCCATCTGGGACACTTTCAAGAGGAAGCTGGAGTTGAGCGCTTGAGCTGTGCTGCGTGTGGAAAACCTTGATAATAAATGTTGTAGCCAAGGGATTTCTTCTTTCTTCCCTTATAATGGCATGAGATTTGCCTGGAAATCGCCTGTCCTGGTCCCGGAGAGCCCCTCCGCTGTCGGTGTGTGGGGAGGCTGTTGCATGCGATCTCCAAACATGAGTGATTTTGGCTTATGTAGTTTACAAAATCGGTCTGTACCGGTGCCTGTGTTGTTCCAGCAAGAGTGAATCGTGCACCAGTGTGTGCAGATCCCATTGGCTAGTTGGGGAGCAAGTATTAATCTTCTGGAAGTCGAGCTAATTGAGCTTACAAATGTTGCTAGTGTGTCTGTGTCCCTGTCCCCACGCAGCAACTAACCCCTGCCAAAATCCTGGCAAAGCCTGGCTTGCGGTCTCTTTCCAGACTGAAGGAATGTTTGACGGCTTAAAGAAGGAAAACAATAAAGACTGGGGGGAGGAAACCTATAGTAAATAAGATTCTGACCTTATCTGAAGTATTCCTGTGCACTGAATCTAGCCAAGGACTCTTGAATAAAACAAACTTGAAGTTTCTAGGCCAAGTAGGTTTTGAGATATGGCTCTACGATAAATTGTTAGAGGAATATTTCAAAGGCTGAATTGCACCTCATTTTTCAAAGTCCCATATCTCACAAACACCTTGTCTGATCTGCCACAAATTTTGTCAATAAATTATCCTCTGGCTACTGATCGCGTATGCAAAGTCTTGAGCAAAAAAAGCCCCACAAATCTTCGCTCCTATCTTAAACACCTCCCTCGCCAAGATACATCCCCTCCTTCCCTAAATATTGGCAGAGCTTTTGGGGGCCTCCTTTAAAAAACAAAGAAGTAAAAAAAAAATAATATATATGGTTAACCCAAACTGGTTAGCAGTCAGTGGAAAGTCATGGAGCTTCTGGTCTCAGTCATCTTTACAAAACCTGTGGTTTGTAGGAACGTAATTGTGGAAAGCTATGGCCAGTTTTGAATGGGGTCATGTGGTTGCCATGAATTGCTCCATCCAGCAGCTGTTTGAAGAGTCCATCTGTGGCTGTAGTACCTCCTGCCTGATAACTGCCCCAGGTCTCCTATGGGCTGGGGGATGCTCCCTCTGAGAAGGTGCTGCCCTGGCAGGATGGCACAGCCCCTGTCCCGTGGGCAGCACGTGGCAGGGCTGCTCGGCGCCAGGGAGCTGTGCGCGGCCGCCCCTGCGGGCTTTGGGCTGCCTGCAACCACTGTTGGGGCTCCCACATGGCTCCTGGCCCTTTCCCAAACATTAAAGTTTTAGAGGTTTGTACCGCCCATGTCAGACCAGAAAAGGGAGAGGGGGAAGCGACCCTAATTTTTGGAGTGGGCTATTTTCAAGTTCTTTGAAAATAGGGAACTGGGACAAAATAGGAAGTTAGAAACTAAGTGTTTGTAGGGTCTTTTATTTTGTGGATGAACTCTGGGTGAAAGTAGAGCAGAGAAAAAGACAAGGGGATCTGAGGCAAGAGTAACAAATAAGGATAGGATGGCGACTGAGTAGGGAATCAATACTGCTTAGTGTCATCCTCCATAATTTTTATTTAGCATAATTAATCTCAAGGCATTATGGCTCTCTGGCAAATGCATTCTTAGAAGAAGGGCTTGATAAATCTGTGCTTCTATTTCAGAGACATGGATAAGCACTTTTTTCCTTCCTCCCTCCCCCATTTGTACACTTTTCTTTGCAAGTCTCTTCTTTTCTGGTATCTGCGTTCAGATCCGTGTGGGAGTTAACTGCGTTGGCGGCACTATCCAGCAACAACGGGACAATGACCTTGTCCTCCTAGTAATTTGTTCTACAACATTATAAGGATTCAATTGAAATAATCATTTAATAACGGACTAAAGAAATTTTGCATGTCTACGCTTATGATGATTATTTCTTTTTGCACTGGTTTCTTCGAGTCTTCCTTTGGCTCTGAAGGAAATACAGTAATCGTAAATTATTTTTTAGTTAGATCCTGTCTGAAGCCCCTCAGATTTTTGGTGGTAAAAATTTCAATTAAGGTTCACAAAATTAACTTCTCAGATGTAGATATTTGATACATAGTCTTATCTGTGAGACACTTGTAATAAATTTAAAAAAAAAAAATCCTTGAGGAAATAGGCGCTACACTGAAACACGAAGGTGGAATTTGGGATGTTCTTTCTTAAGATCTTAATAGTCTGTTAAAGTGTTTCAAAGTCAACAGTTCTAAAGAACCAAAAGGTAACTGACTTGGGGAAGTGTTTTCATTTCCAATCAATTATTTCAGCAATTGGGTTACCTCTCAAATTGAAATCCTATCCATCCTCATTACACAGATATAATCAATATCAGTAATTTAGAAGTTGGGGAATATCTTTATTAATATCCCCTGTTGAGTGTGGTTTAAAAGTCATTGCATTATTAGCCAGCTATTATTTTGTCACAGTATGAGACTTAAAAGTCATTTTTCAGAGCTCCGATACGCGTTGATAGCCCGTGCCTAGCTGATAATCACCTAAGAAATCAGTGAATAAACAAGCACCACTTAAAATGCTTTCTCACCAGATATTGTTTTTCTTCAAGCTGCTGCCTAATAGCAGCACTTCTGAGCAGAGCCATTGCTCTGCATTTATTTAAAATACTCCTTTTTTTTTAATTTTCTTTAAGTGCATTTCCTCAGCTGCCAGCTGAAGCCGCTGGGCTAACCTTATCGCTGCTGACCCTCGTGGCGCTGGTGTGGTGCGGAGAGGTGGTCTGGAGTTGGGACGCAAACAGCAGTTGCTGGAGATGCTGTGATGCAGGCTAGGAACCCATGGTGGTGAGCGACGTCCATGCGTCCAGCCTGGGCTGAACCAAAGGGCTGGGAGCTCAGATAATGGGGCGCTCTCTGTTGATGTACAGTTGTTGCAGGACAAGAAGTGAAAGCCACAGGGTGAGGAGTGTGAGCAGAGAGGACTTTGACCAGCACACTGAGGTATGTTTTTTTCCCCCTGGAGATCCCCTTCTGGTTCCCCTTTGGCTACAACAGTGACAGAGTGACTATAGGTTGGGGTCTACTGGGTAGCAGAGGGGCCTGTGCTCTTGGCAGGGTGTATCTAGAAGCTTATGTGGGAAACTGTCCTACACAGGTTGTGTGATCCAAGAAACCCCTCTGATGGAGTGAGTGTGTGGTTTTCTGGGAAAGCTCTGCATGAGTGGAACTCTGGTGACGGCCCCATCCATCGCAAGTCATGGATCTTATCTCTGCAATGCATAGAAGATACTGCTTTTGAAAAGGCGTTAGGTGACTTTTTGTACCCCTCTCCTCCTCCTCTGCATATCTGTCAGGAGTTGCTTGGAGCAAGCTTTGTGCTTGTTGGTGGCATGTGAAACAGTATCTTCCAGGAAACTTCAGAAATATTTTATGAAGTGTAGCAATAAAAATATCCATGTGGTGCGGCCCATGCAAAATAACACTTTTGGCGAGGAGCAATATGTACGGTTTCTACAGTGCACAATTCTTCCACGAGAAACCCTTGCAGATGGATTTCATCTCCCTGGTATTTGAATATCCATTACACAACCCCCAAAATCTTTTCTGGGGCAGTTGTAGAAGTAGTTATCAGTGACGGACCTTTCCAGCTCAGATCAGGGGCTGCTCTGCTCTCAGGTTGGCCCTGCCAGGTTGGACGCAGCCCAGTGCTTCTGGCCTCCCTCCTGGAGGGACCCCAGCAGTCATGCTGAACCGGTTAACTGGGGCCTGTGGGCCCCACCTGCAGTGCTGCAGCTCTGTGGGTGGTGGTGCTCCTGAAGGGACGTGGAGGTCTGAGGCCGTGGGAAACCGCTCGAGGAGCGGCGGGGAAATCCTGCGAGAGAGGCTTTGCTTCCCGGGAGGACTCATCCAGAGGGATGATCTGGACCACCTTTGAAGAGAAAAGGAAGATTAGAATACACTTGTTATTTATCAGCTAATTAATAGAGCTCAGATATGGGTTTTGCTTTGTAGCTTCTGCTGCTGCGCTCTGCAAGGAGGTTGCGACGTGCTTGATAAGAACGGTCCTGTGGCGGCAAGTACCTTGCCTTTCTGCTGGTGTTCTGAGGCCTTTGGATATAAGGTTTGACAGGATATGAGCAAGGCTAGTATGCCCAAAGGACAAACTGGGCAGTTCTTCAAGGTTGGCATTTCTAGATCTGATGAGGGATCGCATGCAAATTACCCCTAATGAATGTTAATTACTGGGAGGGTTACATATTTTGCTTGGTTCCTTTTTGGCAGCTTGTGCAACAGTGTTTTTATATACCTGGTAATTGAAACGCTTGATTTAAAAAATAATAATCCTCTGTAATTACAATTGCTTTATTAAAGGTTGCAGGGCTTATATGATCTCTGTAGTAAAACTTTATGAATTCGTCTATCTAGACAGTGATCTCCTGGCTCTTTCTCCAAAAGAGCAGTACAGGGTTTGCCAACCACTCATGAGTTTACTTGCTGGCCTTTCCCAGCTTGGATCCCGTGATTTCTAGTGAACGGAGATCATGAGGACTGACTATTTTGCCAAGGATGTCTGTGGGTGGAAGCCCAACTGTCAGCTTGACTTAGTCCTGGTGATTGACACTGACATTGGAGGTGTCTTCCCTCTGTACAGCTCAGCTTCCCATGATTTGCTTAATGAGCAGCTTGGACATCAGCTGAGACCTGAGCAAAGCTCCAGTGGAGATTTGCCCTGGTTCTGGGCCTGGACTGTCCCCAGGATGCAGAGGCAGTGAAGACCACCTGCTCCCAGTGCTGTGGGGAGCAGGAGGGGGCACCGGTGGAGGGTCTGGGTCTGAGCTGCACTGGGTACCCCGCGCTCTGGTGGGTGCCAGGGTGCTGCTCCCAGCCCTGGTTTCATGAGCTTTGTGGCAGTCCCAAGCCATGGCTATGCTGAAAGAGAGCTGGGATGACTCCTCTGTCAGCTGGTCAGATAAGATGTCCTGCAGCTACAGTCCTTTTGTGTCCAGACTCAAGGAGTGGAAGGCTCGGGGTGCCCTTTGCCTACTGTTTGGGGACAGTTGCTTTATAGCATCACCGTAGCCGCGTGGGTGGGCAGGAGAAGGAAACTGCTGCTTTGAGATCAGTGTCTGAGACAGGAACAGGTCATCGCCCGGCCTTCAAGCGCCCTTCTAAAAAAGCTCTGCCCTCAAACTCTTGCTGTTTTTCTGTTTAACTGTGTGACTTGCAAGAGCCCCGGCTGCGCTGGCTTAACCTGGCTTATTTTTGTGGTCTGTTTGAGCAGTTATGTTTCCTTTACATAACTCATCTGGAGGAACATCTGACTTTCTCAAGTTCTTCATGGTGAGTTTGTCCTGTGTGGCTCTGCAGACAGGTCACGTGTCGTGTTTGGCAGCATTAGCGATGAAGAACAGGCCAGCGACAGCAATTCGGAGCCCTCATGCCCACATCCACTGGAGCCACAATCACTGGCTCCGTGACAAGTTTCCTGTCCTGACTCATAGCTGCTGAGTCATTTTTTAATTTTATCTGCCTTTGAAGGGAAATGGCATTTGGTCTCAGATTTCTTTTGTTATTATTTTTAACATATCGCAAGGTTTAATAAGTTTTGGTTCACACTTTGTTTTTGCTATTAACACTCTGCCAGTTTCAGGCTGGTTGCCGCAACAGCTTAATTGCGCGTTAGGCTGTGAGCTGGAGTAGCTGTTGTTGAAATTGTTGGAATAACTATTGGAGTGATTTGCTACAGCAATTCCTGTCTGTTTTTCCTCATACCTGGTCAGTGATAGATGCTCTGGGGAGAGTATACCTCACAATGGACATATCCAAACTGTGCACTTGAAGGAAGCTTTTTTTCCCCCCCAAAGTAGGAGG
This sequence comes from Vanellus vanellus, assembly GCF_965231255.1. NCBI lineage: Eukaryota > Metazoa > Chordata > Aves > Charadriiformes > Charadriidae > Vanellus > Vanellus vanellus. The sequence goes on from NC_138921.1 coordinate 9,309,353, forward strand.
TTATGTATCCCTTATGTGCGTTTGTGCTTGTTAATCACACTGCTGATTTTTGTGTTTTAGCAACATTCGAAACTTGTACAGATTTGGTCTTAAATGAATTATCCCGCTCACATCGGATCTTCTACATGCTTTGATTTACAGCAGTACTAATGGTGAATGGACTTGCTGATTGTCAATTGGGTGGGAGAAGGCAGTAAAAGCCTGTTCAGATGAGTCTTGCCTGGTCATTTGGGGCACTGAATTTCCATGGTGCTGTGTTACTGCCAAGGGATGCGGCGCTGGAGCTCAGTGAGTGAGTGGAGACTTTCTTGGTTCAGTGAACCCTGCATCAGGCACATGAAGCTAAGTCACTTCAGGAAGACACTGTGGAATGTACCTCTGTAGTTCAACATGGTATATTTTTCAAATAGCAGCGTTTTTCCTCTTTTTGTTAGCGTTTGAGGCATACGGCGCTGAATTCTAACTCCCTTTGGGCTTGTAGCTGAGATAAGGTGGGTAGGTTTTACTGTTGCTCTCAGATAGTAGGTAAACTGCTTGAGATGTTTAAATTGGGAATATGCTAAGCATTGAGGAGTGAAGAGCTCTGAGCTCAAGGGAAGGTGCTTGGGAAGCGGAATAATTCAGCGAGCGGCGAAGCCAAAGGCTGAGCTCTGCCCCAGCTTTAATGCGATGCCGTCTTGGGGGGAGAATGAGAAAGAGAGGTATCAACAGGGGATGGGAGGGAGAGGGCAACATTTGGGGATGAGGAGGGCAGTCTGGCTCGAGCCCAGGGGACTTGGGTGCCTCCCAGGCCATCCGAAGCTGCTAAAAGCCCAGCTTGGCTGCCAGCTCCCCTCCGCCTGACCTCCAGCGGCGCGGATGGAGCGCGAGCGTTGCAGGTGGGAGCAGGGTCAGGCCCTCTCTCGGAGGAGGCCGTCTCCTGCTGCTGCCACTGCCTAAGGAATGCTCAGCGCCTTCCCTATCGGCCAGGATATTCATGTCATGGTTTTCCAAAGAGCGGTTTCCGTGCGGCTGGAAGGCCCAGCGCGGTCGCGCGGCGAGCGATGCCGGCTGCACCGCGACGGTAATACTCATACAGCGCCTGGCGACCTGCCAAGAGCAGCAGCAGCAGCTTTTCTTTCCTGGCTAATCGCTGATAAAACAGGAAGACCTTGATCATCCCTTTTGACATGAATAACGATGTTATCTCCTGTGATGTATGACCCAGAGCCAGATAATGTCCTCTGGCAGGCCTTTTTTCTCATGAGATGTAAAATACAATGATTATGTTACAAGGGGGAGATAAAGTGGCACAATCTTCACTAGTTCAAATAACTAATTGAAGCAGGAACTAGTGGAAATGGCTTCCTTTGTTCCCCAGCCATTGTTGATATAACAGTGCTTATAATGAAAGCTGAAACTGTTGCCCTCTCTTTTTTTTTTTTTTTTTTTTCTTCTGTATTTTTTTTTTCCCTTTTAAACTGAAGTGCCTTCACTTCTGCTTCCCCCTCCCTGTTTCCCTGGGGGAGCTGAGGACAGTGGTGATTTCTAGCAAGGGGTCCTGTTTTCCAGCAAGCCTTGTGTGTGAGCGTCAGGAGGATGAAATCAATAAGTAGCTCTCATTCTTTGTTTCCCTAGAGGGCTTTGAGAACGGAAAAATTGAGACCAGTGCTCTCCAAACCATAATTACACTTTTTTTTTTTTATTTGCTTTCGTTTTTGTGAAAGCAACCAACCTAATTACCTGGCAGGGATGGTCACCAGGGGTATATTGATATTTCGGTGAGTGTTCAGTACTTAGGACAACTGAGTTCAAATATTAAAAAAAGTGTCCCCACCCCCCATCCCTCAGGCAGGTTGGTGTAAAAAGCAGGAGGGGTAACAGCAGAGCTTTACACGAGGAGTGATACTGCACAATTGTGGTACATCGTCATTCAAGGTGTTGGGAGGTTTGATTTGTCATAGCCTGGTCTGATCACTAGAAATGATGTGATGACACAGTGCCTTTCCTCCCAGGTGGGGCAAATGAGCCTCTTGTGGACCAAAATTGGTTTTGAATATGAAGCAAGGATTCCTTGCTTTAAAAAACCCAGACTTATTTCTTAAGATGACTTAGTAACGTCGATTACACTGCATAAAGACCGGCATCAAGAAGGAGATTGTTGTCAGAGGCTATCTACTACGGGCTGCACAGCTGTGGTGGGTGATGTACTGCTGAGGAACAGGCTGTGTGCTGATGACTAAACAACCTGGACAGATAAAGTCAATAGAGACATATCCCATCATGTGACAGAGACACATGGAGAATTTAAGGGACTTGCTCATGTTCCTAGAGGACTATAGCAATATCATAATGAGATTAGACTTCAGCTCTCGTGATCCCGGACTATTGATGCTGTACTATCTGATGTCTCTCAGAATCACTAAACTTTAATCTTATCAGGATTAATTTTATGGCACTTCTAGAAAAACATCTGACTTGGGCGATGCAGACTTGTTCCCGCTCTGCTTTGCCCTTGGATTGTAGCCTCTGCAAAGCCAGAGGGTCTGCAGCTGGTGCTTTCTTCTTCCTTGGGGTCCAGTCCTGTAAAGCTCAATTTCCACAGTCTCCCACAACTGCAGAGCCCAGAAATCTTGCCTTGAGCCCAAATAGGTGAGGAAAAGCTGACCCTCGGCTAGCTGAAAAATCTTTAACTGAGTGCCTGGGCTTTGTAAGGCATTTGAATGACCCAGCTTTGTATTTTATTGATGGATGATATAGGTGTGAAAGGTGTGTAGGCTACCAAAGTGCTATGAAGCTTTTTCCTCCAGGTTACATGTGATAGTGGAGTCTTTCATCTGACAACTGGATTTGTGGCGCCTTTGGTCAGAGTGTTTTTTAGAGCTGTAGAAGGACGTTTTGACTTGCAGGTATCTCCTTGGCTCGTTTGCTTCCTGATGCCCCTCTTGATGCCCCTTTTCTGGACCCATGGCGGGGCACCCTGACAGCCTCTTCCCAGCAAGCAGCAGCCACCCGTGAGCGTAGGCTGCTTTGGTGTCTGCCAGCCTCCCTGCTGCAGCGTTCCTGTTATTTGCTATGCATTGCTATGTTTGTGTTGCTACGCTGCTTGTTGCATCTCGTCTGGTGCCTGTTACTGTGTGTTTCCTTACCCCAGTGCCAGTAAGGAGATGCCTGTACCTGGCTCGACCAGCTGAGGACCAAGAGGTGGCAGGAGGGTGACAGACCACGGGGCTCCACGGTTCAGAGCAGGCTAGGTGAAGGGGTGGGTGAAGAAGATGCAGGATGGGCCAGACAGTGAGTGGGTTCAAAACCTCTTTGAAGCTGAAGTCAAACTCCCAAAATACTGTCAAAGCAGTGTGAGAAAGCTCCGAGTTGGGCAAGAGCGGGGGCACCTGGGTGCTATTTATGACTGAGCTACTGTGTGACCTTGAGCAGCTCACTGCACCTCTGAGTCATAGCTCTGCTTCCCGAGCTGCAGAATGAGTGGTACAGCAACACCTACTTCATTCACAAGGGTATCATGCGGTGCAATTTTGTAATTAATTGAATGTAGGAAAACATTTTTTTTTTTTTTTTTGTGGTATAAAGGCTGCAATGCAATGGTCTGATCCTCCCAATGCTCGCGTGCGGGCTGGGAGCGCGGCTGAACTCATTGACTTGCAGAGGGTGCTTTGTTCCCCCTAAGTGCAGGAGGAAATATTTGCAGAATTGGGACCCCTGTGCAAAGTTTTACGAGTTACCACATGGCCACTGTGCAAATCAATTACTGTAGTAGGTCTGTAATGAGACTAACTTCACAAAACAGTTACTGATTCTACAGCGGCTTGAGCAGATGCCAAAAAATGTGGCCAATAATTAATGACCGCCTGACAGGTCCAGGTTTTCTCGGCAGTGCTTGCTCAGCGCACGGTTCACAACGCAGCTGATTCTGGAGATGGTCCCGCTCGCGAGGTCAGATTAGCCGTTGTTTTTTAAAATATTTGTTTCATGTCAGTCTTCGTTAGAATCCCAGTTTAAAACCTTTCAGGTGTAAGTATAAAGCTTAAAAGCTTTTCCCCAGCTCCACCCTTAAGAATGGGTTTAATCCTTTTAACAAAGCTCTGATCTGACAGTTTATTTCGCTCTAGGCTTTAGCTTCAGTGGTTGCAGCCAAAACCTGACAAGTTCTTCTTGTTAATTCTGAATGTATTATCCAGTGACAAATGTATCTCCCACTTATATGTGACACTGAGAATGAAATGCATATGATCAAATTTCTTATAGCTGGAGTGGGGCTGGTTGTTAAGAACATCTCCATATCTTTGCAGTATGACAGTCAATCCAAACCCATTCTTTTTCAGCGGCATATCTCAGCCTAGTTTGGGACACTCATGATGGGTTGCAATCTGCTGCCATACTCTGTAAAGATTAAAGAAAGGCTAAAAATAAACCTGTCATTTTCCCTGGACATTTTCTTGTGAAATGCAGAGAGATACGTCACTAGAATGCAAAATAAATTCATATGGAATGTTTTATGCTATGTTTTTTTTTTTTATGGGCAGATGGAGTCGGTGTCATTTCTGGTTTCTCATTTCTAAATACAGTGGTGTTATGTACAGCCTTCCACCTGAAAGCTTGTCTTGGAAGCCAAAAAAGAATAAAATGGATTTTTACAATAAAGCCAAAAAAGTTCTTAATACTTACAACTTTGCCAATATACAGGATGCAGATAATGTATTTGATGAACTCAGCCTCCTTCTCTGCTCATGAAATATCGGCATGTTGATGAAATTTATTTTCTGGAATATAGTCTGCGTCATGAGGTTGGGGTTTTTCTTTATTTCTATAGGATTGATCTTCTGCTAGCGATAGATTGACACCTCCAGGAGGATGATGACTACATGCAGTGGACCAAGAGCCAGATCTCTGCCTGCAGTCTCTGTGACCCCATCCCTCGCTTAACCTTTTCTAAGCTGGTCTCCTCTTGCTGTCCATCTTCTGTGTGTTTGACTGGACCAGTCACCCTCAGACCAGCGCCATTATGTTTTCTCCCAGTCCTTTTGAGCTCCATCATTATCCCTGTTCTTTTCTGGGGCCATGTTATGCTCCCTTGAAGGTTGGTGATAGAAGATGCAACAGGTTAATCACTTCTGGGTGTTTCTCTGAAAGCAACTGCATCTTCCAGGTGACTATCCCGAGACCTTCCTGTGGCCTCTTCCCCCAAAGAGTGCAAGGAACCACGTAGCTCTCGCAATTAGATGCAGGCAGGAGAAGAGCTGATGGGCGGGATGTCTCTGGCCGCCGCTGGCTTGTGTCGCTGCAGTCAAAGACTCGGGGGTGATGGAGAAAGTCAATTTCCTGTTAAATTAGCTTGGCTGTTTCTCTAAGAAAGGTGGAATTTTAATGAAAGTGCTTATTAATGGATGAGCCCAGAGGGAAGTGGATTTGTGGCGAGGCCAGAACTTTATAAGGAAAGCCTTACCTCGTAAAAGGCCACAAAAGATGCTTACAGGACTGAACTTGGTCTGCTCGGGAATCGGCTGCTTGTACAGAGGGACAGTCTTCCTTTTCTCATAAAACATGCATTAAGGGTGCCAACTAAGTTGGTTCTTTTTTATATCAGTCACAAAAACAGTGGGAGGTTTAGTTCCTGTCAAACTTTATGGGCCATTTATGAGGAGGCCTTCCCCGAAGTATTTCACAGGCCAAATAAAAATAAATGGCACTGAAAAATTTTATAACACAATGCACGAACTGTTGTGGCGGTGGGAAAACATGTGCCGGAGACCTCTTCTCCCTCCTCTGCGCAGAGGAATTAAAATGGAATTTTAATTATTGTAACTTTTATGGGCTTTTTCATTTTCAAGCATTACTGTAGTCTGATGGTTACCTTTGGGAGGGAGAGGCTGTGCCTTTATACGGAGATGAGAAAATGTGGTGGCAGAGGTGCTGCCCCTCTGCTCTGCAGAGAGGGGTGGATGACCAAAGGAGGTGGTGGGTGATGACTTGTGGTCTTGATGGGCCCGTTGGAGCTGGGGATTGATGTGTGGCGTGCTTGGGCATCCTGTCTGGCTGCAGACAGAGGCAGACATGGGCACACAAGTGCCTGCTGAGCCTGTAAGTCTGATTTCTCTAAAAAAGAAAAAAAAAAAAAGGGGGGGGGGCTTAAACCTGGGGGCTCGGTTCAGGCTGCTGTGGCTGTGCTGCTGCTGGGGGGAAACACTTCCCCCCTGTTACTTCTTTTTTTTTTTTTTTCTTTTTCTATTCAAAATGAGACGACAAAAGGAAGGAGCCAGTTTCCCCCACTGCTAGGACCAGATAAAATATTCGAAGAGGAACCGCAGGGTTCAACCTACAGTAAGAAGCCTCTTAGCGGGAATAGCTGCAGTTCCGTCCTCACAAGTTGTACCCTCTGCTCTGGGCTCTGGGGAGGAAAGCAGCATCTAAATATCCGTGTGGAAAGGGAGCAGCTCTTGTGAATATTTTTAATAGAAACGGGTTGAGCAGTCGCTTCTGCGGGTGCCGTCTCCGCTGACGGGCGTGCTTCACAGCTCGCTCCCTGAACTGCTGCCCCGCTGAACTCTGTATCTCGATGCTGGATTTACCATACCAACAGCTTTATCGGAGGAGTGAAACAACAGCTTGCTTCTACGGGAAGGGAGAGGAACAACCTACCCCTCGGCAACCAAATGGGCAGCAAGCGAAGATGTTCTCCAAATAGTTTCTCTTCCCTTCTCGTGCACATGTTCTCGGCAGCCCGGCTCAGCAGAGGTCGGGGGGTTCAGGCAGTAGTGCAATTACACCATCGCCTCCTCAGATCGCACATTTGATAAAACATTAACAATTACATCCCTTCACTGACCTTACGATATTAGAGCTGCTGCTAATTTTTGTTTTCTTCCCATGAGGGAGGTCAAACAGTGGAACTGGGACCCACAGAGGATGCGGGATCTTCATCCTCGGGGATGCTCAGAACTTACCTGGACACAGTCCTGAGTGGCCAGATCTAATTGGAGCTGCTCTGAGCTGGAGGGTTGGACCAGGGACCTCCAGCTGGTCCGTCCCTTGCCATGCCATGCTCTGGCTCTGCAGTTCCGGCTGTTTGGATTTGGAGAGGCTTGAATGATTTTGGATCTGCAGTCTCGCTGCTAGAGGAGTCTCGGCAAGGGCGGCTGCCTCTCCCTCTGCCCCAACAGAGTCCTCGGCTCATCCCCTGAGGCACGTTCTGCCACGCAAGGTCAGGAGCAGGAGCTGCGATTAGATGGATGTGGGAATCTGATTTAACCTGACAGTAAATAAGTTCTTCTGAGCCAGGGCAAGTCGGGGCAAGGGTAAGGTCTGGTTGCAGGTGCTAACCTTTTGATGAGGATGGACTTAAAATGGATCAAGCCCACAGAATCCTTTTTTTAAGTGTAAAATGAGGTTAAATGAACTTTCTCAGTGTGCAGTTGTTTTGTGACTGATGGCAAAATGCTCAGACAGTATAAAAAGATGGGATAAACCCAGGAACATCTCTGAAGCCTTACTAGAAAACACAAAAAAAACCCCATCCAAGCCTTTTTTTAAAGGCATGCAAACCAGGACAAACAGGGTTTGCTTGTTTTTCACTTATTTTCTTGTCCCCTTTTGTTCCCATCCTTTTCTGTACTTTCCACACACAAGATCTTCTAAAAAATGTTAATTTTTCAAGCCTCTATTGATCTGGCAGTCTGTTTTAGTGGCACATCTGAGTGGTTCTCCTACTGCTGACAGGCTGAGTTTGCATTATCTATGATGCTGTATCAGTGCTGGTTCGAAGTCAAGCTACCAAGCAACGGGACGTGGCTTTGAAATAAGCCTCTGGGATAAACAGAGCTGTAAACCAGTGTTCTCAACAACTTTGCATGACAATGCAGACTAGAGAGACTCCCCCTCCTCAAATACCTGTGACTTCATGATTTTGATTCAAAGCTTTAAGAGGGTTACGCTTATGCAGAAGACTTGAATGCTGTAGAACATACAAGTATCCAGTTGCTTTCTAGCTCGGGTGTCAGGCTACAAGAAAAAATACCAACTAGTAACGTAACACAAAAGGCATTGTACTCTAGAAGTGACTAACTAGATTCATTTAATTTTTAATTTGTTCTGGGTAACATCAAAGTAACTAAAATGCTGTTAATCTTCCTACTCTGAATGAGATGTCTGCTAACAGGGAGGAGTGAGGGAGGGAGACGCCTATTAAAAGATTTTAATTAAGCGAAAGTGGCAGTATTACCCAGGGAGAAAGCACTGCCTTTTATTCTTTCTTAAGTGGTGTCTAGTCGAAGGCATGCAGTAACGCCCCGTCTGCCTGATGTCTCCTCCGAGCTGAAGATGTTTGTAGGTATCAGTGAAGGGATGTTGGCGATGGTGCTGGGGCCGTGGAGTGTCGCTTCATAGCGCGGGAGAGTGTTAGGTTGGGGGACCGGTTGGGTGCTGAACCCTGTGTGAGCTCGGTGGGGTTGTGGGCTGGAGTCAAACAGCTGCTGCTGTGATGGGCTCAGCTGGAACAAAGAGCATCAACAGCTCCAGTGAGCAGCTCCAAGGCTGATGCTGGGTCTTCCTCCAGCTCCATGCAGGCGGCAGGAGACGTTGTCCTGCTGTTTTCTTCTGCTTCCTACTAAGCTCCTCATCTCCCTGGTAGGCAGAAGAAGGTTGGATGGAGCTTTGAGCAACCTGGTCTAGTGGGAGGTGTCTCTGCCCAGGGCAGGGCATAGGCAGCAGATGATCTTTAAGGTCCTTTCCAACCTAAACCATACTACGATTCTAAGAACGACATTTTCCACTCCCCAAGGCGATTGATATTAACAATACCCAAGAGTTTAGGACCCTCCTGCGATGCCTGTGGAAAAGGGCTGCATGTCTACAAGAAGAACTGGAACCAAACCTGCAAGAAGTGACCGGAGGGGAAAGTCGCCTTCCTCTTCCTCACTGCGTGTGTGTGTTTGTAGAAGACTGGTGGTTCTGCCTGCTGTTACAGCCCATGGTCCTGGCTGCTCATTGCCAGCACTTTCACCACAACAGCAACTGGTTTTTCTAAATTACAGCATATATGAATGGAGGATTAATGAATATTGTGACCTAGCAGATCTCCCAGTGATTAGCCGCCCTGTGTGCGGCCCGGGCAGCTGCGCACCAGCCCTCCTCATCAGGGCTTGCGGTGGCCCTTGCGCAGTACCTTCCTCTTGGGGAAAAATACCCTCTTGATTGTAGAGAGTTCTGCTGAAAGGGACTGAGTCACTCAAGGGACCTTAATTCTGCAATCTTTACTCCCATAGTTAGGTTGTTACATTCCATCATACAAATAATAGTAATCAAAATGAGTTCAACAGAGTGGAAAAAAAAAAAAAGCCACCCCAAAACAAACACCCCAAGACACAAACTGCAATTTTTAAAGTAGGAATTATTTTTGAACAGTTTTGTTTGTTGGTTTGGGGTTTTTTTTGGTTTTGTGTGTGTGGTTTTTTTTTTTTTTTTTTTTTTTGCTAGAATGTCTGGAAAATATATTTCCTTGTCAGTAAATTGCTGAAAGGCTTTTCTCTACTGGCAGAATTAATTTACTTTTGTGTGTGTATATATATTTTAAAAAAAACACTTGGAGAGAAAAGCTGCCGTTTTTAATGAAAAATAGATTTTTACTGAAGAAATTATTCTTATCACAAACACTTCTAAAATTTTATAGTTTTTGATTACACAGCATGTATATTGGACATAACCCATACTCACATGAGTAGACCTTATAGGATCAGGTCTTCCTATGTCACTCATCTTTCCTGTCCACAAGAAGCACTACCTTTAAGACTTGTGCCCGACTGGGCAAGATCTGAGTAGAACTGTTTATGCTGCTACAAAAAAAATGATGGAAGTTAACTTAAGTTAATATAATCTCAGTAATCGCTGGCTTTATTGCCCAGGAAAACTTAAGACCTTTCAGGCTCTTCATTCTGCCAAAAGCTGAGATCATGGTTTCTAAACTTTGCTGCTTTGTACCGATATGCAGGTGCTAATCATTTCCATACAGCTGAGCCATAATTTGCTGGCCTCCTCCATAAAACATACCAGCTTTTCACAGTGCTCTCTTATATATGCTGCTTTACAAGGAAACTGTAACTAACAATTAAACCAACGTGTAATATATTATTTTCTTAGTTTACCGAAGATTGTTATATGGGGCAGCATATCAACAAGAGATGCCTGGAGGTATGCGGTTCCCAGTGTCCAGCCTTTGAGTGGTGCAGCTTTACGCCCAGATTCGAACGTACGACCCTCATCGATAATCAGGTTGCAAATGGCTCTGTTGAGTAATTGCAGCATTAGTTTTCTCCAACTGGAGCTTCAAAGTAATTTCAGCTTTTTATAAATTACAGAGCTAGTGGACTGTAATAATTTCCAAATGTTTTGGAGCTGCTTTAAAGCTGATCTGCAACATGTATTTAAGATAAGTCTCAAAGGCCCAGATTCTGAAGAAATGCTTTGGCTGCTGGGCTGGGACGCTGCTTTTTTTGCTGCGTAAAACCTGTTGGGGAAATCTTCACTGATGCATGTAAGATTTATACTGGCCACAAACTGGTCTGGATAAAGTGGGATGTCTGAATGGGTTGGGGGAGAAGAGGTGCAGAGAGGATACACAGACATGACCAAACTTGTGATATTAGAACACTTTAATGACAATTTTGATGCAAACTTTATTAGAAAAATATAATTTTCCCTTTTCTATTTAAAGCATAAAAACTACTGTCAGTCTAGATCTTGATGTATCTCAGTGGATGATTTTGAAGTGAGGCTATTTCATTGACTAGAAACACCTTCTGATCTGGGAGGTTTAGGTGGCTTATGGGGTTCCTGTGCTCCGTATGTAAAGATGAGCTTGTGGGTCACAGCTTCAAAGGTAGTGAAGTGCTTATAGCTGGTGATGAGTACCCTAAGGGGATTCTCAAAAGCACCCGAGCATGCCGACTCACTTGTTCATTTTTGGTATTTGTGCATAAATAAGCCTGAAAACTGGGCCCAAGGGACACAGAGGATGGCCATCACCTCAGCTGTCTCATCCTGGTGACCTAGTCTTAACATCTTTCCCAGTAAAGCTTCTCATGGCTGGATGTAAGGCTGGATATATTAACGTACTTGACATATTCATCCAGTGAATAACCCTTCACTACTTTTCAGGGATGTAAGGCTTCAATTACTGTGTCTAGGATTATAAAAAAAAAAAAAGAATTGTGATCTCCATTGTTTCTCAGACCGCCTGAAAGCTATAGGAAGCTATATTATGGGGGCAAAGCTGGGGAACTACTCGAGTACCTGGAAAAGAAAGGGGAAAAATGATGTAACTGATTCTGGCCTGGCAGTTACTTAACTATGACTTGTGGTATGGGGAGGCAATTGAGGAGGTTCCTGGCCAGCCCAAGGGAACGAGATCAGGTTAAAAATCTTTGTATTGGAAATAAAGCATAGGAGTGGGAGAAAGGAGAAATGTGCAAATGCCAGCTGACTCCAGAACTGAGTAGAACTAGCAAAGGTTTGCATTCTTCCTTCCCATTTCCATAGTTTTACAGCAGGGCTTGGTCCTGCTGGTGGTTAAGCTCTTTGCATCTTCTCTTTCAAGGAACCGAAGCGTGTGAATATTTCTGCAGAAGTCGTGAGGAAACCGTGCACGTTTGTGGTGCGTGTAGGCTCCTGGCTGCCTGGCAGGGCAGATGGCTCTGTCAGCAGCTTCTTGGCTCTTCTTTTTTGGGCCGTGGAATTTTGTTTGATTTAAAGGCAGTGAGGGCTGTCTGACGCAGTGGCTGCTGGTCTAGTAATGGAGGCACAAACTGCTTGAAAGTGTGAGGTTCTCAAAACCAGAAGGGTTTTAAGAAAAGCAGATTTACATGGGAGGTAAAGGTCTTCAGGGATTTCAAATACCAGAATAGCAGTGCTGTATGCGTACCCTGTGGCCTTCTAGCTTCAAACTGGGCCTGCAAGACGGATGATGAGGTGTGATAATTGAGCTGGTGAGGGACAAGTGTGCTTGTGCTTACGGCATGGTTTGAGCAGAGCAGTGCTGTTGAGCTTGGTTTCTCCTGCCTTGAGCGTAACATCTTGAAAATCAGGTGCAAAGCGCCCTTGCCTCCTTTCCTGCAAGCCTGCCTTGCCTACTGCATCATCTTGAGATTGGTGCTGAGGGATATCATCTTGCCCCTGTGTGTATATTTTTCAATGTGAAAACTAACTTTTATTGGAAATGAGTCTTATTTTAAATAGAGAGAGAGTAAAGAATTTTTATGCTTTCATGAAGTTGTTCCAAACCTTCAAAGTGTTTTGGTAATTGTGTTTATGGCTAAAAGATTGATTATTTGAGTCTGTGTTAGAGTATACTTTTCAGTATGAAGTAATGGCTCATTACAAACCAGCTCAGGAATGCTTTTGAGTTTTTTAGGAATTTTTTAAAGCTGGATGAGGAGGGAAGAGTGTGAGGTACTAAGTTTAGCATTTTAAAACATCTGGATCCGCTCTACAGTTTATTTTTTAATGTGTTTTCCATGAGTCTATTTAAACAACCACATGGCTTGATGGCAAAATGAATGCAAGTGTAGCGTTTGGAAGGGGACCCTGGATAAAAGTTCGGCTTGCTAACTAGAGTCAAGTGACATGCTCTTGTTTCTGGTTAGGTCATGTGGATTCACAGAAAGAGCCCATCTTGGCTGCTGCTGTTCCTTTTCTCTGCCAAGAGCTGCTAAACATAAAGCAGACAAAGGAAGTACTAAATTACAGAACACCTAATCTTTACCCTTTTGTTTAATCTCAAACGAGTTTCCCCAATCTCATAAACTAGAAATGAGGGCAACGCGGAAGGCCAACCACAAGAGGGTCTAGGACCTGCCCTTGAGCGAAGGGTCCCCTGTGGCTGCAGGGGCAGGAGCAGAGAGGGACAATCCTGGTAGTGCCTTTCTTAGGTTGTGTTGTTACAGTGCTTTTGAGAGAGTTGCTCTTCTGCTGGGCTGCCAGCACACCAGCGAGGTGTAGCAAGAACTGGTCCCTGTTTAGCTCCTGTTAGTTTTGAGCAAACCGATTTTTTTTGTTGTTGGCTGGTTTTAGAAATATAACGAGATCTATTTCTCTATGAAATTCAGAAGGACCTCATTGTTGATAGACACTGGCAGAGGTAATGATTTAGCCTCGACTCTGCTTGCAAGTGATCTTCTTTAACCATTGCTCTTTGCCCTTCCCTCTGTCATCGTTTTTCTCATCTCTTTTTTTTTTCCTCACCTTTTCTCTCTTCCAAGCATGTATTTTTATTCTGTTGCTGCTTTCAGCTTAGCCCAAATGTTAATGAGGCCTTGGGTCTTCAATCCTGCACTTGCTTTAGGAGAATGGGGCTGACTGAGGTACAACCCGGGGCAGTTCTTGGGGATTGTGGGGTCCACCATCACTGGAGTTTTACAGTCTTCCCTAAAATCCCTGTCACTCATTCCCATTCTGTCTTAACAGTGACATGCAGTGGCAGCACGATGCAACAGAGGCAGCTGCAGACATCATGCAAACGTGTTACTGCATCACTTTTTTCCACCAACATGTGAACACCTTTGAGGGTCCTGGTACCTCTTGTGTCCCAACATTAGCTGTCCCTGAGGGTTTTGCTGACTGTCTCAAGCCTGCAGAGATGGGCACAGGTGGAGTGTGAAGAGAGGCACATAGGCAAGAAAGACAGGATCCTTTACAAGGCAAGGACATTTTTCCTGTTTTCCAGCATATAAGACTAAATATTCTTGTTCTACTGCTGTAACTGTGATAAGGAATTATCCGCTCTGTTCTCGTTTTGTATGACATTGTTCTCTTAATCTCCTGCATCTTATGTATGTGCACACACATGCAAAATAACCAGCGAAAAAGCGGTGGTTGCTGCTGGGTACAACTGAGGTTTGTACCTGGGAATGATTTGTAGAGGTCACTCTTCAAACCCCGTATTTCCCAAGAAAGACTGGAATTTATGCTGAATTGATTTTTAGAGAACTGATCCCTTGCAAAAAGTTTGCAGGAAGGGTTGGATGGGGGTGTTTGTACAGGCAGCAAAGGGAAAAGATAGATTCCTTGGGAAGGAGATGAGGGAGCCCCAAAGGAATAGAATGAAGGATGCCGAGGGAGGGGTAGGCTGCAGAAGGGTAGAGCAAGTCAAGTGTTGATACTTCTTTTGGGGTATCTTCTGTGCTTCAGGGGTACAGTTAGTCTACATGCATGGAAGATAAGGGATGTTAGTGTGTAGATGTCAAATGGGCACTGGAGATGGAGCCAAGGATAGCGCTATTCGTCTACAGTGACTTGTACGGATTCCTGAGCTGAGGATTGGAAGGGTTAACCACTGTGTGTATTAAGGCTACAAAAAGCTTTTCAACCGGGAACATAAATTACTGAAGCTGCTATTCACAAAAACACATATCACACATAAAACAACTGCCACAGCTTTTCAGATGTCTTATTGTGCTTCATCTCATGGTGATGACTGGAGTGCTCTGGGACTACTTTTCAAAGTATTCTCCTTTGTATCTCAAGAATACACAATAGCTCAGCCTTGACATCTATCTTCATATGTAAGGAGACTGATAGGTCACTAGTGACACAGCTGCTAACATGTTATCAAGCATCTTCTGATTGCTTCCAGGCAAGTGTTCTTGTCCTGCGCAAGACCGACAACACTTAGATGTTCCTTTCCTGAATATCTTATTAGATTTCTATATACTTTGAATTATGGGAAGAACAAACATTAGACACGTTTTTGCTCTGCTTTGTGATTTGCACGGATCCTGAGATCAACATTTCCTGTAACCACTGGATTCCCACATTCCCAGTAGGGTTCTACTCTGAAGTGAATATGCAAAAATCCCCGTCCTAGAGAGCTGCTGAGGTCCAGATCTGGAGAGATAATACTCAGCTAATCAGATATGCACTTCTGACTCCTCTGTTTAAAAGCAGCCAGATGCTGTCATGGTCTTTATCAAGTTGAACTAAAGAAACAAGGAATTGTTGTTGCTGGACCAAGATCTTTTGTTCCCTTTGCAGTGGACAGGGGCTGTGAAGCCATCGAGCCAGAGTGATTTTCACCTTGCCACCCTTCTGTCTGTCTTGCATTCATGCTTGGGAAGTTGCAAAACTGTCCATACTGTTTATAATGGATCGGTTTGTTTACCCAGTTCACTGCATGGACACACAAAATGTTGGCACAGCTGTTGGGGAGACAAACTGGTATGTGGTCAGGCTGGGTTTTGAGGGGAGGGATTTCTCTGTAGGGCTCTTCTCTCTCTGCCTGTTACTAAGTAATGACCTGAGCATCGCACCTCTGACATGGAGAAAAATCTCATCTTATTCCCGGGCAACATGGTGCCCTGTGGTGCTATAAAGGTAAATAAAGGCAGAATCCAGAGCATGAAGTACAGGTCACCCTGGCAAGGAGGTTCCCCAGGTGTCGTTCCCCCTCCTTGTGAGCATCTCAAGAAGTAACTGGGGCAGTTATGGCTATCACCAGAAGTTCGTGTGACTGTAGGCCTAAATGCTCTTGGTTACACAGGTGAAATAAATGGGGACAAGGTGTTCAACCACTTTTGAGGATCCATGTGTGCTTAGAAATGTTGCTTTTTCCCTATACTGCAAGAAAACAGAAGGGGAAACAGTCATGGAAGTGGCTGAACTTGCCTGTTTGGGATCTTCAGCTTGAACAGCTGAAAGAGAGAAGATTGGTTAGCCATTGCCTGGCTTCAGAGATCTTCCTCATCTCTTTTTTTTTTTTTTTTTTTTTTTTTAATGAGGGGAGGCTGGCATGATGTGGTTCTTCAGCCCATTCCTCTTGCAATGCTCCCCGGAGGTCTGCAACCATGTCAGGGCTGGTGGTGGTCACAGCTGTAGGGAGCCACGTGGGATGTAATGCCAAGGTCAGCGCCGCACACAGCGGGCAGTCCCTTTTACCCTCACCACAGGCTTCAGCAGGCACGGGTGTCTGAAATCCTTCTCCCCAGGCTTTTGAGGCTGGTGTGTGTGTATGCAAAGCTGCTGACAGCGTCACGCTGAGATCTGCTGGAAACGGCGATCTGGGAAACCTTATGCCAAGAGAAAAAGTATCTTAAAGTGATTTTAATTTTTAGTGCTCAGCTAAATAGCTCGTACTCCCCCTCATGCTTCCGAGCTGAAAAAAACTAAGGTCTCCCTTGGAAAGCGAAGCTCAAATGAAGGGCAGTGCTCCTGATTGTGTTGTGGAGGAGGCACTCAGTCTGCTTCATTATTTAATATCAACAGATGAAAATTTTTGGCTCCACCTCTGCGCATTTATCTGCTCCGCGGCAGGTTATGTTTTCTCTTTTTGTCTGGGAGGGCTGACAAAGACAGGGGGTCTGGAGCCAGGTGGCTCTGGGGTCCCTGCCCGAGCCTGGCCGTGGTGTGGGGACGGCTCTGTGGTGTGGGGATGGCTCCATGGGTGCTCGGATGGGTCGGAGCCAAGCCCCGCAGCGCCGGGCTCGGGGCATGCAGCTGAGCAGAGGAAAGATCGTGTGTAAATATTTTCTTTCCCAAACCGAGAAGTCTGCAAGAAGCAGGTCCCCAGAGCACATATAAACATCCACCCTTTCCCAACATCAGCCCTTGCAGCTCTGGGGCTGGTTGGGTCCAGCAATGCCCACCTGTGCTTGGATTAACATTAAATACAAACACTGTGGTTTTGCCAGTCTCAGCCCTCAGGCTAGCTATGTTTCTCAACAGTGAATTGTCCTGTTCCCCCCCCCCCGCCTTTGTGTTTGTTTTTTTTTCTTTTTTTTTCTTACAATAGACTAAATCAAAATCCAGGGCTAACCACAGCTGAGTGACCATGAGCGGCTCAGAGTTTAATCTTAGGGCCTTGGTCCTTTCAAGCACTAGTCCTGCTGTGACTCTGTAGCAATCTCTTCTAGCTCTGCAGCTTTCCAGTTTTTCAGGGTTGCCTTACCTATGTCCAAACGCCGGACCTAAGCCCCGGCTGGTGGTGGGTACTTGCACCCCAGTGGATCAGAAGAGGTGCGTTTTTCCCACGTCGGCTCCCTCGGTAAACTTCTCTGTGGCTGGAAGAACCAGACAACAAATCTCCCTCTTCCACAGCATTGCCTAAATTTCTGTCTGCCTCAGAAGAAAATTATGAGCCTATTAACACCTGCTCACACTGAACTGCCAGCTTTCCCAGCCCCAAAACTTAGATCTGTGTGAACCCAGTCTGAAGCATGGACAGATGACCTCTCTCTACACTGAAAAATAAGCCTTTTCACTTTCACGTATTAATTGCTGTCTTACATGCTGATATAGCCGAGCCATAAACTTAACTCACAAATGCTGACAAATGTGAAGTTTGAAGGGTCAAACAAATAAGGGTCAGTTTGAAGTCTGTGTTCATTCATAATCCTCAAGAGATTAGCTACTTGTTCAGACTGGTAACATGTCTACTTGCACATTGGTGGGAGGCAGAGCTGATTTTTGGGGGTGTCTGCTCAGTCAGACCCAGTTCCAGCAGGTTTTCCGTGCCCTGCAGGTGCCGGGGGTGAACTCCCATTCAGCCTCCATTTCTCCCAACCACTGCTGAAACAAACAGTGCCTCAAAGCTCATGGCGCTTCCCCTGTGGTGTTTGGGGAGGGAAGCCTCAGGGGATGTGGGATGTGTTTTCTCTTGGTGTTGGAGTGCTTTCGCTTAAGTACATAAGGATACCAGAAAGCTCTTGCTTGGAGCTTGACTGATTTTTACAGCAGGCTCCGAGGAGACTGCATCTGGGAGGATTTGAAGTTGAATAACGTTGGGACGAGGCAGCGCGGTCATTGCGTGGGATGGGGAAGGCTTTCTCACTTCCACGGATGAGTCTGACACTTCCTTTCTGCAGAGGGTGACTGATTCTCCAGGAGGGCGGTAGAACTCCGTAGATGGTGAGGGATCACAGCTGCAGAGCTTTTATGGAGGCTATCGAGCTAAGGATCAAGTAATTATAAAAACTAGGGAGCATTTCCACCAAGCTGAGCAATGAGTTGAGATGGCTTTTGGGACAGGCTCAGCTTGCTCGCGTGAGCAGCTAGTAGTGTAAGAATGTGATGAAAATAAACAAGATAGTGTGTGGAGACTCAGTTAAACAGTCAAAAGACTATTCACCCACAATTCACCCGCTGCATTTGTGACAGGTGAATGAAATAAAATACCTTGAGAAAGAGCTTGAGGTCAGTTGTTTTTTTTTTTTTTCTGGGACGGAGAGACTAAATCAGAAGCCTACACCTTTCATGGAAGGCAATCAAGCTCTTTTTCACCAAACATTTGGATGTCAACATGAGCAGCTTGAGCCTATGTAAGATTATAGACTTTTTCATGTGTCAGTCAAAATATCCTGGGGAGAAAAATGTCACATTCTTCCTCTGTGTTACTGGCACTCATGTTTTGTAAAACACATAGCTTTTTATTTAAAATAGATCTGCTGATATAAAAACTGAACACAAAATATCAGGAAGTTGGCTGGTCTCTTAAAAGGGATGCTTGCTGAGAATGTAAAATTAATTTGCTGCATGTGAAAAATGCTAGCTGTGGGGACAGATGACAGAGAAGGTGTCTGAAAGCAAATAGCATGGATACGTTTCCTCTATCCTGCCAAGCAAAATAGTCCAATTTTGTTCACAAAGGGCTGTTTCTGGGGCTAAGTTGGTAACCTGATCTTTATTCCTTTCAAACTTGTTTACTCCTTTCCTAGTCTCTTTTTTCCAGCACACGACGCTTTTGCATGTCTTGTATAAGGACAGCAAATAGGCAGAGGCCCTTGCCAATGACAGATGCCTCATTCACTCGGTGAATTATGCTGTTGTTCCCTGTAAGATGCTCAGGGTCTTTAGATAACGTGTTGGTCCAGGTTTTTCCCCGTGGCAGAGCTCTACTGTTAGGACTTGGGTCATAGGTCCAGCTTAACAGAAGCAAAAAACGGGTGTTCTTGGGGTGAATTACTTGTTCCCCTGATTAAATAAACTAAAGCATCAAAAGCCTTTTTCCACGTGTATAAGAAAATTGCATAAGATGTCTTAAAACTACCAGTCCCCAAGAGCGCAACAGAAACGGAATTGGCCGTTTCTCTCAGCTGCTGACCACGACCTCCATAACATCTCCCTTGTCTCTGGCACCTACCTGCATCACTCCAGAGGAAGGACTCCGTTAGTAGCAGCAGATCCAGGGGTGCGAGCTCGCGCTCAGGTCACCGTTTGAGTGTTAACTGCGATGTGTCCAGTGTAAGAAGGTGTGTCTGTGGTGCGTAGCTGAATTTCCCTTCTGGGTTAAGAGCAAGCCGTGATTCTCCTGGTCTACGCTAGATTTACACTTGCACAGAAAATGTGGAGACAGATGGGTGCTTAATTGCCAATTTAAGACAAGACGGAGTACGGAAAAGTGCATCCGTATTTTTGTTTTCAAAAGCAGACTTGAGGTGCGTGCTTTAACCCACCTCCATGGTTAACACCAGCCTGGAGGATAGGGACCAGAAGATCCAAACTGTAGCTTCAGGGTCCTAAAGGCTTCTTGGTTGAACTGAACATTGCTTCAAATTGATTGTTAAATCAGGGAGCGTGGGTGTAGCTCATTCCATTATAATCCCCACAAATTGCTTTGTAATCGAAAGCTTTTGTTCCAGTGTCAAGTGGTTAAGCACCAAGTAAGAAGATCTATTTTACAAGACCAGACAAGATCTGACAGACAGCGGAAACTTAACTTTCAACAAATATAACAATCAACATGAGAGAACCAAAAGGTCCTCATTAAGCACTGCTGTTTTTAATTAATTGGTCCTTCAGATTTACTTCTTTAAAGCTGCTAACAGCCTTAAGCCTTTCCTAGATTAATTACAAAAGACGAGCAAATCACAATAATTAGTTTAGCCTCAGGCTCTTGCTAGGCCTCTGACCTACGTGTGTAGGTTTGCTCCATGCAGCGTAGACAGGGGGAAGCAATTTGCCTTCTTGTCTTGTTTCTGAATCAGAATTTCTGGCAGGAAGTGGTTTTTTCTTTTCTTCAGTCGTTGAAAAGTGTAATTTTCCTTCCCTTAATATATTCTTGTCACTTAGTTTAAAATGATCCTTCTGCTGTAACGACTCCCACTTGGGCTGGAAACCCTCCTTCACCAACAACAGCTCAGTCAGTGATGATGACTTTCAAGGCTTGTAATTCTTGGCTTATGGGGCCTACAGACTCAGGGAAGTATCATTAAAAATGAATCATGCTGCTCCCCTGGGGATGTGCTTGCTTCCCGGGATGCACATTAATGTGAATCCATCACCCCTCCCTTGCCGCAGAGGGCCGGTAAGTCAACAGTGCAATGTGAGAATGAATTTCAAAGAGGAACATCTATATGTACCTATTCAGAAAGAGAGAGCGGCTTTCTGTAGGTGCCCGTAAGAGGCAGACCCACGGTTGCACCGAGAACCTGATACTCTTTAGGTCTTTCCCTATCTGATCTGTGTTTTCATCTGTAACATGATGCAGACTTTGGGGCCATCTCTAATCCATTCATGAGACAAATCCTCCCATTTCAACAGTCATCCCCTTGGTTTCGCTGAGTCTGTTAACAGTGTAATGGGAAAGCGTGCTTATCTTTGCCTGGAAACCGTGTGCCTCGGTTTCCCTATCTGTAAAATGGCCACAATACTATCCCTTGAAGATTAGCTACATCTTGCCTTACTCATTCTGTAAATTGCTTTGAGATCCTAGGTTGATGGGGAGATAAGGGAAAATTATTGCTGTTTGTGCTCTTGATTAGATAATCATCTGCTTAATTTCCTGTGAGTTCCATGAGACTTATCAAGGCACCTAAGAATTATGCTAAACTGTGGTTTAAGCAGTGACATCATCGTTGTGCTGTGCAGTCTGACAAAATCGAGTGTAACCATGGATAACCACTAAAAAATGTTGTTCTAAGGTGTCTGCTGTGCCCTTCTGCGGGGTTCTTCCCGGGAGTGAAGCTGGGTGGGAGGTGCCGGGGTGAGGGCATGGGGGCTGTCTGCTCCCCGGGCCCTGCTGGCAAGAGCCTCCCAAACGTTTTAGCCCAGAAGCAGGGTGCAGCCCTGCTGCCAAGAGAGGAGAATCCGCTGCAAAGGTACTTTCTAAGCACAGTAGGCTTTGCCCGTCCCTCGGGCAGTTGGTACCTCCGATGTCACAGCAGTGGTCGGACACCGGGAGGGAGCCGGAGGACCCAAGCTCACTGCCTCCAGCTCCCTGGGGGTACGGGAGGAAAATCCTGGCCAACACAGCTAATCCACTTCCCTTTTGTTGCTCTGACACAAAAGAAAAGTATCCTCATCTCCCTAAACTGGAAGCGTAATGGGAAGCAAACAGGGCCCTTCCTCTTCCTTCTACTTATCATTTCTTTGTCCTTCTAAATTTGTCTCTGTCCCTGGGCCTTAACCTCCCACTCCAAGGGCAGGACAGGGCAGGCTGATAAGCTGTCTCCGAAACCGCTGGTATTGAAGCAATTATTCAGCAGCTGCAGCCCTTTGCAGCTGAGCAGAGATTACCATCTCTATCCCTGGGAAAACTGTCTTCATGCCTCCTTAATGTATCCTGGCCTGCGGACCTTATTTATGGCACCTTCTGGCTGCATTACCAAAGTGACGCAGCCCTGAGATCTTTACTGCTCTTTCTTTGGACTCTGTCCTCAAAAACAAGGTCTTTTTTTTCTTTTTTCTTTTTTTTTTTTTTTTTTCCTTCCCTATCTACAACTGCTTACGCTTAATCCTGTTCATGGGATAGCAACACTCCCACTCGCTGCAGAGAGCCGGTCCTGTGTGTTTGCTGTCCTGGGAGAATATCTGCAGCGTGGCACAGGCGGACTTAGTGCTGCCAATAGCTGCTCTGCTACGTGTGTGCTAATATTGCCTTAGTTAATAGCTCGGATTCGTAGCTAATTTGAATGCAGTTGGGGAAATATTGTCTGCGATATTTCCATGGAGTTTTAAAAACAGACCTGCCTGCAGTTTCTAGGCACAAATTGTTGTGGAAAGTAGATGTTATACTTCAAGTTTTGCAAGCTGAGATAGCCCAGAAGTGCGATCAGGCCTGAAGACCGGGAGTGCGACCTCAAATATTTGTGTTCACCCTCGATTTGGAGTTGAAGAAATCTCTAAGGATCATGTCATCGTCACCGGTTTTCAGCACTGAAGTCAGGGAAGTTTTGATGCGCGGTCCAGAAGTTAAACGCAGAAACGAGGGTCATCTTTTGGGGTATTTTTTTTTTTTTTCACCAGTCAGTTTACTGGCATTGCCCCAGTCGCTGCCACCGTGGACACACTCAGACAAGAAATAAGAGAACTCACAATAACTCTTCCCACTTCTGTGAATTGATGCTCAGTTATCCGGCATGTGAAACGGGTGCAGTGATACAGCAACCTGCTGCGCTCTCCAGCTCTCCCTCCTGTGGCTGCACGGCTTTAAGAAGCTCTGACCTCTCTACGCTTCATCACGTTGGTTTTACGCTGCAATTTCATTATCGAGCTCTTGGGATGGGCAGGCGGCCATGAGAAGCGTGAGGAGGCTGCACGTGCAGGAAAAGGCGAGAGAAAAAATCACTTCTCCAAAACTTTCTAGGCGAGAGTTTCCTCTGCTTGAGGAAAGAAAAACCCTATAGGATTGTCAAACGCATCAGCAGAGAGACTAAAATAAATAAATGCATTCAGCAGAGAGTCAAAAAGCCCCCCAAAACTATTAAAACCAAAGCCCCCAATGGTAACTATGGCGGCGCTGCTGGCAAGACACAACTGACAGAGAGGAAAAATGTTTTTTCAATTATTTTCCCCCCAAAAGCAGCCATCGGAGGACCTTAAATCAGCGGTTGAGCTTCTGCTTTCATTTAGGCCCAGCATGGCCTAGGCCTGCGCCGCTTTGGGTGCTGCGTGCGCACGGGAGCGTGGCGGGGTTTGTGCGGGGGCGGGAGGGATGGGAAGAGCAGATCTTTTTTCAGAGTGATGGATTCAGCAATAAACGATAACGATTTCTCCTTTATATAAGCAACAGTAGGGGAAACAAAACAAAACCTTCGCCTCATTTCCTGTTGTGTTTTGAGGTTTCTTACCAACACTGAAAACCACAGTTCATTACGGGAAGTTTTAGTGGTCTGTGTCTGTCAGTGTTTTAAATCAGTATTTGGCATCAGCAAATGAGACACTTTTCCCTTGAAGTTGGTGGGGAATTTCACTCTTTTGTGTGTGTTTTGTTTAAGAATTTCTGTATTCACGTTTCTTGTCAAGTTTCTCCTTTATAAGCGTTGTGAAAAGCTACACTGACTAAACCAAGAATGTTTTGAACGGTTTCCCTTCAGGTTCGCTGAATAACGCTTCACCGTTAACCTGCCCGCTTGCCAGGGGCTGGGAGCGGGGCCGTCACCAGTCTGTCCTCAGCTCGGTGTTATATCGCAGCCTCTTTGCAGAGACATTAGTTTTCATCAGTGCTCTTGTTCTGGAGAGAGGTATGACCTTGGGATGCTGGTAAAATTTTGTGAAGTTAGTAGGCTTGTGTTTTGTACCATCTGGGATGCTGGGATGGTGCTGTGCGTGTATATGGGTAACAGTGCCGCCCCAAAACTCATTGTGGACCGGAGGAGCTGGCAGGTAAATGAAACACAACTTCTTTGGGTGAGTGAAAATTTCTTCAGAATGATGGGAATTGACAATCAAGCACAACTCCTGCTTACCTTCAGCTTGCTCTCTGCGTGACGGGACTGCAGTGGTTCTGCCTGTGCGTTGGAGAAGATGGGTTGGGACGCTGTGGTTCGGAGGGCATGGGCTGGAGGAAACACCTCTCCCAGCGGGCGGCAAGCCTGAACCGAGCTCTGTCTTTTTCACTACCTCATTTGCGACTCGGAAGAATGCTGTTAGTCTTTCGTCCCTAGCTGCCAGTCTTCAACAGCAATAGGATTGGTGGTATTAATCTGATTTTTATGGAGTGCCCTGGGGTGCTTGGATGAGAATAAGCACAAGAGAGGTGTGGTGATGCTGCAGGCTTCCCCCAGCGCCTGCGCCCCTCATTGGCTGTAGGTCCCTCTCTGGGCAGCCAGACTTTGAGCAAAGCTGAGCCCCTCTCTCAGGCCGCTATGGAGGTTTGCAGAGTGAGGAACCTGTTGGCATGGTATTACCCATGAGACCTGGCACACTCCCAACTTAACGCACACAGGCTAGCAAAAGCTGACCAGCAGCACCAGTTTGGACTGGCCCTGCTGGATCTGGGAGGACTCCCATCCCTCCTTGTTGGCCATGCTAGCAGAGGACTGGTGGAAAGATGATTCTTTTTGATTAAATAGTTTGTGGGACACGTAGACGAGGAGGTCTCCATTTGTTACTCACTCGCTTGGATTCCCTACATTACAGGGTTTCTCAGCTTTGTCAAACCCAGCAGTGAGGTTGACAGCTGCATGGCTGGCTCATCTCCAGTGTGCGCGTAGGAACACGTCTCCTTCATCTCCAGGTTTGCTGCAGCTCCTGGTGCCACCTTCACATGCCTGATCCCTCTGAAGGGATCTTGGCTCCTATATACAGGCGAATCGGACAAGGATGGATTCATTTTGAGGAAGAGTGAGTAGAAATCTGTAACAGGCTGGGGAGGTCCTGCTCCGTCTGTTTGCAGAAGTGGCTGTCACGGCTTGGGCAGCCCCATCCTTGGATTTCATAGCACAGTGTTATCACCGCGGAGTTCAGGCAAGGAAATGGGAGCAGGGGAAGGCAGAGCATCTCTCTGAGCCTGATGGCTTCGACACCTCTCCTCTCACACACACACACGCGCTTCTAGTTTTCCAAAATCCTTTACTGAAGTAGGAGTTGTTAGTCTTGATAAAAATCACAAAAAGAGTTGGTGGCAGCCCTGCTTAGCGCCACTCGATCTGACGGACTGGTGCCCACTTTAAAAAAGAAAATAGATTAATTCATTCTATCTTTATTTTTTGCAAAGGGACAGCAGGGCTAGGCCGACAAGTACAAATCACATCTCTCCTCCAGCCTGTGGTGAACAGAAATGTGGGTGTTGCTGTAATACAATATGGGGAAACTCATGTTTTGGAGAAAAAAACACTCCACTCTTTATTACAGCTGCATTTAACATTTAACTGCTTAAAGCAGAGGTGGTTATTATGGCAGCTTAAGCCCACCACCCTCTTTATTTCCAGACAATATATTCTAATTTGCCAGCCCCAAATGGGGATATAGGAATTTCCCAGAGCTTCAACTAATTTTCTCGCAGGAATAAGGAGCGTACCGCTAACGATGCCTGCTTCACCACTCAAACTCTGGAAGCTGTGATGCTCAGCACCTCTGATGGCTTTTCACGTGTCCAGCTGTCAATACACAATTGGCAGTTCTTTGTAGCTACAGCATCTCCCTTCTCACCTCAAGCACAGTGTCAGAAAAAGCTTTCTCTGGGTCAAAGCCTCCAGAAATACAGGACGGAGTGTCGTTTAAAGATGATGGAAATGAGCGTTATCTCCCTGTCTCTCCACTTTGGTGGAGCAGGCTGTGGAGCGAGATGGCTTCACCACTGTTCCTGCCTCTCTATGGAGACTGCGTGAGCCTCCGAGGAATGCACTGCAGGCCTGGGCAGCGGGTTAAGTGTTTTAGAAAAAGGGGAGGCATAACCCAAGTGGTCTGAGTGTTTCCATGTGCCACAGAGATCCATTTAATTTGGTTGTATAGAGAGAACTCCACTTTGGCACCCTCTACCAGCTGCTCGCAGAAGGGATTAGCAGGGGATTTAATTAATAAGCATGGTGACTGTATTTTTCTTTTTTCTTTTTTTTTTTTTTTTCTCCTTCTTTAGCACAGGGTGTCCTACCTGGCATAGCCTGAACATCACATGGGGCAAATACCTCCTTGGCTGGACGAGGATGGCCACACTGAGCCCTATTTAACCATGGCATGTCAAGGTGGGAATACATGGTCCAACAACCTTTTTTTCCCCTCCTAAAATGGATGTGGCCAGTATATATGAAAAGAAGTCAAAAGGCTTTAGGAAGGAGGAGGGAAAAGTCACAGTTTCAACCTCATGCTGCCCATGATACTTTTCTTTGATCCCTTTGCTTTAAAAGGGAATAACGCCAAAATCATTAAGTCTAACGCCCCTAGAAGATACAATGGGCTAACGAACCCTGCAAGTTTTTCAGTTGAAACTTGTAATGTCCTTGGGTTTTGTGCCAGATAACATGTTGCTATGCCGTGTGCTGCCAAGGAATCCGAGTATTCCAAGTGCAGGGACACTAAAGATGCCACACAGAAGGCTCCGCGTGCTTGCTGTGTTTTTCCATAGCAACGAACACGCCTGATTACAGCACATTCATATGCTCTATATAATGAGTATCCCATAGGAAATTTATCACCGTGCATCCTGCATCATAATTAGAAATCAGACCAGGGCAAAGCAACGAATTCCCCAGGCGCAGGATGTCGGGCGCGTTCTGCGCGGGGAGGGTGGTGGGAAGGAGGAGAGGGGAGGGTGAGCGAGCGGCTCAGCTGGGCGTCCTGCTCCACCGCCTGTTGCTGAACTTCACAGCTAATTCTGAAATATTTGTGTTGTCCCTCCTGGCAGAGTTTGTGCATGCGTGTATGAGTGAGGGGAGATGATTGAGGTTTTTCTTGTCTCTTTTTTTTTTTAAAAAAAAAAAAAAAAAACAAAAAAAACCCCGAACCAAACATTTTTCTAGCCTAATTTCTCTTCTACTTCCCTTTGGTGGGGAGAAATTGAAACCAGCATCATTTAGACTCCAGTTTCATAGGCAAAGCATGTTCTCCTGGGGGGTTTCTGCTGTGGCTTGGTCCAATTGTTACTGATGTATCAATTACGATACTCTTAACTACTTCAGACAAATTCAGCATCGCTCTAATGAAAAACTCAAATACACAGGCATACTTTCAACCAGGCAAATGTAATAAAGAATTTTATTCACCTGACAAATCTAATAAATTTTCACCAAATAAGGCAACATTCACCCTCAAGGCTAGGAGTTCTCTGCGCATGCAGAGCATACATCTTTCCAAGCTCAAAAGGCTAGGGTTTTGTGGCCAGGGCTGAGTTCAAAATGAAATGTTACTGGCAGGTCAAAAGCTGTTTTCTAGCACAGCAGTTGTGTTAGGCATTCGTACGGTTCGGTCAGTGATGATAGCTATTAAGGTATCTACTTATATTTGCCATCAGCACTGCATTAAGGTGTTTTTTTTTTCCTTATATGATGAGATCTGTTCAGATATAGATAATGAAATTATCTTTCTTCTCCATTAACCTGTGTCATTTCAATTTATGAACAAGCACTGCCCTTGACTATAGTTTGATTTGAGTCCATAGTTTTTCACTATATCTCCAAGGACAAAATTTGGTCACTATTGGTAAGTAGAACCTCAAAGGGGAGGCACAAATATATGCTGTATCTATGCCACACGTATACACGCTATTTATTATGCTTTTCTAGTTAAATCAAGTGGCTTGGTACCAAGAGGTAATTTTCTGAGGCTTTGGTGAGCTCCTGGTCAAAGGCAGGCTGGAATTGTTCAGAGGAGGGGTTCTCCACGCTGAGGTTTATCACGCTGCATCACCTCCTATTGCAGGGTGACGTGGGAGTGAATCGGGTGCCCAAATGTTAGGTGTCTTGTGACATTTTAGGTGCCCTAGAGCATTTGAGACATGGCCACACAGTTGGCATCTAGGACACAAGAGTCCCGTGCCCGCTTGCAGCAGGCGCAGTTGGATGTCAAAGTGGCAATAGATGCTTGACAGGTACCCAAACTCTTCCCCTGTATACAGAAATAACTATATTTATTCAATAAATGGGCTAAGTTAATCTCCCAGAGGTTGAGCTGACTTTAGACATGGTAATTTATATTTAAGTGACATTATTTAGGATGGGCTTACAAAAGTTCATGAGGTATCTAGTTCTTCCTTTCTTTACTAAAAAAACCAAGGCAAACCGCATGCTGCCAAACTGAACTGCATTATGCCCACGTAATGACTCTGATGCTGTTACAGCATTGTGGAAGTATAAAGTTTCAGACCATTGCTCTCGAACAACACACCATGCGTGTGTGTACGTGTGGAGCAATCGCTGAGACTTGCTTCATCTTGATTTTTTATCTTCTTTTTTTTTTTTTTAACTCAGCCGCAGACCAGGTTTGGATGCGGGGCATGCAAAAGCCAGCCTGCACCTAACCTTTGCAATGACATAAAGATTGCTGTGGCTGCTTTATGATATCATGAGTGCTTGAGCGCACACAGAGCTGCCTTGCATGTTGCTGTCATTAGCAAGACTTGGAGGATTCAGGGCTGCAGATCGGGGAGGAAAACTTGGCCTTATCGTGGCACTCGTTGCGTTTATCATCTTGGGAATGACTGTTTCACATGGCTGCGTAAGGTAAGAGAGAGCAATGCCGGGTTTTTGGGACTGACGTTGCAAATGCTCTGGTAAATTATCAGTATGTTTCACTTGTTATCAACTGGGTCTTTTAACTTGGGATCACTTTGCTGGGAAATCAGTCCTGTCACAAGCAGCACGTCACTTTGTTCCCGTATTCTCCACTTTGGAACAAGCAAAAATGAAGTAAGTCTCTCTTCTCTTCTCCTTTCCAGACCTTGATGCCAACATTTGTGCCTGTCCCGCAGCTCTGCAGCATTAATGAAATCACTGGATGATGCTCTATGAATTGAAGTGGCCAAAATGCTTTGTTGTAACCACCAGATTAAGTGCTGCCCGTCAAAGCCTGGAGGAAACGCAGCTGGGCAAACAGCCTGGCAGCCAGCCCCAATGCCCAGGGGACACTTGCTGGGCACAAAATGGCATTTGTGCTCTGCATCCAAATGCTGCAAAAAGCCCTGGTTTGCAGTGCCTGCCCTTGAGGAAGTGTTATTTGGTCTCAGGAGGAGGGGATGCCGCAGCAGTTCCCATGCCGTTTGTTCCTGCTCTTCACCTGCTTTCCCCCCAAAGCAGCCAGGTCAGGTAGAAGTGAGTTTTGGTCAGGAGGAGACATTGCAGAAAGCGCTAATGTCTTGTTTGGCACAGGGTGGAAAAGCACGATTTTTAGACTTTTCTTCTTGCTTACAGATTCTCAGGGCAAGGGACAGGTTAGTAAACGGCTGTCATGTGGAGGGGAAGAGTAATTTTCACCCCCAGGTTGCCCGTTAGACGGGGCCAGCAGGCTCCCTGCTGCTTGACACCGCGCTTCGCTGTGATTGATTGTAATGCAGAGCCCACAGCTCTGAAAGTTCCTCTCTCCACAGTCCTAAGAGGCTGCAAGTGAGTTTTATTCCTTTTCAGGGGATTTTCTTGATGATGGACAATGAAAAGTCCTCTCCTGGTCGTTGGCACCCTTCCTGCCGAAGATCTGGGCAGCAACGGGGACAGGTCCCCAGGGGCTTGTCCATGTTTGTGCTGCAACGTGATCTGCTGCTGAACTTGGTGACCGAGGGATTATCGTCCTAAACACTCCCTGGGTTAGGTTTTCCTTCGGGAGTCAGGTGGTGGTCTTCTTAATAAAGCCTGGCTGAGGCGGAGCGTTACAGTGGCACCCTGTGTCGGTTTAGGGTGGTTGGGTTGACAGACCATATCCTCCAGCACTTACTGCGATGCTTATCGGGGAGGCAGAGCAGTAAAAAAACTGTCTACACACGAAACAAGTTTGGTGCAACAAGAATAGATCAGAGCAGGAAAAAAAACAGAGATGAGCAAGGAGGAGGGGACGGGAAATAGACTGATGTGTCTTTGGAGGGAGGAAAAGGAATGTGTAAAACAGACATAGGAACAGTAGATCAAAGTAGCCCAGTGGGAAGAGGAGAAAGAGCAAACTAGTTATTGCACGAACGAAAATATCATCGTGGATGAGACATGAAGGGAATGACAGGAGGAAAGAACAGAGAGTGAGAGTAAAAAGAAACATTTTCCCCTTAAGAAAGAATAGAAGAAGAGTAATAAAGGATAGGAGTGGGAGGTGAAAGGGAATTAGATGAAGAGGAGGAAGGCTGGAAATAAAGACATACTAAAATGGTGTCGGTATGACCCCAGGGGAAGAGCAGCAGCTTGGAGATGTATCTTGAAATTCACTCTGGGTAGCACATCACGCGGTTCAGCTCAGGCAGGAGCTTTTTACTTTTGGGGAAGAACAACCCGTGTCCGCAATATCATCATGGTGGTGTTGCTGCAGGTGGGGGGTGCGGGAGCGAGCGGGTGGCTGGAGCCCTGGAAGAGGGAGCTGGGTCTTGTTTAAGGTAAAGAAAAAGATTCCAGGGAAGCACGACCAAGCTGCTGTGGTTCAGTGGACCGGGCAGTGTGTGAGACGTTGCCCTGAAATCCCTGCCTTGGGATTAGTTTGCTCCGAGGGAAGCCGGAATGCCGCCAGCTCGCAGCTGAGCAGCGCTGGCTGCACAGCACCCCGCGGGATGCACCCGGGCTGCCTGCCCTTTCGGAGACAGGGTCGTGGGAACGGGAGCGGTCGAGATGTTGAAAATAATCCTTGGAAAATACCTTGAAGAGAAAGTAAATTAACCTGCCTTTGCACTCCCCTGCCTGCACAGACTCGAACAGTTTTGGTGCCTTAGCCCCCAGGCTCCCGCCCACGTAGGTGATGGGCGACAGAAACAAGAGGGGGCAGAAATAAATCAGTAGGGAGAAGCAGAAGGAAAAAGGAGGAGGTTGGGAAGGCAGGCGAGCAGGGAGTGAGAAGAGACCTGCAGCGATAGGGCAGGGCAGAGGAAGCACGGACAAGAAAACGGACACATGTGGGCACGGTGGCTTTCCCTTCGAAGGAGGTGTTTGGTCCTCTTTGGTGGCCAGGCCCGTTGCAGGCTTGGCGTGTGTTTGTGTAAAGCCCTTTTAACCCTCTCATCACTGTGACCCCTCCAGGTCCTTCGGTTGGTGGCGGAACCCTTGGGGAGAGGGGCACAGACTGCGGCGGGGTGTGCGGGACCGGCTCTGCTGGGGACCGGCGCGGGGCTGCGGCAGCTCTGCCCTTCAGTCACCCTGATGGGCTGCAGATCCGGCCGCCCGCTGCCCTCCTCTGCTCCCTGCTCGGGGCAGCAAGAGGTGCAGCTAGCATCCTGCCAGCTTTCATCGAGCGCACAGCACTGGGGCAACCAGAGCCACTCTCCCAGCGCCCGCTTTCCACGCTACACCCGTTTTCCACACCCTTGGCTTCATTGTTTAAGTTTGCCTGTTGATGAGCTTTGCAAAACAGCAAAAAAGTGTTACACTCTACCTGTACTGACATTTCGGTCAGAAATCCCAAAGTGCGTGAGGAAGAAAAGTAAAAGACTTAGAGGAAGCTGATGCCGCGTACGAATACGTCCCTCCAGCTTCAAACCGTGTCTGCCACTCCGCTGCCTGAAGCTGTAGCAAGTAGAAAGTTGTGCGATTTATGTTCACGTTGTGGTCTTCTTGCACTTAGCAGGTTTTGGGCTGAGGCAGACAACTCAGTTGAAAAGCAAGAGTTTATCTACGGCCAGGACTTGCACGTGGGCAACCGGTACCGGTTCAGGATGAGCAAAACCTCACCCGGGCTGCGCAGTCAGGATAGGCCTGATGAGCCTTCACTGAGGCTTTCCTGCATACTCAATTCCAGCGGGTGCCTGCCTGGCTTTCCCCACCTCTGGCTGCCTATCCAGGGCATCCAAAGCCTGCCCTTTCGGCAGCTGGAGATGCTCTTCTTCGCGCTGCCCATCTCCTGTGGGCTCCAGGGGTAGATGTGTCCCTCATTCATTGTGCTTGGTGCCCATTGCTCGGTAGACCAGTTTGCTTCCTCCCCGGTTGTAAGCAGCATTGTTAAGTTTTTGGCTGTAATAATCTTAATTTGAAGCTCTAATGTATATCCACGCAGATAACATGCTAATTTATTAGTTCGGCTCAACTGGGCTGCAGGATGAAAAATGATTGCGGAAGACTTCTAATAAAATTCAAAGGGATTTTATAGGTCTCAAGCCACTTTTAAAATGCAAAAGAAAGCCAAGAGTATTACTTTGTTAACCCACATAATTCTATCCTGCCTAATGAGGTCTGGAGCTAATCTTCAGCGCTCTGCCCTGGGATCAGAATTATCGGAGCAGGTAAACACCGTTAAGTACCACACTGCATCTCTGAGTTTTGGTTGCATTGTCACTGTGACTTTCCGTTCCTTCCCTTTTATGAACTTTTCATAAAGCTCAGAATAGAGATGATTACGTAAAAAAAAAAAAAAAAAAAGACCTGGCTTCCTGTAGTGACTCGCATGCGATGGCCCCTTTTTCCTCCCTGCTGCTGGGGCGTAGGCAGGCAGGGAAAGCCCGCTGCGTTGGCCTGGGGCCGCGCACAGGTCTCTATTTTCAGATTGCTTCTCCAAAGGGGTGTAGGGAGATCATCCCACGAGGACACACCACTTAGCTGGGAAACTCATGCTACGTGCTCAGTTTAGGCAACATATTTCTTTTTCATAGCAACTTCACGTTTCTTACTCATTTTTTGCAGAAATATTTTGCGGTTAGAGGAGGGGGAGAGGAGTAGTGTACCGATATAGGAGGGAAGCGATCTGCTTAATCCCGTTCAGGAGAGCGAAATCTTCTAACCTGAATTTGGACGGAATATTTATTCTCTGTTATGTTTTTATTTTTTTGCTGGTAGAGACAATCAATGCAGTCTGACAGAGTCAGTGTCAAAGGGGACAGAACCTACAGACTAAGACTACCAATTACTATGAAGTGGCGACCCCACTTGATTCAGGGGAGTTACACTCATCTACACCATCTCAAAACATGCTTCCCATTTGAGAAGCTCTAACAAACTTCGTCCCTGTCAGTAGTACTTCAGCTCAGACCTTGCCACTAAAACCGCACAAAGCATTAAGAAAGTCAGTCTTGTTAACGGTTCCTCTAGCTGCTCATGCAGTTCCCTCCTGCCTGGATAGGTTGTGATGAAGCTTATTTCGGATGGAGTTAAGAACAATGCAGTCGAACCCCAGTTCTTAGAATGGCTTGGAGAAGCTTATCTAGGTTTCCAGAAAATTACACCATTTCACAGCAGGCCTCACTTTGCTGGTTTCACAATGCGTACAACGCCACGACCAACAAGAAAGCAAAACTAGATGAGCGTAGAGTTCATTATTACCCTTACTCGTTCAAGACAGCAGCGTGAGTCCTGTGTTCAGGGCAAATTTTGCAAAGATTTTTAAGAGTTATGACATTACCCATTTTTTCCTGACTGTGTAAGCAGTGCTTGTCACAGTAATCGGCAAAGCACAGTCGCGTATGTGGTTTGGATGCTGGAGATAGTTTTGTTGAACCAAGTGCCCTAGCAATTCACTTTGGTCCCATTACTCAGCGATTATAGTGTGACCTGGGGAATATTAGCCACAGTCAAAGCAGAGGAGGTTAAGGTGACCACTTAGCAGGAAAATGTAGCTTTCAGGGTATAATCTGTTTACAAGCATTTAATTGCGGTAAATGAGCCAGGCAGAAGGTGAGGAAGAGCTGAAACACAGAGGAATAATAAATTGACTCGTGTTTATTTAAGCATTTATATCTTCTGAAGCTGGGCTTAGCAGGCGGATGCGTGGGGGTTAAGACATGTTTGCAAAGCCCCTTTTCTTCTGCATCCCACTTTTTCCCCTGTAATGCCAAATCCTCCATCCCCTTCCACTGGGGTCTGTGCACTTCTACATCGCTTTCTGTGCTCAGAACGTTCTCCCTTTTGATCTGCCCTGTTCAGTCCTGTACATCTCACTCCCTCTCCCGAGCTGTTCCTTGTGTCTCAGGAAATGCCGTACTTTCAAGCCGGCTTATCTTCTGCCACCTTCCTTTAATTTGAGTGTAGAATTTCTATCTCAGTGCCTGAATGTGTAAACGGGGCTGTATCAATTCAGGCCATCTGAAACCTATACTTTTCAGAAGGGTTCAATTAATTAAAAAAAATCCCAACCCCAAAATAATTTTGAGCTAAATTCTAAAAGGCTTTGACATAAAATGGATTATTTTCTTGAGTTTTCCTATTGATGAATCCATATTTAACTTTAAACTAAAATCTAAATTAGGGATTTTTCTTGCAAAATGTCAACATTTTCATTTTGAAAAATGTTGAAACAAAATGTTCTGACATTTTGGAAACTCCATCTCCTCCCGTACCGATTTCCCTTCCAAAAGCCTATCATTAACTTGTTATTCATAAAAATAACCTCATCAGCCATTTTAGGCCTGTTTCTTACAACCTGATGTAGTAGAGCTGTTCATTTCTTCCTTTTGGTTAGATTGCTCATGGGATTACAAACCCACTTCCATTTTTGGATTGCCCATTGAATCGAAGCCTGGGCTGGGGGCAACAGGGCATGCTAAATGGGAGAAGTGGCCCCATGGCATGGTGGCTTATGTCTTGCATGGGGACTGCTGTGGCTGGGACGGCTCTTGCACTGTTGTATTTTCTTCACTGCAGTTGCTTTTGGATAACTGTTTAAGACCTTCACCTGCACCTGACGGATGGGCAGTAATAAACCTTGATGGCCCTAATGGGCCCCACCTGGGGCTCCAGGAGCCCATTTCAGCTCAGATTGGGGCCATCTTCCTTCCTTTGTGATGCAGTAGGGTGTCTCTAGCTCTGTCACAGCCCTGCATGGCCGTGGGTCCTGCTGAGACAGGCACCACCCGTGGGCTGACGGTCTGCCTCAGCCTTGACCCATCCCCATGGAGGTGCCTGATGCCCGGGACTGAGGCTGCCCCCACGGCTGCCCTGTTACCCCTTGGGGCAAAATCTTTTGTTTCCTGAGTATTGACTTGGTGCTTGAGTTCCAGAAGGTGCTACTGACCCAATAACTGAAGACCCGCAAAAATGCTTTACTTGTCAGGTAAGGAAATATCATTATCCTTGTTTTATGAATGAAGAAAGGAAGCATATTTTCCTAGGTCTTCATAATTTCTAGCAGTTGGCTTAATTTTTATGACTTCCTATGGTTCTCGCTTTCTGGTCGCAGCCAAAAACTACGCTTTCACCGTGATTCTCATCTACCCCCGGCTGAATAGCCCAGCATGTGTTGTGCTGCACTATCCTTCCCCCCACCCTCCATCGCACGCTTCCCAGGTGGGCTCCTGCCGGACCCTGCCCGCACCATGTCCCTCGCCGCCGTGCTCGGGCAGGCGGGACGTGATGCAGCCAGCTTGTTCCACATTGCACCGCAAGAAGCGCGTTTGCTGCCCGGTAACACCTCTGAGGCTGTGATGATGCGTCGTTGGCTTCTTCTTTCAACTCCAAGTCCCCTTTTCTCCCCGTTGCGCGAGACAAAAGGCGAGGGAGCAGCGAAGGCTGTCACGCGTGTTATTTATGATTCGATCAGCCCTATTTATGGTCTCATGGTTCAAGCGTCTAGCTTGGAGAACGGTGGTGCTGATGGGCTTGTTTTGTTAACAAGCTCTTGCAGGATGGCTGCTGGAGGGAGTCGCACCAGCGCGGCGAAAGCTTTGCTGTAGTAGTGGCTGCGGCTGTCGAGGGAGCTGAGCAAGGTGACCCGCGCGGTGTCTCGTCCCTGTGATTTATCCGGGACCCGGGTATACTTTCTCCCTTGACATTGTCTCCTATAGTTTATGCCGTCTCTGCAGTCGGGGATGAGGCTGAGAGGGACACGCGGTGATTTCCTAATCTCCCCTGGTGCAGAGCTGCCCCTCGTTGGCATGCGCAAGCCTAACGGGCTGCAGCGTGTGGGTGGTCCGCACGTGGGGTGCGCTCAGCAAACCGCCCGACCCCGGCACGCCGCTGGCTGCGGCTCCCGTAAAAGACGCATCGCGCATGTGGTCGGTGCATGCATGCCCTGTTTGTATTCATTTATCGATCAGCCTCGAGGGGCAGCCACGATAATTAACTGTCACAAAGCCCCAAGACCCGGGTTTGTCGGAGACGGCTCACGTTTATAGGTGCCCTACAAGCAGCCGTGCCAGTCAGCCGGGGCCGGGGGTATCGCTGTCTGCAGATACGAAAGGTCAGTCGTTACGGTCCATTCCTGATGTCTGGCGTCCCAAGCATTTGCCATGTCTGTCTCCAACTGGGGACTGTTCCAACGTGTCGCGTTAACCCAGGGTTTAGTTCAGTTCCTGTTAAAAACTCATGAAAAGATTCCCATAGTTTTCTGTTGCAACCGGGCTTCCTCGTTTGCCTTTCACTTTCCGAAGAAGAGATTAATCGCATGGGATTTGCAGCGGAAAACTAAGCTGTGCCAAAAAATGTAGACAGCTTTGCAAGAGCAGACATTTCAAATTGCTGGGCTGCAAACGGCTCGGAGTAACTTGTAAAGCTATCTGAAATGGAAATATTTTTCCTCATTCTCAATACCGATTTTTTTTTCAAGTTAATCTGCAAATGAAAAAAAAATTTCCTGGTGTTAAAAAGGGGGGTTATTTGGCTTAAGCTGTCATTTCAGTGGGTTTAAGGGGATCTAAGTGGAGGCTCCCGGTGAAGGGAAATTCTGTGCCCCGTTTTGTACAGGGTCTGGCCCTCGTGCTGCTCCTTTGGTGCCCGCTGTGCTCGGACGGAACACCGACCCCCAGCGCCTGTGGGGTGGTCTCCTAGTGGGGTGGAGGTGGGGGAAAGACCTCTCTGGAGCAAAGTGACTTAGACGTGTTAGCGTAGGTCAGCAGGCTTGCCACATGAAAAGGGCAATCCTTACATCTGAGGAGCAGCCAAGCAGGGAGTTTCTGACCAGCTCACACCCTGCTTCGCCCGCTGTGGTGGAGCAGACGCTCCGGCAGAAGCCCCGGGGTCAGGCAGCCACCCAGCGTGCCCGCGCGGCTGGGCTCTGCCTGGGAAAAGGGACGTGAGCTCCTCCAGCTGCCGGCTCCTGGGTTTTAAAGTCCTGACGGGAGGTCTGCACATAGAGTAGGGCAGAGAAGGGAAGTGAAACACGGGGGGAAAAAAAAAAGAAGCTGAGGGAGTATTTTAAAGAAATGGGGTGGCTCGCTCATGCTGCAAGAGGCCATGACCGGACTCGAGGCAGTGCCCTGCTCTGATTTCCCTGATCCCAGGACACGACTTCTTTCGGTTCCCTCTAGACACTTGAGAATAGAGAAGACTGAATAAGGGCTATGATGGGCCTTATAGTCACCCTCGGGGACAATTGCTTGGCCCCAGGCTGTAAGAAGTGCCCCTGTTGTATGCGCCTGCCCTGCTCCCCAGGAAGCCGAAACTTTTCAAATTCAAAGAAAGTTGATCTGAGCAGCAAAATGCCCTGAGAAGACTATGCCAAAGCCAGGCAATAATTTCCCAGCACTGTACAGGGTGTGTGGGTGTTAGTGTCAGAGTTAGTTTCTTAGACTGCAGTAAAGGTCATCTGAACTTTAATGTGATTCATCTGGTGATTGTTTGTTTTGGGTTTTTTTTTGTTTGTTTTTGTTTTTGTTTTTTTTTTTAATTTTGCTGGTGAGCAAAGCCCCACAGCGGTATGTAGGGAAACTCAGGCGGTGCTGCCTGGCAGAGCATGGCTGGGACTTGCTCTCTCCTTTTGTAAAATAAAGGATATCATCCTTCACGGGGCTGTGAGGGAAAGCTGCGTAAGAACCGGACATTTTGTTAGATCTGCGTTTGAGAAGGGGAAGTAGCATTTGGTCCCTCTGTTGTAAAGTCTTTTGGGCGAAGTCTTTGTGGGTAGAGCCGGGTCCTACAATACCTACCTAAAACACGTAGGAGACTATTTTCTAGGCTATCTTCAGATCTCCCTGCAGAGAACGGGCAGGAGTAGCCCTGGGAACAAGGACATAATTTAGGGGTGCCACCTCTCTCAGCAGATGTCCAGCTTGCCTTAAAGCATTCCCCTAGCATTTACAGGAGCGCTTTCCCCTGTATTTATTTATTTATTATTTATTGTCTGCCTAATGGTTCCAGCCTTATCACAAAGCACGATAGCAGCGTATCGCTGAGGTATAGCTTGCCGTCTGCTGTTGCAGTCACAAGTAAGTAGTAAATAGCCCATTCAGAAAAAATAAACGCTACTTTTATCGGTCTGGCCGCAGCACCCATATGTCCAATTTGGGATTGATCACTCATGCAGAAAAGCCAGTAACGCTAAGTGCTCTGCTTTTAGGCTCCTGAGACAGAGATAGGGTACGTGACCTCTGTTTGCCCCACAAGCATGGTACTGCGCTGCTTCACCCAAAGCCAAATTTTGTTTGTTTTAAGAAGGCGGCAGATGCGGAGCGAGAGACAAGGAAGGCAACAGGATAAAGA
Source organism: Vanellus vanellus (assembly GCF_965231255.1). Lineage (NCBI taxonomy): Eukaryota > Metazoa > Chordata > Aves > Charadriiformes > Charadriidae > Vanellus > Vanellus vanellus. The sequence goes on from NC_138921.1 coordinate 9,347,497, forward strand.
ATTTTAGGCCCGGTTAAGAGAACTCTAAATGTGAGGAGGTCTAGCTTCCACCTTACAAAGCTGTGCCCAGACTAGGCGTAACTCCTCTTCAGGACCCCTGTGTCAGACCCGAGGAAGAGAACAAACAGTTTTGGCCTGGAGGAAACAAAGAAAACCAAAAATCCCATCGCATGGAGCTCCCCAAGGTTTGCACATTTGGCTGCGCAAAGAGCGGTGTAAAACCGAGAACTGTCTCCCGACTCTTTCTCTGGCTCTTCTGAAGAGAAGCTGCACTCTCTGAATATTGCAACGAACGGTTAAATAACCCTTAACTAGAGTCTTTGTTTCTTGACTTTATTGGAGAGGTTCAAGCCTCCAGATGTTTGCTGTTTGTAGTGAGGGGTTGTGGTTCATCCGTGGTTTCTGGTCTGCTGCCACAGACAGGGGCTTTCGTGGCTCTGGGCTGTCCGGGTCCCTCTGACACGTTTCTCGGTCTTAAAGATCCCTTCCAACCTAGACCATGCTATGATTCTAATTCATTCAAATGGAGATTTTAGATTAGGGTATTTTTGAACTCTGAACTGACATGTGATTCAGGTGGAATTTTATGCTGCAGTGTTTAAAGGAAGAAAAATGAAACTCCACTCTCAGCATTGCTAGAAATTACAGTAAATGATATACCTGTATCAGCAGTTTATTTGACAACATAACTACAGATTGGTGACAACTATTTAAAAAAAGAAAGAAAACATAAAAAAAGACATTTTGATTATATGTTAGCATCTCCAGGAATCAGAATAGGGAGGGGAAAAAAAAAAAAAAGGCTAAGAAACCAGATATAGCCTGGATCTTTGCAAATGTTCTCTAACAGCAAAGGGCTAAAACCTCCTGTTAAGATACCTGAAACCCAAGATCTCATTTTCTTTCTGAGAGTAGGACCCTTCAGAGTGACGGTTTCTTCGTAGCTCTACAAAGACCAGGGTGCCGTGGGAGGAGGCACAAAGGCACGAGATATGTGTTAAGAATGTAAGTGCTACCACCAGCTGTACGAATCTCTGTAGGATTTTACAACGTGTAGAATAGCACTTGGGAATAATACAGCTTCTTAGTAAATGGCCAGTCTCTTGACCTTGCTGTGTGCTACCAAACAGGGGGGGAAAATGAAAATAAACATAACAGCCCGCTCTAAATTTTAAGTATAATGAGAGAGAGAGTTACAAGGTGTTGTCCTGCCCTTTCTGCGGACTCGGGGAACCATCGCCAAAGGGAAGAGCAGCGTGAACCTTCCGGTGCTGGAATTGGACATCGCTAAATCGAGCGGTTTCGTGGTGGGAAATGCTGTATGTTTTGGCTCTTGCATCGGTGTGCTGGAGTTGTGGAGGCCTCCCTGCACAGGGAGAAAGCCTCGCCAGTGCCTGGCTGCGATGAGCATCCATTTATAGACCCGAAATCCCAGTTTAATCCCCTAAGGGTGAGCGCAAGGTATTTTCCAATTGATCCATTCTGGGCAGCTTTTTGCCACTGAAGTATACAGAAGTGCTTGATAGAGGTTTATAATAAGTCTCAAGCTAAATATTTCTGCTGGATTCAAGAAGCTGATGTCTCTTTAAAATGCCTTTACAAAATTGTCTGCAGACTTGCCCTCCATTATAATTGATCCCAAATTTGAATGTCTCGTGCATTTACAGCAGGTGCCATAGGAAACCTATTAACCTGTTTATAAAGAAACACCAGCCAACAGCTAATACTGCAAAGATGTTACTGTAAAGGGCAGAATCTTGGGACATTTAGAGTATTTTTTTGGCTGAGTAGTTTCTATTTCTAGTAACACAGTGCTTTCCTCAGGTTTTGTTGGCTTGTTTTTCAGGGGGCTAAATGGCTTGGATGTACCAAGGGTCTGGCCTTCTTTGTATGAAAAAGAAAGCTAAGATTTAGCGCAAAGATTTATCTTCATAAGCTAGGGGAAAATTTCCTTCTGTCTGCTGGACCCAGCCCTTTAAAGCCTCTGAAAGGAAACCAACTATCTTTAATTCCCAGGAGATATCTCGGAGGATCAGGGCCAATGTGTTACACTCTGAACTACCAGATACAGAGGCCTCTGCGTGACCCTTTGCGTTTCAGAGTCTCGAGGCTGTGGATTCTCCAGAAGAACCTATTTCCCCTATAACCAGGGGCTGAACAAGAGTGCACTATTACAGAAGTTTAAATAAACCACATAAGGTCAGCTGCTGCTTAAATCCTTGCTACCAGGTCTGTAGATATTTTTTTTCTTTGTTTCTAAGCAAGCTGAGAGTCAGGGTGCCAAAGGGCAACATGTAAATTCTGCTGTTACTCTGAAGCATGTAAGGTAATAAATGGTGCTGTCAATTGTTTTCACTCGAGTGACAGATTTACTCTCTTCAAAATGAATGACCAGGAATAGCTATTATTGCAAAAAATTCACTATGTATCATCCTGTGCCTGTTGTTGAACAAATAATGCTGAAGTCTAATTGCCTTCCTCCGTGGCCAAGTGTCTATGACTTAATTTTTTTTTTTATTGAAGGCACATAATTTACCATTGCTTTTGATGTGCCATCTGATTGAATGTCTCTGTGAATCACATCTGCAATCCAGCACCACGTGTCCCAGAGGAATACTCCTTATCCCATTGTTTTCTAGTGATCTGAGTGAAAACAGTTTTGTTTTCTTTTGGTTTAATTTTTTTTTTTTTTTACACACAAACTCTTAAGCTTCTGTTTCCCAATTTCTAGGTTGAAATTCCCGCTCCTGGCAGATGCATTAAAGCTTAGTAAATCAGTTGCATGTGGGAATGTATGATGTCTTATAGTACTACCAAGGAGCGGTTTTAAATCTCAATAGTGCTTTTTCCAGAGTAAACCTGGAATTAGCCTGGAATCTGATCCCGCAGTTCTGCCCAAGCCCCCCTGGAATCCGACTGCAGCCCTTTCTCATAGCACCTGGTTTTCCAACAAGAAAAGGCTGCAGCTGGTTAACGTGCCACCTCAGGATACAAACCCTATCACTTTAAGATTTTGTGATTCAGCAAAGACCTTTTTTCTGTAAGTCTGTGCTCCAGTTTTTCCAGTCAACACTGCAATCTTGTCAATGTTTTCGTAAACATGTGAGGATGTTAGAAAATGGCATCTAAAACTGAAGAGCTTACATAAAGCTTGCGCATCAACAATATATCTTAGAAAGAGCTGATTGCAGACAAATGTTGAAGTTAAGCCTTGCTTCCCTTTTGAAACAATACAGGTCCACATGCCAAAAAGAAGGTGATGGGGAGCAAAGATAAAACTTTACCTGCTACAAACTTCTTGCTCGTAGCTATTGAGGTCTGTTGTGATTGAGAATGCAGGGAAGGGGTCCCAAAAAGGTCATCAGAGAGGTGAATAGAGGTGGCAGAGACAGCCTGTAGGGCATCCAGGGCTGTGCCACCCAAGGCAGTACACTTCAAGCTTCCTCTGTTATCAAGATTTGGAGCAATGCAAGTTTTGCACTGAGGTAATGAGCTGAATTACACACACAGTGATTTAATCTGAAGTTGTTCTGATTGCTCATATCAAGACGTTGAACTCTCCTCTAGTTAAAGATGGCTAATACTACTGGTATAGCTTATTTGTTATCTTTAGTTGTGTTTTTACAACAGCATCAAGCTATATTAGTCATCCTGATGTAATTACAACAGTATGACTTTTCTGTGGAGATCCATTTTTAGCTAACGTTTAACACCAGGGCTTGCATTTGCATGTCTTTATTACACTAATGATCCATTAATGAACTTTCTCAAGCAGCAAAAGCCAAGGTCTGGTTTGCCGGTAGATGGGGGTTAAAAAGGGGCAATAAGATGGGGAAATAAAAATAGGGGATAAAAGTAGGAGAGGAACTGTGACTTGCATTACAGTCATCCAGAAGTCGGTGGGAGCACCGAGGACAGTCCCTGAGCTGATGTGCCAGCACTGTTATCATCCTCTGGGGCTGGGAGCAGAGCCCTGGGATTGAGGGACGTCTGAAACCCCATCAGTGGGAGTGGAGCCGCCAGCTTGCCAGAGGAAGGGTCCCTAAGGGTGCTCTCTTGAGGATGCTCGCTCAGCAAGCTGTCATCTTGGGTCACGACTCTGCAATAAACATCCTTATTTGTTTATTGTTATTAGTATAAATTTTGATCAATATATCTATTTTCTTATATGAAGCTGGTGAGGGGTCTCGAGCACAAGTCTTATGAGGAGCAGCTGAGGGAATTGGGGCTTTCTAGTCTGGAGAAAAGGAGGCTGAGGGGAGACCTCATTGTTCACTACAACTACCTGAAAAAGGAGGTTGTAGTGAGGGTGGTGTCAGTCTTTTCTCCCAAGTAACAAGTGATATGAGAGGAAGCCGCCGCAAGTTGCGCCAAGGGAGGTTTGGGATGGATATTAGGAAAAAATTCTGCACTGAAAGGGTTTTCAAGGGTTGGAACAGGCTGCCCAGGGAAGTGGTGGAGTCACCGCCCCTGGAGGGATTTAAAAGATGTGCAGCTGTAGTGCTTAGGGACGTGGTTTAGTGGCAACTTGGCAGTGCTGGGTTAATGGTTGGACTCGATGATCTTAAAGGTCTCTTCCAACCTAAATGAATCTATTCTTCAGCCAAAGCAATTTGCTAGCAAAACCCAAGCACAGATTGCTTTGTTTTGTTAAAACAAATATCCAGGAAATTCAGCTACAAACTTTTGCTATCACCCAGCTCTTATCTTCCTCTAATGCAATAACTATTTGATGACCTCAACAGAGGCCTTGAATCCAGTAATTAGTTCTTTGAGTGTGCAACAAAAACCATACATTTTTTTCTGAACAACTACAAGTAACAAGAGGTTGTGTTGACCTTTTATCCGTTTTGACAAACGGAAGGCCTAGGCCTCCTCCTCCACATGCTGATCTGCTCTTTCAGGGTCCGAGCGGAGGATGTGGCTTTGCTCTCCAGACTCCTGCCTTGGCCAGGACGGGGCGTCTCATGCAACCGCCTGGCAAAGCAAAGGAGAAGGAACTATACCCCCAGCCTGATATCCCCAACACAGGCTGGTGGGTTTTACCTGGCCTACCACCAAGAAGTGCGGCTGGTTGGTTTACACAGATGACTTTTAGCTCCTGTTTACCCTGGACAAGGGGGATTTGGAGAATAAATGATCCAAATGATTTACTTGAGGAGATGGCCAGCTATTTACCTGATGGTTTAGCACCGAGCAGCCAACGACGCTGGTACCTTTTTGTCCCAGCTGTAAGTCTGTTTGGTGTGGAATGGGTTAAACTGCAGCCAGTGACAATGCAAAAGCGGGGCTGCAAAGCATGTGTCTGAGGACTGGGACTGTACTTATCTTTACAGTGAAATATTATCCCTTCATGGTTAACAACTAGCAGCAAACCTGCTCATTGTGGAAGCAGTTTGGCATAATTAGCCGGTTAAAGAAGCCTGCCTATTGATTAACTGAACTAAATGACCCATAATTAACAGCACAACTGTGGAGCTAATCTATTTGGTGGTGTTTTCCTTCCCCTTAAAGATTTGGAACCTGCAGGTCTGTTCATTATTAAGGGATGGGTTGGTGAGGAGTCCACATCGCATGGTAATTGAGTTAGTGTGCCCCTGCGGGGCTCTAAAGCACACACTGATGCGTTGTAAAAGGCCTGCTGGCATATTGCTTTAATCTCTCGGACCGCAGAGGCACCAGCGTGAGTCCTGCTGACTCTAGGTGGATTTGTTGCCTTTCTGAGAGCCCCCAGGAACACCTGCTCCAGATCACCTCGGATTTATGGGGGGCTCGGGGGGGAGTCAGCTTCAGCCCAACACATGACCACACAGGCGTGGGCTTCTGCGCACTAAGTCATGCTGCCATTAGAGGTCTCCATGTGCTACAAGGAGACCCAAGCAAAGCTTGGGCTGTGGTTAACAAGAGACAAAGCTGGAGTTGAAGTTGTGCGGAAGCTGTTTGTTTGGTTAGCTTGCAGTGTTACCTCCTTGATAAAAGTTGCCTATTTATAGTTGTGATTTAGGTCTAGCATGATGCACAGTCTCTATAAAACATATCCAGACCGGAGCTTAACTTTGAAGACTTTAGAGGAGCTCATATTTACACCTGAATATTGCTGAATCTCTCATTACTGTCTCTGTAAAACGCTACTTTCTTCTCACTCTTGTTCTCAGATGTCCTATTAAAGATTACGCTAGAGTGAATTCATTGCTCTGCCCTGCCTTTGATGCGAGGTTATGCAAACGGAAAGGATAGCGCTGCGGTGGCGAGACCAGCCAGCCTGCGCGGTGCTAGCTGCTACCACTGCTGTACCAGGCTGAGCTGCTGATAAAATTAAGCTGCAGTTTCAAATAGTCAGAAAGAAAACAATGATTATTTTTGAAACCAGCTCTTATCTGCCTCCTCTTCCTGAGCAATCCCCCAGAAAAACACAGAAGTAGAAATCTAACCAGATTGGCTCTCAGGGAGTTGAGTTTAGGGTTATAGGACTCTTCAAGTGCTAGTCTTTCCCCAGTTGCCCACTGAAACAACCAGAAATATTTCCACCAACTTTACTGGGTGTTAGAATAGGCCCCCCCAAATCCTCATCCTCTGCACAGCAAAAAAAGCTTCAGGCTGTGTGCTTTTCTGGCACAGAAAGGAGATTCTTTCTCCATAGTTCCCTTAATCTCTAAAAGCTTTCAGCCAACCACAAGGGAAGGCGCTGGCCACAGCGTTTGCTCTCTTGGTGTCCTTGACCTGAACCGGGAAAGGAGCCTTTCAGGAAATAAAACCTGAAATCTTTGTCCTTGCTCTGGTCCCACAATAGTGAGTGAGATATCTGCTGACACATGGAGGGGGCTGAAACCTCCCTGTCTGTATAGCATCTCCTGGAGACCAGCAGGGCAGCGGCAACCAGGGTTTGTGGTGATTTGAGCACATCAGCACCCCACGGGAGGACTGGGAGAGGCAGAGCTGCCTCCCACCAGCTGGGAGCTGTGCAAGGGACAGAGGTACCTGGTGAACAGTGGGGGAGATGGAGGTACCCACTCCTCCAGGCTGGGAGCTTCATGCTCTTCACCTCCATCTTGCTCCAGGTCTTTAGGTTTCTGGGTCAAAATGGCCTCCGGTTTGGGGGCAGACCACACTCTAAGGGTTTGGACTGTAGTTTTGGAAGCTGGACTCGTGTCGCAGCTGTAAAACACTTCAGTATGCAGCTGGCCAGGGAACAAAGACGGTCTAGAGCAATCGAGCAAGGAGTGCAGCTGGAGCTGCCGAAAAACATTATAAACAGTTATAAGAACTTGTAAGTGAACCTGATTGAGGATAAAACCCTACAGCTCTCTTTTAAAGTTGATTTTTGTCTCATTCTGTCCTTTCATCCTGCCTTTCATAAACATTGCCCGAAGAGAATAGTTAGTTACGTCTTATCAATAGTTTGACACCTTCATACAATGCTCAAACCGCAGAGATGAGCCCAGCTAAGCATCTGACCATGATCCAGGGGCCTGCTTTGGTTGTGATGGTGGGAAGCAGGGAGGCAGAAGGCTATTTTCTTCTCCTGGCTGCAGAAAGCCACGGTGGTATTCACATCACCTCGCTCTTCCACAGCTGCAAATCCCCCCAGCAGCTCTCACGTTTGTCTGCTGGTAAGCCCTCTGAGAGGGAGCGAATTAGCTCCCGGCAAAGATGCAAGAGAGAGCTTAGAGTTGCATGAAATCTCACCGGGCTTCCCTTACGCGCGTGTGTCCGAAACCCTGCAGCGAGGGATCAGACCCCAGGAAGGCAGGGATCACCGACACGCCTGCACCGGCCTGTCGCCAGCCAGCAAGGCAGCCCTCAGTTGTAATGTCACTGGGAAGAGATGAGATGTGTCCTCTCCCTTTCTTTGTAGGAGTGGTACTTCTTGCTGTATTTGGTGCTTTTTAAGGGTTTGGATTTGCTCAGTACGGTGCAAGGGCTTTTGCTTTGGCAGCTAGGCATTGAGTCACCAGTTGCTTTCAGTAGCTTGTGGATCCCCCTGGCAAACCTTGAGCGTTTCTATTCTTTTTATACATATATAAAATATATAATTTGTACGTTATTAAAGAGGCTATGACTGTCTCAGCAATTATTTCTTAGCAGATCACGTTACACCTCATGTATCACCATGCAGCATGCGGATACTCTAAAGAGTGCCTTGCTTGCATAACATAGCTTTAATAGCTATAACAAGGCAATTAGTACATCGTTCCACTTGAACTTTAACGTAGTAATTGGCAGTAAGTAATCCCCCTCTGATGCTATACACAGCCCGTGTTGTGAACAAATATCAGAGCAGCCTTGTTTACTAAACGGGAAAAAAAACAGTCACAGCTGCTGATTATGGCCAAGGGGGTGGATTTTAGGTTGATGTTCCATGATGATGAATGTACTGTGGACAGGAGCGCTCTGAGACCTCTCCCTGGATGTGGCATCCCAATCTGCTGCATCTCTCTGGCTCCGAATGAGCCGGGTGTATGGCTCAGTGCTGTGGCCATCCTCAGAGCACGAGGCCGGGGGATCGGCAGCGTTGCACCGCTGTGCTTTTCTGTGCAAGGGAGAGGATGGGGCTTTGGGGTGCTTCCCCCAGGGTGCATTCCCGCATTGGTCGAAGCAGGAGACCCTGCTTCGGCAGCTCTCCCGGGACGACTCCTGCCACCACTGAGCTGGGCCAGAGTGGGATCAAAATGCTCCATCTCACCGGTGTCTATCAGTAAGTGCTTGTCCCTTGTGGGTGCTTTGGCCCGGATGCTCCGCACCGATGGTAGGCACAGTGTGGTCGCACCACCTAAACCAGTTTTGTACATGATGCCGCGGGGGAGGGGACAGATTTACCCCCTGGCGTGGCACTGACAGGCGCAGAAGAGACTCTTATTTCATCCTCTCTGCCAGAGAGAGATTGGCTTTGAAAAGGGGACATTTAGACAGCAGAGGTCCTTTTGATATCCAATGAATCAGAGCCATGATATCAATGAAAGCGGCCAGCAAAGCCAGAGCAGAATAACAATTGCCGCTTGGCACGGAGCGCTTAACCCCAACCACTTCTGAATTCCACAGTGAGTTTCCCATCCTCTGTTGCAGCACGGTCGGTGGGGAAAAACCGGCTTTAATGCAGCTTTGTGATTTTAAGTTCTACATCTAATGTAGAACTAATGTAGCTCTAATGTAGAACTTAAATGTGCTGTAATACCTAATAGATCCCATACAGGGGAAAAGCATTTGTTTCCGGTGGTGACCGGAGGGGATACCAGCAGACCGCTCCTCCAGCACCAGGAGCTGAGCCGCGCTGCCCATGCATGCTCCTGGCTCTCTGGAGACACTGTCGGGAAAGGTCTTCCAGGCTGCCCAAATGATGTTCACGTGAAAAGAAAAGGGGGACGGAGGAAACATTTTAACCCACGTCTTGCCTGATCTCTCCCATGACGGCATCCTGTCCCTGATCCTCCCTTCCAAATCTCTGGAGTGGGGGTGGTTGGTGCATGTCTGCTAGCAACCGTGTCTTCAGCTTTGTGAAACGCGCAGGTACGAAAGGCTGCTTCCCACAGGGAGTTTGTGACCTGGAGCAAACAGGAAATTATATTTTGGACAGTACTACAGCCAATGGGGTTTTCTTGACCCCATGCTTTTGAATGGAAGAGGTTGCAGTATTGTCTACAACCAGATGCGTAATTAACAGTTTATCCATTTTTCTTTTTTTTTTTTTTCAGATTTTTATGATGTGGGCATCATAAAAACATTTCCAATCAGGGAGGGTGAGGAATATGTTTCCCCAACTTCTGAGATAATACTCAAACGGAGTACAGGAACAGGGGCAGTTGCTCAGGGAGCTGGGGGGGGGGGAAAGCAGTGACATTTGGGTGAAAGGCACTGGGGAGTCCCAGGACGCCGTGTCGGAGTCCAGCCTTGCCCCTCGCGAGGAACTTCCCTGCTGCACCGGGTCTGAGAACAGTGAAATTCCTCCTCCAGCACAGGCAGGTGTGGATGGGGAATGCATGACCAGATGGCAAAGCCCCTGGCAGGACTGTGGCGTTGCTGTGTCCCGGGGCAGTGCTTTAGAATCATAGAATTGCTTTGGTTGGAGGAGACCTTTAAGATCATTGAGTCCAACTGTTAACCCACCACTGCCAAGTTAGCACTAAACCATGTCCCCCAGCGCTACAGCTACGTGTCTTTTAAATCCCTCTGGGCATGGTGACTCCACCGCTTCCCTGGGCAGCCTGTTCCAACGCTCAACAACCCCAGCGCGTCCTTCCCTCTGCTGCCAGCCTGGGGGGCTGAAGCCGCACTCGGCCATGCCACCACCACCGCTGCCTCTGTACCGGCAGAAGGATGTGCTGGCTGTGCTCCTGCCGTGTGCCTCAAAAAAAAAAAAAAAAATCCAAAAAACCAAAACCAAAACAAACCAAAAACCAACCCAGAGCCTAATTATTTATTTCCCATCCGAGCATGGCAGGACCTTCTCTGCTTGGTGTGGGTCTGCGGGTGGACATCAGGCGCAACAGGGAGCAGGGCGATAGGAAGGGAAACGTCTGGGGAGCTCCAGGCACTGCTCTCCTTCCACCCAAATTCCTCCGGCAGCTGGATCCCCCACCGCTCCTGTTCATAAAAAGCAAATGACTTCTCAGATTTATTAGTTACCTCCAGGTGCAATTTATCAGTCCCAGGCTGGGCTCTGCCCGGGCAGCTGGGGAGAGGCCCGTGTCTTTGATTAATGTGCTATCCCCCACAATGGTGGCAGATTTCTTACTGCAGTTTAATTCTAACAGATTCTTAAAAATAACAAGAAGCATATTCAGCGAGCTGTTTAAGAGGACGCAGAGCCAAAGCGCGGTTCATTCTCTAAAGCTTTGAAGTATTTACAGAAGGGGCTGAGGAGACCATCATGGAAGCCGGGGAGGGAAAAGGGGGATCTTGCTGTAGGATAGATAACTGGGGAAGGGGGGGGGGGGGGGGGAGGGACAAAATACAACAGCTCGTGATGGAAACATGGAGACTGAGGGGTTTCTTAACAGAAGTAGAACCTATGGGAGGCGAGATCTCAATAAGAATAAGCAAAAAAGGTTAAGGATTGGGCTCTTGCAAACAGAAGGGATTCCTCTAAACAATGCAAATTTTGTTTCTGAAATTGTGAAAGAGCAGAAGGGCATTCAGTGGAAAAAATAAGAAAAACTAGGAAGATGAGGGGGAAAGGAGAAGCCCCCGATCCTTGGGCTGTAGTATGGAAAAACTCCGAAGTTCCATTGAAGCCCTTCCCTTAATGCCGTGTCCTCCACAAACACACAGGACTGCATCAAGAAGGATGCCTTTTCCCATCTTCCGTTTCTTCTCCTTTAGCCACAGCCAAAAATGAAAAAGCTACATATAGACCTACCTTTTGGAGACCAAGCTGAGAGGAACTCTTGATCCTTTGGCTTTTTTTCCGCAGATGGGATTATATTCCCTTTTCTCTCCTTTTCAGCGCTACCAAAGCTGTTTTCTCACAGTTCAGTGTCGGTGCCAGAAAACAAGATGGGCCCACACCAAGGCAAGAGCAGAGCAGTTTGCTGGTTTGCAGTGGGTTAGAATGCTGGACCAAGATGGTTTGCAAAAACTCCACCAGCATCATCTTGTCCCCTCTGTGCCTGCGTCGGCTGCTGACAGCCCTCCTAGGTGCAGCGGTTTAGATTTCAGCATGACAAAGTGTTTTCACACCCTTGTTAAGGAAGAACATCATAACCCAGTTAAAGGGCAGTGTACTCCAAGCTTTCGATGCATATTTATGCCGTCTATTTTAGGTATATACTTTCACATCTTTCTATATGGTCAGTGCAAAAAAAAAAAAAAAAAAAAGAGACATGCGTCTCCAAAAGGTGACTCGCAACACCTAAAATAGATTGCTGTTCTCAGATATCCTCTCTCTGCACTAATTATAGCAGGAGGCTGGAGATGTTAAGCTCCTGGTTTCAGCACGTGAAGGTTGATGCATGCAGGAGAGAGCAATAATAACCTCTTTGTTTTCCTTGACGCGGGGAGTGAGATGGCCGGCGTGCGTGCGGGTTATCTGCCGCCCAGCTCCCCGGTTTACAGCCTCACTGCGCTCTCTCCGTATGCTCCCGAGAAGGGTGTTGAAGCCCACACGGGCGCTCGCAGACTTGTTCAGGCTGCTGGTCTGCTCTCCTGCTCTCTCTCTGTACCCCCCACGCGTGGCCATCGGGGCCGGCGGAGCTGCTGCTAGCCGGGACGCCTCCTCCAGTAGCGTAGGAGCGCGGGTCACAGTGCCCACCCAGGTCACAGCGGTACTGCTGCACAAAGCCACACAGGGAGTGAGCTGAGATGCCTGGCTCCGAGCATCTCCCCCAGAAAGGCGGAGAAACCCACTGTGGTCTCCCCTCGTGTCACAGTACCGCATTCTCAGCTGTGTAAGAGCAAAGTTGTTTTTGAGAAGGATGCATAAAAACACTAACATGTGGAGTGAGCCTGAGACTCGGGGTTGACATTTACTTGCTTTCCTGCTGGTGGAAAGAGAACCAAACGGTGTGCCTGTGGGCAAGGACACAAGAGCATGGGGTGGATTTGCCCCATCACGTTCATCCTTTAGAGCAGGGATGCCGCAGCTCGGAGGGGCGCAGCCTGGGGTTTCTCCTTCCCCTTATCCTCACTTTGTATAGCCATCTTTGCAGCCACCGCTGAAAATTAACCCCCGAGTTAGCCATTTGTAAACCAAGCTGACAGAAAATTGCTGGCTTTGTGCTGAAGAAGTCATTACCTTAAGCTTTATTGCCGTGTGCAGAGTTTACTTGTGACAAAGTAAATGTGCAGAGATGTCTGCAAATAGGGCTGGGATATTGCTGCGTTAACAGCTCCATGGTAAGCTATCAATCAGCACAACGGTGTGTAAGAAACCATTAGAAGCCACTGTTGAAAACGCAGAGTCTCCCACACACGTGCGCACACGTGCGAGCTCTGCCCCCCACCAGCAGGTTCTTCCATCGCTGCTCTCCTGGTTGAGCAAAGCCCGTTTCTCATCTGTTTTTTAGAGGATGCTTTGTAGCCCTGATGTGCCATCAGAGATGGTGGTGCCATGTGGGAACAGAGGGTAGTGCGGAGCGCTGGGCCGAGGGTGGCCATCCGAAAGAGCTTGGCTGAACGCGGTGGGACCTTTGGTACCCCTGACACTTTGGATGGAACAGCTTTGCTGTAGAGCTGGTGTGAGAGCCTGGTGTTCGCTGGGGGTTTGGTCCAGTCCATTAACATTATAGCTGTGAAGGGGGAAGAGGTTTGTTTCTGCAACACCAGCACAGAGCTCGTTTAAAATAAACGAGGTAGCAAGATGCACCACTCATGCTACTTGAACTGCAGAAGCTGCGCTGGGAGGAAGAGACTTGTATTGAAAATAAGGCGATGCCTATGAGATTGGTGTGTGTCCTAATGACATAGGTGGTGCCTAGAAAGAGCATCTCCCTTCCACCCGCTGTTCTCCTGGCTGCTGCTTAGAAGTTTCTGGCAACCAGGCCGGCCTGGCTGCAGAGCAGCTGAGCTCTCCTCCAGCTCCCAGAGCTCTGGCAAGCGGGAGATGTGGGTTTCTGGCTTATCTGTGTTTTCTCAGGGTGGCCGACAGCCTGCCTTCACGTCGTCTGAGCACTTCAGGATGTCTGGAACTTTTTATGTGCTTCTTCCCTAGGAGTCAGCCCCCTGCTCCTGATGCAGTTTTGTTTTTTGCCAAAACTGTGGCAGCCCACTGCAAGCACATATTTCTGGCCTTTTCCGGATTCTGCCACTTGTGGGAGTGATAAGGTCAGACAGGGAATAAAAACGCATCGCCGGGGGTCACCGGAGGGGCAGACCGGAGGAATTTCCCAGGCGTTGGCTGTGCAGGGCTGGACCGCTGCGCTCCAGCGAGGGGCAGCAACCCAGGAAGCCGGAGCCCCGTGCTTGCCATTTTATAGCGACTGCTTCTTCCGGGACAGCAGAGCTGCTCGGGGGCTTTTGCAGGTGCTGCAGCTTCGGGTGGTGTGGGAAGGGAAAGGGGAGGGTTGAGAGGCGACACCATAAATCAGACGATGCCGCAGATTTCCTCCCTCGCAGTCCTCCTCCTCACAGCTCTCGCCTCTCCTGTGCCCAGACCTTGCAAGGTTTTGTACAGGCTGATAAGGTCGAGTTTCCCCATAACGAAACCCTGCCGCTGGCCTGACAGACTTGGTGCCAATCCCACCACTTCCAATCCCACCACTTGCACCAGGAGGGGAACACACAGAGCTTTTTTTTTTTTTTTTTTTTGCTTCCTCTCAGCCTTGGCTTGGGAGTACCCATGGCTCTGTTTGGTGCTGGGGAAGGGGTTTATTTTTTTTTGCTCACTCTTCAGCTGCCCTTTTCCTGCAGGCAAGTCCCTTTGGCGTGCCGAGGGAATGGCACCCGGCCACCCTGCACGGGGAGCATCCAGCTGTAACTCGGCATTGACTCCCTCCGTCCCTGGGCTCCCGGAGCAGCGCTGCCCTTACAGCCAGGCAGCCGGCTCTCGCCGGGGAGCGAGCCATGGCGATTTTGACCCAGAGCGCGCAAAGTTCCCCGCTGACATGGAACTTGTCCTTTTCATCCACAACCATAGCATCCCTACGAGCCCGACTAGCCCGACTCCCGTGGTGCCAACCCGAGAGCTGCATCCCCCTTCCAGTTTCTCCTCTCTGCAAAGCTCCCTGCCCCCTGCCCGAGCCCGCGGCTCTGGTGCCGGCAGTCTCCCGTCTGCTCACCCCTTATCAGTGGGAAGCAAAAGGGCTCCCCTGGGGCCTCTGCCGAGCCACCAGGCGCCTCCTCCCATCACCGCAGATTGTTGGCAGAGCACACAGAGAGCTCTGAGGGACCCCAAGGCACGGCTGAAGCGCAGCGGCACGGGGAGCCAGGAGACAGCCCCCCAACATTCCCTGCTCCGAGGGGGTGGGGAGGACAGCCAGCAGCTCCTGGATCCCCACCTGGGGTGGGGACATCAGCTTGCCAGTGCCAGCAGAGAGGGCTCTGGCGTGCTCCCTGCCCAGGCTCCGCGAGGGATGGTCCTTCCCTGGGAAATGGTGCCCAGGCAGCGGCTGCCCTGAGGCGTGCGACGGCAGGAGCTGCCGGGGAACCTTCCCATCACAGCCTTTATGTCAGAAAATGCTTACCTTTCCCTTCCAAAACTCAGCTCAGTGAGATAAATATCCTGAATTGACACATTGCAGTTGCAATGTTAAAACAGAAATGTTTTTTTTTTCCTTTTTTAATTTGAGATTACTTTGTGAGTTGAAACTTCAGTTAATTGTTACCAAAAGCACTTAGAGAATAACCCAGGGGCTCTATGGCTGCTGGGTTAAACTGAACCTGCTCTGCTCTGGGGCTGTGTGTCTGGGTTTCTGGGGACTTCAGGAAAACCGTCCCGAGGGCTGGGGTCTGAGGGATCTGCGATGGCTCTTCCCCTTGTGGATTCTCCAGTGTCTAATCAAGGCTGAGCACATGCTGCAGCCTTTTGTTCAGTTGAGGTTACTCATATAACATCTCTTTCCTTCACATGGATGTCTATTTTTGCAAACCTTTGAGGAACTGAATCGTCTCTGAGGCTGTTATCTCTCTGTCAAATTTGGCTGAAATTGCTCAATGAGTTCAAAGTTATTGAGGGAGACACAGACAGTGTGAATATATGAGCGATAGGAAATCAGACTGACAGGCTGAAATAAGAAATACTTTAAAATTGTCAAAATAAAAAGCCTTCCCAGTGGTCTGACCTGACTTTTTGCCCAGATTATTGATTCCTAAAGCCTCCCGAGGTCTGGCCGGCTACCCCAGCCCCAAGGCGCTCCCGAGACCCCACGTCAGAAAGCAAAGCACCAGCTGTGCTGATGGTACTCGGGGACCCTTGGGATTAGCGAGAGTCTTGGCACCAGCTTTTCTTCTGGCCTCTCAAGTCTGGGAGAGTGGAAGCCCATGGCCAGACGCCCATCCATGCCATTACCGACCCACACCGAGAGGAGATTGCAAGACAAACTGGTTTGATTTGTGCTTCCTTTTGTCAAATGCCTTTGATTGAAAAGGGATCTGACACCAGTTAATTAGACACAGGTGCAGGTTAGAAAAACAGTTGCAATAATGAATCTCGTTTTACTGGTCCCTGTTGCTGTTTCAGTGGTACTATCGCAGCCATTCACAGGATGGTTAATCTTTTAGCTAGCGCTTTAAGCACTTTGTGCAGGGAGCTACACACCATCAAAAAGAATGAACAACCCTGTTTCTCTTCCCTATCGTGGCTATCAACCAGAGCTGTCTTTGGCATAGCTTGTCGGTTGATTTCTGGTTGAACATTAGAGGCAGAATTCATCTGTCCAAATGTAGACATCTAATTGTGGATGTCTACATCTGAGTTACTTGTCTAGACTCTTGTTTATAGGAAAGAAATGGGCACCCCAAGGACATGAGTCATTGTATGCTAGAGTAAATGTCTGAAATAGGTCAGATGAATCATTCTCTAAATGGGCCTCTTTCTCTTCTGTGACTATAAAGGGAGTCCAGAGTCACCAGGCTGAGAAGAACAGAGAGATGTCTCTAACGTACATTAAGATGCGTCCCGTGTCAGATATGTTTCTGGATATTTGTAGTTAGCTGCTCTTCTGTTTGCACATTTCTGACATCCTCTGTCCACTTCTCGCTCTTCCCATTATAAATTAACCTGGGACTGAGATGCCATTTTTTCCCTGTCGCTTCCACTGTAGTTCCATCGAGAACGCGTCCCAAGCACCTGCCTCTCCCCTCTTCTCAGTGTCGTCAGACTGGAGTCACCCTTATTCCAAACCTACGGCTGGGGCTCTGCTTTATCCTCTTGTGCATCCCTCCTTTTCCCTCTCCAGCAAAACGCTGCCGGGGACCTGCTTTCCCTGCAGCCAGGTACAGGCGCTGCTTTGTCCTTCCACGTGGGCCATCTGCAAACCTTCCAGCTATCCTCATGTTCCCTAGGCCAACACGACCTGCTCTTGTTTCCTCAAAATTTTCTTAAGTTGCTGATAAGCAGCCAGAGTCCCCACCTGGGCTTCGGTTATTGCCTTTTTCCATCTCTGCTATATCTGCTCGGGTGGGCACCTGACCGAGAGGGACTCGCAGCAGCGTAGTGTCACCACTGCTCAGATGAACTGCCATAACGGACTTGTGTTGAGACGCTGTCTCAGCTGGGAGGTCAGGGGTATTAACCTGAACCTCCGTCACTGATTTACTCCCATCTTAGTGCTGTTTGTTGAACAAAAGAAACGTACAGGAGTTCCAAATCTGTCCAACCAGGCTTGGAGCCTAGTCCTAGAAATGTAGCATTATTTTAACAAAACCAACGCTGTGCTGATAAATGGGATAGTGGGAGGAGGAAAAGAAACTATTCATAACACACGGTGGAGGCGATGAGGGAGGGAAGAAAAGAAAACTGAAGAGTGCAGATAAGATTTTTGCTGCAGGTGTTTTCTCAAGTTTTGGCTAGGAGACAAAGGAAAACCCACAGACCATCCAGATAAGCCCATTAGTCAGGTTAACTGAGCACTGTTTCATTTCTCAGTAGTGTTATCTGAGCCCTCTGGCCTCAGCAAAATCCCAACTTTATTCTTTTCTCAAATAGTATTTTATTAAAAAATCCTCTCTGTGTGAGAGGATTTTTAAACACGTTGTTACCTGGGAATACTTTCAAATGCTGGCGAGGCGAGCCACATCCTCGTGTAGGACATGGATGCACCTATGGTTTCTTGTCCCTCAGTGGTATTGACTTCAACTGTAGTTGGTTAGATCGAGCCCTGGATCCACATGTCCAGCTCTGACCTTTTTGAGACTCAGCCCCTTGCACCCAGAGCTGGTGAGGGCTGAGGGACGTGGGACCAGATTATGGGCTCTGTGAGTGGCTCGGGAGGAAAGAAGAAACAGCCCTCTCCCCTGGAGACCTGAGCACCAAGAAAGGTTGTCAGGCAGCAACTGCCTTTCTCGGCATGGGAAACAGCCGGGACTGGAAGCCGTTGGATGAGGTGCAACAACCTTTCTGGGCAGTTTGGCTGAGTGCTTGAGTGAGGAACCTGGCTGAACTTCCTACCAGAGGAGTTAAATTATGTATCATAATACATATGTTCCTGAGAACTGGGCACACACGAGCACTTGCTGGAGATGAAAGCTGATGGAACATGCAAACTGAAACCACAGCGAGCCTCACTCTGCTCTGAACCGTTTCCCGCTAGGAAGCTCCTTGCGGCAGCAGCCAGCCTTTCTATTTGCTCTGCAGAGCGCTGCCCGTTTGTGTGCGGCTCTGTGGCAGCAGGCACTCCAGGGTGCTGCTCCCTGCTCAGCACTCATTGCTAACAGTAATCAGAGTCGGGATGACTCAGAGGTGTTTTCCTTTTCATCACACAGGTTCAAGATCAACCTAGTTTAACAAGGAGCAAAAGTCCTCCTTCGGCTGACGGTGCTCTGATATGAGTTGCCGGTTCCTGCCTGGTTCCTGGTAGGCTGATGCCCACTTTGTGGAAAGACCCATCTTGACACCCTGACCAGAAAGGCTGACGTTTGACTGCCTTAGCTGCCCAGCATAAGGTCATACATACCTCCCACTGGATAACGATGCTTGTCAGGACAGATCTTCCCTGCTCTTACACCATTCCCCACCTCTTTGTCTAACTCAGGTCTTCTCTTGATATCTTACGGGCGCCTCTGTGTTTTCTTCCTATATCCAGAGTTAACCTTACAACTAAAGCTCAGCAAATCTCTTTAAACCCATTTGTTCCTGGAAGCTCTCTCACTGCAATGATACCTATGTGTGCTATTGCCCTGCAAATACTGCGTTAGAGATTTTCACCGACGCCAAGAGATGTCATTACTGAAAGTGAAGCAGATGGTGGAGAGAGACGGAAGTAATACTACGGAGATTTTCCCAAGGTGTCATGTGTTTTTGAGGAATTATGAAGCACTCGAATGGCTCACCTGAGGAGGCTATAAGAACTCCACCTCAGGAAGGTCTTTAAGAACAATGAACGTTTGTCAGGGATGACTTCATTACCCAGTCCTTCCCTGGAGAAGGAGATGAATGACGCAGTTTCCTGAGGTCCATCCCAATCCCAGGAAACCCAAGCAAGAAACTCAACGGGTTTAGCAACGGAGAGGAAACGTTCAAGAAAAGAATGTGTCTCAGATTCAGAGCTGATTTCAGCAGTAGTGCTGAGTTTGACTGGAGCAGATCCTGCCTCGTTCGGCATTTGAAATGCTCAGGCAACAAATTATACCTGATTCTCACGGCAGGAGGAAATCAGAGTGCAGTCTCCTTGGGGCAGAGCACGTGGGAGCTTGCTTTTTGTTCTGTCTGGTCCATGCTGGGGCAAAATACAAGCAACACTTGACATTTCCTCCTAGCGTTTAGATACTTCTTAAAAAACAATAGTGGTATTAGGTAGGGAGCAGTGGCTAGGCTCAGTCTGATCCTAGGTTAATTTGCATTAAGTGCTTTTCAATTCTTTCTCTTTAATATCGTTCTCACGCCTAGCCTGTGTGTTGCTCACTTCCTCTGGTGGAGAAGTGAGAAGCACATGCAGCGGAAACCGAGCAAGCCAATAAAAATGATGTGGCAGAGGGAAAGAGAGGAACACTGCAAACAATCCCTGTTTTGGCTGATAAAGGCATCCTCAGGAAGCTTGCACGTTGTAGGAGTCTGTCATTTTGCTGGGCTGGGGAGAGGAATGGCAGAAAAATATATGCACAAAATAAGCGTTTCCGCTTATTTGATTTCCATAATATTTTAGTACTCGTTCTGCTTTTGCACAAGGTGAGGCAGAGATCCAGGTCCCCTGATGCTTTGACAGGGATGCGGGACTTCCAGTGTCCTCTTACTGTGGTCTCCAGCTGTGGAAAGCTGACCTGGAGTGAAGTGGGGGAAGAGGATGCTCTTATGCAGGTGATGCTACCTTATTTTCCAGCTTGTATTTTCCCCAAGCCAGGTGACGCGTTACCAGAGGGATGTCCTTTCTGAACTTCTGCAGTTACTTAATAGGCACTGACCAACACGGTCAGTGAAATCACACCCTGGGGTGTCACGTTGTGCACCACAACCATGTGCTGCCGAGTCAGTAGGACACCAGTGGAGAACTCTGGCTGGTCCCAGGCCCTCGCTGAAGGTCCAGCCCTCGGCCAGGCAGGCTGCTGCGTCAGGCTGTGTGGTTTTCACCCACTTCAAACGGTGTAAGTGGCAATGGCGCTTGTAGCGACATGGCATCGGAAATCCCCAACATGCAATCGCACGAGAAGGTCACAGCTCAGTCAGAACAGCACATTAAACATTAAACGCTCCATTTATACGCACTAGCGGCGTCATGCCAAGATGAATCCGAAATGATTAAATCTCCAGCCGTGTCGGTTCCTTTCACAGCAACATAAAACATTTTGCTCCGCCAGTCAATGCGATGATGTTGTGCCGAGGACAACGGACTTGGGCTCTGAGTCGTGTTCATCTCAGCGATTTGTCATTAAAATGCATCTCTGGCTGAGATGCGCTACTGGGGTTCCCGGAGGTTCAAGCTGCCACTTGGTTAAGATGCATAGCGGTTTCCACTGGCCAGATGACTCACCTCAGCCTCTCTCGTCACCCGAGCGAGACAAAGGCAATTGGAAGGCAGAGAAGAAAATAACAAACTGTTGACCACATCGTAAATCCAAAGACGTGGCAACAACAGGGCTTAGTTCATTCATGCAGGAAATACTGTAAATGAAACCACAGTGTTTGGATACAGCGTCTGCTGAGGGGGAAATCTCCTTTGGTAGCTTGCACCTGCTAGATATAAAAAGAAAAGGACTGGATTTCTTAATTTTGCAGGAGTCTGTTAGGCAGCATATTTGTAACTTCAGTAAAATGGCAAAAATTGGTAAATAAAAAGAACCCTGCAAGAAGAAGAAATTTATTTCTGGATCTGATCAGAGCAAAGCTCGTAATCTTTGCTCATCTGTAATAGAATTGCTACCTGGATGCCGCGTCTACGGGCCCAGGACCTAACGCTTCATTCAGTAATGCTTTGTTCAGTCCATACTCAAATGGAAAACTGCCAGGAAAGGGGAAGAAGCCTCACTGCTTTTCTCTTTCCTTGATAGGAAAAAAAAAAAAGAAAAAGAGATACTCAGACCAATTGTTCTCCTTTGCTTTTTGTGCTCCTCAGGTGCGGGAGCACATGAAGACTGCCTCGTAACCCCCGAAGCAGGCATTTCTGAACAGCAGTACCCCGAGAGCAGGGAGGACAGGGCAAGATGCGGTACGAGATTACACAGAGGGGGAGTACTGCCATCGACCTGAGCGGCCTCCAGCTGTTGGCTGATGTTTTGGAGATTGTTTTCAGTGGGTACAGATGAGCCCAACCCTCTGACTGCTCTCCTGTGTGCCTGTGAGTTCTAAGCAGAGTGGCAGAGCGTGAATCCCGGCCAGATTGAGCAGAATTGAAAACGACGTGGTGGAAAAGAGGTTCCCAGAGGCTCTGGTGACGTACGCCCATCCCACCTTTCAGTACTGTCCTGAAGGCTGCAGTCCTTGGCCTTCTCTGTGATCCACCCTGCTCTTCAACCTCGCTTAAAAAATTCCTGCTAATTGCATAGCTGGCCCAGCTGTGGCTAGCAGGCACGCATGCCACAGGTGGGTGAGGTTCACTGTGTGAAGGACAAATCTGACCTTGAGGCCAGCCTGGAGAGTATCACCAATAGCACTCAACGTAAGCGGTGCCGCCACAAAAAATGCAGCATACCGAGTGCAGACGGTGTGCCCAAGTACTGAGCTGCCGTGCCACAGCGAACCCACGTCCGGTGCAGCCCCAGGAACTATTTTGCATAGCGGTCTAAAGACCGGACAACATGAAAAAGCAGATCTGCCAGCGCTCAGAGGGGTCCAAATGTTTAGAAATTTGAGCAGCTGACCTTCACGTAACACCTAAAGCTCTTTTTACAAATCTGCCCGCTTGTTTCGTGATAGGAACCAGTAGCAGAGGGAAGCCTGCTTCATTTATAACTCAAAGGCCTCAGGGCTTAAAGTAACAGCAGAAACAAGTTCTGCAAAAGGCTCTGGGAGAGAGCCTGCAGAATTTCCCTGCGAAGGCACCCCGTCTCAGACAGAGCTTTGAAGAGGACCAGCTCCATTTTCACTTGAGGTCCCCAAAGAAGATTTGAAAGGCTTTAAGCTTCAAACAAACAAAACCCGATAGGAGCAGGTTTTATTAGAATAAAACCAGGGACGTTAACCTTTGCAAATGGAGAAAATGCAAAGTAGCTGTCTCTGCCCTCCCTGTCCTCCGTCTGCCTGAAAACGTGGTTTTGCTTCCAGAACTGGTTTTAACTTGGTGACTGTCTGCGCTGCAGCAAACTGCCAGGGAGCTTCCCTCCACCGCCGGCAAGGCCCGGCTGTCTGCCCTCGGCAGCCTCCGCCTCCCTTTGCCCGGGGCGCGCTGGCGCCCTGCAGAAACTCCTCCCCAGGGCAGCAGAGGTCATCACAGAATCACAGAACGGTTGGGTTGGAAGGGGCCTTTCAAGGCCGTCTAGTCCAACCCCCTGCGATGAGAGGGACATCTTCAACTAGATCAGGTTGCTCAGAGACCCATCCAACCTCACCTTGAATGTTCCCGGGATGGGGCATCTCCCACCTCTCTGGGCGACACGGGCCTGTGTTACACCACCTTCAGCGCAAAAAATGTCTCCCTTGTATCTAGTCTGTATCTACCCTCTTTTAGTTTGAAGCCATTACCCCTTGTCCTAGCACAACAGCCCTGCTAAAACATTTGTCCCCGAAAGTTTGTCTGCCAGACGTTTGGCTGGGTGCCCAGCTGGCCTCTTCTTCGCAAAGGAGAAAAATACTGTCATCAAGAAGGAAGCAAAACCCCGTGTACCGAGTGCCACGCTGTTGGAATGGAGAGCTGCTGATGGGAAACGCGTACCACAATAGCACACTTAGGAGCAGGGTGTCTAGAAATTTGGCAGGAAACCTCCTCTGCAGACTGGCTTGCGATCAGGAGATAGTCGCGCAAGCATCAAAGGAAGGGAAATTGGCATCTCGGTTTCATTTCTGTGGCTGTAGTTGAGTCAGCCTGGTGCGACGCGCACGTTGCTGCCTCACCACTGGAGCGGCAGCGCTCTCTCCCCTCGCCTCTCTCCTGGCACCGAGATCTCACAGGTGTCTCCAGCAGTGCCTCAGTATTTCAGTTGCCTATTTGTTAATAAAGCTAGAGGCTTTGAAAAGTCCTGTCTGACTTAATCCCTATTGATCACAGATCCGAGAGCCCTGATGTGAAGGAATTTTAAATTTCCAGCCGCTGGCTGTTTAACAACTTCTGACTTCAAAAGCTCTAGGAGCCTTCTTCTCCTTTTAAATACACTTTGCACTTACGGAAAATATCGTCGGTCCCTCATTAATGTGTACTTCTCCCATAATTAGACAAGTGTTTGTAGTGCGAACGCTCAGTTCTTGTGCCACGTGAACGTTCACGAAATCAATAGGCAATAAGCAACGTCCATTTCTGATCTTTATAGAAGTCATTTGCTGCAAGGGCAACAACTTCTCAGTTTCACAACGGAGATGTAAAATGGATGGTCTTAAAAAACACGCAAGCCTCCAGCAGCCCCTTGTCCCCACATAAACCGGCGCATATTTTCCGGTGCAAGGTACAGAAAAGCCCAGGGCCTTTTTTTTTTTTTTGTTTTCTCTCAACGCTGGCCCTTACAGGGTCCAGGAGCAGGGGAGGTTTTCGGTAGTGAGCTGCACTGCTCCTGCTGCCAGCCCTGGCAAACGAGGGGCTCGTCAGGGCTGTGCTGGGGGTCTGACCTCAGGCAGGTGGCAGCAGGGCTGACCTCCGTCTCCTGCTTTCTGTTCTTGGGGGTCTCGCGCGCAGAGCTCTTGTCCTGGCACCGCGGAGGGCACCGCTGCTCCCAGCCGCCCCGCGTGGCACCGGCACCCCGTCCCTCCTTCCCCGGGCACGCGGAGCTCGGCTGGTCCCCAGGCAAGCTGAGGAGCTGGCAGAGGCCTCTCCAGCACAGAGGGCGACAGACTTGAGTTATAGCCCTGAGCCGAGGAGTACGAAGGAAGCTGGAAATGATGACGGAGCGTACTGGGGAGGTTGAGTAGCGGAGAGACTGCAGGAACCATGCTAATCCCTGGGGAGCTCAAGCCGTATAATTTACACGGGTTTATGCCTGAACTTACCTTCGCAGTCATGCTCTTGGAAGAGAGTTTACTTAAAACGGAGGGGATACATAAATCTCTGGGGCTAAAAGAGAGGCTGAGCAGAGTCAGGTTTATAGGGCGGAGATTTGCACGCCTTCAGATGGCCGCAGCCCTCCTGCGTACGGTGGGCACGGAGGAGCGAGGGGAGGCAAATCCGGCGGCTTTGCCCGGCGCTGGCCCGAGCAGTGTGTGTCGGGAGGGGGGTGCGACCGCAGGGACGGCAGGGGACGTGGTACCTGGTGATGCTCGACGGGAAGTGGTGTGAGTGGGGGTTACAGCCTCTGGAGACAGTTATTCTGGATGCAAATGTCTGGGGGAGCTTTGTGAAGGTTCTCACATAAAATTGAGGCTTGCTGCTTCTGAGCTTTGGTTTTTGTTTTGGGGGTTTTTTTTCTGGTTTTGTCAAAAAGAGAAAAGAAAAAGTTCTTCCCTGCCCATGCCTCCCCTTACCAGATCGCTGGGGCAACTAAAGAAAGTGAACTAAAAATGCATGCAAAGCACAATGTACACCTTCCAGCTTCTGAAAGCAATGCAGTGGGGGTCCCAGACACAACAGCTTTCTTCACTGCCCAGTTCTGACTCACCCTCCTTCTGGAGAAGTCATGAGACATAGTGAAACCCCGTGGTCTCAAACTGTTTACAAAATGTGCAGGAAGGCATTAGTCCAACAAACTTTATACTGTTTTTTTGGTACTGAGACACACTCAGCTGTGCAGCCTGAGACAGAAAACCAAAAGGCTGTGGGTGGAGCGAAGCGGGAAGCTGCACCGAGCTCCACAGAGCTGCCTGCAAGCCTGGGACCAGCGCTGGGTGTGGAAAAGTTCTCCAGTGATCCTGAATCACGCTTCTCCTCGAAGGTGGCAGAAAAAACTGGCACCGAGCTGATACTCAGGTTTTTTTCCTCCAATTACGTTATTTTCAGATACATGTGAACAAAAGGCAGTGAGACACAATCCAGTGGCTTTTCACCTCAACCTGTGGTTCAGGATGAAATAGTCGCCGCGCTCGCTTTCAGGTAATTTGGAGAGGAGGCTTCTCCCACAGTATGTTGGAGGGGGAGAAAGTTGCTGGAGTTACACTCACGCTGGAGTGCATCTTCAGTGGACAAGGGACTGGGGAGCTCTAACGTGCAAGCTGGCGCTCGCCGCTCTAACGGCGGTCCCTGCAGGGATGGGGCCGTTTGTGCATGCACACCCTTGCACCAGGCGTGCATCGCTCCGGCGCTTGCGCCAAGCTGCTCTGCCCCGAAGGTCAGGTTTCCTTCTATCACGCAGCATTGTAATGGCCTTTGGATATCTTTCTAAACCTGAGCTTGTGTCTTGATGAAACTTTTGACAGGCCGTAAATAACAGGGGCTTTATTTATTCATGTCAGATGGGACTGAAGCGCTCCTGCTTTCTTGTTTATCCTGCCAAGATGGTAAATGAAAAAATGGACTTTCTCTTTGACCTTGGTTTTGGTTCATGCTGTAGATCCCCAAAGAAGAAAATATCTCAGTAGTAAGTGTCTTATTAACAGAAAGCATCTGCGGAAGGAAGAACAATGTGTTCTGGCCCAATCTCACAGCTGTGGCTACCAGCTGTGACAGCCCTGTTGTTCCAGCGTTGCCTTTACTACATTATTTCAGTGGTAGCTTTAAAGAAGAGAGAGACGAGCCCACGGGGAGTCTGGCTTAGAAACAACCTGCTGCAGTCTAGAGAAAAACTCTTGGGTCTGTGAAGGACTCTGGCAGCCCAGGGGGTAAGCCAACACTTGGCTCCAGGGCCCTCGCAGGCAAGCCAGGGAATGCTGGAAAGCCTGGCCGGCGGAGATGCGTTTAGGAGCAGGAATGAAGCACGTGCCTTGCAACCACATAAGGTGTATAAAGCCTTTGGCCAGACGCTAGGTGTCTCTTTGGAGATCGTTACTGCTCTCTTTTCTATGACTTTTGGATTTTTAACACTTAAGTTTGATTTTAAGTATTGGGAAATGTTCAAAGGTCTTTGGCATGGATCCTGAATGGCTTTTTCCCAAATAACTGTGCTCCTCAAGTTATCTGTGACTGCTGCGGGCTTGGGCTGTAGGTAGTTCTTTCCAGTACTGTCCTCCTTTGAAGCAAGGACTGCACAGAATATTCGGCACCTACTGAAGATGGGAACATCTTACTATCTGTAGACTATTTGCCCCACCTGTTCCTCTGCTTTGTCCACATGCTGTTGGCTCTCCTCTTGGGAGCTAATTCAAAGCAGGTATGAGGAAGATCTGCTCTCCTGGGATCTCTGCCTCGGTGGCCTGGCAGCTTGGGCGGAGATGAAATGATTGTCTGCACCCGTTGGCCCACGGCTGCTCTTTACACATTTTGGGTGCTGTTTTTTTCACGAGCTGGTCCTTGAACATTCTTCAGGTAAAACATAATACAAACAAACAAGTGAAAACACATTCCCCTCACCTCCACCCCAATAAAACCTGTTGTATAACCCTTTCTCTCACATAACCCATCTGACTCCCAAGAACAAATGTCCCTAATTTCTTCTGGATGGTAGGCTTTGTGGAGATTTAAGGGGCAATTTCTCTCTCTTTTTCTTTAGCTCTCACAAAGTATTACAATAAGGAACTGTAGTGACAGACAATGCTTAAAGGCATGGTTTAGAAGCGATTCATCTGTGAAACACGGTGTAGCATATTTTATTGTATTTTAGCTAGTAAAAGCTGTGCATTCTAGCCCAGCTCTGTCCTACTGCACGGTAAATTATACTTACGGGAATCCCAGCCACCTAGCTGAAAATAAGTAACCTCTATACAAGAGTTAATGCGGTAGATTTGTACTCAGACATGTATTTGTAAAATATTTAAGCTGCATGAAAAGGGCGTCTGGAGGAAGATATGATTACAGGATCACATAAGTGCGGCACAGTGCTGTCATGTTTTAAGGTTAAAGAGCAATGATTAGGCGCTGGTGGCTGACACCGCGCATGGAGGAAGGGGAGCCCTTTCGAAGGCTAAGCGGGGCAGGAGAGAATGGGGAACAGGCTGAGTCTCACATCTGCTGCCCCAGCTGCAAGACGGCCCCAGCGTGAAGGACGGTGTGTTCGCTGCTTCTGGGACGCTCCTATATCGTTTTCTTATGGCAGGAGAAAAGAGCTATGGGAAATTGCTTTCCTGTGGTTCATGCCTTTTGCCTGCTACATTCCAGTCAGAAAAGCACAGATGATCCAGAGATGCTCTTCTCAACTTTATAGCAGTAGCTTGTCATTCCAAGGCTGCAAGTGCTTCCAAAAGCACACCGCAGTTTCACAAGCTCTCCAACGTATCTGGGCAGTGCCTTGTAGCCTCTTGGCACAAAGCAGTTCCCTCTGCTAGTGCAACAGCTTTTGGGAAAGCAGAAAAGCAAGGTATCGGTCCTTATAGTAGAGAGGCTGACTTAGACCTGCAGAAAAAACCCCACGCGTCTCTGCAGCATGGCCACAAAGCTCTACGGAGTTTTAAACAAGCCCAACTCGAATCTTCTATAGGCTGCAGTCTTTTATTCTCATACTGCCAGCAGTTTTCCAGCCAAAAGGAAAGGAGGACACGCTCAGGTACTACAGTACAAGGTAAAGTATTGGAAATTTTCGATTGCTGATGCCTTTCCCGAAATCCCACACAATCTAAATAAGCTCCAATTCCCTGCAGCATTTTAGCAGCCTTCCATTGACTTCACTGAGCTCCAAGCACATGTTTAAACTTAAGTACATGCTTGAGTTTTGCTGAATCATACAGCAAATAAAATATGCAGAGCTGGTCTTTAATATAACCCACTGATTCATGTGAAAACTACACATTTCCCGCAAAGCCTACTTTGAGTTAATTAATGGGCATTAAGGACTCACATTTTTCTAGTGAAGAAGGGCCCCAAGGGATCGCAGCAATTTGTGTTCGTACCCTGAACGATACCAGTGCAATCTTCCCATGGAGACAAAGCCCCAAGCGCTCCCTCTGCGATAACCAAGCACTTGCATTTGATGGATGGGTTATCGCTGCCTGTGACACCCCGTGGGTCAGGAGGGAGGCCCTGGCCTCTGACCCGTCCCTTTCATCCCCTCTGGCTGGAAGTGTGCCCACCGCAACAGCGGTTTTGGGGGGGCACGAGGAGTGCCTGCACCCTGGGGGAAGCAAGAAGGGGAGCGGAGGCTCTGCCTTCTTGAACTGAGCATTTTACTCAATCGCCCCAACTCCCACTGCTGTTGCTACAACCTTCTTCACGAGCTCGACAAAACGAGGCTATGATCCGTGTCCGCAGAGCACGCCGACCACAGGAAACCCGGGCTATTAATTTATTTCAGTAGCCGAGCCAAATGAATCGGAGCGGTGGGATGTGACGGAGCGCCGCTGGAGCGAGGGACCGCCAGCGCTACGGCAAAGCGTCGCAGGGCCTCGGTAAGGTGGGACTGTCCTGGCGCAGCCCCTGCCGCAGGAGGGAAGGGAGTACTTCTTCAGGAAATAAAGACACAAATTCCCAAAGTGCCGGGACCAGAGCTGGAGCTGAGTGTCGCAATGCAATTTTCTTGATTGCCACTTTGGTGTCCCGGCTTTGTTTGTTTGGCGGCCGAGGTTTTAAAGAAATGAAGCCTGGCAGCTGTGAGCTGAACAGCTCAGCGCTTTCAAGGAAGTTGGAGGGAGCACCAGGCTGGAGAGACCTCCTCCATCAGCAGGTCTGATCCCATGCGTCCCAGGCAGCCACCCCTATAGATCTATCAAGCTCCACCCTAAAACTACATAGGTTCGCCGAGGGTTTCTTTTGTCCTCGGTTTTTACCCCCTACTGCTGCTCTCCCAGGTCTGTTCCAGAAGCTCACTCTGCTGGTGAGAAACTGTTTAATTTCCACTCAGTCTTATGTCAACATTGCCTGGTAGCTGCTTCCCTTCTTTCTGTTTATCCTCCTAGAAATCATCGCTCAGCCCCATTCCCAGCCCTGTGTGGTCCTCTTTCAGCTGGAAAAGGAGGAGATTGTTATGGGAAGCACTGGAGCAATAAAATCAGTGGTGGGGTAAGATGTGTATGAGGATCAAGCCCAGCAAGGACACACACTTGGAGTGCTGGTGGCAGGCAGGGCGGGGGGAGAGGGTTGTCCAAGGGGCAGGAGTCATCTGTCCTTGCTGGCTGAAGCCACCTCATGCTTGGCCTCGGACCAACTGTTTCCGCAAGGGGTCTAAGGATGCTCTGCATCTCTGCAGCTATGAGGAGCAATGAGATAAGGTTGGTCAGAAGGAGAATTGCTATGATATTTTCTTTCGTGAGGGATGTGGAGCACTTGAACTGGACATGAAGCGGTTGTCAACGATTCGGCCCGGGGAATGCCACATTTCAGCCTTTTTGTCCCCATCTGTGAAAAACAGGGTAATAATAGCCAGTCACCTCTCCCCAGGGTATTGTGAGGGTCAACGTCTGTAAAGGGTGTGGACCATTTAAAGCAATAAAGACATGTTAAGTATCATTATTATTAATCTTCCTGTGCCTCAGTTCCCCATTTGTAAACTCTCACCTAGTACATTTTGACTCCTGTTTCCTCATGGAGCTCTGCCCAACGTGGTCTGGGTTGGAGATGAGCTCTCCAGCTGCTGCTGCCACTTGTAACCATGGCCCACCGGCAGAAGCCCCTGGGAAGTCCTGAGAAGCCAGTTTTGATGTTTTGGAGGGTTTAATCCTATTTATGAATCAGATGACTATTAATGTCGTGTGTTCGTGTCATTGCTGCAGAAGAAAACAAAACTACCGACCCGCTGGGTGTGCACACACCACTGTGAATGCACCCCCTTGGTGACCAGGGGCTGGTGTCCCCTGATGTCTTCTCTGGTCACCGGGCCTCCCTGTCACATGCCTTGAGAAGTCCAACTCTTCCTTTTTTGGAGCGTTACGCTTTCTGGTGTCAAGTTTATGGCTTTTACCCATTTGCTTTCAGCCCGTTCACGGTGTAACTGTTGACATCTGAATTGATTTCCAAGACAGAGCTGCAAGTGGTCTTGTAAACAGTTGTCGGCAACAGTTGTAATTAAAGGGTAGAGAGTGCAAACACAAACCACAATAGCAGCCTGTAGGAGTTACGCTGCTGTATCGGCTTTAATGTGGAGAAGCCCTTAGGGCCGTATCAGTGCTTACAAGGGCTTGTTGCTGGTTTCC
Organism: Vanellus vanellus; assembly: GCF_965231255.1. Taxonomy (NCBI): domain Eukaryota; kingdom Metazoa; phylum Chordata; class Aves; order Charadriiformes; family Charadriidae; genus Vanellus; species Vanellus vanellus. Next base: position 9,377,804 of record NC_138921.1, read on the forward strand.
CCTCCTCCCTCCCCTCTTCTAAAAGGGACAAAAAACCCCCAAAAAACAACAAACAAAACCAATTAGCTAGCAAACCTTTTCCTTCGGGAAAGCTAAGGAGCTGGTCTTGTGAGAAATGCCGCGTGCCTGTTTGCCGGGGCCTGGTAGGGCCCCTCTGCAACAGAGATGGGACGGAGCTGACTCATCCCCCTCCCACAGAAGGACCCCCAAGGACAAGAACATCCACGCGGTCCCTGAGCATCGGCCACCTCACTGAGGTGGGAGTTGGAACAAGCCGAAGGAGGTCAAGACATGGGAGCGGATTGCTGGGGATGGATCTGCTGGCCCCGAAATCCCGGAGAGGCGGTTGCAGCAGAGATTACCTGTACCAGGAATTAGTTGCAGGTTAGTTTATTTCACATTAAAATAACCCATGCCCACCAGTTCGTTTTGTCTGATGTGGATCATTTGATGTTCTAGTGCGTGCTATTAAACACACTGTGGAAGTGGGTCTAGTGAAATTTGCCTGCAGCAAGAATGAAGCAGATCCCCAAACAGCTGTTGAAGCTCTGCCAGCTCCTCAGCAGAGCCCGCACCCTTTTGCTTGTCAGCTGGAAGCAATGGTCTCGTCACCTGTGTGGTCTCCCCCGCTGCAAGGTCTCCCAGAATGGGCATCACTTTTCCGTTTAAAAGGCAGTCCTCAAGCAGCTGTGGCTCTCTCCGTGTCCCGGTTCTGTGCTCGTGACCTGGTTGATGTTTCTTGCCGAGAGTGGACTCGCGGGGCCTCATCTACAAACAAATGTGTCCAGTGTGGCTGGGAGTGCGGCCAAAGTGCTGTGGGAAAGCAAAGGAGTTCGAACTATGTGGTAAGAATGGGAAAGCTAGTAATAGGATTTCTGGGACTGTCTGGCTGCAGGAACTGGGAATACTCCTGACTTTGGTATTTTCTATCCTCTCCTGAGTTCTGGTTTTCCTAGGAATGTGATTCATCCCTACCTTGAACCAGATCAAAATGTGAAGCTGATTTTCAGACACCTCGCAGGGATTTAATTTTTGCTCTGTTAATGCTGAATTCTGTTTATTCTTGCAGAGCCCTCCTATTACCTGTCTTCTCTTTATTTTCCAGCTTGTTCCTTATGTGAGGTTCAAGAAAAATGACTTGGAAGATTAAGGGAGTGCCTTGCAGAGGGTGTAATTTCACCCACCCCTGCAGTGACACGTCCCAGCCTTCAGCAGAGCGGAGGTGAACCTCCTCTTCCCGCAGCGGCACAAGGTAACAACCTCGGAGCCCCTGGGTCAGAAGGGTAAGAAATGCGAGGCAAAGGGAGCAGACTTCACGAGATATAAGCCTTTGGGCGGAAAGCTGAGTAAAGCCACGAGTTTGTAGTTGGATGCTGATTTGCGTGTCTGCTTTGCGCTGCTGTAGGGAGGTGCACCTTTGCTTCTGCACGCTTCTTAAAATATAGCGTTATCGACCTTGCAGTTGGTTCGAAGTGTGGGGAAAGGTTTTGTGGGTTTCAAGTCTGTACGCTTATCTGCCTCCTCCAAAGCCTGACTGCTCTCTTGCAGGAAAATAAGCCCTGTATCTGGTGAGCCGTGTGTCACTTCAGTTGTCCCCAACCCCTCCTTGTTCTCTTAATCTAGCAAAGTTGCTTTTCTTGAGCTTGGCTTGTTTGTCAAGCGAAGCATCATACATTGCCTGAAGCCAGGATGAAACTCTTGAAACCCAGTCGTTTGCATGCTGCTTCTTCAGAAAGCTCAATTTACTTGGGATGAGTTATTCTGAAGTAATATTTTCTTTCCTGTTTATTTTCCCTGACAGACCTCTTGCTTCCCCCGTGCCCTGTCACATTAAACCATTTATGCACAAAGTAAGCAGTTTGGGTTTGCCCTTCTGACTTTACTGGAACCAGTTGCTTATTCCTATTGTGATGCTGCCAGCGAGTGCTTCAGCGAGAGAAGCGATAAACTACCTACTGCAGCTACTACACTTCAGTGCAGAGTTATAAGTGGAATCACATCCTCATTTTAGGTTAATGGTCTGGTACATGAATGCTGAAAGCTCTCTTTGAGTTTCATCTTGTGAAATGCTGCGGTGTCCAGAGCAAGGTGCGAGCCTGAAGGAGACCACCTCCTCTTCAGAAGTGAGCCCCCAGCTCTGCAGTGGTGTGTCTTTCCAACAGAGGCTGCTGAGGGTGGTGTCACCACTGGACAGAAACACAAGCCGCACCCAGCCGGGGAAGAAAAGCGAATCTTGAAACCCAACCAACTCATGGCTGAGGCCACCACCTCTTTCTTTTGTCCAGCACTGACTTCCATAGGCTGCAAAGAAACGCTTATTGTTTACTTTACAAATGGTGTTTGAAGCATCCTCCAAATGAAACTAGCATCCTAGTTTCATTTCACTTCCACAGCACTAGAAATAACTGGAACACAAGGCTTCCTTCTTTACAATATGTGGTTGTTGTTTTTTTTTCTAGACTGCCATATCCAAATGTCTCTTCAATCTATTATCTCGTAATGCTTAAGCAAAGAATCACTCTTGGGACTATCCTTTCTTTTGTCTTGAAGGCAGTCTCTGTTACTCCACAGCATGGAAACCAAGTGGGAAAGTAATCTATGCAAATTACGTGTACTTTTCTGGTTGAATCATGTTCCCTCCACTCATGGTAATGAGTCACTTGGCATAAAGTGGACTGTTACTATGAATGGAGAGAGCGCATCGGGGCTCTGCTTCTCAAGAATTATTTCCACTTGCTGAATCTCATTTAGGTCTGGAACCACAAGGGGTGAGACTCTGCTGTCAACCTCTCTGTGCTTGAGCGACTGTAGTTACTCAGATTTTCACTGGTATAGCAAGGCAGAATTGGTCCCAGACCCTTGTTAACATTTGATGCTGAGGATGATGGTTCATGGGCAGTCATCAAAGCTGTCTCGCGTGGTTCCCAAATACTGGCCACATGGTCTTTTTCCTGCAGTAATACTGAGACTAAACCAAGAACTGACCTCAGGGAAGAGGAAGGCAGAAGTGAGTCCCATCCCATATGTGGTGTCTGAGAAGCTGACTGCTCAAACTGCAGCCTGTCTGGCTGAGGGACTCATTCCTGCAGTCAGCTGCCATCTCAAAACTGGTCCTGTTTGTATCTCAGCACTGGAACAGAGCAACCTAAGTCGAATGATCACTCTGGAAAATCTTATTTTCCTGTATTTTTTTTTCCGATACAGTCATTAACCCAGTGACCAGATGGTGAGGTCTGGTGCTTAGACCGAAACCATGGGTGTCAGAGGGCTCAGATTTCCTGCTCACGGCTTCATAAGCACTACAGCAAAAGAGCCTCCTGTAGGCATGACATGCTATGCCTCCTCCGACCTTACAGAGGCTTACATTGCTTTTGCTTCACTAGAATACATAATTCTTATTTATTTATTGTAATGGGAACAGACAACCGACACTGAAGTATTATGACACCACTGATTGATAGTTGAATGACAAGTTGCAATGTCACTTTCTTACGAGAATAACTATCCCATATTACAAGGGTAGTGAATTGAAACACATCCTTTAGAAAGATGCCTAATCTCATTTTTAAAGCTCGAAGTGATGGTGAGCCCCCTATCTTGTCAAGTAAGGTCTTTAATTGCCCTTACTGCTAGGGTAGCGCATCTTATTTCAAGTTGTTTTTTTTTTTTTTTTTTTAATCTAATGGCATTGACTCACTGTGTGACCTTGGATGAGAAAGGATGGATCAGTTGTTTAAGGCTAAATTGATCTTGGAATTTATGTAGTAACATACCTACTCTGGAGAGCCTCCAGGGTTGTTTGAAATGGGTGAACCCTGGATGGAGTTTCAGACTCGGTTCTTATTTTTTGAGTGTGCTTTGTGGGTATCGCTTTGCATTATCATTAGCCTAGGGTTTAAATTTTATGAAGCAGGTGGTCGGGGCTCGGTCTGTGCAAGGCAGGTAAGACACTTGATCAGGCCTGTGTCTTCCTTCTGTGTCAATATTTCTTCCCGAGCTTTAGGATAAGCAGTGAGGATGAACCTCTGCGTCCTTTCGAAGCTGTGACGCCGTGGTGTAAGTGAGCCTGTAATCACCAAAGAGAATAAAAGCCACAGTTATGGTTTCACAGAAGCTGTACGCTGGTTAGAGTACCCGGTGAGAAGAAAGAAGTACGGTCTGAGTGACAGCCCAGGTGACCCATCATACATCTGTCATCAGAGTAGCATTTAAGTAATTAGGAGATAAATGACAATGCCATTAAGAGTATATTGGCACCAGTGAAAAACGTTCCAATGTTGATAGAAATCACATAAAATAACAGTCGCTGAAATAGCTTGTCAGGTCTATGCCGCTTTTGGCGTGTTACTTAACACGGGGGAGCCCCTAACCTTTAAAGAAGCATCTCTCTACCCTGATCTAGACAAATTACCTTTGTGCCTTGATCTAAACAAACTCTGATCTCTCCGCTGCCATTGAACTCACCTTGTCTGAAACCTAATCTGACTACTTTATTCTACCTCTGTACTGGGAATTCACTCTATCATTAGCATTTCAATCTATTTAATTCACTGAGGGTTGCTGAGCAATGTAACTGAATCCACGCTAAGCTACCACTGGCAATTTAGCTGTCAGATAGTCTCACCTTCTATTTTTAGTTGCACTCAAATTCCTTGCTTAAGGGGGTGCACGCTGGATTTCTGGATTAGCTTCCCCCTGACCCCTCTATTGTATCACTGTCAGTCATCTTTAAGTCAGAGTACTGTTTACATTGTTCTATTATACTAATTACAGCTTGTCAAAGGTATGGACGCTGTTCTGGGACGCTTTATCTACAGGCCAGTAACTCTGGGATTAAGCCCTCGCGTTTAGATGTGCAAGCGCTCTCTATTACCGCGGTGAAGAAAGTCTTTGCGAAATACAGGGTTTTTTTAAATTGCGCAGTCAACACTTCCAAAACCTTGGGACCTAATGCCTCGGGCTGGGTGGTGAGCCTCCCCTTTGGCTCTCCATATGGTGCTCTGTAGTGCCAGATCCTTTTGGGTAGGGCAGGAATAGCATTGCCAAGGTTCATACTTTCAGAGGCGGGGGCTTAGGATAAGGCATGCAGCTGTACTGTTTCTTTTCTAAAGAGTTATTTCAAGCAGCTGTGCTCCCTGGCCTTCTATGTCTTTCGCTTCTTTTCTCTTGCGTGGATTCCACCGCATCTTATTTTTGTATTTATTTTCTCCTGCCGCACCACTCTCCCCCAGCTCTGTGTTCTAATGACCTTCTTAGCAAGCACATACGCTGGGGCGTATACTTAGTTTCGAACCAGCGTATGGCTCTTCTAAGGTGCAATTCGGGGCAGGAAGCAATTTGTTCTTGTTAACAAAGCTGTGTACACGTGTACACTCCGCCTGCATTTGCTCCAGTTTGGTTGCCTGTTAAACCGACTGTAATTCTGTATTCAAGTCGTCTGAAAGTGCAGTTAAAAAATTAGGCAGAGAATGGTAGAACACATACGTGTATATAGGCAGAAAGCAGGCTTTATTGGGAGGAAAACAGGCAGGTTGGACGTTCGTCTTGTAAAATTCATCAGTTAGTTTACTAAACTCTGTTTCTGTTGCACTCTGGAGATCGGATTTCTTTTTTCACCTTCTCCAACATAAGCTCGGTGCAAACTTCTCTGAAGTCAACAGATTCGGCTTTATGGGAAAGTGAGAGAGACATTACAGCCTTTTAGGGTCAACGCAGGAGGGTGGTAACGTAGACTATCTGACGATAAGGTCAGAGCCGTGGCTTCGCTAGCTCTATTGTTGAGCTGCCCCCTGACTTTGTGGTCACTTCACTTCTCTTTCCTTCTTCCAGCTTCAGCTGCCATCCGGCCTTCCAGCCCTGATGCCGCCTCCAGCGATGGGCGCCCAGTGCGTGCCCCAGTGAGCCCTGGTCCGAGCCGGGCCATCGGCGTGAGGCTGGGCAACGCTGCTGCGGGCGTTGATGCTCAGAGGGAAGCCATACGTGACTGCCCGGCTTCCTCTGATTCCAGCTCCGCTGGCCACTGAGTAAATATTTTCCTGTGCAAGTGCTGTGCAAAGGGGAGTTAAGAACTGTGGCTGCTCCCTAGGAGGACCATTGCTGGGGATGAAACCGGAACGTTCATCGGGAGCCTCAGTAATATCCACTTCAGATTGCTGATGAATACATCCTGACTTTGAGCACATTCCTCCTGTTAATACTAATGGGAATGTCACACATGAATGCTGGAGAATATTGCCCATTATTTTTGGTCCCAGAGCTCTGAGCTGAGAGATTCCCTGAGAAAAATGGCCATTTGCTCTATGTTGCAGGCTGCAATTCATTATATACAGTGCATGGTGACTGTTATTTACCTTACAGAACTGTAATGTGATAAGGAGTCTATGTAAGCCACTTAATGGTCTGTCTACCTGAAAGAAAATGTGTACCTGATCAGCCTCTGATTTATGCCACTTTCACCCCAGTGCAACTCTATTGGCTCAGTGGTGTTATCCCTGATTTATGCTAGTCTTAGTCGGACTTCATGGGTTTATGTACTTTATATGACTCATGTACGTGAGAAAATGTAGTCTAATAAAATATCTGGCTGTGCATTGTGGCTGCAGGTTCTTTGCAGAACTGTTAACTGGGGTACTACAAAACCACGTTCTGCTCTTCTGCAGTGCCTATATATTTCAAGGGGTTATATTCCATATCTATAGAGATGTAACTTAATGGTCTCATACTGGACTAATGTGCTGCTTTCTCGGCATGGTGGAGTGTTAGGGCTAGGCAGTAGGGGTAAACGCGTTGGATGAAAATAACAACTTGATTGTGGTAATTGAAGCATTTTTATTTTTTACCTGGAAGATCAAGTTCCTTGCCTAAAACCAAAGAACTTCCCACAGGTTATGTCCCTTCACTCTGAAAACAACTGTTCTTCTCTCAATCGTCTTGCTGCATCAGCACTTAGCTTCTGGCTTTGGGGTAGGAAAACAGTCCATTTATGATGTTTATATTGCAGTACCAGCCAGGACACATAGTCTTAGATGTGGACTCCTTGTGCTAGCAAATATGTAAACAGACCAGGAAACTGCTCTCTGGCCTGACGATGCTGTGCTCCCATTAATGAGGGTTTCTCTGATCACCGTGGCAGCTTGCATCACCTTATCTGTGAGGGAAGTGATCTTTCCTCAAATCTCTGGAGCTGGAGCATCACTCTGAGCTCTGGTGAAGATGTTGGAGAGATGTCCATTACTACCGCTCGATTCCAGGTGGGCTCACCTTCTCTGGCACACCTGGTTGCTGATGGCCAGATGTGACACCTGAGACCTCTCTATAGTTGAACTTTCTTTCCTTCACTGTCTTTCCTTAAAAACTTTGCCTGCTGTCCTGTTGAGCTCTCAAGCACATTTTCATCTAATGAATATGTGTGACAGGTACCTTCAGGTGTAAAATACAGAGGCTGGGTGAAGGTCTCTTGGAGATGCTAGTAATCCTAAACTAGTATCCTAGTTCGCCCAGGTTTGAGGATAGCCTTTGCCGAGCGGTGTGATGGTAAACTGAGATACTTCTGTGTTCTGTTGCAGTATTTCACCAACTGCATTGGTTTGTTCCATTAAAAAAAAATATAAATAATTAATTAAAGCTGCTAAGTTCTTAAAATGGAAAGTGCATCTTTCTTAGCATGGTAAACCAGCCAGTTGAAGGCTTGCTCTGCCTGTACTTAGCTGTAATTTATGCTTCTGCTCTCGTAAGGGGTCTGCTTGCCCTTGATGCATGTGCGTAAGTCCCATTAACGTTAATAGGAGCTGAACGCAAGCATTAGCTGACGACGAATTCCCTAAATGCTGCCTTCAGTTCTAAAGCCAAGATTTGGTCCCTGCCTCTGCAGCTAATCAGCTCCTCGCAGCCCGGAGCGGCTCCCCCTCCTCTCTGGCCACAAAGCAAGGCTTCTCTCGGGCTGGGGCACGGCAGCCGTCCTCCCCTCGCCCGGGCTGAGGGCTGCGCGCTCGGGGGGCTGCGGGGGGTGTCCGGCTTCCTCGGAAAAGCTGCGCCAGAACGGGAAAGAGATTCAGCAGCAAGGGATGTTTTCTGCTTAGCCGACGCTGTAATGAGCTCAAGTCCCCGGGTGGAGAAAAGAGGGGTGGCAGGAGGAGATGGGGAGAGGGGAGGGGAACAACTTGTTTCAGGCAACAAATCAGTTGCTAACTCTGCTCCAAAGCCATTTGCATAGATGATGTTGGCCCGGGGTGGGTTGGAAATATAAGGCATTCTGTAGACAGCTGCCCAAGGGAATGCTAATTAGCTGGCAGGCAATTAATAATTAATCAGACTTTTGTTCATTGTGAAGACAGTGTTTTCTTTGGCAGCTTCATAATGTTCTGAATCTGCCTTGCTTTTCTTTCGCAGGCTGATATCATCGGGCTGGAACTGGGTTTTGCGGCGACATGCTTCTCCCTCCCTCTGGCACCCAGCTCGCCCTGTCCGCATGTGCAGCGCCGGCCACGACCTCGGCGCTTGGCTGGGCTCTGACGGCCCATTTAACAGTCGCGGGCTGGAAAGGGAGTCGCTGGTGTGCTATTTTTAACCAGCTGGACAGTTAAATAATTCAGACGCAGACACACACGCAGCGGTCTGGGCTGTGCCTGAGGTTTGCGTGGGGAGAGGAGCATCGTGTCGCCCCTGCTGGGCTTGCTCGACCCTACCACGTGTGGGTCCCCAAGGTCTTTAACACAATCACGAAATAAAACCCAAGCCCCCGGGAGTGAAATCCCTGCCCCACTGGTGTCCGTCGGGCTCCCGACTCGGACTGCGGTGGAGCCCGGATCACGCTCAGCTGCAAGGTGTGAACTGTTCAGTGTTCCCTGGCTTTCTAATGCTGCAGAACCCTTTTTTTTTCCATGATGATAAACCCCAGTTACGGCGTGAGTAGGGGTCCGCAATGGGGAATGTCAAAACTTCTGGGGAAAATAGGAGTAATTTCAAGAAAGCTCTTTAGAAATCGGCTGCTCCCCTTGATTCCGGACTAAGAGAGGAATTGCGCAGAAAAACAGCTCGTCCCTTCCCTCCAGCCCCATCCTCTCCCTGGTTGCCCTGTGGAGTGGTTCACGGCTCCTTGAGAAGCCACCCCTCGTACGGGGGCGCCTGGGAGAGCACACGGCCGTGCTCTTCCCACCAGACAGACTTCATCTGGGGTACCAGGGCTGGTGCTTCCAGAGAAAGCGTGGGCGGTGGTTGGGCGCTGAAGGGCCTGAGAAGGGCGTTCCCAACTGGAGTTGTTCTGTAGAGCACCGGCGGTGTCGGTGTGCTACTGAAGGGCAAACAAACCCAAATTTGGGCAATTGGGCATTTTCTAATTCTTCCTCGCTAAACAGGGGGAGTTATTTAATTCTTTAATTTGTTAGGGAGACACATATTTCCCTGAATATAATTTTCACTCTCAAATGGGGCTAAAATGAGAAGATTTACTGCCATTAAAAATTGACTTGAACGTAAATTACCTAGCTTGGTCTGCAGATGCCGTAATGATTATTATACTCAAATTTCACGATATCAGTGTGGAGCGAGGCGACGCTATCCTTGTCTGACAGCTATGGGAAGTGCTGGAACAGCCTATAATAACTCACCTGCCCGTGTACTCGGAAAGTCTTTGATCCAGGAATTGGCTGAGTCAAAGGCCTTGAACTTGTACAAATAAGCCCACTCTCGTGCTCTTGTCCTCCGAGTCTGCTTGCCTTCACCAATGGGTAATGTTTACTGTTTCCACCAGAGACACAGCTTGTTGTTTAATTTGGGTCAATTTTGATTAGGGAGGGGGTGAGGTTCTACAATTAAGAAAATGTACTGCATTGCACAGGCAAAGGAGACCCGGTTCAACCCTTGTCCATCAAAGAAAAGGCACAAACTCAGTCTTTTAGGCATGAGGGAATCCGCAGAGGAGCTCAACTTTGAAAGACAAATGCGCAGCAAACCGGGCTCCGCTGATTCCGCTGTTAATAGGACTGCTTGTTTCCTTTGATTCCTGTGTGTTCGCTCGGCTGTGTTTTGGGACTGAACAAGATCTTTCCGCTAGTTCAATTTCAAACACGTGGTAACTGAATCTGTGCCTGAAGCACCCAAGGTTCCCGGGTGGTCTCTGCGCAGAGACCGGGGATGCTTCTGCTGCTGAGATGAGGCAAGCCGCGGCTCCTCGCTCCCGCCGTGTCGTCGGGAAGCTGGTTGATATGAGGAGGATGAGGAGGTTACGAGTCCCTTGTGCATTCCGGGTTTGAGGTTTTCCCTCTGTCTCCGAATTGTGACAACATTTGTTAATGGAAGCGTGCGGAGTCTCGTTAAAAGAATGCGGCTTATGATGATCCTTGGTGGCTTTAATGAGTCATTTGTGGCCGGGGTGACTCAGCCAAATCGGGCTGGCAGCCAGCAGCTGGTCAGAGGAGGCTTGCTGAAGGCAGAGGCTTGACAGCACATATAGATAGCATGTGCTAAGAGCACAGCATTTTTAAAAGGTCAGCAGTAACCCATCAACGTCTGCATGCTTCTGAAAGCCCCATTAGTGGAACACCAGTATGGAAAGCGAATTTGGCATCAGAGGTGTATTTTTCTAGCCAAAAGTGTAGGCAAGTGGGTGGGAAGGCTGGACATCCAGAGCTCAGATTTGAAAAGGGGACTGGCATCGAAAAATGCGACCCTACGTTTACTAAATCCCCCTTCTTTTTCTACAACCGCGAGATGTCGGTCTGTCCGTCCCTCCGAGCTGCGAGAGGACGTTCCCCCGGGAGGCAAATGCCCGGCCTGCTTGAGAGTGCACGCAAAATAGGATGTTGTGCCCTGTACGGTGCAGAAGTTCAATTTTCAGATAATACGGAATTGGGATGTCTTATCTAATACTGCTGGCAGACGCTCCCGAGAGTCCATGCAGCAAAATTCACCTGCTTAGTATGGTGAATTTAAATCACCAGAGCCACGCTCAAAAAACTCTCCTGTGCAGAACCTCATTCTGGACTAAAGTCCTTGAGTAATTATTCTGTAATAAAGTCACTTAAATTTTAGAATAGACTGTCCACGTGGAGAAGTTATACAGGCACAGCTATAACAGGATAATTATTTTGTTATAGCTATGCCAGTCAATTTCTCAAGGCCTCAGTCACAGGGGAGAGTTGAAATGATGTATTTTTTTAGTGTCTCCAGCAATTCTGTATTTTTTACAGTCTCCAGAAATTCTTTATTTTTTAATGTCCATTAGTGATTGACTAATGCTGAATGATAGTGGAAATTCTCCAGGACAAAGACAGCTCTCACAATTTCCTCATGGTTATCAAAGGAATTTGGCTCTATCCTGTTAAAGCTAATATGCAATGAATTGCTGGTGATTGGGGGTTTATAGCTGAACTGCCTGGGAAGCACAAAGCCACTGTTTGCTAAATTCAACTCAAATAGCTGAAATAACGAAATTTGTAGAGAAGGTCCCTATTTACGTGTTAAGAATCCTCAGGATTTTCGGAGTACACGCTAAAACAGATGAACATACAAAATTCCCTTATTCCCACACAGTATTGGAAGTTTGATATTTTGGGATAGAACTTTATGACTAAGTTTACCAATTTTGGGAATGGCTGAAGTAGTTTAGATCCTGAGTAAGTTCTTGCAAGATATACCCGTCATGATTCATTATTAATTTCAGTGGAAATAGTACTTTAGGATAAAACTGCACCTGCCGAAGGACAATGGCATATATGAGATTTCTACGGAGATGTGCTGGAGCTGGCTCGAGTCTGGAGATTAAAGCATAGCAGAGCCTGGATCCCCTCAGAGCTGCCTGGTGAAATGCCACATGTAGCAAACAGATGCCAACTGAATTTGTCGCAGTCATATTCGAATCTAAATTGAGGAGTTACCGGAACAGGGAAGGCCAAAAATCTCTGCGCACGTGAATGCACTGTGCGGGTCCTGCGTGCCGCTGTGGGCACACAGCAAGCTGCTCGGGGAGCCGAGGCTTACAGACAAGGAGGCAGACCCGTTATGTGCTTAATCGAAAGTATAACTCAAAATGAAACCTGCCTATAGTTGTCAGCTGTCTCACAGCAAAATGTTATCTAATTACACATATAACTTCTCCCTTCTTAGAAACGGAGAAAGGGTTGGTTTTGAGGTAGAGGACGCCAACGTGCACGTCCAGGTGGATGTACCAGCTGGGAGGTACACAAGGACAAGAATGGGGTGCGGTCTGCAGGGCCATACTCTGTGTGCCCGCTTGGGTAGATGGATGGCTTGTCGGTTCCATCAGTGTCTCCCCGGGCACTGACCGCTGGGTACCGAGGATGCTCCTTTGTCAACCTCTCCCAGTATTACCACGCCTGAAGGAACGCTGACTCTAACTCCAGCGTTCTTGCTGTCGCGTAAGCCCTACTAGAGCAGGCAGGGCAAATCCACCCAGTTGTGATTTCAGTTTATATCTCCACGTGATCACCCCTCCCGCTGTTTATCAAAATTTGGGTTTTGTACACATGGCTGGAGGCGAAGGCCCGCGTTGCAATGTATGTGCACAAGGATAAAAAAAGGACATCCGTTTCCAGGGCTGCAATGTGAAGGCTTAATCATGTTTCAGAATAACTGGAGTTATAAACTGATGGGGCATTTAAAATGTTTTCTGGTTCCAAACATCAAGTGTTCAAATTCTGCCTTAAGGGGACATTAGCTGATTGTCAAATCACAATGAGATTCTTATCACTTTATTTTAATAAACAGTTTTCATAAATGTTAACATTTTAATGGATGATTACATTCATATTTAGCTAGCAGATGCATTCATCTTGATTGATGTTATTTCCATGAGTACCAAAGGAATTAAATAATGATTTGTCACTTATGGTAAAGAGCTGCTCAAATATCTTTTAAACAAACAACTTTATTTGCGGTGGTTGATCAGATGGCGACGCAGAAGCGCGGCGTGCCGTGGTGCGGCAGCGAGAAGCTGCGACCGGGGGCAGCTGTGGGTGGTGTGTGGGACCACACCGTGTTCTCCCACCTCGCTGCAACCCATGCAGCTGGCCAAGGCAGGGGAGAACCCCTACATCCACCAGCCCCAGGCATGTGGGGAACAGTGGGGGTGGAGGGGGGGGCAAGGGGAACCCCCTCACCGCTGTCCTTCCCCCTGGCTCCGGGTCACAGCGGTGGGGTCAGCCAAGGTGGGAAGGAGAAGGGGTGAACTAAGGTGGGACCCGGGAGCATCCCGCCTGGCACTGGTGACCCCGGTGAGTGAGGGGCGGTGGGGACCGCCTCGGGGGAGGGAAGGGGGGGGATGGAGGGGTGTGCTGGCTGCCAGGCACGGCGAGGCCAGGCCACGCAGAGCAGTGCTCGGTCCCCCTCTTGTGGCAAGCGAGCCGGCTACGGCGGGCTGAGGAGCTGCTGCCGGCGGCGAGCGGGCTGGGGGGGCTCCTGGGGGGGGCTGCTGGAGGGGGCGAGCGAGCTGGGGGGGGGCGGGGGGCTGCTGCAGGGTGCAAGCAGAGCTGGGGGGCTGGAGAGGACACCAGCATGGCCAGAACAAGGAGGGGTGCGTGTGCCCCTGCAGCTGGAGGGACACCCCCCGGCCCGGCCCCTTCCCCAGGGCTCCCCCCCTCCCCGCCCGCAGAGAGGGGTGCCCCGAGTGTGAGGGGGGGCTGGGGGTGCTCCCTACCCCCCATCTCGCTGCGAAACACCCCCCTCCCACCCTCCCTGGAACGGCTGGCCCCGGCAATTAACCCCCATCAACCTGCCCTCCTGTGCCCCATTAGCACTGGCTAATGAGCTCATCGAAGACACTCGTGGCAGGCGCCCTCCCCCCCCGCCCAGCGCAGCTCCCGCCGGGGATTGCCTCCCTGGCCGGCGCATACAGGCCCAGAAAAAGCAGATTGAGGGTTTTGCTTTACTTTACTTTGCTTTGTAGGGGGTTGGAGCCATCTGCCCCCGGTCCCCCGTCCCCCCCGCCCCATCTGCCGAGGTGATGGCGGGAGAAGCTGCCCGGAGCTGCCTTTGGGCCGAAGACGTGCCGAGGCAGATGTGGGGTACGTCGGGGGGAGGGGGGGGGGGGCGGCTGTTCGGCTCCCTCCTGCCGGGGGGAGGGATGAGGCCTGGGGCCGCCGGTGCTGCGGGGAGAGCCGCGGGCTTTGCAGTGCTGCCGTGGCGCTGGGATGGTGGGCCGCGACCCGCGCGGAGGTGGGCCCTTTCGCCTTTTTTAAGGTCGGTTCTTGATGGCTGACTTTCGGGTGGCTCTCCAGGAGAGCGTCGTGGGGTTTTATCCTCTTATAGTTCTTGTTGCTTGAGGTTTTTTGGTTTGTTTTTTTTTTTTTTTTTTCCAAGAGAGCTGAAGCAAACCTCTGGTATCTTGTAGGCCTCTCGGACCTGGGTCGCTCTTCTCCGCCTGCAGCGGGAGACGAGAGGCTGTGTCTTTAGGAAGCACAATTAAGTAAGTGCGTTTCTCGCCTGCTTTCCAGAAGTGGTTATTAGGTTTGATGGATTGGTTATGTGATCCAGCGTGACAGATGGATGCAGTTTTTTTTTGTCTGTGACTAAACCTACAGAGGTTGTATGAATAACTTCATAGTAAATGTTCTGATTTCATTGTTAGTGTGTTTATGTGTAGGTGTATATAGGCTGTTTTTTTTTTAAAGAAAAACCAACAAAACAATGAAAATCTTCCTGAGGCTCCTCTGCCATGAACTGCTTTGAAAACCTTTTCCTTTTTGCAGCTGTGCCCCGACTTCTCCGGGGCGCCCGTAGCTGATATATCTGTGCGTTCTTTAGCCTGCGGCCCACGCGCTGTCTGGGGCACACTGGAAGGCGGCTCCAAAGAGCAGACTGATTCCAGCCCATGGTCTGCAGAGATCCAGGAGAGCCCTGGGTGCCAGCGGTGAGGCTGGCTGTGGCGGCTGGCTGGCTCAGGGTGGGAGGGTGACTCATGGGTGACATGTTCCTCTCCCTGGCTGGCAGAGTCTGATAACTGGTATCCAGTTCTCTGCTGCAAGTAGCTGGTGTTTGCTAATGGAGCTGGCTTAAGGCAAGTGCGTTCAAATACTGCTTAAATGCCTCCCGTCGAAGATACAGCTTTGCGCGCGCTGTGAGTACCAGGAGCCGTTTGATAAGCAGTAGCTAAATCCTGCTGGTCGGCAGCCCTGTCTGGGCAGTAGCAGGTTGCTCCCTATGGGGTTTTATTTTATCGTGGACCTGGGAATCTTGTGCTCTTAAGGATTTGGCTCCTGTCGTGTATTTCTCTGCAGTTATACTTGTATTCTGTCTTTTTCTGAGAAAACACTGTGGCGTTTCTACCGCTCGGTGAACTTTTGCATTGTGGGCGGTGGTTGGATGTGAAGTTATGTGCTTCTGAGGATTGGCGTGTATGTAGTAGCAGGCCAAAGGGAAATTTCCTGGATCAGCAAAAAGAACCTGGGCTGCTGTTGTCTACTTTAATGAGCGAAGGTACCTGAGACCTTTGCTGAAAGCAGCCTACCTTACAGTATGGTTCAGCTCCTTTGGAGTGCTCCTGGGAGAAACTCTTGTCCTGAGATAGCTGCAGAGCTTCAGAGTCCCTGGAGCAATTCTTAACCTACTGGAGGTCCTATTTAGTGCAGGCAGGCTACCACTGCTGTATGGCAACTGCACTTCTGCGAAGGGGTGAGTGTCCTCAGGAACTAAATGTCCTTATTAAGAGGTCCCCAGGGTAGCCTCTGGGAGCAGCTGCTGCCATTGCCTTCTTTCATAAGCAGCCACCTAAGCTGCCTGGTGGTTGAGTTGCATGTGATTTTGAGTTAACTTATAAAGAAATACCAGTTGAAATACAAAAAGGATTTTCTGTTTATAAAGCAATTGGCACGTGAAACCAGTTTCTATACAAACAGTTTTTACATAGATTTTTGTCATGTTGATGTTGTAGGACATCATTGAAGGTCTTTACAAGAGCCATTAACAACTCTTGACTGCTCATTTTAAATGGCTGCATTTAGCCATGAGGAAAGATAGAATTTTAACAGCTAATTGGCCTGTCAGTATGGTGTATGTGTTGTGGTTTGTGTATTTGGGCTTTGTTCCCCCTCTCCCCCAATGACTCCAAAAACAACCAGTGATACTGGATGGGGGAGAAGAACTGTTCTAGATAGGTATTGTGTTGGCCACCTGCAATTTGTAGTAGACTTGGATATGTAATAGCCTTTCCTGGATGGTGGACAGAGTAAACTTTATATCCAAGACAGTAAAATTAAATTGCAAACCAAACTCCAATCTTTTAAAGGAAATCAAACATTTGAAACAAAACAAATAATGACAATAAAAACAACAACAACAAAA
The DNA here is from genome assembly GCF_965231255.1 of Vanellus vanellus. Classification (NCBI taxonomy): domain Eukaryota; kingdom Metazoa; phylum Chordata; class Aves; order Charadriiformes; family Charadriidae; genus Vanellus; species Vanellus vanellus. The sequence continues at coordinate 9,394,097 of NC_138921.1, forward strand.
AAACCCACCAAGGTCCCATTAGCTATAAACAGCACGGTGAAGATAAAAACCTGATGCTGCAATCTACTCTAGACAAAAGTGGGCTGGAAAATTGAGCTGTGCTGTTCTGGTGTACTTCTGAGACTAGCGGGTGCCATTTTGATCTCAGATTTTCTCTGTAAAAGCAAACGTTATTAAACAAATGCTAGCCTATATTTCTCCCATGCAAAACTAGTTACGTTGCGGGCTCTACAGAATGTCCACGTGGTCTATGCCTTGGAGCCATTTCTGATAGAAGTTTTTTATAACAGCCAACTGCAGAACTCCGAACTGTTTCCCACACAGTTAGGGGGGATTAGCTAACTCGCGTTGGTGCGGTGCTTCAGTGATGAAGAATAATGTTGTCATGTTGTTGGCAGAGTAAGCCTTGGACTGGAAACTCCATTGAGCAAGGATATTATTGGTTCCTGGCTCTAGTTAAGGTTGCATGAGTGCTCTTGAGCAATGATTTGGTCCTAAGAGGAGGTCCAGAAAGGCCTTACGCAGCATGGAGGCACAGCTGCAGTCCTCAAGACCTCTGCTTCTGTCTGGTCCTTGGGATGCTGACACGGAGCAGCCTGTAGCTGGAAAGTTTCCTGAAAGCATGTACAAACTCTTCACACTAAGATATGCCTGCTTTCACCACGCTGAGCAGCTTTGTGCTGAGCCCCAGTGAAGGGAACCTAAAAAAGTGAACCAATTCCAGCCCTTGTACAAAGACTTACCCAAATCAAGCAGTAATTGGAAGAGAGGTGCCATGAAAAGTGGCTGACCAAAGCACAGTCTTATGGGAACTGAATTTTGCACAGACGAGAGAGAAAATGGGAGGAGAGGAATTACCATCCTGTAGTGTAGGACTTGTTAACCGAAGGAGGGGTCTTGGGAGCTGGCCCTTAAACCAGGGACCCCCTGCCCGGTCAGGCCTGGGGTACTGGGGCTCTTCGCCTGCTGATGAGCTTGCAGGGTTTAGCACCTTTGATTCTGTTTATCTCCATGACCTCCTTCATGTCCCTGCTGGGCTCCTATGTGACCTGTGGACTCAACCCAGAATTTGGTACTCGGGAGGTAAACCGACTTTCCGAGCAGGGAGCGGCACACAGATCTCTGGGCTACATAAGCTGTGGACCGCTACCAGTGTCAAACATAAAATAAGAAGCAACATATAACTTGGTGATAAAGAACTAGTTTTACAAACTAGCTCTATGCCTGTGGAGATTATCTGTGGGGCCAACCAAGAGAAAGGAAAATGAGCTGTTTGGAGGGGTAGCGGTTGTTAAGGTACTAACAGCAGTGGAAGCCTTAAAACAGTTGTTACAGATGTTCACAGAAAAGATGAGTGTGAAGCGTGCTGTCTTTGCAGCAGGCTGGTCCAGCTGACTCATGCCAGGTCCCTTCCAGCTTCCGTCATCTGTGAGTAACTTCAGCTCTGTAGTTTGTCTCAGCTCTTCTTGACATATTTCATGCTGGGAACTCCTCAACTCCTGGTGGCCAGAGGTTAACTCAGATGAGAGCTGGCTTCCACTGAAATGTGCCTACTTTCTCAAGACTAGGTTTGTGCTTTTAACAGATGTCTAATTCTCTTTTCCCTCTAGGCCATGGAGGTTAATTGGAGGAAAGTGACTGTACATCGGGCCCAAGAGCCTCCTACAGAGATACTTGGCACAAATAAATCAGCCTATTTTTGATGAATAACAAGGCCCCAAAGGCTCTAGTTCTTGCTGCCTGCACAAATTGCAGGTATAAATTTCACAGCTGATCACAGGGACTCCAGAATTCAATTAACTCTCTGCTCATTTAAAAAAAAAAAAAAATGCTGCCTGCCTATTTAATTATGAGTGTCACTGATACTACACATGCTGTTCAGGAAAACTCCAATTAATAAAGCATTGCATCATTAATATGAGTGACAGCATGAAGCCTGTGACTCTCGGGAATCTGTCTTGACCCTCTGCAATGACAGGCTTGGAATTTTTTGGAAAGGGGCATCCTTTTCTTCAGACCTGGGTGATGCTGAGGGAGCTCTGAGATTGCTTCCATGCTTTGCATACTGTTCTGGTTGCTCTGTTTTGGGCAGTTGGGATGTAATGCAGCGCTCGCAACTGATGATTTAGACCTTCTGGTACTTGGGTAACCTTCTAGGGGCTCTGATTGTGGGGATGGGGGCTGCACAGAGACATATGGGGCAAAAATCTGCGGAGATTAACCTGTGAGAGGTGCGGTGAGGAGGAGAGCAATGTTCTCGCACTGCCTTTACCACATTAAGCGCCTTTCACTGCCAGGAAGGGTGTTAACCAAAGCTGTACAAATAACCACATCTCTGCAGAATGTTTCGTTTTTGGGGGTTCTTAAATTTAGCTCAGCCTCGACCAATAAACAGACAGGTTGTGTTTTGACTTTCTAAGGTGTCTTTCGTTTTAAGCCCGAATTGATCTGACCTGCTCATTCTGTGCCTCCGCTTGTGCCCATCCTCCTCCTCTCCAGATTTCACACTGTGCAGGTTGTGTTGTTGGAAGTGGTCTCCAATTTTTGCAGCTGCATCTTCCCACTTCAGGAAGGCATCTGTGCCAAATGGCTGTTACCGCAACTTGAATATCAGCATGATAAACAACAGGTACTTGGCCTTTCTCACCAAACTGTGTCCCTCCTTCCATATGCATATGCATATGCATAACCCACGAGGATCATAGTCTAGCATTTTCTTTACTCTTTCTTCAGATCATGTCTAAGTTGTACCTCAGCTTTCCGAATAATACTGAATTCTGCTTTCTCTCCACACCACTACTTTTTTTTTTTTTTTTTTCCTTCCCTGAGCAGCTCTGTTCCTGACTACAGCAATCTTCTTTCCACTAGTGGCAAAAACAATCTTGCTGCTCTAGCCAGAGGCAGGTGTCACTCCAGATTAGACGTCAAGGCTCCAACACTGCTCCGGCTCCCAGCATCTTCCTGGGATTTTCTCGCTAGTCACCAGCGTGTTCAACAAATGTGTGTCCAGATGTTGTTGCAAAAAGTTGGTAGTCCCATTGATTTTTCTCACCTTTTTCCAATCCTCTGTCATAAGCTGTTTGCCTTCTTGCCCCTTTTCTACCTGCTGCTGTCCCCTGTTGTTGGTCAGAGCTGCAGCTTTCACTACCTCTTTGCCACATTTAAGTAGAACATCTTCACTGTTTGCCTTCAGGCACACGACTGTTGTCCAATAAATGCCTGCAGGACCATCTCTCTTGCCCACAGTATTATCTTAAAACCAAAACCAGAAGAGAAGCTTTCCCACTATCCTGCATGCCTCTGCATTTTTGGTCCCTTTCTAGCAGCTACTGTAGTGTTAGAAGAGGGAGTGGGTGTTTTGTTCGAGTTTATTTTTGCTCAGTGAGTGGTTGCACAAGCCTTAGAGCTGTTCCAAGGGATGTAGCAAGGCCAGCGTTTCTGGCACTAGCAAGAGTTCAGGTTTAAACCTATTCTTGAGCTGATGCAATCTGTAAATAGGTGGCTGGTATTCCAGGGCTGCTCCTTTCACACTACACACTTTCATTTCGTACTTACTTTGTTGCCCTGTTGCCTCACCTTGGGCTGTAATAACCCGTGTCCTGGGCCCGGAGCTACCTGTCTGTCTTGGACTGGTACAGCCTGAGGCTTAACAGGGCTCTTATCTATGACATGGCGCCTCAGGGCAGCGCGAAAACACGGCTGTTGGATGCAAACACAGTTGCTTGCCCTGCCTTCCCTGCGCAACGCGAGCCTGCGTCCTCAGTGGGGCTGTCGCCTGGCTGTGACCAAACTCCCTTGGGACGCTGGTGAGAAAACGGTGTTAAGCGGCCGTAACCCACTTGAACGGGCAGGGGATGGTGGTTGCTGCTACAGCCCTCATGTGGTGGCTTCTAGCTCTCCTGCTCCAGCTGTGCAAGCCCTGGAGGCCACCGATTCCTACCTCACTTTCTCAGCTAGGACTTGGTGGCTGTAGCACAGTGCTCATCTTGGAGAAACTGGCTCGATGGAGGCGAGAGGGTAGGATGCTTCCCGTGGAAAGACTGAGGTTCTTTTTGTTTTCATCCCCTCTTGTGGGTCTTCACACAACTCACTTTTTTCTAACTATTGGCTTTCATCTGCAAAATGAGGATAGCACTGTAAGCCACATGAACGTGTGAACTTTAAATTAGTGTGAATAGTGAGTACAGTGTGTACAGCAGTTGCCAGTGATTTAGGAGAATTGGGCTCAAGCCCTTGTTGTGACACAAGTCGGTTGCCCTATGGCAGGCTAACAGGCTGTTCCTGGTTTTGCCACCTCTAGTACCTGTTTAAACTGTTCTGCAAGGTTTTGATTGTTATAAAGTGTCACTGCAATGAAAAACACAAGTGGTCAGACTTCCTGACTGGCTGGAGCTGGGCATGTAGGTTGTTGCCATTACTTGTCTTGTGTGACTACAAGGCAAAAGCACTGCCCTTCCTGCTGTCTGTCATCTTCTGGCTACCTGTGGGAGTGAGGGAGGAGTAAAGGTTGTGAGCCGCTTTAATCTGTGCCCCCAGAACAGCAATGGCTCGGCTAGTGGAGCCATTGTGTTGTTTACGCAGCCTTCCCACACATCCGTCTTTCTGAAAGCGCCACTCATCTGCAGTGAAATTCCTTGTAATGCTGGAGGAAAGGCGAATGTGAGACTGCAGCACAGTGATGTGCAGATAACGGGAGTTCCCAGTGAAAGGCTGAAAAAACGCTCTGAGAACTCCTGCCTCCAGCTTCCCTGGCTTTGAAGTTGGACTCTCGCACGCCAGCCTTGCGAAGGTGTCAACTTCACCCATAGTGGATTTCCTCCACTGAAGAGGCTCCTCCTGGCTTCTTCCCACTCCCTACCCTTCTCTTCGAAACACCCAAACACCAACGCAACTGAAGATGACACCCACGCTGACCGCATGCTTTGGGAGCGAGGGAGGCAAAGGGAGGAAGATTGGGGGCTCTCAGCGTTGCCTCGTAGCTGTGTCGTGTCCGGGTAAGTTGCGCTGGTCCCGTCTTTGGTGGCAAAAGCAGTTGGAGATGAGGTGCTGCCCCTCGGCTGAGGTTGGTCCCTGGCTGGGGCACCAAGTCCTCCAGCCCTCTCGGGATGAACCTGAGCCGCTTTGTTCTCTGCATCCCTCGGCCTCAGGGCAGCTTGTTCGCTGTGCGAGGCCCAGCTCTCTCATCCGTGTAGCCCACAGGCAAAAGGCAGCATCGTTTTCTTTGTCTGAGAGAGGGGAAAAAAAAACCTAAAAAAGAATTCTTTGCTTTCTGTGTAATAAGCGCTGGCCTGAGGGAATTCAGGAGACAACTTTTGGCACTCATTGTCCCTTTTAGATATTAGTGAGCTGCCGGAGCAGGGACAGCCAGCTCACTTTCTCAGTTTCACTGAGATGGGTATTCCACACTAGATTATTTCCTTTGCCTTTTTACATCCTTTGAGGATCTCTAAAACCCTTCCAGTGAGGACGGGGAGCCCTCCGGGTGCTTCAAGTCCATGAGACTGCCATGTTCTCCTCTTCTGCAGCCTGTGCTACAGGGGATGTGTGGCCTTGGGGCATTTGCAGCCCCTGTTTGGAAACCTTTCTCGTACAGCGTGTGGGAGCGCGTGGCTGAGTGTGGAAGTGAGAGCTGCAGCATCCCGGGATTTACCAGTTTGTGCTGCTGTGGGAGCACGTTCTCAGCACTGAGTGGAGTACTTAGCCCTGGCTTTAAGGGAAGAGTAGTAACGCGTGCCAGACCAAGATCAGGTTGTACCCTTTGACAGGCTGGGAGAAGGAGGGATGTGCTCCACACTCATAGGTGCTTTTTCCCTTTGGTTTGATGCCATTTACCACTCCAGGGATAATGTAAATAATGTCAACTCTGAGTGCTATTGACCAAGTTCCACCAGAGCAACTCCTAGGTGACTACATGTATGAATACAGCTGATGAGCGCTATATTATAATAAGCTCGACTTGAGCTAGCCCTGGAGGCCTGGGATTCTGGTTTGGATTGGCATCAAATTCGGAGGCTGATCTGAGCCTGGAGGGTGGGAATCCAAAGCTTGTGAGCGCTGGCTTTCCTCGGGGGCTCCTAAAGCTTCTGCTCCTATGCTGAGGCTGATCTCCGGGTATGCGCTTTTCTTTTCAACGTCACGTTCCTATCCCAGCCTGAAATCAGAAGGGTAAGGTGGGCAAAAGTGAACAAGCGATTGAGTGCGTGGTTGAAACCCGACCTCCGTGTTCCCTCAGTATCTGCACACTCAGGCTGAGCATATATTTTTTTTTTCTTTTATACATCTGCGTATTCTAATCGGGATCAACCTTTAGATGAAACAAAACTGACTAGAGTACTCGCCCAGACTGTGAAGATTTGGGGTTTGAGTTTTGATGAAGTGTGGTGCAGTTCTCTTTAGTGTTTCCGCAGCTCTGTGGTGTCTGGCTGCAGCTGGGATCAATAGCAAAGGTGCCAAAATAAAGCAGGAGTGGCTGGCTTTGGGCTTTTCCAAGCCTGACAAAGAAAATAAGAAAGCAAGAGGGCCTGTTGTTAGCTGGAGTGTTTTCTTACCTCATGGTGTAACAATCTGCCTCGAAGGAATCCAGCGGTCGAGATCAGCACAGAGCGTCTCTTTCCTTCCAGCCTGTTTGGGAAGCTCTGTGAGGATAATCAGTGGGCTTTATTTGAAATAGAAGTATCTGTCTTGGAGGCATTGGGCCCCTTAGATAGATTGCTGAGGAAGGCACACATTAAGATCTCCAACCCCCCCACCAGAGAGACACTGAAATAGCCGCTGAGTTGTGCTGCTTTGAAAGTGATGTCACGTGTTGTAGCTCCCAAGGAAGATCCCAGCTCATAGAGATGTTGCTCAGGAGATACCTAAATAATAGTTACTGGGGTTTGAGAAATGTGCATCACTGCACTACTAGAATATTTGCAAACAAAATGCCCTAAGACCCTCAAAAGAAAAGCAACATTTCTCTGAGTTAAATTATAACAATTCCTACCCTTGATGGGTAGGAAACTGAATTTTTTTGTTTTTTGTTGGTTTTACTCCAGTGCTTAGAGTTAAAAAGAACTTTCACCTTTTTCACTCCCTTTTTCCTGAGCCCCTAAGCAGACTTGTTCCTTCACCCCTACCCCCCCCCCCCACAGGTTATACCTTGACCAGTGTTATCTGAAGGGTGCTGTGGTGGGAAGATGGGTTTGTGTGCAAATTCTCCTTGATGGACTAAATCATTGAAATCCATCATGTAACTGTATTCTGCCTGTTTCTGGAGCTTGCTAAACAGTCCCTGAAGACTGCAGATAAATAAACTGTGTCAGGGTCTTATCTTGAACGAACTCAACTTTTCTCTTTTGCAGAAATTACGTACTGTAGTGTCAACTTTGCAGGGGATGACAGAAACCAGAATCCCAAATTACCATGGTTTGTGGGCTATTTCAAGCATTTCACTGTCAGCTGAAGCTGAATTTCCTCATATTCTAATGAGAAATCTTAGCTAGGCTGGAGGGTGGGGTGGCTTCACTGGAAGCGTTGGCAGTGCACCTGAATAAGCAGACTTGACATCCTGCTGTTTGCTCCTATAGAATTTTTTTAGTTGTTATGCTGATATATAGGGGATGGAGGAATGGAGTGTCTTGGCAGAGCTGCAGAGGTGGGAAGCAGGGCTACGCTGAAGGCTGATGTCTTCAGGCCTACCAACTGGAAAATGGGCTGCATGGGTTTGGGACTGGCAGGCTAGTTCAGCGTTCTTACTTAGAGAAGTTGGAACAAGTTAGCATCCTACGTTTGAAATGACTGTTGACATTAAGTACACCGATTCAGAAATATCTTGTGATACTGAGCACGAAGGGAGGTGGCATCCTCTGTATGTCTCCCCAGCTTTTCTCCTCTGCGGGCTTTTGCTTCCCTGTTCGAAAAGGGGCATGAACTTTGCTGTGGATAACCAGAAATACTGGTTCAGTGCAAGCTGCCAGCTCTTGCCAAACTCTTTGGTTTTCTCACTGCAAGTCCAGGAGGCTGATCTTTCTTATAGCAGTCTCGGCTTGTATTATTTTGACAGACTCAATACTGTAGATAACTTGGATCGCAAAAAGTAAACTGCTCAGGTTCTCAAATTCATTGACCCTTGCAATATATTGGTTTGGTGGTCACATGTACTTTTTTGTTCTTCCAATACAATATCTCTTCACAGATAGAGGCTAACTGTGCAGACTTTAAAGGTACATTAGCCCCTGTTAAGACCTTTGAAAACAGAATATTGAATCAAATTGCATATGCTGCTTTGCTTAAGCAAGGCTGTTCATCCACGCATCCTAAGATACCCATGTGAAGGAATGTCTGGATGCATGCAGGAGGTACAGCAAGTTGCTGTAGCTCACTCAACAGCAAAGTCGGGGTGAAAACACCAGTTTTCTGGGAATGATGGTTATTTCTGCCAGACACGGTAAAGGGAATATCTGGTTGAACTACACAATATCTGGCCCACTCATGTTGGTGGTGTTGCAAGCATATTCTTGAAAGCAGGACTTGGCACTGCTTATGACCACCTCACCACGATGACTTCGTGTGCTCTGGCTCTCGACAGAGTTTCTCCTACTGGAAATAGGGTGGAATAATGCCGGGCAGCAAATATTTTATAACCCAGTAAATTTAGGAGGTGGAAAGGTCTTTAAATGGCCGATTGAACTTGTCTGGAACAGTTATGAAATTCTGCTTGGAGCCAGAGCAGAGTAAGTAGCATAGGTGTCCTCTTTTCTCCCTCATTCACACCTATTTCTGGGGGGAAAACAATTCGGAAATCTTTCAGACTAAACAGAGCTCTTTGACCTCTTGATATAGCCTCTTCCCCCCCCCCCCCTTTAAAAAAAAAAAAGTCACAATTTGGCCATGCAATAATTCACAAAAGCTTTTGGCCCTGCCAAAATTGTACTCTCTACACCCCTCCCCAAATTCACTCTGCTCCATTTAGTAGAGTTTGTTGGCAAAGATAACCCGACTTCATGCTGTGGAGAATATTTGTTTCTTAATAGAGGATGGAGCAGAAGTGGAATTGTGCTGGCTGTGTATATTTTGCCTTCTCAAGATTAGCCCCAAGCAATTATCTGACTGTGGCCTGTGCCAGAAAAACACAACAGAACAATTTTAGCAGTGCCAACGAAAACTCCAGAATGTGTTGCACTCAAGAGTGTAATTTTAGATTCTGTTTTCAAGTAGTATTTCTGTGACATCATTGACTTTAGGAAAAATAATACCCCAGGGCTTGCTTTACAAACAGGATGGAGCTTTATGATTTGGCAGCTTTCCGTAGGCAGAAAGGCAAATGTTCGTCACTTACAAACCTCTGCATGACAACAGGCTTTGCTTCCTATCAGAAGTTAAAAGTAGTAAGAAAAATTAAAAACTGATGTGGAAAGGGAGTTGGTAGGCACTCCTCTGCTGCCCTGAGGGCAGAGATGCTCAGATCACCTCCAGGAGATCCTGTGCTGGGTGAAGATTTGCTCTGGGAACAGAGCACTTCTAGCGAAATCCTGTGTACGGTGTTGCCTCGGGCAAGATTTGGGAAATAGTTGTTTCTGCATGGGCTGCCTCTGGTCCGTGTTCATGACACAGATGTACTCAAATCCAGTGGTAGGATGGGAAGGCTCTGCTGGTCCCCTGAGGAGGCTCCAGCTGTCTCCTGGAGCTCTATCATTTGGATACAGCCTGCCTGGAATGTGCTTGAGGGATTTGGAGGTAGCGGTGACGCTCTGCATGTGCCTAGCCTAGAGCGCTAGCCTCAGAAAATGTTTCGAATTTCTGTACTACTTTTTTCAGGAGTTCCCTGTTGATTGTAGGAGTGTGAGGGACCCCGTGAAGCTGTGTAGTCCTCCTTCCCAGCCTGTGTGGGGCCATGTGTGTGGAGCGATGCTTTGCAGACCTCCAAAGCTGAGGTGCCATGGTCACCTCACCTCATGGTCACTATTCACAAATTTTGCTCTTTCTGGTAGAATGGGTTTTCTTAAAGCTAATCCACATTTTCTTTTCTGTAATCGTAAGTCCATCACTTCTCTGTTCTGCACACGCATTGCAGATAGGATAAGGACTTTCTAGCCTGCAGTAGGTTGTTATGTGTTTGACCCTTACTGGGCCTTTCTCTTCTTTCCCCGCCTATCCTGGTCTGGTCCTTAGACTGAATAGTCTGTGTGCTTTTTTTTTTTTTTTTTTTTCTCCTTCCCCTCTCCTTCTTCTTTGTAGGTAGACATCTTAGAAAGCTCTCATGGTACCTGCACCAGACGATTCTGGGCAAATCCAATGTGAATTAAAGGAAAGTTAAGGTCTATCTAAGCCTTTTTCATTCTGGAAGGGTCTGTAGGCTCAGTGGGTGCCTTCAGGTGTGTGAAACAACTTTTTTCCCTTCAGTAAAGGATTTCTTATGAAAAAGAAAAGTGTCTTCTGGCTCTAGGGCAAACCATGCTGCATCCTTCCTTCTCTCTGTGCCCCCAGCATAAGCGAGTGGAAAACGGGTTTCATTAACTATGATGAATCACTTGTGGCTCGAAGGAGAAGTGATGACACCAGCTCTGTTGGCAGCTGGTTGATTCGGCGTACTGTCAGAAATTCAACAAGTTTGTAAAATCAGTCAGGTTACACACAAACTGCTTTCACAATCATCTCTGGTGACTTCAGCGGAGTTGCTTCCAGGTGCATCTGGCCCAGCACGGCTCTTCTGTTGCTCAACCACGATCCCGTTTGGCAAGTTCGGGCACAGCAACTATGATCTGAATGAGTAGCTCTTTGTTTGCTGGAGTGGCCAGACATAGGCATCAGGTTGCCTCTGCGTTGTGTGAACTATTAGCTCTGTTCCAGAAAAACACGTGAAACTCCTGCTGATTTCCATGAAAGTGAATAATTTGCTGGGAGCGTGAACCCTGTCGGGGAGGGGCTGCGTCTTCCCCTGAATGTGTGCAATGTCCAAAAATCTTGGGCACTGCTATAATATAAATAACAGATCCTCATAGTCTCATCAGCTCCTAGACTCCCTTGGGGAACTTTGCATTCTTCTGTAAATATGAGCTTTGTGGGAGAAGTCTGATGCTACATGAGCATGTGAGAATTTCCTTCCCAGTTGGCATGAAAAGGCTATAAATCTGTGGAGACACAAGCCCTTCCCCCTACCCGTTCTTATAAAATTAATGGGTATTCAGTTAAGCCAAAACAAAGAGTGGCTTCCCTCAGGCAAAGTTGTCTTTTTAAAAAAAAAAAAAAAAAAAAAAAAAGCAGGCATTTTAGCATACAGACAGAAAACCTTTTTTTAAAACCATGTTTCATAATGCAGTAAGTGTCCGGGGAAAGGAATTGTCTCTCGCTCTGCTTTGGGCTTTCAACTGGGAGTGAAGGTTGAAAAGTAAACAAGGGCTAATGCTAATGGAGATTAAGGGTGACCTTGTCCCATGTGGTGATTCGCATGACTCTGTAGGGGTTGAGCTGTGGGATAATGGGGACTTTCAGACTCTACCTCTGTCAGACAGGGAGGTCAGCGATGTCATTTGGACTGCAGTCTTTCTCTCTCCTCACTTCCTACCTCCATGTTGCAGAGATGTTTTAAGCGATAGTAGCAGAGAGCTAATAACAGAAAGTCATTAAATCTTCAGTCTTCCTCTAAAGCCTCTTTGGACAAAGTGGTGGCAAGTGCCAGCATGGCAGTGTGTTTTTTCTGGTCAAATCCTGAAGAAGGTTATGGGAGGAGGGGGGACTGACCACCTAATCTGCTCCTGCCTGACAGTGGATGGCCGGGGTCATCTCAAAAACCCATCTGGCTTTGAATTCTCCCTACTGCTAGATTGTGGAGGAGAAACTATATGCAAAGTTCTTTCTTTCCACTGTACCGGGTTTTATACTCCTCAAAGCCTTGGAAGAAAGCAGAATATGTAAATCTCACTGGTCAGAAACTGGATGAGGCTGGTAGCCCTCAGAACGGAAAAGGTAATTGAAGAATATTTTTAGTTTGTATCGCTGCTTGGCAAGCTAGTCAATGATGGCTGTCACCAGCTTTGGTAGCCACGTGAAGCCTGCAAAACACAACCTGTGCTGGTAGCTGAGATGCAAAATGCCCGCAAGCTCATCTGGATATTCAAATGATAGAGTTTGTGAGCCATTTTTCACAATGTGGGTTTGTGTTTAATATCGCAAGGACTTTTTTGAAGACTGTGGCCATTTTATTTGTTCTTGGAATATCGAGTTCTAAGTGGATGTTCTGATGGAAAAGGTTATTATTTACTTATTTTGGATATGTGAATTAATGCCTTCTGGGGCTTCAAATACTGCTCAATAATTTACAGCAATGTAGAGGTACAAACAATTTCATAATAGCACTGCAGGCAGCTTTAGGGCAGGTGGGAACACGGGCTATGAGGAGGTAACTGCACCCAGAGGATCAGAGGCACAGCTGTATTTTATGCTTGGTAATGCTCTGGGGATGTGATTATCTCTTGATAACACAACTCCCCACGTGCCTCTCTGCCTGGCAAGGGTTGGCGTGGTAGTGGAAATAGCTCTTCAGTGGGTGGGTTCCCCTGCAGAGGATCCTTCTGAGAGCGTTTGGGAACTTGAAGCGGGTTTTTGTTGTATGGAGAACTGAAGAAGAGAGGTCACGGTCCTGGAAAGCCCAGTCTGCAAACCTGTTGCCCCTGCTCCGAGGCTGCTGTGTGGGTGGGAGGACAACGCCATGGGGTCTGCCCCGTTCTCTCGTCTTCTCTCCCTCTCTCTAACCTCCTCCCTTGCTTGTGATGGAAGAAGCCAGGCTATCATGCCCGGAGCAAGACAACTCCATTACGCTTGTATGGTTGCCCTCGAGCCATCTCGATTCAAAAATTCTCTCTAGGTAGAGTGTGTGTGATTATTTTCCTCTCTTTCTCTCTCTCTAGATTTGCTCTGCAGCTATTCTCCTAAATGCAGCTCACTGCTGGAAGTAGTTGCTGAGAGCAACGTGATACAGCAAGGGTTTCGTTTTTTGCTGCCGTAACCTTCTGTACCCTGCTATTGATAGAGTTTTGATGTGTTTGACTGGCAGTATAGGATTCTTCACCTTCAGACACCAGTCCTGCTGGATCCCAAATGCGCTAATGCTCATTTACAGCAACATCAATTGGCACAGTGCAACTGAGCTTTGATCCTTCAGCAAGGGCTTATCTGCTAAACGACTGCAAGGGTGTTAGTGTCCCTAAGGGTTAGCTCAGCATATGTTTGCACAGGGAAAGGGCAGATGTCTGGAAGTGTTTTTCAGCATTTCCTTGGATAGGTTAAGAGGGGAGACAATGTTACGTACTGCTTTTGGAAGAAAAGAAAACCCCTAAGCCCCCAATCTGTAACCCAAGGTTTTCGGAGCCTGTTGCACATTCCCTTTTTAGAGCATTCTGGTCTCAATCTTGGGAGAGGAAGCAAGAGGTAAGGTCATCTGTCTAATTTTTCTTTTTTGTCATCCTCGTGCAGTGAGTTTTTGCTCTAGCCTGCAGACAGAGGGAAGAGCTGGGTGGGTGGTGATGAAACAATCATCACTTAAAACTATTTGTTGATAATGAGTCACTCTTCATGGAGTCCCAATCTGTTCTCCCTTCTGTCAAATACTGAGAGTGCAGCAAATCTGCTTGCTTTGCTGCAGATTTTTATTTTTTTTTTTTTCTGAAGGATGGATTCTAGCAGGAGGATTTGGTGAGAAAGAGGAAAGAATGAAATGTGTGTTTGTGGGGGAGTATTAATCAAGAGGTGCCTTTTTGTGCCAAACTGAGTATGAACCTTCTAGTAGCTGCGATGAGGAGCTGTGAGGGTTATCTGCAGTCTATGGGCTGCACCCTCGGCAGCTGGCATGAGTCTTGCCAAATCCCCATCGCTGTTTCCCCTCAGCCGAAAGTGGTGTCTAATGAAAAACCTTTAGGTCAGGTGCTGAGACATGTGGCTTTCCCCTGCTGATGGGATGGTATTTAAAAAAAAAAAAAAAAAAAAAAAGAAGAATTCTCAAGACAAATGCAGGGATGACCCAGCATAAAGTAAAATAAGGTCTGGATGATCCCAGCAGGCAGCTAGGCTTTGCCTTCTCTTGCAGTTCCTATTGCAACGATTTATAGTCGATATCTTGATAAATGCCATCCGGTGTGTTAAGTGCTGTCTGGCATGGGTTGTGTTAGGATGGCTGTGATGTCTTCCCTGATGTGATTCCTGCAGTAATAGACCAGTCCTCTGGACTTCAATGAAAACTCAATTTTCTTGTAACAAGGTTTAATGGGAAGTTTATTGGAGTATTGATAACGGAGAATGCAATAAATACATGTCCCAGAGTTAATATACTGTAAGACATTAAAGCATACATTGCATGTTTATCACTGTCAAATGCAATTAAGTTTTTAATTATAAATAAAAAGAAGTGGTCATTCAAGCACAGGGAAGTAAGTGCAAGGGAAGGGCCGAAGACAGGTGCTGGGTCAGATGAGACCAAAAAGGGCTGAAATCAAGAGAAGAATTAAGGGAAGTTGGCATTTTTTTTCCCCTAGAACTGCGTGGATCTCTTATAAACTCAGGCATGAGTTTTTTTCAGTAACCTGTCAAGACAGCCGGGGGCTGGCAGTGAAGCGTCCCTGTGTCCCATGCTGAAATCATCTCTCGGAGGTCCGGGATGTGGATGCATCATTGCTAATGCCTGTGGCATGCTGCTCTCCGTCTGCCCCGTCACAAATCCAGCGAAACCTTCCACCGGCGTATTACTCTTTGAGTTTATCCTGATTGTACTCGACCCTCTTCAGACACAATAATCCTTCTTGCAGATCAGATATAGGGTAATCCTCCTTTATAAGTGAGAGCACAATGGGCCTCTGCCGTCAGACATGATGTAATCCTGCCGCATCAGATAGAGAGTTTCTTCCCTACATCATGTGAAACGCTGTCCTCTGTCTTCTTGTGCTGGACTGCAGTCTCCTTCCATCAGATGGCTTTTGCAGCCGTGCAATGGGGTTCTTCTCTGGGCTCAAAGCAATAAACCCCCTATTTCCTTGTCATGCTCTGCTACAACATCTGTCCGTAGGAGTGGTAGCAGCGGGTGGAGTGGGAATTGGGAGCTTGCGTGGGACGTGCTCTTTTGAGTCGGGGCTTTTCCCGTCTTCTGCGTGTGCAGGACTTAGCGCAGCTGGAGATGACGAACCTTGGGGGTTACTGGAGTATCAAAAAGAGCTGCCTGCCACTTCCCTTGCCCGCAGTTCTCTGCACTGTGTGGGCCTTTTAGAAATTGGCGAAGGCTGTCCTCGAGCTCCGCCTCGAGCGGGTGCTGCGGTCCCACACTGGACCCTGTGCAAGCGCTTGGCGGCGTGGGGCGGCTGCCAGCTCTTCCAGCTGCGCCCCCTCCTCCCGCTGCCTCGGGTGCCTTTGCCCTCTCTTGCGCGGACTGTTGTTTTATAATCCTCCTGCTGGGGATGATACAGCAGAGTTGTCTTCGCACGCGTGTTCTCTGTCACACCGTTCTCTAATCCTTCTTGTGGGTCCTGAGCGCTGCAAATCCTCTTCTCTTCAAGTACAGCCTCTGCGAGTTTCTCGGTCGGGGAGGGGAGAAGAGGGAGGTGCCGTCATGTGGAAGGGAAAGCATGTATTCTATCGCTCTCTTAATCCTCCAGTCTGTTAGAAAGCAGCTACACATCCCGCCTGATTGAATACCTGCCTCGTAACTCAATCTAGGGCTTCCGCTGCCGTTCATAAATAGATTACATCGCTCTGCTGCGGTGTGCTGCGAGGCGGGCGGTGGGATTGTGTATTCCACCAGGTAATACATAATGTGGTTGGTTTGTTTTTTTTTCCCCCCTTCTGCTGTAGGCAAGTGGAGCAACCGAGCAAGAAGCTGAGTTGCGGTGTTAGAGGGCAAGGGTTGCTGAGCTTCTTGGCTTTAGGGCACGCGTACCCAAATATTCCCTTGGCTGAGCGCCACATGGTGCATCCTCCATCAGTCGGGAGCGCTGGGGATGAAGGAGTGCCAGGGATAGCTGGCAGGTGGGGAGTGACAGCGGCCGCTCGGAAATCCTGCGGCTCTGTGGTATGAGTGGGTTCTTGTGGCTTTGTTGCTGGTAGATGGGTGACAGCAGAGCAGCTGGTGAGCTGACGGCCGCTGAGTCAGCACCTCTCTGCTGCACACTGTTGGTTTGCAAGCTGCGCGGGGCTCCGAGGGAGCTCTGGTCAGAGAACTGTAGAGAAAGGTAATAGCATTTAGGGTGTGCTGTTAGAAGTCTAGCTATTTAGATATTGATGGCGAGATGGGTGCTGTCTTTTTGTGCTTTTAATTTGTCCTGTTAACTGGATGTTTGGTGACTTGTGCAGTACTGACCTTCTGCTTCCACAGAAATGACTGTGCAGTGGAACACGGCTCGCCTCTCGTTCTCCTACATCTTTGTCATCCAGGGCAGTAGCTATCAACACTGACTGGCACTTGCTTGGTAACATCAGCACAAGCTTTCTGGGCTCAGCGGGACAGATGATGATGGATGTGGGTTTCTCGCACATGGTGGACCTCCATTTCAGATCGCACATTGCCAGTGAGCACTTTGAGAGACAAAATGATCAGCGCTCACAATGTGCGTGTCCATCTGTAGCCTGCAAATAAGAGACTACTAAGTTCAGAGCTGATAGGAAATGAGCAGATTTGCTTAAAAACCAAAGAAACTTCCCAGCTTAGTGTTTTGCTGGGATCAGAACTATGAAAGGGGGTTTGCTTGTGGGCCCCTCTTGCATTTTGAGGATCTCAAGCTGTTTGAGGCTCATGGCACGATGGAGGTGGGGGACTGAACAGGGAAAGCTGGTTATCTGGCGCTACCTTGAGTCCTCTTGTGTTGTGAAGTGGGTGATGCTCATTTCTTGAGGAGAAACCCGGTGGTTCCTTCTCAAGAAAAGTCTTCTGAGGCACCTTTTTGAGCAGAGTGAACAGATCTCGCTGCAGTGTTGGTTTTTTCTGCTCTTTATGTTCATTAAATGATACATATTCACATGGAGGCTCTAAAATAAATCATTGTTACAGAAGCACCTTTTAAAACTTGTCAGCTGTGAGGTTTTTTTCCCCCAGTACCTTTGCCTCTTAGGACCACAAATGGCTTCCCAAAGCAGGGGAAAACCATTATTAATTACAGTGCCTAATGAACTCATTTGGCTTTCTGCCCAGCTTCCAAAACCAGCACTAGCACCAGGCTGGATACTGTTGTCTCACTGTAATTATGTTTATATGGAAAGTTAATTTTTGTTTTCATAAATTGATTTGAGGCTTCTGGAAGCTATTTGGAGATAATTAACTTTGCCCACACAGACCTATATAAGGGCATTTGTTTACAAGGTAGCGCTGGGTGCTGGAGCACGGAGGTACGTTCCTGGGTTCATCTGGAAATATTCAGTTAGCAGCTCAGGGCGGCTGTTTCCAGACTCGATTCCCTCCTCGTGGGCAGCAATAGCAGGCGAACACCATAGTCTTGGGATTTTGCAGACTGGTAACAACCCTCAGGGTGGGCCTGCAGTCCCTAGTGGCAATCCAAATGAGCTGCAATCCAAATAATTCAAACACTGCAAAGGTTACTGCTGGAATCACAAACTCCCTTAATGGGGACAACAAACGCGACAGTCCCAAATGGAGAAGGCCTGTAAGGAATGAGACCAGGCCTCCACAGATTAGTCAAAAAGCGGTTCCCATATCTTTTTCATAATGGTAGGGATGGAGAACGAGCGGCAGAAGTGCACGGTGATTTAAGGGGACCTTTGCCAGCAGGACACAAGATGCAGCGTCGCAGAAGTGACCTCTTCGGTGGTGGGCGTGTGTCTTTGGGTTCCTGGCCCCTGCAGCGAACTCTTCCTTCAAATCAATTCATTAATGAGCTAATTTACTATGCATGGAAATCCATTAGAGAAATGTGTAATAACCTCAGGATGCAGAGCCCTGCTGCAGGCACACGGCTACTGAAGAACGAAAGCGGGAGGGAAAAGTGAGGTGTCTTTGGCAGCGCGAAGCCTCTTTGGGAGCTCGTCTGACCCCTTTAAAGTGCAGGGGAATAGGTAAGGCGCTCTGGGTCACGGCTAATAAAGCGGTGGATGGCCTGGCTGAGTGAAGCAGCTTGTGTAGGTCAGTGCCCAGGCTGCTAATTTATAAAGCTACATTTTTAAAGTTCTTATTTTAGCGCACCATGGGCTTTCTTCTTTAAACTAAGAGGAAAAAGAAAAAAAGTTCCCTGAAGGCCTAAAAATGTACTAATCCCTCACTGCACACTTCAAAACCGTGGACAAAGCTGCATCAGAAAGCCTTCAGGCTAGGTTGGCATAAGAGGTCTCTGCTTTTATTGGGGGGGGAGGAACAGATGGTATTTGGGGTTCATAGTTTTGGGTCTACAGGAGAGCCTGTCTGTTCTGCTCTGTCAGGAAAAAAAAAAAAAGGAACTTCCAGAAGATGCTTGTGGTGTTTCATGTGCAAATCATGTTGATGTAAAAGAAGAGGCAAAATGAAGTAAGAGGAGAAAAGTTGCAGGTTTCCAAAGTTTGGTCATCTTCCTCTTCTTCCTTTCTCCCAATTTCCCCTCTTATGCAGAAGTAGGTTATAAGTTTTATTCCTGGTTTGCTCCTGCACTTGTTGGCAGGGGATAATACTTCAGTGACTTTGGGGTCCAACCACTTTTAATTTACATCTGTGACTTTGAGAAAAATTAGTGTTCTTCTGTAAGGGAAACTTACCCTTTCCCTTTTATTAATAGATGTTCAGAGATATCGGGAAAGTAAAGGACAACTAGCTTTGTGCTGGAAAGGTCGATAAGGTGCAGAATTTGTCCTGCACCAGCAAAATGGCACCAGGGTGACTTTCCCAGTTATTGGTACAACACCGTTTTTATTACTTACTGTGTAGTGATCATTTTAAACATGTAAAATAGCCAAACTCTTTTCCATGTGAAATAATAAAATTGTATCTTAAATCATTATGTGACTACGTTAAAGATGTACTAGGAGGGCTGGATGAGCCTCAGGTTTTAAGGTTGTGTGGGAGAACGAACCGCAGCATGGTTTGAAATGAAGGGGGTTAATGCTGCTTTTTGGTGAAGATTGCAGTTGGGAGGGCTTTTTTTTTTTTTTTATGTCTTTGTTTTCTGCTTAGTGCTAAGGTGCTAATCCTTAGCTGTAAGTCAGATGCCCCGTTAGGGTCGTGTAAACTTGGACAGAAATTCAGCTGGAAATTTAAACCGTGAGCCCGTGACTCTCCGGTGCTGGGGTGAGCGTGGTGTGCTGGCTGCCCCGGCTCTGCCGGGTCTGGACTGCCTTCCAGGAGGCTCCTCGCAGCCCCTGCCTGGGGAGGAGGAGAAAGAGGAGGAGGAGGCGGTGGCGGCAGTGGCTGCCAGAACAGCCGGACACGTTTGTAGATCATTCCCAGAGCTCAATGTTGGTAGAGCTAAATTCCAGTTCATAACACAGGCACTTGAATACCTCCAGGTTTTCCAGTTTTGGGTGGTTGCCCGCAGTGGGGTTGCGATGCTGGCTAAGCCCAAGCCACCCGCTTTGCTGGTAAGGTGGCCCCTGCTCGCACCGGTGTGTCTCGGTACAGAGGATGGAGGGGTGCTGGGAGGCAGTCCCCGAGAAAGCGGCTGGTGTCTGCAGCTGGTGGGTCTGCAGGGTAAGGTGAGGTAGCTGCAGGGAGGACTTGATGCTGTCTGAGGCATGCCAGCCTGCCCGCGGGACACCTGGGCTGAGAGCTGTGGGTCAGCGCACTATGTTCCCCCTGCTTGCAGATGTGGTTGTCCTGTCTGCCACCTCTGGATGGGCCATTGTCACCTCACGAACACATGGCTAGGTGGTGGTGTGTGAGGTGGTGTTTGCACAGCCGGCCTGATGAAACCCCACGGTGGATGTGGTGAGATCCGTGGACCTGCAGTTACGTATCTGATGCGGGGCGGTCGCTGGTCGGGCAGCTTAACCGACACTGTCTCTTGCTTTGCCTGTTCAGTATTTGAGCCAAACAGGTATCTAAAGGGTGGGTTGAAGAAGGATGGAGCCAGGCTCTTTTCATTGGTTCCAAGTGACAGGACGAGGGGCAATGGGCACAAGTTAGAACACAGGAAGTTCCGTTCAAATACACGGAAACAGTTCTTTACGGTGAGGGTGACAGAGCACTGGAACAGGCTGCCCAGGGAGGTTGTGGAGTCCCCTTCCCTGGAGATTTTCAAGACCCGCCTGGATGCAGTCCTGAGTAATGTGCTCTAGGCAATCCTGCTTTAGCAGGGGAGTTGGACTAGATGATCTCTAGAGGTCCCTTCCAACTCTGATAATTCTGTATTTATGTACCTCCTTAACCTGCACAAGCGCGCACTTATGTTGACTAGATTGGAACTATTTGTGTTTAATTAGTTAGCTGGATCAGGGCCTGAGCAGCCACTGCCAGAAAGTAGCTTTAGGATTGTGCTGATAGCTCTTACGAAGAAACCCACGTGATACTGACCACCCGATCCTGCCCCTTCAGGCCAGCCCTCCTCTTAAGTTCTGTGCTGGGATTAACCACCGCCTTGAGATGTTGCAATTCAAGGCTATGAATGATGACAGCAGCTAAAGCGGAACTTGTTCCTTTTGGATCCCCACGGTTCAGACACTGGGCAGTGAAATAGGTTGAGTATACGTGTGCGCTGAAGGCTCAAAGCAGTAATGTTAAAACAAAAGTCCTGGAAGCAGGCATTTCTCAGGCATGGATGAAGAAGTGTGAATTGGAAGGGCTGCTCCTTCTTCCTTCATCTGCTGAGGTCTCCCAGATGATAGGTGAAGGGTTTACCCTTCATCTCCCCAGTTATTTGCTTCTGTATTTTATGGAGACTGTTTATTGTTCACTACAGGCTCCTCCATCGCTGTGTTCCCATGCCAACCATCCTGCAATATGGTGTACACGCTTAGTGAAACAAAGAAGCTTTAATCCTCAGCCTTTGGACGTCTCCTGCCCATCGGGGCCAAGGCTCCAAAGAGGAACCCCGCCGCTTACAAAGTGGAGCTCCAGGTTCCAGTTAATTGGGCCCAGTCATTAAGGGAAATTCAGTTTATGTCTACTGGGACTGTGAAGGGAGTGGGTTTTTTAATAGCAAATATCCACAGTGTGTATTGGTTGTCCTCAGGTTAAAAAAAAAAAAAAGGCAAACTTTCAGCGGAGAAGAAATGCTTCTAATTACTTGCCTTTGGCAGAATGGCTGCCCTGCTCTTTAGAAGCTGTATTTATCTCCTGTAAGAACCAGCTCATTAGCTCTATTGCTCACACAGATAATCAACAACATAATTAATAATTATTTATATGGCACCCATGGCAGAGGGCTTTGGATCACATAACAAAACAGCATTTTCTTATGATCACTGAAGCATTTCTAACGGTCTCTTTTGTCTTTTTTTTTCCTGCCTGTTCTTGACTTTTGCTGGCCTTTTGTGCCAGTTTCTAATGTTTGCTGCAGGTTTTTGGTTAACTTTCTAGCAAGTGTCTCCTCTTCTAGAAACCTCTCTGAAGTCCCACTTGACCCACAGAGAATTTCAAGTGCCAGAACTCTGTCGCCATGCAGAGCAATCTGGGATTGGCAAGAGCAGCCAGAGCTACTTTGACTTCAGCTGCATCTATTTATCCTGATTTTTGGACTGATCCCTATCTGCTCTTGAAATGTCAAAAAGCAGGATTTCTCTTGGTGAAGAGCTTCACTTGTCCTGCATTTTCCCAGGCCAAAGCAGGGCTATGGGATATGATGTTTGGGCTACGCCTAGGATATCCGTCTGGGGTGTGTGTGTGTGTGTGGATTTCGAGCAAGGCGTTCAGACCCTGTTCCTGGGGTGGGATTTTATCTAAGGCATGTTTTCAAACAAAGCTGACCTTCTACTAGGTTTCCCCTGGAGTACTTTGATTCACATTATGCAGGGGAGCGACGCTACCCTGTCCTGCAGGGTGACCCACAGGGCAGTTTGCAGCGTGTTGCGCTAACGCAGTGAATTCTTGCAGCTGCTGGCATCAAGGATGACATGCATCAGAAATCCTCCAGTCAGGTCCCACAAAGCCACCGGGTGCGTCTTTCTCTATGGTGCCGTCACCCTGTGCCGTGCCTCCCTCTGCACAACCTCCATGCTCGTGCCCAGCTGTCTGACACGGCAGAGCCATCATCTTCCCACACATGACCACGGTCAGTGCTCCCCTGAGCGTGTCAGGTCAGCGGATACTGGTGTGGGCCAACGCGCATGAGCCTCGTTCCTTGCCCAGCACAGCAAAGCAGCTACAGGAAGGAGACGTAAAGCTGCTGTGAGCTGAGCACCTGGGGACAGCTTGACATTAAGAAAGGCAAAAGGGCTCACTGGATGATGGGAAGGAGGAGAACACGAAATGAGGTAGCACCCCAGCAGCTGGGCATTTGCAAGGTGTAGCTCACACCATAGAGAGTCATTGCTTACAGAGCTGTTTTTGGAGAGCGGGTCAGATGTCAAAACGCATGAGGGAAAATTTAAAGGTGTGTTTTGGGTGGCCAGTGAGGAGAGGATGGAGAAGCTAGTGTCTGATTAGTGATGTTCTTCCTATGCTCTAGAAAGGGTGTGCTTGCACAGAGGATCGTTGTACTGAAGGAGCAGAAGAGGGTCCATCTGAATATGGTCATGAAGATGATCAGAAGGCTGGAGCACCTCTGCTATGGGGCCAGGCGGAGAGAGTTGGGGTTGTTCAGCCTGGAGAAGAGAAGGCTCTGGGGAGATCTTATTGCAGCCTTCCAGTAGCTAAAGGGGGCCTACAGGAGAGCTGGGGAAGGACTTTTTACTCGGGCATGTAGTGATAGGACGAGGGGGAATGGCTTCAAACTGGAAGAGTTAGATATAGATTGGACATCAGGAAGAAATTTTTCACTCTGAGGCTGGTGAGCCCCTGGCCCGGGTTGCCCAGAGGAGCTGTGGCTGCCCCATCCCTGGATGAAGGCCAGGCTGGACGGGGCTTTGAGCAACCTGGGCTGCTGGGAGGTATCCCTGCCCAGGGCAGTGGGGCTGGAACTAGATGATCTTCACGGTCCCTTCCAGCCCAAACCATTCTAGGATTCTATGAATATCTTTATAAAGGATGTGAGATCTTAAAGCAGGTTGTTACTGGTGTGTGATGCTGCCCTTTGCCAACAGGGAAAGATGTGTGTCCTGCTGATTGCACCTGCCTGCTGAGGGAAGGGCACTCTTGCCCTAATCCCTGCCTGAATGCCTGTCTTTGGGGTTGGGAACCCGATGTGACTTTGCCATATCGACAAGCCTCAGCCTGAGGCTTGGAAACAGTCTTTGCTGGCACCACGTGTTGCTAAGCAGATGGGCTGCTGCTTTTTGTACCCGCTGAAGTTTTTCAGAGAGGGTGGCTTTGGTGTGGCATTTCAGTAATTGTTGCCAGCACAGAAGAAACAGAAGGAAAAGCATCTCCAGTTCTTCACCACCTGCTTCGCCTCCCTCCTTGTAGCCCCCATCCAACACCTAAGTAAGTAATTGCCCACAAAATGCACTGAGAGGAAAATGAGAGAGAAGAAAAGCCTCACCCAGACTGACAGCAAGATGCAACAGGTGAAATTCGGGTGTGAGGAAATAGCAGGAAAATCTTAACTGAGTATTCTAAAAATATGTGAGGGTGAGGCAGCTGAGTCACTAGAGGGGAAACTTGAGCTACACATGGTCCATGGAGGAGATGGAATATAAATGGTTTGAGGGTGACTTGACAAAGCATTTGCTGTTCCCTTTCTCTATGGGCTGGTAACAGCTGGGATTGTGCAGCTGGATGGCAGCCCCGTAGGACATGCCATCCTGCCCTTGCCTGCGGAGATGGATGCCGCAGGTAGCCGGGCAGCTTGTGTGGCATTTTCCTTCTTCCTTTGAGGGCTCCCTTGGCTTGACCTGATGAACCCGATGGGTCTTCCAGTGTGTTTTTTTCGAAAACTGCTAAGCACGTGAAGAACAGGACAAGAGTTCAGTCTGTTCCTACGTTAAACACTCTGAATACACAAATGAAATTGTATCGGACTTTAATGGGAGCAAAATGACACACTTTTGAATGTCCCACCCAAAGGCTTGGATAGGATGCTCTTGTAATTAAGATCTGAAACCCTGATGCTGGTTCTCATCTTCTTTGCTGATGCTGAGTTTTACCTGTTGTAACAGATGAAATTTGGGGTGTCTTTTTTTGGTTAACCATCAGGAGTCCATTTGGCATGTGTTGATACAGGAGAGAAGCTATAAAAAGTCTGTGCTGTCCTGTCCTTTTTTGAATGGAGAGAGTTAAGAACAACATTTCAGAGTTAAAATAAAAAGTCTCCTAAAATGTTTTGGGAATTCTTACCTTCCCCCATCAAGTTTTCACTTTCTTGCTACTTGTGGCTTTTCCCTTTTTGTTAAAGGGATTATTTCCCCTGCAAAATGCGTTTTGACAGATTGCTTGGGCCTCACCGGCAAATCGGATACAAGCTGACTCATCTCTCTCAGTTCAGGTGAGTGATCCATCTCTCTTACTCATTGATTTTTCTGTCCTCGTGTTTTGAGATTTATGGAACTAGATGTATCAAAGAGCGAACTCTGTTCCCAAACCCTTGAAAGATTAAAGCAGTTAGTAATTCATGTCTTCAGCACCCTCCTCTTCTCCCCCTGTCCAAAAAAGAAGAGTAAACCATTAGGCTTTAAAAGCTAATTACAGGTAGCAGCAGACTTCATCATCACCAAGAGGGTCTACATACCAAAACTGGGATTTGCAGTTGCTTTTTTGGATGTCCATCCACACCTTGACATGCCTGTTAAAACGCTTTCATGGTTTGTGAGCTAACAGGCACCGAGCAGATGGGAGAACTGAGAGTTACATCACTTTACTTTTTTTCTTAATGTAAAATTTTTATCAGATCTCTAGCTGATGCAGAAAGAGACATATTGGGAATGAAGGTGTGGGTGAAACAAGGACAACATTATCCCTGTACTTGGCCGCATGGTTTGGTTTGTTTTTTGGAACACCCTCTCCTACAGATGATCTGCCCATAAGTCCCTACTGCGCTTTTTGGTGATATTTCCTCCCCAGCATTGTTTTTTCTGCCTCTAACACAAAAATGCTAAGATTTTGTGTGTGTGTGTGTGTGTGTGTGTGTGTGTGTGTGACCGCAGTAAGCATTTGGATCTTTCGCTTCCCGTCTGTAAAGTGGAAAGAACAAAATATCTTCTCCTTCATCCTTTGCTGTGACTACTCTTGATTATAGTGCTAGGGTGGAGATTTTTCTTGTGTTGTTGATGAACAGGACCCCTGTGTCATTCCAGATCTTGCTAAGAAATAGGGTGATTTATGATATATTTTAAAATGTTAGGTCTGTATGAGAAATACCCCTGTATTTCTGCTGCCTCTGGGAAATTTAGCTGCTGCTGCATCGTTGCTGGTGGAGTGAATGTGTGGCCTTTATCTGATCACCGCTTTCCCCTTCCTTGGTCCTTTGTGGCAGCATCAAGTGTACACGCCATGCGCCGCTGATGTGTGATATGTTCCGCTGAAAAGCTGAATGATGCATTATATTGTTGAGCAAAACCGGTTGGCGCGTTTATCTGGCTTATTTCATGAGCGTTTGGAGATACAAAATCAATAACATTTATGTAACACTCCTGTCATCCGCTTCAGCCTCTCCCTTGCAACTGCAGTTGCTTTTCCTGAAATGAGTAATGAAATGTATTTAACTGTACAGTACGATGGCTGCGGAACAGCAGCTCCAAAGCTGTTCTGATCGCCCCAACGTAAAGTAATTTTCACGTGCAAACGAGCAAAAGTTAGCGCAGTGTCTTGTTTGTAAATGAGCATGAACAGCTGTACTGGTTTCGTATTTTTACTGTCAGGAATATTATCCCTCTGAAGGCATCGAGTCACTGGCTGCAGCTGTTTTACTGTGCAGCCTGTAGAGAAGGTCCCTGGTGGAGCCACAGAGTCCTGTGCAGGGCAAGACACTCGTGGTGCTGCCTCTGAGATCACGGCGTGTCTTCAGTAATCAGATTTTCATTCTTCTATGGGTCTTGCTGGGCTAGTAAGCACTAGATAAACCTTAATTTTCTCTGAGTCTTACTAGTTGATAAGGTTATCGAAAGCTTTCTCCCCTTTATTAATTTGCATGCACTTACCATGCCTGATGGTGCAGACCAAAGAGCCGAATTCAAGTCTGTCCTTTGTATTTCCCTGGG
This sequence comes from Vanellus vanellus, assembly GCF_965231255.1. Classification (NCBI taxonomy): domain Eukaryota; kingdom Metazoa; phylum Chordata; class Aves; order Charadriiformes; family Charadriidae; genus Vanellus; species Vanellus vanellus. Next base: position 9,420,257 of record NC_138921.1, read on the forward strand.
GCATCTCTCGCTCAAAAGTTACGTGCCCTTTCTCGTGCTAGTCTGGAGTGAATATAGGCCACTTACGGTGAAATGTTGCCCCAAAACCTAAAGACGCAGCTCTTCCTCTAGCAAGGTGGTTGCTTTTCACTGCGCGTCCTTGGCTCCAAAATAATGTCCTATCTCTCCAGAGTGCGATGTGCCATAGCGACAAGTTCAGGGACTCTCTCTGTCCTGCATGCCCTCTGCCTTCATCATGAGGGACGCTTTGTACTGATATATAACAGACTTTTGAATGTCTGCTTTAGTGTGTGGTGATGTCTTTCTAAGCTCCTGGGAAGGAGGAACTGCTAATTTTTATGGGGAATTTTGTGCCTGATCAACTTGATGACCTACGTTGACTAAGGGATGACTTCTTTGCCAAATACCAATTTAAATGCAAAGCACTGTGACTGCTAGCTCAGAATTGTGTGGCCGTGTGAGTTCGTTATGTAGCTTGCCTATTCTCTTCTAATACTTTATTAAAACCATTGGGCATTTTTGTGGTTTCTTCATTCCTTACAAGTAGATGTTAAAAGATAAACACCAATATTCCGTACAGAATATGCTTACAGGTGTAAATCTAGGGGAAGATGATGATGATGGTGGTGCAGTCTGACCATTTGATTGCTAACAAACACCTTTGGTTTTTAACCTGTTGGACAGTGTGTGGTGAGCAGAATTAAAGATGAAAGCAGAATGGAGAAGATCCAGTAGCTTTGCTGGGAGGTCAGGGGGAATCTATCTATAGGAATATTTTGATTTTTGTCTCTTTGCCTTCCCTGTGTGGAGGAAGCTGTCCTGCATGTGGATGTGTTTGGGTGCACTCTGCTGTGAATGTCTACCTCAGGAGGCTGCTGACATCTCCCTGGCAGAGAGTAGAGGAGCAGAAACTTGAAGAAAGGGTGGGGTTTGGTTGAAAGCTTGAAGAAAGACTTGTGCTGTCCGTGTCTTTTGCTTGCTCTGTATTTGAAGCCGCCTGAGGGCCTGGAGAGGCAATTCCTAGGACCTGCTCACAGGCTTGTGCTTAGTCACAGGGCTGTGCGAGGCTTTGAAGGCTGGGATTTTTCTGAAATGTGTGTGCTGCAGGATATCCAGCCCTCTGCTCTTTTGAGCTCTCTGCTCTTGTAGAGGTTCTCTGATGTTCCTCCTGGGGTGGTTGTGTCTCTTTGAACGCGGCGATTCCCTTGCATCTCTGAAGATTATACCGTTTTCTGTCTCCTCTTAAAAGTAAGGTCTGTGTGCTCAAGGGGTGGGATGATTGCTCATTTCTGGAGAGAGAAGGGACAAAAGCATCCACCAGTCCATAGGAATGAAAGAAACGTCCCATTTTCCACTCGGGGATGAGCTGCAGATCACAGACTCTATTTTTAATTTTATGCCTTTTCACTTGTGAGTTTATGCCTTCTGAAATGGAATGTAGAGCCTCAGTAAGACCAAAAATGAGTACATCATGGTAGTTTTTTTTTTTTTTTTTCTTCTAATTTAACATTTAAAAAAAAGAATCTACCTTTTCATTTTGGTTTGTCTCATCTGGAACTATAAATTTCCCTGGTCACTGCCATGTGCAAAGAGGAAATCCCTAAATAGAAGAGCAGTGTCAGCCCAGGCCCAAGGAAACATTTGCTTCAGCCCCATGAGGGACAACTGAAGGAATGGAACAAGTTTGCTTTGAGCTTATCTCCAAGCTGCATGCCAGGAAAGGAGGGGAAAGCCCAACTTCATGTCCTGTTGGAAGAACACAGGGGGCAGCTGATGGAAACTCCTCACCCGTCTCTCCCTGTGGACCTCGAACCCCACAGAGGTGGAGGCTTTGCTCTTGCTTAGTCTTTTTGTGGCTTCATGGCTGAGTCCCTCTGAAACCGGGTGTTTTGTGTGGTGGTGGTGGCAATCTGCCCACGAGGATGGGTCTTCTTGTCCCTTTATGCCTTAAACAGTTGGGCCAAGTGAAGTTAAGTTTTTGCTTCACTGTAATAAGTGCTGCCTAATTAATTAACACCCCCCACCCTTCACCCCCTCCCGGCCTGGAGCAATGCATATATCTCCTTTTCGTTCCCTCCCAGCTCTGTCCTCAGAGGTAAGAGGAGAGGAATTTATTGCCGGAATTTACTGGAGTCAAACTACAGCTTTACTGTGTGTGTGTTGGGGACTGTTCATGCACAGACCACCACCCAGTCTGACTCCCGAGCAGTGCTCAGGGAGGGAGCAGTCTCCTCTAATTGTGTTTAACCGTGTGCCGCTGCTGTATTTATCCGTGCGTGGATGTGGCTGGGTTTGGAGCGATACTGGAAAAGAGCCTTTGAGGTGTGGGAGTTGTTAGGCGTGCTATGGGCTGTGGTAGATTTCCCTTTTCCTCCCCATCTTCTGCGGGAAACTGTTAAAGCCAGTGATTATTTTCCAACAGAAAGGTGGAAATTAACCCTTTGCCCTCTGCCTCCTACTTTTCCTCCCTGTTGGCTCCTGTGACTCACAAGCCGTCTTGTGCTGTGCGCTCCTGGGACTCTTAGTGTGGGTACAAAGTGTGCAGTGGCTGCAGGTGACAGCTGTAGTAGGGAGACACTGGTGTGACTACAGGGGCTGTTTTGTTGACCTCCCTCCCCACCCCGACCATACCTATTTTAATAGCAGTGCCTGAGCAGGAGGTAACCTGCTGTACTGTGTCATTTATTTTTTACAGCGCTTGCTCAGACCGGGGCTGCGTCTGGGGGCAGTGACTTTTTTTCTTTTCCATTGGCCATTTTGGAAAGAGAGCTAAGTCAGCCCAAGAAAAATTCAAAGGAAATGGTTGATTTGGCACAGCCTGCCAAGAGCAGCAGCCTGGAGCCCTAAATCAGGGTGGGGGTGAACTTACTCAGCTGCAGAACCACAGCAATTTCAGCGGGGGTAGCAGAAATGCCTCTGGAAGCTTATGTCCCTTATAGCTGCACACTTTTAAACCTGGCTGGCTTTCTGCGAAGCTGGACATTGTGGTGGAGTGCAGATAGCAGCTGCGTTCCTGGATGACCATTCACAGATGTGTGGGATAGTAGTGTGACACCTTTTATGTTGTCTGGGTCAGTCTCGTGTACTCGCAATTACTCTGGTTCCCCAAGCTCATATCTTAGGGTTTCTCTTCCCCGGCGAGGTATGCTGTTCAAGCCCTTTGCTTAGACTGATTGCTTTTTGCTTTTTTTTGTGTGTGTTATGTTACCTGCCTCAAAAAAATCTGCTGCATGAGTCACTTTGGAATTGCAGCTAGCAGGGGAGGAGGTGACAAGTGGCTGCAGTTCTGCCTCTCCTGTGCAGAGCAGAGCACACTGTGCTCTTATGGTTCATCTCTTCAGCAGACAGCAAGTGGTAAACCAACATTTAATTTTTTTTTTTTTTTTCCCAGGAGGGATCACACCACCAGTATGTTCTTCAACAGAAGTCTCTTTGCATCAAAGAAATGATCAGAAGTTTGTTTCAATCTCAAGTATGTCTTTGGCATTGTAGATAGTGGGGGACTTATGTTCAGGTCATAAGTCTACTAAGTGGATTTGTTTCCTAAAATAAATACATCACCCGTCTAGACTAAATTTTTTCAGTGACCTATAACAAAGTGAAACTCCTTCATAAATGAGCTAATGGGTTGGTGTAGGTCAGGGATGTAGGTCTGTAATGAATCTCAGACTGTCAATCAGTTTGCTTTTCTTGGTCTGCTCAGAAGTAATCTGTGTACCGCAGCCTGAAACCCACTGGGTAGATCACACTGAGGTCCGGTGACAGGTCAGGGAAGGCGAAGAGGCAGGGATGAAATCAGATTACAAAAATTCTTGGCAGTACTCTCAGGTCTTTAAAGAGACTGTTGCTCGTCTGTTTACTAATCGTTTCTCTTCTGCGCCTGATTGCAGTGTAGGAGCATCTGATTATTATAGAAAAGATGTGGGATATCATACTGAAGCAACTAAAACAGAGTGGGACTTGTTCTTGGCGTGATCCAAAGCCTGTTAAAGCTGGTAACAATCTCTGCTTTCACTGCTCAGCCTTGCATAACACTATCCTCCATAAGAAACGCTATGTTGGGACATATAAAGAGTCTGGTGGGTGCGTGTAAAGAGCCACAGGCTAAACAAGCCTGTGCAGTATTTACCAGAGGCTGCTGGTATTCACTGAAGCTCCTTGTGTAATTTTATTGCATTCAACCTGGCAGGAAGCAGCGTGCGTCCCTTGCTTTGGGGCATCAGCTGGCCACCGTCCCATACGGCAGCCAGTGGGAGCTGCGGCTGGGACGAGGGGAGCAGCGCAGGTTCACAAGCATCTGGGATGTGCTGCACATCTGAGAGCCCGGTGGGGTCCAGGCAAAATGTACTTGCGGTTGAGGCAGTTTCTGGATTCTCTGACTTGGGTAGCTCTGGTCAAAAGGCTGGGGAACAGCAGTCCCGTGGCTAATGAGAGCAGGAGGAGTGCTTCCCCTGCGTGCAGGCTGCCGTGGACAATAAAGGGGCTGTGTAGGAGAGCTCCGCATCCTGCCTGGTGCTGTTTCACCCGACAACTCATGACACTTTTCTCAGCAATGTCCTTAATCACTTCCCAGGATACTCCCGCCCCATCTCCTCGCTGAAGAAGATGTGCTCAGGAGGTAACTTCCTTCTAAGTGGGTTATGTTACAAGTTTGTCCAATCTGGCTCAGCCCTATCCACTACTTAGCAGTCCCGTCCTAGGACTCCCATGTTCATTATTACTGTTAAAGACCTTCTTTAACTCCAGCTGGGCAAAGCTGGCAGGTTTAGGCTTGCTGTCAGGGCTGTGATCATAGCAGGGTGGGGACGGAGACGTGAGCCAGATGTTGGGATCTGCCCAGGGATGACAGCAAGGAGCTCAGCATGGCTGGGAACACCTGCCTGGGTTGCATAGATAGCCTTTACTGAGCCCTGTCTTGCTACCGGTGTGTGTGCCAGCTCAGAGTGTGTCTATGCTATGTGGTGGCCATGGCTGGGCTTGGAGATACCAGCCTGTCTGAAATGCTCTGCACTTGAAGGGCCATCTCCATGGAGGTTTTGTGAGAGGTCATAGGTACACAGTTGGTATTTGAGGCTCTGTGCGCAACAAGCTCACCCAGTCTCTACTCATATTTGCTGAATTAGCTGGAGCACTGGAGGTGACTTGTTGTGCTTCTGCACCATCTGTGGAAGGACAGGCTGAGCTGGTACGAAGCCAAGCAGTATAGTCAACCTGTCGTCATTGTTTTGGGCCAGCAAGGTGAGCTTGTCCTGGATCAGCAGAACAAGCAGAAGAGGGCTGAAGTAACGAAAATGTCTATAAGAGTTACCTTGCCCTGTGGGGAACTGAGCAGTTATTGGCATTATTTTATAAAAAAATACTGATTGTGACAGCTCCTAACTGCAGGGGCTTTTCAGAAGACTCTGGAGATTTTGTGTGAACATCTGGTTTTGGTAAAGCAGCTCCTTCTAAGAGTACGGCCATGCAAACAAGTTATTTGTGCATGTGTCGGTTTACACCACTTTAACTGTATTTGCCAGGCAAAATTCTCGTTGTCTGTGTGTGTAGTGGAGAACACCCTCCAGGTATTTCTTTGCTGCAGTCGTCTTTGTTCTTGCTTGGATCTACAGCCTCCTGCTCACCTTGGTTGTCTGGCACGTTATAGACTGTCACTTTAGCCTTTCTATAATAAAGACATCCTTTGCCTGTTTGCTCATGGGTCTTCCCTGCCGCTCCAAAGGTTTAAAAGACAGGATGAGTTCAGGTTAAATTACATTTATGTGCAAATATGTACTGATTTCATCACTGAGCACTCTTACAGCTTCCTCTATAAAGCTGTACAAACGGCAGTAATCCATACCTCCCTGGGCCTCGTTAGTCACAAACCATGTCTAAAATTCTCAGGTTGAGCTGGTGTACTTTCTGTGACACTGGAAAGTTTTGCCCTCGAGAGTGTAATGCTCTGTTACTGGTGCTGCAGAGGTAGGCGTAAGGTGTAGGGTGCTGGAAAAAATCTCATTCCTTGTTTCCCAGGCTCGCCCTCATCTACTCACTGAACACCACCAACTGTGTGGCTTTGCTGTAGCACAAGTGAGCTTCATGTTAACTCCTTCACTCCAGCCATCGGGTGCGTATGGAGGAGGGCAGAGGCTATGGTGAGGTGTAAAGCAGAGCTAAGTTTAGCTGATGGGAGAGATCATAGAATCATGGAATGATTTAGGTTGGAAAGGACCTTGAAGATCATAGAATTCCATAGGCAGGGACACCTCCCACTAGACCAGGTGGCCCATCCAGCCTGGCCTTAAACACCACCAGGGATGGGGTCTCAACAACTTCTCTGGGCAACCTGGGCCAGTGCCTCACTACCCTCAAAGTGAAAAATTTCTTCGTGATATCTAATCTAAATCTACCTTTTTCCAGTTTGAAGCCATTACCCCTCATCTTATTGCTGCATGCCCGAGTAAAAAGTCCTTCCCCAGCTCTCCTGTAGGCCCCCTTTAGGTACTGGAAGGCCGCAATAAGATATCCCCGGAGCCTTCTGTTCTCCAGGCTGAACAATCCCAACTCTCTCAGCCTGTCCCCATAGCAGAGGTGCTCCAGCCCTCGGATCGTCTTTGTGGCCCTCCTCTGGACCTGCTCCAACAGGTCCATGTCTTTCCTAGATGTTCTTTGATAGACAGCTCCCACTTCATCTAAGGCTTTTGTCACATAAGACTGGAAAGGTGTAGCACCCCAAGGACACCACTGCAACACTATGGCATGACATTTCCACTGTGGTCTTCCAAAGCTGGGAGCAGTGGGTTAATTTAGTGTGATTCTCTCTTTGCCCATGCTGCTCACCGTCTGGCAAGGAATCCCCTCCCACAACCAGCAGGCACGTTAAAAACACACATCTGCGGCAGCAGGAACAAGTCCTTTCAGAATGTGCCTTAAAAACAGGGCTCCGTCCGGGGTTTAGAGCAGAGATGGACTTTTCTGAAATACAAGGATGTGAGTAAAATTGGGACAGTAATGGAGATGAACACAAAGCACCTACCTCTTGGTGTGGAAGCTGCTGAGGCTGCTCTCGCCAAGGCGCAGACCGTGCTGTTGATCTCTGCAAAACCCGTTTATGTCCTGGAGGCCTTTCATGTGTCTGTGTAATGTTGCAATTATGCTTGTGTCTTTGCAGGTGAAGGCCAGGGGCTTGCTGCACTGAACTTAATTATTTTACTACATGCTTTTTCTCCTCTAAGCCTACTTTAAAGACGACTATGTTTTTATTCCTTGGTGCCTGAGTAAAAGGACTGTGCAGGTGGGCAGTTCTTTAAAAAAGATGGAGTCTTCCTTGCTGGGACACCAAAACTGGTGATAGATGTTGGTGGGTACCATCTCAGCTCTGGCTCAAGCAGCCAACTTGGTGAAATGAGCCTTGCAGACTTGAAATCATGGCTTCTTCTTAGAAGGTCACGTTCTCTGCCTCTCTCTCCTCTTGTGCGTGCGTACGCCGGCCAGTGTAGTGGTAAATCTCTGAAGAGGGACAGCTGTAGGAGCGGATCGCCTGAAGTCTAAGCGTGTGGAATCCAGGATGAGGTATTTGTTTAAGCACCTCTGCTTTACTTCTAAGGACCTCTGACTTCCTTAGTGCCACGGGTGACCCTGGCGGGTAAGAAAAGCCACTTAGTGAAGAAGTGCATTTCTGCAGAGCAGCAGTAAGAGTTCTCCACTGTTTGGCTCTTGTATCGCTGAACTATCTGTAAGCTGGATAAAAGCCTCAGAGGAATGATTGTCTGAGCAAGATTGAATCTGGAAGAGAGGCTCATGGATCCCAGGAATAAACTGGCTGTCAGAATGTAGTATTGACTTGAAGAAAGCATGTCCTTGGAGGCACTATTGACTGTCATTACTGATGTAGTGGAGACTGCCTAAAGTGCCATTTCTTGAGAGTGGCATCATTTTTTGCTGTACTTTTTTTTCCTTTGTCTCCTCTTTCTTGCCTTTGAAGAGTGTGGGCAGAAAACCAACACTAGCACATGTCATGAGCGAAACAAAAATACATGCTGAGCTGGAGCCTGCTCAGGGACTGGTCTCAAGACAAGAAGAGCAGAGAGGGGAACCTGAAGGACTGGTTCCCCTCAGCGCACGCTCAGGCTGGCACTGAAAGCGTTTCCAGTCCGTGTTTGCAGAGAGCAAACTCTTCCCTGAATTCACCCAAAGGAAACCTTCTCGCAGCAGGAGCTATGAGGCGTTTTTCTTTCACCTGCCCACGTTAGACTTTGCCCTCAAAAGGAGGGGTCCCATTTAGGAGATGCAGTGCCAGGTCACAGACAGCTTGGGAGAAACCTGGTGTCTGTGGTAGAAAGCGTAGAGGGAGGTGGGTGAAGGATCTCAGTATTATTTTAAGACTTGGCAGAAATAGCCCCAGGGAAAGGGAACACAGCTGTTTCCCTCGTGTTTGTCACTGTTACTCCTCCTTCACGTGCTCTCTCCATGCGGAGCCTAAAACAATAGGGGAAAGAGCTCGTGGCCCTTCGGGAATGTTGGCTGTTTCTGACTCTTACAATTAGCCTGGGCAGAGCAGCACTAATTAAAACAATGCTGTCCCAGCGCGAGGGGTCACCTGGGTGTTTGGGCTAGAAGTTTCAAAGCCACTTGGTGGGCATGGATTTTTCTTTTTAGGTTTGGTTTGGTTTTGTTTTTCTCCAAGGAAGACCATCCACACTGCTTTGATGGCATGCAAAAGGAGAGCTCTAAGTTCTCTGGCTTTAGGAATGCATTTCCTGAATTTCAAAAATCCCTCTTTGCAAAAGCTATTATTTTTGGTTGGCGTTGTTTTCATTTGTCTGTTTTCAGACAACTCAACAGCTGCTTCAGAACGTAATGAATTTGGGCTGTGCATTCCACAAAACAGCATCCAAAAAGTCCTGGTGTGGACATCTATTGTAGCCATACAGCAAAATTCAGTTTTTTATGTACTTTCTTAATGACACAACCCGAGGATAAGGGAAAGGAATAATGTAATATGCTTGTGTGTGTTGGTGTCTTTGGGAACTGGGTACCCGATTAGTAGCCTACTGACCTGTTCTTGTGTCTTCATCTAAAATTGGTGCAGGGTGGCAATATCTGGTCAATGGCAAGTGATGTGTGCACACAGATGATTATTCTTAGGATATTAGATAAAAAGCTGTATTTGGTGTTAAAGGGACATTCCCATTCCCAAGGTAATGTGGGAGGGATGGGGAATAGATGCTGCCCAGGCTGTTGGAGTTACTGGGTAGCGTGAAGATGAAAAGGCAAGAGAGATTGAGAAAGGGGTGAGGTAGCATCCCACCTCTTATCAAGGGATCGTCACTCTGAATGGCATTGCTTTGAAGTGACTCTGCCCGAGGAGGGTGTCTGGCATTGCGGGGTGTCCCAGCTGAGCGTCTGGCTTTTCTCCCTTAAGGACACATTGGCTGGGATACTGAAGTGACTCAGTGTTTGGATGTCTGGACGTTGTTTCAAGCAGGGGATTTGTTGTGTTATCCTTGACAGAGATGGTTTTGTCCAACGGTCTGGCTAAGACTGAGATGTAGGTAATCCTTGGTTCATTCAGGTAAGGAAGTGAAGGAAGCACTTTGAGGAGACTGTTAAAATAGCATTCTTGATTTGAGATGCTTTTTCCCTTTTCTTCTTCCAAAAGGAAGATATTTTTTTTTTTCTTGGAAGGGATCATCCTTGAAATCTTTCTTCCCTTTATTTCCCCATCTGGATGCAGTTAGGCTTTGCATCCTCTTCCCCGTGACTCAGCTTGCCTCTGTGTCCTTAACCCCTGGGGCTCTGCTCCAGGCCTCCCTTGGAGCACCATCCAGTATAGAGTATGTCTTCCAGGCTGCTGGAATTGGGCTTGGGAGACTGGGTCTCGTAGACTTCAGCAACTGTCCCTTATCTTCAAGGTACCTCTCAAGGTTTTAACTCAAAGCCTTGGAAATGATCTGGAATCCAAGTTATCTGAAGAGCTGCCATAGCAGCTGAGATCAGATGGAAAAGAAAAAAAAAAAAAAAGAAGAAAAACTTTTTTTGGTTCTAATTAGAAACACTGGGGAAAAATAATTGAGAAACACATGTTAAAGACTTAACCAGCTCTGCCCATGGCCTGTCTAGGAGCCAGGAAGATATTCAGTCAAAAGGCTGTTGGGTCTCAAATTTGTTAGCTCCCTGGCAGGGGCTTTAGTGAGTGGCCCGAGTTGCGGGCGGGTAGGAGGCAGAGCGGGTGGGTGGCTCTGTGGGAGAGGAGACCAGGGCACGCAAGTCAAAATGAGTTTGCCAAGGTCAGAGGGTTGGCTTAGTGGCAGAAGTGGGAGTTGAACTGAGTCGTCCGGAGTCCTTTCTTGGAGGGAGGCGGAAGATCTCTCAGCTCTAAAGGTGTAAGAAAGCAGCCAAAGCATCTCATGGTGCCTCAGCCCTGGCACGGGCGGCAGAGAGGCTGCGGCTTTGCGCCCAGCTGAGGAGGAGCTGCTGAGCGTGTTTTAACACCACCCTAATACAAGGCAGTTGCTGAGACAAGTCTGCCTGAACCCTGGCAATGACCGAAGGCCGGAGTGAAGGTAGTGGCAGGGTTGTTTAAAACACACCTGCTGTTGACTTCTGGAGAAGGCTGACAAGGGGGAATTGAGTGGAGGTGTGTGGGAATTGGATACCTGACTCCCCTTTGTGTCTTCAAAAAATCTCCATCCTGGATTCCTTTTCACCCCCTGAAGGGGAAAGCTTTGTGCTCAGCTCTCCTATTATACTGCAGCAGACAAGGAGATCTTGTTAATTTAAATGCCTCTTACTTCAGCTGAAGCATTTTTGGAATCGGAATACCATTCCTGCTCACTGAGCAGAGTCCTGGAAGCCATAGGCTCTTGTGTGAGAGATCCAATTAAAATACAAAAAAAAAAAAAAAGAGAGATGAGGTGAGTAAAGCTTTCCCCACAAGCTCTGGGAGGGATTTCCTGCATAAGGCCAACCTTGACCTTGAGCATTCCCAAGTCCTTTCCCTTGGATGCTGACCCAGTATTCATAAATCATTTGAAGCATGAAGCGATCTTTTTACTTAATAAAAAAGAAAAAGGAGTAATTGGATTGACATAAATTAAAGCTGAGTTAACCTGTCTGGAATAATTGGATTGGTAATAATGGACAGCAGTGTGGATTGAAGTAGGTCACAGTTTAACCCGAAGGCCTGGAGAGGCTACTTTTTTTTTTTTTTATTTTCACCCCCCTTTTTTCTTTTTTTCCTCTCTGAGAGCACAAAGAAATGTGGAGGGAGGGAGAAGATTGGCCAGTGTGTGCCGTATGCACGGGGCTGCTGATGACTGGGGAATGGCTGTAGGGGAGCTCCAGTTGCAAACTTGGATGTTCCTGGGAATAAAGTTCCCAGGTTCATTGCTGGGAAGCGATGGACAACTGTGACAGAAGCTGTATTGTACATGGCTGCAGTGATAAATCATCTCACAGGGATTAATCCTACATCCTTTCTCTACTGTCCTTATATACCACCGATGAGAGGAAGGCTGGAGGAGCTGCTTTTGAATCAGGGCTTTCCAGTGGCAATGAGATGTGTAAATACTGAGGTTTGGGGTTGCTCTCTTCTTTCATTAGTGTATATGTAAATGCCCCACAGATATTCTGTGTATTTAAGTTTGGACTCTTCTTACGTCCCTGGGTAATAACAACAATGATAAATTATCCATAGTGTTGAATAAAATCAGGAGTTTTAATCTCGAAGTAGCTTAAAGCTAGTTTGCATTGCTCTGCTTCTGACTTGAGACCTTCAACACTCTTTAGCTGCTGGTTAGAAATGATGAGTACTGCTGAAATGCGTCCAAAAGGAGTCAGTCCTCCAACCCCTTGAAAAATATGCCTGTCTCGTGAAGTAATTCTAGGATATTGCTCCAAAGTAGTTGCATGGTCCTCTCCCAAGGACTTGATTGGAAACTTTGCTGTGTTTGACACCGTATCCTTCACTCCAGTGAAACCCAAATCCATCAAGGCACAGATGTTATGCTAAGCACATGAGAAATCTCATCCACATTGGGGTAAAAGCATTTCCAAACAACCACTTCTTCCCTGTCTCCTCAGTAAAGGTCGCCTATAGGTTTCCCTCAAGGTGGCAAGAGTCCAAGAGCACCACTCAGGCAACTGAAAAATGAGCTGTGAAGAAATCCTCTGGAGATGAAACCCTCCTCTGATCCTGAAGCAAGCAGGATATTGGGAATATGTGCTAAGGAAAGGTTCATGTCCCTGCAGCGTGTCCTGGGAAGGGCTGGGGCAGGAGAAGCGGGTGCGCCGCAGACCAGGCTGGAGGAGTGGTTGTACGGAGCTGAGGAGGATGAGGAGGCTGTGCAGAGCCCAGCCCTCCTCCTCACTTCTCACCACGGCCGTTCAGCTCTTGTTTGCTTTACTCGCTATAGAAAGATGATGACGGTTACGTGGCTGTAATAGGTGCTTTGTTAAGTGAACTGGACTGTCTTCTGTTCTTGTAGCCAAATCCTGCTGCCTTTTCAAAATTGCATAAGTAGTTCTGATTGTCGTATTAAAAACACTTGCTGCGCACAGCTTATTTGGAACGGTGGTCAGTATAAAACACGTTCTCAATCACGCTGTATTACCTGCTCGGCAGGGAAAATAGGTTTTGAAGAATTACACCGCCAATCTAGAGATTTCTGTCTGATCTCTGTGGGCCAGACCCTGACGCCGCTGGGTTCGATGACTAAATTCCCTGCGTTTTTGGCGGGACACTTGGCGCGAGCAACACTTTGCTGTGAGCTGGCGTATGTACCCGTCCGTGGGAGGGAGCAGGCGGGATGTGCGCTGCCTGCCTGTGCTGTGCCAGCCTCGGCGGGGCTGGCCTCGCGCTCCCCGCTGCACCCTCTGCCGTGCCGAGCGGGGCAGCTCCCGGGGGAAGGATCCCGTGCCAAAGGGGGCTGGTGTGGAGGAAGGACTCTTCCCTTCCAGGGCAAGGGAGGACCGAGGGAAAGGGAATGGTTCTGAGTCACCATCTGCTCAGGGGTAGTGCAGGCAGCCGTTTTTCTTTGCCCAGAGCTTATGATAAAGTCACAGCGTGGACTTAAATAATTAGGAGATGCCTGGCTTCGGAGCAGAGAGTCATTTCTTCCCCTGCTGACCTTGGCTGATTAGCAAATATTTGGTACCATTTGTGGAATCCTATCAAAGCAGCCCAGAGGTATTCATCTGTCTAAAAGCCTCTGGGGGATCTCTTTTCCCCCGTGGGGGCAGAGCCCATCCTTGCTCTTCAAAGCAGGTTTTTTGATTAGCTGACTGGAGATGCACGTTTAAGATCTTGTGGTTTTTTGATGCCTTTTTTTTTTCTCCCCACCCCCTTTCAAAGAATGGAGAAACTTAACATCACACTAGTCCCTTTGTGGCAGTTCAGAAGTTAAATTTACCAGGACCATTATCTTTAACAGCTGCTGCTGTCTGACAGATTGAGTTTATAGTCGGTCTTATAGGCACTAAAAACACTTTTATCCTTGTGGGTCCAATTTCAGAGCTATTCAATTTATTATCTCTAAGAGCTTAACAGCTGTTCTCCCCACTCCCTCGTACCCCCCTGCCCCTCACTCCCTCTTGCTCCCCGAAGCTCAAACCTAAGGGTCACCCCTTAATTCTGGAGGTAGAAGCTGTGATGTGCACATGCTCTCCCAGGTGGAACTTTACTGTAGGCAGGCAGCCCTTGCTGATGGAAGAGTCCCCTGCTCCTATGTTGTTTTTTTTTTCTGTTAAGCAACAACAGCATCATGCCAGTGTTGGGTTGTCTTGGCCATGGCCGTGATCATAAAAGATATTCCTTTCTCTGTACCTCGGCAGAGAGGAAAGGAGCTGCCACGGGCATTGCAGAGAGGTGAAGAGGCAGCGTTGCTCTAACTAGACCACTTACAGCTTTATTTCTGGGCAAAGAGAAAATTAAAAGAATGATGGAGTAAATTGGAAATTACACATTAAGATACGTTTCCCCTGTGAATCTTTTTTTTTTTTTTTTTTTTTTTTAATAGCTCTGAAGCGCACCTCTAGTAACAAGGAGTTGCCAGCTTGCAGAGTGCTCTGCCATTTTTGCCTGCTCCAAAGTCCTGTGTTTCTACCCCGTAGCACTCTGGTGCTGTGGCCAATGTGCTCCACTCTGTCCACAGCCTCAGAGTGGAAGTCTAGCTTTTTCCTCCCTTGGCTACGTTGATCTCTTTTGCTTCTGGTGGCACTTTTTCCCCATGCTGAGCAATGATGCTTTTTCTCCTAGTAGTTAGTAAGACTGGTAGCTTTCTCTACAAAGGCAGTTTCCCACGCCAAGTCTCCCACCTCTGCTTTGTATGTGAGCTGACCCAGTTTGTGTGTGCAGCTCTTGCCCTGCTGCAGAGTTGATTAACCTCCTAGTCCGTGCATCAGTTCCCTCTCAAGCGGAGATAAGGCGTTGTGTCTATGGCTGGTGAGGCCACCATATGCCATTGCAGCACGGTTAGTTGTGTTAATGGACCAAAGGGGAGCTGGTTCTTGCCTCAATTACTTCCTTCTCAGCAATGGCACACCTTTTCTCTACCACCTTTCCCATCCGCCCCATCCCCTCGTTTTACTCGCAGCTCTGCAAAAGCATTGATTTATTGTGTGAGTAGACTCTGTGATGATGAGATATATTGTAAAAAATCGCTGAAAATTAGTAGCGAGAATTCTAAGATGGATTTCACTTATTTCCCTGTAATGGTGGTACATGATCTATTACACCTTGGCTTGGGCTAAGTTTCCCTGAAGTTAATGGGAGGCTTCCTGTTGACACATGTAGTCTTTGGATCAGACTTGTGGAGTTTTGGCACTTGTCAAGCGATAGCACAATCTCAGCAAGTCTTCTGGCACAAAGGAGACTATTCAGACCTGTCGCCGAGTGCCTGTTTCATTCTTTTCATCTTCTCCTCGGTTCTATTCAAGTTCTTACGTGTCTCTTGTTCCAGTGGTGCCTGAGTGCCCTCCAATGGTGTTAATGCTCCCACAAAGAGATAATAATGATACCCACCTGCTTCAGAGGGTCCCTTTCTGCTCTGCTTCATTTCCCTTCCACCTTGCAGTCAGTCTGATTATACCCCGTGGCTATTCCTACTCTCTTGTCAGCTTCAAAAAGGAAGAAAGAAGTCATTAGAAGCCAACGAAAATGTTAATTGTATCATAAATCTCTGAACAGAGCAGCATTTCAGCAGTTTATTCTGATTTGGGTGTGCGGCACTGCAGCTGAATCTGCTGTTCTTTTTCCTCTAAGTCATTGAAAAGCTCAGAAAAGATGGAGGAGAGAGCCTGGTTTGCCAAAGCTATATGCGACATCAAACAGGGGTGCAGATTGTCAGCGTTTAAGCCTTAGACCTAATTTAGAAGCAATATTTAAGCAAGAACTGAATAAATTCTGTGAAAAGGATGAAAAGGAACACCTTTTTTTTTTTTTTTCCCTTTATTAGGCTAAAATAAGTGTTTGCATGCTTTTTTTGTGTGTGTGTCTCAAGAATGGTTTAACAAGCATATAAGACCGAGTGTACATCCAGCATAGTAGCCTCTCTTTACAAGTGTTGGACTGACACATCTCGGGGAAAGGAATCAGTAACAAGTGTGGCTATGTGGCTCTGGGAAATACTGATTGTGCCAAAGAAACTGCAGAATTGTATTTTTTTTAAAAGAAAGTCTGGAACTGTAGCAAAGAGCGCTGGACTTGGAAGAAAGGCTCAGAGCAGAGGAGCGCTGCCAGCTGCCCTTGCAAAAGCTACCAGAGCAGGTCATGGAAACGAGCTGGTAATCTTGGAGAGACTTTAATCGACGGTGTAACAGGGGTGAACCGCGGTACATACAAGGGAAATTACTGAAGTGATTTCAGATGGATAAAATGGGGAAATATGATGTACACTAGCTCAAGGAGTGTTGTTCACTCATAGCAATGTGATGATGGAGAAGAGGATGCTGTTCCTTCAGGCCAGTGTCCACCTGGAGCTCCCACCCGTGCCGACTCTCCTCCACTCTGCCCCAGCGAGAGCTCTGGTTTGGCTGGAGCGGGGACCCCTGCACCCGGCCTGGGCTGCACTAGGTAGTAAACTACCTGCTGATCTCTGAACTTCAGCACCGACTCGGCAGAGCCGGGATGGGTCTTGGGAGCGGCTTGCAGCCTCGTCAGCAGGGTGGCAGCGGGAGGACGGGGGCTGCGAGGTCTGTGGAGGGGCACGTCCACCGCTTTGCCTTCCCCATCAGGGAGAGCCCAATGAGTTTAAGTCCAGTGTCATCTTCCTTGAAGATGTCGACTGTTGATGTCGACTGTTGTCGACTTCCTTGAAGTTGGCTGTTTCCCACCATGCATGTGGGTCTGTGGATGTGTTCCGTGCTTTGGTCCTCTCTGCTTTTCTCCCTGTTTCAATCCAGTTTGAGACTGCGGCCAGCTGCTGGTAGAGGGGAGGGAGGGAAGAGGGAGGGTTAATCCGATCCTTTTATCTTGCCCTTTGTCTAATTAAAACCACAACAAATGGCACAGTTTAGGTTTAAATGTAATTGTGTTTAATGAAACATTAAGAGCAATTAAAGGAGTTACCGTGGCAGCCTCTCTATACCCTCCAGGGTTATAATGGTCTGATGAAGTGCTCTTACTGGCTCTCTTGGCAGGGGGCTGTTAATTGCATTAGAAACTGATAGTGGTTTTCTTTTAATACTGAAGTTTCTCTGGTTATCCATCTCAAAGCAGTGGCCTGCAATCAGTGGCTGGAGGTTGGGAGCAGCCCGTGGGCACGCTGGTGGCCCAGGAGGGTGGACGGGGCGGTGGGAGGCTGCCGAGGTGGCCCCTCTCCTTGGCAGAGCCCCTGAGCTTTGGTCCCCGGACAGCCACCGGGGCTGGGGCACCCAGCGAAGCCCTGAGGTCCGAGTGCCCCTCCTGGCCCAATTATTATTATTCTGGCTTTATTACTAACGGGAGGCAATGCCTTATGTTTTTGTTTTTGTTTTTTTTTTTTTTCCCCTGGGAAAGGTTGTCTTGGTATAGCTAAGTTAGTTTGAGAGTTGTCAGCAAAAGGGATGCTTATTGTGTAAACCTAGATGATTCATTCTTGTAAATATTGTATATTTACTATCAATGTCAGACTTTTAAAACGAAGTCTCAGCACCTAGAGGTCATTGCTGGAGATCTTGCATCCAAAAAAAAGTCGGCACCTTCCTCTTTAAAATGCAGCTTGAATTTAAAGCCAGTTCCTTACATTTTAGGGCTTTGACTCATGCCTGACTCATGCTGTTTTTAAAAATACAGATGGGAGTTGGCAAGAATGAGATAAACTGAGGCATGGAGGGAGGGCGAAGGCAGCCCAGCGCTGCCGCCGAGGTCAGGCTCTCCCTCGCCGCCGTCCCCAAAGGTAACATAGAGGGAACCAGGAGCGGAGCCGGGAACAGGATGCTCAGCTCTAATCGCTTTCCTGCATCTTGAAGAAATAAGCCCTGCCAGAGCAGCAAAATAAATACCAGTTTTAAAAACTGGTGGTGTAAGTCGACAGCAAATAGTCCCCTTGCAGAAACAGCTTGAAGTGGGGCAGACGGGGGTTTTTCTTTGTCTCCGTTGCCTCTCGAAGTAGAAACCGTGGCTTGAAACAAGGTTAACTGCTGCCTCCCGAATATGGTGCGGGCTTGACAGCAGCTTGGTGGCAGCAAGGCTGCCTTCACATCCCTGACAGGATGACTGCTCTGTAAATCTTAGTAAAAGATGTCACAGCAACACGTGTCCCCCAGAGACTGGGAGGGGAAGGGAATGATATATGAGCAAAACCTGTCTCTAGAGTCCTGCCATCTATTTCTCAAGTCTTAAGAAAATGCTGCCACTGTGCTGCCTCCATTTATCTCAAGTAAATATAGAGAGAAACTTATAAAACAAGAGGCCTTTAATTTATTTTTTTTTTCTGGCAGAGGTTATTTTTAACACCAAAGACTTTTTCTTTCCTCCTCAGCACATTTTCCAGTTGCTTTTACAAATAAATAACTTAATGCACCTCCTTGTCCTCCACCTGCTTCCTGTTCAGCAGTCGCTTCTTGGGGCCGTGGGGAGAGCTACCCATTTATCTCGGCCTCCAAAAGCCCCTCGCGATGCTCCAGCCTCACCACAGACATGAGGAGTAAGAGATGGACTCTTATCTCCATCTTGCAGCCAAGGAGCCAAAGCCTGTGGAGATCTGGGACTTGCTTGCACTCACTCAGGAAACTTGCGGTTGAAGAGGAGCTAAATCCAGTTTACTTTTTTGGGGGGGGGGGGGAGATAGGGAATTGTGAATTTGATGTAATAACTGTATTTTTGGGTTGTTGCTTCCCTTACCAACCATTGTGGACTGACTTGCTCTGAAGGTTTGTTTTACTGGGGTGTGTTTGTGCGGCTGTTCGTAGCTCAGGTGGCTTGTACTGGTGCGCGGGTGCTGCACAGCCCTCGGTGAGCTGAATGTGCCGTGGTGATGAACTCTCAGGGACACCGAGGCCAGTGGTTACCAACCTCACCATCCACTGGCCCTGGTCCCCAGTGATGGGATGTGATGGAAGGACCACGGCATCCTTCCTCTTTCCCGGTGCTGAGATGGGCACAGAGGTATATTAGGGGCTGTCGGTGTTTTCCATTAAAAAGGATTTTTTCCCCCAAACCAGAAGCATTCTGAAAGCGTTTCTACCTGAGACTTCTGTTATTTCTTTCCCAAACTTTGCGGCTGCTGGGTGCCCAGACTCAGTGTCACCAGTGCCTGCTTGTCCCTGGCAGCAAGAAGCCAAGGACAACAGAAGTGTTAACCTGGGCTTTCCCTGCCACGGCCCTTGGGGTGCTGTTTGGTAGGTCTGCCCATGCCATGAAGAGGTGATTTGAACAGCAGCATGAAGAGTGTTTTGCCTCCCTCTTCTCCATCCCTTCCCGCTTGAAAAGATCTGTGGCAGCAGAAAACTTTCTCTAAGAACTGATTTTGCCCTTTGTTTCACAGGGATTAAGGGCCTCTCCTTGATCTGGGATGACCTCCCATGCTCCCAGGGAAGCTCCAGGGATTGCTATGTTTTACTGTGATTATTTTTTTTTTTTTTTTTCTTCCCCCTTTTTTGGAGCCAGAAGGCTGTTCCACAAATCCCTCTTGCTTTGTGATCTGACATCCCTCCGTCCACCTTTCCTAGCTTCTCCTTGGGCCATTGCTCTCCTTGTGACACTGGCCTGTAGAACAGTGGGCATGCGAAAAGGGCACGGGGAGGACAAAACAGATCACCCCCCATGCTGGGTACGCTTAGACCCATCATCACAACCACCCCTGTCTCTGGCAATACACGGTTTCTTCTGCGTGCTTCCGCAGTGATGCTGCGGGAACAGGGATAGGGCATTCACACTGCCTAAGTAAAACATAATGATTTAAGTTTTATTTAATTTAAACAATAAAATGGCCATTAAACAAGTTATGCATTGACCACCTTACCATGCCCTCTAGCACTAATCCTGATTAAGTGTCTTTATTACTTGGCTCAGTTGGCCTTTTTTAAATGACAACGAAACACTTGATAGCACGAGTGCAAACTCCTTCCCTCTTGGCAATTATCTCCCTTCCTACTGAGTTTTGCAGGAGGAAGGAGAGAGAGGGGGAAGGAGAAGGGAGAGCGGGTTGGCCAGGGGAGAAATCCAGTGGCACCTGATCCGTTTATCACATAGATATGCCATAGTGGAGGCTTAATGGAGATTTAAATAATTCAGAGCGCTCAGCCCCGCTAAAGCTGTATAATGAGCCTTCTGCACCGTGAGCCACCGCTCGGCTGAGCCTACGAGCAGGGAGGTCGTGTGGTTTTTTCATGCATAATTAAAGGGATAAAAAGGGATTTAGAGCAACAGTGTTACAATGAAGCACGCGGACACAGGCTTCGCTTGTATTTAACTTGGAAATGCCAACCTGTTTTTGACTTGGAGAATACGCTTCCCTCTTTCCTTTTATTTTTTGCAAATCCTTTTTTCCTTCCCCTGTTCCTCGCTGACCTGTCCCTGCTCCCCTCTGTCCCACGAGCATGGGGTTGGCTCTGAAGAGGATTCACAGTGGTTCTCGTTTCACACCGGGGCAGTGACCCTCAGCCCTGTGGCTATTGCAGGTCTTTGCTGGAACAAGCAGGTGTGAGCTGAGGAGCCTTTTCCAGCATGTTCCGTGTCACCTTTGTTTCTGCCAAAGGAAATGGCTCCAGATGAAGAGAATGGAAAGGAAAGTGGGAAGAATATAGGGGATCGCTTTAACTTTTGATTTACCATTTTCTACTGTGTTGTTTACAAAATCTGGGGCAAAATGTTCTGCCTGGATGGATGGGTCTGAGAGAACTTGTTCATTCCTGTTTTTTTTTCCTCCCTCTGGTCATCTTGCTCCTTTTCGCCCCTCTGCCCTGCTCTTCGCCAGGAGCCAGCAACCTTCACAGCCTGCCGGGTCCGAGGCAGCAGAGAGGATGCTGCGGCAGGGAGGAGCGCTCGCTGCTCCCGATGTGCCACGGGGACTTGGGTACCTGCCTGCTGCGCAGGAACAGGGTTTCTCACGCCGCCCTTCGGCGGTTTGCTGTGTCTGCTCAGCCCCATGCTGTTGACAGAAGGTGAAAATGGCGTTGCGTTTTCCTCCTCCCGGGAGATGGAAGAGCATATTGTTGTACTGAAAGTTGTTCTCAACCACATCTCAAAACCACTGCAGGTCGAGGGTGGTGATAATTAACGCGTCTCTCATTAACCCTTCACCACAGGCTTAATCTGCTGTGGGAGAGCTTTCTCGAAGCAAACCGGTCTGACGTGCCCGCGTTACTGCGGCCAGTCCTGCCCGTCGCTGTTAAGCAGGTCGTTTCATGGCAGCTCTTCCCGGCATGAGTGACCCCCCTCCGTCCTTATGAAGCAGAGTCAAACTGAAGAGAGCTTCCAGTAGCCTTAGAGGTTCCTGAGAAGGTGGGGAAGCGCAAGAATTTGCAAGGGATAAACAGTCCTGCAACAGGACTTGTACCAAAATCTATGCTGCGCCGTGGTTGTGGTCCGCCACACAGCCCCGGTCCTCTTGCAGTGTAAATCAGACTGGGAGCACTCCCTCTGCCGCCACAGCCACGCATGAAACTGGGGATCATCAAGGTGTGGGAAGGAGTTACCCAAGGGGTATTTATGCTGATGCAAATCTGAAATCTATCCACTATGGCGTTTCCAGAAGAAGCAGAGATGGGTTAATGCTGCTGTACAAAGATGTTGCCCCAGGTGACCGAGGAAGATGAGCGTGCAAGATGGCTGCAAAAAGAAGTCACTTGGGCTTTTGTTATGAGTGGAGGTTAAAGAGACTGGGACGTTTGGCCTAGCAAAGCAAAGGTTGAGCGGGGTTACTGCTGCTCCTTGAACATATGGGTGGGGTGGCTGACACCCCAGAGGTCCGCGCTGCCATCCAGCGTGACCTGGACAGGCTGGAGAGCTGGGCAGAGAAGAACCTAATGAGGTTCAACAAAAGCAAGTGCAAGGTCCTGCACCTGGGGAGGAAGAATGAAAAGCACCAGTATAGGTTAAGGGCGGACCTGCTGGGAAGTAGCTCTGAGGAGAAGGATCTGGGGGTTGTGGTAGACAGTAAATTATCCATGGCCCAGCAATGTGCCCTTGTCGCCAAAAAGGCCAATGGAATCCTGGGCTGCATAGGGAAGAGTGTGGCCAGTAGGTCAAGGGAGGTCATTCTCCCCCTCTACTCGGCACTGGTGAGGCCACAACTGGAATACTGTGTCCAGTTTTGGGCTCCCCAGTTCAAGAGGGACAGGGAACTGCTGGAGCGAGTCCAGCGAAGGGCAACTAAGATGATTAAGGACTTGGAGCATCTGCCTTATGAGGAAAGGCTGAGAGCGCTGGGACTCTTTAGCCTGGAGAAGAGAAGGCTGAGGGGAGACCTTATTATGGCGTACAAGTATCTAAGGGGTGGGTTGAAGGAGGATGGAGCCAGGCTCTTTTCAATGGTTCCCAGTGACAGGACGAGGGGCAATGGGCACAAGTTAGAACACAGGAAGTTCCGTTCAAATACACGGAAACACTTCTTTACGGTGAGGGTGACAGAGCACTGGCACAGGCTGCCCAGGGAGGGTGTGGAGTCCCCTTCCCTGGAGATTTTCAAGACCCGCCTGGATGCAGTCCTGAGTAATGTGCTCTGGGCAATCCTGCTTTAGCAGGGGAGTTGGATTAGATGATCTCTAGAGGTCCCTTCCAACTCTGAAAACTCCGTGATTACATGATATGGTGAGGGATAAAAAATGGGGGAGAACCATGCTTGCAGGTTAAGATCAAGACAAAACATGGAGTGGTGAGTGTGCCCAGTGAGAGTGGTGGGGTCTAAAAACCAAACTGGTTTAAGGTGATATGGCTGACTCCCTGCACAAGTCTGTAGATGTCCCTCAGGGCTCTCCTGCCCTTTCCGCCTTCTCCAGGTAGAGCCGCAGAGCTGCGTGTCAGTGTGACGTACAGCCAGGAGCACAAGCTACTGCCAGGTTCCTGCCACCCTTCATCCCTAGAATGAATTCATTCTTTTTCTTTAGCTAAACAAACCAAGAAGGAATCTGTGGCCACCGTATTCACTGTAATGGCACGTGTCCATCAGTCGCTGGTTGCTGGGTGGGAATCGGGGGGCGGTGAGGCATCCTGCACAGTCGCCGTAATGGAAACATCCATCTTGTCTCCCTCAGTGCACACTCTCCGTTTAGGAATTTCAAAAGCACTTTTGTCAAATATCACTCCCTGCGCAATCCTGTTAGCAGGGCTGATGAATGGAGTCTCAAATTAAGACCGATCCCTCTGATAACCACAGTGCTGTAGGAGAGTCATCTGCTCAGTCAGAGCTATTTATTATATTTGATTAGCTGGGATGGCAATCTTCACAACCCATTGTAAATTCTATTAGGGGCATTCTGAGGCCCAGAAATGCAAATTAGACCTCCCAAACCACATACGCATACATAGAGGCTCTCTTAGCAAATGGATAATTTCCCCACGTTTATTTCAATGTTGTTTCAGAAGAGATGTTGATGCCTTCCCTTTTGCCAGGAGGGGAGGGAGAGCGATGAGGGGAACACTACTGGGTGGCGAGACAGCCCCACGTTCTCTCGTTGCTCTTCATCGTGAGACCCCGCATGGCAGCGGCTCCAGCAGGTGCGGTTTGTGGGCTCTCTCCCTCCCAGCTCCCCTTAGCCCATATCCTACAGGTATTCCCATCCAAATGGGTGCTCAGGAGCAGAAGCATCCTATAAAGCTAGAGGAACCTCGTGGGACACTTGCCGATGGTGAACCTCTAAAGATAGGGCAGGCTCTTCGCTCTGTTGTTTTGTTTAAGTTTTTTTTTGTTTTTTTTTCTTTTCTTCTCCTCTATAATTTGATGCAGACAGGCCCCTGACACCTTCAGCTGCCTATGTGAAATGAAGTCAGGCTGGAGGTTCAGGACAAGCTCTCCTTCTGGCGCAGCGATGGCGAAAGGAGCAGCATAATTTCGGCGGTAGCTCTGTGAATGGGTTCCTGTACAGCTCCGTTAAAAATTATTGATCAGGTGCTCTGAGACCCGTGCGTAAAAGGCACATTTTAATCACGTTGTTCTTCTGGAGGATGTTAGTCCGGGTGACTGAGGTACCTTTGACTCCAGTGGAGTTAGCGTTAGCTGCCTGCTTTCAGGGAAGGAAGAGGGCTGTCCCGTAGGCTGCTCAGTGAATAGCGCATCTAGAAGTTTTGTTGATTTGCGGTGATTAATTCTGCCAAGAAATGAAGGGGTTTATTAAGGACAAACAAAGCAAAGGTTATTTGGGAGGTAGCAAGCAGCACTGTTGCTGGTTTGCTTTCTTCTCTTGGTCATGTTTTATTTTAAGAATCACTTTCATAATGGCTCATTAATTTCTGCATTACGTAGTCATTTACTGATACATACTATCTAATAGTGTACTATACACTGATCTGTGGGTTAGGTTCTTCAAAACTGATTATTCTGCGATTAATTGGTTTTTAATAAATGCTTTTCAAAGGGTTAATAAACCTCTTAAAGCATAACATTGACATAAAACCTGAGCTATATCTTTTCCCTATCTTTAATTCTTGTACCTGTTTGGTAAGATTCCTACAACATCTGCGTCCCTTTGATGCGCTTCCCATTGTACGTGTTTTTTTTATTGAGGCAAGCTGCTGCAATGATGCATGGCTAAAAGAAAACCCTTATAGAGCTGGAGGTACCTGCCAATGTATTTGAATCTTCTTAAGCCAATGAAAAAAATTCCCAACACGTTGAATGAAAATCTTATCTGGGCATGATAAGGATCCCTTGGTCCCTGTAATATAATGTAGTTTGTTTCTTCCAGCCTCACAAATGCTTTTGTTATCTTTGCTTTGATTTTTTTTCTCCCCTCTGTATCGCTTTGATATTTCTTTTTTTCCCCCTTCCCTTTTCTCTTTCATCATTGTTGCTTGTAAATCCTTCCCCTGGTAGAGATTAGAGTAGGAATGAGTGATAGATGCTGTCAGTAACGAGAGCTAATTTTACCCTTGATAATGGCTCTGCGGTTTATACAGACTTCACTCTGCCGATGCAGCCACGTACCTCGGGGCCCGTCGTGTCACGCTCGGCGCGGCGCTGCAATGGGGATTTTAGCTGCTGGGGAGGGCGCACTTTGCGCTGGGAAGTTTTTTATCCTGGGAAGAGTCTCTGCGAATGCTTCTCACCAGTGAAGAATTCCCTCCAAGCACACGACTGAAGTGATAGCAATTTTGGGGTTTTCCGTGAAGAGCGTTTTGCCTTCCGCAGAAGTAGCGTGTGCGCGCGCGTGGCCGCGGTGGGGGGAGCGGGCGGGCTGGATCGGATTCAGCTCCCATTTCTGGTGGGAGGATTTCCCTGGCATCCAGGCAGTGCTGCTGCTGTCAGCCCAGCAGGGAGGACTTCTGGGTATCGCAGGCACGTACCATGGGGATGGTGCTGAAAGGCTAATTTAGTAACACCACCAAGCATTGCTCTGGGTGGTATTTTACACTGCTGTGAGCTCCTTTTGGAGCTATGACCCGTAGTTGCTAGTGTGGTGTGATGCCAAGTCTCACTTGGAGCCACTGGTGGTACACACGAAGGTTTAGGAGTGCTTTGGCACTGCTGTCTCAGCCTCGGTTGCCCACTAGAATGGCTCAGTCTTGTGTGGATGAACTCCTTCTTGCTGCTTCTTTGTGCTCATCTTATGCGACCGAAAAGGAGGAGAGTGCCATGACATGGATGATACGAGATGCCATAGCCCACATGTAAGGAGGGACCACAGCTAGGAAGATGAGGGCTGCAGTGGTCCTGGTCCTCAGTTCTGCTCTGAGTTACGCAGTGGTGGAAGCACTGCTGGACTAGCTCACCAAATGCCCTTGACCTGCTCCTCTCTGGTCATACCCTGTGTGGAGGATGTGTTGAATTTGGCGCCGCTCTTTCCCCACGTTGAAGCGACACTTGACAGTTCATTTTTCCTGGTGTTCTCACAAGGGGCTGAGTTCTGGGAGGGGATTTGCACGGCAGACAAAAGGTGGCTAAAAGGATGTTGGAAGTCTGAAGAAGTCTTGAAAGGCAGCTGTCACAGCCAGAGTCCAGTGCAGGTGGTTGTGCTCTGCTCATTTGGAATTGCAGCTGCACTTTCCATGAGGGATATTTGCTCCTCTGGCCTATACTGGTGAGCTTAATTACTGTGGGTCATGTTCCAGCCCCAAAACAGTTGCAGTGATCTTCATTAGCTGCTTGTCCTTGCATAAAGACAGCGTGAAATATCCGCTGATATTTATCTTCTTGGTTACTGTTGTTTACGGCGTGTAGGTTTTTTCAGGATGTCTTATGTGGTCTTGGTGTATGTGCACGTGTAACACCATCTTTCCTTTATTTGGTGTCACAGTCACATCAAGCCTCTGCATTCACGTTACAAAGCGCAGAAGGGAGAAACAACTGCTTTAAAGCCTCTGTTTGCAGTTCACAATATGTTTTTTGGTCACTGTTAGTCCTTCTGGTGCTTTATCTACTGTCATTTAGTTCCCTTTGGCAACCGATTTCCCACCGTTTGTCTTCCTTACATAAGAAGTTGCCTTGAGATAGCTTTCGTACACTGCTTGTTTTACTTCAGTCCTTATTAATATCTTTAGATGTCCCCCCTCCCCCCACCTTTGATTCAAGCGATACTTCAGGGAGGTTCTGGAGTATAGTGTCTCCTGCAGAGTAGGGTGCATTGCTGAGATCCTTTCCCGTTTTGCTCCTGCCTTGCTGCCTTTGCATCTTCAGGTGCTATTTTTTTCCTCCCTAGGCGTGGGATATTTTCCCCTGCACCAGTGCTGCCAGCTGACTTCTCAGCTCCTCTTGCGGGTGACATTTGAACAGCCGTAGCAGTGATTGAACGGATCCAGAAAGGCTCTGGTGCTGTCCCCTCATTGCTGCTGATGAAGCAGAGCCAGGGCACCCCTTTATTTTGAGGCATTTCAGGTGTAGCCAGGTTTATTCTTCAGGGAACTGATATTAGTTAGAGAGGTGGAGGAAGGATAATTGTGAAAAGATGCGGCACAGCTGTTCCAGCCCTCTTTCATTATGGGCTGGGAGCAGCTGACTTCTCTGATCCCGGGTGATTTTCTCAATTACGGCCGGAGAGAAGCAGGGGGCGGACAGAGAGTAGATGCCGTCTGTGAGGCCATCTTCTGCTACTGCGGAGTCTGTGGTAAGGAGAGCTCTGGTGATGAAATGGTTCGTGCCTGTTGGAAGTGTTTTGGGTGGTAATTCAGTGTGGCTTTGCTGCCTTTTGACAGGGTATTGGTAATCTGTGTAATTACAGGGTAGTTCCTCGTTAATAGCTACTTCAGTCATTTCTCCTTCCCGCTTTCCCCACCAATTTATTTTATTCTGCAACGTAGAATGATAGTACTCTGGGTTGTAAGTATTTATTTTGTGTAATGGAAATATATACAAAGATACGCAGGTTGGTTACGGGACATGAATGCTTTAATGGGGTGGTCACTGGGACAGCCATCAGTCACCCCTGGGGCGTGGAGGCAAATGAAAATCACGGCTATGTGAGAGGAGCCCACAGGTGTTTCCCAAGCCACCGGTCTATCAATCGTCTCCTTTAGCAGACACCCGTACGAGCACCACCAAAGGCAAGTGGTTTCGTGCGCTGTTCGGTCTTGACTGTGGTTGCTTTGGACCCAACTTGTGTTAAGAGAAACACAATTTTTGGCCTCTTTGGCTCTGCAGGCTCTTTCCTCCCGCGTAAAGCTCTGCCCTTCGTCTCCTCTCTCTTTTTTTCATGATGTTTCTTTGCATTTTCAATCATATCTTCACAGTGAGCTAAAAAGAAAATCAAGCATCTGCCAAAGCATTCATCATGTCTTTTCTTTTTAAAATAGCATTAGAATTCAGGCCTGTTTCAGGGCCTGCGCATCGAAAATTATGCAACCCTGAGCTGGGAAATTGAAAAGTCCTGTGAACATTGGTTTGAATTTTTAACCAAATTCCTGTCAGCTGCATTTCTTCCTTTTATATGTTTTCCTTCTATTAATATTCTAGCGAATGAGTTTACAAGAAACAATGAATTTTAAACAAAGCGTGGACAACTTTTCCAGAGAATGGATTTCAAGTCATAAATGTGAATATTCTCACTGGGTTCTGAGAGAAACTGCCCTTTGCAGAACAGAGATGTGACACCGATTCTTACATCCAAAATCAACCAGAACATCCTGTATTTTGAATGTGTCCAGCAAACAGCTTAGGAGAAGACATACATCTTCTTCCCTTGTTTTGCACCAGTAAAAGCAAAAAAGAACTGGGGACAGAATTCATTGAGTGGTTTATGGGGAAGAGATTTACACCTAAGGCGATTTTTTTATCATGAAAAAAACTCTCTTAATATCCTGACAGTTTCTGGAAGGTCTTTCTGTTTAAGGAGGAAATGGTAGCATGTCTTTCTCAAGGGACATCTGGCCTGTATTTGTGAGTTCCTAGATGACTTACAAAACTAAAAGCACGTTGTTTTCAGAGGTGCTTTGCACCCGCAGCTCCTTCTGGAGTTGGTCTGAATTGGGCTGGTGGCACAGACTCCGCTGTCATCTTGAAGGATCTCCTTTCCTTGCTTTCTTTCTGGTTGTCTCCTGACGAGCTCGAGAGCGTGTGGTTAGATTTTTCTGCTTGGTTTTCATTTCCTTTCTGCAGAGGAACAGTTTGTGGGTTCTACATCCTGTCTCTTCACCGCAGGTTTGCAACGGATTGGTGTGGGGAGCCAGCACCCCCAAAGGCAGGACTGAAAGAGCCTGAAGCTGCCGCGGTGGTCCAGGCCCAGGGGTGTTTGAGCCATCACTCAGGCTTCCTAAATTTCCAAAGATCTCTGAAGATAATTATGTCTTCCACTAAGGCAGAAGGTGTGTGAAAGGATCAAGGGTACAGCGCAGGGGTGAGAATTGTTAGGGAAGAAGAGCTGCTAAAAGCCATCTCCTGCAGCAGGAGGGTTGAGGTCACCTGCTGGGTGGCAGGGCAGCAACCTTCCCCGCAGCTCTGTGCCCTCTGACTGAACTGGAGATAAAAATAAGATGCCTTTTGCAGGGCCATGACCTTCACGAGTACAAACTTGTATAGATGCAGCCCATGGGATCCAGGGTGAAAGGGTGACGAGGAGAAGCAATTTTGTCCTGACACATCACGGTGGGAGCAGGCAGAGGTGGAATTGCTCAGTCCCAGTATCCCAGTGCATGAGTTCACACTGGGACTTGCAGGCCACTGGAGTTTCCTTTAGGGACTGACCGCTCGTGCCATGGGGCTTGAGGTGCTTTGTCTGAGGTTGCATGGTGGTAGACGTTCACAATTCATCTCTCCCATGGAAGAGGCTGCAGGTGAACAGTCTGGATCCTTCCCCAGAGCCCTCTGATGGTCTCTGGGCTGCAGTAGGCACAGGTTTCACCTCCTCTCCCCGTTGCTTTCCCAGGCTGCTATTAACTTCTTAAAAACAGGCGCCGCTGCTCAGGAGTGAGGGGAAAGTTGCGTGGGACGAGACCTTTCCTCCGCTTGAGGGATGAGTTACCGTGAAGCTGTGTGAAACCAAATCTTTCTGGCTCGTGTGGGTGGATTTGGGCAACCCCCACCTCCTTTATGCAGTAACCCCAGCCAGCTCCCCGCCGAACCTGCCGGGGCCAAAAGCTGCCGCAGCCCAAAGGCCACGCTCAAACTTTCCCTTCTAAAATTTCGTTGGCTCCTGCGATGGGTTTTGGTCTGAAAAGCGGAACGTTCCCTTCCTAACTGGAAACGAGAAGCTTGCTGCTTTTTTCCGCCCTGCAAGCAGAGGCAACCTGCGGTAATGGGATGCGGGTCCCAGGCCGCTGCTCGGCTGCCGTTGGATTCGATTTGCTGGGAGCCGCGCTGCTTTGAAGGCAGCCGTTGCGCTGTCGTGTCAGAAGGTAATTAAATAGACCCCAATTCTTTTAATTACTGCTCGCTCCTCGGTACATGCTTGCATACAAGGGTGAAGTGAAGGGTATGGAAATAATCGCTGACAGATCACAGCTGGAAGTGTGCGGCACCTTGGATAAACACCGAAGCGAAGGCGCCGCGCGCAAGCCGGGCGGCTCGGCTTTACAATTACTGTGAAATCTGTCTAAAGAGATTGGGGCATGGAATTGGAAAACACGGCAGGCTCTCTTCTCCCGGGAGCGGGATGTAACGCGGGGCTGGGTGATTGCGATCAGAGGCGTACCTAATACACAGAATGGGTTTTGTTGTTGTTGGCAGGAAACCTCAGGCAGAGGCGAGGTGAAATAAGCAGATTAGTGGGATGCCGCTCGCTCCACGGGGGCAGCAAGGTGGAGAAATGACGAGACCTTGCAGCTTATTAGCGATACAGGTCACCGTAACATCCCTTGTCATTGCTGTCCTGACGGGGCTCTGATGCTGAGGAGGTGGATGAGCCCCGGTCTGGGTGTCGTGGTGCTTTTCTCTGCCAGGAGACCATAGCTGGAATGAGACAGGCACCAGAGTGGCACCAGATCCTCCCATGGGCTGTCCTTTATGCCAAGTGATATGAGCATCTTTGTTTTGCACCTGCGCGGCTGTTGCTCTCATCAGGTGAAAATGTTGCTGCCTTTGAAGTTGTTGGAGGTTTTCCTCCTAAAAGTCAGGGAGAGGGGACTGCTTTGACAGCCCGGCACCTGGAGAGGTGTTCCAAGGTGGTGGATCAGAGAGACATCAGTTGAGTTTTGTGGGCAAGGCACAAATGCTCCTGCAATGTGCTGCTGAAGACAACATGGTGTACTGCTGCTTGTTCCCTCAAGCTTATGCCAGGGTCTTTAGAAAATCATCAGCCGCTGGTAACCGAGAGCGTTTCTATTGCAGAGCTGGTGGAGGTGAGGCAGGCTGGTGGCAGAGACGTAGCTAGAATTAATGTTTCAAAGATATGACCAAAAGCACCTTTGTGGGGAGTAAAGCTTGTTTGTCTGGGGGCTGCTCCTGCTTTATTACCTTTCCCTTTATCTGCCGTTCTGCTTCTGAAAGGTCCCCTAAAGCCTCGTGGGGTTAATAAACTAGGAGTGGAGGCAGGAGACTTCATTTTGAGTCCTGCGCGATTTATGGGCTGGGGGAGCTGCTGACTGCCAAGCATCTGGAAGGCAGCACAGCAGACGATGCCAGCGAAGGGCTGCTGTGTGCAGCTTGTCTGCTCCGCCGTGCTCGGTGGCACCAGCCACAGAGGAGCCTCAAGACGTGTCTGCTGTGGTTAGAGAAGTAAATAGATTGGAAAGATGGAAGACCTCTTTCTCCCCACCTACCTGCTGTTTGGTATAAAGGATCAGACCCTGATAAAATCTCTTGCCCTCTGTGGTAGTTTCCTCCTTTGGAGGATTAAAAAAGCCTATTTTGAGTTCCGGGGCTCATGGGGTTAAAACGGGAAGGGGCAATGAGGGCAGTTCTAGCTCCTGAGCCTGCTGACCAGCCATGCACGCACAGCCTAGTTGGCAAAGGTTGGGGGCAAAAATCTGAGCTCAAACTCTCACCTCTGGGCTGGTACCAACGTACCTGCCTTGGATGGGTGGTACCAACTCGGCTACCTGTGGAGCTGCTGGTCTTCACAGAGCGTGGCGGCAAACGCGGGGCGCCCCTGCGTGGGGTGTTGGTCCCCTCCCCACAGTGCTTCACAGGAGATGCTTTCCTTCCCTGGGCTGCAGTCACACTGCCTTTTCTTTTATTCTTTTGGCATTGGTATTACTCATGTCCTCAGAATCCACTTGCAGGCAAAGCATACGGGGGACTTTTGCAGGAAATCATTCTGGTTTTTTAACTTGTTTTTTATTGCGTTGATTGCCTTCTTTCCACTTTTGTGCTTGCGGCAGCTGAAATATAGTGCCTGAGCCTAGGGGGAAGATATCAAAGACAGAGTTGTCTAATTCCCGTGGGAAGTCATCTTGATATTATGCCTTGGAATCCTGCTAATCTTAATGATCTTGCTGGGCTTAATCTGAGTTGATCAGATTAGGGTTCCTGCAGATCGCTGATGCTGTGTGTGTAGCAGGCGCTTCCTTCGCAAACTACCCCGGCTTTTTGAACCTGCACCTACACCCACCCCAGTTCATGGTCCCTGATGGGTGTGTCCTATCTTGGTGGAGGTTTTTCCTCCTTCAAGGGGTCTTCCTGAGATCAGGGTGGAGAATTCTGGAAGCACAGAGAGTCATGAAGGCAGACCCTGTTTCTCTGTCCTAACAGAGGCCACACTTGTTTAAATAAAGCCATTTTTGGAGCAGGGCTTCTGATTCAAATCAGTTGGGGGTTATACCAGTAGCTGTGGCAAGAGCAGGAAGCCTGCATCTTCCTCCTTTTTGCTTCCCCCCCGCGCCCGGCCCCAGCTTTGTTTCTAGCAGGTTGATCCAGGGAGAGAAAATCTTTCATGTGTTTGGAAAGGGTTTCCAGGATGATTTGCTCCATCACCTCCCCAGCGATCAAGGTGTAGTTCCTTGGATCCTCTTTCTAGCCATTCTTGAAGATATAAGTGGCATTTGGTCTCTTCCAGTACTCAGGAACTGGCCCCGATTGCCATGACCTTTCAGAGGTTATGGAGTGGCCTCACAGTGACATCGCCCAGGTCCCGCAGCACTCATGGACGCATCCCATCGGGTCCCAAGCCTACAGCACCTGGTGTTCCCAACCAGTCTCCTATCCAAGTACTGACCAGACCTGACCCTACTTAGCTCCTGAGATCACATGAGATTCTTTTATTCCCACGCTGGCTGCTGACAGAGCAGTCCTTGGTTTATTAGAATACCCCAAACCATTATTTTTTAAGGTAAAAAACTGGAAATTACCACCATAAGTCCCGTGTTCACTTATGAATGTGGGTCATAAAATATTCCAGAGCACATCCATCTTTGCTTGTCTCTTTTGTAATTGCATGGTGTGATGGGATAGACCGCATGTGTGGTGTCAGTGATGGGTGGGAAAGGTTGGCTCAGCAGGACAGGAGTGGAGGATCCTTTCTGAACGGCGTTATTGTCATCCTTGGTTTTTGGTCTGAAGGAAATAGCCTGATTCATGAGATACAGTCTCACAGGTCAGTGGTACCAGGTAGGATCCTAGAGGTGACCCTGAGTATCTTGGCAATATTGAAAGTAGAGTGTCATGGAGACTTCCGTGAAAACATGACGTGGAATTGGCATGGAGACTAAAGACAGCAAATAGCTTCAGTCTGGTCTGACCCCTCACCCTCCGCCTCATTTTTATGGGTATTATTTACCACTGCGTGCTCAAGTCCTAAGCTGGTTTGAAATCAATGCAATTCCACTGCTGTCTGTGGAACTACATCAATTTATACCTGCTGGTGATCTCAGCCAATGTTTATATATCTTCTTAGGTTTCATATCAACCTGATTTTCAGAAGCTGACTTGTTAAAGATCATCGCTGCTTCTTTAGCTAACAACTCTATTATGCTGTTCAATATAGCGTTTTTATTGATCAGTGTCCTTAATGTGGCAGAAGGATGGCTCAAATTTTTCATTAGTTCTATGTATCCAGCCTTGCTAGCCAAGAACTTCAGTGTGTGGCAAGCACTCTTGCTAACCAAAACCTGTTGTTATGCTCCAGGGTGGTCTTCTGCCCAAGACAGTTATAGATTGAGAGCAGAGTTTTCCAGTGGTGACTGCATTTGTTTGAGTAGCACAGAGGTAAAAGCAGCCATGGTAACTCTCTTGCTACTGCTGTATCAAACCCGACGGAGATAAGAGTGAACTAGGATGGAGAGGGAATGCAATAATGCCCCGTTGCCTTGCCAGTGGAAAGGAAAAGTCTTTGGGATAAGTAAGGAAAATAAGAGTTGATCACTGTGGGCTGCCATTGCAGAGCTGATCACTCTTGAGTGGAAGGATTGTTTATCTTGTCGGGGCCTCTGTCTACCCACCAGCTAAATGAGTTTAATAATGGCTCCACCGAAGTCCTTATGACGCTGTGATGTTTTTAAAGAGATTTGAGGTCTTCAGGCGCACAGCATGGGAGCAAAGTGCTACTGCCTTGCGGCTGCTAAGCCACTTCTACATTTGGCTCCAATGACTCTCAATTATTTCGAGATGCTGAGATGGGAATGCACTCGGGTTCAGTGCATTGCACGTGGACATCAAATATCCTCTTGTGTTAGAACAAGAGTTTGTAGCAGGCAAATATCTCTGTAAATAAGTACTGCATATCCTCTCCAGGTACAAATCTCAGCGAAGCAGGTCTGCACTTTGGGTTAGAGGCTGTGATTACAGGGTAATTAGGCCTTCCACACTGGCAATGCATTGTGGTGATGCTGAATTTAATGGATTCCTTGGGGTCTTTGCATTCTTTTTGCAAGCATTTCCTCCCCAGCCAGACATTCAGTACCATACATTTCCTCCCATCCCTTTCCTGCTCTGCAAGCATGGTTTTTGTATGTTTTTGATAGGTTTTGCTTAATGGTTTCTTCACACTGTTTAAAGGGTTTGTGTGCTGTGGGTTACTATACGTTAGTGTTGTCACCTATTAGTACCAAATGGGCTTTTGTTCTCAGCCCTGGCCTTGATGAAACCTCTTAGAGTAACTTTTAAATGGTCTCTGGTGTGTCACTGGCAAACAAGCTCTTCTGGCTCCTTCAGCCCTGAAGGGTTAGACCTGAAAGTGACAACGCCTTGCTGTAATGCCGGGGACCTGTTCTGGGGCAGCACATCCTCAGATGGAGACTTCACTCTGTAGTGAAATACTGGCAGCCAGCAGTGGTTACAGAGAAGCCATGTAACTTTAAGAAAGTGAACGTGTGCTTACCAGAAACAACAGCCGAGTTCTTGAGGCCTGAACTTGTGATAACACGTCCTTTCTTGAGCAGAGAGAAGTGGACTGCCCACTTGCCAGGACATCTCGCAACACCAGCAGACTCCGTCTCTTTTTCTTTTCTTCTCATCTTGTTTTTCTTCCTCTTCTCCTCTTAAGTTTTCATCTCTCCACGGGGAAAGCGTTGTCTGGTGCTGGAAGTGCCAGCTGATACTCCAAAAGAGGTCTCTTCCTCTAAAAGCCCTGCTCTAATGCAGAGGAACGTTTGCCTGCAGGTTGGGCAGTGATGTGCAGACCCATTAAGAGTTGTCTGTTAGCTCATGACAACACTTTAAGCTGCTTCTTCTACATGTAGAAGAGGTATACTGAGTGCTGAGGGGACTGAGGGAAAAACAGTGAACCTAGAAGTTACAGCTTGCTCTCAGAAAATCTTGTATCCATAAGTCATCCATGGTCTCCTTGCCTCCGGCAGCAGAGATGAAATTCTCTTTCCTGTGCCACCTGCTGACAGACGCAAATGGGAACTGTGTAGAAATAGCCTGGGGAATGGTAATTTCATGTTTCTGCTCCAGATCTTGCAGAAAAGCCTCTTGGATGGCGATCAGGGATTAGTCACCCTTATCATCCATCTGTCCTTAGTGCAACAACAAATCTGAGCCTTGCTCTGACCAACCTTGTTTATAAACTGCAGGAGTGGCACTGCTCTGTAGATCTGCTAGTGGGACAGCCATGAGGATCCAGCTGAAGATGATCTGCTGGGAAGGTGTTTGTTCTTCTTGGCACTGGAGATAGGGTCTGAGCCACTTCAGAGGGATCCTATTAGATTTTGTCGTCTTCCACCCACCCCTCTTGGATACGTGTAGAGATGGGGTTTACTTTGCAGTTGCGATCTGACAGTTGTTGCGGAACCTTTGCTAGAGCATGTAGTCTTGGGTAAATCAAAAGGCAAACGTCCCTCTTTCCTTGGTGACTCAGGTATGGCTACTCAAACCAGGACAAAGGCAAACAAAGCAGGAGTGAGTAAAGTGACAGGTCTGTCCTTGTTTGACTGGAGCCGTGCCTGCATCCTGTGGCGTGGGAGCATCTCCTGTTGGTTGATAGTGAGGAGGGTGGCTGTGGTCCAATGATAAATCCAAATCTGGGACTTTTGGGTTGTTTGATTTGAATTTAAAGAACGTAAGACTATATCTCTAAGCCTTCCCTAAACTGTTACACCTACAACTCCTCTCCTCTTCACCTGCTCCGCAGAGGAACCCTGTGAAACTGGTGGTTCCTCTCCCAGTTCTTGGACATTCATGGTTTAATTTTGCAGCATGGCTGGGCTAGAAGGTCTGAGATCTAGAGATGTCTCATGAAGCCAGGAGCCCCTCAGAAGCCAGAGACTGACCAGGGATATGCAAATGGCTGGAAGAAGGTTTGCAAAGTGGAGACAGTTTTGAGACAAAGACAGCACGTGGTAATCCCTGGCAAGTAAATGGAAAAACAGATTACGTTTGTTCTCAAATCTGCTCAATAATGGAGCAGTAGGCAGCTGCTGGCCTGCCTCCCTTGGGTCCCGCCCAGGAGCAGACAACCACTACATTATTAATTGTCTGCTGCTGGGAGTCCAGCGGGACGCAAGGTGGCTTCTGGAGGGTAGCCTGGTGCTTTGGGAAGCAGCCCCTTCCTCTTGCCTCCGCGTTTCTTTTTATAAGTGTGTCTCTCTCCCTTGGAAACCGCTCTTCGTAGCCTGGTGTCCATGTGGCTGTGGTCACAAGCACTGTAGCCTCAAGGCAGGGAGTTTGCTCAGTATTCTTGATTTACTGTGTCACTGTAGCACCTCTCCTGCTCTGTGCATCACGGTGCAAAAACCCACAGTAAAAGGCGCTCTTTGCCTCAGAGAGCAATCGGGCAAAGCGAAGGCTGCAGCCTCATCCTGTGCAGGGGAAACTGAGGCACAGAGTTACTGTCACAGAGATACAAAGGCCATTGAAGTCCAACAAGCATCTTCTCATAGCATTTCTTCCAGTTAGAACTTATCCTGGTCATTGGGAAGAAGTCAGAAGATGGGGGTGGGTCGCTGTCACGGCCTGTTCTTTAGCAGGGATGCACCGAGTCCCATTTCTTTCACCATACTTTCAAACTGGGAAGTGTTTCCCTGCGCACAGCTCCAGGCCTCTTGCAGCCGAGACTTGGCCTAAAGAGCTGTCTCTTTGGCCAGTGTTTTTCCTGTTGTCACCTAGGTTTTCTGCTCCACCTCTTGCTCCCATGCCCAATATTTAGTGGATCCCACTGGCTGCACAGATAATTCTTGGTCTGACCCGCAATACGGTTGTGTCTTGGGTGAAGGCCAATTTATCTCAAATCTCCAATCTGTAACGAACATTAATTGCTTTATCTGGTTTATCTTGAAATTGCTGATCTTCCAACCCAGGAGTGTGCCTTGGCTCCTGCCCTTAACCTTTGCGGGAGCACTGCGTGCTCACCTGGTTTAAAAACTCGGTTGTTTTAGGCAAGTACCTAAGGCACACAGCGGAGTCTGAGACTCCAGCACTGAGCTTAATCTTTGAATTAAAAGGTCAAAATGCACGTTTGGTAACTTTTACGTTGTCCTCAAACAAAGAAAAAGCTTTACTAGGAGATGTCCAAACAGAACAATGAAAATATCTGTAAAAACTGAGAGCGTTCTTTGGCTTTTTCTTTTCTGGTGTTCTTTCTTGCTTTCCCACAACCCCAGAGCTGATGATGGTGGTATATTTGTGTGAGGAATTCTTAATTTCCTTACCACAAAATTTCACCTGCCCGTGCCGCCTTTTTTTTTTTTTTGTCGCTTTTTCAATATAATATCGCCTCACAGTGGTTTGCTTGATAATTTTTGCATGAAACGCTGGAAGGTGCCTCCTGCGAAAGCTGGCCTCCTTTCAAGAAACTGCCTTGTTCCGTTTTTTTAAGTGAAACCAACAAAAGAAAATGTTATCTTTTCCTCTAGCACTTTGTGTAATTGGAATGTTTCTGTGCTCATGGTGGGATGTGGACTGCCTTGAATTACAACTAGTACCCACCCGCATTTTTGACTGCTTCTCACCTAAGCAGTAGCTCACATTTAGAAAGCTTTAGTGACAAGCACCCGTGGATTTTTTCCAGCTGGAAAAAATGGTTTTCTTCTTCTGTCTTTTTAACTTTAGAGCATTTTTCCCCTCTGGACAGGGCTTTTTTTTTTTTCATTGCTGTGCTCCTTTCTCCCCGTGAAGTGACAAAATGCATCCTGTCTGCCTGCTGCCGGGGGGGGATCTGTTGGGAGCGGGAGAAAGGGTCACCCCAAAGAAAGGTTGTGGAAACCAAGTTATGGATGCCACCCCCACAGACTCAGCAGGGCGGCGTTTTGTTCTCTGCAGCGTCTCAGGACTAAAGCCCGAGATGAGCGACACATCCCATCAGAATACGACAGTTAGGCCGATATATCCCGATACATCTGCTGGTGGTGTGGCACCCTCGGAAGAAAATAATTTGGAGGCTACTCACCACTTCAGATCCTGGGGATCTGGGAATTACCAGACAAGATTTTATCTGTTCTTTATTTTTGTAAGCAGCTGATTTTTTTTTTTTTTTTTTTATTTGTTACGGATACTCATCTCCAGTCTGCCATCAGCCTCTTGAGCCTGCAGCTTCCCTGCGATGGAGGGGGAAGCAGGGTCAGGGTCTTTGTATTGGACGGGGGAAAGAGGATCACTGACACCGTAAGGAGGCCAGTGTGCTTGCAGAGGGGTGTGCAAACCCACCAGCTTCCCGGGACCTGAGAGCTGGATGATCCATACTCCTGTTTATTCTTTACTGGGGGGCAGGGAGGGTGTCGTGTACGGAAACAGAAGTCTGAGCATTTATGCACAGGGTACAAAAATAATCTTTTGTTCTGATAAGCGCTACGTTAATGATGTAATAAGAAAGTAAGGGCCGCTCCTTATTATTTTCAGCTCTGCTCCCACCCTGGACAGCTTACCGGGCCCAAGCAGGGAGTTTTCGTAAGCAAAAGAGATTTTTCAACAGCTCCAGTTAATCCGGCGATGGGGAAGGGGAGAGGGAGGCAGCTCAAATGTTCGGTTTTCCGCTGTGCGCCTTCAGGGAGAAAGACAGTTAAATGGAGATGTGAGGACTTGCCTTGCTTCACAAGGAAATGGTCTCTTTTATGTGTATCTTGCCTGTGTTGATATTTGAAAGCTATTTTGGGCCACAACAGCAAATTTAATCCACGGTTTGTTCTCTCTCTAAAGTATTGTACCGTAAAAACTCAGATCAATTTTGACAGCTCCGACTATTTAGATTGGAGAGAAAAGCCAAACAATGAATCACTCTGAATATTTACAGTTGAATTCATCCCAGGGTACCTGTGCCCACCTCACTCTGAAACGAAAGCGTTATCTGAGATATGAGTAAAGGCTTTAGAGCCTCCCAGCTATCTTCTGAGCTCACGTGAAGCGGCGTAGATGTATTGCTGTGGCTGGGATACGAGGAGCAATCGAGGGCTAATATTGCAGGGGGCTCGAGGAGTTCAGTGTGGTCCACGCGCTCCCTTTGGGAGGCCCGGGGACTTGTTCCACACTCGCTCTTGCGGAGAGTCAAAGCACTTGAACTGGAGTAAATATAGCTTTCTCACCTCCGCGGAGCTGGAGCTGGCGGAAAATGTGGAAAAGATGTGTTCGCAAATAATTATATAGTAGTCAATTGTCAACAGTCCACAGGAACAGAACAAAATACCCCCCCCCCAAACCCACACAAAGGCCTCACAGTAAGTTATTGAATGAATTCCCTTTGAAATCCTATCATGTTATAGCCTATGGCCGCGATTTGATATGCGGGAATCGGTGTTCAATCCTCAGCTCCGCTCCCTTCTTCCTGTGGTCTTTACCCAAGATGTTCCGTTTCCCTCCTGTCTCAGCTGGGTCATCTCTTTTCAGGTTTTTGCCTGTTGCCCATCACCGCAGCATCTTCTCCGTTAAATTGATGGCAATTTCAAAGTCCTTTGCAGCTTTTATGGGCTTCATAATACCTCCTCACAGGGAGCTCAACAGTCTATATTGGCTATCACTGTCATCCTCTGAAATATTGCCGTCGTTCACACACGTAATGTCCCCAGTCCCAAAGGATCTGCAGCCACCGTGCTAACTATGAATAAGTGCAGGGATTGCTTTGTTGTTAAAAATGCAGCTGCCCCCTGAGTATTGAGAAGGAGCTGCATGGCCAAGTTACCAGCAAACGGTGTTTTGTCCGTTTCTTGGGGGCGATGACCAGCTTCTGGTCAGAGAGAGGAGAAACAACTCCTTTTACAGGCTTTCCATCCCAGTGGGCGCTGCCAGCAGATACAGGGATGGCCATTCAGAAGCAACAAGGGTGTGTGTAGACCCCTCAACCTCATTTTCCCCCTCTCCTTTTTAACTGGCCGTCCTGTCCCGGCCGGGCAGGGATCACCCTCCGCTCTCCTGGCAGAGGACAGGCCTGGGGACCAGGGCAACGCAGTCGGAGAGGCAGATCTAAACGGCTGGCGCAGCCCCGGGTGCTGCTGCATTAGCTGCTGCCTTGTCACTCCCCAGCCTGGGATTTGGGAAATAACATTTATCTCTCCTCGAGTCACCTTCAAGTCACGTCTGGGGAAGGATACAAGTAATGCTTCCCGGGCCAATGTGCAGAGGAAAGACAAATGACATACATTGGATTTTCAGGGTTGTTTGTCCAGAGATAAGCCCACAGTTCAGTGGGAGAACTAGAGCAGCCTGGTTTTCATGAGCATCGAGTGTTAACCATGGAGCAGAAGGGCTTTTGCCTGCAGGGCTCGTGTCCAAAAGACCCTCTGCAGAGGGAGAAGGGGGCAGAGTCATCCCAGTGTCGTTCCTTAGTCTCTCAGCACGCTAACTCCAGTTGTCCACAGCACCCTGCTAGGAGGCTGCGCAGCCTCTCTTGCCTCTGGCAAGGCAGAGAGCATCTGCCTCTGATGGTCCTTCCATCGCCAGCACCGGAGCCATTTGTTGCTCCAAGCCATAACCCATTCTGGCAATAAGGTACAGTTGTGCGAGCATGTGTGTGTTTTATTTGCTGCCTGGAGCACTGGCCCCCGGGATCGCTGGCCCTTTGGTTTGGCATGTTTTCGTTCATTCACCAGACAAGAGCAGGATGTGGTGATGTGCCGATTTTTGGCCGGGCTGTCAGGGTTGTGTCTGGGGTGTCGTTCCCCCTGACTTGCTGTGTAAATTGCTTCCCCTCCTGGTTTCTGTGCTTCTCTTTCCTCTCCCAGCCTGTCCCTGCGTACTGCATCTTTGGGGTTGCCCTTGTTCGTGTTAATGCAGCATCTTGTACTGTGGTCCTCTGAGGTCCCTGATACCCGAGTGCTATTAAAGCTGTAGCTTAAAGCAGTCATGCAAGGTCTTTCAAACCTGTCTCCTGTGTGACTGGAGCCACATTTGACCCAGAAGCAGGGATTATAACGGTGAAACTGTGTAGAGACAGACTGCGAGATGGACAGTAGCAGCACAGCTCCTGATGTGCTTTTCCCTTAATCCAGTGCCCGCCTGCGAATGCCGCGGGTAGCACAGGCGGGACAAGGGCGAGCGGGGCACTGGGAGGGAAGGGGAAAGCAGCAGCTCAGATGAAAGGAAAAGGAGGGGGGGAAGAAAGAAAAAAATCCCTGAAAGTGTGGGTGAATTACTGCCGTGCTTATTTTGCGCTGTTTATGTGGGGAGAGGGACTTGTTCGACTTGTTGGTGTTGGTGGTTTATAGGAGTTGGAGTCTCACCTCTGCAGTAAAGTGCCAAAGGGGAGATGTATACACGTTACCAGGAAATCATTAAAAGCGCCGATAAAGGGCTTGTTGCTCACGCATCGGGAGGGTGGGAGCGAGGGGAAGCATCGTCACCCTGCGGGTTGAACGGGGGCTGAAGGTGTTTCTGTGGGGAACGGGCCGAGGCGGGGGCACTAGAGCTGGCAGCAGCAGCGGGGTGTGATGCCGCTCTGCGGGCAGAGGAGGTCCATGGCAATGCCCGGGCCAGCGGGGAGGGGTGGCTGGAGCATCAGGCTCGTTGGTACCAGTATTAGGGATGTTGGTGGTGGATGCTGCTCAGGGGAGTCCCTCCCTGGGGACAGCCGAGTGCGGAGGCTGCAGGAGGTGCAGGCTCTGTGTCTCCTCTGTTTGTCCTCCTTTTCATGCTTGGAGCATCCCCGCTGCTTCTGACCAGGTTGGGGGTGGTGGTGAGAGAGTCTCTTGTCTGCCGCAGCCTCA
Organism: Vanellus vanellus; assembly: GCF_965231255.1. Taxonomy (NCBI): domain Eukaryota; kingdom Metazoa; phylum Chordata; class Aves; order Charadriiformes; family Charadriidae; genus Vanellus; species Vanellus vanellus. The sequence continues at coordinate 9,461,742 of NC_138921.1, forward strand.
GCAGTGACGGCAGGTGAGCCTGGGACTCCATGGCCGGAGCTTCTCCCCTTCCACCTTTCCACTTGCCCCACGGCTGCGTGCACGGGGACCCTGCGTGCTTTCGTACCACCTCCCCAGGGCAGATGGAGGCAGGCAGGGAAGTGGCAGACCTCTCGCTGTCCCTGGGACCCTTCCAGCCGCCACCAGTAGTGCTGAAACACGCATGAGCCACCAGCAAACTGCTAATTGCCTGGAGCAGGAGCAGAGCAGGACGGGAGCCGTCCCTTGGATGGGTGTCTCGGTGCCACGATGGCTCGCGGGGTGGCACAGCTCTCTCACCAGCTCAGCGTGCCAGGCGGCTCCTCTGGGCACGGTTGAGGCTGGATATGATGAAATCATAGAGCAGCGCTCTTCGCTGCTGGCTTTGCATCCAGGGAAGGGCCTCGCTGTGTGGAGCGCAAACAAAATGCTTAATTTACAGCCATTGATTTATTGTGCCGCTTGCTGAAATGATATTAGAGCTGGCTGCAAACCGGTTTGCATCCTCTGACAGTGAGCTCCCGTAACGCCGGTGTCGCAGGAGCGATCGCTGCTCGCCGAGAGCGATGCCCGCGGGAGGCTGAGAAATGCCAGCTGCAAGCGAAAAGAAGGGGTCACAGCCTCAGCTGGTGTAAGGCAGGGTAGCACCACGCCGGGCGGCGTTCGCCCAGGTCCGGTGCGCTGCGGTGGAGGGATCTGACCCATTTTGTGTATGGGGAGAAGTCCTTTGCATTGACATGATGCACTTGCCGGCTGTGTGCGGAGAAAATTGGGTGTAGCTCCTTTGGGCTGGTGGGTATTGAAGACAAATATTGTCCTACATGCAAAGAAATCTGCAGGAAGAGCAAGTTGCATTTCTTTGTAAGGTAGTACGGAGGTTTTTGTTCAGTAGAGGTTGTCTTTATAGGGTTCACGGGGGGACCTGTTCAGTCCGTGCCTGTTCATTGAGCTGCCTGCTCTGTATTGCCAGTTCTGCCTGTACATTATTGAGGGAAGGACACCGTGGGCAGCACTCTTTGTTTCTAGTGCCCTCATCACCGTGCCACCCTAAACCTCTTGGCCACCATGTGCATACAATTTAAATAAGAAGAAACCCCCGCTGTGTGTGGCTGGCGATCAAAGGTAGGGAGCTCGCAGCCTAACAGGCATTTAAAACAACACTGGAAATTCTCGTTGATCTTTTATCATTGCTGGCTGTGCCTGCCAACTCTTTGGAAAGCTGTGGTCTGTGTATTACATTTATTGTGGCTCCATTTGTGACAGCTTCTTGGAGACAGAAAGGGAACTCGTGGGGCAAATGCTGGATGGTGGCCAAAGAAAGGCAATATACACCAGGAAGATGCTACAACTCATTCAGTGTAATCGTAGCAGCAGAACAACATCGATGGTGGGAGAAAAGCTTGCTGAAGTCAGTGATGAGAGATGGCTTGTCAAACACAGTCCAATTTTGAGACAGTTCCTTCTCCCCCTCCCTCTGTGGGCGGCTGCCCAGGTGCGTGGACCTCTGAAACGTGCTCTTCTGTAACATGCCAGATTTGCTTTGGGTGACTGTGTAATGGGCTACCTTGGAGAAAAATGACATTATCCTTTGAAGCGCATGGGGCTGGATTGCTCAAGGGAAGTCCTTGAGGAGCAGCTGTGCTCCCTGAGCATCCTGCAGGCAGGGGGCCGGAGGCTGCCCTAATGCCAGCAAAACCAGGGGGCTCCACGGGGGGAGGTGGCCGGGGTGAACCAGAAATCCCACGCTGGCAGCGCAAACCGGTGACGGCTCAGTCCCGACATACTCAGCCCGGGTGTAACCGCCTCCTGCTGTCTTTTTACCAGTCTGGGGCTGGGAGGTCCCGGAGGAGCTGATGGAGAAAAACAGCTAAGCGTTAGGGTGTCCTTGGTGGAGAAGAGGGGGGATGGAGGGCAGGCAGACCCCTGCCCTCGCTGCCTGCCTGTTGCCTCTTGCCTTGCATAGTCTGCGCGGCGTGTTGAATCCAAGCGCGGGTGGATTTATCGTCTGGGCAGGATGCTACCCTGGCATTTAGCCCTGCAGACCTCAACTGGATAAACTAACTCCTTGCCCGTCCCTGTCGGTTGGTGTCCCAGCCGCCACATGGGGCAGCAGGGCAGGCAGCAAAGTGTCTCCTTGCCTCCTGCGACCCAGCGCCAGCGGACCTCCAGAAATGCCTCCCTCCCCTTGACGCCTCTTCCTTCCTTGGGAGAGGCAGGTTCATCAAGCGAAGAGGCTTTGTGGCAGCAGGGAGCCGGGCTGCTGCGGGGAGAGGATTGCCTGGCACTCGGCTGCACCCTGCAGGCTGCCTCTCTTAAATCTCTGCCCTGTTAAACGGGATTGGCTCGTTTGGAGCAGGCAAAGTGCCCTCTGAGCACGTGGGCATCAGTGTAAGCGCGTGAGGCCGCCAAGGCGTCCTCGCTGATCATTACCCGTGTTTATAAAGGGCAGGCCAGGAGCCAGGAGGGCCCCGCCGATCCAGTCCCGCTGCTGTGGCTAAGCCAGCAGCGAGGGGGATGCAGCGTGGGTAATTCTGCTCCCAGCTAGATCAGCGCTTAAACTAAAAATGCCGGATGCGCATCGGGTGTGGGTGCCTTGCGGGATGCAGCGTGGTGCTGGCCGCGAGCGGCGTGCTCCGTGGGCAGGGGGACAGGGCTCCCCTCCCTGTGACGGCATCCTTTGCCCCCGTGACGGCCCCGGGGCGGCAGAGCTGCCACGTGCTCTGCAGCGGAGGGATGGGTCTGGGGACAGGAGCGTCCCCGCTGGTACCCGCTCATGTGCAGAGCTATATGACGGCTGGGCGCAGGCAGGCGACGGGTCTTTGACAGGAGCGGCCTTTGCAAAATAATGCTTCCTCTAGCGCGGACCGTGCTGCAGACTGAGTTGTTACCAGGATAATTTTCTTATTTTATTTAAAAAAAAAACCAACCAAACCCACTAAATTAATTGCAGGTGACTTTGCAGCACTGTACAGAGGCCAGAGCGCAGCAGAGGCTGCGGGGATGGCCGCGGTGCCCGGGTGAGGGCTCTTTGGAGGGGCAGCGAGCAGCGGCGCGGTGGGTTCCTGGGGGAGCCGAGCGTGGCTGCTCCGCACAGCACGTGCCCCGGGAAGCTGGGAGCAGGCACGGCGGCCAGTTCGCCGGCTGTTGTCACGCCGCTGTTGACATCTGCTGCTGCTGAGGCGAACAATGTGCTCCACAATGGGCTCTCAGCGCCGCTCATCTGGGCGGAAAAGCTCTGAAGGGAGCCAGCACCTGCGCTCGGAGGTTCATGAACTTGCTTTGGTTTCAGTGCTCCTTCGGCCCGGACAAAGGCCAGAGCAATTAGATGTGGAGATGCTGGAGGAGAAAAACCCCAACCTTGGCAAGAACAAAACCTTTCCCCACTATCCTGCTCCTGGGTTTTCTAAAGGGACCAGCGGCAATGGGTTTGGGAGGGTGGGAAAGAACTTTTGGAACAAACCCACATGTCCACATCAACTACTCCATGTGGTGTTTGACTGTATTGTGGTGTTCTCCCATCCCAGCCCCAGCTGAGGCTGGAATTAGCTGTGGGCACAGGAGAGGGAAACGGCAACGCCAGCTTTGCTCCTTGATGGAGGAAGGCTCCATCTGGTAAAATCATTTGGCTTCAAGTCAAAGCTGCCACTTGAACTTTTGGGGACTATTAGTAGAAGCTGAGTAAACACCTCCCTTCCCCTCTCAGCCGTTATTTTCTGGTTTATTTGGGTACCAGCCAGCAGCAGAAATGCTGAAAATACTGCAAGGTAAGAAGTTGGGTTTGCAGCACCGTCAGAGGCAGAAGGCAGTAAGAAACCATGTCTGAGGAACATCTACTCTTGCAAAACTGCCCACCTGGCTGGGCTGCTCTGAAGCCGTTACTAAAGAACGGCCAGTGTTTGTTGCTTTGCTGGGCTTGTGGTACGAGTAATGGAAGAACCAGTGTTCCTGTTAGAGCTGAATGCTAAATGGAAAACAGTCTTATGGAAAGGACTCTGCGCCCGTTGTTTTGGGTTTTTTTTTCCTTCAAATGCTAATTTCCAGATTTCTCGGTCTCTGCTTTCCTGGCTGTGGTCTGAGTGGCTGGCTTAGGAATGGCTGGATTGTTGTAGCTGTTTGAAATAATTGTGCCTCGGCTCTTTGCCAGCCTGAGTAAAATAATCCCCTGTTACTTTGTAAAGGACATGGGTGTTTATGGGAACCTGCTGCTGATGCGTCCCCTGGAGCCCAGAGTGCATGCAGCATCCCCAGCTGAGCTCCTGGAGGGTGTTGGCCATCACCAGAGAGGGAACAAGTGTCCTGCTGCCCTCATGGGGACATGGCTGCACTTAGAGGAGCAGCGGTCATGACACAGGGTAGCAGAGAGGAGCCTTTCGCCAGTGCAGAGATCCTCTGCCTGCCCAGTGTGATGCTCATACTGAGTGCAAAGTAATCTCTTACCTCATTCAATAATGGGAAGAAAAAGGGCTTTTTTCCAGCTGTGGCTGGCAGTGGAAATCACATGCTGCTTCTGTGAGGAGGTAGCGTGGCTGTGTGCTGAGCATCTGCCGGTGATGGATGGTACTCGGAGAAAAGGTGTCGCAACCCATCACATGCCTGAATCGTGACAACAAAGGGTTTCTTCTTCCATGCCTGTCTTCTCCGCTCTGGCAGGGTTTGCACACATCATTCCTGAGGTTGAGCTCATTCATGCTGGAATAACTTATAAAGCATCAATGTACCACAGGGATTTAAACTTCTCTTCCTCTGCAGCCTTAAAAGGAAGGAGCTAAAGGCAGAATACACAAACTGATGAAAATTACTGATTTTATTCACTATTTTTACCACATTTTTTTCCCAGAATAAAATTGGATGTGGGTAATTGAATAATCTTTAAGTATTCTGGGCCAGAATGCAGAGCTGAAATGTAGTCAGCATTTGGCACTTTGGAGAACCACGCTGTATTTCTGGTGTCTAGGGACTGTTTTAGGATTGTAACTTTAGTTGATTAGACAATTGGCTTCAACACATTGCTTCCACCTTGTTTACCTTATATTTTTCATAGCAATTATTTCTGCAAACAACATAATGTAAGCAGACTCTACTACGCTACTTACTGAGGAGCTGACTTGCAGAAACGAGGCGGGTCCTTCCCCATCCCTGCCTGGGAAGTTAAGGGATAGTATTTGATGTATTTGAAGTGTTTGGGGATTGAACGGGGCAGAATGTCTTTCGTGGAGTCATGGAATGTTTTGGGTTGGAAGATCATCTAGTTCCAACCCCCCTGCCATGGGCAGGGACACCTCCCACCAGCCCAGGTTCTTCAAAGCCCCGTCCAACCTGGCCTTGAACACCTCCAGGGATGGGGCAGCCACCGCTTCTCTGGGCAACCTGGGCCAGTGCCTCACCACCCTCAGGGTAAGGAATTTCTTCCTAATAACTAATCTAAATCTCCCCTCTTTCAGTTTAAAACCATTACCCCTCATCCTATCGCTAGACTCCCTGATAGAGTCCCTCTTCATCTTTCCTGGAGTTTTCTGGGTGATGTGCCTTGTGGGACACCAGGATCTAAACAAAGCTGTAGATCTCCTAATTTGTGTTAAAAGAAAAAGATAGGAAAATAAAATTAAATTCAGATACTGCTGTTGCCCTAGGCCAGGCTTGATGGTGGGTGTCAGGCAAGGGGTCTGATGAGCTGGGAATCCAGGACAGGTGACTAGCCCAACTTCACGGGCTCGTAGCCCAACTTCATGGGCTCATAGCCCAAAATCAAGTTACCACTTCTTCACTCCTCTTGCTTGTGCTGTGTTTTGTCACTGCCACTGCTGCAAAGTGGTGTTAAATACTGCTGCTTCAGAGGGAATGGCTTGGCCTCTGCAGGGGGCGGTAAAATATATGTTCTTCAAGACACGCTTGCTGCCAGCCACGTTCCCCGAAGGTGGGACATTTGTTATTATCCCAGGAAGGTGAAGGATGTGCTACTGTGAGATGTAATTCACCCCGGCAGAGGCCTCCTGCCAGAGCCATCCATCCCTGCGGCGCGGCGGAGGACGGAGCACAGCCCTTGGCTGTGAATAAGTAGACTGAACCGGCAGCCTCTTCTGGGTGGCGTGGAAATGGTGCGGTGCCCACGCGGCAGCTCCGTGCTGGCAAAGGGGAAGGGCTGGCTTTGGCTGAGGTGAGAGGAGCCAGGGGTGTACCGTGATCTACCTGGCATGGCTGGTCCTCAGAGCCACCCCCGCTGTCACTGGGGCAGGGACTCGCCACGGATGACGGCAACAGGAAACCTTCAGGTCAGGTTTCATTGGGACAACTGTTCCCACGTGTCTAAATTGCATTTTAAAGCGGGGCTTACGTGAATAAGTAACCTCAGCACTCTTGTTCCGCAGTAATCCCCGTGTCTGCTTGATTAGTGGATAGGAAAATGATTAACTGGAAGATAATTTCCCATCATTTGGGTTTGTGGTTTTTTTTTTTTTTTTGAAAGTCTGGGCCTGTGGATAATCCTGGCGCTCTCAAGGGTGAGCAGTTTCTCATGTCCTTGAGAGTAAATGCCAAACTGCTCAGGCTTGGCTGCGGCACTGGCTTTATTTGCCAAGGACTTCAGAGCGTGCCTGAAGAACAGAGCAAGAGGGAAGAGGGAAAACAGACAAGTAATTCTGACACGCTTTAGTATTCCTGGCGGTGCTGCTGCCATCAGCTGTTCTATCAGCTTTCACAGCCCATGCTATAATTAAGATCTGTCAACACTGATAAAAGGGAGAACATTCAGTCAACTAATTAAGTATCGCTTTAATACTCTAATATTTAAATTCAGGTTCCTCAATCAGCAGAATAATAAAATGTTTTATGTCTGCTTAAATGGCAAGGGAACAGAATGTGAATATCTCAATAGCGGATTTAATTATCAATCCGCCTTGCCCCCGCGGAGCAGAGCGGCTCTCGGCGCCAGTGAAGGGGAACCGGGATCTCTGCCGGCTGCGGGAGGCGAGCGTGGCGGTGCGGAGCGGCCGGAGAGTGGGTCCCCGAGCTGGAGGGAGCCGGGTAACCCCAGCAGCACGGCCGGGGTGGCGAGGGCTTAAAATAAACCTGAGGATGCTCCGGAGGAAGGGAGGTGGGCTGGCTCCTGGCACTAGAAGGAAGACGGGAGTCATTCCGCCTGGGCTCGCAGCCTGCAATTCTGCGCGGCCGCTCTTCGTTTTGTCAGCAGCACGGTGTCAAGACGCACGGACACCTTCCAGCTAGGAATGGAGGCAGCCGGGGTGTGCGGAGGGCTGCATCATCTGCCCCGCCATCCCCCCACCCAGGGGTCCTTCCCCGCGCTGGCTGGAGCCGTGTCCTGGGCAGCCGGGCCAGAAGGGCTCCGCCGAGCATCCTTGCAAGACAGCTTGACCTGCCCCGCGCTTGCAGATGCGTCTGTGCTGCAGACGTATCCATGCTACTTTGGGCTGGAATTGTAGCCGATGGTGTGTTTCTGTTGGTTTGTTTTTTTAGCCGATTGCTCCTCGGGTCGCAGGCTGCAGGCCGTGCTCAAGCGATAAGTCTGGATGAGATGCAGATGTTTAACCGCAGTGCTGAGAGATGCCTCTTCATCCTTTCTGAGTTTGCTGCGGTTAGCGACGGCTCTGCACGCTGGGGGGGAGGGAGCGATGCGCAGAGGTGGCTCAGAGCATTGAGGGCAGCATCCGTGAGTTGGGATGCTTAGTGTGTCGCCCATGGCTCCGGATAGGGGAAAGGAGCTGAGCAGGGAGAATCGTGTCTGAGCTGGACCAGGTATTGAGTTGAGCAACCGCTTCAGCAGGCCTGGCTTCAATATTACCTTTGCTTTGTCATTTTTGCGTTAGCTTTCTGTGAATATTTTAGTGAGCACGTTTACAGGCAGGAATGTTCACGGGGAAGGGAAATATTTGTTCAAATTAATCTCCAAGAGGACCGCCAAACGTGGATATTCTAAGTATTTGCGCTAGAAACTTGATGGTGGCTGCTGTACTCATCCTGGCAAGAAACACGAGCAGCTGATGCCATTAACCCAAGTGCAGTTTTGCAGTCAGGGTAGCCGTGGTTGTAATGAGCTGGTTGCTGCTAACGATGGCTACGGTCTGACTGCGAGCTCTGGGCAGGCAAGGATGCCGGGTCTGGAGTTCTTTAAAGGCCTGAAGCTTGAAAGCTGTTCTCAGAAATTACATGGGATGGAAAAAGGCTTGAAAAAAATCAATTTGGAAAATCCCAGTCTGTTCACGCGTAATTTGCAAACAGAAAAAGAGGCGAAGTTCATCAAGGAAATGAATCATTACAAATGATTTGTTCAGCTGTTGTAGGGAGATGATTTATGAATATTGACCCATTTGTAATTGTGAACATCTCCCTATGGAAGCTGTGTACCGTACAAAGTGTTAGGGATTGGAAATCGACGGAAAAGTGCCTTTTTTTTTTTTTTTTGTTTTAATAATGCAGTTGCTCCAAAAAGCTTTAGTCAAGATTGCAGCCTTCTTCCGTTGCATTTTTCAGACGTTACTGTATGAAGGAACACTTGGTCCAAAGAGTTGTCAGAAAATACCGTGACTTCCATTTGGAAATGACTTGCCCAAGGTCAGTTAGAGTCTGCAGCAGACTTTGTGAAAGAATCAAAGTTGACTTAGTCCAAGTCAAGTGCTTTGGTTTGCTTGAAACAGTCCCTGAGCAGGAATTATGGCCAGTTAGTGTAAACATTATGTATGTCTGCTGTAGAAACCTCACCTTTGCAAAACTGAAGATTTTATCTGAGTTTTGAGGAGGTGGTATGAAATTCTGTGTAATTTGCCATCTCTGTAGGAAACGGAGTGTGGGTCACCTCCAAACGGCAGCTCAGCTGTCAGGTAAGCGTGGGACATTGGGGTGGATGAAGTTGGGTTGCCCTACTGCATCTCGCCTGGAGGTTAGGCATGGGCAGCGGCAGAAGTTATTTTGAATTGGGCAGCTAAGGAGAAAGCATCTCTAGAAGAGAAATGCCACAGAGAATTCACAATACAGCACTGGCGTGCAGCTCAAGGGTTATTATCCTTTCTCCTTCTCCTGATGGCTTCATGTCGCAATTATTTTGTGGGTGGGCTGCGGCTGCTCTTACTGTGTGACTCTGGCATGTCTGCTCCATAGCAGGTGATTTTCTGTCCGTGCTGCCCAAGTGTTTCTGTCCTGAGCATGCCACTCTGTAAGTGGAGTGGGATGACCAGCAAAAGTGTGGGGTTATTTGTTTTAAAATAGAGAAACGTGGCAATTTCATAGCCTGCAGTTCCTTCCTGACAACTCATCCTCCCGCATCAGGTTGCAGTGAGTGACAGCAACCAGAGGCTATTCATAAGGGTGGCATCTCAGCATGTAATAATCATAATTACATGAAATAATAACTATCTAAAGGGCAGCACGGTGAGTGACAAGTCAGAGAATATACCTTGACACCTGCCAAAGATGTACTAAACACACACAGAAATTTTCCCCAGGATCCTGTCACTTTGTCAACTAACAGAACCAGCCAGAGTTAATAAAATTACTCCAACAAAGTCAAGCAGGGCCTTTTCCCTTGCTGTCAGAGGCTCGCCGCTCTAACACAGGTTCACAGAGTCATCGAGGACTTTGATGTAGGTCTGGCAATGCTTTTGTTGTTACTATTTCTGGCTGTAATTAATGGGAGAAGTTCCTCTGCATGGAGTTTAATCTGATAATTATTAGCGATAATAATAATAATTGGTAAAGCGGAGGTGGCAGCAGGCTTTGGGGACCTGGCAAAAAAACCCTGGAAGGGTTTGACATTTTCTTTGCCGCTGTTCCTTCTGATGTTTAATTCTGCCTGTGCGTAAGGGTTAGAGTCCGGGATGAGGAGTACCGCGTGGCAGCTGAGAGCAATTACAATTTTTATCCCGATGTGCAGCAGCAGGTGATCTTCTGCTGTGCAGTGTCTAATCCTTTCTGTAAAGCAAACATGGAAATTGTTTGGACAGACCTCCTTCCCTGGAAAAAATGGTTATGGAAGGACAGGAAAAGGGAGTGTGTGTGAGCAGAAGATGTGTGTAGATAAAAGATGGACCACTACAACTAGAGTTAAGGGTATTGTGTGTCCCATAGGACTTGATCTTTCTAAATCCTTTGCAAGTTATCCCAATCACCCTTAAAATGAAACAGAAAATGCTCGCTGAGTGCCACAGCTCTGTGGGCGAGTGCTGGACCCGCTGCCCGAAGGCCCCTGGCTTGCATTGTGGGTGGGCTCGGAGCAGATATTCCCAATCGTCTTTGAGTATCCAACAGGAGTCGTAATGTTCGAGGTGAGCCTGTGCTCCCCTACCAAAATTGTGAGGAGCACAGTAGGAATGGAAGATGCTGAGCTATTTTTTGCATGGCTCCTTAATTATATGCATTTTAGGCGTCTCTTCAGCACTGTTCTCCGTTGCCAGTTTAAAAATTCAGACAGGACAATTAAAATAAATGGTAGGACTATTTTTTTTCTACATGGTTTTTAGATGTGGTGTTTGACCACATCCTGTTATATTCCCTGATATGGTCCCTCAACTTCCTTGGGCTGCCGTGCCTCTGCCCGCCTGTCCTCCCTTGGCTTGCATTTAGGTACAAGGGGAAGAGCACTGTGCCCGTGCACTGCAAACACAGAGGCACCCGTGCCCCCGAAAAAGGCTGTTAGACATCACGGTTGTGAAATAACACACAGGATGAAGTTCACACGAGAGGTTTATTTATCCTCCTTGCTGGATGCACCAATGGTTTCCATGGGAATGGGAAGGGCTGCACGGTAGGACGGCTGCTCTTGTTGCACATGATAGAGAGCTAATGGGGAGGGCTGCAGCCTCCCGAAGCCCTTGTTAATCCACCCCCCCGCCAGCTCCTCTGCCGTACGCGCCGCTGTGCCATGCGCCGCTGTGCCGCGCACCGCTCGGGGCAGGGACCGCTTGCGGGCAGGTCGTGGGTCATGATGCGAGAGACGCAATTTTTAGGAAACAAATGAATGTTCCCGTTGCAGTGAAGGGATAAAAAATAAATTTCCTGTGCCCCCTTTTGGTGATTAGTATTCTGGAGAGTGGAGGTGAGGAGGGTTTTTAATTTATTTATCTTTTTATTTATTTATAATCCCATAATGAAACTCCCACGGGGGAAAGCAGAACCACGGGCGGAGTTTGCTTCGTTATCACCGGGTCTCGCTCCTGCGTGGCTGCACAGAAAACCCCGGGGAGAAGGCAGGTGAATTCCACGCCGGCTGCCGCGCACTGGTGGAGGTTGTCTCCCCTCTTGAGAAGCTGCCGGCCAAATTCCGCTCCTGGGGCGCTTTCCCTGCGGGCTTTTTCTACGTCTGCACCACGACCTGCCCCGTGCTTGGTTTTGCAGGGAAAACATCCCAGAGGGAAGAAGCAGTCTCAGGCGGCCGTCAGCTGGACTGTTCCTGCAACCCTCCTAGCAATTCGGCATCAGTAACACCTCCCTCCCCTCTCGGCTGCCTTTGCGGCTTTTAAAGGACAGTAGAACATTGTCCCCGCTCCTCCCTCCCTCGCAGCCTCACGCTGTGGGCTGGCGTGCTTTGGAAACGTGGGTGCTGTGTCCATCCCCTATCCCAGGCTGGGCTCCACGGAGGGGTTGGGGTGACTGCACAGCATCCCTCCCTGTTCCGCAGCCCTCCTGGCAGGGGGGCAGCTGCACCCCAGGTTTCCCCGGATAGCCCTTGGGGGGCTTTGCATCCCTGAGACTGTGTCAGCCAGAACAAGAATCTCAATTACCCTATCGTTTGCTCGGCGGGCAGGGATTTCTGGAAGCGTGTGGGTTTCCTGGGAGCCGCTGAGTGCCATCTGCCGGGCGAGGGGCTTTGCTCCGGGGGCTGCGGCGTGCCGGGAAAACATCCGTGGGGAGATGGAGAGATTGGCAGGGAGAGGCCGAGGGCTGTTAATAATACAGTAGGTGGGGGAAAGCGGAGGATAAAACACTCCAAAAAAAAAATTGCATTCAGACAACACAGATGACAGTTATTTTGATTTGTAAATGTCTACCTAGTCGGAAAAGCTGCCATAAATAATACCCGGCTGTCAGCCTGGCCTGATCCGCGGGCTGCGCTGAGCAGGGCTGCGCTCAGGCGTGGGACCGATGGGGGGCTGTATTTTTCACAGTGTATGTACAGGATAAACATACGCTCTTCTCGCACATGTTTGTCATTGACAAATCCCCGCTGCACCTGCACTGTGTCATTACTGTGTTCAGTCACTTGAGTCTTACTTCAGAGACAGAGGGTTGTTGAATTTATTTGTTTATTTTTTTTTTTTTTTATAATTTTCCTTCTTGTCCCTCAGCTAAGGCAGGAAAATCCCTCATTCCGCAGCTCTGTTTCTGCTGTAACACAAATTGGCTGTTCGTTTTGGATTTGCTGGAGCAGCCAGCAGCGGCGTTAGTGCTGGGTGGCAATCTCTGGGTAGCCCGGTAATGCACCGCGCCGCAGATTTCTTCTCCCCAGGCTGGGAAAGCACATAAACCCGAGCCATTTCCAGGAAGATACTTGGCTGTTGCCAAGATTTCACCTGTTTTGTGGATAAACAGAGCACTTAAATCTTCAGGGCTATCAATATTTATAGATTAATCTGTTTGAAGGCCAAGAGGGAGCATTTATCATTATCCACTCTGCCCTCCGTAGGCTGCGGAACAGCATCAGCCGGCTGCAGCCGGGTCCGTCAGCCAGTGCCTGCAGGCACTGCGAGCGACATCGTCCCTGCTGTCCATCCTGACTGCACTTCAGGGTATGGGCAGCAGTTTCTTTATCGGAGCAGGAACCAGCAACAAGGGCAGGCGTTTCCTTGGTGGGATTTGTCTGAATTTAAGGTGTCTACCAGCCCTTGATGTGCTGCGGGAAAGCTGCCTCCCCGCAGGAGCATCCCACGTCAGCACAACGGGCTGCTTGTCCGAACGCTGCTGCGAGCTGCTAACTCTCTTCCCAGAGAGCAGCAACAACCTGCAGCCAAAGCAAAGGTGCTGCCTCGTGAGGACCCCCTTGCTTTTGAGTACCCACTCTTTCCTCGATCTGTTCCTGCACCTCGCGTTGGCTCTCTGCTCAGTTTTGGGGCTAAAGACCGCGTCCGAACTCCCACTTCTCTTGTCCGGTGCAGTAAGAGCTGAGCTAAAGGGCTGCCGATGCACTGGTGCTGTAGGGGGTCTGCACCCAGTAAGGATACTTTTGGAATAGAAATCTAACATCCACTCCCCCTGCATTATACTGCAGCCATTGCTGCTCCAGGCTTTATTTTTCTGCTGCTGCCAGCCCTTTCTCTCTGTTTTTCTTTTTTTTTTTAAATTATTTTTATTTTTTATGGTCCTTTGACGCTAGACTGTGGGCTTTCAGGGCGACGGTCATCTGTTCTTGGTGTTTGTTGATGGTACATACTGGGGCTGTTGGGTATGTCTACAAAGCACAGTCAAATCACCTTGTGTTGTGTTAAAGAGAAATTTCAGCCCCTTTTAGTTGTGGTGTTCAACAACATCAGCTGATTCCTGAAATGGCTTCTGAAGGCACTGATCAGTGAGTTGGGTTTACGGTCAGGTAATTGGTGAGAAGGAAGAGAGAGTGAAGAGGGTTTTTGCTTTTCCCCATCAGCTGTGAAACTGGGTCAGGAACAAGCCCAGCACCCGCAGAGAGTCACCTTAGCTCTGCCGTGACCTGTGTTTGAAATCCCAGAAATAAATAGCTGAAAAGTCCCCTGAAAGTTTGGGAAACGTTTGGGGGCAACCCTAGATGGATTTATAGCTTCTCATCACGAGCTATGTGAAATTCATGGCTGTGCATGGCTTTGTCTGGCTATTTGACTGAATTTTGCTGTGCATTCTGGGCTCAGGCAGATTTGCAAGATAAATTAGGGGGAGGCAGAGTCTGCAGCTTGAACTGGGCGCCATGTCCACATACCCTCAGGAAGCAAAGCTGCCGGGTGCTTTACACAGCTGGGACCTCCAGACTAATAAGGAAATTTCCCTGTTAAAGATGCGCAGATCTTCTAACAGTCTCTTCTTTCAAGGTGCAAATCGCTACCGGTAAATGCCACATCTGAAAATGTGTTTTGCACTGCCGTTGACTGTCCTGCCCCGTTTCCACCGGCCAGCCTTCCCGGGATCGCAAGGCAGAATTTGCTGTTAAATCAAAGTGCCTTTTTGTTTTCTTTGCTCCATGATTGATATGTCTCATCGTGTCACGGAACTATATATAGCTTCTCCCTACTGGGAGGCGCAGTGGCCGCTCCTGGCCGTGTCACCTCAGGTCGGATTAATTAACCTTGACATCATCCATTTTTGTGGACAGAGATCCCATTCCCTGCTGCTTGTAAACAGCAGCGGCTCGCAGAGGGAGCGCGGGCAGGCGGCAGTGGGGAGGCTGTGTAAACACCATCGGTTCGCACCGAGCCAAGGCATTCCCAGTGCCTACTAAGAAAGAGCAGGAGCCAACTTTTCATCTCCTTGTTTTTCTTAGGGCTTAGCAAGGAACCAGTAAGTTTGCAGCAGCTCTGATTACAAACATTTGCTCTTTTCTTTAGCCCCCGATGACTCTGCCGTTGGCTCGGTGACAGCCTTTATCCAGTGTCGGTGCTCCAGCCCTTCAACAGCACTTGGCTATTCTCTCCGCGGCCACGCTGTCCCCTTGTGCCTCGTAAGAATAGCGAGGCTGGCGTTTCCTTCGGGGGGGCTGGTTTGGTTGCCATGTCGGGGGGGAATTTGGCGCGGGGGGCCAGGGGCAGGCAGGTCAGCGGAACGAGGGTCTGGCCACCAGCTCTGGAAGGCTGCAATTGCTCTCCCAACCTGCTGCAGGGGTTGAGGCTACAGGAGCAAAGACAAGCAGCTGCTCCAGCTCTGAAATCATAGAATCATAGAATGGTTTAGGTTGGAAAGGACCTTGAAGATCATAGAGTTCCAACCCCCCCGCCATAGACAGGGACACCTCCCACTGGACCAGGTTGCCCAAGGCCACGTCCAGCCTGGCCTTGAACACCTCCAGGGACGGGGCCTCAACAACCATTCTGGGCAACCTGTTCCAGTGCCTCACCACCCTCACAGTGAAAAACTTCTTCCTAATGTTCAATCTGAACCTGCTCTCTTCTAGTTTAAAGCCATTCCCCCTCGTCCTATTGCTACATGCCTGAGTAAAAAGTCCTTCCCCAGCTCTCCTGTAGGGCCCCTTTAGGTACTGGGGGACCGCAATAAGATCTGCCCGGAGCCTTCTCTTCTCCGGGCTGAACAGCCCCAGCTCTGTCTTTAGGAGCCCTCCAGTGCAGCTGGAGCCGGCAGCGTTGCTGCTGGGCCTCTCGGTTTAGTATTTTTTTTAACTTGTGCTGCTCATCCTTACTGGCATTGAGTGGCCTCTTTTGAGAGCAAAATAAAACGTGTGCAGTTGCAGGGGGGAAACTGCTTCAAACATCACCTTCAGGTGAGCATTGTTCTCAAGGGAAGCGGTGGAATTGCTATCCCTGGAGGTATTTAAAAGACGGGCAGATGCGGTGCTGAGGGATGTGGTTTAGTGGTGGTTTTGGCAGTTAGGTTAACAGTTGGACTCGATGATCTTAAAGGTCCCTTCCAACCCAGACGATTCTATGATTCTATGTATGCAAGCGTTTAGGAAGGGCGTTTTCTTCCCCCCTCTTTCTCCTTCCTACCCCTGTCCCAGATCCTCATTTCCCAAGCTAAGAGCCTCCTGCCTGCCTGCCCCAGCCCTGCTGGCCAGCAACGGCCCGTGCTCTTGCAGAGCCAAACCTGCCGCAAGTGCTGGTGCTGGTGCTGCAGAGCAGGTGCTGGGGAGAGCCTTCAGCTGGAGGCACTGGTGGGCTGGGGAAAAGTGTGCGTGTGTGGGAGGCATATTTCAGGCTCCTACTGTGACTTATAGAGAGTTGAAGTGATCTGAAGTCTCTTCAAAGTGTCTCACGTTTTTTGGATGTGGTGCCTTCATCCCGTCAGTCCTATACCTGCCTGTGAACTGGTAATGGGTGGGAGGGTTTTTTTTTTTTGCAGTCTAGCGTAGATTCTCATCCTCTCAAAGCCAGTGGGATTTTCTGTTGATTCCTATAGGGCTGATTTCCATGTTATGGCTGAGCTTTTGTGCGTGATGTCCCATATTTCTGCTCAGCTTTTTAAAACTTACTTTTCACTAACGATTCTGGAGCTGAACATACGGATAGGAGGGAGTAAACCCCGTTCTCTGTCTTTAGGGCCCTGCACGGACTTTACTCCTTTCAAAAGAGCCCCCGCCTGGGTAAAGACTGAAAATGCAGCGTGCTCTTCCGAAAACTGCTTTGTGCTTGCTGCGTTTTGAGACCTCATAGTCTAAGACCCATTCATGCTGCTCTAGTCAGAGAAGTGGCCGAAAAGGGCTTACAAATTAATGCAGGACACCTCATCACACTCTTTCTTTTCCCCTTTGCGTGGAGGCTTTTGTGAGCCCAGTTCTTTGCAGACTGATGCAAGACGCGCAGGACCAAACGCAAAGGGCTGTTCCTCTTCAGGTTTGGGCTCTCCTCCATTGCTGTGCTGTGATTTTTTTTCTTCGCTGTCTCGTTGGTGTCGTTCCTGCTGCGAGCTGGCAACCGAGTCGGCAGTGAGTCAGTGGGAGTGGGAGGCTGCTGGGCTGAGACATGCCTGGTTGGTTCCTCCTGAGGTTGTGAATCTGCAGGACGGTTCTGAGGTCACCCCTGTGTTTAGCGATGGTGATGATGATAATTTCCCAGGACAGCAGCTGGAAAGGCTCTGTGTGGGTCCGGTGGTGCAGGATGTACAAGGAAGAAACAGGTTGGAGGTGGGGACAGGAGGGATGCAGTAAGGCGAGTGTGACAGACATGTTTCTGGAGAAAGAGCGTCCAGCCGCAGTGCCACCAGCCCTGAGCATCCCACCTTGCCAGCTGGGTTCATAGGGGTTCTGGTCTGCAGGGAGGGAAGGGGGCAGATACCTGAGGTCCCAGCAAACCTTGCCCTGCAGCCAGCCCTTGGCAGGTGTTTAAAAGTCAGACTGAGACAGAGTTTTCAAAAGTTTGGGCAGGTGGGGCTGGGATTTAGGAGATCTGAGTTGGTTTGCTGACTTAGCCCCGGCTTGCCTGGGTGACTCTGGGGTGGCTCCTGTAGCTGACCCTGCTGCTGCCATTACTGAGCTTTGGCTTGAGACTTCCAAAAATAAGTGTTGCTTTTTTTTTTTTTTTTTTAACTTGGAGCATAAGTGCTTCTGTTTTATTAGAAAATACTACCGAAGGATGGCAGGGGGAGAGAGCACGAGAGATTAAGTCTACTCATGGACTGGATCAGAGTATGGTGTTTTGTCTCCCACTGTGCTACCAGCTGTATAAGACGAAAATGTCAGAAATCCTGCAGCAGGCAATTACAGTCCGACGGCAGGCTGCCTACCACCGAACCTCGGCTACTCTGCTCTTGGTTTATCTCCTGAAACAAGCAGTCTTGCTCCCAAAGCTCTTTGCCTTATGCTTTCTTGTTAGAAGTCTGAACTGCCTTCGTGTCCCTCAGTACGGCCCTCGGAAAGGCTGGGGGTGGTGGGAAGAGGGAGGGTGCTGGCCCCGCGGAGGGGACGGGCTGCTGTCAGCCTAGAGCGTTCCCCTTCTCGTGCCTCACCAGCATCTTCCTTCTCCTCACGCTGTTGCATGTGAGATTTATTTCTCCAGCCTCCACAGTACGCATTGGCTCTGCATTTTTCTGGCAGGAATATCATTTTGCTACTTCTTGCCCATATTTTGTGAACTTCCCCAGACCTGTTATTTTTCTTTTATTTCTCTTTGTAACACTTTTCATTCTGGAAGGATCTAAGCTTCATTCATGTATCTTTTGCTCTGTGCTCTACTTTCAGCACATTAATAAAAATAACTTAAATTGTACTAGGCTACAGACAAATCCCTGTAGTATCCCATGTGTATCTCCCTTCAAGCTGATGCATTTCTAGTCCTTATTTTTCCTTTGTTCATTACGCATTAAACAGGGACAGAGGTGCATATAGCTGAGCCAGATTGGAAGCTGATGAGTAATAAAAAATTGCTCTACATTTGTGAAATGGGGAGTGGGGTATAATAGCCTAATGTTGTGAAAACACAGCTGTGAGGAGAGGGGATGGCTGATATTAACATCGGTAAGTACTGAAGGTATCAATGCGGCACAGCTCGGATGCTGTGATCTTCGGATTAAGCGAATCCTGTCTGCTGATCGCTGGCTGCAAGTGGCTGTGGTGGCGCAGCACCAGCAGCAGACGGGGCGGTGTGACCGCGGGTGCCGTACCGGTGCCAGAGCAAGGTGTGGGTCCCGGCGGCTGCCCGGCTGCCTTTGCCACAGGCGCGCGCATCCCCCATCGCCCAGCTGCGGGCAGGAGGATGAGCCTTACACTGGGAAAAACTGCTGTGGCTGCGAGAAGCGTGGAGCGTGTGTGGCTGATGTACCGCGGGGAGGGCTGACAATAACCGAAGGTTCGTTAGCAGTTGCCTCTAACCAGAAAGGTGTTTACTGTACGGTCTACACAGTGCCGAAGTCGAACCCTGCAGACGATTCCCCAGCAGGACTTGTGGCAGAGAGAGCTGCCTCTTAAATGCCTTGATAGTGAAAAGCAGAGCCTGGCTAATTGCCATTAGTGCTTGCCCTAGGAATACCTTGACTAGTCTCTCTGGCCAGTGCCCCGGTGGCACTGGTGGGGACCAGCTATCCCCATCTCTCCTGACATCACCCAGAGACCTCAGCGAGACACCAGCACGTGTGGTCCTTGGTGGGCTGATGGGGGGTCGCCACCAGGCTGGGGGGGTGACACGCTGCTGTCCCCCTGCTCCTCGGGTGCTGGGTCCCTTGGGTGCCGCCTCTCCTCGTCCCTGCTGCCAACACGCGCTGCGGCGGCAGCGGGTTTGGCTGATGAGCTGGGGGGAGCGGGGGACTGATGAGCCCGTGCCACCGTGAGACCTGAATGCATTTGTCAATCAGCGTGTTTTCTTTATTTTTTCAATGTACTTTGCTGAAGAACTATTATACATAATTGGTTCTGGATTACTGCACAGACCCCGTTCAGATAACACTTGTCACCTTGGGAATAGCTAACGATACATAACAAACCAGCAGCAGCGTGCTGGGGCTGAAGGGCTTTATGTGCGTGTATGTTTTGTCTTCTTTTTGTTTTTAAATGTCTCTTGAAGAATAAAAATACACGCATATTTTAAGCAAGCGCTTCCTTGCACAGATCTGTTTTGTTTTAAAACATCAAGTGTGTTCCTTTAGCGGATCAACATTATTGTGTTGCTCTTCTGATGCGGTGCCAGTTATGTTTATTTTCTTAGCTGAAATTATTTCCTCAACAGATTTGCTTTTGAAAGGACACTGTTCGGTGCATATCTTGTTCAAACCTAAGCTCATCTAACTACGGCTCTGCTCTTCCCATAGATAACGTGCAGATAGGGAACAATATTAGTGGAAAGCAAATGCTTGTAGCCAAGCCATCTCAGAAGTACATCAAAATCTGTACGAAACAGACTTTAAGCAAATGAACTCTAAAGTCCTGGGTTTGATTATCTCCGAGAATCCCTGCTGAAACTAATAAGGCAGCATCATGCAAAAGACATTCTAGACTCAATATTACCAAGTATTAATTATTGTTATCTCTTTGCTGGCTGCTGGCAGTGGTTGCAGCCCTGCAATTTAGCTTTCCAGCAGAAAGAAAGGTATGGGAACAAAACTAGAAAATAAAGCCGGATATAAACACATCAGACCTGAAACAAAAGCTGCCGTGGTGCACTGTGGTTCCTTCCCCAAACCACAGCCTCTGCTTTAAGAAACTGGCTTTGAAACCATCCGTGCTGGAGAGCAAACTTTGCCACCGCTCCTCTTGTAGCAGCTTTTCTTGGACCGCTGCGGGCGAGAAGAGGCCAAGGGGGCAGGGGAGGGAAAGCCCAAGGCCTCTTTTCGAGTCTACCATGTGCTCGCCAAGAAATGCAACTTGGATGACTTTGTACAACAGTGACATCTGGTGATACCCATCAATATTTACTGTTTCCACCTGCTTTTTAAGAGGGTGGAGTTAGAGCCTGCAGACTCCTTATTACTTGAGAAGTAGGTTAGAGTGAAGCCCTTGGGTTTGACTGGAGACGGGCCAGGGCTGCTCCTGGCAGCCGGCTTGCCCGGTTTGGTGCAGGTACGGCGGCGCTACAGTCTGCTGGTGCTCGGTGGGCAAAGGCTGGCTGCAGAGGGACGTCACCGGCAGGGAAGGGTGCTGCGGAGCGGGCTGGGTGACAAGCTGCCCTGTGCCATTCGAGTGAGGAGAAGGGGCGTAAATCTCTGTGACTCCTCTTGAGCCCCTCTCGCATCTCCCGGGAGTGCATCCTGCCGGGCAGGGGCTGCTTCTCATTGCGGACCTTGAGTCTTGGTTAGGCCTTACTTTTATCCAAACCGGTTCAGCCTTTCTAATTATTAGGGGAAAACTTCCAATAAGATGGAAAGTGCTCTCTATTGATGAGAAATATTTTGCCCATCTCTCTGTCAACGCTCCGAAGTCAAATAGCAAAATGTTAGTGGAAGGTGTATGGTTGAAGCCGCAGTTTATTCCCTGTGGGTCCTTCTGTCATCAGGGGAATTGGCACGGGCAGGTTGTCTGCTGACCACAGCCACCTCGCAGTGGGGGAGAGAAGAGGGAGAAGAACCACCGCTTCTGGTCTCCTTTCTTCTCCCTTCCTGAATGTCCCGCAGGAGGTGGTAACGTGCCTTTCCTCTTTCCTTACTGCATGTGGCCTCTCCCTGCCCCGCCGCTCAGTTTGCATCCAGGGATGTGATTTGGGGGAAAAAGGCACATTTCCACTAAATGGTGGTGGATGTCATCATCACCTGGAGGTCTATATGCCATAGGTTTGTACGTCACCTCTTTTTCTTCCTCCTTCCCAGTATTTGTGCAAATTAAAGCAATTCAGAAAAAGAGGTTTCTACGGGTTAATTCAAATATGTGGAGTGTTGGGAAGAAATCGGGTTGTTCCCCCTTCAAGGGATGAGAAATGGGTTTAGGCTGAAATCCTGGTGGCGCATCTCGACCACCTCCCAGGATCAGTGCTTACGTGAACAGGCCATGCCTGCTGTTACGGCTCTTGGGAAAAGAGATAGCTGTGCTGCCGCGGCAGGGACTGCGTGCCCTCCCGTACCGCACCAAGCATGTAAATGACGCTTAACAGAGAACTAGTAAGAAAAATGATGGTTTGAATGTGCAAACGTAGGGGACAGAGGGAGAGGCCTGTACTGAGCCTGAATTCAATTTCTTTAATATTAGACGTTATACTAGGCAGTGTCAGTGTGATTGTTCCATACCTGTTTCTTTCCAAAGGATGGAATATGAACTAAATCACCCCTCGGAGAGTAATAGTAAGATAATGTTTTCACACCATTAGTCAGATGCTAAAATAACAATGCACCTTTTCTTCTCCCTGGTAATATAAAACCAGAAACAACAATCAAACAGAAGGGTAACACCTCATATGCTGCTCAAAGAGTTTTCTTTCAGTTTTGGAAACTTTGGTATAATTGGGTGCAGCAGCCCTTGCATGTTTGTTTCCATAAAGTCCTGGTTCTCTTAAGGAAATCTGTACCTCTGTATTGCCTTCTCTGGCTTGTGTGTGCCTGGAGTTTCCGATGTGACACTGTGTTTTGCATCTTCACAACATACCAGTAAATATTCCAAAGGAAAAAATTAGGTTTAGGTGAATTAAAAAGCAGATAATCCCCACAGTCTCAAGAAGAGGGAGACAAGATATCCTATAGGTAAAAACCGTGGCACACATCCTTACAGATGGACAAGTGGTTTCAGAATCCTATTGAGAAACCAGACGTATGCACCTTGTTAAACACCCTTTAGTTTGTAAGAGACAGTTTATTCAAACCCAGCTGCTAGAATTTGGTAAAATGATTCTGCCTGTGCTGTTCAGACCACATTGAATAAATCTGTGGTGCCAGATAAACTGTTCGTTTTGAGAAAAGGCGTATTCTGCCTGTGCCGCTGGGATGGAGAGGGCCGACACACGACTTGAGATCACACTGTCCAAGGACTGAAGAATTAATGGAAAACTCAAAGGCAATTTTTTCCCCATTGATTTCAGGGAGGCTACAATTATAACAACCGCGTCACAGGTTTGGGATGTAAATGACAGCCAAACAGCTCCGACACTTGTTTTCTGTTGGGCTGTGCTGGTCTGCTGGTAAGGTGGGATGTGGGCACGGAGGGAGTGAATTGACAGTGACTATTGGCAGTAACAGTACTGCAGTCAGTGGGGCTGCACAGGTATAAGAAGTAGTTCAGGCCCTCAGGGTTCCCTTACTGTTTTATTTCGGAAGTAGCAGGAGGACAGGCAGTGCTTCAGCAATATTTGGTAGTGGCTGATCCCTCCTTCTACAGGAAACTGCCGCTTCTCCCCCGACTGTTGGGTAACGATGAGTATTAACATACTAAAAGCAATTTCCCTTTTTTGCCAAGAGAAGTGCGCATGGCTGGAAAAGGACGTACGGGGACTGGCAGGTTCTCCGTAGAGACTTTCCAGCGAGTTTTCTGCAAGGGCCAGAAACCTTCAGGCTCGCTTAGGGGGCAACGGGGAGGCACGCTCGATGCAGCCTCTTTCAACAAACTGCTCATTTATAGAGAGTCCATCCCGCCGCGTGCTCTGGAGCGTCCCCTCAGCTCTGGTTTACCTCACTGGCTCCGGCTTGGCTCTTCTGAGCTGGGGCTTTGGCAGGGCTGCCCCAAAGAGCTCCTAGCCTCGTGCCCCTGGGCACCAAGGGACTGTGAGTGGTTCTCCGCTCGTAACCATGTGCCGGGTTTTCCTTGGAAGCCTCCAGAACCTGCTTCTGCTCCTGGGAAGCCGGGCCTGTCCCACAGCCTGTGCCTCCCCGGATTTCATCTCCCTAAACCCACCATTCTGCTGGAAACCAAAAGTTCCCTCGTAGTCCCTCAGGAATGCTTATTGACTTTTATGGTCTTTAAAAGACCTCTGCATGGATTTGTAATCATTCTACGTGTACACCGAGCAACACTAACATAACTGGTAATTAATTTGTTTTAATTGTTTTTATATAATCCCCGCGAGCGACCTCATGTTTTGTTTTGCATCTGTTATGTTTCTGACTCAAATTTTAATGCCTTAATGGGAACAGTGCCAACTGCTGTAACACTGAGCTATGAGCAATCTCCTGGCACGCTTCCAGTCCTTTATTGTGGAACTAACTATACAGCACTGTAATTTAACTAGCAAAATGTGGCAAATCACTATTATTAATAACAATAAATCTATTTCTGCAGGTTGACAGCATTAAAATAACAAATTACTCTGCAAAGAAAGCTGGTAATTTTGGGTGCTTTCCACTGCGATCATTGCAGAAGTGTAATATCCATTATTAAGAGCCCTTTGGTGTCTCATGAAGGACCTGTTTGCACATGACAATGCATCATAGTACTTACTATGGGGGAGGATACGGAGGCCTTGACCGTGGCTATTTCAGCAATTCATCATTTTAATTTAAACGTTAATGGCAGGATGGGGCAGGTTAGGGAAAATTGTCTGCCTTCCCCCCTTTTTTAATAATCCTGTCTCATCCAGTTAGTCAAATCTTAGTGCCCGAGATCTTAATTTCTCCTCCTCTCTTCACTCCCCTCCGCTCTCTGTCGCCGTCTTCATTCCTGAATCCACAGTGCCCTGCAGCGTGCGAGTCCCCCGAGGTTTAGCCGAGTGCTGGATTTATGCAAGGCTTCAACCGTGAGAGTGATGCCCACCAGACTCTCCTATTTTTAAAAGAGTTAGCAGCCGAACGGCTACAGCCCGCCCTGGATTGCAGCAGCCCGGTCGCTGCAAAAAGACCAAGCCGAAATCAAAGAATCATAGAAGGTGGGGTGCGGGGAGACGGAAATCACAGGCTTAAGATTACTTTTGGGCTGAAGTTCCTGGTGGAATTCACATACTGCACCTGGAGGTTGTCCTGAAGGGGTTGTCCACATCTAACCCCATCCGATCCCCACCAGGGGAAGCCGGAGCAGTAACCCTAGTTCTGCGTCGCCCTTGTGTGACACAACCCTGATTTTCTACAGCCTAATTGAAGAAAGCCACATCAACCCCTTGGCGTCTTAGCAGCTGTAAGAGGGAGTGATCGCGAGGGGAACGAAGCGTGCGTGCCGCTCCTCGGGGTGAGGGTGGGGAGATGTGGGCTGTGGGTGGTGAGAGGGAGGTAATTGAGGTCGCGATAGGGAACTGGTGACTGTATGGGACTTGGGACTTGACTGACTTAACTGCTTATTTCCTTTGCTTCCGTGCTTTGCGTTGGCGGGATAGGCATTCTGGTGAGCCTAAATGGGAGTTAAAATATCACGGAAAAGAGAATACTGGAGTATCTGCCTCATAAGTTGCAGGCGCCGGAATGTTCTTGTATTGTCTCTTTGTAAAGTTACTGTTTCTCTAAGAATTTATGATATACCCAGGGGCTTTATTCACTTTTTGGTTGTTATTTCAGGGCAGTCCTTATCCAAAGCCACTGCAGGTAATGGAGAGGTGGTTACTGGTCATCGCCTCGGCCCCATCGCTTCTTCATAGACTGGGCAGAAAGCTTCAAGGTAGCGTTTATGAAGGGGGAACGTGAGACAGGAGTGTCTGTTGCTGCTGTTTCTGCAAGCTGATGAATGCGTTCCCTTGCCCTGTAAGCTCTCCCAGCCTAAGCGGGTAGGTGTCAGTCTGGACAGTGGTTGGAGTGGAACCGTGCTGGAGACCCTCAGAGTGTCTTCTGCAGTCGGTCATCTGCTGTCAGCTACTCAGCAGGTGATGCCAATAAACTCCTCTGCAACTTCAGCATGGGTCACTGTTAGTAACTCACAGCTCTTTCAAATGGAGCCTTGGGAAGAGCAGGATACGCTTAGAATGTCGAGAAGAAAGGGTGCAAGGCGGCAAGGTCACAAAGAGTAAATTTGTGATGCGGAGATAACTGGATGGAGAATAGTAAGGGAATGGAAACAAAACTATTTGTGGGGAATGAAATGAAAAAGCCTCGTGCAAAGAGATCTGGTTGACAAAACCACCAGAAACGTCAGGCACTGGGAATCAGGGAAGAGACTATGGTCCAGAACACGGTCACCGCGTGTTTGCCTCTGCACCAGTCTCAGGGAGCGTGGAGTCAGGGGGCTGGAAAGTCTGTTGGGTGAGCAGGAGGAGACTGGCACAGTTTGCTAAATGGTGTTCGAACAGAGCAGTAGTGAGTGTGAAGAAGGAGCGAATCTACTCACTGGTGCAGCTGAAGAGGTTGCCGCGCGGTGGTTTGCAGTGGGCCGCCATGTTCCCGCTGAACTTCTTCTGTTAAAAGAAGTGGCTTAGAGCTGGAAATTACTTTGACTCTTTGCGCTTGTTGAAGACGGAGGACATTCAGTTCCTCACCCCGTTGGCTTGCAGCAGGATGGAGCCTGCCTGCTTCTGCGTGGGAACCCACCTCTGCGTCTGGACGGGGCCTTGAAAGCTCCCCTCGCAGAGCCCGAGCTCGCCGGCGTCTCTTGCGGGTCCGGTGGATCCAAGCGCTTAGTCAGTTTTCTTAGCGATTAAAGTATCTCCTAGGTAGCTGAGTGGACTCCGCAGGGTTTAACCGGCGGCTGTCTGCAGCGAAGGCCCCAGCCGCGCCGTACGGGGCTGCTTAGAGAGGTGCAGCCCCTCGCGAGCACTAATAGTCAAATCCGGCTTTGAGCCGTTATCCAGCCTAATCTGCCGATCAGACCGTGATAATTCAAGTTTAGCCAGTTCGACACCAGCTGCTGCTCTCCCAGACAAGTGCCTATAGCTCTGAGGGGCGACAGTACTGATGGGTTTCTCAAGGCGGTTGTGGGGCCCAATTCTCCTTAAAAAAAAAAAAATTTAAAAATTCCTAGTTTATTATCCGCTGTTTTCGTTCTTTGCGTCCTGTGCTTTGCTTTCCGTCAAAGATCCCGTGCCACTTGACAAACAAGATGAAGGCACTTGACCCTTCTGAGTGTTTTCATCCTCTTGGTTTGCAAAGCAGCCAAATCCTTGGTCTGGCACGACGGAGGGCGGTGGTGTCCCCAAGCCTCGCTCCACCACTGCAGCATGGGGTTTGGAGCGTGCCCCAGATTTGCTGGTCTTTGAAGAGTCATGACAATTTTAAGGTATGTGTTCGGAGCAAGAGCCTGGCTTTGGTGATCTACTTGATATTTTATTGTTTTCCCTTTTTGTTGCTCTTGATCTGTCCCTGCCGTTCAGCGGCAGCACTAGGCATGGGCAGAACAGGCAGTTAGGCAGACTGCTGAGGGCTGTAAAACCTCCTTTTTTTTATAAAGACTGGACAAGCATGAGGCAGAACCACGTACATGAGTAAGCCTATACTGGGAGACCTATTTTTCTCCACTTAGGTCCCCCACTACGTGAACTCCAGTTTCCCACCAGGCACCTCGCGCTGTTTGTATGAATAATACTCTGCAGCTATGCGTATGCTGTCTGTGGGGACAGGGGTAATTGTTGACATCAGATCTCGGTTCCTTTGTTCGTGGCCTCTAAGGATGCGAATACTGAATTTCTAAGCTTCGCTCTCTGGTATTGCAGAGCTTCAACTTCTGGGAAGCAAGTTCATGCAAGCAGTAGACCATGTACTTGATGAGAGCTCTGCTGTCTGCAGGAGAACATGGTTAATTTAAATCTGAAGATATTTCCACCGTTTTGTTATTTGAACTTCTGTTTTCTGCAGGAGTGGAGATACGGAGGAAACGCGCGTTGCTGCAAAACTGCATTAAACAGAAAGTTGGCAAGTCAGAAGTGGCATAATTTATGTCTCCAAAAGACTGTTTGACAGTGATTAAACTAAAAAAAAAAAAAAAAAGAAATAGTTTCTCTTATCTTAAAAGGCAGAGGCCAATGGTATTGGAGAAGGAAGGCATTGGCTTCTGTGATGGGAACAGTTATCTGCAAATTAGCAACTGATGCTGCTGTTTGTGACAAGGCAGCGAGATGGTAAAATAATGAACCAAAATGCAAACTACCCTGGAGCTGAATCCAAGTGTGAAGAACTCCACTTTTAACGATCTTATTCCTTACTTGGTCTCCAGCAGGAATTAGAAGCAAGATTGTGCATCTCTTGGGACCATCACGGTCCTCAGATATCCAGTATGCAAAACAAAAGGGTGTTTGCCAAGGGGAATATTTGTGAGATCCTCTTTGCGTGGCGCGGGCGCTGCGCACACTGTCCCATCACTAACAGCAGGCTGACGGTGGGCTCGGTTTTCCCGTGCCCACGGCCGGTTTGGATCCTGCTTCGCAGCAGCCCGGAGGAGCCCTGATCGCATGGTTTGTGAGGATTAGGAGCTGGCAACCAGAGCTCTACCTTTTCTGTGAGAGGGTTTTTTTTTTGTTCCCCTTGTTAACTTTTATTTTCTATTGCAAGTGATTATAACGAACAAACACTGCGAAAAAATGTTCTTTTAAACTTTGAAACTGCGCTGTGAGCGTAGGACATGGTCGCAAACAGACTGTTAGACTTGAAACTGCCTTCTGGAGAGAGAGCACAAATGTGGGGGGGTGAAAAACGAACCGCTGATCTACAGCTGTGGCAGAATAGTTGCCTTGGGATGGAGCAGGCTAGCTGGAGGGGTACCATAGCAATATAAGTGATTAAAGTCTAGTTTCTTTCATCTGTAGATACTTGAATAACTTTCCGTTAGTTGAAATTGGGTTGCAAATGAACATCCCCTTTGATCTCTAACGAGACTTTCTAATCAGCGAGGCCTGAGCCCCCAAAATGCAAACAGTTTACACTGAGGAGACCAATAGAAAGATCGGAATCCTGAAGAACAACCTGCTCCAGCATCGAAATAAAAGTGGAGGTGGATCTTTGGGAGGCAGGAGGAGCAGAGGGTCAGAGAACTGATGTGGATTGCGCGAGCCCCGGGAAAGGCAGCCACACCACGGAGCTTATTCAAGTCCCAAAGTCTTTCACAGGACCCTCATTCCAGGTCTAAATCGTTAGTGAGAGAGTCTTGACCAGGCTCCTGATTTGAATGATGAGAATGTTTTGGGTGGATAGAATGACTGTTTTGTGTGCGCAGCAGAGAGCAGGGTGGGGGAGAACATTGGGTGGGTGCCTTTACTGCTCCGGTTTTCATTAGGGGACTACTGATGCAGAACCAAAACAGAACCTCTCCCCCGCCCCCCCCCTCCCCCCCCCCCCTTTTTCTGTAAATACAGACAATGTATTGGTTTTATTTAAAAACATGAGTATCTAAATAGTGTGGTTTATTTTATCGGTTGGTTAATATCTAGATGATATTCCTTATAGGGTTTGACAGGTCAACTTCTTGACCTAAATTACTTAACAGCGTCTCTTTAATGCTGAATTCCCGGCTTTTGTTGGTCTGTCTCATAGCCAGGGCGTTATCTAGCGTATGGAATTTGATTTATTTCTGTGCTGGCATGTCCAGAAGAATCCGTGTAAAGAAAACAAACTGCATGTCCCCTTCACAGGAGATCTTGGCTGCTATTTCTCTACCCACTAAAAGCTTTATCACTCAGCCTTGTTATTACCATACTAAACGGAACACTTCAGAGCTTAGCGGCTTAACAAGATAAAAACATGCTTTGCGGTTAATGTGGTTACTGTAGGCATGCACATGGGGCCGGCGAGGAGAGCTGCTCACTTCCTGCTGGTGCAGCTGCGGATCGGCGGAAAATAACTTTGCTTGATAAAGCCTATGAAAGCAGGCAATTCAAGATATATTTCAGCTTTATCAGGGTAACGTGCTGAAGAATGACCTAAGGTAGAGGAAAGTATCCCTTCCTCCCCGGCCACCCTGCTGTGTAATTCGTATCCAAACCAGATTTGTGGTCTGCCAGGATCTCTTTCGGTAGTTCTTTCTTTGGGCCGGCGCTGTTGAGCGCAAGGGTGTTTTCCAATTCAAAGGGACAGATTGGGATTCCCCTCCTTACACCACATCTTGAAAATAATCCAGAATGCCTTTTTTTCCCTGTGAGTAATGAGTGTCTCGTGTTGTCTGAAATGTGTAAATTTAGGAAAATTCTCTTCTCTGCATCACATACTTTTTGGATGTTTGTGACTTTTGATCCATGATGAAGGCAGATGTCTGGATTCTCAGCTGCTAGAACTTCACAAGAACTTGATTTCTGATGTTT
Organism: Vanellus vanellus; assembly: GCF_965231255.1. NCBI lineage: Eukaryota > Metazoa > Chordata > Aves > Charadriiformes > Charadriidae > Vanellus > Vanellus vanellus. The sequence goes on from NC_138921.1 coordinate 9,490,874, forward strand.
CTTCCTCCCAGAGGTCCAGGTTTGACTCCTCAGGAGAACACCAAAACACACCTTCTCCTGAAATACTTCTGAAGAAGTAAATTTGCAAGTGTAGCTCTGGGATCCTTTTCATGGACCTTCCCAGAATTCCTGAATATATCTTGGTTTTGTTTAAAGCATAAGAAATACAATAATTAGACAATCTACAGAAGACGCCCAAAGGTAGCTTTCTATCTTAAGCCCAAGAAGCAGGACACGTTATGGTTTGTCTCTTCTGGTGTTGGTTGATTCAATGTTCAAGAGGGATCTGATTGTTACAGGAGCACAGTCCATCCTTTTTTCTCCTTCCCAAAACTTCCTGGGCCTGGCTCCCTCATGAGACCTCTTTCAGCCTTCCTTGTCTGTTTTTTATTGTTGCTGTTAATGTTCTACCTTTATTGCTTCCTTTCCCTTCCCTACATCTTCCCTTCCCTACATCTTCCCTTCCCTACATCTTCCCTTCCCTACATCTCCCCTTCCCTACATCTCCCCTTCCCTACATCTCCCCTTCCCTACATCTCCCCTTCCCTACATCTCCCCTTCCCTACATCTCCCCTTCCCTACATCTCCCCTTCCCTACATCTCCCCTTCCCTACATCTCCCCTTCCCTACATCTCCCCTTCCCTACATCTCCCCTTCCCTACATCTCCCCTTCCCTACATCTCCCCTTCCCTACATCTCCCCTTCCCTACATCTCCCCTTCCCTACATCTCCCCTTCCCTACATCTCCCCTTCCCTACATCTCCCCTTCCCTACATCTCCCCTTCCCTACATCTCCCCTTCCCTACATCTCCCCTTCCCTACATCTCCCCTTCCCTACATCTCCCCTTCCCTACATCTCCCCTTCCCTACATCTCCCCTTCCCTACATCTCCCCTTCCCTACATCTCCCCTTCCCTATTTTTTCCTGAAGGATGAGCTGTCCTCCCACAGTGCGAGCAAATTTACTATCCCGAGGCTCTTTGCTTAGACAAGGCAGCCATTTTTAACCACACATTTTGTAAGCAAAAAGAATATCCATCCTCCAGGACAGCGCTAACGAGGATGTTTTTGTGGTTGTCATTGCGTACTAACTTCCTATCAACTGGGATTGCTGTGAGCTGAAAGATAGCCCAGACTGTTCAGCGTTGTTTCTCTGCTCTTTGCATCCCTTCTCGGCGGGGATACAGGACAAACAGATAACGAGCATCAGGATGAGAGGGGTGGTGACAGAGCGTGTCACATTGTGCAGTCACCTCCAGTCTGTGCTCTGCACATCACATCATTCCACGCTGAGACACCAGTACCTTCTCTTACCAGCTCTTGTATCTTAATCCTCTGACGCTCCCGCTAAAGCCAGCGGTTAGTTAAACAGTAGGCAGATGTGTATGTTTAAGCGTATGAATTAGTATTTGGAGCTGTAGTTCGGTTTGCTGTGGAACGTATTTTTCAGGCAAACAGCACGCAATAAAAAAAGCGCAGTTCCCAGAGCACAGTTCCATCCCAATAATTATGGGGGAATCTTTCAGTCACCAAACGCTGCGGCTCACTCCTAAAGGTTCCAGTGAGGAAGAAATACCCACCAATTAACAAATGTTATTGAGGTTTCCAGATAAGGCAGTGAGCGTGCGCCAGGCGTCAGGAGCAGGTGTTGCAGGTAGGGGGAAGGAATACCGATGAGCAACTTCTTGCATCTTCTGCCTTGTGACCTGCCCAGGAGCTTTGACTACGAAGTTATTAGTGCAGCCGTTAATTATCTGTTAGCCCTTTAGATTACGCTTCCTCACATAAATAGTTTATAAAGTGTGTTCAAGCGTTTCATTATAGCTCCCGTGCCGTGTTGCGATCGTCCTCAGCCCCTTCGCCTGCGGCGTGTGCCTGGGGCCCGCTCGGGCCCTGGGCCTGATGACCGGAGGTGCAGCCCAATCCCTTGAATAGTTACGGGACAGCATCGTGCCACGTGTGAGATCTTTCTAATTATGCTGTCTGTTAGAAGTCAAACTGCCTTTCTGTTCGCTCAGAGACGTACAGCTGGTGCGTTTAGAGCTTTGGAAGCCTAAAAGCACTGTGTGATATGTTATGAAGAAAGACATATGCCTGCATAATCATGGGCCCGTTTGAGAGGGAGCGTCCGTTCTAATTCTGGTAGATCCATACAGCACCCATTCCTTCCTAGGGGCGTAGGGGAGGGAACGGTGAAGAGCTGGTGTCCCTCCAACCTGCACAAAACCCTTCCCCGGCATTGTCACCATGCTCGCTCCCAGCCCCGCAGATCTGTTCCCGGCCCGCGGCACGTGAGGGGCAGGGGAAGTTCAGCGAATGACGTGCTCTGCTCGTGGCCAGTGGCTCCAAAATTCGCGTTCACATATAAGTCCTGCCAGGGACGTGCTCACCACATCAATACCTCTAGTTCATACATTATGCAAATTGTTTGCAACAGTGAAATGCTAAAAAGCTGCAAACATTTGAATGTTGTGCAAAATGTACGCTTTGCATTACCTATACTGATTGCAAGGTATCTTATTTTAATTAAATAAGTATGGAATGTAAATTTTAGGAAGTTGTAGTACAAAGTAGTTGACTTGCAATATTTATGTAAGCCTCATATTTCGTAAGTATTTGAATTTCGTATTAATCGATTTTTTTTTTTTTTTGCTGTCGATTTTAGCTTTGAACGTGTGTTGATATATAACCAGTGAAATTTGTCTCGCTGGTGGAAAACACAGAGGTGGACTCTGTCCGCATTTAGCTGCCGAAAAATTGTTTTGGCATCTGTGGAATCTCTTCCTGCAGAGAGCGTGCCGCAGGAGCCAGGCGTTACCCTCTGCTCGCGCCGGGTGGCGTCTCCGCGAAGCACGGAGAAGCATGGAGAAGCGCGGTCTTTGGCCAAGCACTGGCCTGACATTCCCGGGGTTGAGGTTTAATTATCAAAGCTACGTCTTGAGACCTTAACTGTGTCCCTGGTGCTTCGCTGGAGTTGCTGTGTGCGCTTCAAGGTGCAGTCAGCTCAGTTAGACTGAGCTTGAGTACGGCTGTGAAGTTTAGTGGTGGATCTGAGCCCACCTCCAGCTCCCATGGGGCTGCTCAGTGGAGGAGCAGCGCTGGAGGAGCCCCTCGAGGCACCTTCTTCCTCTGCTTCACTCCCAGCTCGCCTGGGGCCCCCGGGAGCTCCCGCCGTGCTGTGTGTTGCGCTTGGGTGATGTGGAAGGTCTGGGGTGTCCAAAGGAGTTTTTGGTTGGACTTTGAACATTTGATAAAATAAGTTTCTTAGGACAGAAAAAGAAAAAAAAAAAAAGGGGCAAAAAATAATATAGTGAAATAAGTGCTATCTCTGGAAATTTCAATTATCAGTCAAAATATCCTGAAATCAAAACCTTACTGACATTCAGCCTCAATTATATAAAAACCATTGGGGATATGGAATATGTTCGTATAAATGAGGTCTCTGATAACTGAGGGAATTTGCAATGTACTTAATGGATGTCAAGAGACCTGACCCTGTTTTGAATACCGGGGAGTTTTGGATAATTGAAGTTTGGATAATCTAGGTTGAACTGTAGAATTTAGCAAATTAAGATAACAGCGAGAGTGCGTGTGAGTTAATTTTAGTTCTGACAAATGAAACCAGCGTAACTGGCTTGGAGACTCCAGCCGGCAGGCAACGGGCGCTGTGCCCCGAGCTGCAGTTACCCGAGGCACCACGTGCGACCTCGTTAACGCTCTCCTGCCCGGCCTCTGGGAGGATCAATGCGCGGAGGCGAAGGGTGATTTAATTTCTCCAGATTGCGTATAGCCCACGCTGGTAATAGGGCTTTCGGTTAGTACGAGGGCGACTTCTGTGATGAGGGTTTGGGTCTGCTGGCGAGCGAGCAGAGGCTAGTGAGCGCTGGCAGCGCGGCGGGCTGCGCCACCGCTGTTGGTGGCGGCGACACGGCTGATGGGAGACGGATGCAAGAGCGAATCTAAGTGCGGTTCTCCCGAGACTGCAGTTCCCAGGGCTCGCTGACGTCCCTAGTGCACGCGTGTTCGTCCTCCTCCCCTCTCTTCCCTCCTCCCTCAACATACATGCTTTAAACGAATATTTTAATATATTTCTGGATTTCCAGGAAGGGGGAGGAATACATTATTAAAAATTAATTACTAGTACAGTGGTTTAAGCATAGGAGAGATGCAAGGTCTGTGGGGAAACGTACCGTCCTGCATTAAATCAGCTGACAGGAGTTACCAAAATCTGACAAGCTCACAAAAATGGCTGTATCTGACAGGTCTGAACAGACTCGCTGCCTGGAAGTTTTTGTGGTTTCTCCTGTCTTGTCGTAACGAGGAGCAGTACCTCTCTCTCCTTAACACCTTTGCTTTGAGTACTAGACCCTGAAATATTTCAGGAGAGAACTACTGAGGGTCAGGAGAGATGTTCATCAAGTGACAGCCCAGGGGACTCCTGGGAGCCATTATCATTGTCTTGTTTAGCTGCAGGTCTTGGGCAAGACAGTTGACATCCGTAGCACTTTGCCCCTAAACTTTTTAGCAATCTCAGTGTGTCTTTGACTGTAATGTTGAGGTGTTAATTTTTCCTTTGCCGACCGTGGAGGGAAAAATTAGTTAGACGGTGGAGCGCGTAGGAAGTACTTAAATGCGGATTACATGAAAGGCAGGGGAGGAATTTTTGACTGAGGCATATATTAAATATTTGGCCAGCATGCTGTGTATCACAAAATCTCCTTCTCATCTCTCAAAAATATGTTCTCATTCTTAATATAAGCCCCTTTGGCAATAGGAGGGTAGTGACAACGTGGTAACCAGTGAAGGCGTTCTTCGTGAACATTTTAACTTGACACAGGCTCCGTCTGTCTGCAAGAGTGTTTATCGGAAAGCATAACTGCTACATAACATCAGTGGAAGGATGCAAGAGGCAAATGGACTGTCTTAGTTTTACTACGCTAGCAGCTGGGAACCTCAGATCACCCTGGGGCTGCACTGTGCTGGGCTCTGTATAACCCCCTACCTTCTAAATAGCCAGGAAAAAAAAAAAAAAGGCGGAATAAATGAAAGGATTGTCCTCTTTTATAGATGGGAATGGAAGCATGGTGTCGTCCGGTGATGTGCATAAGGTTAAATGAGAAAGCAGAGACTATGAATCTCCCCAGCTCTGGTCTCGGGTCTTAAACACATAACTGTCCTCCCTTCTTGGATCTCAACTTGAAACCCATTATGTTAGAGCGGATGGAAAATTAACCAAGACGGGATATCTAATCCTACACCGAAAGCGCAAAAAATGCTCAGTTATGCAGAGGCTGAAAGATGAGACACAGCAAAACTTCAAACAAGTACTCTAGGGGATACTAGCTGGATATCGGAGACTCGTTGGAGAACTGATAGGAAAACAGCGCCGATCGAAGCGCGGAGGGGAAACGCGAGGGGTAGTTTAGACCAAATGTCAGGGGCGGCTGTTTTAGGGAAGAAAAAATAGAGATAAAAGAAGCAGTATTAATCTGTAGGTGTGTGATAGCTTGAAAGATATTCTCACCCTTACAGCTTTCCTTGGAATTAGCACCAAAAAAGGAGACTAGACAACGCCAGCTATTTTCTACAGCAAAATTACCATATAGAGGACCACAGGGAAAATGCCTGAGACCGCGAACTGTAAACAAGCTGAGCCACTGGCAGGCTTAAAAACCAATGTTTTTTTAAAGTGTATGTTAAAACCAACTTTGTTTACTTAATTGCAATAGAACATTGTATTTTCCTTAAGAGAAAATTGAGAAAACCTGGAGGGCGATTCTGTGGTTTGCAATAAATAAACACAAATGTGAAATCGAACGCTACCCACATTACGAAAGCTAAGTACGTGAAACGCCCCCAGTGCAAACTTGTCACTCGAGCGCCAACTGTCAAGAGTTGGATACTTTTCATAAAGCATAGTTTTAGCCTTTATCTTAATGTCAGTGCTTTGTTATGATTGACCTTCTTCTGGCTGGAAGCCCACTTAAACTAAACAATACTATTCTGTTCTGAAGAGGGCGAATAGAGAAGGCATTGTTACTTGGTAAAATGTCTTTGGCCTGAATCCCAGATGGGAAGGAAGTGCTGTAATTACTGTATTCAATACAGAGCACTGTAGGGGCATGTAAGGCAACCGGTCTGCAGCGAACGAGGAGCAATCCTACACCTCTGCTGACTGTGAGACTCTACTAACTGGGCAATTTTCGTATTACTGTTTTATTTGTTCTGCTTAAGCAAAAAAATCTGCGCTTGGCCACTGTAAATCAAAAATTCAAACCAGGCTCCCTAAGCAAGGGAAAAAGCTTTCCTAAGGGAAGAAGCCTGCTCAGCTCCCAGTGGCAGCTTGGCAATGGCGAGCACAGTCAAACTAAGCTGGTTTTCTTTCTTCTCTACCTGTAGGAGGTAAGCAATATTCTGTTCCAAATCCCACAAAATTATCTTCTGCTTACAACTCCATTAAATATAGTCTACGCTATGAAATGCGTCTGATCCCAAAGCTAGAATCTCTGCTTTTGAACTTGTCACATAGTAATGTATAAATGGCATTTTAACATGTGTATTTAATATCGTAGTCATTTGTTATGATATGACTTTCCCTGAACGCTGTTTTTATGAAATAGCATAGGAGGCACATTCATTACAAAGCATTACTCCATTGTGATGAGAGACCTCTCTTTTAAGTGGAAAATAAACTCAGTTACGCTATTGAGATTCAGTTTTATCTTAAAAGCATCAACAGAGAGGTGGGGAAGGCGAATTATTCCAGATGCTGTGTCTACTCATTGCAAGAGATGCTTTTTGCCATGCACAGCTCAGTCTTAACAGAAATGGGCAAAGGATGCGGGAGGAATTATTATTGCTATTTTACTGAGAAGTAACATGGACGTGCAATTACTGACAGCCCCTTGGGAGGCTTGACACAACCGGGGACTGAATGCAGGCTCGTGAGATGCAATCCAGGTGCCTTCCTCCCCAGTAAAAGCTCCAGTTTGGAAAAAGGCTTCACTATGCTGAGTGCCATCCAAAAATGAGCCACAGGCAAAGTCCCCTTCCCAACAGAACCCCCTGGGAGAGAATCATAGAATCATAGAATGGTTTAGGTTGGAAAGGACCTTGAAGATCATCCAGTTCCAACCCCCCCTGCCATGGGCAGGGACACCTCCCAGTAGACCAGGTTGCCCAAGGCCACGTCCAGCCTGGCCTTGAACACCTCCAGGGATGGGGCCTCAACAACCTCTCTGGCACTCTGTGTGGATTTAATTTTAGTTCAGGAGCTCTGCCTCATGACATAAGCCGTACAAATGGAAGTGTGGCCTCACTTGAAGGGTATGAAGCGCAGCATGTTTAGGATTAGTCTAAATATCTAGGGAGGTTAGTGAATACATCCTAAAACATGCCTTCTCCTTGCTAGTCTTACGGGGCTTGATTTGGTCAAGAGCTAAACCAGGTGCTGCTCTTTAGCTGTATACGTAGTGGGGTTTGGTATTCCAGTTAGTACTTTTGCTGCTGGTTTGTAGCAGCGCCTGCGGTGTCTTACACTGGCGTGCTTGGTGTGGCTGATGGACTGGGTAGTTGTGTCGATCGCATTCATTAACGTTTATCTGATGTTAACGCCAAGGTCCAGCTCTCCTTCAAAAATATATAAAAGGTGGTTCATAACCCTTGCCTGACTCTGGCATCAAGTGCATCCTCTGACTCCGTGACTTATTCACTCCTTTCTGGCTGGAAACGTGCAACAAAACCTGGAGAGGCTTTTCTTGCAGGCTTTATTAAGAGCTCCTTGGTCTTTAAGCAAGTTATGGCCCGAGTAGATTAACTCCACAGAGGATGTGACTCAGTTACAAAGAGCTTCCCAACCATAATACTTTTAGTTTGGCTACAAAAAGAGTTGGGATTTAGTGAACACCTACAGCCAGGGAAAAAGCCAAAGTGGTCATAACTTAGTTTGGGAGAAAGATACTCTGCCTTGCCTACAAGGTGGGACACACCTCCTCTCCTTTCTTATGCTGAATCATTCGGGGTTTGAAGAAGAAAACCATAGGTTTCTCATTTAAATAAAAGCTCCCCGGGTCCCATTTGTTTTTCATGGAACTCTATCCTCTAGAAGTAACACGGAAGATGTTTTATTTCCCAGGATCAGCATTGGAAGTGCCATGTTTTGAACGGACCCTTTGTTTCAATGTGAAAGAGGCAGCTCCAGCAGTTTTCTGGATCCCTGATGTGTTTTTGAATGGCGTCCAAAGTTTGGGTCAGGATAGACAGGAAGCCAGATGGGGATGTTTCTGTATTTTCCGAGTCAAATTGCTTCCCATGCTATAAGGAGTTTTAGTCTCTGGAGACCCCAGCTGTGATGGAGTCAGAGCTTTTAATTCCTGTAATGCTGACCGATCTACCAGCCGCTGTGCTGAAGACATGTTCTTGCCTGGTGGAGCAGACAGTGGTATCCTGCGTGTTTGGATGGGCGTTTGTTCCTGGAAAACCTCTGTGAAGACATATGTGTGGTCCAGCAGGAGTGAAAGGTTTGGTGCCATATGCAGGAAGATGTACATTTTCATGTATACGGTGATTATTTGAGACAATCACTGGCTTAGTGCTTAGCTTTCCTCGGGGACCATTTTTTCATGGTATCTGGTGTTTTCTAAAGGCCACTTAGAGGAGCTGGAAGTCAGCCACAGTGATTGAAATTACATGGAAAAAGCAGGTTTTACAGACGGGGTTTTTTTTTAGGATATTCATTTGGCTATAACAGTTTCACAGAGATCATCGTTGATGTGCAGAGGCATTTTAGCAAGGAAGCATTCTACCGGCGTGGCTGTGTTTTATTGCTGGTGGAATTATTATTAGATTAGGGAGAAGATTGCAGCCGAGGGGGGGGGGGGGGGGAGTTCAGTGGGAGCTGGAATTTGGATAGATCTGAAGGGGACGACTCATTGCTTGAATTGCTGCTGGTAATGAAATTGCTTTTGACTAGTCAGAGGGAGCCGCTGGCGTCCAGTACGCCGATGATATCTGCGGCGCTCGGGTTGCCACTGGATGGAGACAGGGAATTCAGAAGGCTCCGTCTTAATTGTTTTTGCTTAGGCTGTCGGTTGGTTATACTCGAGCAACAACATGCAGAAGGTAAAGCAGGTGCCAAACAGGGATGTTTGGGGCATTGAGCGCTTCACTGGCAAATCCTGTCCCTTTGGCTTTCGGCTTTGTAGGGCTCTGGGGTGCAGTGCTGGGGCATTAATGGGGCAGGAGTCCCCAGGTGGGGCTGCCGTGGGCGAGAGCAGCAGCCAAGGACTCTCCCCTCCTTCGGTTACCGAGGGGAAAAGTGGCCAGTTCTGGCAAATTTTCAAAACTCTGGAGGCTGAAAGCCCCAATTTAGTGAAGACTTTCCAGGGCTTTGGAAGACCCCCCTCCTGCTCTCTGACTGGGACTTGTGGGTGGTTTGAGCACCCAAAATGGGGTGGATCCTCAGGGGAACGGGGCAGCGCTGTCCCAGCGAGCTCTGGGCAGCAGTTTTCCAGGTGTCTTCTTGGAGGAAAGAGACATTTGGGTAACCTGCTCTGCCCCAAGGTACGGGATTTGCCATACGTGTGACAGGCAGGACAACGCCATGCAGTTTGGGCTAGAAGCTGAAGGGTTGGGTCCAACAACTTGGAAAATACTCTGTCTCTTGTTAGCACAGTCGCATGCGAAAAAAGATGAGGTTTTAATTACTGTCCCCTCTTTCCCTACTGGCGCGTTACGGGCAGCTAACTCCTCTTGAATGGAGAGCACTGGAGTGTGATTTTTTTTTTTTTTTTTTTCCTTTTCTTTTTTTTCCCCCCTAACCTACTTTAACTAATTTTCAGGACGCTGGCATTTGACATGCATTATTTATACTGCTGCAAACCTCGTATTTGGGATGAGAAATCCTACTGCCAGGCTTCCCGCTTCTCATAAGCGTTCCTTTCACCGCATTATCTCCTCGCACAGCCCAGGGCTGCTCTTGCCAGGGACCCAGCTGGTGTCGCTCGATGGCTTTGTGGCGTGGGGAGCCTGGCTGGCGTAGCGGATCTGCGAGCTCGTGGGATGCTCATCAGCACGGAGACACAGGCTGCTACGCCAGCGAAGGGAGGGGGGTGAGGCAGAGGCAGAAACCGCCGTGGGATTGAGTGACAGAAGCCCTGATTTTCCGTGACCTGCTGTCTTGTGCTGCTACTCGAACCTGTGCCACCTGAATTTAAAATGCTTCCGTCCCGTTCCCCCCCCCCCCCCCCCCCCCCCCGCCGCCCAGTCTGGATGACAACAGAAGGTGAAACAGGAGGACAACCAGCGCAGCCCCTGGAACAAAACGCTTTGAGGTTCCTAAATCTGTCTCTGTCACACTGGATCAATTGCCGGGGCCTACGCCGCCACCTCTTTTTGTTCATTTGGAAGATAACTCACTCCTTAACAGCCGAAATGGCTTCTGACAAACCTCTCCTTTGAAAATTGTGCTCAAGGACACTGCTCTTCCACTGTTTGCACAGTCAAAAATATTCTGGGGAGGATTTCCCCCCCCCCCCCCTTTTATCTGAGGCGGCATAATAAAATACCTTAGATAAACAAATTTATTCTTGGAGGGATGTTTATTAAGCGCTGGCAATCCCTACGATAAATAACTTCTCTGGGAGGAAAAAAAAACCAACCCACAACCCCCCCCAAGTAGAAAGTAGGCCAAGGAAACGATTTGAGCGCAGGGGATGAGGCGGAGGCTCCTCCCGGCTGCGGGGGGCTCGGATGCTCCCGCAGTGCCATCTGCAGGGGAGCCCACGGGGGTCTGGGGCTGGAGGGGGTCTCCCATCATCAGAGGCTCATTTTCTGAGGATTTGGGAAAAGCAGAGAGGCGGCACGTGGCACAGGGCCCCTCCGTGGGAGACACTTTACAGACATAGGGCAGAGGGTCCCACACAGCTTAGCCTGGACGTCACCAGCTGGATGAACGGTGCAAGAAATCAAGCAATTATATGTGAGAGTTACTGGTCCTTCCTGCTAGGTCGGTCTGTCGGTCCCATCTGGGGTCCCTCAGGTCCCCAGCAGCCGATTCGGCTTAACCCACGACACTGAGAAACCGAAGACGGGTTTCAAGACAGGAGGTGTGGGGGGAAACGGTTTGTGTCAGTTTGAGACTGCTGTTTTTGTTTTCAGTTTTTTCAGTGACATGAAACCCACAAAACTTTCATTTTGGGTCAACCTGAAATGTCTGGTTAGATCCATAATGAAACGTTCTGTTTTGATTTGGGGTTATTTAACTCCCGCTTTTCCTCTTTCCTCTTAATTTAGCTGAGTTCTAATGTGAGAAGAAACAAAACACTTCAAACTGAAAAGCCAGAAAGTTGCTTTTTGAAAATATTGAAGGAATGCTCTTCGTCCTTCCCAAAATGAGGCCGTTTGTTTTAACGGTGTCCTGAAATGCGAGATCTTCGACTCTTTTTTTAGGTTTCCCTCCCAGCAGCAGCCTTCCCGCCCCTCATCCTCTTTGCTTCAGTGACAACCATTTGCCAAGTTCATCTGCCGTTCGGTTAGATCTTTTAAAACCCATTTTCTCGGCAAATTTATTATCTGTCACACCTCTAATCTCTTTTCTTGAATGAACACACCATTTTACTGGTAAAGAACTGCGTTACAAAGTGACATGTCCCAGATTACGTTAAAAAATGTGTGGCGGTTCCCCGGAGACCTGGTCCTCCCTCCTACCTTCCCGCAGCCCCTCTTCTCCGAAGAGCTGGAAACGCCAGTGCCTCAGCGCGCTGAGCTGTAATAAACCATAGCTGTCACGCAACGGGGCTGCACACGGCTGTGATGCTCCAGTTGTGGGAGGAAATTGGGTGAATTATTTTTTTCTTTGAGAAGCTGCTCTGATAAACGGTGTTCGCTGCGCGGCGGAGGTCAGCTCTGTAGGGCGGTTTGGCCACTGAACACAGCTGAGCTCCAGGGAAGTTTTGGAATGTGAGAGGTGAAGAAGATCCTTTCAGCTTTACTGTTAGTGACTGATCTTGAGGTTTCTATGTTGGTTGAGGTTAGAGAAAGCTCCAAGCAGGTATTTTTGCCTATGCATAAGAGAGGCTGGTTGAGTTTGATACAGAAGGTGTGAACTCTAAGAAGACTGAGATAAGGAGGAGTGTGGCAGCCTTAGGCTATACTTTCTCTGTGCACTTTGGGATTTTCAAAGAGGCTGATGGGATACCAAAAACCCACTGAAATTTATTCTTGCAGTAGGAGTAGGTCCTTCTGAAAGCCAATCCACAGCAGCTTGATTTGACCTTCTTGTAGGTCGCTCTAAACCTCTGCACTCTGCCTTTCGCAGGCGTGGGGAAGCCCGCAGGCTGTCTCTGTTCAGGATGCTGCTTGACTCGCTCTTCGGCCATCTGCTAGCTCTGAAGTGTGTCGGTAACAACTGGGCAGTCGCTGACTGCAGCCTTGGTGTCATTGCCATGAGTCTTCCATCTGTAATGGGGTCTTTGTACCACCTTGTTTGCTAAGGAAGAGCCTGGATTTAACACCAGTTACCCCAGGTCAGCCTGAAGAGCCACTGCGGGCAGGAATGGATAGAGAAGTTGTTCTGACTCCGGTTAAAGCTATGCCGAAGCTTAACGTACGAAAGGGAAGTGGGTTTTGGCCAGAGGGAAAATCCAGCTTTTCAAGGAGAGGTGAAGTTAGAATGCTTGTAACTGAGGGAGACAGGGACGCAGGCAGAGTCCTCGTCCGTGGATGTCAAATACAGAGCGATGTGCTTCATGCAGACGGTAGCCGGGGGTTCCCGCGGGTCAGGCTGGAAGAGATCCTCAGTGACGGTGAAATAGCAGCTCCTGCTGCCGGCGGGGGAGCGTGCACCAGCTCGGGAGGTGGTTCGGGGCGCCTAAATGTTGCTGGTGACGCCAGCGCTCCTGAAAGAGGGCTTTCCACCTCCGTGTAGACGCCAAGCAGTGGGAAGGGTGATATTGCTGCTGAGACAGTGCGCGCAATCTCGATCCTGGGGGTGTTTTGAACTTTCAGGTATTGAGGTGGAGAGGGAAAGGAGGAAATCAGAAATGGAAAGAGATTAATTCTTGAAGCCTGTCTGCATTTTTTTGCATAAATTCTGCTCTGCATCTGGACGCGTATGGCACAGGCTACAAAAATCCCTGCTTCGGCTGTAGGCAGAGCAGAGGATAAATATATATGGATGAATAAACAAGGCAAGTAATCCAATCTCATTGCTAGTATTCAGTTCCTGCACTGTTGCTCTAGGCAACCAGCTTGAGTGGGGATATTGTCTATAACCTTAAAAACTGATTATAGGCTACTTCACTGCCTCATACTGTCTTAAAGAGGATTAGAAGAGAGTGTAAAGCTGGCTTAGGCACTATGTTAACAAAGCCTCAGAGGCATCTGCAGATTTCCTTGTTCGTGAAGTGATTAACTTATTTAGTAACTGTGAAAAAATGCGAACATTCGGGGAGCCAGGCTGGTAATAATTAAGACATGTAATTCTGCCGTCGTGAGCCTCGCTCGGGCTGACGACGGTCTCCGTTTCCCAGGACCGCATCCAGCTTTGTGTCAGAGGCGCGGGGTGGTTCTGTGTTCAGGCTCCTACAGGTTTCCTCCATTGTTTTTTCAGCTGGAGGGGCAGGGGTGTGCCTGCTGGAGAGGAGGGGGGCCCTCGCTTGTCGGCGGTGCCTTTCGCCGCTCCTGTGTGCTGCCTGGCAGGCTGGCGGGTGCGCGTTCGGATTCCGCGCCTCGCCGTAGGCAGGGCGGTTGCGGCGTTTCAGAGGAGCGGCGGCGGCTGTGCTGGGGCCGGGTTGGGGACCCGCGCCCGCCGGAGGAAGCACGCACCGGCACCTCACTTCCCCCTTCAGCTGCTTTTAAACTAAAGAATAAAAACGACGATTAAAACCAACACCCTTATCCCGAGCCGAAGTGCGCTGGGCGGGGGCAAGCACAAAGGAGGGGGTGCCAAGCAATGGTGAGCGGTAGGTGAGCCAGTCCTGATTTCGGTTCTTGGCAGTTTGACAGCAAATGCTTTTCTTTGAGGGTAACGGCGCCAGCAGGGCCAGTGGAGAGGCTTGTGATGGGGCTCTCATCTCAGATGATGCTAACGAGGAGGAGGCACTGAGGCTCCATGAAGCCCCCTGGGCAGCTCTGTGTTTAGCTTGGTGCACGGCTCCCATCAGCAGGTTTGAACCGGGGCACTCCTTCCTAATGGAGAAATCCCACCAGGCTGTGCTAGGAGCTGGCGTTCCCTGGCTGTACATTTGGGTAAAAACTCACCTGTTCTCCCTCTGCTCTCGTGGAAGCTTGTTTTCAGCTTTTGGGATCGATAGGCATTTGTGTCCCTCCGTGGGCGGGAGGAATAACCTCTCTTGTGTGATTGTCCACAGATGGATTGTGGTCCAGAACAGCGTGGGGATGGATCACCAGATATCATTTGTTTTATCTCCAGCCTAGGGTGCTTTCTGTCTGATCACCTCAACGCACGCTCACTCTGATTTATGAGCGTCCCTCCTCCACTCAGGTTCCTTTTGTAATTTAAAATAAAAGCAGGTTTCCTTAACAAATTCACAAGAAAAGTCCAAGTACACAGTATGACTGGGAATAAGCGTATCTCTCCTGTTTCCGAGAAATGTATCTTTTCTAGTGGGCAAAGGTTGGTATTGAGAAGAATAAAAATAAATACAGGGTTGGCCAAGTTTTCTGCCAGCCTCGAAGCTCTCATCTTTTTAGTCTGGAAGGTTAGAATGGGCACAAGTCTCAACTAAGTCGTATTTTAGGAGAAAAGGTTCTTTCTGTGACAGTTTTCTGGCAGTATTTCCGAGATCACATCCTTACCTCCTCTGAAGTTCTATAGTGCTTGTCTGCTCCCATCTTGTGTTGTTTTCACGGGTGTGTGGCCACGCCTCAGATCTCTGTGGAAAATCATGTGCTGATTCGTGGTTCTTGCTTCACGTATAGACTCCCTATAAACACAGCCGGGACATGCACGACAAATCACTGGTTCCTCTGGGCTTATTTCTCCAGAGAGTCCCAGTATAGGCTTAACTACATTCAGAAATAATATTTGTACAGGTGATAAGATGGGACTACACACTCATGTAGTTGAAGGGGGGAGAGCTTTAATAAAAATGTCTGACTGTAGCCATCAATATGCTGCACAGTTTTAAGTATTTGCTCTATACGTGAAGGAAGTTTCCTCCTCCGCTTGCTAGCATGGTGCTGGCTGTAAGATCTTCCCTTTTCAAAAATGATTTGTAGTGGTGATTTCAGTTGCTCAACTCGATAGCCTCCTCAGGGTTGGATGTCACAAGTGTTGAGCACCCTGTCTCTGACAAATAAGGCTTTTTAGAACTGAAAATACACAAAATTGTCGGGTACTGCTGGATATCGTGGCTTGCGTCTATCCTGAAAATAAAACAAGTAAAAGTGGTTTGAAATAATGCCAAACCCAAGTCTTCTACTTCGGCGTGTTCTCAGTTTGTGAAGATCCTCGAACATCACAAGGATGAAAGAAAGATCTTGAAAGTGAGAATGACTCCGTCACCAGCGCTTCTGGTATGGATCCTTCGTTTTTGTTGGACCTGACCTGGATGAGCTGCAAGAACTCTTCTACTGATGCATGGCCCGTACTTCGTTTACTTCTAACTTTAATTGTTTCCTCTAGGTCAATGTTTTGTTGTTTAATGAGATGATTTCACGAATTCATACAGAATTTCCGTGAAAATCTGGATTAATAATGGAAAAAAAATGAGGAGACAAGAGAATTCCCTGTGTCTTTATAGTGCACTTTACTAATCAGGCTCTTTACCATCCGAAGCTTACGTGTGCGTAAAGCGACAGGAAGATGAGAACAATGCCTTCGGAAGGGAAAACAGTCAGTCTGAAGAAGTAATGTAAGAACAATTTCAAACCGAGAATGATTTAAAGAGGGGATTAAATGCTTCATATTGAATCCAATATGGGAAGGTGCATGAGGCCCGTTAATAGTGCCGAGCTTTCTGCTAGTGGTGGAGATGTGTTTTGATCTCAGAAGAGCAGAACAACACTTTGTGTTTTCCATCTCTCCTGGTTTTCCTGTCGTCGCTTCAGCCCCAGATAAAGGATGGGATTTGCGAAGTCACACAGCCTTGACCTGTTCCCTTTGTCACCAAATTCAACCTAAATGTTGAAGATTCTGCTTGTCTTTCTCTTTCTGCCTTTCCCAGGAGAGGGGAATTGATGAGAGTGAATGGAAAAGCAGTATTATTGGTTTAAGGAAAACAATTAGAGACCTATGTGTGCTTCCCCACTTAGCTTCTCACAGGAAAATAGGTGCTTTCAAATGCTGCTCTGGTGTTAACAGCTCTTCTGAATCTGTCATTGTGACTACGTGCGTTTCATTCAGCATCTCCGGAAGAAACTGAAGTAGCATCTTATGGATGAAGAATCTCCATTTTAACCCCTACAAATGTCAATTGTTCTAAACCTATATGCAGCACTTAGCATCAGGGCTTACTCACCAATTATTAACAGCATCCTTTGCTACACTTGAAAATACATTCTCAGTAAGTGTTGGCTGGAAAACAGCTTAAGTACTTAGTAGTTGTTCCAGTCCTATCTGGTTTCTTCCCCTCCTCTCCTTTTTCTTGAACCATGCATTGAACTGTGCATTAACAGTTTTCCCATAATGATATCATTTTATCCACTTTCCATCAGACCAGAAATACTTAATATGTTTAGTGGCTCCCAGGGTACGGCATGAATTCATCTGGATTAGTTGATCCTCACCTTTCAAAACCTTACAGTAGGCAAGGTGTCAGATTTTTCTATCTTGATTCATTTATGTGCAGCACAGCAAAGGCTAGTCTGCTCCTTTCACGTGCGTCTGGGCAATGTCCAAAGGCGATTACTATTTTGGTTTGGACTAAGAGGTGACTCGGTCGAGAGAAATTTCTTATCCCAAGATCTGCTTCTTTAGGTCATGTCCCCTAAGTTGATGTGCTTAGGATGCTGCTGGCGTCCAGCGACAGTGGGTACTGGCGCGGGAGTGGTGGGAGGAGTACTTACATCAGGTAAGGTCCTCCGAATGTTGTCTGAGCAAGTGGCTTCACACAGCCCACTTCATCCCAATACCTGTGTTCATTGTCAGGGAAACTCCTGTGGGCACGTGGAGACCTCGCTAAGGAGAGAAACATAACTGGGGAACTAAGCATCCAAGAATTGCACTGCAGTTTCTTCTCCACATACCTAATGGTGTGTAGTTCCCGCTCGACCTATACCAGAGGGGTGGAATTAGATGCCACAGGGGAGAACATTTCTCTGGACATGCAGCGGTGTCTGTTGCACACACAGACATCTCCTGAAGAGCAATAGCTCCTTACGAGCTCCTTGGTTGCTCAGCAGAGCAAAAAAGCAGTGGTCTTTATGTGTTTCATTACAAGAGTCCTGGAATAACGCTTTAGGCCTGGTTCAAAGCCACATTTTTAATGAATGAGTAATCTTTTCCTCTCTTTCTAAACTGTTAGCTCCTCAAAACACGAAGGGGAGGGGCAGGGAAATTATTTACCTTCCAGCCGGAGGGCTGAGCAGCAGATCCAGAGTAGGAGGTTGATGGGTTGAATGTGTCACTGGCCGCTTGGTCAAGGAGAGGGATCATGCGCCTCCTCTTCCGGAAAAACAGACGTGCTCCCTCCACCTGCGAGGAGAATACCAATGTGAATCATTTCATCCCTTCCTCCTCCCGGGAGTCATCTCTGTTGAGTTTTAAAGCTGTTCCACAGCTGAAACGCAACTGCCCGTCCATGCTCTCCTTTGGCTGTAGACGGAGCTGCTGGGGGAATTGGGTGCCTTCCAGTGCAAACAGCCCGTTCCCGCGGCCCAGCCGGGCTGCAGCGGCTGTGGTGGGAGGCAGGAGAGAGGGAATATTAAAGACATTGAGCCGGGTTTTGGTAGAGCGCTGGCAGCTCCTCTTTGGGGGTGAAATGATGCTCCTCCAAGTACGCCCGTTGATCTGTGCGTGGTGTGACGTGCGGGAAATGGTTAGGCAAGATAAACCCACCTGACTGGTGGGGAATGAATGAGGGTACTGGGTACGAATATCACCGTACATCATCCAGACTAGTGGCTGTGACATCTCTCTGGCTTTGGGCTGTTCTTGATGGTCTCCTGTTCCACCTGCAGGGAGGGACTATGAGTTGCCTTGGGTTGATCCTTCACCTCAGACCTAGGGGTGGGCTTTCGGCAGAAGACACAGGAGCTTTTCCTCATCGAAACAGCAAAATGGTGCAGTATGAAAAACAGTCTTTCTATGGAAAGAAGTTGTGTAAATTTCTTGTGTGACTTATACAAATGCTTATGTTCATTTACACAGACTGTAAAATGTGTTTTTGCAGTAACATTAGCCTGAAAGTGATCCCTTGGGTCATGAAATCTGGTTCCTTTGAGGCTGTGCAAAATCTCTCTTGTGAACTCACTACAGAGCGAATCCCTGTATTTTCCTTGAATGTTCCACATGAGACCCCACCTGGAGTACTGGATCCAGCTCTGGATTCCCCAACATAAGAAGGACATGGACCTGCTGGAGGGTGTCCAGAGGAGAGCCCCCAGGATTATCCGAGGGCTGGAGCACCTTTCCTATGAGGAGAGGCTGAGAGAGTTGGGGCTGTTCAGCCTGGAGAAGAGAAGGCTCCGGGCAGATCTTATTGTGGCCCCCCAGTACCTAAAGGGGGCCTACAGGAGAGCTGGGGAAGGACTTTTTACTCGGGCATGGAGCGATAGGATGAGGGGGAATGGCTTTAAACTGGAAGAGGGCAGGTTCAGATTGAACATTAGGAAGAAGTTTTTCACTGTGAGGGTGGTGTGGCACTGGAACAGGTTGCCCAGAGAGGTTGTTGAGGCCCCATCCCTGGAGGTGTTCAAGGCCAGGCTGGATGTGGCCTTGGGCAACCTGGTCTGGTGGGAGGTGTCCCTGTTCATGGCGGGGGGGTTGGAACTGGATGATCTTCAAGGTCCTTTCCAACCTAAACCATTCTATGATTCTGTGATCCTATGATTCCATGGGAGGTAGCTACAACAGGAATATTTAGTTGGCGTATTCTCTTTCAGCCATAATTTCACCTCTTCTGCATGTTCTCTCTATTCAGTATTCCTTGAAATCTTTGTATTTGCTCACTTCTAAGCTGTGGCAGCTTCCCAAGGAAACGAGTCATTTCAGTAGCTGGGGTGTACTTTTGTGGCTGTATTCAGGGTCTTCAGGCTGGGAGAATGGCTCATCATCCGTGAGCAGGTAACATAATCTACTTTTATGCCCCAGGTGTGTAGGGAAAGAGGCCTGGATTTTTTTCCAGCTATAACAGACACTTCGTGTGGCATCGGGCAAGTCGTTCAATTTCTCTTCATGACATTTCTCCACTTTGCAGTGTGTATTACAATCTTTATCTGGTTTTGGCAGCTAAGAACAAATTCTTCAGGAGAGAGGATTTCTTCCTGTGTTTATGTGTAGTTGTGTCATAATTAGGGTTTCTGGGTATTGCCCTAATTCCCACTATAACATCACCAAATTATACTTGAATAAATTACACATCATGGATATTAAATGCTCAGCTCAGTTTCAGTGCAAAATAAAAAGCTCAAATGGTGGTAACTTAAACTGGCAATAAAATAGCCAGCATTACGCTTGTAAATACTTAATTTGCAAATGTTTAGAGAATTAGGCACCTGCTATAAATCCTTATCGTGGGCTTTGCACCCCGTTGGTAATCGGTGAGCTATATCTCACTTCATTATGCATGAATGTGTAATTTTCCAAAAGCATAAATGTGGCCTCCAAGGGCACGCGCATTAATAGCGTTCGAATGAACCAATTTGTTTCCTCCCCAACGTGTTTATCTTCCAGCTCTTCGTTGCGAGTGCCAGTGGAAAGGTTAATGGCTCACAGTTCCCTGTCAAATGATGCACTGATTTAACCTCCGCGGTGTCTGGATTTTTCATTGTCTTTGGCCTTTGGCATGTTGAAAGTTAACAGCCGCATCCAGTATGCTAGCCGGGATGTAAGAGGGTCTTCTTTAAATTATTGCACGTGTCCAGGATTAAATGGGATCCTGTTTCCCTCGTGCCCGTCGTGGCCCTGATTCATCGGGTACACGATGCTTTGGGAGCAGTTGTGCTTGCTTCAGCAGAGTCTTTGTGCCGTTGTAAACGCGCTAATAGCCACCGGAGCAGCTGGGTCTGGTCGCCGGCCAAAAGTCAAGCAGCTCTCGGCTGAATCCATGCACAGCATTCCCAAAGCGAGTGGAAAGACCTGGGCGGGAGGGAAGGGAATATACAGCCTGAAAGGCAGCGTAGCCTAATGGAAGGGATGAAATGGTAGGTGGGGCAGGGCAGGTGCTTTCACTGATATCAGAACCACTGTGCAGCACATCCAGTTAAGGTTACGCTCAAGTTTGCAAAGTTTCGATGTTAACCAGGCTCAATTTTGACAAACTGCGGGGCAAACCGTGTGTTTGAAAAACTATTCGTATGCAGCGTTTTGCCCAATTCTGACAAAAAAACCCCAACCAAATGAAACGTGCTTTTTTTCCCACTAAGATATTGTGTTTTGTAAACCCAGAACTCAGCGTAAATTAAGAAAGGAAAGTCCAGGTAAAAAACCCACCATCAAACAAGATTTCTCTTAGGGCTGAATAAAAAGATTGCCGATGCCCATAATTTTTGAGGAAGAAGCCACCTGAAAGCCACCGGGAGGGCTGCGAATACAACCACGTTCCCCGTGAACCCAGTAGCCGACAGGCTCAGTCCAACCTGGAAGAGCTGAGAAGGCGTTTAGAAATTACGCGGTGGTCTCCCTATCTTGAGGGAAAGCAGGAGAAAAGCCTTCCCCGGAGACGTGTGCTTTCGAACTCATCCCTCCGGCTGATCTCTGGGGCATTGCTACTGCTGCCAGCGGCCAGCGAGCGGGGACCAGTTGTGGCTGTGAGTGCCATTCCCCAGCAGGCTGCGGAGGTGCTGGTGTCCACCAGCAGCTCAAGCTGGGACCGCAGGTTGCCACGCAGAGGCAGAATTGTTGGCTGAAGTAAATCATTAAGCAAAAGCTGCGAAATCCTAAATGCACTCAGAGATGTGAGGTTTAGTGCTGAATGGTGTGGGAACAGGGGTAAAGGGAAATGAAACACGTGAACATCGTTTCCAGATAGAAACGGGCGATATTTTTATATGCAGATGTCCAAGAAAGCCATCTAATTAAGGATGTGCATTTAGAGATGGGTAGAAGTTATCCTGATGCTCAGAGGTGTCAGACCTGAGCTCTGCCAAAATTAATATTCAGTCTCTCCAAAAACGAGGATGATTCTTCAGGTGCTTAAATATGACTGCAAGTGTGGCGTTTTCAAGGCAACTCAAGTCAACTGGGAGCGGAGCCACACTCAACGGTAATGCACCTCCTTGGGTGCCCGAATTTGAAAACTCCGGCCCAATTAGATACGCTCCGATTATTATTATTATTTTCTACTTAACGGCTATCGTTAAAGGCTCAGGACAGCTTTGTGCTGGATGCTATGAATACATATAAGAAGAAAAAAAAAATAACCTGAAGGCGCTTAAAATCTCCGGCTGAGAGACAATGCATAAACGCAGCTGGCTGGGAAGCCGGGGTGATGGGAAGATAGCTGAGAAACGTTTGATCGAGTCTCAAAAGAATCCGCTGTTGTCTAAATCTGGACTCTGAGCTATGAGGGCCAATAAGTAGCATTAAGTAGGCAGGAATGGCTGTCCCTGAGCAGAAGGAGTATTTATTTCTAAGCTCGAGTAATAATTACCGTGGTGGAGTCAATGAGTTTTAAAGGAAATAATTAGGCCACAATTACAGAGGTGGGAAGAAAAGCCGAACCCCAGCCACGCACGCTCCCGCTTCCTCCACTAACCTTCCCTCCCTTTCTTTCCCCGCTGTCCACTTGCTGTGTTAATCTGGAATTTGAATGAAAATTTAAGCGTATCTAAATGTAGCCTTGCCCCTGGGAGAGGGAGTGGAGATGTCATCAGGGATCCGTCAGAGTCAATAACGTTTCTCCCGCAGCCCCGAGCCCTGCCTCAAGATCTAACATTTCTGTCTGAATTATCAGCTAATGCCCTGACAAATTGCCTGCGATTTTTTTTTCTTTTTTTTTTTTTTTCCCTCTCTCCCCGAGTGGATGTGCCTGCTCTGCAGATGAGGTAAACACCGCCCGGCCCTGGTGTGCAGCCGCGGCTGATGATTTCCAGCCAGACGCTGCTGTCAAGCGGCGGAAGAGGGAGGGTGTCGGGGCAGCAGCCGGCCCCAGCGCCGTCGCCCACGCCGGCTGCGATGCTCTCGGCTTTAGGGCTCTTACAGCTGCATCGGTACAAAACACTATAGCTATCGTGTCGCGGAGGTACCCGCCGACGGTGGCAGCGAGAAGCGACGGAGGTGGGAGTTCGGGAGGTGATAGAGTCGGAGGAGCGGGGCTGCGATTGAGGTTTTGCTCTAACCAAACAGCCGGGGAAACAAAGCCGGGTGGGGGTTCGCATAAGCTGTGTTGCTAAAATGGGCAGGAGTGCTGGATTTTTTCCATTCAGGAGGGAAACAGCTATTGGTGGCTTTGTCATCAGAGACCGAGGACATCAAAACTACCAGGCGATTTTGCACTTGTAAAATGAAGTCACCTTTGAGAGGAACAACTGTACGGCAGATGCTGCAGAGAGGCACCGGAGGGGTTTGTTTCTCTGGCCGTGAGATTCAAACGCCTCTGGAACGAAGAAAGCCGTCCCCATCGGCTGCCTCTTCTCAGGCTGCGTGAGATCCGAAGCGTCTGTTTGTGTACTTGCTGTAGAAGTGATTTTCCTTGAAGCATGAGCTGGTTTTTAAACACTGTGGGCGTAGTGACAGTCTGTAATTCTGATCGTGAAATAAGATCGTGAATGAGGGAGAGGTAGGAGAAATTCTCATCTGAGCTGTCACCGTCAAGATTTACGTTATGTGTTGCGAGTCTCTTCTCCAGAGGTCGGTGGATACGCTCTCCCTCCTGCCCTTTTCCCGGTGTCCCTGTTCACACGCACATCCCTGGCAGCGTGACACCTCTCGCTCTGCTGCTGCTGCCTGAAGAGCCCTCCCGACCCCTCTGCAAAGGGCTTCCAGCGTATTTCAGATTCCGGCTGAAAACAGGCTTTGCCCAGCCCTTCCCCTTGCTAGTTATTAATTGGCACGATGATATTATTGGCTCTGCTCTGAAGTATTCGGGAATTCAGCAACACTGCGGTCTTCCTTTCAGCTGCGAATTCTGGTGTCCCAAACCCATTTGAAATCAATAGGGTTTGGGTACCGAATTCCCTTAGGCTCCCCTCCCTTTGCAAATTCCCGTCATTTACAGGACTGTGGAGTAGGAAAAGCAATTTGGGATATGTGACATTTTCTACCGCTTTCTCTAGGGGCGCGTCTAAAGGAAAATAAAACCTCTGGGAGGTTTGCGGGACGAGAGACACACACGCCATAAAGATACCGAGGTGCCCGACAGATGAGCGGTGGCACCAACCAGAAATATTCCTGTCTAGTTCTAGGAAGCCAAATGACTCAAAGGTGGAGATATTTATAATCTTTCTCAGTTGTCCATATAAACATGCACAGCAGCCAGTAATAGAAATGCGGTTCTGGATTCTTTCTGAGCAATCTCAGGCTAAGCACGCTGCTTTTATTTATTACGTGCGCTGCAAAGACTTGAAGAGGGAGGAATTGGCGAGGAAGGAGAGGCCAAGTGTTTTGTAATCTACAGTATCGCACTTCAAATAATTATTAGTCATAAGTAATTAAAACAATGACACTTGTTATCAATATTTGGTAATTGATACGTCGTGTACATAAACAGAATTATTAAAATTGAAATTATTTATCGAAATTACCATTTCCTATTAAAAAGAAATGATTTTCACCTGAAATTCCTAATGGGCTGTGTGTAACATTGGACCTGCCCAGAATTAAATCGCTCTCGTTTTCACGTAGCCGTACATGTGTAGAGGGCACATAGATAAAAATCTTTAAAGTCTTGGAAGATGGATTGCATTTTCGAGAGACGGGAGATTCGGTAGTTCATAGCTACAGCAAAGGCCACCCGAGCAGATGAAGGGAAATGAACGGGTCATTCATTTCAAGAGTCCCTGTGTGTGGCCAAGGTTTGACTAAATATAGAAACAGTGGATGGCTCAGGCTTGAGGCTTTTATCCTTCTACAGGGCAGCTGCATCCTTCGTGAACCTCATCCAGAAGCAGACTTTTGGTGAGCTCTAGAGCTGGTCACTGTAGCTGAGAGACTTCTCTAGAGAAGGCTGTGAGCTGGGTTGTTTGGTTTTGTTGTTTGGTTGTTTGTTTTTTTTTTTTCCTTTGAAGAAAATAAGTGCCTTTTGCTTGGCTGGAGTGTCCAACTACCCCTGAACTAGGGGAAGGTAGAGGAGCTTGGATAAGGATGGGAACTGAGCCCACAGGTAACTGCCAGTGTTGGTAAGCAGTGCTGTTACTGTCCTGTTGCCGAATTCAAGGGTAGAGCAAGAAGGGTGCTACAGGGGCTCGTACCCAGGCTTTGGGGTAGAGGAGCCTTAAGAAAACTGAGTCATGAACGCAGAAAGAAATCTTTCCTTGATTCTGCTGCCTGCTTTCACACTAAGTTGGTGTGGGCAGAAATGCAATAAAGAATTTGCCGAGTGCGATACATTAAGGCTATTTCTCTTGCCATTAAAGTTTCATGCAAAAGTTCCACAGACAGGTCTTGGTCCTATTTATAGGTATCTCTCTTGCTTTCAACAATATTATTAAACTCTTTTGTTATAGAAAGCTAGTCTGAAAATGAGCCTACCTGGTAAATAAAACATAATGCTTGCTTTTGCTAGCATACTTATCTCCACAGAGCAATATACTGAAGAATATTTTCCCCATACGTTTTTGTCAACGCGTTATTGCATACGCCTGTTTAAGCAGTAAACCAGTTGGAGTACGTTCCCAGAGCACTTGCTTTTCTTAGTGATTTGTGGTGGGGATTACGCAAGTCGTGAGCAGGCAGCGCCGGGTAATTCCTGACCCCAAAGTCCAGGTGGGACATGCAGGGGAGAAGGGAAGTTCATTCCCCGCATGGTCTTAGGCAGCCCAAGTGTCCGCTTGGGTTCTCGTGACCTCGAGGTGCATCATGGCAGGTGCTTTGCAGAGCTCTTTGCGCCCTGGTTTGGGCCATGGTGCATGGGAGGTGGTGCAGAGGCTCTCCCTGCCCCGCGGGGGAGGCTGGGCTGGGTGTCTCGGTGGTGGTGCCGGGACAGAGCCTGCCTCTGCCCCGTCCCCTGGCACCGAATCGTCTTCCTGCATAAGGCAGCGCTGGCAGCTCCGGACTCGTCCCTCTGTGCGCTCCTCGGGATGCTGCATGAGGACCGAGCCCCGCCGTTAGGGCTCCTGCAGGATGGGGCAGCGGCAGAGCCCGTGGGGCCGTGCAGGGGGTTGTAAGAGGTGGTGGAGGAGGGCCGCCCTGGCCACGGCCCTGCTGGGAGAGCTGTGCTGGGGAGCAGCTGGATGGGAGACCTCTTGGGGCCCGAGCATGGCTTTGGGGCTCGTTTTGCATGTGTGGGCCGTGCCGAGCTGGCATTAAAGGCATGGATCCTTTGGGATGGACTGGGAAGAGGAAGCAGAAAGCAAAGTTTGGAGGGGATAGATCACTTTAGGGGTACATCTCTAAGTATGACTTGGAGTCACCTCAAAGGCTAAAGTTATTTCTGCCCTTCACCAGCTTTGCTGAGCAAGATGTGTTATTGCTTCAACCATACCCCAATTTTTCCTCCAGTTCAAAGGCTTGTTAATTATTTTGTTAATCGAGGTTTTCTGCTTTACAGTATTAACAAGGCAAATTAAAGCAGGAGTCTGCGGTGCCCAGAAAACATCTGCTCAACAAAAATGAAGCACTAAACAAAATGGGCCCCCCTCTGTGGCTTGTTTTCATCCGGCCGTGCCTGCCTTCAGGAGGGTCTGGGGAGGCTGCCCTCGCCCCTGGCGACAGCCCCAGCGTGGCACGTGGTACCACAGGGCAGATGTTCTTGCGCGGTGGTTTGGTTGTACCGCCCTCAGCCCTGTGCGCTGGAGTAGGACGGCGTCAGCCACTCTGTGGTCACGTTTTGACCTCGGTTTCAGCTCCTTTTTCCTTTCTAGGCTATTCTGAACAGTGGCGTTTTCACCCGAAAATGAGCGAGCGCTCCGTCTCCCCGTTTGCGGAGGCAGTTTTTCTTTTAGTGGACGTGTTGGTCTTAACCTCAGTTCTGGGATCTGCTTCCAGTTCACCTTTGTGTATTTGAGTTTCTTTTCCCATTGTCTTGTTTGGTTTTTTTTGTTTTAGCCGTGAGCGTTTAGGTTTCAAAACTGAATCATACTGTGTGGCCAGGATCTTTGTCGGCTCTGCCTTCGAACTGTCTGTTTATCCTTAAAAATCCCGGTGCTCTGCTAGCCCGGCCGGAGCGGTCGCTGCATTGCTTCTGCCACCTGATCTGAAATACGCTTAAAATGCTGCTATTGATTGTTTGCAAAGCTGTTCATGCAGTTAGTTTCGGGGCTTCCTCCCTTTTGTTTGCAAGTGAAAAAACCCCTATGCAGAAAATATTTGTGAAAAATAATTGTGGGTACTTGTCACCCTAATTCTCTGTACTCTCCTGAAAGTTTTTCCACAAATATGCGTGAAAATATATCTTTAGTCAAGTCTGCAGCCCATAAAAGGCAGACTTCTATCAGCTCGTCCAGCTTTTTATACCAGCAAAGCATTTTGGATACTTTTGAAGTAAGAAACCAATAAGAGTTTTTGATAGTTTTCTATGTTGATAATATGCATTTCGTAGCTCTCTCCAGAATGTTTGAAAACAAAATTCTTTCTCTCTTTGCTTATTAAGCTCTTTCCTTATCTGACAAAGTGGGGATAGCCTCCTCCTGTTTCTCTCGTTTAGCAGCTTCGGGAAGCGTGATGGAGTGTGTTGACTCTGGAGTTACTGGAATGGAACCAGATGCGGTAGATAAGGTATCTTATCTCCCGGAGGAGGATATAAACAGCCTTATTTCAGGGCATACTCCAGCCGCCAGTTAGGGCGGGAGCTGGGCGGGAATGGCTTTTCTCTGCAGGTTGCCTAGTTTTTTAATTTGTGTTATTTCCGTCTGTTCAGTTCGTTTTTCAGAGGTGAGATGTGAAATTGCACAGGCCCCTCCTCCCCTCCTACATCGTCAATTTTGGCAATGCTAATACTCTAGAACTGGTATTCTTTGGTTCCTGTTGTGTCTAAAACTAAATATGAACTTGCTTACAACCATCATAGATAACAGTCCCACTGGCTTCCCTGGGATTTACACCTAAATTCAGGGAATTCAACAGCAGAGGTGCATGCGCCTGTGTTGACCAGATTTCTTGAAGTCCTATATTCCTTATGGCATTCAAATATGGGAAGATCAAGGGCTCTTCCTGCATTTTAAACTCCCCCATGAGGAGCCGGGCCAGCCTGGGAGAATAGCACTCTCCGAGAAAAGAAGGCTGTTGCACAGTTTTGGTGCTTTGCTCTCCCAGATAATCAGCAAATGGTTTAACTAGTTCCAGCTCTTTAAATGGCTTAAAACAAGGAACCGTCTTTCGAAATTATTATGTCTCAGTTCATATCCAACAAATGTGTGGCTTTTATGATATTTTTACATTCAGAGCTTCCAAAAGCTCTCATAAAAGGAATTTCCAATATCGCAACCACCCTGCAACCGCAGAGGATTGTCCGTTACTAAAACACAGCAGAATGAAAAATCCGTCTGCTGGAAATTAAATCCTCTACTAGTTTGCGTGAACTCACACAGATTAATCACATCTTAGCTCGGCTGGAAAGATATCCGTGAATTATGTTCCTAGCTAAAAATGCACAGGGCTACACCTGTTTTTCAAAGGCACGGAAGAAAACTGCTCTAGGTGACTCAGTTACAAGTGGAGCAAGTTATTTTCAGTGCTGCCTCATAAAGAACAAAGGTAAGAACTAGAGAAACTGAAATCAGCCGGGGAGGGAAAATGATGTCATGCTGGATGGAACTTTGTACACGTTACTGTTTTTTAGCGGTGGGCACATCTGTGTGGCTTCACTGTGCTGTTGGTGGTAGGCGGTCTGGGAAGTCCTGGCATCTGTCGTTCCACCTGAGTGGCCAGCCCGGCCCAAGCCGCGACACAAGTGACCCACCCTTAGCTGGTCCATCTGGTTTTATCAAAGCCTCTGTTATGTGTGTTTATACGGTACACCTTGGTACCTGTGCGCAGTGTTAGGATGGAGGTGAACCTTGGATGCTCCAACACCAAACAGAGTGGAGAACACAGAGGAACGGGTGTGGTGCACGTGCGGGATGCGGTGGCCCTATGGGTAGACTAACTCTGTTGGTAGCTGCACTGGAGCAAAACTGGAATAAAGTTCATGAAACAACATGAAGCGCGCCTTTCAAGATAACCACGCAGCTGGCAAATAAGAGAGTGGGCTGGCAGTGAGAGAGGCTTTGTTCAGACCCTTGCGCTGGGTACCACCTGACGGTTCATTGGGCCGGACCTGGGAAATGGCTATGCTTCTTTGCAAAGCTTTAGTGAATTATAGTCATTTCTGTGTAGAAATGACATTTTCTCCAATAGAAGAAAGTACGTGAGGAGCTCGAGCTTGGCACCAGAGACGTCAAAAGGAAGTAACCGTCTGGCTCACCTGGAAGTATTTCTGGATTTGCGACTTTTCACAGCCCCCTGTATTTGATGGGATGGAGCAAGAACCAATGTTCTGAAATAGCTCAGTTACCACGGAGAGCGCGCTTCCAAATATGGGTAGAGCAAAGTTACAATCATTAGAGTTATAAAAAGAGCCTAAGACAGCATCTAATCTAAATCAGGTCTTGAAAAATTAATCAGTGATTGTCCCTATCATCAGTGGTAACGTCATCTCACTCTGAGTTCCTTTGATGCCCGAGATAAGCCTGACGTAAGAACCACAGATCTGAATTCAAATGGGGGGAATCAAGACGTTATTTCTAGCTTGATTTTTTCCCCCCTCAGTGTGAGCTATGGATATGTTTATTAGAAACTTGTTCTCAGCTTCCTTGATGGTAACTCAAAACTCCCATTGACTTGGTCTGCTGCCCACGCCTCTTTCTAGAAATTAACCTTTAGAAGGTTCATCAGCCAGATATTTTTAGCTGAGAAGGTTAAAACAACAACAAAAAAATCCCATCAGAGGTACTTTGGCTGTCCGCCCACATCTGCCCAGTCTTCCTGTCTGAAAGGAACCCCTTCTCAGGCCATCTGCTGCTTTCTTGCCCCGAGTACAACGCTGCAGCGCCAAGCCCCCGCTGACACCCATCACGGGCAGCCCCTCGCACCCAGCCGGGCTCTCCCACGCGGGGTGCAGGGGACCCCGACTCAGCTGGTCACAAGCTGTACTGGGCTGCCAGCAGCGCTCTCCATTTCCTCAGGGGTCCTAAAAGAGAAAAAGTTAATATATAACCGCAAGCACAAAAAAGTTACCGAGTGCCTGTGCTGTTGTTTATACATTTAGATACTGTGATTAAATTACATACATAATGCATAGTGTTTGTAATACATTATTAATAATAATAATACTGTCTTGTGTTATTCGGCTAGAAGAAGCATGCTCCGAGTGATGGTTCATTGGTCTATTCACACACAATTTTCATACATCTCTAAAGATTACCATTTTAACAGCTTTCTGTATGGATACTGCCAGGCAGTTACATTTAACAGTGCATAAATCTAATTCCCTCCGCACTCAATTTTCTCAGGCAGCAGAATCAATTTGAATCTGTCAGGATTTTATTCTAAAGTCTATTAATGCCTCCTGCCTTTTTCTGTATCCCCCCCCCCCCCATCTCTCTGTTAACAATCTCACTCTTTCATGAATTCATTCGGCTGCAGAAAAAGATGCCCGACTGATACAAACACTCTTTTATCTCTTTACAACGGAAACCTAATTAGGTGTGAAGGAGACACAAGGAAGGTCACAATTAGCCCTCCAGCAATAAAGGTTAACAGTTGTGAAATCCTATAATAATGCTGTTGAACTTTGTTATTATCAATAATGACGGCCTTTGACAAGGTCAAGTTCATTATTCTTAACAGCTATCACCGAGGCGCTCCACATCCCCACCTCGCCCCCTTCCCTTCCCTTCCCTTCCCTTCCCTTCCCTTCCCTTCCCTTCCCTTCCCTTCCCTTCCCTTCCCTTCCCTTCCCTTCCCTTCCCTTCCCTTCCCTTCCCTTCCCTTCCCTTCCCTTCCCTTCCCTTCCCTTCCCTTCCCTTCCCTTCCCTTCCCTTCCCTTCCCTTCCCTTCCCTTCCCTTCCCTTCCCTTCCCTTCCCTTCCCTTCCCTTCCCTTCCCTTCCCTTCCCTTCCCTTCCCTTCCCTTCCCTTCCCTTCCCTTCCCTTCCCTTCCCTTCCCTTCCCTTCCCTTCCCTTCCCTTCCCTTCCCTTCCCTTCCCTTCCCTTCCCTTCCCTTCCCTTCCCTTCCCTTCCCTTCCCTTCCCTTCCCTCCCCTCCCCTCCCCTCCCCTCCCCTCCCCTCCCCTCCCCTCCCCTCCCCTCCCCTCCCCTCCCCTCCCCTCCCCTCCCCTCCCCTCCCCTTCCCCTTCCCCTTCCCCTTCCCCTTCCCCTTCCCCTTCCCCTTCCCCTTCCCCTTCCCCTTCCCCTTCCCCTTCCCCTTCCCCTTCCCCTTCCCCTTCCCCTTCCCCTTCCCCTTCCCCTTCCCCTTCCCCTTCCCCTTCCCCTTCCCCTTCCCCTTCCCCTTCCCCTTCCCCTTCCCCTTCCCCTTCCCCTTCCCCTTCCCCTTCCCCTTCCCCTTCCCCTTCCCCTTCCCCTTCCCCTTCCCCTTCCCCTTCCCCTTCCCCTTCCCCTTCCCCTTCCCCTTCCCCTTCCCCTTCCCCTTCCCCTTCCCCTTCCCCTTCCCCTTCCCCTTCCCCTTCCCCTTCCCCTTCCCCTTCCCCTTCCCCTTCCCCTTCCCCTTCCCCTTCCCCTTCCCCTTCCCCTTCCCCTCCCCTCCCCTCCCCTCCCCTCCCCTCCCCTCCCCTCCTTGATGGAGTCTTGGATGATTACACTTCTAACTTAGACACCTCAGGAAAATACTTAATAACGCTTAACAGTAAGTGTTTAGCTTATAGAAAGTCACACCGCAAAATGTGTATTAAGGGTAGAGGGCCAGAAATACCAAATATCTGATGTACGCGCACAAAAAAAAAAGTTACAGATGAGCATAGATGTTTAATCCTCTCACTTCTACCACCTCTCAGGGAAGAGCCGTGTTTTCTCAAGTAAGATAGCGTTGTACCATGACAGGCAGCATTTGCTGCCTCCTGCCAGGGCTCCAGGTAATGCTGCACTTGGACTTCTGCTGACATTAACCCATATCCCATTTAGTATTTAAAAATATTTGTAACTTTTAAAATATTCTGTCTGACCAGCCCGCTGGAAAAATATCAATAAACCGGGATATTCTTGAGGTTATTTAGGCCTTCTAGAAAGGACTGGGTGCTTGCGCAGACGGTTGTAGGCTTTCAAAAGCTTGTGTGAGCAGCACCCACAAGTACAGAAGCGTGACGACGTCCCTGCTGCCCGCAAACTCCGGGGGTCGCGCAGTGCTTGACAAGAAAAAACATGTGCCGCGAGTAGTTCCTAACTCGTGATTCAAGGCTGAAGTTCAAACCGCGCTTTCAGAGAGTGCAGACACAGATCACCGGCCGCCTTAAGGATGTTCTTCCCGTTATCTTGCTTCACTGACTCCCTGCTTCCAAGTGCACCGAACGCTCAGAGGCCCGTTTGAAGCTGGTGTGAGATGGTGCTGCCCCGCTGCTGTTTGTGCGGATTTACACCAGCTGAGGGTCCGGCTGAATAAACACCGCGCAATTGAATGAAAATACCTGAATGTGCAGACAGTGGGAAAAGGGATAATAGAGGCCAAAGTTGCTGAGCATCTAAACCAGATGCCAACAGCTGTACCATCATTAAGCTAAAAAACAAACAAAAAAAAAGGGAATCAACAACTTGCCAGGAAAAAAATATTTACAGTTTGATATTCCAACTTGAAAAGCAAAAGTAAAATTTGCTAACGCCGTCCCTGATGCTTTTAACCTCCAGTTCCGAGAGCAGCAGAATATTGCCTCCCGAGCACAGACGGTGAAGGCACCTTGTAACGGACATTGTGATGAGAATCCTCCTGACTGTACGACCGATGAGACGTGCCCCTCGGATGTATCTTCCACATGACTGCACTCTCCGGCGCCCTCCCTTTGACAGAGCAGACAATACGCAAAAACTTGCAGAAAGGACACGTTACGGCAGAAAATTGGGGCCTTTGTTCGTTAAGTGATTCAACTATAGGAGGAAGCTGTTCAGCCTCCCAGTTATCCTCGTAGCAGTCACCGGGCGTTTATCTTGCTCCTGTTCCTGTATCGCCATTCCTATGCGGTTGGTTGGAACTTTGATTTGTATAAGGCAGCAGATTTTTTATTTATAAAGCCAAGGACATGTCCTTGTACTTCAGCGAGAAATTTAGTGAATGATTGACATTAAACGGCAATTTTATCAAAATATCGATTGGAAAAGTTCTTATGCTCCCATCGTATTGTATAGATATATCTAATAGCGGCTCTGTGCAGCCAGTGCGATATGTTGCTTGCCAGAGTAGAAAATGATATATTAGCCATCTGGGCAACGGGCCCAACCCTGGGCAAGATTAGTGCTTCAATTAGCTGTTGATAGCATTCCATTAGAATATTGGTTTCAAAGAATACTAAACAAGAATGTTGTGCTTTGATTTTCAGATTTAATTACTTCCATCAGGGCTATAAATGAACTCATTAGTCTTAGTGGCTCTAAAACCTAGAGACAATAGAATGTTATTGCTATTGTTCTTATGGTCTGTGCAAACATTACTTTCAAAGCGCTCTTAGGGGTGGCCGTCAGCCTCTCCTCCCGCCCTGATGCAGCTGGCTGGTGACCCCGCAGAGCAGCTCCGGGCTCCACGTGAGCTCGGGGCCCTTACTGCGCTCTGCTGTGGGGGCGCAGTGCCTGGGAGCAAACGGCAGCTTTATTTGGGGGGGTCATTATATACAGAGAAAGTTACTGAGGATTAAATTTCCGCCTCGGCAGTACTTGGCTTCTTTTCTTTTCCAACTGTCTGTTCTCTTTTTCTTTCTTTCCCCTCTACCTTTCTTTCCCCTCTACCTCGTAATTTGGTTTCAGGTTTGCCAGGGCTTCTGAGGATTCTTGAGGCTTTTTTTTTTTTTTTTTTAATCCAGTGTATCAGGATTTAATGACACATTTTTCCCTAATTTTGCAAAAGAATATTCCTTTTTGTTTGACTTTTTTTTTTTTTTGTCTTTGCCTTTTCCCCTTGACCTAAGAGGGCGGTGCACTGTGTTCCACAAACACCGGGTTCTTTGAACATGATTCTTGCCCTGTTCCTCCCAAAATAGAAAGAAAAAAAAAAAAATGCATGGAGAAGAGGAGTGCAGATGCTGACAGTCCCTGTAGCCCTCCCGCCCCGCGGCACTCCCGCCGAACCCCGTACAGTGCTGCCATTAGTTCTGCAGCGTATCACGGCGTTTGTTAAAACCTTAAATCTCACAGAGCTTTCTTTAATCTGAGGTGAACTTTACTTGGTAAAAGTCCCTTTGTTTTTTCTGGTTTCTTTCTTCTGCAGAGGAAGGATGCCGTGTGTAAATAAAGGATATGATGCTCTGCATCACTGACATTTATTAAATTAAAGCTGTAATCAGTACAGTATGTCTTAACCATAATATTAATGTGGCTGAAACAGTAAATGCTATCATGTTTAAAGCCTGACACCTGTTTTGTGTTACCATCTGGATAGTTATTGCATTTTTCATTTTAATAGAATATTCTTTGATGAAATCCATAACTCAGTTGCAATTTTTAACTGCCAACCCTGCATAAATCTCAGCATATGATTCAAAAAGCCTATTCTCAGATCTTAAAGAAGTTTCTCCTCAATTTTGAGAGACTGTTGGGACAAAG
Source organism: Vanellus vanellus (assembly GCF_965231255.1). Classification (NCBI taxonomy): domain Eukaryota; kingdom Metazoa; phylum Chordata; class Aves; order Charadriiformes; family Charadriidae; genus Vanellus; species Vanellus vanellus. The sequence continues at coordinate 9,524,885 of NC_138921.1, forward strand.
CCGGGAATATAGGGAAGTGAATAAAAATGATGAATCCTTTGACATCACTCGGGATTTTACCCTTGATTTACAGCCAGCAAGCCCTCTGCAGTTTGGAAGAACAGCGTGACTCTGTCTTTTTTAGGCTTCTGCTGGTCCCATACCTCTTTCCCCTTCGCCCTCTCTGCCCTGCTGTTTGCTGGGAATCTGCAGCGGGAATGCCAGCGTTCACAGGGCTCGTAGGCAAAGCGAAGGAGAAGGGGAAAGCACCGGGGGAGACGGAGCTGTACGGGGCACAGCCCAGCCAGGAGGCAAGAAGACATCCCTGCCGAGTCTGCTGGAGCGCAGAGCCCCTGGTGGAGTCAGCCAGACTTTGGATGTGAGCTTGGGTCATTTTTCCTAAGTGCTTTCCATGCCATTCTCAGTAGTTCTGGAGCCATTTTCAAGTGTTTAAAAATAGAATGGTGTCTCTCGCGCTTTCCCTCTCTCCCCCTCCCCTTGCATTTCCCGGCTTCGGGGGAACAGTGTGATGGATGTGTTTGTTTTTCTGGGTCTGTTATGCTGAAGAGATGGACAGAAAGAGTGGGGAGTCTTCCTCCATGGCCACTGTTTTGTCTAGCAAGATTTCTGTTCTCCAGGGTCAGCTCCCATAAAAGCTAAACTACTTCTATTTTTAGGACTATTTGGACTAGAGAAAATCAGGCGGATTATACACAGTTGTCAGAGTTTCTGTCAGCAGATGAAAGCAAGATCGCTGTTGGCTTCTGGCGAGTATTTCTAACCTGGTCCTGTTCTGCTCCTGCTTTCCTGGGGGATCCTGCCCCAGCGGCGCTCCTGCAGTCAGAGCTCACAGGTTCCCATCTCGCCCTGGGCGAGTCGAGAACTGCCGCGCTGGGCTGCCAGGAGGGACTTTGCCTTCTCCTGAGCCCAAGCCCGATGGTTTCTTGAGCTGGTGCTCACAGGGCGTTTCGTATCTAGCGTATGCTAAGCAGAAGTGAGATGTGCTGTGTATTCGTAAGGAGTGATCTTACCGAGAGTGGGAGAGGACCATGAAGACAATGCAAATACCGAAGTCCTGTGCTTAGGCTGTCCTAACTTAGCAATAGCGCAGACCTTCCCATCAGCCTGCTCAGACTGGCGGCAGCCTCGGCCTTGGAGGATGACACAAGTTGAACTGAGTGAATGAATTAGCAGAGCTCCTGCGGAAGGTTCATCAAAGACCTCGGTTTTAGTGTTACCAGCCAGAGGTTTGGGCAGCATTATCCTAAAAATCCTGAAAAAAATGAGAACGAACCCAGACTCTAATGGGTTGTCACGTTTGATATACAGATAAACACCGCCTGCTTTCGGTGTGTCACAAATCATGCGAGACCGAGGAATAAATGACAGATGTTGAAAATGAAGGCTTTTTCTTCGACATTCGGTTGCCTCCAGCCAGTCTGCTGCTGCTCCTGAGCCTCGTTCAGCCCCAGAGCACGGCTGCAGCCCAGCACCGACTGGTGTTGCTGCTCGGGGACCTCTCCAGTGAATTCACTCAAGAGCTCCTGTTTCGTAACGACAATACAGCAGTGGTTTATTTGAAGGCTGAGCCAACTCTGTATCAAAGCCAAATATGTCTGGCTTGGCACCATGAGCTAGCACCGGAGCCAAGCAGCTGGAGCAGACTCTACGTGTATTTAAAAGAACAAAACCAGAGAGACTCTTAAGTTATCTCCTGTAAGAGGTCAATCAGAGTGCCAGAATGCTGTGCCAGGTTTTGCATCAGGCTGGTCTATCCCTGCATACCGACAGACCCAACTTCCAGGCTTAGGCATGATTGTCCTCCCGATTTCCCACCTCCCCCTCTGGCTTTCTGCTTACTGTTTGCTAATTGCAGGAATTACACCCCTGCAAAGCGTTAGTATCTTGCCCTTTTGCTCACCTTTTTTCTTGTTTTGGTCCAGATCATGTTCTTTGCAATCCACACCAGCACAAGGAAAAGCACTCCAGGATTTTCCGTGTGGACCTGTCTCGAAGCTGTGTCTATCTGAGAGCTAAAGGGGTGACTTCTCCTGTCGCACAAAGCAGCAGCAATGATTCTTTGGCCTCAAGATTTCAGCCATATTCTGTGACTCCAGGGATCTGCGGCTGGTCCGCCGGCTCCACTGAATGGTGGCCGAGAGGATAATTAACAATTATCGAGGCTGTGGCGGAGAGGCGGTGTTCTCGGAGCTCAAGGCTGCTGATGGTCTTCTGCATCCGGCACGTGGAGAACCATCCTCCCCTGAAAACCAGACACACTACAAGAGCAGAGAGGGCTCTAATGGGGATGCTCATAAGCGGGACAGTTGACTGTAGATGTCTGCTCTGCTTTATCCATCTCAGAGCTTGCCTCCCCTGCTGCAGGGGTAGCTCAGCTCTTTGTGGAGCACCTGCTGAGATGTTGTGTTATATGGGCCAATATACTGAGGCTACATCTGCAACGCCCCGAGCAGAGGTGTGCCATCACCTGAGCGACATCTTAAGAGTACACTTTCCACTCTAGAGTAGGGATAAGCACAATTACTTTGGGGTTTTTTTACCCTTCACTCACCTGCTACTTTTGCACTACATCCATTTGCTGCTGGGCTAAGATCAGGACAGAGCTGTCAGGAAAGTCTTGTCTTCCCGGCCCAATCCAAGAGGTTCAAGCCATCTTGTGAGACACCTGCCCTATTGAGAAATTCAGGTTTTCTTAGTTAGAAATATTTATATTTGAGTGACCCTGAAAGGGTTTGTTTTCATTCAGGGTGTAATTCGTCACTAATTTAACCCCTTTTCCTTGAACTAGGATGTGTTCAGATGCTGGATAAGATGGATCTCTTCCCCCCCTGGGCCCAAGAAATGCTTCAGGTCTCTGTCTGAACCAAGGGCTGAGAATGAGAAGGAATCATCCTGGATCACAAGCTATTATGAACCCAAGGCACACTTTTTCTTGTCTAATTAACAATTTTACCCATATTAAATCCACATGTGCTCATAACACACCACAAATGAGAAATCTGGAAACCCATTTTCAAAGCACTTTCCATTATGCAAGTAGCAGGAGATGTACCGTAGCTTTTCAGTAAATTGGTTGGTAAATTGTTTTCTTTCTCTTCTTTACTGCTATAACAAAAACATGTTAGCTTTAGGTCTCCAATTTTTTTTTTTTTATTATTTGTTTACTTAGTTGTGCTCCTACCTATTAGCTTGAATCAAGGAAATAACCCAGATAAACATGTTTGACCTGAAAACAACTGCATGAATAAAGGGTAAAACCTATTTACTAAGTAAATCATAGAGAGATTCTGGTGGCGAGGTGAATCGTCACGTCCAGTGGTCATTCATACTCTCTTGCTTCAACACATGTGACTGCTCAAACCGCTCTTGATTTTGTGCAAAATATCCCGGGGAAGTGCTCAGCTGCCAGCTCATTCCTTGCCCTGGATTCGGAAGGGAATTGAGGTGCGACCTAGTTAAAGGTAATTACCTCTCACCCGTTTCTGTACTTGCTGAATTGCCTGTGAGATTCACAGCCCTTGAAATGAGAAATCTGAGCCCTTTGCATAAAATGTTTGTTCAAGACTCTTTATGATGAGGGAATGTGATTGAATCGGAGCCCCGGCGAAGGTGGGCTGATCTCAGCGGCGCCGTGATAATATTGCATCAGATGAAGTCATCACTCCGTACTGCTGCTGGAAAGCTGATGTCCACCTACAGCACAGACAGACGTTGAATGGGTGACTCTGTCTCAGCTTCGTTAGGAACCAGCTTGAGTCTCTTAGCCGTTTCTGCAAAGATGATGTGCAGGCAAGGAGGAGAAATGCTGGTGGCTGAAGACATTATTTCTGCATGGGAGAGACAGCTCAGGAGGCTTCTGCCTCCTCTCACACGGGTTTTACTCCCCTTTCCTGGGGAGCTGATGTGCGAGTGAGGAATTCCTGCGCTGCACTGATTGCGCGTGGAAGCGGTAATAACGCGGGTCCAGCTGCGAAGGGCCGGACGCACGGCTCAGGCTGACAGCACATGAACGCAGCCCGAGTTTCTAAGCAGAAGCAGATGGCTACTGTGAAAGAGGCAAACTGTTGCCAGCGGAGGCTGAGCTGGGGGCAACCCGTATTCTTTAGGGGAGCGGGGGTGCGACAGTCTCATGCGAGTACGTCGTGATGATGGGTGGAAGCTCACAGGGAGCGGGAAAGCCTTTTGCTGCAGAGCTCTTGGTCAGGGCTCCTTGGCCGACTCCTTTCTCGGGCACAGCGGGACACCGCAGGACAAGGGGCAGGAGCAGACCTTTTGTCTCGTGAGCTGCTGCCCGGGCGCAGGAGGAGCGGTTGCTATGCCGCGTGCGCTGCGGGCATTCGTCTTACCCGGAACGCTTGCGTTGAATAATGCAGAGCGGAGCTGCGGGGGCTGCAGAGCGCACCGGGCACGTCTCTGCCCTCCTGCCCCAGCCAGGAAGGGAGGAGAGCTTTGGGGAGCGCCTTACGGGGGTTACCCCCGGCGTTTGCAAGGCTTGAGCTGTCGGAGCGGTCCCGTGCAATCCTTGGGTTTGCTCTGCCACTCCTGTTCAAATCCAGGCCAGTGTTCCTTTGTGTCAGCTCAGTTTTTTTTTTTTTTTTAAAAAATCACACCGGTAGGTCATCCACGTGGAGCGATCCAGCACTGGGGCTGGGTGAGCGGCTGAACCCACGTCTCCCCTCGCGCTGGTCTGGAAGCACAGTCTTCAGATTGTTGCTTTGGCAGATAAATGAAAATGTCACCGGCCTTGGCTGCGGTGCTTAGTAGGTGAAATGCCCTCCCAGAGTTCCTTATTCTGGCAACAGTGGGCTTTGAATGATCCCGCAGGCATGCGCAGGAAAATATAGGAAGAACGTGTGTATAGGGGTCGTTGTGCCTATTATCTCTATATAGGTAGCGTTGTGTGTATTATCTATGTTTGTTTAGCTGAAGTAAGACGGGCATTAACATTCTGCTTCAGTCTTAATTAGTGGCTGATAAAAGCACAAGGTGATACTTAACAGTCTTGACAGTGTAATTTATCTAAAATTTCCTAATAATACGGTTGCAGCAGTCTTGGAAGGGCTGCTTTAATGACTTTCACACACTTAAGGTTTGGTACCAACAATATCCAATATGTTGGTTGCTTAGGAAACAAAATTAAACAAAGCCAAACGCATTTATTTCTCCCCCTTTTTACTGCACAGAGGATTATCTCGCTGCAATATTTTTCTCTATTAAATGCCTAAGCTTTAGGTGTTTATAAGAATGAAAAAAAACCCAAACCCTAACAATCCAGATCCCCTATTAAATCAGCAGATGGCTCCCAGAGCCAAATTAGGGACCTGCGATAGAACAATAAAAGCTCTGCTTTATACGGTGCACATGCTCAGAGTTGGCAGTGTTAAATGAGACCTCCGTGCAATCTGCTCGGAGAAACGGCCTTACTGGCATTGACCTCCTCCTTTGTATAATTCAACACTGTCATCAATTGCAATTGCACAGACGGCTTTGCAATGCAGCAGACCTTGTATGGACCGACTTTCCCAATATTTGTTTAAGATGAACTGTATAAACTTGTTGTTAGTAGCCAGCCAGGGTAAGGGAGATAACAGTGTTTGTGTTCGGCTACATAAAACCCGGCACCGGGGCAAGGTGCGCCGGGCACGTTCCCCGCAAATGCTCTTGTTTCGGGGTCCGCTGCTGATCCCGCTGAAGGCAAAAGTGAAACTCCCGGCAGCTTAAGTCGGGGCGAGAGCGTGTCTTGTCTGGGTTGTGCGGAGCTTCTGAGCTCAGGATGGCCGAGCTACTAAATTTACAAGGTTTTTAAAAAGTCTCTGAATCCACCTGAGAAATGCAGGCAGCAGCACAGAGCTGCAGTGGGGTCTGACTGATCTCATCTCCGTTGTACGTCTGTGCAGTCCCGCTGATTTTGTTGAGTCTCAGATCTGCTTTTCAGCAGCTTATATGGTGTGGGGACACGGCCCTTTTGGAGTGTGTTCTCAGGCCTGCCGCTGAGCCGCGGTGCAGGCTGGGGGAAATTTTGCATCTCTTGCCTTGCCACGCTCCCACCGGCAGCATCGGAACAGCAATCTCAGCTCGCACTGGGGAATGTTCCGTGGTGGGTAAATAATGTCCCTGCGGAGTCGCTTCTCAGCCAAAAGGTTGCCCCGTGCAGCGATGCCCTTCTCGGGAAATAACGGGAGTCAGTAAAGCGGATGTCTGATGGGGAGTCACTAATACTGGTAACTGGAGCGCCCGATCAGAGGTCGAGGAAAGCACCCCAGCATCTGCACGTATGGAAACCTTTCTTAAGCAATTAAATTAATTTTTGCTGCTTGATCATTATTTCTTACTACTTAAGACTGACCAAGGAAATGGAATTCTTCAGTGAGCTGGCTGTAGACTTCTCCCCCTTAACCAAAGTCCTTCCAGGGGCACGGTGCTGATTTACACATATGAGTAACAGAAAGGGCAAATGGTTTGTATGGGACAGTTGCCTCGCCGTCGCTCTGTCGCGATTCCCCGACGGAGGGGATGTGCAGGCAGCCAAGCGCGGGCAGGGACGGGAGCCTGCCCGCGGGCGAGACAGCGCCGAAGGGCACCGTGGGCTCCGGTTCCCACCGAGGCTGCGAGCTGTGCTTTCGGGGGCCGGCGTTCATCGGCTGCGTTCTCACGGAGGGCTGCTCATGCTGGTCCCGCAGGATGTACCTGAAAGGTGGCCGTGGATCCTGGTGACAGCCCCGGAGCTCCGGGCCAGGCCACCAGCACTAATTACCGCAGTTGAGAGCGGTCAGGGCTCCAGAATGAAGTTGTTTGCAGAACAAAAACTGTCTTGGAATTTCCAAACCTAACTTTAGCTCGAGGACGGGGGGAAACAGTCCCGTCATTAAAACCACATTGTTTCTTTCAGTTGATAATTAAAAAATGTCTGGGTTTTCCCCAAAAGCCTGGGATAGGGAGGAGTGAGGAAAAAGCCCCGGAACAGCAAGGCTGATGGTAGGTAACGTATGGGCACTATTTCATTTTTCATTGAGTTTGTCTTTTCTTTCCCTGCTCTCTCTCTTCCTCCCCACAGTGCCTCTGCATTGATTTTTCACTCGGCCTGTTTATAAATGTTTATAAAGCATTTAGGGAGCCTTGGGAAGAAAAGGACTCTAAGTACTTAGTAGAGGAAAAACTTAAACGCCGGGCTGCTATATTCTTGCTGACACTGGGCAGTATTTTCGTGCCGTGCTCGTCCTGCTCCTCGGATGGGGTGGTGCTTGGGTGGGGACGATTAAAGCGGGCAGAATCTTAGTGCAGCCCCTCTGCCCCCTCTGCAGCCAGCGCTGCAGGAGCAGGAGGGCTTGAGACAGCATTAGCATTTACAGCTCGAGCAAAACCAACACACCAGTAAAGGAGACAAGCGCACATTATTCCACACTGTTTGCTTTGGGCAACGAACTTGATTTTCACGTGAAATACTAAATGACCTCCTTGTCTTCCTTCCCACCCACTGCGTGAAGTCTTCTTGATGAAATCCGAATGGAGATGTTATTAAGCCAATAAATACATTTATTGGTACTATCGTGCTGTTCATTAGAGAAATGAAACCAATCAGGGTCTTCATTTAAACTGACGGAAAAGACGCAAGAATTATATCCCAGGCATCCCAGTGCTTGCCATACCTGGAGCGTTAGTGCAGCAGCAGTCCTGCCCTCTCGTTAGCGTGTCTCCCTCTATGCTGTACGGCTGGGTATTTCTATTTCCACATACCACTTTAGCAACCTTACAGCATCCAGCCACATGACCGTGTCCTCAATGAGGACAGAAAACTGCATATGTGAAGGTGGACGTCACCTCTGCCTTGCACAGGTGCAGGAGGTTCCACAGAGCACTGGAGGAGAAACGTTCCATCTGTTTTGCATCAAACACTAGTGCCGCTATAAGCTTTTAGCGTTATTGAAAGGTAAAACATTCACTGCTTAAAAAGGGATGAGGGAAATCCTGAAAAAGGTATTTTTTTTTCAGTTTGACATCCCTGTTTGCCCCTCATCGTCCTTCTTAAACGTATCAAACGGGGCATCTTTGAAACCACCGAGGCTTGGCTGATGCTCCGTTCCCCACCCCTTTTCACCCAGCTTCATCCAATTCCTCACCAGTGACCTGACGGCTAATTAGGGAATCCTCCGTTTCGTTCCTGCTTGAGGATGCTGCCTTGCATTGCTGCTCTGACACCTGCTGACCCGGGCCCCTCTGCTCACGGAGGTCAGTGGGGCAGAAATGAGGGAAGCAGCCAGATGCCCGTGTTGGAGCTGAGGGGGGTGAAGGGGCGCAGGCGAGACAGCGAAAGCCCGCGTTCCTCCTGCTCCCCTCAAGTCTGTGTGCAGTGTGGATGCGTGCCACAACCAGCGCTGGGTAAGCCGTAATGGAAGAGGCAAAGTGCCCTCGGCGTGTTTTGAACCTCAGCCGGTGTAATATTCCAACGTGGGTAGAGGGTGTCTCAACAAGGGGGGAAGCTAAAATGAGACTCACGGCAATTCCCGTCTGCTGCTGTATGTTGAATGCTCATTTTTTATTCTTTGAAGGTTTAATTTTAGCAAAGGGCCGTTTGTCTAACTTCTGCTGATCGCTCTGCTTGAACGTTATGAAGTTCTGCTCTTTAGAGCACAGTGTTGTATGGGAGGCGTGGATGCTGAAGGTGCCCGGATAATTAGACTGCTCAAGCTAGGGGATGACGGAGAAGCCACCGCTTCTCAACCACAGTGGGTGATTGTATGTTACGGATCTGCTTATAACTGTTCCATGGGGAAAGTTAGCAGAGTCGGTATCTTTTATAAAGCAGTTTTCCAAAGGAAGCTCTTTTTCTGCTGCACTTGAAATGTTTTGCAGGAAGGTGTCTATTTCAAAGATGTTTTGGCAGAAAACTTTGGAAAAGGCTATTTGTTTTGACTCCTTTGTTTTGTTTGAGGTGTTTTTTTCAGTGCTTCGGTAAAGCGGTTGCCTGTTTCTAGACAGAAGCGTTTTGAAATTTTTGTTCTGCAGAATGACTTGAGGTTTTGTTCTCATTCAGAGTTGCAGCACCCTTTGAAACGTCAGGGTACTCGGTAGGCTTGGAATTCATCCCACTCCAGGTAGTCTTTTTTTTTTTTTTGGCAAGTGCTGTCTGTAATTGCATCTTCTTTCACGTCCGTGGGTCTTTAGCTTGGCCCTCGGTTGTGAGAATTTGTTTGCTAGTGTGCCTACGGAACGGGTCTTCCGATCTGGGAATCGCGTGGGTTTAGTTATTTGAGCAATTAAGTTTTGCTTGCAAAAGGACAAGTCGTATCAAATGCAACACTCCAAGAATTTTGATAGGCTGGTGCTGGGCTGGGCCTTCACAGTGTGTCCGGTACCAAATGGCTCGGTTCGGTTCGGTTCTTAACAAAATTTATGGAAGAGGGCTGGGACCTGCGGCGCAGGCAGGGCCCGCGGGGCTGTGGGAATGGGGAACGCTGGTGGAGGAGGGCGTTATTTCTGGAGGATGAAGAGCTCCATCCGAGATGGAGCAGCAGGGGTAGGCATCCAGACCGAGAGTTTGTGCTCTAGACGGACGTTGGCTGTTTTCCGCGCGAAAGCCTCGGAGAGGAGACATCTGCATGGGCAGGGGCGGAACCCGGGGCAGGGGGGTTACGTTCCAACCAGGGCGTCTTCCTGGACCACCTCGCTATTTGCTGACAGCAGCTAGCGTGCTGTCACCGCGGAGAAGTCCTTTTTGTGCACGCCTTAGGATGACAGAGATGACAAGTCGTGGGTATTCTGGTGGGTGGGATTGGGGAAGCCGTGCTGGCGGGAGGCGGAGAAGGGGCGGCCGTCCCGGGCCACCAGCGCAGGGCAGCCGGGACTCCCCTCGGGCTGCGTTCCGTGCTGCTGGCCCCGAAGGGCAGGACACGGTGCCCTTGAGATCCCAGGGGTTCCTTAGACTTTCATATCGTGGCTGTATTCTGATAAACCAATAAAGCTCGGAATTATTGTGGTTTGGATAATCCGAAGCTTGAAAACAGCTAGGCTTACACAGTCAATAAAGCAAAACTGTCTCTTCAGCGCTGCACTGAGGAGGCTCTGAAGAAAGACACACAGAGAACCTCTCCACTAATATTAAACTGATTTGGCCATTTTTATTCTATAAAGGAGGCTGGTTATGAGATTTAAAAAGACTCATATATCATGCTGCCTCATTAATTTTCCATTTGGGCTCAGCTGTCAGAGGATACCATATTAAACTGCTGCCTGGAGTAGTCTTCGGTGGCAGAGAAATGATGTTTGATACCCTTTGCATTTCACACAGTCCGTATAAAAGGTCTCCTTGATTTGCCATCCCTATTATTTTCTGTCAGAGAACCCTACACGGCCTCTCCAAAATAATATCGCCTCTCCAAAACCCTGAAGGTCTATTTGTGGTTTCCATGGTGACAAAATGACCCATAATATTCTTTGACTACTTCAGTAAATGAAGAACACAACTGGGTCTTTGAAGTATAATAGATTTTTTTTTTTCTTTTCCTTAAGAAAAGACATACTTGTGAGCTCAAAAAGGGGGAGGAAAAAAAAAGGATGAAAAAGATATTAAGGGAAGAGATTTGGCTTGTAACTCAAAGGGCTTTGTGTCAGCAAGTACAGCAGACAGCACTTGTTGAAAAATAGACCTTGAGCCATCTGGTACCACAACAGAAGTGGGATATAGCCCTCGTGATGACTGAGATGAAGGAGCTTTTGCTGTAACTCATTTTTACAATAGCTGCGCTACTTAATTCCGAATTCGGTGACACGCGGGGCCGGGCGCTGCAGGTGCAAGCGTGTGGTTAAAACATTTTCTCGCAGGAACTGTCAAAACCCTGCTCTGCGCTGCGTAGGAGGGAGGATGGGATTTTCCAGCGGCGCTGGCCTGGGGGAGAAGTGGGTGGGAAGGAAGCAGCCAGGCTTTTCTCAGGGTATTTGTAGGCTTGGTGGCAGAGGCAGGTTTCCAGCTGTAGCACCGCTAACGATGCGCCCGCGCGGAGGGCAGGCGCGGGGCAGGGTGCCTGCTGTCTGGAGCCCATGCTTGCTCGTCTGCTCTTTCCTCCCACCGCCCCGGGACTGTCCGGGCTATTTGGCCTGCAACCTCTGCAGGGCAGAGAGCATCCCTAACCGTGTGATGAGCCGTAGGACCCGCGCCTCTCGGCTGCTTTGCGTAGAACCGGTGAGAGGTTTGTAAACTGCTTAGTTTTGTGAGAGCTGCTCCCCCAAGCGTGCTCTGGAAACAGGTTTTTAAACAAAACCTCATCTTACAGGTGAAGAAACCGAGATAGAAAGCAGAAAACCGAGCCCAGCGGAGCACGGCAGAAGCTTTGCTGGGTGCACTGGGGAGGAGAGTGCAGGGCTGCTCGTTCCTCCCCCGGGGTACTTGGGGATAATGCCGTTTCTTTTGATGAGCTATAATTCCGTTTTCTTTAGTACGCGTTTCCAGCTTGTCCGGCGATGCTGTCCACGACGGTGAGCTGCTGGCCTCATCATGCGCTGGGGCCAGAACTGGGTAGTCATTCAGCTCGGAAATCCGGAGCGAGGATGATTAAAATGCCTCGGGGTACTAACGGTGAGATTCCTGGACTGCGGAAGCAGGCGCTTCCAGGTGGTTGAGGTTAGCCCGGGTAGGGGAATTCCCAACCTCCGAGCACTGCGGGGGGGGGGGGGGGGGCTGCACTGCGGAGCAGGAGAACTCGGGATGTTCCCAGGAGCCTGTCAGTCATTCCTGCTTCTGGCGTTAATCGAGCTCTTCTTGTGGTGTTTCTGGCCCTTTGGGTGTGTTCTAGCGCTTTACCTCCCAGTCCTGGATGAAAAAGGGAAGGACGAAGATGACTAAAACTTGAAATGTAATTCCAGAGTGTGCTGGTGGTTTGCAGATGTCCCCGAAATGACTTTAACAGCTCCTCCTTCCAAGTATGCTGGAGCTGCAAGGGGGGACCGAAGTCTGGTGCAATTTGTTACTCACTACTTACCTTTCATTTTGGTGTTTTTCTAGTTTGGATGGGGTTTTCTCTTTTTGGCATGAAAATAAATTAACAATAACTTAAAAAAACCCCAAACCAACATACAAAACCATTTGTATGACTGGCTGCTTGCTTAACACAGGACTGTAATTGAGGCAACTTAAGTAATATAAAGAAAGAAATAAATGGGGGCAAGATTAAGCCAAAAACCAGTCTAAACCCACGTTTACCCCCAGCCTTGACAATTTGCGGCAAAACCTTTCTCGGTTCCTCTGCTCCTTACACGTGCGTGCCTTTGGCAGGGATGATTGAAGTCTCTGCTGCTTCCCCTCTAATGTGAACAAAGCCCTTTAGAGCCCTATTCTAGTTTCCTCTTAGCATCGTATTCGGCTTCCTTTGGGACTGGCCTTTTACTGCCCACAGCCCACCTTCATCCTGTTAGAGGGCCTGCAGAGAGTTACTAAGTTAAACATCATAAATCCCACTATAAATGATTACACAGTGCTTTTCACTAACAATCTTCTATGGGGATATCAAGCTCGATAGAAGCATAAATCATTTAAAGAACATCTGCCTAATGAGGGGTAACCTGGAACTGCTTCCCCGAGCCCGAGTGTACCAAGGGGGGGAAAAAAAAAATGTAGGCAATCAGAGCATTTTCGCTAGTGCCTGCTGGACACAAGTGGCTGATTTCTGTTGTCCCAACTATGCCTTGCTGGACACGTGGGACTTTTCCACGTTCCCTGACAGCGACGTTTGCTTTGCCTGCAGCCCATGGCACAAGAATGAGGGATATAAGCGTAGTTTAGCGCGTGTGGTTGTAAAGAAAGTCTAACAATGTGTCTAGACAAAAAGTTCTACAGAGGCAGATGAGGCAGAAGAGGAAACACAAGCAGGTGGTTTGGAGGCGAGCTGAGCAAAGATGTGCGGTGGTCCGGGAGCTCTGGTTTGTGAAGTGGCCGCAGAACTGGGGATGCTGGGAACAGGAGCCATGATTTAGAACGGGGGTGGAGACCGTGCCTGGACTTACCAAGCTCTTGCTTGAAACATCAAGGGCGTCTGTTTATGGGAATATAAGAGGGTGTTGAACGCAAGACTCGTAGTCAATGCAATGCTTGCATTTGTCAGGGAAAGAACAAGGTGAATTTGAAGGAGGGAGTGTAATAAAATATGACTAGTAGATAAGGAAATTGCTGATAAATGCAAAGGGTGAGTTTGCAAGAGATTCTGATGTGTTCCTTGGGACCCATCAGGTCTCTAACAGGGCTAATAAGTCTGTTTACAGACGATCCTGCGGGCAGAAAACAAACTCAGCACTTGAAAAGCCCATTCTGTCCTTTCTGGTGTGCTGGGAAGAGTTTGAGTTTCCCATTGTCAGTCACAGTTAAGCTAACCTGTGACTTTGACCATCTGAAAGATACCTGACTGTCAAAGTGATGGTCAGTGCGTAAGGAGTAGCAAATGGAAGCTTTTCCATTTAAACTCACTGGATCATCAGGAAAAGTGTAAATAAACAGCAGTAACCTTGGAATGCAATTGAATCCTCCGGCAGTGCAAATTTGACCGCCGGATGCTCATAGCAAGTCTTCCTAGCATGGTTTGAAGCTGCTACACCCTGATGATAGATTTAGCGGAGATGACTAGCAATAGGGGCAGGATAATTTTTAAACTAAAGCTTTTGTCGCACAGAACTGGCCATGAGATTTCGGAGAACTCATTGCCTCCCTGCATAAATGAACACGTCGGATGCGTGGCTTGTCCATCACCTTATGGTGGGGTCATTGTTGTGTGTTACTTCTCTCCCTGACCTGCAGAGAACGTGCCTCGGATCTTACTACTGTGATCAGGACTGAGATGGGGAGGTCAAGAATAGTTCAATCTTTTCCTCGTGCTGTTGAGGATGAAGTCAATGGGAAGTAAATATTATTGACTGCTGTTTTCATTCAAAAATCAAGATTCATTGAGGTGAATCTGAGGTCAATAGAAGCTCTCAAGGGGGAGGGGACCGATAAATCATGACACTGAACGAAACAATATTTGTAATGCAGCTAATTTGGGATGTTGAGCGTTATTTGATCTAGCAGGTCTTGGGATTTTTTTAATTGTCCTGTTAACCAGATCGGTAGGTTGTACCACTTTGGAGTAGGACTAAAAGTCTTTTAGTTATGTACTCTTAACTACACTGGATTGAGTTTCACTCAGATGTAAAGAAATCGTAGAGTAATTTAAGTTGGAAGGCATCTTTGGAGTTTACCTGGTCCAACCTCTGCTTGGAGCATGGCCAACTTTCAGTGGAAACTCGGTATTCTTCTGCGTTGCGATGTCCCAACCATGGGCACTTCTCAGAGACTGAACCAAACAGCGGTCCTTTCCCAAGGAGCTTTCTCATTTCTCCTTAGGCATTGGGCCTAAAGAAGCAACCAAGGCAACACGTGTGAGTAAAGTACAAGAACAGCTTTTAAAGAAACGAATCTGCCTTTAATTTGTCATTACTTTATAGCTTCGGAGATGGAATGAGCGCGTGCAAATAAAATTATAACGAAGCTAGATAACTGGTACATTTGAATGAAATATGTGAAGACAAAGTTTATTACGTATATTTGTCCTGTGCCTAGGGCAGTTAAAGTCTACTGTGTGGGTAGTGTGGGACTGTAGAGTACCTCATTCGGGGTCGTAAAATCTATGAGAAAACATCACACAGTATGTTCACATAGCGACGGACTGTCCGTCTTCCTGCTGGAAGGCAGATGACTTAGGAGTCTACGTTTTCGACATTTGCTGAGGATTTGAGACGGTAGTTTGAAGATGCCTCATATTTAAGAAGTGCTAGGGACCCGCTTTTGAAAATCAGGCCACCTAAACGTGTTGGAAGTGAGGCAACCGAAAGCTCACTAGACTATAAAAAGTTTGACCACTCTTAGGTCAAAGGTAACTTTCTGTGCGTCTTCATGACGGGGACTAAGGACATGGCTATAAAGCACGGAGTGGCATGGGGAATTCCAGCTAGTTTTAAATGATCCAGCTTGGATACTGAAAGCAGCGTAGCTGAACTTGCACAGAGTTCGGGTAGGGCTAATTAGTCTGGGTTGGTATATTTGCCTGGGCGGAGTTCTTTCTGTACGTAAACCTTAACTGGGTGTAGTTGAGTTCTCTTTGTGGTGTTACTTTGGGCCGTGTAAGCCTGTGCAAGTAGGACATGATTACCAGAGATGATAAGATACATTTTGGGGAAGGGGGCACAAGCAGAGGTGGATGGGGAAGTGCTTAAAGTACAGTCCTTGGCAGGTAGGGGTCTTTTACAGGGTCTTTTTCCTCTAATTGAATAAGGCCGTATGGATTAAATAGTAATCTCGCAAAAGATTTTACGATTTCTTTGGACGGTTTCCTTTTTTCCTACGTGTGCGTAGACGGCCTTGATCAACGTGTCTGCGTTCTGGGGTTGAGAACTGTGTGCCTTCTCTCAGTCCAAAGCAGGGTGATTTGATTAGACTGTCAGCCGGTCTAAATCGCTGTTGCTCCGCCTGAAGTCAGTGGAGTTATGCCAGATTATACCAGCTGAGAACGTGACCGTCATTTTTCCTGAGTCACACTTCTAACCCTTGCTACACTCTTAAATTCCTGAGCTGAAGCCAGCCCTTGCCATAGCTGCAGGGTAGGATTTTAAGCAGCATCCAGCCTTGGCCGGACTCCGCTCCCTCGGCAGTCGAGGGATGCTTGTTGTGTCGCTGCATCCAGCCCCACAGTCGGATGGGTTGGATTCAATTAGGCTGCTGCTCTAATGCTGAGGATACAGTCCTCCGCCGAAGCGTGTCAGCGTCGGTCTACTGAAATCAGCAGGGCCGGGGTGGTTTACAGCTGCCTGAGGGTCAGGCCTCGAGTCTGCTGGTTGTATCAACGAGAGAAGGTTGCAAAATGATAGTAAAAGCCGTGTTCTTTACCACGACAGCGCATTTCTTTCCCTACCTGGAAGTGGCGGGTCCTGGTTTGGCTTCCTCTGGGATGGCTCTTGAGAAGCAGTGCAGAGCTAAAAGGGTAAGAGCGTTGCCTCCTGGCTGGTTTCCCTGTGACCTGGCGGATGTCAGCGTGGCCCTGCCATGTGCCGTCGGAGCTACTGGGCATGATCTGTGCACTCACGGCAGCCATTCAGTCCTTTGTTGGCTTTTAAGTAGCCTTCCAGCCCTACTGCAGATGGTCAACTACCCGCTGTTGCTTTGTGTTTGTGCAAAGGACAACTGCAGGCTGCCTTTGCAGGTGACAGCCGTTCCCTCAAACCAGATATTGTGCTTCTAGGAGTGAAGTTACTGGTTTCGTCTTCTTTTTTTTTTTTTTTTTTGGCTAGGGGATATTTAGGGTTTGGATATGTTATTGCCAGTCACTCAAAGCAGGAAGGTGGAGGAAGGGATGGCCGCCTGGTGGGCTCTCACCAAGGCGTTTGCTGCAGGACTGCCAAGGCAAGCGGGGGATTTCAGAGGAGGAAATCCTAATCTGCACGCTTTTTCCTCAAATCTGCCTCCTCATCTAACATGAGAGAGCATCTAAAAGTAGCTGCCAGAGCAGCTGCAGTGCCAAGTACCGCATTCCCCAGTGGGGTCTTCCCAGAGCAAGCTTGAGCCTGTGATGGGAATTAAGGCTGGAGATAAGGTGCTTGTGTTGACGGACTCGATGATGTTCTTCCAGCTGGCTCGCTGGAAGCGACTCGCTCTCCAGCCTGCATGGAACCCTGACCTTCCCTCCTACCTAAAGCCTTACGTGGCTTTGACCTTTTCCCTCACTGTGGTCCTGTCTTCTGCTGCGTGGAGAGCTGGAGGTGCCAGTGCAGCTTTGCCCCTGGCTCGGCGCCCCGAGATCTGTCTGGAAGAGGGCGGCAGCTTGCCAGCCCCCGTCACGCCTCTTCCAGCGTGAAATCCCGGCGGGTAAATTCCAGCTGCTTCAGTGGAAAATGGGAGAGGTTCCTCTGCAGCCAGGGAGAGCTGCCGGAGCCTGAAAGCACCGTCGGGCTCCAAATCGCGAGTGGAAAACTTAACACGTGGCTATATATAACACACACTGGTTCTCGTGGTGCACAGGAAACTGCCTGTGTAACTGGGAATCGCAACGCGCTTCGCTGGAATAAATCCTAAACTGCTCTGCTTCAGGAGCTGACTCTGTAGTGTTTTGCAGGTCGAAGTTTGGGCTGGTTGAAATTTTGCGAATTCCAGAGTTTCGCGTTTGTTTCATTACTGTTCTCCGGTGCTTCAGATTAGGGACTGATACCCGATGAAGGCTTTACAGCCGCCTGTTTTTGTTTTTTGCGTTGCCTAATTCTGTATGATCTGGGGCAACACGAGAAAACAGGTGAAACCCTGAGATAAGGAATACATTGAAGATCTTTTTTTCTCTCCTGTTGCTGCCAAGCCCTCCGGCCTGGGGTTGGATCTTGACGCGAATCAGATGCAGAGCGCTGTTTTAGCAAGTCTTTAGCTCGAAGCGTAGCGTTGCCCACTCCAGCAGGTGGGTTCATTTTAGTCTATACCATGCCCAGCCTTGTTCTGCCGCTGTTTGAATCCGTGCGACATCTGCTGCGGGACCTGCTCCGATTCAAATAGGGCTCAGCAGATCTAGAAAAGGGCCGGGGCTTTCCTCCTGGGAAAGGGAGAACTGAAGAGCATACGACCGAGGGCTGTAAAATGCTGAGTGAAACAGGAAAACTGGACAGGGAGCGACCACGCGTTCTCTCTTCCAGGATGCGACTTAGGAGGCGTCAAATGAAACGATCAGGTGGCAGACGTGAGTCAAACAGGACATCCTTCCTCGCACAGGGCACTGCCAAGCTGCGGCCTGCCTTGCCGCAAGGGGGGGGTGGATGTTGGATTTTTATGTGGCCCAAAAAGCGATTGGATGAATTCGAGGAAGGAACGTCCATTGAGGGCTATTAAATGTAAAAGCTTTCATCAGCTGTGGCTGTGGCGTGGGCTCACGGCACAGACACACGGTTAACACATTCCAGCAAAAGGGGCTTTAGGGATTGCACGGATCATCTCGGCTAACTTCAGCAGGCACCTGTCAGGCCACGGAGAAACGTTTCCAGTGCTAACCTACATACTGTATCAGCGACCCACCACTTCTGCTCCCTTTGCTGCCTGCAGAAAGGTCAAAGATAATGATTAAAAAGAAATAAATAACCCGAAGAAACCCCACTGCCTCCCTCTCGGGTCGTTCAGGTTTGAAATAAATCATCTTTCTATTTCTGAAGGCACAGATGACTTAAGCCAAATTGCATTTGGAGCCGTTATCCTCACACTTCTGTTTTATTTATGCTGTCGTGTCTTGTGCTAACACTTTGTGAAATATTTATTTGCTTCTGGTCTCCCGCAGCTTAGCTCTGGATTCATGAGGCTCTCGCGTTATGTCTCAATTCTGTGCAGCTGCATTATGTCAAGGAAGGAGAAAATGAAGACTCCGGTCTGTGTTTTACATTATAACAATATACTGCACATCACCGTAGGTAACGCTGTTCAACAGGTAGGACATTTTGTCGGCAGGTGTCAGGCGTGTGGGTTGTGTTAGAGCAGTAAAACGTACAGGCGGTCACAAAACGTTATTGTCTGATGAGCAGTTCTTCTGTATTTGCTTCCCAAGTAACTTGGGTGAAAGAGTTTGGGAGATCGGCATGTCCTAAAAGACACCAACGCATGATTTAGTGGTTCAAAGGATGCGTTAATTACAAATTTCAGATTATCTTTGCAAGAAATGCTGTAAATACCTTTATCTTCTGTCCAGGGCTGAAAGCGTGTAGCCAGCATCACTCCGGTAAGCATCTGAAATGGGTTCCCCGGGCAGGGTTCCAGCTGCCCTGACCCGGCTCTGGAGGGGAACTGAGCTGCGGCGGTGTGTTCTGCGCCTCCGCTGCCGCTGGCAAGCCAGGGAGGACGAAATCCGTGTGCTGGGTTTCCCTCCTCTTCCCTCCCTTTGTCAGAAACACGAGTGCGAGTGTCCTGGTTCGAGTCCCCCCAAGAAGATCAACTGCGTTTGCCGTGTTGGGATCAGGGTGTCGGGCGCTGTGACACCCTGAGGTGCGCTCCGACGCTCGGCCGGGCAGAGAAACTGCGCTCCTCTCTCCAGCTCCCAGCGGAAATCCAGACTGGCGGTGACGGGCTGTCATTTGAGTTGAATTGTTGTTCGGTGAGCGGTATAAAATGCGTCGACGGTTCTCAGTCCCGTTACGGATGGAGAGGTTTATCCAGTGTGAGAGCCACCGGTGGGGCTGCCCCCCTCGGCTCAGCAGAGCTGCCAAAGATTTTGCCAATGCTGACTCTGAACTGCATCTTCTGGAACGCCGTCTCAAAAAATGCCTGGGTTGTGGCACGGGATTGTACCACGTAGGAGATTTTATTGCGCTAAACTCAAGCTTTGCACTCTGATGTCGTCACTAGCAAACCTTTCAGAGTCGGAATCCAGTTTTGGATAAATATATTTTTATATATACACGTGTATGTGGGAAAAGAGCTGCTAAGCTGCTGTTGCTGCTTCTTGCTGAATTATACCAACAAGCTCCTTCTGGTGTTAGCTTTAAGTGACATTTACTGTGTAAATGACACTGACATTCAAGATGAGATGTTGGCTTTTGCAGCGGTTGGCTAATCCCTCCCGGGGTCTCCCAGGAGGAGATCCTGCGGCAAAGAACGGCTGTTTTGCAAGAGGTGCTGCTTTGGCCGCCCGAGCGGGTCGCGGTTTGGGGAGCAGAGCGAGCGAGCACAGCCTCGTCCTCCCTTCAGCGCTTCCTTTCATGTCTCCAGGAGACCTGGAGACACAGTGATTTAATCGTCACGTTTCCGCAGCCGGTGACAGCGAAAGCCGCTCACATGCGGGCAAAGGACCGAGGATGTGCTGGCCGTATTCGCTAAACGCCTTTCACTGAAGATGGAGCGAGAGTCGATGGGTTGCGTTTAAAGGAGTGATCATTTGAGGGACGGGATAAGGCAATAGCACTACCAAAAACTGCTGTACGGCGATGGCAACCTGATCCTCTGAAGGATCAGAAATTTGTATTGGGTGATGCATAGCTTTGCTAGAAGAAATCAGGGTTGATTGATTGATTTATTTTTAACCAGAGGACAAGCTTTGAAAGCTGAGAGCAGAGCTTTTTGAAGGACAAGTGGGAGTTAGTTGCCTAATTCACATTGACTTTCGGGGAGCTCTGGCTGCTGAGCTGCTCTTTATGCCTTTTAGAAATCTCCCCTTAGTCTACATAATCTCTCTGTAACCCCTTTTTAATTAGCTTGTCTTCCTGGAAGAAGAGACCAAGAAGCCATGTTCAAAGATGATTGCTCTATCTAGCAGCTGCTAAAATAGCCCAGTTAATGCTGCAAAATCTTATTCCGGGTCCCAGCAGCGTGTCTGGTCTGCCTCCCCCGTCTAATTTGGCAGAGGGATGTCAAATTGCCCCCGAACTGGTGTTCAAACCCCTCTCCAGTCGGGGATACTCTGTGCTGTAGCACCAGCTGGTCATTTATCCAGGATGGCCCAGCGTGGAGTCTCTTGGCAGGGTGAAATATGTGAAAGGGAGAGAAATGAGAGGCTGGGGCTGCTACAGAAACCGAATGCCAAGAGCACGTGTACGCCAGGCAGGAGATGATGGTGCTACCTTTGCTGTCCCAGGCACTCCATCTGCAGTTCGTGCCACGGCTATGCTCCTGCTGTTTGGGATCAAGGGAAAAATGTCAGTCCTGCAGGCAGCATTTGAAGGTAGAGCATGGAGTGGTGTAGAGAAAATCAAAGTCGTCTTAATGGGAAGTTAGGCTTCTCCAGTGACACTCAAAGCGTGGTCAAGGAGAGGTTTTTGAAGCTACTGAAATTATTTTTGCATCTACAATAAGAAATTCAACTCGGGAACAATATAATCACGTGGGAACATGGAAGGTAGGAGCCCGGTGGATTGGAACCCTTGAGGGAAAATGTGTGGTATTGTCATGAGGAGACAATTCCCTAAAGCAGATGGGGGAAAGCGGTCCCAGGGGCTGGGAGGGGCCGAGAAAGGGGACACTGGCGAACTGGTGGCTGGGAAAAATACTGGATATCGCAATGGGGAGAAAAAGCTGCCTTATACTTTCCTGTATTCGGGACCTTGCCTGGCTAGAGGACTGAGTGGTGGTTGTGTATGAAGTTGAGGAAAAAACAGGTCCATTTTAACTCTCCTCCTGTCTTAGAGGAGGGGAGAGGAGAGAGAAGCAGGGGCAATTTTGGGGGTGGAGGGAGGGGTTAAGCAGCTGTAATTTCTCCTGATTTTTTTTCCTGGCTTTTGCTATTAATGTAGTACTGATCTGGTGACAGAGGAGCTGTTATGTTGACGCCATTAATTGTGTCACAGATGACTGAGAGCCAGGCAGTTGGGTTTTTGGTCGAGCTAATGTAGAGCTAGCACAGACGTGCAGGGGATACCCCTCTGGGCTTTTCTCGCACCGGTTGAGCTCCGCAGTCATGCGCAAAATCTGCGCAAAAGTCATTCCGGCTTCAAAGATGCACCATAACTTTTTGTAACGCTTCATCTCGGGTTTTGTGTA
Organism: Vanellus vanellus; assembly: GCF_965231255.1. Classification (NCBI taxonomy): domain Eukaryota; kingdom Metazoa; phylum Chordata; class Aves; order Charadriiformes; family Charadriidae; genus Vanellus; species Vanellus vanellus. The sequence goes on from NC_138921.1 coordinate 9,546,387, forward strand.
GTGAAGGTTTAAGGTCCGGTTCCTTACATGCTGATGCGGTTGCCAGCAAAGACAGGATGGTCAATCTAGATAAGATCAAATCCTGCAGCGGTGTACCCTTCAAGCAAGGCTCTCTGGGAATTGCGGTGGGATTTGGTGGTGTCGCTAAATGTAGCAGCTCTGCTTTGGGGAGCCGGGTCAGCCTTGCCACCCCCGTGTTTGGGAAGCGTTTTAAGATCCTTCAATGGAAGGCACAGTACAGCTATAACATAGGTCACCAAAAAAAAATTACTTTTTAGTTCTTCTAGGATAAAAATAGTGAAAAAGAGGTTCAGCGCTGCCGGTGCCCACCCTAAAGGAGACCCTTCAGGCGGAACTGGCTACTGTCAGGCTGCTCTGAGGGGAAAAATAAACTCTCCTATATCCTTGCTCTCAGCAAGTCCTTTAAAACATCACCACGTCCTAAGCGCGTGAGCTAGCAAAACAGCTGCCTTCCCTACTCCTTCTCTGCCTGATGAGGTTAATAATAACTTTGAATGCATATGTACAGCATTAGCTTTCATGGTAACATGCATAATTCAAATCCCCCAAAGAACAGTAGAGCTTTGAGGAAGCAAACTTCCTTAATGTACTGGGCAAGGATCCAGCTTTTACCAGCTGTTGAGGGTTGATGTACAATTTTTGGTTAAGTGAATAATTTATCATGGATATTATCTGTAGTGTATCACATCCCGACAGTTTGTAGGCCTGTGCATATGGCTCTTGAGATGCCACAACACTGCCATATGCTTCATGGCCCATTACCGCTTCAAACTCCCTGAAGATGTTTTCCCCCATGTTAAGGCATGTTGGAAGTACAGTGGGACCACTGGCTCGGTGCGAGTGCCGGCTGGATTTCCTCCCCCCCCCCCTCCATCATTTGGAGGAAAAAAAAAAAGGGGAGGGGGGGAAGAAGGACTGTTCAGACTCTGTCCACAGCCTTGTTGTCCTTTTAAAGGAGCTGCCTGCTGCTTCGCGGTACAGATGTGGATTATAAATTCTGCAGAACACCTGCCCTGAACTCATCCCGGGCGACCCCCTGTAACACGGTCGTGTTGTGGTGTTGCAAATCTATTTACTGTAGCTCCAGTCTACTCTCTGCATAAATCAAGGCCACTTTAATCAGGCGGTGATGGTGCTCTGCCCCTTGTATTCACAGCGCCAAAGCGGAACCGGGACGTACTGACAGCCTCAGTGTGAGGTCTCTGTCCCAAATTCCGTCTGCAGATGTCCTGTTTCTTGATCAGGAGAAGGAATGCTGAAGCCGAAGAACTTCATAGTTTACATAGCTGCTACGGTGCAGGAGAGGGAGCAAACATCTGGGTTGTTTGTCAAGCTGATTGCTTATATAGGAAGCAGCTTCGTATGATAAAAAGACTTGAGTTGAGATTGAGAGCAAGCAGCTGCTTAGCTGTAATTATAGCTGTGTGTCCATCATAAGGACCACTAAAGCTTCTTCAGCTACAGAATGTGCTATTTTTAAGTTCAGTGACTTCACGTCCAGGAGAAATATCTTTGTCCAGCTGCATCTTGAACTCTGGCGTGGTGCTGCTGGTCGGTGGTCACCAGGCGCTCTGTGGCTGATGATGGTTGTAGCTTGCAAGAAATGAGTTTCATTTATTATCCCTGTGTGAGAGTTTTTCACTGTTGAGTATGCCTCAGGATAGAAAGTGCTAGAATGGGACCTTTCACTGATGCAGGATGAATCATGTTCAATGTTACAGATGTTTTTCCTTCAGTAAAAAACCCTCTCTCTTTCCAAAAAGATTGCATTTTTTTTTTAGATCTGTTTATTACTCCCCAGTTGTCTCCCCGCCTAAAGGTTGTGCGCAGCTTTCTCTCTCAAGCCTGTTGCAATCAGGTTGCTTTGGTTGTGTGAAACGGTGTGGGTTTGTTTTTTTTCTGTTTCCTGACCAGATTAGAATTTTTATGTTCTCAGCCTTTTTTTTTCCTTTTTATTATTTTATTTACCGTAGTGTGAGTTTTGGCTTTTAAATCATCGCTTCCACATGCTTAAACCCTAGAGATCTTGTGGGAAGCGGAACGGGAAAGGGGTGTCGTGATGGCCGGCACAAATGTGATGGGTTTCGGGTGACTGGAGCACATCTGCTGTTTTGCTGACAGCGGGCACCCCCGGCTCCTCCTGGCAATGGGGATCCTCCTCCCTCTGCACTTCGGTGAGAGGAAGGCGGCACGTCTTACCCGTGTTGGTTATTGCTCTCCCTTCGGTTACGCAGGGAGAAACGCGGAGGGCTGTGAGCAGCGGACTCCTGCTCCTCTGCAGAGAGGGAAAAAAGGGACCCAGAGGAAGTGACCCCAACTGGAGGAGCTGGCAGATATCGCTGCTGGTTTTAAGGGCAATTCTACGTGGCCCTCTCCTTAAAAGAACCGAATGTGGGTAAATTGCAAGGTGAGGAGCTGGGTTAATCCTGCCAGGATTGGAACCTGTGCATTGCGGAGATGTGGTCACGTCGGAGCTGCTGCCCGGACCGAGGCCAGCCCGTGCCTCGTGAGGCAGTGACCTGTCCTGGCTGGGATCGGCTCGGAGGGCGCATCGCGCCGCGGCTTCGTGCGCTTGCTGCTAGCAAGGGAACCTTTATCCAGGGCGTTGATTAACCGACCTTGAAAAAAGGGTCAGATGGATTTGCTCAAGCATCTAAGTAACCTTCACGGCAAAAGATATAAGCCTCTGTGTGTGTTAAAGGGCTGTCTGTAGCCCTGGACTCGGAATAACGCTGTCTGGAGTTTTAGGCTTTTATAGCATCATGGTATCGTGGTCTGGGGCTGACACCAGAGTGCTTTTTGTTTCTGAATACACCCCGGTTCTGTCGTGTTGTTCACCGCAGCCATATGTAGGTGTCTTTCCTAAGGAGTCGCATCCTGCGCTGGCAATCTGGAAAGCTTTTTCTCAAAATTCCCTTAGATCATGGTGTCCTGCCTTGGTCTGTTTGCTGTGCTGTGCTTTATTCCTGCTCCTCTCTCACCCCGCTGCTTTATGCCTCTCGGTTCCACCTCTCCAACTCTTCCCTCTTCACAAGGGGACATTCTGAGAATTTTGCAATGGGGTTAGTGGTGCACTTTGCCTCCGTTGGAGAGTTTCCTTAAATAACAAGACCTCCAGAAACATCATCTCATTTTACACCTCTAGCTTTGGCAAACAGAAGACGACAAAGCTCCCTTCCCCCAGTAAGGTACCGCTTTCTTCTCGTGTTTCTAGAGGGATTAAACAATGCTGAGGATAAGGTCAATATTTAAACAAGAAGTTCTCGAAGCTGGTGTTCCTTTTAAGAAGATCACGCACTGAGCTGAATTATGAGCAGACCAGTTTGTCGTCTCATACGGAGGGAATTCGGCATGTGTCCTCTCCCATAAGCATTAAGCACAGGATATTCTTGTGGAACCATCATATTAAATTAAGATGTAAAATTATGGCAAGGTTTTCATTCTTTGTGGCAACGGGCATAACACTAGAGGGGGGGGGGGGGGGAAAAACCGAACAATCGCTTCAACTGAAAGTCCAAGATTGCCATCTAGTGGCTTCCAGTGGAACTTCTGGGATAGTCTTGTGTGAGAATATTTTATAAGTATCAGCATTTTCCTTTGCTGTTTTTATGCTTGGGATCCAATTCCTAATTTTGAATTCTTACCACCTACTAATTTAAAAATAATACTGTAAGATGAATGCTTGTTCTTCAGATTTGCTTTGCTGTTGCTGGTTTTAGTGATCACAACTTCATTTTACTTTCAGTAAAGCTTATACAAGCTTAGAAACACTTTTTGCACTATAGCTTGGTGGTGTAGATGGCATTCATTTAGCCAAACTTGTGTTTCCTTTAGCAGCTTTAAGTCAAAATGAAAGTGAAGGGAACGTCTATGGGATTTCCAGCACCAGATTTATTTGATGAGAGCAAAAAAAGAGAGACAGAAGAGCTCTTACACAATGGGAAGAGGGGAAAAATACCCGTTCCGCAGGTTCACAGCGAGCCTGTTCTGACTGTGTTTGGTCATTTGAAACTTAGAAAGGTGAAATTTCAGATAAAGCATTTTTTAAAGGCATCGGTGCATCTTTTTGGGTAAGGAAAATCAATTATTTGGCAAGAGGTAGAACTCAGAGGATGGATGAAGCAAAAATTGGTATTCACGACGTCATCTTCTTGCTTCAAGAGGATGGGGAAGTTTCTCTCTGATACGCAGGGTCATCTGAGAGCGAGACAACCGGCTGACAAATCTGGCTGATTCAGACCTGGAGGTATTTTATAAGTAGCTGTAGCCCTCAAAAGAAGGCGCTTGTAAAAGCACCTCACGATGATGTTTGAGAGTGTTCCGGCCTTGCCTGTGTACAATAGACAATCGCATGCACTGAGGACGATGACAGTGTCTGACCTTCCTGCGTCTTAAAACCCCGTAGGATCTGATAAGGCGCGTATAATATATTCATCATAGCAAACTTGATGATCCCAATGCAACACGGTTAATCTTGGCTGTTTAATTTGTGTTATACATGTCTGCTTTGGAATTAAGGCTCCACTTTTTCTTATGCTGTTGGGATTGTAAATATAGCTCTGTCCTCTGCTGGGAATGAAGAATTTGGAGTCTCATTAGTAATTGATTGCACTCCCTCTCTTAGAGAAAGAAACAGAGAATGGATTTTAGCCACTTGCTTTAAACTTGGCTATAATGCCACGTAATGAGGTAAATAGTTGCCGGCGTAGATGCTCTGGTTCCCTTTATTAAAAGAGAGTTTAAATGGATACAAGCAGAGTCCTTTTATCTTTTTACCCAGCAGGCAGCAAATGAAGTGGGTTAGTATCTTCGGAGGAGGGGCGAATTGGGTCATAAAGGGAAATTTTGATCAGGATATAAAACTGAAAGGAAAGAGGGACTGCTAGAAAAATGAGACGAGTGGGAAGAATGGAAGAAAAACCCCACAACTCAAAACTAGACAGATGTCTTGACTGCAAGAACTCGGCTTTTGAACAGGAGCTTGATGCAGCACGTCGAAGACGTCTAAGTGTTTTAACTTCCATATGATTCTCCCAGTCTTAGCTTGGTCCTCATCTAGGCTCCAGATGCTGTCCAGAGGGATTGCAGAAAGAGGACAGAATGTAAAACTACAGTAAGAATTCACTACTTCGCTCTTGCTTCCCTCAGCTGAAGACAAGGGAGACAGCCCCACTGCTAAGCATCCTCCGGAAGAAGGGGCCAGTGCTTAGTGGCCCAGAAGGAGGGCCTGGTGACAGCACTGTTGTAGGGACAGGGAGGGGAACTGGACGAAGGCGGGACAGCAGCGTCGGAGGAATAAGTATTGGAGAATAGCTGATGGCCTTAGTGATGAACGTGCCGAATACCGTCTGGATGCAGACCTAAACACCGTGATTCAGGAGTAGTGGACTTGGTTGCAACCCTTCTAGGCTTGGCGGTTTTACTGTTTTCTCCCAAGAGCGAATTTCGTGATGGATTAGTGTCACCATTAAGAAAAGTTTCTTCCTGTGGCTTTATTAGAAAGATTTATTTTGAAGAGGGCAGTAGTACTAACGGGGGATCTCTAAGACTGGTGTACTGCACAAGCTTTGATCAGACAGATGCCTCCAGGCATGAATGGCCGTTATTTCCCAGCCTGGACTCTTCACTCATTACTGGAGAGGAGTCTTTCTACTGATTGCCAAAAAGAAATACCTGAGCCTTAGTAGGGGAGGGTATGGTAGGGCGGCTCTGTCCCTGAAAATGTGGCCCCTTATGTCTGGAAGTCCAGAGGGAACCGTGCTCTGCACTGGGTGGTGATGGAGGCCATGAGGGAGCTGGAAGAGCAGCGCTCTCCTGTGGGTCCACCGAGGGGACGCTGAGCTTGGCTTCCCAGGAGTGCGGCACCGAATCGGAGGAGCACTTTGTGTGGTCCCAAGCCAGCAGAAGGAGCCTGGGGGGAGGCAGAAATATGTTATAGTTGCAGATGGCCACTAGATGACGGGGCTGTCTCACAGACTCGCTCTGCTCTGCTTGAAACTGGGTGTTCTCTGGGTCATTTGGCTGCACCAACAGCGGAGAAGAACGGGCTCTGCTAAATTGGAAGCAGTACTCATCGCTTTTACCCTCCTTAAGTATTTTGTTTTGTTTTTATTTTCTCCTTTGAAATGAGAGGCAATTTTCACAGCAAATATTAAACAGAAGAGTACTTGTTTTAGATTTATTCATTCCGTTTAATTTAGAACGCTAAGCCTGTATCACTTCTGAAGAGAAATGAGGCTAATGAAGTTGCGGCATCAGCGCTGAGGATATATTTTGGGTGCCTTCACTGAGTTTTATTGTTAGTAATCATGCCGGGAGTTTGAACCATCCACTTGTTTGGATTAATCTGCAGTGCTCCCTGCTGAACCAAGCTAAAAACTATACCTGGTCCGCTGGAGAACTGGACCATGCTGACAAGATGCTGCTTTATTCAAAGGGCCATCTCCTCCCCCTGGGTTGCTCCTTTGAAGTCAGTGGAGAGATTGTGATTTGTATGAGACGCATTCCAGACTCTCTTGTTACCGGAAAGGTGACTATGGAAGACCTTGCTTCCCTGACCTTGGACTGTTAGCCGGAACTCTAATTTTGGTAATCCTCTAGGTTCCCTATAGATGTAAAAAAAAAAAAAAAAAAAAAACAAAAAACCAGTAAACAACAACAAAACACCTTAATAATTCTCCACATAGCTGTCCAGTATGGCGACAGAGCTCAGCTACTTGTCGTGGGAGGAAGATTTGCATTAAAAGAGTGCTCTTCTGAAAGCTGCCGAGCAAACAGAGCTGCTCAGAAGCCTGAGCTGTTGGGCCCCCGATCATAACTCTGTCTCCTTTGAGTTTCCTTATCGTTCCCTGGTGAATGGCATCAAAATCTTTTGGATTTCTAAAGCATCTCCGTGGAGGTCTACTGTGAGTTTTAGGCCTCTAACAAGAATGCTGTTTGGTAACGCAGAATCGGGGATATCCTCTGTTTCCCAGCGGAAAACAAGTAGCGGTATAACCTGTTTGTTGTGTAACTTATTTGTTGTTTGTGATGGAACGAAGCCCCTCCCCAGCTAATCCCTAGAGGGATGCGGTGGGGTAGCCCAGGAGGAGTCTGGGCCACGCAACCAGGCTGTCATATGGTGTGTGGCTTTTAATTCCGGAAGATCCTGTTTTCCCCGTTGGCCAGCAAAGCTTCAGCTGTCCCAGAAGCATTTGTAGCCATCCCCGCTCTTTGCATGCTTAGGCACGGTGTGAAACTGTTCTACTGGCAAAACTCTGTGGGCAGGTTGAGGAGTTTGACCGCACTAAAAGTATTTCCTTCCAAATATGAAATCTGCTTAAAAGCTTGTGTGGCCAAACTGAATTGAATGGAAATTGCACTGAACTTTTTTTCAGATGTCTTTGCTCCGCTCTTTGTGCTTTGTATCACAGCATGCTTTTACTAAATATAAAGGTAGGTGATTTTTAGCGCATAGCTCTTTCTTCGTGGTCGTTGTGCGCCCTTCATCATGCCATTCCGATGGGCAACTATTAAGTCGTGGTAACAGCATCACCCCAGCTTATTATTGCATGTCAGCAGCTCTGCAGTGACAAGGAGGAAGAGGTGGTGTGTTGTTTTTTCCTGTGAGGCTACTTGTTGGCTGTATCCGTGAGAACAGCCTCCTAAAGGCTTTTGGTACTTTGTGGCAGAATATCCAATGTTGTGTCTTCCTTCTTGAAGATCAGTGCAGTTACAATCGGGACATCTCAACTGATGCAGGAAAAATAATAGTCCAGAAAAACATTCCTGTTAATCTTGAGATCTCTAAATCCCCTGGGAGTGACACAGGGCTTTTGGTGTGTTAATGCAATTTACAGGCACAATAAGGCACTAGCAGGTTGTACGAGGGCTGGAAAGTACCCTTCATAAAAATGAGATTCAGGGCTTGACTTTGCAGAGACACCACTGCAGAAATCTGGCAGGGTTTGCTCAAGAGTTTTGTTGTTTTGGTTTGGTTTGGTTTTTTTTTTTTTTATGAAGGATTGAGCAGGAAGAGCGTGTTGAGTTTCATAGCTTGCTGGTTTCTCTCCGTGATATCCTCACCACTTGTCTGGATAACACGCTGATTAACGTGGAATGATGAAATGCAAGCTCGAGCAGAACGGTCCTTCCCGGGTATCTGCTGTGAGGACTTCCCTTCAGCATCAGCCAGCTGGACTGAGCGGGTATCACAGTTCACCCTCCTAAACAGACTTGACTCCATCTGGCTCGGAGATGAATTTCATCCCCAGCAATGTAATTCTCGCACCGATCTCCCTCTGTGTAGTCCATCTTTCTCTCACACGTGCACACGCTCTGTTCCTGTCACTGGCGTGGAAACAGGACGGGTTTGCGGTGCAGCGAGGAAGCGCCGTGCTTTCCCTGCGCTCCCCGGCGACGAGCTCCCCGCTTGCCCTGGGCTGCGAGCAAAGGCAGAGGTTTCTGCTCCAATGGAGCATCTCCTCCGGCCCAGAGGGCTGAGGGAGAAGCCGAGGAGAATTCCCCGCAGTCCAAAGCCTTTTGTTTTGCAGATTTCTCCAACAGGAGCCTGACTTTGCAAATCTTACTTAAGATTGTGATTATTGTTTTTTCTTTTTCCTCCTTCATCACTTAATATTTTGCCATAGGAGGATTAGCTTGAGCTAAGCAAAGCCTCTGTTCGATCTAGGTGTGCTGGACATAGCGGTCTCTCGAGGCTGCCCTTGCTATAAGGCAGGAAGGGAACGCAAAGGTGGATTTCTATCTACTGTGTCTCTGCTCCTTGAAAGCGCTGATGTCTGAAGCTGAAAACTGGTGGCGGACAGAGAGATATCCTTTCCGCCAGGTGAACTGGAGCTACTGCATCTATCCGTGTCTCCTGGGGAGACGTTTTGTGCGCGGAGGTACCTAAGCAAGCCAAGCTGGCTTTGTAGCCCTTTGCGGCCGCAGGGCCGAGCGAGCCTTTCAGGGTGGCAGTGGAAGCGTCCTGGGTGCTCTCGCTTCCCTGGCAGCCAACAGGCCGTGTTTCGGCAGAGACACCTCTCCCCTTACCCCTGCTGCTCCTTGCCTGCCTTCTGGTGTGATCGCGTCCTTGCAAGCTGCTGGTGCAAGGACTCGTGTGAGGGTTTTGGAACCCACCTCCACCAAAATTAGTCAAATTAGTAAAAACACAATATGTAATGGCTCAAGATGTTGAAGTCCAAGTGAACCGAGTTAGAGAGGGTTCACCCCAACAGCTATGAGCGGAGTGGGCAGTGGGAGTGAGCCTGGTGGTAGAGTTTGCACAATTAACTCTTCCAGCCGGTATAGCCATCAACCTAAAGGGGTGCCTATGCCTTCAGAGACAGAAAAGCCACTTTTTTTTTTTTTTTTTTCAGTACAGCTGGTTCTAGCTATGTCGTCTGCTTCCTGTAGAGCTTTAACTGAATTCTCTTATTTCATACAATCTTTTGTTTCTTTTTCTGTCTCATTGCGGTTTTGTTGCTTGTGGTTTTTTTTTTTTGTTTGTTTGCTTGTTTGCTTTATTTTGCCTTCTCCCCCAGCATTAAATATTTACCCCTTGTTCAGCTGAGAGCGTAATTTGGGCATGCTGGAAATCATGTCAAACTTCTGAAGTGCCACCGGTGAAACAGCTCCGGCATTAAAACAGAATGACTCGCATCTGTTTGTGGCTATCTCTGGTCTTTTAATTATCTGGCTAATGTATTCCATGGGAGAGAGCTGGTCTGCCTGGAGCAAGGTCAAAAATTATTTGGTGTTTTCTCTTTAAACCGCAGATTCCAAAAAAAGGAGAAAGAAACAGCAACGCACTGTTATGACCTTAGCTTCTCGGTTCATATCCTGGATACATCAAATTGCACTGGTAGTGCCCTTGTCGAAGTCAGCATGCATTTAATGAAATGGCATGTAAATTATTTAAGATTGATTTTAATTAAAGCCAGACCCCTGACTAGGCAGAAGTTGTGTGTCATGTGTTGGCTAGATGGAAGCTATTTGCGGATTCATTGCTGTATTTTTGCGCTATACCTCTTAGTCCAGCTCAGCCCCCACCCGCACCGTCTTGGGAGGAGAAAACGTGATAAAACTCATGTTAAATTTGCTGCTAAGCTCAGTCACATTCCTTCTGAAGCCAACAGGAGTTCTGTCCCTGCTTTCAGCATCCCGGTGTTCGTGGCTTTCTGGCTTCCCTGTAGTGCCTGCGGTTTGCTGGCTGGAGCAGGGCATGCCTGTTGCTCTCCCTCTGCAATTCCTGCTCCGTGTATTTTTACCGTTGGTTTTATTTCCGTGGTACTTTCCCTTATTTCCCTAATAATGCCGCCGTTCTCCTCTGGATAGAAATCCTCAGTTTCTGTGAGAGCAGACGGACCTACCTCCTTCGTGGTACTTCTGTCTCACTACTGACGGCATCTACACTTGCCATAGCATCGGTTGTGGGTCAGGATCTCTGCGCCTCTGTCTCCACCAGAGGATAACTTTGGAGTTTTTCTGAACAGTTTGCTTTGGCATACTTCATGCAAAGAAAGGTCAGTGTTAGTTGCCAGAAAATTAGGACTTTGGTCTTAGAAGCGGTAACAGCTCCGAGTCCTCTTGCCAGTACTCTGCTCCCCAGTGGATTCGGTGCTGTCTTAAAGTTGGCAGAGGTAAAGGATCACAGGTGATGCATGCAGGCTTCTCTTGCAGTGCTCCCTGGTGGAGGCACTTGTGTAACTCTGTGGACCTCTGCGAAGTTTCCAATGCAGCTCCAGGAATGGGAGGAGGTCTGGGAGGAGGACTGGGACCGTGTGTGTTGCATCGCACTGACAAAACAAGCATCTCGCCCCACTACTGACATTCGCTGCACGGCTCTCCTCTTCTATACTACAGTAGAGAACTTATTCGTATGGTGACCCGACAGAATCAATCACCGTGTTCGGAGGAGTAATATATATGTTTATATAAAATAGAGAAAAGTATTTCGGTTCAAAGCTTAGCATAAATAATACATTAGGTTTCCTGCCTAAGCTGTGGTTTACCATCATGCTGAGACACAAATGTAAGAGTGTGGGGGGAAAAAACTATTATACAGAGCTCAGCAGGCTTCCATCTTGTTACTTATACATAAACTGAGGGTAGGTCGCCCCTCTATTCACATTATGAGGTGATTAGCACCTTGTTTAACATCAATTATGCGTGTTCCATGTTTACAGACATGTTAAATTATGCAAGCTGTAGTCTTTAGACTTTTCATTTAATTTGTTAAGAGGGGGGGAAAAAACCAAGACGCAAGCAACCCTTTTAGTTCAACGGCCTTCCCTCCCTTTCCCGTCTGCACCCTGTTTTTTTTACAGTCTGGGCAATGTAAGTGAATGAGATGCTCCCCCGTTTCTTTCTGCCGTCCCCTGCCTCTCGGGGACACGTGGCCCGGCTGCCAGCCTGGCACAGGGCTGGTGGCACCCGAGGCGGCTGGCTGTAGCAACAGCAGAAGGTGTCTGGAAAACACGTCTTGTAGGAAAAATAAAGGCATTTTGGCTGCAAGTTCTTTCTCTACTTTTCTTTACAGTAAGTGTTGACATTAAAAAAAAAAAAAAAAAAATTGGTGAGTGTAGGTAGATCCAGAAATGCTTCCCTTAAGAACACTTGCCTTGAGTACCATGCGCAGGCTGGATCTTGCCCTTTCCAGGGCAGGCAAATTCGGTGTTTTGAAGCATGGAACGCTTGAACTTAAGTAGGGTCACAAACACTGTGCTGTCTTTAATGATCCCGTCTCAGTACTGGAGGAGACCTTTCTACGAGTCCTCATCGGGAAGTGCCAAGATGTAGTGTTCACGGACGCTTTACCCGTACTGCGCTTTGATCTGGTGAAGTGGGAACCTGACCCGTCCTCGAAGGACATTGGCTCTTTTGAGCTGCTCTGCATGTTTCCCTGATGATTAAGTGGTATTTGCTGGTGATCCTGAGCAGTGTTTCATCTGCAGGGAGAGCAGTGCTCACTTCCTCGGAAAATATGTTGGTTTTCATACTGCCAGAAGGAGTATTTTTGCTTTTCAGCTGTTTACTCCAGCTGAGAGTCTTTCAGCTACTGGAAAGACAGGTTTGGAAAGAGATTGGGGTGAGGGTAAATTCAGTGTCTGGAAGAATCCATCCTCTATGGCTTCACGTAGTCGTAAAGCACAAACTACTTCCCTGCACAAATTTAAGCCCTGCAGTAAAAGTCACGAGCTACAGCTCTGCTGTGCTGTAAGAAAAGAGCAGGAGAGCCCAAAGGCATACTGAAGGTCGTAGGTCCCTGCAACAGCAGGAGCTTAGTGAGGTGAAATTCCTAGCTGAGGACCTGAGACGTGAAACACATCCTCAGGTATGGGGGGGGGGGGGGGGGGGAAATAAATCGCCAAAGAGCAGAAAAAGACAGAATCTGGTGATGTGTTTTAACCCTTAGCGCGCACGCAAAACGAAGCAGCTGGGGGTGCAGTGCATGCACCCCGCTTTGCGGTGTGGGGGTGATCCCGCGCAATGCTCCCGTGAAAGAAGAGCCTTATGTGTCTTCTCTTTGACCCCCAGCCCAAACAGCGCTGAGCGCATCGCTGTGAAGCCATAACGTGACAGGTAACCGGCGGACAACGCTGGGACCAGTGGGTTGAGCAGAAGATTCTCTATCTCTGCTATTCTCCTCAGCCAACCTAAGTATGCAAAGCCATCCCAAGAACATTAAAATAAGCTGTGGTTCTGCGTCCTGTGCTTATTTGCCGTACTGAAGCAGCCCTTGAAAGTAGATCTTGCTCCCGAGGCTTTATACGAGCGCTGAGCTGATGTCCCCAGCTGGACAGCAGGACGGGGTCGGGCTTCAGAGCCTGACAGCCAGGGCACAGCCAGCCACAGGGCCGTGTCCTTATGAGGCTCTTTGTTATAGACATTAATGGTTTTATTTTTATTTTTATTTTGAAGGAGTAGAGAGTCCATTTTACTGAAGACCAAACCCAGTTAGGACTGACCTTTATTTAATGGCGTATGATGCATCTACCCAAGGTACTAATATTAAGCAGGAGGGTTGGGCAGCGCAATAAGATTCCTCACTCGCTGTTTCGCTGTTACGTGTTACTGGCAAGCAGATAAAGAGGAATGCGATGCTAACAATCTGCTTTACTATCGGCATAAAATCCAGAATAGTAATGGGCCAAAAATGGAGCCTTAATGCACACAAAGAGCTCGTAATCCCAAAACAATCTGTGTAAAACCAGGGAGGGATGTTGTATTGCAGGCTACGAATTCAGTGAGGAGAAGCCGGAATGTCCAACGTAATTCATCATGGTCACAGATATTAAGCGGGGAGCAGGATCAGCAGCGAAGCAGATTTTGAATCTCATTTTACAGCGTTGCCGCGGCAGCTCCTGACAGGCTGCGTGTACGCGCTGCGCAGTCGGCAAACATACACCTGTCTGGGTAATGGCTATATAGAGAGGTACACAGACAGAACATACACACGCATCTCGCGGAAGCAGATGGGGAGGCTCATAAAGTAAGTTTATAGAAGCCGGAGAGGCAACAAAATGCTCCAGGAAGTTAAATGAGAAATATATGTTGGCAATGGGACAGTGCTTAGGAAGAACAGAAAAATCAATTATTGTTTAGCTGCGGTAGAGGATATGGATCATTTAGCAGGGGCTTTTGGAAAATATCCCAAGAAGAGTAACATCACTTCAAAGGACCTCAAAGAAGCCGGTTATTCGGTGAGTTACAGGTCCCGATGACATATCACCGCCTGCCATGTTGTACAGAGAGTAAGTCTACCGAGCCAAATTGGAGATAGATTAGAATGTATCTGAGGTTATTTTACAAAGTTAACAGTGAGGCATCTCTCAGCACCTGGAGCTCTAGGAGCCTGGAATTTGCGCTCTACCCCCCATATCTTGAAAACGATTTTAAATACGAAACAGCGCTTTGAGGGGAAAGAAAAATAATCGTATTTTGAGAGCTGTGTCTTTAAGACCCACTTCTGTGACAGCTGTAAGATTTAAGGCAATTGCTGATAATTTTAGTGGATTGAGCAGAGTTTGGAGTTTTGCAAAGAAAGAGAGGGTTCAAATGATTTTGAGGCAGCGATCTGCGCCCATAACTACCAGCTAACTGGGTGATGTTCCTCGATGTGTCTTTTCTGGAGGTTCTTCACCCCTGATTGTGTTTATGCTAACTTGAACCTCTTCTGTTATGACTCGATTGTGAGGGATTTGATATGTTTTATACACTGTATGACTGTGCAGGGTCTCGATTATCCAGCAACACCTTAGTGCTACTGCTGGAGAAGCAAATGGGAGCAGTAATGATGCAAAATTACTCTTGTGGCTGACCCGTATAGATATGTATCGGGTTGCGTGCGCAAACCAAACCGTCATAGGACAAGAAACCCTGGAGACTTTCACACTGCTCTGAGAAAAGCACATCTTGAATTCGAGTCAAGCGTTTGTGAAGTAAAGGGAAAAAAAAAAAAAAAAAGAGTCTGTGTATGCATTTGACAAGCAGCAAGATTTCTTTATTGTCTGTATTTCTTGTCTGTGTTTGTTTGGAAATCTGTATCTTACAAAAATATCACTAGTGGCCCAGCCTCTGCTTAATAGTAGACTGTGTGAATACCAGAACCCTGTTTCCAGTTTGCTCCCTGGGAACACTGTGCTGCTCTCTAGTCTTTTTGATTCCTGACTTCTGCCTAGTATGACAAAAGTAAATTCTCTTTCTCCAGTCTCTTTTCACGCGTTTCCTTTTGACCAGAGCACTACAGGGCTGTATCCAAGTCACCCTCTTGAGGGGCTTGTGAGCCTCTGGATGCTCTTGTACTGTTACGTTTTTATCGGATAATACTATGGATGCTCAGTATCGGTGTTCTTACAGGTCTGGGCTCTTTACAGCGTGGGCAGTGAGGTTTTGCTAGCAACGAATTTCTAGATGCACCTGGAGAAGGAGAGCTTCCAGGCGAAGATTTGTCTGATCCAGGTTAGAAATTAAAAAGCAGACCTATTAAAGTGGCTAATCCCTTTTCTGCCCTTGGCACACGTTCTACCTGTGAATTATGAGGAATTAACTGAAGTTGATGGTATAAGAAACTCTCTGGAAACTGTGGTGTTTTGTGACTATGTCTTACATCACAACATGAAAGAAATGCACTTTTTTTTTCTTCCCTCCCGTCCCCCAAGTCCCAAGCTGGAAATAAAACCAGACTCTTACAAGTGACTCGTACAAGTGATCTGTCTACTCAAGAGAGTAAACAAAAGAAAAAAAACACCAAGAAAAAAAAAGAAAATGCAGCTAGTGACAATGCTATTTTTAGTGTGCAAAAAATAAAACTTGCCTTTTTTTTTTCTTTTCTTTTCTTCGAAAGACCATGGGAATTGAGTCCAAAAAAGTAATGGAAATCTAAAAAGTCAAAAGTCTGATTTACCAGGGCCATGGGCACACTAGTACCTATGACTGTCAGGTGACATAAAGAAAATTTCAAATCAACGTCTGCTTGTTTTGAAATCTTGGGGTGACTTTTGCTTTGCTGTGCTGAAAGACGAGGAAGCCGCTCTCTCTTTCTCGTTTCACGCGTTACTTGTATCGTTTCTGTCAACAGCTTCTGAGAGTATTGAAAGTAATAACAGTGTTCTAAAACAAATGTCAGCAAAGCATATTCCTGCAAGATATCTAGTGGTCACTTGTTCTTTCCTGGCCTGGAATGTTGGCGGCAGTGCTGCATGGTGTTCTACCTCAACGGGATGTTATACAGCACTTACACTTATAGTTTATCATCTGCAGTCATGACGCTGATTCCACGCAAAATGGTCCTGCAGCATAGTAAAGAAAAAACTATGTTAACCTTTATGGCATTTTTGGAGAGGTACCCGAGCCTCAGCGTTAGGCGCAAACGCTGTATATTCTGGGACGGGAGTTTTTTGATCCAATACTTAAATGAATAGTTACAAAGATGCTTTAATCTTGTTATTAAGGTAATTGTTAGTTTGGTTTTGATCCTCGAAATTCAGGTTTCATTGGTGTAGCAGCGTGGTTACGTCAGTCCGCACGAGTGCCAATGTGTCCGTGAAGGACACGTAGTAACATCCACTGTGTTGTTTCTATCGCCGTTCACTAGAGTGCCCTGACAACGAGAGTACTAAATAACATAGTGAGGGCTTGCTTTGGTTTTATTTCCAGAGTCTGTGTAAGGCACTCTGTGTATTTACATTTTAATGGTGCGTCTGGTTACTTTGCTGCCCCCTTTCCCAAGCGTTTAACCTCTCAGGTTCTGCTCAAGTAAGACTTTGTTCTTGATTGATCTCTCTTTGCTCAAAGGCACCCCTGCTCCGAGAAAAACCTCCCGATAAAGCGAGACGCAAATAAGAAGCAGATGAGTTAGATTTAGGTATTACTGAGAGCAAAGGGTGCTTCAGAGCAATAAACGTGTGGGACTTTTTTTTTTGTGGCTCTTGTGTTCTCTAAATGACATTCACCAAATGCCCTTGTGCTCAACCCAGACCTTATAATTTGCCTTTGTCTAATCTGTGACCTTTGATTACAGGATCGTGAGCTGTTCAAGGACTTTTCAGGAAATATTGGTAGAAATGGAGGGGAAAATGAAGCAAAGAAACAGGGTAGATTCAGCAAGTTGAATGAAGTGTGGTGGTGATGTTATCGGGGATGTATGGCTGATAATCACGGTTCAACGCCGTCAAGAATGAATGAAAACTCTTGCTTGTCTCTTCAAAACTAAAACGGATTTTTATTTGAAGATGTGTGTCGCAGTGATATTTTGTGACCGCTTTCGGGCCTGTAAGTGTGGTGATGCTCCGTTCAGGAGAGGATTTACGAGAAGAGTGTGGGATCACTGTAGTATAGATCTGCTGTACAGCCCAGCTGCCGGCTCCTGTTTACCCTTACCTAATTCAGTGTAAAACGCACTTTCTACTGCTGATCAGTCCTATTTAACCTTTCCTATATATCACACATTGTTTCAAATTAGGAGCAGTCTAATAGACTAGCAAGAAGTTCTCTGGGCTAAGGATGAGCAAAGATCCCTCTGGGGACTCATCTCTACAATTGCTTTTTGTCTTTGGCTCTGAAGAACGAGTACTACTGCTTTCTAAGATCTCGTATAAGTGGGACTCGGGAAATGTTAGAGAGAGGCTATTTCTGCTTATGGCTCACGAGAAGTTGTGTCTCTCTATGTGTTGCATCTTGACTGGAGCTGAGAGGGAGGGAGGGAGGGAGCTGGTTTCTGAGCCCGGGCGCGTTCGCTGTGCAGCATTTGGAGGATTGTGGAAGACAGACCCTCTTGTTACACCGGTGGGTCATAAAAGCGGTTTCTACCACGGGTAGCGTTTGGGAAAAGCAGATACGTCCCTGCGTCCAGCCCTTGAGCAGTTCTCTTGTATGGGTCTGCTATGCCAGTAAGGAGCAAGGCCCATGGCTTCATTTTTTAAATGTACCTGAAAACACAGGAGATGCCTTTATAAAAAGCATGTAAAAATTGAAGTGATACAGCAACAAAACTAAGCAGTAGGCCGGGTCCAAACTGCTCTCGATAAAAACACAGGAGAGTTGATCTACAAGTACAACATTGCCGGTTTTCTCCTCAGAGAACAAAATATACCATCAAGTTCCTTTTTTAGAGCTTTTTCCCATCTCCTCTCTTCTTTTTCTAGGTAATTGCCGTCTGTAGCCTACAGCAGTGCACTTTGCCTCCCAGTGGATTCTCCTTAGGCAAGACAAACTTTAACTGTCTTATTTTTGAGCCACAGACACCACGGTCTTGGTCCCTGCTGTAACGTGGCTCCTTGCTCAGCTTTCCTTGCTGTTTTCAGATGCCCTTGGGATCTGCCGCTCACTCCTAAAGACGGTGTGGAACGGAAAGCCATGCCTTGCACCTGCAGTCTGTTTTGTTCTTCTTCCTTTGCGCTGCTGGCACTCTTATTTTCGAGCACTGCCTCGAATCTTGTGTGGGCACTTGATAAGTATGTGTGAAATGTGCCTGTTGTGATCCCATCAGACCTGCTCAGGTTTCGTTCCGCACCAGTAACTGAATCCCTCACGGAGGGAGCTGCCTGTGTCACTGTGACGGACCGGTTTTATACTGATATAAAACCATGGGAATTATGCTAGAATAAACCAAGTTAGCGCGTTAGTGAATCTGACCTTTGTGGTTTGGTGGCCTGAGGAAACAGCAACTGGACTCATATAGGTATCCCAGTAGTCATCACAATTTTCCGCTCCCTTTTTCTTTGGGGGAGGGAAGGGGAATCTGAGGCTATTTGAAAAATGAAGCCTATAGAAGAAACAAACAAACTGCCTGCTTTGGTATTGGAGTCATCAATCTTGGTCAGGCATTATTGCCAAAGGAGAACTGGGCTGGAAAAATATGCTTGTCAGTATTCAATCATTACGTCCATTAGATACTGGTTGGCATTGATACATGTTAAATAAAGGAGCGAGAGTTGTAGCTGCTCCAGTTTTCTCTGTGTGGAACACCCGGTACAGCGATAACAGGCTGAAAATGCTCTCAGCAGCTCCTTTCTTCATGTGTATGTGGAAGGGGGGGTTGGCAGCTGGACAGGCTTTAACGCAGTAAAGAAGAAATTTGGTCATGTGCCAAGAGATCTATAGTCACAATCAACAGCTTTCAAAGGATTCAGCTCAGGAAGAGTGAAGGAGTGGAGCCAGGGCCAGTTGAAACATTTGCGAAGTGACACAAGCAATATTTTTTTTTTGTATTAGGGCAAGAAATAGCGATGAATCCTGTTGCCTGGAAGTCAATCGGAGGCTTAGAAACTCGTAGAAGAAAGGTAATAGCTATTGATAAAGCTCCGTAGGAATTACACCTGCAGATTTGAGCCTGAAGGGAATGGTGCCACAGGTGTGGTGGGAGCCAGGATCAGATTGGTATAAGGAAGAAAAAAATCAAGTTAATGGGCTCAGTTCTCTTTTTCTTTGAAACTTGTGCAGCAGTAGGAACAAACTCTGTCAGCGTCGCTGTTGTATGATGGTAAAGAACCGCAGGCAGGGGCCAGCCGTGGCAGGAGAAAGTCTTCAAGCTAAATTGCACGCAGCTAGGGTGTGACTTGCTCTCCCATCAACAACGCAAATTTTGTAATGTGGTGGCTGCTCCGAACAAATGTCGTTCTGGCACCTGCACTGTAGCTGTTTTAGAAATAGATACGCAGACGTCGGAGCCGGCAATTGCCAGCAGAATTGCCTCCCTTCCAGGGAACATAGCTCTCTCTGGTGATAGATATAGCAAAGGTGACCTGCCTGCTTCTCAGCGCGCTGCGAGGCTTAAAAAGTACAGCATTGCCTTTCAAACGCGCTCCGTGGCTCGCCGGATGCTGCAGCCCGGGGTCGTAGGAATCCTTGGCCAGAGAAAGGCAACGGTCTTGAGCACCACTGTTCCTCTCCATAGAGAAGACTGAAAACATTTTAGCTAAAAAGCGAAAATCTTCCTTTTGTAAAAGGAAGGAAAATATTTCTGAAGTCGTGCTCGCCCTGACCAGACATGTTTCGTCGTGGCAGAGCCAGGCGGGAGCTACGCTTTGAAGGCCCTGAGCCCCCGTCTGCCTTGGCGGCCGCGGTCCCCTCACCCTGCTGCATCTCAGCCCAGCCAAGGGCTGAAGGAATCGAATCACAGCATGGTCAGGGTTGGAAGGGACCTCTGGAGCTCACCCAGTGCCACCCCCTGCCAGGGCAGGGGCACCTCCAGCAGTGGCACAGGACACGTCCAGGCAGGTTTGGAATGTCCCCAGAGTGGGAGACTCCCCCACCTCTCCGGGCAGCCTGTGCCAGGGCTCTGCCGCCCGCACAGGGAAGAAGTCCCTCCTCATCTTTAGATGGAACTTCCTATGTTCAAGTTTGTGCCCGTTACCTCTTGCCCTGTCACTGGGCACCACTGAAAAAAGACTGTTCCCATCCCCCTGGCACCCTCCCTTTAAGGATTTATAAGCATTGGTAAGATCCCCCCTCAGTCTTCTCTTCTCCAGACTAAATACACCCAAGTCCTTCAGCCTCCCAAAGCAGGGACGGCGTCCCGCACAACAAAACCAGAACAAGCTTCTTTCTGTTAAGTCCGTTCTGTGACAGACCCCGCAATGACGCTGGCGAGTCCGGCACCCGGCCGCTCTGGAAGCGATGTAAAGTGCTCGAATGGATGGCGGCCGCCGGCTTTCGGGGAGGAGCCTTTGGATCAGGCTCTTCAGCAGCAGTCAGGGGATCTTTGGATACTGAAGAAACCCCTTTTACCTGCGCTCGGCGCCAGGCATTGTGTGGCAGTGACAGCTGGCCAAAAGCGCTAAGCCTGAGCGCAGAAACTACTTGGGCCTCTGGGAACCCATTTCATATTTACTGCCAATTCTATTTCAGGATGTACGGCCCAAATTTCTTATGTTGTCCTCAGGACCGTAGAGAAGGAGTCAGTCTGCTCTAATTCGCGGCAGTCCGGGCTGATTTGTCAAAGTCTCTCCCCTGCAGCGCTGGGATGTGCGCGGTGGGTTGTTATTCTCTCGCTGTCAGGCGCTGCGGACGCCGGCCGGGGCCTGCGCAGTGTCAGAAGTGACAGGCACGGAGACTTCGGCTGTCGATACCGCTCAGCATCCTACGGCGGCTCTTTGACATGCTGGAGTTGTG
This sequence comes from Vanellus vanellus, assembly GCF_965231255.1. Taxonomy (NCBI): domain Eukaryota; kingdom Metazoa; phylum Chordata; class Aves; order Charadriiformes; family Charadriidae; genus Vanellus; species Vanellus vanellus. Next base: position 9,567,000 of record NC_138921.1, read on the forward strand.
GATGTACGTGAGGTAAATCCCATTCTGCCCACGGTGGGGATTGCGATCCATCAAGCTTGAGTGACTTGGACCGTCAGGAAGGTGAATGGTCTCAAAGGAGTGAAAGAATTTGGGTAAACAGTGGGTTTGCACGTGGGCTTCGGTCTCTCTTGTGTACGATGAAATTCTTCCCCTGCACAAAGTGAGTGAGAAGGGGTATTTACAACAAATACAGCATACAGTAGTGTGTCCTCACAGACTTAGTAAAATGCCAATTTCCTCCCATCCAAACTGAGGTTGGATGAAATGTTCATAGAATCACAGAATGGTTTGGGTTGGAAGGGACCTTGAAGATCATCGAGTTCCAACCCCCCTGCCATAGACAGGGACACCTCCCACCAGCCCAGGTTGCCCAAGGCCACGTCCAGCCTGACCTTGAACACCTCCGGGGATGGGGCCTCAACAACCTCTCTGGGCAGCCTGTTCCAGTGCCTCACCACCTTCACAGTGAAAAACTTCTTCCTAATGTTTAATCTGAACCTGCCCTCTTCCAGTTTAAAGCCATTCCCCCTCATCCTATCGCTCCATGCCCGAGTAAAAAGTCCTTCCCCAGCTCTCCTGTTAACCAGCAAAGAGCTCCTGGTGATTTCCCTACTGTTTGGGAAGGCTCTTGTGCCAAAATGCAGCTGGATGGGCACGATTCCTGAGGTACACTGGCTGTTCTGGAAGTGACAGTAGCTACGAATGCCGGCACATGGAGCTGAGGCTACCTAATGCGTCTGTTAGAGTTATTTAGTACTTCCTCCAAATTTTAGTTATTTTCAGCAAACGGTGCCTCAGGCTGACTTGGTTAGGAAGGTTCAGGCCAAGTAGCAATTGCAAAGACGTGGTCTCTAGGATAATCTGTAGAGGGCAGGGGCTAGAGGAGGGTTTCCTTGAAATAAATGAGTACATCTTTGGTGAGTGGCAGTTGAAGGCAGACTTGTACGCTGCCTCCTCCTTCCTTTTTTTTTTTTTTTTTTTTGAAATATATGAGTAAGTTTTGACTCATGGGAAATATGGTTCATTCTGGTAACTTTTATGGGCCGGAGCAGCTGTGCAGGGGAGGAGGGAACTGCTGCTCCACATGCAGGCTGTAAGAGGGGGCGTTTGGCTGCTGCCGGGCGGGTGGACACCACTTGTCCAAGCGTGGCTGTCACTCTCGGTGGATTACACTGCTATTTGGCCATCTCTTTTTAGACTTCGTGTACATTAGAAGTAGAGAATTGTGAGAGAGATTTATAGTTAATTGAGACTTAGTTTTACAATCTAATCTTGGAACTGGTTGCCCAGAGAGGTTGTTGAGGCCCCGTCCCTGGAGGTGTTCAAGGCCAGGCTGGAGGTGGCCTTGGGCAACCTGGTCTGGTGGGAGGTGTCCCTGCCTATGGCAGAGGGGTTGGAACTTGATGATCTTCAAGGTCTTTCCAACCTAAACCGTTCTATGATTCTATGATCTTACCTTTTATTATAATTCAGGCTAATGAGCTTTACTCACTCATTCACGTACTAGGGCCAGGACTTTGAAAATGGGTTCTAGCTTTGAAAGATGCAGCTGAATTCGCCACATCCTTCTCAATTATGCCCATGAATAATTTGCTTATGATATTTGAAGATGCTTGCGGGGTATAAGAAATTAGTCTTTGTGTCTGGTTTCCCCGAAGAACGTTCTCCGTTTCCTGAAATACAGCAGCTTGTGCTGGATGTGCACTGCCTGTCTCCTCGTCCTTATATCCCTGCTGAAACATTTCTGGTGGTGAAGCAGAGGCAGAAATGTGCTACAAAACTGCATATCTTGAATTGCGTGCTGCTGAAATGGACGTTTTAGTGAACTGCCTAAAGTCTGGAAATGATTCATGCTAACTATTTGGGAAATACTTCAAATAATGACTAAATTTGCAGGAATCGGAGATGGCTCGTGAAAGATTAATGATAGTAGAGAAGACCTATTTCCCCCCCTCTTTAAGTTTCAGCATCAGGTCTTTGGTTTGTATTTCTGCTTTTGAAGTTGCTGCAACAATGCTGATTCATTCCAGAGGAGAATTAAGCTTGGAATAATTTTAGGGGGTACATTGTATTTAAGGGTGTGGAATGGGGGGCAAATCTTCTCATCTTCTCCAGGAAAATATTACTTAACTTCTGATTTCCAATTTTTGATTTTGTTTTAATTTACCACCGCATTTTTTTGTAGAGGTTAATTAAAGCTGTGCTATTACTAGAAGTTATTTCCTTCTCATAATTAGAATGTGATGTTCATTTTATTAGCCTGTTTTATTATGGTCAGTATTCATTTCAATGCTTAATCATTTCTCCTCCTGTCTGCTTATAAATTTGCCACTTGTTCAGAAACACTTGCCCTGGCATTGAATTTAGTTTGTTTTCCCCCAGTGTGCAACACGATCACCTTTGCTTTGAGTTATATTGTGCCTATTGATGGAGAAACCTGATTTTTAGGACAACAAATGCTCAACTCTTCTAGGTAAAAGTAGCCAGAAATTATATTTCCTTAACACTGGCATATGTGGAAAATATAGCTGTGGGCACATGATGCTGTCTGTCATACGAAATACTTGATGTCCTATTGCGTGGTTTAATATAGGCCGGGGGAAAGAGGATCTGTTGAGAGCTTTCTTCTAAAGTATTTCTAAGGGAATCACAGGCAGAAGGGCCTGATGGTCCCTGGAGCGAAGGGCAGTCCTAAATAAGCTGGGGAAGGCGGTAACTGGGGCTGAGAGCTGAGCGCGGTGACAGGATTTGGGCATCCAACAGAAAAATCGAAAGCGTAAAGGCTCAGGTGAAGGTGCCCTGGCGGAGCCGGGTCCCATGGCGGGGGCTCAGGGTGGCAACTTCCAGGGGAAAGCGTTGGGTCAGTCTGACTGTTAACGAAGGTGATGCCGGTGTGCTTTGAAATCTGTGCTGCCCGTGAGCGCACGGCTGCACAGTCAGTGAAGGGCCTTGTTGATCAAATTGTGGGATTTCTAAATCGGAGGGAGAAGCCCCACTCGGCACGGTTTGTTTCGTTATCCATAATGATAGGCTGGACTGCTGTGCCTTTACAGCTAGTCTTTTTTTACCCAGAGCCATGTTTGAAAGGATTGGCGTAGTTCAGCTGATAACTGTGGAGCAGAGAGAAAATGGTTTCTTAAAAATAGCTGAGCCTACACTGGGGAGCTCATTATTTTTGCTGTACTGAGAGACACTTCATTCACCAAGACAGGTTTCCATCAAAGAAACCATCAACGCAGCCTGCCATCATCTGTCAGAATACCTTGTTCTCTTCTCCATAATTAAAATACAGCGTGGCCTATTCGTTACCCCCTTGGCAGCATGGCCCCCACTGCTTGGCTTACGCAGTCGTGCTGAACGCAGGGCCAAATGCCAAGAGAGAGTTCTCAATGAGCTGCCCTGAGATTGATAGGCGAGGGGACTGCAACCCATCAGTAAAGGTAAAAGTGTCTTTGAGCTGTTACAGGGGAGCTACAGATGCATCGTTTCAATTCTTGCATCGCAAACCACGCGTTCCCATTTTACATTGCGCTGCAGAGGGTAAACTTAAATGGATGTAACTTATCATTACTTGTGTTTCTGCGCTGTGTGAGGCAACGCGGTCTATTCGCTGTTCGATTTCCTTGGCTTTACTCGTCACCGAGGGATGCGGCATCCTGTGAAACCAGATGGAGTGTGTGTGAACTGCCGGACTAACCTCCTAAGCGGTTTTAATGGATAACAAATATTGAGCAGGAGTGAAAAATGCTGCTCCGTTGTGGTAGACAAAACCTAAACAGATCTTAAACTCCTCTGTGATGTCCTAGCTTCTGCTATCTTACTGTGCAATTTAGCTTTTAATGTCCTACAGATGAAATTATCCGCAGTACAAATTAGAGGATGCCCATTACATTAAAATACTCGGCACGGCGTGGATCACTTCTGCAACACTTATTTCTCTAGCAATCAGAAAGTCAGCGCCAAAAGAGAAAGCCTTCCCCCTCCCCTTTTTTTTTCCTAAGTAGACTTCATTGATTTGTTCCTTTTACAAGCAGATAGTAGAGCTAATAAAGATAGAAAGAAATCAAGTTTTTCTAGAACCAGCTAACTGGGTTGACTACAATTTATTTTCAGTATAGCAGCAGGCCATTTTTTTTGCACGCATGTATCCCGAACATTGTTATTGCTGCAAAGTTCTTACAATTCAACTTTAAAAATGAGTAATACATTTAAAAGATACATATCTGCAGAAAGCACTGACTGGATGTGCACTAAGAATAAGCTTAGAGCATCAGTAGACTCTTTTCCTACGAAGTTTGTGAAAGCACAAACGGAGAAGGAAAAAAATAGACAGAAGAGGATGAAGCATATGGTTTATATTTTGGAAACATGAGGTTCACAGCACTAATCTCTCAGTACAGAACTGGAAGGTGACGCTGGCAAAAGTAAGTTCTGTTGTCCAAAGTGAGAAAACTGCCACCGATAATGAATGTAGTAATGACAGTGATGAAATTTACCTTGTGTTGATTATCTGGCATGTTGATTAGCTGCTCTCTGCAAATGCCATCCAATTAACCATTCTCTTTTTCAGTGTCACTTTTTGACCCATTGTCCTTACGTGCATTGCAGCTGTATCTACATTTCTAAAATGCCATATTATCGGTGCAAGAGCTACACGTTAGACTCGTGCAGCTCCCTTTTCTGACACTCAAGAGTGGCAAGAATTTGATACGAAAGAAGGCTGTATGTTTTTTCCACTAAAGTGTTCCCCAGAGAGTCTTTGCTAAAATGGAAATCTACCACCCAGCTCTCATTTTCCAACTGCCTGTGTATCTGCACTTACCTTCTCTAAGCTGCCGTTTTCCACCAGGGCAGCACTCCCCGTTTTCATGCTGGGCAAATGGCCCAGTTGTCTGTCCCAGAGACTTGCACTGGGGCTTCTATACCAAGATTGGATCGTTAATGAAACTGGTCCCAAGGGCAGATTATCCGTCGTTTCTACCCGGGAATCTACAAGGCCCTCTTGGCAGAGGCTGAATCAGGGATGTATCTGGCCATGTCCGCTTTGCGGACAGTACCGCTGGGAAACTGTTCCTGGGGCATCTGTTTGGCGAAAAAGGAGATGCAACGACATCATCGCATCCTTGGGAAAGACTGTTCGCGTCTGTTTCAGAAGTAAGCTTCCAAATGCCTCCTTTCTTAAAATGGTTTTCTGTGCTGTTAACTCCAAGGACCCTGTGTGGAACACCAATTACCTTAGGCATGCGTGAACCCCAGGTTAATGAGATGTGGTCCCAGAAACACAGGGGAGATATGTCTGGCTGTGATATCAAATGACAGAATTGGACAGAAAGAGCTGACTGTTGTTTTGGTTGGATTTTTTTCTCCTCCCCTTCCTGCCTCAGAGATTGTCCTCCATACTCTTGGAGGGTATAGAGCTTAAAATGAGACCTTTGTCTCCAAAAGTTCTCTTTTTAGATGCGAGTGGAAAAAAATACACTTTTTTTTTTTTTGTAGCTTAGAATTGAAAAATACATTATTTTTCTTTGCAGATAGGTCAGGCTGCCTTGCTTGCACCTTCCCCTGACTCTGAGTTATTACAGAAAGTGGTATCTGGTGGTGTGAATAATGCTGTGCTCCTGCCAACAGGCACAGAACACATTGGCTATAGATCTCATGAATGTCAGAGGTATATAAGGAAGGTAATTGGGGATAGTTCAAATCCGAAAAACAAAGGGGCTGAAGTGCAAAATTTGGCTTAGGTGATGTTCATCCCGAACTTTTTATAGACTTCTGAGAAATGGGTGTTCTTGAAAAGCAAATTACGATTGCAATTTAGCACTGATTTATCGTAAAGCAGCTTAACGAGGAAGTTTCACCGAATGCTTTGTGGGCTGTTACTGAAATGCAGCGTTAAATCTTCCAGGGACTGGTAGCACCCCCACACTGATGCGCGCCTCTTACCAGCAGTTACTCTCTTACCCGAGAGAAACTGCAGGCAGAAAGCACTGGGAGGTTCTGAAGAAACTGTAGGACTGTACTGAGCAGACACTAGACACTCCCAGTACTCTTCTTGAGAGAAGAAGTTTGCCCAGATAAACCCGATTAAATGTTTCTGCTTTTCTTGGTGTTTATACTGCAGCCTGGCACTTGAGGTCTGTGAAGGGGCACTGTGTATTTCTTGGCATTCTCAGGCACTACGTATTGCTCTTTAGTGTCACGTAATCGTCATCATCCAAACCCTTCTCGGTGCCTATGTACTTCAGAGCATTTCTGATCCTCCTCTGGAGGAAAGTCCAGAGAAGCCTCCACAGAGTCCCAGTCCTTTAGTGAAAAGACAATCTCAGCTTTTGGTTTTTTCTCCCTCCTTATCCTCTCTGTAAGGGCGTCAGAGCGTCTGCCTCCTACTTACCCGGTTTTTCACCTCTTGCTCTCAAGGTATTGGTGGTTTTCTGGTTTGCCTTTATAATTTTCCAGGCCGCAGTTCTCCCCTTTTCTACAGCTCTAACTCTCTGATTACCTGTAGCCAGGTGCTTACTGTTGAAGTTCTTTCTCAGACTTTAAATCTGTGCTGCTTTTCTCATTTTTCCCATACGGTCGACTGCGGGCATCTCAACAGCAGAGACGTGACGTGCGTATGTCCTGTCCCATGGGGATGTGTGAGCGGGACGTAGCTGGTGATGGGCTCCCGTCACTTTGTACTGTAGTCTCTGGTTGACTGTTCACCCTGAGTGTATGCCAACGGGGTTTTTGCTACCAAGTGCTGCTCCGGTGGCGGTGGCGGTATCTGCCTGTCGCCTTTCAGGCTGTACTTCCTCACAGCGTGAAGTTTTTGAACAGGGCCCACCTTCATAGCACTGTGAATGCCTCTGCAACTGGGGCTTCTGCTTAGTGGTGTTGGAGCAGATATTAATGGCAGTAGTGTAATTGGGGTCTGGCCGCAATGCATTAGAGCATAACAGGCAACTGCTCGTTGCTCCACGGTAAGAATTCCTTCCAATGTGGTAGCTTTGGTAACTGTTAGAAATCATGCTCTGTTCCTAATTACAGAGTGACTCATGATAACTCTACCATCCTCCAGATAACTCCGCAATTAACTTATGTCACCACTATAATTTGTTAAGTATGATTTAATAAGAAGAGACTAATTTTTGCAGCTCTGTTAAAGGTACATTCGGTTTTTCACTCAATAGACTCAGGAAAGACACACAATCTTTGTTTTATTTCAGGCTAAATGAAATGTAGAAATCTCATGAAATGTAATGGGTTCAATTACTCTGGGAGGAATCCGTAACGTTTCATTTCATATCCTTGTGTTCTGCCAGGGAATGTACTTCACCAAAGGAAGCTGCTGAAAATGCAGTTGGGACTGCTCATTGCTTGGTGGAAGAAATGCCAAGGTTTTTAAAAGGGTGGGTGAAATGAAAAAAAAAACAAACCAAACCAAAACAAATCCCAATCAAACCCACAAGATTGTATTTTCAGGCTTAATTCTCCTAATTCTCCTCTTGGCCTCATCAGTCTGCTCACTCTGGCCTGCTGAGCTAATGAGCTGAAGAGGGGGAAGACTCTGAAAGCAGTTCCACAACCGGGGCACTGTCTTTACTTCATATAAACCACCTATACCTTTTGAATAGCCACAAAAACCCCCAGCAGTCTTATTCCTCGAGCCCCACCAGTTTTGGTAGTGGGCTGTATACTGCTTTCTTTGAGTGGGAATATGAATTTGAGTCTTTTTTTTATCAGAGCTCCATTGCCCCCAATTTTCCCTTACACTGAATGGCATTTTACTAGGGGGGCAGAATTGGCAAAAACACAAGTGCCAGGCAAAATTCGTGATCTTTGGCAGGCCTGACTGAAGTTTTGAGATCAAACACGCAGCAGCTGGAAGCAAGGATGAAAGAAAAAAAAATCTTCTGATGACTTAAAGTAATTACTGCATTTTCTCTGTTTATAACATCACTGTAAAATAATTAAAAAAAAAACAACTTTGCAACATGGGTTACCGTTGCTGCAAATGTTTTTCATGGAGCTTCAAACTGCTCCAAACTTTTCTACCAAAAGTGGCAAAGCTCAGATCCAGATTTGAATTCTAAGTTTGGTTCCAATTTAGCATTGCTAGTCTACTTTAGGCTTTTACGAGTTATGAATTAGATGGGGAATTAGGAGCTGAACTTAAGTGCTTTGGTAATTAAGGACAGTCATATTCAGAGATTTGTTTCAGACTTGTTTCTAGAGGTGTTTCTAGTCTAGAGACACTGCTGCTTCTCCTACTTTGAGGATTAACAGACAGACTATGATGACAACTGGCAGCACGTTACTGCAGCACGTTATTCCTGGGTTAATGAAGATGAGGAGGAAAATGCTCTCTGTCTCCTTCATAGTCTCTTAACTTGGTGGTTGAAGATGTCTGAACAAGTCTCTAAGAAGTTCCTGTGAACTGCTTTGTTTTTCACCCATTAATGGTGACATGCAGTAACTACGCCAGGAGGGTCCGCCGGGGTTTTGGTCGGGGCGGTTATTTCAGTGATGCGTAAGGCTTCAGAACGCTGTAGAGGCGGCATCCAGGATAAAGATGCAGATCCCTTCTGTCTTGAGATTGAGCTGTCTTGTGAATTTGCAGCGGTATTGTACCGCCAGGAAACAGCTGAGGGGGCTGTGATGGACGTGCTCTTCGAATGGAGCGCTTGACCCTGTCTCTCTAGGTCAAGATGGAAGCAGACTGGTAAAACTGTTGAAAGGAATTTGATCTGCCCCAGCCCGTGAGAAACCTGCACTGTGCAGAAACGCTGAAATACCTTTAAACTCGTTGAAGTGGGCATCAGATTTTTACTGCGCTGTCACCTGGATGAGAAGCAGCTGCTTCTAGAGGAAGCAGCAGACTGGATCCCCTACAGATCAGCTTCTCCCATTTCCCCACTGCTGCAGGACTGATTCTTCGGGGTCCACCCATGCTGTAAACGGGTGTCTGTTTGTGGCTGTCACAGACAGAGAGGAAATGGGGCTGCTATTAGCATTCTTCTGTTCTTTCTAATAAATCTCCCTCCACTTGCCAGAAAAGAGGCTTTTACCTCTAGCGGTTTGTTCTTATTACAGAAAGCATATTGAAAAATTAGAAAGGGTGCAGGAGAGAGTAACTAGTAGAATAAAAGGTCTCGATGGTTTAGAGCTGTGTGGAGAGGTTAAGAAAATTAGACTTGAATTCATTAGAAGGCAGGAGATTAGGAGAGGACATGATTGAAATGTAAAATTCTGCATGGGGAAGGTGGATGGAGCCGAAGGTGTGTGGGAGCAAGTTAGTTACAAGAGCGTATGAACTGAAACGAAGAAACAGAGATGAAGAAGACAGAAAACCCAATGCATCAAGTGGATTTTTAAAAGGATGTAAAAGCAATCATTTTTAGGCAAAAAAAAGGAATGACCTGGAAATCCTGAGAAAGTGGGGAGACCAAGGGGGAAACGGTGGTAGGATGCCACTTCAGAGCCTCAAAACCAGCCTGATCTCAATATACGTCCAGCTGCTGACAGTGTATCTCTATCTTAAGTGGAAGCCAGTGCTCAATATGTGCTGTGGTTTACGCCAAATCGGCTACTGGGGACATGTGGCACCCCAGATGGGACCGACAGATGCTCCCCTCTACCCCTCTTCAAAGAGAGAGGCAGAGGAGGGAAAAAGAGACGTATGAGTTTAGAAGGAACTAAACTACTTTAATGAGACCTCTAACCAGGACGGTATGGAAGCCCGTACATGAGTGTATCTCCAGCAGCGGGGGAAGTGCTGGGCCTTACTTGCCTTAATAAACCAAAACTGTAAGTAGGGGCTGCCTTGCCCAGCTGGCCGCTGTAGCACTGAGCTCACAGAATCACAGAATGATGGGTTGGAAGGGACCTCTGGAGATCATCTAGTCCAACCCCCGAGCTCATTAGGGTCTGCTCTGTCAGCACAGCTGGAAGGTGAGGAACCAGTGTAAGCACACATCACGGAATGATGGGTTGGAAGGGACCTCTGGAGATCATCTAGTCCAACCCCCGAGCTCATTAGGGTCTGCTCTGTCAGCACAGCTGGAAGGTGAGGAACCAGTGTAAGCACACATCTGTAAAGCGCAGTGAAGACAAGGTAGCCCCAGAATCGCCAATGACGGAGCAACATTTTGGTTGAGAATTTCTGCAAATGGACCGTGCCATTGTAGTGTGCTTGGACTAATGAGAGTTGGCATAAGTTGACACAGGTATAGCACCACCCTGATTAAAACAGGCCTATCACAGACGAAGTCTGCCCGTAATAATGGTGACTCCATTCTTCTAGATATTGGGCCTGTCCTTATGGTCTTAAGAGGTCTGTGGCAGTTAGGTTCCGGACTGTAAGTCCTTTTGGACTGTGTCTCATGTGAGTACGTAATCGTGCCCTTGTCGTCTTGTGAGGTCAGTTCCCTGTCCTCATGTCCTGCGTGCTTGAGTGGTGGATATGGGTAAACCCAGCAGTTGTGCTCGCAGTGTTTTAGGTTTTGTTCCATCTGTGCTCAGCAAACCTTTCTCATTAATCAAAACCAAATGGCTGCCTTTCACAGATGCTACCCAACTCTCGGGGAGAAACTGCCAGAAGCTAAACAAACGTCTTGCTCACCGTTACACAAGTCATTTTAGAACCCCCAGATGATCTTGCAGCTCGTGGGATTTAAATTGCAACCAGACCAAAACCCAAGCACTCAGATTTTTGCATATCACGTTTAACTTTGCCCCTGTTGCAGTGGAATTCAAAGATGTGTATTTCCAGGGGCTGGCGCATCCTGATGCCGGGAGTTGGCACTGGAAGGATGGTAGGGGCACATATGCTGAGCACGTGCTGCCTGCAGATGCAGGAAGGAAGGAAAGTGTGAAGTCTGGAAGGATGCTCTGGACTGTCATTTGCAGAAACACTTCAGAGGGAACCTACAAAGTGTTCAGTTGTTTGTCAGATTTCCCAGCCTCTGTGCTTTTTGGAACAAGGGTTGGAGACACAAATCCCGTGGGCCCAACAGTATTTACGCAGCTGACAACTTTCATTTGGAAGCTACAAATGGACAGGTAACTCTACAGGCAAAACGTCCTAGTGAGGTGAAAGGGCTGCTGTAAAGACACATTGATCAGCAGCCCTTCTCCTTGCTGAAGTCCCGTTGTCATGATGCGTGCTAATGATTTTGAAAATAGCCGTGCACTAGGGAAGAGCTCACTGGAGGCACTTCTGCAGCTAATGGTGGGGAAGTGGCCAGAGCACGGCCTTGTCTTTAAAAGGCAACTTCTTTTGCCTATCCCCGTCATGGTCTCTGTAGGGTCCTGCTGCAAGGCCAACAGTTGCTCCAGAAAGGAAGCACCTAAACTGTCTTCCCTAAGTGCAATTTGCCAACAGTTGCTCCAGAAAGGAAGCACCTAAACTGTCTTCTGTAAGTGCAATTTGTTCTGCAGAGCTGCCAAAAAAAACCCCAGCTTGCATCATTATCCGAGTTCACTCCAAGGTAATCTTAGGTGCCCTCCAACTACCTACAGCCCCTAATACTTGGCCGTGCTGATTCCCTCAAGCGCTGGTCACTCCTGGATTCGAGAGTGGCCCCTTGAGGATGATGGCAATCAGTGTAAACTGAAGAAGTGGTCAAATCACAGCATCCACCCTAGTGCCCGAACTCTTTAGGTCACGCATGTGTGTGCAACTGTAGCTGAAAGATACCTTTGTATCCCCTGTTGCCCCTGCTGGTTTCCATCTGGATCAAAAGCTCTGAGGGGATTCCCCATCAAGCAAATGCAAAAACCAGATTTCGTTTTATGCCCCTTTGGGTTGCAGTTGCTCTCGCGCTTTGCACTTGCTCCAAAGATGGAGAGATTAATATCCTGTTAGCTCAGGGCTTCTCGCTGCCAGCCCTACCGAGTTATTAAATGTAACGCTGGATCGCTAGTGGTTCTCAGTTGAATAAGAAAGAGCGGAGTTCGGAAAAGGTTGAGAATCACAGTGCTATCCTGTATTCCCACAGCATCCTTCCTTGGCTTGTGCTGGCTTCCTGCGGTGGTGAATTGCCATTCTTCGGAGCGAGACTCCGCGCTCTCTCGGGGAGGGAGGTGTTCAGACACGTAATTGCCTGTGTGTGCGAGCCTGGGGGAAAGGTTGCATCTTCTTTCTAGCATCTGCCTGCTGCACGAGCTGGATAAATAAATAAGCCTGGAGCCTCTCATAATAAAATATGCTTGTTGCCCCAGCTCTTCTGCTGAGTTATAACTCTGGAAGGCAGCGTAGCCTCTGCACCTTCTGTATGAAATCCGTGCAACTGAGCTTTGTGACACAGAGCTGTATTTTACATAGGTGAAGATCCTGCTATGAATTGTACCACGTTAACTGCTGACCTTTTTGCTTCTAGGGCCTGTTTAACATTTGGAAGCGTTGCAAGAAGTAGCAACTGAAGATGACAATGGGAGCACTGTCATTTCAGGTCAGCTAAAAGAATTGTGCTCTGTTTTCCACTGCCGCAACTCTCAACACCGGTATAGTTGCAGCTGCAAACTTGAGTCTATCTGAAAGAGAAGATGCGATCAAACACCTTTAATTAATTAGTGGAAGTGCCTTTACCATTCTCTGAATGCCATCTTTTATTGGAGAGAAATCAGTCTGTAATTTTATATGATCCTGTACTGCTTTTATTCTATTAATTTCATGCCCGTTATTGTCCAGCTTCTTTATTGAGTGAAAATTTCATTAGATATAAAATTGATGAGTTTTTCTACATGCTGCCATTAATATCAATGCAAATCAGAGTGATTCCTGTTAAGCCTAAGATCCCTGGCAGGACTGACTCTGGTTTTATTGTCTGTCTCCATCTGGGAATGCACGCAGAGTTCACCAGTGTGGGAGACAAAGGGGACTGTAACAGAGATTCTCTGTGGCCTTCAGCTGCGTGGGTAACCTTGGTCACATCACTTAGTCGGGCCATGTCTCGCTAACAAACTCTTCATCTGTCATTATGGTGTATTTGTGTGTCTGTGCTTTCGGAGGCAGAGTCTGTGCGTAGCGCAGTTGGATTCCATCTCTGTTGCACTATATAGGGGCTCTTTGTCACAACTATCGGTAATAATCAGAGAGTTATATTTTATTGCGCGTGGCCATGTGTGATGCAGACCTGAGTGTGGAGTGAGCGGGGGAGTGCCGCGCTTTGTCCCTCGTTAGAACCTGCCCGTTGTCTCTTGGCACTAACGTTTTTTAGCTCTGTCCCTGTTAATTTCGTTTCCGGACTTAAACGGTAGCTGTTAATTACTTAGCGCATATGCTGGGTTTTCACTGCAGTGGGGGCACTGCTTGGCGCGGCACAGCCATGCGCCGTCGATGAGGAGAGCTCGTTTCCCCTGGCAGCGTGTCAGGAGCACACTTTTCCAGTTGACCTGTGCGGCCACAGTGTCCTGTTTTGACATCACCGGGTCCTACAGGACCGCAGCCCTCCTCCTGGGTGCAGCGAGCAGCCGCTCAAGTTCTTTCCAGAAATGGAAGCCCAACGCACAACTGTTTTTCCACCACATCAGAAAAGATCATCCCGTGCTAGCAAAAGCTTTTCACAGGCCAGCAGGCAGGAAAAATGTTCACATCTCCTCAGGCAGAAAGCCATCAGTCGTCTGCTGGTGCTAATTAGCGAAATTCTGATTAAGTCATTGGAGGAGTGCCAGTTTGCACCAGATGAGGAGCTGGTCCATGCGGAATCGGTTGACATGGCACGATGCAGCATGGGCTGAGAGCACCCTGGGGATGCGGTAGCTGTGTGCTGAAAGCAGAGCCCGGAGTAGCAGCAATGCAGTCCCAGTACCAGTTTAGTCTGGGTGTCTTTTCTGGTCCTTTACTTATTTACTTATTATATATCTCTAGGTAGATATATATCTATTTCTTGAAAAAAAAAATAAATAAAAATCTTTCTTTCTGTACAGGATGTATGTATGCACCTCCCTTTGCGGTGGGTCATGAGGGGCTGCAGGAGCGGGCAGGAGCCGGCAGCACGGGGCAAAGCTCTCGGCCGCGCGCAGACACACTGGCTGCCTGGGGGGAGCCCCTCGGGGCAAGGAGTAGGGGCACTGTGCCGCAGCCCTAGGGGAGCCGGGTAGGAAATAGGTTTATTCCCCCTTCGGCTTACCAAACGTTGCCTTTATAGGAAAATCAATCACATACATATAGCCAAAACATAGTCGTTCCATTTTTTTGAAAATTCTGTAACTCTTTTCAGCTCTGGTCATAAATATAGGTTCTTAATATAGTATCTTAACATTTCAAATTATCCATCACTTTAGTCTTCCAGTTACCCCATACCCACACAGATATGTTATTCCACTTCAGCGTCTGAAAATGTTTCTAGATTTCATGGCTTTAAACTTAAATGGCATTAAACTGGAAGAGGGCAGGTTCAGATTGAACATTAGGAAGAAGTTTTTCCCTGTGAGGGTGGTGAGGCACTGGCACAGGTTGCCCAGAGAGGTTGTTGAGGCCCCATCCCTGGAGGTGTTCAAGGCCAGGCTGGACGTGGCCTTGGGCAACCTGGGCTGGTGGGAGGTGGGGGGGTTGGAACTCAATGATCTTCAAGGTCCCTTCCAACCTAAACCATTCTATAATTCAGTGAAGCATCATCTGTGGAAAGACGTGAGATTACAGTGGTTTAGGTTTCTTGCATGAAATCTTTATATGTAAATATCTCTCCATTTTTCTTTCTTGATCATTACTGGTATCTACCTTCAGGTATGGTAAGCTTAGAGGGGAAAGTTCACAGAGCAATATTTTTGTCCTTGTAAGTTCATTACAGAGGTGTATAGCTCAGAAACATGAATGAAAAAGAGTAAACATTACGATGTTCTTAAAGCACAAAAGTTTGACCTATTTTTCTTCCTCCTCATCTAGCTAAGCCCACACAGTTATACGCTTGATACTCATTCAGTGAAAACACTCAGCACGTTACAGGTTTGAGCTTATTAAATAAATGGAGCCTAATGTATGCTCCTCTGTTGTCCTAACGCACTGGAGAAATCTGTCTTCGAAGCAGATGTGCCTGACAGTGGACGCGACTGGGGGGAGCTAACAATTGTTCTGCTGTTGGTAGAAAATCTTCCTCATCACATACTATTCAGTGGTCAACTACTATTCGTATTAGGTGCTTACCTACCAGGACCTCTGATTTTAATGTCAAGCTTGGCTGAGTTGGGAGGTAATATTCTTCAAGCTATGGACTAAAAAGCCTCTTATGTAGCTACGGTGTCGATGAATACCTTGGCCTTTCCCAAACAAACTGTGTGTGTTCCCGCTCTCTGGGGTCAGAGGCACGAGCAATGAGATTGTCCCTGCTTGCAAAGCCGGTCTGTGAAGCAACGTGAACTCTGGGCACCGTGATACCCTCGGTCTCATGCTGGCTACAGGGTAGAGCGGGCTAATCTGCATGCATACGCATAAGAATCCCTTTCCGTGTCATTTAAACGGTGAAGCCTCTGGGATGAAATGCAGAAGGTGGTTTTAGGCACTGTATCAGTGCTGCGTGGTACGTGGCTGCAAAAAAAAAAAAATAAATAAATCAGTGCACTGGAAAGATGGACTGTCGGAAGAGAACAAAAGCCTAATCATGTGGAGTGATGGACGAACTGTGATAGTTTGTCATTACGTCTCTGGAGATTGCTCTGTTTTTCCTTCTCAAGAAAATGTGCGTTTCGGCTTCATTTGCAATCTTTTGCAATTCCTGACAAAGACAAGAGGTGTCATTCAGTGTTGTATTGTCATGCTGGAAGAACGCTGTTGGCTTTTAGCCTGCCACAGACGGAAATTATGTTTGGGGGTTTTTCCCTGCTCTTTGTGATGAATCCCAACCGATTATTTGACCCGCTGAGCACAGTGAAGGTCCAGCAGGTGTGTAAATGTTTGAGCGTTCATGAGCAGTCGAAGAGAACCTGCTGAAGTGAGGGGGGGGGGGGGGAAGTAAGATGTGCGCAACTGTTGTAGACATTTTAGAGTGCTTGCCACCACCGCAGCTCTGGAAAAAATAGATTCAGAGTCTGGGAGCACTATTTATCTAGGGCTATGGGACCATTGGCTTCGGGTTGCAAGGCTAAAAGACAAGACTGGCTGGAGAGATGTGATGGGACGCGCTCTGGGAATGGATTCAGCAACTGAAGAGCCCTTGAATGCAATGAAGCTAAAGGTGTAGAGAGACAAGTCAGTGATCCTTTAAGGAATTGCCTTTCCAAATCATCCGTGAAATCATCAAAATGACAGTTCCCGCCTCCTAGTCAGCTGGTGCTTGAGAGTTATGGAAAGCTTTAGATACAGATTCCATTTTTGGTTAGTTCAGGTAGGCGGATGGCTGACCAAAGTTTGCGGTGTCTGTAATATTCAAAGACAGGTCAGCATGTGTCATGTAAAATGAAATCAAAGGCCTGGCTTTCAGGCAAGCAATTCAGTAGAGCAGCGTTCCGTTGCAGCCTATGATATCATCTTACTTTTTGTGTTAATGAACGGTTCTCTTTGCCAGCCAGCACATGTTCGCTCAAAAATACAGAGTTCAGCTTCTGAGCCTTAGCGCTGCATCGATTCTCAATGGTGTGTTGTCTAGGGAGGGGGAAATCTTACCATTTCAGAGGATGGTAGGAAATCAAGCTTGCAGGTGTAAATGTGAAGCATCACCAGGAACACACATGGCTACCATGTCTGCAGCCGAAGGACTTCCCTGCTCCCGTGTCTTGGGAATGAACCACATTAGTTCAGGTTTTGCTGCACCGATATGACAATGAAACTGAACTTCTAGGTTGGGGGTGTTGTCCCCCCCCCTTCTCTTTCCCATCTTTCTCCCCTGGCAATTGTGTGAAACAATTTTCCTTAACCCTCTCTTTTTTTGAATAATGAATTGGAGTTTTGCTAGGAGGAGATGTATTTGGGTTTTTTTGTGCTGTTCTCTGTGCTGAGTGTGGTGGGAGTGTTTGTCTCCCCCAGCTGCCTTCGTTGTGGCCAGCTGCAGAACAATTGGTGAGACACCATCTGGCTTTCCCTAATTTTCACCAGCTGTAGGTATAATCAGCAGGATGATTGCAAAGTCCCTCTTCCTTCCATACAAAAACTCTAGAAAACAAACGCAGCGATGCACGGATGCGTAATGGGAGATTGAAAACACGCCTTGGTTTTCAGAGGGGTACAAGACCTGCACTGAACTCTTCTTGTACAAGTGTAAAGGCGTCTGGGTTAACGTGCGTCTGGTGGACGAACTGCTGATGTTGCTGCTGCAGCTTACCTGGAGTTGGCGTGTCTCGGCCTGGGTGGGGGACACGGGCACAGTCAGGTTTCCTGTTTGTGCCTCCTGAGCACTAGGAGGTACAAAGAGCTTCATTTCTACAAGTTTTTGCCTGTTTAGATGTGTTTAGATTTTAATCTCTTTAATCAGGGGAAGTTTTCTGAAGGGTACAGCCAGTGAGGACTTACCACGTTACCCCATGTAGAAGCCAGCAAGATAAGGGTTAACTTTTGTTTCTCTTGATTCAGGATTAAGCCCAGCTTGTGCTAGTTTGCAGCTCCGCTCTCTCCCTTACCCTTGCCACATTAGGTGTGGTATTTCAGAGGCGCTGAGCACCTGTAGCTCCCATTGCCTTCAGCTGGTAAATCATCCTGGGAACCAGATCTTCCAGAGCAGCCGGAGCGGGAGGGCTTCCTTTGCTGCTTTTTACCTTGGATCTTAGCTGGGTTTTAGCTGATCTGGATGTGATGGACTTTTTCAAAACTAGCCACTGATGGCACGGTCTCCCGCTGTTCCGTATCATCAGGTAAGGTGCTGGGTTCCCGGTGGGTTGAAGCCCTGCTGGATGGGGACTGCAGGGTTGTCTCGGGCTGGTGAGGTACGGGGTGACCCAACGGCGCTGAGGTTGCTGAAGGCCAGGTCTGCTGTAAGCCTCTGTGGCGCAGGTTCGAGTCGTGTTCTAGTTGCTTGCATTTGAATTATTTAAGCAGTGCAAAGTACAAATAGCTAACGAAGCACCTTAATAATAGATTGTAGAGCTAAGGATTACGACAAACCTGCATGGAGATACAGAGGAGTAACAGGATGGAAGGAGGAGTATTTAAGGGCAGGTGCCATTTATGGTCTTTTATGCGTTTCACAGTTTAGTTTATTTTTTAGTTACAGCAGCCAGCACTCATATTTATTCACGTCTACCCAAACTTATGGCTTTGGTAAAAATAAAATTGGATGCTTCCCTCCCATGCGGCTGAAATGAATATTGTCCAGCAATTCGAGAATGTTCCATAGGGGACAGATATTTCCGCTTTTGCTTACTTGTTTTAGTAGAGGCTCCGGGAGATGCAGGAGGCGGTGTGGTATCCCACGGCCGTCTCTTGTTTACCATCGCAGAGTTTTAAATGCTTAAGGGGGGGAAAATGGTGACGGGAAGCTAAATGTCCATTTGGAATATGTGAGAGGGAAAGGATTTCATGTAAAGTGTTAGCAGGGCTCTGGTGGCAATTAGCTGGTGCCCGAGCAGCTGAGAATCTGCACTTCGCTGTGTTTCAGACCTCTGAAAAATCTGAGGGCCACACTAGGCCCCGGCCTACTCACGAGGCCGGGTCAAACATGCCGTTCTTCCTCCAAAGGCTGTCAGCGTGGTGAAAGAAACACGCGCGTCTCTGAAAAAAAATTACAGTTGAACTAAATTGGAGAATACAGCTGCGATTTGTGTTTAATGGGAGTTTGTGGGCAGGCTGAGTTTAGTTCTGGCACTGGGGGAACTGCAGATATCTCAGTCCTTAAAATCTGTGGCAGGATGACTCCTTGGTTAAGCCCAGGCCGCTCGTAGGCGAGAGAGGGAAAGATCTATAGCAAGCAGCGGTTAAGGTATTGATTACCGTCATATGAAAAAAACACCGTGTTTTGAGAAGAAAATGCCAGGTGGGGGAAGGGTATGTGTTTGAGTTTGGGAAGTACAATGTTAGTGTGTGTGTATATATATATGTATATATATATATATATAAAAAAAAAAAAAAAAAAAAACCACAACCCCTCCAAAAAGACAAATAGCTGTTTAATAGAAAGTGATCAATTCTACTCATATCAAGGCTATTAATTTTGCAACTAGTTCAAAGCAAATAAACTATCAAAAAAGCCAAACCCAACAACAACAACAAAAAAATCCTCCATCATGCCTAGCAGAAATAGCTGCATAAAAGCTCTTCAGTGGAATTTGAATTTCTGATTAATTAGACTGCAGTGTTAATTAGCGCCAGTAGTCCTGAGACAAATCTGGTAATTAGTGAGTTGCGTATCCAGTGGGGAAGCCCAGCAGAACACCTGTTTTAGAGTGGCTTCTGGGTGCAAATGAAAGATTTGCTGTATTGTGGCGGTGCTGTTCATTTTTTCTCGTTCCGTGCCTTGTCCTGCCGCCGTTTGTATGCAGGTTTGAGTTTGTGAGCAATTTCTCTGGAATCAGAAAAAGTACGGTCTTCTGTTAGGCTGACAATGCCGGCCCAGGTATTACCTGGCAGATGTGAAGATGGGGATTGTGGATCTGGAACACGTTATTCCCAATTGTTTGGACTGGAGTAATTACCAGTCGATCAGGCTTGTGCAGATGGATTAACTGCACCTCAGGCCCTCGAGACAAGTGTGTGTAAACCTCAGCCCCCAAACCAAATCTGGTGCACAGAAGGTTTAAATCAAAAGATAAGCACGCGAATTCTTCTCTTTAAAGGTGTTCCTGCTCACATAGGGTTCCCCCTGGTCTTCACCGATGCGACTGGGTGTTGGTTGCTCAGAGCTGCCCCTGTTCAGCTCCGATGAGAGCAGAGCCACCACGAATCTGTAGAAGGTAGTCCTCTCATTCCGGAGACCCTTGTCTACTAGGAACTCCCTGTGGGGTTTTACACGTTTGTAGCAATACTGATAAATGAAGACTTGTTTCTTAATCAAATCCCTTTTTGTTTTGGCCACTTTTTTTTCCTTCTGAGAAGGGATTTAGCTTTTGCTCTGTTAAGTTATGGAGCAGACATGACAGATTTTAGGCTTATGGGAAGTTCAGTGTGAAGCAGTAGCTGAGGTCTGTGGCGTTAGGGAAAGATGTTTGAACACAGCTCTGAGCACTAATTAGTTGCCCTAGGAGCAGAGAAATGCTGTCTTGGTTCCTACCAAAGGTTTTGTGTTAAGCACAGAAACTTTTGTATCCTGACCAGATGCACTGTCTGCTTGGAGATAATTGTCTGTCTTTTTTTTTTTTTGAAAAACAGACACATTCAGGATTAAGATTTCACTTGGCTTTAATTAAGGATGTCATTGGTTGAATAACAAATAGGGTGCTGGAAATGTCGAGGTGCCCTTTGGGGCAAAGTTCAGCCATGTTAAAAGCCACAGGTCCCTCCGGGTGGTGATCTCTCCCGAATACGAAGCGTTGGCAGCCTAAGGGCAGGCTGTAAGAAAGGTGAGGTTCAGAGCAATTTACTCCATCTGAATTTGACACTTGGTGTGGGCATGGCTCTGATCTGCCTGAGGTCAAGAGGCGGAAAGTCTGTGTCAGCATGGAGTGGTACGGAAAACCAGAGTTTTAAAAGTGCTGGAGAAAAAGGGATCGTTGCTACGGAAATGGGCTCATTTAACAGTCTGTTTCTCTACCAGCCTGTTCCCCGTCAACTTGAATACGGTCATTCTTAACTTGATACAAACAGAGAGGCAAAATGCATCCCTTGGCCACGAGCCAGGCAGACTCAGCAGAATCTTGAAAGAAAAATAAAGCACCAATCAAGTTAGCAAATAAAAGTGAAGATTTGTGTCTTTCCTCTGAGGATAGTTGATGGTTTTTAAAAAGTCTTGTGACCAGAAACCTTAAAATCTTCCAGTGCAGGTTGATCAGCACAGGAAAAATGCTCCAGAGCAATACTTTGGGCTCTGATTTTTTTTTTTTTCTCTTTTTTTTTTTTTTTTCCCCAGGAGAATTCAATCTGGTTTTATAGTATTTTGAACAAGCAAATAAAAATACTATGTAAGACACAAGTTAAAATACTGTGAAAAGCAACCATGGTATAGGCTAGTATTTCATCTTGTCAGTGCCTTAGCCTTTTGGGGATGGAGATTTATCTGTCGAAGTAACTATGTGTGAGAAAATCTCAGGAATGTGTTGGGGGGGCTAATATCTCTTGCTAGATCCATGGATCTCATAAGAGAGAAAGAAAAATATGGTTTGGGGCATTCAAGCCCCCCTTTGGTCCTGAAAGACAAGCCAGTTCCGTAGTCATGGGCCATCACGTGAAGAGGAGAGCGGACAGTGAATGTCCGGCACGGCTATGTTTTAGGCCGGCTGACAGAGGTAAAAGTGTTCAAGGCAGGCAGTGCCGGTCACCAGCCTAACTGCAATCTCTAATCAGAATAGTGTTGTGTCAGGACCTTCCTTCTTTATTAATTTGAACTGCTGCAGTACTGATACTTATCCTTATTAGAAGGAAGAAGACCACGGGTGCGACACGTGACGAGATTAATCATCATTTTCCTTGCTGCAGCTTCACCTGGATTAAAGCGTTTCTGTATTTTGAAGCTGAAAAAGGCCGAAACGATGAGAATGGCTTGAGCAGCGCTAAGCACCGCAGGTGTTCAGGCAAAACTCAATGTCGGGGTGGTTCTGCCTGCATGCCACCCAGGAGCTCATCTTAAGCAAGCTGAAGGAAGGCAATGAAGGATGGCCTGCCCAGGAGCCAGGCCTGGGCAACGCCGGACTGGGCTTGGGCTTTGAATGCCGAACGCGGCTTGGTGCTCCACCACCGAAGCTTCATGGGTGTACGTGGGTTGCAGTGCGGTTGTGAGGACTGTTGTTACACCTGAGCTTTCTTAACTGGCCTTCTCAAGGGGAAGCAGAGAGACGACTGCTGCTCCCGTGCTCGGGTGTGTAGGAATGATGATTGTCGGTGGGGCTGGGCTGGGCTTTCCTCAGGTAGAAGCAGCAATGCCGTGCGGAGAGCTCAAGCTCATTTTGCTGTCAATCTGGTCTAGATCAGAGGAGGAACAGTAACATCAGCTGCAAAGTGAGGTCCTCTGGGCACCCTGTCAGTGCTCTTGAGATGCAAATACTTGATGGTCGAGACTCGATACTTATAATACTGGGGTTATATCTGTATGGTACGGTCCAGGTACCAGCTTTGGTGCTGGATGATGCTGTGTAGCTGAAGCTGTAGGTCTTCGACATGAAATTACCGTATCCCTGTATGCATAGTCAAACGCTCTTGTGTTTCTGTAAAGGCCAAATGATAAGCGATAGCTCACAGCAGACAGTGCACTGAGATTTCTCAGCGGGGCTGTGCTTTCAGCTGGGCTGAATTGGGCAGCTCGGTGCAACTGTTCACTAAATGCACCTATACAGAGCAGCTGTAATCACAAAATCTATCGCTTTATGGAAATCAGAGCTGGAGTGCAGGAGACCTTGTGGACTTGCAGTCTATCATAATAACCTCTTCGGGTCGATAAATGCTGCGAACAGTGAGCCAAATCTGTCCTTTCTAACCTGTCTCGGTTTTGAGAAAGGGCAAATGCTGAGGTTAAATGTAAACAATACCCTGATGATGGGCATGATGAAACTGCCCACGTGCAAGGGCTTGTGCTCGAAATGACTCGGAGCCGTTTAGCCTTGTTAACTGTCCCCCCCTGGAGCTGTCTAGGCAGATGAGAAAACTGTGATTTTTCTGAAGGTTTCTGGATTTGCTGGAGGCCTTCAGCCTTTTGGGTGTTACCTGATCTCTGAAGGAAGAGCGGGAAAATGATTAACTCTGTGGAAATAGTGCCAAGGTTTTTGTTGGTGCTCCCTGCCCAACCTCAAAATGTAAAAAATGTGTTTCTTGATTTCTGTGACTATCATGGTAGGTGGACAAAAAAAAAAAAAAAAATATATCCTGGTACTTGAAATCCTCTTGTGCTGTAAGGAAACCTGTAACAGATTCTTTAGCAGAGGCATAGGAATGGTCGTTCTCTTTTGACGCTATTTCCGAGCAGGGCTTCCACACAGTAATGAAATATGACACAGTCAATGATAGCTCAGCTGAAAAAAATTGGCCAGTTAAGGAGAGGCTCAGCATACGTGCCCCTTTAGTGCACCTTCTTAAATCACTCTGCTACAATCTGTATTGTCTATTCCTGATAAATCTCTTCAACACTGCTGGATCTGGAGTGTGCGGAATTAACGCATCCTTATGGGATGTGTTCCAGCTTAATTCAGACTTGTGTAATTCACTGCGTTAGAAGTGGCCCAAAGTGATACTTCTTACTTTGTTAGTTTTGCTTACTTTTTTTTTTTTTAACAAAAGGGCAATTGCCATGCAAAGTACCTCTGAGAGTCATCAACGTTTGAAATATCCGTCACTGTAAATAAATTTTGAGTGTTCATTGTCTATCTGGAATCGCACTGTAAAGCAGTCAGAGAGGAGACTTTACTTTGTTTTCATTTACACAGAGCATCAGCTGCTGACGTGTGATTAGTTCCAAGGAGATAGGCCGTCTTTTCATTGGTTTACTTGATGTTAAAATGAATTCCCCAAACCCTCTTGTCCTTGGTGCCTCTTCCCAGAATCACATGTGGCTTCCAGAGCACATTCAGGTGCGTACCTGAGTAAAAGAAAGTAAGACAAACTGGAGGAAGTGAATCTTTCCCAGGCAGTCTCCGAGTTCAGAACTGCCTCCGCAGGAAAATGGTCAGCGAATGCGCTCAGAAACACGGCTGATGCAAGTTGTCCGCTCTTAGGGGAAAAAGCCTGTTGCAAACAGGTCAGTTAAAACATTTTCTGGTTAGCTACGTGCTCTACATGGTATAATCTATCTTATATATTTGTATATGACCTTCCTGATTTTCTTCAGTGAGAAGTGAGGGATAAATAACAAGTCAAGGAGACGTGGGGGAGTGTACCCCAGTAATCACGTAAGAGGTTAAGCATGTGATACCGTTCAAAAAAGAAAGGGGTGATCGAGCCACGGACCATAGCATGGACCATAGCATTGTGGAGGACATCCTCTGCATAACTGCTGTGCGTACAGGTGGAAGCGCAGGGCTGAGCGAGGACCCGGCCGTGCCTTTCAGGGCAGGGACAGAAGCACGGTGATTCCATGGGATTTCCATGGGCTGGAGCCAGTCCTGCTTTGAAGGCCTCTCTCCAACCCCTGCCGGGTCGCTTTAGATTGCGTTTTCCATCGTGCAGACTTCTGAGAACCGGTGCCTGAAGTATCTGGCTAGTGATAAATACTTTTAATAACAGATCGCTCGAATGCCTGCGGTTTCTGGTTAGGTCATCTTGAAGCAAAACTCTGGGCTGCCAGGGCACTCTGGTGATGAAACAAACTATTAGTTTTTTACTTGCAGTTTAATTAAGTGTGGAGGGGTGGATTCGCTTCACTGGAGGATGCTGGAAGTGATCCAGTGCTGTCAGTCCTGGACTCGTGCTAATTGCCCTAACTCGGGAAGTAATTTGGCGAGGTTCTACTGGAGTTTCTCCATCAGGAAAAAAAAAAACACTCAGTTGGGAAAAGAGGAGCTTGATTGAAGACGAGAGAGAGTTTATAGCTGTAGTTTTGCATTCTCCTCGAGGAAGGTGTGCTCTTTCCCTGGAGACGCTCCTGCAGAGCTGAGCCAGCCAGTGCAGCATCAGCCGCGGGATGAGCCTTTGCTGAACCTGCGCTGCCCATGTGCCCTCGGGCCAGGAGAGTTCTGCTGCTGAGACACAGCCTTTGGGTACCTAGGGAAGGCAGTGGTTTTTTTGCTAGAAAAGGTGGTTATTCCTGTTCAGCATTTGTGCTCAGAAGCTTCTTTCAGGTTTCAGTCTAATGGTCCTTATTTAGACAGAGGCATGTATTTCTTTTATTTTGGGAAATCTGCTTCTTGCTTCATTAGAGCACTTACAGCTGGGTGGCAGGGAGTTTAATTTTCTTCCTTTCTTTGCTTTTGTTGAAGAATCCTTCCCCATCTCTCGTGTCACCCTGTCACGTTGGGATGATGTTTGTCCTGCAGAGATGCTGTAGCACAGCTCCTCAGCTCAGTACTAATAAGCCCTCTCTTATTCTGGTATGATGTCACCCCGTCTTGCTTTTTGTGTTAGAAAATCCTTGATTCATCTGTTGCTTAAACAGCTTAGTGATTTGACATGTTCTTTTAAATTCTCCTAGCAGGGTCAAGAACATGGGCACGATGCTGGAGATGACAGAGACCTTTAGGTACGGGACAGTGAGATTTTGTTGCTCTTAACTTGACCGCTGATAAGATACTTGAATGGAAAACCATGGAGTAATGTACTTGACATGAATACGGAGAGCAGCGCTTACCTGAACAGTAGATTATTCCCTCGTTTCTGAGGAGGAAGAAAGGATTTAATCTTACAAGTTTTATGAAAATGTCAGCACCTCATGTCCTAGTAAGAATACCAAAAATTGAATTTGCATGGGTGGGAGGGTTGTCTGTGCTTATGTCTGATCGCTTAGGAAGATCAAGGGCATCACTAAATCCTTTGCTGTTTGATTCACAAATGGTTTCTTAAGGACTGACAGTAACTTATCTGCATCCGAAGAAAGGAGCAGGAGGAGCAGAAATAAGCCTGCATCAGAGCTACACGTACGATGTAGTCTGAAAAGGGTGAATTTTCTCAGTATGGCTCTTCAGATGACAAAAAGCCGGTTGTCTATGATGTGGTCGTTGTCAAACGTGAGAGCCAACTGAATAGAAAGAGACAAAACAGCGATCATCATTATTTAAAGTTCTTTAACTTCAGAAAGGTTACCTGTCCTTGCATCAGTGGTGTATGGCTGAGGATGATGATGGACAGCAGAATGTGTCTAAACAACATCTCAGCCATCTGTGTTAGGAAACAAACAAACAGAAACCCAACGTGTGATCTGAACCATCTAAGACAGAAGGAAGCTGCAAATATTTCTGAATCTTTATTTTGCTTTCTAATTAGGATTGGCTCAGTCGTTTGATTCTGGAGGTTTTTATAAAACACAGAAAATGTGGTGAAATATTTTTTTTTTGGTTTGTGGCTTTTTTCATTAATATTTAAAATGCAAAAAAGGTTTAGTTCTTCACACCAGTGCTGCGTATTTTGATTCTCCCCCCAGTACAACTGTAAGGACGCAAGAGAGAGTGCCTGTAGATGACATAAAGCATTTCCAGTTGACGGCATTATTAAACGGGGAGCAGCCTTTTACCAGTGCCTAGTTCGTTCTGGTAGTTTAGAATATCTCTCTGCATGTGTGTGTATGCCCATGCGTATCTACAAAAGAATTTATGTCCTTTCTATAGGCATATATGTTTGTTTCCTGTGCATTATTTTAAATATCCCGTGGCGGTAGAGCTGGGTGTATCCTGAAGGGAGGGGGTTTGCTCCTTAACGGTGCCGCGGGAGACACTGCTCTGTGGACGCAGAGGTATCTCAGCGCCTGTTGCGTCCTGCTCTGGGTGGGAGATGACTGTGAACTGGTGTCGCAGATGTAGAAATGTCCAGCTGGAGATGAAGGTAATTCCCTTTCCAACAATTTGAGGGATTTGGGTTTCCTTGTTCCTTCCTGGGAGAAGGGAGCGGTGAAATATTTGGTTAATCCCAGTGAAACAGTGTTCCTCTTTAGCTTTGCCATCAGAATAATTTGGGGCAGGGGGGAAGCTTAGCAATTTGCTCTGTCCGTCCCCTTCCCGGTGATCCATTCCCTTTATCTATGAAATGAATGAACTGCCATCAGAGACTCATCTCGTCTCTTGGTACCTGCCCTTGAAATCCCCCAAACTGAAAAAAGAAGAGAGTATAGCAGTGCCTCTGGAAAACTTATCTTCCACAACTTTGTATCGCTGCTGTATTGCAATTTTCTGCCTCTGTTCTCCAGCTGACCTATACCTATAATGGAAAACTTTCTCCTGTATTTCTCATAGTCAAAAGTTGCCTTATCTTCAAGGAACAAGAAAATAGGTTCATTACTCAAAGAAAGACAAGGAGATGTCATCCCATGCTAGGATTTTTTGAGGGTTTTGTTTGGGTTTTATAAGTGGCCACTTACTGAACTGAAAATTGCGGGGAGGGGGAGGGGGAACAGCACAGCAGCTCTTCCCAGTACTATTTCGTTTTCTAATGAATCCTGTCCATTCCGGCTTTATCTGCTTTGCTCGTGTGGCGTTTGTTTTTATAGCTTGAAAAAGGGGTAGAGGGGAGATGTCAATACCCTCCTCCGCTAACGCACTTTGATTGCTTTTCCCCCACCGTTTGGAATGCTTTTAGAACCGCCGAGGCTCTTAATTTCTCATGTGACGCTGGTTTCCCACTGCTCGGCGTTATTCAACCTGGTAAACATTTTGCCCGAAGGATTACATTTACTTTGATGCCCCAGGTGGCTGAGCTGAAAGTTCAAGTCTTTAGGGTTGCATTTGACGAGGGCGTAATTAAGACAGGCTAATTTGTGCGTGCGCGCTTAATAACTTCTGAATCGGCACCTGAGAAGTCAATGGTTTGTACCGGCCACTGCAAAACCATCATGTTAGGCAAGTGCTTGGAGAAAAGGAATTCCCGGTGACGGGGGTGACATGGAAGAGCCCTGTGGCTTAGCTGGGTGCCTGAAAGCAAACTTATTCCTGTGGCAGCTACGCTTATTTATTGAAAATTAGCACGTCGCTCTGCTGCTCGTGTTCCCTAAGCCGCTCGGGCTTTTTCCATGCTTGCTAATTCCTGCAGCCTGTCTGAATTTTCCCTTTTCGCTATTAATGCGGCTGAATAATAGCTGAATGTATTTTATTTGGCAAAGGAGGCACGACGGGCACAACTGTCCGTGGTCGCCATCCTTCCCGCCCCGCTCGGCGGTTTCTTTTGGACCAGCACGTTTCTCTTCTAGAAAAGGCAGCTTTGTCAGAATTCAGCTTTGCGGTATGTGTCAGTCAGATGAAACTAGATTTTTGAAAGAAAAACGGGAGTTGAAATCTTGGAAAAGGATCGGCTTTTAGAGCTGCAAAGTCATGGAACAGACCTGATATTGACTTCAATAATTTTCATGATTTGTCAATTAAAATGAAGCAAAGTGTGTTTAAAAATGCCTGTGAAATTAAATTGTTAGAAGAATTATTACAGTTTGGAACAGAAACTACACTCTGTGAACATTTGTCCTGGAACGGAAATTCCAATTTTAGCCAATATCGGTGATACTGTAGAACAGTACCTGTCTCATTGGCCTCCTGTGCACTCATAAATGAGTACCTATAACATCTCAGAGTTGAATAGATCCACATAAGTGCTATTATTGTTTATTGCTAATTAGCATTAGTGGATTTAGGTCTCTCAGGAACCCGATTAGAGCAGAAATGGTAATAATCGGGCCTTCATGTTCCTATTTGTCTTTCAATGGGTTTTATTTCATTACCTTTGAGACCGTTTGAGGAATGATTTCTGGCCCTCCCTTGGTAATTCTGTAATCCATTAATGCTGAAATATCTTGGGGAGTCCGGGTCTTGGGCTATTTTTCACCCAATAAATAATTCCTGGAACTATTTAAAAAGCCCTTGGCAAGTATAACAACAAATGCCAGATGCTGTAAGTACGCGTGGCTTTAAATCATATAGACCCAAATTCTATGACAGACAAATCCCGCTCCGTGTGTAGTATCGTTCCCCCATCTGCAGCCTTCCCTGGTTAAAGCCGTCAGGGCCAAGTGCATTACAAAGCCGAAATGTCTCGGTGTCTGAGGAGCGCTACTCTGTTGTTACTCCGCAACATTTAATGCGGTATTTAGAGGCGAGATCGACGATATGCAGTATGCCTGCAATGGGCTCTATTCTGAACAGCTTGGCTGAGGAGGGCAGTTGTGATGGTCCAGTCTCCAAGGTGCGGAGCGAGTGTGGCTCCAGGTGGACTGCGGTGGTCTGTTTTAAAAAGTTCCTTGTGGAAGCTTGCCAGCTCGCAGCCTGTGCTAGCCGGGTTAAAGCTGGGACACGTGCGTATGCCTCCTGCAGCTGCAGCTTCCCACAGTGCTGCAGTCGTTCCCTTAGGAGTTGAGAAGTTTCATCAGTGTGCTGCTGGGGGCAAGCTGGGCTGAGAAAATTACTTTTGCACTTGAATCTGAAAGCAGTGCTGTTGCTGGTCTGATGGGGAAGAGATTTGTACAGTTTGTTGCCCAGTTCTGGAGTAATTACATTTTCAGACTGTTCAAACCTCCCTTGAGGTGTTGATTGTATGGTTGCTCCAATGTCATCTGAATGGCATAGCTGTAGAGACGACCATTTAGCTGATTTGAAAAGGATGCACACAAAGCTGAAGTTTGGGGGTGAGATTCATTAAATAATTCTTTACTCTAGTGTCTTCCGCAAGGTGGCTGGGGTTGGCAGATATATCTCTGTGATGGTAAGAGCTCTGCTGGAAGGCATATATCTGACAGACCCAGAGACAGCACCTTGCCAAATGGATGCAGATTCCCTCTGCTCTGGATAGAGTCGATGAAGAAATGAGCGGAACAGCACGGAGGAGAGAGCGTGCGGGGAGACCTGTGGGGCTCAGCAGGGAGCCTCGCTGAATGTCTTTCAGCAGAAATGTCTCTTTGTGTTGGTTAAAGGGACTTGACTAATCACTGCTCTTTACAAAATAGGTTTGGTATTATTTTGTAGGCGTTTCCATTTCATGGACTCATTTTTCTCTTCTCTGTTACGGCTGGAGCTCCTGAGCTGGGTGATTCTTATAAGAGTGCCTTTTTCCTCTTGGTTGTGTATAAGGAGAAGTTGTGAGGTGTCATCAGTGGTGTTGTCCACCTAGGTTCTTGTCCACAGAAGGAAGCGAAGACCCAGAGCAGCCAAACTGCCGTTTCCCTTGGCAAGGCGGCAGCGCTTCCAAACTGTAACTCTTCTGCTCTCAGCTACAGTACTTCAGCTTCCAAACTGGAGTTGGAAGCAGAAATTTTCATTTTAAAATAAAAAGATGCATGTAGTTGTGCTTGTTTTTCTCCAAAGTCTTATATCACTGCCTCTCTTCTAACAGGTCTACCATTTAACTCGACCTCTGTTTACTTTCTGTTCAATATCCCTGAAAGTTTCTTCCTTCCTATTCACAGCTGCTATTACCCGTCTCCTTTCCTCTGTTAAGCGTTCTAAGACAGAAATATTTGTGGTCTGCTTTGGTGGTGAGCAAGAAAATCAAAATTGTCTAAATTATGATCATCATCCCTTCCTTCTCCTTTCCATAAGAAGCCGTATTTCCTCCCACACTAATGGCTTATGTACTCTTGAAATTCATGCAGTGGCACTGGTTACCTCGGGTATTTCTCTTAAAATTGTTGGACTGCTTCTACAGGAACACAGTGAGTTTAGGATGTTTCTCAACTGAAAAGTCTACAGGCACCGTAGATTTGAATGAGAGGAAACCTGTGGATAGTAGGAAGGGGGAGGAAGATGCTTGGCTTATTCAAATTGGTATCTTCCTCTATGTCTTTGGTGGATTACTATTTTAAGCCTCTCTTAGATCTGTGTTTGTGTTAAATAGTTTGATAGGCAGGACATTGAAAATCCACCCATAAAGCTCCTAGAGAGGTATCATCCTCCTGCGCAGAAGGAAATTAGTGCTGATGCTTTACACAGTCTGAACTTTTCTTACTGCCAGCTACTGTCACAGGTGATAAATGATCCTGCAAAACTTGAACTTTTGTGTAAGCATATTATCTGCCACCACCTTCTGGGGTCAAAGTTTCCCCAACGCATATACTTCTTCTTTTACCTGCTAAACTTCAGCTAGAGTTTTAGTTTTTGGAGCTACGTGTTCTTTCAAATGCTGTCTTCTCATCCCCTTTCCCTCTGGATTAAGCAGCCACGTGTCAAACACAGGACTTTTATGTTGAACCGTGGGGAAAAAAAGCAATAGATTCTGTTCTGAAGGAAAGAGCACGCGTGTGACCGGCTTTGCACCACGTTCCCGGCCCTTCCCCACCGTACAGTCTGCTGGAATGCTGGTGCAACACCCTCGGAGGATGTTTGAATCCAAGAGGTTCAATATTGTAAAAATTAATTGAATAGTATTAGAGTACTGGTATTTCCAGTGCGCAACTGCGCAACGGTTCAGGCTGTAAAGTATAGAAGATGATCGTGATGTGATAAACTGGTTTAGTGATAAACAACAAAGCCTTGAGGAGAGCTGATTGGGAATAGGGGGCGTTTCACTAACGTTGCTCATCGCTAAGGATACCTCAGAGTGCCTTTTCATAAATACCGGCGTGTCGTGAAACAACGTGTTACGTGGTGGCAGCGGAAAGCTTGGCTACTGGGGCAAGCGTGGCTGGTAATTTTGTAAAGGGAAGGTGGAGCGGCACAGAACGGAGCAGCGGGATCTGGTTTTGAGCAGGGCGGTGTGGTGACAGTGATGCATTCGTCCCCTCACAGCTCTCGGATGCGCGATGGCAGGATGCTTTGCGGAGATTACTCAGCGTATAACGCTAGGACGTTAAACTTTACTGAAATGGGCTATCTTGCCAGATATTTGCGCCTTCTACTACTGGTCTGGTGATACAATACAAAGCCCAGACGCTCCTGTCGGTGGGGATGATGAAGAATCTCTTTAACTTGACCACCTGGACACATGCTAAGTAAATCTTGGTGGTATTAACAAGGCTTTTAGGGGTGTTAGGCCAAGCTAACGCTCACAATCTGTCACTGCACCTTTAAATCTTCATCAGAAGTAGAGCACTGAGTCTTCCCAGAACTGTATTAATTGGATTTCATGCTACTGGGAAAGTGTGTGGTTTGCGTCTTGCATAGCAATTACAGGCACAGCCGCTGAAGATTTTAGTGCTCCTTGTTTTGCTTCCTCCAAAACTGCCGATCCTCTCGAAACTTTTAATAACCACCAGCTACACGCCTTTGTGAATCAATGGTTTGAAGGAGTAAACAAAACTGGACTACCTTTGCAGCTAAGTTTTTGGCTGACTCCGTCAAAGTGCATTTCTTTCTTCAACCTTTGGATGGTTTTCTTTCACGATGGAATGCCTGACGCCACGGTGGCCTTAGGTCCATAAAACAAAGTAAGCATAACTTATGCATCTGAAAACTGTCATCTTTAATCTCAATTTCCAGAGTGCATTGCTGACCAAAATGCAATTTTAAAAGCTTTATTCCCCTTTTTTTCAGTCGAAGAGGTCTAGTCAGAAAATAGTGGAGAACAAAACCATTTTTCAGCCCAGATGAAGTGCATAAAAATTATAAATTGATTTTATAGTGCTTGTTGAACTTGCTTGTTCAATAATAAATTATTCCAGTTATAAAGTAACCAATGCATTCCTTGTAACTACCTACTCTCTGAACAGTGACAGCCTACAACTTGTATTAATATAAACCATATTGAGCAATCAGTAGAGCATATGCAGTGTTTCAATGCAACATCAGCACTGAAATCATGATAAAATACTTCAGGGTGCCAAACTCATCTGTGGCAGGGAGCTGGTAATTTGGTCTGGTCTTCAGAAATGTTCTTCAGGAGCTACGGTGGAGTTAATGGAGGGGGGGGGAAGGTTGACTGCCAATAAGGGGCTGAGTGGCAGTTTATTTGTCTGTTCAAATCAAGTATCAGGTGCCAATTAAAAAGGTCTCCTGCAGTCGCTAATTAAGAAGCACTGAGGGATTGATTAGCCATTTACCAATGACTGTCAGTACAAATGCATTTGTTCTATTATCCCAGTGTGTACTTCAGGGAATCAACCAGCTCCTGCTAACGAATTTGAGCCTGTTGACGTGGTAAGCGTGAGAGTCTGGCATTGAATTTGTTTTCATATCTAAACCATTCATTTTCTTGACTGGCCGATGTTCTTCAGTCATGGATATGCTTTCTATTGCTTCAAAGGAATTTGTCTTCGAAAGTGATTCTCCATATAGAGAGTCGCCGTCTCAGAAAATGGGTAAAGGTCACATTATTGTTTGGTCCACTAGTATGCTGCCAGCACTCTGGGCTTCCCGCTCCGTTTCTGGGCAATGACACAGAAAGGTGAAGATGTGAATGAGGGACTGGTAATGACAACCGTTGTTTTGAAAGGCACAAGCTGAAGATCTATGTTCTGGTTCCATATCAGGGGCTTTAGCCAAAATTTAGAAGAGTTTTGGGCAGTTGGCCGTGCCCTGGCCTTGGCAGCACCCCCGCTGTAAGGTGCTGGAAATCCTGAGAAAGCCAAGGACTGTGCTGGGATTTTCAGTGCCTCCGTTTCCTTCACAAGCATTTAGATGATAACCGCATTTTGAAACAGAAAAGTACTTTCCCCACTGTTTATCTTGAAAGTGATCCTTTTTTTTTTTTTTTTTTTTCAATTTGAAGAAAATACTTTTCTGTGTCAGAATTTCCCACATCGTGGTAATGAGCGTTTGGCCAATGGGGAGAGTCGTAGATGTCATCTACCTTGACTTTAGCAAGGCTTTTGACACTGTCTCCCATGACATCCTCATTAGGAAGCTGAGGAAGTATGGGCTAGATGAGGTGACAGTGAGGTGGATTGAGAGTTGGCTGCGGGACAGAACTCAGAGGGTTGTGATCAGCGGCACAGAGTCTAGTTGGAGGCCTGTAACCAGTGGTGTCCCCCAGGGGTCAATACTTGGTCCAATTTTGTTCAATATATTCATTAATGACCTGGATGAGGGGGCAGAGTGTATCCTCAGCAAGTTTGCTGATGATACCAAACTGGGTGGGGTGGCTGACACCCCAGAGGGCCGTGCTGCCGTCCAGCGTGACCTGGACAGGCTGGAGAGCTGGGCAGAGAAGAACCTAATGAGGTTCAACAAAACCAAGTGCAAGGTCCTGCACCTGGGGAGGAAGAATGCTAGACACCAGTATAGGTTAGGTGTGGACCTGCTGGGAAGTAGTTCTGAGGAGAAGGATCTGGGGGTCATGGTAGACAGTAAATTATCCATGAGCCAGCAATGTGCCCTTGTTGCCAAAAAGGCCAATGGAATCCTGGGCTGCATAAGGAGGAGTGGGGCCAGTGAGGGAGGTCATTCTCCCCCTCTACTCTGCACTGGTGAGGCCACAACTGGAATACTGTGTCCAGTTTTGGGCTCCCCAGTTCAAGAGGGACAGGGAACTGCTGGAGCGAGTCCAGCGAAGAGCAACTAAGATGATTAAGGGCTTGGAGCATCTCCCTTATGAGGAAAGGCTGAGAGCGCTGGGACTCTTTAGCCTGGAGAAGAGAAGGCTGAGGGGAGACCTTATTATGGCGTACAAGTATCTAAGGGGTGGGTTGAAGGAGGATGGAGCCAGGCTCTTTTCAATGGTTCCCAGTAACAGGACGAGGGGCAATGGGCACAAGTTAGAACACAGGAAGTTCCGTTCAAATACACGGAAAAACTTCTTTACGGTGAGGGTGACAGAGCACTGGCACAGGCTGCCCAGGGGAGTTGTGGAGTCCCCTTCCCTGGAGATTTCCAAGACCCGCCTGGATGCAGTCCTGAGTAATGTGCTCTGGGCAATCCTGCTTTAGCAGGGGAGTTGGGCTAGATGATCTCTAGAGGTCCCTTCCAACTCTGAAAATTCCGTGATTCTTGCCTCGTCCTGTTAGGTTTCTCTGACGAAAGATAGCTGAAGTTATAAATGCAACTTCTGCAAGAGATGCTGTGGTCCTGAGCGAGCTCTGAGGGTGTTGCCTGTGTAGCCTTCCACGTCTGGTGCTTGGAGCTGGAGAGCAAGTAAATCTCTTAGGAAACACGTGTGAGAGACCAGCCGCAGCCCAGGAGTCAGTCTTGCTGTGACAGTGTCAGTAATTTTGATTCTACTGAAGCCTTCACTAACGTTTTTTCTCGGACTTCAGTGGGAACCATTTGGTGCAACTTGGAAAGGGAAGAAATGCAGCACAGGTGGAATATACTGTTTTTATTTTCAGAATTCAGTGTCTGATATTAAAAAGCAAATATACAAGAAAGCGGAGATTTTCTTACATGCCGTGGTGCCTTGTTCAGCACGCTGCGATTTGATGCCTGTTCCAGACTTTATCCTAGTTTTAGTCCCATATGAAAGTCTCTCCTGGTTCTGATTTAATGTTTGCAGAAATTACAGAAATTACATTTGGAATGAGATACAGTAGGAGGAAATGTATCTAAAAAATTCGATGGTTGAAAGAAATACTTTTAATCTCTCCTGTTATTACAACTAAAGGGGCTTTCACAGAATAATAAAGCTATCACACGAAGCCCCTTAATTCTCTTTCTTTTAGTAATTTCTTCTGCTTTTTTATTTGCTTCTTTCATTCTGATATTCATTTTCTGGTTCTGTTTTCTTCTGCGGTTTTAACCTTCTATCCCCCAGTTCAACACTCTGCATTTAGTGCTCTTTTTCCCCATTTCTCCCTCTTCCTTTTTAAAGTCTCGTGATTATTTCTTTTTATTTTCAACTCTTCTCTCCCTCCTCCCTTTTTAAGCCTTTTTTGCTGCTTCATATTCTCTTCAACAACTCAGTCCTCTGCTGTCAGGTGTCCTCTATCACTGCAGTCACGGAGGACGATCCGTGGTGGGTTGTAGGACGGCTGCGCCCGCTTTTCCGAGGGCTCCCTGCCCGAGATGCTGCTGTTCGGCACGCCGACGGCCGCTTGACTGATACGTTCCAAGATGCTTTGCCTGCACACACCGCTCTGAGACAGCTCTACGGCGGGGAATGTACCAGTTACTAAGTAATTTGGGAGCGCGTAGGCGTACAGCTGGCTAGTATTTTTGCTCGTTTAACTAGTCGCGGTGTTCTTTTACTTTGGAAGGAGCTCAGTGCAGTTACAGTTTATTACTGGCGTTGCTTAGTATGTTAAGAAGCTGCTGTAAGGGCAGTCGTAGAAGAAGAGGTCATCCAGATGGCTCATTAGAGTCAGAAACATCAAAGGAGGCAGTCAAAATGAGACTCGCCTGATGATATGTATCTTAACCCTGCTCTTGTGACTGAACTAAAAAAAACCTCAAGAATAGCGTAATATTTCTTCTGAGATCTGCAATGGAAATGATGATGTGCATAAATAAACCTTTCGAAACTAAGTTGTTGCTAATCATCAGGTGGTTATTTTCACGGCACAACTATGCCACCACCTATGCGCCTCGTGGCCCCTTGGGCTCTCTGTGGTACGTGTGTGTGCTCTTTGAGACACCCGTGCTGTAGGGAGTTTGTAATTGAAGCAGACAAGACGGATGGACGCTCTGATCTGACACCAGTCAAGGCCAATGAAAATCTGTCCATGAGTTTTGACGACTATTGAATATTGAATGGGACTGGGGGGGGTGTTGCAAGGCCTTTCCCAGGACGATGCTTGGCGGCCTGTGCAGAAGCCTAATAAGAAACCTGAACCAGTGAGATCTGGCTGTTGAGTCAACCAGGGAAAGAGCTTATTTCTCTATTTCAGACATAGTTGTCGGACACTATTAAGCGGACTTGATAAGCAAAAATGAACTGAGTATAGTCGATTACAAATGAAAGATTTGGATTAAATCTAAGATGCAGTCCCGGCGTGAGGATTTGGTGGCCCTAAATACATATAGTGCCTGAAATGATTCTTATGATTGCAATGCTTTTGTTCGCTTTGTATAATAGAGTAAAATGCCATAACAAATGCTTTTTGATGGCTGTGATCCTTTAGAGTCACAGAAACTTCACCTACAGTTGTCAAAATGTAAAGAATAACAATAATTCACAAAATTGGATAAGCTGTAATGCTGCAGAGGTCAGCCAATAAAAAAAGAAGGCATGTGTTGTCTATATGTCTCTCATGATAGATACAATCCATTCTTGGGTACCATTTTATTTCTGTCTCGTATAAAGCCCAGGAACTGAGAAAATAGCAATTTTTTCCTTTGCAGTAGCACAACTGAAGGAAATCTGTTTTTCTTCAGACGGGGAGAGAGAGGAAGCTTTTAGGTGTGTGGTAGAACGACAGGGTAGCGCTATCTGGCCTGTGTTACGTAGTAGATTACGTTAGTAGTCCTTTCTGGCTTTAAAGCTGGAAAAAGTTTTTATCTGTTGCAATATCTCAATGTTGCATGTTGAATTTTGAGTATGAAGAGTATGATATAGGATGAAGGTGAGAAAAAGGTCCTGGGTGGCCTTCTGGGTCTTCCAGTCCTGTCCCTCACTGCCATATACAGCTATGTCTGTCCAGGGGACCAAGAGGGATAACGCTCATCCTTACGCATGAGCACCCCTGGAATGACGGATAATTGATGGATAATCTGTCGGCTGCCATTTCCCATTTAAGTCGGGGTTGCTTCTGTCCAGAAACAGTTGCTTTTGCAAACCAATTGCTACTGAGTTCTGCACGATTAATATTTACCAGAACAAATATTGTGGACAATTAAATGTTTTTAAATCTCTTTCTGGGGTCTTGACTTATAAATCTGTACTCAGGCTCTGCCTGAATTAGGCATCTCTGAATCTCTGCTTGTCTCTGAAACGGGTAAAATAATAGTTCATTGCCTCGTTTTAAAGATTGCTTAGAGAATTTGGGATTCTGATGAATCAGCCTAATTGTTTATAAAGATAAAAACTCTTTATGCAGATAAAATAGTAGGCTTTTGGCAGTGCTTCCTTCTTTAAAGAAGAAAAAAGAACCAGACCAAAAGCCCGGTTGTTACTGAGGATGAAGAGCAATTAATCGTATGCTAGGATAAGCTGCTCGTTTGCTCGAATTGTGAGACGGATGATTTTTCATGATGTGAAATCTCATCTAATTTTCATATTGGTGTGTTTTTCGTGGCAGTAAATATGGAAATAGGGGCAATGCAGATCTGTCCTTGGCACCATATGTACCTAAGCAATTTCTTTTAGATTTGGTCTATATAGGGAATTATGTCCGGGCACGAAGATACGAGCAACCCTGGTAATGGACATCAGGTAAAAGGATGCATACCAGATAGCTCAAATGTTCAACCATCTCTCAAAGCGGACTGCCCTCTCTGGGCTGGCATCGCTTGCCCAAGAAGGATTATGCTCTTTCCATTCTGTTTCCAAAAACTAAATAAGATCTCATTAGAAATTCTGCTCTACATTGGAGTGGGGGAAGAACAGAGCAAGCGGAGGAAAAAAAAAAAAAAAAGAGAAGGATTCATCCCTTTGAACTTGTGAAGATAAGAACGTGCTTTAATGAGGACTGAGTAGCATACTTCAGAAGGAAGCCCCAGCCCTGTAATTGGCATTGAGAAATATACGGTAATATCAGATAGTATTATCAGGGACAGTACATCTGAAAAGGATCCAAGGAAGAACCAAGGTCATATATTTTGTAAACAGATTTTTGCATCTAGAGGTACTGCAATCTGCCACATGTTCCAAAATACAGATAATGGTTTTATAATCTATACGTGTGGATGCTTTGGTGCTAATCTCTATCTGAAGAAGAATCTGAATTGGATAAATGACTCTGAAATATTAAACAGGTAGGCAGTGGACAATTTCTGTAACCTGGCATAACAGATTTTTTTATGAGACTGGACTTTGTTTTTAAATCCCTGATCGGCTCTTTTCCCCTAAATTTAGTTTCGAAGATATCTTTGTTTTAGGCAGGTGGCTAAAATATTTGCTGATCAGTCCCTTAAAAATCTATTTAGACTACCCTTAGGTAGCAAACCAAATAGTGAAAATTGTTTACGCGGTAAGTCCGTAAGAGGGTGAACCCGAGTAAGCGAACTCCATGTAACTTTTGCCTTTAACATGAATTTTCATTAAATGCAAGATAAATGTTGTTCAGTCTCGTCTCTTTTATCTTCTGCCGTTACAATAAAGTTGTCAAGAAGCAAAAGCTAAAATACCGAACGGGAAAGCAGGTTTTGTAAACCTTAGTGCCCTGAGGATGATCGGATCTCCGG
This sequence comes from Vanellus vanellus, assembly GCF_965231255.1. Taxonomy (NCBI): domain Eukaryota; kingdom Metazoa; phylum Chordata; class Aves; order Charadriiformes; family Charadriidae; genus Vanellus; species Vanellus vanellus. The sequence continues at coordinate 9,605,772 of NC_138921.1, forward strand.
TGGTTTCATGGAAATAGGTGATAGCAGTAGGAAGAACAAAGGCTGTACGGGCTGTGACTCGCCTCGTCTCCCTGCGCTGCCTGCCAGGCAAAGCTCACGGGCCTAGATCGCTCCCACCAGTATGTCCTTCACCAGAAGGCAGCTGTCACGGGAGAAGACAGCCCAGGCCAGAAACGTGCATCCAACTGCACTTGTGTACAAAATCTGAACCTTCCCGTGGCTCCGGCCGCCGCCGAGCGCTGCCGGTGTTGCGGTGCGGAAGGCAGAGGGAGGCGGGTAGCCTCGGTGTCTACGTGATGTTGAAATCCAGACTGGTAATTTGGTTCTCGGGACCATCTTTATCTAGTGGCCAGAGCTCAGCGTTTAGAAGGTCACTGTCCTGACTAGATGGCCTGACTGTCCCGAGGGCCTTTGCGGTAGAGTATTGTTGAAATGCACAGTGGGGGCTGCTGATCGCTCACCTGAGGGGCCCAACTCGCCCGAGCTGCCGCGACTGTTAGAAAACGCCGCTTGACGTAGCCAGATACTCTGAAGTGACCATCTGCTTCAGGGTAGGTGTTACCGTGACTCCTCAAACCTAATCGCCCCTGTGATCGTTAGCGAAGGGGATGGGTTAGCTCTCTTTGTACGCTTACTGGTGGTATTTTCTCAGATATAAATATCAGTCCCCCTTCAGATATCCGCTGGCTCCCATTTATCAAAGTGACAGCCAGCCAGCAAGTAAGCAAGCAAACCTCTCGAAACGTATGATAAAATTAGCTGCAATCGATACTCCATTCAAAGTAATATGATTAAGCCTACAAGTTTAGGTTTAATTTCATCTTGCAGACTGCAGATGACACTGTTTCAGAAGGACCTGATTTTTGCAATAGCCAGAAGAAGATAAGCACAGATCAATTTACAGTTCTTGTTGGCCAACTACACTTACTAGGGGAAAAAAAAAAAAAAGGTTGGGGAAAATATTGCTGACATGTCTGTTGCAGGGAGACAGTTACGAGCTATCACAGACTTCAGAACAAAACAGCAAAAGTTTTATTACACAGTTTTTTTCAGGAGTCCAAATTATGATGAATGCTGAGCCAAACCAATTTCAGATTCATGTTATTACTGGCGTACGTCGAATTTAGTGAGGCAGAATGCAGTTTGGTATTTATAATTGGAATTATCACTTATAGGTGAATATAGCGCACTGATTCATCTTGCTCGCAGTTGAGTGAAGAACTTGGGCAAGTATCTAAATTTTGAGTATTTGAGGTAGTATAAGGACATTAGTGTGACTAATTGGTTGGGAGTTAGAGCGGCGAGAAGTAAAAGAATTTTCTAGAGTTCGAGTCTAGCTATGTAGTTTGATCTGCTTTAATGTTGTTTTTCCCTGATAGCTGCCCTCGGGTCACTGAGATGTCCGCATAGTGTCACTGGTTCATTGCTGAAAAATACGATTAAATCTCAAAAACTTAGTATAGGGCATTATACCATTGATGTCAGTTTTTGCGTCATTAAGATGCATTTGAACAGTCTCGAATAAGAGAACAGGGCGCCACTAGTGATGCGGATACTTATTTTCGGCGTGCAAGACCCCATCCCGCTGCCTGTGCCCTCTCCTGCTGTTGCGCACGTGGGCCACTTCTTCCTGTAGCTCTCTTGTCTGCGATTCATCCAGCCCGGGGTGATCGAGCTCTGGTGCTGCCTTGTCATTGTCACCCATCGTTGTAATGCTGTAATGCAATGTCGATGAAGCCATAAATCAAGTCTGCTCTCAAACAGATCCTTTCGGAAAGCTAAGCATCCTAAAAGTTCTGTGTGGTGCACAATCCAGGCACGGGGCTGATCATCTCTTTCCAAGCTGACGCAGACAAGATGTTTGCTATTATAAGGGGGGGGAGTAGGGGGGGGCGGCTGCTGGCAGCAAATTCTCTGCGAAGATCCGTTCTTTGGGGAATTCGCTCCTCCGTTTGATCTGTTACCCTGCCTGCGAGACCCTTTCCTTTTGGCTCTCTGATTGAGGTCCCGCGGTGGGTGTCGGGTGAGGTGTTCGTGTCCTGTGTGGAAGAGGGATTGGCAGCAATTGCGAAAGGGAGTAATGCAGAGGGTTTGAGAATAAGGGTTTTGGCAGCTTCTGCTAGCAGCAAATCCTGAGCGCATGATAACACTGACAAAGGAAATGTCAGGAGCCAGTGCCATATTAAAGAAAGCCTGAACTAATCTTTCAATTTGGGCTGAGAGACTGGTTTACAGTGGTGTGTGCGCACGCACACTGTGTGTGTGTGTGTCTAAATAAAACCCGCCCTCTGATTCTTGTAATCCTTTCCTACTGGAAAAAAATGTCATGGTCTTATATGGATTTTTGGTCAGTTCAGAAGAAGAGTTGTGTCTTAGCACGTTTCCAACCAGTTGGTGCCAGAAACGTGCATCTGGCCGTGCGCTTGTGTACAGCCTTTAGGTAGGATGTATCCAAAGGCAACTACCCCAGGAGCTTTAGCTCCACCTAGCAGGAAAGCAGAATCTGTGTTATGAACTATCTTGCACACACTGACCATGCTTTTGTCTGAGAAGCGATGGTGTTTTCATTATAGGCCACGTGGAAATGTTTTCTTCCGAACAAGTTTCTCCTGTTCAAACTATCGTCTACCCCAGAGCCCGGTGAAGCAGCTGCCTTTTGGGCAAATCCTCTGAAGGCACAGTTCTCGTCAGACTCTTTCATGTGTCCGACTAGGTTAAAATAATCAGATCTTCTGATGTGTGTTGCCATCAGCAACTGTATTGGCTTGGGCACATCAGTGCATAGAGTGGCTAATTAAAAAAAAAAAAAAAATCTCTGCACTGAGCCAGGTTAAATTGTAAGTAAACTTGCAAACAGCAAGTCCTCTTGCTGGACTGCTCCTGATGCTCGAGGAGCAGATGCTGGGGGTGACTGTCACGTTTCTTATTTGGTTGGAAATACAGTCATCTCAGGATGACAGAGCTGGAATTACAGCCCTGTTCCCGTCAAGCCTTGTAGAGATGTGCTGCGGTTAAGGCTGCCAGTAGCCTTGGAATTGTACCTTGCTTTAGTTGATCCCTCAAAGCAGTTATTTCTGTTGAAATGCACATCGGATTTGGGAGGTTTGTATCCCGCACTTCAGAGTCAGCGCTTGGCAAGAACTGTCATTCTTAATTGAGGCAGCGCTTGCTTCCTGGCCCTTTGCTGGTGTGTTTGTCAGGTATGAGTTTGCTGTGCAGAAAGACTTTAAGTGTGTTTAACTTCATCTTCTGCAGCTTGACTTCAAAGGATTTGCCCATATCTCAGAACTACAAACACCATCCAGCCTCAGGATGACCTGGTTCCTTTGCTCAGCGAGGCAAAATGAATGGTGCTCGGAGATGGCTCTGACACCGGCCATCGTCTGTGCTTCAGCCGCCTCACGTGCAAAACCAGAGAATGCATGCTCACCTAGTCTCTAACGTGTGTGGACGCTGGAGGTTGGTGTGTACTGCACATGGATTTAAGGACCTCACAGGTGGTAACTGTGAGAATCCATCTGACTGTACGGCTCGGTAAAAGCGTTACAAGGATGGATTAATGACTAAAGGTTCCTTAGCTGTAGCTGAACAATGGTCAGGAAGGTGGAAGGTGGCCCAGCATTCACGTGTTCCCTGAGAGCCTGTTTCTCCGGAACGTGGCTTTCCAAATGCCACCGGAAAGCTGATGATGACTTCATCTGAAACATTGTAAATGGCAAAGTATTCCACAAATGAACTCATCATCTTAAAAATCAATAGCATTTAAGATGTGTGTTCCAAACAGTGACAGCACTAATCTGAAAGTGTTCCCTGATTCAGCAGCTGAATGGAAATAACCATTAGGGAACAGGATGCTTCCTACTGTTCCACCCACGCCTTTCTCTTTTCGGAAGTAATTCATGTTCCTTCACAGCTGGTAATGGCAATGAACTCCTCTGTGTCTATGGAGTCCTGAGGCATGAGGAGAAATACTGAGATAAAGAATCAGCAGCAACGTGACTGTGACAGAAGACTGCCAGTTAAGACAGGCAACCAGCTTAGCTGCGGCATTGGGCAGGCAGGATTTGCTTGTTCTTGAGGAGAATATGGTTAAAGGTGGGGTTTGGGGCTTACAGGCCTTGATTTGAGCTAGATTTTGTTTCTGGAGTTAGACAATGCTTGGGTTTCGGACTGGGAAGAGTTATTGGATGGGAGTTATAATTAGGGTAGAGGGCAGAAGGTGCCAAAGAAACCCAGACGCTCTTATTTGGATGTAGCCCCTGATCGTGTAGGGTTGTAGGGGCTGACAGGTCTATCTGGACAGACTTTGACCTGGGGCTGTAAGATGTTGCTGACATTGGCTTGGGGTTTGGGCTACCAGGGCAATGGGAACTGAAGGGTTAGGAGAAAGCAATGAGGACTTGATCTAGGACTAGGTTCAGACAGAGGGTTCAGCACACCGTAACAGATGGAAGCTCGGTGGGCATGGGGTAGGGGCATCTGGTCCGGTAACCTGTATTTCTTGGTGAGCTTTGAAGGAGCGTTTAGGCTGCACTAGGCTAGTTGATGCTTGCTGGTGTTTTCTTCCTGTATTAAGTATGGGACTGAAAATATCTGGGTCTTTGTTAAAACTAATCACTAGTGTAGAAATCAATAAAACAAATTTTTGCAAGGGCTACAGCAGTTACAGCAATTCAGCTCTCCAGAACAAAAGAGGTGGTCAGCCACAGAAGAGCATCTCCGTTTCACAGTGACCTTTATTTCAACTGTGTGACTTTTTTTTTTTTTTTTTTTTTTTTAAACCATAAGCTGTGTTGCTGTGTTTGTGGACATGGCTTCTTTTCCGTTTCTTCCCTTGGAGACTGATGGGCACTGCTGCCAGCCGTGGGGTGTGGTTCTGCTCCACCACATGGAGTTTTATGACCCGCTCATAAAAGTAGATTTAACAGTAGATAGGCCTAAGTGCTACGGCATTATCGCAAAGCAATCCAGGCTCCAGAGCCACTGCTTCAACAGCCTCTCAAGAAGTCTGGCTAGGCAGCACCCTGCAAGCCACCAGGGGAAATGCCGAATGCCTCCAAATCTGGCTCAGCCTCAGCTGTAGTTTAACGGTGATTTCAGCTGGGTGAAATTCCCGGCGGGGATCTGCAGCGCGCAGAACCTCCGTTCAGGCTTCCTTATGCTGCATCAGCTTCGTTTATCTGGAGAGAACTTGTGTGCTTGGTCCTTTATTGCGTTAGTTGATTCTTTGCTGACCCCGATGCTCCCCCATTACTCCCGGCAGTCGGCTTCAGGAACGCGAGGAAGTTTCATTATTGCGGTTCAGCTGCAGCCAGAGAGAAGGATGGGCTACAGATTCAGGGAAGAGCTGACGAGGAAAGTGAGTGTGCATGTTAAATTCTTCCTTAAAACACAATAGAATAAAAAAGCTGAGGAGAGAAGAAAAGCCTCCAGGCAGAAGGAAAATCTTTAGCCACTAGGAATCATTCCTGTGCGAATCTCCGTCATAACAAATTTATCTCTAGAGTCTGATCCCCTCTTCCTCCTCCATTTTTTTTAAAGCAGGTTGTCTATGCAAAACTACTGGATCTCACCTGCTCTGCCAAGAGGCCCCAAGTGAAAAAAGACCCAGGGACAGACACGACATCAGAACAAAATAAACCAACAAATCCTGTGGGGAGCAGAGACTTCTGCCTCCTGTATACAGCCCTCCTCTGTACTCCTGCCACGCGGGTCCACAGCTTTTTATCTCCCGGGCAGCGTAGTGGAGATATAATATTCTTCAATTTCTAGGAAAAAACCCTCTACTCCATAGTGCCTATTATAGGGTACAAATGTCTTTGTCCCTCTTGTATAAGAGAACCATTTGGGAAGTCACTGCTTTTACTTGCAGTAGGAGTAAAGTGCTGCCGAGGCTTTGATAAGCTGCGTCTACAGGATTTCACTGCAGAGTTTTGTTTCTTGATTTCCCCGTGCCGGGTTGCTGTGTCCCAGTTGTGCTCAGAGGCTCTGTTTGTTCTCAGCAAGACTGCCCCAGGCGCTCTATCCCGCACCGTTCCAGCGCAGCCTCTGAAAACGTGTTGGAGGACGGGCTGCAGATCCTGTCGCTGAGAGAGGTTTGGTAGTGACGGGCCAGTACGCATCCGGCGAACGTTTCTCCCAAACGTTTCCTTTCTCCCCCGGCAGCGTCCCCCTCTGGGGCTGAGCGCGGCACGCGCCTGCCTGACAAGCGGTCCCGCCGTGTGTCTCTGCTGCACTTCGAATGCAGAAATCTGGCGATTAGACCCAGGGGTGAGGGCTTAGCGGTTGGTAACCGCCTCCTTGCCAGCTCAGCAGTGCAGTCCCTTGAACTGGTTTGGATACAGAGATGGGTGTAACACGGTTCATCAGCTGCTGGTTTTTGTCTATATAGGCTCCGAGTGCTTTAAAGAGGCTGTTTGTCACTCCACCTGTGCAGCACCGAGCGTGGTGTTCCTTCCCTTAGCGGAGTGGCCGGTGCCAGCAGCAGTAACCTCCAGACTGGTTAGGGGGCCCTGTGCTGGAAAGGAGCTTTCCAAAACCCAAGAACCTGTAGGGCGTTTTGGGACTCTGCTTTTCTAACCGTCAGTCAGTTCTTCCTTGTCCTGGGTAAGGGGCATCTGTTTGACACATACAGTTTCTTTAGACAGTTCAATATCATTCGGCAGCATTGTGTGCGGGTGAATAAACTTTGCTTTCGATGCTGCCTGGGCTGATGCTGAAGTGTGCTCGAGCCCAGATGAGGTATCAGAGGTTGGTTTTGTAAGAGAAAGTCCGTGTCCTTTAGGCAGTGATGGAATATCCTAATACGCCATTATTTTCCTTTCGCGTCAACTGTGTGCTAGTTGGGTGATACTGAACACTTGGTAACTTATTTTGTAGTACCTTAGTATAAAAGAAATCTATCAAGTAGGTTTGCCTCTTCCCAGTCCCAGGTCTATTTAGTTGCCTTTTGAACCACGTGCGTTACCCAGTCAGCAAACAGCACGGCAGGCGCCGTAAAAACAAACCTGTTCTGAGTTCAAAGCAAAGTATCTACATTTTACCCAGGGCGTATGAGTCAGCATGAAACCTAACTGAGTTTTCTTTATGTTCACCCAAGTATTACTATAAAACATTGACACATTCATATTGGTCTCCATAGTACGCTAGTAGAACATCTGAATCACCCGCTAGAGGAAAACTTTTTTTTTTCTTTTTTTTTTTTTTTTCTTTAATTGATGGGCAAGCATGTGAAACCCACTGGGAGATTGAACTGCATCTCTGTCCCAGCTGCATCCCTCCGCCTCTAGCCCGGTTTCACGGGGTACCAGCCGTTTACAGGCAAGGGCTTGTGCAAGCCAGCTCGCGGTCTCCCCGCTTGCCAGCCGGCTTCTCATCCTTCGTTTGGGAAAGTGGAGGATTACAAAAGACAAGGGAAAGCTTGCAGAGTGGGTTAGGCAGCGCCCTGCCTGGAGGTACTGGCCGAAGGGATGCCCCAGGGGCGACGGCTGATGGGATCCTGCCCCAGAGCTCCAGGGCACGGGGATAACCTGACGCTGCCTGCGGAGGCTCCGCGCAGCTCCGTGCACACCTCCTTCGGGGAAGCATCTTTAATCCCAGAGGCGTCTGCGCTTGAGGCTAATAAGTCTTCTTTTGCTCTTAATGCTGGAAATTTACAGTAAAAATGAAGTCTTGTGAAGCCGTTCTGCAGCCAGCCCCGGCTTCCCGGGAGCGCGGGGGCACAGAATTCGAACTGCCTGAACCAAATGAGACAGCGGGAGCCCTGAGAGCAGGAAAAGCCATTTAAAGCTCTTCTGCTCATATCTTTTACTGCCGAACTTGCTGTGGGGGTAGATGTTAATTTAATGAGTACTCATTAAATGGTCTTACAGCAGCTCAGATAGGTCCCAGCAGGTTCCTTGAACATGACACAGGATTTTGTTTCGTATTGTTTGGGCTTAATTAATTTTTCTGAGGGACAGTTATAGTCCTAACAGAAAAAGGTATAAAAATAACATTGGACCAAACTTTCTGCAGAGAACTTATGCTTATCCCCATCTATGCTCCTGGTATTTTGAGGGTAATATTTAAAATATAGTTCAGCTTTCAATATTTTCCCCCCTGAAACATTCTAATTAAATTATTTTTGAAATGTTAAAAACAATAGCCTCAAACAAAGAAAAATAACGTTAAGCAAAAGCAGCATGTATGACCTAAATCAATTTGAAGTTAGTCAGGATTTATTTGGGAGTTTTGCCTGGAAAAAACCAAACACATTTGTCTTGGGATCCTCCCGAAACAGTTTTTCGCCATATTTGTCAGTTTTCCCACAGATGCAGAAGATCAGTTGTTCACACACCACTATTATTAGTGTGAGCCGGGAGAGATTAATTCCACCTGAGGTGTACAGTTAGAAGTGAAGTGTGACACCTCTAGCAGCAGCAATTAAAAACAAAAAATAGGCCGTTCATCTGAATTTGAAGCCCAGTAGAAAGGGGGGGAAAAAGTAGATTTCAAACACAGGAACTGCATGAGAGTGGTCACAGATGATGTTTTTCAAGGCTGTTCCCGAACACAAATTACTGAGATTATCAGCGAGGCCATCTTGTGTTAGCAGTAATTGAGGACTAATTAGCAGCAAGGATGACTGCTTATACCTCATTCAAGTCCTTCAGTGATCCAATCTCGGTAAATATGAATAATAAGCAGTAAGGTAATTACCGTTGTCGGGGTTCAAAGGCTGTCAGTGCCCGGCAGAGGGAGGTCCCTCTCCGGGACGCGGCTGTGTGCTCCGGCACACCCGGTGTGGTGATGGTCCAGCACCCCTCTCCGGAGCCTCCCCTCTCTCACACCAGGAGAAATCCAGGTGTAAGACATGGATTTTGCGAAAACAGACAAGTCCTCAAAACCGGCCGTAAGGTCCCTTTCCCACGTGCTGTGGCTGACTTCACCTCTTCCAGTCCTGGCCGTGCGCTATCCTCCGGGCTCCAAACCCTCCGCTCTTAACGGGAGTAGAGCAGAATGCCCCGAGGTCCTGCAGTTCTCTGGTTTTGGTCCTGCTGTTTTCCGTATCATTGAATGAGAAAGCTCAGATCAGGCACAGAGCGAGCGAGCAGGATGCTCAACAGCTAATTTTGTGTTTAAAAAAGATTCCCCTCCTCCCCCTCCCCCCCCCTCCATTTGGGCTAACGGCTTATCAGCGTGAGTCAGGCCTGAAGAAATGAAACACCGCGTTACGCGGGTTTACATATAAATTAGCTCCCATTTTCTCAGAGACAGACTGGACATTTTCCATTAGTTTAGCAGAGTTTGCCAGCGATTGGGGTTTTGGAGGCCAATGCAGTGAGAATATTTGCTGATGCTAGAATCCAGTTTTTACTGGAAGTGAGGTGTGGTCTGAAGGTTGATTAATGGCTGAACTGATGTGCAGCCGGCAGGTCAAATCAAAAGCAACGTTACTTAAACCAACTCAGAACTCCATGGTACGTTTATTTTAGGGAAATATGGAAACAATTTCAGTTCCCTCTGATAAATAAATAATGTGTCAGGTTTGCAAATGAGATTTGAAGGAAACTTTGGGTTTCTAGGCTTCTGAAACAGTCAAGGTGTATCCACCCGAGGTGGGCTTCAGCTAACGAACTGTGGGGAGGAACATCTTAAATCATTTGTTTATAGTCATGAATTTTGAATGAACTGAGGTTTCTGATGGGCAGAGTATATGGAGATATTCACACAGAAGCAATTCAGTAAGGACTACGATGAGCTTATTCTATGGACATGGACATTCTATATTGTGAATCGTTTCTGAAGCACCTCACGCTGTAATATAAAAAACGGTAACGACCGAGTGTAAACTACCTACAAGGGCCATCGCTCGGTGCTTTGACCTTCGTGTGGATATGAGCAGCCTGGTGTACTGCGATTGATGCCAAAGGCGTCCAAGAGCACAAACGTAGCTGAGCGAAGGGGACACTGCGGTGGAGAGGAGCAACTGGAACCTCGGTGGGGATTTTTGGCGAGTCCCAGGCCGGGAGGCGTAATCGCTCGGTGTTTCTTAGGGTGAAGAACGAGGCCGTCTCCAGAAAGGGGCAAGGAGACCCCCAGGAATGAGAGCAAGAAGGTGTGGTTCTGACTTTTTTTTTTTTTTTTTTTTTTTTTTTTAAATCACAGGCCTTATATATTCAAAATACAAACTGGGGAGGGGCTTACTTCCCTAAGAACATGTACAGTACTTAATATAATGAGCCTGTGGTTTCTGGAGTATTTAATGATGCGGTAAAATGTGGTTTATGGCTAACTTCCTTGGCTCCGTGTTAACCCCCAAAACAATGTGTGCAGGAAACTGTGGGGCTATATTTTATTTTTATTTCCTGTAAGAAACCCGGACAATGAGTGCTCTTGATTTTGTGTTTGAAAAGCTCCTAATGCCTGGTTTTGGTTTATTTGTTTTTTTTTTTTAACTGAAAGCTCAGCGCTTTTCCCAGTTGCGGAAAGGAGGGTGTTTCGTTATCTCGGCTTATCGAACAATTGTATTCCCGTAAACAGTTGTTTTGAGTTATCTGCTTCCAACACTTCCAGAAGGGAACTGGAATCTGCTAAAATTGAAGGAGGTCTAATGCAAGCAGACAAGCGATAGTAGGAATTTAGAGCAGCGATGTTAAAATAAATGAATAAAGCATTGGTAATGAACTCTTAACTTGTGGACACACAGCAGTTCTCAGAATCGCAGATTGTTTTCATACTTCAATACTTTCTCCATTATGAAGCAATTAACTCTCTTCCATTGTCTTCTAAGAACAAAAGCATTTGTTTCAAACGTGGCATCTTCTTCTCGTCCCAAATATCTTTTTGCACTTTCTTAGTCTGTTTCGGATGAGAGATTCACGTTCTTCATAGTGTCAAAGGCACATGAATGGCTGATCTGAATTTTCATGTATTCAATTTCCTAGCGCATGGGTATTGTTGAGGGTTGAGTTCTTAATATTTTTTCCCAGTAAAATGAATATTTATTTCATTCATATGAAGCATCGGCAGAAAAATACAAATGTCTACATCCTCACAAGGTGGTATAGATTTTAGCAAATTATTTTATTTACCTTAAATTGTGATTTCCTCTGATCCTCATAATAAATCTAGATTAGCAGCATGATATGCATTATAAAGTTTATGCCGCATCTTTAGAACATCGGTGATATTTCACAACTGAAAGTGCTTGACTGTGCCGTCTTATTTCAGCGTCTTTTACTTCCACCGTCTGCTCTTTGCACTAATCAACAGCAATCAAAAGGGGGGAGGAAACACAGAATGTGCAAAAGGAAACAAGGGGCTGTAATTCACGCTTGGAGAAACAAAAAATTGACTGGTACTTACTCTGATGGAAATGAAATATGATTTACATTTCTTAATACAACAGCAACAACAACAAAAATCCAACAACAAAAGGGTCACGAATTTGTTTTTAAGGTAAATTTGTATTATATTGGAAGCGTGCCTTCAGTGTTGGGGGACAGGAATAAAACCTGATGCGCTGCTTCCTAATTTAATGCTTATTTGCTTGTGCTCAGCCAGTGTGCTATTATGAATATTATTAGCAAGGGTGGGAGACAGGTAATTTTAAAAGAAAATATAAATTGTTTTCCTTGGGGCTCTCCTGAAGTCCTTTCGTATTCTCAGAATGTAAAGGGCATTATAGATACTGAATATTTAAGATTGATAATTTTATAAAGTGGACTTTGGAGCATTAATTACTTGTAAAAACTCTTTGTCCTGTGTATTTGAGAGTGTACAGGAGGTTAGACTGGGTAGCCCTAAAATCTAAAGGTGTATTTCTGGTCCAGCTGAATTAATGGACTGTTGTGTCATTGGCGTAGTAGGGGCAACAGTTCAACCACTGAGTCTTTTACAACCGGTGTGCTCTCTAAATTTGAAAATGTGCACAAGGCTGCATACAGATAGTCCATGCTCAAAGAATTTGTAATATTATATCAAAATGCATCAAACAATGGGCGGTGCTTGCTTTTTATTTGAACTTTGGTTTTAGGGACAATACATTCTTTGAGATTGCTTGCGACAGAATTTGAGGATGCAAATCCCATGCTTAGATAAAAGAGAGGAAGAGGTGAAGAACCTTCTGCTGTCTGCAAGGTGCCGCAACATGTTCTCCGCAATGAAATCTGCAAGTTCGTGTAAAGGTTTTGTGGCAATAAATGCTTCACAGTTAAATAACCAAGAAAAAAAATAATGATTTTAGGAATAATTTTAATGACGATAACTTAATTCTTAATTGTCCTGGTTTGAGGTGAAACAGAACCAATTTTGTTCAGTAATTTCGCTTCTTAACTGGGCCTCTTCTAACTACTGAAATTAACAGCATATTGTGCAGACAGCGTTCACTCTCAGAGCGATCAGACCAATGTCTATAGCTGATGCCCAGGCACGGTATGCAGAGAGCCTCTGCTTATACTTTTTGCCATAACCCCCGAGGCCAACCAACTTTTATTTGCCCCGTTGGAGGGTCGGAAGCGGAAAAGCATAGTGGGGTCCCACCTGCAGGCAGGAGCGGACAGGACAGGTGACCCAAAACTGACCAACAGGGTATTCCATCCCATCTGCTTCATGCTCAGTATAAAAGCCGAGGGATCAAAGGGTCAGCGCTCTCTTTCTTCAATGGCCAAAGTCTGAGGAGGACTCTGTTCTTCTGCCTTTGATCCTGAATGCAGATCCGGAATCCAGCTCCCGTCTGTCACTGAGTCCAGCCTGGGACTGCCCCAGTGCCAGCCGGTGTCGTGACTGTCAACTTGGGGGCTTGATACAGTTTTGTATATATTTCATTATTTCTTTTTATTTTATTATTAATATTTCATTAAAGTAGTTTAGTTCCTTCTAAACTCATACATCTCTTTTTCCCTCCTCTGCCTCTCTCTTTGAAGAGGGGTAGAGGGGAGCATCTGTCGGTCCCATCTGGGGTCCCCCAGGTCCCCAGTAGCAGATTTGGCCTAAACCACAACATTAATTTATGTAGTAACTCAAGCAGCATGTAAACAGACCTTTGAATAGATTCTGTTGATCCTTGCACCGGAGTCGTATTCCATAATTACAGAATTCCTTGGGCTTTTTTGTTTTCAGACCCTCTTTTCATCAGGGCACAAGCTACATTGTGGAATTTAAGCTCGTTGATTGAAATCCATCTTTGCTGCGTTCCATCATTTTTTTCAAGTGTAGCTTGTTGATTTTTCCTTGTAAGGCTGAAAAAGCTCCTACTTTGTTATCGCATTCTTTAACTCTCTCATCCACATGCAACTTTGATTTTAAGAAGAGACAACTTCTTCAACAAAACGTCATAGTTATCTTGACAAAGCAGAACGGCAATATTTCAAAGGCTGTGCCAAACACACTGGTAGGTGTGTTTAACCACCAGGCCATTCTGCTATGTATTTTCTTTTTTTGTTTTTGTTGGAGTTATACATTTAAATCATTCTGGAATGTGACAGAACTTAGCCTGCTCTTGGGAGAGTCTTATTCCAAGTTTCATTTGATCGGATTCAGAAATGGGATTTGAACTCACCTCTGCCACCTCCCAGGTCAGAGATCGCCGTTGTAGATGATTTAATTATTTGCTCTACTTTTTGCGTTTGTTCATTGAAATTTTTTTTCCTCAAAAAGAAGCAAGTGTAAATCTCAAAATTTTACAGGATGAAAAATTTTATTTCTGCCCATGTCTTCTATAAAATGTTCACTCTTGAAAGTAAATTAGTTCATAATATCCATTTTCTTTCTCAAGCCTTTGGTGTGAGGTGCAGTATATGTTAGAGGAGGTGACCTTATCTTAACACTCACCTTTTATTCTTTTGATCAAAAACCACCCATTTATTGGCACAAAGCTGTACGGGAGATACAGAAGTCCTACTATAAATTCTGCTTTCTTTTTTTTTTTTTTTTGGCTTTGCTTTTTAATGCCTAAAAGCTTTGAAAAGACACTTGGAATCCACAGGAGAGAGATAAATTAGACTCCAGCTGACATGACTGAATTTTAAACTACTGAATATTTTAGTTAGATTAGATAATGCTGGGATCCACTAAGCATAGCATCAGTGTGTTTGGAGGGTTTTGTTTTCAGATACAATTTAAAAATTGAAACCAGCAGCCCAAACCGTTGAATATCTTTGATTCGGTATGCGATTCGCCATCTTGCTCAAAACTTAAGACTTTTCTGCAAAGTTTAGAGAAATTTGACCTTTCCCAGCATTCCTTGTAAGGGATCTCAATTTCATGCCTTGTTGATTAGGGTTCACCTTATTCTCCAGGAGTAGCAGAAAAATAATTCAAAGAGCTTCCTTGGACCGGCTGCTTTCTGGCTGGTGTTGATAAGGAGGAGGTGCCGTCTCTGTTGCTACTGAAAGTGGCTGCAGATGGTAAATCCTCAGTTCTCCTCTCCCAAATGATGTGGAAATACTTTATCATCCTGCTTCCTCTGACCCCTCTCTCAGTCCTGCTTGGCAGTTGGTCCCGCACTGGGAGTTTTGTTCTTTCCTTTTCTCTCTCTCTTTTTTTTCCATTTTGTTTGGTTTTGGGTGGGTTTTTTTTTGTTGTTGTTGTTTTAAGTGAAAGATGAGGTAATCCATGCTGAGTGGGCTGATCCAATGGAAATAATTACATTTATCACATTCCTGAGAAGACGCATTTAATTAAGTAACTGCAGACAATGTCGCTGAAAACTTGCACCGTGCATTTACTTTGATCTTTTAAATATGGTCAGGTCACAAATGTGTACGAGGCTCAAAACACAAGTGGCAGAGCCATATATTTTGCAGCCAGACAATGCGGGTTTAGTAGGCTGAGACACATCCTAGAGCATCGTGCTATGAATTCTTTTGGCCAGAAGGAGGGAGAGAGTGAGTGCCAGTCATCTGCTGGTGTGGATCAGTGAACTGAGGATAATTATATTCTACTTTTTATTTTCATTCATTCCGGTTAAAATGGAAAAATAAAAGTTCATTTTGGAAAATTTTCTTGACAATGGTGAAGTCTTACAAAGTGGAGAGAGAGAAAGATGCCTGGATCTTGCTCAGAAATGCTTCTCTGTGGATACATAGTGCCTTTAGGGCAGCTTTGAGGTTCTGCTGCGAGATAAAAATAATGGGATCCTTCCGGTGAAGCTTCGCTGTTGCTCTGATGTTGCAAACAGGATCATATACCCCTCAGTCGCGTGTTGATAATCACTTCTCTGCAAATGGTGATTCATTTGATCCGTTTGCTAGATATGGATCTTCCTCCTTTTGAGAAGGGGGAGTATATTTTTCAGCCTTAGGATTGTGGTAGGTGCAGAAGAGGCTGCTGAGTTGAAGGTCAAACAGTGGGTTTTTTTCCTTCTCCCTGTAAAAGAAAACACACAGTGCTTATTTCAGTGTTTTAATATTGAGATGCCGCAAGGGCCTCGCGCCCTTTATGGGGTAACACCTTTGCAACGTGTGACATTGAAGCATTGCTTGGTTACTGGAGCACAAAAATTGTTTGGCATGAATTTGTGTCGCTGCATGTGCTCTTAGAAACAACAACCTGGAAGTGTGTAAAAACATATTTGCTCCTTGACTGATCTCAAATTCTTTAATTTCATGATTGTTTTAAACTCTTCTGGTTTATTACTTTTCATAGGCTGAATTATCGCTGCTCTCAGGAGTTGAGTCCTTGAGCTTTTTCACGCTCCTCTTCCGCAGGCGTGCAGTGAGAAAGGTGTTATGTCTTGTTTGCGGAGTCAAGGCTGTGATTTCAAGACCCGTACCCTCTTACCCTGCCCGAAATGGGTATGCGTGGTGCCTGGGAAGTCTCCATGGCTGGCTCTAAGTCAGATGGCACAGCGCTCTCCGTGCCGAGCTGTCTGGGCTATCGGTACTGAGGGGCAGTGTCGGCAGGGGCTGATTGCAGGGTACGCGTTGGGTGGGATGTTACTGTATGGTACCGTTTGCTTTGCACAAACGATTTAGCGTGGTGCCAAGATTTTTAGTGCCAGGGTACAGTCTCTTTCTGTTCGCATACCAGTCGGGCGTGGGGCGAAGACGGGGATTCTAAGGGGTTGGGTTTGTTGCAAGAAGCCACTGTCTTCTGTTCCTTGTACTCCCTCAGCAGCACCCCGGCAGGTATCCCGCTCTGCCCTCGCGCAGCTAACTTTCCCAGCCTGCCCCCTCCGGAATGCCCGCGTACGACCTGTAATCAGGACACACGAATTACTGCGCTGCCCGCTTTCGCACTTTTTCTTTCTAATTTTTTGGAACAGTTGTGTGTACATGAGTTCCTTCGCTGGCCTAATTTTTTTTATTTTTTTTTTTTTTTTCCTCTCCCCTACAGACTCATCTAGTCTTTTACATTGTGCTGATGTGCAGAAGCGCAGGGGGACATTTGCATATATGCAAAGCCTTACAAAATGTGCTGAGAGGTGTAATCTCTTCTTGGGCAAGCTGTTTTCATTTTCTCCCCTAACAGTCTTCCTCTCTCCCGTCCTCCCTGTTTATTATGTTAAAGGCACCTTCCATTTCTCCAATAAAATAGCTATTTTTTTCACGGCGGTGGCAGCTGGTTGCCCAGTGTATTCATCAGAAAAGACGACAGAAGTCTTTTTGTTACGTGTGCTAAGGCTGTTGGAGGTTGTAGAGTAAAAGGGTGAGCGGTTCCCCCGTGGCCAGTGGGGGGAACGCAGTTCCCTCTGTGGTACGATGACCGGTGCAGCTGAACTGTCGTGGAAAGGGACGTTTGCAGCATATACATGGCAGACCGATTTTAGAGGAAGGAAGAGATAAAGAGTGTTGTGAGCCTAAACGAGGATTAAACTGCTGAATTTTCATGGACATAGGGAAAGAAAATACAATTAAGAATGTTTCCACTTTGTTTTCAAGGCACTTCTTCAAGTTAAGCAGGAAACTTTGTAAAAATGACAAAATCATATGCTGAGTATAATTGCAATTATCATGCATACACGGGAAGACTTTTGCAAGTCTGTAAGAATCTGTAAAAATAGTAGAAAAATTGAATAATTTATTTATGTTAATGCTTGGCATTAGGCAAACAAGACACGCAGTTACCTTGTGTTCTCAAAGTGGGCTTTAAGCATCCGTGTGAATTGAAACAAAGACGAGAGTGGTAAATTCTGCAGAGACGGCCAAAGAATGTGGTCCCGTGTTCAGTGGAACAGATCCCATCCTTGTCAGGAGGGGAACTTGATCCTACACTGGGTCTGTGTCCAGTTTCTTGTATTGTATCTCTGCGCTGGTGCCCATGGGCTTGGGAGAAACACTCGCTCACTGATAAAAATGTAAAGAGAACAAAGTCTTCGAAGGAAAGATAAAAATTTATTCAAACCACAAAAAAAAACGAGTCAGCTGAGTCGGGCGCGTCTCAAAAAGAGCACACTTAGTTACAACGCTTCAGGTATTTATAACCTCCCCTGATCCTGTCCCCTTTTCCCATTGGTTTGGTACTTTAGGGCGCACATTCTTTCACGACGGGTTAGCCCATCACAAACTCGATTCGCATTTTTCTCCTTTTAAGAAGTTGCTTTTCTAAATTGCATAGCCCCGCTCGTGTCGTCGACATACAAAATGGCTGAAGCAAAACAGTCCCCGAGCTCATCTCTCGCAGGCTGTATCCTGTAGACGGCGGCGTGGAAGCTGTGCTATACCCCCGACACCAACAGGTCCATCACAGAGGAGGCGCCGTCGTGGGCACCTAACCACGGGGTTAGTGCTACCGGCCAACAAAGCGAGAAGCGTTTCGGAGGTGACAGGCCACAGTATGCGCAGTGTTCCTGCAAAGCTTTCCAGCGCAGTTCATTAAAACGCTGAAGTACTGGAGAAAAGAGGGGCAGGTTTACAATTATCCCACATTTGTTATCAGATATTATTGAACTGTCCAACCAGAATCGCCTGCCGACCCCATCAGCGGTTTGTGTACATGGAAATGTGCCTCATGCTACTGCCAGGTCTTGTCACAAATCGGTGATTACGGGGTGCCAGCCTATTTGCGCATCCAGTCTGAGAAACCTTAAAAAGGCCTCCTTTACCGAAAGTGCTGCCCAGCTGCTCGCCTGAGGATGTTTCAGCAGTGGAGGCACCTCAAGCTACTACAGCTTTTTGAAAATCTTGGCTGTGAAGTCTGAAGCTGTGAATATGTAATACGTGATGGCACTAGGCCCAGCCGGGGTCCGAACACACACACACACGAAAACACATGAGAATATGAACAGTGCTAACAAGATATGGATACTGTGCTCCGCTGCTGCTCTCATCCCAATGCCAAAAAATGGCATATGGAAATGAAGAATTTACTTTCTGCCTGTTTCTTCTAGCCTTAAGGTTAAATCCTGAACTTCATGGGACTTTCTGGTTTCCTCTGTTTTTCATCTCCCCTTTCAACTTAACATTGCCTTTTAGTTTTATTATCTTGAAAGCTCAGAGAGATTCAGAATTTTATCTGCGGGGAAGCTCATTTGTTTTTAAATTATTTTCAGTCTGGAAGTTGGGAGATTACAGGCGGCCGTAAAAGAAATTGCCAACGAATAAAGATGAGTTTCTTGGTTACCTGAAAACCCAAATGGGTTCAAAATAAGAGTTTAAAAGACGAGATTCTTTTGGCATGTTGATCCAATGCACCTCGAGGCCTGTTAAATAATGAGGGGGACTTGGATTTCTCCATCTCTTGTAGTCTGTTGAATTAGTCAAATGCTGAGCTGTGGTATGATGTGAGCTCTGTTAGATAACAAGCAAGTGTATGGGAGCCCTAGCTCCATAGCACTGTTTTGGGCAGCACTGCGTCTAGAAATCGCACAACTTTTGATAAGAGAAGTGGGTTTCTCTGCTCTGCAGGGACAGATCAGGCAAGGATGACTTCAAGGTGGACAGGCAGACCAAGAAGGGGACCCCCCCGCCCTGGGTGAGGCACCCGGCGGTGATACTGTGCTCATCATGGGCTCTGCTTCTCGCTACGGGCTGCTCAGCCCATACAAATAGTGAGGAAGGGAAAAAAAAACAACACAGCAAACATAGCAAACACAGGTTATCAGAGTTTGGTAGTAGGGTGACAACAGATACCCTCACTAATTCCTAGATTTGTTTTGACACAAACTTTATTTCACAAAGAAAGGTTGGTGCATCAGGAAAACTATATGGCTGTCTTTGAGGTTTTTCTGTTCTGTGAGGCAGGTAAAAATAAAATAGTTTTTAATGGATTGTTAAGTTCAATGTGATTAATAGAAGATAATTTTCCTGTTCTGGGGTTAGGAAGATGATATATATGAAGAAACAGAATAGAAAACCTGGGGAAGTAATCTTTTCTTCCCAGGCTTTGCTTTTCTTCTGCTTTCCCTTTTTTCAGTTTCTCCTCCCCTCCCCCCCCCCCCCTTTTTTTGGGGACACTTTACTTTGCTTTTAGGGAGAGATAATTGTGAAGAGAAAGAAGGATAAAACTAAGACATTTCGAAGTTTGTCTTCTAATATTTTCTAAGGAAACTCAGATTGCATGTGGTTTTCCATTTCAAGTTCTATGCTGTGCTGTCCTTGATAAGAAACTTCAGTGGTTTGAATGAACACCAAAGTTTCAGCCTAAAGCAAGAAAACTGGCAAAAAAATCAACTCAAGGCTGTCTTTTAATGGGCGGTGTTTGTTCCTTTCTGCTATGATTCTCCTGTGACTGTGATCAGGAATTCTAAGGACTGTGGTACCTGCCAGTAAACTGGTGCAGATGCTCACACACGCACACACAGTGGTAAGAAAAACACTGTATTTGATCTGAGGGATCAAACATTTTGGGGAATCATCTGATCTCAAGGATATCTGCTCCTTCCTTTCCCCACATCTTTTCTTTTTTTTCTTTTTTCTTTTTCTTTTTTTTTTTTTTTTTTTTTTTGGAAGATGCATCCCTAATCAGGCTTTGTTACTGCTCTGTAAACAGCAGACCTGTTAGCAGTGCTGAAAGATAAAGGGATTGGCAAAGAAAGAAGAGGGAAGTTGTCTCTGCGTTGGTGTTTTAAATATTTATTCTAGATGTGTGCCAGACAACTTGCTTCTGATTTGGAGGAAAGGGACCTCAAACACTTAAGTGATAAAAAAACAGAGAAGTATTATGCAGGTTGTAATCATTGTTTATTGTATTCCTATAGCATATATTATCCTGTTGAGAGTGTAAAAGCTGTTCTTTTGGGTCACAGCCCTGGTCCCATCTTGTCTTCTCTCTGCCAGTAGCTGGTGGCAGCTACCTCCAAGTAACCCTTGGGGCAGAGGAGCAGGAAGGGTCTCAGGGCAGCACTTTTCCAATCCTGCAGGCTGACCAGTAGCTTAAATGCTTCCCCAGAACTGCCAGAATTTGGGCTGAGATAGTCGTTCCTCTCCAATGCCTCCCTTTGATTTCTTGAGAGGTCTGTGTGTTTGGCAGGGATGGGCCTGGCGGTGAAGTTCAAAAATGAGCTTGTTCTTGATTTTTTTTTTTTTTTTTTTTCCTTGTTTTCCTGAAAACGTAACAACCATTTTGTATTTGAACAGCAATGTGTTGTCTTCTCTTTCAGATTTTTCCAGAATTTCTCATGACAGAACAATTTTCTGGCCAGCTCTGCCCAGTCACTGCGTGATGGGACTGCAGGATCTGGAAGGTGCACCCTGGTGACACGGATGCAGCTTTGCAGTGGGTGCTGGTGTAACCTGGATGAGGCCAGGTAAGGCACTGATCGCTTCAGCCACCTTTTGCTGTGAGGGTATGTCCACTGTTTGTTTGCCTTTATGCTGTTGTACTTGCCGCTTTCTTCTGCCTGATGGTAACTTCATAAGACTTAGAATCGATGTACCTGAGCTGAGAGGTGAGACCCACTCTGTCACCAGGTTTCTGCTGTAACAGTTTGCCTAAATAGCCTTTCAAAGTCATATTCAATTCTTATATTTATAGCTGCCTAAAGAAAACTTGGCCAGCCCTCCTGCTTAAATGAAATGTTCCAAAAAACTTGCTGAGAAGCTCAGCAATTATACTTTCCTTTTTGTTACTTAATTCTGCTAAGTTTTATTATTATAGACCTACCAGTTGCCTTTACTAAAATCCCATTTGCCTGCTGACAAGCTCCTGAGAGGGCTGTGCAGGCTCTGGGCAGCCGGGAGCTGAGCAAGCCCTGGCTCTCAGGAGGGGCTTCTTGGTTCCCCGGGCTTTACCACCAGATCTGAGGGTGCTCAGGAGGCTTCGAGTACTGCTCTTGCTGTGTTGTGTGCAGAAGAGGACAGAGACTGCTTTGTTCTCACTGTCAGGAGGATTGGAAATGCTCGTCGTTTTTGAGAGTGCTAAGCAAGGCAGAACTATGCTGATTGGGGTTTCCTTGGGCTTTCCAGTCCACTTGTGGCCTGTCTGCTTGTCTTTGGGTGTTTTGATGTGCCGGAAAGTCTTTGCTGGCGTGGCTATGCTTAAAGACTGTATGAGCAAAGTACCTCATTGACACAAACAGCCTCTCCAATAAGAGGGTTTAAAATACACTGGTAAGCTTCTCAGTAGACATGAAGCTACATCCAGTTCCTCCAGGAAAATAGAGGGCACCATAAAAGCTTTTTTACTGGTGTAACTGTATCTGTGCTAAGGCTTTTGCTGGTGTAAATCCGCTGCATAAAATCCAGGGAGCAGTGGTGGCAGCATGTGTGCTGTGACGGAGGAGCAGAGAGGAGACGGTGCCCACTGCTGCGTCACTGCGTCTGGCTCGTGCTGAGCAGTGACGAGAGTGGAGAAAAGGGGTTGTTGTTGTGTCACTGAGCTCCTGGTGAACCTGCCCCACGGCTTGCACGTCTCTGGGATGCGGGGAGAGTTTCGGTCTGTATTCATACGGAATCTAGCCTAATGGTACTTGACAAAGGTGTGTTGGTACTGCAGTAGTACAGACGTGGTGCAGATCAAGAGCTGTTCTGCATGGACTACAGAAAAGTGCACTCGCATCCTCGGCAGCACAGCAGCCTGTCCCGTAAATGGAG
The DNA here is from genome assembly GCF_965231255.1 of Vanellus vanellus. Taxonomy (NCBI): domain Eukaryota; kingdom Metazoa; phylum Chordata; class Aves; order Charadriiformes; family Charadriidae; genus Vanellus; species Vanellus vanellus. The sequence goes on from NC_138921.1 coordinate 9,627,728, forward strand.
AATATTTATATTGGGGAAGGACTTTTTACAACGGCATGTAGTGGTAGGACGAGGGGGAAGAGCTACAAACTGGAAGAAGGTAGATTTTGATTACATACCAGGAAGAAATATTTCACTCTGAGGGTGGTGAGGCACTGGCCCAGGTTGCCCAGAGCAGCTGTGTCTGCCCCATCCCTGGAGGTGTTCAAGGCCAGGTTGGACGGGGCTTTGAGCAACCTGGGCTGGTGGGAGGCGTCCCTGCCTATGGCAGGGGTGTTGGAACTCGATGATTTTCAAGGTCCCTTCCAACCTAAACCATTCTATGATTCTAGTTCACCTTAGGGACCTAGTTGGCCTATGGAAAAGGACTCTGAAAACATGGGGCCAGCATTCCTTTCCATGGAGCCAAGCAGCATGTCTACCTTTCTGTCCTTTTGAGACATGTGAATTTATTTTGGCAGGTGCCTGCCTAAAGCTGTTACCAAAGCCGTGAAGGCATTTCTGCTGTACCTCCATTAGAAACCCAGCACAATCAAGCTAGAGGGTTTTTTTTAAGTCCTTCAAAGGCAGCTTCTGTCTTATCAACGTGTCAAGGTGCTCGGAACAGGTTTCACTACGTGTGTATAGTACTGTAATTCTTTCGAGCCTCAATGTGTACTTGAAAAGGAAAAAGTGTAATTTCCTCAGTCAGTACGTAACAGCTTCACAAATTCTACATGGGATGATTTATCACTGGCTAAAAAGCAGTGTTTTTTCAACTCTTAACTCTATGGGTTTCCTGCATAAATCCACCAGATTGTCACCGATCTGTCCAAGTTGCTGTAAAGAAGTCACAGGCGGAATTCCTTTTTTTTGTTGTGAGCATCAAAAGTTGACTTTCTGACTGCACAGCAGAAATACTCTATTTGCTACTTACATGAGCATAATTTTGTGACTAAATTACTTAAGTCAGCAACTAATTTCACTGCTGCCTCAGACCTACTTTAAATGAACAGGTATATTCATCAATCACCTCCCTTCTTTGAGCACTGGTCTAATCAATACGTGACAGAGCTATTTAAACACTTTTTTAATAAAAAAAAGAGAGGAAAAAGTGAGGATAAACAAAACAGCAGTAGTGGGAATTTTAGGGACAGGCATTGAAGTTTGATGTTAATTCTGCATTGGGACTTTCTAAATCACTAAGCGAGAAGGATTATGTAGTGGTACCCTTCCACCCAAGGCCCTACATTTATAGGGGATGGTGACTGGAACGTTGTGGTTGCTTATGGATACACCTGACAACTCCAGAGCTTGAACAGTTTGAAAATGCCTAAATGCGAAGGGATCGGGGTGCTGAATAGCATGAGCACTTAAAGCACATCACCGTCATAAAAGGCGAAGGAAACACCTCGGACCATGCTCTGTGATGGCTGTCAGATGCTTAGATATCAAGTGTCTTGCTCAAGAGTCTTATGTGCTGGGAAAACGGCCAGAAAGGATGAATTAAGGTCTCTGGAACAGCTGTGGTGTGCTGGATCTTTTAGACCATACCATCTCTCAATGAGTATGACTTTTGTTAATGTAAATGCAGCATTGCGGACTCGTTGCAAGGAACTGGTTTTGTATTTCTGTATTGGTCACAGCTGAACTCTACCGCAGCATATCAGTACAACCTACTGGCAGGAAAAAAAAGTGGGACATTTTAAAATACAGGTGTCCTGGTTCCGGCAAGGATGGGGTTAATTTCCAAGGAGCCGGCAGGGGAGGCACGTATTCCATCCCACGTGACCCATGCCCCGCTATAAAAGGAGCTAGCCGGGGCGGGGGAGTCAGTCGCCACTCGGGGGCGGGTTGCGGCGGTGCGGGTCCGGTCGGTGCGCTTCGCGGCGGTACTGTAATCGCGTTCTTGTATTCCTTTACCGGTGTTATTGTTTTTCTTTCTTTCTTTTCTTTCTTTTTCCCTTTGTCTGTTCTGTTAAATTATAATATTTCAACCCACGAGTTTTGCCCTTTTCTGCTGATTTTTCCCACGGCTGTGGGAGTCGAGCGAGCGGCTGCCTGGTTCTCTGTTGCTGGCTGAGGCCAAACCACGACAACAGGTGTTGAAGGAGTTATTGTGCAGTGATGCCTAAGCCAAAAGGAATGAGAAAACATCATTCTGATACTGGATGTGCTCAAAGATAACTCCTCTCTGGTCAGCTGAATGACTCTGGGCTTATGTGGCTTTAGCAGAGGGTGTCATTGCAGAGATGAAAGGTGGGGGTCATGCGTTATTGAGAGTTTATACCCGATCAGCCTTTGTGTTTTGGTCTGCGATACCAGACTAGTAGTACACAGTCAGACCTATCTTGTGAGTGCTTTAGAGAGGGCTTAACTTCCTCTCTTCCTTTACAACAACTGGATTTTTACCAATGCTTCAACTGAGGCACTTGATGCTGCAGAAACACAAATAAAAAACACCGAACGTTACTTTGGGCCCGTTCAATAAGTGTGTGACTGAGGAGAGATGGGCTGTGAAAAGTTCTCCATTGAAACAGCCCTGTTGCTCCACAGAATGATTTTGCCCAGAGCTTTACACCTTGTCATCGTTTACCAGCACTCTGCAGCACATTCCTTAGGCACCTTGCACTAATAACATGTATTTAGGACATCAGCTTTTTATTTCTCATCTGAGCAATGAACCTTTCCACAGGGGTCTGTGTGTCAGGACTCTGCCAGTGTGAGGGGGGTTCCCATATCTCCTCACAAGGAGAGATGTAACACAAACCTGTTGTGAAGAGCTTGGAGAGATCCTGAGTTTGCAGGAATGCCGCAGAAATGGCCACAGGTGAAGGCAGATGTGCGGCATTACGGAACCGCTGATAGCTGGTGGTGTAGGAACCTTTGCTACCCAATTAAAACTCAAAAGCCCTGTAGGGCTTTACACATCACTGGAAGTTACCATTGCCCTTTTCTTTATTTTGCAGTATTGAGGACTTTTGGGGTTTATTGACTTATTTTCCACTCTCAGCTTTTATTCTCATGCTGCATGAGAATGAAGCGGCTAACACCTGCATGCAAACCAGAAATGCGAATTATTAGAAATGTGATTATGATTTGTTTTGGAAAATTAATTAGAAACATAAATTAGTGCTCTTAAACATTTCTTTTAAACGAATCGTGATATATTTTGGCTGTAGTTTTGTCTAATTTGTCTAATGTTACTCAATGCAGTTCCAAAATCAGTTAGATATAAGCCTTGTTTGCAAGCTCAGTGTTGTAAGAGTGAGACTGAAGTTCTTGCATGAATGACATCCTTCTCTCTTTGTGCTTAAAACTCCCTACCTACACATTTAACAAAATGAAGGCTTAATAACTTTCATTTCTCTCTTTAAGTGTACCAGTTAAGTTACATTAGTTTGTTCTCCACCTGCAAAGCTGCATGTACGTGTTTAATCACCAAACCTTTTAAATCCATTAGTACTTGCAGCACGTGCTTTTATAATCAGATATTTTTCTTTTCCAAAGTTAAAAGATGCTTGACTATTCAGAAAGTGCCGGTCTGTCTCTGGTCGTTGTGTAGTGCAGATGCTGCATGTTAAAGAAACCTGAGAGTTGCAGATCAGCTTCCCTGTGGAGGAGAAAACAGAGAATCAGTATATTAAATGCATCTCTCTTTATTTACATACCTATGCCAGTGCTGGAACAGAGGCCAGCACAAAACAAGCACTTTGATAAATCTGCCTTCCAGAAATGCCACCCTGAAAGCTAATGCCACCTTCCTGGGAAGCTTCCCGAGCCTAACTGTTGCTAGGGTAGGAAAAAATCCCCAGAAGGCAAACTCTGCTAGCGCCACTGATTTTCTCCAAGGGTGACTGCTGAACGAAACTTAAAATTAACAGCTGTCTTCAAAGATTAAAGCCTAACTCACATGTTAGGGAAGCGGTTTGAAACATTATGTATAGTAATAAAACAACTTGTTGACTCCTGTCTTACATTAATATTAACAAAACTTGCTCAGCTTTGGAGCTCATAAGAATTGCAACTCTTTTGTGTTTGACAGGAAAATAATTGATTGCAACACAGTGTTTGACCTGATATTCTTGGGTGCTTATGGCTGCATCTGCACTGCTGTTTTAGGTTGGATCAGGAACATACTTTTGAAGTAAATCTCCCGATCGTTCCCACATATTGTCCTTGAATTCACAGAGAGCTGTACCGCAAGATATGCTCCAACTGCGAAGGGGTGTTCAGTCTATGGGGATTGGTCTAGAGCTTAATCTGAAGTAATCGATGCTGAAGTGTAGCCAGTAAAACCAGGCAGCCTTCAGCAGTTCAGATGCACCTCCGTTCCATGACCTTCGAAACATGGCTTGTCCACCAAAAGGCTGCTTCTCCCGGGGAGAAAAGAAGCTGGGTTCTCAGTGATGGTGTAGAGGGTCCCCTTCAACCCCTAAGAATTCCTTTCTGTTTGAATATTAGTAACCTGTCCCTGGGTGATGTGAGGTCTTGGTTAGGAGAGAAGACTTCTCTTAGCTGTACTTGTCCATTGTACTGTGTCTCAATCCCTTTTGTTTCCTTCCTTTGAAAACGTCTGGGGCTGCTGTTCTTCTTCTATTTGTGCATACTTCTAATACCTGCTAAAATCAATGCCTCTAAGGAAGGATTCCTTTTCTTCATTGCAGTAGGGTACAGCTCTGCCTTCCAAAACCCTGGGTTGGCAGACAAAACCAAAGCTGAAATACTCCCTCCCACTGCTCCTCTAAATCCCTGTTGATCTGTAGGGGACGGGAGAAGAGAATTGCTCCCTTCAAAGACAGGAACATTCAGATGAAGAAATTTTAAAGCTGCACGTTTGTTTCAAATGGATCCTATTTAGCTTGACAGTAAAAGAGCCACAGGGCTGGATTTTATTACACATTTGTGCAACAGGCATTAAATGTTTCATGTTAAGAATATATTAAATTGTTTTAAAAAAAGAAACACACAGCCACATTCAGAAAGAACAGATAGAGAAAATGAGTAGCATTCCTCTGAGATTTTTGTGCATTTAAAACCTGAAGATTGAGAAAAGAAAGTGCTGAAGATAATACAGAGGGTTTCATCACCTTTCCTGGCCTAGCTGCCTCTGTGTGCTTTTATTTGGGGGGTGGGGTTTTTGGTGGGTTTTGTTGGTGGTTTGTTTGGGTTTTTTTGGTGTTTTTGCCAGTTCAGAAAAGCACTCGCCTTACTTCAGAGTTGTCAATAATCCTATCATTACTTCAGCTTTTGGTCGCGGACTTGCTGGACCGAGGTCTTCATGAAAAGTCAGGCCCAAGCTAACGCTCTCAGAATGGCGTGGAAATCAATTTGTGCATCAGTCTTGAAGAACCAAATCCTTCCATCTTTCTTTTTGTAGTCTCTTTGATTTTTGGGTATCTTCAAGCACTCTTGCTCAGTAAAGGTGAGAATTCTGCCTCTCTCCACAGGGCCGTTCACAGAGAGAACAGCTATTGAGCACAAGTGAAATGATGGAAATGACCTGACTGAGCAAACATGTGGAAAAAAAACAACCAAACAACCAAAAAACCAAACGTGCAGTGTTATAACTCCTTGGCTTCAGTTTGAATTAAAGAAATCTTTTTGCTGTAGGTGAGTGTAGTGTTCATGCACTCTTAACTTTGAAAGGAAAAATATTTCTACCGACTGTAGGTGTGGGGCAGTTTTCTTGCTGTAGTCTTCACTATAGTAACATCAACACTGTAATGGGGTCCTCTTGTGTTTGCCACTAATACATGTCTTTGCTGTTGGATAATTTGGAGGTTTTTTTTTTTGCTCCATATCCTTTTGCAATAGCAAAGAAATGCTTTCTTCAACACCGAAGCAATAAGAGTGTGTTCTGACCTGGGGAGTCGTAGTAAGGCTAATACACAGATTGCTAATTGCGCTGCCTCTAATCGTTTCCATTTCTTAGGCAACTTATATATACCCTCCATTCTTCTGTTTCCATCTGGCATTATGCACACATCCTTTCATTTCTGCTTCTGCCTTTTAGCCACACAGCATTAACTATATTATAGATGCCAGGGTGTGAAAACGCCATCCTTGGAAGCATGTGGGGAGGGGTCGGCAAAGAGTAAATGACTGGCATTAATCATGCTACAATTAGATTTCCTTGTTGAGACTTTGATATGTCTTTGGGTGACCAGGCTAACAAACTGCCAGTTTCTTGTCATTAACAAGCTCTGTCCTCATTAGTATCCACTCTTCTCAATAAAACTTTCCTTTTTCAGCATGTTAGAGGAGTAATTGGGGTAAAAGGATACTATCTTCTGTGCTTTGTATTGGTGTGATCTAACCTCTGTGGACTTACCTCTGATATCAGAACGGCTCCTTCACTAGCGAAGATAGTGGGACTGGAGCAATACAGAGTGGGTATTGCGGTCCCCTAGGGTGATGTACGCATCTGAGAGCATTGGACAGGGCCCCATGTGTTAGGCGGACAAAATAAAGTGTGGGTTCAGCTGTTTAATTACATAATGTATCCTGAGGCAGCATTACTACTGAGGTTGACTGCACAGAGCAAAGACCCGGGGTTTCATGAGGCCCAGAAGGAAGCGATGGCTTCCCTATCTCCAGCACTCTCCAGCTGCGGTCAGATGCCTCTCTGAAATACAGATTTTGGGCAGATGCAAGTTCTTAGTGCAGCATGGGAACAATTCAGTAAAACAGAAAACCCTTGCCTATGCAGAGTGGATATTTAATCTGGTCTAAACTCTATGTATTAGTAACACTAAAAGAGAAGAAAATACCTTCCAGGCCTGAAGATACAAACTTTCCTTTGAATACGTTTCCTGAAGCACCAGCAGCACCATGTCTGAAGGGTGATTTGTAATCTTAGCAGATTCTGAATCGCCCAAGTTGCTTTCTGCAAGTGGGAAGTCAACGTGACTCATGTTTTACCACTGGAGGTTTCTCAGAGCAATGCTGTTTTGACAGCAGCAGTGTGGCTTTTGTGGTATCCTTCAGTTTATCAGGGGACTTACATCTTAGGTTTGTTACTGAGACTTCATTTCACTATCTGGGAAGCCTTGTCAGGTTATGACCATTTGCTCATACGAATGGCTTAAGGCTGTTGACAAATGCTCTTATCCAGACTGGATTATTTTCAGAAGCCTTGTACATGTTCTGTCAAAGATGTGGAGCTTGGCACGGACCATAATCTGGTATAGAGGGGTCTAAATAAATCACTCCAATCTTGATATCTTTACCCAGAGTAAAGATGTACCAATATAAAGATCTATATGAGCTTTAAAGCTATTACAGATTTAAGGTAATGGCCTTAAAATATCTGAATGTTGTCCTTTTGCCTGATATCCCCTCTTGATCATTTTATATTTTCTCTTGTTTCTCGTACAGTAACAAATGCAGACTTCTGTTCATGTTGTGGGAGCCACAGGGTTGTTTAGTGGTATGGTCTCTGTCCTGAAAAGCTTAGTCTGGATAAACGAGAGAAAGTAAGGGTGAAGTGAGCATTACCTATGCGTGACTGAGGAAGAATGATGCAGGGAGAAGGCTAGCGCGCATAATTATCACCCGCTGACACTGCTAATTGACATGTGATCTCCAGGATTTTGATTAAGGATCTTCTGTACAAGACCTTCCTTTTTCTTTGCTATGAGTGTGCTTTTTTGAGTGATTCTTGCTGGCTTTTTAGTGACAACGGGCACAGCAAGCCTAGAAATAGTGTGAGAAGCATGCTTTCCACAGTTGTGCTTTGTGGCTGGACCTGATTGTAAAATAAAAGCCATAGAAATGATGGCAACATCTTCCTGAATCTAGTGGGAAGCTAAACATCAAGTTTTAAAGTACCCCATAGGACTTTTTTCTTTTTTTTTTTCTTCCTTGGGACCCTGATCTACAGGATTTTTCTCTGTCAGTTATGGTAGTTGCTTCATGTCTCAATCACTTTTCTCCAATTCATTGTTCACCAAAACCTGTGCCTGAACTTTACACATGCACATTCTGGCTGCATAATCCAGGACCAATTTAAACCTTGAGTGCTTTATTTCTCTGATTGGGTAAAATGTTTCAGCAGACTACTTTCATTTACCTGTCAAATTCTGGTGCAGAGCAAAACTGAAGAAAGAAACCGGGGTGGCAAGTAAACATACTCTTCTTGTTCCTGGAGAACTGTCAGCTGTGCACAGATGGCCTTAGGAGAGAGTAGGCACTTCAGGCTTCTTAATGAAGAAGAAGGGAAAAAAAAAAAAAAAAAAAAAAAAAAAAAAAAAAGAACACGCTGGTTACTGAGTGATTCATCCGTTCAGCTACACTTGTCTTTTACATGCATTTCTTCTGCTTCTTAATATTATGTGGTACTTAAGAATAAGCATCTATTGCCTATTCATCCCCTTAGTCATGGCAGAATGAAAAGCAAATGTGAACTTCCTCCGTCCTCTATCACCAAGTTCATTTTGTGAACTTGGCGTTCAGTAGACCTTGAAAGAAAGGGCTGAGTGACTTGGTCATACTGGAGCGGTAACAAATCAGATGGTATCTCTGTATGTGATAGACCAGGAGGTTTTGAAGCTGCTGCTTAAAAAAAAGCATCTGCTTTTAAGAATCAAGCTTAAAAATGAATTGACAGTCAGGTCAGACGGGCATCACAGAGCTACTCGAGCAGGTGATAAAGCAGTTACAATGCAGAAGGCTCCTTTGAATTTCCCAGTATACAGTTTGTGTGCAGTCAGCTGAATCTGAATGTGGACTGGAAGATGCAAAGTGGTAGTGTCTGGCCAGGCTGCCTTTCTCTGACATACGCCCTAGAATAAAAGCCAGAAATTTCCTTAGCTCTTGCAGAGATGCTTGGAATATACCTCCATTATTAAATTAGATGACTATTTCTACTTCCTTAGGTATCACGTTAACGTTTTGTCAGCAGAACTTGGCTCGATACTGGATGCTTCTCCATCTCTGACTCAGGGATTTTGCATACTTTACAAATAAAGCCGTTGAGACTGTCATAATTTTATATACTGTATTACTAATAGGACTTTGTAGTGTGTCCTGCTCTGGAAACACTAACACAGTTCTGAAGACACCTGTGGAAGCCAGCAAAGGCCGTCCTGCTGCAGCAGTTGTGGCAGTGCTGCTTCTTGCTCATCAGAAAACATGAAGAGTGTAAAAATAATTACCGGTTTCTGGTGTCTGTAAGGATGAATTAGCTTCCTTTGGTATGATGTCTCACTCTGCCACTGCTTGCTCAGGCAGCTGCAAAAGATCCATCTTTTGTTCCCCTGCCCCGGGATGGAAAATACTTCAAGAGGACTTTTCTTTCTGCTGATGGCCTACATGTCTCTGTCCAAAATCACAAACGTGCGTTAGTAGACGAGGCACCGATGCCTGTATGTTAAACCATTTTCAGTATTCCTACACCCGCTCTAGGATAAGGATCATTATCCTGAATTTTGTTCTTAATTTTGTCTACATAATTACATTCAAAACAGTGTACTAAAATGCAGATGCCATTCTGGAATATCACTTCAAATAATTAAAGGAGAAAGATTTCAAAATTCAGGAATGTGTAATTTAATTTACTGGAGGAATTGTCAAGAAAGCCTAATTGTTTACTCTGTAGCATCATCACCTTCATCTATTTTATTGCATAAATATTTAATAGGGGTCCTTTTGCGAAGACAATACAAGAGAAAAATATTATCTTCCATCATAAAGAGTTAATCATGTGTTCTCCACAGAATTAATAGTCTATGTTTATGTTACTTTTTTTTTTTTTTTTTTTTTTTTTTTTAAAGATTTACAAAATACATTGATGCTGTGAGTTCAGCCTTGCTCCCACTGCTGCCTGGCATCCAAGTCTTGGTTCAGTGGAATCAAGACCAAATTTGAACAGGACAGCTGTACTCCATGTCACTGAATGTTATTTGTTACTACGTAAGTTCTTACTTTACTACAAATATCTGCTCTGTATGAAAGGCTGTGGAAAGCAAGCAAAGCACATGCAAATTGCAGAAGAAACCATGCAAAATAGATTTTCCAAATGAAATACGACATGCCATGATAACTTCTTCAGCACTGAAGCAGAAGAATACAACAAGATGCAGAGCAGAATAATTTGTTTGCTGATCTTTTGCACTGCAGTGCCGTACATGGTAGTCCCGGGCCAGGAGAGCGTCGTGCTAAGTTCGTCTCAAGTACAGAGTGAAAAGCCTCTTCCCTTCAAAGCCCCGGCAGTCTGTCTGTCTGTCACTAAGCTGGCAATGAATTGGTCCTCAGTTGTATGTGGAAACTGCAACTAACATAAAGTTCAGATTCTCACAGTTTAGAAATAAAATTCAGAGGTTTCAAAGTTTTCCGGATGTTTGATTCCATCTCCCTCCGTAGCACCAAGGGGTTAGTTTCCTTTATGCTCTCTTGGCTGCCATTTGTTACAAACAGACTCAACATCTTCCTATCTTAATTATAGGCTTAATTAGAAGAAAAGATCAATATTTAGGATAATAAAAGTACACAGATAATTAGAATAATAAAACTCCAAAGATAATGAAAACAATTAAACTACTTTTCTGGGTGATGTGAGGATATGGAATAATCTTGGTTGGGTCTGGCATTTTGACTGTAGGGAAATTGTGTCTGACCTCAGAATCTGGAATCGACTAGGAACAAAAAAAAAAAAAGTAATACGGAACGGAGCATTTCCCTTCTTATTCTTCTGGACTGTAATTGTCCACCTGAAAAAATACTTAATTCACTGTCTTCAGGATCAGATGGTGATCATCTGCTTTCCCGTTCTTGTAATGCAGGCAAGAGTCCCACCCACAACCCCTGTTTGAAGACCTGTAACTTCTGGTGAGAGATCCACCTGCTAACACAAGTTAAGCTTCAAAAGGCAACAGAGATCTTTTGAGTTCCTCTGAGTAGGGACCAGATACTGAATAAGTTCGATTTCTGAAGCAAGCTGCAAAAAATTTGAAATGTGTCTTTTTTTTTCCTTGTTTTTTCAGCTGAAATTTTCTTCTGTTTACTAAAAATAGAGGGATTGGGCTCATCTCCTGCCTCCCTTTTCTCCTCTTAGTACTGTGTTGTGATGATAAAGGCGCTGTCCTGTCCTGGGCTGCTTCAGCCCCTTTCCGATTGAACTCTAGCACCGTTCTGGTGCAAATCGGTGAGACCCTGTGGTGATGTGGAGCATCTTAGTGTGGTTTCCATCATAAGGGCTTGGTGGCCCAGTTGTGCTTGTTTTCTTCCCATCGCTTGAGGCTTTTGGTTCTTACAGTTCTCTGAGTGTTTCCACTGGCTTGTGGTCATCATCTAAGAATGCTATGCAACTCCACCCCCAGCCTGACATTTTTTTAGCAGGTTAGTTTGTTGGGGGTTTTTGAGAATTCAACTACTTCTGTGAAAATAAGATCAGTGTGGACATGCTGGGAGAAAAGAAACAGTGTTATGGTTCAAATGGTGAAGGGGAAAAGTCAAGTAGCTGTTCTCTGTAAAGCTTTCTTTGGCCAGGGCTCCTGCTGGGTTTTGGTTGTTTTCATTGCTGTCTCTTCCGCCTTCCGTTAAAGCTGGTTCTATCTATTATTTATGAAAAGCGAAGGCTTATAGAGTGGTCCCAGTGAAAAGGTGCTGTGTGCGCAAGGAAAGCAGAATACACTCAGTAGCACAACTATAAGAAAAGTAAAATTGATGGCCAAATTCTACTTGAGGACAAAATGTTAACTGGGGGATGTGGAAGCAACAAGATATGCTTCTATCACTTTGTGAGAGAGAGCGAGCTCTTGGTCTGGGCAGAAGCAAAGTTTCTGTGTGGCTGCTGGTGCTGGAGAAATATTTTTGTTTTTATTTTTCCCTCTCTCTCTTTTGGTTAAAAGAAAGCTTCCCTTCCCCTCACAAAAGAGGCGCTTCTTTTCACAGGGAATTACTTGAGGATTTGTGCCTGTGGAACAGTGAATCAATACTTGTTTGCGAAAAGCTTCAGTTAAAGTGGGACAAGTGGAGATTAGCTAGATGATCTGCTGGTTGTCCATCACTATAGATTTCTCGTTGTTAGACAGAGAGGTTTATCTTGCCCTCCCTGTTCAGAGCTGAGAAGTGATCTGAGACAAACTGTTTGGCTCACAGGAATTAAAAATAAAAGCTGTAGGTGCCACAGAAGCAATTGGAAAGAAGGACTCCTCTGAGGGAGTGATGTGGACACCTTTCAACTTGTTTGTGCTCTGGGCAGACTGCCCCCACTGAAATTTCTGTAATTGCTAAAGGAAGCCTGAACAGGCAGAGGTTATGGGGTTGGGGTGAGGTTAATTAACCTCCAGTTTTGCAATTCCTGTGTAGGGATGGCCCCAAAATAGTGAAGAAGGATCCAGTCTTGGAGGGGTCCTTTTTTTTGTGGCTGGACCCTTGTGCCCAAAACAGAGCTGCGTGTTTCTCTCAGCTGGTTTTGCCGAGGTGCCAGATGCCAGCTCTAGGGGTTTGACAAATTGACACTTGCCACAAATGGCTCAAAGATCCACCAAAATCAGGATGGCTCCAGGTGAACACAGAGGTTTAACCTCGTGGGTCAGACTGTGGGAGATAAGGTAGTATGCAATTTCTTCTGAGATTCAGACATGTTCAGGTCAGAATGAACCATACAATGTTTTTAATGTGAGTTTTTAAATTCTGTACACTTAGATCATTTTTATACCAGTTGGATTTGTTCCAGTGTTTGTTTATATTTCAATAGGGAATGGCAGGACTTTATGTGCTTTTGTCAGTGACATAGACGTATTAACCAGAGGTGTCTAATTATCTTTATTGATTAACCTTATCTTATAAAGAAGTAGTCACTCACTAGAGCAGTCCATATTCTGTACGCTGCAGAAAGACAAAATGATTAATTTACTCCCTGGATTGTACTGGTCTGTATGCTACAAGAGTAAATGATGGATAAGGGACAGCCTGCACTGTCTTGGGTCAGAACAGTAGGTCAGAGTCATTATTTACCTTTTGAATGTAGAGTGAGATTTCCTCTTTTTGCAAATCATGGCCCCAATTCACTTGTTTACAGGGAGAGGCAGAATTGGACACAAAGTTGTGTTCTGCCTTATACATGTATAAATACAGCGCTCTGTTACAGTAGGAATGAAGAATATGTAGAGGGAAATAGGACCTGTATTTCTGACATGAATTAGAAAAGCTGTCTGTTAAAAGTCTATAGAGCTTCACTGTTAGTTTCTTTCCAGTCATACTTTTTAACCTGTCTTTTGCTGTGATGCCAGGAACAATTCACCACAGCCAGAGTGGATATTTGCTTAAACAACGTTTGGTTTTGGTTTTGTTTTTGTTTTTTTTTTTTTTTTTGTGTCAGCCAGTAATGTCTTGCTTGCTTCTGAGCAATCCACCATTTACTCATCTCGTGCTATGTTCGAAGCTCTTGCTTTGCTTTGTGTTTGTAAGTCTCTCGTGCAGTAAGATCCTGGTGCATGATGAAGGATCCTAAACACAGTTTAATGACACAATCTAACGTTTATCCAAGTTTGTGCGTGGTGTGTATATATGCGGGTGGGTATGGTATGGGTGTAAATACAGTCTCTGTCCGCATCTGAAGATGCCTGTGTCTTACAAAAGTCAGACAGGAATGCTCATCATGCATTGAAATTATTAGTATATTGTTATATTTAATGCAACAGAAACACAATGACTTAAGCAATAATCTAATCAATCCCAGAAAGAAACAGAAGGCTAACCCAAGAACGCTCTTTGCAGTGCCATGTGGGTCGAGAGAGCTGTAGGTTTTACGGCGTTCCTTGGTATGTTTTTCAGCCTCCCTTTTGCTTTATCATCTTCCTATCTAGTGTCTAAGGTGTAGTTTCATTCTCTGCACAGCCCACATTCTAGGTGTTTCCTAGTCTCATGTTTCATTCTGCCTTTTGTATTCTTGTTGGTTTTTTTTTTTTTTTTTTGTCCTAGAGACAGTCGTATTCATGTTTGTGTCTTGCATGGAGTTATCTTCTTACTTTGTTATTCTGACTGCTTTCCACGTTAAGGAGGCTTCCTCTTCTCCAGCCCGTCAAGTCAAGCCCCTCCACTGTAATAACCATATCCTTCTCCTATAGTAACCACTGTTACTATAAATACTACAATCACCTTAATGCTGAAACGGGTTTTTGCTCTCCCCCGTCTCTCTCTGTGATCACTCATACCCTTCCAAAGGAAGTCTAGTGTCCCTTGCTGCTTGGCAAAACGGGTCCCCATTGCTCTCTGGGGCTCTGGGTGATCCCATAGCATCCCAAATCATCCTGAGGGGTACCGAGTATGTCCATGTCCATCTTTCTGGAGAGGCTGGAAGAAATCATCTTCTGATCAGTCAGATACTTTTTGCTATTGGTAAGACAAATGTAACGGACTCAATTTTGCCTTTGAATTGTTTCACTTTTATTATATCCCACACAATACACTGACATTTTGATCTATGTCATACTTGTTTTTAAAAATCCAGTCATTTTGTGTGACATCCTCAAAATGGCTTGTTTTTCAATGGTCCAAACAGGATGATTAAATGTTCCAGGTTACACATAATAGCACCGTTGTAGTTTGGGTAGTGCCTTTTCCATCTAATTCATCAGATACACTGCTTTGCAGTATGCCAGTTACTCCTGGGGGTAAATCTCTAACTAGTGCTCCCACATGTGGTTATAGTATAGGCCAATGACACTAGAGTACGCTGTGCTGTTTATGCTGGCTGTGGTTTGTGCACGATCACCACTACAAATGGGCTCTCTCAGCTATTGCATACAACCTGAGCAGGCCAACCCTATGTTTTAGTCTAGTAAATTGTGATGTAACAAGCTGTTGGGTTTTTTTGAGGATGCTGCTTGGTGGTGATTTTCCATACTTTGGGAGCTGATGCCTTTAGACACGATCAGGGAGTTGTTACATGTCCTCATAGCACACAGGATGTCTGCTTATGCAGCTTTTAGCTGCTGTCCAGAGTACATTTTTTTTGTCTCTAGAGGACATGGACTCAGTGCTCAAAAATAAATCGCCCCCTCCTTGATGTAGTCCTGATTTTTGTGATTTCTGACACAGAGTTCAATTCGTGCGTTTCTTATTTAATTTTTGCATTACATATACTTGCGTAATTCTATTCAAATAAAAGATCATAAGATTGAATGACAAAGTGATAAACAGGCATTTGTATTTATCACAGATCCTGCAGATAAGAATTTTTCTGTAAGTCAAATCTTGTTTGCCCAACTGACATGACTGGTAGGACTTCTGTGACCAAAGAATAGTAGGAGTTTTCCTTCTATGGAGAGACATGCTAACCTGACCAGCTTTGCTGACAGCATATTCTGTTGTTTTCGAGCCTTTTGATTATCAAGGGCAGCTGGAGTTGGTTCTCCAGACATTAAAAAGAGAGAGCTTTTTAGGTTTCATCCTCTGTTTTCCAAATTTAACCCACAACATTTGTTCTAGATGATTGTATCACACAGTATAAAGTAAACTTGTGCTAGATTAAAAGCCATTTTATAGAGTTTACACTTTGCTAGTTTTATAGACTAACATAAAACATAAAGGTATCTTGGGATTTTTTGTTCCTCCATAAGAAATTGAAGATGTTTTTCTAGCTGCTTGGAAATAGAATGCCAGAATGTGCATTAGTAGAACATAACCATTTTGATCATGTTAATGCTACTCTGTGGGGCAAATTCTGCCTCACGAGGGCAACCTTAACTTTTTTCACTTTTGGAATAATTATGATCAATTACGATCTGTAATCCAGGGCTTAATTTAATCCATGGATAAAGCATGTGCTTTGTCTTCATCTTCACCAGCCAGCTGTTAAATGGAACAGAAGGGAAACATTTATCACGGAGAAAATTTGTTTTTGAAAAGTTTGTGTTATAGCTTCGATTTCATCAAGTGCTGTAAATCAAGGATATATAGGTTTCATTAGTGGGCCCCTTCATGAGGTTGACTGGTTAATCAACGCGCACGGAAAGATTTACTGTCTCTCTCCCCACCGCCATTCCAAAGGCCTTTGCACTTTATCTGCAGGCCCGCGGGGCTCAGGCTGGTCTGTGTTTCCACCGCAGCTGAAGGAGCTGATCCTGCGTCCTGAGGCGGTTGGCCTTAGGAAATGCCACACGGTGGGCCCCTAATGTGGAGAGGTACAATTAGAACAATAGTACTTAATTGATCTTTGGAGGAAAGGCGAGACCTGGAACGGTGCGAGCTGTGTG
Source organism: Vanellus vanellus (assembly GCF_965231255.1). Classification (NCBI taxonomy): domain Eukaryota; kingdom Metazoa; phylum Chordata; class Aves; order Charadriiformes; family Charadriidae; genus Vanellus; species Vanellus vanellus. The sequence goes on from NC_138921.1 coordinate 9,643,891, forward strand.
ACTGCGCTTCAGGGTAGGCCGTGAGTCGCGTTTGCTAAGTGGAAATCTCTAAGTTGTCTCTAAAATTAATAAGCGCAGTTCCACAGCTATAAGGGTGTGTTTGGGAAAAGGCAACAACACCATGTAGTGACTTTATTGTGTCCCAAATGAAGACCGAGACCTGGGTGCGGGGCTGGACTGCGGCGTACAAACAGTGGTTTGCGCTCCTCCCGTGGCCAGGTGTGACCTGCTGTCCTGTGTGAATTCTGCAGTTCAGCTTGATAACCGTCTGCAGTTTTTCTATTACGCAGGACAAAGCATCACTATTGATTTTTACAGCTTGATGAAATTTATTTCTGTTTTCTTGCCAAATCAGCATAAAGGGGGGGAAAAAAAAATCACAAATCATTGCACAGAACTAGGGAAAATTTTCACACTTAACGAGAGTTTTGTACTTACCTCTCTGAAATTTTAAAAAGCATGTGTGTTGGACTATTGCTAATAACTTTTCCTCTGGAAATATCATTGTTGAAAGCAAACTGCTTGCTAGTGTGACCGGTTGTGGTGTGGAAAATCACACCGTGCTTTTCACCTGATGAGGGAAACGGGAACACGTAGCAGTTGCTCTGGCTGGATGGGCTGAAGTAGAAGTCATTGAATACAATGACTGCGGAGCCTTCGTCCAGTGATCCTGCAGACATCACCCAGAAGTCGGAGCAGTAAACTCTGCTCGTGAAATCAAGTCAGCGTGAGCGTTGTTTCTCAGAAATCTCAAACCCATTTCAATTAGGAGAGGCTTTATGCTGCTAACAAGCACGTGGACCAGCCTGACATTTTATTGCCTGGGAAAGCATGGGAAAGGCTGATTTTAGCTAGCGCTTCGCTGGCTGAGGGGAAACCTTTTCACTACTTCATACTGTGCTGACATATAAATATATCAGGTATTCTTCCAGAGCGAGCAGCTACAGCAAAAAGAATTTCCTCCGTCCTCCTAGACTGTAGACCCACTTTTGATGTGGATTTACATACAAATAAAAGAGGAAAAACCTTTCCAAACTATAAATTAATGGATCAAATATTTCTAAATGAAATTGGAACGGCGTCTGTGGTTTTATTATCTTTTGCCATACAGGGCTGTCTTTGAAAGGGGAAAAAGCTTAGTGAAAAGTAATTTCAGAGCCTTGACTGCTTTTTGATTACAATTCGGGATTACGGTTTTAATCACCGCTTATCAAGTAATACCACAAACCTCAGAGCATGACCATCTTTCTCAGGGGAAGCCAGATTTAAAAGCCAATTTTCAGCAATCCTTCTTTCCCCCAAACTCGTCTAACATACATGGGGGGATAATAATCTGTGATATTACAAGAGACCTTAAGCAATGCCTGAAACTCTGTGTTCTCAGATTTCTTCTGAGTTTTCCTTATTGCAGTAGAAGTATTATTGTTCATCAGAAATACTGGCATACGTCTACGCAAGCTCTTGTTTCAAGGCAGCCTCCATTCGAGTGCAAGATATCGAGCACGCTCTCCCTTTCTCAAGCAAGTGACAGATTTTACACAGGCAAACTTGTCTAGGTATAAGTATGTGCATGTGTTCAGGGGAGGTCTGAAATGTATACCTTGTATTTATATGCAAATGGCTGCTGCAGAATGGCTTCGTGCACGAGCTGAAGCGCTCGCAAAGATGCGTATGAGCTAGCAGATATGGCCATGACAGATACTGGAGTTAAAAGATGGATTTTAACTCAACGTTATTGATATTGCATAGTTTTTCCACTGCAGGAGCTGGGTAGCAGCCCTGTGTCTGAAGCAAGGTGGGAGGGAGCCCTTGGTTTCTGCAGTGCATCGGGGAGCATGGCTGGGTGTTTGCAAGGGGAAAGACACTTGTTATACAAATTTTAAAGTGTTGTGCTTGGTAAGAAGGTAAAGTGGCCAAGATCAACCCTGGACCTTTTCCTTGGGTTTGCTTTGGTGACTCTGTCTCACAGCAGAGTGCCATGAGCCTCTGGTGTAGGACACCTGGTGAGGAATTTGGAGGGACTGGGTTGAATTCATAGCCTTCTGCATTGTCTAGAACCCTAGAGGAGAAGACAGTTTTAAGGGAGACCATTTAAGTGATACACATGCACGCATGGCATGGTTTGCCTTCTGTCTGCTGAAATGCATGTTGTCCATCTGTTCTGTCTCTGCTCTTAGAGCACTTGGGATGCCGATCAAGTGCTGGTGCCTAGCTGGTCAAAATGGCGGTAATTGTAGTTCATTCCCTGATCTGCTCTTCATATAGATGGCTATAAAGAGAGTGGGGAACTGGCACCTGCCAATGGGCCATGTTGTTGATTGTGTACACAAGATTCACAGTAGAGTTTGGCTTGGAAATGGCAGAATGATTCTGGTTTCTTACATGCATGTAGGGCTAAAACCAGTTGCACCTGTGTAAGTAACAGTTTCACTTATGTAAAATTTTTTGCTTAATTAGATTCTTTGGTGATTGCCTTAACTTCAGACATGGGTGAGAGGAGGATGTTTGTACTGATTTGATTAAGCCTGGCAGCTGTCTCTCTTGCTGGAAGGGATGCTCACAGAATATTTCTCATCCTCCCTGTCTGAGAGGTACCACAATGTCATATATACAAAGACCTTTCTCATTTTTCCTTAAGGACATTAAGTTGTGTGATGTTGTAGTGAGACAAGCAAGACTGAAGGAATGCTTGTGAGTGTAAATAGAGAACACTTTCCCTGCACATGATCTCAAAATCGAAATGTTCCGTGAGTCAGAGTAAAAACAATTCTAAAAGACTGGCAAAATATACTTTCAAAAGGGAGGGAAACCTTTTACCTATGGGTCCTCAGTCACAACATAGTCATAATAAGACTAGCTCAGAATTACAGTCTGGAAGTCCTGAGCTTGTCTGTGGGGTAGAGTAGCGCGATGGCTCAGATACGGGGAGCCTAGCATTTCTGTCCCTGTTTGTTTCTGCTTGCAAAATTAACGTCATCTTCAGCTGCTTGTTCTGCCAGCCTAAATTAATGTGCCAGTCTGCTCTAAAAAAAAAAAAAAAATAAAGGAAAAAACCCTCCACCCTGCTAACAAAATACATCAATGCCAGCAGCCCTACACATGAATGAACCTCAATAAACAAACCACTGTGCATGGGTGGCAGAGGAGGAGAAAAACAAGAAATTGATAAAGAAATATATTTCATTTTCAGGCTTCTAAGATGTTGGCTTAAAAACAACAGGGAGAGAAAATAAACCCAGTCATATTTTAAAATAATGATTCTGGAGCTCTAGTCGCGCTACTCAAATATGGATTCATCTTAATCTGTCTCAAAGTGTGATTCCTGAACTTCTTACTACTTGTAGCATTCTGCTAAGGTATTGGGTAGGTTGGGTTAAACTCCTTCATTTAAGGTAGCTGCAGGAAATGGTCGTGCACACGTGGTCATCTAAAATGCCAAAGCAGAACAGGAGCACTGACTTGAAAGGGGATCATTAACAAGTCTAGGTTTTCATCAGAAGGGTGGAAGAAAATAAAAATCCCAGTATCTTTTGTTACATCAATTTTAGAAGTCCAAATGTACCATAAGACAGGTCTGTTCTGTGTCCTGGTCAGGAAAGGGGGCCCAGGAAGACTTAGATCTTCATGCATGTCTGTCTCTGCAAGTACTGATGCCCATATGCGTTTCCCTGTAGCATCTGAGCACTTCCTTGGTCTTTCACACTGTCTCTCAGACATCGGATATTCATGTTTTCCTGTAATGTGGATGACATACTGAGGCAGAAAGTCCAAGGGCCAAATACTTAAAACCTTAACTTGTCCCAAGATCCTAGTCTGTTTGTTGGTTGATTTTTGCAAGTGCCAAGCTCCCAATTGCAGGTGCCCATTTGCATCTTCAGAAGTCTGAGTGCTGCTTTGGACCTACTCCTAGGTGATTTGTCCAGATCGTAGCATTAGTTTATTGCCTGTGGGAGTCTCAAATGTGATACTGGAAATGCCAGTCTCATTATAGATGTCCAGGGATAGGGTAGTGCCATGTGGATGTGGCAAGGGAGGGAGGAAAGGTACGGCAAGGGACTCATTCACATCTTCCTCCCATTTCTTGCTGAAGAATGATGTCCATGATATGCTAATATTTGAGGGCTGCCTTGCCCTGTACAGGCAGAGGCTTTGTGGACTTCCCTCGGTTGTGGTCATCCCTTGCAGTATTAGAGCATTAGAACAAGGGGGTTTTGCCGCGTCTGTCTAGTGTATTGCTCACCATTGCTCACCACATTTGATTTATTGTGCTGTGTAGGTTTTTCCCCATGCATCCGTAGAAAACATGGAATAAATGACATAGACTGAGTGAAATCATATCTCCCAAGCCTCCTCTGAAAACTTAATTAAACCCACAGGGTCTTGTTTGGGTGTAGAAAAACAGCAGGATGTGAAGTACTGAAGACCAGTAAATAAATTATTGGTGCTTCTCGCTATTTCACTGTGCTAGTAGTGATGTGGGAAAAAGCCCAAATCTATTCTTTCTGCCGGACCATTTTATTATTAGCAGCTTCTCTGTGTTTTATCCATGACTTCTGGTTGAAGGAAACTGCACTGGGGAAAAGAGAGTTTTTAAAGGTTGGACTTAAGCTCATAAATATACAGGGAGCTTCTCCACTGAGCCTGAAATTCGTTGCTCCTATTTTTCATCCAGTATATCTCATCACGCAGGCTAAACCAGAGACTTGTGGCTGCAGCTTGGAACATAACGCAACTCTATGCAAGCTGCCTGGGTACAGCGGTGGTTGCAGGGGCTGTAGGGGCAAGAACGAGGACAGAATCTAGTGGCCTCTGTAGTAAAGCGTAGCACGTACAGTCGATTAGCTGGAAAATGTAGGGCCATCCTTAATCATTATCCCACTGTTTGGTAACTTTATCTATTCCAGTGAAATGTATTTTATCCTTCCAGTGCTCCATTGAAGTAAGAGCTTGTGGATGTTTCCCAGCTGAAGAACTGAGGTGAAGTGACCTAGTCAAGGTCACACAGGCAGTCTGTGTCGGAGCAGGGATCGGAACCGTTTTTCCATTGGGCTGGCAATAATGGATGGGGCTGAAAGAGAAGTATGTGCTCTTGCCAGGTCCAGGCAGCAAGCAGAATACAGGAACAGCACGTGTATAATGAATAAGACAGTGGCATGAGCTCCTGACAGCCACAGGAAAGGCTAAATTATATTCTGTGCCTGCCCTTCCTCCTTATTCAGTGGTGGCAAAGTCTGGAAATGAATGGTACCTGAAGCTGACTCAGTGGTACTTCTAGTCTTCACCTCTTCTGTGAAACATGATACGCCTTAGCCTTAAAAACCAGTGAAAAAGGGGAAATGCCAATACAGTAGTGCTCCATCCCAGTGTCCGTGCCTGGAGGCCATGGCCATGCAGGGCTGGCTAAAGGCACTAGAGGGGAAGGGAGGAGCTTCAGAAGGACATAGGTTGGCACAGGAAAGGTTACAGATGGAGACAGGATTCCTGGACACTTTGTGTCTGGGCACAAAGCCCTCTGGCTGATTACCTTTAATCTGCCAGTATGAAGCAGAGGAGCGTGTAGGAGGAAGGGGCCCGACTTCTGCTTCTGTGTAGGAGCAGCCAGATGGATTTAGAAGACATCAAACTCTTTCCTTTAGGGTCTTGTTGATCCACTTGGTTAATCCTGTCCTCATATAGGTAGTCATTAATGGAAAGACGCTGTGGCTTGGCCTTTTCAGAGACTGATTATTAAATAAGATGGTCAGATTCAGTTTGAGTAATAGCTGAGTTTTCTTCTCCTTAATGAGGCTGAAGAAGAGGAAACTTCATATCTTCTGTTTTACGTGTAAAACATTTTACATTTACATTTCTCTTTAGGGCCTTTCCTTTTAATGTTGTAAGTACAAGTGGAGAACATGCAGTTCTTGCTGTTGCCACATGGAAATGAATAATGGTTTTGGGCAAAGACCAAACTCAGTTTCCAGAAGGTTGCTCTTTCCTGCCCATTCATCTATGTGATGTATAAAACGAACTCAAAATATACTGGCACGAAAAAAAAGCCTGTTTAGTATTCAGGGCTTCAAAGACATTTAGCAACATTGTCTTCACCTAGGAACCAAATTATTTCTTCAAGAACTGTACAGAGAACACTTTGCTTTCAATTTACGGCGTGGTCTGTCGGAACGTATTGCAGCGGTGAGTGTCCTGTGACAGGATCACTGAATTTATACCAATAAAGGCTCTGAATACCTTCTTGCAAATCTACCTTGTCAGTCGGTGTGTTGGAGATTTAGATGAGGACACATACTTTGTGATGCTTTTTCCCAGCATTGTTACTGTTTCTGGAGGATGAATGTTCTACAAGAGAGAAGAATAAGAGGTAGGAGCCCTGTGGTTTAAGCGATAGATGTCCTTCAGACTATGTGTATGAGCTTCCTTCAGTAAACTAGTTAATGCATGCCCCAGTTTCCACTTTTTAAACTGGGATAGCCCCCCCTCTCTTCTTAGACCTTTTCTCCAGCCTGAATAGGTTGCAAATTCTCAGTTCCACAAAGAGGAATTACAAGGTTTTAATGTCTTTGAGAGAGGCCAAGATTTACCAGGGATGAGCTGTAACAGCCACAACTGCACTGTATACAAATATGAGGACAAAACTTCATATTTTACCAGGATTGAAAAAGTTGTGGAGTGTCCCCTGAAGTTGTGTGCCTTCCTTTGGACAAAGTAAAACATTTGATTATCTCATTGCTAATTTCATCTGTTTAATCTCGGCCTTTTGCTGATAACTGCTAATGATAGTAGGACTGAATTCACCAACTCATTCCAAATTTGCCAGCAGACTAATGACAACCAAGGTATTCTCAAAGGTCCATTCCCTGGTTGTTCTTTTTGACTTGTTCTGGTTTGCTTTGGCTCAGGTCTTATGGAGGGCAAGAGCTTTGCGCTGTGCTCTATCATTCCCACCGGTGAGAACCGGAATTCTCCATCACATAGTTTCTTAAGTTACCTGACCTCAGCATCGTATGTTGTGTGTGTGATTCATGGTTTCATTTGTACTGCAGAGCAGCAAGCAAACATCTCTGTCGAGTAGCTCATCATTATGAGGGTGCCATGCTCTTCTATGACTGGGTTAGGAGTTGGAATGACAGTTCAGGAACAAGGTAAAGCTTGGATTGGAAATGAGGAGAAAACCTCAAATCTTTATGAGAATGTGTGCTGCTTCTAGTATGCTGGTGAACTGATTGGGATAATGCTGGGTGCTGCCACTGGCTTCACTCGTTCCTGGAGATGTGAGGTATTTATTCATTCCGATTTATTAAAGAAAAATCATTCCCAAAGGCTAGTTTCATCAACAAGTTTAGAAGCAGAAAATAGGTCTAGTAAGTTAGTCTCTTAAAAGGGAAAAAAAAAAAAAGGAATCATGCTAAACCTAAATTTTTTTTGGTTTGTTGTGTTTTTTTTTTTTCTTGTTTTGTTTTTGTAGTTGCTTGTTTGTTTGTTTGTTTTAATTTGGCCCCTCCTTAAATTCTGGAGCAATTTTGGTAATGGTACAATAGCTGGCATGTGCCCATGCTGCCTCTCCTCTGATCGAGTGAGGTGTGCAGCATGAGCATATGCAAAGAGAATACGCACAATCCACTGGAGACACACAGGTTTCCACAGCAATTTTGTAGAAATCCATAACAAATGCATTGTTAGGTTGGTTTATTCCTTCTCTTTCCTGCTGCGTAAAGTATTTGATATTCAAATTAAAATGGTGCTTGTTTAGGACAATTCAGTTATAGAATAAGCCTGGTAATTGGTGCCCGTGGGACTGTTTACACTCTGCTTGGTGTAATCCACTTATGGAAAATTAATGAAAGGCGATTTCCTCCTCCGTTGTAGCTGTTTTAGTATGTACACTATGTTGTTTCCTCTTCCAGCTGAAGCTTCAGATGGTTATTTGGGGACAAAAGCTGCAGCAAACTAACACGCTCCCTGGAGAGGTCCTTAGGGTTTCGGGTGGCTTTGGCGAGGCAGAGGTCGTGCGTGAGCCCCGCAGCGCGGGGACTCAGAAATGCCCTCTGAACTACGAGCCGTTCCCACTCCCGGGGACGACCAGAAGGAGTAGTTTGCTACCGGTTTATATCCCTCCGTGGCATTTGCCGGTGGCAGCTGAGCTGAGCTGACCTGGGGGTTTGTCCAGCTGAGAGATGCTGTTCCCTCCAGAGCCCAGCACACATCTGCACCCGAATGTCCGGATCAAGCGGTGCCTCCCAGCTCCGGGCGGGGAGGCTGCCTTTGCTCGGTAGGCACATGGGCTGAGTCTGAATCCTGATGGAGCTAACTGGAATTGATTTTTCAGCTTCCTCAGCTAGCCGCGCAAGCCCCTTCGGTAATATTGAGGAGAAGGTAGAGGGGGGAAAAGAAAGGGGTTGTTATGCTCCTGTACAGTGCATGATATACACCGCATTTAGTGTGATGGGATGCCAGTACCGCTTCTTACCTGCTCGTAAAGGCACTGCTTGTCCTGCAGGTTGGGGAAGGGAGACAACCTCTCAAATGCCTGAGTCAAGCCTGAGCTAAGGCACAGCTGTCGCTGTGCATGGGCTTCCGATCTCCCATTTTGTCAGATGAGGGGAGAAAAGAATAAGAAAAGCCAGTATTTCTGCTCTCCTCGGGAATATTTTCTAGTTGTTTCACAGGCAGCTGGCTGTAAGGGCAGGCTGGGTGTGAAAAACGAAGTATTTCAGTAAGTAACTGTTCAATTTTACAAACGGTGCTAATGCACAGTTTTGGGCTGTGGGAGCCCTGAGTCAATACGGCCAAAGCAAAGAACTGCAGTTCCAGAGCAAATAGCAGCAGCAGCAGAGTTGGGAATACTGAGAGCAGAAGTAGCATCATTTTGTTATTCACAGTGGCTACAGAAAAATTCGCTGAGGAAATATCAAATGCAGAGAGCTGGAGGTCAAAGAGGAGAACAAAATCAAGACCATCCTAGCAAAATTACCAAGCTGCATTGCCTGAAAGAAAGTGAAATGAAATCATTGCCTCTTACCTCAGTAATAAGGCATCGGGGTAACATATAGGAAATATGCTCAGCTTGACCTAGGCCTATTACCTAGATACCATCTCTTGCCTCTCTTCTTCCAAATATTCCCTTCCCTCCTTCAGGCAGTGGACAGACTGTATTTTCTTTATCACTTCTAAGAAATGCCTTTTCTTTTTCTGTGCTCAGTCAGGCTTCCTATCTGGACCGTCACTCCTTTGAATCAAACGTACTGTAGCCTTCTCTCTCTTAGTGTCCTTAAAATCTGCATAATTCTCCCTGACCCAGGCACAACCACAAATGCTGACGTCATCTTTCCGATTCTCACTTTGCCTGTTCTCCTGGCAACTCCTTCAGGTGGGGACCCACCGTTTCTCAAGTCTCTGCTGCTTGACATCACCTTTGGAAATCCAAATGTTTTTGCCATAGTTTCTGCTGCTTTGCTCTTTATGTGTGGAGCACATCTCTGGGTTGAGGCACCTGCTCTTTCAGCCCGTCTCAAGATCTTTCTCTTCCATGTTTCTGCTAAGAAATGACTTAGGTAAGGTTAGATTGACCAAAAGAGGTAGGAGGGGAGGGGGAAAATTGTCCTTTTGTCCCCCTTCATCATCTCCCAAATTCATTTGCATCCATGAATAAATAGCAGGGGGCAAACTCTCCCTAGATATTGATGTGGAAAACATGGCAAAATGCGTTGTTGTAAAGGCGTCTTTCTCTGTACGGTCTACTGATGTGGTAACGCATGTTTGGGAAATGTGGTGTTTGCCTGATAGGGTCATTGTCAGTGGGGCCACAGCTGCTGTGCTTTTTGCGAGTTGGGCGGCAAATGCTTTGCTCAGCTGTTGTTTTACTCAGCTCAGCAACATCTCACACCTGTTCTACAAACCATGCAATAAACCTCACCTGCACAATGCTGTGTCTTGACTATTAAAAGCTTGATGTATTGCACGCAAGGTCCAACTCATAACGGCTTGCGTTCCACAGCTCATTTGGTATCGTTCTGAGGAGCATCTGTCTTAGCTACTGGCAGCGCGATCTTTGAAAACAAGCTTCATTTTGCATCTCTGTCCTTTGGAAGATGAGGAAGATTTACAACCTACAAATAATGATGATAGGTGAACTTGTGTCCTAGGGAATGGGATGGAGGCAATGAGCTTGAGAGATGAACAGCTCTGGGGTCATTTGGGCGTTCTCACTGGCGTTCTCAAATAGAGATGGATCAGGTTCACTCTGCCTTACCACTCAGCTGCGTTCCTGTGCAACAGCCGAATCTCTCTGTAACACGGCATTTTCCAAACACTGGGCCATCTACCAGACACCCTCAGAGATGGGATGGAGGAGAGACAAGGAAGCTTTTGAAGGCTGTTACTCAGTTCATCAAAACTTGGAGTTAGGAGGAAAAAGTTAGATGTTTTGGGAAAAATTGCGCTTCCTCAACAGTCACTTGAATGTCATTGAGAGGGACTCTGTTATCTCCAGGTGATTGGCACCTCCTGCTCTGGATTGAAGGAGACTCTCTGTTCGTATTAACATATCTCTTATCATTTTGTCACTTTTGAGGTCCCTGTGGACTTCAATTTTTTGCTTTAGGCATGGTGAACTTTATTATAATTTCATTAGAAGGAAATGATGAAAGAGGCTTGCTGGAGAAGTGTCGTGTTTCCTTGGGACTCCTGGGTTCAGTGACCAAGATCTCCAGTTGTCTTTTAACAAGCCCATCATGTTTTTTTTATGTATTAAATTCTCTTTGTGGATACTAGATGTAAATGGTAAATATTCATTAACTGGGGGAGATGTGTTGCACTTCTCGCCATGCAGCAACCCATCTGTGGAAGGCAGAGTGCAGTCTGTGGTCCACTGCGTGACCTGGGCAACGCTTTGTAAAGGGGGGATTGTTTAAAGAGGCTGTGAAGCTCAAATGCGTCCTTGCTGAAATTGGTGGAAGCCTACCATTGAGCGTGGCGGGAGGTGGGCAGTAACTTGCTATATAGCGGGTCTTATGAATGCAAGGACAGGGACACAGAAGGGTTTTGTTAAAATGGACTTGGTTAGCTCCGATTTTGGGAACCACTCAGGTGAGCAGTTATGGTGAAATAGCATTTTGCACAAGGAACTCTCCTAAAAGCAAGTGGAGTCAGTATATGAGGAAGGTGAGGATGTTTGGCTTTATGCCACAATTTTTCCAAGCAAGTAAGATGAAAGGAAGCAAAAAAATCCTCATATTTAGTAGTGTATCTCTGTTCCCTGATTGTTATCTGCAAGTTATTGGGAATAAAAGAAAGCAAAAAAAAAAAAAAAAAAAAAAAAAAAAAAAAAACCAAACAAACCCAAAACAACAGGAGTACCTGAAAATCACTTGACTGTCTGTAAAACTTGTGACAGATACTTTTCATTTAATTCATTCAGGAAATCAATATGTCGTACAGAATCATTTGACTGTGGGCGGCAGTGAAATGATAAATATACATGAAAACAGAATTGGATTAATAATTTTTGACAGGTAATATAATGCAGCTGTTGCTGAATGATATTAACAAGAGGAGGCATGTTAAGTCCCAATGTCAGGGTAAGGCTAGGTGGTTATAATGTCTGAATAAATTTCATGCTGTGACTGAAGACTCTCGATGGCAGATGGAGATCGACAATATAAAGTTCCATTAAAAAGTCCTTTGCTTTGCTAATTCTTGACTCTTTTTACCGGTCAGTAGTCTGCACATCGATCTTGGCTGACTGAAATAGCATTTCCCTGTTCTGTGTGCCTGAGCCAATAGATTTCATTTGCAATACACTGAGCTGAGAAAAAGTGGGAAACTTCACCCTCCTGAGATCAGCATCCCAAAGAAAGCTGTCGTCATCTGGGCAGGGCAGCATCTCTCTTCGAGCTCTCTCCTTCCCGAGACTGAGATTTTGAGATTTCTTTCTTCAAGGTTTACAAAATGATTGTAAATGCATATGAAAAACAAAACGCCCTTTGTGAAAGACATCAGATTGGGTTTACTGCAGCTCTCCTCTTCCAGTTTTTCTGTTCCCCTCTTTGTCATTTTTTTTCTGCTACCCCCACAGTCCAGCTGTCTCTTGACTCTCACTGGTGTGGGAATTTTTGCCCCCAGGTAATGCAAAGCAACCAGAACCCGCTTAAACTGCCTATGGGTTCCACCTGAAAAAGGGTATTATGTGTGCCGATTCTCGCAGAAGACAGAGAGGCTGAGGTAATCTCCTGTCTTCACTATTCGTAGAATGCCGAGCTCAGAAAGTACCCGTAGTATGTGTCTTCCACGGGGCCATGATCTCTTTCTAGGCTTGGCTGTTTGCCCCTATCTCCTATTGTGACGCTTTAAGTGCTAGCAACAACTTGATCCTTGAAGATGCTGACTATGCCAGCATCGTTTCAGCAAAACATTTAAGTAAGCATTCCCTTAAAGTATGGGAATAGTTCCTGTGGGGACCGTACCTTTAACCATACTCGCCTTTGGCTGAAGCGCTACGGGTTTGTTGGCTGAACAGATTTGGCAGAATCCACCCCTCGCTCTTATTCATACCAGAAACTTCCCCCTTGTCACACTTGGATGGTGTCTGCATGTAAGTTTAGCGAATGCTGTGAAGTTAAGCAGTAGTGTTGTGGGTGGCAGATTTCATTTGCCGTATGTTTTACTTATCTACCTGCAACAAGGATTCCTTATACACTAATGAACTAGAAAGCATAATTTTAAAGGGAAATTAAGGAGGAAGAGCAGTTTAATAGAAGTCTAGATGTGCAGAGGCAGTAGGCCACGCACCTAGGAAAACCAAAATAATTATTTCATTTACTGAAGGGAAAATAAGAATTAAGACCATATGGGCCAAGTATTTCTCTTTTACAGCAATGTAAATCTGGAGGCACGGACGGTGATGAATTTGATGAGTCTGACTTTGATGCATGTTGAGCTCTGTCCAGGTTGATGTTAAATAGAAATAAGTATATTTTACAGATGATGGGGATTGCTGAAGCTCCAAGGTCTAGTTCTGCCAGTGTAGAAATCGGGACTTTTTATATAAATTCTCATCTGAGCTTTGCAAAGGGTTGCAGCGCAAGAGCTGTTTGCAAAGGAAGCCAAAAAAAGTCTTGCCTTCTCAGTCACGTGGTAAAACGTTTTAAACACTAATTTGAGACTTCATAGTGAATGGAAGACCTTGAGTAAGCATCGAAAGAGTAAAACGTGGAAATAGCTGGACTTTTTGCTACGTAGTTAGCTGCTCTGCTGCTCTGTGCCTCGCCAAGATTTAGACGCGTTCCCTGTAGCGGAGAAAGTTGAGTGCGGTGCTCAGCATAGGTTTCTGCTTCTGTCTCAGTAGAGCTAGATCATGTGGCATTTTTTATTTGAGGAGTTTATTAAGGTAAAAACTCCTCCCTGGGTTTCTCCAAGCACTCATAGTCCAGCCTGCAGACTTTCTAGATGAGCGTCCGGTAGTGCAAGGGAAATCACTGTAAAGGGAAATAAATTTTCAGCCGTTTCGCAGTCCTTTGGGACATAAGGAGGTGGATAAGCGTGTGACGTGATCATTGTCCCTGCTTGAACGTGGAATCTCATCTTTAAAAGGAAAAGATATTACTTTAATAGCGTATTTGTAGTTTTCCATAGACAGAGTCCCTCCAGACAAATTGAAGCCTTACCAGTTGTTCAGAGGGACGGGATGACTTGGAGCCCAGCTGCTGTGCATTTCAGTACACATCGGCATTTACTCTGTTAGCTGTTAACTTAATCATGGAATCACTTATTTTCCCTAGCAAAAGCTTTTTGTTGGAAGGCTCCGTCTCTCAGCCAGCATCTGCTTCCCTCTTCAAGACGACGATATTGTTAAGTGAGAAAATGGACAGTATGTACAGAGATGAGGGGAAAACACACTGACACAAAGCGGCCCCAAACCTGGTGGGAGTTAATGGGTTTTCCAGAGTTTTAGCACCTCTGTAATGGGAGGCCTGGAGGAACCAGTGGACGTTTCTTCTGTAGAAGGTCCTGTCTACGCCCAGCAGAAAGACAGTATCTCAATGAAGAACCTGCTGTTTAAAACTGCCATCTCATGAGCGTTTTTGTGTTAGTTACAGTTGTCTTCTAAAGGCTGAGAATGGCTGTAAGCGATGAAGTGACTGGGACTTAGAAAAGGATCTGCTTCAATGCTATTTATAATGGCAAGAAACGGTTAACATAGGGAGAGACTGGAATTAATTGAATTGTTCAGCTGTAGCTCATCTACTGTTCTGTCATGAAACCATCAGGGCTGTCATTTTATTACTCAGCCAGGACCTGGAAGAATATTTTAGTGAGACAGAGTAGATAAAGTGGCGAGGAAAATAATAGGTAGCACTGGAATTATACAACTCTTATTATAGCTTGTTTCGAAGATTATTTTAATTTAATTGATCAATTAGATAGAATTATATACTTGCATGCAGCTGGCACGGGCCCAGATGGGTGCTACCACCACTTGTAATGTCCATCATATCAGCCACAGATATCTTTAAAATGATTTACTTGATGGAAAAAATGTTTTTAATTAGAGCATTACTTGTTATCTTTACAGGATTATTTAAACTAGCAGTTGGAGTGGTGGCTTGATAATGTCCCTGTAAGAAATACTCTGCCAAGTGTACAACCCATAGATCTTGAGATAGACACATTTTGACCAGCTTTACAGCTTCACATATCAACTTTCACAGTGACTAGAAATAAAACCACATCAGGAGGCTAACCTCCATAACCAGGTTTAATTTCCATCAGTTAGAAACTGGTTTCTTTTCTAATCTGTTAGTTGTTGTTGTTCCCCTCTTCTTGTCATATTTATCTTTATTCTTTCAACACATATCAGCAATTTCAGCATAATTTGGTCATGCTGGGCTTTGAATAACACCGTATTTAAAAATCAAGAAACTTTCTGTTCAGTTCTCTCTAATCTGGACAGCTTGTTTTAACAAGGTAGGAGCCTTTTCCTTTCATTGCCTTCTACTGCTTAGTGATCTCGCTACTCTGGACTATTAAAATATGGAACACTTTCTGATACTGCTCTTGTACAGAAATGGCATCTTTCAGTGTGATTTCAAAGCTTTTCAGAATAAAGCTTCAGCAGTCCTGTGTTTTGGGCAAATATCCTCACCATGAAAACTAGTTGTATTCAATTAAATGAAATGTTTTCAGAAAGCCTCCGATTTTTGTCTAGGAATATTCTGTCTTTTATTCACAGGAAACAGCCCAAACTCTTTTTACCCAGCTTTTATTGTCACCTTCGTTGGCTTTTCTGTCTAATAAATGCCAGTGGTTTGCGAATGTGCATTTGACAAGGATGGAAAAGGCTTTGTTCAACGTCCCCACAAGGAAGAAAAAAGCCCATTTGCCTAACTCGTCCCAATTCTGACAGCTGTGCTGAAGCAGAGAAGTAAGGCACTTGCCTTAAGTCGCACGAAATGTGTGATAAACGCAGATAAACGTGGATCTCTGGATTTCTGTCTGACTGATGTCAGCCACAGCCTAGCCAGACTTCGCTTCCTGAGCGAGCAGGCGGAAGAGGAGGTTACGCGTGAGGCGGTGGATGGCTGAAATACTTCTGGAAAGCCGAAGTCTTCCCTGGCCTTTAACTCTGCGCAGCATTGGCATATTCCCAGAAATACGGAAGACTAATGTTTTCTGGTAACTATTTGGAAGCATTCAGCTGAGTAATAGTGTAAATATTCTACTCAGGAACTCATTTTCTCTGCTTCTGTGTTTTTTAGTTTATACTGTAATGAGATGAGTTACTAGCCAGACACCCAGGACAGATGATGCGCTGCAGTTTGGTTGCCCCCCGCCATGCACTTCAGGTGGTTGTTTACACCTGCGTGGAGTGGAGCAAAGCAGCGTAAAGGGATTCAGGCACTTGCATTTGTTTGATATACGTTGCTATGAATAGGGTGAAGAGAGAATTGCCGAAGTGGAGTAAGGCAAGTGCCTGCTGTTTCCAGTCCTGGGCACGGTGTGTGCTGCAGGTGGCTCTGTAATGTGCAACCTTGGCCCTTCGTGGTTTGTAACACTTGGGGAACCTGTGCAAATGTTATAACCCACCCTCCCTTGCAGGGCAGTCCAAACTCCATCCTAGGACATCAGGGTCCCAAATTCCTGCGCCTGTCCTTTCTGATTTCCAGCGTTTTTACACTCGGCTCGCACAGGGTAACGGAAAGGACTGCAAAAGACAGACATGGGCTAATCAAGCAGTGAGCTGCCGGTCTTGTTCTCTCAGTAGGAGATTGAAAGACGAGCTGTATGCATACCACTAGTTTCTTTAGGGCAAAAATGTAGATTTGTTCCCAGCCTGTGCAGTTTTCATTATTCTTCACGGGGAATGAGACGGGTTGAGGACAAGAACAAGAGGATGAAGAAGTTGTTTCTGGTAGAGGCGTGTTGTTCTATGTGTGCTGTGTGGTATTGTAAAATAGGGCAGGCATTTGCAAATAGGAAACTGAGATGGGGGAAAAAACCTGAGATGTCTACGTTTGTTCTGCAAGTCCATAGCAGATGCAGAAATCAGTGTTAGTTTTTATGAATCGTGTGCTTTAACCAGCTCTTGCTGTTTTAATGCTAACGAATAGCCAGGTTGTGACCAGGTCCTGCAGAGCAGCCTGCAGTAAGGCCTGTTGCGCTCTTTTTTTTTTTTTTTTTTTTTTTTTTTGGTGCATTACTGCTCCATCTCTCAGTCTCACGCTCCCCCTGAACAGGAATATAACATGAAAGATGTAGAAGTTGCCTCCACGTGAGCAGACTGTGCCTAGTTAAGAGCTGTAGGATCAAACAGTGGAGTGGTGAGGCAGGAGCTGCATCCGAGTCACGATTCCTTCCGCAGGCACCTCCGTTAGTGCCAGTCCTACCCAGGGCACTGAGCAAAGGTGCAGTCCAGGTCACGATTAACCACGAGGTGAGTGTCCCTTTTCATTAAATTTGATGTTTGCTAAAGACTCCAGGCAAAGCATGAAATATGCCGAGACCCTGGAAAAAGAAAACACACAAAACCGCCTCATGTCCATCTCTAAAATGATGAGTAGTGTATCTGATTTATGAAAAATGTATAAATGTGACTTGGGAACAGCTTGCGCTTTCACACTAAATAAAAGGAGAAGACAGAATAGGGAACTCGAATGTCTGTGAGCATACTCATGTATACAAATGACTGTCATAAATCTTTTTGCATGATTGCTTTGCTTTGTGGCATCTCTTTGGGGAGTTCTGCAGGGGAAAAAGCCCTACGGTTTGGGAAACTGGAAAAAAAATTGCAAAAGAAAATGGATTTGCTGATATAATTATGCAATTCATGTAGAACATATTTGGTCTGCTAATCTGAACGGAAGGGAAAAGCCTAGACAATGCTGTTAGTTTAAGGGAATTGAATTAAAAGACCAGACATCCCGGGTGAGACTGCTGCAGCCCTCGGGAGGCAGGCCTGGCTCTGGAGGGACTTGGAGCCCTGCAATCCCTGCGAGTGTCTCCTGACTGAGGAAAGAAAGTGCTTTATTCTTGCAAGATGGGCTGGGGAGAAAACAAATTCCTCAGCGGGTATAAATCTGTCTTGATGTTGGTGCTCATTCACATTACCTGCAGATTTGGTCCACAGCATCCTCAGTCTGGGTTAAAAGTCACTCCTGGTTGTGGTCTAGCTCCATCAGCCTGGAGCTCAGGGTAGGATGCAGAACTCCTCAGGAAAGCAAGATGGGCTGCCATCACTGCTGTTATGGCCAGATGAGATCCTGCACCCAAGCTAGCGCTCCTCTGTGACTGTACAACAGCTCTGCCCTGCCGATTTCCTCAGCATCGTTCCCCTTTGTCTCTTTGAGCCGGATGGTGGGCGATTCTTAGTTATCCTTTTGATGTCTAAAGGAGGAGCAAGTGAGATCATTCAGAAAAAGATGGCAGAGAGGGGAAATGAGTGGAAAGACAATGGAAAAGGAACAGCTAAACTGTTTGTGCCCTTGTAATGTGGTCCAAAGTGTTGCCCTTTTCCAGAAATACTCCATCCTCTGAAGGGGAAAAGTCTTGCTCACCAGACCCAGGCTAAGGAAGCACGACTGGCAGCCCTGTGGCTTGTTCCTGCCTCTCTGATTGTGTGACCTTGCTGGAGCCCAGGGCATACCTGAGAGGTATTTCCGCAATTAATAGTTTGCAGAGGAATTCCTGCTAATTAGCTGGGCGTTTGCATCATGCTTGTGGAATAGTTAAACTATATATAAATAATATTAATAGTTTTAAAAAATATTAATAGTTAAATAACTATTAAAGCTGCAATAAAGCATGTCCAAAAAGGATAGTTGGATAGTAAGGAAGGATTTATTTTAATGGTATTGAGGACTTTTTGCAAGCCGTGGTGAATGTGATTTTGTCTTCTGAGCAAGGCTATGCACATATCACAGAACAGCTCAGAGCAACACTCGTGATGGTGCCCTCGTGCCTGTCCTGAAATGACCGTAAACGATGCCAGCGAGTTCAATCAAGCTGATCTGTCCTGCTCTTCCTAACATAAGCCATCTGGCTCTGTAGCCCTTGTGTTGTGCATGACCAGCCAGCTGGCCATCTGCACATCTCAGCTTCCAGACCCCTAAACCTCTCTTGGACAACAGCCGCCTTTGGGGCTTGAAGAGCTGCTCAGGCTTCCATGAAGGTGTAACTCCAGAAAAACTCTTTCCATCTTCTTTGGTGAAAAGAGCAGTAACCACATGGAAAGGCCATCACCTTTTCTTTCTGCCGTTGAATTGTGATGCAAAAAGGAAGAAAAGCAAAGATTACCGTAGAGTTGCCGTTAGTGTGGGGGAGCGAAGTCCTCAGCTGCTATATGCTGCTGTGATTATTTTTTTTTTTTTTTTTTTAAGGAGCTAAGCTTGCCTTACTTATACTAAAAGCAAAATAACTGTCTTTGATAGAAATTTGTTCCTTTCAGTTGAAAGCCTCTGAATTTCTCAAGTCACTAGAGGCTCCCTTTTGCCTTCCTTCCCAGGGTTTTTGAAGAAACCAAAGAGATTCATGCTAAAATGAGAACCACTGAAGCCTATTCTGTGGTCTTCTCATGCTGTGCTCGGTTCCTCCATTCAAAGCCCTTGTTTAGTCAGAGCACTCCCGGTGAGCCACGCTTTGTCCGACATCCCTTAGCACGGGTGAGCGGGGGCCGCCTTGGCTCATCTACCACCGCATTTGCCTGAGACTCTAAATGCTCTTGTAGGCCCAACTGCAGCTGTAGGAAGGCTGTGTCCTCTTCACCTCTCTGCCAACGGGAGCACAGCCTCAGTCCAAAGGACTTGACTGAGGTGAAGGGTAGTGCCAGGCTATCTCTAAGCAGCCATTTCTTCTGGGGAGCAGTATTTTGGCCAAGAAGCTTGTGCTGAAGGGCAAGTACCGCATCCCAGTGCTCTGCGGAACAGTAACAGAGAGAGGACGGGACGTATCTTGCTGTAAAAGCCATTCTGCGTGATTTTGAAACAATCTTTGATAACTCAGAGAAAGGTGCAGCTGCGCCTTTCATTGAGCAGCAGCGAGGACGCTAAAAAAACTGCTTACCCCTACTTATGCAGGCTTTTCCTTTCCATTAACAGCCGTCCCTCTCCCGGGCCGGGCTGCCAGCGACTCGCGCGATTCCTGTGCTCAGCAGACTCTGGCAGGATGGAAACCGTGCCACGAGCAGTTCTCGCTGCTGGCATCCAATTTTCCGTGGGGTGTGCCACATTAGTAACTGGATGCAGGAGGATTCGGTGGGTTATTTCCCTGTGCTGGAAATCTGCCTAACCTGCCCTTTTCTCAGGCCTCCCCTCATTTTGATTGGAAGCCGGCTCCGCTGCAGTTTTGCAGGCATAGGTTAGTAGTAGCACGGATTAGTGTTTTATTACTATGATTATCTTATTGTTCTTTGTGTGACGCTGACCATGAGTTTGAAGCGCTGCGTAAAACATGAAGGAGACGCAAGCCCCACTCATAAAGCCAATCTTTAGATTCTCGCGGGTCTGATCCGGCAGGCGCTTGGGAGGCAGCGTGCTTGTTCCCGTTCACCTTCACGCACCGGTATTGGGAGCACGGGTGTTTGTTCTAGCTTTCTATTACAAAATGCATTGCGCGTGGCTCTTCAAAGGTAGACGGGGCATAACTAGGAAGGGAGTTTAAAAGGCTTCAGCAGGAGTTTTCTAAAGCTCCCAAGTCATTAAGGAGTGTAAGTGCCAAAGAAATTCAGTGACTTTCGTGCTCTTGAAGCCAATGCATGCTTCCTGTGCAACCTGCTGGAGGTGACCCTGCTCTGGCAGGGGGGTTGGACTAGATGATCTCCAGAGGTCCCTTCCAACCCTGACTACCCTGTGATTCTGAAATCCCACTTATTTCTGCCTGGGGCCTGATCCAGTCACTGTTACAACGCTGCTTGTAGAGCGCAGTGGTCTCTGCGCTTGCTAGCTTGCGTGGGCTCTGGAGGGTGGCTTTACCACCCTGCTCTCCTTGGGATGAACTGCAGTGTGCCTTTAAGTCTTATTTCTTGCAAGACAAGTTTGGAATTCCTTGTCCTAGTGCTGCGACTTGTGCTGTGAAAGGTGATGCCTTTGAGCACAAAAGCTGTTATTTGAAACAGCAACAAGAAATCTGCCCTGAGTTGTTCACCTGGTCACTGGCAAAGAAAAAAAATGCCCTCGCGTGTTCAGGGAGCTCACACTTGGAACTTTCAACAAGTGGCCCCACCGAAGCCCTTGAACGAAAGCCCAATCAAAGCTGTGAGTTCAGCTGCTAAGCCCACTAAAATGTCTATAAGGTATCTCTCCAGGTAGTAGGAAATTCTAATTGCCTGCTTCTACGGAGAAGCCTGTGTTTTAGTAACTTTTACTATCTGAAGACAACGCTAATATATTCCATCAACTGACCTGAAAACAAGAGACTCACTCACGAGAGTTGTCTGTTTCCCCCATCCACCCCTTGGCAGGGATGGGAAATGGCCCCAAGCGGGTCTTGCTGCTGTCGTCCAATGTCCCATGGGCTGTGTGACATTAGTAAGTGGATGCTGCAGGATTTAGTGGGTTCTTCTAGTGAGCAGGGGTGGGAAGCATTGCAGACTCGATGCATCTTCAGCCTTAGGCTGTGTCTGTGAACATCTGACTACATGAGACATTATATGTAAGGGCCATCACGAGTCACAGCTCTTGGTCCAATTGGGAGCCTAAAAACGGTGCTCTTCCATTTTACACCTTGAGTACAAATTTGTTTTGTTTGGCTGGCTTTTAAAAGGTTACCTAAAACTGGTTTCCTTTGTCTGTGTAAGTACTACCGTGGTCTATGTTTTCCCCTTCTAGGGTTTCTGTCACTTCTTCCTAAAATTACTGGCCAAGGGAATAGCTCAATAGCAGATATTAGTTTCTCAGCAGATTGAAGCGCTAACTTAAGAGTCTTAACTATGCAGTTAAGAACTTGGTTATATCAGGCCTGACTACATTTTGGTTTCTTAGCATAATATCATAAGCTACATTTTATCTGGTAAGTTATGAGGCACTAAGATCTTGTTAAGGATGACCTCTCTACCCCACTGAAGCCCATAATGGCATTTGTGTTGTTTCTCAGTCTGTGAATCATCCCGTGATGACACGGCTGGCTCTCACGTAAACTGGATAGAGACTGCTCTGAACAGTAACTGGATGTTTGAAACTTTCATCTCCTGACACTGCTGCCCTCTGGTCTTCTCAGAGGGGAGTTGAAAGAGCCAACCAGGAATTTTTTTTTTCTTTTAGTTCCTATTATTGGAAAAACAACCATACTTTATTAGCATGCAGACTGAGTGTCACAGATCATTTCCATCTCAAGCGATGATTTTCAGACCTCTTTAGAGTTACAGTGAGGGTCTGGAAACCTACCAAATGTAGATCCCTTGGACCTGTTTCCCATTGGATTTACTTCCATCTGTGTGCAAAAAGTGCAGAATCCACCCAGGAAAAATAGCAGAGTTTTGCACAGGTTTAAATGACTGCCGAGCGCCAGGGTGAAGAGAATATGGCCCCATATTTCTCTATGGAAGACAAGTAGTTCACAAAATAGGAATGTGATGTGGTTTGTGTTTTTGCTTTGCTAAGCCCAGGGGCCTTGTCATGTTGGTTTGGGAGATTGATAGGTTCTTTACAGCTCTCTACCTCCAGGAATATTGTGGGTTGGGAAGAAAAAGCCTGCCAGAGAAGGGGCTGAACTATGCAGCAGATAGTGCCGCGGCTGTTGATCATGGATGTATTAAGGGTTTGCTTTTTTCTTTTTTTTTTTTTTTTTTAAATTATGCAAAATAATGGTTGTTTTCCTCTAATCAAAGACATTTGTCTTTTCACTTAACCTCCAGCCTTCAAGTCACAGCCTTTTCCCCCTGTTTTTTCTTCTGGTATTCTTTTTTCCCTCTTTTCCCCTTTAAGTGCAAACAACAGCAACAGACCAGGTCCACAGCAGTTTGATGTTTATAAAGTGGTCCAATCATAGCTTCACTTCTGGGCAGGAGTAAATAAATTCATCAAGCAATTGATGCTTTTGTGCCGCTGTTATGATAAATGTTGCCATCAATTATACCAGTATGCTCAGACTGCGAGGAGCAGAACTAACTGAACATTGCTGCCTGATAGGAATGACAACAAGAAAATATGTGTTGACTCTCTTTATGCTTTGTATTCGTAAGCGCAGCTCTCCAATTATACTAATTTGTTTGTTTGGATTAGGCAATAGATTAAGAAATGTTCTTAGTTAACACTGGAGCGTAACACGCATTAATATTTTGGCAAACATGACATAATTCGCTGCGTTGGGCTGGAATCAGCCGCGCGGTGAGTGTAGTCTTATTGACTTTGAAGTTGCACCAGCTCCGTGCCGTTGGAGAGTGCCCAAAGAGCAACCGCTCATCTGGCTGGGACCTCTACTGACTGCAGCACAGAAAGACACCCAAATGTCACCATCTGAGTGCGGGACAAGGATGGTGTATGCATCCTTGTGTGTAGCTTTTGAGAAATGCTTGTATGTAGCATTTGAGAATCGCCCGCATCCCCAGCTGACTTTGGATTCCTCTGGAAAAATGGTACCCCTCCCATTACCAAAGGAATCTGCTGTTGTGTTTTGAGGAGGTTGTAGGTGCTAGTTTTTAGGAGATTTTCTGTTGTTTCAGCTCAGGACTGGCAATAATAAGGTAGCAACTGGCTTTTGTTTGACTTCTACGCTGGACGCGGTGCCCTCGCTCTTTTGTTCCCGTGTGGTGTTTATTACAGTCCTTGTGTGATGGGATTACAAAAGATTTGTTAGAGAAGTGAAAACCAACCTAGCAGATAGCACACTGTAAAACCTAAAGCATATTTAACATTATTTAAGACATCCTTTCTTTGATCACAAACTGTGAAGAAGGAGAAGCATTGCATGAATTGAAGAAAATTAATTAATTCAACAAGAGAGTTCCATTTCCTCCTTTGAAATTAATAAACAGCTCTCAGCTTTTCAAAATGGGACATTGTCACTGAAATAGCTAGAAACGAGTGCACCTTACAGCTCAAAGCAGAAGTAAACATACATCTGCTTCTTTTGGTCCAGAGTTCACATGGTAGCATCTATATTTGACACTTGGAATTTTAAAATTCGACAAGCGTTATGGACATCATATAAATGGCTGATGTGGAATTCATCCAGTGTTTAATTTGTAATCTAGATTTCTAGATTACTTGCACGCAGCAGTTAAAGCCAGAACAGGGTGCTGTCTGTGGTGTGGCATCACAAGAGCTTTATTTGCCGTGGCTGCTGTCTCCCTTACCTCCTGCGTTTGCCGCAGATGCTATGGCGGGGTGGCATTTGCTCTTTTTGGTTAGGTGGGAATGGAGAGGAGCCATGTCCAATCCTCTTTTCGCAAACACTACTGGTATGAATTACGGACTTGTCTGCAGGTAGGATTTGGGTCAAGAAATAGGTAATTCTTAGCACAGGATCAAAATCAAACTTCCCTTTCTGTCTGCCTCACTACCTCTGGCAGAAGACTGAACTTAAATGACAATCTTGTCTATATAAACAGCTGCTGTTGTTTGTGTTATTCTTGGAAGGGGGGGGAAGAACAAAAATGCTGCAAATTGGTAAGCTATACTAGTAGGTGTGAGGCCCAGGTCAACGCAGCAGTGCAGCTCTGTCAAGACATCTCCGAATAGGGCCAGAAATCCCCGTGTGCATGAGACTCTTGCGGACACGGGGAATTCACGCCGCTGGTTCTCTGTGGGATCAGCCCACTTCTCTGATCCACTCAGAATCAGTGGGGACTTGAAGAAAGCTCTATGAGACAATGAGTGCCAGGTTTCAAACGGAGAGTGTGATCCTCGGCATTGCACATATCACACATTCAGCAGTTTACTGGAATTGGTAGAGGGTCTGGTTCGTTACAGTGCAGCCTGGGTCGTAGTCACCGAAGCATCAACCGAAAAAACACGGTATGCAACATCCTTATTAAACACAGAGCATGGTCTGCAGACTGAACGAAGGCAGGCTGGACCCTGTAATCTACTCTGCAGAGAACAATTGTGCAAGGATTTATAAATGACACATACAAATGATCAGAGGAAGGCTGTGCTAATAGCATCCAGACAAAAAACTCACTGGAAGATAAGAAATGGGTTTCAGTCCTCATAGCAGTTCATTGTCTGCGGCAAAAGGATTTTGTCTTTTTAGCGTTTCTTCCAAGTATTCATCTGCCTCCTTATCGAGAACCGGGGCTTTAATCTAGTGGAGTTTTGAGTTTCCAAAGAAGGTGCTTTTTAGTGTTTGCAAGTTGAAGGCTGGTTGTGGGCATCGTTTACTCTGTTGTCCTGCCGGCTACTTCTTTATCTGCCATAACACAGATAATGGATGCAATTATGTCAGGATAAAGCAAGTGTCTGATTTGCAGCCTCTGCTAAAGAAACAGTACGAGTCTCCTCGTGCTGCCCCAGGCTGAGGGTCTGCCCTCTGGATGCTGTAGGCACGCTGCTTTCCCTAGAGGGGACCCATGGGCAGCAAGCGCGAGGGTCCTGACTGATTTTTCAGATTAGAAAAGCCCACCTTATACTTCCATGGGCTTCTGTATGAATGGCAAGTGCTGGGATTCTGTAATCACAGCCAATATGGAACAGGATTTTCTGATTCCCGGCAGTCCCAGATGTTGTAATGATGGATTTGGGGGTTCTGAAATTAAACAAGAACTATGAGAATTTCATGTCCTCCTTACCCTCCATCTTCTCCAAACATGATCAAGGAAAAAACTTCGATAAGCATTGAATGTTGAAATTAAAGTCAAAATTGCTTTGTCTGTTCTGTACGAGAGTCAGTTGTGCCGTCTCTAGAGGTGCTGAAGTACCTTTTAAATGATTTTGTTGTTGTTGAAAAAACAGTTACTTTCCCTTGTTCTGGGCTCTTATATATTTAGCTGCTTTGGGGGACAAAGGTTGTGTTCACATGAGTCATCTGCACCCTCTTACACCCCACTTCTTATTTTGTGCAATGTTTGTAGAATGCCATGAACTAACCAGTCTGCTACTGACCTAATTGTAAATTAGCCACAATGGCGACACGTGAAAAAGAAAGGAATCGTTTAATCTGGTTTTGAAGGGAATTCCTTTTTCTTGAGTGAACTGTGTCTGTGGAGCCAGTGAGCGACAACTCGCACTGGTGCTCCAGCAAGTTGCCTTGCCATGAACTTACAGAGAAAGATTGCTTCCCAGACTGGTGCCTCAAAAGCCCACCCCACCACCTCTTCTTTGATTTTCCAAAACTAACTTCTTCAGAAATTCTCAAACTAGTGCTGAATACCAATGCTATTGGATTGGAGAGGAAAATCTTGCTATAAATACAAGCGTAAAGAACAGAGGCACAGTGTACCTCGCGGAAGGACTCTGCAAAGCTTTCTTGGCTGAGACACCAGGGAATATCCTCGGGACTCTGCGTTTCCAGGGAAGCTATTTTAAGTTATTCTGGAAGAAGCGAGTGTGATTTCGTACTTCCTTTTCCATCTTGCGTGACTTCTTGTAAACCGGCACATCTTAAATACAGATAATTGGGTGAAAAGGGAAGAAAATCGCGTCTCTTTATATACGCGTAATTGCTGTCACGTCTAGGCGCTTCTGAGACAGGGAACAGGCTTTGTTCTTGAATCGCTCTGCAGCTGTGGTTTGCACTTGCCCTGAAGAGTAGTGTTTTACATTTCCCTTCCATAACTTTCAGGTCCAATACAAATCGGGCTGCTTGGCTGAATCTCCAGGCTTGACCCCTGTGTTTGGATGCCCCAGTTTTCAGCCGGCTTTGCAAGACAGCGTGCCCTTGGCACACGTGTGCCTGCCCTGATATTACCTGATATCAGGAGCTTTGGTGAATGGGAGCTGCTTTGCCACATCCCGTCCTGCGGCTGCGGGTATATCGGAGGGGTATTTTTCTTTTCGGTGTGCAATGTAGCTTTAAGTTTACTGTCCGGTGAGTTATGGCAGTACCTGGTATCAGCCAAACAGGTTTGTTCTTGGCCCAGTTTTCTGCTCTGCCGTTGTTGGCACTGGTGCATTTATTCAGCTTCTCGGGGGGAACCAAACAAAGGCAACAACCTTTTAAACGCCGGGAAACAAGGTACCGTACCGCAGCCCGTTGTGAGCTGTTCTGCGAAGGGAACCAGGCAGGTGAAGAAAAAGCTGTTTTGAATTTCAGACTGATTATAAATGACAAGTTATCAGGCAGCATAAAGAAGGAACTACTGTACATGTTATAACACTGATAGCCTTTGTTAGACTACAGACAAAAGTAGGCTTTGGCTTGAGACTACAGGAGAATACAAGATGAGAGTCTATAAAGATGGAACATATTGATCTTCCCTTTATCTTTTCAAAGCATTACTCTTTTGTCAAGGGTTCCTATTTTTGTATAGTGTGATGTCCCTATCTTCTAATACTTTCTGCATTTCAGAGCACCGTTTTTAGGGAAATACTACAGTAATGTTTTCTGTAATTACATTTTTTTAACTAAATATTTTTGACTGATGAAACACATAAATTTGCAAACAAAAAAGGTATCTCCAAAAAGAGATGGTAAAAATGGGTCAGTTTCTAGCCTGGCGTGAAAGCACACGGCTTCATGTTCCTCACTTGAAGATATATTGATTTATATGAACTAAGACTCTTTTTCACTAAGCCCCAAAACTCAGTGGGTTATTTTGAAGAATGCTGTCTCCTATAAACTCTAAAAAGGGAAGACTTTAGTAGGGAGACTGGAGATACACAAATAACCAATTTGTTTGTTTGTTGACTAAATCAAAACACTGGTGAAGAGAAATAGCCAGATCCAAAATGAATTCTTTAAGCTTTTTCACCAAAATGAAAAAACCCAAAACTTGAAAGCTCTTTATGGTCAGAATTGGGTTCACTTCATATCAGGGTGTCATTTAGAAATGTAAAACTAAAAGAGTGGAAAGATGTAAGAATTTTGGAACAAAATAACCCTTTAAAAGTTTATTTGGAAAAAAAAAACAAAACCCAAACCAAACCCTACTACGTGTTGCAGTAAATGTTTTTGGGTTCATTTTGGGGTGTCGAAATTCTGTTATTTAGTGAATACAACCATCTCCCGGGTTAGCCAAGCCCCTTGTCCCCGTGCGTCTTGAGCACAGAGTGCTGTTGAGTCATTGCCATCTCCTGACAACGTATGAATGCACCATTGGTGAATTTCCAGGAAATAAGTGTTGACTAATGCTTTCTAATAAAATATAGCGGTGTAATACAATAAAACACACACGACCATTATTCAAGGTGCAAACCTTAAGAAAATCTTAGTTTGTTTTCGGTGAGGAAAGAATTGAATCTGTCCCAAATCAAGTACTTAATCCACAGCTCCTATAAATCAAAGGAGGAAAGAATTAAGTTTCAATTGACTTTTCCTGACTTCAGCCATCAAACAAGACTCACTTGAAAGATGGAGGGAATTCTGCAATCTAAAATTCAAATGCGTCGCACTCGGTAAGCTCACCAGGCTGCTTCTGAGGGCGCTGTAGGTGCCCAGCGCGCCCAGAGCCCGTTTGCCGGGGCAGGTAGCCCAGCCGGGAGATTACAGCTCTCTTAGCTGGGGTAGGCTGGCCAGAAGTGAACAAAAATAATGGACTTGCAAGCACACAAATGTTGATCAATTCCTTGTTCTTTACAAGTTTTGCTTCCCAAAATGAGAAGTTATCAGGATTGAAACTGTTCAGAGCGTCATAGATGTGACAACGGGACCCATTTATTCATCTGAAAACTAAGGGAATTTATTAGAGGTGCAGGATTTGGAGGGTTTTCGTTTTCCTGTTTCTTCTTTTCTGATTTTAACCTTTTCTTTCAACTCAGTATGGAAAGTTTATGTTTCTTTTCTAATCGTGTATGTTGCTTCATGAAAGCAAGAATAAATGGAGTGCCACAAGCTTTTTGTCTGAAAATTTTTCACAGATTTTAAAGGAACCTAATAAATAACTATATTTCTTTCTTCTCTTCAGCAAGGAAGAGTTGGGCTTTGCATCTTTGAAACCCTTTTTATATCTAAGAGCAATAGAGAATTCAAAGGTCCGCAGGTCTGTCTGAAGCTGTGTAATTTGATTTTGCTCTATTTTTCACTTCGATGGAAAGTGGGAATATGCCCTCAAATCTGGCAAATCTGAGATAGGTATTTTTTAAAGTCTGTGTAGGTTTTTACAGCCACTTCTGCTGTTTGTTTTCTGGAATTTCAGTGCTGCTTTAAAATATCACCTGTTACAGTCTTTGTTATTTTAATGGACCTAGATGGTGGTGGAGTTAACATACTGGTATTTCTGTTATGTGCCAATTCCGTTTCCAACCTGTGCTATCAGAGGAACACGTAGCAGGAGGAAAAATTCCTGTTCTGTCTTGCCCCCAGCGGGATCCTTCTTTCAACTTTTTCTATAAATCTACGCGAAAGTGATGTCGATTCGTTTGGGTGTCCTTGCTTGAAAGGATGGAGCGCCTTTTCATTTTGGTATGATCATATGGAAAATTTACTGTGTTCAGAGACCGTCTTTCTCCCACTGCAGTCAGCAGAGGAACACCTGGGGCTATATCCTGAGCTGCTGGAAACTGGCGTAGCTCCATTTGCAGCTGTAGGATCAGGCCACAGTGTGAAAACAAACGCTAGAGGCCCTGAAAAAAGACACGGACCTTGGGATTTATTTGTGAATATTAATATTATATTAAGTAAAAATGAAAAAGAGAAGAAATTAGTATGAAAGAGCAAAAGAACTGCAAGAAACAAACAAAACATTACTTTTTAATTGGGTTGTGCATTTTCTAATTCCCTTTTCTAATCCAGTATAAGCAGCTGGCTTGTGACAATATATTCCCAAAAGAAAAAGCAATTTTCCTCTAACATACTGAATTGTGTCCATCATGGCAGTGTTTAGTATATCGTTGGCTATCAGATATAGATTTTCATTCCTTAAAACAAAGGCGTCTTGTCTTCCCTCTTCTCTGCACTCCAAAACACCCAAATTCCCATTGGGAGAAGAATTTTTATAAAGATGAATTATCTGCTGTAGGGTTTACTGTGATTGAGAGGAGGGGATAGGAAGGCATTCAGCTACTTCTCTTGCCGTTTAAAGACGGTGTCAGATTTGCTACCGTGTACTGCACCTCAGAGAGAGACATTTCGGAGGACAAAAGGGGGATAAAAGGTTTACTCCTGCCAGTTGTAACTTGCTTTCTCATCCTACAGCTATGGGACTTTAATACTTTCTTTGGTAAGGAGATTTCCCAAGGTGGAGCCCTGCCTTTTGCTGTTCATCAATAGCGTTGCCAGTTCTCAGGCTGGGATTTCACGCTGATATTGCGCTGCACCCCGGGCACTGTTTCGATGGGGCACAGGTCTCCAGTGGGTTAGGATACACTGGTAGCAGCAGATGGCATATTAACATCTGCCTTTTCTTCTGACCTGAAAGTGATGTTCCAGCAGTTAGACAGCAGTGAGGACTCACAGCTGTAGCTAAGGCTCTTTACAGGTTTTTGAGGGTTTGCTTTCTTTCGTTGTGTGAACGCTGGAGTCAACCAAGACTACCTCTCTCAAACAGATTGCCTGTGATAAGTGGGTAAATGAAATGATTTCTTGTGGTAAAAATGACAAAAGAAATAATTGTGTTTTAAAAAAAAAAAAAAAAAGTCACCCCAAATTTTGTTTCTGAGGCTCTGCAGTAATAAAATAAACCCCACAGACAGTGACACAAGTCAAATGTCATCTGGTGGGTTTTTTTGTCTGTCGTGCATGCCTGTCTTTGCTAAGCTTACAGATACGTGAAACTATTGAGGATCGCATCTGTAGAACCTGACTTTCATCTTCAACAGCCGCGGGCTACGTATGTAACCCTTGATACTGCTTAGCGCGTCGGCCAGGAGAGCAGGCATTTCCCAACTCATAGCTCGTTACACGGTAGTCCAGTTGTGGCCACAGAAATGTGAGCCTCTTACTGCTCCAAGTTAAGTGGTTTTATCCTGTCGTAATCTCTGGAAGTCCACGGTTCAGTTCCTCACATCAGCTCGGAAAACCCTCACGTGAGCACTCTCTGCACAGGTGCTCCCTTGTCGGCTGCATTTATAGAACAATTTTTCTTTCTGGTTGCCCTTTATGCTGCAAGTTCAGACAATTGTGCAATTGAGGGACAAAGTGATGGAAGATGTGGCTTAGAATGGTTGTGCGTGCCACAGAAATTGCACTGTATTTGAGATGAATTTGGGGTATGTTTATCTTAGTATTGTCCTTGTAGTTGTCTGCAGCACGCTCTGAAAGGCTGGGTGGGCGTAAGAGAGTGAACCTTCACTGATTCTGATACAGATTTTCCCTAAAATGAAGGGTTTGTCTGACAAAGGTCAGACTTGGCACTGCCTGTTTGGTTTTCACGTTTGAATTTACACTGATGCTATGCACAATTAGTGGCAACTGCATGAATTTACATTTTCAAGGCAGAGGATTTTCTCAGCACTAAATCTCGTCTTTATATCCAGCTTTTCCAATTACATTTGTATTACAGTGTTACGTGGCAGTATTCACTTATCTAATTTTAGGGTAGGCTATTTTATGAGTAATCTGATGTATTCATTTATGTCATACATAGAGTGGATGTTATAAAGATGCGCTACTCTTATCGCTGCTGCCCATTATTATTTGTCTTGTCTACGTATTGTTTGTCAGATGGCGGCATCTCACTGTCCCAGTCAAAATCAGCGTCCCGTTGTGGATAAATGCTCCATTCAAGCATTAAGAACAAAAAGTTTAGATAAGTGCCACGAGGGGGAAAGGGGACTGTAGGATACAGACTGAAGGATTTGTCAACAGAATGAATTTGACAGTAATCGGTAGTTGCGTCTGTGCCCAGTTAAAGCCAGTGGTAAGACCCGTTCTGTGAGTATTGCTTCTAGCTCTACCACCAGATTAATTTACAAGTTTTTACCTTAAGCCTTTTTTTACCCTCTGTTCCAAAACCGACCTGTGCACCCATGTGTTTGAAATGATACCTCTGGAAAAGGTATGCCTGTTCTGAAGGCTTCCTAAATACTAGTTCCTCAAACCAAACCTGCAGAACATTTGCCTGCACAGACGATTAACTTCATTTGCCCCCGGTTAGCCAGGAAACATTGGCATTATGTCTGGATTGGGCTCTGGATCTTTAAGATGATGTATTACTTGGGGGTTTGGTTTTATAGTGTAGTGAATGTTGTCACCCCTAGAAATACATTATTCTTCCTGTGCCATTCTGTCTTTTTGGCTCACGTGGGAAGGCATCCCATGCCAGATCCTCTGAGTCCCTTCTTTGTGGCACCGCAGGAGTTCCGTATCCACGTGCTGACCCCAAACATTAAGTCCTAGGAGGAAGCCAATCTCAGTTATTTTGGTTACAGACGCATCAGATGAATTTGAGATTTTTATTAACTTTCTTTTATTCTCGATTTTCTGTCCAGTCTCCCCCAGGCTCTATTGGTAAGTCCATTAGATTCCGCTGTGTTCGCCTGCCCGCCTCTAGTATCCTCTTGCCCTAATCCAATTCATGTGTTCAAGAAGTTGCACTATTTCATGTGACAGACAATTACTGTTCCAAGAGAATTCCCCTAACCTTTTGTCAAAAGTTAAATAACCTCAGTCTATCACCTGAGCTCTCCTTTAGTATTTCCTCTGGCAGGGTACCCTACTAATTGTATTGAGCAAAGCATGCTAACGAGCACCAGCGCTCGCTCAGTCCAGCATTGTCTCTGTTAAATAGCAATCGAAAGCCCTGTGTTCTCAGCCACCGTAGGTCCACGCGAACCTCCGTCAAGGCGAGTCCTCCCAGGGGCCTCTTCCCGCGGGGTGGAAGGCAGTAACCAGCACCGACAAAAGCTGTGCTCAGCACCAGGCAGCCTATTCACTGCTTGTTGCTGAGCTTCGGTTTATGTAAATCAAAAGCAGCTCAATAGATGTGAAAGGATGGAAATCTTGGTGAGCTGATACAATTGGACACATGTTGGATATAATATATAATAATAAATAGCATAAAGAAAACTACAGACCGGATCCTTTCCATTTCATGTTTTCTTTATGTAGGTGGAATATGATCTGCCCTTTGCGGCTGGTATTAATGTCTGTGCTTGGGAAACGCAAGCCACCAGCATAAAATATCCCCCTGTATTTAGTTTCAAAAGCAATAACTGTTCTGTATCTGCAATTCTCTATCGTGATGTAGCAGCTAAAGGCATACGCAGTCTGAAATGCTTGTGAAGTTGGCCAGAGGCTTTGACACTGCGGTTTCACTGTGGAGGGTTTTGGTGAGAAATACTTTTCCCTCAAAATAAGTAAATATATAAATAAACGAAGCTCTTCCTAGCCCGGAGCAAGATTAATTAAGAGGGGGAAATGCTTAATCTATCTGCTCACCATAGAATTAATGAATAATAGAGAATGTCTTCCCAGCATCTACAGCTAATAAGGGTTATGAATATCTGTGTGGGGCAAACCTGCGTGGCTCTCTCTACCCGCAGCTCCCCTCGCCATGTTGCTCTTTTAGTGCCCTGTCACAGATCCCTTGGTTTTCCGTGTTTTCCTTGTTTTGGACTTTTATTTGTTTTAAGCTGCATATGGCCTCTAAATCAATTGAGATGAAGATCAATAAAAGCGAATTCTGCCATTTGCCTTATGGCAAGCTGTCCCCAATTTTCAGACGGAGAAATTTAAAACTAGGGAAGTTTTGTCATCTGGAACAAGAAACAGCATAACAGTTCTTTTAAGCATTTGCATAGTCCAATATAGTCTTAAGTGTTCTTTTCCTACTGACTGGCTCATTTTCAAGTGCGTTTAAAAAAAAAAAAAAGCCTCCAAAACTGTTAAATGGGACTTTGTCCTTTACTGGGAATATTTGGGAATTCAACTCAACTAGATGAGTTTTGTCATCCTACTTCCATCTGTTAAGGTTTCTCACTGGCATAGCTTTTAGGATGGAATTTTACCATACATCAGCTTTTATCTTCTTTTTTTTTTTTTAAGATGGTATTTTTTTAAAAAAATACATGAAGGCTTTAATGCTAGAAATGGTTTGGTTTCTATTTAAATATTCTGAACATCTCTGTTAAAGGCAGATACAAACTGTACTAAATGTTCTTTATTACGCACACATGCACTGTCCCTGTGAAAAACATCATACATCAGAGGCAGCAGTGATTCTTCAGATTTGCCCACTGACAAGCCACCGTATAGCTAGTCTTTGCTAAAAATGTCAATGTCAACTTTATTTGCCAAAACATGTTTTCTTCTTTCAAGCTGCCAGTTGTTGTTTCAAAATAAATGGAATCTAAAAATCTCATTATTTTTATTGTTTAAAGCCAGCATTGGGTGCAGCTCCGGGGGTCAGAAGGTAACAATACTAATTTACCCCTGTGCTGCTGCACTTAGAATATTTAATCTCTTATGACTTTGACATGATGACTGGCTGTGTTTCTTAATTTTGTTGTGAAGATTTTGCTGGAGGGCCGTGCATCTCTTAATAATGTGCATCAAGACAGAGACAGTAAGTAATGAATATTGTATGAGGCTCTTTTCCTACAAGTGGATCAGCCTGGGCAAATACCTGCAGAAGTCCCTGAGCCTGTACCTCATGGCAGAATTGGGACTGAGACAATGATAGCCAAAGATTAATGTACCCTAATGAATTCAGTGCAATTCCATTAGCGAAATATTTTTCACTATTCTAAGCCAGTGATAATGTTCAGCTTCTTCATAGGCTTTTGGCTAGATCAGACAGGGAGCAGGATTCTTCCAGCTGTATTTGCCCCTCTGGGAAAAGAGAAAAAAAGACCTCTTGGGGTCTACCGGCTATTTTAGTGCCAGTAAAGAACTGTTATGTTCAACATCTATCTGAGAAAGCTCACTTCTTTCTGCTAGTCCTTTCAGTAAACTAACTTCAACCTGAAAGCACAGCTATACTAAAAACATGCCTTAATATAAAACTTGATCTCGACAGTATTTTCTGCTGAGATAATATTTGATTAAATACTGATTAGAGAGCTGACTTCAAATTCTGTTACCAGAAGTTAGCATAGTAAAGGTTTAAGAGTAAAAGAGGAAATGAGACAGACAACCGGATTCTATGGAGGAACTTGGGGCCATCGTCCATAGATGTCAACTGACAGATAGAGCCAAAGATTGATTTATTCCTGGAATTAGGAACACCATTCTTGAAACATTTTTTTTTAAAACAGTGCAGTACTATCAAAAAGCAGTCTCTGCTTTAAAGGTATACAGAGTATGAGAGCAGAGACAGTGATTGCAGCAAAAGAGGGAACACAGGGAACCAGAAGACTCTATTAGTCAGTATGAAAAGCAGAAGTCTCAGCATGCATTGCCATTGTTTAGGTTTTTGTAAGTTTTCTGGCAGCAGGAATAAGTAAAGATGGATTTCAAGGAGCATAATGAGGTAATTTCTGTATCTGTAATAGCTGGATATTAAATTACAGTTATATATCTCTTGCGCATATATTTTCTTTAATAGAACTCTCATAAACATAGAAGCTGTCCTTGAAAACTTCCCAGATTTATTTCCAGTGTATGAGTCTCTATCTCCGTCTTATCACAATACCTCTGAAATTCCTTACAGCCAGTTCTGATGGTTATCTAAAACATCAGTCTGCAGCCGAGGATCCCAGTGCAGCAGCTGTCAGGCAGGTTCCCACCACCTTCCCCTTTGGAGGCACAGGTGGACTGAGCCCCTCTGCTGTTTGTGGGAGACAGGGTCCTCAAGTATTTTTTTTTTTTCTGTTGTTGCATGGAGTAAATCTAAGTCCATGCAAATAATCTTTGATCGTGGTGAATGGTGATAATCCTCTCTTAGCAAACAAGCACCTATTCTGAAATTACAGTAGGAGATAATAACAGCAAATGGATAGAGGACTATGCAGTTGGATTTTAAAAAGGCAGGAGCTCAACTCATTCTTATTAAAATTGGTGAGAGTTGTAATGTTTATAAATTAGAGCTTTGTAAAATGTAAGCATGTGGGTTGAATATTTTAGTCTTGGCAGTTATTTGTGTTCTGTTTTTACAATGGCAGGTTTATTGGGGTTTTTAATGCGTGTTTGGATAATTGTTGGGTTTTATCTGTATGCTATTTACTACAATGTGGTCATCAGCACAATATCACAAGCGTGAAAGCAGCAGATTTGCCTGCAATTGTGCTGTGTATTACAAATTCTCGCTGCAGAGTCAACCTGCAGTTTTAATACAGTATGAGGAATATATATATATATGAGGGTAGTGCATCTTTGTGTCACAGCAACGGGTGCTGGGACACAGTGGAGTCTGTGCATTTGAAGAACTGTCCCATGCGCAAATGGGAATTGCTGCAGTTTTAGAAGGAAGCAGCCCCAAATTCCGTTTAGGAACCTTCTGTGTAACCTTAATAAGTGAAATAATGATGAGACTAATACTGCCAAAATTAAAAGGATATATATCTCTATATAATTTCTGAAATATGTGTTCAGATTTTAAGGCAGCTCATTTGATTTAGAACCATCCTCAAGATGAACTTAAAATTCAGCACCTTCAGGCTAATCTTGTGAATACTTAATCCCTGTGTCGTGCGTACCGGTTTGAGTAGGTCTGCTTGTTATGAATGAGAGCCTTTGCACACTTAATTGTGACCCCACTAATAAACGCTTATGGCATCGGGTCTGTAATAAGCGTGGCAGAGAGGTCATCTTACTAAAGTAAACACATTTGTCTTGGTTGAAACCACAGCACAGCACATTGTGTTGTCATTCTGCTCTAAGTAGAGTAGACATTGGTTACATTCAGTGCTATCCAGCCACCTTTACTTTCGGAATCAGCACTTAGTGTTCCCTGCATGGAAATCCCTCCCGGCCTTTGGGCTTCCAACCTTTTTAATGCAGTGAGATGGGTACCGGGTTGGGGATTCCTCTCTCTGCCTTACCTGGCCGCAGCACTTCTGCTAACACCACCAGGCATTTGGTCAGCTGTGAACGCGCTCCAAAGCCTCTACATCAACGCGAGCAGAGTGGCAGTTTGAAGCCTTAGGGACCTGGCAGTGTCTATTTGACATTGGCCTTCTCGTGCCACTATAACACCAGCTTGCCATTGTCTCCGAAGCTGCAGCAGAAAAGATAAGAGGTTGGTTGGAAATGTCTCAAGGATGAGACAGTTGAGGCTTCCTTATTTATTTCTCTCCTAACTGCTGGCTGCTTTTGCAAAAAAAAACTCCATGCAGCTTCACGCAAGCATCGTGGCTGTTCAAATCTCTTCTTACAGAGTGCTGGAACTGCGGTAAGAAGGGGTCTGCACAAGTACTAAATTGCACAGTTACTTGATGGGCTGCAATACCTCTTTGCAACAGGATGAGGGCCTCATTTCTGTATGTCTGGGTAATTTAACAGCGATCTTAGACTTTGTTGTCTGGTTTTGTTGCTGTTTTCTTCTAAATAAGTACTAAAAGTAGAAAATATTAGGCTATATTAAAACTCTAAGTGATGGGCTAGTACATGCAGTTGGGATTTCATTAGGAAAATGGTAGATGATGTTAGTGTGTGTGAATAACTGCAGCTGAAATATACAATTGCAGATCATCACTGGCATAATATTTTGTCTGTGCCGTTTTTTTTTTTTTCTTTAAAGCTAGTGTTCAAATACTTTAAACATCAAAGTGTTCCCTTCTACACATTATTCATTCTTGCAAACGTCTCATATCATGCAGTAGAATGATCAGAAAGGTATGACTCTTTAGATATGGTAAATCAATCTTGTGTCCTTTTGGAAAAGTGGTTGGGAATGATTTTATGGTTATTAACTTGGATTCAATGTGGGTTTTTTTTTTTTCAACCTAAGCTTTTTAAAATTCAAAAAACTTTCAAGCAACTTTTCAATCACCCTCCCCAAAAATAAAATCCTACTTACTTTGTTTCATCAGGAAATTTACTGTGAAATTGTGAAAAGTGAAATCTACTGTCTCTGACCTCAGCAGCTGAGCAGAACAGGATTGTAAATGCAGAAGCAACTGAAGTTTTCCTCTATATCAACAACTTTGTGCCAAGATGGAGTGTTCTGCAGTAACCAAGAGTGAACATAAACAAAGATAACTGTTGCAAGATCAACATTGTACAAGACCAAGCACAGTTTCAAGGAGAGCCACAGACAGTGGCAAGGTTTGGGTTTTTATGCTGTTGTTACCATTGCAGCCTGAGCTATTTGACAGCCCAGTAGCAGCCCAGAAGTGCCTCAAGGCAATAAAACATCTTTACCACATTAGGGTATATATATACCCTATAACAGATGGTTATTTTAGAGTGCTGACAGGTTTTTTTTAGAGTCTTTACCTCTGGCTACTTAACACCATCTTCATCTTCAGCCAGCTGTCCTTCATCCAGGTGTTTATTCTGGCTAAGTACCGTGATAGAAGAAAGGTATAAAGAGTATGATCAACTATAGACAGTCATTTGAATACAGGATATCTGGGTGTTTCGTTATAGCAGCTTCCTAATCCACCTTGGATGATATTAGTGAAAACATGAGCCCTATGGAGACAAGTAGGAGTAAAAATCAATAAGAGCGAGTAATAGCGAGCGAGAGAGAGTGGAACTGGATTTGTGATTTGGAATGGGATCCCGGCATTGCCTCTGGCTTGTTCTGTTGCTTTTGGAACAAGTAACCAATGCCTTCCCATGTTTCCCATTTGCGCGATGGGTCAGCAATCAGAGCTGATTGGTATGGTTTCAATAAAAGCATTTTCACTGGCATCCAGGTGTTGCATATATTGATTTTGATCTAGTTTTCTTTTGGCAATATAAGCCTTTCTGAGGGAAGAAAAGTTGGAACCTGACCCTTTGGGGCAGGAAACAGTGGCTTCAGCTCAATGCTGTTTGTGTGAAAATATTTCAAAGCTCTTTGGGTTTGTTCCAATGCAAAAAGAAAATACATTTTTTGACCTTGACTTTTTTTTCCAAAAATACTACTGCCATCCTTCAGTCAGCTGTAATACTGTATCTTTTGTAACTTGCTTTGAGATCTCCAAATGAACAGTGGTCTATAAGAGCTAGCTATTATTTGCAAGGTGTTAGGTAAGGTTTTACCATATAAGCATATTCTTATGTTCTTCTGTACACACTGTAAACTATTTTCAGCTGACCATTTAAGAACATTTACTTAGCAGAAGGAAACAACTGTTTGACTTAAGTCAATCATGGATGAAATAACATCTTTGAAAAAGACCATTTAATACCGCAATGATAAAAAAAACACCAACATCATCAAAACTTGATAAAATCTCTGAGACAGTCGAAGGTGTTTTACAACTCTTGGGACAAACTATACACTCGTGTCAGAATCCAAACTGAATTCTTACAGCCAGCTTGTGAACTTGGAGTTTGTAATGGAAGTAGTGATCTAACAGATTCTTAACCATATCAAGACCAGCAGGTGTTGCTATAATATATTAAATGCTGTGGAGACATCTAATAAGCTGCACTTGAGCATTAGTTCAATACGTTTTCTGAAACCAAATCGGTATTTTCTAGGATAATGTAATGCTATGACAGACTTGCAATAAGAATACTACTAAAATAATCAAAACACTGGAAAATTGCAGGTTCTGAGCTGCTTCTGCTGAGCTGACTGAGAGTTTTACTACTGCTTCAGTGAAGAACATCTGACCCTGCATTTAGGTATTACTTGTGTTTAAGAATACAGTATTGTAGGAAGTGACCAAATCCTGTACCTATTTCTCTATACGTACCTATTTGCAAGAGATGACACTGCAGAAACCTGTGGCATCTTTTGTTAGGGATAAGATTATATTATGGTGAAACCATAGTCTAGGTTTGTTCTGCGCTGCTGATCCCTCCAACGCAGGTTTCATTGGTGATCCCCAAAAGACAAGGGGAGAATTCCTCTGAGACAGAAATATGTCTTCTCAAACAAACTGCACCCTCAGGGGCCTTGCAGAAGGCGGACAACAGGAGGGTCGGAAGGTGGCCAGCAGTAGAGAGTTTATACCTCAGGAAACCCTGAGCAAACCTTGCCAAGCTACAGTAAACTCAGGGAGGTTGTAACTTCTGCTAGATTTTGAGCTTGGCAGCTCCTGAAATCAGGAAGGAAGGATGAAAGGAAAAAAATTTCCTATAACCAGGATTATATTATTGCATGCAACCCTCTAACTGAGATGGTATACAAAGGAGGACCACTGTGAACATGAATGGAGAAGCTGCCAGCTGTAAGGGCTTATTTAATGTCCATAGGTATCAAGCTTTGAGATCTTAGTAATTCTTCAGCCGTCACTGGATGTATGGTTGAGAGTAAGGGTCTAGGCTGCTTTTCTCCACCTGTGTATGACTCTGTCATAGGAAAGACATGGACCTGTTGGAGTAGGTCCAGAGGAGGGACACAAAAATGATCAGACAGGCTGAGAGAGTTGAGGTTGTTCAGCCTGGGGAAGAGCAGGCTCCAGGGAGACCTTATTGTGGCCTTTCAGCACTTAAAGGGGGCCTATAAGAAAGATGGGGACAAACTTTTTATAGCAGGGCCTGTTGCGCTAGGACAAGGGGCAATGGCTTTAAACTAAAAGAGGGTAGATTTAGACTA
This sequence comes from Vanellus vanellus, assembly GCF_965231255.1. Lineage (NCBI taxonomy): Eukaryota > Metazoa > Chordata > Aves > Charadriiformes > Charadriidae > Vanellus > Vanellus vanellus. Next base: position 9,683,984 of record NC_138921.1, read on the forward strand.
AATATGAGGAAGAATTTTTTTACAATGAGGGTGATGAGACACTGGCACAGGTTGCCCAGAGAGGTGGTTGATGCCCCATCCCTGGAAACATTTAAGGTCAGGTTGGACGGGGCTCTGAGCAACCTGATCTAGTTGAAGATGTCCCTGCTCATTACAGGGGGGTTGGACTAGGTGACCTTTAAAGGTCCCTTCCAACCCAAACTATTCTATGATTCCAGGTATGCTTGGCAAGAACTTCTCTTGCATGTGGACGTGGACCCATCCACGTCATTTCCAGGTAGAATCACTAGCCAATGTTGTACTTTGGCTGCTGGGAAACCCACGGAGCCTTGTGTGTCACCAGCTCTCTCTTTTGCTGGGAGCATGTCAACTTGTTTCAGCTTACTTCCAGTGGTGAGGCGGGTGGGGCATCATCTCACCTCCAGGGGCTGCACCCCCAGACAAGGACAATCTTCGTCCTGCCCGTTCTGAGGAGCTGCTTGTAGCAATGCTTGGGCAGGATAAGGACCCTCTAGGTGGGCAAGGGGGAGAAAATGGCCCCTGGTGTCTTCCGTGGGAGAGAAGCACGCAACTCCCCTGCCTCGTTCACCCATCTGTCGGGCTGAAATCCAGCGGCGAGGGCCGGGGCTGCACCGGGGAGCCCGGGGGGGAGGCGGGGGCGGCGGCGGCGGCCCCCGGCAGTGCTGGGATGCGGGGCGGGGAGCCGCGGGCGAGGCGAGGCGGGGCGGCGCGGCACGGCGGCTCCACCGTGTGCATGTAGATGAGATTCCCCCGGAGCACGTCACTCCGCACCGGCGCTCTGCGTTTGGGGCGGCGGAGAGCGAGGGCGGGCGAGCGGGAGCCGCCGGACGAGGGGAGAGGAGGAGGAGGAGGAGGCGGCGGTGGCGGCGGCTCCGCAGCCAGCAGCGGCCGGGCTCCGCGCCCCGCGCTCCTTGCGCGGCCCTCCCGCCCCTCTCCGCTCCGCTCCGCTCCGCTCCATGCCGCCCAGCGGGGCGAAGGCGGGCGCCGGGCGGGCAGCGGCGCGGTGGTGCTGAAGGACAGCTCCGCTGCGCGCCCCTCCGCGCCGCTCCGCGCCCCGGGCGCGTCCCCCCCCCGCCGGTTGGCCGCCAGGCCGCCGGCCGCCGCGCCTTGATGCGCCCCCCGCCACCGCGCCGGCGGCTCCCATGGCGGTGGCACGGAAAATCAAAACTTTGTTGACGGTGAACATCTTGGTCTTCGTGGGCATCATCCTCTTCTCCGTCTACTGCAGGATCCAGGACCGCTCCCAGGAGCTGGTGCAGATCGTCCGGAGCGCGGACCGCCGGGCCAGGAGCCGCGGCGCCAAGGTGGGCAGCCTGGCCGACAGGGAGTCCATCCTGCAGCGCCTGGATCACCTGGAGGAAGTGGTCTACAACCAGCTAAATGGTACGGAGGGCTGGGAGGGGACGCGGCACCGGTCCCCTGGTGCCCTGTGTCCTGGGAGGGTGCTGCAGAGTGGGGAAGAGCACCCCAAGTGCCCGCCCGCTGGGGAGGGAAGCCCGGGCATGACATGCACTGACCCCACTGCTGAAGTGCTGAACACGAAGGGAAAGAGGTAGCCGCAGGGTTTTGCTGGAGGGATTTGTTGAGCCCCTTCCCCACCAACTCTTGGTTCAAAGTCAGGACTTCCTCAATAGATGCAAAGTTAAGGAGGCTGCAGAGTTTGTGGGTTTAGTGGTTGGTAGAAGTCCCTATGAACTGTACCAGGTTTTATGGTTTGCATGAATATGTTAATTCTGCATGGGTAGGCATTTGTATAGCAAATACGCTGTTAGGTTATAGCTGGAAGTCATATCCTGGGTCTCATAACCACTTTAAAACATTCTACTGAGTTCTTATGCTGTGTACTTTTTAAGGGTCTTTTTAAACATAGCACCCGTATGTTTCCTTAATGACTTTGCTTTTAAAATTTGATATTATGTTTGGTGACAAGGGGAAGCATCCATCACTTCTTTGACATTATGTTCAAATTCATCAGCCTTGAAAAATCTTGGCAGGTAAGCAAAGAACCTTTCTATGGTAGTTAGAACAGGCTGAGCCCTAAAAGTTGTTATAAGACAACTAACATTTCACAAAGAAACTAATTCTTCAAAACAAGTGTGTTTGTATTTGCATAGATTCATGAAGTTCTAAACATGGAACATCAAAGAAATAAGTATGTGATTAAATACATCAGTGCTTTCGACAAGAAGAGGCTGAAGGAGCAAACTTTTACATGAAATTCTAATATAAATATAACATTTAGCATCTAGCACCAAATAAACCTTCCAGTGTAAATATATTTAAGTATACCAAATGTGCTTCTAGGCTGCTTGTGAAAATCTTACTCGTAACATTGATTTAACAAAGACTGCTGTAGTCTCAAAATGCAGACAAATAGGAGGTTTAGGATAAAGTATATATCCTATTACTACTTTCTGAATGACTGTATAAATCTAAGTAGGTTAGACTGTTATGGTAATACGCAGTCGATGCCAGCAAACGTTATAGAACAGGCGTCCCCTTACGCACTCATCTGTATAAACGGGGAAGAGAGAAGGGGAATGTGGAGTGTGGGTGTTACTCACAAAAATACACGTTCATGAATTAGAAGGAAAAGTGTCAACAGCTGTGTTTCCTAACCATATTTTGGAGTTTTGAAGAATGTAGGATTTAAGAGGGAAATCCTCCTCCCAAATTTAACAAAACCATAGAGTTCCCAAAATAAATTAAATCAGTCCCCGAGCTATATCCATCATAGCTCAACTGAACGGGTCTTTTGGCCCAAATTGATTTGTTCTTGGTGTTGTTCATGGGTGAGACTTTGGGTAGCATTTACCTGCTCAGTGTAGCATCCCCTGGAGAATCAGCAGCAGTCCTTGATGTCCTGGGCAAGCACTGTGGCACGTAATGACTGTGGCTTCACAGTAAACAGGAAGTTCTCTGTAAAGTACGCCTCTGTTTTGGAGACTTTCTTCTTCTTCTTCTTTAATTTGATTTGTTGGACATGGAACTTAACAGTGAAATCACTTGAACTTAAATGTTATGTTACTTCTTCAGGTCACAATAAACACTGCAGGCAGTTTCTTCTTCTTGAAAGTTCTTACATGGGAAAATACAGAAAGTTTTTCAAGCTGAGCTATTCAAATTTCCTATTCATTTCCCTTTAGTTTCTCTCTGATTCGGTTGGGTTTTTTTATTACATCAACGCAGATTACTGAGTTCATCATCATTGTGAAAAGATACTTTGTCATTTTCTTCTTTTTTTTTTTTTGTTCCCCATCCTGTGGCAACAGAGCTGACAAGTCCTAAAAAATTAGGAAGCGCTCCACTGAAATCATCAGGGGTGCATGACTGTAAGTGAAATCAGGATCAAGCATCTGTGTTTGGGTTTAGCTCACTGGTATTCCGTTTTTAATATCATGACTCATTACTTATGCCATTAATGGGCATAATGCTGCTCTGGCAGCATTGAGATTCAAGGGAGCCTATCTGTGACAGTGCTCTACCGTGCCTCACGGAAAGACTGGTGTTACAGAAGCACTCTCTCTGCTCTGGGGCTGTGCAGTTTCATCCTAATGTCGAGCAAGGTTTCTCAGACGTTATCCTGTATACTGCTTTCTCACAAGGTCAGAGAGCCATCTGAGGCCTTCTTGGATGTTGCTTTTTAATGAGGTGGGTCAAGGTCAGTTTTACAGGGAGAGACAGACGTGGGTAGATGGGTTTTATTCATAAAGAATATGAATTCCTTGCATACCCAGAACTCCTGCAAGCACCAGGAGTTTGAGTTCAGCTCAGTGTTACTGTTGCAGTAGGTCTGTCCAGATCAGTATTTCAGTCTTCTGCTCTGGGTTCTTTCTATTTTGAGATCAGCAAATTTAGAGCCAGCTATTAAGTGCCTTATATTGTTGGTAATAAAGTCTCAGTTTTCTTTTATTTCATTTTTTCTCTTCTATTCGTATTAGTCCTAAACTGACGAGCCCTTACCTGGATTTTCTGGGGACTCTATAGAAGATCCAGTGCAATAGAAAGACATTTCAGTGGGAGACCTGTCCTGCAGCTGCAGCCATGCAGAATTTTGTTTGTCACACTTATTTGTTTTCATGGAGTCAAAGAAATTATTGGAAAGTGTACATTCTGCAAGGAAAAATAAACAGAAGCAGTAACATTGCAAGTGTATCAAGAGGCAGCCTAAACCTGATCACTAGAGAACTCATTAACTTTTCAGCCTGAATAAAAACTGCGCATACAATGCCCGTGGAGGTGTGTGTAGGACGCAGAGGACCATGCGTGAAAGTCAGCAGAAAGCTGGTCCTTGCAATTATCTGTGGCAGAACAAGAATTTTTGGAATAGAATGAATGAGAATTGCCATGATTCCCTGCAGAGTCGTGCACACACACACCCAAACAATAGTTTTCAGTTGGCTCACGCTTTGGTTTTCTATCAACTTAGAAAAATAGTATTTTTGAAAGCTTTATTTTTGCTCAGCTGCTGCTTTTTTTGGTGGAAGTAAACGGGTGGAGTGGCAAAGGGAAAGGAAAGCAATGAAATGTGTCTGTGGAATTTCCTCGGTGAAACTTGATATTACCTCTTAATATTTGACTTTGGGTATAACACTTATTTTGAAAACCTGAGTTATTCTAGATCTAGTTTATCAGTCTATATAATTTTTTTTTTCATTTTTACTGGGGTATTTCTATTGATGAATATGATTTATTGTCAGTCAACACAGAACTAATGCAGATAGACTTAGTAGCAATTAATGAAACAGCATAATGATAGTACTTTGGTATTTTCTTCCTTTGCCTCTATTTTTTGTAAAAGAGAAAAAATAAAAAAGATTTAATTGACTGAATTTTTCCCCTAATCACTTTTGCATCTCAGTCTTTTGCTAATGATTTACCATAGAGGATAAAGAACATTTGATGCCCCGAATAGAGCATAACCTTTCATGCCAAAAGCAATTGAAGGGTCAGACTACAATTTCACTGTAATTGCCTTTTTCCCTTTTCACTGTCTCTTTCCAGTAATACACAACAATCAATACAGCATGTAATTAGATTTTATTCAATCTGCAAAGATTAAGAGAGTTTTCATCTTCTCATTATGTATGCTCACATCATGTCTTCCTACCCATGTCTTCTACATTAGACCTCTTTGACCTGTTCTATTGCAGACGTGGAGGGATAAGTTTGGAGTATTCCCTTGAATTTGGCAGATTATCATTCTTTACACATTATAATTTGATTTTGCTCTCTTTGGGAAGATTAAATACAATAGCAATTTCCAGCATGATAAATGGGTTTTATGTCGCATCTGCATTTCATGGAGGAGGCTGGGGAGAAAAGTGGACAATTCACGTAATTGCAGCACACAGGCTTAAGATGATGGAAATAGCAGGTCCTAGGTGCAGAGGACTGATTCATGCAGACTGTGACTCCTGATTTTGAGAGTCTACTGGAAGCAAAGTGATTGCATTTAAAATTCAGCCTGGCAATCTGCATACTTAAAAGGTACAGTAGTATTTTTAAAAGGACGGTTTATTCTTCATGGGCTTTGGGGCTGGTTGGAAATGGTTCCACATTTCCATACCGAAAGTAAGGGTTGGGAACAGGCTGCAAATGAATCACGCCAACATCCACATCAGATCTGTCAAAAAGAAGGTTTTACAGCTGGCAACTTTCAGTTGAAGCGTAATTCCTTTGCAGAGAAGAGAGGCAAAGCCCGGTGTGCACGGGGGAAGATGAGGTGTGACTGCCAGCCTTACGTTAATGCAACTGCACCGTCTCATACCCAGATTCTCACGTTATAACGATTTCTATTTTATTTGGTTATGGTCTGATGCTAACGTGCATCTGACAAAATTAGCACATAATTATCTCCAAAAGTATCAACTTATTTGCTGGGCCTGCTCTCAGCCGCGTGCTTTCCTCCTACTGGTGAGAGGCTTCTTCGTGCGGCCTCATTTTGAGGGTTTTTTTAAAGAAATGCAGGGTTGGGCCTAGTGAAGGCAGGAGTGCAAAATGTTAACTACCTTTCCTTTTTTTTCTAAGTTAGGCTGCAGTTTATCTGTTTACCACACAGCATATAAGAAGTATTTTTTTTTAATTGTTCTGGATCAGTTACTCTAGCTGAGGTGAGTGAACGTTGGTACAGGCCTGACCTGTATCGCAAAGTGATGGGCAAGTCCAAAAGACTGATTTCCACCTCACGTTGACTTTAGCTATATTAGTCTTGATTTACGTACCTGAGGAAACTCATAATCAATGATTTCAGGAAGGCCAAGACTTTATTCCCTCAAATAGGGGAAGAAAACATCATGAGTTGATATTTGGATAGCCCCTATAAAAATATAACATAATATTCGAAATAGTATTACTCTATTTAAGCGTTTTAGGAAGAAAAGATCTAAGGGTTTGGTAGAAAAAGAAGGTAAATGTCTTCTGTAAAATGGGCAAAATTACATTCAACTTTTCAAAATATTGGCAAATACAAAAAATATATCTCCATTCCAGCAACGCATCAGTGATTTTAAAGTCTCTCCCTGTGCTCTGTGTTTCATATACTGGTAACTATTTTTTTATGTAATGTTTCTGCTTTTTGCGTTTGTAGCTGGGAAGAAAGCTTATTTTGACAGAAAAAAAACATGTGGTAATTTTATCATTGATTCATTTTTTTTGTGTAGAACTTGAATCATTGGTACTATATCGGATTAAAAGCAATGATTACAGAGGTGGAAAGAAAATCTTTGACTGGTGTTGTTTTTGTTGCCTCTTAAAAGGCATTCAGGTTCAGTTTCATTCCAGTTCAGTTTCTTTCCATTTCTTTTTAGATGTGGCTGGAGGTGGAAAAGCAAATATGGGTCTGTCATCTTTCTAGTGCAGGGCTGCAGTGTGGTGGTTGCACATCTATAACCACCATATGGGTTTAGAGGATTACAAAACCTGGCTTTAACTTAATACCCTTGATGGTGGGAGGTGGGGGTTGTTTTATGAGTTATGGGCGGTTTTATTTATTTGATTTTTTAAGTAAATAAAAGCAGGTAGTAGTTAAACCAAGAGCATCATTTAAGAATGCAGTTCCAGCCACTGAGTGCATGGCTGTTCTCCAAGGAAATAATAAGATTTATGAAAGGAAGGGAAAGAAATGAGTCATGTTTAACAAATCTTCCTTTTATTAATGCCCCTCTCTAACCTTACTAACGAGTACTCAGTCTCTCTTTCTCAGTATACTTGGCATACTTTTTAATTATTGTTATTATTTGTGGGGTTTCACTTGGTAGTCAATTCCATCACTTATTTTAAACTAACAAACTGAAAGGGGAAAAGAAAAGAAGAAGAGCCTGCGATGTTCTGGATAACAGGAAGGAAGAAAGCCAATGACAGCAGAGCGGCTTCCAACCTTGTTGTAGTCCTATTGATCAAAACTGTCCTCTGAAATAAGAGAACTTTAGCTTCTGAGAATGCAAACCAGATAGAGATCCTCCCACTGACCCAAAGTCATCTTCTCCTGAGAGCACAGAGCTAAAGCAGCCAAGTGCTAATTGGATGTATATGTGACTTGTGTCTGCTTTTCCTAAAACTCGCAGCTATGGTGCCATGGAAATGGCTGTAAATATCTGAAAGCCTTGTTAGGTGGAGGCAAAACCCCTTTCAAGGACAGCATGGCAGTTGCAAACAGATTAGAAATTGTCTTCCTGCCCCATAGTTTTTATTCTTTCCGGTGTTTTGGAATATCCAGGTTTCCCAGATAGTTTTGGAGACAAGCTACAGTGCAACTGACAATGGCTGGTTACTCGTCAAGTCCTGTAGGCTGTAAAAAGAGCATAAAAATTACCGGTCGCAAGGCTACCTCCTGAGCCAAGATCTGCTTGACTTGTGGAACAGAAGGGAGTAATCAGGGAGCAGCGTGATGCAACTTGGTCTCGGGTCCTCTCATTTAGCTGGGGCTACTTTGAGTTTAAATGCATGGTAGTGCTGCTGGGGAAGAAGGTGACAATCTTGGTTCTGTAATTTATTTCTCGGTCTAATCTACTAGGCTTTTGAGTTCTTAATTGCAAACTCTCCAGTACACTGAAGTGTATGGAATTGCACCTGGTGAGGATAGCTTCAAAGCTTGGTAGGCTTCATCTCTTCAGTGTTGGCTTACCTCTAATTTCTGTCCTGTATGCTCTCATTGCCCACAGTATCCACACTGGTAGCGTACAAGAGCGTGGCATGGATAATCTGTATGACTTCTCTGGCCTTGTTTTTTGAACTCCGAAGGAATAGGAAAGGGCCTTAATTTACATCAACAAGAGGTCCTCTAAAACAGAGAGAACTGAGGATGGGTTTACTATTTGTGGCAAAACGGTCCTTTCTTCAAATTGAGTTTCACCAGCTGGCTTGCTGAACTGATGTCCCACCTGTGATCTGCTGTACATCTAAATGGAGTGAGCTGTGTGTGTATATCTAAGTGTGTAGATGTCCAGGGAAGTGTTATTTTGGGGCTGAGCTCTGTTTTCTTATCCCTCTGTTTGACATTCTCCTCCCACGGTGAGGGAGGTGGGCTTGCGCCTCTGTGGTTCTTTGCTCTAGCTTTTTATTTCCCCTGGTTTCGCTAACTTGGACTCATTGCTATGCATGGAAAGACAGTGCAGCAGCACTTTCTGTGGGAAATCTAGTGGAGCATCCAGAGGAGCTCTCACAACAGTTTCCTACCCCTCTTACTACATTTGTGAGGCCATTTCACTTCTGAATAATTGTGCGTGTTCGTTTGTTTATGCCTCTTACGGAAATGTGTGTTCAGAGGACTCGCTTCAATGTCTCTAGACAAGTTTGTTGGTCTTCTAGTGAGAGAAAGAAATGGATGTCTTCAGGATAGAGTAAACCCACTTGCTGTTCGCTGGAAGGCTAAGCTACTCTGTGTGCATTCTGCCCGGTCTTGCAAAGCCATCTTGTGAAGCAGATATGGCTACCTGACTCTCCCTCCGTTTTATTTGGATGACTTGTTCTGAGGGCTCTCTCAAGCCAAGGATGAGCCTGGGACCATGAATTGTTTTGTATCCTCATTGAGGGGAGTCCTTAGTGAAACAATGCAGTAGAAAAGGGCCGGTTCTGGAAATCTCTGACAAATGGCAAAAGGCCTAATACAGGTTCGTTGGTTTGTTGATTTGGGTTTTTTTTTTTTCAAGTTTGTCCTTGATTACTGGCTGTGGAGGAGAGTCCAAGGGCAGCTGCAGGGTAGATAGCTGAGGAGACAATAGACTGATTCTGCTTTGTCATCATGAGCAGTGTGGACGCATAGTTTTCGCAGGTGCTGAAGAGTTGTCTAAGTAAATGAGCAAAACACTTTTAGAAAAGGCGAGAATATAGATTTCTGAATATTTTAAGCCTTGCACCACCTCCTATGGAGCCATTCTTTTGAAGCCCTTTCGCTTGCCACCACAGTCTGATTTATACTTTTAATACTTGAGCTGTAATTTGCATGTCATCCTGGGAGAATGGGCAATGATTGAGAAAACTAAACCAAGGAAAAGGTTTTTGAAACAGCTTCTGTAAGCACTGCAACTGTCAGGCCGAGGTACTTGGTGTCAGAATGCTACGGGAGAGGGTTACCTGTGTCACAGCATCATTTGGAAATCACAGCTAAATAACCCAAACTCAGTGGATGAAATATGCCTAAAATATAAAGGAACATATTGGGCCTCTGGGTTCTTTAGTGCATTTGCTTCAATCTCAACCTGGTGGGCTAAATGTTAGAGCGAATGCCTAAGAGGCTGCTCTAATGCCAGTCTCTCCCTTGGGTTGAATACCCACTGCAAAATGGTATAACACTGGCAAAAGCCATGCTGTCCCCCAGCAGGTCCCCGATGCCCCCTTCCTCTCTGCAAGGCCAAGACACGTCTGTGAAAAGAAGCTGCTGATGTAAACGCCTTCGTTATCTGTGTGCCACCAAACTCCGCTCCAGGAGGACAGTTCCTTGGCTCTACAAACCACAGCTTTCCCCTCTCCAGGCAATTAGCTGTGGCAGGAGGGAGAGGAGAAAATCTGAGCCTGTGTAGGCAGAAGGCAGCCGTGGAACTCAATTATCTGCCTTCTACTTACATTTCAGAGCTACTTATACGGGCAATCCCGTCGCCTTTACCGGAGTAGTCATGAGAATAAATGCTCGCTAGTGTAAGGGTCTCACGTGCTTTATAAGGCACGACTCAAAGCAGGTTTGCTAGAGTTGCATTTGAATCACCCCTTGGTCCAAGCAGCATAAAAGATCTCCCGACTGGGCTTTAATGTCTGATAAACTGATCAGGGAAGAAAATGGATCCTGCCAGGTCTCTCTCTTCTGTGAAGCTCTTTAAATATTCAGATACTGTGAAACACAAGTACCTGCCTACAGAGGTTCACACAGGGCTGTGTTCAGCTGCACAGAGGCTCCTGTGAGGGGTATCCTCTGTCGTAGACTTCATAGGCTGGGGAGGCACAGGGCCGGTCGCTGGGGGATTACCAGCGTGGTACTAGTTTTTGTTCCTGGGGTGAACTGATAAAAACCACGTCTGTGATAGAGTCAGCAGCCGTGTTTAGTAGGGAATCGACGTCTGGTACAAATCCGACACTGCTTTCTGAGCAGACCGCAGACCCCGCCAACCCCTGTTCCGCTGTCAGCGGTGCGTTGTGTGGACAGTGACGGATGCGCTGCTCGGACAGGGTAACTTGCTCAGATAGGTTTTTATGCCTGCAGCAAGGATCCAAGTTCTCCTCGGCTCACCCATGCACTTAGTTCTGTTAAGTCAGTTGCCTAAATTCATCTGTGCTATTGATCCAGAAGCATCGGCACAGCCAGTATTTGTCGGCATAGTAACTCCAGTAGGAAATCTGGTGAAACGAAAGTACTTCTGCCACAGGATGAACAGTATATTGGCTAGTTATGATGTATATGTAATATAAAGGATGAATTCATGCTGTGTCCATGTACTACTTTAGTATGGTCAGGAACAGGATCCTTCGTTGCTGAAGGTTTTGGAGTGATTCCCCTCTCTAGTGTAGATCTTATGAGCTTTGTGTTTCTGCCTCTGACCCCTACTACAGGAGTCTTTGATTGCTTCTGTGTTTGCACTGTTTGACTCCAGTTTGCATTTTGCAAAAAGAAGTACACAGACCAGGAGGTCAGATTAGCAGCCTTATCGTGGCTGCCTTGCTCCTGGTATCTGAGCAAGCTTTGTTCAGAAATTGATTTATCTGTTTCCACAACACTGCACAGTACTATCTACCTACCACGGAGCAAAACTGAATCCTCTTCTCACACCCTGTTACGTGTGCTGCTGGACACAACCCCCCGTGCCTCAGCTACTGCCTGTGCTCCCATGGACGTAGCTCCCCCATCCCTCAGCCACTGCCCGTGGGGTAGAAGCCCTTCACTTTGGATCTTGGAGATCTGCTTCTGCTTGCGGTCATTTTTGTCTCAGTTTGACATCGCTGGGCAAATTGGTGCCCAACTGAGAGGGTCTAACAGATCCCAAACTAGACTTTTCCTCAAGATTTGATTATATAAGTATTTTTAGCGTGCATCTGCAAGTAAATGCGTATGGGTTATCTGCATCCTGGCTGAATGCTTCACCTGCTAGTATGTTGTTCGAAAAATAAAAACAAAAGCAAGGATCATATAACTTTCCCTTTCCTTCAGGTGAAGAACAAGACCACTGGTGCACTCTTTAGAGCTGCGGGTCTTATATGGGCAAATATTTTCAGACTTCAAAGGAAGGATGGGACTTTTCATTCCTGCCTTTTCAGCCTCCTCTGTTGACTACCTCATCCTGAGCCTCAGCCAAAGGTTTGGACTCTCCCTGGAGGGAGAGCAGGTCCCTGAAAGCACTGAGATTGGAACCCACGTGCTGGGACCTAGAAGTTATCCTCAGTGCGTTAAAGCACTTTGGAATGCATCAAAAATTGGAACGTGTGCAAGGTCACACTCGGTCTCTAATGCCCGGTTCCCACAGCCCAGACTAGCGTCCTAGCCAAGGGGCTGCCGTACCATTGGCAAAGCTCAAGGGACTTTGTTGCACAGGGGCTCATTTTTCTTGGAAGGTATCCACCATGACAGCTGGAAAGCCCTCTCCTGCAATGCTGGAGAAGTTTGCTTTTCATTTTGTCTCTGTGGCATTTTTGGTGGGGTGATAGGGTTAATTGGTTGTTTTTCATTTGGATTCTTTATGCTGGTTTTGTATTTTATTTGGCAATGGGGCCTTACTGCCCTTTTGGAAATTGAATTTATTTTTTCTACAGCTCTCATATGCCTCTAGGATGTGAAGCTTTTGTAAATAAAAATGCATTTTTTGTTATATTAACCCATTTTCAAGCAAGCCTTGTGTTGTAGAAAAGATTGGTGGTGTTCTTTCCTGTGCATACTGAACGGAAGGCAGTGATAAGACTAAAAATATCCCCAATTGAAACAGCATCGTGTAACCCAAAGGTTAGTCTTCCTCAGGATTAAAATTTGCAGTTGTTTTATAGATTCCTTGTAAGGCAGATTTCTAGTCGTGCAGCCCTGTGTAAAATGAGGCTACAGATAGCTGCGCGATTTTGCATCTGCAAAGTTCAATCCCATTGGTGACTACCACAAGCACAAACCTGCTGGTGAGAGATGCGGGTACCCGTCGTGCTGGTGTCATCTGGCCAAAGGGGCTTCCGTGTTCCTGCGGTGGTTGTGTTACAGGCTCCGTATGGGAGGTGCTGAGCGGGGACTCGGTACTCTTCACACCTCTAATAGGAAAAACAGATTTTGCTGCCCAGAGCTGTTAATCCTAAAACATGGTGATAGATTGCAGGTGGCTCCATGTAACAGATGGGAGTGGAGTATGAGGTAAGAGGGAGCTGATCATGTTCAAGTTATTAAACAACCTAATACTAAGCTGCCGAGCTGCTGAAATAGTTGGTGCTTACACCTTACACAAGCTATGAGTGGGTTTGGCTTGGAAAAATGGGTGGCTGCGTGGTTTAGGTGTTAGCCTGTGTTAACCTTGGGTTTGGAAACCACATTTTTTCGGTAGTTCTGTTACATAATTTCTGCATCACATGGAGAATCCCCAGAATTCAGGTCTGCAGATTCAGGCTTCTGACTTCCAGCACCATCTCAGGGACGTGGGCGGCCAAATGCTCCACTGGAGCCTGCTTGTGTATTTCTTCCTGGTGACCAGTCTTTTCTCCCACTTCTTAATGATCTTCTGCAACTGCTAGAGTTTGCGGCTCTCTCAACACCTGAAGAATGTCCTTTGTTTATTCACTGCCAGTACTGTAGGGAGCAGTGAAAACGCTTACAGGTATTAATTAGAAATTTTCCATCTTTCTCCAATTTAATATTTGGCAAACTCACTCTGTATATCCTTCCTGGGATACTACTTTAGGAGTAGACCTAAACATGTCAGTACCTGCACTGTACGCTTTTCTCTCAGCTACTCCAGCTCTGAATACACAAACCCAATAATCTTTGATTATAGACCTGTGCCAGCCTGATCCTCCTCCTGAAATAGATCCATCTGGCTCAATGCGTTTTCATTCAACAGAAAATTAATTCTGGAAGGGAAGTAGCTTTTACAATGCTAGTATCCAGTGGGGTTATATGTAAGTCTGTTTTCTGAAAGAGTCAGATTGGTATGGCTCCCACATTCACAGCCACCTTCCCATTTCAAGCCTACAACACCCTAAGCCGGGCTGCAGAGAGCCCTCCTAGATGAGGGCAGGGAATTAAGAGTTTCTTCTCTGATTCATTCTGAACCTCATCTGCCTAATAACTCGATTCTTTGTCTCCCTCTTTCTGTTGCACATGACAAAGTGCACCAAGTGAGATTTTTAAGTCTTCTTTGCACAGTGAGAAGAGCGAACAGAAGATATGTGGAAAGGGAGGAGAAATATTCATGAGAGAACAAAGACATGGCCTGTCTTTGAAGCTGGGATGGTGCAGCCCGGCATGCCAACAGGCACAGGCTGAGTGATGCAGCCCTCAGAGAAGGCGTTGATGATCGCAGAGGGCATTTTTGCATATGTTACAGGACTTGTTTAGGCATCTCTCAGCCTTTAATCACACTGACAAGAAGCTGAAGAAAACATACTGCTTTTTTAGAGAGATGGTGGAGATGGTGGAAGAATGAGACCAGTGAAATACTTTGTAAAGTTTTTCTTATTAAAGTTGCTTATAGTTGATGAAGTAAGCACAGGATTAGTGAATTGGAGTCAGGGTCCGTGCATGAGCCACGCTAGGACTGCTCTGGCCCTAAGGAGGGGTGGAGTTCCCCATCGCAGCACTGTGTACAACAGGTTATTCTGGTAAAGCCCGTAACACAGTGACCATTCGTTTTAACGTAGATTGTTGACAGCTGTTCTGGACCAGAATTTCAAGTGATGAAAGCTGTCTCTTACACAGCCTACTTAATGGCACTGTAGTAGCAAGGTCAGAATCGGGCCCAATGGACAGGACCGCTAATGTGGGATCAACACCAATTAGGCGTGACAAGGCGATGCTCTGTGTGATGGTAAGCTGAGATATCCTCTGTACACTGTACTATTGGAAAACAAAGCTGGATATTTCTGGATAGAAAATTATTTTAGAAAAAGAAGTCAGCGTGTGATCTTCTGGCTTTGTCCCTGAACTGGAAGAAGATGCCTCTAATCTGTTTGATGGGTGATATTGCATGCCTGTGGCGTTTCTGTGCTAGGTACGAGTGTCTCAGCATATGGTTGTGAAACTAGAGGTTGATTGCTTTCAAAACTATTTTGGCAGATACTGTTAAAAAAAAAAGCCCAAACCAACAAAAAGGTTTTGTTTGATACTCTGCTGATGAGGCTGTGTGGATTTGGGATCATACCTTGCTTTATATTCCTTTCAAAGGGAGGGAGGGAAAAGCACCCCTCTTATAAACAATCAGAAGGATTAATCTCTTAATAAATGCTAGGGGAAGCAGGCAGAGTTGCATGGAGTGGTGTGTCCTGCTGTCATGGTGCCTCACCTCTAAGTCTGTGTCTCTCCTTTCCTAAGGGACGAAGTGCTAATTTAGTGAGTCAGACGTTTCCATGTGAATTTTCTTTAACATGGTGTCTTTACAGGGAAAATAGTTTTAAATGGGGTCACGGACATACCTCATTATTTCATTAGGAATCCCCTAATCTGTGACCAAAAAGCATGCTGTTTTATCACTTAACCTGGTTCTCATCATTGCCGCTAACACCTGACAAGAAGCGTGTGTAGGCTCACAGAAACAGGAGCCGGGGGCGAAAGGAGCAGCTTCAGTGCTAGATTTAGAGAAAATATTTAGAGCTGCTGAAATACAAGACCTGGGCTTCATTTCCAGGTGTGTCTTTCCTTTGCTCTTTAGCTGTGGTGCCAGCCCATCTCGCTGCTCTTCTCATCCCCTCCCCTTCTCCGTGTCCTCTATTTAACTGAGGAGGTCCAAGTCCGGACTAGTCTGTGCGGCATCTTATCTCGTGATATTATTAATTAACGATATGAATAGCGGCCAGACATCCAACAGACCTAGACATCCAGTAATTACCATAATTAATCCTAAAAATAAGTGTTTAGATCCTTGAGCAGGTAAAGCAAGAAAGCTGACTTTCTTGTGGGTTGGTATCCCAAAGGTGAGTTCTTGGGCGGTCTCGCATAGCTCCAGCGGGTCTCTTATATTTAATCTTTCGCTGAACCTCTTCTCTCAGCAGGAGCATTTTAGTGCCACTTTCTTCCCAGATGTCGACTTTTGTGACACTTGCAGAAATGTAATTTTTGGAGACCTCTGACTGTCTGCCAAGCTTTGGCAGAAATTAGACACAGTCCTCAAAATCTAACGAGCAGAGGTGAGGCGAGGGTATGAGGGAGGGAAGCAGACTGAGAGACGAATGCAGACAGCGTGATCCCGCGAACTGTTTCTGCTTAGCAATCAAGGCTAAAAATCGTGTTGGTGACAAATGGGATTTTCACTCGTTTAAACACAAACATTAAAATCAAGTTCTTAGCTTTTAAAGGCACCAGACTCGGATCTTCACATTGAATTCCTCTGCTTGTTCTGTTAATTGGCAAGATGTTAATGCGAGCATTTTTGTCTCTGCTCTCCTGCTTACTTCAGTTGATAACTAGAGCAACATGAAATTTCCTGACGCTACACCAGTACTGCAGGATACCCTCCTTTATTTCAGCTTCCTAAAATGGCAGACTTGGGTCCCACCAGCTTGTCTCGTTGCCTTCCAGTAGTGACTGAATAATTAAATTATGCGAGGAGCAGAGCAATGATCCTGTGCGGCTCTTTGCTAGGCAGCGTGAAGCACGCTCTGCTGCTCAGCTCGTCAGACACCCTTCGTGGCCCAGGGGGCTCAGCGTTGGCTTTCACCGGGACGGTTGGCTGCTGGAAAGCTCTTTCTGCTTACGGGAAGTGTGGGTCTGACCTGAAGTTTAAGCGCGACCGGATGGCACGTCTGCTTTGTGTCCTTGAGGAGGGATGAGTCCAAGCTGTAAACTCAGATCTTGGTTTTCTGAAATTCAAATCCCGATTTGTGCCTGTCTCTTCTCTGAAGCGTCTTCTTCTCCTGTACAAAGGCACCTTCTATCACTGTCTTCATTTCTCTCTTACTGTGTAATTTAACGTCTCATAATGCTGTCATAAGTACAAACCCGAGACACATCAGGGGACGGGAACATTCATTCTTTTATGGAATTTCTGCATAAAATAAAGGAAAGCTCGAAGAAAAATTGAGTCTCTGAAAAACAGAATTTCTTTTTACATTGCCTTGGTGGAAACCGGATAAGCACTGTGGTGGTCAGTGGCATTAGGAAGGTAAATTGGAGAAGTCTGATCCACAATTTCAAAAGCTTGGCCATTGTCTTTATACACGGTCTGAGTTCTGTATGCGTGTGATAGCTTTAAACGCGCTCTGTAGGTGGATCAAAGTAGTGCGCTGTTACCAAACGCACCCCTCCGTTGTCAAACACAGCCCACTTTGTCTTGCAGTGAGTTTGTCAAGGCCTAAACTAGCCCTAGGTCACAGTCAATTCCTAAAAATACCAACATGCAATGAAGCCAATCATGTTAATAATGAATCAGGTATTATAACAGCGCTATTTTTTAAAGTGCCTGTAACGGTGGATTGTAGCTTTCCTGCTCCTGGAAGTCTGAGTCAATTTATCTTTATATCAACAATAAACCAGAAAGGGCAGAAATCAAAGTAAGCAATGTTTTTATTACCGCTTTTAAATAAAACATTGTGCCAATATTTTTTCCCTAACATTACATCTTTATTTTCTCAAATTTATTGACAATTGCTATTTATTCTCATTTCTCCTTTCTTTTGCAAAACTATCTCATCCTTTGATTTACTTCCTCCAGAGAAAAGGGTACCTAATTCTTTATATTTTTCCCTGATAAATCCCTGATTAATTGTATGTTATACAATGCTACCCCTATGACATTGTGTCTTTCATTTCTAAATAGGCTTTCTGTTATGAATTTCAAGAGGGAACACTTTCCTCTCTAGAGCCAAAACCAAATCCGAGCTCAACATTTCCTTAGACAATAGCAAGGCACTTCAAGTATTATTCTTAGCGCTGTGGACTCCTTCTACTTCTACTCCTCCTCTATGAGCAGGAGAGAATCAGACCTTTCGTTGTGGCACGTCCTCCAATAGATCTGTTATAAAAGTGGCTGCCAGTTTATCTCGCCAGTTAGGACCCACTGTAGCTTCAAAACTGCCATAAATTGTTGACTTGTAAGCATTTTGGTTGAGATGCTGGATTCTGGGCTGTATTTTTGCTGTTTCAAGTGTTCTGTGTTTGGTTTTGAGACAATTTTTGACTTGTCCTGCTGGTAGAAAATTAAATCATATGTGTATTAAGAAGTTGATGGAAGGGAGGCACTGCAGCCTGGCGTTGACAAGTAAGGCACAGCTGTAGTGTATGTTGACATGAGATATGAAAATAAAGCGAAGGGAGGAAAAGCAGAGATGCAAGTTCTATCTGAAACCAAATTTCCAAGCCAACATCCCTGAGAGGTGTCAAGGATGCGCCTGAGAAAGAAGCACACAAACACAGTTCAGGAAAAACACACATATCTACAGATGTAAAATAGGCAGTCTGTCAGGAAAATGAGTAAGTTTTGAAGCCAGCCATCGATATTGCTGTGTAGTGATGCAAAAGAAAAGTATGTCACCTTTAAAGAGCCTATAAGGCAATATCACACTGAAAGGGAAATGGAGGAACCGGGGCTCTTTCTGCTCCTGTCAAAACCGATATCCAAATTAACTGGTTTTCGAGTGTGGGCCCTTGAAGAGATGTGATGGAAATATTTGAAATCTCATGTCCTCAGCGGCAGCTGATCTCTTCTACCATCTATTCCCAAGGAGAAATGCCTGATGATAAGATTGAGAGGCACCAGATAGAGAACCAGCACTGCTCCAACAAAACTGGGGACCTTTTCAGATCATTTGATCCTCTCATGGCCAACGAAAAACACCGGACAGTGACTCTTGGAGCACGGAAGGGAAAAGAGTGGACATAGCCAGCAGGTCTGTAGGTGTTATGTTGTCTCTTTACCGTAGTTGCATTGCCAGAGGTGAACTCGGTGACTAATCTCACAGCCGTGGGAAATCGAGATCCTGCTTTCAAGCACGATGTGATTTTGAGATCCAGCAGCTCCCGCAGGGGGGTTTAACGCTGTCATCCTCTGCTGTGTGAAACGGGTTGAACAACCGGGAGCCTTTCAGTCACACAAATGGCAAGTGTTGTACGCGACTTATTATTGGGAAAGCTGCCTGTGTGATTATGTTAGTTTAATTTAATAGCAGACTGTTTAGGTAAATGAGCAGGGAGGCATATGAATGTCTGCAAATAGTGCGGAGCGTGATTGCAAATTGATGCTGCAGGAGATGGGCTTGGCTGGCCCTTGTTGAGAGCTCACCAGACACCCCTGAGCAGGGAGAGAAGAGTCCTGCTCAGTCTCGGACACTATCCCCGGAGACGGAGTGCAGTCCCAAGGGTGCCTGACTGAAACCTGGGCTGCAAGGACGTAGTTAGGCAGGCTTGGCAATGTCAGATGTGATACAGCCCTTGCGTAGTTTGGACTTTAGTATCAGCACAGTAGCGTCTAGAGTAGTGCAAGCCTGCGTAGGGCCTGAAGTTAGAGAGAGATGCTTTTTTCAGATCCTTGTATTTAAAGGTAATGTCTTCCTTATGGAACCTGTCCCGGTGGGATTTACAGCTGTAGTTGAGCTGGTCTGAGAATAGGCCAGTCAGGGATTTCTCATCCAGAATTGCGTCAGAAATCACAGGGGTGTTTTAACGGTTAAAGGTGTGCAGTCAGCTCTGTAGGTGCAAGAAAACATCACTGTGTCCAACAGCATATTTTCAGCTGCGGGCTCCGTCCTGTCAGGCCTCGGGTCAGAACTCCCGTCCCGCAGCGGTCCGCCACTTCCCTCCCCTTCCCTATCTCTGATTCACACGAGCAAACCCCTTGTTTCCCAAAAGATCTTTTCCTCATTTACGAAGTGAAAGCCCTTTAACTTGGCTTGGAGGAGCTTGTTCCTGAATCTAATTAAACAGCCCCAAAGTTCTAGCTCTTGCACCTGGGAGCTTTTCAAAGAGAACTCCCTTTCCCTTTCTCTAGAATGGTTCTGTTATCTTTTTAATGATCACCTTCCCCAGGAGTTCTCACCTCTGTTTCCCTGGAAAAATTAAAGCAAATCTAATATATTGATACAGGTGATCCATTTCATGTGAGGCAGTGACACTTTGACCGTGACAGTACCAGAGAATTGGCTGCTGCAGGAGGCCAGTGAATCCAATATTAGTGGCTGGGCTTTTAAAGGGCACTGGGTAGTTTCAAGCCCTATTTCTACCCGTCTGAGTAAAGATAATGAGGGTAATCTAATATTGTGCTTCAGGGCTTTAGTTACCCGCCCATGGGGTTCAGAAGGGAACTCTGCTTCCAGGGACTGTGCAGAGTTTAATTGGCCCAGTGCTTTATGACTTGTGTTTCGTTTCCTCTGAAGCCTCAGGTATTGGCTGCTGCCAGAGGGCAGAAACCAAACTGATGACACTCAGATTTTGTCTCCTTTTAATATCAGTGGGCTGCCGGGCAGATACACCAACATTTCAGCTCCCCCTCCCCACCCCCCCAGCTCCAGATTTATGCCATCACCAGAGGAGGAGTTTTCTGGCTTTCCTCCAAAGCCCTGAAGAGAAAAATCTTTTTTATATGTTTCAACAGCACAAACCACAAGTCATCTGGGATTTTAAAACTTCTAGAAGAATCTTGGCATCTGTTATTTATTTAAAGAAAACAAATGGATCTCTCTCTGTAAATGATCTTTTTTGATCATTAAAATGAAAATTAAAGACAAATCGGAATCGCACGTGTATAATTTAAGATTATGCATGTGGGGTAGGCTCTTTTTTTTTGTTAGTCAAAATTTAAGTTTTAAAAATATATCACGTGGATCTCCCCTGTTTAAGGATCCCTGCTCTTTAGGAAATTGATTTTGTTTATATCAAGGCTCTGACAAAACTCTGGCATCTCTTACTGTCTATAGGCTTGGGATCAGTGTCCTACCTCACAAATGAGCTTTTGTCTTCATCTCCAGTGGGCTGTGTAGCACCTATTTCTTGGTCCTTCCAGTCGTCAATCTGTTTATCTCCTCCTGAATTGTCTATTGTAATTAGAATACGTTTTCTCATCTCAAGGGGAAACCAGCTCCAAATGAGTGTTCTATAAAAGCAATTACTTTTGATATTAGATATCTGTACATAAAAACACAGTATTTCTTCCAATTAAAAAGCACTAATGAATTTTGTGTCTAGAGAGGGAGTAGCCTATGCAGTGCTACTCCTTCTGCTAAGCCAATGAACCAAAAATTTGGCCTGTACGAAGGCTGATGAAGCCAGCAATGGTGTGCCACACCTTTGCATGGCAGGTCAGGGAGAGAAGATGGCTCAGCAAGGACGTATGTTCCTTTTTTTTCCCCAGCAGACCTATTGTATACATTGGTGGACTTGATCATGCTCCACATTGTGCCAAGATGACTGGCACAGTTTTTCCTACTACGCTTGTCTCCCACACCTGGCCCTCCGTTACACATTTTTCTTTGTATTTACTCAGATATTACTCTCCTCTTCCTCCAAGTCTTAAGTCATGCACTAGGAATCTTGTATTTGGCATGGAGCAGCTTTACCAGAGATCTCCATGGACTCCTTCCCTCTACAGACACAGGAAAAGTTGTGCTGAGCTTTCTCTAGCTGGAAACCTGTCTTACATATATCAGAACTGCCATCTTTCATCATCTCAAAAGAACCTGAATGAGCAGGGAGCCTTTATCACAAGCTTTCCTACAAAAGGAATCGTTTCAGAAACATCTTGATCATGTTATTTTGGAAAATACTATAAATCCTATCCCTCAGTTACTTTCCCGTAGGAGTCCTCTCCTTTTCATTCCCAAGAAGCCATCTGGGGGGGGGGGGACAAATTGAAATGGAACTGTTCAATGGGGTAGAACAGAAGATCCTCCAGTGGCCTATGAAACAACATGTTTTCTTGCTGTTATGGCAAGGAGGAATCCACAGGCCACTGTTGCTCTGCAAGCTCTGCCTCTCTCACTGATCCGTGTTGCCTTCTTCCCTGATTATCCTTCTGTATCTGTTTCTTGTCTTCCACATCGATAGCGAGCTCTTTGGGGTAGGAACTGTTTTTCTGGGCTCGTGTAGCATCTGAATCTAGACTCCGTGCTGTGAAAACACTAAGGAAAAAAAGCTGTTCTGGCTAAATCCTGTCCTAGTACAGCTTACTAGAAAGGGTTTAAACCTTAATACATCGACGTGGTAGGGGCAGAGTGTGTAGGATAGAATAAGGGTCGGCTTCTAGTCCACATGCCAATAACAGCCTTGGGCATTTTTATGGCATTTTCCATTGAATGTACGTTGAGCACTTGACATATATTCACAGGCTGTGCCTCAGAGTGCTCTCTGCAACCAGGAATTGTCCCCATTTTAAAAAAGAAGAACACAGGGCAAAGCACATAAGGTGTTGGATATTAGTCCTCTTGCCAGATAATTTGTCCCAATCTCCATCATTTCCAAGGCTTCTGATTCTGCGCTCTCTCAGCCTGACTGGCTTCTGTGGGCAGAAAAGGACCAGCCCTCCTACAGGCAGAGCTGCCAAGTCACTTCGTCCCTTCCCCGCCGTCGAGCAGTCTTCTCACAGATACGTCTTACAGGATTGTCAGTCATCTGTGGCTGAAGGTTGGGAAACGCTGTCTCAGTCTCCCACTTGAACAGAGGGAAGGGTCTGGAGATGAGGTCAAGGTAAAAACCACAGTGCATCGCCTAGTTTCTGCAGCCAAAAAGTTGCACATGAAGTGCTTCAGCTTTACAAGTTATTGTACTTTTTTCCTTTAGGAACCATCAGCCACAGGGTGCTGTTTGTCTTCTCCCTGGTATATCTTTAGAGATACTCGGGGCTGATACTGGATACTAGGGGATATAAATCTTTCAAGCAAGGATGTAGCAAACTTGATTACAACTATAAAAAAGAGGACTGTATTTTGGATTTCAGATAAATGGAAGTGCTGGAGTCATTTAAATTGGATGGGATTTTGTTTGTTGCTTTCCTCTGCAGAAAGTTGGAGCCTGTGTCCCTGGGGAGTGCGATTTGGTGAACGCTTCTGTATGTAAAGCTAAATCTCCACATACAGCATTGCCTCTAGCCCAGAAAGTAAGCACCTTTGATATGGACAAAATTCAGATCGGTTCCCTGGGCAGCAAATCTTATCTGTTATGTAGGCTTACTGCAGGGTGGTGGCAGGAGAAACTGATTTGGGATATGGGAAGTTGGGATATGCAGAAATTAAGGGCTAGGCTCTGTTTAACATTTAGATTGAATCATGAACCAGACAGCACTGACTCCTCGTGCTGCATACTACTGTTCACAAAGTTGACTGAAAATAGTGTCGAATAGTGAAATAGCTCCAAATAAGCTTTTTTTTTTTTTTTTTTTCTGGATATTGTTGATCCTTGTGCTTGCAACTGCAAAATGCTTTTACTTTTCCAGGTTTAGTTTTGGTGCACTGAGCTGCTAATGCATTCAGCAAATGTATGCCTGTGGGACAAAACATTTTTTTTTTATATTCTCCAAGGCAACAAATGCAGGGAGCCACTCTTTAGCTGTGGTCATTTCTTCATTAACCACAGTTGGTGCGGTATTTACGGGAGTATTCAGGCAGTCACTGCGTTTGATTTCTGGCTCCACTCCCATATCTTGTGCAATCCTGGGGAGTTCCTTAACCTCCCAGCAGGTCATTTCTGCCCAAAGGTGGGTAGGATGACTCCTTCCAACCTCAAGGGGCAACGGGAGTCCAGCTTCACTGGTGTTTGGGAGGCACGGCGATATTTCAGTGGCAGTTGCAAAAGAGCTCCAAGTACCATAACTTTCTGTACAGTGGGGGCTGCTTTGTATCCAGTAGCCTAATGAGAGGACACGTGAACCAATACCAGCTAGTACAGAAACATCATGCTGGGGCACCTCAATGGCTAAAGTATCCAAGGTAGAAGGGTTTTGTTTATTTCTGAAAGAGATCTTTTTCTGATACTGAATGTCAAGCCCCAAATCTGCTTCTTTTGGAATGTGATAAATAACTTGGGTGGTTTTTATCGAGCGATTTCAAAGCGTTTCGTAAAAGTAGTTTCTGCCACCATTTTGTAGCCTCTCTCTGTCCCTTCTTTGTCAAACACTCTGCCTGGTAGGAGTCATCAGCTCGATCTGATATTGAGACAAAGCTCACATCACCTTTTCTCTCAGCTGAAGCAACTGTGCCCTGTGGGGACTTGCTTGGCCTCCCCAGGGTGTCTCCTCTGCCGGCCGCTCTGGATGATGGACTCAACTGAGCAGCGACCAGAGCGTCCCCGGGCTGCGTGAGGTGTGTATGAGAGTCAAAGCACTGTTTATGCGATTGAGCCTTCCCCTGATGTAAACATGTTATTTTGGAAAACTTGTTCCTCTTGGTTATTTTTAGGGATCACTAAAATGGAGCTGTGAACAGCAAGACAACTGGTGAGCTGAGACCTTTTGCTTAGTGTTGAACAGCTCACTCGTATTGCTCTTTCTTCCTCCTCCTCCAACCAGCTGCTTCTCTTGTACATCTGCTTCACTCTAACATGTACCGTTAACTCCTGAAGGAGGAAGACCAGTTTTTTCCCTCCATGCCTACAGATATGCCAGTCAGTGCGGCTGTAACCTTCATCTGAAGTTTCTAGTTGCAACAGAACAAGGCTACAAAATTAGCACAATACAGTAATTCAAGATGCGAGCATTAAGGCTGATTCATTAGATGCAAATAGTTTAATACCTGCTTCCAGAAGGGTGGTTTTATGCAGAGCTAACTTAAAAAAATGTTGTAAGCTGAGGATTGTTTCCGCTGTGCTACTGAACCTATTCTAGAGTCTATGAACCTTTTTCTTTTCTTTCAAAATGCATCGCTGGAAACGCTGAAAGTCGGCCTTGTCAATCTGTGTAGAGTTGCTGTTGCCCCTGAATTCTTTTTTTTCTTGGTTAAACTAGGATCTAAAGGTTTTTATTGCCTTACAAGGTATGCAGGGATGTTTTCAACTAAGAAATCAGAATTGGAAAAGGAAGGAAACAACTGTTTTGCTGATGAGTTTTATGTTTCCTGTTTAAAAGAGAGAGAAGTGTTTCAGGGGTCGCAGGTAAAACTGCTGGGGGGACTATGCCAGGGTTTTTTTAGGGCGAAGTGGTTTATTTCCTCCTTTTAAGGTGCTAGGAATGGGAATACTTTTGTGTAGTTATTCAAGAGTGCGAATGGCCCAAGTGTAGATAAAGCTCGGAAGTTTGGCTTTGGAGCCTTTCCCAACCGAAGACTGAGACAGGGCAGCACGGGTGTTTCAGAGATTTCTCAGCAGTTCTCACAGTGCTTACCCAGTCTGGTGGCGCTGGTGATGGAGATGGCCTTGTGGTTGCGCCCAGCATCCCTGGTACCACCTGAGCAGACCTTTGATGACAGAGGGATGAGGTGTGGGAGCAGAGCCGCGGCCACTGAAGGGGGGGTGGCCTTGCCAGAAGTGGCAGGAAGGCCAGGAAAAGGCTAAGAACAGACCTGTGCTATTGTGAATGTGGGTGTATAATTATTCTCAATTGCTTATTTTTATTTTGAATTGTCAAAAGGTTAATTATGGCTTGAGAACCTTGGCTGAACCTGATTTACAGCTGCCTGTAATTGTGTTGCAAATAAAAAAAAAAAAAAAAGAGAGAAAAAACCCACTAAAATAACGATGGATGTAGTTTGATCTTGCTTTTGTCACAGTTTCTCACATAAATCTCTTCAGTAATTTTCCCATTGTGACAGGGTTTATGGTGAAAAATAGAAGGTCTCTCATCTCCGTCGAAAATTATGCATCCTGCAGCGTAATTAATCTGGTTAAGAAACTAAGACTGGTTCATTCTGCGCTCCGTTCTCCCAGCAATTTCTGTCTTACACAGAAATCTCTGCAGTGAGAGCAATAAATTTGAAATGAATGACAGACACTAATTATTTGTGACCTCATTGTCATCTGCGGCGTTGAACTGGGTATAACTGATCCCAGTGTATGGACTGTAGATCTTTTTAGTCTCAAAATGTAAAATAAAGACAGCTTTAAAAATAGCAGCTCACCGGGCGTTGCCACTGCTGTTCCCTCTCTCCCCTCTGTGCCCGTCACTGTCTCAGAGCTGGCAGCCTGTTTGCAGTCCTTTGCCCTGAGACGAGTCACAGGGTTACGCTATCAGCAACGCTGCGGTACCCTGCCCCCAGTGCTTTCACAAGCCAGGGAAAAATGGGTGAAACGGGTGCTAGTTAGAGACATTGGTAGGGAACGCATATATAAGATGAGGACCGAGAAGTCTGCTGCGGGTTTTAAAATAAGAAGAAAATGGAAAGGCCCTCTCATCTGATCAGCCTTGGTTAAAACCCAGATATATGCTGGAAGTTGAACCAGAAGCACTTCTCCATCTGTCTCTTTCAGGTTTTACACTGCTCCCCATCACTGTAGGACCTGAACACCCAGCAGATAAAATTGATAGCAATTGTCTCTCTGCCGAGCAGCAGTATTTCCAGAAATGTATCCCTTTCCCTGTTCCAGTAGGTGAGACCTGCGGGAATGAATGCTCCTATGGGCTGTCCCTGGTTTTTGCTGAGCAGACACCCGAGCGGTAAGGCACAGATAACTTGTTCTTTGCTGACTCCCTATCTTTGGCAGCCTACCTACGCATCCTGTGGGAACACTGCTGTGGAGTATTCTTCTCCTCCATGTCCTCCCAGGTGTTGTTCCCATGTTTGGCATGCTGGAAGGCCTCTGAGGAGATGATTCTGCTCAGTGGTTCCAGCCTGTGGGACACCCCTTGGATGAGGGCCCGGAGGATGTGCTGGAAGGTGTGTCTTGTTCACCAGCAGCTTCTGCTTCAGCCAAATCTGGGGATGCTGTCTCCCATTGCCTGCCTCCCGGTCCCATCTCTTAACTCTGACCATTTTGAGAAGATACTGCTGAACTGGCATCCCTTTTCTGGTTTGTTTTTTGGTTGTTTTGTTTTGTTGTTTGGTTTTGGTGGTTTGGTTTGGTTTGGTTTGGTTTGGTTTTTTTCCACAAAAGGCTGACACAGATATGTGTGGATTTGGGTGTTAGCGAGTTACGATCTTGACTTAGGTAGTCTTGGGGCAAAGCATTCTGTTGAGGAGACATTTGCTAAAGTGACAGGTAATCCTTTGAGATGAAAAATGCCATGCAAATGTTGTCCCATGTGAGAAATATTGTGTCTAGCTAACCAACCGAGCGTTGAAGAACATTGCCTGTAATTGCTGAATTTAACACACACACATATAAAATATACTGTATTCATTGTTCCTAAGAACTTCTAGAGACAATTTAGTGCTTTTCTTGCAGAATGAAGCAATGTGATAGCATTCATTTAATTGCTGCTGCATATTGGTCAACGTTACTACATTGCTATAATAACTGTCAGTCAGACTAGGCTACAATTTGGGTAATGAATGGGGAAAAAACGTCACAGCAATATGTTCTGAGAGTAAGTCAGACGTATGATGACTCTTTCCTAGAGCAAGATAAGATTATCAGCAGGAAGAGGCAGAATATCAGATTTAGGAAAAAAGTATATGAAATAATTGTCGTTATGCATTATTTGGAAGGCTATCTAACTTATTCTTTCGTAAGAAAAGCAGCAAACAAAGTGCTTGAAGCTTCCTGCGGCTTGACCGTTTTATTCTCCTGTTACTTGTGCCATAAAGATACAAGTGTTTTGTTCTGTAAACTACAAGAACACATAGTATAAAGACTGAAGTTTTCAACTACTGGGATTAAATTGTTGCTTAAAGTCAAACGAGCATGCCACATCTTGGAGTCCCTTTCATCAAAGCAGGTCAGTTAACTTTATTACAGTCATCTTCAGTTTGCTTTGATGTAACATCAGCCCAGATGATTCCAGATGATCAGCAAATAATTTTCGACAGTGGAGTCATTCAAGGGCATAGACTTTATGAAGCGTCTAGTTGTCTGGATTCTTTAACTTCTAAAGTACCTAATTTGACTTCCTTTTAATAAGGCCTGCTTGTGCTTTTTGGGCTTGGTTGGTTTTTTTTTTTTGAGGGAACTGCTGACTTTTCTCTGAAACTGAGCCCCCTTTAAGACGCTGTATATTGGGCAAGTAAAGCAGAGGCACGCAGCACCACTGCTTGCTATTAGTGTCTTTTAAGTCTAAGACTGTATCATGCAGGAAGATTAGGCTGCTGTGTATTTCCTTTTGGGTGGGGAGAGATTTAGAGTCTCAGACACGTAATTTCTGTAATTAATTGAGCAAGGACTAGTTGTCACGCCAGGGATGGCAACATTAGGCCCTTATGTTCTATTTTTCCTAAAGGATGTAGTATTAAATACTAAAGCTGGTCAAAGTGCCAAAGAGCCCTCATCCTGAATTGGAACAAAAGGGACAAATGTTACAATTTCCGTCAAAATGAAGCTCCCTAAAATATTTTCAGAAATATTAAAAGTGCTTCACTTAGTCAGGTAAAAGAATTTCTCTTGTTTGAAACCACTAGCTGCAACACAACTCTGGAAGAGTTTTAGTCGTGTTTCAACTGAAACTATGACTCTCTCGTTCTCCACTTTTCTTATAGAAAATTGTTTCATTAGAAAATTCAAGTAGTCCTTCTTAAATACGCCAAATATCACGATATCACATTTTTTCCTTGCAGCTTGCTCCTTTGCCATGACCCAATTGGAGACATGATTATATCAGTTCCTAATTGTGACCCTCCCTTGTGCTAGTTTCCCCTTGTCCCTGCCGAATGCAGGAGTATAGTACCCAGCTTCAGGTTGATCACTGATGCTAACCCAGTTGCTTTATGATGATTGCTGCGAGCAAGAATGGAAGGTTCTCAGACATTTTTGAACCGGTTTTAGTGGAAGAAAGATTCATAAGGTACATTTCTACAAAGAAATGTGAGCAATAAAGAAGAGTACTTTGTGATGTATACAGTAAATCTGTTAGTTGGCGGGGGGGGAAATACTGGTTTTCAAGAGATCACAGGCTAAGATTAATCATTGAGAGTAGGAATCATTGGTGTGTTTGTGCATTAAAAACAAACTGTAGGCATCACAATATTTGTAATAATTATAACAGAACCTGTCAGGACTGCACTGAGGGGTAGCAACCAGTGTCATAAGTCCTATCCAGACTCAGCGCGCTCAGTTGTGATTCTTAGTAAGCAGCAATTGAACACACAGTGCTGTGTTTTGGATTTGTCTCCGAGTGAATTGCTACCGATATAAGTCAGCGGGAAGTTTTGACTCATGAGCTAGCTCCGTTTGGCCAAAAGTCTGGACAGCAGAGACACTTACCTGAAAAAAGAGAAGTCAGGTTTTCAGCTGGGCAGAGATTCGTGTGGCCAGCCAAAGGTCACAAGACAGACTCTTACCCCCTCTACCTCTGCACAGAGGAGGAGCGTGGCTGAGCCAGGGATGCAAAGGCTTTCTAAATACTTCTGCGCATACCTCAAGAGAGTTTCATGAATTCAGGAATAACATGAGACATGAATGAAAACTATATAGGTATTTGAAACTGTTATAATAATCTTTGGAAAGCTTTAGCTTACTTTTTTGCAGTTGTTGCGTTAGGTCCAAATTCTTTGGGATTTAGTGGCTTGTGCTGGTGACTCCTTGTGATTTATTTTTTTTTGTAAGTGGGAAGGTGGTTAGCAGGAATAGGTGCTCTGCCGTCCTGCTGGGGCTCAACTCGGTCCAGCTGAACTGATTTCTTTCATTCTCCTTGTACGTTTTGAGACAGGACAAGTGCACTTTCCTGTTTGTCCTCTGGGTTTGTTCCATACCTTACTAGAGGAAAACGTGTTTGGGAGAGGAAGACAACACAGCTGGCCTGGAAGGAAGAGAAGTCATTAAACAGCGGGAGGGCTCTGTTTTGCCAAATGTTGGGGGATAAGTCATCCAAGGTGGTCCGAGATCCTAGTTTGGCAGTGTGACTGACTGAAGAAGAGAGCTGGGTACCGATACCACGTTCCCTTGCCTTGAGCATACCTTTCATTTTTCCTGGCATTTTGTTTCGCTTACAGCTTTGAAGAAGTTCATTATTGATGAAGCATCAGTATCAGTCCCAGTAGCTTGGTGCTTTCGTCTTTTCTCTCTGTGTACCCGTAATACAATACCTTAGAAAAAGATGCTGTTTTGAAGCTTCATCTCTGCTTTCTCCTCACGGGTGCACGGCCTGTGGGGTTTCTGCTTGTGCCTCTCTTCGATCTCCCTTGCTAGTGAGACCTGGAGCTCACCTCCCCCCCACGCCTATAATGAGACCATGGCTGCACGAGCCTCTTGTTTTCCCTTCTTTTCAACAACTCGCTAGGCTTGGACGCTCGGAGCTGTCTGAATTTTTCAAAAGCTTGGCCATGCCAAGAATGTTTTTCTGTAGGGCGTCCTTTTTTCCCTCTTCTGCCCTCCCTCCCCCTGCTAAGAGTCATGATTCACTCTGAGGCAGTTGAGCGTTTCAGTGCATGATGATGAGGAACACGAAGAAGACATCAAAGACAAAGACACAAACACAAACAAGTTCCGTCCTGACTTGGGATCACTGATTGCAGTATGAAGGATGAATTTCTGTAGGCAACGTCTGAAATTCAGTACCAAATTTTGCAAGTACTGCGGGTACTCAGTCCTTCTATATTCAGACGATTTGTAGTGTTGCTCTTAACCTTAGCGCAGGGTTTTCTCATAAGCACCTACAGCAGAAAATGCTAACTTTACTCTTTCAGACCACTAACGAACCACTGTCTCTCTGTTCTGTCCTGTAATTAAGCAGAGATGACGATGACGAAGCAATAACAAGCGAGGACAGTGTTGGCAGTGAGGTGCAAGAGACATTCCTTCGTGAGGGACTAAACTGTCCCAGACCTTATTGTGGCTCAGAGAAGCCAGTCCCAGCTTTGTACTGCCTTGCGTGTTTGTTCCTAGCAAATGTTGACAGTTTCTTTCTGTCTTTCTCTTTAATTATATAGTTGAAATAATGACATTTTCCTCTTGAAAAATTCTTAATTTGAAAAATGTTGAGCAGGTCAAACTCTAATTGTTTTGCTCGGTGTTGAAAATGATTTGGAGGATATTTGCACATTTCTGTATGGTATCCCCACGACTATTATAAATAACTTTTTTGCTTATAATGACTTGTTGATAGTAGGCCTTTTGGAAAGGAAAGCTTTGACATTAAACACAGGATATTTGAAGAGCTTATTTATGAGAATTCAGCACCAAGTTAAATGCCTGTTGCCATGGAAGAAGTTCTGGGCGATGTGATCATATGGGCATTTTTTATGCTAGTTTAGTTTTGTTTTACATGTAGTTTTGAGTTGAGCAGTGCTATACCAGTGAATGAAACCTTTGAAACACATTGTTGACGGGCTAATATCTCATCCCTAAGTGTGTCCAGACTTTCTGATCCTATAAACTGTATAGAGCTGAGTATCCTACGTAATATACATATTTCGTTTGTCAGAGATCTGAAGGGCAGAGGATATCCAGAGTAATTCCCAGGTGAGAGAGATGGTGTCAGCTCCTTAATAGTTTTAGCACATCTTTGTGGGAACAGGCCGGGCAAGGTGTACAGCTGAGTCCAAATGACCCATCTATTGACTCACATAGTGGTGGTAGGTTTACCCTGTACTTCCCAGCCAGGAGCAGCTGGTGACCAGTCGCATAGCTGTATTCCCAGCATGGGAACCAAACCTGAACCATTCAAGAGCTGCAGGTGACCTCAGAGCCACAGAGCACGTGCCTCTGCTCCAACACTTATTCCAGAACTGCCATTAATATGGGGTTAAACTGGCAGATCTCCATGTGGTAGAAATTCAACATTATCTCCCTTGAATGGAGCTGTAATGGGCTATGTTGGGAAAGGGCCTGGTCTCCAGTTTGTATGAGGAAAGTTTACCTTTTCTCCTCATACTCCTTTTCCATCTCTCCTGAGTATTTGAGCTTCCGTTGGACTTCACGAGGGGATTTAGTATGTACAGTGTTTAGTGATGGTATCTTTCAGTTGAACACCGTTAGCAGTTGAGGGCACCTAACCCACATGGCGGGCTATTATGGGAAGTGGTAAATTTTAGTAAGAGGTCCCTAAGACCTCTTAATCTGAATGTGTTCTGATTTTGTACTTTTCAAATGCAGACATAGTGAGTTGAAATTAAATCTCTTAAGGACAATGAGGCATTTTGGAATGTTTGGAATCACGTTTCCTGTTTCCAGGGATTTATATAGGAAAAGGGAGAAGCCGTGAAAGATGCTAATTGATTCTTTATAGTTTGCTTATTAATAATTACACACTGATACTACAAGATGGGCTCTGGCTGAAAAGCTGAGGATAATTTCCACAGAGCCATGAGGGTTCCGGAGCCGAGTTTCATGGGAGTTCAGATCTTGTTTGTCTAAAAACATTCTGTGGTCACAGAAGAGGTCAGATCCATTTCATTTATATTAATAATTTGATTTTGGTTTTCGTCTTTTTCATTTAGGTCTGGCAAAGCCTATGGGATTAGTTGAAGGTCCAGGAGGCTTGGGCCAGGGGGGAATGGCTGCGACCCTGAGAGACGATAGCCATGAATCAGAGACTAAGTATGAAGAATATGGTTACAACGCCCAACTCAGTGACAGAATATCACTGGACAGGTCCATCCCTGACTACAGACCAAAAAAGTAAGTTGAATTCCACATTATTATTGCAAGTGATTGATTGTTGTGCTGTTGACCCGTGGTGGCGTTCTTATTTTCACATCCCTTCCTGGTTAGAGTATGACAGCAGTTAGTCGTACATACACCCCTGAGTTTAATGAAAATTAAAAAGACCAACTGCCCTCTCAAGCATGGAGTGTCATGTTAAATGCCGAGCTAATTCTGTGAGTAATGCATTACACATTCAAGGCCTCAGATCAAAAAGGACATCAGGATGTTGGTGATGGTTCAGGTGGGTTTGGTTCACTTAGAAAAAGCCAGGTAGCGCAAGCCAAGCCCACCGTCAGAGGTGGGAGCCTTAGTCTGTGCTCCTCATGGTCACATGCAATGGAAGGTGGGGCAGTGACAATAAACCCTTTGTAGACACTGGTCACTTAAAAAAAAAAACATCAAATCA
Source organism: Vanellus vanellus (assembly GCF_965231255.1). Lineage (NCBI taxonomy): Eukaryota > Metazoa > Chordata > Aves > Charadriiformes > Charadriidae > Vanellus > Vanellus vanellus. The sequence goes on from NC_138921.1 coordinate 9,716,662, forward strand.
ACTGCCTTTTCTTTAATTGCATTTGATGTTCTTAGAATTGTGTAGTCGGGGTTTGCAATGTGCTGAAACATGGACTAAGTGTAATCCATCAGGGTCCTATAATTGCAAGAAGATTTTTTTTTTTCTTTGGAGTGTGTGTTTATTTTTATTCTAGTGGTATAGTCTTCACATGCCTCCTCTATGTGTGACGTTGCAATTATATGTTTAATATTTGTACTGATTTATTGTATTTTGTATTAAACACCTTTCAAATCTTTCATATTTATGGAGTTATGTATCTTCCGGATGAGACATCCACACTGTCATCCTTCGAATGACAATCAGTAATGTCTTAATGCAGAGGAGATCAGCAGCAATGCCTAGTTACTCTCAGGAGGCAGAATTGAAAAGAATACTTAATTAATTTCTAATAATAATCTTCTGTTTTAAAAGACCCACTGGGACTCCTAGGCAGAACTGAAAGTTAAATAAAAAAGTATCATATTAAGTGGTGAGAAAAGTTTAGCCAGGCAAAACAGCTGTGCTATGTGAGTAGATTGCAATTGAATTAGGTTTTTAGGCAGTTCAAGCTGCCAAAAACAAAATCCAGCAAAACAAAACTTCAGCTTAACTACAAATTTCATTAGCTGTGTTACATATTAATCTAATCTCTGAAGTATTGACTCAGCATTTGTTTTCTCAGACACTTGCTATACAAAAGAAAACCTAGATAAAAGAAGTGGCAAAGGGAAAAAAATCTACTGCTTTGATATCACGTTTGGTGCAAGTATACTGACTTATCCAATGGTTTCATCTCTCCATCTCTCTTGATTTATCATAAAAATCCGTCATGGAATTATTCGGGGAAAAAAGTGGTCTGTAGTTACGCAAGTATTTGAGTTGTGCTTCAGATTTGGTCCAAAGACTCTTAAAATCAGCATGAAGTTTTTCAAATGAAAGACAGTGAAGATTGACCTGGGCCGTTGTTAGCTGCTGTGGTCACCTGGACAATAAATGAGAAGGCTCTACGAGGAAATACAAAAGCGAAGGTGGCTGAGCTGGAATTGAGCTCAGCAGCTGTCAGAAGCATGAGAGCATTTGCAATGCAGTGATGTTTCACTTCAGATTAAACTCTTCCAGTTTTACTCGGCGTCTTTGATGAGTCACTCAGATAAGCTTTTTGACATGCTCATTTTGGGAATCTCATAAGGCCATGCTGCATGATTAACTGTCTGAGTTACTGGGAGAACTGTCTCCCTTGTGCTGTTTTGACACTTTTGCGGTGGTTCTGGTTAGGTCTAGATGCTGGAATTGAAGCACTTGTCTCTAGATACTTATGAGTCACAGGAAAACTCTTCAGACTGAATTTGCTGTGAAAAATGAGTGAAAGTTTGGAGAAGGTAGGAGCTCTTCCTATATGAAGAGTTTTAGCCGCTTGTATCAAAGGAGCTTTTGGCAGCCATTTAGTTGCCATTTTCTATCAGAAATTTCTGCTGTCCGCACGAGCGGTATATTTTGTCTCTGACCTCTTCAAATGCACAGCTACTTATGTACGGGCTCTCTTGGGAGCGCTCACTCTAACGCTGAGAGGCACTTTTCACTCCTGATCCTGTCAACCTCTTTGTCCCCACCACATGGTACCACATCTGAATGCTTACCTCACAGGTGATAGTTGTGCATCGTGGCCATAAGGCGGAGCTGAGCTTGAATTTTGTTTGGTTTAGACACTCTGCTCTAATTATACGTTGGAGAGAACTAAACCACTGAATCTTGGAGATAGTCTTTGGGAAAACCGCTCTTGTTTTGTCCAGCTTTGTATGCTGACTTGCTCAATGATCTCATCTCTCTGTCTCTTGACAATATCTCTCATCGCCGAGCCCTTCTCAGTCTGCTTGTGATTTATATTCAGGTCATTGCCAGAACTTTTGATTTTTAAAGAGGGACGACTTCTCGTTTTTAAATTGAGAAGCACGGTAGAATCAATGTCCAAGGCCACGTGCAAAGTCTACGGCCAGTCTGTGAATAAAACCATTCATCTGGATTTGCATTCCCAAAGTATTAAACCACACTTTCTCCCCATTCTGGCTTCCATTTAAAATGTTCAGATCTACATATTTGCACACGCCGGTAGGTATTAAAGATATGAACCTGGAGAATTTACTCTCAAGTCTGCATTGCATAGACAAAATTTATGAAAGTAAACATGATTTCACTACGCAAATGTGGGACTTATCTGTTCCAGGCTTAGTCTTCTTTTAAAAGAAATTTGATCAGAGTTATTATCTTTTAGCTCATTTTATCTTTGAACTCCCCCCATACTGATGTCCAGTATTTTATTCTGGTAGAATGAGCCTCTTGTTCCGTCTACTAGCATAGCTTCAGTAAACATTCAGCAGTTTAATTGCTTTTCAGGAGGCATTTTTATCCCCACGCAGCAAATAAAAAAAAAAAAAAAAGTTACACTAAAGAGGTGTACAGTCAGACGGCGTGACTGTGAAGGCTCCTAAATCGGAGTCACCTCCGTGTCCTTTCACTGCGGTAAAGTCTGCAAGCCTGGGTGGCTCGTCCGGCTCTCGCGATGGTTTTCCCGTATACTCGCACTGTGTTCTGCTTTCCTGCCTGCTGCTGCCAGTGCAGATAGTCCTTTTCACTCAGAAGCCTTTTCTTTAAGATAGGAATCACTAAGTCGGTGCAGGAGACAACAGCAGATTTTATGCATGTTGTGTTTGTGTGCCAAATGGAAGCGATGACAGTAAATAGCTTGCTTGCGATTACAATTCACACAATAATTACAAAATTACAGTTTGATCCTAGCGTGGTGTAATAAATACGTCTCCGCTTTTTCTTTTCTGATATTGCACCTCCCACAGCTTGAATGCCTGCCCTGTCTCTGTGTAGAAAGCAGACGACCCTGGGGAAACAGTTCAAAAACATACTGTGAATTGATATCTCAAGCTGTGTTTAGTTTCAAGAGACAAGTCATACAGAGAAGTTGCAATTTTGTTTTATAAAACAATGCAAAGCCTCCCCAGCAGTTTGTAACTTTATTCCGTGTGACCTTGGACACTGTTTTCATTTCTTGTTGGATTTCACCTAAATCAAACAGGCTGATTTTAGAGTTGTGTTGATGATCTTTTCATAACGTATTCTGTCTTAATGGTGACTTTTGCCTTGAAGCGGCTGAGTACAGTGCAGCTGAGTGCTCTGAGAAGATGCGAGGACCGAGTAGTGGGAATGAAATGTGTTTGAGTTCAACGTCAAGCAGAATATTCAGGATTTATTATGATTGATTGATGAGAAATGTTCAGCTGATCATCCTAGTATTGGAGCGACCTGAGACTTTGCTTCACATACTCAGTGGAAAGTGGTCGATATCTTGTTGTCTGTTAAAATACATGAAAATAACTCTAAAATAGTGGTCTGGATAGTACTCTTGTTAACTGTCTGAATTCTAGAGGACATTTTTCAGCACTTACGAAATCTACATTAACGCCGAAAGAATTTTGCTGGATTATTTTTGTTACAAGGGAGTTCATAATGCTTGCGATGGAATTATTTTCATCCCCTGTCATACAGGCGCCTATCAAGCTTGAAAAACGTTTCTCAAGTTAAGGGCGAGCCGCAAGAAGGAAGGGGCAAGGAAAGTAGCACGGGTCTCTGCACGTCCCTGCTGCAGCCCCATCTTTGCTCCCCGGCGTGCTGAAGTTTTTCAAGGGCTGTACCACCGTGGGAAATATGTTGCAGAGAGCTCGGGATGTTTAATGTCCTGATCTCGCAGGACATTAGTATTAGCAGGACTGTCTAGCCCTCACTAACACACGCTATTCCTTCTCTGCAGCGGAAGAAAGAGAAGCTTCTCTTGTAAGGAACAGGTTACTTTTCCCTTGGAAGCACGCGGCTAAGCTGGAACCTGCTCTGTGGTCCTCTGGGGAAAGTGTTATTTAATGGTGAAGTATTATTGGATTAATTTCCATTTATGATGCTCTATATTCAAAATGAGGGTTGTGATCACATGAACTCCAGTGCTTAGTGGAGATAAATCCAGTGCTGGCCAATGACCCTTATGTATAAGCGCGGGAAAGCAAAAGCACGTGTATTTCTATCAGTTATCTCCACCAATAGGTGTAGATGTAGAGCAGCCTTGAATCCTGCCCACGGGAATGCTGTGAAATCTGCTGGGCTGTGTGCGTACTGTAATGTCAGGGGGCCAATGTTTGACTGAATAGTCAAAAATGGTTCTGGAGCAGCACAGCGAGGAGTCTGATAGAGATCCCACGCTTTGGAACGGAAGTGCCCAGAGTCAGCCGCCTAAACCCCTCATTTAGTCAAATAGTCATTTGTCTTCAAGTGGCTGAATTTGTTCGGGGTACTGAAAGTAGAGAAGGAGAGCAGGTGAAGCTGGGACACGCTTCGGGCACGGCAGCAGCCATCCGTCTGCCCTTTTGGGGCAATAACAGCCTTCGCTGCTGCCAGCTGTAGCACAAAATATAACTCAGGGGAACAAAGGATCAGACTCAAATCTTTTCCCAACTGTACGTGAAGCCAGAGGTGCTACAGTCCCGTCTGACAGTAGATTTTGACTTTATCGAAGATGAAGAATGCAGAAAAAGTCAAAGCTTTGGGGAATTTCATTCAAAGGCGGGGGGAAAGGCTCCCAAACTTAACAAAAGCTGTTTGTTTTACAGTGTGGCATCCTGGAAAATTGGGAAGTGTCGACTAACCAGATGCTTACAAACATAAGCGTCGTCTCTCAGGATAACATCAATTCCCCTGTTCTTTCTGGTGCACAGGCTGGATGGCAAGGGGTTGAATTAAACAGGTTGAACACCTGTAAATCTGGCATTTTCTAACTTTCTATCACTTGACTTTGCAACTTAAATAACTTCTGGGGTTTCTTTGCATGCAGGACACGTCCACACATACGCACACATGCGCTTGTCAAAACCACTTGCTGTGATGCATTATGCATACTTTTGAGAAAAGTTAATATGATCCCGGAGCTTCCATGAGGGCTAAATTGGCTTTTACAAGAAATTGTCACCGCTTGGTGAGGATCTTTAATTTAACCGATCTTTTTTGTGCAACTTGATGCCGAGTGCATTGTGGCAGTTCAGTGATAACAATAATACTAATATATGGATTCGGTCTGCCGGCTCTATCAGCCAAAGAAGATATTTCTTTGTGTTATGGTCATGGATGTTTGTATTGAGAAAATTCAGCCCTAAAGAACAAACTTATTAATGCTGAGGCAACTGAAGTCTTTAGCCATAAAAAGCAGAGGAATCAAGGTCTCGAGGAAATTACTTTCATTTATTCAGGTCTTTTATAGAGGCGAGCATTTTCGTTGCTTGCTATAGACATTTCACAATAGCAAAGGAATTGCATCTCTAGGGCTCTGAAGTGTAATTAATGGTTCACTCCGCTCTATACCTAAGGAAAAGCTTTTTTAATTACCTATCAAAAAGGATTCTGGAATTGATCAAATAGTGCTATCAAGGGGGCAGACTTGGTAAATAGACCTCTGATTTGTTCATTCAAGGGTTTAATAACAGTAGCTAGTATGAGGCCAGCGGCTAGAAAACTGCCTTTCTGTCCTTCAGTGGCCGGTGAGCTCAAACCTTCGGAGAACGCGGGGAGCTCACCTTTCATTTTGACCCTTTCTTTTGGCAGTAGAGCTCTGTGGACTCATTGTGATTTTTTTTTTTTAATTTTTTTTTTTTAATTTTTTTGAGGCATCAGACAGCAGCTCTCTCGAGCTGAATCATATGTGTGTTTGCAAGTTCTCTGTCGGGAGAGGAGGATCAGCGGTCCGGTCCAGCGGCCCCTGCCCGAGGCTGTTGGAGCGGGCAGAGTGGTGGACATCCCTGCGGGAGCGGGGCAGGAAGGCAGATGGCTTTCAAAGAGCATCAGCTTTTGGATCAGTGGGTTGAAGAGGGCTAGACCTGGAGTTATTTGATTTTCTCCACCTCTGCAGCTTGCTCTGCCTCCTGACCCGCTTCTCAAATCCTCTGGGGACGCTGGGTATTCTTTGCACCGCTTAGAAAAATGGCACAAGAGTCTCCAAATTGAAACGGACCCTTGGGATTCTTCCCAGGGTAACCAGAGTGCGACATAATGGGCCCTTTTGCAAGGAACATTTGAACTGGAACAGATCCAGTGCTGTTCAGGAACCAGAATTTCTGATGAGCAGAAAATGGAAACCAAAAAAAAAAAAAACAAACCTAAAAATATTTTATGTCAGGCTGAACATCTTCTGTGAAATGATTATTTAAACAAAGTATTTAGACCAACAAAACATTTAATTTCCCATGAAAAAGTTTCATTTTAAAATAATGAATTTTCTATCACTAGCTTCTACCGAGACTTTCAGATTAATATCAGGTCATGGTAAAGTGAAACATTAGTTGAAATTAAGCGTTTCATTTTTCAGCTGACAGTGTTTCACAGTCACACTACGGGCACAATATTTTGATTTCAATTAAGGCTTCTTTTTTGGTAGGATACTTTCTGGCACTTTTTTTTGTAGTTGCACCCACTCTCAATAAATCTAAAAATCCATGCTAAAATTCTGAAAAACCCGTTTGCGCCACTCTGATTGCACATATGACGTAAGTTAAAGCAGGGAGAAGGAAAAGCAGAGATGGAAAATGGAGCAGACGGAACTACCTCTGGGCAACAGACTGGGATGGTTTATTGGAGGGAAAGTAAGTAAGAGATGAAACTAACTGAAGGGTTTCAATTAAACCCCAAATCAATATCCGGATGAGGATGTTGAAGAGTGCAAAGGGGGGGTGTGTGCGTGCACGTGCCCTGGGACGTGCATAGTTCTCGGCCAGCTCTGCCCCGTTGCTCAGGCTGGACATTTTCCTCGGGTGTGAGTTCCCTACAAAGAGCAGAGGCGCCTTTGCGCGCACGCTGTGTATGCACCGTTGGCCATACGGCTTCACAGAGACGTACTCCAGTTTGAGCCAACTTTCCATCTTGCCCGGGAGCAGAAGGAACTGGTGTGGACTGGGTAGGTCCCTGTGCTGCTTGCTCTGCGGAGAGCTGGGCTCTGCCCAGCTACTGCACAGTGGTTTGTGTTGTCATTCTGACTCAGCTCAGTTGGGATCCTCGTTGACAAGCTAAATGGGCTCATACCTCTGGGCCAGTTGGGCTTATTTGTGTATTCCTGTATATGCCGAAGGCTTATCACTACATTTTGGGAAGCGTTCCCCATTTGCCTGTAAAGGGCTCGGACTGGAACTGTGAAAAGCCCACAAAGGAAGGGAAAAATCACCTGCTCCTCTGTCTAGGAAGGGAAACTCCCCGTGGATGGTAGGTACCGCCAGCCAACCCCCGTGCTCTACAGCCAGTGCTCAGTGTTTGCGCTGTACCTCTGTAGTTGTCACCGAGACTTGTAGTCGTGACTCGACCCTGTTTATGAAGGTTCTGTAGGTCTTCTCCGTAGCCTCTGCTGGAGCTCTGCTCGCTGCGCATAAATAATGAGATATTAATTGGAATGTGGGCTCAAACCTTTGTCTCCAAAAATCCCAGGTCACCACTAGGTCTTTGAATATTTAATTAGTTATATAATGTTAAATTGCTCCAATGAGAAAACTGACTAAGGAATAAATTAACACTGTGATCGTGTTTCCCAATAATAATAAGAAAAATTACTGAGAAACTTTCCAACCAGTTTTTAACGCCGTCTGGTCATCAGGAAGGTTCTCAGACTGCTCTTGCTTGATCAACAGCAGTAGGGTATGACCGTGAGGTGGGACCGTGAGACTGCCCAGGTTGCACTGCGGTAATACTGTGCCTTCTGCCCGGTTGTACCTGGGGGTTGGTGACCCCGTAGGCTTCGGGGAGAAAGTACCAGAGTTTTTTGCAGGACATGGCTCCTAAGCAGAGACGCCCCATGAGCCGTACTCCGTGCTGTCTCCACAGTAGCTGGACACGTGGCAATATTTTGCAGTTACTTCTGATATTCGATAGTTTTCTCTGGCTTTTCCCATTAGATAAGTTATTGATTCCCTTTTGTTTAGTGCTAGCTAGGCTTTCCAATTAAGTAGTGACTTTAATTATACCACAAAGCATATAACATAGATCTTGATTATTAACATTGGCTCATGGGATAAGAAAAGGAGGACCAGCAAGGTTAAATTAAACAGAATCGTAAAAATGAGCAACCTTTTCCAAAAACCCACCTTGTGTTCAAATGCAGCAATTTTCCTCTTGTTACGTTTTTGCAGTGTCTTTGTGTATACTAATTGTTGAAGACAAGTTCTGCAGGAGTGTCAGCACTAATAAATGTAGATTTAGTGAAGGCTGAATTTGATTAACTAGGGAGCATGAAAAATAACTGATTGCAATGTTGTGTTTAAATGCAGTAAGACTGGAAGCCGTTCCCCGCGGTTTGTCTGCACCAGAATGTGCTCTGGAATGCATGAATAGTTTACCTAAGGTGGGTTGCATGCCGTTGACTGAAAATTAGACGTCTAATTTGAGGTGATCAACTTGGCTGCTTATTTTCACAGCAGAAGGAGTATTTCCTCCTTAAGAAGAGCGGTGGTGGGGTGCTGTCTTCAAATTGCGTATGCTATTCTTTCACAGGTAAATATATACCTGCAGTGGGGAAGCAGTGCTGAGAGGCGGCCGGGACTTGCCGCTGGCTGCAGCTGTGTGGTGGCATTTTAACGTTTCTTTCATTTCCCTCCCCTGGGCCCATGGCTGATTGTTGCCCGCTATCGCTTCCAGGGAGAAAAGGGTATTCCTGTAAATTTCTGAACTGTCATGTTATGTTACACTCCATGATATCACATTACAGGATAAAAAGAAATAACAGAACAAGTCAGGCAATGAATTCAGGGTGGTATTTCATTTCCTTTTATGTTTCCTTACATGTATCTCTGGTACACTACACTTGAAATCCTTCTTACAGCTGTCCTGGTTTGAAGGAGGTCTTCTAATGGTTTGAGGTGATGTTCCCCTTTTCTTTCATAAAATGTGCACGCAAATTTAGTTCTGCTAACAATGTGAGATATGTTATTATCTCCGAACGCCTTCCCGCTGTAACTTTAAAAATAAGCTAGTTTTGGTTCCTATTTTATTTGGATAGGTTTCGTAGTATAAGAAAGTCAAGGTTTCAGGTCAAGTAACATAAAGGTTTTTTAGTTGTTGTTGTTTGTGTCTTTGTGATAAAAACATGAACAGGCCAAAATGTCAGACAATTTACTCTTCTGTCTGAAATAAAACTGAATTGTGAACTCCAGGTTGATGCAGTGTTTCATTTTAATAGTGTCAGTTCTTGCTTGTTTTGCCCATGTCTCCTGTTTTGAGTGAATTTAGTGCTAATAAAAGTGAGAGACTCTTTAAACTAGCCAGAGCCAGAAGCACCTGACAGTTGCAGGCTGGCAAATGTCAGCTCCCTGTCCTGGTTAGCTTGATCTAGATGCTTCCCAAGGTTTTGTTTCTCTGAAACAGCACCTGCCAGTTAAGTCGTTTGATAGTTTTACGATGTTGAAGTACGGGGCCTGTATTTTCTGGTCCTCCAGCTTTCTGGAGGCTTCTTGGCTCCTGTTGTATTGCTTCCAAACCTTCTGCTGTGGTCTCAAAACCAAACCGTAGTCAAAGCAGGTCACCTTGCTGGATGCAGCTTCAAAGGAGGTCCAGGGGCAGTTGCTTCCCATGCAGTCTGTGCACTCTTTTCTCTAAATTTCTACCAAACTGGCTGGCTGACTTACTAAGAAATAGTTGTGGAGCTGAGTATGTGCGATTTTGGCCTGTATCCTTTTGGCCACAGGAAATCCTGCAGGAGCTGAATGTTCCCACCTGGAGACTTCTCTTGAAATATGGTGCAAGCCCTGAGGAGCAGGAGCTCCAGGCCTGTGCCTTGATGCCTCCCGTGTTGTCTCTATTTCTTGGCCGTCCAGACGCATTTAAATAACCCTTGTGAAGCGAGCGTCAGGCAGGACGTGTTACTAAGCCTCAGGACCGCAAGGTGGTGAAAAACCCGCTCTGTGTATAGCAGAAGGAGATCAGGGTGTCAAATGTGGTGTAAAATCAGATTCCCGATCTCTGTGGTTCCTGGTGATTCTGTGCGTTGAGAGGAATAGTCTTGTGAGCGCTGGGGAAAATCAACTGGGAAATTTCATTTTTCACACAAAACATGTCATGGGGCTTTTAACTAGCTGACGTATTGTAAAGGCAGGGCCACTGAGGAAACACGCGGCACGCTCCGCGTTTCCAGTATATCTTTTTTCATTCAGTGTGCAAGTGAATGGCCTGTCTTAGATGAGTAGCCTAAGTCCATAATTAATGAATATTTGAGGTAAAGTTACTCTTTGCAAAGAAACTTGGTATGGGCTGCAATGTATTAGGTTAAGAATCCTCTATACATTATTGTGACCGCCTCTGGTGTGTAGATTAGCGCATACATGAAAATAACACTTGGAAAATACTCCAAATCGGTGTTTCTTATCTCCCCTCCCCAGAAAGAAAGCCGGAAGGCCCTTGCTCAGCAGAAGGTTAATAGCAGTGACAGAAGAGGAGCCAACATTATTCTCTGTTTTCTGTAAAGATGTATAATATAGCTGATACCTTGTGTTGGGATCACTTAAGCAACGACAAGAAGCCATTCAATGGAGGAGAAGGGCAGAGCACAGAGACACATCTCTCCTTATATGCCTGAATTAAACAGAGAAAATGAGGACAATTGTTAGAACACAGGAAGTTCCGGAAAAACTTCTTTACGGTGAGGGTGACAGAGCACTGGCACAGGCTGCCCAGGGAGGGGGTGGAGTCCCCTTCTCTGGAGATTTTCGAGACCCGCCTGGATGCAGTCCCGAATGATGTGCTCCGGGCAATCCTGCTTTAGCAGGGGAGTGGGCTGGATGATGTCTAGAGGTCCCTTCCAACTCTGAAACTCCGCGATTCCATGATTGTTAGGCAGACATCAGGAAAAATCCCAATCCCCTTGGTCTGAGAAGTGCGCCTACAGTTTTTGGTGGTGGTGGTGTGGCAGGATTTAGCAGTGAGGCATTAGGCAGGGGATTTCATCTCTCTGTATTGCCTATGCGCAACGCTCCCTGTTTCTCAGCTTCTGGAAACGAAGCCCTCTGGAGCTGTATCTTACCTGTGTGAGGTACCTTCAGGTTGTCGAACAGTTTCTTAATTAGTTTATTTTCTTCTTTGCTCCAAGGGATGAGTATATTATTTATTCTACGCTCCCAGACTTTTGTTAGTCTGCATTTATGCATTTTGTCTTCAGAATGACCTAGCACTGGGCTAGCCTCTGGGGTAGGATGAAACACACCTCCCTGGCAGAGGCGGTAGTTCAGACTTGACTAATGGTAGAATATTAATAGCAGCAATAATAATTAAAACAGTGCACTAAAATACCCGTGGGTGCTGTTGCGAAGTTAGACTGTACCCCTAAAATTCCAGAGGAAAGGCATAAATTTTAGTTATTTCCATGCCCAAAGTGAACAGTTGTCTCATTCAGCAGCTACAGTAAGCTTTCATCCCCTCCGTGGATGTTTCATTAGGACACAGTTCTCCCAGAGGGTCATGGTGCAGTTTACATTAAACTCAAGATAAAAATGACATTGAAGCTTTGCTCCTGTATTTTCTGCACTGCCTGAAAACAAATGCTTGCCCCGCAGCGAGTTCATCAGCTTGTTGCCTTGGTGTTATTAACCCACGTGTACCCGAGAGGTGGGGAATTTGTGATCTGTTGGCTCCTGGAGGAGCCCTCGATTCCTTTGCCTGACAGATCTGGGAGTCTCTGGAAGCAGTGGGGGGCAGAAGTTTCCCTACGTAGAGGTTTGAGCAAATAGTCTGGATGAAACAGGTTGAATGTGTCTGGCTGTAGATGAGGGATGAAGAAGGGCATGGTCGTGTTCACAGCTTCAGTCCGCTGGGCAGACAGTTAATGGGAATAACCTGTTCCCCCAGTGCAGAGCACTCGCTTCCAGGTTTCTTTCTGATGGCAGATTAATTTAAATCTGCAAACACTGAGGATGTGACTTCAAAATGTCTGTGGGCAAGTAGGAAAAAACACCAAACAACACAGAGTGAAGGAGGAGATGGTTCTCAGCAGGCAGATTTGGGCACGCGCTTTTTGCGTGAATGTTGAAGTGCTGCAGTGGCCGTAGCTTCTGAGAGGCAGGAAAAGACTGGCTGCGCCCTTGGCTCGCTCAAATTCACAACCATACTTCAGCGCGCTGCCTGGTCTAGGACGTGTGCCTAATTTCTGTCAACCTGAGTGAAGAGTAAGCATATGCTGACCTGCTTTTCTGAATTAGGGTAAGAGCTCATAAATATAAAAAAATCCCCATACATCGAAGTGTTTTGCTACTGTGAAGTGTGTGCCCTAGATATTGGCTTTGTGCTAGACATTAAATGTGTCTGGATTTGAAAAAAACTTTTTTACTTCTAAACATAACCAAAATTAAATTAAAATGCAAGAGTTTTCTGAAGTGCTCAAAATAATGAGAAGGTAAGAAACTGTTGTTAACATTTAACTTCTAAACGTATGAAATTGTTGAAAATTGTGCTGTTCACGTCTAGCTAGCCTTTAGTTTAAACAAAAGCTATAAAAGTGCAATTAGGCTTCAGTCCAATGAAGCACTTAAATATGTTCCCAGTTTTAAGTGTATGAGTAACCCCAGTGAAGTTAAGATGTGCTTAACTGCTTTACTTGAATAGGACACTTCATAAAGTAGTTATAATACACAAAGAACAATTCTGCAAGTATCATTGGGAAAGATGTAAAGAGGAGTAAAGTCCCATCTGCACTTCAGGATCTAAGAGCAGTAACTCTTAGGTTTTCACAAAGCTGGTTTTGCCCGGTGATTTGTCCTGCAGGGTCCTGATCCCAAGTCCGTTGAGATCTTTGGATGCGCTCCATCACTGCTTGTTGAAGAGGCTTGGTTTGTCGGGCAGTTTCCTACCCCTGTCTAGCAAGGGCAGTACATGCGGCACGTGCGCCTTCGTTTGTCCTCTCTGCTTGACTTGGAGACGTGCCTTTTTATAAACACGCTGCTACGACCACCAGGCACTCCGCTCGATCCTGTATAAAGCATCTAAACATCATGGATTTAATACTCCCATTTTCAGTGCTAAATCAATGTTCTTTATGCGTTTGTTCTTGGAACACTGCTCTATTTGAACCATAATTCTTCCCACATACCATCAACTTGGTCTGTTTTCACTCTGATAGAAATCGAACATTTAAAGCAAGAGGAAAAGCCCTGTGAACTACTGTTTAAACATTTCAAGGCCAGTGCTGGTTAGTCAACTCGGCTTCTGCATCACCTCAGCACGCCGGGTGCTGCGATTGCCAGGGAAGCTTTACCTTCCCGGGCTACAACCAGCCTCACACCTGCTGGGATGGAGCAACGTTAAGAGCTTCTCACTACGGTTTTGGCAGGCAGCGAGGGGATGGGTTTACTCGGTTTACGACTGACCTCCCGTTTGGTTGTTTACTCCTCCAACCATCCTGTATTTCTGCATAGGCAGAAAGAAACATTTTGCTGCGCAACTGGATTTGACCAGAGATTAAAGCTGGTCTCCTGTGAAATACACTGGAGCCCATTAAAGAGAGGATTGTTTGCCAAACATTGTTGTATGTCCTCCCGAGATCATAAAAAACATTGTTAGCTGAAGTAATAGTAGAAAGTGATTGCATTCGTCTATCCGTCTCCTTACCACCACGCTGCGACGTGACAGCAAACCTGTAATGAAATCCATGAAGAGCTCTGCGGCAGTTACCTTGAAAACTTTGTTATTGCCCTACATTTCTAGGTAACACTGTGATCCGCAGACTCTGTCCAGCACCACCAGCAGCAGCTGAGGGATTGAGATAGACAAAATCAAACAAAAGTACCTTGAATTTTTAATATTAAATACTTGCAGTAAAATTTTTAATAGCCAAGGAAAACTTTTTGTATTTACATATTATTATCTGAATAACAAATAGCTTCAAGGGTACAGCAAACTGTTCTGTACAAATGGAAAATGGTGAGTTTACTCTTATATGTTATTTATGGGAAATGATTCCTTTGATTTCGTCCACTTCACTGTTTTCCCCTCACCTCTGGCGTGGACTTGGAGGGCAGTGGGAGAGATGTTTCAGAGAAGGTGGTAGCTTAAGATACATAGTCCACTTTTGGGTATCTGGGCTGTTACCTTCTCACTCCCTGCAGGCATGCTGGGATTAATTCTTCCTTTGCCATAAATATCCTTTTTGGGATCTTGATGCGTCAGCTTGAGTAGAAGAGTACTTCTTAATGGGAAATCTGCTAGAAATCTCTGTTGGAAATGCAGCCAAGCAGCTGACTTCACATTGCTGGCTGGAGAGTAATGACCCTCGGTGGCAGGAACAAGAAGTGGTGCCACAGGGTAGCAGCCAATTTTGTGAACGCTCCCTAGAAAAGGTTTTCCGGCTTCTTGAATGGCTTTTCGTGAACCTTCCCGATTTGAAATATGAGGTCTTAGTTTTGGTGAAGCTTTGAGATGAGAGAATATTCTCTCTCCTCCACAGACAGCATAGTTCCCAGAATTAAGTTTCAATAAGTTGCGCAAAAGGTAGTGTTTTCTGAATATATTTTGGTAGTAAGAACTTTGAAGCAAAGCACTGCTAGAGTGAATTGGCAAAATGCCTTCAGTTTTGCCTTTATTTAGTGTCACTTCATTGGTTTCACTGATGTTTATATTTCGCTTCACTTCAAGTTCAAAGAGGTTTCCAATCGCAAAGCAGAATTTTTCAAGACCACCTTTATGTTTATTTTTTAAAAACAACTCTTGTCTACTTTTTGCTTTTAAAGGATGCGAGCTAAAAATCCACTTGGAACCAGGGACCAGGATCTTTCCGAAATCTCAAGAATCTCTTGACAAATCTAAATAAGCCATTAGCGTTTAGTCGCCTAAAAATAGGCAGAATACATGTCACTTGGAATTTAGTTGGGCTCTTCCTTAAATTTAAGTGCAGCGCCGTTAAAAATAAAATCGCATGGGGGATACATTTTCTTTGGGGGTTTTTGAAAAGCATTTGAAAGCAGATTTCAGCTTCTCCATTAATTTCCAATCAGCCTAATGCTTTGTGATGCAGCATGCATACAGCCACAGGCAGATCCGAATGGGCACACTGGGGGATACAGTGGAAATTTCTTACAGATGGTATTTCAAAACATATTAGTGACTCAAGTTAAGTTACCAAAAAAAGGCAAATACTTTTTACTGCAGAAGGATCTGAGCGTGAGCTCTTAGCCATTTTTCATGTTAATAAAGGGGCTTGTCTTAAAAGTGATTGGAACTAGTTTTAGCATTTTTATGTGTATAAATCAATATGAGTATTAGACATGATGGCGTGTTTCTGGTATTGTTTGCCTGGAGGAAGGGCAGAAATAGCTCACTGAAATACAAGGCCTGTTATTTTAGGCGCGTGGCAGCTACTTTTGAAGAGTCTAATAATCCTAAATGCGAGGGTTAATATTCTTTACAAGTGGTGCCATCTTCATGCTGCGTCTGTTAACTATGCATATATATTGTGCTATCAGTCACTGATTGCCAGTTCTCAGGGCTTTCTACCGTATACGTAAGATAATTTGTCAAAGAGAAGGGAGGAAATAAGCCAAATACAGCAGCAAGTGTGTTAAAAAAAAAAAAAAAAAAAAAAGATACAAACGTGTGGGGTTTTTTGTGCAGAGATATTAATCCCAGTTAGTTGTACCAGCCTGGAATTTAAAAAGAAAGGAAAAAGGACAAAAATGAATGTCTGATTCTTAAGAAACGCTTGTCCCATGGATTGCACCTCATGGGGAGCTTTAACCTGCCTGTGGACCTGCCTGGGTCCCAGCTTGAAAGGGCGCTCTCCTTCCTGGAAGTATTACGGGACAGAAATTCCTGTAAATTTGGTCTTTTCTGTAGGAAATAGGACAGAGGAGAGAGAGTTCTAAGGTATAAAAGACAGTTATTTTAAAAAGGCTGCTGCTCTCCTTCATTCTGCAAATCCCACGGGCATGAAGACCAATTGTTCAGCCTGGGAATGTGGGAAATTCCCAGGAGCAGATGTGTGCTGGTAAACTCATGGCGTATTGCAATTGTTTGTTTCTGGTTGATATTAAAGGACACTTTTCCTTCATACAGGAAGTGTTTGAGATTAGCACAGAAACAAGGCTTTGCCCTGATTTCTTTCTTGTTGAATGTGGGTGATTTCTTTCCCCATCAACATCACTACGTACCAGAAAAGCTGGAGGACGGATTATTTTAGTTGACTTCCCCTGACTCCCCTTTAATATGAAGCAGTGAGACGCTGTGGGAGGAGGAACAGACACAGTTTGTACTGAGGAACAGTTGAGGAGCTGTCTTTATTTCAAGGAATTTCTTCTTCGGGGATAACTGCTGAGGAGGACGTGCCGTGTGGAGTGTGGCCAAGGCCTGGCTTCGAGGCTGAACTCAGGTAGAAGTTAGCCAGGGGACCTGACCAGTTACGGACTGCAAAGTCCTGACAGAGGAGTGTTTTAAATAGTGCTCGCTATGAAGATGATCTCTCGAGCAACAGAAGGGGCAGTTGTTTCTTCGGCATTACATTTAGTTCTTGCAAGGCTCTCATTCGGTTTGTTCTTTCAAGAAGAATCCGGCAGTAGAGCGCAAAATTTGCTTTTGTTGCTTTGGCAAGTATTTTCTTTGCTGAG
The DNA here is from genome assembly GCF_965231255.1 of Vanellus vanellus. Lineage (NCBI taxonomy): Eukaryota > Metazoa > Chordata > Aves > Charadriiformes > Charadriidae > Vanellus > Vanellus vanellus. The sequence goes on from NC_138921.1 coordinate 9,733,320, forward strand.
ACCCCAAAAATGGATGGGTACAGACAGTCACTGTCAATGCTGAACGTCCAAACACCGACAGGAGTGTTATAGTACTTGCAGAGGTGGAGGGAAAACTATCCAAATTTCTTCAGCTGTCGCTCAGGGGAGGAATTTGACCCACCAAATCCTTTCTTCATCAGTGTTGATGATTTTTTGGAGCTGCCTAGACCTTGGTGCTTACAGCACCAACAAAAATTGCGCTGTGTCTTCTATCTGCACTTCCCCAGATAAACTCACGAAAAAGGAGGTGGTGTTGATTTTTCTTCTCTATGATAAATCAAAGCGGAGGCTGTTCTATAAGGCAACACGGTCTGCATGGAAATAGCCACGGTAAAAAGGTATCTTCTGGTATCACCATAGTTTCTAGGCTTTATCTGAAAGCAACTATTGCCTCTCTTTTTACCTTAGTTGTAAATACGTTGAGCTGCTTCTCTCAAGATATGTAGAGCATCAGTGTTTTGTACCACCCCTCCCTTGTTCACGGTTGTATTTATATTACGTGATTCTTAGTGAATGCTGTCCTTGAGCTGCAAAACAGGAGGACAAAGTAAGAGCAAGTCTTGAACTTAAAAATTTACTGTTTTGATGTTGGTTGGTTGGTTTTTTTTCTTTTTGGATAGGGAAGAAAAATCCGTCCTCAACAGGAAGAGAATGTTATGGCATAATGCAGTTATTGAGAAGGAGAATTAATTAGGAAGGAGTTGGAGCCCTCTGCCTGACAGATTCACGATCCATGAAGCTAATCAGTTTTGTAGCCTGTCATTGCTTTTGCCGCGGACTGGTCAGCAGATGAATCCCGTGCTGGGGAAGGAGATGTTCGCAGCTTGTCACATTTTCACTGTTGTGCCGATGCAGAACAAGAACGTAATGCTAGTTTATTTCTGCATCTGAAAAGTTACTATCACGTCTAGCACTAGCTGCAAAGCCTCAGTGGTTCTCTGGAGAAAGAAATTGGGCATCGAACTAGCCACTAAATCTAGTGATTTAGCTGTTGTAAATCGTCTGTGTCTACAGAAGTCACGACAGCATTTAGGTGCTAAAGGGTACCCGTGTCTGTGAGGTTACTCTGAGCCTTTGGTTTAACTGGGTTCAAAATACACATTGACCTGGTGATTAAAACTAGTATTTGTTAGTATTAATGAGCAAGGGTTCAATGATCTTTTCAATATTTATCTTTGTGTTTTCATCGATCATGTACCCAACGAAGTGCTGTTCTGCCTCTTTCCCCCGCTGTGGCTATAAAACCCGAACACAGACCATTCTGCAGCTTTCAAGGTATGGAGCATGTTGGAGTGGGTTTTTTTGTGCTAAAACTGCAGAGGAGGTTTCTTCATGCCCAGCAATTTCATCAAATTTGTGAAGGAGAGAAACCCACAGTCATCTCCATCCCAGTGGTTCATTGGAAAAACATATCTTGTATTAAATACTTTAAAGATTCATGAAGCAGCTTTAATTTTGTTTGCATTTCTTCCTGAAGGGTAAAGCTGTCAGAAATCTCTAAATGCATTGCCTAATCCATTTCCAAACTCAGTATATTAAGGTCTGCAAGCAAAACGCATTTTTGGAGTTTGCAAGTATGCAGACAGGAGAGAAGGCAGGAGAAAAAGAGCAGGAAAGATTTTTCTTGCCTTGGTGAAGCACTGAACGACGCTCATGGCTGTAGTGTCAGTCCTTCACGAAAAATTGTGCAACTCAAATGGATCGTAAGACCAGCTCCGATAAATAGAGGATTTCACATGTTTCTGTTGGATCAGGTACAAACAGAGTAAATGCAGCTATCAAGGAATGAAGGTTCAGACAAAAGAGAATTTCCTTCGCTTTAATGCCTCCAAGCTCAGAGGGCTGCCATGAGCAGGCTCATGTGCAGCTGAGAAGCTTTTGTTTTCTCATTGTCCCAGTTTCTAATCTGTGACCTTTTTTGTGTTAGTACATGATTTTTTTTCCAAGGTTCTGGTCTGCCAACCGGAGAGCCTTTCCTGTTTTCTTCTGCCTGCGTAGGCAGTGCTCACAGTTGGGCTCAGGGGGCTGGCTGGGAAACGTTCATTTAAGGAAGCGGTTCAATGCAAGGGAAGGAATGAGTGAAAATCATCTCTGGAATAAAGAAAAATGATCTGACATCAAGTTCTCTGTCACGTACAAACGAAATACCTCTGGGTTGCCAGCCAAGCTCTGCGGTAGCAAACACAGAGCAAGACCACTCAAAGGCTCTTCCCAGGACAACGGCAGGATGCCTCAGGTTTGATGCTTGGCATGTTGTATGAAAGGTGCCTGAAGGGCCGTTTCACATATCAGATCTAATCCGTCCTCAGCCGGTCCATGGAAATGATTAGCCATGGCATCGTCAGCCTTCCCTTGGAATCGCCAGTCCTAAGTGCATCCAGCAGCGTGTTTCTCTACAGCATACCTGCCTGCCCTGGAGAGGGGCGCTGCTTCCCACGTGGACCTGAAGTCTTTTGCTGGTTGGGCACTGTTAGACCTGATGACAGTTCATAATACTAATTTAGAATCACAGTAATATTAAATGTGAGCTATGCCTGGCCAGCTTAGACCATCGTTAGCTACCACAGAGGTCAAACGTGTGCTCTAAATTCTCCCCCAACCCAGTAGTGTTAGACAGATGTTAATGAGGCCAAGTTTCAGCTATTAATTACTGTAATCGTCCTCCCTCACCGGGTTGCCGCAGTTCATAGTGCGATGAGACCTAGTGCGGAGATGGGGGGGGGGGGGGTGGTACCCGGGTCCCCCCCCGGCAGAGCGCTGGGCGTAGTGCTGGTGCGGGGGCAGGGCCGCCGGACACGGCCGGGCACTTCACGGCACGGTATCAGGGCTGCCGGGAACGGGGGATTTCTTAATTTCTAACCAAAGTCCTTGTGGTGGTAAGGTTGAAGCATATAAATAAGGGTGTGCCTTGCTAGGACACCTTCATACGGTTTGATGTCTTCACCTTCTGTTACTTTTCTTCTCAAAAGGAAGAATAAAAGTGACTAATCTCGTGTTAAGCTCCTCTATCGTTAGCTCCTCGGTTTCTTGCCTGATGCTCTCCCTCTGTCTCCAGACTGCTGCCCCAACCGTTTTCTGAGAGGATGCCCTATGCCTTACTGAAAGTCAGTAGGCTTCTTAGAGCCTTACTGTGTTTTCCTGGGACTTCTCTGGAATGAACTCTCTCCTGCTGCCGTGCTCCAGGGCCAAAATCAAGGGCTGCACCAAGGAGGACTTCACGTGTCTTCCTGACCCTCTGACTTCTCAACCTTGCCTACAGGCACAAGTGACTGAGTGTTTCATGGCAACACGCTCGGTCTGCTGTCAGCATCCAGCCAAGACCAGAGCTACGAAGGCGTCGTAAGGTGGCAGTGGGCACGGTTGCGCTTTGATGGTAGTGTGTGTGACTTGCTAATGTCACTCTCTGGCTCAGAGTGTCAATTGCTGGTTAGAGTTTCTTGGAATGAAGGGAAGTATTAACTGTAAATTGCTGCGGCTGGTATCTAATTACAGAATACATTGGGAAGCACTTGGGCGACAATCCAACAAAGCACTTAAGCACCCACTGATTTTTAAGGAAAGGCCCCTTGACTGGGATTGCTTGTGCTCTCAGACATCGTCAGAAGCGTTTGTTAGTGGACCGGTACTTTCTCCTGACTACCTCAGCACATCCATCTCATTTTCTGAAGTGACTTAAGGAGTTGGGAGTTCAAGGTTGACTGGAAGTCTGCAGGAAATAAACTCCTAAATCACTGCTGTACTTTGAAAAGTATTCAGCTGGACAGCTTCTTTTGCTGTTCCTCATCCTTGCTGTAAGAAATAAAATTATGACAGCTTTTAAACCACTGCTAAATTCTGATGTTTGCCGGAGTCCATCTAGATGTTCCAGTTAGTGGGGTTACCAAAGATATTCTCATACGTAATGGTTGGAGTGTTCTTTTCAAATGCAGACATGCATACGTCTTGCTAACAGAGAAAGGGGAGAACTGACAGAAGGAAGGTTACAGTGAGAAGTGATCGGAATGACTTAACCCAGGCAGGATAACAAATTCAAAACAGCCTTTTATCGAAAGTGGCCCATGATGCCCCACAATGTAAGTAATCTTAGAGAACCAAGGCATGAACGGTCTTGTGAACCACGGAGTCACACTTAGGATAGTAATGCATCAATTTTGTATGATGAAGAACAAAGAAATCAAAAGTGGAGGCTATGGTTTAGGTGTGCTGGTTTTAAATCTTGAATTAGAAATACTGATTTTCTCAGAACATAAATGGGACAATGGAGGAAAAGCGCTGAAGATTAATCCTTCTCAGCTTTTCCATCTGGACAGAAACACGTGGCCGCGTGCCAAGAAAGTCCGCTTACCAGGAAACCAAATACTTTTTACGCCACAAAAGTTCAGCAAAATTTCGTAATCAGAAGATAAAGCCGCCTAATCCACTGAGGTCTTGTACTATTTCAGCCGCTCCCTGTCTTTTCCTGGGCAAAATACTTTGGTCCTCCAACACATGCCTCTCTGCTTCTGACGTTTGTGTTCATCCTACCTTTCCTTTGATTGCTTGTCGCTCTGCGTTGCAAGCGCTGCTTTGACTGCCCTCTCATTCTCGCTGTACTTCCTCCTCCTCTGCCACAGCCTCCTTGTTGTCTCCAGACTTTGGCCGCACTGTTTCTTTGCTTCCCTTCTTTCCTGCTAGCTCTGGCGGCTGGTGCAGGACCCCGCCACGGTGCGTGGCCTGGGCTGGGCTCCCTCCTCTGCCTGACTCCCACCAGCAACCACCCACTGCCTGGGTACCAGTCCCATTTGCTATGTCCTGCTGATACAAGTGAAGCTCTGAAGCAAATTGCTTCAGATCAAAGATGTCCCTCAGCAGGGGAAACCTTGCAATGTCCACGTATTTAGCTGACGGCTTTTTCCGGTTAGCGAAGTATTCCTGAAGGACTTCTTTGATATGTTGGTGTGGTCAAAAGGAAAATCACGTTCAAAAAGAAATTCAAAAAGGAGGCTGTGTCAGAGCACTCACACCTCCTATAAATCTCTGTCCTTCTTCCAAGTTTATTTTTAGACCGTACAAGAATGCTGCTTAGCCAGAAGTTTTACACCGTGGTCCTCGGTATGCTTCAGGCCACCAGCAGGCTGCCAGTAATAGCTATGGTAACACCGTAATCAATGACAAGTGCTCAGATCTCTGAGCAAATAGTGCTGGGATGAGTAGGAATTATGAATAATTGCACTTTGCTAGAATTCATACCTGATCTCCAGAGGTTACCCAACAGTCAAGCATTTGTCGCCCTTCCCATCCCCATAGCTGCTGATTAGTGGGGAAAAGAAGTGATTGTTATGTCAAAGTAATGAGCAGAGAGGTCAGAAAGTTTGATAAGAGCAGGAAAAGTCATTTCCTGTGATATCATTAGCCGTATTTTAGAGAGCAGGTTCAGTAATTGCTACGGTAATTCTGAATGGCTTTTGACTGTGAGAACACATAGGTAATTTTTTAAAGTTAGCATCTTTGCTAGCGGGAGAGAATTCCACTAAAATAAAGCAGTGTGGTGTTAGAGAGGGGCACGGGCTGGGGGCTTGGGAAGCAGAAGGTCTGCTCTCTCCAGGCCTCGGTTTTTCTTCTCAAGATGGTCTATGGTAACATATACGCATCAGTGAGCAAGCGCAAAAGGAAATGGTGAACCTCAGGATGTAGCTGCCTGGCAAGGTGACGTCTCAGATGGAGCAGATCTGTTTTGCAAATATTTCAGCGAGGGCATGCCTGTACCACAAACGTCGTGCATTGGGTATTGCTGCACAAACTGCAAAATCGGAAAGGCTGGCAAGTGCCCTTTGTGTGGGCAAATGCAAAATTTGCTTGAGTGGGTCCTGGTTTTAAAAGTATGAGATCTAATTATGGGTTGACAGGAGACCTTCTGATGGTTCCGCTGGGAGCACAGACAGGCTATAGTCTTGTGGGCCTTCTCCAGGTTGTTTTTCAGCAAAGTCACTGATGTTGCTTTGGTTTTCGAGAGATGCTTTTAACCTTCCAGAGTCTGAGGGTTGCTACAAGTCTGTATGCATGCAGATACGCTTTGGCGTTCCCCGAGTTGATGGAAAGTTTGCTGCTCCCAGCTGTGTTGCTTCTTTTGAGCTTTTGCCACGTCTTTGGGGTTAGAAAGAGCAAAACCTGCAAGTCCCTATATGCTGGAGGGCAGTGAGGAGAGAACACTCTTCAGCGTATTTTACCTCCCAGTGGCTGCTTGGGTTTTAATTCTTGCTTTCTTCCTTCCAGGTGCAAACAGATGACCTACCCAGATGACCTGCCCCAGATCTCTGTGGTCTTTATATTTGTAAACGAGGCGCTCTCCGTCATCCTGCGCTCTGTGCACAGCGTGGTGAATCACACCCCGTCGCACTTGCTCAAGGAGATCATTCTGGTGGATGACAACAGTGACAATGGTGAACATACGTAGCTTTTCCCCTAAGTACTGTATCCTGTGTGGTTAAGGGACATGAAATGTAAATCAAAGAATCAAAGGGAGTTTGATCACTACGAGCTGAAATGCTTTTTTTTTTTTTTTCAATGTTGGGATGAGGCAGCATTGAGTCATTCTGCATTTAAATAGTCGGGGAAGGAAGGTCATACATGCAACCACTGATTTATGGCTAATAAGCTAGATCATAAGTTGGTGTAAATTAATGTACTCCTATTGAAGTCAGTAGAATTGACAAGAGTTTGTGTTTGTCGATGAGAGGGTTGATTGAGCCACTTGCACAAAGCTGTGAGTAAATATTAACTGTTTGTATAATAAATAAACAGTATGTGGATAAACGCTGCTGATTTCATTGAAACCCTCACAGGATGAATGACATTGGCACAGGCAATCTTAACATAGAAATTACACTTTTCTCCACACTTTCAGATCCAGAGGAATATAATCATTAATAGACTAAAAGTTTAAACTCTGCTTCCAAGGAAAACTGGGGCTACAAATTCTCCTTAAAGATAATTTCTACTCTTTTACGTGGCAGCACACTCTGCTTCTTCATGCTTTAAACAGCTGCTGATAATATCAGATTTTGAATCTGATTCTTTTTCTTTTAGGCAGGGAGTAAATTAGATCATGAGAATGAAAGAGAATGGGCACAAAGCACATGCAACTTCCAGGTCATCTAGTTCTTGAATGTAAAAATTACACTTCTATTACAGCAATCAAAACTCGAAATATTGGGTGAGCATATAGGGTGTTGTTGATCAACATGTTTCACAGGACGGTTGGGTTTGGAGAACGTTTAGGATACAGATGACTAGCAGTGTTGTGGTGTTTTAAGTTGTTATACCTTAGACTTCTAGAACTGTTGCATCTTCTTAAATCATATTTGTTAAAATAAGGCTCAAGTTTAGCATTTCCTTCACATTTCAACAGCTTTAAATCATTCCGGTTTAAGTTGCTGTTCCTCTTCAAGGTCCTCAAAGAGAAGGGATGGTTGGGAGAACAAATCACTAAAACAAAAATAAGTTTGCAAACCTATAGATTTAAGAAAGCTTTTGTCCAATTCTGCTTTCAATTACGGCAGTGTAACGTATGGAGTAATTATGTGAGACTGCAAAGTGTTTGAGTCAATGTAATACAGAGAGAATTAGACTCAGTGTTTCTCAGTGAACTCTTATATGGCTTTTCTCTGTCATTCTTCTAGATAACTGGAGATTTATCAGGTCTTTGGTTCTGATGATAATGATTCTACTGTGTAACGTAGATCAGAAGAATGAGGCTTCTAATGTCCTGGAAGCTCCTACTAGTTTTCCTAATAAATATATTTGAGTAAAAGCCTCATTATGAATAAGTTGCGGTGTAAATGAATTACCAAACTAGATTGATTTAAAAAAATAGAGAGACCATTTTGGTAATTTGCTTGTTTATACGCCTGTTGAAATGAAACTGGATAAAGGAGTGAATGAGTTCTGCTCTGTCTGTGGTTGAATGCCTGAAGCTCAACAAAAGAGAAGCAGTCTATTTGAAATCTTCAATATCCGTTTAGTTCAATGGGGAAGAAGCCTGGTATTGAGGAGTCTTAATTATATTTAAGAGAAAAGCCTTAAAATTAAGGGAAGTTAATTGTGATCTGAATTAGGTCTTGACCCAAAATCCATTGAGGTTATTTTTCAAACTCTTACCGAAAAGCATAAATCAGAAAAAAAAAAAAAAACCACCAGACTCCCATGTTATGCTGCTGTAAGGTCAGAATTGGTCCTCCGTAGGCCAGTTTTAACCTAATGAAAATCATCAGGGAATTAGAATAGTAATTATTCAAAAATATTTAGACAAGCTACCTCTTCAAAACAATGTTTGAATCCATCGGGCCATATTAAGTGTGTGCAAATCTCTGATGCGCAGAGAATTTCTCTGAGCTGATGCCCCTGGAACTGGTCGATGCCACAACTGTGGTACTTTGGTTCGTATCTGTGAGACTGACTAAAGGTTTAGGAATATTTAAGGATTTCTTTCCCTTCCTATTGCAGAATAAATCAAAGTAAAACATAATGTTGCAGGGCTTTTCTCATTCTGAATATTTCTGTGGGTTTTTTTTGTCCTGCAGTTGAGCTAAAATTTAATCTGGACCAGTATGTCAATAAAAGATACCCAGGTCTGGTGAAAATAGTGCGCAATAACAAACGAGAAGGACTGATTCGAGCCAGAATCCAAGGCTGGAAAGCGGCAACCTCTCCTGTCGTCGGGTTCTTTGATGCTCACGTTGAGTTCAACATTGGCTGGTAAGTCGTTGGCTCTTCCCAGAGGGAGAGCCGTACTGTCACGCCCTGCCCTATGTCTCAAAGGCTGCGAACCAGATTTGCTCAGCAACGGGGGAGCTGAAAACCTGTAGGGATGAGATGGCTGTAGGCTGCTGGTATCACATTAGCAATTACTTTTGAATAATATTCTTGATTATTGCAGCATTACCGATAATGTTCTGCAATGGCTGCAAGATCCACAAAAAAGCTGCCGTGCCTGCTCTAGTAGAGCTCAGTGGAGAGAGAAGTAATTTAAACCACAATGAACACAAAACCTCCAAAGCAGTCAAATGGGGAGACACCATTAAGGGGGCTCTGGGCTGGAGGCAGATGCATGCTTTCAAGTACTTTTTTTAATCTCCTTGCCAATTTCTATTCTTTCTTCTTAGAAACTTGAATACCAATCTGATTTCCTCATAAATTTTCTTGCATTTACATTTGAGGGAAACATTGAATTATTTCCTGCATTTTTAATGGGGCTTGAAATTAGCACGCCTTTCTTCATCACGTTTGTGTTGCGAGGGAGCAGTATTGACTGGCGAGCACAGTTTGGGGCTTAATGGGCCAGATCTGCAGTTGGAGTAAAACTTTGTAGCACCACTTAGTGGCCAATATTTGACACTATTGGAAGTCATGACTGAAAGAACTGATATGCACAGTCAGCTGAAAAAGGGCTGCTGGGATCTTCAGTATGTAAAATGTGTATTTTCCAAAAATAGGCTGGTATTTGATAATGATGATGCAGGGTTATGGTGGAGCTGATTATGCTCTGCAGTTCTGGGAGATATCCCCAAATTAAAACTAAAAATAGCTGTACTTACAACCAGAGAGAAATTTAATTGCAAAGGAGTGGAGTGTTTATTTTTATATGTTCATGAATATCTTTATTAAATGGAAGATGCAATAAAAGAAGTCTTGTAGTGCACCTGGCCTATGTTCTCACCGACTTTTTTTCCCTAGGACCGTGAAAGACTGTAATAGCAGTTGCAGTAATTTTCTAGAAGCTTAAGAGCTGGTTTAATTTATTTATTTACCTTTAAAACAACTCGATCTTTCAAATCATTGCAAATGCTCCTGTAGGGTAGTATCAGCTACTGGGCAGAATCAGGTACTGGGGAGAGCGTGCCCTGGGGGCTGTTCCCAGTGCTTGTCCTGCCCAAGCTGCAGTTTTCTAAGCCTTGCGGAGAATTTTGTTATCACTTCTCCAAAAGACATTGAGATCATACTGACATACTCTACCCAGAGAAGCTAAGCAATGGTGTCAGTAAGCAGCAGAGGGATTTGTGGTTGCTTTTGGGTTTGGTTTTGTGGTGGTTTTTTTTTTCCTAACCTTACTGCTTTGCATTAATGTCAGAAAGGGTTGAAATCAGCATAGCGAGAAGCTGGACTACTCAGTAAATGAGAGTGTGTGTATAACCAAGATAAAAAGTGTTTGCGTTTACCGCATCCTCCCTGGTGTACTCTCCTTTCAATAAGTGTGCTTAAGTCTCAGTAATACTGCTGAGCCCGTCTGTGCAGCTGCTTTGAGACCACTTGGCTTCTGGAGTAGCCGCAGAGGATGGCTGAGAATAGCAAACGTGCTCCAGAAGCATCACGTATCCCGTTGTGTCAGAGCCTCGCGTGGAGGCTCAGAGTGTTCCCTTCTGGTGCTTCCCGTGTTGTTCCCCTCAACCTTTGGGGCTGCTGACAGTCATCTCAAGCCTTGTTCTACCTGTTCCCTCCTAGTTTTAATTCTCTCCACCTGCGCACGTGCGATTGCCTGTCATCTCCGTTTTCATCTCATCTTCTTTTACTAGGAAGGACTAGAAGTCCTTCCATCTGGACTGCTTTATTTTTTTCCCACTAGGTTAACTTTACCCCTAGTTCGTAACCGTGTAAACTTGGTAGTCACCAGGGAGTGTCTTGTTAAAGTATTGCTGTTCTGTTCTCCTACTAAGTCTTGTCTTGCATGAATATTCCCCCCTCTCCCCCCCATTTTCAGCGTATATTCATGTATTCAGAGGCCACATGGATTGCTCCCACTCAAAGCTGTCTATGGATTATTTGTGAGGCAATTAAAAAGAAGCCAATTCCTTTACCACAGAAAAGAGCATTAGCTTTCTGTTTGGTTTGTGTTCCCTCTAAAAGTCAAGTACCTGCAGTGCAATTTTAGTCTTCCAATCTATGGCTGCTTTACCTGCCTAATCAGTTGGCAGATTAATTCATAAAGAATCAGAGGAGGACTTCATCACTTTCTCATGAAATATGCAGCACTCTGACAACAAAAAAAACTTTTATTTAAACAATAGTTGCCCCATTTATGGGTGAGCTTTTGCTTTATATCACACTATAGCATTTTACGGGCTCTCACAGCATTACTCTCCAGGGACACTTCTTCTAAACTAAAGTACAATCTGGTAGGATATAAAAAAAAAAAAAACACCTCTACAACCTGGCAGGTCAAATTAACTATTGAATTATTTATTTTGCTGTGCTTAATTGCTACTTTTCTGCTTCTCAGGTGTTGAAATGTATTAGTGCAGAGCAGAGATTTTTCTATGGACCTGTTCCCCTTAAGGCTTTTGATAGTGTGAGCCAATATTGCTGCTGTGAGAGCTGAAGTGGAGAGGACTAGCTGAAAGGGAGGCCCTTACTATTAATTCTCAAATGGAATTTTAAATTAAAATTATATGATAAAGTATGTGTACGGTTCATCTGTAAAATTCTATCTGTCCTGCAGTAGAACCTTGTCTGTGTTTAATGGTTGTTAATGTCATTAGGACTCGGCATCTAGAGTCAGCTACCCAGCAGAATCGATAGGTGTGAAAAGCTCTTGTACGATCCTCTCTGAGGGTATATTTTGGCTTGTACAGTTCGGTTTCCCCTTCAGTCCGCCAAAGATTTCAGCATTCCTGCTCTGACCTTTGTATTGGGTCCGCCCACTGCGTTAAGCAACAGGCAGTAGCACTGAGTACAGACCGTGGCATCCTGGCTGCTAATTGTGGTGCAGAAGATGTAGAGCATTATGTAGACTCCTGTCTTTGAGAGATGGGAAAGAATAGCATGACAAGGAGAAAAGAACTTCACTACATTATATCTGGGAGCAGGAAAGAGAGATAGCAGAGATGGGGTGTTAATTCTCTGGGTAAGAAAAAGGACACGTTGAGTGAAGGAGAGCAGAAATCAGTAAGTGAAAGGCAGAGACCACAATATATTAACAGCAATAAAAAGGGTGCTAGGAGCCATAAAAGAAGACATAATGATAGAATATTATACTTGCGTTCTATCTTAGGAATTGCTTTTGCTCCTGTCACAGGGGTAGTATCAGAGCACTGAATGGAGTTATGCAGTACTGTAGTAATTAAAATTTTGCCAGACAAAGGGGGAGTATCAATAAGGAAGCAGTGGAGTAAGAGGATTTAATCAAAAGATTTCAATATACCGGAGAGACAGAGACAGCCCGACATGAGAAAGAGGATCTGAAATATAAGCCGAGTATCCATCGGGTTCTGCCACACACATCCCATCGTTATGGATTATCCCTGAATTTGGCGGTGTCTTAAAAATACAGAAAACTGGTGTTTTAATGAACTAAGAAGAAGAGCTAAAGATCCCTAGGTCTACAGATGATACTTTGCAGATGCTGTCTTATACTGTAATATGTAGTGCAATTTGCCGCAGCGGCCGTAAGCAATGGGTTCTTGAGGAAGTGTGTAACAGAAAAATGAAGCTGATTTCCTCCTAATCTTCTATTGGCTTTGGTTATTGCAAGTACTCTGTAACAGAGTCTGTCTTTGCCCCCCTGAAAGCTCCCTTGTTAATATTTTCATGCAGTGTACTGGAAGCCAATCTCTACCGGCAGTTAAACTCCCCATCCCCCTGTTCAAGCTCAGGTGGCTCTTCGGGGACCTGGCAAGGTCCAGGCGGTTCTGTCCTTCTAGAGAGAGGAGTGCTGAAGGTGAAATTACGTTTGCAGTCCTTCTCCCGTGCGGTCCCTCCCCTCTGGAGGGTTCACACCCATCACTCCCGCTCAGGACACCGTTCGTGGCAGCATCGCTGGTACCATGCGGAGTTTGACCTGGGAAGTTTTATTTATGCAAATGCAAAGGAAAGGACATGTGTTTTTCACTTAGGATCAATTTGGTAACTTAATGGAATACGTGTTTTGGATAGCAAAAGTGAACTAATAGTGTGTGAGCGAAGAGGGAAGCGTGCGACATAAGCCACGTGGGCCTTTCAGATTCGTGGGACAGTGCCAGCTTACACGCAGAGGACATGCCAGAAAAGCAACTTCAACTATTCATCTACCTAAACAACCTAGAGCGTTCACAGAAGCATCCTCATTGCTTTTCAGTGGTGCAGAAAAGTGCTGTTCAGAGTTGGCAGCCAAAGAGCTGATCTTCAACTCTCCAGCAAGCGGTGATGCTGCGTTCGTTCCATTCCGGCTGGGGGCTGCAGGTCTGAAACCGCCCCGGGCACGCAGGGATGCTGATAGAGATGTCAGATAGAACAGAAGGGGAATTTCTCTCTCCTCTTAGAGATCAAGGAAGGGGGTATGAAATTTATTTTTTTTTTTAGTTCTCTGAACACTTAAGGAAAGGCATTCTGCATGAAATATTCCTTGGTTGGCCTCAGTGAAGAATTATGTATGTCAGTAGATCTGCTTGTCTGCATCTGATAAATGTATATTGTCAGTGAAATGTGAGGGAGCGTATAAAATCACATGCAAAATAAGCTTTCAGTTTACACAGATTTTTCTTCTTACATTTCTGTGTTAAGTTTTTACTTCATGGTACCTGACAGTGGTACAGCCAAAGTAAAATACAGTGTTAAACCCACTGAGCCAAAAAATCTAGCAGTTGAGACCATGTTGTCTTGCATTTATGTCTTATAAGAACTCTTCCTTAAGTCCTTGCAAGGAAAAAAAATGAAAGAAATTCTGATCTGTGAAGCAGGGGGGAAGGTTGGATCTTTTAATGTTAATTCTTCATTTTTTATTGGAGTACAAATTAGTACTGATGGTGGAGAGGAAAAAAAGACATGTTTGTTTATCTCAAAGGAGCCCAGAGATGAGGGTATTTGGGTATCTACTTGGGACATGGCAGAATTTGAGAGAGGCATTTCCCAGCACAATTCCTGTCATTTAGGAAAGAATTTACTTTTGGACAAATTGAGAAAAAGTGACATTTGGGGGGTGGGTGGGTGGGGTGGGGAGAACAAGGGAATTAATGACAAATGCTTTGTACAATCACTCTAATTAAGAACTGCAAAGTATTCTGGGTTCGCTCCTCAGCTGATGTACGTTAGCAAAGCACCCTTGAAGTTGTGAAGTCCATTGAAGTAGAGGAGTTGGGCAGCAGAGGACCTGGCCTGCGGCATGCGTGTGGTTTCTCTTAGATCACATGCATTTAGTCCCATGTTGTACCTTTTTAAAAGTCTGCTTGAAGTCAGCAGGTGTTTTTACATATTTAAAAAGGTGAATTACATAAGCACGTGTGCCGAGGAGCTCATTACTAACTTGTTTTTATCTGCTTTTATCTGGAAGAAGCTGTTCTTTTTAGCGTTGTGAAAAATCAGACTTCCCCATTGGCATGAACTCTCCATCAATCTGATAAGGATGTGAGACAGCACACAAGTTTTGTTTGCTGTGGTTCCCCATGGAGTTTGCGCTGCTCTGAATTGGCCCAATATTAAATACAGAATGCATATATGTTCAGAGGTGGGCTTACAATGGGATTAGAGAAGCCCGTGTGATCGCAGTATGACCCCTGCCTTGGCTCTCAATCTTCTTACAGGCTAATTCTGTACTCTGGGTTAGATCCTGCCTTCCAACTCTTTTCCTCGCTCGTGTTTATCTTGGGAGCACTTACTCTTTGCCCACACTACTGGCATTGCTGGAGCTCCCACTGAAGCCATCGCGGGTGCTCAACACCTTGGAGAAATCCAGTGTTAATCCAGAAATTGACCCACTGGGAGGCAAAAGCATTAAATGCATGAAATTCACGTGCTATGTTTAGTGATATGCTCACCAGTTTTTGACAAATCCTTTTATTGTGAATTTGCTCCTAATCAGAGATTCCTTCCACAAATTCCCTCGGAGAGTTTCTGTAAGGAGGCGTCACTTACCAAGGCACCTGCAGTGGGTGTTCCTTCCCAGCACGTCCTTGTGCCCGTGGGAAGCCCACCAAAATCATGGGGCAGCCATGTGCTGTGTGGAATTTCAACCAAGCACTGTCAATGGCAGGGCTGAGTCCTGGGAATGAGACTTCAGCAGTGGGTTATCGTATTTCTGGAATTGCTTCAGAGAAATAAAACCCAAATCAAAATACCCTTTAGCCTAGTGGAGTCCATAAGAGAACTAAATTTAATGTCCTTTCTCTTCTGGCTTGAACCATTCACCAGCAATCTGCTCAGAGTGAGAGGAGGACACTGACAAATACATATTTTTACAGAGGGTAAGAGGGAGGAACTTCTTATGTCACTCAAATTCCAGTCCAAATTGTCTGCTTTGTTTTTATTAGGAGGAAAAAAGAACTGGATGATGTGAAGCACCACCTTTAAAGCTGAATCTTTTGATTATATTTAGTTTACTGAAATCCGTCACATCTGTGAAAATGCCTGCGAGAATTTTTCCTCTTGCTCCAGTAAATAACTTGTTAACAATATATGCTACTCTGTGCCCATAAAGTACGTTGACTCAGATACAAACTAGAAACCTAATAGTTTTGCATCTGTGAAAGAGAGATGAATCTCAAAATTCACGTCTGGCTTATGGTCCTAATCAGCAGGGCTGAATCCTGCCTCACCGCCAGCAGGGGCCACGTGGAAAGGGAATACTCAAACAACATACTGCAGCTCATCAGCACAGAGTGTTAAACAGACTTGGAGTTCAGCGACCTCTTCCACTCTGTCCTTTTAGTCCTGGGAGCTGCCAGGAGCACCCGACTGCTGCAGGTGCACAGTGGAAAAAACAAAAAAGGACAACGGAGGGAAAAAAAACAGGGAAAGAACAGTGGTGTCTGTAAAAAGGATAAGTAAATCTACCCAATAATGTAGCAGCTTAAAATTAGAAAAAAAAAAAAATTACTAGGAAAGATTTAATCACAATCCTTTCAAAAACCCGCAGCAATTAGACAAAGCCAGAATTACCAGCAAAGTTGACAAAGGATTTGATGAATGTGCAGCTCAGCTTAGGGAGACAAAGGCACTGCGTAAGTCCGTGGAGCCTACTAGAGCCACTAGAGGCTGGACTTCCCTAGCCTGGGATAAGCAGTGTAAACACAGTCCATTACCCAGTCCTGTTGAAGCTTATAGTCCTTCACTGGCCATTACCAAAGGGTCTTGGCAGGCAGGAGAACGGAGCACAACAGCGTCGGTGGTGCAGTGGGCATTGGCAGAATCCGGGATTCGAATGTAGCCGTAGATCTCCCTGAGCTGAGCGAGGGTTTGGCCTCTCAGTCCCCCAGCGCTGTTTCTGCTGTCCCTGATCGGGCGAGACAAGCTGTGGAACCTCACAGGTGTACAATGTTTAATTAAAAGGCTCTCCATCCTGAGTTTTGCTAAGTAACAGAGGACAACTCTGCACTGGATTTTCTCTTTCCATGCGTGACTCAGAGCCTGCTCTCTTGTGGGTGTGAACGTATTTTGGAAGTTAGATAAATGCACGGTCTGTCCAGATACTGAACCTTTCCTGTTCCTAAAGCCTGCAGGGGTGTGACTCCCACATATGTGGATACAGAGAGAGGAAGAACATCAACTCCTCTGGGGGGGGTGGGAGGTTGCGAAAATGAAGTTCCGGCAGTCGCTTTCATACCAATTCACTCCATAACCTTGGCACGGCGTTTTGCTTCGTCCGTACCCTGGGGGCAGAGCTATCAACGCGTGTGGAAGTAATAATATCTTCAACATTTACATTTCTTGACGGCAGGGGACAGAAACAGAACTTCCATCGCATGGGCAGCTTTCAGGCACCTCAGATTTCATGAAAGTTCAAAATCTGAGATTTCAAACTAACACATTGGTAGAGATTAATGAAATTTCATCGTGTATTTTGATACAACCATTGTATTACGCTCCAGAGATCCTTCCTTGTGCCATTCAGATGCAAAGCACCAAGTCGGGTGGTAATAAACGTAAACCATACAACTGGAAAAACACAGGAATTCAGTCAACTGTAGAGTGTCGGGAGTAGTTTGGTGACGGCTGGTCTTGCAAAGTAGCAGGCTAAATTCCCTTTATATTCAAAATAGGCTGCTCTGGAACATTATTAACATTATTAATCTCACCTGTTTTCGGTGTCTACGTTATTATGAGAAGCATCTTACTAAAAGTGCCGGCCTCTGCCTCTCTCTGCTGAGAATGAAAGTTTGAGGCAATTACCTTGGGTGCAGAGGGGTCTGTTGCAGATATCTGACATTAAGGGAGAAGGATTCCTTCTCTCTTTTAGCTTTTTCTTTACTCGATCTCAGTCTACCCTTCAAAGTAAAATACTTGCAAAATGAGCACACAAGGAAGAACTGTAGACGCAACATGGAAACTTCGGGATATTTTTAAGTATGATGGTTAAATGGTCTTACTTTGAATCAATATAAACATCCCAATAATTGAGGACTTGACAATTTGTTGACCAAAGAAGTCTAACCAAGAGAGAGCAAAATAGTTTTAAAATCTCCCAGTCTTTCCTTGCTTGTCAAAGACCTGTTTCCAGGATCAGACGGTAGTGAATAAGAATGACAGAATACGATTCTTTCAAAGGAAACGCGTTTACCGATATCTGCTTCGGAAGGTGTGCGGTCAGTTTTCCTGCCTTGCAGGGCAGCTCTGCAAATCAAACCCAAACGTAATAAATTTGTGGATGCTATGGGAGTCACTGGGTGCAACTGCTTTATTGGAGTTGCAAGAGTTTTTCTGCCACTCACCCGCTGGTTTTTAAAACAGTTAATCTCATAAATATCATCTTGTATTAATAACTGAAGTGGCTTATCCTGATTTGGTAGGTCACATTGGCTCTTTATGTGGGTGCATCATGAGCGTGGCCTAAAGACCGTACAGATTCGCATTCTGAATCATGTACTGCCCTGTCCTGAGTCTCAGTTGGTTCTTGTCTCTCCCACAGAAAAAAAGAAAACATCTCCTTTGAGTCTGGGGTACAGTTCTTTAAATGCCGTGCAAAAAAAAAGGGGGGAAAGAAACAACATATGATTCTGCTGACTAAGGAAATATTTTAAAGCCTACGATGTACTTAACATCTCTGGACTGATGCACTCTTGTGCTTCTGTGGAGGTCTTTGGTACCTCGCAGGACTGGCCTTTGACAATAGGGCTGCACCAAAAACAGCAGATGACAGGCGGTAGTGAGAGAGACCTCACGCCATTCCAGTCATGGGGGATGCATTGATTTATTCCCAGAATATATCAATGCATCCCAGATTTATTCCCAGAATGCATCAAGTAGAGTAACAAAACAATACATGTTGTACATGAGATGAACATCTCTTTCATAACCTTCCCGGCCAGGGGGAGTTTCTGCAACTTGCAGTGTCGTTCTTCCCTTCCCACCGTGCTTGAGATCACCCTTTTTATTAAAACTTCCACGCTCTGTGTTACTGGCATCCAACTGATAAATTCACACGTCATTTTTCTAGAGGAATCCAAATAAAACTAGTTTAACTCTCTTTGAATTCTCTCCAAATGAAATGCTTTGACACCTTGTCTTTTTGTCACTTATGCTCTTATTTTACGTTGTTTCGTGATGGTTTATTTGCAGTAAGTAGCTCATCATCAATACTCAAGGGTTTCACTGAATCTATGTCTCTTTTTACTGATGTGGGAGGAGTAAAAAGAAGAGAAAGGAAGCAGTACATGCCCTCATGTAAGCAATATGCAGTCTGTGTACATAAAAGACCGTATTGGCCGTATTCGAGTCCAGAGAAAAGGCTGTTTTCTTGCAGAAGAGATCCGAAAAATTTATGATAGTTCAGATTGAGGCAGCGAAGATTGAAAATGGCAGTTGAATTAATTTCATAACTTGTCCATTTCTGTTGGCCTACACGAGAAAATACATGGTAGCAAACTAAGTATAAGGCAACAAACAAAATAAAAGGTAACAAACTTGCAACCATAAAGGAACCCTTGTTGCCTTTTAACCACCAACAAAAGAATAATGAGAAAAGATCAATGTTCACATCCTACTACCTCTGTGAATTGCAGCAAACCACCATTCCCTTAAAGACACATGTGAGAGCTCTGCGAAAACCTCAAAGTTTATTTCAAGGGGAAACACAGTTACAAAGGAGTGGACCGGTGGCTGTTTCTTATAGCGCTTTGAGAAGTGCTTTCCACCCTCGTGTAGGTCTGCTGCCTCTTTGGAGCAGTTTCTCTCTAAATTCCCAGCAACTTCAGGCTACCGTGGTCAGAAACGAATGTTTGCACTGAAGCTTTTTACTTTACTGGAACGCTTTGGGATGTAGCTTCTGTTGAAAGCGCATTGATGTTTGAAAGCCCTTTTAAAGCCTTTTGAAACGATGGCACATTTCCTGCAGCTCGCTGCTTTCGCACCATCTGGCGATTGAAATCTTCTCATCACCAAAGAGGTTTTAGAAGGCATAATGCAGCCGGACTTGTCATTCAAACGAGATCCGATGGGGTCAGTCCTTAGGAAACAAGATTAAAACCTTTGGGTAACCTTCAGGTTCGTTCGTCCCCTGGCGTGTGCTTTGTTCTTTAGGCCCTGTCAGCGAAAGCAGGTATTTCATCGCTACCAGGCGGCCCGGTGGGGTGGCCGTTAGGGGACCATTTAGTCACTCTTGGTGATCGTGCCCCTCAACGCTTGCCCGTTGCAAAATGAAATGACAGCCTCCAGGCCTCAGGAAAAAGCGTTTGGTAAAATTTGGTGGTGTTAAGCGCTGGTACAGCTTCATAAAGGTACTAATTCGTGTGCTGTTGCTATGGGAAGTCTTCCACACCACGCACGCCCCAGCCCCGTCCGTGTGTGACGGTGACCTGCACGGGATCCCGCCACGCTGTGTCAGGGGCTGCCGTCTCCCTGGGTTACTGCTCGCTATTAGAGAACTCGGTTTTATCAGCCTGCAGAGCAGGACCTGGGATTACCGGATGGCTGTAAAGCATTTTGCTGTTTTTATTGTTCTCAGGGTGGAACCTGCACTTACCCGGATCAAAGAAGATCGAAAGCGGATCATCTTACCAGCGATTGACAATATCAAGTACAACACTTTTGAAGTGCAGCAATACGCCAACGCCGCCCACGGCTATAACTGGGGCCTCTGGTGCATGTACATAATCCCACCGCAGGACTGGCTCGATAAAGGGGATGAGTCAGCTCCCATCAGGTAAATCTCCCATGTGCTGTCATTTTGGTACTAGCAATGTTTCCATCTCAGCTGTCTGCCGAGGGGGAATCTAAGCGAAGCAAGGCTAGAGGCTTTGTACAGGGATCGCAAAATGAAACCGGGGAAAGCAGATGGCTCTGCAAAGCTGTGGATGCACATGTCGCATCTCAGAGCCGCACCACAGCGTACACGGGAAGGTATGTGCTCTGCTTGTGAATGCGTGGTTCAAGTTCACATTGTAGCCTTTAGTAGGATAGCAGGATCTTTTTCATCTCTGCTTTTATTTTCCAGTGGACTCTGGCACGAGTAATAAGCCAGTGAAATGTTATGTACACGGGAAACAAAGGTATGTCGTGTGTGATTGCAAAGAGGCTGGCTTTGCTTTTGGTCTGTAGGCAGCACTCTTGGCCATCAGCCCAAACCAGAGCTTCCCAGCAGCGCTAGTAGGAGATGTGTTAGCCTTGTCTTGCTCGAGAGTTGCTCTTTTTTTTTTTTTTGAGAACTTTGCGCATGTTCTGAGTTTTCCTACCGGATGAATTTTAAAATTGAGCTGGACCACATAGTCAGCGTGTCAATTTATTTTTCTCTACAAGGGAACGTTTTACCTTACAGAAGTGGAGTTTTCTCAGGAAATACTGTTTCAGGAAATGTGATAGTGTTTTTGAGAATTGTTACAGTGGAAAACAATCAGATAAAACAAAGTGAGAAGAAAGGGGCTTTCTTTCCCCTTCCTTTGAAAATTCACATCTCCTGGCCCTTCGTCTCCAGCACAGATGCTTGTCTGACAGCTCCTCTGAGGGGTACTGTGCTGGGTGAAGGGTACTATTGTTAGCCACTGTTGAAAGAGGTGCTAAAACAAATGAAGCCCGGGTATGCACTTTAGGTTGCTCTGCACTATTTTTGAGATTTCTTAGGAAGGACACAAATTACCACCTTAGAGTCATCTTCATTTTGATGTATATCAGCTTCATCCTAAAGCGAAAACTCTGTTGTATGGTCCCAACGTAGGCTCTGGCTGAGAAGCTGGTGTTCTTCCCTTCCAGTGTGGAGCTTGAGTTATCAGGTCCTGAGAAATCCATCCAAGCACTTCAAACAACATACCCAACTGTAAGGATCCAAGTGGTCTTTTGGAAGTGAAAGGACACAGACGAACTGATCCCGTTTCTAGGTGATGGGTTGGATGGGGCTGTCTCACAGGATCCATCCTTCATACAGAGAGCTCAATCCATATTGGAGCAAGCGTTGCAAGTTGCACTCGGGTTCATTCTCATGCCCTGTGACTGCAAAACAGAGCTGTACAGTAACATTAACCTTATTTACTACGAAACAGCACAGTCCTTCATCACTGACCCTTTGCTCAGCTTGAAACCTCAATAAGCAGGAAAGTAATTACTTAGGAAATCAGTTTTCCTGGGTAACGGGCCCTGCTCTCCTCACATTGTTTTAAAAGTGCAGATGTTTTATATCTATTTCACTCGGCCCTGAGAAATAGTTTATTGATGAAGGAAAATTAATCAGCCAAAGCTTTCACTCCTGAAATCGGGGTTTCAGTCTTTTATTCCTGAAAGGTTTTGCACACTTCATTACTTCCAGCTTATGTGTGAAATCACTGTATTAATTTTCACATGAGTTGTTCTAGTATTTGAGTATCTTCTGTTCTGGAGGCAATGATCACATATCAGGTAAGACTGAGCTGAGATGCTAAACCTCAGCAAGTTCTTAGACGTGATTTTCAGTAGTGGTAGCTCGTGCACCTCCCTAAAGTATGGAAGCTGCATCTGCAAAACGCTTCTGGAAATTCAACTACAGATCTTTTTGAGAGAGAATAGGGAATCTCATCCCTGTAATGCTGGGATAAGAGGGGTTTTTTTAGCAATACAGGGCCTGACTTACCACGGGCTTTCCTCAGGTTGATGTTCAAGCTCTTGCTGGAGTTATACTGGTACTCTGGTGCTGAGCTGGACTGATACAGAAGTGAATAAGGGCCAAACGTAAGCACTGAGTAGTGTTGAAATCTGGTGCACGTAAGTAGCTGGCTCCTGAGAACAGCGATTTTATTCTGAACCTGAGTGAAGAAGCCCTCCAATTCAACAGAGCATAAACTGCCCAGAGACAGATGAGACAAGCAGCACGAGGAGGAGAGCACCCAACCCTTGCTGACAAATATCAGGAGCACCAAGGCGTTGCGATTGCATAAGTCTCTCTCCTGCAAATTATGAATTACATGCCCTAAAAATGCAGAGACATCGACGTCGAACCGTGAACACTTACCTGTCTCCCTGGGAACATGTGCTTTGCAGGCAGTGGTCTGGGAGAGCGGAGCATCCACTTTATAGCCACGCTGCGCTGATTTCTCATGGGTCTCTGAAGCAGCAGCGCCTGGATGGATTTGCTAAAGCGTTTGGCTGTGCTGTTGTGTTACGCCTGCCTATAGAAAAGACAATGCCATTTTGTGGCTTGTAAGTGATACGGCAGCGTAATTATGGTAATGGAAAGAGTGAATGTACAAGTGTTATTGATGAAAAGGATCAGGAAGTCTGTACTCGGAATTGAGACTTGAAAGCACCCGTGATGGGAACTTAGTAGCTCTAGAAAATGTAAGGTGTATTTTCAAAAGGAAGGGGAAGTCAGACTAGTGAGCAAAATTTTTCAAAAATCTGTTGGTTTGCTACAGATTTTGGTTTTGTAACCAGCTTTCCAAACCATGTACTGCAACCATGCAGTCCAGTTTGCAAGGCGTGCAGACTGGTCCACGCTGATGGTGTTTGGATCCATGCGTCTGTTCAGTGCATCCGTAAGACTGCAGGACTGTTCACGAGCATGAAAACTGCAAGTTCATTTCGTCTTTGCTGACACTGTCCCTCTTGAGGCTTCCTTTGACACTGCCTTCAGCAAACAGTGGGTTTGTTGTGTGTCTCTGTGTGTTTTGTAAGAGAAGAGGCTAATAACTAATAACCCCATGACTGGTTTTGTGGCTGGTGTTGCTGAATACTTCCTCCCAGATCTCCAAAGGGATTAAAGATTTTCAGTTTTAAAAATAAAACGCGTGCCCTGGTATCAGTGAGTATCAGAGCCCAGGCATTTCTGATGTTTGCGTTGTATGAATAAATATCGTCGATCTGCAGAGTTGGGTGAGACATTTAGAAAGTAGAGTCCAATTCCTGTTTTCTTCTGGGATTATACAACAGATGTGCTTACTTCTTTTCTTAGAAGTGTTTTACTTGAAGCCTGATCCTCTGCTTTCTTGAGCACTAACAGTGGTGTGATCCTACCCAGAGCCTTGCTGGGAAGGAGCAGGAACTGTCCCTCAAGTCAGTGGGGCACTTTATCGGCAGTCATGTCCAGTGCACACCATAAAATGTCAGATTGGCTGTTGTGGTCCGAGTGACAAAGGGGATGTGGCCTTGAAGTGCAGACAAAGGTAAGGAAAGAGCAAGAACAAAGTGTCAGATTCTGTAAAGATTTCTGATACAGTTTAAAGTTGGTTCTTTTTTGTTTTTTCCTGCGTTAATATTCTGAAATTCAGAACAACTGATGTTCCCCGAATCGGCTTCTGCAGGCAATCCATTTTGCATGTTTGACATTTGAGATGTAAGATGTCTCTAACGTGAAGATTTAAATGAGGATTGTTATTTTGACATGCTGTGTCCATCACATCATTTTCCATTTGTGTTCCTGAGAACACACTGCCCAAAAACGTCCTTATCATCTGGCAACAAACTGTGTAACAAAGGATCCTATTTCAGAGGGTTTCTAATGAATTTGACTGTGCATTGAAACAAGCTGGGTTATTTTTCTATACGCAGAAGATACTACTGGGTTTGGGAACAGCAAGGAAGGTCCCTGGTATCCTGAGCTTTGGCTCTGGCTCGTCTTCTCTCACCTGCCAGGATTACGATGGACTGTTCTGTGTTTGATTTCTTGATCAGCAGCCGCTAACACTAGAGTCATTAGTCAGCCTCACTCAGCCAAGCGCTGCACAGCTTTCCGTTTTATCTTCCTCCAGCAGCAGTGGTGCATTTCATTGGTGCATATGTTCGCAGTTACTGCTTTAATATGCCATAGCCCGGGACCAGTAGGAATGTGTATGTACACGCGCTGAGTCAGCCACTCCAGAGAGCACTTGTGTCTCGCCCATGTATAGAAATTAGCATCTGATGTGCCCCCAGCGAAGTGGTTTGCGCTGCCTGCTTTAGCTGGGAGCGTGGGCGCCCGTCCCACGTGCAAGTCAGGCCCCGCGCTGGTCTGTCGCGGTGATGGCGATGCAGACGTGTTGGGTCTCTGCTGCTTGGGGGAGAAATCCTTCTGTGTGCCTGAGCTTAGGGAGGGGCTCATCTGTGAAGCCTTTCAGGGTAAACCGTGCTGTCATGCGATAATAAAACTGGTGAGTGATTATTGATTGATTATGGCCATCTTTCCAATGGCAGGTTCACAGGTGCCTATAACAGAGCAGTTCCTTTTTCATTTGTCCAGGTTCTGACGGGTATCCTGCCTGGTCCAAAAAATACACTTCTGTGGGGCATCAGAGAGTTATTCTACACCGCTATTGCCCTGCTTTTCCTAGCCAAGCATTCTGGGTTGCTTTTTTTCACGTGCTATAGCTCTCCAAAGGGGTTAACAAACCTTCCCATCATTAAGCTTGTCAGTTTTTTTCCTGTAGCTCCTGAGCAGCAAATCTGTCCTTGAGTTCTGTTCTCACAGCCTGGTGTGACTCTTTCTTGCAGAAGACACGAGTTGTAAGATAAAAGAAATGCTTATGCAGGTACCAGGCAGGATTCCCCGCTTATCTCTCAGGCCGGGGTGAGGTGCTGCTTGGGAACCCAAATTAAAGAAACATTTTGCCGGGAAAGATGGAAAACTCAGATGCGGTGTACAATGTGTCATTCGAACCTCGTTCTCTCTCTCCTTATCCCCGTGTATGTACATTTCTCTTTATATATTTATTTGTAGTTATATTTGTATTTATGTAGTTGTGTGTGATCGTTCGTAGGTCAGTTGTCCTGGAAATCAGACTTGTTGTATGCTCTGAAAACTGTTTCAAATGTGACCTGATTGCATGTACACTGATCTTAGGGCAGGGGGAGAAAGGTACATAAGGGAAAGGAAGGCTTACCGTACCACGTGCAGTATGTCAGGCTAGTGCTCATCCCTTTCTCCTTCACTTGTTCCCGATGAAGCCCCCAGGCAGCATCCTTCAGTTGTCTGTAAAGGGAAGGAGGGGGATGCACTTGGTTGGAGAGATGGGTATCGGCGCCTGCTGGAGTTTTGCCGACGGAGCCGTGCTCCTGGAGATCTCGCTGGAATGAAATAGTCATGACTCAGACCTACAGCAAGTGGCTTTTATCTCTGGCCAACGTGTCCTCTGTTTCTGGTACCCCATCCCACAGCGGGGCACTGCTTTCTCCGTACAGTGCCTCTCTTCCCCCGTAGCCACCCGCGCTGTACCTGCGGCGGCAG
This sequence comes from Vanellus vanellus, assembly GCF_965231255.1. Lineage (NCBI taxonomy): Eukaryota > Metazoa > Chordata > Aves > Charadriiformes > Charadriidae > Vanellus > Vanellus vanellus. The sequence goes on from NC_138921.1 coordinate 9,758,875, forward strand.
CAGGCAGGGAGGGAGGGAGGGAGGGAGGGAGGGAAGGAGAGAGGGAGGGAGGGAGGGTTTGCCACCATGAAGCGCTGCTCTCTGCCTCCACCCTTTCCCCAAGGTATTACCCCGAGTAACGTCTCTCTCACCTCTCCCTCGCTGCAGCCATGCCATCACCTAATTTCCACAAATTGACTGTGCTGTATCTTTCTCCAGCGCAGAATCGATGCTATTCTATGCTGCGTTTTAAGGTTTTAGCTGCAAGAGCCGTTTTGCTGTGTTTCCCACATTATCCTTTGAGCGCTGCTGTTGATTATAATTAATGCTTATAACATCCTCAGTTGTGTCAAAGAATATTCCCCAGATAATTAAGTTTCCCAATACCTTTGAGGTGTTGGTAAAAAATAGTACACCTCTAATTGCTATTTTGTGATACCTTCCCTCTAAAAATGTCACAGTTTTACTAGAAAGTCCGTGACTTAAGGAAAAACATCCATTTAAATAAAGCGGGTGTGGTTTAGGTTAACATATTTTACTCTGAAGCTGTGAAGTGCTAAGGGCATGCACCTTCCCATTTGCTGCCCTGTGGCTAGCGAGCAGTGTTTAAGACGTGCTCACACAGTTGCTTTTGCTCATATATCCATTTCTGACTTTCAAGGGAAGTCTTTAATGCACTGTACTCAAAAATGGTAGATGTGCTGGAGTTTTTCAGGTATTGGAAAAACCCAGGGATTACAGCCGAGTGGGGGTCTCGTGCTTTGGAGGGGGCAGGTTTTTTTATAAATTTTTGCGATACGTCAATGTAACGCTGTAGTCCCGTATAAAATTATCCACCTAGATGCTTAAAGCAATTTAAGAAGCGAATCTTAGGCTTTCGAGCTGCTGAAGCAGTTCTCAGACTTGTCCCCGGTATTTTACGTGTGCTTCACAGATGGAGAAAGAGAGGCAGAGGGAAGTGACTCACTGAAGACCAGATGAATGACAGAGCTGGGAAGAGCGGGGGCCCCCCGGCTCGCAGCGCTGTTACCAGCTCGCTGGGCTGTGCAATCGCATTACACTCGGTTTACAGTTGGGTCGGTCCGAGCACAGGGAAGTTAAGGGCCCTGGGCTCGATGAGGACCGAATGCCCAGAACTCTGGTTGAACCTGATGGAAGCGTGGAACGTGCAGGATGCAGGAAATTCAACGTTGTGCATCATAGGCAAGTTCTTCCATCGCGTCAGGATGCGGCCAGGGCAGAGCCACAGGCTGCTCGGTTCAGCTCAGCCTGCGGGGTTGTGGCCGTGCTGCTGTGCGGGAGAGCGGTGGCTGCAGGCAGCCAAATTCAGGCACAGAAGGGCACTGACAGCGGTGATTTTTGACTGGCTTCTCTGAAAAGCTGGATGTGGTTCCCTCTGCCATTGCACTGCTGTTGTTGCTCGTTCCTGAAAACATTTTTTTTTTTCCCTGAATAAGCCATGAAGGCTTGTGGAGTCTGTGTTTGAATATATGTAATGAGAGGAAACAAAGCCTATAAGAGAGAGAGGGAGTTGCAAAGGCATCGCTCTGGCATTCATCTGTGAGTGATGATTATGAAGTTGCATCTAAAATGTATTTCCCACCCCCATTCAATTAACAAGTCGCTGTTTTAATGGACGGAGCCGACAGCTGCAAAAATCCATCCCCCGGAGAGAGAGATTCCAGCACCTGAGAGCAGTCTGCAAAGCCGAGCGGTACTGTTCCTCATTAGGAAGGAAAGAAGGAAGGAAAAATGTCCTCATGGGAGCATCCTACCGCTGTAAGGAGCTGCCTCCAGAGGATTTGGGGGGAGCTGGAAAGAGAATGAGTCTAAGCCCAAACTAGCAGCACAGTTTTGCAAAGCAGTGATGCTCTAGCCTTCGTCCAGTTATGCCTATATTTAGCTTTAAATACATATAAAGGCAAATGAAGAAGGTGGCGTGTGTTTCTTCCCCCCACCTCCTTTGCTTTTTTATCATGGTTAATACTTAAGAAATACCTAAATATTTCCTCAAAGGCTTATTTCATTTCAGAGCTACTGAACTCCGTTCCTTTGGTCACGACCTTCCTTTATTTCAGTTTCTAGACCAAATTTATTCCTCGGCAGCCTAAAATATGGCTTTCAGTGATACAGGATGTGACAGTGGGGCATATATGGGATATATCTGGTCCTGTGTACAGGAGTGCTCTCAGCCTTTTTAGGCAAGTCTGTCTTCAGGCATCGCTCTAGGAACTATAAGCAGGAAGATGCATTTCACCAAATAACTTGAATTTATAAATGCCATCTTGCAAAGATCCTGGTGCATAAGCATCAACAGAAGATGGATGTGTCCAACCAGGAGTACCCAAGACCACATGTGGTTTTCGTAGAGCTTTGAGATCACTTCTGACTAGAGATTGATTCAACAGAAAGTCTTCACAAACAACGGCACCAAACAGAGAAGTGCTGGAATTTTTTGCACAGGCAAGAGGGGGACTGTGGGGCGCGGGAGAGCTCCAAGCGCTGAGGGTGTTGCTGGTCACCCTGCTGCAGCTTCTTTGTAAGGTTTGTGACATCTGGCCTCAGTTTCCCCCAGCCTTCTGGGCGGAATGGGTGCAGGGATCTGGCCGAGAGCCTCGTGTCAGTCCAAAGTCATCTGTGAAAGCCAGACGCTTGCCTTCGTAACCGCCACTGAATCCTGTCCCCCCAGCTCATGATCCGGGGAATGCGTCTCACTCTGCAAGGGTGGAACGTGGGAGTTAATCAAGCCATTTCAACTTCTTTGTCAGAAACCGTGCCGATCAAATGTGTTTCTATCAACAGCTGCCTTTTTCAATTATGCAGAGAAAACATGAGAGGGATAGCGTGCACTGCAGTACGGGCTGGTAATGATCTGAGAGGTTGCGATGGCTTTCAAACTGAGAAAAAGTGCAAGGGAGAGATGCTGAAGCAGTACCAGTAATGTGAGTGCTACGGCAGAGTCCATTACGGATAAGTGACAGCAGCGCTTCAGCAAATGAACCTTTTCAAGGGTACCAAATAGTTCCTGCCATAGGTTGGACTGTGTTCTGCAATGTTGGGATGTGCATTAGGCCCAGGAGCACAGAATTGTTTTATCTAACCATATCTTGGCTGTTTGTTTGAAGCCTTTTTAACCTCCCGCTGCAGAAATGGCAAACTGCTGATGAGAAAAAGGACCTGATGTGATAACACCATCGCAGCAGCCACCTGCTGCTACCGGTGGGATCCACCAATACACGGGTAAAAAACGTGCTCATTTTCCCAGCCAGGGCAGTTTTTCACATGGATAAAAAACAGCCTCGTGAATATGTTTCTCAGATGTCACGGGCAAATACCCTGTGAATAACTTTCTGTACACATTGAAGAAACGTGCAGGTATCTGGGACAAGAGAGACTTCATGGTGACAGTATAACATTAATGCCTTACAAAGGAGACTCCCTAAAATAGGTTTTAGACCTTTTCCATCATGTTTGTTTCTATAGGGTGTTTTCATGGTGTATATATAAGCTTGGGCAATAGACAGAGCATCCTCTATTCTACTAGAAAATAGAAAATTGGCATAAAGTAGAATTTTCCTGATTTTTTTTTTTTTACAATAGCACTGTTAGGAATGATGTCATATCTGCCAGATGGTCCAAAATTGCCTCCCTTTCAATGGAAGAGGGAGCACAGCTCATTCTTCTAGGTCAGCTCCAAAAGCGTTCAGTTTCTCAAATGATTTTACAGTTTTCCTGATTCAGCAGTCTGGTCTGTGGGGATCCCACTCAAATGGCGGGGTCTGTCCCCAGGGCCTGGGCACACCCTGTAGGCCAGACTGCAGGATGACCACCCATGACCTTGCAGTGGGCACTATGCAACCTGCAGCTGAATTGCGAGTCAAACATGGAGCTGCAGACTCTTGTTGGTTTTCCACCTTAAAGTTAGTCAAGTTTGCGTTTTTAAATTGTGGGCTATAGTAGCAAAACTTAGCTCCTACCTTGAATTTTAAAGAAGCAGGTGTTGTGACCAGTACAGAGACGCAGAGGAAGTATGGACAAATGAAGCTAGCAAATGTCACTAGCTTGTATTGCATTGAAGTAACGCTGGTGCTCATGTGGTAAATGATCTCAACATTTGTTGTCATGTCGTGCTGCTGGGTGACAGGGTTCAGATTGCTTTGTAAAGGAGAGCAGAACCGTAGTTTTACAAAGCAAGAAATTGATGCTCAGAGAAGGGAAATGATTTATCTGAAATCACCCGGTCGGTCAGCAGAACATCTGAGGGCAGAGTCTCTTCCTCTGAAAATTTGTCCTTTTCTAAAGACTGACCTCAGCAAACATAGACATGTTAATCATGGAACGGCTTCACAAAGGCTGAAATTTTCTACTAGAGTTGACTCCAGGAAGTCCCTTGCCAAACTTCACACCTTGACTGACCTGTGGCTCTTGACGTGCGCTTCCTTTTAATACGTGGATAAGGGGACTCCCCATTTCTGAAAAAGCATATGGGATTTCTTTGGGTATTAATCTTCAAATAAAGTGTTGTCTGGTTCTTGTGCTACTCTGTATGGCGGTGAACTTCAGCACCAGAGAGGAGATTGTGTCTATGATACAACGGAGACACATCCTGATGCTTCACTTAGATGCGTGGAGTACGTGACTTCACATCTTGTGTCTGTCTCACAGACAGCTGGTCCAGGTGTGTCTGGCAGTCTGCTAGTTATGTGGGTGGCTGTGGTCACACAAAGTCCTCTGTCAATCGGGGGATGAAGTGCAATGTGATTGCACACTAATAGATAAATTTAAAATGTACGTTTGAAGATGAAGAACTGTTTTGTCTGTGTAAATTTGTTTTGAGGTGGGTTCTGTAGTAGATAATAAATGACTTAATTTTTTGCTTTAATCTCTCTGCGCAGGACACCAGCCATGATTGGATGCTCGTTTGTAGTGGACCGAGAGTATTTTGGCGAGATTGGCTTGCTTGACCCTGGTATGGAGGTCTATGGAGGAGAAAACATTGAATTAGGCATGAGGGTGAGTAACAAAGAAGAGACTGTGCCATGTCCATTTGCAGAGACAGGGAGGCTGTGGCCCGGCGGAATTGCTGTCTGACTGAAGGGCTATTATGCTGAAGTAATTGATATTGCCACACTATCTGGAACTGACGGTCCCAGTACATGAACGTTCCTGGCCTTACTGGCCTTGAGAGAACTGATAACAGTCAGAAATATGGTTTATTGGTTCGTTCTGTCAGTGTCTGAACCCGACGAGACAGATTTCCCCCTTTCCCAGTAGCTCTGCTTGTGCAAACAGCTACACGAAGTCTTCATGTGCTCACGGCTCATAGATGATATTGTTTGCCTGTGGCCCAGCAGATGCAGTACCAGCAGAACACTAAGGCCGGGCTGCTAGAAGTCAGTTGTGGTATGCTACGTAACACACATGATGTGGCATTTTACAACTTTAAGGGTCCTCCTTATAGAATATGAACTACAGGGTACAGGTATTCCATCCCGTCGGACAGGTCAGTGCAAAGTGTGGACGGATGACTTTGGGACGGCATCGGTGTTCTAGCGCTTCTAGACCTATAGGAGGTTTGATACCTGTGATCCTTCGCCCTTGTTTTCAAGGTGGTACTGGCCAGCAAGTCCTTCTGAAGTCCAAGGAACGTGTCTTTGCTTAGCACTTGAAAATTAGGCCACTTAATGTTGCATGAACACAGTTCCCTCGTTATAAAGCTGACTGTTTAATTATTTTCCCCTTACTCTTTATTCCCTGCTTCACAGTAACACGTCCCTGGTGCATGTAATGTGCTCATTAAAGCATATATTCTGCTCATGGTGAAACACTGAACATCAAATTAGTCCATTCTTTATCCGACTCCTTTTTCTAAAACGGCTGCAAACTCCTTCACACCAGTGGGCTGAGGAAGAAGGTCATTGCAGCAAGAGTTGATTTTCACATGTGGGTGTGTATTTATTATTCCAGCATTGCAAGGGGGATAGGGTTTGTAATGGGACTGTGTGACTACACTGCTTATACTTTAAGGTTTAGAATTCACATAGGGGACAGAAAAACTGCTACCACAAATCATCCAATTTTCCTTAAGAGGGTCAGGCTATTACCAGGATTGTGTGAGCTTTCCTTTATCATTGTGCAGAGCTTTGAGCTGTTTGAAACTTTTTCCACATGGCTGCTCCCAGAATAGATTGAACGCTCTGGCAAAACTCTGGCGTAGCTGATGAATAAGCCTCCTAAGAAATCTGAAAGCTGTCACTGTTCCTTAGACGAGAAGAACTTGCTGAGTACGATTAGGGCTTCTGGTAAACAGAGGCAAAGGTTTTAATAGGATTATGAAATGGCCCTTGCTTGAAGAGACGAGGATTTGAAGTGAGCAAGGACAGGTTTTCGGGGGTAGGGAACCTGTTAAAGTCTGTGGAAACCTGAGATCTAGAAACCAGCTCTCATTCTTTGGGTTGGGTATTTTTTTTTACTTTGGGGTTTTTTGACGTATAAAGAATAATTAACCCTACTGTTTGAAAAAAGCCTTTATAAAGGAGTGAGTACGAGTGAGTTCATTCTGAAGTAAGCTGTATGTCCATAGCATGGATCTGTTACTCTATGTTTTCAGCCTGGATCTAGCACGGTAAGTAATATACAGTGTCTGCCTCCTAATTTGCAAGTCCTACGTGTGATCCCCTCCTGCGTGTCTTTCAGAGCTGTCAGAAACTAGCAGCATGAAAATGCACAGGAACTTTCTCCCTTCCCTCTAGGTTATTTATAAAATCACCGTGAATTTACAAAGTTGGTTGGTTTGGGTTTGGGTTTTTTTTTGACTCCAGAATCCCAAAGTAAGTTGCAAAAATCATTCCTTTCCCAAGTCCTGGTGCACTGACCCATGCGGCGATATTTGACGTATCCCTATGGCTGCACAGGGGGACCATAGAGTCATAGAATACCAGGTTGGAAGGGACCTCAAGGATCATCTGGTCCAACCTTTCTTGGCAAAAGCGCGGCCTAGACAAGATGGCCCAGCACCCTGCCCAGCTGAATCTTAAAAGTGTCCAGTGTTGGGGTAACCACCACTTACGTGGGGAGATTATTCCAATGGCTGATTGTTCTCACTGCGAAAAATCTTCCTCGTGTCCAATTGGAATATCCCCAGGAGTAACTTGTACCCACTACCCCTCGTCTTTTCCATGTGACTTCTTGTAAAAAGGGAGTCTCCGTCTTCTTTGTAGCCACCCTTTAAATACTGGAATGTGGTGATAAGGTCTCCTCTAAGCCTTCTTTTCTCAAGGCTGGACAAACCCAATTGTCTCAGCCTTTCCCCATATGGCAGGCTTCCCAGTCCTTTGATCATCTTTGTGGCCCTTCTGTGGACCCTCTCCAGCCTGTCCACATCTTTTTTGCATAGCAGGGACCAAAACTGAGCACAGGATTCCAGGTGTGGCCTGACAAGCGCTGAGTAGAGCAGCATAACGTCTTCTGTATCTCTGCTGGTGATGCCCTTGTTGATGCAACCCAGCATCCTGCTGGCTTTCTTTGCTGCAGCAGCACACTGCTCATTCATATTGAGCTTGTTGTCCTTGCAGAGCTGCTCCCTAGCCAGGCAGATCCCAGCCTGTGCTGCGCTCCTGGATTATGTTTGCCCGGGTGCAAGACCTCACGCTTGTCCTTGTTGAATTTCATAAGGTTCTTATTAGCCCACTCTTCCAGTCTATCCAGGTCTTCCTGCTGGGTTGCTCTCCCTTCCAAAGTGTCCACTTCCCCACTCAGTTGGGTTTCATCAGCAAACTTCCTCAGGGTACAGCTCATCCCATCATCCATATCACTTATGAAGATATTAAACAGCGTTGGGCCCAGTATCGATCCCTGGGGGACCCCGCTTGTGACAAGTTGCCAGTTTGAAAAGGAGTGATTGACCACCACCCTCTGGGTGGGCCTGGTCAGCCAGTTCCCACCCACCGCACACACCATTTGGCTAGGCCCTAACGCATCCGCTTCTCCAGGAGGAGGCTGTGGGGAACCGTGCCCAAAGCCTGTTGCCCACGTGTGACTCTGCTTGTATGGAGCAATGAAAGACGGAAAAGGGAAGGGATAAATGATTGAATGAGGAAAGAGCAAGAAATAATATATTAATAAATAATAAAATGGTGGGGAAGTGGTGGCACGTGTTTGGCTGAAAACAGCCCTTATTTGAAATAGCTGTAACAATAATCCTTTAAACTTTTTTGCAAACTATTATCATGTTACTGCTAAAAGAAAAGGGATTAGGCTTGGAGTGTCTGAATTAGATTACATTGCATCTAATGAACCCTCATTTAAATTGTTTTATTAAAGTGAAATAAGGAAAGTCAGTGAAGCTAATGAGCTGATTTGGGAGGATACTGTTTGATAACCCAGCTAATCCCCCTTAAATCTATTGTTTATTAAAAAATCATCATCTTGGGTGTTCCACTATTGGCTTTTCCCTTTTCTGAATTCCATAGGCGGAAATATTAAAATAATTAACCTAAGTGATTTTCTGCATTGAGTAAGCAGTGCATAAAGTGATGGGGGCTACCACATCTATTGAAAATACTTAGGGCTCTGCAGCTCTTTTTTTAACTCCTGTTATTTTTTGTGTAAACTTTAAATTGGTTAGAGCTGCGACACTCTCCTAACGGGTCAGCTCTGCAGTGAAGCCAATGTCTGTTGGCCAAGCGAGGGACGTTTTTGTTTGGTTGAGAAAAAGCACCAGCTGTTCTGGGAAATAAAAGGGAGATGGACACGATTGCTTGTTTGTGATAGTAAGAAAATGGATCGACACATATAATGTCGTCTTGTACTATATTTTTCAAAGAGTACAGTTTCACCGCAAGATGGATAAATACAGGACTGAATTCCGTTATGGACAAATGGTGTTATTCTCTCATTGTTCACCAACCAGCTAGTGAAGCTGATGGGAATTGTCTATGAGCACCTAAAACCAGACCTTGGCCAGGAATTTACAAAGTCAAATCGTGGCTGACTCCTATGTGGATGAGGTGCCCTTCACAAGCACGGGCAGCTTGGCTCGTTAGCCGCATTCAGGCAAGCACCGCACCACTGCTCTGCCTCCTTCTATCCATGTGGATCCAGGGAGCAGTAGATAGCCCTGTTTTCATTTCAGCTGGGGTTCAGCTGTCCTTTTCCCAACCTGGAGGCAGACGTAAAGAAAAATAATGGTACTTTCTCCTGCAGCAAAGCTGTGGGTGTGTCTGTGCCTGAAGAAGACACCCTGAACTCAGGGTAGATCACGTTCATCTTTGCTGCACATCAAATGGTCTCTCTGACCTGATGTACAGAGGGATGTCCCAACAGTAAAAGAAATTCAAGGAATGTTTAAATGTAGAGGGACAGGGATCCCTGTAACGGAGGGTCCCCAGTTATGACCCTGCAAGAAACTGCATGGTTTGCAAGCATTGTAAGTTCCCTTCCTAGTGGGAGCTACAGACACACTTAATTATTTAGAAAGGGATCATATAAATGTTAAAAGCCTAGTTTATGATTTGACCTAATACAAGCAGTTTATGATGCATCTTTTTATAGCGAGTCATTAATCATTGCACTAAGGATCTCTCTCTTCCTCTGGTGCCCCGGTGATAAGGTGAATGAATTGCTGTTCTTTTTATTTTGTACCCATCAACTGTAATAGTGGGTGGGAAGAGATCAAGCATTTCTTTTCAAGGATTCTCTAGTACAAATTAAATTCTGCTTCCACCATTAAGAATCCAAACAAATTAAATAAAAAATATGTTGCCACATTGACAACTGAAAGCAAAACTTTTTCTCTTTTATGGCCAGCATCAACTGGCCGTACTTTATTCTCAGTAGTACTGTGTACCTGAAAGGAGGGAATCTGCATCAGTTGATTAATTCTTAGAGGTGCTAACTCAGAGATTTGAAAAAAAAACCAAACCAAAATCCAACAAACATTGCCCCTCCCCAAACTAATGACTCACCCAATTTGAAATATCTTAAAGAAACCTACTGTTTAGGAGGTTCTGGCCAGAGAAATCAATTAGAGATGTCCCTAGGTACCAGTGTGACAAATTAACTCTGTGGTGGCTTCAAGTGATGGCTTAGTTCTCTAGCAGAGCTTAGCTGGATGCTTAAGGTAGTGACCTCGGCTCGTGCAGATGTGTGACAGGTAACTTTGGCCAGTTTTGGCTACTGGCAATGGCATAGCCCAGGGAACAATACGGTTCATCAGGATCAAAAAGAATTTTCTGAAAGCAGAATAAAAGCTGAGATCATTTGCGCTCTCTGCTGTTGTGATTGCATTGCTAGTGGTGGTCAAGCTGCCTACTGGAATCGAGCCTGGGTTCTGTATAACGAAATGCAGTCCCACCTTGGGGCGTTGCAGAAATACTGTGTGTACTGTAAAAAAAATCATGATGCAGATTCACTGAAATCTCTTTACGAGGAAATAAAACCGCTTGCCTAACAGACTTTCATACACAAGCAAATTGTTATACTTTGCAAACTTATGCTATATGGCCCAGCTTTACTTTTTTCAAAAACGGATGAACTACATTTTCTCTGAACAGAAGTGCTAATGGCAGATTGTTGAGTAGTGAATTCTTGACCTGATTTTATTACCTTCAGCTAAGGAGATTTAGATTCCTTTGAGCAGTCAGTGTTTTAAACGCAGATTCTAGGCTGGTACGCTGTAATAAAAATGCCACAAGGTTTATGTATGGCAAACTTTAATTCTGAATTCTGGGCAATGCTTTTTACCCTGTGTGATTCATGAGCCCAGGCCCCCAGTCTTAAAGCTAAGAGATAAGTAGGAACCCCATTCAGTAACGTTTCTCAAAATTTCAGCAATTTACATGCTGTGGTAAAATACAAGGGAAAATTGGACAAAAATACAGGTTAATCAAAATGTCTTATCTCGGTGAATCCAAAAAAACTTCATTTTTGTTTTGACCTTTCCCAAGCTGTAATTTTTAGTAGGAATTAATTCAGTTTCAAATGAAAAGTTTAAAAAAAAAAAGCCTTTCAGTTTGAAGACATTTAATCATTTAAATGATGTTAACAAAAATTCACAATTGCTGGCATCTGCAAATGTAGTGCACGCTGTCCTTAGACATGCCCATTCACATTGGATTGTGATAAATCAGCATTTTCAGCATGAAGTTAAATGCTATTAAAATGTTTCTGACCAGTTCTATGCTGAACTCCGCACCGTCTAAGCAAAATCCTATTAAGTGATGTAATCTACTGTTATTGGAAGTTACTCAGTTGCACAGATTGCAAAGATCTCGGTGATAAATTTCCTAGGTCTCCCCTTCCAGATAAGCTGTGTAAGTAAAGGTGTCCTCTTTTCCGTCTCCAGTTTAATTTAGCATTTTTATAGGCATTTCCTAGAGTAAAAGAATGTTAAGCTTCTAAAGTCAAGCATTAAGAAGTCATGAAAGGATTGAATTCATGGTGCCTGGATTACACTAAATCGCAGCTCCTTTCCCTCTTCAAAATAAGGATTGGAATAGTCTATTCTATGGTGATGTGCGTCAATGACGAGCCGGGTCCTCAGCCCGTCTAAATGTTCAGCATCTTTTAATGCCGGCGGAGTTCCATTGATTCGAACGGGATGAGATTAGGCTTGACATTTGTATATAGCAATAACACGTTCTGTCTGGAAAAGGAGACAGACTTAGTTGTAAGTGAAGACCCTCCGCAGGCATTCAATCCCAGGCTGCCGAGCCCTGCGATACCTGAAGTCACCCCGGCTCCCCCCCATTGCCAAAGTGCACAACTGCCCGTCCCGATGGGCTACGCGGGGCGATAGCTCTATTCACAGCTCGGAGAAAGATGTTCGCTGCCATGGTTACTCCGGTCCTGGCGCTGTGGTTGTATCCTCCCGGGAACTGGTGCTCGTGCCTCCGTGCGGTGATCCACTGAGATGCAGCAAACGAGAAAACCATGAAAGAGCGGGTGAAGAGGACAAGCTGAGTGCCAGTGTGACAACCAGCGCCTGGAGCCAGGTCTCGACTGTCTGACATCAACCACCTTTCAAACCAGAGGATTTTCCATGTAAAGGGTCTTCCCACGCAAGAAGGAGCGGCATGCAAGAAGGGCATAAAGCAAAGCCAAACAGCTAAAAGATGGCCCTTGGCTTGTTCCAACTAAGTTAGAGTACTTGGGGTTTTCTCCTACTAGATCATTTGTATAGTCTTAATTGTACTCTAAATGGGACGCACAATCTTGTTTCTGGGGAGAGAATCCAACTCCCTACCTGTCTGCAATTTCTTTGACCACAGTGTCCTTTTTTTTCTTTTTGGTGTTTTTTTCTTTCTTTTTTTCTTTTTATTAAATTGAAGATAACTGTAACCTTGAATGGAAAACAGTGTTTTCATCAGGACATAGCGCAGTGGTGCTCTAGCATGAAATTGCCAGCAAACGACAGGGCTAGAGCTTGTGAATACCGTTAAAAACACTCTCTAAAGTGGGAGCATTGGAAATAGCTCAGAAAAGAGCATCTGGCCATTTGGCTTCAATATCACATCATGCTCCATCGAGTGTAACATTTTATGTTACAAACTCTTTCATGTACTAGGACATTATAAAAGCACAGGGCTGGAAATTTCAGAGAGAGATCAACAGTGAAAGAACTGAGGAAAGAAAATGCTTCCTTAGGCTTTGCTGCTTGCGTCTCCGCCGCTTTCCTGCCGGTTTAATCTAAATCTAACACAGGTTCCTCGGCAGTGGCAAGTGTGAACTGGATGAGAGAGGAAAAACGCAGAGAAGTTGAGCATGCTAATTGTGTTGAGATTGAAATAGCTTTCGCTTGCCTAATGATGAGACTGAACCAAAAGCGTAGAGATGAGCTACAGCTGGTCAGAAACTTTCTGATACAACATATTTTCTATTGCAAAATAACTACTCAGCCAGAACTCCAAATGCTCTGTAGAACTCTAAATTTTGACAGTGATTACTGAAAGCCTGGCTTGGGCTGTTGTGTACCCAGAGGTGCCCAGCTGTCAGTCCTTAGCCACGTGCCCAGTACACCTGGCAAAAGGTTTCTCTGAGTTTTTTGGAACCATTTTGAATCTCTTTCCGAACTCTTAAAAACATAGAGATATATCAGTGCTGTGGAAAACATCTTTCCAGTCAAAAAAAAAAAGAAATGCAGAAGTGTTTCAGGATGCCAGCTGTTCCCAGGGCAGGGAGATGCCCATTTTCTAATTGACCTTTTGATTAGCTCCCCAGGTGGTTCTTGTTTTTCCAGGCATGAGAGGTTTAATCTGAGCCTCCAGGAAGCACGGAGGGCTCTGAGGAGGGTGGGAGACCTTTCAGCCTGAGCTTCTGCAGTTGGAGCAAAGCCTTGGTTTGGGCTAGTGTCCTGTGTGGAGGACCCAGACCCAGATCAGCAGCCGGGGTAAGTCCTGGAAGAGCAGCCACGGGCTGCGAGACCCGCAGCACAAACAGCTCTGGCTGCGGCCAGGGCTCCTGTGGGTGGTTGTGTTGCTGGAAGGGTTTTCCCAGGCACTGTCCTCCAGGCAAACCATCTCACTTGGGAACGCGTGCTTCAGCCTTAGAGGTGAGCTGTCAGATTTACAGGACCCTCCAGTCTCGAGGGCAGTGAAATGCATAACTAGTCATCTGTTGCTGAGGTGTTACCCTTGTAGGAAAATCCAAGTCACCCTTATTTATGATGTTAAACAGAGGCACATAAATCCTTACTGCTGGTGAGCAGAAGCACTCTTCTCACGTGAGCGTGAAGAAGACTGAGCTGATCTTTGAGGAGCCGTGGGTTTGGAGCGGGGAAGTGCTGTGGGGTTTACGTTTCTTTGGTTTTGTTTTAATTCTGCCTGGAAAACTTCGGGAGGTAACGTGACATTTTTCTACTGTATCTTTGGCAGTCTGCTAAAGCAATGTCTACCTGACTAGTAATTATCCCTGCAGTAGTGTTGCCTGAATAGAGCAAAGCATGTTGAGCTGACCTGTGCGACAGATACCTCCGAGCTGAGGAGCAGGAGCAGGGAAGGAATAATACATGTACCTGTGTCGTGGAATAAAGGTTCACGCCTTGGTGCCAAAAAATTATATCGTTATCTGCGTTGTGTGTAATACACAGAAAAAAGCAACTTAACACTGTAAAGAAATGCTGAAAGAGACAAACTATTTTCTGTTGAAGGCAGCGGAAGATTAGCCACCAATGTGAAATTTCTAATGCAAGTCTTCTCTAAGTTTGCTTTTAATGGCCTGCGTAGTGCCATGGGAATACTCACAAGAAAGGAGCCCCTGGACGGGGCGGCTGTGTTGTATAGCAGGTCAAGCACTTGGCTGGGGAATACTCGCCGGCTGCATGATGTTGAGCAGTCCGTTTCCCACCCTTCCTCTTCGGTTTGCCCATCCGCAAATGGCAATGGTAATATTCACTGTATAGCGGGCAGAAGAATACAGGGAATGGTAAAGTTGTCCTCTCTAGAGTGGCAGAAAATGTCCTCTGAAAGGAGTGCAGATGAGCTCTTATTACTTGTTTTGCAGTTCACATTTCAGAAAGGCGCTGTCGGCCGGGCGTCTCGCAGGAAGGTGGCAGGGAGAGGCAGTTTCTGCCCCCGAGAGCTCACAACAGAACGAGACTCGGCATAGAGGGGCTGGAATGGGGCACGGAGCAGAGAAACAGATCCCTGCTCAGCTGAGCACAGACAGAAAAGACACAGGTGTGAGCATCCATGGGCAGTCCCGGGCACAGACTCTAAACAGCGAGCAGATGAGAAGTTCGTGTGTTGCCACCTAATCTTCCTCTGGAAAGTAAACCCTAAAATATTTTCCCAAGACTGCTTCAGTTTTATGATCTCTTTCTTTTTGGTACTGGTGGACACAAGCATTTGTTTGTGTGATGTTGAAGGAGAACACCGGTCATCAATTGTCCTGAAAAGAAGACAAAAATTGCTCATTCTGCAGAGGTACATCATTTCCTTCCTTTCAGTGTCCTTTGAAAGCTTTGGGGGAATGTTTCATGACAATATTTTTGGGACATGATGTGTGCAGTAATGTTTAGATCATATTGGCTGCCAGGGGTTGGGAACTTGATGACACCCATTTCCAAAGCTGTTCTGTACTACTTTTCGTTATTACTGTGGAGCTGAATTCCTGCTTTGTTCCTGCACAAATAAATTAAGTAATTTCAGTATGGAAGGAAGGAAATGGGGGGGGGGGGGGGGGGAGGGGAAATCAAATCCAATAAAATATTTAAAGTCTCCCTTAAAGATTCCAAAGATTCTCTCTCTCAAATTTTGTTTCCTACATAGGAAGAATAAGGAAAGAGCTGAAACGCTTGGATAGCACGGTGGTTGTAACTTAGGCAGTTCCATACGTAGTTTCACTGCTCGCATACTGCAGCTAGCCTAGATCTACACAGCCAAATTACCTTTGCATCCTCATGGGTCACTGTTTCTCTTCCATGAACATCAGATTAGATTGCGTGGCAACGGTAGGACGTACATATAACGTGCGCAAACGGATTGGTCAAAATGGCAATTGCTTTCCATTGGTAACTTTCTTCCAACGTAATGGAAAGGTGTTAGCTATTTAAAAGGAAGGAAAGCCAAACACAAAATGGCATATCTGTCATTTCTGTTTGTGTTCTAGGCTTAGAAAAGGCAGATCTCACTGAAAAAGCGTATTTAATATGACACGCGGAATTTATAGCAGGAGAAAGGCAGCCAAGGAGAACCCAGAGAAGCATCTGGGTTTGCAAAATCTATGTTAGGTGCAACTGTGTATTGCGTATTCAAGTGTTGTGACTGTAATAAAATAATCTATTTGCATGTTTCAGTAAAGCTCTATCTGCATATTTCTACGTAAATGCCACTTAGATTTTCTCTGCGTCTCTAATAGCATGTCATTTATACAAATATCTTCCTATCAGCAGAAAAACAAACAATTCAATAACTTCAAAGCATGTCACACCCGTAATTCCAAGCACATTCTGTGGGAGCAGGTAAATACGTATGCCCCTGTTTAACCAAGGGGAAACTGAGGCAGAAGGCTCTAAAAATGTCTTCATGGGATGTTTGAGAGTCATTTGATGGCGGAACCTAAGTTGAAACTATTTTAAATAGGCTTTATTGTATTTCCCTGCGTATTGTTCTGAATTCAAAGCCTGAAGTGGTTCCTGGAGGTTACAGCACATGCTTGCTTTGGTGGAACTGTACTTAAAATTCCTGTGTTCTTTGGGGCGTGATTCAGTGAGGAGAGGACAAGGGGGATCAAAAACAATAAGAAAATTCTAAAGCCTATTCCCGAGTAGGAGTGTGAGAGCCCATTCAAAGCAATTCTCTTGAGATCTGGTTTTTCTGTTCCTGTTTCCAGCTGATCTCGCCGCGTTGTGCTGGCGGGTACCTGCTGGGCTGCAGAGTTTCTGGTAGATCTTCTGCATTGCCCTCTGTGGCTGACCAGCCACTCTTTGTGTTCCCCCCACCACCACCCCCGGGAGGGAAGGTGGCTTTATTTTCGGTCTCTTCCTTTGCCTCCCCTTGGCTCGCCGTGAGCGGCCAGCCTGGCAGCGGTCTGCTGAGGACAACCCCGGGTGTCCTGCTTCTGCTGCGGCGGCCAGACGTATGTCATATTCCTTCTTCACTCCTTTCCTCGCCCTTTTTACCCCTCGGCGGGAAATCCATCCACTCCTGAAGAGTTGCACCGTGGGAACAGGCAGGTACAAGCTGCGCCGGTGCCTGTGCTGGATCGACGGGTGGGCCTGTGACCTCTGTGGTGTCAACGGTGCCATTTTCCCTGCTTCCCCACCCCTCTCCCTGTGGCTCAGCCTTTTGCGCACGTGGTCCGAGCGTTTGTAGCCCTGACGTGGTGCCTTTAGCCCCCAGGCGCTGATCTGCCAGACGTGGTGAGCCTCAGAGAGCTGCTGACAAGTTCAGCCCCAGTTAGCTGTAGTTCAAGGTCAAACGGGACTTTAAAATATGAATAAATGTCAGGGTTTGCCGGCACATCGATCTCAGTCTTTTTGATTACTGCCAGATCGCATGAATAAATTAGCCTTGACAGGTGCGATAAATTGTATAGGCTACTGATCTCCAACAGTAAATGTTAAAGAAGGACGTGGGCGGCGTGGAGGGGAAAATACCCTCTGCAGATGCTTGTATTAAATGAGGTGAGTTTTGATACAGTGCTCCAGGGGTGTTCTTGGGGCAGGAGAAGGAGGCCTTTTGTTCATTTGAGATTCTGTGCCAAGCTGGGGCACGTCTCCTACTGAAGTATTGATTTCCTTTGTCAGAAGGAGTTTGGGTTCCCGCGCGCTGTGAAGCGCGAGAGCTTCAGCCGCCTTTTCACCAGCTGCCCTCCCCATCCGGGGTGGCTTTCGAACGGCTCGGGCTCTGCTCTTCTGGTTTCCAAGAGTGGACATGGGCCAACAGGTCTCTAACTAAAATAAAACAAAAGCAGAGGACGTTGGAAGTTGCTCTTCGTACGCTGTAACGCCGTACTGAACACCATCAAGCCCTGATTCGTTTGCCTCGCAGAGCTGTGCTGTGCTATGCAGCGGCGTTTTACTTGGAAACCAATGCAGAAATTCAAAGAAACTCACGTGACTTATAGTTCGTGTTTTCTTCTCTGTGATTTCCCGTATAACATAACTGAGATTCTTAATTTTCCTCCTGTGCATAAACTTTAGCAATGTCCATCACTGCTCATTTTTTTTTTTTTTAAATAATGAATTGTTATCTTTTGTTGATTGCTAAATAAGCATGTGAAAAGAATTTGAGGATAGGGTGTTTCTTCCTGATACTACTTCGTGTGTCTCTAAGAACTCCCAGTTTTCTTAAATCTAGAATCAAATATTACAATGCTCTCCGAAATAAGACATACCAGAAAGCCAGACTTTTTGTCACAAACATGTAGAGTTGTTCTTTTCTATGCGCTGTTATCCCCTTAATTAAGCATGGCCTCTTTCGGCAACATCATGCACACGTTCTGTCTCACCATCTTGATATCTTGATAACTCATCTGTGTGTTTGTGTTTATAAGTCTGTGTAGACATATTTATATGTATGTAGAGGTCATGGACTAGTGCTCATTTTGGGCTATTTCTCCTCTCGGGGCTTCTGTGAAATAGTAGTTGGATTTATGCCGAAACACTGAGCTTCATAATACAGTTAATCAAAAATGCACAATTTCAAACACACAGGCATCTTTTTTTCTCCAAAAGCAGAAGTGTATGGGAGCGCTATATTCTGTAGCAAAAGAATTAAAGGGAAAGACTTTGGTTTGGCTTCAGTCAATTTTGCAACATGAAAGCAGAACAGTCTTTGAATTGAGTGAATTTTAAATTTTCATTGTGAGCATTCTGCATAGGTCCAATTGTCTTAACTATAAATATACGACTATCACTTTTTCACATAAATTGTCCCATTAATATATGCATATGTATAATTTAAAAGGGACTATTATAAATCTGATGTTTGTAGACCAAACTGAGTGCTGCGATGAACTGATACATCCTCAATATATGTGTAGTGTGGGAATCGAAGGGGTTACAGAAAAGGATTTTTACTTATAGAGAAATGCCTTTATGTATGTAGAAATATGGTAATGTAGACAGAGGCTGAGGGAGAAGGCTGGGAAAGAGAAAGGGCTTTTCCTATTACAAGTGCCTCACCAGATGGATGGCATCCAACACACACCGTGCGTGTGATCGGGTGTTAAGAACAGCGATGAGAAAAAGAAGGTAAAATGGGGTGGGTTGAGGGAAAGAAGGGTCAGCCACAGTGCTGAGCGCTAAGAAGTAAATTGCCTAATAAGAAGGATTTTGAGAATGGTATAGAAGCTCTTGAAAGATTAGCCAGTGCAGGCAGGTGGCTCCAAGCCTCAAAATATGTGCTTTTCTGATTACTGGTATTACGGGAAGGGGGGGGGGAAATGTTTACAAAGTGGCTGGGAAGAGGACAAAGATTATATTTTGAGGGCCAGGGAAGTATTATGCTAGACTTAGGAATCAGGCAAAGAAGCTGTTAAATAGATAAGAGAAAAGTGTTAGTATTTCTAGAATTGGGGCTGCGTGAACACAGGCCAGATGAGGTGAGGAGGGGTTTGCTCGTAAGGGTCAAAGCATCTTCAGCCTAAAAAGCTTCACGGATTATTAAGGATATTTTTTTGCATGCCTACAAAAGTGCTTCTTAGTATTTCCGCTCACAATGTCTGTTGTTTTCAGATCTTGTAAATGTTAATTCTCAAATGGTAAACCGTTAAAGCTTCAGAGTAAGCCAAAAGATGAAGCCTCGGGGGCTTTACTTTGTGCCATACAATATCCTATTGTGAGAATGGATTCACGTGATAAATTACAGCTGTGTGATTTGCATATATTGCACTGCTCTGCTCCCTCCTCAGTAATCCACCTGTCCAACCAAAATGCCACTTTCTCCGTGAATTTAAATTTCACTTGCATTTAATTTTTGCCTTCTAAAACATTTTGCCAGTTGTTGTTCTGTGGCACTGGGAGGAGGCGGGACTTTTTGCAAACTTTACTTCAATACAAAACTAATAACTTGCCCTTTTAGAACTGTGATGAATTCTTTAAAGCGTCCACAAAAATAATATATCCCTATCCTCGTTGCTGAGGCTTTTTTTTTTTTTTTTTTTTACTCCTTTATAGTAAATATAAAGTCATCAGAATTTATTACTTCAAAAAAGGCACATCAGTCTGAAAAAGCGTTACCTCCATCAAATGAACAACCAGCCAGGAAAGACAACCGAATTTTTCCCTCAGCTTGCATATTATCTGCCTGGTACAGAAACTCGATTGCTGAAACTTTGTCCTCCCATACAACAGAGACGTTGGCAGTTCGTGCATGTCTGTTAAGTACGTGATGATCGTCTATGGATTTTTATTAAAATATCACCTTCACTAACTAATTCCTCCAAAGACCTGGATCTAATTGTATCAGCTATTAAATACAGTTTATGCGGTCAGGTGTCAGCTCTCTAATAGACATATGCAAAATCTCTGTCAGCGGTTTATTCTTAAAGATCTACTTTGACCTAGCAATTAGCGATTGGTTCTCATATAGTATGTCTTGAAATTTTAGTTAAAATTAGACTCCAGATTCCTGAGGCAAAATGTCCTTAAGTAGGGCCAACACCCCCAGAAAACAACATCTGGGAATGGAAATTCAGAAGGGAAATCAGGTTGGTTTATACTCGGCTACTTGTTGAAGGCATCACCGCCCTAAGTTTTATCATGAATCCAGGTTTGTTTGCAAAGAGGTGCAGTTGCTTTAAGATCTGCTGTGCGTAGAGGTGGATGTAGCACCCACCTCCAAAGTCATCCCATTGGGAACAGGCTACAGGTCTTCAACATCTTTCTTTGGCAGACTGAAGCCTTACCCGGTGCCTGGAGTTCTGTCTTTGGGATTCGGTGTGTCCAGCAACTTGCCAATAATGCATCTATTTTCTCAGTCAACTGTAATAAACTGTTGTGCATTGAACTAATAGCTCAATATTATTTGAGGTGCCTCCATCATCTCGGCAATTTTTTTAGCTGATTACTCAGTTCACTGAGTGTGCTGCTTTCCCTTGTGTCGCCTCCCTGGATGTCCGTGAGATAGGAATTATGAGGGGGGAAACGAAGCATGGTCAGGCTTGACCTGTAAAAAGGAGAAAATAAAATGGCTGATAGAAATCTTCAAAATGGCTCTAGATGAGAAACTAGAGAAGCAAGTGAGGCAAAGCGAAGAAGCCTTATGGGGGTAGCGATTAACACAGGCAGCTGTGGATTGAGAGCAACTGAAATCTGGGTGTTTCACAAAGGGCCAGAAGGTGATTTAATGGTGTCCAGGGCACTGTAATTAATAGCTTTTTGGGGGAGGAGGTGGAGAAAGGGACATGTTGAACCAAACTTCAACAGGAATCTCCTGAAAGAAGAGGACAGGTCTCGGTAGAGTCAGTTTTGAAACCACCTGTGATCGTACCAGTTGCTTCAAATGAACCTGATCCGTCCCTGGAGGGGAAGGAGGTATGGATAATAGATCATGGACCCAAGCCCTGAGTCTTCTGCACTGAGCACCCAAAATGTTAGGCCAGACCTGGTATAAACTGAATCGGTGCCTTAACTTCCCTACCTTGCCGTGCAGGCACCGTAGGCGTTCTGCTGGCTCCTTCCCAGGATGTTTTTTAAGTTGAGGGTCACTGCGTTTTGCTTCCAGAGTCATGCTGAGGTATTCTCCTCGGGGTTGCAGCAGGAGTAGGAAGTGAGTTACAGAAAGCAGAGTTTGGACCCAGGTTTGCGTCGCCCTGTGCCCAGCAGCAGCAGCTCTTTGCATTGTACGCGCTTTCTTTTACACGGGTTACTCGTGGTTGTCTTCAGCAGGAAGCACAGCATAAATAATTGCTAAGGGAAATGTGATTCATTTTTCTTGTTCCTCGTTAATCCGTATTCAGTATCTCTTCAGGAGGATATAGTGATGTGCAAATGCGGTATAAGTTACTTTCTCTCTCTTTCCATTCCCTCTGCCTGTTTTAATTAGGCATAGCCTGTTGTCCATCTTACTGAAGCATTACCTGTCATGTCAAATGTCAAAGGCAGTTTTTACATGAAAAAATAGCAAATTCTAGCACTTATTAAGATGTTTCTTAGACCTTCACACAAAACTTTTTCATTCTGCATACCTTGTGGGGGACTGATCCTTTTTCTTTTTTTCTTGTAGCAAAGAAAGCAAGTAGGGAAGGATAGCGCAATCTAGCGTTTTAAGTTTAAAATTTAGCAATGAGTCAAGACACAGATAAAGTAAGAAATTGAAGTGAATGCGACAGCAAGAGAAAGGAGGAGTGATGCTATGGTGACCTGAGTGAATAGCATCTCAACAGGTAGTTTAAAGATCCCGTAATCTTTTCCTTAGCCCTTTGATAAGTCAAGGCAGGGAGAGACCCTCCTTCGGGGGCACTACTTGAGTGTCCGCACCCTCTTAGATATCGAGAAAATGCTGTGATTTAGCAAAACAGAAAACCCTTAGATAACAAACTGGGATCCATGAGCCTGATGGAGATGGAATGACAAATCTTTCAACCTGCTGCATATCGACCTCCTTAAATTGTGATGTACAGCAAAATGGAGTACCCGACCCAGATTGAAAGATGTTTATGCCTTTCTGCTGCACGGGGTGAGGGTGGGATGGAGTTCTTCTCTAAGTGCAGAGGCACAGTAGCCACTGATTTTAATTTACCATAGATCTGAATGGCACCTCTTTTCAAAACGACTCTGGTAAATCCGGTGCTGTTTGGCACTTGCTACCACATTATTACAAATCTGACTTACAAACTCGCTCCCTTTCATGCCTTAATTTCTGCACTGTTTCCGCTTCTGTCACTGTGAGGGCTTCATGCAATATTTCCGCATTAACGTAGACTCATTAGGTCTTCAATAAAGACTATTTCCATCCAATTTTTTTGCTGTTGGTGCTGGGTGTGAAGAGTCTAGATGTGAAAGGCTGACTGTTAACCACGTCCCTATTTATCTCTAGATGCTTTCGCAACAGTCTCCAGGCTAAAGAACAGATCCACTGTCAGTTCTACCTTATAGTTTTCCAATGTACGGAACCAAACCAGGAGTACGGCAGGTGTAAATGTAACCGCACTGGCTGTATGTCAGGTCCCAGGGCGAGAACGATGTGAACAAGATGCAGAGGGAGGCACGTGTTTGACCTTGGTGCTCAGTTTTCCACCCTGGAAGGCAGGTTTGGTATGCAAGCAGCACTCATTGCATCCTCTCTAAGAAAAGGGCCCTTTTCGGGGTTTGGACATCTTTTGCATTCTGCACATGGAGCTGGCAGCAGAGGAAGTGTTTTATGGGGACAGTGGAGATGAGCTGCTACTCAAGTGCATGAGACAAATTGACAGGACCAAGTCATCTTGAGCTGCGCAGGGAGGAGATTGAAAATTCAGATTATTTTCCCGCCTTGGTTCAGCTTTTCTTCCTAATTCCTCTCTTTCTGGCAAGTCTTTAGACCTTTTCTCCACCGTCTGTTTCCTGCTCTTGCCAATATGTCTTATTCTTTTTCATCACTCTCCCATCCCTCCACCTTTCCTGGCTCAGCTCCACCAGGCCTTAATGTTCCACGCTCTCATCTAGCTGCGCCAGTGACTCATGAGCTCAGCGCTGCTGTGGACACCAGACCTCTTAAGTACCTAAGCAACTCCCAGGAAAGCTCATAAATGTCTTTCACAATGGATGTTCAAAGTAAGGGAGGCATTAGAGGTTTGAGGAGTTTGTTGCTTAAGAGAAGCCTAGGCTGGATGAGAAGGAGAAAACCTTTTACTCATGGTAGGGGAAAAAAATAAAAGGCCTTTTTAATAGCAAGAACAATTAGCAGGGGTCCCCTCTGTGAGAGGAAACGTTTTAGTCTGAGCAGAAATTAATTCAGAGGAAAAGTAGAAGAGGCTTATGTTTTGTAGGGAAATTAGCCTTTGTTGATCTTAGAGCTTTCTTTTGACTTCATCTCTGACTGCAGAAAGATGATGGAGTAAAGACTTCTAGAGATGCTATGCATTTGAAAGAAAAAATTGAAGGGCGCAACAGCGACCTCAGGAATTGAACCCAGAGGTGGACGCAAATAAAATCGGATTAATGGGTCAAAGGAGGGCCAGAGTTGGACGCATATGGAGAAGTCTCTGAAATCCTCAAGGCCTTGAGATCTAATCCTGCTGTTCTGAGGTTTGCCTACCACATCCATCCCTTACTCCTCTGTTATTTCTTGCCTGATTGACTCTTCTACTTCTTTGGTCTCTTTTTCTCTGTGTGGTCACTTGTTTTCAATGCTGCCTTCTTTCTTTTCATCCATTCATCCCCCTAGGTATTTGGACAAAGCAGCTAGAAATTATGTCGTGCTAATGGGAATTCGATGTTGCCTTTCACCAGCCTGATGAAAAAAGACCTTGAGGCACCACACTACGCGAGGATCAGATTGCCTAATGTGGACACAGTTGTAGTGTAAAAACAATTGTAGGGTGCAGAAGTGGAACAGAAAACAATATTTAAAATTCATACAGTGCCCTTATACATGTCCATAAATCCTGGGTGTTGTCAGAGATGGGCTACGTGGGTCCTTCTTCATATCCATTACAGCCACATTGTTTAGGGATGGTCTTAATGCTAATAACTGCCTGATGTTATAGACAGGTTGATTTGGTTGATTAATGTGGATGGTTCAGCTTATGTGCATGCGTATTCCCAAACTAGTCGGGGTTTTTTGCAACAACTTGGCTGTGGTGGCAGCAAACTGTGGCTGACACTAACGCTGCCAACTTAGGTTTTTTGATCCAGTCAGTCTTTTCCGTAACTTTGAATTGAAATATCAAAGGATTTTGTTGTTGGTTTGTTTTTTGGGTTTTTTTTTTTAAGCAATCACTTATGAGTTTGTATTGGTTTGCATCAGTAAAATCTTACAGAAGGGCGTCTTAGGGACCAGTTCCTGTGAGCGTTCATGATAATGGGGTTCGAACACCGTAACAAATAGATGTGCACAGACTGATTGCATGTTTGTAAAGCGGGGGTTTTTTCCCCCCCGAGTGGTCATGTTTGTGGTTAAATGAGTGAGTCTGTGCGCACATTGTGATACTGCTGACATTCAATAGTTCTCATTTCCCTGTGTGAAGAGTTGATTCAGTTTTATCCAGGGAGTAGATGCAGTTCTGTATGACTTTGGCCCATATCAACTGCTTAATGATTAGTCACAGTCACATGTTAACAATAAATAGGTAGAAACTTAATTATCAGCAATGCATGAATTTGTGAAAATGCTGGGAATTACTTGTAAATTGGAAAATAGCCAAATCTAGATGATTGGTACCATCGGTCTGAGACGCACTGTCTAATATTTGCAGCTATCCTTTTGTTTCATGTGTATTTAAAAGGTGACTCTTTCGAGTGTCTGTCTTAATGGACCTTGGTTTCCAGCAAACATAAACCTTGCATCTATGGGGGAATTTAACTCTTTTTCAACTTGGCTGCCCAACAATAGGAGCACACTGTCCCCAGTGTTTCTTAGTGATTGACAGTCAGTGAGGCGCTCTAGAGTGACAACTTAATATTTTTTTACGTATCCTTTAGATAAGTTCGAGTGACATCCATGTATTGGCTTTTGATGCCAAACACTCCAGAAAGTCATTTATAAGACTGTGTCTACATCTCAGACTAGTGCAAGATAAAGTGTTAGATGTCATTAACCGTGACAACATTGTATCTAGATTTCCAGCCCAAATTTTAGACTTCTATATATAGCGTACGTTCTGCTAAATGTGGGCATCGGGAATCAAGGAGCCTGATTAATTGCTGTTGGGGTTCATTTTCAGAGTAGTGTCTGGCAATGTAGCTGGGCAATTCCCATTAATATTAATAGGAATTTAGCAGATAAATCTCCTTGAATGACTTTTAGAAAATTTACCCTTAATGTGCCTTACATTTCAATAGACTGAGCTGTGTTTTGAGATTCCATTTGAGAAGGGTAATGTCATAGATATAATAATGAGGGATGTGCAAAAACCAGTAGGATGCATATTTCTACGTGACACTGGAAGCTTAGAGTACTATTAAATCAGAGCATCCTAGAATACTATTAATGAAATCCCCTTTAACCTTAAGGGGTAATTTTTTCTAAGTGATCCATGGGGGATTTGGCTGTTAAATTTCCATTAACAGTAATGGGATTCACAGTATTATAAGGCAAGTTCACCACTAGCCATGCTGAAATTCTACCCCCTGCGGCAATTAATCATGCCCGTTGGGCTCGTTAATGGAAATATGAAGCAAATTACCTGGCTAATCATGATATGTGATCAATTGGTTCTCCTGCAATAATTGATTGTTGGCTAGTTAAAGCCAACTCAGAGTTTTAGGATTTTATAGCTGAGTGACGAAAGACGGGGTGTCCCTGTGATGCTCGTAAATGCCAAGGCACCTGCCGCTCACGGATAGCGTGTACAAAGGTTTGCAAGTAGGAGGTGCTCCTTGTATTTTCTTGTCTTCCTTCTCCCAATGTAACATTTTTCCAGTTTCCCTCTGACTTGCATCCCTCATTTCAGGTCCTGCAGGAGCTCCCCACAGGGTCCGTTATTCCCCTGTTGCATTTACCGGGGTGTCGCTGGTGTCCTGTCAGGGTTCTGCCAAAGCCAGGGGTGGTGGTTTTTTTGGTTTTTTGGGGTTTTTTTGCCACCCTCCTTTCTCTTCTAGGAATCTGTGTTTTCAAGCTATGTTATGAAAATGGATAAGGTAGTGGAATGTGTTCGCAGCAGCCTTGGCTCTGTCCTTTAACCTATTATTTTGTTACCTGGTAGCATAGACTCATTTCATAGAATCATAGAATGGCTCAGGTTGGAAGGGACCTTAAAGACCATCTACTTCCAACCCCCCTGCCATGGGCGGGGACACTTCCCACCAGTCCAGGTTGCCCAAGGCCCCATCCAGCCTGGCCTTGAACACCTCCAGGGATGGTTTAGATTTACCCCATTCTGCATTAACTGTTTCAGAAGGAGCGTTCTCTGAGTTGTGAGCTGGTTGGATGTAGCATGCCAAGGTCATCCCTCAAATTGCTGGAAAGAGAGGAACTACTTCAGCGTATCAGCTAAAGAGTTCGCTCTTCACCATTGCTCTAATTATATGTTAAGGACAGGAAAATACAAAATTTACTTTTTTTTTTTTTTTTTCTTTTTATGCTTGGTTAAATCTAAGCCACTTAATCAATTGGTTTGGGGAATTTTTTTTCTCCCCAGCATTCTGTGAAGGCTTAACATACCGCCCAAACGCAGCCTTGGCTAGGCTGCAGACTCAACTCTGGAGGATACTCTTTGATGTACATTATAGTATTATGGCTAAGCTAACTGGCAAACATGCAAATCTAGGAGTGCCATGCAAAATCGATAGCATTTCTTCAGGCAGAACACTAATTTATAGCCACGCTGCATGACTGTGTCGTTTTCCTAATTAATTCTCCAGTGTGCAGAGGTGCACTAAACAACAAAGATAAATACTGGTGTGTGGAGGAGCATAATACAGATTTATAGCCTTAACTGAGTACAGAGTACAGATGTTTTGCATATAACCAAAATTGGTTTATGAGCTTTTGCAAGCAGGGGGATCTGTATTCTAACTAAGGACTGTTTTTCAATGGAACTCAAAATGCATAAAGCAACAGGAAACTTTTTAAAACACATTTTGGCACCTTCCGAATGGCAGCGTCTTCTATGTACCCCACTACGTGTGTTTCAGCTCCTCGAGAGCTGCGTGACCGCATAATTTGGGCACTGAAAAGGGACAATCCTCAAGATGACCTGAGTAGCTTTGAAGCAGAAATGTCATTGGAAGATAAGACTCTTATAGGAGCACTTTAAGCAATTTTTAAAATCCCTCCCAGAATGTATATTAAGTTAGCCAGGCACCAACATCTTGAATAGCTTTTCATTGCCTTACTCTGTCATTTGGCACGGAAACATTTAGTGCCTTGTTATTAATTTTTATATATTCAGAAGCCTATTTCTGCAGAAATCTTGATTTTTACTATTTCTTTCTTTCTTACTGGGGAAAATAAACCGAACTGCTTCTATTACGCTATGTTTCCATGGGGAACCTTACTAATGTACATAATATACAACAGCTGATGGCAAGTGATGATAAGTTGCTTATACCACTGGGAGCTCTGGAATGAGTGGTTTACAAAGCTGGGTAAGTAATGAAAGTCCATAAACAAGACACTCCACGGAGCAGCAGAGTGACAGAATTTTGGCTCCAAGCTTGAGGCTGTTTGGCTGGTATTGGAAATCCATATAACAGCCTTTCCTCCTGGCATTTGCTACTTTGAGAAGGTTCAGTTCATTACAATAACAAATTTCAACTAAGCGCGATTGCAGTTTGTGGCCTGTTCGATGGATGGCCTTACTGGAGCACCTCGTAGCTCGGTCTCATGCTAGTGGGTGCTACAAGACGAGGCCTCCGTGGTCGTTTGTCACTCCCTGACTCTAGGCGGGGTACGTGTACTGATTTGTAGTTAATGCAGGTGATCTTTGTAGCCTTTCTGATCAATCCAACCTAATTAAAGGAGTAATTCTCTGGTTTTAGGGCCAATTTACCTTTCCAAGATGGTATGAATGCCTGCAGCTCAACTAATAATGAGGTAACATCTTAGAGCCAATTAAATGAAAATGAATCAGTAGAGCCCATTAGACTTGATAAAGTTCAACGAGAGATGGAGCAGGTGAATTTTTTCCTTGTTAGAAACGCTGGTGTTCTGTGGAAAGTTCAAAAACTCCCAGCAGCTTCTCACACAAGGACGTCAGGCTCTGCGTTCCTGAAAGCAGTCCGTCTCCCTTAGTTTCAGCCGGCATACTGATGGTTCCCTAAAACAGAGCTGCACTTCTCAGAGGTTAGGGATTCGGAACAGCCTACATGTAATATTTTTCTGGATGTTATTTTAGCGAATGTTCTTGCAGATCAGCCCTCATCTATGAAAAGATTCTATTAATAAAACCAGCTGTAGAACAGGAAGACAGAATGGTGTTATTAGTAACTGCAAAACCCTTTCAAAGCACTATTCATCATCCAAATAATTTACTAAATGGTTTATGAGAAGAACTATTAATTAACTGGCAAGAATGAGCCACATTAACATTTGTTTATTGCACTATGTCTGTTGGCCTTGTGGGCTTGGACCAGGAGAGAAATTATTTGAAGAAACACAGAGGGGCAAATTTGAGCTGTCCCCTCCATGGGCAGAATATCGCAATTATTCACACTGTGAAAGCTGATTTGGATTAAGGCCAGATGCGAAGGTGCAGGGCAGCAGCTGTTCTCAGTTCTGCCCTCCTGTTGTCCCAGCTGATTCCCACTCCACCCAGCAGAAAGCCCTCCAGCACAACTCCCTGTTGGCCAGCAAGCGGGATGTTCTGTGTCACAACCACACAGGAACATCCCGTGGCAGCAAGAGCCCATGAAATTGATGGGAGGCTTTTCACTTCCTAAGGTTTGTTGGCAGATCTGGGTGTCCAGATGTGTTAGACCACAAGCTCCTCATCTTGGTTGTACAACCAACACAGAGCCCCCAACTGAGGCTTAAATTTGGAGCGGATATCATGTTTTGGCTTTACCCGCCCCACCATTAAGTTCTTAGCATTCACCCATTTTACACTGTTTAGCTTCTGTTTTGTTTCTAATTTGTTGTTTAAAATGTATTTGACGCTATTTTTCTGCATTTGAGAAGTTATTCATTCTTGTAAATGGTGAACTGCAGGAGCTGCTGCTGTCTTCACTAGAGGTAGACTATCTACTTGTGGCAAGGGCTCGGGCCGTTAGTGCTATTCTTGCAGAACGAATTTTCACAAAGGCGTGTTATTTACGGCTAAACTCTCTGGTACCAGAACGTAACATAAAATCTGGAATTGCTGTGTAACGGGGAATGTAAGGACACGGAGCACTGTGGGTGATTACGGATGATGTTCTCTTCTTACCTGACTGGAATCCCCGTAAGTGCCCCGGCTTACATTGCGCGTGCCTTCCAGTAGCTTTGGGAAGCCATTCTTGATAGATTTGTCCTGTGATATCTTTCTGCTGCATCCCTTCCTCTCCTCACAGTTAAACTGACAGAATTGTATTTGATAGCCCGGTGTCAGTAACTCAGCATCAGAAATGAGCCTCTCAACAACCTCTCCTTACAACAGCAATTCTCTGGCTCTCCAGGCCTGAGTCCCAGCGCAGCTTTCCCTTGAGTTTGGTGAGAAGTTTTCTTTTCCTCAGTACTGAAAGATTCCAGTGAGAAACAATTTAGCGGTCATTTTAATTAGATATTTTATACTGTGCAAATCAATTTGAAGAGAAGGAAGAAAACATTGCTAGTGTAATTTAAAATACGTATTTGTTTTTTTCTTCTGAAATGGGACAGATTTGAAGCATCAATTCATCATTCTATAATTTGG
This sequence comes from Vanellus vanellus, assembly GCF_965231255.1. Taxonomy (NCBI): domain Eukaryota; kingdom Metazoa; phylum Chordata; class Aves; order Charadriiformes; family Charadriidae; genus Vanellus; species Vanellus vanellus. The sequence goes on from NC_138921.1 coordinate 9,788,770, forward strand.
GTTTTCTCTACAGAAAAGTGCATCCCAGTAATCACTATGATATAGCAACAAAAAAAAAAAATCTGTTTTTTTCCAATCCTTCTCTCTCTTCTGTTTCATTCACTTGTACCCATGTTTCCATCACATCTTGGTTTGTGTGTTGCAGGTCGTTAGGGTTTGTTTGTTCAAAGGTAGTGTGACATATGCTGGTATTGGAGGAAACACATTGACGTTGTAGGCAAAATGTCATGTAAGACACAAGTCCCTATAACAAAGCTTTCTATAAATCAGAGTAACTAACAGCAGCCATCTGTGTTCACTGCGCGCATGGACTGACTCTGTCACAGGGTTTTGTTCCCACTAATAGCATAGACTGGAAGGGGAGGTTTTTACTGGGCAAGGCAAGCCAACCAGAACCTGTGTCAGTAGCTGGGATGAATGCAGTTAAAGGCCGAAGTGAAAGGTTCGCTTAAGAATGACCAGAAAAGCATTACTTAACATTAGTAATCAGTCCCCAAACATTTACAAAATACTGCCTGTGCAATGCAGCATCTTAAGCTTGAAACCAGAGGAAGCTGAGGTAGGATCCTCTTCCTACCTGTTGGCATCCATCAGTCCATTCTCCCAGCTACCTTTCCTCTCTGGCAGAAGCAAAATGCATCTCGTTTCCCTTCAGCCTGTTCCCGCTGATGGCAGCAGTGCCGCAGAGACATATCTGAGGACAGTATTTGGCACAGAGCATTGTGTATTTGTTTTGTTCTACTGTGTATGTAAAGCCTTGATGTGTTCTTGCATCCAGGTCATCACTGGAACAAGATGAAGCAACTTGCTTTTCGGCTTCCCATTTGAAGCGAGGGAATAAAGAAGGAACAGTATATTGTGTTTACCTGAATGCTAAAAAAACTGACCACACAGTGGCAGCCTTTGTTACCGTAACTCAGCCGGTTTAGAGAGGGTCAGTAAGGCTATGGGGGAGTTGGAAAAGGCTGTTCAGAACATCGATGTTAGCATATAACATAAACCTTGGGCTCAATCCGCTGTATCTTTTACTGTGAGATACCCATAAAGCCATTAGATGGGTTTTCTCAGCACGTGCTCTGTGATCTGCGCTATTTTTTTCTCACAAAGGGGAAAAACACCTAATTGACTAATTCAGATATGTGAACAGAGCTGGTAATCATGAGTGTCTTGTGCTTCCTTGTCATATGCAAATGGGAGAAGACAGCTATACAGGTGATAAGCTTATTAAATAGATCTATGACATTAGTTTCAATGACAAGATCTAAATCAGAAACCTAATGGTGTGTTAGTTTACAGGTTAATTTTTCCTTAACACATTATACGCATCTTGTAAGCAGGTGTTGTGGACAACAATCCCAGCCTAGTTGGTCTGGTCGGGCGCGTGAGCCGCTTTCAGGACATCTGGGCAGCAATGATCAGCGTTGCAGTCACGTTTGCAGAGTTGTGGGGTTTTTTATTTTATTTTTTTAATGAATTCTGGATGGGATGCAGTAGGTTGGCAAAGTGCAAAAGGGTTTTATATGCAGTTGCTCCAAGTGTTCTCACTGAAGTTGTTTTCTTTCTTATCTTTTGCCTGGATATGTTTACCAACTCCCGTTTTGGCTTGCTTCCCCAACCGACATAAATGCATTTCACTGTTCACAGTGTTTCACTTCAGTGTTTCAAAAAGGCAGCAGTAAACTATTTACTCATGTCACCACTAAAGACTAAATCGCTCCTCTCAGTTACATGTCTGTGACAAATTTCAAAGTGTTTTCAGAATTTGACACATCCTTTCAGCGAAGATGTTAAAGAAAATAATGTCTTGCTGATTTGATTCAGGAGTGAATCAATTCAAAGTGTGAAGTTAGCGTGTGTGTGCAAAGTGGCCTTAGATTGCTAAACCGAGGTCTTCAGGGTAAAGCCACTTACACCTGAATTAGAGCTTTCATAGTAGTCCAGTATGTTTATTTAATTGCATGCGTTCGCTTTGGTTTTCTTTTTATTAACCAATCTCAATTATCTTCGTGTTGACAAGCCCTAAAATATCTGGATCAAAGCGAAGCACAGTAGCCTGTGTCCTGCACCACTAAAACCCTGAAGTGGCGTTTCTGTTGTGCCAGGGCCACGTGCTGGGCTGGGGGGAGTGAATTGGGGTCAGGGACTTTCGTCCACAGGTAAATTTATATACCAGACATCACAAGGGCATCCGAGAGCTCTAGAGTATTGATCTGGTAGTGAAGAACAAGACAGCTTTTCCAGAATGAAGACTTTGCATACCAAAGACTTAAAAACTTAAAATTAAAAAATTTGATTCCTATCTCTTTCTCCCCCGTGTCCTATGCTATTTCTTCTCATCCTGCTTTTTGGCAACCTCAGACTTCCTTAAAAACATCCAAGCATCTGTGAGAATAAGAAATATGTTAGCCTAACCTCTGGAGACAAGCTTCCGTCTAGCATGAGACTCAACCCAAAGTTCTGGACTATAAATTTTATTCTTGCCATTAAAGCTGAGAACCCTCAGCTGAAGATGAACCAAGAAAGAATAACATTCAGACTTTTGAAAAATGACCTCTGATTTACAGTGGTGACACCAAACTAAGTATTGAGTTATCAGCACATTCATCACTAGATTTAGTGTAGTATCTCAAGCTAACTTTTTTTTTTTTTGAATGGTGTTGCGCTCTGATTTTTGTGAAGCAATCTAATGTTTCCTTTTCGTGCACCTCACCTACCCCTTTGTGCAACATGTTACCCATCGCTCCCATTAGGCTTTTATTTCTCTGCCCTGTATAAACCTGCTGGTATTGCATCTTTTTATTCCATAGAGAGGTCCTAAAAGTCAGTTATAGCCAGTGATAAAGGCGTTATGGCTGATTCTCAGTTGAGACGTGAGCGTGGTATCCTTGAAATTGGTGATGAGATACCAATCCACACCAGTTCGAAGGATACACCAGGAAACCGTACTGGACCCAGATTCATGTTCCACTTAAATTTTGTTTATTTTTCATATGTGTTAAAAAGCTTTGTGTCGAGCGTTTCTGCCTTAGCAAGTTGAAAGCTGTTGACGTTTTACCAGGCATAGTCCTTTCAGAAGTGTAATCCCGAAGCAAGCTGAAAGGTGCCAGACTAGCTATTTCTGTATTCATGTACCAGTGAATCAGAACAGCTTGAATTTAGTGCTGGCTCTTTTAGACAGCTTGGAAATGCTTCATGCCCTTGGAACCCATGCTTCATGCACATGCTTCACTCCTTCACCTGCTCAGAGGACAAACTTGCCCAGTTCATACCTTGTGCCTCCTGAGATAAGAAATAGGGCTTTGTAATACTAATTTTTTCCTCCGTCTGCCTATCTTCCTCGTATTCTTACCCTAATGGCACCTTATGGGTTTTATTTTCAAATTAATCCTCCTATTCAGAGTGACCTCTCTTTCCCTTTTCCAAGACCGGATACACACGAGGTGTTGTGAAGGGCTGTGTGGTCCAGGGCAGGAGCTGGGTCAGCGCACTGGAACCGGGTCACTTCCCAGGTCTGTGACTCAGGGAAAAAATTAGCTGTTCTGGAGAAAATAAAGTCCTTACGACTTCCATCAAAATGCCAACAGGCTTTCTATTTTCCAGTGTCAACTTTGCCAGAAGGGGCAGGCTTCTTGATCCTGTTTTACTTTGCAGGGTCTAGGAATAGCAGTATGGGACCATGTGGATACGGGTAAAGCCACGGAAGTTAAAAACTTGTATTAAAGTAGATCTCAAGGAGGAATTAAGAGAGGGCAAGGAAAGAGGAGTTGGTATTTGGGGACTGAGAAGCCACTTCAAAGGAAAATGACTTCAGGAAGGAGAATCTGAAGCCACAACGTTAAATTATTTCGGTGTCCCTGCGTTATGCCTCTGCCTTTTGGAACATCCTTAAGTATTACAGCGGCTGAAACTGCTGGAGGGGAACAGCGTGAAAAATAAGAGAAAAATAATCTCTTTAAAAGAAGTGGGGACTAATACCCAGAGGCGTCTTGACAACAAACAAATAACAAATCCCTTACACAAAAGTGAGGTACTCAAATAAGGCCGCACGCCTGCATGACACCAAAGCCTGCTGAACAAAGCTGCTCTGGTAAGCCCTGCCCACTTGCCTGCAGTAGATAAAACACCACTAAACCTTTCCAAAAGAAGCTTAAAAAAAAAACCAAAACAAAAAAAAAAAACCCAAACAAGCCACAAACAAAAAAACATCCATGAAGCTGAACCTGCAATCTTGGCTTCTTGCCCTGTGGAATGCCCAAGATGTATTTTGATGTGTGGCCCGTAGAGGCGTTTCAGAGGAAACGCGAAGGCCAGGTCCTCTGCCAATGGAAATGCATCTGGGTTGATTGCTGGCCCAAAAAATCAAGTGGAGTGGAAGCAATAAAGTAATTTTAATATCAGGTGCCGTCCTGGCCTGCGATTCAGTGCCCATCCCCTTCTCGCCTCCTTCCCAAGCACACGTGCAGGCACACGCATCTTTCTGTACAATGCTAGGCGCGCATCTGATTTAAGGAAACAGCAATAAAAGGGGTGAAGTATTCCAGGTGTTGCTTAGGGACCTGGATTTACGAGTCCCGTTGAATTTCCGCTCAAAAATTTCACTGGTAAAACTCTGACTGCAGTTCTGCCAGATCCTCCCTGGGGGGAGCGTGAAGTACTATAGCGCACCTCAAACTTAATTTCGTATTTGTGGCGTTGCTTTTGGCAAGGTGTTTGTTCAACTGAAATAATCTGGAAGTGGCACTTCTCCCTCAAACAAAAACTTTGTGGAAGGATGCTGAGAGTTGCCTATACATAAATATACCCTAAAATTATACATGTGTATATGTAATTTTAATGTTTTGTTTCCAAATATGTATAGCCATACATCATTTTAATGAGTGACAGCAAAACATGCTCCCAAAATTTAAATAGTCTGTCACAGCACCTGCAGCCTGCATGCCTTCTTGATGATTCACACACAGCAGTAACAGTATTCACATACAAAAATAACACAGGAAAAAAATATATTAAAAAAAAAAAAATCCTTTATATTAAAGTTTCCTAACCAGATTTGCTGGGTAGCAGAACACAGCGCTTTGTGTGTACGTTGGTTTTTCTTTAAATAGCTCAGAGACACTTTGGAAAGTGCACCAAACCGTATTCCCTAGATGTCAGACAGACATTTGAGTAGACCCAAAGTTTTGCCGAATCTTTGGGGATTTGCCATCAGCATAACTTGCTCTAAGTTGCGTACAACTTACAAAGTTGTATTCGGTCCTTAGAGGTGATAACTTTGATGTTGTATCTGTGGTTAAAAAAAAAAGCAAGTGGGGATTACTGTGTTTAGGAAGACGAATGAGATTATGAAAACCACTGAAAATGTAAATTGCATCTCCTCACATCAAAGCCTTCAATCAAAATTCAGGCCCCAATTCAGCAAAGTCCTGAAGTACCTCCTTAATGGGAAGTAGTCATATAAGTCCCTTTGACGTCAACGGGAGGTGGGTGCCAGATTAAAATTAAGCACCTGCTTATGAACTTTGCTGCCTGGAGATGAATGCATGTGTGCTGTGAAGCATCCTGTCTTAGCTTGCAGAATGAATGCCTAAAAACAAATAGTAAGTGACATTTGAAAAATGTTGTAGCATTGTTCTTCACAAAGACACCACAAAGAAGTTTGTGTGAAAACGGCAGGGAAGTGGTCAGACCAGCGTGGTTCTCCGCTGAAAATGAAGGCTATAGTGACTACAAAGGTATAAAAGTAAGGAAGGGGATGCTGATTGGGGGGAGGAAGAAATACCAAATCCAGTCTTCCAGTTAGGAAGTGATTTTTAAATAGGAACACCAGCTCCACTGCTGTCCTTACACAGAATTTTTCCTTAGGCAAAAATTGAGCTTTCAGGGAAATTCCTGCCTTTGGTTCATCCGTTTTCTCCGTTTGTCTGTGAGGACAGTGAGGACTTCGAGGTAGGAGTTGGTTTTCTTTCAGCGTGTTTGCAGCGCAATGATGCCCTCGTGTGATGTCGTACTGCCGGGAGTGACGGTGTGAACAGCCACGTGCCTTCTGAGAAGCAGAACAATTAGAGCTTGCGTTCTTCAAGATGACTCAAATCACCAAATGCTGCCTCTGGCTTGTTCCTGCTGACTGACTGGGAAGAGATGAAAGAGCCTTGCCCAAACACTGATGGACTTTGTTAAGCTGGGTGGGTCGTGCTACCCACCCTCGGACTTAGTTAGTGGTGCTGGCTTTTTTGGAGTCCGCCTAAGATGAGAAAGGTCACAATCGTTTTAAGGAACAGGTTTGTGAGAGACATTGCCTTATGTTACGGAGGCACGCCTGAGAAACAGGGTTATTAATATTTGATTCTCATATCTTATGCTGTTGGAACTGCCAAACAGTAAGGAGGATGCTGACAAGTCAATCACGTTTGCCCTCTGAAGAATTTCACAGCAGCTGGATTTTTTATTTTTTTCTTCAGCTGCGACATTATCTTTCGGTCAATGGGCTGAGCAGGGCTGTGTTTTGATTTCTGTCAGGCAAACCTCTTGTCGGTTTGCGGCACTTATCTCCAAGTAGCATTTTCTTGCTCTGTTTTCTTTAAAAGATAAAGTTCTTTGAGGCGTCAAAGTACTTCACCCGCATTGCTACAGCCGTTCCCTGTGGAGATTGTCACTTTTTCTCTTTTGAAGCATTCTGCAGGTTATATCAGAACAATGAGAAGTTCGGGTTGTTCCTAGGTTTTTCAGCCACGTTTTTTGTCTAAAATTCCTATGTGTTGTCTTCATTGGGCACTAGGCCGAGCCTGGAGACTGGCTTCTCGTCCACGTCTTCTGTGTCTACATTTGCACTGTAACGTCCCACAGTGATGCCAAGATGTGTGATTGGGTGAGAAGAGACGGTATCTGTTCTTTGCTTGCACGTGCCGGGTACAAAGGTGTGCGGGTCCATGACTGGATTTCCAAAGTACTGCAATGGAAGAAGGAAATCGTAATAATAGAGTAGATGGGGAATCATGTATTCGATAGCTGAAGCCACAGAAAGTGTGTGTTTTATTAGTTGACATACGTACATAGAAAAAGTATGAAGTTTTTGAGCTCAGAGACCGTTCGTCAATTTTTTTATCCCAAACCCATCATGGTTACAACATCACTATGGCATAATTTTATAGCAGAGGTGGAATTTGGTTTATATCATTCAGCTAAAGAAAATTAAAAAGACATTTTCTATGAAATTCTACAGCCTAGGGCTGCTTTTAAAGAATGCAAATAGAAATATCAGGTCTTGTTCTTCTGAATCCGTTGCATATTTATTTGAGTTTTGAAGAGCAGGTTGTAGGAACACCAGGACCGTGGTGTGGCATGACTGAAGTACAGAATGTGGTGACCAGAGGAGAAGGCACTCGGTAAGAAGCACCAGTGTCCCCGTGACAGTGGGTTTGAGCAGGGTGGTTTCTTTCTCAGCAGCAAGCAGTGACGTATGGTCTGATGTCCGATGCTGTCATCCCTGCAACTGCTAATTCCACTCAACAGGCTTACTAACCACTGCCTGTCAGTGCCGAAAATTTGTTTGGCAGAAATGTGATTGCCACATTGATGTTTTCTTGTGTTAAAAGCACTGTAAGGCTTTCAGAACAAGAAAAATAGAGCAGCGTCATGTAAGCACTCCATCTTCAGTACCTTTTGATCCTCACTTTAGAATTTCATAACTGACAAATGATGCTGCGCGCATTTTGAGCAAATACAGTATAATGTTCTTAGAAGGGCTTTTATCATTTTAAAGCTTTGGTGTTTCTCTCTTTTTTTCCTCTTTTCTTTCACTTTCACAAAGCAGATGCTTTATGTTTATAGATTCAGTTTCTGTATATCAGCTGATGAAAATGTATTTTGTTTCTTTCTGTCTGAGTGCAATAGTTGCCTAAAGTGTGCCAGTGCTACCAATCACCTCACTAATGGGACAACCGAGCACTTCCAGTGCTTTTAGGTTTGTAGGTACATCTTCCCGCACCGACAGATGGGCCAGAATAGCATAACTTGGAGCAAACTGTGAGTGCTCACAACTGCCCCAGGTACTGATGCTACCCAGGGGACCAGCTGGCAGCTGGGGAGTTAAATGCTTTGGTTCTCTCCAGGGTTGCAAAGAGGCAAGGGAAGCTGACAGCTAAATGATTTCAGTGAATTGCCTCTTTTGTACCTACTTGAGGGTCAAATCTTGCTCTCCCAGAACTTGATGCCACTTTTCATCTGAATAAAGGGAAACACTGAGAAAACGGTGCTGTGGAACAACAACATTACCCAAAGGGGAGGTCCAGGGAGGATCGCCCTGATGCTAACCTGGTGTGGGCAAGGCTTGTTCTGTGGCCGAGGATGGCTGAAAACGATGAAAACTCTGTACGCTGTAATGTTCACTGTGTATAAAAGGTTTAAATTGTAGTCCTGGAAAATCTGAGACTTGAAGAAATACAGTCTACTTCATTCTTGGGGTAGATACCATCCATTGCTGACATAAAATACTAGTTTGTCCTAATACGTATTTTGTTCAAATTGCTAGGAGTAGTCACCATTTCACAGAATGGCACTTCAGTTAAGGCAGAATTATATTTAATGGCATGTGCCCTTATACTTGTGATGATCCATCTAACAAAAGGCAGTGGTTCCTACATGACATGCTGCAAAGCCCGGTGAAGTGTGCGGTAGCAGAAAGGGGGTACCCTGCTTGGCCGTCATCGTCTTGCTGTTACTGAACTGGGAAATAACTGCAGGTGGCTAAAAGGAGATGCATTCATTGACTCTCTTTAAGGAGTCCCAAACTGGCCATCTGCAAACGGAGGCACCCCAATAATCAGTGATATCTGGAGGACCCTCACTCTAGGTCAACACCAAGTTCTGCCTACTTAACTGGAAGAAGATTACCGGTGTTTTGAAACATCTGCGCTGCTGTTTGAAAAACAAAAAAGCAAGGGATTTAATGTCTGTGTATTTTTTCAGCTTCTGAGCCTCCTGTGTTTTTAACAGAATTTTATCATCTGCCCTTTACGTATGAGTACACTGAGGTGTGGGGTGTCTTACTCGAATACTCTGCTTTTGGCAGAACCAAGGATTCAGGCCGGCTCGACTTCTCAGACTTATAAAAATGCCCTACCCACAAGGTTATGCTGTCTTCTTACATATGTATATTATGCACAGTTAATACCCATGAAATCAGTACCTGAATTTTCTACAGTCTCTTTATCATCCCGAGACAAGTTTTTTTCGGCTTCTTGCTTTAGAAAACACGTTTTATTTTGACTTCTCTCATAGTTTCTGTTAGAAGTAGTCATGGTTTGGTATTAATGTTTGCAGTGCTTTTGACACAGTCTAAGGTATGAATATCTGAAACCAGCTTGGCTTTGTGTATTTTGTCAGCAGTTTAATGTCATTTCTCTTGCTGAGCAAGTTAATTTGTTCAGAATACCAAAACGACTGTAAATGCTTTTAAAAACTGCCTCCTGTATAGCAACTTGTAGATGTGAAATATCAGAGAAGTGAAACAAGACGGGTGGGTTTTTTTTCCATTTGTTGATTAGTACAGTTTTTGCTAACTTAGCCTACTTTTGCTAAGCTCAACACTTTGTACAAAATTGTTCGAAACATATCACATTTATCCAATATTGTTTGATTATTTTTTCTTTTGTTGTTGGGATGTTTTGGGGTTTTTTTTGGTCAGATGCAGATTGTCCTTCACTGATTAAATGCCATTTCTGAATAACAAATTAACCGTGCTGTCTATGTAGAGAACTTGGAATTCATCAAAACAAAAGATGAAGACTGTTACTAGTCATTTGAAATTGTGTAATCACAGCTATGCTGAGTTGTGTTTTGATTAAGTAGAAGATGATTACAGAGATCCATCGGGCAAAGATGCAATAGCACCCAGGGCGAGCGCAGATTTAATTCTTTCCCAATATAACAAAGGCTTTTTGAGCACAGTTGTTAAGTTCCCACCCATGTTGGAGGAAATGCTTAAAACTGTGTATGCATTTAAGGATGTTACAGATTATTGCCTGAAGGAGCACTCACAGCTCCTGTGCTACTGGCAGAATCGAGTCAGTAGACTGATATTTTGTGTTGAGACAGACCTTCCCATTTCAGTCATAGGGCCACGGGCACATGGTTGACTCACCGAACTTGTTATACCACAGTCATCATTAGCACGATTTTCCACACTGCACATTCATGACAATATGCACAGTAGCCCTGAAACGAGTAGAACTAAAAAAATTCTCTGTGGCACGCGCGGTTCTCCATGGGTACAAAGGCTGTGCAAAGGTTCACGCATCTTTTCCTTCGTTTCTCTTTTGCAAACGGAAAAATGGGTGATGGAGCAGGATATGGGCAGGAGGGGAAATGTGCAAGCTTTGTTACCATAGTATAAACCACAGACTTCTGATACTCAGCCAAGACTGAGTATCTCGGGGACATAAATTGGCTTCTTCCAGTTGTCGAATCCAGAGCTGGAGTGAAGAACCAGGGCTGGCATGTTCCACTTTGTTTCAGATAACATATCTCATGGACTGCTGTTTGCATTTGTCTTTTGAAGCTGGTCAGAGGTTAGCATTGAAGCAGTTTTCTATCCAGAATACCTAGGTCACTCGGAGGCTCCTACTTATATGGTCATTACGTCAAGGAGAGATTTCTCTTCAGAACCTGAAGGTGCCAGTTAAGTGGAGAAACTGTGAAATGGAGTTAAAGTCTGTACTGTTATCTGTACTGTTTCTCTGACGGTACAGGATCATCCTCTACAATACAACTTCTCCATCAGAAAAAAAATAGTGTAAAATTTCATTCTGAAGCGCATTTTGTTTCAGAAAACTTTAGAAATGTGAAGCCTCTCACTAAAAAGCTGAGAACATCTAAACTACTCTAAGAGGTCCGTAAGACAAACTGCGGAAATATACTACTACTTGTGTTAGCAACGGGGTTTTCTTTTTTGCATATGCTGAAAACACAGAGGATTAGTGGGTCCAGTTGTGATAAGAAACCAGGTGAGAGGAGCGCATCTGTAAGGCCCCAAAGCTGGTCTTGTGGCCAGCTGCTGCCTTTAGGCTGGTATCACTCTTTAGGCTGGTATCACTCGAGTCAATGACTTTATTGTAAATTTACAACAGCCAAGCTGAAAGTACAATTTAGTCTTGTTGTATGAAAGGTACCAGAGGAAAAAAGAGAAGGAAACAGGGGATATAGACTGTATGCCAATGACGCCTCGTAGGGCACGCTTCCTACAAAGCATCAGAAGGGGCGCGTTAAGCACTTTGGCAGCTTGAAACGTAGAGAGGCATTGATGATTGAAGCATGGGCATTTTTGCAGGCGAGGAAGCCTTTTACCCTCTATGGCTCTTGAAGTTCTCTTGGAAACATTCGTTACGGTTTTGTGAAGAGAGACAAATTGTTACAGTGCACCAGACTAGGTGCATAATGGAAAATTTTACTTGCACAAAAGACTCGTATAATTCACTTATGGCTGGGGTACTTGTGAGTTATTGGGCTTTCAGATGTGAGAAATAACCCTCATAAGTCATCGCTACTATTGTGACCCATCCTCTTTTCATTCACGTCCGCAGTTTTTCTTCCTTACTCTTCTAGCTAAAGCATATTGTGATTATTTGATTAGATCTGTTACAAGCTGCTCTGAGGAGTGAAAGGATGGGACTGTTCTCCGAGCTGAAGTCATGTTTTCAAGAATGCCGATTTCATCGGGGGGGCGGGGGGGTGGCTTACAATAGTCTCAGTTAAAATGAAATCCAAAAATCATCTCTTTGCAGAATTTCGGAAGTCACCGTCTGAGTGCTCCGGAAAGTTCTTGCAAAATTAACTCCTGTTTTCACGCAGCAGCATTTTCAGGCTTCAGCTGAACTAGAAAGGTGAGAGAATTGTTTCTGTGCTTTTTCCAGCCTCGCTGTTCTGAGGAGGAGCAGTCTCTGCCTTTGGGAAGTTCATCCAAACCAAAGCTGTCAGTCGGACAGTTACAGGAGCTCTGCTTGCCTCTCCGCTTTGGTTCAGTGCATTTTGACTTTCCTTCCTTACCCGCATTAGAACATGTCAGTGCATTGTGGCTGTTGTGAAGAGGATTAGTAATTCTTCATTGATGGACCCTTTCCTACAGTTTTGCCAAACCTGGCTGGGCAACCAGCTTGTGCTGGTTGGGTTTGTGAGGTCTCTGGTGTCCACCCTAGGTGTCAGCAGGTACCCAAGGCTGCTACTCGCAGATGTGGAGCTCTACTCCCTCAAGCATCTTTGGCTTTGATTTCATTACCAAGAGACGCTGCTTAGAAATGTGCCACTTTCTTCATAAAGTTTATTAGGTATTAAATTGTTTTATTGGGTATAAAATTGGTTTAGAGCATTACATTCCGGGCTACTGTAGCTATAAAGATTTCAGTGGCACTTCATGAGATTCATGGAAAATTAGAGACAGCAAGACTTCCTAGGTAATCAGAGAAACGAAAACCCACCCACATTGTAGGTACTGCCTGAGGTGACAACTGCTAATGAGACAAGTGTGATGTACGGTTCTGATATGAAAATTGCGTAAGTGGGAAAGATAGCAGGTTCTTCAGTAGGTCTTCTCATGGGTGTTTTACACCGTTTACTCGTTTAACCTGGAGTTAAAAGGAGTTTTTAAACTCTGGTTAACACCGGAGAACCACCACAAGTGAGAGAGCGACAGTCTAAGCAGGTTGAGGTATTGGCCGTGACTTGTTAACAAGCCAAAAACCTACGAGGCGCTTAAATAGGCACTTAATTTTGGCTGCGTGAGTGGTCCTGCTATAGTCTGTGGAATAACACAGAGCTGTGTAGTTCAGCAAGCAGTCAAGTGCTTGGCTGGATCTGAAACTACAGGCAATTGCAAATTGCATTTCTGCCCTCAGTAATGCCATTCTGCACCAGCAGCAAAGGCGAGAAGTCGTTTCCTAATGATCTCAAAGGATATAAAAGGGAAGATTTCTAGTTGTGGAGTTTTCTTTGTGTCAGCAAAGGCAAAATGCAATCTAATGGTTAAAAATGGAAAGTAGTTTGGAAGTAGGGTCCAAGTTGAGATAATCCACCCAGGGGTATGAGGAAAGTCCGTAGGTCTGCCGCTGCGGCAGACAGGGAGCTGCCTGCGAACAGTTACTGCTGAGGCGTACAGATCCGCCGGGACGCGGTGTCCCCAGCCCCGCGGTGTCCCCAGCCCCGCGGTGTCCCCGCGGCCGCTGTGCAGCTGCTCCAGAAGCTGCGTTCAGAGCTCAAGAGAGCGCCTGAAGCAAGCGTGTGCAGAGGATGCCTCGTGTCCGCAGGGCAGCCCCGCCGCAGAGCCGCGGGCAGTCCTGTGCGGTCACCCTGCCGGGGCTGGGCCATGGCTTTGCTCTGCTCGTTAGAGAGACGGCATCTGGGAGAGACTCGCTCCCCTTTGCCTCTCCCCAGCAACTCTGCTGCACTGGACCCCCCGGCCCCAACTTAGCATCCTATGATGCCTGCCCTCAAGGGCTAGCTTAAAAATAAAGTTTTCCCTTTCTATTCGAGGAAGGCATTTACAGAACATTTGCTTCCGAGGCGGTGTCCCATAGCGTGCTCGGTTCTGGCCACAGCGTCTATTTAGCAGTAGCTGTTGCTTGCTGCCTACTCTTGAGTTTATTAATATAAAACCGTGACTGTACCGCTCTCAAGAGCATTAAGGTTGTTCCACTTGATGACTTCTGGTTTACTGCACATCCTTAATGATTATGAGCAGAGGAAGATGTTGTTCTGTTGTGTATTGGGTTGCCAGAAAGTGATGCACTACGTGTGCATTGTTCTTCCCCTTGTGAAGGAGTTATTAATCTCCACCTGTATCTCCTACCCTGTGGTTAAAATAATCATAGCGTGAGAAACTTAAGGAAAAAAATATTGTGTGAAGAAATTCTAATTCTGCATCAAAGGATCATTAGGCTGGATTGCGCCCAGTCCAGGAAGTTTGCCTGATTAATTTTTAATACAGAGGAGTTTTATAAAAATTGGAGAAGTAGAGTTTACTGATTGTCAGACTTTCTTTTGAGCCATGGTATTTTCTTCCTCCACGATACTTTGTAAATTTGATATGCAAGGTTAGATCCCCCAACTTCTAGCAGCTTCTTTCATTAAACTGGCTAATGGAGGAATAAGATCCCGACCCAGCACCTTACACAGACAGACCCATAATTTCTGTTTGAGTTTTTTTGCTAGGTTTTAGCAGATGCCCAGCCTCGCTGCAAAAAAAAAAAAAACAAACGAAAGTATTAGAGAATTTGCCACAGTAAGCCAGTAAGCTTTTCAGTGTTTAATTATCTTTGTTGTTTAAAAAAACCCAATTTACTCTGAAGTCAGAGTAGCATTAGCTACCAATTATTAGCTTTCATTAGGTCTTTTTCTGCTACATTAAAGAACTAGGATCAGGAATTTCTTCCCGTGCAGGTAGTTATCAAACCGTCTCTTGGACTTCTCTCATAAAATCGCTTGGGCTTCTTAAGTCTCACTGTATGGCATATTTTTGAGATTGAAAAACACACTTATGCTATTTAGAAGGAACAATACTGGAATCCACTTGATTTGTCAGAGGAAGAGAAGTACTTTTGCTTGGTCCCTTTGCACAAACTTTGCTCCACCTGAAGTTCGAACACTCTGACAAGTGCAGGGATGGGACGGGCTCACCTGCGGAGCTTCTGGTGCTCTCTGGCTGCCCCTTTCGAGGCTGCCCTCGGCTGTGTCCCCTGTCTGCGCGCATGAGCGCAGGTGGACATTGAATGTGTGTGACACGTTCTCTCACGGGAGCAGATGGTGCTGCCGAGCCCTCCCCAAGGCGTTTTGACATGAGTCGTTGCAGATAGTGGGAGACAGTATTTAGACATCTTTAAGAACAGTGTCTTTATATTCTCCTAACTTGTATGAATGTGCATTTATTAGTCTGTTTTCTGGGGACCATCAGTAATCACTGACTCTAATCAGGAAGGAGGATCCCAGTTAAACTACACTGGGGAAAAAAAAATAAGAGGGTATTTCTTAATTGGAAGGCAACGATTCATTAAATTCATCTTATTCCACACAGGCGATTTATTTGATTTGGCTTCTCTGAATTTGCCTGGTCCCTCGCTAGACCCCGTTCCCCGGCAGCCCGCCTGTGTGCGGCTCTGGGGAGCCCAGGGCCCCCCCGGGACAGCTGGTGGAGATGCTGTGTCCCCGCCGGGGCACTGTCCTTGCTCACGCGTCCTGCTCCACCCGGGGCTGCCAGCGTTCCTCTGCTCCTCGGTCCTGTCAGAGCACCAAGGGGGGGGTCTCTCTTCAAAATAATAAAGGTGAAAAAAAAATGGATTGAGCTCAAATCTTGAAATACTGAGCGGAACTGATGTTTCCTGGCCAGAAATCCTGCAGAGATCTGCTAATGAGTAAAAACTCTCTGCCTGTTCTGTGCAGAGCCCATAGACTGACCACAGCTGGTTGCATTAGGATAATCTTTCAGCTACGGCACTAGCCCAAAAATTTGGAAAACGTGAGTGCGTTTCTGCCTCTGCTATAGGTTCCGGTGTGACTTTGAATAAGACATTTTATTTCCCTATATTCAATTTTTGTTCTAGGGCAGACGGGAGGAAATATTTCTTTCTGTCCATGTCCATCTTTCAGAGGGTCTCTAAAATGCTTCTGGTATTTTAATATGTGCATGTGCATGTGGAGCGTGTGGATGTGATTGAAGCTTCCCTAACTGCTGGCACATTGACAGCCACGGTACTCTTTCAAAAAACTGAAATTCACCCTTTAACAGGTCTCTGCCAACATAAATTACAGTCAGGCACTTTATATCCAGCAAAGCTAGGTAAAAATGTACTGCCTTCTCTTTGTCTTCATCCTGAAACTGAGATTACCATTCCTTTAAAACCCCTGCTGCATACTTAGTCTTCCCAAATCTCCCAAGATGATACAGGGCTGCAGCTCCTATTATTAAGTGCTTAAACTAGACTCTCTCGCTTTGAAACGTAATTTCTCCAGATTGCAGGGCATTTGCATGACCAGCTCAAGCAGTGGTAATCTTTGGGGCACAGGGGGAATATGGGGGACAGAGGGAATGACCCAGGACTGGCACAAACCCCTCTGGGATAAGGTCTTCACCTGGCCCAGCCGAAATAAGCCGCCTACCCTGCAGTTCGGTCCCAGCCATGGGACACGAGCAGCCACAAAGCCCTCTCTCCTCCAGTGGTACAGGGTGTTTGAATCAGTTTCTAAGCAGAGCGTCCTTCATATATGACAACGGAATTGCTCAGCAAAATTCAGTTGTAGAGCTGAGGCTGTGACCAGAGTTGGTTGGCAGAAGGTGACAGTGACAGGAGAAGCGGGGAAAGGAAATAGTTGTTGCCGTCACCTGACAAAGCAGATGATAAGGCCGGAATTCCTCGGGAAATGAGAGTGGCGGAGGCAGCAGAGCATGTAAACATTGACACAGGGCAACAAGGCAGGATTTTGATACAGTGGACGCTGTAGTTAGAGGTAGTGAAGAAATCGCTGGGGGCCTTCACTGTGGTTATTGCTTTTGTCTTATTTCATCTCTGTAGAGGTATTGTGCTGCCTGTGACAGCCCGGCTCTGAGAGAAGATGGAAAGAGATTATTTAGAGGCAATGGGACAGACAAGTGGATTGCGTTCCGTGTTACTCACAGCAAAGATGCTCCAGGGCAAAATTAAATGAACTGAAAGTCCAGAAAAGTGCCTTCATAAAAGTGATGTAGAGCTATATTTTTTTTTTTCAAATTTCCTTATGGATGATAGGCAAAGCAATGCAGCCCCTGTAATTGTTTTTTTACCATCCATCCCATTTTACCAGAAAAGGTTTTTTTACCAGAGAATTGTATTCAGATTGAAAAAGAAAAGTAGGAAAGACTTATTTCTTTTGGCAGCCCGCAATGTTTACAACAAAGGCTCCACCAATAAATAGTTAGATAAAACCTGGAGCTCTGTAAATGAAGAGCACTTGTGACCCAGCAGGGATAAAACACATCAGCCGTGTGGTGAAAGAATTGCTTAATCCTGTGGCACTGTCCCTTTCAGTTCTTGAAAATTCAGACTTTAATGAAGCAAAGTAGTATTTAATGACTACTACCATTCTCCAGAAATACAAAATTACTGGAGTAACAGAGGGGTTGTTTTTCCTTATTTATTTTAGGAAGCTGTAGTTGAAGTGTATCTTTTGAAGTAAAGCTACAGCAACTGTTTGGGAACATAAAATGCCATAGGTCATTAAGTAAACTCTGTATTTTTTCTAATGCAGTACTTTTCTGGTTATGTCTGACATCCTTTTGAGGTCAGTTTTGTGCCGATACCTGTGTTTCCTGGCTGTACTAGATAGAACTGGCTCTGGCTTGCTCCGTTAGACACAAGCCAAGCGGTGCCGTGTTTGAGAGTACCTGTTTGCACTGTGATCCTTTTCAATGCCTAGCAGCACGTGAAACACGGAGGGGCCGAATTCCGTGGTGGGCCAGGGAAGGGTAAGTAAGGGCGGGATTGAGGGGGAGGGATGAGCACGCTGTCTAAGTATTCTCTGAAGTCCTCACCTGACACACCCTAGTTGCTCTAACCCTTTCTATGCTACGAAACTCACAGAGGCAACGAGTTTTATAAGAACGGAGTCATCGAGAGGTGTCATGAAAAACACCCCTTTTCATTTCCTAGCTTATGAAATTGGGATACTGTGCTCCCTGCTCACAGTGGGTGTCTGCAAATCACTCTCAGGTGTCAGGACGAAAGTCCTTGGATAAGAGCGAGGAAGGATGATACAAAACCATTTCTAACCTCTGCTGAGCTCTGCCTTACAGTTCTCTCCAAGGGCAGGGACAGAGCTGCTACTGATGCCCAGCGTGATAGATGTCACCACGGGGTTCAGCACGCGGCTGTCTGACACGGGGAAGCAGAACAAGAGATGAATTTAGGTGAAATTCTGTTAGTGGCAGGTTACCTTTCTCTTTGGCTTAGCAGGAAGTGGTAAGTCCAAGGTGGAGAACATGGACTTGGCTCGGAGCACGGGGCTTTTTCTACATAGTTTATTTTCCGGACTCTCTCTAATGGAAGGGTTTTCAAAAATCTGCTCACAGCAGAAATTTGGTGTGTATGTTCCCAGCCTAGGCGTGAAGAATGATGATGCGTGACTTAATTAAGGAGGCCATAAAAAGGCAAAAGTTTATGTTTTCTTTTAATCAACTAACGATCTTTTTGTCTATAATGGGACAGTAATTTTCCAAATATTTGTTTGAAAAGAGAATAAAGATTTGGCCAAAAAAAAAAAATTATCTAAATTCATCTATTGAGAAAGGAGAATCCATTAAATTACGTTCTCAAAAAGGGACACTTTCAGATGATGTTGAAACAAAATATTTTGCTTGATCTGAAATGAACTTTCTTTGTCAAACACCTTGACATGCCGTGCACATTTTTGGTTCAACTGGAAACCATATCTGTATCTATATATATTTAACTTCTATAAATCTGTTGCAAACAAAGAACATCCCTTATTTGCTCAGCACTTCAATAATACAGGACACTATCTTCCCAATAAGCTGAAGCTAATATTTACAGTGTTCAACTGTGAAGACACTTTTAGCTCTTGGGAAAAATACTGCCAAATGCGTATGTGTATTTTCACATTCTTATCCTAGATGGAATGTGTCCTATCCAGTTTAAAGAATAAAAACGTGCCTAGCAAGTTCTTTTATATGTCACCATCAATACGTTTCTCTTAGTTTCATTATACAACAGAATAATAACAAAATTTTTTTTTAAAAAATGCTCCAAACAAAAGCATTTGTCAACTAAAGCAGACCTTAGTCTGAATCTCTGTAACTGGGAATAACTGGTCCTGAAAAAAATGCAATGCAAAGAGCCAGTGCAAGGCTGTGTCTGGTGATACACCTCGCTTCAAATTTCCCTGGAGAAGCAACAAATCTACAAATGTGACAGCCTACTTTGCAGTCTGAGGATTTGGAGAGGCTTTAGGGAGCTGTCTATCAAAATCACAAACAGCCTTTTTCTTTTGTGTTTTACCCAACTCGCATCCCTTTACCAGCTCTTTAGGTGATGTACTAAGCGCTCTGTTCATATAAAATCGCTTAGTTTGTCAGTCATGTCACAGCCTGTGATTAATGTTATTATCTGTCCATTAATAGTAGCAATAAAGCATTTAAGCAGAGTGAATGACTGGGACATAATAGCACTTTCTTCTGTTAAAGTTCCTCTTCTCTGCCTTTGTGCGTTTCCTCTAAGGTATCCAAAAATCTTTCCAGACGTGTACTGTCCTTTAGTCAGAAAGGTGAAGTCAAAACATGCTGTAACAGACTCACTGGAGGTTTTTCTTTTTTTCATTTTTTCCACGTTCTTCTCGCAGCTCCGGTAGCTGCCCCGGGTAGCGGTGCCTGGGCGAGAGGGCAGCGTAGTCAGCGGTGTGTTTTTCAGACTTCAGAGAGATGTTTCACGTAGCTTATTCCAGTTGTTTGCACAACCTTCAGCACCTTCCTATAGCACTGGTTTTGTTTTCCCAAGAGGAGAATCTTAATAATGGGTTTGTCATCTGAAGTAAATAAGCATTCCCGGTGAAAGCCATGCTCACACGCATCTGCATCTTCTGTTTATTAAAGATTTGGCACTCATTGTGTGAAACGGGAGGTCGTCTGAATTCAATAATCATGTGTTGGTTTAGCGAGCAGGTGCTTGTTCCCACCAGGTGAACTTGTCCAGTATAAGCAGGTGATGATTTGTGGGGTTTTTAATATAAATTGTTTGTTTAGTTTGCTGATCTGATTTAGAACGGGTGTGTGGGAAAGGATGTCTGGAATTACTATAATGATTTGTTAGTACTTCTGCTGGCAAACTATTTTTTTTCATATTGCTCACCTCTGATGTTTTATTAATTATCCTCCTAGAGATCGTTTTTCGGTATAAATTCTACCTCCAGCCAGCTAATCAGAGTACAAGAGAGAACGCTTTAATAGAGTGTCACTAGACTGGCTGGTTTCTGTACTTATGAGAGATGGGTTCCCGCTATTCCTTACAGCAGTATTATCTCTGCTGTACGCTTAAAGCACTAAGACTTAGTGAGATTTATAGAACTATTAAGAATGAGCTATCAGGTATATCTCCTGGATGATAATATTCATCGTTCTGTGTTGGTACAACCGCTCCCTTGGGAAGGTCATAGAGGAGGAACAAGACAGAATTGATGCTTTAAAAACGAGAGCGCACCCCGCACCATCAATACCTCTGCAGGTCACAGCCGCCAAACGTGAATTTAAAAAGCATTCCCGAGAGATGGAAACCGTCGCAGCTCCCCGAGTGCTGCGCACCCAGCGCCAGAACTCAGTGAATAGTTTCTGCTCGCTTCTGCCATTTTTTCCAGCTCCGTTTGCCTCGCTTGCTTTCCTTTTTTTGTCGGTACCGCCGCCGAGATGGTTATGTAGCAGGGCTGTGGAGAACTCACACCTCTCCTCTCATGTAGCTTCCTTAGAGGTCCTGGTGAATGGACATCTTTGCTGGTGAGGCTGCTCTGCTGCCTAGATGCTTGAGGTGCTAGCGCTTGAGCAAATCGAGTCTTTTGTACGTCGGCCGCCAAGAAGCCAACTGACAGGTGTGCCTCATCTATGGTGGCTTTATAATGTGGCTCTGGGCCTGTCCCATGGTAGTGCTTCGGACCCACAACACCGAGTCCTTGCGACTTCTCCGTACCATGTTCAGAGCTGAATGTATGCTGAGACACCAGATGTCTTCGTGGTCTAAAATATTAGTAATTAATCTGAGTTTGTAGTGTTTCTGCATTAGAAGAAGCTTTTACTTTAATAGCCTTTTTTTGAAAGTGTTACTCTAAGTAGATCGGCAAGCTAAAATTTGCATTGTAAAAGATTGTTTTGGAACAAAGCAGGATCTAATGAGCATATAGTAAATCCCTTGGCTCTGCAGCAGAGTCACAATAAGCATAATAGCTCTCACTGAATGAATCCCTTGCAGCCTAAAAGCTTTTTTCTTTAAAATGAAATAGCAACCCTGCAGGATTTAGTGCAGACAATATGCAGAGATCATTTAAGGGGCTGTTGTGGAAAGAGAAAACAAATGAGGATGACTCCACTTAGGGTCCTTTGAAAAGACCCTTTGTGATCACTTCATTAGACAGTCTCTTTCAATGTTTTCTTATTCAAGAATGACTTTATTCTAATGGCAGCATCAGTAAATTCCACTCTCTCCTTCCTCCCTCTGGTCTCAGCTAAAATGCCAGGAAGCATTTTATCACTTTTCAGCCTTCTTACTGAAGGTTGAACACGCAGTAAGTATTTTTTTAGCAAAAGGCAGAAAGTGTGAACTAATGGTATTACACAAGAAAGCTGATAACTCACTCTGGGGAAAAATAAAACAACTTTTGCCTTTTACTTTCATCCTGGCTTAGCTGAAGTAACAATTGAAGGGAGATGCTATTAGAGGTTCTGCGTAGTTTTAGGCTAATGTGTTTGCCTGCCTGTTACAAAAGGTGCCTTTGAGCTACAGGCTTGCTGCCTGCCCTTTCTGCAAAGTTAGAAGTAGTTTATCTGCCAGGCAGACTAGGATAGGCACCCTAAATACTGTGAAAACCATCTCATTTACCGTTTTGAAGACGGTTAATTGTAATCAAACTGTTGAGACAATGTTGAGAGGTTGCGGAGTCTCCATCATTGGAGACATTCGAAAACCGCTGGGATGTGGTCCTGGGCAACTGGCTCTAGGTGGCCCTGCTTAAGCAGGAGGGGTGGACCAGATGACCTCCAGAGGTCCCTTCCAACTTCAGCTGTTCTGTGATTCTGTAATTCAGCTGCCACATGCCGTGTATTTTTATTTCTCTTGTTTTCTTTCTGAATTCAAAAACTTTAAACGTGAAATTTGGTGTTATAAGTAGACCAACCCCAGAGGTTTCTGGCATGGGTGTTTAATTCTAGGACACAGCTTTGACAAAGGCTTTGGCTTTTAACTTTGCTGCTGGGTTGGAGGTCCAATTTTTCCTTTAATATACTCAGAGGAAATAACCCCTGTTCACCTGAGATACCAGATTAAAATGGGAAGAGGTTTGAAACATAAAACAGTTCTTCCTCTCAAAAGCTCAAATACTGTCCTCGTTTGACCACAGATCCAAAGCCCAAACCTGAACCTAGACTAGGTAAACACAAACCCCGTCGAAATATGACAATCTTTGGCTTTAGCTCTACCTCAGCGATGTTTTTTAACTAGTTCATGTGATGGGTATTAACCAAATCTGGTCCTCTGTACTCACCACTTTTTTTCTCACTGAGGAGATGAGTTTCTCGAAGAGAAGTTGATTTCTGAAGGAACTGTATCGTTATGAACAGTGTCCATAGGTGACAGCTCTGGCTGGGGCAAGGGTGGAATTGGCTTCAGATCAAAAGCACAGTGCCCCGCTACGTTATCTGAAGGGCTGATTTTTGTTAATAGAGAGCCTTGTCAACCTCAGTGGAATGAAACTACTCGTGGGCCAAAGGCATATAACGACTAAGTGCTGTATACTATTTTTAGGTAAGACTTTCCAATAAGAAGTCAAAGGTTTAGAAAGCCATACTACAAATATCGACATGGTTAATAGATTGAGTGCTTCTCAGCTTCTTCAGGCAGTGATCGAGTAGCTGAATGATTGAGGAATATCCTGATCTTGACATATTAGGGGAAAGTGAGACAGCAGTGACAAGTGCAGTCAATGAAGTTATTTTATAAGTGATGGTTTTTAGAAAGTGCCGCAATCCTGTTCTCTGTGCATTAGTTTTGTACTCTTCAAGGGACTTTCACGGAAGTGCCATGTGAACACCTACACATGTCAAGCAAGGCATCCCTACTCTGACCTTCAGTATTCTTGCTGATCTTCTGCTGGCATCTGACGCTGTGCTTCAACGTGGTTTGGACTGCTCCTGTGCTCTGCTGATCTAGTCTTGAGCCTCTTTTAAGTAGTGTCCAATGAGCACTGGACTATGGCAGTTAGTGTACTGGTTCTTGTGTTTCAGGAGAAGCTTCTGAATTGGCTAGTCAGCATTATTTGGTGGTCTGGTGCAGATTAGCAAAGCTCAGAGTCTGGCCAAACAGGTATTTGCCTAAGAACTTAAATGCTGCAGGAGCTTAGCTGCAGATTTTCTGATGTAAGCTTAATGTACGCATATCTTTATCCCTTGCTGACACTTGAATTTAGAGGGAGATTTTCTTTATGGTCTTTTGGGATAAGTGAGAAGAAACAACCTAAAGCGATCACATGACTGAGAAGTGAGGAACAAGGATGACGGGCTGGTCTATAATGCCGTTTCATGTATCCCATGTGGATCATATTTTTCCAAGGCCAATTTGTAGAATTTTAACAGTTACAGTACAAACAGTGTCTGTGCTGACAGATTTGCAGAAATGACTGACAGCGGTTATATTGATTTGGCAAAAAGTGGAGTAAATTTGTAAGAAGGCAGAAAATTATTCTCATCAAATGTGTTCTTAAAGAATATGTTATGAGGAGCATCTGCCTGGGACAATTACCCAACTAAATTAGAGATACGAAATTGCGTTTACTTTATACAAGGAAAAATGATTGGGGCTTGCAAAACCCAACATATCTGGTACTTTACCAGGAGAAGATATCTGCAGCCTCTTTCAAACTTGAGGGGAATTCAGGGGAAGTAGAGTTGTTATCTCTAGTCTATGAAGTTTGAGGGTATGCCTCAAAGCAATCTTTTTTCTATTCCTGCCATT
Source organism: Vanellus vanellus (assembly GCF_965231255.1). Lineage (NCBI taxonomy): Eukaryota > Metazoa > Chordata > Aves > Charadriiformes > Charadriidae > Vanellus > Vanellus vanellus. The sequence goes on from NC_138921.1 coordinate 9,812,505, forward strand.
TACGTGATAGGAGCTGTTAACATCTCCTGGAGCGTTTTGAGGTGCCAACATTCATCCATTTGCTAAGAAAAACATGTCTTTGGAAATTAAAAACTTGCCCTTAGATAGGCTGTCCATTCTCCCTATTCCTATTCCTCAGTGCTTCCTCTCCTGTCAGACCCTAATGCCATCCTGAAGCAATGATGTCAACGATGTAGATAAACAGTGCTTATCTGCACCTAAGGTCAGCAATACAGAACATACCAACGTTTGCTGTAGACCATGCCTGCGAGGTTGCCTGCTTTGTTATTACCTGTTAAGTTGCCATCTCCCAAAATTCTGCTCCCTAAGTGCTTTCTGGGACTCGTAGATGATGTCCCCCATCCTTTTCTACCTGAGGGACATGCTGACAGAGATCATGCCTCCAGCAGAAGGGTGAGCCACTGTCCCTTGCATGGCACGTGGTACACTGCTGCAGCTGCATCCGTCGGGATCGGTGGAGTCTCTGGATAATTCTCCCGGTGCCTCTCTCAGGCAGCTACCCCAGAGCAGGCAGGCATCCGGGGAACTTGTGCCGGCAAGCGTAGATACCACGATTGCCAGAAGCAGGCCCTGCTTGGCAGCCATGTGAGTCCTAGGAGCTTGGGGCCGGGAATGAGGAGCAGGCTCCAGAGCCCAGTGATGGTAGTCTGGTATCTTCATTAAACTCCCCTAACGTTTCTTTGAGTACAGACCTGGCTGCATTTTGCCATCGTTTTGGCTTCGTCCTTGACTCCTGCCACGCTCTGCTTGATTGTGAAGCCGCCTCACCAGCTCCTCAGGAAACAGTCCTACCACAGCAGGTGGCCTTTGACCAGTATCACTGCAGTTATAGATGCACTTTCCCGGTGGCAAACAGGAATTGCTGAACCACCTTGGTTTGGGGTGATATTTTAGTCTTTGCCATCCTATTTAACGCATATTTTTAAATCCGTATATAAAGCGTGGCCTACGCGACGTTGCATATGCAGCTAGCCTGTGCAGTAGCAGTCTGCTGTTGTTTCTCTAAAGGTTTTTTGCAATTTCCATCCCCCATCAGCAAGACATTTCAGAGAGTCTGGAATTTTCCTTGCAGAAGGGAATTCTACTTCACACGTACAATCATCAGCTTCTTCCCTAGATGTGTGGTTTTTTTCAAAGTTGCGATATCCTTTGTAAAAAAACTGTGCAAACTATGGGTTTATGGAGATCAGATTAGTGGTTAAAGTATATGGGACATTTTTAATATCATTTTAAGTCCTATCTTCTCCCTCCCATAAGCAGCTAGTCTATTAATTTATCGGACTTAGTTCTTTACACACAACGTTTATCTTTACAGCATGATGGCAGTTGCTGAGTGAGAGTTTCTCTAGACCATGTTTCAATTTCTTCACCCTTATCTATTTTCTTCTGCGAGAGGGTTAACAGAAGGGTTTTATCTTCTCCCTGTTGTCACATCTGGGATCTTAGCTGGCTTGAGGTTCTGTGTACCCTCTGAGAAATATATGAACCTCTAAATTTGCTACCAGAGAAATTTAAAAAATATGCATCAGTTAAGTGTCTCATTGCAATAACATTACAGTCCCACTGCCTTTTTTTCCTCGGAAAGCAATTCATCTGTAAATATTAGAAAACCCCAAGGGAACAAAACTTAAGAGGTCAAACTCCAATCAATTCTAACAAATTTTAAAGGCTAATCAAGTATGTATGAAATATTTTTTTTTTTCCTTTCCTATAAAGAAAAGATGCCCTTTTTGAATCTGCCATGAAACCTCACAGTAGATGACTCTGCAAGAGGATCTAATAACGCACCCTTGAACTGTATAGTAATAGTTTTTGGAAAAGCAGCTGCCTTCCAAGTATTCATCATTGGGACAACTGAAATAATAATAATAAACATAAAGAGGTAATACTAGTTCCAAACATATACTAAAGACTCTTATGAGTGCATCTGCTCTGTCCTCCATATCTATGCTTCTGTCTTCAAATGAAGTCCATGCTGTGTGAGGCAGGAAAAAAACAATATGAGGAGACCCCAAGTGAAATTCAACCTTTCAAAATCAATAGTCCACAAATGCTTCTTCGTGTTCCCAGCCTTACCAGGCAGCGAGAGCAGCGAGGGGCTCGGTATTTACACGTGTTAATAAGACTATCCTAGTGACAGAATTAGCTTTTATGTGTGAGATTTTGTCACACTCCCTAAATATCTGCTTTTAGCAGATTATCTATAAACGGCTGTTGGCAGGAGTTGAAACCAAAAAGGCAGAGATTGTGATAGAGACAATGTCATGACCAGTCAAGGAGGGACCCTTTTGGGTCCTGTAATTTGCAAGCACTGGTCAGAAGTTTACCCTGAAATCTTTGACAAAACAATCTGTGGATCTTGAGATGCGATTTCCTCCTTTTTTCAATTCTTTTTTTGGCAGCTACAAGTCTCTCTAGTGTAAGCTGTTTTGTCCCACTGTAGAAAGATTTTTGCTCTATAAACGCACCATTAAATAGCACAGCCTATTTTGAGAAATGAGAGTTGGAACTTTTTTAAACCATAATTATGGCTGTCTTTAATGATGATGATAAAAATGTAGTTGATGAACAAAACGAGACCACATGATTAATTTTTGCGTGTGACGCGTTTGATTATGACAGCTCCCTCGTTTCTAACAGCTTCCTATCTGAGGTGAAAAACAGAAAGAGAGAGCACTTTATCTATCCCGTCTGATTAAATATGACTCTCTAGTCAGCACTGAGAATACATGGAAGAAAGAATATCCATAAAAACCCATTAGAAAAAAAAGAAAATGCCAGGCTGTAAATTACTTTGAAGAATCAGTTTTCGGTGAGCTATGTGAATTGTCAATATCAGAGACGCGAGAACCGTAAGTGTGCTGTGTTCATGCTAATCTTTGTTTCTAGAGTGGGCACTAGAAGAGTTGCCGCATCCGTTAAGGACTGGAGGATAACTAGAGAGCTCCCATGTTTCAGGTGGAAAAACATCTTATTGGTATGGTTCGAATTTACTTTGAAGACCTTGTCAGTCCGTGGCTGACTGGACAGAAAGGCCAAAACTACAGCATCCTCTTCCTGTGCATGTTTTTAGTGTTTAGTGTTCTGTTTGAATTCCTCAGAGTAGGAATTTTACTGTGACCCTGCTGTACGCACGGATTTAATTGACGCAGCGCCGTTAAAGGAGCTGAGCTGGGCCCAGCGGTACCTGCTGTTGTGAATTTACTACCTGGGTTGGGTGTCCTCCTGCCCTTCAGATATTACGACTTTCGCCAGGCTTTTTTCACCTTGAGGAACCACAACTTAATCATTCTGTCAGATCCCCTCATTTGGATGGTCTGTCACAGTGATTTAAGGCGTCTTTATCTCCAGGCCACATGCACTCTGAGAAGGGCTGGGAGCCCACTGGCCTCCTTCAAGTGTGATGGGCAGGTTCTTGAGGTTTTTCCAGCTGATAAATTAAACCAAAAATAATTATGTGGAAAGGGCTGTGCTTTGACAACGTTTCTAAATGAGAACAAAGGCCTCTTTTTAATGTTGTCGATAGATTGTGGTTTGCTATTTTTGCAGCAAAGTTTGGGGTTTTCGGTTTAAAACTGACCTTTCAGATCAAAATATGCTCACATTTTAAAAGCCTTTAACACCAAACAGATCTTGTGAAAATCATTAGTGGTTCAGTTTAAGAAAAACATTTTGAGGGTATTTTTGGGGGGGAAGGAAGAGGGAGGTGACAAAGAGCCCGTGTTTCAACTAGTGAAAACATTCAAGATCGATGTTATTCTTGACAATTTAGGTCAGCAGAATTTCTGAAACTTGGAAGTTCTTTCATGATGGGAAAATCTTTTCCGGTCTGGCTGTAGGTGTGCGTGGGTAGTCTAGAAGACATCCGTCTTTGGTAGGCTTTGCTTTGAAAATTGAAGAAGAGCTGAGATCCCTGACTTTTAAGAATTCCCACGCTGGGATATCATAAAACAGAGATTTAAAAACTCCTCCGTCTCTTCTGTTGCCTTCACACAGAAAAAGAAGAGCTGAAAGGCTACTTCTATGAAGTGCTGCTCAGGTGGAGTTCAGAACTGGTTTTTATAAAACTTCAGAGTCCAGTTCTACCGTAAGGGTTTCGTTTCAGGGTGTGCTGAACATCCCCCTCTGAAGCGCTGCCTCTGGCAGGAACCATTGCAGAAACGCCAGGTAACGTGCACGTTAGAAATGGGGGGACCCGGCTGCCACGTGCATGTTTTAAAGCTGATTCTTTCCGTTTTCTTACTGCTGGAAGACGTAGACAGTGATTATTCCTTTCAGCAAAGGACCACTGAAAGGGCCAGAAGTTCTTGGAAGCAGATAAAGAACAAAGCTGCTACAACACAATTGCAAGTCTCTTCTGGCGCCACCTCCGGTGACCTCGCTCACTATGAAAAATGGGCTCAAAGTCTCAAATTATTGCAAATTTCATTAATTGCTTGATTTTCTGTATTATTAGAGAGCAGGACTAATCCCAACTCGCTTGGGAAAGTGAGCCAATGTTTACTCAGGCAGTTGTAAAGGAGGTGGAGACGGTGTGGTGCACATGCCTGGTTCCCTCTGTGCTGGAGCTGCCTTGGCGTCTGTAAACTTGCAGTGTCCACACCAACGGATGCAACCAGGGTGTCCATTAATTAAAAGAGGCTGCGAAATTGTTAGCAAAGGGTAATTGCTTGGAAATAAATCCCCCCGCACACCCTGAAGTCCTCTTTCTACTATTACATGTTCTCGGATACCTCGTCCCTCCAGCTGCTTGAATCAAAGGTGTATTTGATGGAAGAAACAGTTGCAACAGAGAGTTTGAAGCTTTTCTTTTTCTCTCTCACTCAGCACAAGGGTGTTTAAACTGCAGAGTTCACAGCAGGACACAAAGTTCTTAAGGATCATGATCTTTCTTTCCAGTCTAAGTTTTCTAAGTTTCTAAGTTAAGAGAGTTAACTGTCGTCTCAGCTGTGCCTCCACAAACTGCCGTTTTATTTTTACCTACTGATTTTCCTTTTACTGAGATAATTTGTACCAAATTAAATACCACGTACAGTCGGCTTAGCGTACAAAATAATGTCATACAGAAACTCCTGAAGCTATATGTTTGTGGTTTTTGACCGAAACAATGAATAATCTCTAGTATTAGTTACTTGTAGATTGCAGGCACCTCCTCCTCCTGACGTTCCTAAAAGCATGCGTAAGAATGGCCACAAAATACCGGGATTTCGTCGCCCTTTTTGGCATGAATCATTTCACTCATTAGTCAGTAAACTTGAATTTTCAGAAATCGGGGCAGCTGAAGGTAACGCGAGGTGCCGTTCCTTTTACAGAGCACGGAGCCCGCGGAGCGTGAGGAGCCCTCCCTGTGATGAGCGCGAGCGCGGGAGCTGCGGCTGCCCTGGCGCAAACACCCGAGTGTTACATCCCGTGACGTTTTTGAGCTCTGACATTCACTCAGCAGGGCGTGATGCTGTCGGGAAAGAGGTCTCGCCTGCAGAGCTGGAGGCCACGTCAGCAATGTTCTGTGCATATATTGCCATAACTTAGGGATTGATTAGCCCAGCAGCGCAGCCAGCTCTGCGTCCTGCTTCAGCGGTGACCAGCCTTCTGGTTTGACCTCTTCGGTTGATGGAATTTTACGTTTTACTTTGCCTCGCCTCTTTTCTTCCTTCCCAAAATACTTGGATTTTTGGTCAAAAGTGTTGGGTTTCTTTTATGTTTCTTTTTTTATTTTCTTGTTGTTGTTGTTTGAAATTCTACTTCCTTTTTAGGATGCTAATAATTTCATCCAAAAAAATGCCAAACAACAGTTGTTTTAAGATATTTTCTGGATTTAAAGTTGGGTTTTTTTTAGGAAACCAATGTTTTTTTTGTTTTAGGAAACCAATATTTTTTAAAAGTCCTATTAAAAATGATAGGTTGGACCTTCAGCAACAAGCGTTTGTGGGGAAAAATTTATTTCCTCAGAAATCTTCTTTTTTGGTAAGAGTTAAAGCATAGCAATTTATTAGCCTTTTTAAGTCACGTGCCCAACCTTTATTCAGAGAACTTTGGTGATGCCCAGTTTAGGTCATGGTGGACAAGACACTGTCTCATCTCAGTTTTTCTTTGATGCGTAGAATATGATGTCCGACTGAGTACTGTACAAAAAATGGTAAATGTTTTTCGGTAGGACAGCCATATCTCAGGTGTACAGGAATAGCTAATAATTAGTGCCAGTAAATCATTGTAGCGCAAACCATGAAACATTATCATTCCGTTTGTAATTTACCCCTGATGTGGGTACTTGTTCTTAATACTTAATACGTCTGTTTATAGAAAAGTTGATTGAGATAATTAGCAGTGAAAATGCTAAGGTAAGGCGGCTATGGTAACATTTATATTGCTATCAATTTTGTTTATAGCAGCCTAAAGAGCAATACTGAAATTAGAAATTAACTACAATTAGCAAATAAATTGAGTGTCTCTTGGAATTACTTGATCATGTCTTAAAGCGTTGCGCAGTGTGACGCTCGCGGAGGCAAAGCCGAGTCCCTGGGCCGTAGCAGCTGCGCTGAGCCGAGGAGCACGCGAAGCAGAAGCCCGTTTGCTTCTCCTTGCTGCTGCTCAGCTGGAGCCACCTCTGCGCCTGCCCAGGGCATCTTTGGAGCCTCCGTCTCCCTTCCCTTCAGTGGAGCCTGGGCTGTTGCCCCACCATACAGGTTTGATGAGTGCAGGCTGTGATGCCAGAAACAACATTTACTGCTGGGGATTTGCCTCTCCATGGGGGGAACGGAAAGCTGAGTGGGCTTTTCATGATGCCCACCCTTGTAGGGAGCTCAGAGAGACCCTTCAAATTCCACGTTCTCAGTAAATGAACCTTGAAACACACAGTTAATGTTGGCAGCTCAGTGTGAGAGGACTTACTTGGGTTGGAAATGTGATGTTATCCCAGAAGATGAGTCATAGATAAGGAAGTTGGTTTCCTCTGATTGCTTGAAACGTGTCAATTAGAGGGACTTGGGCATCACTTCATGCTCAGGTAGAAATACTTTGCTTCCCATAGTAAGGCAGTTTAAGAAGTCTGCTTGATAAATGCTATATAGATGCATGTAATTATTTTTCTGAAATAATTTCATAGTTAGATGCGGAAAGAAATTAGTTATTCACAACTGTTAAGATGGGTCATTAAATACAGTTTTGAGGATTAAAAGAGGAGAAGAATCAACCAGTTTGGGGGGCAGCCACTGACTGCACACTCTCTCTTTTCTGTTTCACGGAGTAAAATTTTCCTCGGTCTGTCATCCTTCATTGTATTTCAGACTCTTCTTGCAGTTAGAGGCAGACAGGCAATGGTTTTCTGAGTCACGCGTGTCTTTCAGTTCCGTATCCAGCCAGGAGAAGGTCCTGCTAAACCTCCCATCCTCTTGATTCAGACACAAGTCTTGAGTCTTCATCTAAATCTCACATGGCTGCTCTTAACCACTGGGATCCTGGCTGGTTTTGGGTGCATATGCTTGGTTGTCTACTGAAACTCCTTCATTTTGTGTAAGATTAAGTAATCATTGGGCTGGAAAGGGAGAGGACGAGCTTCACTCTGTACTTAGCAGTGCAGTGGAAGAGGTGGGGACACGGAGTCACATCCACACTCCGTTGAACAGCAACTAATCCTATGAAGTGAAACAGGACCCCTTGTCTGGCCTGAGAAGAAACGACCCATAGTTGAGCAGCCATGGCATTTATCTGGGATATGGAGAAATGGGGGCGCGATGACGTACACCTGGTGATACACAGCGATCTAATTGCCTCCTCGCCCCACGTGCTGGACATCCAGTTCTCCTTCTCTGGGATTGGAAATCCCATCCTTACCCTGGGAAACATCCCCCACTGGTGTTGGAAGTTACGTATTCCCAGGAAAAACAAGTCATCTGGGGTAAATTAGCATCTTCCTAGGAAGGAAAATTTCCTTTATGATTTCCTGGCTGTTTCCTTCCTTCTTACTCTTCAGCGGATTTTCACTTTAAAGAGCAAAATGAGGCCGAGGGGTAGGGGAAGGGAGTGAGCGAATGTAAATGTAAAGCGATCTAGAGGGCTGCAGATGGGGCGATGGCACCACAGTGGGAATTCACGCTGGCTGCTGAGCACGAGATCCTGCCTGCCGGGGAGAGCGTTACCTGGCCCGCGGCTGCTGCTGCCTTTATTCCTTGTGTTTTCTTCAAAGCCAGGTGTCTGAGTCCCCTGTGGATTTCATCTGGGGAGAATTTATCGCTGATAAACAACTGTTTGTGTTGAATTTACAGATGAGCTAAACGGTTTCCGTTAATGTTGCAGTTTAGTACCTTTTTCTTTTCAGGTTTGCATGAGCACTGGCGTTTGAAGAAAATAAATCTGTCGCTCAGATAATGTATTTGCCCTTGGTACCAAAATATAGAAATAAAAATTACAAGGTCATTAGCCGTATCAATAGAAAGAAAAACGTGCCGTGCATTAAATAGCTGATTTCCAGGGTGGGCTGGGCAAATAGCAGGGTAATAAAGTGTACTGCTCATTTCCCCTTTTGATCGGGAAAATCAGTTAATTAATTTCTTTTTTCTAGCACTTCCCCTTTGCACTGGAAACCTTCAGCATATGCCGGTCCAAATTTACGAGCAGTGGGTTTCTCAGTGTATTTTATTTATCAAATGCAAATTCCAGTGGCCAGTGATTTACTACAGAACTCTTTGGAAAGCAGCAAATAAATATCACCTAACAAAGTATTTTTTTATTAAAAAAAAAAAAAAGCTAAACCAGAGGGAGAAGATTTTTTTTCTGCTACTTCCCAAGCAATTTATCTTTGTCCCTGAGAAGGCAAGTTAGGTGGAGAACTGCCCCAGTATTGTTCTGGAGCACATCTTGTCTGGAAATGAGCTGTTATGCTCAGTAAAAGGCAACCTCGGAAAGCAATGGGGTATTGCTTATATTTTAATATCTTTATTTATTTTGGCTAGATTATAGTACTCGGTGCAGACCTGAGGGAACTGAAATGCGTGAATTTTGCTCACTCCACGTCATTCCTAATCTCCCTGATTCGAAGAGACAAGTCCTCTTCGTTCCCCACCATGGAGTTCAGACTAAATAATCAACAGGAAAAAATTGCCCGGTATGGGTACGGTGGTGCCTGGGAAGGTTGGGTGATGCAGTCTCCACTCAGCCCCTTTTATCCATCTTCATCAACTGAGGGGTAGCCAGATAAGTGGTCATTTATCCCTTCTTGTGCGACCGGGCTGCAGGTAAAGGTATACGGAACAGTTGCGCCAGAGGTTCCTCCTTTGCTCTCTGCCTGGCAGGTGAGCGGCTGTGGGAGCACTGGGTGAGAAAGGCATTTGCGGTGTTCACATCCACTGCCAAGTGCAGCAGTAACCTCTGTTGCTAAATAAACGCACATTTTGGTCAATGGCCGGATTTACCAAGGTATCCTGCGCGAAGACGTGTGTCGTATTCATGGCTAAAATTTCCATGGGACGCCCCGTCCCAGGTCAGTCAGCGCTTTTGCTTCTCACTGTAGGTCGGGCAAAGCGTGGTTGTGAAGGGAGAATCGCTGCGCTGAAAATCAGTGGAACCTGCAGGGGCTCGATTAGAAAAAGAAAGGAATAATTGACACAATCAAAGTCTAAGTTTACGTAATGAGAAAATATGTGTGTTTCCATGCTTTTTTTTTTTTTTTTTCCTGTTGGTATTGTGCATGTGGGTAATTTGTTTCCTTCCGTTTCCCAAAGGTAATGTTCAAACCCCCTATCAAGCTTATATATGCTAAACGTGTATCAGATTTTTCTGGCAGTCACATTTAAACTATTAAAAGTTTGTTAGTTGATTTGGAGAGCTGATACAGCAGCCCCCACATATACAGTGCCAAATGCAGCCAGATGATACAACTGAATTTTGTTGAGGTTTCAGTAACAAGCACTAGGTTAAATTAGTCCCTATGATAGAGGTTACCACCTTATAATTTGTTTTTTGCCTAATGGTTCCAAGAACAGTGACATTAAGGGGAAGGACTTGGGTATTTCTGGCACCTAAACTTATGTACCCGACAGAGTCAGCTGCATTCACCTCCAACTCACCAGCAGTCAGTGTGGAGAGAGAGGGGGGTCACCCCCAGAGCAGGTAAATCAGGTGATCGTTGTGAATGGTTTGATAGTGCCCGTCTCCACCTAGGGAACACTCTACATACAGCATCTGAAAAGCACCTTAAAAAGAGAAAAAAAAAAAAAAAATCATGTCATTGTTTTTCTTCCAACTCTCACAGGTCTGGCAGTGCGGGGGAAGCATGGAGGTGTTACCCTGTTCTCGCGTGGCACATATTGAACGCACGAAGAAACCCTACAACAACGACATCGATTACTATGCAAAGCGCAACGCCCTGCGGGCCGCGGAGGTCTGGATGGATGACTTCAAGTCGCACGTTTACATGGCGTGGAACATCCCCATGGCAGTAAGTATGGGTCACACTCTCTCCTGAGCAGAGGCAGAAATGTGGATGGCTGTCCCTCATTAGCTCTTGGAGGTGAGGGAAATCAGTACAATCGTATATAGTGGGGTCAGCTCAGGAGGAAGAGTGCTTTCATGCTGCTATGTGCTCCATACGCAGAGTTCTGCCATATAAACTTGCTTCCTCGGTGTAAGTTTTGGTGTGTGCTCAGGAGCGGTGACACAGATTTATAATCTAACTAGAGCCCGACGTTTCAGGTTTATGCGCTTCCTCAGAAGTCGTCGTTAATTTGAGTTGCCATTAAACTTTGAGGTGCTCATATGCTACAGTAGTGAGGACTACAGAAATGTCCATAAATATCATCATTCTTCGTGAGACTCAGTAGACCTCACCAGCATGAAAAACAAAGTACGCAATAAAAGAATCACACATTAACCAGCTTTGTCTACAGGCTGAGGGCTGCAGTGTGGCCACATTCTGTTTCTTACTGTGCATACAAATTGTAGATGGCGTGTGGGGGCCTCTAGGAATCCCTGTAATATAAATATTAGATAAACCGTAGGTTCAATTTATCACTTTATTCTGTAAGTATATCACACGCTACATCTCCACTGAGCATAATTCTTGGAGAGAAGACATATATGTTATATCCCAGTCAGGTGGAAGCTGACTGCTGCTGTATCCTTTAGTGTATTTGCATCCAAATTATTCATGTGAAGAGGCACAAGGCGAGCAGCTAGGAGAGGCGGACTCTGTTCTGTAGGTAATGGTGGGTCAGTTAACCCTTATAGGAGGGGTTTGTTCAAAGCTGATCGAAGTAAATGGAAACAGGGATGTTCCTAGTTGAACAGGAAAATATGCCAACTCAGCAGTGTCTTTGTGAATACTCAGCTATGACCTAGAGTCTGTCGAGGTCACGGGAGTCTTGTCTAAGACTCCATCGGATTTAGTCTTTGTCCTAAATGTCTACTGGTACCTTGGTACCTAGGTAATATATCAAAACCCATTTTTGTTCATTCCTGTTGGAGTTTTGAAAACACATATACCTAAAGGAGCAACGTTTTATTCTTCTCCATGTGATGTCTGAATATGTCAGATGTTCTCACGTGTCCAAATTTCACTTACTGCTCTTCAGGATCAGGCTCTCTAAGCAAGGTCTCTATGAAGATGTGTTTTGGTGACTTCTTTTGGCACAAGAGGTAATTGCAGAGAATCATCTTGCCTTAACGAAAGGCAATACTGCATAACTTCTTTCCCATACCAGATTTCCAAGGTAGTAGGAGGAAGACAAAGCAGTGTCCATCGAAGCTTTTAGGGGCCTTTTGGCCCTGACTGCATCCATTTGATAAAATGGCCAGTTTCAAATAGGAGATGAAAAACTAACCTTGGTAAATTTGTTTGCTCTATGCCATCTGCAAATGAATTCTAAGAAAAGACAAGATATTTAAATAAGCATTTACACCAAAACATAATTTCCTTTAATCTCTCTGAGATTACTTATTGAGGTAGTTTTCTGCACTGAGCTATACAGCAGTGCTTTAAAAAAAAAAAAAAAGAGGCACATCTACATTAAGAGACATAAAATCAGCAGAAGTACTGAACATAAAAATTTTCTTTCTATAAAATAAATTGATTGATAAAATGTGCATCATAAAAATAACCCCATTAGCTCTCAGGAAAAGGAAGCTAGTGATAGTGTTCAGAGCGTTATTCCGCTGTAGTATTCGCTCTAGCTGACTAAGAAGTACCGTGCTGTTATAAGCCGTAAGAAAAACCTTCTGCAGAACTAGAAACCTTACTGTGTGATTAAAGAAGAGTATGTCCATGTACTAAATTCTGTGGAGACCTCATTCTCGTACCATCACACTGTAACCCACACACGACGACTGCAGGTAATGCAGAAGTCAGCACAGGATTTTCATAGCTGCCTAATTTGCTGCTCTTGGGTTCTGTAGAAAGGGCGCTGCAAACAGGGCTCTGGACGGCCTCATTTCAGAACAGGGCGAAAACGAGGAAAGTAAAATACCTGTTGTCTCCCATATGAGAACCCATCCAAATTAACCCTTTTGTAACTCACACCATCTCTTTCACAACTCGCTCTCAAGTCATTGAGCATCTCTGCATAATGCGTATCTTGATTAGCAGATGAGCTTTGGGCACATCTGCAAGGTCGACTTCCCATAACCTTCAGCGGCAGGTCATCAGCATAGCTTTATTTTCATTAACGAAATATTTGGTACGCCCTTGCTTATGATCTGTTCCTCGACAATTTTCATGAGAAAGGAATCTTACATTGAATGATTTATTGTAGCGAGTGCCTCCAAGAATTGCTCTCCTTCCATGTAGCCTGAAGTAGTACGTAAATTAACATTCATTTGAATGGATGCTGCCTAGAGAGCTCATGACAAAGTGCGCATCAGCAAGCAGCAGTGAGCACGGCTAACTCTTTATGTGGCAAATAGAAAAACCTGTTCAGTATTACAGTGGTATTCTCTCCCGAAAACTAGGCATCTGTTGGGGGTTCTAATAAACCCGGAGCTAAGATTTGCTGCTGTCTTGTAACCCTGCGTTAGGCATAATTTGTAGAACGTACAGAAATCTTTCTGGAGGAAATGTACAAGACACTTAAGACAGATCCATGCAAAACTCCCCAGTTTCAGTCCACTTGATTCATACAGCGTCGGGAAAGATTTTTAGATGAGGTAACTCTTGCTGTCTTAATGTCAAACTGCGATGATTTACAATGGTTTAAATCAACAGACGCTAACTCAGGATCTGGCATTTTTTTAAATGGCTGGGTTTGATCGTATTGATGTGACTCTTCCAGCCCGTGTTTTTCATGAGATTTGTATTCAAACGCGGATTCAATTCTGAAGTAGAATTATAAAGAAGGTTTTGAGTTTAACTGCATTTTATGGCTCAGGTCTGCAAATGAGCTCCAGTTCCAGTAAAAACTGAATGCTGCTCTATGCAAATGTTTAATGGAGCTTAATGACTTTTTGAGCAGCTCTGCTTTGAAGTTTTAACAAGTCTGTTCTGATCTCATTTACATTAGTGAATACCCAAGGCTGTTACTAGAGTAAACCATGATCAAGCTGCCATATCTTAGATCAGAATTACCGCCTAAATTCCTAACGAATCTGAAAGTTCAGGTTTGATTGCAAACATTTAGAATTGCTGTAAGTAACAACATTCTTATTGTATTCTTATTATTTTGATTTATGTTTGTTTTCTGCCTGTTCGTTATCCTTCTTTTTCCGCTGACTGCCATTAATATTTATTGTCTGCTCTCAACAACAGCTGTTTGATGAGCTGCTACTTACAAAAGAGAAAGAAGAGAGGGGAAATACAGCTTGGTGTACAAAATGAACTCCAATTTGGTTTCAGTAAAGAAAACAACCGTAAAGTCAATGCAGTGAGATTTCTTTATTTTTCTGCTTTGTAGAACCCTGGAGTTGACTTTGGAGACGTTTCTGAAAGAATAGCTCTACGACAGCGACTGCAGTGCCGGAGTTTTAAGTGGTACTTGGAGAATGTCTACCCTGAAATGAGGGTTTATAATAATACAGTCACTTATGGAGAGGTACTGTATGTCTTTGAAAATACATCACGGCTGCATTAGAGCAGCCCTTTCATCTTAGTGGTGGGTACCAGGAGGTACAGAGCAATTTCAAGTCAGCACAGTAGTAGTGACAGAAATGCTCTCCCCTGCTTTTAATCAACACTAAGATGCGTGGCTTTGACGATCATTGTCCCTCTCATTGGAGTATATCAGATGAAATCATTATCACTAACGAGGATGCGCAACCTCCTTGGCATTCATTTTAAAAAAGAGCATCTCTCAGAACATAAATTTGAGGTAATCGTTTTGCCAAATGGGATGCCACAGACGTCATCAAGAAAACATCAGCAGTCAAGAGAGCTAAAATAATTACAGTTAATGAGAACAGTTGAGTTTGCGGAATCATTTTTATGTAAAGAACCACCCCTTTTTTGGGTTTCGCCAAACTATTTGAAGGATTAAGTTCGCTTTATTTATTCATTTTTGCCATCCTCCGTGTTCAGGATAAAAAGCAACATAGCCTCGTTCAGGTTATGAGATGAGGCTACCGTTTGGCAGGTCTTCATCTCATGGTGAAAAAGTCATTCGAGGAAAAACAATTCTGCTGCTTTGCGCTCGGATTCTCTATTTTCATTTTCACTTGTGTACCAGTATTGAGTAAGACCTTGGAACACCTACTCGGAGGTAGCTGAGTGGATAGGTTACTTAACCCTAATAAAATGCTGGATTCAAACGTGTTAGAATGTGGAGACGTTTCGGTTCACCTCAGCTGTCTGCATCATTTCTTTCTCTTCTGTGAACAATCAAAACTCCCGCATACGCTCGACCCCAATCTTTAAACAAGTCAGACGTGCCTTCTGTACCTCTTTAAATCTATATCACATGTCTGTAATACACAATGACTGCTGTTGCTTAGGACTGTGAACTGGGGCGAAGTTCTAGGAGCTCTCCTGCCGCATAATGTCTTTAAGTTTCTGTTCTAATTGTCTACTTGAACTACAATTAATTCCAAAGGCAATATATTTTCACACGAGACAGCTAAATGGACGTTCTTCCTTTTTGTTCCATTTGATTGGCTTCATATAAAAATAAGTCAGGCGCTTCGGATATTGATACAAAGTGCAAGTTTTATTGCGTAATATCACTTTGCATCCTAATATAACTATCGCTGGCAGTAACTGAGGAAAGACATTTAGTAAATTCAACAGGAGCTATTAGTAACTGTCAGCTCCGAGAAGGCTGTTAACTGCGAAGAACATTGGCAGTGCTGCCAATGTTGTGTCAATTATAGCAGACGGTTAGCAAGCTGCGCTCTAAAAAGAAGTTTGTTTCTGTTGAGTGGTCGCATAGAGGGTTCTTGAGTCGAACGGGAAGTTTAGTGATGCAAGTATCTAATTCATTAACATGTATAATAAAGTGGAGCCACACAAGCTATTTAGCAAGTATAAACTGGCATAGATCCCTTTCAATCTTACACACCCATAATGAAGAAAACTAGAGGCTTCATCCTAAATGACATCAAGCTTGTTATTAAATACTTTCTCTTCTGGTTATTTTCCTGGAGGAAAAGATGTCTGCATTTTAGTGAGTTTAAAGGAAAATAAATGTATTGAGTAGATGTGAAACAGATTGAAACAGTAGTAAAAATATATTTCCTAGTGACTCAATTCACATTTTTTAAAGCCGTGTCATAAAACTGTCTTCATCTTCTTTAGCCTTTATAGTACCCGAATCATAAAATAAACCACCTGAAATTTAACTGTTGGTGAGCCCCCTTACCCAATCAGATTCCCTCTTGCACTCCTACACTATAATATGAAGGATTATTTACTGATTTTTCCGACACCACATGCAGCGGCTATCTCTGTATTATAGGGGTGGCCATATAACTTCTTCACAGTCCAAACCAAAACTGACCCGTTGACTGTTTCAAGATGTCCGTCTAAATAACTTCTTGTTTAAGAAACCTGTGACATTTTTCTATGTCCAAAATATGCATGTAATACTTGCAGCCCGAACAGAAAGAAAAGCCTAAAATTTCACAAGGGCTCCAGCCCAGTTCTATAGACTTGTAAATTCTTCTTGTCTGGGGAGGAACATGAATTTTTTATGTCATTGGATCTCTGAACCCACACTCTAAATATATTGAAAGCCTTCCAACGCTGCTCATCGTTGCTGTATCCTTTTGCGGAGATGTGCTTTATGTCACTTCTGTACATAACCATATACTATATTCTCAATTCAAATAAATTTTTTTCACGTGCTTTTTGTGTTTTTATGTAAGCAATAAGAGCAAACAAAAGGGTGCCACATCCAACCCCAATCCTGGGTAGTCCCTAGGCCATTTGGTGAAGTCACATTCTCAACATACAAGGTCGAAATTTATATTTACACAAGGGTAATTTGGAGCAAAATTTGGCCTAGGTGTCTTAGAGTGAATTTTATGGGGTTTTGGTCCTTGAGTAATTGCTGAAAACATAACTCTGACCCAAGGTCTGGAAAAGGCAGCAGGTTGTCCAAATAATGCCTTTTCCTGGAGCAAATTCACTGTTGGCATCCTGCCTCTGGAGCATAAGCATGTGTTTCTCAGAGGAGAACAGTTTTACATACTAGTTGTTTCAATAGCTGTAGTGCGGCTAAAATTTAGCCAGATTAGACTTGCTTAGGACAGATTAATTCTAACACAACTGTTTTCTCTCTGATCCGGTTGTAGGTGCGTAACAGCAAAGCCAGTGGCTACTGCTTGGATCAGGGAGCCGAAGAGGATGACAAAGCAATCCTTTATCCATGCCATGGAATGTCCTCTCAGGTAAAGGCTTAAAATCCCATAATTAATGAGAAACCTTTAACTTAAAGAATTTTCAGAAGAAATAAAAAGAAATTTGGCGCATTTGAGTTGAATTTGGCAGTATATTCCTGAGTTGCAAAGGAAAATATCTGGAAAATATCTCTGGTCTTTTTGGGTACCCTTTGCAAGGTTGTTCAGCATGTGAATCTATACATTGAAGGTGCTAGCAAGGGAAACGGAAGAATCATGACAGCTTGTTTTAATAACAGAGATCCACTGAAGATTAATGAATTTAGATAGTTTGTGTGAGCGAGCAGCTCTTCTCATTGTGACTTGACTTATTCTAGGAATCATACTTCTTTAAATTAACTGTTCGTCGCTCCAATAGGTTCCTATGCAGAAATGATTTAGCAACCTGCTGACGTGATTCCCCAAGTAGGCAAAAAGTTAAGCACATTCTTAACATCATCTTCAAAGGGAATTAAAAATATCTTTTAAGTTAATACTTTTCTAAACTAGAAGATTTCTTTTTTGCCAGTCCTTATGCATATTATTACTTTCTTACAGATGTCTGAAGATTTTAAAATTACAAAAATTACATTTCTTCTTTCCATGGTCGTAGTGATGTTGCTTTTTTTTTTTTTTTTTTTAAATACAAGTTGGATACTATTTAAATCCAGGACTTAAGCTTCCTCTGAAATGTAATTCCAGTTTCTTTGGAAGTACCATCTGAATCAAAACTATGTTAATGAACATTCTCATGCATAAATAAACCCTGACCTTATCACGGACTTAACAATTATCTGAAGTTCAGTCATACATATATTGATTTGGAGTCCTGGCTCGTACATCACCGTGGCTTAACAACAGTCACAAAATATAAATATTGCCTATTGCGCTTAATTGCAAGCTGGTGAAGAGTCATACCTTATTAGAGGAAAGTGAGACAGACAGTAATTGCTGCTGACAAAATGTCCACCTTTGGCAGGATCGTTATGGAACGTTTGACTGACACTTTCCTAGTAGAGGCGGAAGGAACTGTCTATGAGTAAGGTAACAAAACAGTGATGCTTAATTAGATGTAAATGAGCTTTTCAAGAAGACTGTAGTTAGAGGTGTCAAGGCACTCGGAGAGAGTTCAGTCTCTTGCTCCATTCTAATTCTGACCAGAAAGTTGCAAATGTGAGTACTTCCAGAAAATCCCTTTGCAACATCTAATCTCCTATCATCACGCTACCATTGAGAAGAATAATGAAATAAATGGTTCTGACTGCAATTTATTTTGCAATTTAAGTCCTTAACCTACTTGTTTGCCTCCATGGATCCTGTTTCATAGAATATGCTTTGACTTCCAGAAGAAGAAAATAGATGAGGGCATAAGTTACTGCGAATTTATTTGAAAGGAAGTACGACGTGCCCAGCTTCTCCTGACTAACTCTCATAAATTTGAGGGCATAAGGTAGCACACCTCTCAGCATCCAGCTCTGACTAATTTTTTTCCATTAAGGAACAGGTCATTTTTGTGTTAGTAAGATGTAAATACGTTGCCGAGGAGATGATGCCTTTAGAATTGTGGGCCCTAGACAAGACACTGGGCAGCTCTTCTCAGGTGCAAATAACAACGCACACAGTATGCACTGCCCAAGAAGTAGAAGTTGGGTAGCGACCAGTTTAATCTCCTCTGGTTCACTTCTGTGACAGGTCTTCAGTATCCTGTCTACGTGAATTTTCTGGAAAAGCCTGAAAAGCTGTTTTTAGACTTGACACTACAGCCACAAGCTAGAGCTCTTTTGTTTCTACTATCGTATAAACACGTAGCGAGGGAAAGGCACTCTTCCCAAACCCTTAAAATCCAAAGCATCCCCGGTCTGTGAGAATTGTAAAAGTACGGGAAAGGCAAACAGTTAATCTGCCAAATCAGCCTGCAGCACTTTCCTTTTTTTTTTTTTTCCCTAAGAAAAAGGAAAAAAGTTTTCATTCTGTAAGAAACAGCAAGCAGAAGGCAGAGGTGATGTTTTATCTAAGTTGAGTATTTCACAGATAAGCATGGGTTGGAGCCACTCAAATGCAGCCAAGTTAATTAACGATTACACAGCTGGAAAAATTCTATCATCTCACCACAATTTACAAAATTAATTCAGTATGAGAACCACAGCTGCACAAACCCTAATCGAGGATATTCAAGCACATAGCATGAAAGGTGTTGACAGCAAGCGTTTTAATATATTAAATAAACATTTTTAAAGCCCCTCTTCTAATTGGCCTGGGTGAGCATAGTTGTCTGTTGTGTTTAGCTTTCAGTTTCTGGCGTTTTTCATCTCGAGCATAGGGCATAACATACCCCTTCCGAGTTGAGATTTGGGTTAATGGTACAGGCCTGCTGAATACAAATGAATATAAACGTGGAACTCATTTTCACCAGTTAGGTTATCGCTGGTGCTTGGTGAGTGCTACTGGTGTGGAAGCCTCTTGCTATTCAGCTACAGTCTTGTTTGGTTTTCATACTCTTCAGTTCTGACAAGCAAATTACCAGTGATTTTAGTATACACCTGGTTCCTCTGGAACCAACGGAAGCCAGTCAAGTGTTTAAAGAAAGCTGAGGTAGGAATAAGATGACTGTTCATCTGTGATAAAATGTTGTTTTCTTCTACTTCTAATTCCCTTGCATATTGCACACCTCTGAATGGTGGTGTCCTGTATTACCAGTGAAAAATAAAACCATTCTGCCATTACCGCTCCGTGAACAAAATACCTTTCCCGATGTGTATTCTCAAGATCAGTTTTTACCATGATAAATCACATCTTTTTGATGACATCAGTTTTTAAATTTCTTTACTCAAACAGGGACAAAATCTTTTATGGATGCTCTGGAATGCATTTAGCCTGAGTTTACATCAGTTTAGCTTAATGAATTTGACTCGAGCTAAGTCAGTGCAAGCGACCAGTTAGGAATATCCAGACAAGGTTTTGCAGCGGTCTAAGCTGATTTCAAAACTCGCTTTACGGAAAAGTAGTGTCAATTTTATACGTGTTCATTAGATCTGCAGTTTGAATCTAATCCCTTTCAGGCAAAAAAAGGTTTGCAAATACTGCTGGGAGAGCAATAGGAGACAGTCTCTGGCTAGAGAAAATTCAGAAACAAAGCAGTATATTGGGGGTGTTGAACTGCCCGGCCTCTGCATGCAGCGTGTCTCGTACAATCACCTGTAAAGCCCATTGATTCTACAGCTCTGCATAATACCCTTTTGTTGTAAAACAAATCTAAAAAATAATGGGGGGGGGGGGGGGGGGAGCGGAGGGAGAGGTGGGAAACGGACAACACAACCCCTCCCAAAAGTTGAATGTGTTGTTCTGGAAGCTGCTTAGAATGGTTATAGGACGCACAGGTTTTGAACCATCTGAGAGCGCTTATACAGCCTCAGTGGAAATATTCACTGCCTCCCAGTCTGCCTTGAACGCTGTGACGTGGAGCTGATTACGCGGCATGTGAAAGAAGAGGAGAAGTTAATAAAATGGCACCCTGGGATAGAAGGGCCCCGGCAAACAGCCGCCTCCGCCGCCCTCCTCTCCTCCCTGTTCACAGCCAGAGAAAGAGGAGGCACTGCAGCTGCGAGAGCGAGAACTCCCTCGGCTTTGAGATCAAGCAGAGAGAAGGGAGATCTCGCCATTCGGGTTCCTGGAGCTCGCAGCTACGCAAACAGATGGAATAAGAGGAGATGAAAGGCTTTACTTAAACTGTTGCTTGAGGGCAGATATTTAACGTTTTGCTTGGTGGAGCCGTGGCTTCCCAGAGCTGCGCGCTGGTCTGAGTGCTCAGAGCAGGGCGGATGAAAAGGTAGTTTCTGCACAGCCGTGGGTGAGAATCTGTAACAAACCTGGAAGTTTGGTAACCTGTGATCTGTTTGTCTGGTGGTGACAAGTATTCTGGAGATTTAAGGTATTTCGGATCCCTGCGTAGCTCGCCGTTTCTGTCTCTGTGTCAGCTTGCAGCTTACCTGAACCCGCAGGGCTGAAGGATCATTAAAGATTTCCTTTGCTTGGAGAACAGGAGTGAGAGAGGGAGGTTAAATTTAGTGTGGAAAGCTACCAGATGCACCCCTGTAACTGTTTCCTACAAACAATTACCTATTGTTATTTTGTGCTTTTTTTCACTTGCCCGGAAAATAGCAGGAATGGGTTTTCTGAAGTCAAACCCTTCCGTTAAAAGCTGACGTTTACTTATCGCATCGATGTTCCTGGAGGATCACCTTCCATAGGCAGCACCGCTTGCTATTTTTGAACCAGATATGGTGACTTGGATAAACAACCTTTGACATCTTTTCCATTCTGCTCAGATTTCTGAATGTTGAAGGGAAAAACATCCTGTGTTATCATAGGTGCAGCAGATAGGATCAGGATTAGATCTTGGAGAATTTAATAGAGCGCTCAGCTTCAGTGTCGTTTATATGGATCCTTCAGCTAGGTCTTCTCAGATAAAAGAGACAAACCGAGTGAAGGTCCACCCTCATGTGATATATAAAACTCTGTTTCTGTTCTGCAGCTTGCAATGGGAGTATGTGGATACCTAAGGCTCTCCGCCCAGCAAGACCTGCACAGGCTTATTTTTTTTTTTTTTTTAGTGAATGGGATTGAATATTCCTTAGGAAAGGGGACTTTGTCATTTGATTTTGGCTGGCTGGCACTGAGAATGGATTTGGTGTGATGTATCATGCCCACAGTTGTAATGCAGATTCAGAGATTATTTCTTTTTTTTTGGCATGGCAGTGGCACTCAAGATCAAATTTGAACACAGCAGGTGTAATTTTCACTATTTTATTCACTCTGTATCCCAGTTCCTGTTTTCTAGCCACAGTAATAAGCAAGTTATTTTGGTGTTTATTTTATTTTCACAGTTTATATTGTCTCTAGGAAGTTATGATATGAAGTCTTTGGAGGGAGATGTTATTAATCATATGGTAGTTTCTTGAACCTTAATTTCTGGTCTGATTTTGCAGAAGCAGGCACTAAAGCGTTACTAGGTAATGTGGTCTGAACCAAGATAATTGTTTGTGGGTTTTTTTTTAGAATTTTATTTTATTTTAGGATAAGCCTAAGTTTTTTATGACTGTCGGGACTCTTGACAGAAAGTACCGATTCAGGAAAATTAAGCCCATGATGTTCCATTTGTGTCATCATTGTACAGATAGCAGTTTCCTGCACTGAGCCATCTCTGACTCTGTTGAGCTGTCACCCAACTGCCACTTTCAATATTGGAGGTAGTTGATAATAGAGTTAGCGTATCTTCTACTTCTAAGGCCTAAGCAGAAATGGTACTTTCTGCTTTGACAGGCTTCTGTATAACAATGTCTTTCCCAAACACATGGCTACTGCGATGCGGAGCACGTGCAATTCTGGCTATTGAGATTCTAAAGACAAAGAATGTTTTGGACCATTTTAATATCGGTACAGAAGATGCTGCTTATCTTAAACCACAGGGAAAATTGTTCCTGCACTACAGAGAAGGTAGCCCATTATAAACAGTGGTTCTGATTATCTAG
Organism: Vanellus vanellus; assembly: GCF_965231255.1. Classification (NCBI taxonomy): domain Eukaryota; kingdom Metazoa; phylum Chordata; class Aves; order Charadriiformes; family Charadriidae; genus Vanellus; species Vanellus vanellus. The sequence goes on from NC_138921.1 coordinate 9,834,842, forward strand.
ATAAGGCAAAGCCAAGCGGGTTCCTAGGTGGTATTTGGGGATCGGGAGAGGTATAATAGAGACTGCAAGATGAGCACATTTCCCAGTCAGTGGAAGTTTCAGCCATGCCTGCAGTTCATTTGACCTCTGCTGATTACCCAGGAGATACGAGAAGTATGAAATACACAGACAGGTTTTACTTTTTAAAAAAAAAAAAAAAGTTTGTGGGTTTTTTTCCCCCCCATCCTTTATATAGGGGAAAAAAGGAAGTTAATTTGTCCAAGCTGGCAGTCCATTCATATTTTGAATCACTTCGCTTGAGCTTCTTTTACATATGCCCCCTGTACCCTTATAGTGAAAGACAAAAAAAAAAAAAAAAAAAAAAAGTCTCTCAGTTTAGGGTGTATAGACAGAGCCTCGACATTGACGTTGTTCATACCAAGGAGAATCCTCCTGTGGTTATCCCTCTGCCTCTCTGATGGAGGCTCTGCTCTAACTCTGCGCTTCACATGGTTGCTCTGAACAGAAGTGGCAGGTGGGGAAATGAACACATAGTTTGTCAAAGGGCATCTGGTCTGGGAGCGAGTAGACCACGCTTTCTTTACCACCAGCAAGATATGATTATACACCGCATGATTCTTCTGAGGTTAATAAGGATAGCTGTAGAAAGCTAGACTCTAATTCGAGGTTTTTTGATTGACTCTTAATGATATCTCACGCACTGGTCAGTAGCACCCAATAAATGGCAGGCACTTCTGACCTTCCGTCCCTTTCTTGTTAAGTAATTTCAGCCATATAACAGCAATAAGACCAGACAGGCAGTGACTTTCCTGGGTGATAATTGCATTTCTTCGGTGGCTCAGACCTTCGCCCTGCAGCATCCCGCCTCACGGCATACAAGTCATGTAGCTGACTCCACTTCCCAGTCTTTTGGCACCTGGGTGCCACACTTTACGTCGAGGGTAAGAAAGGCAAAATATTCTCCTGGTGTATGACTCTGGTTTTAAACACAGAAGTGGTGAGAGGTAGATATGTCTGATCTGACTTGTTGGTCTGTTGCCAAATTAACATTGTGCATTTTCACTTTAATGCGCTATGAAATTTCCCTCAATGGACTCTCCCCCGACTGTCTAGAAAGTCACAGTAATTAAGGGGATTACTTACTAATTTTTGCAACTTATAAATGAGGACTCTATCGCTATTATAGTAATCTCAGTGCAATACGATAGAGTGAGCTGACAGAGCCCCTTTTCCCTCTAAATGAGCATCCTAAAACCACCCTTAAGGCTTTGAGGCTCTATTAGAACACAGACGGAAACAAATTGTAGTAGAGAAAAATGAGATCTGGAAGAGGCAGAATAAAGGGGTTGAAATCAACCTTCTTTCATCAAGGTTGTGTTCTTCAGGCCCGCCGTCATCCAGCCATTCTTTAGTGGCTTCTTGGGTTGCAAGAAACTTTTCAAGGTCCCCCATGTGTCCCTAGGAAGAGGGTTTTTTCCTCCAGTGCCTCCGAGATACGGGGACCCCGCTGCCCGGGGTCTGCAGGCTCTGCGCCGGCTGCGTCCCTTCCCACCCACGCTCGGAGAAGGAGCAGTGTCTGACCCAAACCGTAGCAGCGCGAGAAGGCAAAGGGGCAGCCACCCTCTGCTCACAGGAGAAGGCTGCCGTGAGCTGAGCAAAACAGTTCTCTTCCATCGCAAATCTGTATTGTGACAATTCGTCCTGATCCACAAGAACCATCTACAGATATTCTCTATGTCCTTATATATTTTCCCTTGGTCCAATATTAATGTAATAAAATATATTCTGGCGCGCTGAGGTTACAAAAGACCAATTTTTTTTACCTCATCTTCTACACAGGGATTTTTTTTTCTTGAGGGCCATTTTACTGTGAATGACTTGAGGCAAGTGAAATCATCACTTAAAATAGAAGAAAGGTTAAAAATAAAAATTACAGTCCTGTAAAAATTAACTTGAATGATTGTGCCTGCTGAAGTTTTTTTTTATAAAAAAAAAACCAAACTCTAAAATAATAAATGGCCCTCACCTGAAGCCTCTAATTACAGCCGGTAGCACTTACCACATCGCTAAATTGCAGAGCAGTTAAGCCTCACACAAAACTGAAATATCAGAGTGTGATTCTTTATTATGTAGGCCTGAAGCATATGTTAGCAAATTTGCTGTTATTACCCTCATGATTTTGTGTTTTTTTAATATATTTTTGGATACTGGTTGCATGGTTGGATTTTTTCAGTAACATGTATTTACAAAAGCTAATTAGACTTGTTGCTATCAATAGCCTCTAACAGAGCTCTTAAGAACAAACTGCACGGCAAATTGACATCGTGTCCTTGTTAAATCAATTCCTGCTGAGCGAGTATGATTTACATATTGATTCCTTCACTTTCTTGATTGCCCTTTTGCAGTGAAATAGTGAGTAGAGAACGGTGGGGAGCAGAGGTGTGAAAGGAGGGAATATTGTGTCCTATGAAAAACCCCGCGTTGGTAAAGCAAGTTTCCTAAGCTTTGCCCTTGAGCAGCGTGTGCCGCACCGGGAAGGTCCCAACGCACAGCAGGACAAAGGGTTCCTCGCCAGGACTTAGGGCAGAAGCCAGGACAGGAGGCAGCTGCAGGTCGGCTTTGTGTCCCATCACTGGAGTCCCTGAGGCTGCGGATAAAGATTTCCCTTTCCCTTCTTCCCCAGCTTGTCCGGTACAGCTCGGAAGGCGTCCTGCAGCTGGGGCCGCTGGGCTCCACCGCCTTTCTGCCTGACTCCAAATGCCTCGTCGACGATGGGAAGGGCAGGACACCGACTCTGAAGAAGTGTGAAGACGTCCTGAGGCCAGCACAGAGGTTCTGGGATTTCACACAGGTATGGAAGAGCTCAGGGAGCCTTGTAGAGATAAATTGGAGAGGAATGCTTCTCTAGAGGATGTTTGATGAAAAACAAGGAGGTCTTTAGAGGACTATTCTAGGAATCTCCCCTTATGCCTTCTAGAAGTAGTCAGCTATGTTTTCCATAGGTCACGTGCTATCCAGGAATTTTCTTATATTATTACTAGGAATTTTGGGGAGTGCTTTCTAGGAATTTTTACTTTTCCTTTCTTGGAATATTCTCAATTTCTGTGGTGATTGCCAAGGACATATTTGTAATATTATTTTTTTTTTTGAGTGCCTAGGAATTTTTGTTTCTAGAACTTCTAGGGTTTTTCTAGCACCTTTCTAGGAATTTTTAGATCTGGGGCTTTCAAATAATTTTTAGGACTGTAGAAGGCATTCTTACAGTTTCTGGGATTTCCTATATCTTGGGGTCTATAGGGATTCTCTAGTGATTTTTAGAGATTTTGTAGTGATTTCTGGGGAATTTTCTAGCAATTCCTAAACGCGTAATTATCAAGGAATTGTTTTGGCACTTTGTATGGATTATCTAGCTTCTTCTAGGAACCTCTAACACTTTTTAGGGACTTTCATCACTTGATATATACAGAACTTTTCAGGCATCTTATAATGTTTTCTAGGGATTTACAGATCCAGAATTATTTTTCTTCTAGTCTTTTTACCTTTTCTATTCCTCCTTCTAATCCTTCCTTTTTGTTTCTTTCTTTTTCTTTCCTCAGAATGGCCCAATCATCAGCAGAGACACTGGCCGTTGTCTAGAAGTGGAAATGTCAAAGGATGCAAATTTTGGGCTCAGATTGGTCGTACAAAGGTGCTCGGGGCAAAAATGGATGATTAGAAACTGGATAAAACATGGCCGACACTGACTGCTGGGGCTGGGAAGGTGCCTCTCCTGCCGTTGTCCATTGCTCGGTGTGCCATATCTTGCAAGGCATTTGTCTTAAAGCAAATTAGTTTGACCAGGACTTGGCTCTCAAGCGTCCTCCACAGTTGGGCATTCAAAGGCGAAAAGAAGAAAAAGAAAAGCAGAGGCATACATGCCCCTTTTTGACTCCTCCTCGCTCCAGTAGACGACCTGAGAAGCTTAACGAGGGTTTTCTGTTGATCTGTAAGTCTTGTGAAGATCAGAACACGACAGAAAAGTGGGTTCCTTAAGCTGTCCTAGAGGAATTAATAGATGGATGTTTCTATGATGAGTTGAAAGGAGAGATCTCAATACTGCCTCATAAAGAGAGTTCTCTGATGGGTAGCTTTTTAGCTTTAAGTTATTGACTGGTGCACAACTCCTATGGTGAATAATCATGTGCCTTTTTTATTGTACTTCATATAAAAGGGGACTGGAAAAATCCTACCTTTTCAGCATGTCTGGTTCATTGTACTAAACAAGATCTGTAAATAACACTGGAAATATAATATAATATATGATAAATTTCAAGGTTGATTGTGTAGGAGTCTCTGTTTCTAGAAAGAGACTGTTCCGCAAATGTTTACAGGTGGTTCTCAACCTTCAAGCTGCTAAAAAGCAGCATTTTGGAGACCTCTTCTAGTTAGACACAGGTAAATGTTGAATAGGTAAAATAGCCACATGCTCCATTATATTGCCACATTTTACATTTCTTGGCTGTAAAGGCATCACAATATAGCACTTGCATATTTAACTCTTTCGAGGCAGTAAATGTCCTAGTAGATGGATGAGGTTCTAGAGGTCTCAGTTGGCCCACAAGCCCCGAGTACGTAAGTGCAAGGCTCCCGTCCTGCAGCGCTGAGCGTGCGGGTGCGCTGTTGGGTTGTTCCTGAAACTGCCTGGAAGCTGGATACTCCTTACTTCTGAAACTAAGGTGACCGAGTTAGGTGCCATCTGTGGAATTTAACAACTCGAACCCTCCATTTTGTTACCCATCCTGTGAAAATGTCAAATGTGAGCAAACACACTTTGTGAGCACTGTCTAGACAAATTTCCTGAACAAACCAACAAAGTCTTTTCAGTATTTGAAAAACAAAAACCTGGTTATAAGAGGGCAAATTAGAGCAAGAAAGAACTAGGCTGCATATAGAAGTACTGTTTCTCTGAAATACAAATATTTCACTCTAGTTGACCTGTTGACAGCATCTTTGTGGACCTGAATTTAATAATGTATCTGGTGGTTGGTGCAGTACCTGTGCGCAGGGAGCCAGAGCAATGACAAGGCTGTATCCAAAAGGCTGTCAGAGTTGATGGCCACTGTCAACGTCGGCAGGCTTTGGATGTGGGTCCATGGCAGACAGCTTTTCATTACAGAAGATTCAGTCATGCTGAAGGAGAGACACAGATGGTATCTGTTAACTTCACTGTTTAATATTTTATAGTAATTTTTTAAAAAAAGTTTTGTTTTCCTGAGCCAGGGAAATAGGTAATTGCAGACACTGCGGCACCATGAATCTTGGTGATCTGTTTCTTGAAGAGCTTTTGCCATTCCTATTTCAAGGCATGCTGAACAAAATGAAATGGAAATAAAATTAATTTTTCAAGGGCATGATATGTAATAAAATATTTACTTTTAACATGCAAAATCCATCAGTTCTTGTCAAATGTTGGTTGGTATCCAGAGAGCATATCACTATATTTTGCCCCAATTTTATTTTGAAACCGAGTGTGCAAGATGTGTTATACAAAGCAAATTCTCCTGGAGTTTATTTGTGGCTCATAGCTGATCTTTTTTTATGTCACGTGGATCAGGTTATGCATGAATATATACAAGAGAATTATTGTGGGCGAGATTCTAAATATTAAAATGCTAAAAATTCCATGTTTATGGTTAGCTGAACACGACCTCTTGAACGGTGTAATAAGACCTGCAGGGAGAGGCAGCATCTCTAATAAAGCAAGCAATACGGTAAAAAATCATGAACAAGCTCAGTATTCAGTCCTTCCTGCAGGTCTTAAACAGGTAGGAAGCTTCAGGCTAACTATAGATTGGGAGCAGTCACCCTGCATTTAACCTCCTTATGTTAACCTGCTAGGCAATTTAAAAAGATAGTTACCATCTATGGAGCAGGTGTTGAACGCTTTGTACCGGAGTTCTATTTGTAATTGACTTTTCATCTTCTCTCCAGATAGAATTTAAAAGGGAGAAATTCTATCAAAGCTGTATTCTTCTTTTGTTTACTCTGCTGGAGTTTTACTCCATGTAATATTTGGCCGAGGGAGGAGAGAAGGCGAAAGAAAGAAGGGAAAGACAGTTTTACCAGGTGAGCTTTTCGGGGAGTAAAGTCACAGGTCATTCACACCATTTGTAGTCTTTCCAATTAATAAGTGTGAACTATTTTATGTGAAGTTGGCTGGAAGTTGAAAGTAATTATAGACCAGTGTGACTACTAAATGCCTAACTGCTAAGAGTATGGAGTTCCTGTACTCAACAGAAGCTAATATGCCACATGCTGCTTTTTTGCCTCCTTTTTTTTTTTTTTTTTCCCCCTTTGTCTTGAATTGCCAACCTACACTTGACTTGGTGAGCAACGGGGCAGCAAGCCTTTCACAGCCTGGGTAAATGAAAAAGGAAGGCTGAATATATGGAGGAATACCAGGTTTTAAATTTCCTGTCCTAAAAGGAGTGTTGCATTTGTGGTTTAGGAGCTTTGCAGCTGAGAAGAGCAGATAGATGTGTTTACTGGCAAAGATTTCGAGCAAGCAGGGCAGCCCTTCGCTATGACGCCACCGTAATGAATGTGAATTGGTTGTGCTCCGAATTTTGCTGTTGCAGGTTTTCGGTGCCCCGTGCAAGGCATTGGAACATGGCCGCACCGTCTGACTGAGAGTGGTCGCTCCTGGCAAGCTTTGAGCGCGGAGACCACAGGCTGCAGAAGGCTTGCAAGAATCAGACTTGCAGTATAAGAAAGCCAGCAGATTTTTGTAATAGTTAAACAGCTCTGAGATTTACAGAATAGGATAAAAGAATCCAAATAACTCTTAAAGGTAGAGTTGTTATTTTCTGTAATTGTGATGGGTTTTTTAAGATTTACTGAAACGATTTCTTACATTTGAAAAATACATCTGTTGGATTGTTTTTACATTAGTCTTTATCTGTCTGAACCACTGCTTTGGCTGTGGTATTAACATAGTGACTCTGTTGGATTGTTTTTACATTAGTCTTTATCTGTCTGAACCACTGCTTTGGCTGTGGTATTAACAGTGACTCTGCATGTGAGAGGAGGTCTTAAATATTCTCTCATAAAAGAAATAATTTAAGAAGTCTTGAGTATTATCTGTTTTAACCAAAGTCTATGGGTCTCTTACCAGTATTTCATGCCTTAGTATAATCTGAAGTCTGCTTAATGTTGTTTCAAATTTTGTCTTGTTTCTCACAGTGCAACAGTCCAGATATTATGAAAAGTATTTAATATAGTGTAATACGTCGTGTAGAGAAAATTCAGATCAGAATCTTCAATTGCTATTTTGCTTGATTTAGGAGATTATGGAGTTAAATACTAGGTCCCAGGACAGAATAATAGAAGGTGAGAAGGAACATCAAGTCTAGTACACTGCTGTCAAAGGCAAACCAGTAAAAAAAAGCATGTCAGGATCCCTAAAAATTAGTTTGAGTCCTGTGGGGAAAAAAAGCCCTATCTCCTTTGAGAGCTATAAACTATTTTCCAAGCTGGATTTATTCTTGGCTTGATTAAAGCCATTTGTTCTTCAGCCAAAATTGTCCCCTAGTTTTATTGGCTTACTGGTTCCCGAGGCACGCTAACCTCTAGTGGAAAGCAACTCAGGAAGAAAAGCTAAGAAAGGTGTTGTCAAATGACCCAATGGATTCCACTGCAGTTACATAAGGATTTATATTGTTCTTCTCCCGAGAACTCTTCAGGACTGTTCCACAACCAGAAAGCTAACCTCTGGTTCCATAGAAGAGATCTAAGACAAAAATACAGAAACAAACAACAGTTCTTCATACGTGTTCTCAAAGTGCTGAATGATCTGTCTCATTTCAATGAATGTTTTGAGGCTTGGTGTGTCAGAAGATCAGGCCTCACAGTCCTTTGGAAATTGTTTACGTTTCCTTTCATCAGCCTTCTCCTTTTTAAAAACTGTGGTCTAGTAGATGAAAACCTCACTTGCCGTGTGACAAGGGGTGTAATCTATCTGACATTGGACAGCTGAAATTTTAAGTACTTAAGCCAGAGCTAATAAGATTTAATGAAATAGCACCAGTCCTAATCTGTTCTTTAGATCAATTACACAGCATGTAATTCCTTCAGTATCCAGTATTCATTTGAAATGGTTCATTAACAGCCATACTAAAGTACATTATGGCCTGTTTTGGGACCCAATGACTTGGGTCGTAAGAAGAATTTTAATAGAACTGGAGTTCAGAGGGAGTTTGGCATATTATAATTCAGTTAGGACACAAATACCTTTGTTTTTTTCATTAAAGGCTTTGCGAAGAACAACAACTCTCAGAATTTGCTTAACTGAAAATGTATCTAGCAATGGTGTTCCGTTTTTGACTGCTATTTTGACAGCCTGCTGCTTACTGCTAATCAAAGGCGACCATGAGGTCATGCCACAGATAAAAGATGGTATTGCAAATTAGAGGAACGAGCTAACAAGCTGGATAGAAATCAAGGAATGATCAGGTCTTCATGTGTCTCTAGATCTGGATGCCATCAAAGTAAACTTAATATTATGTTCTCTCTGGAAGGAATCCCAAACTTAACACATTTTTGTACTGCTTCATCAGGAATACCTATTCAAGAGACCACTGTGGTGTGTACCTCTAAATCTTATTTTTGCTGATACAGTTGGGGTTTTTTTTTGTGTGTGTGTGACATCAGTGGACTTAAGGTGACAGCTGTAATTACTGAATGCATGGAAAATACATTAATTGGCACCATGGTCTACTGAAGTATGTGCATCATGCATTTATAGCTTCCTGTGCGGTAACTAGGATATTCTTGAAACACTAATGCACTGAGTGCATTCTGCTAGAGATGGAGTCTGCTTACCCAGTGAACTGAGGGAACTCAAGGAGTAAATACTGAAATTATACAGTTGTTAATTCTCAGTGAATTTGGCACAAAGCACATCAATATTTACATCTTCTAAGAAATTTAATGAATTAGCTTCAGGTTCTCTCTTAATAAGCTCCCGATTTTTGTCTGATAACTGATGAAAATACCTTGTCCCTATAAAGATCTGGGATGCTTATGCCATGTGAAGACTTCAGCTGTGTCTTTACAATGCCCCAGCCATCAAGGGCATTAGAAAAAGAGATTTACAGTGACCTCTTTAGTACATTGTAGAGGATTTTAGAATGGTTTCACAAAATACATTGACTTACTACAAAAGTGTTAATGATATGTAACTAAAGGTATTGAGTTCACCGGTTGCCCTAAAGTAAAAACAACGTTTACTTTGGCCAAGAATACTTACTTATAAATACCCCAGTGAAGCAATATATGGCAACCTGATGTTGAAGAACATAATTTCTGAATGTTCTGAAGAGCATTCTTCAAAGATGTATAGAAGCATTTATTACTTTTCATAGGGTTACCATTTTCTCTTGGCCATCAGCAAGTATTGCTGAGTTTACAGACTCTTTGTAATAAGTTTAATTCCAAAAAATAATGGAGCAATTGGAAGGCAAGTTGTGACTGCAAATAATTTTTCATTATGTGGCGCATCATCAAATCAATTTGTATTTACACTTGAAAAGTTAATAAATTACTATGCATTTTACTGCTGACATGAGCTGCATTTTTATTATTGTACACTTAGACACTTTGCATTTAAAATTCAAAGTTGTCACGCGAAGTAAAAGTAGAAAAGCAAAGTATACATGTATTTTAAAATATAAATTGCATGTAATCTGTTCTGAAGGGTAGTCATCCAATTTTTGAGATGAGCACAGCACACTTGGCAGCAGGTTGTGAGCTAAAGCGGACGAGCTCTGCACATGTCAGGGACGCACCACCATGCACTCATTAGAGACTTGGCCCCTGAACGCGCACATCCAAAGCTAGGCTGGTAACAGCACAGACTACTGCTGAATTGTGACGGTCAGACCGGAGGGGAGGCTTGTCTTGCCATCCCAGTACAAAGACATACTTGCGTAATGCTTGCAGGTACCAATCCACACAGCAATACGAGCTCTGTTCTTCTGTGGTCCCACGGGACTAGTAAGTGCTCCACAAGAAGCATTCAAACGTAGATTTAAAAAATCCCCATGAAAAAATTCTGACCATTCCTGGAATCATTGAATCATGGGGAAAAAATATGTGATCGCACCACAGCCAAGCAGCTGCTGATGAAAGTGTTCTCTTTCTGGGAGTTTTGCATCGGAGCTATGTTTTAGTAATTCAACTGTGTAAGAGCTCTGCTGATCTGTCATTGACGTGTTACTGTTCTGAAGAACACAACCAAAGAAACAAAACAACTTATACTTCCCCAATTGCCTAGTTAATACAAAGGACTGAAGGATAGCCCACACCCTGTGACCTGACCTAGATCAACAGCGAGGCCACATTTGCAGGTGATCTAAAATGTTGCTTCTCTGCTGCAGGCAGGGAAGTTGTGGGAACTATAGTAATTTATACCATCTATAGACCTGCTCTGTTGCAACTGATGATACTGCTATTGACTTGATCTTTTTTCTGCCTCCAAAGTCACTTTTATCTGCCCAGAGGCAATAGAAAGGGGATATGAAGGTGCTTATGAACTCCCTTCTATACTGTCATGCTTCTACCAGAAGTCTACACAACCCAGCACCTCATCATTGAAAACAGTCAATAATTGACGTTTAGAAGAATGAAATAGGAGACAGGGAAAACGCAGAATGATCCTTTCATCGTATATCTCCCCCTAATTTCAAAAGGTAAGGACTTCCCAAGCCAGAGGCTATACACGACAACCCAACCATTAGATTTAATAACTACTCTGGGCCTGTGTGTATCTAATCCACTTACACCTCTGGATGTCACAACATCCTGTTGTAATAAATAGCACAATTGCTGCGAGGCAGTGTCTCTGCCTTTCATTCCATAGGATGCCCTGTAGTCCTCTCATGGTGAGAAAATGCGAATAACTGCTGCCAACTCTTTTTTAACACCCTTCTTAGTTTGACCTCTGTCATCTTCTTTTAAAATATATTTCAGAACTGATTGAGTGTCATGCTTTTTTGGTATCACTAGCAAACGACTTTGTAAAAACGCAAGCAGATGCTGTGTGTCATATATTGGATTGGGTGATAGCACGGCGAGAACTGGTCGAGTTCTTGAACTGCTCAGCAGTATAAAAAATGCATTACTGGTTTTAACATTGATTTTGGATCTCAGCCAGACTGTTTCTCCTCTGTTATGCACAAAGTTTGCAATTTGTGATCAAAGAGCACAGAGCATCTGAGAAAGGATCTGACGCCTTCTCTCATTCTGCTAGAAGGAACTGCCTGCCCTGCTCCTCCTGCGAGGAGGAGGCCGTAGGTCCCACCCATGGGTTACAGCTGTGTGACCGGGCTGGGACGTGCTTCCGTGCTCCTGGCTCTCTTGCACACCTCTGCTTCAGTTGGATTAACTGGGCGACACCTGAGTGCACAAGCTTTCTCCTGCCTGATTTCTAAAGGACAGCGACTTCCCAAGTTGAAGAGCAGCTGTTCAGCGATTCCCTGGTTTACCCAGAGAAAGCTGCGTCAGCTGTAGTCTTCAGGTGGGCAACAATACAATCGGCCTCAGAAGGAACAGCCTGACACAGCCTTGGATAATTTAGCTCCATCTCCAGGATCAGTCTCTTTTAGGGTGAAGCATTTCTTTGTAAATCCACACTGAGGACCCTGTAGAAAAGCGGCTCTGTTGCTAGCTGAGGTATTCTGTGGACTTAATTTCCTATTATAATCAAGCCAGCATTTCTTGGAAGGAGAAACATCACCTTTAAAGGTACCATATGCTTGCTAAAATGAATGTTCTGTGAATAATATCCAACAAAATTAGGTTCATGTAAATATTTTGTCAGGAGTTCTCCATCTGACAACATTTGTACTACAGAAGTTATCTTAAATCTCAGATTTTTCACTGTGAAGAATGTATATATTGAATGTAGCCACCTCTCTTCTTTTTTTGATCAATAAATCTTCATGACTCAACTGTGAATCGTGTATATGCGCCTGTAACTGAGCACTAAATAGCAGTAATAATGATTCTTCAGCCTATACATTGTTTGGCTGTTGGTTTGTTTTGGCTGTCTGTGGGTACTGTAACGCAGCTGAGCGCCTGCATTAGTTAAACTTGCCTTTGCATCCTGACTGGTTATCTGGAATTTAAAACAAGAAAATAAGGACTGAGGTATTGTCCTGTCTGTAATTTTGAAGTAAAAGCAAACAAACAAACAAAACCTCTTTATGCTGGAATCTATGCAACATTCCTAACCTGAGAAAAAAAAAATCCAAATTTCAATGCCTAAAATCAACTATAAGCCTAAGCACCAGCAAACAAAACTCCACCCTTTTCATGCCAATGTAACACAACATTTTTCTGGATGGTGTTCTTATCATAAGCTCACCTTTACTGCTTAATCTTATTCTCTGACTTTACCTTTAGGCGGTTCCCACCTCCTTCTCTCATCTTATTTCCCTAATGTAACTGTATAACTTAGTTTTTTTCAGATGTGTTACTAATATAGATGACCTGCATTGCAAAAAGGAGCCTTTCTAATTAACAAAAATAATTCTGCCATTTACAGAACTTTGGGGTAAAGGTGCAACCACCAAAGTCCTGTGACATTCATTAGACCAGGTGTACAACTTTTAAGATTCTATTATTTGTTTTAGAAAAGCCAAGCACAACTTCCTAATGGCCCTTATCTGGCTGACAACAGAGCAAAGTACCACTCCCCTCAGGCGGGCCCAGCTGGCACAAAAAGTTCTTGAAGAAAAAAGGTTGTGGTTTATTGTTGTAACTTGGAGTTAGGGAAATGGGATGATAAGGGAAGGGTAAGGCGTGTCAGGATTTCCTTGAACTGGAAAAGTGGGAGTTAAATGTGAGAGGCTGAGGTGCACCGACCAATCTGGAAAGCCTGAGCTGACATACAACTCACTAAGGGATCAGGCCCTTGGTTCTTTACATGAATAACTGAGTTTCAAGAAAAGATTTTAATCAGGATTCAGGAAATATTTTTCTGCTTTTCAGTTTATTACAGTGAAATCTGTCTAATCTGTTGACAGACCTCCAAAACACACACGGGTTGGTGCTGTGGTGTGTTAGCAGTGAAACATTTGCCAAAAGCTATTGAAATTCTCAATGTACTTCAAGTGTTGGCATTCTGTGCAGAAAATGGTGCCACCTATCAGCAAGAAGGAGGAAATTAAACAGCAAAATGATTTGTTTAAACTGAAGAAACTGCTATTTTCATTGCAAGGCTGATGGCTTTGTATTAAAAAGAAATTAGCAAGATGTTCAGCCTGTTCAGGATGATTCTGGGTGAGGTGCTGACCCGGCTGGCCACTCTCGCGCTGAGAGAGGAGGTCTAGGCTAGACAAACACTGGATGTTCTCATCTCGCTGAGCAAAGGGCAGAGAGTTAGGAGAAGAGAATCTGCATTTAGGGTCACTAAAGGTAAGTAGTTAAATATTTTTGTGAGTCTGAACCTAAATAACTTTGGATCCAGCTATTCTCTTTTTACACGGTATAGGGCATTTTGGGTCACTCTTGAGAGCAGAGTGTGGGCTCACTAAGTGGCACGGGTATTTTGAAAATGTCTTTCCTTGTTCTTTGGAAAGGTACATTTTAAATGATTCTGTTGGAGTTTTTGTTTAAAATATTCGCAATACATCCTAGGATGTCCAAGCCGTGTGTTTCCCTCACAGTCTCAAGCTATCATAACACTGAGGCCCAGGATACTGCATTGTGCCACCTCCTTTTTCTGAACAGAAATGAAGTTCAAAGCTTCAGTGGGCTCCTGAGGGGCAGAGAGGGATTTCTGTTGTGCTCAGCCTTATCAGAAAAAAGTCAGGACACTTTTCATCTCTTAGGAGCCTGCTTTACATTTTGATCCTGAAGCCAAAGCTCCTTTCTTAAGTCTGAAATGATTACGGAGACCCTTTTGGCTATCCATCAGGCCAGAGTGACATAAGGCTATTCTTCTTTATACCAGTGCTTCACTGGGTTTAGGAGAAGGGGACTCTCCGTAACTATTAAACCTATAATAGACCTTACAATTCTAAGGTTTTTGAAGCACTTTCTTAACTTCTTTGCCTGAGCACAAAGCAAAAGACTTTTAGGAGGTTTTTTTCTTTCTTTTCCTTTCGAACTGTGTTGATAAAGGTAGCCAAAAATTTAGTCTGAGGGAAATGTGCACGTCTTCATCTTGTCTCACAGAAATGTTCTTTTGTACGCCTGCAGAGGATTCACCCCAAACAAGTAGAAAAATGCTGGGTGCTTAGAAAAACAAGGCTCCTAATTAGTTAATATGTGCCAGGCCTGAGGACTTCATGATTTTTTGCAGGTTTAATGTACTTGTTGCACTCACAAGGACCAGAAGACACCAAGCAAACTTGGCAACTCACAGCACCAAGGAAAGGGAAAAATAGAGGTTTTCAGATTTGGTTTGGTTTTGTAAGCATGAGAATCAAAGCACTGTTGAAGTGGCAAGCATAGAAAGTAAGCTGGTGCTCATAATTTCTGTTTTGAAATGTACACTCCAGTTCCTTTGAGCATTTCATAGTCAGAATTAAAATCTAAAGAAAGAGACACAAAAGTACACTATCGGAAGCCTATCACAGAATCTGCAGAAATTTCTTTGTAGTGATGTGACCCTTATTGTTATGTATCTGAATGTGTCACAAACACTAATGGACCTGTTCCTGCAATTTCCTTGTAAGGTATCTTCCACGTCACAAAGAAGAGGAATTGCACTACAGGAAGAATAAGGACTGAATTTATCCTGGCTCATTTTAAACACTTAACTGAGGAGTATGTCAGGCTTTTCATCACCCATGGCTCTGTCTGGAGGGAAAAGAGGCCCCATGAGCAAATAGTTCTTTTCTTTTTTCTGTTTCCTTCTATCTTTCTCTCCAAAATTTGAGTCCAGGGTCTAAAACCACCAAGGCACAAGGCCTGGCTGAAGTGGTTCACCAGTGGAAGTCTGGAACAAAACAGGGGGGTGAATATCAGATTTCTTGAAAGAAGCAACAAGACGTGCTTCCTCCTTTATTCATATGTGCAGGCAAAAGTGCTCGTGATCTTCAGTGGAGTTGTTGGATGTAATGCTGAGCAGATACAGTTCAGCTATGAGGAAATTAGATATTATTGAATGCAACACGGGGGGTGAGAATGTGCGCCCTCAGACCCACAATTAAGCATAATGGTAACTTGCTGGCCTCCAGGACAGCTAGTCCACATTTACACAGTTTATTTATCTCGGATCGCTTCTGCTTCAGTGGTGCTCTCCTTCGAATAGCACTTTATCAAATCCCTTCAAATCCTCTTCCAAAGAGAAGTGTCATCTATGGAGAGTGGGGTTTTCAGGAGCAGCTTCAATTTTATCTTGAGATGGAAGTCAGCAGATGCTTCTTTGGATGCTGGTTCTAAATCAGTTTTTATGATTGTATTTCTGGCAACGTTGCTCCAAATTTCCAGTCTTGCTTTTCACCATCCACAGCACTTTCTCTGTTCTACAGTGAATTCAAATCACATCCTTTATATCCAGCCCTCCAATCTGCATTGCTCACGATAAAAACTTCACAAAGAAAGCACATTAGCACTGGAATTGAAACCAATGAGAGAAAAAAATCCGCCAAAAAGAGGGAGTTTTCCAGATCTGCTTAATGATTTCTTTTTCCATGCCTGTAAGCATGCAGCTTTTACAGGTAAGAAGATGTATTTAAGACAGTCCATGCTGTTGAACATGGAAAAAGGTTGTCCTAAAAGAGGCAATGTGCACCGAGATGTCTGTTTTATGGAGAGACATGGGGAAGGAGCTGAACTGTAAACACATATGATATTTTACCGTCTGGAGAAAGGTACTTTTCCCACCTCAAATTCTCCTTCTGCTTTCTCTTCATGCTTTTCCTGTTTTTACTGCATGCTGAGCTTGGCTCGGTGTCCTGCTTCTCTGTGTGTCTGGTTCTAGTAAAAGGTATGGCACCAGGTTCCTAACAAGGGCAATCCAGGCTGCATCACCAAGCTTTCCTGGAGGTGAAAGTGAGCTGGTAGACAGTGGGGTGTATGATGCACACTATATATTCCACAGGGTAAAGGCTCAAGGGAATACACATAGAGTGGGGCCCGAGGCGTTTTAGTCAATGTCATTGGAAAGAATCCTGGGTATGAGCACAATGTAGAAGCAGAGGCATATAAGGGCTGAATTTTCCATGGGCTTGATGCTGTACTGCATGTATTACTAAGAGACATTCTGAAAAATCCTCCTTCTCCTCTTATTAATGTGCTGATGAAATCTGATTCCAATATAAGATTCTGATTTACTCTGTCTGTATATATCAGTGTGACATACATCACGGAGCTTTCGTGTCACAAAAGTGTATAGGAGCCAAACAGCAGAAGAGCGTCAGCACCATCATAATAGTGGAAAAGGAACAGTAAAGAGTGAGCGGATTTTAAACTATTTAAAATATATTTTTATAGTCTACACCTCCACCATTCCTCCCTCCCTTCCCCAAGGTGAGAATCTTACTGCCAGAACTAAGAAGTTCTGTTCTAGTGATGTTTTGTTGTACCTTATCACATAAAACAAATATTTTTCCAAAAGCTTTCTTACATGAAGGCAATGAAGTAACTCTAATCTCTAACGTGTAGCCCAGGCTTACAGAAGGGCAAAGAGGACTCACTTTGGCTTGGATGGCATTTATGGTCTGCAAGCAGCTCATGGATAGGAAAAGGCAGCATGCTGTTCTCTGTAGGGTATACGATCTGAAACAATTTTATCAGAACTGCTAGATAGAAATCTTAATAAGCTGGAGCTAAACAACTGGGTGTTTTTATCTTGGAGGCAAAAAAAATAAAAGGAATAGTACATTTAAAATTCACCATATGCACAGTAACTTGCAGTTAGTAATTAAATTCTCACAACATCCTTTCACAGTGCCAGGCAGAGCATATTGGCTTAGGTTGGCCTGGTTGTCGAGTGTGAACCAAAATGATTTCTAACAGCAATCAAATACATTTTGAAACGTGCTCATAAAAATGCTAGCTCAGAGGCTCAAAGCAATAATGATTCATGTATTAGCAAATGAACCTGTCCTCTGCAAGCTAGCCCCTGAAACGTAATAAGGGATCAGTCCACGGAAAGAAAGAAGTGTATTTATTAAGATGCTGAGAGGTAATATTTTGTGATGGGAGTTTGGGGTGACATCTATTCAACATCAGTGGAATAGCTATGGATTGAGGTGTTGGACTGGACTCTGGGAGCAAAGCTCTGTCATGGATGCCTGTAACAAATCTATATCCACAGAGGGATTTAAGCAGTGTAATTGCCAGAAGTCCCTCTGTCCCTTGGTGGTACCCAAGGGAGGCTCCTCAGCTCATGTAGGAGCAAGGCTGGGAGGTAGAGAAGCTGGGAACCGCTGCCCTGCACCTCCTGTGCTGCGAGGCTGCCTGCCCACTGAACCGCTCAGGTGGGGCAGCAAAAGGAGACGCCTGTGTGTTTTCACGCAGTTTTCAGATAAATAATGAAGCTACCTTCTGCTATGACTTCTGGATGTGTCCAAAAACCACTCTGACAGGACTGTGAATTTAAAAATAAAACTAACAAAATCTATGAGCGGTGGTTAGACAACTCCTTTCTTTCCTGTTTTGACCATGAAAGGGGGTCAGATTCTCCCTCCTGTAATGCCCCCCGGGTGCTCAGGACGCTGGTCCTGGCGCTCAGGGAGTGCTGACACCGGGAGAGCCACAGAAACATGGGGTCTCGGGCAGCCCCTGGGCCAGGCTCTGCCCCCTTATTCCTGAGCTCTCAGGCAGGGTGGAAACAGTGAGAAAACAGGAACAAGAGAGGAGAAGCAGCATGGAGAGAGAATCAGTCACAACTTAGGTATTTTATGGGAGTGGAAAAATCTTCTTAAACAAATATCCGTACAGAATCTCCAGTCTGTGAAACAGAGATTATAGTCCATTTTGTCCCACTGGTTTTAATTCATTGCCAGAGGCCACTCAGCTAACTGGCATTTAGTGAACCGAGGGACGAAGGGGACACAGTACAGCTTGCAGACTTCAGAGTGCGGTGACCTTTCCAAGCACAACGTACAAAATCTGCTGATCTCGCTTACCACAAGCGGCCGAATCTGGGTGCCACAGGCAAAAACCAGCAACCCCACCGCTGCCGCCATCTGCAAAATCAATACCTCGTTAAACCCAGATGCTGCCGCCCGCCTGCCCTGGGACTGCGGGCGAGGCCGAAGAACCAGGGGGTCCCTCAAGTTGGGGAAGCCATAGCTTGAACCCCGCTTGAGGGAGCATGAGCGCTCAAGAAAACAGGCCTCCAGCAAGAGGCAGCTGAGGGCTTTCTCCTCACAATGGAGGGGCCCTCTGCGTGGACAGTGGGGTGCTGTGCAGCCTCTCCACCCCCTGTCCTGTTCCCAGAGCAGGGGTAGAGCCGGCCGCCTGGTGACCGTGTCTCTGTGAGGGCCTGACTCGGTACGTCATGGCGGCCCTGTCCGCCTGAGGGGGAAGGAGGCCTGGAGCAGGCCCCACCGGGGAAGCGGAGGGGCCAGGCTGCCCTCAGGCCTCAGGGGAAATGGAAAGAAAGGGATTTTTTTTTTGCTGAGAGGCTGGAAGAGAATTCTCACGTAAACACCCCACAAGGGGCAGGGTTTCGGCACGGAGCTGATCGACAGTGCTGCCCCAGCCATGTCTCTGAGGTGAGCCACGCTGTGGAGAAATGGGATCCCCAGAGCCGCTCCTCAGGGAGGAGCTGCAGGCAGCCTGCACGGCCTTTCCCTCCTCGGGATACAGAGCGGGCACAGCAATGGCCAGGCAACTGCTTTTACACAGCCCAGAACGCTTTCTTGTGGAGTGCCGGACGCTGTGGGTGTAGGAGGCAGAAAATCTGGGCACACACACAGTGGGTGCCTCATCACGGCTCCTGTGTATTCTCCATGGTGTGGGGGCTAGAGCCGTCTTAATACACTTCATACATTGAATTAGCTTTTCTAGCACGCAGATATATTTTTCTTCCTTTCCGAAGCCCGTGTGTGTCTCTGTTCATGATGCTATTTTACGCCTTGTGTGTAATATCCCTTTCATTCCCCTGCAGTCACATCCTGTTCTCACAGGTGCTTTAGATGCAAAGCAACATTTAGTCAAAGCTTCAGGAGAACAGAAAAAAAAAATAAAAGGTCTTCCTCAAAAATAAAAACCCAAAACATCCATGATGGTTTCAAACTGCAAGACAGCAACCTGATATTGGCAGAGCCTGCAATTTTCTCTGCTGCGAGATCTGAGGGAGAGATTTAATCAGGACTAGGGGCAGCTATCAGAGCAGGCTGTCATGCCTAGAAAACCTCAAATTATGCGCTAATTATCCACCTACACTGCCAGGGAATAAATAACTAATGACTTCAGTTTACTGTGCTAAAGAGAATTCCAGTTGTAACAAGTTTGCAGGCTGCAGATTTTTTCGTGATGCGTTGGAGGTGCAATAATTAACAGAGTTTTTGTTCAGAAGTGACTGGGTGGGCTTTGAGTCCCACGGCGTCAAAGCTTGAGGTGGTCACCTCGGAGGGGGTGACTCTTGGTCATCACCTACCTCCCTAAAGGGCTGTGTGATGATGTGTGGCCAGATATCTGCTCTTTTCAAGAGTGCTTTCTTGCTGCATAGCACTGTGTTTAATCCCAGGAAAGGAGAACAGTTTTAGGGGCACAGGCTTTGTCCTCACCTTGTCCTTGCAAACTAAGGAAAATGCTGACAAGAAGATCCTTTTTGAGTCAAGGTGTTAGAAGTATTGTTCAGAGCTGTAAATTTCTGGAGTTGTGATCAAACTAGATTATGCTAATGCACGTAAGTGAAAAATAATCATAGAATCATAGAATGGTTTAAGTTGGAAGGGACCTTAAAGACCATCTATTTCCAACCCCCCTGCCATGGGCAGGGACACCTCCCACTACACCAGGTTGTTCAAAGCTCTGTCCAACCAGGCCTTGAACACCTCCAGGGATGGGGCAGCCACAGCTTCTCTGGGCACAGAATGCCAGAAAATGTTCTAAAATGGATGGATTTATCCCTCAGAGCGCCCTAGAGCAATGGTCCATAGAAAAAAAAAAATCCAGACATTTTGTCTCCAAAGAGCTTTCATTTCTGAGAAGAGGCTTTGACCCTATATCCTTCAAGTGTGCTCAGTTTTTACTACCCGTGACACCGGCATCTCGTATAGCCTTTTTCGTCCATTGCAATAATACCTAGAGGAAATAAGAGACTCTTCCCTTGTTAAACCTAGCTGACCCTCATTGGTATGGCTATTGCAATTTTTAATAGTAATTCCATTTTCCATTAAAATACCATTTTCAATGGTAAACATGGTAAAAATGGTTTTAAAAAGGTTTTTTTTTTTTAAGTTGTAAAAATACTATTTTTAATTGCCATTCTCCTCCATCAAATAAAGTCAGTGCTCTGTGCCTAGAAAGCAGTGAAGTCATCTGGGAAGTGGCTGGCACGCTACTTGCACAGTGAAGAGGAAGACACACAGCCTGGATTCCTTGCCTAGTTATTCCCACTGCATTAATAAACTGTGCTACCCTCCCGTGTTCCCTTGTGAAACCCTGAAACAGATCTCATTAGCTGGCACCTTCCACCAGTCAAAGACAAAGGTTAAATCCCAGAATGGATGTGTGGGCCCACATGAAATTAATCCCGACCCTTTGCAGTCTGTGCAGTAAGCCTTGTCCTTGGAGGCCTGGGGGAAGGGAACAGCGGCGTTATCCCCTCGCTCCTGGGGACCAGAACAGTTCTTGGTACTGGCTCAGCAATATCTCTTGGTGAGTTGATGGCAGCTTCATATTCAACTCTAATTGCATACTCAGTCTGAGCTTGGGAGCTTTTTATTTTTTAATAATACCTTCCTGTTTACAAATACACTTGAGGTAGCATATTGCTGCAGAATGTTGATTTGATTGTGTTAGAAATCACTTTCTTCTTCTGAGACTGAAAACTAAACCTAAGTCAGGATTAGCATGTCCAAAGATGATTTCTAATTAAATAATTGAGATGTCTCAGGTGAGATGAATTTAGTCTCTCATTGTCTCTTTAGCTTTAAATGGAGATTTGTTTACAAAGAATTTGAGAAGGGGGTGGGTACAGTAGTTATGTTGTTATAGCTTTGTGGGGAGGCTGAGATTGATATTTTTTTTTCCTTAATGTTTCTCTTTATAAGAATTGGTCTAAGTGTTTAGCACGTCATTAAAAATAGATTTGGATCAAAGTTTTTTAAAATTGAAAAACTTACAAGCTTTTAACTTAGAAAAAATAGGAGAAAAAAAAAACTAAACGACCCTTGAATCTGCTTTTTTTTTTTCCTTTGTCTGTCAGGAGAAAGCATCAGCAAAATTCATTTATTTGTTGGGTATGTAGAGACTTTTTTTCTTCAACAAAATGATCTTGGCAGTACTTCCAAAACGAGCTACTAGTTGTGTAAATACATGGTTTATATTTGGATAGGAAACTTAATGATTGAACAGTTTGATGTGTGAAGAAGTTACAACTTACATGTTTTGAAAAATATTTTACGCAAGACCTGCCGCACCTTTCTCTTTGAACTCTAAGCACACCCTGTGCTGCCCTGTGCCCTTGTGTGACTCTAATGATGTTAAAGCTCAGCTGAACGGTCTGTATTGGTAATGTTGGTACTACTGGTGCCTGTCAGTGATGGTGGCCTTTGGCTTCTGTCAGAGAAGGTCCCTTTACCTCAGTCAGAATCTTATTGATGGTGGCATACATTCAAAGATAGGAAATTTGAGTGAAAGCTGGGGGGGGGGAGCTATTAGTTCAGCTGGGATGTACATCTTCTACCTGGTATTAAGGACAAGAATGCTAATGACAAGCAAAGTGCCATTGCATTCCTCTGTACCAGAAAGCTGTGGCCAAAGCAGCTGGTAGGCAGGGATTGCAAAGAAGAGAAGATGTAGCCTTAATTTTACATGCATGGAAGATAAGCAAGGAATGAGCCAGAGAGACTTGAAGTGCATTCTTTTTTGCTCTTTAGCTGAGAAAACAGCAAGATGTGACTACCTTCTTGTTTTCAGCAGTTCTTAGGCCTCCAACACAGGAGACAGATAAGCTGTCAGAAGTGAAGCTTGAAGGCATAAACCTCAAGCACATCATGTTGTGACTGCTGCGCTTAAATGAATAGACTGCATTTAGTTGCTTGCCTGAAGACTGAGGGGAAGATGCCTTAGTTTGTCCAGCAGTAAAATATTTCCACAGGGGCAAAATGCATTACCTGGGGCACCTGCACTGCGTAACGCAACTGTTCTTCATCTAGAAAGCCCAGGTTTCCATGGATTAACCCATTACTGAATCTCCACCCTTATCTGGAATGGTTGTTTCTGTAGGATAATTTATGCAGCCAAGGATTTTGTTGCCTTAGCTGTACTGAGATGAGTACATGATGTATCTAAATGGCTTCCATCTCTTGCATGACAATGTAGTCTCCTTATTTCAACTTCAAAGTATAGTGTTTCTCCATACTGATACGAGTGGAACAGCCACTCATGAAAATAATTTTTCTTTTTAGTTTAATTAAGAGACTGAAGTCTAGCCCTCACTATATTTCTTACAGCTTTCAAAATAAAAAGCCCTTCTGTATGGGATTCTATTCAGGCCACTAAGAGTTACATGAGATTATTTGTGCTTTGTGTGTAAACGTGATGTGCTTCTCCTCGGGCCCAGAGGCAAAAGGCTGAAAGCAGTCAGAATTGTGGAAGTGCGAGCCTGAGGGACCGTGGTGTGATCAGTGTGGCCCAGCTGGCTCTCTGTGTGTGCAGAAACTAGAATTTTCTCTGCATCACTTTTTTTTTCTCGCTTTGTTTTTTTTTTTTTTTTTAAAAGCATTTGAAATGAGAATTTGTTTCCTTGCTTCTTTCTAAAAGTAGAAAAAGTAGCAGTTTTTCCATTCTAGGAGGTCTGTGTTTGTTTTGCTCAAGTACAAGGGCTGCTGGCAATAAGGGAAAGTATGAAAAGAACTGTGAAATCTATTAAATTGACACTTCAAGAAAATACCTATATTGTTGCAATCCTCAAAGCAGCATAAAAAGAAGTTATGACGTTTTGCCAGATGTTATTTTTCATGAGTAAACGAAATCTAGAGGTTTTGCTAAACTCTGAAACCCAGGGGTTTGGTTTGATACAGATTTTGGGGAAGAGAGGGAGTGTTTGTTTGTTGAACTGCATGCAGCTTGGACATATTTCTCCTTTCCTGTAGCTGTCAAATAATGAACTGCTCCTGGATGGCATTTTTATTAATGAATCATCATTAAGACTTGAATTCAAAATCTGACATAGCTTGTTTGATTGATTTCTTTTGAAAAGTACAGAGCATGCTATGAAACCCATGCAAATCAATGCCAGTTCTTTAAGGATCCCAGGCATTATTAATGGAATATGAACGATATTTACCTCTTATAAAAAACTCTGTTCAGGTGTTTTCACCTCCTTTCCTAGATCTTCCTTCCCTCTGTTTTTAATTTGGAATAATTAGCTGAAGCTGGTGAATTTTGTTAGCACCAGGAATAAATCTATCTGGATTTGAGGAAGAAGGGAAGTAGGGAAAGAATGAGAAATAGTTGGTAAGCAGATTAATGTATCTAAGAAAGACTGACTATTCCTAACTCACAAGTCATGGTTTAGATGTTTCTTTTTTAACACTAGCTATTCAACATTGTTATCTTTTCCTACATAAGCAGTCTTAACAGTGAAATTTAGAAGCCTGTACCCTGCTCTTGCTTAGGGGCAAACAATATCTGTTGGATGAAACGTGATCCTGTGCAGAGGAAATAATGCAAGAGTTCAGACCTTCAAAGCAGGGCAGTAGAAGCAGATGGGTCTTAACACTGGCCTTATGTGCGGGGGTGAATTTTATCCATAGTTCATATATTTGTAGACCTGGATTTGTCCTATAAAGTAATGAGAAAAATGGCCCACATGGGAAAACGTTATTGATTGCTTCCTCTGCCCCACGGTGATAAATATTGCATGGCTATCTGCTCATCCTTTCAATTAAAGGAACAATCCAATATCCATTTTGGTTTTCTACACTGTGTGCCAGTATGACAAGCTCTTTCCTAGTCTTCACAAAAAGCAAAATCCAGAGAGGTTTATTCTGAATGCTGGATGACAAATAATAGAGTAATGCCTTCCACAGCAAATCTCTTGTGTTTGGCTGTTGTATATACTCCTATGATTTTCTTTTTAATTTGATAGTGGAGAACCTTTTAAAGCTATTAAAGTAAGGCATAATTTTATACCTTGAATGTGTCCTCACCATTAGGATCCCCAGCTCCTGAAAAATGTGAGCTGTGAACACTTGGAAATGTTCATTTTGTCTGCTTGCACATTTGTAAGCAAAGCTGCAAAAATCCTCACCTGCAGACACGATCTCTTAGAGCTTTTCAGAAATATATTGACAGAACAAAAGCAAAACTCATACTTCCAGACCCCAGTTCTAAGCTGCAAGCAGGCTTTTTTCCTTTAGAAAAATCTTAAGGATCCCGATTATCTTAATGGGCAAAATCAATACAATTAAAGTTGGGTTTTTTCCGCCAGCATATAGGCCAGCTAGTCAATCTTAAACCAAATATTTATTTCTTTCAAAAAGTCCCTCTGTAATTCCACAGATTGGTATTAACAATCCAGATTTTACGCTTTAATAATATGCCTTAAAATTTCTCAATGAGCTTCAAGGTATAGAAATAAAACAACTGAAAATAAATAGGGCGCTGACAGGTTTTTGTTGAAACCCACCCTCTCAGGATTTCACTGCTTATTATGTTGTGTTTGAACTGGGCTTGTAAATTTTCTCTAGTAGGCTCCTTTGAAGAAGGGACCTGTTTGACCTCTGGGTGGCCGTGCTCTGACATCCAGCTGTGACCGTCATATATTTTCCTTTTATTCTCCCATCTCCTGAGTTGTGCCACATGTTATTAAACCATTCTGGCTAGGTCCTTAATACGATCCATATTGATCTCTAGGAACTGAATGTCAGACGTGGTCCGTATGTCAGTGGGATCCAGCACTTCTCCACTTGCTGGTTAGCATGGGTGAACAACAGACTCTCCTAACAGAGCTGGGGAAGAGCGTGACAGCAGCACACAGTTTCTGTGGCCTGTTCTTTCCCTAGGATAGAAAAATGAATGCATGTGAATGAACAAACCCTATAAAAAGAACTTAAAGAGAGTTTAAATACCATGAAATCAGTGTTGGTTGATGGAAGGCTACTGAGGAGTCATGGGGAGGTGGTACAGTTTATATCCACGTATGGCAGATAGTTACTCACCCAGAGCCCACTGTACTTCACCGTGGTCTGTTTGCACTGGTCCAGCTGATGACAGCTGATTTATTTCTTGCAAATCAGCCCAAGGAGTAAAGAGCCCAAAATGTATTTGATGCATCAATCTTCCTTTATGCACCTCATTATAGCAGAATTTTAATAAAACAGAAATATTCAGAGTCCCTTTCCCAACTGTTATAAATTGGCTGCTTTGGAGGTACTGATTTACTGCAGCTGTGACTGCAGTCCCTTCTTCGTGAAATACAGCAGTTGATAGAAGCTAAGCATACATTGCACTGGTACATACATTGACCTGTTTTATGGCAACTGCACGCTGTGTTCTAATTTCATGTCCACTCATTGGCTTCTGTTTATGCCATGAGACTGGGGCTAGAAGTTACTGGATCCAGTCTGAGCTCCTGTAGAAAACTACTCTGTAACCTTTGTCCTGCTACGTTTTTCCCCAGTATATGTCAAGAGTAAAGTGGGGTAATGTGCATACTTTGTTAACCAATTTCAAGACTTTTGAATAAAAATGTAAAAGCTAAAAAAAAAAAAAAAACCAAACACATAAAAAGCTGTGTTATGCACTTCTGGAGGCTGGGGGGAACCTTATGCCATATATTCATTATACATATGTTCTTTCATTCAGTAATTAGAATACAAATATCCAGACATAATAGCAAGGGAAGTATTTCAGCTGTGTTAAATCCCAATGTGTTGTTTGATAAGGACAAGGACTCAGCATTACCAGATGAATTTCTAACAGCAAACTATCATTTTGGGAAATGTGAGTTGAAAGAGAGGGCTGCAATATTAATCTTGGGTTAGTTGTATATTCTTATCTTGTTGAGAGTTTGTAAGGAAGGAAATATTGTGCTTCCCTTTTATGCCATGGAAAAATACATAATTGAGAAGCTTAAAAATAAATTTTATTTCACTAAGATAAATATTTCTTTTCTCCTGAAACTGTTTTGCAGAGTGTAGCATTACTGAGCAAAACCTCTGTTCTGGTTTTTGCAGCTCTGATCTGTTCTTCGTTTTGTTTTGGAATTTTTCTAAAAAAAAAAAGTAGCATATGTGCTATTAAAGAACTCATTGCTCAACTTAGGATTGGTATTTTTCTTTCAAGGTCTGAGGTTTATTATGCAACTCTATTTTAATCATTACTTTTATAATTATTAAACTATGAAGGTTCAACTGAAAGAATTAGAGGATTTTTTTTCTTTTGGTGCTTCTTTTTGGGGTGCTTCGAGTGTTTCATTCCATTTTGTTTGCAGTCCTTGTGGTATCCAGTAAATAATGGAATAAATCTGCCTCATAAAATGCTGAAGAGGTACTGGTGCCAAAAGGCTTGAATCACTGCAAAATTTTCTTTAGGAGAAAAATTGGATTATTTAATTTAAATTAATGCATCCAATGCTTGTCATACAGACCCTTGCCAAAATTCAGCATAATCACTTAATGTACAAGATGTGTGTGAGACAGAGGACCTGATTATTAAGTAAGAATTTGTCTGTAACTTCAAAGTCTTCAATATTTTTCTGGCATACTATTTATGCATAAATACACCTTAGTTTGAGAAGAGATTCTTTAAGTTGTGGCTTTGAATGTCATTGACATCAGTTTAAAACTAATAAAAGAAATGCAGAGAATATTATCCCCTGAAACATTCTTCTGTTTCCGTACAATTAAAGGTTCTGGAGTAAACAGGCATTAACGGGCATAAATGAAAACCTGCCTTAAACCAGCGAGAATATACCAGTTGAATATCTCTGCTCTCAGTAGCACTTTGGAAAAAAGAAGAAAAAAAAAGGTAATAAACTGAGCTATGGTTCACGTATACCTATCAACAGTGTGTTGAAGGGCAGAGCTGAAGTGATGGAGGGATAAATCTAGTATTTTCCCACTCTAAGGAGTTGTATTAATTAAATGGTATATCATCATATTTAACCAAAATATGTGGAAGTGATTATATTCAGACAGTCTGTCAGCTTATCAGACATTCCCAAGATGGTTATTCCAGGACATTGTGGTTTTTTACCTAAGCTCTACTCCTAAGAGAAAAGGATAGAAGGAATACGAAGAGCTGGAAGCAGAGAAAAACTCAGAGAAAAAGATCAGGATTCCATGTTCATGAGAGCAAAAGCTTGGACCTTGCCTTCACCTTTGGCAATAACTGGTTAGGCTCCAAACTTCCTATTTACTGGTTGGCTACCTTTATTTACTACTTCCATCAATAAAGCATTTGCAGTCACTGGTTGGTTTGTTTAAATTGTTTTAAGCAAGCGTTTAGGAAAGACTAAGACCAGGATATATGTATGATTATTTCTCTGAGTAATCAAACTTTGCACACTTGTTCCAATGGAGAGCTGTTCCCAGTTCTCCAAACCCATGCGTCATTGTTGTCATACGCTACTCAAATAGTAGCGTTTGGGCTGTGTCCTTTCCCATTGCCATACCAGCAGCACATCTGACCATAAACACACACATTTCTGTAGCAGTACATCAAAAGCAGTCCTTGACTATTGTGTTGCCTGTTGCATTTGCAGTTCTAAACAGCAAGAAGCATTTTTAGTTAATAATTGTATCTTATTGTAACACTAGCAGTTACAAAGACAGACTGTTTCTCCAATACTGCCAATGCTGTTCCATCTAGTGAGAATGTATTGCCATGGCAACCAATGGCATTAGTATTTTTTTTTTAAAGTAATTAAACTCTCTAAGTCAATTTGCCCTTACTTGTCAGATTAGGAAATAGAATGTTGTTTATTGCTTTCTACTGAAGCAGTGAGGTAGCTAGGGGGGGCCAGCAGGATTGGAGCTACCTAAGGAGATATCAACTCTTCACGCCTTTTTGTTAATAAACTATTCTTTTTCTAATACGGGGCAGGTGTGGGAAGGCTCAGCGATGGCTTAGGAATGCTTGCATTCCAACTGGATTGGTAAGGAAAGGCTGAGAGAGCTGGGACTCTTTAGCCTGGAGAAGAGAAGGCTGAGGGGAGACCTTATTATGGCATACAAGTATCTTAAGGGTGGGTTGAAGGAGGATGGAGCCAGGCTCTTTTCATTGGTTCCAAGTGACAGGACGAGGGGCAATGGGCACAAGTTAGAACACAGGAAGTTCCGTTCGAATACACGGAAACAGTTCTTTACGGTGAGGGTGACAGAGCACTGGCACAGGCTGCCCAGGGAGGTTGTGGAGTCCCCTTCCCTGGAGATTTTCAAGACCCGCCTGGATGCAGTCCTGAGTGATGTGCTCTGGGCAATCCTGCTTTAGCAGGAGAGTTGGACTAGATGATCTCTAGAGGTCCCTTCCAACTCTGATAATTCTGTGATTCTGTGATTCTGTGAAGGTATTTGCTAGACAGGGACATACAGTTAAATACGCAGCCTTTGCTTTGTAACTGGGTGAATATACAAATTATCAGAATGCTCAAATGCTGTTGAGGTGTGTATATGTGAGCACGATATGAAAAACAGCATCTTTGCCAGAACAATTAGTGGAATGAGACTGACAGCCCTCATTTAAGCTCTGCTTTGGTGCTCTCAGATTAATTTACCAGCCCTTATATGCTGTAGAACATGAAGTCTGTTTCCAAAAACATAATGCCCTAAAAAATTAACGGAGGGAAGGGACCAAGCCTGGTCAACCCTTGCAAAACACGGGGATCTGAAAAGTACCCAATTTCCTTTTCTGTAGCAATAAAAATTGTTGGCTGCTCAGAGTATTCTCTGCTCAGAGCCAGCTTTGGTGATACCCAGATCATATAGGCCAGCCACACAGCGGGATGGGAGAGAGAGGCCCCTTTCATGCCTTCTTTGATTTTGCTTGAATTTCCTGAAGCCACTTGATGCTTTTCCCTGTCCCTGTCAAACCACATCTTAAAAACGACAACTGTCAGCCCTCAGATCTTAAGAAGTCTATTTTAGCTACACTCCACTTGTGCCCTTTAGCTCAAAAGAAAATGAGTCTTGGTCAGAAAAAGGCAGAAAAAAACTCTTAAATGTTTTCATTTTTGACTGAGAGAAGCCTCTGCTTGAGCTTCAGAGACTGAAGCAACAACTCAAGAAGTTGCCGAAAGTTTAAGAAATTTGGTTTTTATTGGTCCTGCTCTTTGTTATTCCATTGGACTAGTATGAAAGAAGGTATAAAGAGATCTTTGTAGAATATTTGGTATATTGTTTTCTCTAGTATAACATAAGATCCATACAAATAACTTTTATATGTTTGGTGGCTGAAATTGGAAACAAATTTTATTTCAGATTTGCCTGGATGCCAGATTTCAGTTTTTCATACCAAAATGGAGTTGGAGGCGAGTAGTCTTGGTTTAGAAGAAATTTTGTTATTGTTGTGATTTCTTATTAAAAATTACAAAGCCTGCTTATTTTTCCCTAAAGTGCAATTTTTTCCTGCTACCTACAGAATAACTTTAACCTGTTCAAATCTGGTGACATTTTTTTTTTCAGTGAATATAAGTTAGGAAATGAATCTTATTGTATTTGGGGAAATTGAGGGGATAAGGGAGGAGTCTAAAAATACACTTCTGAATTCTTCATGTTTGCATTGAGATGCTATCATATCGTATGTCTGAAGGCTCATTTGTATGTCCCCAACCAACGCCAGCTATTTCCTTTCTCCCTCTTCACGTGTGCTGCTACATGACACATGACGGGGCTCTTTCCAGTAGTTATTATTTTTAGACTGGCCTCTGTCCTGAGGGGCTCTCTTGGCGTCTCACTGGAAACCACTAGAAATGTGTGAAAGCGTAATTAGATCAATCTGCTCAATGCAGGTGCCTTTTTAGTTTCTTGTTGTGAATATGGACCGTTTTCATGATGACGCTCCCTCTGACAAATCAGAGTTTACAAATTGTCTTCAAAGTGTGTGTTTGCTGGCTGCCTGAACAGATGAGTAATGAAGCAGGAGAGTAGCCTGCCACCACATTTTATTTTCTTCCTTCCCTCAACAGCCTGGTTAGCTGATAAGAAAGCAAGAGGGCATTTGTCATGTAGGCTTCTGTTTCCCAAAATGAAGCAACTCACCTCTACACTTGCTCAAAACCTTTTGGGGAGGTAGGGACGGGGAGAAGGTTCTGCAACAGTTGAGTCATGCTTGCGCTTGTAGCAAGATTGGAAGAAGGGATTTGGCACCCTCAAAATATTTTTGTATATCCCTCAGCTATTAAAATGAGGAAAGATATAAGAAGAAAGCAATAATGATAGGAGTCGCAGATATAAAAGAACTCAAATAAGAAGGAGTGAAATATAGTGTAATTTGACAGCAATGAGAAATCTATCACATCTGTGCTTGCGGTGTTAGGGAGGCAGAGAACATGAACTCAGTGTACTTTTGTGGAAAGGCTACATTAATGGATTCCAATCTTGCCTGAAAGCAATTTTTAAGATAAGTACAAAGGAGAGTTTGGAGTATTGATTTTTTTTTAAAGACAATAAATTGGTGTGAGTTGTTAAAAATTAGTGCTGCCTGGAACAGTTCACATTAAATCAGTGCACAGGTAAAGAGGGGCAGGTTCAAGGGGGAGTATATTGGGATTGAATTTTGGATCTTGGAATCACTACTCAGTAGGGTCACTCCTTCTTCCATTCAGTTCCCTTTCCTCTGCCTCCTTCATTGTAGTAACCCCTGTGGATAGAGCTCCAATTAATAAAACTTACCTTTATGTATGCATTATAATAATACAAAGGCTCAAGGGGCACACAATCCCTTCATGCATGAGCAAATTTAAAACTCATGATTCTCCTGGGATGCTTGCTGGGAAATAGAGAAAGGGGATAAAGGGCATTCTAACATTTCTGCTGAATGATGGCTACTCTTTGCAAAGTGCTCTGAAGCTTGTTAGATTCTGAACATTTATGGGAACCTTATTGCTATTAGATTCTGTGAAACGACTGTAATTAAGAATGCTGGTCCTTTTTACATGGAAGATCTGCACTGCATGTTAAATCATTTTCTTGGAAGAGCCTAGAAGAAATTAGAAATGTGATCGGTACAATAAGAGCAAATGACCAGAAATATTTAAATTGCCAATGTCTTTTAATGGAAAACACTGTGAATGCCAGGTTTGAATGCACGTATACACTGTCCCATGGTTTATCCTTGGGACGCAACTGCATGCTAATGGTTATTGTAATTAATAATTCTGCTTTTTATTATTTGGTCTGTTGTGTGCCTAGAAGATTTGGGCCCATCATAGCTTGTGCTGTACAGAGCATTTATAGAAAGGCAGCTGCCCCCAAAAAACTGTTAAAATCCATACGGAATGTAATGACAGAGTCAGTTAAAGAGATGGGGTGAGGAGATGTCAATAGCCCAGTAATGCAATTGTGGCAGAGTTATAATTGGTGACCAGCTTCCTAACCATTGCCAAGTGGTCTTCAGCGTGCCAAAAAGAACAACTGTAAGCCAAGATTTGAACAATAACTTAGTGGTGTTGGAGGATTTTTATGACTGCGCCTATCACACATGCATATTCAATGCAAGTTGTTGTCCATTAACCAGACTTAATAATGCTTTGCAGAACTGAGGTTTCCATTAACAATCACCTTGGAGTGCTAAAAGGGACAAATCACAGGACGAGCACATTAAATAAAGAGAGTTTTACAATTTGTCCTTCTGAATGTAGAATATAGTAACTTCCAACTTATATTTCTCCAAGAGCGAGCACAGCCAAGTAATGTCTCAGGCCTGAGAGCAGCCCAAAGGAGCACGAGTTGCTTACTCATGATGCTGAGTGTCTGACTACAAGGAAATCCTTTTGTGCCAGAAGAGAGACCTGTAATCATGTATCACTAAATACCTATTTGACTAAGGCAGGTTCACAACAGATAGCATGAAGTAGCTACCTGAAGACTTTTCACTTTGATCTAAAACCTTACGCACGAACAAGGCATCACTTCCTCATTTGTAATCACGTGTTGAGTGAGGAGCCAGCCACAGATTTATGGTCCAATTTTTGTTCTGTTCTATGTTTCATCCAGCTCTGTATGAATTTATTTATAAAAGTCCCAAGTGAGACTGAGGAGGTATTTCTGCTTGGTTTTACAACCTGACTTCATGAAAGATTTTTGTCTCAATGATTTTGAAAAAAAGAGCTTATATAAGGTCTCGCTTCCCAATTCCAAAACATTCCTAGAAAGGCAGGGTCATTCCTTAGTGACTTAATGTACACATTTGCTTTTAGCAATACCAGATAAATTCCCATAGGGACAAATTTAATTAAACTGACAATCTTGCTAAGTCATGTAGTTAGTAGCTAGTAGATAAATAAAATTAATGCAGACTTATTTGTTATTTGTTCTCAGTCTTTAATCACCCAATAGTAATTCCATAATTGAATTAAAGTACTTAACCATTCTAATGCAAATTGACTGGCTTATAGTTCTTCAATGAGTAAATTATTGCAAATCAGGTACGCATGATATCAACATTATTCACTTGCAGTTAATTTATCTTCATAATAATTGAGCTAATTTTTATTTATTCCAGAACTGGATGTCTTTTTATTTGTGAAAGTTGAAAATTAACAACTTGGATGGCTTCGTAAAAATAAACTCTCTACTTTGTTTTCTTTTCTTTTTTTAATCTAAAAATAATCAGACAAAGAAAGAGAATCCAGGAAGGATACAGATTGTAGCAGCAGGCCAGCTTCCACTGCAGTTTTAATAAAGTGAAAACAAGCGAACTGTGACAACAAGAACATTGCTAAATATCTGAGAAGGAAAATAAGAGCCCCTATCAAAGCATACAGTCTATTAAGAACTCCTTTCAAATGGACTTGCCTACAAAGAGGAATTGTCCTCAATAAGATGTTATTTTAATTAGAAAAACTACTTATGATTTAACAGAGTATTTTAGAAAACTTGTGTGCTGCTTGAAAAATATGTTTATTTCACTTCTAAAATACTAACCAGGAAGAATTTACTGGAGAAACTGTATGTAGACAAGTCAACAATTGCACATAGCAAACGCTCTGTCGTGAATGTAAAAAGTCAGTAAGGCAGGAGTTAACTTCAAACAGAAGGTCAACTTCTTTGCTAGTTAGAACAAGGTAATTGAACAAGCGAGGAGTATCAGGGATGTTAATCTGAAACAGGTGAAAATGTAGCTTCTCATAATTGATAGCTAATTAACCGCACTCAACATTTGGTAAACAGGTGCCCTTAGCTATATAAAAAGCAGTGGTGGAGGGTTGATGCTTTTGCTGCTGCTTGGTTTTTAGGACTGTTGAGAGGGTAGAGAAGCTTTCTGAAATTGTAGGGAAAGGTAATTTATTTTTGTTCAGCTCTTGTACTTAAGAGTGCTCTTGACTTTGTCTCACAGAAGTAAAACAACATAATATGAAGTACTTCTTAGAATGAAGAAAATTGAAGATTGTTGACTGCTTTTGAGGGAACTTTGTCAGCTACTCAGAGGGGTGAATTATAGTTCTAATATAGGGAAAGTTATGTTCATAAACAAGTTCGTAAGGGTTACAACCATTTTATTTTCTCTTATAATTGTTTTGCCTAGTCTTTTGCTTTGTTTTGCTTTTTATTGGTTTGCTTCTGCAGTTTATATTAATATGCAAATACTACTCTGTGTTTGATTATGGGGTATTTATCTATAGACACATGAGGAGGGAATAAAACCTGATCCACCCTCTAAGGATCACTAAGTCTTATGATAAAACAAGTCTAACTTGATAGAAAGCTAAGGCTTATTTTCAATTATGATAGCAAAGTACAGATGCTCTTAATGTTTTGTTTGAATCAAAGTAATAGGTAACTTCTGATGAGAATTCAAAGCCTCAGGTCAAAGTTAAGATACCGGGATGGGAGGTACGTGGTATTTGTGTGCTGTAGTACGCTCTAAAAGTTATGTCTGGTTATGGGGTACACTTTGATGCGTGGGTATTGTATGTGATTGTTGTCATACGGAGCCTTTCAGAAAAAAAAAAATAGTAAGAAGCTTTGTAAATCCCAAGGTCTGTTGTCTGTGTAGTGTCTTATTTTCACTACCTTACAGGCTTCACAAAAGCTTTCCTGCAGGTTGGTGTAACTAAGAGGAGCCAGATCTGAATTTTGAAAAGAATTAAGCAGAAATTGCTTTTAGTATTTCTGGAATAATATTCAGTTGTTTTTCCTTGTTAGGAGACTATAGCTTAACATCTTCCTTCCTTTATACTCCTATAGTTACATGTAACTTTCTGCTAAGTGGCTTGGACACAACAACTTGAGGCTCTAGAGCACAAACCCATCAGTCTGCCAGTTGGCTGGCTGGTGGAGGTGGAGCACTGGTGTGAGATCATATGGTGCTTCCTTGCTGGGATGACTCAGAATCTTCTTAGCTTGCTCCTGCTCTTTCTTCAGTGTCTGAATTCATAACAGATTCTTCCCTAACAAAAATCTCAGCCATACAATTGCTCAGTTATACTTGTCTGTACAAAGTCTACAATGACTAATCCAATAGAAGCTTGGAATGGGATTGTGAATGTTTCCACAGTTATTAGCTGCATTTATAATAGCCTTACTTTTTAACTTTCAGAGTTAAAATATGTTAGTTTCTGGCATTTTTTTAACAGTGACAAATAAATACCAAGCACAGTGGGAGCTCGGAGCACAAAGTGGCTTACTTGAAAGAGTTTTACCCAAGGTTAGAAATTAAGGTTACCTTCCAAGGCAGCTAATTGGATTGCAGGGCTTGTTTCCTGTTTAAGAAACATCAGATGTGCAAATCCTCCTGTTGTTATGCTTGCCACGTACTAACAATTAAAGCTTTTACCTGGAAACACCAGACAATTGGATGCATATAAAAGGGAAAGAGGGGAAATCTTTCTTTTTGCAATATGCTGGAGAGAAAATGATGGCTGACACCTGATTAGGGTAACAAATGTGCAGGAGCTGTAAAACTCTCTTCTCCTTCGCCTGGATATTCTAAATGAAGGGTTTAATTTGAAAACGTTACAAATCTGGCTGGACTCTAACTCTCACTAACCTCTGGCTCCTTGAGTTTCTGCTAATGAGATACTATTTATCAAACTCTACAATGAGCTATACTTTCTTTAAAATGGTTCTGCTGGCAATACGATTATTTGATTCTAAGACCGTTGCCTTTGCAATCTCTGATCATTAGAATTATCCTCTTGTCAGTGGATTTCACTTTGCAGTTAAAATATAATTTCTGTCTTGACAATGGATATGTGTTGGCTTAGCCCAGAATGCCCTAACCAACAATTCCTTGAATGCATGCTCTTTTTTATCCTATATGGGAATGAAAAAATATCTCAAATATATTCCTGTGATCTCTCTAAGCTGGGAATTTTTTGAAGATGCTAGTGCTGTGGCCTTACTTGAAAGTACCAGCAACTTGTGGAGAGGGATGATGGGAAGTGGGTGTTAAGCAACTCCCAGAAATGTGGGATATTAGTTGTAAAATATTTTCTTCTATTGCTTCAGCACAACTGTAACGTAGTGAAGATAAATGTGCTGTAGCGCTGGGAATTTTCTGTTAGTAAGATACAGCAGAAAGGTACATTTTAAACCATTAAAGGAATGAGGTTCTCAACCAGCCTTATAATACTTGCAGTGGGGCAAACAAACTAAGTACTTGTAAGCTGGGCTAATGAGTAAGATGTTGTGTTTGCAACAGTAGCATGGGCTTAGACTTGATTCAGGAGGCTGCCTCAGTAAACTGTTCCATCCCTCTTGTTTAGCCCCATTCTATCTACCCTGTGAGGCAAGCAGAAAGGTGAAGGGAGTCAGTGAAGCCCAGGCAGCTCTTACCGAGGAGGGTAAATGAGAGCCTGACCTGATGTTTGTGCTCCACCCTCAGGCTCATGAGAGCTTAGCCAGGTGCCATAATTTTGGGGTGTCCCAGCTGCTGTTTTCCTGTACAGGAGTGGGAAAATAGTCTGTGGTTTTTTTCCTGGTGTTGCATGGGATTGCCCTGTTAGACCATGGTGTGTCTTGTCGTTTCATATGTCTTTCATGCTTTATGGCAAAATGGTAGAGATGAGGGAAAGCATCAGTGTTTTAGAGCACTGAAAGAAAAGCAACAACAAAAAGAAAGAAATTACTCAAGTCTCTTATCACACATGATCATTCACCATGAGTTTTGTCTCTGCAGTTGAGCTAGGCTGATAAACAACCATCCTTTTCATCCTTGTTAATGCAAAAAAATCAAACTCTTTTGGAGTGGAGGGACTTGATAGCTTCGAGTACTACAGCCTGTTCTGCAGCGGATGTTTCACTGTTACTTTATCGCCAATGTCCCTGAAGTAGTTTTTTGTCACTTAGGTAGCCTGAACTGTGGGCAGATTTTCTTAAAAAAACAAATGCAAAATCAAAACTGCAACCTCATGCTGATCAAGCCAGAATGATTTAGGAAACTGCTGTCTCTCACTCTTCATTGTTATCTTTCAGCTGAAGATTATAGGTTATGGGCGAGCTGTTTGGCTGTTTCCCTTTATGCTCAGCTAGGTTAGTTTTGGTCTCTGAAGCCCCTCAGTGACATTTCTTTTCATTTCAGTGACATCACCATCTCTGCAAATTGGAAGTGTTGGCACTATCCATGAAGAGGCATACTCCTGGCACCACTGGCATCTTGTGAGACACTGCTCCCCAGAGTAAAAGGCAAGCTGCTGGAGTTCAGTGCAATTTGGAAGGAAGTTGGTAAGCAAACTGAGGTCAGAGTTTACTGCCCTTTCTGCATCGTGTCTGTAGGCAAAAGTCTCTATTCAAGGACAGAAGAGGTTTGAAACTCTTACACTGAGAAATGCATGCTTGTTGCAATTTTAGTATCCCTCTGCTAATTATCTTCACGCTTTACTTTCCTCAGTAATAATAGGTATGATGTTAATGGTGATATCATGCACTATTTGTGACTGTAGCTTAGTGTAATTGAGAATAACAATAACATAATAATGATGGTGGTCTCATACTGCAGCTATGTCTCTAGGCAGTGGAAGTAGGATGGTAATTCCTTGTCAGTTAATGAAGAAAAGAAGTTGTTTGGGATCTGCAAAGGGAATGGTAAAGAGTCTAGGAAAACAGTTGTAAAAACCTCCTGAAAAATCTGATACAATATGTTTAGGATCTGCCAAATATGTTTTTGGGAACAGTAAAGACAGTTGTATTTAACTAAGCATTAGCATGATCTGTGAAAACAGATGTTCTCCCTCAAGGACAATGATGAAGCATTAATTACAGGTAGAAATGAGTTGAAACAAAGACTGGAAACATGCTGCTACTGGAGCCTTTTTTTGGTAGAGCTGATTTATTGTAGCTAACTGTGGAATACAAGTTCTAATGAAGATGAACCTTGAAATCAGGCAGGTAAATGTATTGTTCTATGGCCCAACATGATACATTCAATTTACATCATGTTGGAAATTAAGCTTGATATGAATTGTAGTTGTAATGAGCAGTTTGCCCTGTGATTTCAGTGAAAGCACCTGATGGTGATAACTGCCTTACAACTGCCAAGGACGCTTACCCCTATTTAGAGCAAATGACTTCCTGGACCACATCAGTTACAGCATGATGGAGGTGCAGTGTGCCTAAATGAAATGAATAAATTCAAGTAGGTGATTAAATGTTGCTGCCTGTGGTAACTCTAAAGCAGAAGAATTGCCTTAACTAAGACAAAATAGGTCAATTTGTTGTTGGGTTTTCCTAGTCCCAAAAAGGCAGTCAATAGAGGCAGAGAATACTCGCTCCTGTAAATTTAGAGTGCAAGAAGTGGTGGGCAGTGTGTGGATATAGATGAACACTGAAAGGTGGCACTCAAAGCAGAGTAACTACAACTTTCTGGTAATCAAGGCAAGCTATGAAAATGTAGAAATAAGAATTATTCTTTAAAAGCTTTTCATCTCTCTGATTAGCGTACAGTCTCAAAGACTCTCTGTTGCTGATGTAGTTCAGATTTAAAACAATTGCTAATTTGCTTAATTGTATGCTTGAGCTATTATTATCTCTCTAGAAAGTACAACTGGAAGTCTGAGGTTTTTTTCCTGTATTGTTGTTGTTCTCCCTGGCACAGTGCTGTGATACTCAGATATGAGCATTTTTTTGGACCTCAAAAACAGCGTAGCTGTGTTAATGTGCTATTCTGCCAGTACTGAGGCATCCTGTAGTGCAGTTATCAGGCCTGGATGTAATGCTTTGTTAATGCAGACATACTACTTCTCTGCTACAGGGACCGTGTTTTGTCATATAGCCGTATGTACACAAAAAGCTGACTTCTTTCATTGTCTGACAACCTCATTGTTTAATGCAAACAATATTTTTTTAAAAAGCATCTTAATGAAGAAAGTCGGAGAA
This sequence comes from Vanellus vanellus, assembly GCF_965231255.1. Lineage (NCBI taxonomy): Eukaryota > Metazoa > Chordata > Aves > Charadriiformes > Charadriidae > Vanellus > Vanellus vanellus. The sequence goes on from NC_138921.1 coordinate 9,873,496, forward strand.
CCCTGAAAAGGGAATAAATAAAGTATGTTATATCAGTTGGGTCCCAAGAAACGTGGACCCGCCGGGAACTTCACATGATTAAGGTTGATCATACAGAGTCAAAACAGCATAGAGTTAATCTTTTTCCTATTCTTAAAAAAACTAATGGAAATGAAATGGAAGAGAAAACAGTAATTAGAAATGAAGCTATATCTTAGAGGAAGGAGGGAAAAATAAAATTGTTCTGAAAGCAGAGCAGATATAGGAAGACAATAGCAGTACTTATTTCTTCAGTTATTAGTGCAGTTAGGGCAAGGGGTAAAGAAGCATAAATAAGCATAATAATAGCTGCTTGAGAGTCTTTGCAGAATTCCATTCTAGTGTCTTATGCTTACAACATTCATCTAATTAAGTTATTTAATATTCAAATCAAGCCAGAGTACAGAAACAATTAGACATGTCAAAATAATTTCATTTATTTTTTTATCTTTAAGAGAAGTGCTTCCCTCCCTCACTTGTTTTTTTCAGTAATACTTGGTTTCTGCATACTTTATGTATTTGGTAAATATCCATCCATATTTGCCAACTGATTTAATTCTGAAATAAAATCACGGAGCAGTTACTTCTTGGAATCAACTTGCTTTTATAGGTATGAAGATCAGAAAGTATTTTCAAGATTTCTCAGTTATAAAGTCCTCTTTCCCAGGGAAAACTGAGGTCCTCTAGGGATGAAGTTTGATCGCATCAGTAGGTGATCTGGTGTGCTAAACTATGTAACTAGCAGCAAAACGTTAAAGGCTTAAGAAATGCAGGCATCGATCATGCAACTGGAACTATTGCGAAGCTGATTGCAAGGGGAGAAAGGGTCATGCATTGATCAGATTATAATGAAGATTGAATGTGAAGAAACTGGGAAAGTAATAACCTGATCCTAAACAGAATAGGTAGTTCTGGTGTGAAGGGAAGAGAATTAAATGCTGCTTAAAAAATTGCAATTTCCTGTGTTCTGGGATTCAAGACAGTTCAGTATATTGTAGTTCTCCCACTGGCATTGGAGGATGTTTATGCAGCGAGCTTTCTAGATCATACCTGGGATAACTCTAAGGGTACTTAAAATTCTTCTAACACAAGTGCTCTCTCTCCTCAAAGCCTGTGTGGTTCTGGCTGTGATACAAGATGCACATGAATTGTATTACCTGGCAGAACTAAAACCTGAACTACCTTACTATGGAGAACCCTTCAAAGCCACTTAGAATAACAATGACCTCAAGATTAAGGAATTGCATGCTTTTCTTTTAATGGCAGATTTTTAGCTGCATTTCAGGCTGATCTGTTTTCTCAAAGATAATTTCCTGAACTTATATTCAAACAAAATTTTCTCCTGAAAAGGCAAAAACTGCTATTCTCCAAATCAGAAGCTCTGGCAGAAGACAGGTGGACTGAATCTTCCCTGCCAATGGTACAAATCTATTGATTGATTTCCAAGTGGTTGAAAATGGATTAATGTTATTTCAACTCCCAGTGGGTTTTTCACAGGAATTCCTGAGATAAGTTCAACTCAGTGCTATAGTAGCTGTCTGGTCTCTGATTCTGGTCCATGTGTGCTCCTATTGCATCAGAGCTTAGTCTTCATATGGTTTTAGAAAAAGAAAGAATACCAATGGAACTGCTGCTACCCCTCTTTTAAAGTCCGTGGGTGAGATTATGCCTAACTTGCTTGCCGGAGACAAAAGCTGGGGAAAAAAATCAAGAGTAACTTTAAATATCATTTTTAACTTAGAGCAATACAGCTCACAAATGCACATAAACAGGTCTCTGGGCTATACTTGTGCATGTGTGTGTTATGCTCCTTTCTCTCTTTCAAGCTGTTCCTGTGTAATTGTGCACCAGGTCACAGATATATTTGAGACAGGCTGGAATCCCTTTTTGCCAGGGACTCTTACAAGATGCCAAGATCCCAGGGGGAAATTTTTAGAATTCATTACAACAGGTTAAGACAAGATGACTGAGGTAGGTAGGAAAAGAATAATTGAAGATGACAGTTGTCAAATAGAATAGTTTGCATGCCTGCACATCTGCATTGATGTACTGTTGTGTATTCCTCAAATAAAAGCTGACACTGCAACAACAAATTGGTCATTCCTAGAGATAAACAATAGTCCTTGGTTGATTAGCTGTCAAGAAAACACTGCTCTTTTCCAAAGGCTTTTGATGAGTATTTACACTTCACAAAATAGGCTTATGGAATCAGGCTTGGCTATCATCTTCAGCTTTTCCTAGGGAGAAAGCTAGAGATAATCTACTTCTAAAATAGCCTCAGCCCTGGGGGAACAGCATTCACTTCATGCTTTCATTCATTTTCTTTGCTGTTTCCTGGATAAATATAAACCTTCATTTAAGTTGTAAACATGTTACTGATGAAACTGATTTTTTTTTTTTTTTTTTTCAGTTGACACTTCTGTGAATCTTATAGCCATATCTGTTGACTGTCAGCCAACTGCAAAGGTTACTTTAATTGTCACAGCAAGTTATTCCTGATTTAGGACTGCCAGTTATATTTTGAGACGCATGATTTGGATGGAAGCAAGATAGCAAGGCTTTAGATGACAGCAGCCAAAAGCTGCAACTTAAGCTCTTTTTTAAGTAAATGAAGATAGTTCTTCCTAGAACGTCTTGTTTCAGAGAGCAATATTCCCTATGGGATGAGGAAGTGTCCAGCCACTGCTCGAAAGATAGATTTACTCCCAACTCTGCCATTTCCATTGCAAATGGAGGCAGATGGTGCAATGGTATCTCTGCACCATATGGTCTTTGTGTGCTCAATTGGTTCTTCTTTTGTCTGTTTTTGTAATTCTGCACTGGTTTCTCCACCTGCTCATTTGTGAAAGATGAATGGTCTCTTTGCTGAATCTTGTCTGTTGTTTTTACTTTAGTTCCCCTGACTGCACTTTTAAATGTCACTTTCTTGGAATTGTCAAGCAGTGACTTTTTGAGCATTTGAGTCAAAAAGACATGACCGAAGCAGGATAAGGTGTTAAGGATGCGTAGTCCAAGCAGTTGCAGCATAGTCCTTTCAGGTTTCTGAATAGTACATCTTTTAACTTTTGCTGGTTTAATTCCAGTGACTTTGCTGTAAGCGTTCCTGGTTTGTCACTTGTTAATGTGATAGATTGAAAATAATTGATTGTAATTGTTTTGGGTAGTTGTTTGGGCTTTGCTACTATAAGTTGAGTCTTCCCAACTCGGGCATCATTTAGAAAAATTGTATGTTCCATAAATATTTTTGTTAAAGCTTTGTTCCACAGCTGGAAGACAGAATTACCATTCTAAGATAACTGACATGCATAGTGCTAAAACAACATTATACTGTCAGGATACAGAGATAAATTTAGTCAAAATAGGCTGTTGGTAGTAAAATGCTCCCTTCTATTCTATAACACGAAGTAATGCATATTCCTAATCATATTGAGTGAGACCTTAAGCAAGGAACTTCTTTTAAAATTCCAATTAGAGTACATTGTTGCTAATAAAGACGCACTGTTTTATCCTGTAGCTGACAAGCAATAGAGACATAATTTATTAGTATAATGGAAGCAAGCCCCTAAGACAGAGCAGCATGTTTCTGGTGGCCTGTAAGGTTCCCTAGTGCCCCTTTATTTCTTCTTTTCTGTTATGTGATATTAATAAACTCCTGCAGCCCTGCCACAAGCAAGTCATTCCTAATCATCCCGTTGATTTAAACAGAAGAGTGCATGTGAGAATTAGCTGAGGAATATGTGTAAAAACTGAATCAGTTTTCTACGTCCAGTGGCTTCTCTCCAGCACTGGGAGTATCAGCTGCTTTGGTACCTGCAGCCCTTGCAGCAGTGCAGCGACTGCAGAAATTAAACTTCTCTGGGCTGTGTTTGTTAGGGGTTGGTTGCTGGTCTGTATCAGGATTAAACATCTTTGCCAGTTTTTAGTTGTTCTAATCACTGCTAGATTTGGACTTGGGCATTCTTCTCACTGGCATATCCTTGTTATTGACCATGTCCCGCTGCTAGTAGTATTTGATGAAGTACTTGTCTCTGTCTCGCAAACATCTCCCTTTTGGCTTTGTTCTGTGTCCTCATACAGGCATAAAAAGGTCATGTTAGCAAACCTTTCCAAATGCAGTCAGAGCTGGCTGCTAGAAATGTGCTTTCTGTCTCTGCCAAGCTGTAGGCAACCAGAGAGACGAAGCAGCAAAGAGAAATCGAGTAAAGCAAGTAACTGACTGGCCATGAATCTCCTTTTCCCTTCAGTTTACTTAGGTGCATGACAGATGTTTACCTACAAAGATTTATGAGTAGGTTTATTTAGAAAGATTTGATCTGGCATTTGAACCGCATTCAGAATTAGGAAAATTTCAGAGGCTAAGTTGATGAATAGGCCTATTTGTTGAGCCAGGTAGGCTGAAAAGTAGTTTTAAGGTGCCAAAGATCCATCTAGAAAAAGGAACTACAAATGTAAGAGAAATGCCTATTTGAGCTGGAGAACAATGTTGGCACAAAACTAAATCATTGTATAAAGTGGCTCTGGATAAACTTAGCAAGTCTTCAAATTCTAATCTATTATATCATGGTTTAAATTGAATGTTTGTTTAGCAGGCTTTTTGACAAAACTGAATTTTAGAGAAAGATGGCTGAAATCAGTCCTATGTGACACACCAAAAATAGGCTGCTGTTCTTTCCAGGAAGCCCTCTGCAACTTGCAGGACTGTCTCAAAACTCAGTGGAAGATGCTGTTAAAACCAAAATTTTAAAGAAAAACAGTTGAGAGAACTGATGACATCAACACAGAAATCACCATGTAAACCCTATAATTTGACTAAATGATGTTTGAGACAAACATTACTTCCTCTACAGTTCTGAGATCTTTAAGATTTCTTTAAATTAAATCTCTTTAAACTTATAAATCAAAACCTGATATTTGCTGAACTTCCTTCACAGTCCAAAAAAAAAGCACTTATTAATTTCAACTGTTTCAAAGTATCTCAGTTTTTCACTTTCATATTGTCAAAACTAATGTGATATCCTGTCTTTCCAAATTTCCAGTGTACGTTAAAGTGGGCTTTCTAGTAATTACGGAGCTCCAACTGGAGACTTTTATGGTAAAGCAAACCTTCTCTCTGGAAAAAAAAAATAATTGTTTTCCACTTGGGGATGTAGAGATGGAAAATGTCAAGAAACTGCCACCCAGTTCTCTCTACTGTCCCATGAATTAAAACCAATGGAGAAAATTAACCTGGTTTTATCAACCCTTATGTACAGTGTGCAAGGTTAGGGCAAGTATTTTCCAAAGGAAAATTCTTCACTGAGATTTGTTTTTCTGACCTTCATCCATCACCCCAAAAGACAAGGAACAAATAAAGTCTGAGATATGACTATCAAAATAATGTCAAGAGGATGTTCTTGCAAAGCAATCCAAGGGAGGCTTTAATACTTTCCATATAGATGATTTTGTATGTTGATTAATCCATATCACTTCGCTCACAGATGTGCAGCGATTCCATCAGATGCTTTATTGCCTACAGAGGGAGTTGCAGTTGGAGTTCACCTGTCGTCTTTTCAAAATTTATTTAAAGAGGGAAAACAACAACACTTCCCCAATGAGCTGCAAATGTTGAAGTTGGTTCCGCATTGCCTTTCATTATAGGGAGTAGACAGTCCCCTACCAATCATTAGCATCCTTTAAGCACAATGACATTGTCTCATGTTTTCTTAAGAAACTTTATTTTCCAAGATACCGGATACTGAATGGGCTGTGGGAATGAGTGCCACTATTGCTGGAAAAGAGATTTCCTGCAGACCAGAAGCTGGGGTGAGAGGCAAGTTTAAATGCAGGTGGGGAGGGGAGAGAGCACAGAGCAGGGAAGTCTGCCGTGGGAGAGAGAATGGAAACGTAGAAGAAGCAGGAAGGACCTCTACGATTTGGTATAGGTCTTCTGGATCACACACTGCTCTGCACTGATCAATAAAACAATGCAAGTTGTGCACAACTGTAAAACCAGAAGACAGATGCTCAGGGTAAGAATGGAGTTTGTCAGAGTCATCTGGGTTCACTTAGTGAAGAACTGATTAAGTTTATGTTGAAGAGGGTTGAGGCTATCCCAGGATGATGATCATCTTCGGTAGAACAAGAAAGTCTAAAATAATTCTTACTGTTTTGCAAAAAAAATAATCAAGGATTCAACTCCTAGTAACCTCTTGTACCTCTGTTGTAGAGGGTAGCCCAGATGCAATTTGTAGGAAGTTTAGCTCCTTGAGCAGCCCAGCACTGTTTTCCACTGTGCCTTCCTACAGCTGTACATACAAATCTTGCTAGTAGGAAGTCAGAGTGGGCCCTGTTAGACCTTCCAAGGCACTGGGGGGTTATCTGAGAAGTTGCTATGGACTTGAGGATTGATGACTGACTGAGAAGGAAAAAAGCCCTATAAATTAATATTGCTAGTCTAAGCATCCATAGGATGGCTGCCATGCTAAACTTGTATCTATGACTTTCACTGTTCTCCTAATTTCTGAAACAAGTGGCTTTTATAAGAGTAATTGTCATGAAGGTGAATATGGCATCTTCCTTTATAAGCTCTTTTCAGAAGATTTTGTTCTTTAGGTAGGATGAGTGCCTCTGGCTGATGGTTTCCACTAGAACAAAATGACCAGCTTGTTAGTGGGTGATCCCATTCCAGAAAGAAACAGCCACAGCTGATTACACTGAAGTGGGGGAGGAACAATGCATGGTTCCCTTAAACCTGTGGGTGGATAACCCAGAGAACACAACATTTCAGAAGTAATAAAACCAAATCTTTTCTTTTTGTCAGCTGAATCTTTCTCCATGCTTCTGTAGCTGTTTTGCCTTATCAGAGATACAACCATTCCTTGTAGGTAGAGAAAACAAAGTTTTCTTGATCCCAAATAATTTTCTTGCCATGGAGTCTCTAATGACCTCACATGTTGAAGGGCTTGATTTATATTCTGTAAGACTGCTTACCCCAAAGCTAACTTCAGAATTAAAATAATTATAAATGAAGAACTATGGAACAAAGGCAAAATATCAGGCCAGAAGGAAAAAAGGGCAGTATGAAAAAATTGTGTAAGAATAAATGGCTTGTCATAGATATAAATAAGAAGGAATTATTCTTTTGGTGAGGAATCACTGAAGCTGCAGATATTCATGTTCTTTGTCCTCACCTAAGGATTTATGTGAATGTGGATATACATATGTATACATGCAGCTAAATTTATAGACCGCCTTCCTGTGGAAATTGGAGGATTAAATGATAGTTGTTCCTGTTGAAGTAGTGCTTGACTGTGAATTGGTCATGCATCCAGTCTGTTTGCTTTGGTTGGGGTTGATTCCCTTCCTTCTTCACCCCCATCTCCATCAATGAGCTCACTGTATCCACCCTTTAGTTTAAATAGTCATGTCTTGAGAAAACACAAATTGGCCAAGTTGCTTGCTGTAGGACATGATGTTTTCTGACCAACTTGTTCACTCAAATGGTCTTGCTGGCACAACTGATAGTCACTGTGCTGCATCCAGGAGCAGGAGGGGGAGGCAGGAGTTGCTATGCCAGCCTTTGTTTCTCCTGCAGTACAGCATGTTTATTCCTGGTCCTGAGAATTATATATGGCATAACATGGTTAGAAGTTGCTCTTACTTTTCATGTCTCTGCCTTATATTACAATAGCATCAGCACTTGTGCCATAGATGTAGGGAAGTCAGATGTATGACACATTAAAGTGCAGTTGCCTTAAGTTTCTCTGAGTGTGCCTCCATGGTAATGGAAGGAAGGGAGCTAATATTTCAGTCTTTGCTTTGGGATACATCCTGACCTCTGCTGCTATTTTTACTTTGTGTTTTACTCGACTGGTGTTTTCTCTTCCTTTGGGACTGTGGTACATCATCCATGCAGAGTTACTTCCCCAAGTGCATCCTCTTCCCATCGTTTTCTGATGTAGCTGTGATTATGACGGGGAAATGGGCCACAGAACCACACAAGGCTGCTTGGAGTCATGCCCTTAGTAACAGTTCAAGGCACGCACAGAAGTGCATTGCTGTCATCTAGTGATGAACAATGACGGGTTTGCCGGTTGCAAATTAATTGTATGGATCACAAGCATAGTTTGTGCAGCTGTTACCAGGTTTACCAGCCAAATCTGTTATGAAAAGAGCAATAGTGAGTGCTCTAACAGATGCTTGGGTCTGGATTGTGGCCAGGCCTGCAAGAAAAAAGCCCACCAACCTTTCCTTTCCTGTGATCTTTCCAATTGGAAAAGAGTCTACAAGAGTGCCTGGGGGGAAAAGAGGGAAGAGACCTCATTACCATGATTCACAGCTTCACTTTCTCACAAGCCATTAGAACTTGCCCTGCCTGAGCAGTGTCATGGAAGGCTGCAAAAGACATCCGGGGGGGGGGGGGGGGGGGGAGGGGGAGGGGGGGGGTTCTACTGCGTATGGTAAGGCAGCAACTGTACTTAAATACCTGCTTACCACACAAGGAGATGCAGAATATGGGCTGTTTCTTTGCCTATTCGAACAGCAAATACATACCAGGAACAATGTCAGAGCATTAACAAGAACCTGTGGGAATTATTTGTGGACGTGGAAATTGCCAGCTTGTGCCTCCAGCTAGTTAGTACGTCCTGGTAGTATCCTGCCCTGTAACACAGTACTCCAGAAGAAAATTCCTTCACGTGCTAGGATAAGGAGTAACCTGTTCTGCCTCGTCCTTGCCTTAAAGCTTTTGTCTTAATGTCTAGTCACAAAAAAAAATTGGCTTAAGACCAGAAAGAGGAGATTTAGTGGCCCTTTGAAGCGTTAAGGTCATCTGCACTATTACATAACTGTCTGTCCACTCCTTCTTCAACTTTGATGGTTTTGGCATTAATGAGCATCCAGTGACCAATGAATTTCTAAGCATAATTATATGCTGTCAGACAAAGTGCCTGCATGTATGTGTTTTAAAATTTTTGTGAATCTGCCATCTTGCAGCTCTGATTAATGTTGGCTCCCACCACTAGCCATAGGATTGATGTACGCCAGCTGAAGTCTTAAGTACAGAGGAGTCTTTTGTTCTCCCCAGCATATCCAGTTTTTGGGAATATGGTTATGATTATACTATCCGTGGGTTCTCAGGCAAAAGCCAACCTGTCTTGGATCTTAACTGCAGGGAAAACACACGGCACCTTCAGATTTATGGCAGCAAAACCTTTGTACCCTAGACATTAACAGTGTAATGCAAATCACATCCAGGATCACTAGAAAAGCTTTTCCTTGATTAATATTCTGATGTCTGCTGGCATTCTGTTTGACAGGAGGATTATCCTTTTGTGATTGTAGACTTATCATAGCTCTTCCTTGTCTATTAGTACTGTGTCCCAGGGTGGTGGGAGGAGAACTGTATCAGTTCTTTCATCTTTTCTTCTAGTGTTGTTGATTATCATTTTTATAGGCGTTCTCTGAGATTTGCCTTGCGTGGAAGGTGACCCTCACAAAGAAATGTGAAGAAAAACCTGGTGAGATTCTAATGCTGAGTGAGGCCCTGGTTGGTCACCAGCTGCTTTTTCCTTTTTGTTTTTACTTCTTAATATATCAAAGGAGAGATTGGCATTTTTCATGGTCCCTCCCATTCTCTGTGATAACATATAATTTTCATGTTCACTGAGAAAATGTGAGTGTGTTTCTCCTCAATTAGTAGATGTTGAGATCATGCTCTGCATGATTAAATCTATCCACCTAAGCCATGCACTAAAATCTTAAAAATGAGCCCTTACAACAAGTGCTGAATGTTATTAGGCTTTAGAGACTGTAGCGTTTTCTGCTTTTTGACCCATGGCTCAAATGATTGGTTGGGAGTCGAGATTGCAATAAATTGTTTCTTAAGAAAAAATTAGGTTTTTTTCTTTTTGCAACCCAATTATTTATATCAAGTTTAACGGTCTAGATGCTAGCTCTGTGAAATAGCTTTCAGTGCATTCTGCTGGGTTGTCCATTGTTCATTTTAAAGATACCTTGCAGTTTCCAGGTTTCCTATTTTCTTTTTTTTTTTTTTTTTTAATTTCATAACTGACAGGATCTCCTAACCGAGTAACTTCAACTGCACGCTAGCTTCCAGGGATGAGATCTATAGGTCGGGAGTGGAGACTGAAGGAGGGGATTGATTGTAGAGCAGCTATATAAAAATAAATTTTAAAAAGCTACAGACATAAATCTGTCAGAGGAGAAAATAATAATCTTCTTCCATCTTCTTGTGTAGAATCTCATGTTCTTTATTGCAATGAACAAAATATGCTCTGCTTCAAGGTCTTCTGTTTGATAACTTATCCTCTGTATGCCGTTATCCCTTTTATCTTGTCTAAGCAGTCTTTTTATTCCCTGTTTTCTGAATAGTATATCAAGTTCTCTTGTTTGTTCAGCATCAAGACCTCAGCGTGTCCCCTTGATCACTTTTAAAATTTCCTCTGCTGCATTTTAATGCAGACTAGTACCTATCTGCTGAAAATATCTTCCCTGTGATAAAATGATTTGGGGCAGTGTAAGAAGAAGAGATAGAATGTCTTGTCTAATCCACTTCCCTTTTTTATCTTTCATTATTGAGTTTGAGCAAGAAAAGGTTGATATTACTTAAGATAACTGTTGCAATGACAGCCTTCTAGGGTATGTGAGGAAGCCAAGTATCCAGAACGTACAACAAACTGGGGGGGGGGGAAAGGGGGAGGGGGGGGAGCAGTAGTGGTGAAGCTATGTATACGACTTAGAGAATTGTTACAACAAATCACCAAATACAACTTTGATCCTGCAGAAAACTCTGATGTTCTGAAACTTTTTTCTATCACAGATCAAGATGTCACAATGGAAACTTGTGCTGATTTTGAAAACTTTGAAACCATTTTTTTTGAAAATGTGTTTTTCGTCAGGGCTTTATGCAAGCAAAAGTTTTTCCATGTTTCAAAATGACCATATTGTTTGTTTGACAAGACCCGAACACTTTATTGAATTTTCCCATATGAAAAATTCTATCCTTTAAGTTTTCCCATCTAGTCTGTAATAATTTTTAATTTTATTTGTGGTCAACTTAATATTTGAGCATATTGATAATATAGTGTGTTTTATTTCAGATTCCTTTGAGTGAGAGACAAATATAAGACAAAGCTTATGGTTCGTGTTTACAGAGTCTCAGCTCTGTAGGAAGGAGAACTGCATGCTTCCATATGTTGTTGATTTAGACATGATATCTACTAGGGACTTAAGTCACTATTTATCTGGAGATATGTGCTATCAACTTGAAGTTCCAGGTATAGCTGCTTGTGAGTTCATCAAATGACAATCACATGCTATTCAAGTCTCTTTATTTTTATAGTATGACAGGGTTTAATGTTTCATAAGAACTTCCCTGAATTAGAATTCTTTTTAGATCACCAAATGAAATAATATCTTTGCAGTTGTTCATACCCTGGATTTTTTTTTTTAAAAGATGAAATCATGAATGTCAATTGAAATTTTTCATTTAAAAAGCAAATGTTTCGTTCTCATTTTAGAGATTGTAAGTGGGCTTTAAAAAATATTGTAAGACTTCAAATGAAAAGTAATTTCATAAAAAGATAAGAAGGTTCTGTGCTGGAAACTTCAAAATTGGCATTCAAGGCTGATGTCTGTGTCTGTACCTAGCTTCAACAAGAAGAGGTGAGGACAAAAGCAAAAGCTATGAGAAGTCTTGAGAAAATCTTACATCCAAGTAAATAATAGGATGAGAGGACAGAAAATTTAATACTTTGAGGTCTTGAAGGGGAGAGAACTTTTCAACTGAGACTTGAAAAGAAAGGTTAAAAAAATAAAACATGCAGCAGAAGATAAGAGTATTGCCCTGAAAGTTTGGTACTAAATGAAGGATGATAGTGTGGAAAATGGAGAAGTGGTGACACAGCATGACACTTGGTGGAGAAGCCCCTGCAAAGCTTTTGGAAGTAAAGCAATTTCAAGCTTTGGCTCTTGGTAGAACAGGAAGCCAATATGTGTGATGTGGTGGCTGTGTTGAGCAAGAAGATAAGGCTTAAATCCTTGAGGAAATTCTCTGGAGCACTCATTGCAGGTGAATTCATCTCAGCCAGCTGCTTTAATATCTGCTATAATCTACACTTCTCGCTAATCAGCCTTTTCTAGCCCAGGGGACTATGTGTTTACAGAACACGTGTAGCCTCTTCAAGGTGAAAAGCAGGAAGCAGGGTGGGAGGTATGATCTAGCAATGAAGATGTGCTGCCTCAGCGTATGACAGAAGGCATCTAAAAAAACTGAAACCTTTCTCTGTTGTTTTCAGAAGCTTCCCCTATTGATCCCTCCTGTTTAGCAGCAGGTACCTATGCAGCTCTGTGAGAAGCCCCAATCAATAGCTCAGTGCAATAGACTGACAGTTATTTACTCATCAGCTCATTAGGGTGGGGAGAGTAGATTACCCTTCTCATAATTTCACTATTGACTGGCACAATGTATTATGGTTTTGTTGTTGTTTTAAAGTATCTCATAATGAAGATGCCTGAAGGGCGGGGTGAAAAACCACAACCTTTGATAATGAGAGATTCTTGTGAAAGCAAAAGAGATTCATTCATGGCAAGACAAAAAACTTCAGCCATGATGAAGCACAAACAGAAGAAGGGAGGAGCAGTGGCGGCTCAGCCCTGGGTAAAACGAAGTTTCTAGTTTGCATTAATGAGATGGACAGAACCAGAGCTGGCTGTGCCAGCCAGAATCCCTTGCTGTCGTCTGTGCTCACCCAGAGCTATCGGCTGAGGTGGGAAGAAGTGAATTTAGTTTGAAGTCAATGGTGGTGCAGCACTGACTATCAGACTTGTACCGACATGTGCCCTGGAAGGGCTCCAGCATGACAAAGGTACTTTAAAGAGTGTTACGAAGGAAATGTGTTACTTGTAGTCCCTGATGAGTTTAACAAACTGCTGGTGACTATAAAAAAAAAAAAGTGAACAAGACCATTTTCACTTTCCGGGAGCATCCCACTATTATGATCTCCCAAGAGTGGATTCCAGAAACTTTTCCTAGCTTTTGGATGAACATGCTTCAGTTTGAGTGAACTTGAAAGGCCCAAGAGTTGAAGAAATCCCAAATAAATTTAAAAAGGGGAGTATACAGTTTTACTTTAAAAGTTGAACAAGTTGGTAAATAATAGGGGACTTCTTCCTCTCTTTTCAAGCCTTTGAGACTCTGCAGCCTGTCTGGACAGTTTTGGTTTAGCTTTAAGTGAACACAAGTCATTTGGCCTCTAAAAGGGTAACAATAAAATTATTTGCCTGCGTTCTACCAGTTAATTGGAAAAAAAAAAACCACCTTCTGGAATTAAACTCTATTTCCATCATGCCATTTTTCACAGAAGCTGACAAATTATTATTGGAATTTTGTCACTCAGCCCATGTAGAGTTGGTGGAGGACTGGTAGATGTGCCTTCTGTGGGTGAACATGTCCTCCTCAATTGTCAAGTATAAGTGGTGGTGCAGCAGCATCACTTTCCTAGAAACAGTATGATTCCTTCATTAATTCATGATCTGAGAAGGAAAGTTCTTACATCAGCTTTGACCTCTCTAGTTCTGACCTACAGTTGTTAGCAAAGGAACAGAACTTAGTACAAGTAAAACTGATAATGTGACATTTCCAAGGCTACCAGCCAGTGAATTTTTTTTTCCAAGCATTGAGCTTGGTCTAAGCCAGATTAATGATCTATAAAGTTGGAACCCCTACCTGAAGAGTCTTGTTCACCTCCCTGGCACCCTTGTGATACAAAACATTTGAACAGGACTGCATCCAGGTAGAAGCCATGGGATTTATGCATGCGTTTACATGCTCCATGGAATAGGAGCCTCTGCTGAGCCAGCTTAAGCAGACTTATTAACCAGGGCTGCAGTTTTCTTGATTGCTTGCCAAGTTGCTGCTTTTTCAATCAGCTGTAGGGAGTGTTTTTATCGTTTTGTACCTTTGACATGAGGCATTAATATTTGAGACTGACTCTTCTTGATTTGGTATGATCTTGCATTTTTTAATTTGCTTTCTATATAACTCCTTTTGGGATAAGCAAGTACATTATCTTCTGGGGTGTGACTGGAATGCTGGATCCAGACACTTCTAAATCTTTTGTGAAGCAAAGCACTCCAAGAAGCTTAAAAACTAATTTATGAGAGCCATTCAGAAAAGGAAAAGTGTCAAGAGAAGTGTTCAGCCCTTGCATTGATTTTCTGTAGCTGCTTGTGTTCTGAACCGGTGTTTATATTCATTGCCTGAAAAACTGTCTCCTTTGCAACTCTCCTCCAAGGTTGTATTTTGTATTTTTGATTATAGGCTTATAAAATCTCTTTCTCTTCTGTTTTTTTCATTGCCAGGAAAGAACCAATTTTCCCATTGTAAGAACTAAATGCCACTAAGGTCTTTTTGTAAAGGCATTAACTGCAAGGTTTACTCTCTGGATATTGTGAAATATTGAGGTTGGCTGATTATTGCTTGTCTCAAATGTGATCTTCCCAAATTAGACAGTAAGCTACGTAAATGGGCAGGTTTGTTGCTCAAACACTTGAAACTGACCCAGCAAAAAGAAGCTGTCATTGGAAACTTTCCCATTAGTTTCAGTAGACCCTCATCAGGCCCCTGTAATAAAGCAGCAGTTCTGAAAGGTGGTACTTCAGGAGCAGGTGTAACTCATTAGTGGAGAACTGGCTGGCAAAGTTTAATAAATATAGTTAGTCCCTGACATATTTATACAACCACATCTGTAAAGCAGCATTGTTTCCATTCAGAGCCGTTGCATGCAGAATTATTGTCTATTGATGCACTATGTCCTTCTGATAGTTTAAAAAAAGTAATCCAAAGCTCTGTAGCTTCCCAAAGGGAGAATGTGGTGGCACGTTGTATTAGCAGACAGTTTTATTTTTCAGTAAAGTCAGTCCTGTGTCAGAATATGTGAGCTAGTGCTGAAAGCAGTAACGTGGCTATTACGAGGTTGCTGCTTTATAGTAATATTGCAAGCAGCTGTGGAATACTGGACTCAGCAAGGTCTGTAGTGATCAATTAGCACTGACAGATAAAGCATTATTTCCCAGACTTGCACAGCTCCCTGCGATGGTTAGAGCATGGCTGACGCTGCCTCCACTGCCGCTCTGCATAGCCTACCCCATTTCAATTAACTGAGAGGTAAAAGGCTGACAATTTTATTTTATACAAAGAGAGGCAGTGAGAACCTTCAAAATGCAGGCAACTTCAGGTTAAACATTGAGTCATACAAGGGGGCGAAGTTTACTCACTAATACTGAATTTAAATGGAGAGGGGGTTGGTTTTGCTGCTGAGGTGTGTGGCTATGGCTTCTGCTTGCTGGGCTTTCTAGTTTCATTGGGGCCCAGGGAAAACCACAGCATTGCAAGCTTTTCCATGGAATAAAATGCATGGAGAAGACTCTTACCAGAACACTGTGCTAATGAATGACTGTGTCTAACAGCTGAGTCTACCATTTCTACTTGTTCTTCTTTAACACTTTGAAATGCAAAACATTGCTCTTCCAAGAGCCCTTCAGGAGTGTCCTGATTGACACCACAGAATACAAGCCAAATTCTTGGACTAGTGGCATCTTAGCAGCAAAGCTGAGGAGGCACAATCACTGGTTAATAAATCATAAACCTATTTTGAGTGCTATGCTAATTATTCTTGCCAAGGCTTGTTTAAGGCAAACAGAGCTTGAGAAGTAAACAAAAGCAGTAAGCAGAGTTACATCTTTTGGAGAATACATGAAGGGAATGATTGAGAGCATGAGGTAAAGGAACAACTGCAGGGCTGACAGCAGCACGACTGTGTTTCTGTGTGGTTTGATCACCCTGTTGTACCTTGTTGATTTTTGAAAAACATTCTCTCTTCCTACTTTCCTTTTCTATTTTTTTTTTTTTTCTGTGCTCTCCTTCCCTCTTCCAACAATTAAATGGAAATCGATGCCTGGAGCTTGCCACTAAGCTGCTCTGCTTAGGAATGGTAACGTACACTGGTGAGGAAAGAAGCCATAAGCACAGCAGTCTTCAGCGGAAGAGCCCTGCCTGGTGGACAGAACGCTGGTCTCTGCCACTTTCTTACTGATCATCTTTACTCATTTTTCTTATTTAGTCTAGCATGACCTTTAGTTTAAATGAATATAGTGTAATACTTTCTAGGGGAAATGTCTTGTGAGCTTCTATTTGCTTCTATGTAGCAAATACAGTAGTTTCTCTGGGAAAGCTTCACAATTTAAGATCAACTTTGAGAGCATCAGACACTTCAATTTTTCATGGGTTCTTTATTGCTTTTCTGGATACAAATATGAGACAGAATGATTATATATGCTCTGGGGTAAAATAATAGAAAATGCCTGGAAAAATTAAATTAGCCAGATAATTACAGCCAGCTTGTCTGGAATGACACTGGATGCACACAATCATCTTAACATAGTCCTTTGGAGGAATATGTGGTACAATTGTTCCTGAGAAACTGGGCTAAGCTGTTGTGAACAAAAAGCAGCAGTGGGCCAGAGAAGAGTATTGCCCAAGAAGGGTTAACCTCTCACCAACAGCCAAGAGTGGGTTGCTTTTGCTGGATGCATTCACCTAAGTATGTAGGACCTGCGAGATCTGTTTGGAGGTGGAGTGAATTAAACTAAACATCTAAACCAAATGTTGCTGCTGCACTGCATGTCTATACTTGGACTAGCTGTGTAGTGGTAGCTCATGGGAACCTACAGCCATACACTCAACTCCACTGATGGCAATACCTGTCATGTTCAGTTTATGAGATGGAGTTCTGACCATGTGTTTTATCCCGGGATAAGGCATTTCTATGGCAAATGTGATCATATTCTTAAGAACCTTTGATAAATTCCTTTTCATAGGTTATTTCTGTCATTTTCCCTTAAATACCCTTATTTGAAATAGAAAGTGCTAATTTAGCACCAGCCATCTGGACAAATGAATTGGTCAAGCAGTTGGGTTTTCTATAACTTTTTCAAAAATCCTCTCTGTGAGGTGCTTCAAAGCATATAAACAACAAGCTGCGCTCCTTGTGGAGACCATATGAAAGGAAATATAAATACATGTACCCTTCCTTTTGCCATGGATGTACAAACCTAATGCTTGTAGGGTCAAAGTGCTTGAATTGTTCCCAATCTGCTGATCAAGTTGGAAGGAGTTAGTTCATTTCCATGCCTTTTGAAAGTGGTTGATAATCACATTCACTAGAGGTTCACAACTCTGTTGCACTTACCATTGTGTGCGGTCTCTACAGAAATTATTTCTATTAGCCTTTTAAAGTGAGAGGCAGACAAAGTTAGAGAGCATACTGATCAAATGGGCAACACTTGCTCCAATGTTTTTTCCATGAAGCAAATATTATTCCTTTATTATCATCTCTCAGCTTTAAAAAAAGAACTCAACTTTCCCAGCTGGCTCTCGATGTGTAGCTTCTCTTCTGGACTCTCAACAATTTAGATAAAAATTCTAGTGAGGTGCTGAGAATGGGATAGAGACAGCTCAGGGAAAAATGTTTTCACGGAATCACATTGGTTTAAATCAGGATTATTCTGAGTCCTTTGGATAAATACAGTCCAAAAAGAAGTTGTGTTGTAATGAAAATCCATTTGTCCTCGCATAACCTGGCATCAGTTTGTCTAAATAGATTTGAAGAAGCCAGCCCAAATGTGGAGGTCTTGGTATTGCTTTTAAGGTTGTCTTTTGAAAGCTGCTGAAACAGAATGAAGGCAAGGGGATCATTTGCCCGAGGTAGGACAAAAAACACAGAAGAGGGTTATAAGCAAAGTAAACTGATAAATAACTATTTTTAAAAAGGACAAGCTCATGCTTTGGAGGGCAGGGTACTCATGTTTAGAATGGCGGCGAGGAGTTGCAATGAATCTGCCACCTCTGTATCTTTTGCTTTCTACACAATATAGATGGGAGAGGCGCAGAGGCACTGGCTTACATGAAATTAAATGCTGTTTTTCCCTGTGCATCTGTTTCACAGGCAGAACTTGTATTCTGCATCTCTGCAGTGACCTGATGCTTCTGAAGTGCAGGTGACAGTGAGCACCACGAGAGGGCTTGTGAAAAACTTCAAGCCATGGCTTAATGTGAAGTTTCTTTTTTGTCTCTGTTGTAACTTCTGTAGGACGAAGAATAGTTTAGCTTAAGCAAATGTTAAAATGTAGGCCTTGAAGCATGACCCCTCTTGTGTTTGATGGTACAAAGGGAACAAAACCCAATTAATTTTGAAGCAGTTCTTGCTTGAGGCCACTGGACCTCCAACACTTTTGACTGATAAACATGAAGAGAATTAGATAAGCAGATAGTACGGCTACAGATTCATAGAATCATAGAGTGGTTAGAGTTGGACGGGACCTTAAAGATCATCTAGTTCCAACCCCTACAGGCAGTATGCATCTGTACCACCGTTAAGGCAGCTATAGAAAAACTCTGTTGAAAACTATAACTGTCCTAATTCCCTCAGCTCTTGAACAGCTTCAGAGCTCCAGGAATCCACCATCCAGGGAACTGTATTCCCCTGTGCTCTAAATGCACTCAGATACTGCTGGAGGATGTGTGTGTGTGTTTTCCAACAACGGGCCCCTTTCCCCTTTCACACCTCCCTTCATTCCTGGTGCAGATTTGTAATGATTTCCTCAGATGTACGATCTTCCTTTGCCCTGCTCTCTTCCCAACCAACTACGGTCAGTGACTGATTAGCCCAGAAACCATTGGCTTTTTTACTTACACAGCACAGTTTCCTTGGGTCCCAAACCTAACAGTGCTAGGAAAAAAAAAAAAAAAAAAACCTCTAGCTCTCCAAAACCATGATACTTTGATACATGTGGAGAGACTGGGGCTGAAAGGCAGATTGAAGTGCTGGCATTGAAGACTTTCTTTAGTTCATGTGTTTCTGAGATGGATGTAGGTCAGCACCTTACGACTTACTATTATCATTGATGCCTGCCAAGGGCAAAAACTTGCTTACTTCTTATTGCCCTCTTGGGAACAATTTTGAATTGAATCTTGCTGGTGCCAGCAATGCTGCTGGTTAACTGAAGGATAAGACTGAGCAGGAGTAGGATTTATTAACGGACAATTACTAGGATGTAAAAAGTAGGGCGATCTATTCCCATATCGTAAAATGAAGTGTTAGGTTTGGGAATTACAAGTGTTCAAGAGATTTTTTTATTTTTTTTTTTATGCAATTGGGAAGCAGTGTGTAAGTAAAGCTCACACTGAGCTCACTAGGGAAGGCAGGAGCTACCTGCACTCCTGAGTTCCAGCTTCCAAGTTTGTATCTCTGGGAAGAGAAGAGTGGGACTGGAAGAGGAACATGGACAAAGTATGAAAGTGTTAGCCCAGACTGAGACAGGTTATAAAGAAGGTAAGATGTCTCAAGGCCCTGTGCAATGTAGTATTTAAGAGGAAAGCTTATTAAACTTGCCTAATAGGTCAGTGACAAGGCACAATGGGGGCTTATTTCACTGTTGTTATTAAAGCAGTGAAAAGAAGGGAATAAAATCTTTACCAGCAAAGTATCCTAAACCACTTCAGTCTCACTAGGTGGACTTCATCTCTGACCCGTGAAACAATTGCAGCCCTTCACGCTTCCCCAAATCCCAGAATTGGCCTACAAAGAAACACTGTGTGTTCAGATCACAGTCCAAAAGTGGGGTCTTTCTCAACATCAAAGAGCCAGTAGGTTATATGTGCCTTTTGTTTTTTAACCTAGTAAGACCTTAAGTTTAAGATACTCAAGAGACCAAATTACAGAATGGAAGCAATGTGCATTCAGGAGCTAATAAAAAAATAATTAAACAGAATTTTTTATTTTTAATGTATCTGGCTTGAGTTCTTATGTGCAGATGTAAAAACTGTAGTATCAGGAAAACAACATCTTGCAAACACATTGAGGACTTGTCCTGCACCTATTCATGCAACTGGAGTCCTCAGCACAAGAGAAACGTGGACCTGTTGGAGCGAGTCCAGAGGAGGCCACAAAAATGATCAGAGGGCTGGAGCACCTCTGCTGTGAGGACAGGCCGAGAGAGTTGGGGTTGTTCAGTCTGCAGAAGAGAGTGTTCCAGGGAGACCTTATAGCAGATTTCCAGTACTTAAAGGGGCTATAAGAAAGATGGGGTCAGACTTTTTAATAGGGCCTGTTGTGCTAGGACATGGGTTAATGGCTTTAAATTAAAAGATGGTAGATTTAGACTAGATACAAGGAAGAAATGTTTTACGAGGGTGGTGAAACACTGGCACAGGTTGCCCAGTGAGGTTGTTGATGCCCCATCCCTGGAAACTTTCAGGGTCAGGTTGGACGGGGCTCTGAGCAACCTGATCTAGTTGAAGATGTCTCCTGTCATCGCAGAGGGGTTGGACTAGATGACCTTCAAAGATCCCTTCTAACCCAAACTGTTCTATGATTATATGACTCTATTTGATGCTGCTGTCTTGTTCCACAGGATTGCTTTTCATTCCTAAGAAACAAAAATAGTTTTCTGCTCCTTAGGACCAGAGAAAGAGTGATGAAAATGAGATAGAGGAGTTCGTAGCCTACCAGCCCTAGCCAAGAGAAATGTGTACAGAATTACTTACGTTGAAATGTCACTGCCTTTTTGTGCAGACCACATGACTAATCAACATGAGGTCATACCCAGCTGTGCATGAGCCAAGTGTCTTCATAGTTAAGTTTTTTTGCTGAAAGAATTTGGCTTGTTTCAGCAAAACATGAAAATAGATTGTTCTTATTGTAATCCACTCTGGTTCATACTAAAGGATTTGTTAGAAGAACCCACAGTGTTCCTTGCTGCTTTCAATGAGTGTACAAGCAAAGAAATTCGTCTCTTTCAGAAGGTACTTGAAAAGTTGCTGGCTTGACAGAGTTCACATGGCAAAGAAGCCAGAGGCATCTTCTTGCAGATGTTATAAATAATATAAATATAAACTTGTGATGCAATTATGGATTTATCTGTGGTCCTCAGAGAAGAAAAGCATGCTTAGTGGTCTTCCAGATTAGTTTATTCTTATACTGAGAGCAGAGGGAACTGGATTAGCAACCAATGGTGATCTACTCCAGAGCTCGGATAGGTGCAACTTGTGTGAATGCACAACCCTTTTATCTGTGGCATTGACAGCACAACTTGTCTCATGTTTTCACTGTCATTTAAATGCCAAATCCTTCTTCAGTTATGTAGAAATCTTGTTTGGTGCAATACAGATTACCAGGCTTCTGGGAAAAAAAATTGTATATTAATTGTGTTTAAAAGTGCTTCTGTCTACACTAGACTACTGTATAATTGTCTACTGTGGAGTTTCTCTGGTTTTCTTTGAAGCATACGTTTGTGGTTTTTGATTGAGACCCCATACAGGATTAGCTTGAATGTTTGTATAATAGGAGATGGCAATTGCTTTTCTTTTTTTTCAGACCAGAACAGTGGGTAGCTTTGTGATTAAATAGTTTATGCACTTTAATGGTACATAACAAAATCCAGAATTCAGGCTGCTTTGAAAAGCATCTGATCTTCATTCTGCTTTATAGGTGTTGCCACAAGAACTTTGGTAGGCTAAATGCCATAAAAGTGAGTTCAGACCCAATATTCAATTTATTCAATTTTCTTTGCTCCTACCTCTGCCCACTCATATTTTTGTATACCTTGGCTGCCTTCTTGTCTAATATGAACAAGATCTGTTTCTGTGCAATGTGGGATGTTTTTGTTGCTTCACATCCTTTCAGCTTTATGGAAATGCGGAGTTGGTGTCAGGTATAACACATCACAAAAAGGGCAATTATCTGCTGGACTTCCCTGTCCTTTTTTTCTTACTATTATTTTACCTGATTCTTTCTGTTCTTGAATGTATAGCTTCAAATATCGTCATGGCCAATAACCACAAAGGAACAAAAGTCTTGCTGCTCTTTCCTCTCTGTTGTAAATGACTGCGACACCAGTGGACGAAGAGCGCTGCAGAGTTTTAACACAGTGGTTATAAAAAGCATGCATGAGTATAGCAAATGCAGCCAGGTCATGACATTAAAGAATCTGGATAACACCGGCCCAGATCATTGAAGATACTTGTCTAGGAACATAAATCCTATCAGAGTGTGCAACTTTTTTTTTTTTTAAGGTTTCTTGAGAGAGAAACTTCTCGTTTAATGTGAGAGGTGATTCATATTCAAATAATGTCATGTAAAAATGTGTATTACTCATATTGTGACAGCATAAACTGATTTAAAAAAAAAAAAAAAAACACAAAACAAAACAAAAAAACACAAAAACCACCAAAAAAAAAACAACTTGTTAAATGGATTTTCCAGATCAAACATTACTTTTTGCATCTGAACTAGTAGAAAATCAATCACTGTAGCTGCCAGGGAAGATGTGATTTACAAATGTAGACTGCAGAGTGAGAGTGAAAGAAAACATGGCTTTAAACTATGCAAAGAGACATTTTGCTAGTGCAGCCTGCTTTGTCATGGGAGATGTAACCAAAAATCATGGCTCAAACCAAAACGAGGCGAAGCTGTCACAAGGGAAGTTATGGCAATAGACCTCAATATGGGAGGTCAGAAGGAACCCACCTTCTGTAGTGCTTTGTTTCTAGATTATCTCATGGACTGAAATCATGCAGACAGGTGCTTTTAAACATGCTGAATTATCTGTTATAAGTAATTAGATCTGGCGACTTCCTTGCCCTCAGATTGGAGAGCACAGCATGTGGTTTTGAGTTAGGTAAGGATGTGGCTCATACCAAGGTCATCCTTCCTTCCTAACACACTGCTGTCTCCAAACCATTTTTTATAGTTCTGAAACCGTTTCAATTACCAGCTTCTGTTGGGCTTGTTGCTTCATTAGGCTTCACGACCCATTGCTTGGGAGCAGTGCCCTGGATTGCATCCCTCAGAAAGCAAAACTTTCCCCAAGTTCTACTCATTCTCCTATGGAGTTCTCTTTTGTAATAACATTGCTGTTTCATTTTCTAAATCAAAGCACAAACTGCAGACGTTTTCCAAATTATAGAGTCAAGCATGTCAGAAAAAATCTTTGTTTTACAGGAGATAACCAGTAATCAACCCACTGTACAAAGTATACAGCAAACAGAACTAGCAGACAGCCAGCAGGTCAATCTTCCAGCTCCATCTGTTACCTTTTACTGTACACAATTGCAGTCCTCAGAGTTACTTGAAATGAAGAGCTCCTTTGAATGCAGCATGCTATGTGCTTTCCCCTATTCTTTGATATCAAACTAAAATTTTACAAATCATTAGTCCTTAGAGGATGTTTATTATCTTGAAAGCAAAAATCAGAAAGGCATTGTGCAGAAAATAGTGGACGTTTATGTACAGAAAGCCTCTCTTGTGTAAGTATTTTAGAATACTGAAATGCTTCAACCTGATAGACTGAAAAGTTTGTTAAAGATAAATAGCCCATGTGCTAGATGTTTCTGTCTACTGATGAACTTAATACATGCCAAGGGCTTCTGCAGTAGTTTATTTGCAACTGGAAAAGTTCATGGCATGAGTTTCTCCTCAGGGAAATTAGAGGGCCTTTCAGATTTCATATGGGATTTTTCTTTTTTAATTTTTTTCTAAAAGTACAGTTTTCGAAGAAAGTACCCACCAAAGTAATAATGAATAAATACTTACAGGCTCACTGACAGTAAGCACATAAAAAGCCAATGCTTAAAGGACAGACCTAATTTAAAGCAATGAGTATTAAGAGTTCTTTGGCAAAGGGCCAGATTTTCTAGCCCACTAAATTCACTTATGTCATTCAAAACTTAAATCGTCCATAAAGGATAGCACTGGAACTAGCTGTTCACTGTGCACGTTTCACAATTACCTCCTTTCTCCCTTATGCCAGGGCTGGGTTTGTGTGGAGCATGACTCTGACTATTCATTACTTTCTATTTTCTTGCCACATACAGATGGCAATTAACCTTGTGCCAAGCTCAAGAGGTGGAGGTATATTGAAGAGCACCACCTCTCTTCTACACCTAAATAAAATCTGAAATGAAGCGGCTAATCTTTCTCTCTTTGGCAGTTGGCTAGAGGTGCACAGCCTGGTGCCTCATGGGGACAGCTTTTCACAACAAAGGATGGGGAGAAAACGCAGGATAGGAATTGTAATCTGGATTTTTTTATTTTTTTTTTTTTTTTTACGATCATGCTCATTATATGCTTCACATATTTTGATGTCTGGCTGTTGTTTTGATGTCTAACATTTTATTGTGAATGGTTTGAACAGGCCAGCTTCTCACAACTGGAAAATATCACCATGTAGTACATCACAAGTGAGAGACCATTACACCAGTCATTACCTGAGTGTAATGTGAGGCTGCTTGAATATTATCTTTCTGCTGTTCCCTGACTAAGGAGAAGTCTTTTTAACCAGACTCGTGTGCACAATCAAAATGTTCTTGACACACTCCATGGCTGTTTTATGGATGTGATAGCTGAGACTTTGTAAAGTCTCCGAACACATGGAGGGATTTGAGCTGTATGGTATATCATCTTCTCCTTCCACCTGTTCATGCAACTGCATTCCATTTTATTTTAATTAAAACCTAGCAGGTGTTTCATTAGGGTTGATCCAAACAAGAATGCCAGTTTCTCAACTAAATAAAAACAAAGTAAACTGCAACATCTGGTGCTCCTATCACCTGGTCCAGAAGGTAGTATTTTTGTCCATAGCACAGACTACTTTGCTACATGTCTAGAAATTGGTGGATTGCAGAGATATTATTCATGACAGCTGGTTAATGCCTGATGACTAACTACCCAGAACCATTAACATAGCAGCTGAGTGTTCACCTCTCTGCTGAATAGCCCCGGCAAAGCTTGTAGACATACTGTTAGATCTGTTAAATCGCTCTTCATCACAAAACCAAATTCTTCCTTACATCATTATTAAGCCTGATCTGAGAAATAAATAATTTAGGAGACAGTGCTGGGCTTGCGAGGTCTGGAACTGCAGGCTTTGTGCCGATGCACAGCATTGCATGTGACGTGAGTGTAGTGAAGCACGTCGGGCCATCTGCTACACACGGCTGCCTTTTTTTTTCAACCAGCAGCACTTAAAATAGAAGAGCCAAATAAAGATGGTGCTATCAGACAGGGTCCTGGGTTGCTCTAGTACCTGCCTGGCTCTTAAGTAAAAGGGCTCAATGCCGCTGTGTTGCATGTGAACAAAAATCAAACAGTTGCTTTCAGTATCAGTTAGCCAGACAAGAAGGAATATGAATAAGCTAAGAACTTTGTGTTTGGTTTCCACGTGCGCATGCACTCTTTCATTTTAGGACAGCAAAATTACATAGTACAAGTTTTACAGACAGAAAAAGCATTTTCTACCTGCTGTAGTCACTAACAGCTGCTGAAAGATAATGGGGGTGGGATGTTTTTTAAGATCTTCCACAAAATGTATGGGAAGGCTGTTTAGTGGCTGCTTTTATTTAATATTTTGTAGGTTGGCTGTATTTTTTAAAGCATCCAGCAAAGTTGGGGGAAGCTTCAAGCAAGGCTAAGCATAATTTCAGACAGACTCATTTTCAACTGTCCGGTAATTTCTTTAACCAGGTATGCACTGGTGGTACCTAGCCGTAATAAGGATGTTTGCATATGAGACTACCCACTGGGATAGGTGAAGAAGAATTAGACCTAGAGATTTCTTATCTGAGGTGTGAAGCAAATCAGTGAATTATTTGATATTCAAATGTAACAAAAAGAACTCACAAAAGTTGTTCAGATTCCCACTGGATCTCTGTATGCTGGAACAGGACTCTGAAACATTAACTGAAGTTGAGTTATAAGTTTGATATCCCCTCTGCTGCTAGGGTTTTTATAATTCATGAACTCATGAAAACTCAGTTCAGATACAGCATCAAGTTCTCATTAAAGTTCTTCTGTTAACCTGGTTTTCTAGTATGATTACTCAAAGGTCAAGTGACTTCTTCAAGGTCAAGTAGAAAGCAGATTCTTTGCTCTGGCCTCTGTCCCAGAAGGCTGAGTTTAACACAGCAGTTATGTCAAGGGTACTTGCCAGATCTGTTGTTTTGGTGTTTTTTTTTTTCCCAAAATAAACAATAGCAAAACCCAGAGTACTGTGTCAGTACACCTATGGACAGACTCGCTACTACTCTTAATGACCACATACTAGGGTTAGTCATCCAGTAAAAAATTCTGCAGTTTTATCCTTTAATGCATTTGCCACAGTTTTAAAGCCCCTATATAAATTGTTTCAGAAGGAGGCATGGACTAAAAGAAATGGCTACCAATTTTCTTTGGTGTCTGATGCACAATAAAAGGCATCTGCCTGTACTCATCGGTAACTACAGCAGTCAAACTGATAGCCACACATAGCTGGGGAAGATTATTGATTGGATCTTCGGAGCCAGGTACTGCTAGCTGGTTGATTTTCACTTAGAGTGGGACTTTAGCATCTGGGTATTTTCAATTTTGAGTAAGTTTGGTTTCAAACCTGGTTTTGTTTTTGGGGGGCTTCATGGATCTGTTTTCTTTGTCATGATAGAATATGCTTTCAGAGATTTCTCCATTCCCAACGCTGCCTTCATTCAAGCAGTTTACATCCTACTCTTAATTCTGAGTAATTACAAGTAACTTCTAGATGTACTACACATTCCCGGTTTGAAAAAAATACATATTTTCCAGAAACCTGATCCCCTCCTTATTTTCATATTACACAGCTGCATAAATCTTTCTTTTCAACTAGCTGAGTTTCGCAAACTGGAGGCTTAGATCGAAAGCAGCTTGATAGAGTGGAAACCCAGGTTTATAGGACCTGAAAGGTGCTTTTCACTGGTTTTCGGACAGCAGTTGAAAGTGGTAAACAAACATAATTGAGATGGTGGTGACAATTTGTCATTTTCATCAACTTTGAAGAATTGTTTTGACACCAAAGTCACTTTTCCCTCTTATAAAATTCACTATATAAAGGACAAGTCCTAATACTTCATTACAAATCTGGACTTTTTGTGGTATTTCCATGAAAACCAAGGAGAGCAAAAAAATAATGAGGAATATTGTCAATTTACCATTCATGGAATAATATTTTCTTCACTTACAAAGGATGGATAGTGCTTTTTGCCAGTGTTTGGTGGTGTTCCCACTATTCCATTCAATGCCTAATTGTCAGCTTCTGGGATTTTGTAAGTGCAGCTTCTCTTTGCCTGCCAATTGGAGTGATTCCTACCTAGGTGAAGTTGATATGTATCTAATTTGACAAGAAGCATTAGAAAATTTCAGAATTAGAGACAAGTGCACAGTTTCTAGAGGCCTAGAATGTGGCAATACCAACAAACTGTAATTCTTCCACACAGTATTAAAGAATGATGTTTGATTTGTTTCCTAAAATGTGCCAGAAGGGTGTGAGTTGGACACTAAAATATTGGCTTTTAGGTACTAGAAATGTACACCCCGGTTGACAGAGTTTCAGCTCAAAGAGATTATATGCTTATGTGGTCTCTCCTGTTATGAAGAATGGGATGAAGAATTTCAGACAGATAGTCCTGTGCTGAACACAATAGCTCGGTCTTGGCTATAGTATGTGTTATAGAAGGACGAGCAGGTTTGATTTGAAGGCAATGAGATAGAGAATCAGTCGCTTTTCTTCATCATGTGTTTCAAAGGTTAATCACCAATTCATAGTTGAACATTCTGAAAAATGACTACGTGTTGTTTCATCTATTTCCGTCTGTACCAAATCATCGGGTATTGCAAGGTTTAGGTGACCTTGCAAAATATCTAAAACACAATCTTTATTTAATAATTGCATCCATTTCACCTTTGCCATCTCCACAAACAGTGAGACAAAAAGAAGAAGAAAAAAAAAGAACATTACTGCAGTATGTATTGTAGATATGTAAGGAAGTTTTTTTTCTAGAGTGTATTCCAACACTGACATTTGGATGTACTAAGACTGAACTGTGAATTGCTGCTGCTTCTTTTATATACATATGCATATCCATGAAAGTGGAGTCAAAGAGTGCCATTGTGATGTCCCAACTTTCCAAGGAAAGTATAATGGAAGGGATGGAAAGTAAAGAAGTTGCATCATAGTTAAATAAATACTCCGGTTTCCCTGGCAAAGAGAGAATTCATCCAAAGTTAGATGGTTTTACTTAGATGAGGATTCTTGCCACTTGTATGGGGAGCTCATGCTGGGATTTAGAAGAGATTTATAACCTGAAAGACACAAGTTCAATTTATTTCCAAGGATGGTCTCTCTTAATCTGTGTCTGCTCAGTGCTAAATAAAAAGGAACCTGTCAGAAATATCCAAATGAGAAAAAAAATATTCGTACTACTTGAAGCACTATTCTGGTAGTAAGGGCTAAATTAAAGGGACAGAGGCTGAGCCGTTTTAGTATTCATAGTGTTTAGGGTTGCTTGGGTCTTGTACATGATGTCTTTTCTTTTGTCTTCGTGGCTTTATTTATCCTGTTTTTTTAAAACCTTTGAGCATTTTAAGATGTCTTTCTCCTAAAGTTGGTTACCCACTTGTGCATGTGATGCTATACAATGAAGAAAGTGAAATATGGCTTCATTTAATTTCAGACTGAGGACTTTAGCTTCAGTGTCTTTAACTGGAGACTGACTTGAGCAAGACATAGTATACTGTAAAATAATATTCTAAGTGTAAGACCAGTAATTATAATACCTGGAAGCCAATATGAAGCATGAGGTGGGGGTTTTAATGGTACAGAAGTGAAAACCCCCCTCCCCATTTACATGACTAGATGACAGCAGATTGAAATTCTGTTCATTAACGACTGCAGTACTTCTTAAAATGCTCAGCATACACCTAAGAAAACAACATACATACTGGAAAGTGGCGAGCTGCAGCTACTTGGATTCAGAGCAAGGTTATCAGAGCAGAGAGACTGAGCCAAGACAGCCCTACTGAGAGAAGAACGAGGATTAGATTTTCATCAAAGTAAACAGAGAGATAGCTAAGCTGTAGTTCTACAATAGAGCTGTTCTTGGCGGATCCTGTGCACACAGTGTTTCATAAGTGGGGTAGATGATTTTTCGCTGGTTGAAATGTAGCTTTTTGGGGGGATGGGGAGGGGGTTGTTCTAATGGTAATGTTCAAGTGAAAGGAGAAACACCATGAATGGCTGGTTGTTCTCACAATTCAGACCTTGCAGCCAAGATTTTTAAAAAATGATCAAAATACAAAGACTTCCAGGCATATCCTTGGTTTTTTGCTGTGTTTTTCAGTCTTCAAGCTTTGTTTCAATTTTTCCTTCTTCCAGGATGAGCGATTCCCCTTTTTTATTCTTAGGTTATATTTGAGGTATATGCAGCTTAACTAAAAAGTCTGGAGTACTAAATAAGAGGTAAGGGGAACTGAGTTCCTCAGGTTTAACATCATCTGTTACAAACCTTTCCCAGTCATACTAGTTCAGTGCAAGAGAGGGGCTCACACAGTGTGTGTACATGGCACCTGGCCCTACGCTGCCCTTGAACCTTGAAATAGCACTAACAGAGTGAGTGCAAACCCTGATTCCTGACACTGGAGAGAATTCTGCTCTTTTGCAGGCACTCCTTTTTTTTTTTTTTTTTTTTAAATATTTCTTCAGCTTATGCTGGAAAAGAAAAAAGCCTGAGCAGAATTTATGGATGTTTGGCATGCAGATGTTAGTCAGATTACTTGACATTGTAATGAAAGCCAGCTGTCTGGGGTGTGGTTGCCCTCTACCAGCTGGGACCAGATGTGGTCAGTGCTGTTGAACCTCCCTATTGACTGCCTGAAGCAAAAAACTTGGTGCATTTGGAGGCATAAGGGGAAGTGGATTAAAAAATAGCATTAGTGTGCAGAATAGGAATCAAATTCAGGATTGCATTATTCCCTTTTCTGCATATTACCTCTGGCTTGCTGAGAAGCAGGAGACTACATGCAAACCCTTTCCATGACTAAGCCTGCGGGCAAGAGCTAGGTCATGTGCTGGAGCCAGTACAGAGCTTCTGCAAGTCTTTTGAGACCAGATGGTGGAATTTCTCTTGTCGAAGAAGCACAAAAGACTTCCATAGTTTCAAGGATAATGCATTTGGGACAGCTCAATCCGCTGGGATCCACAGAGCTGCATTGTACTGAATAAAATAATGTAAATATTCCTGGAGGCAGAAGCATTATCCCAAGGAGCCTTATGAAAGAGTTGGGACTTTCACAGACGTAGTAGTAGACTATTATGTAAATTACTACTTTGTTTGACAACTGAATGGTATTAAAACTGTCTGGAAGTTTATTGCTTGGAGCAGAGAGATCCTAAGAGCTACACTTGACATCATTTAAATTACAATGATGCTGTGTGGTAGGTAAAATAACTGTCTTTGTTCAGAAAGGTGTGTGCTCCTCTGGTTACCTCCTCTCTCCCTGCAATTATTTCAAACCCAGGCAAGATCTTTTCCCATAAAATTCAGTATTGAGCAGACAGGGGAGTATTAGAGAATTTTCAAAGGAACTTGGTTACAACACGAACAGCCTCCATGAAGAGCTATGTGGCAGCCAGCTTTACCTGCCTCTAGAGAAAACTTAAAACTGTGCTCCGTGAGCGGTATCATATGGAAGAAGCATGTTAATGAAGTCTGTTAACTGAACCTCAGCAGGAGGAGAGCTCTGCCAAAGCCAGGCAGTATTGCACTGGGTCCTTGTCCCCATGTGCCTGCAGGGAGAAGGCGAAGAGCTCCTGGGAATTTGGCATGCTTGTCTTTTCCTGCAGCAGGTCTCCATGCTATAGCTCTGGAACAGCAAGTGGAGGATCAGACTGAGGTATCCCACTTATCAGCTCCCTTCTTGGGAGTGGGGACAACTTGTAGACAGCTCTGATATTTTCCTATCGAGCATCCTAGCATTAAAAATGAGTCACTTGATTGCAGAATGGTACAGCCCCCGCAAGGGCGGCCTCATGTCAGATCAGGAGGATGCTTTTTCTTCCTAACTCATGTTAAAGAAATTTGAACCAGTCACATCCTCACCTGGACCTTAGAAATCATGCAGTTCCTGGAGCCTCTAGAAACTGCCTGGCTCTGCATTTTCCTCACACCGCATTAATCTCTCTTACACCGAACTGATGATAAATCAGTGCAATTATCAGGTCTAGGACCCTGGGGACACCTTCCCAGGCTAGGAAAGGTGGTGCAAGATGTTTGGTATGCGGATAGGAAGAGAAAGAGGGTCTGTGGGTTAGCTTTTGCTGTTATGTTTCCACTGTGCAAGCTCTATCCCTCTAAAAGACCTCAGAGCTGGGCCTTGGGACCTTGTGGTCAGCTCTTTACCCCAGAAGATTTCAGTCTCTGTTGGCACAGGCTTTGTGCCAGATTACAGTTTCTGAGCTTTGCAGCGGGAGCGTTATAGTTTGTTTTCAGAACACCAGCGCTGGTACGTAATGCATAGTTAAGGTTACCTTCAGCTAGGAGAGGCTGACAGAGGCAACGGTAGTGAAAAATGAGTGACCTGGAAACGCTGCCCTTGATCGTTC
The DNA here is from genome assembly GCF_965231255.1 of Vanellus vanellus. Classification (NCBI taxonomy): domain Eukaryota; kingdom Metazoa; phylum Chordata; class Aves; order Charadriiformes; family Charadriidae; genus Vanellus; species Vanellus vanellus. Next base: position 9,905,017 of record NC_138921.1, read on the forward strand.
AATATGGAAACGAGAGCTCTGACCTTGAGTACCAGAAACAGTTGTATCCGCACATACAGCGTGGGGATGATGAGAGAAGATTTAGAGGGAAGCTTGGGGTGCACACAGTAACTGCTGAAGGAAAATGTAGATCAGATTCATGATTCAGTGCGAGTGCCTATCAAAATCTTCAAAAGCACACAACAAACGCAGCAATTTCCTGGTTCTTTTAGTGGCTGCCCAGACTGTGCCATGTCTCCATGTGTTAGCAAACAGGAAGTTCAAAGGCAGCATTCAAAGCAGTCTTCTGTCAAAACTCAGAGGCAAAAAGTAAGATCCTGTCCTATTCCCATAGGTGCTTTTGCAGTCATCTTGCTGGCCCGTAGCTTGCTTTTTCTCTTCTCTCTACAGAAAGAGCAGCAAAGAAAGAATGTGTTGCATCCGCGAAGGCTGTAGAAGGCTCAAGTCTAGTGCGTGAATACAACTTGATGCGAGGAAGCTGGGTTTTCTCAGGAGTCCAGTTACAGTGCTGCTGTGGGAAGCACTGAGATCGGGTTCTTGCTTGCTTCCCACCCGAGAAGTTATGTGACTAGCAGGCCCAAAGGGGAAACTAAGCAGCTATTTTCTTGGAAATAGCTTTATTTAAACCTCATATCTTTTGCAGAGTGCCCCAGAAACATGCAATCTTGCAACCGGGGACTGTATGAAATATTCAGTCTTTGCATTTTCCTGCAGTTTTTCCTGCTTGCTTGGCATACGGAAGCACTAGATATGCTTGCCAATAAAGAAATCCCCTGGAAGAAATCATTTAACAAGGGATGAAAATGTGATAAATGTTTTATAATCAAGGTCCCATAAGCAAATGTGAGTGTGAGGCAGCTCTTATCCATCTGAGTAGGAACTGGCTGGAAGTTTTAATAGTCACTTGGCACTGGATTTCTCTGGATTTTGATGTGAACAGACTTCTTCTAGCAGGCTCATTTTTATAGGCATTCATCTCTGCTGCAGCTGTTTCTGCTATAATTTATACAGATGCTATTATTCATAAGCAGTCCTGTCCCAAATACTTTTGATGTTAAAATCTTTTTGTTGTTGTTGTATTCCAAATCAAAGGATCTATTTCTGCAAAGTATAGGTAATTCATGCAGTTTCACTTATCTGCGTGCTGATGCTAAGGAGTCTCATCTAATTAAAAAGCTGTTATCAAAAGTCTCTTCACCCCACAGACAGCAGATAAAGTTGGTTTACCAGATTCGTTTCTAAACTGAGGGCTAATGAATATGATTTTACTGATGAGGGATTTCTGTATGATTCCCCATGTGAACTGCACGTATAAGCTAATGGAGAACTAGCTGAGCTTGCAGTGACAGTCAAGTCATTTTTCATACTGGGGCAAGCCAGTATCTTTGAAATCAAATTGTTACTCTCTATTAATTACTGCAACGTATTTATCTGAAACGTAATAACTGGAGTGACAGGGCTTATTAACAGCGAGGCACTTGTAAGTACAGTGGAAAGATCATAAATGAGAATTGTGAGGAGCACTAATGAGAGACAGGGGGATATTCAGTTCGGTGCAGCAAGGGCTTCAGTGGCTGGGTACCTGGCTGCTGATACTAACATCTGGCAGCAGCTGTAGCACCTCACAGTGCATCTGTGGAGGCCTCATGCCAGTGATAGATCAAGGAGGCTACCCCACCACCAACTTTAAATTTGCCTTCTCATCTAAGGATGCTCAGGGCAGGACTGATGAAGACATTTTCCTCCTTACAGAAAAGAAAAATATTTAAGCAGCCACGTAGCAGCTGATGAAGGTTTTATGTGCCAGTATGTGTGCAGAGTTGTGCTCATGTTCAGAGATGGGTTGCAGGGAGAATGTGTTGCCTACAGAGATGTGATAGACATATTGCTTTGACGTTAGGGGAATGATCAAACTGCTTTTATGTTACAATAGCTAGATGAAAACTTGGCTTGGGATATAACATGAACAGAAATTGGAGACTTGATTTTTTCACCAGAAGAAAATTTAGGCCAGTAAAAAGACATTTTCTTCCAAATACTTGGAAGAGCAGACCCTTCAGCCAGGCCTAGTAGTCTTACTGTCCTTCTAGGAAAGGCTTCCCTTTTGGAAAGCGTTAAGTTTTGGGGGGGGACAGGGACAGACGGACTCTCCATAGTGCTTCCTAATCTTGCAGATCCACCTAAATCTAATCATCTAACCCACCTCCTTTATTTTCTAATCAGAAAATCAGCATGGTCACAACTTCTTAATCTGCTCCTTATTTACTTCCCCTGGCTAATGTCCACAGAAATTGTTACTGCTGTTGAAAAGTCAGCAGACTTATCTGAACCAGGGTTTGTTCCCTGACTACCGCTGTTAAATTTCTTGGATGAAGGAAGAAAAAAAATTATTCTCTCTCTCAGCAGTTAAATGCTGCACTGCATGGCTCTTCAGTCAGGTCACAGAGACCAGAATAAGTTTTCAAAAACCAGATGGTTACAAACCTCTGTAAAATCTGCACGTGTTCAAATGTCAAAGGCGGCACCTTTTTGAAAAGTCAAGTTAATTAATACCTGTGATTTTCTAGGAAATTAAATGCAGGAAGCATTCCCTTATACCTTGCTCCTGACTGGATGGCTGGAACTACAGTAATTGCCTTGTATCAGGAATGTCATTTTTCATTTCTAACAGGTCTTGTTTAACCAGACAGGTTCTTAAATTACTGTTCATTGTCTGCTGTGTAGTGAAGCAAACCTTTCAGTACGTTTTTTCATACGTGGAAGCATGAATTCAGAAGGTAGCCAACACGTACTTTGCAGAGGCACATGCTGTGCAAAGCTCTTGCAGGCTGTGTAGCTCCATCAAAGGATTGTTGTCTAGCGCTAGTGGGCTGCTGTTTGTCTTTCTGACTGATCTCAGCAAAAAGAAGAACATGAAAACCATCCCACTGTTTGACAGACTTCAAAGATGTTTGAGGTTCTGTTTTGACCCATTGTTTGGGTCCACGAATAATTTTGTGATTGGGTAAAGGGGGGAGAAATCACTAATATTCACCTTATGCTCTTGATTAAATCTCTAGGGCATTAGGGGTTTTGTTTTTATTTTTGTTTTGGTGGGGGGTTTTTCTCCCCCAGAACCAGGATCATTCAGCTGTTACTAACTAGTAAAGGATATTTTTCAGGGACCCACAATTATCAGGAAACAAAACCAGAGAGATTGCAGAAACAATGCAACAAACCCAATTCTAAGGCCAGTATAATCCCTTAGCCATGATGGGAGTTGCTTTTTCCTGAAATGTAATTCTTAAATTTCTATTTCAGCTGAACCCAGCACTAACCAAATGTCCAGTTGGACCCAGCCGTAGGCATATGGGACCTAGCTTTAGGGATATGGGATTTTTATGGCACTTTAAATGAGGTGTGGGCTGGTCTCCCTGAAGAAAATTTTTTTTTTTTCCCCTCTTTGTAATCTGAATAAATCGAGTACATTTCCCTGTACATACTTTTTATTAATCGTCCTTCCTTAATCTTATGTTCTTCGTATCCTGTGAATAGTTTGTAGACCATGTATGTTTTTCTTTGCCATCAGTGATGTAAGCTCTGCTGCATAGTTCATACATTTAAAACTCCTTAATCGGTGTGCAAAAAATGTCCCCTTACTCCCTGCATGTGTTCCATGCAAGTAAGGTTGGGGGGTTTATTATTATTAAAGTTTAACATAATTCTCATGAAAATTTAAAAATATGCAGATGATTAGTGCGTGACAGATTTTCATCAAATATGCTTTATTCATTTACAGATGTTTAAAGGAATGATGTGCTAAGAGCACTGAACTGATTCAATCCAGCGCTAAGCCCTCTGACAACAATGTGAATGTATAATTCTTGTGGTGAGAGCTCAGCAGAAAAGTCTTTCCATTAATATCTGGTCCCTGGCATCAGTGGGGCTTAAGAAATAGGAAACTGGCACACTTATTCACCACCTAAATTTTTAAACAGCAAACATTTTTAAAGCACTTGCTAAAATATTTAAGCCAAGCAAATAACAAGTAGATGATGGATGACAGGGAGAATAAATGCCTTGATTTATTGAAGAAAAGGGAATATAAGAACTTGGTGTGAAGAAGTTTATAGTTAAACTGACTGGTGATAATTCTGTAATTGAATTGTTCATACCAGGTTACTGAATTTGACAATCTTTAAAGGAGTTCCAGCCCAAGGTTGTAATCTGAGCCATCTAGCCCTTGCAAATGTCCTTCACCAGCTGAGATTAATCTAGAAAGGTTTACAGAGCTGTCAGCATGTTCATCCAAAATCAGCTTCTTGGCAGGAATGGATTAAGAAGAGACTTTAACATGCTAGCTCTGCATCCTACCATCTCCTTCATTTTCTGCTGGGAATGGGGGAGAAAAGTCAGGTTTCAAGCTTGTGAACTGTCAGATCCCAAGTTCTCTGTCAAAATGAGTTCAGAACCTGTATTTCTGATTTAAAACTCTTCATTCACATCTTTTTTCCTCCACCTTTCCTTTTTTTTTACAAGAAGGAATCATCAGGCGTCTGTCCTTACCCAGAAAGGATAGGAAGGAAAGAAAGAAATAGCAGATATACAGCTCTCATAAGCAGTCACTGTTTCTTGGCATTTATGGGCTGCATCATTTTAACAGTTGGATATATGTTCCTTATTTGAAGTTGATCTCTTAACATGGCGCTTGTTCAGTGACTTTTATGAAGCTCAGATTTTAGACATCTGTGCATGTTTTGAACAAAAGGTGGAAATTATTAAGCTACATCAGTCCTCCTTGGAAGTTTCTGAGCTTCCTAACTCTAAGTTTGTTTTCATTTCTGAGCAATAGCTCCAAGGCTGTGTTGGTGGAGGATGCTGCAGCTCTTCTGAAGGCAGTGTGAAGGAAGCAAGTTACCCTGATTTCCCGGCTTGTTTCTTATCCCATGCAGGCTAAACCGAAAGATACACTGGTGCTTTCCCTGCCAGCAGTAGAGCTACTTTATAATGAGTTTTGCTCTCCTTTCACCGTGCAACCCTGGTGCTCGCTGTGAGCACAGCATAGGAATTCATTGCATCTGTGGCAGGGACTAGAAACCAGAGCAAGACACAAATCTGAAACACTTTACCAACTTAACTTTCCTTTTATATTTCTCTTTGTAGCTGGGATGAGCTAGCAGATGCTAAGATAACCAAGTGCATTGAATTCTTCTGGGAGGGAAGGGTGTATCTGTTTGTCTGGAACCCTGAGGAACAGTTGGCTGGCTGACTCCAAGCAACACTGAAACAGGTAGATTTAGCCTAATCTTTACTATTTAGTATCACATTGCAGCTCATGAAAAGGAGGTTTTAGTGAGTTTGGGAATAATCCAGCAAAATTCAGGTTGGTTCTTTATGCTGCAATGTCAAGCTGTGCTTGGAATAGGTCGTAAGGCTGGTGGCAAGTTAGCGATACTCCAGGATCCAACCACAGACCTAGGTCAGATGAACTGTGGAGGAACTGGAAGACGATGGAAATTTTACTTCAATGATTTGGAAATAATCAGGGAGATGACTCGATATTTTTGTGACAGCAACTGTAACATCATATGCTTACTTGAACATTCGCATAATGGTGAGGGGGCTTTTTGCCTTGTGACCTTAGTTAGTCGTATATGTGTTGGAGGAGAGGATAAATCAGATATAACATGGTATTTCTTAGGCTGTGAGCCAGCAGTTTTGTTTCTAATTGGCAAATTATATTGCCACGTGTTCACTTTAGGTACTTAGAAAAATATCACTATCAGAGTTATGATCAGTCCTTTCACAACGAGACGCAGAAGTCGCCGTGTTCATTGCCGATTTCCCCATAAGACACGTCTCCAGGAAACCAGCAAATGGAGGAGCTCACAAAGCAAGAGCTTTAAGAGTTGTAATACTTACCAGTTGTCGACCCTGAATATCACTGGGTCGTCTTTTTAAGTGCATGGCTGCACTAACCTTGCTGTGTCAGGAAGCTCTCTGTCCAATCCCATAATGCATAAAGATGTCCTGGCAGGAGAAAGGCAATAGAGTTTCTTTGCTGAACTCCAAGTGCAGCCTGTCATTATTTATTAAAGAGCAAGTAGCTGAAAATTCAACTGTTCTTGACACTTCAACCTCTCCCAGCCTTATTTGTGTCTGTCGTAAACAGTCATTTGCAGAGAAAGACATCGCCAGTCACTTCTGAGGGACCTGAAATAATATCATTTTTCTTATTTAGGAAGGGCAAATCTTTTCATTCCTGTTTAAAAGGTGGGACAATGTAGTCAATTCCCCTAATGCTTGCGGGTCTCATTTCAACATGCCTGAAAAGGGAGAGTCCCAGCAGAAATCTCGGGAGCAAGCTGTAATTAATTGAAGCAAGCAGATGGCTCCAACTTCTTGTGCCTTAGTAATGTGACAGCATCTCAGGGAGGAGCTGTGACAGCATAGGACGCTTGTAGGAGAGGGGGTGGGATGAGGGCTCTCGGTGTGCGTCTGCAGCAGGCTCGAGCAGCGTCTTTATTCAGGCAAATGTTATCTCCCCACTCATTGAATTATCTGCCTCCAATGGCCTTGGATAAGCGACAACAGTAAGGGAAGGAGAAAGAGGTGAACCAAGATTTACATTTATACTCAAGAAAGCATAGGATAAGTTGCAAAGTTTGAATGTCAAGCCATTTAGCTGGTCTTAATTGGCTCTGTGGGTGGTTGCTCTCAATTTGGAAGAGGAATGCCTTTTCTGAATAAATCTCTCTTCTAAATAGATTAAGCAAATTCAATTAAAAAAATGAAAATATTGTTAGATGAGCGCAATCACATATGGAATCAGTATCCGAAGTAACTTGTGGCATAAATACAACCTTACAAGGGGAACAAGCAGTTTTGTTTCTCTTGTGTTTCACATAGTCTAATTTAGTATACATATTCCTGATGTTAAAAGCCAAATTCTTGGTTTGATTTTGTTTACTCATAAATGAGTTTGTCTGAAGTGTTTCTCATCCTCTGAGAATTTTCCAGATCTTAAAATTGTCATGAAAAAAATCAGAATTTTCTTATTTTTTCAAACAAGCAAAATTAAGAGGGTAAGAGGAAGTTTGAGTCAACTAAGACATGTCTATTTTTCATCTCTTAGTATAAATTTAATTCTTATTTACAGAAGTAATTTATATTTACTTTTTAAATATAAAACCAGAAGATTTTCCATAACTTTGAAAGACTAAAATAGCAATACCACGCACTTCCTCGTTACAAATGTGGTCTCTAAACAGTTATTTTTTTCATAAAATTAAGCCAGAAAGTTGCCAGTAAGTTTCACTCGCGTGCCTGAAGTGAAGTAGATAAAGCAGTGAATTGCTAAGCAGGCGTTTGTGCTTTAGTTGACCATCTGAACCTCTCAGCTTCCTTACTATGATACATTAATATTTATTTGTGAAACACTGCATGATTCCCCATGTGAAACACCTTTCACAAGCAGTCTCCTTTGAGACTAGAATGAGGCTAGAAATCACAGCAAAATCCCTCGGTGTTATGGCTCTTGAAATAGCATCCTGCTTGAAGTGAATGTCACAAATACTACACAAAAAAAAAAAAAAACTATTGGAAAAAAAAAAATACTTTTAAGCTACGTGGTTTGATCAGTGAAAGTATGACATCAAACGGTGCCTTATCCGAAGGGTCTGTTTGGTATTTAAGTCAGGGATAGCACTGAGGTTTTGAGCATAGAAATTCAAGAGTGTCTTTTCTTTAGGAGACTCCTTAAGGATACATAAAGTGTGGCAGATGGAGAAAGTTGCTGAATCTTGGATAAATTACTGAGACATTGCATAGTTGCTGTAAATATTGTAGGACCTCGTGACAGCCAGAGGAGATGAAAAAAGACATCAACGCAAGTATTTGTAAACCTCCAGCTTTTAAGAAGGAAGGAATATCTATCTGCTTACAGTTTTGGGTCCTTAGACCAGAGCCCCCTAAGGAGAGTCATGGTGAAATAGATCTACCCACACAGTATCAGCATCGAGAGAAGGACCCTACAGCGTTTCATTATGTACAACATTATTTGCTGGTGGTTCAGGTTCATCCAAGCCGTTTCCCAGGTGTCGTAGGTACTATGCCGTAAGTATTTACTTCTGAGGGAAAATCAGACTCTGGCCTGACTTTTATAACTGCAGGTGACAGTGATGGTTCAGTTTTCATTTTAGTTGTGTCCTCTGTTTCTTCCTTTTGTTTGTACATATCAAATTTGTGACAAAGCTTAAAGCCAGTTTCTCACTAGTATTCTGAATCCATAATTAGGACAGACTTGATTATTATTTTTTTAAGATCTCTATGCATAGCAATCAGTTGAATTTTCTTTAAATGCTTATACTCCGTTTAACCTCACAAGTTAAGCAGATTGTATTACTTATCTTAATTATTTATTGCTTATTATTTTATTATTCTCTTTAGATACTCTAAATTTTGAGATGCCAGCTTTTTTTTCTGCAGTTTCTGTTTGTGAGGACAAGTTGTCATATGTAAAGACGCTCTGCTGAGCAGCTCCTTATTCTGGATGGTTTTGTACAGCTTTCACTCAGGTAAACTCCCTGAAGGATCAGGCCTCCTGTTCTGAGGATGCTGATAATTCCAGCTGAGGTCTTCCATCAGAACAACTTCTGAGTTCAGCATATGCGTTACTGATGCAGCCAAAACCAGTTCCCTGCTACTGCTAAATTAATACTCACCTCTTCTCTTCTGACTCCAGAAGAGATGGCTGGATGAACCTTATATATGTCCCTTGGTGCAAATATTTTCCAACTTTCTTTCTTCTAAGTATTTTCTCTTTTTGTACGCGCATACACTTTTTAAGGAAAACTTTGGTTACGTGCCAACAAACTCTTTTGCTGCTTTTTCTTTGTTCTCCTTTTAAATTGCCTCACAGCAGTTCCTTTTCATTCACATGTGTTTATCAATTTTTAACAATTTCCAATTACCATATTCATTTCTAAAATTGGCAGAAATAATGTTGCTGATAGAAGCATTATATTTACAGTTACAAAACATGGTATCTCAAGGCATAAGAAATTACCTGAAATCATGGAAAACTTGACCCATGTATACTTTTCCTTTCAAACTGTCCTTTAATTTTAAAAAGGGCAAACCAGTTGGAACAATAATTAGCAGAACAAACACTACTGTCCTCAGAGGAGACCTTGTCTGCCAAACTACTGACTCGAGAATGGTTACAGCTGAGTTACAGCCCAGACCTCCTTCCTGCTCTGGAAAACACACCTGACTTAGACTGGAAAATGCTGACAGACCCTGAACTTTATCTGTGCGGGTGGGTGTCATGCCGTAATAAAGCACACCTCAGTCAAACACATAAAAACAGGTTTTAATTCAGAATCCAATGCTTAACTCTGCATCATCAATCTTCCTTCTCTATATTAATTGCACCAAAATACATACTGTTTGCATCTGTTAATACTCCAGAGCCTGTTTGACAACTGAATGCAGCTGAAAGCTCTTAATTCTTGACTTGTATTTTAGGTTTTTGGGGGGTTGAGCTTTTTTTTTTTTTTTTTTTTAGCACAAGCCAGTTAACACAGCAAAGCTGGATGCTAGAAGTCGGCCTGTCCTCCACTGAAGTTTGCTCAAAACAGAAGACCAATTGGGAAGGGCAGGCCTGACTCAAGAGCTTGTTAAATAGAATTTGAGTGGATTCACAATTATTTGAGGCTGATGTCTATTAAAAAAGTACCCTCAGTGAGTATTTAGGAAACACTAGTTTTCAGTAAACAAGGAAATTGGAAATATTATACAGATGCTTATGAATGGGAATTCAGCTGTGTCAGAATTAGTCAAATTCATCCCTGCTGTGTAATGCCTAATATTTTACAAAATAATAAGGTCTCTGGACCCTTCTAAATGAGAGATTGGTTGTGCAGAACACTGCAGATCTCCAAATTTTACTAGAGGAGTGCTGATTTACATCAGCTGGGAATCTAGTCCTTTTGCAATCAAGAAAAGGGGAGGATGATAGGTGGGAAAGTATGCAACGATGGTAGGGCTGAAGGTTCAGATCTGATCACAAAGCCGAGCAGCGAATCCTCTCGTTGGCCCAAAGCCAACCTTCACATGGGCCTCCAGGTACCTTCATCCCGACCGATACGTGCAAGGTCACTCAGAAATTGCAAAGTTGTTAGCGCTGCGGATGCTGACAGTGTAGTTCTGCTCTGTCCTCTTGTACCTTCTGCTCTCTTCTAAGCAACGCTTGTCAAACAGCCCAGATTTTGCTAAGATCGCAGGGCTTCGCGTCTCAGCCTTCTGTGCTTCTCCGTTAGCTGGCTTGGTGTTGCTGCAGCTGTGACGGAGACAGGACTGTCTCCTGAGAGTTGGACTGGGAGCGATGCTGTAGGTCACCCCAGGGTGGGAGTTTAGGAAGTGTCAGCTGGGGAAAGAGAGGAATAAGCTGAAGACACAGCTGGAGAGAGGATTTGTCTGGCACAGCCGCTGTTGTAGCCGATTTCTGTGCTTCCTCTGGCATATGTAGAAACCCTTTGCACAATTGGAAAGCACAGAAAGGGCTCTGTCGCAACATTTCCATAAAACAGGGGGTTTCCATAAAAATGGTCTGGCAGCTCTGCACATCAGGGAAGGTTTTCTCAGCTGTTAAATTCCTTAGTTTCCCTTACAGTTAGTTCCCTTGCAGCTGAATTCAATGGGAAAACCAGCTGCTCTCCCTGTCTTTGGAGGTTCTTGTGCTTCACCTGATGTTAAATCATAACACTGATTTTTAGACTGAAACACTGCAGCCTTCAGAAGAGAAGTGCTCTCTGGCCACTGGGGGAGGCAGGACACCCAGCTGGATGGAGCCATGGTGCAACACAGGTCAGCTCTTCTTCGGCGATGCCTCCCCCATTAAGTGCGGGTGTAGCGGTCCCATTTGAGAACCTAACTGGAGCAGAAATTCCATTTGTACACTGCAGGGCCATGCAATGGATGAGAAAATCTAGTTATGCTAAAATTTCTGTTGCTATCTGTCTTTTGACCTTTTGTGGTATCTGCTGGCTCATTTGTCTTGCAGCACTAACAGAAATATGAGTAAGGAAGCAAAAGAAAAGCTGAGCGCTCACAAAATTGAACACCGATTCAGATGAGACAAGCAAATCCGATTTTTCTTGCGGAGATGTCCTTTATCGCTCTTTTACTCACTGAGGTAGGTCAAAACTTTTCAAACCAGGAAAATATTTTTTTTTTATTGTCTGTTGAACCCAATCAAGCCAAGATTCAATTAAGTGGATTGAGGGAGAGATGCTACTGAGTTACTTGCGCACCTGGCGGTGTGTGCAGAATACTAATAGTCTGGGTAATGTTCTCCAAATTCTTGATCAGCAGCAGCTGGAGCAAATTTTTTACTTTGAGTAGGGAAAAAGAAGAAATCTGTTTCAGCACAGCGACAGTAGTATATTTACATTACAAACACGGCAATTGCTAACCATTACTGGAATTCAGCTGCTAGAATAAAGGCAGTGGCATTCATTTAGTTTTATTTCCAATTATAAGAGATCCTGTTGTTTTTTTCTCCAAAACAAAAACCTTGCAAACCTAGCTTAATTACAAAACTACATGGGCCGCTACCCATCTTGTCTGACTATGGATGTCGTCATCTGTCAACCCAAGCGTTTTAAGCTCATTCAGCTTTGGGGAGAGGAAAGGCAGTCTTTGGTCCTGTGATTATTGTAAATCTTCTTTTATTTCGTAGCTGAGCATGGAAACGGGCAGCCTGGTGCTGCGAGGGATAGCTATCCGTGGTAAATCGAGAACATCCCTCATCCCTTTGTTCACGGCGGGAGCTGAATCTTTGGCATGCAGCTCCTCTTACTAGAGTAAACGGTGACATTTGTTAAGAGCTTCCAAACTGGCGCTTTGTGAATTTTTGATACACCTACCCAGCATCTGATCCAATTGTCACTGAAGCAAAGTCAGTGGGAGCCTTTCTGCTAACTTCAGTGCAACAGAGAAAGTCTCCCGCTGTACGGGTTGTACAAGCACGAAGTGGAGGGGGGAGTATAATTTACTGGTGGTCGGGGAATTTCTTACAGCAACAGTGTTGCAGGGAAGGCTAGTGAAGGACAGAAATTACAGGACATTAGTGACCCAGGACAGGAATTCAGTCTGGTCAGTACATTGCCTGCAGCTCCCATTTCAAGATAGGTGACCCAGTAATAAACATTATTCAAGGAAATTTGATGGGAACAGATATTTTAAGTGCATTGGAACAAATCCTGCTGTCAACGCAGAAGTGACTTTACCAATAGAACAGGGTAGAGTGAATCTTTCTTTTAAAGTTCTGCTCCAAAAAGGTTTCTGAGGCTCTCCCTTTCCTCCCACGCTGAGGACCAATACCCTCAAACCCTGCCGGAGACCCCAGCCCTTTGACCTACCTGCAGAGGTTTTGGGAAGCAAAGGGAATTCTGGCATAGCAATGCGCACAGTGTCTAAAATCTTCCACACAGTGCCCAGATATCCTCTCCTCACTTCACAGCAGGAATGAAATATTTCAGCTATGACATAAAGCTGCTCATGTTTGTTGAGCAGAGCAAGGCATGGATTGGATTTGCCTCATTAATAAACTTTTGTAACTCTGTTATTTCTTCAGGCTTTTGCTACTATACAATGAAGTACATGATTAAAACCAGCAAATGTCAGCTTAGAATCAATCTCGTTTGTGTAGATCCTTTTAAATACAAGGTACTTTAGTGCCATTTTCAGTTGGAGTTGCCACTTGCTGAACATTTGGAGAGTATTGGTTATGTTACAATTCTCAAGAAAAATTAATTCTATTCAGATCTAGTGCAAAAGCAAATTTTATTGTGCATGCAGCTGTTCAAGATTAAGTAATTATTTGATGAACCTTTGGAGGCAATGAATTTTAGCTGAAGCATGTACACATTTTTATTATGCATACATTTTTCTTGATCAGTTTTCTCTTCATTTGGTCACTCGTTTATGTGGAAGCAATGAGCAAAATCTGCATATTTCACTCTTTAGAAAGAAAATTTCCATTTACATATCCTTAATGCTTTTAGCCCACACATCCTTCTGTGCCTTTTCAAAATCCACTGATCTATTACACTCCACATAGCAACTTCCATAAACAGGTCGTCTCAAAAAGACCAAGGTTAGACCCTCAGCTGGGCACAACAGTCTTGTCTCTTTTGAGCTCTTTTTGAGCTCACCTGGAACCATTTCACCTTTAGTTGAGCAGAGGTGGCTTGTAGGGGGGATCATGACCCAGGTCTCATCAGGGGATGTTCTACACGCTTTTTTCCTGTTTAGAAAAGGTTATGAATCAAAAGTTTCCTTGCTTGATTTTGTTCTTTGCAGGCAGCTAAAAGTTCTTTCTGTTAAAAGTGGCTTCTAAAAAACACCAAAAAAAAAAAAAAAGACAAAAAGGAGAAAAGCAATTCTGAAACAATGAGCAAAAAGGTATGTTTTCAAGAAGAGCTAGGTGATCGTTTTTAAGCCTTTCAAGTACTTCGCAGTCCCTATTAACTAAAGTATATATACATAACTAGTCCAACCTTAGCAAAGCCAGCAACAGCTTTGGGTTTCAGGCCAGGTCCATTCTTAAGGGGATCACGGTGATTTTGGCTCCAGATCACACAGAATGACTTTTTATGCCACCGTGAGCACTCACTTGCTCCCTCTGCTTCGCCCAGAGTTTTTCCCCTGGGACAATACATTCTGGGTTCCAGCAACAGCTGAAGGTGTTTCTCTGGTCTTTATACCAGATCCATGCACTTAGAGGACTGTCCAGCAGCACAGATTTGAACCAAATCAGGTATGAACACGCAATTGCATCTCCAGTGAATTAGTCAAAATATAAGATAAGGAGCATATGTTTATTTTCTGGTAGCTGAAGATGATCTCAGAAAATGTTACAGTGCTGCAGACAGATGGTGCGTGATCCAGCATAAAGCCTGCCAGTGAAAAGTTAACCTGTCAACATTTATTTTTTTTTTAACAAATCTGAATCAACAGAGCAAATTTATACTGGATCAGTGCTTTGTCTCTCACAGCTGCAGTAGTTTTTGTCTAAGTTGGATCTATTATATCATTGAACCATGATGTGAGTGTGCAAAAGATCTGAATACAGCTCAGGGAACTGTATTTCTGCCAGAAAATCACAGCCCTTAAGATACCTCACCCTGAAGCTGTTTGTCTCTGGCTACATTGCTTTTAAGCCTGCATCTGAGTGCCTTTTTCCATGATAGTCTTTCCTTCAAGACCAACTGCCACAGCACAGCGCCATGCTGTGGCGCACAGAAATATTAGCGCTCTCTATAAAGAGGGTTATAAAGCAAGAAAAAACAGTAAATCTATGTAGATATAGGTATTTATAGATAAATAAATACAGGTGCAAAGCTGTATAAAAAAACTGTGCTGGATTCTTTCACAATAGCCCACATGGTGCCAGCAACATCCAGCTGTTGTGTTATCCTGGCTGTCCTTCCAAGGGGATATTCTCTTTTCTGCTGTCCCTCACAGGTACAGGTATGGACCGAGGTATTCAGCACTGCTCAAAAAAAAAAAACAACCCTTGTCATCCTCCCAATGCCCTGCCTGAGCCTGCACACGCCGCGACACCCCAGAGGTGCCACCAGGAGGAAAGTACCTGAATGATTTGCCTGTGTAAACCCTGTTTTGCACAGGGGTGTTGGAGGAGCTGGAGTACAGAAAGGCGGTGTGCTGCTCTGGGTCTGGGTGGGTGCTCCTCTCCTGGGTGCTGCTTCCTGCTGCAGGTGTCTCGGGCAGAACCTTTGCATCCTCACAGGAGATGACTGCTTTGATGTGCCTTTGATCAGGTCCGGTTTGTTTCTCTTCCTTATATTTAGGGGTAAAGGACTACGGAGTTCGCTGTTTGCCCAGTCTGTTGTCTGTGTGTATACAGAAGCCCCAGATTTTGTTTATAGGTGGGATCTTCCAGCAAGTTTCCATTTGGGGAGTAGCACTTGCACTAATAAGCAAAATCACCAGCATCTTTACTTTGTGTCATATAATACTAAAGCAAGTTTTGTAAGCCTAAATCAGGTATGTATTAAGAAAAAGCCTGTATTTTAGTGAGACCCAGCCAAGCCTGTTAGGGTCTGCATGATGGACCATTGTTAAGACCTCAGCTGACTTGCTATCAAACTCCGTCCGGAGTAGGACCACAGTTACATTCATCCAAGACTCCTGCTGTGTCTCTTTGATTTAATACACCAGTGAGTTTGATGGACCCATATCATAGAGCATTTCTTTGGATTGAGTTTTTGGTTTTGACGGCTTAGTTGCGTGCCAGTTGTCTGTGTTAGCTGGACTTGATCTGAAATCGGTGGAAGGACTGAACGCCTCAACTTTGGGAGGTTTGGAGGAAACCCATAATGACTGGCAGTGCTTTGAAATGGCCCCGATGTCTCATTGTTATGATCACATTTGAGAGTTTCTTCTGTCTATGTGGCGTGAAAAGGAGTTGGTTACACACATTCTGGAGGGTTTATGCTTTGGGGTTTATTTTCATAGTTTTTGCCTTTGATTAAAGTGGTAAAGCAGTAACATCCTTCCCAGCTCCTGATTTCCCTACAAGGGACTGTGTCTCTTCTGGATTAGTGTGTAACAAGTAAAATGAGTTCGCATGGTGTTTTTTCATTTTCCAGCTGAAAATTGGAAATTAATTTTATTTTCTTTTTTTTTTTTTTAATTACTCTTCATTCTTTATCTTTAGAATTACAGTAATTAGAACCAGGTCATCCTCCATCTTTCTCCAGAGTTTAATGACCACTAATCATTGTCCTGCTGAAGGTATCCCACTGCTGGCCTTATCACATTACATTTGTATGCTGCTTGTGAATAAATATAAAATGCTTGCACAAATATCCTGATGCTAAGTGGTGTCTCAGCTCCCCCAAAATGTGTTTTATCACACTCGTGTCTAAAATATTGAGCCTTGTCTCAAACTGGCAGCTTCAAATCTTTGATCATTGCTTCTCTTGCCCTCCCCCCCAATCCCCCCCACCCCCTGTACATGGAATGTTTGGAAGAAGGAGGTATTTGTGGGCTTTCCTCAGCTCCATGCTAGAGATGGGACCCTGTGAGAAATCAGGACTTCAGGAACTTCCCAGTTACGTCAAAGGTAGCTTTGCTGTCCCTTATTCCTGTCCAGTCAAATGCCAAAATATGCAATATCTGTTGTGTGGGTGGAGCATCAGTTAGCTTTACAAGGTCCATCTGAAATTCAACCAGGGAGGAGACCCATTTTTTTGTAAATACCAGCCAGGATTCCCATCACTGGCACATCCTTTACCTGTTGGTGAATGAGGACACCACAAACAGGTGCTTTTTAATGGCGTTATAAAGAAGTTCCATGTGCTCAAAAGTCATTACCCATTTGTAAGGCAGAGATGAGGATGCTCCATAAGAACTTGCTATGAAATAGAAGCCTGGTCTGTAATACAGCAGTTTCAATCCAAGGGCTTTCTAGCTTCATTATGCTATGTAACACAATACCAACAGGAAACACAGGTCAGCCCGATACACGCTACTGTAATTTCTTTGCAATGGTGTTTTCTGTCAGTAACTCCTGAGAAAAAACTGACATTGTTCAAAAGAAAGTATATGGAAAGTGATGTCTTTGTGATCCTGTACACTTCAGCGCTGCATATATAAAAAAGGCTAGCTTTCTTTTAGACTGTATTTTATGTTACTTAGACTCTATCTTGTCTGTTCAGACTGATGCTTCTTGGTCTGTATTTTATCTAAATGTATGTTATAAACTGCCTCATACGAAGGCAAGAGCAGCAATGTGGCACCAAAGGAGCTAAGGGGCTTTGCTTAAATCAATGCTTCATTGACTTTAGTGGAGTACGTTGTGAGCCCCTAACAGGACTTTTGATAGTATGTCTGAAACTGGTGTTTGTGTTGCGGTTGCCAGGACAGGAAGCCAGCAGATTCTTTATCAAATGGGCCTTCAGAAGTGAGAGGAGCTTTGCCTGGTTATACAAAGATGAAAAGAAAAGGTCCAAACTGTCCAAAGCTTAGCTGTACTCATTTTTTCTTGGTCCATTACAGCCATAAATAATAACTATTGCATTGTTTCTCCCTCTTTCATGTGCTGGGAAAGTCATATGAATAGGTGGAGATTGTTTTGTTGTTTTTTTTTTTTTATTTGCAGCTGTTGCAAAATGAGGGGTGAGGAGCAAGAGGGAAGAATGTTGGGTTTGTGAACAAGGGTCATAAAAATTAATACTGAAAAGAATAGCGGAAATCAGGATGAAAACATTTTATTTTAACTTTTGGCATTTTGGAAAAAAAAAAAAACTTTTAATGAAAAATCATTCTGCATCAGCAAACAAAATATTGCAGTGAAATGCTTTTACTCCTTTTCGTGGCTTTTTTAATGGAATTAAATAAAGTCCAGAATGTTATACAAAATGATACTATGGTGTCCCCATACCAGTATGTCTCCTTTTGTGTGCTCCAAAAGTATAGCAAAGAAAAAACCATCTGGCTGTCCAGCTTGGGACCAAAGCTTATATCAGAAATAATGTGGCCAGCAGGACTAAGGCAGTGATTGTTCCCCACACTTGGCGGACTGGTGAGACCCCGCCTCGAATACTGTGTTCAGTTTTGGGCCCCTCACTACAAGAAAGACATTGAGGTGCTGGAGCGTGTCCAAAGAGCAGCAAAGCTGGTGAGGGGTCTGGAGCACAAGTCTTATGGGGAGTGGCTGAGGGAACCTGGGTGGTTTGGTCGGGAGAAAAGGAGGCTGAGGGGAGACCTTATCGCTCTCTACAGCTACCTGAAAGGAGGGTGTAGCAAGGTGGGGGTCATTCTCTTCTTCCAGGTAACAAGCAATAGGACAAGGGGAAACGGCCTCAAGTTGTGCCAGGGAAGGTTTGGAGTGGATATTAGGAAAAATATTTCTTCACTGAAAGGGTCTTTGAGCATTAGAACAGGCTGCCCAGGGACGCAGTTGAGTCACCATCCCTGGAGATATTTAAAAGACGCGTAGACGTGGCGCTGAGGGACACGGTTTAGTGGTAACTTAGCAGTGCTAGGTTAACGGTTGGACTCAATGATTTCTTTGGTCTCTTCCAATCTAAACAATTCTATGATTTTATAAGCTTACGTTTGTCTCAGTTGCCTAGACTGGGGTGAGCTGCTTCTATGTAGTCCTGACACTGAATTTGTCCACCCTAATGCAACCTTGGGGTGTGAGGCAGTACTGACTGGCTCTACGTGTGATATTTACCGGAATGTTGCTTTTTGGATCCAACATGTTCTCATGTGCTCATCAACTAAGCGTGCAGCAGTAGTAGGGTAAGGCCATGTTTGCAGGGACGTGTTTACAGCAGGAGTTTCAAGAGAGACACATCAAAAGTTTTGTTTTATAAGATTCAAAACTTATAATTTCTTACTAACAAAACTCTGTTTTTATCTATGAGGTGGGCATGAAAGAAAACTTTAGAACAATGACTTTTATGGCATCTGCCAATATTTTCATTTTAGCTTAACGGGGGTTTTAAATTATTATTGAGTTCTATTTGCTGAAGAGAGCAAATGCACAGAAATTTGATTATATTGAGCCTCTAACTGCATAAACACAATACTAGCCCCAGTGGACTAATTCCATTAAGACTTGAACTATCCATCTTGAAGTTGCTCATGAATACAAACTGCCAGAGCTTCTGGCATTGCTGGGTTTGCAAAACAACTTGTACATTTTTGTGTCAGATAATAAAAGCCAGCTTTGTTTAGAGAGATATTAAAATAAACAGGTTTAATAATATATTTAAAAACTTCATTGTTACTCATATGTTGTTTCTCTCCGCTTGAATAGTATTCTTTATTACAGCTGTATATTACCTTCAAAATGCCTCTTGCTCTGAACCTTGCAAGGTGCTAAATCTGCAAATATATGATCTGTACCATAGGCAGGTGAGAATTTTAATTTTCACAGCAGAAAGGTCCATTTCAGTATTTTGCCCATTCAAACTGTGCTTGCCAGTTTTTTAATTCTACCTATCTTTTAGATAACTCTTTTCTATCTAAATAACATATTACTGCTGAGGTTTGGGACTCATTAGGGAAGATCTGCCCAATTAGCATGTTAATTAGGACCTACCCAATCCAGGGATAGGGAGGTGATTGTTTTATTAGCATTCTGTGAGATGAAAGAAAGATTAATGACTGTGCATGCACCCCTTGAGGGGTATAGAAGTAACACTTCTTTTTTGAGATATCTGCATGTGAGAGGAGGTAGTTGAAATGGCTGGGCTTACTGAGGGAGTTGCCTGCTGATTAGTTACGCCTGGAGCAGAGAAAAGTATAATTGAGTTTGTTTCTTGATGAGAAGGAAATGATAGTACAAAGCAAACATAAAGGGGCAAGAACGTCTGCTGGTATAAATAAGTGAAGTCCCATTCATAGATTGATGTCAGCTAAAGCTTTGGTCCCTTGAATTGGGTGAGGTTATCAGTGGGCTGGCAGGACAAGATTCACGGCTGTTATGTGCACTACAGGCATACGGAGGTGCTTGGATGCCTCGCTGCTATGAATGGAAAAGGTTGGTTTATAACCAGCAAGATCATACGTCTCTTCCAGGTGCTGTGCTTTCCCATGGCCACACGCTCCCATACAGCCACGGAGTCTGACCCATAGATATGTTGAACAGGTTATGCTCAGGGCATTAAAATTCAAAGGGCCTAAACTAAAGTCCTCTGGGGAAAAAAGAATGAAATGTAGGCAGGAATTGTATTGAAATGGAGAAAGAAATAATGATAATAATAAGCAAAAAAGAGCTCTAGGCAACATTATCTGAGACAAACAGGTAATCTTTCTTATAACTCTATGATTGCTGTCCCTTCCCACAGCATTTCACATTAAACTAATGAATTCTGCTGCAAGAGAAAATACTATGTGCTCATAATATGGTGAAGAAAGAAGCAAAGTGGTGTCATCATTGATCTTTCCGTCAAACTGCTTAATCATTTCTGTCTTGTGCTTAAGACTTGTCCTCTCCTGCTTTGGAGTTCTGGAAGCAGTTGATAGCAGGAGACTCTCCAGTTGCATTCCGCCAAGTCTTCTACTACTGCTTCTTGTGACAGCACCTACAAACTCCCACAGTTTAGCACTTGGCACCCTTCTTGGTGTTGCATGCAGAGGTAAATGGGCTGAGAGCCCAGAAAAAAACAATGAGATCATGTAAATAGATGTGAAAAAGTGGTTTTTTTTCCAATCCTGATCTGAAACACTCAGTGTTGCTCTTCTAACCTCACCGTAGAAGTTCCTGGTATCAGGATCCAGCCCGTCAGTAAGGACCATGAAAGCATGAAAGGTGCAATGCATATGAGTATTCAAAGGCCTAATGAAGAGTAGGAAGAAACAGCTCTGACTAAATCCTTGTAATGGCTTGAGTTCTCTCTGAGAACTTGACCTTGTATATGGTTACCCAAACAACCATCATACTGCTTCTGGGACTTTAGCTGTAAAGACATTCTTTGTTTGGTAGTTCTAGCTTAAACTTGTAGTTTAAGCAAAGCTATATGTGATAGTATGTAATAATATCAATGAATCCATAGGGAGAATTACTTCCCAGAAGCTCATTTGAGCTCTTTGGATCTGAACCGGTGGTCAGGATAAATTTATATTATTTATATAATAAGTCTAGATAAAAACCACTAGTTTTTTTTTCAGATATTCTTAAATCGGAGCAGTTTGGGGTTTGGGTTTTGTTTGGTTTTTTTTTTTTAAAAAAGTCATCAGGTCTTCTCTCACTGGATCTTCTAAATATGAAGCTTAATAACCACTGAGGGAAGCCAATACCATGAAGCTGGACACCAGGAACCCTTTGATGATATATTCTGGTTTGAATGGCAATTGGTACCATACAGACTTGCTCCTCTTCTCCATCTATGGCTGTGAAGTCGATGCATTCCAAGATTCTCTGGCAAACACAAATCATGTCTGTCATTTCGTTGCAAAACTCCAGCACTAATTTATTGCAGGGCTTTGAAATATTCATGTACCCAAGGGAAACCCCAGAATGTTGGTTTCTTTACTTCTTCTGAGGTGTCTGTAGAAAACAGCTATTTAGATGCAGTTCTTTCTTATAGAAAATCTTTGTTCCTCATTTCTTTTGTTAAATCCTTGGGTAAACAGTATCAGCTGCTCAAAATTTAGAGGTTTGTCAATGTGGTCTCGTCGATGAATGGACAGGAATAGTCTTCCTGGCTTTGGGATTTGAGCAAATATTCCTTGTAAAGCAAAGGAGACCTTCTTCCCAAGATTATCCTCAACAGCATGGAGGAGACAAAAAAAAGATCCCTGTGGACATTATTATTTTACCATAGGTTGATTTTGTTACAAATGCAGGCCATTCTTTAAATCTTTGTTCTACTGTTTTCTCTGATGCTCCCACACACGTCTCCATTCATAAGTTACACCAATCTTAAAATTTCTGTTATAAATTGAT
Organism: Vanellus vanellus; assembly: GCF_965231255.1. Lineage (NCBI taxonomy): Eukaryota > Metazoa > Chordata > Aves > Charadriiformes > Charadriidae > Vanellus > Vanellus vanellus. Next base: position 9,926,492 of record NC_138921.1, read on the forward strand.
GCATTTCCAGGTAGATTCTGTTATATATATATATAATTCTATTATATTTCTATGTGTTTCTGTTGGCCCTGGATGTCTCCACCATTAGATGACCATAAAGTACCGTTTGATGTAGTTAATTCCTGATATGAGTTCCCATTGCACAAGCACGGACCTTATGCTTTCAACAGTCTGCTTTGCTTTAATGATAGGATTTTTTTAATCAAGTAAAGCTGAGGTGAATTGCTTTATTCATAGATTATTTTTTCTTTTGTGATGCTGTGTCATCCTTATCCATGTGAATGTTTCTGGATCTGGATTGTAAATTAATCTCTTGCTGAATTTTAAACTGGGATATGAGCAGCTCATTCATCTCACTGAGAATCAGAAAACTGAGATATGTGTCTCTGTGCTCATGTAAGTTACAGCCAGAGCGTTCAATAAAAAGCTACGTACAGCAATAGTACGCAATAGCGATGCGTTTTTTAAAGTCACCCTGAGATGGAGTTTGCTATTTGTCAAACAATAGCTTTTTGATACTGGTAAAAACTGCATACATTATCTTTTGTTGCAACCAACAGCACCTGTGGGACACCACAGTTCTGTATAAAACAATTGATTCTACTGATATAAGCAAATTAGTTTTTTGTGACACAGGGAGGAGTTTTCCTTTTAGTCTAAAATGCTCCCCATTGAGAACTCCCACCAGGTGTACTATGCTTTCCGAAGTCATTAATGTAGATCAAAGAATAATTAGGCTTTGGCAAGCATAAGGGGGGTTGATTAATCAGACTGAACAGCATCCTTTCAGCGCATAATACCACCTGCCTATTGATTCAGCGTGGTGTGGCCAGGTTTTAAGAAAGTACTTTCACGATTGTTTTCCTCTTGCACAACAGCATGACATTAAGGCGAAGCAGAATCCATCCTTTTGTTTCTTGCCTTTCCCAAAACTGAGGACTAGGAACAAGTGTTTATAGCAAATAGCAGATCCCGTGTGGAAATAGCAAAAGGCTGTCATGAATTTGAAGCTTTTTTTACTGGTGACTGACACATTGTTGTTCTCTAGGAGATAGCAGGAGTTTTTTTCTAGATTTTTCAGAGACTGGCAGCTGACTTGTGACAAATGCTGAACAGTAGTGGAGTCAAGTGCACGAATCTAACAGGTGCCAAATCTTTGCACATGTGGGATGGAATCACCAAGATTTTCACAATCCTTATGTCCCCATTCCACATTGGGGTTCCAGTAACCAGAAAATTCAAGAAGCCTTTCTTTTCATATGAATCAGTACTTTGTGAGAAGGAAATCTAGTAAATCTTCTGAATTGTTCACTCCAACAGAGGGGTATCTTTTGGAATCTGCAGTTAGAGATCAGCTCTGTGACCTACAATAAAATAATAGAGTAAGCTGTGGGCTTTACCCCTCCATCAGATGGGTGGTATCAAATCTAAAAGTACCTGGATGCAAGGGATTTTTTTTGTTGATTTCCTATGGTAAGATGTTAAAAAGTCTTGTGAAGCCCAAATTGATCAATGATTTGGACACAGCACTGAACCTGAACACTTAATTCTTTGTAAATGGTAGAGATCATCCCTCCACATAGAGGTGGAAAATCCATGTAGTAGATTTGCTTCTTGAGGACAGTCCTCTGAGGCGAGAGACTGGTTCTTACCCTGTATGTGTCAGAGAACAGACCGGTACTTTCTTGCTCACTTACAAGAGTTTGATTTATCTCTTGAAAGCTCTGTTTTGCTATTCATAGTCCATTTTTCCAAAGATTCCCGTACTCTTTGCTGACACCTATGCCATAGCTTTGTAAAAAGGGCATGCCCTGCTACCTCTCCTTGTAGATAGTCTATCAATTCCTGGGATATAAATGTTTATTTCAGATTAATTAAGAGGGGCAGAAAGTCAATGTTGTTAACATGATCTTGTGTCTATAGAGCACTATTAAGACTGCCTGGCATAAATATGATCAGGGTTAGGCATACAGAGATTTACTCTGGCTTAACCACCTGGCACAACCCTAGAAAATCACTATGAACATTTTAAAGTACATTGATTAGAGTAGACAAGAGGAGAAGAATGAAACCAGATTTTTTATTTTTAATTGAGTTTGCATGCTTCTGTTAAATAAGAGCATTCAGTAGTCCTTCAGGGAGAAGGCAGCTGCTCACGTCTGCTTTGTTGTGCAGCCCTGGAGAGAGAAGGGAAGAACAGGGGGTTTTGCTAGAATTTGACTGTAATGGCCACTCTGATGTTTCATTTTAACGGTTCTCACAGGGAGAGGATAATATAAGTGGGGAAAATACAGGTTTTTTGACTGACCAGCTCTCTGAGAACAGCTGACTGCCGCAGGGTGCTTCTCTCCTCTTTGTCTGCCACTGCAAAGCAGGAGCACCCATGGGCATTTCTGTTGTGCAGGTGTGTTACGGTGTAGGTGACCTCAAGGGCAGGTGAAAAGCAGAGGGGGAGAAAGGGGAGCAGAGTGGGGTTCCATGTGGCAGTAGCTGCAGGTGTCTGAGGTGTGCTGAGAAAAGTCTTGAGGAAATAATTGGATCAGGATGCGCTGGGCTGCATCCCTCCCCAGGGATGCTGAGATGGGGAATGGGACTTGACAGAAGACTGATAATGAACTACTTTAACCCTAGAGGTTAAACAGGAAAAAGAGTGGAAATCTTCACGTTAAGTTGCGTTTCCATAGGAAATACATCTAGGTTTTTCTTATTTGTTGGGGTGGGAAAAACAGAGAACAATAAAATAAACTTTGCTGTTTTGTGATGATAATATGATTTTCAGCTTCCCTGAAAACGTGGTTTTCCCACTTTTTTTTTTCTTCCCCACAATTGTAGGTGCTATCATCTTCCTGGTAAACTCAAACCCTTTTAAGACCTGGAAGGTCAGCTAGTAGCAACTAGAAATGACGAGGTCTTGGGACACCGGAGCTGGGAGGCAGAGCACCTGGAGCAACTGCAGGGTCAGGGCCTCAGCCTTATTTCAATTACAGACTAATGGAACTTACTCGGACTAAAAATTTTCAGAGGATTTTTGAGGTTTGCAGAAGTTTCTGGTGGCTTTTTTGCCTAGTTTCCATGGAAAAGGAGAGGATTTCCTTGCAGCTGTGGAGTCCATGAGATCAGGGAAGGTGGGAATTTGTATCCAGGCAAAGATTGACCTTGCAGTACGGCCAGATGGAAAAAATACCAGAAATCTTGGTAAAGGGAATATTCTTGAATTGGTCTCTGAAGAAAAACATCCACGTTTGTTGTTTTCTCTAAAAGGAGCCTCAAAATTGTTTAATTCCTCACTGTTTTCCATTAATCACAGCTCCTGTGCAAGGCAAGTTAGCGTCACAGCACCCATCCTTCTGCGCACCACAAAGCGCTGGCTTCCTTCCAGCGCATGGGATTGTTTTGAGTTAAAATAAAAACGATAGGAATGATTCTTGCAAGTGCGAAGATGCTTTACATAGGGAATGACGCCGAGTGATGTAGCTGGATGTGCAGAGCTTTGCTTATCGGATACGTCTGCAGGAATTCAGCTGCCTTCTGCAAGATGGAGGCTCTGGGCTTTACCAGGGGAGACGCCTGGCCATGCGCTCAGCGAGGAGCAAAGCCACAGGCAGGTGAGAGAGGCGCTTTTTGAAATTCCTTCCCCTTCTCTGTCCTAGGAGCAGAATTTGTCTTCAGAGACGGGGCGAAGAGAAAAGGGAAAGACTCGTCTCTTTCTGCTCTTCCTTCTGAAGTGACTGCTGCTGCCAAAGCACCGCGATGCGGGGCTGGGGGAGCGTGGACCGGCAGCTCCTGCTCAGCCGATCTCTGCCCGCACCGCCACCAGAGCTCCTTCCCGAGATGCAAGGAAAGAAAATGTTACAGCAAGTAGGCAGCCTTTTCCTACCAATATTATGTTGTTTGTCTTCTTCGCTTACATCAATATTTCAGTGAGGCAACAACAAAGTGTTTCCTTCCACCAAAGCGGTGAAAGATACCTCAAATAAAACAGGGAAGTAATGCGTTTTATTACCAAAGTATTTGTGGAACAAAGTGCTTCTTTTTTCCCATTTCTTTCTAAATCATATTCACGCTAACTGTTGCATCCATTTTCTGCATCTCTGTGTGAAAGAAACTTGGGGAGAAATTACCTCGATAATGTCTTTCTAATCTTCCTTGTTTACAGCACACTTTTTGTTCAAAGTCATTATGACAGTCGTGGAAGATTCTGAGTATGATGCAGTTATTGAATTTTAAATGAAAACTAAATTGGCTGCGGTAGAGGGGAAAAATATTTCATAACACGGTAATTTTTCCTCAGGGCACAGTTGCTACGTTTTATTAGAAATAAGCAATTTTCACTATGTCTCCAAAACGTATAGAGCAGATAAACGTGAGATATTAATCTAAGGAAAAAAGGCTTTTACAAGTATTTAACAACAAACAGTGGTTTAAAGTTTGTGTGTTTTCTACATTTTTCTGGCGTGCTGGAGAAGCTATTTATTCATTTTACTGAAGTAAAACATCTCAGCTTTCTGCATTGGTCAAAAGCCTCCCACGGTGTCAGTTAGATGGGATTTAATTGAGCTGTTCAGAGGTTTTTTCTGCTTGATTTGTGCATTTGGGAAACGAGGAACATTATTTATATGGGAAAGTTAAAAAGGTGCTCATGTGGTTGCTCAACAAAGCCCTCTGCTGAACTGGCAGCGCTGGGCGCCCATAGCGATCCCCGGGCATCTCCCACCTCTCTGTCCCCGCCAGCCCCACGCAGGGGGGAACACGCCGAGGTTGTCACACATGGTTCTTCTGGCAAGGCGAAGGGGAGGCATCTGAGAAGATAAATATTAGGATAAAATAAATGCACCTCCATCCCGGTGTTGCAGTCTGTTGGCAGGTATGAGTTTTGCAGGGTAGCTCTGTCAGATCTCTAAGGGGAATGGTGCTCATGCGTGGCTCAGCCGGGGCTGCCGGGAGGGAACTGGGAACAGCCTGGCACCGGGGCATCCCCAAGCCCTGACCCTGCAGGCATCTCCCTGGCAGGGCCTCTGGAGAACAGATCTCTGCAGCCGCTCAAGCTGCTCCAGCAGTATAATTCAGCCGCTCCTTTCTGAGCCAGCAGCACTGCTGTCCTGGTTTTATGTTCATTAGATTTGCTTCATTCCTTCTGCAGCTCTCAAGCTCTAGTTAGGCTGCAAATGAGAGCAATATTCAAATCAGTGCTTAGTGAATTCTCATTGACCAGTATTAGTTCTTGTTCGGCTTCGGCTCCAATTATAGTTTGTGTCAAACTGGAAGTAGATATGAATTAATTGTAAAAGAGGAAGAGGTGTATTTTATGGATTTGCAGAGTATACAAATTAGTATGTAAAATGCATCCACAGGTGGTTGGTGGAGTCCGCAGGGTCATGGTTTCGCTCGGCTGGGCTCAGAGCTACAGATGTCGCCAGCCCATAACATTGCCATCGTTCCCATCCTTTGCATATGCCTGCCTTTCAGCTACGGCTCTGCTACGGAGGAGCCATTAACGAGCACGTAGGTTTTCTCTGATAGTCTTATCCACCAAAATATAGATGGGGAACACAGCCACTACTACGTTCCTGAGCAACCCCACGTAGCCATGTCTTCCTGCTTCTGTATGTACCCCTGGTGACGATCTCTGTAGGCTTTGGTGGTGTTGGCACATCAGTGTCCCCTGCTTGTGTCTCCTGTGTGTTTCATGGCTGTAGGTCCCATTGCAAATTGAAATGCACAGAGTGTGCAGGGTCGGGTAAATGCAGCAAACAGGCACAGAGGCTCAGTCTGAGCAGAGCCTGTAGGCGTGCAACGGGGGGGCAATTATGGAGAAATCATCGTTTGCATGGCCTCAGGTTGCTCTGTGCTTTGGGAAGTAAAACCTGCATAGGCACTGAATGTAAATGAGCGTTAGAGACACATTCAGAAGAGCATGGATATGGCATTTTGTTAGATCCTCACAGCCTGGTGCCATTTTCAAAAACTCTGGTCTGGGGTTGGATTTTTCACGCTTTTGCCAAGATGCTAAAATAGAAATTCAGGGGAAGTTTACAAGCCAGCTCCCAGTAAACCTCACACTAAGTAAGCTAATTCAATTTATCAGTACTTATCGGATGCTGGGATGAGAGACCATTTAGAACTGAATATGTTAATGTAAGTCTATCTCCAGATTAATCATGAGCAGTTATATTTTTATGATTTAGCAGTGTTGTTTATGACTAATGTTTACAGAATGTTACTAGTAGATTTTCAATAAAAGCTTTTCGGCTAAAACTAAGATTATAACAATTTTAGAGATAATTGGACAACCATTGAATTCAAAAGCTGACAAATGTAGGGAGTTTTTCAAAACTGTATATTGCATGCTGACATAATGGCAGGTTAGACTTCCAGATGCATAGCTATATGATGAACGTATAGCTTGCTAAAAATAACGTTGTTGTTCATCGCTTGAAGTAAGTCACAGCCTGGAAGCAAATGAGAGGGATTTCCCCTCCACACCCCCCCATTTCAAATTAAGTCAGTCGTGGAAAGCATTTTCTAATTAACAAGTCTCTTCATTTTAGAGCAAATAGCAAAATCCCTCATAGTATATTTTTCCCTCTTTTGTTTTTGCTCTTTGTAAATATGCCAGCATGTTGCCATCAATTGCTTTGCTTCCCTTGCAGTCTGTGTGGGCTTCACAAACTGAAATGGGACAGAGACATGTAAGAACAATTAAGAAAAGATGATTGCAAAAACTTGGAGGAAAACTTACAGTTCACATGTAAGTTCTGAAAATAACATTTGTTCCTCCTTTCACGCTAACATGTGATACACGGGTACCAGTGTCCCTTGGAGGCTCTGGACCCATGTTAATAAGTGATCAGATTATCTCAGCTAATGAGTGGCTGGGTAGCAGCAAGGCCAAAGGAACTATGAGCTGGCTTTACCCATATAATTGTTTACCTCCGATGAACCTAGAGATGTGACCTGTGAGCTATCTACAAAGGCAGAAAAGAAAGGTAAGCTTATAGTAATCACATCGAGATAGTTTTACAACAATCTGCATCAGCCTTGAAAAAACTTTACAGTAAACAAGTTGAAAAAGTTCGAAAATCTCTAGTTTAAGGGAAAACTTAATACCCTTGCCCTCCCAAACTGGGATTTTATGGTCTTTAGAGTTTGCTATCAGATTTGCCATAAAAGTTCTCAAATTTTACTGCAGCTGCTGTTTCCATTAACTTCATACAAAACCAAATTTTTCAGAATTTTTCTACATGTAAATGGTTGTATCTTTACTCACACAGTGTTGTTTAAGGCTATCTTCCATTTAATGATATTTTAATTAATTGTTTCCTGGTTTTTATCCTTGTATTGGCTGCCAAGTGTTCAACCTTAGTTTTGTATTTTGGACAAACCTTTCTGTAAGTAGCACTTCAGTGTCTACACAAGGAATGTAAATGATGTGGTAATTTCCAGCATCATTCAAATACCCACATAACAGTTATCGTTGTGAAAGCAAATTGAATCTGTCACGTCATCTTCTATGGAAGTCTAATTCTTGGTAACAAAAGATATTGCAGCTGACAGATGGAGCCACACGCTACATAATTAAGTCTCCAGTGTGTGTCAACTGTAGCTTTTCAGACACAATTAGAGCCTGACCAGTTCACCCATTTAGGTACTTAAAAAAAAATAAAATAAAAAAGTCCCTTGGGTGGATGCAGAGGCTTCTGTGAAAAATGAACTCCAAAATGTGCTAAACAGAAGAAAATAAGATCGTGTTCATTACCAGACTTTCCAGTGATAAAATTTGATACAGCTCTTTAAATCTTCAGTTTACCTCCTTTTCTTTTGCATTTATTATGTCCTTAGTGTAGCTAACCATAAACTCTTCTCAGTGGGGAGGCTTATGGAGGCAGTGGATGGAAAATACATTTTCTTTAGAAAACTAGCTTCGGGAACCCCCAGCTGTGCAGGAGATACAATTGTGTTAGGTTTGTAACAGTAGATTGTAAAACTTGGGAAAAACTACAAAACAATGGAAAATTTTAAGAAAAGAAAAAAAGGTGTTTAGTAGTGTGTGATGCATCCAGAATTGAAGATGAGCCTGATGTGTACCTTTGTGATCGGGGCCTCTGTATCTGCCATGCTTAGGGATCCCCATTTCTAGGACTTTGCTTCACAGAGTCACAAAGATAAACACAGCAGAGGTTTTGGGTGATCTATTTTGTTGCTATCCTGATAAATGGTTACACGTCTTACAGTAATCAGCTCTAAATAGACGAGGTGTTCTGGTCTGTAAGAATACCTCAGCAATACCAGATCTCAGGTTTTTCCTGTCATACCTCTATTTTTAACTTCTAAAGTTGATTCCGTTAATTCTAGTACGCGCTCCTTTGTTCAGCCTTTCTCCCTTCACTAGAACACACACAGCAGTTGCCTGATAGTCATTATAATGATGCACCAACAGCAGCAAAAGCAGGTTTCAGAGTACAACTGCTTTTTTCACATTCCTTTTCACTTTTTAGGTATGCTTTGTTTCATTAAAGAGAAGTTCCATGCTGCTTTTATTACTCTGGCTACTAGTTAAGGATAGGCTTATTAAGTCAGAAGTTTTAATTAAATCGCTTTCAGAGGGACCCACCTGATGTGAAAATATATTCTGCGTCTGACTGTGAGGAGTCCCCGGTGATACTGCCTTCCTTGCTGACCATTCGCGTTGGACACCTGTAATTCAACTTGGTGTTGACGAAGAGGTCGGGAGGTGGGAGGCACCAGGACAGTGTGCACAGAGCAGCAGTCCCCAAATGCAGGGCTATAACTACCGAGCCAGTCTTTTAGCTTTCTGTAACCGTGTTGGCAGACATCTCAGATGTAAACACCCATCCAGAAATGGAACTGGACCACGGCGAGCATTTGTACGTGTACTGCTGGTGCCCATCTCACAGCAGCGTGCAGGAGGTGAGGTAGCCTCGCACATGGCACCTTCCCTGGCCGTGAGGGAGGGTGGTCTAGAAGAAGTCTAAATGGAGAAAAACAGGTTGCCAAGAAGCAAGTGAGTCAACTTTTCCTACACAACTAGCTTAAGACAGGATGGAATGCCTCGTGGTTGACCCTATTGAATGACTAGTTCAGGCTGGGGAGCCACTTTCAGCAGTTTAAATTAGGACGGGAGTGGGATTTATCCACCTTTCTTGAGAAAGAAATCTCCAGGAGGCATATACACTTCTGTAACAGATCTGCGTTCAGAAGAAAGGAAGCTAGGTCCTAGAACTTGGTTTATCTTTATGGCTTACAGCAGATAGATTTGATTTTAAGAAATAAACCTTTCATTGAAAAAAAAAAAAAAAAAAAGAATGAATCTGTCTAATTCTGGGAACTGTACTTGGTGGTGAATTTGCCCTCTGACCTGACTCTTTCATGCTGCCCACCCCAATCTGGCATAGATTTACAAAATTGATTTAAAGACTAGGCTTTCTCATCCCATTTCCATACTCTCCCCCAAAATAACCAAGTTACAATGCTTTCCTTAGGCAAAATGCATTATCCAGAATGCCATTACTCAATGAACCATAGGTGGGGTCAGGCAGGAAATATCTTTCCTTGCAGTCATCTAAAGAATAGGAAAAGATGGAGAATGAGTCTTGATTTGATCTGCCAGACTACACCCTGCTCACTCCCCGTCTGGCCCGTGCCGCTCAGATCTGCCGTCTGAGCCATTGAAGTCCTGACGGGGCTGTAGTGCCGGAAAGGTCTGAGTCGGATCTGGCAGGCTGGTGCAAGGCAGGAGAAACCCCACAGATGGGACCTCGCCACTGCGAATCCAACTAAAAGCCATAATAGCCACGATACATCAAGTAGAAGACCTGGAGAGAGGAAATGCTCTTATCTCAAATGCTGAATTTACAGTAATTAACAATTGTAAGTGCAATTGCAATATTTTATAGGCTGTCCTTTCTACGATTGTGGAGAATGGAAGTTAATGGAAATACACTTGATAATACTTGTTGGCTGAAGGGCTTACATTAGCTGATCTAGTGCCTCCAAATGCATACTTAGGTAATAATGTAGTAGATGAATCAGGGAGGAATGAGATTTTTTTTTGAGAAATAATAAACATGTTTCTTACTAGGCTCAGCTGGGATATTACTGCTGTTCATATAGCCAAGTGTTTTGTTGGAGAGATGAAGTGCTGCGTATAAACTTGTTCATTACCAGAAATCTGACAAATACTGAGCTAATATCATGTCAACAATCAGCTGGGGATAATGCATTTCCTCTCCTTCTAATAGATTTTTCCTTACACATAATCACAAGCAATACTAAAAAATTACAATGGGAAAAAAAAGGCTGCTGGAAGATGTCTGTTCTCTGTGATACGCAGAGCTTTTGATTTGAAGTATCAGGGGCAGAGAGGATGAAAATAATTTGTTTGGGGATTATCTACACGCAGAAAGAAACTTGATAATCACTGGAGTGAGTAGCTGCTGCATTTGTTTGCTGCCCTCATGCCTAGTGATCATTGTTCAGTTCAGTGAAATTATTGTTTCCAGGGGTGGGGAGTGAGGGAGAGTTCATTAAAGTGCCTCTGCTTCCCCGTTGCAACAGTGTCAGCGGCCACTTAGCGGGGCTTGCACGCTCGAGGAGGTGTGGCAGTAAAACCTACAATATTCACTGACCAATTAATGTGGGGTTTTGGGGTTTTGTTTGTTTTTTTTTTTTTCCTTAAGGGGACACAAACACGTTAACACAAACAGGAAGGTTTACTATACAGATTAGCGTAGTCCTCAGAAAAGGCTTAGTGCATCTTCAACACAACATAGCACTTAATGGCACATGTATAATTATGTTTTATAAAGATTTTATAAGAATGGCCAGAAAAAATATTAATGATGTGTGAACATAGGTGGCAAGACTAGATTTATGTTTCAGGCAATTACATTTTACAAGCTGAAGTAGAGAACAGAGGTAATTAACAAGAATAATGAAAGTACTACCTTACCATAAATCACTGTTAAAAAAGAGTAAATAATAGAAGACAAAGGGATTATGAGTCAAGTTCAGTCGTTATTCATCAATTTTAGAGCAGAAGGGTGGGTTTAATTAGTGAAATGGCATAGCAATTGTTTGGTGCTTTTCAAATAATCTTGATGCTCTTTTATCTGTCATTTGCATTCAATCAGATGTTTGTTCCCCCAGTGATTGCCTTCTCCACATTTCTACTCAGTGCAGGAAATTTCATTTTGCCCTCCTTTTAATGAAGCAAAGGGAGCGATTAACAGGCATGCTGGACTGGGGAATTTTGCAGTCCTGATTGCAGATGAGGGTCATGGGCTCCCTAATCTGAGAAGGAAAAAAGCACCCACTTCTCCAGCAGTTTCAGTTTTCTATGAATTGTTTAGTTCCAGTTTTCAATCTGCAATGCTTTGTGGATCAGAAAGCAAATCAGCCTCCACTGGGAAGACCCTTATCTGTTAATTACTTTTTCCTCTTCTTATCCTAGGAGAAGATATTTCTCATGCTGAGCCACATTCGGTTGATGCTGAATTGCAATAGCAGCAGATGTTACCAGGACGCTATCAAAAGTCTGAGGCGAACGGGCTTTTTGTGACCAGCTCTGGGCAAAACCCCAGCATCTTCTCCACGTGTTTCCTTTGCGTGTCTTGAGGGTGCAGCTCATCTTCAGCTGAGTTTACCCTTTCTCCTCACTCTGTTTAATCTTGTGAGAGGAGTAGCTGTATCTCTTCTGCCCTGCAAGACTTTTGCAGAGGAGAAATGTTTGACCTTTGCGGTTGATGAGATCGCAGCACACCGTCCATGCTTAAGATATGCCTCTAGTCTGCTCCGCAAGGGCTTGAATTCTGCGCTGCCCTTTGCGTGAATTGCCTAGTTCAGTCCTGACAGCGGTGAATTGTCCAGGATCCGCAAAGGTGGTCAAAACCTAGCGCTAGCTCTGTGTTCCTGGCTCTCAGAGCAATACCACGTCAGCTTTTCTTCTTTAGCTATGGGATTCATCCTTGGCACCTGCCGGAGGGAGGTGTAAGAGTCTTCCTTTGCCTGTTGTTTGTAGCTCATAGTTGCACGCAATGTCCTTTGGACAGGTTGCTGTTAGAAGCCTCTTTTGCATGAAAATCTTGCGACTCATCCATTCCTGTGAGTTGTTGGCCATGAGCACCTGGAGACCATGCTGATAAGCGTGGTATAACTACTCAGAAAGCAGAGCATAACAGCGGCCGCAGCCCCACAGCACGCTCACCTGTGTATTTGAGGACTAAGGCCCCCTCTCCCAGAAATGTGAATCTTCATAGAGAGATCCCAGGGGAAGCCACATGCCATAGGTTTTCCCATGGATAAACAAAATATTTAGCAAAGTTTCTAAACATCTTGTCTTAATACTTTAGCTGATAGAAGGACTCTTTCTTTGGAAGTTGTTTCGTATTCTAGTTATTCCTCTCAGGGCTGGGCAAACATGGACTGAAAACATGACTGACTGGAGAAAGCGCTTTTTTCATCCCGATCGGCTTGGGCTGTGATTTTGACTGACTTTACAGACTAAAGGATAAGATAGTTGTTACTTGTAGACACATCTGATCTCTCATTGCCAAGAGGACATGCTGCCATTCTGATAAGGAAAAGTAATGCCAAGTTATTTCTCCATTCACAGAACACAAATCTGTTTTTGCAAGTAGTTTGCCAGATTGTGATATAAATCAGTACAGCCTCTTGAGTAATCCCTAGTTGAGGGCCATTTCATTTGCACTTGGTATCTGTGTAGTCTAGTCTGAGGTGAGTGGGGGGTCTCTTTGCTCTGCTGAAGATTTGCTACAGGGCATCATGAGACATGGCGGTTTCACTGCTGGGTAAAAAATCTTAAAACGTTTGCAATATGTTTCGCAGAGTATTAAGGCATCCTTTGACTGAAAAGTAATGAGAAATGGACTATTAAGTATTACTCATTATTGTGCATGCAAAGTTTGTGAGCCAAGTTTAATTAAATTCAATAAAGACATATGCAATAAAAATGAACAATTAGCAGCAGTGGAGTATTCTGATCTGAATCTGTGAAGACTTTCTTCATCCCTATAACATAGTAAGAAATAAATAGACGGTGTCACCTCGACTCTGATGTATATATATAGAAAGAGAAAGCTTTCAGTTGCCCATATTACAAGTGGGTAAATTCAGTTTATCTGCATTTGTCCTTGATTACACACTGCTTTCTCCTCTGTCTATAGACCTCAGCATAAATGTCTAGCCTCCGAGCCACGGGGTGAGTGATAAATAATGCTGCAGGTATGGAGAGCTGACCTGAGGAAAACGGTGCTCGTTCGATACTGCAGATTCTCGGTGCTGTATCATCATCTCTGGTGATGCTAGGATGAGAGTAACAGTGTAGATCCATCCTGAAAAGGCTCAATAATTCCTTGTGCACTCAGTCTGGGAAAAATCTCTGTGGTTCAGAAGCCACGTTGGCTGATCAGAATCACGTTGCAGCCCTTTGTGTTGGAGTCCTCAAGAAACTAGACTTTACAAACCTTTCTAGATCTAATTAAATGAAAAACTTAGCCTGAAAATAAAAACATTTTGTGATGGTGAATTTAAAGAAGAAAAAAAAAAAAAAACAAAAAACAAACAAAGAAGAAAACAAAGAAATTATTCTCATCATTACAGAAAGTGAAATCAAACTCTGCTCATCCCATAAGTTTTCACGTCCTAAAACCCAGATGCAGGTTTTGATACTGGCCTTCCCCCGCATCCTAAACTGGCATGCAGTGCCATATTCAGAAAGGAAAATACAGGTTAGCTGTGCTTCTTAGAGTCTCGATTTGAGCAAAGATTTTGTGAGCTCAGTTTTCCTTGCAAAGGGGTGAGTGCAGCTCTGTCAGCACTGCAGGAAGCATCTGTCCTGCAACTTGCATAAGCCGACATAAACTTGGTTCACGTGTGTGCTGCCAGTGTGATGACATGGAGTCACGGCTCAATAAGCCAGACCAGCTGCTCCTGGTGTCCTGCCTGCACTAGCACATCGCTAGAGCTGATCAGAAACTGGCCTGAGACAAACACTGCCTCTGGTAAAATTCTGACTCATTCAAAGTAAAGCAGATTATGAAAATGCCTCTATTTTGAAGAAGCAAGGCCATAACTTTCAATTCTGAGCTACTTGGAAAGTAATACTACAGGTTTTTCTTTGAAAAAAAATTTTTCTTGTTTTTAATATTTGTACTTATGCAGTATGTGTGTGTATATAGTGCACAATGTACAAAAGAGTATTCTAATTTCGACAACTGATTTTTTCTTCTTTGAAAAACAATGTTTCAGTTGTCTGAAAATAAATCTCAAGTATTTTAACTTGTGGCAAATATATTTAAAAATCCTAAAGCAGGAGAAGATGAAGAAGTGGCAGTTTCATGTAAAACAGAAAATCTGATTTCAGTTCAGCTTTACAGACAGCACTACCCATGTGTCTGAGTAGTTAGCTTCAGGAGATATCTTTGTATGAAAAAAATACTCGCACAAAACTGATGTTGTTGCATTCCTGTCTCCAAAGATCTGAATCTCTGGAAAAAGGTGCATTGAGTACTTCGAATTTCAGACCTAATGGATAAGTGCATAATAATTGTTTTCCTGGAAATCCTTGGTGTTTTCAGTTTGTTGGACATGTATTCTTGTTCCTCGTGTTCATCTCTCCGTCTTTGTCTGTATCCAGGCTTGGTGAGTAAAGCAGAGCTACCTTTTAAGGATGCCATTGAAAATCAGGGGAGGGGAAAAAAATCTTCAGAGACAAGTTGTGGGGGAGGGAGGGAGAATTTTTAATGGGATTTAATGGAGCTGGGAGCTGGGTTATTTAAGACTGGTGCAAAGATCCTTTGTATTGACAATTCACTGTATGAGCCATAAACTCTTCACTCTGTGCATATAAAAGATGAAAGGACCAATTACTTATTGAAGCATTAAACACCCAGGGGACAAAGATGCCGGTCTGGCAATAGTAAACATATTGACTGCAACCTATTTGAATTTCAAATTGCCAAATGTCCCAATTTTTGAAAAGCTTCCTATGATAACCAAGGTCTGGCAAGTCAATTGAAACTTAATTCTCCTGGATATCTCGTGGGGAAAAAGTACATGAATCCGGACAGATTCAATTATTTAATTTTAATGAAAAAATAGATAGCTGCTTTATAATTGCCTATAGAGCAGTAGATGGGAATTCAGCTCCTTTTTATAAGATGTTATCCTAGGATAAATGACAATAGAGCTCTGCCAGGCATGGGTTGCCAAGAGGTTTATGTCCAAGGATTTTCAGCTTCCTCTTTTCCCTAGATCTTTTTTCCTCCATCTGGGACCAGGTCTTTCTGACATGCCAGCCAAGTCCAGACCAGCGTTTTCTCTCTGTCCACAGATGGTGCAGGTGGCAGTAATAAAGCATTACACAGGGGATCTGTTACGGGGTGCTGTACATCCATACATTGCAGAAGGACATGTTTACTGTCTTATCCGTTAGAAAGACTCTGGCAGAGCAAATCAGCCACAGGTCAACTCTACTGCTATCAGTGTCGTGCCAGTAAGATATCCTGTGACTGTCGTAAGGACAAAGTGAGTTGTGAGAGCAATTGGGAAAAAAAAGATGCTTCAGTCTGCCCAGTGTTTTCACTCTGACCATCTTGGGGTGTTTGAAATCCCCTTGCCATCAGATGTTCAGGTGCTCTTGGCGCTAGCCAGGGACTTGCCATGGTCTCAGGACCTGTCGGTTTGCCATGGGGTGGCTGGGCAGAGCTCCAGTTGAATGAAAAATTCCAACTAACTCTCCCTGACTTACACTACTCTTGTCACGTTCATTAGTAAAGGAGTTCATTGTGATTAATGCCGTTACTCTGAATACCAATGGAATTAATTATTTCCTCTGTATTGGACAGCATTGACCGAAACGTTGACTCCACATAAAACCATGAAAACAATTAATGCAGTGTAATCACGGATATTTATCATTGAATTAATTTTCCTTTTATTTTTACTGTAATGTCATATACAGAGCGAAAGGTGCACAGCAGCAGCAGGGTCCTTATCAAAACCTCAGAGGAGTTTATCCTCCCCTTTATATGCTCTGCACACACAGACCGAGCATCCATAATCATAACAGTTGGCTGTGTGTGCACTGCCGGGCAGAAGAGACACCTACTACCGTACAGCTGTCCTTGACCTTGGCATAAGACTTTTATCAGATACAGTCAACAAGAACACCGCTCTGTTTCTGTCTGAGTAAAACCGGTATTTGTTGTTGCTTTTGTTCTAATAGCTCCTCGTTAAATACGAGAGGATGAGTTGCTGCATATCAGATACATTCAGCTGATAGTGAAAGAGATTTCTTATCTCCGCCTTTGTCTCTGGTGGTTTCTGTTGGGATTCCCATCATGCAGTCATTTTTCTGCACTCCATTTTCTCTCTGTCTTGGTGTACAGTCATAATGAAGGCAAGCATTTATCACCACAGCAGCTTTAAATATCAAATGCTTGATGAATTTACTCTCAGCTGGCCGGAAGCAATACTGTGATTGCAGCATTTTATAATCATCAAGACTTGTTTCTCTAAGCTGAATTAATTTGCATGAGCAATGGGGTATTAGCAAAGTTGCTGGTAACTAGCACGTACAAGCAAGTTGTGGGAGAAGACTCTTTCTGTCTGTGCTTTCCTTGGGGAAACTCGACTTTGTGAGATGTTTTAAACGGGTGGGTGAAGAATTGTACCTGAGGGCAAAGGTTGTAAATGGGTGCAAGGAATCTGACCCCATGTCAGACAGAGCCTGCAGAGCGAGGCTCTGCCTCTGGCCATACAGGGCATTCCCATGTTTCTATCAACACTTATCTCCAGCCATGGTCTTACAGTACAGTAAATTGTGCACTAGGGTTTGTAACGACAACTCAAAACTACAGAAAAACATTTTTGTTGTATAAACTCAACCCATCATTCAAGTATGCTCAAGAATGCTAGATGAGTTAATTGTGTACCAGCAGATCGGGTATTGCCTGTCCTCCTTTATGCAGCCAAAATAAAGCCGATTGACGCCCTGTATTATGCATACTGGCTAAATCCACAGGAGTAAACTCTGTGCTTACCCTTCTCTAAACCTAGTATTTACGTCTAGGTGGGCTGGTAGCATATGGATCCGGAAACGTGATTAGGCTAGCATTTGTTCCGACTCCCTCGGGTGACTTCTTTTTAAGATGGTGGAAGGTTTCTCTGTCATGGCTGGGAATGGACTTCTGCATCTGCGGCAGGAGCTTCAGCTATTTCGTGAAGGTGCTTAAATGCTTCTGCCAATTATTTCAAGTGGAAGGCAGTGTTTACACTTCCTGGCCTCAATGAGGTTTCTCCAGCTTATTGTGGTATTTATTGCTGTATTAATTGCTCATGTACAAAAGCTTGTGGTGTTGTGCAAAATGCTAATAACAGATCCTAATGACTGTGTACCTCCCTCTCCTTCTCCAGTCTGCTCCTTATTGATTCATTAAACTGTCCAAACAGTGAGGCTGGATGCACATACCAAAATGTTTCTTTTTCATCAGAGAAAAAGACAGACCCTAAGAGAAAGTGGTAGTTGGAGGATGCCAGACAACTAGCTCTGAAGGATGAACAAAAGCACTCTGAATAATCATGTAAGAACTGACAGTCGGGTGGGATGGCAGAGGGACAGGCTGTGCCTGCCTCCGCAGAGCTCACAGAGAGGCAGGTGCTGGTAGGACGTTAAAAGGCATTTTTTGCATTTTTGACAAACTTGTCTGAAAATGGGTCCTGATCTCATAGGGATGCTAGGAGACATTCATCGGGTAATGGAGCATATTGTGTTTGGGGAAAAACGCACATGGAAAAATCTCGGTTTTTTAGATGCCTGTGTGTAATTGTAAAGGACCGAAACACAGACAGAAACTAATTTACTGATACTGAAGCACATCCCTTAAGAAAGTCCTCTCCTTGTCTCAGGCGGAAGGGAGATACTGGACAACAAGGGCAACTACTAGAATTTGCAGGAAATTCTCCCTTAAATATTTTGAGAGGAAGGTAACAAGGAAAGCCTCCAGGCAGACCTTGGGGAACAGGTTTGGGTACACCCTTGAAAGATAATGGGATAACCTGTTAGCTTGAAGGCTCTTGTAGCCTTTCTAACACCACTTATATATCCTTTTTTGCCACATCCACTACTGTGGGGATCTTTAATTCTGAAGAAGGAAAAATGCGCTGTGGTAGGGTGGTCTGACCTGCGGAAATGAGACTCCAGAGACTCCACAACCGAGAAGGCTGTAAAGTAGGTATGTTTATTCAGCGCTGGGCAGCATGGGGGGGTCACCCCACCACAATCGTGCACACCCAATGCAGTGGCCTTTTCAAATATATATAGTACTTAATTACATAATCATAAGATTTCCCAATATGCCTATATATATGCATAACCTGTCCCCGCTTCGTATTAAAATTAGCTCTAAGAAGCCATTTTCATAAACTCCTCCCAACTGCGCATGCGCAATGTCTCCTGGTGGTGTTCGCTGAGGGTCGTGATGATGAAGGCTGATGATTCCTCTTCATCACCGCAAGTAACTTTTTGTCCCTGCACAGACTCAGCTCTTCTTTGGTCTTTGTCCAGACCGCAGGGTTGGTTTCAGCCGCTTTTCAAGGCATACTCTTATTTGTTATCAGGAGCTGTCCTTGGCAATGTCTCAAGACTTCTTGCTTCGTCCATTTTTTATCAGGCCTGTCCTTTAGGTTATGAATCACTACTAGTCAATCAGTACACAATGTGTTATTGTCTCTGTCATCCCTGACTCAGGTCAGGGATCAGAAGCTTTTGTGGAGGTGTAGAGTCATGCAGAAAGACATTCACCAAGCCCATCCAAGACAGGTGAAGATTTCCCACAGCCCCAGAACAGCAGTCCCTGGGTTGATTTTGCTGCAATACCTGATATGTGGCTTTCTTGTAACGATTGCTGCTGTTTCTTGAGGTGGGGGGAGATCACAAGAGGCTGGTCAGACCCTGACGTGGTCATCGTTGATCTACAAGGACTTTCAGCCTGTGCATGGCTGCAAGTGGCAGAATGTTGTGGTTCCCCATGGAGAGAGCTGATAGCTCAAGGCCTGAGCCAGGCGGGCAAGGTAGCTAGCAGAGAATGGAGATTTAAAGACATAGTTGGAGTCAGAAGTACAATCAACCTCGTTATCTATAACAATAGGAAGAGCTTATGCCAATCATAGATTTGCTGACAATAGAGTGAAACCATTTTATTTCATCAGAAGATGAATTGGAATTGAATACCACCGAGAACAAAGCTAAGCCTTTCAGTGAGATGTAGAGAACTCGCTGCAGCTTCTAAAAGTCCAAGGTTGTTAAAGTCTCAAATTGCAAACATAAAATAAAGCTATTTTAGGTCAATTTTAGCAGCTCCTAAATGCATTAATTATATCTTTTCCTTTGCTAGGTCTGTGCATTTTTACTTGTCTTGCCAAGAGAACTTGGCTCTATCAGTGGAGAGATATGAAAAATAGTGCCATTGAACCCCAATTTACTTCTAAAGTATTCAGAATAGAAGGACAATGTGGTGGACATGCAAGTTTTATTGGAATTCACTTGGAACAACCTGCATAACTCCCAGTGCCTTCATTCAAAACTTGTATTGTTCTCACAGATTTATCGCATACCTATCTTCTCTTTCTCCCTTTAGGTGTATATATACATCTGTCTATATGTTTATACACACATTAATTGATCCTTGGTTAATGCTGCCTTTTAGAAAATAGCACAGTTCCTTTGTCTCCTAAACTGGGGGCTCCACCATCCCAATTTTTATTCCCTCTTGGAGCTCTGGGGAACGTATATGTAAAAGGTGCAATAACTCCTTGTTCTTCATGCTTTGCTTCTCGCCTTATGAGTTTTGTCAGATATTAGCTCAGAAGTGTCTCCTTTATTGAGTTCATAAATTACCGTTCAACCTTTATTTGTCTGTTCATCAGATCACCCTATATTTTGTTACTCCTTTGAGAGGAATCCAGCATGATTTTGAATTTGTGAACCATCAGTGTCTCCCATGCTGACTGGATGCTCTAGGTGTTCACACGTTTAACTGTTTTCTGCAGGTTCATGTTGATCTGGTGATCAGAACTTGCTTCTTTTGTTCAGGCAGAATATCTGGAGGTGTTTCTTTTGCAGCTTGTCTGAGATCCGTGTTACAAAGCCGCCTTGCTAGCTGCACAGGGCTCCACCAAATCTGATGGATGAACGTGAGTAATAACTTGTCATTTGGTGGAGCTTTTCATCAGAGACGTTTCAAAGCTTCTCACAATGGAATTATCATAACCTCCATATACCAAAGAAGAAATCAAGGCACAAAGCTATTCAGGACATGAGAAAAAGCATCCAGGTCTCCCAAGATGTCCTTTCAGTGCTTTATCAACTGTCTTTGCTGCTGACCTTACCCTATGTCTTTGCTGTTATTCCACCTTTCTCTCTTCAGCCTAGGGAGGTAGCGGGGAGAGGGCAGTGACATCATATCTTCTTCATCAGTGTCATAAAACACATAGCAGACCTAACATTGTAAAATAACCTTTTTTTTTTTAATTCCTAATATGAGTTTATGTTAGAACTCTGTAGAAATAATTGATTAAGTTTCAATTTATACTCAGAATAATAACTGACACGGTAGTAAATGTGTTCATTGATATCTAATTTGGTGTGGCTAATTTCCTCAATGCCAGCTAAATGCCTGGGTATTTCTTATCGCCTTAATGTATTATCTGAATCTTGTTGCACATTTGTTCGGTGCTTATGTTACTATGACTTAATTACATGGCAACTGAATTTATACCCTGGTATGGAAGGATTGCTCCTCAGACAGTTTCCTCAGATAAACAATAGATAACTGCTATGTTCCTGCTTTAATTAATGTAAATTATAAGATTATTTGAATGATCTTGGGTCCAGCCTTGGTGAGGCAGAGATCACTTCTCAAGTCATGCTGAGCTCTTACAGTGCCCACCAAAGTCAGTGCTGTCCATCAGTACAGGCTTTCATCCAGCTGCACAGAAATTAGGACTTTTGCATACGAAAATATTTTCCCTCAGTATGAGGAAGGGACACATATCTAAAAACATTTACAATTTTGCTCATTGTGGCAAGAATTGCATACCCCCATGCCTCAGAGAAGGATGTGCAACGTGTTCTTGTGCTGTGTGACCTACTTAAAGCAAGTGGGAGTCAATATCTATTAACTTTTCTCTGTTATACCAGTCAATACTTTGTCCTTAAAGCAGTTGTTTTCCTCTCCCTTCTGCAGAGTTGATGATCGCGGGGGAAAAGGAACTTTTCTCGCCTCCATCCCCCAATGCTTTTTCCCATTACTACGATCAAGGGAGCACTGGTTTCCAAACCACACCTGAGCCAAGACAGACAAGTGCAGGAGGGGGACACTGCAGCTCTCTCCTGCTAGACCAACAACTCCAACTTCCACTTGTTTCTTATCTCCTTCTCTCCCGGTGCGGCGGGCAGGGAGTGGAGGCAGCTTTTGTTAGGACTCAGCCTATAGGTTTGTGTACTGCCAGCGAGCACCAAGAGGGTCGGAAAGTGCCGCTGTGCAACACAGTTCCTGAGATGATGGGGGAACATGCACAGAATTGGAGATGCTGGGAAAAATACAAGAGTGATCCTTCAAGATACTTAAATAATGTTTCGTGACTCAAGTGAAATGCTCTCGTTAGGCCCTCTGAAGGAGAATTTAACATTTTCTGTGCCACCTGCAAGATTCAAAGAAAACACTGCTGGCTTCTGCATTGTCTTCTGAAAGGCACAGGGGCTGACAGAAATGTAATCAAATTACCTGCAGCATTCATCTGTTGTCATAGCAGCCCTTGCAATGAATATAACAATAATTTCATCTACAGCTTAGCTTAATGCAGCTTTGCGTAGACCAGTCAGAAAGCAATTTTCTATCCCGTATCTGGCAGAGAGAGAGTTCAAGAGTTCCCATTTCAGTTTCACCAGCACCGGTATACAACAGGGTAAAATCACAGATTAATGCCTTTTCTGCATTCCTCCAACACCAGGCAGCACCTGTGAGATCACCTGTGGGTGATCTCGTGTGATTCAGGAGGTCAGGTGAGTTTATTATATTCTCTTCTAGCCTTAAAAATCCCAGAATCACTGCACCGACTTCTATGCAAGTAATAAAAGCACAGTGCAGTGTTTTCCCCATCTTGATTAAGTCCACCAAGAAGATCTGGCTGTGCTGTAAACATATGGCCTTCAATTTGATGGAGCTGTGTTTGAGTTTGGATGTGTGGAGCATGGTAAGGGCACAGCAGTGCTGGCAATGATGGAGGGCACAGCAGAGTGGGTAGAATTTGTCTTTTTTTTTTTTTTTAACTTGCCAAGTAGTATGTTTCAAACTGAGTTGTTATTGATGGACCCAGATGGCTCCAAGCATCTCGTGACTGTCCTTTGGTAAATGTGGAATGAGCTCCCTGGCTTGGTTCAGTATTCCGTAAGTAAGTGGTACCTTTTGCTGTGCTTGGCAGAGAGGGGCCAGCAGACAGACTCTGCCGAAAGGCTAAAGGATTGAATGATCCTGAACACCTGGATAATGTCTAATCCCTGAAGGTGCAGCATCCATTAAGTCCGAGAAAGGGTAACAGGCTACTACCAATTCTCATGACTTACCCTTTTTTGGATATGGAGGACTTTGTCATTGATTTGTCACCGTAAGAAATTTTAACAAAACTCCCCTTGCTGCTGTTAAATTTTATTTTATTTTTTGCTGCTATTTATTTATTACTGTCTTCTAGAAATGACTGTTATTTACCACCTTTCTCAATTAAACAGCCACACAATTCAGATATGTAGGAGTAACATTTCAAGAGAACAATTAAAAACAAGTCAAGAATGGAAGAATATGATAAACGAGACATCCAGCATCTGCAAGAAATCTGTGGTTCCACCTGATACACCTGGGAAATATCCCCTCTTTTTTGCTTCTATCCATTCCATTCCCGTTCAGCAGCTTTAGGGAGCTGAGGTTCATCCTACAATGACTTGTTTTTATCACACATATTCAGGAATCCACAAGTTGAAGAGTGTTTAAATACCATGTAAAAAAAAAAAAGGCTAACTTGTGCATGGCCAAGATAAGCTGATTTGTAAGCTGAGGCTTCCCTGAGCCTCACGTATGGAGTATTCTTCCTTCAGGCATGCTCTGCGCAGAACATTGAAGCTTTCTCTCTCTGGAGCAGCTGTGCGTAATAACCTTCCCAGGCTAAACAGTGCTAAAATGAGTTGTTGCAATTTGCTGATGTGTTGTCATTTTACTTTTCTTTGTGTGAATAGACCTAATAATATATCCACGTGCAAAGTACCTTTCCTATGATGCTCTCAAATACTTTACACAGGTATATAAATAGTATTTATTCCTATTTTACAGATGAGGTGAGAGGGATGGCAGTAGCAGAAGAGCACAGCTGAGTCTCAGGCAGGGGTAACGAGCTAGATGTGCCTTTGCCGTGCTGGATCACACCAAGTAGTACTTTCCTAGAGTTTGGTAAGTACCAAATAAATATCAAAGGCAGTTCTTGCATCAGATTGTCTGTCTGGACAAGTACATCCATGCCTTTGGACTGACCCAGAGGCATGTAGAGAACAGCAGTATTCCTTGAGCTAGAGAGCAAGGGAGAAATTTTGTTCCCTACCTATGCTGCTCTCCCACTATAAAGAAGCTAAGGGAGAGTTCAGAAAGGTGTTGGGAGATGGAGAATCTCTCATTTTCCTCAGTGCTGTTTTTTCCCTCATTTCTTGCTGGCTTGAAATCTGGGGAGCACACAGTCACGCAGCATGGGAACTCGCACCCTCTCCTACCGAGGGGTTTGCTTAGAGAGCAAGCCGGAGCAGTGAACATGAGCACTCGTCTGTCTCTCATGCCCAGAATGAATCACTGTTCATATACAAAATTTCCTTTTCTGGATTCAGCCATGAGCTGGTCATTGGTCAACTCCAGCTCCCATTTGGGCCAAACATGGTAAATTCAGAGCTGTAAATGATTGTGGGTTGCTACCAAGTGAACTTGGGCCTGTGGGGTTTACAAGGGCTTGCTCACCGAGAATCCTGCTGGGTGGATATCTGTCAGTACCTGCACTACAGAGCTGGGAAACTCAGACTCTTTTACAAAACAACAAAGCTCCTGAGTCAACAAGAGTTTTGCTCTGAGTTTCATTGCAGAGGCCGCAGGGTTGGAAGTAACAAAAAAGTACCAAGTGGCTTACCCATCAGGGCCTGGCTAACCTACAAATAACCGATTTCCCTGTGATTAGCATGTAGCGTTGAAAAAGCTCCAGTTGCTCCTTTGGAGGATATTATAGCTTTAAATCAGTTAAATTTGATCTGAGTAACCTACCCCTGAGAGGTACCAGCGGCAAGGTTGTTCCACAGCTCGCAGAAGCCGCTCTCAGTGGCTTTGGTCTCCCTGGCTGCCGGGCCTGTATCCCGTGGGGCTGCAACCCACGATGCTTTCGAGCATCGTTTTCTGCCACATCAGGGAGTGTGGGGAAAGGAAAGACCTGGCCTCCCACATCTCCTTCCCAGTCCCAGGACTCCTTGGCTGTTTGGTTTATAATTTGCTAGGGAGCGTTGAAAATGGAGAGCATGTTTCAGGGTTTAACGAGAGGAGCCGCTGATGAAAATTGAGAACTGAAAAAGGATTGAATGCCACCGGTATATCTGGTCTGACACAAAAATGAGGTCAGTTGTGAAAGAGTAAATTAAAGAAAGTTTAAAGATCCAACAGTAAATATGCTGAAGGTCATGGGACATAACAAGTTAATAAACTCAACTGGATAATTTAATTCAACACCAAGAATGCATCTGTGTGCACTGAATAGTAGGTAAGAATTTGACATGACAAGATGGGAAGACTTTGCTATCCTCTCGTCTTGCCAGGATTTGCTTTAATTATGCCAAAGAATGTTACTTCATTCTTGCCCTAATAACACTGTAGAGGAAATTAAATTACTCGTATATAACAAAAGTGAACTGATTTTGACATCTCTTCTAGGCAAACCTCCCGCTGTATTAGCTCCTAAGCGCATTCTCCCTCACTTAAGGTCTCATGCATATGTATGATTATCACTCATAGTAAATATAAGCACTTTGCAAGAACGCAAATTAACTGCAGGATGTAATGGAAGTTGCCAAGGGTATTTTTTATTGTTGACTGTAACATGAAATCTACAAAACCGGTACAATAATGAATGGATCGTGAGGCATGCAGAAATAATCCCATCAAAGGTTGCTCTGACATCAGAAACCACAACAGCAAAACTGATGTCACTAGAATCTTGAGCTGCTTTATTGTGCTTTTATTTCATTTCATTTCCAAAGCAGTTTTGGTTTAGCTTGAAATTTTTCTTTATATTTCTATAACTCATCAATTGGTGAAAGGAACAATTAAAGGCTGTAGAGCTAAAATAGAATTAATTTTATTTTTGAAGGCTGACAGACCTCAGCCTTTGGTTTTAGCTAGATTAAGAATGGTGGGTTGTCTCTGATGCAGATGGCTCTTTCTTAATGTTTGATTGCTTTTTCATTACATTAAGCTAGGTTTTGGAAAGTTTTTATACTAAATTTAACCTCCAGAAATAAACCTCACAACCTTGAAACTAATGTTTCTGAACCCTGCAAGGCACAGACTATTGCATCGAAGATCTGCTCTTGCAGGCTTTCATTAGGAGGAAGCTAACGTGTCCCAAACAATACAGCATTTAAAACAATAGAACTTTATTTTTAAAATGCATTACTTTTCACAGCGCATTCTGAATGCAGCTCTCAACCTTCGTTCTTTCACTAAAACAGCCTCTTTGACCTTTTATTCAGCTCCCTCCCTCAGCCCAGCAGTACCTCCACATTCGGAGCCTGCCCATGCCAAGGACCGTGCTGGGAGGGGTTTCTGTTGCAGCTGAGTTTTCGGGGCAGATGCACGTGGCTTTCGTTGCCCGTAAACTGATGTCTTGGACAGGGAGAGCTAGGTTTGAGATGGACGTTCCTGCAATAATTTCTGTAATTTTGTCTTGAGCCTCAGGTTCTTCCAATGAAGTAGGGATGGAGTTTTAGGGGCATTTAGGGACTTTTTGGTTTACACTCATTAAAAGACTCGAGGAAGGCCATGAGGAGAGTGGGGGCAGGCAAGGAAGAAGCCAGTGATTATTTGGGTGTCGCAGAGGGGAGTGGGAACTGCTCTGCCTGCCTTTTCCTGAGGAGCGCAGCACTGATGTCCTGGGGAGCAAGAGACAAGTCCTCTTTAGGCCATGATGGATCTCCCCATGCACAGGAACATACCGCCATTGTCGGGCATGTCAACATTATAAAGGAACAAAGCAGAGAAAAGCAGGCAGCATATATATTGCAGGCACAGGAGGAGGGGTAGGAGGAAGGGAGTTGAACTTTCATTGAAAATGGCAACGTCCTTTCCATCCATGATTGAGTACATGAGAAAAACGGGAGAAAAATGGAGACAGATGTCCCTGGGTTAAGTGTAACCTTGCTTTGCTGGAGTTCAGCATCACAGGCTTCTCTGCAGAGCACGTCGCGCGGGTCAGCTCTCTCGGCGCGGAGCAATCGCATGCAGAGCGAGACGCTGAGATGGCAGAGAGTGATCATCAAGGTGCAGCAGAGCCTACAAGCAGGTCAGGCTGCTGCTCCCGGAGCATCGCACGTCCAAGGGCTAAATCGCTCTGGTGCAGCCTTCAAAGAATAATTCTAAATATCAAGCATTATATAAGACCTTTACAAAATAAATGAAATATAGAAACTAATAGAGAACGAAATTTCTGCTTATTTTTCCCATCATCATTTTTGTTTCTAAAGCAAAATGATTCTGGCACGCAGACGATGGGAAACACGGTGTTTTAATGACACTTACAGCATCCCAGAGGACCATTCAAAGCAACAAAAAAAAAACTGCTGATGTCCTTAAAGACAGCAGATGGTTTCTTCAAGGTGAATAATTTTATTGTTTATTGCCTGTTCTGTGTACTACAGGGAATGACATTTAAGAAACTGCTCAAAGATGTTTTTTCAAAGCACAAAGAAAACATTTAGGAGCCAAATTATCTGTATCAGTGACTGTGTCATCACCAGAGCTTGGAGTCTGGCTTAGAGGCATGATACAGATTTGGGACAGTGAACTTCTAGAAAATGTGGAATTGGGGTCGGGTTTGCATTTCTGCCAACTTGGCTGTCTTTTCCATGACCTCCAGAATAGGCTCAAAATCTGGAGGGAGGAGGGGAAAAATAAACCACCACCCTAATCTGAACTTTGTAGTTAGGCAGCAGCAGCGCTGTCAGTCGCTTCAGTGTCACTCACCGAGCTACAGCCACGGAGCTATTTTAAACTCGATGGCATGTGGCTTATCTGAAGAAACATGTTAAAAGGCTAAAAGCACAAAAAATACCAAACATAAGGTCTCTTGCAAAGGAGGTGGTGGTTTCATTGTATTTCATGGCTCAGTGGGTTTTGTGACAATGTCTTTGTTAATGGAGGGGACGGTGGCTGAACTGACTTGTGGGTGCTATGGTGGCCTCTGTTGGGACACGCGTAATGGGCTGGTTTGGGTGGGATGCTCCTTCCTAGCTGCTGGCATGTGGCGGGGTCCTCTGAAATGTAGCCAGGGAAGTCCTTCATCTGCACTTCGATGGAAACCGACCCTGCGATTCAGCTAGTGATAAAAAAAAAGCAGCCGAGGGTTCAGAGAAAACCTCAGAACTGGAATGCTTTTACACGGCATATGAAAATACAGCCTGTGAGAAAAAAGTGTTGTTATAAAAGCAGGTGATCTTATGAAGCTTTTATTATACAGCTTTTTCATTTTTTCAGGAGAATGAAATACCATTCAAAAGCTTTCCTTTTCCAAGATATATCAAAGTTTCCAGATCTGGCCAAAAAACCCAGTATATAGTGCAATAACACCTGGAAAGTGTCCTTAGATCTCCCGCAAGCTTGTGTTCAAAATTTCGTCAGTACTGAAGATTTTAATGCACTCATATTTGTCCAAACCTTCCACTTTATTTTCAGGGTTGGGGTGGTTTTTTTCATTTTTCCTTTTCATATTCAGATTCTCCCTTCAATTCCTGTTTCAACAGATATCTATCACTTCTCCAGGGAAGTATTAACTCCAAATAAAAATTCAAGTGTGACCTTTTCCACAGGTAAAAAACTTATTTCTCAAAAATGTAAACTGGTTTGAGACTGTACCTCCCCGATGCTCTGTCCAAAGCTGTCTGCTGCCAACAGCTTTGACCATTTTGTTCTGATTCTGCAGTTGGATTTGAAGCCTGTAAAGCAGGCCCGTGCTTTTGCCAGGGGAAAAAAATGCTGTCTGAAGGTAGAAGAAAGAAAATATCTGTTTATAACTTTTTTATTTGGCTTTGGGTTTTTTTTTTCTTTTTTTTTTTTCAGTTACTTCTGGGAGGATGGTGAAAAGGTCACAGTAGAATTACGGGAGAAAGGTGTCCATAGCTCAAGCTGCTTTCAACTTTTCCAGACAAAAAGATAAAACATAATCAAAGACAACAACTTTTTTCCTTTTACATTTTCACATAAAATTTCAGCCTTGAGAAGGATGGAGGGAGACACAACCTCTTAGACCAGGCAGAGCATCGCTCATCAGCTGTCGGTGACAGCTCAGCCATCACGTGGCTTCACTCTTCACCTACATGGTCGGAGCGATGCGCCTCGGGAGAGTGAGGGTGTTATTTGCTGCATTTGGACATTTTTTTTTTAATGAAGTCCCTCTGAGAGCCCATCCTGCATAGGTGTCACGGGCCACCACAAAAATTTAGACCTGTCTTTCTGTTTTTCCCTGCTACAATACGCAACAAGATGTGGCCTCTCTGGGAGCAGAAAGTGTGGGGCAAATTAATGCACGTGTCCTGAGGGAAACCTGGCAGTTGTTAAATGAAAAAAGAAGCAGCAGGAGGGCAGAGAAAGCATGGGCTTTGGGGTTATTGCTCTCATTTTTATGGCTTACTGCAGGAGGCCTGGAGTGGGGGGTTAGCAGCTGGAAATGAAGGAAGCAGAAGGCAGCCCTATACAGCTTGCTAGTGAAAATTAGTTGGGGAAACATTGTGTTAAAACCAATCGGCATGCACACGAAATCGAAGCTAGAAGTATCTCACTGTAAGACTTATGTGCAAATTAAACGCTAGCAAAGCGAGGGAACTTGGTACTTGAAGTCAAGAGACATCCTCAGGAATGGAGCGGCGCAGCCGGAGCCGGGACGGCTGCGCCGCTGCTGCCAGGCTGCCCTTGGCTCTCAGGTCACGCAACCACTGTCCCGCCTTTGCACCTCAGCAGAGCCTGTGACCTAACCTGCCAAGACATGTTTGATTATGTGGTTACTTTTTTTTTTTTTTTTTCAAAATTGTAAATTTTGTGGGTTTAGCAGTGCGGAAGAAAGTAGCTAGAAACCCTGGTTAGAAATATCAAAATACCAAAGAGCGAGAAAACTCCTTTCACATAGCAAGAAGCTGTTATAACTCAGACTTGTGAGATAATTAAGAATAACAAGGTTTTGGTTTAAGTGTCTGACTGGTGGGATTTAACAGGCTGGAGAAAAAGTAGCCATGGAAGATGGTGATGGTGCTCTCGGCTCCCATCAGTCTCCCAGATTTGGGATCACCTGTCCCCAGAGAAGAAAGGCAGCAGCTTTCCTTTGTGGGTCATCTTTGATATTTGGACGTTAGTGCTTAGTAGACCTGCTAAGACAGAGCTCTGTTCCCCCGAGCACATATAGTCTGGAAAAGCACACATTGCCTTTACCTTCTTTAAACTGTTAGAGCCATTTTCCTAATTGACTTACAACTGTTGTAAAGTAAGAGTTTCAACACTGTGAATAAAGATTTCATGCTATTAGATAAGCTGTTTAAAAGCTCAAAAAGCTGAATTGTTGCATTTATTAATTGTGCTCCTTCGTTTATCTTTGTGCTTTATTTATTACAATACAGTCCCTGAAACCTTAATAAAATTGATTCACAAAGAAAAGCTCATCACTTGAAAAAAAAAAGGTACATCTCTCTTTTAATTAGTTCAGCTGATGTGACGCGGCACGGAGGGCTCTTGCTGTAACCCAGGTGTGGCGCAGAGGTTCGGAGCTGTCTGTGCACTCTGCAGGGCTGAGCCCCTCTAGATGAAGCAGACCTGTCTTTTCTCCTCTGACAGAGTCTCTCAGAGAAGACCGCAGATATAACTGCATAATTTAAACTGTAATTTAAACCATTAAGTCTGAATAATTTAATTTTTTTTTAGACCAATTTCTAGTCTTATGTTGCAGGAGCATGGCAGTCTTCCTTTAAACGCAAGGCTCGATCTTAATGTCCTTCTTCTGTTGGAAGGGAAGGGGGAGGGTTTATTCTTTGTTTTGTTCTCCTGGCTGAGAAGAGATCACACTGAACTGTAAAGAAGGTTTTAGCCTTGCGTATACTTTTTTTTAAAGAAGTGGTAAGTTAAAAGTAATGACTTGGGCATTGCGTGTTTGCACTTTCAGCTGGCCATAATAAATCTTTACACTGAACTATCGGAAGTATTAAATCACTGTGGAGAAGCTTGTCCTTGTTCTCCACTGCAGAGACAAGAGGCTTTTAATAAACAATATCTTTGATTAGGTTCAGCAGAAAAGCCAAGGATAACAAAGTATTTGTATCTGTCAGGGATTCAGCAAGAATCCTTGTAAGTCACCTTGACTGCAAAAGCTCTTACAACTGCACGTGAGACTTGATAATAGGTTTTGGTGAGAGGGGGTTTCTCCGAGTCTCCACATTTGTACTGCTGGAAACTTACCTGCGTAGTGACAAAGCCTTTTTTGATTTTCCCTAGTCTATTGTAGAAAAATACAGAAAAATCCCACCCAA
The DNA here is from genome assembly GCF_965231255.1 of Vanellus vanellus. Taxonomy (NCBI): domain Eukaryota; kingdom Metazoa; phylum Chordata; class Aves; order Charadriiformes; family Charadriidae; genus Vanellus; species Vanellus vanellus. The sequence continues at coordinate 9,957,384 of NC_138921.1, forward strand.
AGTTTGTGATCTGTAAAATGAAAGCGTCTTTCTAAAAATAACAGCAGCCCGACATCGGTGCACTAAAGCAAAAGCAGTGTAAGTGATACCTGTAACTCACAGGGTCACCTAGAGAGCCGTTATCCGCCAGGGAAAGGCTGTTGGAGGACTGTGATGCTTTCCCCACCGTACAGCGGCACAGCTGACTGCTGAGCCCAGGGACTCGGTGTTCGCTCTCACGATACAAAGCCAGGAGGTCACCTCATGCTGGTGTCAAGTAGTGACCAAAAAAAAAAAGAGAGCTGGCTGAGAGATGGCAGATGCACAGAAGCCCTTGCCCTGCTTTAAAATACAGTAGCGTGGTCCTGGCCAGGGATGCAGAATGGCACAAAGTTTGGTGTCCCGGAGTTGCTGCTGCTGAAGCAGAAACGCCTCCTGACTTGCCCGGGAAAGTGCAAATACAACACCGCAGCTTTTCAACACCATGAAAAATTGGGACTCTTTAGGCCAGTTGCCACGGAGTTTGCTCGGCTCGAGGCTGGCTTCCCACTGGATATTAAGCTGACAAAATCCTCAAGCAGTTGATGTGAGTCAGTCTGTATCCTGCAAAATGTTTGGCTTATAGGAGTGCAGGCTGTGAAGCCCTCACCCAGCCGTGTGGGAGACCACCGTGTACAACACATGCTGCTCACAACGCGCTGATTTTCCTCCTACCAAGTCAGCTCCACAATGTCACTGCTTGTCCGTCGGTACCTTCATATGACTGTGGAAGTTAGCTTGTGACTTAAGCCACAGAGGTTATGCGTTGCTGTACTCCAAGCCTCTTGCTAGTCGCTCCAGACCCTGACTTCCAAGGCTTGTCTGCGCTTGTTAAATACTGGACTACACCATGTACAGCAGTGCCGTCCCCTTTTGCGAAAAGAAATCTCAGCTTAGATACAATGGCTTGAGCCTGGGTAGAGAATATGACGATAGCCCTGATAATAAATGCTTATTATGATCAATGGAGTCACGTTCCTCAAAGAAGCGGCAGCAACTCATGAAAAAATAGCCGAGGAGCATGAGACTCGATGGGCTGAACTGGCTTGGTGAACAGTAATGATATATAGCCACCAAAACAGATTTGCAAAATGCACTTTGACTTAATTTTAAAGTTGCTTACTATCCTCATGATATCTGTAAAAGGTTCCAAGACAGACTTTACATTGCTTTAAACATATGGTTATTTACGTTCCAGACGCAGAGAAAAGAGCTGGAATGTGTGGCCAGTACTTAAAATGAAAGAAATTCTCAAAATGAAAGCGAGCAAAGAAAATGGGGAGCTTTTGTTTCAGAATAATGGCTGTCCCAATGGGATAATTAATTTCCCTTAGAGCAGCTTGTTATTTTTCAAAGATATTATATTTATGCAGATTTAACTGTAGAAATATTATATTGTTGTAATTTCTCCAGTGTGATGCAGCTCTAATTATTCACTGCTCAGAGCATGAAAAGGGAATAAAAGATGAACAGCAAGTTAATTTTTATTTTAAAAACAAAGAAGAAAGATAAGTTTTAAGAAAAACTGACCATCGTGTCAGACTGAGAGCATGGATACATTTCATGGAGAGAGGAGCTGCAGTAATTCCAGTGTTCCTGGGCAGATGTTCCCAAGGGTGAGCTACAGCCTTGTCATGCTTTCAGCTGGGAAGAAGGTAACTTTCTTGCTAGCAGCTGGTGCGGGGCTATGTTTTGGATTCAGGGTCAGAATAGTTTTGGTAAAATACTGACGGTTTTGGTTGTCGCTAAGCAGTCAGGGTCTTTTCTGTTCCTCTCACCATCCCATCCAGGCTGGGAGTGCACAAAAAGTTGGGAGGCGACACAGCCAGGACAACTGACCCCAGCTGACCAAAGGGATGTTCCACACCATATCACATCATGCTCTGTGTATAAAGCTGGGGCAGAAGAACGAAGGGGGGGAAGTTTGGAGCAACAGCATTCGTCTTCCCAAGTCACCATTACGCGTGATGGAGCCCTGCTTTCCTGGAGGTGGCCTGGGAAGCAGTGAATGAATTCCTTGGTTTGCTTTGCTTGCACGCACGGCTTTTGCTCTACTTATTAAACTGTTTTTATCTTAACCCATGAGTTTTTTCTCACTTTTACTCTTCTGATTCTCTCCCCCATCCCAACTGGGGGGGAGCGAGTGAGTGGCTGCGTGGTCCTGGTGGCTGACTGGGGTTAAACCACAAGAAGCCTGGAAAGAAGCTTGAGGTTATTTACACCAGCTACAGTGAGATGAATGAAGCACACCTCAAAGTATGTGCTACCAAGTGCAAGAGCTAATGCACTACGTTTCTGTCACCTGTTTCTTTGGATTTACCCTTAATCCAACTATATACGTTACTTTCAACAAATCTCCAAAACTAAGGATGCCGTGGTGCCTACAGGGCTGTTTAGCTTAAGGCTACTGGATCAAATGTGCTCCCAGGGCAGCATCTCTCAATCATTTCAGACAACAAACCTACGCTCACAGGCTGCTGTTTCCGTGTCTGTCGCACCTCTGGGTTGTGTCTAGGGCTTATGCTGTACCCTTTAAGTAATCCAATAATTTTTCCCAAGCTATGAAAACCATTTTTGGTCTCATTTTTCCTTGCCTTTCCAAGCCTTATGTGATAAAGTGCTGAGCGCTGTCAGTACCTGCAGACATACGAAGGTCCTGATCCCTCTGCAGGCTGGAGCAATAGCGCTCAGTGCAAACAAATTCTTGAGAGCTTCAATACATCTGGTGAACAGCTTGGACGCTGCCTCCTTCCTAAAGCATAAGCCTTAATGCACCGGTATGTGAGCATGGAGCAGCGGGGAGAGCTCAGTATCTTCCACGTGATGCTTGAGCTAATTTCCCGGGTGGTTTGCCCCACCGGGATTGCAGGCACGTTGGTTGTGTCCCCACAGCAAACCCCTGGACTGGAAGGAGCAAATCCAGCAGGTATCATCCTTGCCCACATCTGCATTGCTGGAAAAGGCTTGCAATGACTGCAGTCCAAATCGGCTCTGAAGCATCCAGCCCATGAGTCAGTGCTGGCTGCTGCTGAGGCAGCAATTAAAGAGTTTATTAGAGCACTGGCCATCGAGACGCCACGGGACACTAACAGTTTCCTGCTTCGCCAGGAAGTCACAGTGTCCGTTCATCAGGATCTTGGAAAGGAGTTGCACTTGGTGCCAGGATTTCCAGACCTGCCACATTGCCATCACATAATGATCATCAAATGACTCTGTGGAAATTGTTTTTTTGATCTCTCTCAGTTAGTCAGCCTTTAAAAATACCCTTGATGCCAGTGGAGCTTTGCCTAGGAACTTGCATGCTTTCCCCCTCCCTGTCTTCTGGTCACCTCCTGCGCTTAGATGCTGGGTGCAGGTATGGGGGAAGTTGGGTTGACTGCTAACCTCATTTCTGACCAGTCACCTCTATACCCCTCCACTACCGAAGAGGAAGGTTAAATTGCTGCCCAGTTTCTTTGTCACGTGTCTCATAGCCCACGCCACCCACCGTCCCAAGCCCGTGTTGCTCCCATCACCTGCTTGAACTTTAGATTAAAACTTCCCCAACTCTGGGGAGCAGAAAAGGCTGCTTTGTCAAGAACAAGCATTGCCTTTATCTGCAGGGAGATGAAAGAGATTTCATTAGACATTTTACACACGACTTCAAGATTTAAGAGCTTGATTCAAAACTTCATTGTTTCCATAAATAAGCCTCAGCTGCCACGTGACAGGAAAAAGCCTTTATCAGAAACCTGAAGACTGGTACCACACAAGCCTCTCTTCCCTCCTCCTTCCTCTAGCAGATAGCTCATCTTTAGGAAAAATAATTCATTTTAATTAAGTTGAGGGATATCTTTAAACTGGGCATGAGAACTGAAACTTATTATTCCTGATATACAGGACATGAAGGTTATGGTTCACGCTGGAATTTAACTTATTGTTCATCCACAAAACATAGCATGAAGCAGAGAGCCTATAAGAATACACAGGTCTGACATTTAAAGCCACTAACGAGCCCACATGGAAGTTAATCGCAGTGTAGAGTATTCCATCTGTGTCCGATAGGGGGCCTACAGGAGAGCTGGGGAAGGACTTTTTACTCGGGCATGTAGTGATAGGATGAGGGGGAATGGCTTCAAACTGGAAGAGGGCAGGGTTAGATTAAACATTAGGAAGAAAAGGTTTTCACTGTGAGGGTGGTGCGGCACTGGAACAGGCTGCCCAGAGAGGTTGTTGAGGCCCCATCCCTGGAGGTGTTCAAGGCCAGGCTGGACGTGGCCTTGGGCAACCTGGTCTGGTGGGAGGTGTCCCTGTCTATGGCAGGGGGGTTGGAACTTGATGACCTTCAAGGTCTTTTCCAACCTAAACCGTTCTATGATTCTATGGTTCGATGATTCTATGATCCTATGATATGAGCCGCAAGCCTTACCGGACACCGCAGCCCCAAATGATGTTGCCCAGCAGTGCTCAGTGGCCACCCCACTGTCACCAGTCCCACCAGGGCTACACGTGGTCTGCTGCTGCCTGGGTCGGGATTACGGGGCTGATAACTTTCCTCCAGTTCTGCTCGCACATCTTGTGAATTTAGAAATCTCAGCAGCAATGCAGCCAGGAGGAGGTGTGCATTTTCATGTGCCAGCTCTTCTGAATTAGCTGGTGCCTCTCAGGCTCCAAGCGCACAGCCGGAGCCTGCTCCACAGCCCGCGTTCAGCTGGGGGCTCGCACCGGCTGGCAAACGACCGAGTTATTGGCCAGAAATCTTTCTTAGCTCAAAACAGCCCTGCAACGGTGAACCTGCCAACACCGTGCGCCTGCAAGAGGCAGGTTCCCCGGGGAACCGCTGCACAGAGCTTGTTTATTGAGGTGCCGCAAATAGGTCAAGGATGTGGCCCCTGTACAAAGGCAGCTAATTAAATGTACAAATCCAATAAAAATAAATATGCCACTTTAATATGCAGGTCCTGCTGTTCCCAAAGATAATAGGATGTGAGGCGGTTGCTGTAGCTACCACGAGGATGGCAAAGAAGCCCAGGCGAGCCCGGGGATGAAATAACATCGCCACCTAGTCCTGCTCCAACCCGCGCTGCCGTCGGCTTCCCCAGGCTGCTGCCTTGCCCCGGCTTTATGGGCTGAGTGAAGACGGGCAGCACTTCCCTGGCCATTAACTCTCTTTTGCCTTATTTCCTTACTGTTTTGCCTTCAGTACTATTTTACTCACAGTGACTGATGGCTTTGTTCTGGAGCTGCCGAGGGGTTCACTGTGCGGTAGGATTGATGCTCCCGCCGCTGTATCCTGGTGGCATCCACTGGTGTTACTCTCATTTGCAAATGCAAAGCGAATGAGGCTCTGTGGACCCGGCCAGGGATCTGCAGAGCACCCGGCTGCCCTCTGCGTCACGCCAGCCCTGCCTGCCCCAACACCCAGCCCCTGCCTGCCCCGGCCACGGGCTGCCTGCAGAGGGGAGGCGGCAGCCATGGATTTTATCTGCTACATTAAGACTCCATACAGAGAGGGGAAAAAAATGAATAATCTCATCAGCTGGGCTTTTGCCAGTCGATGGGGTCACTGTACACAGCAAACAAGCAAACAAACAAATAATTAAGTGGCAACTGCATCTAAATGAAGTCTCTCGAGCCAAAGGGATAAAATGCCACCTCACTATCACCTTTTGGCATTCTAACCAGCACTGTAGCCCTTGCCATACTGGGCAGGGGTGCTTAAGGAACTGAGCAAAACCTCATCCTGAGGGCAACACCGGGGATGCAGCAGCACGGAGCAGCGCTGTAAAGAGGTGTCCTCTCAATGACCAAAGCAAACGCATGTCCTGCTCCTGGTTTCCGAAGTCCAAGTTTGGGCGGATTGACACAAACTACTGCCCCCACCTGATTTGTTTTTAGAAACAAACACAATTTTTGTACATGGCCCTTTGTTATGGCACAGCAAAGCCCAGGCTTGCGGGGCAGCACTCGGGGTGGTGCAGAGCTGGCAGTGCAGCTGGGACTCCAGATGCTCCGGCGTTTGTCGTGGTCGCTTGGACGCTGGTGAGCCAAGAATAGCCCCGGCACTCGTCAGCAAGCTCGTAGGGAAGCGAAGGCTGCCTCTGCCCTGTCAGCTGCTCAGAATGAAGCCTCAGAGACAATTGAAATAAATAAATAAGCGAACACTTTTTAAAAAGAGACAAGTACGGCGGTTGCCTGTGGGGGAGGATGATGCTACAGAGCGTTAGTGCTGACTCACGGGCTTGTTGGCACAAATGGAAGGTCTTTTTGTCCTTCCCACCTCCCAAGCCAGCTCGGACATCGTGCTGTCCAGCTCTGGGGATACAGCACTGTGAGCTGCCAGGAAAGCCCCTCCAGGGACCACCATGAGGTCCGTTTGGCTTTGGGCTGTAGCCATGCTCCTGCAGCGCCTGCACATTTTAGCCAGGCTGAGTATGTGCTGGGGGGATCGGGGGCACGTTACCGGCACTGTGGCACCCCTTTAGCCCCTCTGAAATGGCAGGCACAGCCTGCGCTTATTGCCGGCTCCTGGACAGACACCGACACCTCTGGCTGCACCAGCTGTCTGAGAGGAGAGTGATGTTGGGCACAACAGGACATGGACCTGTTGGAGCGGGTCCAGAGGAGGCCGCAAAGATGATCCGAGGGCTGGAGCACCTCTGCTGTGGGGACGGGCTGAGAGAGTTGGGGTTGTTCAGCCTGGAGAAGAGAAGGCTCCAGGGAGACCTTGTTGTGGCCTTCCAGTAGCTAAAGGGGCTACAGGAGAGCTGGGGAGGGACTCTTGATCAGGGAGCGTAGAGATAGGATGAGGGGTAACGGTTTTACACTGAAAGAGGGGAAACAGATTTTTTCACTCTGAGGGTGGTGAGCCCCTGGCCCAGGTTGCCCAGAGCAGCTGTGGCTGCCCCATCCCTGGAGGTGTTCAAGGCCAGGTTGGACAGGGCTTGGAGCAACCTGAGCTGGTAGGAGGTGTCCCTGCCCGTGGCAGGGGGGTTGGAACTAGATGATCTTTGAGGTCCTTTCCAACCCAAACCATTCTATGATTCTATGTTGAAATTAATAAGCTTTCCTGGGGCTTCACCCTTTTGCGGTGTGACCCGCTCCTTCAGCATCCACCCCGCTGTCAGCATCCACCTTCATGGCAGCCCTCATCCCACGCTTGGCCAAGAGCTGTGCCAGGACAGGCGTCCGGGCTCAGTGAATGCAAGAGGTGATGACTCCTGTGTGTAGTTATTTGCCTCTCCACGGCCAAAGCCACCCGGGGTCTGGCACTGTGGGAGAGGATGGGATGGTGCTGAGCTGATGGTGATGGCCATCAGTTGGGTACACCACGGGGCTGCTGATGCTGCAGCAACGGGAGTGATGGCCTCACCCCTCAAATCTTCCCTTTGCCTCTTGCATGTAATAAACATAAAATAAAGCCATGCTGGAGTTTTTAAGCCCAATTAATACAAGCCGCCAACAAACAAGTCAACGCCTGAGCAGTTTGTAAAAACCCTTCACAGCTTCTCTGCTCCGCCTGCAAGCTGGACGGGCCATAAATCAGCGGTGTGCTGAGGCGGCTGTACAACACACACACAGACACGCAAACACACAGACACACAGACACACAGACACACAGACACACAGACACACAGACACACTTTTGGGGCAAGCCAAGCAGTGCGTGCTCTACCCCGGCCCTTCCCAGTGCGCCCCGGCTCTGGCTGCACCCGGACAGACAGAGGGACAGACAGACTGGGTTCACTCATGTTGTCGCGTGAAACCCCGCGCATGTCAGGTATTTTTGCAGCTGGTGGTGGAACGCAGCGCGTTAAAAGCTCATTGACAGTTCTCAAAATAAAGTACCTGAGTTCTCCAGTTGTTCATTTTGCCATCACGGTAATGCCGCTAAAGCCAGTGGGAGGGGAAAAAAAACCCAAACAAACAACAAAATGAAACAAACAAAAAAAGGCAAAACAAAACAGACTCCAAGATTTTTGGAAAAAAAAAAAAACTGAAAAGATACAATAAGATGCCAAGAATTCATGTTTACAGCAATTGTATCACGTGTAGGGCAGGAAATCGAGCACATCCATAGCACAGACAAAAATTAAACAGCAAATTGAATGCCATGATTCAATTCTCACCTAACAACGGCTGTAACAAGCGCAGGAAATGGAATTCCTTGACTCAGTTGTCATGACAATACTCTTGAAAAATATCTGCCATAGGATAAACCCTCACTGCCTCCGTGTGACTGGAAGAGAGCGCACGTTTCTGCTCGTCTTTCCCCCCACTAATGCAGCATTTTCCTTCAGATCCAGGACTCACCAGTTACTGCTGGGTGCGAGGGCAGCAGGTACCGATGGTGCAGTTCATACTGCAGTTGCTATAATTGGTTTTTGAATCCAGCACTGCACCGGGAACTCCTCAGGCCATATCATTATACATATAATGGGCTAATTGCAACACGGTCACATTGTATTTCTTTTTTTACTCACATTTTTCATTGGTAAGATGCTTGTGAAATAGTGACAGGTATAAATGTTTATAGCAGAAAAACGAAATGCAAATGCTATTGCCATGCTAAAAAAAAAAAAACAACAAAAAACCACCCTACTGTATCTTTTTTATTTTCTGATACCACTACTTCTGTGCTGGTCCAGGATGAAAATGTAACATATTCCTTGGAATATAAACTGTGAGTAGAGTAGGACAGCAGTTTTGGCCTTAGTCTTAAAACTTGTATTATATATATAAAATATATATATTTTATATATGTAATAAAGGAAAGGGGGGAGAAGAAAGAAACTGGGTGCCTCTGCTGTTCAGTGTATACTTTATTTTAGAGAAATTTAAGAACTGGGCAGCAAGGGAAAAAAAAATTCACACTTTCATCCTTGAGATGTGCTGCTAATTCTTCCCCTCACTGACTTCGTAGCACATATGTTACTAATAGCTCTTCCAAAATACTGATAAACTTTCCTGGTGTGTGATTTAGCTGATGCTGGTATATGTATTTATTTGTGGAAAGAAATAGAGGGGGGGGAAGAGAGGAAAAAAGTAAAGTGGAAACGTGAGAAAGGGCCATGCGGAGTGGCGGACAGGGTTTGCCCCAGGAAGGAGCGGAGGAATGAGGAATGGCCGAGAGCAGAGCGGCCTCAAGGAGGCCCCTGTTAACCTGTCTCGGGTGCTTATATACAAGAACCTTTTCTTCTAAGGCTAATGCCGAATAATTTCTTCTTCTAATAGTTTTAATGATTTTTAACACTCAGTTTGTTTATGCTCCCTCCTCACCCCTCAAATCTCTTTCCCGGCCCCTTTTGTCATTTCACAGCCATTTTTCCCCACCCTCATGTCTTTCCAAAGGCTGCTCGCTGGTTGTTTGCGTTATCTGCATCACCACCAGCGCCAGCAGCGTTACCATCACTCCAGGGAACCGGGATCCTCATTAATTAACTCATATCAGAGAGCAGCCCATCAACAGCGCACGCACGATGTCGTCTTTTCTCCACCGGCTCAGCGCAGTGAAGGGATGGGGGTTAGAGACCCCACGGCCCGTGGTTCCTGAGCTCCTTTGTGCAAGCAGGGGCTGATTTGCTGTTCTGATCCTTAGAAATGGGGCGAGCGGGGCGCCGGCCGCTGGCCGCTCCCTCTCTTCCCACAGGGATGAACGCCACGGCCGCGAGGCAGCAAGGGAGGAGCGATGGGAACGGCTCCCGACTTCCACCAGCGGGCATGGAGCCGCGAAGGCCCTAGAGCTGGGCGAATGCGTGAGCGGTGCCTCTGCATTTCACCCACAGCTAACCACCTTTTTTTTGGTAAAGGTTGGCATAGCCAAAATTATTAACCACTGGAAAAGGCATCAGCCATCACAGTGGATCGACACATTTCAGCCAGGTGTCATTGCCAGCCGGCAAATGTGCCGGTTGCAGATTCAGATACTTGGAAAACTTTTGAATTAGTCCCAGCAGATGAGTCGCTGTTTGCATTGGACTAGATTGAAGCAACTTTTGGACAAAAAAAAAAATAACATATACACACAAGCAACAGGACTCTACGCTTTTTCTGCCTTGAAATGCAGAGAGCCACTTAATTCCTGCTTAAGCTGGACCCTGATGGCTCCTTGGCAATGTACTCTGAAGATAAGAGCAGATAGTACCTCAGATGATCCAAAAATGTTCCATAAGGTAAACTGAAAGTTCAAAATAAAAATTAAACTGGGACTTAAACAAAGAAACAAACAAACAAAAAAACCCTAAAAATGATCTTGCCCTTTTCTCAGATGATGTGAAACAACCTAGAGGAAAAATAATACCATACAGAATCACTGCGAGGATGTGCTCATGGTTCGGCAATACCCCACGTTTTTCGTTCCTTGCTATAAATGAGTTGGCAAGAGCTGTAAGCTGAAAGCAAAGCCTTTGCTTCAACCCTACCCAGCACAGAGTTCAGGTGGGAATGCTTCCCAGCAGCCAGGGAAAACAAACCCACCAGGTTACAACAGATGATAAATAGTTCTCCGAGAAGCCTCTGGTTTGGCTAAGCACAAATTACAAGAGATGGGAGGTGACAGAGGGGAGATGCTGGAGCAGGGAGGGAGGACTGCAACCAGAAATTAAACTGCCAGCTCAACAAAAACACGCCAGGCCACAAAGGTAACATCTCTGCAGCTGTGGACAGCACGTGGGGTACCCTCCTGCTCCTCCTCCTCAAGGCCATCTTCTCGCCGCCCGGGGTGGGAAGGAGCTGCTGCTCGGCGGTGACTGGGCGTTCACTCACTGGGGCATGAGCAGAAGGCAACGGCTGCCAGAAAAGCACCGTCACATTAACCGCTGTGTTTCTGTTTCAGTGCGAAGGGCGTATGGAGGATGGAGCGGGACGAGGCCCCGCCTGGCCAGGGACAACCTGCCGCTGCAGCACCAGCACGACAGCTCGCAGCGGTGCAGGCTGCGAAAAACACCCCGAGGGACAAATCGGATGGTCCGGGACAGCCGCCACGAGTACCACCACACCGCCTTTAGCGAGGCCGTGTTCAAGGTCACCAGCATCGCGTTGAGGCGCAGCACGAGCTGGCCTGGGACGGCACTCTCCGTATTAAAAGGAAACAATCCATTAAATGTGCCTTTTGATGTCGTCTCATCCTTGCTGGTGATCCCAGCCCACCTCTGCCAGCTCAGGGAATTAGTCATCAGAGCAGCGTAATGTGCCCTACGAGTCGGCGGCGGGGACAGCAGACACCTGCAAGCCTGCAATTTGCTGGCCATCAAATAGATGTGGATGGCTTGGCAGATCCCAAATTACAGTGCAAGTAGGAACTGAAGGTTTTACAGGAGAAATTATTATTGCCAGGGTTTTATGGAGAAAATAACCCCGTAGAATGTATTTTAAGGTAGTAGTTTAGACAGGAGCATGATAACATCATAAACCATAAGAGGAAAACTTGAGGCATTTAAAAACATCAGAGGAAAAAACAAGAGTGAATTACTACTGTCTCGCCTTTCCTAGTTATTTGTTGTCTTAAATGATATGTGTGTGCCTGTGTGTGCATTTGTAAATATATTTCTTTAATTCTTTTTAGATAGATAGGTTTTACAAACGGAAGAGCTTACAGTGTTGCTGTATTAAACAGTAAAAAAAAAAAATAATCTGTGAGCGTTTACAAGCACCAGCCGGAGAGCACAGGTAAGTAACCGCATCACTACAGGAGATGAAGGATGCTACCACACGGCAGCCCATCCGTCTGACTGCAGCCACCAGGGCCAGCAAAATTCCCCTTGAGAATCTCCCACCCCCCGGCCCTTGTTTGGGAAGCCACCAGAGCCCTGCCAGAGCAGGCACGCACCCCCATAAGTAGGTTTGATTTGTTTGGGGACCTTCTTAGTGGTTGGTTATGTGTCAAAACACACAAAAGCTGCATCAGCACAGCCTGAAGGGTGAGGCGCAGGCGCCGGGCTACAGCCAGGGCTCAGGAGGGTGCACCGGTGTGGTGCCTTCTGCTGCCTCTGTGGAGCGACCAAAGTCCCCAGGGATCTATGTAGGAGTAGGTCGAAGCTCACCTTAAGTTGCACTGCCCGGTGTCATCCCACACAGGGGTGAACCTTTGCTCTCACACAGCATATCTCCTTCCCATATCAGTTTTACTGGAAAGCGGAAGAGGCAGACGGCAATAACCAGGGCTGGGAAGCGTTCACCCCCGCACATTTCAGCACGGAGGCAGTCATGGAGGTTGTGACGTGGGATAAACTCCGTATGTCTTCCATTTACCATAACTGAATGTCATAAACAAGTGTCCTCCAGCCAGCCTGGGGAAGGAACGCCAACGTCAGCCTGTCCTCAGCCTCGTTACCCAGACACTCACACTGCATCAGGGACTTCTGAAGGAAAGCAGAAGGTCTGACTGCACGGGGAGAGGCAGTGGGAACCACCTCCTCCTTCTGGGGTGGGAGACTGGAAGGTGGCGGAACAGCTTATTTTGGGAGCTGCGCACGCGCCCAAGTGCGTCTGTGGGCCTGGTTTGAGCTGTTTCTTACTCGTTTGCAGGGGGCTGCTCGTTCCTGTAAAGACCCACGCATGGGGATGCCCATCCTCCACACGTACCCATTTCAAGCAAGCAGAGCTGCCCTTTCGGCATTGCCTAACACAGGTAGAAATATGTCATGGTGGAACCGTCAGCACCCCGGGAGGTTGTGTGCAGTAGCGTCACGGCGATGCAGCATTTTTCACAGCTCTTAGCACTTCTGAGGAGCCCTTCATTATCCCTTGGCAGGGAGCATCCAGGGCAGCTTTTCCTGCGCTGCCGTCCAGGTTCAGTTCAAACCTTGTTGGACCTTAACAGAAAAGCTCCCACGGGCTCTCGCGGACTTGGGAACAAGGACCTGAAAACATGATGGCAGCTGTACCCGGAACACCGAGCGGAGGATTTTCCAGCTTTTCCCTCATTTTCTAACCATGCCTGACCACCACGGGCAGGACGGTTTTGCCCAGCGCTGTGGCGTTGCTGTGAGAGCAGACATCCCGCCAACGCAGGGTGGCCCCAGGCTGCTCCGGGCCGTCTCCCCCACAGCCAATTCGTGTGATCCCCGATTGCTTCGGGTCCCAGCAGGGGAGAACACGAGCAGGACCTGCTCTCCTGCTCACAGCTGTGAGACACCTTCCTGTAGATTTAAACCTCCGCGTCTTGCTTGGCGCCGATTAGAATGAATTGCAGGCCAGGCCCAATTTAAGCTAAGTGCCAAAAGATAAATACCTGTAGGTGAAAGTCACCTTTGGGTGAGCAAGCAGGGTGGGAAGGTGCCCGCACGGCTATTTCTCCCCGGCGCAACACGACGCAGTCTGCACTTTGCCAAAAAATCACAGCGTACGTACTTCAGAAAGAGTTCAGTCGTGTAGGGAAGGTAACATCACCCTTAAATCTTGTTTCCTTTCGTCCCTTTGACCTGCTCGAGGTGTGCTTACATAGCCATGAGATGAAGGAGACTCTCAACAGGGGCAAAATCACCGGTGCGGGACTGACTTCCCGCAAGAGCGGACGTGCCCTCTGGGTGATGTGCCCTCCGCCCGGGAAACTCAGCCCTGCGGGGTACCGTCCCCAAGGCACCAAACTGCCAGCAGAGTTAAGAACTGAGTTTTCCTCAGCCCTCACTGAAAGCCTTGCTCCTCCGCTTTCTGCCCACACAGATCAGGTCACACTCTTCCTCCTCCTCCTCCTCCTCCTCCTCCTCCCTCAGCCCAGTGCGCAGGGCTTTGCCCAGCATGCGCAGCAGACACTCGCTTTAATAGTAAAACTAAACTACGCAAAACGATGCACAGGAACTGCGCAGGTTTTCCCTACAATTATTTTCAGTAAAATACTACATCAAAAGTATCCCAGAGCTGCCCAAGGTTTATTGGAGACGTACGGAAATTAGAACTGGAAAAGACCTGTCATTGAACAGGCCAAGAAAAAGACCCGTTAGCTCCGATCCCTGCTCTGCACACTGGCGTAACACCAAAAGCTTGTGGCTGATAAAAGAAGACGTGAATGAAAGTCCAAAACATATTTCAGCAACTTTCCAGGAAGGGTTTTTCTCTCTTTTTCAAAACTATAATTAGGATCCACTACTGTTTTGAGACTCCAGTCCAACATTTTCACTGCAAATCACTACCCAAGTGGGAAGCTGATGCATGGAAGTGTCTGGTTGACACAGAGAGAGGTGAAGTGATTTCACCCTTCACTGAAACTCTTGCAGCTTCCCAAGGCTTGTCTCTCTGAGTCTGGCTTCGGAACTTCACTGGAAGCTTTGAATTACAAAAATCCTGCTTCTCGGTGCAGGATACGGAGACAAAGCAGAGCGGGACATCTCCCAAGGGTGGGAAGAGCTGTCCCGTTCCAACCCACAGGCAAAGCAGCCCGGCTAGCGTGTTGCGGGCTGGCTGTGGCACGTCACACCTAACTAAATACAGCACAATTAATTGCAAACTCCACCAGCAGGCATTTTTAGGGGTAAGGACAAAGCGGTTTCTCCCCGGAGAAGAGCTTCCTAGGGGGTGTGAACCAGCCTGGATGCAGATTGTAGTGGGGCGATGCTGATTTCTGTCATTTAGAGGTCTGCCTCGGACTGTTTCAAAAGGGCGTCTCTCTTAAAGCAGCTCCCTGGTATCTTCATGGCGTAACACGTCCGTTCCTCGCAAACCGTCAGCGGGTAGCATGAGTTATTGCAATGGCTACATCACTTCAGACAAAGCCTCGCCATCTGCTCTACCCTCTAATTACAAATGCAGAGAACATAACTCACAATCAAATCACATAAAAAAGGAAAGAAAATGAGCAATTAAAATGCACATTCTGCCAGGCACATCAACCTTCCCTTCCCAGCCACGCTGTGCCCACTACCGCTCTCGCCTGTCACAGGCAGGGTCAGAATTAGGCCCGGACCACCAGAGACTTCAGTCCCACTGGTTTCACTGCCAGCAGCCTTCCCGGCTTGATCTTCTCATCTACCAGGCACTCGCTTCGGCTCGAGCCCACTGCTCTACTTACTGGTGACTTGCTAACCCTCGGGATCAATTTACCTTTCCAACGGACAGATGCATCTTCGTTATTTCCTGCTCCCTGCCTCTCTTCTGGGGTCCTCCTGACCCACGAGTCAACGAGAACTTGCAGGTTTCGGGGCAATAAGCAGGGATTGATGGTGGTGCGGTTGCAAGCAAACACCCCGGGCTGAATTTGTCTTTGGTGCGATGTTGCTGCACTTGGTGAAGTTATCATCCACTCTGAAGCATTCATACTGAAATGTACATTAACGTTCAGGCATCATTTATACACTATAAGTCATCAAAGCCTACAGAGGCAATTTCTTGCATGTTCAAAATTCAAAGTCTCCTTCTCTAACATCAGCTGGTTCGGAAGGGCTGAACTCCGGCTCTGAGGCCAGAGCAAAGGGAGGTCCTTGGACAAGGAAACGGGGAGAAGCATTTGACCACTATGTCTTACCCCCACCTCCCCGACCGGCAGGACTGGAGGACAGACGGCTCTGTCAGTCCGTCCATCCATCACTGATGCAGGGGCTTTAGGAGCAGCCCCCAACGCCCATCAGGTCCATCCCAGAGGATCAGGCTCAGCGCTCTGCAGTGGTGCAGAGCAGAGGGAGGGGAAAACTCCACTCTCGTAATGTCATTCAAGGAATTCAAAGCTCTGCATCTGACGTGTCTACAGGGCCCTTTCTGGTGGCGCACACCCCCGCTCCCGCTCCCTTTGCCCACCAGCACTGCAGCCTGATCTTCCTTCCCTCCTGTCCCTGCGCAACGCCTGCAGAAGTCTCTCTTTTTGGCAACACTCAGGTTTCCCTGAGGGGGCCAAGGGACACCCAGCGGACGGTCCCCGCTGTCCCCTCACTGTGTAGCTGCTGTACCACGCGGCCACGGGAGGGGAAAGGGATGGGACACGGCGCCAGCGCCGCCAGCCCTGCTCCCAGACGGGAGAGTCCCACGGCATGTGTGGCACTCGGTCATTGCAGCGGCTTCATCTTGTAGGGCAAAACTCCAGCAACAAGTGGGCTGCCACGGACCCAGGCTGAGGGGAGTCCCTGGCCGGATCACATTGCTAAATAATTTCTAATTTTCCTTTTCAAAACCTGCTCCGGTAATCTTCCTCCCCTGCCTGCCTTCAAAGCTGCTCCAGGAGATGCTTGTTGGCAAGGAGAGCACGAGGCTCTGATATAATTTCGGAAATGTTTCGGGGCTTCACGATAGTTTTACAATACCGTGCAGCAGAGTGGCAGATGGGATTCTGGACTAATCAATACACTAAGCAGCGCCAAGTGCCGGATCACTGATTTGAACTGAAAGAATAAATAGGAAATCAAAAGAATACAAAAGCGCCACCAGTTCTGTAAAGCAAGAAGATCCGGAACTTGTTCGTTTCCCAGTTTGCAAGCCCGTACTGTGAGCTCAGCGTGAGAAAAGGAGGAGAGGTTTCCCCTCCTGCAGCACCTGCGGTGCCCGAGGAGGAGCCGCAGCCCCGGCTCATCGCGGCGGCAGCTCCCGGCCGGCGCAAGGCCGAGCACGGGCAGCCTGAGCTGCGCACCGGCACCGGGCAGCACCCCCAGCCCAGCGCCCAGCGCTGCGTTTGCCCACCCTGCCCCGACTCCGCTCCTCTTCATCAACCAAAAAGGTACGATGATGTTAGGGGAGAAGTGCCGGATGCCATCAGCCACCCAAGGCCCCCGCAGCTGCCCGGTGCGTCACTTCGAAGGCTCCACAGCTCCCTCCCTCGGGGAGCGGCGTTTGCCATCAGACTTCCCTGGCAATTAGCAAACGGGGCTGAGATGATTCACGGCTCTCGAGTGCCACCAGAGCCATGACAAGGCCTCAACCAAAAGCCAGGGGCCACATCATCTTGGCTGGCAGATGGGAACGGGTGGCCAGGAGGTTGACTGGGCCATTAGGCAGCTCGCCATTAAGGGACGAGTGACCGGCTGCCCGGCTGTAACACCCCAGACGCGCGGCTCCGTCTGCGGGAGACGAGGCCAAGGGGAGTCCCGGCCACTCACAAGGTGCAGGGGCACCCGTGACCCCTCCGTCCCTCTCCTTTACAGTCTTCAGTCAGGACTTGCGGGGGTACCGTGCCGAATCAGGAAAACCAAACCGCTCCCAGCAGGGGAGAAGGGATCTGTCCTTCCCATCTTCTTCACAGCCCCCGTGCCCAGGGATGAGTCAATACCCGTCACCTATTATTGCACAAGAAAAGTATTTTTTCTCTACTGTTTCAAGACTATAAAAGCCAAACAAAAGACATGCAACAAGTTCTGTATTCAGAGGTGATCCTTCTAAGTGCCAAACTGCAGCTGAACTGTAGTTACGGTTATTATACAGAAACAGACATAAAACCATAATGTGGATCAACACATTTTACCAGTCATCCAACAAAATACTGAGTCCATGCAGCTTAGCTCTTACCTTCCTACAGCTCTGAAAGATTTACCGTAGTTTCAGCTTAATCTGGAATTTTATTGTGCAGTTATTTTAATCTCACTTTATTTTATCACTGCTTGGAGTCCTATTATCAAAGTAAGATCATGTTTAGCTACAGCGATGATGAATAGTGTTATAAACAGCTAAAACAGAAAGAGAATCCAGCTCTGTTTTGCTACGTGCAGTAGAAAAACATCAAGAGAGCCTTTATGATGCATTATAGAGTGATAAAGGGGTAGTTCCTACTGGGGGGAGCTGGGATGAGTGTTTAATTGGATGCTTCCCTCCTCATTATTTGTCTGTCTGAGCATCTCTCATCAGTGTGAAAGCCAGAAGAGCCCATGAGACTGTCTGCTCTGAGCCCATGGCCAAATATCGGGCACTAGCCTGATTTTTACATATTCTTATGCACGTTTTGCTGAGGTGAAGTACGTGTTCAGGCAGAAGGACAAACCTGCACCAGAAGATCCCTCTCCCCTCATTTTCTCTGTAACACTGAAGGAAGGCTGGGACTCTGCAGCTGCAGCCAGTGACTCCTGCCGGCGGAACATCATGAGAAGGTGACTTTCACAAAAGATGTGAGATTGGCAGCGTGGGAGACTAACCATGCCCTGTGCTCAGAGCTGACCGTGCAGGCAGGGTCCCGGCATGCCAAAACCAGCCCTGTCCCCAGGGGCAGCTCCGGGGAGAGGAGAGCTGGTGGGGCGCAGCCCCTGCCAGCCAGCAGAGCCTCTCCTGCAGGTCCCCTGCGTGATTGCACCGAGCGCTTGGCCCGGCCATAAGGGTTTTGGAGGTGGAACTGCTCCTCAGGCTGAGGGGACCTCTGAGACCGAGCCTGGCACACAGGGCTGCAGCCTGCGCCCTGTTGGTATTTTGTTCAGACATCCCCTGGTGAGTGCTTTGCCACCCCAGTTCCCCAGTAAGGAATTCAGGAGAGCATTAAAGACAGTCAAGTGCTCTAAAGCACAATTTTACTTCTCGTGTGCCAAGGCATTTGAAGCACATATTCAAATGCTATCCTGAATCAGAACAGTTCCCTAAATTGGGACTGAGAATCTTTAGGACACGCTTTAAAAACATAAGGATGAAATGCCACACGTGGGAAGAAGCGGAGAAGGCGGTTCCTTCCCATTCTTCACTTTGGGAAGAGCCAGGAGGGGGCTGCTCACGCAGCAGAGCGGTGCAGCGTCAGCAAAGTGTTCACTGGCACGGGCTCAGTCATGGCAGCTGGTGACACACACGTCACCTGGACCAAAGGAGGGTTGGAGCCCACCGTATCACAGCCTGGAAGTGCAATGGTGGGAGGGAAAATCAGCACCTTTCATTCAAAATCATCTCCATCCCCTACATCGCGATGCCCGCAGAGACACCTGCGAGACCACCCTGGCAAGAGGGAGGACGCTGGCCAAGGCCACCGGCCCAGGCCACCCACATGGACCTCCCTGCAGTTACCTCGCACCAGGACGCAGCCGGACACTCCGACTTTTCTTTCTCCCACCCTCAGTCCTGCAAAGCCATCACCCCCCGCGGGACAAGGGGATCGCGGCGAGGCAGTTCCTTTGGCAGGTCCACCTCAGGTCCCGCTAACCCCCACGTGTCTCTGGTTTGGGGGGAGATTTACCCTCCTACATGTTTTGCGGGGGGGTTTACTCCCCTACGCGTTTACACACCTTCCCGCCGGCTCCAGCCCGGGTGGGCACCGGCGTTCCCGCAGGAGCTGCCGCTTTCCCCTGGCAGCGGACGGACGGACGGACGTCTGCACGGACACAGGCGCCTGGCGGGAGCCGAGCGGAGCCGCCGGGCCCGGTCTGCACCGTCCTCTAGTGGCCACCAGCCCCGATTCACTGGCCCGGCTCTGTGTCCTCCCCGAGGGCAGCCCCGGCTCAGCCCTGCCTGCGGCCCCCTCCATCGCATGGTGCCCTCACCAGGGTCCCATTCCTTTCCTCCACCTTCCCCCCTTCAGTCGAGCCAGGGACTGTCACCGCTGCGATAACAACTCCTGCAGCCATCACGCTAACCATCGGCGAGGCTCCGATGTCACCCGTCGCCCCAGGAGCAGCGACGAGGAGAGCAATCGCCACCGTTTCTTCCAACCTTTCCAAGGCTGAGCTCCATCCCCGCAGGCAGCCAGCCCTGCAGGGCAGGAATGGAGTGCTCAGATTTCAGGGGGAACCTGGATGGGAAAGGCCACTGTGATGGCAACACGGGTCCTGGGCCAGTCCTGAGCGTGCTGCTCTGGTCTTTGGGACCTGCTAACCTGACAACATCCAAAGTTACTTCCCATGAGAGCTCCCTCATCCCTCCTTGCCCCGTGCTGGCTTTGGCGTGGCTCTGGGACAAATAATGGACCCCAGCAGGGTCATCCTACACCAGCCAGTGTCCAAAGAGCCAGTTCCCCCATCCCTCTTCACGCATCAGACATCCTCTGAGACCAAATGACCTCACCGGTCTCTGCACCAAAACAGTGGGACACTGCACTAATGTTACAAACTCCGCTCTTCTTTCTGATCCCTGTGTCTTAGTTTCAAACCAGAGGTTTTTAAATCTGGTTTTCTCCATGATAGCGCACGCTGCCAGCTTCTAAAAGCTTTTCCACAGTCTTGTAACCAGGAGGTGAGACCAGCAGTGGACGAAACTCCTGAATAGCAATCACCTGCTGCTCAGCTCTGCACTGAACGCTCAGGGTGGCATTTCCCTCGAAACAAGGTGAGGAGCACACAGGAGGAGTCAGGAGAACCACGCAGGGTGGCTTCCAGCTCTGCTGGCCTGTGGGACGCCGCCTGGCAGGCTCCACACCAGCAACTCAGACCACCAGGGCCAAAGTCCCCAGCCAAGAGTTGCCAGTGACAGCAACACCCCCCAGGAGGGAGATGGGGGGCTGCAACCTCCCACTCTTGCGCACAGAAAACAGGGACAATTTTTGCTGGGAAAACCACCTCTGCTGCCGAGCATGAAATAAACAGAAAGTTTGAGGCATATCAGGCCATAAATACCTTGATAAGCTGAAAGAGAATAAAAGCTCTCATCAATATCTATACTCAGCTCCTCAAAGATAACAGGATTCATTTACTAAACGCCTAAGCCTTTGGGCAGACATGGGCCGGAGGAAACATTCCAGCCAGGCAAGATGCTCCAGGAGTCACCTTAACAAGGAAAAGCTTCAGAAGAGAGGACCATATCTCTGGAAGGAGCCACACGCTGCAGCTTTACACATGATGCACTGAGCGCAGGAAGCCAAGTCCTGGGGCAGGATGCAAAAGTGGATCTGTTCCCGCTCCCTTTGGCTCCTCCAAGGCTCAGAGCCATCCCACGGGCACGTTGGACTGGTGAGTGGTCAGACACCCTTCAGGCAGGTATCAAAGATACCCTCAGGATGCACCCTCAGTAAATTTGCAGACACCAAGCTGGGTGGAAGTGTTGATCTGCCTGAGGGTAGGGAGGCCCTGCAGAGTGATTTAGACAGACGAGATCGATGGGCCGAGGCAAATGGTATGAGTTTCAATAATGCCAAATGCCGGGTCTTACACTTTGGCCACAACAACCCTCGCCAATGCTACAGGCTTGGGCAGGAGTGGCTGGAAAGCTGCTCAGCAGAGAGTGACCTGGGGGTGATGATTGATGGCCAGCTGAACATGAGCAAGCAGTGTGCCCAGGTGGCCAAGAAGGCCAACGGCATCCTGGCCTGTATCAAGAGTAGCGTAGCCAGTAGGACCAGGGAGGTGATTTTACTCCTCTACTCGGCACTGCTGAGGCCGCATCTTGAGTGCTGTGTTCAGTTTTGGGCCCCTCACCACAAAAAGGATATTGAGGAGCTGGAGCATGTCCAAAGAAGGGCAATGAAGCTGGTGAGGGGTCTGGAGCACAAGTCTTCTGAGGAGTGGCTGAGGGAAATGGGGTTGTTCAGCCTGGAGAAGAGGAGGCTGAGGGGAGACCTTATCGCTCTCTACGGCTCCCTGCAAGGAGGTTGCAGAGAGATGGGAGTTGACCTGTTCTGTCAAGTAACAGGTGATAGAACAAGAGGAAATGGCTTCAAGTTGCACCAAGGGAAGTTTAGACTGGATATTAGGAAGAATTTCTTTACTGAAAGGGGCATCAGGCATTGGAACGCGTTACCCAGGGCAGTGGTGGAGTCCCCCTTCCTGGAGGTATTTAAGGGTCGTGTAGATATAGTGCTCAGGGACATGGTTCAGCGGCGGGTTGTCAGTGTCAGGTTAATGATTGGACTAGATGATCTTACAGGTCTTTTCCAATCTAGGAGATTCTGTGATTCTGTAAAGATGACCACTGCACGCTGGGCTACGGACCCAGCCGAGCACGCAGCCAACTGGAGCCGCTCTGCCGGGCCCCGCCGCAGCACCCCAGGGCACACGCTGGGTAACCAGCAGCAGTGACGATCACTGCAGACATCCCCGCTGCCTGCCCACAAGGCTGTCACAGTGGCAGGGCTTCACTTGCTGCCTGCGTCCCTCGCCCTGGCCGGCCCCTGTAAGTCTACCTGTGTCACACAGCAGCAAATTTCACCTCCAGCAAATTTCACCTCCAGTTTTTCTCAAGGCTCACTCAACTCCAGGAGCCGTTGCCCGGGTTGCAGGAGGACCTTCTCTGCACTGAGCAGCACAGCCGGCAGAGAGACCTGTCCCTTTGCCAGCAGGCAAGACTGAAGGCCTTCCACTTGGGAACGGTAGTTCTTCGTCATCAAACCTCTGTTTCCAATACCCCAACACATGGTGTCTCCCGTCTCAGTCTAGATAACAAAAATGTACATCCTCACTTTCCCAATCTGCAGGAAACTGATGCAGGCAAAAGGGATGTGATGATTCATTCGCTTCATATCTCGGAGCCGAACGCTTTCCCCAAGAGCAGCACAAGAACACACCTCGCCACCCACCTCCATACTTGATGGAAGTTAAATACAGGCCCCTGTGATTGATGCTTCTCACATACGCACTCCAGCCACAATCTGGATAGTGCGTAGCGTTATTAAAGCATCAATTATCTTTAGCGCAAGCGGAGCTACGTTAGCAGGGCTGCAGCCTGCTCGTTTTTGATAAGGTTCGCTCCCTTCGTTTATCAACAAAATGGGGACATGGGCAGGCCACCGAGTCTGCAGGCTTTAACTTTGTTAGGATGGAGTTGACATTCACATCGTCTGTGTGCGCACCGTCACCCAGAGCATCCTGCTTGGTGGGGCTGGTTCTCAGGAAGAGACGGCTTGGCACTACAGCCCCAGAGGAACATGGTCATCGCTGGCAGACATCCTCCAGCCAGGAATCACCCACCCAGGGTGTGTTCCCTGGGTTCCAGAGGGGTGCTTACGCCTGATGGTGCTCCAGGTACCCAAGCAAAGCGGCCAGAGCACTCAGCCTTGCTGCCAAGCAGGTGATGTCCCCAAGCAGCTCATGTTTTGCTCCTCTGGTGTGCAGGCAGGGTGGCGGCTTAGAAAATTACAGGGAAGCAAGAAGGTTACCTCTGAAGCTGGCCATACACCAACCCACAGGTGCCTTCCACCAGCTCTGAAGAGAAGTTTCCCTCCGTTCTTCTCTCTTTTGGCTCTACTCACATGCTCCAGTTCTCTCTTTTTAGTGACAAAAGCACGGCCCAGGGACAGGGCTAAGAAACTGCAGAAAAGGAACTCTTTTTATTAGCAGACCTGAAATGTCCTTCATAAACCACACTAAGGTAGACTCCTGGCTTATTAATAGCAGTAAATCTCCAAGTCCAACAGACTTCAGTTAATGAATATTGATTATGACAGTGCTGGAGAACACTGGTGTCAGTTGAACTGCGATCCTGTACCCCTCTTTGCCTGAGCAGGGCTCTAAATTACCCAAGAGCTTATCTGTTTTTCCAAACTAGGTAGTGGAAAACAGTGACTAGAGCTGTGCTGCAGCTTCCATGGTCCCAGGGCTGGAAAACCACCTTAACTCTGATAGCAGCTGGTCGGTGGGGCTAAGCAGATTTTACTGTTTGTTTTTTTTTAAGCCCTTGGGAGCCTGTGGATCTGGTCCTTTTGGAGCCAAGACAGGATGTATCCCCCCGCCCAGTGTCCAGCCCCTGCATGCTGAGGAGCTCACACGCAACCCGGAGGGGCAGAGGTGGACTCCCAGGTGGTTGAGAGGACGGGCCAAGGATGCCGGTCAGGCAGCTCCTAATACCCACCTGGAGATACCTGAATGTGCGGTGTGAAATGAGAGGTATTTTACAGGGACAAGCCTAGTTTCTTGGAGGACCACTGCCAGCCCACCACCAAGCGTAGCTACACGGTGCTGGAACAGGACAGGCATCAACTCTGCTCGAGAGCAGAGATCCCTCTACTCGGGGCATGCCTGCCCCAGGCCTCTGGCTGCCATTTGCACTTTTCCATCTATTTACAGGCGTAAATGCACACTTCCCTCTATCCCCCAATGGATATCTTAAAAGTAAAAATCTAAGGTGATTAACAAAACCACCATGGTCACCCAGACCTTTGACCCACGAGATAAATCTCATTGTGCTCTTGATGAGTGGCTCGGTCTTTCACCTTCAGGCTGGGATGACTTTGAATGGCCTTTAAATGAATGAGAGCTCAGGAAAATAAACCAAGGGCAGTGCACTGCCACGCAGAGACCTTATCGCTATCCTCTGGTGGGGGACGGAGTCAGTGAGGAAGCGGGGAGGCTGGAGGACTGTGTCAATGTTTTCATAAAACTATCTTTTATGCTCACTGAAATAACCCAACAACAACAAACCCCAGAACAACCCTCTCCCCCCCTCCCCACACCTGATAAAAATCAAATAATAACAGGAGTGACTTACGCGCTCTCTGCCTGGTACTTCAATCTGGCCTTCCAGTTAATACACACTATGATTAAAGCATCTATAATCTGCAGTCTGTGGAGACCTGTAGAGCAGGAGCAGCAGCGGCTGTGCAGCCTGATAAGGGTTGTTCACTCAGTGCAGATGGAACTTTTAATATTTATAACTGCTGATCTTTCTTCCTGATGCCTCCTATTGAGGGGAGGGGAGTGAAAGTTTAAAGATAAAAGCTTGATGAAAGACCAGGTGGAATGTTTTCCCAAGGACAGGCAGGGACTTAAAGCTATCTCCACCTAAGAGCGGTTTAAGAAGGCTGCTTAGGCAAGCACCACATCAGAGATGGGGATGAAGTCTCTGGAAGACCTTCGAGGCTTGGCTGAAGTGTGCCCAGGCTGAGCTGTAAGCTCCCCTGAGCTGTCTGCGGGCTGTCTTGTCTGCACCAAGCACAGTGCGGCTGTGCCTGGGACCGCCAGGCATCACCACAAAATAATTAAGTCACACCAGGTCAGCTGCACATACTGCTAACAGCACTTCCAGCTCAGCACTGAAATACAACGAGATCCAAAACCAGACTGCGGCAGCCTAAGCCTCTGTCGCAGCGTCAGCGGGAGCCACAACGGTCAGACACGGCACCAGAAACGCACTTGAAAAAATAAACTGCATCGCACTCCAATAAAGTCACCATTAATTGCAGCACAATACTTAGGATCCACTGCTGGTGGCACAATGAAGATGTTGGTGCCTTTGTAGTTTTCTTCCAGGGAAAACACAACCCCCCCCTACTTCCAGCAGCATCCCGCTTCCAAGTGTATTGATAATATTTTAGTTGGTGGCCATATGGCCTCAGTGACGGAAGGCTCTGCCCACCAGGTAGCAGCAGGCCGTATCACAAGGCAGGAGCAGCTGCTTTCCACCACTCACCAGCAACTCCCTCTGCCCCACGTGCAGGATATCCTACGGGAGACCCTGGGACGCAGACAGATGCACAAGGCTTAGGTGGCCCTTAGGATGCCACGCTGACAGAGGGATTCCGTTTACTCTCTGTACAGATCCAGGAACCCAACCAAACTCCCCCATTTTCAATGCCATGAGACCCGGACTTGCCCCATGCCCAAATGGTTTAATATTTTTGCATTAAAAAAAGAATCTTGACACTTCCAATTGTCAATATTATGAAAGATAGGAGTGATATTGCCCATCAGCAATTTCAGACAGATATAACTGGGCCAACCTGAGCAAAACAAATAGATACAAAGTTATGCAATACATATTCATTCTTTCATTTCAATATTCAATATATTCATTTATTTCATCTGAAAAATATTAAACTTTAAGTACTTCTTTCAAAGGTAGTTCTGTGGTCCTCATTAGCATCAGAGCACTTCAAAATGTTTAATAAACATATACATACATTGTACATACGATATAGGGAGATAGACCTTAGAGCTGAAATACAAGGCTTGGCTGAACCTGAACTGAAGTCTCAAATTGTAAGTTATGTCAGCCACTCTGCCTTCCTACCACAGATACCAGAAGTCAAAGAAAAAAGAAAAGCAGGCTGGCCAGGGAGGAGACAGGATTGCTTTTTCACAAGAAAACAACAAAGATTAAGACTTCTTTAAGACAAACAAAAAAACCCCAAACAAACAAAAAACCCAACAAAACAAATGCTGAAAAACACCCCAACTGAATTCAAATGTATCAGAGAAAAGAGGAAGAGCTCTACACTCTGAGGACAAGTCCACTGTTTGGAAAGCAAGAAGACAACTGGATGAAGAAAACATAACACAGTGTCTCCAAGAGAGCTGCAATTTTCCTTGATTTAAACAGACTTGTCTGCCAGAAATGAAATTTCTTGGCCTCCACTTTGACTGAATTCTCCTCCACAAAATATGATTTCAAAATATGCAAGCAGAGTTAAAGTCTAACATGATAACATTAAGTCATTGAAAATGATTACAAATATAAAGTCCTGAGTTTATCTGTGTTCTTAACAAGGACTTAAAACTTTGGGAGAAAAAAAAAACAAAACAAAACAAACCCAACTATCAGAAGGAATTCCTGTATGACTGCTGGAAAAATATATGAAAAATCCAAATTAACAAAACCACCTGGTATCAGTAGACTGGTTAAAACTTCATTAGCACCTCGATACACACTGGCCAGAGCTCCTACAACATCTGCAGGCTGCAAGCAAAACTACATTAAGCTGCTTATCATTCGGAAGCAAAACCCAAGGATTAGACATACCTCCCACTGCACATCAGTTGGCCTCCCCAGCTACAGCAGCCACCAGGATTACGCTCCTTTCCAAAGCTCATAAGCATTTTGAATTAAGCAACCTTACAGCATGAGATGGACATACACGAAGGAACATCTGCAACACTTCATAGATGGAATTATCAAGCATCATCTATGAGTTGTTTTTGACGAACCTGAGTTTTCGGTGCCTCGAATGTGGGAGCGTTCAGATGAGTACATAGAAGCTAAACATCCCTCTGAAGACTTGAGTTTAACAGTGTATATAAAAAAATTTAATTAGAATATCATCAGGTGTTTACAGCTATGTATTGAAGTCACTTGCGACAAACAGGTTGTCAGCTCTAGTATAAAAGTAACACATCTGAAAAATAAGAGCAGTAGTCAGAGACCACACTTCCCCTCAGACCCATCGAACGGCAGCAAGATGGTTCGTCGATGCAGTCACCGATCACAGCCAGTACCAGCAGCTTCGGAGAAAAAGGCTGGAATCCCAGCAATGAACAGGTTCAGAAAATGCTGCTCCGAGGGAAAATCCCTCCCAGATATCAGGCAGCAGTATGCAAGCAGGAGAAACAACGGAAAGTCCATCCATGGCTAGTGGCAAAGGTCACTGAAGAAGGCTGCACCTTTCTCAAGCAGTCCACCTCTCATCACATGAAAACACTTCAAAGGCAGAATTGCCCAGCACAACACGTGAGCTCTGCGTGTGTCCCTAAGATCAGTCAGTTGCACGGATGTGTTTCTAAGACATCGTGTCAATCTAAACTGAAGTGCTCTGCAAAAATATCATTTTTCTTTCCAAACAAACCTCGTATTTGCTCAAACTCCAGGGGCACATCAGCAGCCTTTTTCTTTACTTCTTTATCAAAAAGCTATGAAGAAAAAAATAGAAGATATTGGCAAAACTCAGCACAAGCTCTTCACCCTGGCTGATACCACTGCTCACTCTAACCTCTTACAAGATCCAGCAATAAACCTTTTATATAAAAAGCCATCCCTGTCATGACCACCACCTCACGCTCCATTATTTAAGAGACATTTTCCCATTTTCCCTGGCTCTGGGAAACCAAAAGTCAGCCTCGCTCCCTCCCCAGCAGCAAAGCTGACACAGCTACAGTGCCCCAAAACCAGTCTCCTGTCCACTGGTTCCGATGGTTCACAGAGGCACAGCAACGCTACCTCATAAGCTGAGAGCTCCAGGAGCCCCGATATGTCATCCTCTATTTCAGACAGTGACTGGTTCAGGACAGCAGCTGCCTTGGCCACATCTGGGTGATAATGGTTTTGTAGAGACTGTAAAAGCAAAACAAATAGGAGATGGTCTCGTAAGTACAGGCTGACATACCCATCCGGCTTCCCACACAGGGATCTGCCCTTTACTGGTCAGATCTTCAGTGAACATCAAATTCTGGCAGAGGAGGCAAGTTTGCTGTACTGTGCTGCTACATGGCTTCAAGAAATCCCGATTCCAGCCATCTTGCAAACAAAGGCCCCTTCCGCCTGGTTCACCTCCAGCTCAAGACAGATGGACGCCTCCGCAGGCCATGCCTGCAGTGCATAACCCAATTCTGCCAGCTCCCACCGCCCCGAAGTCACATCTGAGCTCCTGCCCCCCGGGCTTCCCGCTCCTGCATGACATTCCTGTTGCTGCTTCAGATCCTCACACAAATCCCTTGTAGCATTTAAATGGAAAGCGATAATTCTGCCATTAAGGTTTTAGAACCATCAGGAGTAATTTAACCAATTTCAGCCTTCATACACCATCCTACAAATGATTCAGGTGAAAGGTGAACGTTACAATCTTCTCCAGATTTTTAAACCCATTTCTACAGGATGACCTGGCTGTACCCAATTAATTACCATCAGTGCTCAGCAAGTTCCTCTCTCCCCTCCAAAGCAAATAAAAAGCCTCACACATTTGCAGCTATTTAGTCTGTTTCAGCTGTTAACTGCACACTTTTCAGCTGCACAGTCAGAAGTGTGCTCACAAGTCACCTACTAATTAGCATGTACAATTTCTCCAGTGTGTGCAATCCTTTGCCTCTTGTGCTAGGATAGAAAAGGATGCAGAATAAAAGATCAGCTAGAAACTCATCTCATTTGCAAGACGTATGTCAGCAGGTTCTTGTAAGTGGCACTGCCCATGGCCAACATGTGTCAAGGAAGCAGCAAGCGTGGAAGAAGCCCATACCAGACACAGATGTTCCTTTTTAGCTGACATACCCGAATCTCCCAGAGAGAGCTCTCCAAAGCCCTGCTTTCAGATGGCGACTCCTCCCCCATAATATATGGATCTTCTGACATATCTAAGAAAATAGAAATACAGAGCTAGTGCCTTCTGCCTGATGTACATAATCCCAAAGGGAATGCAGAGACCCAGAGTTGCTCCTTCCCAAGACATTTAGGGTCCAGAAACAAGCTGACACATCCCAGCATGACCCAAGCATCACTGTAGCATGATGGAGTCACACTACTTTTACAGTGCACAGGAAGTAGGGCACAGAGAACTGGAATAGTCTGATGCATAAGGTATCTCAGGCAAATCTGAACAGTCAACTAATGACGTTCAGCACTGGTCAGTTAAATCACAGAGAGATGAAGTAAAAACTCAGGAGACTGCTGAGGCCTCAGTGGGGCCACCTACACAAAAACACCACAGACGGAGATTGAGGAGGTCTCTGGTTTCTGCATTTGGTTTCTTTTCTCTTTTCTTTACAGTCTTGTGGTGAACAAGACAAGCTCAGTGTCTGGTACATCTCCCCCAGTACTTTGGCACTTGGAAGGAGCCTGGGGCAGTGTGCCAGACTCAACGCAACCTTTACCGGGGAATCAGAGGCTGGGGAGCCAACTGTGCGGCCCAAGGTCAGAGCAGAGCAATGCAGATGAGTCTTCACAGCCAGAGAACTTGCAGGAGCAGCCTGCTGGCTTTCCACAAACTCAAGGGACAGAGGGATCCTTCTAGAACTCAGAACTGGGGCTGGGATCTCCCCTCCTCCTCCAGAGGAATCCTGCTCTTTATGTTGTCTAAAGGCATAATGCAGAACTCCCCTGCCCACTTTCCCTCTCACCTTCTGGCCCATTAGGTCTGTGTACGAGCACTTTGCAAGCAGGGTGCCTCCGAAAGAGATTACAGATGAAGGGAATGACCATGAGTAGAGCCTCGGGAGGAGCAGTGAGGGCCAGCCGGGAAAGGCGCTTTATAAATGCTGCCACCAGGTATGCCGGCAAGTGACTGTTGGAAAGGAGACAGAAGAAACCAGCATGTAAAAGTCCTAGCAAGTGAGCCAGCAGCTTCACCAATCCAAAAAGCATGTCAGATTAAAGATCAGTGGGGCTCTTCAGATTTTTTGGGCTATGGAACAAACAGAAGCTATAAGAATCCTGGTCTCAAGCAGTAACAGAGGGTCTT
The DNA here is from genome assembly GCF_965231255.1 of Vanellus vanellus. Lineage (NCBI taxonomy): Eukaryota > Metazoa > Chordata > Aves > Charadriiformes > Charadriidae > Vanellus > Vanellus vanellus. The sequence continues at coordinate 9,987,283 of NC_138921.1, forward strand.
GTGCGCTCTCTGGAACACATTTGGGGGCATTTCCATCTCAAATCACCCTGTGATACAATCCAGATGCATGGCACCGCTCCAGGCGCTTGCCATAGCCAAGGAGAGCTCTTGTATGTGGTCATTCGCATGCCAGTCTTTATTCAGTCCTTCTATGAACTTCTGAGTGCTTGGCCAGGCAACCTCAATTATATTCTTCTAATGTTTTGTGGGTTTAATTAATACACGGGTCATGGTGTTGTATTTCGGTAATACTCCCAGGACTAAAGTAAGCAGTGCAGCTGCTAATGGGAACATAAAGCTGCTGTAATGTAAATGTGCAGGACAGTTCTTTTATTTTTTTTATGGTAAAAATGCAAATTTCTAACAGCAATCAGCTCATCTAGGCACTTTCTTCAGGTCAGAGGAGCTGGGATGAAAGACGACAATTTGCAGCCACTCAGCCTTCAGCCCTAGGGCTCGCTACACCCACAAGGCTCAGCAAAGCCACCCCACAGGACACCATCTGTCAGGTCTTGTTACTGTCTCCAAAGCACACTATGAATACAAGGCGTGTGATAGTAAGTGCCTAGTGCTGAACTGCAAAGCGCTACTCTTGGTTTATTTTATAACATATGATGGCAACTATATGGCCAGCTCCTTATCTAGTTTCTTCCCTGTGTACAATGAGTTGACAGCATCAAGACAGACTGTCAAACACTTTACATTTCAATGTTACATGTCTGCAAAAGGTCATCAATTTATCAACAGCTTTATGATCTATAAAAAGCCTGCAAATGTTACTTTTCCATATTCATAAAGACAGACAGAAAAATCATCGCTTTCAGCCACAGTGGAATACAGATCAAAATATATCCATAATCACTTGCAGATCAAACTCAGATAACGAACTGCATTTTTACCTTCTGAAACTAGACGGCTGTGTGGCAAATCTTCAAAAACAGCACATGAAAAATTACACAGTACTACAGTAACACTCTTGGATTTAGCTTTCTCAATAAAAAAGCATCTAATCCAGTAGGCACAGTGAATACATTATATCCAGACATGTGAGGGACTGTTCAAGAACAGCCTCTGGTAAACAGAAAAGCAGAAGGAAAATATGTGAACGTACATAATAAAGATGCTACTTACGATGATGATAAAAACAGATCAGCCAAATGGAAAAAGCGGGCTCGGTACTTCACATGATATATAGAAGGGTCCAAAAGACTGTACAGCTTTTTGTAAAAGTCAGGATATTCCCTGTTAAAAAAAAAAAAAAAAGACAACATCCCTTGCTGATTAGTGATGTACAACGGGACTACACTGTGTCTAAACATTCCTGTGCTTTCTTTACAGACTACCCCAGATCAGTGCTGTGCTCTGTTTAGCTTTCTTAGGTTTCTCTCCACAGCCACCACTTGAAAACAAGCTGTAAGGTGAATTTATGGCTCTTGCAGTACCCAGCCATTTTGGGGATGTGAAGCTATGTCCACTGACTGCAATTGAACAGGATCTGGTGAAAGGCACACCAAAGACTATGGCTTCACTGTGTAATCAGATCAATAGAAATCAATTTTCAAGCGCTGAGCAACCACAGCCTGGAAAAGAGGACATTTAGGCTCAGCTGACAAAAAGGTCAGACTATCAAAAGAGCTCAGCATCCAAACAGCTGAGCCTCTTGTGCAGAGTTTGGCTTTCTCATGGGGGAATTTTAAAGCCTGAAGGTGCGAAGAATCCATTTCAGTTCCTTTTACGTAAAGACACAAATGCAAAACCCCATGTTTCTTTAAACAATATGCTCTTTTTACTTACAAATTATGCTGATGAATCAGAATAAATAATCCGTTTAAGGCTAGAAGACTGATGGCTCCACCTGTAAGAAAGCAGGCAGGTATGAACACAATAAAATTTTTTAAATAATAAAAAAAAAGATCAGATTCAACTTGTTTCTATTATAAAACCTTCCTAGAAGGAACACAAAACTAAGAGTGCCTGAAATTAGAGCCAAATTTCCAGAGGCTCACAAGTTTCTTACAAAGATTAAGCTGTAGTTTAGAACAGACTCTGAAGGACTGAGACACAAAAACGTGTTGCTCTAATCCTCCAAGAAAGCCACACTGAGGAAACAAAGGTCTCATCAGAAAGGACATTTCTGTAGGAATCTCTGCATCCTGTGTCCAGATGCAGCCCAGGTATCAACAGTGCTGGCTGAATTCTATATTTAAAGGAAATCACTCCATTATTCTACTCTTCCCAAAGCCTTAAATATGATTTTCCTTACAAACAAGGAGCAACAACACTAACACAGGTGAAAGCATCCCACGTGCAGGGACAGTGGAGTTCACTCTAGTTCCTTAGCTCCATCCCAGCCAAAAGTACATCTATTTTATCATCCAGGCCCTGGTGCTGCATCCAGCAGATCTTCCAAGTCCATACATACCATGCTGCAGGTACATATCACAAAGGATTCAAAACCTGTTTTCACTCACCTATGCCGTAGGCCACTGTCAAGAAGTCTATCATGAGGGTGGGTTCGTTCATGTAAGGCAGGATGGAGTCATGCAGAATCACAAGAACTTTTTTGTACAGGCCAGTGGGCAGCTGCAAAGGATGAAACAGTACAGTGAAACAATCATTGCAGGGAGAACTCAGAGAGCAACAGTAACCGATGGCTGAAAAAGACAACACACAAAAGGGAACGTGCCAGGACACTACAGAACAGCTTGCAGCAACAGTTCCCAAATGGGAGAGTTTACAGGTGACACCTGACAAGTTCATTCAAAGAAGCAGGTGCTCACAACTAAAAGTGTCATCACAGCTCAGAGGGGAAAGTCACCAGCAAAAAGGCTTGGGAACCTTCAACTTGTGAGCAGAAGTTGTTCGCTGCAGATCACTCCTTACGGGCAGACTTTAACATGGGAGAAAAAAAACAAAGGTTGAGAGTAAGGAGAAAAAACAGAACGTATATGAGGTCATGCTTCTTGGCAGGAGAACGATCCAATAGAAAGGGTGACCAGGCTGTTCTCATCTGACACTGAAAGCACAGTGGGGCCCTACCAGGAGCTCCATGCAAGGACAGACGCAGCCTCTAAGGATTAGCAGTGGAAGAGTGATACAGACCAGTGGCGGCAGTAACACTCACCTTATGCTTCAAAAAACTGAGCCACATTTTTTCAAACGCTTGCTTGTGTGCCTTAAAACAGAATTGCAAACAGTGAGTAAAACACACTGGTGTAGATAAAGCTCTATTTTAAGTAGAAAAAATTTCAACACTGAAGCACCAAATGAACAGTTACCTGCAGCTTCGACACTTTCAATTCCTCCCAGTTATCTAAGAAGAAAGGGAAAATGGATGTTGAACTTGAAATGGATGTTTAAGAAATTAAGACGACCCCTTTTTACTTAGTCCTTTGATACCCTAAGAATTTGGGCTGAAGTCCTTGTCTTGATACAAGGCCATGACAGACCCCACTGTAGACTAAGGAATGTGGATTTTGTAATACTGCTTAGAATCACTGTGATCACAGAAGCAGACATTTTTCATTAGCAAATTATAATAAAGTCTTTACACAATAAAAGCCTTAAACCTGATTTTCCTTTCCATACATAGTTCATCATGTGGAGTTTACTAACCTTGCTTCACCATAAATTTGACCATGTCACACTCCTTGTTCGGCATGTTAATGGGTGAAATGAGGGAAAATACATTCTGTTGGTAAAATGGCAGCGGCCTCTGAGAAAAAAAAGCATATAATCGAACATGAAGCAAGTTCCACAACAGATAACAAGACCCTGGACTTCAATATTGCCCTATTGCCCTATTTCCCAAGAATTGAATATATTTAGGAAAGAAAAAGGAAAGGAAAAATGCTGATGGCTGAACTATATACTGGTATATTGTCTATTGCTGCCTTGTCCTGGAGTATTACTTGTTCATCTAACTCAAAACCTATCTCTGAACTAATTCTGGTTTAACAAAACTGGTGGATCCAATTAAAGAAAACAGACTCTTCTTCTGCACCAGAGAGAGAATGGAATTATAAGTTCTGTGTGTGCCACCCAAGCTGCAGAGATTTGGGTAAAACAGAAGCTAGAGCCCAGACCAGAAGGATTTGCAAGAACAACAGTACATGTCTTGAACTATTGCTAATTTCAGACTGAAGACAGTCTTAGCATAACTGTCATACATTGTGAGCAAGAAAAAAAAATTTAAAAAAATCAATGCCTTCAAGTGGGCACACTCATTTCTCTCGCTTCCAATGGCTTTTTGTGCATTAGTCCCTCCCTGCTTCACGCACGAGACAGACATTTCAGAGCAGTTTATCCAGACCCACCTCAACAGTAACAATTTGTTACCTCTTTTGTCTTCTGCATGACTTGTCCAATGCTCTCAGTGACCGCCTTTATGACAAAGTACCGAATGTCATCGTACTCCATATATTCTTGAAAGCGGGAGATCAGGAGCGAAGCGTCCTCATTTATGGGAAGTAAGCCATCAACAACTACCTAACAAAAGGGTTGTAAAGGAAAGCAAGAAGTCAGTCTCACACAGTACTGGAGCGACGGCGAGCTGCGATGGCTGAGGGCACCCTTCATCTTTCTGAAAGGCAGCTAGCATGGCTGTGCACTGCTTGCCCCAGGGCAATATTCATAAGCCCTTAGTCAGAAGGTGGCCCTCCTGGCCTCTGAGATGGGCCCCTTCTATCAAAGACAACCGGAAATGAGACAGTGGCTGAACCAGGGGCAGCACCTTCCCTCTCATCTCCCAATCCTTGCAAGTGAGGCCAGGGTTTCCAAAAAAACACCCCAGAACTGACACCTCATAAACATTCGTGAATCCAGCTCGAACCTGTACAAGGCAGCTGCTCTCACGCCTGTAGGTGCCGCCTCACCAGGGACAGAAGCTCGAGGTCTCAGTGCTCTCTCTAGGACACTACCCTCCCTCCTCACTGAAAACCTCCTGGCTTGAAATTTTAGTCCTGGAGAAGGTGCGCACATAAGGTCTCATGTGCCATTGGGTAATGACAGGAGGAACTTTTCAGTTCCGCAGCTTACCTTAAGAAGTTCACGAGGAAAAGTTAAAGCCCCTTTCCACTCTACTTTGATCAACGGATACTGTGCCTCCAACTCAACAAACTTCATGAGCGTGCAGAGTGACAATTCCTTTAAAAAAAAAAAAGAAAGACAGAAAGAACCCCACCTCAACAAGGACACCAGCGGTCAGATCCAAAGGAGGCGACTTCTAAAGGATGAATGAACTAAGTTGCTCTTCATGGAGAAAGCCGCGTGCCTTTTGCCGGCGGGCTGGTGAGCAGAGGCGAGCCGGAGCGCCAGCGATGCCTCACAGCACCGACACGCCAGAGTAGGACTTGCTTCTAATTCCCCCCGCCGCAGCCCTGCCTCAGCAGCAGGCTCAGGACCTACCTTCACCTGGAAGGCGTCGTGGCCCATCAGCTCCGCCAAGCAACCCACGCAGTCGTTGTAGCGGTGCCGCATCCATATCTTGTATTTATCCTCAGCGCTGTAGTTCTCTGAAGGATGAAACACGGAGAAGCTGTGAAAGCCCAGGCGGGCCGGCCCGGGCCCAGGGCCCTGCCTCTGCCGGGACAGGGCCGCAGCGGCACCCCGCCCGCGCCTCCCGCCTCACCGGCCAGAGAAGCCTCCTCGGCGGGCAGCCGGCCCACGAACAGCTCCCCGCGCTGCAGCAGCGCCCCGAAGAGCCGGCTGCAGGTCCTGGCGGCGCAGAGGACATCCTCCTCCTCCTGGCCCTGGGGAAGAGCGCGTCCCTGAGGAGAGGGCGGCGGGGCCGGCCCGGCTGCCAGCCGCGGCCCTCGGCCCCCAGCGCCGCCGCACCACAGCCCGCCCTGCCTGCCCTCCCGCCCCGGGCCCGGGCCCGGGCCCGCCCCGCACCGCCAGCAGCTCCAGGATCTCGAAGACGCGGTTGGCGTTGCCCCGGCTGCCCAGCACGGCTTCCAAGCAGGAGGCGAGCGCGGCGGCCCGCGCCATGCTGCCGGCGGAAGGGCGGAGCGGGGGGAAGAGGAGGAGGAAGAGGAGGAGGAGCAGCAGCAGCGGCCGCTCCGCCCGCAGGCGGGGCCGGGAGCCCTCAGCCCGCTCCTCCAACCTGAAAAACCCCAATTTTGAGGGAAAAAACCCGCCCGAGTCCCGTCCTCCCCCCCCCCGCGCGGTACAGAAGGCAGGGCCAGGCGGCGTTATAAAAATGTACACTTTATTACACCTTCAGGTAGGATACATCACTAATTCCTTACAATCCTACTGGATCAAGTAACAAACGCTTACGTTCATAAGTTATTTACAGGTTGACTTCCTAACGCACTCCTGGGAGAAGAGACACATCAAAAGGAAAAAAGAAGAAGGAAAAAAAAAAAGGAGAGAAAAAAAAAAAAAAAAGGTGTTTATCTTCATTAACTGACCTAAACAAGAAACAATTGCCTCTTTCGACACCAAATCAGACCACACAATGATGCAGCCAACAGCCTCCCCGCTGCTGGGACAGTTCCCCCCCTACCCCCCCCCCCCCGACTTTCATGCACATAGTAAGAGCTAAACATTTAAAAGTAAAACTGGGGCTAACTAAGCAATATTTTTCAGATGAGCAACACTAAACTGTACACAGCGCCAGTTATCCGTCACCACTGCATTTGCTTTGCATTTTGAACTACTCCGCTGCCAAGGCTGGCAGCTTCCCAGTGAGGAACAAAGTTTGGCACAAACCAGCGGTTCAGCAGGGTCAGGGGAACACAACTGTGTGCACGAACAGCTTAAAAAAAACCCAACAGTGCCCCTGAATTCGCAGACCCGAGGGTCCAAGAAAAAGAGGATGCAGGGGAAGAGAGGTATAAAATTAAAAAAAATAAAAATAAAAACCAGGAACGCTGCCTGACCCAGTGTTTACATTCGTGATCTTAAAGAGAACGGGCTGTAGCGATCCTACTCAAAACAAAGGAGCTGACTGGGTATTCTTTCTTGTTTAAGCCATTTGGATTGCTAGGTACCTATAGGTGTGTACATACAGAGGTAAGAACGAAAGATACGCTTCCCTTGCCTTTAAATAGGCTCCCCTCCTAAAAGAGTAAAAAGTTCACAGAATGGAAAAATAATTTTAAAACCATCTCAGTAAAGGAATGTTATAATTTTGTCTGACTTTTACACATCATGCAGTTTTATGGCCAAAGTAAAATAAATCCATTCAAGCCACCAAGAGTTTCTGGATTCCTCACTCAGTGCTGTTTGCAAACAGAGTTGGTTTTTCATTTTATGCAAGAAAAGTAAAGAAAACCCTTACGGTTCTATGCAGCTTTTTACTTGGGTTTTTGTTTTGTTTTTTTTCTTTTCATAACAATAAGGCAAACTGATTTGGAGGAAGAGACCACGCTCTATTCACATCCAAAATACCCACCTGAAGATACATTCATCATTAGCTTTAGTAAAAGAATAGTACAAAAGTTAGATCTTATTCTTTACACAGTTGAAGAATTAAGTTTTAGATTTAATTTCACTATTCTCCCCTTCCCCCAGCCCCCCACCCCCCGAGCTGAAAGCTGAGTAGAAAGTACTGAACATTTAAACATGTTGCAAGAGCAGAATGAAACGGAGATTAAATTTTATCAGTTGGAGAGTTTCCTTGACAGAAGTCCCATGAGAAACAGCTATGGATCATTTGTTTAGCTGTATCCACCGAACAATTCTTTTAAAAAAAAAAAAATGGGCTACATTTTAATACACATCTACTATCAACACAGTATTTACTCAGTTCATGCCTAAAATATCCATTATCTTAAAGTGAAATATGAGAATGAGCGCACAGGTTGGGTGACTCGGCAAATTGTACACAAAACTACTAACAAACATTTTAAAAGACTTACAAAAATGGAGAATGAAACTTTTTTTCCTTTTTAATTACATATACTTACAGGTTTTCACATTTATTGGCTAAACTTTGCAGGGAGCACTTCAAATATGTTAGATCTTCCAGAGGTATTTACCTCAAGCGAGAACACCACGCAGCCTTTATACAGATGGAAAATACTTTGCTATGTTCGCCACACTTGGTGCTCCGAATGGCTTCACCGTGGATATTGAGCACACATCCAAACTATAGCAAAGAACTGCATATTCCCACGGGCAGTTTGTGGTACGCTAACATAGATGAATTTTACTGACATTTATGGCATATTACCATTTTACTTTCATGAAGCTGGGCAGAATTTAAACATAAGTAATGTTCGCTTTATCTGGTTTGAATGAGCACAGAGAACACTGGCAGAATGCATCTTGTACATATTTTTTGGGTGCTAAACAGTTGCTAATACACTGAAGTTATATGAGAGTTTCCATGTTTAAATGTTCACCAGCAAAACACCTTCTGCTTAAAAAAAAAAAAAATAAAAATAGAGGTGGCTTGTCTTCATTTGGGTGTTTAGAGTAGCTTCTCACTTGGCTTAGCAAACAAGAAATGCTGTGTTTCCCCATTATTGCATTTTAATCATTAGTTCAACTTGGTTTAGTCGGTGCCTTTAATCTGACAGTAGGCGTCCTCATTTGTACTTTTGCTTGCTGATTCTGGGCTTCAGGTGTTGCTGGTGTCTGGGCTGGATTCTGTACACCTGGAGCCTGAATCTGGGGGGATGCTGTTGTCACGACTTGCTGTTGTATCAGTTTCTGCTGGACAACCTGAGCAGTAGCAGTTGTTGCAGGAATCACCTGAACCTGCTGTTGACCTGCTGTCGTCTGAGAAAGTGTCACAGTTTGGGGCTGAGCTTGTACCTAGGCATCAGGACAACAAGGCAATTATGAAAGAATAGTCTGGCATTAAACTGAGCATTCATTTGATTTCCGCTCTACAGAAGAGATCTTACTTAGATAAGCATTTGCCCTCTTGACTGACAAGCATCAGTCCCTGACATTACCCTTTCAGACTACAGCTGCCAGCCTCTATTCCCAATTTCGGGTAGAATAGTTTGAACTCCATCCAGAAATCTAATTTTCATAGCTTTACCCAGAGCAAGGAAGAAAAAAAAAAAATAAAAATCAACATCCCTTGTTCAGAGGACAAAGTAATGAAAACTGAGCAGCTTCCGCTGCCTTTGCTAGAGGCAGAAGCCAAATGAAGCTGCAAGGGCTTCTCCAGGGGAAAGTTAACTCTTGACCGATCCAAGAGGAATCCACCAGGAAGCACTAAAAACGCAGGTAAGAAGAATGCCACCTACACGTCAAGACCACAGTTTTAAAAGTACTTAGCATGGCCTAATCCTACTGCCACTGATGTCAGTGACTTGTGCGGGAGGGGAGCTGTTTGTCTTTTCACCATGGACTTCAACAGTCCCAGAGTTATGCCAACATCAACGACTTTTGAAAACCTAGCTTCTAATGTCCCTTGAAAAATTACCTAGGAGCTCTTACTGACTACAGAGGACAACTCAGCTTGTGTTGACTGATGAGGTTTCTACTCCCTGCTGTCTACCTTGCCCTTGAAGCATTCACATCTGAGGTGGTTATCAGTCAGCTTACACCACTTTATCATCGTTTTGAGATAAACAGTCCCAGATTTTATTCTGTACTAAAACACTGCACTATAAACTGTGACAGATTAAGAGTCGATTGGCTCAGATTTTTGTGCACCAAAGGTAATAACTTCATCCACCATCCAAAGTTCAATCATTCCTGCCAATCAACTGCGTAAGTTATGCCTGTTGCTAACGTCTGAATGACATTGTTCTAAACAGCATTAAACAAACTGCCTGGTAGTTAGGGGAGGGGAAACTAAAACATCTCACCTTCTCTTGCCCTAGTCCCCTCTCTTATCACACCGCATTTAGAACAGACACCACACCATTCTGATTTATACAATGCACTCGGCACAGCCTTACGAACTGGAACAAAACAACCTGTAGCCTTCAATCTGTCCCAGTTTTTGTAGAACAGACTCGGATGATACTCTTTAGTTCAATTATTTGCTATCTTGACTATATATCACAAAAAAAAAAATTAAAAATTCTTTCAGCTCAAGATCTGTGTTTCATCTTCTCTACAGCAAATATTGCTGTATCTACCAAAGTTTTAGACTAGAGAATATATAGCAGCTCACTCAGTATTCAAACGATTCATTTTTATAGAAGGGCACCTGCTATATCTTTCAAAAATATCGCCTATGCCACACATAAGGTGGAAAATACACATATTCCAAATAAAAGAGCCTTCAGTAGGATCATGTTTCTAGTGCTATATTTGAGGCGTGCAAAACCCACCTGCTGGGAAACTGAAACCATCTGTTGAATGTTGGCAACCGTAGCCTGTTGCTGGACCACTTGTGGAAGTTTTGCAACCTGCAGTGACAAGAAATAAAGATTTGGTCAAAATAAAAAATTGCTAATAGCAGCAAAACACCATACCTATCGAACCTGCTACCGAGTGAAAACCTTTCCAGAGTCCTGTTCATGGTAAGTTGCAGCTTGGCATTCTCAGTGATACTGAACTTTTGTAAAACTTTTTAGATCAGTGTATTGAAGAACTTAGCTAGGAGAGGAAGAGGAAAAGTCGTATTTGCAATTTTAACTGCAACATACTCGTTTCCTCCTAACTATATAAAAAACCGAAGGAAGCACAGAATTTCTATTGGGCTACATCACCTTAGATAAGAATAAGGCTTCCAATTCCTAACCCCCTTCTTTTTCCTTGGTTAGACTGATCCAGTTATGCCAAAAAGAAGATAACTGAACTGTCACCTATCCTTGGCTGCCAGAGATTAGGCTGGGAGGCAACAGCAGAAGAGAGGAAGAACTGGCTGAATTTTCCTTAGTAAACACAGTACGGAATCCCTCGCTTAATAAAAACGAGCGACTGAATTTATTTATTTCAAAGAGGAAAGGTGAACCTATATCTCAGATAGTTCCCCTGACCTGCTACAAGGCCACATATTCACCACCAATGAATTTTATTGTAAAGTCAATAGAATTAACACAAGTGGGTGCTAAAATGCTACATCACCTGTCATCTTCACAATTCTCCAGTCACAGCAGAGTTTAAAGGTGTAAAACCTGTGTTACCTGTACCTGAATCTGGGCCTGCACTTGCTGGGTTCCACCTGGTTTCTGGGTTTGGGAAATTGGAGTTGTTAAGAACTGTGTTTTAATGGCAGGTTGTGTAGTGTAAGTTACTTTTTGTTGCTGTGAAGTCTGCTGTTGGGTTTGGACCGTAACCTGTTGAGCATTTATCTGCAGAAGAGAAAAAAAAAGGCATCAATGACAAGAAAATATATTATAAACAGTGAAAAATCTTTGCAAATTTCCCGCGTTTGGTTATATTAGCAGTGACTGAAGAGAATCTTTATCTTTGTTATTTAAAAAAGAAAACCCAGTTTGGGGCATGAGAAATCAGACCAAACAGCCGCCTTATTGAAAAAATTATTAAGCACCTGACAAGGCACATGAGAAACCGTTCTCTCTGGATACGGTTAAGATTCACCCCTCGAAATACTGACGGACTCTCTAGGAGTATCCTCGTAATTCAGAGCTGAAGCTTTAAAACCACAGAAGCATTACGCAGAGCAAACAACAAGTACCTTTTGCTGCACAGTAGCTTGACCCTGTGCAACCTGAGGCTGGATAGCTTTCTGCTGCTGTGCTGCTTGATGATGCTTGAGTTTTAGAAGCTGCTGGACATGCAGTGGCTGTGCAACTACTGTCTGGCCTCCTGAAAATTACAAAAATAATTAGAACTGTTAAGAGTCTTCATTTTATTGCTTTGTCCCAGTAAACACAGCTTGCAAACACAGACTGTGCTTTTTATAGACTTCTACATCTGTGTAGCTTTGAGCACTAATAACCCACTGATTTTAATGGGAATAAGACATATGATTTTGACAGTGGAGGAAAAAACATTCTGTTATCTGAGGGCATGAGTAAGCTAACGTTGTGTTCTAACAACAGTCTTCCTACAGGAAAAAATTCTGTCCCCAGTACAGCTATGAAATACAAAAGTTTTCCTATTTCCATTTTTCATTTTAAGAAAAATGACGAAATTGCTATGTCTTTGTTTTTAAAACTGTATCTGCTCACCTACACTCATGCACAGATTAAAAAAAAAAATCCCAACAAAACAAAACCAAAACCAACACCAACCATATCTGGCTAAAGAATCATATTAACGTCTCGATAAAGCGGAATAAGCTCAATTCTGTTTCCTCATTTTAGAAACAAACTGTCATGCAACCCGTTTTTAAAAAGTGTGAGTGTCCCACACAAAAGATTATTATGAAACATCCCACCTTTAAAAAAGTGGGATTTAAAATTTTATTATGTTTTAGCAAGTCTGTTGACATACCTGCTGCTTTCTGTGGCTGCCCAATGGCAACACTAATGCCTGCAACAGTAACGGGGAGCGTAGTGACTCCTGCAGATGACACGACAGCAGCTGGAACAGACACCACCGGGGGCTTTGCCAAAGCAACCTGTGCTGCTTGCGGAGTTTGGGCCTGGATCTGTCCTTGTGCTTGAAGCTGGGAAGCAGGAACACGAGTCTAAGCAGTAAGGAATGAAGATTATTGTACTGGCACAAAAAGCATTTGCTGCATATACAAGATCATTATAAAGCGATAGCTGTAAATGTTTCTAAATGTAATTGCTCCTCTACAGTAATAGACTTCAGAGACGGTATCAGTGGGTAAGTGCAATTTAAAGCTATTTATGTTACAGCTGTATCTTTTGTGCTGCCCAAGTAATGCGAAAGGGCACTCGTGTGCGTGAATGACCAGTACCCAGTTCATTTAAACCAGCAAAGAGAGTAAGGTGTTAAGACTGTTTTTGCAAAGTCGAAGACAACTTACAAGACGAGCAACTTGCAGGTTTGTCACAGTAGTGCCCGTGAGCACTGCGCCAGGACGAGGCGCTGTAACAGCAGTCAGTTGTTGAGTTTGCTGTTGCTGTTGCACTTGTACTTGTGCTGTTTGCTGTTGTGCCCCTTGCTGCGTCTGCTGCGCTGCCTGCTGCTGGGGAAGCTGCAGTTTCTGCTTCTGCAACTTGATCAACTGTTCCTGCAAAAATCAAACACTTCCATCATTTCCAATCTTTTACACGACTATCGGAAAAAATGGAGATGAATCTGGAGCTTTAAAGGAGAAACATGCTATGCCAGACCTTAGTTAAGGTCAAAGAGCTGAGAACGCAACTCTTTTATGCAGTGGGTCACCACTGAAGAAGTAATACTAAGCGCTTTACATCCCGACCTACTGCGACAGTGGTACTATTTGAAACGGCTGTCAGACTCGCTGCCTTCATGAAATTCTAGTAGGAACAAATTTAAGAAAGAGCTGCATTTAACTCTAGCCCAAGAAACAAGGATACAACCCACATTGCTAACGATGCTTACAGTAACGAGAGTAACACGTCACATTACTTTAGAAGCATTTCCTCACCTGTGACAATTTTCCTACAGTTTTTATTTGAGCCGGAGACTGGGCTTGTGCCTGAGCCTGAATCTGCGGGACCTGCACCTGAGCAGCCTGCTGCTGCTGTTGCCTGAGAAGCTGGAAGTGAGCAGGGGTGATCGTTTTGCCGGATAACTGGACTGTTGGTGTAGCTGTGAATAAAGAAAAAACAAAATGCTCTGAGGAAAGATTTTCAACATACAATTTAATTCATTGACTTCACCTGAAAATCCAAGCTGTTAAATGTGTATTTCTTCTGCTCCAGCACAGTTCGTAGACTAACTACAAATAACAACACATTGGCATAAACATGACGTAGCAGAGTAAATAATAAAATACATGCTCCTTTCTTCACAACGTTTTTTAGTGCTAAATTATTAATAATCTTTCTTAATTGTAATGTCTAGGGGCCAAGCAGCTCTCTACTGCAATACTTCATCCAAAAATACTGGAGAAAAATGTAGTCTGAGCACCAACAATAATGCAAGTTAAAAAACATAGCATTGTTTAATTGTGCTGCCAAGAAATCCAGACTTTCCATATTGTGGGGCTATGGCAGTCAAGCAACCTACAGATATTCTGGGCCCCTTTACATACCCTTGAAAAAAATCCCTAAATACACGACTATTACCTGGCGTAACTTGAGTCACCAAAGACCTCGTCTGGGTCTGCACGGGCGTTAAGTTTGTAGTTACTACTGCTGATGCTGTCACTGACGTTACTGCACGCACTCCCTGGGTGGATGCCAGGGTCACCAGCTCTGTGGAAGCAGCAGGTGCGGCCGCAGCCCGCTGCTGGGTATGTACCACTTGTGCGGTTGCAGTGCCTCCCGAAGTCTGAAAAGGAACACAGTCAATCTTTCTCACAGTTTCCATACCTCATATAAAGCTATGGAACCTTATGGAAACGGACTATACAATTTTAGAAACAAACATAAAAAAATGCAAAGGCATTGCAAAAGCAAAGAAGGTCCAAATCTTTCTAACGCGTTTATCTGTTCGGGTATGCCTCATAATCAGCAGCTGGTTAGATCTCCTTCAAACAGGCTGATCACCAAACCCTTAACTACATTACAGAAATATGATTTTACTACCTTTCAATTTTTTGCTTTATCTTCCATAGTCTTACACCATTAAAATAATAATAAAGATCATAATTAACAAAGCACAAAACAGTTACAGGATGGGAATGATAACAACATAATACATTGCCTATGACAGCACTTGTCTACAAACTATTTTTAACAGTAGTATCTATTAGGCACTTCTTTCTAATGAACTGTCCCAGTGCGTTCTGATATTTTGGTAAAGGAGAAGGGTTTGATACAGAATCACGTGATGCACATGAAATTTGCAAGCAGCAAAGTTTCCGACAACATGAAAAGCTAAAGAAGGAAAGGGATACACTGATAAAACATGCAACCAAGATCAGTCCAGGGACACAACGAGCAATGCGATGTACTCACAGTCAACGTTCCAGGTATAACAGGTGAAGCCAGACGTTTATTGATGGGCTGAAAGGTAGCAGCAGGGACTCCAGCAACGGTATTCACTATGACATTTCCGCTCACTGTAGCTGAAAGCAAGCCAAGATTAAATGTGAGATTCTGAAAATGAAAATCTGAGTGTCCTATCATCTCCAATGCCTAATTATGAAGTCTTCTTACCGGTCTGTATACTTGTCCCCGTAACTGCTGTTTTGATCGTGCCCGCCTATTTAGAAGACAATTGAGGTAACAGTTCAGAAAAACAATAAAAGAAAACCGAATAAAGCTCTTATGCTACTATGCTGTTTAACACAATGCTGTATTCCAGAAGTGACAAAATAAGAAAAATGCAATAAAACGTACAGATACTTCTGCAGTTGTTCATTCATTCTACGTATCAACAACAACTGAAGTATATATTAGGAGTCTGCCACACTAATGAGCAACTGGAGACCAGTCAAATGTTTGGTAAATACTGGTCATTTGACACACTTGTTAGCAGAAGGCAGCAGCAAAATATTACTCTGACGCACCACAGACAACCACTCACACAGGAACGCCGCTGAGCAGTAGATACACAGCAATACTCATGGGTCAGAACCCACCCTCTGCCTCTCTCTGTAAAAACTGTAGCATTCTTGCCCTTCAACAAGCAAAATAAAATCCCCACTGCCTGCACACGTTAGTGTGCAAATGGGATTGGCTCTAAAAACAAAAGCCTCAGACCTGCCATCAGATTAATTAAAACAGACTCTAGATTTAAGGAACCCACGAAAACTTTGCACAGATTTGCAATAAAATAACCATGGTAAGTCTTGTAGGATGCAACATTCCACTTGCCTTGCAAAAGTTAATAAAGCTTTGGTTTTTAACCTACTTAACAGCATAGCTTTTACAGCTACATTCTCTTTATTCTCCAAGTTCTCTGTATAAACACTGTTCACTGACAGTAGAAATGTATTTGCTCAGACTCGATTAAATTAAATTGAAGTCTAAACTGAAAAAGGCAAAAAATCTTTGCAAAGATTTTCCACCAGTGTCGTTCTTCCACCTCAGAATGCCAAGACCTACCGCTATAATGGTACGAACACGGCCTTAATAAATGAGCAAAAAAGAAGACACTCAGCATCCTCCGGAAAAAAATCAGAAAGAAAGAAACAGCTTTTATCTCACTACACTGACCTGCATTTTTCACTTTCCAGAGACAATAAAACACGCAAATACGGTACACACAGAAGTTACTACATCAGAGGCACCAAGCCCTCCCTTTCTTACCAATACTGCCGTGTTGGCCACAGTAGTTACTGCAGTCTGCACTACTGCCTGTGGCTGCTGAACTACCTGTGCCTGCGCCTGGGGCTGAGGCTGGGCTTGTGCTTGCTGTACAGCTGGTTGCTGAGCTTGCTGCTGGCCAGCTTGCTGCTGCTGAGGCTGCGGACCTGTCTGTTGCTGTGCCCTCTGCTGTTCGGCCAAAGCCTAAGAGATCAAAGCGTGAGCTTCACAGTCTTCAAAACAGTGCACGTAACAATCAGGATGTATTTTTTTTAAAAACAAAACAACAAACAAACCCCCTTTAATTCTAAGCATGTATTATATATGTGTGTGCAGAGACAGCATGCATATCTGTCTTCACTGTAACTCTCTAACTCCAAGTTACATGACTTAACTCCAAGCTCCAAACTCCAAGCTACATTCGTGTTTATATGGCTCAGAGCACAGCACAACGAGCGATCTACCATCAACAAGCCAGGACAAGTATCTCTTTCTGAATAATACAAGAAAGGAGGCTACAGAATGGTCAAGAATAAAATAAGGTTTTTACATGTTTTTAGCATGTCTTCCAAAAAGATGCTTCTAAACAACGAGCATGAGTGTGACATACAGGGCCAAGGAAAGGTCTCGCTTTGGACCTTGGACAGCCAAACCCTAGTACATGAACAATTTGCAGCTGCCCATAATATCTACTGTACCGCCAAAACTTCTCCCAGGAGGCAGCTTTTCTCATACTTCCTCTGTTGTCTAATTTTTTTTTAATTACTGCAGTCATATGTATAGCTGAGATGGAGACCATACCTTTTTCTCTTTTGCAATACGTTCTGCTCGGAGGGATGCAACTTGAATTGGAGGAAGTGGCTTATCATAGTTGATTCCACTAGAAACAATGATAAGACAAAGCACACGACCGTTAAAAATAAATAACTGAAAGTTAAAAGAAAAGAAAAGAAAAGAAAAGAAAAGAAAAGAAAAGAAAAGAAAAGAAAAGAAAAGAAAAGAAAAGAAAAGAAAAGAAAAGAAAAGAAAAGAAAAGAAAAGAAAAGAAAAGAAAAGAAAAGAAAAGAAAAGAAAAGAAAAGAAAAGAAAAGAAAGCACTTTTATGCAATTCATAACTCCTTTAAGACAGAGAGTGCCCACCTTTCTGCAAGCACTGATGCATGCTTTGGATTCTTCTGGAAAGGATTCATGCCAAGTCTGAAATTGAGCAAAACCGTATTACTGGAGACAGAAAAAACTTAAAACCAATATTTAATTTCACATGTTTTAGTGGATGACATGGCAGTTTTGGTGAAGTTTTTGTGATATTCCCACCAGTACTGGAGCCTGCATACAGACAGACATTTTAAGAAAGACCGGTAAATATTAAATGAATACACAAAAAGTTACTGCAGGAATATACCTAGAAAAACTGTACTACTGAACACCATAGATATCAAAATGTTTACAATTCAGGCAAATGGAAAATGTAGTTTATAAAGTAGATTTAATAAAAAAACCACGGAAGTACTCTTCTGCTATTAATCGAGCCAAACAAATGCATGGAGTAAAAGCTAACCCAAACACGTGAAATATGAAGGCGTTCCAATAACAGAAGGTCAGGATGCAAGGAAAGAGATCAAGAACAGAGAAACAAAACAGCGGTTTGAAATAGTGTAAAATAACTCTCGGTTGCGAGATCAATTCAGAGCACAGTTTCCAGGAGACCTGTGGTGACAGGGAGATCAAACGATCCCAGTTAAACTTACAGAGGTTTGATAGGTGGACTTCTTTTTCCTGCAATCATTTTCATCATCTCAAAATGATTAGTATAAAGTTGCGTGTGGGTGGCACCCTCATCTTGAGCATAGATCTGATTGGTACGAAGTGGGCGACTGTTTTTAGTCTAAAAAAAAGAAAACAAATCAACTTTCAATTGCGAACGCAGCCACATGGCATTTTGTCTATGTATAAACACATGGTGCACTTGTAGATTATTTAAAAACGTACTCCAACATATCTATCAGAGACTGGTTTCTGCCTCGTGTCAATGATAACTTACTGTTACACAAAACTCTATGGGAAATATATAAAGAAAGAGCAAAATAAGGAGCAGTTCTCACGGTCACACTGGCATCAGCACTTGGGGACATACAAAGTGGCAAACTCTAATTTGAAAAAGAATCTTTGCTTTAGTTTAGATTTTGCAAGTTTAATTCAGTACCCAAACCAAGAGCCCATTAGTTTATAGTTATGCATAGCGCACACGTAACATAATAAAACCATCACTGCACTGCTCTCCCAACAAAGCTATGTTAACATCCAACACACCATGCCACGCTAACGTTTGGCTTCTCCTAAGTAGAAACTGCCAGTCAGGGACAAACCTGCTTATTAGTCAGAGAATGGGACTACAGTCAGAAGTTCTAGATTTTCTACCCAGTTCTGTCACTAAATTGCTGGATGGTTTGGAAGAAGTTGTTTATAATCACGGAATTTATTTTTGTTTCTGTAGCGTACTATCATCCTCATTTACTAAAAGGTGCTTCAAGCATTAAGTTCACTATATATTCGCAATCCACTTAGACCCTAGCACGAAGTACATTCTTACAGATCTTAAGTACCGTCATAATAATCAGGATAAGTTACATGGTGGTTGTTAGGTGAAAAAATACCCCCTACAGTTTAAGTGAAATCACAAACTTCTTGTACGATTTAAAATTTATCTACCAAATCCAAAAGCTGAAGTCTGGTGTCAATCCACTGTATCAACTAAGAAAGGAAAAATAAATTTGGTATTTTAATTGATGTTTCAGAACTCAAGTAACACTCAACATGGATCTCATATGAATTATCTGCCCACCTCCATTGCTGCTAAATACCACAGTGTCTAGATTTGATTTGGAAAGAATACCAATGCACACCTTATAAATACTTTTTGTCTTCTTTTTAGGATTAGCTTCGTACATTAGCTGTAAAATAAGAAGGAAAGTTAGATGATCTTTTGTGGAAGATTTTGTTCAGGTGCTTTTTCTTTTCAAAGAAATCACATAAAATAAGTGGAAATCCTGATGAGGATAATTTTATAATCTTTTAAAAGTTATTTATTTACACTGTTGAAACATTTAATAAAAAAAAACAAGTGTTTACGGAGATAAGGAAAAAAACTCTACAAACTTAAGGTAAAAAAAGACGCATCGTTCTATGTAAACTCACCTTTCCTTCTTCCCTTGGAATAATGACATTTTCGTATCTGTTTCGGCATTGTTTTGGTGAGCGATAGACTCTGCTGCATGAGTTAACAACATCACTAACAAGGTCCCAATTGGGAGTGTGTGCTGGCGATACAACAGCAAGATTTAAAGGAAGCTCCAGCAGCTGCTTCACTGCCTGCAATAGATAAAGGTACAAAAGCTTCAGACGACAAATCGTTCCAATCTTCCAGACCTACCCTTATCTGCATGTGTCCACACACCATTACTACAAGGATACAGATAGCTCAGGGCTCAGGCTACGAGTTCACCTACATTCACAGAGAATAAATAAGCATAAAATGCCATTACGCAGACTGACGCGCAAGAAAACACTTGGCGACTGGTACAAGAGAAAGCGAGAGCTGCCACTCAAGTGCCGCTCGCTTCTCAAAGGCGGGGAGAACTTTAGCTGCATTATACAACGTTCAGCCAGCACAACTGATCCGGAACATAACAGTAAGTGGTCTCTACAACCAAAATAGGACTTAATCCTGCATTCTGTAGCTTAACCTTTAATTTACCCTTAGAGGAACACAAATGAGCGGCTATTTGTTCTGAGTTACATCCGCAAAATGCCAAACTGACCATTAAGAATTAGAAAGAACTTTGAAGAGATAAAGTGCAGAAAGAGCCATTTCTGAAATTAGAAGCAGAAATACAGTAAATAATAACAGCAGAAAGTGCAGGTATCATCTGACCTGCAGAAGTGCCCAGTCTTCGCTGATCAACCACTCTGGATTATCCTGTCCAGCCTCAGCAGCTGGTTTGACAAGAGTCGGCAAAGGCTTTGCAAATTGTGTTTGTTGTTTCAATAAGATGTTTTTCTTTTGCTCTTTGCCCTCTCGGCGCATTTTCAACATTCCTGGAGTTGCTCGATCAAAAAGTGAACGAGGTGGAATAACTGTCTCTCCATGACGCTGCTTTTTCTTCCTACCAGCAGCTAAGACCAAAAAAAACCCAACAATTCTTGGTAAATAGTTACTACCATTCTTTGATTCATTTGCTACTTGGAGTCACAAAATGCTCCTACGTGCGTACAGAGTATTTGCCACTGCCTCTTAAAAGTGCACTGTCAGGAACTAAACAGAGCCTGGTATAAAGTAAGATCAGCCATGTCCTAACTCACACAGTAGAATGCTTGTTTTCTAAAATTGTCCTTTAAAAACACCTGGATGTCTAAATAAAGACACACTCTAAGAACTGGGGCTCCCAGTGATTCTATTGCTGCAAAACCACAGTGAAACAAGAATATCCAACTCTTCAAACCTGCAAATGTCATCTTTACTGGACCAGACATGTAAGAGGTATGAAAAATCCCCCGATTTTTAACTTTCAGCAATAAATCTCAGAACTGTTTTGAACAAACATTTACCAGATGGATCTGTTTTGTGTCGTTTACGTTCCTTCCTGACATACACCGGTGGCAACTTTGATTCTGGAATAGGAGTGGTATCATACATCAGGCACATAACAGAATCAATGTAGATATCGTTGTCATCCTGAGGTGGAGTGGGAGGAGTCCAAAGCTGCACAGAACAAAATTTGTAGTTACTGCAATATTAACTCTCCACTGATCTTGATGTTTCGAAAAATAAAAAGCCTATTTCGGCTGCCTGGTGTTACTTCTACTTACTGGCATTATTTCGGTTTGTCCATCTGGACCTTCATAGACATATTCCTAGAAAGCAAAAAGAGAATACAGTTCAAACGATCCAACCGAACTCTGAAGGAAAACGTATTCTCAGAATAACTGTTAAGAAATTTACTATTAAGAAAAACAAGACTGATTAGGAATTACTTTGTTGTATGCATCCTCCCGAGTGTACGTTAGAAGTTCCTCTTCATCCTCCCAAAGCATTTTTTGCTCTTTTTCCTTTAGCTCCTTCATATGCTGGACTTCCCATGCTTTCTTTGCAGTTTTCAATTCCATCTAGATGAAAGTCAGACTCCTTATAAACTTTATGCAGTAACAGACACTGGATCTGTATTTTTATGGACAAACTCCTTAAACTTTGACATTTTCAGGCACAGAAATCTTACAGCAATTATCTAACAGATACTTTCCCAATCATTTAGAAGAGATTTTTTGGTCTCTGTTGATGGTCTTTAAACCCTCAAAATAAAGCAAACTCAGAATTTCAGTTGAACAACCAAGACAACCAGAACACAGCTCCTTTACCCAGGTAAGGAGGTTCATTGAAATTAATGACATTTTTTCCCCTGCTATCAATGGAGTACAACAAATATTTGCTGAGCTGTGCTGAAGAATGTCATTCCCATTTTATAAAAAATAAATTAAGAACTGACACCTGCTTAAACCAAGAAAATCCCCAAATAATAAGCTCTCTCTAAGGCATTCCGGTGATGATAAAGAATAGCATTCCCATTTTATAGAAAATAAATTAAGAACTGACACCTGCTTAAACCAAGAAAATCCCCAAATAATAAGCTCTCTCTAAGGCATTCCGGTGTTGATAAAGAATAGCAAAAGAAGATCACAGAAGCGCCTACAATATATTCCACGTCACTGGAGAAACTTCCACTTTACATTGAAAATATGAACCTACTTATGTGACAGAACAACATAGACAAGAAAGATGATTTGTTTTACCTCATTCAGCCGTGGCTCATTCTCATCAACTGAAACGTGGAAGAGCTCTAAATAATTCAAGGCATACTTCTCAATTGGCGTGAGCTGAGACAACGTTATCAAGGAAAGAAAAAAGTTAGTATTGAGGATAATAAAAGAAATGTTAACTGAAGGAGAGTGTACCAAAGCTCTCCTTAAAACTAATCTCCCTCTCTGATGGCTTAACATCTTAAGTCAGTAGGAGATTTCCCATCCATTTAATGGCATTATCAATCCCACAGACAACAAAGTTGCTTTAAGGGCAGACTGCAAACAAATTGAAATATTTGAACTACACGTTACTTTTTAATCAAATATTCATAGAAAGTCATGGTACCTGATCCACAACAGCAACTAACTCCTGCAGCTGTGACGGCTCTTCATTGTATTTTGTCTCACAGAGCTCTGTGATTAAAGGTTCAATGCTTGACTCGGATCCTATTTCTTGTACACAATCATTTGACTCCTCATCCTCTTGTTCGATACTGTTGAGGGCCTTTCAGAACGACAGATTTTTAAAATAATGAAGACTTCAAATATATGGAAACAAACCCCAGAAGAAGTTCACGGAAATCCAACACAGATTTCTGCAGCAAGTCTCTGCTGAGGCAAGAGAAACAGTCCCCAGAAAGTATACAACTCAACCACCAGCTTTTGGAAGTTTTGTTACAAAGAAAATGACAAA
The DNA here is from genome assembly GCF_965231255.1 of Vanellus vanellus. Classification (NCBI taxonomy): domain Eukaryota; kingdom Metazoa; phylum Chordata; class Aves; order Charadriiformes; family Charadriidae; genus Vanellus; species Vanellus vanellus. The sequence continues at coordinate 10,010,011 of NC_138921.1, forward strand.
ACATAAAAACACCAGGAAAAGAGATTGACAGAATTTACCCAAATAAGAAAAGATAAGGCAGCCGTTTAATGCTAATGTTGCACAGCTGTATTTTTAGTGTATGTGTTAACAATTACCTCTATGAATGGTCTTGCAACTTTAGGTGAAATATTTTCTGCTGGAGATGGCTCTTGAGAAAGTACTACAAATTCTTCTGCTTTCACTCTAAATCCAGAATCCTCCATAGGAGAATGAACCTCAAACAATTCCTGAATCGTTTGCTTGGTAAGTAGGGAAAAAAAAAAAAAAAATAGAGAGACGTACATTCAGCTTTCAGGACCACTCTATTTTTTATATAGCTTTGAATTAGCACAGATTCGAGTGACCTTATAAACTATGGACTGACTAAAGAAAAAATAAATAGCTATTATTTCTGGAAAATTGTCCCTCTTCTCTTCTGTAACTTTCTCCTGTACAGGACAGAGTAGAATAAAGTGTTAAAGAGTTCATATATAGGAAAGTCAGAAATACACCCTGTTCTCATCCTGCACCACCATGCTGGGAGTGCCAAAAGGGGATGAAGAGCTTCATCAGGGCAGCCACTGCCGTCTGCATCTTCACAGCAGCAACCGAGAGACTACCTCACTAAATACCCAAACTTTCCATTTCATGTTTTTAAAGTTGTTGAAACCTTCATCCTTACAAGCTCTGCAGAATTTTGCAGCAGGGTACAAGAACCCAGAATACTTAAAGTGACATAGGTGCTGCCTGTGCATCCCTGTGCGAGTAAAGGAATGAAACCAGATAGGACTACTTGAGAAAATATGGCCCTAACACCTAAGTTCAAGCAATCCTGAAATTTAATATGCCTACCTATCAATTCTAGCCCAAATAGATTTCTACTAAACTGTTATTGCACAGTCCAACACAGATGCTTGAATTTATTAAACACTGCAACACTGGTGTTTGAACATATTTTGAATATTAACTTACCTGTGTTAAAAAGGCCATTGAATAGTCATTTCCCTGAGCAGCTACTTCTCTGATCAAGTCCTTTGTGCCATTTTTCAAAAGCTTCTCTTCTACAGAATTACCACTGACAAGCCTAAAAAAAAAAAAAAAAAAAAAAAAAGAGGAAAAACAAAAGAATAGAAATCTGGTAAGCCGTTTCCAAAACCGCTTTCGGGAACAAAAAGAGAAATTGCCCTTTGAGAATAACACTGAACTTTCAAAACGTGGCGGTTTGTGAGGTTTTGTGGGGTTTCTTTTAGTTCTGGTACAGGCCCAGAACAAAATACACACCTCTATTTCAAAGCTTTCTTTTAACAATCCGTGCAATTTTTTAAAAATTAATTAAAAAAAAAATAAATCAAAAAACACCTCACTTAAACAATTCCATGTAAACTAACAGACGAAACCCATGCAAGTATGATTCATTAATTACATCTAGTGTTAAGAAAGACCATATTTTCATATGATAACCTGGCATCTTTTTTACCGAAGTGAGATGAAGTTTTCAGCACTGTTTCCACTTTATTTCAGCTCATACAGAGGAGCGCTATCTGAATTAACCTTACATGAAAGCATGTTAAAGCGCGGTCGTTGAGCTGTAACCATCACCTGTATATATGGATATCTTTACATCTCCCAATTCTGTCACACCATTCCTGAGCTTTTGCATCCATCACTGGGTTTAGGTCATTGTCATAGAACACAACCGTGTCTGCCTCAACAAGATTGACTCCAGTGGAACGACTGTGAGAGGAAAGGATGGCACAGAAAATGCGCTTGTCTCTGTTGAAAATTTTCATCAGCTCCTACATAAACGGAATAAAAGCGAGAAGTAAACTAGATATCAAGATAAAATTTCAAACCAAATTCACTACAGCCTAATAAAAAACAGACAAAAACAAGTCGAGTGTTTCAAAATGAGTAAGGAGCAAGGCAAATTTCCTTCCCCTGCTGCAGCATACAAAAGCCTGAGCAGCACATATTGCTGTGCCAGTGGATAACGGCTAAGGCAAACTTACCTGCCGTTGTTCATGGTTGGCATATTCATCAATCCTCACAAACGTGAGGAAATGGAAATTCAGGAACAATTCCAGTATGTCCAACATCAGAATCATTTGTGACAAAATCAGCACACGACGCCCTTCAGATTTCAACTTTTGAAGCAAGATAGCAAGAGCTTCTAATTTTCCTATATTTCAAACAAGAAAACCAACAATTATTTTATATAGACATTCCATTCCTGTGAAACGGGAAATTACCAGAATATTATCCCCAAATGCCCGCCTTTACCTGAGTCATACTGCACCAGCCGGAGGTCAGGGAACTGCAGCAAGTGAGGAGTTGTAATCCGTCGCAACCGATGCAAGTGAGGAGCTGCCTTCTGCTTAAGACTCTGCTTAAGGAGTTTCAGTCTGTGACTGTACGACGGGGGGGGATTCGCTACATACAAACATGGGGGAGCAGCAACTGCAGCTGGCAACACGAAGAGAGCCCTGTGAAAAGCACCAAAACAAGGGAATACCAGTTTAAAAAAATACATACAAACCGATCTTCTGTAGCAATAATCTTCAGCCTGTCAACCATGTAATTTTACGCTATTATCTAAGCACTTTGCTAAAGTGACTTAGGAAGTGCTGCATACCTTCAAAGCGTTAACATTCTCTATCTCCCTTATCTTTTTGTTTTGTTTTGTCTGCTTTGAGGATAGCTTCTGTTAAGGTGTTTGCGCTGTGACCACTGTATTCTGTCACTGGAGCTCAAACACGAGAAACACCCATCATATCAAACTTACTAAAAGCAACCCAAAAAGGTTTGAGGAGGTCGAATTGCATTTCATGTTTCTAGAAAACTGCAGTTATTGCTCTGTACACGATCCACTAAATGTCAGCTTTAGCTAAACTAGCTTCTGCCGACGTGTCTGTGTCTCAACTCTTGTTGGTTGGCTCTAAGAGGTACCTACTGGGAAGTAAATCCAAAGTCTAAGAATGTAAGCTGAAGTACGGTCAGCCGAATTTGGGCTTGAAATTAGGAATGAGGCACTGAAAATTCTTATTATAAAGATCCTAAAAGAAACAGAAGTGACTGTTACTTTTATGTTCACACTGCACGCCACTTACTGCTGAATAAATCAGTCTAAACCAAACAAGCTCATGAACAGAAACAAAGTGTTAAAGCTTTTTTGAAAAGGAGTGTTTAAGAAATAACTAAATGTGGTAAAGGCTTACAAGGCAGAGTCACACGTTACCTGTTAACAACATCCTTCAGAGATTCCTGTTGCTGAACCAAAGTCAGGATCATTTCTTGCAACGGGTTACTGGGGCCTCCGGAGGCACTTGAAGAAAGGCAGCAGTTCACAAAGCCAGCCCACCTCCAACTGTTGTCTTCGCTGGAAGACAGCTGAGAGGGCTTGCTTTCACCAGTCAGAGAACAAACACTCAGCAAGTCTCGGCCGTACATCGGGGCCCGTGAACAACGGCGCTCATTGCCAGAAAATATTCTGTCCAAGCGCTCCTTCAAAAGCCGGTTCTTTTCTTCGTATGTTTCCTTTGCCAAGGAAAGTGGAAAAGAACATTTGCTGCTCATCACAATCACTTAGAAATTGGAGTTTCTTTAGAATTAACCTACTGGGATCGGAGTACCGTGCGCTTTATACCACCAACATCCTAGACTATAACCACTACTTAGACCAATCACAAAAGGTGTAAATTCCAGATAAAATTTGAAGACATCAGCTAAATTCAATTCATATTTGAGTCAATTCTATCTCAGTTTAGTACCTCCTTGCCTTTTTTAAAGTACCTTTTCATAGCTTTGGAAATAAAACAAAATTAATCATTTATATTTGGGATATTTCAATTAACACATTGATATTGATAAGGTGCAGTATCTTGCACAATTTAACATATACTTGATGTTTCCCTACACTTTACAGGTTGCTTGAGTATCTTTTCTAAAAACTTATTAAGATTAGAAATCTATAAAAATTTGTCCAATTGCCTTTGTGTTGAAAATATTCTGATTAATAATCAGAAAGTATTCCAATTCCTTTATTTATGCATTACTACATAATTACGATATACAAGTTATAAGGACCTGTCTGCTATCACAGTACAAGAAAGCTTTTAGCTGCTTTTATACACCAGAATTTATTTTAAACTATGGATTATAGATGAAAATGCACCAGATCTGTCAACCTGAAACACTGACGAAAGTGGGTTTCTTTACCTACTCTGTAATCATCAAAGCACCTAATTAATTGCAGCTTTGTAAATTATAGCTTCCAACTATTACATGGACTTAGTATCAATGCTGAAAAGTTGTGTTCCCCTAAGAAAATAAAAATTAAGTACCTGCGATTGTCCATGCGCAGGTGCTGGTTTTAACGCTGCTCCCATGTCACCAGTTGTCAGACTAGTAACTGCAGTTCTACCTGGAATACAAACTGAGGATAAACCTTGTGTTTATATATTTATCCTTTTGAAGATTGGCTTCATTTATTATTTTCAATAAAAAGACATTTCATAACTGTAAGACATCATAATTGCCGACGTATTTTTAGTCTAAATGTCCACGGGGTATTGCAAATTTGTACCTTGTTACACATCAGATACCTGACAGGTATTTACACCAACTGTTTTCACAAAAATCTAAGATAGATTAATGGAATTTTCCTTTGTTTTACATAAAGACCTGCTGCATTCGTAGTTTATTCAAGATGTCATGTATACTGCAATAGGTATTAATATTTAGAAGTTACACTCTAAATCAGGAAAAGATTGTTCTCTTTTATCTTAAAAAAATCATCTAAGATTTTTCAGAAAACATGTGAATTCAGTGTATCTACAAATTGATGAAACTGTATGATGGAGTCTCACAGTAGCGTTCTCGCGAATTCAACTGCTGGCAGGCGTTTTCCCAGACAGCCAACTAAACTATAGGAACGTTACACACAAGTAAACTAATTGAAGCTACAGCAATACCCTTCATCTACTAGCAGGCTACAGATGCTGCATAGCAGTTATTTTCTGGATAGGATATATAGGTTTCTCTCTCAGCCAGAATGCATTGCTCATCAGCACCGGTTATTTGTACCGGAAAAGCAGCACAGCCCTCCACTAGCGACTGTGAAACTCTACTTAGAGGTGAGTCAATACACCCACGAAGAACTGCACTCAAGTTAAGCAGGTGCCAGCCCTTACGTCAAGAATAACAGACCCCAAGGAGTATGCAGTGGTTTAAGCTTTGCCTTTCCGCATTTTTTTTTTTTTTTTACAAAGAAGCTAATACGGATAGCCAGTATAAAGCCAATTTCACTACACAGCCACATGTAAGCCCAGTAATTATAGTTTCCAATCACCCAAAGCAATGGAATTTATTTGGCATTTTATCCAAAATGCTGAAAGTCAAAATAAGTTATTTTCAACATGCTTTGCATCTTCCTCCAAAGACGAACAGCAAAAGTAATAATGTTTTCTTTTACCAATTGGAAACAGTACTTTAGTTATTATTGCCTTTAACGGAGGTCTCTTTTTACCATCATGAGAGTAGTAAGATGCATGACTTTTTGTAGAAATCTTACATCAATTTTCATTCTGAACTGCGGCCATATTAGGAGTACCTGTAATGTAATCAGAGCTGGAAGGTGAAACATTTGAGCCACAGATCTTCCAAACTATGACAGAAATCCTTTACCTCCCAACAACTGGGAGGCTGTTGAAGTTTCCTCTCCCCTTTTTATGAGGAGATGTTTACTCTTCAGAAAGTCAAAATATGAACTTCAATGGCACATTAATACTTCAAAAAGGAGCAGTAAACAGTCTGTTTTGAGGGAACGGCTTATATCCTGAGAAAATTACAGCAGATGGCCGTTTCCAGGGAACAAATTCCTAGCACTGCATTTATCATCATTTAACTATCTGCTGGTTTCTTGTAAATGCATCCAAGACAGCAATTTCTCTATTGCTTTTTGATCAACATCTTGATTGCGTTTTTAAGCGAGGAACTGAACACATTCGCAGCAAGGCACCAAACACCTAAGCAGTATTTGCGCAGAAGGAAAGGGGAAAACAGTAGCTTGATTAGACAGCAGAGCAAAGAAAATAAGCTAAAAGCTAAATCAATATGGAAAAACAGAGAGAATTGCTAGACATTCCCTGTCAGTGTAAAAAATAATCACGCTGATCTTTCTTTGAAAAAAGTAACACAGTATTTCAAACTCACTTCTTCCCGCAAAAATCAGACCTAAGACACAACTGGTAAAAAAAAAAACCAAAAACAAACAAACCTATGTATTTAATAAAGTTTCAAGCTCTCCTAAGTTTGTACTAAAAAATTATCTAAAACTCGGGTACAGATCATGCACAAATCAGAAGGATTTGCTTCATAGTTTTCCTGCTTCTGAACTCAACTTGCAGAATTACTATCTATAACCATTTGGAGTTACGTATCAATGTGATTTTAGTAACTGAATGTTTAAGATAGAGACATTTCTTCAGGCTAGGAAACCTACCTTGCTGCGTCACCGCTGTGGAAGTTGGGACACCCGCTTGATGCTGGTTTCCTAAAGCGTTCAGAGCGTTCTGAACAGTTCCCGCTTGGGAAACCGTCTGCATGACAACCGGACCCTGAGGTCTCAAGTACTGCTGACCGGGTGCTGAAACAATCTGAAGAACGCTTCCTGCAATGGAGGATTTAAAAAAAATTAGGCTGGATAGAGGGCAGAAGAAGAAATAGTGTTCTCTAGCAAAAGGTACTACTGTTACAAACTGATCATTACTGTTTCAAACTATGTTAAATTTTCCCAGACAAGTTCCTTACACCAATCATTTAAAGTTCCATAATACCCCACAGGAGGGAAACACCTAAGTCCTCATAGTTAAAGAGGAGTTTCACGTCCCAGGGGTACCATTCTAAATCCAGGTATTTTATATGGGATTCGGACGAAATCCAATCAACCAAAAAATCCTCACTTAGCGTTCCTTCTATTTATTTTGTTAGTCACAGAGAATCAAGATTTCCAGGTTCTCCTGTATTTGGCAACACACGCACCACCAGCAAGGGAAATTTGAGGGCAAAAGAGACTGCAGGTAGAGCATTCAGGTCAGAGTAATAGGCGGGTGAAAATTCAGAGGCACACCAATCTTGAAGTACTATTGACATAATTTTAGAACAAACCAAGAACATCCTCAGTTTTGTCTGTTTCTGCTCATCAGGGAGTTTATCTGAAATAATGCTCCGCCTTACTTTAGCTGTATTGCACACATGTGAAAAGACATTCAGTAACAAAATCTTGAAATACAACACAGAGAAAGAAAAAAAAAAAGAAAATAACCATGTCTTTCGTTTGATAGGCATTTATTTTTCAAAACAGAGCTACCTTGTTATCCCTGTCTCACGCAGAAAACAGATGGAGCAGAACAGTACAAGCAGAGGGGAAGGAAAGAATCTCCTTAACACAGAGCAACAAGGAACGTGCTGCCCGTATCAAAACCTGAGCATCCTGAAGAATGGAAAACTCCCTGTTTTGAAATAAGTACCTTGTAACTGCAAGGGTTGCCCTGCAGTGAGTTGGCGAAGTTGACTATGTGATAAAGTGAACTTGTTCCCTTGGAACTGCAGTGTTACGGGGGTCTCTGGCTGAGCGATTCTGCCTTGCGCTCCCGCTATAGAAGCCAGCTGGGCTATTTTTACTACCTCACCACCTGTTAAGGAGGGAAAAAGGCGTTAAAAAAAAAAAAGCCAAAGCGGGAGGCGGGTTGTTCAATATTCACAAGTCTAAGTTTTGGTTAGTAAACTGGTGCTGAAGCGCCTTCCATGCATAATTATACTTAGTGCATCAAAAGTGTCATATAGAAGTTAAGCAGGTATTGCTTTCTATATTTATTGGACAAACTGGAAAAAAGCTGATTGTTTAAAGGGTAAGAACATCAACATTTTAGAAGTTATCACTCTCATTAGCAAAAAAGTTAAGAGCTACCTGAAAACTCATGTGACACTTTGTAACAGAACGAGTATAGACATTAAAGTGATTTTCACTGCCTTTTCAAGAGCATGAAGGAAGGTTTAAGGAAGAGACAAAAATATTCACGCACGTGGCACCGTAAACACACATTTGAAATGGCCCGAAATTTGCTGCTGAAACACGATTCATATTAAGCGATCTGCACTTAGACAAACCAAAAAGCTTTAACGTGACAAGGACCAAGCTTTGTGCGATTTAAACGCAGAAAGGTTAGAGGCATTTAAGCGTTAAGTCGTGTGATATCGAGAAAATATTGGCGTGAAAATTTAGCTTTTGTAAAGGCAGTGCATTACCCCAGAGATAAAACTAATACATCAGTGCTCAGTACTCTATACACATGCTAATAGGCAGTGCACATACAACCTTAAAGCAAAGCCTCATCGCTTTTCTCTGCCTAACAGCTGCGACGCTCCTCTCCGCGAGAGAGGCCTTTAGCAGATGGATTAGTGTTTAACACGAAAGGAATAATTAGGATAGAGCTAAAACGTTTGGTCTGAAGGAAGTCTTGCCAGCAGAAGAAACATGCAGAAACAGGAGATTAAGTTGACACCGCTAATGTATGTCCACAGCAATTCTATTGTTTCTTATCCAATTTTCGATTTTCCTTGGTCATAAGCAACGCACTGAGCAAGGCTAATCAGAAGAGTGAAAAAAAAACAACGATTCTGTACACATCTTAGGGTGCCTAGTAACTTAACCTCGTTGTAGTACAAAGGTGGGAGAAACCTGGAAAGGGGAGGCCACTTACTAGGCAACCGTGCCTGGGCCTGGGAGGTGAGCACCAGCCTCTGGGGCAGCACACTCTGTTGGACGGTGTGCGGGGGGGGCTGCGGCTGGGCCTGGCCCAGCTGCGAGGCCGGCGCGGAGGTCTGGCCCCGCGGTTTCACAGGGTGGGCTGCGCTAGTTGCTGTGCTGAAGGTCGCTGCGGGCTGGTGTCTCGGAGCACTGGTGGAAGCCTGAGTTGTCTGAAACTGTGCTGCTGCGGCTGCAATCAATAAGGGTCGTTTGGGCAAGCTGTTAGAGGTTTTAACTCCACTCTTTTAAACAACCTGCATTAAAAAGAAACCTTCCAACAGGATATTAAAACGGCTACAGGAACGGCTTTGTCCTTACGGACTGGGATTTCGAACCACACCTTTTACTCCATCCTATTTTTACAACATTATATATTTGGAAAGCATTGTTTAAAGGCTAAATACACACACAAAAGCGCTGCAAATTCCCATCTTTGACAGAACATTACAGGTGAGGAGGGTTTAAATACCAACTGTCCCATATTTACTCCGCGCGCTAACAGTTAGCTTACACAAAGCTTAGTTTTGCGTAATACTGTCAGATCATACTGTAGAAACTAGTAGGGAAACTTACTGGCAATTAGTCTGTTGGTATTTTTAAGCCATTAGTATTCTAGATCATTAAGCTAGAGGGAAAAGGAGTTCTACGAACAGACTAACTTGTATCGTCAATGCAGAGGTTGAAGGTGACCAACCTAGCGCTAACCCTCTTACCTTGATTTGAAGACACCGTAGCTATGGGTGACCTTCCTCGCACTTGTCCCTGTTGCGTTACCGTCGCTGTGGTCACCGTGCGTTGTACTTGAGAGCTTGGGAAAACTACAGTCCTGCCCTCAGGTTTCTGACCGTACTGAACGGGCTGAAACAATCTGAAAAGAGTACGAAAAATCCAAGTCTATAGGAAGATCACAGTTTGACCTTTAAAAATAAACTCTATCACCTGAGGAAAGTATAAACTGATCACATCAGATGCTAATGTGTTTCTCGCAGATGTCTGACACTGGCAAGACTCATCACTTCAGCAAACCTCGCATGTGGACATTCTACCAAGTCATTTTGCTAAGTCTGAGAAAGAAGAAAACTTTCATTGCCACGCATCCAATCCTATGCCAGCTGCATCAGAATTACAGCAAACAGCTTAAACAGCCTACCCAATATCTGGAAAAAGAATGGGACTCTTGTATCACTTCCAGAGAGACATCAACATGGCGAGCAGCTCCTTCGCATCAGAAAAAACTGTTCCACATTACTTTGAGATCCCTGCTTCACCAGGAGAGCAATGCTCCTAAAAATTTACTGCCAGAAAACTTCCTATGTCTCTTAAAACACTGCAAGCACAGCTAACACTGCAGGTCCAGCTTAGTCTTGAAGCATTATTTCCATGCTAATTTTACAAAACAAGGCTCCCTTGCCATAAACAAGGACCCCAAGAATAAAACTCATCTGCTGGTGAAGTAAAAACTATGGGAAATCCATAAATAAACTTCAAATGGAATTGTATGCCTCAAAAAACTATTAAAATAGAATCCCTATTTTCGAGGGTAAACAAGAAAGCAACAGAATAATAAAACGCAAAGTCAAGTCTGAGGTTTTCTGTGCATCACATCACCAGAGATGCAGACAGAACACTGTAAAAACACAGCAACAGAACTACATCTCCTCCTGTAACTCCAGCTTAAAGGGAGGGCGGCTGTACGTACCTGCTTGGTTTGAGCTTCACTGGGTTGGGCCTAGCTGGTGGTGGAGGGGAGCTGTAGATTTCTTCTATCAGCTTTCTAGTAACCTTTTGTTTTGGCAACATTTGTGCTTCATAATGAGTCATCTTATTTTCCATTCCAATGAGATCAAAAAGAGACAGGTCTGATTCCTAGGGACATTGTAAAATAAGGTTTATTTTAGGTGATGACTGGAACAGTTAAGACCTCTCTATGTTCTATGCTGAATTCATATTTTACTTTTTTACTTGAAATAAACACTGTAAGTTTAAAAAGTAAACTTAATTATTAGCCAAAATTGTCTAGGAACCTCGGGAATATATCTTAAGCTGACTGTCCCATTTTAAGCATCAACATCAGTAGAAAAAAAATTGAAATCATTAGCCAGTTATGGAAATCAAAACAAGTCACATTTAACAATATACCACAGATTCATATACCATAATGTCCAAAGAATTAAGCAGAACTCTTAGAAGGTGTTTGTGAAATATTGAGCTCATATGCCAAACAATAAGGGCCCACATATAATTTAGGAGCAAAAAAATATGAAGGACAGAAATAAGATCAACCAAAAAGATCACCTCATCTGCTCCATTAGTCATACGTCTCTCTAATGCAATTATTTCCTTTGATTCTCTCAAAGAGGGGGATCACTTCTTTAACGATAACACAAATAGAGGTACTTCAAATGGATTAACAGAAGTGTACTAATTTAGTCATTGAATGAGAGTGTTTACTCTTAAGTGACAAAGAGTAAGTCTTGCTCTCCTTTAGCTACTGAAAGCAGAAAGAAAATTACAGAGTGCTGTAAATAGGCACTGTGCTACCCAGAACGTTTTCAGCGTCGGAAAATTCCTGCAAACACGAGTACGATGAAAGCAAAGCTAATTTCTCTTTGAGCAAGTAGTTTATGAGAAATTACTGATTACAAACCACTTGAAAAGCTCAAACTACTATTACGAAAAAGAGATGCAGCAAGTACGCACTTGGTAGGCACAGTTATGGAATAGCGAATCCCTTCTATTCATAAACTTCAAGTAGACTTATGATGTATAAGAACAAAGTATTAAGTACTGAAATTCTACAAGGGTACCAAGAGAGAAAAAAAGTTTACTTTTCTACTCACCTTCCAAATGTCTCTTTCTAGGGCACTCAGTACCAGAGACGCAGTTCTGTATTCCAGTGTTTCTGATACATAAGAGGTACTTGAAAGCCGGGGGGTTATCAGATCAGGGTGATTACAAATCCGTTGCAGCTGCATCAGGACATGCAGGACACTAATAAAGTGTCCACTTTTCAGGGCTTCTTGAGTTCTACCAAATAATTCATACAAAAATAAATTAATCTAAGCACAGCTTTTATGAAGGTGTCCCTAAATCAGCAAGGTGAGGATGTGCAATGCAGACACAAAGGTCTTAAAACAAACTTAGATTTTACCTTTCTAGAGATTTTTAAGTAGCACTGTACCAAATGTAAATTTGGAAATACGAAACTTAAGGACCAGAGCTACTTCACAGTCAACTATGACCTAACCAGCTCCCTATCTTCTACTTGCTTTGCTTATGTTTCATCCCTGCACCTAGCAATAACCACTTGATATCACAGCACAGCTACGTGGGTGGGTGGGAAGAGAAAGACTTTGGGCTTTCAGAAATAAAGACCCACTCAATAGAGACATATCTTAAAAGAAAATAGCAACAAACCTTACCATTACAACTCGATTTTTAAGTTCCAGAGGTAAATGCATGTTTTGCATTAGGCCCATAGCATCACTTGCCTGTAATTTTAGTTTACAATGAAATCATGTTCTACTCACTGGTCACAATGGAAAACTTCAGAAAAACACTCAAACACTTTCAACTGTGACAATCATTTATCATCTTGCTTAAGCACTAAAAGTGACAGCCTTTTTTATTTACTATTTTAACTCCTTACCCTGGTTGTAATATGACATCTTCATACATAGCTTTTTGTCGACTAGAAAGACGACACTTTAGCACATGTTCATATTTCTTTGTTAGCTGCTTTTCAACGTCTCTCTTTGATCTTCGCAAAATAAACGGCTGAATCATCTGAAACATTTCATAATTGAGGGAAAACAACATTCTCACTTCAAAGATGCAGCTTTACAACAGGAAGCTAAAGTCATATCTAACACATTTGATGTGATAAACCTCATATGCCATACACAATCATATTGCTATGCACACAGTTGTATAGGCATTAATTTATTCTTTAACTTCTGCATGTTATGCTTAAAAAACCGAGCCTTGTATTATTTCTAAAAAGAAATCTCCATACTATTCTGTAGCAGAAACCCCTGCTTTCAGCAGAACTTTCTGCCTGAACTAAACAATGGCCAGAAATTTTGAGCTGAACCACATCTTTTCATGTCTTCCCCCCCCCTTTTTTTTTTCCCCAACAGCTTAATGACTGTAGTAGGACAAATGAGAAAAAAAATTACAACATACTCTGTGTAACCTGATGACCAGTTTATGGCAATAATCCTGGTTCTCCTCATTAGCTGCTTTTACTGGAAAATCTAGATAAGGTCTGGAAATTCCCGGGATCAGAAAATGTACCATGGTCCACAACTCCATCAAAGTGTTGTGCAGAGGAGTGTCTATCAGAAGCAAACGATGCTGGCTGTGAATAATAAAAGAAGATTTTTAACCAATATAGCATTTAGCTAGTATCACTACGAAAAGGTCACCAATATTCAAACACTGTAGATTTAGGTTTGTCAGATACACAGAAGAAATAAGTAGTGCTAATAAAATTAAATCTGGGATAAATTATCTTTTAAATCTTGAAGATACCACCAAACTAGATTCCTTACTGCAGTGTATCAGAACATACAAGGGGATCTGTTTGGGAGCAGAGTATCAGCAATGAAGAATTATAGTGTTACGATACTGGCAACAAAAAGATCCTGAGCACGTCTCTGAATCCTGATTGTTTCAACTAAAGTCACTTCTGTAGGTGCGTGTTGCACAGGAACTTGGGCAGACCAAATCAAGAGGTTCTTTTATCAGTTTTCTGTTAAGAAGAGAACTGTGTCACATGAAGAGAGAAAAAAAAAACACTGCCAGTAGGAAAACAATTCTCTGCTCCATACCTGCGGAGACTAAAAAGTGCCTCCCAGTGTTTCTCAGTCATGTTCTTTATTTGTTGCATCTCATCTACTATTAAGTATTTCCATCGCATTTTCATAAACGCCGGGTGGCCTTTGAACAGCTGTTTGTAGGAAGTGATACACACATTGAAGCTGTTGGGTTCTGTCCATTCCTGCAGAAAAGGAAAGAGAGGATGAGACAGAAAAGTTAAGGTAGAACTCTCAAGAATCTTACAAGCTGCTATTTCTTCACTGAGAAGAGAAAGGTGCTATGACCCAAAGCATTCTAAAAGACAGTCTCGGTCTTTGAATTACAGTCAGTGCAGAAAGCAGGTTAAGTTTTGCATGTATTGCTCAATACCAAGGGAGTTCCAAAAATGCCTTTGAAAAATCTAGAACTTTTAGGTGTGAATCTCTTTGTAAACAAACTCATAGTGTTAAAAAGTTCTCATATCCCATCAAGATGTAAGGAACATATAGATAAATGCAGGTTAAAGGAAGAGTCTTGCCATCTAAAATTCTAAATACAACAGTGTAAGAGTTGTAAAATACAGTACCTGTCTTTTTGCCCTAAGTTCCCTTTGGCTGCCAAAGTAGAGAAGTATTTTCAATCCCGGGCACCAGCGTTTCAATTCCAGCTCCCATTTCAATATGTTACAGCTCCGTACAACAACAAGGTGAGGGCCCCAGTTACCTACAGAAGGGGAAACAGAGCAGTTAACAGTAGAAAGAGACTCTTGACAATTCACATGGCTTATATTCTCCCCTGGGTTTTTTTTTAAGTGTAGTGCACTAAATTATCATTAAAATGAGATCCAATAACAACAGAGGTATTTTAATGACTAATCTATCCTTTATTATTTCAGACCTCAAGTACCCCTTGTGCCCCTTATATCTATTTTCCCCTCAACTACATCAACTGCTTGAATAAGAGACACTACCTCCACAACAAGCTTTGCCTTGCTTATATTCTTAAGCCAACCTCAGTACACCACCACTATTAACAATATCTGAGATGATAATATACAAGACACACTTGTTCATCCAACTGTTCATATTTACTCCTTGAATATAACTATCTGTGATCGTCTGGTCATTAAACAATTTGTGAGGCTGTTTTATACTAGAAAACGAGGCTCCAGAAGAATTTTATCCCTTAGAAGGTAACGGCAGATTGATCAACCAGTATACTTGATAAGAAGGCATCCCTATGTCACACAATCTAAGAAGGTTTTTCTGATGTAACCTTACTCTGTGCATTAACTAAAGCCTGATACGGTTCAGCAGAAACAAGTGAGACTCTAGGCTACAATTCACAAAGATAATGCTGGCCCAGTACTTGTCTAAAATCGTTAGGCAAATGAACTTACCTTCATTACAAGCCAAGTGGGCAAAAAAGGCGATAATTTGTACTGTTTTTCCAAGCCCAGCCTCATCTGCCAGAATGCCATTGAGGTTCTTCCTGTAGAGCTTTGCCAGCCAGTCAAGCCCAATCTTCTGATATTCTCTGAGGGGCCCATACAGTAGTGACGGAGTATTGTATTTTATCTGTAGTGGGAAGGATTTGATACTTTTTTCCCCAGACTTAAATTCACAGAGCACATAATAAAGCATAACCATTCTATAGAAAATACTTCCTGTAACTTGTTGCTAAAATCTGTGAAATCATGAGAAAAGCATCCTTTATGTAAAAATAAGCACACACAGTAGCAGAAAACAGGGAGTCTTACCGCTGTTGTTATCCTAGAGCTGCCTTTAGGTAACAGCATTTCTGCTGCAGCAGCAACTTCTGATATGTCTCGCATATGCTTCTTCGGAGGACTTGATCTGTCTATACCCTTGTACTGGTCAATGCTAAGAAGGGAGTCTATGAGGACAACTTCTTTCTGAGGACTCTCCCTGTCAGAGATATGGTCTTCCATTTCTATGAGACAGAAAAATTACACTGGCATTTAAAATAAACGTCAGTATTGGTTACACACAGGAATTGAGATCGCTGGAAGTCAGATAGGGATCTAAAAGGAGGCAGCTAACTTTTAAAAACAATTCTATGATTTTCAAGCTCGTCAAGCTAAAATGAAAATAGCCTAAGCTCAGGATCATGTACGTGTTCTGGATGTTCACACTAGCTAGGCTAACATGATCATTAGCTTTTCACAACTGCTAGAGAGGTCCTCGCATACTACCTAAACCTATCCTCAAATATGTAATTCTACCATCACTTCAATCCAGAACAGCTGGCAACTGTGTAATAACAGCTAGCCATGAAGCGTGCTGTTTAATTCAGTGTAGAGAGGCTCTTCTGTGGTTCACTATCATTCCTGAGAATCTCACACATCTTGACTTTAACATAGGCATTTAACATAAGCTGAGAAATGAGAAAAAAAGACATTTTTCACAGATCATTACCCAAAAATATTTAGTAATAACAGGAATAAAGCTAATTTTTCTAATGATCATTCCAAATGCTTAGCAAGAAAGCTACTATACTTTCCATTCATTTTTGTGTATAACATTCTTCTTCAGTTAAAAAATAAAAACCACTTTAAATGTGGTTCACTCAATGTTTGTTTTCCCCTAGTATAAAATGTCTTTTAACAGAGACCCGAGGAGCCAATCAACTTATTTCACCTTGTAAGTCAGCACAACTTCTAAACAAGAAGTAATTTACCTTCCTCACTGCTATCCTCTTCGCTGTCAGGCTTTGGCTGGGGCCAGTGAAAATTTTCTGCAAAGGCACCTTCATACATCTTTAGTAAATCTTCCAGAGGCAATTCAGCTGAAGGTCATTAAAGGATGTAAGTTTAAAGATATCAAAACTTGTAACAATCAATACCATTGCTTTTAATCTCATTACATTCTTCACAATTGTATAAAGCCAGTTGTCTAATCAGAAGTTAATTGAAGAAGTAATTATTAGGTGCACAATGGCAATATTTACTTAATGACCTCGATTACGGAGAACACTTGGCGTCACACCAAGCAGTTTGCTCGCACCCAGCTTGCTTTGTACCACATTACAAACCCACCATGCAAACTGACAGTAAACCACTGGTTGGGGAGGTAGGGGCATCTAATCCAGCCCAGTGGCTGAAAGACAATTCAAGACTTCAAAGTTTCAAAACTGACCTGTACCTCAACCCCACTAAACAGTATCTCCATGATCTCTTGTCTGACCTGCTGCAGCGGGAACGTGCATGCTGGCGGTGGCCAAGCAATCAGGAAACATCCTCATTAGGAACTTGGCTGACTGGCCAAGAGTTATAATCCCTCCAACTGGCCAGCTGGCTGCAGCCAGTAAGCTGCCAAACAGACCAAACAAATGGATTTGGAAGCTGCATATTAATTGCCAGGCGAGCTTAGCTTAATGTGAAACTTGCCTCTAAAAATCAGCAAGGTTTTTACCATAAGTGAAGTGATCGCTATAGGATACTTTGCATACATGAAGCTCAGCAGAGCAGTTATTGTTACGCTGCTAATAGAAGGGAGTTGCTAACCAGAGCACTGTCCCTAGAAGCCCCTTATCTTAGGTATTTATACCCCAGGAGATCAGCACTTCGGGGCCCTTTCAGACTTATCAGGTGGGTCACAAAACCCTTCTGTGATACTCAAGACAGTTGATGATAACATGTTCAATTTGATACATTTCCAGTTTTAAGTATTTATCAGGCATTCCTAGAACTTAGATTGAGAGTAGCCTGGGCTGCATCAAAAGAAGCATGCCCAGCAGGTCAAGGGAGGTGATTCTGCCCCTCTACTCTACTCTGGTGGGACCCCCCCGCAGTGCTGCCTCCAGCTCTGGGGCCTCAGCACAGGAGAGACATGGACCTGTTGGAGCAGGTCCAGAGGCCATGAAGATGATCAGAGGGCTGGAGCACCTTTGCTATGAGGACAGGCTGAGAGAGTTGGGGTTGTTCAGCCTGGAGAAAAAAAGGCTTCTGGGGAGACTTTATAGCCCCTTCCAGTCCCTAACGGGGCTACAGGAGAGCTGGGGAGGGACTCTTGATCAGAGAGTGCAGTGATAGGATGAGGGGTAACAGTTTTTAACTGAAAGAGGGGAGATTTAGATTTGGTATTAGGAAGAAATTCTTTACTGTGAGGATGGTAAGGCACTGGCCCAGAGAAGCTGTGGCTGCCCCATCCCTGGAGGTGTTCAAGGCCGGGCTGGACAGGGCTTGGAGCAACCTGGTCTAGTGGGAGGTGTCCCTGCTCATGGCAGGGGTTGGACTAGATGATCTTTAAGGTCCCTTCCAACCCAAACTGTTCTATCATTCTATGATTCTTTTAGTGTGAAGTTTTAAAGAAATGCAGTGCTTCAGCAGAGAAATACTTTTTCTCGAGGTACCTTGTATCATAACTAGTTAAGTATACAGGCCGTTTTATAAAGTACAGATGTCCATCATCATCATCCCATAAACTAACTGCTACAACTTTCCAAATAGAAAAAAATAAACATGGATTACATACAACTGACCACCTGAATGCATTCACCTGCTCATTTATAACCCTATTTACAAATACAATAACCACTGCATGCTTTCACCTGTTGTTTCAGAGCCCACCACAGTGAGGAACCAAGGTACATGCCTACCTTCTTTGGCTAGATTAGACAATTCAGTTTGATGGTTTATGTTTCCTTCTTTAGCTTCTTGTTCTTCAATTGTTTCTTCTTCATCTTCAACTAAAATAAAAACAAATGCTAACCTTGGCATTCAAATCACACAACCGAATTACCGTGTATTGGAATTTTGTAATAATACGCCTCTGAAGTTTACTAGCATATAAAATTGCAAGTTAGCAGGATTCAAAACGAATGACACGTATGGAAAACAAGAAAATCGGAGAGTAACTCAACTATACATAGAATGCAGAAGATAAGTGAAAAGGAGAGGAGCACTTTGCCTCAGGACAAAAGGCAGTCTGGAACTCCTAAGTGTTGGCTGACAATGGTCACCAAAGACAGGTTATCCTGTAGCTTTAAACTGGGGATTTTCTTTGTCAGAAACAGGACACACGTGTCGTCACAAGAACGGAACTAAAGTAGAATAACTACTAAAGTAGTTATTCAGTTTGAAATCCTCAAAAGAAATTTAAGACCACTAGCAAGGTTTGAGAAACAAAGGAATGAGGACAGAAAGAATTAAAAAACATCAACAATGATGGCAGCGTGTTCTCCGGAAAAATTTTATTTTCAAATTTTCACTGAAGCTCTCTTAAGGAAAATTTGCTGTCTAATTTATCTAATCTCTCTAAGAAATGCACGAGGGTTGGTATTTGGTTTGTGAAAAGCACTGCATCCGTGCAGTAACGGACTGAAAACCTGTGGTTTCAGGGTTTTAACATACAACTTGGGAACTATGCTATAGATGCACAATTTTGAAAAGTGACTTACCTTCCTCATCAGTCAAAGATGTGCTTGCCTTCCTTTTCCTTCCAGATGATGAACCACCCTAGCATTAAAAAATTAGAATGTGTAAAATCACAGAAGGAAAAGTTAGAGAGGTTTGTTGTTCGTTTTTTAAAGAAAGCAACAAGTGCCTTGTAATCACAACAGCATTCCCTAATAGACACTTAGCACTTATTAGCACTTTCCTGGTCATGCAAAAACAGATACTCTGTGGCAATCAGCCACTTCAAGCGTTTGGGGTTCAAATTACTCAGATCCAGCTGTGGCATGGAGACATAGTACACTCTTTCCCTTAAAAACATTATTGAGGCACATAACTTTTGCCCAGGTTGGAATCGAGGGCTAAATTTTCACTAGTCAATAAAAAAAAGGGATATGGCACAGGCCTACAACTGTTCATTCTCAGCTGTGCAGCACACTGTAGGATGGTTCAGCCTGTGCAAATTAACACCTGCAGACAATGCTAGGCCACAGTTTGGCCGATAACACATGCTAAAGCTTGTTCCTAGCAGGAAATTCAGATGGAGGCACTCTGCTTGGGGAAAGGGACGCATTTCAGCAAGCGGGCATCAGCTGTGCTACGCCAGATGGCTCAGGCCCTCAGAACAATCCCTCGCCCATTTATTTCCAATTGCACAGATGTAGCCAAGGCATCCCAGCACAAGTTTGGTCTGGGGCAAAAGGTATTTCAGTTTCGTTCAGTTTGATCCATTCTCTAACATATACCTACATCTCTCAGCAGATAAATCACAGCTGAACAGTTGAAAACATGCTTTCTGCCCCCCAGAGTTCACCCCTGGTTACAGTAGATGAAACTCCTGCCCAAAACGAAGTCTGGCAATTAATCTGTACGTTTTTTCGGTCTTGCAATCTTAGAATGCCTGATTCAAAGCCATGGAGTAAGTACAAATTCTTCCTTTAAAAGACATGTATCAACTGCAGTGCACTTCCCTGTTAAAAGTTATGGTTCGTAACCAGAAAAAGTGGTATTTGTGCTTATGACAATACATTCCATTGTCAGTAACTACACAGAAATCTGCTTATCACTGTGTATTTAAGGAAAACATTTCACTTTTATCAAAACTTTTTCACACCGGCAGTTATTTCTAAACTAATTTGATGGGCTTTTTTAAGAAACAGAAAGACTTACCATTTCACTTTCTTTTTCCAATAAAAGGTCTTCTGCAGGTTTTGTATCCTTACCTGGAAAATTATATACTTGATGTATGCATTAGTAACTTAGCAATTTTATGTTTCTTACGTGAACTTTTAAATGCATTCAACATAAAACACAAGAAATATTAACAAAACCTAGCACAAAACCATAAAAAAAAACATAACTCATAGTTCATATCTGTTCACAACCTATTATTAGCATCTCATAATTCTATCCCCAACAAGATTAAACCCCACCGAGTGAAATAATGTAAAACAATAGCACCAGAATTTACACCGAATTTCTTATGAAATGGAATACAATTACCTTTCCTTGAAAATCTCTTTAAATTCAAAGCTTTTTTCCTTTTCTCTTGAAATTCAATTTGCAGTTTAATTTCAACAACCTGAAATGTAAATCAAGTCTAATAAAGCACTTAAATTTTATCAATAATTTACTGAAGATGAAAAAACAGCATGACTTGCACAAGTACTAATAAATCAGTATTTTACCTGTTCAATGTTAGACCAGAAGTATTCTATTTCTCTAGCAATTGAAGCAGCAATTCGCCTTAGTTTGTTTTGTTCTTCCCTTTTAGCTCGCTCTTCATTAAGTTTCTTTTCTTCATGATAACGAGCCACAGTTCTTACCATCTAAAATACCATGAGAGATACTGAATTAGGTTACCTCAAAATACGCATCATTGAGTTTCTTAAGATTATAGTGGTTATGAGCAGCCAGATGTTGACCATAGCTTTACACACATAGCGCTTACCTCCAATATTTCTAAGTCTTACCATGCCAGGAAAACAAGAGACATGAAACTCGAGGAAAAAAGAAAATACAAGAACTATAACTAAGCAATCAAGTAGGAAGCTACTCTCTCTCAACACAAAAAAAAATAGAAAAAAAAAAGTCTACTGAAATTAGCAGCAAACACACAAAGAAAACTTTTTTTCAGACAGCACAGATGAAGCCATAGAAATCACACCACAAAATGTCAGAGACCAAAGGTAAAACGAGTTCAAAAAGAGCATACATACATGAGTGAAAGATCTGTCAATGGCTGTTAAAGACTGACTTGATTGCAATCTTTAGCTCAGGAGGTCCCTAAAACATTGACTTCCAGAAGTTTGAAGCATACCACCAGAGGAAGGATCATTTCCTATTTGCCCTTCCTGTTTCTCCTGTTCTTAAAAACCTACCACTGGCCACAAATAGATTAAGTGCTTCAAATCCAGATTTAAATTACATTCAAAATGCAGATCTTCATTTTACAAAATGATACCCCTATTTCAGTGCTTGTACGGAAGAGAGTTCTGAGTTTCCATCATTTCAGAATATACAGCAGAAAACAGCATGGCAATTTAAACTAACGTCGCTCTCTATTACCCCAAACTGGTCATAAATGTAGAACGAGCTACACTGCCATAACCCATAGAAAACTCTTGCTTATTGTAAATAAACATGTTTTACATGTTTCGTCTCACACCACCCCAATTTTCATTCCAGCACTGACTTAATTATTCCCACTGTGCTGCTCTCTTCCCCTATGGAAACAGTTCTCTACCATGTTTCCACTGCTGTCCTTAGAACGCCATGGTTTCTCCTTCATCTTTTTCTGAGATTAAGAAAAAAGAATTAGACAGACAACCACATCCAATGGAAGTTATTTACAAAATTCTGTATTTACTCTTCACTGAGACGGAATAACTGATTTGCGAGATAGGCACAATAGCCGCACTTTTTAAATATGACACAGTCAACATATTGACCGGGTCCCCGAAACAAGTTATTTCATTTCCAGAGGAATAAAATCCACAAAATCCAAAACTATTATTTGCATCCACAATCAATACAATTATCCAGCCTGTTTCAAATATTAGAATATCCAAAGCTGACAACATGGCTTCTCATTTAAGTTAAAAATCCGTGTCTTATATTCCCATCACTTCTGTCTATAGGAAAGAACATTTAAATAGCTTCGCTACCAAGCTGAGTGATACCAAGATCGATTGTTGCGAGTGAAAAAATGTTTTTCAATTACCTTCTTAGCAGTTGCCATCTTCCACTTTCTCTCTTGGGCAAAATCAGTTGCCATCCACTGCATTTCTTCCAGCAAATAATCCCAGTGAGACTTTGGTCTTGGAGCCTCTTGGAGCTTAGGCAGTCGCCTCAGGGACCATAAACCCTCCTTTCTCAGTTCTGCTATTCGCTGATGGATTTGATTTTCCTTAAAAAGAAGTACAGTTACAATGAAGCTGCAGAATGCACCTAAACCAGTAGCCAACTAGAAAAACAATAATCGCTTCCACTCCATCGGAAATATTGACAGCAAAAAGAGGTGTAACAGCATGACACATGCATTACAAAAATCAAGCCTGAGCACTGCATCAATGAAAAAAATTATCAGACTAAATTCAACCTATGCGTAAAAAGAACCACAGTATTTCAGCCTGTATCACAAGAGGTACTTTGCTAAATAACAGGATAAAAAAGGTTCACTGGGCAGCACAAAAAAAAAGTTACAAGACGTACGCAACCTGCAATCAAATAATTGGGTTTATTCACGAATTGAAATTGCAGCTGTATCTATCCATAGAAGATAAATACATCTTCACTATTGATACTGCTTGATTTTGTGAAAAAACAAGTTCTCTATGATGTTCCTGTTACACAAGCAAAACAACATCTGCAGTTGGCTATAAGAATAAATAAGGTTGCAGTCACCTCGAATGAGTAAATAGAATCAACATAATAGAAAGAACACAACAATGGTATGAAGACCAGCGAGTCTTCTACAACTTCTCTGAATGCCCATAAAAGCAAAACTCAGTATGTAAAGCAGATTAAAAAAACAACCAAACACACACCCCACTCCCCCAAAAAATAGCCCGTTTTCGTAACTCGAACACATCGCTCATGTTAATTGTTATTTTCGTGTTAACTGTTCATAAGTTTCAAGGAAAAGCAAAAAAAAAATCTTACCAGCTTTACTTGCTCAGCAAGCTTGTCTTGAGAATTGTCCTGCGGTAATACTGCTGCATTCTGAGCTGGACTTTGTGTTTTAGGTGCTGCTGCTACTGCTAAGCCTGGGGGTTTTGATGCGATAGGAGACAGAGACTTGTTAGTCGCCGGAGAGGTCCTGTTTGTTTGTACTGGATATGTAGAAGGCGGTGTTGTGCCCGAGATAGTTGCTGGCGCAACGGATGAGGTAGGCGGTAGTGTATTTGCCGTAAGACGCTGAGAAGTCTGAGCGGGATCTGCAGATGGTCGTGTCAGAGTCACAGTCTGCCCAAGAAACACACTTGTTAGGGATGAATTTACGATTCAATACCATCTTAGTCTACGCTACAGCAGAACATAATGCGGACTTAAATTTAATTTAATAAAAATTTACACCTGCATTTTTATAAGGAAATTATTTAAGTGTCCAGTGGAATTGATAAAATAACACATTTCATATATTTTGCAGAAGATAACATTCTTAGATTTTACTGGGCAGTGAAACAAACATATTTTCACCTCAATAAAGTTCACATACCTGTTGTTGTATTGTAGCTTGCGGCTGCGACACTTGGTTTGTTGTCTGTCCTTGCACATGGATTGCTGGTGGCACCTGCTGTTGGAGTGGTGCTGGAAGTGGAGTGGAAGTCAGGGGTATGCTCTGAGGCTGGATCTTCACCTGAATCTGAGGCTGAGCTGGAGATTCCACCATCTGTGGTTGCTGCTGTGAAAGCTGCAGGGCAGCTGGGAGAGACGTCATGGGGACATTCGCAGGTTGCAGTCTCCCCGGCAGCTGCGGCGGCGGCGTATGCAGACTCGCGGCGTTCTGCACGGGAGGGCCTTTAGATGGGTCATACTGTTGTTGACTCTGTTTCTGTCCAGTCAGCTGTACAGTTTGAGGAGTGGGAGGCATTCCGCCTACGGAGCAAGAGAAAACACAGCACAGATGAAATTAAAACGTCCAATGCTCTCTACTGACATAGAGAGGAAATCAACTGCAAACAGACTAATTTGTTACTTACTTTGCCACAAGACACCATCACTTGAAAATACCACATCACAATCACAAAATAAATCACCATTACAATAAACAACAAAGTATTTCATGCACAGGACTGCAGCTAAAATTTGGAGCACAGCAACTACAAAAAAAAAGGTGTCATTCTGCGTCTTCTGAATTTCTTACACTTACAAAAGAAAAAAAAAAGGACTGGTGAGCTAATGGAATTTAACCTAAAATAACAGCATCAACTCTAAATAATATTTAGTACTTTACACATTCACTCTAACACGTATTTTAAAGCTTGGCATGACTAATGAGTAAAAATTTGTCATGGTGTCGCAAATTAGGAGGTTTCCTTTTCATAAATCATTGGCTCAGTTCCAGAATTCTCAGACTAACCATTTTGCATCAGCACCTGTGACGTATTTCCATGCCCACATGCACTTTTGGAGCCCGTCACTTAGCTCCTTAAACAAACCAGGCATTGCATACCAAGTATTAATTTACATGGAGAAGTGTATGGTGGGACTAGGATCTTGGAAGGCCAGAAGCCCAAGTTTCTAGTCCCATCACTAACATCTCCTTGTTAAATTAATGTGCAATTGGCATGTGGTGACACAGTACCTTGTGCCGTTGGCATTAGCTGTTGAAGAGGAACTCCTGAAGCCACACCCGGGTGCTGAAAAACCATCCCATGACGGCCCACTTCAATTCGTGGTCTCTTAGACGAATCTGTGATATTCAAATTCCATTTATGGCATGGTATAATGGAATGGGTTCAATTTTACAAAGCAAACTACTACACATGATTCCAACATCAGCTCAGAAAGCTACGACTACTATACATGTGTAGCATTTACGAAGAACATGCTCCAAGGGCAGAGTCCCTCAAGCTGGCCATCTCCAATCTTCTTAGCCAGAACAATCCACCTAAGAGTGTCTCCATGCCTGCCAAATCCAGTCCTATATATTGTGAGTGGAGTGCGCTCTTCACACAGCACCATTCACAATCGATAGTCCTGAGGATTTGGCATTTCCCAAGGTGAGGCAAAACCGTATGTCAAGAGTTACAGAACAGTGGGCTCCATTACTGTTTGGGAAAAAAAAAAAAAAGGACCAAAGTGAAATTCTGTCTGCAGAACATACCTGCTGGTGCAAGTGCCTGCTGCCTCTTAAAAGCTTCAATTTCTATGGTGTTCACAGTCCCCGTTACTGGAGTCCCTGTATGCGTTTGCTATCGGAAAAAGAAAACAAATCACAAAAGTTCAATCTGTAGATTGTCTAACAGCAAGATGTAACTTACAAACGGATCTAAAGAGGCCAGCACGGAACAAATCCTTCAGAACAGCTGTACAACGAAGAAAACAAGACTCATTCAATATCTGCTTGAAAGTTTCAAACGTCCATAATGCACAGATACTCCTCGCTGAGTTTAAAGTTTAAAACAGTCACTAAACTGAAGTTGGTTATGTATAGTACACGTCTACATTTTTTAAGTGATAAACTTGCCTGATATTTATTTCTTTTCTTTAATAAATTGGAATTTTCATTAATGTATTACCCTTCATCATTTGCATAACATTGCAATGAAGTCAAAATGATGTATTCATATAGTACACAGCTGCAATAAAAAGCTGACATGACAAAAATTAAACGTTGTGACTTCATTACAGGATTAATTAGAAGGGAAATTAGATGAGGAAAGAGAATTTATGCATAAGCTGTGTCATAACTAACAAGGCAGAAAAGTAAGAAATGCGAGTCAATACATTTGTGAAAGCCAATCCTTTTCACTCTGTGTGAAACATCAGTAACACACAAATTAACTCTCATCCTGGAGACAGTTTAAGCCTCCACCGCTGTCACTCTCAGGACAGAGCTCCATGAGTGTTAGCCTTGAAGTACTTCAGGAAAGACTGCTAAGACTCAGAAGATGGAATAAAAGCCTCTCACAAGTTATGCAAGTTCCAGCTTTCCAGGTGCCAGACTTGTACTTGTTTGCCCAGCCGGAAAAATGAGTACCATGAAGAAACTCGATGAGGAGAAACACAACATTGCCATAAGGCTAAGGTGACATCAGGGGTCATCAGAAATTACTAGACATTTTGTCTGCGGACAAACATCACACAACTATGAATTAACAAACCTGGAAGAGCACTACTGATATTGGGATGGAAAAGAAATCACAGGGGGTTGATTCAGCACGTTGGAGTTTCGCTCCAGTAGGATTACATTGTGCACGAAAATTTTATTTTAAAATTACTACAATTAATATTGGCAATGATGGCAGAGAAAATATCCTAGATAATCCTTTCAGCATCAAACTTAGATGGCAGACTTACATATAGGGTTACTGAAACAAACAAGTTTGGGTATATGACGATTCCCCTGCCCTTTGGGCCCTCAGCACTACTGGCAAGTACTTATTAATGTCCAGCAGTGTCTGTGCAAGCCCAGTTCTTTTCAGTGAGTTTCCAAGTCACATTTTTAAGTTCTCATCAATATTTAGCCATGCTATACCCAATATTCTACTACGACACATATTATGAGAAAAATAAGAGTCCAAAGAAAGGGCTTAAGAGATTCTGTCAGAAAATGCAAAGATGGACTTTACGCATGCCGCTCCGTCCTGGGAAATAAGCTAATTTAACATTCAAGTTCCTTAAGTGTGAGTTGGTATTGGCGAGAGCCTCTGCCATATCGACGTACAGTGAGGGTTTGCAAATGTTGTGAAAATGTATTATGACAACATAGCAAAGACAGCAATTTCCCAAAAGAATCTTCTAGTTTCTTCACAGGTCTTTCCTTCTCTGATTTTTAATAGAAATTCTATCAATGTAAATTAAGCCTAAGGAAGTAAACACCAGCCTATGTGGAAATACAACTGTAGCAGTCACAACCCTGCATCTTCAATGCTCCATCAAACGTATTAATAAACATAGCCAACATCACCTCAAATGACTGGGTTTCAAACACTCCTTTTTGAGCTGAATATATCTCATGCCACTCAGATTCTATAAATAGCTTTGAATTAATAACATTTAATCTCTTTGCTGCCTTTGTGGCCACTCTAGCGATACAGCTATAGCCAGAAGATGTGAATTTTCGTTTTAAGAATCTCATGCTCATATTCATCTCTAATGGTCACAGTACACTGCCATCTCACACTCGATATGGATTCAATTTTCAAATGTTTGTCTTCTCACAAGGCAGACGTGCAGCATATTTCACGTCCAAAAGCCAGTGCCCGGCAGAGCATCATACACTTAGGCATTTATAGAATTTTCAAAGTAAATCACAAAAACTTATTTTGTACCACGCTACTGAATTAACAAAGTCAGTTTATGTCCTATTTGCATCAAATGCTTTCTGGGACATCAGTTTAATAAAGTATATTCTCCACACTCTGCTTTAAATGCCATTTATTTCACCTGCACTCTTACTCTGGATGATTGCATACTCACAGTTTCAGGCTGCATCTCTACTTTAGGATTTTTGACTGACATTTTCTTAAAAGTACGCCTCCCAGCTGTCTGCATTATCATCCCATAATTTAGGCCAGAGGCTTCAAAGAGCAAAGATGTTATGTCTTTATAAATTGCAGTCACACACCACTAATATTAGACTAAAACTGTCCTAACTTTAATTAAAATAATGTAGTTCTCCGGAGGTCATGATTATGCAGCACACTCACAATAATCATTGAGTGCTGCACTTACGCACTCAAATTTGAATGATGATGCTGATCGGGACACATTACTTCTCTATAAACACAAAGACTGATGAAAAGAGATTATACTTTCTTCAAACAGTTTGTGCTAAAAGGTATTATCCCAATTGCAGAGTTATGTACGTTTTTAGCATGTACCTGCTAGTTTCTCTGAAATGGTATAACACTTTCAAAAATACTTCATCGCTGCTGTAGCTATAGCTTGGTGATAACCCTAATCACTGCAATAAATAACCTGATATAATATCACATATTTTAAAGAACTTAGATGAAGCCTGACTACCTAAGGAGACTTCCAAGCCATGTCAGCAATGGCCATAAGAAAGAGCTGTCAGTGCAAGCCCCTTTACTATGCAACTCGTGTGTAAAATCTGTCAGTGACGTCCCATTTGTTATACGCGGGAATACAGCCCATCTTACATTTCATTTAACCCTCCGTTTTCCAACGCCAGTCCAGACTCTACAGCTTCCGTGGTACAGCAAAGTAATTCACCCTGTAACACCTGCTATTCAAGTGTATACAGTCGAGGTAAAAGGTAAATATTTCAGTTGCAGAGAAATTAGGGTATAAGACTACTCATGGTATATGAGCAATGATGTCCGGGTAGCACAGATTTGCAGGCAGCTGCATAAACCCATACTAGCCTGAATTTAAAAGCTGCATCATCACTGATCCACAAAAATTTTAATTGATTATCAATGTATTTCTTTGTTCGGTATCCCCTAAAAAAAAGAAAAAGCTGTAAAAAATGACTTGTATAATAAAAATAAGCACTTCGGTTTCTTCTTCCCAACATTTATGGTAGAAATGAAAAACAGTTAGTTATTGAAAAAAAAATTGTGTCAGAGGGTTATTTTTGTTGTTTAAAACATTTCAAGGAAGGCAAATCCAAAAACTTCTGTAGCCACACTCAAAACCTTTAATAGATAAGGAAAAAAAGAAAAGAAATTTAGAAGAAAACCACAATTACAATGCCACAGACAAAAGAATCCATATTATCACTATGCGGAATGCACAAATGAACCAAATGCATTAGGGGAAACAAAAGACAAACAAACCAAAGTGAAAACATTCAAGCTGAAAGTTAATGAAATAAGCCAGCAACCTGGAGACAAAGATTTAACTTCCTCAAGGCTTCATTAATATTGATGCATTCGAAGATTGCAAAGGTTCTTTTTTGGTTTCGTTTAGATGATAAGGGATGGGCTCTTGGGAAAATTCTAATTCATCTAAGAAATATCAAATCTGAATGAAGAAAAAAAATCTGGGATGAAACTACATTTTAGAACCATTGAAAAGTACCTGAAATGGTTGCTGCTGGGATGAAAAAGCAGCAGAAACATTTGGAGGAAGCTGGGTTGCTATAGCGACAGGAGTACCAGTCTGCCCATCCTTTCCTGTCACAACCTTTACCTGAGAGAAATATTTGGGGAAAAAAAAAAAGAAGGGAGAATCATTTTCTTTTTAAAAGTTTTTTTTCCTTTTTTTTTTTTTTGTACTGTTCAACACACTCGTTTTGGACTGGTGGTACCTCACTGAAGAGGGGATTATAATTAAACCACCATCAGTACGACTCGGTTTGAACGCAGGCCGTTTTTGAAGAGTTCTGTCTCTCTTTTAATAGCAGAACAGTGCATGGCCTTGACTATTTATAGTGATTTTTCATCACCGGAAACCATTTCTTAAATCTAGTCAACATAAAAGTGCGTTTTAAATTTAATGATTGGTGCTCCTAACGGACAACAAATTAGCATGACAGACAGTTTGAACTTAAGAGAGCTCCAACATTTATTTAAGCAATGAGCGCAGCCACCATTCGCTCTCCCCCTGAATTCCCAAAGTGATCAACCTTTCCAGGCAAGGGATGAAGTGCGTTGCTTTAGCAGAAAGTGATAAAGAGGGGGGAGGGGGAAATAAAAAGAGAGGAAGACCAAAAAAAAATACAAAGAAAGAACATACTCAAAAGATGCTTCATCTTTCAAAAGGATTCATCACTCAAAAACACATAAGGACTTTTGCTGTTGCACTTTGCAAAATTCTCCAGCAGTTAGACAGACAAGCGGCTTTCAACAAACAAAAGACGATCCGTCACAAGAAGGCAGTGAAGTACAGCAAACTCCAAACCCGAAAGACCGAGGGGTAGAGCCTCAACTGATGCAAATTGTAGTAGCGCCACTGACTTCAATGAACCTATACAATTTACGCCCGCTAAAGATCGCTCAAAATGTGCCTACTGTAGTTAAAAATACCTGGTATTTCAGCTGACAAACACGCAACCCAACAAGAACACCTAAACAATTTGACAAAATACAAACCAGGTGAAAAAAAAAATATTATTGAATATCCATTGTCAATAAATAACAATAACAGGCTACCTCTTATGTTACTATGTATAGAAAGAAATGATTCCTTCAAAATTACCAGTAACTATCACAAGCAGAAACACCTTTTTCCTAGTCAAGAATTTTAGACCACAAAACAATGAAAAATTAAGCTTCAGCTGATATACTGTTAAGATTTCCCGTAAATTCCAGCTGAAGATTTGATCACTAATGATTCACACTTAAGAGAGTCATCAATTTTCTCTGAAGACGCTCATTTCTAACAGACATTTCAAAGCAGTAGGAGCTCCTTTACACAACAGGTTTGGGTTGGTTCTTTACAAACTAGCAACTGTATACCCATACATATTTTTACAAATTTTCAAAGGTATTTTTGAGTGCCGGGTGATGCAGTGGCATCGGTTATATCCACCCTGTTGCAACCAGTTGCCGCGTAGGCTCGCAGGTAGGTGCTGCGCAGGACAGGCACCGCACCAGCACCCACGGGTGCTGCAGGTCAAAAGCCACACGAATGGGTACAAACGTGCAGGAAAACTTGCACAGCATCTGGCTGGGGCAGAGCTTATTTCAAGTCCTCTACCATTAATAAACAGTGAATTCAAGCTAGTAATTTTAAACCTTTACATCAATAACAAATTTAACTTGTTATTTTCCAGTCTCTAAGAGCTATTTTTCAATCCTTTAGACAGCTCTACGTGCACAGAGCTCTAAGACAGCTTAAGTAACCCGATTCATTACTACGCACCCATACACATTATAATTCATATGTTCTTGCCGAGTAATTAGATTATTTCAGGTTTTTTGTTGGCTACAGCAACACTGAACTTCAGTAATATCTACGGTTAGAGGTCACAGAAGTCAAACAGAGCTTAACCTCTTATAAGAGTTTTTGCTCATTCTTTTTTGGCTTATTTAAGTCTAGTAAGTGAAATTTAATCTATTATTCCTATTCATATTCATTCTGATAGCTTAAAACAGCTTCCACACCAATGCCGTCTTTAGTTGTGTGCTGGCTTACATACTAACTAGGACAGCACCTCTCTGTTCTTTGCTTTTAAATGCGTACATCTAACGGCATGCTCAAACCGACCTGTCCAGTCACACTCCCCAGCAGAACTGCATTCCGTCAGACCAACTATTCAGAGACAAACTGCCGTACCTCATCAAGCAAAAGCGATTTCTCAGGTATTGTCACATTCTCTAATACTTCACAATCCAGGTGCCACAACTTCATCTACGATTTCATTCCAATACGTTAACCAACAGATTTCTTACCTCGTCATTGATGACTTCAGATTGTTCTTCCTCTTCTTCCTCCTCCAGATCCAGGTCATTTTGCCTCAGGTATGCTTGCAGTGGGACACAATGTTTCTTCTTAAAAGCTAAAAAGTCCATCATATTCCCTTGAAGATGTTGCAGGAAAAAAAGTTCAATCAAACATTCCTTGAAAGTTTCCTTAAGAATTTCCATCTGCTTGTGGTGATGATCCAAACATTGTTTTCTCATTTGAGCAGTCTCTTGGTTGGCAGGAGGAATCTCCTCCAATTTCTTGGGTTGTTTTTTAACCGCCGTACTAACTGTAGGAGTAAGAGGAAGACTCGATAGCGCCTGTGGTACAGTGGCCCGTGAAGGACTTGTGGGAGGAGGTGGTGATGTCATTCCAAATGCACTAGCTCCTCCAACTCCTGCTATTAATCCACCAGAAGTCCTGTCATATCCAATGGGTCTACCCAGCTGCTGTCCCTGAAGCACTTGCTGCTGCTGTTGCATAAGTTGC
Organism: Vanellus vanellus; assembly: GCF_965231255.1. Classification (NCBI taxonomy): domain Eukaryota; kingdom Metazoa; phylum Chordata; class Aves; order Charadriiformes; family Charadriidae; genus Vanellus; species Vanellus vanellus. The sequence continues at coordinate 10,042,068 of NC_138921.1, forward strand.
CCCTGGATAATATTGCTGATTTGGGGTGGCAAGCTGGTCGTCGTAATATGGCCCGGGCTAGTCAAAGATTGCATATTTGCTCCGCTAGCCACAGGACTTTGAGGACCGAGATGATGAATGGTGCCACCAGACTGCGAATGAGGTTGCGAGAGCCGGCGTTCCCTGACCGTAGCAGGGGTCCCAGAAGATGGAAGCTGTACTTGTGCAGCAGCTCCTTGAGCAATCTGTGCAATTCCCGGTCCTTCCTGATACACAAAGTGTCCGCCGTTTGAAGGACTCAAGCTGATTTGTCTCACAAGCACACTCGCGTCTACAAATCCCCTAGTAGGGCTCTGGCTGCACATGCCCAAGCCGGGGCCTGGCGTGCCCGCCCGAACACTCGGTAGCGTTTGCACCGGCACAGGGTTAGGCTGTGTAGGGCTTTGAGACTGAACTTGCTGAGGCAGCGGTGACGTAACTTGAATATATGACGGGGATCCATGCTCAAACCGCCGCTGCTGAGGACTGAACTGAAAACTTGGTGACGTTGGGTTTGGAATCGGCAATGGGGTAAGCGTTATCTGCTGGTTTCCTGAAGCCACCGGTCCAACGTTCTGCAGCGTGATGTTCACATTCTGCCCAGCCACTGGACTTCGACTCATTATAAATTGCTGTATTTGGTAACTGGGGGACTGGGGTGCAGATGGACTTGCAGAAGGTGCAAAAGAAGCTGCAGGGGACTGGGGTAAGTTTGCTTGTTGCTCTTCTCCCTCACTGCCCGTGAAGGACCTGGACCTCTGGAGCTGGCGCTGGGCATTCTGAGGACCATTACCATGGTGCATTCTCACTGTTCTAGGGGTTTTTTTTACAGTACGCTCTAAGGAAATAGACAAAACCAGAAATTTAGGAAATAGACAAAACCAGAAATTTAGAATTAACTGAAACTATTTAGTTACTATTTGAAAGACTATCTTATAGTAGGAACTTGGTTAACCTCTCTTTGCAGTTACTTAAAATGTTTAACATCAGCAGTCAAATTATCTAAAATCCTCATCATCACAAAAGCTCATTTAAATCCTTCATATATTTCTCCAGCTAACAAAGTGCTGTTTAATAGTTTACAAATGGTATGTTCCTCTTAGCTAGTAGATTTTAAATAATTAAAAAAAAAACTTTTTCCCTTCCTGTGGGACTTCAAGAATCAACAGTCTCCAATATTAAAAGTATCTACTCTTTTTTATGTTCATTATTCCCAATGTTTCGGTGCCTTTAACACTTAACACAATATTCTTGAAAACATAACAGTTGCTTAAAATGTACAGTAAGTTTCTTCAACAATAGCTAAAAATGATAAAAATGGACACAAGCCATTCAACTTTATTGTCCTAGATACCAAAGAAAAAAACACATCGTGAATCTCCCTACCAAATCATCTAGATGGCTGAAAAAGTATTGTACCTGTCACTTAACTCTGCCTTCTCTTTCCTTCAGAACACTAACCCCTTAAAAAGATGAGAATTAATCCAAATCTGTACTTCATTTAAAACACTGTTTATTAAGCCACACCATCCAGAAACCCCAAAACATTCTGGTTTTATATTTCAGTCATTGACCAAAAAATAAAAATAAAAATCCCCCGACACGCACTGACAGGTAGGTTCGGTGCCGAGTGCCACACAGCAGTAGCAGAATGATGAAACGTGAACTTTTTTACTTTTTTTTTTTTTTTTTAAATCTCTCTCATATTTTGCAAACAGTGGCTGGTGTTTCAGGCCAAACGGGCACAGAAGCGTGTGTCTTTGCTCCTAACTCCTAAGTTGTTTACCAGTGCCAACCGGCAGCACCTCACCGATGCCCCAGCAGCTCCGCGGCTGCGGCTCAGGCGGGGAAACCGGACACGAGTGGCCTGGGCTGCCGGCGGCCACCTGCTCCAGCCCCGCCGACGGCGACGTTCCCCTCCGCGCCCGCGGGGCGCTGCCCGGTAGCGGGTACGGGGTACGGGGTACCGGCACGGCGGAGCGCGGGCTGCCCCTCGCCGCTCCCCGGAGCGCAAACCTGCGGGAGCTCCGCCGGCGGGGCGGGAAAGGGAAGGGAAAGGGAAGGGAAGGAGAAATTCCGCTCCTTACAGGCACCTTTTCCAAAAGATTTAATAACGTTGCAATACTCCGTGGTATTGTTATTCTTTCACAGCACTGATACCAAATAATTAAGATTCGAATGATATCACCTATCGCCAGTAACAAGGTCTTATTATTTTAATTACCTATACCTCGCTAACGTTTACGGCGCAAGTGAAAACACTTAATTAATTCCGCGCTGATAAGGAAGCGTCACCAGCGCGCTGCCGCCGCTCTCCGCCCGCCCGGGGCGCAGGCATCGCCTTTTGTGTGCCAAAATTCAACTCTGCGAGCGGCCCCGCGGGCCGGGCCGGGCCCATGGCGAGCGCCCGGCCCGGCCCCGCCGCCCCGACTTCGCGCGGAGCTTCCCCCGCCGAGGCCCGCAGCAGCAGCGCCCCGGGAAGCACCAGCGCCGCCGCTTCCCCCCTGCCCCGCCAACCCCCAGCGGCGGGAGGCGGCCCGGCCCGGCCCGGCCCTGCCCTGCCCGCCCCGTGCGGCGGCGCGGGGAAGGCCCGTTCCTCCGCGGCCGCCCCCGCCGCCCGCACCGGTGCCGCCGGGCCTCGGGCGCGAGGCCTGCGGGGCTGGCGAAGGGGCTGGCGGGGGCAACGCGGTGAGGAGCGGGGCTCAGCCGCCCGCCGCGGCCCCCCGAACCCGGCGGGGCCCCACTTACCGCCGGCGCCGGGGCCAGACTTTCCATTCGCTCCTGGCAGGAAGCGGGGGCGGGGGGCGGCCGCGGCGGCAGCCGCTACCAGCGCCGGCAGGAGACAAACCGCGCCGCCGCCCCCAGCGCAGTTTGCGCCTGCGCCGCCCCCCGCGCATGCGCCGTGCCGCCACAGCGGGGCCCGGGCTGGCGGGGAGGGAGGCGGGCCGGGGGGGGGTTGGCGGCGGCGGCCGTGTGTAGGCGGTATGTCGGAACCGGGAGCGCTGCACGGGCGGGAACCAGGCTCGGGGACAGGGCAGAACGTTAAGGTTTATTGTAACGCGGATACAGGAGCGTGAGAGCTGTCCAAAGTGTCGTGGAACGCTTTAGGTTGGAAGGGACCTTGAAGATGATGGAGTTCCAACCCCCCTGCCCTGGGCAGGGACACCTCCCACCAGCCCAGGTTGCTCCTCCAAGCCCCGTCCAACCTGGCCTTGAACACCTCCAGGGATGGGGCAGCCACAGCTTCTCTGAGCAACCTGGGCCAGCATCTCCAGTAATTTCTGTCCAGGCAGGTTAACAGTTACTCAGAACTCAGCAGGCAAAATGCTGATGATTTTCTTTAGTGTAAAAATCCACAAACTAAACTTGCCAACTTCCAGGACGAATAGACACTGCTTACCCAGGGCATGGGCAACAAACACCTCATATAATGTGAGGGAAAAAAAAAAACAACAAACAAAACCTAGCGCAACTCTGGATTACCATGAAATACCGCCAAAAAAACATGGGGATAGTTTAGCTATAAAGAAAATACAACTGCAACCTGCTCAATAATGACATTCAACTCTCATTTACAAAGCATTTCACTGCTTTAACCATCAGTCGCTGAGGTTGCCGCACACGCTGTGTGCAGGCTGTGGGAGCGCTGGCATCCACCCACCGGCGGCCACGTCTGCACCCATTCCATCTCCGCCAAAGAAGTCAGCGTGGTCTGAGCATCGGGACTTGGTTCCTGCAACTTTCTGCGACTAAATCTAAAATTAAATTTTAGATAAATATTGGTTACTAGCTAAAAGTATAAAGATAAAACTGTGTAAGATAAAAACAAAGTGACAGTATACAAAGGTGTTTACAATTCTATGTAATTAAAATTAATTACACTTAAGTAATACAACAGCTGGGGATATTCTGTCTTCTAGAGAGTAAAGGCTTTACTGAAAGACTATCCTCTCATCATTTTCATTTATTGTCAATAAATTTTAAAGCGAGCAACACTATTTAATAAAGATTTGAGGATTTATTTTCAGTAGCAGAATGTGAACTGAAAATAAAAAGTGGAAGGTCACCTGATATCAGAGAAGTCATCACAAGCATCTGCAGTGTTGTCATCAGAGCGATGGTGACAAGTGATGCTGTCAGATGCTTCTGCTCGCAGAGCGGGGCCACGGGCTGTGGGCTGCAGGAGCGCCGGAACGGCAGATACCACCAACACCGTCTGCAACACAGCTATGGCTGGAGGGAGCGCAGCTCCTGAAGCCGCAAAGTGCCATAAAACATATGGTATGTTTAACATTTGCAAGTGTTCTAAAGTGGTCTCAAAAGAGGGTGTGAAGTTTTAAGAAATTCTTCCAATAAGGGAGATAAATACAAGTTACATTAGTACCATAAAATGACATTCGTTCCCCTCATAAAATCCACTCTGGGATGAAGCCCAAAATTCTGTATCTTTAAGAAGGAGCTTGTTTATAATTATTCTTTGAATACTATTCTTATATCCTTGAACAAGACAACTGTATTTTCAGTGACATTTAAGTCCATTCACCTCAGCTCAGATAAAATGAAATGCTCCTGTTACTCCATGTCCCAATTCTCCAGATTTGCTGAGAGTCCTACACGCAGCCTCAGCCAAGTCAAAACAGATGCCATGAGTGCACATGAATCTGGGCTTACAGATTTATTTAGCCGGGAGGAAGGTACTGCCCTGCTTGCAACTGCAGGAGTGAACCAAATTCGCATACCGCACAGCAGTTGTGTTTTGTGTCTCACCTGTGTTTCCCCCTGTGATTTACACTGGGTTTCAGTTTGCCCTACTCTTTGCTCCTCTTCTTGCTTCTGCCCAGGCTGTTGCTCCTGCAGTTGTGGAGCTATTCGCTCTTCAGGCAATGCCTATGGCAACAGAAATACAGGAAGGGGGGGGCAGAAATCACAGCAATAGGTTTCTTTTTAATTATTTTAATTCTGAATAGAACAAACACATGACTGTTGCCATGAAGCCACGGAAAGATTTATCCTGAAATGAATTCCTAATTTGTCTATACAGAAAATTCTGACTTGACAAAAAGTTATTATGTATCATGTTTGCCTGCTTCTGACACGGCTAAAATGCCAAAAAAAGAGACAACCACAATACAGTAAGGGAACAGATCTGGAACAGACAGCTGATAGCTGATAGCTTTGATGCAGGTGATTAGTGTGAACAATTTTCAGTCTTCCAAAAACGCTGATAATTTCTCCTTATTCCCAGCCTTTCCCATTGTTTTTACAGGAAAAAGTAATTTAAAAGTATTTGAAACCGAAAAGAATTGAAAAGTTATTGAAAAGAATGTACAGAATGGAATGCACCTGGAAAAACTGAACAGACCTTTTCCTGCATCGTCGTAGGCTCTTCACAGACGGAAACAACTTCAGACATAGGTAGTAACTTCTCACAATTGTCTGCACTGAAAGTAAATGAAGTAGTTTAAGTTAGCTTAAGTTTATGCAACTATTTTAATATGCATGGCATTTTTATACAAAGAATTTAAAAATCCTGTGAGAGGACTCTGCAATTACGATTTGACAAAGCTGGAGTTTAGCAGGGAACTCCAGCCAGTTCTCTACCTAGAAATATGACAGCTGTATTGTTACACCTGAGAAAAGAGTTGAGGAAAGCCTGGGCTGACCCTCCTGGTACACAACATGGAGCAATACTGAAGCACTTCGAGGTTTTGTTTACATCAGCACAAGCACAGGTTTGATTCTTTGACAGTACATGCACTACTTTAACTTAAGGCTGAAGGTCATCGCAGCACCTCTGATGTGAAATGCCACTGTGAAATACATTTGTGCTTAAAGAGAAAAAAATTTCACCAATCAGGCCACCAAACCGATTAAATATTAAATCTGGGGAAAATTCTCATTGACAGTAGAAGTAAACTTACAAAAACCTGTTTGAGGAACTTCTTTTTCTACCAGTCACTGTCATCAACTCAAAGTATTTCATATAGATTTCAGTACGTTCAGAATTCTGGTCTTTAGCATAGGCTTGTCTAACACGAAGAGGATAATCACTTGTGTTCTGGAATAAATAGAAATTGAAGGCTTAGGTACAAAAAATAAGTAGTAATAAGTGCCCTGTCTCCAAAATCAGAGTTTACAGTAGTCGTGACTGAAGACAATTCATATCCTGCCACTTAAATAGAAGTTAAAATAAACAGCTCCCCTTCCTTATTTTTAATATACTGATAGTACAAAGTGATACATCCAAGGTTATATCATTGTCACAGCATTGGGGAAATTCATATTCTTAAGTGTATGGAAACTGTAATAAATATAACCTATAGTAGTCATACTGACAGGGGAAGATATTTACTAGCATTTTCTTGTATACCAAACTATTCAAACTTCTAAAAGATAGTTATGGTTCTGTTTATTAAACACTTGTATAGTTCACTAACAGCAATGAAGAATTACAAAAAAAAAACCAAAACAAAACAAGAAAAACCCAAGTCTTTACAATGTAATGCCCATTTCAGCGTAAACTCACCTTGCCTTCTGGACCTGCAAATGTTTTTATGTAATGATTTTGGCATTGCTTTGGGGAGCGATAAACATAGTTACAAGAGTTAACGACATCGCTGACAAAATCCCAGTTTGCTGTCTGTGCTGGTGACACAATAGCGAGGTTTAAAGGAAGTGTCCGTAACTGTTTCACCGCCTAGGAGGCAGAGAGAAATCAAACCAGCGTGATCTTTCAATTAAATGCTTTTCTTGCACGCACAAGCACGTATAATCCTGTATTAATCAAGGTCTATGGATGCTGTAATAAACTTCCAAGTAAAAAGCTTTTTAAATCAATAAAACCAAAGTACTAACTTACTTTTAACAGTGCCAAGTCTTCAGCAATTAGCCATGCCGGACTATCTTGCCCAGTATCAGCAGCTGACTTGGTAAGAGCTGACACAGGTCTTGCAAAATATGTTTTCTGTTTTACCCAGAGGAGGGTCTGCTGAGCTCTGCTCTTCTGTCGTGTTTTCAATATTCTTGGAGTCGCTTGCTTGAAAAGTGAAGGTGGAGGAACAACCATCCTTCTGTGGCAATGCTTCTTTCTCTCACCTGAAACTAATTGACAGGACAAAGTTACTATCTCCAGTGAGAAAGGAACTTTGTGCAAGAAGATCATGACAGAAAACCGATTGCTGCAAATCATCTGACTAATGGTAAGCCTTTTGCAGTACTTTCACAAATGCAGGTACCTTCAACCTATGGTCCCCTAGTACAGTATTTGACTTGAACAGTCATTTTTAATAGCTTCTCACTTCACTAAGAAAATAAGCTTAAAAACAGATCAAATGGACGCACAGGCATCTCATTGCTTTACTCCTGCTCATTGAATTCACGCATATTTCTTCTATTTCTATTTCTAATTCATGAGGACAATAGCAAGTTTTCACAGTGCACTCTCTCTGCTCTCACTCGATGTTCAATCATTTTGTCTGAGTGATTTCAAGCTTAAGAGGGATAATGGTACACGCACGCCTAAATTCTTAAACACAGAAGAGTTTTCGTATTGTTTCACACAAAAACATTACTGCACCCTCCCATGCAATTTTTAATGCAACTTACACGACAAATCTGTTCTCTGTCGCTTACATGCCCTCCTGACAAACAGAGGTGGAAGCTCAGACTCTGGAATTGGGGTATTACTATACATCAGACACATAACAGAATCAGTGTAGACATCATCACGCTTCTCAGGTACAACAGGGGGAGTCCAAAGCTTAAAAAAAAAAAAAAAACAAACCAAAAACCAACAACACAAAACATCAACAACAACAAACAACCCATAGTTTGCCATTAATTATAGTATTTTAGGTAAGGTTTCCTTCATATGAAATAAGCGCTACTGACTTACTGGCATTATTTCCACTTCTCCATTTGGGCCTTCACAGACAAATTCCTGTGTGAGAAACAAGGAATTTGTGATACCTCAATACATCATCCAGCCCAGAACACTTAGAAACTTAAGCATTTTTGCAATAACTATAATAAAAATAGTTAGGAAAAATATATGTTTTAAGGGATTAATCTTAAGTTTCAAAAGGCAGCATATTTTTCTCAGTCTCTTGCTTCAGTTATTATTACCTTGATACATAACTGGGCAATTCCAAGTCAACCTACAGACCGGCAGTCCTCCTGCTAAAACAGCAACCTGCTACTCTACAGAATTAGAACTGTCCAGAGGGACAGCTTCAATTGCAAGAGTACAATACTTGTGCAAGGGTACACAACGAGTGCAAAATGAACCCCAGACATCCTTAAATACACAGTTCATAGTCACAATACGCAAATTATTTGAAAAGCAGGGACTTAGAGATCCCTTGGTGTTACCGTGTTATAAGCATCTTCTCTGGTATAGGTTAAGAGTTCCTCTCTCACTTCCTGCTGAAATCTTTCTTCTGCCTTCTTCAGCTCCTTGGCACGCTGATATTCCCATCTTGTATTTGCAGTTTTTAACTCCTTTTAGGAAGAAAATTTGTACACTTTAAAATATTACCGATTTTCAGAATAAATATGCTAACAGCAGTAAATTGCCACAGATTTGAGTCTGGTAACTACATAATAAATTCACTTTTCATACAGTCATAGCAAAGTTAGCTAAACTGAGTTTTTGTTCTTGGGTAAGGTGCTCATGCCAGTAAAGATAAAGTGAAATATGTCTACCTTTAATCAGGAACCAATGTGTTTTTAGACCATGCTCATTTTCAGCAAAATTTCAGTCTCATAAATAATAATAATAAAAAAAAAACAAACAACCCCCCCCAAATAAACAAACAAAAAAGAAAATCTGACAACTGTTGGGGTTTTCTGATTTGTTTTTATTTATTACTCAGAAAATGAAACATAGTCACTTACCTTGTTGACTTTCTGGCTTCTTTGATCATTCAAACTATGAAACAATTCCAAGAAATTCAACGCATACTTTTCAATCGGCTTAAGCTGTTCAGAAAAACATTTTGACACACTGCTAGTTATTTAGCTTTTGAATTAGAAACACATAAATAACCAGTGATTTAAAAACAAGCAGAAAAAGAAACCCCAAACAATAAATGTATTTATTTTGGTTGCAAATAATGGCACTATAATTAAGGTAGAAAAGAGATCTAAGGACCAAAAATCTGACATTCTGGTCCCTAGCTAGTCTGCTCACGCCCCACAGGTATCACTGAGAACAGGCTCCAAATACTGACTTCCACTTTCCTAAACGTCAAAAAAAAGAAAAAAGGAGAATCACATCCAAGTTATTACGCACACTCTTGCCTGGTTGTAAGTAAGCAGGCTGCTACTCAGGCTCAGCACAAGTGGCCAAATGGAAAGGGAGACAATCCGAATCTGACAGAACTTAGGGAATGCTAAGAATAGTCATTTAATGGTTAAGAAGAAACAGATCCAAGACCTTCAAGAAAAATCACAAGTATCTGGCAAAGCACAGGACTGTAAAACAGTTTTATATCACAAGATATAATTTAGTCCAATGCACTTCACAGTCCTCAGGAGAACACTTGGCAACTTAAATGTTTCGGTACTGGAACAGATCTATTAACAAGCTCAGATTACCTCCCAGGATTGTTTCAATATTTAAGTTTGCACAGAACAATTTCATGTAAATCGAGTGAAATAAGGTACTTCATGAAAGCCATTTGAGAGTTGCACAGGAAAGTAAATTTCAAATATTTCTAAAGGTTTACATACAACAAGAGAAATGATCATACCTGACCCACAATGCTAGCCAGCTGTTCCAACTGTGAAGGAACCATGGTATTTCCTGAATTGTACATCTCTGAATCTATGTCATTCCTTATCTCAGATCGTATCTCTTCTGTAAATTTCCTGGAATCCTCTTTTCCATATTCAGAGCAAAGGGCCTTATGGAAACGTATTCAAGTATTCAATAAGACAACGTATGATGTCAAAAGTTTTTTAATCATCCTAAAATTTAGTTTAGAAAAGTCAGATTACAGACATATTTGACACCTTTTGCTGCAGGAGATGTTGGTTTTGTTTGATTAAAACAATGCCAAAAATAGTGTAAAATTATCATTGGAACAAGACCAGTTTTCTTTCTACATACTTTTATCTTCTGATTTTCTATAGGAGCTAACAATTCAGGATTTTTGCTGATTTTAACTGTGATCACATACCACTGGCCCCCAAAGAAGTCTGGAAATAAATATTAAACTAGATGGATGATGTTTAAAATTCTTGACTCTGATCTAGTAAAGCACTCATTTTTTACATATCACTAAAGAACTGCTCACATTCCTAATGTTACAGTACCTGAGTTAAGAAGTCTGCTGAACAGTCATCTCCCTGTGCAGCCACTTCTTGAATCAAACATTTAATACCTTTTTCCAACAGCCTCTCTTCGACAGAATTACCACTTATAAGCCTGTAAAACGAAGAAACTCATTAAATACTGTTCCCTAGAAAACAGTGTCACTTTCTGAAACTCGACTGTTTCATGTTAAATGTTCCTTCCCTATGGCAGTGAGGACCAACACTCAAGTCCATCAGTTATTTTCATAGGAAGTTCTCTATTAGTTTTTTAGTTTCTTAGAGGAAAGCTTTCTTTTCACATCTGATTTCATATTTTCAAAACACCAGGTTCTTTTAAGTTCTTACTTTCAAAATGAACAATAAACAATATTGTCTTCTACACAATTGGATTTTTAAAAAAATCCTTACAATAGCAGGGTATCTGTTAATAGCGTCTGCACTGCACACCCATGCATACCTGGCCAGTGGTGTAAGGCGAGCAAGAGCTCCCCTCTGCTCTCAGCACATCCTTCCAGGAAAAAAAAGTCACGTGCGAGAAGCTTTCAAATATATCTTAGAACTACATGAGCATCAGCATCTCATCACTAGCGGATTTGAAATCAAATTATATGACCATCAAGAAAGACATTTATTGTTTATCAAGAGCAGAAAACACCCTCAGATATTCACGTTCATTTTGACTGTCCCAACACAGAAATCCAGGTGGCTTATAAGATGAAAATGGGAGAGGAAAGACTTATGAGGAAAGATTGAGGGACTTGGGCCTTTTTAGTCTAGAGAAAAGAAGACTGAGGGGGGATCTTAATAATGCTTATAAATACTTAAAGGGAGCGTGCTGGGGAGATGGGAACAGTCCTTTTTCAGTTTTGCCCAGTGATAGGACAAGAGGTAATGGGCACAAACTTGAATATAGGAAGTTCCATGAGGAGGAACTTCTTTACTTTGAGGGTGGCAGAGCACTGGCACAGGCTGCCCAGAGAGGCTGTGGAGTCTCCCACTCTGGAGACATCCAAAACCCGCCTGGATGCCATCCTGTGCAACTTGCTGTAGGTGACCCTGCTCGGGCAGGGGGGTTGGACTAGATGATGTCCAGAGGTCCCTTCCAACCCTGACCATTCTGTGTGAAAAAAAAAAAAAAACAAAAACAAACAGGAATAGAGGATACAGGAAGGGAAAGGACAGGACAGGACAGGGTTTTCATTTTCCCTTTAGTCTGAAGTGAAGAAGCATGTCTGATTGATCCAATCTCTAAAGGGATCTTAAAAGGCCAAATGACATAAACTAAAAATTACGACCTCACCCCTAAAAACATCTTCCCTCATTTTTTGATTTTAAAGCAACTATACTATTTCTTAGCGTAAAAGTCACCTGTATATGTGAATATCTCTGCCTCTTGCAATTTTATCACACCATTCTTTAGCCTTTGTATCCATCAGTGGATCTAAATCAGTGTCATAGAAGACAACAGTATCCACATCTACATGGCTGACACCTGCAGGAGGAGTGCGGGAAGAAAGAATAGCACAGAAGAATCGCTTGTCTTGGTTGAAGTTTTTTATGGATTCCTAAAATGGGGAGACAAGCAACTTAATTACAAATTCACATTAATAAAGCATAAATCTCTGAAAAGACTTTTTTACACAACAAGAAGATCAGAAAAATTGCTTTCTTATTACTTCCCCAACCTACATTAAGCATGCAAACATTTTAAGTTATCTGACTGCCCACATTACAGATCTACACAATTAAAAAATAATTTGTGTACCATTAGAACTATTAATTTATGGTGCAGTCAACCTGATACAAATCTAAAGATCTATTACAGTAGTCACATTATGTCCTATGACTAAGCAAACTTGACTGGGTTATTACATTCTATGCGTGCTTCGTAATTTTTCTTGTCTACTGACTAAATCAAATCCCTTCTATTGTGCTGCCTTGTATTGCTTTAAGGCAAAGTATTCCTTTATGTTTTATACTGCATCTGACAGAAAGCATAACAATGCAGTTTGAAATAAAAAATAAGGAAACAACTTAACTGTATTGTTAATGTTTGCTCAAATTGTAGGCCCCAGAGGATACCGAGAATCTTACTGGGGAGGGAAATGAGCATATTTTCAATTTATCCTCAGGCAATGCCAGGGCACTCTACAAAAACCAGAAGCCCCTGGAGTAAGGCTGAGGAAGTGCCAACATAAAAACAGCAACTACATTTAAAGTACTAACAATGTAGATAGCTACAGATAATGAAAGCAAAAGCAATTAATCAAAATGCTATTGTGAAATAAAACGTCTGCATTTCAAGCACAAATTACTCATAAATATAGGACAACTACTGACATACCTCTTGGAAACGCCCTGGATGCCTCATCAAATAGTAATATGAATGACATGTTTCATATATAATTGCATATTTTGTGCTACAGCTACATGCATAATTTGCTTAACTAGTGAAATTATGCAAATGATTTTTGCAAATGTATTAGACCTTCCTTGAGCATTTTCCCTCCCACTATGAGCATCTATTCACCATTAACTTAAGTAAGAGGTCCTCTTACCAGATAATGCCAACTGTGAGCATCACTCTCATCAACCCTTATGTATGTAAGGAAATGGAAATTCAAGAAAAGCTCCAGTATATCAAGCATTGGAATCATCTGTGTCAAAATCAACACACGGCATCCTCTTGCTTTCAGCTGCTGAAGCAAGACAGCCAGAGCTTCCATCTTTCCTGTTTATGAAACAAGAGTGTGAAGGTTCTGCAGGTAGCATTCAACAACTAGAGATAGCACATTCTCACAGTTATAACAGGCAGTGAGGTTTTTTAATACCTGAATCACGCTGCACCAGCTGGGGATCTGGAAACTGTAGAAAACGAGGCCTCGCTATCTGCTGTGTTGAATGGAAGTAGGGAAGTATCTGTTCCTTTAGATTAAATTTCAAGACTTCCATTTCATGGGTATATGTATAAGGAGGATTCGCTACATACAAATATGGTGGAGCAACAGCTACAGCTGGCAATATGCACAGATCTCTACAAAACAAACCAAAACTTTAATATACTATTTTTTAACAGCTTGGGCTATTAACTACTCAAAACCAGTAATAAATATGATGTCTGCATGGAAGCATACAGGACCTGAGTAAAAGTAACTGAAAGTAAATCAGTAGATGAAGTTTTATGTTAACATCAAGAAAATGCAAAAACACTAAAGATCTGTACAAGAGGAAATTACCACTATCTGTAAAGTTACTCAGATAAACTGGCTTACAGCTCCTACTTTTCTCTAAGTATTCACACAAAAAATACAAGATATGTCAAAATAAAGTAGAATTGCTATAAAAGTAATAACAATTGCCATGAAACTATTAAGAATTTTAAAATCTTAGAATGATCTAAAATTATACATCAGGGACGCAAATAGATTCTGCAAAAAGGAATTTAACCTGCAATAAGGATAAAACAAGGCAACTCGTTTACCACTTCTACCATTTTACAGTATTTTACATAAATATCCTGGTTTGGATGGTAGTATACACCCATCAAATTTATGCAAAGACTGCATATGGATTTGTCTCAATTACCTAGTAACGAGATCCTTCATGGCGATCTGTTGCTGCTTCAATGTCAGAATGAGTTCTTGCAGTGGGTCCTTTCGAACCTCTGAAGTACTTGAATGTGGAAGAGAATTTGCAAAGCCAGCCCAGCGCCATTTGTTAATCCTGGCAGAACAATGCTGAGAGCTTTGACTTTCACTGATCCAAGAGCAAATTTCCAACAAGTCTCTGCCATACAAGGGGGTTCTGGAACAACGACGCTCATTTCTAAAATATATTTTGTCCAGGTGTTCCTTTAGTTGTCGTTTTTCTTCTATGATACCCTTAAAATTCAAAATTCTTTTCTGAATGTATTTTGACCAGATAAAGCTTGTGCAAAGAAGAAATTTATGCAAAAGAAAGTTGAAAATAAGGATAATTTAGTTAATGCGATAGTTCTATGCTGATTATGAAAGAAGAAGTGAGCAGCAGAAAAGCTGACAATTAGAACAGTATCTGTGATAGAAGGACAGATGTTGGGTTTGGTATTTTAGTGAAAAACCAATCTGCTTTCCTACTTTATGTCTATTGCCAAAAATATAGCGAGACTTTCAAACTACCACTGTAGAATCCATTAGTACAAATGGATAAGACTAGTTGATTATAGTATTCTACATGATTTAAAAACTAAAGCTTTGACTATTTCAGTGAACAGATATGCACACACAAATCTTGTAAACTATGTATTGTTCACAAACACGTATATACTCTATCATATAAAGAGTTAGTACCTGAGTTGGACACAAAAGTGTAGATACTGATTTAGATTTAGTGCTCAAGTCGTCCACTGTCACATTAATAAATTCAATTTTCCAGGAAAGCAGCAAGACAAGAAAAATATTTTAATGAAGAAAACCAAATTAATTTCAGACATATGGTATTGCAATATGAGGATACTGTGGCTTCTAGAATTTCAATTTCTGAATTGTTATAAAATGGAAAAAACAAAAAAATTTAGATAGAGGTCATTAATGAGCTTCATTAAAGTTCTATGCTCCTCAAGGAAGACAAAAATTTAAAGACAGGCAGAACATTCACTCTGCTAAAAAGAGGGGGAAAAAAGGAAAAAAAAAAAAAGAGAGAGAAGATGCAAATAGAATCATCTAGCACCTTACCTTGATGCTTCAGAGACTGTCCGCCAATAAGCCGACAGAACTGACTGTAAGACAAAGTAAATGCTTTCCCTCTAAACTGTAATGTTACAGGCTTCTCTGGCTGAGCAACGCTCACTTGTGCTCCAGCTGTGGAAGCCATTGGGCCTAGTACTATCGTGCTGGCTGTTAAGAGATGACAAAAAATGTACTAGGTTTAAAAATAAGAATTTCTTCACTGTACACTGTGGGATTTGAATGCTTATCCCATGCATATCGTGCATATGGTGCACCATATTTCCAACAAAGGGCAATTTTACTCCAGATATAACTCTTAGGTTGCACTTAACTGCAAACAGACTAAGTCTCCCTCTACTACTGTGTGGTTTTAAACTACACATGAAGGGTTCTTCCCTTCAGTACCACTGGTAGAACTCTAAAAAGAAAAAAGGATTATTTCCTATTTACAGTTTGACTGGTATTTCATATGTGTACTCATTCAATTTGACAATGTACAAACTTTGCAAGAATAATTATGAGATATAATTTTCAGTCTCCATTCATACTTAACATTTCCCATTCACCCAAGCAACAACTTATACTTTACCCATCCGAAATCAATATGTAGAGAACTTAGAAAAGGCCTGAAAAAGTGTGTGCTTGAAATTCTGCACTACATCCCCAATCATCTGAAAACAGTCTGTTCCAAAGGACTGTATCATGTCAAAAAGACTAAGTTAATAATGACCTTTAATAGTGGCTCAGCAGAGACCCAGAGAACAGGACAGCGATGCCTAAATCTGCTCAGTCAGTTAAGACGGACACATGTGAGAAGCTGTCTCACATACCGCGGGTCTCACACACTGGGAGACCAACACAACTGCCAGGAAAATTTCCAGTGTCTGCACAACAGTATCATTCTGCCTATAAAAGACAGACAGATATATATAATAAGAAATTTTGTTTTGATTTTGTGAGCGAATTCCCCAAATTCAAGCAATATTTTAAAAAAAAGACAGCAAACCAGAAAGCAATGCTTTATTGTATGCACCACATACCTTTCCTACGATGACTTTCTGAAAACATGGCAAGGGGTTGTCGTTTTTGTATTTTCTCATAATGACCTGCCATAAGTGTTGTTGTGCCCACTGTCTGCTGCAACTGAGACCTTGAGAAGCCTCTAGTCCTACCTTCAGGTTTCTGTCCGTACTGCACTGGTGCAAATAACCTAAAAATTAACAAATTATCTTTCTATGCATAAAAAAAAAAACGTACTTGAGGAAGTTGTTAATCCCTTCTTCCCTATACAAAAATCAAGTTAAAAAGCAAACAGCTATTTTTAGCCAGTAATCTGAGCTGGAAGAGGTACCCAGCTGCAGAGCATACGGCAGGAGGGATTCTACTTCTGTCAACGCGCAGAGGAAACACAATATACTGTAAAATGCAAAGTACACCAAATGCTCTGAGGCCCCAGTCTTCTCTGAGAGATTATGTTGAGGGGTACATGACAGATCTCCTGTACTCCTTAATCATCTTTGGAGTCTGGAGACAGCAAGAAAACTTCCCAAAAGATGCTAATAAGGATCAAACCTCTTAATGGAGCAAAGTCTTAACTATGTCTAGGTGCAATATAAATACAAAAAGCAGTGGATCTCTACTTCCATGCATCTTCAGACAGTCTGGTTTTAAAAACATTCTGCAATTGTAAAAGCTGACTTTCCAAAAACTGTCTCATGTATACTACTTCAGGGGAACTGAACATTCTTTTTCTGCTTTACATAAATATTTTAGCTATTGCTTCCAATTCTTAAATTTCATTAACTGACAAAGCTCCCTTCTGGCAGAACTGCCTAATAGAACTAGCACAGGACATCCTTCTTGAATCTGTTACACAAGCTGTCTTGGGCTTCAGAAACCATACTCTGCTTTTATTAGATTAATCTATTGTAAAATGTTTAAGTCTACATTGCTCTGGTGTATTCTACAGCAGAATTATATTCACTCCAAGACTCAAAAATGAACCCTCCCAACTGTTCCTCAGAGAGAAGAGTCCATAGCAAAAACAAAAGGTCAAAATTTAACAGAACAGCTTTTTTTTTCTCCCCCCACCCCACCCCCCGGCTCCCCAAACCCTCCCCTAGATTTCTTTCAGTGCTTTGCAAGCACATCTTAGACTTAAAATTAGTTAGAAGGAGAACATTTAATTATACTGCTTAGGAAACTCTACTACAGAAGTCACTTCCACTGTTTGATCAAAAACACAACAGACTTCAACTTTATTGAGTTTGCCAGGAAAGATAACTGAGCCTTCATAAATGAAAAGAACTATTAAAGTGGTAAAAAGCAGTCTGCTTTCCCTCAGAAGACTGGCATACAGTCTTTAGCAGTGATCAGTTTGGAAACAAAAGATAGCAAGAAAAACAAATGCTTCTGAATGAACTCTCTCAGTCCTCACAAATATTAATAATTTTCACCTATTTCTTCAATCAATCACTGGAACACTGCATACCTGTTTGGTTTGATCTTCACTGGCACAAGTCTGGGTGACAAAGGAGAACAGTAGATGTCTTCAATAAGCTTCCTGGTCACCTTCCGTTTTGGCAGTATTTGTGCTTCGTAGCAAGTCATTTGGTTTTCCATCCCAATCACATCAAAGAGAGACCAGTCTGTGTGCTTAAGTTATAAAACAAACAAAGAAAACCACTACCCCAAAACCGACCTAAATAAATATTCTACTACTGTTCAGTTGCAGTAAAAAAAAAGAATAGTAGTAATAATACCATATTATCTGAGAATGATAGAATGATTAAGAAGCTCACAGCTGATGCCAGAATTAAACCAAAACGTGGAAGAGCCACGTCATGTGATTTTTGCAGGAGCAGCTGCCGTTACTTTAAAAGGTTTCAGCAACCTACACCATGAAAATAGAGCATTATGCTCATGTTACCAAGAGACAAAAACAGGACAGCACCCTCAAATTACAAGCTCTGCAGTTAATTCAATGCTTGTAAGTAAATAATTTGCATTTGTAGAACTGGCATTCCAGACATATTCATTCCCACCTTGATACAATAACCCTATTTCCTCCACAAGCCCCTGTCCTCCCACCCCAAAATGATTTTTCCAACAGGCTTAAAGAAGTCCAGGACACATAATGCTACTGTTTTAGCTTTGTCCAGTCTTTCTTAAGCCTCTAGTATTGCTGAAATCACTAAAAAAAAAAAAAAAAAACCAAACAAAAAAAAGGATAAAATCATTTGCAATATAACTTTAACAAACAGACTACAGTTAAAACTAAACTGTGTTATCTGATACAGCTTCTCATCTCCAGAGCTGTACACAGCTTAACTATGCCCTTACTATTCCTCAGGACAGGACAAGAATGGCACCTTTCCCTTGATTCCAAGACCCATCACTTTAGGTTAATTGGGAGCTTTAAGCAAAACCAGAAAACGTTGCAAAATAGTCTGACCTTCTTTGACAAAGACAGCAAATTCCCAGCATACCTACTAAATTCAGTACTACCATAAAGTCAATGGTTATTATTTATAGTCTTAGCAGTTGCTTCTAAAAATAAATGAATTAGCAATTCAGATTTTGAAATTTAATTGGAACCTGAATTATGTGTAAGAAATTTTATGTCCTAAGCCACCTGCTCTCCCAGTCAAATCAAGTCAAATGCAAGAGAATTACTTCCCTACTCACCTTCCAAAGATCCCATCCTAATGCATTCAGCACTAGAGAAGCAGTTGTAAACTCCAGTGTGTCTAATACAAAGGAAGAACGTGGAAGCCGGGGTCTTAGCAGACCAGGATGGTTGCACACCTTTAGCAGCTGCATCAGAACATGGAGGACACTGACAAAGTGCCCACTTCTAAGCCATTCTTGAGTTCTGTCATTTAAAATGAAAATATAATGTAAATTATCATTAAAAAGCAGTGCTTTTTAGGATCTTAGCTCTTTCTGCACACTCAAATTGTTTTTCTGAATAAATCTGATAACACCAAGTTATCAAACGTAGAAAAGTATGAGTTTAAAAATGCAGTTGTCCATTCCTCCAGTTTCTCTCACATTCATACAAACTTTTAATAATTTATAGAATATATTGTGATTTTAAAACCCACATTATCATAGGCCTGAATTTCTCAAATAGCCTTTTTATTTCAAATGAAAATGATGACGTTGGATAATATATGAAACACATATTGTCAATAATAAGTCCATTTTTTAAACGCCTGAATAAACACCACTTAAAATTATCAAATTCACTGGAAAATACTAAGTAGACATACTGGAAAAGCAAAGTAAAATATAACCTAGGATATTCAGTTCCTAAATAACTCAAGAACTAAATTTAGACAAAAACTGTGACACAGTCCATTGTCTAAGTTATAAATATAAAATACTGTGGTTTAGAATCATAGAATGGTTTAGGTTGGAAAGGACCTTGAAGATCATCCAGTTCCACCCCCCCCCTGCCATGGGTAGGGACACCTCCCACTAGACCAGGTTGCCCAAGGCCACGTCCAGCCTGGCCTTGAACACCTCCAGGGATGGGGCCTCTCTGGACAACCTGTTCCAGTGCCTTACCACCCTCAAAGTGAAAAATTTCTTCCTAATGTTTAATCTAAACCTGCCCTCTTCCAGTTTAACACCATTCCCCTTTGTCCTATCACTACATGCCCTAGATAAAAGTTTTGTCCCATAATCTGCAAATGCTCTTTATGCTTCTTTTCACCTTGTAAAAGAATTAGATACAAAAAACCCAAAACACAGAAAGAAAAAATAGCTGAATACAATTACCACTTAATGTAGAACATGATTAGCTTGTATAGCACTATGATTATGCCATGTGCTGTAATCTTCAGGTTTGCCCATGACTCACTTCAAAATAACATACTAGCAAACAAGCTCTCTTACTGTAACTGGAATGGTTCCTAACTTTAACGATGAACAAACAATTAAGAACTACTTAACAGATGTACCTTGGTTGAGACAAGATGTCTTTATACATCGACTTCTGCCGATTAGAAAGAGTACATGTCAGCAGATGCTCATATTTCCTTGGTAACTGCTTCTCAACGTGAATTTTGGACCTCCGTAAAATAAATGATTGCACTACCTAGAAGAATACAAAACAATAACTTCCTAATTGTATTTCCTCAGAGGAAGAGATACTAGTATTAAGACACTAGCCTCAAGGGAGACGTACTCTCTGCAGTCTCATTGCCACTCTCTGGTAATGATCTTCATTCCCCTCCACAGATGCTACCTTCATAAAATCCAGATAGGATTGGGAAATCCCTGGAATCAGGAAACAGGCAATGGCCCATAGATCTTTTAAGGCAGTAGGCAGAAGTGTATCCATCAAGAGTAAACGATGATGACTGTGAACAATGAAGATAACAAGTAAGATAAGATCTATTTCGTAACTTAAATTACATCACATCAAGAAAATTTTAAAAACCTGCAGTTATAAGAATGAAAGTTATTTCAGAAAGTAACTGATAGACAAAAGCAGAAAGAAAATTTTTAATGAATGCTCCAGACCTCCGGAGATTGAATATTGCATCCCAGTGCTTCTCTGTCAGATTATTACCATTCTGCCTCTCATCTAAAACTAGGTACCTCCATTGCACTTTCACGAATGCTTCATAGTCTTTAAAGAATTGCTTGCAGGAGGCAATATATACATTAAAGTTGCTGGGGTTGGTCCATTCCTGCAACATAAAAGCACATAAATCCTAAAGGGTTTTTTTATGGATTACCGAGCAAAGATTATTGTTTCCTCTTCTGGGATTAAAGTAGATTATCTTGCACTTTAACCCAGTGCAGTTCTTCAAAGCTTTGAAAATCCCAAAAGGGAAGAGAATGCTCAATTTAACTCTCTGGTTGTGATGTTTGAAACGTTACATAGAATATCTTTCACAGAAAATGTTTTTTTTAAGAAGATAAAAACTTCTTCCCAGAAAACACAGTAGACAAAGTCTCCTGGCCATCCAAAAACAACTGGCAATGAAAAGCCATCTTTTCTTACATGTTTTTAAATTGTTCCTTGCAGAGTTTGGACATGTTTCAGAATACCTATAACTTGTTTTTTCAGGTTATCAACAGTATTCATATTTAATGGATAAATTCTAATCTCTAAGATTCTTATGTGTCAATCTTTAGGTAAATTCTACCCGAAGAATCAAAATGGTTATGAACTTGATTGCAGAAGCAGTCAAATGTGTGAATTAACATCCTAATATTTGCTTTCAAAGGCAAATAAAAAATTAGAAACACAAGACAAAGTTAGAATTGCAAGAATTAAAGGAAAAGTAACAAAACTAAAGGAATAAAAATGCTCAAAGCTACAGCATTTTTAAAAATTTTCTTCTGCTCTGCTCAGGTCACAAGGCAAGAAAAAGTTCTTACATTATTTATATGGCCCATTCTACATTGGTAGCAAATCTAAGATTATATGAAGGACTCCAACAAGGAAAGAAATTGAAAAGTAACTGTAACAGACACATCATCCCAAAAGGAGGGATAAAAGTTGTATGCTGTAAAAGCATTAATGGAGAAACCCAAGAAGTTCTTTGTAACTATGAAGTTGAAAATAGAAAAATTAGAGGGGAAAAAAAAAAGGAAGCAGCATATTTTGCAAAGAAGTTTAGTGAAGGTTTGAAGCCTGAAAACATATACGTGGCTTCTAACCTCCAAAATACACACCAATCTTCCTGTTCCTTCTTTTGTGACATATCAATTTGTCATAGAAAAAATGGCTAAATTCAGCACATTTTCTTAATAAACTTCTGCGTATAGTAAGATGAGGTACAAGTCACTGGAGCACAGATGCAAGTTTCTCATACAGAGATTAGGCACTAGTCAAAAATGTCTGTGCAAAGGGATATCATGCTATTAAGTATGTACACCCAACTTAAAAAGGTGAGCTAGACACTGCTGGTCATCAAAGTAGATTTTATTGGTAAATATCAGACTCTGCTTATGAAACAGCATTCATGAAATGAAGAAATATCTTCATTCTTCCAGTATGCCACATAACAAAAGAGAAAAGAACCAGGCTGGGATATAACCATACTGAAATTTCTAACCACAATGGTATAAACGTGACTCAGGCTGTTATTTTCTGTGTAATTTTCTGTGTAATGCTTATTTTACCCAGTACAGATGAAATGATGTTACATAATACCTGTCTTTTTAAAAAAAGTTCTTGTGGGTTCCCAAGATACAGAAGAATTTTCAAAGCAGGACACCAGCATTTCAGTTCAATCTCCCATTTCAGCACATTAAAATGTTGTGAAACAACAAGAATAGGACCCCAGTTACCTATAGAGATAAAAGGTACAGCATGACTGGAAATGACTGCATACCACTTCAGAACTTACAAGAAAAGGCAAATGTGCATATATGAACAACATACACATGCACTAACAATGAAAGGAGTTGTGTCTCCTTTTTTATAAAATTTATTCCAGGTACATTTCTTTAAATTATACATCTTAAAAACAATTTTTTTTTTCTTACTGAAAACACATTCACTAACGAACTGCTAAATATACAGATTTATAAAATAAAAATCTACAATATTTCATACCTTCATTACATGCCAGGTGTGCAAGAAAAGCAACAACTTGCACTGTTTTTCCAAGTCCAGCTTCATCAGCCAGAATGCCATTGAGATTCATCTTATACAGCTTTGCCAACCACTCCAGTCCAGCCTTCTGATAATCTCTAAGAGTGCCACATAATAAGGACGGAGTATCACTTTTTACTACTGTTGTGATTTGAGGACTGCCTTTGGGTAACAATGCTTCTGCAGTAGCAGCAATCTCTGCTAAATCTGCCATGTATTTCTTTACAGTAGATGTGAGAAGATCTGGAAGTACAACTTTCTTCTGAAGGCTCTCTTTATTCAGAGAGTCTCTTATTTCTGCACAAAATAATAAAAATCATGGTGCTGCCATATCTGATGAGTAATTCATTAACAGATTCGATGCCACTTCCAGCTAATCTAGGGTCTAAAGAACACAAGAATTCTACACTATAAGAATACTGTAAGTTTGTCAAATGACTACATAAACAAGGGCAAAACTGCAGTGGGACACAGGTGCACACATGGTAGTTTTAGTGAATTCAGTCTCATGCATGGCCCCCAAGGGACATAAAACTAAACCCTAATACAAATAAGAGCTCAGAAACAGAAAGCCTTTACCGTGCATTTATCAAAACTTTAGGAAGCTACATGAAGTTAGCAAGCTAGAGAAAGGAGATACTTATGACTCAAAACTAAGACCAAAATACTAGCTCCTAAACCAGTATGCAAAAGAAAAAAAAGTCATGCAAAAAAAAAAAAATTCCTAGGTTCTTATTACCTTTTTTTGAGATGCTCTGTGAGTTTAATGCTTTCTTCCTCCTCTCTTCTAACTCTACTTGCAGTTTTAAATCTACCACCTAAAATGGAGAGAGTGGTGGGGGAAAGAGCAGAAGGAAATGCCAAACAGGAATGCACTTAGCTTCAAATACAGCTATGAATTACTTAACATTTCTTCAACAGTAAGACAGCCATCAGACATGGCTACAATACAGAGCAATCAAAGAAAAAAAAAAAGCTGACTGTGAGTAGAAGTCATCAGCATAATAAGTGAGAGCTACCCAAGAATAACTCACAACAAAACTTGAAGGTTCACAGTGAGCCAACTGTCCTGGCTAGGCTTAGTGAAGCACTCTCCTTCATGACATATAAGGCCTGAAATTATTTATGCAACCATAACATGAAGCTGTCTTCACCAACAAATATTCACTGCATGAGCTGAGCAAAGCTCAGTTGTAAGATTCTCGCTGTTATGGTCCAATAGGTTTTTATTCAGCATGTCTTTAGATATTTTTAAAATTTTTTTCCATTTACCTGTTTAATGGTGGACCAGAAATGTTCAATTTCTCTAGCAGTAAAAGCAGCAACAGCCCTCCGTTGTTTCTCTTCTCTTTTCTTGCATGTTTCCTTATGAAGCATCACATCCTCGTGATGACAAGCCACACTTAAAATAAGCTGAATAAAACCATAGAATTATTTTAAGTTTTTACTCTGTTCTATCTAAAAAGCCTATTTCTAAAGAAAGAAAAAAACTACAATCCCTTTAGGAGCACTGCTCAAACTTTACAAACATGGCAGAGAGGCAAACCAAAACTCACACATCCTCAGTGACCACATCCTAACCATGAAAATGCTGCCTATTCTTCCCCCCTTTTCGGGTTGAAAATATCAAATTCACATTACTCTCTTGGCAGTTATTATCTTCCATCTTCTTTCTTGAACAAAATCAGTTGCCATCCACTGCATTTCTTCCAAAAGATAATCATGGTGTGATTTGTGCCGGGGGGCCTCTTGGAGTTTGGGCAGACGTTTCAGAGACCATAAACCTTCTTTCCTCAGTGCTGTTATTCGCTGCAGAATTTCATTTTCCTTCAAATAAACATAATTAAACTTATGTTTCCTGCTGCACAACACAAAAACAAGACAGAAACACTGTGAAAAATGTTACATGAATAACAAACAGAAACGAATATTTAGTCCTTGGAAACATTCTACACTGTTTAAAGTTGCACTTTATTAAAAGATAATGAATAACACATCTTGTGCAGACTTATGTAAAGTCTCTGAAGGGCTTTGTGATGCAGCAGTATTATGTAAAATCAGCAGAGAAGTTGGGGATGCAGTGGTAGTCAGTCTTAAGAACTTTATTTTTTCCTCCTACCTCTAGATCTCATCAGAAGAGAAGGGCTGATTCAGTGAGAATTTTCACAGAATTTAAATGCTCTGCCAGATGGCAGATGGACAGAATTCTCTAAAAAGTTCATGCAAAAATACATTTAGTTTATGGCATTTTTATGAACACATGTAAGCAACCTGCAACCTCTGGCAAGTAAGCACAAGCAGCACAAATTTTCATTGTAATTCCTCCCCCCTTATTCTAAATATCCTGCGTGAAAAGTTAAAATCACTGATTCTGTTTAATTAAATCTCCTTCTAGGATTTCATTACAAGAACAAATTCTACTTCCCTAGAGGATCTGCATGATTCCTTCTCATTCGTTTTCTTTCTTCAACAAAAATCATATGGCATGTCTGCACCACTAATTAAAACCAAAAGAGAGATACAGCTATCTACAGAGCATTCTAAATTTAAATGAACACAAAGTTTTATTGTAAAGAAAGATTTATACACAGCTGTGCTATACAACAGCTATCTGAAGCAAATTATTAGTGCTTGGTAGAGTCTTTTGCAAAACCTACTGAAATTATTTGCTTCTTTCTCCCCAGGTTAGAGTAATAAATTCTGTCATCCAGTCTCAACACAAAACACAAAGGACAACACTGCCAGGACACAGCGAGAGGTTAGCATGCCATTCCCTCTTGCTGCACCTTGTAACTTACTTACCCGCAACCTTCCACACACGGCTGAAATTTATTTTGAAGCATGAAATTAATTTGATTCAATGAAAATGAAAATCCAGCACAAGAATATTTAAACTGAGAGTTGGGTAGACATTGCAAATGACATAAATGAACAGTTTGTCAGAGAAGTAAAATTTCAAGGGAAAGTAGAGGTAAAGTGCCAAAAATTAATCTTGTCCGGACTTTCTTAACGAGACAGATGTTACTGCTGTTTCTGAAGATACTCTCTTCCCAATATTCAGACAGACTATTTAATAGTGCAGAATAGACAACAACAGCAATTACAATACACAAAAAACCCCAGCCATTCAAAGCCACATACAATATAATATTCAGATCTGATACCTGTTGTTGCACAGGAACTGGAGTTGGGACCAAAATCACATGTTTCGTATCACAGCCTGCTGGCTGTACCTGCCGAAGAAAAGCTGGGTTCCTGCAAACTCGACAAGTTTGGTCCATTTTCTTGTTGGTTTTGCTCCTGGCGAATCTGTTGAGACACTTGAGGAACAGCAGGCATTCCACCTGCCAAGAAACTTTTAAAAATTGCAATTCCAGTAATTAAAATAGTGAAATATAAAAAAAAGAACCAAAGAAAGTGGCAAAAGAGACTGTTACAGGTTGGTCAAATCAACTTTACACCATACCACAACATAATTGCATACGTAAAAGCAAATCAAGCAGCATGCTAGTCTAGAATGTACTTATCCGCTCTTTAACCTGACAACACAAAGATCTTTTTAACAACATCCTACAGAGAGGTGACAGCTAGGCAACCAATCTCTATCAGGGTATCAAATGACCAAAAAGGAAAACATTCATGCAAGAACAGCAATTAAAAAAAAAAAAAAACACAAACCAAATTAGGCACAGATGGTACAAATTTAAGCCCAGTGCATGGAAAATGAGACGCGCAGTGCTCACTAAGATTTCTAAGATTTACTCCAGAGGGTTTTTAAATAGCATAATAATTGGTATTAGATATAATGTTACAATTACAGAAAATCTCATTAAAGAAATTATCTTTAATTACAAAGCTTAAAACTTAAATTTGATCATAAATACTTTACCATAAATTATTAATATATGTATTATATGTGCCAGCATTATTTTAAAGGTCGTGACTTTTTTTAAAATTGTTATCAAAACTAATTATGAATCTCCTGTGTGAAGTACTATTCTGGAACTAAAATAAAGTTAACCTAATAAAGTATCTTATTATCAATAAAGCAGTGCATTGGTCTACCACTTCCAAAGCTCTGTCCACATTTACCTTTGATTTCACTTTTACATTCTTTTTATTTTGCTATTAAATGGTTTTTACGGTCACAGAATTGCTTCCTTTTATATAGAGAGTTCATGTCAGCGATCACTGACCATTTAACTCAATTTAACCACTTGAATTCTTTGTCATTCCAGTAGATTTATCCAGTTACTTTATTTCTGGCAGTCATAGAATCATAGAATGGTTTGGGTTAGAAGGGACCTTAAAGGCCATTCAGTTCCAACCCCCCTGCCCTGGGCAGGGACACCTCCCACCAGCCCAGGTTGCTCCAAGCCCCGTCCAATCTGGCCTTGAACACCTCCAGGGATGGGGCAGACACAGCTGCTCTGGGCAACCTGGGCCAGGGGCTCATCACCCTCAGAGTGAAAAATTTCTTCCTGATGTCCAATCTAAATCTACTCTCTTCCAGTTTGACACCATTACCCCTCATCCTATCACTACAGTCAGACGCAGGGGATTCCCACAGCACATACCGAGTCTTGACTGGTTATGTTTGAAGACAACACAGGACAGTCAACAGGTGCTTTGGGCTTTCTCCAGCACAGGGACGTCTGTCCACCACCAACACGGCCGTCAGCGCGGGGACTGAGGGAGGCCGGTGCTCTCAGACACACACCGTCACGCGCCGGAGATGATGGATGCTGTGACAACACCACATACAATTCCCAAATCTCTCGTTTCATAAAGCACTGCCATTTGAGGGGCAGAATGATTTATCCTATGAGTCCATCTCGGCCACGTATGTCATTATTACAAACCCAAGCGGGGTTTAAATGCTTTAAATGCTGCGGTAACAGCCGCAGCACTGCTGGCCAGGCCGCGAAGAAGCTTTAGCGCAAAAATAAAGTTACCTGAAGGCACAAGGGCCGCGCACGGCCGCACCTGCTCTGCCGCAGGGCACCCCGCGGCGCCGGGCGGGCAG
Source organism: Vanellus vanellus (assembly GCF_965231255.1). Lineage (NCBI taxonomy): Eukaryota > Metazoa > Chordata > Aves > Charadriiformes > Charadriidae > Vanellus > Vanellus vanellus. The sequence continues at coordinate 10,069,756 of NC_138921.1, forward strand.
CGCTACTGCCGCTCTCCTGTCAGCGGCTTTCCCGCCGGCTGCAGCCCAGCGCCCGCCACCGCCGCACGGCCGCCGACTGACCCCCGCCCGCCCCGGAGGGGCCGCGGCTCCCGAGGTAGGAAGGAGGCCGTTTTACTTCACGCCCTCCGTCAGCCAGGAAAGAGAAAAACAGGCTCTAACGCCCGGCTCGGCAGCCCTGCCGCCGCCGCCCGACTACGCGGAACCAAGCGGGGGAGAGCCCTCCCTCAGCCGCCTCAGAGCGTCCGCGCGACCCCAGCCCCTCCGCCGCCCCCACCTCTCGGTGTCCCATTCCCCGCCCCCTGCCGGGCCCCACCACTGGGGTGCCCCATGGTCTTCCATTAATAGGACACCGGGGTGTCCCATTCCGCTGCCCCGCCACACGCCCGGGCCCCGCCGGGCCCCACGGGTGTCCCACTACCCCGCCCTGCCGTACGCCCGCTCCCGGCGGCGCAGCGCTCCGCGGGGCACAGGCACTGCGGCGCCCCCTGGCGGCTGCGGCGGCAGCCGCCCCTCGTCCCGCCCCCTGGCCAGCCGGCCCCGCCCCTCTAGGCGATACCATTCCCCGCTCACCGGGGGGTGGGGAGCGGGCGCACGCCCCCACCCGACGGTGCCACCCGCAAAGGGCGGGGGTGAGCGGCGAAGATCGGCGCATGCGCACAGCCCGTGTGGCTCCGGGCCAGGCCGCCCCCTGCACGGCGGTGTCGAGTCGAATTCGAGCGGCAGCGAAGAATCTTAATTTCCCTTAAAATCCAGCCCTTTTCCTCAGGAATCCGTCCGACGCGCCCGTTCTCGGCCTTCCCGAGCCTGCGGCCCTCCCCGCGGGCCTCGGCCCGCGACAGCGGCCTTCTGGACCGAGCACAGCGCTCCGTCTTTATTTTCTTCCCCGTAACACAGTGTTAAACCACCTCTGTATTTTATTTTTTACTCAGCTCCTGCACTGAAAACAGAGCTGAAATACCAGGTTAATAACCCCCATGAAATAAAACAGCACGCATACCAAGAAGTAAGAAATATCCTTTTTTATTATTATGTTTTCTCCAAAGGCTATAAATAGAAATTCTCGTTGATTGCAGCTGAGATACATGTCAGTTTGGGGGCCTTTATTATAAGCCAATAAAGGTGTTTTTCTCAGGTTGAAAGGGATAGAAAGACAGAGCTTTGGATAGAAGACTAATGCAGATTAGGTCAATAGTATGAACCAGCAAGGGACATAAATGAAAATCCAGGTAAGACTCCCTCTCCAGAACACTTCTTCACACTTGCTCTGATAAAGTGGAGCAAGGCCTTCATGATAAAATAAAAACCAGTAATTAAAATGCAGATGAAAAACAAGCAAATCCCTTTTTAAGGGACAGCTGTGCTCTGGCAGAAAAACCCTAATTCCAGAAGGAGCCATAAAATTTGAGGCTTTGGCCAGAAACCACTGAATGAAGGAGCAAAGAGTTGACTCTTCATATTCAATAACTACCATAAGGAAGTCTCCATATGGACCCAGCTAGGGAGGCATATCAAGCACATGTACTTGTACCCAAAGTCTTACAGAGTCTTGTTCCACCCCTTCCAAAAGCGTTCCACAGCGTTCCAGGAGGACAGGAAGGCTTCTACCTTTACTTTTTTTTTATTCTACCACCTCCATGGAGAGTTGGAAACAAGAACCAGAAGTCAAACCACAGCTGGGTAACGGAGAGCAAGAACTCCAGAGTATGCACGTCCCCAAAACACAGAAAATTAATATGAATTCCTAAAGGAAGACAGTCCTCAGACAGGTGCTTCCTGAATCATTGCACACATTCCTGCGTTCTGAGCAGCTTGATGGGAATGAAGAGTTCACACACACAAAGTGAAGGCAGACTTGATTAAAGCCCAGAGGAAGTCAGCACCATTCCTTTTCACACACACTAAACTCATTCAACTCCGAATCTAACAGATGGCTAGCAGATTTCCACTAAAACCAGAAATACTAAACCAGCAGCAACACATTTAGTGATCCACCACAGGCAACACTACAACGTTCATGACTCCACACTTTGAATCGCAGCCCTAACAATTAGTTTACGTCTTCTCCTCACATCTCAACTACAGGTCTGTGAAACGACACCTCAGGTAGAAGAGGCCCAACTACAAACGTAGCTGCGGATCTATACTCCTGAATCTGCCCAAGCACATGGGCAATACTGGGAGGATGACATCTCCCAAATACAAGGTCTCGCCTTGAAATGTATGGTTCAGTCCACATTCCAAAATTAAGACCTCTCACTGAGTGAGGAATCATTTCTTTTAGACTTGCAAAGCTTTAGAAAGCACAGAAGATTTGTTTCAATACCAAAAGAATTCACAGTAGTCAGCATGATAATGAGTTCCTAACCCATGCATGTTATTCCACAGGAAAGTCATGGATCACATGGAGAATAAAAGCTTAACGGTGTTTCTAGAGATCAGGTTCAGTAAAGGTGAAGAAAATAAAAAAAAAAAATAATCAAATGTTCATGGAGTCATAACTTCATAATAATACTACTACTAATAAGAGTATATTAAAATGATTTGCCCCATCTTTATGTAGAGATTATACATATTTAAAATACTATTTTCCAGGTGAACATATAATAAAAGCATTATTCAAATAGCAATGAAGATATCCTGCGTTACGAGATTCTTTTAGAAAGCTTCTTTCCTGTTACACTATTTTCAAGTATATCAGTCAGGTGAATCAGTCAGTGGTATAAAAAGCTTCTTTTACTTTTTCTACTGCGCTGCCTTCCCCACCCAGTTTCTCCTGGGCATCCGGTTCTTGTTCTGCAAGCACACAAACCCCTGCTTTACTGATTCTTGGATTTAAAAAGGCCACTTTTTTGTAGACAAAGGGAATTGCAAGCAGTAAGGGTCCCACGTCCAGCCACTTACTGGCTCAGTCGGAATCATCATCACAACCATCGCTGCCTTCGAGATCGCTGCTGTTCTGTAAAGTAAAATGGAAAATGGTTTGTCAGTATTTCATTTACATCTAGAGATCGTCCTAAATCAAAAACATGGACTTTAAACTTCTCCAAAGGTACGAGAAAATGGGGCTAGATCCCAACTTCAGGTCTTAGACCTATCTATTGTAACAAACTTCTGTTTGTAGCAAAAAAAAATTACACTCACCAGCAGAATAAATTTCTTCTCATTTCTATTTACAACTGCATGATGACAACCTGCAGTATGTGGGAAACTTAAAAAGTGGCATAATAGCATGAAATACTGATGTTTAAAATGAATGCAGGGGAAACAAGTGCTTTTTTCATGCAAGTCCCTCAAAAGCTGTTTGTTACATTGTCTAAAGTCAGATTTGAGAAGTAAGTTTGTTTGCTGTTATGCCCAAACTGTAGTAGAGATATGGAAGGGCTCACTAATACTTTTTAAAAATGAAGTCAGTTGTATTAGGCAAATATTACAAATTGTTAGCAACGTACAAGGAAACTGAAGTCTGAGTTCTTAACTGGGAGCCACTCCTTCGGGATTAAGTTAATATGGTGTGATAAATTTGGGGGGTTTATGTAATTTTTTGAAGCAAGTATTTTGACTGATATGACTGGCATCAAAGGATTTTATAAAGAAAGGCTAACATGACAATATGCCTGTAGTTACTCTTTTTTTTTTTTCCTCACCACCACTTGCTGAAAACATATAAACCTCCAATCCCATGAATTTAACATTGACAATTTAATATCCTACTACAAAATAAGTTCTGAGAGACTTAAGACAGTTGCCTTTGTAACAGCAAGCACAGCTCATTGAAGTGCAAACAGCCTGCAAAGTCTCAAAGGAGTCTGTCATATCATCCCTTATTTATCCTTCTCCAGACAGCTTGCGCTAACTACGATGCCAAAATTGCATTTGGTCGAGTTTATCTAAAGCAAGCAGAGCTGCCTCCTGCTAGCAATACATCAGTGATTTTGAACCTGACAGCAGTTAAGTCCTGTCAACATTATCATCAAGAACTCCGAGCCAGGTAAAAACTCTCTGCACCACACGGTCTCGTTGGGTCCCGTTTAACCAAACTAATGTGGCATTTGTCAAAACCTCCTGTCACAAACGTCCTCATACAGCATTATACTTCAGAAAAACAATTACCACTAGTACAAAAATAACCCTGAGACATTTCTGCTGTCTTGCTTGTGCTGTTCAATGAGGCTGTAAATTTTCCTTTATATGTTGAAATTCTTTCTCATACTCAAACAAAAAATGGCAGAGACGGGATTAAACCTAACATTCCTCAGAGCAGGATCATTATCTACACAAAATAAAGCTAATTTTAAGGACTCTACTAGGTGAAAAAAAGGTCATTATTTTCTTCTGAATTATACTACACAGAAGTTTTAGTCCTGCCCATCACTCATCGTTCAAGGATTTGTCAGCCCTCTGACCAAGAAAATCTGAACTACATACAGAACTTTAAGGTATCTTTACGTCATCAAGTCCAAGGCCCCACTCAAGCAGGGCTTGCTTCAAAGTCAGATCGGGGGATTGGTCCAATCAAGTGCTACTGTATTTTAAGTCACTCCAGTGTCAATTTAAAGAAATACTTTGCGAGTTTGACTCAGGATTCCTCATGTGGTTTCCAACCTACTTCTAGCACGCCCCAAACATCTTTCCACTCTTTTCTTGTGAGGCTATTCTGCATCTCAACCAGAAAAAAAAAATCTTTACCTTGAAATTTTCTTTTTGTTAAAAATGTTTTCTATGCCTTTATTTTATTGCAACTTACAGCTAACAGCAGTTCCTGTTGTCAGAAATCAGATTCCGCAATATCCCATTTTACTCAGTAGGAGTTGTTCTGATGACCCATTTTGAGCTCATGGCAGATTTACTTTAAAAAGCTGGTCCAAAATTCCCCCCCCCCGATTCCAAACCTTATCTAGTGAACAGGGCATTACACAAAATGAGAATTAGCCCAAAAATCAGAGAATACAAAAAGCCAGCAGGTATTTAAAGGGAAATTGTCAACCTGAAAACTAGTCTCTCAAACAGCTTCACAACAGCAAGGGCTGCTAACATGTTCACAATTTCTGTTGCCAGTTTATGATTCTGCAGATTGGCCTGTGCTTTAAAGCATTCTTTCCTCCCTCCCTCAACTGCCCCACGTAAACCCCTGCAAAAATAACAGGCTGTATAGTTCATTCCACTATCATCAAGTGGAAGACAGAAGAGATAAAACACATTTCATACTCCAGATGACTGTCATCTTTCATAGCATATTCATAGCAAACAAAAATGTTACTAAGGGGAGAGCCACTTCAACTTGACAGCTTCCATTTGATAAAATAACAGCTTCAATCGTTACCTTTGAATTTTTGTTGTTAGCTTGCATCCCAACAGCAGAAGAGTTGAAGTCATGAATGGAGAGGGTGTTTAGCCAGTTTGCCATGGATTTCTCCTCCCTTTCTGTGTTGATAATGGTAGGATAGATATGCTGCTCTTTGAAAACAGCAATCTTCTCCTCCTCCTCTGTCCACTCCAGTGGCTCATGCAGCCCGTCATTTCCAAAACGTCTGTTGTATTTTTCAAAGTGTACTCTTTCCAAGACCAGCCCAAGTCCCGGGGCTTTGGGGACATCTACTTTCTCCTCTCCCCAGCTACGCTCTATGATAGACTCGGCAGCATAACCTTTCACAATAGCTATCACCAGCCCAATCATCTTCCTTATTTGATGCATCATGAAACTCTGACCTTTCACTTTGATCACCGCAAATTCTATGTTTTCCCTCACAAACGGCTCTCCACAGTACATCTCCATGATGTACCGCTTGGCACTGGGGTCCTTGGGTCCCTTCTGAGATGTGAAGTTGTGGAAGTTGTGTGTTCCTTTATAGCACGCAAGCAGTTTATTCACTTTTTCAAGGGTCTCTTTGTCCAGTCGATAAACCTCTTCTTGCACGTCGTGGTCTTTATGGGCAAAGGCAAATGTTGGCAGCATGTAAGAGTAGGTTCTGGCATCACATTTGTTCTTGGAGTTGAATCCCCCAGTAACTCTCTTCAGACCTTGTTTTAAAAGCGACATTAGGTTTTTGAATCAGTAGGTTACAACCTGATTGTGATCTCATTCCTACCAACAAGAATTTTTTTAAATAAAATACAATCAAAAGACACATTTATTTTATAGGACCCTAATTTCAAACTAACAAACATATGGATTTTACATTAAAACTAAACGCTTATGAGTAAAATTATAATGGTAAGGGAGAGACCTTCTGCGGGAGAAAGCTCCTCTTAGAAGACATTTTCTCTGCCCATTCCAATATTCTTACCCAGAATTCTGATGTGAGAAGGAAGATGGTTATTGATCTTTTCTAAGATGTCATCTATTAGCCTGACCTTTAGCGACACAATCTGTCCAGCTGCAGACACACCCTATAAAAACCATAAAACACACAAACACATAATTATGTACCTTGGAAGCCCCGGGACAGCACTTGCAGAATTGAAATAGATGAAGAACAAATTTATTCCTTTTTCTCACTGGTCATTTCAGGCTGAAGCAAGGCAAAGGCAAGGCCACAGGCAGAAATCCAAGTCAGAGTACTCCTGGAAGACCTGCTGGTGCTGCACAGCCATACAGCACCTTAGCAATCTTAGATAGCAGAACATTGCACTCCCTTCCATGACATCTCACTGTGTTTGACTGCTATTAAGTAAAGCACCAACTGAAAAGAAATGACTTATATGTAAGATGAGCCATGAACTCCAGTTCAGACTTAGACCCCCACTGTGGCAGGCTTAAAAACAACCGAGAGGCAGCTAAACTCGCAAGCACCGCATCAACCAGGCAGCAACAATGAGGAGCAGCAGCAGGTTGGGAGGCTGAAGCAGATGAATATGACAGAAACACAAAGTTTAGGTACAAAGCACCAGCTTTACAGACACCATCTAATCAATATCCTGTGCTTTCTAAATATTTGCTTGTTCTTAAGTTTAGTAGTGGATGAAAGGTGAAGCTTCAAGCAACATTCACCGTGAATGGTATTTGCTGTTGGATCTCACTCGAGACAACGCTTTGCCAGTCAATCCCAGTAGCACTGGTGGGGGTACACCAGAGTTTCTGGGAGTACAGGCCCTAAGCAGCGTACCTTATCTGTTCGAGCACACCGCTGAAAAGACATTTTCTTCATATCTTCCCCATGGTTTTCTGGGATGCAGCCAGACTGAACAAGGGCAGACACTAAGTCATCTTCAATAGTCTTGAACTGTGAAGATCCCACATTTCTCTAACAGAAGACATATAGTAAAAATAAGAAAGAGAACAAATAGTAATAATCGGATAACTGAAGATGATAACTGAAAAATGTTAATTGAACATTGTTCCAAAATTCTTTAAGTCTTCCCCCTTCACAGCTCTAAAAGCACTGCCATTCTCTAAAACTAACTATACTTTACCAGAGTGTTAATAAAAAAATCTATATTCTGATTTAGCTTTTACTGTTATTGCAAGTAAGGGATCATTTCTAATTTCACTGTGCAATACTTCTATAATGGAGTTTTTTTACAATTCCTTCAACTGCATGAAAGAGCACCAATAAAACACTGTTCCAGTGCCTGCAAGTTAACAGCTGCCACTCCAAACGTAGCCTCCGCAAATTCTGCTGCTGGAAATTAGATTGGGTTCTTTGGCTCAGTTCACCTGAGCTGTCGTGTAACACAGACTATGATTTTCTCCAGTGACTTCTGCACTCCACTCACAGATGAATTCTAACAGAAATGCACAACTCCATTTGAGTGTAAGGCTTCAAAGCACATGCCCTCGACACACACCATTCAATTACGAGAGCAATAAAGCCGATATGCTTCTGGGCACATCCGTGTAAGTGCCTAAGGGTTACTGCTGTTGAACAAATCGACTTTGTTGCATAAGCATGAAAGACTCCCTTCCCTCTCTGTGTGCAGTCTTATCAATTATCCCGTGGAGCTTTGAAAGTGCGCCTCAGGAGCGTGCATGGAGCTTGCAGTACACGGAGAGGAGCAGCAGATGGAGCAACATCATTCTCTTGGTGACAAAAACCGTGTGCCACAAGACTGGTGCCGGGGCACTGCTCGGATGCTGGTGCTGTGACAAAGCAACATCCCTTTTCTTCCACGTGCAAACATGGAAGTCTTGCAACACTTTTCCTGTTTCTAAACTGCTAAAAACCATCCCGTTAGAGTGCATCAGCAAAAGAAGAATTTAAAATGTCTTCAAGTACAGATAATCTTTTTAGAAGTACAACAGACAGCAACATAGATGCAAATTTGTTTCATTCAAATACGCAGCTCAGTTCTCCGGAATCTGCATGCAGTGAGACAACTTGAGGTCTAACCTAAGAGAAATTTAGCCCCAGTGATTTGAAATGTACAGCTTCAGCCAGAAGCTGGTGCACTGGTCAGAAGGGCAGAGAGCACCACAGGTTTTGACAGAACTGCAGTGCCTGTGCTTTCAGTCTCCTCAAGAGCTTTGTCTGCAGCAATTTTTGAAAGATCTTCTGCTGAAGCTCTGTGCTAGAGGCAGACTCACTAGAATCACCAAACATGAGAGATGTACCACTGACTTTTTAAATGCAAGTTACTACCAACCCATTTGAATCCAGGCACGCACTGCTCCTGCCCCAGTTTTTCCAGCTGCAACTGCTTCCCGACTCTGTCGCCGTGACTACAGTTATAAACCTAACAGACTTCAAACAAAAAGCAGGCCACGTTGTTTTGCCAAACCACGTACTTGCATCCCATGGTAGCCTTTCCCCGAATACGCCATCAACAACACAATCTTCCTTTTGGGTGACTTTTTATTCTGATCCTCCGCATCTTCCTCATCCGCATCCCTCTTCAACCTTTTATTCTTATGTCCGTTTTCTTCTACCCTTTCAACCGCCTCGCTGCCGCTGTTCAGTCTCTTGGTCGGGCTGGGGACCGCTGCTCTCAAATCCTCAGCCATTGCGAGAACCTGCAAGGGACGGAACAGCAGACAGGACTCAGCCAGAAAAATGAGGCAGAAAGTGCCAGCCCCCCCCCCTCCCCCCCGCGGCAGCGGAGGGGGCAGCCGGGGCTGTGTAAGGAGCTGGAGGGGCGCCCACCCCCGCTCTCTCCGAGGCCGTGTCACCTCCCCCGGGGCTGCCCCCGCTCTCCAAGGAGAAGGGCCGCGGGGCCCGCGCAGCCCGGCCCGCGGCGAGACCGGCAGGCTGAGGAGGGGGCGAGCCGAGGCGGTTCCCCCCGCGGCCCACCCGCCCTCTCCCGCCTCCCCAGCGCCAGCGGCAGGGCCCGGCGGGTACGTACGCGGGGCAGCCGGCGCCAGGGCCCGCCGCACGCCGCGCTGCCCGCGGCGGAGAGGCCGCAACTCACAACCCTCAGTCCCCACCGCAGCCGCAGCATCGTCCCCGAGCGCGGGCCGCGACGGGCGGGCTCCGCCGGATAGGAGAGGCCCCGACCCCGCTCTCCCGCCACCACCGTGACTTACGCGGGCGCCGCAGAGCGACGCCACCGCGCGGATGCGGCGCGGGAGAGCCACGTGCGGCCCTACGGCGGCCGCGCAGGGACACGGCGGGCGAGGGGAGGGGTGGGGCCGGGCTGGAGGCGGAGGGGCGGGGCTGGAGGCGGAGGGGCGGGGCTGGAGGCGGAGGGGCGGGGCTGGAGGCGGAGGGGCGGGGCCGCACAGAGGCTCTCGGGATCCAGCACATGCGAAAAGCGTGTCAAGTGATTAAATCGCGAAAGAGCAGGGAAAAGGCAAACTAACAAAAACGTCGCTGCGGTACGTCTTAGCTGTGAAAGCAAACTGGTCCGTTTTCCCCTTACAGACCCCCCCTGGGGAAACCAGCACTGCCAGCAGCCCTGCAGCCACAGTGGGAGGAGATGCTGCGCATGACACACAGCGCCGTCGTTAAAAGCCCCCGGAGGGATGTAATGTTGGCCCCTGTCCCCCCCTACACGCAGCTTCTGCTTGTGCCAGTATCAAGCACAGGCCCCCATGGACCCATTTTCCTCCAGCAGTCGTTGTGCTTGTGTCTTCTGCAACAAGTTTTATCTGCAGGGATGCACCTAAGGGGAAAGCTGAGTACAACAGGCGCCCTTATCAGGCAACAGCATGTACCTCCCGAAAAGCCAAATGCACCTGGAAATTGTTTTGTTACGCTACGAGCTTCAGTGCTTTATAGGACGGAGCTACCCAAAGAGGACACGGATTCCCTGGCACACTGCGAGATTAGAGTAAGAGAGCTCCATGTAGTCATTCAGATGGAAAATGGAAGGGTTGACGTTTCCAAGCAGGCCAGATTATCAAACGCAGGCTTGTTATTTCTGCTAATAAGGGGAAGAAATGCAGCACGTCCTTTTTTGAACTGACACTTCTGAGTTATTTCAGTAGCGGCATGGGGTAAGGGGAAGATTTATCACACGGTCCCAGCTGTACTTTGTTTAGAGACGTGATAAAAGATGGCCTGTCACAGTGCAGCACTGCTGCCAGGGGAAACGGGAATACAAATTTCTTTATCACTTCCACCAGGGTGTCTGAATCTTTTTTTTTTTTTGTCTCATTTCCTTAGGAAGCGAGGCTTGTGCAATTGCGCTGCCCTGTCTGTCCACCACCATCGCTTCCTCCTCCCTCCCTGCTGTGATTGCTGAATTTGGCTCATTTCAGCTAAAATTGAGAAAGGGAAGAAGGCCTCAGCCCATATGGAAGAACAATGGTGGGGCAGGAGAAAGACTTACATGGATATCCCCAGGAGGGAAACAGCTTCGGCATCCCAGACCCTCACCCATTCCAGGAGCAGCAAAGGAGCTTCAAAAGAGGCAGCACAAGCTTTGCTCTCAACCTGCCACGACACGTGCTGCCTCCTTATTTCAAATTTATCTATTTTATCTTTAAACAGATAGCTACCAAAGGCATGGAGAAATTAAAGTGACTTGCCAGAGCTGCCGCTGTCGATCAGTTCTGTGGGAGCCGGCACCGGGAAGGGAGACCCCCGACCCTCAGGGATGTGCATCTCGAGTGACAAGGCAGCAGAGACACGGCTGGAGTCCCCGGCGTGGAGCAGAAGGTCCCATGGCAGATCGCCGCGTGGGGTTTGCCAAGCCAGCGCGCTTGCTTGGAGTAGATTTGGAATGCACAGCCAGCACCCAGCATCCTCAGGAATTAAGTTAACAAGGGCTTTCATTCCTCTCACACGTGTACCCAGGATTAAATTGGAACCGATGCAAACAATCCGCCAAGTTCCCTGCTGTTTATGTCAGGAGCAGAACGCATCAAACCTGTTTAATAGGACTGATAAACTTAAAGTACATTGACTGGTACATCCGCTTTGCCTTAAGTGAGAGTGCTGCCATCAGGGTTACTCAGCAGTGAAATCAGCCTCGTAAAAGCTTTCTAGGTACCAGTGCAGCTGGGGACTCGGGGCCGATGACACCTTGGTCAAACAGCTAGCCAGTGCGGGGAGCAAAATAGCTGCAGGACCGGGGGCCGAGCATCGTCGTGTTTTGAGGCACAGTAATTTCAGTTTCATGACGGCATCAGTATCGATCCTCACTCAACATTGGTTTATCGGAGTGCTCACAGGGGCAGTTCCTGGCTGGATTTCTCCCTCCTTTCCTCCCTCCCAGGGCCACCCTGCTCCCCAGGTCCCGTGGCCGGAGCGGGGCTGGGACCATCTGGCGGTAGCCTGCAGGCAGGGGGCTCTGGGGCCGCATTCTCCTCCCCAGAGCTCCCTGCCAGGGGACACGCAGCTACAGCCCCTGGCTGGGGACCTGCTCCTTCCGCCCGGGGGACACATGGGTCTGTCCCCTCCGGCTGGCAGAGCGGGCCACACACGATGCTCAGCCCTCCCGGAGCTGCCTGTTCCTCTTTCTCTGGCAACATGACCCCAGCAACTTTCTCATCTTCCTCCACAAAGACTGCTTTGAGAACTCACATATTTGTTTCAAGAGGATTTGCTTTAAATTTTCAGAGAAGTATAGTTTCTTTTAAATCAATAAAAAAAAAGCTCTGAAGGAACATTGTGCCTTGAAGGACATTGTCTTCAAACTGCTTTCTATTAAAGGGAAGAAAAAAACCCCTGCTGAACTGATCGCTCGTGAGTTTAAGGGCTGGGTGGGGAGTGCGGTGTACCACCCGCCTCCCGCAGAGGATGAAAACCCACAGCCCTCCCGTCCCTGGAAGGAGTCGGGGCTGAGGGTTAGTGCGTACCCGGGGACTCACAGTGGAAAGATCATCATTGCAGTGCTGGGAATGCAAACCCAAAGCAAGTTTGGGGAGAAAACGTTTTCTCATTTGGGCAAACATTCTTTGCTGCACGGCACTAGAAGTTCAGGAGATGTCAAAAGGTGTAGTTAAAAGCTCTTTACCTCCATGTCGGGACCTGGAGACGTGCCGTGCTGCCAGGGACGAGGAGTACCTTGGTCTGCAGCTCCCCAGCAGTTGTGCATCAGGGTGCTAGTGGGAACCAGAAGAATACCAGAGAAAAGCACTGGAAACTCTTCCAGCTGTGGGGAATATTCCCTTTTGAGAGCAAGTGAAGTGTTCTCCCTCCACCAGGTGCTCCTGCTGTAACACAGACCAGCAGGTTCTCACTTGGAAGTGACTCAACTGCCTAAAACGAGATCTGAACTGGGAGAAGCTCAGCAACAATTCACTTGTGTCTCAAGATTTCCCGCAGCAGGAACCCTAGCAGACTTGTAATTCCCTGCCGCGGTCTGTTAATGGTCCCTCTGCCCACGTAAGCGAATACTCGGGCGCAGCAGGCGCTGGGAAGGAGCCGAAGCCACAAACCCCATGTGCCGTCGGTCTGCAGCGCATTGCCTCGCGCGCTGCAGGCTCAGGAATGACTTTCTGGGAGCTGACTCTTCTTGCCACCAGCGCTTTGGATCCGGGGCCGTATTGTGGAGCCGGCCAGGCGTGTGTAACAGCCCGAGAGGTGGCTGGGTCCAGCTCCCAGGGACCTCAAACTGCAGCATCTGGGGCCCCGCGGGGGCTCATAAAGGACAACTGCGAACATTCGGAAACACAGGTACCCTCTGTCCACAGTAAGGGAGGAAACCTGTGTTTGACATGATTTGCTTAAGCTCGTTCTTAGAAATACATTATTTAACATGCTTTCTGAAAGCATTCAAATCCCCTGCCAGGTTTCAGCTCCCAGGAGGGGGGGTGGTTTCGACTCTATTGTCCCTAAAAATGCCATTTTTAGAACAGAAACGTCCCAGGGAAGTTTGCATCCCCGCGCTACGTGCCATTCCTCATCCAGGCAACAGCACCCATCATCAGCGCTACATTTATGGTAATAAATTTAAGTAAATCCAACCGCTAGGATTTGTCTGGAGAGCATTATCTCCCGCCCTGCAGAGCTCGGGCAGCGCGTTGCCTCCCTGCCAGGCAGCCCTTCCCCTCCTTCACCAAAACCCCTCCAGCCGACCACTCGCTCCGCGCAGCTGAGCGAGGCCATCGGCCAGCACACAGTGGCCACCACATGGCACTGCGGGAGGATACGATGTCAAACACTGCAGAGCTAAAATACGCTGCGGAGGAGTTAACTCCTGGTGAAATAAAGGTGTAACAGAGCTGGTAACTGGAAGGGGAATGGCTGATCTTTGTATCGCCTCAGTTCAACATACACCCACCCGTTCCTACTTCCTTGATGTCACTAAGCCACCTCTGATCTTTCAGAGTTGAATGAGCACGTTTTCGCTGACGTACTTACCAACAACTAAATATAAAAAGTGGGAACGAAGCCAAACGCCCTGCAAGGATCGCTCGGGTTTGTTTTCTCCTGGAGTCAACAGCAGCATAACCTCACAGTCAGCATCGAGGAAGTTGTGCAATTTTCAGCTGTTTGGGCCCCACACTTTAGTGCTTTTAGAAGAGACTGTTTATTTCTGTTGTTTAAGGCTTCCCGGCTACCACCTTCCCCCTTCGCCCTGCTGCCTGCGAGGGTCCCATGGATTAAGCAGACTATTCTCTGCCCACATGGGAACATGACACACAGGGCTCCGTCTTTCACTTGGCTACAGTTTTTCCACCTGAACCTTTAAACCTCTTCACAGGCAGCTTCAAAAGAAACCCCCTCCCTTACCCTCAGCATCAGAAACGTGTGTGTATATATGTATTCTTTACCACAATCCCATACCACAGGGAACAAACACAAGGTTTTCCCACAAAAGGGGGCTTTACATGTAAAAAAACAAACAAACAAACAAACAAACAAGAAAACCCCCACAAAACCCACCAAATCCCCAAAACCCCAAGATCCAAGTGCGCTGAGCTGCCAGGCTTTAAGCACCACCAGCATTTATATTTACTGAGAGCTGCCGTAGGCTCTTGCCCAGGATGTACCACCACGTTTTCACCCCACTGAAGCGCAGCCTCTCAGAGCTGTCCCCAACAGTGGCGCCGCCGCGGCGTGGGGCAAAGGAACCGGCTCTCCCTGCGCCAGCGTGAAGCACGCCTGAGTAGAGCCAGGCTCCGGGTTCTCACGGAGCAAACACGTGGTGTCCCAATTCCCTGTGCTGGGAAAGGCAGGGGCAGGAAACAGAAGTTATAAATAGGGCTCAGCAAAAAAAAAAAAAAACCCAACAATTCCAGCTCAGTAAATGAAGATTTTGAAATAAGGTCTTTTCTTACAGAAGCACAATACAGTCCAGTGACTGCATGGGGTGATGCTGAGTCACACTGGAGCCAGCGGGCAGGACTCTCCCCAGGGATGTTCTCGGCCAACAATAACATGCATGCTCCAGCAAGCGGAGTTTTGGGAAATATTTGCTGGAATTACGGTATTCGGCTCCTGAAAGTTTACACCTCTGTTGCTAGAGTTTCTGTAAGAGTGGAAGGACTGGACTAATTTATTCAGGACCGCTCACGTCCCAGATGCGGAGCTCAGCTTTTCGTCCTAGACTATTCTGATTGAGACAGAGCAGGGACAACAACTACCCGTCTCGCACCCAAAGTCAGGACCAACGCTCATAGCATACTCGTCGTACTTTTCGCCACGTGCAGTGGTGTTTTGCATAGCTAGGTGGGCAAGAGAGAGCAAAGCCACGTGCCATTCTGTTCAAACAACAAACTGCAATGACTACAAAGACGTACTCCGAGTCCTCACCCCTCCGTACAGCCCGCAGACACCCCTGCTCCCGCGTGCCTCGCACCGGAGCGCCGAGTAACAAATAGCTCCGACAGGATGATCTTGGAACACTGGAAGATGGGTGAAATTGAAGCATCTAATAGAGGGGAAGGGGTCTGCTATCAACTCCTGACCGTTTCCAACTGCAGCAGGAAGAGAGCGCAGCCAGGTAACGGAGAGATGAACTAGCGACGACAGCTCCCACCCGGAAACTGGCTTTAACTTTTCCAAATTCAAAGGCTCCGTGCGTGGTTTTAGGCAACATAGCCAGGTTTGTCCCCAGCTTCACCCTCTGTGAAAAGGGGGCAACGGTACTTTTCCACCTGAAAGTCAAAGCTGGTAGAACCAAACGCATTAAATACCTTACTCGGATACTGCACTAACTGGAACAATAAAGGACTGAAAACAGGCCACTAACAATTTCAAATCAATTTTATTTTCTTAAATTGGTGTTGTACAATTTAAAGCCAAAAAAAAGTCACACAAAACAAATAAAAAAAATGTTGACAAAGTATCAAGCATTACCTTATAAAGAACATCATCATACGCTCTCACAAACCTGAAGATACATGTTTATTAGACTGAGGTTTCTTGAAATCTATTAAAGACGCTACACACAAACGCTGCGACAGTAACAAAGCCATGACAATAGCAGGTGGCCTACACTAGCAACTTCAACAATGGTTGGGGGTTGGTTTTTGGGGTGTTTTCTTTTTTTTTTTTTTTTTTTTGCATACCTTATTGTCTACAAAGCAATAAATATGTTTCACCAAAAAAGTTGGTTTCACACTACATGCAGTTAGATAAAAAAAGAAAGTGATGGCAAAATAAATCACCTGTCTGATTTTTCTTTTTTTTTTCCCCCCCCATTTTTGGGAGGGGTTTTTGTGTGTTTTTTGTGTGGTTTTTTTTTTTTTTTTTTTTTTCATTCAAGCACAGTGGCTAAGTTTCAAGTATTGAGAGAAAACATATATATACACGTTTGTGTTTGTGTGTGTATCTATATACATACACACACATACCCTTGTATGTATATACACAAACACATACATATATATCAGTTGTAGGTCTGTAAACCACAAATTTTTTGGAGCAATATATACTTGTGTACATTGAATGTGGACAATTTTGGTACATTCAAGTAATTAAGTACAGCTGGAAGGTTAGCGCTGAGCTCGCCGCGCACGGGGACGGTGACACCTGCAGCAGACGTGGGTGCCAGGCGGTGGCTGCGGGTGCTGACCCAGGGGTGCCGGGAGGGTGCGGGGCGCGTAGCGGTGTCCGTACTGCGGAGTCCGTCCTGGCGTAGTGCTTTGCTGCTGCCTCCCGCTGCGCCGCTCCCACCCACAGCGTAGCCCTTTGCACAACGGGTACAATCCTTCCGGAAGCAGTCTGGGTCTTCTCAGCATTTCTGGCCACAGGCTGGGGGGGTTGGTTGGATGTTTTCTTGTTTGTTGTCTTTTTTTGTTTTGTTTTGGATTTATTTTATTCTTTTTTTTCCCAGGCACAAGCACAAATGGCCACAAAAGCAGCAGGCTGTGAACGTATGATGTAACAGCGGCCCAATACCGAAGCATTTGTGAAAGCTACACTTAACCTTCCCTGGTTGGGGCAATTGGAAATCTTTTTAAATTTGTGTATTGGCATTTCTGCTCTGCGATCAGAAACACTCATGTTGCCAAAGATGATGCCAGCTCCAAAGTCAATTAAGTTGCTCCTGAAACCCTTGTAAAGTATCACACTGAACATGCCAATGTTGAGAGAAAAAAAAGCAATGAGGACTTAACCACCGTGTGCAAAATATTTTTAGATCCCCAAAAACAAAGCCTGAGGTTTCGAGTTGCTTTCAAAGATACTTTTCTGCCCAGCGCTAACAGAATACTGCCATGACTCTGATAAATTAAGACACACACGCGTGCACGCAGACAGACGGAAAGGCAGCCAGCTATCCTCTCACGCACATGCTCACCGCATCCGAAGCCTCAACCAGAACTCCAGCCACTCGCACCCTCAGTCTCATTTGGCTACAGAGTCTCCTTAAAAGAAATGCTGAACATAAAACTGAACACTACAAGATTTCTTTATAAAAAAAAAAAAAAAAATGAAGCAGCAAATAAAACGTCTTAAAAAAAATGCGTTTCCAACTGTAAGTGTGTAGGATCTTAACGCCTGTTCTCGAGCTCTTAAAAAGTACGGAGCTTTGTACTGACTGTCCTTAAAAGAACATTTAAATAAAAAACAAAACCAAAACACATCTTGGTACTGCCAGTCAGCTTTGCCTGGTGTGGAGGAGGAGCAGCACAGACTCCGCAGTGCTTTTTGCCTCGCACTCACAAGATACAGTACAGTTAAATACATACAGTTACACACAAACCATATATATATATCAATATATATTCACCCTTAGGAATACATATTAATATACGCACACACGTAGTGCAATAAAACAACCAGGAAGCAAGGAAAGGAATAAAAAGAACAGCATTCCTAACAGTCGTGATGTTCCTGGGTTGTCGTGTGATGCAAAGTCAACTTCTCAAAGTTCCCATAGTGTGTAAAGTGCTCCTTTGATTCACAAAGCTAGTGTTTGCAGTTCGGGGGGCGGGGAGAGGGGTCACCGAGCCAACAGCCGAGAGCAGGACAGCGCTGGGGCTTCCTCCTGGGAGATATGTACTGACAGGCCGGGCTCAACAGCCGGCAGCCCCTCACGTTGATCCCGCTGAGCTCGGGGACCCAGGGAGGAACGGATTGGTTTTGGCTTCTTACAAACACAGGAGCATCACGCCCTCCGTCGTCCTCCTGTTTCCTGCGCAGAGTCTCATTCCCCGTGTCGTTGGCCCATGCAGGCGGAGAGGCAGCCCACACACGGCCACGGGAGATGCAAACTCCCCCAGCAGCGGCGTGTCCTCTGCTCACCTGGGAAGTCTGCAGAGGTGGGAGCCACTTCAGCAACGCTCCGGCAAAAGGGAGAGGACTCCCTCCTCTCTGCCATTCAGTAAGCCCTCCAGGCACAGACACGGAGGAGAAGGGAGAAAGGAGAGGAGCCTCAGGTTGCTGGGAAGCTTGGAGATGCCTGGCTGTCAGCCGGGGTAGGGGAAAGTACACAAACTGGCCTTGATTTTTTGAATGACACCCTCCAAGGTGAACTGCAGCCAGCAGTTTCAGCACATCCATTGCCTGCAACGGACACAGCACTGGAATACCCTGTCCTTAAGCAAGAGGGGCAGGCAGCAGTCTTATCCTTCAAAGTGCTGGGAAGAAGTGGACTTCTATCCTTCATCCTCTCTGCCAACGAGGGAAACCTTTCCACATCGGCTACGTCTTTGCCCGGGCCTTCGGGCAGGGAAGTGTTTGTGCTTGCTGCAGTCACACATCCCCGCAAAGGAATCCGACTCTGTGGAACAACTTCCCAAAACGTCAAAATACAAAACATCGAGCAGTTCATCCTCCAGGTCTCCTGCTGCCGACATCATTTCCCACCACAGCAGCAGGCCGTTGGAAACAAAGTGATCGGCTGGGGCGAGGTGCATGAAGAACACCACCACTGAAATCAGGCGCAGAACCCCGACAGCAGAGCTGACAGCCTGCGCTCGATGCACAGTTTACCTGGGAGAGAGAGAGACAACAAAAGAAATCAACTTCTCATTTTCCTGGCAATATAAAGACGAACAAAACAGAGAGATTAAGGGGGGGAAAAAAAAGGCAGAACTTCAGCAAATCTAAGCAGCCCTTCAAGAATCATTACCACATACCGATGTAGACTAGGTGAGGACCTGACTGCAAACACCGTGCAGGGAAGGGACAGGTCAAGGGGCTGAATAATTGAAAATCCAACAACGAAAGGCAGGAGGCAGCGGTTCTGACAGAGGTACTAATACGTTATAAAGAACCACCGTCTGCCAGGACAGTTTATTCCCTTTTAGTTACGGGAGAGGCTTTTGCCAGCAGGTAAGATGGCTTGTGGTCTCCAGTGCCATTTGTCATGGCTTCCAACCGAGAGACTGAGCCCAGCCCAGCACGGGCAGTCCCGATTCTCACTGTCTGAGCCCAAGACTCTCTCAAAAGCTAAATGTTTGGCGAAATTAATTCCTCTCACAGGAAGACTTGCTGTATTTCTAGATTCATCATTTTTACTTTTCAGAAATAAGTAATCATATACCTAAGATGTAAAATGAAATGCATACCCACTACAGCCTACCAGAGAACAGCCCCATCAGGAAGCTGGAACATAGGGTAAAACAGAGAATACCAGGTTATCAACTGGGAAAAGAAATCTATTAGATGCATTAACTGTGTCTCTGGACAAAATATGCGATTTAGGTTTGGTAAGAAACAGTACAATAGAAACTGCTTAGTATTCCCTACTCACTTAGTACCACACACCACCTGCCAATCTCCCTTTGCTCTCCTTCAGCGAGCCTCACATCAACTGTGAAAGTTGGTGATAATTAACTGACTGATTGCCTGTGAGCCAGAAATCTCTTCTCTCATTACCTACCCAAGCGCTCTGCCTACACAGACGACTAGAGCAGCCTGGCAGCACTCTGGACACCGGCCCCAGAAAGGCATTTGGTAGCCAGCAGAGGGGAGAGGCAGGGTTTGCCCTTCGGCCGTACCCACGCCATCAGGGACCGCTGCGGCTGGGCTGCTTTAGCTGTGGTGGAGCAGAGCCGAGGCCGAGACAAGCTGCTCTAGCAGACAACGGCCAGCCCCCATCCCTCCGCCCACCTCCTGTAGAGAGAGACGGCAGAGGTGATTAAACCCCAGCCGTAAGGGCAGGGAAAGCGCGCTCAGAGCAAGTGAGGTCTCTCCCTTCCACTCCACACGCATTAGCTGCGGAGCTGGCAGCAGCTGAGAGTAACACCCCTCACGACAAAGGGAGAGCGCGAGAGAGGTGACAGCTCGGAGCAGCAGACAGAGGGGTCCATCTGTCCCTGGGAGAGGATGCCAAGCGATAGCAAGTAGGTAAGAGTTCAGCTTTCACTGCTGCAGCAAGCGGCTGCTGATGAGAAAAATACTTGTCTGCTCTCTGCTCAGCCAGGCCCGGGGCTGGGGAACCAGGCAGGTGAGCAGTCCTGTTTCAGAAGATGTGTTGGAAGGAGCTCTCGCTGTGCTGATGGGTCATCTCTGCCCGAGAGCTGCTGCAGTTTCACGTTCCCAAGTGCTCTGTGCGATCAGAGGGATGGTGTCGGCTGGAAAGCAAACCCAGGCCCCTGCTGCTGCTGCCAAACCACTTCCTTCAGCAAGTTCTTTCACACATCAAAAGCTCCAACAAAGCGCTGGCAATCACTCCGCATGGAAAGCTCTCAAAATCCGGCTTAGAACAGGGACCTGCATTTCTAACAGTTTTCCCGCTGGGAAAGCGAGAGGCCAGGCTGCGAGGAGCTACAATAAGCCAAGAGATCTCTGCTATGTCCACCAAGATGTAGCCAAAGGAAAAAAGGATGCCGGGTACTCAAATTTCTGATCCATGCAGCTAGAAAAACACATGGTCTAGTGTGAGAAAGAAGTCACTGAACACTCACATTTACTGATGTTTTCTATGTCCCCCTGTTCAGTGATGATGTTCAGGAGCCCCTCCATCAGCAGCAGAGCCTTGTGGTACCTCTGTGCGCAGTCCTCTCTGTGGTGGAACATCTCATCAAGGGCTGCAGACTGCACCTGCAGGCAACAACCCCGCATCAAGAGGTTACTCCCAGACCAGACCTGGCCTTCCCAGCATTGCCCTTCAGCTGCACGAACACCTCCCTCGCCAGCCTCCAGAGGCTGCACACAGCATCACGAGTAAAACCGTCTGCTAAGGCCACCAGCAGGAACCGTCACTGCCCGACACCGGCTATGTGCTAACCCTGCTCCCAGGCACCGTACGGTTATTACCATCTGCACAGCATAGCTGAAGATGAGCTTCTCTGCAGTGATGCTGTTGATCCGATCCATGAGTTTCTGTTTGTCCAAAAAGAACCTCTGGAGTCTCATGTTGAGGCAGTGGCAGGATGATACACTGGATTTATAAAGCTCATTCAGCTTCTTCACAACTAGAGTAAAGGAAAGAAATGCTTTAGGCACTACTTCCAGTTCTCCCTGTGCCTCCCGATCTCCATGCACAGGGCCCCAAATGAGTAACTTCAAGACAACAGGGTTACATTAAAGCCAAAAGAAAAACGGGCAGGGAAGTACTTGCACCAGCAGGGTCTTTTTCCTGTCCTCTGTCACCTTCTCCAGGTGTAAGCCTGCACATGGCAACACCTACACATATGCCTGGTTCCCCTGAGGCCAGGTCTACTTTTGTTTCCTTCAGCTGCCACAAGGCAGAGAGCACTATGCACCGTGAAAGATGTCTCACACACCACCAGAAGCAACAGACGTGCCAGATAGAAAGCTTCTGCTACTTGATGGGTGATGACGTGCAGTGAAGAAGTACGTGACTTGCCTGTGGTAGCTGTTGGAGATGAGTGCGGATGAGCAGCACTGACTAAGCAAGAGAATCTCCCTTCTGGGACTCTGCTGTCCCAGAAAGAAAAGACACTGATGCCTGCAAAAGGCCACCTCTTCTCCTGAACCACAGCAGCTAGGACAGGAAGGTTACGGGGCAGAGAATCAGGAATCAAATATGATTCTGAGGGATTAAATAACAATCCCAAAGAGCGAGTAGTGCCACAGGCTTGAGTCTCCCTAGCTGCATGGCACGATCTCCACAATGCACTGAACACAAACTCCCACCAACATCTCATGAGTATTAACTGCTACGTGCACATAGCAGAGAATACCCACACTGCAGGATTTGCTCCTGGGGGAGGCAAATTAACCCGTACCACAAATCAGCCTCTCTCAGCTACAACGCAGAGGGGCAACCTCACATGGCAGCCAAGCCTTGTCACCAAATCTGGCCTTCCCAGGCAGAGACAAGAGCAGAGAAGAGACTGCCTCCAGGAGGGAAGGCTGCTGCCAACTCTTCGTCAGAGAAAAGGACCGAGGTACAAAACCGTGATCCTGTCAGGGTCAGACTGTCAAATCACCCTTGCTCAGAAGGAATTTGAGAGGGAGTGGGAACCCCAAAGCTCGTGGGCGACATCAGGGGGGCAAAACAAAAAACTCCATGAGAAGAGTTGAGAGAGACTATTTAAAAACTGAAGCAACACATAAATACAGCAGTATCGTCCTCCATGGAATTCAATCAGAGCTCTGAGCTATGCCAGAGCTCTGGCTGTGGGTAGGGACCCTGCCTGGCACACACTGCCCAAGGACACTCCAGGGCAGTCTCTTGTCATGTTTCCCTGCTTTTTCCATATACATGGGACAGAAGTACTGTTAAAACCCTCGTGTCCTCACTATGCCCTGAAAAACCTCAAGGGAACAGTACTTTGTGGGGAAAGAAACAAGAAAAAGACAGCTTTGCCCAATTCCCACACGCTGAAGGACAAATCACACTCCAAATCTAGAAGTTGCAATCTGCTCTGAAGAGGAATAATGTATTTGGGTTATGACAACCTTCCTGTTAGCCTGGACATGTGGAAGACGTGTAGCCAAACCCGTGCACCTTGCTCCATACTGCCTGCTACACCGTACATGCGCTTATTGTATTTAACTTCTATTTTTTTACACCCCACCCCAAGGCAGCACAAGTACTTCCAAAGACTAAGCTCTTGGGAAAGGCAGCTGATGGGTCAAGCACTTCAAAAAGCTCCCTCAGTAACATTACAATGGGAGTTTTAAAATTATTTTTTCTAACCACTGAATCACAGCCAGCTCACATCACAAACCAGCCAGTCAGATGCAAATGTGAGGCTGTAACACCAGCAATGAAGTGACTCTGGCATTACCAGTATTTTACTTCCCGTGTTTTTGTTTCACTTGAAAAATCATCACTGCCAAGACAGGTCTCCTTTTGCCAAGTAAGCACTTCCCAGGACATGCACTGTATAATTAAGTTGGACTTACATCAAGTACAAATAAGCACCTGAGATAGAGATGTAGAAGGAATCAGATAAGATACATTCCCCTCTCACTAATTAGCGCTGAAGATTCTCACAGGGGCACGAGCAGGAGTTTTGAGACCTAAAGTCAACGTGAGGAGGGGAACATTCCCCTCAGTGCGAGTGAAAAAGACCCGGCTGTGCAAGGGGACAATAAGAAATAAGCCCCGGGGCATATGGGTGGGGGTTCACACTCACCCGACCCCCTCCGTACCCTTTGCGATATTTTTAATACTTGCATTCCAGGCGAGCCCTTGGCGCCGTGTGCCCAGCGGCCCCTTACCTTGCTTGACGGTGGAGGAGAGGCACAGCTTGCCGGCTTTGATCTGCTCTATGGCCATCTGCAGCCCCGAGGACAGAAGCTCCGCTACTTTCAGGTACAGCACCAGCTGCTCTGCGTAGCTGCAAAGAAAGCACATTGCCATGCAAATAGATCGATGGGACAGGGGTGAGTGTCCCAAAGGACTTCCGGTACGTAACGGTACATGGGGTGGGAGGAAGTGAGAAGACATGGAAGTTGGGTGGCTCTCTCCCCGGTCCTTACCTCCACTCCCGGCTGAGGAGGCTGATCTGGTCGGCCACCACGCTCTCCTGGAGCTGGTACTCCGATGTCACTGAACTGCTCATCTCGCTGGAGTTGCCTTTAAGGGCAGCGATTTCCATCACGTAGTGGACAAAGGCCAGCGTGAAGCGGAGGCTGCGCAGAATGTCGGTGTGCTCTTGCTGTTGAAGGGACACCAAGGTGGGAGTTACAGAGGGAAAGCTGGCGGGCCAGGGAGGGCTGCTCACCTAGAGCTGTGCCAGCGACTCACCCCAGCTAACAGAAGTAACACCCAGGCCCCAAACCCCCCTAACACCTCAGCTTTGGGCAGGGAGAGCCAAACTCAGCCTTGAGCCCACACACTGCACTGGTTCCTGCTCCACGGTAACAGCTGTGACAGCCCCAGGCCAGAAATTTCTAGGCAGCCCCCTGGAGAAGCTGGCGAGACTTGCTCCAAAAATGACATGCCCCCTTCCCAAGGAGCATCCCAGCTCTGTGGGACTCTTCCAGAAGTCAGCCAGGAAGGGGGAGAAAGCATCTGCACCACGGGCCCAGCTCTGGTCCACACCATGGCAATGCTGGTACAAAACTAAGAGCCGGTTTGGATTTCACGAGAGTGACAACCTCCTACGCCACAGAAAACCACAAACAGTGTCCCCCACCCTGCAGCCCAGCCCTCACTTAGCCCTTGGTCTTTGTATCCGCCCGGTTCAGAGCAGTGAGCCTCGGGTGAGGTCCCCTGCAGAGACACCAAGGACCACCTTTCATCTGCAACACCTTTCCACTTAGTCAATGGCATGCACACTACGTGCTACGTTCATTTCAAAGCAGTTTTTTTCTCTGCTACTACAAATCAAAGGGGATTATCCCATTTCTGGGAAGCTGCATTGCTTAACTGAAAACTGAAAACGTTTTTGGGAAGTTAGTATTTGTGGAAAAATTGAATGCGTGTGGGTCCTAAAAAATGAATTGCTGTCTGGATCAGATACAACTCCATTGTTCCTACTCTGTCTGTAGAGAAGTGGCTAACCTGCTTGATCTTCAAACAGTCAGTAGCTCAATTCTCTCAAAGGGGGCTGGTAAGGATGTTTGCTACATGAATTTGGAAAAAAACCCACCCCGTGCTCAAGTTCTGCAAGCTTTTGTTTTTCATTCACTGGCTCAGGCCCTTGGCTGCTAAGGCAGTTTTGACTATCTGAAACATGAATCTCTCCTCCCACCACCTTGCTACCTGGACAGTCCAGTAAGGTAAGGAAGCGTTATCTCCATCTTCCTCTATTTTCTTTAAAAGCAGAGGAGGAACCTGGAGATTAAGTAATTGCCAAGTCATACAAGAAGTTTGTGGCAAAGCAGGAAGCTGCTGAGATCTTGCAGGTCTCAGCCTGGCCTCTCTAACCAACGCACAGCCCTTCCTCTCTGCTTACACAGTCGGCTTCTATTAATTCTGCTGGTATTTGTGGCCTTATTTGGCATCACAAGAGTCTTTCCTTCCGTAGCCATCTCTGCATTGTGTTTTCAAAGCAATGCAAAACAAACTAAAACCTGGCCTTAAATTTGCCTTGTCTGCACCTAGAGAAACTTTTTTGAAAGGTGGGAGAACCACCTCTCTGAATGCAACAGCTTTGCTCAAGGTAAATAGGGGGGGCTTCAACAGCAAGATTTCAATGCCCTGAAAGTATCAGCAGAAATCAGAAAATCTGCCAGGTTTGCATTCTGGCCAACTCGGAGCACAAAGGATCTCAAAATATGCTGTAAAGGTTTGGTGCCAGAAGGTTTTATGACATGCAAATGGATCGCTGTACTCAGCAGAAATGATGACCGAACCCAAATGACTTATTACTGACACAGAAGCTGAGCCGAGTGGTATTAACGAGATCAAGCTGATGATAGTTCCTTAGGACACTTCTCTTCAGACCAGTGTCTGAAGCGGTGGCAGCTGGCAGGGCCCCATACTTCTGGGACCTCGCACAGGTAGGATGCTCAATTAAAGTCACTACTATTGCGATCAGATCAATGCTGGCAGTCCCAGCCCTGTGGCTCTGCAGGTAATTAAGCAAACGAATGCAATTCAATGTATAATTGACAAAAAAATTGAGCTAAATAAATTCTGAAGTAGAAGAGCAAAACCACATCCTTAGAACAATGTATGCATATCTCTGCAGGTATCTGGGTTTTTTTAGCAACCTCAGCAAAATTCAGACAGAAAGAGCCTTCCCCAGTCCCAGACAGCCCAAGGAGGTATCACGAGCAGAGCTGAAACCGTGACTGAATCCGCCTCCCACCTCCACCGCAAACGGGCAGCCTGACCTACATTTCAAATATATCTCAGCTACAAAAGCATCCGCTCTGCTTCAGCCTGTCTCCAGCCTGCAGAGAAGGGGAGCCTGGCAGCCTTTCAGCTCTGCAATCTGGTGCAGAACGTGGTGCCCCCCCGCCCTCAGCAGCGGCACAGGCGTCAGGGTGACTTTTGTTCGGACCCTTTCAGCAGAGGCCGTGCCGCTGCCCGACTCCCCAGGCGCGCGCAGCAGGCAGACATCTGACACACCGAGCTACTCGCAAGTCAGCTAGTACTACTCTTCAGCCTTTTAAAAGGGAAAAGGCCCACAGTACCCAGGTTTTCTTCAGAAACTGTTAATATAGAACGACAGTTAATATAAACTGGTGTTTCCAACCTGCAATTTCAGCTTTGGAAATGGTGAATTTTAACCTCAGCCATGGGCTGTCTCACCGACCAAACCGCTTGGCAGCGGGCTCAAAAGTCACTGTGCTAAATACGCCCTGGGCTTTCTGAGCACTGCACGGGCCTGGCTCTCTTCAAACCAGTTTGCTCCATCTTCAGAAGCAACCCCCTTGGCTGCAAACACAGAATCACCCGACCTCCGGATTCACTTTACTTTTATTCCCCCATCCTTTGCCCCTAACTGGTCCCTGGGAAATACCCACCTCCATGAGCGTCTCTTCGGGCAGCTCTGGTGCCTCGAACGTAACAGCACCTTCCAGGTTGGCAGTGATCGGATCAGCAAAAGTGTACCGGAGACTTGAGGGGCCTTCCACAGCATCCCCACCAGTTCCCACTGCCAAGTGCCTGCCGGTGAATGAGCCTCCAGAACTGAGAGAGCTGGAAGACCCCACTGGGAAGAAAAATAGGTAAAGGAATTACTGAAGATAATAGTAGGCCAGGTATTCCTCGCCCAGCAGATGGGACAATCCTGTAGGATCCAGGATCCTGGCTCCGATAGGAGCCAGCAACAGGTACTTTGGAGGAAGATGCAAGGACTCTTGAGGCAGAATAAGCACCCCCCAACATAAGCTCTTTAGCGACTCAGGTAGACCAGCTCACAAGCTCAAGCAGACTTAATGCACCTTCCACAATTTCTGTCATTTATGGAGCAATTCAGAAACACTCTTTTTTTTCTTTTTTGGCCAAACACTTTCTGAATCCTGCCATGGTATCTTGGGCTGATTGTTATCATACACCACCATAGCCAACTTCCTCATCGTGGATCAGCACGGTCTGAGCCCTGGTTCCCTACCAGGTACAGCGTCCATCAGACAATTCCCTCACCATAATTTTTTCCCCTGAATCGACCCTAAGAGCACATTGCATATGAAAGATGGACACTTCAAAAGGAATTTCTGTCTCAAGAGTATTCATAATACATTCACCACTTCCAGAGGGCTTCATATCCCCTGACACACTGCCACAGAGGGATATATTCTGCCTGACAGCAGGATGCCAATACCAGCTACAATACTCTGCTAATTCTACCAGGGTAATGTTCTCCACTGTTACTGATCCTTTGGAGGGAGATGTTTCTCTTCTACCCATGAATTTAAATTTGCTGCCCTACCCTGCCTTCCAAAGGATCAGCAATATAATGCACAACCGATCTGCAGAGAGGCACGGTCTCCTCTCCTCCCAAAGCTCTCTCCCTGTTGGGACCTATGCTTCAAAGCTAAGTGGATCATCAAAGACTAGCAGAGTATTTTCAGATCTTTCAGAAAGAGGAAAGGACCAACAATATCACATTCTGGATACCCTGTAATTCCAAGAGGCTGTTTGCAGAAATTGTTCTGATGACTCATGAGAAGGCTCTGCCTTTCTATCTATCAAGTGATCTTACTCACAGTGTGTCCAAGCACTTGGGGCGCAGAGTTTCAGCTTGCAAAGCTCCCCTTTTCACCATTAACTTTGTGCATTAACTATAACTATAACATAAGGAGTTACTGCACAGCCCTGATAAACAAAGCTTGTCCAGCAGCATTGCTTTGACCGCCTTGACCCAATCCTGTGTACATGCTGTAGGTTCACTATTCAACAGTGTTCTCCTTCAGCCATCCCATCTGAGATCTGGACCGTTCCGTAGACTCTTGAGCATCCAAATATCAACCTGCTAAAAAGTGGTGCTTGGATCTGCTTCCAAATTGCCATTATCCCCACAAAAGCAATACAGGCAGTCTGAACTCTCTACTGATAACATTTCGGCAGTAGCCAGCATAGTAACCCCATTGTGCTGCAGGCCCGTCAGATACTTTCAAAGAGTCTCTGCCCTGCAGAGCTTACCCTCCAAATATACGAGACAAAGAAAGGATTATGGTCCCAACTTTCCAGACAATCAAGGGTGTGAGTGGTTTTAGTTAGGATGGAAATCCATGCCATACCCGGGAACTGAGCCCATGTGTCCCCCCATCCCAGCCAAGCAGCTTATTCAGGGTTACATACAAACCTTCCCTGCAGTAATTAGGAACAACAGAGGCGACTACATTCAGATGGCAAACAGCCATGATGGGAACACAAACCAGCCAAAAATGCAAATAAAAGTGTCCAAATGTTTTCTTAAACTGTACACAGACTCCAGCTCCCAGACACACTATCCCAAAAGGGCCAATTACCACAGCCTCAACTGTTGGCTGATGAGGCCAGAGCACTGGCATCTTAGAAGAAGTATCTGTCAAGCAGGAGTGCATTTCCCCATTTCCTACTTAAGCAGATCAGAGCATAAGTAACACCACTAATAATTTTGCATACAGAGCCACCGTGGCCCTTTCCTAACAGTACTCATGCACCGAGATTGTCGGGCATGGATGGTCACGCTCATCTTTTACAGCTCATCCAAAACCCATGGGGAAAACAATGAGAACACAACACAATCTTTACGTTTGTTGACCTATCAGCAACAGTGGGTCTACGAACAGCTGCAGCATCATTCCTGAAGCAGAGAGAAATGAAGTAAAAGAATAGTTTGCCTCTTTCTTCCAATACTGGAAAACCACTACAGGGCATTAGCCCTTGTGCCAGTGCAAATGGTTACCAGCAATAACTGGGGTTGGCAGGAGCCAGAATGAGAACCTCAAAGGCATTTAGAATTTAGACCAGCTGAGCTCTACGGACTGTGCTCTGAGCAGCCCTCTGCCACCACCAGTGTTCAGCAGTAAGGAATTCAACACATCGCTCTGCCCCCAGGCATTCCCACTGGAACAGGCAGGTAGGTATCAGCCCTTTACCTGAAAACATCCTGGTCCTCGTGGTCTGTGGGGGGGTTGTTCCACTGGGAGGGGATCCGACAGTAAAAATCACTGGGGATGGGCTGGCAGAGCCCCCAGCCCGGGCACCAGAGTGCAGGGTCCCTCCGTAAGCACCTGAGGGAGCTGGGGAGACAGTTGAAAGGTGCAGACTGGCATCACAGGAAAGTTACCCAGAGCATGGTGTGCCTCACCCAGCAGTTTTATGTTCCTGCAGACTCTCTTGGAAGACAGTGGTTACCAGCACAGGCCAGCGCTCCCTTTGGAGGCATCCCCAGAGAACACGACCGGGCCAGGCTGGCATGGACTACAGGACAGGAGCTGCGTTACGCATTGCTGCAGCTGTTCTCCCCTCCTCACTGCCCAGCCTGCAAGCCCAGGAAGACCCACCCTTGCAGAGCCATCTGTATTCGAGCCGCCTGGCAGAAAATCCCCACTTCCACATGTTATCACATTCAGAAGGGGCCAAAAGAGGAAGCCCTGCCTACAAAAAAAATCACACCGCTAGCCAGCAATTACACAGCACGCGCAGCCCACAGACCTTCGAGCGCTCCACAAAAGAAAGCAAACATCACTGCACTCCTCACACACGGCAGTCACTTCCTTTGCCAAAAGCCATCAGAAAAGCAGCCTCCCATTCGCAGGGGCCATGCAGGCAAACTGTTCGCCCCAAGCCGGGACATCCTGCCAGATCTGCCTGGCCTCCCCACCTACCTGCGATTTCCATTGGCTTCTCGTTGTTCAGGCTGTCGTTGCTGCCAGCTTCTGAGATCTGTGCCCCAAAGGCTGCCTTCAGAAGCAGGTCAGTGAGCCTGCCCGTGCTCAGAGATCTAAAAAGAGGACACACAACATGATGCGGAAAGTCAACAGCTGCAAGCTTTCAGCTAACTTCCACTCCAGTTTGTGCCATTGCTGGTCCACAACCACTTAACACTACACAGTAAACAGTCTGGAGATGAAATAACCACTCCTCTTCTTTCAACAGAGCACCTGAAGCACCTCATGCTACTTGCAGAAAACATACAACTGCCGTGAGTAACTGCGGTAATGCAAGTACTGACTACAGCATTATTCTAACACAATTTTTCTTTGATGGAAGATTAGTAACAGAGGACTCCTCCAGATCACTGCAAAAATCTGCAGTCTGCAGAGAGGCACGTTAGAAAAACTTAACGCTAACACCTGAGCGACTTTGTATCCTGCAATGCTCATGACATCCAGCACGTGGCTTTCAAACAGATGTCTGGTCTGAGGATCGGTGCCCACCATTTCATAGATCAGGAACACTCACAACACCCTCTCATCCATGACAGGCACTGGCTCCACAAAGAGCAAGGCATGCATCTGCGTAATTGCAGGGAGTCTGGTCTAATAACAAAATCCTTGAACCCCACTTGATGAAACCCTGGACACTAAACACAGTGTGTAGTTGCAGACAATCTTTCATATTATAAAATATAGGGCATGGCCTGCCCCTGTAGAGGAAGACTTTAAAAATCTGCATCCTATCTGCTTGTAACCCAAGGGTGCTAGGAGATAACTGCAGAATGTTTGCAGATGCTACGCTACAACTTAAATGTTAGCTGGGGTTTGAAGTTTGCCGCATCTGTCCTGTATTAGGGAATGAAGCAGACTATAGCTCACCTGCCCTTGATCTCTTCCACGGGCCTCAAACCCAAGCTAGTTTGCTGGCAGTGGAAATGACCCATCTCCTTCAGATCTGGCAAGGTCTTGTTTCGTGTTGGAGTAACCATGACCCCCTGATGGGCCAAGAGGGTGAGGAGATTCTGGGAACTTGGGGTTTTGGGAAACTCAAACGGGGACACAGCCTAAGAAGAACAGGAAAAAAAAAAACCAGAGATCTGTCTTTAAAGTGAAGGAGAAAGGTTCCCCTTACCCCCCATTGGTTTATCAAAATTAAAACTGTACACTTAATAACCTGTCTGAAATAACCTGTTTGAAATGGAGAGGCAGAAATCCCACCCCATGCAGTTACTTACCCCTGATCCCAGAAAGACTGAAATGAAAGGACAACAAACTCTGCTGAAAATTTCTGGCAGCCTAACATAAGCAGAAAGAATGCTGTCACAGTGCCAGCTTTGCATGAGACACCAGGGCTGTCACCTGCTTAACCGTCTGCCATCTCCGCTGGGGACTCCTTACTGGACACGCACTTGTGTCACAAGTTGGGTCGCTGTGTGCAAACCAGCCCAGGCACTGCAGTTCACTAATGCGCTTCTGCCTAATCTGGGCAGCCCCTTTTCATTGCCTGCTTAAAACCCTGGACTCTGCTCAGATGGTGAACGCTGCTGCCAAGTGAGATCTGTCCACTAAGAACTAGGACACTACCCCATTTCACACAGATCACTAAACAGCCCTTGAAGAAAAGCGAACAAGCGGTGATAAATCCAGGTCAGAGTTATTCAACCGCGCAGTGGTTCACCCCCAAATAACCCAAAAGATTGAGCCATGAGAAACCCAAAAAGCAGACTCCTTGACATACCTTTGTAGGGGAGCCCATTATAGTTGGCAAAGGGCTTCTCTGCATGAACTCGGACAGCTTCGGTGAGGATCTGAGCTGTCGGCAGTGCTGCAAGCCATGGATCTGCAGAGGCTGGCTGACCGGTGTATGACCGAAATGAGCAACGAGAGGATCAGAGTGCTGCTTGGTTATCTTCTGCCTGCAGGAATGCAAATCTGACAGGTTGGGAGCACTGTGGAGCCGGGATCCCATCCCTCGAGGAGAGTGTTCAGGCGCCGAGGAACCTGGAGGGCCCAAACACAGCAACAAATCACATCATTTACTGTTTCTGCAACAAAAAGCCAGCCTGATCCCAGAACCCACTGCTAAAACATCTACAGATCAAAACCTTCACTGGATGGCTAAGGAAGACACTCTGATCAGCGCCACAATCTGCTAGGCGTGATCTGGCTTTGACTCTACAGGAGGAAGGCACAGGCACAATAGGGACATAGAAGTGTCACTTCTTTCCTTCACTGCAGCCCTGACAGAGAAAGGGACCCTGACTGCCAGAGTTCAGCAGCAAGGACATTACGCGTCAAGCAGGCTACTTGGCAGAGGGGGAGACGGGGGTCTTGAGACACTTTTCCTTCACTCAATCCATTGACTTCAAAGTCCCAAATTCGAGTTTCTGTGACACAGGGTCTGCGAGCACTGGAAGAGGCTGGCTGACAGGACGTGAACATATTAACCCTGACTCCTACCAGCACACAGAAATCCTGGCTGGCCAAGCATCGAGAGAAGCTGCTGAAGGACAATACCCAACCTTGAGTGCCCTGAGACTGGTTCTGGCCTTATCCATAGGCATAATGAAGGAAGGTAAGGACCAACGCACCGGCGACAGGAATCCGGCTTCTCACTTCTGCTCCAAGAGAAGAGGGGATAACAGTCTGGCTGGGCTGCTCTGGAATTGTTCCAACTTTGAGAGAACACAGTAAAAAAAAAAGCTTATTCAGTATTAAGTTTCCATAGGCAATAACAACACTATGCACCACCTGTTTTATAGAAAGATGCTAGTTATCTCTTCCATCTTCTCAGTCCGAGCCCTAGCTGTGTAGTGAAAAGATCAACAACTCCTGTAAAAGGAGGAAAATACTCTGTCTGGTTTTAGTTTAGCCAATTTTAGTCTGACTTTGCAATGATATTAATTCAGAGGAACAGAATATGACTATTCTGCATTTTCCTACCAGCAGATACTAATAATATAGGATTGGAGACATTAGAGATAGGAGACACTAGAATAGCTAGTTATATCAGTCTGTTCTTTTCTAGAAAACAGCAATTTGCATCAGTTGCACACTGGGGTTTTCCTTATGCCTTTGCACTTGAATTGCTTGTTAGCATCTGGATGAGGATAGCAGATATTCAGACAGCTACGTTTCAGTTTGAACAGTAAAGTTCAAGCCCTTCCAAAGCTGGTCAGAGTTTTGCTCTGGCAACAATTGGCTTATGTTTTTTCTCACCTCAGCCTGAGCCAGTAAAAAGTTACTTTGCACTCACAGAAGCCCTCTTCAGAGGGCAGCAAAATGTTTGATGCAGACACCAAATCAAAGCTTGCCTCTCCTGGGGCTAATAGGCATTTTCTTCTCCATTTTACTGAGGCCAAACACTTGTCAAATAATCTATTGAGAAGAGCCATGGGAGAACACAACCCTATTACACATTCCCTATTACCTGGCAGCTACAGCTGGTCACAACCTCACTCTTTACAGGAAAGAGGCACATGATTTTATTAGGGCAGCAACATGCCGGTTGACATCTTACCTTGCGGTGATGGCATAAACGGCTTGGCACCGCCAAAGGAGAGCTTTCTAGAGCTGGGCACAGATCCATGCTCTCCAGGATAAGGAGGGGAAGCACCAGTTTTAGGAAAACCAAGAGGACTCGTACTGCTAGATCTCCGAACTGTACCGGACCTGATAGGAAACAGCAGCAGCACACACGTTACACCAGATGCCAGTATAGAAGAGTAAGGAGAACAGTATCACCAGACACACACACACACAGTGCTACTTCCACAGAAGCTGAGCTTCATGGCTGTTTACCCTGGATCAAAATCCCACTGTTCTAGGACCACACCAAAACAGATTAAGATGATAATCCTTGTTCTCAAGAGTTTCAATCCAAACAAAATTTTGCAAAACAAATGAAAAGAAAGAATGAGATTAGCTTAGTTGTAAGCAGGAAAGCCTGTTATTTTTCAGAAGGCGCTTTTAGAGGCTTTCAGGTATCTACATCAATCCCAAACAAGACACAGTTTCGTATCTTGCTATGTCCAAGGCATTTATTTTAGGCAGTGTCTTCGGAATGCCCCGAGAGGGCTTTATTCTAGTGTTCCTCCTGTGCTGAGCCACTCGCTCTTTTGTCAGAGCAGCCATTTAGGTAGAAAGCTCCGCGAGTGCAGGTCATGCGATGCGGAGGTAACCTGTGCCAAAGGCACTGCTCTGCAACACAGCTTTGACTCAAATCAGAAGCTACAGAGCAACACAGAGCAGCATCTGGCTGTCAGATCTGAAGCAGTTCAGTACCACCCAGAGGAATTTCTCTTTGGGCTGGATAGTCAGAATTGTCTGGGCTCCAAACTCCTTGTGAAGGCTCACCTTAGGGAGTTAACACTGGCTTGTACAGCCCACACATGCAGGAACCTCAAGTATTACTCAGCTGCTAAAATAAAGCAAAAAAGGAAACAGACTAGCTGGAACGCGAGTACAGCCACACCACGACTCTGGAGAGAGAAGGGATTATTGTATATTAATTATTTCTCAATATTTTAACGCCTTCACCAGTCGTTAAGAACACACAACCTAAACTCTGTTTACTGAAATGCCATTCTGCCTCTGCAGGCTCCTTCCCCAAGATTCTCATTACACTCCTCCGTATGAGAAAACAGTCTTTTCATCAAGTCCTTCATTCTACTCTCAATTTGGAAACATTTTTTTCCCTTGTTAAAAGAACATTAGTCTCAGGCAGTAGGTGGTATTCTGGACAGGAATCAATGAATATGCTGAAAAACCCCCTCTGTGCTCAAGCCACACGAAGGTACCCTGCCTTCTCTCCCGGCGACGCTGCACTAAGGTGTCCATACGTATCTGAACAGAAGGAACAAAGGCACATGGGTTTCAGCAGTGCAAGCAGGGCTAGCTACATTCGCCAGGAATGGCAAAGTCATCCTGATAACGTATCAATACATCTACTCAACAACACTACTATGTGTATGCTTTACTTTAGGTCACATTTCAGAAAATGAATAAATAATAATCTATTTCAGTAGTTGAGATATAAGAATTTGATCCACCCTCCCCGTCCTTTTCAGTGTGTACTACATTTCTGAGCCAAATGAATCCATACTATATTCACGTGCTTGGAAAAAAAAAATGAAATCTTAAAATTTTAACCTAAAAATCACTTCTCTTCGGGTTGCTCCAGATTCAGAGGCCTAATGCTCAAGTTCCTGGCCCTGAAGCAAAATGAATACACAACAAGGAAACCAATGCCTGGCAAGGTGAAAAGATACCTAGATGTTCAGCGGCAGAAAATGTTGCTCTCCCATGTTCTTAACTCTCCAGAACATGAGCCATCCAGAAGGCTGAATATTATCTATCAGGAACTTGCAGAAAAAAACACCAGCTGACTGCTGCTGCTGAAAGATGTGGAATGTCAAGTGCCACCCTAGGAGACCTGGGATAAGCAAGCAAGCAGACGAGCAGGACAGGTGATGTGGCCAAAACTACGCACACGTAATTACCACCTCAATGAGCAACATATCTACCCGCAAACAAGCTACGTTACACAGGCGTACAGCAGCCAGTCAGATGACAGCGGTCAATTTTTCAGAAACAAGAGTATACGTCAAGGTTTGTAGTCAAATGACTCAGCAAACATGACGAGGCACTTGGCTCTAATGGCCTATTTGATACACCTGATGGAGAAGCGGAATCACATACTAGATGCTTGATGAAGTTTTCTCCTTCCATTCCTGAAGGGTGTCTACTGAATGTGCCGATTAGAGGAAGTGATGGCGAGAGATAAATATGGCTTCCTGGGGCAGAAAAAAAACCATGACGCCAGAGATTTTGAGAAGATGCTAAAAGCAGACTCTGAATCATCCTGATTGTGTCCATTCCTCGAGTTCCTCTGCAGGGACGATGCTAATCTCAACATTACACGGCGGTGACTAAAAGGAACACGACACGACAGTTTGATCCCTGACTGGTAGCTGCAGGCTGTGAACCCAAACGCAGCAGCCCATCGCCAGGGCTGGGGTAGGCACGGCATGCCCAGGGGCATCCGCTGCACCTTCTCCAGAGCTCTCGCTTTATACGTCACACGGATAACCAGGACCCTCTTGTGAGTTCCAACGCTAACAGGGTCCACAAGTTTTGCTGTAAAAAATACAAGGCATGTAGGAAACAGGAAGGAGCTTACCACAAAACTTGCCACACGTTCAAAGACGTGAACATAAAACAGCACTAAAGTAACACCGGCACCAAACAACCTCTCTGCTGATCCCTGATTAATATCAACATATCATGTCTCTACTTCTGGGTCCACTTCAAATAAACCTTATCCTGAATTAGGCTGGCTGAAGCCCAAGCTTAGGCTGACACAGGTATTACCCTACTTCTGAAATCTAAACTTTAACTAATCCAGATACCAAAGCAACTCATCCAAAAAAAAACCAAAAAACAAAAGGACATGACACAGCATAGATGCTTCTGTTTGAATGCCCCTGCTGTACAAACTCCTTCAGATCCTCTACAAGTCTCCTTCCAACCAGTCTATGAACTGGGCTGCCGCTGTCAACCCAGATTTCAAACCTGTAAGAACCAGAAATTATACATAAGAAGAGACAGAAGTCCCTTGTGTCTGAGATGTGCAAGGCATTACCACTGAACTCAGGTCAGCTGTACAGCTCAAGGTTGGCATCCGGGTCTTCCTGACGGCCTTCACAAAACATGCGCTGCCTCACAGGCATGAATTGCTCATGATTTAATCAGTCCTGGCTGCATAACCACATTAATATGCAACTCGTGTCAGACACATCATTTATGGTGTGACTAGCTACAGGAACCAATTAAGGTAAAGTCAGGTAAGCTTTGTAGCCCCATCTATTTTAGTTGTTTATCTCAACTTTTTCCTTTTATAAAGGCATCTGCCAGACGGACGGTTCTCTCTGCTTGAACACCCAACCCATAGCTGGCATGGGAAAAGCTGTCAGACTCAAAGGAGCTCAGCCTGCACTGAAAATTGATAGAAGCTCTCTCACATACACATACACAGACAACGGTAACAAATAAATCTCAACAGCGCTACAAAAATACCCCCAAACTATGTTAACGCATAACGCACACCACATTGGCTCCCTACAGCAAGGGGGAGAGCCCATCACAGAGGGAAATTTGTAGAGGTACAGAGAATAAACTGTAAGGCAGTTTGTTTTACATGCCCCAGGCTATAGTACAAGAACCCCTGCACCGACGTTACCCCCTCCTTCCAGCCCCAGCACTTACCGTGGAGAGGCGTATTGATTGGGAGACTGTAGGTTCTGCTCAATCCGACGGTAGTTATGAATTTGCGTTGGGACCGGAATGGGCACGGAGTGTCCGTACTTGCTGCTAGAAAACTGACCTGGCCGGCTGTTGAAAGGAGACAGACAAAAAAAGGCTCTTGTAAGGGGTGGGCCTTCAGCCAGGTAATTGGAGGTTTTTATCTTCGTAAAGCAACTGTACAACACAGGGAGCGTCGCCTTGGCTGCTCTCAGGCTGCGGGTTTATACTGGGAGGCAGTTCAAAGTCATATCAAAGGGAAGTGGCACCACACATCTCCTGAAAACAGGCACCTTTCTTCCAGCACGATCCCCACCCACAGACTGAAGTTAAAACATACACCCAAGCGCACCACTCCCTCCAGGAAAACTGGAGCCCTGCTATTCCAGGCCACAACTGGCCTAGTTTCCAACACCTCGGATCTGCAGCCAAAGAGCGCATCATTGAACAGGGGCTAAACTTTCGTGGCTCACAAAGGACACCAGCAAAGATTTTGCTGCCAAGAGCTACTTGCGATTCATGCGGAGGCACTGCTGCAGCAATGGCATCTCCACGGGAGTCTAAGTATGCCACGAAGAGAACACAAACTTGTGGTGCACATAAGAGTATTTGCAAGTTAACTACAGCCTGGAGAAGGCAACTTGGGAGAGAGTAAATTTTGGGGGACAGGAGCCGTTATCTATATACCCATGAAGGTCAGCTAGCACGTCACACACACAAAATGGGACAGGCCCATTCTGCAAACTTCAGGCTTCTTTCTAGTTCCATCCAAGAAGCTTAATCAGCTCACATCTGATATCTATGCCCCCGGGTGACAGTTTCCCCCGTTACTCTTAGCCTGTATGCCATGCTATACACAAACCATGCAAATACCACATTTAACTAAGTAGCCGCCTAAAGTCTTTTCCCAAAGGCTCCAGAATTCTAGGATTAATTGTCATGGCAATGCTATTTACAACTGCCAACACCAATTGCAGGGATGTTGCACAATTACAGAAAGACCTTATTGGTAATGAAGGCTTCTGCAGTTTTCCTTGCTGTCAATCGAGGACACACGCCTGCGTCTGCCCCCGAGAAGCAGGAAGCATCGCTTCTTTGGGTCTAACACTCTGAGTGGAAGTGTTTTACATAAGTTGAAAGGAGATATTTAATTCTGCAAGAATGTACGTACATGCACAGGGGAAGAGAGGAGAGTTTGTGACTTATTTGGCAGTCCAGAACATCCCATTACGAGCATTTCTTTTTTGGGGAAGGTCAGTAGCATTCTGTATTTTACAATGACTGTACTGAACAAAGCTGACCTGCAGAAATGTGTCTGCGGACCTCCACATTGTGCACGTGAAGATGCTCCTCCATCACTAGAGAGCCAAATAACTGGAAAAGATCTTTCATCAAGGCTGAAAGATTGAAAAGTGATTCCTATTTCTTCATTTCTCTCTCAACAGGTTTACTAATCTTAAGTTCCATATATCCTTCCTTGTGCACTCTTATTTCTTCCACCAAGAGAACAGACTCTAAATCTGATGTTTGTCTCTAAAAGGCACCATGGAAGCCTTGATTCTTCATTGACAAACAATAAAACAAAGGCATTCAAGGTTTTTGACTGCTCAGCAGAAAGGTGAGGCTTTGGTGTCTCTGCCTTCCATCAGTGTAGGACAGGGTGGGAAGATGCACATAAAGCAGACGGAGCTTTAACCAAGAAATATGAGGGTTCACGTCAAACTTTGTACATATCCTGAATTTTAACATACATTTCAAATGCTATCTTTTCCATCTAGTCAAAATCCTCTGGAGGAAAAGAAGTTCTTGGGTGAAAGGATCCTCACTCTAAGAGTTGTACCAAGTCCTTATAGAAGCCAGGCTTCTCCACAAGGTGTAAGTTGCAAAAGAAAGCATCTAAATGAGGTGACATATACTAAACCTGCTAATTGGCCTCAAGCCTTAAAGACTGCAACTGACCATAAATTTGCAGAGACCTAGAGATAAAGCTGGGATGGGAAGTTTAATTACTTGCCAGTTATTAAAAGCTCTTTGAAAATGGTATTAAATCCATTGCTGTGGGATACATCCAAAGAACCGCCTTTCGTGAGACTTACTAAGCATCTTCAACAAAGAAGCGTTTTAAAATAATAAAAAAAAAAATAAGGAAAAGAGAGAGAGAGATCAACTATCAGCGTATTTTAATTCTGCCTAGCCCTTACCCTCTTAGTTAAGAGCAAGGAGAGCTGCTCTGGACTGCACCATGACATCCTGAGGAAACCCCACTGCTGGCCACTCTAAAATAGCCTTTGCTTTCTGTCCTAGTTGGAGTGCATCCAGCATTACTTGCTAGCCTAGAGCCACATGCAGAAGGGAGAACTGCTGCTTGGGAGTGAGCAAAGACAGAGGCAGAGAAAATCTGGAGTCCCTTGCACCAGCAAAGCTGAGTCCTGAACCAACGGGCCTCATGACATCTACAGTGAAGGGCACTGAAACCCATGTTAATAGTAAGGGCATACCCTGGGTGGCACCAGTTCAAAGCACTTTCAGGGGACAAATCAAAGATCATGCTTTACTCTCTGGATTTGGAATGACCACTCAAATCTTTCATTACTTATGCCTTATTCCCCATCCTGGGCAGAGTAGGAAGTAACTTTTCAGTGTTTCTTCAAAGCAGGTAGAGCAGTGGGAAGTCGCCCTAGAGGGTTTAGCATCTGCTCCACAGAAGCTGGTAGGAATGAGTAGGAAAGACAGCGAGAGCAGAAACATGTTTAGATCATAGTCACTGGCATTGATTTGCCATCTTGTGATCCAGCAGAGTATGATGAGGCCAGTTTGGTGAAGACAGTGGTGAACAGCGAAAAGCAGGCAGCGTTTGTATTCAACTTCTATGAATTTCCACTCACTGCTGTCCAGAAACAAGGCCAAATCCTTTAACAAAGACTGATCCCCAGAATGCAAAGGAATCAGTTAAGGAATAAGCTGTTAAAAAGCTTAG
This sequence comes from Vanellus vanellus, assembly GCF_965231255.1. NCBI lineage: Eukaryota > Metazoa > Chordata > Aves > Charadriiformes > Charadriidae > Vanellus > Vanellus vanellus. The sequence goes on from NC_138921.1 coordinate 10,109,956, forward strand.
CAGGCGATGGCATAAGAAGCCTCATGCAATTAAACTCCACACTGTGGTACGTGCTTGGCAATTAATCTGATCACGTCAGCAAGGCTTTGAGCTATAGTCTTCTCCTTTACATTTGTATGCTTTGAGGCTATGTTTTGTCATTTCTGGGCTCCATTTACGTGACATGTGTTCAACAGCCTGGGACTACATATTCTTCCTAAGAAATATTTTAGGGTCATCCCAGTGTGAAATCCCCTTCAACTGTCCTCCCCCACCAGGTGCCATATTGACAGAATAGAAGATGAAAGCTGTCTTGCTTCCCCAGTAGGCAAGAATGAGATGGGAAGGAACACCGCTAGCTCCCTGTAAGCTGAGCACATACCCTAAAGCTTCAAGCTCTAGAGTCAATGGGATTGCCTTCCACAGATCATTAACATCTTCTGAACGTAAATGTGTCTGGAGGCACTGGTGGTGCCAGGCAGCTGGGGCTGTTGTGCGTCGGCAGCTGTCACCTACGCCATTTCTGAACACCAAAGATGAGTTCATAGCAACTGGTTTAGTTGGAAATAAACCTGTGACCACACCTGTTTGCACTTGTTACTCCTACTCCTGCACCTTGTTACTAAACAAGGCCCATGTAGCAGCATTACTTTATACAGACATAGTGCAACGAGCTGTTTGGAGCTTCAAGCCAACTGCAAACAACTACATCGGCCCAGATCTGTCCTTCAACAGCAAGGAGAGATGAGCAACGCTCTTCCGTATTTGCTCTCCTATGCCTTGCCCAGTAATTCATAGCCCATAGTAGTTTCAGCCTTGGCTGAAGCGTTCTACTCTTAATTCACTGCATTAATTTAGGAGCAAGGGTCTTCTGCTGGAATATTCACTGCCTCCGCAGGCTGAGCACAGAGGGAACAAGAAGCACATACATGCCAGTGGAGCACATTTACTCTCTGCTTGAGAATAATCGTTGCTCCCCAGGGAACAGGGTTAATTCCAGCTCTACTGCATTCTCTCCTGGCCCCTCCTGAGGACCAGAAGGGGGAGAGACAGGCTCTGTAGTTGGGACTGATCAGTGCCCCAGGCCGGGGAGTTTCTGCTGGGTGTTTCTTGTTACTCTAATTAAAGGAGAGATGTGGATCTTGCACAGCATGGCAACATCTGTAAAATCCCCTCTTAAAAGCCAATGGGTGTTCAATTAATCAATGCTTCATAGTCACCACTGAACAGTCTTTCTTACCTGGACGGGCTAGGAGAACTGCTGTATGGGGGCGAAGGAGATGGTGTCCTTCCCTGGCTTTCCAAGCCTGCCGAAGTCACCAGAGAGCTCCTGAAGAAAGATAGAAAGAACTCGCTGTCAGAGCTTGGGAACCAACCCTGCTCCTCCCTCCAGATCTGTGTCTGCCCAGCACCTTCTGCTGAGTCTAGTTGTAGGAACCCCTGGGGACTGTCATGCTGCCCCACATACACTCTGGTATTCAGGTGCCACATCCTGATGATGTCACCAACAGGTGATGGTTATCCCTGAAACAAAAGTTAACTCAGCAACATCTTCCTTCCCATCCACCAGAACCCAAAAGTCCCTAATGCACAGTACGCTCTAGTGGCTAAACTATTTCAGCTGCCTTGGTGGTCTTACCCACTGTACATCAGGCTGTCCTGGATTGCTTTCCCTCCTGCAGCCTCAGCAGTTAGATCACCTGAGGAACAAGGAAGTGCAGAAACAGATTAATTCAAGATTTTTTTTTTTTTTTTAAAATCATAGTATCGTCTAGGATGGAAGGGACCTTTAAGACCATTGAGTCCAACCATGTCCCTATATATGTCTTTATATATTCAGAGCAACTGAGATTTTGGGTAGCATTTCCAGCTCCTCCAAGACCTGCTGAGTTGCTTCTGAAGTCAGCATTTTGCCAAATAAATGTGGGCTGAAACTGATGCAGATGCTGCTGATCCTTATACCCCAAAGTTTTGGAAAATTTAGGCTGAAAGGGAGCCCTTTTAGAAGGGAGCCAAAACCCGACAGAACATTTGGGCCAATAGGTATATGCCCACTTGGTGCAAGCAACTAGCTGCTGTGTAAAAAGACAGTGGTATGTGTTGCCCATAGGGCTTCGAACCATCCGTGCACTACGTGGCAAAAATCCACGACAGCCAAATGAGCTGGCTGCTGGATACACATCAAAGGGCAGTTTGTGCCTTTGCCAAAACATCTGAACACTGGAAACACGACTAGCACAAGACAAGCGTACACTGGTCCCATCGCTGTTTCCAGGAAAAATACAAGCAACACTGAGCTCTTTCTTATCAAAGGACTGCACAGCTGAAAACTTTCACAGATGCCAGTTCTACCCCTCCGAATTCCTGTTTTAATACAAGCGGTACAACTGTGGAAGGAGGAATCACAGCCTTTATCACCAAGTTCTAACTCAGTAAAGCATCAGACACAGTCAAGGCTGAACTATATCCTTCTGTTGGTTAATTAAGGACTCAAGCATGGACATACTTAGGCATGTGGCTGAACTGGGGTGCTGGCCTCTATGTACACATATATTTTCAAGAAGTTCCTATCGAAGTATAAACACATAGAGGTGCTAAAATTAAATTAAAGCAAGTATAAAATCCATCTTGCTAGCCAAAATCCTGTCTTGGACTGTGATGCTGAGTGAAACTCAAGACAGGATGATATGGGAACAGCTTCTGTGAGAGTAAGACATTTCCCTCTGAGCCTACTTATCTTCTTTTCCAGTGGGATTTCCAGGTTCAATCTCTTACTGAGGTCCCCAAATAAACTTTACTCTCAAATCCTATCTTTGAAGGTAATTACAAAACATCCTATGAAACTAGCCAGGGAGACAGATGTCTCTTCCAGCTTGAGAACAAACCCATTCCTGTTATTCAGTCAAAACAGACAGGTTTAATTGCTCTTTCAACTTTCTGGTAACTATCCTTATCATTCACATCCCCCTTTGCTTAGAATGTCTGCATTTCCAGAAACCAGCTTACTTGAGAACTGTGCTGGAACCATAACGAAGTCGTCTGTGTCACAGGATGAATTCTTACTGCTGCTTCCGGCAGATTCCTTCGATCCATGCAGAAAGCCGGGGGAATCCTGGGTGGGAGATGCCAGCGCCTTCTCCTGCAGCTGCTGCTGCATCTCTCCAAGGGACTGCTAATTCAAGGAGAAAAACACTAGCTTCAGCACAGCTACTTCATCATTCTGCTTGATCCTTCACACTGAGCTGTACAAGGCTACAAACAGCATTTTGATGATGAACCAGGGCTGAGAGTTTGCCAGAAGCAGCTGTTTAGTTTACTGAAAAGGAACAGCCTTTTATGTCCATGTTAGAACAGAGCATCTTTTGTTACACAAAACATACTACCAACATGTCTGATGCTCCCCAGAGAAGAAAAATTCACTTGGGGTATTGCATCCCTCTGCTAAGGCTTTCTGGATCAACCATGCATTCCCTACCAACTCAATTTAGTATGGCTGTGAAACAGAGAAGAGCTTTCAGAGAGAGCTTTGGCTGTTCTTTTGGGTTACGTTTTTTGGTTTTGTTCTTAAACCTTAAACATCTCGTCTCTACTCGCGCTTTTGCAGTAAGCAGCACTCAGGAACATGTACATAAGCATCCCTGAACTTTCAGGACAACCCTGTTTTGCTGTAGTGCTGATAAGGAGTTAAAGAAAGGCCTGAAGGAGGCTAAGCGTTCAACAGATCAACACCTCGCAGCCATCAGAGGCAGGACAGACCCTAAAAAGTCCTATTTTTCCGCTTCCTTCAGCCAAACGGTGAACAGCCCCACAATCCTCGTGTTTTGCAGACAGATGGAGGAGGCTATGATGGAGGTTTAAGAGAGCTTTAAGAAAGCTGAACTGCCCACAGAGCAGATCACAATCTTTATCCTAATGCATTTTTAGGCTGAGAAAGACTTCAATCAGCTTTCACTCGGGCCCTGTTAAGACCTTGTTCACCCTCCAAAGACTCTCCTGCTGCACCAGTGGGACTCTCTCTCACTGTACATGCAGTACAGCAGAAGGAATTTTCCAGCTGTCAAAGTTGGTTTTTTCCACCCAACCTGCTAGCTCTGCCCTGCAGACGCGGCATTTTTCACGTGCCGAGCCAGCACACCTCCATCAGCAAAACTTCAAAATGCAGAACGGGACTGATTCTGATACAGGACCCACTCCCGGTCTGGCAGTGAGTCTGTATCATCCCCAAGCTTCCCAAACCAGGAAATCTCAGGGAGAGAGTCTCCTTTTCACACCATCTACCAATTCCTAGAGTCTTACGGTCAGGAAGGCCTCGGCCAACAACCCTCTACTCAGGGCTGCAGGGGGGGAAGAAGCTCTCAGGGAGGCAGTTATGTGACACTCAGAGGAGAGCCGGCGTCCCCTCTCTGTACAGCCCACATCACAAGCACCTACATCACCTTCTGAGAGTGCCTCTCAGCCTTCCCCACACCAGGTTGAGACACCCTGGCCCAGGGAAACTTAGAGAACAAAGCAAAAAAGCAGTAACGCCAGGGAGGAAAAAAATTCAATCCTTCTCCCTTCCCCTACCCATCATACCATCAGCATTCCTGAGTTCAAAGTCAAAATACAGCTTTCACCAAGAACCTCTGAAAACAAGCTTTCAGTTCAGTCAGCTGGAGGAATGTCACTTCACTGGTCAGTTAATATTCTGCCCTCCAGAAAAGTTTTCACCATTTCAGGTAACCAGAGAGAAAAACCGTCAGTTCAGATCATCTCTCTCGCAAGACCACCGGCCTGTGGCAGGTCCGGTCTGAGCAAAGAGCTTTGCTGAGTGTCCCCCTGTGGTGCCTGGGAATGCTGGTCAGAAGGGAGGAGGGGTCACCATACAAAGGAGGGTGGATACGCTGCCATAGCTGCAGAGACTGTGCTTGAAAACAGAGAACTTGCAGCCAAGTAAGCAGCGCTACACCTTGAATTAGCAACAGTTTTTTGGTTCCAAGGAGCTTTCCATCTCTGCCAAGGCAAGCTAGTGTCATTAATACCAAGTTCTTTCATAAAGACTTTTCATAGAATAGGCAATGGCAAATTGAAATATTTCTTGTGGAGGGAAAGACAACCTTCAAGATCCAAACTCTAAACAGACTGAAGACACTGAACCAAACCCAGACAGAACTAAGGTGTTCAGTGACTTGCAGCAAAAGACAGCAAAAGCAGAGACCTTGTTTCAAAGCAGAAAGCAGGGAGACCATTAACACAAGCAGTGCATCCTCTGAGCTGTACTTACGGGAGGTGATGCCAGATGGGAAGTAGAAGAGCTGCTGGAGGAACTACCAGAGCCTGAACTGGGGTAAGAAGGCATTGGCACAGAAGCAGCTAAAAACAGCAAAAGACAAAAACAAAAGAAGTTGTCAAACTAAGATCAATTAATAATAAAAGGTCTTCCTCATCTTTCCCCATCAGGTTTATCTCATGTACCATCATATATCTCATGTATCACATGTGGCCAATTAAAGAAGAACAAAAGAAAAACTAGCATTCTCTTCAGTTATATGATTCACATCCATCCATCCATCCATCCATCCATCCATCCACTCCTTCCTGTGCTATTTCAGTTATAGCTCTTGGGGCAGAAGGTCTCAGAATATCTGACCTACACAGGTAGCAAGATGGTTTCTGCCTGAAAGAGCCTCCAAAGCACCTTTGCAAATGAAGAGAAGGATAAATAGAGAAGTGGTGCGAATTACTCGTGTCAGAGGCAGAGGTTAGAAGCTAGATCATACCCTTACAGTTTCTTCTTCATCAGACCTTGTGGCTTCAAACACTTACAAACATCGGGAGGTCTGCGCTAAGTTAAACATGTGCCTTCTCAAGCCCTATGAGCTTGATGCCAAAACACTCACTTGGGCATCCTAGGCCACACCGACCCCCCCTCCCCCTCCAAAAAAAAAAAAAAACCCAACCACAAACCCAAACAACCAAACTCCCACAGAATTAAACATTCCACAAGGAAATAGGTAATTGCTTCCTATACCTCAACAGCTTTTCCCTCTGTCACTTCTGCATGTTAAAGAGGTTTTGCTTATTTAATCTCTTTGTACAGAAATTGTTCCACAGCACAGGCTATTCTTGCATCCCTTCCTTTTATGTTTTATTGTTCAATATCAGAACTGCCCATGTTATTCACTTCATTGTTGAACTGGCGTTTGTAACTCTCACAGAGGCATAAAGCTCCCACTGAAAGGACTGGTTAGCATTGACCTTCAGGCAGAAAAGATGATTAAGGCATCACAGGAGAAAAGAATATTTAACTCCAACAATTTATGCAAGTGAGGTTCAGTAAATAACTTAGAAGAGCTTAGCTCAGCTGAGGAGGGAGACAAGTCAAAGGTAACACAGGCTCTTTAAAGGACTTTGAAGTATTTAGTGGTTCAAATTCCCCAGTCCACCCGCACAAGACCGAACAGCGCAGAAGGTGCAGAAGAGTCCCAACATCCCCACTTGAAGGCAGCGTGCAGTCAGATTTTACTCTGCAACCATGTTGGCATTTGAATGAGTTAAGACAGAGATCAGAGGCAACGCTTAAGTGAGAAGAACACTTTGCTTCTCTTCCATTGTGCTGGCAGAGAATTAGCACCTTGTATCAGATTTCTACCTTTACAGGAGCTGTGCTAATGACTCCATCCTCAATACAAGGAAGGTTAATAACACCTAGAAGAATAATGCTTATGTTTGAACTAAAACTACCTCTGTCATTAATCACATCAGAAGCTGCAAACTACTTACTCTATTCAACCAGCTAGAAAAATAGAAGTACATGTCTCTGCAATTAACTATTGAAACAGTGTTCTAATGATAAAAGAATAGGAAAATACTGCCTTTTAATAAAAGGCTTTAAGAAGTCTTTCCACGTAGCCTATCAAAGGCGGCTAAAGGGTGACTGGACGTGTCTCCTAGCACAAAGACAGCAATCACTTAGATGCTGAACTCCTCAGTCTGACAGAGATCTAACAAGATCTAACAACCAGAAAATGAAGCCAAAGAAGTGTAGACTTAAAATGTAAGTTTTAACATAAGTAATCAACCACTGTAACAGTTTAACCAGGGTCACAGTGATCTCCTCCACCCTTTGCTAATATTAACAAAACCCAAATATTTTTCTGAAGAGGTTAAGTTATACTGCAAACAGAGATTGGTTCAGCAGAGTCCCGGGGCTTGTGCAATAAGAAGCCATGGGGTGGGGGCAGCCACATGGGGCCAGGGCACAGTGACACACGCAGATGCCTCCCCCTCTTGCGTTGGGCCACACTGGCAGCGTCCGCTCCGCCAGTGCTTTGGGGGTTCGGTCTGTAATGAAATAAATCTTTCCAAAGCTTTGCGAGAGGCTACTTTTTAGCCTCTGCACCTATTCTACACTCGATTTTGCGCCCTCGATGGACTGCGCTGTTGAAAGGCACAGCCCCGGCTGCAGTAAAGGAACAGGGATGATGGTACCCTGAAGATGGATGTTCTGGGAGGTCGGTCAGGGGGTGGGCATGGAGAGCTACACCAGCCGTACCCCACGCACTCTTCCAGCAGGACTGGCTCCCACTCCCCACGCTCTGGGAACACACACAGAGGTCCGAGAACTCTCCTGTCAAATGGAGCGCTCTGTCCCGCCGCCACCACATGGCTTTTGATCTCCGCGACCTGCCCACAGAGCCTGCACAGCAATCCCTACTACCGTCCCTAGATACTCAATACCAGAAATACAATACAAAAAGTCTCCCCATTTTTATCCTGCTGTCACAGAACAATTCCTTCCCCCTTGTACAGACAGACCTTCCTATTACAGAAAAGTGCTTTTAAGAAAAGGTAAGTGGTTTCTGAACTCTGTCCCCACATGCCTGCTGCAAGACTTGCATCACCATTCATTTTTACTGGAATTAGTATTTTTGTTAGAGTCATTTCGGTTCGCTCTCAGGGTCCCCTCCACTCTATTTTGGTTCTATGTTTATTATTGATTTAAACCTGGCTGGAATCGAGACTTTTCTATTTTTGTCTATTTGCTTTGGACAGCTTTCTATTAATCTAGGAAGACAAGCAAGCAGACTTTGCCACTGTCATCTAAAACCAAGTTAAAACTCTATCTGCACGAAGCACACCATTAGATACCACCTCTATTAATCATGTTCTTATTTAAAGCCCTGTAAACTCCCCAAATCCACACTGTCATGCTGTGAGGTCCAACTCAAAAGGTTCTGACACTAAAACCGGACTTTGATCCGCGTGGAACCGTGAGGGTTGGCTCCGACAAACCCTCTCTGACCACCACATCCCCATTGCTGCATTTTTCAGCGTCAGCCACGTAGGACAGCTTGAAGCAAGACACTTGCTTCCATCTCCTCCACACACCCAGGCACTCCCAGTTTAAAATTAAAAAGGGTGCAAACACTTGGCTCATCATATTTTCAGCTCAAGTCTGAATGCAGGGAATGTTAACAGGGACTGTAGGCCCCCACCCAAATCCAGAAATTGCTGGATTGCAACTGTAATGTAAATAAGTCTGTTTTTATAATTGTCCTCTCCAACTTGTTCCAGCAACAAAACAGTCATCCTGTACCTTGCATAACCAATGCCAACTGGTTTCAAAATGGGAGAGCTGGGAGCCATAAAGGCAAGCCTGTGCTCCAGCTGTGTGATCTTGATACTGCATCCTACACCTGCAAAAAGAGCACTCCGACAAATCATCCTACCAGGGGCTCGGTTGTCCTAAAAATACCTGAGCCTCAAGCTTTCCAGAAAAGCTTTATTTGGAATTTGAGTTTTACACACTGGAGAGATGCATTTTTGTGATTATCTGGATTCAATGAAAACCAGTCATCAAAAAGTTATTTAATTGCAGTCTGACAAGGCAATAGTTTGAGTGCAAAAACTGAAAGGACTTGCCCAAAGAATAAGCTGCTTTTTAAACTCTAAAAATTTGCACCATTAAAATCTCTTCTATGCCGAGGTCATGGTGATTTTTTGCTAGTTTATACCTGAGTATTTTACATACAATAAGATTACAAAGATGGTAGAAGTCCAGTCAAGCCTGACCAATATTCCAGACGCTGAACCACCACTTCTGAACCATAACAGCTCACGTTCCTTGCTCTCTTAACTCAGAGTAAAGGAGGTACCACCTTACAATTCATTAAAGGCAGGAGCCAAAAAACCTCCAAAGTACTCTGCATGGGTACCAATTACAATGTGTTTACTGAGAGAAGACTTGCACAAGCATCTAATTATGCCTTCTCATGCATTATTACTGTAACACACTGCCCCATACCATATGCTGATCAGACCTGGCTACAGACAGACGACATTCTGACTAGACACAGTATTTGAAAGACTTTATTAATATTATTTTTTTTTTTCCACATTTAAAGTACATGCTTAGTCACAGATACAAAGCCCACAATATAAAATAAAGTATAAACAAACAAACAAAAAATAAAGTACATGTTTTAGTTAAAGCCCAAGGCGCTGAACCCGCTCTCCAGGCTACAGCCCGTGGCAAACAGAGCTCTGCAGTTCACCCTGGATGGCAGCAGACTTAGGTTCTTGCTTCACTACAGGAGTGAGATGAGAGGAGGGCTGTGAGAACAACCACCATCCCTCGAAACTGCAGTGGAGAGGATGAGCTCGTCAAAAGTGTTGTATTTAAAGATTTTTTTTTTTTTTTTTGACAGAAATGTTGATTTTGCTGAAGTGTCTTGAAAAAACATGCAAGTTTGTTTAAATGAGGGGGACCACCCACCTTAGAAACTTCAAAGTTATCCATATTTGAGGATTCCCCAATTTTCTGGAATTCCAAAATTGTGTTATATTTAAAAAAAAATATTTCTAATTCTGTGAGATGGCGTAGTAAGTAACACATATCCACACAGAATGATTAGCCGCTGGCTCTCACTTTATTTCTAACCGTTGTGTGACCAGCTCTGGACCAGCCCCAGGAGCGTTCAGGAGCGCGGGTGACATGCTCAGCTCTGCATGCTGGTGGCAGCTCTCCCGTTTGCCCTTGCCACCTGAGGACAGATTTGCCTGCAGGGGCACGGAGACCACCACGCTCTGCTCAGACTGCAAAATGTTCTCGTATGGAAAGGAAGCATCTTACCTTAAAATTGGTTTTGGACCTAAATGGATGCACGGCTGCCTGCATCTGCAGCGCAGGTGCCTCTGAATGGAAGGTCCTTTAGGCAAAGGCTTCACAGTGGTCCCTGAGCTTAGCTGAGGTCTTGGTGCATTCATCACACAACAGCTACTACTCCACAACACAAATGCTGGTACAGATCATCCAACAAACTCTCCTAGGAGAAACTTGCACACTCTAATGTGAATGACTTAATCCTGCTTCCACTGAAGTCAGTGGTAGCCCAATTATCAGCTCCTAAGGAGAACAAAAAACACGAGGGCACACTGTTCCATCCCTCAGTCCTCCACTGCAGGCCTGAGGACTAATTCAGTCTGAGCACAACCATCATCATTCAGATACAGCTGTATCTCCTCTCCTCTCTGACACTTTCTACATTCATGATGCTGAACCACGTGTTGAGATGAAGTAGCATAATAAAACTTTCGGACTCATCTTAGTTGTGCAGGCAAAGCCAGGGGAGCTAGCCCCTAAGCAGCCGCAACCTTGGTAAGTCATCTATTTTAGCTAAAACTGTGCAAGTGTTGAGCATGCTACCATGTTAAACAGCATTCCATACATCTCAGGTGATTTTTCCTCACTGAGATCACCATCACTGAGACCTTTGCTGACACACTGGCTCTTCCCTCACCTATTCAGAAATCAAAAGGACCACCATTCCCACATGCAGCCTGCCTCAACCAGGCTCTTCACTGCACTTCCCAGAGCCCTTCATCCATCATTGCCATCTGGCAGTAGTAGAGACCTCCACAGCAGACTCTAAAAGCCACCTTCTCCACTTGCAGATTTCTGTGCACAACTTGAAGACCTCCAGCAATGAGGAGATACTTCTCCCCTCACCTTTTCAAAACCAGCAGTGGTCTCTCCTGCCTGGAGAGGACTCCAGGCTGTGGACATGTGTCCGGAGGTGAGGACCAGCAGGTCAGGAGAGAGGTCTAAAATGTGTATAGTCCTTACCTGCCCGTAAAGGTGATCTTTTTATTGGGCCTTGACCCCACACCGTTAACTTTGGGGCAGCCAGGGGCAAAGGCTGAGCTACAGTCCTCAGCTCGTAACGGTGCCTCTGGTTTCTGCACAGCAAACACGCAGAAGTTGGAAACCGAGGCCAAGTCAGCAGAACCCTCTCCTGCTTGCAGAGGTTTTTCTGTTCCCCTGGCCAATGAAGCAATGGAACTGCTGGAGGTAAGAGATGAGCTGGTGGGCATGCAAGAATGTCCCAAGAGAGCCCTCCTCTGCCCACAGGGGGATCAGACTTTGAAGGGCTGTTCCTACACGGCAGTGGCATAGCAGGTGCTGAGAGCTGAGCTGGCTCAGGAGCAGTCCTACACAGGCAGAGTCCTTTCCTGCCTGCCGAGCAGTCCTGTTTAACAGGACTCGCCCCACATCTTGCTGGCGCAGATGGAGATAGGGGCCTGGCTGGCTTGCATGCTCCCCTAAACCAGAAGCGTCTTTTCTTGCCCACAGGACGGTCACCTAAATACACAGTTAAAATCTGTATGAGGTACAACTGAAAAGTCCTGCTCTGGAACCAGGAAAGCAAGAGACTGTCAGGAGTGACATGGACATCAGACAAGGGGTGTCCACTCGAGGCATACATCCAAGAGGGGCTCCGTGTTCAGAAAGCGTTGGACGTGCTTCCTCCAAAACTTCCAGCCATTGCATTGGGCACCCCAAATCAGTCACTGATGAAAATTCTTGGCTTTATCATTTATTCAGGAGATTAAAATCCCAGGAGGATCCTTCCAAATTATAACCATACACAAATCCACTAAACCAAGTCTCTTGGCCAGAGGACTATTATATCCCATACACTAGAAGCAATTCTGAATTGTTTTCCACTGAAAACAAACCTCTGAAACATAGTACATGTGGTTGGAAATTTTCAGAAGTTTTGAATCAAAAGAGGAAAGAAAGAACCTTCAATGGGAATCTGTCTTTGTTTTGGGCAGTTCTCATTGAGCACCCAAATTTAACACTTCTAAAACAAAACGTATCAAGAATTCGGAGGTAATGCTGAAACAAGATTTGGTAACCAGAGCCTGCTGTTTCGCACAGCCAACCTAAGGTACCACCTGGCAAGCGGGGACAAGAGTGCCAGTTTCCACCATTCACTATCTTGAATTGTCCTACAGATGTGGATGAAAAGCAAGATCATGCTGCATAATCCTGCTTAGCTACAAGCATCCCCACTGGCCAAGCACTTCTTACAAAGCAGCTGAGTAAATTTCAAAGCTACATTTACTTCTGCTTTAGACTTCCCAGTAGCCCCCTAATCATCCCTTTGAAGATAGCTCAGCAAAATTGAATACATTTTGATGGCAAAATCTGGACATGACACAGTAACAAATGCTGAATCCCTGCCTAAATAACTAAGAAAACACAAAGAAGCCTTTTCCTTTCCCTTTGAACTACCAGCAAAGGAAGTCATGTCATGGTTCAAAAAGACTTGTAATCAAAAACGCAACACTTACATTTTTTCATAGAGGCACTTGCATCCAAGAACGGGTGATGGAAAAATTCATCTGAAAAAAAAAAAAAAAAAATCAGGAACAATGACTCAGTGAAAGGAAATGACTGTAAGGAGTTTACAAAGCAGTTAAAGCATAGCAAGTTACAGTATTTTACAGTGATTTTTCCATGCAATCCAGTCAACCATGGAAGTTGACTGACTGCAGTTGCACATAGTAGTGGTCAAGAATGCAGAATAGGGACTGGATGCAGAACCTACTAATAAAAAAAAGATGGGAAATTATTTGGATCCAGGGATTGCTACATAAGTTGGGGGGGGTGGGGGGGAAATGTGGCTCCTCTGCTACCAGCCATCTCTGCAAAATCAGCTCAGTGGGAGGGGGGGAAGAAGAGAAGGGAAATCAGCTGGGGCAATTAAATGAATAAAGAAAGGGAGGGAAGAAAAAACCCAAAACTAATCTTTGCCAAAAGCATGCCCAAAGGACATGAAGGTTTGTACCTTGGGACTCACCACCAGTACTAGTGGATTTTCCTTCCCCACAGGGCATTAAAGAACTTAGTAAGGTTTTGCTGCAAGCTACAACCCTGGGCTGCCAGGGATGAATGTTAAATTAACTGTTAATGCTTCTTGTCCTGCAACAGCTTTTACACTTGTATGAATGGGAATCAGTTATTGAGGGCCAGATAGTGTGATTATGTCAAGACCTGGCACAGCCACATCTCTGCATGTGCATCAAAAGCTCCTATCAGCAAGAAAGAGAAATCCTATGGCACAAAGTAGCACTAAAAGACAAAGTCCCTGGCTGATCAGGATGGCAAGTCACCCTAATTGTAGGGATGCAGGAGAGTGTATTTATCACACTGTGCTGCCACTCATTCCACGGAAGTGGAATGATGGACAAAAGGACTTCCACTGAGTGATCGTCCATCACACACAGACACAAACCCATCACACACTGAAGGCAGAAATGCATTTTCTAAAAGGCCACCACAGAACTACAGCCCAGAACTCCCTCCCTTTCGCACCAGACAACTGCTTTCCTCACTCATTACTGGAGGATATTCTACAGATCTAGGCCAAGAGAAGCTTCTGTCCGGCTTGCTGGAGACCCTCTACATGTTTGCCACATCTACACATAGCCACCCTTCCCGACTCCTCCATCTCCAATCCACTGCAGCTCTATGCCGAGCCCTCTCCTATCACGATCAGCAACTCAGCCTTTCAGGAGCGTTAGTCATGGATCAACACTGATTATTTGGTTAACTGCAGGCAGTTCAACTTGTTTTCCCAGCATGATTTCCTATTGCAACACCCAAGGTTTACAAACTTCTGCTTTCTGTAAACAGCTCCTCTTTGGCCAGTGAGCTTTCCAGAACGCAGCAACTGGATGTTTTCCTTTGTCTGCTTTCTAAACTTAAACAATCCCTCTCTCCCCCAGCTTCTCCTCGCCGCTGCCAGGCCAGGGTCCTGCAGCCAGAGCACACTTGTCTGGAGCTCAACACAGCACAAGTGATGGAAATCTCTGGCAGGGAAAGCAAGAATCTTGCAGGTTAGATCTGCTGTGGATGGAGAACATCCCTATCCTGCTTGGAGCTGCTCAGCTGCAGAGTTTCCTGCTGCTTCTTCAGCAGCAGGCTGATGGTACCCTGTAGAGGAGCAGCCTCTACTGGGTACCATCCCTCAGCTGAGCTGATTCAGCTGAGGGGGTGGAAATGACCGTTTCTTTCATTCCCCCCCCCTCCCCACTCCAAACTGCTTATTAGTTATGCTTGCAGAGCAAACTTTAACAACACTGCTTGTAATCATCAGCAGGAGACTTGCAACTTGAAACCCTCCTAGCTTTCCTCTAGATAATACTGAGATTGCAAACACCATCAGTTCCCAGTAGAAGAGCAGCTGAGACATACAACAAGTAAATGGCGGGGGGGTTGGACTAGACGATCTCCAGAGGTCCCTTCCAACCCTGACCATTCTGTGATTCTGTAAATGAAGTTTCAAGCTTATATGTTGCTCCTGTGCGAATCGACTAAACTCTGGGGGAGCTCCATGAAGGATGCTGTGTGCATCTCTGGGTAGACTCCAGAGGGCCTCAGGGAACAAAGAGCAGCAGGACATCCCGCTCCTCTGGGGACAGTGGCTCAGGAATCATCCCTGACCCAGCAGCACACACCAATCTTCACCTTACAGAGCGCAGGAGGGTAAAGGAACAGTGAACAAAGGCACTGGCAACCAGCCAGAGTAGACCTTTTATAAGTGGTGGAGGTAAAGAGAACAGCCTACAGTTAGTTTGCCAGCAGCAGGACAGAGCACCTGCCTACCGGGAGCCATCTAAGAGAAGGGGGAGATCTGCTTTAGATGGGATCCGGAGCCGAGGGACATCAACAGTTTGTGCACAGCTGGCCACAGGCAGCCGCTGAAAACATGACAATTGTTGGGCACAGGGGAGTGCTCTTATTTAAGTATTGCTGCTGTTTTGGCAAGGGGTATCATCTGGACATCTCCTGAGCTGACACTCCTAAAGAAAGGAAGAAGATTCCATTCAGCAGGTGTAGGTCAGAGCCTTTCCAAGCCCTCAGGAACACAGATGAGATGAAGACTTAGCATCAGCTGATGGCAGGGAAAGGAAAACAGTTGTGTCACAAGGAGGGAGGAAGCTCAGATGCTTCAGCAGATTTGTAAGGAGTCAGAGGAGAGGAGGCAGGGGTGGATGAGACCAAGAATGCAACTGGATGCTGAAGAAGTGTATTGGTCTAAACAAATCAAGGCCCCGGGCACTTGCTTTCCTCTCAACCAACAAGAAATACTATAATATGACACGGGATACCAGACATTGAGATCTGCCTTCTACAAAGCACAAGGAACATCTCAAATACAGGCTTCTGTATAGAATATATTCACACACCCTCCCTGAGAAACAATTACATCTTAGGAGGACATGCCAACTTGTAGAGAAAAGGATCCCACATGCAATTAAGAGCAGGCAACAATCTCACTGCAGCAAGATGTGCTCTAACTGTTGTCCTGAGTGAAATCAAAGTATATTATCTCAGATTTCCAAGTGTTAGACACTGACTCATGCAGTCTACTCCCGAGAGGTACAAAAACAGCTTACAGGGGGGCTAAAAAGGTTTACCAGACTCAATGTCTGACAGCAGGGAACCAGGAACCTCAAAGATATTTTCTTTTGAAATGCACAGCAACATGATAGAAGAGGTGAAGATCCACAGCCCAGATAGAAGATCTGCAGGGAATAATACCGAGAGGTGCTTATATCCAAGTCAGTCAATAGCTTCTACAACGCTCTTTTGAAAAAGGTTTGTTTTCTCACTTCTGCACCCTAGTAACCAGTAGTCCTTTACATTCAGGGCTGGATAATTATGATCAGCCTCAGTTAATCCACACACTTGCCTCGCCCAGGTGACAGTGTCCCCAGTATCTCTAAGCCAAAAGAATAATAGAGGCTGCAAAACAATTTCTCTTCATTAACTAGCACATGCTACCCAGCAAAAAACAATCCACCTGAGCAGACAAGCAACAAAAAAACAACAGAAAACCAACCCCCAAAAGACAGAAATATCAAACCCTTTTACCCCAAGCCTGACTAAAAAGCAACATCCTGAAAACACACAGCAGCACACTTCATTTTCAGGTAAAAAAAGGTAATGCCTGTGCCAGAAGCAGAAAGCTCTATGACTTGCTGTGATACTGCCCACCTGATACTTAACACAAATCTGTGGGCTTTGGCCCCACAGCTTTGTTTCAGGAAACCCACTGGAACAGGCCTGCCCAGCACCAAACCTTATTCAAACACAGAGGCTGAGGGGCAAACTTACCCCTTCCACCAGCAGCACTGGCCCGTGGAAGCAAAGCTGCTTCCTGCTGTTCTCCTCTGCGCTCAGAGGAGACGCACCACCACGACCAACTTCTTGGTGAGAGGGAATATTCACATCCTGATTTTTACCTGAGACAGGTCTAGACTATCTTTGCCCAATGGGAAGGAAGAGGTGAGGGGAAGAATAAAAGACCACAGAGTTGCCTTCAGATGACCTGGTCCTTTCAGGGGATCTAGGAAATGTTCCATCTCTGCCTGCTTTCCTCTAGGGCATGGCTTCACCAGAGGTTCTTCAGACCTTTTGGCTCAGCCAGACACATCTGGGAGAGGCTACCCAAGTCAGAACTACATGGCACATAATGATTGTTCTCAGTTTAGAAGGAATTAAGACATCCAAAAAAAAAAAAAAAATATAGAGGAAAACTTCATGCCAGCCAAGTCAGGAGACTGAGACACAGGTCTACACGGAGAGCCAAGAGACTAGCATCTTGAGCAAAGCATCCTTCCACAGAAAATTGGAGGAGTGAAGGGTTTGCAAGCAGCAACGGTCTCCTGGCTTGGATCACTGCAGACCCTGAGAAACAGAGGGTATTGACTGAGTTGTTCATTAAATGGGTGCAGCTTGCAGCTTTGGGAAGGAACTGTGACAGAGCAAGAACATGGATGGACAAGATGCACATTTCACCTGGTAGCATATTTTACACAATAGAAGTTCAAAGAGATTATAAAGGCAGAAGCCAGAAGAGAGAATGCAAGTAAGAAACATTTGCTGAAGGTGTGCCAAATTTCTGGGTTTACAAAACTGTACTGGAATCAGCACATACAGTAAAAGCCCTGAGATTATGCAATCTTTCAGGCACAGGCGAAACACAGGTGATCGGATGCTTCTCCTAGCACCAGCCAAAAATCTGGAGGGTTGTGCAATGCCATGGCACAAAAGATGACAGACAGGCAGCAGAACTACAACTGGAAGGAGGACTTACCAAAGTCCATGCGGTCCTTATGATTACGCTGCAAAAGGCCCAGCAGCAGCTGCCTCAGGTGGCTTGATGTCTCCCTGGGGATGCTAGGATTGAAAACACAAGCAAAGTAAGAGAGACTTGCAGTCTATTTAATCTGCTTTTACATATTCAGGAAGGCAACCTGCAAATGCAAACTCGCTTTGTGCCTGCTGGGCTAGGAACATAAGGCGAGCTCACTGCAGAGAGGCTGAACAGGAACATCTCTGTTTGCATCTCCGGCTTTTACTCCCCACTGTCATTGTTAAGGCTACAGCTAATCTAGCTGTAGTGGCCTCTCCCACGAGCATCCTTCCCTTCCACAGTGGTGCCAATGCCATCCCTCTGATTCTCAGCTAAGTTCGTTCAACATGCAATATTATGCAGATGGTAAATAAAATATCTTCTACTTGCTCTACTGGGAATAAGGAGGTCATTAAAATGAAGCAGTTACCAAGGGGAAGCTTCCAATTAAGACACTGGTGGTGAAATGCATCACCAATTACTACCATTTTATTAAGGCATTTCTTTTTCAGTGCAGCTTATGTAAGACTAGCAAGTGACCTTTGTCTATTTGCTTCCTTGATATACAGCATTTATTCAAAGACCACTAAGACGTGAGCAACTGCCAACCAAGCAAGCTAAAATTAGTGCAGCTATTACCCCACTGCCCAGTATAGCTAGGAAGAAAACACTCTTTTCGGTGGCCACTGCAGCACAGAAGAGCCAATAAGCCATTACACTCCCTCTCAGCCCACAAGCAGATGGGGGACACATCAGGGCAGCTCTTCACAAGCCCAGTAGATTGCAAGAGGCAGGGAATAAATGAACAGATTAAGGCAGGGAAAGCAGAGTTCAGATACTGTATAAGTGGATTCAGCTTAGCTAAATTTCTTCCTTAACCAGAAGCCCTGTTAGGGGCTGTAGCAGCCGAGACCTTCCCGCTCAGCCAGAGCACAGCTCTCCAAATTAAGCGTAGGTGGCTCCAACTCCTTTCAGTATTGACTCTGTTTATCACAGCCGTGGCCAGCACGGCCCCTACTGTCTGCCAGGCTTTCCCCTCTCCCCATGCACGGGTCAGCCGAGGTAATGGCACGTGTGTTCAGCACAGGAGTTTAACTGCGCAGGGGGCAGTGCAGCATGCGGCTCGCTCGGGCAGGGCTCCACTGCGCTGGGCTGGCATCACTCACCGCCCCGCAGCCAAGCCCCACCGATGCCGGAGAAACAACCCTTCCTGCACCACTTCCACCACCTCCACCCCTGACACAGACAGGGTTAAAAAAACAAACAAAAACAAAAAAAAAAAAAAAGGTGCTAGCTGGCACTAAGAGGCTCTTGTTCAGTGAAACTAGAGATGCGAGGCAAGGTGTGTATTTATAGGTTTCAGTACTACCCGGTTGTTTTTCAGCGAAGCCCTAGCCCTTGCTGGCGCAGGAATGTGAGCCCAGCAATTCCTAGAACCGAGAATGATGGCAAGCATCCCCCATCCTTGTTTGTACTGGAGGACTTGCTTTTCCATCCCAGACACTAGAATGGTTTTGTGCACCTTCCCAGTTTGACAGAGGAAGAGGCCACCAGCATTCCAGAAGGGATACAGTTAAACCAAGACTCAGCCTGAGCCAAGAAAAAACATTTGTCAAAAAAGGTGGGCCTTAGAAGTACACTGCATAACGGAATAACCCAAGATACCACTGCTAGCAAAGTCTCCTTAAAAATACATTAGTGCGGGAGACCTGCAGTCCTCCAGCGTTATCGTCATAATTTATTTATCCATGACACGTAAAGCTCTCATCCAAAATGGGTCCATTTCCCAGCAATGACTTTAGCTTTTGTATGGTTTTAAAGCCAAGAAACAGGAAGGTCAAGTAATAGACCTCAGACGTCACAACACAGACTGAAGTCGGTGCAGATTAACAGCCTGTTTGCCTCCTCTTCTCTCTAACATCCAAAACAGCAAGCTTTGCTATTATTTTCAAAGGCTGTCTTTTTAAACATAAGCAATAGAACTGCCTCCTTCCCCCCGTGATCTAGAATATACTTTGCCATGCAAATCAGCACAGTGAACGTTAGTTATTTAGATCGGCGCTATTAAAGTTGTGATGCCTTTGGGCTTGTTCCTGCCGACATGGCCACCCCACCTCAGAATGGCATTTCACCTGTCAGCACCAGCACCGGCCCGGCAGGCTGGGACCACTGCTGAGCATTTCAGGAGCTTTTTCTTCCCCACCCTGTTTCCCAAGCCAAAACATGGCACCTTCCATGGTGATGCCCGGGAGGTGGGTACCAGCCTGCCTCGCCCCAAGGAGAATGAAACCAAATCCTGGCACTGCTGCAGTCTGAGAAGATATCTAGAGCGGTTTTGTGTTTCATCCTGTGTTGGCAGGGCTGGCGGAGGCAGTTTATTCATGTTTACTCAGGAAATAGCACATATTTCAGCTCATGTTAAAGAGAGAGACTGACTTTGTAAAGCAGGGAACCAGCATTTACACAGAAGATGCTTCAGATCAGACTTCTACAGTAAAAAAGCCAAAACCCAATGCGCTTGGATCTAAATTTTGGAGGAATTTGGTAGTTAAAAAGCAGAGATGAGTGAAAATGGTAGATGCAGAGTACGTACCAAGGACTCCCAACAAAGGAGGAGTAATCCCTACAAGAAAAGACACGCTCTCCTCTTACAGCTGAGTTTCGTTTCTCCCCTTGCCTGCCTCCTACTGCCTGCCCCACAAGCCAAAGCAGCAGCCGGGCAGCGTGATCAGCACAAGGAAGCTTATTAATTATTCAGATTAATTTCTCTCTTAGTAAGAGGGACTACCTCAAAAGTGAGCAGCCATGTTTTAGGCTGTGTAGGGGAAACAGAAGCCCTACGTTCTGCTCACACAGGCTATGTGGCTCCAACCATGTGGCACTGGTTTTGCTTTGAATTGTTTCGTTTGGCTGTTTTACTCCATCGTGCCCTCTGGTTCAATCCAAAGAGCAGGCAGATGCCCCAAATTTAATCCCGGTAGAAATGTGCCCCTTCTGCCCAAATCAAAAAAGGAAGTACTTGAAGGGAAATTAAATGCATAGCACAAGTCACCGATAAGAGCTCTAGCTTCTTGACGCTCCTTCTGCTATCTCTTGGAGCTGTCTAAACTGATATGGAGTTTGGTTTGGGTTTGGTTTTTTTTTTTTTTTTTTTTGTGTATAAACTTAGAACTTCAGTCCTGTCTCTATACCAGGCTCAGGTTTTAAGAGCAGGCATGAGGTTCTGCTTTAAGAACTCAGAGATCAAAAGGAAAGACCACAGCAACAAAACCAAAATACACTGACAAATCACAGCGCTGAACGGCAGCTAGATGCTTCACTAGGTAACATACACCCCGATGGGATGAAAGCAGTTCTCTTCCCCTTGGAAACTGCAGTCGTGTCCATTTCCATCAAGGTTATAATATTTCCTCCTATTAGCAGGATGGACACAAGCAGTTGCTGTCCTGACACGTGAGAAATGGGAATGTGATCTGCAGTCAGGTATGGCAGGTTACAGGAGAGACTGCAGTTTGGCTGCTCGCGTGATTCAAGAACGGCCATGGCTTCTTTCCAAGGCTCCCAGCCTCAGGGAAGCTGTACGTGGGACAGGACCACTAGCTGGCTTTTGAAATCACTAACGATCATGAATTTTTGCAATATAAGAGAGAAGTAGTATCTGTGGAAAGCGAGAAGACCAACTCTGGCAATCTGCTGCTGTCTGACTTTCTCTTGGCCACATCACTGCTGGTTTAAGGATCGGGGGAAGGCATATGGCCAAATATTTTACAGTCACCTCCCCAAGTGACAAGCCAGGAGCATGCGAGGACAGGTGTAAATACAGCACAGTAAACAAGCGCATACAAACGGCAACACTGGAAAAATGCTTACTTTGGCATCAGCATCTTGTTTTTCTCATAGAAGAGGCGAAGATCCTGTGGGCTGCTGGCCTGTAGGGAGAAGGAAAACCAGTGCATGAAGCAGTGGACAATGAAGAAAAGGGATTAGCATTTCTATTTCACAGTTACTCTGAAGAGCAGAGAGGCACTTTTCAATTGCTGAACCAGCACAGACAATGAGAACCTGCAGCTTGCTTTAGGCTGAAAAGCCAGCGCTGTGCTAGAGTGAAAATACACTATTTCAGCCTGCTGTCTTTTTGTCCCTGACCTGGTTCCGTCCTGCTCCCCCCTTCCAAGGGCTGAGCTTCACTGCAGTGGGCTCTGATGCTCAGGTCTGAGCTGGCCTAATAGCCTCACCCAGGAGGCTAAATAATTGCAGACGTGAGGACTCCCAAATGATGAATGGCAGCTCCCGCTGAGAACATGGATTAGTGCTGCAGGGCATTTAGAAAAGGGGCAGGGAGCCTGTTGATGGGCAAGGGATCTCTGAAGAGACCAGGAACATGGCGAAACAGCAACTGAATTAGGATTTTCTACTTTAATTCCAGGAAGCCAGAAGGTCTCAGGCCACAGCTCCTATTTGTGCAGTAATACACACAACCGCTGGGGATGTTGACATCCCAAATTCTGAGAGACAGGATTAAACATAAAAAAAAAAAAAAAAAAGGGACTAGGCAGAACAAGAGGTTTACAGCTGAGGTTAAAAATAAAATCTCCAGTATAAAAGCACAGATACATAAAAGTCTCCTAACGTCATTTCTCCATTTGTTTTTATGCAATGAATAATACAGGCCAGTAAATTAACCCTAGTGTCTCAAGCGTTTCTGCACAGGCAGTCAAAGGCAGAGCAGACTGGTTGGCATGACACAGACATGAAGGTACACAAACAGGGAAGGAAGATCAGAAAGATTCATCGGTAATCAATTATTGGTGCAGCAGAGTGTGTAGGAAAGTGTGAACGAGGAGGCAACAGGCAGCTTCTCCTGATATTCAGGGCAGGCTCAAAAAACCCTCAAGCCTTCCACCTACTTCCATTTCTAAATTAGAAGCATTTAAGGTCAATTAAGATGCTTAAAAAGGCAAATCAGACAAGGCAATCTGCAGATGGCCATCAAAATACCCCTAACACAGCATGGCTGGAAAAGCAGACAAGATGCTGTTTCAACATCACCTACTCCCTCTGGCTGAAGATGAAAATTAAGGATAACTGTAAGAGCTCAGTACAAAACCTCAAGAGAAACCAAAGGGAGAGTCTCAAAAGCTGCTACTATCAATAGACTCGTGTAGTACTGGTCAGGACAGTATTTCTTGCCTAGTCTTCGCATCCCAAGCTTCACGGCTCTCCTATCAATTTGTACCAACAAGAGCTACGGGGTTCCTAAAAGAAGGAAATAAGAAAGATGTCCTCGTTCTCCTCTCTGCAATAGCGTATCCTTTGCTATTCACAGACACCTCAGGGACCCAAACAGGAGTTGCAAAAATACTTTATTCAAAAACCTTCAAAATGAATGTTATTCAAAGCACCTTGCTACACAGATGCCAAACTGCATCAAAATTTCCAATCACTGCCACTCAATTTGATTTGGTTCAGTAAAACGCCATTTTACACCTTTCTCCTTGCAGAGCTTGCCCCACAATTAGATTCTTAATATTTGGCAAACTTTAAGGAGGCAAGCATACACACTGCACCAAATGGCTTGGCCACCACCCTCTGCGTGATGAAAAATATGCCTGACAGACACAATGTACAAGGGAGAACAGAACTCCACCGCAGGGAAGCAAAGTGCTTGTTCACATCAGAGAGATACAACCCTTGGCTGTTTGCTCTGTTCATTTCCTGTCGCGACAACTCAATTGTTTCACAAATACAATGAAGCTCTGATCTATTTCAAACACTGTTTTGTCAGAAATTTTCCTGGCAATAAAGACAGAGTATATTAGAAGCAGCACACATGCAAAGCCTAGTTCATTAGAGAGCGTTTCTAAGCGCTAGCTTGGATAGAAACAAAATCCTCAATGAAGTTCCCCTCCTCTTTGTACAAATTAAAAGAGATATCCCTGTAGGGATGTTGTTTCTCCACGTTCTGCTGTCTCGGTACAATTCCCACTTCTTCTGCAAGGACAGTACCCAGGGTGTCAGGCTCCTACCCACCCAGATCATGCTTCCTCACGAGGGCTGTCCCCAAGAGCCCACACCTCAAGGCTGGTCTCTGATATAGGTGGCTGCCTGCTGAGGAAGAGAGTCATTTTAGTGAGTGCCTAGCACAGACGCGTGTGGACCGCCATCAATTTGGTAAAACCAAATGCGCCTTCCAGTACCTAAAGGGGGGCCTGGCCTACAGGAGAGCTGGGGAAGGACTTTTTACTCGGGCATGTAGCACTAGGATGAGGGGGAATGGCTTTAAACTGGAAGAGGGCAGGTTCAGCTTGAAGATTAGGAAGAAGTTTTTCACTGTGAGGGTGGTGTGGCACTGGAACAGGTTGCCCAGAGAGGATGTTGAGGCCCCGTCCCTGGAGGTGTTCAAGGCCAGGCTGGACGTGGCCTTGGGTAACCTGGTCTAGTGGGGGGTGTCCCTGCCCATGGCAGGGAGGTTGGAACTCCATGATCTTCAAGGTCCCTTCCAACCTAAACCATTTATGATTCTATGATTCATGTAACTTCATTATTAATCAAGCAGGTCACACAGTTCTGCTCCCAGCAGCAGGCTCCCAGACACGCAGCAACATGCCCACTGCTCTCCTGCTGTCAGCATCCACTTTGCTTACCTCGTCTTTCAATAAATAGTGCTTCTCTTGAGTGTCATGGGAAAAAATGCAGAAGTGTTTGTTAGACACTAAAAATGCCACATGAATTCCTTCTTCTAGGGAGCTAAGGACTTCATCTGGAATCTACCTTCCAGGCAGATACACCAAGAAAAACGCCAAAAAGCACATTTTAGGCACCTAACAAGTAGAGCATTCAAGATGCACAGAGCCAGCTGCTACCTGTAGCACAGCATCCATCCGTCAGAAACAGGGATGCAGAATGGACGGCTCAGTTCTCCCCCAGAACAGGAGACGGAGCAGTAGGCCAATTCATGCCCTTATTCCCCCTCTCATGTTACCATGGAGCAGCTGCATTAGTGTAACTGGCTCTGTTCTTGTCTGTCCTTTCTATATATAAAGACAATTGGACAAATTCAATCCCGCCACTCTGTTACTTTGTCCTCAGCAGCAGTGGAAATATGTTGAGCCAACAAAGGCATTCAGCGTAACCCTGCCAAATCCCACTTGGTTCTGGCTGCCTGCAAGTGAATCGCACACGAAAAGCACGCAGGGTGGTGTTTCCAAAAGCACTCAGCTCTGGATTTGTCATGCTTGGGCAAAGGCTGGATGTAAAAGCCCAGTGCTCAGTCCGAAGAGCTCAAGACATTCACACCCTCGAACACCACTGTCTAGTCAACACTTCATAGCAGGTGTATGGTATCTGCTCTTTTCTTTGAATCCTTTCCTTTGGGATTCCTGGGGATTTGGAGGTGCAGAAAGGGGATTCAGACATGTTAGAAAGAATAAAGAAATAAGTAATGATGTTTCTAGCTTGATAGTTGTAGGGAAAAGCTTGAAAATCTACTGCAAACACCTCCTGCTTGTGCAGTCTTACAGTTGATATTTTAACCCACAACTAAATGACTGGCATTCACAGGATCCTGAAAGCACAACCAGAAAAAAAAAAGAAAAAGCCAACCCAAAACAAACTACAAACCTTTTTCTCTGCTCCCAGCAGATCAGGATCAGGCCCACAAACACTGGGCCAAAAGCCAGTGGCTCGCTGTCTACCGCAACAAGTCAATCACTGCACCCAACTTCAGCAGAGTAACCTACCACCACCAGGGATACCTGTACCCACTGACACAGGACAGTCTCCAGAGGAACAGCTTTAGGCACGTATGAGCAGCCTGCCTAACAAATAAACCAGGAGTTCAAATTCTGGGTATAAAATCCTCCCTCCCCTCATCTTCCTCAAGGCCCGTTTCACAGCATAGCAGCGATACATAATCCTAGTGCTTACGCAGGCAGAATTAACCCAGAAATAAAGCAGTGGACCTGGTACACTAGGCTTAGAAATTAATTTTTCACCTAGTAGCTAGCTGGGATGAGAACATACGCAGGCAGGTTAACTCTTTCAGAGCTGTCAGACCAGCCAGCAAAACTTGCACTACCTCTCTTGCCACTTCCCTGCTCCCCGGCTCACTCTTCCACACATAGCGTACCACATCCACAAAGCAGCTAGGAGAAGATTCACGCAACTGCATTCAGACGGCAACCAGGTTTCATGGTCCTTGCAGGATCTGATGGCCAAATGGACATGTACCACTGCCAGGGACAGCTCTGACACAAGAAGCATGTGTTTGGCTGTGTGCCTGCTTATCACAAGCTGCCCAGTTTTTAAAAGGGTCACACAACAAACCAATCCCCTCCTCCAGCGCCCCCCCCCCCAAAAAAGATTGAGGTCATTAATTCTAATCATATTCAAAACATCATCTGACAAAGACCAGATTGTTTTGGGGAGATACTTTAGAACTTGTGTAAATCTGTCTCCAGTCTTGCTTCTGGTTGTCCATTGTCTACACAACCTACATCACCTCATGGTGGGCACTGGGTCCCAACCTTTTCAGCTCAGGTAAGGACAAGGAAAAACCATTACACTCCCAAGGCTCTTCTGAGCATTGGTCAGCAAGACCAGTAAACACACTGTTCAAGTCCTGTCCTCAGCAACAGACATGAAGAGATGCAAGCGCATCCACTTATTAGGCAAGGCAAATTAACAATTCCACATTAATACAATGCTCAGCAAATCTGTTTATAGGGATTATGAATCCCATTAATCTCATCCCTATGACAGTCTCACTGTTTTGTTTATGGGCATGTTTAATACAAAAAGCTCCTTAAGACAGCTTCACCAGCCATCCTACCAACTGTTCACATCTGAGCATCAGCAGCTTCTTGTCTGCGTGCAGTGAGGCAGGAAAGGGACAGGAATGGCTCTGGGAAGTTGCCTTGGGTGACCTGGCCATAGTTAATTTTAACTTTGAGACAGCTAGAAATCACATTCACACACATACACACATCTCTGGATTTACACGCACTTTCTGGATTGACAGCTGCCTCAGCCTTTCCACACATCCCATCTTTTCTCCATCTACCCCAGTCCCCTGAAGCCCTGTTTTATTTTTAGACAGCTCATTCCTCCTCGCTGCAGATAACACTGGAGTCCTTTTGGTTTGCATCCCCGTGAAGGTGCCTAATTGGCTCATGCAGCGAACAGCTACAGCACCCAAACGCAGCACGTCGCAGGCCACCGTGCTCCAGATTCCCATGGGAATCTCAGCTAGACAGAGGTGAGGGGCTGTCCTTGCCAGCCTGGGAGGGAAGGCACTCTGAGGACTTAGCCCGAAGAGGTTAACGTTAGAAATCCAGTTCCTGGCTGCCCTGTACAACTGGGTCTGCTGGTGGCACTACGTGGAATCAGCCTGTTATCTCCCCACCCATTTGTAGATGTCCCTCCCAAAAGCACTCATTCCTATTCACCATCTCCCCAGCACCTCCGTCCACTACCCTGCCCTCCTCCCAAAAGCCCAGTAAACACTAGCTTCTGCCTGCTCAATGACCATCAGCAAATTCTTACAACACAGTCATGCCAACAAAGAAATAAAGCCGGTTAACCTTTAACTAGCTTTCCAACATCTGCCCCAGACAGGCTTCTCTCACCTGAAACCTACAGCTAGGAGAAGGCAATTTGTGACATACACGGTCAAAACAAATAGATGGGGCAGAGAGAACCATCTGGGCTGAGCTCCCCTCTCTCCCTGATCAAACAAATCCACAGCTGCTACTGCAGTAACACGTGGGACCTGGCATTTTGCTTCAAAATACAAACCCCAGAAGAAGAAGGAGCCCGGGGAAAAATTAAAATAGAGAAACAAGTGACCCCCTGCTCCCCACCCAACAGACATTGGATGTATGCAGGGAAGGGAGAAGTCATCCAGACAGGCAAGCACAAAACAAGGATCAGGACTTGCTGGGCAGGGACTGAAACGTCCCTTCATTGCCCACCACAAGGCAGGGTATTGCCATGTCTCAGGCAGAGGGACTCGGGCATACAGGACTGCTCTCCCGGTCACAACGGCCTGAGGACACAGGCACAGGCAGAGAGCTGATGGTTTTCTGACCGCCTGCCCTTTCAAAACCTTGGCTGGAGAGCTGAATGAAGCTGACTAGCATTCAGTTTTATTTCCTCTGAAATGTCTTCTCTATAAGAAGAAGCGTTTCCAGAAGAACATTTCTGTGACATTCTTCAATGACCAATGATAAAAGCCACCTAATTCTTTTCAAAGAAATCAGATCCCCCAAGTTTGCCTGTGAGCTACTAAGCTAAGAATGATAAAGTCCCCATGTTAAACGATAACTGAATCATTTGAATGAGTATGGTATCAGGGTGCCTTTAGAGACTAAAAGGCACCAAGTTACAAGACAGAACGAGTGCAAGGCTCTCCTATGCATGCAGAATCAAAGCTTGCTTTCTCCACCCCCACATTTTTTTCTTAATGCGCAAATATTTATTTTCTTTTTTCTAACAGTCCTCTTCTCAAACAAGATACCAACACTGACAACAAGTGGATGCAGCCAGTAAGCAGGAGCCATTCAGGAGCTTCACTGTACTTAGCAAGGGTGTTTATAAAAAAAAAAAAAGAAACATGCAAAGGAAATGAAGTCTTGCTCTAAATACAGAGCAAGCTGGTGGACAGAATATAAAGCACTGGAATGGAAGATTCTCACAGCAGCAGGTAAAAAATTACCCTGA
The DNA here is from genome assembly GCF_965231255.1 of Vanellus vanellus. Classification (NCBI taxonomy): domain Eukaryota; kingdom Metazoa; phylum Chordata; class Aves; order Charadriiformes; family Charadriidae; genus Vanellus; species Vanellus vanellus. Next base: position 10,138,128 of record NC_138921.1, read on the forward strand.
AGGAGAAGTGTTCTTGGCTCTAGACAAAATCAAAACATACCATTAGTTTACTTCTGTATTTACCCACTCTTTCCTGCAACACATTCAGAATTCACTTTATCCTTCCTGATGATGTAACTGTACAAACATTCAAGGTCTTGTGTGAAATTCAAAAGAGCTGTGGAACTAAAGCTCAGAAAATCCTGCAGTTCATAAAATTTGCCTTGTTACAAGAGCACAGATTCCACCCCAACCCCAGCTGACTTTTGTTTGGGTTGTTAGCTTTTGGTTGTTCGGTTTTGTTTTTGTCTTGTTTTGTTTTTTTGTTAAGGAGTCAGGGTAAAGATGTCAGAACATGAGAAAAGAGGGCCACAGTTCACATTTGCCCTAACTGATCCAAGAAGCTGAAGAGTTGGCATCAGCTGACACACCAGTATGCCAATTTGAGGTTTGGTCTTTTCCCATAGATTAGAGACGAGCTCTACAGAGCTCACACATTAGAGAAGCAAAGAAGTACCAGCAACTCAAGCATCTCTCTGCTCTGTTGTAAGACAGCAAGGAAAAAAACCTGACAAGTACAGTACTTTAAAACAGTGGTTGCAAGGGAGAGTCTGCAGATTTCACTGAGCACAGAGGAAGAAGAGTAATACACACGGTGTGTGTATTGGAACAAGAAAAATGCACCAAGTCTAGATGAACTCCAGCTATATATAAGCTTTAAATATGTGAAATAATCCTGAAGCAACTTCCATAAGGCTGTGATGAATTCTCCATAATTCAAAAATTTAAAGTCAGATAATACCTTTCACAAAAGATATGCTCTAGCTCATCCAGAAGCTAGGGCATAAATTACAGGGTGGAGTTTTACTGGACTGTGTTATATTTGGAGGGGTTTGGACTTGAGGAACATAAACATTTCAGACTGAAAGGGATTGCTGTGAGATGACAGATAAGATCCTTTTGATAAGATCATACTTAACTGCTCTAAAAACAAAGTCAATTTAGCTGCAACACACCAATTATCACCAAATCATCCCAAACATTAACTTGCAATTATAATCTTCCTTATTGTCCTTCCATACCCAACAGAATTATAATTATAAATTACACACTGAGTACAGTTGCAAACAGAAACCGATTTTAAGTGTGGGCCTGGAAAAAAAGCCCACACTGCTTTAACCGATTCATGGTAATTTCTGAAGAGATGAGCCTTCCTAAGGATTTCTAACCAGGAAATACCTTTCACTGAGATACAACCCAGAGAAGGAGAGTCACATGTAGTAATACATCCACCATTACAACATATAATGCACGACATTGTCAAGGTGTTGGACAGCCAGACCTCCATGAGTCTGGATCTATGGGAGTTAGTATTATAGATGACAGAAGCCTTAAGAGTAACTGGATTAAAAGGAAAAAAGAAAAAAAAACATGAGTCAGAAAGATTAGATCTAAGCAACTCACCTGAAAAGGAGCCTTTCCCGTCAAACACTGATAAATGATGGTTCCTATACTCCAGAGGTCAGCTTTGGCATCGTAGTGTTGAGACATAATGACTTCTGGTGCCTTTTTGGGAAGAGAACAGAAATCTGTTTTACAAAAAAAGTTGCAGCTTTGGTTGGGTTTTTTTTTTAGGCAGTTGCAAGAAAGAAATAGAAGTCACTATTACGCTTTAAAAACCCCCGAGCTAGATTCGCCAGTAATCATGAAAGGTTTGCTCCCAAGACAACCGTAACACTACCTTGAAAGGGCCAATTCCCTGCCTAAGCGGGGGAAACAGAGACTTTTACTCAGTCACAGAAAAACACCAGAAGCTGCTTTGCTACTTTGGGCAAACTCAGTACTTTCCCTTCTCAGAGTACCATTTTCTGCTGAATCCACCTGTGCTCAGAAGCCCCACTGAAATAGCACGGACAGACCTTCAAAACCGAAGAAAGTAACAGGTGAATGATCAAGAAAAGCAAAGTCTCATGCTGCACAGGTACGCTTCAGCCTCCATCCTGATCTGCATCACTTAAGCACTTCCCTCATTTAGCCTAAGATGGCAGCATATTAATTATGCTCCAGAGCCTGCTCCTGCTGCCAAGGTCACAGTTTGGGTTCAAAGGCAGATCTGCACATTTCAGTCCAACAGCTCGAGCCCTGCTGTGCTTCAGACTCCAGTTTCTAATGTCACACCATGCCCTCGGTTGCTCCCTCCCGGGCTTGTTCCAGAAGCTGGAGATGGTGCAAGCCCACAAAGCCCCGTGGCTCAGGAGGCAGCGTGCCTTAGAAGTAGCAGCAGAAGGACAGAAGGGCAGGCTTGCTATTCCCACGTGTTTATAACAACAGATTTTATCACATTGCTGCCAGCATGGAACAGGATCAATTCCTAGCTCTGTTAGGAGTAAGGGCCACATGTAACAGGGAAAAAAAAAAAAAAAAAAAAAAAGGCAGCAAACAAGTTAGGGACAGACCGAGCTCCTGTCCACACGGGAAGCAGGCACGACACCAAGCAAAGCCAAGGAAGCAGGACAAGAACTGCACAAGGAGGTTTCAAGTCTCACGTGACATGGATCACATCAGACAGAAAGCTCATTCCGGTGTGGGTAAAACACCTTTCTTTTTAAAAAGAGCAAAATGAAAAGCGCAGCAATGAGCTGCAAGCTAAAGCAGGGAATAAGGACCTGCCTCGCCAGCAAACGTTCCCAGGGCTACCGCACACAATCCACAATAGCAGTAGGGACAGACTTCAAACGCCTCCTGAGTCCCAACTGAACCCTCCCTACTCATCTTCCTTCAAATCCATCAGTAAACAGAAAACAAGATGAAACATTCTGAGGTTCTTTGTAATGTCCAGAGTTGTTTAAAATAAAAAAATAAAATGGAAAAAGGTCATCACCAGCTTCCTCCAGCCCTTTCAAAAAAATAAGCTGGGTGTTTTCATTTACTTTCACAAGAAACTCTGAAAGAAAAAGTATCACTAAAAATAGACAATTCAGGAAACTCTCACAGGAGAGAAAAATTACATCATCTTCACATATAGCATAGTTCAAATAAACATCAGGCTTCAGAAAAAGGGAGAGAGAGGAAGTCTGTTTTTCTTGAGTTAGTACTGTGGAACAGACTACCAAACACGCTGCCCCTGTGCAGTGCAGCACAGCCCAGCCTAGCTCTGCCCAAGGAGTACAGGCAAAAAAAGAAACACTTAGAGTGGATTAGACCATGTTCAAAATCAGGTGCCTACTGCCCCCAGGGCACTTGTTAAAAAAATTAAACCTAAATTGATCAGCATCATCTTTTTACTTTGAGCTCAGACACCCACATCCCCAGGAACTATTACACGGCTGGCTTTGACATTTTCATTTCTGCCCTGGTTTTGTCATTTTTAATTTCACTGACTTGATGTGACACCGAGATCTTGACTGCTTCCATGAGCACATATAAGATCACCTCCTCACATTCTGGTCCCAGAATGGAAAGTACAAGGGGAGTGAAAGGGATTAGGAGTTTTTTTGTTTGGTTGGTTGGTTTTTTGTAAACACATCTGTTTCGCAAGCTAAGAAGTCATCCTGGAAGCAGCTGGTTTGGTGAAAGAATTAGTGGGGGGAGGAGGGTTAGGAAGTGGGGAACGCGCAAAACAAATTGCAAACAGAAGCAGGTGAGCTCCATTTATACCCATCTGCTGCATTCTACAGCAGAGCACACTTCGGAGTAAGTTAGCCAGCATGGGAAAATCTCTGCCTCCATAGGACCATGGCTCTGAAGGGATTTTGCAAGACCAAAGAGCTAAAAACAGCTGGAGATTTTACAAAACTGCTTTTAAAAAGGGACCTTGTTCCTGATGCTGTGGCCTTAGCAAAAACAACTGCAAAGCCTGCCGTAACAGCAGGCTTGCTGAACCACTCTGTCTCCAAAGGGCCTGCTGAAGCAGAGATTTACTGAGGCTCCTCTCCAAGGAGGCAACACCTCAAATATAGCCAGATGTGTGAAATATCATCCCAGCCCTCATTCTCTCTTGCTGCTTCTTTGCTCGCAGCAGAGAAAATAGACTTAATTTCCCAACGCCTTTAGTGGAGAGGCCCTGGTCCCCTCTGGAAGATGCTGTTTCTGGGAGCAGACAGCAATCAATACTCTGTTTTGTTCAGTTTTATTTATCAACAGCTCACCTGAAAGTTAGATGACAACACAGGCACCTGTTGTCTGACATTACCAGCAGCTAGAACTTTATGAAGCCCCCCTGTGTAATAGCTGGTTTCGGACAAGTAAATAAAATTTCATCTTTGGGGGAAAGACTAGTGAAAAACAAAGCCTTACTTCTGGGGGGGAAAGCAAGAACAATACAGAAAAACCTGTAGGCAAAACACACTTACCATGTACATTGGTGAACCACACAATGTTGCTGCCATCATATTATTCTGCAGATATCGGGCAAACCCAAAGTCAGCTACAAAGAGAAACAGAGAGGTAGGTCAGGATTAGACACCAGTTCTAGAGAGCCTGCACCCTTCCCAGTTCATTCCCCCTACTTTCCTTTCACTTCTCATGAAATTTCCCAGTAAGTGAAGTACTCCATCTTAAAAAGACTTTGATAGCTCTCTTCTTGAGCAATAACATCCTTGTGCTAGTTATTAATACACACTACAGACACTAGAAAAGGATAGACCAAGCCACAAAACCCCAAAACGTATTCAGAAGAACAAACTCCCATTCATTTTTCAGAGATAAACAGTCACTTCTTTCAGTACCCATTTACCTGCACTCCAAAATGTCAGCTGCTGGAAGCTGGTAAAGCTCTCAACAGTAAGAGCATGCCAGTTCATACTAGCTAGTTCATCTGCTGCTACCTCAACTTTTTATTTGGGGAACTGAAAGTTCCCCTCCATAGAAAAGGCTGCAGTGTAACAGACATCCAAGAGAAACCACTACTCATCACCACCCACACTTCTAGACCAGTCCTACTGAAAACAGTCTTGCTCTCTTCCTTTAGAAGAGTTTCAACAGTGCTAACCCTCAGCACCAAGGCAGAAAGCTGAGACACAGTTCACCTGGTGGCTAGAAAAGCCAGGGACAAGGAACACCGAGATGAATTATTCTCTGCAGGTTACTCAGCATCTGATCATATGATACTTAGAGGTTCTCTCAAGGTTACCAGATATTTCCAGCTGGCAGATTGACACAGCTGTTTACACTGTCATCTGTCACTTAATGAATTGGTACAGTGAGCTATTCCCTGGACCGTGGGATGGAGGGGTTTGCAGGGTACATCACACAAGAGCAGCCGTGCCCACAGCCCTCCTGCCTGTGTCTGTGGCTCCTAGTCACCTTCCAGGTAACTCTGCGCTTCACAAAGAAACGCTTCAGCTAAATGGGCAGCAACTCTTCAAACTTTTCCACTAGACCACACTTCTCATCTGAATGAAAGCATTAACACTGTCTCCACAGCACAGGGTCCAGGTGAGGAATACTTTTATCTAATTTGCGTTAGCTTCAGCTCATGAACTGTAACATAATCCAAAATCACGGACACCACCCTCAGTGTTGAGGGAGGTATCATCCAGCTCTCATTTCTGAGGGACCACAGGGAATACATGTGCTCTGTAACTGGATTACTGGAGCATTTGACCTAACTATTGCTCTATCTATGCCACTTGACTAACGTGCAAAAAATTAATTTCTTCAAGATGCAGCCCAGAAGCCTGCCTCTAATTTGGGACTGTGGAAACGCCTGCTTTCAGGAGAGCAGCTAGTTTCAGGCCTTAAGACAGCAGCGTTTACCTCAATTCTTTAAAAAGCTGAAGACAAAAGTCACAACAGCTGCTCATTTCTTGGTAAACCTGGAGCTTACAAGCCAATTAGGGCAGGCTGGTACTTGTTTTTACCAAGCAAGGCACTGTTCAGCTTAGAAGCGGAGCAAGGCCTGCCCAATTTCTTTTGGGTTAGTCTGTGTCCTGGCAGAGCCGAAAGCTCTCGCTCCTCCTGCCTGGAGCCAGCTAACAGTTATGTCTAGCAGAGGAACTGAGATGAAAAACATTCCGGCATTTTAAAAGACTGTAGCAATTCTTTCCTCCCCCCAGACAGTTCCCCAAAGAAAGATTGTGGCTTGCCATGTATCCGTCACTAAACGCCCCTGAGAGCACTTATGGAGACGTTTGCAGCAAGGTCTTACCGATCTTTATGCGAATATTGTTGGGATTTGATTTCCTGCCTCCCGCGTAGGAAAGGAGGATATTCTGTGGTTTCAGGTCCCGATGGATGATGCCTTTGCTGTGCAGCATTTTCATGGCACCGGCTATCTGCTGGAGAAAGAGCCTGATGGTGTCTTCACTGAGTGTCCGCATAGCTAGGGAGGAGGAAAAAAAAAATAACCACAGATGAAAATTCAATTACAATGCCAGTTCTCTGAAGAGCCCAGGGGGCAAACTGTCCCCAGCAATTAGCCATAATTTGGCATTTTTACTTCCACATACTATTTTTTTCCAGACACTATTTCTGAATGATTCCTACAGGCAACAATGGAGAGCATTTGCATTCCCATCTTATTCTGTGGTCATGGCTGTTTTCAGCCCCAAGTCTGCCATGATGAGCTCAGGCCAGTGGTGGGAGCTAAAACTGGGTTATCAACTGGGTCCAAAAAGTACCATTTGGTGAGGTTTAGGGCTTCCCTCGGCAGAAGCTGCGAGACAGCTCTAGGTGTGCACTAGGCAGGGCCTATGGTTGCTACCTCTGAGCTATGGTCAATAAATTCAGAGCTTTATCACAAAAAATACGTCTAAACCCAGAGCTAAGAGAAGAGGCAGTTAGAGTTAGGCTTTATGTCTGCAGGAATCATTAAGGCCCAGGCTGGGCAGGTTAAGTTCAGAGTCAGTTAGGGTACGTGACCAGCAGGGATCTGTAACTTTAGAGACGAGTCCAAGTCTAGACCCAACCCTCGTGCACCATCACCCACTGGACCAAACCATAACTGTAATGCCACAGCCGCTGTTAGGATGAACCAGAGTCCAACACCTAACAACATACCCCTACCAAATGGCCCCCGCAAACTGCCATCTGACATCCTCCATCTTGCATCCATAGGTAGGAAAGAGCAGGAAGACCACCTCAGAATGCTTTTATAAGCAATGTTTTTTTCTTTAAAAACAGTATTAGTAACAAAAATCTGAAAATATGGAAGCTCTGAACTGCACTCAGGAGATAGGGGCTTCCCGAGAACAGTGGTGTGAAAATAAACATTGAAGGGATTACAATAATGTTCAACTGGCTCTTCTAATCAGTGATGTGACATTAGCTCTCGTTATTTTAAGAACTATATGTATGAAACTCTTGCCAAAGCTGGGAGCAGCCTGATGAACAAACCCTAGGACCAACAGTGCTGGCTGGCCTGAGCAAGTCAGGCTTAAAACAAGCACCATTCCACTTGAATAAAATAATTTCTTTTGTAAAGGGTTCCTGTAAATTACTTAGGAATTCATTAGTGGTTTTCCAGCTGTTCTCTAGTAAGACACTGAAAGAAATTGGCAGGAGCTTCAAAATGCTACTCTACCTAGTCAGCTAGAAGGGAGGAATCCTTGCTAAAACACAGATGAGGTTGCATGCGGCTTTAACACAATACAGGAAATTAGAAAATCTAACTTTTAAAATACGTGCATGGGAAACAGCAAGGGACACGGATAAGTTAAACAGCACTTAGAATAGAAAATAAACTCCTACCACTCCCAAACCTCAGTGTTCTAGGAGGTGGCACAAGCAGAGCTAAAATGTCACCAGGGCTATCAGCTGGTCTGGGACTCAGACACGTGAGACCACTGCACATGTATATAGAGTGTCTCTCCCCTCACCGGGCATTTTTGCTCATGAACTGGCACTCAGCTGGAATTCAAGAGACTCCTCTGCAAGAAGGGGAAGATTCTGTGAAGGTATTTTAAGGACATAAAGAGGCAGCTCAGATACAAGTTTTCCAAACCCACTTGTACCTTCTGAAAAAAGCACTGCCTCATCTTTAACAAGGCTTTCCCCGACCTCCTGCTGAAATACATCAGCGTACTCAGTCCTGTACTATTTTCTGTCTTTTAAAGGTCCAGCATCTTAGCTGTGCTCAATCTTCTTTCCAACAAAAGGTCTCTGCAATATTTCTGCAATTCCTATTCAAGGAAATCTATTCAGGAATGGTTAAAAAAACATATTTAAATAAAACAACAAGAATTCCAAAGTTTTTTGCCCAATTCAGCTCAGCCCAGGAAAGGACAGGCTGCCTCATCTTCCCCCAAACATGAAGCAAGACCTGAAACTTGGCAGTTGTTAACATCATTAAGCTAGCAGGCAATTACAAACTCCTGGATAAATGCACTCTGCCTCTAGCAGAGAAACTGCGCTGTTGAGAGCCCTGTTCTGACCTGCAGTCCCAACAGCACGCCACATCTTTAAGGCGCTACCCTCTCCTCTATATAATTCGGTGGCAGTAAGGCTACCACAGTGCTGGCCACCATCCCTCAGCAAACCAGCTAAACCTCCCTAATGTGGGCTCCTACTCTTTATATTGAAAACAACATTGCTACCAAGACCAGAAAAATCCATTCACCCAAAGAAAACAGGGCCCCTAAGCTACTAATTTCTGCAGAGTTTAAGCTTTTCTACTTCACAGAAGTCTGTACAAAGCTCTCAGCCCTGCAAAGGTACTGTTTTCCCGACGCACACAGAATCTAAGCTGGTGTCCCAAGCCTGCGGACAGATTCCCCCAGTGCAATTGCTGTGGTACAGTGGAGCTACCATGTTGCAGCACAGCAAAATTAGACAGAGGTCTGCTGGGTCCTCTGGCAGCATTAAATCTCACAAATTCAGGTAGCACAGCAAGGTAGGACTGTGAAATTGAGGCGCTGCCCTCAGTAACAGAGAAGGGACAGTCAGTTCTTACGGAGTGCAGGGGGATACCCTTTTACCTCCCTCCATGAACAAACAGGCTGTAACACAGGAAAATGAAAGTCCTTATCTCTCATGCTCAGCCCATCAGTCTACTGTGCGACAGCAGCAATCTCCAGCTGAAGGACAGAGACATAAATACAACTGACACTTTCAGCGACTTCAGGATATTGGTCCACAAAAGATCTTCTAAACTAGCTACCATCGGCAGGGGGAGGGAGAAGATACAGAAGACTCATTCAATTTAGGTGCCACCAAAAAAAAAAACCCACCAAGACATGCAGAGAACGAAACGACTCACTTTCCCCGCTACATCCCAAATAGGGAACTTGTTCCCTTTCTACAGGGACAAGTAGATCTCCCATCTTCACCAGAAAGCTGCTGGCAAAACACTAAGCCTGCACTGAAGTCTGGGTATCCCCATGGAGGTCTGTGGTCAGCAACACGTTCTTGCAGAGAAGGCTGTTTCACAAGCCTTACTTTGCCATTACTGAGAAGTAATAATATCCCTGTGTTTATTTTCATGGGCTCCACTTCAGTGACGAAGCACTCAGCTTACTGCCTCGGGAACAGCGGCTACGCAGGTCAGTAGATCACAGCAAATGTTTACTGCGGGTCAGCGCGGGGCCCGTGTGCCTCATAGCTCTTGAGGTGTAGGAAAAGGATGAATCGACCTAAAAACTGCCCTGGTTGGCTTGTGGATGTTCAACCCGCCAGGTAAACTGTAGTGCACAGCCCTTGTCAGCTGATCCAAGGGTAGATGCATTGAAGTACACTCGCTAATGTTACACAACACCACCGTTTTGGAAAAGTTATTTAAGAAAAAGAACTTCTCTTATCCACAGGTGCCACAATTTTCTCTTTAAGATGGGCCCAGTCCACATCCAAGCTGATTTATTTGGGGCCCGTCTTGTAACGCCCCCAGCTCCACCCATGCAGAGCGTGGCCCGTGAGACTCCTGTGGTCTTCTGTACAAGTCAGAAGGCTTATTCCAGATAGGTCTATTCTTATCTTATATTCTTAATTATATAGCTGTAGAGGGTGAAAAGTTACACAGCAGTGTCTCACACCTCTTGTTTGGAAAGGGGTCCCCACACCACTCGGGATGAATTAGAAGATCACAGCTCCCTGCACGTGTCATGGTTAAACCAAGAAATGCCCTGCTGACATGAAGTTTTCTTCACAGAGATGTGCTCTCTAAGAAGCAGCTTTAAGGAGGTCATGAACAAACTTATGAACTGTCCCTAACAGCCTGTGTCAATGCCAATTCACAGAATTCAAGAAGAAATTTTAGATCAGCCTGCTCTGACCTCCTGAGTACCCAAGGCCACAGAATTCCAATTATTCCCGTACTGAGGACGGTCACTTTTGTAATGCTTCCCACAGCTCTACCACACACCGCAGCACTCTGCCACTCTCAGCTCAAAACATACCCTGTGATGGGCTTTAAATGAAAGCAACATCCACAGAGATCTATCAGAAGGGAAATCGCTTCATACCAAAGAACACCACCACAGAAGTTATGGTTATCAGAACACACACACACAGCTTTGGGTTGCGAGAAAGAGACGGGGCTGATGGACAACATAGCCCAGCCAAAACTCAAATTGCATTGAAACGTGCACATAAGCACGTCTTCCAGTTACGAAGGAGAATTAGAGTGCCTTTGGATTCAACACAGAATTACCATATTGCCTAACGCTTGTAATTAGAGGGCAGAATGGACTGGGAAGCTTACAAGCATCTCCTTCAATGAGAAACAGGGGATTTGCATGCGCGGCTTGCTTAAGTGTTACAGGAACTACCAGCAGAAACGTCTGAGGAGTCAGTGGGAAAGTAGATGTTGTAATTAAATACCATCACACAATTATTAAAATAACTGAAGCAGCACAGTAACCGTTCAATAGAGATGAGCCTCCTGCATACCAGTGAAATACCTGGAAGAAATCTGAACTTCCCAAGATGAGCTTTCAGGACGAAATCATTATCAAAAGCACTCCGAGCACCTGCAGAAGCTAGGAGAGAAGATACCCCAAAGGAGCATGTGGTGGAATGGAGAAAGCCACGTGATGCAAAAGCTGACACTTGTACCTCAGCTCTGGGATCTGGAAGACCCAGATCTCTGCCACAGTGATGGCAGTAACTACCTTTCTCGCTGCAGTCCCTTACTGACTGCTCCCTCTGGAACTCTGTGCCTCCCGGGCTTTCTTTACTGGCAACTGTCACACAGACGGTCAGAGTTAAAATAAAAGCACCAATTTCCCGGTCACAGCAGCTGCTCTTTACAGTTGTCAAGGTAAAATATTTTATTGGTAAAAACAGAGCTAAAGGTAAGATTTTCAAATTAACTCAGGCAAAGAAGGATCAAACCTTACCCCAGCTAACACTCAAAACAACCAAACTGGGGTACAACTGAATTTTATTTGGAAAATAGAATTTGTTGTCCCTTTTCCCAAAGCCACCACTTTCCTGAGTAGTCTCATTTGATAAACAAGGAAGTGAGGTGCATTAATAGCCTAGCTAATTGCACAGTATGCTTCACTTTTTGGGGTGGGGTGGTAGAAGGGAGACGACAACAATGTACGCATAGAAGCAGTGGTATCAACAGGAAGATTTTCTATGAGCCCATGTTTCTATAAATCATTTGGCCAGAACCTGTGTTCTTGTTTACATACATAGCTTTGTCAACAGTGACTAGTCCTGTGCTTTAACATGAAGGTTCATTTCATGTGCATGAAAGCTAAAAACTTGAACTTTCAAAGCCTGAGCACGGGTAAAACCAATACTTTTTAAAAGCATTTCATTAAAATTTGCACTTGTATTCAAGTAGAAAAAGAAGGTATCAAATACAAAATCTTTTCACTTGGTATTCCTAACAATTTTTCACCACCACCACAGATGCTCCTTTTAAAGCACAGCAATACCCAAAGGATGCAAAACACCACTTATCTCAGACAAAGCACACTAAACCTGGATTTTAAAAAACAAAAGCCTGGCACTTCTCTCTCACTCATGTTTTAAACAAAAAAAAAAAAAAAAAAAACAACCAAGAACACACACATGAAAGGCAGAATATTCCTTCATTTTCCTTTAAGTACTAAATCCTTTCTGAAAATTAAAGTCCACCAACGTAATTCATTACCCTGTATGAATAGAGTGCAACATACTAGCATCAAGCCCCAAATAATTGTTCTAGGGATACCAACACTAGCTGCAGGGCAAATGTAAATTTAGCTTTTAATCCTTCAATTTTTGCCATTTCTAAGCATCGTGTACCTCAAATAAGCAGCCTGAAGTATTATCCAGCTGACTAGCTTTTAATTTGAACAACGTGAACAAACTTTGTTTAACCATGACCCAGAGCCACACAAGAAACGAGATTAAAGTTGTCTCTTCACATTTAGTAATCTTCTAGTTAACATGCAAAACAATGGGAAAGCTACTTTAAAGAAAAAAAAAAAAAATACAGTCAGGTCAACAGAAAATAAGGTCTGTGTCTGACTGCCGCTAAGCAACTTGTTAAACATGTTATTCCCCTACCGCTTAGGTACGCAGGTGCAATGTGATTTTCACACAGGCCACGATCCCGTACTTGTGCAATGGGCTGTACTGAAAAATAGCTTGGGAGACCGAAGTCTGCATCCCAGCAATGTCGAGGGATAACATGCAAAGCATTTTTCATTCGGTTTGATGGCAAAGACACGCTTCACTCTCACCAAAAGGTTCAAGGCACCACAGCCACAGATACCTGTGCTATATTCTCCAAAAGGCCCAAAAGTCAGTAGCTGTCATCACCCTCACAACACTACTGGCTAGACCACAGTCACCCTCAAAACATTGAAGAAAGAAATGTGTTCCATCCTAGATGTGGGGACACCCTCAGGGGAAAACTTCAAGAAAGCAAAATACGCTGTTGGGAATCTTATTTTAATTCAGCCCTACAGAACTGCGAGACTTCAGTACAAATAGTTTTTTTCCGGTGACCAAGAAAAAGACAAACCATGTCCCTAGCAGTATTAAAATATGTTTAATCTATAAGGCCATTGTAACTAAACTACGTAACTACTGACAGTCACCACTGACCTACATAGGAAAGAATACAAAACTAGCTTTTATTGTCATGGATTCTCAGTTTTCAAACTATTATCAAGGTCAAACCTCTTAGAAGAGGAGCAGTGATACTCTGTTTATTTTGCAGGAATTAAAAGAAAAGAGATAGACCATCTGCTTGCTTAGATCTTCCACAAACCCCAGCAACCGTAATGAGCTAAAACGGTCAGTGTTTTCTTCTGAATACTGAGGATATTGTCCATATTGTTCTACTTACTGTGAAGATAGTCTGCCAGGTCACCACCATTACAGTACTGCAAACAGAACAGAAAGCTCAGTAAATGCAAGGCAAATGAAACAGTAAAGAAAAACAGTAAGCTTCGCTAGGATGTCAGGCTTATCATAGTATTTAAACATTAAAAAAAAAAAAATCACGTGTCAAAATATGCATTCAGAAGTTGACAGGGAAAGCCCCATTCCAGTAGGTTCCTCTTCTGTCCCATTTCCCCAACGCATTACGTTGCATTATGATACACCAGCATCAACCAGCTCTCATGCGCGTGTACAGCCGTGTACATGCACATCAGAGAGACCCAGAAAAAAGCAGAAGGGTCACTGCTGGGGACACCACCAGAAAGCTGGTTGAGGAAAGCCTGGGAGAAGCCACAGCTGAACACTGAAATTCCTCACATCATGTTCCGTATCATGAGGGAAAGTCAACAAGACCTCAGAACGAGGACTGCAGACAAAAGAAAACTTCCAAAAGCTTTGCAGCCAAGCTGTGTGGAGAATAATTTACTTTCCATGTATCTTTGAAGCAGATCCTACCCAGTAACACCCATTTGACCCTTGAGGTGAGGTGTTTGACCTATTAAACCTGTGCCAGCACGACCTTCTGCCAGCGGCAATACGAAAAATCCCCCTGGCTGCTATCTTCACCCACACTGCTCCACTTCTCAAAGGCACACAGCTGCAGATTAGATTAGCAAGAGCATCACAGGTGAGACTGTGAGCAGAAAGCATTACCTGTGTGACAAGCTGGAAGTTTTTCAAAAAACAAACAAAACCAAACCAGACCAAAAAGGACACACACTCACCTCCATAACCAAGTAGACAGAGTTTGCCAGTTCCTGGGGAAAGAGAAAATGGAAAAAGAAAAGATTTATGAATTGAAATATTTCACACACTCTACAACTGCTGCATTTCCTTTTAAACAGGTGAACCGTGCTCTGTTATGGTTCTGACTGAACAGAGGGTAAAAACTTCATTATAGGTTAATTCCTGGAAGATTGCTTACTTTGAAAGTGCCAGGAATTTAAGCACGTTATTGCTTTCTGAGCGTGCATCTGTTTAACCAAGCAGATCTCCCGTATTGTGGCTTGAGCCTTCATGTTCCTTTCATGGCTCTTGGGATTAACAGCAGCACACAACGCAGATGCTGGCACACTCCTATCTTAGAGTCTTAATCATTTCCACATTTAACTTGGCCCTTTATAGTAGCTATGCCCACATGAACAGCGCTAGTCTGAACAGAGAGATAAGAGCCACACACCACTTTGGGACCTGGAATTCAACCCCACGGCTGAAAAGTGCCTAATAGATCCACCTTTGATTTGAGGGCAAAAAGGACAGATCTTGGGTCAAAAATGCATCATTGGCCAATGAATTTCTACACGTGCATTAACAGAGTGCTATTACTGGGTGGTTAAAGCTTTCTGGATTATCATGGGGGTCAATACCAGCAAACTCCAGGCCAAATTTGCTACCAGGTGCTGCACTGTGATGCTTCTTCCAATCTGGAAAGTTTACCTCCTGCCTTTGCTGATCTTCTCCACAGGCTCCCTGGCCTTAGGAAGCATGTCCAAGGCAGTACATACCCCATACAAGCACAAGATACTGTGTAGAAGTACCCCACAAACATCCAACACCACGGAGCCATGTTAGGAACTTTGGTGGCTGTGCACCACACACACTGGCACCAGTGGCTGCCGGGCACTTGTTCAGCAGAGCCGTCAAGCCACCAGCAGAGAACAAGCATGAGAACAGCCAGATGTTTCAACCTTAGATAGACCCAGAAGGGTGAATGACTCTAAACCCTCTTGTTGAAGCAGAAGTCAGACAGAAGCAGACCTGCTATGGAGAAGCCTGTATGCTAGAAGTCATTCCTAAACTCAAGGGCCGCTCCTGGACAAGCGCAGGCAGCAATCGCCTGGGTGAATGAAGAAGCTCTGACAGCAGCGGCAGAACAAGGGACTTCACTTCCACAGCTCCAGGGCAGCATGCCTTTACTTACAGGCTGTTCAGACACCTGCCCACCTGATTCCTCTTTCGAGCCAGACTACAATTTCAAGACGCCTCAGCATCCACCCTACCAGCCTTCTAGCTTCCAAGCAGTCTCCACCATCTGCTCTCAGCCCGTCATCTCGGTCTGCCCACAGGTCTCTACCTCAAGCCCATTCCAAATTGACTGCCTCTGTCAACGCCTCAAGTCCTCAGCGCCTCCCATCATTTCTCTTGCAGCCCTCAACCTCACAACGGGACACCTGTGTTTCCAGATGCTTGCTGGAAGACTGCTTGGAGGAAGGGAAGGGGGAAGAAGCTGAACTACCTGTGATTTAAGAGGCTCAAGCTACAGCTGTGTGCATCCACCTTCCCCCCGAGGGGCTCAAGGCACCAGACCCTGGGGCTGGCCATCCCCGCTCTTACAGCTCTTCTCACTGCCAGGCCCAACTGAGCTTTTTGCAGGTCTCCTTGTTTATCCAAAAAAAAAGCAGTTTTCTGTGAGACTTCAAGGCGGCGTTCGCTGCATTTCCTTGCATGATGAGTACTGCTTTAAATAGGCCTTGCTTTCCGATCCCGCCATTTAAACGCGGCACACATTAAGTCATCCACTTTCACAGGCGCTTCAGATGAAGTGGGAAACCAGTCTGTGGTTAGAAACACCAGCCCAGGGAAGCAGCACAAGCAGCAAACCAACCCCAGGCACCATCACAAGCCTTGCACCTAACGAAGCACCAGGAAAAAGTTTTCAGAAGTGTTCAAAGCCCACCAGCTCCTGCTGTCCCTGGCAAGAGCAGTGGAAGGCCGAGGTTTAGAAAAGATGCCCAGGCCTCTCACCTCTCCGGAACTCCAGCCACAGACACAGCAGGAGATGCAAGGACAACCCAGAAGCACAGTGCAGCTGCTGAGGAAATGGCTGTGGGACTGCAGCCACTGGGCTTCCCACAGGGCAACTGCTGGGCACGGGGCAAGTGTCTGAAGTGGTTTCTGCAGCCCACCCCAAGCTCATCACTGCCACAGCAACATTTTTCAGAGACGCTTCTTGTCTAAACGTGCTGTGATCGCTGCAGCTCAGTACCTCTACGCATTACGACGTATAGTGCCAGCAGGGTTTGGGGAAGATTAATATATTATTACCTATATAGAAAATGAAGGGGAAGCTTAGCTTACACAAACTAAGTCCAAAAGATATCTGTAATAAGTTATTGGCCAATATCTAATGTACACTGCACAGTTTGGTTATTTTTCCACTGTATGTTATTTAAAGACTCTGCAAACAAAACTCATCAAGCAAGTCATTGATTTTTGGCAGCCAGTGTGTACAGCGACTAGGGTTAAATAAGGACGGACACAGCCAAGGGAGATGCTCTGCTCGACAAAGTGACCTTGGTGGTTGGTGGTTTTATCCCACCAACACAGGGTGAAGAGATAAGAGGACAATGCCTGAGAGGCTTCTAGGAGAGAAGTAGGTGGCTCCCCCAACCATTTGCTGGCCACAGCACCCTCTGAACATCCAAGCCTTACTGGGAAGCTGTCCCCAGCCTGCCACACGCACACCCACCACAGCGGAGGGACATTCAGCAAGCATATTGTCAGATCACAGATGCCTCTAGTGGGGATGACACAACTTCCACATTTGCAGCTTCAGCATTTCAAGACCCACTTACCAGATAGAGACTTGTAGGAATTTTGTCAACAAAACTAAACATTTATTTCAGGGAGGGCCCTGGAAACAAGCTCTTGTTTGGAAAAAGCTTTCAGCCAGTAGCTTACTGTGGATACAACGCATACAACTGTCCAAGGAGACTTCTGGTTTCTCAAATGGGCTGATGGACTTCCCTCAAGTTGATTCAGCAGCAGAAACTACTTTTTTTTCCATTTTTATCCTTCCATAGTATTTACGTTTTGTTCATTAACAAAACAAGGAAAAAATACTGCAAGCCAAATTTTGCAGGCTACCAGTCTCTCTGAACAGAAACTAAATGTGCAACCCACTCATTTCCACATCAGTAATAAGAATAATGTTTGTTGTATTTCTGCAGAGGCTGATGTCCAAGAAGCACTACAGATAATTTACTCCGGACCTCTTACTCACACATGCCTGTCCATGCAGCCAAGGCTAATCCTGTCATTAAACAAGCTTGACGAAGGGAACAGCATAGAGGCAACCCCCTAACTTTTCCTCTCAAAGTGCAGCAGTACCCTGACCATGCTCCACAACAGCACCAAACTGCCTCTGCCAAAGACATTAAGCTGATAATCAGTCTGGATCATTGCCTGACTCGTAGTTCTTGCAGCAGAGACCCAGCGATGAAGTTACAATTTAATTGAGTGTAAAAATAGGCAACAGCCTCTACTGTCTACAAATAACGCACATCTGCCGACAGAGGACAAAGAAATGAAGAAACTTCATTTAGCAGTACAGCATAAATCACCCCAGGACAGCGCTGTGTTAAAATGCCTCACTGGGACGCTCGGAGAGATGGCGTTACAGACAGAGATCCAGCAGTCCTGTCTCCCTTTAAATTTTCTCTCCACCCATACTGGAAGGTGGCATGATCCTCTTCTTGGAAAGTGTGTGTTTAGGTGTGTCCAAAGGGAAATGTCTGGGTGTACCCACAGTTAGTCATCCTTCTACCACAGCTTAAAAAGTTCACGAGAGGAAACTTCCTTAGAGAAATCCTCCTCTGCACTCTACCCCAGCACCTAGCCTGCCACCGAGTTTAGAAAGGCATTTAGGAAGGGAAAAAAGTTGAAGTTTAATTACACAACACTCCAAAACTGTCTCAGCAGTGCAGTGTTCTCACCAATCTGTGTGGGACCAGTGTTATAAAAGACACCGGGGTAAAAACAGCAAAGAACGGCTTCCACCTTACAGAAATCCTCTTTTCTAGGAAGACTGGAGAATGAAGGAGGAACACTTTGAAGATGAACGTAGCTCTACTGCTACACCCATGTGCTGAGCACATCACTGACAAGGCTCCTACCACCCACAGAAGAGGAGCCCTACAGAATCGAGTCCTCAAAACTGGTTTTGTTACTCTCCTGAAGGAGAGAATACCACCATTTGTTTGTTGTCGCCCCTCCAATGGCAAAGGTTCCTCAGAAGATATTCACCATGAGCTGCTCGACACTGCCTCTCAAACAGCACCTGGAGCAGCTGCTGAGCAAAGATAACTGCTGCATGCAGATCTCTGTAAACGGGGCTAGGGCTCATCAATTGTACCAACCCAACAGAAGCACAGAATAAAGCTGAGGATCTGACAGTGAAAGATAAACTCGACACCAACGGAAAGCGAAGCTTTTCCACTCTGCGTTTTTTGGGGGTTTGGTTTTTGTTGTTTTTTAATGTTATTTCCCCCACTCACTGCAGCAGAACCACAGCACACCGCATCCTCCTGTTTTGCCAGTAGGATCTCATGGAGCCATTGCCCTTTTGGCCTACGCTCTCTAGTCATCACTCTTCTGACAGCGACACTGGAGTCACAAACACGGGCTGTAACGAACACAATTTTGCTTTACAGAAACCAATTCCTAGGTCAACAGCACCTGTAAAACCTCTAGCTGCAGCAGGGGCTCCCAGGGTGGCTGGGCTTGGGAAACAGAACCCACGGTTCTCAAGAGAGGGAAGATACCAAGAGATTTTACTGTTTGGAAAGTATTATTTCACACTGGCTCATAGCTTGGCTTGAGCAGGCTAACCTCTAAAGAGAAAAAGGAAAACCGTCATGCTATGCAAGGATTATCTCCTGACGCAACTATTTGAACGGAAGCAAGATAAAAGACAATAGTAACATCAATCTGAATTGTGGGAGCACCTACCAATGTTGACCCTTTGGAAAACAGATCTAAAGCAAATAGCTAGAAGATATTCACATGCCTTTTGACTTCACGCAAAAAGAAAACCACATCTCAGAGCCTATTGCTTTTCTCTGTTCTCTGGCCCTCATCGCTCTCTTCATTCCTGAACGATACCAATGAGGAACTTGGGAACATCTCAAGCAGGTTTCCAATTCAAGAGACAACAATTAACTCAGATGAAGGAAAAAAAGGAGGAAAGAAGAGGAAAGTACTCATTCACTGCAGTATAATCTCCTGTCTGTACAGACATGCAATACCACAAGATGTTTCTGAAACCCAGACACAGCTTCACAGCCAGAGAAAAGCACATTTTAGGACAGACTTTTTGGATTCAAGTCATGCAGCCAGCAAGGTCCTGCACCAGGAGATTTAGCACATAAGGAACCAGCAGCCACTTTCCTCCTGTGTATGGGCTACACTGGAAGTGATAAATCTTGGGCTACAGTAGCAGTCACGTGTAAGCATGATAGGAGATGATATGCAAGCAACAAATACCATCATCCAACAGTCTACTCAGTATCTTTGCCCATTTTGGCACATCCAGGTCCAGCAATAAAACCTAGTGCTACTGACTGGAAAGCATTATTACCATGGTGAGCAGATATTTGACTTCTCAGAAGAATGAGGGCTTCTAATTTCTTCATGTAGATCCTAGGGAATAAGCATAAGAAGCAAGACCCAGAGATACCCACAGACTTCTGCATTGGCTCTTGACTGCGTTCAGCTCCCTACAGACCTGTCAGCTCACTCCAGGATGCGGAGCACCAGCAGATGCAGAGGCCAAGCAGAAGGGAAGCCCTGCAGCATAGAAGTGGTTTATGGCCAGCCTTACAGTAGGTATATGTCTGTAGGACCTGAAGAACAATGACACCAAGGGCCAGCATTACTCTATTCCAGGCACTACGGTATTCTCTGCTTATAAAAACAGATGAGTTGTTTCAGGACAGGTCGTACTTCAGGGCAGATTAAAAACAGCAGGAAAGCTGTCCTCTGGTTCTACACGGGCTACAGGAAGGGAGGGAAAGTACTTCCCATCCCCCTGGCAACAGTCCTAAAGTTTGGCTGTGTGACTTAAAAAAAAAACAAACAAGACAACGCCATGTCCATGGAGCTACTGTTTGCCAGGCAGCTAATACCACCACAGACAAGCGGTAGGACAGCTAGTAAAACAGCTTGATCTTCAAGTGACCTGAAGAAACTTCATCTCTTCCACTGGACATGAGCCTTCTGCAGCTTCCTTCATACTAGGGTCTCTTCTCCTCTCCACCTCTACCTCTAGGCAGTAGCAGGCTGCAGTGCTTGTCACAGCCCCGCTGATGGGGCACTCTGCTGTTGGCTTCACACAAGCTTACGGCAGGCCTTGATCAAAGCCCTGGGATTCAACACACTTGCTGGGTGACTGGTGGCTACAGCGCTTGCAGAGAACTCAAACAGGAAAACACGACTCTCCTCCGGAGGCAGACCGGGCCTCTGCAGAGCAACACACTACGGCAAGTCAAAGCCGAGAGCGGCATCTGACCCTAACCACAGAAACCAAAATACAGGATTAATGTCATAATTAGAGCATAGAGACAAAGTGGCAGGTTCCACAAGTCACAGAGCTTCAAGATGAAGCCAAAGGCGTGCATCAGAGCAAACTGAAGACTCGTGCTGCTGGGACACTGAAAAGCAATCACTTCTTACAGCAGTTGTGTGCGTCTGGGGGAAATGCTGCACCAGCCACACCAGTTTGTGCCCCCCGCCGGTCAGCTCTCAGGGAGGCGTTGCTGCCTGACAGCACACACCACAGGTCACATCTGTATGCAGCAGCTGCAGCAGCCCCGCAAGGATCAGAGATTGTGGAGAAAGAAAGCAGCAGAAGCCTGAAAAAGTTTGGACTTTGTGACATGGAGTGGAAAAAAGTAGTTACCCCTTTGCCAACAGGCGGAATAAGACCCAGAAGCTTCTTTAAACAAAAGCAAGCTCCTTTGTGCAAATGGCAATGCATTATGTTAACGCTAACAAGAGAGGAAACTTCAGAATTCTAAAAACATTGATAAAAATATTAAAGATCCGATTTGCTTTTGTATACTTATCCCTCATCTCCTTTCTGTATCACAGGCTTATTATAAAATGAACATTTCAGGTTGAATTCCCCATTACCTTAAGCTCAGTCACATGTATTGGAACAAAATCCTTGCATACCATAAAGTCACATTTTATGAGCCTGCCCAAAGAACAGTAGTAGTGGAGGAGTGCTGTGGGTCCCGGCGGACAATAAGGCAAGCTACGAGAGTGAACATTTCGGTTTTAATCACACACTCACCGAGACATATTCACTTATTGACCTATGTGTAAATACAAGCAAAATGACTCAGTCCGGAAGTCTGATTTTAGAACCAATTAATGTAGTTCTACTAATAAACCTGGGAATGGCTTGGTTTTTTAACGGTATATCCCAAACACAATCTGATACCCTGCAGGAATTGTGTTGGGTTTTTTTGTTTGTTTGTTTTTTCTTTTTTTTTTTTTTTCAAGGAACTCGGAAATTAGAGGCCCAACCTCCATGGGGTTTTCTATGGCAGCTGCACAATGGACTGGCCTTTACAAGTCTTCTGTTTTACATCCACCTATTTCATACTCCATTTACCAGATTTAAGAAAACAAACACACACCACAAGTGTTATAACAAGGAGTTTAAAGAAAAAAGTATGGGTTTTCTTTCAAATAAAAATGATCTTAATTTAAGAGAGGAAAAAATCCAATTACTGGTAGCCAGAGTAACATGGGTTTGAATCTGCAGTATTTAGAAAACAAAGAGAAGCAAGTATGTTTTAAGATATTTAACAATTGCTGGCTACAATTGCCAACTAAATGGAAAAAAAAAAAAAATCTCAGTGAAACACCAATGAAGCAGCCTCCGGAGAGAAAGCCACCCAGCTGCCCGGCCGTGTGCACCGTGACATTAAGCAGCACGCGTGGGAACCACACAGCCTGTGTGCCGCAGACCCGGGCATCAGCCTGAGGGGGCTGTGTCCCAGCCCTGCCCGAAACCACCTCACCCTCCGCTGCCAGCCAGGGTGTCCCGTCCCGTGCCGTCCCATCCCACCAGCAGCTCTCACGCTGGGCCACCAGTGCGTACCAAGCCAGCTGGGAGGCCTTTCCTTCCTGGAGACGTAAGACGCTTTGCTAAATAGGATCTCTAATGACTTAAAATTCTGCATCTTTCACTCCCCCCCACCGGAACCACAGTGTCTGGTTGATCTCTAGTACAGCAGCTCAGCTGACCTAATTCCTCCTGTTATTCTGATGCTAGGAGACAAGCCAGGTGCTCCCGCAGCCAGACAGAACATCATTGCCCGAAGCAACCAGTGATGCAGAATTTGATTCATTTCCATCAGTCCCCCTTGCAACAACCTTGCTTAATAAACAAATGCAGCTTTGAGATCCTCACTTTGCATTTTGAGAGCATCTCTTTATGTTTATGGTGGTATTTAAGGCCTGCACGTCATAAAGCAAGAGCCATCACACAGCTCAAGCACCTCTTTGCTATACACTAAGCACAAAAGAGGTTCTAAAGCTAACTGTTGATAGAGCTATTCCCTGGATTCTGCTGTGGACACTTATTACTACATTTCTCAGAGAATAACCATAACATCTGAGAACAATAAAGATGGCTTCTCTTCAGCAAAGTATGTTTAGGTCTGTACCTGAGAAACATTGCCCTGGAAGACCACACTTTCCATCAAGTTTGCCATTTACTACTGCTACACAAACATGAGTAACAGCAAAAACAAACAAACCCCAAACAAACAAACCAAAGAAAAAACAAACAGCAAAAAAACCCAACATACTTATTTTGAAAACAAAGCAAAACAAAACCAAAAACCTCCTCTCCTTGACTTTGCAGACAAAAGACCACCACCTCTGGTGACCACCCCTGTGTCTGGCTTCTCACTTCCCACTCTATCTCACTCTGCCTCAGGGAAGACACAGAAGTCCACTTCAGAAGACCAGAGCTTCTCCAGGAGCTTCCCCAAAGCTAACCAGAGCCATCCAACTCAGGTTCCTACCACCACCACCCCTGCGTTTGTTGTTTGCTAGCCTGCCTGTTGTACAACAGCTTTTCAGTTGGTATCAACAGGTGGGAAGGCAGGGGGTGTAGGAAAGGGAGAGGAAAAAGGAAGACACACGAAAGTGAACTGTATCCTCATTTCTCTACACAGGCTTGAGCATTAAGATGAGCTTTTGAAACACACAGTTTTATTGCAGTTTCACAGTTTAGGGTCAAATCCAGTCCAGCCACAAAATTAAATCTTTCAACTGGGCTTCGGTTTGGACCTATAAATATTTGAAAGAAATTCAAACAGTGGTTTTCCATCTGAATTCAGCTACTGATGAGGAGGCACCTCTTCCCCTCCATCTTCCAAATCTCCACCTCCTTGCTTTCCTCACTCCAACCAAATGCATTCAATCATCACAAGGATTTAAACCATGGAAATTTTCATAATGGAAACACTGATGGAGCTTCAAGAAGAGAAGCACGACTAGCACCTCAGCCATTACCAGAGCTTTGCTGTCAAACTGTGAACACAACAGCCTACCAGTTTCCGATTACTCCTGGGAAACATTCCTTAATCTGTCATTATAGTCTGAGTAATGCTACCTTCCACAGGAGCTTTAGAGGCTATTAACTTCCACGTCGCCAGCTCTTCCATGACATCCTAATCATGTGAGAGGAACACAGGTATGTGCTTTACACACAGCATGAGTAAAACAGTGATCATGATTTCAGAAATGCAACAAGACCACTCCCTCTAAAAAAAGCCCATGACTCCTCTGAGGTCTGTATTTAGTGGTCAGCATTTGCTAGATGTTTCTGTGACCTGCACAGCGGGGTACTCAGCTAGTGAAGCCGACATTAAACAGAGTTTCAAGACTATAAAATTCTCTACTCTCCATAAACACAGCCATTTTGGTCCTCTAAACTCTCAAGCCTCATCCTACAAAACTACTGGCAGAGGGCGGTTGGGTTTTTGTCCTTTTCCCCTTCTAGCTCTAAATTAAGCCGAATCCAATCTTCGGTAACAGAGTGATTCGCTTCAACAGATGCGAGGATGCTGACAGAGCAGGATAGCAGACACCCCATTCTTGTCCGCAGCGCAAACAGAGAGAGAGAGGACTGCTTGGCAGTTCAGAGAAGCCTGCACTTTACACCCACTCACCAGGCAGCTTGCCAGCTTCGCTCGGGGATGGAATTAAAACAGGATTTAACCAGGCAGGCAGCCTGACCCCGGAGTGTGATCTCCCAGGCACAGAGTGCCTCCTCAGTCATTCCAAGTGTCACAGCGGAGCCCTGCCTCCTAAGACAGGGCACCCCAACAGCAGTGCCTGAGGAGCAGAAGATCCTGCATTAGGTGGCACGAGAGGTGGCGAGGCAAGGAGGTGACACTGCAGCAACACTGATTCATCCAACATCACGCTCATCGGCAAAGTGCTGCAGCAGAAGCGAGCGGTGCTGGAGGGCACACCAAAGGACACTGCCGCACACGGAGCTCCGGAGGTCCCAGGGGACAGCAGGAGGCACGTACACAAGATGTGGACTAGCAGCTAAAGGCTCCATGTCGGAAAAGGGTGATGGTGCAGACAGCACAACAGAATACCACAGCCCAGCAGACAGGTCCTATTGATCACAAGGACCTTCTATACAGCAGGAATAGAACAAGCCTGTTATTACTTGGCTCTCAAGCCCAGCCCAGGGTGACTGATGGCTAAGCTGAGACATGTTTGTTCTGCTACCCATGCCTTAATCCATGTGCACAAGAAAAACTGCACTGCAAGGACTCTATGTTCTTTGTCTCTAGGAGCTCCAGGTGATACAGTCACCCCAGCAAAAACATTTTTGGTGAGTCCACACTGCACGAGTTAAGCATTCCTCTCAGCTCATCCCAAGCTGGTGAGTACAATAAGCCAACTCGACATAAAATTACAGAAAGCGGACCCTCAGGTAACCTAGGCTGAGCCAGAAATTCAGCAGCACAGTGCCTTGTGTGACATTAACAGCCACGTTTCCACAACCAGTCTATCTCACCTGTGCAAAAACTAGAAAAAAAAAAAAAAAAACAAACCCCACTTAATACCCGCACAAGCACAGTCATAGCTAGGCTGCTTTAAGAAGCAAGCTCAGATCACAGCATACAACTATGGAGAACATGCCAGTAAAATAATCCTTCTTCCCATTTCATGCAGAAAAACACTTTCTAATATCCAAAGCATGATTTATGTCCAGCAATAGCAGATTTTCTGCCCTAGCACCAACATAGCCACATGCGAGATCTTCAGTTGACATGTATTCAACCAACCTTCCTGAGGCAGCTGGCACAGCGCAGGGAGGAAAACATGCCCAGGACCTCCCATTGCCCTAAAAATCTTATTTACAGGTAAGAACCTACTTCTTATTAGTGCTGCATGAAGCTGCCTAGTGCACAGTGCTCCCAGGTCCTCACAAGTTCACGAATTACTTTCCTACCATTGAATCCCCTTGGCTAATCAAGTGGCCTTTGGTCACAGGTTCAGATTCAACATCCCGAGTCACAAAAGAAACCGAAGCAAATCCCACACACCAGACCACACACTGCTAAGCTTTCAGCATCATCATGCGTGAAGAGTTGAGCTGATCCTCAGAGTTTTGGAAATCCATTTTCCAAGAAACCCCATTTCCCGACCAAGTCATCACCCGGCGGAAACTATCATTTGTATCCTTGTTGTCACCGATTTCCACTTTAAGGGCTAAAAGCTCACTTGGCTGTCTTCAAACTGAGCAAGGAGACTTCTGGTATCCAGATGTCCCTCTAGACTGCTGTGCTCCCCTCAACTTCTGCAGTCTGGAGACCCCAACTCCAGCCCCTCTGCAAGTCAGGGATTGCTCAGTAGCAACTAACGCACTCCACATGGTGCAATACGGTTTCTACATTATGCCAATATCTCCTGTGCCGAGGAAAGGTCCACACCGCAACTCCATACACACACTAAACAGACAGTACTTTTAGAAACACAACACGATTTATCCTCTTTTTGAGCAGGGGTTCTCGCATTAGGCTCCTAGAATATTCACAGGACCTCTCATTAATACATGAGCACATAATAATGGGAATATGCATATTTCATTTTGTGAGCTGTTCTCATGTAATGCTGCTGCTCTTAGGACACCAGTGAGGGGATCTATAAAAGTCCAGACACTGCACTTTTATGCATTAAGCATTCACCAGTATCATTTATTCCTAGGAAGCTTCTTATTTTGTCACTACTTATGAGCCAATATCACAAAGATCTATGAAACAAGACGTTTTCCTGGATTTCACGGGTAAAGTAAGTGTGCCAGGGTGAGAGCTGCTGTCAGTATTAACTATCAGCACTGCAAGTGTCTGTCTGGGGCAAGTCTAGCATTACATCAAAAATCTTGAATGGTACAAGGCCTGGTTAGCATTAGCTTTTAACCAGGAAAATGCAAACGAAAGCATCATTGAGTGTAATCACTTGCTTACAGCCGCTGTGGTTTTGGCAACCATTTCCTTGTGTGTAAAGCACACACGAGTAAAAGTTAAAGTCACCGTTGACAGGAGGTGCAGGGGAAGGGACAACACAAAATGCAGCAATAGACAAAGCTACAGAGCAACATGGAGATTCACAGGAAATATTTTTTCCTTTTTGCTCTATGATGTTGTAATAGAAGGATTAACCTCCTCAGTTTTAGAAAGCCTAAAAGTAAGGGCTCAATTAACTGCAACTATGACATTTTTGAGAGTAAATATATACGCAGCTATGAATGAAGCAACCAATCTAGTATCAGAGGAACAAGGTGAGTAGTAAGTAGTCTTTTCCACAAAGCAGGGAGAGGTGGGCAGCCTTCCACAGAACCGCACTTTTACCTCTGCAGTAATTTACTCACATACAACTCCTAAGCGGGCACAGAGCGAGGCCAAAAACTGGGACACATTACACACACAACCTAGGCGGGTGGACGGCATCAGACTGTCTGGTGACCGATCACCTTACACCAGAGGAGACTCCACACCCTGGCAGCACTATATAACATCCACTGCCACCTAAGCCATCTCATTTTGTCCAAGAAATCAAGTTACCCAGGTCACACAAGGACTCTCTGACAAAGCTGGTAACTAAACATATACCTGGGCATGCCTTGAGCCCAGGACCATTCTCAAGTTCCTGTTTTGTGGTATCTTACACAGCTTCTTGCTAATACCTCACCAGGCTCTGTTGCTGTACGTAGAATTTAACTAAAGCTCATTTGCCATCACATAAGGAGAAAAATGCATTGCTGCAGTTGTAACCGTGATGAAATCACTCCTCTTGCAGGAAATGTCTTTGAGCTCCTTCCTACCCAGCAGTTATTTGAAGCAGGACAAGGAACAGAACATGAACAAAGCTTTTGAAAGATCTGCAATAAGCAAATCCAGCAGCATAATGCTTCATACAAATGCAAACTATAGAGGAAGTGCAGGAGCAGCCACTCACTCCCTCAACTGAAAAGTTTAAAGTAAACTTTGAAGGTACAGAGGAGAATGAAAACAAACACGAGATCTAATCCCCCAAGTGGCCTGTGCCCAGAGGAAACTTCCCCAGCTCTCTGAGCTACATTAAGATTGCACGCGTCAGGCCAAAGGCAATCACTGCTTTGCACGACCAGCTCTAAAGGGTGGTTCAGGAGCAACCAAAGCTTATTTCCAAGGAGCAATCCTGTTCCCGGCAGCCTTGCATCCATCCTAGAGCAGCCCGAAACCCCCCACATTTGCCTCTCGCCAAAACAACGCCAGGCACACCACACTTCCCAGGGACCTGGCCCCCCACAGCGCCTTGCCATCACCCCCTGCTCCAGCAGAGACGACACAGTGGGTGACACAGCCCAGGGGGGGCTGCAGGGACCCGGGTGACGCGGGGAGACTACAGCACCCAGAAGGCATTGCAATTAGGCTGTACCAACCGGCTGGGACTCATGTTTGGGGTGACGCGGAGGCCACCAGAGCCAATCCACGGGAGAAGGAGGAATGTCAACAAACACGGCGGCCTGCGGGACATGTGATATCAGGGACAGGGCAGGCAGCTCCCGATAAGCCACCCCAGGGCCACCCGGGGGGGGTCCATCAGAGCCAGCGGTCACGCAGCCATCGCTGGCAAACATCAGACCTTCAGGCGACACAGGCTGTACCGATGCACCACACGCCAGCCCCTCCATCCAGGAACATGAGGGCTCCATTTTAGGCTTTTTGATCCTGCGGTGGTTTTGTTTGGTTTGGTTTTGTTTTTAAAAAAGAAAGCATTGCTAATGTCAGAGAAAACATGTGCCATGACCCAGCAGTATTGTTTCTAACTAAAAATTCAAGGGGGGGAAACAAAAAAAAGTCATTGGATAACTTGGGTTTCAGAGCAGATCAGTTTTAGCCCCTTAGATTAGATCTTCAGAGCTGACTTTGAAGGAAAAAGCAACTGTGGGAAACCACAATAATCTAAAAATGTCTGCTGCAATTTTTAACACTTAGTGATTGCCACAAGGACAACAGAAAAATGCAACTGAAAATCCTCTGGAACTGAAGACAATCATATGCTACAAAGTCATGCTCACACTATTTTTACATCACTCAGGAAACAAAGAAATTTTCTTAGGGATTATATCCAGACCAGAGAAAGAAAATAAAAGGTAGGCATGCCAAGAATAACTACTGTAATTTTATTTCTAAAATTTTGAGAACTTATAAGGTACCAACACAGATATATTCACCAGACACTGCATAACATCCTGGGAGCAGGAGCTCCCACCCCAACTCCCAACTGCATAAGAGTTCTGTGGTCCAGACAACAACTAATACATGATCCGCTCAGCCATGTTTGTTTATCTTCCCCTAACTTATCAGAAGACTTCCCCCCCCACAACACATTTGATTATAAACATCTGTTAAAAACTGAAATTCCACAAACTCCATTCAACCTCTCCCAAATCCAGAATGCTTTGCCATAACTGAATGTATTTACCTGGAAGTCATACAAGGCAACGATGTTTTCATGTTTCAATTCCTAGAAAAAGTAAAACAAAGGCCATAAGCTAGGAGCAACAAAGGACATACAGAACAAAGACTGAAGAAAACAAGTCAGTCTACTTTTACCTTAAGTATTTTTATTTCCTTGCCCAGCAGAGTTTGAGATTTTGCAAGGTTTTTCTTGTTAATGCATTTCACAGCTACTTCCAGCTCAGGCTTCTGAAAGAGTGAATATGTAATTCAATAATAAATGTAAATTTCACCATTAATTTACATTAGGATAAGCAGCTTCTTAACAGATCACAAATGCTACTGAAAGAAGTGTCTTGCAGCACCGGTAAAGGCCTCTCACTTTATATCCTAATGCCTATCCCTCACTTGTTCAGACTTGCCCTTTCCTGAATTATGCTTGTCAGCCCAAGGTTTGGGTTTTTGTTACTCCTTTATACCACGATTATCCTCTTATTTAATCACTAGAAATAAACGCACTGTGGGAACCATGGCTTATCCCAAGCCCTAATGATGGAAAATCCACCGCCGGATTGGTTTCCTTTTATTTACCAGCGGGCGATTTCCCCCTACTCTTGGAAAAATTAAGTGGAGAAGGAGAAAACTTCATAGACACAAAAGAAAAAACAAAAAAAAAAAAACCAAACCCAAAGCAAGAGCCCTCTACACACTTCACAGACGGGGGTGGTGGTGGTGGTGGTTTTTTGGGGTGGTTTGTTTGTTTTTTGTTTTTTTGTTTTTTTGGTTTTTTTTTTTTCTCGTTTTCAAGGCAAGGGCCAGTTTTGGCGACCAGGAGGGCTTTGCGGCGGGTCACCGTTCTGGCAAGGCAAAGCCGCCTGCCCGGGTCCTGCTGGCACACACGCCTGCCTCCCAAAAAAACCCTCCCGAATAACAATAACAAATAATAATAAATATGTCTACCATCCCCAGAGCTGCCCCAGAGCCCGGGGCTGATGCCCAGGCTAAGAATAGCAGGCCCAGCGCGGAGGGGGGGGGAGCGGGACGCGGTGCCCAGCTCGGCCCAAACCCCACACATCTGGAAATAAAAAGCAGAGAGGGGATGAAAAAAACCAAAAAGAAGAAGATAAAGACGAGATTACTCACCTCTTTGTGCCTGCCCTTGAAGACGACGGCGAAGGCTCCGTGCCCGATCAGGTCCTTCCTGCTGAACTCAAACTTTCCCACCGTCTCCATGGCGCTGCGCCGGGGGGTCCCCGGAGCCGGCGGGGGGGCTGCGGCCGGGAGGGCTTCAGAACTGCAAAGGGACGAGGAGGAGGAGGAGGAGGATGGCGGTGATGAAGGAGCTGCCTTGAAAGAAAATTAAACCTCTCCCGATCCAAACGCAACGGGTCACCCCCCCCCTCACACCGCTCCCCCCATCCCCCGCCGGAGCCGCGGCCCCGCTCCTGTCAGCTCCCCCCGGGGAGCAGCCGCAGCCCCTTCTCCTGTCAGCCCCGGGCTCCGCTCCCCCACCTCGCCCTCCTCCATGGGCTGCCTCTTCCTGCAGAGCGGCCGGGAGCGGGTCATTGTTGGAGGCCGGGGAGAAGTTGGCTCCTCAGCAGCGGGCCTTCCCCATCTCCTCCTCAGGACGGACCGGCGCGGCTCCTCCGGCGGCCGCCTCAGGCGGGGCTCCCCATGCCGAGCCCCGGCCCTCCCCGCCCGGCAGGCGCGGCTTGGCCGAGAGTCCACCTTAAGCGCGAGCCACCTTAACGCCCGCTCCACCTTACGGGAGCGGTCCACCTTAAGCGCGAGTCCACCTTAAGGGCCGCCTGCGCCCCCCGACTCTCGGTACAGAGCGGGGGCCGGGATTACCCCCGGGGTCCCGCCGACCTCCCGGGGCCTCACCGCCCGCCCGGGCCCAGACAAAGCTCTGCGGAGCGCGGCGCGGCGCGGTGCGGCCGGGAGGAAGGTGCCGGCCGCGGCGCAAGCGCGGTGCGCGGCAGCGGGGGAGGCAGGCGCGGAGCGGCGGCGGCGGCACCTGAGGCGGAGGGGGCCGAGCCCGGCGCATTTAAAGGCGCCGCCCGCGGGCGGCCCTGAGTCAGCGGCGCGGCGCGGCCCCGTGTGCCCCTGGAGCCGGTGACAGGAGGGCTCCTGTCACTGCCCCCCACCCGCGCCCTTTGAGAAATGATCCCAACAACTAAAGAAATGGGGCCGCTCGGGCGAATTGTTACAAATTCACCACAGGATGGGTGACGGATCCCGGGCGGGACCCCAGGGGCTGGGGTGGAGGTGGGCCCCACGTCCGCAGCACCCCAGAGCGGCCCGGGTCCTCCGCAGGCCCCGGCCCTTCTCCACAGCCCGCTATGGTGGGGGCCCACGGCCCCGCCGCCCCTCTGAGGGGGCCGACCCAGACCTCCCGCTCGCCCTGAGGAGGCTCTGCGCTGAGAAACCCCTCGACGCCCCGCTGCAGGGCTCGGTGTGCGAGCGTTGATGCCATGAGAAACCTTTCCCGGCCTGAGCCCGGTACTCGGTCTGGCCATCTGTGCAGTAACCCACCGGCTGTGCCCTGGGGGTGCGGGTGCCCCCTCTCACGGGGGTCATTCCCTCCATCGCAGGAACCTCTCACAAGTTCGACCCGCGCCTGGCTGCCCAAACCCACTCCCACCGGCCGTGGTGGTATCTAGACCGCTTTGCGTCTTTCGTCTGCGTCCTTATCAAAAGGTCCAAAGCGGAACATCGTATTCCAGCTGCAGAGAAGATAACGCACCTCACGGGCAGCACCCCTGCTTGCACGCTCCAGTCTCAAGTTTGCTTTTTACACAATTGCGTGGTATCGACCTGTGTATCGCCTTGTATGGGCACTGCAATACCAAACACGAACTGCTCTTAGAATGCCGGCGGCTCTGCAGGGACACGATGCAAAGGGTGCTCAGTATTGTGACGCTGAGCGTCTGCAGTTATCGCTGTTTTCAGCAAAAATTAGGAACAAGCAACACCTCACAGTGTCGGACCTTGTTTTCTACACAACAACAGCGGGTGACTGGTACAACGTCTGGCCTGTGGTCTGCTGCCCCTGGTTGCTAGATAACTCATGTTCGGGTACCATCCTGCACTTACCATTTTCTTGAAAAAATTACAGCATATACCAAACACTGATATACAAGTATCACTGCCTGACCAGTGGTAATTTGCATCTCAAATTCCAGCAGTTATTTAGTGCTTGGTGAGAACTGTAAAAGCGATAAGGGTATCCTTCAATGGGAATTTGATAACAGCATCTGTTGAAGTAGCCTTTAAACCAAAACAAGACTAGAGTGTCTTTGTGATTTCAGCAGAAATGAATTTAAAATTTACTTTTTTAAAAAATACAATATACTTAACTACTTGTTTTCTTTCTCACTTCCAGGCCCGTGCCATCCACAAGATTTAAAATTTCTGGCTTTTTTTAGTGGTCACAAGGGGTTAATTAAAAAATTAACACAGAAACCAGTAAAAATGGCAACCATCATCAAACCTGCAAAAAAAAAAATAATCAAGCTGCTTGGCAAATGACAGGCACAGGAATTTATTTTACCAGTTGTTAAAACCCACCGTCTGTAATGCAGAGCGTTAACAGTTGCAAAAGTTTAAGGCAGGAAGTGAAAAAAATGTTTTGAAACTTCTTAGATGATTTCTAGGCAGACAAAATCTTGTATCCCCCTTTGCTGGAAAACAGCCAGGGCACCATGGTTAGCAAGTGTACTCTTGCAAGAACTGCGGTAAAATCTCTAGTGACCACAGGTGTTTTTGCCTTTACTTTCCTAGCACAGCAGACACGCAGTTCTAGCACAGGGCGAGGGAGGAAGTTGATACGACTGCTGTTCAATTAGAGGCCAAAATATCACAGTGATGAATGTTCTTTGTTCTGTACTGCGTGTGCTTGTTTGTTCCTTCACACGCTGTTGGTTGTGAAAAAAATGTTTAACTTAAATCAGTTTTGATTAAACGTGGGTTCTAAGGTAGCTTTCTGCAGGCAGCTATAGAGAGAGCCAGGTGGCAAAGTCAGCATCCTCTCTGGTGACATTTCATTTTTGTTCTAAGCAAACTGGGTTTGCTTTTAAGCAGACTCACTGGGTAGCTGTCTAGTGAATAAGTGGAACTTCAAAGGAGCGTAAGTATTGTGAAGGTACTCAGAGGTCTCTTCAGCGATCAGGACCAAGTTGTACTGGGTGCCATGAGCACATATGAGGCATGACACTTTCTTTGAACTGAGAGTTTAACGTTTGTAGCACTTAAATGTCTCCCAAATGTCTCTTCCAAAAACAGGCTAGTGAAAAGATTTCAGACTTCTTCAGAGATTAAAAAACTTACCCAAGGACAACTAATAAATGTAATGCCACTTGACAGCAAATGTGGTTTTGAGTGCACGCTGCAGACACATGGTATTAGCAAAATATTTGTTTGTTTTGGAACAATGGCAGCTGAAAAGCTTTTTAACTAAAAGTAGGATTCCTTGATTTTTTTTTTTTCCTGTGGTTTGCTGATTAAATACTTATGCTCTATCAATTTTTCCCTGATGTCCAGAATGTTTAGGCCAACATCTAACACATGCAAATTCTGTTCTCCTCCCACAGTCTCCCATTTGCTAATGATGAAAGTACTACCACCAGCACGTACTCAACTACTTCCTCAGATGGAGGCATTAATCTTTGAGGGGACAGTTCAACTTACTAATGCAAAACATGAGTGGGGGAAGATCTACTGCTGTGATTTATGATGGGTGGAGAAAAATATAAGCATACACCCAACTGTGGGAAACCTTTGAATATTTTCTTTAATTTTTTTTTTAATTTAATGCAGCTTTAATCTTTTTTCTATTTCACACATGAAGGAAAGCAACAGACAACTGATATCCTGATGACTCACATGATACTCTTTTCCAATACCATGTTTTAATCAGTAGTCATAAATATGGCTGTTTCTACTTACCGGAATCCAAGAGTGCCATCCTTACCTCTGGGCTGCAGAGGTACAATATAATTACCTCTGACACCACATCTATGCTGTGGAATTGGTTAAAGCTACAGAAGTATGAGGGAATTATGCAAGAACAATCAAACTCAGAATAAAGATTTAGAATAAAGGCAGAATAAAGATTTCCATCTAGGACTAAGTTGTTCCCATCATAGTCCAACCTATGGAATACATTATGTATGTACCTAACCAGTAGCTCAAGGTGTCACAGAAGCTCATGTAGGTACAACTACACTAGTTTTAAGCAAGCTAACTCTTTTTACCAGTAACCGGGACCAATATAGACTTCATTTTGGACTGCAAAGCCTAACTTGGAAGGTGGGTGGATGCTACGGAGGGCTTCTTGCTACTGTATGTACTTTGCTGTAGGTACCAGAGCTTCTATGAATACTTACATGAGACTTCAGTCCCATCCTGATATACCCAAAGAGCAAGATGTATCCATTTGACTATGTCTTCTAGGACAAGTGACATTTTTACATTTGCTCCTATGTAGGAAAGACCTGTGTTCACATATCCCAAAGAACCTGTGCCAGATGTTTCTTGTTGCTGTTCTAGACAGTTTTGGATACCACAAGCATCCTCTGTGGGCCAGACAGCTATCTTTCCCAGGGTCCTAATGTTTCTTTGTTTTCCAGTTCAGTGGCTCCATCCCAGTGTTCCCCACACTGTCCCATGAGACACCAGAAGCCTCACAGCAGCCACCCACGGAGTTGAACCACTGCATCTG
This sequence comes from Vanellus vanellus, assembly GCF_965231255.1. NCBI lineage: Eukaryota > Metazoa > Chordata > Aves > Charadriiformes > Charadriidae > Vanellus > Vanellus vanellus. The sequence goes on from NC_138921.1 coordinate 10,172,916, forward strand.
GAAGGCGTGGGGGAATCCTTGGCCAGATACAATGACAAAGAACAAGTTCTGTATACATCTATTTTGAAATCAAAGTTCTGCTCGACAGAGAGGGACTCTCCAAGGCACTCCTGTGTAATCGTTTTATTACAGTGGTTGCCACACAGACAAAGGCACTAAGGGCCAGGAAAACAAATCAGTGTTTCTGGAGGAAGGGAAATGCCAAGCTGTGAGGCTTGGGCACATGAGCAAGATGTGACTGAACAAGTTATGCACATGGACTGCGCGTGTTAATTGGCCACACATCTCCTCTTTGCATGAAATGAAAGCTTAAGCTTCAAGATGAGCTGTAGTACAGTTGTAGGTAGTGCTGCTGCTGGGTAATTTATTTTCTTCACAGAAATGGATGCTTGAAACTTATTCCAGATACTTTATTGCCAAAAAAAGATGGACAGAGCAGCAGAAGGAAGATCAAGTATGGCTTAGTTTCAGAGTACATCTGGATGAAGACATTGTATTCAAGCGGTTTCAAAATCAGATTCAAATTCAGACATGTTAAGACAGTTACACACCTGCTTTCCACCAACATGCTAATAGCTGAGCATAATCGCCAGTATCTGGGCAGAGACCACACTAACCTGAATGCTGGAATTTTTGCCAGATTCATCAGGAAGGAGTGAAGGAACTGAATATGCAGTGCTTGGCTGAAAATCAGTTTGGTGGAAGAAACATGTGGAAGGTCTATAAATATCTGTAAATGGTGGAAGTAAATATTAGTCTAGCATTAATGAATAGAAGGCAAGCTGCAGGCTGAATTTAATGGAAAATTAAAATTATGTCTTTTAATCATACCCATTTCAGATGTTTATTAGTAGGTTACATTCTGGCTCAAGTTACAGTAGGGTAAGACACAGATTACAGTAGAATGGCACCAAAGTCCCACCAGGATAAGTGAGTTTTGAACACAGCTACGTTCTGTTGCATTCCTGGAGAGGTTGAATGAGTAGATTAATTTGGAGCCCTGAAAACGTCTGTAAATTTACAGTAGTGGTATAAGTTATGTCAACAGTATTTGTTCATACCTCACTGGGGATCTGCAGAAACAGCACTCCAACTCTGGCAAAATGCTTTTATCTTAGAAAGGGAGCGATCCTTTGCTCATGACATCAGCTCTTGATCAGTCAAACTGGAGACACTCAGTTAAGTGACAGAGTTTACAATCTGCTCCCTACCTTTCACAGCCAACTGCTCCCTCCCTCACAGGCACAGCTGAATTAAAGGGGTTTAGGTGACATCCAAACATGGAATACACAGCTGGAAAGCCTGGATGTTTGAACTATCAGAGCATTGAGGTTATTCAAATACCAGTTGCTGGAGCAGTATGGCACCTAGCCTCGTGCACAGGAGAGGAGGAATCGCTTTCCATGCACCTTCATAGCCCTATCACATTACAGTCTGGATTTATTTACGCTCTGGGCCCCTTTATTGATTAATACTGTTGAGAGATTTAACTAGCCACTCAATTATCCTGGCAGGCAAGGTCTGAGATGTTTTATTACCCCCCCTCCCCACACATACACACGAGCTCACTGAACAGATTTTATGAATTATTGAAGGTGCCATTTTAATGTACTCAGCAAGGTGCTCTGGCAAGGGGCTTCCCAGGTCCCCCTTGCATTTTAATATCAGATGCATTTCAGCTACTGGCAGAGGGCTCTGGGCACTAAAGGCTGTACTCACTGTTCAGATCTGTTAGTGCTCACATCAAGGACCATTACCTAACCCGCCTGTCAAGCGGCTGATTATATTAAAATGAGGTTTGCCAATAAATAAGAGAGTCTGCAAATCTCCGCCCAGAGCAGTCTGTTTTCAGGCTAATTGGAAGCTATTTCTTGCCAGAGCACTGCTCGTCCGTATATCAGGAGGTATCATCACACAGTTCCTTGTAAGACATATCTGCGTCCCAGATGAGAACAGACACCCCCTCAGCCTCTTTCCCCCTCTGTACACACAATTTGGTCCATGCCATCCATGGGCCACCTCACATCAGTCCTGAGGGAGCCAAGGTTTGTTGGGAGGGGGCACAGGCCGCTCTTCAGCCAGCACCCTGGTCCTCTGGGACCCCCTCCAATGCCCACTCAAGTCAACAGGATCCGCTGCAGCAGCTCCAACGGGGTTCAGCACTAGCCCTTGCTTTGGTGACCTGTGTTAAAAATAACTGCTCTCCTCGTGGGGGGACGAGAAGGAGGAGTGTCACACCCCTTATCTTTCACATCCATGGAGTCATAAGTTTAGGAGGCTGGAAGAAGGTTGCTCAGCATTCGGCCTGGGCTTCTTGCCCCATAGGGCAGGGCCAGAGCGGAATGAGGAGGGGGCATGACTCCTATAGGGGAAATCTCCAGGTTTAAGGATCACCTGCTGCTCCAGGAAAGAGCTAAAAATAAAAAATCACAGTCAGAAAGAACCTCTCAGCCCAAGAAAGTCCTTCCAAAGCAGTCCAGGTGAACAGTGAAATCACATTTATCACCTCATCTGTCTTTGACCTTCTTAAAAGCAGCCTTAGGATAAAAATCACCTATGAAAACTAAAATATTAGAAGCCAGCAGGGATTTCCCAAGCAGTCTGCGCCTGTCCTGTTAGGAATCAGAGGTCTCCTTGTTTTTCCTGCTCCAAAAGCTGCTCATCTGCAAGTAGGTTTAACACTCTTTCCCTGCTGGTTTAAGGCAAAGAGCCACAGAAGCACGAGTGCTTATAGAAACAGGCACCTACTCCTCTCCGATGTGAACCTGAGAAGTGCCAAGACCTGTAATGGCTTAAAAATAGGATTCTCAGGCATTTTTTTGCAGCTGGGCTCTTCCTGGGGTTTGGTGCATCAGCACTGCTGCCCCCGGGGAGGGGAGGCACGGCCGGGAGCCCCCCAGGCCCATCTCCCTGGGGATGGCCAATTGCTACCAGCAAGCTCTCAGCTTCGCCTTGGGAAGGCACTCTTAATGAAACTTTCCTCTTTATGACTAACTGGCTTGGCCGTGTCTATGTTTTCAAGTAGACCGGTAGCATATACAATTTCAAGTAGGCATTGCTCCAGCCAAGGCCTTACTCATCCCATGTAAAGCCAGGGCAGAAATTATAGTCTCCTTTATTTACAGACCTGTGTAAATAACAGCTGTAACAGTGAGGAATGTCCAGAGGAGATAGGACAAGACATAATGAGTTTCAGCAGCAATGAAGGAGCTCTCTTCCTCCCCCAGACACCTCAGGAGGGGAGCGAGCAGCAGAGCACTGTCACTGCAGGAACCTTTTGGGGACAGGTTGGGCAAACACCTGGCAGGAACAACACAAGCAAGGTCAAACCGTGGCCTTGGACGAGCAAGCTACATCACGCCCAGCTCTGTCCCCCTTTTCTGTGATTTGCCTTCAGTGTTGCGGTTTCGGTCAGAGGCTGAGAGTTTCTCCCCGTAAGAGCCAAAGACGAGCAGTTACTCCTAACTCAGGCGTTGGAAGTTATCATTCCAGTCCCACTCCTACGGATACAAAGAGCAAACACTTGGGGAAAAAAAAAAACACCACCAACTCCAGCTCTTCCTCTGGTCCCGTTATCAGCCAGCTTTTTCAACTGACAAGGACAGGCTGCCTCACAGAGATGCAAAATTCGGCAGAGACGCACCCTGCAGTGAGTCTGGGCACTGCTGTTTGCAGCAGCTGGGATCCGTACCTGCGTCACAACACTCCAAACCAATGATCCCTCGTCCTTGCACATTTCTAGAAGTCCAGAGGGACAGTTCTCCAGCATGGAAGCCTGAAGCAATGAGTGACAGGGAAGAAGAGTTTCCAGGGGAGTATCAGAGAAGTTTCTTTAGTTTTTAGTGCATTCAAACTCATTTTGTTAAAAAGAAAAAAAAAAACAACAAACACCAAACCCAAACCCCAGTGATCTGCTAAGATGTCAGACCTGCCTATATCTGTACCCCAGCACTTACTGCCCCACAGCAAAGAGGAAGACCCAAAGGCAATGAGACAATGAAAAAAGAATTATTTTTAACCTGATTTTTTTTATTTTTCCCTCTTTTTTGCACATCTGACTTTTCTGCTCCATTAATTCACATGGCAGTTGCCCAGAAATGCAATTTAGCTGAACAACTTCACTGGGATTGAAGATATCTAGCTCCTGATTTCCTGCCTGACAAACCAGAGATGCATTTCAGAGAGGTATTTAGGTACTTAACTCCCCTAGATTACTGTCTTCCTTTCCCTCATCTGTGTAAATGGCAAGGTCTTTGAAGACCTAATTTCTTATAGTTATTTCTGTACTACTTTGATTTTGGTATTACTGTAGCACAGTAATGGTTACGTCCAATTAAAGATCAGAAAAGTACACATCTCAGCATTTGCCATTTGCCCTTTGTCAAATGCAACAAGGTACTATCACTAATAAAAACAAACACCTGAATGAAAGCAGGAGGAAAAAGGCTAACTCTGATTTAGGAATTCTCTGTCCATAACTAATGCTCTCCCTTGGGCTAGGTAGAAGCTGCGAGAGCTGTTCTGCTCATATGCCAGGTTAACCCTAATGTTTCCCAGTAGGGGATTTTGTTTTTACCGACACTATAAAACGTTGCAGGATGCATTTGTGATGTATATCTAGGCATTGGGAAGACACCTGACCGGGCAATACCGGACAGCAAGATCATCCAGAGCTATGAGGGCTATGGAGCTTTCCCATGACTCATGAAACTGTAGTCAAATATTCCATGACTCATGGAGTAACCTAACAAAACCCAAAGGGAAGAAAAGCTATTGGGTAGTTTGTTGACAAGAGCCTTTTAAAATTAACATGGCATAATAAGCAGGATACCACCATTCTCTGACTCTTGAGAAACTCGTAAGGAAGGGTTTTATCCACTCACTTATTACCAAGGGACCTCAGCTGAGGTTAGGTAATTACGATGGGACACTTTTTGCAGCTTCAAGGCTCGAATAGCAACGTTAATGTAATCCAGTTACAGAAAACATGACCACATGCAACAAGCTATTAATACTAGCTTATATTTAAATGCAGTTCCTTTCCATTCTACTGCAAATAAACCAAGTTTACCAGACAAATGCATAGAAATGTAGCCTTAAGTAAACCACATGATAAAATACAGTAAACAAGGTTAACTGTCTCCCCTTCTGCCAAAACGTTATGCACTTGCTTAACACTAATACAAATAGTCTGACCCCATGGACAGGGCACGGAAGGGGAATCTGAATGTACGTTTCCAGAGTCCTGGGTGCATTCATGCTCCCTGCTTTGCAATGAATTGCCTGGGAATCTGTGGGCACCTCTGCAACTACAGCAAGATAATCATGCTGGTAAATTAAATAGCGTAGACAAACCTCTCTAATCCCTCCATGCCTCTGTTCTCACTGTAAAATAGGGTGAGTGGAATTGCGGAGTAGAGAGGATGAAATACATTAAGTATCGTGGGGCCGGTGATTGATTGCAGTAGCAGAGGCCATAGAAAGGCCTGGGATGCTGCTGGTTTAACTGGTATAAGTTCCAGAGGAGCCCAAAGGGATTGGCAGTGGAAAGCCTGTTCACTGTGAGACTTACAAGGGATAGAAAGTGCCCTGTTAGTTTTAATTTGGCATTCAGTCTTGCCTGACCCTTGGCGTATCTGGGATCCTGGTGGCTTGTTTGAATTCTCATGTATAGACGTAATACAGACCTAAGTCTAGGGAGCAATACAATACATTTCACATTGAAAACATCACAGTCACTTTGGTTTAAATAACATGCATTGTAGCATTCCAACAATACTGATTACGGGTTAAGAGATTTTCTCCTTTAGAAGCTATATGTGATGAATAAAGAGAAGAAAATAAGCAGAAGAACAGTTTAAATGCCGTCTAAGAGAAAGAGAGGAACACTGGAACTATTTGTTTTAAGAGAACTTGTTTATTTTTTGATGATGTTATCCTGTAGTTTATAAGACTAGGATTTGCCTGGCATAACTTCCTTCAGATCTCAGGGTTTATATTGAGAATCAGATTTTTCTGTCAACAGTCTTAATCTTTTAACTAATATAGTATCTTTCATGAAAAATTCCAAGCACTTCGTAGTCCTCAGGTCATGTGTTTTAAGACTACAGTCAACTAGTCTCAATTTAATGTCACACTCCTATAGGGGCCGACAGCCTGAGCCAGATGAAACAATTCTAATTATATTGAGTTGTACCAGCAGAGGATCTGGCTAATGACAGCCAACATGCTTAGGAAGAGAATCAACTTGAAAGACATGTGTAACCACTGTGGCATCAGTTTAATGTGTCACAGGACACCAAATTAAGGCCATGATAAAAAAAGGTCTGATACCTGTATGGGTAAGGCACAGAAGGGCTAACCCTGTGACTCTGACACACAATAAGCCGTTGTATGTGAGTAGGAAGAACAGCTGTAGCAAGATGCACACTCATTTTCTCTCATGCACGCATACTCCTTCTGATCATCCCGTATCTAAATAGGATACCACAACAGCACTGAAAGAAATAATATACCAGAAACAATCAAAACACAAACATTACCAGTTACTGCAAGTCAGCACTGTCACTGGGGATGAGAGTTGCCACCCACAGTCCCACCCACATCAAGCCAACCTGCCTAATTTGATCTGAAGAATTCTTTGTGGTTGGATTCAGTTGGAAAGACCATGCACATATAGGCCCTGGAGCAAATTGTACCATTTTAAGAACGTAAGTATACTCTTATCTGAATCATAGAGGATCTGTTGTTACGTAATGAATCAAGTGTCCTCCTTGTAATCGTTTAGCCAGTTCCCTTGTGATAGAGAGGAGGCACACGCCATCTGCATCCCACGGGAAACGTCCTGCCTCTCCCTGGCTGTCAGCACAGCATCGGCCGTGTCAGGGCAGCACTACACATCGCAGCAGCAGCCAGTTATTTACCCTCCCTGCCGACAGGTCCCGAATAGCACACCATATTCGGGATTTGGGCTAACCATTCATTGCTTTTCCTCAGCAAAGCTCTTGCCAACTCTTTAGCTTTTAAGAGGAGACTCGCCGACATTTGGCCATTTCAATACAAACGCCTCCTCACTTCCATGCCAGAGGTTGCAAGTGGGAATGAAAAACCACTGGGCTGCTGTCCACAAGGCTGCCGGAACGCCTGCCCGGTTACTTCTAGCAGGGGAGAAGAGGCGAAAGTTTCAGGAGAACATAAGCAACGAAGACGTTGCAGGTTCAGTGTGCAATGATTAAAGCCAGCAGTAAACTGATTCTGTAACTACACAAGATGACTGGCTTATACGTTGCTGACTTGCATAATACCTGCTTTTTCTTCTTTCTCCTGTTATCCAAGATACCAAGGCCTCTTTGCTCTTTACCCACCAACTTCATTAAAGTGTAATACCTCTTATCGTGCAGCTCATTATACCAGGTTGTTGTGTACATGTGCTTTCCAGGAAGTTTCCAGTGGTACTCCTTGTACTGACTGCAAGAACTGTTATCAATCAACTGTTTTTAACTAGACAGTGATGCATACATAGCTTCTGCAAAGGCTTGTTTTAAACCTGCATTTCATTTATCTTGAAAAAGGAAATATGTTTGGCAAAGTTGTCTCCTTGTGCCCTTGTGTCTTTGACCTCTACCCTCTGCCGGTGCTAAAGACCCAGGGACAATAAAGGATTTAGCCCTTTGCTACCCACCCCTCAAAAACGTCAGTCAGTGAATGTTAGGGTCAGGCTATACTAATAAATTGAATTTAAGCATTTCTAATGTGGACAATATACCATCTACCCACCTTCTATTCTCTGCCTGGAATATCTACTTTTTCATACATACTTTTATTCCAGCCCCAATAGGCATGACTGTCAAGCGTCAGGCTGAGCCTGGAAGCAAAACAGGAGGGAGCACTTAGAGAAGCGGGCTACTGGGAGATTCCTCAGCTCTTACACGATCTCAGAAGCGACCTAAGTAAGGAAGGAGCTTAAAGAGCCTGCCAAAATGGATCCTTTTTGGAAATACAGACAGCAGCTGAAGCAGACTCAAACAGCCTTTCTCATCCCTGTTGCATATAAAGAATAGGACAAAAAAGGAAGCCAGAAAAAGCTTCATCTCTGACACAAGGGTTTTTTTTTTCTGAAGCTCTTGAAATTTTTTGGTAGTTTTTCAGTTACCTGAAGTAGACATGATTTAACTTCATGTTATAATATTAGGACTCCTGCCTGCTATGTAAAAGGAAACACTAGAGATCTTCTAAAGTACAGCACAAAGAGAAGGTAATTACGGAAGGTATTTAAGCCTGAAGAGTCAGCTCTTTAAGTTTCAGGGCTAATGAATTCATGATAAGAAATTTCTGAGCCAGAAAACTCATGGTGGGACTAATGGAAAATCCCAAATTAACTTGAGAAGGCAATCAAAGTTTGTCAAGCACGTGAAGTTATCCAGTCCAGACTGATGCTAGGAAATACCAGCAGCACCCTGACAGTCCGGGCGTGATAGAAGATCCAAAGTAATACAGAGAAAGAGATCAAAAAGGGGAGGCGAAAACGAAAGAAAAGTAGAATTCACAAAAAACCAGCATGTCATGATCTGCAAGCCTGGGCTGTTGACGTATGCCAGCTGGTCAGAGATCAAGCCTTGCCACAGATTACATCATTTTTGCAGCAACTGGCAAAAACTGCTTGCGTATCCTACAAAACCAAACAAGTGAGACCTTCCCAGGTAATTTTACAGCCAAAGTGCCATCAGCACATCATACCTGTCCCTCTGAACTGAGCCAGGTGGAGCACGAACGCTGCCCCAGGGCAGAAACACCCGCTGTGGCATCCTCTGTGGTGGAGCCCTGCTCTCGAACCACTACCCTGAGCTGCGCAGAGCCGAGCAGACCCCAAAAGACAGAGCAGCATGGGCTTCCTTAGGATTTTTTTTTTGAACTGCAGATGTTCAACTCATGAATGCCTTGTGCAACATCTATTTTAATATGACAGGGGAAAAAGAAAAAAAAAAAAATCAAAATATCAGTCATGGCCCTGATGGCTGCTTACCTTGTCCTGCCGTGTTAAGACAGAATTTAACCTACATAACATTTCTGTATTGCTGTAACCAGGGCGTTGGACAGTTGCGTTCCCTGCGATGCTTTGCTATGATCTGGCTTGTTGGTGTATGAAAACCCACAAGGCTGGATTATGCCTTTCCTTTCTTTATCCCCTGAGTTTTGAACAGGCCCAGTGACACCAAACCGGCTTGGTTTTGGGTCTAGCTCCTACCTGGTGCTGCTTCACCAGTCTGTTCCTGGGTTTACCAAGTGCTGAAGCACAGCAGCTTCCCAGATACTAAGAAGGAGAGATCTGAAGTTCATTAATTAATTTGTTTGCAAACATCTTTGGCTCCTTGATCAGCTTAGCCAAAGGGAAACAAGAGCTCCCGTCCTAGAGGAACTCGGGCCTCCACGTGGCTTTGAGCTTGGGACTTCCCAAAGAAAGGCAGCTCCGAAAGGTTTGCGTGCAGACTGACAGCTTGCATCCCAGGCATCAGGCAGAAACCGGTAACAGAGCTCCAAAGTTCGTGGTGAAAATGCTGTTCTGTGTGAAACTGCACACAAGGACCAGACACTTCTTATTTGATACAAGGAAAGTCTGATGACTTTGACATTTGGTTGTGTGTTTGTTGTTTTTGTTTGTTTTTCGTTTGTTTTTTTTAAAGGTCATATTTTAATCACCCTCAGTTGTGTGTCGTCGTTCCCCTCCTCCCCCCCCAGCTAAAACCCAACTGTTAATCGTGGGTGTTTCATCTCGGTGAGGTGGTGAAGCTGGAGCCAGTGCGGTGGAAATCCTGCACTCCGCACCAACAGACTCTGCTAAAGCCTGTCATTTATCGCCTGAATGGAAAGAGTAACAACCCAACGCAAATATTTGAACATCTCTTTGTTCCTGGCAGGACTCTTGCAGCACACACGCTGGCAGATTGCATTTGTTTTTGCTAGGATGGGAGAAGCAATAGACACCGAGCTGGGTATGAGCTGACTCCAGCGCACCGGAGAGGCAGATGCTGTTCCCAGGGCTGGAGCATCAAGGCAGAGTGAGTTGGTTCCTGGAACCTTATCAGGGTATAGATCAAAGGTGGTTGTTGATCATGAAGAGCAGCACAGGGCAGAAAGGCCAGCGGGGTATGAGCAGAACTGAACCAACCCCCCAAAAGACCCCAGATCCGAGCAAAAAGCCAGGTGGCCCAAACCTGGACCTTCCTCAGAACTGCTCCAGCCTGGTCACATCCCACTGGACCAGAGCAAAGGATTCACCAGCCAAACAGCACCTTCAGAATAATGGCATTTTCCTGTCCTGATTTCAGAGCGAGGGCAGAACCACTGGAAAGCTCAGTGACCACAGCTGCACGACCACATGGTTGTTGCCCCCACCATTTCTACATCTGTTAGAAGTCCAAGTACACAGCCCTGGTGTTGTAGGACTAGTTTGTCTTTACAAGTAGTTACAGTGAGGTCACTCCTTGTGTTTGGTGCTGTGGAAACCATATGCAAGACATTCTCCCACCCTCAAAAAGCACAGGAGCTGAGACCAGAGGCCTCCACCACCTGCAGACCAAGAGGCCATGAGCAGACTTGGTCTCACCGATAGCACTGGGGCAATTTAAACAGCCTGTGGAAAAACAAACAGTCTGTCGGTGGATAGGCCCAATTCCCTGGCTCCCAGCCCAAGGCGGGAAGCTGGAGAGCACTGAGCAAAGGGGCCAGCAGACAGCCCTCAAGTCAAACACCCACCACAGAGGTTGGTGACCTGCACAGGGGACAAGGACTGAGCCGAGGAGCACCAGTGAAGGCACCATCTCCCCAGCTGGCCGACGCTCCACTCCTGGCGCTGGTTTCACCAGCCATCACAAGGGGCTGCTTGTCGCCAGTTTAGGGCGCGAGTCCCTAGTGACATAACTTGTCATCAATATAAAAAGCAAGATTATAATTAACTCCTACTGTATTTCTCCTACTGCTCACCCTGCCCTAATTCAGCATGGTTTGCTAAATGCTGCATTTAGGCTTTTGTTCTGGCATTAAAAAAAAAAAAAAAAGTCTGCTCTGCATTCATGGCTTCAGGAAGAAAGACGTGAAGGAGAAAGTCCAACAGCACCACGGGCCCAGCCAGGCACGGCAGCCGCACAAACCGGTCTTCCACTGCGGCTCAGCTGCTTCTGCAGCGCTGGGAGCAGCAACCCGAAATACCAGCCTTCAGAAGTTCAGTGCTGTGACGGATACTCCCCGATACGCGTTTGAATTATTTCCTAACATTTATCAGAGCTCTTCACATCCGTCTCTGCCGACACGCTTCAGAAGCCAGGTTCAAGTGAGGCGAGAGCCCTGCCACCAGGCAGAGAACAATGCCGCACTTTCTCTCTGCTATCTGCAACGGGATTACAGCCCCAGGAGCTCGGCCGGGCACACCTGCCCCGGCCAAACAGAGCTGGAGATAGCGCGTACGTAAACACACACGCGTTACAAGGCCGGGCAGGCGGTCACACGGCTGTGCCTTTTGGTGGAGTCGGTTGGCAATTGTTTGTTTGCTCACCCTTAGCGACACAGAGAAGCAAGTTGGAAGCAGAGCCTTAATTGCGTTTGCAAGGCTCAGGATAGCATTAGAGCGTTTCCTACGCTTTGGGAAGCGCAGCGGAGACAGATTCTTCTTAGGCACTAGTAAAGCGGCCCCTTTGGATATTTGTCAGGGCCTTTTCTCTTGGCGGCCTCCTGTGGGGACCCAAGGAGACAGGAATTACTAAGGGGTCAACGTCCCCCAGCAAGCGCTTGCCAAGTCAGCCTGTATCAGTCTTTAGATACTCGTGGAGGGAGAGACGTTATCCTTGAATGGCTTTGCCCAGGACCTGTAGACGTGCCAGCTCACGCTGCTGCAGTCACCCCATCTGCCCATGCCAGAGGGACCGGCAGAACAGGGCACACCACAAAGCCCAGCACCTACGCTAACACGGGAGGCGAGGAAGAAGCCTGCGCTGGCTTCCCAGCAGGGTGGTTAACGGTAAATAAACAGATCACCTTTGGCAGCGTGGAGAAGAGTGCTTCACTTTGCTAATGAGAAATGGCTTCTGCCAGTGGAAGAGAAGCACTGGAGCCATCCCCCTTTGCAGCAGCAAACAGAACACCACGAGTTTCGGTGCAGATCACAGCGGGGCAGTTGATGGATGAGCCATACTTCAGAGCTGCCGGGACAGAGCACGCAGAGCAAAGTTCTTCCATTACGTCACTGCTACCTTGCTTGACCCAAGGGTTAAGAATAACAATCAGGCTCCACTGCCTCGTGCTGCCAGAATGAAACTATTTAGAGGCAGGCTTCCTTGGGCAGCCATGAGCTTGCTGCCCTGACAGGCTCGCAGGGAGAAGAGCTTTGAAAGGTAGGGCCCACCACTACCCCTGAAGGAGATGGAGGCCAGTAGGGACATGACTTCATTCCGATAAGCGCAAGGGGTGCCAAGTGTTTGGCATGTGCTGTGCAGAATAGGATTAGCGTGGGCCCTGTGAAGAGCTACTCGCCTGAGCGTGGCTTTTGCTTAGGGGGTTTCTGATCTCACTTGTTTATCCTGGTTGTACATGATCATGAAAGCCTTCCAGAGCCAACAGAGATGAAGGAACTGCATTCCTGATGAGCTGCTCCCTCCCAAGTCAGTCCCCTCTCTTCCAGGGGAAGACTTGGCAGCCTACATGAGGCATTGTGGAGCTTACGAGACTAGAATAGGATCTGTGTCCTGTTTCCAGACAGGACCTACTGCAAGCTGCAGTTACATGACAAGGACACCCCAGAGTCCCCCTGTCACATCCCCCATGACAGAAGGGAGACTATGAGGGAGATTGGGCATGGGGGCACAGTGCAGCCTCTTGCTAAGTACTAGAAATGCTCTCTCCTCCCTGGGAAGTCAAATATCTGCACCCCTCTGAGGCACAGGGCTGGGAGAAGCAGGAATTCACTCGCTTGCAGGGGTTCTTCAGGAGAAAGACAGTTGAGCACCTAGAGATATAGGCAAATTGCTCCGCTCCGTTGTTTCCTTACACACACATTCATTACAGCCCAGAAACTCTGCTGCTGCCCAGCAGGCACATCTGGACAGATGTCTGACATCTGTTAAATCCTATCATGCAGATCTCCCTTCTGTAGATGTTCCCAGGTCACTCCAGTCCTGCTTTCTCCCAACTTCATATTCCCAGGTCAGACTATTGGAGATCCACCAAATATGATGTGGTATTTCTGATCCTCACAACCCTGGCCTAAGGCCGTGCTATCCTCTGATGGGTGGTGGTCATCCATTATACAGACATACGAGAAGCTGTCTACCAACTGGTGCCTGCAGAGCTCCAGGATCTTCTTTCCTAAGAGACCATCAACTCCAGCCTGACCTGTGCGTTTTTGCAATGGGGAGGGAGAACCTCACAGCAGCAGATGAGGGAAAAAAAGGAGAACAAACACAGCAGCAGAAAAAAGGGAGGGTGAAAGCAGATAATTGATGCAAAACGTGGAGCCCTTTGCTTCTGCATGCTCAGGAAATTAGAGCAGTTAAGAGCCTGGGTTGAGCATTAGCAATGACATTTCAGATAAGTTCAAGCACAGCAATGCAAATAAGCGGGGCAAAGAGTTATGACGCTTGCGTGGAAACCTCTCCCTGTGAGCTCCGCTCAGAGGCAGGGTGCCAAGGCAGGAGCACAGCTTCGTCACAACAAGCCCTCATTGGCCACAGTTACTCCATTACCTGGCAACTCTGGAAGCACGCAAACCCATCCCACGGCGCAGGGGCTGATGCGTGCAGTGTGTAGCTGTCATCCAAGTAAACACGGAGTAGCAGGGCAAGTCCCCAGGAACAGAGGAGCTGCAGGATTGAGATGGCCATAGTGCTTTAAGACAGCTGATGGACAATTGCCGCACAAAGACCACCCAACACCATAATTTTCTATTCCCCAGACAAACACAGCTTTAGATCCAGAATAACTACCCATTTCTCAGGCTGGGAAGAGGAAGATGTTGTCACTGAGTTGTCCTGTAACCACCAAGCTCCCTGCCCTACTCCACAGGGAGAGCATGCCAGGGGCCATCTTGGCTTGGCTGCTTCTGCAGTATGGATGGGGTGGGAAACAAAATAGGGCATTTCCACCCTTTGAAGTTTAGTGGAGGGGCCCTGCTTTCACAATCATCACCTGTGCCCCCCGAAACCCCTCCTCTTGTTTTGACGGAAAAGAACAGACCAAATGTCTGATCTGGGGTGAGAGACCCTCTTGCTCTCAAGGTTTCCAGCTGTACAACACATTGGCTTGGTTTGGCTTGACAGATGTGGGGTGGGAAGGCTTCTCCCCAGGATGTGCATTTCCTCACACAAAGCCCAAAGATGAGTTACCACAACCCAAGCAGCACAACATATAAATCTTGACGTGGTTCCTTGGGAAGCTTGTGAAGTCTTGTCCTCACTGCAACAAAGGGGTCCCGTTGTCAACGCAGCTCTTCCGCGGCCAAGCCGTGCTTGCTGAAAGCTGCTCAGAGCAGACTGATCACTGTCCCAGCAAAAGCCAGGCCTGGGTCTCATTTTATTTGACTGGTTTGGGTGTGCAGTCAAGCCCGAAGCCCTTTAAAAAACAGAAGCCCCGATCCTTCCGTAACATTGAGAAATAAGCCCACCAGAGCTGGCAACCTAGTGCTGAGTTAGGGTTTCACTGCTGACAGCATCATAAATCCCAGAGGTTTGGGATTTGCTTTTTTAAGTCATGGACCAAAAATTTGGGTGGAGGACACAGAACTGCTCTGGCAGCTCTTGTAGTAATTTTGTTAGTGCCACTAGGTCAGTAAGCACTTGTACCACAGAGGATCCAGAGACAGCCCCTCCGCTTCCCCATTTACAGCCCTAGCACATGCCTACAGAAATCCTCCACATACCATCCAGCTCTAATACCCTCTCCTATTCTTAGCCCAGGCTGGTCTTCTTATAGACTATTACTCAGCTACACACTCCCTGGTTTTGGCCATCCTATATCCCTCCCCTGTTCCAGTCCCACGAGGCCAGCCAACTCCCCCTGTCTAGAAATTTCAGAGAAAAGCAAGTAAGCGATCCACAGCACCAAGCTTACCAGGAACTGCCGGGACATGGAGAGCCAGGACAAGTCCCCTCCCCCTGGACAAAACATCCCCCGGGCTGCTTACAGCAGCGTCAGGCTCAGCCCCAGCTCGTGCAGCACACTCACCTGGCAGAAAAGATGGAAAAAGCAAGGTGGCAGGGCTGGAGGCAACTCTGGTATTTGTCCTCTCCCAAACTGCCATCTGAGAAACAAAAGACAGCTCCACTTCCAGGAGCTGCAGGAAAGTGTCAGAAGCAGGTACCCACCTGCTGATATAGGGCATCATCCAGAGCAGCTCCACCTGAGTGAGCTCTGGGGCTGATCCCCACCACCCACTCTCCAGGCCCACAGCTGGGCAAGGGCATTTTCTGGTTAAACTGGGGGTTGAGGAGAGAAATGTCATTCTTAATAAAGCAGAAAGTCCCATTTTAGAAAAGCCCTCTGGGGTAAGGGCTGAGAGTCTTCCCCTCAGCTATAAGGGGCTATGGGAGGAACCTCTTACAGCACACATGCCTGTCTTGATTTGAATCAGCAAGTAAAGATGAGCCTCTTCTCAATAACTTTATTGTGTTTCTCAAGATGTTAAATCCCAGGTCTTGTCTGAGATGACTTGTTATTAATTTTTTTAATCCAGGTATTGCCATGGCTTTGTCATTTGAAAGCTGCTCCTGCCCACCTTACTCTTTTTCTTTTTTTTTTTTTTTTTTTTTCCCTTCTGCTTTTCTTTATGGTAGCAAAACATAAAAGGCCTCAAGGGTCGGCTGAGCCTGGGGATGGGTGGGAGTGAGAGCCAGGAAAAACCTTGACTGGGGCCCTGGAGCCAGCCCCAGCCAGCACAGCTGCCATAAACTCAGGTTTTCAGCTTTAAGTCCTTGTGGGTTCAAATGGCCAGTGACCCCCATTTAACTTCCCATTCCTCCTATTACGCAGGAGAAGTATTTCAATTCTGAAATGACCTCACAAGATCCTCTGAGAATTTAAAATAGTTGGAAAATATCCAGACTGGGCAATGTGCAATAGCAATATGATGCTCAGGTTATTTTTTTCGGAGGATGGAGGTGGCTTTTCCAGCTAAGACTAAGGATGTTGTTGTGGAGGAGAGCTGGCCCAGGGACTCTGGGTAGGACCGGAGGAATCCAGGCACAGGGGCAGTGCCAGGGAGCCCGGCAGCAGAGCATCACCAACAGTTTTGGGTACAAAGACTGCGTCTATATGTTACATTCTTATTTTTAAGCCGCTAGGATGCCTGACTGTGTCCATGCAGGCAGAGCTCTCGGGGCCGGGAGCGGTGCCAGCGACTGTCTCTGCTGTCCTCCCGGACCCGGCTGCAGCCTCCGACCTCCTCCGGGCCCCGGGAGAGGGGTCTGCAGCGCCGGCAGCGCTCCTTCCCCCAGCCCATGCACGGCTTTGCCATTCGTTGGCTCTGCACCCGCTCAGCCCCTCTTGGAGACAGTGCCCACCCTCCCCAGACCCAGAAGACCACGTGGTGAGCCTGACTTTAGAGGAAAACCCCAGAAAACAAAATAAGTTCCCCAAGTACCAGGTTCGTGCTGTGATTTGCACCTATTGCCTTATCCTAAGAGTGATCTGCAAATGCGGTGGAAACTGGCCAGGGGTTTCCGAATACACTGTGCCCAGAGGGGCGGCTGCAGAGGCACCGTGTGGGAACCTCGGGGCCCTCGTAGCCTTTGCAGCCGCCCCCCGGGTGCCACAGAGCCCCCACCCTGCTGGGCACAGGGCTCTCTGCTTTAGAACCCTTTCCCCGATGGATCTGCACTGCTTTGCCCACGTGGGACTGCTGTGTTCCCATGGGAGAATGGTGCAGCACCCAGAGAACTGGGGCGCCCACTATAATGGGGTCTTCGTGGAGCAGACATCTGCTCCCGATGCCCCAGCCCAGTCCAGCCGCCCTGCGCTGAACTGGTGACCTCGACGGGAAACGCGCTGGCTCCCATTTCCATCCCCAGGGAGTTTGAGCCTCCTGTGGCCGCATCCGGAGCTGATGCAGGGTGGCTTTGCCAGTGGCCAGGGGAAGCGCCAAGCAAGCCACATGCCCGGAGGAGACAGCAGTGTTTCTCCATCCTCCCTGAGGGTTGTCCGGCAGCAGCAGAGCCCTGATTCCAGCTCCATCATCAAAACGTATCATTTGAAGTAGAGAAGGGTGTATTGAAAGCCTTTCCACAGGCTTTATTTATAAATCACAGTCCCCCCCATGTTAAATAAGCTTAATTTATCTTGACATCCCATTAGTGTGGGTCCCAGCACCACTGTGACCAGCATGGCTGCAGGGCCACTGGTCCTTGTCACCACAACAAGCTCCTTGGTTGGGCTGGAGAAGCTGCGGAAGCAGTGCTAGTCACGTCCCTGCCTCCTCTGGTCTTTCAGGTGCAGCTTCTGGATATTTCTTTTGTGAAGGAGGACAAAAAAAAAAAAAAAAAAAGGAAAAAAAAGAGGAAGGTGTCTTCCCGGAGATGCTGTGCTCCCACTTGGCCTCATCTCCAAGAGGAATCTATAACATGCTGACATTTGTGCAGTGTCACCCCAGCGAGGACTAAAAGCCATGTCTTCTTGATTCAAGAGGGGAGAAGAAGAAAAGCGATGTGAACCGAAGGAAAAATCCCATCTGCCATGATGGCATCCCCCCACGCCCTGTCCCTGTGGCCCCTGCTTGGCCTGGCAGGCAGAGGTGGGACGGGGACCTGCTCTGAGCAGAGCAGGACCGATGCAATGAGACCACCAGAGGCAACTTTACTCAGCAGAGGGAGCTCCTATGTGTGAGGTTTTTTGGTTTGTATCTTTTTTTAAGGATATTTAATGGTTTAATGGGAGGTTTGCATGGATTCGTGCCCCATCAAATCACACTGCAGCACATCATCCTGCAAACAGCTGTGCTCTGAATGATTTGGTCTATTTGAAAAATATAAACAGCAGAGAGGGAAACTCAAGGTGACCCCTTTCTTCTCTCAGGAGGCAACTTTGCACTTCTGCACTGTGCCACGGAGGGCTTTGCATTATACCTGGCCCCATGGCAAGTGCCCTGGCTGGCACCGGGGCCAGGGAAGCAGCCCTGGGCCCACAATGACACAGTGACACTGCCTGCTGCCGGGTCCCCCTCGGGAGCTGGCCCTGGCAAAGGCAGCAAGAGGCATTTCTGTGGGAGCTTTACAGAAGCAGGACGGAGAGGAACAGTGTGTCCCAGCGGTGGGTGCCCATTTCTCTCCTTGAACACCCCTTGACAACACCAGACTGGAGGACCCTGACCTTCCTGACATCCTATTGCAGTTCCTTCCATAAGAAGGACATGGACCTGTCGGAGCCAGTCCAGAGGAGGGCCACGAAGATGATCAGACGGGTGGAGCACCTCTGCTATGGGGACAGGCTGAGAGTTGGGGTGGTTCAGCCTGGAGAAGGGAAGGCTCCAGGGGGACCTTCCAGTAGCTAAAGGGGCTACAGGAGAGCTGGGGAGGGACTCTTGATCAGGGGGTGTAGTGATAGGACAGGGGGTAATGGTTGTAAACTGAAAGCGGGGAGATTTAGATTCAGTATTAGGAAGGAATTCTTTCCTGTGAGGGTGATGAGCCCCTGGCCCAGGTTGCCCAGAGCAGCTGTGGCTGCCCCATCCCTGGAGGTGTTCAAGGCCAGGCTGGCCGGGGCTTGGAGCGACCTGGGCTGGTGGGAGGTGTCCCTGCCCAGGGCAGGGGGGTTGGACTGGGTGGTCTTTAAGGTCCCTTCCAACCTAAACCATTCTACGATTCTGTGATTCTACGATTCCCAGCTCAGGTTCTCACTCACCATTTTCAAGGACTCTCAGATACCCAAATTATACCACAAGAAATGGATTAGCAGTGAGAAAAAAACCCTGTAACATCCTAATGCAGCCCTTGACCTTGCTTCTGTCACTCCAAACTCCTGGCAGAGGCATCGAGAAGCATTTGAGGCTGACTGTGCAGCATCCCTCCCCCCGCTGGCCCATCTTCCGCAGCGCAGCCGGGTCTGACAGAGTCACAGATGAATATGATACATCTCGATCCCTCCCAAAACAACATAAAACAGGAACTCCAAGAGCAGGAGTTCACGTGCAGGGATTAGGCTGGGGCGAGGGGTGTAATTACATCTCGTTTGGCTGCACCCAAGCAAGGTTGGTCCTTGTGAAGGCGAGACGGCTCCCGAGCCTCAGTAGTCAGCACCTTACTGCAGGTGGCAGGCTTGGTCTGGCAGAGGACCGGGAGATCTCTCCGTAGGCAGCCAAGGTTTATTAGAGAAATTGTTAAATCCAAATGACTCGGATACAAAGATAAACTGCACTGCCCTCTGAAAGGCAAAGGTGCTTCTGCCCCGTAGAAACTGATACAGGTTACCGAGACATCAGTGGCCACAGCAGGTTTGACAGTAAAATGATCGCCTCGCAGTAAATCTTAGTGGAGTCAACGTTTCTCTCTACCTAGTACATCCAATAGGATGTGTACGTTGTGTCAGCATATAACTACCGCCCCGTGCCTACAGCCTTGCTGCCTTTCCTCCGGGACGTTGCCATCTGTCTCGGCAGCATCTCTTCTGTTCCCATTCAATCACAGAGGCTCTCCCCTCCCTCGTTTGCTGTGTTTAATCACCCGAAGCAACGCATCTCTATGGAACATTTCTAAATTCAACGTTAGGCTGCTCTCATCTTTAACCGGATGGGGGAATAAGAAGGTGCAGAACTCAAAATCTGATATTAGGCCTTTAAACTAAAATTAAAAAGAAAAGAAAACCAAAAACCACTGTTCATTTCTCATGGAGAATTCGAACCCTTCGCTGGCATGTTCCTAGGAATGTTTTTCTGCTTGCAACAGTTCGCATCACGGGATCGTATCCACCTCCCCTCCCTGGAGCACCGCGGCAGCATCTTGTCTGTGGGATGAGATGTCATAGGGCCGCGCGCATCAGCGCTGCTGTCCACACGCTCGTCAGCAGGAGGCTGGCTGACAGTCTGAGCACGGGGCAAGCCCGGAGGGACGGGGAAGCCGAGGTGCAGGAGCAGACCTCGTAGCCGTTTTCTGAGCGGCTCTCGTCGTGCTGCCCTGGTTTGGAGCGTGCCCCAGTCCTGCTGCTCCCGGCTGCTTCTGGGGAGTCGGACTGCATGTCGCTGCACACCAGCCAGTCTCTAGCGATGGACTGGGGATAACCAGGCTGGGCCTCCAGGTCACTGTCCAGCACTTTCCAGTACTCCTTGCCCCTGAAGAAGTAACTTGCACCTGCGAAGAGACCAAAACCCAAAGGCAAAATGAGCAGCGATGGCTACTCTCCCAGTGGAAAGGGCTGAGGAGCACTTGGAGCAGCAGAGGAGCCCTCCCACCCCAGCCAAGCCCTGGGGAGCAGAGGCACAGGAACACACCAGCTGCTGGTGGGATGCTCTACAAGATGATGCTGTGTCCGTCTGGGATCTCTCACACCAAGCAGGAGCCACCAAAGGGAGGTGGACAGTGAGATGTCACCTCTTCTGTGGTGGGTCCTAGAGCAGATGCATCCCCCTGGTACTGAGGGTGTGCGGGGTGAAAGCCCTGGTAAACCCACGGCTGCACACACCGTACACATCTCGCAATGGGCATCAGTGGACAATCTTGTAACAAGACATGGTAAGGCTGAAGAAGACCTCACCTGTCTGTTAATGATCTGGGGTGCTGCTGCCCCTGGGCTCAGATGAATAACCTGAGCCTGGCAGGGCCCTGGGAACCTTCTGCTCTTGGGTGCGTTTTATTCCACTCTGAACTGGAGGGTTGTGCATTCTCTAAGCAGGTCCCATGCTCAGGAAGGATTCCTACCTGTGTGAACAGCCGGTATCTCTCAAAAGCTTCAGGAATTCAGTTTGGAAAGCCTCTGGAAATGTTCCTCCCTTGCCTGGTTTATTAGTTGCTATTACACTGTTAGGTGGCCGGTAAATAAAATCTGGAAGTGCCACTTTGCTGTGAGCGAATGGCTGGTTTTAAACATCTCCCGTGACAAAATTTTTGCAGTGTTTTCAGGGAGAAGAAACCACTGAGAAGTCCCATCCCCGGAAAAAAAGTGGTAACTCTGGGGAAGGCATTTCCTTTAAAAATCTTTTCTGTGCGCATCCTCACGTATCTAGCTAAAAATCCAATGACAACAAATTCAGTGAAAAGCAGACCAGCACGTATTAGGATGAAAATCACGGCAAAGCAACATAAAATGTGTTCTTTTAATAAAATAAAATTATTAGGCCCTCAGGATATTTTTTGTTGCCTGCTTGAAATTACAAAGTCTTTCAGCGAGGAGCGCAGGGAGCTCTGGCTGGAAGCCCACCTCCCTCTTCAGCTTTCAGACAATGGGATCTGCCGTCCCACCTGGGCCTGAGCAGTTTATGTCAGCAGACACGGTAGAAGGGGCTATAGCTCAACTGCAAATGAAGCATTGATTTTTTTTTTTCTTGTGTTTTTTGAACTGGCACATAGACTCACCATCTGACCACCTCATGGCATCATCTAAAGGGCTTGGTATTCCCTTCCACAGGATGGTCTCTGAAGGGTACCCGGGATCCATCCTCCGCTCGTGGTCATCGTACCGCCAGTAGAGATTGTCCTTAAAGAAATAAGTCTTGTCATTGTGGGCCCAGGAGAAAGCGGCGTCGACTCCTCCCAGTGGCAGACCGAAGTCCGAGATCGGCCGTGGGTATCCTTCCTCCACGTTATTGTCTTTGAAGACCCAGTATCTGTCTCCTGCAGAAAGGAGAGAAGCACAGAGCAAAATCACATTTGTTTCACAGCTGAAACCAGCATTCCCCTGCAGACGAGCTGATGTTTCATTATCTGTTGCCGTGACAATCCTCAGGACTGAGCTCTTGGCATTGAAGGATGGGGACGGGGAGGCAGCAGCCCGGTGGGGAACCTCAGTCTTTGAACAGTTGCTTTTTTACGTGTCAGGCTCTCCACGGAGCATCGCCCCGCTCCCCTCCTGAACGGCTGCAGGCGTGACGGTCCTGGGACACGAACACGCCGACGGCGTTAGTACGGTTGTCACTTTTATGCATTTGGTGGTGGCATTTGGTTTTCTGCCCCTTTGATTTCTGCCCGATATCCAGCTGCAAGAAACAGCAAGTTACCTGCAGCTTTTGTGGGCAAATTGAGCACTACCTGCCTGCTGTTCGACTCCTAAGCAGCAAAGTGTAGTCCCACTTTGGGAGAGAAATTGCCACACTTTTTAGAGCCAGCCGGGCTGAAGGACTTCTGGATTTTAAGGGCGTTGTAAGGAGGATGCGCAGGGGCTGGAGAAATCCCATCTGAGCAGCTCCCTGCTCGGCAAGTGTCCTACACAGCCATCTCCCAGCCCTGCCCTGGGCAGGAGACAACTGTCAATGTGGGTTTTTTTTCTGATAAAAATTAAGCATGACATGATCGGCCCATGGTCTGTGGCAGAAGAAGAAAACAAACCCAGCTCTCTCAATTCCTGTTGAAAAGGATGATTTTTCTGTTTGTACGGTATCTCTCTGGGAACCTGCAGTCTCCTTTTGGGTATCGCACAACCTATTTTAAAGATCAGGCTTTTTCCTCCCTTGGTTTTCTAGAAAATCTGAAGAGGCACTTAAATACATGCCCATGTATCAGCAGCAGAACCTCCGAGGCCGGGGTAATTTGTGT
The DNA here is from genome assembly GCF_965231255.1 of Vanellus vanellus. Taxonomy (NCBI): domain Eukaryota; kingdom Metazoa; phylum Chordata; class Aves; order Charadriiformes; family Charadriidae; genus Vanellus; species Vanellus vanellus. Next base: position 10,195,628 of record NC_138921.1, read on the forward strand.
GCTTTGGTTTCTGTCCAGGGATCAATGAAACAGCGCTGGAGAGAGAGAACGAGACAGCATTTTATAGCTGGAAAGAAAATCTCAAGTTTAATCTTAGGAGCTAGGCAGGACTAATGCAGACATCACGCCTGGCCACGGAGCGCTGTGGTGCCTTGCGGGGGCAAGACCCCAGCTGTGGCACAGCTGTAATTTTGGCTTTACGAGCCAAATTTAGCCAGCAGGCAGGAGGAGCCCCAGGACCTGAGCTGCGGGAGTCTGTCCGGCCCCAGCAGGGAAGGAGGTGGGCGAGCGCCGCTGTGGCCCCCAGACCTGCCTGGGAGGGTCTGGTGCCAGGCAGAGGGGCTGCCACGCTCCAGCTGGCCCCATTCCCTCCGGAGTAGCCAAAAGGGCTGCCCAAGGCCGTTCCTCGGGGAGACGCAGGGCTTGGCACGGCTCTGGGGTGCTCGGGCAGCCTGGAAGGGCTTCGGCTGCGCTTGGAAATGCTTCTGCGAGCGCAAAGGCTTGCGCAGGATGTAACCCATCCCTGCAGCCTTGCTGGAGGAATCAAACCCAAATTATTGCTTTCAGAAGTGCTTGGTTCAGCACTTCTGAAACCGATAATTGCGCCGCGCTCAGAGCAGAGTGGTCGGGAGACAAAAAAGCAATTTCCAGCTGGAGGTCACGGAGGGCCGGGATGTTTTTAGCTCTTCAAGCACACAACCTTTCTGAAACAAGAGCCGGTGCCTGCCGAGGGCTTGGGTGACTTTCGGCACATGGGTAACATCTAACCAGCATGGGCGGACAGTTTGTGGGGGACTTGGACATTTGTGTAGGAACCACAAGCTAATCTCTTTCCTCCAGCTCTTGTCAAAGAAACTTGTGAGATGTTTTAAAAAAAACAGAGCAGATCATAACACTTATTTTAAGAAAAAAAAAAAGTAACAAATATAAACAGCAAAACCAAGCTCTTCAGGTTTTCATTTTTGTCTCCTCTGCAGCTTCTTCACTTCTCAGCAACAAATACTAAAATGAGAAAAGGCCAAAGAAGGAACACAAACCCCGTAAAGCGTGTATGTGGGTGGTTCCTGCCTTTATTTTATTCTCGAAAGGCTAAGGTTTCATTTAGATTTGGCTGAAGTTTTTCTTCAATGACATTTCCCTCATTATTGGGGAATTCAACTGCTGTTCTTTGCCTGCCCTCCCTACAAGCTTGTTTTCTACTCTACGATTCTCCTCGCCTTGCTCATGGGCAACAGACCTTGGACCTGCCCCGGGAGATGCTCAACGGCTGACGCTGGTGTCTCCTGTGGGAGAAGTCACAATGCTGCCAAGATACTTTGGCATCAGGCTCTACACCGGGGAGTGCTGCTTCCAGCACTGCATTCACTCTCACCTTTGAAGAAGACGATCTTGTGGTCACTGGTTCTCTCGTAGACCGCGTCCAGGCTGTCCAGGTTGAGCGGCAAGCCCCGCCAGAAACGGTGGATCTGAGCCGGCTGGAGGGAGACCAAGTGCTTATTGCGAGTCAGTCTCCAGAAGTACTTGCCTGGAGGAACAGACTGGACATTACTGAACCACACTGCAACCCACCTGCGCCGGGGGAGAGGCGAGTGCCGGGCACAGGGCAGCAGCAGAAAGCCAAGCGCGTGAGATGGGAGCTATGCATTACAGGCGTCCTGCTTTCCAGCAGCAGCTGCTAGCGCTTTCTATTCCTGGCAGGCATTAGAAGAAATCCCCTTTTCGGGATCAAAATAATCCTCCGGTCATTGCGCTGGAGCCGTCGTACCGCTGGCTGTGGTGTGAAACTGCACCGCTGAGCCGGAGCAGGTGAGAGGAGCCTTTCATCTCCCCCCTCCCTGGGACCTCCTGGGAGCTGGTGGGACCAAGCAGCAGCTGAAGCTATACCAGGCACCAGCAGCTCTTAGCAAGAACCTCCGAAGAAACATCTCTCGCTATTTCTCCTCTCCTGAAGCACCCACATCCTCCTGGGCACAGGGTGCCCAGCTGCTTTCATAAATGCGTATGACGTTACGATGAAACATGGAGATATCAGAGGGTTTTTTTAATGAAGAAAGGGAGTAAGAGAATACAGCTGGAAGAAACTATATTAATAACACTGGAAGAGGCTGAGGTGGGGAAGGAGGCACAATAAAGGCGTTTGGTACCATCTCGAGGTGTAGGATAAGCAGGGGACCTCGGTCCCGTGGTGCTCCCAGGGGCTGTAAGTACCAGCGGTGTAAGCGAACGCTCTTCCAGCACCTGCAGCAACGCTGCCCCAGCTAGAAAAAAGTGTGGCTTTCTGGGGGTATTTCTGGAATATTTTGGGTAATGGAAAAGGAAACAGGTTTGTCCTCTGTGGGAAGGATGCTGAAGGAGCCTTACGTGGGATTTCCTGAGGAGTCTTAATGATTTTAGGGGCAACTCAAAACCTGACTCTGCGCTCTCTCTGGGATTCTCAGCCTGAGATTTTGCAGCACAATTCGTGCTGCGTTTTCCCCCGAGAGCTCCACACAGCGAGATCTGAGCCGGAGCAAGAAGTCTAAGAGCCAACTCTCAACTTTGTCTCATATTTGTTATTGCCTTTTAGAAATTACTGCACGTTATTTACATCGGCTCTTGCATGGATTCCCAAGGAGGGATAAGCAACAGAAACCAAAGATGCGTCTTCAGATTTGTATTCACGACACTCAGCCCCTTCTCCAGAGCCAGCAGATTGTGACACCGTCTTTTAAAATTTTATGGAAATTGGATCTTAGCCTAATAATACAGGAGGCGAAACTCTAACACTTAAACATCTGCAGAGAGGGGGTTTTATTCTAATTATAAGGATTTATATCATATTCTTGTTCTTCTGCTCCAGTTTGCATATTTGCTCTATCTGACTGAAACCCACCAATGAATAATACATTCAAATGTCGTAGGAATTGCCATAATTACAGATTCTTTTCAAGAATGTAAAAAAAAAAAAAAAAAGAGGATTCAAATTTGGTGGCCATTGTACATCGATGGAAACACATGTAATTAAATAAAGATGATCTCTGCATCTCTAATTAGTGAGGCACTAGACAAAGCCAGGTTTTCACTTTTTTAACAAGAAATACAGCTCGGCATAATTCCTTCTTTAGCAGATAAGCATCTGAAGTCGGGAGTGCCCTGGGCTCGTCTGAGCCAGGGAGGAAAGCCTCAGTGCCTTTGACATTTCAACCCTTTGCCAGCGATGGGCTCAGCGGGTGTGCAACTGCAGCGAGCAAGCTTTAAATCTGCCCTCACAGTCAGGCAAAGCCTGGGCTGTTGGTTAGTTTGGTTGGTTGTTTTGGGTTTTTTTTATTTAATAAGCTATCAGGAAAAAGCCCCCAAATAAAGCAATTAAGTAGCAAGGAGTTCTTAACGTGATGGCCCCCCGCCTGCCTGTGCTCACGTTTTGTCACGGCCAAGCCTGCTCGCCAAAGTGCTGCGGCTGCTCGGACCATCATCAGCCAAAGCCAGAGCCGTGGGGGAATTGCTGCCATTAGCATGCAGAAATATAATAATAATAATAATAACAAAAAGAAAAATAAAAAAATCCCAACCCTGTGTTTGTTTAAAAAGCTTAATTTAAAACCACCCTCTGAGCTGGCAAACTGAGCAGGATGAAAGCCAAGTGTGAAGTCCTGCTGTCCCGAGCGTCTCGTTTTATATGGATGATGGGTCGAGGCAATTGCTTTCTTTAATACCAGGTGATTTTGATCCCAGCTGTGTACTGCGCTCTCTGTACTTTGGCTGCCTCTGGCAAGACTGCTGCACGCTCCGTGCAGACACACACGCAGGCCAAAGTCGTTTGAAAACTTCAGGAGTCCGTAGTGAGGCACCTAAATCAAAGCAAGCGGCGTCTCCGAAGTGCGGAGAACCCACCGTCGCCTTCAATCCAACAAACCTGGGAGCCCCGGGGAGCTCCAGTCGCAGTGCCTTTGCGGTGGGAGAGGCTCTTCTCTGGCTAGGGAACCAGTTGGACCAGCTCAGAATAAAACGTTCATCGATGGAGGGAGCTCATCACTGGAGGTCATTAAAATACTGCTCTGGAGGTGACATCCCCGCTCCTTGGTGCTCTGGTTGGTTTGGTGGCAGTGATGGGGGCTCCGAGGGAGATGCCGGGCTCCAGAGGCAGCCGTGCAGCTGGCACCCACAGCCGCTGTGCTCTTCACATTTGCATTTTGGCCCACAATAAATATATCCAAAAATAGACACTGAGATGGATTTCTCTTTACTTTTCACCCTTTCCTCCCCGCCCCCCCCCTCTGAAAGACAGCCAGCCATTTATCCTGGACAGCAGTTCTTGTTTCTTATTTTCCCTTCTTCACTGTGGCTTTTTGGAGCCGACATCTGAACAAATACCGCAGGGGAACAGCCGCCGCATTGTGCTCCCCCGCGGGCACAGACAACGTCGAATTCTCTGGAGCCCTTTTGCCGTTCTTGCCTGCGACCCGAGACTCGCACTGTGATACCCAGATGGGTGACACACGCCCGGACGCTGCTCCCCATCCTTGGGGGAGATGCTTCTGCTTCCCTGCTGGATGGCTTTGGGGTGGCCAGACAGTGGCCAGGGATGGAAAAAAGCACCCAGTGGGCATTTTTCCATCATGGAAAGATGGGGAAGAAAGCCCACACAGTCCAGCCTCCACGGGCTCAGTGCAGCTGAGAAGGCGCCGATGGGACCCTCGTGAACAGCCGGCCCCCCCGGGGACACGCTGCCAGCAAGTGTTTGCTGACATGCCACCAGACGGCTCTGCAATCGCACACGGGGTGTCTGAGTGATGCACAGCAAGCAGCGTTAGGGAAGGTGAAGCGTGGGAGGAAAGGAAAGTTGGAGGCATCCAGGGAAAAAAACAGTGGAGAGCTGTTGCCCTGCTCATCCTTGGTTCAACCCAGACTTTGACTCGGATAGCGCGAATATCAGATTTTAGATCTTCACTTGGACAGTGCAGTGCGATGGATCAGTGCAGCACGGTACAAAGTGCCGTGCTGGATTGTCACCAGCCCAGCCACTTGAGAGGGAAGGGTTAAACCTTGGGACATGCCACACGGACACACACCTGCCCTGGTGTTAGGACACACATCCCTCGTGGGCACCACACTGGCTGTGCCCTGCGGTGACTTGGGTGGGCGGGTGGGTTTGTCTCCAATGGCCTCTCCTTCCTAAACCACCCACCAGAGCCCCAACCTGCTCCTGCCACTGATAAAAGAAATGCTCAATTTACTGCTCAGCCTTTTGGATACCTTGACCACGTCCCTCCTCCTCCTTCTCCCTCACAGTCTCCATTTGACTGCGGTCTCTGCCCGTCCCCCAGCAATGCCACCGCATGTTTCCGGCCATCGGCCACATGGGCACCTCCTCCACTGTGCTGTGACAGACCAGGCACGAGCCGGGCAGTTTCCTTCTGCGTCGGAGGCGGGATTCGCACTGACATTAACACTTCCTTATCACCCATCCTCAGCCTCTGTGGGACAATTAAAGGTCGGAGCCCTGCAAGCCCCGAGCCAGCTTATCCTCATTGCCCGCCCCAGCCCGTCTGACACCGCCACTGCACTGTCACATGAATGCCACCACAGGGTGACACGGGCAAAGAGGGCCGGCAGTGAGCACTTACCTTTGAAGAAGAAAGCCTCTCCCCGGATCTGGGCCACCGCATCGAAGTGAGTGTTGCATCTGTTGGGCACGTCCCGCCTGAGCCTGCGGAGAGACGCCCACGTGAGCGACGAGGGGCTGTGTCCTCCCTGGTGTCCCCCATCCCATGGACCGCCTCTCCCCTGTCCCCAGAAAACCACAGGCTGCGTCAGGTCTGTCGTTCCTCACGCTCAAACCCAACTGCATGCACAGGGATTTCCAAGGTGAGCTTGGGCAACCCTCAGCCTGAAGACAGCTCTGTGGTAGACGCACTCCCCGGGCCACCGGAGACCATCGCTGGGAGTCACGCGAGGACATGCTCTACATCTACCAGTTAGCGTAACCGGTGAGGGCAGAGCTGGCTTGCCGCTCCCCGGTGGCACTGTGTGGCTCGGTTGGCTGCTCCCGGGCAGCAGGACACGTGATGGATAACAGCCAAGTAGCATCTCGCTCCAGCGGTTGGGGATGTTGCTGCTCCAAGGCTGAGCTCCGAAATGCCACTGAGAAGCGACAGAGCTGCAAAGCAGAAAGCAGCCGGGACCAAACACGGGGAGATGATGGCACGTGTGAGATGATGCCATGTGACACCTGGTGAAAGCCACCTGGCAAGTCACCGCTGAGAAACTGAGCTGCATTTAACAAGGGGATGGGGGAGGCACAGAGTATGAAGGGCCAAAAAAAGCTATGAAGCCCATGTGAGAAATGATGATTGATGGAGGACAAGGAGAGGATGCTGAGGACACACACAGAAAAGCTGCTGTGGGTGACAGGGAAGCATAAATCTAATTTGCTGATAGAAGGGTTGTGCTGGGCTACCAGCACCAGCTTCTCAGTCCTCTCTGGCCACAAAATGAGAGATGTGGAGGTGAACCCCATCCACCCTCCCAGTCACACATGGGGCAGGAAGAAGGGGTTGGCACAAACAAGTTTCCTGCTCCTCCTGCTGCTGGTGCGAGACGATGGTGTCCTACAGCAGCAGGGAGAAATGCTGTCACGTCTCTAGGTCAAAACACAGCAGTACAGAGTCTTGTGGACAAGCTCCGTTAGAAGCTACATGGGAAGAAAGATAACTAATGGCATCCAGCAGGTTCAAGGAAAAGGGTCCTGTAGGAGCCTCGTGGCTTTTCTGCAACCCCCAGCAGCTGGGACACCTCCACCACAAGCAGGTGCTCAGCACCTCTGTACTGTGGGCATCGCACCAAGCAGGGCAAAGTGGGGTGAAGAAGGTGCTGAAGTGGGAAAAGCAACTGCAGCACAGAAGTATTTTTTCAAGATGAGATTCTTCTTGGTCCCATTACTGTAGGAATAATCCGGTTGTTCATGCGTCAGTGCTGTTATCCTTTCTTTGCAGATGGGGCATTGAGGCACAGCGAGATGAAGTGACTTCCTCGAGGTCACACTCCAGATGGGGGCAGACCAGGAGGTGAAGGTGACCTGCTCCATCTCTGCTGCTCTCCCTCGGGGCGCTCCTGGTATCTGGCAAAAATGTGCATGACCACAAACTCCAGCCTTTTTGTTCAGTGCCCCTTCTTCTCGTAACTGTCCTGCTGCCCTGGTAGTAAAACAATTTGGTAACTCCAATGTTTATTAATGAGCTAGAACCAGACCTTCCCTTAATGAGGGCACGCTGGTTGCTTGATGACACTCAGCGTAAGCAGTCCTTTGCCAATGCAAACCTGCGTTGGAGTCAGACTCTCGGTCCACTTGTTCCAATATTCACCCCCCCAGGTACATTAGGGAGTGGAAAGATTTAGGTAAGCTACGCTTGCACAATTCAGGATACTGCAGAAGAAGTTTGATTAAAATTTCAGCAAGGATGAGTTTGCCTAAAGGTGATGGGGACGAATTTCCATTAACGTGAGTAAAATTTTGAGTCTTAGGAAAATGCAAAGAATTCCAAGATGATACAGAATTTCTGGACATGCCTTGAATGATAAAAATTAGTTAAGGGACAAATAGCAACTGTTGCTTGTTCTCGCTCTTAACCACTTCAGCTGTGGGCTGGCTGGCCAGTCTCCGCACACACTGCCTGGAAAAAGCAACAGCGTATGCAGGAGGTAATCAGGAGACGTGAGGAAGAAGGGGCCCTCTGTGTGTGCATATGTTTTCCAGAAGACAAGAGGTCAAGAGGGAGATATCGAAGACAGAGCGAGCAGGCAAGATACTGATGCTTAAGTGGAGCTTCATTACTACGTATTCTTCGCAGGACAGAAACAAACTTGACTTACGGGACAGTGGAGCGGTTCTCTGGCAGCTCTGGCAGGATAGGATGGTCATCGGTTTTGCTTACTTCAGGCTTGGCTGTGGGGGACACAGATTCCCTGACTCCTGTGCACAAAGACAAAGAAGCAGTAGTGGGGAACACCATCCTCCCCAACAGCTCCACTCACCCCAGAAAAGAGCTATTCCTGTGTGCCCCATGGCAGAAATGGGACGTAGCCAGTTGAGGGACACAGACTTACCGTAGAGTTGCCAGATTCGGACTTTGTCCTCGTAAGGTAGGTCATACTTCAGAGGATCCCCCACTGGACCTTGGTAGTAGGGTCTCATGATAGACTCTATGGCAGAGATGTGGGTCAAGCCAATGGCATGGCCAAACTCATGGACAGCTACAGCAAATAGGTCCATCCCGTGAGCATCTGGAAACAAAGACAAAATCGAAATAGAAGTTACTACATGCTGATCATATTTTGGGGGGTTAGATAGGCTCTAAGGGCTGTAAGAGAAAGTATGGGTATATGTTGGATGAACTGGAAAGAAAATCTTTGGAATAGGTGAAGTTTGAAAAAGACATTTTTCTCCAGCTGGAAAAAGGAGACTGAAGTGTCTCATGTGAAAATGGAAAGCAAGGCAGACATCAGCCCGCAGTGGAGTCCTCAGCCCCACACAAGGCTGGGGAATCACCCCTCTTATTCCAGATAGCCAATGGCACCTGAGAAAGAGCTGGACAAACGGCTGAGAGCGCGACCTCGGCACAACCATCCGTCATCCCCACTAACCGGCACTGCGGGAGCTGGGCCAGAGCAGCCGTCTCCCGCATCTCCCGCCTGCCCTGCAGCAGCTGCCGACACAGTCTTTGTCATGCCCAGAATACCAAATTTCTGCAGCCGCTAGCCAGAAGCTCGTCAAAGCCTGTGATAATGAGCAAAGCCACGTGCCAAGGAACCGGTGAGCGCCCGGCAGTGCCCGCCTGCCCACGGCGCTCGGCGGGGCTTTCCCTGCCTGCCCAACGCTGGCTTCGCACGCTGCTGCCCTGGCCAAGTCCACCACAAGCGCCTTCCTGCACGTATTGAGATGCAGAGTTGTTGGCCTGCTCATCACCACCAACCCTGCTCATCTAACTGCTGTCCTGACAGGGAATGGCAGAAGGTGGCCACGTCCAGCTTGTTTCCAGAGGACTTGCCCATCTTCTCCCCTTCCCCACCTTGTGCTGGTGGGGCCACAGCTCTGGGGTCTGCTCCCTTAGGCAGACACTCTGATCCTCACACACCACACTGGGCATCAGAGAGACTTTATTGACACTGATACCTCCTCTGATGACTTTTTTTCCTCAGTCTGGGCTCTCTCTACTATATTCTCTTTCCCCAAATTACTTCATTTGCAACCCAACCCTAAGTGCCTCAGACCCACACATGGAGCCATCCCATACTCTTCAGAACCTGATGCTCAGGTCAAATCCCAATGGGGGTTAATGTCCGCTTCCAAACCGACACCACCGCTGCCAAAGCAAAGGAGGAACTGCTCCCAGGAGCTGGCTGGGACAGATCCTGCTCGGTGCATTCCCACCACCCGGCCCCAGACCAGCTGGGCCAAGCACCCCTCGCTGCACAGCAATGCCCTGCAGAGCGATACCAGAGGGTGGCAATGATTTTAAGTACGGTTCTTACAAAAATCACGACTGCAAGTATTGTAATAAAAAGGCGGTGAGGTGGGAGAGGTCTCGGTGGAGCTCAGGGGAGCCCCATGCTCCCTGAGCTGTGGCTGGGGCCAAAGGAGACGTTGCGCAGAAGCAGCTATGACTGATCCTGCACAGTCCTTAGTGCTCCCCACCGGGCTTAGAGGGTGTGTGGGGGGATATTTTTGCTGAATTCTGCTTTTTCCTTGATGACTATTATTTACAGTGTCTGTAAACAGCCAGGATTTTTATAACCTGTGCTGTTTTCCCCGGCACTAGGAGAGAACAAGACATATGCTTTCTGACATTTTAATGCCAAACTGACAACCTTGGGGATATTTTTATATCACCTACCAAGTTGTTATTTTTGAATCGCTAGGGAGAACAAAATAAATAAAAGATGAAGCTCGGATGGCTCCAAGACCTTCAAAATAGAGGGCAACTTTCTCCCCGTCAGGCTCGTCCCCTCATCCCTTGGTGATGCTTGGAGGGATCCTGCCGGCCCTGAGCTCCCTCCTCCACGCGAGCCTGTTTCACAACAAGCGTTGCCAACCACTAGCTACGACAGGGGCACCATTCCTTACTTCATCACCTAACACATCTGCTACAGCAAGCTACCAGACCTCAGCACTTCCCTCTGCCCTGTATGTCTGCAGAGCAGAGCTGCTCTTTTTTCCCTTCCCCAGAAGACATCGGTTGGCGTTGGCACAGCGGCAGGAACCAAGGAGCAGATTGAATCCTGAAGAACTGGCCTGTCCAGACCTTTAGCCTTAACCCCAGACCTCCTCCAGCATGTCTGGTGAATGCTCCTGCCCGTGAACACTCAGTGCGGATGGACAGAGGTCAGCCGGTGGGAAGGGAGGAGAAGGGTGGGGAGAAAGAAGGTATTAGCTGGTTTCAGAGAAGACGATTAGGTCTAAACGAAATCATTAAGCTGAGGCAGCAGGAGCCCACGGGGAGGCTGGCGGAGGAGGTGGTGTGACAAGTAAATTAGCAGCTGGCGACTGCAGAGGAGATACTCTGTCAAAACGTGCTCAACACGAAGGTTGGGGACCTGATCCCCACAGATGGCTGGCGCAGCTGAGGCACACACGCTTCTGAAAGTCCCTCTGCTCATTAAAACTCTGCTCTAGCCAGGTAAGATGAAATAAAAGAAAAAAATAATAAGACTGTAACTTGTAACCATCCTGATGTCAGGTAATGGACACAAGATGGCAGGAAAAACCCAGCCTTCACAGGGGGCTTTTTCCCTGCGGAACACAGAGCCCTTTCCAAGCAGGTCAGCTAATAAATATGCTTTAAAAATAGGAAACCAGGACACGTGGCAGTGAAGCCACCCAAAAGACACCAAAGCCAGAGAGTCCCCATCCAAGAGCTCCAACAGCCGCACACCCAACCTGTGACCTTCCAGGTCCCAGAAGAGATGAGGACTGGGGGTGGGTGATGGGGAGCTCTGCAACTGCCGATACAATGGGGAGAAACACAGGGATGCCATTGAAGCTTCCAGGAACATAGAAGGTCCTCAACACTGGGTCTTGTCATGTTGCTAGCGAGGCTGATTGGGGAACCAGAAGGTGTTGGGGTCCCCAAGCCCGGGGTGAAGGCGTACCAGAGGCTAAACCACTCTCACCACCAGAGCAGAAGAGGGAAACTGGGAGCCCTTGAGTTTGGCTGCAGCTCCCCCACCCTGACCTACCTGATGATCGGAAGGTCCAATACTCATCATCGTCAAAATGAGTGTCTCCTGCCGTGTGATGGTCTCCGGGGAAGAAAGCATGTGCCACTGTCCCACCAGGTCCATCAAAGGGATAGCCATCGTTGTGATCTGCCTTGGAGAAGTCTATCTGGATGTCAGCGTTGTTACCTGCCACTTCGTGGAAATTCAGTGGGGTAATATCGCTCCAGACCTTCAGGGCGTAGTACATCAGGGCTCGGACTGTGTCGTGGCCCAGGCGGGACTCTTTCGGGAAAGTGCGAACTCTGAAATACAGATGGCAAAAAAGAGGATAGGGCAGTAGCATGAAAGATCTTCCCTAAGGACCAGCAGGAAGGGCTCTGCAGGTGCCTGGTGTGTCGCAGAGCCTCAGTGAGGCTTCCAGAGCTCTTAGCACTCCTCCAAAGGGCCCCAACACACTTCATTTAGCTCTCTGAATCACTTCTGTTCCAGACCTACGAGGATTTCAAAGGCTGAGTTTGGTTCCTCTGGAAATACCGAGCCAGTCTTGCCCACCAGAGTGTGAAACATCCCACACGTGTGAAACACAACCAGGATTTGAATCCTGATACCTCCCGATCCTGCTGTACCAGGTGGCAGTCCGCCTCAGAGCCACACTTCATGTGTGAACTGCTGTTGATGCCCAGGCCTACCACCCTTGCCCAGCCCTGGAAATGCCAATGCCGTGAGTCCTTTTCCAGAGCTTGCCCATTTCTTTTTTCAAGCTCCCCCTTCAGATCTATCCGCAATTATTTTCTCACCACCTATTTGTTCCAAGTACAACCCAAATATGCGAAGATTATTAACTTCCGAAGCCTTTGTACCACGCACACGACCATAAGTTTTCCTGCAACAACCAGCAGGTCATCGCTCATCCTTATTACCTGCACACAGAAATCCAGCACGGATTTGCTGCCTCCATATATTCCCCAGCATGTCTGCCGGAGGGATGAAATATTCTCTGTAACCAGTACACTGCCAGCAATCTCTGAGACTACAATCCATAAAAAGGAGGAAGAGGAAAGGATGCATTTTATGTAAATCACATTCAGAATTCCTCCAGCCCATTGCCCGCAGGAGACGGGCTATCTGACGGAGCACGGTAGTTGAGCAGCTCTTGCCTTGCTTCTTGGTAGAAAAAGCATCGATGAGCGGGGGCTTACGACACTACGACACAATCACAGGGCTATCGTGGCTTCTCTGTATCGGCACCGCATCCCTTGGTCCCCAGCTCTGCCTTGCCCTGGAAGAGAAGCCAGGTGGGACGAGCCATGTGCCGGCGTCTGCCCCGCAGCTCCGCGATTCAAACCTCCCTTTGGGTCTGAGCTGGAATGAAAAAAGAGCCCGTGTTTCCTGCGTAACCAAACCTTGAAAAAGAATCCCTAATATTGTTGATTTAATAGAGGAGGTGAAAAGACAAAGATGCAACAAGGCACCCTGGCGTCTAAAAGAGTGTGTTTAGATAATCTTTCGCTGACAATTTTGACAAAAATAAACACACTCCAGGAAAATGTACCGTTGACTGAGTAGTTATTGACAAAAACCAATTCTGCTGGAAAATTTCTGGCCCGCTCTACCCCAGTAATAACGCATACTTTATTTCATGTGTACCAGCACGCTAACCAAATTGTTCATGAAATATTCATGGCTTGACAGATTTTTAAAGGCTAAAGCAACAATTATGATCACCTCACTTGCCCTCCTGCATAATATAGCTGGGAGAGCATCTCTCAGTATTGCAGCACTCGCCAGCACCGGGGTGAAGTAATGACCCGACTAAACCTCTAGAGGTAATTACAGGTGTCAGAAAGGGACCTCACGTCACTCAAGCTCTTCCTGTGGGTAGTGATTTGGGTACTGGGAGACACCATGGATCAGCAAAGGGGAGGAGGGACAACTCGCTGACTGAGGTCGGACGCTCTTGCTTTCACCAATATCTGTGTAAGTCCCATGCCCTCAGAGACACGCAGCCCAAGGTGGGTACCACCTCCTGACCTGGGCTAAACTAGCGAGGGTTAAATCTGGGACAGAACAAAAAGGGACTCGAGAACAAGCAGAAATCTCACAGGCAGCTCCTCTGAAGAGCTTGTGAACCCCATCCTAGAGAAGAAGGGAATGAGATGGGTCGATCCAGCAAAACACGTCACAGCCACATGAGCAAATATCACTCATATCTACGCCCTTCCTATCCCTAAACTATTCTGGGCAAAGAGAGACCTCAACTACTAAACCAAATGAGTCAGCATACATATAGCGTCAGATAATCACAGGACTTCAAACAAAACACACTTTTAAAGAAGGCAGCACAGAGGTACAAACGGCATGTGCATGAGATTAGAAAAGACAATTTTCAGGCAATTTTAGTTTATAGAAAAGACTGTGGCTGGATGTAAACCTCTACAGTACAAAAAAAAAAAGTCACCTGATTTAACTAGATGTCTTCACCTTCCACAACACTCCTCTGGACTTAAGTAAACCCTTTTCTGCTTTAATTTCTACTGATCAAGTCATTATATGGGTAAAACACACCACGTTTAGTGGAGGAATTACGATCTGTCTCAAAGATGTTGGTGCCTAGGGCATGGACCCAGGTTCAGGGACACTGTCTGCTCCTCCCTCCTCAAGCCCCACTTCACCGCGTGAGCTGCTTTGAGCTGCTTTCCTCTTCTTTCCCTCCCTTTCCAGCTGTAGAATGAGGATAATAAATCTCATCTCCCTTGTAAAAGGACAGTGGATGGAAAGCCCTGTCTAAAGAGACAAACATATTAACATTCATCGCAAGCCCTGACTCCAGAAACATTAGATTAAGGCAGAAACAGTATCAATACTTATTTTGCTTCTTATAAAAGGTCCTGCACCTCTGAGCTGACCCACGTTTTATTAACATGCTGCAGGTGTAAGGGAAAAATCCCCCATCCTTTATTCATTACCACCGTTATTTTTCAAGAGAATCCCATCAGGGTTTTTCAATTCAGCATCTGATTTGATTGCCGGAGCTCTGCTAATTGTTTTCAATGAGATTAGGAGAAGCCCATTATGCCGATAGGATGTTCGTCGGCATTGTGTTATCCAGTTCCACTGAAAAGGAGGCACATTTCTAACATCATGCAGATGCACACAGGACTAAATAAGCTTCCTCCCACCTTGATTATTATTATTATTTGTAGTAAATGGTGCTTAGGTACCCAGTGGAGAGCGGCGCTCCTTCTCCTTGGATGTAATCCCTCCCGAGACTCCCCGTACCGAGCTCCAATGAGGGGCAGAAGCCTGAGGTGAGCAATCGCAGAGAAGCCTCTCTCCACCAGACAGCCCCCACCAAGCCACCGGGAAGGTGATGAGGACAGGGCTGCTCGGTCCCTCTCCGGCCACCCCACCAACGCGTCCCCGAGCCCTCTGCAAAGCCACTCTGGGACACCCCGAGGAGCATCTGTCCCCGCGGCGGATGGGGCTGCGCGAGGCATCATCAGCTGCGCCGCTTTGGAACAGCGGGAGCTGAGCAGCACGTGGTGGTAAGTGGCACAACTGGATGCTGAGGAGAACATCTCCGCTCTGCTTTTAGAGCTCACCCAGGCGGCAGCACCGCCACGCAGGCAAAGGAAAGCTGACTCTGCCCCAGCTGCTGCCCATCCTTCTCGTGTCCCCCGAGCTCCCTCCCTCGCTTGTCCCATCCCAAAGAGATTTTGGGTCCAAGGTGGTTAATAAATAGAGGCTAGAGAGGGTTGATCTGCCTCTGGTCACTATTGAGGGGCACTCACACCAATGGCTATTTTGATTTCTGGGTTCCTTTTTGGCTTTTGTCCTTCCAAAGCCGAAAGTGGAAGAGTATTAGTGATGTATGAGAAATCAATTGCTGGTTAATGAAAGCGCTCCTTCACCTTCTGCAGCCCTGAAACCACAGAGAAATAAAACAAATGCTGATAACTACCAAACACAGCAGCCTAAGGAATTGCCTGATAAACCCAAATTGATCCTTCTGGCAGGGGAAAGAGGGGACAGTTGAAAGGGTGGCTGCTTGCTGCTGCGGCAAAGGCGCTTTCCCAGTCACCCGGAGCCACCTGCGGCACAGCAGCCCTGGTCCGATGCTACCCCACCACTGCCGCAACACCCCAACACCAGAGAGGAGAGCAGTGGGGCTCTTTGCACCCTCCATTGCACATCTCCCAGCAAAAATTACTGAACATTTTGGGGTGATAATCCTTCTCCTGCCCTTTAATACGCACATCTCTCCAGGCAGCTCCCTGCAACCCGGCAATGGGCGCCGGCACGGGAATAATCCATCCCGGGGAGGAGAGGCGGGTGAAAGCAAATTTCACAGCCGGTTTCTCAGGCCGCGGGAGGAGCAGCTGGTCCGGGGGGGTGGGCTGCCGGAGCGGGGCTGCCCTGCTTCACCGCCCGCCCCAGCCATCCTGCCCCCGCGCCGCCGCCTGCGCCACCGCGGCAGCTGCCCACACTCTGCTCCAGCAGCTCAGGGCTTCTCCTGCGAGGGTCCCACATGCCTGCGAGGGGCATGTTGTGACAACCCTAAAGCAGCTCCGCACCGGGCAGTGATGCTTCTGGCCCCCGCCTCGGGCATCTCTCACCCCCAGGCAATGGGGGCCGTGGCTCTCTGTGACCGCTGGGAGGTCCCCACGGTGGGATGCCACCCATTAGAGGAGGGAAGTGGGAGAATCAGGTCTGTCGTGGGGATGGGAGCATGGTACTGAGGGTTACTCTGGTTGCACCCCTTCACCCCATGGTACCCGCCTGGCAGCGGCCCTTCCATGCCTCAGTGAGTCCCCATCTCGGCTCAGGCAGTGCCATACCTCCAAGCATGGGTGGCCTCAAGGTGCCGGCGGCGATGATGGGCAGTGACTGACAGACATCGCTGCTCCCCTGCTGCCTGCATTTGCTCCAGCTCCGGCACCTCATGTCCTGAGCATCGCAGTTTCAAAGACTGCAGCTTTGATGAAGCGGCACCAGGGGCTCATCCTTAACTAAAGATGGATGAAAGTCAGCTCAGTTTGGCACTGGGCTGAGATTTCAGCAAGAAAAAACCTGGGAAATTTAGAAAGCTGAGCTTTGGCGGCTTCCCCTGCCCCAGGGAGCTCAAAGCGTGCAGAGAGAGGGCTGCATTTCCCATGACTGCAAGGAGACAGTGAGCATCTGGGAAGAGACGGAGATGCCGGCTGTAAACTCCCCTTCTGCATGGCAAAACCAGAAGCAAGAAAGCTGAAGAAAAACCAGGCTGCAAATGCGAGGGGGAACTCAGTGCGGGCAGCTCCCGGCGCCGATGCCAGCAGAGGGCATCCGCAGCACGCCACTGCCCGCGCCCCGCTCCAGCCGCAGCCCACATCTATCCCACTGCCACCTCATCAGCCTACCGAGTGCCTCGGTACCTACATACAATGCAGGAAAAATAAAATTCTAATAATAAAAACATCCCACGAAGAGAAGATTTATATGCTGTAATATCCTGGAAGCTTCCCGTGGAGATGAGACACAGAAGACCGTGTATGCCTCATGTTGTACTGGGATGCTCTGAGGCCGGACCACGGGCTGTGCAGGATGCAGCCTCCACTGTTTTGCTCCCTGAGCCCTCCAGTCCCACAGGCTGGCGGTACGCAAAGGTGAAAAGAAGAAACCTGAGCAATCTGCGTGCCTATAAATTTTTTTTTTGCCAAATGCTGCCTTCTCCCTCGGTGCAAGTGCCTATCCCGGATCATCCTTTCGTACAGCTTTGCTTACCCGTTTATTCCAGCCTTGCAATTGTTCAGGTTTTTCTTCAATTTTTAAATGCATGGCATACTAGAATTCGGTTTTGTTTTCTTTCTTTAAAATCTTGAATCAATGTGTAAAAGGTAAGCGTGTAAAACTTTATGTCTCTATTGGCAGATTTTCATGGCTGTTTCAAAAAAGCTATTTTAATCTCAAGTGTTGGATGTAAATACTCTGTTGGAGTTTCTATAATGCTATAGCCTTCTGTTGGCTTATACAACCTCCAGTTATAAAATACAGCCCTTTCTTGAACAAAAGCCAAGATCTTGGAAAGGATCAAAGAATAAAAAGCAGAAATGAGTTTGTCAGGAGATGGATTTTTTTATATCAAACGTATAAAATCGTCTCAGATATAAACCCCTTTTTATAGCCACCTTTGCTGCAGCATTGCAGTTTCCAAGGGGGTGGTAGGCAGGGGGTATCCTGGGGCTGCATCCACCAGAACAGCCTGACCCCATTCCCCCTCCACGCTTCGCTCCAGCCTGGGACTGCGGACACTGTGCCAGCGCAGGTGGAGCCCTGGTGGTACCTGCGGCGCTGGGCTCCTGACCGCGACCGCCTGGCCACCGTGTCTGCCCTACCGTGGGACAGAGCTCGGGATTGTCCAGCCCAGCTTTGCTCAGAGGAGCTGCCGAAATCAGGGCTGTGCACAAGCCATCCCCCTGCAAAGCTCCGGCAGCTCGTGGGGCATCAGGGCAGGTTTTATTGTTTCACCCAAAGGGATTGTTTCCTCTCTGAAATGTGAAGTTTATTCCTCCTACCCATCAAGACGGGGCTGGTTGACAGGCTGAGCTTTCGTAATGTGGGTCACCTCACTACGAGAAGCCATCCATGAGCCAAAATTGTTTCTTACTGAAGCTGAATTATGTTTATCTTTTCTGAAAATAAGGTCTCAGAGCGGTGTGCTGGAACTTGGACCAAATCCCTGGTAAGGCCACTGTTTCAAAATGCGTCAACAGTGACAGCCAAGTCGAGATCTGTTACTGCAGTGGGAGGTGGACTCGCTCTAGGGACTACATCAGGATCAAGAAGCAGCTTATTATTAATAAGGAGATCTCTCCATAGCATCCACATGCATTTTCAGGATAGCACGAGCACCTCATGTTGCTCACCTTTCTTGGAGGAACAATCGCTGCAGCACATGGTCTTTGAGGGAGGAAAAATGAGTCCCAGAAAGCACAAGTCTTGGTGGGGCAGGAATCAGCTTGGTTGCCAACCCTGACCTGCAGCATGACCGCAGGGTCTCTGGAAGCTGGACCTGAACTTCTGCGTGTCGCAGGTTCAGAGAGACCCACACATGTTTCTCCCTGACATCAAGGGAAAAACACTCCACTGTGGCAAGGACTAGGAGAAAAAAAAAGGACTCTATTACCCAGAAAACGCTCCCAACCCTTGGGCTCAGGTGAGGCAAGAGAAGAAGCCCCATCTGTGCCGAGCCAAGTCTGTGGCAGCTGCTTGAGAAAGCACAAAGTCCCAATGAACACAAGAGAAATGATGCTCTAACCATTGCAAGGCAGCAAAAAGCTCCCGGCTAATCCACTGGCCAAAACCACACCGTTCCCAGCCGGTGACCGAGCGGGTCCAAGAAATCAAGGTTGGGATGGGCAGGAGAAGAATTTAAATAAACAGTCTGCAGCATCCTAAGAGTGTGGAGGGACACGTTTTAGCACATCACCCTGAAGCTCATCACAAAATCATATTTGGCCCAGGTCTGCATGGGATGAGCCCTTTGCTGCAAGATTTCCATAGGGGAGGATGAATTCCTACCTCCAAGACAAGTTCCTTTTGCTCCACTTGGTGAGAGCCTGTGCGAATCGCTTCCTCCTGGTCTCCACGGCGGCGAGGTCGGGCAGAGAGCAGCGAGGGGTCTTCATCAGCTCCAGCGTGGCTTCGTCTAGGGTGAGAAAAAAAAATAATAGAAAACACGGGAATGGTGGGTTAAGAAATCCCAGGGGGGACAGGGAGAAGGGAAGTGCTGAGGACGCAGCAGCGGAGCGAAAGGCAGGGCTGGGGACCCGCTGGGGCACGGCACTGGCCCCAGCATCACCCATGGTGCCACCCACGGGGCACTGAGCCCCCTCCATGCCAGGGCTGCACCCGCCAACGGCAGTAATTCCTGCTGAAAGGCCATTTCTTCATAGCGCCCTCCAGCTGGGGCTGCCCGCAGGCCAGGGGAGATGACACCCCACGGCCGGGGGGGGGTTAGGTGCTCGCTCTGCTGTTAGCATCGGTGGACGGTTTTATTGATTTCAGCAGGTTAGCTCTTGCGTGACACTTTACAGATCTCAAAAACTTGTGCGGAAAACCACCTGTGGCCAGCTTTGATTATAATTTAAAACATAAACCTTTAATTATTCTGTTTTATTCTGTCTTGCTGAATTTCCCATTATTCCCCTGACAAAGCAGAGAAACGTTCGCATGTAAATAAACGATACCACTTGTCAGCGAGGAGCTCATTTGGAAAACGCTCGTATTCCTTCTTATTTATTTTTAAAACTGAATGAAAGCTTAGAGCCCTTATTCTCCTCTGCTGAAAGGCAGACAAGTTGTTCGATCACCTGCTTCCCGTGCCGGCTTTACCTCTTTCCTTCAAGACTTTGTTTTCAGATCCAAACCCACACCCACGACCTGCCCAGGGCAGCCCCCCCCGGCCTGTTTCAAACACCCCCTCCAAAAATGAGAACACAAATGCATTGGAAATGCCATCCTTGCTCCCGGCCCTCCTGCAGCTCGTGATAAGGTGGAAGAGAAATAATTGCACGCGCCCAATTAAGACTGGGGAGGGAATGTCCCAGCGATGGGACGCGGCCAGCTCAGAGAGCAGCTGCTCCGGGGGACCGGCGGAGGGCGGCCGGGGCACTGGGATTGTTGGAGACTGGCCTGCTAATTAGCAGCTTCTTGTTAATTCTGTCCTGAGCAGCGGAAGCAAGCTGGCCACGCGGCGGGAGGTCGCGGCCGTGCATTGGGCAGGGAGGGGAGGAGAGCAGACGGGCGCCCTTCCGAGGGCCGGGATAATGCTGCCTTTCTCCTTCCCTCAATGAGGGCATTGAGAGGAATGACCCCGGCCATGCCGGGGAACTTGTGTCGCTCCAGCCTGGCCTTGGGCTGCTCCCTCCCAGCCAGATGTGGCCGCCACGTCAGGCAGAAGCCATCCACTGCCCTGTCCCGTTGGCTGCCAGGGAGGGTGACGGGCTCTCAGCTGGCCGGGGGCAACCGGGGGGGTTGGCCAGAGCTGCTGCGGCTCGGGGAGACCTGAGGAGACCCCCGCCAGCTCCACAAGCACCTCGTGGCTCTGTGTGTCATGAGCAGGAGCGAGCAGGGCTGGGGCGATGCCACACCATCTTCCTCCCTCCCCTGCGCGGTGCCGAAACCAGAATATCTACATATACAAATCGGGAGGCTTAATCAGGATTTTTGTTCAACTCAATGTGATGCTGCAATTAAGGCTTTGAACAGGACAACCTATCAGCCTCCGTTTCTCTGTCTATTTTTTTTTTGTCTTTTTGTCTTTTTTTTTTTTTTTCTTTTGAGCACACCAAGAGCTATTTTAAGCTATTTTAAGCATGATGGGAACCCCAAGGGTGTGTGGATCTGGTGAAATAATTGCTTGCCTCAGGTTCTTGAAAGCACAAGGCAACAAAGCACCTGAGCCATGTAATTACTCTTACAGCTGCAAACTGGGCCGTATGTTACACCCGCGTGAGCTTTTCCTGGAGCTGATGCTATTCCACAACTCAGCGCCAAGTCCCTTCTCCTCCCGGGACCCGCAAGGAGCCACCCCTGCATCCCTCTGCACCGGAGAGAGGAGGGATCGCGAGCCACTGACCTAGGACCCCCGTCGCCTCGAGCCCCCCGAACCGCTGCATGGCAGTGATGGCCTTGGTGAGCTCCTCCTGCGTCTGCAGTTGTCCTGTGACGGGATCCGGAGGAGGCAGATACCCAAATTTTGTCAGCCAGTCCTGTGAAACAAGGAGAAGGGGAGGCATGAGAAAAGGAAAGAAGGAAATATATACACGGGGAAAGACGCTCTGAAGGTGCCGACCGTTCCGCTTGGAAATCCTTTTCCCATTTACATGTTTATACCCGACTTCCCCATCGAACTGCGTGGTCCCTGCTAACAAATGGACGTGTCAGGACGGATCTGTACACATCACTTTGGTAATGGGATCCGGCGACCTTCACGCATTCCAAGGGTGACATCTAATTTTCCCACCCGGCTGCAGACCGTCTTTGATAGCGGCGGCAGCGCAGCCCCAACCCAAAGGTCGCACGGCACCTCTGATTCTCCCCTCAGACACCGGCAGCTCTGACTGGAAACTTGTTGCAGGGCTGAGCACAGCGAGGGGAGGAAAACTGCCCGTTGTGGGGGCCAAGGCAATGCCACCTCCCCCAGGACCTCCCTTCCAGTGGGAGCCCATGGGGGTCTTGGGGAGGGTCCCAGGTCCAACAGAGGAACCTCGCTGACCTCCAGCCGAGGCTGCAGAGCAGCTGGGTTTTGCCCAACTTTGTCTCGGTCGGACCTCTCTGACCATATGTGCTATGCTTTAAACCTTCTGCTGTCCCCTGCGGGTGCCACAGTAAGGTCACAGCTTCCCATGAGGGGTGAGAGGAGGGGACCTTTCCTCCTCCCTGACGACCCGGAGAACACCTCTGTGGCCAAGTGCCCTTTGCAAGTCCCCCCGTGTCTCCACACCCGCTCTTCAGCCAACCTGCTGCAATGCCATCATCCTGCTGTGACATTAATTGACCCACAGTGACATCCTGCTGCTTTCCAGTCCATGCCTGGCTGGGGTGGTCAAGCTTTGGGATGACAGCGCATTCAGGATGCAAACAGCTTGGGAGAGGCTCCCTTCCCAGCAGAGAAGAGCTGGGACATGAGGATGAGGATGTCCCTGTGGTCCAAGTGCCCTCAACACACCCTGATGGCTTGAGGGTGGCTTGTTTTACTTTGACCTTCACGACTTCAGGATTTTGATTGGAAACAAACCCAACCATGAAGTCTTCACCCTGCTTGGGGCTATGCAGTCATTCGAGACCTGGAGTAGATGACCTCAGCGCTGACACAAACCCAAGCCCTCCAGAGAAAAACGCCATGGAGACACGACACGCCAAGCTGCTTCCTCGGAGGCTACTGTGGGACCTAAGCTTCGTCCCTTCCCACCAGTTCCCTGGCAACATGAGCACTGCAGCTGCAAAGTCTCGGCTTCCAGGAACCGAAATGCCATCCCAGCAAGACCGGGTGGTTTCCCAGCAGTGCCGTCACCCTCTGGCCATGGCAGAGAGGGGTACAGAGACAGGGAGCAGAGGAAAAGCCCTTCGACAGACTTCCCCTAAAATTTGGCCAACACCAAAGTCATTCCTGGGGACTGATGGGATTCATTTAAAAAAGAAAAAAGACATAAATGGATTAAAAAAAAAAAAACACTATAAGAAAATCCCATTGATAATGGTAATAGGTTTCTCAACTTCAGATTATTTGTTCAAGGGGATAGATTGGCAGTCGCGCTCATCCCAGCAGCACCAGAAATGCCAGGACTGGCTAAAAAGTGAAGCCGAAACCTCAGTCACCTGCAGTCCCTGACAGGATCACCCAATTTATTCAAGAGGAGAAATAAATGGCTTTTCTCTGTGTGCCCTCCTCTCCAACATTTCCGTGCGCCCTGGTTTAACATCTCTCCGCCAGTTGGCTCAAAGCGTTTAGAGCCAGACTTGGGTATCTCTACCACCAGAAAGCAGCGGGGACCTGTGAAACACCCGCGTGTCCATCTTTGCCAAAGCCCAAGCAAGCACAGCCACGCGCCAGCGACCCCCCTGCCAGGGGCGCCTCATTAAAACCAACGCCACTACTTGACAGAAATTCGTCTTTCAAAGGACAACGCATCTTTATGAAGAGCTTCCTCTTTTCAGCCTAAAACTGATGAAAAAAAGATGCCATAAATCTCCTTCTTACAACTGCTTTTTAAATATCTGGTGAATTATCTTTCTAAATCCTTTCTCACCTTCCTTCTCGCTCCCCTCCCTTACCTTGGCAGAAGGATCAGCAAAGAATAATAATACTGCACGCAGGGAATGCCATAAACGCCTACCCTCTATTTTCTTTATCTTTATCAAAGAAACATTGACCTGTTGAAGACTGATATTGATCTGCGCTTCCACTGCAGTCAACACGCCACAAATTTATTGTAGTCAGATTAACGCCAAAAGCCGGTACCTGCTTATCGCTACCATCTGAATGTCTCAGCTCGGTGTCGCCTGCAGCGGCCACCCCGAGTGCCGCAGCATCCCCAGCCCCTCTCTGGCAAGCCCGGTTACACATTTGTCGCACTTACAGAGCTTCACAACAGATCTCCCCGCGCTCGGTGGGGCTCTCCATTGGGGAACGTGGTCTCCTGTGCTGGGTTTCTCACCGGCAAGTCACTCGCCTCCTCACCCTCCTTCACGGTCGCCTTATTTTAGCAGGGCGCTGTGTTATTACAGCCAGAGATCAGCTTATCTGGCCGCTTCTTGTTGCTTAATGCAGCTCCATTAGGCAGCACCTTGCTAGGAGCGCGTTAGCATCGTCGCGGCCTTCCCTCGCCATCAGGCGGAAGGCCAGGCCAAGCGCTCTCTCCTCTTCTCCCCGCTCCTGTTTGTCCCTTTGCATAGCAAAAACATTTGTGACAGAAATTAGAGATACAATTTGCCCCTGATTGTTCATGAGAAATCGGCCGTGACACGGAGCTCGGCAGCCGGCCCATCAATTGCCGAGGGTGGTGGGGTTTAATTTGGTTTCTTCCCTGGCCATGGAGACAGTGTCATTTATTCTCTAATGACAGTGGAGCCGATGCTACGGCAGAGATGTACATAACTCAGCTTTGCTCAGGTCCTCCTGGAGAAGGAGGTGGCAGCAAAAGGCTGGGGAAAGCAAGGGCCCGGGGAGATCCGGCAAAGGTCCCGCTGCTCCGGCTGCGGCCAGGGCAAGATCTTCTCTCTTTCTTAACCCAAAAGGACAGAACAAGCACAAACACAAGTGGACACCTCAGAGCAAACGGGGGGCTCCCTAAAGAAAAGATGGAAGGAACGGGCAGATATCACAAGTCCTTCACCAGATCTACCTTGCAAGCGCTGATTTTCCTGCACGTGACTTTTCATCTAGACCATCAGGTTTATCATGCCTTACTCGGCTTCTCCATAATTTTATAGACCTCTGTGATATCACACTCATTCATCTCTTTTCCAGCGTACAGGTTCTGGCTGGTTTCCTCCCTCCCTGTAAGCGAAGCTGATCCATAATATTGAACTTTCACATTCCACCTTCCCTGTGGCAGAAAATTTCATTAGGGAAAATGCAGCTGGACTTGGAGATGAGAAAGACCAGCAGGAATTCTCTGGCTAATTATCTGTGTGACCTGTGAAAGCTTTTCAGATATTTTCTTGTCCTCAATTAGGGCAAAAGCTAAACTTATAAACTTCCATAAATGAAAAATATGAAAACATTTTCCACTAAGATAACTTCAACATGTTCCCTTCTTATTTCCACCTTTTTTTTTTAACAAAAAAAGCTTTTTTTGCCAACTCTCATTAGCTTAAAATGTTTAAATGAAATAGTGATTTGAGCTGAATGCTAAAATTCTTTGAACATATTTCTTGCCTGAGTTGGCACGATAAAAACTTTTCCTTAAAAATGTGCTGCGTGGAATGAATTGACCTAATCCCATGAGAAGATTCAGCTTCGGCAACTCCCTGTTTTAAAACGAAAAAAATTGCTTCACCAAAAAAATTCAGATCGAGCCAATGTCTGACCATCTTCCAGCTCCGAGACGAGCTGGGAACCAGTTTGGCTGCACTACACGACTCATGCCGTGGCCCGGGGTACATACCTTGGTCTGGGGCTGATGGGATCCCAGCTCAGTTTTTGTGGGAATCACCTCGTTGTGTCTCTGTCCCCCAATTCCTCATCTATAAAATACCTGTAATGGTATTTCCTGGTCTCCCACCTACTGGACCTGTCTGCTCACACTGGGAACTCTTTGGAGCAGTCCATCCCCTGCCTTGCTTTACCCCAAGCGCGGGGGGGCTGCCGGGCCAGACCCAGCCAACGCGTTTCACTGCCATTGCCAAGAGTGGACCCACACGATGGACTTCTCCTCCAGCGCTGGGAGCTGGCAAAGATGAGTCTGGGGAAAGCTGGAGGGACCGAGCCAAGTCCACGATGAATCTTCTGATCCAGCTCCACCACCAAGCAATACAGAACGAAAGGCTTCCCATTGTGCTCAGGGCCAGGGAAAAAAAAAGAAAGAAAAAAGAAAAAGAAAAGGAAGAACTGCATGCCTGACAAAATCATCCAAAGACACCCATCCATCTGCACCTCCGCTGCGCCGGGTAAGCACAGCTGCCAGCAAGAGCCCTCACTCCACTCAGCGCTGAGCAGAAGCACATACGTACCCTTCAAAAACCACAGCAGGGACGTTTATTGACAAGACACCATCCCTGTGTAGGGCTGCAGATCCCACCCTGCCCCACGTGGGCTGGCGGGACTCACACCGTGGCCCGGGCAACAGGGAAAAGCCATCGCAGCGTGTTCACCTCTCAGGACCGAGGCACCAGGAACGGAGGCTCCCAGGGTGCTGCCCATACCCCATCCTCTACGGTCCCATGGGACCAGCCATCCACGGACAACACAACTCAAGAAACGAAGAAAGATTTTTAATAAATAATAAATAAATTATCCCCCCCTCCACGTAGCTCTACAATCTTTAAATGATTTGATTTTACCTCTTTCGTCCCACAGCGGGCGGTACCCAATAAAAGATGTCTTAACTGCTTCAAAGCACAGTTTTCCTTTGAAAAGGGACTGTGTTAGTGGTGATGCAGCAGCATCGTTCCTCCACGGAGCTGCTCCGTGTGTGTATTTGGAGACGGACTGCTCACTTGGTTGGCTAAAAATAAGCTGGTGGGGTTTTTTCTCATCTGGGTTCCCACACTACTGTGGCATAGCATAATGGGGAGCACAGAGCAATGGGGAAAAGCTTGCTTCTTCCATTAAAAAATGGTTAACAATCCAAAACTGTAGAGTTTGGGGTTTTTTTCACTTTTTTTTTTTTTTTTGAGAAGGCACAAAGCTCAGAAAAATGGTAATAAAGTCCTCTCCTCTGCAAACAAGCCCTGCTTCGATTTTGGACTCTTTTTCACTCCTTAACCCACTCGAATGGAACAGCAGGGAGCCCCGCCGCTGTGGCAGCAGCCAGGGACTGGGGCTCTCCAGGGCCAAGCGATGACCCAGAGCAAAATGCTGGCTCCAGCAGCAGTGAAACCTCTGCGATCACTTATGCAGAGCCAATTTTCAGATTAAAATGGCAATTTCATTTCTTTCATCTATCCACTTCCTTTGTATCAACACCCTTTTGTCCTAGAACCTACTTACCTGCTTCATTTTAAAATAAATGTAGATATTGTCCCTCTTTTATGGAAGATTTATGAGCTCTGTAGGTTTGCTTTTACAAATATTAATATTATATAAGCTGATGGGCTTATTCAACTGCCACAGGCAAAAAAAAGACTCAGTCAGCAAGTTGTCTTCCCGATGATTTCTTTTCAAGGGTTGCAGGTTGGCGTTTACAGGAAGACAAACTCCTCCGGATAACAAGGAGAGGATAAACAGGATAAACAGCAAAACAGAAATCAGGATAAGCAGAAAAACTCTACCCAAGCCAGTTGCGTGCTTCTGCCTGCTCTTGTATTATTATAATGACCATGTTTCTAAGGCTTAGCCCCGAAAAATCAGGGTGTTTGGTGGTTTTTTGTTGTTGTTGTTGTTATTATTGTTTTTCTTGATGTTGCATAAACACACAGGGGAAACCACAGCCTTAATGCTGCAGAGTTTGTAACGCTGCCTTTGCTCAGGGATGCCCTCAACATAAGAAGGGCACGGACCTGTTGGAGCAGGTCCAGGCAAGGCCATGAAGATGATCAGACGGGTGGAGCACCTCTCCTATGAGGACAGGCTGAGAGTTGGGGGTGTTCAGCCTGGAGAAGAGAAGGCTCCAGGGGGACCTTATAGCCCCTTCCAGTAGCTAAAGGGGCTACAGGAGAGCTGGGGAGGGACTCTTGATCAGGGGGTGTAGCGATAGGATGAGGGGGAATGGTTTTAAACTGAAAGCGGGGAGATTTAGATTCAGTATTAGGAAGGAATTCTTTCCTGTGAGGGTGATGAGCCCCTGGCCCAGGTTGCCCAGAGCAGCTGTGGCTGCCCCATCCCTGGAGGTGTTCAAGGCCAGGCTGGCCGGGGCTTGGAGCGACCTGGGCTGGTGGGAGGTGTCCCTGCCCAGGGCAGGGGGGCTGGACTGGATGGACTTTAAGGGCCTTTCCCACCCAAACCGTTCTATGATGTAGATCATTATTCTTGGTTTACCTGACACATTGTCAAGCAGAGAGCTTCACCCCTCATCCCTGGCTCCTCTGCAGATGCCCAGACTGGAGCCTGAGCTTTGCACCAGCATCCGGTACTCCCAGAGCAGCTCCATCCCATCGATGCCAGAGGAGGAAGCTGGGTGTAAACTCCTGCCCCTGTTGACAGGGGTGCAAGCAGCACCCACAGTGCTCTGCCCAAGGGCTGTCACTTGTGAAACCCACGGGCACCTCTCCCTGGTCCATACCATGGCCACCAGCGTTGCTCCGGACGCCTCTTTGCAGCGAGGAGCCACACTGGCAGTGACTTGTGACACACCTCCAGAGATGCTTTGGATGTGCAACATGCACCGAGAGGATGCTTGTCTATCCCAATTTTTCCGGGCAGTCCAAGGCTTGAGCAGAAGCATGTTTTTTCACTCAAAAGATCTTTTTCATTAATATTCCTTGGAAAGCTTTACCAAACCGCACCTTTGCTCATTAATCAAGCTACAAGTTGCTTTTATTCATTTAAGAAGGTTCCTGTCATGGCTGAGAGCCTAAACCCTTACCCTGACCCAAATCTGGTCCTTGGCTTCCTGGCAGGGGCAGCCCCAGTGAGGTCCCTCCCCACCGTCCCCAGTGTCCACGGCCGCAGCAGGAGCACAAACCACCCCAGCGCTCACCTCCACCACTCATCTCCTGCCGTCCACGCCAGATAACCACAGAGAAACGGGCTTTGTTTTTGTAGGGTCACTCAGGGGGGAGAGGACTTTGAAAGCTCCTTTTCCTGCCCGACATCCCTTTATACCCCGGGTGCAGTCGCGCTTCACACACACAGGGGGAGAAAATCCAAACACACTATTCAACAAAATTAATGACCCAGATTACTAAAATAAAGCTACAACTCAAACACCCGGAACTAATTTCCGAATTACACTTCACTTTATCTCTGCAGCTACCATTAAATAGGGTGGAAGCTTTTAAAATTTAAAAAAAAAAAAAAAGTCACCGCCACACAAGCTAGATTAAAGGGAAATTGCTTTGGGCTGTTTGAGTTTTTCTTCTAAGTTTTCGAAGGTTTACAGTATTCAAATTTTTACAGTCATTTTCCTGAGATCAAACGACACCAGCAACAACGCCCATTAATTAGAGCAACGCATATGGTGCCGCAATACTCCGAGGAGCGCGCTCCTGCGGTGTAACGGCCTCCGGGCCACGCAATGCCAATAATTTCCTTCCAAAGGTTGCCACGCACCTCTTTAATGAGCTATCGCACGCACGTAATCAGCTGATTAATTCATTAGGAGAAAAAAACCCTGCAGTTTGGATTACAACCAGGATTTTGGTTGCTGCCACCGCTGAACTCCGGGACCGGTTTCATTAGCTCACGCCGGAGGAGTCGCTTGAATCCAAACAGCCATTTAATTCGAGCGAGCGCTGTGCACAGAATCCAAGGTAGAAGTTAATGCAGCTGCTAATGACTTCCTCTCCCTCCCCCTTGCTTTAAATGTTCGATTAGGTTAACAACAGCGGTGTTGCAAAAGGCCACAACTTACAAGTCCTGAAGACAGCAGGTCCCTTGGCAAGGGACAAATCACACCACCTGATGTCAATGGACCTGGGACATCCAGGTCATTAAGGATCGAGCGGAGAGAGCACCTCCGCTCCGGCGCGGCTCGCTTCCCAGCCAGCAACTGGATGCCAACTTGGCTGCCTGTGGGTCTTGTCCAACGTGCTCAGGTCTTGCCTGTAGCCTCAGACGCTCGTTTGCAGGGCTCTGCTCGCGTTACCGCTCTCCTGGGCGTCGGGGGATGACATCCTCCACCGGGCTCAGGTGGGCACGGAAGGCGGCTGCAGTGATTTGGAAGCAAACTTCATCCACTCTGTGGTAGGTGTTGCACAAGGTGTAAGGATCTCTTTGGTTGGATGGATACCGAGAGCCTTCCCAGAAACACAGAGTTAATCAAGAGATGTTGTAGAAGCAGAAGGAAATTCTCCGCAGACCGCAGAAACAGCCTTTTCAACCTCTTTGAACTGAAGATCAAAGAATCAATTCCCACCCATAGGAGGCAGGCAGAACAGCGCAGCGCTGAACGATGTTTACTACAGCTGGTTTAGGCGTCTTTACAGAGCAAGAAAAAGTGACAAAAGATATATTTATTCTGTATTTTCAACATAAACGTGTATTTTTCTTGGTGGAGATTTAATACACCAGGGCTTTTGGGAGGCCTTCAGTCACTGGAGGTTTTTCAGCACACCCTGAAAATTTCCACTTGAAGGCAATGAACGATGCAAACAATTTGTGTGTAATCAAAACTCCACATGACCTTCAAAAAGGAGTTTCAACGGGAATAGTTTTTTGTTTTCAAACCAGCCCTAGCTTTGCGTCCTGCTGCATGTTACAGTGAAACATCCTTCTTCATTGATGAGTTGTTTAGGAAGGAAGAGAAGAAAGTCCTGGCATGTGATAGTCTGGTGAACTGTGATGGGAAGTTAGGTAAATGACTGAATTAGCATTCTTTTATCTTGCGGCAAAAATAGCTCTAAACCGTGTAACTCATTGCTTAACATGGTGTATGAAAGTGACCCGGCTCCGTCCGCGCGGGCTGTTCGTGGCGGGCGCAGGAAGCACCTGGCAGCACCGTGTCCCGGTGACCGATGCCACTGGATGGATCCTGTGCTGAACAGCAAACTTGGGACTCTGGCTCTCCCTGAATACCCCTTGCTCACTACAAAGCAAAGTACCAACGCTTCCATTAAAAATAAAAATGCAACGGTTTCTAGTCCTCTGGTGGGCCCAGAGGCCAATAACATCAGCAGAGGGATCTAACCAACCCCAATAGTCTATTCCAGCGAGAAGCACAGTATGTAATTACCATTGCAACATATGGCACATAAATACCGACAGCAGAGTTTGGATGGGCTTTAAAATCCACTTTAGAGCATTTGGGCTGCTGGTCCCTGGGCTGTGCCCGGCTTCGTGTGCATCACGGAGTGCGGTGGCTGTTGGGTTAATTCATGGGTTTGCTCTGGCTCCATTTACGCAGGACGAACCAGAGTATGGCCTCAACTGATGAGCCCCAGTAGGACGGACAGTGGCCAAGCAGGTGGAGGAAAAAGCCCAACTCCAGCATGAGAGATGGAGCAACTCTGGAAACCATGAGACCTGCTACCCACCGCTCTTGACACGGCTGCACCTGCTGATCTGCAGCGTTCAAAGCTCACAAAACCCCAGGCAGGGGTTTCTCCTGGATGCCCGCTCCCCTCTGCTGGAGCCCGGCAGCCGGCGGGTGCCCAGAGCCAGGGAGCATGTCCCCCAGCACCCTTCTCCCCACCAGCATCACCCGCTGGTGTGCTCTGAGCTCGCCCGCAGGTGTGACCGGATCAAATCTAACCTCAGGTCTGGTGTGACAGGGTTAAATTAAACCTCACCAGATCCAGTTCTTACAGCATTTGTAAGCCCGGGAGAACTCTCCTCCCTGTGTACCCAGCTGCCGACCACACGTAGCCAGGGAAGAGGTTTCCCTGCTCAACACAGCACAATAAATCACGGTGAGAGGTTGCCTCATCCCTGAAATCACATCCTCTCTGTACGAAGAAAAATCAAAGCCAAGACTTTGCGAATTCAAGGTTTTCTGGGCACAGGACACGGGAACGTCCGTGGTTTCCTGGATGATTCTGCACAAGACTGAACGGCAGCCGGGGGGGGGTGCTGTGAGCAGAGCCAGCTGGACAGTGCTCCTCAGGAAACATCTGGAGATGGACAGAGGGAACAGAGGGAACAGAGAGTGCCTCAACCCTCCCCTCCCCATGGTCCTCCACCTTGTGTCACCCATACAGCAGGAGGGTGGGCAGAGGGGGCAGCTGCTGTCCCTTGCCCAAGGGGAATCCCCCATCAGGAGGCTCCCTGAGCCCTCTCCACCATGGGAGCTGGGATGCTCAGGGCTCTGCAAGATGGGCTCTCCGGGGAGTTTGGTTCATCTCAGTACACAGATGTTCGGACATTTAATTAAAGCCTCCAAGCCTCCCAAGTATCCGACGTGGGGCTGCTGACATCACCCAAGCAGACTGCAGAGAACTTCCAAACACTCCCGTCTTCCAGCTGGATTGGGACCAAGATGAGCAAGAAAATGATGAATTCTTTTAAAAGAAGTACAAATTGCTCTTCACCAAAGTGAGAATCCAGAGCAAGGCTCTCCTAGGGGGTGACTTTAGAGGTCCCGTTTTTGCTTAATGAGCCTGTCCATCTCATTGGACCCGAACGGCACGTTTGCTCACGGTATGTAGGGAAAGTCAATGACGCATTGAGAACACAATGGCGTTAATCTATATTCTCTCCCAGTCTCTCCGAGATGAGCTCCTACTCTTTTGGTTTCAGTCATTAAACAAACCACGTCTGGTAGCTAACTGAACAGACTGCTATACATCAAAACAAATCTCTCGCTAACTCCATTTATTGGATCTTTTATTAGGACAGTGTCTCCTCCAGGATGGACACCAGACCTGACTTTCTCTCCGCGGCATGACCGGTAACACCAGGGTTTGCCTCGGCCTGTCCATGTCCTCACTCACAGCTCTCACCCTCCATCCCAGGTTTCAGACTTGAACCTTCAGCACAGCTTAAGCATTTCCCCACTTCCAGCAGCCAACAGCATTTTTCTTTGATGAACCAATTCAGCTGCACATCTCTCCACTCATTAGCTCGGAGATCAGTGGCTTCCTTCCTTCCCCTTGTAGCATCACTCTTGCCTCCAGCTAGGTCGGCTTGGTTTTCAGGATAACCTCAGGACACAGACTGCCTGTTTAAATATGCTCACAGCGTGGCTCAACATCCCTTTCAAGAGATTGTGGAAATTCTCTAGTCCTCCGCAAACTGGGAATTCCAACGCTGTTACCACCGTGCTCCGTGCTAGGACTGGTCCAAGGGCTGTTAACAACAGCCGCAGTCCCTGTATTGACCCCAGCAGCTTTTAGATCGGGTCTTAGCTGCATCTTCCCATTGAGTTTTTAGCAATGAAAATATGGTGACGTTAAGAAATCCATAAATCAACAGCTGTGCTGGGGTGTGAAATAGAGCATCCATTTGGGAGGGAATTAAGCCCCACTTACGTCTCCTGTCCCTGGATCTATGTGACTACAGGAACAACACATTTGCTCCCCGGTTGGCTTTGCTGCTTCCCCCAATCTCTTTAAAACAGCGGTATTACAATAAGCGTTTCATGTTGACAGGCTCTTTCTATTAGCTGTACAAGTGTCTTGAACAATTATTGATGCTGCGGGCAACTGGCAAACAGGAAAAAAAAAAAAAAAAAAAGGAGCCTTCTGTTCAGGAGTGAGGCTGTTAAATCAAAGGAAGCAACAACATCGCAATTCTCAGGTGACCAGCCCTCGGGTGCAGACACCGGGAACTCGGCACAAGTACTCCGGGAGCACCCCACAGGCTGGCGGAGGTGGAAGAAATTACCCACAGAACAGCGCTAGATTAAAAAAAAAAAAAAAAAAAAAGAGCGCTGCATCACCACAAGGTGTTGGACAATTTGCAAAACATGACAAAAATTCTTTAATTATTAAACCAAGCTAACTGAAACGAATAATTCAGCCTGCTCTGACTAGTCCAGGGCATTTTCCTGTGGCTACCAGGATGACTCCGCTTTCAGTGAGAACTGGTGTTAATCATGACCCGGGACCAAAGCAGTTTTGCGGAAAACAACCAGAACAAAGCAGAAACCAACCAAACACGCGGATTATGCTTCTCCCCAGAGGGATTCAAATTATACAGTACCCGACTTTGGCAAACGAGCTGAACCAGGCAACGCAGAACCTGCCTTTACCAGCGCTCCCCCTGCCCCAAATGTTAATTTAAATAATAACAAATCCGCACGTCTATACACAGTTACCTCTTCAGGCGTTACGAGCCGTACCGAATGATGCAGCCCCACCGGTGTATGTGCCGCAGCACCGTGGCCGGGCAATCGGCAATAAGTAGCTCCTGTGCCAAGGACGGGGGTGCCGACCCCTCCTGACATCGAGGACCCGTACGTCCCTCCAGCCTGACACCCCCTCCCGCAAACCACCCCGCCGCTCCCCGGGAACACTGGGTCCCCCGGGAACACTGGGTCCCCCGGCCACCGCTCGCACCTGCGGCTCTGCCACGCTGAAGGACAGGCCAAGAGCGGAGTTTTTGCAATGCGGTATCCAACAGACACGCGGGCGCGGGCTGCGGTTTGCGTATGCACTACCGGTTTGGTTTGCCCTCGCTCACCCCCTCCCAGCAGCTTCCAGGCTTTGCCCTGGGCTGGTTGTGCGCAGCTTCATCCCGGTCGAGTGTGAGCTGATGGAATATTGGAAAAGTAGGGTTTTTGGGGGGTTTGGGGTTTGTTGGTTTTCTCTTCTTTGCTAGGAGACAGGTCGCTGCTTGTGACGCAGCTCTTCCCCGCTGCTGGCAGGAATTGCCTTTCCTGCCCCGCCAGGACTCCGCAGGGGCTCCGCAGGGGACGCGCTCAGCTCCCTCCTGAGCCCGCACGCCACTGGGGCTACGTAAGACATCAGGAGCCGGCGGTCAGCACACAACTGCTCTCCCTTATGCGGCACAACACAGGGGAAAACCTCACACCTCCAGGAGACACATCCCTTTTACTCCAGGGCTGCTCTCGGGAGCATTTTCACAGCACAGGAACCTCACACAGGTCCTGCTTTACCAGTTGGGAAACCGAGGCAGGGGCAGCAAAGGGAGGCGGGTGGTGGGTCACATAAGCCTGCTCTGCAGACAGTGGCGTGAGGGGCTTTTGGCTGCTGTTCCCACACTACCCACCCCTGGGACGTGGGCACCCCACGGATGGAGGGATGGGATGACTGTTGTCGAGGTCCTACCCAGGTCATTCAGAGGGAAAGGGGATCCAAACCCCACATCCCACTTGCAGTAATGAGAACTTCTGTCTCCCCAACACTCATCACGGGGCGGCTTTGGAAACATCCCCAGAAGGGCCCACCAGCTTTGGAGTATTTCACAAGGAGGGGTTGACCAGTTGGATCCAAACCAAGCCTGGAAGCGTCCCTGGCTGAAATATTACCATTTTCAGAAATCTTCCATTTTGCCCAAATCTTCCAGTTTTCCAGCCCCCGCTGTACTTAGTGCAGCTCAGGACCACGCAGCGGAGGGAGAGGGAAGCCGTGTGCCCACTGTGGGCCGCACGGCGACCTGGCAGGCTGCAGCCAGGGCGTTCATTAAGGCATGTTGGGTGCTCAGGATCATCTCCAGGCTCCTGCAGGTGGGGCTGAAGCCAGGGGGCTCCAGGGAGGCGCCAGGGAAAGGGGCTCCTCATCCTGCACAGTGTCCCTCAAAACCGAGGCTCGGCCAGGAAGGGCCGGGGGGAACGCCAGGTTTGGCTGAGCACCGCCTGTGAACAGCCACGTCCCTAATTAGGAGTCCTCCTTGCCAGCTCTGACCGGGAGCAGCAAGAAGCCTCGGAGGTGTCTGCCGTGACTGATGGCAGCGGCCGCAGCAGCGCGGCAATCACTCGGTCAGAGGTGGTGCTTTATGCGCAGGCTGCAGATAATAAATAATATTTGGGTGGCTTTTAATGTTCCCTTGAAGAACACAGTACAAAGTAGTGTTGTTGTGACTCATGTCTCTTTGAGGGGACAGGGTACCCGCGCCCTGAAGGATGGACTGTCCTGAGCTACCCCCATGCAGCTCCGGGACGCTGGTTCCCTGGGGACACCGGTGTCCCTGGAGCACCTGCCGAGCACCCCAACCCCGATTTTCTGCTGGAGGGCTCAGTGCCACGTGCCCACGGCCACAGGGTTGTGCTGCTGCTGCCATCTTCTCCTCAAAAGCCTGCGGACCTCAAAACCCTGCATTATTTTTCCCGTGGGCTTGGCTGGGCGGGGGGCAGCGGCGCCCCGAAGCCGTTAAGCAGGGACAAGCCTTTTCCCAACGCAACGGACAGCGGCACCGCCGCAGCGCCTCGGATCCAACCCTGATCTTAAATACGACAGCGGCTCTTTGCTCGCTGCCGTCCTGATCGCACCAAGGTGGGATGTGCAAATTAAAGCCAGTGCCTGCGATTTTACACATCAAAAGCCACTCCAGGCTTGTGACAAAGGAGCCCGCTCTCCCCACCGCCCTCCAGCCTGCCTCTCCGCACATCCCCTTCCCGGCACCGCTGGCAACAGCCACATTTATGCACAAAGATCATCTCTCCCCCACTGGGCGGCAAATGATGAAATAAAAAGATTAGAAAACTTACATATTTGAAAAAGCTCTAATGGGAAAATATCCCCAATCTTCTGCGGCCTCTCTGGGGTGTTGATACAGCCTGACGCGGCTGGAGGCATCCTTCACCTTTCCACGCGTAAACAGCCAGGCTTTATATACCTGTTAGATCTCTTCGCAGTGCAGAAAGATATTGAGATTAAGGGGTTTCAGCTTCCCAGCGATGCGCCCCACACCAAGACCCAGGGAAAAGGATGCCATCTAACCGCCCCGGCTAACGCTGGTCGCCTCAACCCTCAGCCGCGCTTCCCTGCCCTCGAGGCTTGGTTTGCTGCTCCCACCGTAACCCCTAGAGCATAAACAATAAAGGAAGATGGACGTTTTTATCTTGTTGAACCTTTACCCACAGCATGTTTCCCCTCTGCGAGGGCTGCGGGTGTTGGTGGCGATGGCGGGACGAGGCAGACGGCTCCCGTTACGGGCAGCCGCTGCTCTGCGCTCGCGAGATTTATGCAGAAATTCATTCCCTGGCCCCTTCCCGAGACCCCTTCCAGCAGGAACGATGCAGACTAACTTTTGATACCAATCAAACTCATTAAATGGAGAGGTCACGCATTCCTACATAAGCAGAATATGAAATGCAGAGAAACTCCTGGAACAGACCATCCTGTTCAGCAGAGCAGAAATCCATCTGGTAAATTGGATACATTTAATCACACCAGGTTTGGTTTGCCCCCCTTTTTTTTTTTTTTTTTTTTTTTTTAAGGCCTATATATTTTGACTGCTTCAGCTTCATGACACAAGCTCTGTCAACACATTTGATTGAAAATGTCAGAGTGACCATCTGTATCACGTCACGAGCGGAATTGCTCTCCTTGCAACACCAGGATGGCTCTTCATCAGGAGCAGAGACATGCCCCGGCATGCTGAGCGGGCTGCTGCTCTCTTTGGCCGTATATATCAAGTACCATTTGTTAACTATATGGAAGCCAACCATCCAGGCCTGCTGTCTGCTGCCGTAAATACCACGAGAACGATCTGATCTCCTGCTGAACCTTCTGCAGAAAGGTAATTGGCATCATCCTGCAATTGCAGAGTTTATGGGTTCTGCCGGTTGGACTAGACAAACTGCCCACAATTTGCCGACACATCTATTTCCAAAGCTCACAAAGCTGGGCAATACCCCAGAAGGAGCCAAAGACTTTCCCACAGGGACGAGGAACCGTGCGCGGCCACAGCTGCAGCACCCTGGGGCTCATGGACACGGAGCTGTGATGCTACAACAGACACCGTTATGGAGAAAGGTCAACAAAACCCACCAGAAAGGCTGAAGAATCATAGAATCATCATAGAACAGTTTGGGTTGGAAGTGACCTTTGAAGGCCATCTAGTTCAACCCCCCTGCAATGAGCGGGGACTTCTTCAACCAGATCAGGTTGCTCAGAGCCCCGTCCAACCTGACCTTGAATGTTTCCAGGGATGGGGCAAGATAGGACATGTATGTCCTTGGCGAGACTAAGGCAAAGCACTGGGTTCTGCTGCCTGTCTTGTTTTGGCCATGCAACGAGCTTGTTCGTAAATGCAGATGATGAGTTTGTTTTCCATAAAGAGCAGGGTGAATCCTTGTTCCTCCTTATCAACATGTCAATCCTTCCTGCTTGGCCTGGGAAAGGAAGGATGCTGCTGTGCTCAAACAGCAGTGAGCACAGGAGAGCTATAAAGATATCAGTAAGTAAGTGTTATTCCCTCTTTAACACAGGGAACGAGACAATTCGACCTTTCCAGACACCTGCAGCTTTCCACAGCTCCAGCCCTGCCTTTTAGAAGATGTTTTGGGGTACATCTAGCCCACGGAACGCAATGGTAGCACAGAGAGCTTTCAAACAGCTTTAAGCAAGTTTGATGCTGAGACTTGTCTAGCTGCAATAATAAACTAGCTTTTTTTTTTTTGTTGTTCAGGTTTGTCAGGTTTTCTTTTTTCCTTTTTTTTTTTTTTTTTTCCCTACATACCACAGCCACAAGTGTAAACACTATCTTTTATTCTCTTCCATAGCAAGGACGCAGATATCTCCGTGCAAGCAGATCTGCTGCTGCTGTGCAATTAGCCCACTTTAGCAGCCAGCTGTCCCCGAGCGAAACCACAGCAGCAGCAGCCGCGGAGGTAGGATGCAGCCCCTTCCTCAGAGGCATGCAACTTTCCAAGCATAATTAGGCTAATTTCAGCAATCAAGCTATTAAACTGAGTTAATCTTGTTCTTGGTAAAATAACCAGAGAAATCAAAACGTAAACCCCTAAGTTGATGCAAATTTAAGCTTTCACATTGATTGCCCATCACATATTTCTATCATTTCTTAATCGAGCGGCACCAAAATTAACATCCTTCTAGCAAGAGTAGAAATGATAATCCTCAGCGCTTTTCGGTGAGCGATAGCACCGCTGGCTCCCAGGCTGCTGCCCTGCAGGGGGGCACCGAGGCTGCACGCACAGGCAGAGCCCGTCCTGCCCCCAAAGAGACCCAGCAGGAGAAACAGCAAAAGGGGAACGGGGAGGAGGAGGTGTGGGCTGGAGGTGACACCGCGGGGACCGCATGTCCCCCACATCCCAGGCAGGCGCCCCGACCACCGAACGGGAGTTCAATTATTCGCAGCAGCACTTTAGGTTAAGCAGGAAAAAAGGCTACACAATAATGCGTAAAGCCTCAGGTTAAAAATAGGACAATGTTGAAAATGTGGCTTTTAAAAAAAAAAAAAAATTTTTTTTTTCTATTTTTTAATCTTTTGGGAAGTATTTGCAAACTGATGGAGCATCGCTGAGGAGGCAGCGTGGCGCCCTGCCAGCACACATCAGGCCATAATGGCTAACGAACCCCTCGTAGCCTTTGTTTTGCTCCCTCTTCTGTATTTAACACCACCATTTATAAGGCCCTTGGGAAAAGCGATGGGTTTGCATGCGAGTGCCCTGTGAATTTTCCGCAAGAAACCGGGTTTCTGGGAACAGGGACGCAGCATGTGTTTGATGAGGTTATGTCAGAGCTGGCCATGTGGGAAAAGCGAGGAATTTGCAACAGCCTTTCCTTTTTTTTCCTTACATGAATACCTTCAGTCATCTTTCCCCTCTCCTTTCCGCGTTACAAACAAGCCATCGGCATGGCTCAGTGACAGCGGCCCGGCCCGGCCTGGTCCGGCGGGCGGCTGCGAGCGGAGAAACTGAGGCACACGGAGCTCCCTGAGGATTTGTGCTTGAAGTGAGACTCCAGGGTGGGAAGAGTCAATGGGATTTTGCCATCAAGGGCCGCGTTGCCTGATTCCCCGCAGAATCTGCAGCTTCTCCTTCCTCCCGGGCAGCACGGGGGTCCGCCACTAACGAAGTACAGCGGAAGCGAAACAAACACAGGAGAAGAACCAACTGACCTGCTGCAAGAGTAAAGTTACTCCACAGCAGCCAAAATTCAGACCTCTGCGGCTGCTTGGACAGACGACCCGGAGAGGGGCGGCTTCACCCAGCCCGTACTGATCTCAGTCATCCCACCACTTAATTTCCAGCTGTCTCTTTTCTTGCTTTAATACAAAGACCTCGCTTGGCTTTGGACAACCTATCCATCAGGCTGAGCTTTCAAAGCAATAAAAGAAGATGTCCAAAGTCCATCTTGTAGACAGGGGAAGAAATCTTGCAGGCAGGACTCGCCGCAAGTCAGGACGGCATTGTTATGTATATATTCTGTGAATTAATGCCTTTTAGCTAAGCTAGTAAGACTTGAATCTTTTCCAGCCCATAGGCTCATGGTTTTACTAAGCAGCAGGTATTGACTTTTAAAAAGGCCAAGATAATTTCATGACCATCAGGAATATCTCAAGCTATACAAAGCCAGATAATGGCATGGGGGGAAAAAAGAAAGACATCAAATCAGTTCATATATATCAGGCCTTAATTGCTGACTGACAACAGCCAGGAAGGATTTTTTTTCCTTTCAGAAGCAGCATTTCAGACACTGTTAGAGACAAGGGCTGGCGGGAGCCAGGAGCACGTTTGCCCTTCATGGGACGGGCTCGGAGATGGAGACCTGCACTCCTGCAGGTGGGACACCAGTGCACCAGGACCCTGCCCGGACTGACCCGGCGTCCTTCGCCGCCAAGCCAACATGGGATACACGGGATGCACGAGCCCAGCCGTATGCTGGATGGAAAGACGGGTTTCTCTGCCCAAACCACCCAAATAAATTGGGAAATAGTCGCCAGCACAGAGCTTACGGCAGAGTTCCGGAGGAAAGCAGGGTGAAAACACAACGTGAAAGCACGCAGGAGACGGTTTCTCTGTCGCCAACTCAGGAAAAAAAAAAATTGGTAATTAATAGAGTGGAGAGGCTAAAGAATCAAACAGGAGCCAAAATATATGAGAGTAAGTGAGCTCGCCGGATGGGTGGGAAGGAGCAGCGCACCCGGCAGGGATGGAGCAGGCGGGCGGCAGCGGGGTGCTCCTCCCGACCCATCCCTGCGGAGGGGCAGCCGAAAACCCAGTCCTTGCCACAGGGAGCACGGCAAAAATTAGAAAGAAGATTGTATTTTTTCTCTCAATTCCATGGCTATAAAGTGCCTTTCTCCGGAGGGCCAGCACCGAGCACAATCTGACACTTCTACTGCCATAAAATCTTATCTCATTTTGCTCCCAGTTTGCCACTTCATGGGCCGGCAGGTTTTGGGAGGAACGGGCGAAAGGAGGGTGAAGGAAAGGCGAAATCTCAGCTCCTCCGAAACCAGGGCAAGACTCCCACAGCTCAAAAGGAACCAGGATTTCTCCCCCACACCTGATCACCCAGGCGAGGAGGTCCGAGGAGTCGCTTTCCTCCTCCGTTACCCGTCGCCCCAGCGAGACGCGGCCTCAACCACGGCCGCCGTTTGCACCGGGTGGGAGTATACACGTGTCAGAGAAAGGCATCCTCTGATGGATGGATGGATGGATGGATGGATGGATGGATGGATGGAGAGGGAGGGACAGAAGAAAATCTATTCACATCGCTCTAACACGATTTAATCTGACTAAAAGCCGCGACCACAGCGGCAGCAGCAGGCGGACACCCGCAGTAACCCCATCCCACCAGCTCAGCACAGCCCACTTTAATGGACTTTTTGTTCACTGTGTTTAAGTGAGTACATTGTACGCTGTTGTGTTGTACTACAAAGAGCATTAAAGCAGCTTCCCAGGTCTCAGGGTGCGAGTGACAGATAAGACAGCTTGGGGACCCGCTCAGTGGGGTGCTGGGGGGAGCCGGGCTCTGCCGGGTCACCCCCCAAAGCCTGGCACGTGGAAAGCAGCACGTGAGGTGGGTTAGGAAATACAAGAAGAAAGCACTGCATGCCCTGATAAAGAACGGCACAGACTGCTTGGTAAGAGAAGGCAAGTGTCAGCCAAGCATAAGCACGGCCCATCCCCTACCTCCTGCTGGCCCCAGGCCCCCCAGGTCCCCCCAGAGGCACGCTGCAAGAGGTGGGTGGCTTCCCCATGGCGTGCTGTGCTCCTGCAGGTATCCCTCCCCCTCCCCAGCAATGCCCCACAAGCAGCATCACCATCCCCACCTCTCCAGCCAAGCAATCCAGAGCGATGCTGCCCACAAAACCATCACGATTCCCCCTCCGGGAGTTCGGTACTAACGAAGAGGCACATGGCTCCCCTCTCCCCTGCCTTTGCGCCCACCGCACCCACCCTCCTGCCTGCGCCCAGAGCGCCAGAGATGGACCTCAAGCCACCTCAAGCAACCTGGCACGAAAGCATTTCCAACAGTAAATCCACCACCACACAGCCAACCGAAACTATTAGGAGAAAGCAAGCGAGCTCTTTGGGTAAGAAAGCTTTAGCCGAACAACCACATGCAAAGCAAATTCAAGATGTACTTGACCTGGACAGCAAGAAAAACCGTCTCAGCGGGCTGCTCCTGCCTCCCTTCGCTGCTGGGGGGCCCGGCTGGCTCCCTGCCCACAGCCCCACCGAGCAGGGCTGAACGGCCCCCTGGGCAGCGCGGGCAGGATCCGGGCACGTACCAGCAGCTCCGAGCCATCCCGACACCAGGGACATGAGGGCAGCAGAAGGAAAGCCAAAAATTCCCCTGCTGCTCGGGCAGCCGAAGCCGGGGGGAAGACGAGGCGGTGGGTAAGCGGGAGCAGCGGGGGACGGGAGCCTCCCCCGCAGCCCAAACACGTATGTGCATTTTCATGTTACGTAAGGGTGGACTTTAGAGCAAGGCTCATTTTGAGACAGATCTTGTAAGGAAAGGTTAAAGAAGCTTAAATTATTCTCTCTGAACTCCGAGGGCTCAGAAGTGATGTCTTTTGTGTTGCTTAAGGTACTGGAAACTGGAAGCGCAGCCCGGCGCGAGGTCTGGCCGCTGTGGGAGCTTTGGGCTTCAAGGGAAAACCAGAAGTTTGCAGGAGATTATATTTCTTTTTTATTTGCGCACTTAGCACAGTGCAGGCTCCAGCTGGGACTAGCTAGAGAAGTGGTGAAAAACACTTACTTTAATTAAAAAGCTGGCTGAGTACGGTGCTATTCAAGCTCATTTTGTGGTCTGCTTGACCGGGAGTCTCCAGGACACCCCTGGGAAAACCAAAGCAGCAACCTCAGACGCTGCCCTTCCTGTCCCCTCGGTTAGAGGGACGGAGCAGGTCCCTGGGGCTGTCTACCCAAGCAAGACGGCTGTGGGGTCAGGACCCAGCACCCCGTGCAGGCGATCTGCCCCACCTTGCATTTTCCATGCACCGGAGGATGCTCTAGGGCAGCGTTTAAGAAGGTTTTCCTTCAGCTTTGCTCAGCAGCCACCTCCACCCCTGGCCACCAGCACACCCTACGCTACGTGCCTACAGGGAGAGCTGCTTATCCTAAGGGAAGCATTCCCAGTCTGGTACGCTGCAGTACCGTGTCTCGTCTCTACACCGTGCCAAGAAATAGATTAGTTAATAGACAAGGAGGAAATATTTACTGCTTCTCATAAGGGGATGTAAGAAACTTTCTGCTTTGTCATATGATGTCGCACTCTCCAAGCCCAGAAATCAGGGGGGAAGCGGGGAGGTGGGAGCACAAGGGACTGCTCCAGGCAGCTCTGCAGCATCCTTAGGAAGAGCAGGAGGCAAACCCGGCCTGGGAGAGGCTTCAGGGGCTGATTACTCAGCCTAATAAGCTAGTGGAGATGCTGAAGCAGCGACGTAAAGAACATATAGTTATGCATCATTTTAATTATGCATATAATGGCTTTATCTTTTTGTTACCTTATTTCATTATTGAAAATCTTTATTTCACAAATACATTTTAATTCTCAAATCCAGCCACCAACAAAACTGCTTGTAAATAATTTAATACACAACGAGGCACCAGTTCCTCTAAAACCAGCAATCCTGGAACGAGGCTACTGGCAACTCTCGCAGCATCTGACACCTTAGCGTCGTACCAGAGCCCCCAGAAGGCAGCAATATACAGCTCCTCCAAGCCACACGTGCTCATTCAGAAGCTGTAGCTGAGGAGTTTGTGTGAGAAGAGCATCTCTTGGTGATCATCAACGTACAAGAGAGGTCTCTGGCATGCACCAAGGCAGGAGAGCCTGCCAGTGAGCTTGCAACGCCAGCTTGAGAGCTGCACAGAGAGAAAGAAAAGAAACCTTCAGCTGCACGGTCCTCTCTGCCCTGGAGACCCATGGCCAGCTACACAGATTGGGCTGGGCAAGAACATTCCCCTACCAATGCCTTTTGGCACCACGACACCATGTTTAGGATGGAGAAGAGTCAAACCACACGGAGCAATGCAGAAGGTCTCGAGCACTGAGAGCAGCTGCTGAGCAGCAGCGTCCCTGTGAAACAAACCCAGGAGAGCCAAAGCGAGACCCTCACCTCCCAGCTGTACCAGGAGGGAACGCTGCTGTGTTTGCTTAATAAATAGATTTCTCTAATGATGTTTGTCAGCTTCTCCAGTTACACGAGACACGCAGCACAACACCTTAATTGTTCACGTACCTGCCTCCCTTTTTCCTTCCAATAAAATGAAATTAAAGACAAATCCACCCATACGATCTCTACCCCCATGGAACTAAGACGACTTTCACCACAGGCATGCACACACACAGCCAGGCTTTTACCTTCTGTTTCTTCATTGCATTCATTCCCCCAGTGAAGTCGTATTAAAAATATATAGGTCAAAACAAGAGATACCTGGAGATGGAAGCACGTTCATTCGTTCTTTCTTCTTGCTGTCTCTTTTGGCTGTGCTACAGTGAGCACCTGTGTCTAAGACCCACTGAGGTCAAAGGGAAATAAGCAGGTGCTTAAGTTTTAGGCACGTGAATAAATTAATCGTTATTGAAGAGAGTACACATGTGCATATTTTACTGATTGCCAAATCAGTGCTTTTAAGCTATCAAATTGGATCAGCCTGATTGCCCACACAGACTACCCTTCTGCTTCCCCGCTCCGGAGACACCACCTCCTTAACCAGATTATTTTTGCATTACTGGGTGGAGGGGGAGAGATGCAGGGAGCTGCCCCGAGCCCCCGCGTCCACCAACCCCTCCCACGGGGCACCTCTACCTCTGCTACGGCTTCAGCTCCAGCAAGTGGGAGCCGTGCGAGTCGCTGCTAAGGAGACAACGCCGTGGCACCGCAAAGGGGAGGCGAGCGCGTCCGCCCGCTGTGGGATTACGCTCCGGGTTCGCCAATTCCGCGTGCGCTACGTGGGAGGCAGCGTGGGCGCTGCGCGAGCCTTCTGCTCCGCAGTAAGATGGGAAATCACGCCATATTCCAAGGTAACAGGAGATTTTCCCAGTAATGCTAACGGAACCGCAGCTGGCATTAAACCGATAGCGATTTTGGGTGCCGACAACAGTCCAAACTGGTGCAACCGCACAGTGGCAAAACATTTGCAGCCGATGGTGTTAAATGGAGTGCGGGCAGCACTTCATCTGAGCGAGCACCTGGATGACGAGCTTCCTCCAACTCCCGCCCACAGACAAACCCAGAGCATCGCTAATGTGGGTAAGGGGGGTGCTCTGTGCCCCCGGCACCGCCTGCGCCAGCCCGCCGTGCCAAGGGCCCCATCCAGCCTGGTGCAGGCAGGCTCCTGCCAGCAGCGCGCGGTTCAAAGCTCTGCCCCGACCTGCCACCTCCTTCCCGTCCCCATTCCCAAAACCCAACGGGCCGGCCGCTTGCCAAGCACATCCCAAACCAGGGCCCCATCCTTCCAGCCCCATTCACACACAACTGCGAGGCGTTGCTGCGGGCTGGATTCACTCCCATTTTTTAAGCCCTCCAAGATCATCAGA
The DNA here is from genome assembly GCF_965231255.1 of Vanellus vanellus. NCBI lineage: Eukaryota > Metazoa > Chordata > Aves > Charadriiformes > Charadriidae > Vanellus > Vanellus vanellus. The sequence goes on from NC_138921.1 coordinate 10,240,487, forward strand.
TGAAGGTCCCACAGCGGTGACATGCGTCACCCTCCGCTCCTCTCCACACTTTCATCCGGCATGGGAGCGCCGGGACCCTCCCGGGAGCAAACAGCCTTTGCAAAGGGGCTTTATCTTTGCTGGCAGGAAACCTTGAAGGTTCACAAGGCAGCAAGGGAAAATTGTGCCGTCAAAATCAAAGCAGCAATAATTAAACAGGAGTTTCCTCTGTCCCAGGGAGGCGGGCGAGAGGAGGCGGTCAGCAGAGCAGTATTCCTGAACGGGGACATGAGGGTACGTCCTACAAGAGCGCGGGTCCACGCTCCTGCAAGAGGGACTGCATACGCAGAAGAGGAAAACTCATCCCATTCCGCGGCATGTTGCACCAACCCCACGGCTGTGGCTGGAGCTGCTGGCAGGGTCACCACCGCTCCCGCGTACGAGTGCATCCTGAGGACCCTCGTCCTGCTGTTCCAAGCTCGTCCTCACCCCACAACTCAAAACTTGTTCTCTCTTTGTTCAAAACTCAGAAAATCTTCCAGAAAGAAGAAGAAGAAGAAAAAAAAAGGCAGCTTCTAAAGCAATTCCCAGTCTGATGTGCAAAAGCCAATTACCCAAAACAGAGATGAATCGATGGAAAAGGCTCTTGGGTGTCGGGAAAGGCAGCGGCTGGCCTTTCCCAGGGCCGCGCACGGCCCGGATCGATGCTGCTTTGCGGCTGGCATCCACTCTCCATATTTCTATTTGTTTCAATGATGGGTTGCCAAAGTGTCAAAGTCAAATCATTTGAATTTCTCGCTGAGTGAAAGATACTCAAGGTTCAAAATGACACCTTGACCCAGTTGGGTCATTTTGCAGCAATTATCACAAAATTCTACGGTGGAAGATTTTAAGAGTTCAGAGGAGGAGAAAAAAAATTGCTTGTCCTTTCTTCACCTTGCATACAAATGAAAAACAAATGTGATCTTCTTGCTCTTGACATAACCATGCTTTAAAGAGCTTCACAAACATCTATTTCCTCATTCGGGCTCACACCGAAGACATATTATCTCTTTTAAATATGCCTTCTCCTTGGCACTGTGCAGCCTATCCCCTATCTTTAACATTTTAAGAAGCCGCCAAGTGGTTATTTGCAAAGCTGACGTTAGGAGATGGATATAATCTATTTTAAACCTCAGCAAAATTGGCCAATTTCATAAGGTTTTAACATACGGCTGAATTAATCAAGTCACACAGATTATGAAATGTGAAACGCAGCCCCCCCAGCTCTCCACCCGCACGGGAGCGATTTGGAAAAAGCCCAACCATCTCACGGCACAGCAAGGAGAGATAAAAATAATAATAAAGGGAATGGTTTCCAACACACACCGGCTTCCCAAGCGGTGATGCTCTCCCTAAGCAGAGCGTCTCTGTCTTGCGAGACTTCCACCTCGACTCGCCTTTTCGGCATCTCCATGCTCCGCTCCATCGGTGGTGAAGCCCAGGGAAACCAGGAGCGATGCGTTCGGGCTCCGCACCCACCCAGGGCTGCCTCTTCTGCAGCGGGGCCGGATCCAGCCCTTCCTCCCCTCTTCCCGGATGCTTTGGCTACCTCCTGCCTTTCCCTGCTGCCCTCGGCACGGGTAACCCCCTCCCCGGGAAAGGAGCCCCCTCACCTCTTTACCCTTTCATGGGGAAATAAACCCAGGAAAAGGCATTTTCTCCAACATTAACATTCAGGCTCCTCTGTCTTACTTGATCTTGTTTGCGAGATCTTGCTATTCAGTCTCCTGGAGACTTTTGTTTACTGCCTTGTTTTTCTTTAGTCTTAAATGGCTGAAGTTTGATTTTTTTTAACCAAGAACGAGGCCAAAAATATCAATTCCCAGGCAAAACCGCCCGGAGCTCACTCTGGTTTCCATCTGTGGCTAAAGACAGGTCAGATGCGAAGGGTGGTGCCCTGTGCAGGGACAGGGGAGACGGCATTGCACGCCGAATGCTCCTTCAGTGCGGGTCACTTGGCCCGGGGGACATCAGCAGAGCAAAGTCACGTTGTGCTGGTGTTAGCAAGGGAGTTGCTCGCTGCATCTGGATTTTGGCATCTGTGCAAATTTCTTCAGCTGCCACCCTCCATCAGGCCCCGTGTACGGCCAGCGGCACACCGGCGATGGTCACCAGGAGTGCTCGGAAAGATAATTCTCCTTCTGCCTGCCACCCCGCAGCAGCTCTGGATGCTTTACTCCAGCCTGAGGTTTAGCTCAGGACAGGGGACCCGTGCCAGGCAGCCGAGCCCAGGGCTCTCGCTGGCAAAACCCCAGCAGTGCTGGCTCTGACCTGGGCATCCCACCTGCTCCCGGGAGCAGCAGCAGGTCCCAGCCCTGGCTTGTCCCCCAGGCACAGGGTGACTTTGATTTCCCGGTGCCGACCCGCCCGGGCTGCTGGCTCGCTGCCTGTCCTCCTGCCCTACCATCGGCAGCGGGTGAAAGCTTCCCAGCGTGTGCCCTGTCCCACAGGACCCGTACCAGCGCAGGCACAGCGTGGCGGGCAGCAGCAGCTCCTCAAACCCGGCAGCTGTTTTGTGAATTATTCAGCACGGCAGCGGCTGCCGCGAGCGGAGGAGGCGCGGGCAGGAGCGGGAGCACGGCCCCCAGACAGCACGGAGAGGGCTTGGACAATGGCCGCATCACCTACGGGAGCTGCTCGATGCATCGCCCGGGATGTGGGACCCGTGGGGCAACTCAGAACATAGGGTGGAGGTTTCCAGCGATGGCAGAAGGGCAGCCGGGTACGCACCAAGGAGGGTTCCCTCTCGTGCCCCACCATCCCTTGGGATCTTCTCCAACGCAGCGGGTTGTTTTTGAGGGCTCAGGCAGCAGCAGCATCACTCCCACAGACACCTTCTCTCAGCTGCCCGCCCTCAGAGGGGATTTCCATCGGTGGGGAACGCAGGGCGCACGAAGCTGAATTCAGCCCTCCCTCGCCCCCGGGACAGGCAGCATCTCCCAGGCGCCGGCTGCTGCGGGCAGCCAGGGAAGGCAGGACGCGGCTGGAATGCAAACACACCCGGGACGAGAAGACAAATGGCTTCGGGGGAAATAACGATGACCTCCCCAGCAGTGTCAGGAAACATTTGTCAAATGGCACAAGTCATTAGCTGTTTCGCCGCTCACCTATCGGGAGCGTCACATCGCTGGTGACGGCTGGTTAATGCAGACCTGACAGTGCTTTTGCTGCCGCAGCCGAGGTCAGCTCCCCGTTTCGGGTGGCAACAGCCGTGATTGCCCAGCGCAGGCTTGGCCGCCGGTCCGGGCGCCCCTGGCTCTGCCCCTGCCTTGCTGATGGGCACGGCAAACCGAGCTGTGCCAGGAAAGCCTGTCTGGCTGCTGGCATCCCTTTTGCAGTAACCACCAGGGCTCATTTTCCTCCAAAATCGGAAGATTTCAAAGCCTTTTGCTAAAGGTGGAAGACCACTGCAAGCCTATCGCAATGGGTGGGAAGCCAAAGACCTGAGCAGGTAAAGGACTTTCTTAAAATCCAGGAAAGGTTGATGCAAACTCCATCAAACCCTATGAGCCATCCTTTTGGACGGCTTTGGGAGCGTTGTGCTGAACTGTATCGGGCGTAAGCATCCTCTGGGAAAGCCACCCGTCGCCAGCCTTATGTTTGAAGGAAGGAAAGCAGATTTAGTTTGTGCGGTGGCTGAATTTTGCCTACCAGCAAACGCGCCCATCTGCCGAGCTGCGGCAGCGAGGAGCTGCCGGATGCCTCGCGGCGTGGGCACCACCAGGCCGGCCCACAGGGTTTGGTTTTATGTGGGTGAAGGTGTGCTCAGCAAAAATGAAAACCGAGGAGCCATCAGGTGAAAGCCACGTTTCTCCCTTCGTGAGCAGGGAGGTGGGATGGGGACAGATGGGAGCTAACACCAGGGCATGCACATGGGTTTGTACAGATGCTTCAATAAGAGCATATACTTCGGCACTTAATTTAATACGTTGCAAATAACATCCCACCATAACTCAACCATGGCAGCAGTTCATTTTCCAGTGCTGCCATGAGACCAGCAGCCCCCCGCACTCCCGAATTAGCAGCTCCGGCAGCGGGGAGACGGTCTGGTGGCGTGCGGAGCCTGCCCCACGCTGTGGCCAAGCGCTCCCACGAGAGGCTTTTGCTCCGCAATTGCCTTGGAATAAGGGGAAAGGAATTAAATTAAGTGCACGCACCACCTGGCAATGAAATGTTAGTGTCAAGGGTCCTTTAGGGGAAGTCAGTGAGGCCTCCTCTCCTCTCTCAGGAAAAATGGCACGGATACCTGGACCAGCCAAAAAGGGTAAAGCAAGAGATGAAGGAGGTTAATCCAAACGCAAGTGTGATCAAGAGATGCCGAGACACAAAATGAACGAGCAAACCCGGGCATTGGGCCACCCTGCCAAGGTAAGCTTTAAATTTAGCACGACCGCATTAAGATGCATTCAGGATAAGATGCATTTTCTGCATTACATCTGAAACGTGAAGGGGAGGTGGTACCCCCAAGAAGGGCAGCTGCGGCGGGGGGGGGGGACGACCAGAGGGGTTCGGCAGCATCAGGCCCCTGCTGAACCTCTTCCTCCAGCGGGAGACGGTGTCCGGCACCTCGGCAGCACATCGGATCCCCCGGATGCATTTGCAGCACGCGCATCCCTCCCCCAGCTCAGGCCCAAACTCACCCTCCTACATAAAACAGCAACGCGCAGCTGAAAACACAGCGCCGGGAGCCTCAGCCCTGCGATGTGGACGAGGCAGTGAAAATGAGCGAGAGGCCGATTCCATAAAAGCCGCCACCACCCCCTCAGCAAAGAGGCCATTTATCTGCGCTGCTACCCGCAGCACGGGAATAAAGAATTGCGATGAAGTGAAGACGGGATTTCTTTTAGTGGGTCCGGAGCCTCCTTCTGCAGTTAAGACATGAACTCAGCGTGCGTCAGCTGAGTCACCAAACTAACTTTTGCAGGTTTACTTTCCTGGAGGAACCTCTCCTGTGAAAGTGGCTTTAGGAGGAGAGTAGAAAGGGCTGCAAAGTGCTCAACTGAGCAAAGCCACACGGCGCTGCCGCCGCGGCAGGGCACTGCCGTCAGCCGCCGTGATGGAGCGCTGCTTTCACAGGGCAGCCCTCCTCCCAAACAACATTTTCTCCAGAATGGAGCTGCATGTTAAAAGTCACTATATAAAAAATATTTAGGCATTGCCTGATCATAACACGACTTCCCTTGAGTGCCAAGGAAATTCTCCGCCTGGCTTTCTTGCTCTTGAATCCACAGCAGAGCCCGACAGGTTCCTGCAAAGCCTCCCCCTGTCCCCCCAAACCCAGCCAGGGTCGCAGCACTCCCCCCCCGCCTAAAACGCTTGCATCGCTTTCAGCCGTGCCTGGTTTTCTTATCCTGGACTCCAATGGAGTGGGGTTTTTGGGGTGCCCAGCCCTTTGCTGGCACGCACAGGCAGTGATGCCCAGGGATGCCTTGGGTACCCGATGCCCGCCACAGGCACGGGTCACGGGCATCACAAGCACGGCGCACCAAAATCAGGAGCTAATGTTAAGGGTTAAATTCAAACCACAGGGAAACAGCACTAGCACAAGGCTGGAAACAGGAAAAGGCTGTCAGAGATGCGAGTGCTGGGACCGAGCCCCCCCCTGGGTGCTGTTTTGGCAGGGCAAGTGGGGGAAACAGGATGACCAGGAGACCCTGAGAGGATGGGAAGGGTCCTCCAGCCATCACTCCGCCAGACCACGGCAGGTTTTGATCCTCCCTGTCCCCGCAGGCAGGGACGGTGCCAGGGAAGCCCCACAAGAGCCTCTAAGCCGTGGTGCCGCCGTCGCGCGGTCTCCTTCCCCCTCCCCGGCGCGGGGCTGGCAGGGCACCAGGGAAATTAAGCAGGCGATTTCTAAAGCCGAGAGAAAAGCAGCCATCTGGGCCCTAACAGACAGGTCCTTTAATGAACAAAGGGAATTTTCTAGAGAAGCTGGAGAAACGCAACAGTCTGAAGAAAAGAAGCAGTAACCCCTCCGATCCATCCAGAGGCTGCCGTAAGAGAGCAGCTTTCAGGGAGCGCTGAATACCGGGGTAACGCCCCGTCCTGTCTAATTAAAGGATGAAGCAGGAGACGGTGGGAAGCAGGAAGGAGCCGGGTGGGCTGGAGGTGAAGTTCAAGGTTTTTTGTGCCACAAAGAGCCGGGGCAGCCGCCCACGACGGTGGGAGCAGCCCCCCCCCGGCAGCCCTCTCTGCCTGGGCACCCACTTCTGCACCTTTGGGGATGGGATTTACATCACTAGGAGACTTGATGTGCCCTCATCTTAACTCTGTTCCCCTGCAGAAAGCACGATTAGTACTCGTGTGATGGATGGAAAACCCAGGTGACTTTCCCAGGTCACAGCTCCAAAGTTCGGGGTACAGAGGTGGCACCCTCGCCCTCACCTTCCACATCCCCCACCAGCCACAGACACCTCCTCTCCCTTCTGCTCTTCCTCGTAGGAAAACCGTCATCGCTCACGATTCAGGGTTCGAGTACTTTCTTCCCCCCATGGTTTCGTGCTCTGACACATTTCCTAATCTTGTTTCGCACGCTCGCAGGCAGCACTCCCCCTTCGCCCGGGGCTGCCGAGCAGGTCTCTTCTGAAGCTCTTCCAGGTTATTGAACTACTATGTTAATGCAGCTTGTTTCCCATCAGTCGAGGGCAGAGTGCCGGGGACATCATTTATTTTCCATGTTTATTTATGTCAGGAGAGTCCTTAAAGGATTTGTTTGCAGCTGCTTCGGTCGCTGCTCTTGCCGAGGTTACCTCCCGCCCCGCCGCGTGCCAGCAACTCAGGCCCGGGGAGACTGGAGTCCACCAGCTTCCTTCAGCTGTTTTGATGCCGGGGAAACAAACTAATTTCCTTTATGCTTCTTAATGTGGAGCAGAATCGTCTTTCCTTTCTGGCTAATAGGCCCTTTTGCCCCTTGAAGGTAAGGCCCGCTGGGAACTAGCAGCGATCCCTCAGTCCAACGCGCCTATTTCTGCTCAGACCCCAAAGAAGGGCTGGTTTTGGTCACCTCCTTTTCAGATGGCTTGAGCACGTCCCATCTGGACTCTGATGATACAATCACAGCAGAAAGCAATGTCGCTCCCATGGCACGTGGGCCCCGCCAGGAACGAGCTCCTCCTCCAGGACGATGGGGATGGACACCTGTAGCCCTTGAAAAATTGAGGTATTTGGAGTATCACAACAGAGCAATTCCCTCCGCCTCTCTCATCCTTGTGAAGGAACCAACTGGGTGCATATTTTACTCTACCTGCTATCGTCTTTATTATTATTCTTTCTCCAGACTCAGTCATGGCTGCAGGCGGTCACTTTTTTTTTGCTATAAACAATATACGGCCAATTTGCAAACAGAAGTGGCCTCCTCTGCACCAGCCCCTGCTCAGAGCTCCACGCCAGCCCTGGTTCATCACCCACAGATGATGGCCAGACCCTGCGCCCTTCCCCAGGTGGTCCAAGCCGGCACATCTCCCCACTCCCAACTGCTACCCGGCAACTTGCAGCTCTTTGGAGCATCCCGAGGTGATGTGCTGGGAGCTGGATGCCCATTAGTTTTCTCTTTAGGGTTCAGGGCTACCCCAGTGGAGGAGACCGTGCCATATCGATTTCCTCCGTCGTCTTCACAACCGTCTGGGCAAAGAAACATTTGTTATTTAGTGACAGATCCCTGTGGAGGCCACTCAGGCATCCTACCCGCGGAGCTGGCAATTTTGCCAGAAACTCTGCTTTAAAGGGTTTTGCAATGTTAATTAAATTTCTGCAGTTGTATCTCTTGGCTCTGAATAATAGCCAAGCCTCTCCGAGCATGCGAGGAAGGGCTCAGCTCCTTGTCCCCGTTCAAAGCCGGCTCTGACCAAGTCTGGCTCCCAAGACTGAATTCCCTATACGCAACGTCTGAGATACAATATTGTCCCTCGCCAAAAGGAAATGAATTCAGGACTGTCAGGTTCAGACACGGTATGGGTCTAGATATCCTAGAGGCTGAGACATGATCCCAGAGCTACAAAAAAACCCCAGATGTCCTTGCCTGGAGAACCGATTGCTCTAAACAGACAAGCAAAAATGAGTATTTGTGATCGCACAGACAGGCACAATGCAGGAGGGACAGCGAGTCAGCCCAAGGACTACAGATTGATTCGACACAAAGCTCCCACAACTCCGGCTCCCTTTCGCCTCTGACGACGCACAGCCCGGCCTCGGGCGGACACCGATGACCTCCGCCAACATGGCTGGGCTTTTGTAGACATTGCTTTCCAGGAAAGCATGGAGTGACGAGGAGCTGCCAAGAGCCTGGGAAATGCAGGAGGAAACAACTTGGTTTTAATAGTTAAAGTTCTTTAGAAATTTAAAACAGAGGCTGTTTTTTGCAGGAAGAGGCTATTAATAAATGAGATAGGAGGGAAACGTGGAGAAGATAAGGAGAACTTTAACTCAGGGAAGCTGTGGGACTGGGGAGCAGCAGGGCTAGATCCACTGTCTGAGCTGTTCCCGCAGCAGAGGTGGGAGATGGGCACGTGGCTCACCAGGGTCCCGCAGGGCTGGGAAACCAAAACAGAGGATGGAAAAAAGACCGACAGTGCTGGGCTGCCATTTCCTACAAAGCATCGCGCGATTTCCGCCAGCTGTTACAAAGGGGCCTGGAAGCGAGGCGGTTGGTGGGGTCAGAAGATGCTGGGGACCAGCAGGTTTGCCCCAGGGCAGCTATTAATCATCACCCTTTGTGGCTGGAGCTGCCCGAGTGCGACAGAGGGGTGGTGCTGGGCTGCGAAGGTGAGAGCCAGCACATTGGCACTGCGGTCCTGTGGGCACGTTCACCTGCTGATGTTTTCAGGAGGTGGCCAAAGCGGCGTCGCACCTTCCCGAGGAGAGCGGCAGGGGTGCCGCAGACGGGCAACGGTGCGGTTATGGGAAATACCCGGTGAGCTCAGCACCACAGTTGTTCAGCCTGGAGAAGAGAAGGCTCCAGGGAGACCTTATTGCGGCCTTCCAGTAATTAAAGGGGGCCTACAGGAAAGATGAGGACAAACTTTTTAGCAGGGTCTGTTGTGATAGGACAAGGGGTAATGGTTTTAAACTGAAAAAGAGAAGATTTAGACTAGATACAAAGAAGAAATTTTTTACAGTGAGGGTGGTGAAACACTGGCGCAGGTTGCCCAGAGAGGTGGGAGATGCCCCATCCCTGGAAACATTCAAGGTCAGGGTGGACGGGGCTCTGAGCGACTTGATCTAGCTGAAGATGTCCCTGCTCAAACCATGACCCAAACCATGCTATGATTCTATGATTTCAAGAGGAAAGTCAAAGTTTGTGCAGCTGTCGATAAAGGTATTTGCTGGGAGGTAAAAGGCAATTCCTGCAGAATAAGAGCAAGGAGGCGCAGAAGGCACGTTGCAAACTTTATCCCCTTAAAGCGTAGACCACTGTCGCCACGCAGGGGTTTAGTGACCAAAGGGCTGCACCAAGGGGCAGGGTTTAACGCGGGGAGCCCCTGCCTCCCACGCTAAGTGAATTAATACGATTTCCCCCACCCTCTATCAATAACAGGAATAAAAAAGGCGCTCGGGCCGCAGCGTGGAGGGCAGCGCACGGTGCGGATGCAGGGGGGGAACCCAGCACCCCACCCTGCCCCCACGGGTGGGCTTCCACCCTCCCCACCCAGTGCAGCACCAACATATTTTCTCGGATATTTTCCCAGTTTCCACAAGAGGGCACCGGCACGACACCGACGGGGACGCCCGGGTGTCCCCGAGCAGCGCCCGGCCCCTTCCCACCGCCCACTCAGGGACAGAAGAGAGGTGGTCCGTGTCCATCTCCCAGCAGAGCTCCCTGCGCAGGCTGGGAGCGGGGACATCGCGGTTCTGGCTCACCGAAACATTTGCTATCCCAGAAAGAAATCCCTTTTAGCTCAAAAAGGCGATTTTCTGGACTAGCTCTGCTCAGAGGGGTGGCGGGGAGGGGAGCAGGCTCTCCCCGGTGGGTGCGGAGGGGCACCCACCGTCACCCATCTCATCTCCTCCGACCTCTGCGCCCCCAGGCGCAGCCCAGGCGGGGAGCAGGATCCCTCAGGAGCTCCTCCTCTGGAAAAAGGGCTTCGTCTATAGGGCGCTGCTGGGCTCCAGGCAAACCCTGAAAGGGTCTCCAGGGAAAGACCTAGCTGGAAAGAGGTAGACCAGGGAAAGTAAACCCCCCCCAGTACCACAAGTGTGGAGGAGAAGTGCTGGCCCAGCTCAGCAGGTGGGCTCTGCAGAGCCGACCCACGGGGCACACACCTACTCCAACCTGGGGGTCGGCCAGCAGACCTGCGAGCGTCCAGAAGGCAGAAGTCACTCCAGGGCATCGCCTGGGAGAGCTGCATCCCGCAGCCGCAGCCAGGGCAGGCCCAGGTCCCACAGGCGCCCAACACCTCTGGCTCCCAGCAGCGTCACGAGCGGCGACAGGGCTCAGCACCGCCAGGACCTCACCGAGGTGCGGCCTGACCGCACGCCAACTGCCACCACGCTGCAGCGTTCGCATGCGTACCGCAACTGAGCAAACACACCAAGCGCTGCTTCCTCCACCGCGCGACCCTCTGCACTGCCACGGTTTGATGGGGAACAAAGCAGCTCTTAAAAGCCAAAATACATAACGCTGCCGAGCGCTGACCCAGCAACTGCCTCTCATGTGGAGCCCCTTGAGCCGTACCCCAGGGAGCTGCCAGGATGGGCAAAGGAGAGGACCCCGCAAAAGCCACCCCACTCCAGGATGGACTGGGTACCCTTCACGAAGGGAAGCTTTTGACTGTTAGAGATCTGGTGCTCGGGGCTCAGGTTACTTTTCAGTGAGCGATAGGGTTGCTTGGCCAACTGCATCTCGTGCCTCGGAGCCTGGCACATCAGGCACTTGGTGCTCTGGGTTTCAGGCAGAGAAAGAGAATTTTAGTATCTTCTTAGGTGAGTTTTTTAACCCAGGTGAGCTTGTAGAAGACTCCTCAAATCACTGTTGCCCCATTCCCTGCCCGTATGGGACCCTGGAGCGCGACAGCTGATTTCCTCTAGATTATCTTGATCTTGCCGGGCACTGAGTGAGTGCATACCAAAGCACGAGGTGTATTAGAAATGCCAAAACAGCAACAGATTGTCTGACGGAGCTGTCATTCTGTCATGAAATATGACATGCGTCCAGTCCGGGAGGAAGAACTGGATTGCCGTACACTTTAGTGCCGGCCGCGGCCATGCAAAATTACTCCTCGTTTCGGAGTCTCATTGATCAGACCTGGAGGATACATTTCTGCAGCATAAACAAAATGTGGCAAAAGTCCCAAACCTCTCTTTAGCTGTGCCTTTTATATAAAACACGTTGCCATTACACAAGTGCGTCTATAAGGGATTTCCCTTTGTGAACCCAATTTCCTCTCGCTTTTGAACAAAAATGCATCTCTGACATGAAGGATGCAAAGGTAGAGACAGCATGGCTTGGTACAGAGCAACAGGGAATTTGCCGAGCAGCAACGAAATGGAGAACAAACAAGAAAAATAAAAGCCAATTTAATGCAGAGAATTTATCAAAGGAGCAAAGATGCTTCTCGAGCAGCATCACTGACTGCCCTTCTGTCAGCGGACGTGCCGGAGGGACACTGTGAGCACAAAGAAGGAATAGCAACAACAAAGTAAACACAAGTAACAAGGTGGGAACAAGCCTACGGGCTGGTGGGAGCTCCCCGTGCTCCCCAACACGTGCCTTGTCAAAGGCGCAGCCTCGGCCAAGCACCAGCTAGGACATAACTAATGTTGAGTGGATGCAATATCTCCAGAGGAGATCCCACATGGTGGTCTCAAGAAAAACAGGAGAGACTGCGCTGTTTCTCTCTTGCTCAGAGATAAATGAGACCTGACGCCCTTTCCCAAAGGCTGAATACATCAACGCCAGACCTTACAGGTAGTTAGATCTGCAGCCATAGTGGGATCGTCTCTAGCAGTCATGGTATCTTTTTGGTCCTCGTGCCTTCCTTGGGATCCTATAACCAAACTTTACAGGAGGACAAAAGCAACAGTTTCTTGTGTTATACCCTTCAGCCAAGCAGACCTCCAACTTTTTGATATCCAGGGTGGCTGTGGAGGAACCCAGCAGTGCCGCCCGGCAGCTCAGGGCACCAGGAGTCACAGCTCTGACTTTGAGGGAATCATGAAAATCCATCTCCTGAGACGTACTTCAGCCACAATGTGAGCAGTAGTGTTTCTGCACGTGACAATATCTCACTGAGAAAAGCAAATCTTCATGAAGGGGTGACTGATACGTAGCCAGTCAAAGCCCGAGAAGAAGCGGTATAGCCTATAACTCGCAGTATTTTGGAAAGTCTGCAGCTGCCAATCAAGTGCACGCTTCCTCAGATGAGTGTTTCCAGGCTTTCCTCTCAAAAGGGATCTTTCTTCACACACTGGTCTTTTCTATCTATTTGTCCCGTTCCGGTCCTCTCCGGGGGTCAGCAGTGCCAACACTGCTCTCGGATCTGCTTCCTCAACCTCAAAAAAAGCCTTGGACAGTGAGATCTCCAAAGTCTGGCAACAGCCCATGAAGTTTCCTTTTGATCTCTTGGTAACCAGCCATCTCCAGCAAGGGGCATTGGGTGGGAAGTGGAAAAATCGCGAGAGCTGGGTAGTTTGGGACGGAGGCCCTGTGGAAGCTGTAGGGGATTAAACGGTGTAGGAGGGGCAACCTCCACAAATGAAGACAGACCTGTGGATGAAGCAGTCCAGAGCTCTTATCTCCCACTTGTATTTTGGATGAGGGAGTCTTTTGTCCCACATCCATAAAGAAGGACGTGCGTAGCAGGCCGTGTAGGACGCTCTCGAATTGCAGAGCAAACCCCAGACGTAACGGCAGCGCCTGGGCTGTCGGGTGATCTTCAGCAGCCGGGAGCCGAACCACAGGAGGTGTCAGTTGGGGTTTGTTAAATGACAAGATGATATAATCCAAACATGTCCATCACCTTCAAACAAGGACCCTGTGACACAGGTAAAATTGCTTTTGTTGACCCAAAAGATCAATATTGTCAGGATGAAATAATATGTCAGCCGGTGTGAAGAACTCCGCCTGACCACTGAGAGGCAACAGGCAGAAACTCCCTCTTGAAAAAATAACATAAAAGAAATCCTGAATATACTGCCGCTTTCCAAATCACCATACTCGGACCTTTCTCACCAGGAGCTGTAGATCATCTCCAGATTTCTTGGAAGAACCATTTTCTGTGCACGTGGCTTATTCTAATGCAGGAAATTCCTCAGATTTAATTGGGTTCTTTTCTATTGAATCATCATGGCTAATCAAGCTGCCAGAGTCCCATCCGAAGACCACGCTCCTCAGTGAACACCAGCATTTACTCCACGTCAGTCACGGCAGGACTTTCCTCTGAACAAACCTGTTGTCAAAGGCAGTTTCTCATTAGGCTTACCTAAAACTCTCCGGTCCTTCAGCAGCTTCTTCCCCTCGCCCCCGCACGTCTGCTTTGTTTTGCGCTGGATTTAACTTTGCATGTGTGGTTTGGTGTGGGTTTTTTTAATATAACATCAAATCTCTTAATTCTCTGACCCAGAAATCAGAGACAATCCTCATAAAAATCTGGGACAAAGAAGACACACGCAGCTATACCCGCGCAGTTCCGAAACTCCCAAATGTACCCATTTAAAGTGATTTTGATTAAAGAAAGCATTCTGAGAACTGTTGCTGTCAGATCTTGGGTTATTTTGAAAGCAGATCCTTGGCTTTCAAGTGCAGCTCTACTCTGAACAAGACACTTTAAAGAGTGGCGGTGCGGTGGCCCAGGTTTGCCATCAGCGGGAGGTTCGCACCCGAGATGCGAGGGCTTTTCCCTCCCGCGTTGTCACCTCCGCGAGGCCAGCTAGGACCCGAGACCCGCGCTGGCTACACGCCTGCTCCCACAGCATCCAGAAATAAAGGTTCCCTCAGCAGCAGCGTGACCTTTCCCGGAGCCGCACAGCCCGTTCCTGCAGCACTTTTGCCAATGAGTAAATAATGAGAAATTAGTGCGTGGCCCCGGCGATGAGTCAGAGCGAGCCGCCGCTGGCACTAATGAACCCGCGGGGACAAAGCAGGGTGTCGGAGACACCCAAGCCCTCAGTTTTCGTGACAACATCACCCGTGTCACCCCCGCGTCCTCAGCGGGGATGACACACAGTCGTGCCGGTCAGTCACACCCTGACACCAACCCGGGAGAGCCCCGTGCGATGCCGGGCAGGGGAAGGGAAGGCGCTGCATTTCGCATCGCCTCTTTGCAAGTTTAATTTAATGAGGGAGAATAAAGGAAGCACCGCAGGCTGAGTCAGGCAGGCGCACGCGGGCGCCCGTGCGAGAGCCCCAGGAGTTTTTCGGGTCAATAGGAGGGTGCGGAGGTACAGCTCCACCGCATGTGGCCACCAGGGATGGTGGGGTCTGGCTGGGGGGGGTTCCTGCCAGCCAGGAGCTTCTTCTACACCCTCAACGCTTCACTACGGCACCCAAGGATGAAGAACGAGGCCAAGGTGGGATCCCACCCGGAGGGACGGAGCGTGGGGAAGCCCCCAGTGACAGCAGGGTTTGTTTCACCCACCTGCTCCGAACCCTTCCTGAAGGCAGAGTCTCATTAAAGCGGGTAATTTAGCTTAACTACCCTGGGTAACTCACACGGCTGGGCCCACAATAGCGGCCAAGCCCGGGAGGAAATTGCATTACTGTATCTGGAGGTCTGGGGTGCTCAAATCTGAAAGGGAAATAGCGGTTCAAACCAGCCAGGGCTTTAATACCAGATTAAATGCTTTCACAGGAGCCTGTCTGCTTGAAAGCTTCCAGCCAGCCTTTTGTCAAGCCAATTTAGTTTCCATTGTACTTTGGCTTCAAGAGGTACCTTAAAATGTAACCAGCAGTACCTTTTTTTTTTTTTTTTTTTTTTTTTAAACCTGGTAGCTTAACTTTCTTGGAGGGAATTCACAGACCTGAGATAGCCACTGCTCTGACCGGGAACGGAATGAAGTACTTTAATGGCAGAGGAGCCAGAAAAGCTCCTCTCTCCGACACCGTTGGCCTGAATGCATTACTGTTTCAGGAATCTATTGAGCATTTTGGCCTGAGACTCACCATTTTAGAAGGCTGAATGAAGCTCCAACTGGGATTATCAATTTTTAATTTCCCCATTAGCAGAAACAGAAGGTTACAAGTCTGGTAGTTTCTCCTGCTGGAGGGAACAGCCTATTTCCATACAAGGATTTTCCTTGAAGAGGGCTAATTATCCCAAGCCTTGAACCGGGAGGTAACCTGTGTCTCGGGGTCATTGTGCCTGGCCCCAGGTGCTTCAGCGCAGCAATTTAGGAGAGTTCCTGGCTGATCCCGGGGCAGGCAGGACGGCGACTGGACCGGCACGGGCATCCACACGTGGCAGGGAGAGCAGCGGGACGCCCCCACCCTCCTGCAGGCAGGGAGAGCACCCCCGGCCCGGCAAGGAGGAGCCCGTTCCCCAGGCGCGGGCCGGCTTCTGCTGTGAAGCTCAGCACCTGTGAGACGCGGGGCACAGATTTGTAGGAATCCCACCCCTCCGCTCCCTGGTGTGGGGACACAGAGGAACCTCTGTCTGTCCGTCCCCCCCCCCCAGCCCACCCCACGGCGTTGCAGGGCTCTGTGCCACCCGGGCTCTCCCCACAAGCGCATCCTTGTCATTCAAATGAGAAGCTGCCACAAAGGCGAGGGCCCTGCCCTGAACAAAGAGCCGCTTGGGACGGCGGCGGAGGGGGAAGAGGGTCCGTGGTCTCCATGAATGCAAATGCCTCCATCTCCTGGGAGCAACTTCTCTGGGAACAACACAGAGGGGCTTTGTGAGCAGGAGACCGAGGGAGGCCTCGCTCATACGCAAGCCCCCAGGAATGCCCAGCAAGCCCCAGCTGGAGAAACGCCTGGGGGGCGCACACAGACCTTCCCCGTCACCCCTGACCACGCAGTCAAGAAAAAGCAGCTCACACTACTCTTTTTTGCACCCGCGCTCTTGCAACCCAACTAAAACTTTCCTGGCACTCCTGCGTCCCTTGGCCACCGATGCCAGAGCCCATGTCCACAAGGGATGATCTCAGTGATGCCACCACCACCACCCCACAGCCAACTTCCATCCTGCAACCCCACCGCCAGGACAAAGCGCATCTCTTGGGGCCACGCTTGCTCAGTGTCCTGCTTTGAGCGACACAGGATTAATTTCTTTTTCAGTAATTTTACTTTTCAGTAAGGTCTCTTCTAATGCCGGGGAAAAGCGCATTTTCAGTAGACTCTAGTGTCTGAATTTGTGAAAATATTTACTTTACAGGCAGCTATGGTGTGTCGGTCTCAAGGTCTCAGTGTTTTCAAGCTCGCCAGGTGCGAGGATGAGGAGGAGCGAGACCTGGGCAACTTGACCCACGCTGGCCAACAGGACTATTTCATACCATGATCGGCACAGTCAATATGAATTAGAAAGTTTGCTGCAGAGTTCTCTCTCTTCTATGATGGCTGTGATCCTGAGAACTTCTTACCCCCGTGCCGCAGCCCTCAGCCCTTCCCTTCCTCCTGAAGCCGCAGCGCTCGCAGTGTCCCACACTTGCTGTCCCCTGCCGGAAGCGCACGGCTTCCTACGGATAGAACGGGCTGAGTATAACCCTCGTATATTCTATACTGCTATCAGGATCAATATTGGTTCTTTAGTATTATTAATGTTAATTATTTAGTATTATTCTATTAAATCTGTTTATATTTCAACCCTCGGGTTTCCTTGTGTTTTCCCCCGACTCCCTTCCCGGGTGGGGAGGGTTTATTGGGTAACAGAATAATTGTCTAAACGACAATAAATTGTTGTGGGTTCTTCAAACCATAACACTTGGCTTTTGCCCGGCGCCCAGTGTCCCACCACACCGCCGCCGTGCCCGCAGCCCCGCGGGCAGGACCTGCCAGTTTACCAGCCAGCTCCTTCACAAACCAGCAGGTCTCCAGGTCAACACCTTCGGTGCACAGACTCCACCGCGCCAGCTCTTCTGAAAAATAAAACTTGAAGGTAGACCTCCCTTCGGACCTGGTTCAAAGCCCAGCGAAGCGAGAGCTCTTATTACTCGGGTTACTACGAACGTATATAAAGTTTTTGCTGCTCGCGCCCCTGAGAGGCTTAAGCCCAACAGCCATAAAAAGATGCGATTAGCGAACGCTGGGCACTGCGGTGAGGAGGGGTTGGGGGGTTTACTGTAAAAGCAGCAGCGCGAACTGCAAAGTAGTAAATCTCAAAAGCAACGTACTAAAAATCAAGGCAAACACTCAAGCTCCATTCCATCTGCTATTTTATGCTCTCTTTGTTAGAGCAGCTAATGGAGAACAATAAAAACATTAATAATCAAGCTAGATTTATAAACTGGGCAGGATATTCCACTAGTAATGAAATCTGGAGAATCATTCAATATTATATTGCTTTGGGCAGCACTCTAACAAGAACTGCCTTTGAATTATAGCCCTCTTTCATTTTGCTGAACTTTAATTTGGCCCAGCGTCACTGTTTCATTTAAAACAAACCTATGGCAGGACCGGAGTGGAGGACGCGGCTCAGCGGCGCAGTCTTGCCCGGCACCGAAAGCCTCTCGGCTGCAAGGGGAGGGGGGGGATATTTGGGACCTAAAAGCTCTGTTGACATCGTGCTCTATTTACTGCAGAGAATTGCTGGATATAATTTTCAAAGGTTAGAGGAGCTTTCTATTGCCATGGTTTCGTGCTTCCTAGTTTTCAAATATTTGGTTGAAATGCATCACAGATCTTTAATTTCTTAGTTGCTTCATAAAGTGGATGTCAAATAATTCTTAAAGCTCTCGCTTCCCACACAGCGGTATTTTCCTGACAAACACCTCTGAAAATACCTGGCATTTTCTGCTCCCTGCTGCTCATTAGAGGGCATAAGCACAAACCCGCTTTACAATCAACCCCTTTGTAATCCCACCAGCGCCGTCTCCAGCCAAGGAGATGTATTTGCCCCGGCAAGAAATCACCGAGACACCCATCTGACATCATCTACTCTGTTCCCCCCCTTAGCCTAAATAGCCACTTAACGTCGGGCTCTGTAATCCCCTTCTCCTGCAGTTCACTTCTGCACAGGTATTGCCATCCCCGGCACCTTTTGCTTTGCGAGGCTGCCACAGCTCCTCAGCACCGCTTTGAGCTACCGCTCAAATCCAGTCCAGGACAAAAAAAAAAAAAAAAAAAAGACACCTTAATGCTTGAAAGCTGTCAGCGATAACTAATAAGCCCCCTCGAGTATTAACATTTAACCTGTAAAAGCTGAGTGCAGCATGTACGGTAGCAAGGGCAAAAGCAGGTCAAAGACGAAGTTTGAGTTAAATTGATTGGGGCAGAATACACCAATTCATGTGCTGTTTGCATGAAATATTAATTCCAGCTTTAACATTCGGCCATAGAGGAAAGCAAATGCACCGTAATGATGCAGATGCACCTTATTTTCCCCACATTTTCTATTCTGCTAGGAAGCGATGGGGAACGATATGCTTTGTCCTTCCCAGCAGGCGTTTGAGCAGGAGCCTGCGAGCCGGAGCACGCGCTTGGTGGCCGAGCCTCGGTGGCAGCGTCCTGGCACACTGCTCCGTGCGAGTCCCGCTTGTTAGATAACCCAGCCGCGCTGCAAATCCGCCCTCCCTCCTTCACAGCAGCGCACCGGCGGCGTTTTGAAATCCGCAGAATTTCAGGGAATTTCTCCAAACTGGCGGGTCCAGTCCCAGGACTGCTTGTCCGTTCCCAGCCACAGCCAGCTTTCCAACACCCAGGTTTGATGTAGTCGTGGGGTTTCCTCCTCTCTGCGCTACGGCTGGCATCCGCTACAAGAAACTTTTCCTCCTCCAGGAGAAAAGCCTCCATCTCTCCCCTCTCAGAGGAGATGGCGTGGAGCTGTATGGATCTGCTGGCACTGTGACCTGGCAGGGACACGACCTAAGCCCTCGCTGCCTGCTAAAACCTGTCATCTCCCTGCAAACCAAGCAGGCACCTGTGAGCGGAGACGCAGGACCACAAGGATGCCCACGCTGTGCAGACCACCGCAATGAAGACAACCCTCCACTCGCTGCTGGCACAGAGCAGCCCCCAATACATCCCAGAGCACGTCCCAGTCCCCAGAGATGGCTCCGACTCCAAACGTGCCATTTTACCCCCCTTGCTGGCAGGAGTTTGTGCGGCTCCAGCGCAGGCGGAGAGCCCTTGAGAGAGGCCAGCGCTTTCTCAGCGCCTGAGAAATCACCATCCATGTGTGAACGCCGGTGGGGCCATCACCCCGCGGATGCTGGGCTGGGGGAAAGTTGGGCCACCGCAACGGGGTGCAGGGGGAGACATCGTAGTGGTTGCGGGGGGGGGGCACCATGCGCTGGGTGCGTGCAATGGTTGCAAGGGGATGTACAGCGGGTGCAGGGGAGGGGGAGAACTGGCTTCAAAAGGGCTCTGTGCAGTGGGGATGGGGCAGGGGGGAAATGGACCCTCCAGTGGGCGGGCGGGGGGGGGCACCGCGTAGGGGGTGCTGGGGGGCCACCGGGTGTAAAGGGGCCCCGAGCAGCGGGTGCAAGCTGGAGGGCACCAGCTGCCAAGGAGGGCACCGAGCAACGGGGAGGAGGACACATTTCCCGCCGCCGGAGCTCGCCCTGAGCCTCGGGGCCGGCGATGCCCGGAGATGGGAAGAGGCAGGGGCCGGGTGGGTCGGGAGATGGGGGGGGGGGGGGGGGGAGATGGGGGGTCGCGGATAACTCACAACTCCTCGGGTGATGTCGTCCGCCGCGGGGGTGGGCGCCGCGGGCGCTTCTTGCCACGCCAGCCACAGGGCGACCACGAGGAGCATCTCCCGGCGGCGGGCGCGGTGCCGGGCGGCGGGGCTCAGCATCCCCCCGCGCCCCGCGCCTCCCGCCGCCCGCCCCGGCAGGGCCCGGCCCCGGCCCCGCGCTGGGCTCCGCCGGGCCGCCGGGCTCCGCGCCGCATCCGCGCTCCCGCCCCCGGGCTGCGGGCGCCGCCGGGGAGAGAGGCGGGAAGGGGCGGAGAGGGGGGGTCCGCTCCGCCGGGGGCTCCGCACCGCGGCCGCACTGCGCCGCCGGGGAGGCTCCGCTCCGCGCTGCTCCGCGGCCGCGCTGCTCCGCTCCGCTCCTCTCCTCTCCGCCGGCCGGGGCGGCTGCGGGGCGGTGGGTGCGCGGTCACATCACATCACATCGCTCCGCTCTCCGCACCCCGCGGAGCGAGAAAGTTGCTTCGGGCGCCGGCGCGGAGCAGAGCGCGGCTCGGTGGCGGCTGCTGCTGCTTCCCGGGGCCGCCGGAGCTCCGCCGCTCCTGCCATGCACCCCTCTGCGCCCGGCCGGCGGAGCGCCCCGGCCAGCGGCGGCGGCGGAGGAGGAGAGGAGGAGGAGGAGGAAGGGATGCTAATGATGGAGGCGGTGTCAGGGCTCCGGCGGGGAGGGGGCGGCACAGCGCGGTCTCGCCGCGGCGTTGCGCAGCGCCGAGCACCGGCACCGCTCCCCGCGGCTGGCGAGGGGCGGGGGGGACGGGGCTCGGTGCAGGTTGTGGTCCCTCTCAGCTTTGTACCTGCGCCTGGCCTCGGGTTTCCGACACGCTTCTTTCCAGGCATCAAAAGTACCGGCCCCATCCTTCGAGTTTTTTAAGCTGCTGTGGGAAAGCCTGGGGGGCGGTTGGTGCAGCTCCGAGTGATATCCAGGCTCAGCGAGACAAACGTCTGGCTTCTCCCCATAAACAGCATAATGGGATCCTGTGGCCTCTGCAGCGTGCCCTCCCATGAGAGCTGTGAATCTGCCACATGCTCTGGCAGGCCAGATGGCAGGGGACACCCTGACATCTCCAGTTCCTGCCAGTTCAGGATGAAAAGGTACTTCATACTTAGCATCTGCGTTCCCCGTTTCCTATTAGCACATTAATACACTCAACAGTTTTGGAAATTATCTTTAAAGTTGTTTTAAAACAGGAACAGTAAATGTACTTTTGGTTTTTTTTTTTTTTTAAGAGAAAGATAAATAAGAAATGGAAATAACAAAGAATTGGTAGAGATGAAAAATTGCTTCTAGATGCTGCTGGGGAAAAATTGTAATGGACATTGATATGACACCTTCTGCACAAATAGATTAATTCAGCAATGAACCGTAGCTGCTTCTGGAGATATTTAGTATCAAACAGGAGTAGAGCAAAGCAGTGGAGGAGGAGAGAAGAAATCTTTGTCCAGAAGAAACCGGTTAAAGAGAATTGCCAGGGACACCTCGCTTCCTGCGGGCGGGTTCATGCTACCCCGTGTCCCCGTGAGCTGGGCTGGAATTGCTGCTCCAGCACCAGAGAAATCAGAGGGAAAACCCCTGGATTACAGGGCTCAGAGACTCACTAAATAGAGCTCCCACTGTAGCTCAAGAGCTTTGCTCCTCACTAACGCAAAGTTCAACTTCTTAAAAAGCCCAGCCTGGTTCCACAGGTGCAGGGAGGGGGATTCTGTTGGGCAGGAGCTCCCTGCGCCCAGGTGCTGAGCGATGGGGCTGGCAGCTCCCACTCACCATTTCATTTCACTTTCGGAATATGCCCACAGCTGCTTTACCACAGAGCCCCTGTCTCCTGGGGGGGTGGTTCCCCCTCCCTGTACATCCCTCTCCCCTTTGCAGGATTCACTCCTCCTCCGTGCGTCTGCCACTGCCCCCATCTCGTCCTGTCCATCCCGCAGCTGCCTCTGCTCTCGAGGGAGGTCTCCTTCCCACCTCCGATAACTGCCACACCAGCCCCGATGAGATGAGGATTATTATTTGCTCTGTTCCAGAATCCACCGCTCCGAGCAGAAAGCAGCAGCCGCCCAACGCCCCTCGACCTTTCCCGGGTGTTCCAGCAAAGGAGCGTTATCCCATGCAGTCAGGCCAGCCTGACATTGCTTAGCAACATCACACGTAGTAATTTCCTGCTAAGCAGCTCCAGAATCTCTTCTTATTAGGGGTCATTTCTCTTGGCAGTTGACATGACTGTGGGCAGATCAAAGCGATCCTCGGGAGGAAGGCAGAGGCAGCACAGCCGCACAGGGCTGGGAGGAGTGTGCAGCAGTGACTCAAAATGCCAGAGTTTTGGACAAGCCCACAGCCCTCGGAGCGTGCAGCTTGTGCGGTGAGGGACTCCCCATGGCAGAAACTGCCAGCACAAGTTCGCTGACCTCAGTGAAGGCCACAAACTGGGTTTGGTGTTATGACTGACAAATACTCCAGCGCTTGGGAGTAGTTTCAAGGGGGTTTGGGCTCTCTTACAACTGCTCAGCACAAACTCTGTCCCTCCACGGTGCACGGTGTGCGTGCTAGCCTGGTCCCCATGCTGGGCAGCCTGCAGCTCTAGGGCTCGAGCTTATGCCATAGCCATGGGGCCACCTCTCCTGCCCTGGCTGCATCATCCCGCAGCGGCAAGGCTACCTCAGCTACCTGCCTCGTGTTTCTGGAAGATGCTGCACACTCCAGCCCAACCTTTAATCCCATTTTGCAGATGAGGGCAACGAAGGAGAAGGGTTCATCGGGGGCGGCCTGTGAGCTGTTGGACCAAAGATAAAGGCTCAGCCCACTCCAGCTGGAAGAGTTTGCTCTTAACTTCAAGGGGTCAAGATTTGAGGGCACATCCTACCATTTTATTTTCACCTCCCAGGTTATGCTTTCTCACAGCAGCACGTCAGGGACAAAATCTTCACGGTTTCCATCAGACCGGGTGTCCTAAGCAGATTGACAGCAGGGCAAATGGGAGATACTGCTCCATGTCAAATATAGTTTAATCCTTTTCCAATCCTTTAATTCTTTCCTGTGGCACTAAATGTAAGAGTGTACCCGTTTCTACCAAATCTAGAATATATTACTATTTGCTTATTGCAAGAGAATACTTTTTCCACAGTTGTTTCTCATGTACACATACTACATACAGGCCCGGGCTGTGATCGCAGAATTTTGGGTGTCTGCAGAATGTTTTGCAGCAGCAGACTTAGCCCAAGCTGCCAACTCCATCCTCCCACTGAGGAGCGCTGTACAGAAGCCCGGCTTCCCACCAGCTCTCCTTTGCACAGCCTCCTGCCTCCAGCACTCCAGGAATGAGTGTCGCCTTCACTGGGGCGGAGCAGCTTTTGGTGGAGCAGACAGTCAGACGGCCCCAAGCGATATGAAAACATAAAACTAAAAATAAAATTAATGCCTTGTATCCATTCCTGGTAAGAACCCTTGTTGGGGAGGACTGTAACGTTAGGGTAGCCGAGAGCCAGGAGTCACAGGCAGCGTTGCCCGGTTTCAAATTTTGAATCTCCTTTAGCACCAGTTGCTCCACGGCAGATGGGAACAGGACCCCAGGAGAGGGGATTTTAACGGTTAGGGAGGGCTGGATGGACTCCCTGCTTTCCTGGATGTGGGGCTGCTAACCTGCACAGGGGAATTTTGAATTCCTGGGTGGTCAGGACAGTTTTGTCTGCACCTTCGAATGCCCACGTGCTGCCCTGGCCCCTCTCCGTGCGGCAAAAGGAGAGGTGTGAGGAGAGCACCCGTTGCTCTCCCCTGCGGACACAGCGCCCTGAGCACTCAGCTTCAGGGGCAAAGTTTTAGCTAGCGGCAGCCAGGCGGGACGGGCGCATCCTCGGTCCTGCTCAGTGAAGCGCTTCAGCTCATGGCTCAGCATCCCATCGGGTCCAGGGCTCTGATCCGTGCCCCTTCCTCTGACTGGGGCTGGAGCAGAGCCACACCTGGGGCAAGAGTTGAACAGTTTTGCAGATCCGGCTGAGATTTTCAAAGAAAACAAACAAACAAACAACCCCACAAAAACTTCAGAGTTTATAGGCGGCCAAAACCCCCTGAATTTTCCAGCCTCTGACTTCTGTGGTTGCCGATACCTGTGCTGTTTCACCATCTGCCCAGGAGTCAGTTATTAGCATCTGTGTTGTGACAGCACCCCAGAGCCAGTCTCACACCGTAAGAACCTGCAATGTCAATAATTACTTAAGCCGGACGAGCAGATGCCTTGTCCATACCCTAAAGCTACTCAAAGTAATTCCCAACATATTTAGAAACATTTCTAGCAAGGACTTATAAAAGACAAGATGGCAGGTTTCTACTTGTTGATCAAAAGCTATGTCACAAATTACACCACCAAAAAAAGTCCACGACCACGTCACGTACAAACAGCAGGGAGCGATTCCTTAATAGTTTAATTTTGTTGCGTGAGACTTCCTCCTCCAACAAACCACTGCTTGACCATCAAGGCCCAAAGAACTCTCAGAGAAGATCTAAACCCTCAGACTGTTGTGGGTTATATATTCAACTTTAAGCGTACGAGTAATCACGCTGACATCACTCTAACCAAATGAGTGTAATAAAAGCACATCTCTCCCTGGGAAGGTGGAAGCTGTCCACGATGTAACGGGGCAGATCGTATGGATGCCATCAGCTCCCGACGGCTACAGCGAGCAGAGTTAGGCTATATGAAGAACCTAGATAGAACAAACTCAACTGTGAATATTTCTTCTCTCTTTCCTTTTCAGTCAATAAAAAACCCAACACCTCGCTGGCACGGCTCTAACCCCGTGCTCGCATTGTGAGAACAATCCAGGGGTAGATAGATTTTTCATGCCGTTCATTAGACAGGTGAGTTGCTGAATAGAATTTATTTAAGGAAGGAAGGGCGTGAGGATTTTAATTCTGTTAAGTGTAGCTTCCGAAATGCATTCTTTATGCTTCGTTTGTTGCAAATGAATGACTCAGTTAAAACAACATTTCAACACATTTTAGCCAAAATATTTGCTTTGCACAACCACAAAATACAGATAACTGCAGTCATCCGTAAGTAACAACAAGCAAACTGACAGAGCAGCAGATAGCTGTTTATTGCGATACCTATAGCCTTTTTTAGCACAAAACTTTTATGCAAAACAAGAAATGCTAGCAAAGCTGATTTGCAAGTTTGCATTTCCCTCATCTGCCCGATATTGGCAGTTGTTGGAAAAAAACCGTAAACACGTACGCTGCATTTGTTTTCTTTCCGCATGCATTCCAACCAAAATGCACGTACTTAAAATATTTTCACCTTTGTGCACCAAGATGGTGAGTATGAATTTAAAATGTCATTATCTTCTAACTTATATGCTACGCGCAAGATTTTTCCTCTCGGTGTCTTTAGTATAATTAGCATGTATGACAACATTCAGACGATTTAATTTCCCAATTACACAGCTATACTGAAAATATCCTTTGCATTAAATATGCAGCAATTCTTATCAGTAGATACTCCACAGCTTCTTCTGCCCTGTTATATCACTGCAGATGCTCATGTTTTTGGCAAGTTGAGAAATGATAATTTTCTGCCCTATCAACCAGGGAGGCGGCAGTCGCAGCGCCGCAGCGCAGCGGGGGCCGGGGCTGACGCCGTGCCCCCTCTCTGGGAGCAGCCGCTCCGACGGCACAGGCGGCGTTCCCAAGGGGCAGCCACCTAGCACGAGCTCCTTGCTGAGCCCAAGTGGTGAATCAGTTTATGCTGTGAAGTGTGAGAACGAGGACATTTGTGATATTACCCTGCTGTTCTCCTAGAAGCTTTGGTAGCCATGGGAAAATCAGTTACTGGAATCTAATTTGCTTGCTTGCAATTAGTAACACCCAGAAGCTACTTATTTGCTTGCCTACTTTTAGAACTGATGGGTGACCAGTGATAACAAAATAAAATCAATTCTTTTTCCCAGACCAGTAGTAGACATATAGTGGCATATATGTTAAGCGCTACTGATGGGAAATCTGGAAGTTTTTCTTTTCCATGAGTAAAACCGAAGCAGAACAGCGCATTCACAGACGGCTGGAGAGTACACGGCTTTTTTTGCTTTCTTGTTCTTCAACCGAAAAACCAACTTACTGACATTTCTTCGATAGCCTACATGAAAGGAGGGAAGCCAAAGTTAGGAGTGGGGAAACCAGCATTTTCCTGCAGGCCAGGGCTCCAGAGCGGTGGGATGCTGCGGAGATGCTTGCAGTGCTTTTGGCCACAGGAGTCTTGTTCTCCGCATAATCACACACTGGCGCAAAAGATCCCCAGCATCTCACGGACGTCCGTCTGCCGGCTCCAGCTCAACAGCCCAAGACGGCACTAACCATCTCCCCTGGGAGCTCATCCCTCTTAAGCTCACTAACAACACAGCTTAGAGCTCTCTAACCCACCCTAAGGTCTAAATCGTACAGATTTCTCCCACATAACACCTGAAATCTGCAGCCTTCCCTGGCTCCCCACGCAGCTGCAGCTCTCCCCAGCTCGCTTCTCCTCTGCTGCAAAGCCCTTTTATCTCCCCCTGCCAATCACGCTCCTACAGGTACCTGTATCAAATGCTCTTTCAGAGGTCTTCTTCCAAGCCTATCGCTTTGACCATCTCTCTGTGCGCCTCTCTGAGCGGCTCTCTGCCAAATTCTCTATACCAGATCAAACATAAACTGCTTGTCTTTATTTCAAAGGCGTTCGGAGGCAACCCTGCTTTGTCTTTTATTACTCATTTAGCACCAAGAAATCAGTTCCCTCCTCTAGCTGGCCATGAAACCAGCCTCTCTCCCTTCGCTAGGCTCTCAAATTCACACTTTCTTCCATACTGCCCCTTCTGTATGGTTTTTTTTTTCCTTCGAAGCAAACCTAAGTGAGCCGTGCTATCCTCCCTTTGCCTATGACTATACCCTATAAGATCAAGACACCCCCACTCCCCCCCCTCCCCCCAGTGTATTTTTTCCAACACAACTCTGCTCCAAAAAGTTGAGCAATATTATTTTGTAGTTTCCTTCACCTCCCTCACTTGCAGTCATGCCTCGTTTTGTGTCTTCTCCTGGGTAAGACAGCTCCTTTTTCCAAGCTGGTGAGGCACCTAACGTGAGGTCATCTCAATCTACCAAGGAGTGCCAAGGAGTCCCTTGGCACTACAATAGCATCAGTGATGGCTACAACATCTAATTACTCAGCTCACAGCCACATTGCCACCAAGCAGACGCAAGCGCACACCATATCGCACAACACCGGCCACTTCTGCCTCCCCGCTGCATCGTCCACTTCTCACAGAACAGTGTTTAAGGCATTAACACCCATGAATTATAAAACCTTACAAGAGGCACATGTTCTCTAGGCTGAGCTTTGCTGCAGGCTTCCCCAGTACAGCAAAGCCTCAATCAAGATCTTGTAATAACGAGCCAGGCAGAAGGACAGGCCAGGCTGCCACGTTAAAGCAAACTCAAGTGTAATTGTCTCTTCACTAGCAGCATTCCCATCGCTTTTTAATAACATCAACATCCTTTCATGCACCGTCTTGTTTAAGCAATGAAAAGAAGTCTAGAGGTTAATTAACGAGAAGTAGAACATAGTCGCTTTACTCAAAAAAAAAAACAACCAACAAATAACAAAAAGAAAAAAAACCCCAACATTAAAAGCTACGAACTAGTATTTGATGGAGTTTTCCAGTGGAAAAATTACTAATTTTAACACTATTTAAAAACAACAGACTGTCCTTTGGCTTAGAAAAAATCATGAAACTTTTGACCTGCTTTTATAATGCTTTAATAAGCGTTTGTGCTTTCTGTCAGTTAGGAATATGGCGAGTTAGGCGGCACACATCAAAAGCCAGCAATCCCTTATGCGCACACGCACACCGCACCCTGCAGAGGCAGATAGGCACTTTAGTAATGGTAGAACATCTCATCAGTTAAATCTGGCCATATATCTTCTTTCAACATGGGACGTGTTGATTGGCAACCTTCCTAGGGACCTGGCTCAGACTTCTGGGGGATTTTGCTGGCAAGGTCAGGAAAGCTTCTAAAGCAACGCCTTCCATCAGGGAGTCACGGGCGAGCAGTTGCCCGACCTCAGCCACGTGCTGGGCTCAGACCCCCCGCCTGCACACGCTGCATCAGGTCTTGGGTCCTTCCTCTGCTCTCTATGCTGTCCCCTGTCTCTTCCTGGTTTACCCCAAAATTCTTCTTCTGCCCAACCCTTCTTACACCTCCTGCCAGTTCCTTCCCCTTCCCTCCTCTGAAGTGCCTAATAAATGGGGTGTGACTGCAGTGCTATTCCCTGCTCCCCACTGAGCTCGCTCTTCTCCTCTCTGCCTGGCTGCTTCTCTCGGAGGGCAGCGGTCATTTAAGGTGCTGAGTCTCCTGGGTTTGAACTCTGGATCAATCCTGGTGTCCTTCACCTTCTAGTTCCAGGAACCTCACTTCCAGAGAGTGATGTTCAACAGAGAGCAACAAAAACCATTCAGAAGTTTTATGGAAAAGGACCTAAGACTGACCATACCCAACTTTTCAAGGGAAATCATTACCAAAAAAGAAGAGGAAGGAAAGAAACAGTTCAGAGGGGTGGGACAAGCAGAAGGGAGATTAAAACAAAAGATGCAAGACATACGTTATGGAAAGCTGTGAGCGTAGTGAAGCATTTAACCCCATTGCCTGGGAAGGCTGTGGGATCCCCACCATCAGACCAAGAGGCTCTCAGGATCAGCTCTGGCGTGGCTGGCCACCTTGGTGCAGAAGGATGGAGAACAGTCTCCTGAGGGTCTTCCTAATCTTGTTTTATATTTTATTTCTTCTGCTCCTCATCTGACCTGGGTCTTCCTGCCTTTAAGAACTTCGTGAGGTTCAAGAGCTGAGGAAAATCAACCATTAGCCTGAGGCCATTGTTGCATTCATATAGATGTAGTCCCAGCTGCTTACCCTTCATAATGGGATTTAGGAGCCTGAATATTAAAATTCAACTTTTTCTTCATTAAGCAAAGAACCTTGAAGACGTGTTTGGGCCACGGTTGGATTCAAAGCCGAACACTTACCAAATTGCATGCCTAGAAGTTTTCCCTTGCCCGGTTGGTTATAAAGCCCAGCTGGCAAATATGGGACCTGTTTTGAAAGGTCAGCAAAACCCAAGGATATTGTGGAGCTGGCGTTGCAAGTACAGGGTTTTTTCTTGCTATAAACAATTCATCTCGGAAGTACACTGCCCACAAAGCCAACGGGGCCCTTAGCAGAGCTAAGCACAACCTGAGGAGAGCCGCCAGCGCTGCTCAGCTTCCCTATTAATGCCCTAACAGGAAAACCCTGTGTCTCTCAAGCAAAGCTATTCCAGCACATCAAATCCAGACAAATCAATACTTGCAAGGCTTCTTTCTCCACAGCCTCCTCTAGACCTTCTCGGCGAAACTACGACCAAGGAAAGTTGAAGCCACTTGATCAGTCCTCCCTGCTCGAAGCCTTCAGGGAGTGTCACTTAAATACGGCAAATGCTTACTGTGAAACCTGTTCCCAGTGGCAAAACTCTTTTCTTTGTGTGTGTTTTTGGGCTACTGTGTGTGGAAATGTTTCCACCGAGGCCAAATTAAGTGGCTTCTGTTGGAAGAGGAAGAGCTTCGCTACTGGAAACACAAGGCACCGACCCAGGAGGAACATTCTTCTCTTACTCTACTCTCCCCTGGACTGATGAAGGGTGAAGGACAAAAGCCCCATTCAGACTGGAAGGATTATGCCTCTGTATGTCAGAGACATGTGAAATAAACAGTAGTGCAATTTGTGGAGCAACTTTGGGAACTTAATTATTTCTCAGGATTCAACTTTAATGACTCCTTTCTACTCCCCAGATCCTAAGCAGTTAGCTCTGGCATGCTGTTGAAGCAGCAGCAGACACAACAGCATCAGACCTGAGAAAAAAAAAAAGGGAAAAAAAAAAGGAAAAAACCCCCAATGGTTTTCCTTTACCAGGAACAAACATATGCAGTAGCACAGTGCTTTGTGCTTTGGAAATAAATTGCTCATGAACCTTCTGGCTTGAAGCTACCAGTAAATCTTGCTGTTTGCAATGATGCCCAGGTATATATGGCAAAAAATTTCGCTGCTCTATTAAAGGTCTTACTGAAAAGTCTCCCTGCTTTACAGAAAAGCTCTTATTTACCCCTTGTGTCCTCAGAATAACAGATTACCACAGCTCCTGGCAATCACAGCACAGCTCAGCTCTATGTCCACACTGCAGACTAAAGTGCATTACATAGATTGCAAGCTGTTACATAAACCAAACTTTTATTACAGTGGTTATAGCGGCAAGATGTCCAAAGGGATGTTTTATATACAGCCTCTCTCTGTGCTTAATCAAAGCACAATCGAATGCCTTTTTTTTTTTAAGGTTCACTAGAGAAATATTTTATTGTTTTTAAATCATCCAATACTTTACCACTAATTCCCTACGTTATTAAAGCTTGAACGAGGAGACTAGGGTCTAGCTCTTGCAAATCCTCAGTCAATTGAGTTTGGGGTTTCTAAAGCCTCGGTGCTGAGTGATTCAGACCTGAGCTCATTGCATCTGAACCATCAGAAGACAGCTGTCAGTGGACAGGAGGCTCAATACCGTCCAGCTCCGCTCACTATTATCCCCATTTTGTCCTGAGAATGGGCAGCTATGTTGCTTGGGAGCAGGATGGAGAAGGTGGGCAAGCAGGTGATGCTTTGGCCTGGAGATGCCGTGTGGGACGGGGTGCGACCGGCAGCCCCCGGTCACCCCGGTCTGACAGCAGCAGCGGGTTTCTCAGGGGCTTCCTGCAGAAGACACAGGACAGAGCACGGGATGTTCACCTAACGTGGTAACGTGCCTGTGGAAAGGAACTGGGCTGCTACAACAAAGGTCTGGGGGTCCCAGATCCACCGACCGCCAAGAAATACCCTGGCCCTAGTCAGCACCAGTGGCTGACCGTGACCTGCTCAGCACCAGTGGCTGACTGTGCCCCGCTCAGCTGCGCCCCGTGTCGGGGAACAGTCAGGAGTGTGCATGGACACAGGGGGAGGGGGGGGGGACGTGCAGCAGGTGTGCTGCATCAGAGCGCCTTAAATACCCACCTCCTGCTTCGGAGCAACGCACGCGGTCCCGGACACCCCCCATCCCACCAGAGCCATCCCCCAGGAGCTCTCCCTCCCGGGGGACAGAAAGAACTTTCCCCTGCCCAGCATGAGCTGGCTGTCTCCTGACGGTGAAGCCGTACTAATTGCTGTCTGGTACAATTAGGCTTATTCCTACTTGTAATTTAATTTGCGCGAGAATGCTAGTTCAGCACAGGAGTTTGCGTGCATTTGTGGCTCCCTCAATTAGCGGCACTTTGTAGCCACTCAGACAACGGCCGCGCCGGGGCTTTGTCTCGTCCCTCCTGGAAGGATGCTCAGAGGGCAGCAGGCGCAGGGCTGGTGGGACCGGGACCGGGGCAGGGACATGCCCAGGTAACGGAGCAGGACGGGACACTGCGGATGAGCCAACCCTGCCGTCACCCTGCATGGCAGCAGAGGTCACCAGTCAGGAGTCCTCTTGGCTCTCTTGCACCAAGGGCAGCTGGAGTTAAGGGACAGGTAGAAATGGGTGGCGACAGAAACAGAAGAAAGGTAGAAGGAAGAAAGCAAAAAAAAAACAAAAGAGAAAAAATTGCTGCTGAAGGAAGCCTGGCCATATTCAACACAGCAGCGATCAGCCAAGGTTACCCCCAAGAGGCCCCTTCCCACGAGGTTTGCCGGCCCGTGGGACGCAGGTGTCTCCAAAAGGGCACCTGCTTCACCAAGACCGCCAGCCAAAAGTCTAGATAATGCTGTGTTTAACTTAGGGAAAGGAGGAGGGAGAAGAGGAAGGAAAAGACCTAAGAAACAGAAATCAGGGTAAGATTAATGCAAATGAGTATTCGCTAGCTCTTGTGATGTTGCACTTTATGTATTTCTTGTGGGATAGGGAACATCTTAGGTACCGTGGGAGGATAAGAATTCTTGACTTAATAAGCAGATCTTCCAACATCTATATTTCACACTCTTTGCTCTGCACATAGATACAAGACGTGGGAAAGCTATTGTATCCCTCTGACAAATTTTTCCTATTAAAAAAAAAAAAAAAGTATTTCCTTAGCCTTCAAACAAAATCAACCCCTATTTGGAAAATAAGAGGCCTGCAGAGGTCTGATTTGAAATTTATCACACCTCCTGCTCCAGAGACGTGCCTAAGGACAGATACTTCAGAACATATACAACAGTTTGCAAACTTAGCCAGGTCCTGCCTGTCTGTTTTTCTCTGGTATTTGCTTCAAGAGAAGAGCATCACAGGGGCAGCTGCAAAGACTTTAAGGGCAGAAAAGACCCCTTTGGTGCCAAGAGAGGCAAGAGTTGCTTAGAGGGAGAAAGGCACAGCATCGTATCAACAGGGAATTTGATGGATAAAGTGTTTTATTTGTAGAAACTAGCAAAGAACTCCAAAACAACCCCACTGTCCACAATAAACAGAGAAATTGCAATAATTTCTAATTGTGCAATAAGTTCTTAAGAATATTACGAAAATATTCTTAAATATTTTGCCAAAACAAAACACTTTTCCTTCATTCTGATGCTTAAAGGACAGTCACGAAGATTTAACAGTTAAAATAGAACAATTTCTTTCAAAAGGCTGTAGTAAAAGATATATAATTTTAGCAGCAATTGCCTGTGGGCAGTGGAAAGAGCTGCTGAATGTGCCATCAACAGACACTGAAGAGAGGTTAAAGAGGAGAGCTGGGAGAAGGCATTCACCTTCCCAAATAGGCCATAAACTCAAATGACTGACTGCAGCCAACTCGAAAGCAAGAATATTTCCAATGTGTATCAAAATAACAAGCAGGAGGCTTGCTGGAGCCCTGAGGGTGCTTTAGAGGAGCATCTGACGTGAAGTGCTGCTCTACACAGGGAGCAGTTATCACACAGAGCTCTGCTCGGCAGACTGGTTCCCAGCTGGGCAGTGGGTAGAACACTTGGGAAGAGCCCACACTGAGTAACCGTGAGCAGAGGCATCGTTGCACCCTGACATGCGAATCGTGCCGTTAGCCAACACATACCAAAGGGGTGAGCAGAAGGCAGATCGGGCAGTGTTGCAGAGGAAGGAGAAGGGACAGCCCGTCCCAGCGATGGAAGCGGGGCTGGGTTATAGGCGGTCACTCACAGGCGCTTGGAGTGGAGGCTTTGTGCCTTCCCAAATGCCACAGGGTTGAAATTCATCAGATGATACCCCTGACACCACCCCACAGCTCCTGTGCCTTGGGGACAGGTAACGGCTCCCTGCATGCCTCCGACCTGCTCGGAGGCAGCCTGGTTACTTGGTGTTAGTCCCAACTCCAAATCCCCATCGAGTGCAAGAAATTGTCTCTTCTCAAACCATCACACCAAGGGGAAAGGCGCACACAAGAGACCCAGCTGGGTGGGCTCCTTTGGCAGCAGCAGGCAGAAAACACGACCCTGTGGGTGCCCACCACCCTGCCGGAGAGGGGCTGCTGCTCTTCCCAGCCGCTTCCAGGCAGGAAGAGACATCGTGTGGACCAAAGCACAAGGTGATGAGAGCAGCTCTGGTGCTTCAGGTAACAGATTTATGCCACTGTCCTGGTTTCAGCTGGGATAGAGTTAACTTTCTTTCTACTGGCCGCTGTGTTTCAGATTTGATATGAAAGTAATGTCAATAATGCATGTTGTTTTAATTGTTGCTAGGTGATGTTTATAGTATTCAAGGACTATTTTCAGCTTCGCATAGAAGCTGAGAAGGATCATAGACAGAACAGGGGAATGGCCAATGGAACATTCCATACCATAGATGTCGTGCTGAGTATATAAATGGGGGTCGGCCAGGCGGTGGGAATCTGTGATCACTGCCTGGGTCGGGCTGGGCAACCAATTCACCGGGCAGTGAGAGTGACCCCTGTCTTGTATATTGTTTTAATGTCATTATTATTGTTATTTTCCTTTTCCCTTATTGTTCTATTAAACTGTCTTTATCTCAACCCATGAGATTTTTCAATCCTTTCCCCTCCTTTTCTCCCTCTTCTCCCTACCCTTCTGGGGTGGGAAGGGGGAGTGAGCAAGTGGTTGCGTGGTTCTAGATGCTGGCTGGTGTTAATCCACAACAGCCACAAAAAAGAAATCCAAGTAAAAAGACCAGCTGAGCAGATTTGCAGCATTTATAGATCATTGAGGAGTCAGGCAGATGCCCCCCCACCAGTTGTCCCCAAGCTTAGCCCAACCAAAACCAACATTTTGGTTGTGCCAGGCTGTGTCAGATGCTCAGCGGCTTCAGGAACTCTGGTCGCCCCCCCCGAGCTCTCTCAAATCCGGGTCACCTCCACCACTGGATACTCGGGCCCCGGGAAATCCGCGTGGGTGGGAAGGAAGGATGGAGGCAGGATCTGGAGGCGGCAGTGTCCCAGAGGATCAAGTGCCAGCAGGGGCAGAAGCTGCTGGAGAAGCAGGAGCAGTGGCAGGGGAGGCTGAGCACAGGAAGGCTTTCGCTCGTGGCCGTGGGCTATGCCCAAGGCGGGGGCTGTTCACGTGGGGGAGATGGGGCCAGAGGAAAACCGGAGCCTCCTCCCCAGCAGTGACCAGCCGGAGCAGGAGACACACCTCCAGCGCTTGTGCAAGCCATAAAAAGGAGGGACGCTCCAAAGTAGCTTGCCGCCGAGCCTGTTGCCAGCCTGGCGGTGTCTGAACTCAGCAAGTGATGCTCCAAGTCGGCTGCGTGCGCTTCGGGAGAGTCGGGAGCCACAGAGCAGCTCCTTGCTCGGGGATTTACAATGCCACAGATTTACAGCACCTTCCACTGCCTCACCCAGAAAGCTGCTTCGGGACGTGTCAGGGTCCCACCAGCCTCCTCATCCCCACCACGGCCAGAGCTGCCCAGCCAGGGGCATAGAGCATCCCCCGTCCCCGGGCTCTCAGCCCCGCCAAGGTCCTGCTACGCACCGATAGCTGCAGCGCTTCTTCACTGCTACTGTTGGTTTTTCCTCTGTTTTCACCCCCCACCAGGCTTTTCCTTTGCCTCGCAGCCCCCATCACCTTCACAGCCGCAGTCAAGGGGACAGAAAAATTTTGCCATCGTATAAGAGCTGGAAATTCTTTCAAAAGCAGCAGAGAGAACTCTTTTTATCGACACCGGTAACTGAGAGGAGGAAAACAGACCCACTGCTTTATAGAAGATTTATGTACATAAATTGCACACAAACATGGCAAAAGCCTCACTCAGCCCTTGTTTGGCTCCACATGGGGAATAGCCCAAAGAGCCTTCCCCGCTTGCCCCACAGCTTCCAGCCCGGCTCTCCCGGAGCCCGCAGCACTCAGCCCAGCCCCAGACCTCCCAGCAGCCTGCCAGAGCTTTGCCATCCTACGGCACTCACAGAAACAGCAATTACTCCAGGCTGGTAAATAAATGGGACACGGCACCAGCCGCTCTGGAGTGGTTTAAGGGAGGAAACGTGTTACAGAGCCCTGGGTGACCCCACGGCAGCGGGACCCCAGGCACCCAGCGGCAGAAGAAAAGCTGCCCTGATCGGATTTTTCTGGTTCATCAGAACTGAACAAGGAGGCGGTGGTGAAACCTGTGGGTTTCTACAACTTCTTTGCACCCAACTCACAGGCAGCCCCTTGCCTGGGCAGAGCCGTGGTCTCATCGCCCAGCCCAGGGCACACTTATGCCCTGGGCACAATCAAAACCCATCTTGTTTGAAGCACAAGGAGGGGGAAGAGACTCCACTACTCTGGAGCGCCCAAGGGAGGGAGCAGCAGTCGGGTCTCTCACCCCTACAGCAGCCACCGACCACAGCCCTGAAAGAACAGATTGGCGACAAATACAAGAAGCACATTACTGAAACCCAGCGTGGAGTTTACAGAAAAAAAAAACCAACAAACCTGATGTGCTAAAAAACCAGTTATTAAAGGTGTTCTCTTGTATGAAAGATGCTTGAAGAACCTCTTTTGCAAAAAATTTAAGACAACCATTGTTTTCTTTAAGGGAAGACACCACACTTCTAGAAAGACAAGAATTCCACCCTGAAAAAGCAGAACTACTGCACTTTCTGGTCCCTTACTGACTGACTGCCCTCCAGGTCGCTTCTCCCCTTTCCTATCTCAGTCTCACCCCTCCCCTCACACTTAATACACCTATAGAAATTATACAATACACATGTTGAGTTTTACCTGTGCCATTTCCCCTCCGGCACGCTCTCCCCCACCGCCAGGCCACGCTTGCTTCCATGCTTCCCCTCTCCTGCTGTGCAGGACCCAGCCAGCCCAGGGAGAGAGGGTGCAGGAGCATCGGCCGCCCTGCCTGCTGTGAGCCATTTACTGCCAAATCACAAGGGCTTTTCCCTCTGCCCCGGAGCAGCTGAGCCCCATCACTCTCCCTGAGCTGCCTCCCAGCCCCAGCCCCAGCCCCAGCCCCAGCCCCAGCCCCAGCCCCAGCCCCCTCCGTATGCATCAATCAGGCATGCCAGTCCTTACAAATCTGCATCCTTCAGCTATGCAAACCCACAGATGTGGCTTAAGAAAAATCTCACCGCAGGGCACAGGCCCTCACCTGCAGAGCGTCAGGAGACTGATGCTGTACTTAAACAAAACTGCTGAAGACTTTATATAGATGCAAAAGGGCATTGATTTCCTTTCTTCTGCTTTTTAACATGCTTTGAGGTGTTTCTTAAAAAAAAAAAGAAAAAGAAAAAAGTTTTTTAACTATTTGAAGTTTTCTACCAAAAATGTGTGGCTTTTTTGTCTAAAAATACGAGCAAGGCTCCTGCTGGCCTCATAATTAGTAGCTAACCTTGCACACATGGGGCTAAACCTGATCCTTCCTGGGACATGTCCTCCCTGCATGGAGATCAGGACTCTGCAGCGGATGGGAGGATCAAGGGTGGTTGCCGTGGTTTATGGGTGGAGAAATTCAGCCACAGCTCTGTGTTGGTGACCTGCTGGGACTGTGGCTGGAGAGCAAAATGCCAGCACACTGGTGGGCTTCCATAGGGAAGGTCCTGTTGGAGCTGGAGCCGGTGCTGCCCGGGAGCTCCAGCGCGCTCTGGGCAGCAGCAGCTCCGCCGGCGCAGGTGGGACAAGAGCAAGCAAACTCTGAGATGTTGGGCCCATTCATATTTCAATAAATTATTTTTTTCTGAAGAAATAAGAGGGTTGAGTCAAGCTTTACAGCTCTGCTTTAACAGTTTGGCTTTCCATACTGGGAGAGTAAAGAGACATCTCCGAAGCAGGGGCAGGCTGGAGGGGTCAGCAGCTGGGGCCAACAGTGATGAGGTCCCATCCGTCAGGTGCAGAGCAGCCAGTGGCAGAGGTGGCTGTGAAAAGAAGTTGGATAGCCCAAAGGCAAAGATGATTTCATCCACCACATCATGCCCGGCACCGCTGGAAGGCAGGAATTGCCCCCAGGGACAGCTCAGCCCTGGTTTTGCAGCCCGTGCAGGGCTGGGGCCGGCTCCTTCCCAGAGAAACGGCCCCCAGTCGAGAGTCCCGGCCTGGGGTGAACCTGCTGGGTCAGATCCTGGCACTGGCAGGTTCAGTTAAATCTTGTGTTTCGAGCTGAAATGCATAAGACGAGCTGAGGAAAATGAATCATGGGAGTAAACGATAAGGTGAGAAATCTGCTCAGTAAAACCAACTGCCCTGGGGCCTCCTGCACATGAAAGGACTGGAAACGGTGCTGTGGCGGTGGGGAAACAGTGGAGTTCTAGCAGAAATCCCAGAGAAACTTTGTTTAAACTTGGAGCACTAGAAAAAGCGATAGGAAAATTGGTACAGAAAGCTTTGTGCCCTGGGCCTGCTGCCACCCGTGTGCGTCCCCGTCCCCTCCCGGGGTCCCGCAGCTCCCACGGGGGTTACGTGCGTGCAAACGTGCACGGCCTGCGCCGGGACCAGGCTGCTGTCATCGCCTCAAAACTGCTCAGTTGCTGCCCAAACTCACAGGGAAGCTCCTGCCTCCCACCTGCACCGCGGTCGCGTTGTCGCTGCCCATCGCTGGTGTGACGTGTAGGTTAAACACACCCGTGGAAATCGCCCTTGAAGGGTGTGTGCCAGTTTTGGTGCAGTTCTGCTAGAAAAGACATGAATAACTATTCTTCCCATCGCTGTCCTCAGCATGCTCAGGCTGCTGGCAGGGCTGGGATCTGGCCACCGGCGCTGGCAGGACCGCGAGAAGCTGCTGGTCCGGTGGCCGTGGGAAGGGGCCACCCCGGCTGGGCTGTCCCTGCTCTCCTGCCCGCTGAGCATGGGCTCTGCGCGTCTTTCCCATATGCAGAGGCAGTGATGCTAATGCAAAGTGTGGGGTTTCCCCTAGGACGCACGCTGCAAGCGCTCAGCTCAGCGTTCACGGCCAGGGATAACACAATAATTTGAGCAAGAGGTGTTCAGGGCTCTTGGAAATGTCAGCCTTGTACAGCTCCAGCGTGACGGGGCAGCATTTCCCTGTCCGCAGCGCAGGCGGGGAGTTAAATGTCAATACTTGTGAGTCTCCTTTGGCAAGCATCCGGAGCTTTCACCCCATGGATACCCACCCCGCTTCCCTTTCCCCTGGACGCCCACCTGCCCGTCCCAAGAGCCCGACACCGCAGCCAGTCCCTGTTCTTGGGGAGGAGGTGGCTGGAGGGGACCTGAAGGCTTCCAGGATGCTGGAGGAGCCCGGACCATAAATTCAGGCTTCTTGGCTCCATAAGCAGCCCAAACCCAGCCAGAGCACGTCGAGTGCCCAGTGAGGGTCTGTCCTGCAAGCGCCACGCTTCAGGCGTTGCAGAGAGAACTCCTGCCGCGGGGCAGACAGTTTCAGGGAAGCTTGTGGGCCCCACACAGTGAGGGGTGGCAGGCACATCACGTCCGTACTCGGCATCCCACCGATGCCCCACTGAGAACACCCCCCAGCATGCCCAGTCTGACCATGGCTGTGGGTCTGGCCTCGCTGCCGGAGGCTCATCAGCATGGGAGCAACCCTACGCTGAGCGCAGGGCGCCAGAGCCCAGCAGGTCTCACCGCAGAGGACACCAGGGAACGTCCCAGCCCCGAGCCGGCGGCAGCACCGCAGCCCCCGCACAGGGACTGTGCAGAACTCAGCCTTTTCTGAGAACCCTCAGGACTGGACCAAATCCTGGGCTAGAGGTCTGAAAACAGCATCTTCCGCCAGCTCATCCTCCTGCGGCTGGCGAGCTGGTGCGAACACAAGGAACGGCGCTTGGTCCCCATTATAATGCTAATCTCCTATAAAGAGTGACACCGCGTCGCTCCAACTCCCAGTAGGAGCTGAGTAGCATCCTGTTAATGAAATTATAACCACGGCTCACACGGTGCATTTCTGCTGAACACATCTGAAATCTCTTTCCCTCAGAGGCTACATAACCAACGCCTGGGAGTTATCTTGCTGCTGTTATAAAAGCAACACGATTAGAGTGCTGAAGCTAATTTAAATCCCGTTGAATGCTATTGTAAAGCAGCAAGAGACAAGCTGGTATATAACGTATCGTTGAGCCATTCTCAGAGTGGGCTCATCCGTCTGATACCCAAAAGTTTAAGGGCTAAATTCAGAGAGTTTAACGTAAATTGCAAATCCTGTGTGAACAGGTTCTGTTTGATAAGACTTTCAGGTACTTAAGGCACAAGTCTCATTTAATTGTGTGACCACTCGAGCACTCTTAGCTGGCCACAGACTGAAGTACCTTCTTGGATCCCCAGTTATCCTGAGCATCCTCTGGGTACTGTGGCATCTCTGCTCCCAGTGCGAGCTGGGGGAGATTACTGGGATAAATCTGAGCACTGGTAGTAAGGCCAAAGTGGAGTTTAATTTTACAGTTGTGTTGGGGTTCTTCTGATTCCTTGCTCTATGGGCTTCGTAGGGATTTGGGAGGGGTGTGTGTTTTTAAGAGCCATGTTTTGTAGCTCTTAGAGGAGTGTCTCAGCCTGTGCGCTGCCGAAAGGCAACGCCGCTCCCAGGCACAGCCAGGACATCACCCGGGGACAGACAAAGCGGTCCCCGCACTGCAGGACGGCCCCCTCAGCACTGGTCGTGACAAGCAAACCAGATACTCAGCTAAGAGGTTTTGTCCTGACCTTTACGAGCTGCCGCAACGCCCCAGAGCTCCAGCGATGGCCACCTTGCAGAGCCTGAGCAAACCAACTGCAGATCCAGGGGGAGACGCGCTCGGTCAGTACCGGAGCATGACAGCAGACTGCAGCACTCAACTGCTCTCCCGAGCCTGGCGTCGCAGAGACGGGCTCCTAGCATTTGCATTTTGTAATTGTTCCCGCAATCCAAGGGAGGGTTGAATCGTGCCGCCTTCTCCCCTGGCTTTCCCAGTGCACCTGAGAGCAGAAGGCAGAGACGCAGCCGGGCTGGGTGGGTGACTTTCCCCGGCGCCGAGCAGAGAGCTCCCGGTTACCCCGCAGACAGTCCCAGAGCATATTG
Source organism: Vanellus vanellus (assembly GCF_965231255.1). Classification (NCBI taxonomy): domain Eukaryota; kingdom Metazoa; phylum Chordata; class Aves; order Charadriiformes; family Charadriidae; genus Vanellus; species Vanellus vanellus. The sequence goes on from NC_138921.1 coordinate 10,280,733, forward strand.
TCCCATCTGGAGGCAGCCCCAACGCCGGCTTTTGGCCGTACCTGCCATGGATTTCATACCCTGCTCTGTTCCCCCCCTCACCCGACGCCATCAGGATGTCCTCATGGGGCCGGCGGGCAGCGTTGCACGAGTTTCAGCCCTTCGTGGGAACTTTGTCGTGGAGTCGCTGCCCCTGGTCCGGCCAGCTCACATTTCCTACTGCACAATTTAACATCCTGTGCTGTAAAGTCATGATATAAGTGTGGGGAGGGGAAGAGGAAGGAGAAACGGCTGCGAGTATATGGGAAGGCAAGCAGCAAGGAAGCCTGTTGCCTGCAGACCACAAGGGTTAAGAAGGAAGGTCACCTGCCTTCAGGAGACATAAACCTTATCAGGTGTTTCACAGGCTGTAAAAAAACCCTGTTTGGTGTTGAAAAATTCAACAAGAGCAGTAAGTAGGCAGAGCTTTAAAACGAGCTTGGCTTTAGGGAGCTCCCGACAAAGACAGAGGCCACCACCAAAGCAAAGAGGCGAGGGGGTCTGCTCTCTTGGCTTCCCACCCGTGAAGCAGGGCTGATAGATCCTCACCGAGGGAGGTTTGATGGATCTCCTCAGCATGAGCTGAATGAAGGTCAGCAGCCTCCCAGATTAACTCCACAGCTGGGTTCCTTGAATAACGCTGCCGTACCTCTGGCTTGTGCTTTCTGGGCAGCTCCTGTGGCTTCTCCTTGGAGACAAGGTAGCTGCTTCTGCACCGTAAATGACTTCAAAATCAGTGCTGGAGTCTTGATCTGACAGGGTTAATGAGCTTGAAATCAGGTGAAGGTGGAAGACCAAAGGAGCGATGTGATCCATGTGGTCTTATCTATGGTCAAAGGGTGTAACAGCAACTAGCCCAAGTTGGAGACATCTCTTTTACACACCAAATGCTATAGTCTCCCTGTCTGGCCACAACCCACACCAGCATCACCTATTTTCTGGATTTGAGGAAAGATGGGGAAGCCCTCTAACTCTGCACCCCCCAACACAGGACGGCTGCCTTCCTTGAAGCAGAGAATACTGTTCCTGCTTGTATTCTCCTCTAGAAATTCATATTTCTTCCCAGAACTTCCTTTCTCCACCGAGACCTCTCACACAGCCATACCACTCTTCTCCAGCACTCCTGCCTGCTAAGACCTCACCAACCCTTGGCCAGATTTTGTGCATCTCCCGAGGACCCTACAGCTATTTTTTCACGATAGGTCTCATTTCTATTGTAACGAGGCTGAATTTTTAATTATTTTACTCACTGCAAAATCTAATCTTCCTCCAAGATCCCATCCAAGCTGTGGTCTCCCAGTCTGCACCCTGCGAACAAGCCCCTGCCTCTCCCACTGAGGTGGGTGGGACTGTCCACGTTGCGCTTAGAGCAAGTGAGACTGTTTGCTCACCCATTTATTATTTTATATTTGCAATCCGTTTAACACTTAATTTTCTAATATTTTCTTCTTGGTGCCAAAGTAGGGCATCACTAAGATCAGAACTCAGTTTGGCTATATCATGGGGAAAGACTCCCCCAAACTGAGGTATCAGCCCAGGGTTCGGTGGCAGAACGGGAATCTGGGTTCTCCCGAGCTTTAGAGCCCAACTAGCCCTCAGCCTCTCCATCACTCTTCATCTCGGTCACCAATATCACCCCACTCCTTGAGAGCTGCTGTGGCCAGACACGTACCTGCTGCGACCAGAAACAGATAGCGAAGTATTTTAGGAGGGGAGTTAACACTCCCCAAATGAACTCATCCTTTCAGTTCATGTGTTGGCAGCACGGGCTGTCACAGCTTTATTTTTAAATGGCCTTTCTCTTTAACACCGGAAAAATTTCTTCCCATTGACCTGAACAGCACTAGCAAAGTCAAGTGGAATATATATATTCTTTCCTACTCACTGAACATAGTCATTGTTAATCTGAGCATGTTAAAACCAAAAGGGACAAGATGTGGAAGGTGGTTAACACTAATGGGATGGGAACAAAGGGGAAGGGGTGAAGACCAATCTTGTTGAAGGCAGAGTTAGATGTTTAAAATGGAAGTGAAGTGACTATCCATCTTGGACTTGGCAGTACCTGCCTCCATCTCAGGGGACACGGCCGCGGCACAAAGACTCTTGGCTGAGAAGAGACAAAGAACAACCAGTGGTCTTGTGGAGTTAACAGCAGCATGAGAAACGTGGCTACATGTTCACATGTATAAAACTGTGGGAGATCCAGAGTAGGAAACCAGCAAAAGCAACGTACAGAGCATTTGCAGAGCACAGCGCTGTCAGGGCACGGGGAAAACATTTTGTAGCCACTTTGAAAACCGTGACGTGAGACAATAGATACTCAGACTCTCTGTCTTTTTTGGAATACCGTTTTCTTTTGAGTCAGACCTTTGCATAAGTTCAAGGCCGGGCGACACAATGCATTTTTAATAAGCAATAAACAGCAATCACCTATGCAAATAATTTGCAGAAACAGTATTCGAGGGTCAGTACGTAGCAAGACTGTCTCATGTGAAGATGAAGGGAGGACCACCCCCCCATTCAGAAGGTCTCAGCCCGGTGCCGATGTCCACAGCGCTTGGCAAAACAAACTCACCTGGAGCCCACTCTCTGAAGCGGGCTGGAAACGATCCCACGAGCATTAGTAGCTCTCCCTTTCTGAGGAGAGGAGAAAGAAAAGCCCAGAGGAAGAGTTTTAGCATGCAGCAGCAGTGACAGGAATGTTTGGCTAGCTGAGAGAGGACAAGCCTACCGCTCTTCGCATCCTGAGACTTCCATAGGAGTAAAGCATACCTGTATAATCCACCCACGGCCTGACGGCACTTAAATCAGGCTGAAGGCACCTGTAGTAGCCACAGGAGGGGAGAGGGAGGGAGCTACCGAGCAGAAGGCACTGACCCCTTCTGCAGGACCCCAAAAGCAGGCAAGTCTGCTCCCCAAGATCGGTCCCCACCAGCCTCCTCCTCTCAGCGTTTATGTGAGAAATTCAAAAGCCGGAGCTAAGCGTATGCATTGGAATGATTTTTAACACAGCAAATTCCAATTTTAACAGTGAATTTCATCTGCAGGGAAAAAAAAAAAAAAAAAATCAGAAAGTGCCAAATCACACCAATCCATCAGGAACTGTCAGAACTGTCTTTGCTGGTACAAACGTGTGTCTTTCTCATTCCCGCAGCACTCGAGGTTCAGGGCAGAGCAGAAAATCTCTTGCAGAGTCCTTTGGATGGTCCTTAACTATACTACAAAATGTGGGTCTAATTAATCCCCAAAATTGGTGACATTACACTTGGGGTGAGTCTGCTTGTTAAGCCTGAGGAGGTGGGAAGGAAAAGAATAAAAATATACACACGCTTCAGTTTTATTTCAATGCAGCCAAAGCCCTAGCAACCACAGTCGCTTATTAGAGATTAGTCTTCATTTAAAAGTTAATTAGAACTGTACTGAAAAACTTAGGGGCTGAAGATGGTAAAGGTGAACTTTAATGAAGGTTCACTCACTAGAACGACCATGAAGTACCTTGGTTTGCGTGCCCTCTGCGGCAGCGCGGAGCTGCACCGCCATCTCCGCTCTGGGACATCAGGAAGAAATAGTTGAACAACACAGGGAACATCCAAGTTCAGAGGTCCCCAGAAGACAAGGGGGGTTGTACAAAGCATTGCAGAACAGAACCAGATTCTGTTTCGCGCATGGGATGATCATTACTCCGCTGCCCACGTTTTTTTAACTCGGAAAGCCGAAGTGGCCTCATTTCTGGAAGCGATGAGCCGAGCTTCATTTTGCCTATAATGGCAGTTCAGTGCATTAGTACCTACACCTCCTCTTTAAAAATGTGTGTTACCAGCCTACGGCAAATTCCCATTAAGAAAAAAAAATTATGAAAATGTCCTAACAAAGTGGGACAGCGCTATTTTAATGAAAATGGATGCAATTTCATTAATAAGAAAAATATTTGCTTTTTCCTAGGCACATCACTGTAACAGCCGCAGTGACTGTGTGACTCCTGCAATAAGCAACACTTTCTAACTGGAAACAACAGAAGCAATGCCCAGCGCATTTGAAAAAATAATTTATCTTCAAGGCATTTCTAATCACAGCAAGAAAGGCCAGAATCACAATGGATAAGACCCATTCCATCGAGATATAGCTTTAATTAATGGAATTAATAGGAACTTGGAGTTCAAATTAACATGAAAATGACAGGTCTGACAAAATATTTTTAAACATTTCTTAAAAAATGACCAAAAAAATAGTATCAATTATCTGCACCCAAGTCAAAGTAAGGCAGCCCACCTTCTGTTCTCCAAGATGCCCGTTGAGCTTTTCTACCGAGACAGACCCGTCCCGCTCCTGCGGATGTCCCCACGCGCAGCCGAGGCACTCAGGGCTCAGAACAACCCCAGCACCTCCTTTTATACAACGTGTCTCTCTGCCCTCAGCTCACTGAGCCCCATCCTCCTCCTCACCAGCAGGTGGGCTCACGCGTGTGCAGAGCTCTGGGGTCCTCGCTGGATGCTCCCACCCAAGCATGCGGTGTACCAGAGGACCACTGTCACTTCCCAGCCCCACAGCTAACTCATCGTTTGACGGTGAGTAAGTCTGACCTTGGCCCAGCCATTGCCCAGCTCCTACTTCCAGAGACCGTTCCGTTCCCTTTGGGTGCTGCTCTTCTGGAAGGCTGCTGGGAGGTGTTTTAATGCCTTTTCCAGCTGTCACCCCAAAATGGAGCACTCTCATGTTTCTTTCTGTGTCTATTTCTTCAAGGATTTCAGCTTATCCATCCCAAGCGACGCAGCCAGCAGCAGCCAGCCAGGCACCCACACCTCTGCAGTCTGCCTGCGGACGCTGCCCAGCCCCGTGGCTCCAGCCACCTCACCGGCGGAGCTGCAGCACCCACCGATGCCGTGGAGATAACCTCCAGCATCTCACCTGCTGCCTGCTGGTGTGCTCTGCCAGCTAAGCTGGCTTTGACAGTCGCTGCCTCTAATCAGGTATCCCTAAAGATTTTAATAACGTGATTATATGATGGCAAGAAAAACCAATAACCCAAGCCCCGACGTAAGCTGTTTTTGTCACAATCTTGAGAGTCCTGCTTGGAGCAGATGCCTTATTAGCCATTTAATTCTCAGCTTCACGGCAAGGCACGACAATGAGAGGAAACATAAAATCAACAAGGCAGCTGCAAACTATCTTCATGTTCTCTCTCAAATTTAATAGAGATTCATGAGGCTTTACACTAATGTGCTGAGAGGAAAGGATTACAGGGCTCTTGCACCTCGCTTGGGCATAAAGGAGGCGAACATCAGTAATCAGCATGCAGACGATAAAGGCCTGGCAGAAGTTACACCAAAACCCGACCTGCTAACGTCAAACAAGGCGCTTCAGCTGACGTGGTGCGTCCAGCTCAGGCCAAGCTGGCTGAGAAACACGAGCCCAGAGGTAAAGGAGCAGATCCGTAACAGAGGACACATCGATGCTGTGTGCGAGGGAGAAGCTGGACCTTCCAGAGAGCACACGCAGCATGAGCTGCGGCAGAGCTGCCCGAGCTTGGGGGTGGGCAGAGGGGAGCTGAGGTGGGTGTTGGCATTTCTCCTTCCCCCACCAGGCCCAGCAGAGGAAGCCAGCAAGTTTTTAAAAATGGAAGATTGTACTGCAAGGTTTTGTTTAACCAGATAATAATTAGCGGGTGGATCAGGGGGAGCGGGTGACGGCGCCCGGCAGCCCCCCAGGGTGGCTCTGCTCCGCTCGGATCTGCAGCCTTGAGGTGGGCAAAGGCGGGTGGCATCTGCCCTCCCCGAGACCGTGCAGGAACCAGGTCGGTTCGCTCCCCGCCACGAGGTTTTCGGCCATCGGGCAGTCGTGTCCCCATGCTCCCTGAAGCCGCCCGTGCCGGCGGGCTGTGCCAGTGTCGCCAGGTCCCGCAGCGGTGCCACCGCCCGGCTCCCTCTCCCCACACACATGGGCACAGGGTGGCATCTCGAGGGGCAGAACCAGTCCCACGTTTCTCCCCCTTTGCTGGTGCCTGGCTGACGGCTCTGGTCGTGCTCAGTCAGAACCCACTGACACAACTGACTTCGCTCCGGCAGTACTACGCACTTACTTGTACAGTCACCGCTCCGTTCCTTTAACTCCTCATCTCTTGGGTATTTCATGCAAGACAAAAAAGCAGCTGAGCGTTAATCCCACGGCTGCTGGAGTTAATCCCACGGCTGCTGGAGTGTGGTACCCAGCCCTCCGCCTCCCCCCACATCCTCCTGCTCTTTCCCCTCTCACTCCAAATGCATTTTTCCGCAGGGGTGCCAGGCTCCCACCCGGGACCTGCCCCAGCATCGCTGCTGCGGGGCGAGCGAGGAGCGCCTCGGGGTGAGCCGGGCGCATTAGCAGGGTCTGGGTGCTGAACTGCGATCCAAGTCAGTGAGCCGTCAGCCCAGTCAGTGAAGTTCACAGCAGCAGATGAGAGAGAGAGAGAGTCCCTCGTGCTAGAAAACACACCCAATATGCTTTCCAGCACATAAGGAAAATGGATAACCTTTTTATTTTAAAATGCAGTGCGCTCACATGAAAATGAACGTGCCCTAAAAAAGACTTTCTACCTTACATCCTTTGCTGTACTCTCGGTAAGTCATAAAACTTGCCGCCATATATTTTTTTTTACCAGGCAGGGAACCTTGGCTGCCATTCAGGAATGCCACTGGGATATAACAGCACCATCCAGCCCCAAGCCAACCCGCGTATGATTGTATTTATTGGTACAAAAACAGCCCTGAAAGAGCTTGACTGAGACCGGACCATGCAGTAGTGGGCACGGGACACAGCTGTTGAGAGAGAATCCTGACCCTAAAACCCTTAATCAGGCAGCAGGAAGGAGACAGAAGTTATTTTTACTCTGGTTTATCGGTGTGGAAGCTGTTTGCCAAAGGATGACATAAATTGTACAAACCTTGGGCTGAGCCAAGAAAGCAGCCCAAAGAATAACGCCGATTTACTGCCCGAGCTGCAGCCCTCCAGCGGTGGCGAGAGCGGCTCGGGGCCACCGGCCTGGCTGCAGGTGGGGACACTTGTTAAACGTGGGGACGTTTGTTATACGAGGGGACATTTGTTATACGACTGCCCGTTCAGGGCCGTTGTAAATAAAGCAGGGCATTACACAGTAGTTAATCCAGCACTGTTTTGCTGATTGTGTTGAAGACACCGACCTGTTTATGCTCTGCACACGTCTTATTGAAAATAATGGAGCAGATTTCACCTTAGCGACTGACTTCCACGGAGCCAGCCTCCGTGCCCCTAAATGAATGATAATAGCTGCTGTGCCACCGTAATTCCCGTGCAGCAAAGCACGTTGAAACCTGGTACCTCCTGTTTGTTCTCAGCATGGATCATTGCTCCTTCCGCCGCTGCGAGAGCCAGACCAAAAGAAAAACCCCACTGGTCTCCCAGCAGAGGCGTTTAATAAATTTATCGCACATCTGCAAGGAGATGCAGATACGAACAGGCACGGCCGGCTCTGGAAGGCAGCAGGGCTTCCCGGTGCTGGTGCTGGACGTTCCCCGGCACCGGGGCATGGCCGCCCCCCTTGGCAAAAGGCAGCACGGAGCACTGGGCGCCTGCAGTCCCGGCCGGCAGCCGGCGCCCAGGGCATGACTTCGCTTGGCTTCGCTTATCGTCCCATTTGCTTTATTACAGAAAGGAGGGCTGCGTCGTCTTTTTTGTACCTCTGAGGTACTGTCAGCCTTAAGCCGACGAGATAGAATGCAAGAATTATTTTGAGCAACTCAGAGTTGTTTTTTGTTGCCCTTGCTTTAAAGAAAAACCAAAACCAACAACAAACTTTGCAGAAGCAATACATTTTTATTCTGCACATAGACACATTCAATATCGCAGGCACTGAGTGCACTTAGGCAAAGCAAAGGCAAGAATTCATGTGAAGCAAAAAAATAATCTGGGTTTTTGACCAGTCTTCCAATTAACTTTGCTGGCAATTTCTAACAAGGAATTCATAAAAATCCTGAGGCACTTTTCATAGGCAAGATGGAAAGTGGTTTATTTTTTTTTCATCTTGCGGGAAATTTCCTTTTCTTTCTCTGAAGCAAAAGAAAACACATCAATAAATAAAGAATGACTCTCCAAAAACTTTCTTTGACTCAAAGGCAACCTGAAATTATACAGCCTAATTCACTTCAAGCGCTCCCGGCTGGGCCGGCTGAGTGCGTCATTCCCAGAGGCAAACACTACGTTTCTAAAGGACAGTCCATTAAGCACCACCGAAGTCCCCCTCCCGCTGCCTTCGACATATTGGGTTAGATCGCACAGCGACTCAGTGTCCTCGTCCCCTCTCTGCATCAAGTCCCTTAACTCAGCTCCGATTGCTGGCACAAGCAGCAGAGTCCTCTGCAAGCACCACCGTTCTTTGCCGAGGTTTCTCTGACATATCCGAAATCTAATAATACAGAAAGAAACCCTGGCTCTTCCGGCTGCAAAATATCCGCAGAAAACGAGCCGGGAGCTTTGCTCCCTCCCTGCCCCGGCACAGCGCCTGTCTCTGGGGTTTGACGCGCGTGTCGTGATGGATGTTAGTGGGGAGAAACAGCTGCGAGCCCCGCAGGGACCACGGCCACCCCGCTACCTGGCGTCCACCCTCCCAGCGTTTCAGCGCTCGACGAAAGCGTGTCGGCAATTTTAGTGACTCCCTTGAGTTCTGGAGGGGGTTTTGTTACTGAAAAAAGAGTCAGATGTCATTTCCTTCGCAAGAAAAGCAAGTGTCAGAAAAAGGCACTTGAGCTGCTCGGGTTGCCTCCAGCAGCCAGGAGCGTACCGGGTGTGTCAGGTCACAACGCGCATCGAGAGGGGCACCGATTTCATCTTTCTGCCTGTTCGGCTTCTGAGAAGCTGGGAGGAGTTTGGAGAAGGCTTAAAGCAGTGCACATTGGCACTGAAACTACAGTGAGATTTCGGGGCTGGAGGGGGGTGTGTGCAGAAATTAGTTCTCAGCTCTTGGATTTAGACAGAACTCGGGGTTCCGGGACACTTTATGGAAAGGACTGTTAAAAAACGGGCATGCAGAAGGGTATGTTGGTGAGACTACATCTTGGCTTTGGCTAAGATCGGTGCACAGCCCTGCAGGGAAACGGCAGCACCAGCAGCCACCATCCCCGCGAAGGACTGTTCGGGGACGCCCAGGGGTGAGCCCCGGCAGAGCCGGGCTGGGAAGAGCCATCTGGGCCCCTCCGCTCCAGCTGCGGGGTGCTGCCCCCCTGAACAACACGCAGAGCCGCTATGGAAAGACCCAGGTTTGGGTTCAGGTCGCAGGACACAGTGCGGACGCACCAAAGACACCACTGCTGCAGCACGGCAAAGGGCTACCAGGGACATTTTTGACAAAAAATAAACTGTTCTGCCTTGGCAGACTGTCCACGGGGGTTTGCTGTGGGGAGGGGTGGCGGTAAGGGTGGGGGTGGCGGTTTATGGTCCCCAGCTCTGCTCAGGCTGGGCTTACTGCCCGTCAGATGACCACTTTTACCGCCGAGACCATCATCAGCCTTTCCCCAGTCAAATGGGTATAATCGCGCCAAGCACCTCAAGCCGCAGGGTTTCGCCAGGGGAGCGGCCTGCGGCAGGCAGAGCACAGCGCCCCGGCCCAGGCCGGCGCCAGGCCCTGCTGCAGCCAGGACGGCACGGTGCGGGGCTGCCTCTATGACAGCACAGCGCCAAGGCCGCAACAAAGGTTTTGGCTTTGCTCTCGGGGAAAACATTTGGAAAACTCTGAATTTTCTCCATAAAACAGCTTTTCAGCCAGCCCCTTTTCCCCGTCTCCCACCCCAAGAGAAGGCAAACCCGCTCTCACAGCCAGCCATGCCAGTTCTCCTCCTCCAACGATGGTGGTCTTGGACCACTCCTCCAAATATCTCCATTCAAGCACCGTTTCCCACTTTTCCTCATCCTTTAACAGCTACTTCACAGGCTTTGCTCTTCCCACATCCCTCGTTTTTATCTCCCATCTGCTAACACCTCTTTTATTATCCCGTGCACCTCTCAAGTCGCTGACTGCTATCCACATTCCCTTCTACCCTACATCTGCCGACACTTGCAGTTTGGACATATTTTCTGACGCCTGTTTGAAGGCTGCCTTAAAACCTTAATCACAACTGTTTCTCCCAGTCTGAGATAATTGGATGTTAGAGACTGCTTCTCTTATTTATTTTTAGCAGAAGGTAAGACACTTTTACAGGTGTTCCAGCACACAGGGGGAGGGGAGGAGAAAGAAGTCAATTATGAGATCAAAACCTTTCCATATTCCACCCACCGCTGCAGATACTGCCAGCGTGTTGAGGCAAGAGGACGTGCCCCCACAGGATAAAGGTCATGTTTTACCTGTCTCGGAGGTCCTTGTCTCCAGCAAACAGCCAGATCCTCACCATTTCCAGAGGGTATCAGCAAAGGCAGAACAGAAAGTGCTCCAATCTAGCTGATTTTAAATGAATTTAACAATTATTCAGCAACCTTGTGTAAATTAGGGTTTCCTTGGGTACATTTAGTTAATTATCTGGGATTTTAAAGTGGAAACGTGACACATCGTTCAACAGCCAGCAACAAAAAGGATGCGCTCTGTGTCCTGCCCGTTGGCAATTCCTCTTGATCAAAAGGATTTAAATAAAGAAGAATTGATCGATGTACCTTTGTGCAGGCAAAAAAAAAAAAAAAATCCAACCCCAGAAAAAATGGGCTGGTGGGGGCTTAGCTGCTGGCCGGGGTCAACCCACCACGGTCCTTTGCGCCGAGGCCATGGGACAGGAGTCCCTGCCTGCCTACATTCCTATTTGCAAATGGGCTGGGCAAAGAGGTCGCTTTGCCCAAGGTACTCACGAAATCTATTGAGGTGGAACCTCCGAACTGAACTGAAATTTCCCAAATCCTCCCCTGGTTCTGCAGCAACAAGACCATCACCAACGGCACACGGGTTTAACTGCCTGCTGCTGAGCAGCCAAAACGCCAATGAAGGCAACAGAACTGCACCCACAGGCTGTAAATCCAACTCGGTAGGGCTGGCTTCTGAAATAACACACATACAGTAATTTTTTAACTATATTGACAGTAAGAGTTGCACAAATGCCAGTAAACCTGCCATTAGCAGTGTAAGTTAGTATGATTTTTAATAATAACCATCAGAAACAGCTAATCTACATTTAGCAGAGGAAAGAATGTAATTATTTAAAGGAACCTCTTTGTTTTTCTGTGCTGCGTATAAAATAACGTGGGTACATGAAAAGGGCACAGGAAAAATAAATGCAATAAACCCCCCCGTGCATATAAGGCTCCTTCTGCAGCGGTGGAGGGCTCAACATGGAGGATGGATCAGAGCTGTGTGGGGCAGCACGGATAAGGCGTCCCGTTGGCTTTCCGTGTAAGGCAAGGATCACCGAGACGTCTGCAGTGATTTGAGGCAAGGATTTCACTCCACTTGCACCACACTCCAAACTGCCTCCCCGGGGAGTGCAGCATGTTGTGGGTAAGTGAGTGTGGGGCAGAGACGGATGGAAGGATGACACGGATCCAGCAAACACAGCTGTGCACCCACAGCTCCGTCTCTGCAGTCCCCATCGCACACCCAGACACGCTGCCCAGTAGGAAGCCCTGGTTTGCTGAAGATTTCAGGATCGGGCTCCCGTCCTGCAAGCTGCTCTCAGTTCATGAGCGTACGTGAATCCACCAGCAGCTATAGAAATATTTGTACCGGATAGTCAAAGGAGTGGGTGGATTTCTCCATTAAGTCACCCCTCTGTTATTTCTCCTGGGAAAAAATTGTGTGCACTGCTTCAATTCTACCGAGACACATTTAAAAAAAAACCACGAGGGTCAATAAATCGGCTGTTAATATTACACACATGTAGAGATGAAGGCGGCGGCAGTTTGTCACTCATGGGGGAGCTGACAGGAATATGGCAGTACGACGGGGTCCTGCACACGTTCAGACTGTAATGCTGCTCTGAACACTGGCACCTAGTGATAGCTTTTTGTCGAGGAGGAAAGGGAAAACCAAAGCTTTGCTTTGCACCTGATAAATGGATCTCCCCGGAGTACTCCAGGAAGATCTGCAAGGGGAAAAAAAAAAAAAAAAAAAAGCACAGAATCCTGTATTTACATGAATTACGTACCAGAAGCTTTTGTAGGACTGGGGTTTTGTCATGAAACAGTAATTTTCAGAAGAATAAGGAGAGGTAGGCAGTATGTTTTTGAAGGTTGTAACAATGGTATAATGTGTTATGGAGATGGTCATAAATGCCTCTATTTCCCTGTTTATACCTATCCACACTTTGTATCTATGCAAGTTTATAGAGTCTTCTCCCTGGCATGCACTTTTCTCTGCTTGGACTTCTCAGTTTTCCCTATTTCTGCCCATTCCCACTGCTCCTGTATCCATTCCTCATCCCTGCACCCCAGTCCATGTTCCCTGGGCTCCCCAGCTGTCCTGTTACAAGTTCTTCCCTCCTCTCAATCTCTTTTCCCAGCCCGCTCCGATGCAGTGGGTCGTCTTGGCAAGTGCAGGATACTCCCTTCAGGAAGGTGATAGGACCGGTCCCTTCTGAGTGCTACTTGATCAAGAACAGAGCTGGGTCACTTAAATTCATTGCTCAACAAGTGTCTCGAGCATAGCACCATCTCCTTGTATCACCACTTAGGGCCAGTACTTCCCAAGATCGGCCTTCTGGATGCTAACGGGCTTCTCACGACTCAAGAGTCTGCAAAACCAGACCACCTTTGCTCGTGCTGACTTACCTGGTGGACCTGGAGCTTGGAGGACAAGCAGAGATTTTGTGCTGTCAGTAATAATGGCTAAATGTGGCACCAGATTCGAATGAGCTCCACCACCAGTGCTAACCAGTTTGCTACCAAGGAGATGGGGATCCCATCACACCATCCATATGCTGCTGCTTCCACTCTGCCTCTCCAGAGAAAGCACTGGAAAATGCTGTTGTGCTGCACAGTAATACTCAGTGAGTAGCTCAGAGTAAAAAGAAAACCATATGTTGAAAACCCATCACACTGATTATCAAATTCATTGCTGGTTTAAGAGAACACAGATTGAACAGAATTAATGAATTGTGCCAGCTGCAAAACTTCTGGCAGATGGAGCAGAAAAAAAGCAGCCCTGGATGCTGGGAATGATCTTCACCTCTTTTGAGGGAGATATTTCTACAATGAATATATTTAAGTGATGAAAAAAACCTCTCGTGCAAAGATGATCTTGCTTTTTCTTCAATCTTTCTTTGAAATAATTATTTCAAACACAACAGCTCTTCAGAAGATCAATAGCTAGGATTATAAAAATATCCCAGCACAGACTGATTGCTGCTGAAGAAAGAATTATTACTAAGGTTCAGCTTCACTTTTTTGTATTAAATAGAGACTATTTACAGCCCAGAAAACTCCATGTTTCAAGATCTGAGATGTCATTTTTAGCTATGCATTCATCTTTTTAGTTCACATCAACCACCATCATCTGTTAAGTCAATAGTTACCTCTCCTACCTACATCTGAGATGTCCTGAATGAACCCATCAGTCAAGGAAGTCTTCAGCGCTCTGGCTGCGGGAAAGAAGAAAAAGCACACACGTCAGAAGGAACCAGGTAAGAAACGCTTCTTCATACATCAGCGCCAAGCTTGTTTTCTTAAACAAAAGTACAAACTATTGCCTTACCTATGCAAAGGTATTTATGATGCAAAACCAAAGAAAATTGCTGTGGTAGATTATGCGCATTTACTGTTAAGATTCTAATAGTCAAGAATTTAATCTATTTAAAATTAACTCCAAAGCCAATTTTAATGCCATAATGCAGCTGAAAATCGAATAAGCTCTAAGCTCTAGAAGAGGGGAAAAATGCAGTTTAAAAAGTTAGGTAAGTCTGATCCAACATCTCTAGCGCTGGGAAATCTCAGTCCATCTCTGCACTAATGGAAGTGTACTTATTACCAAACGCTGGCGTGCGCAGAACGTCGTGCTGGCAGAACAGGGGTGCAGACATCTCCGTATAGGATTACGATCTGCATTACAGTGTGATCTCCAGCAGATTTTAGCCTCGTTGCACAATACAACGAATATACGGGGCTCATAGCTGGGAGCAGCAGTCTTCAACCATACAGTACAACTGCAGCATCATACTTTGTTCTCCCTCCTAGGCTCAGTTTAAGCTTTTCTTTCCTGTCACTTCTGAGCTATGCTCAAAGGTCTCAGAAACAACACTATGCCCTTAAGCCCAGGGTTACGCACCACCGAACAAAGCAAAGAAGTAAAATTACCTCAATTTTTCTCACATAGAACTGAAGTGATCTATATGAGATCAGGTAAGGAGACTGTTGGAGAGCCGAGCTCTCACCACGCTCCCACCAAGTGCCAGCCTGGTGCCCTGACCACACCGCGGTTCTGCCTTAATTCCAGAGAGTCAAAATTTTCAACTTGATTTTTCCCTCTTCCAGACGCCCTGCTTGGCATGCTAATACGCTGTTACGGGGGATAATGCTTCAGCCTCCCCATCTGGAAACACGCAGTCTGAGAGGACGGTGATGGGTGATAGGCACAATTCATGAATAGTTGTTAATTACCAAAGCCTTTTGATAATATTTATCCCAATAAATTAACAGGTAGAAAGCTCAGTGCAATTAGCAGAAGAGCCCAAGGCCTGATGTTGTACACTTGGCCAGACTTTAATTAGCCAAATAGCAACATTTTTGTACGAATCCTGACAATTAAAGCCAGAAGCTAATAACGTTCACAATGCTAGGCTAAATTGCGCACAGATAAAAATTGTAATGAATATAAATTAAAACTGAAGCTACAATGCAGATTCTTAAGGGCTCTTCCTGCAGATCTCAGGGGGATCTCAGCAGTATCTGAGGACAGCAGAGCCATGCGCTGCCAGGGCTCAGGTTATATTTTCATTGTGGAAGGATTGCTTTGTTACCTTTTTTTTTAATTTGTTTCGCTTTAAGTCAAAAGTTGAAATACTTCTAAATTTTGTAGCAGCCAACACAGGAGTGACAGAACACCTCCAAACAGCCCTTCTTCCTGCCTTTACTTGTGATTAGTGCACTCTTGGTGTTGCCTACGGCCTCAAAACGTGAACACCTTCCAGCCAGGAGCAGCGCTCCTGCAAGGACACACCGACTTCCTGCACCTCAATGGTCCCCCTTCACCAACAGGGTTGCAGAACGAAGGTTGAAGGACACAGATAGCTGAACACCTCTCGCTGCAGGCAACAAGGCAGCCTACTGCCCAACCGGGAGGACGGGGAAGCGCTCGCAGGATTCTCCACTCCTGGGGCAGCACCAACTCCATTGCCCGGGGCTGCCCCCTTAGTAAAGCTCCTGCATTTTTGCTATGAACGCGGGTTGACAAAGGTAATAGGAGATTCTGAAATTTAGAGCTCTTCTTTCTCACTGAATTTTGTTACTAAAACTCTAAGCAATAGGATTTAAAATATTAAATAGAAAAGGCAAACTCCTCTGCTTTTCCTGTGGCAGCAGAGCGCTGTGCCCCTCCCTTTGGTGCGGGTGAGCACTTTCACGGAACAACTTTCAGTGCTGCTCCATGGGAATGAGATGATTATTTTCCCCGGTAGCACCAGCCCCTCTCCCCGTTTCCCACTCATTGCAGCATGCCATTAGCTTCAGATGTACAAACAACAAAGCACGTTTTACAGCGAGGAATTAGCCTGTTATAATTTCTGTTAATAGGGAGAACAGAAAGGGCAGACTGGCACCATGCTACAAATTAGTCACTTTAAGATATTCCTTTTCTCCCTTTTGAGTTTTCATGGGTACTTCTAGACACTGCAAAGGCTCATCCTCCAGACAATCCAATTAAAAGAAAAGTTAGATTCGGTGATTCAGTGTATCAATACAGCACTGTTTACAGCATTTTTCCTCGTTATTTCATGACATCAACAGTTGCCAGAATAAAACCCGTGCAATTTGATTTGTTGCTCATGGGGTTGACTTCCTCTCCATTTATAGGATGCCGACTTTTTTGAAAGGAACATTTTTTTTAATCACAATGACAGTGTTTCATTTTCTTCATAAAAACGGGTTTCCAGATAGCTGTGGTTACAGCCACACATTCGGACCAGGCTTAACTATTTTAAGCTTTAACTCTTACCTCTCCCTCCCCTCTTAAAAGAATTAAAGTCTCCTGAATCTTTTGGTTGTCAGCACAGCTTTCTCAAAACGGTCCTGAAGTTATTTGTCCCATCAGTCATGTATGAGCTTAGTGCCAGTGCGAACCAGCAGACGTGCTCGAGCAGCGTAGCCAGCGGAAGGCGAGATCTCATATAACGCATCTTGCCAGCGGGGCAGCACCGCACCGCATCCCCACATCCCCAGCTCTGCGGCAGCGAGGCCCCATCTCCAACTGGCGCTTCTTAACCATCATCTTCATACTGCTTTGGCTGCTAAATATGGAATACTTCCCTCTCTTCCTGCCATTGTCTGAAGCCATGCCTAATAAACCCACATATGTAACTTGAATTACAGCAAATAGCCACCTATCTCCATAACGCAGCATAATTGGACACAATGAGTGATCATCTGGAATGCTTTTCAGAGAGTTCAGCTATGTGCTGAACACTGCAATACCCCTCTAAGAAGGCGGAGAAAGGCAAATGTGATTGACATGTCATTTTTATTTATTGGCAGATCATTCACAGTCCTGGCCTCTGTGGCAGGAACAACAGGAGGATTTGGAAGGCTTTTTACAAGCAGCCCATTCTGCAAAGATCATGCATTTTCGGGGAGGTTCTGTGAAACCTCCCCACTGCTAATTTCTGTCTAGGCAATAGAAATGGTAGGGAAAGCTTTCTATAACAGAGTGAACAAGATTTTAGTTGAACTCAAACTATGTGATACAGACAGAAAAAGTAACTATACAAGAACAAGTAATGGGAAGCTGTTTCTTAAGGTAACAGTTCATTTATAGAAGACTGTTGAGAAGCTGCTTTTGTACTGCTGACAATGCCTGAATGAAATCAGTGACTCTTCAGTGACTTTAAAGAAATTGCAGATAGATCCTACTTTGCTGGAGCTTTTATTAAGGTGTAAAACTCATTACTAGCAAAGGGCTAAAAGCTGTAAAACTTTGGTCTTGAAAGTTCCAGTTTCAAGATGCTGAGAGACCTTGAAAAAAAATGAGTTTTGAATGGGCTGTCAAGTTCAGAGTTAGAACTGAGCTTTGAGGAATTCATTATTAGGAACACAAAAATTCAGCACAGGGTACTACTTCAGGGTCACATCTGCTTACTTCTTTCCTAAGAGAATGCCATGACTTTTGGCATGAGATAGGGACTTTCAAGAGGCCCAGAATGAAGCTGGACCAGTCATAAGAGAGTCATGAGCCAAGTGGAAAGCAAGTACAATAAGGAAAAAAGTGCTTATAAGCATCTGGGGACTAGCCATTTTCATCCAGCAGAGATCTACTCACAAACAGAGCAATAAATTAAAGAGACTGCATGGAGATACTTGGCCACCAGCCTTTTAAGGGGCCGAGACAGTATTTCCCTGAGATGATCAAATCAATTGATGGCTGCCCAAACTTGTCATTATTTTCAGACTTCACAAGATGTTTTCCAGATCTTCAGCAAGGCAAAATGGGAAGGGACAACTTTTTGAAGCATGAAAAATAGCAGCCAAGTGCCATTACCTTCAGCCATAGCTACAAACCCCTGGCAACCAAAGAACAGCTCTCCAGGTGGGCTCTCACCTATTCACCTACCACTAGTTTTAGATGTACAGTGTACATAAAGAAAGACTTGGTTTGACATTTCAATCCATTATGAATCACCTGTCATTGTTTAGACGATGTCTCAGCCAAGTCATTAATTCCTTATGACTCAGTTTTTCGCAACTTGGTTCTTGAATCTGTGAACACATTAAATCATAGTACCGTTCCCCTTCTTCACTCCCAAACGAGAAAGAACACCAGTAAGTCTGAGCCAAAATCAATGAAATACAGAACTACGCCTTCTATTGTTAGATACTGACCTTGCTTTTACAATATTAAAAGAAAAACAAAACAACAACAACAAAACAAGCCCAGTAGTGGAATAATCTTGAACTGTAGGTGAAACTGGACATCATCCCATATGGCTCAGTTTTATCCATGGTCTGACTTACCAAATGATGCCAGTTGTGGGATCTAAGACATATTTGCCTGAACCCAAACAAGTCTCCACATGCAATCTGTAACACCCATTTGAATCTATTCTTTCCATTTTTAACTCTGTCCACTATTTTAATTGGTATTTGGAATATATTCTATTCTCTCTTCCCACGCAGACAGGCCACTGATGGAAAGACATTTCCCACACCACAACCATTATTTAAGGATAAATACTAGTATTAACTGTATCTGCACATTCTTAAAGCGTAAGGGCAAACAGTACACCTTCTTTATAGAATAATTGGTATCTTGTGTTTGCTTGTGGCTCAAGCAAGACCATTACATCCGTGCTCTTCTGTGTTGTCACAATATAATACTGAAAAGTTAGCAAGATACAAACCTGAACTTTCAGTGACATTTCAGAGTGCCTCTGACAGTGCAAACTTCAGCACACTGTACGCAGCAGGACCGTGACTCCCTTAACTGAGCAGCCGGGGAACCTGAGTACTCCCCGGCCTCCTCACGAGCAGCCAGTCCGTAGAGCAGAGGTCTCTCACCCGTGCACACCCTCAACAGCTGTTTCTATTTCTGCCTCTCTGTGAGACGTCACCCACTTATCCATAGGAAGAGTAAACTGCTTATTGCTTCAAACAGAGATACAGACAATTAAACCAAACCACCAATCAGAAAATGGCATTCAACCCATTTGCCCTCTACAAAAATGACCTACTTAGCTTCGATGTCACAGAAAGCACATTCCGAGCTTTCCTAAATCAAAACTTCTGCTTTGGGCTTGGGGGACTGTCAAAAAGAGGAAGCAAGTTCAATGATTTTGAAGGCCAGTAGCTCAATCATTTCTGTAAAGCAAAGCAGTCCGATTGCACGCTGCCTGTTATCCTCCGCTCCATGTAAAGCAGTCATTATTCTGGGAAGGAAACACAGAATTGCTTTCGCCTCTAAAGATGTTAAGACCCCATTCATCAGCAAAGTTGCACTGGCCTTAAAATCCAGCAAATTTTCACTGTCACAGTATGAGAACAACAGCTTTTCAACACCACTTATTGTGCCCATGCTCAAAAAACTATCACAGTGTCATCAAAATCGTTAAGTTGTCAGAACTGAATGAGTGTTTCTTTGCCAGTTAAGAAACACTGGACAAATGCCATCAGATTTGCCAGTGTAGCTCACTCATTTTTACAGTATTCTCTTAAATTCAACATATAATATCATTCTTTGTCCACTTTGTCTCCTTATCTACAATGCCTTAAAATAGAAATAGCTTTAGGAAAGGATGAAAGATGTGTTTAATTTTTGCCAAGTGTGATACCATTAAAGTCATTAGCCAATACTGGTTCCAACGGGAGATTATGAACAGCGGGAATTTAACGTGCTCCTTGTGCAGGATTAATAGATACATGTCTCACAATGTTTTGGTGCACAATGACAGCTTGAGGCTGTCAATTTCTACCATTTCCTGCTTAAAAGACATCAGACAAGCTTACACCCATTCAAGAAGCACAAAGAGAAGATGCAACTGAAGACAAATTGTTACGTGATGTACAAAGGTTTACATCATAGAACGCTTTTGGCAACGGGACGTGTGGGTTCAGGGAGTGTTTTAATTGGATCATGAAGCTGCCAAAGTTCAGCTATGAGGTTTCCCAGAATTCATAGCATATTATCATATTTTTAAAAGTGTCTTGTGAAGGGGAAGGAGTGCAATAAAAGCTACTTTAGTATACTGGCTTTTTTCCGTCTTTGAGACAATTCCTATTGTGTATTGCCGTAAGACAGAGGGCATTCACCTTTGGACTTAATATGCCTCTGTAAAGCTATTCCAGAGACACGGGGGACAGCTTCACCTAGAATATGCAGAGTGGAGGCAAAACCAGTCGTTTCCACCCTGATTAAGATGGGCAGTCTTGGATTGTTAGCAAACCAGAATAGCTGAGGTTGGCAGAGACCTCTGGAGATCATCGCATCCAAGCCCTTGGCTCAAAGCAAGATAAGCCGGAGCAGGGTGCCCAGGCCCATGTGCAGTCAGGTTTTGACCATCTCCAGGGATGAAGACTCTACAACCTCTCCAGACAATGGCAACAGCCAGTGAGTTAGACTTGAGCAATGAGAGCCAAGGAGTAGCAAAGGCCAACTGCTCCCTGAAGGATGGGAGGCAGGGGCTCAGTGCGACAACGCAGGTGGCAGGGCAGGGACCTCACCAGCCCAACCACAGCCCCATGGTACTCAAGCGAGCAGGGCAGCTGGGATCAGCCCAGAGTCCAGATTGCCAGATAGGTGTGTGGTGACAAAGCTCTGAAGTTAAGCCCGAAACTCAGCCTGTGGGTCGGGTCCAGGTCAACAGGGTCCATAGTCAGGCATGGCTGTGACGGACCTGGAGGCAGACATACCTTCAACCAGGCGCTGAGCTGAAAGGGAGTCTCCAGTCAGAGGCTGTGGGTGAAGGTCCCATGAGAGGCTGGTCAGGGCCATTAAGGTCTATCACTGCATTCAGGGCCCTGACAGAGAGAACACAAATGAGCTGGAAATATCTTTCCACTGACAAATTGCAGCACAACTCACAGGGACAGTGTGAACCCAAACAGATAAGGGACCCGCACAAAAGAATAATGATCATCTATTCTGTCTTTGCAATGGCAATTCTGAGAAAACGATTAACTTACAAACTCAAAGGCTTTCACAATTCATGATTCAACTGAGTAAACTGGTGGCTTCTTATTATGCAAATACATGAAATGTTTTGTTCTGGGAATACAAAACAATAGATTGGGGCATCTAAAGAACCTTTATTCCTCTTTCTGTCATTATTATACCATCACACTTAAATCTCACATATTTCACCATAAGAATCCAAGGGAATAAGGGGTTTCCTGCTAGAAATACACCTCTGGAGTAGTTGCTTTTTCACTCCGTGTTGAGTATGCACTAGGAGAAGGATTCTAGGTGAGGTCAAGGTCATATAGCTTTCCAACTTCTCTTGCAGCACAGAGCTTACCGAAAATGAACTGTAAGACTGCCATTGTGGCACAGGCTTTGCCCCATCCCACCATTTTTTTAAGGTAGTATCTTATGATTTTGATAAAATCTTTTAATAGTTGCACTTGGTGATTTATAATCTTCACTGTGCATAAGCTAGGGCACCCAAAGACCTGCGCACAGCGTACTTTTGACTGTCGCAATAGCTGCACTATCTTCTCACACTTACTTGACTTAAGGTGGCAAAATACTCATCTTTTCATCACTCTGTGCAAAATTAATTTTTCCTTTCTATTTTTCCTTAGAAAATGAATTAGATTATTATAGCTTCAGAAAGGAGGAGTAGAGATTACAGATTACTTTTGTTTCCTTCCTTGTGATGCCAAACCCTCTGACCTGTTTCTTGATAGGAGTTAAGATCGGGTTTTTTTCAAGCTTTGGCATTTCTGAAGAAAAAAAGCTGTTATAACAAGTGAGAACAATAATTTAACAGACAGTCCTCCAATCATAGAATCATAGAATCGTTATGGCTGGAAAAGACCTTTAAGATCATCAAGTCCAACTGTTATCTAAACTGTACTGGGCTCACTTCTAAACCATGTCCCTGAGCGCCGTATCTAGACGGCTTTTAAATACACCCAAGGATGGCGATTCAACCACTTCCCCGGGCAGCCTGTTCCAGTCTTTGATAACCAAGGCTACCATATCCGACTAAATAAAGTTGCGGACAAACATCTTTGGATTGCATTTTAACAAGAAATCTCAAATTCTCCTACTTTTTAATAGAGGAAATAAAAGCATATATGGGACTTCTCCCTGGAAGACTACATCCTTAGAATGTATTTTACAAAAAACAGGACAAGGAAAAGCTTGGATCCCTGAATTACACCAGTTTCACTGAAATAACATATCATATCTGTCACTCCGTGTTGTCTGGGGAAGTCGGCATCTGCCCTTCTCCAGTCCGTCATACTGGAATTTCTCTTACCTTACCAGGCAGCTGTATTTATAACCCTGTCAAATATCATCAAGAAGTCATCACACTTTCTATTTAGAGATCAACAGTTTAACACTCAGTACAAAGAGAAAAATGAGTTTGTCAGCATGCACCTAGATGTGCAGCCATTTTGTCCTTATCAGAATAACCAAGTCATCGCACATCTCCCGAGGAGAGCATGGCAGGGATCCAGAAATGGCAGATTATCATCATCGCTTTTAAAATGGTCTGGCAGAGCTTTTTATAATGTTTGTCATGCTACATGTTCAGGATTAATTGTTGCCAAGAGATTATCATCATCTTCATTCAAATTGAAGACATTAAATTAATACCATGGAATTTTCAAGTTCACTGGAAGGTAAAAGTGGATTTGTTACAAACAGTCAGGACTTGCTTTAAGATTATACAAAATCCAGTAGGGTATTTCTGTACCTATACTCACCTCCTGTGTAATCCAGAGTAGGGAAAATTAAAACAAAAATCAAAGACATGCTTTGCACGAAGAATTATCAAGAATCCTTCAATGGTTCAAACAGAGTAACAAAAGTAATACCACACCAGCTGGCCACCAGAAAGACCGAAACCCTAATTAGCGTGCAGGCAGGTATTAGTTTCCAACCAACCGCTCCAATAAAGCCTTTCCTTTCATATCTAATACTTAACCGAACTACACTCTTGGTGCTGAAAGGATCTGTCTAAAAGCAAAACAAAATATTCGGAACATGTTCGTATTTAAATCACAACACAAAAAAATTAAAACACTGAGCTTTCAACTTGTAAGAGCTGCACTTAGGAAAATTTCAAACAATTTTTTGATAAAGTTATAGCCAAGTTAATTTACGAGAGGAAAATAAGGACGTTAGACCAGTGCAATGCTTTATTTCATGCTTTCAGATCATGAGGCAAAAGAAAAATTAGTAAAGAAGATGCTTTAGCATTTTACTAACCTCAATCCACAGGTCTTTTACTTCTTTGCTTCATGTAATTAGTTGCTGGTAGGGATGGGAGAAGAGGAATAGATGATAAACGCAATTTAATTAAGTAGGAATTTAATTAAATAGAATTTCCCAATAAAATCTCTTCACAAAAGATAATAGACGTTGCCTTAAATCCAACAAAACATGAATTCTAAATGTTCTAATTTGTTGCCCCATTGAAAAAGAGAGTATGGTTTTGATTGTCTCTAATGCATGAAGTAAGAAAGTATATGTCCCAAAATAACCAGTGTCAGGCAAAATGCTACGATACAAAGAGTTACAAGTGACAATAGATGAGAAATCATGATCAATGCCAAGAGACCGCAGATACATCTCAATGGCTGTCAGCTTCTTGACGGAGCCAAATTGTTCAATGTCAAACCATTAACTCGGTTAGACAGAAGGTGCCCTACAAGTGGAAGCAAGGTAGATACCCAAAAGTACACCGAGATGGGCAAACGTTTTTAACTTTTTTCTTATTAACAGGTTACCCACCAGCTGAGTGAAGAGCCAAGTAGGAAGCTGCTGAACACATCTAATTAATTCCAATTAGAGCATCTTTAATACAAGTTATTATGAATCCACCTCTTGAACTATGAAGATTACACCTAGATGGGCAGATTGAGCAAAGCTGGTGAAGCAGAACCCATTCTTCAGACCATCTGCACTGGGAAATATGCTCTGAAGGAAGCTGGTAACAGGCATTGGCGGACAGATGTAGACAAGCACCTAATACGTAATTACTTCACTTCTATTTGACAAAGGTGGAGAACTTAAGGCTACACGCTACTTTTGCTGTAGCAATGCCTTTGGCCTATTAGCTTTGTTTCATAAAGCGATCCATCGCTGAGAAAGTATGTCCACAACACCTACAAATAACCAAATCTGCAAATGATTTAGTGGTTCAAAACCTAACAAAGTTGTAAGTACTTTTTTGATATCAAACTCAGCTTGTCTGTCAGTGGAAATTTTTTTTTGATAGAAGGCACGAATACAGAGAGAGCAAAGTTTTGTTGTATAAAGTGATAATTTTTTAAAATTCTATCTTCAAAACTATGATCTGGAACTCCTAAGACAATGAGGAAAGACCGGCTAGCACATTACAGACAAAAAGGCCCTTCCAAAGTGCTCTGGAAAGCTAGCGTTAATATTCCAAGTCCTTCTGGTTTGTTACACGCACGCAGAGGAAATAATTCAAAGTACCTACAGCTAAAGAGTTGCTTAAATTACTGTATTTGACCAAACTTAAAGCAAAGCAATCTCATGTTATATTGTTTCCACAAAACTGAGAAATTTGAAAAATTAAAACTAGGTGCTGACAACTCAGAGCTACCACAGTGCCTTCCTCGTGACTACTCAAAAGCCCGCTTTCTTCCACTTGAAGCTCTCCCAATTTCTTAACTCTCCGTTCCAGCAACCTCATGTATTTCCCATCAGAAACAAGATTGTGGCAATACAGGCAGGTGACACAGGGCCTCTTTAGGCCCTTTGGTGCACGGCCACATCGCAAGGAATTGATACGTACAGTTTTCGTGGACGGAGATGGGGTGTGAGACACAGCCCAATTCCCCTTTTCTGCAAATCCCAGACCTGCTGCCTGTGGTCCCAGATGCTTAGCCAGGGTCTTATAACTGCGTCCACAGAGAGGGTTCTTCCAGGGGCTGCACTGAAAATCCATACCTGGAAAATGGAAATTTGAAAATTTTCCAGTTTGAAGTCCTTAAGACACTTTCCTGATATTGGTTACACATTCTCCTGATATACCAGACATCAGAAATTGTACTGACTGTATCACAAGCCCCACGTAACGTGCTGTTGCAATGCAGCTGATGCCTGTGAAGACAGACTAAAAAAGTAGCATTGGTCTATAAATCTGAATACATACAAAGGAATTATTCTGGTAACGCAGTTCAAGCCCCTTTAATACAGTGAAAATGTCCATTTTGGTTAGAAAGAGAAAAAAATAACACAATAAAAACGCTACTACTATTTAAATTCTGGAGAATACAACTACCCATGAGAGTGTTAAATGCAAACAAACCTCAGTAAACAATAAAGTGTGTATAAAAATGCAGTTTAATCTAAATTTTCCTAGAGCTTAACGCTCCATCTCACTTCGTACCACAAAAGGGAATAAGAAATTAAAAAAAAGGGAAAAAAAAAAAAAAGACTTGCTCACAGGGAGGGAAAATATTTTAAGAAGTCATTAAAGCAACAACCTTCCCAAAGAGAATAAATCTGCAAAGCAGCAGCAAAGCAAGCTGCCCAGTCTATTTTGTCAGAGTTGGGCTTTTTTCCTATTACATGACAAACAACTGGCATCCAAGCTGCCAATTATTTAACCACAGTGAGACTTTTAACTCCATTTAAGAGGGAAAAATAAAGCTGCTGTAAATTTAACACTGCACAACAATCTAAACCAGCTGCCTACGAAATTTACTTTATGTCCTTTTTTATCTGTCTACTAGTACTGTTTCATCTACACGTACAGAGATGTTATCTCTCTCACACTGGCTGAAAGTTATTTTTGTCCTAGTCAAAACACTACAAATAACTTTGAAATAATTAGGTAAGTGGTGGATAACATGATTCTACATTACCATTTAAATGGCTCTGTTTCATCACAATTTATGTGCACCATGAAATTCCTCTGCATCAGACACAACATTTTATATTGTTTGTAAGAGTGTAAACTCTGCTAATTATTACTGGCTAAAAATTGAAAAGAAACCCGATTGATTATTGTTTCCAATGGTTTAAATACTGTTCTCTCATTCCAAGTGAGGACCAGCAAGTGGCATACCAACTACCATTTTGACCATCACGTTACTCAAAGCTTGAATAATATCAATGCATTGTTTCTCCTCCCCTTGCTTTGAGCAAAAACATTTTGCATTGGAGTTATTAATCTGTGTAGTTCTATGCAGTTCAATTACCAACTAGTCTGTGAGTAAGCGTAAACTTTATCACATTGATTTCTCTAATCCATTTCCAACCTCCACCTACTCTCTATAAAATTTGAGAAAATTAGGACATGAGTCACTATAACCACAATCTTCCTGATTATACATCACAGAGTTTTTAAGGGGTCATTAAAAGCCCTGATTCCACTCCATATGGAATCAGGTAACTGCCCATAAGGGCACCTTTTAAATACACCAACTATTACAAAACCTCATAGTTAAAGCAGGCTTGGGGAAAAAATCACACATGCCTTTTTGTAATCATTTTAAGAGTAATACAATTAAAAAATTAAATAGTCTCAGTGTCCAAGAAAGGACACATAATAAAGAAACGTGCAATTATACTGAGGCCACAAGCTTTCTGAAAAGTGTTAACTGGTATATGTCAGTAAAACGTAAGTTAGTAATCGCCTTCCTCAACCATATGAAAGATGTTAAATGAGAAGAATGCTGGATTTCTGTGAAGTATGCCTGTTGAATGACTACCACAATATACTCTCTTTTCTGTAGCTAACTAGAGAGAACAAGGCCCATTAAGACAAAGGGGCTACGGACCATTAGTTAATTGACTTCAAAGGGTCAACTCCTCAAATGGAGGCTCAGAGATCTTTCTAAACGATGGACATAAAATCATGTCCCTTGTCCAAAAACTGTCCACTACTAACATCCAAGCAAACAAGCATTCTTCTTCGACTGTTCTGTGCACAAAATACAAATATTTCTCAGCTTCAAGTGGTCAGGCAGGCTAGACAGTTGTTATTTTAAAAAGCAGAAAGTACTAAAGAAAAATAAAAATAATTTGTAACAAAAGTCAACTGCAAACAAGGACTCGACAAAAACTTTAGCTAATGAAAGATGTTTCGTTCTTTATTATTGTGTAATACTTCTTTCACAGAAACATGGTATTTACAAATATACACATATAGACCGCTGATCATAAAATGTTACTGAAGAATTAGTCAAAAAATCAATTTACAAAAACCAAAAACTTTCCAAAGATATTCTGGCTGAAAAAGTTTAATGAAATTTCAAGGAGACGCTTCTGTACAGAAAGATAGGTTTTAGCTCCTCGAGTTCTGGTAATATTAGACGAGTTGTGAACCAAGTGAGCTAAGCTCAGCTGTACATTTGAGATGAGGCAGTTTTTTTTAATATTGTTCTTTTTCACACAATTTCTTGATGGTCAGTTCAACAGGTCTCAGGAGGCACTAGTTTGTATGTTTTTGGAAGCTGCAAGCATTGCTCTCACTTTGGCCATAAGATCCTGCAGAAAATAAAAGGAAAATGATCAGACATGTCTGGGCTTTGAACAGAGCTAAAGCATGTGATTGCAAAAACCTGCACAAAAGGGTTAGCTTATGCTCCAGTCACAGAGAATACTTAGATGCATGATTATAAGATATTAACAGTCCCTAGGTTAAATGAGTGAAATAATTTGGAGAAAGTTTCTATGACAGCAGAAGTCTGCCTTTACTACAATGCTACAAGGTGCTGCACATAAATACTTAGAGCAGTTTCTATACAACAAAACACAGAAATCACATCAACTGAAATGGAAAGAAACTAGGACTGTATCTTCACAAAAACTGTAATGAACACACAACTATAACCACTGAAAGCTGAAAAAAGGAAAAAACGAAAAGAAAAAAGAAGAAAAGAGAGGGAGCAGGTAAAAAGAGAGTGCTGACAATTACTCTATAACAGAAAGCTTCTTTTGTTTGCTTTGTAAAACTGAACGAAAAATGTACATAGGAGTGGTATTTTCAGATATGAAAGAGTGACTGAAACATTAAGACTGTTGTGAAACCAAATAGCAACTCTCAGTCTTGTCTGAGTATCCAGTGGGAACAGCATTATAGAAGGAAATGAAATTTCATGCAAACGGCACTGAATAATTGGGTTGCAAAAAATGGTCACAAATGTGTGTTACAGTAATAAACTAAAGTTACTTAAAACATTTCTTCATAAATGCAATATAAATGAATTAAAATCCTTCGTTGTTTTAAATCATTTTTCATCTGAAGCTCTCAAAACGCTTCACAGGGGAGTTCAGCATCATTATTCCACTTTACAGATGGAAGGATTGAATGAGAAAAGATACTGAATTGGTCAGGGTCAGCCAGCACATTGGCAGTAAAATCATCTTACTAATAATTAGGTAAATTACATTTCTTTGGGCCCTTAAAGATAAAACGATGGTAAACTAATTTATGTTGGGAAGTATCTTGCAGATTCACAAAAGTTTCATTCTTCTTTTTTACTTTGTACAAATAGTAACTAAAGAATTGTATTTTAATATAGTAATCTTTCCTCCTCTTACAGCTGCGCTTCAAGCAAGCAGACTAATTAGCAAATGCTATGCCATAAGCAATATGCAATCCAAGAAATGCATGAACCTATTACCTTTGTTTGAAGGGTATATGTTTTTAAAGGGTGGGATGTTCATTCTGCTTTGAAGAGCATGATGTAGTTCATATCTTATTTCTCATACCAGGAACTTCCATGCATTTGTTTGGCAGCCTAAGAAGTGCTATGGTGCTAGTACTCTGTTTTCCTTCTCTGGTGCCTATACCTGCTATTCTATTTTCCGAAATATTTTTGGTTTGGGTTTCTCATAGAAAATAGACCAAATATAGTATGTAAGGTACTAGTCTACTAGTACTAATTCCCAACTACCACCATTTCCCTAGCGGAACTAAATCTTTGAACAATATTAATCTGTTGAAAGAATAATCTGTTCATTGAAAAAAAAGAGAATATAAAAAGCAATTCTGATTTTATATTGTAAATTTTCCAAACCATAATTAAGAGCTTTCCTCCTCTAAACTTGGCATATTCAATTGAAAGAAAGTTAAATATGCATGAAGACTGTAAGAGGATGAGTGAAATTAAAAATTTTAAAGAGTGATACCATGCAGTAGCTTTTAAAAAAGGAATGGAATTATTTTGACAGACGTTGAGTATCTTAAAATTGCCTTAGAGAAGCTGAATGCGTTTCGATTATGGCACAGCATATAGAGGCACGTACCCGATATACCATGATTCACAGCAAACTTTAATATATCAACAAAATCATAACAACAATAGTTCAGAGACGTAAACAGCAACAAGGGTAAGATAAGCGAGTTGAAGATACTGCTTAATGCAAAGGATACACTTACTTCAGTCTGCAAGAGGACATGTTTTTCCTGTACTGCCAACACTACAAACTTAGCCTTTGCCAAGGTATTTCTCTTTCCCTCTTTCTTCCACAAAACTTGTTAAGAGCACTACACAGTAAGACGGGCTCTCAGTAATACCTGCTATTGGTAACTGGGGTATTGTAGCAGAATGTGGACTTTGATATATTAACAGTGCATATACTGCAGCATAATGAATTTAGCTTGGTCT
This sequence comes from Vanellus vanellus, assembly GCF_965231255.1. Classification (NCBI taxonomy): domain Eukaryota; kingdom Metazoa; phylum Chordata; class Aves; order Charadriiformes; family Charadriidae; genus Vanellus; species Vanellus vanellus. The sequence goes on from NC_138921.1 coordinate 10,310,187, forward strand.
TTAGAGGCTTGATTAAACTTGAAAGGACAGTAGCTACAGAAACAATAAAATTGGTTTTCTCACAAGCAAATAGATTAAGAATGACAATGAACATGTCTCTACATCATATACAAAGCTCAGAATTGTCCAAGGTAGTGAGATGAGAAAATGATATGATGGACACACGCAATTAGGCAACACACTCTGCATTTGTTTATTTGTACCTGAGTGATTTTACTCTGCACTGAAGACACAATTGCTGAGGAGATTTGGCCATCTTTTTCCTGAGAAACTCCCCTAAAAAAGTAAAATTAGAAATTTATAGTCAATGTTTTAAAAATACATTTCACTCATCATCACGATTTTGGGGTTTATTGTACAAGTGTCTCATGTGTTAGCCAACAATTCTCTCATTCAACCAGAAGCCGTGATAAATCACAGAGTCACTCATACAACTGACAAAGAGAAATCTGAACAGACCAGGAATTTTTAGCAGGACTGTTCCTATATTATGTAGAATTTAATTATGAATCTTGCACACACATTACAATTCAAACCACTCTATTAAAATTCTACGTCAAAGAGGTATCCCATTTAGTGAGAGTTTCCAATTTCTAACTGAGAATTAGGTTGCAGAATTTTCTGCACCAGTTTTACTGTAAGAGTATGTTGAGATGTTTACTCCAGTAGGCAACAGAGATCCGATGTCTTCATTAGACTGATGCACAAAGTGCTGTCCTCCTAGTGTCTTTTAATATGTCACATTATATACACACAGAGCTCCTCACCATACAAGTTATGTCAAAAGACACACTCACAGTCAAGAGACATCAGCACTGCAGCATTACAGTAAAAGAGCATATTACCTGGAGCGTTCCTGGCTGGATTCCCTGCTCTCCACAGGAGAGACACTAGTTGAATGTACAGAATTTTTGTGTGTGGATGGTTTGCCTGGTGACACGGATGGTGAAGGAGACCTAGCTTTGGACTTGGTACGTGATCTAGACCGCCTCTTCTTCTTCTTTTCATGGGGACTTCTGCAAGAAGAAAGTATTTTACTGAAGGATATTGAAAGCAATATTACACTACTAGCTCAGTTGAGGTTACTTTTTGCACTTCTAAAAGCTTACGCAGCCCTCCTCCACAGGACACTTTTCATGCCTTCAGCAAGCATCAGAGCCTTACTCCAATACTGCGCTTCTACAGTTGTGCAGAACACTTTCTCAGAAGCTCTTTTTAACATATTACATTAGGCAACTACTAGTACCTGAGGTTCCCACTTGGAATGCTGCTTTACAGGTACGCAGGAATTACTAACCCGTATTTGATAGTTTGAAGGATGACAATGAAAAGTCTGTCACTGGAGATTTGCAGAACAACTTTGCTAGAGGGAAGTTCCTTCCCAAGCATCATGAGTCACTTAAAATACAATGAGAAATGTAACAGTTTATGTCCCTTCCAATTTTCCTAGCTCATAAATGAACAAACCATGGAATCACAGCTATGCAAAAGATCTACAAGGCAAATCCATGGTTTGTTTGTTTGCTTTTTAACAGAAATTATCCCTTTCCTTGTGATCCAACCTATAATGCAACAAACTGCAGGCTCAAAATTATAAACTAGCTCTCGTGTGCCACTCAAAGAAACCTAGACCTAGCAGCATATTTTAAGTGCAAACTGTTTATGACTTGGAAATTAGATACACAAATGTTTGTCACTATGACAGCTGGAACAAAGGACTTACGGGGTACCTGATGTGTTCATTATTGACAGAAGGGGAAAACAGAGATAGCCTCTTCATATGCAATATTAAGCTCAAAGAGAATTCAATTAGTAATATACTAGAGACGGAACTATCAAAATCTTTATACATAGCGATGAATTTATGTCTGTATGATTTACATACCAGTATTGATATTACTGTAATTAGAATTACTAGAGCAATGCTTTAATTAGAGTTAGGCAATACCTCATTGTAGGCACCTCTCTCTAGCATGCGCTGCTAGAAGCAGCTTGTTGAAGCTTCCAGAACATCTTAAAATACTGTAAAATTTAGAGCTATTTTTTAAGTATCACATTATCAGTTATTCTGATTTTCTTAGGAATTGTATTTGGTACTTAAAAAGCAGCTATGCTATAACATTAAATTCCCACATAAATACCGTACACCTCTGATGCTTAGAATTTATCATACAAATATCTGATTTTTACATAGAATTTAACATTAAAGACTTAAAATTGCAAAACCTCCTTACACTTTCTTCCATAAATAATGATTAAGTGGCAGAAGAAAAACCCCACAGCTCTACTGGCCCCTAACACTTTCATGAGTATACAGAAAACATCAGCTACAAAGTCGATTATTTCTTGACTAGCTAATTATGTACTGGAATTGCTCAGTTTCTTAAAACTTCATCATGTAATCAAGCTGTGAACATATTTCATACTTAACTCTTGAAAATCTCAGCAAACATTCATCATGCAAGAAGAATATTTTACAGTAAGCGTTTTTGGTGTTTTTCATCTCAGATTATGATGAACAAACATCATTAACAGCTGAATGGATGTGTCTCAATTTTCTATTTTTAGAACAGTCCATTTGCCAAAACTAGGCTTATTTTTTTAATACTTTTCTAGGTACAAAAGCTAGCACAAAAGAACTATGCATATTCTCTATGGCAAGTAATTCACTGCAGTGACATACACTAGACTTCTTTTTAAAGTGACTGTGATGGCAACTGAGGTACAGGATAAGTAGAAGAAAAAACAACCGTTATGTTTATTCTGAAGTGCACCTCATTCTACCAGCAGCGAGGCAGTAATTCCTAAACAAGACAAAGTAAAGCATAGCTTCCTAGTTCTTACGTATTTTCTTCTAGAAATGTACCTAAAAATTTACAAGCAATGCTAGCTATTCAGCATCACGACCGATATCAGATTAATGCCCTGAGCAAGTTTAAAACATTGTGGTATTTATTAATTCTGATCTTCAGTGCTCTGACAGTACTGGATTCTAATGCTCGCCTACTTCTTAGTGTAACCATGGTTAATAAAAACCACTCAACTGACTGCTGCCCTGTAGGAGTGAAACCTGCTCTCAGCTATCAGGCCACAGTGTATGTTACTCACTGACAGAAAGTCCAAGTAAACTAATTAGCTTTTAGCAGACCTAGAACCCAAACCTTGCTTCCGCTACACCACTGTGAACAACCTACTCCATAACTGAAGAGGAAAACTGGTCTATCACAGCATCAACATTTTCACTTGAAAATTCAACAGTAGGCCTTCTGCAATCAGTGCTGCAAAAGATCCTCAATGCAGTATTTTTTTTTCAGTCTACATTTTTTGCACTTATTGCCGTATTTTACTGCGTAGTGTTCATAGAATCATGGAACAGTCTGGGTTGGAAGGGACTTTTAAAGGCCATCTAGTCCAATGCCCCTGCCGTGAGCAGGGACGCCTTCAACTAGATCAGGTCGTTCAGAGCCTCGTCCAACCTGACGGTGGATGTTTCCAGGGATGGGGCATCAATCACCTTTCTGGGCAACCTCTGCCAGTGTTTCACCACCCTCGGCATAAAAAACTTCTTCCTTATATCTAGTCTGAATCTACCCTCTTTTAATTTAAAACCATTACCCCTTGTCCTGTCACAACAGGCCCTGCTAAGAAGTAGCTTGTTCTGTTTTCCTGTTTGAGGCCTAACAAAGTTTACAATTTCCACCTATATAAACAATATTGTTTAAAGTGGTATCTAGTTTGTTTCACAATTGTCGTCATAATTTACCACTTTGAGTGGCATAACGCTAAAGATAATTTATAGCTTAAAATGCCAAATGGTCAAGCAGCAGACACACCAACACTGCATTAAAATTAGCACAGGGCTGTGAAAAAATTCCTGTGTGTGTTTACAGGAAGAAAAACATTTTAAGATTCCATTTCTTTTCTGCTTAACCAAATTTGCACTCTGAATTCCACAGAAGCCTCTATTATCTCGAGTTGATGAACGCGAAAAACTGAATCAGTTGAAGTATACCTATGAAGTTCTCAATTATATATGCTGCACATCAATTAATTAGAGGCTGTCAAGAGACGGAAAGTTATCCTAAGGAACAACTGAAATTTTTTAATAATCATAAAGTTGAAAGCGATCTCTTTGCTTCTTATTCCACAACAGATATGGAGATACAGGTTAAAGACTAAATGTTCACCAATGAGGACAGAAAAATTCTGTATGCTCAGTTTAGCAACTTCAATGCGTTGGGTTTTGTGTACACTTTAGGTGTACATATACAAACCTGAAAAATTTTCACACAAAACATTAGAGACACAAAGCGTTTCAAAGCCTTCTGGGCACACACTTTGCAGATGTTTTTCTTCTGCGGTTGGTGAGCTGAAATAATGGTTGATATGCCATTTTGAGTATAAGAGATTCAGAGAGACTATATGCAAGGTGCTCTCAAAAAATGCACCTCTTGATTCATATTTCACATTTCACTCTGCCAGTAAAATAATTGCTAAACGTAAAGCATAGTTTGCTAAACTGGAGGGTTTTTTGTGCAGATATGACGGGATCTGAAGCAATACCAATAGGAATAACATAATACCGCTCAGTGCAGAAGTCATACAGCTTGCGCAAGCCAAGCATGAGAAAATGACTCAACAAGAAAGAAATATGGAAGTCCAAACAACATCTTAACTCTCAGCCAGGAGATAGTAGCATATTAACGTTCACTGATTTGGTTGTACATTTAGTGTTCAAACACATGCAAAAATAGGAGAAGAAGAATGAGTACTTCTATTACTTGTTTTTTCCTCCACAGAAGTATTTCTTTATTAAAATAGAGCTCCAGAACATTCGTCTATTAAAATAAAGCTCCAGAACATACCGAGGGAGTATACGACACATCAGGCAATGTTTAAAGTCTCTTATGATGTCAGGACATAACCTTCCCCAGGACCAGGTATACTTACTTGGAACGTGGACGTTTCCTACTATTTCCAGGACTATTACTAATGCGATAAGCTGTTGGAACACTTCTTTCATCTCTCCGCCTTTCTGGCGTGTGAGCCCTTCTCCTAGGTGACCTTGATCGTGACCTGAGCAGGAAAAAAACATCCAAAAGTTTGCTTCTTGTTGCTTATTTCAGTGGAATTGCGCTCTCACCAAACAAATAACACCTTTCAAATGCCTATTTTATACCAACATGGAGTATTTAGTCTCCAAGACTTGTCAGCTGCATAAAAATTTCTTACCCATCCAAGACATTGAGGATGTAATTATCCATTGCTTTTCACTCCCAACAGCGGGTGGGGGAAAAGCAATTATTTTTTGGTATTGTGTGCTAATGTCAACTTCTGTATTAGCAGGCGGGAAGGTTTTACTTTGCTCCAGTCACCTTTTGTGGCAACAAAGTTTACTAACGCTGGTATGCAGAAGTCCAATTTGGCTTGAAGCCTGGGATTGTCAGGCCTGACCTTGTCTTCTCAAATTAGCAGTATGTTTTTAGAACTGCTGCATCACAGAGATAAACACAAGTTTTTGTTTTTAGCACATCTCCAACACTGACAAGTCCAGGAAATTTTGTTCCTGATGCTGCAGAATAATCCTAGTGCAGCCAACATTTTCACCTGTGCAAGTGACCAACAACCCGTGATCGGTATTGTTTGGCACCAGCACTTCAACTTGAGATATTTTTCCTAGAAAAGTGAGAAAGAGATCAAGAGGGAAAAAAGAAAGCGCGCCCAGTTAAGATCAGAGATCAACTTAAGACAGCTTAACTCTTTTTCTCTATGATTTGAAATTAAGTGGATGTGCAAGCAAAACCTGAGCATTTCTCAATAACAAAATAAATGAAATGAGAAAAGTCCTTAGAGATGAAGGGAAGGGGGAAAGATAGAGAAGGGGGCAATTCAGGGACCCAGCTTGGAAAAAAAAAAGAAAAAAAAACAAACCCCCAAATCCACCCAAAATTCCTCATAGTAACAGCTAGTTTTGTTCTCACTAAAATATATAGTTCTAATAATTTTACTTCTATTTGCTTACTTCTTTTAAAGCCTTTCTTATTTATTTACTATAGGTATGTCATTCCACGTATACCAAACATTCATGTTCTTGAATATACCTAATTTGCAGTGACTAAAAGACAAGCCATTTGTGAAATCACTGATCTTCTGCAGACTCACACCATATATATAATATATACACACATGCTCCTGAGCCATTTCTTTTACACCTACAACAAAAGAGATCAACTGAAAATGAAAAAAAGTAATCACAATGGCAGTTAAGTGTTATAAATTAACTGCTTTGTCACTTAGACATCTGATCTTTACCAGGCAATTCAGAAGAATTAAAAAAGGAAAAAACCCAACAGATTATAAAGTTTGGGGTCAGTCAGACACCTTGACATTTTACCAGGATTTCCCTCAAAAGAGCTCCAGCAGTCAAATCTTTTCGTTGTCGAAGTTGCCTGATAATTTTCCCGCTCTGTTGCTGCTGCCATTGATGAGCTGCTCAGACTTGGCTCCACGCTCAGTGTCCCTGTGGATGCTGTGAGTCTGTGATACGGAGGCACACACTTCACATTCAGAATAAAATGTGCTAGTTTTGGTATTAACTAGAATCCTGAAAAGGCTCAGTCCCTTAACCAAAAGCTGAACCTTAGTGAAACATGCCTATATGGACCAGCCTAAAAAAAGTCCAAACAATCAGAAAGAAAAAAGCATTAGCTTCATTTTCATGAATTGATGTTTCTGGTTCTACAACATTCTTCCAACCACCAAATGTTAAGAACTTTGGCCATTAGCTTCAAACAATTAAAAACAGCTTAACAGTTTTACTGCAAAATATCAATTATTACTTTCATTAGACTGCTATTTTAAAAGGCATTCTATTCCTTTAAAGTCAGTATCACTTGTGTTTAGTAGGGTCCCAAAAGCTTAAAGGGTTACGAAGCTTGGCACGTCCCATACAAAATAGGAACTAAAACTATGTGAACAGACACTGCCTCAGCAATAAGAAAATCAGTGCAGAAGGAGAAAACACACCCACAAACAACCTTGTTTGTGAAGAACAGACACTTTCAAGTCTCTTAAATTTCTACCATTAAGGCAAAAAGTCTCACACACACACAGGTGTACTCTGTCCAAATTTACTGAAAAGTAACCTGTTAATGAAGTATGCCACTACTAATTACTGTTTATAACTCATTAACTGGATAAATTTGTGGCTTAGTACTACTCTGTTACTAGGCAGTATAAAGAAAAACAATCCATATCAAAGAGAAGTTTAGACTTTCCATCTCTACTCTAGTTCAAAACGAACATCCACATTTCATCTAACCAAATCACTAAATCACTCGGAACATAACGAGTGCCTCTGCTTCCCTTCCTCTCCTCTCACGTACACACACAAACCACGCTCGCACGTACAAACACATCATTAGCTTAGATCATGGACTACAAAGCTCTATTGGCAGAAAACAAAGATTCAGATGAACACTGTCATTATTTACACTTACTGCCAATAAGCTGTGAAACCTCACTTCTCCCTGGAACAGCACACTGGAAACTCCAGTGATGGACAACCTACACTTCTTTAAAGAGCACCACTGTCAGGTGCATTTCACATCAAACTTTTTAATGGTGCTTTGAAGTCGATTAGAAAAAAAGACACTGATGAAGCATTCACTACAGATGACCGAAAGGCACCAAGGGCTGTTTGTTTTCCAAGGCAGATTTAACAAATGTGCCCCATCTTTGACATTAAGTACTTATTTGTAATAACTAATTCTCTCTTTGGGACTAACAGCTCCAAAGCAATCCACGTTGCAATACCTTACAGCACTTTTGGACATGGTTTACTGTTTTCATGACTTTTATTTAACTTTAATCTGTCATGCTGGTCTAGAATTAAAACTGTACAATACCAGGAGCTTTATGAGACTAGTTTGGGCACAGAAATTTTGTTCCAGAAAATAACATGCATTCATACAGAAAATTGCTGTTAGCACATCCCATGCCACAATTAAGCCAATATATCTGGGTTCCTTACGTAACTACAATGTTTTAAAACTTGTTTCTGTAAAACATATTTGGCTGTGCTACCCAGAAAAATGAATATGCAAAACATGCTTTGAATCAACTTAATGTTATTTGAACAGAAATTTTCAACTTTAATACTCTCTGAAGATGCATTAGAAAATATAAAAAAAATGCAACAGTACAAAAATTGTATCTTACCACCAAAGGCTATTTTTAAATGAAGCAGAGCTTCTAGGTCTCTAACAATACAAAAATAAATGACAAACAAGTGATATAAAATGGTATACAGAGAAGTATACTGCAAAGATCATCTGTAGGATTTCTAAGCACAACACACGTTTTGGAAAAAAAATAAAGATGTACAAACCCAAAAGGAAGAGCTTGAAAAGTATACTGACCATCACTTGAACAAAGAGCAAAGAAAGTTACCACAAATTTCTATGTTTAACTTCCCACATCTCATTACCTATTCATTTGTCACAGTAAATTATATGGTAAAGGTGATTTTTAATCTTACTTTTTGAAACAAATTATACCATGAAATAGTAACTCCTCAAAGTGTTTTAAAACAGAAGTTCAACTAATGTCTATAAGGAAACCTCACAAAATCTAAGGATTTAACACTGGTTCCCCAAATACAGGGCATGTGTTGAGTGGTCATTATTACAATTTAGGGATCATAATTAATTATAATCTGAATGCAATATAGTCTAATGAAAAATTATGAAATAAACATAGCTCCTCTTTTGGCTATCACAGTTAAATTTAATAGTTTAAATAACTTCACATCCAAAATACCTATTTTCACTGTGCAGACACTTCAAACCTAGTAAGTTACTCTCCAAGAAAGTTCTGAAATCTGTTTATTAAGAAAAAGATCTTGTTATGCTAAATTGTTTGATTAATAGGAGGAACTGGAGCAGTAATTACTACAGAAAGGGAAAAGTCCATCTTTTTTCCATCCAATCTTGAGGTAAAATAAAGCATCAATAATAATTTTATATTGAGATCTGTAGGTTGGAATATACATTTTGAACAGAATAAAATAAGGCAACAAAATCTCAAACATAGAACATTAGACTGAGATGTTCAAATAAAGCACTGTTCCTTGAAACAGGGATGTTCCACTATAATTTAGCATCAATGTCCACACAATAAAGACTGTCTCTAAGTGCCATGAACTTAATACAACATGAACGCATTAACCTTTACAAATAGTTTACACTTTATCCCAGGAGAGTATGACCCTCTAGGTAACTATTCATTTAGCAGTAAGCTGTAACACCCAATGTTTGGGGAATCGAGGAAAAAGATACCCTTCTGGGTGAAGCACTGGGAAAACCGAAGAGCAAAGAAATGCGAAAGGTGCCACGTTTTGAATGTAACCAGACAATGCACAGAAACAATTTTCTCTGAATCACCACTAAATATATAAATAAATTAAAAAAAGAAGAAAGTCATATCCTCTAGGTAGGCAACGCCATTTACCTTTTTTTTTGGCAATTATTAAGACTCGGCATTATTTTTGCCTAAACATTTGAGAGACAAAACACATCAGTACCTGACTGGGTTATGAGTCAGCTCCCACTCTTGATTACTCTACAAATTTTCTGACTTCAGGAGCAAGCGCTTTAACTTTGGAAATACAGTGAGTATGTTAAGCTGTAGCAAACACCTTCAATAAAGCAAACCTTCAATCACCACTGTCTCACATGTCTTATACAATGTGAGACCACATGGACCCTAATTAGAAAGGCAAGACTAGAAAAGACTTCAGGAAATAAGACAATTCAATATTCTCTAAACTCTAATTCTTGACACAGAAATTTCCTACAATGGAGTGTTCACAAGCTGCATTAACTGCCTTTACCACTGAGACCCTATGGAAAACTTCCTAGTCTCTCTGTTAACAATTTAAATCCATTACTTATTGTCCAAACCCCAAGAAATGAAGAATGTTCTATTCCCTCTTTTTTGGTGTACATGAAGACTCATTTCATCTTCCTTCAGTCTTCCCAAACAGTCATTCCAACTCACTCTTTTTTTTTTTTTTTTAATTCTAAAAATTTGTGATGATTCCCTCTAAACTTCCTCCAATTGGTCTAATTCCTTCTAAAGGATGCACAAAGCTGGACACAGCACTCCAGCTGAGGCCAACAGAACCCCAACAGTTTCCAAATGCGGAGACACTTGATGCATCCTGCATAAGACTTGCTTGTCTGACCACATTAAAGTAAACCAATACAATCACTATATTAAGTATTGGATGCAGGAGAAAGGTAGTCATTAAAGTTGAATTACCATGAGGTCCTTGGGCCTTAGATTTAGCCATGTTCTGGCAAAATGCTATGGATAGGAAGGCACATTCAGACTTCTAACAGGTGTTCTGCCTGATAAAAGCATTTCATATGGCCTCCACAAAGTTCAAAAAGAACAAGCACCCACTCAGCACTGATGATACTGCCTTCAGTTCCCAGAAACAATGAGTTTCTGAATGGGAGAGAGATCCTCCAGAGACTTTTGTTTAAACTGGTGCTCACAGAACAGAAAGGCAGGCTGAATGGAAAGCCCTTTCCCATTCAGCTATACCTTCTGTCAAGTTTTATAATGTGCAAAATGTTTTCAGTGCAAGATGCGGTGCAGTTGTTCTGAAACAATTTTAAAATTCAGCTAGCCAGCATCAAGCTTATTGGACTTCTCAGGCTGTAGACTTCAACAGCTGATCTAGGAAATACACAACCAAATTTAATCAGGTGTTGTGTTGACTCATGACGTTAAGGCTTTTATGTGTTTGTGTGTCATCTTGAGTATTCGTCCTGGCACAAGTCAAATAACAAAGATTAGCTCCAGCAGAGCTAATTCTTAACTTTTCAACAGCAGAACGAAATGTAGACTAGTTTGTGGAAGTATTCAAGCCTCTATAAAGGACCAGATATCTTTTCTCCCTGAAGTCACTGAAGACGTTATCTCAGTACGTATCAAACTGAACTTGTAAGTTCCCATCAATCTGATTACTGCCTGATGCAAGCTCATGCAACATGCAAGATTATCTTTATCCTATTCAGTAGTATACCCAAGTACTGGTGAGGATATTCTCAGATAATTCTTTATCCTTTTCAAGGTAACACAGAAGATGATTTAATTTTTTTTTTTAGCATTCCTATGATGTTTCTCCTTGTTTTTACCATATATCATTAGAATCATGTAATTTAGATAACCTAAAAATAGGTAACAAAGCTTGGATGAAGTGACACGGGAAGTTCAAGTGAAGATATGGCTTGACAGGGAGTTGAAAAGGTGATTCACCTGAGGAGACTTCTCCCCAAAATATCCTTAATGCTGAGAGGGCTTGCATTCACTTCTTAAAAAAGGGAAGTTTCATTCCCTTCACATGCTGGCGAGCACAGAGAAGGAATGGCACACTATTTTGGAATCTGCCTTATAACATGGAGCATCATGACCACCCGTTGTCAAAGGCAGTCAAATAAGCAGCATGTCAGACTGATCGTTTCAGCCCAAGTTACGTCCATTTAATTCCCCACATCTCTGAATAGCAGAGATATCTTCGGCAAAGTACTGTATTTGACCTTAAAAATCTAGTATAAAATAACAAGTTGTAACTTGTTAACACTTTCTTGTATTAGTGTAGTTAAAAAAAATGCACAGGGAAAATATAAGAAGTTTAGCCACACTGCCATAAAAGGCTAGAAGCTGTTGTTCAGGAAGAAGCATGTGTCATAGGCATGGCCACAAAGATAAAGGAATGTATGATTTTCCATGCATCACATACATATATAGCTGTAGTAGTATTTAAATGCACAATCCATTTGAAGTACAAGTTACTTAAACACTGTTCTGTAGCATGATGCAAAGAATGTAACCTCAAGAACAAGCCCTTTCGACTGACCACAGCAACTGCTATGTGACAGGACGTTCAGATATGACAAATTTTTACAGACAGTAAACTTTGAAGGTGCCTAGACCCAACTGTCTTGGATGTAACTAACAGTATTAGTATAACACAATATATATCATCTTATAGTTGGATAAGTAATAGAGTAAATTTAATCTCATTAATGAATAAATGCAGAGTTAACTACACTGGGGTACATTCTTCTATGGTCACCCTTCCTCATCAACTCTGTTTTCACCCTGCTTGGATTCCTGTCATATCTCTCCTGCCATTCATTCATCACATTTTTTCACATGCCAGCCAACTGCTTACTTTCTTTCTGAGCTCTGCAGTTCAACCACCTGGTTCTCCACCTCTATTTCTTATCTTAATATTATCTGGTTACTTCACTCCAGCAACAGCCACAGACTTATTAGCAAGTTCTAGTCCTGCTATAATCACATTCCTACGTATTATCACCAGGTATTTCAGAGATTAGAGCAAAAAAGCATTTACTGGTACAATTTTTGCACTATGTAATTAGAAATTAATGATTCATTATTTCATTAAAACTATTTTCAAAAATCTTCCACATGTGGTGATATTTATTCACTGTCTTCAAGGTGACTACACCCGTTGTAATGGGTGCAAAGATGCTTGTACAGTGGAAGAAGTGCAAAAATGTTTTAAGTGTTACCCCACACAGAACTCTAAAGAATACATTTGGTTTCCAAACCCACCTTGAATGCCTGACAGTTCTATAGGCAGTGGGAAGTGAGTGCTTTGCTTTTGAATGTGATCTAGATCTGGACTTAGATGATGAATGATACTTGAATGGTGATCGAGATCTTGTCCGAGATCTTTTCTTATGTTTTTTCCTTTTCTTTTCTTTTTCTTCATCCCTAGGAGGATCTTTGCTTTTGCTTGAAGGTCTTTCTGCTTGTTTAACTTCTAAGGTGGGTAAAGTTCTGACTGCAGTCACAGGACATGGTATAATATTGACACTCTGAAATCAAAGGTAAACAAAGAACAGTATTCAGTTTTCAAAAGTCGCATGCAAATTTTTAATTTGAGAAAGTCCTACAAGTGCAGACAACACATAAGCATCTCTAGTCCTTTATACTAAACAGAGGGCTACATCCACTCCTGTGCATACCACGTACGTGCCCATTCTGGCAAAGAAACTTAAATATCCTGCTTGGTAGTCTTGCCAACATACAGTACAGGTTTTTTTTGCAGAAATACTGAATAACAAGTACAACAGCAAGGAAAATAATAACTAACAATCGCCTTACATTTTTTGACTCATGAAAGTGTCTGAGAAATACATCCATCTTAAGAAAGTAGCTGTTAAATCAATAACAATCTAACCTCCCACGAATGCTTTAAAACTTCACATTGCTGCATCAGTATTATGTAAAGTGTGCATAAGTAAGGCTGACATCGTCAAAAACATGCATCCAGTAATGTTTAATGGAGGCCTATACAGCTCCCCAAAGATACATATGCAAGTTGGGATATGAACCCTAGGACATAGTTCCGAAGTTTTCATCTTTAGTTTTTAGAAGAAATGTGTTCTAAAAAATGGGTACTATCAGACATCTTTTCATCTATTTATCCCTTTTATTTAAAAAAGGATAAACCTGAAAATACAATCAGGAATTACTGACATTCAAAGTCAAGTTTTAAAGTCACTTTTCTCCTTGAACTGTGCTGTTTAGATTACAAGTCCAAGGAAATCAGCAAAATGAATTAGTGCCGATATAAATTATTTCTGTACTTTGCGAAATAAATGTTTTGCATGTAAAGGGTTGGGAAGATCACAAAAGTTATTAATCTCAAAGATAGAACAAGTCCATGCACAATTCATGCTCAGTGAGTAATTCTGACTACAGTCAGTTAAGCAAAACATACCATACTCCACGAAATTTTCAAATTATCAGCTTGTACCTGAGAGAATTCTGCTCAATACCTTGTTTAGAACAATTCAAGTCAGGCACTATAGATATGCTCCTCATTTCAAAGCCTGTCATTCCCCCAGCTGCCATTTCAAGGCAACTGGAGAAATCAGTTTTCCTCTGTCATAATTTCTGCTCCACCTGGTCTGACACTTTCACCATTTGATACAAGGATGCTTACCGTGATCGGAATAAAAAGTAATACATTAAAACCTGAAATAACCAAATTAGAAACAGGTGATCTTTTCCTTTCATTTTACCCACCTCCCATTGTGAGTATGTCAAGCAATAATTGACTGCATTTGAATAATCAGAAATCCAGTTTTGCTTCAAGTTGGAGAGCCATGACACTTTTCTGAGCTTTAACTGATAACTTCTATCACAATATTTACAAAAATAGCAACAAAGCAGTACTAAAGTGGTTTGCTTCAAGGATTATAGACATTTTATAGCATGATCATTTGAGCGAGTGGTTTAGTAGAGGCCCATTTCCAATTTCACTAACTTCACAATGCATGTGTAATTGCAGACAACTCATCTCCAAACTTCAGAGTTTCCTAAGACCACAGCAGCTGACTTTTGTTCCTACACAAAGTTATTAATCTCTTTATACAGTGTCTTAGTCTTCGCTTTGAACACTACTGAATATGTAATAGACCTGTTTGCCTTGAAGTAGACACCTCTAATAGCTTGAAACAAAATAGCTGTAGGCAAAGTAGAATTAAGAGGAAAACAAGAGAGGAAAGAAAAAAAACAACGGTTTTCTGTGCCCAAGTTCATTTGGCCGCATAAAGCACAAGCTATCATACCACTGCCAAAAAGGAAGTTAATAAATGAATGACACATTTACTTTTAGGTCACACATAGAGATTCTCTCAGCAATCAGAATGAAGAAAGCCACAATGCCAAGCACCTCTAGGTATCCAGCAAAAGCATTGGACGCTGAAACCGCGGGCTCTCCTTGACCTCCAGGACGCTGGCACTGAAGAGTGACAGCGCTGCCCAGATATCTCCGAGAGCAGCACAGCTGCAGGCTGCCTGGCTGTAGATTCAGACACCACTGCTTCAGGCTACTAATGAATCATGTTTGGAAAGCCATACAGAAGTAACTTTAGCTCCCCCCACGTGGATATGTAGGTCCTGGAGAACAAGACACCAGCTAACACACAGGAAGAAGTCACCTACCCATCCAAACCTACACAACACACCACTGCTCAGGTGACAGTCATCAGGTCACAAAGGCACAAATGTGCCGATTCCCTCAGTGGAAACTCTGGCTGCCTTCAAGAAAAAAAAAAAATCACCAGCAAAATGGCCTGAAACACCATGACAGCAGAACTTAGAGCTCAGTGAAAGAACTCAACGTTAGCAAGTTGCCAAGCCACACAGAAAATTTCTAGGTGTATAAATGATGCTGCTGAATAAAAATATTTGGAAAAAAAATAAACTGTTTTAGTGTCTGTCAAAAAGAAAAAGCTGCCTGTGGTTTGCGTTTGTACTAGTGAAAGCTGATCCAGGCAAACTAAGGAAATGGGAACTAAAATTGGAAGCATGAATGTGGCGGGGGCGGGGGGTGGTGGTGGTATAAAAAAAAAAAAAAAAAAAAAAAAAATCAAAGAAAGCACAGATACTGGGAGATTATTAAGCATTTCTGAAAGGCAGAAATACTTTGTTTTACTGACCAGGCTCTGCAAACCTGCAGGTCAGTAGAACACAGTTTTGGAAAGCATGGCAACAAGCTGGTTACCTGATGAATTTTATTATGCATCTCAAGGGATGAGAGATTTAAAGTTTTTGAGAGCTCTTCTAGGATGTCACACTGCAAACATTCAGAGAGCATTCATAGACTCTCGCTTATTTGTCCATTTTGGGTAACAGCACATTTTTTTGGCCCTTATTAAATGCTATGGTGTCAGACAATTACACTGGCAGAGCTGTTCTTCAGCACATTTGCATGACTGAAGTAAATCCTACTAAAATAATGCTTCCTGCAGTAAACGCTTGGTATAAAAAAATGCTTCAGAGACAGATTTTTGGAAAACAAAGATGATTCAACAACTCTTTTTTATCAGGACTGGGTTAGGAAAGAGCTTTGTATGAGGAAGAATTTATAACTATATGAGAACAGAAACGAGCACTTCAGTTCATTACAAGACATTTGCATATTTGCAGTATTCATAAGACCAGAACACACATTAGTTATTCTGGGGTTACATTCCTTAATCAATACACAAAGACAACACTAGAAGTGAACCAAAAGGTGCTTATTACAACAGAACAAGACACTGGCATTGTTCCTGGTACAAACAAAATCAACTGGTAAAGAACATTATCGATAATGTTGCCAACACTCTTAAACTGGCTAATATTTCTTCTGTTCTGAACAGCCAAATTTTGCAGTAATTTGAACCCTATGTTAGATCAGAATTAGAAAGAGTGAAGAATGTCAGAACTGTGAAGAGTTAATCAACAATTCTTTCACTTCATTAAAATCTGAAAACATTCCAGATTCTCTTCTACCACTGTACCTTTTTTACCACAGGTTCTCCAAAGCTTACGGTGAAACATTCCCTGACTGAGAATTAATAAGCAACTGTCTACCAGCAATGGAAGTCTATGACTGCTCTGTGCGTTAAAGTGAGCAGTTACTGCCATTAGAAGAGTTTCTCAGTCCTAGCCCCGGCAAATTGGCCCAAAGGTTAAGTAGACATGATAAAAACATTTCCTATAGCATAAGTTCCTACAGAACAAAGTAAATAATATTCAAAGACTCAACAGTTTCATCAGGGTCTAGCCGCTGCACTGAAATATAGCTATTAACCGTACACTGACCGTGATAAGTTCTCCAAAACCAGACAGAATTTTGCATTCTCAATTTTGAAGGGCCAACTGTAAAGAAATTGATGGCTGTGAATCTGTTTGTTGCATGGATCAATATGCCTTTGTATCTTGAGTACTCTGATGAACAAAAAACCAAGGCATAGAACGTTCTTAGATCCCTCACCTAACTTAATTAAGATGGTAGTTCCAGATATTTAACTTTTTTCCCCCTATTAAATATTAATTAAAGTATTTACAGTATGAGGAATTAAAACTCATGTAGTTTTTGATAGTAGGGTTCTTGCAATAAAAAAAGTTCCAAATGCCAGCAAGCTATGCACTCCCCAAATGCCACATTAGTATGTGACATTTTGGTTTATGTTTTCATCTGTCCTTTTGAAAAAGCATGGTAAGGGAAATTTACAAACATCCCCCCTCCATGCTAAACAGAAGATAATTAACTATATTCTGAGAAAAAAAAAAAAAAAAGTAAGAAATGAATGGCCCTGAAATGATGTTGTACAGCATTTTTTCTTTAAATACTTATTGGATGGTTTTCATTAGACAATTACATTTTGCTCACAGGTTAACATAAAAAAAAACATGCAAGCATAAAATTATGTTATACATTATTATTCCAAAGAGGCATGCAGTAATAGCTACAGTCCATTGCTAAAATAGTAGGATGAACTACAGCAGCAAGTGTGACAGACATACACCATCTATAGCTGTTGATAACCCTATTATGATTGGCAAAACTTGAATACCATCTTAGTTTTAAACATGGCAAACTTCTATTTCACTAGTAAACAGACTACTTTCCACAGGAAAAAAAAATAAATTGTTACATACAGGACAAAATAAGGACAAGCCATCTAAAAAACAAATGATAAAACAGGGCTTCAAAACAGGGAAGATGAAAGAGCCAAAAGAAGTTAAGTTTTGCTTTGTGCTATAGAATCGTTATATTCAAAGGCACAACAGCAGATGACATTTGGGACAAACCATTAAAATAGAGTTACTTTCAAATCACATCCTTGTCTGTTTTTGCAGCATTATGATTGTAGATTTCTCCCTTGTTTAACTCGGATACTAAGGTTCAGACAGGTAAGAGTTTGGGCGTAACCAACTGTCTTTTACATCCATATCAAAGTACTATCACCCCTAAAGTCTTTCTGATATAGGATAAAATACGAGAAATCAGCAGAATAATCTGTATTAGAAACTCATCAGACACACTATTAGTTAAGTTATGCCCTGTAGACAAAAGTCGGACACCTGAAGAACAAGTAACTTTGACGAAGTCAAATACACTGTGGCTTGTCTAGCTAGCCACCAGTGCTGGCCCCTCCTCCTATTTTTGTCAGGTATTATCAGCACCAGTAGATTCTGGGAGACACTTTGTCAATTATATTACTTTAATGGTTACTTAGGAACAATTTCTTTGACAAAGAATGCTGGTCTCAGGCCTTCCTTTGACAGGGAGAGCAGGGAGGTGACTTTACCCGCACAAATTATATTCACCAAAACTTTTTGCTGGAAGCAGTGATTTGGCAGCTTAGATTTTCCCTCTGCAAGACTCCTATAACCTGCTACCACTATCAACCACTGTTAACAAAAACATTAAGGCAGTGTTCACCAGCAAGACACTGAACTATGCCAATTTTCTTCTGTGAGGCTTGGCTGCACACAGATAGATAACCACAGCTCCATAGCAGATTCTTTTTCCTTCTCTTTTTCAACCTTTTGCTCCCAGATGCACCTAAGAACAACGCTGCTCAGATGGACAGGGTTAGGGATAATCAAAAGTTTTGAACTGGCACATTTGCAGACAAACAACATTTTAACCCCTGAAAAAGGTGCAAAAATGTTACAGACCTACTATACCAAGTGCACCGTACCAAGGCCTACTACCAAGGGTGACTGACACTTGGAGTCAGAATTCAACTCGTGCCATATTTGCTTTATTAAAATGAAAGAAAAAAAAAAAAGTAAACCAAAACAAACATACCATCTTAATGTGAGCTCTCCCAGTGTCTAATCTACTTAATTCAGGCGTTAGTAAATATATATAGGAACATGCACAACTTGCCTTCATTCTACTTTATATATAAGTATGTCACCTTAATTTTAAAAATTTAAATAATTTTAATAATTTTGGAATAAGGTTTACATTTCAGATTATGAAACATCTTACTTTATTTATTTAAAAATAAAAAAGCACTTCAGTGCGGCACTCCAGATAACCTGGCGTACTCCAGCTCCGCGCACCCGGAAGAACCGCAGTTAAACCCCAGGTTGTTTGCTGCTGTAGGCCAGAGAACCGACGTTGGTTGCAGAATGACTGCAAATTCTCCTTACTGAAACTACCGGCCAGACATGCCAGTTGGCATGATTTTCTTGTTACAAAAGTGCCTATGTGAATTATATATGTAAACACAAGGAGGGAGATGTTACTGTTTACCTCTCCTGAAAAGAGGCAAAGACTTCAGTAGCTACAACCTTACTGGAAACCGATCGGTTTGGGAAAGGGAGCGAAGCTACCTGTTTTCCAAGTATTGGTTCGAGGAAATACTATACATAACTGTGCTGCTGTAATGCATGCAAGAATGGTGAGGAGCCACTTGCGAAAAGCTGTGCCGCTTCGTTGCTCAAGCTCAGTTTTCAGCCTTTTGTTCCTCTTGCTTGATTTCACGTTAAGGAAAAACAGGAAGCCATATAAAGGAAATAATTCAGCCTTGGGAAAAGTAGATCTGACTATTCTTACGATTTAGCTGAAGCAAAAAAATATTCTTACAAGCGCTATGTTCTGTGGTATCAACTGTCCTTTACATGCAGTTAGTGGAACCAATTTTGTTCAAAGGTATAACATATACTCAGTACCAGCATTTCTTTCAAGAAACACTAGGAATCAGGAAAATCTGACACAGGTCAAAAGAGCTTTGCTCATTGAATGTGTTTCTACACAGTGTGATAAGCAGGTTTTCAGCACAAATGTACATAAATAGCATTACTAGTTTTTATACAGTTATTAGGCAGGGGCAATCCCACGGGAATTATGCATCTCCCATGGACATTCTCAACTCCTCTTCATGCTTAATTATAAATCTCAGTCATTATCCCATTTTTTGAGCCACATTTTAAGCTATAAAAATTATTCCACTACATCAACTCTATGAACACTGCGCATCAATCTTTGTTTCCTGGACTCCTCAATAGACACTCCTTCCCCCAAAAAGGGAGATGAAATACATTAAGTGACATTTTTGGCAGACTTAAATAGTTAATGTGGTTTTTTTCTGTGTTTTCTGAAATTTCCCCAATTAGTTTCATTGATCAAACTACAGAACTCATTTTACATCTCTTTTTTTATATACTTTACAAAATTACAGCCACTACAGTTATTTTTGCAGTCAGTGTTTTTAAATGCAACTTTTTTGTTTCCAAAACATGACTGAAAAGCTTAAAAAAACCTCTCTGTGCTATGCATTTATAAACTGATTTAGACATCATGATGCAGCTTACTGGATTCTCAGTATATATGCAACAGAGGTTAACAAATCCACAATATGATTTAACTTATCTTTTCTCAATAAAATTTCTTGAATCAAATGGGCTGTTACGAATAGGCAAACCAGGCAAGGAAAGCGAAAGGCAGATTATGCATTGGAATGAATGTAGATGGAAGCTTTTTCAAATACGGCAAATGGAAAGACAGCCGCTTGAAAAACATAAATGTTTCAAAATAAACTCTTATATGCAAAAATCTATAGGCATATACCTATATAGACATATACAAGTGTGTCAATAAGGAAACTACACTTAGGAGGAGTATTATTTCCAATGAAATCATGGCATTTTAGACTGTTTATGAAGACAGTAGTAGCATTCCCAATATAAAGTCAATTTTATTTCAAAAAGTAAGGTCACATCAGTAACATTTAAATATACATTTAAAATTCTAAATAAACACTTTTATAAAGAAAGCATCTCCAAACCATTTCTACTGGTAAGAAGCAGTGAAACTGGTTGGTTTAAAATTCTTAAATGGATATTTATGTGTAAGAAAAAGAGATTCCTTCTCTGAAACTGTACATATGTAGGAGAAGGAAAAAGAAAGTTTTAGCAAATAAGTTTACTGAGAAGCTGGATTATGGTGTGGTTTTTGTTGAAAACTTCACTTGCTTTTACTAAGTTCAGCTTAGAACTTTAGTAAGTTCAGATGTAAGCAAGGACACTCATCTGCTCTTCTGAAAATGAGTCAGCTGTTACTGAAGAGTTACTGGTTATTTCAGGCACTCTCTTAAAGAAAAATATCAAAAGAACTTTATCTTAGAAATATCTATGTCCTTGAGAAATCCCCTTGAGAAGGAGAGCAGAACTGCAAGCCTGGGGAGTTCTGCATTGCCTTTGTCTCTTCGCATTCACTCTTCAGTATGTAACTGGAAAAAAGTACTGAACACTTGTGCCAGTTGGGGAGAATTCGTTAGCAGTAGCAGTGAGAAACCCCATACAGGATGTCTTTTGGGATGTGACCACAATCAATTCACCTATCTGCTACTCTATGCTGATATGGATCACCTAAACTGCAGGTATGTCTCTTTCAATTGTCTGTTCTCTTGAAAGTGTTTTGAGGTATAATCCATGATTTATTTGGGAAAAATCAAGAGCTGGGCAATGAATATGTGTTAGGTACTGGAATTCTTTCTGTGGGAAAAAATGGAGAGCCATGTCATTCGTTCTTGTAATCAGTCTGTCACAATCAATAACTGAAATTTTCTATCAGTATCCAGAGATTAAGTTTTGCTTGATTAGTGCAACCAAGAGTGATTTACTTGCTTTTCTGGAAGCAATACAATTCCAAACCCAGGAAACTGATGTTCTGCTTCCCAACAGTATTTCTATTTGCAATCTGTACGGAAGGTCTGACTGCAGCATACATAGACAAACAAAGGAATTCTAATCTCGCTTGTGAAGGATCCTGCAACAATACCCCAAGCTGCATAGATTTCGGGCCTTATTTAGGTTAAGTTTCAGGAAACTACATAGTCTACACCAAATCCCATTCCTACGTTTTCCCCACAGCTGTCTACAGCTATTGCAGTGAAGACATAAGTCTAAGGTGACTTTGTTGAAAATGGATTTTGACAGATTTTCTTCCATTAAGAAAAGAGATTGCCTGGGCTTGTTGGAGGTGTCGGTACAGGTGCTGGAAACAGACTCCCCTGTCTTTTAGCAAGCATGCATCAGATCCCACTGAACTGGGATGTGCTTACGATAAAATGACGTTTAGGCTGAATAAAAATGAGTGATGCTTCTGGAAGTAAAATTATCACTTCTTAAGCTAGGACAAGCACTATGCTGGCACAGAGAGAGAGTGGCTCAGTGAAATAGCTGGATCAAGGGGAAAAGAAAAGAGAAAGAACAGAAACCAAGTAGGAAAACAGCCAATTTCCTCTGTGGATGAAGTTAAGCAATTCGGAACTGAAATGGAAAATATACAATGTAAATGGGAAAGTGACTCTTCAGTAGAGAACACAGCTCTGCTGCCAAAACCTGCAGATGGAGAGAAAAGCTTCAGGATAGCGCTACGATGCATGAACAAATCAATATTTGAAGGATTTTCCTATATAATAAATTCAAATCTCTCATTTAGGCTTTTAAAAAAGTGTAGTTATTTTATTGAAATCAGAAAGGTTTTATGTGAAACATATTATTTCTTAGCTATTTTAAACAGCATTTTCTGTTTATTAGTAGGAAAAAATGCAAATGTACGGCTTTGATCAATACAGGTTTTCCTGTGGCCCAAGACTCCTCTTTAACCTTGCCTACTCAGGAATTCTGAGCCTTATAAAACTGATTTCTAGAGGTTCTACCCAAAAATATATTTTAACTACTCATCAAGTGACTGAGTAGTAATAGTTCTGTTCGCTGCAGAAGATAATGCCAACTAACTGACTAGCAGTTACTTCTGTATGATAAATCCTCTTTTTCCCCTTTGTGCTAAATTCTAGTAACCCAACATATGGCTATGAGAAATTAGCTTTTAATTTCCTTTGGAAACAACAGTCCAAACAGCCAAATGGCAAGGGAACTTATTAGCAATTTTATTGTGTTCCTAAAATCTAATATTAAGTCATCACATACCAAGGTTACTCTTAGATTTGCCCTAAGAGTGCAGTATCATAACAACCTAGTCAAAACAGAGGTTCTGAAAGCCCTCAAACTGACATTACCCTAGTATTAGCTATTGTGGTTGACTAGTCCACCAATGAAAACAGGTGCAAACGGACAAAAGAATTACAAGGCAGAAAAAAGATGGAAAGCAGTCTGCCTCTGCCACGTGACTATTTCCTTGTAGTTTTCTAGAAAGAAGCAGAGGGCATGAATTTCTAACACAACTATCAAAAATGGTTCTTTGAAAGAAGTACAGGAATACTAACACTCAAAGTTGATTTGCTACAGAAAGATACTTGCTTCTAATCTCCAAAATAAGAGATTCTGCTGAAGAAACCCAACGGATTATGTCATTTCATGATTAAGTAGGCACAGTCAGCGTGCTTACTTCCAGTTCTCTGGAAGACAGCTAGCAGAATAATTAGCCCTATCAATTATTTCACTTAGAGTTTTTTGATTTGACCCTTCATTGACTATGCCCAGTGAATAACTTGGATACATATATTTGTTTGAATTTTGTGCTGCTATCTGTAAAGTTAGCCATATTTTAAAAATCATATCCTTATAATAAAACAAAATATTTTATAACTTCCATACTAAACTTGGGCCTGAAAGAGAGAGATAAACATCCTAGCATTCTAAGCTTTTAAGGTGTTTACATGAAATACTCAATTGACACAAAGATGACAAAGAGCAAACCTATTTTTGTCCCACGTATGTATTCGTTTTCTTGATTAAGGATATCACAGCTAGAAACCTTAAATCATGTAGATCAGTTCACTAACTATATATCTCCATTCCATGCCGGTAAATTAATAAAAATCAAACAACTAAACCCAGCAGAACAGGTGCAAAGTAAGTCTTAAAGTAAGCTCAGTTGCCTGTGAATAATTTCTGGACTTGGATGTCTACTCACATCAAAATACATGTTAAATAAGTAAATATCACAACAGACATCCAAATACTCTTGAAAGGTAAGCATTCTAATTAATGGACCACTAGTACAGAGTTTAACTTGCAAGCTCATTTTCCTTTCTGTAACTGGTTAACTGACCTCCGAATTGTGCATCGTATTTCTCTACCAGGTCTTTAATGACAGACATATGTAAAATAACTGAAAAAGATTAATAGTGTTTAAAATTCAAATCTCTCCCCATTTATAAAAGCTACTATCTCTTCAGTCAACTTCATAACATACTGTCAGATCCGCACTCTATAGATAAGTTTTCTGCTAGTTTTATGGTAAAGAGAAATTTATTTCCTGCTTACCTCGTTATTGAAGGAACTCTCTTCAATTTTCTCAGTTTCTGCCTCTGTCAGAGGGTTTTTCAGGGTCTGCAAGAACAGTGCAGCTTTCCTTTTGCGCTCTGCTTGTAGCTGCTTTTCTTTTGATTCTTTGGAGGCCTGTGCAAGCTTCTCCCTGGCTGCAGCTGCTAATCTATCCTCTAGTTTCTGCTTTGCTAAGAAAGACAATTAAGCAGAAAGTTTTGAGTGAGTCACACTTGGATAACTTAGGTTTCCTTGAAACAAACACCCCCACCCCACCCCCAACACAAATAACCAAACAGCCCCTAACAACCATTCTCAAACCTTTCTAATACCTCCATTCAAAGACATAATAATTACACATCAGCTTCAAATTATGAAATTCCAAACATCTTAATTCATAGATACATCATTTACTTGATGAAAAGCAGTACAGGTGAAGTAAAAATTGTTAAGCTTAAAGAAAATTACTTGAAAATCCTATCATGAAAATTCAGGACACTTGTCCTTTTCTATTTACAAAAGTTACCCAAAAAAGTAGCATTGTAAATTCAGAAGCTTTTACTTGTACTTGTTAAAGCAATGCAAACTCTCCATTTTGCTCCTTCCATAGATCTGAACTTTACCTTCTGTTTTCCAGCCCCACTTACATACATCTTAAAACCTTTACACAAACGGCTGCTCCAGAAATTTTCAGAAACTGTTTCACCACTGCTACAACCAATAGTTGTTGTTATGCGATTACAGAAAGAGAATAAGCCAATTTATTTAACTGTGCACATAAAGGATGTTTTGTCTAACCTTTTTCATATTACATTTCCACTTTCATATTCTGTGCATGTATAAGATAACTGGGTTTTTTTGTTCAGTTGCAAAGTTCTCCCAACAAACAACTTTTTCCAAACGTGTTTTACACTTCATTTTTATTATCATACAAAATATTTCATATTTGCTTTAGGTATATATCACCATAGCTTACTTTGTGCTACTAAAGTTTAGAACGGAACTGCTACTTAGGAGCAAAAAAAACATTTTGAAAATCAAAAATAAAATTCCTGTGGCGTACTCATAGTTGTAAGAATAATATTAAATTTTTAAGCTAGTAAACACTGACAGCAACTCCTCTTTATTGAACAATCCCTGCTGTGAAACAGCCTTGGGGAGGAATGGGGGAAATTTGATCCCTTTAAAAGATCATTTCATTCAAATTCACACAGCATACCTTTCTGCCCTCACATACAGAAATGCAGTAACAGGAAAATCCCATACAAAGACTTAATGGCATTGCATTATAAGAATAACAAAACATCAACAAGGTGATATTAGTCTATATGGGAATGCTATATAAATGAAAAATAGCTTGAAACATTTCATTGTTCTCTGAAGAAAATGAGAAATGGACATGCCTTTTTCTGGGCTCTGCTAATGCAATGTGGAAACTAGAAGTTTAGTGCTTTACTCGGAGGTTGTAATGGAAAAAAAAATAATTCTGAAAGATAACGCATTAGGGCGAAGTACTCAACTACAGTATCTTACAAGTCTGATTTTAGCTGAGCAACCAATGAAGATTTCATTCTTAACAATAAGCAGGAAATTGTGGGAAAAGAATTCTGATTCCTGCTAACATGACATAGGAAAGATTCAAAATACCTAAAATGTCATACTTATTCATATGTCAGCCTATGAGGAGAGGCTGAAAGAGTTGAGGCTGTTCAGCCTGGAGAAGAGAAGGCTCCGGGGAGATCTTATTGCGGCCTTCCAGTATCTAAAGAGGGCCTACAGGAGAGCTGGGGAAGGACTTTTTACTAGGGCACGTAGTGATAGGATGAGGGGGAATGGCATTAAACTGGAAGAGGGCAGGGTTAGATTAAACATTAGGAATAAGTTTTTCACTGTGAGGGTGGTGCGGCACTGGAACAGGTTGCCCAGAGAGGTTGTTGAGGCCCCATCCCTGGAGGTGTTCAAGGCCAGGCTGGATGTGGCCTCGGGCAACCTGGTCTAGTGGGAGGTGTCCCTGTCTATGGCAGGGGGGTTGGAACTGCATGATCTTCAAGGTCTTTTCCAACCTAAACCATTCTATGATTCTGTAGTTTGTCTGAAGGACTCAATCTTTCATTTTGTTTGGAGTGTAATAGGGGATACCTTGTTTAGCTTCCAACTCCTCCTGGGTAAGTTGAGGTTTTTTCTCTTCAGCAGCAGTACAAGGAGTAGTAACAGCTGGAGTATGGTTTGAAGCATTATTAGCATTCTCTTGGCCTTCCTTGCCCTCTTCTTCCTCCTCATCACTGTCATCATCCAATTTAACGCGGTTTTTCTCCAAAGGAAGAAGGTCATTTTCTTTGGCCTTGATTGCAAAGCTTATTGGAGCAAATGATGCTGTGAATGAATGGGTTAGATTTTACACATCATTAGAGTACAGTAGAAAGCAGGTTGATTTTTGTGACTTTATCCATTTCTCATGCAGACTACACCACAAAAAGAAGAAAATTCTATTATCCTTACGTTATGCTAATTATTTTGGGGGAAATGACAACACAATCTTTTGTGTGATCTTACAGTAGGCATCTGCTACCAATCTCCAAACCAAGATGACAAGGCCAACACAGCAATATTTGGGTCACTTAAGCAAACTTCAGGTTAACAGAACCTGGTTCTTATGGGTGACTTCAACAACCCAGACATTTACTGGAAGAACAATACAGCAGCTCACGTCATCCATCAAGAATGTGTAGAGGACTGCTTCCTCATACAAATGTCAGATGTGCCAATCAGGAATGAGGCACTGCTGGACTTGCTACTCACAAGCTAAGAACACCTGCTTTGTAGTATCTTGGTTAGCAATAGCCTCGGCTGACAATATTGTGGAGTTTGGGATCCTGCTAAGCACACTGAAGGTTAGTACAAAAGACAAATGTTTTAGATTCTAGAAAGGCAAACCTCAGCTTGCTCAGAGCTCAGCTGGGAGGGATTCTGTGGGAAGCTGGAGGATAAAGGAACTAGAGTGTGCTGGGAGTTTTTCAAGAACACTCTCCTTTCCTGAAAGCACAAAACCAGTTCATCTCCTTTAAAGGTAAGGGAAGTAGGCAGAGCAAGAGGCCTCCTTAGCTTAACTGCAAGCTTCTGAGCCTGCTCAAAACCAAAAGAGAAGTGTACCAGAGATGGAAACGTAGATGAATACCTGTTGAGAACTATAAGGGCATCGCCAGGGTGTGCAGAGATGCAGTTAGAAAAGCAAAAGCTCACATCAAATTGCAATTGCCCAGAGACGTCAAAAACTACAAGAAAGGGTTCTTCAGGTACATGAACAACAAGCAGAAATAGAAGGAAAATATTGGCCTGCTGTTAAACAGGAGAGGTGAATTAGTCACCAACAATGCTGAAAACGCAGAGCTTCTCAATACTTTCTTCACCTCTGTCTTTACGAGCACTGTTGGGCCCCAGGCCTTGGGAACAACAATCCAGGTTGATGCAAACAGACTCACCACAAGTGAAGGAAGAGTTGGTATGCGAACTATTACAGTAGCTTGACCCCCACAAATCAATGGGCCCTGACAATATCCATCTGAAGGTGTTGAGAGAGCTGGCTGATGTTGATGCGAGGCTGCTCTCCATAATCTTTGAGAAGTCGTAGAAATCAGGGGACGTCCCAGGAGACTGGCAAAGGCCAACGTCACCCCTATCTACAAGACGGGCTTAAAGGAAGATCCAGGGAAATTACAGGCTCATCAGTCTTACTTCAGTCCCTGAAGTCTAAGACCAAGCGGCATGTGTGGTGGGTGGGAACTGGCTGACAGGCCCCAACTAGAGGGTGGTGGTCAATCACTCCTTTTCAAACTGGCAACTTGTCACAAGCGGGGTCCCCCAGGGATCAATACTGGGCCCAACGCTGTTTAATAGCTTTGTAAGTGATTTGGATGATGGGAATCAGGTGTAGCCTCATGAAGTTTGCTGATGACACCAAACTGAGTGGGGAAGTGGACACTTTGGAAGGGAGAGCAACCCTGCAGGAAGACCTGTATAGACTGGAAGAGTGGGCTAACAAGAACCTTATGAAGTTCAACAAGGACAAGTGTGAGGTCTTGCACCCGGGCAAACATAATCCAGGAGCGCAGCACAGGCTGGGATCTACCTGGCTAGGGAGCAGCTCTGCAGAAAGGGACCTGGGGGTCCTGATGGACAACAAGCTCAATATGAATGAGCAGTGCGCTGCTGCAGCAAAGAAAGCCAACAGGATGCTGGGTTGCATCAACAAGGGCATCACCAGATATTTAGGAGACGTTATCCCGCTCTACTCAGTGCTTGTCAGGCCACACCTGGAATCCTGTGTTCAGTTTTGGTCCCTGCTATACGAAAAAGATGTGGACAGGCTGGAGAGGGTCTAAAGAAGGGCAACAAAGATGATCAAAGGACTGGAAAGCCTACCTTATAAGGAAAGGCTGTGAGAATTGGGTTTGTCCAGCCTTGAGAAAAGAAGGCTTAGAGGAGACCTCATCACCACGTTCCAATATTTAAAGGGTGGCTACAAAGAAGATGGATAGTCCCTTGTTACAAGGAGTCACATGGAAAAGACGAGGGGTAAGGGGTACAAGTTAATCCTGGGGAGACTGCAACTGGACACAAGAGGAAAATTTTTCACAATGAGAACAATCAGCCATTGGAATCTCCCAGGTAAGGGACAGATTCCCCAACAATGGATGCTTTCAAGATTCATCTGGGCAGGGTGCTGGGCCATCTTGTCTAGACCGTGATTTTGCCAAGAAAGGTTGGACCAGATGATCCTTGAGGTCCCTTCCAACCTGGTATTCTATGATTCTATGGCTTTTTTTCTTTTTCTTACACAAATGCTGGAAGCTTCATTTGCCCCATAAAGGTCTGTCTCAAAGCCTTTCTAATACTTCAGTAGCAGCAGGGAAAAAGAAAGGTACTTTAAACCATCTCAGGAATTACATTTCCTGAGATGAGATGAATAATTTCATATTCTGCCCCAAATAAATTTTAGTTTCAGTACTACTTCTTTTCCCAAATGAACAATCTACTCTTTCAGGCTGAAGATGAAAGAGCCCTGTGCTCAGGCTCCTATCTGACACACTACAGTATGATATCGTCCCTTTATGTTTCCTTCACACTAAATCAATGGTTTGCACAACAAGAGCATTTGGTAGACTCACAGAACAGTATTTAAAGACTTATTTCCATCTATATGAAAATTAATTACTTTGGGGAGTTAACAACATTTCATTACAGGAGATATAAATGCAAAAGCTAAGTAATTTTCCCCAAATGTCTTAGCTAGTCTTGCTGTAGCAAGATTGGTGGTTAAGTATTCCTTTCAAGTAGCCCCAACTACTCCAACACAAAAGGACAGCACAACACACTCATACCAGCACACTGAAAGGAAGAAAAATGCCTGTAAAAAAACATGGAATACTGCAATAGAAAGGAAACTGTGGATCCTTTCAAGCTAGGTGGTATTAATGGATCTTCAAAAAAATATTAAGCATAGCTAATATATAACTATATTTAAGTCTAAACTAATCCTTTTGCCTCACAGAACTTTCCTTGGAAAGTTTTTTGAGAACCATTTTCTGAAAAGAATACAGAATTAATGTTTAATCAATTTATCCAAAATGTAGCTTCTAAGAATAAAGAATGGAATTTCTCACACATCTCAAGCAAAGCAACCTACTATTATATGGTCTGCTGCAATATTTGTCTTTCTTGGGACATCTTTGCATATATATTGTAAAGGTTTCAATTAGGGAAATTTAAATACAAAAATTAAATTATATACCAAAGTTTATAAAATATAAGCTTTGCACCTTGTAATTCTGGGGTAAGGAAACAGGCTCAGAAACACAGAATTCAAGAATTCCAAGAGAAGAGATATTATAACAGTGATTTTCCGAATTTTTCATATGACAAAACAAAACCTAACATGGGATTTTACTCCCTCAGATGCAAAAGAAAAATCTAGTGTGGATGTTATGTCTGTCTTGCAGCCAACTACTGGTTTTGGTTACAAGAAAGTGGGATTTGCACCATATTAAAAGAAAATGAAACTAGGTTTATAGAAATAGGATTGTCATGAAATGACTCATTGGTTACATTCCATCATCTAAATTTGATCAGATTACTATTGTTAAAGCAGAAGCTCCAGTTTACCATTTATTAATAACACAACAAGAAAAGGTATCATTTTCTGTTGCATATTACATTCTCTTAATAGGGCATCTTTGAAGACAGGAGAGATTGCTCCTTTCCTGGGGAAGCTACTCAACCTGCCCAGAGAAAAAACTGCAGAGTATGGACAGTCTGACAACCATAGAAGAGCTTGGAGCTTGCAGCCTGTGAAGGGAAAGAAATTGCAGCAAGGAGCAGGAAGAGAGAAGAATTCCAAAGGACCACAGCGAGTAGATAAACTTATCAGCAACTAAGAAAGCCACTGAAGTGGCATGAAGGCAGTACCCATCCATGGGAACACAGGTCAAGAGCGTTTTTCCTGTTTCGGTTTTTTTTTTTTTTTTCAGTGGCTTTCAGTTCTAGTTAAAAAATTTAAGTTTCTAGTTTTTACTGAAAAGAAGAAATTTTGAGATATCTTTTCCTGATAGGCCAGGAAATCACTTCCCAGGTATAAATAATGGCTTCTCCAACTCAGGACAGTAACAGGGTGTTAGTTGACTTTGTCTGACTGGCTTCCATGAGATCATCCCGTTTTGTCCCTCTGCTGCTATGACCACAAGAGGAAAAACATTCCACTTGGACATGTAAGGGTCTTTTTTTCCAGCATGACTAACATCCAACAAAGGAAGACTGAGCAACAGAGTAATAAGCCTAGCATACTTCCTCCATATGTATGGTTTCAAATAAGACTTCTGCTTTTATTCAGAAGGAATAACTTCTTCCTTGCACAGAGCTCGTAACTGTCAAGTTTAAAATGACAAAAATAAGATTCTACTAGGGTCACTGATGAAAGCCTTCAACTTTGCACAAAACTGAAATAAAACAATTTATTCTGTCAGACCATAAATACCTGATAGTCTGATAAGAAATAAATATGAAAGCAGTCACATTGCTTATTTCAGTCCTTTTTTGATGCTTCTAGTGAAAGTATTTTCCACACGATGAAACTCTTTTCCCTACTTTCCCCCCGGCTCTCCCCCCACCTTTTTTTTTTTTCTCTTAAGTATATGCCAACAAATATTTTCATGCCCAACAAATCATGCTAACGTACCTTTCACCAATTTACCATCACTGACAGTTTTAGGAGGAACGTCCTTTTTAGTTCCTGGGACTCCCTTAGCACTTGGCTCAGATGCATCTTCAGGTGCATGTTCATCTGCAAATTGAGTCTCACTTGGTGTATCACCAGCAGTATCTGCTGGAACATCTTCAGATGAAGATACTCCCTTTTCAAAAGAAATGTGCAAGCTTACTAACTGGATAGTTCATGAAAGAATTACTGCAGTGTCTGTGGAGTTGCAAATTTGCCAGCCATTTCAAAAACCACATTATCAGCTAATCACATAACAGCTAATTTTATATCAATAAGCACTCATGACCAAACAAAAGTCTGCTTCTTATAAACAATGCACTGCTTCATGTAAACCCACAGTCTGCAAGAACTACAGACCTACAATACGAATGTGTTATTATTTTACAGGGAAGAAAGTGTTCTTCAGCTGGTACACTTTTACCAACAACTGTTTCAAAAATTATGTTTTTTAAAATTAGACCCTAAAAGCATACGCTTGTGTTTTTTTTTGTTGTTTTGGGTTTTTTTTTTGTTTTTTTTTTTTTGTTTTGTTTTGTTTTTTTTTTTTTTTTACAAAGCATATTCTTTCAGGTCTTGATCTCCAGGGTACAGGACAAAATCCATTAAAGTAAATTCACAGTGACAGAATGAAAGCTTATGACATTTTTTCCTCATGTACAATTGCATGATACCTTCTTTACAAAATCAAGTTTTACAGGGATCAACAGAGGTTAACGTGTTTGATTTGTTCCAACATTATGCTGAAGAACATTGGGCCTATCAATGTTTTTTGTGGCATTAAACTTATACAGTATAGATGTGCTAATATTTTCAAACGAGTAAAGAAGTACTGATTCTACTATTACATGACTAAATCATTCACGACAACCTTAAAATTTTTATACTGTGAGTTTAGAGGTGGATATTGTAGAGCATTAAAAATATTTACGTGGTGAGTCAGGCAATGGCATTAAGTAATTTAACATTTAAATGAGCCTCTCCCAATAAATAGGTTGGTTGCTTTCCACTAGCTGCTGTTCAGTATACTCAATGTTGAAATACCAGGTATTGAAGAGATCCTTTCACCGCTCCCTGCAGCCATTCCCTGACCAACAGAACTAATTTCTGAAACTCCTCCATGGGGAAACCACAAGGAAATCAAGGACTTGATACATCCTGTATTTACTGAAGCCAGCAGTACAATTTCTTATTAACTTTAATGGCCAAAAGGAGAACAATCAATTGCATTAGTTGTCTATACGTACATTACTAAAGCGTAAAGATAATATTGAAATCATTACTCTAAAAAATTTAAAGAGAATGGCGTTATCTACAAAAGCATGCAGTAGGAAAATATGCATTGCTACACATGACCTCAGGGGACTTAAACCAGTTTCTGCTTGCTTCTTAGCTGTACTCATTTGAACACTTTAAATGAATCCTTTATTATTACACTTTGGTTACTGTACAATTTCCCCCCCCAATAAATGTTAACAAGTCCTTATTAATTATATAAGTATTATGAATTCAACCCACTCGTTTGCAAATAAGAAGTACCAGTATAATAGTCAGCATTGTGGTACAAGACAATTTTGCATGTAATTTAGCAACTGAATAAGACTGTATCTACCACAGCTTATGTTTAAAAACAGTATTTTCAAAAAATATTTTGGTTATTAAAGCAAAATATTAGACACAAGTGTTTCAAACAGCAACTAGTATTGAATATCTTCATTTTCCACAAAGCAATTTTGAGGAGTTTACCCACAGGCCTACCTTCTTCAGTTTAAGGCTCCCCAATCTAAGCCTTGAGATGACAAATGACATAGGGCCTAAAAAAAAAATAGCTCTTTCCGATGAAAAGTTAACATCAGATAATGTATTTCTGATACTATTTGCAATTTTCTTTTCAGTAGAGAACAATTTAATGAGATTAGCTAACATGAGAATAGTTAAAAACAAGGATGCCAAGTCTGGGTATCATCTTCTAATAACATGGACTAGAAGAAGCAAAGCGAGTAGGACACTGATGTGAGATTTTGAAGCTCCAATAATTGTTTCAATCAATCATGACAGGACTCTTTCTTAACAAAACCTCCCTCAGAAAAATGCATGTCAGAAAAGTAGTTCAGCTACTGTGCTACTGTTCTACAAAGAACCATGAGGCATACAAGAAGGTATGATTGTTAAAAAGCTATACCTAACCTTTCTGACAACAGAACACTAATCCCAATCCTACAAAGCTCTAAACCTCCACAAAGCATATATTCCCTTGTATAGAAAACCAAAAGATTTTCAGGTTTCCATTTTATAATACAAACACACTGAGTAGCTGCTTATACTAAAACGCAAGAACTAAATATCATACCACCTCACGTATCCTTGTTTAAACACTATGCAAAATTAAAAAGCAACAAAAAAAAAAATCACATCTTTTGCTCAAGAATTTCTCCATAATTCAGAAAGTTCCATTGTTAAAATATCTCAAGATAGAACAACAGAGAAGCAAGTCCTTTTCTCACTCACACTGCATTTTAATACATGTAAGTACAAACACACACATACCTGACAGTTGTCACTGCTCTCTTTTTGAAGGAAGAACTGTTTCTTAAATTCATAATAAGCATTATACTGATGCCACGGTTGCAAGAACTCAAATCTGTTAAAAGAAAACCAAATATGTCAAAATGCATATGAACATAGTAAATAACAACAATCCTGTGCCATATAATTTCCTCTAGCAGATGGAACGCTATTTGATGTTTGGAAAAAACTGTAACTTATGTGTAAACTTCTAGAGGATATACATTCTGAGCATTCTTTCTAGAGACATTTTTGTTAGGTTGGTTGTTTTTGGCCAATAATGCTTTGGTATGACTTGCATCATTATCAGCGTCGTTTAATTTGGGCAATAATGCATTACCTTTAAGTAGGTCCCTGAATTTCAATTAAAAAAAATAATGATAATGCATCTCTTCTTCAGACCTCCATGTCCTGGTAATATATTTAAAAATGAAACCCTCAACTTTTACAATAGAAGTTAAAATAACATTTTCTCTTACCTGAGATCATTCTTGGCACGAACACTGGTTTCAAATTTTATCCCATTCCTAGCAACATACTCAGCTAGCTTATCAATAACAGGTTGGATATCTGGGGGTGGAGGTATAATGGCAACCACTGGAGCAATTGTGCTGAAAACATCAAAAGCACATCGTTTTTATAAATAGAACATAAATATCTTTCAAACTCTTTTGTTAACAAAAAACACTTTATAGAGGCTTGCTCTCTGAGTTCATTATGCAGTTAAAATAACTTTATTTTCCATCATGCAAAAACTTCATAGTAGCTGAGTAACAATAACCACATACAATATCAAAGACCAAAGTGCAGATAATCAAAGCTGTATAAACACTGGTGAATGTTACTGAGGCATCACCAATAATAGAACCCATACTAAATACTTCATCTTGAAGTGCAGGAAGGAGACCCCTCCATCCAGCAAGCAAATCTGTATGTGGTACCTTGTAGATGTTGTGGTAGAAGTCAACCCACTGCTGCTATCAGCTGTGTCTGGGGGAGGTGGAGGTGTAGTACCAGGGGGCGGAGGTACTGTTGCTACCCCTGTAGTGCTCGATACAGTCACCCCTGCAGGCAACGCATTGTAGTAGGTGGCAACATCTATTCCTGGAGGTGGAGGCGCGAGGCAATAGGTTCCATCAGGTAGCATATAGTAACTATAATACATGGCTGCCACAGTTGCTATAAAAAGACATATTTAAGAACAATGTTCTAATTAGAAGAAAAACACAGAATAAAAAACCAAAACCAAACATCATGATTGCA
Source organism: Vanellus vanellus (assembly GCF_965231255.1). Lineage (NCBI taxonomy): Eukaryota > Metazoa > Chordata > Aves > Charadriiformes > Charadriidae > Vanellus > Vanellus vanellus. The sequence goes on from NC_138921.1 coordinate 10,345,420, forward strand.
TCAGTACAAATACAATGAGAATCCAGATTCACACAACACACTAAGAAATGGTATCTAATTTTTTATTTAAAAAAAAAAAAAGAAGAAACAAAAGAATGCTCATACTAACACACTTAGGATGAATAAGAAATATGTAGATTAAGAGACAGAATCAGAACAAACGAAGCTCAGCTAGATGCCAAATAGGTACGAATAAAGCAGTGAACCAGAGAAGCCTATTAAAAAATGACTTTATATGAAATCATTCTTCCTAATCTAATTCACCTCTGGCAGTTTAACTCAATTAAAACAATGTACGCATTAAGAAAGAAATGTACATATATTCAAAACTAACATAGAGAAATTAAACCACTAGTATTGCTATATATATATAAAAAACCATAAACCGCTATATAGAGACACACATTCACTTACTGAAACCTCCAAATGCAGACAGGCTTTGCAATTTAACACCAATACAATGAACAACCAATTTGATCAAGTTTTCCACACTAGAGGCTTCTCTGACTCTAAATAAATATTTCTTGAGAGTGCAAAGGCTTATGGCTTGCTTGTTTCCTTTAATGACAACATTTTATAATGCTTTAATTAGATTAACTCTTTAAATGGCAGTTACTTCCTGCAAAGCTAAAGATTTTCTGCAGAAAGACGTATAAACAGGAAGTATTCGGGTAAAATATTTCAAAGGATTTACAGTAAGAGTTTACATTTCTGGAGGCAAAGTTTAATCAACGCATTAAATTACAATGAAATATCCTCCTAAGAGTTTCATAAACATCCCTGTGTGGCAGTATTTACTTTCTTCAAAGAATAGGTTATCTATAAGGAAAGCAGAATAAAGATATGTTAAGTTTTAAAGACAGGGAGAGGAGTTGCAAACGCCACTTGTATTGCTACTAAATTATCATCTCCCAGTTTGCATCATAGACATTCAGATTCAAGCCTGACATGAAAGCAATCAGAAAACTGACGAGCGTTATTCTATAGAGATACTTATTCTTATTGTAGTCTTTCTTGAAATAGCCAGTAATTTTCAATTTGTTCACAGAAATCTTGTTTCAGTTTTATTAAGATTCTCTTACGGTACAGTTTTAAATAAAAATTACTTCCATGCATATTCCTCTCCATGTAATAGACTCTGACAACACATGTAATCATTTGGGGAGTTCTGAACCTATAATGCATCAAAATCAACTTAAATCATAGTGATACTTATTTGCAACAGCATTACTAAAAAAACAGGAACTCCATCACCACTTTGAAGTAAAACTACTCATTACCTACAAATTTATATCATCATGAAACCCTACTGTAGTGAAGGCTGCAAAAGATATCTTATATCTCAGCAGTATCAAATGTAAGTCCAGAAATGAAAGGATAAGTTACATTTCTATATTTAAGGTATCAAAGACTTTCAGAATGCTGAAAAGAATTAAAGGCACATAAATCGAATTAAGTTTGACTTCACCTTTTTGAGTATCAGAATTTACAAAATTTGCAGGAGCTTTATATAAGGCTTTAGTTAAGCAGCTTCAGAGATAATGGAAACCAGACACATCCAGAGAAGTTAAGATAATGTTGCTAAAAATTTCATAGAAAAGTTGATTCTTATAAGAGGTTATATACAGGATGGTATTTCCATTTATCGGAAATGGTTCAAGAAAAATATAACATTAAAGATTTAATAATAATTTGGAGATAGGAGAAAGTCTTGATATTTGAATATCAGGCATGGGAAAAAGCACTTGAGCACACAACTTTCCACAGTGCTCGCTTATAATTTAAATATATCATTGCTTTTGTTATTCTTCTGAGAAAAAAATAAAATAGAAGAAAGAAGGGCCTCTTGGAGCTGTGGAACTTAAAATTTACTACTGCCTTTCAGATACTGCAATGAGAAATTTAATGTAAAAGATCAATTTTTAACTTTGAATCTTGAGTATTCCTAAATTTTATCTTCTACATAGAACACTGGACCAATGCAGAGAATAAAAGGTAAAATCATGAAAAATTATAGGAATTGACTGTATAATAAAACTTATTTATTTACTGTAAAACTACTTCCAACTTTAGAACAGAATACTATACTAAAACCTGGTTTTATCACTTCAGTGGGATCTTACATGATTTTACCTTTGCAGATTTTTCTTTGTGTTAGACACTCCAGTAAAACTGTTCAAAGCAGATTTATCATCTGCATTTTGCTTAATATAGTAAGCTTTTTTTAATGGGAATCTCATTAATTGCTTTATAGGACAGTTTTATGTTCAACAGTGAAGGTATTCATTACTAAAAACTGATAGAAGTTATAAAAACCCAAAACATTAAGGGTACTGTGCTAACCATACTCATAGACTGGCGACTTGGCCTCCTGCCTGCCCACCCCCTCCACCCCAGTTCTATTTTTCCTAAGCAGCTAACAATTCAACAGATACTCAGTGGAAGACTGCACCTTCAAAAATTTAGGAGATTGAAAAAGAATAAATATCAGTTACAAATTATCAAGTATGAAGCTAACGTATTTTCTTCGCATCAGCATCCACACACAATTCATCAAGGCACACCACCAGCTGCCTAATCACAATGCACTTACAATCAGAAGAATATTCTGCTTGCGATGTCTGTACAGCTGCCCCATCTGTTGACTGTGGTGTAGATGAGTTATTATCTGATTGCGCTTTGCGCACCAGTGCTGCAAGTGGATGATCGGGGTCTACTACCTTCAACGGCTGAAAAAATTTTAAGAATAGAAAAGAATAAAATTTGAAGTACACATTTAAAGCATGATAGCATCAACCTAATTTGGAAAGCAAATTTATCTAAGTTAATAGACATCAATAATACTGTTCAAATGCTGAAGTTATGGTTTCTGTAGCTCTCACATCAGAATCAACTTACTTTTTGGCAATTTGTGTAAAACAAAATTAAAAAATACTGTAATTTAATGTGAAGAGAAATCCATGACACGAAAAAAAACCACAAACCCAAACACAAGAAGGGGGGGAAGAGGAAGGAAGGAGGGAGAGAGGGAAGGGGGGACGGGGGGTATTACTCTTCCTCATTTATTGCCCAGGCTGAGATAAGACACAGAACCTGACTTGTCTAAATAGCAGACAGCACCACTGCCATTCCTCTGAAAGCCTCAAATGTGTACAACCATCTGTCATTCCATTATTTCATCACTGATCAATCTCAGAAAATGAAAATAACCAAAACATCCAGCAAAATTTTCATTTACTAATTCTACTGAAATATTATTCACTGAAACTATTACTTCATGTCAATATTTTATCTACTAAAATCTAAAAAGAAAATGTTCCCTCTCTGCTTATATACAGAAGGCATTAAATATCTTAATCTTTTCAGCTTCAATACAGGTTCTGTGGGATAAATCCTTGAGTGATGCCCTTAATACCACAGGGCATCAAAAATAGAAATTTAATTCCTTACAAACAGAAAAATGACAATTTGTGTACTAGGCAAAAGGTAACTTGAAAGTTTACCAATGTAGACTGAAATTACTAAGACAGTCTGGAAAAAAAAATTAAAATCTTTGTTAACAAAAGATCTTAACACCTGCATATTAGATTTTTTGTGCCCGTGAATCAGATGTTTTGCAAGGTAGAAAGTAATTTCAGTTGAGTCAAGTACCTTCATGAGCTCCTCAAGCCTACTGCATTTTTTAGATGCAAAGAGACTCGGATGCAAATAATTTCCATCATCATCGTCATCATCATCATCTTCTTCCTCAGATTTGACTCTCGAATCTAAATAAAAGCAATGTCTGAATTTTATTTGGGTTTGCTATGGATTTGTACTGGGAAAGATGGTACAGGACAAGAATGTGTTCTTAAGAAACCACCATTTTCAGAAATCTGCCTATTCACAAATGCATAGATACAAGAAGATATTGCTAGCCACCAACAACAGTAAAACCTAAGTGCACAGACCAACTTTCTGTTGGACTTGAGCTATACAAGTGTTTCTAAAAGCTCCAAGATCATAGCAGCTCTTGTATCCAAAAGTTTCCCCAAACAATCTTTTATTTTAAGAATCTCCTCCCATTTAAGCAAAATTTTGAATCATCACGTCAATCTCAGTTGCAGGATAACAGTATTGCCATTGCAATGCACCAATAAGATGTAGCTATTTTACCAAAAAAGACCAGTGGATGCTCCAATGATTCGCGTCCTGAAGCCACCCATTTGACAAGCAACAACTTACGTTTTTTCTCGTCCGCTTTATTTTCAGAAGGAGCAGCGTATCGTCCCTCTTTCATAGCCTTCTGAATGAATTTGTAGTAGGGATTGAGGTAGTGATCAAATCGCAAGAAGTCAAACTGGGAGTTGCGTGCTTGCTTGGCTTTCAGCATAATCTCAAACTGTGCTCCCTGCTTGCAGACAAAGTTTGCAGTCCGTTCTATAATGGCATGCATTTTTGCTGTTGGTGGCTGTGGGAGTAAAATAACATGTATTTGTAGTTTCTTATGAAAACCTTGTAAAGTGTGTTAGAACTCCAGTGGGAATTAGAAGGAGCAGTAGTAGTTCCCTGCCCTTCTCAGCTTTCTCTAGCAAGTCAGTTACATAATCACTTTCAACTAGTGAAAGCATATCAGCACTGAAAAAAAACGAATCCAAATCTTCCAAAGCTACTCATTCATTTCCTTTACAAGATCCTCTACTTCTATCAGCACAACTATTTTTGCCATTGTAAACCAAACTCAAGGGGAACAAATCCTGGTCAACTATGGTGTAGCAAAAAAAAAAAAAAAAAAATCTTTTAAGCCAGGTACATTCCATAGCCATATAGACACTTCTGCTGGCACAAGACAGATGGGTTTCTTGACACAGCAGTGTCAACTTAAGTGACCCTACTTCACAATACCTCAAGATGCTCTGAAGACTCAACATGTATGGTCTTCTTCCCAACAGCTGTTCTTTATTCTGTTGTCACTGAATGTGTAAATATTGTTCCCTAACTAGAAAAGCTTGTTACTACGCATTTGCTTGGAAGGAACAAGACCAACATAAGAACTGTACTTCCTACATGCTGTCACATTCCCATAAAGAGTCATTGAACACTTCATTAATTTTCTTTTTTCTTTTATTGCTAAAGTTAAGCAGCATCCATGCATTTCCACTCCCGAAATTCCACGTAAGGAGCACTGCCATAACAAACCCAAGAAGTGAAAAGAACAAGAATATAGTTGAAGAATGAATGAACTTCATCATTCACTGTTTTTAATTTCATACTCAGATAGCTATTTGTCTTGTGCTTAATAAACTGTAGAAACACATACCCTATGTGCCTATAAAGACTGAAGTGTCACATCAATGATTCATTTTAGCTTTGCATTTTTATTGGTCCAGATACAGAAGTATGTTGCAAACCTCAGAAAATGTTTTTCAAAAGATTGGAAGCACATGAGACAGCGGTGCTCTATTTAGGGAAAAAAGTCTGAATGTGATCAAACAGCATATTTTGGAAATTATTTTCAGCTGACTGGATCCTTTACTAGAACAACATGTTCAATATGGAAAATAATTAGTTGTTTCAAGTTTTACTTGTCCCTCAAACACTAACGAAGATTATTTAATTTAGAGGCCATGAAGTTCTCAACGGATAACATTTAGGGCATAGCCAGTTTCACTATTTAATCATATATCAAGTTTCTCTATTTCTGCAGTTCTTGCGCAGAAATACAAAATACACTTAAGGCCAAGAGATTCATAAACAAAACCGCAAATTAGCAAGGATGCTCAGAAAAGACTGTATCCAAAATTACTATCTGGTCTTAAATTTGAAACCGATACCCCTATAAGCCCCAGAAAACAGGTACTATGAATATTAATATGCTTTTAATTGACTTCTAAGATTACTAACACCACTGATTTACAAAATGTTAGTAACTTTACAAAGTGAAAAACATTAAATGGCAAACAGAGATGCAGATATCATAGACATTCTGGTTTGCTATTACATTTAATAATAACACTAAACATTTATACTGAGAACTGTTAAAACTTCTGAAAGTAAGAGTACTTGCCAGAGGAGAGGAAAAAAACCCTTCTGAAAAATACTCCAATGACATAAGTGCTATCATCTAGACAGATATTCTGTTCCAATCTTTAATTAGTATTGTAATGAAATGTTTTTCATGTGTGAGTCTCCCTTACTGCAAGTTAAGCAAATATTCTCCTATCTTCAGTAAGCCTGAAAAATAATTTTATGCCTTATATTGCCTCTCAATATTCTCATCTGGAGAAAACAAAGTAATTTTCATTCTCTTCTCATAAGTTTAACTGATAATATCCTCTTATGGACCACTTCCATAGCATCTGCACACTTCTTAAAATGCACTGGTGAAGAACAGTCATCTTTGCCCACAACCCTGATGTCAACAGTTATAAGCAATGGAAGACCTCCTGGATCCTTGACACAACCCTTCTATTTTAAGTGGCAGAATGACATTACTGCTGCAGTTGGAGTTGCCATACGCTCAACATTCAACAGCTCACTACAGTCTCCGGATCTTTTTTGCAGTAGTGCTGCCTAACTACTTAGTCTTCATTTAATATTTGCACTTTGGATTGTTCTGTATTACAGGAACTATTTTATGTCTGCTTTTATTGAACTGCACCTTGCAGATTGTGAACAAAGTCTCTAAGTTTGCAAGCCGACTGTCAGATTTTATTTTATTTCCAAGCACTACATTTTTCTCCCCCAAATGATTCAAAGTTTACAAGTGTCCTCCTCCCGCCTTGACCATCAGCAAGTGCCATGCCTTTTAACTAGAATGTTAATTAGCAGTAAACTCAGGAGAGACCTAGAACACCACTCTGTCATTACCAAGAACCACCAATGTATCTGTACACCTTTTCCAATCACTTGAGAATCAACATAATGGTAATGGAATTTATGATGTATTTCTCTCTCCCTCTTTTGTTTTTTTTTTTTTTTTTTTAAATGAGGATAGGGTAGAGCAAGAAGTATTTTTTAAACATGCCTGTAAAACCCCACCAATAATTTACCAGGCTTCTATCCTTCACGGCAACCGAATTAAAAATACAGAATAAATACATTCAATGGTAAAACTGATTGACTTCACTAGAACAACAACAACAACAACAAATAATCAAGGCTTAGAAAAAAAATTCTGACAATTCCTAATGCAAGGTCAAGTATACATTGTTTTCAGAGCTGCTGTCTAGACATTTTGGGTTTTTTTTTAAATCAAAACCAAATATACCCACATTTGCTTTCTGCTCATTTGAACATAATAAAGTTCAATAGCTGACTGAGAAATTACTTCAGTAAGCCCCACACTGCATTCTGCAATTTACACGTAAATATATATTTTAAGTTTCAGAACAAAATTCAAGCAAAGCAGCTACCTAAAACAGCTAACATTCTCTCACTGGCAGTTAACTTTTTGGAATCAGCATCCAAATGCTAAATAAGCAGCATCGCAATGAGAACTCAACATTCTTATTCTAAGACTAAAGTATAACTCATAATGTAAAAGCAGTAACGTATAAAAGTCTACTCCGAACTCAGAAGTAGGTTTTATAAACTTCACTAACGAAATATATTATAAGATTGTAAAGAAGAGGAAGTAAAATTAGAACAATTTGCACATTAGCTTTGTTAAATAGCTCTTATTTCATATAAAAAACAGAACAGGATAAAAATTTTCAATTAAAAGCTAATGAATCAGAAAAACATTCTTACACAAATACCCTGTGTTCACTATCAGTCATTCTAACAGAGTACTTTTAATCTTTACTGGCTAATGTTATCAAGTTGAGAAGGCAACCCAAATATAAATTAACGCTTTCATGACCATGGTATAGGAGAGAATATTATCTGACTTCCCAGTATCTTTTATGAAATTTTAAATAAATTGGAAGTTCTCATGGTTACAACTGTTCAGCTGCCTTCAGGAAAAATACACAAGTTGCAATTAAATTTACAGTTTACTATGTAGCAAATTCTGGTAACATCACTGAAGGAAAGCGCTTCTATATGCTAATACTTGCAAGTTATTTCAGAACTTGCTAGAAATAAACTATTGCTTTTCTCCTTAAATAGGCTAGTATTAAACACAGCCTTTTTATTTGATCACTTCCTACCCTCTTCAGACTGGGACTCAAGTAAAAAGAATCCAGAAAAAAATCTCGAACAGAAGCAATCTTTTAGTTTAATGGTCTTTTACATTTGGAATGTCAATCTCAACATCTCAGTAAGTATCCATTCCAAGAACAACTGCCTTTCTTCTGCATTATCTAAAATAATATCACAAGGGATACTAAATGCACTTAGCATAAGCACTGCAGTAATTTCAGTGTGAAAAAGAAGATTCAGGAGAGTTGATCGAACTCAAGAAAAAACATTTAAAATTAAGCTACTATTTTAGAGTAATTTAAAATGTACCACACTAAAGTTAATGGGGAAAAAAAAAAAAAAAATCAGTAAAGCACCATAAACTCTTTGAAAATTGACAGAAATGTAGGTTGCATTAAATGTACACACATACCAGTTCCACATCAGAAGGTACGTTCAGTCCCGGAGGGGCAACAAAAGGTTCTTCGTTTTCTTCTACATTTTCTGTCTGAGCTGTTTCTACAAGAAATGACAGAATAAAATACTACAGGACAAAACATGTCAAAGTATCCAAACGTTAACAAAAAATTATTAAAATAAAGTATATCTAAAAGGATGTGCAATCAAGGAATTTCTCAAATGAAACTATAACCAGCATTTGCACTGAAGATACTTAAATACAGTCTCTCTCCCTGGGGTTATGTGTAGTTTATTTAAGATTGCATAAATTATATCTTAATAGAGGTCTTAGGAAGAATAAACCCCTATAAACCTTAGCCCTGACTACAGTGCTGAAGACAAACACGTATCAAATCAAATAGAAAACATCCATTTTCATGACTATTCCGTTTTGTTTTTACAAGAAAACCCATGCAAAATTAAGGGGAAGCATTTTAAATGCACTGGGTGAATCCTTTCCTAACAATGATTAAAATATCACAGATATCCAATATCACTAAAGCTGTTAAGACCCACACATCTGGTCTATCCGAATTCAGCTCCCTGTTAATCAACCATTTCAGCCTATCCAAACAAACCTAAGTACTTTCATCAGCTTCCTAACCCTAATGAAAGTTGTACAGGAATGCAATAGGGAGGCTAAAATCCACTTTCATCATCTACAGACATAAGCCAGTAGTTGCCTTAATAACTGATTAAAATAAACGTTGCCATTCATCTGTGAGTTCAGTCTAAAGCTGGTATGGTTCCTTTCATACCAAGTTTAACATATCCAAATATTTAACAGATTTATTACATGAACTACTCATCTAAAATAGTTATTATTTTATAAAGGCCAATTTGTATTACATTGTGTTATGAGCTATACCAGAAACGTTCTTCTGAAAATATTCTGCTTTACAAATTTTTATAATTGAAGTGGAAAGTTTACTTTTTAAAGTAACTTTTAGTATTACCTACTAGCTTTAAGAGAAAATGTATTCCATTTTTATCCTGACAAATTAGATAGCACAAACTGCATGAAAACCCGAGTATGGGAACTATGGACACAGACAGCAGAACAGCCTAATCATGCATGAGATGTCACAGCAATTACTGCATACAAGCTCTTACCCATGCAAAAAGGGAGTTAACATTTTTGTTGCTGTCTGGTGGGTTGTTTTGTTGGGTTTTTTTTGTTTGTTTGTTTGTTTTTTTAAATGAAGTCTAATAGTTTAACTCCACAAAGGCACACAGAAATTTTAGCAACAAGGAAAGGAGGAAAAAGCAGCAGACAAAGCAGAATAAGACAGTTTCTTTTGCCAGCAGCTTTGGCTAACACTTTAAGTGTTCACAGAACTACAGCCTGTAATTGATACTACTGTTATCTGCATCTTCCAATATTTGATTTTACTCTATTATGATTTATAAAAAAATAATTTTAAGAATTTATAGTCCTGTGTTATTGGAAATTGTTACCATATAGCACTCTATTAAAAGTTTATACAGTCCAGCTACAGCAAAACGTAATACCAATGTTTCTCACTTTTATCCCAAGTACTTTTTACTCTAAGTACTATGCAGTATTACTAGAAAATGACGCTTTGTTTTCCATCATGACTAAAAATTTTCTAGAAGACAAAGAATTTTGTAAGAAAGCTCACAACTGAGATAATGTTCTAATGACCTGCTATAAGGATCTCCTCGTCAGCAGCACTGAGAAATCTCACATTACACCGCAAGATTTTGTAACAGCCTAGCATGACACTTCCACGCTGCATCAGAGATCAATTAACAAAGTATTAACTTGTAGAAAGACTGGGTAGTTTCATCCTCTCTGCCAATGACTAAGTGATCACATTTTAATGTTATTCCTAAAAATATGACTCCATTAAGAGTGAAATACATTATTCTAGATATCTCATCATTCTAGGAAAGGAAAATAATGTAGAGCAATCCAGACACAACTTGAATTCACAACAGCTTTTACCAAATGAAACCGGAATTTTTATTTATTCCTTACACACTTGATCAAAGGCAGACATTATGGCATGTTTTCACAGTTTTGCATAGGCCTCCTACAATACGGACAGACTACGAGGTTCAGCAGATTCTCTTTTTAGTGGCCAATATAGAGGGGGCATGCACCTTTTTAATCTCTACGAACTAGAGACAGCTAAAGGAGCCAAAATACAAACATGTTCATTTCTATCACCCCAAATTTTTCAGTAGGCTTATCCCCATATATACACAGACACCCACAACATGAAAAACACCCCCATGACAAGAAACACTCAAAAACTGTATGTAAAGAGAACTTAGAAACTATTTGGTTATGTAATCTACTAGACAAATAGGAATAAACAAATGGAATAAAGCCCAGAAAAGACAATGCAGTTCAGGATCAATACTGAAGAGTACAGGAGAAACCCTTGGTAGAATTCAAGCACCACAGACACTGCCCTGATACAACATTCCACACACATCAGCAAAAAATACCAAAAACCATTTAGCGTCTAAAATGATCCCGCATTATAGCACACATCTTGGTAAAAAAAGCACATCTCACACCACAGTAACCCACCAATATGTAGTTAGACAGCCCAATTGCTAATTAAACATTCCTAACTTTACTAAGATATAGCTCAGTAACTCTTGAAAGCCTACTTAAGACTTCATGTTAAAAATGCAAAGTTATCATAATTAAAGATGGGAATGTGAGAACCTTAACTCTGCATTTTTTAAGATCATGGAAAGGGATGCACTGTGTTGAAGACAGACTGGTTTATAATTATTAAGACGACAAAATCTAAACTTAAAAAAATATGTATTCTGGTTAATTACTATTCTGTTTGTTTGTAATGAACTTCTCCCTTTTGACCAAGAAACACAGTAGTAACAGACAGCCGTGTGATGAATTACTAGTTTCTTCCTGAGTAAGAATCTACAAGAGAGCAGCATGAAATCTCCTATCCTGACTACTGTAGTATTGACTGTGCTGTAGCAGGAAGAAAGTTAAGCACATCAAGAGTGAAGTTTGCGAAAACACACTAGCATATTTCCATAAAGATTTTGCTGAAATGTTTTGAGATTTTTTCACATGCATTTTAATGAAACACACATTTTCAACCTTCAGCTGCAAGTGAGAGAGACACAGAGGTGATATGTTCTTCCTCTCATTAACCCTTGCTATTTTTACCCCTTACCTCTTTGTTTTGCAGGCTGATGCTCCTCCTCCTCAGTGGGTTCTGAAGGGTCATAATAATCACTCCCGTAACGGAATCCCACTGCATTATAGGTACCATCTTCTGCCAAAGCTTCACTCAGTCTTTTATATTCCTCCTCTTGAACAAAAATGCAATTACCCATCATTAGAACATATTTAGAAGCTAAATTCTTAAAAATAAAAATTAAAAAAAAAGTGTAATATTTCTTACTTTAGTTTTTAAATGAGAAGTTTTCACCTAATCATTTTAACTTTCATTAAAAATTGAATAGAAAAATGCAGCATATACATATGCTGACCATTTATTTCTTCCTGAAGAGATAAAGCCTGTGGGTTAAAACATTCTAATGTAATTATGTATACAAGAGCACAGAATTTAATTTATTCAGCACTAAAAAAAGACGCAGAATGTGTTTATTTTGGGGTTTTTTTGGGTATGAAATCCCAGTCTGCCCTCAGAATCTGGGCAATTTCTGTGTGGATCTATATTTAAACTATCCTGAGGTCCTCTCACACGCGCAAAGACTCCCGTTTTTCAAATCCACTGGGTACTGTCAAGATAATATCAGAAAAAGAGAGTATAAAATTAGGAGTAAATTTAATTTAATAATTATTTATTTAAACATGTGCTAAACTCAGGAAGTTTCCTTGAGCAATACCTTGCCTCGCCTCCTCCTCAAGCAAGTCCGTATGCAAGGCTAAATACCTCTCTTCATCACAGAGGGCTTCTATTCTAGCTTCCTCCTCAGACAACTGATAATCTCTGTTCCACGTGGAATATTCAGCATCGTATTCAGAAAGGTCATGTAGGTGACCACGCCCATCGTACCTGCAAGATGAAACAACTGGTCAATGCAAAGAACTTAGGGCTTGAGTTTATGCGACTACTTAAATACTTACCCATTAAAAATGAAAAAAAAATATACTTAAATGTTAAAGTGTATTTCCTTTTAGAAGTTACGTTTAATCTCGCTAATCATTTGTCACCAACTATTGAAAATTTGTTTAATAGTCTAAATTCCTCTCAGAGAAACTAATAAATTATTACAATTAAAGGCAAAGGTATCCTTTAATAGTTTAATTGGGATCCATTTCCTTAACAGCTCTTACCGTACGTGCTTCAACCAACCAATCAATGTCACTTGCAAAATACGTTTTTCTGGAAAGTCAAATAGCTTACATTCACACAAACCCGAATACATAAATACCTATCCGTAAGAACCAAACGGTCGAAATTTCCTCGCTTCTTTCTGCTAGTCCCGAACTCTCAGGAGATATCTTCACCATAGAAACTTGCGTCCATTGGAGGTAAAATCATGGCTAGGCTCGGCCCCTAGCCATTTGGCTGAGGAAATAAGTTCTGGGTTATGTGATAGAGAGACACACATACATAGGAACAGTAACATATACATGCAATTTAAGGAGGTTCACCGTAAAAACTGCAAAGATCAATGACGTACAGTTCCTTTCTACTAAGCAGAAACAATTTTATTTGCAGGAAAAGCACTGCATTGGGATAATGTTTATGCACCAGTAAGAGAAACTGATTGAAAAGTAAAGTGACAGTAAACTCGACTCCGCTGAGGTGTCTTCCCACACACAACTCTTGACTTGTGCCAACTTGCTAGACCAAAAACAAAGAAAGTAAATATTCTTATAGCAAAAAGTTAATGAAACACGTAGGTCAGGTTAATCAAGCTCTGTCCACAGGCAAACTTCAACCCACATCTTCTCATAGCAATGTGCCTTTCTCAAAAAGGTGAAAATGAAGACTTCCTGCTGCTGGAGATAGAAAGACTCTAAGTTTCCAAAGGAGTTTATAAGATTAGTAAATGCAAGCTACCTTAACTTACAAATGTATGTTACCTGGATTTCTCCAAATACATGCACATACTTAGTTTTTGCTCCCAACAATTTCTGTAGTGACTGTAAATTGGGTTATTGTTGCACAGGACCACAAAAATGGCCTCTACCTGCTAACGAAATCTGTCACGACAGTGATCTGGATTAGAAGTACACATCGTAACAATTCTATTCTCATGTAAGTGAGAAATTAAACACAGCTATAAACTTTTACGGTTGTTTTTTCATATCTTTGTATTTTTTCCAATTTAACAAATTAATTTCAATCATAAAAATCATTAATGGCATAAACCCCAAAATAGCGCAAGGGCACTTCTTTTTTCTCTAGTCTTATGGAAGGAAATGAAAAGACCTTCCGTTACTGACCTTTTTCCAAGCCAAATACAGTTGCTAAATCAAAACAAGAAAAATCATGTATAGCACCAAATCAATGAGGAAACTGAGGGAACAAATATCTATAGTATGTCATGTGATCCTTTTCAAACCAAAATCCTTCCATCTTTCCCACTGAGGTTTTTAGGGTCTGCCACAACTCTTAAATTGTACTTTCAGTGCTCCACTCAAATATACCCAACCTGACCTCCCACTTTCCCTCTCTCCAGGAAAATATTCAGAAAACTAATTCTGGATAAATTTATTTCTAAATCCGATCCTGTACTGCTGAAACTACCTAGAGACCAGAGAAAAATCAAAGCAGATTCTATTACTCTCTCTGGCATTGAACCTGTACCTACTCGAAAACAACCAAAAAAGCCACCTCTGACATAAAATCTGAAAAGCAAGCACCCAAAATCAAAGCGATTCTGCCTAATACAGTGAAACATGGCACAAGAAAAACATAACTACGCCAAAAATTGCATTTGGGTTATCCCAGCAACAGCCTGCAGCCAGATTACATAGGAGAAATAAGAAAACCACATTTCCCCTAATGTGGATAAATACCTTTCCATTCCCACACTGCACCTTTCTTGCTTAGAGAACATACAAAGTGCCTAATAAGTATTCCCATGCAATAAAGCTCCCTTGGTTTCCAAGTGAGAAAAGATAATTGGTTTGCATTGAAAAGGAACAGATCATTCCCACTCTCCACTCCACCCTGTAAACCTACCCTACCAAGTGGAGCAGAAGGACTCAATGCACACTGACTGTCAGAAAGAGGGGAACCTCCCAACACTGTCAGAGCGGGGAACCCCAAGTTCCCGCTGCCAGGGAAACGGCCCTGCAGCGTTACAAAACCAGCACTCAACACACTCTACCAGGAGGAGCTGCCCTCCAACTCTGCCAGTGAAGAAGATCCCCACACGTCTGCCAGAGTGAGCCTTTTGCTCACCCCCCGCCCTCACTTGCCCACAGCATAAGGGGGGGAACAGAAAGAGGCTATAACAGGAGATCTCGCAGCAGAGTCTGGGGGTTGTGTTACACCGACCTATCGATCATGATCTTGGGGTCTCCCATCCAAGGAATAAGGTGTCGCCCCTGCTCCTGGTACTGAGCCTTCTCATCATCTCGAAACAGCTTGCAGGCATAGCCGAACACCAGCAGCTCCACACGGCTATTCCCACCTCCACCTCCTCCTCCACCTCCTCCGGGGGGCCCGGGAACCGCTCCCCCACCAGACAACAACATTAGGGGCGGCGGGCCTGCTTCTTCTGCAGTCCGTCGAGAACCTCCGACCCCTCCGTACATCACCAGGGGATGCAGCGAGGAGGAGGCAACTCGCAGTAACAACGACTGTCCGAGAAGCGAGTCCCCCAGAAGGCCGGGCCCGCACTAAACTCCCCAGCTCCAGAGCACCACAGTCGCCATCACCCGAAACAAAATGGCGACGCTTCCGCTTCCGCTGGCAGAGCAGAGGCTAGGCTGGCTTCCGGCCACCGGCAGATTCGCGGTTGGTTTGGGTAGGTAAAAATCGAAGAAAAATGCGGTGGGGTGAGGGTTTGTGCTCTCGGCGGGACAGCATGGCAGACTGGTGACAAGGGCCAGCGGCCAGGAGGGAACCGTGACACCGCGGCCGTGACGAAAGTGCGGAACCACGGGAGCGGGCGGTGCGGCCCGCCTCGGCCCGGCCCACCCGCCCCTGTGAGGCGCTCGGCCCGCCGCAGCGGGGTCGCTGGCTTCCTGCGGCCACCCGCGGGCTAGGCGTTTTTGTGGCATATCTCGACTGAAATGTGTGCACAGAGTTTAAAAAGAGAAGGAGGGAGGTGGCGGAGGCTCTGCACGGGGCAGGGAGCCGCGTCTCCCGGTGTCACCCCGCTGAGGACCATCGGCCAAAGGAAATGGAAGACTGAGGGGTTTTAGGGCTCGGTGGAATCCTGTGGCGGGGTGGGCGGCTTTCTCAAGGGGCAGAGTTGTGGGAAGGGGTAGCAGACAGCGGGGTTCACCTCAGGCTGCGCATGGGAAGTTCAGGGGGGAAAGAGGGCCTGGGAGCCAAGGCGGGAAGGAGACAGGCTGTGGCGCTGAGGAGGACTTAAAAAAAAAAAAAAAAAAAAAAAGAACAAAAAAAACCAGGCTATTTTTGCTAAAATTGTGTAATCCGGGCTGAAATTCTTAATATTGTTTACCTCGGCATTATTATTTTCATCACTCTTAAAGAAGCATGAAGAAACATGTTGGGTGGGGTTGCATATGTTACAATAAAATCTTGTAATGAAGCACATCGTGTTTTGCCATTCACAGTGGGAGTTAATCCACAGCCTTCGTTAGGAGATGGGTGCCCGTGAATACAGGCCGGGCTGCTGGGGCTTTCCTGTGTGAACAACTCACGGGCATCACTGTGCACAAAGGGATAAAATGTGTAAAACTGTGAGAAAAGCAATGCACAAGCACTGGAAAGAGATGGATAGCTTGTGTCAGTGTTTAGAAATACCTGCGACCATGTAAACCTGCTGAAGGAGGAATCTAGAAACTTTCTTGGATGCCTCTTTATTAATCTAGAGGTATTAAACTGAAGACAATACATGGAGTTTCCACAGTGTCTTTCAAAGTGACCTACAAAATCTGGATAAACTTTGTAATGCTGCTTTTAGGTAATTGTGATGCATATACAGTTCTACCTGCCATTCCATGCCCTAGAAAAGATGGTTAAAAATCTACAAAAGTTAACATTTTTATCCTTCACAATGAATATGTGGAAGTTACCAGTAATTATCTGATACTTCAAAGCTATCAGTGAACAGATCTGCTAAAGGTGGAAACTTCAGACGTATCTTAACCATTTTATAAAAATAATGACTGAGTTGTTTTAATGAAGAGAGAAGTTCTAAGTGTAACACTTGCCTTTGAGAAACAAAATACAGACCTGAGTGCCAAGGAGACAGGTAGGAACATGCTTGAACATTGTGTAGCAATTTTATACCAGCTGGGAAACATTTGGAGTAAAGAAAAGAGCAGGAGAAAACAACAGAAAGAACATGAGGGGAAAAAAAAAAAAACAGTTTTGGATGGGAAGTATAAGAAAACAATTGAACATTGATATGTGGCAAGGATTTTGTGACTTCCATAAGTTTTCTGGTAGCGCAAATGATTCCGCAAAAAGATAGTATGGCACAAAAATGACTCTGTGCAGTTGAAGTGACTTCAGACCATTTTAGTGGGATATCAGCATTTGAGACAAGGACGTGACCTGTGCATGAGTCAGATAAAGGACAAAAGTGGAAATCTTAGTTACAAAGAATGCATTTACAGAAAGATGGAGGGAGTATTTTAATGGTCTCTTTAATGGTGAAATGGATAAAGGTGAACAAACAGCAATTTTCCAGCCAGCTAAGCCATTTGTAGAAGAACCAAGAGGCGACCAGAACACCCAGGAACAATAAAACACCAGGTGTTGATTATGTCCCCTCTGAATTATTAAGAACAGGAGGGGATAAGACTTCAAAAACTAATTTGTGTTAGTTTGGTGGTTTGAAAATAATGTAAAGAAATGGAAAGGGGGAACTACGTCTATTTTTGAGAAAGGGGACAAAATGAAACCTGAGGCCTGGGGCAGCATCTTGCTGTTTATTACAGCATGTGATGTTATAGGCTATTTTTTCACATGTAATTAGCCTGTAAACAGATTAAGAGAGGTTTCTGGAAGAACAGGACTACAGCACAAAAGTTTTTTTCAAATCATTGAGTACCCGAGGAGAAGAAGTTGGAACATGAGCAGACTACATACGGGGATCTTTAATGTATTTAAGGAAGCATGTCATAGTGCATTATGAATTTGCATTGTCATAAAAAAGCACCAATCCCTTCCTTTTTTCCCGGTATGTGTAAAAACAGTAAACTTTTTCCATTATGTCATTATCGGGAAGGAAACTTGTTGCTAATCATAATACAGAGTATGCTTTTTTACAACATTTAAAGACACATCCAACTTTCATACCGACTAATAAGAAAAAATACTCTGAAATTACTATAGGCTTCTGTTTTAAAGTCTTTACATGGTGCATGCATATATTAGTTCATTTGGATCCTTGGTTAGTCCCAGCTGTCCTGGCTGTGATGAAGACAAGCTAGCTGTAAGAGGAAAAATTTACAAAATTATTCTCTCTCCCTCTCACTTTTTCTATATTCATTTTTCTATAGGTAGGAAAGCAGGAATAAAGCAAGTAAAAACAAGTCTTTCTTTTCTAGGCTGATACTAGTCTTTTCTCCTCTATCTTAATGGAAGTATAGTCATCTAGGATTGTTATGCAATTCATCTTTATCTAAAAGTATATAATAACACATTATTTTTTAGTTCTGAAGTAGTTTTGAAAGAAAAGTGTGTTGTGCTGATTCTAAAGAAAAATACCATTTATATCACATTTCAGCAATATAAAGGAATTTTCAGCATACCAAAAGAACGCATCAAATGTTATTCCAAGCACGTGGAAGATATGAAATCTGAAGCTCCGGACTTAGAAACCCTGCAGAAAAGAAAGCACAGGATAGGTAAGCAGTTCCATACAGAAACACATGCAATTTTTCAGTAATTAAGAAGCTATAATTTGGGAATGGGATTTGGTATACTTTCAAAGAACTGGTTTGTAGTCTTCTGTATTGGTCATAAGGGAACAAAACTGTATATGAGGGAGCTACCATAAAGGATTTTGTGCATCAACAGGAGCACAATGTTTTTTTTATAGTAAAAATAGAAAGCTTGCGTATCACTATATTAATCATGACATTGGCACTCTCAAACTATTGAAGTAGGCTTGTTATTTTTGTAGAAAATGCTCTGCTTAGTCAGGCTGGAGGCAATATCTAAGGCTTTTTTTTTCTTGGTCATAATTTGTTCATTATGGAACTTGGCATGAACCTGTGCTGCTGTCAGATTTCTTAATTCTATCTCAGTGGTTTCTTGTAACAAAAGAACTGCCGTGTTCTTTAGGGAAGGTTGCGCAGAACCTGTGAGTTTTCCTTGAACACTGAAATTGTACATAATTATTCTCTTAAAGAAGATATTCTCTAAATTATCATGACTTTTTGAGCAGATTTTATTGTTACTTCTGCCATTACTGTAGCATCCACATATAAAACATACGGTAATTCCAATCCAATTGAATCAGAATCACATTTTAAATACAGAACTGCTGTATAACAGTAGCTAGGTAAACAATTTATGGGTATGTTAATGACTGCAGTATGTAACTGGCTGCATTAATGACTGGGTGCAGAGTAGTGGTTAAGGATTTCCAGCTCTTTTTAATTATAAGCTTGCTGTAATTTATAGCTTAGTTGCTCACTTTATATCCAGAGAGTGACTTACCTCTTGTATGAATTGTATAAAGATTCTATTTACTTCTGCCTCTTAAAAAAATGAAGTAAACCCCCCTCATTCTTCTTAGCACAGTGTTTTTATCTATTGACCACTTTTCTTATTCTGGCATGTTATACAGATATGCTATGTATCCTTTGGTAGGGTTTTTTCTTTTGTTTTGGGGTTTTGTGCATGTGTGTATTTCACAGCCTGCCAATTTCTATAACTAATTTATTTGGTCACTGCCTTTAGGCCAGAGGACCCCTTTCTTGAGGCTGGTTGTAAGAAGCAAAGATGCACTTAAACAGAAAACAGTACACAAAGCCTGTCCCTTTCCCCTTCCCTTTGCTTTCTCTTTTCTTTATTCAAAACCATCTTCACTGTTGTATTTTATAAGGCGTTTTATTACTGTGTGCTTGAAAAGGGTAAATTAAAGCTTATGAGTAGCACTAACAATCAATGTTGGGTTTGCTCTTGAATTCTCTTACAGCAGTAGATGTGGTTTTGTACAGTTTTTCCCCAAAAAAGTGCTGGTGTGAGAGACATTTTCAGTTAAGGTGTGCAACAAGCTATTTCTGTTATTGTAGAAAAGATTTGTAGAGAAAACTAAATAGTCTTAAAATATAATCAGTTTATAATTAACCAAATTCTTTGCATTCAGCTTTCATCATAGATTTGCTTTTGTTGTTACTGTGGAAACCCATGACACAAGTTCTATAAGGAATGTGTTGTTTTGTTTGAAAAGCATAGTATCACTGGACAGTAACTTAAATTGTTTTGGTTTTTTAAGTAATGTTCTGTCTTGCAGGTAAAGTAATCAAAATGAACTGCTACTTTGTAGAGAGCACTGATGTGTTTTTGAGCAACCTTCAAAGTTGATAGTGTATCTGTCTTATGGCAGGGAGGTTTTACACTAAATTCTTCATGCAGCAAAACAGCCAACCCTGTGTTACAGTCCAGCCAATTGTATTTAATTTTCTCTTAACCATTAAGAGGAATCCTCTCTGCAAAAGAGAGAAGGTCGTAGCTGAGCAGGCTTACTGCATGCAGAAAATAAACTTATTTTTCCTATGAGCAGTACCATTTGTCTAACAGTGTGATAGCATTCCTAGCTAAACCTTGATGATCATTGATCTGCTGCTTGAAGAGAACCCTGCGTGATACACAAAGAAATAAATGCTTTTTTTTTTTGTACGTTACATCATTGGGAATATACAGATATCAAAAGGTCAAAGTCTGCCCTTGTGTAACCTTATATTAAAGCCACGGTTATTTATTTGTAATAGCAGCATGCTTAAAGAACCCAAGACAGATCCATTAGCTGTAATGGATTGTGAGGCCATATTTATTACTAATAACAACAAGGAAATACAAATTATTAATGGCTTTCATTTTACATGATAAAATTAATGTAGCAGTTAGGGAAAGGCTTACTTGCAAACTTCATGGCTCTAATAATTCGGGGGTTTTTTTTTGCAAATGAAGTAAACGTTCTTCAGCAGCCACTTCTTTTCTGAGGCTTCTCTCTTAAATGATGCTAAAGCACTCCTGGCCCTCTGTGTGCTTTAGAGAAATCAATACTGCACTCCTGTGTGGAAATAATTACTAAAGATTTGGGCTGGGTAGACTACTACTCATTCCTAGAGGAAAAATGTGGAGCAGCAGCAGTTTGCATTGTTTTTTAGCTTCTCTAATGTTCTGTGATCTTCTATTCTACAGAATACTTTTTTTAAGATTTCCATTTTGTTTGCGCCTAGTTTTTAAATATTTTACCAAAGATTAGTCTTTCAAGATAACATGCTGGAAAGTTTCATAGGTAGGAGACATCAGAGGAACTCTTAAGCCTCCCATGGCAGTGGCTATACTCGGTGGTGATCTTGTTTTGTTTTTAATGCTGGTAGTTGAATGTCAATAAACTTAGTTCATTGGTTCCTTTAATCCACAAGAAGAGACACGGGAATGTGTAAAAAGATAACATAAACTACCAAATATTTTTCCCCCACTTTGTTGGCATACTGTCTGTGAAGAGATTGGAGTTTGCTTTACTATCTTTTAGTTTTGATTTTTTACTTGTTGTTTGCCTCACAATTACTTTCTAATTCTTGTGAATGTTAACAAATAGCAATTTTCTTAAGTCTATTAATCCATCTGTCCAGCCAGTCATCTGCTTTCTAGACTGCCATTCATGTCACTGGGGGTTTTGTTATCCATAATGGAAAGCAGAACGTTCAGTCCGTATTGTAGGATGTGAGCCATGAATACAATTATTATTTGCTTAGGTGTGATGGAAAATTAACTTAAAGTTGACTAGGTTGAGCTGTAATGTTGATTGTTATCAGATACAAATCAACATGTCTGCACCTTTGTGTGTGGATGAAGAGGAGAGAAGTTGTCTTCCGGAAGGTTTACATTCAGAATTGCTGATGCAGTCTGCCTGGACTGCAAGAACAACCGGCACATGGACAGTTTGCCTAACAAGCCTGTAGGCAGAAATGTTGCTATCAAGACCTTGATAGTGTGCATGAAATGATGTAATCATATGGATTTAGGAGTGAAAGTTTGTTTGTGTGAGGTCCTTAATAAGCAACTACTGTGACTGATATTTCATGTATGCTTTTTCGGTATATCTTACTGCAGCAAAAATTGTAAGTCTAAATAATTTGAAAAATGCTTCTTGAAATAAGCATTTCTTTAAAAAATGGTAACTTTTGGGTAGACAGCTTACAAATCAAAGCAGACTACAATTGACCTATCAGTCATGTAGCTGAGTAATAGCTTGTCAGGAGTGTGAAAGCAGTCACTGATAGACACATCAACACAGTGCCAGATGGCACAGTGGAACAATAGACTGCATGTGGTTGCTTATGGCTCTCTGCATCTTGAAGTTGACTATCATGCAAAGACCTCCAGCAACAAAGTCTTTTTTAAGGCTGTGTAATTCAAAGAGATGCCAAATAAGAAGGCTGAAGTGCCTTCCTATTGATATTGCCAGTCTGAGTAATAAAATCCAGTTAATTCTTCCCTCTAAGGCTTCAAATTTTCTTGGATGAAAAATCCTTAAGTTTCTGTTTCAGTGTTTGACGTTTGGCTTCCAAATGTCTCAGCAGTGTCAAGTGTTTCATACTCAGCAGCTGGTGCTTTCAGAGTGTGCTACACTGTGCCTTCAAATCAGTCATTATAAAGCCATATGTAATTTGCCACTTTCTTCATGTGTTTTTTCTCTGATGCAATTTGCCATCATCCCTGGCAAAATTCTTGTCTTTCCCATTCACACTTTGGCTGGGATCAAGTGAGGAATATGGGAAGCTAGCGGACTTGTTTTACCTTCGTGATTGACCTGCTGGGTATAAATTGTTAATGTTCACATGATGGCAGTATCTAAGACTGGAATCTAAAATTAAAAAAACCCTCAGTGCCACTGTTCATTGAAACTTCATAGTTCTGTGTAAGTTAATGATTAGCAGAGACACACGGGCAAGGCATATTTGCCATCTCCATACTGCGTGCAGTTTTGACATAAAAGGAGAGCACGTGCATTAAGAAAACAGTAATGATCAGCATGATAAGTTGAAGTCTCAGTGTACAAGCAATCCAAGACTTCTGATGTTTTTCCTGGTTTTGTAGGCTTTATAATAGAGGAGACCTTCAGAGATGGAGATCTTGGCCTAGTATCTGCCTCTAGGCAGCCAAAATGCTCTGTGTACCAGTACAGCTGCTCAGGCATGTCTGTGTGCCTGTGTAGGATTGTCCAGTTGCAGGATGAGACTTTTAGTACTGTTTTCTTCCTGGCTTGCTACTGTTTGCAATCCTGTATCTTTATTCATTCACATTTTGTATGGGAGTACACTCGTGCTGAAGACTTTGAATCATATCTCAGAATAACTTGATTATACTGGCACTGTAGTTCTTGAATAATCTGACATGTCAAAGAAAAACTTCACAAGCAACGCATGTGTTAAAGATCACTTTGTGTTAACTCCTTCAGTAAACCCAAGGGTTTCTACTGCTATGGACCTGAGGCAGAAAAACTTGATATTATCATTGCTTCTGTTCTGATCTACACAATTTTGGTCATATCTTAATCATGTTAAATAGGTGTCAGACTGAAGGAGAGCACACCTAAATGAGTTATCAGGGAAAAGAAATAAATGCTGCTCAGCAGTCAGTCATTCCTGAAGTTCCTTCCAGTAGAAGTAATTTACGTTCAATACCTTGGTGGCTTCTGTTTAAGAACTTCAGGGTTTGAAATATTGGATCAGGCAGCTGGTTCATGTTTCAAAGGAAAATAAAGCAATAACATCACATAGGTGTTTGATATGTCTTGGGAAATAGAATTAATGTCTTAGAGATCTAATTTATGGCGTAAGCAGCAATATTTTGGTAATGGGAACTCAAGTTAGGATGGACAACAATAACATGCAAACTGAAATGAGAATGTTAATTATGTACATAACACACTTTATTGTGAAACTACTTTATATCTTTGTCCTAATGATAAAAGCAAGGAAAAATAGAATCAGCCACACACAATGATCCCTAAAACCTGGAGTAATTAACTCCTCCCTGAGGATCAGGTTTGGTATTTCATAGAAAACTTCTTATTTTCCAGGCCACTTTACAGACAAGTTGATTTCTTCGAGTTTCACTTCGTGCAGTTTCCATAAATACAGTTTCTGGAAGAGGGAGTATCTTCACATAAAAATATTTGAAATACATACAATACCCAGCCCAAGGATTTGGCTTAAGTCTTGAGTAACCTGGTCTGACTTCATAGCAACTCTGCTTCGAACAGAAGGTTGGACTGATGACCTCCTGAGGTCCCTTCTAATCTGAATGATTCTGTGAATCCATATATCTCTTCCACTGACATGTACTCAGTGGGAGGAATACATGATCCCAATAATTTCAAGAGGGTCTGTCTCTGCTTTAGGGATGCAGGCAGTGATGAACAGATAGTGGGAACTATGCAGCTGTAAAACTAAAATGTGGATTTTGTTAATTTTTAAGTTTTCCACTGTATCCACCATTCCACTTGTTCTCCAGCATTTTGTCTTGGGTTGTGTTGCTCTTTATTATCAGGGCTTCTTAAATTACATGTCATGCAGGAAGCTGCCACTGGTGAAGGATCCTATTTTTTTTCCATCTTTTCAGTGCAGTTTGTTACACTTTCCCTGTTGCATCTCCTGGGAACTCATGCTTGCCAGCAGATGAGATGACAGTCTTCAAAAGACTGGTGGTATTTCATTGAACAAGACAGACAATAATACAGCTAAATGAATCACATTTGTACTCTTCTGCCAAAGAAGTGGATCAATGAAAAGCTGTTAATTTTAAATAGCATGTATGGGTGTGTACCTGCACATACATGAGGGTGTGACTGCCTTGCTAGCAACAGCAGAATGAAGCTTCCTTGAAGTTTTGGTCTTGCCTCAAAATCTGAAAGCAGATTTCAAGGGCCTTGACAAGGAGTGCTGGAGGAAGGCTGTCAGGGATTACACTGTATTAATAATTGCCTGTGTTTGACTTGTTAAAATTGATCATTGAACTTCTGTTTGAGTGGGGGGACTAGGGAACAGACTGAGTTTGAGTTAAATGAACAACAGACGGTCTTGATCATTGAACTGAAAGTTAGAGGCATGAACCAGGCACAGCACAGAACTATTAGATGCAAACTTTAAGCAAGATGCAAACATTAAGATGAAGACTTAGAAAATATGTTCTTTTAAAACACAGAGGCTGACTAAAAAGCTTTGAAAGCCTTTGTGGGAGAACTTTGACAGCAGAGTAGATGTCTGAAACATAAGTTTATATCAATTTCTGTAAAGAGGACATGAGGCTTAGAGAAATCCTAGAATTCCTCCAAAGGGAAAATCTGCATTTTGAGCTCAGAAATCAGTGAACTCACACTGGAAAAAGACCTTAATGCTGTCAGACCTAGTGTCTTGTTAGCAAAGCTGAAGGAACCCACATTTACTGTGCTCGAAAAAGCTACATGATTTAACAGAGACGGAATGGGATCATCTTTGTACTGCACCAGGGCACAGACACTTCTTGCTTTTTCAGTTGCTTATTATCTGGGTGACTTCTGACAACCTGCTGTCTTTATAAGATTTGTTTCTGGATCATGCTACATTAATTAATTATTGGCCTAATTGTATCTGCAAAATGTCAATGTGGTTTTGGAATGTGTTCTAGGAATGGAATGCTTTGTTTGCAGTGTTAGTCCTCACAACTACAAAAAATCTATAGGTGACTCTCTTGTTCCTACCGAGTTGCTGCTGGTTTGTTTGGAAAAAGAAACAGTTCTTATTAAGAGAAACTCAGATTTTCAAGCTTGTCAGAAACACTCAATTGTAGCACTTCAGTGTTGTTTTCCTTGTTTTCCATGGGCACTGTTACTGCAATATGAAGCTTAAGAAGGTCTAACACAGTGTTTCAGAAATGCAAGAAGCAAATACCATTGTGTTCTCAAATGGATAGTTGGCTGCAGAAATACTTTATCTAAGAAACCACTGGACAGAGTTTTGCCATTAAACAGGATCTGACCACACAAACCTCTCCCAAATGCATACTCTGAGCAGGATTATTTAAGGCTGACTTTCTTCTGGGATGCTTCTGTCATGGCAGGCTAGTGAAGAAGCACTTTCCTTTCTCCCTACAACAATCTGTTCTTGATGTAACTTCCTCAAAGTTCACTTCTTTGTTGTTTTTATTGGTAATTTTATTAGTGTTTTTCAAAGGTTTATCCGCAGCAAAAAAATAGGTTTTCTTATCCCAAAGGAAGACTATTTTCTATTATGAGTCTTAAAATTCAGACTGCCAGAAATGTAATGCCAGAAATGACTCCACTCTGTGCCTTTCTCGTGTGTGATAACCTTCTCTAACCACTTTTTTGAAATCCGCTAAGTTTATTCTTTCTTTGAGACCTGATCATCTCACAAGACACAGGAAATGATAATCTTTGCATCCCCCCTCCAACATCAGTTCCACCTTGCATCTGATCTTAGACTTTCTTTATAAATAGTTTATTGACACACACACGCACAAAGTCTTAAAATACATCTTTCCTTTGCTGGTCTTTGTGGTCTTCGACTATAAATCCAGTACAACCTACCCGTAAGAGCATATCTTACTGAAATTTAACAAAGCTGACTCACAATAAATAAAAATAAAATTCCAAAAAGATTCAGTGTATTGAACCAGCAAAGTGTGACTACTTAGTGTGAGACTGCAGTGTGGAGTTTAATTGTTTTCTATGCAATTATTTTGGCATTTTTACCTGGCTCCTTCCTTAGGTAAAAATCTCTGATGTTATTGAGGTATTGCTGAGAGAATCCTGAATCAATATGAGTATAAACTTCAGATCTGGCCAAAATTCCAAACAACAAAAAGAGTGTTAAATTGGCCTTGTAGCTCTTTTAAGGCTGCCTAAAAATTTATCCTGAAAAATAATTTTCAGCTTCAAAAACTGTAACATATCAAGCTTTAAGTGTTGGGCATGAAATTTTCCTCTCCTGCATAAATTTTCAGCCTGAATCTTTGTTACCAGAAAAGTGGTTTAGATAGCGGCATGGGACATGTTTTGGCAACTTTTTTTATATTTAAAACTTTTTTGTGTAGCAATACCCCTAGGTTTTGGAAGAAGCACAACTTAGAATTTGGCAGTGGTGTCTGAAAATGGTAATATGTTTTGCTGTGAGAGTCATCCATTCTTGCTGTTAGGAGCCTTTGAAAAGCACCCGTTGGCAAAATTGCCTGAATATCCTGTGAGCCTCTACTGTGTGCCAATGCCCCACTCCAGGCTAAAGGGAAAATAAACTCCATGATACTCCTTTTGGCTGACTTTAAGAAAAGGGCAGCGGAGCTCAGTGATTTCAGAAGGACTGAACAGCTCAGTGAAGTCCTGTAATTGGAATATATTGCGCATTTAGATCTGTTACAGAATAATTTGATGCTGGACAGCATTCAGGGCTAACAGCACAAGCCAATGAGAAGATCAATGGTGCTGATGCTTTCATGTTCAGTGCAGTGATGGTAGAAGGAAAAATCTGTCTTCTAGGGCTATGGAAAAGGGATTATCCTATATCATAGCTTCCTGTGTGTTCAAAAGTATAATTTAGTTCTTCTATGCTATTTTTCACATGCTATGTGCCCGGAAAGTCCTGCTGGTCTGGACAGCAAGCAGCAATATTCCTGAGACTGTATTTATGCCTTCTTGGCAAATGGCCTGTTAGCAGCCAAACTGAATTAATATATACATTGCACATTGGACTGTGGGATATTCACTCCTCTTTCCTGAATAAAGAAGGGCAGAAGCTGGATATCGGGGAAGAGGAAAAAGCATATGGAATTTGAAAACTAACCTGCAAGTTTGAATCTTTAAGATGCTTCTCAAAATTCCACTGTATTTAGCACAACATAATACCTTGTCCGTTTTAAAATTCACTGGGAAACTGCTCAGTAATTAGCTAAACAAAAAAAAAAGTTTAAACTTTCATATTGACTGTCTACATGTCCGATGTGAAACAAATACTCAGTTTTCCTTCCGTGTTTAGCATCGAAATCCTAAGAATGTTTGTTTCTTCCTAACTGTTTGGTAATACATGCTTTCTAGCATGATGGCTTTAATCCCCTGCATGGGGAGGAGGAAAACTTGGCTGGATTTCCAGAAAAATGGGAAGCCGTGTACAGTAGCTGCCAACTGTTAACAGATTTTTTTTCTTCCCTCAAACCATTATGTTAGAGAAATGCTGATGTAATTTAGCAGTTCTTTATATGGAATAATTTACAGAAGTCAGTATGTCTTCATTTTAGCCTTGGTCCAAAACACCATTGAAAAGATAGGCTTTGCTTTCAACTTAACAGCAGAAAGCCAAAAAGAAAGAAAAAAGCCAAAGTTGTTAATTAAACTCTACCATTTAAAAATAACACTCAACCTATTGTCCTTTTTTGATAATTTTCCACATTACATCTGATTGCCTAATTCCTTCTCCTCAACTGCCTTTGCCAAAAGCCCACGTCTGAAAAGTATTTTGTCAGCTTCAATAGGAGAAGACTCCAGGTATATTTTGTCCTCATATAATCTCAGAAGAAAGGCAAAAACTCTAGACAAAATTAAAAACTATTTTTCCCCCCTCTTTCTTTGTTCCCCAGGTGAAAGTTATTCAACTTTTTATAAAAGCCGCAGTTTCTGTGTAACAAAGGGTAACTTTATTGTAGTCCTCAGTATAAAGAAAATACTGCTAGCAGAGTGTTTTGTCTGTATCAGGGAATCAGCTACTACTTAGATTTCTTTTTAACTGTTAAAAAAAATAAAGCTCTTAAGTAGCACCCATTCACCTTTCTAGAATGTGATTGTAACTTTTACTGCAGAAGGAGGAAAGCTATTTAAGAAACATTTTCTGTGTGTCACAAGGTTAAGTATGTAAGAGCTTGCCATTGTTTTTCTGTTTTGGTGGAGTTCTGAGCAGCCTACTTGATTTCTGGGCTATGTCGGCTCTTTTAATTCTCTTCTCCAGCCTTTATATAACTAGAAATGGCTGAAACCTTTTACTGCTGAAATCACCATCTCCTTTTTCAGGTGTGGAGAAAGCTAACTTAGATGGTTAAGTTAGTCTGCCTTGACTGTTGGCTAATCATTGATGCTTAAGAGGGCAGAAAAAGCACTAGTTTGATCCAACTTCCCTGTCCCTGGAGCATGCAGCTGTTTAAGAAATTTTTTGTGCTATCAGCTCTGTAAGATAATGGACAGCATCGGTCAGGATAACACCAAAAGTTAAAAAATTTCCAAAACCACAAAAAAAACCCAAACCAGATAAAAAAAAAAAAGCCCAACAAACAAAACCCCAAAACCAATCCAAGAAATGCACAGAAAATACCAGGAAAGTAACTTAATTTACAGCATTTTACTGCTCACTTAACAGATCCTGTGTTTCTCTGCCTAGGTCTGTAAGCTATCTGGGTAGGTCCCAAAAAAACGTGTCCCTGTAATTAGTTACTTCATTCTTTGATGTGTTTTCCATTAAATCTAAATTTAAGGACAGACCCAACTGTGTTTTCAAACAACTTAAATTTCTATAGCAAATATTTTCATTGTTATAATGCATAGCTATTGTAGAGTCAATTTTCTGTGTAAAAAGTCTTAAAGCACGAGGTAAAAGTTCCCAACTAGGCAGAAGTAGTAGTTTATCAGACAGTCATGGCATCTTCTTATTCTGGATGAATAGAACTGAATTTTACCTAAGTTTTTCCTTCACGTTATTTTAGAACTGTCCTGTAATTAAATGCTTGTTCATGTTTGAGCAGTATAAAAGCCTTAACTAAAAAGGCAGAAGCTCTCCCTTGACAATGTGATGTAAAAAGCTTCTGTTGTTGACGAATACTCCCTTTTAAATGCAATATGTAAAAATTATTCTTCCTTGTCTTTCTAAAAGCCTCCTTTTTAGTGTCCACTAGCTACCGAAGCACTGGCCATAGCACAGAGATTCAGCACAAGCCCACGATACAGAGCTTCGAGACATAAGTGGGCTTACATGCCCCACCACTGGGACCTGCTGCTTAGGACTTGAGACCTGACTTCACAAACGCTTGGGTTCAGCACCTACCAGATTGCTGAAAGTGGTACTGGCTGGTGGGTGGTCTGTAGTGTTCTGTCCCGTTCTGTCCCCTTTTCTCCATGGGAATTTGTAGCACAAAATATCTCTCTTCAAAATACATTTAATGTGCTCTTACTCACCCCGGGTGTTTGTCAATAAAAAAGGGTGGACTAATCAGTAGTTACTTTGAAAACACTCTGTCTTTGTCTCTGGGCAGCTTTAAATATACAAAAAGAATTGAAGGTTTCCCTGAAATTTCTACCAGTGTCTGCCAGAGCTGTAAATGCTGCCAAGCAGCACCATCCCTGTTGTGATCTGTAAAGATAAGTATTGGCTTTAGGCAGGATCTCATCAATCAGACACTCCCCAGTTAGCACCCTTTTATCTCCAATCACAAGAGTAACTGTTGGAAGGTTGCAGTGGATGCTTCAGAGCACCAGTTGAAACCTTGTTGTTTGGGGAAATTAAAGCAAAACAAAACGTATTTGTATAGTCCCAATTTGGGGCAGGAGGAACACAGCCAAGATTGCAAGTGTAACTGGAAATGGGCTGAGCTTTTCAAAATTGAGTGTATGTAGTTATTAAAGAGATTGAGAGGGGTTTCAATTACAATGAAGTAGTATTTTCATGGGAAAAGAAGTGCTGGGTCCTAAATAGTGTTTTTATAAGAACCGGCAGATGGAAACTGAAGCTAGACGTATGCCAATTAAAAAAGATTAGACATACATCACAACTGCTGCAATAAATCCATAGTTCTCTGCCCTGAAACGCCTTTGAACTAAGCTTAAGTATCTTTTTGGAAGATTAACTTTAGCAAAATGTGCGTTAAGCTTTAGTGAAATGTAAATAATTGCACTAGGTCTAAGAGTGACGCTTTCCCATAAAGCCATTTGATGAGACCTTCTGGGTAGCTGGCTCAGGATGGAGCACGACTGCCTCCAGGGGGGATGGGAGTGGAATTAGGGAGTTAAGGCATTAGGTAGACGCACTGCTCTGAATGAAGAGCATGTTTCATGACGGATTTGAGTAAAATGTGAATGGAAAATTGTGATGGGCCCCAGGGTGGTATTTTGCATATGGAAATAAGTAATCGAAGAGCTTTTTGGGGAGGCTGAGCAGTGTATGTCTTGCACACCCTGCAGAAATAGTGTTAGTACAGCTACCAGGCTAATAACCTACTGTGAAAACATCTTGAACATGATGGGAGATGGGAACATTGTAGCTTCACACTTGCGTAAACTAATGCAGTCTCCAAAACAGGATGTTTCTCTATCAGCTGTTAATGATGAAGAGGGGTCGTACGGTTCTAGAGACTCCTTTTCCCTTTACGAGTGGTGGTAATTGAACGGCAGGCATTTGGAAGACACAGAAGGAATTTTTATGGATTTATCTGTGAAGCAGAGCATTTGCTCAGCTCTTAACTTCCGCTGGTTATGTGTTCAGGCTGATTCAGAGTATATGTACAACTCACCTCTGCAGCAGGCCGTAACCTCTGCTACCTCCTCACAGCCTTTGATTTGACTTTCGTGCCCGTAGATCTGAATGTGTCAAATATATCACTGAACACTATTCACTGGCAATTTATTGGTCTTCATTCTCAAAGCTGTGCTCAAAAAACCAACAGCATAAATGTAATAAAGGATCTTAGGGTGTCCACTGGGGCAATTCAAATGCTTCTATGCTCACATATAGCAGATAAGGTGCTCTGCCAACACCCATTGGTTTGTTTTTATAAAAATGTATTCTTGTGCTCTGAGCTACTTGTTATTGTCTCCAGTGCTGATAGCACAGGGAAGGAATGGCACGTTTACTATAAATCAGCACATGGTACTGGCTTTCTGTTGAGAGAAATATTGTTTATCAGAGCAGCAGTTGGCAGCACTTACTGGCAACTTTTCTCATCTATTTAAGTGATAGATAGTAGCAGCCTTTCTGCATGGCCAGATGCATCTTTGGTCGTGTGCTGTTTTGTTCGTCATACAGCAATAACGTGTGGTTTGAGCCACTTATGAATGCGTTGTAGTCTGCTATAAAAACCTAATTTCCCAATAGCTGAAGCATATAATTTCTTTTAAGGTCTGTTTCATTGATACTGCACAACTTGTGGGGATTAAGCCCTTGTAAAAAATGTACTGAGGCTTTATACAGAGAAATCTGATTGTACCCTGAAAATACAAAAAGGAAAAGATATTGTGTTGGATAACTCCCACCTGCTTATGAGGGACGTGATGCACCAACTGAAAAGAGTTATTTTTCTGGAGAAACAGAGCAAGTTCTAACCATGAGAAAGATTTTTGTTGTCTTCCTTCTTCAGAAGATGGTGTTTGGCAATGCACGAAGACTATAGCGAAACTGAGGGTCAGCTCCAGGTTTGCAGTCCTAGTCCAGTATTTTGAGCACAGGCCCAAATTTTTTGACTACTTACAACTAGCTGTCCCTCCGTGGAGTTCACATAAAGGTTTTGTCTTAGGAATTTTTTAAAATACTTCTCTAAACTTTAAAGTATAACATGTGTGTTACACTGAATTGGGGTCAGGAGCATGTGAAACATTATGATTTTCTTCCACATTGAGCAGGAAAAGAAACTGAGCTATGTGATTGCTACCAAGTTTAAGAATCTGTCAAATACCTAATTTTCTGAAGAAAGCCCACGGGAAGTATTAATGTAACTGTGAGCTGAAGCTAAGCAATAAAACTTGGATCCTAGTCAAAGCTAAGTTATACCCCAAAAGTGTTTTGGGATCATTTTGGCCTGGTCATTTGGTGCAGTGAGAGGCTAGTCACAAGCTTGACTGCTGGGCTGAACCCTGGGTGTCTTCTCTCACATAAATCTTGGACCTAGTTATCATTCCTATTTCAGACCATAGCGATGTCTTGGATTTTTTGTGTCCCAGTCAAATTCCTCGCTGGGAACACCTATGAGTCAAGGGTTCTCCAGCTCATCAGCTCAGAGGCAGATTAGTTATAACTGCTTTACCAAGTAAGTGATGGTTAGTTGTGAAGAACAGGTTGCTGTATTCATTTGAGTCTTGCCCCAGTAGTAATAATTATTCTAGTAATTATTTTCCTTAGACAGTAAGTCAGGGATAGGTCTAATGGGAGAGTTTTCTGCCTTAGAGCCTTCCTGTTCCTTGGGCAGTATATACTGCAGTACTGACGAAAAGCATTTCTGCAGTCTTCAGGTCAAAAGAGCTAGTTGCTGTACGACTTCCAGCCTAATGGCATTGAGGTCCAGGATATAAGGCCTATTCTTAGATATGTCAGCGGTAACTAATAAATACAGGACAGATGTATCTAATTATTTCCTATTTATTGTATTGCTTTAGTATCCTTACCTAAATCAATAAAACAAAACCAGCTCTTGACAGCAGCAGGTAGTAGTGTCATAAGAAAAGCACAAAAATATGCACCAAATAAGCCTAGGATTTTGCTCAAATGAGGAAAAAAAAAGAAAGAAGCTTGTTATTCTTCCACCAAGCAGCTGCTGTGATTGGTAATTAGGGAAAGAAATGAAAAGCCATCAATTCATTTCTGCACTTTGTTTTTAAAGTACTAGTGGAGGAGCAGACACACCAGCCTGTGAGAGATTTTTCACTCGAACTTCAAAGGGCAGAGGAGTTCTCTGCTGAGCAAGGTAATGCTGCTTCTAATAACAGGTGTGAACCTTGCAAATCTATTGAGAACCTACTTATTTTCTCTTTAAATTATCTATACTCCCAAAACAAATCAACCTAAAAGCTAATCTACTCCTTTTTCTCCTTCATCCTGCAACATACATGTGTGAGCATCAGACATACTTGACATTATTGTGAATTTACTTAAAATGGTTGACTCAGAAGTTTTGCTTTTAGATAAAGTAAAGGCTTGAACAGAACTAGTTATCAATGTCATTATTTATATCCTGATGAGTCCATGGCATAGGTAACTGACTTCTGAACTGTGCATTTATTTTTTTTTTAAAAGCATTTATGCTAACTGGAGATTACAGATGGTGCAGATTGCAAGATAAGTAAAATAATGGTAGTTATCGAACGCTGCTGGTTGCATGCAAAGCTCTTTGGCCAAATTTGTATCTGCACTGACCCACCTGGTGTGTGCAAGGCAAAGGAGGGCCTTAGCTCCCTGGAAGTGCTTGTAGTTCCTTGATACTCAAGTGTACTCCGACAGATTATAACTCCTTCCCACCATTGCTATGGCTTTCTTTATTAGTGATGTGATCCTTATCTCTCCCACTTTTCTTGTATGACAGAATTGGCAGGTGTTAGAGACAACTTTGATGTCCCTCTGCCATGTAACAGCAGCCCTTTTCTAGGAGGTGGAGAGAGATGCAACAGCATGAACAGAAGTTCAGAAAGGGTCATTGTAGAAATGAGTATCTTTCCATTTTTGGATCCCTAAAAAGGAATCCCTTTGAAGCCTGAGTTTTGCATCCTTTATCACCTCTTCTGCTCAGTAAACACTGGATGGAAAATGAAACGCAAGCCTTCAAGCCAACAGTGCTAGAAGAGACTGGAAGCAGATGCTTATTTGGACTTATTGGCAGCTGGACAGTAACAAACACATTAATGTTAGGATTGAGCCTCCTTAACAGTGCAAAGTCCTACTTTCACTAGGCACTTGTATAAAGAAATTTTCACAGTGACATTATTGAGTTTTCAGAGGACTGAGTCCAGTCCTGTTTACAGATGTGAAAATGCAATGTGGGTGGAAGTTACTGCACATGGACTGCAGTGTGCTTTCCTGCTTAGGCCAACAATGTCTATTAGGTTTGCTTGCATAATGTTTGAGACACATGATAAATGCTTGTTTGGTCAGTATTCCATGCCTGTGAGAGGATGAGCTGAAGGAGATTAGTTAGCAAATAATCACCATTGAATTGCTTGAGTTATGTGAAACAGAATTAACTGAGAAAGTTAGTTTGAGTCTGCATCAACCACACACAACTCCTTGGAAACGAGAGTGTGAGATTCTCTGCTGGCTGGTGGAAGTCCTTTGGGAGGAAGCAGCTATTAATGAACATTGTATTGCTTACTAGCTGTGGATTTTTTTTGTTTGGTACGATGCTTTATTTGTACCTCTTTTACAATCTCCCAGTCAGCCAAATTATGATCTTGTCGAACTCTGAGTCATAAGCATTACAGAAACGGAGGAGTAGTAGAAATTAGCATAATTGTTTTCTGCAGTGGATCAGGAAAAGATTTTGTTATTTGAAGTACCAGTTGAGGTACAGAATTTTATGTTATCTTAAAGAAAAGCCTTTGCGATAGGTTTAATCTGTTTCTTTGTGTGCATTATACATTCATATAACAGTGACATTTCTTATGTATGAATTGCCTGAAAATATGCTGATTATAGCAGCATGTTTATCTGCAACAAAAATATTATTCTGTGTCTGCAGGTTACACATTAAATGACTTAAATTAGAGAAGACGGATTAATCGGGAAACTCATGCAGATTAACACCACAACAACATGGATGACATAGTATTTATGTGGTGCCGTGCTACTGTGACCTTCTTTCACAATTGTAGTCTTTCTCTCTGTTGCAGCTTTTCCACCTCCAGCCTGATTATTGTCTCAGCAATTCTACAGCAGGGGCTGAAGTCGGTGAAAATTCATGCCAGTATTTTGAAGTAGTTTGAAGCTATCTGAGTTATATATAGTAAGAATCAAATACTGATTTCATTAAAGTTGATGGCAAAATTCCCACTGACTTAAGTGGGACCTGAATTCTGATTCCAAATAGGAAATGAGTTGTCCTAAGTGTGTGTACTATAAATATGCAAAGCATCTCTGGATAACTCAAATGGCATAGGATTGCAAATAAAATGCCTCTTTAATATCTCAGAGAAATTACTTGAGTAATATACTTTCTAAATAACATCACTTGATGACCTCTCCTTCAGAAGTGCTTGGTTGTTTTTTTTTTTTCTTTCTACTGCATATTAGGTTAAATAACCTTGATGTGATGACAATCCAATCACAATTCCTTCCAAATAAATGGCTTGAAAATACAAAGTATTTTTAATCTCATTAAGGGTGAACACATGAAAAAAAATATAGCATCCCATGTAATGAAGCTGTCAGTGATATCATATGGAGGGTGACTCTGTGAATCAATACAAGTTGTTCTGCTTGTCAGCACGGAGGAAACAAGTATGTTAAAACCTGGCAGTGAAATCTTAAAATATAGACAGAAATGAATAATGAATTGAATTTTAAAACTATTAATTTCCCTGTCTTTTAGTAACTAGATTTAGCTAGATTTGTACCAAGCCTATTGCTAGCTGCAGAGGGGAAAGCTATTGAACAGGCACACAGAGTGTCACAGACTAACACAAATATGAACAAAACTGAAATTTCATTAAGGCACTTAAACTTCACAGCTCCAGCAGAGTCAGTGGTAGACCTGCTCTATTTTTAGGTGCCTGTATTATGTACAGAGTAATTATCAGCTGAGCTATTCACATCCGTATATGGTACTCAAATGAAAAAGACCCAGAACAGTGGCATAAAAAAAATTCTTGTACGGTTTGCAGCATTAACTTTTGCAGCTTTGTTTCTGTGAAGTGAATTTTGTATCTTGTTATCCTTTGGCTTCAGAGCTTGTTCTTGGGCAACGTATGGAGTGATATTCAACAGCAAAAGGAAAGACATCATATTTGAGTGCAGCATAAATAAATTTCTCTGAGTCAAAAAAAAACCCAACCAAACACCTGAATGACATCCCTGGAATAACTGTTCTTTAAATAACTGAACAGAAATAGTGAGATGAAATCAACAAGTAAATATTATGATTCCTATAGCTGGAGTCCTTCCC
Organism: Vanellus vanellus; assembly: GCF_965231255.1. Taxonomy (NCBI): domain Eukaryota; kingdom Metazoa; phylum Chordata; class Aves; order Charadriiformes; family Charadriidae; genus Vanellus; species Vanellus vanellus. The sequence goes on from NC_138921.1 coordinate 10,382,193, forward strand.
CCCTCCCCAAAATGGTTTGTTTCTTGGATCTTGTACATATGAAAGAGGTGAGTTGAATTTTTACCTTCATCTGCTGTTAATTAGGTGTTAATCTCTACTCCCCTTCTCACTTGCCTGTTTTTGGCTAAATATAATATATTATAATAAACTGCTTATATCGATATGCTGTAAGACTACAGTGTTAACTTCTCTTCTGTATCCTCCTCAGACTGTAACTTTGAAAGCCACAGTTCAAAAAGAGCAGTTGAGAAAACAGGAGAGCTAGTTGATATTGCAGAGTACCCTCTAATAAAAGCAGCAGAATCAGGACCGTGCATGTCCCCTCAGAAGCTCATTATATGTTTCTAGATGACAAATTGCAGACCCGGAGTAACATTTGGCCCTTTAGTTTGAGGTGCAGACAAAGGGCTATTTTACAAGTGTTTTGTCTGAGCTCAGATAAAAGTGTTAGTAAATAGTCCTTTATTTGCAGGAGTGATTAATGCTTTCAGCTTTGGAGCAGTGTTTGTGTTATAATACTATGGTTCCATTTTGATGGCTAAGTCTTTGTGCCCTATGCCAGGGTGATGCTTCTAAAAAATAAAAAAAAATTAATGGGCATGTGAAAACATGGAAGGGAGAATATAGCAGCTGAGACACTCTATTGTTTCTTTGCCATGGTGGGGGAAATAGATCAGGTCCACTAGAAATACAATTGTGACACTTAGCAGTTATATATTCAAAGGACTTTATAAGCTTTACCTGAGCCTGTTCACAGGGGAGAAGCTATTGGGAAGTAGGCTAAGAGATGAACTGGAGCATAAACGGTGTCCTGCCCTACTGCACTGGAGTGCTTTTCCACTGGATGGCACCTAGAATCATTGCCTGCTTCTACAATGGATCTGGACAAAGAGTGTGTAGGATCACCTGAGCCCCCTGAATAGTCCTTTCCTTATGCATATCTTGTCTTGAGAGCTGTGTTAAACCCACATAGCTGTGTGGGTTTTCTCTGTAGAAAGACTACAGAAATAAGGCCACTTCTTCAAATTAAAAAATAAAGTAAGTAAGTAAATAAATAAATAAAGGCAAGAAAGCAGAAAGCCAAAGGCAGGGAGATAACTGAAAGACTCCCGCGGCTCGTTTTTGCGGTGCCACTCCAGAAGGGACAAGCCTTGAAAATCAGCAGGGGCAGGCTCGGCTTCAAACTCTGATATCCAGTAACGCCTCTGAAGAGATGGGCCAGCTTACAACTAGCCATTGAACTTTGAGGCTTTCAGGATGCAGCTGGTAGGTAGGTCTGGGCTTGAAGGCCACCCTGACTGGTGCCAGCGCAGCCAAGGCCAAAGTTGCATGCTGCAATGCAGCGTAGGTAGAGAAGACTGAAGTAACTCCAGACAGACTGGGGTGGTGCAATGCTGTATAGCACAGGTCCCCAAAACAGCAGAAGCAAATGTAGTGCTGTGGCCCAAGACAAGTAAACCTGCTGCAGTTGATTTAGAAGCAGCCGGTCTATCCAGCAAGGCTGAGGGATCCGGGCGCCACGCTGCATCATGCACAGCAGGGTAAACTACCCACGTGGTAACCAAGATGCAGGTGTGCTGCGAGGGCTGCAGCACTTCTCTGCCTCGGTAAGACGTTTAATTTTATCTACACGGTTTGTGCTGGTTTAAACTTCTTTGCTGCAGCAGTTGTAACTGAATTCATGCGAACATAATATATAGACAAATTCCAGTTGTTACAGTATGAACGTCCAAGAGGAGAGATTACATTGTATTGGGACTCTGTATGCTGACACCTACACATACTCACAAACAGGGGTAGAACAAATTTAAAAAAATCACTACCCTTGTCACTAGTTGAGTTAATCATTCACATACTTTGTGGTCTATACCACCCTGCTTTCTTCTTAAGGATTCTCAAAACACTTTCTGCCTTTTAAGAATATAGAGGTGATGACTTTGCTACCAAACTGCTGTCACTTCTCAAGCCCTTGACAGCTATTTAGCTGCTATTAGTAGTACTCTAAAAGTGCCATATAGCAGCTAGCCCAGCTGCTTACATACAAAAGAATAGTGGATAGATAAGTATCAGGTAAATTTCTTAATTAGAAATTTAAGACCGTACTAGAAGGAAGTTGTACATTATGATGAACTTAAATGTCACCATATGAGCTGTTGCATACATCTATATAAATCTCTTCATGGAGCACTTGGCTGGATCTACTATTGGTAAAAGTAATTTAAGATCATTAATGGGCATCGCAAGTATCCCATTCAGTGGGAAACAGCATCATTAGCACAACATACAGAATAACCAGGCTTAGATGTTAAGCGATTTTACCAGCTATTGTGAGTTATCGGTTCCAGGAAGTGCTTTGGGTGCATTGTCAGAGTGTCCTACCTATACAGTGGTATTGTCTAACTCTGCTTAGTGGGGAGGTCTGAGTGATGTTACCCTCAGTAGTAGGCTGCATGGTTTAGACAAATTGGTCTCTGATTTTTAGAGAGGAGTATTTTTTTTCTCCCTGATTGTCAGTTTATAAACCTTTTTAAATGGACACATTTGTAGCCAGGCAATTATCATTTTGTCATTGTGGTTAAATGGAAAAGAGCGTTGAATACAAATGACAGCACTATGTATGTTTCACTATTGCTGAACCTAAACAATATGCTTTTCATCTCATAACCATACCCATCTGTAATCTTCCCTTCCCTCCCCTGTCTCTAGAGCAACAGCACCAGAGCAGCTGCTTGCTCACACATAGAGAGCATATTGTAAGGCATCTAACTTGTATTCAGATCATGAGGTGATGTGCTACTTACAAAGCAAAGGATTCCTTGGGCTGAGGTATGCTGCAGTCTCTCGTGCGACTGGAGACAGCACAGCATTGATAGTAAGTTTAGGTTGCTTTTTTTTTTTTTTTTTAATAAGTAGTTATTTTACACTCATGCCCTATTTATTCTTAGATGGCAGCATATCTGAACAAAACCATGCCATCAGCTACTCATAATCCCTTACAAAACTAGGAGGCTCACAAGCACGCACTTGGTAGCTAAAGGGCTTTCGCCAAATGGAATAAATTAAGAGCCAAACTAGAAATGCTTAGTCCCTATTTTGATCTGAATTGTCACAGCTCTGACCTACAGAGCACTGATCAAACTGCAGCAACACATGTAACGTACCTGGTATAACTACAACATAGCTAGTTTAGGCAATGTAAAGTGAAGATATTGTTGGAATAACTCCAGGCACTCCATGATGCTGTTTCAGCAGGTTGATGACTGTTCCTTCTCTGGGAATGTCCAGGAATGCTTTCACCCTGTAACACTCCTTACTCAGTCTTACCTCCTAGCTTAGTGCTTGCGTGTCTGAAGGATGTGTGGTCTGGTATCGAGATGCTGAAGGACCTAGCTTGGAGCAGTAGCACAACAGCTGCTGCTTCTGGGCATATTCTTCCTGTTGCAGGTCCCCTATTCGCACCTGCTAACACTGCTGTGATGCTTTTGGGTGCCAGACTGGTATTTCTGCATGCTGTTCTGTTCTGGGCTGTGCAGGCTGGTTTCTGAGAGCTACCTCAGTGGTCATTACAGAACCAAACTGGTGTGGGTCTCAGAGGAGCAGAGCTTTTTACTTAATCTCTGAGTGGCAAATGAATTTTGAATTTAGCAGAACAATTCTTACTTATCCTCATTTTTAGGAGCAGTTGGAGTGGTACGGGCAGTGAAGTGTTAGCCTTCCTTTTGACACTGGCTTTTATCAAGTTCTCTTGGGAACTAACAAATACAGGGAGGCAAAATTTATTAAAGCAAATGACGGTTATAAATCAGTTCCCAAACGGGTGGGGGTATGCGTAAATTAGGTCCATTCTTTTGAATCAAAGAAATGCAGGACCTCTAAGGAATTATATATATATATTGTCATTGTCATCAAGAATGTTAGAGATAAATTAGTTCTCCTCCTGTTATGAGTAATCACTTCAAATGAGAAACCCAGTCATTTCAACACTGGCCCCTTAAACCATGCAGTGTGGAACAGAGATTGGAAATATGGTGTTTTGTGGACATGAGAAAAGCCCGGGGGGAGGGTGTTCCTGACAAAGCCTGTATTAAATTAGAGCCAGGACTTTGAAATGCACCTTTACCTGCATGGAGAGCACTCAGATTGCTGTGAAGTATCTTTCTATCCGTACATTCCATCGATAGATATAGCCCATAAAGCAATAAGACTGTTGGAACTGTCATATTGTTTTGACCTCTAGATCAATATTGTGTTCGATAGCAGAAGCTATGGAAGAAAGGTACAAGAAATTTAGTACAACATCTCAGCATAGCATAACCTGGATCAAGATGTATACAACCCCTCAGCCTGTATCAGTTATGATTTGGGTTTTTTTCACTCTGAGTCGTATGAACTAATTCTCCCTCCAAAACCCTTTTCAGGAGGAGATAGGTGTAATTTTATTACCTGTTTTGTAATGCGTGATGTTATCTGAGCATATATTTAGTTACAAGAACATCCAGAGCAGCATTCTACTACCCTGTTGAGCTTTTCCTCCATTCCTTTTTTTTATGACCTTTCTAATTAGTAGAGGTATTTACAACAGAGCGACAGGAGTGTAAAAAAACAAAACAAATCGCAACACCCCCCCCCGCACAACCCCTCAAAACAACAAAAAGGCATTGTGTACTAGAGAAAAATGTTCTTGCAAGTTTTGTTTTTTAAGTGAAATGTTCAAACAAGCTCCCATGACATTTGGAAAAATGTATAATCAGTTTTGCTAAATTTCCCAAAGCTTTGGGATTCCTGCTCCTTTTAGATGTGTGAATAACTCTCTCATCATACTGGAACAGCATTGGTGAGGAGCCACAGATCCTTTAGCCTCTCCGCTCCCTCTCCACCTTTGGTACATTCCAGGTATCTTTGTTTCAGCTGCCTTGAAGAGGACATCTCAGTCAAGCATATGGTCTGGTTGTAACACCACCAAGGCTCAGTCCCTGTCCTCTGAAGGTTACAGTCTTGGCTCCTTTCCTGTCTTTCCCACCCAAGGATCTCAAGGGAAATCACTTCCCCATGTTTTTGTCATAGAATCATAGAATGGTTTAGGTTGGAAGGGACCTTAAAGATCATCTAGTTCCAACCCCCCTGCCATGGGCAGGGACACCTCCCACTGGACCAGGTTACTTGAAGCCCCATCCAACCTGGTCTTGGAAACTTCCAGGGATGGGGCATCCACAGCTTCTCTTGACAACCTGTGCCAGTGCCTCATCATGTCCCAGGCAGTTGGCAGAACTGGAAATGGGCCCAGATTTCCTAACACCAAGTGCAGTGTTCTCCCTGCTGCGCTACATTCTGCATAGTACGTGACGTCAACGGGCCTTTAGTTTACTTCACACGGTTGTTAACTCTGCAGTCAACTTAGTGAGTAGAACGTGCTTGCTGAATTTGTGTATTTGCTTATTTCAGTCTTCTATAGATATGTCTGTGTAATGAAAACTCAATAAAATTTTAATGGTTTAAAAAAAAGCAGGCAACAAACCAACCCTTTCATCAGCAGATCATTATCTCATTGCAGGCAGGTCATGCCAGGGTGTCACTGGCCTGGAATCTAAGCAGTGTCTAACCAGGAGAAGTAATTCTTCAAACACGAATCCCAAAATGAGCCATTGCACCATATAAGATCTATGAATTATTCATCAGCTCTGATTTAACATTCATCCTGCCACTGAGGCTAAAGCCAGCCATATATTTGCTGGTAAAAATAACAATTTGCATTACAGTGGGTAATAATGCAAATTGTTATTTTATCCTTAACTGACAATATCGTTGCCATGATAACTTTATGTACAGGCAGAAATTGTATCACTTCATACTTTGAAGTTCTCTGAGACCCAATAGTCATTCTTGTAAAGTTGTTTTATATATGTATATATGTATGTGTGTGTGTTTTTATATGTATCTACACAGTCATACACAGCTGAAACTCTATCTTTGGATTTTGAATAATACCAAAAAGGCAAAATAAAAGGACTGTGCAAATAACAATATATTCAAGGAGTTAGCATTGCATTATACATTTGGCTGTATGCTAAGCAATCCTTCACGTCTGCTTCTCTTTCTTTCTCCATTCATTTTTCAGCATGACTTTTCCTTACGCAGTACACACTGTGCGTTCAGTATCTCCTTTTCAGCTGCAAATGTTGCAAATTATATTCTTTGACTTTTTCCCTTTGTTTTTGCATAGCAGTTGAATACATTGACTCCCGAAGATAATAACACACAGTGGCCAGCCCTGCCTGGAATACTGAATATATAAATCAATATCATTGACTGCTGGTATTAATTATTTCAGCAAATTTTCCCAGCCCAATGTTGCAGCTTTCAGTCAATTCCATGTTATTTAGTCCCCCGTAGTTATGTAGGACACCGGCAACACAGGTTATGTAACCTAAAGGACAAGTTCTTTCTACTTTCAAAGTAATTAGTGCTTTCTTCCTACAGTATAAAGGGTCAAATCCTCACCTCCAGGCCCATTAGGCTGACTAGGGAAGGCACAAAAAGGCGTTTCAGTTGCATCGCAGCTCTCTGAATGTTGATTCATTGACTTGAATGGAGCTTTTCCAGTTTGGGCCTGTTTCATTATCTTGTGGGACGAAAGGGCAATAAAATTAACTCTCTGCAGTTTGCCCATCCGGCCTGCGTAGCCTAAGTCCTCTTCCTCAGCACTTCCAGCAAACTTGTAAAAGTCATTGAAACAAAAGTCTGAAATGGAGCAAAAGAGCAAGCCCTCGCTAGCCCCAGCTGGAGGTGAGAAAAAGTGTAATGTTGACCTTAAGAGACAATATATTTAATTTTAAAGCCAGATGGCATTTATCCAAGATCCCTGAGCACACATGATATGACTTAAAAAAGAAAATGACCGGCAAATAACGGTTGACCAAGGTCTCCATTTGTTGTGTTAGTGAATAATGATGGCGAGGGAGACTGCCACAGCTATTCATTATGCTTTTCCCTTGTGTTTAAAGCCAAATTCTGCTTTTTGTGGCGTTCACTGAGATTTTGTTTTCTTTGACTTTGTGTGGAATGCTCTGTATGCAAGGTGTGCTGCAAAACAAAAAACCACCAGCACTCCAATGCAAAACCGGTGTGAACTATTGTCTGCCTGCTCACAGTCCCGCCGGGCTCTGGACATGCAAGCCAAAACAGCTTGCACAGACATCGTTTTTCTTGGCACTGTTAATGTTCTGAGCCGAATCTGGTTTGCTCTTATTAGCCTCAGCCATCAGAGATACAAACGCTGCTGTTTATGCACTGTGAGAAGCAGATGTTTCTCTTTGTGCATAATGGGGGGACTTTCCCATGCAGAAACAGAAATGTTTCTAAGGAGAGCCACTTGTCAGAAGGGCAGGAAGGATTACATTCGCTAGTCCATGCTGCTGGTCTTGATCTATTTGGTATGTTCAAAGTAGTAGAAAATAATTTTTAATCACCGTGGTGAGGACAAAATAGATTTATGTCCCCTTTGTCACGGGTGCAAGCTGCTTCAATCAGCGGAGGCCTTGCTCTGTAAAGTGAAATCCAGTATGGCCAGACTTCATCGTTTTCATGTACAGGCTTGCTCGCATGGACAGACTGTTTCTGTCACTGAATATTCTTGCAGGTCTGGACATGAGACTGGAGAGTAGTTTGCTGGTTATTTCTAGCAGGTGTTTCAAATGCTGCTGTATACAGGGCTTCCTGGGGCTGTTGTGGAGCAAATCAGCTCCTCCATGGAGCTTTCGTATCCTAACGCAACCACTCCAGCTTCCCTTCACTTACCCCTCCTCCTACTCACCATACGGGGCTATTGAGCACATATGAACAAGTAGCAACCCTGAAGGACAGGCAAAAAGTGTGAGGACAGAGAGACAGAAGAGGAGCAGGCAGGTAGAGGAAGCCATCCAGGGACTTCATAGTTGCCAGAACCCAAAGGAATGACCCCTGTAATGAGACCCATTTCAGGAGCCAGGTTTGGGTCCTGTACAAGCAGCGTACTTGTAGTTTACAGCTCTGAGGGATCGGCTCCCTTGGACTCTGGGGTTGGGTATGCCCAGTGCCTATGCAGACTATCCAAATCCACTTCTAGAATTTCCAGAGGGCTAGAAACCAGTGAAGATTAGTCTGTCTCATGGGTGCATGAGACCTAAAATTAGGAGCACCCTTAAACAAAAATTCAGCTTCTCTTTGCTGTTGTTCGTTTTGAAGTAACTTCCACTGCTGCTTACGTTGTGTGTATATCCACTAAAGCAATGTTTCATAACCACTAATTAGATTGCTTTCATTTTCTCCACTATTTCGTATACCTTTCTCTTGTATTTTTTTGTATGCTATAGCATTGCGCTGAGCCTAACCTTAACATGGGAAAACCTTAGAGAAATCACAGATGTATTTTTATGAAGTTAGCCCTATACTTTGCCCTTCGGATCAAAGCTATGTCACGAAAGGCATTGCAGACGCAGTTCCTGTCCTGGAGAACTTGGTATTACTGTAGAGGCTATAAGCAGGGGGTTATGATGGGACATTTGGTTTGATACCATGCTGTAATCTGTTGTTACATTCCTTGGCTAAGTGTGCAGCTCTTGAAGAAGCCAGGTATCATTAGTGGTTTCAACAAAGTGAAAAAAAAATCTTCTTCAAATTTCCCACATTGTTATTCTATGCTATTGCTCGTTATGATAGGAATATAACTCTTGCTAATTAAAATGGGTACTAGCAATTAAATTAAACAGTGCCTTAAAATGCCCAGCTTCAGGTAATATTCAATAATGGCTATTTATGCAGGGGATACTTTCTCGTGTGTATCTATTTTTCTAAGATAATTATGACATGATTTCCTCTGTTTAAGACCACTGAATTCTTCAAGGGCTTGACCATAACCTCAGCCTCCTAATGAGATAGGTAGTAGCAGAAGGGGAGGAGGGAAGGAGGGAAGGAACGAGAAAATAGTCGGCAAGCTGAACAACTTGGAAAATAAAACTGAGAGGATCACATCCTCGGATTATTGGTTAACCAGCTAATTTCAGTTTTTATTAAGGCTCATTTGATCTATGAGTCAAGGATAAATAGAACATTTTTTCTTGATCTCAGTACTTTATTATTTGTAAAATAGCCAAAGTCTCTCTCCATTATTTCTCAACTAATATGGTGAAGCATAAAGCAGCAGAACATCAGATAATGGGTGTACCAGGATATTTAGAAGTGTCGTAGTAATTTTTATGGTATTTCAGATTAGAGTCCAGATGGGTACCCACTGCTGAAACATATTTTAACTGGCAAAACTGAAGTCTGTGCAAGTGCTCACTGCAGAAGAGAGTACATTTTCAAGCAGATCTTGGTGTCCCCCTCTCAGTTGTTTCAGAAGTTGCCCATCAAAATGTGTTCTTCCAGCGCTGAATAAAATGAGATTCCTCTCATCTCTTCACCACACAAAACGAGGCAAAGAGTCGGATATAAAATACGGTTTCACTTGAAAAATCAGCTTAAAAACGAGTATGTTCTATACCTAGATTTTTTTTTTTCCTGATTGCTTGTCTTTCAGCATTGACCTTAGGACTGGACAGTCACTATGGGTTACCTGATTCGGGTGCCTAACAGTGACACACAGTTCACTGGCCAAACGCTGCTCTGTAATCTCCTTGAATTTCTCACTAATTGTTGATGGTGTAAATTTAGCATGACTTATATGTTTTTATTTCAGGAACTCCACTAACATTAGGAAACAAAACTGCTATTCAAGCCAAGTTTTGATCTGACTTTGTATGACTGTCACGTAGCTTACAGATCAGAAGACACTTTGCCAAATTTGAACTGAATTTGTGGAAGAAAATCAAATGGAAACCTAGGAGGGAACACTTCTTTTCGGTGTGACTTTCTAGCCTAGACCACCATTATAAGATGGAGGAAGTTATTTATTGCTGGGCCTTTTCCTGATGGAGCAAATGAGCTATGACCTGGTGTTTATGCCAGTATTTTTTTATGAACCAAACTGGAATTCAGAGTATAGAGAAGTCAGACTCACATCTCCATTTGACTTCTTCAGTCTGTATTGTTTCCCCCTGCCTCTCCAATTGTATTTATCCTATAATATGTTGTGTTGTGCTTTCCAGTTGACTGCCATGTGGAACTGAATCTTAGTTAACTTTTTCGTATGGCTTTGGAAACAGACCCAGATGCTGCAGCATCCACTGTGAGCAACTTGGCAGTTAGAAAGCCTAGCTAGAAGAAGCAGCTATAGTGGGTTTCTGTGGACCCCATTTTAATTATTTTGTTTTGTTTCTCTTCTAAATGATATCACAAGTAGGCACGGAGTGGAAAAGATTATGCTAATACTTGCAGTTAAACTCTTCTGGGACTACTAGTATTTCTCTCTTTGGAGACCTGTCCTGAGAGACGACCTGCCCAGTGGGAGTCTCCACTCCTGTTCAAAGCAGGTTTCAGCTCCTGCTCTGAATGCTATTTATTTCAGGAGGGAAAGGACAAAGTTTATTTAAACTAGATTTATCTGACAGAGAGCCCTCTCTTGATTTAGACCACAGAGATGAATTCACAGACATAGCAGTATTTTGCAGAGCTGCATAGCAGAAAGCAGCTGTCACCTGAGGAAACTGCTGGAAAGCAGAACCCATCCTTCTGAAGTGTCTTTGCTTTTTGTAAACCAAGATTTTTCTGACTGCTTTTTTATGCCTTCACTTGCCCAGGTTTTCCCCTCTCTGTGCTCACTCTTGCACTACGGTAATCAAGAGCACAACTTTCATTGACTTCACAAAATGGGAAGATCAGGCCCATGAAACTCCTGTTGTTACGGGGTACATTGTGCTGACACACAGTAATTGGTCCGTGTGGAAGAAACTGTTGAACCAAGCAATGGGCTCAGTCCTTTTAATCCCAGTCGTATCCTGTTGGTAAAGAAAGAGACAGAAGCTTAAGACATATCAGCCTGGGATCTCATTTCATTTGCAGCTCCAGGATGGGAAATGCCAAATGGATTGCAACGAGGGCAGGTTTCTAGCAGCAGCAATCAGCATGTGGCTGGTTTTGTGGCTGGCATCTTCTTGGCTGCTCTGTAGGTTCCACTTTCTGTACAGTTGCTAGAGAGCTGTGAAGCTGTCTATAGGTGAGAGAGTGAATTTACTGCTGCACCATTACCATTTATTTTTTGGATGTGTCCTGCTTTAATTTTCTATGTCCAAAACACTTGCATCACCGTATCTAGGAATGCTTTATGGTAAGAGCAGCCAATTCTTCCTCTACTTACAATTGTATTTTCTAGAAAAGTGCATTTAGTATGCCATAAACACCTCTAAGCTGATGAAAATGGTATCTCTTTCATCGCCTGGTTTGTAAATGCCTTGGCAGGTCTGGTGCATATTCCTTGAGCAGACTGCACAGGCAAAGCTCAGCACAATTTGCATCACAAGGTTAATGTCACCTCGTTATTCCACTACAATCTCACTACTTCAACGCTGATGAGATGAGTAGCAGTCTAGGACTGTAGGTCACTACAGGCAGAGTCTCAAAGAAAGGGATGGAAAGTGCCAGGGGAATTGCTGGCTGTCCTAAAGAGGGCAGGAGTAAGACGTGGTGACAACCATCTCAAGGCCAAGGGCAGCCTGAAGGGAAGGAGATAATGGTGAGTGCCAGTTTTTCAAGTGAGGGTTGGCTGCAGGAAGTTTGGGAATAGCAGTGTTAATTGAGATGGCATAGCCTTCTGTTTATCTGAAAGCTATGCTGTGCTCAACAGCTGCTTTCCCAAAACTAGTTTCTTTCACCTCTGCTGAGCTGCAGTGTGTTTGGTTGGCTTTTGGAAAGGACTGGGACATGGTTTCTCTTTTGAGGCAGGTCTATTTTATTCTTGACTGAGTGATGCCAAATCTCTATGCTAGTGTCCTGTCAGATGAGCATGAGAGCATCCTTCGGAAAGCGTGCTGGCATTTCTGGAAGTGAAAACTGTGCGCCTCTTCCAGCAGTGATAGAAGAGGGCGACATTCAGCTGGCAGCACAGCCCAGCCCTGCGGTGAGTGATCATTACAGACATGTGCTCATTACTGCATGTCCTGGAGGGGATTTTACTCTCTTATGCTTCTGTTTTGTATCACCAGACAAGCATGCAGCTTCTTAAAATGGAACGTGGATATTAGCTCCACGCATTTGTGCCCTGAGTCCCCTAGCAAGCAGCTAGTTGGAAGCTGTGTGTGCTGAGCAGGGGGTCTGTCACTGCCTGGTGGGACAAGGACGGGGAGAAGTGTAACCTCCTGTCTCTCAGTGGAGGCTGTAATTTGGGTCTTACTCCCTGTTAGCTGCCAGTTTTCAGTAGGCCTAGAAGCATACACTTAGGGACCTTTTCCTCTGCCAGTTTTGTTTGAAACCAGCCAAGAGGTTCAGAAATGAGGTGAAAGGAATATTAACAGCACATGAATAGGCAGATGGCACAACTGTATGTGTTTCATTTCCTGTGGGAAACCAGACTCAGTTTTCCATCAGAAACTTGCAGTTTTGAAACATTTAATGGGAAGTCATTCGAAGCAAACTTCTGTAAATTGCAGAAACTTCAATGCAATGCCTTAGTCTTTGTGCATAGTTAAGTGGTGTGTGAATAATACATATTCTGAAAAAACCCTGCATCTTAAGTGACTCACATTTTGCTAAATTTAGCATTACCTCTGTGCTGGCGTTCCCCATCTGTGAAATGGGAGTAGCACTACCTCTTACCTCCTGTCAGCACTGTAGATTTAACTTACAAAAATCCTGTAGGAAGTGCTACTGAAAAGCTGACAAGGAAACAGAATTTTGTTTTCAAACTAGGTTTTAACTATGATGCAGGAAGAAGGGTCAAATGCCAGGCAATAAAACGAAGACTGCATGTCTGTCAAACTGAATGCTGCTGCCCATTCTGTGTGCTGATCGAGGCTGGAGTCCTGTGGAAAACCAGTATGCGGTCACATAACTAAAGGCACTGACACAATGCATTCGTACAAGATGGTTTAACTAAAGTTGCAAAAATAACATTGGTTCTGGCATTTCCCAACACCAGAATGCTTGACTTTTTTACTTTAATAACACTCTTGCAAGCTCCTTTGCATGTACGTATGCATAACAGCTAACTTCCAAAGTGCCTCTCTGGATAAGAAATACAGGGACGTGCTCTGGGTAATGCAGAAGGTCAGCAGAAACGATTTTGGTTAGCATTTCCATCTTTCTTTTTCATTTCCCCTGTATGATTTTCCCTCGTGCCTGAAATTAACTTGTGCTCTGTGATAGAATTCTTTCCCCTCTTCCAGGAAGTGGCCCTTTCCACTGTCAATTTAAAAGGATATATTTATCCTGTGTTGGCATCACACTGAGAGCTCTAGCTTTAAATACAGCCCATCATACAATCTAATCAGGCAAAACCTTTTAAATCCAAATGAAGAGAAAAATGGAATTCATTTAACCCATCTGTGAAATATCTACCTGACCATAAAACTGTTCCAAATCCAAAATTTCACTGGAACAGACATGCAAAAATCTCTGCAAAAGTAGCAGGAACACCACTTGTCTTCTGCTTCCTTGTACCCAACACACTGGAAGCAGAAGCTGTAAGCAGTTCTTTTGCATTTCATAGTTGTAAGTGGTTTGACACTGCATTGATATGATAAAAATATCTGAAAAACTGCATGCCACAGATATACAGCTGCTCTGTATAATTTTTTTTTTTAACTACACAGATCACAGATTTCAGGAATGAATAACTCAGTATCCCACCTGGATTCTTTTATGTCAACAGTTTGCTCAAATCACAAGACAACATTTCCAAAAGGCAGTGAAAGAATCAGCCTTTGGTAACGTTCTCCTAACTGACTTTGACAAATGGCGTGTCATCCTGAAAACATATACTTGACAATTCCTCGGTGTATCTGGAGTGCTACCAAATGTGTCTGCTCTTCCATGAGAGCTTAGATGTCCCTGGGGCTAGCAAGCCTCATCAACTTTATACCTGAGTTTTGAGGATCAGCTTGCCATGAGAGGAACGATAAATAATGTACAGGTCTGACATAGGAAGGAGTTCTTGTGTTCTTGTTCTCACTTGGAGTGCGATTGACATGTGATGAGGATATGTTGGAAACACAGGATTTCTTGCAAATCAATTAACTCACCGGTGACTGAGGGATGGATTATGGAGAAGAAAATTTATGTCAATGTGTGCCTGTAAAAACGTGCAAGAAAGTTTTCCACAGAGATTATCTAGACTAAAACCTTTCTTACTGATGCAATAGTCATCTCTTCTGCAGTGTTAAATGCCACTGTAGCGGTGTTCTTCGTTTACAGAATTCATACTTTATATCCTATGGTACCAAACGTGACACTGGATCCTTGACACCTTCTGGAAAGAAGAACACTTAATGACTTCTAGGCTGTCTTGGAAACTCTGTTTTGGTTTGTCAGTAGCTTTGCAGTATGTGCCTTTTGTGTCGGTGGTCACTTCTGAAACATTGGAGAATAACTGTTACCTGCCAAAAGGACATAACTCTTTTATTAAGGACTTCTTAGTCCTTAGCCACATGCTCAGAAACTAACCTTGCAATCATTACCTTACACTGCTGAGTTATAGTAGAACAAAGACACAAATTTTGAGAGTTTATCCTTTTAGTGCTCACTGCTCTCTCTGTTTGGCTTCATCTTCTGAAGGGTACAAGGAGGAAGAAAAAGGTTAAAACCTGCAGTCATTTTCTGTGTTCATTTTTTGACTGAGCAAGAAGCTAATCTTTGAGATGTGAAGTCAGTTATACATAAGGGGGGATAAGAGGAGTAGGTGGTAGGAATCTCACATGAAAAAAAATTATTCCAAGTAAAGATTCAGTATAGCTGCTTTCTTCTGTTCCCAGGAATGAATCTTTCTCGCGAGGGCTGTTGTTTATTAGGACTGTGCTGAAACAGGCCTCTTCTGCTGCTTTACGTTCTGCTTTCCTTAATTTCATGCACGAGTTTCTCTATTCTAATCTGAATGATTATGTGCCCTGAGATGCTGGAGTATTGCAAGCTGTGCACCGTGTCATGCACAGTGCAATCCGTAGAGAAGTAAATGATGACATAAAGAGACAAAACAGTAGGAAATGAGGTACTTCAGACAAGACTTTCAAGTGAGTGCTGACTGTGGTACTCCGATTCAGGTACTTCAAAAGCATAGGCCATCTAGTCTCCAAAAATTCTCTGCCTTTGCTGCTGTTAAGTTGGCATCTAGAACTGAACAGACACTTTGAAAGTCACTGTGCTTTCCTGCTTTCTAGCAAAGACTTTTATCTTAAAAAGGGAGACTGGAAAGGATACTAGGAAAATCTAAAAAAGAGAATATGGCAAAGGCAGAAAACGTTTATTCATAGGAACTTTCCAAAATTCATCACTGTCTACACACCTGAAAATATGACTGCTGTTCTGCCCTTGAAACAACAGATAGGCTAAGTTTTTAACTAAAGCTTTTATTAATGGGGGAAAAAGGGAATGTAGACACCTCAAGAGCCTTCTGTTCTCATTGCTGAAGTAGTATGTCCTTTGTTTTCGTAATCTTTGTTAGAGTAAAAGGTGCAGCTCCTTGATAAGAAGCAATATCTAGCTAAAGATGCACCATCACTTTTGCCTTTCCGGGGAATTGTTTCAAATGAAGAGGCAGTGTCTATCAGCTCTCTGTGAAGAAAGGTCAGGCCATCAGCCACCTTGCTTGTCTTGTGCCAGCCAAATGAATCATGAAGAGATTGCTGCCGCCTCACAAGTTCTTCAAACATTTTGCAGCTTCTCTTGCCAATTAGGAGCCCATATAGGTCCCCCAAATGCTGATTCCTCTTCACATTGGGCTGTATGTTACAATAGCTATTCTTTCCTCTGGTGATTCTCTGTCCATATGTCTGATGTGCTTCCTTCTTACATGCACTGAAGAAATACTTTGGGGAATGAAATCATCCTGCAGAATCCTGGGACGTGCTTACAACCAGTGTTTTGATTAAACTGTCTTTCTACTTCCTTGGCAGTCAGACATATGTCAAATCAACTAAGACAGCAGTTTGCACAGTCATGTGAAACTGTGAAGCCTATGGGCTCTCAGGCAAAATATGCATGTTATGCCAGTTTTGTTTCCAGCCCCGCATGCATCATACTACCTGCCTTGTGGGTTGGTTCTGGTTCTTGTGATGAACTGTTAGATGCTCACCACGATGACTTCTTGTCTGGGAGTCTGGATTAATCATTTGTCCTATGGGAGTGAGACTGTAACATAAAATAATGCTTGTTTATTTTAAAATTGAAGCATGCTTTCCAGAATGGTGTGTTTAAGTTTACTGTGAATTAAGAATGACAGAACACCAAAGAGGAACATGACATTTGGAGGCAAGAAATCAAAACTGACAGCCTCCAAAAACAGATTGAAGAGGTAGGTGACTTGTCGCAGTGACAAGGAGCAATGATAGGCTATCATGTTCACTGATGGAAGTTGAGTAATGAGAAGTAGTCAACAGAGGAAGTGATAGGAGGCAGTAACTGAGGTGAATAGTAAAGTGTTTCTAATTCAGCTCAGCTTTTTTCCTTATTAACAACCAAACAGCTAAAAAAGCCCACCCATTCCTAAACAGCAATAGCTATCAGGCTGTATTTCTAAGGAAACCCAGCAGTATATTAGAAGCTTTCACTATATTTTGGAAAGGTTAATTTGCACAGCGTTCCTATGAACTGGAATGAGTTTTATCTCCATGTTATACATGGGAACTAAGGCACAGAGGAGTGAGAGCATGAGATGATTTGTTTAAGGTCACACACAGTATGACTCTCCCTAGCTTGGGCACGGTCCTTAGTTAATGTGTCTAAATGACTTGTTAGTGCTGATTTCTGCTCTACCACCTTCCAGGCAGGAGAGCTAGCTCTGACTGTGTGGCACCGCAGCAAGCAGAGCTGCTTGTCAGTGTCATAAATGCGCACTCAAGGTGCTTTCTTTCCCTGCTAGGGATCATGATAGGTTGTTGCTTGCATTATAACAAAGACTAGGGATTTAAATATCAGTTTAAATTACATGTGGAAAATTTTGTATGAACACAGTAAAACTTGGCAGCTTGTCCCAAAGTTCTCGTATGTATGATCTGAAAAGGGAAGCAATGTCTTCATCCTACCAAGAGGGTGTACCGTACAATACCATTAACTGGCATCTTTGCTTGGATGTGGATTTTCACACTGACTGCAGAGCAGTTAGGATTCGTCTGTTCAATTAGTAGTGTATCTGTATGTGATAGACAGAGCTCTCTTCAAATACAGTGAAGTGAGGTCTGTATGCCCTGTCGGTGTAATTGCTACATGGGACATAACACCTGGAACTAATTACATCTTCTGAAGAGTTTTCTTCGGGATGCCAACAACTAGAGGAATACCAATCAATGCATGGGGTGACAGAGGCATTAATCAGAGTTGTTGCTGCTTCTATGTTGTCTAAGGACTTGTCTGTTTGAGATAAATTATGCACAAAGAGAGGAGACTGTTAGTGTCCTTCATGATATATGAAGTAGAAAAAAGACTCCAGCTAACTCCCAAAGTTTGAAAACTATTTTCTATTTAAGTAACTCCCCTATTAAAAATTAGTAGAACCTAAATAATGCAGAATCTTATGACTGTTCTGTTTGAATCAGTTCCTCTTTTGCTTGCATTTGTTTGCTCAACCATAGCACTCCGTGCTAGCCATTGACTGCACAAGTGTAAGTGATGGTAAGTGTTTCTTTCTGTGCTTAAGTCATTTATTGAAACATTCACAGTTCTTTTTCTTAAAATACTTAAAAGAATTAGATGCCCAGTTCCATTTGAAATTCAGTGGATGATGGACATCAATTCACTTAGGCTTCTTCGAAAATCCCATTTGCTCTGTCTTGTAACAATTATCAAATGTCTGTCTTTCAGCTAATAAATATAGCTAGGCAACAAAATGTCTTCCTTTGACACGAAGGAAATGGCATCTTTCCACACAAATGTGGGAAAATTGTGGAACCGATAGTAAACAATTAGAAAGGCCAAAATATGGGTAATCTTTTGATATTCCTTGTCCTACCTTTCCTGCATACATGAGAGATGTTTGCATATGCAATGCAATGTTGCTGTGTAAATTTAATAGTAAGGGTGGGCTGAGGTGTTAATGTCTCTAACACAGCAGTGTGTACAGTGCTTAGCAAAATATTTGTGGATCTGGCTTTACACCTAGGTGTAAGAAATTAAGGATTAACTTGTACTTTGTCAAAGAGAAGGAGGATTTGGTGGCCACATCTAGGAAAAGCCAGAAAACAGGAAAGAATCATGAAAATATGAAAAGCCTTGAATCATTTGACATTACTTTGGACATTAGGTGGCAATGATGTGTGGTTCCTTCCTGCCGTCCCCAAAAGTCTGTGCTCTAGTAGAATGCAGAAGGCTATTGAAAGTCGCAGCAGACCATAGGTCAGAGCATGTCAAGGAGAGATAATGACTTATGGGAATGCAGCAAATCTTCTTTCACACAGAAATGGGAGAGATGGGAAAGAGCTGTAAAAAGAATAAGGAATGTTTTGTATAGGCACTTAGTAGATTCTGCCTTATCTTTGTCAAGAAGGTCAAATGAGAAACACACCTCCATCTCACCTTACCATTTTCTCCTTTTCTTCCTGTGTGCTCTCTTAAAGTGACTGATCCATGTTAGAGAAAAAGAGATACTGAGATATAACCGACTTGAAAATGAGTCTTTTAAAGGGAGATTAAGAAATAAATGGTGTAATTCATGCACTTCGATTCCTTGGTTTCTTTTTCTCAGTTGTAGATATGAAAAGTGTATAATATGTGTTAGAAAAACCAGTTCCAGTCTTAATTTGTTTATAATCCCCTCAGATGGACTCATTTATTTAGATAAGTAGAGGTTATAAGAGTGTAAGTTTTTTCTCTCTAGATCTACTAATCTTCTCTGTGAGTGGTCACAGCTTGGTAAGAGAAACAGGTACAATTGCAGAGGATCAGTTGAATGGTTTTATGCTGAAGACAACTGAGCAAAAAATTTCCATTTTTTGATATTGTCTCTGGCTCTTTCAGTCTTGCATTCAGCAGCTTCCCAGCAAAATTTGTTGGGCAACTTCCTGGGTTTGTGTTTTCTCAATGTTTATACACTAGTAAGATGTAGAGATCCCAGAAACCATGAACACACAAAAGAGAACTATTTTTCCCCAATTTAAATTATATTGATAATGTTATCAGCTTGATATTTGTGCTTATAACTGGTGAATCTGAGATCTAGTCCCATGTGACTTCTTGCAGCTTGGATCTTAGAGTGCCTCATTCATGCATAAAACAAAGTGAAATTTGACTTTGATATAGAGATAGCGACCTTTTTAACAGAGATGTAAGGATAGTAGAAGAGGGGAGGTAAGCTTTTCATTCTTCAGTAATTCATCTAATACGTTTGGAAAAAATAAAGGAAAAGTGGTCCCGATACATGTTACTTGTGAGGCTTGTGTTTCGAAAAAAGTGCTCCAGCCTAAATCCTGCTTCTCCTACACTATATCTGTAGCTCAGCCCTTCAGTCTTTTGTCTTAAGAGGTTGGGTTTGTTTGTGCAATGGAAGGTTAATTAATAATGATTGACATAGTTGATGATTGTAGGGTGCAATGGTCCACTAGTTACTTCAGTTTATATGTTTATAACTACTCTGTGCCTCCTGTCTATAATGTAGTAAATATACCTACAACACTGTGAGATGCTCCAACGTGAACAGTTGGTGAACGTGAACAGGGAGGTGAACAGTCCAAGGTCTCAGATCGGTAGGTTTGTTTCTGCAGTTTCTCTGCATAATTTTTTTAATAGTCAAAAGGATTTTTTTTTCTTCATGAAATGGCTTTCCCAACAAGTGATAAGATGGGACTGTCTTTCAAACGGACTCATTCTTTCTCATGAAGGAGGATGTGTGTTTTTAACAAATGTAAGCAAGAGGTCACAGGAGAGAATCACCAATAACAAGGAGTTTCAACTATTAGTTTTTATGGTTCAGACTAAGGTCAGAGCCACAGACCACCATTAACATTCACTCTGTAATGGAGCATAACAGTAGCCAGGAATGGGATGCTTGGTTAGCATATGTCAGAGTAATTACAGAATTCATATGAAAAGTACAGCTCTTAATTAGCTGTACAGTCTAAAGGAAATGAATGACAAACTATCTGTATAATTCATGACCTGTCTCTGTTAATTTGATGCTGTCATGCATGAAGTTCAACTCCCCTGTTTTCTACCAGTCATTGCAAAAGTGTTTATACTGATGCGTCTCTAAAAGGACAGAGGTAGGAAGGATGAGGATGTTATACCCTGTGACAAAGAATGAGACGAGCAAAATGTTCTTAAAATATTGTGCAATGTTTCCCTTGTTTTAAATCGTGAACAAAAAGAGATACTGCTTGCGTAAGCAATTGCCCTCAAGATATCAGTCTTGATTAGAATGGAGTTGGTCCTTAAGTCAGTCTTCCTGTGAAAGTGCAATCTGGTGTAACAAGTATTCACATTAAACATCCCGTGCTGCTGAAGGAGACAGATGTCTTTGCAGAAGACTAAGAGCATTGTCTTTCTGAACTAAGGTAAATCCCCGTAACCTACCTGGCTTTAAAAAACCACAGAACGTTGCTGGAGTCTTCTCAGTGACATGAACAAACATTGCATCCCACTCTGAAATGAGGAACGATCTAGCTATATTCATGTTATCCTTTCAACAAAGATAGAAAAGTAATAATTTTGGGTTGAAGTTGCCGATGAGATGCTTTTTATACAACATTGGTAGGTGTAAAAAGGAAAAGTTGTCACTTCTTATGACGGCAAATAAGAAGATTGTGAGAAAATATTGATGGGAGAGAGCTTTATGAGGAATGCTTTTTTCCCTGTTTTATTTCAAGGCTCCTCAGACTTTTAGACTCGTGCCTTGTGAAATCCCTCTACTGCACCCATCTCCTGACATAACACCATTTCCATCCTTATCCCAACATAAGCACCATATAGATTGAGAAACAATTTAAGTTTCTAGGAGTGCTAATTTTTCCATTTTTATTTTTATAGGGAAAATTTTAAATTAAAAAAAGCCACATCATTTTGCTGTGAGATAATGAGGTAAAACTTATTATCCATCTGTTGTACACACATTTTATTTAGCAGACTTTTATTATGATAACACTACAGAGGTGCTTGAAAACTGCAGGACTGGCTTGGTTTAATGTAGCTCCCCATCATTCTCCGGCAGCCTTTTGCTTCAGGCTTCCTATGGTGATCCTCCAAAGGCAAAGCGGGTAATTGCACCCATCTCTTGGCACGTTATGAAGTCCTAATATACGCTCTCACTGCTTTGGTCTGGCATGTCTCTCTAAGGTATACGGCACTCATACATATGTGACATGGATGAAGATGGGCTCCGAGGGGAACAGATACTGACTGCTCATGGAAATGTAGCTGTATCTTCTTGCTGCTGTTTCTCTTTCATCACCCCAACCCCCCTCCAGCTCCACCTCTGCCTTCGAAGGCAGTCTGAAATGCAGATACATTTATGTTACCCTTTGATCTAATTTCATCTCAGTAATTTCTCATCATGTTATAAACCACTCAGAGTGAATAAACCAGTAATTAGCCATTATGACTGGAGTTAGGTGTAATTAGCTATTTAAAGGAGACCTAATAATGCTGTTAATGGAATTTCTCATTTTGGGGGTGGAAGGGGGACAGTGTTATAATACATCTATAAGCAACTCTAGTTAATGCATAGAATTAGCACTCTGCTGATTTTTTGTGGTTTGTTCTGTAATTCTTCAGGTAAAAGGTGCTCCATTTTACTGAGATTAGCTCTAACTTTATGGGAAACTGTTTCATGTTAAGTTAATGATAATATATTTTTTCTGAGCTATGCTACTCACACTGCAACTGCTGCTTGCTTCTAGGGTGCATTTTTTTGATATATTGATATTTCTTTGATAATTCTTTGTTGTTTAGGAAAACATCTGATTATGTAGCCTGGGTCCCATGGGAAGAGACATTTGTATATTATATATGAAACCTGCCTTAGAGAATGTTTTTACATCATGTATCTTGAGCCAGCCTGGAACATACTGAACAAACAGAGGGCAACCAACTTAGCTGAAAACCCATTTTGCATAATATGACTCTCTCTGGCTGTCTTCCTCACTCACCTTGAAGCAAATTAATTGAAAGTGTTGCCTAGTGATGGGTACTACTTCTTCTAGCTGTACCTGAAAAAGCCTGGACTGTTACTGTTTTTTTCATTTTCTGTTTTGCCTCCGACTATGCTCTTAAGTTTCATTTGACAGTAAGTGCTCCTGCCTATTTTAAAAATTCTGTCTATACTTTAGTCCATTTATGTATCAAATGGCTGCGAGCAGATATATTTAACTCCCAAAGTGCCATAATTTAATTCAGAAGATTAGCCCTTGAAGGTCACTTTTTCCATGTATGAATGTTAACCAAAAATGAAAACCCCTGCCTTCCAAATTACTATAAAAGAAGTTATTGCAGTTTGTTTTGAAATGCTTTCAGTAACTATTTGAAAAGGTCTTGGAACCTCTTAGTCAAAATGCTGAAAACATGTTTAGAATCGATGCATGTGGAGGTGAGAAGGTTAGACAAAAGCTCCAGTTAAAAAGGGGGGTGGAGAATGAAGTATAGAATCATAGGATAATTCAGGCTAGGAGGGACCTCGGGAGGTGTCTAGTCCAACCTCCTGTTCAAAGCATTGTCAGCTGTAACGTCAGACCAGGTTACTCAAGGTTTTATCTAGTCTGATCTTAAAAACCTCCAAGGGTAGAGACCACACCTTCTCTCCGAGCAACTTATTCTATTGCTTGAATGTCCTGGTCATGAAAAAGCTTTTCTTTTTATCCTGTTTGAACCTGTCTTGTTTCAGTTTATGTCCATTATTTCTTGTCCTCCTCCTACCATGCAATACTGTGAAGAGCCTGGATCCGTCTTCTTGGTGACCTCTTTGTAGGTATCAGGTGGTTGATACTGGGCCCCTTTAAGCACAAGATGCTAGTGACCAGGACTGTGTCTTCTAAGGAAGACCTTAGCAGAGGGTTAAGAGAGAAATGTACCCACACAGGATCATGACTGTTCTTGAATAGCATCCAAAGATTTATCAAACTCTGTAAGTTTTGTTAAAAATAATAGCTTAAAAATAGCAGTACTGGTGGAAAGGAAAATGCTGGTAGCAAGATTGGACAGATCAATTTTCTGTGAGAGTGTTTCCTATGATAAAGAGCTAACAAGCTTCCTAAGGGCTTGGTGATAGAAACAAATGATTCAACTGTAGGATCTTAGGGGCTGGGACCATATTTTATTTTGCGTAATGGGAGTGAGGGCTTGAACTACTGTGATACAAATTATAGTATTAGTAAAATCATTACTTCTTAAAGTAAATTCTACTGTGAATTTGACAAGGACAGTGTGAAGAACTCCCTGAAAACAAAGCAAGGATCAGTTCAAGCTACAAATCTTCACTGGCATGTTTTCTGTTTTTTTGACATGCAATCTCTACCATTAGTCTTCTCAAGTTCTTTCCAATACAGTTTGCAAGATCCAGTTGCAGGGCTCATTGCAGGCTTGCACCGTCCAGCTTCTTAAATATAGCGATGCAGGCGAAGGGGGAGAAAAACGGAATTTCCTTCAGCCAAAACTGTACATCTGTGCAATTCAGTGTTGAGAGGGTTTTGCTTTTGCTTGACCAGCAAGTCTCTCGGTCTCTCTGTCTGCTCTGGATGGAGGAAACTCTGCTGACCACAACATTGGATAAAAAATAGGAGACTGAATGGGAGGGCAAAGTCCAAAGTCCATCCTGTTCCTTGGGCACCAGGTGTGCACAGATGATCCAGACTGTCATGGTCTAAATGGAGTACAGCAGGTCTTCTGTATGGCGAGTTGTCCACCTTCCACTGACCTCCTGGTCAGTTTTGAGAACTTTATTGTGGGTGTGCGAGTGGGAACACAGCTAGCTGCGGAGTATAAGGCAGATGTCAGTTTATTGGAAAGATTATTATTACATGTTGCAATATGAATCACGAGCTCTTGTTCTGTTTTTACTGTGGATGTTACATCAAAACAACATAAAGCACCCCAAGGAGAGAGGGAAGGAGATTTTGCACAACTGCATGTGCATGAAAACTTCTCACAGTCATCCTCAGCCTGACACAGGCAGCTGTGCACATCTCAGACATTGAATTCATCTTGACTGCAGACCCTAGAATAAAAGTCAGTGTAGCTGCTTTCATGTCTCTGGAGGATTTTTCTGCATTCAGCTGCTTCTGATCTTTCAAAAAAACTGTGTCAATAGTAGAATGATAGAAGGGATGTTGCGCTGCTCTAGTCTCCTCATGAAAACAAATGCTAATTACTTCTACATGAAATAGAAGGACATCATGAGTATTTAAAATCAATCACCAAAGGCAAGGATGTGTTTTCAAGATTGGTTGTAGAAAGTTGAGAGTGTTTGTTTTGTTTTTTTTTTTTTTTCTTCCAGAAAATACTACTGGGCTTTTAATTTGGGTTAATTGGGGAATAATTTTTTTCCTTTCCATTACATTAATGATTTATTGCACATAGCATCCCGTTTAGTTTCACAGTGAAGAAAGCTCTCTAGTGGCTCTCAATAGTCTAGTTGCAGAAGAAGGGATAAAAGGGTGGCTTGTTTCTGTCCCACATTAAAGATATGCGCTTGTTACCGGTATTGCTTAGCTTGTGAATTCTTACCTGTAATCCAGCTACCTCAGGCCCCATTAGTGTGTGGTTTTTTTCCCGGAGCCCATAGGGAAGGAGGTTTCTCTCTTATCCTCTGTGCTCTGAAAACACCAGCTGTTCCGTCTTTGTGGGTCGTCTTTTTCTCTGCTAATTCTTCCTCGAGGATTCACGGATGGAGAGGTATACCACAAAACATCTACCAAAGGGAGGAGAGATGAATTTGTCCTGATGCTTCTTCAAGAGGATCCCCGCTCCTTATCTGGGGTATTTGAATGACAGCTATTGCTTGTCAGAAGTCTCTGGCATAAAAGAGAATTAACCAAAATCACATGCTTCATCACGGTAGGTGACTCTGAAGTGGGAACTGACAAACTTGGCTGCTAGGAAATTACTACAGTGTCAGATTCACCAGCCCGCTGAAGCTAGGATTTTGGGCAGGGATTCCAAAGCTATCACAGAGGGACACAGGCTTTTTAAGAATCTTTAAGAGATGACACACAACACAAATGGGTTTTGGCATTAAAACTAAATTCAACTTTTAATGAAAATGTGAGGACAATAGATGGCAGGGCAGGGAGTTGAGCCAAGTTTTGTAAAAAAGCATAGAGTTGGGAATATTTTAGAACAAAGCAAAGATAGCTGTGTCCAGTGCAAAAGTTATTAAATAACTTAATCATACATAGAGATGGGATTTAATTTCAAGTGAAAGCTACATCGAACCGAAACTCATAGTCTCTTTAAAACATAAACACTGAACATTAACCAGAAAATGACAGAACCTCTTCTATTTATGTTTTAAAAAATCAATTTAAATACCATCTGTCTGATTTTGCGGAGCAGTGAAGAGGAACCAGTACGAAAACACTAGTCAGTGCTTTGTACACCTTCCAAATAGCCTATAGCTCCAAATAACAGATAATG
The DNA here is from genome assembly GCF_965231255.1 of Vanellus vanellus. Lineage (NCBI taxonomy): Eukaryota > Metazoa > Chordata > Aves > Charadriiformes > Charadriidae > Vanellus > Vanellus vanellus. The sequence continues at coordinate 10,407,861 of NC_138921.1, forward strand.
CCATATTCAGCTTCATCTAAGGTGGTATATTTTTCCAGGAGAGCTGCCCAATAGCTCCTTTGCCCTCTGTCCAGGGGCACGTTGTCGTGAAGGTTGGCACAGACTGCAGAGTGAGGCATGTGTGCTCCCCCCTCTCCTGTACCATCGAGGGAACAGTGAAGATCTGTGGTTGGCCCACCCTTTCGGGAATGGCAGGTGCCACTGTGCTTACAGGAGAGTGGGGCAGCCCCTGGTGACACATTTGGCCCAGGGCTGCTGGCTGCAGCCATCTCAAGGACTGAATTCCTCAGGTGAGTGCTCACTGCAGGAGTGATTCGTTGGCAGTGGGAGTGGTTGGGGAAGGCAAGTATCTCATGCCCTCCTTCTCAGTTATTTTGTGATCTCTCTTTAATGTTTCCCTGGTTGGTTGTTTCACTAGCAGAACGAATTGCTTCTTCCACCATCTCTGCTGTCTGGCAGAGAGCAGCAGCCGGATAATAAGCAGTGATGCACTTAAGGGCAAGCCCAATACCTGCTCTTCAGGTATCCCAAATAACAGAATCTCTACAAATTCTTGAGGGGAATAGACGCAGTGAAGGTGGTAGACATGTTCCATTTTATTCACCCTAGACTTTCCATACATTAACTTGTCCATATTGCTTTGTGCTTCATAGTAAGTAATGATTTGTTCTCTTTGATGTTTACTTTCAATTAGATAAAGCCTTTTATCCCCATCAACCCTACTTTATGGCTCAAAAATAAATTTCCTTAAGCCCCTGGTAATTTTTTTTTCTGTTTCCTGAACTGCTTACAGTCTTTCGGCATCTCTGTGGTAATGAATAATAATAATGATAACGATGATAATGAAACTGAGTGCTTACAGCAGGCTGGAGAGAGAGGGAAGTGATGTGATTGAAACCCCACTCTGTAGCCCTAAATTCTTTCAATATTTTCTGTTGTGTAACCAAACATTGTATCTAATTTGCTGTCTTTTTATGCTCTTGCATTTCGTTCAATGGTACAGCTTTCCCTGCATCTCTTCCATTGAGTTTTACATTTGATATGCTTTCCCTGGATGATGAACTGTGGTTTTTTTCAACTTTAATTAACCTCCTTCCTGTGTTTCAAACCATATAAACCATGTTTCTTTAGTGTAGTATTGTCATTGGCTTTTATTTCAGTTTCCGTGTTAGGGTAATCTGCCAACTAGTAAAACAATTTATAGATGGTACTTCTTTCTACTGCGACAACACTTTTCATACACCATGGTGAGGCATTTTGTTCCCTAGGGCATGGTGCTGCCATCAGTCTTGCCAAGGTTCCCCACTGAATCCATCCCATCCAAAGTGAGCCTGGGAAGATGAAGTCCTCCTCCTTACAAGTTGCTCAAACTATGTATGTCTACAATTTTCTCATAGTAAGATCAACAGCAATGCCAACAGACTAAATACAAATCTCTGCAAAGCTTTAACACCTCCTTCATCTCCTAGGTTTTCCAATTTTTGTCTCCTTGCCTCTATGCTGCCCTTTCCTTTAGCCTCAGCTTCTTTTGCTGTCATTTCATCAAGTTGGGAAAGAGAGAACAGTTATTAAAACCGGAATGATGTAGTTAAACATGTTTTGAGACATCACACTGCAACTGCAACAGCCATTCAAGCTTTTCTTTCTAATTAGAGTAAGTAATTAATAGCTACCCAGGAGCAAGTTTCACATTAATTGATTCCCAACAAAGTTGTCGTCCGAAATACTCCTTTGACCAAATGTTCAAAGTAACTCATTAAAGTTTGAACGTAAGATAGGAAGGTGTTATTATCTACAGTACAAATAGCAATAAGGTTAGTAACTTTCCTAAACTTTCTCTGCCTTTTTCATGTGCTTTTTGATATTGTCCAGGAAAAGGAGAAAAATTAAAACTTTTGCAGTAAGGCTGTATTTATTTCTATTTCTTACATTATCCCACTGAATAATTCAAAATGGTATAGTCATGTCTTCATTAAAATCTTAATATAGGAAGGAAAAATAAGAGTTCTCTTACTTCGGCCATTCAAGTAGACAAACCCTAGGTTATTAGCCATCTGTTAAATTATTTACACAAATGTGGACAGTCAAGAAATGAAAGTAGACCTAAGAGGTCTTTGCCATTGACCTCATTGGGACACCACTAATTTTATCAGAAGTATGAGTTATTCTGCAGTCCATACTGTGTCACGTAGAGTACTGAAGAAACTTAGTGATAAAGCACTAAATTTACTATTCCCAAATAGAGCTATTCTTCCAATTCACTCTCTCCACAGAACATGAGCCCAGGTTAATTTCCTACCTTGCAATACAAGGATTTTCTTTGTATTTTATTCCAAGGATACCAGTTTTTCTTCTTTGAGTCTTGAAACATTAATTAATTGCAGATAATTTTAAACCAGAGGTCTGCGTAGTGGTACTAGCTATTGAATAGTTGCTTAGGAATACCTAGATTAACATGGCAGTCTTTGAATTTACCATATCTTTAAAGATGCGTTAGGGATAAATGCTTGAAAACTTTTTTCCCAATGTTTTTGGTTTAGGTGTTCAATACTCACCCTGTCTATCAAACAAGATAGATGAGTACAGTTCCAAATCCTCTGTGAGGATTACATCACCGCAAATGATGAGGCTTTGGGGAGACTGCGTCTGCCCTTATCCCCTAAAATCTATCTTGGGAGGATTTTCTTAATCTCTCTGAAATCCTGGATTTCCAGAACTCTTCGTAGAACTCGGTAAAACCTCTCCTTGTCAAGAGCTATGCAGACAGGCAGTCACATTGCTCCACTGCAATATGGCTTGATGCTGTTAATAGTTTCTCTGCAATTCCTTACATCATCATGCATGTTTTAGAAGTCTTTTTAAAGAAGGACTGATCACGTGAAATAAGTATGTAGAAACTCTACTTTGAAGAGTCTGGAGTTTAGTTTTCAGGTTATGGAGATGGCACAAGACATTCTGTTTGTTTAAAAATACAGGAAGAAAAATGGTCATAGGCAGAGGTAAAATCTTTTAATAGATCAGGTGATGATGTGGGAAAAATGAGTCTTTTGTATCCAGGAACTTGTCTGGAGAAGGGATGTTAAGAAGAACTTGTGTAACTAGAAGCTTTTCTAATTTGTCCAACCAAATCAGCTGGTCTAATATAGCTACTTTCAAAGTCTGCCCTTTGTTTAAAGGAGAATTGAATAGCTTATATTCAGCTGAATATCTGCAGTTCCTTTGGGATGATCAAGGCTTTATGTAAAAATCTAATTATTATGTTAATCACTATTCAAATGGCAAGGAGTAAACTACAGAGCTCCAACGGCAAGGTAACAATAGGAAGGTATCAATTGTTAGATTTGGTTCTGAAATACATGAATTTTCATGGTTTGCTGAAAGCAAACCATCTCTCTGGGGGGAAAAGAATTACCTTGAAAATCAATGAAGTCATTGCACTTGTAATTTAGTGTTTTGATAAAACTGAAAATTAGCCAGTTAAAAATTTTGTCAATAATGAATAAGAAACGTGAATGACTGTATGGGCAGTTTTCTGTGTGATTGTCGGTATATATATTTGTATATATATAAAATTTTCTTGTGCTCTAGTCACAGAGAAATAGGAAACAATATTAGCAATGGAAAAGATAGCTTAGAATGAAAAGATGATTAAATATGCTTCTTTTCTTGATAGTGCCATTGTGTTAGGGTAGGAATTGATGAGAGAGAGCCTTCAGAGACTGCATCGTCATGACACTGCAGCAGACAGGCAGTAACAAGTCTAAAAATAACAGCGTATGGGGGAAGTCAAAGAACGTGAAGCTGTGTCTCTGCAAGATGTTGAGCAGCTCCTGAGTGTTTGGTACCTGGCAGGGCTGAACTCCTGAACACTGACACTGGGGTTCTGTTCTTCTACCTCACTTTGATTTTATCTTCGTCTTTCACAAGTATTGAAGATGAAACAGAGAAACAAGCTGAGCTGAACAAGAAAGTTTGAAACGTGTAAAGTTCTTTAGCAAATTGAAAGTGAAGGGGTCATTGTGGTCTTGAATTGCTGAAAGGATTTACCTGCAAACATGAGGCATAGAGAGAACAGCCCAAAGCTTAGAGCACAAGGGTACAACTTGGGAGAAAGACTCTCAAGTGTCCAACCGATTTCTCATAACTATAGAATAGCAACTGGGTTTCGTGGGGATCAGTCCCATATTTCTAACACTGATGTGGAAAAAAACTCTTTTCACATTCTTCTGTGTCAAAAACTTTCCAAACCTGTGAGATGTGCAGAGACTACGGTGTGGCAAGTTGCACACTGTAATTCAGTCTTAGCATTAGGAAGTTGGTCAGATTTGGTGTCTAAATCACGGCCATGTCTTCCAGTGGCAATAGTGCGTGACTGGGATGAATAACTTTTCAATGACATTCATTTATATGAACAATAATTCAAGTGCCTTTTGCTTGTCTAGAACTGCTTGCCATAGTGCTGTTTGGGTGCAGAATCAGCCATGGTGTATGTGAAGAGGTACCAGGTATCACATTTCCACTGTGGCAGCTCCTTCTCTGATGGAGGACATGGCCAGTGACTTTTCTTGGGGCAGGATGGGAAAGGAGTCTTCTAGAAATGCACATTTACAAGTAACATGACATTGAACGTGCAGGATATATCTCACATCATTAAGTGGACTGTCTTAAAGGTGAACCTTGTTACATCTGCTCTGCTTGGAAACCTTGTGGCATAGCAAGGTGATTGCAGATGGTTACCTGAAAATATTTCTTGGTCCCCATTTGGGAGGAGAGGCAGATTCTGTGTGTCAAGTGGGACTGACTCGTCCTCCACTCCTCCAAATCATTCTGCAAATATTTCCTCCTTGAGGTTGGAACTCAGCTGCTGCCTCAATATGTTACAGGATATTTTTTACTGAGGCTGCTGTTTTTCTGATGATAGACAGAATCTTGTTTTATGTCAGTATATACACTGAAAATCCCATGCACTTTACACAGAAAGGGTGCTGTTTCCTGTGTTCTGGCTCAATTCCATTCCAGTTATTTCATTTAATGTAACTTCAATTAATGCTTGCAGGCATGTAGTGACATAAATTGAGAAATGACTGAAAAGACTGAAAGTGTTCTAGAAAGCAGAGAAATATTCAGGGACATTGGTAGACACCATATTTGCACCATATTATGCACCTTTGTACAAATACAGAGTCAGGAGACTTTGAGCCAAATTGAAGATGACAAATTCAAAAGCCAATGAAGAAAATGCTCTTAATACAAAGCATATAAATAACTCCTGCTTCTTGGAAGAAGTGCTGAATTAGATGACATAAGGACTTACCATTACATAAAAGAGGAAGCAAAAATATACCTCTTTAAAAGTTCCCTCTTCAGTTTGACTCAGAGAAGTAGCAAAGCACAGACTTCTAACTCATGAAAGCCTTGGTTTAGCAGACTGCTTGAGCATGCACCAGTATTTTAGGCTCTAAGTAATTCCATTGACTCCATTAACATTCCATGCTCACTTAAAGTAAAGCACATGTGAAGGGGTTTATAAGATGTTAGCCTAAGAAAACTTTTAATTATATGGCATAAGGAAGATTTTTTTCCATGAGAGATCTTTTGGAATTTGTTCCAGTATATTGCTTTCTCTCATTGTGCCCATTAGGGATGAAGGGAGACCTGAAAGCTTTTGTGGAGCTTGTTAGCCTTATTAGACTATATCTAACATACGTGTCCAACAACTGACAAGTACAGTCAGTGCCTTTCACTGGATTCACGACAGGCTCTGCCTGACAAACGAAGATGTAGTATTAGTCCTGGTGCCAGTTATGATGGTTCAAGTGAAAACTTAAATCAAACTATTTAGTGTTAGGCTAAAAATATTTAGCATTCACATTCAGGTTTAGAAGTGAGAATGGGGATTCGGTATCTTTGTGGAGACTATGCACTTTATTTAAAATGCAAATGAGATCACTCCCAAAGTGCACGGTCATTTGTCTGTAAATCTTTGTATGTTGCTGCTAGGCTTGCTTTCTGTGCTGAATTTCAGAAAGAAGCCTGTGGTCACCAGCATAACTCTGTACTGGGGGAGTTCCTCTTCTCTGTAGCCCACTTCCCCCATTATAGGTCTTCTAAAGAAAACTTCCATTGCAACCCAAGCTGCTGATACCTCGGTGGGGTGGGTAAAGACAACTTGCATCTACAAAGAACCTTTAGCACACGCAACTCTTCTTCAGTGCTAAGGTCTATTTTCTAGGCTTGTGTATCTTTTCTACGCATCTTTGCATGAAGGCAAATTTCATTGTCTTGTGTAGTAGACCAGAGGTATTTACTACTCACAGGTCTTCATCTGTAGGCACTGGTTTAATGGAATCACTGCAACTTCTCCCTTTCTTAGTCCTACTCCTCCCTTTGAAAAGGGGACAGCAACCACAAAAGAAAGGGTGTTTTTTTAGAGCAGGTGGGAAAATTCTGAGCCTGACTTCAGTGCTTAGCATTTGAGACTGGCTTCTTTTGGACAAATATGCATAACGACACAACAGGCCAGGTGGAGGACTCAGAACTGAACAGTCTCAGCCAGCATACGCTTTACAGAATGCGGCTTATATGGGTAATTTCTGTGGGTGAATTTCTTGAGACTTGTGTAGTCTCTTGTGTGCTTGGGGCCATGACTACATTGTACCTACAACATCATGAAAGCAGGGCACCGATCAGCATCGGTGCAGAAAAATAACTAACCCTTAGCATGTATAGTAAGTACCTATCTTTTTTCACTTTTACAAAGCTGTACAGTAAAGTATCATAAACAGCCAGGGTCTACAACACGTAAAAAAGATCACTGAGGAGATCCTATCCTATTACCTTTCTCTTGTGCGAGTCATTACAAAATCAGTCACATGTTACAACAGAGTCACAGCACAATCTATCAATTTCATTGTGTGTCAGTGATAAATTTTAATGTACTCTGTACAAGAAATCCCATTATCGTGATTTTATATATAATATATAAATATATGGATTCTATTAAAACCAAAAGAAACAGTAGCACTGATTGAACTCCTTTAAAAAGGACTTACCTTAAAAAGTAACATGGTGTGATCCCCAGTAAATTTTTCCAACTTAATTTCCCTTTGCAGTGTTCATTTTTATAACGCAAGCTTTAGTCTATTAAGCTGTCAGATAAAAAGGGAGCTAACGGCCTGGCCACATTTTCATCTAACAAAGGATACATTTAGCTAGCTCAATTACTAGTGGAAGCTTTAGATAGAAATACAAAAAGAAGGACGACAGAACAATTTATTTTTACAATAAAACTATTAATTCTTGCACCCTCCCCTCCTTACAATATTCTGATGCTTAACACTACATTAACGAGGCACTTTTAATATAATTATGGTTGCTTTTGTTCCAGCTCTTCCTGATTTTTAGATGTGCCCTTAGAATTAACTGTCCTTGGCCAGAGTTAAATGTTCCCCTTAATTGGGCTGAAACTGTCAGCTTTTTACAATTTCCTGCAACATCTTTTGCTATTTTTTTACCATTTGGATTTAGGGAGAAGAAAGAGAAAACACCATTTCATGATGCTCCTCTCTTCGGATAATTTAACCAACCTAAAATTTGTAGCATCATTGCTGGGATTTGCAGTCTGAAGCTCAACATATGGCCACCTAACTGTTTTTCTGTGCAATCTTAGATGCCGTATAATTTATTTTCTTTTACAGCGGGCCGAAGAATACAGGATCTAACTCCTAATGCAAGTAATTCATTAGCAACAGGCTATGTTGATCCTGGAACCAAATATAGCAATTACACAAAAGGTCTTTAAACAGCCTCTTAAACAGTTATTTGAAGGAGTAGATTATTTACACAGCCAGTAACAAGCCGTGGAATATTTAATCTTTTAGTTGCCGGTCCACTCCTCAGTTAGGGTTGTGCTGACTCTCACTTGTTTGTGCCCTATGACTAAGTGAGTCGGTGCTGCACACAGCCAGCTAGTTTGCAGTCTCAGAAGGATGGAGGAATAAACGGACCATAACAGCTGAATTCCCTTTTAATTTTGAGCATGCTGGCTTCAGCTCAGTGCAAGAAATACAGTGCTTTGTAATTCAGCTCACCACCTTTACTGTGGTGTTTTCTTCATCGTTATGCATGTTGCTAGCTGTAGCTGGTCTTTGATATGGTTATGAAATGGCAGTGTGAGTTACATCTCTCACTGGATGTATAAAATTTATAACATTATCCCTTATGCATATTAAGAGAAAACTTCAGACATAAAGTGATCTTTCAAACGTAAATGAGGAAATTCCTCTTCATGGTCCAATTCACCTATGAACTTTATGAGCTGGACATCATCACCACACTTACAGCCCCAGCAGTTTCAGTTGCTTTGTAAGGGTGGTCGATCTTTCTCTTAAGCATGCAAGAGAGATTCTGCTGCTTTTGTTTTACATTGCAAACACAAACATAGAAACTGGCTCTGTTCCCTCTGTTTAGCTTAATGTATACATGAAGCAACAACATGAATGCATGGCAGAACAGGACATTTGTTTTCTGCTGCCCCCTCCCTAACGAGCAATTTGGCTTTACACCCCTGCCTCTTCCAGAAACAAGCATTAGTTTTTTGTTTTCTGAAGTTTGGCTCCAGGAAGAAGGCTGGTTAGAGACACAAACATCCCACTGGAAATAAAGCCTACAACTCTTTTTCATAAAGGTGTGAGAACAATTCCTTCAGCATTCCTGGAAAAATTCAGGGTATTTGCTTCCTCAGGAGGAATATTTTAAAGTTGTTTAAGGTCTGGTGAACTTCATGCAGTGATTGGTAAAACCAAGTTATGCAGCCCAGGGATAGGATAGAGGTAATTCGGTAAAACATGGAGCAACGTGCAGTGGGAAACCACTGATAGGAAGCTAGAGGTTGTGCCCTGGGGAAAAAAAAAAAAGCTAAAATAATAAACAATAAATATTTGGCTTGTATTGGTGGAATAAATGCCTTGTTCGGATAATCCGTTTGGGATCTGAAGGGATTCCTTTGGTTGAAAAGACTGATAAGAGAGTTATTAGAATTCTCTAGGCAGAAATATATGAGATGGATTGAGGCTGCGTGGATGGAAAGATGAAGGCTTGATCTGAGGTGCCTAGGCAGAATGCAAAAGCAGTTTTAAAATTGAGCTGAAGCAGGAGGAAGCAGTTGCTCTTTATGGAAGCGTGGAGGGGTTCCCTGGGAACAAAGGGTTTATAGGTTTCGCAGTCCAGCATTGATGTGCTGCACTCGCGCACGGCACCGCTCCTCTGAAAACTCCAAAGACACCGGGGAGGTGATTTTGTGTTGGACAAAATGGGATTTTCCTTACCAAGGCTGGCAAGAGAGGATAATAGACTTCCCTTACTTTCCTTATCAACCCTTGGTGACTGCCCAGGTCTTGAAAAAAATCACAAGGATCACTTCTTTTGCTTCAGTGCCTAAGGCCATGCGCTCTGGTTACTCTGGGGTAGAGATTAATATTTAATGACAAATCACTTTGAAACTGAAGAAAAAAATTAATGGTCATCTTTGGCCTGCTATGTTCAGGGTTTAGGAGAGTGTAGTCCTTTATAAGAAGGAATCTTTGCCAGATATTTAAATCTGACATCGTCCAATGAATCATTCAATGATGAAATATTCTGGAACCATTACAATTTTTAAAAATTAATCACGCATTAGACTTTTCGCACCACTTAATGTAGCAAAGAAGAGTACTATTTAAATATTACAGGCTTCATTAACTGAAACTAAATTATTGTTCAAAATCAAGTGCATCAATCTCATCCTGAGAGATGTCTGACCTGTATTTATTTCTGCTACTGGAATAATTATAAAGGAAATTATGCTGTCATTGTTAATTTTGATCTTGTTATCAGGAAAACTTGTAATGCTCACTGTTCACTGACTTGAGGTACAGGAGGGGTTAGGAGCTGCGTTAGTACTGAGGGAGCGATTGCCTGAGTATTCCCATTTTATTTGTATTTTCTTGGACAGATTTTGTAAATATATAACAACCCCCAAGAAACTCAGTTCTGCACAGTACCTAAAAGATAGTCTAGATCCAGAAACAGGAGTAAGCATCCATACTCACCCGATTTAATAATTTTTATTGATAAGGTGAGAATCCAGTTGATATAATAAGCATTTTAAATCTATACAGTCTTTGAAGGTAAGGTTTCCAACAAGAATAAATTTAGGCTAGTATTCTTTCTTTTTGCTTTTGCAGATTCTCTGTCTTTATGCCACTTTTCAGTAACTTAACTATAATGTGACAGAATTATACGCTGTTGTATATAGTTGAAAATGCTGTATAAAAAAAAGCTAATTTTCTCTTACAGAAAAACAATGATTAGGTTCTTTTTTAAATGAGGTTATATGAGTGCAATTGGTGACAGTTACCTCTTCAGATATTCCTGTATTGTTATAGGATCAATAACTCATTGATTGAAGTGATAAGAGAACTATTAGATTTGATGAAGTCGTAAATTAGCAAACTACCACTAGTGCTTACTGAATCACTAGGGTATTATTGCTTAATTATATGCCTAACTAAGCATACCCTCTGCTCTAATTAGTGGAAAATGAGTTAAAAATATACAGGATGTGGCCTACTTCTGTACCTAGTCCCAGCTTAACATTTTCTTTAATTTCCAGATATTATATCAACATTATAAAATATTCAACACATGTATTTCATAGATCTGCTACCATTAGTGTCAAATTTGTTGATGCAGCTTAACTGATCTAGAAGTAAGTTTAGAAATTAATATTAATATATTGTTTACAAGGACTGCTAGTTGAAAAAGTACTTTAATCGTAAATAAGGCATATTAATTTCAAGTGTCTGTGCTCAAATGTGATTAAATGCCAATGGGAAATATATTCAAGAAGACCAGAGGTACACTGCAGAACGCCTTTGTGGTACGAGAGTGTGATAACAGGCAACATCCATTGAGGATCCAAAAGCCTCCCTCTTGCTAGGGTTGAGGTGGGCTTTAAGCGACACCTGTGAGTTGAAAAACCAGTTGAATAGATTAATTTTCATGAACAGCTTTGGTTGTGATTAGCTGGTAACTTTAAGCAGTTATCTAACTCTGTCAGCTGCAGCACACGCTTGGTCTGACGGAGGCTGAAATCTGAATCCTCCCTCCTCGTTTGTGTTGATTATGGTTTGCGTTTTGTTGTTTTGTTTTCCATCTGCTTACAAATAGTAGGCTTTTCAGGTGATCATAGTTCTGAAATTCAAGCTGTCTTCCTGGTTATACCTCCATTTATTAACCTGTATCCGTCCCAGAGGATGCACAGGAGGTTAATGGAATATTCTAGGTAACTCTGGCTACTAGCTAGAAGCTATCTAGGAAATGTAAAGTGTAATGAGAAAAAATGAAGCTGCTAAAACCAAAGATACCACCTCTGACCTCGGAACTGCCTGAGCTGCAGATCACTGAAGGCTGAGATAAGTACTGTGAGGTAGGTGCCTTGTTCTCCTAGACTTCCTTAGGCATTCGATGCTGGAGACAGAATCCTTGGCTAAGTGGGCCTTTGATCTGACCTGGTCCAGACATCAGAGTGTAATTAATGCTTGTCAGAGCCTGCAGCAATCTGTAATCCACTGCAGTCCTGTTGTTGGATGTGGACTAATGGGTGGTCTCTTACTCAAATAATGTAAATTAGTGTCTCCACTGAAATCAAACTTAACCACTGAAGTTAAAAGAGCTTTCTTTGCCAACACCACTTGATAATTTGGCCCAGAAATTTGAGACTGTACCAGAAGGACATGATTCTTCACAAAAGATTTTTGTATGGCTGTATGAAGGCTGTGTCAGCTATAAAATTGAAATGGATCATGTAGATATAAACCTACTTTGAATAAATTTTCTTTACTGAAATGAAGATTTTAAGTATTTCTGTGCTGCAGCTGTTTTAATTTTAAATATTTCAATGATCATTTTAGAGTTTTGTCTTGTGTGAATGTGTAGCAACTCATTTTCAGTGTGAAGTCTTCTACCCCTTTAAATGTTATATCCTGTAGCAGGTTTGATATAAAGTTTAACTTCTACACAGACAAAAATCACTTTTAAAACTGCACATCCAAAACTGAAGGGTACAATGAAACTATTTACATAGAAATCCCCAGCAATTAAGGCAAAGCAAACTTGACAGCGTGGAATTAAGTATGACAATAAGAAACCAAATAAAATCTGTAAGTATCAGGACAGAGGGAGAGGCATGCTAGAATTTTGTTCAGCAGGAATTGATGTAGTCAGCTTGAGTGAGGAATATAAAACCAATGATGTGTGGATACCCCTGCCTGAACAGCACATAATTCCTGTAGAAGGGGAAAAGGTTTTACAGAGTCATGGTTAGCCCTCCGATGATCAGAGCAATAAAATCAGTTCCCTTAAGGTAATCCCACTGGGCATCTTCTAGTGCATATTGTCAGGACAGGCCACTGAAATGGCTCACTTGTGAATGCTTTATTATCCTCTCTCATTCTCCACCTCCAGGTATATTCAGGGCTTTCTTCCCTCTTATTCCCTATAGGGGACTGCAGCAGATGCATAACCCAGTGCTGGATTAGCGCTGGGAAATTGTGAAGCCATCTCACCATGAAGATTTCTGGGCAGAAGTGATCCCTGCCAGAGGCTGGACAAAGTCCTGAGCAGCAACCCGCTCCGTTCAGCCCTGCTTTGAGCAGGGGGTTTGCAGCAGATGATCTCCAGAAGTCCCTTCTGACCTCCACTATTGTGTGATTCTGTAAAATGAGGCCTATTAGTGTGCATGTCACAGTGAGTTTTCTTGGTATGGCAGAACATCTCCTGACAGGAGTACAGAAAGAATTTAGGCTCCTCCAGAGAAGTCAGTTGCTCATAACAAACATCTTGATATATATGGCAAAGGTCTGTAGGGAGATAGGCAACTCTGTTACTGTCTGCTGGCAATAACATTTCTGCAAGTAGTTTTATTGCCATCAGTCATATTTCCCTCAAGTGTGCTCAAGGGGCAAACAAGTCTTGAATATCCAGGAGATGACTAATGTACTGGTGTAGAAGCAAACTTCAATAGTGTTTTCTGACACTTAAAAGTGACGCCATGAACTGCGGCATCTGTGCTGCCACCCTCAGAAAAAGCATTCCAGGGAAGTGGAACAATCCCTTTCTGCATAAATCCTTCTTTCCCATCAGCAAGATTTCGAGTTTTGCAACAGTCCTGAGTCGTCCTGATCTGAAGCACAGGGGAAACTTATATACCACAGGAATTTACTAAATTATCGGTGTCTGACATGTTTTTATGCAAGTTTCCCATAACCAAGCTCAAAAGACCCTCTAGAATGTCTGATGCGTGACCATTCCTATATATATATCAGGTGAAAGCCCCAAATCCTTTTCAGCGTGTACCTTTCACAAAAGTGCCCAACATAGTCTTTTACAAATTCTCAGTGGTATGGATGCTGCTCCTTCTGCATAGGCCTGTCCTAAAACCCCACGCAATTACGGCTATAAGCTTCGATACACATTCCGTTATCTCCTTGTGACCATTTGACCTTGTAAACTTACTTGAAAATCTGGTCACTTAATTGTTATAAACAAGTAGAACCCAGAGTGCCTCGAAATCTGGAGATCTTTTAAAGTTTTGTTCTAAACTGTCTAACCTCAGGCATCAAAGAAGGAATCAGCTTTGAACTCTGAACCTCAGATAGCCCTGTGTACATAGTCATGAATTTGAGGTATATTGGAGAAGGTCGTTGTCAGGAAATCCTGAAGGGAGTCTCTGGGCCTGAGTTCAGAATCCCTGGGTAACACCAGCTTCAAGATCTTCTTAAATGAAGAGTTTATAAAGGAATACCTGTCTCCTCAATATAGCAAGTTCCCCACAGAAAGCATTTGTGTTTGAAAGCCAGCTCCTAAATTTATTTGGACAAAACTTGCAATATACATAATAGCAGGGAAACCATTGGAATGACTGACTTCAAAAGAAACAAGAATGGTGAACAGAAGCATTACTTCTGCGCTGAGGTTTTGCAACTTGACACACCAAAGAAACTCACGGAGCTTTACATGACTCTTCTCATGCGAGCAGGGGAAGGTGAAAAATGTCCCTTCCATTATTGCAAGGATTTGAGAGGATATCTAAAAACGTATGGGCAGTGCTTGTATAATTCATATGAGAGCAGATGCCTGAAAGTTTAAGGCAGGGACTCCTCAGTCTGACCACCTGCTCTGTTTGCCTTTGAATGGTGGGAAAGCGCGTGCTGCACAGCTACCAAGATTTCTGACATCAGCATCCCTGCTGAAATATTTCCAGTGGAGACACCTCATATTTGTCACTATTTTTCCCAGAGGTGCTCGGGAGAATTCCTCTTTCACATGGTTTTTGTAACACATTTGGGAGCTTTTGTTATCTGGTAAAGTCAGTTGTAAAAAGTCAGTGTTGGTTTTGCTGGGTTTAAGCACACACTAAAGGTATTTATTTTGGCATTAAGTTGCATGAATAAATGCACATTTGCAAGAGCTGGTGAGCCACCTCATTCTGAAAATTGACATTAATGCTTCATGGAATAAAGCCAAAAGTCCGGTGGATCTATTTGATTACACATATGACAGTCCTCTATGATGCCACTACATACAGACACAGCAAGATTACTAGTCCATCCATTACTTACAAACAGTAATTTTCCTTCTCGTCTTTCTCTGAGCTTTCTGTTCTTTGATTATGCTATCATTGTCAGAAAGGTGAATCTCACAGTGCCTCGGTGGTATAGTTTCTCCCGTATAAGTTTTATCCACATATATCTACTTGGAAGAGGGGAAAGAATGCAGATAATGTAATCTTTGAAAATAACACAGGAAAGAATGATCATAATGAGGAGGGCAGACGTCTTATGGCAAAGGAGACGTTGGCAGATGGAAAGCAGCAAGTCTGCAAGCTCTTCTGATGGAAGAAGAGCCACCTTCTCAAAGAAGTAGACTGTAGCATCAAATATTTTGATGTGCAGTGAACCAGGAATGCAACATTTTCCCTAACAGCTATCAGCAAGTTTTATGCTGACCTCTAAAAGAAGAGAACATTATGTAGCCTGTTTGGCTATAGAGGTGGGTAGATTACACTGCCAGGTGGCTCTTCTGGAATGAGAAGTGCTCTCGAGATACTGGCTAAAACGATGTCAGTGTTGCTACTGGCCAACTGCAGTTCTGTCTGGTTGGTAAGGGACGCGTTTCCTTTCTTGCCTCAGCGTGCAGATGTAAGCCATTTGTGCTAGCAGAATATTGGAAAAGGCAGTGGCTGTATACTTCACTAAGCACTAGAAATATGTTTGCTTTTATTGTCTGAATTAAAAAATATTAATACCTAAATATGCTTGGTTTTATTTGTTTTTAAATGCATTTGATTTGCATAGTTTAATGATATAATTTGTAGCTGTTTGTTTACCATTCCTCTCTTGACAGTTCAGAGAAAAAAAATAGTTTATTTATCACAACAGGTAGGTCTTCAATTTCCACTCAATTCAAGTCTTTTAGAAGACAAATAATTTCCTTCTTTTCCAATTCACAGGAAAGCAAAGATAAATATAATCTTCCCTACCTGTAATTGCACTGATAAACTGTATATATATGTGGCCACAGATAAAAGTATCACATCTGTTTTAGTGACTTCAGCACTATGAAGATTACCCTATTTATTTCTAACCATATGAATTTGACAGTATCCCCTTTAGATTTCTATTCTACAGCACGTCAATAATCTTTGAAAAATGCATTTCTTTGCTCTGTGAGACAGGGTTGATAAGGTAAACTATTAGAAAGGCGTTTAAGCATTAGAGGAAATTTCAAGGACATCTGCTAGGGTGGAAAAGACTTCTTTTTTCTCTGTCTAGCTGATATTAGGTGCATATATGTGATGGATTAGTGATATTTAAAACTATTTGCATTATCATGTTGTCTTTAAAGAGTTGCTATGCATATGCATACATGCCTAGAAACTTACAATTGGGCTTTATAAATTAAAGAAGTTCTCTCGCCTGCCTTTCTGCCTTCCTTCCTTCCTTCCACCCCAGCCTGGGATTTGCAGGAGACCTCTCAACTCACCAGAGCTCGCTCTCTGCTGCTGAGCTCTGCCCCGGGCAGCCAGGAGTGCCGCCTGCCCACAGCCCCCTGCTCGGCAATGATGCCTGGCTGGCAATGAGCAGTTTTTCCCGCTCAGGCTGTGACAGAAGCAGCAGCACTTTGCCCACTACTACCTTGATTGCTCTTGGAAACTTACAGTTAATTGGACAGAGCCTTCCAGACCTGTCCCTCCTTCCTAACAGGCATAGTGAGAAATGCCTCAAAGCCAGGGCTACCAGCTCTGTCAAACACAGATGAGCAGAGAGGGAGGAAGGAATTGAATCAAATTCTTCTGCATGAAGCATTATTCCTAGTGACTTTTTTCCTGTTGCTTTGTCCTGTTAATTAAGTGTTGATGGAGACTTCCCACTGTTTTCTCCTGGAGTCTGTTTCATAGTCACATGGACCCTAGACAATTTTTCCTGGAGTTCAGCCTAAAGATTTCTGTCTTTTTCTTGGTATCATTAGATAAGTCTTGGTTGCCCGCTCACCGATCCCCTTCACCGATCTCCAAATGCATGTTAATGTATCCCACAGAAGTGTTAGGTTATCTTGATGTGGTGCTTATAGTTGTGCTGGGGGAGCAGACACACAGGCTATCGATACCCCAGGCAAAGTTTTGCCCTCTACAGACAATGCAGTTGGCCAGTGCATCATTTAACATGTTTTTTCATTTATGTGGGAATGTAAAAAGTGTGTACAGTTCATGACAGCTGTCTGCACATAAATGAATTGCATCCCCAGCAAATTTCTAGAGGCTGGAATGGAGCCCAAGCGTCCTTGTATTCAATCTTAGACTGCACTACCTTCTAGTGGCATTTTACAATATTTCCTCCCTTTTAACTTTTTAGCACTTGCTGACAGTGATGAGGAGACTCTGAGGCACAGCTAAACTAAACAAAGGTAGCTTTTCACTTTTTAATAAATTGCAAAGCTTTTATTTTCTCAGGAGCAGTAAAAATAGCATGCCAAAAATCTCATTCTATTTCATGGACTTTGGTCCCATCAACCTGTAACTGAAATTTCAAAAAATGTATTTGCTGTCTTTTAATGCCAGTCTGCATATCACACAAAATCTGACTGACGTAAATGAATTCACGGTAGATAGGCTTAATAATGGATAGCTTTGCTGAAATGTAAGCAGGCATTCTCCAAATAGGAAACTGAAGTTAGAGGTGTTGAAATGTTTAAGAGTCCATGAAGTGATGTTGGAACAGATACGTGCTTGTTAGTGGTTTCATTTTACTTTGTGAGTTATTTTTCTGCAAACCAGAAATAACAATAAATTATAAAACCAATTGGTTTCGATTAAATTATAATGAGAGTATTTCAGGCTGTGTTCTGCATGGATGACAGTGCAGGAAGACTGAACTAACAGCAAATGTACTTGTAAGGGATTGGATTCTGGCCCAGCTTTTAAGCTTCGGCATGTAAATGAACAGGTAGCCCAGGACTGAGCTGATGCACCAGCTCCAGCTGAGCACAGGTTCTCATTGAGCGTGACTCGCTGTCGGGTCTCTTGATTATCAAACCATCTTTTGACCCAGAAGATGCAAGAGGCATAAAAATAGGAGTTTCATTCCAGGGCTAGCAGGGCAGTTTTGTCTACTAACAGGGTGCAGCCTGCATGCAACAGTGTAACCTGATTTTTGGACAGCAGGAGCTGAGCTTACAATTTAAGTGAAGGAAAACCACTGATCTTTCTGCGAAAGAGCCACATAGAAGCTCAGTGAATTATATGGCCAGGGACTGGCAAGGAGGGGAGGGAGGAACAAGTCATGCTATGCTGGATTAGTCAAGGTTATACTTAATAGCAATGAAAAGGTGCAATGGCATCATCTATTCTTTATGCCCATGAGCAAAATGTCTGTAAATTATGCCTTTTCCAACTCTTCATAGTAACAGGGTATTCTTACCTTAGTATCTGATTCTTGAATGTATAAATGTCACTGCTTTAATTTTCATCTTTTATGATGGAGACCTGATTTTGGCAGCATTTTGATTAAGTAGCTAGGTGCTACAATGCAGTCAGGTGGACAAAGAAGTGAAATCTATATTCTATCTATCTGGTGTGTGTATATATTTTTTTTATATATGTGTAAAATAAATATATAACGATCTATGAAACCAGAATGCACAACTTAGTAAACAAGGGAAAAACCTGAAACAAAACTGGCAGCAATATGCTGCTCTTCATATGGACTCAGGATAGCCTTGTTCTGGTTTTTTGTTAGGCTGTAATGCTGAAACTTTGGCACACAAAGAATAAGCCATGGAAGCTTATTTTGCTATCAGCTTTGTGGGAAAATATCATTGTCTCCAAGTGAGACTAGCTGTATTGTTTTCTTTTTTTTTATTCCTGCCTAAGCTGTAAAATATTACAGACCTGTTCAGGCAAATAATGCAGGACAGCTATATCCCACTGTAAAACTTAAAGCTTGCCTCTCTTGAAATCTGGTCTTATCCTTCAGAGAGTTATTGCCTGTATAGGACTTACCTTATTACTTTCCCAAGTATGCACAATTGAGTGGTTTTTAAAAAATAAGATTAAGTTTAACAAAATCTGTGAAACATCATAGTTTCACTTTAGAAGAAACCACAGTGGAAAATGTTAAACTGCATGTTTTTATGATCATTTAAGATCAGTCAGTAGAAATTTCTATCACTCAGTTCAGTAATAGTAGAATTAAACCTGTAAGATATTAAGGCAGGGGAGGTGGTACAAGTATAGCAAACTTGTAAAAATATTGCAGTTGTCTGATGTATTTACTTGCTTCAGTGGACAATAAGAAATTCCACAAGAAAGGTGCCCAGATCAAGATGCAATTTAAAATATTCAGTATAGCAGCTGATGCAAGATACCTGTTGCAGGCCATTTAAATGCTTATAAAAATCATAGTTGCAGCCCACTTCTTTCCAGGACATTAGATGTTATACAGTTCTTCCATCTAAACCCAGTGGAGACTTTGCAGTTTATTTCATTAATTAGGGCTTTTTAGCTGAATTCCTTTAACCGAAGGACCTCTATAGACATATTTTCAAGAAGGAAAAGCTGCACTTGCAGTTTGATTGATCAGATTCATAAGCATTTACGGGTGAAAATTAAATGTGATCAATAAAACTTCATAGATTATCTATTGATAGTGTTTGTTTTTTATTCTAACAACTTCCAATATGTAACTAAGGACTAATTCTATGTGAGTTTTATGTCTGCTCTGCAAAATTCAGTACATCCAGTGCAGGATAGAATAGGAGAAATGCCTTCTAATTCGCTAATAACAATGTTTTTTTGGTTAAGACTGAAGGCATTTTTAATCCCCTAACCATCTATGTCAAAGCAAAATCGGTATAAAGCACTTGTATAGTGACGCAGAGTTTCCCACTGCAGCTGGGTTTGCACTGAGTTTATATGAAGCAGCTCCAGCTGCCCGTTGCTCTCTGTCATCCTGAGTTACGTGTGAGCATTGCTTGTGGGACTGTTTGGCAACAGATCAAGGGATGATCCCAGTTAAAATTAAAATGAGCCTCGAAAGACTGGAGCAGCACAAACAAAAGGGTGACCGTGTCCAAGAGAAATGTTCCAGGCTGACTTTTTTATTGACTGCATTGATGAGGATGAATATGCAAGAGCAAAGCAGCAGGGAATGCCGTCCCTTCTTACTGTTTGTGTCTTATGGTGGCAGCCAGAAGACTGGCTCATGGACTAGGGGCAAGGTCATTCTTGCTGCAGTAGAGGGCAGATGCGGGCCTTGTCGTGAGGAGCTCACATCTAGCCTTATGTATGTCGAATCAGCCTTTTTTTTTATTTTACACTCCTCAATTAATCTTTTCTTTTCTGAATCCACCATTCAAGTGGGACAATGGATGATATGTTGTTTTACTATCCACTCCTGCCAGTTAATTTAATTCTTATGCACACATACTGATGGACTGTTTCACAACACTGAAGGGATATGTTTGAATCCAAAACAAAAATCTTCTTTATATCTTAAAACCATGAACATTTGGTTAGTTTTGGGTTTTTTTAGTATTATTTTAGCATAATTTGTTTTAAGAAAAACACTTCCTTGGCTGGAAAAGTAAAAGCCTCGAGGAAGTTCTTAAGTCATTAAACAACTTGAATGAATTTAACACTAGATAATCCTATTACCATCACAATCACTATTATGGTGCAACTGGGAGGGGAATGATTCCTGTAATTCAGATATTTGGAACAGTGAAACAGATAGCATTTGGGGAAGAATTTGGCCTGTTACCTCCTCATAGTAGTTGAAAACAAGTGAAAGAAGAAATAACCTAATCTCATGGTTCTGATGCCTGGGATTAACATTTACACCTGTCCTGGTTCCGGCAAGGATGGGGTTAATTTCCAAGGAGCCGGCAGGGGAGGCACGTATTCCATACCACGTGACCCATGCCCCGCTATAAAAGGAGCTAGCCGGGGCGGGGGAGTCAGTCGCCACTCGGGGGCGGGCTGCGGCGGTGCGGGTCCGGTCGGTGCGCTTCGCGACGGTACTGTAATCGCGTTCTTGTATTCCTTTACTGGTGTTATTGTTTTTCTTTCTTTCTTTTCTTTCTTTTTCCCTTTGTCTGTTCTGTTAAATTATAATATTTCAACCCACGAGTTTTGCCCTTTTCTGCTGATTTTTCCCACGGCTGTGGGAGTCGAGCGAGTGGCTGCGTGGTTCTCTGTTGCTGGCTGAGGCCAAACCACGACAACACCAAATTATCTGAATGAAATTCCTGTCAAAGAGTTTAACTTCTAAGTATTATTTTCCTACCTACATCTCAATTCAATTGCTAGTTATGGCTGAGAGGTTCCTGCCAGTTTTATAATGAATGATGATTCAAAACTCATCTCAATTTTTGTGAAAGTATTTGTGAATTGATGATCTATTAAAATAAGCAGGTAAACCATGATTTTTAAAAAAAGGATTTAAGTAATTGTTCTGATCACTTGCATGCTAAGGTTCATTCTCCTCACCTTGCCCATACTTAATTTAATGTTTAATTCCATTATGAAGCTTGCAAAATAGAGATCTGAAAGAAAGGCAGCAAAACTAATCTTGGTGCAGTTCTAACACATCACCTGGGCTTTAAGCAAAGAGTCAGAGAAGGAGGGAGATTCCAGAAGCTTTCATTGCGAACATTATGCTTGTACCTGTGCTTTCCAAAGCGGTCTGTCTAATCGGGGTCTGCCGTGCTGCCAAGAAGGGCGGAGTGAGCCTGTGCCACAAGCTAATCCACTCCCTTCTCCCTGATCCAGTTTTTGTGCAGTCAAGCAATCAGCCAGTTCAGGAAACTGATCTGGCCCCAAACAAAAGATTATTAATATTCAGCTGAATCAGCTTTCTGATTAAGCTGCCTTCAGGGCCCAGTATGCCATGCTGATGCCAGCACAAGAAGGAGAGCATGTAAGCTTGCAGATGGGGAAGAAAAAGGCAAGATCAGCATTAAATCAATTTGACCATGAAACTGCACTTTAGGTCTAATAAACCACATAATGAATTGCTGTTCAAAGCTCTGGTATAAAAACCTCTAATGTGTGTCTAAAGCAGAGCTGTATTCAAAAATAATTGGCAGAGAATGGCTAGTAGGAGGATGGTGTGCCTGCATCAAGCTGTGGTTTTCACCAGTCAAATGAGTGGAGACACATCCATCCTGTACCTGCGTTTCTGAGTCAGCACCAGGGAAGGCTGACCGTCAGGCCAGCACAGCTCCTGTGCGGTGTGAATGATGGGCTCCTCGCTAGACACTTGTGGGTAAGTGGGAGCCCTTTTCTTCGGTGAGTGCACCTGCAGTTATCTTCTATTCAAATTTCCCCACTCTGCCTCTTGAGCATTCTCTGGGGGCCCTTCTGCATTTCACTTCCAAGACTTTCCCAGATGGCTATTCTGCAACCCAGATGTTGTTTATTTGTTCATTTGTCACTTCAAAAGGAACAATACCAAGAAAAGAATAGAATGAGACATGTTTGGTTCTCCATCAAAGGAAAAAGAAGGGGACTTGTCAGAGTTTCCAACATGTGTGTTTTTGAGGTCAAGAAGATTGTCACAAACTGTTACTCCTCTTTTAAAAGAATCTTTCCCGTTCTTTTTCTACTAGAAGGCTTCTGCTGAGTGAGAAGCTGGGCTTTAGAAATCCATTCCTAAAAAGATGCCAGCGCTGCAGGCACTCAACAGGAGCTATTTACATGTTGTAGCTGGGATACTTCTCTTTGCTAATGATCAGGTTACTAACAACTCTGTTTCCGATAGCCTGTGGTAGAAATCTGTGAATGTCTCTGGAATGCCTCTGTGAGGTATGACTCTGCTCCTGGTTGTTCCTCCATGGGGTTAAAATACACATATTTTGTAGACATGCTAAGGTGGCTACATGTCACATTAAATGTATTTAGGAAGCCAAACACTGTTGCCATTTCATTTTCAGGGACCTATTTCAAAGGGACAGTTAGCAATTCCCTACTGACAGCCCTGCCAGATCATAGCATCTGTTATTAATATTGCAGAGAATCCAGTATTTATGAGATCAGCCTTTTGCAAGAGTTCAAATAATAGTGAGTGAAGAAACCTTGGGTGCAAAAGTTCAAGCATGAACAGCCTTCCCTCCGGGGCATTCAAGACCATTCAGTTCTCTAGGGCATTCAAGACCTTTTCTACAACACTGCTATGCTGAATAATGGGACTTTCAGAATTGCACAGTTCTTTCAAAGTGTTGCTAAAGAGATTGAGGAGGACTTGGGCTGCAATCAGTCTCTTTAATGATATTACTATAAAGATTGTATCTCTTGTCCATTCATTTGTCACAAAGAGTTTTTATAGCAGATATAGCTATAGAACATTTGTCATCCAAGACTAAATAGAATAGAAAACCTGGTACTTCATATGCAATGCACCATTCTCTCTCTTCCTCTGAACAGGACATAGGTGTTCAAGCAGAGACTGTGGTCTGTGACATTTTTGTCTATTGCTGCTGTGGCTTATTTTCTAGACTGGAAATACACGTGTTACTGTATGAAGGAACACATGTCAAAGAGACAGTCAGGTCGTCCATTTGGTTGGCTCCTGCAAGATCTATAATAGCATCACTTCTTGTTTTGCTTACAGATACAAGGAGCAGGGAGTTGATGTATTTGTATCCTCCGTACCAGTGATCACAGCAGCAGTTGGAGTAAATTTCGATCTCGTGTTTAGCAATGCTCAAAGCCTGAAGATAAGTTTTAATTGAGCTTGCAGAAGCTTTTCTTTTGTTGGAAATTGTTCATATTCATTTGTTGAAGCATCTTCTAGGAAAGCTTACGGGCAATTTCAGGCTTTGACAGGATGGAGCTCATTAACTTCCACCCAAGCTAAATGTCAATTTACATACTAATGTAAATTTTCTCCTACCTCTGTGTCCCCAGTCACATTTTTTAGAAAACCAAATGCTTAAAGTAATTTTTAATCCATGAAATCACAACAGTTAAGAAATCGCCCCAGATGTATTTCTCCAATAGGAGCTATTATACAAGGCTCTGCAGACTGTGGGCTTGTTCTCCAACTGCCTCGGAGGAGAAAGGGGCTCTTTAAGTCAGTCTAGTAAAAGTAAAACTTTTTCAATGTAGTAAAAAAGAATTAAATATGGGGAAATTCTGGAGAACAGTGAATATTTTTTTTCCAACTTTAGATCATCAGAACAAATCCATCTGCAATTGGTAATTAAAAAGATTAATAGCAATGGTGTAGGAGGCAATGAATAACAATGAAAGAGAAGAGACCATATTTCTCCTTTTGCAGTACATGCACATAGGAGGTAAACCCATAAGACAAAAATAGGAAATCTTTCTGCATCCATATAACAAACATGCCAAACTTGCTCCCAGGAGATATAGTTAAGAGAAGTTGGTTCACATTAATTTGAATGTCCCACTCCTTTGGGCAGAATTTTTTTTGTTTTCAGAAGAAATCTAGTGGCCAAAGACTCCTGCCAAGAGCTAAGCAACAACCAAAAGGGAAATATAAGAAAGGATTTTAAAATCATTTTCCATAACTCTGTTGGTTTGTGTTTCTTGCATCTTTCTTTGAAGCAGCTTGTGATTCTTATTCTTCAGGTGTTTTTTTTATTCTAGGAAGAATTTGTTACATTTATGCTGCATTTTAGAAATAAATTTCCTCAAGCCATATTTGTGGTTTGTGTCCCTTTTGAAAAGAATAATTTTGCTGTATTTCACTGGATCTTGGACAAGTCAAAGCAACATGTTGCCAGGATCAGGAAAAATATGTATGCAGAGCATCTGAGCCAGAGGAGATTTAGCACTCATCCAAACAGGAAACAAAAAATGTACCAATTCTTTGGCCACTAGCAGCAGCCCAACAAGGCTTGTAAAGCAAATGTTTCATATTCATAAAAACACTAGCAATTGACTTTCAGTTTACACAATGCAGCAAGGAGCCCCGTTTTGACCAAGTCTGCATCAGGAGGTTGTAATTTCTCTTTTTAATGAAAATTTCGAAAAAGGAAAATAATTGTTTAAGTATAACCCTAGAATCACTATGGATGGGTATGTTTCTGCTCCCATGTAAATCACAAGGGATTTACTATGATTATGAAAATTTTGGTCTTTGAAACCGTCATCTCAAATACGCAAGGAGGAATTTGTTGCATCTTATTATTGCTCTCCTTCAATAGGACCTAAGAGTTACTGGTATTTGCAGATTAGTGGGTGCCCCCAAAGAAGTAACTTAGTAAACTCAGCCAAGTAATATTTGCACTGCTGCCATTTTTGGGCCCTACTTCATATAATTTTTGTACACACGCCAAGAACTAAGAGGAAGCTTTCTTGACCACGGAGCAGATTCTTACAGGTAAGGTGAGAGGGGAGGTAAAGTAGCATGACTAAACTTTTCCATTTCTGCTGTTAATAGCTTCTGGTCTTGGTCCAGTTCCCTGTGATCCAATTTCTAGGTTATGGTGTGGATATGATATATATTTTTGTCACCTTAGAAACGTGAAAATACTTACTAACTGGCTGAAGGACTTCATGGTGACTGGAAAGTAACGTTTTGTAGCTATGAGCACCCTGAAGTTTATAGACCTAAGCATGATAGAAGCTACAGATGAAATAGCTGCATATGCAGATTAGCACATTTACATAACTTGCTGACAGCACCAGCCAACTAGTCTGTCCTGCATGGAAAGAAATGACCTTGTACTCAGGTCATTGTAGGTGACATGACAAGGCTCACCTTCCGTGTCGCTCTAAGCATCATGCAAGATTTCAAAACTAGTAAGTGTGCAGAATTATTTTCT
The DNA here is from genome assembly GCF_965231255.1 of Vanellus vanellus. Lineage (NCBI taxonomy): Eukaryota > Metazoa > Chordata > Aves > Charadriiformes > Charadriidae > Vanellus > Vanellus vanellus. The sequence continues at coordinate 10,433,250 of NC_138921.1, forward strand.
GACTATCGAATCTGCAACTGTTTGGTAAACTCTTAGTGTTGGGTTTACTGTAGGTATATTTAAAAATCTTTGGTTTGCTATGCATCTATGTGAGTGTTCCAACATTAATGTACGAATAGTGTTTGATGACAATGTTCTGCACATAAAAATCACACCTAGGAGAGACACAGAATGAGCATCAGATAAAATGCGATCAGAAAAATGAACTCTGAACAAATAAGAGGATGGTGCAGAAATATGAAACCCACGTTATTTTCAGATATACCTGCAAAAGTGTTGTTAGTCCCATCAAGTGATGGTAGGGTGATAGGCTGAGACGCATTTCTGTTGCTTTATGTCAGGAATGAGAGCTACCACGTTCCCAGAAGACAATTCCAGGCTGATCTCCAGAACAGTTAGGGTTTGGCCAAGCTCCAAATTAATCTCTTCAAAAAAATTGCTTATTGCATATATGTCAGAAAAAAGTTTAACAAATCTCATTTCCCCTTTTAAGTTGTTCCATGATGAATATGGTAACGGAAGACGCAGGGGAGAAGTCCACAGCCCTTTACAAATCTGAGTCCATTATACATACATTATTTACATTGCAGACTGGGGTGAAATTTTGGTCTGTTGAGTACTGAATTTTTACAGTAGAGTGCAGAGAAATTATTCAAACCAGGTGTTTCTGTAATTGCAGTGCACTAGGGACAACGCTGAGAGCTGAACAGATCCCAAATTTACCCTTTCAGCTGAGTGATGCAGTGGTTTAGTACACAAGGCAATAAAATAAATTGCATTGGAAAACAAGGCAGGCTGGTTGGCTTTAAACTGCTGAGTTTTGATTGCACTTTGTGTCTTTATCTTTTGTTTGCTTTTGTTTAGGCCTTTTTACCAGTATAATGATATGAAGAGATGAACCTGTCCATTAAAACTGAGAGAAAACTACTTGTAATGGCTAAAATTCAGTGCAACTGCAATGTGCTCTCTGCTCTGATCATTGGCCTAATGCGTGGTATTCAGCAAGTAATACATTGATACCCCATACCAGGGTTATTTGCCTTCTTACTCTGCATAGGAAGAAGGAAGGAAGGAAAAATTGAAAAGTCAAGTGTAACTTCATAAATTTTGAAACATCAAGTAACATGCCACTTTAAGTACATTTTAATGCACTACCACACTTGCACATAGGCCGGGCTCCTTAATGCAAGTCTGATTTCCTCTCAAAATATAAAGCGCAAATTTTCTACCATACCAATGTGAAATTGAATGGGGTTATCTGGCTTGTATGTGTACTATTTTTTTTATAGGAAAGATCTGTATATGAGCTGCAGTATTGCTATGCCAATGATGTCTTGGTCTTTTTAATAAGGTATTTATGAATACTTTCGGTGAAAATACTATCTCTTGGTGGATTTTTCATTTGACAGCCACAGCTGGGTCTTTCTGACAGAATATGAAATCTATGACTTTTGCCACTTTTTTTTTGTACAGTGAGCCTGTGTTTATCATTTCCAAGTAATATTTGAAAGGGCAGAAAAATATGAAGAAAGCAATCCATGCAGATAAGTCTTTGGAAGACAAGAAAACATCTTTAAAGCTTTTAAAGTCTGGCCAACTGAATCCCAGATCTTACAAGTTAGCTACTATGATAGGTCACCAAGCTTAAAGGTAAACAAAAAATGAAGTCAAGTCTAACCTAGATGCTGCTTCTAATACAGTTTTGGCTTATCTTTAATATCCTTCTTGCATACCCTTAAGTTAATTAAATTATATAATTTATTTTGAAATTGGATTACCATGAGACTTTTTTCTGCCTATTTCAGAAAGATTTAATAAAGTTGCTGTGACAAAATCTACAGGACTAAAACAAATTAAATCACTGTTAAAGAGTGAAGAGTGTATTTGCTCCTACTCATGAGATCCAGCTCTACAGAGGACTTTATCCCTTTTTTCAGAACCAGAACAAAAGCTATGCAGGCTTTAGTTCTATTTAGATACTTGGCACTTGCATATGATTTGATTTCAATGTGCTGGAGTAAAAAGTATTTTGGGAAAATAAAAGGATGTTTTTTACATGTATGCATGATACTGGTATCGTGACTGAATCTGTCATGAGCTCTCTCGTAATATGCCGAGGTCTTCAGGCAGAAGATGCATTTGTTAAACTGCATATGTGATCAAATCCTGAAAATAATAATACTGCAATAGTGTCCCGTGTGGAACTTAAACATCTAGAAAGGAAGATGTACCAGACTCTATGTTGTCTGTTAAAAACTTGGTTATTAAATTTTTAAGTGGACAACACTAATATAGTATACAGACTGTTCTAGGATAAGTGAATACCAACAGTTATGCCCTGCTTTAAATAGTATTTTTGTCACAGTAATAAATAAATACTGCAGGGAAAATAGACTGCCATTGCTGTGGGGAAAAAAAATGCAATGCTTGTTTCAGCTGTAAATGAATGTTCTCTCATGATTTCGAACACCTTTTCTTACAGTCCATAATGAAGTAAAAACCCATTCTTTTAATTGCAATATACTTACTAATAATTTCCAGATTCCTTTGTACTTCCACTCCAGTAGTTTACCGTTACGCTAGATTTTAGGTAATACATCATGGATCCTGCTACTTGCTTCTAAGCAATTTCTCGTGTTACCTGAGTACTAAGAATGCATTAACATTAATGTATGTAAGACTCACCTCATAAACATTGATGATTTTAAGTAAACATGTCCGATTCCTGTAAAATGAAAGTTTGAGGTTTATATATCATCTCTTAGTTTTTGAGTGTTAGTATGCAGTTATGATAAATGTGGAAAACATACAGTGTGTATAAGGAGTTTTGTCATTGAGGCAATATGATGGATGGTGCTGCACTGAAGCCAGGGTGAGCTTGATCAATGATAGGTTTCAAGTGAAATTTCTGGATTTTAAAAAACACGTTATTCTAAAACACAAACCAAGATTTTCATTTCGTATTTACGAATCTAGCATCTCTGCCGTACTAAATTTGATAAGCTTTTCTTGTTTACAGACTGAGGAAATTCAATTATCTGTGGGAATCCTTATGTTCCATTGATGTCTCATCTGCATTATATTGTTCATTAAGAGGACAGAAGCTTCATGTGTTTATAAGTCAAGTTCTTTCACCTGAACTTAACTCCATCATTTTCAACTGACATCTTCCAATAAAATGAAAACTTAGAAGTAAAGGAGGTGTCAGGAATTTCCTGGGTATGATGTATTCAGACTGCCTTGGAAATGAATCCTGCAAGGCTGTTTCTGCAAGAAGTGGGGATGTAACTTTCAGTGCTTCATTTCATTGACCTTTCAAGCTGTTGAGAGTTTTAAAAGCTTTTCTTCTACCTTGAGTTCTAAATGTTTAAACAAAATGCAAATATTCAGTATGATAAGGGGATTCCAGGCGTGCAGGAGATCACATTATGGCTGAGATACTGAGGTAGTGTTCACTCCTTGTAAGAACTTTAACAGTCTAAAAGTCTTAGTGCAGGCTGCATTCCAGTTTGTTGAAAGATCACACTTTTATTGAGAGGCTGTGGTTAAACTTACTCACACTGACTGTCCGCACAATGGCATTTCAATTCTGTACTTGCTACAAAGATAGGGTACATGCCTATTTTCTTTCTTCTCACCCCTCTCACTCAATTCCTGACAAATGACTTAATAAGTGCCAAGTATAATCCCTTTCGCATGCAGTTTTCCTTTTTCTGTTCAGCATTTAATTGAGACCTGAAGCACCAAAGGGTGCAGGGAAATTAACGTTGTCCTTTGAAGGTCATTGCAAATCCAAGAGCTACCACTTCTGTCCATTAACTGTCTGGGCAATATGTTGTAGCTGCCCAAGTGAGGTACCTGTAAGTGGCTGGTATGAACATTCCCTGCTTTCCCAGTGAGAATTTCCAATCTGCAAACATTATGATTTGCGGTCCCTGTGTTGAACACATCTGCTCTTGCTTGCTGGGGGGAAACTAAAAGATCAGCTGAGTGCTGTATGCCTCAGCAGAGATATCCATTCTCCTCCAGAATCCTCATAAAACATGCTATGAAGAAGACAGTCTTGCACCCAGGCGTTACCCTTGGGCAGCAGAGCCTAGGATGCTTGCTTTGCCTCATAGTTCCTGCTACTAACAGGAAGAGGTCACTGATATCCTTCTTCAGTTCCCCAAATACAGGAGGCAGTTTACATTATCTCAGTGAAAGTTATCATTTAGATCCAGAAGAAATGTTCCGATTCTAGGGAAATAGGACCTATTAGAAAAGAATATTAGCCTTTAATATTAGGGTGAAGCCTGTTTTTAAGAAACATCCACAGAACATGCAGAAAGTGCAAAAGAGAGAAAACTGTTATAGCAGCCACAGCAATCCCTATGACAGAATAGGAATGTATGTTCAAAAGGCCGTCTTCTATAATCTGGAACTGTCAGATACCCAAAATCAATAAAGGAAGGCAAATATAATGAGCCCAAAGCATTCAACAGATAGAATTTATATCACAAATCTTAGAAGGTGAGGGCCTGGCACAGTGCAAATTTTACATTGCCTTTTTCTCACCTGTTCTCCGGAAGAGCAGGGTAGAATAGTAGGCAAAGAATATGGGGGGACTATATAAAGGAGAAAAGATAAGAAGGCAGGGAATGTGATTATTCAAAAAAAAAAAAGAGAATAAAATAAAAGCAGGAGTAAAGGCTGCAAGATAAATATATACTTGAGGTGACAGCTGTATCTCAAAGGAAATGTAACAGTGAAAGCAAATAATACTTTCTACCCTGACAGCATATCTCTCTTCTACTCTAAATCCAATTATAACATTTTTTCCTTTGTCTCACTGATCCTTTTATGATAAAGAAATAGTTCATCTGTCTTAGCTGGTTCCAGGACACTGATTGGAGCAGTGCTTCCAGCAAAATATTTAAAAATGTGCTTAATTTGAAATCCAGCTGACTGTAACGGGGTTACTCATATGCTTAACATTAAGCATGCACTGAAGTGCTTTGCTAAATTAGGCCTAATATTTACATCTTCAGTGTTTCCATATCCTAATAAGAACATAATCTTCTAACTACATAACACATTGAGTTTGCATATTATATGAAATCCTACTGCAGGGATTTGACAGGCTAAATTTCATTGTAAATAAGGAGGATTAATTCAACCCCCATTGGTGTCATTGAAGAGATTCCTACTGATTTCCATGGTTCATGCATATATACGAGAAGAATTAGATAAATGTTCCCTAGGAGAAGAAATGGGAGGTTCTTATAAGCTACAAAACAACAGATGTCTTTGTTCTATATCAATCATTTCGTTTGTAATTATTCTGCAGTAGGACTCTGCCCATGACAATTTAAATGATAGCACCTGCGGAGGCCTTTAAAAAAGTCCTCACTGTGTTAACTTTATGTGGCAGTGTTACCCTTGAACTGAGCCTGTCTTCTGGGAAGCACTAAGATGTGAGCATAACACAAAGCACAACAAGAACATCAGCAGAACTCCAGTCATAAAATACAAAAATGATACTGAGATGTTTATAGTTTTTTTCTTGCTGGTTTGGGCTATTAAAAAGGTAAATCTTTATACCCAGTTCTTTCTGTACAGTACAGTGTTGCATTGGCCAGGGATTACTTTACTTCTGTGTTAACTTTCAACAAAATCTTGTAAGGAATCCCTGGGTTGGTTTTTTTTGATAGAATTATAATAATAAGGTGGGCAAATATGAGCTACAGTTAATAGTGCGTCTTCATTGTAATATTCAGCATCTGAAGTTATTGCAAGGATACCCTTAGTCCAATGTTTATAACACAAGAGCTCCTTATTTGTCTTTATTTTTCTCTTGGGTTCTGTTGCCACACGCACCCGGTGCTTTTGCTGGGGATCTGAGCTTGTGTTATACTTTGAAGAGCAGCTCACACTTCTGAAATCTATTCTTTCCCCATAGAAGTTAAGATGGCATTGGGAACAACCTGAAATTGGAGAACTGTGGGAAGGAAAAAAATTCTTTTTTGTATGTGGAAAAATCCTAAACAAATCAAAAAGCTCTTGTAATTGATCTGAGAATCACTATATTCTCCGAATTGGGCTAGCTTATCTCTAAAGAAGGTTTCACGGTTATTGCTTCCTCTGCTTCACTCTTTCTTCCTTCCTTGGTTTCCTTCTGTTAAGAAATTTGTAACATCTCTTCTCCATCCATTTCTAGTTCTTGAGACCTGAATTTGTATTTTTGTCTGTACAATACCCAGAGTCTGATTAATTCCCAAAATGAGACCCGCTGAGTGTAGGTAACTCAGCTGGCAAGGCTGTAAAAACTGCAGGAAGATGATGAGGGCTTTGGTAATTAGTTATTTATTTGAGGCATTTGGAATTCCTAATGGCCCCATTAAGAATATGAATACCGTTGATCTTTTACTGCACAGTGTCACAGGGAAGTGCCTTTACAAAGACTTTAGACGAAGGATAGGGTAGTAACTATGTCTTATTGTCTTGACTTTTATAAACCTCCGTGATATTAGTCAGAGAGGTTGGTGCAGTTATGCCAGTTTAATTACAGCCAGACTAAATCTATGGTTTATGTGACGTGCTTCCTTCGCAAGGCGGCTGTGTGTGGGTGTATGTGCATTCACGCATGCACACAGTCTGTTGAAACTCTTAGTGAACAGAAAAATGCTCTGAACTACCAGGCGCTGTACTGACAAAATCTCCTTGCTCACCAGGAACACCGCTTCTTTCTGGACTCGGTCCAGAAGCTGACTGCTGTCAGCCCTCGCAGATTTCGATGGGAGCTGCTGGTTTGGTACTGTTGGTGGGAGACAGCACCACTTTTTACTTTTTGTAAAAAAAGTGGTTTATTTGGCATTAAAGTTGTGAGGCTGAGTCACGAATTCTCTGCTTGCTGAGATATACCTTGCATTTCTGGTGATTGCAACATTAATATGCAAACCATGCAAGTTGTGATAAGTAGTTCCAGAGCTATTTACTAGCAGGAATATGTAACGTCAGATGAGGCTTCTAACTGTGAGTATTCTTTTAAAAATACTGCCCATAATTCTGCTGCAACCTTCTTGGTTTGTATATGTAAAACTGACAGAGTCATATCGTTTGTTAGCTACAACTGCCATATTATGTATATTCTTTGTACTCCCCTGAAAAATCACAACTGTTGTATATTCCAAAGAGACTCATTTTGGAAGAAACAATAACATTTAAATTGTACATTCATTTAAAAAGTGCTACATAGTGAACTATATTTTTTCTACTTTAATTGGGAAACTTTTGTAGCAGAAACTTGTAAAGCACCAGGATTCCAAAACAACTATAAAATGCATAACAATGTCTGGAACCATGTTGCTGTAAATGAATCAAATGCTGTAATCAAATCCTTTTACACTCTTATGCAGTATCTAATTTTAAATTAGAAATAGCCAGAGAGCTAATTTAGCTCCTTCCTCATTTTTATCTTCATCAGAGATCAACAATGGGGAATAAACTCTTCTTTGGATCACTTACAATACTTTGGTCACAAGACTGGATGTTCACATACATGCTGTGGACACCGTGGGTTGTCATGTCTGAGGGCTGGCACACAACTTAAGGAAATGAAGATGAAATGAGCTGTGCATTGCAGATTGGCATGCTGCTTCTACTTTTGCGTTTGTATCTGCACAGCCATCCTCATTACCCAACCAAGACATTTTAAGGCTTCAAATTCAGTAATATCTGCAAGATATTTTTACCAAAGTGTACATTGAAATGGAGTGTTAGTAGGTTATTTGCAGCTGCTAGTTTTGCTGCACTTCAGAAAATAAAGCTGCTGTTTAAAGACCTTCATACAGGTATTGAAGCCTTGCTTGAGATGCCCATTTAAAATATTCCTGCTTTTATTTTTTTTTCAGAAAGTAATGTCTTACAGATATGGAGTAACAAGCCAGAAAGAACAGTTATGACTATCTAGTCTGGCCTGTTGCCATATAAGCTATAGATTATTATTTTTTTTTTACTCATAACTCATTGATTCATGGATATCTACAAAATAAGTGACCTGACATCGCTCAAATTCAGCTTAAGATGGCCTCAGTGCATATTAGTTAGAAATGAAGGACTTCTTTGTGAAGATTAAAGTTAACCCATTTACAAAGGGAGGAAGAGAGGCAGTTGGAAAGGAGGAAGCAAAGCAGCCTTGACCGTATTAATTTATAAAGTCAGTAATTCAAAGTATCTGTGTGTATGAAGTAGCCCAATAAGTTTTGAGATCAATTGGTCTGCACACCTTTAGGGCATGGAGCAGGAAATTCTGGGCTTTTTTATTCCTTCTAGATTTGAAGGTCCAAATCCCTGCCAGCAATGAGAAAAGCAACAAGAGAAGATCTGTAAGGAATAGTAGACATACTCCTTTCTCTGTATTGTCTTCCTGCTGGCACAGATGCTGTTCCCTCCTCCAGAGACACTTTGTGCAGATTATTGGATAAGACCTGACTTCAACGCCAGCAGGAATGATACAGTCTGAATGAGTACGGATAACAGCCCTGAATGACCGGGCACATTAACATCCCATCATAAAACTATAGGAACCAGTGCTGTGTTAAACAAGACCAGTAAGTTGCTTCGCTGGGTAAATCTGTATGTGAGAGGATAGACACTGTTGGAAAGTGTGGCAAGAATAGAAGGAAAGAAACTGTTTTCCTCCAACAACCATTTGATTTTGAGATTTACATTGCATTTTATCCACAGCTAAATAAGGTTAGCTTCTGTGGTAGCCACTAATTGCTGCATTAACAAGAAGAGAAAAGCAGTCATTAGGAATAAAATTATCCATGTGGATCTATCAGGATTTGTAACCCTAGCCCCTTTTCAGTCTGTTGGATAAAGAGTGTATAACCAATGCAGTACGATATGTCTAATCCAATTAGATTTTGGACAAAAATTATTATTCTCTGTTTGTTTTCACTTAATTGATGTGTTAAAATATCTGGGCTTATAAACAGCAGAAGGCACTGTGATAACATCATGAGGTGTGGTCAGAAACCCACACGGTGCTGGTATAAAAAGGTGGGCTGTAAGGTTGGCTATCAGGTAACCCTTGATCCTGGGAATCTTTTCTTTTCTACTTGCATGGGTTTTGGTAGCAGAAGTCATAAAACAGACATTTGAGATCAGAAACCACAGTGCTTCATATATTTTGGAAGACAAATAAAACCCCAAATCCCAAACAAAACTTAACAGGCATAGAAGAGGATATAAGGATAATTTACATGGGCAGAGTGGAATAAAAGATTTTCTGGTGTTTGCTACTGTCCTAACTTGGTTTTTGCTGGAGTAAATATGAACTTTTTCCTCAATTTTATTTGAATTAGAGCATTTTGGAAAAGCCTACTTAATTTCACTGGGATTTCTGTGTTTGTCTAAGGAGAGTGGTGTTAAGCATTCCACCATGAAAAGACTTAAATTTCTAGAGCATCCATTTAGTTTGGAAGCATGGTATCTTTTGAAAGCCCATGCACCAGTACCACATAGATGGCTTTCCCATCTTTAAATGAACTTTTAATTAATAGAGAAAGTTCTGTTCGGGTGATTCTGGGGCCTTCCATCTGCATGCTTACCCAAGTGTTCCTACTGTTTTTCTTATTAACGCTTACTGGAAGCTTTGCTCGCCTAAAGCAAATGTGATATGTCCATTGTATACTCCTGCAGAGGAATAATGAGGAAAAAAAATATTTAAAATGGAATAACAGAATTAAGAAATAAATGCAATAGAGCTCAGTGGGAAACAAGGACATACAAGGATCCTTTCATAATGTAGAGACAACTTTTACAAGAAACAAGGTTAACTAGGTTAAAAATCAATTTCACTAATATAATATAAGAAATGCAATCTAAGCTTAATTTTAACCAAAGATTTCTTAAGCACTTGGCAAGCAAATATGGATTTTTATAGGCATTCTGTTTCAATTTTATGTGCAAATGACATTTGGCAGTAGTAATTGAAATACAGCATGACTTTCTCAGTCATTTCTACTAGTTATTTTGGTTGCTTGTCACCAACTTTTGGTTATCTCTTTGTCTTTGCTTGTGAACTTTCTTATAGACATGTTAACTCTTCAGTTGCCTCCATGCTCCTCTCATTTTTTGACTTATAGAACATAGATCTCATTGGACATGGATTTATTAATAAATGTGAAAACTCCAGTTGGCTGTTATCAGATATCCATTGAGCTTTTTTAAAAGTCTGAATTACCTATGCTCTTGAACGAGGATTGCAAACGATTGCCTCGTTTGTAACAAGGCTCTAAATGTCTGTCTGCCCAAACCTTGGGCCCCATCCCAACCAAAATAAATTTTAAAAATGCAATTACTCAATCTGTATAACACTATTCTTTTAAAAACTTTTAAATTTGCTTCCACAGCCTAATTTGAGTAAAATAACTTTAATATTTACTTTTTTTTTTCTTTCATTGGAGCCAGTTAAGAACTATGATTGAGTATCATGAAATGATAAATATTTCCAGGTGAGGATTAGCAAGAGTAGCCCAGCCTGCCATCTCAGAGAGCATGGAAATCCAGGGGTTTTTCTGTCATCAGTGACTTAGAAAAACAGAGGAAATTGAAGCCAGAATTTTGGTCTGGCAGACAGAATCGAGATAGGTCTTGTGTATCAATAGAAAGATAAGATAAATATTAAAGAAATATTATTCAGCCTAAAACAAGATCCAGCTGCAGCTGTTGGAAGTGGTGATTTTATTCAGAGGCTTGTGGAAGAGTTGTGTAGTGAACAGTATGCAGCAGAAGATGTATGATTCATTTCACAATGAACCCCAAGTGCCAGGTATTTTATTACCTTACACAGAGAGTTACTTCCAGAGGTAGTAAATTTTTCATTTAAGCTTCCTTTGTTGGCTGTTTTCCCTTTGATTTCTTTCTTTAATTAAATCATACAAATTTTCTGGCTGTTTTTCCTTTGTTCTATTTAACCACTTACAATCTTTTAACGGTGATGGGCAGAGAAAAAATAAATGCCTGACAAATATACCTTGGCAGCAAAGCCAACTACAGTAAATCCTGTGACCGAAATACCAAGTTGTACTCTGAAGGATATTTATTGCATTTAGGCACCCTACAAGACAGCTCTGAAAACTCTAATCTCCCCCAGAATCCCAGATTAGATACAGTAATATGACAAGAGTGAGATATGGTGTTCAGGAATGGATTTTCTTCTATATATTGAATCTCTGGTTAGTAACCTTTCTGGCAGCTTATACAATTTGAATGTGCCAGCAGTATTTCTGTAATTATAGTCTCTGGGTGTAAGTTCTATCTCGTGTTCTATCTAGTGTAGTTATCTATTAATAAGATAGTTTGTGTTCATTATTATTATTGTTTCTCTTTCAGTAATGCAATGTTTGTTTAATGCTTCTTCTGTTCTTACTCAAACCAAGTTTCTGTTGACTTTAGCAGGTACAAGGAAAAAGATGATTAGTGGTTAATCTTAGAGCAATAAAGAAAAGACACTGATAATTAATTTTTAAAATTATAGTTAACTAATTATGTATTATGTATTTGGTATTGATTGTAGGAGATAACTGACTTAAATAACAAGGGCTTATCTGATTATATATCAACAGTCCGTGATGTATATTCTCTGTGAAATGAAGTGTCTATCAGCACTCAGATGATAAAACTCTGAATTTTGCATTAGTAGCTTTGACATTTTTTTGACAGAGAACAATTAACTTAAAGTCAAATTTTTAATCGATAGGTGAACCCTAATGTTCTCATGAATTGTTTGCAAGCATTTTGAATAAATTGTTTGCATTTTAGTTATGCTCTGGAATAAATGATTTCTTGAATGACTGATTTACTAGATAGGGTATTTTAAGTTTTGTATTCATAGACATTTTTGATTGGCGTTGCAGTAAGCTAGGGAGAGGGAATCATCATTAGATCTTAAGTGAAAACCAAAGCATGCTTTTCATAACTGGTTCAAAAAGCTTTGTTTTTACATTCCCAAATTACATTTTCTCTGATAATCTGGGAACTTGGAATATCTAACACTGAACACTGAGCTGAGCAGAAATTACTTGGTCATCTCTTAGTGAGCCTAGGACCATGATGCTTATTAAGGGCCTTTGCTGTATCACATTAACTATGTTCTAGTTTATTGAGGAAAGTTGCAACACATTCTGGGCTAAGTGAGTTTGTGAGATTTCTCAAGACAAGTAGCAATGCCCTAAAGAACTTCTGTCTACAACTGTAAGTAAGATGGAGGTTAGAAAACTCATTGTTAACCATGGCTCTTGTAAATGACTGCTGAAAACAGTGTAATATAAATACTAAATCCCCGGATCCCTAACTTAATAATACAGTGAGAATCATAACTGCAATGCTAAAACATACACTTCTTGAATGGGTACGTGTTCTGATGTAAATGCTCGACCCAAAAATTCATCATCGATACACAGTTTGAAAACAGCTGAATCATGGCCAGTGTAAGATTCACACTTTCAGAAGATCTCCAGATCTTTCTGAAGACAGGCCTGAGTCCCAAGCTATTTCAGCACTATTTTATTTGACTTCATATCATTAAGAATTTTTCAGTAGCATGAACATAAACATTTGATTATGAGCTCTTCAGAAGAGCTACCTTGGAAACAAAGGTTTGCAGGGAATGACTTCAGAATATCATGTCTCATTCCTGGAAGAAGGGAGATGATTGAACCACATTAGTGCCTTTTTCAACCATTTCCTTGTAACCTGTTCCATTAACCTGTTTTTAAAATTATCCATTGACTCTAAACTGGTTTATATGATTTAAATTTGTTACAGCAAACAAAATTATTTCTATTTGGTAATTTAGCTCATAATTATAATTAAGAACATCCCCTTCATTTAATAGCAGAGTCACAGTGGCATTACCTCCGTTATAATAATAGTAATAATATGCTGTTGAACAATGTGTACTGGTTAAAAAAGAAAAGCTGGTGGAAAGTATGACTTCAGTGATGTAGCCTTGTGAAAACCAGTGATTCTACAAATGTGGCACACCACCTGCATTTTCGTGATTGTTTGAATAAGTTACATATTAACTTTCAGATGGATAATGGCATAGTATTGCTCAAGTATTCAGGTTAACAAAGAGTAATCTCAGTCTTTGAACTCCAGAGACAGAGCAGGGGAAAGCGGACTGGGGTAAAAGCAGGGATGGTTAGACAACTTCTCCTCGTCACATGATGTGCAGTTCATACTAACCTAGCCAGTGCTAACAGTTGGTCCGTAGCTGCCTCAGGACCCCCTTGTCTGTTCTCAGGATTGGGTTTTCTATTAGCTGTGATTTAATCTATCACAGCTACTGTTGGTTTGCTGCAAGAATGTGTTTTGGCAGTTTTGCTCTTTAGAAGACCATAAGCAACGCAATGATTTGTAAGAACAATTTACTTGACAGTTTTGATACAGTGCTTTGTAATTAGATGTTGGTTCAATTTTCAATTCAATTCAAGCAATACTCTGTCCTCCCCAAATCCTGTAGAAATGCATGAGCTAAAGACATTGTTAAATAAGATAGCTCAGTTTTACTGACAATAAGATGAAATTTATGAGTTCAAGTTGGATCTGTATTGCTATTGCTGATAACTATTTAGTATTTGACATCTTGTGACAGTGTGACCTACTCCATGAAAAATTACAGAGATGAGAAGGGGACTGAATGATTGGCTCTTATGAAATACTGATTTCCTCCTAGGTGATTGGATTGGGGGGATTAAATAAATTACATCTAGCTCAATCTCTCAATGAGAGAATATTTGGATTGTCTTCCACTCCTTCCACAATATGAGGTGTATGATCTGTATTTTGTCGCTTTGGATGTTCCAGATATATCTGTTGGTATGTGTGAGATGCTCAGATACAATGACAACAGAGACACATTTAAATAAGGTGATAAAATGAATTTCTGCTTTAGCTCTGCATTTAAAAGGATGCAATTTATCCAAGCCACTTTGAGCTGAAGAGTTGTTGTGAGATGCTGTTGCTCATCCATCTTCTTATAAGAAAAAGTGAACCCTTCCATATACTGACCAATAAAGCTATTGCCAATGAAACATCTTTGATCATATAAATATGGCTCCATTGTAATTTCAATAGTTGTCTTCCTACTAAGTGGTCCCTGATATCCCCAAATCCCTCAATAATTGCTTGGGGAGAAGAGCAGAACTTGCCTGTTGTTATTACATTAAACCTCAAAGAGTTTCCGACTCTTTCCGACTGACTCCGATTTTGACACTTCATTATTAAACTTGCAGAAGATCTAAGCCATCTTCTCTGGTACCTTGGAATGGAGCTGTATTTATTTGCTTCACATATGTACCATGTTATTCCTCTACTTTACATGTGCTGAGTAAAATACATATTAAGAATAGTTCTCCAAAAGTAGTGAAAGAATGCCTTTTTTAGGTGCTTAATTGCTAGCCTTGGAATCCAAATAGTTCAGTTTTCAGTTTTACCAGTCTCAAGCACTGACCTTGGGCAAATAATTTATTCTCATAGTGACTGTTTTCCAGCTGTAAAATGAGTATCTGCTGCCCATCCCCTGCCTTCTATCTGGTATTGTCTAAGTCTTATTTCTTTGCTATATACAGCATCAATTTTACAGTCTGATTCCTGAGGAGGTTTCCAAGCACCACTCCAATGCAAGCAATGACCCTTCCTTTCTAGTGCCTGTTTTGTTTAAAATTATTTGAAGGGCTGGCAGACAGCACTTAGTGCAAGTCAGAAAGGATCAGGGAGGGAGGCAGAGGTGGGTACAGGTGCCAGAAGATTTTAGCAGGCATCATTTTTATGGCAACCCATTTCCCCTTTCCCCTCTCTTTACTGGGACTTGTTACAGATGTAGTTACAACCAAACCATGACCTTTTACAACCCTGCTCACAAGGGTGTGTATGAAGTCAAGATAGTGAGTTGAAATAGTTAACTTTCGTAGTTGAGATAGAGGGACTAATTATCGTAGGAGATAGAAAAATGTCCTGCTGAAATATGAAACTCTTATTTTTTTGTCATGGAGAAGCAGCCTTGCTATCAACTCTTTTTGAGAGAGTAAATGAAACTAAATAAAGTTGATGTCTTGGGCCTGTACTAAATTCATAAATGAAGCAGAAAAAACTATTTTATGTTATTCAAAGTATATGTGACATCTTTGCTGTCACTGCTGGTTGTGAAGCTGTTGAGGAAAAACAATGCTCCTTGACAACATTGTATTGTAGAGTTAAATGGTTTGTGTGAGCTCAGATAAGTTTACCTCATAGAATTCTATAGAGGAATTTATCTAGGAAAGCAAAACCTGAAAGTATTACATGTCTAAATTCCAGAAAAGCAAACCTCCCCTGCCAGGTAAAAAAAAGGTGGTGTTATGTTAAAGAGTTAAAAAATGCCTTAAGTGAGCAAGGGAGCACTGAGGTTTCCTTGCAACTTGCTAATGCGTGGATGGTTTTGAATTGCTTTTATAGATACCCTATCACTATGCGTCTGTGACTTCATAGCTTTTGAATAACATTGTTGTAAATACTTGCTTCACGATCAGTTACCAATTAGCCATAAAATGCTCTGGTAACTTTATACACAGACATCTAAATAAATGTAAAAGTCAGTGAGAAAATAGCAGTGAGAGACAGTTTAGGTCTATGTATATACCAAGGTTTCTAGTAAGAGGTTGAGCTGGAGGCAGACCTTTAGTTTAGGTCTTACATTATTTATAGTATTTTGTAACTTCCACTTTCATTCTGTTACCTTCTACTTTTTGGGTCATTTAGTCTGCAGCCCTGTAATGCAAAGGGTTTTGATTTCAGCTTTTCATTGAGAACACTGGAAAAAATGTGATTTTTTTTTCTGATAAAAATGTCAAAGCAGAACTTTTAAGAAGCTTCTGAGGTTTTTACTATATGCCTTAATTGCCTTATCTGTAACACAAGGGTGAAAATTATACTTGGTGAGATGCTTTGAGAACTTTGGGTGAAAAGGTATTTAAATTCTGATCACTAGTAGTGTTTGGGAAATTATGCTCTCATTCAGTCCTTTCACAATGAATTTCCTTTCATTATTGGTTTAAATCTTCTTATTATACAACAATCCTAATTGCTCTTAAATTAATCCTCTCTGGCTATGAGAGGGAGCAAAAGCCTGAGGACTATACATTTTAGATTTCTATCTTTATTTGCATCTGAAATTGCAATGAAGTAAAGGATTCAGAGATGCTTGTCATGTTTGATAAAACTATAAGAGAATTTATTTCCCCTTCCAAGACACTCCACTGCTTTTATTATGTATATTAAGACGAATGCCCTCAAAACAAACAGTTTTCAAGATTAATCTCTGAGATTAAATAATTCCCAATGGCATCCCTTCACTAATGAGAATAAAAGGTGGTGCTCAGGAGACAACACAATGGAGACCAGATAGCCTCCATAATAGTTTTATGCAAATAAATGTGCTTTGTGTTACAATGAATGAGAAATGAACACACCCAGCTACTGCTTCTCAGATAAGAGCAAGCAACATTTTAGATGTGGTTTACTAGAAGTGCAAACCCTTGTGTATTCGTGCCCTTGTTTTCTTCTGCATCAGTCAAAAAAAAGTTGAGAAGGGATGAAATAGGTAGCAATTTGTATACATTTGATTGTGTGAAATCCTTAGGGTCACCTCTGGGAATAACCAGGTGGAATATATTCAAAATAAAAATAAGTAATGTAAAGGGCCTTCTGGCCTTAGAGCAGTGTGAAGTCATCCTTGGTGGAGAAAACTTCCTGCAAAAGGATTCTCTGCTGTTCAGCAGATTGCATGCAGCTTTTTCAGAGTAGCTTTAAAATCTTGAAAGAACAACATGATTAACACAACACAAGAAAACTTATTTGTTAAAACTACATCTTTAAATTATGATCGAACCTGTACAATAACAATCAAAGAAAGGTTGTGTGGTGAAAATTGAGGCAATTTCTTTATGATTCTATTTAATGATGGAATTGTTGCTCTGTGCAGTTTCTAAAAGGAGAACATCATTATACTACTGAGCAAGCACTGGCTGATTTTAAGGCAAGTTACTGGAAACAAAATCTATTCTAAATTAGTAGTTTGAAATATCTTTATATACTGTTTAAGGTAAAGAATACATTGAGTCCGTTTATTACTAAAACACTATGGTGCTTCATATGCAGACTTGTTGAGCTTAATTTAGTAGTCCCAAACTTACCTTTTCTAGTATGGGTAATATGTTCCTCATCCACACTCTGTTACTGTACTTTCCAGTACACTGTTTTGCTTCCATGATGGGTCTGAAAGGAATTTGGAAAAATTCTAAAATGAAAAATGTATATTCAGAAAACACAAAGGATATTCCTGCATCTCAAGCATTTCAGTTATTTTTCAATGAAGATTTATGTGAACTGTAAAGATTTTTACATCTAAGAAAGTACTTGTAGGATAAACCACTTCTAATGAGTGAACAAATCCTCAAGTCTCATATTTGATCCAATAACATAGTGTGGCTATTTTGTAATTCGTCTTTCTGTACTACATAGGATTTGTTGCAAAAATACTGATGTTTTAGTTTAATTGTTTGTATAATTGCCATCAATTATATAGATCATCTACTAATTACAATTAACTATTATTTTTTAAAATTGGGTTCTAGTTTTCAGATAGCATTAGGTATTTTCTTTATTATCTCCTTTACTTTTAATATCTTCCGCTGCTGCTGAGCTCTCCCCAGTCTAAAATCCCAGCAGCACTTTTGATTTTTCTCCCTGCTGGTTCCTATTCTACTGAATTTTCTTTGAATAAATCCTGGTTAGATTAGTGGGAGAAATTTGTACTGGTTAGGTCATAGCAGAGTAGAAGCCCTCAGGACAACAGGAGTAAAGGAAGCTTTGCTGTTATGTTCAAATATTGCAAAAGAGATAGTGTATAAAGTTCTGCCTTTATGTCCATTTCTGAAAGTTCTGGGAAGGTAAGAAGTACTTGTGTAAGGATGTCTCCTGCTGGTAGCAGTACCTGAAAATTTTCTGTCAAAGAAAATAAAACCTGGTTGTTGTTTGAAGGCATAGCCTTGTCTCTTCTTTCCGGGTTCTGTAACATTAAATCTCTACAAAGTGCAGTTTCTAGAGAAGTTTCATTTTGTTATTATTAAAACATAGGGTTTGATTTTTTTTTTGGTGAAGATTTTTCATTGGCTGAGATTAGGAGAGGAAATTAGAATAATACTGAAAACAGCATGTTTTCCCCTTGAATTCTGTTACCCTAATCAGGACTGAGCAAAAAAAGAGGAAAGCCAGAAAGAAGCAGCAAAGTTATGAAAGACTTAAAAATATTGCTCTTGTAAATTTATCAGAGATACAGAGTTCTACAAATGAATATGTTATAATGGAATAGAAGTAGTGAGTGAGATTTTGCATCTCTTGTCATGATTAGAAAATATAATTAGGCAATGTACTCTACATTCAGTGAAAGGTGGGAATGCAAATGAAGTTTTTTGATTAAACAATGTAGTATTTGATTCAAAACTTGATTCAGGTAAACACTTAAGTGTAGGCTTCAGTCCTACTGATTTTGAATGTTAGCTTCTGCACATAAATGTACATTTAAGTATTTTTATGCATATGCACTTTACTAAATCGAGGGAAAAAGGACCGAGGCAACGATCAGATTGGATTTGGAACAGTATTGCCTGTTCATATTGTCAAGTAAAAACATCTATTTTGGATTGTCAAATAGAAGAGTAAAAAAAAAGCACTTGTTTCTTCAGGGTGAAACTAACTCTACCATCAAAGGGATGTATTTCAGCCCAATTATCAGTTTTGGGATGGTTGTGCTCTTCTGAGGTGTTTGAAACAAGATGATTTGAAACAGGATGTTGACTTAGGTGGCCCATTGACCATATTCTGCACGGTCCTTTCTGTGCTGGTGCAGTGGGAGGGAAGGGAAAGAAAATGGCAGGAATGAGCGGCAAGTTGGCAAAATAGTATGGGAGTTTGTGGTGGGTAAACCTGCCCCAGTGTGGGCTCTCCATGGGTATCAGTTCCTTCAGAAGATATCCACCTGCTCTGGCGCGGGGTCCTCCACAGGTTGCGGGGTGGATACCTGCTGCCCCGGGGTCTCTCCGTCATGGCCGCCGGGGACTCTCAGCGCCGCCTCCCGCTCCCGCTGCTCTCACCCGGCTGCTCACAGGGCTGTTTCTCACACTTTTTCCCTCACTCTGTGCCGGTTTTTCCCTTCCTTGGCTGCGTTTTCCCCGAGGCCCCACCAGCCGGGCTGTGGGCTGTGCCCTGCGCTGGAACCGTCTGGAACCATCTGGAACCGGCTGTGTGTGGGCGGGGCCGCCCCGGCCTCTCCTCACAGCCCCGCCGCCAGCGCCCGGACGGGCAGCCAGCGCAGAGGTGAAGAAGCAAGAGGTCGTTTCGGAAACCTTTTTAGCAGGTACTGAGGCAAATTCTGAAAAGGCTGTTAAAAAATAATTGTGTGGGTCTTTTCAAGATAAGAAGGGAATGATAAATTCCATATTCACTTGAGGTGCAGCTTGCCTGGGGCTACCCTGCTGGTGGTAAGCCCTTACCTCACGTTTGTTGTGGATGAGAGCATTAAGACCTTTTTGCCACATATTGATGCTGTTTGTTAGTAAACCCCAGGGCTGATACAACTGCTTCAGCTAACAGGGACCTACTTACAAGGTGATTTTAGCATTAGTAATGTGAATATGTTCTTGGATCAGGTCTTAGCTCCTACATCATATCTGAGGCTATAAAGATAAAAATACTGCTTATGTGTTGCTTTATGTGAGATAAATGTGTTCCAGAAAACAAAGCTTGGAGAAGGATTAATTAAGATAATAAGGGGTGTTTACATCAAATAAAGCTGAAAACCAATTCTGTTTGCATTCAGCTTTGTTAATGGAAATATACATTATTTTATTAGTCAAACAGCACAATTAATTATAGAGAAGATCTTCTCTCTGGGGCTGCTTTATGACTTTGTTACACTGCTTACAATTAATCCTAATGGAAAGATCAGGCGAAAAATTCATGGTGTCTTGTAAATTGTTATAACCTGATTATTGCTTCCAAGTGCCCAATACAATGACACTTGTTTCAGAAAACAAGCTTTCTAAATTTCATTCAGTGGAGCGCAGTCCAAGCCCATTGCTTTCCTGTGGCATTGACCGACAGACCTGCTGTGCCGAGGCCTTCCAGACTTCCTGCTGCCAGGTGCTTTTTCTCCTGTGCCGTTTGCTCCCAAGAAATCTGGAGCATTGCACCTTGCAAGGTTAGACCACTGAAGTTTCAGCTGCAGGGTTGTATCTGATGAATCTGCCTTAGGTGTCTACTAATGTGGTTAGAAACTGTGTGTGGTTGCTGCTTAAACCATCGTGACTTTGCCACCAGGTTATTTGATTGATGTAGAAATCTGATGTGTTAGAGATCTGTCTTTAAAGCTGAATTCGAGACCACTGAAATACTGATGAAGAGAAGTTGCTCGCCCTCGCTTCAACTGATCTTGAAATACGGAGAGCTAATGGCAGAGAAAGTGTGGGGAAGAAATGGAAGGCTGATACCATATTCCTTTGATCCTGTTGTTTCATAGACCTTGATGTGTCCTTCCAGTTTATTGAAATCATGGTTACTTTTGCAGTTATGAAGGCTGCCATTTCTGGAATATCATAATTCAGCTGTGACACTGATGTTCTGCTAGCAAAAGTCCTGCAATATATTGTAAAGTGCTTATGATAATGTCTGTTTCCTCTTCCCCAAATGAGGTGGGAGGACTTCTATGAATCTTCCAATATTTTGATCTAATTTCAATAGTGAATATATTATTTATTCCTTTAATGGGAAATGTAATGAATTGGGATGGCTATTTTACTAGGACATCTGCCAGGGAGTGGCTCTAGCTTAATGTGAGTGAACAGTAATGGCCGTTGCTTACTGGGGACAATGTTAGCAAATGTTCTACTTAGTAGAGATATCCTTAAATAGCACCAAGAGATTTAGTGGTGATCAGTCAGACTCCAAGAGTTAAATTAGTCAGTCAGAGAAGTGAGATTGTAAACTCAGATCTAGTATTACGCTAAAACATTAAATGGAGCAAATATTCTCATGCATTATTCACTGTGATGTTTTATTGTCTGAAATCCTGGTTTCTCTGGCCATTTTTTCAATATTCATTTTAATTTCTTGTTCCCAAAAGCTTCAATTAAGTGAGTACTAAAATGGTTGGAAGGATCAAGGCCAGGGCACATTATCTACTTCCGTTATTTTAATAATTTTAATAGTATGTTTTCAACTATTTCCTATGTGACTGTCAATTTTGCTGTAATGCGTGGGGAGATTCAACCCAATAAGTAAAATGGATTGTCACTGGCTAATCAAGGAACATGACGTTCTTTTTCTTTATGTCTATACTGAACTCATAACTGTACTTTATGCAATACCTTCAGCTAGTATGGTAGTCATGCAGGTCAGGGCTGACTAGTGGAGTGTACCCCAAGTGTATTTTGGCTTGTGTCACCACTTTTCCCTGTCACAGAAACGAGGAGGTGTATCTGTGCCTGGGCAGTGGGAGGAAGGGAGAGGGACTTGTGGTTTTTGGGGAGGCAGTCGGTGCGGGAAAATGTTTGCTAATCCCAAACTAAGGCTAAACCCTAAGAGGTTTTGGGTATCTAATGTGCTACACAGACTGAATAAAAAGTTTTGAATTGGAGTTACAGCTTGTGAGCATAAAGGTATATGAAGCTGAAGTATTTTAAGATCTATCACATTGTCTGTGAAACTGCGGTGGTCCCTTTTGAATGTGAAAGTAACAGGAAACTTTAAAAGCGTGGATCAAAGATATATTGAAAATATTCTGATAGATTTATGTAGTCTTGACTGATACTGAAATTGTAATGCTTACAAAGGATGTAAAAGTTGGTTAAATGGAATTACCATTTCATTTATCCCTAGTGATGCTATTTTACATGACTGTGAGTAATTTCCTGTATTGTGACAGTTAATGGTTATAGCATGAGTAAAGGTAAAGTCTGTCATATTTTCTTTTCACAATATCTGTCTTTTTGGTTGCTATTTGGATTGAGCTTTGGGAACTATTATTTAGGGTTAGCTTTATCAGTGGCTTAGAAGTTTTAAAAATCATAAGCAGTGACAAAATTTGAGCGCTAAGGGTGAGTCCTGCTTTGATTGGGCAGTGACGCTCCTCATTTGTCTTGTATCTGTGGCATCTTGGGCACTTCAGCCTTTGACCTGACATATTGGCATGATTTATATCTGTCTTCAGCTCTGGTGTTTACTACAGTGAGGATATAAGGCAAATCAGTCATCCTTAAGATTTTGTTACCTGATATGGTTTTCTTCTATTCTGGCAGGGAACAGGCTGAGCAATTCTGCGCTGTCGTAAGGATTGAAAAGAGATTTAGTTCATTCCTTCCAGAGACAAGGGGGAAGAGAAGTGTCTCTTAAAATGGTGGTAGCTTTGCCTCTTATTCATGCTCTGTTATTACTGTTCTTATGCTCTTAAATAGGATGATACCACACAAAAAAGCCAAAGGTTAGAAGAATCATTAACCTTCATTTGTAATGAGGGTGCACTAGCTAGTGTTACATACTGTGAGAGCTAACATTTGTAATAAGAGTGTACCTATTAAGAAAAGAATGAAAGTCATAAATGAGTGTATCTTTTCTAAGAATGACTTATCTACAAATACATTATAGAATAGTATTTCTGCAGTAGCTTCCCAGCTATTTGGCAGTGGATATGTGCAAATACTCTGCATAGGCTGATGCAGTAACAGCTGGTAGTGTGATTCTGAGAAATACCATCAAAAAACCGAGAAGAATAATGAGAAAACTTTTAAGAAAAAAGATGGCAGTGATCCAGTAGTACCATCCCTCCAGGATAACATTGACCATTAATGTGTATGGTACTTTTCTGGAAATACTGCATTTGAGATGAAGTCTTATGCTGAATCCTGAACACTTCAGTGTGTCAATTCAAAGGCCCAGATAACTTTTCTTATTCCAAACATCACTTGCTCCCTGGCATTGTGACTAGATTTCGACTTCAGCAAATCACAACCTCAGTGCCTAGCTTTTCCTCCTCAGTCTTTTTTTACTACTTACTTTAGCAAAATATTAATGCAATACTATTTTACATTTGTAATTCACATTTTTTTATCAGCCAGAAAAGATTATCTTTCTAGCATTTTTTAATCAGTTTTCCATATGTTTCTTTGGCAAGGGGCAGCCAAGTAAAATTGCTACTGCATTATGTGCAGGAAGGTGCCCTGTGGTCTTCCACTAAATTAAATCACTACACGATTAATGCTCACAGTCAACAAAAATCCAGTTCGTCTAGCTGTGAATGTGCAGCATGGAGTTAAAGGGCACCTTGTCCCTGTGGCTCTCATTGCTCCTCTTGAGGAGAAAAAAATTCATGCTTCTCTTAAGTTATCAATAGAGCCATAGACTTACATATGGAAATAGAGAGAGTATTTTAATGAGTTGTCATTTTTATAAGGTTAAATATTTGTAAGAATTAGAAATAATTCAGAAACTTCAATCAATGCTTTAAATAAACACTAGAAAATTTCCCTAGAGGTCTTTTATGATCAGGGTAAATGGGAAGGATTTATAGCATCTTAGAAAGTACTGAACAGGAAACAATTTGGTAGAAGTGCCTGAAGGACTACGTGCAGTGAGTGTCACAGGCTAATGGGCATCTTCTTCAACATTTAAAAGAACTACATAGAAAGCACAAGATAGTGCAGAGCTAGTTGTGTGGCAGGTTGGAGTAATTTCTGCTGGTTTCTTTCAGAGCATCTGTGGGTGAGATGGCATGATGACTGAACTCTAGGAGAGACAACAGATCTTATTAGTTTATCGGGAAAACAAATAGTGATCTGCTTAAAAAATGCCTTGAGCTTGTAGTTTGAAACTGTATCCAAAATTCTTCCTTTGCCTGTAAAACAGGCAGACATCTGTTAGAATTTACATGATTATTGTAGAAATTTTCCAAAACTTTTTTCAAAAACAACCCCCCTTGATTATGCATGTTAAGGGTCTATTGTCCTTTGTTAACACCACCCATGTGTCATGAGTAGTAATTCAGTAAAACACAAATAGGTGGGTGAAATTAGGGGTGTTGTACATTGTATTAAAAAACATGATTCTTTTTGCCAAGACTGATTATCAAATTCCCTGCAAATTTACCTAGAAAAGTACCTTTTGGTCTCGCTCACTTGGTGATCTTCCTTGTACTGACATGGCAGGTCCTGCCTCAGGTCTGTTTTTTAAGAGATTTTAAAATAAGCAAGCACACAACAAAATCCTCAGTGGAAAGTAACTAAAATGCTGTGTAAACCAAAATAAAGTTGGGCAGCTAAGCTCTTGAGAGACACATTACAGCCTTCCATCAGTACGGAATTTGCTGCTTTGCAGCGAGGAAGTTCCTGCTGAGGAACAGGCTAATTTACTTTGCCACAGGTAGTAGGTAAAAAGTCTTGAGTGATGTAAATCAGATTAGTTTTGCAAATCTGTTCTTCTTGATTATTTAAAGCCTAACACGCATTTCTGTTGAGAATTAATTTGCACATGGAAATATAGTCAAATCAGAAAGATAATACACTGGAATATACAGAGTACAATGAGGATTTTCACACGTCAGTCCTTTGGTTTTACTTGAAAACATCAGCTTTAAATACCGGGGATTAGTTTCCTTCCTTTGTTAATTACTTATCATTTCCATAAGGCAAGATCAAATATGCTTATTATCTGGTGGACTTTGGTGAACCTCTTTACATGTACGTGCTTAAACATGTACAGGACCCAGTGAAGAATCAGGGCTTGAGGTGCACAGATAGGGAGGAAAAACGCTAAGTGTCTGTTTTCAATGCTGCCTGATAGATAATGAGACAGGCTATAGTACTCATGTTAATGTATAAATAGGTGCTCAAGCCAAAGTGGTACATGTTTGAAAATAACCAACCAAACAAAAAAATAACCAACCAAACAAAAAGCAACACCCCCCCCAAAACAAAAAAAAACCCCAAATATAAATCAACAAGTATGAACCATGAAATTTGTTGAGCTACATTGCAATGGGACACAATACAATTAAAAAAAAAGTTTTAGCAATTGGAGTCATTAGATTGTGGGGTGAAAATTAATGTGTTTAGGTTCATAAATTAATAGAAAAGGATGTTTCTTATCCTAAAATAAATAAACAAAAATTGCAAGCTCCAAAGATGCTTATAAATCCAGAGCACTGAGTGGAACTGTAAATAAAGGGTAGTGTTGTGTTTTTCCACCCCAAAGTCAGCAGATTATATGTCTGCTCTGAGAATCCCACATTAATCTTCTTCATTTGATCTGACAGTCTTCCCTCATATCCAAGTCATATTTAATATAGATGTTTTACTGAAGCTCTAAACTTAATTGACAAGATCGTTAATTTATGAAGCAAGTTGTTCAAGAGTGTAACGTTGAAGAGGAATACAATGGTCTGTCTGGCTTTTCCCTGACATATTTGGCTGGTTAATCTGAAGCTGGAGCAATTTTTTGAAAAATAATGTTAATTAAATGCTCCTAAAGGCAGGAATGTAAGGAACAAATGTGATGGAAGGAATAAAGAGGTTTGCTCTGGTTTTAAATTGTATGATCTCTCCCTTTTCCACTCTCCAGCTCATCAGCTCCTCTGAAAAGTTAGATCCTAAATTGGAGTTGGAAATTATTTTCCAGAAAATGACAATACCGTTTCTGTGCTTGTACAGATCACAGAAACTTATCATTCTTGCTTTATGGTGGTCAGAGTGCTCCAAAGGTGACTTTTCAATTGAAGTGTGTTATTTCCTAGAGATTTATCATGAGTGCTCAGCTTTTTGAGATATGTTAATTTGTAGAATATTATGGGAAGGATAAATATTGCTGGTTTGTGACCATAGTGCAACCAACACTTTTTAAGACATATGCTGTGCACTCTGAAGCTACTGTTCTACTCAGTTTTACGAGGTTCCTGAAATAGTACGCATCGGGATGTAGAGACCATAGAGTTTTATTGCACTGGCATTTTCAGAAAACCAAAACCAACTGTTCTTGAGGCTTTGTAGTGCCATTACAGTCACTTTTATTTCTA
This sequence comes from Vanellus vanellus, assembly GCF_965231255.1. Classification (NCBI taxonomy): domain Eukaryota; kingdom Metazoa; phylum Chordata; class Aves; order Charadriiformes; family Charadriidae; genus Vanellus; species Vanellus vanellus. The sequence continues at coordinate 10,459,399 of NC_138921.1, forward strand.
CCTTGGAAGCTCTTCTGTTAGATGAGTGGAGACTCCAGTCATCTTCTAAAACAGAGCGGACTTCTCCATTTGTTGTCTGATTTGCATTTTGTCATCTTAGCTTTAGCAAAGATGTGTTTAGACAACCTGGAAATTTTTGTTTTTTTTTAGAAAGTAGCTGATTTTTACACGCAGGCTGTATATCAACTCCTAAATCCAAAAGACACAAGTACAGCTACTTGTGGAATTAGTTTGGCAACCAAAATTATTATGCAATGAGCGCATACCTGCTCTGTCAGTGCACTGCTGATTCCTTAAATGCAGCAAACTTAAGAGTAATAAATGTCTGAGCAGCCCTTGCCAGACTTAGCTTGTTTTTCCTGAAAGTCTAGGTATTTGGAAACACAAAATTCTCTTAAGTATCAGGTTTAAACTATGAAGTCTGAACCATAAAATACAAGGTTGACTGGTTTAGTGACAACATCTGAAGAATATAAATGCTTGATTGATATAGAAGCTGGATGTAAGGAGCCTGTGGGAAAAAAGGTTTACTGATTGGCTGATTTAGAACATAGTATTTAAAACATCTTGGATTATAGCAGTCAAACACAGTACTTTGCATTGAGCATACTTTCCTCTAGAGAATTTGATTCTCCATTCCCTAATCAGGTTGATGAACATATTAAAATGCAAATAAAGGAAATCTCACAGAAGAGTTGATTATCTCATCACATGTGAAGGAGCTGATACAGGAACATATCTGAAACAGCTCTAAGAAAGCTTCTTTGAGACAATGGGAAGGAGTCTCATATTTAATTATAGTGTTGGTTTTTTGTGTTTTTTTTTTTTTTTTTAAAAAAAAAGAACTGTTGATTGGCCTAGTCATGGGGTTTGATTGCAGAACTAGGTGGGAGCTACATTAGAAACTTCTCCCAGAATGCTGTTAGGACATTAAAATGTGTTTTTTTAATAGAGTAAAAATTAGAGAGATGCACAACAAAAAGCCTTGGTTTAGACAATAAAACAGACACAGTACTTAATGTGAAGTGCTTTTCTTGTTAGGAGGTATTTTGATCTCTTGCTGAAAAAAGCTGCAGTAACAAGAAAGACAGCACAGTCTTTCTTGCTCTTTATACTTCAGCTGACTTAATTAAATTTCTTTCACTCTTTCCATGTGTAAATATAAGCAAAGCATGGAGGACTTACCTTTTATTAGCGCTTTGTGTAGAGGAAGGAAGAAAAGCATGCACCACTTCCACTTTACTTTGGGTTTTATGAACGTGAACTAATCTAAATGTTTGTCTATTCCAATGTCCTTTCTCTAACAGTTACCAGTAGTAGATACAAGAATAAAGTTTAGATAGAGTGATGCTTCGGTGAACCTTCTCAGCAAGGCACAGGAAAAAGCACTGTACATATGTGAAATACTCCTTTCTTACTGTTGAGCTTTTTGTTTCATTCATCCACACAGTCAGAAATTAAACAATTTCAAGTGCACAGACTATTTATAAAGATACCATTGAATAGCTGTGGCCCGTTTTGGAATGGGAAAAAATATTGTGTGTGTTAAACTTATTTTTTCACTATGACAAGTGAGATACTATGCTGTATCTTTCACCTTTTCCATTCCCCTCAAATTGTGAAAATGAGTTTGATTGTGGTGTGTAAATGCACAAAAAGCCATTTTTTTCTAGTGATACAAGATTCACAGAAAGAAAACAAGTTCTTCTGAGGAAGGGTTTAAAGATTTATGAAACATGTGCTTCAGCTCACACTGACTTTTTTTTTTTCCTGGAAGTTCAGAATCTTAAATGAAAAACACCCACTTCTTGATGTAGTTTATTCTACTGAAGTGTTTTGTTCAGATCACACACATTGTAGCAGTCTATCAGTGGGTAGTTCTGACGTGACCAGAGTGCCCAGTGATGACTGGAAAAAGTATCTTTATTTCCTGTTAAAACTAGTAACTTAGTGCCAGGGAAATGGAACATTGTGCTTTCTTGTTTAGCTGGCAATAAAAGGTGTTCCTATGGATGAGTGTTGGGAGTGCTTACACATGATGCTTGCATTTGGCCTAGCAATTGTGGTAATGTTCTCAGGAAACAATTTGCCACTTTGTAAGTCTGGTGAGAAAATCCAACCTATTCTTCTGAAATGAGGTATGTCACAGTCTCTGCCAGTTTTGCTGCATCTCCTTCTAGTAGCATTTAGATCATCTGTCTAATCTAGAGAGTTCAGCCTATTGCACTTCATACAGTAGATACTGTGTTGAGTCCTGTAGCTCATGTTTGACCAAAGCCTATGTAGTGTAAACTTGGATCCCTGTTCTGGGCTTTCTCCTTAGCGTTAAGCATTTCAATTTCTTTGTCCACTTTAAGCCTTTATAAATCTGGTGGGTTCCATCAGGAGCAAGTGAATGGCTATGAGGAAGCATGAGCTGAAGTCTGATCCTTGTCCTTTGTACACTAGCTCTTTGTGCAGTCCTTTGCAGCCAGGTGCAAGCTTCCCCCCTTCTCCCCCCCCCCTTTTTTTCTTCCCCCTGCCCTCATGTTCCACAAAACTTTGTGGGGCCACAGTTAGTGCCAAGCTGAGTTTGAACAAATAAAGCCTGTAGAAGAGCAGCATGCTACTAGGCTGCATGCTGTCCTTCACCAGTACATTCATACATCTTCCAGCCAGCTCAGTCCTATGGCAGAGCCAACTCATCCCTGCTAGCAAAAGGATGTGTTGCACAGGCTCCTGTATCCGTAAATGTTTTCCAGTCTGCCTCACGCTCTGAGCTAAGTTTACAGATGTAGCCTCATGAGGTACCGGGCTTGAATTTTCCAGGCTGGTATACACATTTGCCAAAAGCATACTGGGCTTGAGCAATGGTTCTAATTAAATAACTGTTAAAACTTTAAAATATTCTGTTAAAACTTAGCATCATGCTGATTGGCTCATTTATGTTATCTGTCTGAAAATTAATCTGATTTATGTTTTACTGTGTGAGTATCAGTAGCCAGCTGCTTTGAATTACACATAAAATGAAAAGGGCCTTGCACAAAAATTGCTCAATACTTTCTGATATCTGAGAAATTGGAAATAAATAGCAGATCTTTAAAAAGTACAGAGATTCAGTGAATAAATTACTGTTATTAAAAAGACAGCAAATAATGACTAAAACCCAAGCAAGATCAGTCAGCATTTATGGAATTTCCTGACTAATGTAAGCTACGAAGAAAGTTTTTTTGAAAAGCAAAGCAAGCTGGAATAGAGTTACATCATGAGTAATGAGCAATGAGTAATGTAAGAGAACAGAGTTTTATTTTGGATTGATTTAACAGGATATATTCATCCTGACCTTCTTGAACCGTAAATGTCTTTTGACAGTTTGCTGGATAGAGGATTTCACTTGTTATCAAACCTGTTATTTTTCATCAGCTGCTTACACAAAATATAGGAAAAAAATGGAGAAAGAGGTGGAGAAGTTATTAGAAGCATCAACTTTAATTACTAAAAGAGAAAACAACTTGGAAGTGATTGTTGGAGAATTTCAGAGTCTATTTCTGTCTTTTTAATGTAATGTTTCCCCTTTGAAATTATTTCCCATCTTCCATTAAAAAGGAAGCTGATCTCATGGCAGGATGTCCTCCTCTGTGCAGGTTATCTGTCTGTAGTTAGGAGGTAGGCTGCCTAGTTTTGTTTTAAATACTTGACTTGCTCTAACACTAATTTCCATTTTCACTGTTAGACTTGGCTTTCATTGAAACTAAGTCCTCTTGCAAAAAATCTTAAAGAGGATTTGGCACTCTGTTTTATTTTCTGTTCCTGCTTTGATTATGAAATGCATCTTACAATGCCTTTTTGAGTGCTCCTTTGCACTGGCACAGATGTCTATTGGAATGATTTCCAATGTGTAGCTGTATAAATGTGAATTAAAGAAAAAAAAAAATGGTTCCAATGGTGAATTGACTAGCAAAAGTAGAGGGCTTGCCTGGATTCAGAAAATCACTGAAATTTAAACTTGGTTTAAAATCTCATTGTGGAGAGGTAAAAATGTACATAATTGTTCTTCTGGATAAAGGATGATTTCCTCTGTTCTTTTTGCATGCTTGAGAAAAATTCACACAAATGTGGTCATCCTTCAATATACTTTCTCTACAGACGATTGGTTTGTGTGATGTCTGTTGAAGGTCTTATTCAATCTGGAAATGGAGCCCGTTCTTGCAAATGACTCAAGGACAGAAATTAGATACAATCTTAGACAGCTCATAGTAATTCAGCAGTTGACTGGGAGAAAGGGGTGAGGGAGGGGAATAGGTTTTTTGCTATGTGTTGCGTGTAAAGTATGTATTTAATTTGATGCATTTATGAAACTAAGTTTTGGGAAAAGCTACGTTAGACTCCAAAAAGTACCTGCACCAAACCCACGTTACCTATATTGTAGTACAAACTAGATATATGAACTAAGAATAGAGCCATATCAGTTCATACTTTGCAAAAAGCATAATAGCAGCAAACAGTCCCTGTCTCAAATAATTTAGAGATAGCAATCACAGCTCACATGAGTAAAACTCAGCTACCTTTAGACCAGCTGACTTACAGCTGCCAAGTTGCAATAGTATATGTTACAGAGGATATCCAGGATTTTCAGTAATTATTTAGCTTTAAATTACTTGTCTTGGATATTATTAGCACTATTGCAATGGTAGTACAGACCCTGGTGTAGACTTGCTGCTGTCTCATGTATGTCTGAAAAAATTGTAGTCACCATGGGATAGAAATGTACCAACCTCTAACCATGTGACTGGCTTGATATAAGAAGCTTCCACCTCCTTCCCTCACCTACCAGACCAATTCTTGCTGTACTTTCTGTTTTTTGAAACATCAGACCATGATGTGAAGCATCAAACTCTTCTCTTCCCCCTCTCTCCCCATGACAGCTGAGTTTTACAGTACCAGGAATTGGGTAATCAATAAGTACAAGTATTGAGAAATGATAAAGGCATGAAAGTTGATGCCACATAGCACTAGGGAGAAATACTTGTTATCCCCACTTTACAGAAGAACAATAGATGCACAGAAATTGGGCTACTTGCGGAAGATCATTCAAAGAGCCTGCAGCAGAGGTTCCGGGCAAACTGCTCTGTGGCTGCAGGCTAAAAGAGCAGCTTAGGTCCCGTTGTAGGTCTCAGCACACAGTTAAAACACTCAAAGCTTTCAAATGTAGTTTTTGCATCTAGCTCCCCTGGTAGCACAACCTCAACTATAACTAGGTTAGGGATTTTGTTGCTTCGTATGAGCTGTCAGGGTGAAACGGTTATTACTATCACAATGCTAAATGAGTCGAATGGAGATAGAGATCAATTGCCAAACAAATTAGCAGTATTATCAAAAGGAAAGCAAGAAAGGCTTATGAGAAACAGCGTATGCTTTGTTATCATGAAGTCGTAGAGTGGAAGATACAGAACACATAGATCAAAATACAATTTAGACCTTGATTAAGAGCATCATTGTCATTTAGCTACATTCACTGAGAGTCAAAGAGTAAAGGATTCATCCATATTTCTTTAAGCTGAAATTGTTTTCTTCCAATATGTGACTGGAAAGTTATTCAAGTATATTGCTTTATTGGCATATAATTCATGTGCTGACATTGTTTCTATTCTGAAAAAGTTAGTAAGCAAAAATCATGCTATAAATTACTTTTTCCTGGTAACTTTTTTGGCATAGCTTATTAAGAAAACTTGGATTAATGGTCCAAGAAATGGGAAGCTAAATGTTCATAAATGTTGATAAATGAGAACTTTATAACAAATTTTTAGTGCGGTTCCTCAGAGTATTATTATTATTAACTCACAATGCTAATGGTATATCAAACGTTTATGATATATTAAGATGGAGAGATCCATTTCTCAACTCAGGAAATTATCAGAAGCTGAAGCTGTCCTGTCTGTGCTTGAAACTTGATGGGTGAGGCAGGAGGTCTAGAAGTAGTTAATATCAGAAGCATGGCTCTTGGTCTTTAGGGTGCAAAGGAGATCTTTCCCTGAGGGAGCTTCTCATCAGCTAAAAGTGCCTATGGATAAGTTGTTTGAAAAGATCGTGTTTAGTAGAATAAATTCTACAGATAGTGAAGTGACACAAACTGCTTACAGTGTCATTGCACAACACTACAGGGTACTATGCAGGAGGTTGTAGAAGCTCCAGTAGAAGCAGTGGCAACTCCTGTGTTAAGTTATGCTCCTCCTTTAACTGAAGATAATTATGTAAATAACTTGTATCACTGTTCTTTGGTGCTAAGGAAGAACTGCAATGTAATAGAAAAGATATTCTAATCACTACATCTAATTACACTGAGCAGAGAATTACTGAAAATCTTCAAGTGGTAATTATTCTTTTTATTATATTTAAGGCAATCAAAGCAAGAAATGCCATGTTCATAGTTTAATATAAAAAGTCTGGTGTAGGGAATATCTAAGAACTTTGAACCTACTGAAGCTTTAGTGCTCTGATATTTTTTTCTTCTTCATTTCGCCCAAAAACATGTAGGACAAGCGTTTCAACTTAATCACTAGTTGATGTTTAAAAAGCCATGAGTACATACAAGGCTTCCATATATTGTCAAAATGAGCTCTATATTTTCTCAACTTGGTTTTATATTAGTTGTCTTATTGCTATATGGGGTCTAGGCAATTGCTTACTCTGTGTTACTATGGTTGTAAGCCAGAAAATTTGCATGTTGGTCTTACAGAAGAGGTCCTGCCTGAAATGAGGACTCAGTTGGGCTAAACATTCTGTGTGCACAGTTACATGCAATGATTGCCTGAAAAAGCCGTCTAATTATAATTAGTGCCTCTGCCAACAATTGTTCTAAACTATTAAAACTACTATAAAACCACACTATAGTCCAAGTTAAGTACACTGATAGAAAACTGTTTTGTTGGATTCTAAAGTAAAAGTCTGAAAATATAGGTCTCTGAACAACTGAAACAGGTAAACTGCTGAAGCTGAGACCCTACATGGAACAAGCCTACCTATGTTATCGAATTTTTCAGGAGATCTTAGGTAACAGCATTTGATTTTACAGAAGGCAAAATGCTAGGAGAGGTCGTCAAGAGACTTAGTAAGCAGAGTCAGAGTCTCTAAACTTGACAGAATCCATAGGTTTTCCATGACAAAGGAAGATTATGGAGACTTTCAAAAGACACTATATATAGTTCTGTTGAAAACTGAAAACTGTTCTGTGCAGACATCTTCAGAAGCCTGCTATTGAGTGAGGGGTGGGGTGAAAGACTATACTCCTGTGCTATCATGAGGAAACGGAGCCTTGAGTCTGCAGTTGCTCTCATGTGGCATTATTAATGTCACCAAGACCCCCAAATACTTGTCAGACTATAGTTTTTTATTTTTATTATATTCTTGTTATCCTGAAAGTTCAAGGTTTTTTTGTTCTTGTTTTTCTTCCTATGCTACCTGAGACTCTTAGAACGAAAACTTTCCAAAGAACTTGCCCAGTCTTACCTCTTTGTTCCTGTCACAGTAGCCCTGATCTCACCAAGTGCGAGAATGGTATATACCAAAATATTTATCACCGAGATCGAACCTGGATCTGCATACCTAGGAAGAGTCACATCTCCAATGGAAGCATGTTTCTTAGACTACTGGTTTGTCTTCTTTTGCTTCCTGTCCCATGTCTTTAAAGCACAAGAGATGTTTCTTAATGAAGTAGCACACCCTATTGCCTCTTTTCTTCATCTTATATTGAGGGACTGGTAGATTTATAACAATGCTTTCTTTGTTTTTTTCTCTTTTGTCTATTTCCCAAGTCCAGTTATTATATGGAAGGCAGGTTTTGGTTGCTTGGTAGTAGTCTTATAAATACAATTTTTAGCTCTTTGTCTAGATTTTTAAAAAGCCAGGTATTTAGCTGCTTCTTGCTTTACTGTTTAAAATCTGAAAACAGCACTGCATCTTGTTTAAGTCCTCTCTTTCCCATGGTTTGTCTGCTGCAGTTTGAGTTCTTTGTTCTTTTGTGGTTGACGCTGCTTGCTTCAGTCATTGTATCAGATCAAGAAAGGAATTAAAGCATTTGCTCTCACACTGTCATCTGTTTTTAAGTTCCATTCCCCATATACTTCTCATTAATTCCCCCAGGGACAGGCTGATCCTAAGGCTGCTCTGAGATCTTTGAATTCAGGGGAATGCATGTATTGCAGGAGGTCCTACTCAGAACCACTGAGAAAATGAAGGGATGATAAAGATTGCTTTATCTGTGGTTGTGAAATGGCTACAAAGTATTTGCGCCAGTAAGGAAGACTAGCTCTATAAATTTGGCTTTTTCTGACTCAGCCAGTAAGAGCGACTTCACACTACTGTGTGTTGTTGAAAAGAAGGGGTGACTTGCATTCGCTCTCTCCAGGGAGAGTACTTCTCTCCTTGCCCTGACTCTGGGCCAGCTTTTCACTGGGCTATTTCAGCATGCTGTGTCAGAAGAAAAATAACCACATCCTTTTGTCGGATTATGCGGCAGTTCGTCTTAACTTCATGCTGATTTGTATGCTTTGCAGTGCTTTGCTTTTCAGATTTAGCATTCTTAGTACTTTTCTGTTAATTTCCTTTATAATAGGCTTTTAATACATAGAAAGCAAATGATCTCTTTGGAATGCTTAAAATCCCAATGTAGCTTTGTAAATCTCTTATTATCTAAGCATTTCCTAATGTGGATAGCTATTTTTAAAGCATTAACTTTTTTTGTGGCTTTCACAGGAGCCTTGATTTGCATTTGGTGTCTAGGCATGTAGATGTTTGGATCTGTTACAGTATACCAATTAATGTGTGCTTTTTAGCATGAGCAGTCTGTTAGTCTGGAAGATAAGGCTGTTGCAGTGTGTAAAATATGGAAGTATGAAGTTGACTAGAGGTTTTACCAACTGAGAAGTTTAGTATAGTGAGCGTATGTTACCATGGCCACCACTTCTGAAGCCATGAGAAGTATTTGTTAGGAGTATTTCTTTTAATATCAGTGGAAGGAAAGTGGCCAAATAAAAGACCAAAGTTGACTTCAGTGTGAATCTTGACTTTAGCAACATCATTTGAACTTGCTTAAAGTTATTTTTTGGTGACTTTAAAACAGAAATTTTCACTCATGCAGTAAACATTTTCTCCTGTCCTTTCTGTGAAGTTGCTTTTCTCTTGATCACAATCTCTCTTTGGGCTCTTTATGTAATAAGAATAATGTATCATTATAATCATTGTTACTACTGCCAGGTTAGACACAATACTGAATAAACAACAAGAAATGGTATAATAGGACTGTGTGTGTCTGAACAGAGTACTGGTAATATCTCTAGTGGGGCATAATTTAATTTCGCTGGTGCTGAACTGATTGAGTCTCACCACTAGTAGAGTCCTATAGGTAGGACAGTGAATTTTGTAAAAGTCTTGTCAGATACTTTCCACACTTCGATACAATCATTCTACATGCCTTTAGAATAATAACAATATGATTCTTTATAATTTAATTATTTACAACATTGCATTATTATATCTTTTATATAAACTATATAATTGTAGGTAAATTATTTGTATATGCACTATACATTTTATATATATTCTAATATTATATTGTAAAGAATTAAATTATAAAGAATTATAAAATAGAGAAAAAAGCCAATATGGCTGTCCAATTTATGGTGATCTGTAGAATGCATTTTATATAAAATAGCCTTTCATTTGGTTGCTGCGCAGTTTAGAATTCCATATGAGATGTCATTTTCTGTTGATTTTCAGCAAGATGATTTCTAATACTTAGAAATACAATTTTCTGGTCTTTATTTTAGTTGTGTGTTAGATGCATGTAAAATGTGGTTTACGTTATTTGTTTCTGTATGGTTTAAACAACTGTTCAGTATACAGAATGAGTTTCAAAAGAGTTCAGAATTTGGTATAAAGGTCTTTTGAAAGATTATGCTAGACATTGATTTAGGAGCTCATTCTTCACTGTTTGGAGCATGTAATCTCGTCTAAGTTCCTAAAACACCATAAAACCTCTTAAATAATTGGTGTGTGCATTTCAGTATGTTCCCTTGTCACCCAAGGACTGATGCACTTCACTTGTAAGAGAGAAGCAGCAATATATTTATTGATACAAAACAACAATTTAATGAAGTTTGATAGTAGACGCGACTGTTTTAACAAGATTCAATGGCAACTGTTTTAACAAGATTCAATGGCAGGGTACGCTTGGTTATTTACTCCATAGAGGACAGGTTCAGACAGAACTGTCAGGGAGACCCTCCTGTTGAGTCACAAGGTTCAGAGAGGACCCACTTGCTTTCTAAACTTCTCAGGGAGGAGTCTAGGTGCAGCTGGATCCAATTGTAGTCCCAGACTTGGTCAATGATTTATGTCTAAAGGATTATATATATGCAATCAATCCTTTATATCACTCAGCTAAGAATTTCAAAGTTTAGCATGCTACTGGTCACTTACGGAGGATTTCTTGCAGCAAGGAATCTCTCAACCTCGAGGAGGAATCTTGAGAGGCATCCCTACTCAAGGGGAGATCCTGGTGTGCAGCCTGCTGCTGCTCAGGAGAGGTCTGAAGGCTCTTGGGCTGTTCACTATTTATGGGGTAAGATGATTGATTTATAGTCATATTTTCATGTTGACCACAGTACAGGTATCACGGTTAAGTGGGCACGTTGTTCAAGTTAACCCTTGGCTGTTGTGTTGTTACCTGTCTCCCCAAAACCACCTTTGAGCCGGATGTAGCCATCATGACTAGATGCACCCATTATGACCACCACAGGTGGTTATCACTTGGGCAGGGTTATGGAAGATAAAGGTCAGGTTGGGGACAGGGGGAGAGATGCGCATTCTTGCATCCCTTCTTCAGGGATATCTGATAGAATTGGGTAGGTGTTTAGATTTTAAAGTTTTTATGAAGTTAAACTTTATGTTACTAACAAGCAATTTTAACAAAGCCATGACTCTTTGATAGAGCTCCGTTGATTAAAACAGAAGTTACTTTACTTTGAACAATGTTTGTAGAATGCCACTGGTTTATGTGTGCATAGGGAATGTGTTCACATAAGTCTTTACATATGCATATTTGTGTACTACATGCAAAGGGCAGGATGTAAGACAATCTAAAGAGAACTCCACTAACCTGAACATTTGCTATGAAGTGTGTGAATAGCATCTCCACGAAAGTTTTTTGATAAGCATGGTTATACATGATTACTTGTAAAAGTACTTTATTTTAGCAAAAACATATGTGATCTCAGGACATTGCTGGAGATTTTAAATTAAAAAATCTTAAAAAAAAAAAATTAAAAAATCAAATAAACAGAAGCTTAAGTAGGTGCCGAAGGGCTGTCCTTTAGAAACAAACGAAAGATGGCATATTTGCAAAATACCATCAGGGCAGTCTGCTTAGAGTAGGAAACTCTGAAATGCTCTGCTGCTCTGTTCAGTAAACATTGCAGGAATTTATGTGCTTGTGTAGCACGAGATGCTGAAATGGTACTTGAGCTCAGGATGCTGTTGGTCAGGAATAACTGCAGGTCTTAATTGAAGCTGGATTTTTTTGTTGTGTTTTTTTTTTTTTTTTTTTTAAATGAAAGCTCAAGCATTTTTTCCCATGTTGTAATTTAAGTTATAAATGTAAATATGGAAAACCCAGCAGAATTTAGACTTGTACAAAAAATACCACATCAGTGATACTGATCATTATTTCTGGAATTTCTGGCATTAGTCCACTGAGAAAAATGAAAACAGAATATATATCTAATGATTATTGTAGACCATTGCTAGTGAGAGGAAACTACAGTGTTGGTGAAAGTGCTGCACATAACTCCAGAGAACTACAGGTCTTCATAGTTGAAGAACTGGGGAAAGTTGGGGAGAAAAAAGGGACAGAATGGGGATGGACTTCAGGCAGAGCAAGTTGTGACAGTTACAAGGCTTAGTGATGGCTGGGGAGACTCAAATTGCAAGCAAGGGCACTCATATCATGATTTAGCGGATGGTTTGTGTAATAAGATTTAACAAGATCTTATTTGTCACTCTGAAAGAATAGTATGTAGATACTAACAATGTCCTCAATGCTGTCCCGGTTTTCATTCTTACAGTGTCTTCTTTTTATGCTACTGCATGCTTCATCCATTTGCTCATGCACAGAAGACAATCAGCTGTGTATTCTCACTTGTCTTGTCTTACATTTCCTGATACAGCTGATACCCCCATATTATCATTCCCTGTTGACAACTTCTGGAAGGAGGAAAATAGGATCTTGCTTTGTACACTGCTTGTGGTTGTCCGATTACTTGTCTGTTTAGAAAAAAGGTATGCATAGCATCAATAGTCGATGCTGTCACTTCCAGAAGGCAGTATTGTTACCTGTTACTTACATTATATTGCCTATTGTTGGACTATGACATTACCTGTTCTATCAGAGTTGATAACAACAAAAATGATGCAACACTGTACTTCAGTGGTAACTAATGCAGCACTGGGTCACGAAGAGGTCCCGACAAGTTAAAATATGGAGTTAAAATATTGAAATTGGAGAGATGTTGTTAGATTAAAACATTGTGGCACAAAGATGGTGACAATTTGGATAGAGGTGTGTGTATAGCACTGTTTCTTGATATGTAATAGCCCACAAGACAGCTAAAGCTCTTTAAATTGCCTTTTGCATACTGAATAATAAGCACTTAATCAAATGAATTTAAAGAAATTGCAAATAATGAAAAACATTTTTACACAAATTTGATGCCAATAATTCATTGATGAAGTATATGGCTGAACCTCTTTACTTAACACTAGAAACTACTTTTGCCGAATCTAACATTAAAGAAGACTTTGTCCAATAATATATAACCATTGTGTCTTTGACATACAGCCATGACAGTGATCTTAGTAAAGGATTATGGCACTGCGTTAAGCAGAGGAGAAAGCTACTTTAATACCACAGTATTAAGCCACCACAGTGAACTCTGGAACAGCACAACTTGTCTAACACATTAAGGACAAATTCAGATTATTAAGCCTGATTAAATCTATTTTAACAGGATTTAGCAGCATCTATCTAGAGGTTGCTAGTCTTGATTTAAATTTGTCTAGAGCTTGCACCAATGCCATGTAAGTCACTGAGAAGATTACGGTGCTCTTCTTTGGTGGTCTTCAGATCAGGCTGATCTGCAGACAGATGCACACCACAACATCAACATAACAAATGTCAAAACACATATTGCTGCGGCCATACTATTATCTGGCAGCTGTTCCATTAACATCTTTCTGAACCTACAAGATTGCTGCCCAGTTAATGGCTCATAATGCAGATATATAATTGTTGACTCTTTCCTGCTAAGCAAAGTAATCTCTATGCTCTCTTCAGTTATTTAACTCTTCACTTTGCATTTCTGGAATACAGTTCAGAGCCCAAAAAGGAGCATTCTGCATCTGCTTTTTATTCAGTGCTAAATCTCCTGCCTGCTGAAATGCATATTTATAATCTCTCTGAGCTATTTTAGAGATAATTGGTTTGGATCTTTCCTAAACCTTAGGGATATTTTTTACTGTGCCTTAATTTGTGCTGATGTTCTGTTGATCAAATTTTCCTTTTATTTCAAATCAGTGTAAAATCTAGGACTTACTAATTTTCTTCTATATTGATAAATGCTACAGAAGATAAGCTGTCTAGCATAAGGAAAGACTCTGAAGGAAAGTATCAAAAGCCTAGAGACAGCAAAGTCCAGAAGAGTTGTTTTGTCAAATGCATTCACAAGAGAAAGAAACACAAAACATACTGTGTGGCTGGATATTTTCATTAGCTGTGAAATTACAAATGCAAGTTAATCTGTAGTTTCCTGTTAGAGTGTAGGCCACAGCCATCATTTTTTTGCCAAGAAAAATTGTGTTTAAAAAAATTGTAATGATGCTTTCTAGACTGAACCATCTCAATCACTTTGGAATAGAAAATATAGCAGTCCGTAAAGAAGCTGGACTACAAATGAATGCAGCTACTGTTCAGTTCACTACTGCCTTCCTTTGCATCTGCAGCTTGTAACTGTACCTCAAACTTCTCTCTGACAGGAGAGCTTCTCTGTCAGGAAGAACTTCAGAAATTAAAATCGCATCCCTAGAGAGATACATACAAAGCAGTATAGTCCACTGATACACTAGTACAGAGCATAATGATTAGAAATACAGAACACTCCTGGTGGTCTTTATTGTAATTTGTTATTTATATAAACTGGAATTTAATCATTAATGAATGAAAATGTGGGATTTGAATGTAAAAGGTACAACAGCTGTCCTAGATTTTGTTGCTGAGGGGTTTTTCCTTTGTCTTGCATTTGGATATAATTGGAAGTATACTATTCTGCAGAATGTCCTGGTTTGAGGTAAAACAGAACCAATTTTCTTTTCAGCAAATAAAGTCTGTCATTGTTTAGGCTGGGCTGACCACTAAATGAACGACACAGACCCTGCGAAAGAGGAGCATGCATGTGTAATCCCTTCTCAGGAATAAAACTATGGAACAAGTTCAAAACCTGACATTTTCCTCTGGATTTTGTGCAGTGTCCTTTCTTTCTAACATAGCACAGCAGAAAGCTTGAGTTTTAAATTTGCTGTCAAAACCAGACAAGAGTTATTGGAATTAGGGATGATATACAGCTTGTGCACCTGCTTAAATCTTCTCTGTATGGACCAGTCCTTGTTTGATCAGTGGTTAATTTTTCACTGCTGTATCAGCCTCATATACTCACAGAGTGCACGTTATGGTAATATTTGCACATGTTGGATTCAAAATCAAAGTGGCTGTTGTCTCTACAATCCATGTAACTTTGTTGAATAATTTCCCATACAAAACCTGTTCAGAAATCCTTGAAGGTTTCTATAACAACAGAGATGAGTTCAGGACTCGGAAAGTAAATGCTCATTGAAATGACTGAAAGAAGCTTATTTCAGCAGGTATATTTCCATAGTGGTGAAAGCCCAGTATATACAAATTAAATTATTTTCAGTTAGTTACCTCAGTGCAACACCAGCTTTGCTAAAGTGAATGCTCAAGTTTTGCTTCTGAAAGCTCCATCTCTCATAGAAACACTTATATAGCACATGCTTTTAGGGGTCTCCCTAACATCCTACTTAATCATGTCATGATTTATGTTCTTTGCATTTACCTCATGACTTAATCTTAAGGCGCTTTGTAATAAGTCATGATATGATACAGTGTGAGAACTGTAGTGTTAGGGGATGGCGATGAGGAAAGAAAATTAACTACTTATTTGTGCAGTGTCAACTTTCTGTTTGCCTCAGAATTCAATTCATCATCTTTCTTGTACTACAAAATAATAAAAATTAAGTAGTTGGCCCTGCTTTCCGGGACTCTGGATTTAGTTTTTGATTCAGTAAGTTGATTCCCTGTTCAGCAGAGCACGCGCTTCCATCCTCTTGACACTTATTATGGAAAGAGCTTGGCCCAGAGATAAAGGCACTAGCTTGAGGCTTGTGAAGACAAACCTCCTTGTTCTGTTGCTTCTGTCATAATATTTGTATGTGACCTTGAACGAATCAGACTGTTTTGAAAAATAATGTAGTATCTCAGCTTCATTTACTGAAATGTGTACTCTGAAGAGCTTTTTAATTCTTTCTTTCTGTGCCCCAACACTCAGTTTGTGAAAGAAAAGTATTAGCACTGCCCTATCACTCTTCTGTCATAGATGCAGTAGTAACTATGCATCTATAACTATAACTCAAATGCTAGGGTAATGAGTATCTGGGACATCTTAAGTATATTTAAGTACATTTTTAAGTATGCTACTGAAAGGGAACCCAAAGCTGGAGAATTTATAAAACATTTCCTCCTAATTTTCAGGATAACTTCAATAAAATAAAGTGTGCTCAACTTAGAAGCCACTTGTATTAAAAGTTTCAGTCTTCTGAATTCAAGTTTCTGTGGATGTCTAGAGATCAATTAGTTATACCATTGGATCATGTTTGCCTGGAGAACTTCAGATTGGGATTGGTGGAAAAAAAACCCAGAAATACTATATATGAACAATATAAATTCAGGGGAAACTAAAAATTACCTGGGAATTTGGGCTAAATTCTGTAAATTGTGCTAGAAAAAATGGAATGGTAATGCTAAAATGTGAAATCACTTCATTTTGATGTTTTGTTCATATTTCATTTCAAAAGCACTAAAGTGTTTTTGAAATAAAATTTCTGGAGATGCCTTGTATTTTCAAAGGCAGTTGCATTCACTATTTTTATACTTTAATTTGAACCAGTAACTCTTCACTGATGTGTTCATGAAATATTCTGCTACAAATGGTTTGATAATCCTGAAATTTCCCTTTCTTCAGCATTTACAGAACTCAAATTTTTAGTAAAGGTTGAAGCGTTTCAGCTTTTCCGTACAGTCTTCATTTTGAAAAGTGGATTTGAAGTAATGGTCTCTGGTGCTTTGAATGCTATGGTGAAAATTTAGATCATTCTCACCTGCTGAAGAGGAATGATAGCATCCAGTTTGGATGCAGGCATGTAACTCGGTAACTAACACTATGTAAGACTTGTTAGAAGTCTTAATATAAAGCCAGCTGATGCACATAGGAAGATAAGAACATGTAGTATATCACAGGTGAAGCAAGAAATAGCATTATAAATTGAAGAACTGTAGTTACTTTAAGCAATAAATTAAGGCTGCCCATTAAAAGACTTGTGAAATATAATGTTATTTTAAATCAGAACAGGTTTCTCATGCCATAATTTTAGTTAGGTTGGAGAATTTCAGCCAATCCTTAATATTCATCATTGAGTAATTAAAGATGCATATATCATTAGACTTAATAGTTTTTCAATAAAAAGGTAGTTAATTCAGTGTACAGAAACAAAATGTCTTCTCACTTTGAATTAAAGTCATTGGTAAAACCCTGGTTTGCTATTAAATGCAGATGGACTTCCTACTCACAAAAGGCTAGTAACCTAGCTCTCTGTCCAGGTGTCTCTGCGACACTGTTATGGAAAAAAACATTTTGTTTCACTGAATTTTGTCAGTTACAACATTTAATTTCTGTATTTGGAAATTTGAGTCTATGTACTATTGGTGTGTTTCCCACGGAAAAACAAAGATGTAGGGCTGTACATACAATGTTATGTTAGTTCTGTTTCCAACAGGTAATTGGATGAATGATTTAAATAGCATCTCCCAGTGAAAAGAGAAAGAAATAGCCAACACACAGAGAATTTTCTCTTTCTACTGTGTGTAAATGGGTCTGTCATTGAACCAATGAGGTTTGCTTTAGTGCAGAGAGAAGAATATATTGTATTTTAGAATAGCAATTGCATGTATTTTTGGTAAATATTTGAATTGGATTACTGGTCAACTGTATGACTATATGTGAAAAACAAGACAATTTTTAAAGTGCGCTTATGTTGGGGTTAATATTACATTACTTGGAGTCTTCCAGAGTGGCGCATTGGCGTTTTTTGCTCTTAGTTTACATGTATTTTGCTCAAGAACCTTCCTGGCTACCTGTGGGTTTTGATTCCCAGCTCTAGAGGTGTACTCTGCATCTGTACCACATTTGGAATACCTGAGGAACTGCAGTTTTGTTTGGATGTTATCTTTTTGTAGCTACCATCTAGCTGGATTCAATGAAATTTTGAAAAGTGTTTACTACATTGGATTTTTTTAGATTTATAGCCAGGGATATGGATGAATTGCCTAACACAATACTTGCGTGGTCCCTTCTATCTCACAGCTCCCCCAGTAATAGGCCTTTCAGGCTGTGAGCCTGCCACACACATCTGTTGTGATTTTCTTGCTATGATTAAATGAACAGTGGAATGGAAAGTAGGATGGATGTTCATGTGAGAGCTGGGTACAGGGCAGAGGTACTGGTGGGGTTGTTCTCTGTGGCCTTTCCTCCACCACTCCACCAAAAGAGAGCTCTTACGAAGCTTATGTATCCTCATATTGATCAACAGCATTGTTTCAAGCCAAAGTATCCAATCCTACTTCCAAATGATGACAGCTCTGACATGCGTAACATCATTTTCATCATTATCTCTGGGATGAATCTTATTGTAACTGCTGTTGTATTCAATTGTGCAGCTAACTGAAGCCTCAAAGAATAAATAAGCTATGGTATAAATATTTAAACAGTTGTACAGGTGTTGCACTATTTTTTCAGCTAAATTTCTCTTTGTAAATGTCTGAGTGCTGTAACTGAAGCAGGCTTAGTTGAAGAAGTGCTTTAAATTCCTTATCAGCTGCACTTGTCTAGAAGGCACCAGTGCCTGGGACAGAGAACCATTTCTTAATTAAATTGAAAAAAATCTTCCACTTTGCTCCTTTGTACTTGTCTGTTGAGCAACAAATCTTATTCATGTAGTTTCTTTCCACATGGCTATGGTAAATCTAACAGCATCTTAAGAAGGAGCAGTTTATCTTGTTTGGCTTTAAAGATTACAAAATTTAAAATATAATTCAGTTCATGCGGGAGCCAGACCAGATATGTCTTTTTCATTTTTTCATTTTTCATTATTGTTGATTATTGTGAAGCTTATGACTTGGGAAACATGAGAAAGGGAAGAAAAGTCATGATTGTGTTCCTTCAGTGCTGAGGAGGTGGGGGGAAAAACAATGCTTGCATTGTCTATCAAATAATGTTTGGCAGCAAGAATTTTGGTTCTGATGTTTCAATTTGCAGGGATATGTATAAAGCAGACGCCTGTTACTAAAAATGAGATCTAGATTTTATGAGTTAAGATGATCTATAAATCAATGTTTTAACTGGTACCAGGTGTTTTTTTCACCTGTCTGACAATGATTTTCAAAGTAGTAGCATTTCTCTTTTTGAAGTAAGGTTGTGTGTCTCTTCTGTATGCCTTAACTGAATTAGTGTCCCAGAAAAGCATTAAAGGGCTACTGCATCGCTGGAGGATCACTTTTGAGAAAGATGCATGACAAGATCATTACAAAACACCCATGGCTTTTCACAAGAATAGGAGACATCCAGAGCTCTAGTTCCACCTTGTATATTGCTTTTAGTCAATGGATATTTTTCACAGCCTGTCAGTAGTATAGAGAGAGTGCGGTGTGGGAGCAAATTATTGCTGTGTCCTGCTTTATCTCAATGCTTTCAAGGATACAATATGTCCATTCTCTTCTACTTTTCTTTCAGGCTTTTTGCTTTCTAACAATAAAGGGACCACAATATCTTTATTTTTAAGGGATGTCTGTACTCTGCTTGCTTGCTTGAATCATTCCTTGAGGCTCCAGTAGACCTCTCTTAGACCACAGCTATTCTGACCCCTAGATACATTTAAAGGTCCGGGCATGCAATGCATTGAAATCCATCCAGACTGTACTTTTGCATGACCAGCAAAATTTCCCCAGTCTCAGAGCACGCAAGAGAGACATGCAATGTTAAAAATAAAATGCAAATGCCTGAGTTATTTGAATATAATCACTTTATTAATTTAACTGTCTAACAGATACTGATGACAGTCTAATAATAAGGTCCAAAATGTTCTTTCTCATTAAAGGAGTTAATGAACTCACACATCTTAAGAATTTCATTTTAATTAATTAGGAATAATTTATATGAGAGAGAGAGAGAGAGAAGTGCCAAAAAATATTCTTACTGAGGAGTGGAAAATTGGTAAATCTTTTAACGAGGGATGCCAGGTGCCAAGACTTTCATGAAAAGATTCCTACAGTTGTATGATTCATGTATAGAATGTTGTTGCTGGATATATTCAAAATTTCGACACTGTAGGCAGTCCCACTTATTGCTATTGTATGTGCTAAATATCATGTAATCCCTATAGCAGACACAACAAACATTTGCTTCAAGACAAAAAATCTGTCCCTACATATAGGTAGTGTATTAAAATGCGATAAGGATTTTTTAGTAAAAAGTAGAAAAATTGGATGCAAATATTTTCCTTGAATTGTGAAGTGTGGTTCCTCTTTTGAACTCTAGCTCCTTCAAAAATTAAATTTCAGAAGTTGCACTTCAGAAGCACTCATTTATGTCTAGTCTTGCTCTCTAGTTCTGTAAAACAGAGATCCTTTTGGCCATTATGCTGTGTTATGGTGTTTTTTCTTCTTTCAGGAGTTAACAAGCAGTACAATGTAAGCAGTAAGCAAGCTGCTCTAGGGAAGTAATTTCAGTTCTGAAAGTTTCGTTCTATTTTACATCCAGAATGAACTTTCATGACTGACTTAAAATAAGTAAACTATATAATTTTGTTTTATGCTTCATTGAGTTAATTTCTTTTGCTGTCATGCACAGATTTCAGTGTATATTGGCTTTAGAAGCTTGATAATGTTAAAAATAACTAACTTGAAACTGCTGAAACCATGATTGGTATGTAAAAATATAAGCCTTAAACCTGCAGGAAATAATGAAAGAGGTAAGTTGGGCATGAGTGGCAAGCTAGCAGATGTTTTCTAGGATTGGAATCAGTATGCAAAGTTGTTTTAGGCATATTAACATAGGATAGTAGCTAAGGAGTCTTTACTGTTATTACAATATTATTATATTTCATGCTGTAGGTACACTTCAGGTACAATTCCAGCTGTAATTTGAGTGGACTGGAGAGTAGGGGCATAACCAGAGAGAAAGGAACAATGACTTTCCTAAGATCAACCAGCAGCTCGACGACACAGGTAGGAACAGTATTTAAGCCATTTGTTTTGCACTCCTGTACTGTGACGGGTACACTACACAACTTTCAGACAGTGTTTTATTTTGAGCAGTAGCTGTTGTAGAGTTGTTTTTTACTTCTGCCTGATCTTTTTGGACCTGGAAATTATGTGGTAACCTGTATGTTCGGCAGATTTGCTGTATGTGCAACTCGGATTGAAAGTGTGTGTGTGTCTGTGTGTTGTGTTTGGTGAGAACGTGCTGCCTTTGGACATCAGGACTGAATGCTAATTTGAGTGAAAATTGTTCTTTGTCAACACGTGGGAAGAAATCAAAAGGAAGTCTTAGTGATAAATGCTGGCAAGTTGAAAATAAATTATCTGTTAGAGGTAAAATCTATTTGTAATTTTTTTTACTATCTGTAAAGCATGCATGCTGTACATATATGCTTTTATTTTCAGAGACTAAAGCTTTCTTTGATTAAATATTTACAGGTCAATATAGCTTCCAAAGGCTTTTAACCTCATGCTAATATAATATACAAGCATATAAGCGAAGAAAAGTTCAATGCAGACACACCTCAAAAAAGAGTAATAGGATACAGTTACAAAAGAAATTCTGTTGTCCTAAATTTGTATGCAGACAACAAGGTAGGGTAATAGACTGGAAACCAAGAGACTTGCTTTTCCTTCTAATCTGCTTGCTTCATTGTTGAGCAGACAGTTTAATGGATTAAAAGCTCTTCTGAGCAAAACCCCCTTCATTCTTTGTATTTGTCTGTATAAATACACATTGTGTGTTCATCACCTTTTTGCTTATGGCCTGTTGATCTGACCATTACAATAACAACAAAAGACAGGAAGGATTGCATAAGCTTTTAGGCAGAAACTGCATGGTAAGGGTGAAAGCAAGTAACTAAAAGTGTAGATTTACAGTTCAAATATTCAATCCTGTGTTCTAATAACATTCCTGGTGCAGCCTTAGAAGAAAAGACTGACAATGAGGCTTTATATAGGGCTGGGGTGTTTGAGCTCTCTTTGTTGTGAAGTTGAGCAATCAGCACCTCAATTTTTTTCTTTTCCATTCTAAATGGAACTAGAGGAAAGCCATGTTTTTAGGCAGGCAAACATAATTTTAAAAATAAGTATGATGGTGAGTTCAATAGGACCGGCCATTCTGATGGATAGAAAAAGCTTTGAGATGGATGGTAAAGCATAGTGATGAGCGCTGAAGAATCTTTTTTTGCTAACATGCAAGCAGTGATTGGCAAGAGAATATGAATTGGTGAAACCTGGGCAGATTTTAGCAAATTGAGGGTGAGCAGTGACACAAAAGACAGAACACAGTGCCACCTAGTGCCTTCGGCAAAATCAAGCTGGATATCCTCAATCGACTTACAGGTGGGTAGGATTTCTAAAAAAGAAAATGCATGACAGTAGTATTAATGGGTTAATGTAAAAATCAGTGGGCTGTATCTTCAGTCAGGAGGCAGGTCTCTTCTGACTTCCCAAGAGAGCCCTTAGGGTGTAATGAACATTCTCAGCTTGAGTGGATCCATCCCAAGTCCCTTTTTACCATTGAAATATGGGGTTCACCTGAGCAAAGTGTATGGCATGATTATGTGGCAAATCTCAGCAAACAGTTCATTTCCCAAAGGATGTTAGACACTATGTGCTTATGAAAGCAAACCCCTGCACAGGGTTAACCTCCTACTGAAAGGCCAGGTCTGCAAATTTTTTTGAAATCCAAATTGCAAAGTTGAGATTTTATGCAATGTTTAATCAGCCTTTTTTCATTAACTTGGTAGAGCATATGAAATTTGATGTCAAGAGAGGGTCATTGTCATATGAAAATACATTGTAGTGTTGTTAGTAGTGCAACACTTGTACTTGGAAACGCAGACCAAGTCTGCTCTTTGATGGATTGAGTTGCCCTCTGGATTTCTCTCCCTGCATTGACTGTAGAGGGAGCTGGAAGTGTCTGTCTGCTTTAATTTCTCAGATGGGTGGAACAAATCCAAACCAGATATGGGAGATATTTGGATACTTATACTTCTATTATATTAGGCTGCTTTGAGTTTTCAAATTTCACATGAATTTTCACATGACAAATACAGAGGAAGCAGTAGCTCACATATCAAACACAGAGGAAACGCAATGGCTCAGCCCTGCATGTAATTGCTGGGTGATAATATTCATGTGATAATGTAATAGGACTGGCAGAATGACAACTTTCTGCACTTTTCAAATTCAAAGGAAATGAGATGAACTTGAAGCATCTGATAAAAGACTGCCAATGTGATTCTGTTTCACTAGCAACAGACGAGTATCTCTGTCATCTTGGCAATGGTTAAGGATTAGTAGCTACCACTCTTACACTAATGGGTCTCAGCTCTCCAGAAATGGGCTAGTCAAAAGTAAAGTGGTGGAGGATATCTGAATGTAGTGCAGTGGAGTGGATATGCTTAGAGATGAGTATAAAAGGAAATCTTTACCAAAGATATCTTAGTCTGGATGACTAGTATCGGAATCTCTGTGGTCTACTGCCCTTGGATTGTTGGATTTCAATGCTTTGAAACTTGGGGAAAAAGAATAAAAAATCATAGCTTTTCTTTTTGGGGTTAAGTCTAGCTCAACTAAGAGAGACTATTTATTATAATGCTGTAAAATTGTAAGCTGTGCAGGACACGCAGTGTTAAAATAAGTGACATTTATCTTTCTGAGTAATCTAAAGTGGTTTTGTGTGAACTAGTCTGCCAAGGGTTTAATTTTATCTTTACTGCTTGTCAGAACAACGGGGTGGGGGGAAGTAATAGTGGGTAACTTGTGGAAAGTAAACTGCTAAGTTTGATCTGCTGTGGTCCATACAGTCCCACTATTTGATATCTGTGATATGTATTGTTCATCATTTCTTGTAAATGCCCAAAGCTTCTTAATCTTAGCAGTGAACAGTATTTCTACAAAAAACCTCTTAGCCATTTGTTATTGCCCCACTTCAAATGTCTCAGTTATCCTGTACAAGGGCAGAAACAGTGTTGCATGATGCTGGGTGATCTATCAGATAACATGACTAATGTTTACCAGCGAGTCTAAGGGGATAGTTCATAAGTAATGAACAATTTGAAAATCATGTGTTCCAATTGTTTGGTAGACACTTGATCAACAAATCTAGGGGAAAAAGAACAAAAAGGTAGTATAATAAAAGGCTGCGTTTACCCTTAGTATCAGTCTCCTTAGCTACTTTGTTTAAAATAAACATTTTTGAAAATGAAAAGAAGATGACTGCTTTAGATTTCAGCTTCCCTGAATTCCATTCCTGCCTTGACTGGCTCATTCCCTTTTTCACTCCATTTGCATTTACAAGTTCTGTAGTCAAAGTACAAAGTGAAAACTGCAGCATTAATCAAAAATTATCAGATAAAATAGATGTGTATTAAATAGACTAAATGAAAGACTCATCCATCCTGCCTTCAGTGCCAGAGCCCTGACGCACTCCAAGAGTCATCTTCCTTTCCTACAGAGTCAGCCCATTGCGTGCTGACAGCCCTTGCTCATGGTCTTAAATAGATCAAAAATTGTAAGCAGCTGTCCCTCTAAAGAGTCAACTTGACTTCCTTTCATCTATTAGGTGGTTTATATTTCTGAGAGTTTTGACATATCCTGGAGAATTGTGTCTACCTTGTATTACAAAACCGTACTGGAATAGCTATATTAGTAGATGGACAGTTGATGAAAGCATCTTGACTTTATGTAACTTAAAGTTGTACAAGTGTAATGTGTGTCATTGGAGGTAGTTTGGCAAATGAAGGGCTTTGTTGGTATCGTTTGCACCTCCAGCCTCTGCAGTCAAATAATTACAAGTATGCTGCTTAAGTTAACCATTGTGGGATCTTTTATTATAATCCTTTTTCAAGTGGAATCAAGAATTGTACAGTCTAAAACTGTGGGTAGTATCAGGCACCCACTTGAGCTGATCCTGGACTCTGAACTTCTTCTCCAAGGCATGCTTTATAACTGTTAAATGCTAGTGAGAACGGACTTGTTATGTTGTATGGTTTCAACTTCTTTTGTACTCTCTGCTACACTGTTGCCTGACTCTGAGCCCATGTGTTTGTATTTAATATGGATTAAAGCTACTGCATCTATTCCTTAGGAAATACCTGGAGCATGAAAGCTGTTATATTAAATTAGTTCATTACACTATTACATGCATTAGTGCATAAACATCCATTTGGTCCTTGCTTTGATCACCTCTGATCTTGGCTGTTACTGCTACTGACTTCTACAAACCTTTTTTCCTCTTGTATGTTTTTTAATTCTAACTTGAAGTTGTCAAGAGCAGGTTCTGTTTCTTTCCCATGACAATGGCTTGCCTATTTTTTTAATAGTTTTGAACTTAAATCAGTTCTTCTGGGGCGTTTTTACATCACTGTTGAAAAAGCATTGATGTGCCAGCAGTGTTTTGTTGCTGCTATCTGTGTTTCACCTGGAAAAGCACCTTGGTCTGTCACTGAAGGGCACTGTATAAATGTAATATAGTGTTATTTATTTATTATCATAACACTATGCTGACAGGCTACCTCCCAAATACATCGGTAACCAATCTACCTTGACACATTTGTCATTCTAATTTTCTTTGCATTCTCTCCCGTGTGTTTTCTTCACTTACGGCTCCTTGGAACATTGCTATGGTCTTTCTCTATAATTAGACAGTAGCAGTTTCTGTCAAATCTACCTGTTTCAGCTCTTTGGGTCACTCATCTATTAATTTTTTCTTTTTTTTTCAGTGCTTAGAGTTTGTGGGTTAACCCTGGTGGACAGCTAAGCACCACACAGCTGCTTGCTCACTTATTCCTCCCCATTCCCCTCAACCCCCCAGTGGGACGGGAGTAGAGGAAAGGAAGAATAAAAGCAAGAAAACTTGGGGATCAAGATAAAAAAAAACAAAAAAATTGTTTAATAAGTGAAGGATAAGTGGAGGAAGAAAACAACAAAATAAATGATGAAAAGGCAATCATTCACCACCTCTCATGGGTAGACCAACGTCCAGCCAGTTTCTGAGGAAAAGATGGCTAACCCCTCTAAAATCCTTCTTTTTTTCCCATTCTGTTGCTGAGAATGACATTATATGGTATGGAGTATCTCTTTAGTTAGTTCAGGTTATCTGCCCAGTTGCCCTCTCAGTTTATTCTGTACACCCTAATCTAGTCACTGGGGGGTATAGTGAGAAACGGAGAAGGCCTTCATGCTGTCCAAATATTGTTCAGGAAAAACTAGAACATTAGTGTGTTATCAGTACTGTTTTTGTCATGCAATAAGTTTAAAACTTTTCTAAATGGTACAAACTCTGAAGGAAGTATCTTGTTTCATGTTACATTTTCTGTGATAGAGAAAGCTGCCATTGCAATATGTGACTGAGTTAATGCACTATGTCCTGAACTGTGTTACTGCTTATGAAAACATCTGGTGCAGTACAATTTGATACATAGTTTTAGATAATTTCCTCTGGCTTTTGTAACTGCTATGCCATGGTGCCCAAAGTACAGGTACAAATTTCCACTAGATATCATTTGGCAAAGCTGAGACTACTGAGTGGGAAAAGAAACCCTGAATAGTTGGGAAATAAGCTTATGAGATGAATGGCTTTAATACTTTTGTGAACCATTCTGAATCTACTTATACTAGAAATGCATGCAATTATCCATAAAATAAATTGCCTTTGTATCATAATTGTCTTTGCTAATTACATTTTTAGCAAATTAAAAGGTGAGAGGGCTTAATGCTTACGTCTGCATTTTTCAGTAGTGCATGCTTACATAGTCCTAGTTCACATTGATATGAATCCCCAGTTTAAAAATATTAGATTTTCACTTTTCTCTAGTACCTCCAGCAAAGCCTGACTGTGTGACCTGTGCTACCTGTAAATAAGGGTGCTTTATAATTGATGAGATCCAGAGGCCCGTCTCCTGCAGTACTTTTTCCAAATGGGAGAAAATGTTCCAAATAAAAGCTGCCTGCAATCAAAAATCATATCACACCTTTACAATACTTAGTGTCCTGAGGGCTCGTTTTCTTGTTTTCTACCACAGCTGAAAACTGATCGGATTGAAAAAAAAATTTATATTATGGAACTGGGAAGAAGCATTGTGAAACCTTATCTAATGACTAAGTGAAACATGAGAATGAATGGCTTGGTTCTCCTACCTTAAATGTTATATCTTCTATACTCTAGAATTTGCACAAGTTCTGATCTATGAATAGGGAGAAATTTAACAGCTAGACAGCATCTAAGCTGCTTAGAGTTAGTTCATCTTGTTTGCTTAGATTTATCATAACAGCATCCCAGCCGTGAGGCAGGACCATTACAGTACTACCACTGTTGTTCTTGTTTTCCATTTCTCCAAAGAAGTTAGATGATGACATGAATTTAAAAATGTGACTCTACTTTCTGCCTATAAAACAATACAATGTGCTAGTAGTATTCAAAACTTTACAAAATATAGTTCAGTATGTCTAAATTTTAACAATTTAGTTGGGCTACACCAGAGAATCTGAGTGTCAGCAACTGTTCTGTATCAGTTCTTGGTAACAAAAATGTATACAGTCAGATCTTCCACAAGTCTTGCTCCACTAATTAATGATACCTTCGAAGTTAATTTCATCAAAAAAAACCCTAATTTTCACACCACAGAGAAATGTTTGCACCTCATATGAATTAGGGAGCTTTTTTATGCAATCTGCCCATTTAAACACTTGAAGAGCAGAACTATGAATATAGAAAAGAGTTTTCAACACTGCCCCAGAGCACTCTCCTGCTGCTCTGGCAATCCATGTGGGAAGCAGGGCTCCCTACTACTCACTGCTCAAAATGATCTTCCTTGAAAAAAAAAATTAGCATCCAGGTTAACTTAGCTCTGCTATGATTATCCCTGCTTCAAAGCTATGTTGGAGTTATTGTGTGATCGTTTGCTTAGTACTCTTAGCACAGACATATCCTCTCTGACTTCTGGAAGCAAATGCAATAAAGCAGAAAGAATCAGCTTTGATCCTTTCCCACTGGATTACAGGATAATTTGTTTGGCCTCTGAACATGTGACGAATTATAGGGAAGGCACATGATAAGTACTTGCACTGAGAAAACCTCTCTAAGCTACTCCCTGGAATGAAAACAGCACTCTGGTTTTCATTTATATCCCCAGACCACTCAGATTAACATGAAAGAAAATGCCCTCTGTGTTCAGTTAAGAGGTTTTTGTGCCTGGATGGGAGAGGAGCTAGAGGTTACCTGAGTGAGAGCCTAGGTCAGGACTGAAGTGAAGACTATCGATTCAATATGGATTATATAATATGCCATAAAGAATGAGTACAGCTATTCTGCAGAGGACAGTTGCATGGTCCTTTCTTTCTTTATGTGATTTCAAACAGTTCTGCACAGAGACTTTCTATCAGATTGGCACTTATGCTTTGAGCTTTTTTCCCCTGCCGTGTTTGCTGAGAAGAGACTGAAAATTCGGTCAATCCAAGGCTTGAGATAAGGCATCAGGATACCCATATGAAACATAATCCGCTACAGAATCCTGATAGTAAAACCAAACACATAACAATATCGAGAATACTCAGTGCCCTGGAACTCCCCTTTAGCTAGAATTGTTAAAGCGGGCTGAGCTTGGAGTGAAAAATCTGCTTCCTCTTTGAGTTCCTATTTCTGCTCTTTAAATAAAGAGCTTTGAGCCAGTGACCCTAGAGCGGACAAATTAATTAAAATTGGTAGAGGATTTAAAACATGAAGGTGGTGCAAAACAACAATGTTAGAGGCCAGATTCTCAGGTGGTTTGAACTAATGTATGTCAGTGACTTCAATTAAGCTATGCTAGTTTCCATAACAGCAAAGTATTTGGCTCTAGATTTTGTTATGTGCCCAGAGATCTGCTGTAGGAGCCAGTGATCCAGAGAACTGCTCAGGACTGGGTGAAGACTTCTGAATCTATATGTCAAGATCAGTGGTTTGGCCAATGTTGCATTGTTGTTGTAGAGTTTTGGGGTTTTCCTTGTCCAGATCAAACCTTATTTTTTTCTAAATTTTTAGGCAAAAAAGAAAAAGAAATAATTTTGTATTAAATCAGACCTTTGTATTCCCTCATTTATCTAGAAAGGCCAAAAGAAATGGGGTAAAAGGAGTAGGGTCATGTTGTCCTGTAGGTGTACAGCAGATTTTACAGCAAGGATTGGAATAGGCCAGACATTCTGTCCAGTGCCTCTGTTCTGAGGATATAAGGGCATTTGGCTTATCTTGCAAGTCTAGCCATTTCCATACAACCTACTAAAAAATTGGAAATCCTTTTTTTGTGTGTGTTTGTATATGTGTGGTTTTTTTTTTTTAAGCCAGATTCTGAATAATTTAGTAGCCATATCTGGGTTCTGAGTTCTCTTTCCAGTCATTCTGGCTTGCTAATTGTTGCCTGATGGGGGTTTGTGGGATAATTGCTTTGGAGAGATCTCCCCTGTGCTGGGGTTCCCTGCTCTGAACTTCCTTTGGCTGCTACTTACCATTTCTGTCAAACTCTATCAGCATCTGCACTGCGGCATCAGAAGCAGCAGCTGCATGCCGAAGCAAAAGTGTCCCTGTTTTCACCTTAATAACGCCATACTCTTAATCTTGCTTGGTGCGGGGTAGCACTGCGGTTCCAGCTGCATGTTTGGAGGGAAGGCAGAGCTGCAATACTAGGGCAGCAGTTGCAGTCTAGGTGATGTGTTAAAGATTGGTACTTGCAAGATCATAATGTGCATAGTGTCTTCTTTTGGGGCTTCAGGCATGTGATGTTTATTTTCTAAGAGGTATTTCTGATGAGTGCATTTCTTTGGTTCTTTGCTGTACAGTTCAGAAGATGGAGGAAGTGCTGGATGTAAAAGGCCTAAGGGGACAACCAAGGAAAGTTTCTTTGGTCTGTTAGACTTCTCCTTTGCTTTCATTTATTGGCATCTTTCTTACCAGAGTGCTGTAAGAAAGCAATGGTAAACTATAATTGTGGAAGAAAGTGGTTCTAGGTAACATTTTTAGTCTGTAAAAACATGTTCCAGCTTGGTGTCATTTTTGTGAGAGCGTCTACCATCAACAAATAATAGCATGTCTCTCTTGTCAGTTAGCTGTCTGCTTCAAGATGTGAGTCCAGATGTCTACCAGAAAACAGATGTACAAACTACATAAAAACAGATAAGACAGCTACATTATTCAGTGTATACGCAAATCCTACTATGTCCCATATCCTTCATGCATTAAAAGAATGGCTTATTTTTTCACTCAGGAAAATGTTTCTGTTCCAAGCAGTGACATGCCATTTTCTGTTGTTTTTCAAATCTCCCTAATTTCCTTGCCTAATAAATTTCCCAGTACTTGTTTGAGGAGAGTCAATAGTGTACTCCTGTTCAGAAGCCATCTGTTTGTTTAGACAGAGAAATATTCTACAGTCTCACTGCTTGTTAGCTTTATTTGTGATTTCAATTTCTTCTAATTACAACAATGAGATGCATATTACTTTTAACATAATTAATTCTTGCCGTGCTGACCTAATGCTAATGCTACGGGAATATTTTCAACCTTTAAGTGTGACAAACATGAGGCACCATGTATTTTAAAAGTCCAAAGAAAGACAGAATTCCAGAAAGTTATATAAAGGGAGTGAGAAGCATTGCCTGGTTCAGAGATGCCAACAGGAAGGAATCTTGTTGTCAAGGCTGATGAAAATTGAATCAGAACACCAAATTAATTTAGATAGTGTAGATAAGTAGAAAAGCCAGCAACAGAAATCTCACAGACATCAAAGGGACAAGAGGGACATAAAGCTGGTGATGTAGCCCTCAACTTCATCCTAGTGATACATGGATGGCCAGGAGGCCTCCACACTTCTGCTGCCTATCTGTATGGTGGGAATAGAAAACTGGTATAAATAAGAATACCATGCTATCTTTCTCCAAAATACGCAACATTGGGTCCCCTGGATGTCTGGAAGCTACATATCCAACAGAGAAGGGCAAAACTGATATTAACGGGCCTATATTGTGCAGTTTACTTTCACACATGTATGGGTTTTCTCCTTCAAGCTACAGCCAGGGTTAGGGTTACAGTAAGAGTTAGCGTTTCAAATAGGTTAAAAACTGGGACCTGTAGTTAGAAGCTACAGAACCCTGGGTGGTAAGAAAATGCTGGAGTTACTGGGGGCCAGCGACATTTGTTGGCTTTTCTCGTACAGACGTGTCCCCTCTTTCATGTTAAGACTAAGGTGAGGATTGCAGTTAGGCTTAACTGTCGGGAACCAAAGCATCAAGTTTTCAGGTGAAAACCGGAAGATTGAGTTTTCTGAAAAAGCTGTGATTTATGAAGAGGTCTGGTATTAACAAGGGCTGATGTCAAGTGGGATTTTTGTTTGTTTGGGGGTTTTGTTTGTTTGTTTTGGTTTTTTTTGGTTGTGGTTCTTTTGGGGGCTTTTTTTTTTTTTTTTTTTGAGGATGGATCTTCTCTTTACAACAAGGCTGGAGTTGGGGCTAGCGGACAAGTTATGGTTAGGCTATGCAGGGTCTTAAGGGCATGGGTTTGAGAAAGATACTGCTTGCTGCCTTAGATGTGGCATGTATTTATTATCTTGTTTCTTAGTGGTTTGGGTGTGTCTCAGAGTATTTCATCTGTCCCTCTTCCATCATCATTGTTATCTAAATGGCCCTGATTCCTGACTGCATAGCTTTTAGGTTGTTAATGTTACCAGAATTCTGCAGTAAAATTGTTTCTCCATCTAAGTTCCTTAACTGCCTTCTTATCTTCTCAGTAAATAAAACTGGTAACTTTATCGCAGATCATGGTCAGAAATTTACATGCCCTTATTTTACAGTCCTCTACCCTCTGTGTCAGTACTTGGTCGATTAGCCATAGATCCGTTCAGGAGCATGAGTGTAGAATGTAAAAGCACATTTTAGACTGGTAATGAGACCTTGTCTTTCTGCGGTTAAAATAATTAAGCCCTTATTCATTCACTTCTGGCACGTCAGGGCTTCTTTTTGTACTCCTGACTGATGAATTTGAGAAAAGTTTATTTCCTGTTAGTATTAACCTTTCTGGTTTTAAGAAAGAAGTAACTCAGGAAACTGTAAGGTAGTGAAAGTAGAAAAAGTATTTTATGCCCCTTCCCTCCCCCACCTCCTCTTGCATCCAAAAGAGAAAGTAATTTTCCAAAATTGTGTATGGCAGGTCCAGTTTCCCATCTTTAGTATATCATTAGCTTATGCAGATATATTCAATGACATGGTCAAAATTCATATACTCTGTCACCGCCTGATGGCATTGTAGCTGTGTCATGCTCTTTCGGGATTATTTTTTTTGTTGTTGTTACTATTAACACACCCTGACTCTGAGGTTTAAAGTCCTGTATATCCTAGTAGATGGTCAAGTGCATAATTAAAGTATAAAATTCCGCCAAGAAGAAAAGCTTATCTTTCTAAGATACTTTGCTCGATCACTTATGACTATGTTATATGGCCCACTGCAACTTTTTCCAAATATTTTCAGTGAATTATCCGTGGAATTTCATGGCATCTGAGAATGAGATAGAAAGGAGAAATGAGTCTGTTTTAGAAATGAGGAACTGAGACACAGTAAGACTATGGCATTCTTTTAAGCTAATTTTAAATATCTAAAGATTACAGGGAATATTCAAAGGGGGAAAGTTCATTAATTTATGGTTTGACAATAACGTTTCATAGTTTATTAACCAAGGTGGTTGTAAGTGGTATACAGGAAGTGGAGTTAAAAAAATTGTTGAGGGGAAATGGAAGAGCCAAATGAAGGTAGCATATCTTCATCTGTCACACCTGGAAATATGAATTATATGTGGTTTATTGAGAGTGAGAGGCAAAGATGACAGTTCAGCTATACTTTGGACAAGCAGGTTTTAAGGAATTATGCACTTGTCTATATTTAGAATTTAAGGAACAGTTATCTGGTAAAATCCTGAAGACTGGCAAAAAAACCCCAAACAAACCAATAATTCTCGTAAGTTTCTGCAATGTGAAGGGCTGGGTTTTTGTATTCTGTGCTAAACCATAAAATGAATTCTTGCTTTGAAACATGTTTTATCACGAATTTAAGGGATGCTATGTCCTTAAGACAAAGCTTTGCAAAACAGCAATTTTGCTAACCCTTTATGTCTTGATCGTGAGCAGGGAGAATGTTGGACACTCCAAAAGAGGCTGTAGAAGGGAGGAAATGTGGTTTCATCTTTAGAGAAATTCCTGGTCCATGTGATCATAGACTGCTTCTCTGGAGGAACTGAGATGTTCTAAAGCTAGTAATTTAAAAAGCATGAGGCAAATTTCTAAAAATGTGAAATCTTACTAATAAACAGGGTGATGAAACTGAAAGTTCAAATGAGCAGTGTGACATTGATTTTTATACAGCTTTATAATATTTTGACATTCCATGAAGGTTTCCATATTGATCTTTAAATAGAAGAGAGATGTCTTTTTGTCAGAGGGATAGCTGAAACAGTTGCAATTTATGGTCTGGATTAGAAATCTTTTGTTGTTTCCTATGTTTTTTGTAGCACTGAAAACTTTCAATAATGCCAGTGGTTTAGTATTGATTGATGTCTTGGATTGTCAATCTGTGCCAGCGTTTTCTGATCATCCTTATTTTCATGAAGTGCTGTTCTGCCTGAGCTTTCTCTCAGAAGTGGGATTTAACATTTTTGCATTTTTCAAATAGAAAGTTGGTGATGAGATCTACAGTTCTAAAATGTTCTGTCAAAGAGCTCTTTGCTCCTGGAGCCATCAGCATGTGTGGTTCCATTAGAGAAAGAAAACAAGCAGCTGCTGAAGACAAGGAGCAGTAGGGTAGCAACAGGGGGCTTAATTATGCCCAGACTGCACAATATTTAAGTGCACCTGGCACCTTTAGGTAGGTAACATAGGTTTTTATTACAAAGATATCTGTGAAAAAAGCTATTTAGGCTTTAGCAAACACTCCAAAAAGGCATTTTATCCCTATAAATGCTAATTCACTGAGTTTGATGAGGTATCATTTTTGAAGTGTACCCTCTAGCTATCAGGTGACACTTCTAGAAACAAAGTTTCAACGTGTCAGGTTTAAGTAAAAAGCAAGGCATATTATGGAGAAGCCTAATTACCTGCAGGAGTTATATGCAGCTGTGAAGCATGGTGCATTGCTTATGTGCAGCCTGTCTGAGGCAGAACATCTGGGGTTGAATATACAGCACAAGACAGTGAAAATGAGAAAGAAAAATCCTCAGTTTGATGCATACAGCATTCCCAGAGAGTCAGGGTGACCTCACCCCTCTTCTGACTGGTTTGGAGCAGCGCGTCTTCTACTGGAGCACTTATCTCTGGCATCTGACATGAGTGTCCGCTTTAAGGGGTTACAGGACTGATGAGGTGGTTTTTTTTTTGCTCAGTGACTTCTGTTCCGTATTATTGGAAGCAGCCATGCCCATGTTTGCCTTTTCTGCCCTGGCTGAGCTCAGTGTTCAGACTAAGCAGATCTTTTGTCCTACTGCTGGTGCTGTCATTTCCTAATCCAAAACCTCTGAGTCGATGGAAGGACCGAAATCACTGGCTCTTAGCAATTCTGTCAGGAAGCTGAACAGTTGAGGAATGAGTGTTACAGGATTGTTTTTAGTCTTCTGTCAGTTTTGGATTAACCAAGAAAGATCAAGCAATTTTTTTGAAGTGCACGTGTACAGACTCATGTATGTATTCATAGTTTATTTCCTGGCCCATTGAAGAATAAAAAAAAGTATACCTTAAAAAAACAAACCTTAACTCTATTGTCCATCATATTTCAGATTGTCTCAATAATATTTGAGCGTTTCAAGAAGATGGAATTTAATTCAGAGTTTAAGTAGTCCCATTCAAAATTTATTTATAAATTGTCTTCCATTTGATTAGAAAAAAATTGGCTAGGTGTATAGAATGCAACATGGATGTTAAACTGGCAAACGTGGCTCAGGTGACTGGCAAATGCTGCAGAGTTAATTTTATATCCTTTGTTTGAGTGCAGTCTTACCATTTCTAAGAAGGATTTCCAGCAGTGTCAGTCTTCATTGAGAAAACTATCAGTATTCATAAATTTTTAGCATTTTGGTGGTATTCCTCTAAAGGTCGATTTAAATTTGGATTTTCATTCATTAACATCAAGAATTGCCCCCAAGCCTGACATGTTTTCTGCTTACTCAGCATATTTAAAAGGTTGACTTTGAGAATATGCTGTGTTAAAACTCTGATTTATATTTTCAATGGCATAGGGTGTAAATTTTTAAAGAAGGCATTAAATTTTAAGTAAACTTAAACTTAGCGCATCTTTGAGGTGAAAAAAGCATGAAGAAAACCAATGAATTTAAGTTTTCCTAACTTTCTTATTTTGAGGAAGTAATAACATTCCAAGAAGTTTTCATACTAGCAGACAAAGCTGAGTAAAGTCAACAAAAAATAAAATAATACGTGACTTACCAATAACTTCTAAGGAAATCAATAGATAGATAAAGCATACTTTCACAGAAATAAGAAGAATGAAATCTTACATTAACCAAAGGCTTATTAGTTTCTTCAGTATGTTTAAAGTAAAACCATCTCAGCTTTGAGCTGCTAACTGTTGATCCAGTATTCTCTAACACTCTCCTAGCATTTCTCTGGAGACTTTCAGTACTCGGAGAAAAGATGACTATGGCAGAATTCTAACACAATAAGATACATCAAGATCAGAAGGAAAGAGCTTTACATCTTTAAAAATATTCAGGAATTTTGAAGTGAGGAATTGAAAACTTCAGGGTGTTACTAATGCATTCCATGTTTTATTATTTTACATATGAAATTCCCCTCATCTGAATGGCTTAATTTATCATACTAATGGGAAGAGATCTTGTTCTACATCACACTTTTAAATTTTGAATTTGTTGTTGGAACAATGTCTGAGGCTTTAAGGACTTATGTAAGCTAACCTTCAGATTTTTTTTATTATTAATATTATTATTTTTTATAGCCTACAAAAGCTGCCATACTTTCCATGGCATAAAACCAAGGTATCTTAACAGTGTATTGTTAAATGACATTATCTACAATGAAGTCTTTTCCTTTCATTTCAAATTAAAAGGTATAAATCTTAGTCTGATAGTCCTTGTAGTCGTGTTCTACCTTGCATAATTTTGGCACACTATCCAATTGCACTACGTTTTAAATGGAGCTTGAAACATGTCTAATTTAGGAAATATTTACATATAATCAAGGAAACATGACAGGGAAATCTATTTAGTAGCAATGCAATCAGCGCTATAATTGATATTGGAAATCTTTCTAGGAG
This sequence comes from Vanellus vanellus, assembly GCF_965231255.1. Lineage (NCBI taxonomy): Eukaryota > Metazoa > Chordata > Aves > Charadriiformes > Charadriidae > Vanellus > Vanellus vanellus. The sequence goes on from NC_138921.1 coordinate 10,495,389, forward strand.
GACACAGTTAGTTTAGCAAAACAGTTATGGCTTTATATATTGCACACAGAGGAAATGAGCAAATTGCACTGTTTATTTATTTACCACCTTCATCATTATAAGTAATATTATTGTGTGGATGATGTTTTTACCAATTTAGCAAATTTGCTTTGTCATGACTCAGTAGACCAAACTGCATTTTGTGCTTGATACTCTCTTCAGGATTCATATCTGGGGTGAGGCAGGGAGAAACCCAACAAAACAAACAAACAAACAAAAAAAAACCCAAAAACAAAAGCCAAAAAACCAAAAAGCCCCACTAAAATCCCCCAAACTAGAACTGTCTGAATGCTTGGTTTGGTAATACAATTCTGTGTACACAAGGAGAATTCACGTGAAGGAGAAGCCACACTTTGAGTCAAGAGCGATAGAGTATGAGTATTTCACATATTACAGCATAGTGGGTCTTACAAGTGCTTCAAATTGCATTAATTTTTAGAATATGTATCCTAAGCCTTTTCCCTGCCAAATTTCAAGAAATCACTCTAGTTTCTTACTATGACCCACGATATCCTATAGTGCTTTCAAATAACTGGGGAGATTTTGTGGGGAGAAATTGATTTGGATTTGCACTTCGTATATCGCTAGCAATTTTGGAGGCTAGCTGCAGTTGAAGGGCACAGGTTTGCTGCCAAGTGAGCAGGCTCATAGGAAGGGTGACAGCAAAGAGGTTTAACACTGCTTGTTTCTGGTGTTTTCCTACTGAAGGAATTTCTTCCTTGTTTTTCTGCCTTTCTCTAAGAAAGCAGCAGTATCATAGAACTGTATGCCAGCTGTAGTTACTTGGGCTGGGCCCACTGGCAGTGATTAGAGACCCCCAGGGTTTGTGAGATCAAGATTTTCTCCATTGAAAGGCCGAGACTCAGATTGGGCAGAGTTTGCTTTCTGTCTATCAACAGGATTGTATAACTATAGCTTTGCCCACTCTTTTCCCTTAATTCCTCAGTGTTAAATTCCTACTTGGATTTATGGCACGTATAATTTTCTTTTCACTTTCTGTAGTTTCATTGATGTACAAATATTGAAGAAGCTAATTTGCTTGTAGGCAATGTTTTATTAAATACATTTATGTCATTCATGTATCTAGCAATGCGCTGATTCTTGGATAACAGCCACATTTTTATAATGCAGTAGCCTAGTGCCAGCTGTTATGATATGTGAATCAGTGCCTAGGAGATGAGGATTGCCACTTATTGAAACTAGCTGTGAAAATAATAGATACAGCTCTAGGCTTGAGATGTGGATGCGGTTTATTTCCATTTGTTTTTTAGTTATTAGTTCTTTTCTTAAGCACACAAGTATCTATTGTCTACCAAAGGAAATAGGTTATAAATCAAAATCTTCTGGCTCCTGTGTTCAGCAAGAACTCATAACTCTTCTTTTAATTTTTTTTTTTAATTTTAAATATTGACACATGCAACGTTCCTTGAGTCAACTGCTAAAATTTCCCTTCGTGTAATTTAATGACAGCCCAAGTAGCTGTACCAGCATAGAGGAATACAATCTTTCCTTTATTTTTCATTGCTATGGTTATGTGAGTTTAGTATAAAGTTACTAATTTGTTGGAGGCGAAGGCAGTCAGTGTTATATTTAAAGAGCTATGAATCTTAATATTGGTCCTAACAGAAAATGTAATATGTAATACTGCTCTAGTGAGACATTGAGCAAAACAGAAAATGATGATAAAGGAATAGCGGGAGTCTTACCACTGCTGGAGAACTGTGGGATTCTGCTTGTCTAGAAACACCTCAGAAGCTGATGAGTCAAGACAGAAAAGGCACTTGTTCACCAACAGTTAAAAGAGCTCTCTAACTGTGGCAAGAGTTAGTGTGTTTAAATTTCTGATAATTTGAGAGATGTAATCTATACTACTTTCAAGAAGCTGTAGTGTATATCTATAGAAATTGCTCCAAGGATTTAAAAATATTTATTTATGCCTTTTACAGCATTCAATATTCTGGGGAAAAAAAATCTCTTAACAATTTCAATAGGATGGTTTTAAACCAAATATAATAGTGTGCTGTTTTCTACTCAGTTCTTTAGTACTTTCCTATAAAGGTAGTAATTTTAAAATGACAGAGAAAGTCACCTTTTCAGAGCCAAAACACATGATCTGAATCAACTAGATCATTGAATTAGATCAGTCATCTTGTGAAAATCATTTTGAGTCAACTCTAACACAACACGAGGAGAAAACTAGAATAATTTGCATGAAGAATATAGGTTTGTTAGCCCATTCTTTAGTCAGGTTTATTTGCATGTTTTAAATTATGGTCTGGGACTAGTTCTTGTTTACAACAGGACTTTTCCATGAAATGCCAGTAACTTGAGCAATTAAAGGCACAGATTCCCATGTAGTTCTTTCCTGTATCAAGTCTAGCTATTTTAGGAGACAAGAAATTGAGATATAGCAGGAAATTCAAAGACAATACAATTCTCTGTCTGCCAATGAAGGCACAGGTTAGTATTAAATTATTAGTAACATTAAATGGAAATCTGCATCACTATAGCTATATTCAGGTAAATGCATACCATCCTTCTGATGCATGCTGTTCATGAGAGTATGAGTGTCCTTTTTTTGGAACTAATACCATTTAAAATTTCCAGAACAGAAGGTGTTCTTGACTTTATTTTTTTGTTCTTAACTGTATGAAACTGTTCTCAGCTGTTTTTCTTTATAAAGCTTTCATTTCATTAACTAAATACTTCTGGATCAGAAGAGTCCTGTTATTGCAAAATGTAGTAGTAGGTTCACATAAATTTTAATTTACTGGATACATAGAAGAATACTATAGTAGTTTCAAAATGATTCAGTGATGCACTTCTTTTGACTCATAATAGAAATTTCCCTTTTGTGGTTCATAGAAGCTGGAATTTTAATTCTTTGATCCAATCTGCATTGTGGTTACTATTGTAATTGTGAATATTTTTCTGGGAATGAAAAAAACTAACAATGTTTCCAGCATCTTAAATGTCTGTGGGATTTATGTGCCCAACTCCCATGATTTTGTTGATTGGTTTATTTATTTTGCTGGTAGACACATTATATACAAGCTTTCTTCATATTTAGGGGCTAATCCCACTCCCACTGGAACGTATGTTGAATTTTATAAAGAGAACAAAGTCAGAATTCTAGTTGCACCTGTATGCTCAGTAACACTCGGTCTGTAGCTTTTGGGCTTATCTCAGTATCTCACTTGGAATGATGATGGTCTCAGCCAGGATGTCAAAGCTAAGAAGGAAGAAATTTCCCTTTTCATTGTGCAGATCTCATTTAGATGAATTACAGAGGGGTCACAGCTTTTCATTACAGATAATCACTTTTATTAAATCACAGGCACCATTGTTTCTTCCTTCATACATATTGAAAGCCAGACTGGAAGTAATCCAAGCAGCTTCATTTTTGCCTGAAGTAGCAAAAGAAGTGAGAAATTGCATCTTTTAAACTGTATTTCAAGTCACTATTGTTCAAGGTCCCGAAGAAAAGTAAAGGAGGGTAAAGACAATTAGTAAATTATTCTAAGAATGTGAGAGATACAACTATAAATGATATTTCCTACCGCTGTGTTTCAACATCATAAAACTATTTAAGCAATAATTAGTTGTTAAGAAGCATCCTGGGCATGTTATCTTCTGCACCAGCATAGTCAGTTGATGGGTCTATCAGTTCCCTCTAGAAGACAATATTGCATCAGTTCTTCCAACTGTTCCTTTGCTGTATCACTCAGGGGAAACTAAGTATGTACATTGAACTCTTACAAGACACTCTTTGGAGCTGTCTAGAAGTGGGTAGAGTAGGATTCCCTGCACCCTTTTGCTTCCTTTCCATTTCACTTTCCATCTACAATTTGCCCATTTTTTTCATGCTTTCTTTGGAAATATGTTTCTTTTGTTATTAAGCTAACTGGAGAAATGTATTTCCGTTGACTTCCCTGACTATGAAATCATAGATTTACTTGGATTTCACTGAAGGGTTTTATTTAATACGCATATACACAGCAGAAGAGATTGAGAACTTCCTCAAAATACTTCAGAAAAAAATCGCTCAGAAGAGAGAGTAGCATTATCGAAGTCGCATGACTTCTAGTTTTCTCATAAAAAGCTCTTCCTTTAGCTTGTAATGGATTGTGAAGCACGAGCAACCGAACACAAAGATTATAGTACCAGAGAGTCGATACGAGTGTTTTATGAATCCAGGTGGATAAGAAACAAGAATTGATCTAATTCTATAAAGTCCCTTTCTGACCATGTTACATGCTATAACTCAAACTTCTGTTTATTCTGTTTGAATGCAACTTGGAAAAAAAAATCCATAAAATGAAATGCAACAGTAAATAAAGAACGTTAGTGCTTGGAAGAAACATCAAAACTGTCAGTACCTGTAGAAGAGTTACTTTGGGAAAATACTGTTTATCTTTATGTCTCTCTTATCTTTGTGCCTCTAACTGTCAATTCTGAGTCTATGGAAGCTAAGAAAACTTCATAGTTAGTTTGTGCCTTTGATGTAATTTACATTATTTTCTGTTCATATACTGTCAGTGTTTCAGTAATAGCTCACTACCTGCACAAAAAGTGATTTCTGTAGTAAATTACTGCAAAATTATATAGCAATAGGGAGTAACAGGAGTAGCTGCAGCAGCAAGCATTCTTTAAAATATTTTTAGGATTTGATGTAATTAAAAATTATGCTAGTAGTGGGCATAAAAGAATTGTACTTTATATTTTTTGAAAGTGAACAACAAATTATGGTTTATTCACTGAGCTTCTGCAGTTCCTGCGCACTTCAAAATTACCTGAAATCTGTCTTAATGTCCTATTGTTACAGTGCCTTGTCCTATTACATGCTGGTCTGAAGCAGAGCTGTGCACGACCTTGCAAATCCCTTAAAGACAAAGAGACTTCATGCACACTAAAAGGTTACAGCTTCCCTGCAGTAGCAAAGTGATTTCTTTCTGTTCATCTACAACTGAGGGTGTCTGAATTATAATCTGTTTCTAATTAACAAGCTTCAGTTTCTTCACCTTGACGATTGATACCACCACCATTATTCTTTTCGACATTTTTTTCAGAACGTATACTAGGCACTACAGATGTAAGTTTATTTTAAAGATATTGAGAACCAGATGTGCAATGGGGTGCTCATCAAACAGAGGAACATATACACCAACATGAGGACTTCACAGACACATTTCTCCTGCTGTTCTTAACAGATAGCTATAGGCGAGAGCTAGTTACTGCTGTGCTTTCTGTTAATTACATGCATTTTTCTTCCTTTGTCTCCTAATGGATAAAAAGTAATTTACATATTCTTTTATATGATATCTTTCTCTCAGTGGAGGTATTTGTTAGTATAATTGAGGTGTCGTTTATCCAAGGTAGTGTCACTACTGCTCAGCAACTATTATGTGCATATATTTCTTTTTGCAGGATGGTATATAGCCAAAGAACACTGGTAATTTTGCAATATAAAAGAGAAGCCCTCTCTATGATGAGAATTTGTCAAGATGCTGCAATTACTAATGAGCACAGGAATGAGTAGAGTGAACCATTCCCAGAGACAGGGATTTGATTGGCAGCCTACTCAGGTTTCAGTTGGGAACAGGCTCCCTCGTACCAGTAATGGATTTCCTTGCTTGTATAAATTCCTCCTGCTATAACTGCAAGGATGATGGTTAAATAGGCAGTGGAAAAAATGTTTCCTTTTCACGACATGAATTTGCAGGGAGAGTTTCTATCTTTCTTTAGTATGTCAGTGGCACAATTAGCAGTTTTGTTGATGGCTTTGTGTTTATTTCTTCTAGCCAGTTCACAAAAGATTGAAAGTACAAAGATAGTTATTAAAATGAACACAGCTTTTGGTGTCATCACAATAGTATACTATAATTTTAAATGAGAGAGGAAAAATTTCTGGGCTTCCTCCTCCTTCCGCCAAACCAAATGCTCTTTTTTCTTTGCATTTGTTGAGAAAACTCCCTTCCAGGCTAGCAGAGCCAGAGAACATAGCTGCCTAATATATTATATACAGATCTGACAGCCATACAACATATTTCCTCAGTACCCATATTACTTGCCTAGTAACTCAATTCCTTGGAATTAACCTCAACTTTAAAAATCCCTGAACATCTCCAAGTGGCTGGTGCTTGAAAACCAAAAGAGAAGTAAGAAAACTTCCTCCCCCTTCTCCAAAGGTTTACGCTTTTGCCTTGGAGGAGTGTATGAGGTAGTGATGCTAAGGTAAAAGCCAAATCCATTATATTTTTGATAGTTTTATAGGTATTCCACACTGAAAAAAAAACTGAAGTCAATACAGTAGAATTCACAGGGAAAAGGCATCTGACTTTGAAGGCTGAAAGGAAAAGTAGTGTCACTAATACTTGTAATTATGTGTTTTGAAACTACGTACACACACATATGTAGGTACATATCATGTACAGAGTCTTACAACAAAACCTGGCGTGCCGGCTGTATGCTGTGGTCTCATGCACTATCCACTATTCAACCATTTGAAGTATTTAAATTTTGCTTTGTGCTTTGTCACTGCAGACTGTGCATGCATGTTTTACAAAAACTGAGGTTCATCTGCAGATGACAGTGGAAAAGGAGATGAAAGAAATACTTGAGCCATTTCTTTCGCTGCTTATACTCTGAATTCTCTGAAACATATACTGGAATTTTTCTTGAGAACAAGATCTGAATTAAACTTCTCACCAATTTATTGATACTGTTAAACATGTACTGCATGCTTTCCTAGTACAAAATCTTTATAGTGGAGACTTTCCATCCCTGGAGGGGATGGTAATTCAAGAATGTCAGAAGAGTCATGAATATTAGTTGTACTAAGTGTTTCCAGTGGGGGCCGGAACCACTAATCTGAGTCACATTCCTCTATCCAGCCAGTGATTTTCACATCTATGGAGCATCCTATGTTTGATATGTCTGCTTCTCTGTCAGATTCAGCTGAATTCAACCAATAATTAATAAAACTGTTGTTAATGAGTAACAGAGAGAAAACACTGTAATCTAAGACTCACTTCCTTAGGTAAAGTGGCTCAATGATGGCTTAATCTTTTATTTTTCAACTTTAATTATTCAGATGCAAATAAGATGCAAATAAGACTTTTGCTTCCCTGCATGCACTCTGTGATGGATAGTGATGAACATTGCAAAGTCCTTTTTTGTGAAGTTGTGTATTTTTATTAAATTTAAAAAAAAAATATTCTCCATTTGAGCTGCTTTTCTCCTGTTTACTGCACAGTATGAATTACTTCTGAGTATATTAAAATGTATGAGAGAGGCCAGAGACATGGAAGCTGAAATGCTAGCAAGAACAAAATAAAGGGCTGCCAACCCTAACACTTGACTCAGAACAGTCAGGTAGGCTATCCTTTCTGCACATATTGTACCCTTCAAAATCTGGTTTGAAACAAATCATCTCTCCAGCTATGCAATAAATGGGATTCTGTATATTATGCACACAAACTAATTTGTAACTGATCAGCAGGTAACATTATCCCACTCTGGGGCATCCACAGCAGATACGTGGCCTTTGTTCTCGAACAAATAGATTTTTCTATGTGTAAATTTTGTTTTAGGTAGTAGATTTCTCCCATATTGGCAATTAAGAAATAAATGCCAATTTATCCTCAGTCTTAGACCTTTTCTTTTTTTCTGTAGCAGCTTCTACAGCAGCTTTTTTAGCAGCGTTTCTGAATCATTGGATCCCTGCTGTCAGAATAGTCATGAATATTAGTTGTACTAAGTGTTTCCAACAAAATCTAAAACTGAACTTAATCTAGTTTCATTTTTGTTCATTGAGGTCTCCATTCTGTTTAAGTACAGTGAATGTTCTCTTATATTTATCATTAGACATCAAAACTCAGCAGCTTGGATTCCATATTGGAGGCCGTCGTACAAGATAGAGAATGGTTTTAAATCAAGCCTGGAAGTGTATTTCTGTAACTAGGCCACTTAGGTTCAAATTTAAGTAAAAGGTTGCTCAAAACTTTCATGAATCTAAGCAGGTGGACTTGACAAAGGTCCAGTTAAAACTATAGAAAGGAGGGCTGGATGCTCAAAAGTCCTTAGTGCACAGTCAAGCAGTTAAGCCATACATGCCTCTCTGTGCTACATGTAGGTCTCGCGTTCTTGGCCTGCATAAAGGAAAAAAAACCAGGAACAAATAACCTATACAAGACACAATCAGTAAAAGGGTGCCTATTCCTTGTACCACAGATTTAAATCATCTCATTTAAAACAGAGGGAGTAGGGTCAAACGGAGAGTATCTCTGAAGGAATGTATTTTGTTAAAATGTACTGTTCTTTAGTTTGAAGGAGGGTAAGTTGATTTCCAGTTTCTTTTTTTCTTTTTCTTTGTGTTTCTGTGTTTAGTGCTTCCTGAGTTTCTCCATTTGGTTTTTATGGAAAAGATGCTTTGGAATTCTGAAAGTAAACTCTTGGAACACTTGCTGAGCTGCCTGGCAGCCTGCATAACTGTTGCTTAGGCTACTGAAGACTGCCCCAGAGATTTTCTAAATGTAGCAGCTTGTTTTACACCAATGCAGTTCCACTGCTGTGAGTGTAACTACGTAATAGCAGACATGGGCTGGAAAATCTAGCCCAGTCTGGCTTCAGTTTTCTTCAACCTTTCCAAAACTGGAAAGCGATCCGACTCTATGCAAATCACAGTGACTAAAAAGGCAGCCAGCAGAAAGGCATTAATTATAACATCCTTCTGAAATGCACAGTTGATTGCAGCATGTTTTTTAATGTAGATGGTGATTGGGACCAATACAGATTTTATTACTCCTGCTGTAAAGCAGAAAATTAAATCTTTCTGAATTGCTTTATTTAAATGTCAGGTTGACCACAAAACATCTCGCTTTATGCCTATAATATAGAATAAATGTAGTTTGCTTCCCTGCTGAGTTCCTGCATTTGCACAGGAGGATGATCAGTTTAAGGCTGTGTTCTATTTTGATATATCTTCATGTGTTAATAAGGAAAAAGATTAGAAGGTAATCTTAACTGTACTTTACAAATCTCAATTTTTTCCTAACGTTAAGTATCTATGGACTGCAACAACTGTCTTTGCAGTTTAATCTGATTGCTTATTTATGAAAGAGAGTACTGCAAATTAGGCAAGACATCTTTGAGATTAGAGAGATTGCTACATTGTACAGAACACAACTTCTGTAAAAGAAAAAGGGCAATCACACTTTTGAGTTATTCTGAAAATGTTTAGGTGTGATCATATCTGGTATACTTGCTAACAATTTACCTAATCTTCAATCCTATATATTCACAAAATGCTGATGAGGAGGGTAGTTCTGCACGGCAAGAGATGTCACACAAGGTTTGCAGGTTTTTCCGGAGTCAGCTACACAAAGCCCAGGCTCTCCATATCTGGTGTTGGCGATAGACCTTCGTCAAGTGGTAGATTGGACTAGAGATCTCCAGAGGTCCTTTTCAACACTAATGTTTCTGATTCTATGATTATTCCCTCTGCAAGAGTGATGCTTTTCTGAACTTTTTCCTTAAATGAAGTATTTCCCTGCACTGATGCAAAGCTACTGAAAGAAAATATTAATTTACCTTTTGTATATTCCTAGAATGCTCTTTTAGTTATAGAACCTATTACCAAAATGGAAAGCTCAAAGTCCTTTACCCACCTTGAGTAGTGTATTCAGAATTCAATGAAATTCAGACATAAAAGTTGGGCTAGAGCTTTATTTAAAATCTCTTCAGAGTGACGAATTCATCTTTTCCCTTCAAGAGTCCAGAATAAGTTAAGTGGGGGTTGTTAAATTTTATTTTTTTATTAACTCTCCCAAGCTAATTAATCCAAAGAGAGAATAACTGTCAGTCTGACAAAGAAAATTATCCCTAGATGATATATCTGATGTGTATGAACACTGTCACAATAGGCTAATAATGGTAAGATAGTAGCATCCAGCCAAAGTCAGTGAGTGACCCATGCTCTTTCTTTGGCTACAGTCTACATTTAAAGATGGATTATCTTCTGCATTTTTTGTTTTTATCAGATGATAATTGAACATAACACTTTTTTTCAACCTAATGTTTTCATATCTCATATTTCACAGACACTACTGATTTAGAAAATTTAATACATTTAAAATATTTAGAGTATTATTAAAATATTACTTATAATGCTACTTAAGAATGGGAAAGAAGGTGGATAGGATAGGGCAATGTAACATGATCTGCCACCTTTCTACAGCTAATCTGTGGGATTCCACAGTGTCTAGCTTCAGAAGCTTTGAACTTTGGTATCTAGAGCGGATTTTTTTCTCCTACATTGCTTTCTTTTTTACTAGATCTCATGACTATGTGCTCAAAGTCATGCTGTTTCTAGATCTAACAATCTATTAATTTCTCAAATTCAGGAATTTGCTTTTATAACACATATACGCTTTATAAGTTTGAAGATGATAAGTTAGCAGTAGGGTGGAAGTACAAAGGGGTACTTAGGTACCTCTAGGTCACTAGGTTTTGAGTGATTGTTACAAATGCAAGAGGAATATGAGCAACAGTTAACAATATAACAAAGGATGGTTAAATTACCCACACAGACCAATTTTTGGTTCAGGTTGAAACTTCTGTTCAAAGTATGTTGCCTCCAGCCTTTTGAAGGAACTGTTATTAAGTCCATTCTGCTAAGCCTCTTACAACATGCTGATCAAAGTCTATAAATATGGACAGGAGATGAAGATTTATTTTGTAGTCTTTATAGAAGCAATGAAAACACATTTCATCTAAAATGCAAATATGGGAAGATGCAGGAAAGGACTTTGCATGAACTCATTCAGACCTCATCAGATTTTAGAATTGTTTCTTACCTTTCACCCTATGGAACTAAAAATTTGTCTTTGTTTCTTCTTTTGTCTGTGCTAATTTCCACATTGGATTTCTTTTGAGTTACTGTAGGGTACAAAGAAAGGCATTGAAGAAAGGGGAGTGAAATGTAAAACTGTTAATTCCTTGCCAAACAGAAAAAGCAAGACAAAGAGAAATTTTGAGGTAAGATCTACTGGTTTTCATATGTCAGAAGGAGTGAGTAGGATGTCCTAACCGCAAGCCTGTTTATCATCTCACACCTAACAACGCCCCTAACTATTGATCATATAAGTACAATTAATTGAAAAGCAAACTGCAGTGTCCAGACCAGACAACTGACCTAAGCTGTGAAAAAAACACTTGGTCCTTTTAACAACATTCATCACCTGACAGCAGTCATTGTTGACTTCTCAATGTTCATTTCAAAAGTGCTCCTGTATACCCTGAAATTTACTGGAAGAACTGAAGTAGTTCTTAATATTACAAAGGTAAAAGTCCAAAATGCCATGCCAGCTAATCTTTTTATTGTCTGACAGAAAAATCAGCCATTAATCATCATTATGGTAAAATCTCACTTTAAATACAGTATACACATTAATCTAAGCACCAAATTATAAAGCCTGTGTTGCAAAGTGAAAACCAAGAATTTAAGCTTCAGTTCTTTATAGTGCAAATAGATCTACTTCATCAGAAAATTTACCTTGTATGAGTCAGGTGATAAAATCCTACATCCCCCCCCTTTAATGGGGCAAGCTCCAAATGAAGACGTTAATGACTCCAGATCACTTAAATTACATCTAATTGAAGATGATACTACTGGACTTCTGTATTCTCAATCCTTATTTCAACTTTTCTGTACTCTTGCAGGTTTGCTTGCTTTAAATAATAATCCATACTTCATTTTATTTTGGCAGTGTAGAGGAAAAGAGATGAACTGTCCATACTAGAGAGCTTGAAATATGCTGAACAATACCAAGCCATACGTCCTTGAAAATCTGTGATAGATTTGAGTTCTTTTTCCTTCTTGAACTTGATATTCCATTTTTTTTCCCTTGAAAAGCATATTCCTCTACTTGAATAGCAAAGAAGCTATTTTAATTGTAGATTCATACTGATGCAAAAAGTAAAAACAAAAAAAAAAAAAAGAGGATATCCCACCCAGTTTTCTTTTATTTTTGTCTTTGCGCTAATTTGGTCTATCGTTATTTTTTAATTATTTCCTTACATTACAATTATTATTCTGTAATAACTCCATGCAAACATGACTAGTCATTTTTTTCTGACAGTACTTTTAGCTGAATTCCTGTGAAGAAAGCTTAAAGGTCTTTGACTCTCTTTTTCCCTCCAAAATAACTTCTGAAAACTTTGAATCTCTAAACTACAAAAGTCCTTAGGTTTTACTCGTAGTAATGTAACAGGAGCATCCACGCACCCAGTCCCCTGCCCCACAGCTCAGTTGCATTTTCATTCAGGCCCTTAATGCAGCAAAAGTTTCTTCTCCTGGCCTGAAGGGATGGAAGCACTGAGTTACTGGTTTGACTTCAATCTTCGCTGTGCTGGAGGGGATGAGGGGACCTCCCACACAGTTTAGCACCACGTAAGCACCCCTGAAAATCCAGCTGTTTTAGGCTTTGCCTATCTTCTTTAAACAGGCAGGTGGTACACTCTGTAAGCAAGGATGAGAATGGCTGTACGTCTTGACAGAGGAACTAACCTTCCTTCTGTGGAGACAAAGCACATCTATTTTTAAACTTTTACTTTGTATACTTCTTTGAGCTGCCTGAGTTCATATTTAGTGAATGGTTTATCGTACTACCAGTTCATTATGTTCTGATTTTATCATACAGTAAAGTGAGGACTAAGATGGTGAAAGGCTGGTAAATTAAATGTAAACTTTTGTTGGTTATTGCATCTACAGAAATTTTTTATCCAGTGGCTGAAGACCATGTTAATAAAATGATATGCAACATAGATAAAAGGGTGCAATGTGCAGCATAATGGTGCTGACTGTGACTTAAATGTAATCAAGATCACCAGCTACTTCAGTGTCATATCAAATTATCATGTTGTTTTAGACTGTAATGTTTGCTAAATTTGATGGGCATGGATAGTGCTTTGTGATGCAGTAATAACATGGAGATTTTCTATATACATGTTTAACAAGATACGGGTAACAACAATAAGCAAATGCAATTGGAAAATATTTTCTTCCAATTTTTTTAATCATATTTCACTAGCATACAATTGACTTCGGGTGGATGCTGCATTTCTGGTGGCTGAACATCACATTTTTGTTAGTTTTAAAAATAAGTGAATGTTCCCGCATAGTGAACTTTTCCTAGATTCTGGAATAGATAACAGAAACAAAATCTATGCATGATAGTGAAGGTAAATTATGCATTTATATATGTAGATAAGTTATACTGTGTTGTTCTAAGTACATACATTACAGTTTGGATTAAAACCTTGTTTTAAATTGAGGTGAAATTCAGCCATATAGGTTTCCTCCTTTTTGGTTTTGGACAATGTGAAGGTACTTGGACTTACTGGTCTCTCTTTCTCCCTCTCTCCCCCCTCTCCCCCACAAATGAAAATTGTACCGGATTTAAAACGTACATTCTTTTTCTAGGTAGAAACAAGTATGAAAGTTCAAAAGTCAATTTCCTTTTAAATTGCAAAGAGAAAGAAAAGGACAGCAAACAAACAGATAAAAAAAGAGATTAGTGAAAAAGGTGGACTGATAAAGGTGAATCATTGGCAAAATTGTATTGATTTTTCTCTGTCTGAACTACCTGCCTCTGATGTCTGGTAACAAGCAATGTGTAACATTAAAGCAAATATTTATAAGTTGTACGACTGTTAAGGTATAAATCGCATCTATACATTTAAGGCAGTTCTGTGTTTGCATAATACAGTTTTTAAATTTGTCTTTTTAATGGCGAGTCTCTGTCTTGAGAGTCATATTTTCTTTTGTGAGTAATTTTTAACTCTTAGACACTTTCCTCTTTTGTTTGCTTGTAATGGGAGTTCATTTTGCCTTCCCCTTTTTTTCCGGCAGTTGTTACATGGATTATTGTTTTCACTAGTTGCTTCAATGTGAAAATGATTTATAGTGGGCAGATTTTCTCCTAACAATATTGTTAAGAATATAAATCTTCGGATGAGTTTTCAGAACTATTCATATAAAAAGTTTTGGTCCCAGACAATCGTATTGCAACAGCGAGCTCTTTTCCCTCTTGTAGAATTTACTGAGTGAGGTGGTGTGTTGTGACTAGTTGATAGCAAGTACTAATAAGCATGGTAATTTACTTGGATTAGGTAATTCGACTAAACAAAGCACATAGCTCACTAAAAACAGGCTACCAACATGAGTTTGCTTTATTAACCTAGTTGAACACACATTAGTAAATTGATATTTAATCTTTATACTTCTGGTTGACTTTTCTGATCACACAAGCCAGGTTATAGGGAGGATCTTCTCTGTGGCAATGAGGTGAGGAAAAATCTGGGTGTGGTACTAGATCTCACAGTCATTATCATCCACAGATGTGGTACAATTTAAAGGCAAATTCCAGGCAGTTTCTAGGGTCAGTTGAGAAATGTTACATCCTTCGTGTAAGACATAACTGCGTTCTCATCGGGTAATTACAGTCACTCATTTCCAAACTAGATTAATTGAAGCCACTGTGAATGTGGAACAGTGGGATGATCAGAGGAATAAAATTTGGTTTTACAAGGAAAAACTAGAAGAGCGTAGCTTTTTTACCATGACAAAATGAAACTAAAAGGGTGTGCTTGCTACCTGTATGCACATCAGAGGAATGAACACTACAGATGAAGAAGGCTGCAGGAGTTGAAAGACAATGCTGGTGCAAGAACAGCTGGATACAAATCAGTTATGGAGAGATTTAGACAGGAAGTAACAAGATGCAATTTGTGCTCTAAATGTTTCTAATGATATAAATTTCTCCAGTGACTCAGACCTTATCAGTCAAATGTTGATTCTGAAGGTTGCAAGTATTCTCCAGAGAAGAAATATGTTTCTCTATGATGTAATGCTTCCTGGCTTTCCATCTCCCTTCCTTTGGCGGGAATAAATATCTATTTTGAGTGAGACAATTGTGCTAGTTGTTTACAATGTGACTTTTTGTTGATGGGGAATGTTTTAGACATGTACGTTTCCCCGTACGGTTTTATGGGAGAAAGACATTTTCTTCATTCTATAAGATGATTTAGTTGCATGGCCCAACACTTTGCTTCTATCAGTGTCTCAAGCAGCCCATGCTGCAATAGGGCTGACGGAAGACCCTGAAAGTGGCAGAAGCCAGGCAAAAGATCATTTTGGTATTTTTTCTTTCCTCCCAGTAATAACGAAAGATGAGTGATAAATCCCTGTGTCTGCCTCCCTGGCTGTGACACTTTAAAACCTATTGCTTACTGGCCCAGGTTGCCCAGAGCAGCTGTGGCTGCCCCATCCCTGGAGGTGTTCAAGGTCAGGCTGTATGGGGCTTTTAGCAATGTCGTCCAGTGGGAGGTGTCCCTGCCCATGGCAGGGGGGTTGGAACTAGATGGTCTTTAAGGTCCCTTCCAACCCCAACCATTCTATGATTCTACAAATATGTTGATTAAGAAAATGTGACTATTTTAAAGCTGATTCTGGGATTTTGTAGCTGCCCAAGTAGCTTGTTGCACCAAAACAAGCCCTTTAAAGGAATTTGTTCAGGAATACAAAGATCAATTATAACCCTCTTAGTAGCATCTCTCAAACCCTGGGGAAGAGCTCCAGGAGGTTTGCAGCTTTTAGCTAGTGGATCTCACTGTTTGGTTTTCCACTGAAGTGCCTGAACCCTGCCAATGCAGTGCAGGGGATTCACTTAACTGCCAGGGAGTGCCCCATGTGGTAGCCCCTCGGCAAGCAAAGCAGGGCAAAACAATAATTGGTTTGAGTGGCAGATTAATTGCACTGTTGTCTTATATTTGTGGCACAGAAAAAAGTATCAAAAAGACAATTGTAAACAAATTGTAAAATTATGTTATATTCCAAGGGCTTCCCTGTTGATGTTACCAGCAAGTTGAAACATAGCATGAAAAATTTGACAGCGTTACACTTCTTTCAAAATCAAATTTACAATATTTCTCCAGCAGTTTAGGGGGGAATTGATATAGAATGTTTATTCAGTATATTAATGTTGAAAATGGGAGCTCACTTTTGGAGCATGGTTTTGTATAAGTTCTCCTAAGTTTTATTAATAAAACAGAAAGCTCAGTAAGCTGTTGCAAATCCTGCAGAGTTTTAGGAGACAAGGGTGACATATCTACACTAATTCTTAAGGGATGCTTCGTAATCTCTTAGGCATTATTCCTTGAGAACAGAATGCCCTGATAAAATAATTTGTAATTTTCCCTTAAAAATCTTAAGCATCAGTACATTCTTATCCCTCAGTGCCGTACACCGAAATGGTAACCTTTATCAGAAAACTAGTTTTCCTGAGCACAGACCTGATTTCTCCATAGGCCAGTGCTGGGCCCATGCTGA
This sequence comes from Vanellus vanellus, assembly GCF_965231255.1. NCBI lineage: Eukaryota > Metazoa > Chordata > Aves > Charadriiformes > Charadriidae > Vanellus > Vanellus vanellus. Next base: position 10,511,818 of record NC_138921.1, read on the forward strand.
GTGTGATGATTCTCATCCTGGGCCTACAGTAGGTCTTGCCGAGTTAGCATTAAGTTTTTATGCGCAGCAGGAGATTCTGTCATCCAGAGACACCTCTTGTCGTTTCTGATGTGAAGAAAGGGACAATGATCAAAGTAAGAATCTTGAATTTGTCACAGATTTTTACAGACTTTATTAGTAAAGGGTCAGCATTAAAAAACGCGTGTAAATAGCTCTTGATCAGGTACAGCACTAGATTAATTGGAGTTCATCATGCAGAGCATATGGGGTGCTTTGAGTTTCTGTCTTCCTATCTCCGTACCGAGGAAAATGGCAGGTGTTAACATGCACCTATTAAGTTAGATATTCTCTGTTAAAGTTTTCTGCCTATTTCTTTTTCTGCCTATTTCTTTTTATGCTATTGATTTACAATACTCCGTAGGATTCAGCTTTATGCAGCCATCTTATCTTAAAAGCAGAAGTACCTAGAACTCAAAGTGTTAGATATACAAATTATCTTATATGATATTCTTCTGCTAATGCTAAAAGCTGAACTATGAAAGTGCACAACACCCTGTGATGTTCTATGGTTGCTACAGCCCTCACCTTCAACTCCTGCTAAGAAAGTTTGTAATTTATTTTGCAAAAAATCAGTCACATAAAACATGATTTTAGCTAAGCTTCTTAACGTAGGATCCTGAAGTTTGTTTTATAAATTTGCATGAGTTAAATAATGTGTTACCATATGCATGTAAATAGATTCTTAGGATGTTTATTAGCATAAAACAGCCTAAACGTACAGCAGTGGCTGAAAATAGAGAGCTGCTTTGTCCGTTATCTTTTCTGGATTCACAGTCTGTGGCTTTTGAGTTCTTTCGGGTGTGACTAATCATGTAATGAAATAATTTCATATCAGTATTTTTAGAGGGAAACAACTGCTTTTAGCAGTTAATATTTCATTGTTTTGTGTTCGGGCATTTTAAGTCTTTTTCCCTATCAAGCATTCAGGGAATAATTGTAAGACTAAAAAATGGCATTTGTTTCATTCCCATTTACACTTTTACACTGAGAGCTAAACTGAAACCAGTTTTATATAATGACATTGCTGTGTTGGAACAAAACACACAACTTAATAGATTTACTGATGTGAGGAATAATACGAATTTGCACAGACCGTATTCATGAGAGTGTAATTTGAAAGACAGCAAAACCGAAGCTCCGAAATTTCAAATTGATGGGAAATTCAGTGCCTTTCAAACGATTAATTCTGTATTTTTCTAAATCAACAGATTTGTGTGAGAATTAGGGCTCACACAGTGAGGTCTAAAATATCTTTTGGTTCCAGGAGAAATGAGTGTCTGTTTAAGAAACTTGTATTCCTGCACCACAACTCCATTAGAAAAATCATTGTCTATTACATAAGCAGTAATTTGGATATATTCTCTATTAAAATGGTAAATCTTTCCCATGAATCCCGTGAACTTATCTTTGAGAGTTGCTATGCAGTGATTCTCCATCCCTACCAGCTCTAGTCTACCTGTAATGCCTAGTAGTTTACTAAAGGGATGAGCAGAAGCAACCTCTAGCCCCAGCAGAGCAACTTGAAACCTTTAATGTTCAAATCTGGATTTAGCTTTAGCAGTCAAGGCTCATCTGTAGTTTGCAATTCAAATTCTGACATTTGCTTTTGTTATTGCCTTTTGTTGCTATTGCTGTGCAGTTTATGACTTTCTCTCCTGCACTATGGGAAATAGGTAGGAGCTTTTAAGCAGCATCAGAGGCATAGGTGGGTAGTGCTCTCTGCACAGTAGCTATCTTGTATGGTAATTACCATACCTGTGATGCATGATTTTTGGTTTTGAATTTTAGCTTGAATTCTGAAAAAAGTAGCAGCTTACAATTTCTTGTGTTTATGGCTACTTGTGGGGCTCATCTCTCTTAACCGTGAGAGTCTCTCCACATTAACAATATTTTTTCCCCCTAGCTTACCCCACGAATTGTCACCATGCATTTTGGTCTCAGAACTCTTATGGTTGATGGCCTTCCCTTGATGTACTTGGAAATCATTGTTTATATTGTCTTGACCTTCATATTTCATTTAAATTTCTCACACTCTTGATTTATCATATCTTAGCTGTGCCACTGAGATCTTACACAGCTCTGTGGTTAGAATCTGATGATAAGAAGTTTCACAAAACAGCCCAAGGAAGCCTGCAGCCAAGAGCTGATACTCCCAGGCGGGCTTCACCTACCGTCAAGAACTGTTCTCTACCACAAGCAGCTAATTAGAGAAAGCAATGAATTTAACTGTTTGCTTATATAGCTTATTATCATATAGTTACTGTGCCAGTAGAACTAAGCATAATATGAGCTAACAGTGTAACTGGTGTTACCTGATGGTGCTAGACTTTTCCTCATGTAGTGCTTGATTTTTTTGCTGCTGTTTTTCTGTTTAAGTGATTGAAACTATTTTCAAAGCACTGGTGCCACATGGAAAACAAAACACAATTTTTTTTGTGAATTGTGTTTTTTATCATAGTTTACAATGGTTTCATGTCTTTGAGACTCTTTTTTGAAAAGACACAGGCTAATATTGTCTATAGTGTCATGCAATATTCTGGGCTGAACTGATTAGGAGTGAATTGGAAGTTGGTGACTTCGAATTCTGCTGGTAGTTCAGACAGCATTTTAGGCCACTGAATTTGAAACTTGTCACTCATGTAAAACTATTTAAAATGAGAAAGAAACTGAAAAACGTCATCTGGATTTGAATGTCTAAGTTTTAGCCAGATCCATCAGTATCATAACCCTGCCAGAACCAACCTTAAAATATTGTTTGACAGTATGAAAACTCTGTGGGAATCCACAGCAAAATGAAAGATAAAATCAGAACTAAAAGCATCCTACAATAATTGTAGTCTGTAAGATATGTTTCTTGTCAGATGTTGTACATGTGTAGTTAATAGTCTGAAACTTCATGAATATTAATCCTGAGACATCAAAGCAGGACTACTGTGTATAACAGCAAGCTAATCTCTGAATTCAATAAACACAGTATACTTTTAATTTAGATAATGAAAGGCTTAGGGTTTTAACCAATATCAATTTTGCATAGTGGTAAAAGAATTGATAGTTTTACTGTCCTGATTTACTCTGATGGAAATGCTGCAGCACCCTGTTCTTTCTCTTTAACCCTAAAGCTCTTAATCTTTTTATAATGTCTGTTTTGTAACAGATCACTGATGCTTTTATAAGCTGATGTTTTAGGGTACTGCTATCAGATTCATCACTCCTGGAAGTTTTGCTTAATTCAGTGCATATTTTACTTAAGGAGGCCAGCTTGAAACTGTCATGTTCTAAACCACGTCAGAAGACAGGGCTTGGATGCTTTAAAGCTTTATGTTAGAAATCGAGCCCCGGGTCTGAGACCTCTTAACAAGGCCTGCTTTTTAAGAAGTAGAGTCACTTAAAGATGTTTCTAACTTTACTTTTTTGAAAGTCCTTTCACTGAACACAAATGGAAGCTAAGTGCCACTTTCTGGAAGTTTATTTACTTTGTCATCTTGATTCAAACCTGTGCTGATTCTGATAGTGCTGTTGCTTTAGAACATGCTCTCAGTGATCTTTGTCTCTTCCAGTAGATGAAAACCAGACCTATATTCCTTGCTAGTGGTATGGGAACACTGGATTTGTTTGCTGTGAGTAACAAGTAATTGAGAAAACAAGACTTACACTCAGTAAAACAAATATTTCAGCAAAATATTACAGGAGTGGAGTTTATATTCGATAGCAAAAAGATTCTTTTCTGTCCACAGGTAGCTGGTAATTAAACAAGAAAAACTAAATAAGAAGCAATAAGACAACTTGATGTTTTTTGATGATCAAACTCTGTTTGAAAACACAATCTCTAGATTACTTTTGACAGTTCAGGTGTTAACAGAAATGTATTTTCAAAGCTGGCTGTGTGTTTCCGTAACAAAATCAACAAAATATGGAAAATGCTACAATTAGGCATTTTCTTTCTCACAAATAACATATGGTATGTGTGTGATTTTATTGGTTTAAATGTGCAGTTACAGTGCACCATGTAAAAGAGTGGAAATTAAATGTACATGTAGAAAAGTGTTAAGAGAAAGAGGAATAGCAATCCACAGGAAACAGAAAATATCTGCTCTTTTTCTTTAAAAGAGCATACATTTTAAAAACATTTCTTAAGTGTTGGACTGAGATAGCTTTAAATCATTGCACATGTGGCTGTAACTAGAGATTTAAATAATGATCTTTGTAGACAAAAGGAAGTAATATATCACAGTCATTAAATAACTCAGTCTTAGAGAATGGAAAATAAAAGTGAGTTCCACATGGTCACTGCTCTGATGCACAATATAATGGACCAGTGAAGTAATTAAATGGGAGAATGATGTATGGAGGGTGCATTTGTGAAATATAGATGAAAAATTAGCAATCCTTTTCCAACAATTTGGACAAAAAGTTTGGCTTATTGCCTGTTGGAAGAAGCTGGCATAATTCCAGCAGTTTCTGAATGGCAATAATAATAGAATTGTTATTAGTTAACCATAAGCAAAAATCTGGCCTTTGCTATCTCTGTTGACAAAGTGGTAAGAGTCATTATAGCTTGCGATTCTGAAGTATACTGCCATATATCACTCAAAAAGCCTTGAAAATAAGAGAAGTGCAATAGATGCTTTAAACAAAATTAAAGAAATTAAGCAGTTTGCAATACTGTATGTGCAAAGGTACCACAAATATGCCGAGAGAGCTTTGCTTGCATTATGATCTGATTTTTACATTCCTTTTGAAATAGGATCATGTAAAGTAAATTATCTCTAGCAAACAACAGTCAGACTGGATGAGAGACTCTTACAGCTCTTTTTATGACTGAAATTACAGCTGAAGTGGTGAAGTTATATTTTTTGACAGTGTAGACACTCTAATGTTTCCCAGAGCTTGAAAACAAATGTGTATTTCCTGGGTACAGAATTATAATGTGCCACTAGAGTCTTGTCATTGTCTTTTTATAAAATTCACTCTTAAAGGGTGGAAAGGACCAACTGGTAAAGAATTATGTGATATGTTATTAAAATATAAGAAAACTGCAAGGTGTTGCTGAACAACTTCTGCTTGTGCTGTGGGATGCAAATATGTCCACTACCTCTCAAGATCAAATTTAATATCATCTCTACTTTTCCCTCTTACACTGTGACAGGATTATAAAATACTAGGGCATGGTTTATTACAGAGTTGGCTCTTAAGTAACAGATGTTCCATATCGATAACAAAGACTGCATATTATAAATTTTCTGACTATTAACATGTTTCTAAACCTCTGCAATAATGCAATGTTGCTAATTGCTGTTTCTCTGCAACATCTTTAGCCTAGAGAAAGAAAATAAGCAAGAAAAAAGGAGTCGGGGCAGTGTTAGGTAAATTGCAGACGTGTAGGCATTCAGCTTTACTAGAGAACATGACAGTAGTTGTTCCACAACATCAACCAACTGATATAATTGTATGTCTTCTTATAGAACAAACCGGCAAGTTTCTAAAGCTGACATTATCTCTTTTCATTTCTATGGTACTTTCTCCTATTGTGAAATCTGCCTCAGTTACTAGGAAATGTGCTTTTCTCTGAGCCTAAAACAAATTGAAGAGAGAGCCCACAGAAGACAATTTTGGAGTTCATAACCCAAGCTGTATCATGAAAAGTAATTTATAGATAACAAACCATTAACCTTGAAGAAGGGAAGGTCAGCAAACTGGCAGCACTTTTATTAAAAAGCAGTGTAGAAAGAGAAGAGCAATATCTCAAGCCCACCACAAACACGTGAAATGCTATGATCGTTTTACACCTCAGTAAGCAGAGCTTCTTAAAGCATTCACCTTATGAAATAAATTAGATTGAATTATATGGGAACATACCGAACACTCACAATAGTAAACTTCTGCTAACAGTATTGTGAAGATCCTGATGTGCATGTATGCAAATCTGCGAGTAAGCATTTTTTAACCAATTAAAAATAGAGCACATGGGTAATGCTACTTCACTGCTGATAGAAAGATTCTTGCCAATTTTCCTTCAACTACTGCCATCTCATTGCTGGCTCTTACAGGAATTTGACTATTTATAATGATCTGTTTACAATAATTTCATGTAAAACTCTCCTGAGTTTCATTTCTTCCCTGTAGCTCTTAAACACTTAAATTGCATATACTCCACTAAATGATATCATTGGCTTCTCAGCATTTTGGCATCATCTGTCAATAAATTTTTACAGTAATTTGGTGACTAGTGTTTAGGTAAGACTGTACATGTCAGGTAAAAATTCTTGTATTAATATTCTGAGCCCAAACTTCCATCAAATTCAGTAAGAGTCGGTTACATAAAACTTACAGGGAAAAACTGCATTTTTAGCAACAAAGTCCCAGTCTAATGCTGTCCTTTAGACCTTCTGTATGTTCTTCTGTTGGTTTAGATTACAAACTAGGATAAGAGTCCTATTCTTTCTACTTGTCAGCTTAATCTCAGAATGGCGGTTAACAAATACTAAATTTAAAGAATCCAAAAGCAAACTGCCTTACCTTAGTAAGCCAGTCAGTGGCTTGTCTTGCTTGCTTACTTTCTAGTATGTATTTTTCTGCTGTCTGCTTTCCTGCAAACACATAAAAGATCCAAAGGATCCTTAGTTCCTCAAAGACAGCCCTGCTGGAAATACCAGAATTTTAAATGGATTTGTCTGTAATACTGCTTCCACCATCATTCTCTTATGATGACTGCTACCATCTGGGCAAATATAAACTTTCTTAGCCATATCGTTGCCGTGGGTTCCCAGACAAAAAAACAAAGCCAAGAAGCTCAACAGAAGTGCAACAAATAGAACTAAACATTCTTCCTAGGTGAAGAGTATGCATTGTTGTACTAAAAATCATAGAATGGTTTAGCTTGGAAGGGACCTTAAAGACCATCTACTTCCAGCCCCCCTGCCCTGGACAGGGACACCTCCCGCTAGACCAGGTTGCTCAAAGCCCGGTCCAACCTGGCCTTGAACACCTCCAGGGATGAGGCAGCCACAGCTTCTCTGGGCAACCTGTTCCAGATAAAATATCACAGAATGATTATATTAATAAATTGTAATTGTGATTTCTGATACTTGTATATAATAACCACAATCCAAATATGTATCCTTAGAATTAAATCTTATTTAAATAAGTATATTTAGAACAGAAGTAACAGTAAATAAATAACGAATACAGTAGTTTGAAGAAAGTTGCACATAGAAAATGCACAGCTGAACCACCTGTGTCCTTAGCAAAGGACAAAGGGACTGTCCCCTTTGCAAAATCGCACAACTAATTAGGCAGCTACAATTAAAGCATTTTTTACATTGCTTTTAGCATGATTTCCCAATGAAGCAAGGTTTGTACAGTTGCATTTTGTCTACTGGTCTACCTGACGCGTCTATCTTTCTCTTTTCCTCCCCCAAAACGTTTTGAATGTTTGGAGCAGTATCCATCAGAGAAGGAGGGGGTTCAAAGACGTAAGGTACTTAACAACAGGCGTGCACAAAATACTACCCATGGGGTTCATGCAGTCTTTAATGCTGGTTTTACCCCAGCACTAACTGTGAGGCTTAACCCAGAGGCACAGAAATACCCTGGATGACAATGTAGAAGTTAACTGGTCAGTATGCACATAGCCCTGGCCCCACAAAATGTCATCTCTGCTGCAGTCAGCAGGTGTAAAACTGGTGGATGCAAAGCGTGGAGTCAGGGAGCGCATTGTTGCAAGGACTGGGGAGAAGGGACAATTTGGGAACAGGAAGGGAAATACATGAGCGGTACTATTCAGGGAACTTCCTCATCCCTTAAATCACCACCATGGGATAGGAACTCCATAATATTTGCCATCTTCTGTTGGAGAGGCAAAATGATTCACTCAATAGTTGTCTTTTCTATTTAGGTACTTCATAATTTGGAGCTAATTTTGCTTTCTGGTTAGAGATGATGGATAGAGGATTACAATGTGAAAGTACAAATGCTCTGTCAGATATTCAGCCATAAGAAATCCAAACCTCTTATTTTGGCCTTAATACCATGCACAGCATCAGAATGGATTTTGAAGTAAAGAGAGAAATGCAATTTGTGGCTGACAAAGTTAACGGTGTTTGCCGTAGACAGCTAGATTACCGTGTGGTAAGAATAAATGTCCTTGTTGCCTTTAGTAACAGAACTGGGTTTAAATTTAATAATATAAAGTGCAAAGTCATGCCTTAAGGACTGAAAATGAGGATTTCTGGCTACAAGAGAAGAGGAGAAGGTCCTGAATTGCACTGATGGCTGATAGGATAACTGTCATTGATACTTGAGCGTGAAAAGGGACCTTCTGTACACATAGAGTAAAGTAGTATCCCCAGGGGTACGAGTCCTTGCTCTGAAGGGCAGGGTGCAGTTAGCTTCCTGGAGAAGTCCAGAGCATTTGGGCTAATCTAACAATTTTTAGCACCTGAAAATTTTTCTGATATGGAAGGATTCCGGGATACTGGTAATACCTCTTGTTTCCTCTTTTTCTGAAGCATATTATATATTTTGAGGCTTTCGATCTTTTGTATATAAGTGTTTTAGTGTAATGGGTTTTTCTGTGGCTTGTGATATATGGTCAAGAACTTTCTGGATTTAATACCATTTACATTAATGACTGTGATTACAGAGGTTTGACACAGTGACCCAGAGACCTTTTGTACTCTTTTGTTTTAAGTCAGAAGCATTACACTGATACTCATCAACATATGATTTGAACCAACGAACAGTATAGCTGATGGATGTCACCTTTTTATACAACAATGTTTTCAAGCAGAAAGGTACTGAACCACAGAAAGTGTGAAAAAATAGACTAACAGTTGTCATCAATCTCCATTTATCCTGGATGACAAATGCATTAAAAAGCATAGGCAGTGACACTAATCCAGTAGAGATAATAGACATGACTACTGTTTAGAAAGTCATCTTTTTGTTCTTAACTACCTCAATTGATAGCCCATTCTGTAAACATATTCAATGCTTTTTTTCTCCCCTCCTTTTAGGTAGGTGAAAATCTTGATATTCCATAGTGCATACTCATGAGGTTGCAGTCATTGGCACAGTCATGCTCTAGCAGCTAAATATATAGCCCTGGAAAATAAAATGTTATTTACTGTCCCATCTACTCTAAACAGATACATACACAAAATACCGTAATTGAGCCTGTGATAGTCTATATGTATGTATTGCATAGAGGTCAACAGTAATGAGAACTTCAGTACTGTAACAGCTGTTGCTCTTTAACAGAGAACATCAACATTATACACTACTCATTTGTTATGATCTGTTTGGGAATAAATTATTTCATTACCATATATGATTAATAAGCATGCAAAAATAATTACCCTTGTTAGTTGACGGTTGGTTGAAAATGGAGAAATGCTCATCTCATGCTAGCTGCAGAAAATGGATGTGGGAATATAATGAAACACAGATCTGAGTGAGTTACAACTGAAGAAGTTACAGTTCTCCATCTAAACCCATGTCACTACATGTGTGCACATTTATAGTCTACTTTGATTATGAGTGCCTTAATAATCAGGGCAGTTTAACCTTAATATTTTTCAGTAGTTTATGAATCATGTACATATATCTAACAGTAACATACTGATTTAAACATAATACTGTTCCATTCATAAAGAGGGTGTGCGTCTAGTAAAGAAATTATTATTGCATATCAACTTCTACAACATTTCCTTACTTTTTCTGAAAGGGAAGAAAAGAGGAAAATTATCTATTGAAAGCTTTTGAAAGCCCTGAATATCTGGAAACTGTACTCCTCTAGGGAAGGGGAACTTGTCTCCGACTGGTGCGACGGAGCTGCTGCTTATGTTCAGCTCAGTTGGTATCTTGATGGTGGTGATGTAGACAGAACAAAGGCTTTGCGGTATATGGAAAAAGTAGTAGTCCACTGATGAAGACCACAGTGTGTGCATGGGTGTATGGATTAAGGTTGTAATCCAGTCCAGTAGCTTGTACAACAGTGGCAATAAGCACGTAATTGTGGAAGAGGAAAAACCACAGGCAAGCGTGTGATATTCCTCAGATGCTCCTCCAGCATTCTATTCTTTATGTCCGTAAAGAAAATATGGTTTCTATGGATTTCAACTGATTGTTAGACTGAAATTATCTGTGGGTTTTTTCTGTTGTTTGTTGACAGAGCTATTGCCTTCTCAAAATAATAATATTACAAGTAAGATTTCCTTAGCTATTCTTAAATTTAAAAGATGGTGACTTTTCAGTTTCTGTCTGCCTTTTTTTTAATGTTACCATTGGTTATCCCATCTGTGTCATTTCATAGATGCTCTGAATTGTCTCTTGTCTACTCTGCAGGTTTTAACTTTTGAAAATCCTGAGGTCTTTCAGAATCCCTACCTTCTTTAGAATAACATTCTTTATATTTCACTTGCTCTCTCTCATTGTTTTCCACGTTTTAAGAACAACTATTGGTTCAGAAAAAGAATTGGAAATAATTATAATGATCACATAATTTGATGAAATTAATGTAGGTAAAAAAATGAATTATGTATGCCTGGATTAAGAAGGAAATTAGGAAATAAATTTATATTATTTTAAATTGAAGTGATGTAGTTTTAAACCATTTCAGTATTGCATACATTGCTTTGAAAGACTTCTAGAATGTGTCTACATACTAGAATAACAACATGGCTTAATTAAAAAAATTCTGTCATTTGCTAGAACTATACATTTCCTTCAGACTGGCTGGAATGTTCCTTGAAAATGTGGCTTGATTTCTGGGCTTTCCCCTTCTAGGAAATGTGGCAAATCACATAAAACTTTTTAAAGGATTGGCAGGTATGTAAATGCAAAATATTCCATAATAGCCACAAATGTAATCCGTTGTATTTTATCATAGACTTTATTTTCAGCCTCAGATGACTACTCTCTGGACTTGTATTGAGGTGACAGAAATTTGGCAGATAGCACAGTGAATACTTTTTGGTTCTGATCTCTCTTTATTCTTAAATTTTCAGCTTTATGTCCTGGTGAGGATCATTTGCAGCAAAACAGCGAGCCCCAAAAGAATAGGTTTTATATATATATGAAGTTTAGGTAATTTAATCAGTATAGGAAAAAACTACTTTCTGGCGGTGGTGTTTAAAGGTAAATGTAAATTAAGACCTGCTGACATAAAATCCAGATGTTTGAGAAGATTATTTGGACATCCTGCATCACTTCTAATTCTAAGACTTGTATGTGTTTCGTGTGTAAGACAGTTTGTTAGTTTGGTTTTTGCAATCCCAATAACAAATGGTAAAAATAATATTAAGCAAGTAGCAATAGCACTATAAAAAGATTCCTCGTGTCTATAAGTTTCCAGACAAAAGTTTTTAAAACTCTTCTGTATGCTTGGCAAGGCCATTCTGAAATCTAAAATAAATGCATTTTAAAACTATATCAATAGTTAGAGTATACATCCACACTATTGGAAAAGGGTTTGCAGCTTGTTTCTATTTATTCATTAGGAAGGTAAAAGCAGGGATAAAGAAATACGTGCACGTTTGACCGAAGACATCGAACATGTTATTGCAGTCAGGTATCCTAACAGTTCAGAAGGAACCATATGCACAGATTTTAAAAAAATAAAGCCACCATAGTCAATTCTTTCCAGCCTTTCTGACCGTGTACGCAGAGTGAATGCAGGCATCTAAAAGACGATGTGTTGTTTTTTTTTTTTTTTCCCAACGCGTAGCACATTAGCTTCTAAGAGAGTGAAAAATATTATGCCCATGCTAGCTTTTCCTAAGGTCAGAACCACACTTTTCCTTCACTATGTCTTACCCCTCACATGGTGTCTAGCACACAGGCAATTAACGCTGTCAGCCAGGTACGAGGGAAGAATCTGGTGGGTTTAATTGAAGACACTGGAGACTGTAAAGGGGACAGACATTTAGAAAATACCCAACAAATTAAAGACTGAAAAAGACAAGAGAGAGCGCACATTACAAAGTATTATGTATTTTCTTTCAGATACCTCTTTCCATTTTTATAGAAGAAGATTCCACAGGTTACTCACGGGTTCAGAGAGATCAAGGTTTGGCATTTTGCTTAGATATTCAGCCCCTGACAAGGCTGAGTGTCGCTTGTTATTGAGTGAAACGTAAGGAAAACAAAATACCATGTGAAGCCTGACTCGGTCACAACTGCTTTCAGTGAATTCATTTATACACTTATTCCTGCCAGAGCAAAACTCTATGAAGGCTGCACTCCCTTGGACTTTCTTTCCTTCAGCTCTGTCTCTAATGCTTCACCTTCGGGAGTGCATGACAGAGTTGATTAATAAATAGCAAATAAGGTAAAAAATTAATACAGAGTAGAAAGCACTTGAATTAATGCATTGCATTACTGTCTAGACACACATAAAGATGGCTATAGAATTTTTTCTGATTTTTTTAGCTTAAACAGCATTCTACTTATCAATATGATTTTTCTTAATTGCTTCAAATGGAAAATTCAGCAGCTGGGGAGAAATGAACTGAAAAGTAAATCCCAGGTTTTTCTGTTTCCAACTGCGAACAGAGTTAGTTTCATAAAAATGCCTTTCATAAAAATGAGATATCTGTCTCTGAAGACTATCCCAGTGATCAAAAAAGTAAATAAATATTAAGGCACAAAGAAGGATTGGTGAATGACTGCTTGTGTCAAAACTTTCTGATTTATTCCCAGAGAGAACAATGACAGTTACATCTCTCACAACATTAAAACTTGTCAAAGCTACTGATTGATTTTTAGACTTAAACTCCCGAAGCCTAGGAGTAGTATTTGTTTCTTTGCTTGCTTGCTTAATTTCTTTGTCCTGGTATACCCCAACCTTCAGGGAAGTTTGTTATAGAGTAATAGAAATTTAAAAAAAAATCTGAGATTATAATTAAAATAAAGGCACTGTGGCCAGCAGCGCTTCATTAAACATTACCTTGAACGTTTTAATTTAGTCAGTATAAAATTCTATTAAAATGTCATTTATCTCTTACTGAGAAGGTGGTGAAAAAGCAATGAAAAGAAAGAGTCAAATTAAAAGAAGAGAATTTTTGCTGATTACAAATATGATAGGTCAAATATTACCCAGTATAGTGTGTGTGAGACAGTTCTCCTGCTATTGCCTTTGTCTACAGGATAACAGAAGAATGCAGCTTCCGGGATAAGAGCTTTTTATAGTTCAGACAAGTGAAACTAGCAGTAAAAATGTCTGCCACTCCCATATAACTGTAACTAACGGTGACTGTCACTTCTGCAGCTGATGGGCTCTAACTTATCACAGAAATCTCCCAGTTCGTATTACTGCTGGCCTCATCCCACAAAGGGAAACAAAGACGGGCTCACAGGATGGACACAGCTGAAACATTTTTAGCATTATACTTTTCAGTGTCACTCATGTAGTTTTGTCAAACTAAACGAAACTTCTGATTCTTTACCAAGATTGGTACCAGAGATAATATTTACCTGAAAGGTTTGAGATAGCACAATATTTTTTCTTTTATAGATGTGATCTGAAATATTTATAATGTGGAGGTCTCCCTGATGTCCTGCTCCTAGTTTCTTTCTCCTGTTTAAGGGATGTAAATTTTTCATGCTAAAAGTCTCCTGGTTCGTTTTCACTTTTTATAAAATCTGGATAAGAGTCAAAAATTCAGAGGAGAAATTAATTGTTTAATGTTTAAAGTAAATGCTTAATATTTAACATTCTTGTTCCTGATTGTTATACTTCATTAAATCATGTCAGGAACTATTTACTGCAGGTGACAGTATTAATACCACTTTCAGCTAGAGATGCTGAAGTAAAAATAATTGTGGTACGTCTGTGCACGAGGACCTGTTCCTCACCAGCACTGAAGGCAAGGTTAAGTGCTGGGTGAGTGAGTGGCTCAGCATTGCCCACCCGGAGAGAAGGGAAAAAGGAGATGATGGAGATGTGTTGGAAGGGTTCTCTTTCTGGGGGAAGCTTGTGCACTCCCTGAGTCAGACAGGGCATGTAGGCAAAGGGCTGAAGGGATGGAGTTGTTGCCAGGCACAGGGCACTGGAAAGCCCAGAGACCTGCACAGGATACACTGTGCCCCTCTCCTCTGGCAGTGCAGGCACCCAGCGATGTCCCATGGCCATGAGCTACTTCAGGAAAGCCCTTACTGGGGTGCTTTGAGCAAGTGCCTTACATCCACAGAAGCTAAGCTTCAAGGCAGGTACTCAGAAACTGTTCAGAAAGCTGATAGGATTAAAATACGTAATTCAGACTGAGCCTGCACTAGGAATCAGGCAGAAGTGTGAAGTTTCAAATTTATTTATTTGAAGCTATGACTATATTGACTATTTTATGACCAGACTGTGTAGATAGAAATGCTTAGCAGAAGTTAAGTATGCAGAAATAGAGGATGAGAAGGGCAGAGAAGTATGGTAGGTTCCAACAAAAGAGGTAGGGAAACAAATGCAGTTCTCCTTTAAATAGGTTTTCTTCTTAAATCTGATAGATTTGTGTTCAGTCTCTGAAAATCTAAAACTTTGTGAAAAGATAGCCTGCTTTCCTGTGAGGACATTATTTTTTCTCTGTTAAGGATAGCTTTGCCATTGTTGGTTTTATGTTATTGCATTTTCAATCTGATCCTATTTTCCTGTCAAAAGCAAAACTATCAGTGAACTTGCTGAATGGCTTTAACCTCTAAACAAAATTCAGAAAGTCTACTGCTTCATTCCTCTAGTTCTTAAAAACACATTGTATGTTCAGGTCAATAACTGCAGTTTCTACCCAAAGATCAGCACAACTGTCAGAGAATGTAGTCTTCCCATTTCTGCATTTGTAACGCAGGTTTTCTGACCACACCAAAATTTCAGAGATTACACCAGTCGCGTTACAGATTTGAGATAAATGTGTTTGACAGGTGGTTCTCTAAAACTAACGTTCAGTTACTGTTTGACTTTGTGGGGCTTCCTGAACCAAAGTACTCCTTGTCAATATTTGCTAACTGTAGAGCGTTTTGGCAACCATGTTGTAAAGCATGGCTCTAAATACTTTTCAGTCTTAGAATATTCCTCAAGGCTGAAATATTTTTGTGTTTAACAACAAGATGAAATCAATCTAAAACCCAGGCTGAATGTCTCAACGCGAAAGAGGAAATTTAACCTTAAAGAGAAATTCTCCAGTGTGCAGATTTTTATGGCATTTTATTTGCTTTCCAGGAGGAAGTGTGTTTACCAAATACGGTGCTGGAAGGCAAAAATATTTTAAAGTGATTTATTTAAATGTTGATAAGGTTCTACAGTAAAAGCTATGGTTGACATTTAATCTGAATTATAATCAATCCTAGAGAAGGTGTGCTGATGGCTATACCTTTTGACTGACTTAAGCTTATAGCGATAGTAAATACATATTTTTCTATTCCACAAATAATATCTTGATATTCTTAGCACCCTTAGTGCTGTGGCATTTCCACCAGTTATCAAGTAGGATATGCTTATCTAGCTCAAGCAATGCCATGGTATAGATAATCAAGCAAATACAAAAGTCTGTCCAGCACACTAAGCAGCACCATGCGGAAGCTAGTAGCTTGAGCCCTTGAAACAATATTCATTTGGGCTCAAGCCAAGGTAATTAGTTCTGCCTCCCTGAAAGGGTAATTAGTCAAAGCACCACACTGAGGCAGCCCTGGTGCTTCTGGCTCCAGAGATAACTCACCACAACCAGCTCAGGTGGCTCCGCAAGGTGCTGCTCCACCGAGCTCGGGCATGGGCATGTTTGTACCTACTGCAGTGGAATAGCTTTGCCTCCCCTGAATTGCTGCGTCTCTTGATCATTTCTCTTTGTAATCTGACATAAGTAAAGCAGCTCTGGTTGTACTTTCCATATGAAATGTTACCTTCATATTAGCTAAATGAAGGTCAGATCTTTCTTCCTTAATAAGTTCTTCAAATAAGCTACATCTGTTATGAAACTATTATGGCTGACCAGAGGACAGTCATTAAAAATACATGGCGTATTACAGGACATCATTTATACTTAATATGTGTAGTAGAGTGATCATTTAGGTAGTTTATTTTACCATGTTTGCTCCATTTAGGATGTGCAGTCACTTCTTAAATGGGTTCTCTTGAAATTGTATTAAATTGTATCAACTCCCTCTTCAGCCCTGCACCTCACATCACTAATAAACTGTTTGGCAGATGTTTCATTTGCCTCTCTTACCTGTCTTCAATCTGAATTTTCAATATTTTCCTTTTCGTTTTTAAAAGCCTCATAAGGCTTTTATTTTTAAAGTAAAGTTTAACTTGTGATAGAACTACCACTGTGGTTTATAATGTATTATAATGTCCAGAGGCTCAGACATAAGTCTTTTAACTACAAGCTAAACCAGCTTCCTACTGATTATTTCAAGTGCTGAAGTGGTCTTCTAGTG
Organism: Vanellus vanellus; assembly: GCF_965231255.1. Classification (NCBI taxonomy): domain Eukaryota; kingdom Metazoa; phylum Chordata; class Aves; order Charadriiformes; family Charadriidae; genus Vanellus; species Vanellus vanellus. The sequence goes on from NC_138921.1 coordinate 10,528,291, forward strand.
CTGACTCTTATGTAAACACTATAAAATGACATTTATAATTGCCAGGCATTTTCTGCAAGTATTGATATCACAAAAGTCACTGCTGAGATGTGACAGAAGTAAATACAGGAGATTGAAAAATGGTCCAATGATTTCTTTTTTAAAAAAGTAAACACAAACCAGGCAAAATAACTTTCAGTTATTTGGACAGTTCTCTGTCTCCAGTTTCTGTTGCTTGTGCATGCTTAGCTGCTTGCAGAACCTCACGCAGTGGGCTTCCAGGTTTTGACTGGTCTCCGTGAACTACAAAATGTCCTTCTATAGTTGAGGATTTTGCCAGTGAGACAGTAGAAAAAACCCCACCCAGATGTGCATAAATGCCTGAGAACGCACCAAACCCACCTTCCTATATGGGAGGTGCCTCATACTGTCCTAAGTCATTTTGCATTACGTACCCTTCAGTCTTGTTAGCACTTTGTTGTTTGAAGTGCAGATCTCTGCCTTCATCTTGATGTGTCAGTGTTCAATTGCTTTGTAATGACTGCTGAAAAACATTTTTGTTAAGGTTTGTTTTTTGTTTTTTTTTTTAAAGAAAGTTTTTCTATCTCTTGCCAAACTCTAGTTCCTCCTAGAATGAGTGTTTGGGTGCATTTTACTCTGTCTTCCATCTGTACGATATTTCTAGCCCGCTCTGAGCCGTCATAATTCATTCTTCAGTAGTTACGAGGGCAAATTATTAAGTAGTGTGATAAATATGTGAATATCAGGTTGTATGTCATGCTATCAGTCAAAAGAAGGAAAACTTCAGGGATCTTTGATTGCAGTCTCTCTAGCTACTGAATATGCCTTCTACATATTGACTGAGTCTTGTAACTTTTAACTTAATAGAATTAATTCCCAGCTGACTATACTAATTTATTACGTTTTCAGAAACCCATAAAGGCACAGTCATATGCTTTATGATCAGTACTTCTTGATGCCTTGAGTATTCTTCTATTTTTGATAATAGAAGATGATGTGATGCAGTCAGGAAAACTTTTTTTTTCAGGCTATGTTTTGTATAAATTTAATGACAATTCTGCGTTTATAATTTGATCCACTGGCTGAGCAAGTATCACCAGGTATTAATTCAATCACCATATGCATGAGCTCAAAAAATACAGCAGGCAAGAATTTGAAAATCACCTAACTACCTTGGCACTGATGCCCCAATAGTAGAGGATAAGGTTAAGATTTAGTTACTGATTTCCCATTCCGTTATACCCTTCAAAATAATCAATATTGAAAAGCAACAGAAAATAGATTTCCCGTAACCTTGTAGATCGGCTAGGTTAAAATTAATAGGAACAAAAGAATTAGTATATTGGATAAGATTAGGCCCATTTATCTTGATGCTGACAGAGGTTAATATCCGCTATTTTAGAGGAAAACTTTAGAAAGCAAACTTTATTTAAGGATGTTGGAAGAAAACTGTTTCCTTAGAAAGGAACTATCTGCTTTCTCATTACAGTACATCTGAGGAAACGCAGTCATAAGACAGCACAATTCTTCTGTGTTACTGAAATCGGTTGGAAACTGTAAACACAGTACTGAAAGCCTGTGTTTGTTTTTTTTTTTTTCACACAACTGTTGTCTGAACATTTTTTTTGGTCAGTTTTAGGTTTGAAATTTGCCCTAAGAATCAGCACAAGTCTTAATGTGCTAAAGTTACCTCTCCTAAAATTATTTTTCTAGAAAGTAGGTGGTTTACAGAGAGGGTTTCAGACCTTCGTATCGGGCAAAAATCATATTTTAAGAGCAGGTGCATAACAAATGAATGTGACGAACAGATCAGGACTGCTTAAATACCCATTCTCTAATCAAAAAAGTGTTTCGTGTAACGTGAAGATTATCCTGGTATATAAGAAGACCAAATCACTAAATCTTTTTTCTTTTTTCTTTTTTTTTTATATTTTAAGTATAGTGCTCAAAAGCCAAACTGGTAGCTATTTATTTTAACAAGGTAGAAAACACCATAAAAAATTGACCTCAGTTATTTTCCCAACTAAAACAAACCTGTGGCAGTCCTGAGAAGTATTAATCACTCATTATGACTTTTTTCTAGATAGGGTATGCAGAAAATACTTAGGTCTGATTCAAAGAAATGGTTTATGTCTTCTAGAGTGGAAAAAATCTCTCTACAAACAATGCCTTATTAAAGAAAATTGAAAGTACTGATACTGCAGGGCCATTCACATAATTTTTAGGAGAAAAAAAAAACAGTTTAAAAAATGCTATGATAGCTTATGTAAAGTGAGTTGTATTGTACCAATTCTTTCCCCTGTTTTCAGCATAAAAAGATACTGGTTTTGTCATTCCTGTTTGTTTATCTTACAACAGACAAAACAACTCATCAACAGACAGGCTTATGATGGATTTCAAAGACTGCACACAAAATAGGTTTGGTAATGTATGCCCAGCCCTTGTAGGATTGGGGTGACAGGAAGAAAAGACTACATAATGTTCCGAGGAAAACCCACTATCAATCACATTCTATATTCAGTGGAAAAAATGTGCCATTCCCTGAAAGATTGTGACTTAGTGGGTGGTATTTTGGCAAAATATTTGTGGATAGTTATTCAAATGACTGCTATTGCATTGTGTACGTTTATGGCTGTATGACATGTATTCTTGCTAACAATTCTTGTGGACGATAGAAAACATTTGGCATTGAACAGTAGATAATAACTCTCTTAAAGCAGATGCTTGATGATCTGGTCAGGTATCTGCAGTCACTCCTTGAATATAAACAAGTATAAGAGAGTATTCCATTATTTAACTTTTTTAGAAGGATCTTTTGGAAAAAAAAATCAATTCAAGAATGTAGTTTTCATTTTTTAAAGCAATTGATTTAAAAACAGAGTTACAGATATTACCATGGGTTTTTTTTTTTATATTTTAAGGGGAAACTCAAGTACAGTCCCCTTCTTCGTTCTACCGTAGTAACAAGTAAGTTTATTTGAAAGGTGTGGTCTTCTGCATTAGGCATAATTAATATTATGCCTAATATATTAATATATTAGGCATAATTAATATTATGTCTCTAAAAAAGCAAAGGAAGTGGTTCAGATATATTATAGGTGAACAATAGAGCTTTCCGAAGCCTTGGGGTGTTTGGCGGCAATGGAGAGGCATACAGCTGTGAGCCCTGCATTGCCACTCCTAAAAATCCCAACAGCATGCCCAGATTCAGGCACACACACAAACTATTGAATTGAACCATATCTGGAATTGAAGCTGTGTGTCAGTGTTTGGCTGATCTGCCAAGGAAAACTCAGAATATTGACACAAGATTTATTATCCTGGTCATACACCATTTACAACAAATGCTTCATATTTCAACTTAATCAGATGTTGGCAGGTGTACCTGGCAAGACATAGATTAAGAAAATGAAGTAATAGCAGGGTAGGAGTGAATGCAGATGCAGTGTAAAGGATATGGGAAAATAGACTGTTTAACCATATGCACTGCAACATACGGTGCCGTTAAACCACTCAGACCTGCGCAAATTCATATATACTCTTGTAATGCCATTTCAGGGCCCACTAGAGTCAAGGAAAATATTTTTTATTGATATGAAGCTGTTAAATCAGTTTTAAATATTATCTTAGAAGAAAGAAAGTCCACTAGTTTCATTGGCAGCAGAACTAGTTTCATTGGCAGCAATTCAAACACATTTTACCCTTTCATTTTCGCTGTTATTAAAATAGGATTGTTACCAATAGTACTTGTCCCTTCCCTATTTCTTCCCCACCTACTGCAGGAAGGGATAATTTTCCCAGATATTGGAAATCTTATCACAGCTGTTGTCATGGCAAACTCAGTTTTTATTCTTGAATTCCTATAATCTTTTCAGTAGATAATATAAAGAAAATAAAAGTTGTACAATTATGAAAGAAGTTGGTTTGCAACTTGAGAACTTTTAAAAATTTGAGGGATCCAGAAAATTAAACATCTAAGAAACTATTAAAGATATTCTGTATTAATTAGCAACAATTGTCATTTCTTGCATTGAAACAAAATGAGATGATCACTGCCTTTGCCTGGTAATGAGAAACAAAACCTAAAAGAAGTGTGAAATCAATTACTTCTATGATTGTTGTGTTAAGGTTTATGCAATCAGAGGCTGCTTTGCATTCATAACACATCCAGAATCTCCTATCTGAATAAGCTCAATTATTCTTGCTGTTTCTCTAAACCTTTGTTTCTTCTGAAACTAAAATCTTTGATTGCAATAATAGTGCAATTTACTTCAAAATTCTTTTTCATCCTATGGTATAAATTGGCAGAATCAATATGTAATAATATTTTGAAGGTCATACATTTCAATTATACTCAAACTTATGCATAGGTTACAAATCGCTTTAATCGAGGATGTGTGAGGCAAATGCATCGGCTTTGGAAAATTGTTTCAGATATTGTTTTCTTCTTGTCACTTCTTTATTTCTTAATAAATGTTTCCAAGAACAATGAAACTGCTTGGCCTGAGACAGCCAGATGAAAAACATAGACACTTTCTCTGGTGAAAATATTGATTAAATCCCATAATGTGAATATAATAATTGGAAGGATAAGATTAAATAGTGGCATCGTATTGCCATGTAGATATTTCTGTAAATAAGTCAAAATTTTGTTGAATGTTTGACAGAGCACTGGCACAGGCTGCCCAGGGAGGTTGTGGAGTCCCCTTCCCTGGAGAGTTTCAAGACCCGCCTGGATGCAGTCCTGAGTGATGTGCTCTGGGCAATCCTGCTTTAGCAGGAGAGTTGGACTAGATGTTCTCTAGAGGTCCCTTCCAACTCTGAAAATTCTGCGAGTTCCGTGAGAACTGTATTATTTTGATCTAAAGATAATTTTGAATTTTCTGTTTCATATCATGCAGTTGATTTCTGTAAAGCTTGGCCTATACACAATACTAAATTCCTTCATATTTCCAGTTCACAAATAGGACAATAGATAAGCAACCTTGTCCACTTACTTAAAAAAGAAACAAAACGTGACCAAGACCTTTAAATATTGGTAAATAATATTCACAGAATTAAGCTACCTGAATTGTGATTATTAAAATATTAAATGTCAGTCACTTTATTTCAGCATTCTAAATATAACAGCCTCTTAAGGAGTTGTAATTGCTGGAGGCATATAAATTGGAGTCCTTTTGATTAAATGGGAGGGTGTCTTGTACTCTTGAGCCCTTCATTTTCACTGGATTGGTTCATTTTCTTGATTATTGGGAGAAATACATGTCTGTGTTTGGTGAAGTTGTAATCTCAAGAATAGAGCTAATTAAAATAACAAAACAGATATAGTTTTTTATGATGGATGTGCTGAAAAACTGAAAAAGTTACACAGAAATATACTGAGCTGAATAAAAGTTTTAATATGTGGAGTGTCGGAGGTCCAGGATAAAATGTTAAGAAGGAAAAATGCATTCTTACAGTAGCTGATAATGGTCCCGTGCGCTCAGATGGAATTGGGGAAGTACGGTCAGGTTCCTGTTCCACTTCATTTGGTTCATCTCTCAGTCCTTTTGCAGGAACTCTTCTCTTCTCTGTGCATATTAGCAGAGGCAGAGACAGACTGGTTTCAAAACCAGGGGGTTAGGACTCTTGCCTGGGCTGTGGTCCCAGGGATGTTAGAGCCACTTCTGTGCTGAGTCAACATAAAATTAACCTGACCAAGAAAATGTTTTCTGCAAATTGTTCACTCTTTATGAGATTAGTTTTGCACTGGCTTAGCATATTCAAACAGGGTCTGACTGTCACTGGCATGAATGCACAGGCGAGAACAGAAGAAAGTGTAGGTATGAAAGAGGACAGTTTCATATCAGCAAACATCGCAAATACATAATGTCTTACTTTTTTTCATAAACCAAAATGTGTCTGGTTTCACTTACACGTATTTAGTGTAACTGGAGCAGTCATGATAGCTTTGTATCACAGATTAAGATAAATTTTCTTAATATTTTCTTAAATACGTTCAGTTGGTTTTAGTCCATGCTAATCAAAGCCATTTCCTTTTTTCTCCCTTGTCTTAAGGAGATACAGGAAGTTCTTTTGCATACTTCTTATGCATTAAAAAAAAAAAGATGCAGTATGCATTCCGCTTGCAGGCTGTGGGAATAGCAATTTCTAAGATTAATTTTGGCATTTTGGGGTACATGTGAATAATGAAAAATGGAGTACATAAGGTTTTATATGTTTTCCCCAATATGAACAATAATATTTATTAAGCTGACTACTATAAATCAAGTTGTCGTTCTTACCGGCTTGCAATGCTGCACTTAAATCTCACTAAACCACAAGCTGATTTCAAAAGTTTGTGTTAATGCATTTTGTGAGAGGCTTAGAAAAACATCATGTCAACTGCTCTGTACAGGGAAGATGAGGAGTTGGAAAGGACTATGTTTTAAGCCTTATTCCTGCTTACCTGACTCTTAATTATCAAAATCTCTTTCACGCTTCCTTATACATGTCCCATGAATAACACGCATAGTGCGAACAGCATGACTATGATTCTGCCAGCATTCTAGTTGTCTTACAATCATCATTTTTCCCTTTTGGCTAGCAAATAGTTGCTTTTCTTCATGGATATGAAATTTGACTACTCTGATAGAAGGCCTTTTTGAGCAGCAGTTCATAAAATTCGAGGTGGTAACTGGAGAGAAGCGGCATTCGCAAGTACATGAAGGTGACTGCTACAGCAAGGCCACCAAAGGAAAAAAATGCCTGGCTAAATCTCTGACCGCACACCCTGCCCACTACCGCTGTTGTGACTTCTGTCACACAGCAACTCCAGAGTGGCTCAGCTTGAGTCCTGGCAGGGGTTCGATTAAGTCAGAATAGGAATATGTATCTGTTACAGAATTCTGCAATGGCTTCCCCCACACCCCTCTCAGCTCCCAGTTAATCACAAAATAAAGTAGGAAGCAATACAACTGGCGGAGTTGCACTGTAAAATCAATCAGCACCACCATGGTGATGAATTTTACTCAGGTTTAAGTCCCTGTTTTCTTGAGCGGTCAGTACACAGGCAGTGGAAACACTGGGACGTTACCGATCTCTCTGCTCCAGAGCTATTATAATGATGGCAGAAGAGGATGTATTCCTTTCTCTTCAGGAATGACTGTTGCTTTCAAAGCCTTTATACCTGCTAATGCACACAGAAGAAAGAACATATACCTTGCTTTTTCAAAACAGCAGATGCTGCCTGCAACTGAAATGTGCTTCTCAGAAAGATAAATCTCTTTGATAGACAACAATACATGGCAATATAGTTGGATACAGAATATATTTTGTAGATGAGTATGCAAAGTAGTTTCGATCTGAAAATATGAAAGGAAAATATGCATTACTAATAAGTAAATCTTCGATTAGAACTTTGTGAAATATTATATATTTAGGACAACATAGAGAAATTGCTCCAAATTTTCCATTATTTATTTTGATTTTTATCCACTTTGCTCTTACATTTTTGATTCAGTAGTCTCAGAGGCAATCTGCTGTCTAAGAATGTGGCTTTAAATATCTCTTCTGTTCTGAAATGATGTACAAGAATATGAAAAATCAATTTATTTTTCATAGAAACCTAGAATCACAGAATGGTTTGGGTTGAAAGGGACCTTAAAGAATATCTAGTTCCAACCCCTCTGCCATGGGCAGGGACACCTCCCACCAGCCCAGGTTGCTCCAAGCCCCGTCCAACCTGGCCTTGAACACCTCCAGGGATGGGGCAGCCACAGCTGCTCTGGGCAACCTGGGCCAGTGCCTCACCGTCATCATAGTGAAAAATTTCTTCCTAATAACTATTCTAAATCTACCCTTTTTCAGTTTTTCATCAAGTGTCTAGGGTAAGTTATTGTATTGATGTACTTTAGAAATTATTTATCTTAAAACTGAGTGAATCCATTGCTTGATATCCATTTGGTTCACTTTTTTCATGCTTTTCAACATTTGTCACACATTATTCTGGTGTTAAGGTTTTGTGTTTCCATGTGCAAGCAATAAAAAAAATGGAATTCTGTGCCTCAGTTTCCACACAGGATTTACATGTTCACGTTTATTCATGTGAGCACCCTTACCAAATAAAGTGGGCTTTTCAGAACGTAAACTAGAAGGCATGTTTAGGTATTGTTAAATATTGTTTTCACACCAGAAAAATTTATCTGCCAATGGGCTTGATCTTAGCTACAGAGAGCTCACTGGAACAATTTCTACTGATTGCATTTGAAGAGCAGCTGAGGCTGACAAATGCTAGATGGTCCAGTTGACTAATGGCTTGAGGGGCATAGAGAAGGCAAACCTCACCGACAGCTCTTTATAATCAGTCTACACAGTAAGAATATTTTTGTCTATTTCAAGTAGATTCCTTCACAGAGATCAAACATTCCTCACAGATATTCTGGGATCTAAGAAGGAGGCAAAGCTCAATAAATCATTTGCTTGTTTACTCAGTGGAAATCCAGACGCAGAGATATGTTCCCTTCATTCCATTTTCTTTTTTAATGTTAAAATACTTGCCAAGTTAGGAACCTTTAGAAACTTGTTATTGCTCTTGCTGAATTTTAATTTTACTTCTTAGAGAGTTCTTGGTGTTGACCTTTAATTTAAAAATAGTTCTATATTCACTTTAAACTTCCATGAAGTTTTCTTTTCTGTTAAAGAGTTTGATTTAGCGTCTGGGTAACTTAGTTTCTTTTGTTTTTCTTAAAGGTCATACTTTCTTGGATTTTACCTACAAAATCTTGAGGTCAAAACATTTGCATTCATAAAAGCTACTTAATATGATGAAATCTAATACCTATAATAGTAAATTACATGCCAAAATTAACAATATCCGTGTAAAGTCCTTGGAGTTGAACTATTTAAAGTCAGAACAAACCAGAATTGCTCAAGACTTAATGATTCATTGTGCTTTCTTCTGAGATATTAGGAGACTCATATTGAGCATCACAAGGATTTTCTCCAAGATTACAAGAGGTCAGACGCTCTTTGGAATCCACAAGTTTTTAAAGTCTTTGTGAGAGCAGTTTCCGTTTTGATGCTATCTAGTGAATTGTAGCGTATGTGCTTTCTTAATGATCTGGCATATGGGCAGTGCCGTGGCAACCGCTATAAATCACGACCAAATAAGAATGTATCAGCCTCATGCAAAACGAAGTGGAAGTCAAGTGCACTTGGAAAACCCAAGTGGTAATGCCTCTGTCATTTATGTCACATGAGTTGCACACACAAATGTTGGTGCTGCATCAAGACAAAGGTCCACCTCACAACTGAGGCTAACAGCAGATACTTAGGGAAGAGTACAAGAAAATCAAGCATGTGGTGTAATTTCCACATACCAGTCAGTACTTTAAATTAGCTTTACGTTAACACAGAATATTCTCTTTTTTCTCCTGTAATTTAAGTGAGTTTCAACATTGGAGAATGTCTTTAAATGTGAAGTTTGTTAATAATTTTAATTCTGAAATGGTTTCCAGTTAATACTAGACCCAGTATATTCATAGCCAGGTTAAAATACTTAAAAAAAAAAAGTTATTTCCTCTCTAGGTGGAATTTGAGCAGATGCAGATGAGTCACTGCCAGTTCAAAGAGCCAAGAGATTTCTGTGCATCATCCATATTTCATCAAGCATGAACAGTTCCCACTGAAGTCAAAGGGATTTTACCTATGGTCTCTTTAGATATGTTGGGACTTTTATGATGTCTGTGATCTAAAAATATACTTTTGCTCTGCACAATTTACAAGGTGTTCTGAAAAGTTAAAGATAGCCAGATTGTCAATTGGTCATCATCGGTGTCATTTGCCGTCATTTTGTAGATGGGAAAATTGAGGCACAGAGAGGTTAAGACATCTGATGCTGATGTGGTGAGAGTGATAATCCAGAGATGAAATCACTGTTCCCGTGAATGGGAACATCTACTGATTTCAGTTGAGCTAGCAATGTCACCACAGACTTTGACTTTGAACCTCATTTTTGACACTTTTATAGCCTCTACATATAGTGAGTAATGAAGAATCCATTTTGTTTCCTCACCGGCAAAAGCAACATAACTCTCCTCCCTCCACAAGGAAGCACAGAGCTTATTTATGCCATTATGTAGCAAAACCAATACTTTCAAAAAAACAATGCTACAAATTTGTGGCTTTAAGGGAAACAAGAACAATAATAATAGTACACCTTAACTCCTTTAGAATCCCATTAAGCATGGTGAAATAATCCAGCTTTTTAAAAAAACACAAAATGCGTAGGCTACACAGGGAAGACATATGTCCAAACAGTTAAAGCACCATATTGACAGTATTGAAACAAATGATGCATTTTTCTCTAAAACAAATGAATGTAAGGATGTGGTCTCATGGTCACAGTGTAAAGGTGGGAATGAGAAAACCCTGGAACTGAAGACCTTTTTGTTTCTCATATTGTTTAATGTTTGACTGGAAAAGACCCTCCAGAAATACACCACCACATTTTTGGCGTGATTTTCCCCGGTATATAGATACACATTTCTTTCTTCTTCAGGTGAGACTCCCAAATGTGTTTCATACAGGCAAAAAATATCCTTTTCCAAGCCTGAATTATTTTATGCTTCAGCAGTTTATTTGACTAGACCTATCATTTACATTGATGTATATTTGATAGCAAAAAATATCCATTAGTGGAAGGGGTAGCTGTTTCAGTCCCTCTCGCCATTTTCAGCTGAAAGGAAATGTATTGTGTAAAGCAGTAATGAAAGTTTTCTGGCCTTTCCTGTGCTTCACGCTAGAAGCCTAAGGCACACTGGAAGATGATGAAGAACCTCTTTTTCTTGCCCAAAGGCATATCATCAATATTGTCAGCTTTCCTCATTGCTGATGTCTATTTCCCTGGTCAGTGATTTTCCCTTTCTCAGACCTTTTTTGTGGTAAATGTAATGGCAGCATCTGTAGGTTGTATTTGTAAACAATGTTCTGCTTTTTTGAATGATGAGTACGAGTCACCTTGCTGGTATGAATATGAACACTTAGACCTAGATCACAAATGTACTTAGGCGATTGATTGCAGTTAAGAATTCAATGAGAATTTGATGCCAAAATGGTATTGTGGCACACGGACATTACTGTATTTGTTTTGTGTCTGTGTACAGAACAGGCCATTGGTATGCAGACCTACCTCTGCCTGAGCTGAGGGACACAGGAAATGTTTTCCAAGGTGTTGCTCCAGCCTCTGCCAAGCTTTGCCAGGAGTAAAATGCTGTAGAATACTCAACTTTTGGCCTTAGTGGAGTTATTAATCCAAAGCTATCAAAAAAACTGTTGAAAGCAGGAATCAATTGAATTTTATGGTAGTATTGGGTTAGTATTATTAAACCTGATGTATTATTACTGATGAATAACCTCAGGCAGAGAATGTATTAATTTTTCCAGTTCCTTTAGTTTGAGAAGTAGACCCATAAATAATACATAAATCTGTGGCTACTGTTCCTCTCCTCAAGCCATTTCATATGTTTTGCAAATGTATGATTTCTTTAAAGGTTAGTAGGACAACATCACAAAAGAAACAGTGTAACCCTAGGAAATATAATTGAAATGATTTCTAAATTGTTGTGACCTTGTGACTGCAGTTACTGCTGATAGCAGTCACTATTTTTTCTGAAGATCGTAAGAGAAATATCATTCTCGTGCTGCAAAAGAAACTGCAGTTATTTGTGCCAATGTGTGGAGAAGCAAAGCACAAGACAGCTTTTTGAATGCTTCCTAGCACTACTCAGAGAAATTCTGAATGGTGTTTGGCAGTGGAACATCAATATTGCTTAGCAGTTGCTGTGTAATTGGGCACTTGGCACTCCCTGATGGGTTGCAAATACCTAAATTAATATTATCTTCCTGACAAGGGGGTTAATATGCAAGATACATATTGAGAGTCATCCTGCAAGTTGTCCTGCAAGTCTCTTCAGTTTTCCTTGTTGAACTTCACCTCTTCCCAACTAAAACTACAATTAATTGCTGAACACTAGGGTAAAAAGTTTAGTAATCCCTGAAACCGGTTAGTTCCAGGAACACGGGCACTTCTTTTTCACTGTGTAAGAAAGATTTTGAAGGTATTCTCAGAGCTGATGCCCCTCTGTTCTCCGAAAGAGCCTTTCCTGCTCTAAACCAGTTTTACCCAAAGCGCAATTTTGTATTTAATTTCTCTCAGTCAAAGCCTTACTGCAGTCATTTTCTGATTTTCTAGTTGGATAAAGCAGAAATTCTGTTATAACTTGGATGAAATTTTCACTGAGTTTTCATATTTCTGACTTGATACCATTTTCCATTTAAATACTGGTCAGAACCTGATATAGAATAAGATAGCTGGCTTTTCTGAAACTAGTTTATGGAACTGATTTTCTAATAGAAATAATAAAAAAAGAGATTGTTTTGCTTTTCAGATTGATTACTCTTTTGGTAATTAGGGTAGTGGGTATGCGGATGCTATTAGAGGGGCAGTGAAATGACAGATGTTCATGGCTACAAAGTTAATGCCTTGGTGGATCAAACATTAAGGCACAGAAGCGATTTTTTTAAAGAATGGATATAGAATCAATACTGCTGGCTATCTGAAAATTGCTCTTGCAAAATCGAAGTGATTCATTGCTAGTTAATATGTGCTAGAGCTTGGCATAGTAACATCAGGTATGCACCTAGGAGTTTGTTCTATGTCCACCATTGGTGTAAGAGTGAAGAATATTTTCCCTATGCAGCTGTAAAATCTCTTTTTTTTTTTTCTTAAAAAAAAACTAAATTCATTAAGCTATGGGGAAGTAACTTGCTATGTTTTCTTTTTCCTGATGTACATTGGAATAATTTTTTCTTTCCAACTAAATTCTGATTTACAATCCATAGTCAATTTAAGAGAGTAGGTATTGAGCACAAGGTTTCATAGACAAGATGTTGCATATCATATTTTATTTATCTGAGTATTAATATTTAGGAAATAAAAGACCCCAAACCATAAACTAGTATAAAATTAATTCTTAAAAATGTGGCAAAACTTAAAAAAAACTACTTTGTCTTTTTGTCCAATGATCTATTTATCTTCACCAGGACCTTTGTTTAAGACTTGCAGGAATTGTTTCTTTACATGAATTACCAGTGTTTATAGCTAATACTCATTAGAGTATGTTCAGAAAAACAATGAAAAAACATTTTCAGACTGTTAGGCATTAATGAATTCATTCTCACCTATACCTTTAGGAAAGGAGAGCTCACATACGTTTTTTCACAGAGAAATTAAGAATCATACATAATATATGCAATTTACCCTTCACGAGCATTTGGCAGAGCAGATAAACGTTACCTGAAAAGGAAGCTTCTATAACAGCTTCAGTTCATTTTCCAAACCAATGTTTTTAATGTTTGATTAAAGAGAATTTATTTATTGCTGGGATTAGTTATTTGCATCTGCTTATTTATGCAATTATTTATTTGAATGCAGACTTGAGAATTCAAACAAATGCTCACTGTCCATCACAGTCATTTTAAAGGGATTTATCAGTATCACAAGTAATTATGAATTTAATTTTTTTTTTCCAAACTAGTGCTTTTGAATGAGTCACATTTGAGACACTCACCTTAATATCTAATCAAAGTGAGTTGTCAGAGAGTAATTGCTAGGAGCTTTCTGAAAAACACGCCTTTTAAAATCGAGTGTTAAGATCATTAGAAGCTTTTTAAAACTATGTCCTTCTTTTTCCTTCAGTGGCTTTCACTGAAACTAAATACAGGAGAGTCATTATGGTAGCTACCTCTCAGGTAAGCAGTGATGATTTGTGAGGAAATTAGAACAAGCAAGTTAGGTAAATAGGGATCTGAAGGAGAAAGGACGTTCTTGATATATGGAAAGTGATAAGCTGCAGTAGGGGTAAAGGATGGCAATAAATTCCCACAGGGAAGTAAAGGACTTACTGATTAGGATGAAAATAACTCTAAGGGAACATCTTAAATCTGATTTAAATGCCAAGAACAGTTTCCAGGAGATGGTCAGGTATTGCAACAAGATGACAATCCAGAAAAAGCATTTAAGTGGTCTGTCAGAAGTATCAGCATGCTAAGGTCTTTTATATACAACACAAAATGATATACCAGAAAGGAATCAACATAGAAAAAAGAGGTACAGGCTTCATCATAGCATCAGTGATATGGCAGGGACTAAATATGGGGTATTTAATGGCATGTGGGGTGCTGAGATGAAGGACTCGAGAGGTTCTCGTTGTTTTCTCTTTTTTTCAGGTACTTTTTTCCTGTATCCTTTGCTACGTCTCCTTCCTTTTCTATTCCACGTGCCTGAGAACAGTAGAAGGATCAGCTTTGTAAATTGTTACACAGAGCTAAAATGGATATCTACAAAAATTAAAATTGTGTAAATAGATATCTATAAAATTAAAAATCTGTAAATTGCTGTGAAAAGTGGGTTATTTAGGTAGTCTATAGAAATGATGAAAATACAATTAAATAAGGTAAGGAAAACTGCGTGAGGTGACTAGCGTAATGATTGCTTGTATTCTTTTCTTACTGCATTAATACGACATCATAAAGCGGACTATAATTTCGGAACGTGTTTCTTAATGCTTTAATTTTACTGCAGATGAACACATTTGTACTTCTGTGCATAAAATAATATAATGTGAAGTACCAAAATGCTTTGTGACCCTCTTTATATTTTTGTTTATTGGATATATTAGGAGATGCTTTTTTCAGAAGAGTATTCCTGTCCTTCTGTGCAACTTGCAGAAACCATGCTATTCTCCTCATACTGAGTCTAAAGGAAATTTCAGCCTTTGTAATTTAAAGGGTTGTGTTTTAATTATGTTTTGTTTCAAGTACGTTCATTCAATCAAACTCCAAGGCAGTAGAGGTGCTTTGGCACTTAGCTATTATTCATCTCACTGGGGACTTGGTACCCAAATGCCTCTTTGGATTGCCTTAAGTCATGTTTAAAGCTCCTTGGAATCAATAACTGATTGCTATAGATTGTCATGGAAAACTTTGTTGGGTTACGTCTATAAGCTGTAGGCGAGGAGCTAGTCTGGCTCAAAGCGTGACCGCAGGCTACACTGGCCCCCTCAAGTCATTGCTGGAAAAGAATGGCTGCAGCCTTAAGAAAACAGTGAATACACTAACCGTAGCAGGAGTAACCTGTCAGGTCCGAGTGCAGTCTTCTCACCTAGTGTCTCTGCTCTGGGACTCAAAACTGGGAGACAGAAACTCTTTGTAGCAGTAAGGAAAAATTCAGACTCAAATAAAAAACGTCTCTTGTCTCTGCAGAAATACCAGTGAAGCTACCTTAATAGTGGAGGATTCTTTGCCCTTAAAATTAGACTGAAAGCAACCAGCTTACTATGTGTAGATGCCAAGCTACACATATATATTTCCTTGGTTTGAAAAATTAAATTGAACCAGTGGAATAATTTAATGCTTTTTGTTTATGTAGATTACTAATACATTAGGTTGTAGAAGTTAATTGGATGGCATCCTTTGGAAGCTGGGTATTAATTAAAAACTCACTCAGTGCAAGAAGGAACCAGGGTTAAATTCAAAATCATGATGTTCAGTGTACACTTATTGATGCTACAAGGTGACCAAAGATAATCCACCTATTATTATATTTGGTTGAACTGTTGATTAATGAAACTGTTGATGAAGCAGAAAGGAAGATTGCTTCATAGAGCATGATCAGGAAATAGATGAGACTGAAAATGCGGTTCAGGTGTCTAACATCTGTATTACGACTACTGACAAGAAGAGAACAAAATGGCCTGGCTCCCCAGAGACCTCAGCCGAGCCTGGTACAGGGATTGTTTCACTAACTGTTAGCCTTGAATTGAAAGCAGATAAATTCACCTTTGTAGATACATGGGTTGTTTTAATTGCTCGTTGATGGAGGAGTCTTTTTATTTCTGAACACAGGAAAACCGAGTGAGTGGATTTGCTTCCATTCTGCAGCTTACCTTGGCAGAGAAGGCTACTCCTTCAGCTTTGTTACATTTTTTTAAGCAAACATCTTCTTTTCTTTGGCCAAGTGTAAGACAGACCTAATATTAAGGACTTCCATGCCACTTTGACGTCTTCTGGAGGAATGACTGCACATCGTTCAGAGGAAGGAAAGGTCTCAAAGCTAGGGAGGGTGCTAAGGCAATCCAATTCAGATGTGCCTGTTGGAAGTGGGAAGAGGCAGTTTCCAAGACTGGGATTCTTTTTGTGGAAAAATGAAGGCATATTTGATTATAGCCCATGCTTTGACCCTTTCTGTTTTCTAAAGAAATGTATTTTATTTTTTTTTTATATGAGCTTGAATGCTGAAGCATATTTGAATCACTCCTGTGCTTCTCCAGCCAGAGGAAGTGTCAGGCCCCCAATATCTGCTTTTATATACAACTTGCATCTAAGAATAAATGTGACCTTTTCCTTTAGATACCAAGACATTACTGGGTTTTGTTTAACCTATTATCTATCTGAACTACCAGTATATTTTGTTCGAGTTTATACTCAATTGGCTGCAAGAGTTGTAAAACAAGCATAAAATCAAATTCTGGTTTTAATGAAAATTTAGTTCTTGTATCATTTCTGTGTGAAAAAAACACTTTGCACTTCTGAAATATATTCTTGCACCGGTTTCTAATAACCCTGCTTGATTTTTAAGGCTATCAAAGATAGCCATGAACTGGTCTTGAATAAAGTGTATGAAAAAACTGATCTATAGGCTACTTTGGTCTCTCTATCCTTCTTCCTTCTCATCAGTACCACTTTTTTGTGCCTGTCTCTCTGTGCTTTTACCTTAAGTACTACCAATAGCAATTTATCCACTGTTCCTCTCATCGGTACTGCTCGACATCAAAAGATGTTCTTCTTTTTTTACTGCTCGTCTTATGTATATCAAGGAAGAGCAGTGGTGTTCAGTGGTGTTGCCATGGCTTACTCTCCCCCTAAGGCAGCATGGTAAGGCTTTAGTTTCATCCTGTGTTGGACAAGGATTTTGTGGACATGAAAGTTCAACTTAAAATAAAACCCGACCTTATTATCATATTTACTCCTCCCACTGGATGCATTCATACTATCTATTTGTTTTGAATTTCCAGGGAGGTAATCACTGTGTTTTCTAGTTTCCTTCGGAGGATGATAAATCCAAGAAAGCTGTAGTCTGAAAACAGACTACAAAACGATGTAAAATTCTCTGTTAATACTTTTAGGGTGCTTTTAAGAAAAATTTTTTCCAGCGTTATGTCCCATATCTAGAAGCTAGTGATATTATCACTAATCTTGAAAGCAAAAGCTGCTTACATTTGTCCTGAAGCGGTAATTTTCCCCTAACTGATTTTGTTCCAAAGATCTGAGTGAAACTGCAGATTTTGTGGTAGGCCTCTCCAAATCTGACGTGGTGATTTGCACATACTCCATCTACATTGACAGTTCGCTCAGAACGTTTTTGTAGTGGATTAAGTGGTCACAGGAGCTGTGAGATCCAGCCCTAAATAGTCAGAAGAAACAGAAGTATAGAGAAAAAAACTCCAGAACATTTCTGAATTAGAGGAAACGTGGAATTTTTTTACTTTGTAGTTTTCATATTGAGAATCTCATTGTCTATGATCCACAGGAGACAGGTTTGCTCAAATCTTACGTAGTTGTTAATTGCATGGACTTGCCCCTATCGTTTTTGCGTTTCCAGCAAGTAATTTGGTTTCACTCTGAAAATGACCAATTCTATAAAAAAGTTGTAATGATAAAGCGAAACGTGGAAAACAAAGAGGCTCAACTGCATCAAGAGGTTTAATCATTTCATGAATTACTGTTGTTAACATAGATTGGGTAAAAGCTGTTTTCTCTTCAGTAAAGATCAAAGGGGTCTGGTAATGCTAGTGAGAAAAAATAACAGCTTGTTCCGTGGGTCGTGAGAAACTAAGCAGCCAAAAGCTGCCTCCCTCTGAACCAAAAAGTCAATTGTATGGGTAACTGAAACAATAGTGCTTTATTTTTCACCAGGATATTGATTTTCACCAGCATATTTTTATTGCAGGTGACATTATCTCAGCAGCCTTTTCTCATTTCCACTGTCTGCCAAATGTCTCACTGAGGTATTGTGTCCTTCGGAGTGACAAGAGAACAACCCTATCGGACACTGAAGGTGATGTAAATGTTCTCAGAATGCTTATGAAGGAATTTTCTTCTTTCTGCAGACTTTTAACACTGTTTAGTACGAAAGGTTAATTGTGAGATAAGCTCCTATCTTCCTGTTTTGACTTTGCAGCTGTTGTAAAAACAGGTGATGGGAAATAATTGTGATGATCTTTAGACCTCAATTTTAAAGATTTCATTAGACTTTAGACAATGCAATTCCTTCTAAGCTGCTTCTTAACATGCATTTGTCAAAGAGGTATTTATCTGCTTGTAGAGCAATGCATCTGATAGAAGGTGGCTAGTACTGAGTGTTACTTCTCTGACACTTTAAAGACACAATTTATCCAATTAATAGCTTTCTTGAAAACCATGTGGGTAAAATAATCCACTGAATAATTAATATTCAGATATAAATTATTGAATAAAGGTTAAATAATGTGTATCATAAAAGGCTATCTTCAAGTGAGTTAAAATATTCTTACAGAATAATCTTTCTAAAACATGGTACATAACCAGCAGTAATCCAAAATGAAAATAGTTTGCAGAAAAATGGTTTATATCAGTTTTTCCTTTGTTTCACTAGAATCTCATTGGTTGAATTTGATTAATCAAATTATCTTGGTTGTTCATTTGGGGTACATGCATGTGATAAAGAATTGAGAAAACCATGAGAAAGTCAGTTTTTAAGAAAATAACAAATCTTGTGGTCTAGAAAAGTTAAATAAAAAGAAGGCTGCAAGAAGACCTGATAACAGCCTATGCAGATTAGAATGCTGTGAAAAGCAATGGTGATTCTTCCTTGTCCATGTCTTCTAAGCACAGAAGAGGATGAAATTGGTCTAATTTACACTGAGAGGGATGTGTTTTGGGAAAGCCTTCCAAAATAGAATACTAGTTGAAAGAAGATGCCTGGTCAGTTTGTGGAATGCTCAATGCTGCTTAATGCCATTGCTGAATGTTTGTCAGGGCTGCTAGAGATGGGCAGATGAAGTGCTGGACAGGAGGAAAAAAGACAGACTGCATGACATTTTCAAACCCCCTTTCAGCTCATATTTAAATGATGCTGTACCCTCAAAATCCTAATTTTCTAATTGAACAAAGTTTATATAATTTTGTTCTTTCTCTTCTGTATTCTTTGAAAGATGCCTGGTAAACTATGTATTTACTTTCCAGTGCAGAGATGTGTCTTCCATTTCTTATAGCTTATTTTTTTCTCAGGGAGCAATTGCTTCTCCAGTCTTTGAGTTTATTAAATTATATATATGTAGAAATACAGAGGTCATTTATATATATAAAACAAGTATTTCTGAAATTTGCAAAAAAATAATACAATTAGGATTATTTTCTTCAATAAATATATTTCTTCACAAAAAGGTAAATTAATTGTCAAATTATAACAGACATTGATTGATTCTACTGCTGTTCAGCAAAACAAACATTTTTTAATAGGAAGTCTGATCTCTGTACAGAAGGAAGAGCAAGGTGTAATAAATGTGTTTGCTACTTTATTTCCCGTGACAAAGAAAATTCAATGACTGTAAAACTAATGTATCTTCTCTCTGTTTTAAGTTAACATTAAAATTACATGTCTCAAGAAAAATATGCTTAGTACATCCGTTTAATAATGCATTGATCAGACTGTCCTGCTAGACAATAGATTTGTCCTGTACTGCTGCCGCTTAGTACTTTTATAATTTTCTATCCTTTCTATTAGGAAGCAACGTTAACTTAAACTTTTAAAATATACTTAAAATACTCAGCTGTCAAGGAATTTGAAACATTGGGATAGCCTCTGCTATGATTAGATCTTCAGTGGTGTAAGAAAGTCTAAAAATCAACGGTCAATTTTGGAGCACAGAAGACAGACTCAATACTGTTTTGCTGCAGTATCTCTAAATGTAATAGGTAGTTTGGTGCTGCTGATCATCTCTATTTTTGAACAAGGACCGACCAGCAGAATATAAGAACGCTTCTTAGATAATCAGTGGAAAGCAGCCATTGTACAGACGCTTCACCTGTGTATTCAGAGCAACATTGTTTGGTAGAGCGTTTCTTCATGCTCATAGAATGCTTCAGACAAAACGCCCTCAACGCAGTTCTACCTGACAATAAACAGAAGTATAGTTAGCACTGTAACCATGGCAAAAAGCTCTCAATGTGGATATAATATATGTGCTTTCTGATTTTCAGCACAGAAAGCATTGCAATTTCTTCAGGTAAAAAAACTTAGTCACATGTGGTGTTCTGTGAAGCTCATCTGTCACTACATTTGAGATAATATACATGGGGCATAATATATTTAGCTTTATCTTTTTCTGCATGTGGCCTTTGTTCCTCAGAATATTTGTATTAAATCTGTTTTTCCCTTCTGTTTATATGTGATACTCCACTGTTCAATTCTTCTGAATGCTTGTTTACAAACAAAGCCAAAAAATAAGTGATATTGAAATGCAAATACAATATAAGCAACCTGCCTCCATTGCATTAAGATGCATAGAAAATAACCATATTATACCATTCTGAGCTCTCAGTGTGCACCCAAAATAAATACAATCCATCACTAAATACTTTTTTCATCTCATAATGGGCCATTAGTGAGCTGTCTTCGTATGCCAAATAACAGCTGAAAGCAAACAGCTAGAACAGGCTAAGAGTAAACACGCCACACTTGGAATTAGACAGGAGGCAGAGTTTTGGCTGTCTTCACGCTTATTCTATATTCACTGGCTTCTAGGGAGCAGTTCTGTATATCTTACGAACCTAGGGGAGAAGAAAATTGGCCTAAAATGTAGTTTCATATAACATTATAGAGGAATATACAATATAAATAGAATAGGACGTGCTGCAAATGATGTTACATGAAAGTCCTAACAGCAAAGGAGATATGTGATGCCTAAG
This sequence comes from Vanellus vanellus, assembly GCF_965231255.1. Taxonomy (NCBI): domain Eukaryota; kingdom Metazoa; phylum Chordata; class Aves; order Charadriiformes; family Charadriidae; genus Vanellus; species Vanellus vanellus. Next base: position 10,549,339 of record NC_138921.1, read on the forward strand.
CATTTAGAGCCTGTTGAAGTTCTTTAAAGAGGTCAGTTTTTCATTAGAAAATGCTTATTCAGTGGAATGGAAGCATTCTGTTAGATCCGACAGGTCAAGTCTGCTGGAAGAAACCTTCCAGCAAGCCATTTCTGGGACACTCATTCCCTTGGACCCCATGCATGATTCTTGCTCTGGACTGCGTGGTTGACAAGCATCGCTGCCAGCCCCCTCAGGTTGACTGCAGACTCTCCTTGCCATGCCAGAAATATTAACAAATCTCTTTTTACTTCTTTCCAACTTTTTTTTTTGTTTAAATTCTATTCTCTGGAAAATTTCTTACTGCTGAAATTTCATTCTGAAGCTGAACAAAAAGCAGCTTCACCCCTTAACTCTCCTCTTCTCACTACAGTTTTGGAAATGAGACATTTCTGCAGGATGGAAATTTTGGCTTAGTGGCTGTCCTTTCACAAAATTACCATAAATTTTGACAGAGCAGAGTAATCAGCATGCTGCCACTGGAGCTGTAGATTGAACATTGGATTGGCAGAGTAATTCCAAAGGGGAGAACTGCATTGAGGTCTGGCTTAAACTGGGAATTGGCATTACAAATGAGATGGCGCATTGTCGGAGCAGTGTACTGGGAGCATGATCTGGCTCCTTATCCTTCTAAACAAGTAAAACCTCGGTAAGCTTTCCCTGAGTGATTCAGTCTAGCAGATATACTGTACTCAGAGCCAAAGATAGAAATTATTGTCTATATTGTCTGTCTAATTTGTGATGCTTGATGGTGATTTGTATCTTACGTTGGAACCCTTATCGATCGCAATAGGAAACAGCGACCACAATACGGGGTTATACAGAATGCATTAGTTTTTGATCAGATGATTTCAGCTATTTGCGGTTTGCTTTAAATCACCAGCACCGGACTATTTATTCTTTTTCTGTTTTTAGGAGTAATGCAATATTCGGGCTTTAAACTTGTTTGGTAGTCTCTAAGCATAGTTATAATAGACTCTTCCCTGACTGAGCTGGTACAGAACTTACCAAAAATATTTTCTCAGATAAACACAGACTTTCCTTCTGTCATTCACTTAGTGGTATAATTTCTCATCTTTAGCATTTTCTTGCTACATTTGCAACAGGCTGGGGATCAATTAAGCCTTGAATTGCTTGGATGTTTATTTGGAGGAAAGAAACACTTGCGTTTATGTAAATCAAACTATAAAAAGATCAAGAAGCTTGACAACTGTGGAGTGTTGAGATGATCTCTAAAAATATCAAGTAAGCAGCATGTTAGAGTGTAGCTTTGCAGACACTCAACCTTTTCTTTTCAGGCTATCAAAGAAGTCAAGTCAGCATCCAGGGAGTTAAGGATAAATGAAACTGGCTCTCTGGGGAAGTAGAATAAATGCTAACAAAGTGTGTGCTTTAGTTCAGATTCTGCAAGTCCTGCCTGCCTGCCTTCCTGTGTGGAAGGGGGATTGTACTGATACTTTCCAGTTATATCTTTTTTCTTTTTCAAAACTTTATCTGCCTGAAAAGCAAAAGAATTTGTCAAAGAGTTCTGGAAGCTCAATGAATAGCGGGTTGTGGGCACCTGGGCTGCATCAGACTAAAATAATCTCAACACATTCAGAATACTTTTAGTTTACCACACATGCTCTGGCACATTTACCATTACCATGTAAAAAACAAACAAACCTGCATCAAAAATTCTATGTGCTAAGTTGAATAAAGTCTGTATTGGGAGACTTCTAGGATCCAGCATTGGATTTCTGATCAAAATTGAAGCATTTATCTTAATTACATGCCAGAATGGTGAAAGCATGAGGGATGAGATCCCTCAAATCCCAATGCTGACAGATTTGGACAGTTAGTCTCTTTTCATTCACTCCTTTTGAAGCTAATGTGTTCTGTGTAAATACATTACTCTTGACCTGATTTTCCCTTGACCCAAAGAAATACCTTAAGTCAAATCTGAGTGCGGACTTTCAGTGCAAACCTTCCAAGAAAAGGTTAAAATAGTTGTCCAGAATTTGAATAATTTAAGGAAGGAGGAAAGTAAGGGAGGGAGGAAAGAAGGGAGAGAGGGAGGGAGGGAAACATTTTGTAAACACTTGGAGTTTGTTGAACTTGTATTGTCAAATATGGACATGTCCTTGCCATGTTAAAAGCTCAGTTGAAAGAAAGCTGGGTTTCCACATACGAAACCTACAGTATATAAATATATATATATAGGTTTGGAAAATGAGGTCAAACACTTTCTGGAAGTTTGGGGTTTAGAGAAGCTTTAAAACCTAGTGATACCAATGCATAAATGTGTGCTTAAACTAGATAATAGGCACTGACAATTCAGAGAAGCTAAGTAGTGATCCACACGATTAATCACACAAGTATTCACTTGTAATTCTGCAGCTGATTTAGGATATAGTAACTCTTTTAACAGTCCCATGGTTTCTGAAGTGAACTCTTGTGTTCAATTGTATGGAGTCCTGAGTTGACTGTTCCTCATCTAGTAAATACTGATCTTGTGGGCTGATGATCTGCTTAACTTCATAGGTGATAGCGGGGAGGGAGAGGAATATTTTGAAAATTCTCATCTGCTAGCAAACCCTGTTGCTGGGAGATGGACTTGCTCTCGGAAAACATGGCTGGTTTTGTTGCATATGCCACTGTGTGCTGCAGTAGGGGGGGGATGGTATGGCAGATCTAGATCACACTTCAGACTGTAGCTCAATTGTTTTTAGGAATCAGGTGGAAGTTACTGACATGTCATCTCAGTCAGTTCTGTGAACCACACAGGAACAATATTGTTAAATGCAGCAAAATCATGTTTTTCTGGTCAACAACAAAACCACCTAACAACAGAAATTCTCTGTTCTATATTTGCATCTCGTATTGGACATTTGCATCTCACTGAAAGAGGAAATGAAATTATTTTTACATCAGTGATTTCTGTGATCTTGCTTCTAACTAAACACTAGCTGATTAATTTTCCTTCCTAAAATGGCACTCTGTTTCTCAGATGGAACATTACCATTCCATTCTTTCTCTCTCCCACAAGTCACACAAAGCAAAGGATGTTAAAAGATATTTTTGCTATAGCTGTTTGGGACAGAATACGCTTGCAGCGTATCTAGAAATCCAGAGGACCAAACAATACCGGGTTAAAGAACACACTGCAATGCTTTGTTCAAAAAGCATTTCTTAACTTCTAAAGGAGGAGAAGCATGGCCCGCTGATTTGAATACAGGAGTTAGAAAATCTGGGTTCATCTTTCTGCTCTGCCATTCTCTTCTTCCTTGACTTTCCGTATGGGAATGGATTCTGCTGAACCTCTTCTTCCCCTCTGCAAAAGAGGGACAGCAATATCACCATATTTCAAAGCATTGTGCTAAAGAGCTGGAGTGCTCATGGTAATAGGATAAAAGATACTGAACAAATTAGATAGAGGTTTTGCTGAAAGTTTAAATGCTATCAACTCCTGCATATTTAGAAATGTTACTATTTGTCATTACTCTGCTATATCAACATTCAAGAGGCAAGCACCCAAGTTGACAGACCATAAAATTTGATTTCCCTCCATACAACGCTTTCTGATTTGAAATATCTGCTGTTAATATGGGCGCATCTGTATGTATGTGTATATATATCTATGTATGTGGGTATTCATATATTGCTATTAGCCTCCAGACACATTGTTAAATTGTGATATTGCTGAGAAGTCTGAAGCAGTTTGTATTGCAGAGGTCTTGCATTTATCACCTACTGTATCATTGACACAGTGAGGGACTGAGATAGGCCTACCTGCTGTGCTCCAAGGAAGAAGTGGGAGCCAGTTCCTTGGACAAAGGATCTGGCATGGAGAGCGGGGAGGGACTAGCACAGTATGTGCTGCTTCCCAGCCCTCACACTGTGTAGTTACTTCTGCATGAGCTGTCTTGGGTAGGAGCTACAGGTAGCTTCAGTTCGCGGTGGTATTTATGTAGTTTTCTATAAAAGATCATAGTAACAGTGAAAACACCAGAAGAAAGTTGAAATTCTGAGCGAATCAGTCTTGATTTTTTTTTTTTTAATTAACATTAAATTTAATTTGTTATTAATTTTAAAAAATAGAACTACAAGATAAAAATTCTGAAGTATTTTAGATTTCCTTAGGTGGTGGTGTATATTCATATGAACACAGGGCAGATTTTCAATTTGTGTCATAGCCTCACTGACATTTTTGGAGCTATACTTATTTAGCACAGCTGAAGCTTGGGACTGGTGTAATAGGTTTCAGGTAACGTAACAGAGGTTTATTTAATCATCTTCTTTAACTTCAAATTAATCAGTCTTTAATGAAAGTTGCATTTACTTTAAAAATACTATATTTCACATCTTTTTAACAGAAGCCATGGATAGTTTTATCTGAAAGTGTGGAGAACAGGTCTTTGAAGAGAGTCGTCAGACTAGTTTCGCCCCAAATAGAAATCTTTAAAATTGTTTCCACTTTTCTATTTCATAAGGAGATCAGAATTTTAAAAATTCCATTCATTCCCTAATCTCTCAAAATAGCCATAAAGTCTTAGACCTCAAAACACTGATAGAAGCAAGTTCTGATGACTCTCTACCAAAATGTCCTTCAAGAGTCTGATGCTGGAAGTAATTTCTACCATTTTTGCAACATTTGCCACGTACTCATTCGTGCTAACTTTGCCAGCTCTGCCTTTAAAAAACCCCACACAGAGAAGGCCCTCGGGAATAGCGAAGATTTGGCAGCCAAACTGTCTAGTGGGCATTTTGATGTACTCCCCTTGTTATCCGATTGCTGCATGGACAACTTGGGGAAAAAATCGCTGCTGCAAAAGGAGAGAGGCAGAAAGACATTGCGTATTAGGGCAGTGCCTCCATGTCTCAGCAGCTCCCGCGATGGTCGCGGGCACACACACCCCCTTCGCTGGGCTGGGCACTCACTTCTCCTCTAAATATTAACTGATGTCTCTGCACTGGAACTGGTTTCGTATGGGGAGAACAACCCCTGCAATGCTGACAATCACTTGAAAACTTAAGGGAATGAACTCTAACAGCAAATATTTTATCTTCTTGACAAGTAAACACTTTAGAGTTCCTTTCAAAGGGTAATAAAAATGGAGTAGCTTAAAGAAAAAAGGAAAAGAAAAAGAACATATTTTGTATATCAGATGTTTGCTGGCAGGTCCTGAGCTAGTGTAAATCAACTCTGCTCCATTCAAGTCAGCAGACTTCTGGTGATTTATACCAGAAAGGAACTTTACCTTTTAGCTTTATTCTACCCATGGAAGGAAACCTTTATGTGGAAGTGTTCCATTTCTAAAAAGGTAGAGATAATTTTAACCAAAATTAGTCTTATTGAAACAAAACCAGAAATTAAAAAAAGATGCAAATGCATGGATACGTGTGTACCCATTAAGGGGAGGAAGATAATGCTGTGCACACAGGGTCTGCTGGTTAGCGTGTACCTACAATGCTTTCTATTCAGCTCTTGCAGAGGGAACCCAGGTTAATTAAAAAACTTTTTTCCTTTGTTAAAGAAAAAACATGTTAATTTCAAGTTTCATTAGTATCTGATGACAAAAATCAATGGCTATCTAATGGAAAAAAGAGATCAGTGGAAGGTTACTTTTCTAACACAGCTCTACCAGAGGCTAAAGACTCTTTCAATGGAGGGAGTAAATTTACATGCTTGAAAGTGTGCTCTCATTGAATTGGGTGGCAGATTTAAGAAGCGTGACCGAATGTAATCATGACGGCAATGATGGTTAGTGCCCCTTGGTGAATCTATGTTGGCTACTTCTGATAACCTTCTTTTCTTCCAGGTGCTTTGAGATGACACCCAGCACAAGCTGTTCCATCATCGTTCCAGTGATGGAGGTGAGGCTGACCGGCCTGTAGTTTCCCGGGTCATCCTTCTTGCCCTTTTTGAAGACTGGAGTGACACTGGCTTTCCTCCAGTCCTCAGGCACCTCACCTGTTCTCCAGGACCTTTCAAAGATGATGGAGAGTGGCCCAGCAATGACTTCCCCCAGCTCCCTCACCACTCGAGGGTGCATCCCGTCAGGCCCCATGGACTTGTGGATATCCAGTTGATCTAACTGATCTCTAACTTGTTCCTCATCAACCAAGGGAAAGTCTTGCTTCCTCCAGACTTTCTCTGTTACCCGCAAAGTCTGGGTCTCCCGAGGACTGGCCCGAGAAGTGAAGACAGAAGCAAAGAAGGCATTCAGCAGCTCTGCCCTCTCTGCATCATCTCTCACTACAGCACCTGTCTCATTCAACAGCGGGCCCACATTTTCCCTAGTTTTCCTTTTGTCTCCTATATACTTAAAGAAACCCTTCCTATTTGCCTTGACATCCCTTGCCAGGTTCAATTCCAAGGCTGTCTTGGCTTTCCTTGTTTCCTCCCTGCATACCCTGACAACATTCTTATACTCTTCCCAAGTGGTCAGCCCCTTCTTCCACCTCTTGTAAACTCCCTCCTTCCACCTGAGCTTTTTCAGAAGGTCCCTACTCAACCGTGCAGGTCTCCTTCTTCCCTTGCCTGATTTCTTGCTTTTCGGGATGTACCGATCCTGAGCTTGGAGGAAGTGATGCTTAAATAGCAGCCAGCTCTCTTGAGCCCCCTTACCCTCTAGAGCCCTCTCCCATGGGATTTGTCCAAGCAGTTCCTTGAAGCGATCAAAGTTAGCCCTCCTGAAGTTTAAGGTTTCAACCCTACTTGTCATTTTGTGTATACCGCACTTAATCCTGAACTCAATCTTCTCATGATCACTGCAGCCCAGTCTGCCCCCAACCTTAACATCCTCCACCAGTCCTGCTTTGTTTGTCAGTACTATGTCCAGTAGTACACCTCTGCTGGTGGGCTCCTCCACCACCTGAGTCAAAAAATTATCATCAACGCATTGGAGGAACTTCCTGGACTGTACATGCCCAGCTGTGTGGCCTTCCCAGCAGGTATCAGGGTAGTTGAAGTCCCCCATGAGAACCAAGGCCCGTGATTGTGAGGCTGTTCTCACCTGTCTGTAGAAGGCCTCATCAACTTCCCCATCCTGATCAGGTGGCCTGTAATAGACACCCCCAACAGTGTCTCTCATATTATCCTGCCCCTGAATCCTTACCCACAAGCTCTCAACTTGCTCTTCGTCTGCTGCCAGGGAGAGCTCGATACATTCCAGTTGCTCTCTCACATAAAGCGCGACTCCACCACCTCGCCTTGCTGGCCTATCTTTCCTAAAGAGAACATGAATTATTAGGGGGAATTAAATATAAATGTAACAGCAGCTTCTTCATGGGGAAATAATATGAAATCTTGAATGACAGTGTGAGAGATGACAATTTCTGTCACATCAAATGGAAAAAATGCTGTCCAAACTGCTTGTAGACTTTAATGAAGGGGGTAGGAAGCCAAATTATTGAGGATTTACAAATGACTTGCCCACAATCAGCGCTCGGCAAATGTGCCAGTGTCCTCTTTTCATTCCAGGTTTCCTCTGTGGTAGTTCATTGCCTGTCTACAAGACGAGGCTTCTTTCTTGTAGACCAGTCTTTCTCATCTTACTCTCTCACGATGCAGTTTCCCAAGGTAATCGGGAAGTATCCTAATTAAGTTTTGATAAATTGAAGAGAATGGGCCATTATATACCTTGGATGGGAAACGGTGTACAAGGGTCGATTATTATAATGGTGATTATTAGCATTTCAGACTGTCTATCTGCTCTATTGACAACCTATTTGCAATCATTATTTTTATATGAGTATTCATAAGGACTGTACAGATATAAAGTATGATACTTGGCAACATGTATGCAATTAAATACACATTTAAATTCTGCTGGTAGTAGTGGAAATTAAAATCTTCAGACTGATTAGAAGGTTAGGCTCTATTAATCCCCACCATCTATACATCTATCCCTGTAGCTATCTGTTCTCTTTAGATGTTTCAAAGGTGTTCATCTGTGCCCTTGAATTACAGAATAATTTAAACTCTTTTATCACAGTGTAAAATGGCACAACTTCTCTGAAATTAATATGTATTAATAAATATTACTTACATAAATATCCACATTGATGTCTTAATCCTCAAATGTAGAAGTGCCATTTTTCCTGCAATCACAAAATCTAATAGCTTTTCGGTGTGAAGGAAGGTATCCCATTTGAACAAATGAAAAAATGTGAGACTAGGCCTGTGCTCGTTTGATGGATAGCCATTTCATTTGAATAAGATCAATAATTATTCCTTAGCTTCTGAAAGAGCCAAAATTTAGGTTTTCTTAGCGTTTCCTTCTAGCTAATTGGAGCATTCCTTCTTTTCACTCTTTAATCAGGGCATGAGAGAGGGGTGTTTTTTCCTGATCTTTTACTACACCATGAAAAAGGTAATCAGAAACAAACTTCAGGTTCATGATTGTCTGCTGTTATCAGTAAAAAAGATCAGGCTGCTTGCTCCACTTCTGAATCTTTCTCACTTTGCATCTGTTTCAGAGAAATGGCAGATTTGCAGTAGAATATTTGCCCAAATGCAATACGGTATTTGTTGAATTTTTGTTTGTGTTTTACAGCCATTTTCAGGAAAGAGAAAAGAAGGGCAGTGGTAAAAGCTGGCTTAAAATGTTCCTGTCTCTTGTATTTGAACAGACAATACTACTGCATTCATCTGAAGTATCCTTCAGAGTGCCTGTTCACCCTTCGCATAGCCCTGAGAGTCCATTTATTTCACACATCAATTACACACTTGACATTTTAACACTGTGTCTCTGATTCTAATGGGTTTTAGGAACTGCATTATGATTAGAGAGAAATGCTTCATTCAGGAAAGGAGACACCAATCACTTATATTAAGAACAGAAACATAAATTGCAAAATGTTAAAATCAATGTAACTGGAACTCAAGAAGAAGATAAAATACCTGTAGAATTTCCATCTCTTAAGTTGTTTCTCCTGTCCAGAAAGTACAGTGCTGCTGTGATACTTATATTTCTTTTTGGATCTGCACCATTAAGAATAGGATTTCCCTCATGGTTTTTACATGCCACAGCCTTTAGCATTGTTTCAAGGACAATTCAATGGAAGTAGAATGGGTGTGAAATCACTACAAATGCTGTTCTGAGTTAAAGAAATTCCCAAGCTGTAATTTGATGTTTTCAGCTTCCTCTTTGTAAGATCTGCCATTTAGTTTGAATGCCAACTACATGTGTCTAGTGGTTGAAATTATCTTTTTAGGTCTTGCCTCTAAGAGAGTTGTGCTGTTTATTTCTTTTAATAAAGTATTTCCCACTAATAGCAATTAGTCCAAAGCGAAGGTATTTTTTTTTTATAACAAGAAATTTTTGAGTGCCGTTTAAATTGCCTCAGTCACAAATGACCTACAAGTCATTTCACAATAAATGTGCTCGTATTTTATTAGCAACTGCATTTAAAAAACTTTTATATTATATTTCACCCTCTGCTGAGTTTGTTAATTTAGTGTTTAAGCTTCACGTAAGTTCCTGACTTTGCAGAAAACGGAGAAGAGAATGCTTGACAAAAGTAAATTATTTTAGTTGATTGCGATCTGAGAATAAGGAAAAGACAAATGTATGCAAAAAAACTTCAGAGAAATAGGAGAAGTCAGATTTTTAGGAGAAGTCAGATTTTATCCTATTTATTCTTGCTTCTTCAGGTGGTGCTTTAGCTACTTTAGGAAGCTCTTGAGCAGAGAGATTTTTCAGCCTACCTGAGCATCCGTATCAGGAATACTTAACTCTTGTTAAACAAGTTAGAGTTTTCCCAGAAAAATGAGAGGTGAAAAGCAATCTATCCAATTTGCAGGCCAAGTCTGGCCAAGTATTTTCTCTTAGTCATTAATAATGAAAACAGATTGTATGCAAATTTAAGTTAACCCAATTTACACATTAGAGTGAGTAAAAATTTCTCCCTTTGGGAAGTCTAACTCTAAACTTTATGGCATGAGCCTTTAAGTCTGATATATATGTGTCAGTCTCAGTTATTCTGAGCAGAAGGGAATGAGTTTACATAGAATAATTCCATTTAACCTGTGTGAATGTGTCATCCCTTATTCAAGATATTTTGCATATTCCTCTCAAAGTGTCCATAGAAAATGAGAACCCATTACCATTTCAATCCTGGGAAATTATGACTAGGTTTTTAAGAGTGTCTTATGCCAGTCTGGAATTCATAATGTTGTATTTAATTGAGTCTATATAATCATATCAGTGTGGCACTTGGCCTGCATCAGAGCTTTATACCTTGGCCAGGTAGTCTACTGACAGATCTCTGTGAACCTCACTGCAAATGAAATCATTGGGCAGAGGAAGGACACCAGGACTCAGATCTGAGAGTCTTAATTCTTACCTCCCCATATGGATGGGAAGAAGGTAGAGCAAAGCTCTAGTCTGAAACATTATCATTAAGAAGCTGCCTAGAAAGCAGCTCCCCATCACTCACAATTAGAGCTCCCAGCTCCAACCAGTGAGCCCAGTGCTTTTGAAGGCAAAGTGTGTAGGGCTTGTTTTCTGATAATTTATATTAATCTGTTTGGCTGAGAGCTAATAGGGACTAGGAGTGCCCAGACAGTCAATTACCTGGTCTCAGATGAAAACATGTTTGATGATTGTTTCAGACATGTTGGCATCTCATTGCACACTGTACTAATTTATTGTACTACCCAGGGAACTGGGACAGGAGACCCACATATAATGTCCGTATATTGCCACCTTGCTGCTTGTCAGTATCTCTAAAGCAAAGGATCAAAAGGTTATATGTGCTGTCACTGTTACAGCTTCCAACCAGAAGAGAATTGTCTCAGAAGATGAGTACCTGTTTCTGATGTGAAATATCTTTTTTTTTTTTTTTTTTTCCTGCTGGAATGATTTCTGACTTATAAATGAAAATGAGAAGTTTTATGGCGTTGCTGTTTAATGTACTTAAATTCTCATCTGACAGACTATGCTATCACTACAGGAGGTAAATTAAATCTTCATCAAAGTGTTATTCAGAGCCTCTGGGCTAGGCTGTGTAGGACATAGTGCATAAATTGTACCACTTGGCCCAAGGCACTATGAATCATACACACTTCTAGGTACAATTTCCTCCATATTTTCCCTAGCTCCAGTGTGCAACTATGGAAGATGAGCAGAAAGTTACTGGTTTACGCAGCGCTGGTCTCAAGACTCAAATCAGCATGTGATGTACTTAGAAGTCACAAGGAATTTTACAAATAAATTTTGGGTTTGTTCCAACAGCTATTTAATTTCTGAGTGCTTAAGATATGTTCAAATCAGACTTTCGCTACTTAGAAATGTATGGAAAATGACAATTGCAGTTCTTTCAAATTCATTTGCAAGATTGGGATCATCAAGGCAAATAGCATACTAGGTCTCGTAGTCAAAGAGCAACAGTTGGCTACAGGTGCCAGAGGTAAAACAGAACACATGCTGCACCATCCAAACATCTGCTCATCACCTCCCACCCACATTTCTCAAAAAAAGGGATGGTCATAGGTGCACGGCAGTTGCTGATTGTTGTATATTTGCAACGTGGTATTTGCATTAGACTCCTAAAGGATGTTTATATTCTCTTCCGGGTTGCAGTATAAGCACATAGATTAAACTATATCTAGGACCATATATACAAATATGGGGGAAGTCTTGGTGGCTGTAAATTCATAGGGTCACATATTGATCTTTTGACTTAGTTATATACTGTCTTATTGAGTAAATGCCGCAGTGGGAAGTTAAGGGAGTAAACTATTATCTTTATTAGTAAGGGTATCTGGATGTCAACTGGCGATTGGAACTGTGTTGTTAAACCATTTTTTTTCTTTTTTTCTTTTTTTTTCAGAGAAAGAGTGCTGAGGTGTAACAAAATACTAAGTTTCTTTAAAAAAAAAATATGGGGGCAAAACCTAATCTAGAGGGTCAGTTCTTTCAGGGACCTTAGGTTATGCCCTCAGAGATGTCTATACAGTCTAAGTCAGAATTAAGAGAAAGACTTTCATAACAGGTGCACAAGTCTATAGGCACTTAAAATGTAAGACGTGATGCTATCTTTCTGTAGTGATAGATTTTTTTAATTGTTTGTAAAGTGCTTGTGTGTCTGTTTCAGTAGACTGCAGCATTGCCAGATGTGCAAACATCTTATTGATTATGATGACAGTTTTCTCTGATGGCAGAATTAGAAGTCAATGGGAAAGGTGTGTTTTGAAGACAGAAATTGGTCTATATTTTATTAACTGATAACCATCCAATTATTAGAATGTAGATAATGAAGGAGAGAAATGGCTCCATGTTTTTATCACTTCATGTAATTACACAATTTCCTGGTTCACGTTTCTTTCCCTAAATGGCTGTAAAGCTGACAAAGACATACATTTTGAATAATATTTTGAAGGAACCGATATACCACGGAAATACTGAATTTTCAGTGTATTCAGATTGGACAGTGGCTATTTGGCCATTGCCAAGCGCTCTCCTGAGTGGTTCCAAAGTAGTAAATATATATGTAGTAAATATGATCAAACAGTGTAATTTAGCGAGCACGTAGCACTTTTAAGCATGTATGTAATCCTACTGTCTTAAGAGGAATACTCTGAAGTTAAATTTGTATACATCTCTCTTGTTCCATTGTAGCCTTAAGGAAAAATGGATAAAAGCTCTTATCCCTTGATGCTACAGCTAACTAAAAGTTGAAAAACTCTGACTTTTCAAAAACCTAAGCCCTATTAAAAAAATTAAAAATAAACCCCAAATATAAAAAGAAGCAATAAATAGCACAAACCTAACATTTTTGTTCATTGTCTCTTTCAGTTATGATTTCTTGTTTATCTGCTCTGACGGTTAGTTATTTCTGCTGCTTGATAAAAAATCAGGACATTTTGAAATGCATCTTTCATTTGTCAGAGTGGGTTTAAAGCAACTCAACCACATCAGAATGAACAGAGAGTATCTGATATTCAGGGCTATGTCAAGAGAGGTTGTAGTTTCCATCTGCAAGCAGTTGCACACAGTCAAGGTTGTGTGAGGTATTGAAGAAAATCTAATTTTAGGCAGCCAGACTTCAAAGACTAGTTTACATATGTTCCTTACACAGAGATAGGCTCCTGCTGAGTTAAGCTCCTGCTCTGACTCGTTTTCTATAGACAAAATCAGGAGTCCAGGGAGTTAAGCTTTCTAAAATTCAATTTGTGCTTAAAAATAGATGTTAGAAACGTTTCTGTGTTTTAGAAAACAAAAAGCAGGCCAGACTTGCTAAATAATAATTCATCTAAACACTGCAGTGACTCAAAAGTTAACTTCTTTTTCAAAGTTTGGTTCTTCGATGACCTGTAAACATTACAGGATGATAACAGAGAGAAGAAATGTGTCTTATGTTCCAGTACACTAAGTTTATGCTTGGATCCATGCAAAAGGCTTAGTGTCAACTTCTTTTAGGTACAAGATCAGCTGTGGAGGCAATTTTTAATCTAAATGTGCAGTATGATTGCTTTGTTTAACTTCGAATTTATGACCACATGTTAGGTTAATGTGTTAGTCCCCAGAAGGTATGAATTGATTTTGAAGAGTTTTTTTCTTATATGAAAATTTGAAGACATAGGTTGCTTAACTGCTTTGCTATTGGTATCCCCCTGTCTTCTTTCATAAGTGTTAGCAAATGGGATGTTTGTTTTGGTGTGTAGAGAAAGCTGAGCTTTTTTGTTTCACGGTGCTAAGTTTTCTTGAGTCAGATTTTGATGCTTTTATTTAGACAATAAATATCACTTTATACCACAGGTAGTCCCATTTGTCAGCTTCATACATGATGAAACGAGTAATATCTAACTGGACTCTTAGGTATCAGCAAATAGTTTCTGTATTTATGTTTCATCAGTTTGTTAGGATCTTATTTGCCCATCACAAGTCCTAAGACATAATTACTAGTGGTCCTAATACTGCTTTGACTAGTTCCTTAACTACTCTAGGGTGAATTTCTTCAGGTTCTCAGTGTATCTGAATATGCATACTGTTCCTTATTTTGGTCTGCAAGCCTGTCTTTCTGTTGAAATCAGCACACAAAATATCTGGGTCTTTGGGGGAAGACTGAGATAGTAAATGCATTGAATCCTTCAGCCTTCTCTGTCGTCTCTTCCTGTTAAATAATCTATATGCTTGCTACCTTCTCGCAGTACTGAAAGGAACTTTTTCCTGTTATCTGTGATATTCCTGTGATAGCAATATCTGTGATATTGCTAGCAATAACTCCCTTCTAACATTTGTTTTTCTGATTGTATACCTGTCTAGTTGTATAATACGTTTCCATCATTCCTTTGTGATGTGTTCTTTTTCTGATTTTTAAGTTCTTTAAAGAGTCATGCCAAGCCTTTTTCCTCTATGGTAGACTCTTTTGCCTTTGTGTTTTTAATATAGTCTGTTTTAATAACTGCAAATTCTCATGCACTTCTTTTTCCCTTAGAATTTCTTCCTAAAAGATCCAGCCCACCAATTCCCTAAATGTATTATTTTCACTGTTCTTACTGCACTCCACTTTGCAACAGAGAACTTGGACAATTTCTTGATTTTTTTTTCCCCTAAATTTCTTTCTACGTTCAAATTCTTACGTAGCTTCCCCTTATGCGTCAGAATCAAATTCGCGGCACCAGTTCCCTGAGTAACTTCCTCTGCCGTCTGGACAAATGAAACTGTCCCTGAAACAGCAAATGTCTTCTAAGCAGCTGCATTTTCCTGATTTTTTGCAAGATATAGTTTGGTAATAAAATCTGGCTTTACAATTTGGTCCTTTGGGTTCATTTATTAACTATATTTGAGCTTGATATTCCTCTTTCTCTACTTATTGGTGATTTGCTCTATACAAGACCTTTTCAATGGTACTGTTCTTTAACTTTTTGGAGAAAGAGGAAAATGCTTAGGGCTAGCTTTGCAAAGAACGAGTCATCTTTCACTCAGTGTTCTTACAATTTAGCAGACAAGACAGCCTTGAAGCAAAAGGGAGTCAATATTATTGCCATCGCAATTTCATAAAGGGGAATTGAAACAGTGATTGTCCAAAGGTCTTTCTTGATGTCTGTGCAGGATTTGAGAATTGCTTTAAATTTCCTTAACTCCACTCCAGTATCTAAGTAACATGTAGTTTTTTCTCGTATTCATCTAGCTCTAGTTCACTTTTTAACAATTGCTCAGGTTCTTTGTCATCCGATTTTGGTATCATTTAACTAATTGCTTCACATTTAGGCTTTTTTAATCCTTGCTGAAGAATAAATTGCTTTCTTTAAGGTTTCTTTGGAAAGATAGATTATGGATAGAAAGGTAAAAAAGTGGGGATGAGGTTTAAGTGAATCAGAAATGGTATTTCTGCTTCAAATGTTTATATGGCTGATTTTCCTGTCCACAAACATTTAATATGTATAGGTATGCATGTATGTATGAATGTATGTATTTAATTTTATTTAACTGACTATTGGTTTTCTGTCCATCAGTTTAGATAATAGTGATATATGTTGTTTATCCAGTTACTGAGTAGTCTTAGATGTGAATAATGTATTCTAAGCCGTCCTTCTCACAGTTACCAAGTGGAGAGAGAATAGACTGTGGGGCCACAGCTGTCAGGGTCAGGGTTTCATCCCTGTAGGAAGGACGGAAAGAGAGAAGTATTCACAGATCTCTGCTATTCACACTGTTAAATCCTACACAACCTTTGGTCAGCTGCATCCTTCACTCCTACACTTATCCCTAGAAGGAGCTATCTTGCATTCATACCCAGCAACTTGGTTTTCTTTTCTTTGTCAATAATTTTTTTCTTTTAAAGATTTTACACATAATCCTACCCTGCTTCTTTCAAATGCAGAGCCTCTGGTTCCCTCCCAAGCTTCTTAAACCCAGAGACGCCACACAGCAAAAGGAGACCTGCTGATTCCCGTGCTCACAGTACCTTGTGTAGAGGGGAGCCTGATTTACTTTTGAATGTTGGTGGATGTGATAAAACTATTGAACCTATTTTCTAAACCACATGAAATTGGTCGCTGTAGTGACTCAGCGGTCTTTCTGTTCATAAGTATTAATATCTATAATAAACACACGAAGAACTGCCCAAAAGATCAAAACCAACACTTTGTTCCCAAGCATCACTGAATTTTGCTCATCCAACTACCAAAATATAAATAATTTAAGAAGTAATTTTCCTCACCATTATTCAGAATTAAACAGCAGCAGAGATGGGAAAGAAGGCAGCCAGAAAAGAAAGGAGAAAGAGATGCTCATAAAAGCTGGAGACTGGTAGCAGTAGCCAGAGGAAACCAATCAGAGAGATCTGTCAGTGTTCCTGGTGCTTAAAATGCACTGAGTTTGTTTTTCCATGGTAGAATTTCTTCTGAATATTGGCTGACAAACGTGCCATTGGCTTGTGTAACTGCTATTTGTTATTTGTCATGCAGCTTGGGAATTGCAGCTATAGGCTAAGACCTTTTTGGCCTGGCAACATTCCAACTCAAAGCAGAAGGATATTTGCTTCCACGAAGAGCTTAAGATAACACAAGGGTAAAGTGAATAACATATAGATGCAGAGAGATATGCATCTGTAAACTGTTACCCAATTCAGCTAGCCAGCTAGCTGGAGCCAGCTGTATAGAACACCACACTGTGTTTAAGAAGTTAAATATGATATCCTAAATTTGGAACCATTCATAGTTGTGCTGGAACAGATCAGGGACCAGGTAACAAAAGTAAGAAACCCTCTTCTCCCTTTCTTTTTTGCAGGAATAATCGTTTTCCTGCCCATAGCAAGGTTTCCTCCACACCGGTTCAGCTGTACCTGGTGAGTATGAGAATCCTTACTCAAGCTTTTTTTATCGCTCTTCTCCCCTATAGGGATATGAAGTTCAGCTGAAGTCTAGAAGGAGAAAAAGATCTGTAGTGTTACGTCAGCTTCATGCTGTGATAGTTTATATCAGGAAAACCGAAACTTTGCAGGCATGGTATTTATTCAGTTCTTTTGCATAATTCCAGGGGTTGAATACAGTAAAACATGTAAGTTGAGCAATTAAATTAATGAATAGTGTCACTGTTGTTTTAGTAATTTAATATAAGATGAAGAGGGGGCAATGACTGTGGAATGATTCATTTCGGATGCACACCCACAAATTATCATACCTTGTGCTTGCTTTTGTGTGTGTAATTTTGCACTTCAGCAGAGAATTATAAACTGTAATTGCTTCACAACTGAAAATACAAAGGTTCGATGGCCTCCTCACTGCATGAAAGAACTGTGCTAAGAAATTTGCTTCCGCTTCTTTATGTCCCTTAAAAGATGGATGATCGAGAGCTCAAAGTTCTCAATGACATTTAAAAGATGGATATAGCAAGAGTGCAGTAAGGTCCAGAAAGCCTGCTTAGGCTTCTGCAATTTGGGGGTTGCAATACTTAAAGAAATGAGGCTTTGACTGAAATGGGGTGGTTGAAGGTCAGGGAATTTTGTAATATGGTAGAATAAGGTACCTGAGTCCTGCACATGATGCAGGCTCTGACTAGAGCTTGCTAAATAGTGGGAACCACCAGCTATGGGGTTTGCCTCATTCCCAGCCCCATGGGGCTGCATGCTAAGTGCTTCTCTATTCTACAGATTCACAGTCTGGACTCCTTTCCTGAAACTAACAGACCACTCTTCGTGAAACACTTACAGTTAAACCCCTCACTCGGTATGTGGGAGGGCAGGATGCCAACTCCTGCTCCTTTGGTCACTGTACAGAAGTGGACCAAAAGCCAGAACTAGACATATGAAAGAGTCTTCCTAGTCTCGCTTTGTGTCTCAGCTGCAGGACCACATTCTTGTTTGCTTGCTTGCTCTTCCCTGTCTTCCTAAACTTTGGGCCCTTGGCTGCAGTGTGAGGTAGCCATGGCAGGTCTGGAGGGCATCCTGGGGCTTTTGTATCCCAGTGGCTGAATGAGTCCTGTGAAGCTGGATGGATACCCTTCTACTGATGAGGGCAATGAATCTCCTACCTTGTTCTTGCAGAGGAAGTACTTTTCCTACCGGGCTACTATGCAATCTGGGCACCAGCATCAATCTCAGCTGTCACCTGTGAATAGTGTTGCAGTAGTAATATTTATTTTGAAGTGTGAAATGCTGGAAGTGTATCTTGGGTCTTGTTTGAGCACTCCCATGGGATTTTTTAGATATTTCCTACCTTGTCCCTGGATCCCAGGTCTGGGACGGGGGTAGGAACCATCTTCCTAATCTTTGGTGCTTCTGTGAAGGCGTTAGTTTAACATTTACAGAACTTTCCAGTGCAACACATTGGAACTGAATTAGTTTGAAGGGACCAGATTTGTCTGGTAAATATTTGGACGTTCAAAGAGTGCAGTTCATATCCTACTGCAGATTAACTGCCATCAGTTCCCAGATCAGCTCAGATGTATGTTTGACAGCCTTTGCTGTGACTGCAGCATATACACACTGCACTTTCTGACAGGAACGAACAGTGCTTCCCTCCTGAGCAGGGTTGCAGAGCGGTAAGAAATGTTGTAAGGTGTGCTGGTACCCTAGCAAAGAGTAGTTGGATGGATGTTAGCATAATATTGTAAAATACCTAGGAATCTCAATTCTTAGTAATCTCCCCTTGCTTGAAACTCTGGCACCAAAGTCTGTCCCAAGGTCAGGTCATATGTGGGTAAGTGGGAAACAGTGGAAAAAAATGATCTGTACAGCTGCACTCCAGACTTGTTGGATATAGGACATAGAACTTGGACCCATTTTGCCACAGACTGCACGTCTATTTTCATATCAGAAATTAAAGAATGTTAGAATGGTATGCAGAAGTATTTTTATATATAAATATATATATAAAAAGATGTTCTGAACATATGAGGTTCTCATGTCTGGCTTTTTTCATTTTGATTTTGCTCTCTGATTGCCTTTGGAGTATCTGCGGGGTTTTCATGCATTTGCAGGAAATTTACATTTTAAATTGCATGTGATGTGCTCTCTTTCCACTACTCTAATTTCTAAATGTCATTTTGATTGTTAGCATTTTTTTACACAAATCAAGGTACTTTGCTCCTTTCTAGCCACATAGCTTCTGTTTTCCCCCACAATCTATTTGCTTTCAATGTGCTTTAGTATCCCTTTCGATAGACAGATACTTAATTTTCAGTTGTTCCCTTCACTTGCAGATTAGCTTATTTTGTCTAATTATTTCTCCTTTTTAATCTTTATACTTCAAGGGAAATAGGAAGACGTGCTATCTGAATTTTTTGCATTCTGAAGTTTATTTTAATTGACACATCTCTTCACTAAAAAAGAGCCGATTCTTTTCCGGCTCTTGCTCTTCTCCAAGGTGAGCTGGAGGGGATGGAGACCATTCCCTGTCACCAATGGAAGCCAGGGGCTGTTGAAGCCTGGCCCTCCTACAGGGAGCCCTGCACAGCAGCAGCCTCCAGCCCAACTCTTTCATCTTCTTTGGCCTCTCTAATTCAAGTTTCTGTGTAATGTTTATTCCTGGCCACCATTGCTCACAGGCACTTTGATCCTTGCAAAACCTCTAGAGCAAAAACAATACATAGAACAGCACCACAGTCACTGTCTCTGTTTCTTAATGACATTGAACAGCTTTTTTAAAATAAAACAAGTGTCTTACACAGTTTAGTTAGTTGTAGGCAAGGCTCCAAAAGATAGAGTTCATGTCAGATACTGTTGGCTTGTAGCTACCCTACCTTGTTGATGTTGTCTTCTTGCCATTCTTTGTCTTCCTACTTAGAATTTCATTTACATGAAACAGATTATGGCACAGTATTCTATGATAAATAGTTCTTGGAGGAATTTGAGTGTTTTCTCCCTTTACCCAAGTAAGCACTAATACAAATTCACAGGTTTATTATCGAGGTTGGTAGCTACTCTGTTGGGTGTGAAGTCTTTGTGACTGCTAATTGTGTCCTGATGAAATACTTGTGATTGCACCTTTGGGACTAATTTCTATTTCGGGAACTTTAAAGCATAGATTGAATCAAATGGAATTTTTATTTAGTTTTCAAAGCGGTACTGTTACAGATGGTATGGAGACATTCTTTTTTACATACAGTGGATTACAGAAATTCACAGAAGAAAATGCTCTTTCTGTTGGAGAAACATAGAAGACATAAAGGCATGTCAAATCTTTATCTTAAAAAATTCAGATTTATGCCATTTATGAACATAGCTGTTACAGTAACTGTTGCTTTCCTACTGGATTTAATTTTTCTCTCCAATGTAGTTAAAAGAGCACTCAATATTTTATAGCCATGAACAGCAGCTGATTCTATGCACAGGCTTGCATTTGTAGTTGGACCACCTTTAATATTTATTTGCTATCTCTTTGTTGGATTTCAGCAAAAATCAGTTCATAGGAATGACTTTTATTATTCATATCAGTTTACAGTTCCATAATATTTGCTTATATGCTCATTCGATTGAAGACAATACCCGTTTCCATTACAAATAAGGGAGAAGTGGCTAATACAAGGGTTCTCTTGTCCTACGCTTCATTCTAAGCGAGTCCTAGACCTGTAAATATATTTAAAGATTTTAGATTTATATCTATATATTTAGCTTTTGACTCTTACACGCAACTTGAATTTCTTCATGTCTTTTCAAGTAAGTGTTCAGTGGGAGAGTGAATTTCAGAGTCTGGCTAAGTGAAAGCAAGTTGTGAATTCTTGCTAAAAACATGAGGTTGAGTACTGGTTGTTTACACAATGTACAATTGTACAATGTATTAGCAGACATTGCAATTTTTGTTGATTAACAGCTCCTACTTGATTTTCCACTACCTTTGGGGAAATCTGTGTTATATCTATTATCACTACTCACTGCCAAATAAGAAAAGCAGAGCACGCACAATGGGACCCAGGTCCATTCAGCGGCGCTGAATTGGCAGCGCTGCAAGCTAACAGCAGGCTGCCTGCCAGGACAGAGAGCAGGGGCAGACACACAGCTCACCTGAGCTGGCAAATAGTATGCATTTTCAGTCATTTGAGAGAGAGAGAGAGAGAGAGAGAGAGAGAGAGAGAGAGGCCATATTATGCTTCTCATGAGCATCAGGTATCTAATACAGCTAATATCTTATATCTTATATATATGTGTGTATATATGCCTATAACTAACACAGGTGTTCTAAAGTTTGGTTTTGTTTCATTTATGAGGTTACTGCCTTCCTAATTAGAGCTTCTCACAAGAATAGCAGATGACATCGAAGAATCGTTTCCTTTATTAAAAACCCAGAACCTGCTAATGTTTTCAATGCTGCTGATGTTATCCTTCCTTGGAGTGGCTGCTCGGGAGTGCTGGTGCTGTCCCAGATGCAACAGCCTAGCAACCTCTCTTGGAAAGTTCTAGCGTGGAGCTCTTGGCTATTACCTCTTCTCATCTGGGTTTTCTTTATTCTATCACCAGACCATGCATTAAAAGCTGTCTCATCCTTTTTGCCTTCAGGAATGCTGGCGAGGGTGGGTGTCACTTGTCAGGTCTGGCTTTCATTATTAGTTCATCTTAATGTGTACGTTTGCCCTCTTCCTTTTCATTTGTTTTTCCTCTCTCTTTTTTTTTTTTAAATTTTATTTTATTTTTTGGTTGTGTAGCTGTACAGATCACAGCTATAGTGATGATGAATAACTCACTGCAGTAGTGCCAGTTACATGGTCTCTCTGGACCACGGAGAGAGTCTGACAGGACAAGTGTATATGGTCAACTTGTACAAACAGCCATTGCAGAGATTTCACTGGGAAACACACAGAGAAAAAAGAAATAATAAACACAAAGGAGTTCTCTTACCCTATTAATATGCATAACAGGAGCTATTTCCTGAGGCATGTCTTTATTTTAACAGAGTAATATGGAGTATTTTTGAAAACATATGCAATTAACATTGATTTTTTTCACCATGGCACTACTTGAGATGCCTAAATGAGAGCCCAAGTTGTACTTCTCTTGTATTCTCTGACACAGTACTGCAACATATGCACTTCACTTTCTCTCAGGCAGAAAATACTTTGTCTGACATCTTTTTGCAAGCTCACACGAATGTCTCCTTTCTCTCACTTTACCACAGTGTTGATTAATGTACTTTCTGAAGCAGTGAGATACTCACGTTCCTGCAAATCCTTTTTATTACTGCTACTTTTATTAGTTATCCATGTCCTGTTGTGCTACGCATTACACATGCAAATTTTAAAATTGCTCAGGATCGGCTTTCATATGTACAATTAGATTGGAGTGTCCCCAAATTCTCAGAGTTTAGCAATCAATTGTGCTTGGGTTTGGATCTGAGAGAGCTGTTTTCCTCTGTCTACTTTCTGAAACAGTAGGGGATCACCACGCATGTACCCTGGTTACAAAGGTATCTAATTTGTGTGACTCTGTTCAAGGCACTGATGTTCCCTCCCGGAGCTGTTCTCTGGGGTTTCTCCCCAGCAAAGAGTGCTGGGTCGTGCCTCCTCCTCCCTCCTGTAAGACTGGAGGGACACGCATCCGCACCAAGGAGCTGGAAAGATCTACAACCCCTATTTCAGATGTAATGCAAGAATCTCTACTTGCCAAATGATTCTCCAGAGGTGACCCTAAATACGAAGTAGCTCAGAGTCTGTACAGTTTAGGTCCCACACTGGCCAGATATGCAAAGAGCATGCATACTGGTGTGCCATTCCTATTTACCAGATGAGAAGCTGAGGCACAGAGAGCTTATGTGACTTTTTCAAAGCCAAAGTAACTTTACTGCAAAACTAGCAATACTAGAAGTTTTGTCCAAATTTCCTCATTTTCTATGATTAATTTAATTCCCAGTAATTTTCTTATTTTTCATTCATAACATGCTATTAATAAGTCATATGCTGAATTTATCTTTCATGTATTTATTTACTTTTGGGCACATGTTGTGACATTAAACAGGTGACAGCACTGTGGACTCTTTATTGCCCTAGCAGGTGGGCTGACAGTCATTGCTGGAGGTTGCAGAACTAACTCTTGTTTTAAGATCTCCTCCCTTATGCTTCCCTCTGCAGTTGCAGAATACTGGTTTTTCCATTTTTCATTACTGTGACATCTCACTGAAGGCAGAGAGGTGACGTTGCAACCAGCACTGCTGTGAGAATTATCTGGCAGCTGAGAGACTGATGGCCCCATCACTCTCTTCCTAGGTGGAGCAAGCTTCCAGCACTGCAGGAGAAAGTCTCATGCATATCTGAGAGGAGTTGAGAGGTCTGCTCTGCTGTTTGTACCCGGAAAAGGATACACCGGCTTCTGGGGGGAGGGATGAGAGAGAAGAGAATATACCTTTGAAATTTACTATCCAGGTGCAAAATGAATGGAAGGAACTTGGAATGCAAAATGAATTTTCTCATAACAGCTGTAGAAAAAGAATACAGCTGCTGATAAATGCTCCTGTTTTGTAAGCGCAACGTTCTTCGGCAGCTCCATGTTTTCAGCTCTCAAAAGCTCAGGAGAATTGCTGTGAATGATGTGCTCAGGATTTTTAGGAGCTATGCACTTCCTTACACTTGCTTCTCTCCCTTATCTTATTTATGTGAGGTTAGACACACACGTTATTTCAACCCCAAGAGAAATAGACCAGCTCATTTCAGCATTTCAAAACTAGATGAAAAGGAGACTAAGTAGTTGAGATACTATTTTAAGGTTCGCACATTAAAGATTCTCCTGAGATAATGAATCTGTCATTGTTTTCAGAGGGGGATACAGAACATTATTTTTGTACTGGGAACTTTCAAAAGAAAACCAGAACTGTCTTCTTAAAATTAAAACAAAATTGTTGTCTCCTAGAATCTATACAGTTGGAAAGAAAGTTGTTGTCTGCTAGAATCTATACAGTAGAGACCAGCTCATTTGCTGCAAATGCAGTACAGGCTCATCCTAACCCCTCTCTTTCCCAGGGGCCTGGCATAGAGCCTTTGAGTCCCTCATCTGAGGCAAAGCAGTCAGCTGCTGGGGGATCACCAGTCACTGCTCTCTTGGGTGGGGTGAAGCCTGGGAAGTGTGGGGAGCTCCTCAGTCCCATCACTTTGTGAATAAGGAAAAGAAAATCCCAGACATGCCCAAAGACTCCAGGTGGAGAATGAAAAGTGCTGCCTCAACTAAGCTGAATTTACGTATGTTTTTCCCGTTCTCTGAAGACATTTCAGTTTAAAAAAGCAGATTAAAGGGAACGAAACAAAGTTCAGGTTTTTAGTTGGGATCAATCTATAGAAACGTGAACAAAATGTTCATGTTCTCTTAAACACAGACATCTAAATTCTGCCTCTGGTGAGGAGTCACTCTGACCTCACTCTGCAGCCTGCACTGGTGAGATAAAGATGCTTGCGGCAAAGAGTTTGCATTTTATTTCTCTTTGAAATGAAGCAGAAAATCTCCCTTGTGTGGATATGAGTTCTTGAGACACCTGGGCTCCCAAGCCCTTTCTCGAGCACTTGAGCTTTCTACTGTAGAATTAGGCCTGAAGATTTGGCAGTGCACTGTAGCACAGAAAGTATGGTTAGTGAGATAAATTGTTTAAAAGTGTTAAAATGAGTATTTTTTTATTTTGTGGGATATTAGAACTTATTCCATTTAGAAAATCTCTGGAAAATGGGAGAGTGAATTTGCAGTAACGGTAGGAAAGCTTGGCCATGACGTTAGCAAGGAAAACATCAAGTCCATATTTTCCAAGCACAGTTAAGAAACCCTGATGCTTGTGTAATTTTGAGCGTTGGAGAATAAGGCTTAATCTTGCGCTGGAAAATTTTCAGCTTTTAACGAAGTCATTTCTATCTTACCAAATTTGCAAAACTAAGAAATTGAGCAGTACAAGCTTGCCTTATTCAGTAAGGTATTTAAAATCACTCCTGATTGAAGTCAGTGGATAGGCAGCATGCACTGCTTTGTTTCATTTATTAAGATTATTAATGACCAATATGCAGGCATACTAGATTGCATGCTTGTTCTTCACTTCAGCCTACATCAAACATATTTTCCACGTGCTGAGATGCTGTGGCTGCGAAAGCGGGACCCGTGTGCTGCTGCCATTTCATTTATTCCCTGAATGGGTATGTGTCACCTAGCAAAGCAATGGGAAAATTTTCAGGGACATGTCTGTGTGTTTTTAGAAGATAAGAATATACGAAGAGTAGCTAAAGAAATGTGCCTCTGTTTAATCAAGAAACAGATAACATGGGAAGTTTTACCCAGCTGACTGTATATACGAAGAATCCAGAGAGTACGCATCACAGCTCTGCATGCAGCGCTGCACAGGTAGACAATTGTAAGCATCGCAACACTGCAATCAGGATCCTTTCTTAATTAAACATTATGTTTTCTTTCATTGATGTTGATTTTTACAGTATTTTGTGGCACATGAAAATCATGAAATTCAGGCTCAAGTGGCCATTTTGTTGCAAGTTTAAATCCATGATATTCAGTCCCATGGGAGCTGCCTGTCCTAACACACTGGTCATGCCGCACTGTTTTGCCAACGGACAAGTGTGAGAACTGCTGGGAACAGTCACGACTATAAAGCAGGAAACACCTCTAAAGACACAAACATCTTTAGAAAGGAATTTGGACACCCGATGCCCATTTATTTTTAATGGGATGTAAATCTGTGAATTTGTAGATGTCTCTGGTAATCTCTTCCTTGTTCATTTGGGAAATCTGCCAAAAAGTATGGCCAATTGCTTGTGCTGGAATGACTGTCATTGGTTTTGTTTGAAGGGAGAAAGAAGGGGATGGATTTTTCCAAACACCTGCCAAACAGGACTGACCTGGAGCAGACACCTGCTGAAAAGTTACGTTTTCAGGAGTTCGTTTTAACAGAATTAGTCTGTAAAATATGGAGTTCTTCTGAAGACTGAACTTGCAAATCATGTAGTGTCACCTTGGAGTCATATTTTATACTGTGACATTCATTGCTACTCCAGCTTTCCCAGTGACTGTATAAATTGCTTTCGCAAGCAGAAATTTATTGCATGTATGTGATGTAGCTCTCTTGATTTTGCCCCTCCATCACTCCCCCAACTCCTCCCCAAAACAGATGTTGCTATAAAGTGATATGTCATTTGTTCCTGAACTTCTCTTAATGACTGTGGTGGCATTTCTAATATTTCTTATGAGCAAGTGCAGCAGCTGCCACCGTAATTGTTTAACTAAGTCAATGAAATACATTTTACCACAAAACAAATCAAGCTATGATTTTATAATTATTGCTTCCCTTATTCATCTCCAGAGCTGGACAGTCATTCCGGTCAGTCTGGATATTCCCCATTCCTAAATCCCAGGATCCTACGAAACTCAGTGCTATGTGCTTTTTGTTATGCATGTTGAACAAGTATCTCACAGATTTGAACAATTTTGCTGGACTAACTTGTCAGAAGACATTCTGACTTTCTTTCTTCGTCCTGTTTTAAATTCTCCTCCTTGACTAGTCCTTCTGCAGACCCATCATGTTTAACCCAGATGGATTTTCTGTGAAGCACATGTGGACTTCCTTTCTGGTACAGCTTACTTAAGGTGAGATCTGTCATTCTGCAGTATCTGGTGGATTTTACATTTTTTTCTTTTCTCTGATTTTTCTTGGACAGATTCATAGAAAAGGATTCAGATAAATTTCCCAGGCACTTTGTAGTGTCTTTGGGCTTTATTTTCTTTTATTTTCTACTGAAGTAGTGAAACAAAATTAAAATGTCTTATACATGCTTTCTACTATAGACAAAGATCAAGTAAGATGTAAGACAGCCCATACTTTCTTTCATCTTGGTCCCACCCTTTCTTTATCCTTCACATCTTATGCAAATGCTATACTCCAAGCCAATACTGAATTTCTTTGATTAATCACAACAATAATTTAAATAGAGTGTATTTTTAATATCACAGCGTAGTTTCTCAGTAATTTTCCTTATGCTTTTGAAAAATTGAAGTTGTTTTTATCAATCACTCTGTACATTTATGCAGTTAGTTGCTGTGAAAATATTTTTAATCATCTATTTTAAAGAACAAAATAACAACTCTGCCTCTGCAGAGCACTCTCAGATATTCAGAGCTTGTGGTTCTGCCATGACCTGCTGAATTGGTCATGGTTCATCAGGTCATGGTTTGAGGAGCTGCAGATGTTTGGACGTGGAGTTTTAATTTGCTCCATTATAGTAATTTAGGCCAGCTATGAAACTATGATCTGGATCCATATCTAAATTCTGAAAATGTTACAGTCACATCAGTGCTAAAATTATTAAATGATACATGTGTTGGATATTTGGGACTGCTGTCTTCTACATTCTCAGGTGCAACTGCCACTACAAAACACTAATGTCATGATATCTTTTCTGTTAGCCATTTATAAAACACCCACAGCTGTAAGAGTCTTTCTCAGGGACAACCAGAAAACCAATCATAGTGCAGTATTTAACAGCAATGTGTTTAATTCTAAATACTAATTAACACAAAAGCATTGCTGAAATTAATGTCTGTTGCTAAGCCAAACCCCAGAAGTTGTGCAGTTTAAACTCTTGATTCCAGTGAGCTTAGCAGTAGCCTGTGGGAAATGCTGAAGCTGTAGCTAAAATTGTTTCAATTTTTAGAAGGGGCCTTTGAAGACTTAGAGATACAACTTTGATATATTTGAGAAAAAATAATTACAATGAGCAATTATTTCTGGTTTTGTTTTAGCATACTTGTGAAGCATTCAATCTGTATAATCATCTGTATTTTTCCAAATTCAATCAGATAATAAAATGTCTGGAGTCAGAAAGGGCCATTGCTTATTACATTGTCTCTGGGGAAAGGAGTGTCTGGTAAAAGATGCTTACTTCATTTGGCTGCTGTTGACTCATCCAGCTGGTGTTACTTGAATTTACACTAGAATTGAACCCAGTATTGGAACAATAAAACGTTTGTTCAAAAAAAAGGAGAAACAGTATGTGGAAAAATTTATTTTATGGCAATGAGACAAATACCTGTTAACTGAAATTGTTGCACGAAATGTAGGCTTTTTAGAAAAGAAAAAAGAGAAAATATACTGAATTGGATCTTGAATCTTCTAGGCTTAAAATTCTAAACAGTAACCCTGAGAATTTATGACTGCATCATTTTGCATATCTCAAACCAGCATTTCCTTGTCCCACAAATAGAGACTTTTTCTGGTATTGATTAGTCTTTTCTATTTCTCAGTGACTCAGGTTCCTTGTTTATATCTACATCTATCAAGCTGTCTTAGGACATGAAGCTTCGTTCTTGAAAGTGCAGATATGTTCTCTTGCAAATATCACGGTGGAATTTAGAAAGTGATGTTTACTCATGTCAGCTAAGCAAAAGCACTCAGAACTGGCTATCTCTATGTTCAGTGAAGTCAGTGGTAAAAAAATCCCACAAAATACATTCTGTAAGAACTTGATGTGGTTGTAATATATGTCCTTACATAAGTGGGTTTAGTGGTGAATTTATGGATGTCAGAAAATTTGAATAAACTCAGACATATAATTTATCCAGTGGGCAGCTAATCCATGAGAAGTGCAACAGGCCCAAGGAAAGGAAACTGCAAAGTATTGCCCACGTTAACAAATTAGTGATGTGATCTTGCCTTTTCAGTTTCTTTAATTAACCTGATTTAGTTTTGACAATTCAATTAATCAAAGATTGCCTCTTTCTAAATTTGCTGTTTAGCCTACTATTCACGGATGATACTAAAAAGAAAATACGTATATTAACTGCAGTGTTCAATTTTCAGCATTAAGAGTACAGTGTGTTTCTTTGTTTTTGATCAAAGTTGTGGCGCAGTGAATGCCAGGCTACTATTTCTTATGTATTCCTTGTGTTCTGGCAAATGAAAGTGCTATAGCCACTTTATACCAAAAAAGACTTTAGAGTTGTTGCCTGTATCTACACCTAGTAAAATACATAAAGCCGCTACTTTATGTCGCCTTTTCCATGTTGAGCCTGGACAGAACTGTAGAAAGCTGCCTGTCCCTACCCCACCTGCACGTCATTTGAACTTCCCCTGAAAGCCAAGCGTTGCCCGTCTTTTCCTGTGGGCTTTCACACTGTGAGACTTCATTCAGTTGTTCCTGATTATTCAGATAACTCTTCAGATAATTGTTCAGATTATTCAGATAACCTTAAAAAAAGAAAGCCATTTGGATTGCTTTCATCCCGTTTTTGAGAGGTCTTAGGGGAGTCCTAAGAGAAAAATGGGTCAAATCCAAAAGACACTTAATGAGGCAGATATTGACCCAGTGCAGTGGGAAAGAAACAAAAAAAATAGTAATGGGACCCAAAGAAGCCATCCAAAAGAGAACATTCTCCAGTACACCATTCAAGTCAGTATTAGAAGCAAAACTTTCTTATCCTTATACCAACTATTAAATAATTCTTCACCCAGGTTGAATATTACATTGGCATCTAGCAATGCCATCAGTAACGTACAGCAGGATCTCTATTTTAGAGCTACAAACAAGTCCATAGATCCAAAGTATTTTGATAGATTGGAGGTTTAAAAAATTGAAAACAAATTACTGACTAGAAATTAATTTCTACGTTACATGAAAGAAAATCTTCATCGGGGTTGTATGTCTCAAATCTTTAATTGGTCAAAAAGCAATATTGATTAATTGGAGGGTGTGGGATCTGTGTGTGGGGTGATGTATGTAGGCATGCAGAGGAGCAGAGGGTTTTCTGCAGTAATGGCTGGCAGAGATGAAAAATAAACTTTGTAAAAGCCACACAGTGCATAATTTTACATTTAAATAATTAGTTCTGAGACTGTCAGTCTGGAGAAGCAACTGTGTCATCCAGCTCTCCAGTATCTGATTGTGTGTGATCATAAATCAGCCTTCCCATCATCACCTTTTTCCCAGATTACAAGTGGTTACAAAAAGATCAATCTTTTGCTGGAAATACTTTCATTTAAATGATTAATAGGATCATGTTTATTATGAGGAAAAGTTTACATGAATTTGTACAATTCATTTTGATTCATTGACTTTCATTCAGATTCAGAATGAAAATAAATGTTGGAATGAGTTGTGGAGGAGATGTTCCATTTTCTGGCCAGCCCTGGGGTCACCATCAATTATTCACAATAACGCATTATAACTTCTGGTAAATGCACTGCAAATTTGGTGGAGGTAACTGTAGTAAATAGAAGGGGAAAGCAGACCTGTTATGTGATGTGCTCAGGAACAACACAAGAATGAGCTGCAAACAGAGCAGCCATGGACTCGGCCGACACATGACATGACCGCAGCTGAGAGATGAGACTTAAAAAGAGATTTCTTATTCAAAGAATAAGTTTTGATCACTCCAAGTGGGTAGCTGGGTTGTTCTGTTAAATATTATAATGGATTTACAGTCGTCAGTGGGCTGGGAGGGGAAGGGATGCAATATGTGCTGGCATATATATAACACACATAGATTAGAAGCAAGTGCCTATAGGATGAGACATTCAGGAACGGTTTCCCAGAGCGTGTAACAGTGGACCAGCATAAAAGTGTAGTCCAAGGCCTTTAACTGGTCTGTTCCTAAGTATTCATGGAGCAGGCAGGCTCATCGGGTCATCAGGGACTTTTTAGGGAAGAGGTGGGTTTCCTTATGCAAAATTGTGTGATTATGGTGGCATTTGTAAGAGATGAGCATTTTCCTAGCTTAGACGCTACTGTAGTAGTTTAAGGTATGAAAGATGTTTCAAGCAGCTCTTACCCATGATGTAGTTGCAGCCCTCAACTGAATTTCTAAAAGATTTTGTTCAGCAGTTTCCTGGGCTTACAGAGCAAACTCTCTTCTTGCTTATTTACATGGACCCTTGGACTCTGCCTTTGCAAAATGGGGTCAAATATACAGAAAGAGACATAGCAATTAGAGGAAAATAAACATTAAATTTTTCTCATAGTCTAAATATGACTTGTTTCATTGTTCTGATAACATCGCAGTTCTTGAAATGCAATTGTCAGAATGAAGACCATAAGGGAGATTTAAAGGCATTTAGGCACTTTACTCCTATTGAGTTAGCCACCTGAATATCCTAAAAAAGCTGACCCTCTCTTCAAAAAGAGCTTCATTAAGCTCTAAATGCAATATGCAAATTGCCTCTATAACCTCTTCCTTTTTACTGTCTGCTTTTGCATAATGTAACAACAGGGCTTTGAGATTCATGCTGTGCTCTGTTTCTGCTGGGCAATCCATATATGTACTCACGTTGCAGAAGAGTGATAAAGCTTTTTCTTTCCTGATGTAAGACCAGATCCTTTAAACAGCAGCTGTCTTTCTTTTGAGGGGAAAAGGCAGAGTAGTTATAATTTTGAATAAGAACCTACTCAGATTTTTTCCTTTCATCCACTGTATGTGACTAGAATGTATCAAGTAAAAGATTCTCTTGGGAGAAAGAGTTAATAGCCATTTTGTCACAAAATCAAGTTTAAAATTTAATGGTGTTTACAAAAAAAGCTTGTTTTAAAATAAGCATTTTGAAATAAACTGTATGCAAATAAATGATGCTTTGGCTGAGATTCATTTTAAGGAGCCTTTCTAGTCTTTCAAAACTAATGAATCGCTGCCAATAAAGGCTAACACGCAGAAATAAAAAGGCATTACGTATTCCATATCAGGCTTTCTAAAGTCCACTGAAGTTGGTGGGGAGCTGCTGCCCTACTTCAGCGAGCAGTATTTCGGATCTGAAGGGAGGGCAGATTTGAGAAAAGAGGTTACCTGCTTCTTTAAATAGGACTAATTTAAAGCCTTCCCTGTGCCTCCCTTCTTGCTTTATAGAGGCCAGTTGAGCTCAACCCCAAGCAGTTTTGTCTCCACTGAAGCGGGCTGTAGACTGAGGCACAAATAACTCCTGAGAGGTAATCAGTCTGTTTTTAAGATATGTTCGCTGCCTGTTTGCAAGTATCTTTTTCGTGTATTCTGGCTCCCCAGTCTCACCCCTAGCTCATGCTCAGCTGACAGCTGTTACCTCCAGTGCTGTTCTGAAACACAGTTGTGCTAAGGTGGGTTAAATCAGTGTATTTTCTAACATTGGTGATTTCGGCTCAACTGACTGTATAGGCTGGTGGAAAAAGGTAATTACTTGCTTGGGTATTGTTTACACCAGCTATCCCATATTTTAGAGAAATGGGATATAAATGTTCAAGGTTAGTGTCATGTGGTTCCCACTGTATATACTTATAATACAACCAGGCAAACAGCAGGTGTATTATGCAGAACAGCCTCTACCAGAATAAAGCCATAATTGAAATGGACATTGATGTCACTGAACAATTTATCTTCCTTAAAAGGGTTTTGCTTTACAAAAGAAGCTAATTTAGTCTGGGAAATGAAATTGATAGCCATGTGGGAACATTTGTCTAATTCACTTACAGAGTTGTATCATTAACCATGATTGTTTGATCAATATTTACAAAACAGTAGAATTTACTCAGTTGACAGATGTCAGAGTTCCTCTCCTCATTACTGTAGATTCTTTGTGGATAGCCTGCAAGAACCTCTACCTCCTCAGAGATTTAAAATGCTAATATGGTATTAATAATGGATTTTTAAATACATGATACAGTCTTCTACAATCTTTTGGTAGGCAGCTAAAATCAGGAAAAAACTTCCTAAATCTGTAATATTAGTATTTACCAAATACGGAAGTTCTGTAGTATCCTTACAGCATTTGATAAAACCTGGAGGATGCTAAACCGCTGACATTTAAGGGCTAAAAAAATAATTCTATTCTTGGGCTGTATGTGGATCCTAGCAAAGCAGGTGCCTCAGAGAAGGAAATACTTCTGCAATTACATGTATACTGCTAGGTTTGCCTATTCTTCCTTTTTTATTGTGCCATGTTATTAGTCTTGTGTTAGTTTTACTCTACTTCCATCATGTCCATTTTGCTTCTTATGTCTGTAGAAACTGATGTGAAAGACCTGTGCAAGCTGAACCCATGACAAATGTATTTTAGACCAGTATACGAGAAGTTACTCAGGTAAAAAAACTTCCTACGTGTTCATACTTAAATAATACAGAAAATATTTTTCTCTAAGTCTTCAGAACTTTCATTCATTTCATTAAAGCGTTCCTTCATTCCTGCCATTTATGTGTCATCATGTATTCAGCTGTACATTCTGTGAATCATGACTGTAAATCACTTCAGATGGCTTGTCTGATCTCAGTTCACCATTGTCCTATTTGGGGGAGAATCATTTTATCAAGTGGCTAAAATACAGAGAAATCTTCTCCCTTCCTTCTCAAACAAAATTCACTCAACAAGAACCTTTCTTTTTACCACAGCTTTAGAAAGTTCTTTATAAGGTTTGTGTTTATAAGGTTTGTCTTTATAAGACACTTTGGAGTCTGGGTGCTGCTAAGAGGTGTGGTATACTGTATAGTCACAGTAAATCATAATCCTGTATTTTGTCAAATAACTTTTTATACAAAGGAATTCGGAATACTCGCTCCGAAAAATGTCTGTATTCATGGTGGAATCAGAGCTGCAAAAATTGGTGCCTGTATCAATCAAATAGCCTGATAAAGAGAGAGCCCCATTTAAACAACATGGTATTGTTTCTGGGGATCCTGGCTCTTTACATTGCTTCCATATCTCTTCACTTTCAAGGCTGTGGCTCAGACTTTCACTGAATTAGCATGGGTTTAAAGCTGGAGAAGTTTCTTTGGATGTAAATGGAAATTAGTCCTGATTTGCCCTGGCTACACTGACATCGGATTTTCATTCTTTATCGATTCTTATAAATTTTGGTGCCTCGTCTCAGACTCTCTGTCCCCTCCTCTCTTTTAAAAATGGATTTTCTTCTTGTAGGGTTTTCTGTATCTTGGCCTGGTTTAAAAAAGGAGCAGTTACTTCTGAATGACATGTAACACGGGAGTAGTTTCCTCCATTTTCTTTTTTTCCTCACTTGCCTTGCCTTGCCTTCTGCAGTTAAAGTAATATATTTTCCACTTACATAATTTTATGTTCTTCTTAAACCAACATGCACAAATACATAAAGCACAAGTAACTTGGCTAGCTCTCATTGACATTTAAAACCAGAAGCGTGACTGCATTAGGTAAAATATGTCGTTCTTTTCACTGCATTTTTCATTTTATTGCTTTTCTCATGTTGTAAATACTTTTTTAATAGTATATACTAATCTATTAACCAAATATTATGATGCTTTGAGATGCCCAACCATCACAGTTGGTATAGTACATCCATGTCTTCTGTAAGGAGTTATACCAGTTTATATGAGCTACAGGTCTGTTTCTGGGGTGGATAGATTGTGCCTTTGAATGGTATACGGTGGTTTTACTGACACCTGATCCTGCCTCAGCATTCACTGAGCGTTTATCATGCAAACGGTAAATGTCAGGTCTATAGAAGTATTCCACTGAGCGCATGGTATGGGGGTAAGGTACCTGGCTTCTCATCCAGCTTCCTCTCTCTAATTAGTAAATGTGAAGGTGAAATAGAGCCAGGTTTCTGCCTATTACTCAAACTTTCATGCTCAGCTGTTTCAGACCAGGAGTTGGAAGCATAACTGCTCTCTGTAACCTGTTTGCGTCTAAGGCTGGGATGAATCTAAGGCCTAGCATGAAGGCGATTCTTTAATTCTCTTGAGTAAGCAGTCAACCCCTACTGAAATCTAGTCTTTCATACCTTTTCCGTTAAGTCATTCATATTTCTTGAGTTGGTAGTTACGTAAGAATACAAATGCTTTGTGCAGTCCTGTACTCAAATTCAATTTCTTTAGGTCAGTGTACCATGACGAATCAACTCTAGGATTTCCATGTAATGGATTGCCATATGCTTGAACTTGTGGCTTTAATTAAAGTTGTCAAATTGGTGCTTTTGAGAAGAGTTGTATTTCTTCGATTTCCTTCTATTCTCTTTGGTCCTGGCTTGAAAGTAGGAAAATAGAGACAGACATGGTGATAGATTTGACAGCTGACCTATTACTCTCCAAGAAAATGATACCATGATGGACCTTCTCTAATAAGAATTCAGAAGGTATTAATGTCGCTTTCAATCTAACAAATGTTTGACCTTTATTATGGTCTTACAGAAATGATAGCTGCTCATACTCACTCTTCAATTTTAAATGCATACTGAAAAACGTTTAAATGTGGAAAGCCCTCAGTTTCGAGGCAAGTTCAGGAAATTGTTTCTGACTTCAGGCTTTTTAATTAATTTATGAATGACAGAGTAAGATGGCTCATGTTGAAGGTAGCAATCTAAGGAACTAAAAATTCCACTTCATAGAGCTACATGGAAGGCTTTCCCTTCTTTGGGAAGCTATGTTATATGATTCTGCAGATTTTCATAGGCGTACTTTCATTCCAGGTTCTGGGAAGAAAGCCAGAAATTTAATCCCATTTTGTAAGTGATTGGGGCCAAATTCTATTCCCAGAAAATTAAATGAGAGTTCTGTGGTGGAGTTCAAAAGAATTGGGAATTGACCTCTATGTAATATCTTTCAGAATAATTTATTAAAACTATTTCACTTTTTCGACTATTGCATTGCCAATGCAAATTTGTGCATTGGGTTTCAGACTCTGGGGCAGAGGGGAAAAGCAGCTAAATAATGATTGAAATTCCATTTATGTTAGCTTTATGCTTAATTCATATTGCTCCTAAAAGCAATTCAATGCACGAGTTCATGACATTATAGCAAAACGTTGCAAGAAGGACCATATCTGCCAAGATGTGCTAAATAAAAGAAAGAGCTTGAAAAACATAATGCCCTGATCACAGTAAGTCAGCGTATAATACCAGATCCAAACAAACCCTGCAGGACCAGGGCTGCAAAGGGAGTTTAAACTCACCCTTATATTAGGACATGTTATACAAGAAATGCTTAAACGATGGAGCGAATTTAATATTAAATAGCAATTTTCATAATACTTTGCATAAGTGATTAATCCTCAACTGTGCAACTCCTCCTTGCTTTCCTGTTTAAACTCTCCTTGAGCAGCTTCTTAAGCTTATTAGAACTTGTTGCTTTATTGAATTTATGTGATAAAGTATTTCACGTGATGAGCCTTTTGTCTGGAATGCTCTCCATGGCAAAGTACAGTTGTTCTACCCAAGCAGCTTTGCCTGTGACACTTGCTTGAAAATCTCATTGATGCTTATGGAGTCGTTCCTACTTAGCAGGTAGCTAGGTATTTAACAAATTCCAATTGAATGTAAGTATATGGATTAAATGAATACACAGTGAATATCGTTATAATGAATGGTTCCTTTAATGAACAGGCAACTCTCATTCTTTTAGATTAGGATTTTCAAAGTAGTTTTGAGGATTAACATATTGAATTTCAACAGTGCTCTTAAGCTAAAGGGGCACCTAACTTCCTTGTGTACACATAACAAATCCTCACTAAGTTTGGTCTCTCAGATTTGTATGCAAAGGAGGGGGAAGACAGTAAGAGGGTTGGGGTTTTCCAAGCTTTTCTTTGTTGTTTTGGAGAATTGCCAACCCAAAGTCAATTGAATGGTGTTAGCTGCTTTAGCTGTCTCTCTTGGCTTGTCAGTTAAACAGAAGTATGAGACCACATGGTTTAGGAAGAAAGTAAAATTTCCATCCCAGCATCTCCTAAAACAATTCTTCAGAAAACCTATGTCAAGGGAGAGTTCAAGCTTCTTTGGGAAAAATATAGACTGACTGATAGCATTTCCAGACTTATCTTCTAACTTTTTATTATTCTATTTTATAATATTTTATTATATTTCAGTTTCCAAATATAATGTATTAATTTCTGCAGTCAAAATCTGGGGAGAAAGCTGACACCACAGTGAACCGATTTCTGAGATAGCTGTCTAATGCTGTGGGATGGCAGTCTCTATCTCTGTTTTTGACTACAGAAGGGGTTTATTTAGATGAGGAAAATCCACTCTTAATGGCCCTGCATCCTTCAAGTACACCAGTAAACTTCCTCGGTTTTGACAGTAATACTTATGATGGAAATGTGACCAATTGAGAAGCTTATGGAAGAAATTCTGGTATCTAATTCAATTATTTATTGACGTTTTATAGAATGAGTTATGGTTTATCTTAACATCCACAGAGAATCTAAACAGTATAGGTTAGTGGTTTTTTTTTTAATTGCAACTGACAGGGAAGCCAAAGAGAAAAACTTGAGTTTTTGAAAACTGATGCTTTTCTTCACAAGTTCTTTCCTAGGCTTGACAATATTAGTGTGCTAATATTGGGATTTTATTTTTTTTTTAACACAAGCAAGGGCCATTTCATTGCTATATTTAATTAAACAGCCTCAATAGTCTTTGTACAAAGTCTCCGAGTTTATGAAACTTGTGTTAATCAGTCACACAACAAAAAATCCCCATAGAAGATGGTGATGTTAATGTTTGTTTTTCTGTCATTTGACGCACTGTCACCAGCCGTGCATAAAACAGAGATTCTCTACTTCAGAATTATTCGAGGATTCATGCTAACGATTAGGTTCCTTAAATCAGCATGCGCTGATTTAGGACAGTGGCCACATATCATTTAAGTGAGTTCATACCATCCTGTATTAATTTACAGCTGAGCTGTCCACTTCTCTAGTATTTCTTGCAGCCTTCACTTTGCAAGGTTGATTAGGAGGATTTTAGTTTCTCAGCTTTGGGAACATACGTGTATTCTTAAAGTTTACACTCAGAGAGGCAGCTCTGTTCAAGGGTGGAATTTCTGGTGAAAACCAGAGAGATCTGTGCCAAATTGATAGAAAATTGGAGGCTGATGTGGAGAGCCTTTATTTAAGGAAAACAGTCTGAATCACAGACAGCATAAACTTAAATCTTGAGCACTCATTTCTCAGATTGGCTTTTCTTTCTGTCTATCCTTTCATCTACCCATCCACAAAAACCTTTGAAAGACCTTGGCTTTGGTGTAATGCGCAAAAGAAAGCCTTTAAAAAACTTCATTTTGTGAGAATGGAACCGTTTGCCAATTAACTTTGCTCATGCTAAATAATGAGGCTCTTCCTAAAGGCTGAGGTAAAGTCGTGCTCCGTGGTGTGAAGGCATTATAATTGGGCCCATGGTAAGAAGTGGAGCACGTGTGTGATGCTCAACTTCAAGCATTTGCTTATGTCCTCACTGAAGTTAGTAGGACTACTTACATGACTCTCTCGTTAATTACACTTAATTGCTTTGCTGAATCACATTTTTTAGACACATAGAATAATTGAAGATAATCACTTTGACCTATTCCAACCTTGGGAAAAGACTTTTGGAACTAGGCTGGAAAATATGTTGAAAAATAAAGGGAGGAATTTTGAGACAGTTTTTTGTCTATTTTGACTTATCTGCCTGTAACCATGAAAAGCATCTGTTTACACTCTCAAGTAGTTTTGTGTGAGTTATAGCTGCCACAAAGTGGGATGTGTTTCATTTTTGTCACCATTCTGAGTGAGTTTATTAAAGCTAGGCTAAACAACTAAATCCTGATAGAGCTGGGTTTTGTGAGGAAAAATTGTCTATCAAGTTGAAATAAGTAGTAAAACAGCAGAGACATATTTCTTTCAAAACCAAGTTTCAACAGTATCTTATTTTCTGAGTTCAGAATGAAATATTTAGATTGTTCGAAAATAAAGTGTATTTCAATTTGAACATACCTTTGAGTTTTTCAAAAGAAAATTCCAGTAACTTGATAACAAGTATTGAGAGAAATTTTATTGGTTTTGAGTTAAACATTTTTGTAATCTCCATATTCTCCACAAAAAAATCATAGCTCTCTTTTTTTTTTTTCTCGGAGGGGAGAGCAGCTTCTGATCTCACTATGAATCATCAAATCTTCAGTAACTTTTTTCCAGTCAGGTTTCTGTAAATGTAAAAAAGCTCAGCATAACATATATAGTTTAGTGGTGTGACTGCACACAGTAGTGGCAACTCTAGCATGGGTCTACAAGTTGATGTTATTTGCAGAAAAAAGTGGAATGACCACATCTTTTAGGAATATTGTTTACAATAGTGAAGTTGTTCCAGGACTCTGTCATTGCGTTAGGTGAAATCAAAAGCAATCCTGAACAAAAGTTCATGTATACAAAGTTCTGTTTCATTTTCATGTCTTTGGTGGAGGCTTTATTTGGACTGCCAACAGATCCGTATAAATCTAAGTGACTCATAATTATATTTTGGACTCCGGCAATATGTACATACAAATCCCGACAGGGCGCTACTCAAATCCTTAGTGTATTCCTGTCTTTATGTGACTGTTGGTGACCATGTAGGCATTGATTCTTAATATACTCTGTTTATAAATTCCTAATTGTAAATACACTGTGCTGTAGCAAAAAGCTCAAAGCTTCTCTTTATAGCTCAGTATATATTAGGTCATCATATACAGTCTTCAAAATTATACTAGAAGTGAGAAATTATTGTCCTCCAGTCTTTAAATTTGCCTACTTAGCAAGGCAGAGAACATTCAGTAGTCTAAAGTTTTCTTGGATGAAAAATCTTTGTATTTCCTTAGGGATGTTCAGAACAAAACAGTTAATTCTGCCCACTTAAGTGACATACAGTGTTATTGACTATAAATTGTGGGTGACACTTTACAAAGGAATTGCTTTGTGCTTCTGTTTTCAAGAGCATATCAGCAGGAGGGTCTGTGTTCATCTATTTGTTTACATAGTGATATGTATATAGACACTCCTTTTTTTAAAAGGTACTTAAATTAATAACAGTAAAAAGCAAATCACGTGGAACAGAATTTTGATGTGCTACCAAACATAATGTATGAAACCCAGATTGTGTAAAGTCTTTGACTGGCCTTGAACACCTCCAGGGATGGGGCAGTCACAACTTCCCTGGGCAACCTGGGCCAGTGTCTCACCACCTCCGTAGTGAAAAACTTCTTCCTGATATCCAGTCTAAATCTACTCTCTTCCAGTTTGAAGCCATTACCCCTTGTCCTATCATTACATGCCCTTGGAAAAAGCTCTCTCAACCTTTACTGTTGACCCTCTTCAGATACTGGAAGGCCACTATAAGGTCTCCCCAGAGCTTCTCTTCTCCAGGCCAAACAACCCCAACTCTGTTAGCCACTCCTCATAGGACAGGTGCTCCAGTCCTCTAATCAATGGATGCCTCTTCTCTGGAACAGCACTGTATCTTTCAGTTGGGAAGTTATGAAGATACAAAGTGATTAGCCTTATCATGAAAGATCCAGAGGTGATTTGGTTCTTTAAAGCAGGATGGGGAAGATCTAGATTGACTCATTTCCTTCCAGAGTCAGTTTTCACAAGAGTTTGAGCACTGCCTTCTCCCCAGCTAAGGGAGGATGACGGTAGAATTAAGGTTTGGGCCTGCAGATGACTTTCCGGAAAGTATTGGCAACTTTCATCTTCCAGAGTGAACATGAATGCAACAGTATCATTGTCCTTAGCCATGTTGCTGTCTTGTGGGAACTGGTTGACATCCCTCAATATTGCTTGCTACCTCAATAGCAGAGACTGCTTTTCTTCCCGTGGAACATGACAGCTGAGTTTATCTAATAGGGTCCCATATGCCACAGGGTCTCATGAGGGAAGAGATACCAAAGCTCTAGCTCCTTATGTAGTCAGTTCTGAAAGAGGGAAGGTCACCTAGCCCTAACTCGCAGAAAACTCATTTTGCGTGTTATTTGACAATTTCTTCCCATTAACCATAAGTCTGCGAAATCACACTGGTGTAACAGGTGCCTTCTACCTTGACAGCTAAGTCATAATGCACCAATACTGAATGCAGTCCAAACTACTATCAAGTCATTGAATATGCTGAGCACATGCATAAGTAACACCCCGTTCCTTTTCCTGAATGTCAGCTGGGAGTCATGACTGATGCTATTTCATTGAGACTCCCTTGAGGGTTTTCACTTGGGGAAGCTGTTGATTTGATTGCAAATTTGAGCTGTTTGATATTGATGCAAACATCAAGTAAAAGTAGTTATAGCCATAGTCAGCTGAATGCCCAAGAGTCTTTTCGGGAAATCTGGGTTTCTGAACTCTGGGGGCATTCGGATCCTGCAGATGTTGTTATAGTGATCCCAACTAAACCACAAATGGATGATGACAAGGAGAGGAAAGGCAGGGGTAATTGTATGTTTATTGTGGATTTAGGTGGAGAGGAAGATTGACTTACAGTTTGAAATAGATCAGTGAGAAAGTGAATGCATAGCAGCAGAAAGAATCTCCGCTAAATTTACCAGCAACATAAAATGCTCTGTGACTTTTGTGTATATGTCAGTTGTCTTTTTAGTCTCAAAATGACATCACTGCTTTGTTTTGTACCTCAGCACTTGAAAGAAATCAGAATATTTATATGTTGAGTAAGAGGAAGTGACCCTTAAAAGTTACTATAACCATAACTTTGGCACAACTATGACAATTGTAAGTAATAACGTAAAGTGTTTTCCCTCTCGATCATCTAGACTTACATGATTGCAGCACTATTCTGCATTTCCTTTCATCTTGGACTTCTCAGTTTTGGAGTAGCCTTGATTCATGTAGTGAATTAAAATGTAGAGTGGGATATGCCTCCTTCATACTTGTACTGTAACAAGCCACAGTGACCATCTCTTGGTAACTCTTGTATTGAATTCAGAATGCACAATGATGGTGAATAATATAGTGATCTTCAATCAATTAATTATTTATAGATAAATTGCTCTTAATATGTAGATGGAAAAAGTGCCAAGTAGTGTAGGCTCACTTCCGATGGCCAGTTTCTCCTGTGCTTTCAGCAGAATGGTGATGGGTGGGTTAGGAAAAAATATGAACAAACTGTGATTGCAATATGAGTAAGAAGAATTACATTTTGAGAACTAGTTTGAGTCATTAAACACAGAGGGGGTCAGAGTAGCCCTGTCATTAAGAGCTTATTATCTATGCAGATAAGAAATAGTAGAAAGACAGAGGTAAGCTGAGGGGGGGAAGTGAAGCACCTTGGTGTCCTGATGCCCAGTGCCCAGAAAGCAGATCCAAGCTTTGCAGTCACAATAGTTTTTCTGTCTGCAGACAGAGCTGTCAAATTATGTGAAAGGCTGTTCATGAGAAAATATAAATGAGAGCATAATGACATAAATGTAAAAAACATTTTCCATTTAAAAAAAAAATCACCAGCGGCATAGAATTGGAATTATATATATTTTAGCTTTGACTTGTGCACAGTCTAAATAAAATTTAGTAGAAAAGTAATATTTCATTTTATTCATTTAAGTCTTATTGCTTCAAAACGTACTTTGAAAGGTTCTGTAGTAATAACATGACTACACTTTGTACACTCCATGTGAGACTTATCTTTGTGTTAGATAATAATTCTAAACATGTCCAACATTTTAACCTTTCCGTTTTTATATACAAACTGGAGCCAGAGAAATTTCTATGCTGTAGAAAAAGATGATACACACGTCAAAGGAGCATGCTTAAGTGAAAAATTTTTCAATGTCTTTGTTGTCTGAGATGATACCTGATATGCAAGCTTGAGCTGTGTGTTATACATGAAAACAATTTCCAAAAAATATTCTGGGCACTTGCACTTAACATTTTTAACCTGTTTAATGTAAGATGTTCTTCAGTTCTACTAGAAAACAATATTTCACATTGAATCTGAAGTGTATGGTTGTTGCTGTAATTTTTATATTCTGTGATTTTATTTTTACTCATTTTGTTATTGGCTATTGCAGTAAAGCAAGCTATATTTGCTGATATTGTTGCTTTTATCAGGGGTGTGAAGATAGGAGATGTCTAACGTCAGAACACCACACTGGGCTAGTTGCTTAGATAAACCAAAAAACATGCAATCGGAATAACTGAATTTATACTGTGTCATAAAAAGCACACGCTCTATGGAAATTTAAGTCCAGTATGTTTATTTCTGATTTGCCAGATTTATTTAATTTAACTGCAGTAGAGAAACTATTAGCACCCCTTTCAGTAAGGGATAATCCCAGCTCTCAACCTAAGAGAAGAAAGACATTTTTTTTCCTCCATATAGACAAAGAACCACCACTGTAGATTGGTGTTCTTGGACTCTGAATAAGCCTGTAATAGAACTGGGAAAAGTATTTAACTACAATTTAATGCTTGCACCATAGGATAACCCCTTCAAGAATAGTGTTACACAATAGATGCTGCTAGTGGACCAGCCTGGTCTAATCTGGCCATCTCCAGATCACCTTCGTGGTCTAGTCCTGCCTCCACAGAGGTCTAGAAGATAAATACTTCTATGTGAAGTTTAGATTGGTAGCCAGAACCATCTGTGGAAGAAAACTGGGTATATTAAAGTATGTCAGAGTACGGTACAGTCAGATGGGTAAATGATATATCTGAACCATAGTAAGCTCCAAGTGCTTGTTCATTTAACCAGTAAAACTGCATCCACACTAGAATGATTTCACAGCTTTAATTATGGTTTTGGATTAATTAAAGCAGTAAAACTTTCTAATGTAGATGAGCCCTTGTTAATCTCATTTCTTTGCTTCCAGCATGCAGTCTATTGGATTTGCAGTGGAATTCAGATGCCCTTATTTTGTCATTTTGCATACAGTTTAGTAGGGCTCCTAATGACTTCACCCAGTCTTGTGTTAACTTGCCTTGCCATTTTCACTTCATGACTGCGCACTTATTATAAATCAGCTCACGCTACAGCTCTTCTTGGAAGCACATTTTCTTTGGCTCTGTGGCTTTCAGGCATGGAGGGGTTTTATTAGCAAATTTGGTAGAGCACAATCAGCAATACACTTGAAATGGTCTTATTTATTCTCTGATTATGACCCCTAGATGTCTGGTATGCAAACAGGTGCTCAGCTAGCTCTTCTGCTGTAACAGAATTGGCATTCTGTACACACCAGCAATTTTACTGAGGCAATGAATATGATGGATGGTCATGACATGTAGGGCCAGTGGTGTCAGCATATTTATAATGGCTTCTTTTTTCAGTCTTCCCCCCCCTCCCTTTGGCCCAAATAGGGAAGTTCTGAAAAAAATGACAGGGATCAGATGGGTAAATAAAAGATGAGAGTGTTAAATAGAAAAGGACAGTAATGCATACTATACGTATGAGGAGGTACTAGAAGAGGTATATGAAATGGTAATGTGTTGTGTATGTGCTCATCTTCAGTGCTGTTTTCGATGCTTACCATGATACTTAAAGGCCCTGTCCAGTTAGGAGCATGCGGAATGACATTTTCACTACACCCTGTTGTATCAGTTGAGCAGCAGAAAATAATTTTTTCAGGTCATGTCTTGGCCGTGGCTTTCCAGCCTCTCTGGAAAGCTTCCAATTTCCATAAAAGATAGACATTGGAGTAGGAATGGCATCCAAGAGTTCCACGTTTATGATTAAGGTCTACAGATCATAAAACTGGATTAAAATCAGAACATTTAAAAATGAATAATTCTCTTTTATTTGGAGCTTTGGGACACATATTTTGATAATTTAAAATATTTTCTCTACCGTCATGAAAACTTTCATCTTTCACTTCTTTAAAAAGTAAAGTTGGTATTTTCACAAAATACCCTGTTTGGAGACTTCATAAATTACAAAAGGCTTCCTCTTAAGCCACAAAAAACTGTGCAAAAATATTGAAGCATTAGAACAGTCTTAAACATTTTTAACAGTAGAACTTGTATTATAAA
The DNA here is from genome assembly GCF_965231255.1 of Vanellus vanellus. NCBI lineage: Eukaryota > Metazoa > Chordata > Aves > Charadriiformes > Charadriidae > Vanellus > Vanellus vanellus. Next base: position 10,593,917 of record NC_138921.1, read on the forward strand.
GTAATACCAATCAAAATAAGTATTTCTACAATTTAATGGTGCAAAATGAGCTGGTTTGAAACCTGAAATTCTTGGCCTAACTGTGGTCTTGTGCTGTATGACAATGGATGAGTCAAACAGAACTCTGCCCTCTGGTACTGTGCTGCTTAGGAAAACCTGTGGACTTTTTTGTAATGAGTTATGAAGCTTATGCATGTGCTGGTTTATGGTATAGTTCCTAAGGCTATACTGCCTCACTGAAGTGTTTAATATATGCATATGTTTGTCTGACTTAATAACAGCCTGCTGAGAGATAAATAAGAAGGTGCGACCCTGGATGGTTATAGACCTTCACAGGGAAGTACTGTTGGATTAAGAAATTATAATTCTTAGTTTACTTGCGGTTGCTGATTGTGTTATTGTCATTTAGTGAAAATGCAGGGGAAAAAATAATTGAAATCATATATTGATTATTAAAAAAAAAAAAAAAATACAAAACAACCCACCACCACCACCACCAAAAAAACCCCACAACCACTCCCTGGTAAATATCTTTGGCTTTAAAAGATGGTGCATTAATTATTCATCCGTCTATGCCTCGCCAGACCCAGGAGAATCGTAACTGATTTGCAGGATACAGCAACTCAGGCCTTTTGCCTCCTTGGGGAGCACCAGAGGTTTCTCCCTGGGAAAGATGCAATCACAGAAAGCACTCAGAGGCAAAGTTAATCCTGTAAGCAGGCGAGTGAACCCATACCATATTCAGGTTTTCATTACAAATTATTTCTCTGTTAGAAACGTGCGGCTGGTGTTGCTGGCAGGAGTTAAAGGTACTACAATATTGCAATTTCAGCCAGCCAAAACGAAGAGTGGCTCCGGCCAAGTCACTTCTACAAGATCTACAAAAATGCGCCATAACTAGTTTTTATTTTTCAATAGCAGAGTCCCCAATATTGTTGATACACACAATTAAAATATGGGAGATCTCTTTTGATTACAAGAAGGTGGACAGTCTTGTGTCAGTATTAAATGGATTTTAGAGGCAGAGTACTATTTTTAGGCTCGTGTCCATAAATAGAATGGCACAAAAAGGTCAGTCTGGCACATACGGCTCATTTACTGTTCAGCCGTACAAAGAACCTTGTAATAGCTGGGTTTTATAATAACTGAAAAAACAATGGATGAGTGAGTACAGAGAATGAACTTCATAATCTGAATGTTGCATTTGAATGTTATTGAAAACAATTATAATTATTTGAGTCACTAAACTATATTTACATGTTTTGAGTTTTCCCTTTGGGATAGTTCCCTGGTTTTCTATCACACATCATTGGCTGGTAGATATTAGGCTGCAGTTAATAGCTTTGCATTACATGGCAATGTTATTTCGAGTACCTGAATGTAACAGCAGCAAAACACACCATGGGTTGTAGCTGCGGTCAGATCAATACGTTCATACAAAATGAGGAGAAAATTAATGTTGTGCTGTGAATAGCTCTAGTTAGAAAAAAGTCTCTTGTAAGAAGGAGCAGACTTAATAGTCCACAGCAAAAACACAGAAGTAAAGAGCATCATGACACTGTAAGGAACATAAGGGAGTTTTGGTGCACTATCCAAATCCTGTGTATCCCTCTAAGAAGAAACAGGATTTACACCATTATATGCTCTTCTTAAGGAAACGGAATAAGACCTATAAATAGATAAACATCCAGGGGAGAACCAGCCAAGCAACAAAATCTGGGTCGAAGTCAGCCTTTTTGTAATCATCTCTCTGCCTCCTGGATGGGAACTAAGCCTGACTGGGAAAAGCAAGGAGGGAGGTAAGCTGCCCACAGTCGAAGGCGTTGACGTCTGACTGCAGGGAGCTTGCCAAAGGCTGGCAAAGCTCAGAGTTTCTGTGGAAAGGACTACTTATGGCCAATTCCTGTAAGCACAAGTGATATATGTGATTTTCAGGCTCGCTTGTCCAGGTGGAGAGGATGTAGCAAGCTACAAGACAGGCAAAGGGACCAGTGAGGACAGGAGAGGCTATTTGTGCAGCAGACTGAGAGGTGATGTGGTGCAAAGCCCGGGAAGTGGTTGCTGATAGAGGGGAGACCCTTCAGCTCTCATGTGAAGTGAAGTCTTCTTCACTTGCAGGTGGAGCATCTGGGAGTGTGAGACAGCAAAACAAACAGTCATATCGGAAGACTAACTGGGCATCACTGCTTCCCTTAACAGATTCAATCCAAGAAATAGAAACGCTACCTGAAATACTTGGGGCTAACAGTAACACTTAAATATCAAAACCAGCATGGACTGGAAGATGAAATGCTGTGCAGCAGTGCTTGCTGTGAGGGGACAGACTGCTACAAGTATCTTCATTTGTGCCTTGCCTTTCTTTTGCTGACACATGTGACCATAATGTCTTTTGACATATACTTTTGTGTTTGATATCTTTATTTTATCACTGGGAACAGAATTTCTCTGTCTGCAAACAGAAAGAAGGCTGTGTTGAGCTCAGGTGTGATAACAGGCTGCTGTTTCTGACAGTGCAAAACCTTGAGCATCTTTTTGTAACTGCTTTAGCAGGGACTTAGCAGGGCAGACCTTGCAGCTGTAGTAGGAAACACCATTTGTTTCCTCAGTGCTGTGATGGATGCATCTCAACAGTGGACTCCTGTAAACTAAAAAAACCCCAGTTCTTCCTCATACCGAAATCATCAGAGCACTCCAAAGTAGGACTCTGCTGCCTTAATTTAGACATCCGCAGCACAGACATCTCTAGCTGAGCTGGGCATACAGAGTTCTTTTATAGTCCATGGAGAGAGATAGGGAATGATTTGTCTTATTCTACAGTAAATGTCTAAAGTGCCATATAAGTCATGCTTTAGAAATGCCTATGTCTCTCCAAGGACTACTAAGACGTTGTAGATAACTAGTTGAAGACTTCTGAATTTACCCAGCTATAGGCAGGTGAGATGAGATCCTTTCCCTGGCCCTCCATCGAAACAGCAAGACAGCTGCTGAGAGGCACTGTTGCTGCAGACAGCATCTAAGCCACGGCTGCCTGGCTGCTGCCATCTCAACGCTGCCCCTTCCCACAAAGTCCTTTCCTGCATTTTCTCTTTCAGCTTCCCTGCAGGTCGCTGCCTCTGGGCCTGCTGCCCCTCACTTGGCGTGTGGTGCAGCTTTTGATCCCTGTGAGAGAGGCTGTGTGTAGGGAAATCACTTGCTGTCGCTTCAGGGCCCCTGTTTACCTGCTTTAACCCGAGGATTTATACCCCATATCCACAGAGCATAAGGGAGCATCCATAGGATGTGATCCAGTTTTCAGGATTTGATCGTGCTCAGTGTACTTTCATCTACCAGGCTTTCAATAAATTCAGATAACTGCACAGTATTTAGCTTAAATCCATACCTAGCAGAAAAAGACATCTTACTTCTCATGGCCTAGCCTTGAGCGACTGTTTCCATCTCAGTCCCAAGGTGTTTCTCTTAAGTTTATTTATAGAGGGGAGAAGTGCTGAGCTTGGCTTTCTGTTTCCTTGCACCACACAGTCATTTACACTAATGAGAGCAGGATTCCAACTGCTCCACAGTCAAAATGAGAACTCAAGACAGAAATTATGGGCCTGATTAAATTCTAATTTGCATTCAATTCTGGATGAAGTGCCCCGCCTTCTCTTTTCCCTCATACTAGCTCTGGTTTAGTGTTGCTTTAGGGTTTCCTGTGTCCTGCTTTTGTGTTGTGGATTTGTTCCTTGATTGCAATGCGATTTCAATAATACCCGTAATTGCTCAAGTTCCAGTAGCTAACTATGTTAATTGAGGAGCTGGACAGATGGCTCAAGCATCTGATATTAAGCTTACTGTGCTGAAATGATGTAGCCATCAGGGTTTGAAGTGTTACCATGGGAATGCACTTCCAAAGGCTATTGAGTGCTAGAAGCATTACAGAGTGACACTCCTGCCAGGGCTGTAATGACACTAGCTTTTAAGAGATCCAAAGAGGCAAGAAAGGGTCAGCTTAAAAATTCCCTGGAGAAATGCTGTGATATGTTGGTATCTTCCAGTTAGCTGCTGTATAGTCAACCAAAGGTTCTTTGCACATGCGCTCCACTGAGAGCATTGAAGCTATGGCGAGCCTTTGTTTCTGGAATAAAGTAGAACTATGATTTTATGACTTTCATTGTAGACTTCAAATTGAAATAACATCATTCTGGTTTTATGAATCCTCTGTTCATCTTTCTGAAAAGATTTTTCAGTGGACTTCAGAAAAGGAGGATAGTTTGGTAACTAAATTGAAACGTCATTTCAATAAGATCCACGATTGTTCAGGTTTCTGTAGGTAACTACGTGAACTGAGAAGCTGGACAGATGACTTGAGCATCTTAACGTGAAACAGTGTTGAAATGATGTAGACATCGGCCTCAGAGCAGCATATAGCTCCTCCTACTTTATATGATTATGGGCAAGTCCTTTTATTTCTTCATAGCAGAATAATTAAAATTTAAGCCGATGTATTTTTACCTTTTGGTTTGAGTAGGCTGAGGACATGCTAGCTACCATGCTGACAGAAGGAATTCCTTATGTTGCTACATTCAACAGCATGTCTAGACAAGGGAGCAGAGGGTAAATGTGGGCCTCGGGCTCCTTCCACCCCCATAACCCACATAGCCCTGCCCCATTATGCTACACTGCAGGGAAAACAAAGGATTCATGCATATTGTTGAATGGCATGTTTCAGAAGAGGTGATCACTGAAGTTTCTTCCCTGCTTGCTCTGCCAGCCTTTTCCTTCTGCTTCTCATTTGAAGGACAGTCTCTGGTCAGGATACCCTGAGGTGGGTCCCCCTTAATCCCATGCTGTATAGACATAGAGAAGGTGGCAGCTACTACTTTAGGAAAGACTTTTCGAGGCAATGAGGATGTCCGTTATCAAGATCTGCAATTATCTAATCATACTGATATATCAAAGGAATTTCATCTACACTCTTAACTCTCTGCATTTGTTGGTGTTTTTTTCCCTGTGTAGGTTTTCTGTGTTTTCATGGGGCTCTGCTGGAAGTTATCCAAGATTAATGTGTGTTTTTCTTTTGGTTACAGTAAGCTTTTGAGCCAGCCTGTAACTAATGTCTAAACCACCTCCTTGTCTTTCCCTTAGATAATGTTATTGTGTGCACACGTTGCCATTTAATCTATCATACAATCTATCCTGCAGAGGAAAAAATAATAAACACGGACCTAACACTGCAGATCAACTGGAAAACCTACCAGTGGCTTCTGTAGAAGGTTTTCTTGAGTAGAGAAATTACCTAATCTAATTCATGCCCATCACCATGGTAACTGAGCACTGTGTAGAAAATTACCTATATCTGTAAAAGTATTTGCACATACACTGGATTCTTTCCTTCTTTATTTTTTTTTTCCTTTATATGATCTAAGAAAGTCAGTGTTTTTTTCTCTATCTTTGTGAGAGTTACATGAATTGGAGACTAGGGTCTGTATTGGCTTTGTTATGTAGAGTAATTCCCTAGGGTAAACCATTTATCATCTGTTCATATACATAATGCATATGTGTAGCTGAGTTGGATAGCAGATAAAAAGCTTTTTTCTTTTTTTATTTTCAACCTTTCAGCTGAAAAGATGAAAAAACATAAATCTCATCTGCAGATATAACATCAGGAGTGCTGTGTATTTCCTCCAGCAGCTGGGCTTTATATTCCGGGTCACATGAAATTATTTTCTGTGATGTATCACCAGAGTTCCTGGGTGTGATGCCCCATGTGAAATAGGTATGGCCACACATTCCAGCCAGCTCATGAGAAGTGGACATGACTACATCATTTCCAAATATTGGTGTTTTGTGTTTTTTTTGTTTTTTTTTTACCAGAAACTTTGAACTTGCTACTTTTCTGAAACCAAATACACTCTGTTGAAAGGCTAGATTTCATAAGGTGCACTCTTGATCCCTCCATTTCTGACAGTGTCTTTCAACAACAAAAGAGGGGCTGTCCATGAAAGTCACTCACAAATAGACCTGTGTCTATTTGACTGCCACACCTTGTTAATGAAACCACAAGTAGCAGGAAGGGAAAAGGTGAAAAAGAATAGTTTGACTGTTCCATTTTCTCCTAAAATATGTTTTTGTTGTAGTGTTTTATCTTGTATTTGGTATTTCTCCATCACTGAGCACTTTTTTTAGAATCTGTACATTTATTTTGGAATTTAGAGGGGAGCTGACTTCTCTAGAAAATCTCTTTCTGGAGTATAATCTTCACAGTAATTGTCTGGTCATAGAAAAAGCCATGGAGCGCAAAAGGTCTGTCTGTCTGCCTGGGGCCTTGCCACATCTCTCACTTAGCCAGTGCAATCCGTGTTGCAGTCATTTCAAAGAAATGTTGTGACTGAGTGGCTTTAGGCAAGATGGCCAGCTGTGCTTGCCATTTTTTTCATTCTTTCTAAGTAGCAGTCCCTTTGCAGGACTTCTAGCTGGAAGGAAATTTTAAAATTGTAAAATGAATCATACTTGAGTAGAAAAGGAATATACGCCGGCACTGCTCAAGACAGGGGCTGGAACATATGAGCTTCAGTTTCACAGTGAAAAAAGTCCTTTGGTGGCTAAATGCATTTGTGAATCAGGGCTGTAGACAAATCCTAGCCTCCTTAAATAAGAGAGGAGTAATTTCTGACTTGTAAAATATCAGCCGACAGCATGCTGTTTTGCTGGTTTACTGTTTTCATTGCAGTTTTGTACTGCTTACAGAGTACTGCCCCTCATTCTGAACCATGAAAATTAGCGACAAAATACTCCTGCTCAAATGAACCAAAAGCTCATCTTTGGCTGCTCTGTTCTTTGCGCCACTTAGAGCACCATATTCTTTTATTCATTTTCTTTGAGAGCATTGTGTGTGGCTGATGCAGAGTTTTGATTTTTCAAAAGCCTCTTTCATTGCTACACATACACACAAAAGGTCTAGAAGTGCCCGTGCTTGAGATCTTATGCCTTGTCTGAAGCACAGTTTCAGTCAAAAAGTAATTATACGTAAATGACAAGCATTTATTCAACGGAACAGCTCATCGGTAAACTTTGAAGTGCATCTGCTTATTTTGCCTAACAGGCAAAATGTGTGCTTTTTTCCCTCTGCTGTTATCAAAAAAAGAACCAATATAGGGCGTGTGCATTCCTCTCTACCCTGTCCATCATCATCAGAACCATCAGTGATGTTTTGACCATAGAATATTCTTAGGCAAAAAGTAGATAGATTGTTTTTGCATGCTCCAGGTCACTCTTGCAAAAGGGCTGTCTTTCTTCTTAATGTTGTGCATCAAATACTTGTTTCATTCAGTATCTCTTCCAACCTTCAAAATGCACTAGGTTTTTTGCTTGATTTTTCCACATTTCTAGGAGTGCTAATGTTTTTTGAGTTTGTGTTACCTTAAAGCATAATTCTGAAGAAGGCTACAGGTGCTAATGTTTAAGCAGCAACATTTATTTTTCTCAAAAAAGTCTTTTGGTCAAGATTTTCGCTTTACTAACCAAAGATCAAGAGCGGATTGGTGAGGGAATTGTGGCATAAGCAAAAGAGAATGAGCAAAAACCTTCCAAGAGGATCTATAGGCAGTTTGTGTTGTGCAGTAGCAGAAGAGAGGGCGGAGATGCTAAAGGTAACGCCATCTCGGGCTGCTGTGTCCTCATGCTATGTATGCTGCCTGTTTGAGATACCAGTTGTCCCGTATTATTACTGGAAGTCAGCACTGTGCTGGGCCTAAACTAATAATTGTTTCTTCTGGGTTTGCTCAGCACTGTGCCTAAACTGATTAAGGCAGCCAGTCTGCTCTGCCGCTACCAGAGCTGGCTTGTCTAGTGACTTGGTGTCTCTTGGCTCCGCTTCGTTGCTCCAAAGGCTTTTTGAGTGTCGAGGTCCATTTTTGAAAGGAGAGTTTTGCGCCTGTGACCCAAATTTAATTGAGAGTCAAAGGGACATAAGTCATTGTAGATTCTTTGTAGATTTTGTAGATATCTTTGGGAGTTTAGACTCCAAACATGAAGTTTCTGTTAGGCTTTAAAAATTTTACATGTTGACTTCCTATTGATTTTAATGCCTACATTTGAAAATCACAGCAAATGCCATCTCATCTCTTAGTTGCAAGTGAAGATGCCTAGATGCTTTTGAAAGTTAGATGTTTATGTCAAGAAACATCTGCCTTACGCTGCCATCGTCACCCCTGTAAAACAACAATACTCCATTGAAATTACCAGATTTGTACATGGTTAAAATGCAGTCTGAATTTAGCTCCATTATAAAGTAGGCAATTTTTGTCATATACCGGTATTTAAAACATTTGAGCAACCACACTGGGATCATTTGCTGCAATAAAATGAAACAATAAGAAGTGGTGGTTTTGTACTATATGACAGCATAAATTCCGTCTAGACCCCATTGACCTTTGGTCCAAGCTCTGTATGGAAAACTGGGACTGAGAACTGGGACTGTGGGAGCTGTGTCATTGAATCACAGGGCTTTGGAGGCTATTTCTGGCATAACAGAACCTCTGTGTCACATTTTGTTCACGGCTGCAGGTAAAGCTAAACTGTTGTCCCAAATTCCATGATAAAAATCACACAGTGATCTTTAGTAAAGTATAGAGAGACTAACTGTCTGTGCAGGATGTCTAGTCAAAATGCTGTTCCAGGATGCAGAAAGCCAAGTTCTTTGGTTTTCTCGATGCTACAGTGATGGAAATGCTAATGCAGCTGGATCATTAACTTCAACAATGTCAGCATATTCTCACCATTGCGTTTACATTAATTAGTCTACATATTGTTATTTAACAGCACACTTCTCTTAGATGAATTCACTAATGTACTTTTTGGCTCCCACTATGTAGAGTACCTCAGCTTCAAAAGTAAGCTATTCAACGCTAGAAAAGGTAGGAAGATTTGTGGAAAGACACACTTGTGTTCACATTTGAATAGGAACACATAAAGACATTGAATGATAACTTCCTTGCAGAAATCTCTTGCTGCTTACTATGCAAAAGTCTTTGTTTCTACCTCATGTGCAGGCAGGAAAGAAAACAAAAAGCAGAATATCAAATCCAGAGGAGGCATGGATGTTTATGGACCTGAGGAATGAATGGTTCCAGCCGGATTGTTTTAGCATAAATTAAGACACTGTTCACAGTCCAGAAAAGGAACAGGAAAATATGCTGAGTACAGATCTTTAGAGCTGTTCCTTATGTACTAAGCACTCGGGCTGTGAACAACAGTTAGTCTTCATTGCTTTCTTCTACTGCATCTCTTAACAGCCAAACTTAGTCATTGAACTTAAACTACATCATGCTCGGATTAAAATGCAGTATCTGTGGGGCTTTTATTTTAAATCTGTTTTCAGAACCATCAGAGTTAAGAAAAGCCTCTTGGTCAGGAACTCAGATGTGGAATGTGTTATTTTAGTTTTTGCCTTATCTCTATCCTGTCTTTAGCTGCAGAACTCAGCCTGATCCCGTGGGCTGGATTAGGGGTGGATCTGAGCTCCATCTTGCTCTCAGTGGCTATGAACTTGGCGTTGCAAATAATTTAGAATGCAACTAGAATGGAAAAAATGAAACATGCAGTCAATCAGATAATGGAAGAATTTGGGGACTTTCCAAGAAGTATGTTGACTTCGAGTTGTGGGGTTCCCTTTTCTTCCTGCCCTCCAACTTTCTTTTGAAAAGGAACAAATAACTCCTATATTGTACACTGTGTGATGTAAATCAAACTATAAAAAGGGAGAAAAGCACTATAAATGTAGAGGGAGATTCTAAGGCAAAGAAATCGGAGAGCTTCCATATCAGACTTCTGGGGTAAGAAAAAGACAAACTTCTTAATGAAGTCAATGTTTGTCGATTGATGAATATTTCTGTTTGTTGGATCTCTTGGTAAGTAAGCATCATTAGCATGGGGAGAACTAGCCTGTTCTGAAGGCTGATGCACAGTTTGACCAAACAGAGGATGAAATATAAAGGTTACATCTTTACATCGGCAGTGTCATCTTTTAATTATGAATCTAAAGCCTTACTCTTTTAATACCCTTTTAAAATAACTTGCAGACAAGAGGCAACTGCCTGTAATGGATGAGGTAGTGAAAGCCAAGCTTAAATACGAGAGCCCAGATTTAATGTATGTTACTGTCAATGAGATTAGGCAAATTTGACTAGAATTCCATTTCGGGCTGAACATGAAACCTCCTGATGTCATTTGCATGATGTCATTCAATGGGTTGGAATCACGCTTTAGATAAAAGAACTGCCAAGACCTCTTTTCTGGGTGTGTTTCGACATCAGAGTTGCGAATAAATGATGCTTTTGAATACAAGAGGCAGGTACAAATTAATCTTATTCTTTGTCAAAGGGCCAAAAGTTCATTCATGAATGAATATCCATCAGATGTTGTGACTTTAAGTAATAAAAGAGTGAATGAAGCAAGAACTTGAGGCGTCCCCTACCTATGAAATTGATTGTTTATTCAATAAGAATCAAATTAAAACTGTTGTATTGATTCAGTTAGTCCTGTAGAATGTAATCTTTTGATATTGATATTTTAAAATTGTAGTTATATTAGCAAATGCTGGCTGGGGATTGGGTGAATTGCATGGGTGCCAATACAACGAAAATGTTTGTTGCACGCCTATGGTGCCAACCATGAACAATTTGTGAACATGACTCTTATCGATTCAGTAAGTACTTCAGATATTCCACACATAGTCTAAGTCTTCATGATACTTTAAGAAAAAAAAATTCTATGCTGTAACACTGGTGAGAAAATAACTGTTTAAACACCTCATTGTCTATGATATCATTCAGGGCTTGAGAGATGCAGGGATGACTGTATCTCTTTCTAAACCAAATAACTCTGGTTTTGGTCTTGGGTTGTTTGCACAAAGAGTGCAGAATGTTACCCACTAGTCATGATAACAGGCGCAAAATTAATTGACTTATTAACCTTAGTCATCTTGTTTTAACTGTGAAGGTCTCGTGCTCTGAAGATGATAGTACCTTTTGCTTACAGTCATAAATAAGCATTTACCACCCACTGCTGAAGGGCAAACTTTCTTTTAGTGACACTGAAAATGTATTTAGAGGAAGCTTTTGTGGTTTATTGGAAGAGCAAAGTACATGCAACCTTCTAGACGCACAGGTGGTGTTAAAGAGGTAACTCCCCCGTTCCCCAATAGCTGCACACTTTAAACTGGAATTTGCTTTGTTTAACCTGGACAATACTGGTTTGCCATTATTGCCCAAGTGTGACACTTCTTACTAGTATTATCTCACTAGAGTATTTGTAGGTAACTGGTTTTTCTGATTATTATTATTATTATGTTATCAACAAATTTGAGAAATATTTTGAATCCTTCATGCCAATCTCAGTATGCAATATTGAGTATTCTTACATTAAAAATATTATTCAAGAGTTCAGCTTTTGTTAGTACCATGTTCTGTAATCTACACCGCTTTTTGGTTTACCCATCTGTAGTTTTGTTCTCTTCGGCAAGGAAAAACCAGACCCTGACATCAGAATATTCTGTAGTATGGGAAATGAGAATAGATGGGATTTTCATGCAACCTTAGCTTATGTTTCCTTGGAAAGTGATAGTGAAAGAGATGATCCAAAAATACATTTGCTTGTCAGTTAAAGGTCTAACTTAAGCTTGTGTAGACATATCTTAGCCAGCTTTACCCCACCTAAGGTGGGGGCTGATAAAAACTGTGCAAGCTAACCCCTCCAAAACTTACTCGCTATCTCAGACTTGTAGTCGGCAATGAGATCTTGTGCGTGGTGGTGTGTGCGCTTACAAGAACTTCTTTTGTTTGCTCTAGTTCATCTATGCAAGCAACAATTGCAGACTGATCGCTGTATAACATGGGGATATTTATGCAATTGTGATTATATGGGTTCTAATAAGAAGTGGCAGTTGGTTGCCTGTTTTGTTTTCTTTTGTCATGCCCAGGATGCTGTCATAAGGATTTGTGTGCATTGCTTGATTGTTACCATTCAACTCGGAGCTCTTTATACTATTCTTGAGCAAAACAGACCTAAGACTGCAGGGATTAACAGGCCCCATGGCAGCTCCCACAAAATAGGAATGAGGTAGACCTGACGTATACTACCCAGTGCTCCACCACCTTCACAGTGCTCGGAGGGTGTAGCACAGGGAGAGGAGGAAATTAGGAGAAGGAAAGACTCCGTGTTGCAGAGCTAAGTAGCTAAAGAGGCAACTGTAGGACAGAACGCCTCTCGAGCTGAACCAATATTTGAGAAGCACAATGAACACACAGAGATTTTATTTTATTTTTTCCTTCTCTTCCTTAGGCTGTGTCTTTTATGCTTCAGATCTTGAGATGCACAGCACGTAATCTGGTGTGTGGGAGGCAGAGACTCCATGGTTGAGCTACTGATTTAACTTAAGTTATATATTGGCCATAAATTGCTATTTTCTGGGACTTATCGTCTTCATTAAAAATCACTTTGAGCTGAACGTTTCTATTATTTTATCAGCTCGAAGCTGGGTGTTTATGCCTCTAAAAAAAAAAAATCCACTTTACCCTTCCTGAGTTTTTAAGCTTTTATTGAACCATTTCAAAAGGAACCCCCTTTCAGATCTTTTTTAAAAGAAGAAACAACATTTTTAACAAATTGCCTCTTTTTTTAAGCATTCTGGATCAAATCATGAGTGGTACTGTGGAAATCAACAACTTTTTAAAATTACCCAAATCAGTTAGCGGAGATTGCTATAAAACCACTCATTATGTAATGATGGCAATAAAACGGCAATTATACTATTTCGTTCTGAGTTTTAATTATGTAATTGCAATGACTATGTTGATTGAATTCTTGGAATGTTTGATGGTGTTAAAGAAAATATTATGACGTTTTAGCCCATGTTCTTCAGAAGTACTTTTAAATGACACCGAAATTCACATGCTTCCCCTCCCCTTACTTGTATGTTTTATTTTTCATTAAAGAGGGAGTTTCTTTGAAAGAAGTAGAGTTAAAGTGAAAACATAGTGCATATTGGATCCAATTTCCACATTTGGATCCTCCTGCAAGTACTAATTTCCACCTTCCTACTTTAAAAGGAGCTTGGTACGTCATGCAGATGCCTAAGTATGTTAATATGTAACAGAGACAAATTCCTGATAAAGAGGGGAAGTTCTAAGACACTGAACAAAGTGTTGATATGGCCTCCTTTGGCCATTCTATTCATTTTTGTTCAAGAAAGGTGAGCTAAAATCAGAAAAAGAGCAAAAACCATTACTAATATAATTAGGAGAATGGAAAGTTGATCATACAGGAGGAAACTAGGGGCTGTCTCACTCATTCTCATAGAGGGAAGTCTGAATAGGGACGTCATTGCTATATATAAATAAAAATGGAGCGAGAGAGAAGGATAATGGTGATACAAGAATAAATGGATAAATGCTCATTCCACAAATGGACTAAGTATTTTCCTCATACCCACAGACTTGGAAAAGATCCAGTGCATGCATCTTCTGTAGAGGATTCTACAGGTTTCTGGTACTTTTTTTTTTCTTTGTGGGGGGCCGGGACACCCCCCAGTGGTGACACATCTATCCCCATTGACAGTGGTGACATCTTTGTTGGTGCAGTGGGTGAGGAGACAAACACTAAGCCCTTTTAAAAATCACACTGATAAGACACATCATAGTCTAAAACATTTGCCACTTAATTTTTATTCAACTGTTCTTTTTTGTGACTCCAAGTGATAGTGTAATGGGGCATTTCTGTCATCACACACCTTGCTCAGCTACTCCCTTTTTTAACCATTTTAGCTCTTTAGTTAAGATTCTGTGTCATCTAATTCAGTCCAATTGCTTTCAATTATATTTCAATGAAACTTGCGCTGGACTCTGCAAGACCACTTTAAGGACCCCATGGATATTGGCTTTTTCTGAGTGGTGCTACTAGGAAATAAGGTTTTCAGTCCCAATGAGTTTGTTTAAATAAAATTTTCAGACAAAAAGCAAATGAACTAAATAAGATAGGTCATCTGAAATGACATTTAGTGGTATACTGTGAATATCCATAGTTCACAAATGCATTCAGTAGAGAATGTGGAACTAAATACTAGCACAGAATTGTAATTCCTTGGAGAACAATGCATAGGTCTTGGCTGCATTAAGGGCAAATTTCACGCTTAATGTAATTACTGCATCTTCTGAAGCGAGTGATATTAATATACTGATCTCTTTGGGACAGCAGCTGTCGCTTGCTATATTATTGGACAATACCTGTTGTAACTTGATTGAAATTTCTACGTGTTACTCTGAGATCTGAAAGTAAAATTATAATCAGAAAAGCTTGGTGGCTCTTCTCCCCTCATAATTTATGAAATTGCTTTATACATTTTTCTCTAGCATTTCAGCCTTTTCCATTTGGCAAATATTGATGGTTTTTGCAGAGCTGTAATGGAGGTAAAACTGTCACGAAAAAAAGTAATAATTGCATGCATTTCTGTAAGAGTTACAAGCTAGAAAGCTTTTACTTTGTTCCAGAATAAGAACTCAAATTAATATACAGTCTAAGCTCCTTCTCAGCTTTTTAAAGTCTTCTGCTCTTGAGTCAATCATAGCTTCTCTGAATTGTAGTACCGTGCAGTACCTCTATAAAAGTACTTGACTGTTGCCTGTCCTAAGCAGGAAAGCTTAACTTGCAACTGTTTATTAGTGTCAACAAACACTTCACACAGGCATCACTAAGAAAACTTACAGTAGCAATGTTAACAGTCTTTAGCTATACTAAAAATTATAATAGCTAACTCCAAAGTAGCCTTAAATAGTTGCTCGGGCAAAACTTTAAATAATAAGAGAAGATTTTTTTTTTTCTTTTTTTGTCCTGATAATCTATGATCAAGTCCAAAATTTGTAATGGTAACATTAAACAAATCCAGTATAAGCAATATCGGCACTATATAAAAATGTATCAAATTCATTTTGATACAGCACCAATTTTTCCTTTGGAATGAGGAGCCATAGAGTAAACTGGAAGGAGGGCAAGAAAAAAAAGCAAGCAAGCCCAAGGTAGACAAGCTCATACTGAGTGGCTAAGCAATATCCCCATCTACCCATCTCCGAGTTAATTACATACGTGTACAGGTATCTGTCAACTGAAGAATCAACTTAAGCAATTTTTAAAGCAGCAACTGAAAATGGATAAAGGCAGCAGTCCTTGGTAGTACCTCGGGCAGCTCTAACAGCACTTGACCTTGTGTCACGCCAGCTGGGGCTTCCCAAGCACAAGCTATCAAGTCTCTGGTTCACTTCAGGTGTATGCAGTTTCCCTTAGAGCAACAACTTCTCTAAAGCAAAGCAAGGAGTGAGAGAGGGACATTCATAGAGATCGACTGCGAATGCTGTCACATGCCCTGTAATACTGGGGGAAACGCACATGACTTGTTCTTTTAGAGGTGCGCTGTTTCCCTCAGCGTGCTGGTTATGCTGTTGTGCATCATGATGAATTTCAGAGGCTTTTGTTTTGCCCTTTTGACAGCACATATGCAGAGACATTACATTATTCATTCTCTGTGTATGATACTTCATGTGGTTTTAAGCGTAAAAAATATTTGTAATTAGGTAACTCACAGGCTGTCCCTAAGCTGTAAGATGCAGTTTTTACATGGAGATTTTCAGCAGTGTATTGTATTGTAGTCACACGCAATCTTTATGGGAGAATAGAGTACTCGTATGCATGAGAACATTCCAAGTCCATAAAATGTCACCCTTTATTCTAAAAGATAATGCTATTATTAGTCAGTAAGTTTAGAACACTAGACAGGGAGTCTTAAAAACTGGATTCAATCCCCAGCTCTGCCCTTGGCCTTCTAGGTCATGGTAGCAAAAACAGTCAGAAGTCTCAATCGCCATTTTTAAATGGACGTTAAATCTTTGACTTTTTGCTTTAAATCATTCTGAGATTTGCAAACATAAAAGACTGTATCAAAAGTAGATGGCATATTATTGGACTTGAAATTCCCATTAAAACTTGTCAGTTTTAACGAGGAGTTGCAATATGATCTTAGCGAAATTGCTAAAGGACAGGGACTTTAAAATAATGGGAAACAGGAAAGAACTGTTAATTGATGAACCCTTTTGGAAACATGACCACTAGTCTTTCTATACTGTATTTTTTCATTATTTTAAAAAGATTGAAACTCCTTTCCTTCTGCCTTTTGTACTCAGATTCCAAGTTATTCATCAGAGTGACTGTCTTTACCTTGTGTTGCTAAAGCACTTAGCATAAAGAGACCCCCTACTTGGAAAAACAGTTTTGTAGAAGTCATTTCCTTAGCTCAAACAAAATGAATCATTTAATTTGTGGGGCAGGTGGGAAAGGGTTGAGGTGCGTGCTGCTCTTAAATAATGCAAAGGACCATTTCCTTTCCCCAAAGAACCTGCTTCCCGAGTAGATGTTTTAAATTTACTCAGTGTGAATTTTACCGTGTTATCTAACATCAGAGCAGCTACAGATAGCCCCTCACCATTCTAGTCTACTGATTTCAGTCTAATAGTCTTATATTATGCCCTGTGCCTTTGAAAACATTATATAACACTTTCCAAAATGGGGCAAAGAATACGTAAGAGCTGAGACGCATTCCTGGGGATTTGATTCTACAAGTAAAGCATTCCTCTCATGGAGAGCAGTAGTGTTTAAAATCCCAGAAAGCTCTGCCCTTGCCCAAAACAACCCGTGCTGTGAACCACAGCTTCCCCACATGGTGATAGTGTAGCTGTTCCCCTCCTGTGGCAGCTGGGAGTAAAGCAATGTGCAAGCTGTAAACTATTTTTAATGATGATGTGTTATTTCACACAAAGCTACTGAAATTCCTCAGTATTGGCATCACTTAGGGAGACCACTAACCCTAGATATACGTATTCACAAAACTGGAATTTTCCTAAAAGGTGTGCAATGGAAGAAGCTATTCAGAAAGCCAGTCAAAGTGGTGACTGTAATCTTGGCTGTAAAGCCCTGTCTGGTTTCACTGGAAGCATGCTCACTCCAGAGTCACTGATCATCCTAAGTTTCTACAACTGTAAGGTCGTCAGTGACATCTACCAATGGGGGAGCAGGGGGAGGCACCCAGGAAATGAATGTAATAAATTAGTGATTATAACAGAGTTGACAAACCTGTTGTGAAGTAAACCACGGCATCTTGTTCTTCCAGTTCTGCTGATTAACAAGCTGTCTGTCTCTTCATATTCCGGATTTTCTCCTACCTCTTGTTTGTACGTCTGGTTTTGTTTTCTGCTGATGGATTTATATGTTTTTGGCCATGTTGGAATGACGAGACAGTGACATCTGGTGACCAGTTATGTGTATTCATTTTATTTTTTGCTACTTTGCCGTAAAGCACTTACCCCAAATTCTGGTAATTACTGTGAAAAAATCTATTAATAAACAGATCGATTATTTTCAAAATGAAAGACCTCAGCAGGTCCCATAAAGTGAATATGAATTGCACAATTTTAGCCTTGTGTACTGGAGAACTAAATATTAAGTGATCGCTTATCCATGTAGCCGTCTGTCTGCCCATTGCCACCAGGCTGTTTACAGTCAGGTCCTGCATTGTCCCCATGGGTAGGGACCTCTGTCGTTTACATCTGCTGGGTGTTCAGCCTGAGCTGTTGACTGACCACAGACGTATAGGGTTGTGTGTTATTTTTAGACTTGGAGGAAGCGATCACTGAAATAGGTTGCTGACTTCTCTATATACTTCATCAAAAAAAAAAAAAAAGGCAGAAACCCCCCAACTCCTCAATCTAATCTACTGTCACAGCTTTGTGTTTTTTTCCTAAGTGGGCTACCAGCAGGGCTCCTGCTAATAGCCTGATGGCTCAGCATGCCTATGCTTTTTGGACCTATTAATTTCATAAACAGAAACATCAGTGCTTCTCCTCCCTTCAGGCTTTAAAGAGCATGTCTATACTCAGTCTCTATCAGCTGTGGCTGCTAAAGCTGTATCTCTGCTACATCACGCGACTGCTTTAGCTCTCAAATGTTCCTGGGGTTGTTCTGATGATATTGGAAAGTAGGTTGAATTTATCCAGAGATTCATGAATAAGAAAGAAATCAAGAGCAATAAAGTACAGAGCTGCCTCTTTAATCAAATGAGTGTCCTGCATCATCCCGTGAGTTGAGGATAAATGGCACTGCGTTATGCCATTATCCTCCTTGGCACTGCTACCGGTGCTCTCCGTTAGGATAAACAAAGCTGTCATACTGGGAAGTGATATGATCCAATGTTTTACTGTCTTCCTCCCTGTTTCCTTGCCTTCTCTGTTTGGTCGCAGCCTGCCTGGGGAGGGAGAGAGGAGGCATTGAGTACATCCCCCTTGCCTGTCCCAGGGCAAGGGCAGAGCAGAGCGTGACCGCCTCTTCATCGGGAAAGCAATCAAATACCTTGTGCTTTTTTCCCCTGATCGTCACCAGAGCTGCCCTGGGGCAGTGCTGCTTCTCGGGGCAAACTTGTGTTTCGCTGCAGCTTCCCTCCTGATGAAGTGAATTTGCTTTCACGGGAAAATGTTTAAAATCTTAATCTCACCTGCTGATGGTCCTTTATACTCTAATAATGCTTTCAAAAGTGAGACTTTTTTATTGAGATCCAGTACTTTTCTAATTTTGAGTAGAAGAGGGGAAATACTGCATTTTGAGAGAGAGATTTTCAGTCAGATGACAATTTAGGAATACAAGTACAAGAAAAGGGAAATTATTTTCTTAATCGGGTTATAAATGAAGACTACACGATTCCTCTGTGCTATTAGAGACTGCAGAAAGAAGCTGTGTGTGTGTGTGCTCTGGGGAAAGATAACTGAGTTCTCTTTCTCTCTTTCATTTCTTTCATTTTTTTTAACCACCACCCCCCCCCCCCCAACCCCAATCTTATCATTTGGGTGTGTACACTAACAAAATCAAGTTAAAACAAATGTTGTGTCACGAATAACTGCTCAATACTAGAATCCAGGGATGCCAGAGCACCACTGTATGAAGTAGGTCGCTCAGATATTTTAAGGCAACAGACTTTGCATCGTTCTTCCTTAGCTCACTCGATAATAGAGCCATTTTCTTTTCTTCTTCCCTAAAAATATTTCTCAGAAAAAGCTGTTGGAAGAGGGAGGACAGGGTGGCTAGATATCTCAGTGACACCCGTGGTGTGGTACTGCATGGAGAAGTTTGGATGCTCTGTCCCCTTCCGGTCCTGTTTCAGGCCTGTTCTCTCAGGTGACAGATGTGGCACCATGGTTGTGCCAAGCTTGGGCCAGTGTGTGTATGTTTGGGGCTAAACCGGCCAAATCCTGCCACAACGAGGAGCTCAGGCGGGGTCCTCACACAGCCACAGCGCTCAGGCTCCTGCTTGAGCCTCCGGAGGTTTCACCCACAGCAGCAGGGTGGCCCTGGGGACCCGCCGAGAGGCTGGCAGGACGGATCCTGGACTCCTCCAGTCCAGGGCCACCTGTTCAGCACACACAGAAATAAACTACCACCTTCTTTGTCTGCTCGCAGAGCCCAGCCAGGCTGGGAGCACAGGTCACAACCTTTTCCCTGGTGCTATGCCTGCCGCCTTCTGCCATTCCATCATATTGTCCGGAAATAAATTTAAACCATCATAAATTACTAATCTGTGCTATTAGTATCTCCACTGAGGTGAATAAAGTCCTACAAAATTTATTAAGCCTAATTTCCTTGCATATTGGTTCTGTCTGTATTCCCGGCTCCTGCAGGGTTTAGTAGATATGCAAATTATGTTTGCTTCATTTTTGGAAGTAAGTTTTAATTATTGATATTGTAATAAAACAATTAGAATAAATTTTGGAATTGTTAAAGATATTTTAAATTGATAGCATTTTCCTAACTGTACTGCTGGGTATAAATAAAAGTGGTTATTACAGTCTCCTGACCTAATGGGAGTAACCTGGCAAGTATTATCACTCCAAAGATTTTTTCAGTCTTTCTTTTTTTGCCATCATCTGAGCAAAGATGGATTTTTCCATAATATCATTATAAAACATTCATAAACAATAATGTTTTCCTTATTGTAAGTGGTATGTTTTAAATTACGTTTAAAGCATCTGAAAGTAATTTATCCCAGAGCAACGTGGTGTCACTTGAGAAAAGAGAATCAAAATTGCTTTTGAATTTGCTATGACTTCAGTACTACTTATAACGGCAGCTGAAGTTGCTGTTTAGAAAAATTGAGTCCCTAAGCATCTAGAGGTACAATACTTGTGTGGGTGGGGGGGGTATGTATATGTAATTTCCTCAACCTCCCAAGTACTTTAAAGCTTCACTTTCTGATTCAGGTGTCTCTGATTCCTTTGACCTTGTGAGCATTTTAATGTTGTACTTTCCAAAAATGACTATTGCAGCTGCAATTGAACATTTTAATTTGTTTTGAGTGCTATTATGCAGTGGCTAACTCTATAAAGCCAAATTAGACAAATTACAATGCACGTTCATAGAAATTAATCTTTCCTAATGATTTGCTGCCCAAATATATATTCCTTTCTATGAATGAAATAGAAAACCAGTTCTTTACTCTGGGAAAGTGTCCATATGTTTACACAGACCATAACTTACAATCTTATTATAGTTCTAAATTATACCAAAATGTATCTCTATTACAGCTCTGCGGGTTCTGCTTTTTTTTTTCCTTCTTGACCCTTGTCCTCTCCCCACAGCCTGTGGGTGTGGAAGCACTTGCTGACCACCTACCCTACAGATCTGAAACGAGCTGGTTGAGATTTCAGCTATTTTACTGTTCTGATCAAGGTTGCTTTAATACTGTAGGAATTGATCTGGTTTTCCTTGTAGCCATAAGGAATCTGTTGGCTGTCTTCAACAGAATAAAGAGTTTTTTATCCTTAAATCTCCACTGTGCTTCACGTTTGTATCTGCAGCTCCAGGTAGATGTTACATTTCAGCTCATGAACTGCTGCAAATGCTGGGCAGCTAGGGATCTCAAGCACAAAAGACTCCTGTATCAGGAGACGATAAAATATTATCATTATGGATCTGTTACAATAAAGATCCTGTTCTTCATATAGTGATGATATTTTTCTGGCAATATAAGGCATTGGCTACACATTCTGAGAATCACTGAAATCACCATCCAAGCCTGCACCACTTTGTCAATGTTCATTTGTTTAAAGAAATGGGCTTTTTGTGGGTGATGGCTTTTTAGTTTTTGTTTGTATGTAGGTTTTTTTAATGTATTGAATATTCTTTATATTACATTTACTCTACCTTTATTTATTTAAAAGTACCATTCCATAATTAATCAGCTATTGAGACAACCTCATTCAGACATCTCTAATGTCTTCTCACATCCAAGGAATGAGAAACACCACACCTTAGATCCATGATGTGCAACGCTAGCAAAGTCACTGGTTCTTCCTAGACAAGGTTAACATTTTATTAGGTACTGTCAATAGAGAAGCAGACACTTCCATCTTTGAACTGTCTTTGACAGTCAGAACCACCCATTCTCCCATTTCAGCTCTTCTCAAAGTCTCGGAAGGCACAACGGGATGAATATACAGCTGAACATGCTTTAGAGAAAAGCAGAAGGATGGCTTAGGGTCTTTTCAATATTTTTACTCTTTATTTCTTTGCATTTTGTACACACAGGAGAAGGACTGTTTTTATTAGACAACTAGTCATTTATTGGTCCAGGTCAGGTTTAAGTGAATTAAGTGAATTTAAGTGTCTTGCAGAAGATAATGCTGTAAAAATAAAATGAGGCACTTATCCATGGGTCATGGCCTCCTTAAGTAGCCTTTAAGGAGTTCGGGTTTCACTCATGGTCTTATTTTTATTATTAAAATACGTATATTTTGGAATATTGAGATGAGAAGCCAGTCTGGCCTCAATCAAGTCACTTTGCTGCTCTGCACAGAGACTAATAACAGCCTTTCTTAAGTGCTTTGAGATCTCAGGTTGAAAAACATAATACAACAGCTTGGAGTCTCGGTTTCTTCCAGTAAGAGGCCTTGATTTTAGGAAATTGTTTCTGATGTACCACTTGAATTTTTTCTGCTGATTTTCCTCTCCGTTATAAATAGTTCTGTAAACTCCACAAATAAATATCTCATATTTTGCAGATATTTATTAATCGCTGGTTGTTGGCTTTATATTATTTGCTGTTATGTTAAGTTGTCAGAGATAAGGAACTTGATCAAGTTTAATCATGCGTTCTTTCTCAGTGTGGCATTGTAAGAGATACGGATAGAAACTGCAGATCATTTTTACAGCTGATTAAGGAGACAAACTGTTTTACTGGATGGTTTGGGGGCTGCAAAGAATTTTGAATCTCATAAAATACTTAGGTGTTTTTTGTGAATCAAGATATTCAAATGAAGAACTAAAATATCTCATAGTGTACTTTCATTTAAAAAAACAACAACTTTTATATATTGGTGGCTTTGCTCTCAAACAAATGACAGAAGATCTCAAATGAAAAATAGTGAAGGATGGAAGAGATCATCTAGAGAAAGGTACTTGAGAATATGGAAGATGAAAAAATGATTGTACAAAGATGAAAGATGTTTAAAAAACCTACTCAGCGTTCAATAACTAAAGGTGTCAGTAAGTCAGAAAGTTCAGTATCTAAGACATTATTTAATACCAGTTTGATGAAGTAGGGTTACATAGAGAGAGCACTACTACCTCCTCTGCAGAGTGTGTTTTTCTACAAGACTGTAGTTAAAAAGCCCTATCTTCTTGGCTGGATAGTCTTTTATTAGGTCTTGTGTTATATAAATGTGAAAGCAAGTCACTAAGTATGGCATATCTTAGAAAATAAAGGCTTGAAAAGGCAGAGTAATAACAATACACTTGTGTCTGGCTCTCAGTAGTACAGAGACCTTGACAGCAGAGCGTGTGCCTCCCCACAAAGAGGGAACACAACTCACTTGGCTGGTCTTTCTTTGAGGTGCTCAACCTCACATGCAACCCCGGGGAAACTAAAGAGAGGGACTCAGCAAAACCAAAGAGTTCATTAATGTGAATTCCCAGCAAGAGGAAATAGATGTCCTTGAAATAGAAGAGGCGGAGGATGTGCTGCAGTGGTAACTGATGCAGAGAAACAACAAGATCAGCTCTGATTTCATGCTGGGCAAGATGCTGATCTCGTGCACTTTGAGGAGGGCTGGCAAGTTCTGAAAACTTTGCTGCCATTGCAGAATGAAGCCTCTGCAAAGTGTTTGATTGTCATGGATAGCATCATACCTAATGACAGAGCGATCTTTTTTAACCCAATTTAACCCTTCCATCATCTAACAACCTCATTCCATTCTTGCTAGTTAACATTGAGAGTCAGTGCTGGCTGTGTTACCAAGGGGTACGATTTGTTTTTCAGAACTTAGCAGAAATCTGATGGCATAAAAAAATAAGCCTTTAAGTGTTTCCCAGTCTCCTGTGGTTTTATTTCTCTCAGTTTTCACCTGTAGCAGGGGATATTATAAGTACTGAAATCAGTAAGCACTGTAAAAAAGAAAATGTCCGAGCAAAGATGACGAGTATTTAGAGTAATGATGAAGAGGCAGATGGTGAAACCCAGTGGAAACATCTATGTATTTGTAAACAAAGGCAGTACGTTTTAATGATGCTAAGGGAACCATCACCAATCCTTTTGAGAAGATTTAAGCACGACTAGCAAAGAAAAGGGACAACCTCTTTTTGAGGACTCAGTTCAGCAAAGCAATTGCAGGTTAAGTGCAGCATTAGTGTAGGTTTGCATTCAAATCTTAATGCCCGAATCTTTTCCATTTATAAACAAATTCTCACATCTGTCTTGAATGATACTTTAAACCTGGCCTAAGGGGGTAGAGGCTACAACAAGTCTTAATTTCACTGGGAAATGCAGGTTGCCCAGCCTCTCATGAGGAGGGAAAATTAATCATTTGGGTCCAGATAGTGACTTGTGTCTTCCCCGGTAGGAGGAGATAACTACTCTTCCTACGACAGACTGGGAGACAAATACTGGTGGCAGCACGTTACTCTTCTCCATGAACCATAGCAATATCTACAAAAATGAGTGAAGCAAGCAGAGAGGAAATGGTGACAAGCGTGTCATTGCAATGTAGCTGCTTACCAACACACGACTGGCCGGGGCAAGACCTTCGTGCTGACCATGTTAACACTTTAGTGAACATAATCTGGTGTTTGCATAAGGACTCTGCTGAAAATGAGGCACTCAAAGCCAAATCAGGATTCAGTCTGACTCGGGATGGATTATCTCCGTTAGTCCCAGTTCCAAACTGTACAGACGTATCAGTGGTGTATCCCTCTGTCCCTCTAACTCAAGGTATTATAAGACTTTGCACTATGAAGGTGTAAAAACACTCAAAGACTTGTCCCATTCTTCTTGTCATACAGCAAAAAGTTACTTGGGTTACTCCTGAAGTCGGAGGATTTGTCATAAAGCCATTTAGCTGATAGTAGTGTAGTCTCAAACTCCTGTGCAAAGAGGTTGACACAAAATGTTTTATGTTCTTTGAAGTCACCCACCTGACCTCCTGCCTCACAGAAGTGGGATAGGTATTTGAAAAAGAACATGTTGACAGTGCTGGCCCAAGGCATACATTTTTGAAGAGATTTTTTGGGACCCCTGAGTTCTGGCAGAAGCGGTCCTTGCCTGAACCACAAGCTGTATCTTTTTTTATGAGCTTGTATAATTTCAGAGTGAAGTTTTCCATTTTTCAAATTACATAAGCCAGACCTAACTCTAAACATTTATAAGCATATTGGTGATGCTGTCCTTGCTGCTCAGCTGTGCCCACTTATTGTTAATTACCGTCATTCTTTTTAGTGCATTTGGTGTTCACCCCGAAGGGCTGAAAACAAGAATTGCAATGGGAAAGAGCTGGTAGTATTGTGTGACTGGCAGTGACTCGAAAGGATGTCTGAGGAGACAGAGCCTGACTGCAGCCGCGTAGAACCTGCTGCTCGGGCACTGCAAATGCTGCAGCGGTTCCTTCTCTGTCCCTCACTGCTCCCTGGGGAGATGCTATTTTCCTTGCTGTTGTTTAAAAACGTATATTGTTGCTAGCCAAATGGATGATCTGGAAATGTCAAATAGGAACTAATTTAAAAACAGAAAAACAGCAAACGTTCTGGGTTTAAAAAAAAAAAACAAAAAAAAACAAAACATGAAAAAGTGGCATCAGCTACATTTGGAAGGCAAAGGGAAACCAATTAATAGAAGTTTATTTGAAGGAACATACAAAATGAGGCATAAAAACTTACATAATAGGTTTTGTTTTGGCAAGAAAAATAGAACAGAATATGGAAAGAATGATGGAAGTGGTTAATAATGGTTTGAATGTTTTAAACAGGTTAGGGTTTGTAATATTTTCCACTTGAAGTGAGTGCAGATTTCACGTGGTGTTATTCTAAGGCTTGGAAGTCTTTTTTCTTTAACCAGGAAAGACAGTTATAGATGTAGGTCAACCTGTTGGATAGTTGGTTGAATGACACAAATGAATCCAGCAGGACAGTAAAATACTTCTTTTATTCCCCACCCACCCTGCAGTGCTACAATGCTGTTTGGAGATGATGATGGTTTGGTTAGGGTATTTCCCTCCCAATTTTACTTTCACCCAGAAAGCACCATTCCTCTAGTTCTATTAATAGTGATTGCAACCCTGTTCTAGTACAATAAGATACACTGAATAAGATATACTGATTCATGGAATTATAACAGAGATCATTTTTCATGCTTAAACTAGCAGTTATCAGCAATTTTGATGATGCGTTGGAATCTACCTACCTATAAAAGGCTCTTTCCAGTTAAATAAGGGTTGAAGCTAAGTTGAGGCATTTGCTATTGCAAAAATCCCTTTATTAGACTGTTTCATAGCTATTTTATTCCAGTATAAATCGACTTGCCTTTGCTAGAGAAAACCGTCATCCTCAACAATTTTAAGTCACTGATGGCATATGTGGCCATAACTTGCCCCCTAATGTCAATCCAGAAAGATAATGCTTAGTCATCACACTTAATATTGTTTTTCTAGAGGGATGCTTATGAGCAGGGCTGTACAATGCAGCCTGCTAATGTGGATTGCACATCTCCATGTCCTTGTTCTGTCAAAACTATCACAGCGGTGTAAAATGTTGGCCAAGAGAGCTGTAATGGGTGCTTTATCCAACTATCTGTGTGACTCAGTACACTGCATTGGTTTTACCACTATTCAGCACAGTTTTAACCTGACTTGCTCTTGGCGAAAGGCCAAATCCAGTGCAGTCAATCTGGCAAGCCTGGGAAAAATGGAAAGCTAATCAAAAGCCTAAAATAGGTAAAGAATCAATCTGGAATGAAACAAACTCAGCTCCTTTTGTTTTATAAGTTACATGGAATTAATTCATATTGTCAAACATATATGGCCGCCTCCTAGGTTTGGCGTGAGTCAAAGTATGTACTGTGCAGATCATGAAACATCTCTGCATACATTGCAGTGAGCAGGTCAGCCCATGGTGGTAGTACCACCACAGGGCTCTCCATGGGACAGGTAATATATTGCTTTTTCTGATGACTCCGGGAATCCCTTGCTGACAGTCTCCGGTTCTGTACCACCACACCTATTCACAAATGGACTTTGAAAACCTTGCAGTAGCACATTATTTTTTTGTCTGTACACGCACCCCAAAAAAATGTCTTGATTGATAATCAATAATGTATGGGCTGCCTCCAAGAATATGTTAATACTAATGTCAACATGAGAAAAAGCACCCAATAAAACAGAATATATGCTTGTGCCATTCCTGTCCTTGCATTTCTGGGCAGTGCACTGTAATGTTTATGAGCATAAGCTCTGTTCTATATCCTTACAGCAACATGTGCCACCACAATTCATCATTTACTACCCACACAAATACTCTTTGCTAGAAATTAATCTTTTTTTATTCATACATAGTTAGAGATGCAAAGCAAGGAAGAGATGGAGAAGTAGTCAAGCAAAGTAGTGAAGCAAAGTGCAGCTTTTTTGACTCCTACATGAAGCTTTTTCGGCAACTGTCTTTTTTTTAATTTCTTTTCTTTTTTTCTTTATTTTTCTTTTTTCTTTACTTTTCTTTTTCTTTATTTTTTATTTTATTTTCTTTGGGGGTTTTTGTCAGCAGCTCTTGCTGTATAGGTACAATACCCTTCACTGCAGTATTCCTTATTTAAGAAAACATTCTAACTACTAATCCCTGCAGAAGACAGTGCAGTCCTGGCACTGGTTCATGATAACCAGTGATTACTCTTAACTTCAGGAGATTTTCCAAGATACTGTCATTGTGCTGTGAGAAGATCAGGCCCAGGATCTCTTCCTCGTCCATCTACCCCATTTCTTGCTATTATTTGCCCCCTTTCATTCTTAGCCCAGTGTTTGAACTGGGACTACCCACAACAACCAGCATCGTTACATTATCCTCTTTCTGATCCTGTTGGAGGTGCTATTATCTGTCTTGCAGGCTATCCTCAAAATTTGTTTTTTGCCTCCACTGAAATCCTGTCTATCCAATGTGCTTTCTGCCTGTTTCTCTAAGAGATTGTCCCAAATCTGATTTTTATGTAGCTGTCCTCACTCAATGCCCCCAACGCCACTTAACTTGAGGCCTTCCGGTGGTATGAAGGGAGAGTTTTGAGGCTCCTTCGTCATCCCAGTGCTGCGAAAAAGCAACAGAAAAGGAACAGGTAAAGACGCTTTAGGAGGCTGAAGCAGATGACGTCCAGTGATGAGTTAGACAATAAGTCATCTTAGAAAGTACCACATAAATATGATCATGTGGTTTGGACTGGCTAAGTGCATATTGGTCTGGATTAGCCCATTCTGCGTGGAGTACCAGCAGAACACAGCCTGGACATATAGCATCCTCCGACTGAACTGCACAGAGAATTCCCTTTGTGGACAAAAAAGGATTTTGAAACCCCTCAGACTAGACCAGAGACTTTGAAAACAAGGCCTGTCTGTGAGGCAAACAGCAAAAAAATTAGCACTGCATGGATGCCACAACCATCTGTGTTCAAATAGCTGCAGGTGGAAGACCAGTAAATTCTCTACTTGCAGGTCCTCTCCCCAGAAGTCCATCATGCATGGAGAACAGGAGCTTTCCTGTCTTAGTGCACTTGTCTCTCATTCTTCCTTCCCATTTGCATACGAAGTTCTCCTTTCCTCCCCTTTTTTATTCTCTGTCTTCCCCTATGTGATCCAAGAGACTAAGCATTTGATGAATTCCCTCATTGAATTGGTAGGGGAAAGGGAAAGATTCAGACACTACGTGTAATATTTAGAGCTAAAGAAAATATGCCACAGGATATGAGAATCCAGGTGAAAATAAGTAATTTTTTTTTCTGACTGTCTATGGTATTTCACATAATTGCTATTCTGCTGTTGCTATGGTAATGCCAGCATTTCTCTGTCTCTGTGTTGTCCTCTTTTCTGTCACTTAGATCTACTTACTACATGGCCCCACTGCTGCCTAACAAACAGATGAATTGTCTGTCTAGAGGAGCGGGTCTCTGGGGTTTTCCCTTCCTTTTCTCCAGCCTCCTGCCAAGGGACTTACTTTAAATCTCACAGAACTTAAAAATAGGTATGTGCTTAAACACTTTACTGGACTGGTACCAGTGCAGTATATCTCAGACGATAAAGGTGCTACAAAAGCAATGGGAGCTCTCTCACTCATCCCATAGTATTTAAAAGACCTCTTAAATTAAGGCTAACATTGTCTCTTGAACTGCTTTAGAAAACTGGCATGAGAGAGACTGAAATTAAGTCTATGCTATTTTAGCAACGATAGACCTTCCTCATCTTGTGTGATCTTCGGTTTAGAACTTGACTGAAATTGAAAGACTGCAAGAGAATGGAGGGGAGGCGGCTGCTGGGCATTGCTCATCATCTGTAGCGCATACCAGGGTGTAGCGTATGATTAGGACACAGGCATTTTTCTTAGTTTGGAAGGCTGTTTCCAATAGAGTTTCATTTAAGTGAAACTCAAGTTTGCTTAAGATAAGCAATGATTAGCCAGATTAACCCTACTCTGAATGGGTTTGTCTGTAGTTGTGCCATGCAGTAGCATAAGAAGATTAATGTCGGGGTGTCATTTATAGACAAAAAAATGGTGCATGTGCTACACGAGGGACAAAGTGAAGCCAATATTTCCTGGACGACAGAATCCATACTGGTTGAGTTTCTCTCCATTTAAATTGTGATATTTGAAACTAGGTTGGTTTAACTGCCATCTCAGTACAGAGTGAATGACATCCTAGTTAAACTCTCTTTGTGGCTCCTGCTCTGAATATGTTCTCCAGGATCCCTCCATCACTTAGCAGAGTACCTGCTATTTTTTCCATAGACAAAGGTAACTTTGAATTCAGGATCAAAGTATCCATGCTCCAAAATTGGCCTCTGCTTCTGCAAGATGTGTAGGAACAAGCCCACAACGGACAGATGGTAAGATACTCTTCTTTCCAGTATTATCTTGTCTCATCCTCTCATTGACTTAACATCTGCAGCAGATTCTATATTTTCTTGGAGAAAACCAAATGCATGAAAACATGAGAAAATACAAATATTATAACAGGTTGGACTGAGCTAACAAAACAAATAATGCTGTTTTCTTCCCAGTTTTGAGATAAACGTGAATCTTGTCTTATCTCATTCATCTGAAAAATACAGTTATTGCTATTGCCAGTCATTCAGTGAAAGCTCCGACTTGTGTAGAGTTCAGCTTGTATCAAACTGGCAACTGTAGACTGTGACTGTAATTTCTCTCCTGCCAGTTTTGGTGGGGTTGTTTTTCCAACTGCTTTCCCATGAGACCCACTCAGTTTTTTAAGCTTGAGCTGTACACAGCACCGTACCCCTGCAGAAGTCACTGGCCATGGCAATTGCACCTGAGGCCTCAACATTTAAAAGCATGTTCTGGCCAAGTTGATACCGATGGGAGCATCCTGTCTCCCGTGTGTGGCCCGGTCTTCTCAAGGGGAGCAAAATGTCATATGGTTTGAGTTTACACTATGTGGAAAATGTCTTTTTTAAGGTAGCGAGCAATTGTAACTCATCCACAAATTCATGTGGAGGTAGAAACAAGGCACACCACATACTTTATAGGTTTCTAATACATCAGGCTCGGTTAGCTGATAAAACTGCATATAAAGCTACAGAAAAATGTTAATGCGAATTTGGCTCTTTTCTACTCTTTTATTACACATTGTAATGATGTTTATGTATACACCGTCATTTGGGTTTCAATCAGTATGGTTTTTAATGTTGAAGTTTTTAATGGTTTAACTGGGATGTCACTCTGTGAACTGACTGTATTTTTATCATTGATTTTTTGGTCATGTTACACGCGTGATCATCAAGTCATGTAGTTCTTTTAAGCTTTGATTCAAAGTCCGCAATGTAAATCTGGTTATTCTTGCGTTTACGTTTGGGTCAAACTCGTAATGACATTTTAAACATAGATCTCGAACTGTATTTCAAAGGAAGCTAGACTTTTATCCACATTTATAGACCAAAAATTAACAATGAAAGCTGACATGAACAAATTAGTGTGGTTCATCCACACGCTTGCATAAAAAATCAGCTCTGCAGATCATAGCAGAACTGTATAATTCAGCCTGCTGTGGTCCGTGCTGCAGCAGCAACAGGAAAACATTAGTGACCCTAAACAAGTAATGGGCTGTCTTAACATCCTGCTGAGGCCCTCTTTCTCTGAAGAGTCAGAGATCACTGTCATACCAGCTGATAATGTTCTGTTTTACTTCAGATCTTTCACATAGTAAAGGCGAGAATTGATTATAATTTGTATTTTTCATTGTGATGAAAAGTAGTTAACAGTACTCAACAACTGGTTAAACGAAAAAGATGATACAAATTCCAATAAGTATAAAGTACTAGGGATATAAAGTGGTTTGATTTTTTTTTAAATATGCCGTATTTTGATACATTTATAAGTTCTGCTAAAGTATCCTTATTTTCCCAGAATATTAGAGTGTCTGAGACAGCTGTTTGGTACTCAGTGTTGTTGGTATATTTATTTTTACAGCAAAAGATGGGCTAACACTGAGCCATCTATTTTTGTATCCCAGATACGAAACTCAATTTATAAAGAACTTTATGCTTAAGAACTCATAAAGTCCATGTCAAAGTTTGAGCTAGAGCCACAGACTCTTATGGTGTGTTAAGAATTAAATAAAATTATTTGGTAAATCCAGAGGGGACAAGAAATAAAAGTGTCATTTAAAACAAGAACACTAAAAAGCGCCCTTTACCTGAAGAGGTTGGGGATTTTTTTGTCAGGTTCTATTTTGTTTTGAGATTATGTGATTAACTAGAGTAAAATGTAGATCCCAACTCCGCAGAGACGTGTGCAGATAC
Organism: Vanellus vanellus; assembly: GCF_965231255.1. NCBI lineage: Eukaryota > Metazoa > Chordata > Aves > Charadriiformes > Charadriidae > Vanellus > Vanellus vanellus. The sequence continues at coordinate 10,625,308 of NC_138921.1, forward strand.
TGAATCGTATGGGATTACTAATGTGATTAAATACAGGGCTGTCTGTATGCTTGAAGGGACCGGGGACACTGTGTGACTGCACTGAAACCCCTGATTCCTTGGGAGACCACCAGAACTATTAGTCTTCTGGTGAAAGGATGTGGCAAATTTGCAAAGAAATTCATTTGGAGATTTCACTTGTGACTGAGAGTTACCTATTGGGAAGAGACCCTAACACACTTTCCACTAGATGATATTTTCAATAATATGATTTTTTTGAACAGGAAGAGATGGATTCTGACTCATAATTACATAGAGCAACGTACTCAGCTGATAAAAATTCCACTTCTCCCCTGCATTTCTAGTAATGTGCATTCATTAAATACTGACTCCAGAAGTTACATACTCCAAAATTACCAATTTTTTTTCCTTTGATTCTCATCTCATTCCTTCAGCCTTCACCTTTGAGAGATACTTTCTTTGCTGTGTTTGCAGAGGAGGCTGCTACTGTTTTTTTTTTTTTAAATCCAACTTTGTACAGTGTTAGTAATACTTTATTTTAATGCAAATGAAACTCCAGTTCGTGGTGTTGCTAGTCAAATATTAACACGTACCCATGTAAGTCAATATTACCACATCTTCCTTTTCCCATCTTCTGATGGCAGAGGAAAGCATTTTGTCTGTGGAAGAATCCCCCACTAGTGATGGGGGCTTTCAGCTGATCCAAATAAAGTGATGCAAACCAGATACTTTAATGGAATTCAGCTGTATTGCACACTGACTAAAATACCAATTTTTAACAATCACCATTAATACAGGCATAGTGTTTCCGTGTTCTAGGGATCAACTTTTAATGTTTAGACTTAATGGCTCAGTGAACGTAATAGAGATTTCTAGGGACTAAGCTCACACCTGTGTTCATTTGTCTTATGGCAAAAAGGCTTATCAGCTACCATAGCTATAGTACTGTTTTCTCCTCATCGTTTCCAAAGGGAATTTCATTGTTGCCGAACCCGTATCTGAACTTATTTCTGGTAAGGTGTTCTTGGTCTCTCCAAGTGTGTCCAGGTTTGTTGCATGATGCATACTTATTATTGCTGTGATAGCAAAGGCTTTTTCAAAGACTGGGGCCAGCTCTGCTAGGAACTGTATATGCATATCGCCATCCTAAAGCATTTACACTTCTTATGTGAAAAGCAAAAAAAAGCTGGGACTGTTGTTACCCTTCCTGTACCGCAGCGAAGTGAGATACAGAACAGTTTAATTCCTTGCACAGATCAGTATTTGGGAGAGTGGGGAAATGATCTCAGATCCCCTGTAGTGCTGACATATAGGCCTATCCTTCTTGTTCAATTTCATTTAGAATAAGTATCCATTTTTAACTGCGCTTCTGTATAAATCATTTAGTAATAATCCATCCTCTTGAAACCAAAGCTATAACAATCAGCTGGATATGAATAATTGGTCCTAAAAGATAGGTAAAAGTGTCTCTTTCCCTATAAAAATGTCTTCCTTTCTGAATCAGTTCCGAATTTTCTCTCTCTTAGAGAGGGAAGGATATTCAGGCCGTGAAAGGATGGAAGAAGAGTTTTGTTTTCATTAAAAATTCTTTTTCCCCAAGATCAATAAGAAAAGCCCCATCTCTTCATTACGAAGAAATGGGTTCTTCCAGCAACTGACAAAACATCTGTAGCATGTTGTCAAATAGCCTGGGGCAATTACAGTGCCAGGTGGATTTGGATTCATTAGTATTACTAGCTTGAATACTTCTAATAATTAGCGAAGTCCCTCTGGTGAAGGGTAGATAGTCTTTATAAGTCTAAAACCCTGTCTCAATTACATAAAAGAAAGCACGTTGCTATTCACATAAGGTACAATAGGTGGTTAGGAAATCTGTTTTCTCTAGTTCTCAAACTCATGCATCAGAGAGCTTTGTACTTTCTTTTATCTTGTCTTTTTGCACAAAAAGTTGATTTTAGTTATCATTTCTTTCATTTACTGACCCATTGAATCAAATTTATAACTGGAGGACATGGAAAAATTTACTGATTTCTCTTTTTTTAATGGAAGAGGGGTGTTGTTTTCTTTTTTCTTTTTTTTTTTTTTTCTTTTTTTTTTCTCCCCCTGCCCCCCAGTCCTTTGCAATCCAGGAAGCAATGCATTTATTTCCTCTCCTGTGTCATTTTAGGGAGGAACGCTTTTGTAAACCATAAAGAACACTTTGTGGAGAAATTAAATTCAATGAGAACTGGAGATCAGGAGGCCTATTTTCAAGTTCTCTAAGCACATTTTCAGACTAATCACCGGTAAAGCCAAGGATCCATAGAGGAATGGTCATAATACGGTATACTGGGAAAACAGGTCTCTGTAGGTGTGTGCTGGAGCTTTCTCTTCTCAAGCAGCTTCAAGTCTCATTCCATATGGCAAAAAAAAGCAATAGGCGATGAAGGACTTACATTCATTAATGAGTTTAATCCTGCTGAAATCAAGGAGAGGTTTGCTAGGAACTTCAGTGGGGCTGAGATTTCACCTTTGGTTTTTGGAAGAGATGTTGGCTGCTTCCCAGTTTAATGTGATTTATTCTTTGCTTCCTTTTAAGTTCATCCTCTGATTAGCTTTAAAGTCAGGTTAGAGCTTCCCTCCTGCGTCTTACAGAGAGCAGCAGTGACAGCCGTGGGCTCTCGCAGGGAGACCGGGAAATAGCTGCTTGCGAAGAGGGACAAGGGCAAGGCTCTGGTTTCCAGACTAACCGCCACCGCCACCACACCCGGGCAACCCACAACATGCAGTCACGGCGTTTCATTTACACTCGGCCCAATCAGGGCAACTAAGATGATTAAGGGCTTGGAGCATCTCCCTTATGAGGAAAGGCTGAGAGCGCTGGGACTCTTTAGCCTGGAGAAGAGAAGGCTGAGGGGAGACCTTATTATGGCATACAAGTATCTAAAGGGTGGGTTGAAGGAGGATGGAGCCAGGCTCTTTTCAATGGTTCCCAGTGACAGGACAAGGGGCAATGGGCACAAGTTAGAACACAGGAAGTTCCGTTCAAATACACGGAAACAGTTCTTTACGGTGAGGGTGACAGAGCACTGGCACAGGCTGCCCAGGGAGGTTGTGGAGTCCCCTTCTCTGGAGATTTTCAAGACCCGCCTGGATGCAGTCCTGAGTAATGTGCTCTGGGCAATCCTGCTTTAGCAGGGGAGTTGGACTAGATGATCTCTAGAGGTCCCTTCCAACTCTGAAAATTCTGTGATTCTGTGAATCAAAGTGCCATTGGGAGGATACAGAAACCTTTGAAAACATTTGCGCTCTAAAGATGGTTTCTAAGAACTTTCTTTTAACTCTAAATGTTTCTTAAGCCACTGAGGCCAGTGAAACATTTAAGATGTGAGCCTTTCCTTGCCTGCAGTGCGGACTGCTGTGTGCTTCAGGCACCTCGCAGAAACGGGCTCCGGGGCAGCAGGGGGTCAGGGGTGTCGCAGGGGCCCTTGGATTTGATTGAGCTCTTTAGAGAGTTCCTACAGGGAGAAAAAATAACTTCCAACCAGTTAAGGGAGGCAGAAGCTGAGGAAATCTTCAACTCCAAGCCAAGCTATACGATATTAAACTGAATGGTTTCTTCTGGTGAGTGAGTGTTGCGTGGTGTCTTGCTTAAAAGAGCAAACAAAGTGTGGCTTAAAGAAGCTGAAAAAGCCAGGCACGCAGGGGTGTTTAGTAATGTTCTCTATTATTAAGTTTATTCTTTCCTGTGGTACTCCTACAAAAGGCAAAGATGTACAAATACCTGACAAGGAGAATAATCAGAAGGATGCATAGGTCTGAGATGGATTATTTTGCTGTTAAAAAAAAAAAAAAAAAAAAAAAAAAAAAAAGGTGTAAAGGGAAGTTAGTACTTCAAAGAAATATTAAAATCTTATTTTGTGGAAGTGGAGCTGGAAAACCTGGATACATTAACAATATCTGTGCTGTTCATTACTCCAGCCATGCAAGCTGATACAGGGTTTGGCAGCTGTAAAGTGGCAGATTTTTGCTGGAACAGAGTAGCTGGCGTAAAATGCAGATCCAAGGCCCGTACATTTGTTTTTAAGCAGATGTGTAAGGCCATTGACTTCAAGTATCTTCCACAATTTCCTCTATTAATGCGCCGTGCTCTAAGATACAGGCTCATTATTTGCATCCTGTCATTGGCTCTTTGCCCTTGTGTACAGGTTCAGTATCAAAACTTGAAATAAAGAAATGCTCTACCTACAAGAAAATTGCCCAGGCACGTAATGGCATTGCTAATTGTCCGTCATCTTGACAGACAGAATAATTTCCTGTTGATACATTTGATAGTAAGGGGCTTAAATCCTGGCTTCTCCTGATTAGCTACTGACAGTTAGGTAGGCACAAAAACCTTCACTGTTATCATTTTTACCTATATTTATACTTTATAAGCAGGCAAAAAACAGTGGAATTGGTAGCAATTTGTATGTTTTGTTTCGGATTTGTATTTAAATGTGTGATTAACACCTAGCTGCATTGTAAATCACAGCACTGGCTAACTGTTTACATGATCTATGTCTCTACGTTTGTCTACTGCACTAAAAATAACAAAAGAGCAATCAGTCTCTGGTGTCACAGATGCTTCAGGCCTAAAACGAAATCAGGACTTGTTTCTTTTCTGTCTTAAGTACTGGCACTGCCAAATCCAACCACCCCCCAATGAGTTCTCTTGACATTTACTTCTGGCTGCAGAACAATCGTATCACAATTTTTTTTCTTTAAATATAGTAGCTGAGAAAAACACCTATTAGGCATTGTGGTAGGCATCACTGGTTTTTACAAGTACACCATAAAAGTCTTTTGAAAAAAGTTTCACCCTGTTCTTTTCTCAGATGGGCAAGAGTTACCTAGAAATATTTTTTTTCCCTTCTCCCTCTTGCTTAGCAGCCTCTAGCAGTTGGTTGGTACATCGGTTGATACATATACAGAGATCATGGTGCAAACACAAGATTTGGAAATTCAAATTTCTATCACAATTTTTACAGATATTTTATAAAAACCTCTAACGAGCTTCAAATGCAATTTGACACATTTGTTCTCATGGAATTTCTGGTCCCGCTGTCAACAAGCTGTGTACTATTATTCGGAAACCCACTTCAAATGTCCATTAATTATGCCTAGTTAGTGTCAAAATAGTTAATTTCTTTTCTTCATTTTTTTAGACTTAATAGCATGCTATCATCTGGCAGCTTAATCTTTGCTTTAATGAACAGTAGCAACACATTAAAATGATGTGAAAATTACGACATTAACTTTACAGAAAAAATATCATTAGTACAAGAAGCACATTAAATTCCTCAAGGATACCTCAAGTGCATGAATTTTGAAGTTGATTAGAAGTACTTCTGCAGAAATTGTTATTTTAGGATGTTTGCTACCCTTTTTCTCGATTTGCTATAAGTTACCACTGTATGTCATAGATAGACTTACATATTCTATACAGATATAATAGAATCTTAATGCATCTAAGGTTATCTCTGAGGTTATAGTTTATGCATTAAAATACAACTGTTCACAGTTTTTAATCATTTTGGCTGGAGGTCTAGTTTGGAACTGTTAAAACACACCTGTGGATTTATGTGGATTGTAATCCGCGTAATACAGAACTTTTAAGAGGTGCCATTTGTGACTACGTTTTTAGAGTACAGAAAGTTAATCTGAACATTTGGACTTCATAATGGAGTTGGTACAGTAATAATTTCTATCTGATGTATGTGCGTGTGTATGGCAATATATCTAATATAGTGATTATATAAAGTTATAATCTATTTTTGTTGCACCGGTCAACTGTTCTCTGTTTTTCCACCAAGACTTCACTTGTCTGTTGCAAAAGCATATGTGCTGTTCTAGATGTCGAATTGCTCTGGTCTATATTACTGAAAACCTTTCAGGGCCATCATACTACTCACTTCACCACCGCGAGTTTCTAAGATGAACCAGATTTAGCTGCATTGCTCAACTATTTCAGGCTACTACTGCTACACAGAGCAGTTGTACATTTGGTGTAGCTCAAAATAATATAAAGTGTCCAGAGCAGTGGGTGAAATTCAAACAGCGTAATAGAAGGTTGTAGGATGTAGTATTTTGGGCTTTCCTCTCGTGCTGGCTCTTCGCTGGCTTAAGTAGCCAGTAGTTTTCAGGCATCAGATTTGCAGAGTATTCAGCTCAGATAAGCACTCAGTGACATTTGCCAAGTGCCAAAGCGTGTTAGCAGGTGCCCAACAACTCACTGACGTTCTGTCTACCTGACTTGCTCAGGAGCTTCTGCAAACCCAGCTAGACGTGTGAGATCACCTTTAGGTATCCAGGGGTTTGCAAATTTGACCCTAATCCCATGAAGTGATCTACTTGATTACAACAGAAGTGTTCATTCAAAAATTGTCTTGCAAAAATGGCAAACTGATTAAAAAAAACAGAAATATTTCTGTCCCACTGTTTCTCCTTTGTCAATCAGTCATTCTTGATTCTGTCCGAGACAACTGAACTGAACTCTCTTTTAGAGACCTTTCTGACCCATCTGCTATAATTACATAAAAAGCCCATGGCAGGTCGATCTTTCTCTGTTGTCTCTTCCCATGGTTTCCAACCTCTCTTCCCATTTTACTTCTTTCCGGCATAAGATCATTAAGTAGTAGGTTTCCAGCATCAATTCTCATGGCTAAACCCACTCCATGTGAGTATTTCTCTGCCACTGCCACCTTTGTGCAGAACTTATTATTCCCTCAGAGATTTCCAGGCCTGAAGGGAGCCGGAGAGCCCGTGGCCTCAGCCATTGCAAATCAGGCTATAGAATTTCACTCTTTTTATTGAGCCCAGTGTGTTCAGTTAGATTAAGTCAGACCTTTCCTAATGTTGTCACCCTGCACCAGAAGGCTTCCAGCCACAGAAGCCCACTGCCTTTCTTGGTCATCATTTCCTCTTGGCTCCCTCCTAATGTGACAGCTGCTGGATGAAGCCACCATTCCTTCGCGTGGGACCCTGCAAAGACTTCTTGCGGTGTCCCATAGTTGGCTATGCTGCAGCACTCTGGCTTGTGGCAAAAGGACTTTGCCCACGCTGAGCAAATGCTTCAGTCACTCCACCTCCTGCCAGAGTGCCAGAGAGGGCCCCTCATCGCATGAGTCTGCACCAGGGGGGTGCTGTCGCGTTGCAGCGTCACATCAACTAGCCCATTTAAATGGATCTGTTGTAGCTAGATGGTAGCAAATCTGTCGTATCATGTACCATTCTGCTTTCTGATGTAGTTGTAATCATGCCCTTAGAAAAGCTGTTGTCTGACACATTTTTCATCTTTTTTTCTAGAGACAGAGTAGTTTCCTTGGTATTGCACCATCTGGGTATCCTTCTCTTCTCTGAAGCTAAATGTTCTGCAGGCACAGAAGGGCAGCTCCTGTTCTCTTAGTTATTAGTTATTCTCATTATCTTGATTAATTTTCTTATGATCAGTATCTTTTCTTTTTTTCTTCAACATAAGAAGTGTCCTGGACCCTGAGCCATGAGATGGAAGCCCCTGATATTGGAGTTCTGGACCCGGATTTAGGCTTGAAATTCACTGACATCCCCTCGCTCCCTGGTGGGTTATGTCAGGATCTTCTGGCTACACCTCCTGCAATTTGCAGAACATATATGTCACACTTGTATCTACATCTAGATTCTGTTAGCTATTAGCATTGCTTTCCCTCCCCTGGCACTGACACTTAGGCTGTAGCATGTACACATTAATATTCTCCGTTAGTCTCTTCTTTTTACCTATATGTTTTTTTTTGCCTAGTTAATGTGACTTCTTTAGCCCGTATTTCTCATGTCCTTTCTAGTTTTTGAAGATGACTTTCTCTCTTGTCTCTGGAGAATCTGACCGACAACACAGTTCAGTATATTGCTTCGAAGCACCCAGAATGCTATGACCCTGCATCCCACACCTTAATCGTAATTTCTAAAACTGGTGTGAAATGAACCCTGCATATAGATATATTTTTCATGGAGACCTGAATTCTTTTTTGTATTTTCACCTTTCTAACAGTCCATGTTTTCACACACTGAGTTATTATTGTATATATTCAGACCCTCTTTATCTGGGGGGGGGGGGGGGGGGGGGAACGTCCGTTTTGAATCCCCTGTCTGTCATTTAGCATGGATTTTTATACTGATAACTCCAGCAGATTGCCAGATGTACTTTTAACTTCTCTGCTTTGGAGATAAGATAGATATTAATCCCATCTTTTTCAGTAATCTACTGAAGTATTTACCTGCCTGGAATCATCTTCTTTATTTATTTTTGGATTCTAAATTCTTTTTTTTTTTCAATATCCCTTCTATATGCTTTTCATTTCAAGTTGCTTAGATGACTCATTACTAGTCTTAGGTAGGGAATGCATTTTCTGTGCCAGCCACCAAATAACAACTTTAGATGGTTTCTTTTCCGCAGATGATTTTTATGATTATTATTTTTAATCTTAGCTATGTCTTCTTTCATGATGCGCTGCAGGTACTAGTAATAGATCTGACTGTAGTTTGCACTGAAACTCTTTTCTGGCCATTTAAAGGAGCATTAAACTGGGAGTAAATTATTTGTTGCTTTTTTCTGATCCTCTTAAACTGCCAACGTAGTGAGAAAGGGATTTTGCATAAAAGGCAGCTATATTCTGAATGTCTCTAAAGAAGTAATAGAGTTTAGTCCCAAATGGATAAAGGTGAGAAATTTGCCTGTGCTTTTTTTAAAATAAAATATTATATACTAGAAGACCTCATTTAGAAAGGAATTATTTGAGTAATTCTCCCATTCTCCCCAAGACTAGTTTAGCAGAGGCCAGTTCCAAATCATTACAGAAAGATGATTGTTGTCCCAAGCATTTTTCTCCATCTTGCAATCATGTAAATCATAATAGACATTAACATTTTCTGTATTTTCATCAGAGGATGGTTTTATGGTACTGCAGGTCCAAGAATGTACCTTAAAACTCCCAGAGTGTCGTGGGAGTATAAATATAAATAATACAAAACTTGGAGCAGATTTTGCACAAGGGCTATTCCTTCTCTAATTATTCCCAGATCTCGGGGCTTGTCTGCCTTTAGCATTTTTCATCGAGAGACAGCTGTTCCTGAATAATTTTGTCTACGGGCTCCATGGTAGGCTTCATGTCATCTAATTATAAATGTGTGACAGTGCAGGTGCTTGCATCTGAACCAGTCGCCTAAGTAGGCAGTGGCAAGCGAGAGGCATTCCTCGTGCGTGATTCCCCGGGCCCACCTCAGAGGTCCTTGTGAGGCTGAAGTAACAAACCCTGTTTTCTTTCCCTTGACTGTAAGGGGAATCTCAGCCACAAATTCAGATTCTGGTTTCTGCATGGCAGGTATTTGAGTTCAGGTATGTGCTTCCATGCCCCGTTTCAGAAGCGGACTCAGCTCAACCAGAAGAAAGCGGTCATCATCCCAAACAGGAGTGTTGTCATAGGCTTGTTCAGGGAGCCCCTTTGCAGTTTAAATTCCTACTCCATCATAATTCAAACATATTATTAGAGAAATTATTGGAAAAAAGGATTATATGAAAATGCAATACTCTGTGGCTAAACCTCTATGTTTTCTCAGACAAGTGTACACTCAGCTTGCCAAATACTGAGCAATAGTAAGAAAGGCATCTTGAATGTACAAAGGCAGAACACGTTTATCAATTTATCTTACTTGTGTTTACAATTACTAGGCTTTTTCTCTCCTTTTTCCTGTGCTGAAGGCATTGCATATGGCATTGTGTCAGTCATACACCACTAACTCCAACAACAAAATTTCAACTGTCTTCCCCGTGTGAATTTTTTATGATAATGTACCAAGGTATGTCCACAAGAGCTTAAAGCTTCAAAGTAGCCAGGGTCATAATGAAACTGGACTTTGACACTTTTTCTAAACCTTAAGATATGTTCAAAAGGCTGGAAAGAATGGAAAGTACTAATTAAACTGATTAAACAACAGTCAACATTAAATGCCTATAAAGCTGAATCAAAACCTGAAAATATGAGAAATGAAACTTAAGGAAATTTCTCATCCATTTCTCTTTCTGCTGGAAAATACAAAATGCAGTTTCCTGGCTATTTCTGGTCTAACTACATTTTAGCAGTAAAACTGAGACCCCACCAGATTAATGTGGGCTGCAAATAATTTTGAAACCAAAATGCAGCATTCCTCAAAATAAGGGAGGTAAGTCTTAGAATTTTCTTCCCTCGAGGCAAGAGCTATAGGATAGCTGAAATTATATTTTAAGTGTGGGTTTTTTTCTTTCTAATGCATACCAATTGCTCCCACGGTAAGTAGATCTGGTTTCCTCTGCCTGTTTTTAGAAGACATTACTTACATTATAAATAAGGGTATAATTCTGTGTCCATTGCACTAGCCAAGAAACAATTCCTCGCACCTGAGGGCTCTGCCTGCCATCTGTATAGCTCAGTGTGCCAAATTCAGACATCTGTCTTGGAGACGTCCATCAGCAAAAACTCCTATTCAGAAACATCTTCAGGTTTCCTCCGGGTTTCCCCCATAGCTTTCATGAGCAATATTTCTCACTCACGCACTCAAAAATTATTTCCCACCTGCTATGTTCAGAGACTGGGACTTCCAAAATTACCATCCTGTAGCTTAAAAGCCTGGGTTTCTTCTGCTGGTGAAGTCAGGAGAATTGCAATAGCTCTGAATGGAAACAACTGGGGAAAAGAAGAGGAAAACTAGGTACAGAGGTAGTTCAGAGAATAAACCTCCACAAAATACATTAAAAGTCAGTAGACAAAGCTGCTGTTAAAATGCAAATGACACAAAGCCTTTATCACTCATACTGAATCTACTCTCAAATCCGCTGCTAGACTTTGAGGCACTTGTTGATGATGTGAGTTCAGATTTACGACTGCTAGAGCATCAACTTCCTTTTGTCTTTAGGTTAGTACGTGACAAGAACAAAAAGCAGTATAGAAATAAGTAACAGTTTGCTTTCTGTTTTTAATTAAGTTTGGCAAAATAAGGTCAGAAGAGGGGTATTTGAAGTTGCTGGGGGGATTTTTCAGACTTTTTCATCAAACTGCTGCTAAAAATATAAAGAAAAATATGAGATACAGTTGGAGCATCATTGTCCTGACTATAATTGCTTTAGAATCAGCCTGGTACTCCCTGAAAGAAATGTGAAAAATTTCTGTTGACATTTTTGGAAAATGGATTGACCCAGTGTTTACTCAGTAAAATAATTTGATGTAATCGTGATCCGCAGCTGGTTTCTAGCATTTGCTGAAGCCAAGACTTGAAGAGAAAAGAAAAAAGGCAAGTAAATGCTGAATGCTGACACTGTTGTGTTAAGGACATTAAATACTTATGTCCAATAATAGTTTTTGCATTTCTCCAAATTAGCTTAGACATTGCATATTGGTTACATGATTATTTTTTTTACTTCTAAACTGTACAAGTCTAGAAGCTTTCTAAACTGTTTGACACAGACAAGTTAGAGGCCAGGCTTTAAGCTTTTAATCTTGCCAGGTTCCTGCCAGGAACAGGATCAGAGAAGTGGAAATTTATGTAGAAAATTCATAAGGAAAAAGTCCAGTGAACTCCCAGCTGAGAAATACTTGCGGAGCATTAGCCAGTTCTGTGCATCATCCAGTCTCCATTCTTTTCCCACACCCTCTTTATTACGTTCAGCATCTTAGCAGCGGTCCAATGATCTCAAGCACTGAAGGTTTTCAGTCTAATCCAGCAAGGCATCAGCCTCAGTGAACATTAACCATGTCCTAAATGGCCGTGCTGACTTCAGGTGAGCTGAAATGTGCTAAAAGCTAAGCATTAGTTTAAATGTGTCATCCAATCAGAATCCCAATCAGTGGTCATAAAACACTTTGGAGGCCAAGAAGATGAAAAGCACTTTTGAAAGATACATTAATATAACTTATAAAGCAATGACATATGCAACTCTTTAGTTTTCAGTCCATATATATTTCACTAAGATTAATGTTGCCAAGTTTATTTCCAGCAAAGCATGACATTTCCACCCTTAGAAACTTAGTACACATAAGAGAGTTAACCGCTGCGTGTTATCTACACCAGGCAGTGAAGCTGCCATGCTGGAAGTCATACACAGGGAACTTAGTCCACTAAGCTCAAGACACAGAGCAAGTGGAGATGGTCCGTACACAAAGAGGAAAGGCTCTCTCTTCCCCGTGTACCTCCTTACATTGTGTTTTGGGGGTGGAAAATAGGTCAAGCAAAGACATTGTTCTGAGTTTCACTGTCTTATAACACAGGGTTGCATGACACCATGCTGTTTGCATGCCATTTACGCTGCAACAGAGCCGTGTTACAGGCACCCAGTCCTGATTACTTTGTGCTTAATGGGTTATAATATTCTGCCATTTTTTTAATTACATTAATTTGATGAACTACATTTTGATGACCCTCTCTGTTTTAAAGAAATGCCATTGATACAGACTGGCATCACAGATGAGTTAGGTACCACTTCTCATTAGTCTGGCTTATTGCCAAGCCTCATGATGGGAAAGGGTTTAAAATCTCTGGTTTTAAACCTTAGCAAAGAACCATTTTTCCTCTCCTCTCTTTAAAATCTGCACTACTGTAATTATGAAAAGCAACTCATTTTTACCATCACCTACGGGCAGAAGCTATAAGCTGCCATTTCTTTTCCTGTACAGCTGTCTGGTACAGTAAATACATCTTTGGGGACTCATTTGCGTTAGTTACCAGGAGATGATGTGCAGCAGTGAATGGTGGTTTGTGCTATAAAATGGGCTTCCTCAGCCCTCACTTTCTAATGTGGTTATGAGCTCTTCTGTCATTAAGGGAGGAGAGCAGATTCAACACTGTGCAGGAGACCTGAAGGTTAAGACTGAATAGGCAGGAGGGACGTCATCTGGCATTCCCCGTAGTATCTCGTAGCAGCCTGATGCCAGACTTTCAGCCAAGGTCCAGCAAGGTTTCCCTATTTGAGGCCTGACAACTGTTTTTCAGAGTTTCATTAGAGTTTGGTATTGTACTCTAGGAGCTTATGAGAGAGAGTGAAGTGCACCGTATTAATATTTGTAGTTATCGAAAAAGTACAACAAGAAAACCAAAGGGGTTTGCATTTAGATTATTTCAAAATATTTTATGTGTGGCTGCAGTATTTGAAAAGTAAGATCAATAAAACCCCGGGAGATAAGGCATTTGGGGTTTAGTGGAAAAGGAAAGAAGTGATGCTAACCTCTTCATTGAGCAGAGGAGCTTTGTCCCCGAGAGGAATGTGCTGGCAGATACATCCCTGCGTGTAGGTGACGGTGGGGAATGGGGAGGAGAGGCACATTGTTTCTCAGCCAGTCTAACCACTTGTCTCAAAATTAAAGAGTTCAGAGGAACATTTTGGAATACACTAGAAGATCCCGCTGCTTTTGAAAAACACATTGTGCTCATTTCTTTAAATAATCTGCACAGTTGTGATTTCAGGTTTCTTAAGTTTTCAGTAATACACACTAGGGCATGTTATTATGAGCTCATATCATGAAGCGTTTCTTCTGGCTGGTCTACAAAAAAACGTGGCGGCGTGAATTTACAGTAACGAGTAAACTCATTAGCTTCCAGTAGGGGCTCTCTTACTGTGCACTCCGCATATTTTTGTGTTCAGACAGCAAGGGCTGTGGAGGAACTGCTATGCTTATTGTGTACTGATTTCTCAAGTAAAAAAAAAAAATTACATTTTCACTGAATAATGTATTTTTCAGATTGATGTATGTTTTGTTGAGATGTAAGTTATTCAAGGTTTTCTCTGGTGCAAATCAGATTGAGTGTGAACTAAGGGCTTTGTCTTGCAAATTTTTAACTTAATGGAAATAATACTAGAGTACAATAAAATTATGTAGGATTTATCAGTGAATTTAACCGATGTATCTCATTGGATAACATATGTTCCAGATACCTTTTATTGTATTTTGCAGTGAAGGAAAGGGAAGAAAAGGGAAAAGATACTGAACTGTAAATATCATTTAAAGATATGGTTTGAAGTGGCCTTAATAAACACAAATGCCTGTGGTCCAAGTTATGTGATAGGTTTTAAAAAAAAAAATCTGAGAAATATGCGTGGGATTTTTTTAATCTTCAGTGCTGTTCTCTCCAGAATTGTTCAAAACCATATTGATAAAGCAAAGCCACTCAGTCCTTTCAGATCAGCTATCTATAGTTACAGCAGTCTTTCAGCTTTATCATTTAGTGTTCGCTCTATTCTTCGTTTTTCGCTATGCACCTTTCTTTCATATATAATGATTATATCCATCAAAGCCCATTTTAATTAATAGGTTCAGCACTTTATTCTCAATGGTTAAACCTTTTTTTTTTTCCCCCAGATCATTTATCATATATATCTGTCAAAAATACTTCTTGCCTACAACAAATATTATTTTGGAGTCATACTCCAGATGTGAAAAGGACAATCTATTTGCTACCAGCTAGGACTGTTCTGTGGTTTATCAAAAATGAGGGGGTTGTTGTGAACTAATAGTAGTGGGATAGATGATTGATGTCACTAATTGGAGCCTGTGCTTTTAGGCTAGGTAGACATATCAAAGACTAAACGGACATGAAAGCTGAATTCACCTCTCACCCTTACAAATGAGCTATTTCAGCTGGGCTTAGAGCATGTTTAATCAGTGAGGAGCAGCCTCTGCTGATACTCCCAGTGTTGTTCCTGTTTGTCATTAAACGGAGGTCACCAGTCTCTGTGACTCTCCCTTTGACCTTAGTATTAAATTTGCTGTAAAGAAAACAAAAGCACTGATTAGTGAGGCCTGGAGGTGTTTGTCAGGGCTACAGGTGCCTTTCTCGACTGGAGACTGAGTATAAAAATAAATCTTTGTAAAATCAAAAACTTCCATTTATCCTGAAGGGTGGGGGGAGTATTATGGATAATTGAAGGTCGGAGAACAAAATTGCCAGACATAAACACAGTGTCTTTTTGTCCATCAGAAAATTGGTTTTGTCTGCTTTTTTTTTCCCCAGCTGATTTGTCTTGGACAAAGCTCAGATTTTAGAGATAACAAACTTCTTTTTTCCATAACAGACAACTTGTAGAAATAAAATTTTGTTACTTAAATTATAATGCAATGCTGAGTGTTTAGTATCATGCTTTTCATCACTGTATTAGCTTGCCGAGAACTGGGTTTGCTGCCAAATATACATCCACAGTTCTGGTAAGCCCCTTCCTTCCTTCCTTCCTTTGTGCAACATCCAGCTATGCATCTTCCCTGTCCTATGCATCGCTCTAGATCCTTTGCCTCTCCTCCATCAAAATGTTATCACTAACATCTGATCAGAAAATGCCATTTAGATTGAACCTTTTATCACTTCTTCACGGGGAAGCCAAATATGAACCAAATAATGGTGTCCTGTAAGGTATCATGGGGTTTTCTCTTTTTTTTCTTTCCTTTTTTTTTTTTTTTTTTTTTTTTGAAAATCTGTAAGGAAGAAATACCGTTGATTTCATCAAGTGCCTGAAATGTGATCAGAAACAATTCTGCTCTTTAGAGTCACATGTGAAAGTCATAGGCTAAGGTTAAATGGCTTCTTTGTACATGGCAATATGATACGCTATGCCAAGTGTTCTCCTTGAACGGGTATAGCCAACTGCCTCCATCAGGAAAGTGGGCCATGGCTCAAATTGGTTTAATTCTCTATGCTGTGACAGTATTGCGCACTAGACTTTCAGACAATTTAGAGGTAGTCTGCGGTGATGTCTATGTGTTGTGCAAGCTGCTTTTCAGGGCTTTAGTGGGTAAGTCCTGCTCTTGACTGTTCACAAACTCTTCCCTGACATGTGATGACTTCCTGATTATTTGGGCTAAAATATGCATTTGGTTGCATAAGTACCTACATGTTCAAATAGGTTAGTTATTTTTTAAACGAAGAAATACATAGATTTAGCTTATCATAAAATCAGAGATACAAAATGAATGGGTTTGATGCTTTGCATTGGGGAATAGTACAGCTGGGAATAACATTCCTTCCTGTTTTGCAGTACATAGAAAGGTGTGTTTCTTGATATTGATCAAATAAAATACACTTTATGACACTATAATTGCAGATGGAGAGACAGAGGGGAAGCCTTACAACTGTGAGAATTAGATTTGGAAGGAAAAGAGCTTTAGGACTGATAACTAAAAGAATATGGCTTAGATAACATGATAATGTTCTTTGTAGAAAGCTCTGAACAGATCACACTGGAACTTACTGAATACCTCCGTGTGTGATTATAGCCCTTGGTGAATTGTCTGAAAGTATACTCTGAATTGTGTATAGATTTGTTTGCTAATCATAGTAGTTTAAGCAATTTACGTGACCTAGCACACTGCACGCCTTCGCTTACCGTCAGATTTTATTTCTTGCTCAGATCATTCTGCCTTATGTGACTTGAATGAAAATTTTCATAAAACCTGTAGATTGCTCTTCGAGAACTGCGTGTTCCCCTTGTGGGTAAGTCCACAAGCAGGAGAGACGAGTTCATTGAAGAATTAGCATGGCTCTATCTTCTGTGTATGTTCATGACTGTTACCTAAAAGCTGGTGAAAGTTGCGCTGGAGCAGCCTCGGTGTGCATTCCGATGGGCAGAGTTCAGCCAGTTCTTCAAAGGGCGTGTTAGCCACTTAGTTCCCTGTGAAGAGACAATCTCTGGGTTTGCTTACACTGGGTAGGAACAGGTTTAGTATTTACAATAATCCGGTTACACCAATACTAGCCTGCCATACAGCTTTTGGCACCTCTTTAGATACATCGCTTTAAACTTTACAGATAATCCACAAACACCGCTTTCTTTGGGAGCAAGTTCGGTTTGCTGGCTGACCGGGGTGGGAAGAAGCAAAAAATAAAAGAAAGTAATTAAATAAATTGCCTTGTAATAAACACGTTGGTTTCCCAGCAGCTGCTGGGAACAGTCCAGGAGATTTCTTCTAGGTGAATATGCTATAATTCCAGCTGAGGAGTACCAACGCTACATGAGGGACATGGGGCTTGAAAGATGATGCTGAGCTGTTCCAACCTTCAAGGATCGCAACAGTCAACAAATCAGACCCTTGCCCTGAATGACTAAAAATTCCTATTAGAAAATCTGTCCAAAACTAGAACAGGAGCCCACCAACACCATTCCATAAAACGGATGCCTTAGCAGCTGATCTGCAGCAGTTCTCACTTTTGATTACATTGCAAGGATTACAGCAGCCAGCTAATAATCAGATCAGTGCCCTGCCAGTTTCCCCATATCTGCATATCCTCATTAGGTATTTATCCTATTTTAAAGTTTATGATGTGACAGTGTATACCTTAGATATGAAAATTGATCCATTCTGTAAGATAGGAAATATTTTGGCAGCAGCGTAGAATCCCATGCAACATATGTCTGCTCTGAACAGAGGGTGTAGCAGACTGTGCCACAGTTAAATCCAATTCGAAACTTCACCAAGCTTAAGTGAGATTTAACTTGGCCATAAGTGTTGTTCTGGCCTTCTGCAAAGATCTGAAATTTTGCCAGAATTTATAACAGGAATGGGCTTGTTACAACAATTAAAATTAAGACAAGATAACATTTTGTTCTTGCAGATGGCACAGAGGAACAATAGGCGCTGATCTTGTAGAAAAGAAATTAAAATAAAATGTCAGTTAAATTAGTTAACTACATAGCCTGAGCTAATGTGAGATGCTTCAGTGCAGCTTGAGACCTTGAGTCATAAGGTAAAAGCAGACCTGGTGGTCACAGCAGGCAGTTTGTCTGCAGCCCTTTGCTCTCAGCAGCAGGTAGGATATGGCATCCTTCTTTGCATTTGATCATTCTGTTTTCTGCTGTGTGCATTCACCAGTACTTATAATTATTTTGATGAGATTTACAGCCACAGATGCTTATTAAAATAACATGTAATTGTATACATTTTCCTCTTCCATCTTGCTCTGCTTCCTGAATTTAGCTATGACTCTGAATTTAGGTACAGTCCTGAAGCTGATTATGTGTGAAATATGGACTGGGTGCTTTACATGTCCACAGAGTAGTTTCTCTTCCTTTCTGGTAGCTGAAAGGCAACAGGTTTATTCAGGACCAGCTGATAACAGAGATGCGGCATGTCCCTCCACAGTCCTCAGGTTATAGCTTCTGCTCAGAATTGCCGGTAGGCGTTGATGTTGTATATGTACTTTGGAAGGATCCTTGTTTCTTTGAGCTAATGAAACCACAAGGTGAATGCATGTGTAAGTGCTGAAATAAAAATTGAAGTAGGAAATTTCTAGAAGTTCATGGCATTTATTGGTGACCTCACAAGAGCCTGTAAACCACGCTAGTAGTTAACTGAAGTAAGCTGTCTTGGAAGCATGGACATGTTCGTAGCAGGATACAGACAGTAACGGATCCAGGGTTTCAGTTCCTGCTTTACTCCCAGTTAGTAGCAAATGTATTTCTGTGAGTAGGCTCAATCTTCAGTTGTGTTTGAGAACCTTCCTGTGTGACACCAGTTATTCTCAATGTATAGCCGTTCAGGAGCTTTATTTTCTGTGAAAATGGACCTTGTTGCCTTGAACATAACGAAGATTTTTTTCCATATTTTTAACCTCTTTTGAGTTTCCAGTTTGTAATGAATCTTAAATCCAACTCAGTTTTGACTGGGCTGTAGTATGGTTCCCAAGGCTTGTACGCTATCTCAAGGACAACAGTTTTACATGTATCGTTTAACTTTTCTTTAATTTCTCTGGTCTGAGCTCTCAACCTGTTCCTGGGGGAATTGGTTTTATCATGGTTCCAACCCTTCACTTTTACACATCTAATGCATCATTTTTCTGTCTTGAAAACCCGGCGTCTGGTTATGCTCATATTGAGCAAAATGAAATAATAGAGGCAATGGCATAGCGATTAGATCACTGAAGAAATCACAGTCGGTTGCCATTTCCAGGAACATGTAGTACTTCTGCAAGACAATACTATTATTATCTTGCATTTGGAAGTACTGCAAACTCTTTCAACAACTTTCATGGATGTTTGCCTCAGAACTGAATGACTCCAGTTTAATTTAAATGTAAATGAAAAGTACATAGTGTTTAAATGTTTAACAGACACATAGAGGATTTTGTACAGAGCAGAGTTATTCATTTACTATGTTCTGTAGTGGTTATTATTCATTTATTGCCACATCTAAATTCCTTAATCAGACCCAGATGATATCCTGCAGATTCCCTCCCTCCCCCTTCCATGTAGCTGGCCTTCAGGAAGCCTTCCCAAGAGCCGTGCCAGCTTGGCTTCTGCAAGATGCTGCTGGTTTCCTAAATCCTGGCTGGAAAACAGCTTCCATGATTGCAGAGCATAACTAATGCCTTCTAATACTTTCTTCGCAATGAGTAGCAAAATTGAAGCGAATGGCAGGCCTTAGTTCCTGCCGCAATTCTGGGTTCTGGCAGACTCTCCTCAGGAGTTCCTGGCCTCTTGTTACTGGACTGAAATGCATGTTTGAAAAGAAGGACAAGAGGGAGTCTCTTTAACTTAAAGCTTGTAGAGGTTTTAGGAGGACTGTTCTCAGCTCTTGAAAATCACTGCTGCAGCCTTAGAGCTAGTAAGAAGGCTGTGCGTACCTTCAAAGCCTCGAGTATGTTATGCTCCGTACAGCCGTTTATTCGGAGGTGTTCGCTATACTTGTAAAGTCTTTATTACTGGAAATTTGCATATTATTCTGGGCATTCCATTCAGTGTCATTATGGGTTTTGATGTGCTTCATGTCTATATAGTCTCCAGGCTCTTCTTTTGTAATTAGAAAATGTTATTTTTTTAACAAAAGAGCGAAAGAGGATCAGGTCTATAGTTCTGTTACACATACCTATAGTGCAGCCATGCCTTTCTCCATGATACATCTCCTGGATCTGAGGACATCCAGGTGGGTAAGCCATAACAGTACAGCTATTTTGACCTCGTTTGGCAATAAGAGTGATTTGAACACATTCAAGTTACTGATATGATTTTCTTTCCTATGAAGTAGCCTCAAAATTGGGATTTCAAAAAGTGGTTATCTTGGCTGTCTGAATTGTTGCAGGTTCTTGTTACAGGTTCTTGTTATAGTCTCTTTATTTAATTCATCTGTCCAAAAAACCCATCCAATTTTCATCACCTTCAGCTTTTGCCAGTCTGCAATTTTCCTTATTTCTTATATCTGCTCAAATTAATAAACGTAGAAATTGGTTTTAGTGTTATAACATTAAAAATATATGTATTGAATCCTGCTGAATTTCCCATTATTTTTGATACTCTGACTTGCATGGATATTCCTAGCCTGAGAACTTTTGAATAGTACCGACAATTCATTCTTGATACTATTCAAGAGCTATGAATTTAATCCTGTATATGGCAGATTGCCAGATTAACAGATTCTTCAATTTTGCTCTGGCTGCTGCTGGTGGCGAGTAAATAAAGATAGAAAATCCACCCATCTCAGTAGGAGCTGGCTCCAACCTTGGACAAGATGTTGCAACCCCAAAAGCAGGTGATGGTAACTGCTACAGTGAACGCTGTAAACCAGGTTTTGCTGTATACCAGATTTCTTGGGGGGACACTGCCTGATGCTGGACCTCAGCTCTCCCACAAATGCAAAGTGAACGGGAGCGCTCGGGCTGGCTGCAGCAGACTTTAGCCAAATGATGCTGGAGCCAGCAATAATTCAGAAAGTTTGCCAAGATTTTCTGACTGGCAAATGAATCCAAGTCACTTTCTGACCTGTCAAATTAACGCTTAATTTTCTTTCTAATTAAAAAGGAAACCTATACCTACTCCTTTGCAATGTACTAAATACGAACAGGTTTTTATATATATATCTGATATATATATATATATATATATATATCTGTTCTGATTTATATCTGATATATATATATATATCTGTTCTACCTAGTTCATGCAAAGAGGAGATGAATTCATATTAACAGGGGCTGGTTGGTAATTCACACGTTCACTCAAAATATTGTGCTGAACATAGAATACAATGTACCATAGAGCGCTTTGCGGCAGCAGAAGCTCCCCAACGAAATGTACCCTTGTACACTACATTTTATCAAAAAATAATTATTGAATTTACTCTGCAGAGCAACTGTGAGATAAATAATTTCAATCCTTTAGTTACTCACTGTAAAGAAGCTACATAAATAATTACCGATTTACTGACAGCAATTAAGTTGGCCTGAGAACCCGGGATTGATAATACACTTACTCTGCTCATTCTCCGGAATAATAACTTAGATGACATTTCTAAACATCATATATCTTTATCTTGGATTCTGATAACTGTCAGCTTGTTCTGACCAAAGGAGCTATGAAATTCTAGCTAAGATGGAGATTTCTTTCACCTCAGTAAATCTCTTTTCCGTAGTGCCTGTTTTTGCAATAGGCAGGATTCTAGTGAGGCAATCTTAATTTATTAGTTTAATCTGGGAAATTAGTTGCTGTAGGATTGGGTTATACAGATCAATGGACAATAAAAAACATTTTGATTTGAATGAGATTTATTTCCCTTTAGCAAGGATTCAAAGAGAATACTGAAAATAATTTGACTATTATTGTTTTAGAGACCAAATTCAAATGCAAGAGCATATAAAAATAAGGCACCAAAATCTCTGATAAAGAGAAGTTTGTTGCTGCCTAGCTATAGCTGTATGCAACTGTGTAAAGGTATAATACATTAAAAGTTTAAATAAGTGACATCTGTTATGTTAGAAACATCCTTCCCAAATATAATTGTAAATTGTATTTGACAGAGGAAAAAGGAAACATTTGTGAAAGCTGCTAGCTGATTTAGGAATCTAAGTCACGTCATTAAGTGACATGGGGCCAAAACCACATAGCTGTGTCTTCAAAACCATCCTTTGAAAGTAGAAGTTGGACAATAGTTGCTTTCTGAACATTTTGCTAGGTACCCATTTGCATTTGAGGAGTTAAGTGTATTTTCATGTCTGTGCCTATGTGATTTAGACTTTAAGGTCTGTTCAGTGCCTTTTGCTCCTTGGGCTTCCAGCTGCCTAGTCGCTTGTGAAAGCAGGATTTAGCTGTTCAAATCCTTTAGACCTTGTGATGCTTAGTGCAATGGCATGAGAAAATGGAACCTGGCTGCCTAAAGATACAGCTAAGTACTCAGCGGCGTATTATAAAGTGCCTACACAGGTTAGGCTTGAATTCAGTTTAAGCAAAAATCGCAAAAGTGCCCATGCTGTTTATTGAATAGAGTCTAATTGGTATATGGAGATAGCGATCAAACGCCTTTTATCCTTCTGTAAATGAGGAATGATTCTCTTTTTGTATGTTGTGCCGAAATGTGTATATAATTGCAGGAAAGAACCTGCGGAAAAAATAAACAGGCCGAAAACATAATGTTCGGCCTTGTGCTGTGTGACAGCTCCTGTGTTCCTGAGCCTGTCCAGTGCCACCACCTGATAATGCCACCCATTCATGCCTCATATAAAAAGCAAGAAGAGAGTAGCTCTTAATGCTCTTTTTAAGCACACCGTCGAGCAGCTTGCAGTGCTGGGGAGCAGACCACGCTATCCTACCTATTGTGCTCCAGCACTAACTGCCCTGCTCTGAGCAGTTAAAAGAGTCAAAGCCAGCAAGTTCTTCTCCAGCTCATGTTGTTGATAATAGGCAGGCTGGTGCCTGCCTGGGAGAAGGGTCTCCAGCGGAAATGTCAGGAAGTGTGGGAGCTGCTTGCTCTCTGCCCCAGTACTAAATAGATTTTAGATTGTTCTGTTAATATTTGGCTGTCTGCAGAGTTCTGCTTTTATTCGAAAGGTTTAGTAGGACTGAGAGGGACCTTCACTTGACTTTTTAACTCTGGGTTGCGTCTCAGTATACTTGTGTTTTGGAGTGTAACATACAGTCTTTAGTGCTTTTTCCCCCTTCTTTTGTTTAGAATAGAAATGACAAGCGGGAACCTGTTGAATGAGTTGGAGAAACTCCGCTGCTACTCTGACACTCTACTTCAGGCCTTTCGCAGGGGCTTGAAAGAAGGGGAATAACCATGATGGAATTTGTGACTCTGAGCCACCTGGCTAGTTGGAGGTGTAGGCCACAGTCACCTATTAGTTTTTGAGAATCGCACTCTAAATTTGAAGAGGGTTTGATGCATTTTTCATGCTAGAGGATTGATCAGCGATCAGCGTTCATTGATTGCATTGAGTTTATTCTAATCTTTCTTCAAGTTTGTCACTGTTTGGACAAGGGTTACGTCTCTCTCTCTGCTTGAGTCAGATTTTTAAATGTTGACAATAATCCGGAAGCTTTATGTAAATTGAAATCTGGCCTGAGTGGGTGAATAGATGTATTCCTTTACGGTGTCTGTCAACTGATGCGAGCTGTCAGCAATTCTGTTTCCATTTAATAAAACATCTGAAATGTAGCTTCTCTTACACCGTTAAAAATTTAACTGAAAGCCATCCATTGCTTGAAGCCTATTAGGAGATTAAGGATCTGAATTAATCTAAACATGTTAACGCAGCTACTTTATCTGTGCTAGATCTTTTGATAACGTCGCACATGGGTGCCATAACCTTCAGAAATGCCAGCGTTGTCAGAGGGAAGATCCTTAAACACGGTCAGGAAGGGAAAAGCAAACCATTAGCTGTCATTTGTGACCAAAGAGGAATCTTTTGCAAGTATCCATTACCTTTGATTTTTTTTCCTAAAAAAACCCCACACCACTGTCTGCTGCTTTCAAAGTTCCTCCACGTCTAAATTCCCTGTGTTTGGAAATGTTCACTTCAGTGGCCAAAGCCTGCGCGCTTGCCTTGGCAGCGTGTCCCTGGCTGTGGCAGGGTTGGCCATGCCGCTGAGCAGGCGCCCAGTTCAGCTGGAAAGGCCACACAGAACAGGGGTAGTGGGGAGTCAAGGGCTTCTTTGTGGAAAGCAGAAGACCTGCCTTTCCCGAGACTTGGGCTCAAATCTCAGCTCTACTGTTTTAAGTGCGTGACCCTGAGTATGGTGGATTTTCCAATTTCCTCAGCTGTTAGATGAGACTGCATTTTACAAGACTGTTATGAGGATGAAACTCATAAATTTGACTCAAATATTTAAGCTAGTATAAAGTTTTTTCTCTTTCTTCTGTTTCCTACCTGACCTGCAGGGGTGATTTTAGGGGAAATTAAGGGATCTATTAAACTGTGGATGAACTACCAATAACAATATTATTTCTAGAGATACATTCCTAATGTCCTTTTGTAATTATTCTGATACTATTATTACAGTTGTCTTTACTATTGTATTACAATAGCACCACAAGGCACTAAGCAGAAATAAGGATTTGGAGTACTATGTGCACATAGTACATATACAGAGTAAACATTTGATGCTCTAGCAAAAAAATGCACACTTGCATTTTAAAACTAGGTGCTAGAGAGGGATAAAATTAATAAATGCAAGAGAAGGAGACCAATGGTAATGGAAGCATAGTAAGTAACAGACATCATTAAATGTGGCAGTTTGGTTCAATTCCTACTTTTTTTTTTTTTTTTAATTTTTTTTCACACTTGTATCTTACGAAGGGCAAAATATGATCTGAGGATGAATTGCCTTCCCTGGGATCACAAGACTTGCAGTTGTGAGAGGGCAGATAGGAAATTATTTTCCATGAGCATTTCAGTTTAGATTTTTCTAACAACATTAGGTACCCACTTTTCCAAAGTTTTTACAGCTCTTGGCTGTAAGTTCTTGGCTCTTTGCTTCAAAATGTCCTGGACTGGGCAAGTCTCCAGTGTATTTGTGTCACAACATCTTTCTTGGATAGTGTGACCAAGGTAGGGTTTTTTTCCAGTTTGCCCTGGAAATAAAAAAGACTTACACTGTTTGACAAGTGAGGGTAACTACCACTGAGCATTTGGTCACTGCGATGTCTACGTGTACTTTCTTGGACCACGCAGGTCCAAGATAAGTCAAGGCGCTATAGCCTTGATAGGAAACATCTTTTGAATTTGAAAAAATAGACAAAATGATGGATTTTACATCTGAATTTAAGAAAATATGGAACGGTACAGTTCATTGACAGAAAATCATCTTTATGCCAGACTGATGCTACTTGTTCAGTTCACTTTGTTTCACTCTGAGTCTAGCGAGAACAGAGGGGCAGGAGTGACCTTCTTAATACTGCTTTCAGTCCTGTCTTTAAGCCCTACCCTTCATATTTCAGTTGGAGGCATTCCATTTAAATAGTGCTCAAGACAGATTCATCAGAGTAGGGTAAATCATCTAATGCTGATGGACTGCTGTGTAACTCACGGGGTTTTGTAAAAAAAGTTAACATTTTGTTCTTGAAGCATAATTTTCTTCGTGATAAAATGCAGCGTGAGGAAGAGGTTGCACTTCAGAGAATAGATACGTTGCTGCAAAACATTAGTTATCTCACCTCAATATTTCCAGATTGCCTGGTAATGTCCCTAATGTATTCATTAGAGAGTGGATGGATCAGCGTGGCACAGAACCAGAGTAAGATTCACACCAGGAGATGTGAAAACACAATATTGAGCTAGAGAAAGGAATTCTTTTCATGTACGGAATAGAAATACTCTGAAGATACAGCATCGGTGCTTGCTTTCCACAAATGTTTTTCTTCCTCTTCTTACATTTCCATTAGGAAACTGCATTTCTGTAGAGAGGCCTTGTATTTTCTTCTTTTTTGAAGTGAAATGGCACGTACTGTAAACTGATGTCTTAGTAATGACTTGTTCTGGAATCCTTGCTGGTGACCAGTGAACCACAAATATATATGGAGGTGAACAATGGGAACAAAAGATTATCACATTATTTACTTGAATTCAGCAGCAAACTTTGATTGAAGGGTGTGTTGTTTCCCAAGGACATTCAAGTGTTTGACCTAAACACAAAAAGTAGTCATGAAAGTGTGGGGGCAGTTTACTTCAATGTTGGAATTTTTACCAGAAGTGAATTTTGATACATATCTTTCTAGTTCGTTACATGTTTTATCAAATGAGGAAAAAGACCCAAGAAATGACTAAATGTTTTCTAGCTGGCATAATGTATATTCTATTGTAATATTCCATTTTTGTAAGTATTCAGTATTTTTGCAATTAGTCACTTCCACCTGACTCATGCAACTAAAACTGACATGTGAATGGCAAACTATTGTGGTAAACATTTGTGACAAGATTTTAGCAACCGGTCTGAAGAGTGGTAGTTACTGTGAAGTAGTTAATAAATGTCAGTGTCTCATCCAGTTCCAGAATAAGACATGACATAAATCCTACTGATGTTGTTGGAAGTCTTTCAACTAATTTACTCCATTAGGCTTCAAATTGGAGGACTCATCAACTAAAATGGGATGGTATTCAGTTATGTGTATTATTTGTAGCATATTATGAGTAATTTTTTTTATCTTTGAATGATGCCACAGATTATATTTATTCGAAGTGTCTGTAGCCTTTCTATGAGCAACATCTTTCAATCCAAAAATTTCTCATCCAGCAAAACTGCCAGTCAAATTACGACAGTCTTATGACAAACTGTTTTTTTCTGCTTCACCTTCCTCTCTTTAACTGGAAGATAAGAGTTACAAGGAAATTAAAAGTAATGCAAAAAGAAGATAAGAATTCTAGTCAAGTTTCAGGAGGTTTTGGGGTTTTTTTTTTTTGAGATTTGGGGCATTCCTCAAATAAGATACAATAACCTCAGCACGCTCGTGAGAGTATCATCATCAGAATTTCCATGCTGTAGACCATCCAGAAATACCAGTACTTCAGAGGAAGAATCACAGTAGATTTCAGGTTCCCTAGATAAGGCCATTATTTATCATCCTCATATATCTGATACCACTTTTGTGTAAATGCTCATATAAACCCAATTATTTTTAAATCTGTGCTGCTACACAAGAGCAGCATTGGACCCTTGTTGCATTTCTCTGACTATTAAAACTGAGTTATGACAGTACAGCTTCTGTCATTCCATTGTAGCTTTCTAATTGACTGCATAGTTTTTTCTATTAGCCCTAAAAATCCTGTCTTGGTTTTTCTGCTTTTATTTTCCCCCAGGAAAAAAAAAAAAATCTCTTCACTTTCTGTGGTGATCTTAAATGGTTACCCCAGGCGTATGCTGCTAATGCAGAGGTGAGGTGGAGGCAGACAGGGCCTACACCTTTGTACATTCCGGTTCCTGAAGACAAATGGAGTGGGAGGGTATGTTAAATGGCATTTCCCAGCAGCCAAATTATTCCTCACTCACCTGTCAAATGCTCCTTCCTGAATACTTAATTGACCAGTAAACTTCCTGATTTGAACACAAAAGCTAGGTAGAGAGTGGTTCTGGCTCAGCAGGATGAGATGGGTACTGTAAGAGTACTGAATACACTTAGGTCCATATAGCACTGAGATACATCAGTGCTCTAAAGAGTAAACAGAGTAAATTTTCAGATAAAATACTGGCATCTCACCCCTGGCATAAATGCCCAGTTTCTATCCATATTCCTACTAAATGTGAAATTGGCTTTATAATCTCTCCACCAGGCTCTTCTGAATAGTATTTGGAATCTCAGAAGCTTCGTTGTCACTCAGAACAGTTTGAGCCATTTGCCCTTTCTGCTCAAGGACTGACCTATCTGAAAGGTGTAGGGAGGGACCTTCCTAGGTGTGCCTTTGGCATGTGTCCCCATCTAAGTCACTTTAACTGATGCCTTTGATGCCTACATTGCATGCCCAATCCATAAATTTCCTAGGCTTGGTTCTTTCCACTGCTTCAAAGCAGATGGTATGTGGGCAGTGTCTGTGTCCTCAAGGCACCAGGACAGCCCTTGCGCCTCCAGAGGCAGAAGAGCAACACTGCTGGTAGCATGCAAGCATACAGCCAGGTCTAGCAGCATGAATTATCTCCTTGAGACAGGTATGCCCTCTCAGGTGTTGGGTTCATTCATTAAAAAGTGTAGTTCTGGCATCACCTGAGTCGGTGCTCACTGTGGTGCGGATACTGCCCAGGCTGCCCCGCTGTGGTGTGCAGGTTAATGTTGTTTCTCTTTGGTTGTTGATTAATTTCTTTTTGAAAAAGTCACGAATGTCTAAGCACTAGCAGCTTTCGTGGGCATCCTCACATTTCAAAGCCAGGACTGATCTTCTGGCTTTGCAGTTTGCAGCTAGTTGCAGATAAAAAATTCTGATATTACGGCCAAAATAGCTCAGATGTTCAAATCTACAAGTTCAAAGGTGTGCATACTTATGTGCATACAGACTTGCGTCTGACTTACAATTTGACTTATAGTTGGGAAACAGGAGTTCAGCTGAAATAGACAACTGAGGTTATATTAACTTAATAAAAAATGTAGGGTCTAACTCAAAAAAATCCAGCATCTTTTAACAGAAGTCAAGTGATTTTCTCATTTGTCTGGCCAGCTTCTCTCAAGTTCATTACTCTTTCTTGATTAAATCTTTTCTAATGATTTCTGCCTGCATGAGAAGCGGAGAAAGGGTAGTCACAAATCACTCCTTAGACAGACTCTGACAGCGATGTATATGACTCATTTATGTTCAGCTGGATGTAAGTCTTTAATTCTTCTGCTTAACTGTAAGGAAAAGGGTATCATCAGCAACAAATATCCTAAGGGTGTAAATTCTAAGAAGGGAAATTTCTACCAGGTTATAGCTGGCAGTAATTAGAAAATTAGAAAAAATGTTGCAAGTGGATCAGGAATAAATATAATAGTGAAAAAAGGGAACCAGTGTAATAATAGTAAACATCTAAGTTATTGCAGTCCATTTATCATGTAGATTTTATTTGTCCGGATGAGAACAAAAAGGCAACTTTTGCCTCTTTGGTGTATTTCTGTAGCTGGGGTCTATAAGCAGTTTGATCTGTGAGCTCAACCGCTTGCAAATGAGTAATAGGCACCTTTTGGCCTGAGTAGAGTGACTTACATAGAAAGAGTATCCTATTAAAGACCAATAGCTACACAAGCTTTTTGGTAAAATCAAATCTTTCACTGAAAGGCATAGGTAAACTTCCACTTCATGCAAAGGATACTATTCTTACGTTCTAGCCTCGGTATTGGCAGAGTGTTCACGCAGGTCCCTGGCATTACGCACTTTGCTTAGACTTACGTGGTCAGGCGCTACCAGATAGGGGCGGGAGAAACTTCTGGCAGTGGGAACCAGGACCGTTGCTTATTGTGGAACATGCAGGTCTTCAGTTTGCATTGCGTTAGCATCTTAACTTCATTTTGGTTTAAACGTGCTAGAAAATAGAGGCGGATGCTACTCTAGTCTGGATGATGGCGTTGGGTTGCATGTGTCTGTTTCAGCAGCTCAGTGTTCGAAGGACGCACGTTTCGCTGGGCAGCGATGCTTGGGAGAGGGAGAAGGGCCACAGCGTCCGTAGCTCCTCTGTAAACCTGTGCCTACGTAAAATTAAAGATGTGCTTGGTGCAGAACAGCAGCTTCCCTCAGTTTGGCCTTCCAGGTAGAAGGGAGGAAAAAACATTCTTTTTCCCCTCAACCACCTATCGTCTGTTATTTTTCTCTTTTATCTCCTTTTCCTCATAAGGCTGTTTGTAAATGTCGCCTTTTCTGACAGAGAACTGGGCTGCTCTGAGCAAGATAACAAACACGTGCTTTTTCTCCCACTTTCCTTATATAAAATATCATTTCTTATTCTGTTTGCTTTGTTGCCAGCTCTTATCTGTAATTTGGATCATAAACCAGGGCTGTCTTTTTCCAGGAACACTGAATATAATGGCTGGTAAATTGTGAGGGTATTTTTCTTTTTCTTTTTTTTTTTCTTCTTCTATTGTTCTGAATTTTTTGATGCTTCAAAATAGACTTGGGAACTATTCATACTCTATAGGAAGAGCAGAAACAAAAGCCTTTTATCCTCTTCATTTCTGACTGCTATGTCTGGTTGTTTTAGCATGTTGTCTTTCCCTTCTTTACTAAAAATTAGAGAGGGATTTTTCAGTGATAGTAGCGGGAGTCAGGGCCTGATCCAAAGCTTACTGCTGTTAGTACCAAAAATTGCTGTCATCTTCCACTGGTGCTGAATACAGCTGGGAATCTTACCGTACAGTGAGGGATTCGGGTCCTTGGATAGGATTCCTGGCTTCAGGCTCTGCAGGTTCTGGAATGGGCCGCACAGAGCGCTGCTCTGTGCAAAGGCTGCCGAGAAAAGGGGCAGAAAAAAGAGAGCCCCAAATATTAAGCAGAAAAACCAGACTTTAAGATGGGTGTGAACTTTTTGGAGAACTGAACCTTCACTTTGCTGTCCAGAGTAACAGTTTCTTCTTTGCTTTCCACTTCCCCTGTTTTCTCTTCCCCAACCGTCTACAGAAGTATCTGTTGAGAAACCAGACTCGGGGACAGAACTAAATCCAGGGCCAGGTGATTTGCCATCAGTCATGGACATTCACAGGTTATCAGTTCCTTGGTAATTTCTCAATTAAAAGTTTAATAGTGTATTTTCAGTCCTGTTAGGAGAGAAATAAGACTGAGATATTTTACTTCTTTTCGTAGTTGCCTTATAATTACACAAACTGAAACATTACGTGGAGTCTGTCATCTTGGTCATGTTTTGAAAAGGGCTTACTAGGTAGTAGGTTGATTTCATTCCTTTACTATGTTTTAGTAAATGATTATTTCTTGTTGTGTCGCCCCCTCCCCCCCACCGTCCCATTAAAAATCTCTTTCTTTCAAACAATATCATTAACATGCTGAATGAAGAAAAGTTTCTATGCTATTGCTCTGTCTGGAGTCCTATCACCTTTTCCATCTCTTGCGGCAGTGTGAACATCCCTTTAGACTATATACTCCTTTGGAAAATGACCCCAAAAGAGTAGGTAGAGCCACCAATACCATGGGTGTCTGGTTTTTATTCTGGCCTCTAGACACTTCCGTTGGATTTGCAATTAATAGAAATAGGTTATAGAGCCACTTCCAGAAACTCCGCTTACTAATCACAGTGCCAGCACTAGGACCAGCGAGTAAACTTGGCTCTTACTGTGTATTGTTCCCTGAGTTTGTGTGCTGCCCTTCCACATCCATCCTACTTACCAGTGCGGAGAACAGCTGTTCCTTTGTGTTTATGCAGCCTAGTTTCTTGCTAGCCCCTAAACGCTACTGTCATCAACAGTATTATTTGTATTTATAATAATAATGATGAAGAGCAAGTAAGTACTGTAAATACTGCACACAAAACTGCTCAAGAGAATACTTTTCACAGATTAGTGCACAGTTTACTCGTCTGTCATTAAATCTCCTGATATCTCCTCAATTGCTAAAGGGAAGTGAATGAACTTTTGATTGAGATGTGATGGCTTTTACTGCCTTCATCAGCCAGTGCATCCATCGAGGCATTTCTGTCATGCTTACTGTTACGGTACCTCGGCTCCTAGAACAGTGAAACTTAATTCCGTATTGACTGGGGCCCACAGAGGACTAACGTGAGACCAGGAAAGTCGTGGGCTCTGGTAGCAGTTGGAGGCAATCGAGTGCAACCGGTGGTAGGAGGGGGAATATTGCTGGCCTGGGGCAAGCTGCTAATTAAAAGATGCTTTTCTGGCAGCTTATGTCAGAGGAGTCCTGACATAACCTTCACTAAGGGGCCTCTTTATTTCTCTTGAATGCCAATGAATTTATTAATAAGATTGATTTTAAGTGCTGCTCCCAGTTTGGGTTGCCATGGAGACTGCTGACCTGCTGTTAGAGCAAGGCGGACTTGGGGAGCAGCCCCTGTGTTCTCACCGGTGGCCGAGCATGTTCTGTGACTTGGATGGAAATGCAGAAAATTACAGCTGTGCGTATGTGAGGCAGGGTAAATCCAGATGTCGTGAATCTCAGAATCAATGGTTTTCTGCTTCAGATAAATCCTTTTTTCGCTGCACCCTTGCCGACTATGAGATAGCAGAGAGAGAAATTGAGTTGGAGAGCAGTGGCAAGAAGCATCCAAGCAGAGCCTGCCTCAAGTCAAGGATGTAGAACGGGGCCTGGATGAGGCCACATTCCCACAATGCTCCTCTGGTTTTTGAAGGATAAAGGGGGAAATAATAACCTTCATTCTGGGAGTCTATTAATCTTCCCTTGCCTGTGCCCATCCGGTGGTGCTGAGGGTAGCAGAGAACTGCACCCAGTGATTGGCCTTTCTGTGCTCCTCCTTACAAAGGGCTTCAGAAACTTCTGGGGCAAAGCATGATTTTTGCAATATTAATTTTTGTTAGAGAACTAGTTTTAATAAATTCAAACCAGCTACTTACAAGTTTGGGCCCGTGATCTATCTGTATGGGAAAAATACCTTCCACAGAAACCGGTATCTTCAGAGCCCCAACATCCATCCTATGCCCAATTCAAAACGGAAAAGCAATTAAAGCACCGAGAGGTGATGTTCAGCCAGCGGCAGCAGCTGCCTATCGAAATGCCAAGCCAGCCCAGAAGGGAGCAGGGCGGGCAGACCACAGAGCCGGGAGGGAAGGACCCGAACCGAAGCCCTCGGCAGGGCTGCAGTGGGTTATTGGCTGCTAGAGGAGTCAGCCGGAGACCGGCCCTCGGGTGGCACGAGTTGCCGTAACTTCACTGACACCAGTTCACAGCACTTCAAGATCTGCTTCACAGAGCCGTCTGGGCTCATGGAGGGGGTGTTTTCAGAAAGCTCTCGGCCAAGTATGGATTTCTGTAAGTGAGTGTTTACAAATAAGCCACTTACCGCCTGGGCTTTATAGATAGCACAAGCTTCTCTTTGTCACATACCCTCAGTCCCCCCAGCCAGGCAGAGCAATATCAGATGCAAATGTTAAAGGGAAAAATGTAGGCATTGCAGAAATGAACATTTACGGTGTCTGATGTAAGTGCTGGCAAGGCCAAGTAAGAAATGCCCGAGGAGTTAAATAAACCGAAGAGGTCTTTATGGGAAGGGAAGTAACCAGCTTGAAAGAATGAAGAGAAGAAGACCCGTAAACGTATTTGATTACCATAAACAGAGACCAGCTGCCTCTCACATCCTAGAAAAATACAGCTTGACTTGTAATTAATTTCATTGTACAAAACTCACCATCTGTAGGAAGAAAAAGCAGAAGGTAGAAGTGGAGGTAGCGTAACCTCTTCCCTATGCCAGTCTCAAAATTAATGCTGCAAAAGCAGCAGTACCTGTAGACCATGTAGGAGATAAATGGCTATAGTTTATGACGTCTGCTCTGGCTCCACTTGAATAGCTAAGGCCAGATAAGTGACACAGAAGAGTTTGGGGAGTGATTAAAAAAAGAAAAGTTCTTAAAGCACCGTGGGAGGTGCCTAGTGATAGTGACACACTTTGCAAAGAATGTTAATTGCCGAATAGATGAGATAGATAACTGAAATTTGGGACTTTAAAATATGTTTATTTTAAAATGTCATGAACTGAAAATACAATTCAAACTGAAAATGCAATAAGGATTAAAAAAATGTTTGCAACGAATGGTCAGATTAGAAATTTAGGTTTCAAATTGCTCAAAACCAGGATGCTGTCCCTTTGTTCAATTAAAACAAGGGGCCATAGCTCTGGGCCAGCCCTCGCGCTCTGCAGAGAAATCATACAGACCTAAGCACAGTAATCAATGTGGCTGTGAGGAACGCTGAAGTAAGGTGAAACACCCCAAACCTTTCAGCTTCTCTTTCTACAAAGTTTCCCAGTCCTCAAACAACTATCAAGCTACCAGGTCTTTAAGGGCTCTCACTCTTGAAGGCTGCTTGAACAAGGGTGCTTTAACGTGGGTTGCAACTTTATTGGCACAAAGAGACACAGTTTACATTTTTTTTATACTTTTCAGCTCACTCAAAGTCAGCAGTGGGCAGGAGATCTCCATTTGACTGAAACTGTATTACTGGTAGAAATAAAATAGCTTCAGAAACAGTTACAATACGGAAGATAGAGCGCTGCCATCTTATGCAGACAGAAGCAGAGGTCTTGGTTATACAGATGATGTGTTATTATGATTTTGTTTCACTCTTACATACAAGAATTTTATTGTTTTCTGGCAGCAGTAACTGGTTTTGGCCATGACAGCAGGTGACCAACTCTACTGTGGTTTATGGGAATTTCTTATTCAGCAGAAGAGTAAATATTGCTCCTTTTGGCGCTCCCCATCCCCCCTGCCCCTCGCAGGCAGGTATCGCCGTGCCTCTGAGGATGGGGTTAATGTCCACTCTGACCCATCAGCGGAGCCTCTGTGTCCCGCCAGTTCTGCAGGGATGTTTCTCGACTGAAAGCAGATATTTTTCGCCAGGCTCCTACTGCACTGGTAACCAGGGAGAGTTTGAAGATGTGTATATTCAGTGATACTTTGTACATGACTTCCGTAGAACAAAGTGAGTTGCTGTCTATCGCCCTTGGCCCAAACAAAGAATAAGGCCGCAGCCTCTGCAGCCTGCCTTTGTATCACTCGGTTTGCGTGGCAGTTTTCTATTTTCAGGGCGCGGGGGAGGGATGGTGGGTGTTGTTTGTTTGTGGTGGTTTGTTTTGTTTTGTTTTTTTTCTCCTTAAACTACATCTCTAATTTTTTACTTTCTCATCTTGGAAAGTACAATGTTTCACAAATTATAGTACACGGAAGGAAACTAGAGTTTAGCTGTTTTGAGCTTCCCAATGAGCATTTCTCGTAGTGCCGTTACTGAGGCCGTTATCTGAAAAATAGCTCTATTAAATGCAGAGCTTTGATATGTAGGAAGAAAATTACCCGATCTTTCTTTCCATGTTAAATTATTGTACTGATGCACATCCAGGAGGGACTGTATTTTTCATGCAGAAAGAACAGTTAGGTGTTCATAGGACCAAACATTTTCTTAATGGGAAGACGTTATTAAAAGTTGTTCTACAAAATGTTTTGGGTTTTGTCATCACGAGTTATGGCCAATGTAACAGTTACAGGGGAAAGACAGTCTGATATTTTACGAAGTTTGTTCTGTGCGCACACATGAGCTCTGCAGAAGGATTTTGGTGGTTGAAGGACGAGGAGAGCAGAGCGGGATGCAGGGTGCGGCTGAGCGAGGGATGCTGCAGCACTTGCGCTGCTGCGGGAGAGCAGGCACCCGGCGCCGCGTCGGGGCTGGGCAGCGCCTTCGAGGTGGGAGCTTTGCTTCAGCCCGAGCACAAGGCTGCTCTGCTTGCGGGAAGCAGGACTAAGGATGTTTTCCTTGCCTCACGCTTTCTTCCATTAGCCTTAGGCAAGTCCCTCTCGGTGTGCCAGCTTTTGTGGGGACTTCTGGCAGACATCCGTGCGTTGCTGTCATCCGAGTCCGAGCCCCAGAGCAGAGCTGTAATTGCACGAGGCAGCGGGTGCTGGGCTCCAGGCTCTTCCGTGCCTGGGATTGAACTCTGCTGCTTTCATAGTCTGTTGATAGTCTAGAAAATAAGTTTGATTTCCAAAGTTCCTTTGATTTTACCTGCTGTGGATTCAAAGACAAACTAGTCACAGAAGTGACTTTCCTGAAGTCGTGGCGCAAATGTTACCCTTTCCTGTCCGCTGAAATCCTCCTGAGTGGCTACTCTGAGCCAAATAAGCTCTGCTCTTAAGATGGCAGAGCACAGCATGAGTTGAGTTATTTTGTTTTGCAGCACAAATGTATCCTGTATTGAGCGTCTGAGGCAAGCAATTCAGTAAGTGTAAATAATAACTGATTTTGACAGAAATGTCTTGTACACTGGAGACCCTTCAGCCAAACAGAGAGCGGCTTTCACACATTTTTTCCAGCTGCATTATAGAACAGAATACAGAAATCCAGATTTGTGACACTCTGGGTGATTCCTGCTCCCCTAATGGAAGAAAAGAAAAGACCACGCCGCTTCACTCGTGGCTTTTTGTCTGTGATAAATGCATTGACATGACTTTTCCTGTGATTATTCATTTTCCTTAATGGGTTTGAGAGAGAGGAAGTTCCTTGGCATTATTATGGAAAGAAACAGCAACTACAGTGTGGCAGAGAGGAGGTATAACGCATGTAATATATCCTGGCCCCGCAGTGGTGCTGTAGAATGAAATGCTGTGCTTTTCCCTGCAAAATGTAAGTGATGCATATTCCATCTACCGTGGGGCAATCTCTGTTTTTAACTGGGGGAGGGTCGCTCCTGAAGGTGATATAAACAGCGACAGAAAAAAGGACAATACAGGAAATATGATACATACGATGTACATACAGTGAATGAAAACACAGCTCTGCACATCAGGGGTGCACGTTTAATGAGGTAATGATGAAGCATTTCCTGATACAAATGTGGGGGGGTCACTGTCTGACCTTGCCTGTCTTGCCCCGTGTCGCTGCGTGTGCATGCCCGGCAATGCAGCGTGCTGCAGCAACTCACTTCGGGTGCTGCTGAATGCTGTCCAGGACCGGCAGCAGGAAAGTCTTGGGCAGTTTTGTGCTGACCTTAGAGCAGCTGTGATGCTCAGGGGCTCTCGGTGAGTAACACTTGATGGTACTTCGCTGTACCGCATTCTTGCTGGCACAGGGCACGTGGAGGTCAGTGGGAATGTCTGCACTTATACGGGATCTGCTGCCCGTGCATGGGTGGTCGGTGCATTGGAGTTTGATGAAAGTGGATGTGGGAAGGTAGCATGGGGAGCTGCATCCACCATCAGCGCCTCCCCAGCTGGTCAGGACAAGTTAAAGCAGCAGAATGCTTTCCCCGGCAGCCTTTGCTGCAAAGACCCACTGAAGCTGATGGGTGTATCTGTTCAAAACTTTGTTCTGTTCAGTAGAGGTTCATGTATGTGTATAACCACCATATTCAAAAGATGAATATTCCGAGATTTGGCTGTCAGTATTTCCAGAGCACCGATCAACTCATTCTGGTCTTCAGAGATGGCTCTTTCACACGAGCATGATTTAGTCAATTCCTGGTTGCTGGTGTTATCAACACTTTACTCAAACTATTTTCTTCTCCACACAATGTACATCTTCTGCGTGTTGATACTTCTCTCAGTACCATTGGCCCTACACAGAAGTTTTGACATCTTTAATTAACTTTTCTTCTTCAGGCTGTTAATGAACGCTGTTCCTAACAGCTGATGAGCATTTAAGGCTCAGGCAAGCTGCTTAGAGAGCTCTCAACATTAAACTAATTTTTTTTTGACAGCTGATAATCAGCCACTAGTTTTGATATCCCCTTAGTTTGAAGGTATAAGAAATTATTTATAACATCATCAAATAACGGATAGTCTGGCTTTTAAGAACTAATTCTGGGAGATCTTTTGCATGCTGTCTGTTGGCTTGCTGTTATTAGCAGGCAATACTGAGCAGCCTTTTAGGCATGTAAAAACCTAAGACTGACAAATATCCCATCATGGGGTTGATAGGTAAACTTGAAATGTATTCTATTGACTACACTCCGAGATTTTCATGCATATTATACAATCTAAATGCACAATATTCAGCTCACCAATTGTGAAATACAGTCCACAGGTACTTTGTTTTATAATCATGCTCTTTGCTGGTGCTGCAGAAAGCCGCCTGCGCAAATGCTGACAGATGCTAAGCCTCACATCCTAAGGCCTCCCACGCAGTTGTCAGCAGAGAGTTTGAAAGAGCCATGGGTCAGTGTGAGGCCTGAGCTTTGCCCTTTTCCCTGTCTGAACACATGCCTATATATTTCTCCCCTCCCCCCCTTTTTTTTTTCGCATTTAGAGATGGTAAAATGTGACAAATCAGTGGTACATGACTGGCTAAGTGAGAAGATGTGCTCACATTTAGTTGACCTGTGCAGAATCTGAAGCAAAAATGCCAGAAGGAAACATGCTATAGTCAACATAATATGAATTTTAAGTGGTCATAATCCTACTATATAGGGCCCAGATTTTCCAAGGAGCATTCAATCTTTGCTACTTACTTTGAGACAGTTCCGGAGGGTAAAAATTTAGTTTTGTTATATTGTGCATTTTCCTCCAGAATATTATGAGCACAAACTAAAACCTATGGCTTTTGCAGTGACAGAGTAGTTGCTCATTGTGCTTCAGTTATTTTTTTTTTGGCTTGAACTGCTTTACGCGTTATTCTATGTTCATAAGTAGAGATAAGCAAATGCTTAGCTTAGAGAATGCTTACAGGAACGCATTCGATGCCCAGTCAAGCCTGCTCCTGCACGGTAACAACAGAAAATAACATGGGGAGAGAAAACTTGGTTGCTTTTGGTAAATTAGCCAGCCTGGAACTGCTCTATTGGGAATTAACCTTAGCAAATTAGCAACTGGCCAAGGAAGCTGTTCGGTAAAAAATGCCCTGAACAGTGCTTAAAAGCCACCCCTATGACTCGATATTCCCATCATGTGTCAGTACCTGGTGAAGATGCTGATGTCAGTGGTACATTTAGTGTCGTAATCACCCTTGACAAGATGAAATATGGCCTCCGAATTCCAAGAACATATGGGATTATTGAGAAAGAAAATTGTGTGAACAAGGGCAATTATGGCAATAACTATCCATGACATACTACACTGAGTCATCCAAGCATAACACAGATATAATGAAAATATTTTTAAAGGCAAGCATGATGTAAACCAGTGCCAAAATTATCTAATTTATTATTCTGTCATGAATGATAAATGTTAAAAATACCTTCTACGTTTCACAGAATAGCAAGAAAGCATTCCTTTATGTTTGCCTTGCTACGTGATTCGGAGGAATACAAAGGAAGGAAGGTTTCTTTGTAACGGGTATTGAAAGATGATGAAACACCTTTCTCATCTAAATTCCAATCTTTAATTTTTCAGGCTATAATTGCTCTAGTTATTTTTCATCACATAATTCCCCTCCTATTTAACTCCCCATCATCACACCACCACATCTACACAGCTATACAACACAGAGGAGGCAGCTGGCAGCCTATTAATCATAAGAGAACTAGCTTTAACCTTGAAAACATGTCTTCTACAGGTTTGCACCCCTCCGATGATAAGCTTTTGGAGGAGTTTGGTCTCTGAGGGGTAAAATTTCTGAAGTTACATTATCATTTTCAGATAAAAGTGAAGTAGTAATAAAGTTTGAATATAAAATGCATTAGTTTAAAAAAACCCCACAATTTTGGTAATACCCTTTATTATGACCCGTTGCCCTGCTGTAGAGTGAAACTGATGGGATAAGCTGATGGGATTCATTTCACTGATGGGATAAATGGGTAGTCAGGAAAAGTTACTTGCTGATGGTCACACAGCAGGGTAACAGCAGAGCCATGACAAAACCCCTGGCATTTCGGAAACACCTTCCTTTCTGACCACCTACGCTCCCAGGCATCCAAAACATGGATGGTTGGTGGCAGTTGATCAGTGCTACAGCTGCTTGGCTGCAGGAGAGTGCAAAGTGCCATGGAAAGTCAGTGGCTGCCAGTGCACCCCTCTTCCAGCCAGCAAATTCTCGGTCCCCAACCACAGAAAATAGTGGAGAAGATGCTGGTGTGGTGATAGACTTCTGAAAGATGTATATATATTTTATTTTAATATATATATTTATATATATAAAATACGTGTGTGTGTGTGTGTGTGTTTGTATAAGTTTGTGTATATATAAATATATATATATACATATATCCACACACACACAGAGAGACACACTGCTATATTCAGCGATCTGGTAGAATGAGAAGTTTCCCCTCTAAGTCTGAGACAGAATCTGTCATATCCATAAATGTCATTTTTTCACCTAGGAACTGACCTTGGCCAGGTTGCTGGAATAGTTGGGTTAGAAGAAATAATCGGCGGCAGCTGCTTCATAAAATAGGCTCCTTTCTTAAAGGGGAGGGAAGGACTTTCCTCAGTATATTCTGTGGATATAAACTTTAATACCAAAATATTTTCTGCTCATTACCGAGGCACACCTGACACATACAGCAGGACTTCTCATATGAGTAAAGCCCTGCTTGCTTACTCACAACAATAGTACTCACAGGGAGCCAAAATTGTCATGCTGTTGTTTATAACCCATGTCAGAATAACAATTTGAACAAATACAAAGTTCTTTTAGGAAATTAAGATTTCTTATTTATTTGGGGAGAAAAACAACAAAACTAAATTGTTTTACTACTTACTGGCAAAGTCATTCTTGCTACATTACCTATTTTAAAACTCACATCTCATTCAATTAAGATTTCATACCATTGACAAAACAATGCTGTCCTGAACAAAATATTGCAAAAGCTGCTATATACAAGCCCATAAATAAACTGCAAGATTTTCAGGCTTCAAAAGACCGAGGACAGGAAGAGATTGTTTAAAGATTCATTTGAGCATTTCTTATTCAGTACATTTGCTGCAGTCAGTAACAACAAAAATACATTGAATCATACAAAAAGAATGGACTTAGATGGCAATGGAACACATTTGTACTTTGCAGTTTTTTTGCTAGTTTATAAAAAAACAGAAGAAACGCCACCCCCAACCTAATATTATAAATACAGTGTTCTAGTTCCTAACCTCGTGTGACATAAACAAGAAGATAAACTGCTTCATCACAAGTAATGTTCAAAAGTTAAAGCATGGGATGCAGGTTATCCGCAGTGGATCTCAGTAGATACAGGATAATGAATGCTCCCGCGATATGTAATACATCTATGTCACATTCTAAAGTATAAAACCAAAAACATTTTCATGCTCATCTTATTTTTGGTGGATGATTTTAAAATACGGTACGCCTGGATGAAAAACAGATTTAGCTCTTTATACAGCTGTCACTGGTACTGTCATTTGTATGTCCCGTGTTTTTTTCAAAGGAGCCTTGGGTAGTCACAAAGGTGACCAATATACATCAGCACAGGAGGAAATGCAGGCAACGAAAATTTTGCAGGGGGGAATATTCTTTAAAATTAAGATTTTTTTTTTTTAAACAGCTTTTATATGCCTCTCTGGTTCATTCACAGAACGGTGTGTGCTATAACACAATGATTAGAAGAGAAATGATCAAGGAGGGTTTCAATCTATACCCATGGTCACAGTTTAATAAAAACCCCAACAACCCAAAACAACCCCCCCCATGCTCCAGTATAAAAAAATATGCTTAAATATGTTGTCTGCACACAATACAAAGACTGAACTCTCTTGTCACAGTACTGTTCTGTTACAGTCTCCTGCATACATTCCAAGGGCTCCTTCCACTGGGTCCTTTGGGGAAAAAAAAAATCATTCTGAGGACAAGAAAACCCCGTATATTTGCACAGCTCTAAGACAGTCCAATGTAGAAGAGGCTAGGCAAAAGCCAGACACAAAAGCCAAAATAAAGACATAGCTATTTAGATATTTAGCTTTTACTGACCCACCTTTTAGAGTTAACCGTCAACAACTTGAATTATTTAGCAACAGGAAAATTGCTAGATTAGACACTTACATATTTCATGTGTGTATATGTGTGATGTGCGGTATGTCACGTTCTGCTCTGTTCCAGCTGCGTAAATCCAGCATGTATCTGGTGAAACTAAGATAATTTCTGTACAGTGTTACAATTCGTCACTGCAGAGAAACTCAGGTGCCCTGTGGGGTTTCAGTTTGGTGACCGTACCGAGTCTTGGCCAGGAACGGAGAAGGCACAGGAGGTGGAAAAGATTGCTCCAAACTGAAACAGATAATTTTTACTTAGTGCGGGAAGGAAACATGGAGAAAACTTGTTTTGGATCAATCAAAAATGAAATACATTGATGTTTTCTAAACTTTCAACTCCATTTCTTTTGGATGAAACACTTCACTAAGTTCAGTCCTAATTGACGAATGTTTTCTGTCCCCTAAAGATCAATTTACTTTTATTTTCCTTTTTTTTTTTTTTTTTGCAAATGTACTGTCCAATAAACAATTTCCACCCTGCACATTAGGGTGCAAATACCTTTTCTCTCGGAAATCAATAGCAGATTCACTGGGACCAGAAATGGTCTGAGCTACTGAAAATACAACCTTTAATTAAGGAAGAAAAAAAACCCAAACCCAACACAAAACCTTTTAGCAAAAATGGGATTGAAGATTTGCATATTCCCCTCCTTTTGTAATATTTTGACAGTGCAGTGTAGTAGGAAAGCCAATATAATTACCTTGGTAGCTCCTGCAAACCAGTATACCGGTGTGTTAGGGAGACAGGTACTGCGAACGGGGAAGAGCTGGGGTGCACAGCCATGGCCGCAGAGCCACGCTGCGAAGGGGGCCTCGTCTTTGGCGAGTGCTCTGGAGACCCTGGCTGCTGAGTAAATTTGAGAGCAAGACACATATTTAGGGGCTCTGACCACCTCTGGGGCTTGTAGTCTGCTTTACCCCCACCTGGAAAGGCGCAGCCGCGCTCGCACCCCCTTGTGCTCCAAACAGCACTTTGGAGAACCTACAAAACACTGGTCAAAAGAAAAATTACAGTGGCTTTTTTCTCCTGAAAGATACTTCATAGCAGTACTAAAGCAGAAGCTATTAAGTGCTGAGCAGAGTTTAAAACCACAAAAGACTCTGCAGAGACCTATTTAAAAGATGTCTGTAGGTAACAATATGTAGACTTATTTGTAGTCTGGCTGTCTTCACAGTATATCATTGTGTTACAGTTTTGTGGTTGGAATTCAGTGTCTCGATTTGACCAGTGAAAGGAGAAAGATAAGTCACAGTGCCAGGTTTCGACTTCCAAAAGCTACAGCGCGTTTGCGAAATGCACTTGATGGACAGCGGTTGATTGCGTCCAAAACCTTCAGGCAAAGCAATACGAATATTTGGTATTGCCATATGTCGGCAGAAACAAATCAGTGATAGAAGCCCTGTGCAATGCTATAGGACAACCTTAGCCATTTCCGCCTTTTATAGGTATGATGTAAACAGGAATACCTAAAATACTAATAGGCCACGTATAGGAGTAGTATGTGTTACATAGGCTGTTTATGTGCATAGACACATGTGTGTATATTGGCTTTGGTAATTCCCGCCCGTGCTGGGAGCTGACTAGCTGGAACCTGCTTCTCCCTCAAGTCCTGGCTTCCCTGGAGCATTTAAATTAATCACCACACTACGTATTTTGAATAAGCTTCACTTCGATAATTGGATTCTGTAAGGTAATAAATGTAAACAGAGAGTGCACAGCAAGACCAAAATAGCTCCATTACAATATCACAATGGGAAGCATTTCATTTTAGAGCATAAAAATCCATCTTTCCAGAGGTATGTTGCCTTTCCTCGGTCCTGGGAGCCGGAATGATTCAGATAGCAGTAAGCCCTTTCCGCGTACCTAGTGTTTTCATCATCGCTGACAAAACCATCCAGTGTATGTTTGTGCGAGTTATTTTTACAGCTGTTGCTAATAGCCAAGTGGTAGAATGTGTTACAGTTTCGAAGGGAGCAGATGAGGGCTATTTGCTCAACAAAACAATATGGCAATTGCCAATTTATTAGGCAGTGATTAAAAAAAGCAGTTTTCTACTGGTATTAACAGCGAGAAGAAACGGGTGGACACCGTGTCAGAGGTCCTGAAGTATGGCTTGATTTGCACTGAGAAGCTGGTATTACTGTCAGACTGCCGATAAATCAATGCGGTTGGCCGAATTGGTGCTTTTATCCCAGGTGTTCAGCTTTGTGGGGGTTGTGCCTGGCCTGTTCCCAGTCATCTGGAAAACAAAATAATATTGAAAATAGATTTATTTATTTTGCTAAACCACTCATGTCTGGATGAAGTAAAAGCTTGAAAGCATCTATTTACATTACAGCGTGTCACAGTGTCTGGAGAGCATATGCTATAAAGGATTTTTAAACAGTTATTGCCAGGATCTAAGGTGATTGGCAGCGATCACTTAATAATACCTATCGCTTCAATAGTCTGGTTCTTTATAAAAACAAATGTCTTTTGCCTCAAAACAATTTAAGGAGAGCTAGAAAAGCATATTCACGTGTTGATTTATTTAAGATTTTATCCCTCAGGCGTAAATGTAAAAGTGCCCTATCAAAAAGCCATCATCATCAGACAAATACATTGCCAAAATGCTGCTTGAATGCGTAATATGAAGTCCATTACGACTGGTGGGAATAGTCTCGTTGAACCACACTCCAGAGTTCATAAACCTTTGTTTACTTTTATTTGGTAGTTTACCAGAAAGTAGAATTTTTGTCTTTTGTTTTCAAAACAGATATTGTAGCTGCAACTTAATACTCTCTGATTCCACCTGTCTACACCGTTTAGGTTAGGTCCTAAAAATACCCACATGCCTTCTTGTGTCCTGTTCTTCCCAACAGAATTTAATGTGGAACACTTTCAAGTACAATAGGGGAGAAAAAGAGAGGAGGAATACTCACAATGTCTGAATTGAAGGGTTTCACATTGATGTTGCGAGTTGAACTACTGGTAAGGGACCAGACCTTGGTTTTGTGCTTAAAGGCAGCTCTAACCTTTGGGAAAAAGAATGAAACCAGACAGAAGATTTCTTTTGAAAAAGTTGTGTTTATTTTCACAGGTGCAGCCTGCAATCATTTCCCCATTATCCTTCCTCCACATTGTCACTGTACTACTAACAAACAAGCCACCCCTAAATTTTTTTTTGTGTGTTTATGGTCTTATTTTAAAATTCACCTTTACTTTTCAAGACCCCATACTTTAAATACAAAGCATCGCATAACTTTCACATTTTCTACCTAAGCATAGAGCCCCAGGCTGGACCACAGGCTCCCCCATTCGGGCAGGCTCTCCCCGCAGCGCGTGCAGCCCTGCTGGTATCCAGATGCCGTGAGGACCTAAGCCAGCTGCCAGCCGTGTGAAAACTGAAATTATTTAAAGATGCTGGATGAAATTCCCTATGGATGTAGGAAGATTCTGCACCTGGGTGAAAATAATCAGCTGCATAAAGAAAAGATGGTGAGACTCATTCTTTAGGCAAGTAGGTGAGATTTATCAAGGATTACTGGCTGGAAATGATTGACCAGTGTTATGATGTTGTGATAAAGAACATCTTGTCAGGAGGAGC
Organism: Vanellus vanellus; assembly: GCF_965231255.1. Classification (NCBI taxonomy): domain Eukaryota; kingdom Metazoa; phylum Chordata; class Aves; order Charadriiformes; family Charadriidae; genus Vanellus; species Vanellus vanellus. Next base: position 10,670,216 of record NC_138921.1, read on the forward strand.
GTAGTCTGCAAAACACGCAAAGTAATCTTTCCTCCCTATTCTACACAGGCATGGTCTCGGCTACAGCACTGCGTCCAGCATCCCAGGAAAAACAGGGCTCAGCTGGAGACAGCCCTGAAGAGAGCAGTGAGGATGATCACAGGGCAAGCAAACACGCATTACGAGGAGCTTAGGTTTAATCCAAAGGGAAGACTGGGGGAAGACACGGTAAGTCTTAAAGTATTGCCTTTCCTGCAGAGAGGAAGGGAATTATCTACTCTTTATACACATAGTAGCTAAAACAGGAAAGAAGCAGCTCAAACTGCAGTAAGAAAGATGAAAACTGCACTTTAGGAGTAGCAGTAGGGATGCAAGTGAGGCACAGAGCCACGTGGCTGAGGGAGGCCGAGGGGCTTTGATGACTGAGCTGTCAGGGGTGACACTGGTGCTGCGGGAGAGGCTGCTCGGGTCCCTGTCACACCCATTCTCCTGTGCTTCCCGTGCTTCTTTGACTGTGCATTTCTTGTCCAGGCGCACTGGGAATAAAGCTCGCTTTTTTACCCAACCACTTGGAAATATCTGCAGATTCCGCTTCACAGTATCTGAGTTTTACTTTTGTGGTAAGAACAAAATTCTCAAGAAGAATTCTCGCTGTTTAGCTGAAGAAGTATTTTAGATATGCACAGCATACGATGGAGCCAATAAGACCCGCTCTCCAAAAATGACAGTTCACATGAGCTATATATGAACTGGGGTTTGAGGATACAAATTCTGAAAAGTTTCTGAATGTAAGTTCTCACGAGGTTCCTGGAAAAATGGCAGCAATTCAAATATTTGTATTTGATGTAAGGCGTTCGAGGCTCGGCAGCAGGAAGAAAGCTTTCTGAGTCTGGGAGAGAATAGAACAAAGAAATACTTTTCCTCCTTATCTTTAACCTGCCTGCTTAACTTCAGCTGATTTCAATAAAGATCAGGAATTTCACAGTCAGTGCTGCCTCTCCAAACTGATTGTAGCAAAGATCATATCGATGCTCTAAGACGGAATAGGTTGGCAAATATTAATAAATAATAACATCTCCACAGAAGAGCTGGAAGGAGCAGCAGGCTGTGGGGCAGAGCTCCTTAGCAGCAGCCAGAAGAGCGAGTTGTTGGGGGAATCAAAGCTATGTGGGTGTTCACTGAGCAGTACCCCCCGTCAGCGTGCTGAGAATGGTTTCCATAAGAAACCTTCATTATCACTAATACACGCTGCTGAACATTTTCAGCTATCTGCTGTGGGAGGAGAGGATGCTGCAAGCTTCATGCCCAGCAGAGATGGTCTTCCATCAGCCGTGCCTTGGCTTTACCCCAGTTGCTCTGAGACAGCCTTAATGCAAAAAGATGCCTCTTGGTCCACTATGAAATCTTGAACTTCCTGCCAAGAAAAATACCTGGAATATGTTCTACCCTGTTTGGTTTCCCGTTAAGGATTGCACGAGTAACTTCCAACAGCATGTTTTGCTGAGAAAAAATATTGATGTGGTTCCTCTCTGGAACCACAGATGTAACAAAGCCAGAGGTCTGCAAACAGGGACTGCCAGAGCGAGTCCTGCTCCCTCTAGTTAAGCATCCTCCCTTAGCGGCACAGCCCATGCCCTGCTCAGCCCCTCCAGACATCAGGAGTGCTTCCCTGAGTCTTGAGCTGCCTTCTCTTATCTTCTTTTTAAAAAAACCCTTTCTTATGTTAAATAAAATAGATGTCAAGCATGGCTCAAAACGCCGCAAGTCACGACGTCACTAACAGTCGTGCATTAATTGAAAGAAAAAGGAAATCAGTGGCATAACAGGCAACGATAATGGAGAAAGCATTTTCTTGTTTTACACCCACGTTACTTGAATTTGGTAACACCAAATCAGTTAACGCCATTTGGTTACATACCTCTGAATTCAGAAGACAGTGAAACAGGAACATGAAAAATCCCTGAAAACAGATAAAAGGGAGAAGGGTGAAGACTGCTTGTGAAGAATGAAATACAATAATGTATTTCTTACAGCATTGTGTAAAGCAGGTATTGAGTAGCTGGAGAGCTGTGAATATCGAAGAGTGGGCCAAATTGTGCCCCATGGGTAACTGGAGAAACCTGAAGCATTATGTTATTATGAGGCTTGTCTGGATCTTTTACCTCCTGTAAAACAGCATCTCCTACACTTTGGAGTGCTAAAGGAGAAATCTGGTTGAAAAGAAGCCAGAATTCTGTTTTCATTACAAGAGAACTTTCTGTCTGTGCTTGCAAAGGTAAAGGCAGAGGGAAATGCTCTTTGGGAAACACCAGATCAATATTTTTCACTTTAGGAAACTGCAGTATTAGCATTAGGAAAAGTTTCACAAAAGAATTTTGCTATCTTTGGGCTTTTGTGCAACAGAAAGTGAAAAAGTACCATCCCCTTTCACACCCAAAATAATTTTATTTTCCTTTGGGAAGTATTCAGTCAAACTTATGGTTTTTATTTTGGATGAAAATTTGAACTTTTCTTATCAGCTTATGGGGAGAACTCTGTTGAACTTATTTTGTGACCATAGCGGTATTTTTTCCTGACACAAAAAAGTATTTACAAAAGTTGTGGTTTTTTTTCTCTTTGTAATCATTACTCAGGAAAGAATTGTAATACACCTGTAGATTTACGCCTCTACTGAAATATCCACTTACAGCTAAGCAGATGCTTATATTCCTTCTTGTACAGAGCTATTTTTTTGGATTGGTGTCTTAAGACGAGGAGGGTCTAATTGCCTGCATGCAAGAGTCACATGCTGGTTTCTGCAGCATGCGGAATAGCTCCACTTTTCTCCTTATGCTGCGCAATACCCACAAACTTCGCTTTCATTTAGTCTCCGTAACGAAGCCTCAAACTGACACTGAAAAATTGTTCTGGTATCTCTACTAAAGAATCTTTCCTGTGGTACCCGGTGCTGGAAGAATGAATTTAATTTCTCTAGCTCACCGTCTCATTTATTTCATTATTGGGAATGGAAGCACTAAGGAGTGGGATAAAAGTTCTGTTCATAAAAAGACTAAACAATTGCTGGTACTGTATGGTCAGCACAGACTTAAAAGACAAAGGAAGGAACATAACAAAAAAATCCAATCAGCACAAGCATATGAAAACATTACGAATGATCCGTTTATTGCATCTCAGCAGCAGTTCAGTAGCCATAAACTTTCCCACCAGGTACTTACTTGTAGTGAATTGAAAACAGCAAATATATACTGAAATACTAAGGCGTGGGCATTGACAGCCAAAATCCCAAAGATCCACGAGCTTCCCAAGATTGGTAAGAGAACAGCGACGGCTTTAGCTGTTAGTCTGAAAGAAAATCAAAATAGGAAATGTGATGAGACAGTTAAACAAATTTGAGCTCACGTGCCAGGGAGTATATCAATTATGTCTTGGCAGCAAGGCAGAGTGTGTCTGAGTCTCTTCGTCATATAACTCTTTTAATGGGCAAGTCTCTTAATTACTCATTCTTCATCTATGGAAATGGGGATAACAGAACTCTGGTATCACATGGCATAAGTACAGGTCGCGAATCAGTAACTGAGGGTGCAGGGAAAGAGATGGCGAGATGGTCCTATAACCACAGCAGCCACAGCTTCAGTTTCCAGTGAAGTGCCATTTTGTCCGTGAGGAGTGAAGTGCAAAAGTCAAAAACAGAGGGCAGAAACTGAGAAGAAAGGCAGCATCACATGGAAAAATTAAAACTATTGTGTATAGTACATCCAGAATACATTTGCTCAGCACTATAGTTGGGTCAAGACAATACAGTATTTCTTTTCTAGAAAGTGACTTGGGATTTTTAATCACCACAAATGGGAAGAAAAACAATGTGCTTCTGCAGAATGCAAAGCCTCTAACACCATGGTGTTACTCTGCTACCACCCTGCTTTGTTCAGAGTTCATTCAGAGAAACGTATGCCAAATATTGAAATAGCTTGCGTTTCTTGGAGGTCCCTACTGATACACGTTCGCTCTGCTTAGCTTGGAGTATTTGGCAGAGTTTCAATAAAAGGGGATACGACAGCTGAAAAGCTAATAGCACTGAGAAAGCAAGAGGGGGTTTTGGTTTTGCCTCAATGAGCTCTGTACAGTATGTTTGTTCTAGTGGTAGATGAAAAGCAATTGTGGTATACCAGAGAATTAAATGATCACGGAAAGTTTTCTGCAGCAGCTGAATTCTGTGGACCAAATTTTATATAAAGAGTAAACAAAGGGAACCACAGAGAAAAACAAAGGCATTGTGTTTAGAATTGTAAGATCGCGGTTACGTCTCTTCAGTGTATTCACAGCCTTCTACATTAAAGACCAAAGAACTTTCTACAAGGAGCTCATCTCCTTCATCTGCAACAGGAATTAAGGGCAGCCAAACCTCACAGAGCACTCGGGACCCTGCAGAAGAGGTACTGGCAATTCTGGCATCCGTTTTCTGCTCTGATGTAAGCATTGCTAGTACCTCTCTCTGCAACTGAATTCCACTCAGCCACTTCCAAGAAAGAGAGGCACAGCTGATGAAATTTAACTCACAAATATTATTGCTTATCCCACAGAACTGTCTTCTCCTTATGAAGTCCTCAGAGCATCGTCTCTTGATTCATGCTAATCAATTGCTTTAAAGAATTGTACTTTTGTGACTGCGTATACCCTGCAATATTGACTTCAGGAGTGTGGAAGCCCTCCAGACTGTTGCTAGTGTAATGACAGAAAGAATAGGAAGACAACCGGATTACTGTATGGAAGTCCCTGCCACAGGATGCTATGGACATCTAACAAGGCTCCTATAAATTCACAGAATGTAGTTCTCTTGCGGATTGTTAAATGTGACAATTCAGATGCAGCCGCCTGTGCAGGAAGTCCCTAATCTTTGGTGTGCCGTAAGGTGGGAGGAAGTATTTGGAGAAGAATCACTCTTCTTGACCTTTGTAGTGGGGATGGAGGGTTGGATGGACCCTCAGCCTATCTGGTTTAATTCGAGGTGGCAGTCCTTCTGTTCTTAGCCTAATCCATCTGGCTTTTTGATTAAAACTATAAACACCTTCACAGCTTGTTTTCACATCAATTTGACCCAGTAAAGGCAGGTGTAAAATAGAGCAGGGCCGGGTGACCAATAATGGAGTTAAGAAGTCATCACTTACTTTTTCCCAGTAAGTGCTATACATCTAGTTCTCAGCACTGGGCGACCCAAAAGCATTCCTGATGTCTGTCCACTCTGTAATCACTCAAAGCCCCCCATGAATCCCACAGGGCAAAACATTCTTGCTGTCAAGACCCTACTAACGAGACAGCCCAGTGCAATTTTGCCTGTCAAGGATGAATAGATGCCGAATCTTTGCACACCCAGACACCACATTTGCAGTGACAGCTATCAAAGGACAAACTCATCCTCCCAGGCAGCTGAGTACACTTTTGGTGGTACAAGACAGAAATCACAAAGAAGGGACCTGTCCCCATTTGAAACATCCTGAACCATCACGGCAGACAGATCTCATCCCTACTTACCACGGCACTTACAAACACGTAACTCCTCTTGTAGCCCGCGGGATTTCAGCACGTGCTTAAAACTAAACGTGTTTAAATATTTCAGTGAATTTAGTCTATGGTACAATTATAGATAAAGAAGCCAAGAGGGCAGTAAAGGGAACGGGGTAGTGAGAAACTGAAAGTCAGTCCATGCTCGCTAAAGCTACATTTTTCAGAAATCATCAGATTTCTATTTAGTTGGAAACCTGTGCAAGAGAGAAAGTTGGTTTAGGGAGATTAATGTCCTACGTGTGCCGTTTAGCCCCTCGTACAGATTAAAGACAGGTTCAGGAGACAAGTGGGTAGAGCTGCATGACAAGACACCACTTGTAATTACAACAAACATAAAATAAATGAGAATTTTGTACAACACAATTCAATGAAGAAATCTTTTAATTAAACTTAGAGACCAGACATCTTGTTCATTTCAGTGACCTAAGCACACACTTTGTTATATCCTTGATTAAAACTGTATGTTGGCTTCAGGTTTATGGGGAAATCTGGGAGGCGGAAGAATCTGGAATCTTCTTTTTTTTTTTCCTGTATTGATTCTTATATTTATGTCCTTGGCCATGAATATTTCTGCACAATTCAATTTAATTCTGCAGAGTTTTTTCAGCCAGAAAATGAAGGAATACCTTAAAGCTTGAGCTCTCCTATTTAATTAAAAAATGTATTTTAAAAGATACAATTTCAAAACAACCGATACAAGTTTGTTTTCATGAATCAAGGATGCTTTGGGTTTTTTTCTCTGTTAAGATTAAGGTTCATCACCTCAACTCTAACATAAGACGTGCTCCACTGGGGAGCTGCCAGCAGACCACCTCTTGCAATCAACTTTGTGCAGGAAGAGCTGTATAATCCTACAGAGCCCCTGTGCCTTCAGGAAAGTGCGCCTGTGCAGGACGTGGGGCAGACAGGAGGAATGCAGACACCTGGAAGACGGATTAGGTACATTCCGATTCCGTGACGGTTTAGATGTCCTCTCTAACCTGATCCAGCAGGTGATTGGTATGCCCAACACAGCTACGCTTGTACAACTGTCTTTGTTACAAACCACCCTTTTTTCTTTTCCTCTTTTGTTCTCACACTCCCAGTTTTTATAAAATTTGCAGTTTGTTATATAATTTTTCCCAGCTGGTTTGTTGCCAAAAATAAGTTTTCATTATTTCTTTTTGAGTCAGAGTATGAAAAGGTTCATCTGTAATTTGAAGTTGGGGACAGAATAGATTTGGTATTCAATTTCATTTGTTTTCAAAATCATTCTTACAGGTTGGATTTTCAGGAGCCTTTCACATCACAAATGCCTTAGACATTTTTAAAAATAATGTATCAGTAAAGACTGCTCACTATTAAGCACAGGGTTCAGCACATGTGCAGCAGAAACACGTAGCTAAACATGAAAACAAAATACAGATACATGGGATTTTTCATGCAAATGTATTAGTGTTTCAAGCACTGAAAAGCAGCTATGTGAGGGTGAAATTCATTTAAGACTAAGAGGTAGCTCTGCGTATGTGTCACTTAAATTTCTTAAGTCTTTTTTTTGCCTAATTATTGCATGGCTTTCTATGCTTGTGTGCTCTGAATTTCATCCTATGTATGAGATCACTAGTTCAAGGTGTTTATGAGCTTTAATCACAAAGCAAAGGACTCAGCTCTGTTGTTCCTGGTCCTCTTTTATTTTCTTCCACTTACCCCTCCCCTTCCCATCCTTATTTCATTGTCTTTGAACTTTAAAAAAGAAAAATACTAAATGTGAAATGCTGTGTCAGAACACCATTAAGGTGGCAAGGTTAAAAAATCTTAGAAATACAGAAGTTAATGTTCCACTAGGCACATTCATTCTGACACACTGCGCATACTTTTTCTTTTATTATTCCCATCTTTCTTTGCTACATGAGTATTTTAGTAGATTAGTTCTAGTACACTAATATATAGAGTGCAATCAAATACATGTTGGTTTTGGAGAAGGAACACTGCATGACTTAAACCGTGCAACCTTAAAAAAAACAGTCATTGCCACCGCTTGAGCTTTTTATTGTCTATGAAATTGGTGACATGAAGCAATACTTTGGGGCGGGGGCAGGTCTTACTTTGCAGATATTGAGGTTCAGCCCCACTTCATAAACCTTGCTAAAATCTTTCTTTGTCCTTGTGCCCTAATGTGTCAGGAAACAGAATGGCCACTGCCTTACAAAGGACCCTCAAAATTTCTTGTGTGTGCCCCTTCTCATGCTCTGGCCTTTGAAATTAGAAGCAGCCTCACAGCCTGTGTCTTACCTACTCTTTTAAAAGCTGAGATATTGTTACTCTTCTGCAGTGTAATGGCATTAATTTTGGTGAGCTTTTTGTCTCTCTGCATCTATATACACTGAATGATCAGTCCTGGAATTCACTAATTAGGAACAAAGCAAAACCAGCACAAAAGATTTCTTTTCTGCTTTCTATCGTTTCCTTTTGCCAATATATTTTTCTAAAGTATGTACCTGTTATTATTTCACAATATAGACAACTTCTGGAAAATACAAAAACTATCTTGAGTCTGATTACATTTTTTATATCCAGTGTATATATTTTGATATCCAGTGGGGGTTGGACTAGATGACCTTTAAAGGTCCCTTCCAACCCAAACTATTCTGTGATTCTAGATGGAATAGCCTTGGGGATATTACTGGCTGTACATAGCCTATCTATCAACTGAGTCTACGGCTGGGGTTGTTGCTCGCTCTGCCCCAGCGCTAACAATCCCTTCAGCTGGGCTCCAGAGACTCCTGAAGCGCCGCTCACCACGAGCCACTCCGGCATGGCTTGGTTTCACTCAGCTTTGCGCGCTCGTTTGTTGCAAAAAGCAGACAGCAATGAATTAGTACCGCACGGTACCGCACCTCCTCGGCCATCAGCCCCGCAGAGCCGGCTCCGCAGCACCTATAGTTATGTATAGTCCCGCTCGGCCCGCGTGACGCCCCTTGCCAGGGCGCAGGGTGGAGTCCTTTGAAAATCCTTAGGAAATTTTTCTGATACACTTCTTGCAAGAGCAGCCTTCGCTTTATGCATTAATCGTTAATCAAGCTGTCCATGTAACATGCACTCACCCTTTAAATCTCCTGTTGAAAAAAAAGTATTTCTCTTCCCTTTTCCTGTTCTTACAGTTTAATTCCAATTCCTGAGAAGTAAACCTTGCTCGCCAGAGATCTTCCACTCCAAATTTCTTCCATTGGCTTTGTTTGGTTGCTTTTGTTTCAGCATTCACTTCAGTGCAGGATTTTGATATTTTCTGTGCGTCTCGCTCAGTCAGAGACAGACTGACAGCCAGCAGCTTACACCAGCGCAGATCCTGAAGTGGGCACTAATCAATCAGTAGAGGAAGGGAAGTTTTCTGAGTTGGATGTTTACCATAGGTGTATTGAAGTCCTGGTGTGCAAGAAGTACAGGTTTCAGCCCCTCTGAGATGTATTTCCATTACCAACCGCATATAAAATCATTGCACTGTTAGGGAAGTCGCTAGGAACATTTTTCCACGAGCGGGGTTGGGCCTTATAGTTTTATCGTATTTGCAATTGGTTTGGAACAGCTCTACTCAATTGAGATTGTTCCCTTCCCCTTATTTAGTCTCTGCCCTTTTCTGCTATTGCCCTGAGCACACTGTCGATATCTTACACCGATGCAGAACGACTACACTGACAGCTACAAGAAATTTCACTGCTTTCAGAAAAAAAACCCAACTTTATTACTTCTGTGCAGGCGACCCCTAATTCACAAATCAATTTTATTGGTTATATATAGAGCACTAATCCTTTTAAGACTTCTGACATCCGCTTTTCAGTCATGATGCCTGCTGAAGGAAGAACTAAATTCAGACCCATAAGCCAAGATTATATAATAATTGGAGGAAGCATTGCCTAAAAAAAGCAAGAATCCTGCACAACAATTCACCAAATTGTTATCCTGACAAATAGGCCTCTTAGCTGAATTTTCTCTCTTGTTTCTTAAACTCTTCGCTGGCCACTGTCAGCAATATCCTTTGTAAAACCGAATAAATAAATCCCCAAACCTGTAACTAACATTTCAGACTAATGCTGGGACAAGTTGAACTTGGCTTCAGTTTCCCATTTGTTACAAGTAACGTTCACTAACCTCAAAGCTGGAAAGCTGCTGGGAAAGCACACGCAGCAATTCTGGCTACGGATGAAGATGTTTCTCATTCACGTTCCGCGGTGCTTCCCCCCGCGCCCCCTCGGCTCCTTCCGGCCAGCACTCGGGCTTCCCGCCCTGCCGCTGCCCGCGGAAGGGCCATTCTTCTGCCCGTGGCACTCAGGAGCACTGTGTGCTGCTGCTCACTCGGTGACCTGACTGTCCAAGGAGCAAACCCAACACCAAGCGATTTAGGTGGCGAGTTGCCACCAAAAGCAAACAGTACTGCTAACAACTCGTCTTTGTTAGTGAACTAGGCAGCGAACAGCAACGAAAACATACACAGCCTCCTTTGGGGCTGATCCAAAGCCACTGATATCATTTGGAGTCTACAGGATCAAACTCCCTTTCAATCCTCAATGAAGAACAGCCAAGTCTCAGCAGAGTCATGCGCTGTGGGTGGTATCAGCAGCTCAGCAGAGCAGCCAAAGCACGGGCTTGAGAGTCAAATCCCTCCGGCCCCCGTCTAACTTAGCAACCAATTTGCTCCACACACTGCATGCAGGTGACATTGAGAGTAGATGTTCGGGTTTTTTTCAAAATGAAATGAATCTTTGAACTCTGCTAGACACCTTGATCTAACCAGTAGAGCTCTCATCTCAGAAAGGACAGACATGGATTTTAATTCTGCTCCTGCCACTGAGCAGTAGCTCATGAACTTCTGCAAATATACACGCACCTTTTTCTCCTCTTACACTTTGTCTTGGCTACATAGACAATAAAGCTGATGGCACAAGGAATGTCTTTTAATTAGCACATATACAGTTCCTAGCTTAATCTCAGGTGATTTCTAGGCACAACTATAAATTAAAAAAAAAAAAGAAAAGACAAACCCACTGGTAACTGCAAATGCCATTTCCCATTTTCCCAAATGTTATTTGCCCTTTCAAAGTGATGTTGTGAAACTGAATAAGAACTATTTACAGAGACTTCAGATCATTGCTTTCTGGTAGGTGCCACATAATCCAGGGAGGACGCTGCTAGTCAAAAGTATTGTAGCTATGGAAAAAAAAAAAAAAAAAAAAAATCTAGGCTGCAACAGCAACTGAATTCAGAGTGGTTATTTTATCATGCGAGTGGGAAGGGGGGTGGCATTCCTCCTTTTCGGTTACGCTCACTGCACAATACCCAGCGCTCTCACCGCAGACCCTCCCGAGACGGCAGGTGCTGCCAACGCAGTGCCACCTCTCCTAAGTCTTCCCCAAAGCTAAAGCTGCCTTTAGTCGATACAGCATTTGCCCAGAATATAGGGGTCTGGGCTCAAACCACTCTTCTGCCTAAGGGATTGCAGTTCCCTCTTTTCCAGAAGAGCATTTTGACTCCCTGCTTGATGGCCACTCTCACCTACTGAACCTGTTCCACTTACCTTAAATAATTAAATACTCCCTGGGTCAGAGAGAGCAGGTGTTCTCCACAGATTATTCGTGAGGCACTCCACTGAGAGAGGAGTCCTACCTAATCCTTGCTTTATTAATATTTCTTATTTTATATTGAATATTCAGTGGAGCAGGGACTGAAATCCAAGTCTCCTTTCAAAACGCCATCAAGCCTGACAAAATAATGGCCGTGACCAGAAATGGAAGTACCTTAAGAACTTTAATGCTGAGAAGGCAATGCCAGGGGCTAGTAGCATTGACTTTTGACTTCAGCACCTACCCAGGGATTTAGGAATCCGTGCCCTGCTAAGGCCTCCCCCAGATCCGTCCCATGTCACCTCCATCACCTCCTGATCCTAAAACTACAAAAGAAAACAATACTTCCCAAAGAAAGTAATAAGTACTTAACTAAAACATGTACTTCTCCTTGTCTTTAATGCAAGCGAGTAAAAGAATATAAAGAATGAAAATGTAATGTTCTTGGAAGCTGAATTTTCAGTGGTTACGGTTTTCCCAGGGGAACTGAATTTGCAGTGGGATTTTTCCATTCTCTTTCTAAAATTCCTTTCTCCAACATCTTTGACACTAAATCTCTCATTGCAGTGCTGCTGAGACAGCATTCTCTGCTTCTCCATCCCCAAGCCCAAGGTTAGAGCTAATTTGCCACGGAACTTTGCCATTGAGTCATCAAAGAAAAAACTAAGAGCTTATTCTCACAGTAGAAGAATGTTCCACAGCCAATCAAGGAGTATTAGTAATTGGGTTTGGGTGAGGAGATACAGTACGTGCACTGAGAGGCTTTGTAGTGCAGGACAGCCAGTTATGCGTGAAGTCATTCCCAAGAGCCACCCAAAAGATTCTCTGTTCTTAGTGAAGTCGTCGTTTTTAAAAGGTGGCTGGAAGCTTTTACTAGTGAATAGTCTTGTTGCATATTTGTGCTTTAATCATGAAAACATTGTGTCTCCCTGTGCTTCCTTCCATGCTCTGCTGCTATTGAAGCATCACTTGAACCTCAGGAACAGCCCCAGTGTAACAGAGTATGTTTTCACTTTTTCTGTAGCAACCCCTTAAAAGAACACACAGTATAAATATTTCCAGTTCGATGATCACTTAAGATCTGCTGAGTACCATCATAGGCGAGCAACAATACAATCCTTTTGCAAACAATCATTTATAATAAATTCACACTCAATGATGCATTTCGTTAAAATCCAGGTAGACTTAAAGGGTGGACTGTTTGTTTTGGTCATATGTTAAATTCTTTGGAAGTAAAAAAAAAATGTGGCTGCTGAAATAGTCTTTTGGGAGACTTTGGTAGTGGGTGACAGAACAAATTTCCCAGCCCGTGGTATTGGCAATCATGGCCAGAAGCCAAAATAATCACGTTCGCAGAAAACTGTGCAGAAAATGAAAGCAACTTAAAAGAAAAAGGAAAAGAACAAGCTCTAATCCTTACAATAGTGAAGATTTATGGATTTCTTGAACACAAACCATTCACTTCCCTATTTCTTACAGTGTTTGTTGCTTCCTTAAAAGCTGATTCTGGAGTTACTTTAAAGGAAGTCAGAGGGGGAAAGAAAGACAAGAAAATAGGACCCACTTCCACTTCAGGGGTTCTTTAGTACTCTCACAAAAGCAGATTGACAGGGAAGCCTGGAGGGATTAATTTGTTGTTTTAAAAAGAAAATAAATTGCAATGTTCTAATGGGTCAGGTCTACGTTCTGTAGCATGCTGTTATTAAGCATTGGTTTGTTTCCAAAGGTGGAACTGTCCTCTTGTTTTTTCAGTTTGCACCTTACAGAGAAAACACCCAAGAAAAGATCAGCATATTTTTTCTCACAACCAGACAACCAGTACTATGCAGAAGAATTTGGTTTCATCCATATACAGTTAGCCATGAGCTAGTCCTGGGTTGAAAAGGTTATGGTATTATTTCTGTTTCTAGACTAGACAAAGATATCAAATTATTAATTGCCAGATAAGACCATAAAGTTAGTTACAGGAGCAACTATTGCTGGGATAATCTAACCTTGGCTGCTCTGGACGCTCTGCATATGTGAAAACAGATGTTCCTTCAGAGCCGCCCTTTCTCTAACAGGGACATAATGCCTAGCTCCATGCCGGACTCAGCCCAGGAGAAGGAATTTCTTATGACAGCTTATTCCCAGAAACCTCATTACCTGTCTCTTCCAAGGACAAGGCAATGGAAGTGTCCCAAAGGGCAGATCCTGCCTCCAGGTACCAGATGGCCCAGGCTAGGTGTCATCTACTTCTTTTCTCCAACATTTGCACCTAATTATTTATTTCACTGCAGTCTCCATTGGTTTATCCATTTTCAAAGCTCCCAATGCAGGACCTCTTCCATCTCCTGACAGCGTTCTGTATAGACTATCCCCAGGTGTATTGTCAGTGTGAGGCATTACATTACCCCAACTACTTTAGCCCAACACTTACTGTTTTTAATTGGCTAAATCTCTGCAAGTCATCTTGAAACAATCTACTGAAAATTAGTCTTATTGCACTATTTACAGCCATCGGAATATTTTTTTATAGTTATTGTATCATGCGGTGAAAATCTTTGTTTTCCCGGCAGTAAACCAGGATGACAGACCCAGGGCTAATAAAGAGGGATTGTCAAATTACAGAAGTTATGAAAAGGACCTCATAGCGTTCACTTTTCCTTACGTGACAGGAGATTTGAGGGAAGAATTCACACGACCGGAATACTGATATGAAAGGGCACAACTTGTTCGGAAAGGACACTCAGGGAAAAATAAAGGGTATATCAAAAATGTAGACCTGCTCAGAGAGCCAGAAACTATAGGCAGACAGACCTTTCAAAAACCTCTGAGTGAAAATAAAGGCAAAGGAAAGGGAAACAGTATGGCAGCGTACGTCTATTTTGGCATAGCAAAACCAGGAGGCTACTTTGATGGGGCCTTTTTTATCACTAAAACATCCCATGAGTTGTCCAAAGCACAGGATTAGGTGTTAACATGGAGCTAGCTTCGTTTAATTCATGATAATTATAATGAAATACAGTTTATAAAACTAGGGGGGGGGGTTAAGATTTATACAACTGCAGCCAGTGATGTAACCCCATTACAATTTTTTTTTTTCCTTACTCTGGGATGTCAAACCAGGAACACCCTATATTAAAAATGTGAGGTAGCCCTACTTTGTGCTCTGTGCTGGTGATGTCTGAGCTGGAGCATCATATTGGGGTTTGGGTATCAGATTTCAAGAAAAGTGTGGTACTCTGGAAAGACTCTGGAGGCAAGCGACAAGAATGGTTGCTAGTCTAGAAAATGCGGCCTGTCAAAAATGGGGACAAGTTTTGAGTATGTAAGTTTGAAGGGAAAGAAAGAAACTGTTGTCGATGTCCGCTGGAGAAGGACAGGCTCCTATTTGTCCTTTCTTAAACTGCCCTTGTAGAAACGTCAAACTTTTTAAAAGAAGCCATTACGAAAAAACTTCTGAGCTAGCTACAGCCTGGAGAGACTCCAATTTCCATCACCAGAGGCTTTTACCAGTATAAGTGATTGTGTCCTACGCACAATTCAAACTGCTCAGGAGCAATTACACAGCCAGGTACCGCTGTTCAGTCGACAAGTGGCAACGAACTTTATAGCTTGGGAGTTCTGTATGCCCGGGAACACCCAGAAAAAGCAGCTACACGGAGATGGGGGTTGTTGGAAATCTGTAGGTTTGGCTTTAGACTGAAGTCAGTGGGGCCCATAGTTTTAATTTAGGATGACAAAGTAACAATCACATCAGCCCATACGCAGAATTTCTGTGGAATAACATTCACCCCCCCAAGGAGCTGAACTCTGAAAATGATCTCTTGACCTAAACAGTCTCAGTGACCCTTAATTATGCAGTGATATCAACAGAAAGATCGTTCTCCCGTTTCCATGGCAATGGTACCAGCGAACAGCAAAACTATCAAGGTCAGGCATATAAACTGAGAAAGAAAAGTAATTTTCTGTGTAATGGTTCATATGAGCTTTAACTGCAGTAGTGGCAAATAAATAGCCGTATACTGGCTTGATCGCCTGTCTCAAATGTACATAAGGGAAAAAAAGAATTGCTGAAGTACAGCTACAATCACGCTGCCTTGCTCTCTGGCTTCTAGAAGCTGCTAGTGGCTGCTGCTTCGGAGGATAACACAGACTGCAGAAAAGCATCCAGCTATGCCGTGCTGTAATGTGGGGAACTTGCTGTGTTATTAAGCCGGCATTAAAGAAGCCAGGCAACGTAGAGCTTTTATCAAAGTTAATGAAGAAAAGCCCAGTCAGAAAAGTTCCAAAAAGAAAATTTCTAATTTGTCAAAATCAAAATGTTTTACTGACTGGTTTGATTCCCACCTTCTCCCAAGGGCCGGCTTCGCAAATGGAAAATTTGCATAAACCTGTGTAGTTCCCTTCTAACCTCCTAACAGCATCCAGGCCCTGCCGTGCCTGGCTCCGGTCCCCTCCTCTCTTCCCCCTCGCCCCTTTGCAACACCGGTGGGGTGTCCAGGAGCAGGTCTGGAGGCTGCCCGGTGGGGCGCGGGCTGGCCACGGAGGCAGAGGGCTGCTGGGGAGCTGCCCCAGGGCCAGCGCTCGTGGCTGGGGCTCGCTCGGCTCTTTGGAACCCTCTCAAGCTCCTTGCTTCAGTAACGGGCTGCAGTATTGGGTACGGATGCGGTTCCGCAGGCATTCTGAAAATGAAAAATAGACTCTGTGGTCATTTATTTTTGTTAATTTCTGAGCTGAGGATTTTCTGATTCTCTTGTTCTGTACAGGGGGCTCAGACAATAGCTCACGATGAGCTCCTTTATGCAGCTCCATACATATTTATGTCTGTCTTATTGCTGCTTACTATTTGAACAGGTAATCTGAATCCTAACTATCTTTACTCACATGAGAACACCCAAGGCTTCTTTCTTCTGTTACTATATTTGGATGTTCCCTAGTTTTTTAATATCTTTATTAAAATAAGGCAACTAACTTGGGAGGGTGGCTGGAGAAGCTACGTGAGGGTCACTGGGGACAGTAAACACAGTGGAGCTCAAGAACATGGCTCTTCATGGGGTGATTACAGCCCCTCACTTCGAATATCGCACTGTTCCTGATATTCTCATGCTTTCAATTATCATCTGACTTAACTGCCTTTTTCATTATTCCTAATGTGGTTCCAAAAGAAAAGTGCTTTTTATTCAGTTTCTTTCACTAAAATATATGTCTGTGCCTCACATCTTTTTCAATTGAAAAGAATGGGGCATAATTTCCAATTTCTATTTCCAAAACAGATGTAACATATCTATAGGCATTGGCTTTTTATTACGTACCTGAGGATAGTATCTAGAAATTTAAAAGGACTTTTGATTCTAAAACGGGCCCTTTTCTTTATTGTAATTACTCATATTTTTCATTTATTTAATTTTATTTTGAGAGAGCACTGTCGGGAAAACATGTAAATCGCACTTAGCTAAGAGCTGTGTCAGCCTGGGTAGTGATTTACAAGGTTGCCCAGAGCTCTGCACAAGGTGCATGTTTAAATAAGCATTTACTTTATGCGATGGCATAACTATAATATTTGTCTTATTATTCTGCATAAAGCTGACATAGAGTTCTAGGATTATAAATTGGACCAAGGATGAAAATGCAGGAGTTCAAGCAAACTCTTGAAGTTATTGCTGTTCGCAGTGAATTGTACCATTTCATGATGAACGACCAGCATTTAATTGTTACTCTGGTACCAGGCATAAAGCTATGACTCATAACACTGTCCGCCTCCTACCGGTATTCTCATGGCTTAAAATCGGATATTAAAAAGATTGAAACCTAAAAACAGTTGGGGAATTTTTAAAACAAAAGAATGTGAACTTCAAAGCTCTTTTTCACTGTACATTTTCAAAAGCTGAACCTTTCTGTTGTTATCACTCTAAAGTAAAGATGACGTGCTATACTTCAGACAACTTTGGCGGGGCGCGAGGACAGGGAACACCACACCTGCAGTGTTCCAATATCGTCACAGTATCATATCACTAACAACTTCTTTACATACTCCTCTGTACGCTGGCACCTTGTATACCGCAAAAGACTCACCAGGAATGATCCGGCCTTCGGCGTGGGGCCAGCAGAGAGTTTTGTTTTCGTTAAATGCCATATAAATCCCTATTTGACTTAAGGAGGCCCCATCTCACCATAGTGCACCCTTGAGCTCCCGCAGAGGACAGCTTTCACCTGCAGCGACTGCTCTGAGTGTCTATCAGGGACTGCCAGGGTGGGATCAAGAAATTGATTCAGCCACAGATCAATAAGCACATCGGTTTCTAGATAGTGAAGAAGAGAAATAGCTGAAGGGAGGCTGGATACCTACAAGCCCCTTTCATTACTCATTCTGTTGTGCTCAGAGCAAGGTTTTGTCACAGGGATTTAGTAACCAAGTTTTAACGAACCTCATTCTATTCTGACACTCAGATACGAAAACAAACTTGCCTAAGCACCTCCAATGAGTATTCGATCTTTATACTCAGAAAATTCAGCACTTCTTAAATATCAAGTTTTCCTTGTATATTTTGTACCCATATGTTGTGTCTTACCACCTTTCCTAATACAAGAAAGAAACAGGCACACGAGCATCAGAGCTGCTTGTTCCTTTGGAGCCCACGGGCAACAGGCCCTGATCACCCTGGAGCAGTAAATCTTGTTTAAGGACAACAAACGGAAAACAATTCCCAGAAAGGACAATTTTGGCTCAGAAGGAGACAACCACGAAAAATATAAGCTGTGGAAGGATTCACAATGTCATCATGTCCAGCTCAGCCACGAGACAGGATCACTTGTCCCTCCTGGCACCAGAATTAGCGCTGACAGACATTCGTGCTGCACTTGTGAAAGCTCAGCAGCTCCCCAGGTGATCAACTCCATCGCTTTGCCACTCCCCTCCCTCTGTTGGAAGCTTAAAGATATTTGATTTTTTTCATCAGTTTAAGCCTATTACTATTTGTCCCTTTCCTGTGCTGTCGCAGAGTAGCCTCCTCTCTGCAGCTATGTTTTACATACTTCTAAGCCTTTATTACTCCTCTCAAAATGTGCCTGAAACGCGCCTGAACAATCACAACATGGCCTGGAGCCTCTCTCCAGTGCTACGACTCTCAACACCTGTGGTAAAGAAAGCGCTACCATTGCTGTCATTATGGTTCCTAAAAGATTAGCGCTTCCTCATTAATACTCTCATTGGCAACATTCAAACCCATGTATTTTTCGTCTAAAACTCTGAGTCTAATAAGGAAATACCCAAACTGCATTTGTATTTGTCATATTCAATGAGCCAAAAATTTAATTAGGTTGAAGACATTATCATTGGCAGTAGCACTTCAGCTCACTAATTGTCATTGCTTAATACTTTCATTTTAATTGTTTCCTTTACTGCCAGTCGCTCTCCTCCTTCCAAGAGTTTCCATGAGGTACATCGCTCATGCTGTTTGAAGCTACGTTCAATGAACATGCTTCCTTACACGCAATTAGAAATTGTCAAGAAAAGGAATTGCTGAGGGCAGATTTGACTTGCCAGACTGCTCTTCCTAACTGACGGCTCTCCTTCAGCAAGTGGAAAAAGCTCTTCTCTTTTTCAACAGCACACACAAAAGCAGGAGCTCGGTGACTCTGAGGGTTGCAGCTGCAGCATCTGCCACCCAGCAAGGCACAGACAGCATCTTCTAGTGCTACGGATCTTGAATGAATCCCCATGGACTTTCAGAACAGTTTGACTGCAGATTGTAACTTGCTCCTCACCCCTCGTAGGAGGGAAAAAAAAAAAGAAATGGAAATTCTCTAATGGTATCACAAAGGGGCGGAATTTAGTTATAGAGATTACAGTATGTCCTTTGGCGGGAGAGCTCTCATGAGGGCTTCACCGTGCCGTGATTGACAAGTATGTTCCGTGAAAATGAACAGCTGCAAATAATCCTTAGAGGGAGAAGTCTTTGGACACGAAAGAACATGAAACAGGAACGGAATCACAAGAACAACATGCAACAAATTCACAGTATCTTGCAGAGTAACGCCTGCCGTTAAAAGCACCAGCGCTGTCAGCACTAACTCGGAGGACTGGTATCCGAGACAAAAGGTGACTGGGCTGAAAGGCAGGCGGTGTGTTTATAAACAAAGTAAAATACTGATGCAGAGTCATGGCGTGGAATGGATCATTGATTAAACGGATGAGCAATTTGCCACAGTGCATTCAGTGTGCTGCAGGGATATAATAGATGGCTGTGCAAAGTGCTTTGGAACGGTCAATTACACGGTTAAACCATACAGATGTCTGCAGCATCATGAGCTGTTGGAGGACAGCCCTCTTGTATTTGTATCTGTCAAAGGGAAAATCTTTCTGTACAGCTTATTTTTTTTCAAATAACCAAAGTAAGGAACGGATTTGCATGAAACTTACATGCCCTGTTTTCACTTTCGTTCCCAAGTGGTTTATGCTATATTAGAAAATGTGGAAGGAACTAACACAACAGCTTACGTGGCTTGCTTGCCCTGCTGAGCTTTCCTTGAAGCCCTGTTTTGCTCCCACGCACTGCAGCTACTGCCATTCGTTCCAATTTTCAGTCATTAATTTAACTAAAGAGAAAAAATGTTTCTACTTCACTCAACAGAGAACTAAGAGGCTGCTTTATTATTTTACTGAGTGAAGATCGAGCTTTGAGGGATGAAGTAAATGAGTAAAATGAAAGAAAGAATGGGGTAAAAAACTAAGAAATATTTCTAATTTTGTCGTAATTGTTTTATCCGTGGATGATTATGATAGCTATCACTTCTGGTTCACCAGCTTCTCAAGTGTACACTTTAGGAAAAAGAGAGAGATTTTTCCAACTCATTGGACCATTTCAGAGCAAGCAGTGAGAAGGTATTCAATAAGAGTTGGACTGGGCAATTTAGTCAAGAAAAGTTAGTGAAAATGTTTCTTCTGGACAATGCGATACAAAAGTGAACTAGCCGGGGAAGCACGGTGCTATGGCTAAGCACGGTACCTTTGGTTCTAGTCTAAAACTACTATTCCTGCCACAGGGACGTGCTTTGCATTTCTTCCTCTGTTACAATATTAGTCTTAGTGCAAAACAGAGATCTTTGAAAATTGTATTATGCTTTAACCCTTGTAATCCAGGAGCCAAGTAACTCATGTAATCAAACGACTATCTGTGATAGACTTAATCAGGGAAGAGCTTTCCCCGTGGGTAATGAGATGTGCACGTTTCTAAAACACTGTCACATTAGACATCTTTTCTCTCTGCAACAGAGAAGTAACTTCCCAAGTAAACACAGCAGTGAGACTTTGAAAGGGTAGAGCAGCAAGAAAAAAGCTCTTTAGGTCCTAATAAGAGTTAATGAATGTACTGAGTGGAATTAAGACTTTACATGCAGAAGAAATAAGTAAGAAAAAGAGTTCAAATGGTCCATAACTCAGAAAAGTCATCATGTGCCTTTTCAAGCACGTGAGCAATTCCATTAAACTAATCTGCTTTAATTGCATTAAGCTTAGAGAGACTACTCATATGCTTAAACTCAAACATAGGATTAATTATTTCCCTAAAAGAGGGCCTGGTCAAGAAGAGTGGATAATGCAAACAAATGTTGTGTGTATGCATTTAAATGTTTCAAGGTATTGATTCAGCATTCTATAAAATAAACCATATAAATTAGCTTTTTGGTGGAAAATCTGTTCCCTGGATGCAAAACCTTCTCAGAAAGCACCTGAATTATTTTGCTGAGAGTCAATAGGTTGAACCTACTAAGAGGTTCACAAGTAAGTGAAACAGCTCCTATTCTAGGCATGTGTTCAATATGCATCAAAAAACAATACAAAAAGCAGGTTAAGAAAATTAAAGTAATAAATAGGAGATAATAATTTTTTTCTCAGCTCTTGCCAGTAAACTGCTCTTGCAGTTTCAGACTCTAAAAAAGTGATTATTTCCACACACATCCAAAAATTCCTAAGCTGACCAAATACGTACTGTTCAGACTGTCCCAAGAGTCTATAATGCATTAATCAGCATTTCTGATCATATTCTCATTAATTAATTATGTGAATTTTGCCTTCAATTATTGGGTATATTGCAGTTTCGGTATTACATAAACTTACTCTTTTATGCTGCTTCTTCAATTTATCCTATATTTTCTTTTGGGGGTACTATTACTATGTGCTTTAAAAAAACAAAGACACATCCACACCAGTATCTCTGAAACTAGAGTAAAACGTTCAGCAAGATGCTGTCTGATATCTCCATTGCAACAAGCAACGTCTGAACCTGGAGAGGTTGTTCAGCCCATAGCATACAGCACTTTATTCTGAGTGAAATGTGAATGGGGAAGATGGATAATTAATTTTATGATAGAAAACGTATTTTGTTCACAACTTTCTTTTCTAGTTTGGCTTTTAAACATGAAGATCGATGGACGTTCCCTTCAGAGCAGAGCACTGGCTCACTCTGATGCATATTCTCTAGTCACATTTGAGTCAGCATTTGAGAGGACCTGTTGCCATATGGAAAATCAGGAACAATTACTCTAAATAATTACATCAGTTTATTGCTGTCTGTTGCCAAGAGAAACAAGCCTTGTTGGTAATATCCACTATGTTGCCAAGTAACTTAATCTTTAGGGGAACTAAATACACTCCAGTACTAGTGCTTCTCTAACAATAAATATCCTTTTTAACTGATATCATCATGGCTCATAACTGCATCTTTGTTCTGACAGTTTCCTAAGGTAGTCTCTGCTCAGCTGCGGGTTGATGGCCTCAGAGGTCTGAGTTATCACACCTGGCCTGAGACGTGCACAGAGATGGAAACTGCGTAGGAGCTGAGCAGTCTGGGCTACCCTCACAGTCACTGCGGAGAAATCAGAACTTTTCATGGAAGCATAGAATGGTTTGGGCTGGAAGGGACCTTAAGGACCATCTAGTTCCAACCCCCCTGCCATGGGCAGGGACACCTCCCACCAGCCCAGGTTGCTCAAAGCCCCATCCAGCCTGGCCTTGAACACCTCCAGGGATAGGGCAAAGGCAAGTGAGATGAACACAAGATCAACTGCGTTGTAGAGCACCCACTTCTCCTTTGATCAGGAGTCCGGGTGGAGGTGTCCGCTTTACTGAGTTCTAAAGTCAGGGGAGATGAATCCGGGGCAGGTGCTCTCCCATCCAGGCTGCCAGCAGAAATGGAAGCCAGCCCTTGTCAGCATGATTAAACTTTTCCTTTGGCAGCAAAGCCTGGCAAGAGGGGAGCCCGATGACGAGCCTGTGCTGTAAGACCTGTAGGCTGTGATTGTCAGACTACACCGGCTGTCTGTATTTGAACTCAACAGCAGCTGCCAGTGTGAGGTGCTTCAAGGCAGGTAGAAATATTGGCCTGAGTTGCCAAGGAGAGGCAAACTGGCGCTGACACCTCCCTCACGCGTCTGCCACAGGCACTTTTGTCATTCTCCAGCCAGTTTTGCTATGCCTTTCAGTTCATTATCACTTGTAAACTTCGAAACCCCGCTGTTTAAGAGCTATCATCCAAATTGTTGCAGACAGCAACTTACTGTTTCTCATTCTGCTTTCCACTTAAATTTCATTCCAGCTTGAAAAGGCAGCATTGAAATCCCTCCTTTTTTTCCTTCTCAAGTTTATTGGATCGAGCAGGCTTCCCCTCCACAGCTCCTTGCACTGCAGTTCTCGTTTTCTGTCTTTAGCTTTTTGAAACCGTGAACACAGCCCTAAAAAGCCACTTCTGCCTTATGTACCACTTCACTGCAGCGGACAACTGCAGCATGGGACAAAGTGCTTTCTTGTCTCACCAAAATCATGTTATGTCATTTTAATTCAACTGTGTTTCTAAGACGTGCTTGATACATTTTTTTCTAACATATTCCCATTTCCCCCATAGCTAATACCAAAGCAACGGCACCATTCAGATGGATGCCTGACAGGCCCTTTATTTAAGGCTCACACTATGCGAAGCGTTTTGCGGTCTTCAGTGATTCCTCCCTAAGCCAAGTGAACTTGTTGATTCAAAAACTACCCTGTAGCCCTTGCTGACAGCGGCTTGACAGAAACTACAGAGCTTATTGTGTTTTTTCTGATTTCTCTGTGCTCTCTGCCACTGATTCGTTTTGCTGTGCCTATGCACTCTCTCGCGTTAACAACTTCTAATCAACATCTAAGAACCTTTAGTGGTTGGAAGCAGGGGTTGGTTTTTTTTTTCACTATGAAAAACATTTCCCGTACAGCTGTCAGAACAGAACCCTTTCTTGTTTTGTTCTCTTGTTTTTGGGAAAACGGTACCACAGACAGAATGATTTCACACTAGGCATATAAACTCACCTGCATAAGGAATACTGATGACAAGAAAAAGAAATCCAATGTAACAAAGGCCTTGTATTTCTCTTTTTTCCAATAGCCCAGTTACTTTCTCCATGACATCCTCTGTACATGAAACTCTAATTCATCATGGCTCACAACTGCGTTGAATCAGAGTATAAATACTCTCTAAGGTCTGATTTGGACAGCTATTTATGCCCTTACCATTTCAAATTTCTTCTGAGGATCCATTTTTGTAATGGTATCTACAGAAAAATAGCTACTCTCTATGTTCTGTTTACCTTCAATTATATTTTATTGACTTAATTTAATTTTATGAGGAAAGTTGCTCTGTCAGAGCATATTTCTGCTTAACCAATAATTAATGATTGAATGTTTCCAGATATATCTTCCCACTGATCCTCATTTTTCTACACCACCATCACTTCTGCTAGGTCAAATCCTAAAACTGTATTTTAACAATTACTTGGCACAAGGAGCATCTCTGAGCCAGGGTGTTTGGAGAAGTCACGTCTTTAGTAGAGAGCTCCACCATTCCAAATCTACGGCTGATAATATTTCAACCAAGAACATATACTCCTGATTAAATGGATTTCATTGTATTCCTAGACCAACCATTCATACATTGTTTTACTTATATACACACACCTAGTTTTCTTTTAAAAAAATAATATCTATTAGTGTGCAGGGTACAGCACACTACAGGGTACAGTGTATTGAATCAATTCTTCATAATACAAGTAAGGAGCTATCTGAGTACACAGAGCAACCTGTATAGCGCCTCTTATGTTTGTGGAGGTTGTTCCTTTATCTTCATGATTCTAACAGTTTATACAAATTGGCATTGACAATATAGTTATTTGCTTCCTAAGGTTCTATATTTCCTTTGTATTTCCGAAGGTCACAGGGACTCGGCCAAACCTGAAACAGTCATTTTAATTTCCAGTCTTTTAATTTCACTACAATGTCATTATCTTACAGACTTTTGTGTAGACTTATTTACTGGTTTTCTTTTCCTGTTGGATAATTATACAATAACTAAACTAACTTCAGTTAGGTAACTGTCACCAATATTTAAAACTTAATGACATTTTAAAAATTACATGAGTAATCCAAGCATAAAAATTATTCTTTATGATATCATTTCAGAGCAGTGGCACCAAATCCTTATCATACAATAGTCTGTGACTCAGAAACATTAAACACAAACCATCATCACATTTATCTTCTGCTTAAGTTACATATTCCTTGAGTTATATGCAGTGTCCTTTTAAATTTGGATTAAAGCATCTTTAGGAGATACAAAATATGAAATGGAATATTCGGCATCTTACTTTAAACTCAGTATATTAAGTTATCTTCTTAGCTACACATATGTAATCATGTAGATTTAAGAAATTGGAATTTGTCCTTGTGTATTCAGATGTAGCCATGCGTCTACCTTACATTTCCCCTCTAGCCTTGCTAGTGCAGTATTTTAAAGATGATACACTCTCAAAACCATCCCAAGAGGCTCAAGGCACCCTAATACAAAGAGACGCTTGAATTTAAGCACACATTTAAATCCAGCATAAGTCTGTGTGCTTTGCAGTATCAAGAGAGTCTTATAAATATAAGCATATGCCTAAATGTTATGCTGAACTTGGGCTAGAAACAAGGTTTATCCTCTGAAGGAGCAGAATAGTTGCAATAGCCGAGTATAGATTAGTGATGCTCTGTGAGATTTATCTTTGGATATAGCAGGAAGGGGAAAGTCTCCATTAAGAAAAGGGAAAATCATGAATCAGCAAATGCTGGAGACTAATAAGCAGGAAAACAGTTTAGCTCATGCTGAACCATAGGTTTCATCCTATGTAGCATTCGGCTTTCATAAAATATAGGTTAACTGGCTACATTCAAGAGAATGATATGCTACTTTTAACATTATTTGCTTTTTACTAACGAGGAACGATATCAGTGTTCTGGGAGATGTCCATGATACATGTCGCTATGATATAACATGATACAACATTGCTAGCGTGAGATTATTAACTTGTTAAAATATAATTTGAATGAGAAACACTTACTTGAAGGCATTGGCATCTCCATGAACCTTATAGTTGTCTGCACTGATTCTTGAGATAACTCTTGTGACAGCAATGAGAATACCAATATTGACCTGGAGAAGGAACGAGACTTGGTCAGAAGAGTAAGTACGGACTGGTCAGAGTTACAAACTGCCTTAGGAGTGTATTGTAGAAATACAACAGAAAATAGGAACTTTGCATGTTGTCTTTATTTGGCAAAAGAGGTTTCCAATTTTGGACTGGTATAGTTTGACCCTTGTCAATGGATTTCCCTCTCCCCATAGTGAGTAGTTCTCCCTTTGATTTCTTTCTATCAGGAACAGTCCTTGTCTGTTTAGGATAAGGCTGGATTAACACATAGCTTCACAGCTAAAGAAGGGCTCGGGATCCCTACTGTACAAATGAATGCACTAATAATCTACTACCAGCTGACAGATTAGACAAGAACTTCAGTGAACAGGGGCACGTGTCTGCATGCTTTCTGATTTTGTGTTTGTATGTGCACAGACTTCAGAAAGCACCTTTCCCGCTAGAATTCTCAGTGTACAATTCCTGTTTCTTACCAAAGTCTGCTTGCAATTTAAGCACAAGATTATTTTAAAACGGCAATGAGGAAAATATGTTAAACCTGAACTCTGCTCTTCAAAAGCCCTGCTTTTTTTAATGTCAGGCCCAGCAGAAACATCAATAACACGAAAAGAACTCCCACCAGAAAAATAGGAAATCTTGAAAAGACTAACACTGAAAATATCTAACAAAAGAGACTTTGCTCTGGAGTCGCAGGTGAAGAAAGAAGCAAATCTTTATCACTTAAAAGAAATGTGGCAAAGGCTGTCTTGCTGTGCAAAGACCTTGGGTTTAAAGAGAAAAAAAGAGGAGAGAATGCAAAGGTGAGAGATATATTTCCCCCTTCCTGTCCAAAGTTACACATCAGCTACAAAGCTGATATTTAGCATCAAGAACAAGGGTAGAATAAAACTATAGAACAAAAAGAAAGAAAATAATTCAAAATAGTGCTGTTGCTCAGCTAAAACTCAAAAATCATATTCTATTTTGACATAAATATTCTAATTCTGAGGATGAGAGGATGAATTAAAAAATCCTCAAGTTTGATGATAATAATTGCCTTGGTATTTTTTAAAACTTTCTGATCACTCTGTTAATTTTAGATTTTTAAGGGCAGATCATCACCTGGTGTAAAGTAGGAGCATAGCTGTGATGGTTCGTTTCTGCCACGGCTCTTTAGCCCGTCCAAAGAATACCCTGTGGAACCCGACTGCTTTTGAATTACGAGTGTACCTGTTGTTCAGTCAGCTTTACAGAGATGAGTGAGAGGTGAAATTCAGCGGCCTTGGGATCATTTTCCCTATTCCTACCAAATCATATTTTGTAAACATCTTTTATAAATTCTTTGAGAAAGCCACTTATATGCTAAACATGCACATTGAAGCAGCAAACAATGAACATGAACAGGTTACACTTTCTCTTCTTTCTCTCTTCTCTTTCTCCTCCAAACTCTCCAATTTTCTGCTGCATGTCCACCAAATGATCATCATCATTAGTCCAGCGTTTCATGTGAATTGCACAGAAAATACTTCTCTGTACCCTTAAATTCCTTCCTGAGACATTATCTTTCAGCAGCTATTTTTGGTCTGTTATGCAAAATATCAGCCTCCCCTTTCGACGCTTCCTTATGGACGTCTCCCTGACAGCTCAAGTTCCTCCGGGCACAGTTGCGCCATGATCCCTTTTTCTGATGACTGCAGACAACAGCACACTCCTGCCAGCCTCACAAGTGCTTAACCTTAACGCTTTCTTCCATTCCAAGTTCTTTTCAGACTCCCCTACATTTTGCTTTCTGCATAGCATTTTAAAAAATATGCCTAAACAGTGTATATTCAAATACCCCTCAAAAAAAATCCAATGAGGAAAAAAAAAACCAAACCTCATTCTTCAAATTCTGAATTTCCTACATCTTGCAAAACTCAGTGAAAGTCATGAAAAGCACCAACAACTGAATACTCAGAATCTTGCAAACTCTCACTCAAACTGCATATGAACCCTAAGATCTGGTCATGAAAACAGCAAAAGCAAGATAATCTCGAAGGAGACAAATTAGATGGCTTTCTAAAGCACAAACTGCTCAGCATTTCTAGCTGAATTTTAATTTCTTTATATAAAAGAAATTAAATGGGAAATTCATTTCCTAGGTATTTTGAATGGTCTAAAGTAGAAATTTTAAAAGGCCCTGAGCTTCTCCTGTGCAGTCAGTGGGACTATATCCTTTCCAGAGCGCATTAGTAATATGTTTAAAAAGCGAGAAGGAAACACTGCGATCTCACTGCTGCTAAAAACTAAAGGATTTTTAAAATTAGCAACAAACCATTATACTCAAGTCCCAAAGTTCTGTATTTAAATTTCCTGAACCGCTTGAAAATTTTTGTTCAGGTATTTTGAGAAATTAATCTCATTCAGCCTAAATAAACAGATTAGCTACAAATGTCTTCCTTTGCCGATATTTCAGTAAGTAAAGCACGGAGGTATTTCCACTGCCCTTATAATGGGAAACAAAAATACAGCCACTGAATTGTTCCTCCAGTGATTTTTTTTTTGGCATCTGATGTAAATACTTTGCCAATGATCTGATTAGGACAATGCTTAGTTGATGAAACACTCGTTATGCTTTAACCTGTATCAGAATGTTCAAACTAGGAGAATAAACATTTAGGAACTATATACATGTTCCTATTTTTCACTTTTCTGAAAGGCCAGATTACCTGACAGTTGCAGTTATTTTGCCTTAAAATTACACAGGAACTTAGAATATTTTTGCTTGCAGGTACCGGCCACACTCTACTTTTCAAAAGAATAGAGCTAATAATGTCAGCGCTTGCTTCCTTGCTCACAGGACTCCTTTCAAGGCAGCTCGTCCGACCCCAGGCACTCGCAAGTCTCTGCGAAATCAGCAGGAGCTGCCAGTTCCCATTATTGTAGGCTTGATCCAAAGCCCACCAGAGCCCATGGAAAGTTCCCAATGACATCAGGGAGCTCTGGCTCACTCTAGTGACAACTTCATCTGACTAAAAATTGTCAGATCAGGAAGAGAGTTAAACGAGTAAAAATATCTTTCAATATCTCATGAAAAAATTGTCAGACCAGATACAGTGGGACAAATTCTTTCCCTCACTTAGGTTTTTTTGCAGGGGTTTCACCTAGATTTCCTCCAAGTCTCAAGAGATTTTTGCTTCTTCTCTAGCGCAGTGCAGAAATCCCATGCGTAAAACCCTCTGATGTGGTGTGTTGCATCCCAGCCAAGAAAAGGCTTGGCAGCACAGAGGAACTAAAAAAAAAATGTATAAAACATATTGCCTTAATTAAATCCATTGACCAGCTTTCCTCTAAAACCACAAACTATTTTAGTCTCCACTTCAGTTTCAGGCAATGGTACAGGGAGCTATAGCCGACTCTTCCAATCTGAGGTTTAACATACTCTCTTACAGTGCCAGTTAGTTGGATCCTTCCGTCACCATTAGCAGCACAGCACCACTGCACGTTGTTGCAGACGCAGCCCACTGCTAGGTCACTTCCAGAATCATTACTGGGTATTATGCATTGCCAAACACAGCCAGTCGATTAAATTAGATCGATATTGAAATCCGGGAGAATGATTTCAGAAAGCCTGATTCTGCTCTCAGCTGTCCAGAGCAACTGCAGTTGGAATAGACTGAATTGAGTTATTTTAGACTTCTATGTACATGACTTCGTAGTAATGCATGTAGTATCAAACCAGTCAGAGCCGAATATCAGAGCAAAACTTTGAGGCTGGAAAGAAAATCAATAATAAATAAAAGGTGTAACGGATCCCTGACTTCTACTCTTTTCTAATATTAATCCTTAACTTTTAATTTCTTACAGTCTGTCTCCTTGTTTGAAAAAATGTCGCGTGCTTTCCTGTTGATAAAGTGAGAAGAAATTTAATTTTAAAATAATGAAGGAATTTAATTTTAAAACAGTAAAAGTGCTCGTAACTGAGTGCTAACAAGAAAAAATGAGAAGCTTAGCAGCTGCGGTCTGTTCATTTGTGCTCTAATCCACCACAGCACTTAAGTATGGACTTGGTCTCAGTGACTCTGAGGAATCTGTTTCAGGGCCTTTAAACACTATGGGTCCAATTCTGTCACCTTTTCCCGTGACGAACGATGTCTAATAAGGGACACAAATTGTCACTTTTCAACGAGTGGGCCTGCCTGCGGAGTAGGATACTGTTCAACATACAGAAATGATGCTAATTCTGCACTGGTACAAAGAGGTATCAATAAATACAATGAGGCAACACCACTAAATCATGTATGATCAGCAGGTATAAGGAAGGGAATATTTTTTATATATTGAATATTCCTAGGCAAGCACCGAGTGAAGACAGTGATGGCAATCTCAGCCTGGCACCCAAGTTCCAGAGTGCCATCTGAAGACACTGGTCGCAAAGCTGATGTCCCCACAGCACGAACTGTTAGCAATATGCTAATGAAAATCATTTAGCTCCATAAAAATGTTGTTTATCTGAAAGACATGTAAAAAAAACACCAGGAAAATAACTACTTGGAAGGAAAACAATAGAAAGGACTTGCCACCACAGCCCAGTATCTGCCCCCCAGTGGATTGCTCCCTGTCTGCAGCACACCCACTGCTCCACGTACACAGATGCTTTCCGCAGAATTTCCTTAATTCTGCCATATCTATGGAAACACACCAAGGCAGCAGATGGCTGATAACAAACAAAGCCTTCTGCCAAAAGTTTAGCGTCTTGTTCCAAAAACTCAGGTGCTTTATCAAGTTTTTTTCTTCCTTTGAAGACACGTCCCAGGCCCACTTTGGCTGACATTAGTTTGGTTTTCAAATTAATTGCAGCATTTTTTTTCCAAAGCTGCCTTAAGAGGATGCTATAGAGGCTCGGTGATTTGTGAGGTGGGGGAGAGCGATCTCTAAACTTTAAGATGCGGGCAGAAGCCAAAATACCTACATATAGCAGGAACTATTTCTTTCATCGCATCCCTTGACTCAAACCCCAGGGAAAGAGCACTTTGGGTACGGGAATCCATATAGGGCTGGGAGGTTCTGTGAATTACTCCCTCTAAAAGCATGTGTGAGTATTTTTTCCCGGTCACACTCCCACCACATCATTCTGTTTTAAGGCTCCACAATGTCGATATTGCCTGCGAGGCTGTGGCAGGACAAAAGTAGACTGTGTCTGCCTCTTCTCTAGGGAGTGGGAGTTGAAAAGAGCAGTCCCCCTGTTTTCTTCACAGCATAATCCTTTTTCTTGGCAGAGACAAACTGTGGATGGAAGCAGTCAAAAACTGCTTTTTGAGACGTTCATGCAACTAGTGGCTAATTTGTTATTTAAAGAGCACAGGCACGCATGCACACACAAAACAGTGTTTAGCCTTGTTATTTCCCTATAGGCACTCCCGCATTTTTCAGCTAGCATATTCAATGCCCAGAGAGAATAATTTGTCAGCTAGCTTGCTGCTATTTTGGGCTGAGCTGGGTTTAGACTATTTAACAAATTGCTCTACGTGGATCAACCTTGTGAGCACATTTTTTTCTCTTTCTCAAAATACTTGTATCCCTACAAGAATATAACTTGAGCTGCACAAATATTATATATCATAAGTGAGCGCCAGACAGTTAAACCCTTACTTTCATCGGCAAGCAGCTACGCATGCAAATTGACGAAGGCTGTGCTCACTCAGGTGAGTAAGCACTTCACTATCTGGCATGTTTTAATTAACACCATCTTCGGACAGCAGCTGGGAAAGATTTGATTTTACTGGTTGCATCTCATTTCCTCCTTTGCTGCTGAACAACAGCCGGAAAGCAAATGCTACCGTGAGAAGGAGACATTTGAATATTACATTATTTTAGTTCTCTCCAATCCTCAATATCTACGTACCTTTGAATTTAAACTCACATCCAGAAGCTCCAAGGTACAGGCCAACAAGAAATTAGGTGTGTTGGAACAAAGTCGAGAGCTGTTTGGCCAGCTCTAATCCAGTGACCAACATTTCTTATTTACACGTATATACTTTCACTTGGGTAAAAGAAATTCTGCCCTTACTGCGCAGGGACTTTGCAGTGTTGCCATTAATAATTTGATTAAAATGCTAACGTGAGGCAATTTCTGCCACATCAATATAGCAGCTAGTTTCATTGTTCTCTTAATATATGTTTATCTAGCCTAGTTTTTCAAGGCTGTATCTCGGGTGGAAGATGCTGGGCTGGGCTGCGCTGCCTGTAATAGGTGCCGATTTCACTGTCTCTCAGGCAAATGGTAGGATGTCCACTCAGCTGCAGTGTAAAATTTCCTGCAATGGAAAAGGTCAGCCAAGGAGCCACCTTCTGCTTGCCAAATAGTTATAGAGGTATGCAATGATAAACATTAGTGGTTCTATACACATAGCTCGCCTTCCTTCCTTTATAAGCAGGATTTGGGGGGAGGGGGGGGTTCTGTGTGATGAAATTTGGGGAAGTTTCTTTGTGCTTCCCATGGAAATCCTTAGCTGTCTTAGGGAAGTACAAGGTACAGGCAGTGGCTCCTTTTGATGCTCCTCCCTGCAAGTAGTCAGGATCTTGTTTTACCTGACCCTCCTTAAACACCACAGCATGGCAGACTCTGGTCTAGACTTGGGCTCATGCATTTAAAATCTAAGCAAAGCTTTAAAGACAACCTGATTTCACTAATCAGTGAGTCTATTCCCATGTTCATACTGTCACTCTGACATTATAACCTGCAGCACAAATTGTAGATAACAATTGAACGATTGATCAATTGAAGTATTGGAAACAGTGCTGAAGAGGAATAATCTCCCACTTAATCCCTGCAAACACCCCTGAATACTTAAGTAATCACAGTGATTAAGCTACAACTGTTGCTGTAGCCCATTCCTGCTGACTGCTGACTGCTTGCAAACTCTGCCATGATCGTCTTCACTGAGGGCACTCGGCTTTACTGGGAAAAGTGAGCTCTCTACAAGCAAAAGCTTCAAATACCAGTGGGGTGGAATCAGCCTTTCAGCTTTTACTGGTGTATATGAAACACAAACCACGGTTTGTTCTTTTGGGGGATCTTTCTGAGAATCAGTAAAACTCCCAAAATTACTCAATTTGACGCAGTTCTTAATGGCCCCAAGAGGGCTGTTTCAGGAGAGGGCTCTCCAAGGATTTTAGGTTGTATTTTTGTCTTGGAATAGTGAAATGAATGCTGTGAGAATTAATCTGCATAAACTAATACACAACCATGTAAAACACAGAAATCGGAGGAGGAACAAAATAATTCTGGACCCTTCATCTCTGTTGGTTCACTGGCCTGCCACAAGGTCTGGCGTCAGCCCTTCAGCCAGCTCTGCCGTGTGGCTGACACAGATGTGCAACAAGAAAACAGCAGCAGCCGTGGGTTTACCTACCAGAATTACAAACAACGCCGGTGCCACAAAAGCCCAGATTGCTCCATTCTCTAGTGAAAGCCAGCAGCTGCAGGGAAAAATCAGAATGATTTTAGATGAAGCACACGGTCATTTAATTAGTAATGTTCTTAATTAAAAAAGAGACTAAAAGAGAGTGCAAGAAGACTGATGAATTTTAAAAGCAAGAGACACAACAGAGCATCAATAAGAAGCTCCTTTTCCCCCTCACAGGCGGGGAATCTGAGGCCGGATCTCATTTTGATTTGTATCTTGCAGAGAGCCAGTGACAGCTATCTGCCCCAGCACGCCATCAAATAGCATTAGGGGCGGAAAGATGGGAAGAAAGGAAAGGTTTTATTTGCTATTTGTTGTTCTGGTATCCTGTATCACAGGCAGTCATTTCAGTGCTGTGAGCACTCTCGTTGTAGCAAGAGACAAATTGAAGCCCTCCCTGCCTTGCCCGGCTGGGGGTGAGGAGGCTGGGAGACACGCTCTCAGCTTCACGCCTCTTTCCTACAGCGGTGGCGATATAAACTAGCTCACCACATGCAAAAAAATAACCCTTCCTCCAAATCTTTTGCTTACATTATGGTAGGATTGAATCCCACGGTGTTTTCTCAGATAAATTTGCTTTTCTTCTTCCAAATTAGAAAGGCACTTAGTTTTAAAAAATTTTAACGATATCCATTCTAGATCTTCAGATGTTTAACTGTAGTTTTCCTCAAAAGATTAAATGTCTTCAATCAAATCTTATTCTCATCTTGTTAGAAATGTTTCAGCCCGCGCTTTGCTCTGCGCGTGGGGTAAGCAGGGAGCTCACTGCAGAGGGCCTTATGCTTCTGCAGCAGAAGGGAAAAATAGGCAAAACATCACAGGAGCTTTTTGTGCAATATCTCAGCAGTGAAAAGCAAACCTGGGGCTTCTGGGTCTAAGAATATGCCTACACAGCAATCGTGGTTTTTCAGGCTATCTGCCCTACCCCTCAGCAGGACCTTGCAGAACTACTGCCCTCTTATCAGATCTACGAGTTTTTCTGCGCATCAGATTTTTCATCCATGTTGCGTCTGAGAGAAGACATTTTCATACTCACTTGCCACTTTCTCCATAGCTGTCTAGGGACGATGTTGTAGAAATCACACAGATCACCAGTGGGCAGCCTGCAAAAAGGCAAAGTCGGCGGCAATATTAGTAACAAAAGTGTGTCTTCCAGTAAACCCAGCAAGTTCGGCTACATTTTGCATGGGCAACAGAACAGCTCAGTAATTTTAGAACTAAGCCTGACTCAACATCCTCCTGCAGCTGTGTAACACAACATGCTTTAATCAATTAATGTCAGACAAACAAAATGACTTTTCAATAAAACACTAGTTTAACAGTTAAACTGAGTTAGTGCTAATCTCGTTGAGAATCATAGTCCTTTTTCAGCCTGGTTTTCGTTTATGTAATTTCTGTCTCTTGCTATTCAAGCAGTGATATCCTGTGGAGCAATATCAGGTTTATTTTAACCACTTTCCCCCAAGTAAGTGCACCTTGTTTAAGGATTCAAAACAATCTGGAAAATGCAGTTGAGTTTCTCACAGGGGTGCATGACGAGCAGGCGAGAGGACAGACATGGCGACATTTCGGGTTCAGAAGAGGCCACAAAGATGATCTGAGGGCTGGAGCACTTCTGCTGTGGGGACAGGCTGAGAGAGTTGGGGCTGTTCAGCCTGGAGAAGAGAAGGCTCTGGGGAGACCTTATATGCCATTCCAGTACCTAAAGGGAGTCTACAGGAGAGCTGGGGAGGGACTTTTTACAAGGGCATGGAGTGATAGGACGAGGGGGAATGGCTTCAAACTGGAAGAGGGGACATTTAGATTAGATATTAGGAAGGAGTTCTTTACTGTGGGGGCGGCGAGCCCCTGGCGCAGGTTGCCCAGAGCAGCTGTGGCTGCCCCATCCCTGGAGGTGTTCAAGGCCAGGTTGGATGGGGCTTGGAGCAACCTGGGCTGGTGGGAAGTGTCCTTTCCAACCTAAACCGTTCCATGATTCTATGATTTAGTTATCTAGAGCATCACGCACAGCAGCGAGAGACAGTTATTAATGGAAGCAAGTTCAGATCCCACTCAGATGCCCAACCAAGACTTACTCTAACATAAATATATAATAGCTCTACAAGATTTCTGTGTTTAAAGTAGACTGTGTTTCCAGATGGGTTTTGACAGGTCCAGTGTGCTGCATCCTGGGAGGCGGAGGAGTGCTTTATGGGACTGCACAGGAATTACACAAAGGCAGACAATAATGGTCCTGCTGTCGGGGGGCTGCGTGTCTCAGCACCAGGATATCCTGTTGTGCCACTTCAGCACAGCTTTCCGGGCCAGGAGCTGGAGAGGAAGCGGGGGTTTTCTTGCCAACAGTTCTGAATATGGTAAAACCTCATCCTTTTAAATATTAAATGATCATCGGTAATTCTTGTATGATTTAATAAAATGTGAAGGTCTGAGCTTTTATCATCTTATGGAATTTAATAACCCAGTCCCAGACAGAGTATTAGACATGATAGCTTAAAGTTTCAATTTTCTTTTGAATTCTTCAGGTTTTCTGCTTGAGGCTTTTACAAAATTCTCTGTCAAGCAATTTCTGCTTAATCTTACCAATATCATCCTCATAAAATTCTGTAAAGTTTTCCTATACTAGCAGAACTATAATTTTTGGAAGAAGTGTTTTTGTTCTTTAATGATTGTGGCTAGAAGCACTTTGTATTTATAAAGAAGAAAGATACTCAGTAGTTAAGAAGCAGCATCTACAGGCATTGTTCAGGTCTTAGACTTTGAAAGCCACTCTGCAGGATGTGAATTAACTTGATTCTGCTCTCCCATGCTTGTCCAAATCAGGAATAACCTCTTAGATGTAATATTTGTGCAAGACCTAAGCAAAGGCAAGATTTTAGTTTACTATCTCATTTGTCTAAGAAAGGGAAATCCTACACATATTTCAATTACATTCAACAGAGCAATTAAGCACAGACATAAGCCTATCTGCTGAAACCCGCTCTGCCATGGGTACGCGCGCTACCTGGACTAAAGGTCCACAGGTATGTCTACACACTCCCAATCACATCTTCGGTTGCTGAGTAGGCATTGTTTATTGGCGCAGTTTGTCTTCTGACGCAAGTTGTCTTCCCACCGCAGGGACTTTGCCACAGAAGCAAAAATACCTGTGCCCAACTAACTCTCCTTTATAATTCTAGTCTGCCAGTTTTTTTCCAAGTCAAATGCTGGATATTCAAAGGACTTTGCATGACTCTTTTATCAATTTTAAATGGCAGCGAAGAAGAAAATTAAATACAGGGTTCCTTTGGAAGACAATAAAACTTATGCAGATGAAACATAGAGCAGTCATCTGCATAAAAAGAGCTGTTAAGTCAGTGAGAATAAAATCGTCTGCAGCCTATAGCGCAGTGTTTGCCTTTTCTTTGCATTAACAAGATATTAAATGGATAATGGCAATGGAGGAAGAATCAAGGTTTTGTTACAGTGAAATTGGAGTATTTTTCCTTTAAGAAACAACCATTCAGTAAATTCCCTAAGGTTGGAAAAAATATATATTTAGCCTAAGGGGATCATAAGATTTGATCTGGACTGAAGAATTTGTATGGATTATATATTATACACAAAAGTAAGTGTGTTTGCTTAATCTTTTGTCAGTAATAATTACATGAGAGCTGTGAAATTTAGTCTACGCCCATAATAGGTAATGTTAATGTTGTGCTGGCACTGGTTATCATCCATGAAAGAGTTATGGTTATGTTTTTTTACTGTATCTGAATGTTTTCTCAGTTAGCAGGTGCTACAAATATGCTCACCAACCCTACTCCAAATGGCCAAATTTATGACGCAGCAGACCATGCTTTCCAGAGCACAGTATCAGATGAAAATGTTCTAGCACACCTTTCCGGCAGCTGATCTACGGCGCTGGTGTCATCTGTGTCTCTGCAGCCCTAGAGCAATACAGCATCACATTTACATGGGGTAAATCAACCCACACGGAGCCCTGTGCCGCTGCAGCTCAAGTTCTCCGAGTCCCCAAGCCAGCTAATTTAAAGCTACCTCCCAAACTCGGCAGCAAAATACAGCCTGCAGAGCAGGCATAAGCTCACAGCACCTGGCACAGGGAGCCCAATAACACAGCCCTTGCTCAGACAAAATCCTCCCTGAATTCAGCCCAAATACAGTCACTAGGGTGAAGTCTAAAATGAATGTCAGCTACGTCCTCTTCTTCAGCATTAAACTTCGTATCTAATCCATTTGCTTTATCTTTCTGAGGCACTAATGATAAATAAAATGGAAAATGCCTGTAAATCTGTATGCTGTATTTTGAAAGCTGCTGCATCTTCTATACATAGCAAAAAAAACCCCAGGCAGGCTATAGAAACCCTGTGGCAGACAATTTGAAGCAATTTTAGGACATTAATTCTAAAAGGCTAAATATGTCATTCATTGAGAAAGATGAAGCATTAGACACAAAGGAAAGTATATTTCCTTCCAATACTGAAAAGATCTACTTTGCTTGATGGGGAAAAGTATATTCTCCCATTTATTTTGTGGAAGTTAATTTTCTATGATTTTCTATTTCTTCTGCTGCATTACATTGTGTCTATGCAGAAGTCTGGGACTACATTGAGCAACAGCAAATAAATAAATTTAGGTCTTTTGACGGCTCAGAACAAAATCTTCATTCTAAGGCAGTCTATAAAGGAAAGGAAATTGTCTGAAATAGGAAAATGTGTTAAGGCCAAAGTGCCACAGCACAATCTCCAGTATCACAAACTCTTATCATCAGCCTCCTACAAATGGCTGGGTGGGAAAAGTTTTGCTACAATAATCTGTGTGTGTTATGCTGAACCACCAAGGCAACGAAGTATTTTTTTTTCCCCCCAATCAATCTCAAGGTGGTTTTAAAGTTAGGATATTACCACCTTCCTCAAATTGCTCTTCTGTCATTCCTGGCAACTGCAGTCTTCAAGGTAATTTTAGCACCCTTGGGACTAAAGATAATACGCAGGAACTTCAATCAACTCAGCACGTTCGGTATCCTGTCTCTCTGATTACTGTTGAATTCATTTTACAGGAGTAATCTCTCTCGGAAAGAGACCAGTGATACCCAGTGGGGAGTTCCTTGTCCCTATGTCCTCTCATTGCCTCAAGTTTCAATTTATCATTAATATAGACTTCGCAAGCTTTTACACATGTACCTAGCCCAGTGTTTCTGCTTAAATAAGAATGATGGATCTGGGTTTTTAAATTCAGGACTGGGGTTTGTCATTATTCCAGGAACTACAAGTTTGCAAAAGTCAAACGCATTCACGCTTCAGTTAGAAGCAAAGAACGAAATGAACTATCTGTTTTGACTAACATGAGATAAGACATCCTTGTCTTCAAATTCGTTCAACCATCTTTGGTAAGTATAACAGTTAGCTAAGCAAAAGTGTAAAAAAAGGGCCATTTTCATTAGTTACTGGGAAATACACATCCAGTCTGGTCTCAGGATAGCACACGAATGCTCGACTTCCTTTTGACACTTGCATTCAATGCCATCTTACCCTAATTTTAAGAGCCAAACAAAATAATTTTAGGACAAAACCTCTTTAGCCCCTTTCTCCAGCCTTGCAGGACTTCTGTTTAGATGTGGGAATTTTACGGAATATATATAACTTATAACTCTGTTGTACCTTCCTCAAGTTCATGAAGGAACAACGCAAACTCTGCCCCGTAGAACATGAGCACACACTGCTGCTGAAGGCAGTACTGATGCGTGATCTCTAATTAAACATTTTGATTCACAGCTGGTGCCAATACGCTAACAAAAGAGGAAGCTGGGAACTGACAAACCTGGGTGTCCTTTTAAGCATTTAAGCAGTCAACACTGCAACGTGAACGTTCTCTCTAAAAATATCATTATTCAGCAACATCTATTACCCACTGACTGAGCATTAGTTACATACCAGACAGTGAGTTGCGATGCCGTTGAGTGAATGAAGGCTGCCCTGATACTTATCAAGAGATAAACAATTTGGAATGCAGTTGCCTAGTTAAATTACTTCAGGGATGTTTAGACACACTTGCAGCAATGACGTGATGTCAGATATGATTAAGGAAATTCAACATTTAATTCAAATGTAAATACTTTGAGCTATATGGAAAAAAATATAGCATTACAAACTACTTTCCAGCAACATGGTAGGTCTACCGCATTTCAGAAAACATATTTTCTCCAAGTCATTTTAAGAATAATAATTGGAACATGGTTTCCAAAATTAAAATATTTGTCAAAAAGTGGCTTTTGAAAGGTTTATACAGAGAAACGTATTACTGTTATATGGATGATGTCTTCCACTATCTGCCTCCAACAGTACCTTTGCTCCATTGCAGAACCAGAGCTCGTACTGGGTCTCTTACACAGTCCTGGCCAGGAAGAACATTGCTAGAAGAACTGATATAGAAATGTCTACTGCTGGTGCCTCCTGTCTTTTGCTACATACATCTACTTTGATGACAAATACCTACTCTTGGGCCTGAGGGATTGTCCTCCAAAGTATTACTCAAACTCAAAATACCACTGAAGAGACTTTTTAGTAACCACATTTAACATCTCATGGGGTTATGTACCAATAGGCTATGTACTCGTACTAATTACTACTAATTGAGCGGTAGCAATCATATTGCAATAAAATGAGGCAAAATGCGACATTTAGTACTAGTCATATCTCAGTCAGATGCCATGTTTATCCTTGTGTCTTCTAAATCACTTTGTAGATCATTTCCATTTTACAATAAATAAACCTTACACAAAATGCCAGAAAAAAAAAGGTAAAGGTGCATTGCGGCACATATAAATTATGAATTTATTTTCATAAGTTAATTAATGATTGATTATAAATTGAGTTAATCAACACATCTGCTATAAGCAAATACCCCAGTGAATTAAATGCCAGTTCTTAATTATTTTATCAACTGTTGTGGCTTTTTACATAGTATTTCTGAAGGAGAAAGAGTTCTCTGGGGCTTATGAGAACATTTTCTTTGGTTTGATATGCTTGGAGTTGTATTCCATGAGCTCTGGATTAAATAAATCCACAAGAAACCCCTCCAACATCAGCATGTTTCTCTACATTTAGCACTGAATCTAGAAAAATCTACAAATCTGCAATGTCTTCCACTCTCAGCCTGTCTAGGTTCTCTTACTTTTGGGTCTATGTGGAAAAAGATTAATTACTCCATATAGCCTGTCCTTCCCAACTTTACTAAAAACTCAGCAAAACAGCTAAACAGCTTTCAAACCTTTTCAGCAACCGAAGCTTTAAGGTGTATATTTTTAGTCTGCAAACTGGCCATTCCTTAAGAGAAAAAAAACTGCCTAAAACATCCAGGATAAGGACACCTGTACATGGTACTCTTGAACCTGTCACAGAGAGACAATGAGGGCAAAGAAAAAAACTTAACTTCTACCTAAGCAAACTGCAGTTTGTGCCCTCAGTCTAGCAGATATCGCGTTCACCAGAGGACTATATCAAATGGCCCTTAGACAGAACTGCTAAGAAGGACATTTTAAAGCAAAAGAGGCACGATGCACAGAATAAAAAGGCCATATTAAAAAAGGGCAAGTAGGCTGCTGTTGAAATATATATATATAAGTGAACAGCATTACTATCACCCAGATCTGTATGGTGCCAATAGGTACTGAATATTCCAGTTATGACTGCAGAAGGTCTGTATTATTGGTATAATTGGTTTTCATTCAGCTTCCAAATGCATTTGTGGGGGTAAAGGTAATGCACATTTTAACATATTTTGAACTTTTCTGTAATTACATAGATATTCCTTTACTATCTTTTACATCTCTCCTTTTGACTCAACATATGACATTTTCTTCTTCTAAAGGTGGAGTTTTGTTGAGCATCATTGCTTTACTTCCAGGACAGTGAAAGCAAACTAGCTTTCATCTGCTGTGAAAAGCCTGGAACAAAATATTCAGTTTCGACTTCTCAATATACACACAGATTATGCTTTTGTTACTGAATTTAAAAAGCTGTGAATTGTTATCTGTGAGATTACCGTGTCATAGGACTACTTTTTTATTCTTAATAATAATATTGATGTTCCGTGCAGCCTTTTTCACCTAAGGATTTCAAGGCACAAAACATCAACTAATGAAGTCTTGTGATACTCCTGTGCTACTGCGCCAATTTTTTATGTATGGATTGCAGACTACAGATAGAATAAACCAGTGTTGTGAGTTAGAACCAAAAAAAGAACATACCAGTGCAGTGAGACCTCCCTCCCACACTCCTGCTATTGATTTGGTAATTAAGGATCTGATCTGGCCTAGTGAGGTCATGGAATTCACTGCAGTGGAATTAAGTTTAATGGACTATACATTTTAAAGTCTGATTACGTTCAGAAAAATTATGCATTTTCTTATCCAACAGACCTACTCTCAGTAAGGCAAACTAGGATCACAAGATGACAGTTTGACACATGCTTTTGAATATAATCTCGTCCTACAGTGAGGAGACTTAAAGCAAGCAACTGCTAAATGCTTACCCCATCCAATTCCGTAATAATATAAGTGCTTGCTCTCTTCTGACCCAAATACTTTGATCACCATACTGTAAAGATGAAATCCTTCCACCAGCATCCATGCAAAAGCACTCAGGAAGAAAAAATGAAGGAGAATGGCCAAGATCTTGCAAGGCACCTAAATTAAGAGCAAAAATTAATACATTAATTTTTATAATGCAGTCACATTGCTTTTCCAATTTTTTTTCTATTTCTGTATAAATTTACATGCTAAATGCTAAATCACTTGTATAAAATAGTCTTAAAAACAAAGCACTAGAGAACTTCATTTTTCTGCAGCATTTTCAGATAGCTTCAGAGTAACAAATCCTCTTACCTTTTAAGAAAAAACCAAAAAACATTGCCAAACGTGATGTGGAAATCCAAACTGATTATGTATTTATAATAGTAGGAGCAATATTCCTACTAATGTCTACAAAATATTGAAGAATTCAAAACTGAAGGGTTGATATCCTATTGCTTGAAGTAAATATAGGAGAGTCAAAGAAGTGGGGGCACAGGCATTGTCTTGCACTCCCTGTTCTGTGACGGTAGAAGTTCATCATAGTTCATGCTCATTTTCTACGAAGAACTGGTAGAAAGTCAATGGATCAATTAAGCTTGAGTGAAACATGGAAGTTTTAAAATAAGGTGCCATTTTGAACCTGCTGTTTATTTACACTTTGCCACGTGGCTTTCCTACTTTGCTGTTCTTCATATCAAAAATAGGGAAACACACCAATTAAATCGTATTGTATTCCAGTGTCTGTCTGTCCCAGTTAGAAATTCTGTAAAAGTCTCATGTGCTCCTCCATCAGCAATACTAATACATCCATTTCAAAAAATTATAGCAAGCTCTCATTGGCTCTTGAGCCCTAATTGCTCTAGTTTGTCTGTTTGAGTTCTCCATTTCCCATAGTCTGATGTACCAGTGGTGTATGAATTCTCATGTGTCAAGAACACATCTAGTGGTTAAGGCAAAGAACTGAAAGTCTTCTGCGTAGGGTGTTTACAGACAATGCGAATACTCCTCAATAGTCCTTTATTCACTATGTGCTATCAAGATTCTGGAAACAAGAGCTAATATGAAAATTTAAGCAACAGAAAAATGCCATCTAGAAAGTGAGCCCACCTGCTGTAACCTGGACTATCTGTTTCAATTTAAACTATAACATGTTTTGAAGTGAAAGAAATGCTGCCCCAAAAGAGAGGAATGCCATGACTAAGGCAATGCAGCAAGAAGTGAAAACATCCTCCTGAGTCCTGTTTACACCTGCCTTGGTGCCTGTGGCCCACTGTGGGCTACAGGAAATGCGGTCTGGGCTTCAGACCTGGCTTTTCCTTAAATTGCTCCTCAGAGAGATCTTTACATTTTTCTCTAAGTCTCCTATTAGCCTACCTTAGGAAAACAGGAAACCTCATCCTGTCTTCTTCCCCACTCCTCACGTATTCACACAGCACATTCTCCTCTCCCCACTAATTGCTTTTCGAGGATGTCACACCACAAGTGGTTTCGCTCATCATACAGTAATTGAACAGATGTGACTGCCAATGATCTTACCACAAGATAACCTTGTTTGGTTTGCTTTCAGTTAAGGCACGTTTTAAACACGCTCTTGGACCGAGTCCCAGCTGTATCTCAGTTTTGCATCTCGTAGCATACTGATGGCTCTAACATCCCCCTGTGACACCTACAGAATTTCAGAGGGGTTGCTGGCCTGCAGCCCGTGTCAATGAGAAGAGGCGTTTTTTTCTTCTCCGAGGTTTCCCTTCCTCGCCTGCCAAGTCTCAGTAAGGTGTCCAGGCAGGTGGAGTCTGCGTGCTGAGGAAGCATTACCAGTACGAACCAGTTTGGTGCAGATGTTAATCATTAGTTGCGTTTGTTGCATTAGCTTAGCTGCCCTGGGCTGCCATTTCATTCTTTTTGTTGATGGTTCAGGATTTTGTACACTAATGAAAATTTAAATGTTGGGACTTGATAGTATGATGCAAATTGAAGCTTTCCCGTACCTTCTCACTTGTACTCAGCTGGTTCTGTGCTAGTGCAAGGGCATTCTAACGCAAATCCACTGCGACTGTATGTATTAAAAAGCAATAAATTTGGTTTTAATTCATGTAAGTGAGACCTGTAAGTGTTTTAGTATTTCACAATGATCGGTGGCATACAACTAAACCAGATTTGCTTATTGACAAAAACTGTGACAACCTTTCCAGTTCATTTTATCATAAGGCTATGAAATCCATTTTAACGCCTTTTGATTTCTGCCAGATTAGTCCACAAAAATATAAATGCAACATATAGCTGACTTACGAGCTAGTTCTGTCAAATGGATACTTTCCAATTTCTGAGTAGCCAAACAATATGAATCACAAAACAGCAGAAAAATAAAACATAGTGAAGTAGCAGGAGGCTGGTCTGTATATAATTTTGTATAATACCGAGTTGCAGATTTTTACCTAAA
Organism: Vanellus vanellus; assembly: GCF_965231255.1. Taxonomy (NCBI): domain Eukaryota; kingdom Metazoa; phylum Chordata; class Aves; order Charadriiformes; family Charadriidae; genus Vanellus; species Vanellus vanellus. Next base: position 10,714,256 of record NC_138921.1, read on the forward strand.
ATCCATAGCAAAGTTGCAAAGTTCTGCATTTGTTCTGTATATGTGATTTTTTTACTGAGAACAGTTTTGAAATGGATGGGTAAATTTGCATACATTTTCTAAATTCAACTTAGTGTTTTCAAGTGTCAATCGTACTGCATCATACAGAACCCTCTGAAAATGTCCTTCCCTGCAATCTATATGCTGCTTTGTTATACAGTCTTGAGTTTCTGCAGATACATATATCAGAAACAAAAGCAGCTCACATCATCTCTCTCTTTGGAAATGTTTTAAGCAATGCCATGCATGAGTACCGACTGAGAAACAGCTCAATACACTGATGCAGAACTGCAAATAGTAGACAAATTAAATTTTCTAGTTGTGCTGGAAAAACACAGTGCTGCCTAACACACTATACTTCAATTTTCATTTTCCCGTGTCTAAATAATACATTGTTTTCTCCCATAAACATGCTCGGGTTTTTTGAAGGCTTTAGTAGCCTAAAGAAATGTTCATAGTTCATTATTTTTAAACGCACACTGCTGTTTGGGATTCTGTTAAAGAAAAAAAGTGTGCTCTAGTCTATAGCAGAGAGTAAGTAAGTAAGAGCACACCTCTCTGAAGAAACAAATCCATCTACTGATGAAAGTCTAAGGAAGTCATTAGAGTGGCATGCGGATGGGAAAGGTATCTTAGGGACTTGGCAGTATAGGAAGAAAGTGCTGTGTGCGAAGACATTTGCTTTCTCTAGAAGAAAGACACCTTGATTTCAGGAATAACTGCCTTCCTGGAATATGCCATGATCATTTAGGACTACTGTTTTAGTGCTAATGACGGTAGGTATCAAGGACCAGCTTTAAAAAAAAAGTAATTAAAAATATGTTCTTGGATGTATTAAAAAGATCAAAATCCTACTCATGGAAATGGAGTTTTGTGGTTAAAAATTACTCCTACGCTACAAAAGGAAAATTGCTTCAGTATAAATTGTAAATGATTAAATAATACATCTAGAATTACCAGGGGAATGCTGTACTCTATATCTGGAATCAAAACCGAAGTATCCCTAGAGAGGGAGATGGGAAAAGGATGGAGCCTAAGGCAGTCGTGGGAGACAGTGATGCCAGCTCAGGGCCTGCTCCTACGCTGCCCTTCCCCATCGCACTCTATTTCCTCACGCAAACTGGTGCCACTTGTTCTCTCAGGCCAGGGCACTTACAAACCATTAAGCGCTATATACGCTCCTCTTTGGCAGAAGCAGAAGATTAAGAAATTTACACCTTCTAATGTAAATACTGCCTCCCTCTTTTTGTAAACTACCATTTAACAGTCCAATTAAAGCAGCAATTAGAGGTATTAAACTGACGTCAAAGCTAGTGAGAACAGAGCTCGCAGAAGGCAAAGACGTGAGACTAATAACAGGATGAATCACAACACCCCCAATGCCAAGAGGTTCAAACAATAAAAACAGAAGTGCAGCAGATGGTATGTACATCGTACTTTTCAACTTTAAGATCTTTACAGTATTGTGCCCTACAATTACTGCTGTTACAGAGGAGATAGGGCTGAAATGTCCATGGATTCTGTGAAGTGTTTCACCCCGGAAAGCTGTGGTATAAACCAGGTCTTGCTTTCTGTGTCCTATTGTTGCAATTTAACTAAAGAAAGTTTTGAATAGGTTTAAGAGAAATGAAAATATGCGCCTATTAAACCGCAACTTAAATCTATATGAGCGTTTCACCAGCTTAGCTACAGCCGCTTCACGACACAAGCAAGATGTCTGTGTGTGGACAAGGCACACTATAAAGGTGGGCAGATACTGGGACAGGTCTCTGGAGAACACGGGCTCTGTCTACATCCAACTAAAACCAGGAAACACAACTAGGATTTCATAGCATTTTAAAAGACCGGAGATGATGCTGGCCTTGATAAGGTGTAAAGAGGCTTCTACACATTATCTGAAGTGACTCAGTTGGATTGTCTGAAAATCGGGAATGGATGAAAAAGGAAAAACTGTGAGAATAAGACACCCTGTTAGGCTGAGTGAACCTTTTATTGCCCTCAAGGCTATGTCCTTTCAGCAGTGTTTTAGCTCTATACTTAGAGAGGATTATTTTAATGCCTGGTTTCCACTGTCTTCAGTTTCAAGTTATATCTTTTGCTGCTCTCCACTGTCTCCATTTCATTTCCCTTCTAAACCGTTCCCTACCATTCTCACCCTTGCACATTATCTTACTCATTCAGGTCTTACCTGAATGTTAAATGGCAAAAGAGTATGAACTTAGTTTTACAAAGTGCTCAGGTAATAATAGCCTATGTAAAACCAGACACGATTGTTATTGATAAACTTAACAGAAGTTCAAGGGATCTCATTTGAGCTGAACATAAATGTAAGTAGCTGCTGTATTGGCAAAATGAAGAGTGTACAAACCTCATATTTACTTGTACTGAGAATAAAAAGAAGAAAAGATTAATAGAAACTGCTTGCTGCTTGTCAAAAGTACTATGGAGCAACAGCTGGTCACCAAGGTAGCCAAGTTTTGACCATTACAAAAACAGAGCACGCTGGAAGATTATTTTAAAATCAGAGGTTTTTTTCTGCTTTTTGCAGGTGGGACTTTCCATCAACAGACCTTATGTTACTTTAAAAAGCATTTTTTAAACACAACAGAGGAAACAAATTGGGTTTATTGGTATGTAATATTGTTAACTTCATATATCCATCTTAATCTAATGCAGCCGTTTTAGACACCATTTTTAATGGTTTAGATCCTGGTAGTCTGCATAAGGAATTCCCACCTGTAGTAGCAGATCCATAAAATCAATCTGTAATTTCAAATTCCAATCTATGTGATCAGGCAGAAAAAGCATAGAGCTTAAGTACCATGTGAAGATGAAGATGTTTGTCATTTGCTTAAGTGGTTGCCTTAGACACCCGGAGAAGTATATACATGTTTTACGATACTGAGGATCTCAGATTAAACTGTTACACAGCGATACTTAGAGGTCGTGCTTTCTGCCACCTCTGGCTAATAAGCAATAGTTGCTATCCCTTTCTCATTGGTTATTTCTCAGGTCAAATAAACATGAATGATGCTTAAAAATCATCTAATTTTCCAGAGTAGAGATCATGATCAATAAATCTGCTGTTCAGAAAAACAGCATATTCTACCACACAAATAAAACTTTATGAGCAAAAAACAAAGACCTTCTGTTTTGCTCTCCAAGAAAGCAGAAGAAATTGCCACAGCTCCATCAGGAAGCTCATTACCTTCCAACAAGAATAAAATGACTTTTTAATGTGGAAAAAAAAAAGGCAAAATGTACCACAGCAGAGAATAGACAATTAAAAAAAACCAAACAACTCCCATCCCCCCCCAAAAAAACCAACCCAAAACCCTAACAGAAATACAAATACCTTACCTAAATACAAAATTCATACCATTTTCTCCAATACAGAATTCCTACCATTTTCAATACAGAGGATGGATGAGAGAAAGCACAAGCCATGTCGGGCCCAAGGCAGCCGTGCCATTTGAACACCCAACTGAAACGTGCTCCATTACCAGTGTGATTTTCCCATGTGATGGGTGCATATCTCTCAGTTTGCAAACATCCAGACTTGGCTGGATACTACGATAACACTATTTGGATGCACAGAAGGCTTTTTCCAGTGTTGTGGCAAGTAATTTTTGGCTCAGGCATGTTAAAAATAGATCTCACATGCAAGATGCTTTCATTTATGTGGCACGGGGCATTCATTCCATGGAGGTGCCTCACAAAAACCACAATCCCTCTTTTTAGTACTTACCGTTCCAGGGCTGAACTGAAAGCTGGCGAGAAGCAGGATCTGAGCCACCAAGACAGCAAAGGACAGATTGGCATGGATATGGTAGCGCTGGTTGCGGATGGTGCTGACAGACCTGGCAGAACATAGAAAGACACATGAATAAAAGAGCATTCCAAAAAGCACGAACATATATATAATTTATCAGCAAGCATTTTGATTGGCTTTTGGTCATTCGTTTTGATGAGATTATCATGATGTCTTTTGAGCACTCTTTCCACCAGCATGGAGGGGTAACTAACTGGTTGCTTTGATATTCTGCTGCCATCCGGAAGGCAGCAGAAAGACTGATTTGCACGTTAACTAGCTCTGCTGATGACTTGTGATAGAAAGGCTTGATCCAGAACGGTGCTCTGCTGTCAAGGAAGTCAGATCTGCACCTCACAGAAAGCATATGGCACCTTGCACCATCTAGCTTACACTGTGCCACAGAATTTCTGGTTTAAATTTCTTAGTATTTGCCTGTATTAGAAATTAGAGAACATGAATAGACGTTGGTTATAATTTTGACTTTACTATCATCAGCTTTTGAGCACAGGAACTATAGCTACTTATATGGATGGGCAGTGCCTATCTTGACAGAGACCTGACCTTGATTACAACATCATTTGAACATAACTCTCTTGGCTTTGCAAAAACTGTCTGGAAATCTGACAAGAACATGCTTTCCTGGGAGTCTTCTGACCTCGTGTTTCTGTTCTCATCCAGAAATAGGAAGTAGAAAACAAACAAAAACATTTATCTGAACATTTCAGGCCTTTCGCATAATTTTATTCTTCTCTGAAAAAAGGACAGTACCAGTGATAACATGTTTTCTATTTCAGTCCTTACTGCCTGCCAGCCCCTACCGTCAGCTTTAATCATTTCAGGAGACCTGGACCATTTGGCTATGTGAATGGCAGCGCTTCCTCAACACAACAGGACGCACTCCCATCTCTTTGTTGTATCGTGCTGGATGGTGATGAGTTTTACAACCGCTGGTGACACATCGTGCGTGCCCCCTGTGGCAGGGTGACACGGACCGGACAATGCAGACGACGGCTTGCTGTCAGCCCTGCTCTTCCAGCACTGTTGTAGCCAGTGCTCCGTTAGAAGGGAGCGAAGAGGGAGACAACAAGAAGTATTGATGCCCTAAAAGTAATTCAAAGAGACAGGTTGCGCTGCCTGGTGCCAATGACTTTCTAATAAGGAACTTCATGTAGTCTCAAACTGGAACATCGTTACCCGGAAGGCAATCAGGGCTGCCCTCCTGGGAAGCAGCCGTCGTTGCCAGTACGTGGAGTAGCAAAGAACTTGCCAGATTCCTCTCCACTTACCTCATGGTCATCTAACGCTACATTGCAAAATTTCACTTCAGCTGTTTAATGAGGCCCTACTCTCCAGTGACAACCTCATCAAATTATTTTTAATTGGCAGTTTGAATGATCCTGTATGTAGGTGGGGTGCTTAACCCTCTGACAGTCAGCCGGGTCCAATCTCTCTTTCCAAGTCTTCCATTTGCCTCCAGCTTCTCAAGGAGTTTTCAGCTCCGCTGCAGCAATACCAGCTCCTTTTGCTCCTTTTTCACTACAACATCCAGTTTTGCACTCAGACAAAAATGGAGCAGATCATTCCCCTTAGCCTAAACACGCCAACAGCACAATGCCAGATAGGCAGACATTGGACTTATTTAGAGTGGATTTTGCCACGCGTTACGCACTTAATCCAAGTATGACCAACACAGATCTTGGGACTTGGAAATAATACGGGGTTTGGAACAAACAAACATTGCAATCAGTTTACTGGGTTTCAGCAAGTCCTTTTTCCTAGAAATTGACTTCCTAACAGGATGTCCAAAGGACATGCTTAGGCACAGAAATCAAAAATTGAACTCTTGAGTAGGAAGAACATGGTTTAGTGTGTGAAAGGAGACAAGGATCCCATTCCTCGCTGTGCTCCCAATCTACTGCACAACCTCGGACACAATACTTCACCCTTTGTCAGGTTTTCTATTTTTTATTTACACAGAAACCTCTATAAAAGCTTTTTCAGAAATGTTCGTATCAAGCCTAGTGGGGTCTCAAACTTGGTTGTCACTACTGGAATATAAACAGGCATAAAGCCCCTAAGTGTCCCATGGTAGAAACCCTCCCGGTGCTGAGAGGCCGCAAAGGCGCTGCCGCGTTACAGGCACGGTGCTGCAGAGATCCAGAGGATTTAAACATAAGCCATGGAGTGAATTTCACACTGCCTATAGCGTCCTTCACCTGTGGCTTATACGATGTAATTGTGGACAAGCTGTATGAAGCAGAAGTGAGATGACTCATGTTGACCAAGCCTTCCTTTCGGGACGTACCTGCTTGGCTTTATAAACACAGCGCCTTACAGACAAGGCAGCTGAAAAGCAGAAGGAAGTACTGATCGTACACTCCAAGCAATCCAAAGATGTATGTAGGGGTGAGGAGGGGTGATCCTGCCAGCCCTGCTTATATTGCACTTGCCTTTTGCTCCAGACCAAGCCCTCCTACAACCTCCTTGCAAGATTCCTGAACTATGGCAAAACATGGAGAGTTTTAAAAAAATCCAAAAATCCCTTATACGACAGAAATAGCTTGCTATATAAAGACCATCCCATTTCAGGAAATTAAAGTCATTTAGAAATAACCAACCAACTGTTACAAATAGATGTGCAGAGTCTAATTAAGGAAGGTTGTAGAATTAATAGCCTTTGTTTTATCCTGAACACCTGAAGGGATGAAGTGGCCTGAAATATGCCGCTCGGCTTTCTGCACGACAGTTGCTCAGCAGGTATTAAGTTAAAATTACTCACGACAATATAGCAAATGTGACCAGTGTGATCATCAAGCAGAAGATGGACAGAGCGCAGCCAATGTAAGTGATGGAGGAGAGGGCCACCTGGTGTTCTCTTGTTAGCTGTACACAAAGAAAAAAACGAAATAAAAACTATTAATTGATTTATTACACTACAGAACCACAGGTCAGCCCCCCTGCACATAGTGTTTCCTCCTCCATCCGCCCATGTATAGGCTGATGTTCACAATCACGCGCTGCTGTTTCTAACATGGGAAATGAAGAGGCAACTCCAAACCGTTGCGCAGCCAGGGCATCCACACGCCCATGGCATTTTGGTTCCCTCTTTTATTTCATAAATCAGTGTTTCCTCAGTATAAGTTAGTTTCTCCGGTGCTGTGGTATCGTCAAGCCTGAGATTAGAGCAGTTTATCGGGCTGCGGGAACAATGTCAGCAATGGGATCTTTCACAGCTCGCAGGGCGCTTTGCTAATGCTCTCACGCTGCAATAATTTACATCACTGTGCAAATACCAGAAGCGCTTCACAGCAGTGAGAACTGACAAACCAAGATAACCCATAAATCACGGGCCATTTATAGCCCACTTGTTTTGTTTCATGTATCATGTTTTCAGGGCTTGTTGAAGGAGCTGGGCTGACATCTACAGAATGGAAAACCACAGAAAAGACCCGGTGTGAGCAGTGAGGGTGTAAGCCTCTCCTCTCAGCCTCTGGTTTTACCTACGGGCACCTTTTGTAGAAGTAATTCAATTTTCATGAACGTTTAATCTGTAACTCCATAGTGCCCGCCGCTAGGATCTATGTTAAAACCTGGAGAGATTCAATGGGGGAGGGATGGTGTGTTTTGACCATTCATCCTAAATTAATCAGAAACTGTACTTTAATTTTCCATGCAAGTTCTCATAAAAGAATGACAAAAAAGCCACACCCAACAAAGGGAGCCAGGCAGTATTAATATATAGTAAGTAGAACAGAGCTAGGCAGGAAAAAGTTTTCTCATCTCAGAAGAATTTTCAAACATTTTTCCTGACTTGAATTTGGACAGAGATGACATTTTCATACACTGAACATTTGGAAAAAAGAAAAAATGCGGTCAATCAAGAAGTTTTACTTTTCATGTTCGAAATACTATGTTTTTATTTCAACATCTATTCACTATAAATTAAATTCCTAGCTGAAAACTAATTCAAAATATTTATTTATTCTGAAAAATACCGAAAGGAACAATATATTTTCCAATTTTTTATAGTAACTCTAGCTAATGAAAAATAACCCTTTCTCACAGTTTGGGATTTTCTCTTATTTTACACATGCACACTAAAAATTTCCCCCCAAACAAAGTATTTCATCTGAGGTTATCAAATCCAACCAGTTCTACCAATAAACTTCCTTGTAAAGGAGAGAAATAACATGCCATGTGGTTATGAGAAAAAAAAAAAATCACTTTAAACACAGACAAAAATGATGTGTTGTATATGTACATTTTTCTTGTAATTATCTGCAAACAGCATCAGCCCACATGCAGTAAGTTTTGCGGCAGAATAGACTGTGGCTCGCTCAGCAATCTGAGAACTATTAAGCGATGCAGCAGCAGCACTGAAAGACAACTGTTGCTATGGTGTTACAGTTCCTAGGAAATATGATGCAGCTCTTTAGTATTTTTTCTCTTTCAGCCAAAGACACATTTCTTTTCCCTGACTTGGATAGCACCAATTACAGAAACAAAAGGGTTCTGTGTGCTGGACCAGCTTAAAAGGTCCATATAATTTCTACAAAAGAGCTCGTATCATCCCTCAGCCCCCAGAGAAGCCATGTATAGCCATTCTTCACAGATTATTCCTGAAATAGGAATGACTTGTGTGGTAAATTGGGCAGTTTAGAAGTGATTTCCTCATCAGGGATATTCATGTCCGAAATGCATGGACCTTATTTCCTGATTGCTCCAATACACATCCCTTTCTCTTGCTACAGGTGGCTTGCAGTTCTACAGAGGGAGGAAGGGAGCAGAGGAAGCTTTTTCAGCTTCAAGTCACTCTGAAATCAGTATTTCTCAGCAGTTCAAGGCTTTCTTTCACTCCCAACACCTGCAGCCAGAAAATCCTCCCTACAGAGGTCAAAGCTGCACAGTGCTCATTTAGATTTACAGTGGTCTATCACAGTGTTTGCATTGGCCAAGGCGGATAAGATCTGCAAAGCAAAGGTAATGTCTTACCATCACATACAAGTACAGAAGATACAGGGGATCCATCTAGTGGAAATGGGCAAAAATCAAAGCCTTCGGCTTTTTTCCATAATACATCCAAGACAAGGTAATGATCACACAAACATCTTTTTCTAACTAATTTCTATCATAACTAACATGCCTCTAAGAAAGTCTTTCTCTGGGTTTTAGCTCAGTCTTCCTCCAGAAACCCCTGCAGGGCAAAACAAGACACAAATCAAGTTCTCCCAAGCGGAGCCTGTATTACTTAGAAACGAAAAAGGGGAAAAAAAAAAATCTCTTATCAACACAATGTAAAAGATTCATTCAAACCTAAAATAACCTACATAGGTTGCCACATCTATGAACTGGAAATCGCTCTTTCTCTGGCAAACGCAACCAAAATCCTTTGATGCTTTAAGAGTGACGCTCTTAAATCAATACCCACGTGGGTCTGGTAACAACTGCTTCAAAGGCAACATCACTGTAGTGCACGTTCTTACCTTGCCTAGTGTGAGGGACAGAAAGCCCGTAGGTAGTTTTGAACCGGTTTTGTTTACTAAAGAAAAGGTGGACCCTACAGTAGCTGTTCTCAAACCGAACTGTCGGGTTGGAGGGGTGCAGGAGAGCGGCTCCAGGTGGTGAAACCAGCTCCTTTCTGCGGGTTTTAAGAATTGCAGGGGGAAGGATACAGCACGAAAAGAAGGCCTGGAATGACTTCCAGGGTGTGGAGCCCCATTTCTAAGTACAGGTATGCGGTGCGGGAGAGAAGAGAACCTGTATTTAAAATATCAGCTCTCTACTAACTTCTCCCAACCCAGCTATTACAGCACAGCTGGATGTTGCGTGTCTATGTTCCCACTGTAAGGGATAAGAAGCACGCAGATTTTCAGAAATACCTGGATTGTCAAAGCGTTTTGCATCATCAATTAAGAAACTATTTCCTATAAATTCCCGTGCTCTCATACGAGCTGATTTCATCTTACCTCGGCTTGTCTTTTTGAAAATTTTCAGGCTTCACGCATGATGTGGAATATAAGACAGTAATTTGGGATGATCTTGTAGTCAGCACAAAAATGGTAATCAGGCTGTAATGCTATTACTAAAGAAAACAGCATTAAAAAGTACCAAGTAAAACATTGAGCAATCTGTGAAGTAGTCCCATGAGCCTGATTCTCACACTTGTCCCAATCTACGTTAAATTATTCTTTTCTTCTAAAAGGTTTTGCTTCTTTGAGTTTATAAGGTCATTCTCTTACCCTGCAGCAAGCTCAAAAGCTAGGAAAAGAGCTCGTGCAGCGGTGAATGTTAGTAATCGTGAACACAAAGAGACAGATGTTTCTCAGTTTCAGCTTTGACAAACAAATCAAAAATTCATTCTCCGTATAAAACTCCCACCCTTTTAGTTGAGGCTGTAACGCCCTTTACCTTGCAAGTGTCGACAAAAATCTGGTTGTTTCAGTAGTTACACCCATCTGCAATATTACAGCCTATTGTCTTACCCTTGTTCTCCCTCATAAAAGAAGTTAGTACGTTGCTCAACATTTTTACTTTGGAAACTCACAGGCAACCGGATGGCCTGAGAAATGATCCTGGAATGATACCAGTTCAGACTCCAAACATCTATTTTTCCTTTATGATGTTGTTAATAACAAGAAAATGAGGGACATCTAACTCCTCTGTTTAAAAATAACTGCACAGGAAGATGAAAATATATGACTACAATGGGATGGTACTTTTCATCTCTGGAGTATCCGGAAAAGGTCAGCTGAGGCGGAAAGACTTGAATATTCAGTAGGCAATATACGAAAAATTGTTTGATCTTTATCTAGAACAGAAAACCTACTTATTTATGTAACATTAATGAGCAACTGTATATACAGCACAGCACAACAACCCATCAAAGAGCTAAATGGGCTACAGGAACACAAACTAGCAACTGCTCAGATCACAGCATCTGTCTGGGCAGCACAGGGCACTCTCTGCTCAGCGTCCCCTTCCAGGTGTCCCCTTCTGTGGGGCGGAATTTGCACTCCTGGCCCTTCTTCTCGTAATCCATCTCTCAGACAGTTGACTGCACGTTTTCTGCTTTGCAAAGGGAGCGCTTTTGGCTTTCTCCAGAGGAAGGGACATTTCGGGGAAGTACTAATTTAAAATTTTCTTCTTTACATGTTGCGAAATATCCCTCTATGTCTGCCTTTAGAGGCAACACGTCAGACAAAGGGCTGAGTTCAAATACTTAAAAAAAGGTTTGTCATAGCTGATCCTGAAAGAGTTTGTCTGTACACCAAATTACAACTTCACAATTTGCCACCAACAGCAGTAATTTCATTGTCTAAACTACTTTTGAAATCTCCTTTCTGGAAAGCTATCATTTATCTTCTTCCAAAAAAAGACAAGATCTTGAATGAGAAAATCTTTTACATCCTTAAAAAATGAGCCCTGCAATCTAAGGACTATATCATATCTATCATTTGTATTTTAGTGTTACTACAGAACACGGAATATGGTATTTTTGCAGGTGCTTATATAGCGTATACATTTTATGAAACCAAAGTTATTTGTTTACTGGTGGAAATGTCAGACATGACAATGGTATTTTGCCCTAAGTCACAGAATCACAGAATGAATCCCAGACTGGTGAGGGTTGGAAGGGCCCTCTGGAGCTCCCCCAGTCCCACCCCCCGCCAGAGCAGGGGCACCTCCAGCAGTGGCACAGGACGACGTCCAGGCGGGTTTGGAATGGCTCCAGAGTGGGAGACTCCCCCCCGTCTCTGGGCAGCCTGTGCCAGGGCTCTGCCACCGGCACAGGAAAGAAGTCCCTCCTCAGGTTGAGATGGAACTTCCTACGGTCACGTTTGTGCCCGTTCCCTCTTGTCCTGTCACTGGGCACCACTGAAAAAAGACTGGTCCCATTCTCCTGGCACCCTCCCTTTAAGGATTTGTAAGTCCAAACATAAGAGCAAGTCATATTTTAGTGTCCCTTTCAGTCAGCTTTCCATCTCAAAGAAGCATTCCTACCATGAAGTTAGTTACAATGAGGTATGGTTTTTACCCTGTTTATCAAACAGACTGAGACCTGCCATGAGATGACCAGCCTGGGCTGGAAGCCACTCTCAAACCCTTCTGCAACGGCCTGAAACAATATCTTATGAGACACTTCTTGGGGGAAGGGATGGGAGGAGAGGTAGGGGTGGAAAATTAAGGCTCAGCCAACCCTATTGAAGCTGCACCTTTAAAATGCAATCCAAATCCAATTAAGAAAAGGATGAGTAATTAGTTTTGGCAGCCTGAGCGTTTCAGAGACATTAAAACGCTGGCCTTGGCTGATGAAGCTAATGGTTTTAATTGCCTCCAGAAAGGCTGCTGAAATTCAATTTCAGTCCAGTGAGCCCTTTATTTATATATTAAATAATAATAGCAATACAAATCTCTGTTTTCCTTCAGCTTGCCAAGCACTTTGTTAGGTACATAACATTATGGGGTTTTCAAATTAACATCTGTGTTTAGTTCAGGAGGCTCAGTCTACGCACTGAGACCACAAGAACTATTTTGGTGGGGCCATACCCAACGGCACTGCACAACCACTACTCACAGAAGAAAAAAGTCTAACTTGATTCAGAGACTTCTTTTCTCAAGCCACAATGTATCAGATATGGCAAGTTTAGAGAAAAAAGGCCTCTGAGAGTCCCGCTTGGCAGCGCAATCATCTTTATCAGCCATTTCCAGCAGAACTGCTTTTCAATTCCCATTCTCCGTTAGCTGCACAACTCCTGGTGATCAGCAATAAAGTGCTACGAAGGGGGCTTTTCAGGATTAAAGGAATGCTATCCTGCAGCCAGCCCAGCCTGGTAGCTGCTTATTTAAAACTTTTCACCGTGACATGAAAAAATTTTCCAAATATCTCTGCCAAGGTATTAATTAGTAATTTTAAAAGCCCACGTCGTCTTTTAAAGTAGTTCTGGGCAAGATGTCATCAAACAGTAGGTAACCTGCTCATTACAAATCTCGCGCAGCAAGTTTTTAGTTCAAATGAAGCCTGAAGGAAGCATGGCAGGAAGGAAGGATTCCAGTTGTGCAGTGGTACCAGATGATAATAAAGTTTGGTGATCAGAAGAGCAGATATTTGCAAGTTCTTCCTCATATCTCTGTCTGTGTAACACAAAGCAGTGTGTTTTTTCTGCCTTCATTTCAGCCCTAAGACTTGCACCGTTTCTCAATAAATGCTAAATGCTGCATTTATAGCAAATTATCCTCTGTGGAAGTGAAGGAGCTACTTTTGCCCATACACCTAAGACTTGTACATCTGTTCTCTGCTTTCTGTTCCAGCAAGAGCAGACCCATCCTGTTCTCCAATTAACACCCAAACCAAAGTCCACAGAATAGAACCCAGCCTGGGTCCCGCAGGCTCTCGCAGGCAGAGAAGTTATTGCCTCTTGCCAGACTCCGAGTCTGAGATTTTTCAGAGCAGCTGAGGATAATTAAATACCCAGCTCCCAGTAAAATTCAATGAAAATGAGTACGTATACCTCCTTTATTCCAGGCTTGGGCTTTGATTCAGAAACATCCCTTTCAGCTCAGGACTGCGGCTAGCTGTGGCTTGCACTGCAGCCAGGAGTCTCCAGGTACCCAGCCCTGAATGCCCCCTACGCCACACTTTGGGGAGAAAGGGCATAAAAAGGCCAATACAGGAGACAGAGTGAACTCAAGAGTACAGAATGACTAAATTTAAAGACAGTCAACACAGAACAGTGATGGACGAAGGTGCGGTATCATAACATTTTTATACTGCACGGGGAAATCCTTTAGTCAGCAAGAGGACATAGCTGCCAAATGGCTCAGTCCTTTCATTTTCACCATAGAAAGGAAGTCTATGTTATTTTGTTAAGTATTCTGATTAAAATAGAGTCCTGTTTCATGCTCCTCAAACAAAAGAGTTCTTGTGACCATTATAGCACTGTTAAATATTTGTGCTTTTCCACAATAAAAAGCCGGTTTTTGTTCTCCTCTGTTGAGTGAAATTCATTAACTGCCAAACAATTCTTGAACGAATTTGAGGGGTTTAGTATCCTGCAGCACTAGTCCAACTTTTTCCATGTAATTCTATGGGATTAAGGACAGAACCAGAAAGTCTCCCATTTCCTCCCATCAAAATCAACAGAGCTGTACTGGCATAGGAATGGAATAGCAAAGGAATGAACAACGGCTCTGAATTAAAAATCAAGATTAGTGCTCAATTTTCAGGAAAGATGAGCGTGAGCATAGTGAGGACAAGAGAAATATGATGCACAATCATACATGAACACATCAACGAGATGTGTTCCTCCATGGGGACAACATTCACTGCAATATAAATGGAGGGGGAAGTGGAGAGAGCGACAAAGAGCAAAGAAAGTTTACAAAGCAATGCTAGAATAAACACACAGGCTGATTTATCTTTGTTCATCTCCTGGGTAAGGGCTGTCTAAACTGTCTGTAGAGATCTCTTCAGTTAAATAAACTGTCAATGGTAATAAACAAGGACCAAAAAAATTGCAACGCCTATCCAATTTTTAAATATGCAACACAAAAGAAAAATTACTGAACTAAGGCATTATTCTTTTTATGTTCCCAGCAATGAAAAGCATGCTGAGAAAAGTAATTATATTAAAATTACAAAACGGCAGAAATAGGAGAATGCCACATTATTTCCATTTCATTGTCCTATTAGAGTATATAATCTGAACCTCAGCTAGCTGAAAAATTTAAGGAAAAAAGTTATCATTTCACACTGCTATTTTAATGCCCCCTGAGTGCAATGTTTGATTAATAACTGCGATATTAGATTTAGGAAAACAAGGCTCCAAACTTACAAATTACACACCTATCCCGCATATTTTTAAAGTATTTCACAATATTAGGACATTTTTAAAACAGCCTTTATAAACACGAATAGATGTACTTTGTTCTCAGTCAGCCATACATTATCAAAACTTGCTGTCAAACTCAGCTATAACAGTGAAAAATAAAATAAAAACACACATATTGCCCCAAAGAAGTAGTTTGGGTTGTCCTTCCTTTTGTAAATAGAACCTCACAGCCAAATCCCCATGCCTTTTCAAAATCCAGGGCTCCCTAAAGATGCTATGGGTTGTCTCTATAGCTCCAGCTGTAAGATCAGACATTTTAAAATATTTTCCCTTTTATAAATGCTTCTCTGCTTTCAAGCCCATTGGTGGGCAGCTTGAACTCTATTGATTGATCCTCCCTTCTGAATTATGGAACAAGAGCTACAAAGAAGATGAAAAATGAAGTAATATCAAGCTTTAGAAATGCAGAAAATGTGTTTAAAATTTGAACAATTTCTACCACAGATTGTGCGACACTATTACTTTGCTGGAAATGTCCAACCGCATGTAAACTTTATAGTAGTCATTTTTATACCCTCACAAGTGGAAAAGACAGGAAGAGGAAAAAAATAGGGGGGGGGGGGGGGAATTTAAGAGAATGGTATAGGAGCCATAAATAGTACAGCTGTGTCCTGCATTGGTCACCTGGGGGAGGGGGACCCAAACCTCAAACTCTATTTTGCTGTGGGAGACAATGATTTCCCCTTTAAAAGGATTTTTGAACTCTGGGTCCCCAGGTGTCCACCATCCTTCTGCTGAAATGACATTTATGTGGCAGATGGTACAAATAGCCTGGCATGCTTTGTAGTTGTTGGATCACTATAAAAATAAAAACTGCCAGATGGCTGGCATGTTTCCTGGCAGGAGCATAGGGCCCCACTGACTGATGAGAGGAAGTAAAGCTGCCCAAAATAAAATAATAACGTCTGAATTTTCGTTGGAGTGCTTTTGAAATGCGGTTTACTCCTTGTTGGGTTTGGTTCCTGCTGTCTAGGAAGCGCCTCGTGACATCCTTCCATCTGACTGCGCTCACCTCTCTCCTCCCAGCTTCATCTGTCCCCCCACCCCAGAAATGGGACCACTCCACCAGCCGTGTCCCCTCCAGTGCAAGGTACTGCTGGGTGCTGGGTGCAGGAGGTGGCATCACAGGTTGAGACCTCCCCAGGCTCTGTGCCCACAGAGGATGCCTACTTGAGGGAACATCTCCTTTCCCATCCTCTGCTGTTCCTATCCAGGTTCAAGCCCGCAGCACAGCAGAGGACCATCGTGCTACAGTACTTCAAGAAAGCCACCACGGGGAGCACATCGCCCTGGGTGCCCTCTACTTGGACTTTCTCCAGAAGCAGCAAACATAAACCAGTGTAAACATGTCAAACTAAATGGATTTTTTTTTTTCCTACCACAGCTACACTAACGCAGGATTGTCTCCCCAACCATAACGCTGCAGGGCAGCTGGCAGTACGGGTTTCTCCTGACTGCACCAGACGAAGCAAAGGCTGGAACACTGTTCTGTGGATCAAGGAAGGAGAAAGACAGACACGAAGCCCCCCCAGGAGTGCAGCTTTAGCAATGATTTGCTATGAGGAACTTTTTACTCTACCTCAATTTCCCCCATCAGAAAGAGAAGATTGATCAGAGCAATGAGTTTCCCAGAGGAGGGGTATACGAATTAGTTAATATCTGCACAACTACCCTGAACATCCCTCTGAGACATATTGTTGGGGAGATGCAACTGTAAAATTCTCAGTCTTACTAACTTGATCAGAGTTGTGAGAAAAGACTTCTCAACTGAGTCTCCAAATGCTGATCGTGTGCTGAGCTTAATTACATCCATGCAACTTCACAAAGGCAATCAAGGGCTGAGCATGTCCCTTCAGGAACATTCTGCTCATCTTCGGTCACATTTTACCTTCAATTAACTTATTTATTCATTTAAACCAGTTGATGACCACTAATCTCCGAAACTCCAAATAAATGCTATCATTTCTCAAGTTAAAAGCAATGTGATAAATGAATCTCAGCAAGCAAGCATGAATTCGGGCCAGCCGTGATACAGACATAACAGCAGAGTGATAAAGACACAAATAATTTCGGCGTTCCACGTCGGCCAATTCATCAGCAGGCTAACAGGTCAGTGCCAGGCTGACATCTGAGCACCACATGGTTGTAAGTTTTTCCAAGATGGTTATTTCATTCCTGAAATAAACTTGTTACAACTGCTAATCCCCTGCATCACCGAAAGCAGCCAGACTGCATCCATGGACCTCAAGCTAATCAGCAGTATTGTTCATACCGTTCTTTCACAATCACTGCGACTTTAGTGCGTTCAAGCTCTTGCTGAAACTAATATAAAATCCGGAGCAGTGTTCAACTACACTTGTAATCTGAGCTTGGCTTTTAGCTAATTCACAGCATTCAACATCCTTTTTCTTCACACGCTGCTGTATAGCACACAGATATCAGAGTGGAGGTTCATTTTGTCACATTCAAGTCAAAATTCCAGAATTTAAAATTTTTCTTTGTGACCTCTCTCTTTCAATTTCTTTCTCTGAAATATTGGAATAAACATGCTTTTTCATCTCAGCAGATTTCAGCCTCTGGAGATTACTTCCAGCTGGCATACAGTAGAATAGCGAGTGAATTAATCTAACCTGTTTTGAGTAAAGATCAAGAAGAAAAATCAAGGACTCGCAGCTTGTTCCTAAGAACTTTCTTGCATTTCTATGCTCCCTGGAAATTAGACACACCTGACAGTCTGCTCCATAATCACCTAACAATTTGTCAGCATTCCTCATCTCACAATACTTCAAGTATTTAAGAGAAAGCACCATCGGATGCAAGATATCCTACAATTTTGTTCCTATGAATGTCTCACTGAAGCAAAATTAAATCCGCGTGACACACTGCAATTCCTCCCCAAGCCAGGTGCATAAATTATTAACATAGTTCTGTAGCTTATGATAAAATCGTAATGCAAAGAATCTTGAAAAGACAAAAAGGCATTTATGCCCAAAAGAACTGCACAAACTGTGTAAATACATAGAGAGATCTGCTGGATATTGGTGGAGGCGTGAAAATGAGCTGGACCAGTACTAGCAGGAAGGGAGGCACTGGGCAGGTTCACAGCGTGTCAAAGCTGACAAGGTCTGGATCACACTATTGTTCTGTAAGTGGAAAAAGCTAGACTCTACCATGTGAAGGAACAAAGAGAAGGAGTTAAGCAAGGAGATTCTTGCTCAAATTTAGCATAACTCAGAAGAAAAAGTCACCATCCTTGACAAATAGTTATCATACAAGCTCAGCGCTCTGGTCATTAGAAATGCTTGCCACAAGTATTTATGCGGCAGGTTACTTCTGAGGAAGGTCACTTATTTTCAGTATTTGTTGCTGAGAGACAGCTTGGCTTTGTCTGAACTCAGAGAGTATGCCGTACTCTCCAGTTCTGAACAGCAAACTCTTTTAAAAACTGCAATGTCTCATTTATGGAAAGCTTATGCTTCTTTTTCTTTTTGCTTAAAAAACAAAACAAAACAAAAAAACACAAAGAAAACTCAATCTCATGAAGCTGAGAGAGTCAGAACACTTATCTCACTGAACTCCCCTCAAGAGTTCATGGATTTCCACATCAACAGCGCTCTCCCCAGGGATGGTCTCCCAGGTCTGAAGCTGCTACACACATACTGCTCTGTATTACATCTCTTTAGAATTGTTGATTTCCCCCAGTTTGTTTTTTTTTTTTTTTAAACTGTTTTCTGTGCATCTGCCTGCCTTTCTGCAAGGGGTGGTAGAACTATTCGTACGTGGGTTTACCGATCTGCTGACTGGTGCGTTAGGTTAAAGGCTGTTACGGTGCCCTTGGAGAGGATCTCGGCCTGTTTGTGCTGCCCCGAGAGCTGCATTTATCGGTGCGATGGAGAGAAAGGGAAATGATACTTTCCATAGGAGCATGGAAGTATAAAGCACCCAAAGTAGAATTCCCATGAAGAATGAAGTCACTTGTTTGAACCAAAAACACAGCTTTTGATGAAAACCCCTCCAGTTTTCAGGCAATCCATTTCCAATAATTTATTTACATTTTTCATGAAAAGCAGAGCCCTTTTTGTAAGAAACAGAATCTAGACAAAAAATAAACGTTCTGTCAAAAATAGTGTTCATGTGGGAAAATTTCATCCACTTCCATTTATATGGCCACAGATATATAATAGCTATATAAACAGAACTGTTCAAATGTGGGCAATTGCATACTCCCACCCTCTCTTTTTCTTGTCTCATATTATCTATGAGCTCCATTTATGAAAAGAAAAATAAAATATACAAAAGTTCAAGTTCGAATATAACATAATTGCAACAATTTCTTAGAGCACTGACAATCTAGTATTCCAGCGGGTGATTTATATGGGCCCTTTGAACCTTGGCTCATGAATTTCAGAACACGGTGAATAAACACGCGTATGTTTTTAAAATCCACAGCATTTTAACATTTACTTAACAGGGTTCCAAGGACGCATGGGAGGAGGTTCCAATTGTCTAGCAGATTCAGTAGTCTCTATTGCTTAGACACGTGAAGCAAATACTTAGCAAATGTTTTAGGAATTTGTAGCTGAGCATAGTCTGCTTGTACAGCTCAAAAGCCGGGCAGCTTGTCTTTGCTCGAATCTTAACTTCAGGCCAATTACACAATGAAGATACCAATTTTTTTCCACTGGTTAAAAAAATTACTACCGCAAGATAACCCTAAACAGTCAATGTAAAGGGCATATCTCGGTCAAAGATTCGGGATGAGATCTTCTGATGAAGTCTGAGGGAGGGACTACATAATAGCCAAACGAGAGGAACAGGAATTAAAGCACGTTGAAGGGATGACATCGTGGATTGGCCTGTTGGCAGTGATATTACCTGAGACCCCACTGTCGTTGCCACCTCGCCATAACGTCACGCTTGTGCAGGTGACGGGAGGGCAGGGCAAAGCAGCCACGTCGAGGCATCCTTCAGGTTCATTGCTCTGCAGACCAGTGAACCCAAATTACTCCAAGCTACAATGCATTAATAAATTCTGCTAATTGAGGCGCATGCAAAATTTGGTTTTAGGCAAACTTTAAGAGGTTAGAAACAAATGCATATTTTCTACCTAGCCTGCACAATCTTCCACTGAAAGCTGCTGAGAGCATTTTGAATTCTCATGGATTTGCACTAGGAACATACGGACTCTCTATTAGAAATACTCCTATCATCTTTCAGTACTTCACTTTTCATGCCACAAATTTATAAATTCCCATCTTTTTTCTGTTCAGAAATGGGACTTTAGGTGGAAGGGGTCAAAATATAACAGAAAATGATGGGAATTAAGTTTCATTTAAAAAAAAAACCCTGTTTTATACAGACTTTTACAGTACTATGTCACGTACGGAACGTTTTTATGCATCAGAGTGACTGGGTCTGTGTGTCTCACACATCCATGTAAGAGCTCAGCAGCACTTTCATTTTGTTTTCTAGATTATCATAAAGAAAAAAAAGCAATGCAAAAACACTCCACACAAACTTTGACAAATGCAAATGCATTAGACCAAGAAGTTAAGAAGGGGGAAAATACTGAAAATAGAACGATTAAACAACTGTGAGGAACTGGACAGTCCATTCATGTCCAGCCTCTCCTAGTTATGCATTTCAGACCTTTTTAGGAAAGCTTGATTCCAAAGACTTTGATATAAAATATCTTTGAACTCCAATTACTAATATTGCATAAGATTAGAACTTATTGCAGCATCTCATTAATCATGACAATCTCAAATCTATTTATTTGAAAGTGAGACTTTTCAGAACTATTCCCCACTGAAAAATCAAGTAATCTTTCACTGGCATTTAAATGGTGGATACTCTGTTTAATCCTGGCTAAATCCCTGTATACTGCTCTTTAAAACCGGGCTAATAATGGTGCATTTCTCCCATTCTACTTTTGTCTCACAAGACGGGAACCTCTTCAGGCAAAGCTGCGTTTTATTACAAGTATAAAGAGTTCCTAGAGAAATCATACTTGGAAACCAGCTGGGGTCATTAGGTGCTTTACAAGTAATAATAACAGTTAGATAAAAAGTGGTCGATCTGAACAAGATACCCCCATCTTCAAATGGTTAGACTAATACAAAGGACTGTGGGTATTAATTAAGCTCTTTGGATAGCAGAGACCATCTTGTTCTAAACTGTAACCCTGTCTTGGTTGGCACTACACCGTCTAACCAGGAGTACCGTGT
Organism: Vanellus vanellus; assembly: GCF_965231255.1. Lineage (NCBI taxonomy): Eukaryota > Metazoa > Chordata > Aves > Charadriiformes > Charadriidae > Vanellus > Vanellus vanellus. Next base: position 10,735,225 of record NC_138921.1, read on the forward strand.
GAGCAGCTGTGCTAACAGTGTTACTGAATCCTGTTACTCCTAATAGCGGTCTGGGATGATTCAGTCCTTGAAAAGGCTTTGGAGCTGCTCAGTGGTATAACCCCGATTAGAGTTCCCTTACGCTGCAAGGTCAGTTTTGTATCCATCTGCAGGAACCCTTGTGCAGCCCATCCCCCAGCAGTAGCTGCCTCCACAAAACTACTGTCTAAAAGAGCAAAGCCATCATTCAAACCAATTAACAGGAACCAGAGACATGGCCATATAGTGAAAGCATCCATGCCAACAGAGCTGACAAAACCCCTCTAGCTGTACCACAGAGGACACCACGCTTGTTAGCGGCACACAGTGATAAATGGGACAGCAGGATTCCTACTGTCCTACCGAAGCTCTTCTTCAGTCTGTTAATTTATATTATTAGGATGGTGTCTGTAGAAAGCTGAGAATGTGCCAGAGAGTATAAATTTGACAGACAATCAGTATACATTTCTTTAAATAGATGGTTTGTAAATCATTTCTATTATACCTTCATTATTTATTAACCGAGGGTTGTCCGAGCAGGGCTTTCTCGCTACCTCCATTTGATCCTCCCTGACAGTAGCACACCCAAATAAAGTACTAAAAATATATTTCTCGTGCTCGTGGCAGTGCTTGTTTGTCTGCTAAGAGCCAAGATGGGGCTGACCTTGCCTGGCGCTGAGTTTTGTAGAGGGAGTCCTTCAGCAGGCATAAACCAGCACTTCACCTGCAAGGAGCAGACACTCTGCTCCACCTCTGAGGAAATCTCAAGGCATCATAAGGTATCACGAAGAGAAGAACATGTCTCATGAGGAAAGCAACACATTTGCCATCAAAGCTTCATCTGGAACCAGTGATGAGTACAAATAGCAAGCATAAGGTCCTGGGTAAACAGGGCAAGTGTCATATTCCAGCTGAAAAGAGACTTGCTTGATAACGCTGTGGACAAAGGAACTGAGCGTAGAGAAAACTATACATAAGGTGTTCACACACAACTCTAAACCACCATTTTCTTTCTCATGCTCCTTCTACACAAGCCCCTACTTGGCAATGAGGTGAAGAAACAGCAGCCGGGAGGCACTTGGAAAGCTGGTGGGGACAAAGGTAGGGGCCAGCTGGCAGCAGAGCTTGCTTCACATGGAGTTCAAGCTTGGCTGTTCATATTCCACAAGTCTAGTTACCAAACCCTTTAACAGCCACATCTCAGCTGTCTCTGTCTTGAAAACACATCATAAAAGCCAGGGTCACCTGTACAATGTCCTCTAGTGCTTTTTCCTTGCACTTTAAGAAATCATGGCAAAAGGGTGAGAATAAAGTAAAAAGAATTCCCACCTACCATAGATGTGTTTCATTTCATGCTCCATTTCAGTTCCCCAAAGTTTTAAAAAGTAGTCAAGAAGTATTGAAATGTAATCCCAGAAAGCAAGATGTGGAATAAATCTGAGTTGGGCAAAAATGAGCCCAGTTCCAGACACTTACTGATGTGGTGTGAGGATGCAACTCATATATTTACACTTCATTTTTAACAGACAAATTTACTCCTTTGCTTTATCTCACCTTCAGAGGCACCACTTGCATCAGAATGGCGAAGTTAGTGAGGTGGTTACAAAGACACACTGAGTAGTTGAGGTCCCCACTCTCACGCACACAACCTTCATTAGACCAAACACCAGTTCCATTGCTGCAAAGCACACAAAAATGGAACATAATCTCTATCAAAATGCATCTTATCGGGTTAATTTCACATGCATTGTACTACACAGCAGATAAAAAGGTTTGAAAGCCATCTCAGGCTAAGCATCCACAAAGACTGCTAGCGTCTTCTCAATTCTACCATGAAAATAGTTAAGGAAAATATTGACTGGAACAGGGCCCAGATCAGACCCCTACATGAATGTCTCTAGAGATTTCTTCCAAGTTTTATAACCAATGAACGATAACATTTTTTCTTTACACTGTACAACCCATTTATGGCATTTCACCCAAACCCAATTTTCTGTATTCTGAGAACTCTAATTTCAGCCAAGTCAATAATCTTGCAAAAGTCAAAAAAGAAAGCATATAACATCTGCTGCCTCTTCCTTGTCCACTGTCCCACTCATCTGGTCACAGTGTGTAGTGCAGACTGAGCGTGATTTCTGGTGACCCATCCACGGCAACTGCTTTGTGTCACTTCATCCTCAGGGACAGCAAGAGCAGCTCCTGCCCCACCAAGGGCATGGCTGGGCGGGCTGTGTGGCCTGCTCCCAGGGCTGTGCAGGAATGTCATCCTTAAGAGTTTGCTTCTTCCTGGAGCCAAGGACACCCAGAATGCCCCGTGCTATCACAGCCCTGCAGTGGAGTGGGGACATAGAAGCCACAGCCACGCATCCGAGGGGGCTCCTTGGGCTCAGGCACTGTGGGTCACCCACCTAAACCGCCTGCTGCTGAACCATTTATTACTTTTGATATTATTCTGGGTCCTGAAGCTAGACTGAGCGATCTGTATTATTCTTGGCATTTATTTTAAAGATAGGTATTACCTCACCTTTCCTCTGTCCTTTGGGACCTCTTTGAGTTCTCAAAGAGAGTCTGCCGCAGGTCAGAAATCAATTGCATATTCTTTAACTACCATGCACTAGGGAATAAGACCATCTTGACATAAATAAAACTCATTTGGAAGGACAGCTTTCATATTTCAGTTTCTATCCTGAGGCAAAGCCTCAAGGGCCCAAGTCCCAGTGGAAAACAGTACAGGAACAATGCCCCAGCCATATTAATTCGCTTCAGTAAAATCTGTTTCTAATTTACTGTAATTTGTGAGTAACCATAACAATGAGTAACTGCCAACAGCTGGGACAGTTCAACATACTTGTAACAAAACTTCAGTGAAACAATTACAGTGACCTTCCCATGTGCATGCCAGGCAGGAGGGCTCACAGCATTGCGGGCCATTGCTACATTAGGCTTACATTAAATTAGGCTTATACCGTTATGGCTCAAAAACTGTTAATCCCCATGAAATTAAAATTGACTATTTGTATTCTTTCTCAATTGATTCAGGAAGAGCAGCATGTTTGGAAATCAAAACCTGATTAAATGTATTCAGAGCTAAAAAAAAAAAAAAAAGCTACTGCTTTTCCATAGTTCCCGTTTTCTGAGTGAAATTTAAGGTGCTATTTATGCCCCTTGTACTCTAATTTTTGTTCAGGGGCATACTATTTCTCCATTCCATGCCTTAGCCAAAATTCACAGCTCTGAAATACTGCTCTCACATGGTGTTGTGACACAGGCACAGATCCAGTGAAAACAACGGCTCTGCTGGATGTTTGCAGTCTTAAAAGATCCAAGCATCTGCCCAAGCGGACATACTCGTAAACCAAGATAAGGACAATTTGTATCAGTCTGCAGTTTTGATTCCAAAATTTTGCAGTCTCTCAATTACCTACCTAACATAGGGTCTGTGAATAACAAGTCTCCTGTTTATGGTAAGAAGCCGCTATGATATTGTTTTTTGTAAACCAGTGGCTCCATTTCTTTAACTATTTCCATGAATGAAAGAGAACAAGAATATAGGTAATATATAACACCACAAATGAAGTGTAATTTAATTAAACCAAGTTCAATAATTTGAAATTACGTAACATACCTGTAGTCCAGAAATGCACAGTAAAGATGAACTCTGTTACTCTTATTTAGTGCTTGGCTGTATTGTCTGGGAGTCTGCAAGAAAGAAAATCCAAACCCTGAAGGAATGCTTAAAAGAACTAAATTCTGCTATTCAACTACTTTAAACTCTCATTGTTATAATAACTTCAATAGACTTATTCTAGATTAACACACCATAACTGAAAGCAAATTTTGTCAGTCTTCGTGGCTTTAACACAAACCCCAAACATGCAAAGCCTGGTATTCAGGCTTAATTTTACACACTGGGATTAAACTCATGTCACTTTGAGTGAGAAATCTGTGTCCTATTTAAATAAACAGCAAAGCAGGATTATTTATTGTATATAAGCAGACATACATGTGTCAATTTTTGCAGGATTGGGTTGTTATTCTTCAGCATATATTTGGCTTCACTGGGTTTTGTTCTCATTGGGTAATAAGAACCTCACATTTTAGGATTAATAACACTGAAATATGTGCATTACAATGACCAACTCACAGGCATTTTTCTTTCTACAATAGTGAGTATTTTAAAACATACAATCCGACTGAGAGCAATACCGTAATTCACGATTTTATTTTAACACACCTTAGCATTATGATGACATAATTTCTATCTTCCATAAACAGATTTAACCATTAACTCAATCTTCTCCATTCGGGAAGCTTTGAGACCCCATTCTCCACTGTTACACCAGTTTCTTGATGAAATAATTCAAATTATATTGGAGTGAAGTAACAGTTTGTTATAGACAAAATATGCAAACTGGAGGATTTCCAGGATCTGTTCAACCCTTTCTAATACATAAATCCCCAAAGTCCACATTGCGTTAGACCCTACCTTAAGGCATTTTTTTGATTACTGGAGTCTTCAACAAAAACAAATCACTGGTAAACTAACAGCCCTTAGATTATTGCAACACAATTCTGCTCTCAAGCTGAAAGATAACCAAGTATTGCTTTCCTTGTTTTAGAGAAAGAACGAAAAAAACCCCACCGCCTCATCATGCTGAAACTCAACCAAGTACAAGAAGTCCCTGATGCAATTTTCCTTCTCCTCGCCCACAAGTCCAACAACGAGTGTCAGGCACAAGGTAGAACGGTTCCCTCCTTACTAGCGATAATAAAGCATTTTTGCCTAACCCAGGGCATTCACACATTCGTACTGGATTTCCACACACTTCAAGTAGCTATGCTGTAGATAAGGCCATTTACTTCTTCTTAACTCACATCTCTGGATAACATAAATGGAATTTTCTTATCTGCTTGAGCAACATCCCTGGACAAAATTTCTAGTTCCTTGACTCACCCTGTTTTCCCTAAGCTTTCATCACAGAAACAGCTGAGATTGCAGGTCAGGTACTCACAGAAGCAGAGCTTTGTGAAGAGAAAAGGCTGCCACTTATCTGCCAAGGGTGTCTATTTTCCCCTTTGACTCTGGTGGCATCCTGTAGCCTTCTTCCACGAGCAAAGCAAACAGTAAAACCTCCCTGCCACACTGGGAAGTGATAATGGGACAAGATTCACATCCCCCATCACCAGGAAATATCTCACTGATATAACCCCCAATGTGCTCATGCCACTTTCCTTCCAGGTGTGGTTAGAGACATAGAAAACCAAGTATATGACATTAATTAATACATAGGACTGCTTCCTTGCCTGTGAAAGCCCTTCCCCATCGCTGGCTGCAGTGTGAAGGCCCCATGCAAAGCTTCAGGATCAAACTGGTATGTTCCCTGCTAGATCCATTGATTCTGAACTTCACATTCCTTTCAGACTGTGCCCCACCATGAACCTCACCTTTAACAACGGCAGGGGTCCTACACACCTTCCAAATCACAAACCACCTGTGAAATACAGAGCGTCTTTCAGAAACTGTTTCCTTCCCTTAATCCCGCCTCTTGCTGCTCAGGGTATTCCTGAAAAGCACTGGTTCAGGAACTGCAGAAGACTGATGAGCCATAACCCATGGCTGCAAAACTGCCTTCTGCAACTTCAGTTAATTTAAATTTTTGTTGGCAGAGTTCATCCTGTTTTACCAGCAGTAAGGGCACGTGGCATAATGTCGGCCCATGATGTCGTATAATGTTAAGTCCATCATGTCTATAGCTTTCCCGAAGCATGCAATTGAGAGAATCCATAGTCGGTTTGTATTACAAATTACTTCACTTGTATGACAGACAAACAGTGGCTAAAAAGAGAGAGAGAGAGAGAGAAATATCTGCTGTAATAACAGCTAAGATCATACAATAACTGTCATTTCTGATTTGTAAGATATCTCTAGATAAATCTCGATTCTTAATACACTAAATGGAAAGGGCACAGCAGGGTCAGCTTGGAAGAAGACACAGCACTTCAGTTGTGTATCTCTTTACACAAATAAATGCCAGATGTATGTTTTACCCTCAATTAAGTATCTCTGGCAAGAGACAAACTATTGTTTTTCTCCATCTTTAACTCTAAACGCAGATGTCACTCATTAGACTACACCAAGCGAGGCTACACAGTCTCTGAGCTGTCCAGAACTGTATGCATACCCACACGGAAAAAGAACAGATAAATAATGTGTATACAAGAAGGGTCCATGCCAATTTGCCTAATTACTCTTCCCATGTTTTAACACACACGACGTACACCTCACAAGGCTTTTCAGTGCCAATTATGATAACTGCACAAAACACTCATCTTCTCAGTCTTCACTGAAGTTCTGCAACAAAACTGACACTAGAATAGAACCCCCCCCAACATATAAGAAACTGGCTACAATGAGGAATAAACCCTCTCTGATCTTCAACAGCTCTACTTCAAAGTACTCTCTAATCTATGAAAAACGAACTGGCTGTACCTCAATACCGCATTTCTTAAGTTAAACTGTGTGTGACAGCTTATATGTGACTTGGATCCTGTAGCACTGAGGATATTGATTTAATGACATTGATAACAGAAAGCTTAATATACAAGTAGGCTTTTACACTGAAAGATTAAGTCACTTGAGTGCTTATAAAAGCCTGCGAAAGGACAGTTTGTGCAGCTTTCAGTAGCGTGGAAAGGGAAAGTACCAGCACGCTAAGTAATCCAGGATCCGTGCACCGGTTCTCCCTAATCTAGGTCTGTTATATCAGCCCTCCTGCATGGAGAGGGGTACGTGCAGCTTCTTCAAAAAAGAATTACATTGAATGAGGAAAGCAACCTCTTGTCACTGAGAAACAGTGCAAACTCTGTGTCTGTGTGATGGAGCAGGTATCTTGTGGAAGGACTGTCTCTGTTCAGCATCCCTTACACCAACCACTGACTCTCGGTAGATTAGTCAGAAGTAAACCACAGATGCTCATTGTATGTGTTGAGAGCATACAGAGGATGTGCATGGATGCGTGATGGGGATAGGGATGGGAACTAGGCACAAGGCCACGGCTAGTGGGTGAAGAGGCCAAAACAGGGGGGTAGGGGGCTGAAAGGACTGCTGGAAACCTTCAGGAAAACCTAGTTGCAGGAAACGTCATGGACACAATTGCCAAAGAAAAACAGTCAGCCAGCTGCTGCTGGGAAGGCTTGCCAAGGGAGAAAAGCCAAAGAGAGGGTGGGGTGAACCTTTATGTGATTAGCTTGTTTCTCCTCCCCTGAATTTAAAAACCAAATATTTAGCTACATAGTGGTGGCCACCAAGGGAGGAGGGTGTGCACCTTCTAATTCAATATGCATTTTTCTCCAATGTGAAGGACACATCTGTGGGTCAGATCTGCCATTGACCTAAACTCAGTAGCTCCAAGCCCAATGTGCTGGGTGTTGGACTTCCTCTCATCCAAAGCAGACGATAATTTACCTTATTAAGTTCAATTTGGAGTTCACTTGTCTCAGTTTACAAAACACAGCATTTTGGCTAATTCAGAGATTTTGAAGCCTTGTTTTCTCAACCTCCAAAAATACCATGGATTATTTTGAAGGTGGCAAGAAAAGGCACTAAGACAAGCAAGCCTCTTGCCAGTACGCTCCTGTCCTTTGTGCAGTTCACAGCCCCATTGAAATATTCTTACAGGTGTATGAATTCAAAGCAATTTTGGTTCTGATCTATGGATTAGAGACTAAAATGATGCTTCCAATATAAGGATTTCCTGTCCTTGCAGTGACATCCTGACTGTTAGCATGACCTATCCAGGACCACATGGTTTACTAACTTTCAGTTCCGCCTTATACAATCCACTTCTCCTAATTACCTAGAAAATTAAAACTTTAAGGTACATTCATTTACTCAGTTCCCTGGAAAAAGTCAGACAAAGAAAGAGAAGAAAGAATAATCACCTATTTCTGTAGTAGCTATATTGGCTGTCACTTCCAAGCTGTGAGAAAACTGCATTGCAACAGACCTTGGGCTTAGATCAGCAAACTGTTTTAACTTAGAGTCTGTTTGACTGATTCACCCTAATACATAATGAAAAAATGTAATGAAAAAAATGTTACAAATTGTACAAAAATGAATTTAGCTTATCAATAGGAATTATAAAAGCCAGACCTTTAGTTGTTCCATTTTTGTCAACAGAGCTATGCCAACACACACTTACTGAAGCATTGAGCAAAATACTTCAGGCTCTCAGGGTTAACGTGAAAGCTCGATGAATGTATTTCTTAATAGTACAATCATACAGTCAAAAAAAAATAAAATCACATGGTATCACAAAGAGTGGAAGACTGTGGCAGACAACTATATATAGGAAAAAAACAGTGAAATATCAGAGGCTATAAAGCCATCTGAAATTAGAAATGGTTGTCATATGTACCTAAATATGGGTTGGGTTTGATCCTTCCTTTACCCGAAGTTAAAAATAGTCAACGTATTAATTTTCTGCAAAAATATTGTTAATTGAATGCTACACCAATATCCTGCAAAAATACTGTTAATTGAATGCTACACCAATATCCTGCAAAAATACTGTTAATTGAATGCTACACCCCAGTCCTCAGAGTTCTCCATTTAACAGCTGCTGTATTGGGCAAGCAGTGTGAGAACAAAAAAAGTAATGAAAAAACCCATGAGCAACAGACTGAAAAATGTCTTGGCTGCTCTACTAGATAGCATTTTTATAAAGAGAGAAGTAAAAGGAGGAGGAAACGGATGAGGAAATTGTCCTGGTACTTTTTTTTTTTAATTACTGTGCATAGCAAAAAAAAAAAAATGTGATTACTTCTGAATGTGTACAGCTTTAGAAGATCTCGCTATTTTTCTTAGACTACCAAGTCCACATTCCCTTACATAAAAATGCCATGCTCTTAACAGGATCCCATCTTTCTTACAGCACCAACCACCAGGCTTCATCCAACAGCTGCCAAGACGACATCTGACCCTTTGCAGGTCCCAGTGCGGGCTGTCAGGCACTGTGCATCTGTAAAACAGTTGCTTATGATCTACAGAAACTGAAACTATTACTTGGTGCTCACCTTTCCTCAGCTTGTCTCTTTGATCCACTTCCAGTTACCTGCTTACAGCACAGGTAGGCTTCACGGTGCCTAGAAAAGCCGGGGCAGGCATCGCTGAATGTACTCTAGCTGCAATGTCATGACAGCGTTAAAAGCTTAATAGCTCTTCTCTCAGGTTTTGGGTGCTAAATAGCATAAAAGTCATTTTTTTCCAAACTGCTTGAGGAAAGCTGCATTTTTGGCGATGGAAACTGACTACAACCTTTGAGTTAAAATTATAATCTCCCTTAACACACATGCACTGCTCCCAAATGGCTTTTCTTCAATTTTACAGCTAAAAGATTCCCACCCTAACACAGAAGTTATGTTCACATAGATCCCTCAGGGAGTTAACACAGCAGAGCGTCAGCAGGTCAGCGCCAAGGCCTGGACTTGGGAATTTCTGAGCACGAAGTACCTTGCTCAGCCTCACTCAGCCACGTATCCTCTACAGGCTAGGTTTTCATGGCTTTCATACATTCCTCGCTTTTAAAGATCTCAAATATGTAACAATATATTTCTTCCCTTTTTCCTCTCTCTTTAGCCGGGTGCATATGGGCACGATGAGTGTTTTGTACATATTTGTTAACACTGGGCAGTGACAAGTGCCACGTTCTTTCAGCTCGGAAGCCAAAACTATTGAAGATGCAGTACTGCAGAGTAAAACCACGCCAAACTCCCATTGACTGCAATCTGGATTAATAATACTCACAATATTGTTGTAAATCATGGTAATAAGTGGAAAGCACAGAAAGGCTGAAAAATAGCCAGAGAGAGAAGGCGGCTCATTTACATTAGAGATGCATGGAGTTGACTTCAATGGAAGGCACGCAGACACAGAAACTGCAGGATAAGGACCTCTGAAATTCAATTTGGGCAGCAAGAAAGTTATATCAGTAAACACTTGATGTTTAAAAATTTTAGATGCCAGTCAGTGAGAAATGGGGCTCAGTGTGGCAGCCTTGTGTGAGCACCAGTAAACACAGGATTGAACTGATGATCTGTATGAAAAGCTGCCTTAATGCTTACGTGAAAAAATTATTTCTCGTGTCCCTTAAAGCACAATTCTGTTCCAAAGAATGACAAAGTGAAAATATTACCTCTATAGAAATAGTCTCATTTAAGTAATTAGCAATATAGCAGTCAGATGGTTTTGATATGTCCTTACAGTTAAACAGTTATATCCATATGTAAGAAAAAAATTTATACGTACACAGCCCTCTAAACCTGTACATGATTTAGACATCTAAGGATGGACTAAGGAGTGCAAAGTTAAGTCACTGATACTGAAACACCTGGGACACATTTTGTCACTTCTTTGAGTTTTAGCAAGTCCATTCAAACGGGAGAGCAGGCGAGAGCTAGTTTCTTCCCTGCATGTTATTGACAGAATTGCTGACGCAGAGCCAGCGCCATCAAACTTGTCGGGACACTCCTCATTGCCTCCAGCTGACCCGGGGCATAACCTCCAACTAGATATTAGCTCTCCAAAATTAATGAATCCAGTCTAGCTCCAAAGAGATCTAATTTAAATCAGGTAATTTAAAATGCCAGTTATTTCACTCAAGGTGCCCGTGTTGAAGCAGTTACTCATTGCTTAAAAGACCTTATTTTGTTTTAATGTAATGCAGAGCAGCTTTTCTGCTCTCCCCATCTCCCCACCTCCCCTTCCATCCAGCACACACAGAGCTAGCAGAACTTCACACTGGGCAGAAGATGAAACCAAGCTTGACTGTCAGGGCTTGAGAAGAGTTTGGTGGACTAGCAAGTAAATAAATGAAAAGAAATTAAATCTATCACTGTTTTCACTGGTAGACCCACCTGAAGGGGAGATTGCTGAGGCTGTACACACCAAATCCCATGGGGCCACTCTCCCCTAGCCAAGAGCTCATTTATGTCTTTTATGCTGTGATCTGTTTTAACACATCTGAGTTAGATGGGCCAGGCTGAAAGTAGTTTTTGAGCACAGATGAAGCAAAGTTAAAAATACAAAACTACCCCAAACCCGGGCATTTGGCCTGGTTCTTCCAGGAAGTAATTTTGTGAGATACTACTTGCCAAGGCTGGCTTTTAATGCAAGTGGGTGTTGTGTTTATTCTTCTGGTCCAAGACTGTGTCGCTTTACGCTGCTTCTGCACTCCTAGGCTCCTTGAAAACACCACTTTTAATACAAATAAAGTCAAATACTTAAAGTTGTCTGTGCAAACCAGCCACCAGCCTTGCAAAATTCTAATCACATACACTGCTAGAAGGCCTTTTTGGATAGATGAATGAAGTATCGTTACAGCTTTTCCCCACCCTCCTTATAATCAGCATAATAAAGTAGATTTTGTGGTCATGCTGATACAAATTCATGATAACTTTCCAAAACTGCTTAGTGAAATAGATGACAATGTCTTTTGTTAAGGTTTTTTGTTTCCTTTTGCTGTGCCTTCTTCTGCTACTCTGTGTTCTTATATTAAAAACGTATTGCTTTTCTAAAACAAGAAGCAGATGTTCCTTCTATACACCCTTTCTTAATCTCCTCTATTTTTCTTAACTCATGTGAAAGTACCGCTAAAGGAAAACAACTGGTCTGACTGATATTGAAAAGGCTATTTAAAAACAGACACGTTTCCTAATCCAACAGAACCATAATGAAAGAACTAAACAAACTTTTTTTTTTTCCCCACCATTCACCTGTAGTATTTTGACATAGGCAGAAACATTTCCCTTTGCCATACAACTGTCCAGGCCCAACGCAGAGCTCTGTAACAGGAAACAATGTCTCGGCAATGACAAGGGCTGTGACAGGGACCAGAAGGCAGGCATAAAGCATAATCCCTTAAAGGGATGCACAGAGTAGGATCAGTTTTAAGAATACTTTTCCTATTAGGTAATATTTCCACAATTCTTGGTTTCCAAAACAGTGCTTGGACTTTTCCTCCTGATGGGCCTCTCTTTTTTTTTTTTTTTTAAGAAGAGAAACATTTGCATCAGATGTGAACCATGCGAGACACTCAGATTTCACATTTAAACTGCAGTTACGATTCACAATCCCCGTGTTACTGGGGCAGAGAGAATTTCAATCAGAACCAAGAAATCGGGACAACTCGGCACTAGTGTGGTAGGAGTTGGGCACTTTGCCCGTTGTGCCCCACCGCCCACGGAGGGCAGCGGGACAGACAGGCGGTCAGTGCCTGCCAGTCTTTGCTCCCATTTCTACAGTAGCGACCCATATCCCAAAGAAGACACGCCAGGGTTATTATAACTAGATTTCATAGAGCTCAGCTGAAACTGAAACCCAGTAAAACAGAGGTTCGGTACCTACAAATAACAAGCACCAGCAACAGCAAGAAGCTGCACTGAATTCAAAACCCACATGAAGCTACAAAGCTCAACAGCCATGGCAAGTCTCACTGGTGCTTTTTGGTTTCAGTTGTACACACTTCTTTGCCAAAACACAAATGAAGTCTGAAGTAGCAAACATGTCTGTTTCCTACAAGACTGAAAGTCATAATCGTAAGAAAAAACAATCAATATTCGCTCATATTTATTATAGAGGAGGCTTTAGAGACTATTCATGCTATTTTTCACACAAGGAGTACATAGTAGTTTGCCCAGGATAAATTTCCAAGTGAAGAATCAATATGTATTACCTTTTCTAAGTAGACAAAAAGAAAAAGCACAAAGATGTCCTGATTTTCCCGCACAAAGACCAAATAAAGTCTGCATCCTTATTTTTGAAGAGTGCTAGGACTTTGACAGCCTGGAGCAGTGAAACATTAAAATTTCATGTGCTCTGCACGATAATAACAGAAATAATGGACTGCCTATGGAATAATTGGGAATAACGCATTTATCTTCTTTATAGAGACTTTGGTGCCCTGCACTTCACCTCCAAAGACAAAATTAGCTTCTAGGAATGGGTAACTTTGGTAGCCTGGGAATTCAAGAGGTCTGACATGGACAAAACCCACTCATGAAGCAGGACAAAGACAGAGGGCACCATGGGAATAGGAATATGGCAAGGGGGCCAGGACTGCTGGTCCTGGGGAAGGTTCCCCGTGCCTCCTTTGGGAGCCCAGTTAAGCCAGTGAGGCTTTACCCAGGGCTCCAGCTGAAGCACAGTCCTGGCTCCCGTGTACACACCTGCATAAGCAAGGGCTTTAGCAACCCTTGGTGAGGAGGAACAGAGGTGACAGCAAAGCAGCAGGAGCTAAGAGAGCACCCAAGGAGCGAGGTCTTCAAGGAACAGGCACAGAAATCCTTTTGTTTTGTGTGTGCACGGCAGGTAACTTAACGGGACTCTGGTTTGTGACATAGATATGCTAATATGAATAAAATTGTACCCCCGAAGGAAAATATCAGCTTCTTCAGATGTCAGAAGCCCCTTCAATCAGCTTCAGTATGAGTTTGATGAGGTCTGTATTGCACGCTTTCAAAAAACCAAGATTTTGTAAGATACTCAGTTCGTTCATCATCGTACATTTCTCGAGCCATCTTTGCTCACATTTCTTTCCAAACAAAGGACCATGTGTTAAAGAGTGTTTTGGAGATGTGATTTAATGAAAGCTTTAGGAGGAGTTTTAATAGCTCACGTCAGAAACAGAGTACCAGGCTTAATGGTAAAAATATTTACCACTCAGTACGCTTGTTGCTAATATTTTTTTCCTAGGACTGGATTTATATGTTAGCATTTTCCATTCTCATTAAAATCCTGGCTATGCGAATGTTGCCTCTGAAAAGCAATGCCTCACATTCTTTGTGAATTATATGTGGCAGCCTTTGTTTTATATTGACCCTTTCAGCTCTTACATCCCTTTACTAGCTGCTAACCATTTATCCTTTCCCTGACTCCGCTAATCTCCGGGGAGCGGGTGGGACAGGCAGTCAATGGAAGCGGTGGAGTATAAATAATGACAGAGTACAATAAACATTCCAGTTGCAATGCTACAGCTCATGACAAAGACTTTCAGAAAGATACAGCACACAGTCCTTCTACGATAAGACTGTTGTAACCAGACTGGAAAATATTACAAAAAATTCTTCTTGCTTAAGGCCAAGATATTCAGGCCTACTAGGTGAGATAAGGGAATGTTTATTCTGTGTAATCAAAAAAATCACTTGGATTCAGGACACTTAGTTTTATTCCCAAATTCACTTTCTCCATGTGACTTTCCACAGGTTCTTTCCTGTCTCTGTGTGTTTCATTTCACATTCATTATCTTACCTATTCGGTCTGTAATGTCTCAGACTAAAATATGACTCCTGTATCTTGTTATGCTTTGCACAGTGGGAATCCAGCTAAAGTCTGCAGAGACCAGCGTGGACACCTGTGTTCACACACAGCCTAGTACTGTGGCATTTTCTGATAGCAGCCACGGATCATGAGAATACCTCCCTTAAGTACCCGCTGAACCTGGGGGCCTTCCTCCCCTGACCTCTCTCCCGAAACTCTGGGTGGTGAGATACATGCCCGCTGCTCCGCTTGTTCCAGTTCTAGCAAACGTACAGCCACAGAGTGAAAATGATCTGAAATAAAGAAAACCCCAACAAAACATACAAGTTTTCTATCACATTAATAAGCTACAGCTGCCGCCTTAAGCGGTACACTCACTAAATGAGACAAGGAACCCACGGCAAGGGGGACAAGGACAGGAACAGCACTGCTCTGTTCAGATACAACCCAGATCTGCACCCAACTGGGTCTAAAGTTAAGCCTCATCTTGAGAGAAAAAAACTCTTCTGTAATGCTTCTTGAGCAGCAGAGAGATGTAATGCCCCCTCTGGCAAAACTCTCTATTTCTTAGACCTTAACATCCCATTAAGATACTATACTCTCCTGAATGGGTCTTTCTTGGATTAAGCTCAGGGTTTTCCATTGCTTTTTTTTTTTTTCTTTTCTTTTCATTGTGGAAAAACTTCTCTTGAGAACATTTACATTTTTTTTTCTTCTGATTTGAATCTTTAGTCCCATTCCTGTACCTTTGCCAAATATGAGTTGTCTTTTAGTCTATTGCATGAATGGGGATGAAATTCACACAGCTATTTCGTTTAGTGTCATTTTTCATTCACAGGAAGTGTCAGGGTGCCAGAACTATTTGATTTGTGCATCGGCCACATCCAACAAATTGAGAACCAGTCTGGAATTAGGCCTGGTCCATTAACTCCAGCTACAAAGTTGAGTAATATGAGACTAAGCCATTGAGTTCATTTTTTCAGCCTGGAACAAGAAGGCTCCAGAGAGACCTTATAGCCCTTCCAGTCCCTAAAGGGGCTACGGGAAAGCTGGGGAGGGACTCTTGAACAGGGAGTGTAGCGATAGGACGAGGGATAACGGTTTTAAACTGAAAGAGGGGAGATTTAGATTTTTTTCACTGTGAGGGTGATGAGACACTGGCCCAGGTTGCCCAGAGAAGCCATGGATGCCCCACCCCTGGAGGTGTTCAAGGCCAGGTTGGATGGGGCTTTGAGCAACCTGGGCTGGTGGGAGGTGTCCCTGCCCATGGCAGGGGGGTTGGAACTAGATGGTCGTTAAGGTCCCTTCCAGCCCAAACCATTCTATGATTCTATAAAAATGGAAGTTAGTGGAGTTTTGTGTATGTCTGTACACGTAACACAGAGAGAGATATTGTTGCTGATGCAGCAGTGTGGAGGTGTACAAAAGAGGGGGCGAAGCAAACCCGAAGCGCCCTGCAGCAAGCTCCGGCAGAGAAACAAGCAGCCCGATATGGTATTACAGCCTGCCAGACGATTCATCTGGGCATATCATAAAGTGCTACATAAAGGCATCTTCTGCCATAAATTTGAATACCTCCATAATTACTCAGCTCCCAGTTTGCGCTGTTTGTCTGGACCTCATTTTTTCCATGTGATTCCTGAAATCGGCAATGGGTCCCTCTGGAAACTGAGCTAATGGTTTGAAGAATGCAGCTATGGTCATTAGAGCTTTGCAAAATCTCCAAACTCGCTTGTCAATTAGTACAACAATTTAAAATGGGCAAAGAATGAGAAATCTTGCGTACTCCCTTCAGTGGCAATGCTCCTGCACCCGTTTCATTTCTCTTTCTTGCACTTCAGTGAAATTTTACTGTGTGGCAACCTGGATTTTCAAGCGTCTTGACAAGTTGCAGTGTCCAGTAGTTAAGCAACATACCAGAGTGTCACATTCCAGTAAGCTCCTGTGACACAGGCACCCTGTAAATCAATTTGCATCTTTTCTTTCTGTGTTTTTTCTTTAAGTAAAATAAATTACGTAAATAGGGGAAATGCTTTTAGATCTAATAAAACTACAATCGTACACAAAAAGAAATGGATGACTGCACAATTTAATTTACCAGAATAATTCTGTAGAACTTCAGAAAAATTACAAACCAAAAATCAAAAGCCTTCAGCAAACTGCTGCAGGACAGTAGCTTTATAGGGCTCAGAGGCACCCCTTCTGTTCCCACTGAACCTAGTAGGGAAACTCCCAGTGACCTCAGTAGGTACAAGTCACAGTATGCCTGTTCCGCTGGGATTAACAGTGATTAAAGACAGTCCAGTTTTAGGAACACAGTGTCTCAGAACATTACAGTAACAATTTCAGTGTCATCTGAGCGCTAGTTCGGGATGCTTTATGCCACGGAGCATGGAGATTTCTTTCTTTTGCTAAACACATTATTTTTGGAAACATTCTTGCTAGTGTTCATGGGAATATTTCCAATGGGGCAACACTTCCAATTAAGACCTCCCTTTTATAGTTTATAAATACTTTAATAAGTGGCTGACAGCCTTAAAAATAAATGTGGGGTTTTTTTAAAAACAGACGATGGTTAACCTGTCACAGCATGATACACAGTCCAAATAAGTCAAGAGACTCCTTCCAAACATTACTTATAACTTAAAAACTTTTAGTAGCCTCATAACCAAAAATGACACATGCTATGCATATCTATCCCACGTCCATATCATCTACTGCTTATTTAGGAGTATTTAAAAGTGGTTAATTAAAAAAATTGCAAAGTCATTTCTTACATAGATGAGAGGCTCTTTCACAAACTCTTGTGGTAAGTAATTCAAGATCAAGTATTTCTAAAAATGGAGAGTAGGAGAAAGAGGAATAACAACCTTCCCTGGTGATGCATTTAGATTCTCTTCAGCTGAGTAAGTTATCAGGGGCATCGATGCTATCACTGGAATTCCTGGACTGCCCTGTACACAAAAGGCTTGGCTTTGCTGCAGTTGATGGGAACATCACACAAGCACTCTCATAAAACTGTACCATCAGGCTGCAATTTACCTAGGGGAGACCGTGATCACTGTAGGGGATAGCCCAGGTTGGGCCCACTAATAAATCAGAAGTTTAAAGCACCAGAGTGAAACAGCCTTGAGCCTCAACACAAAGAAAAGGAATATAATTTAAACGCAATCTTCTAGTTTATGGCCAGCCTTTCATTATGGTCTCCTCGTGCTACGCAGAATCAAAAAGCAGAAGAGCCTGGGGAAGGGGATGGAAAGATGGGAAGAGGGACGGGAAAACACACCTCTTTCTTCCTCTTGGGCTCAGCCATGCGTACTATGAGTTTGTAATCCATCTAAGATTGCTTCACAATAAAGGAATGAAAGAAAATATGAATTTCAAAATTAGCAAAACCCCATCTGAAACATTATTTACCAGCAGGATTATCACTGATGCCTCTTCAAACTGTGTTGCACGACAGCCTCTGGTGCACTGATGCCTCTTCAAACTGTTGCACGAACCTCTGGTGCTCCCCAGTACGCTTTAGGTACATTTTAAGTGCACACAGCGGAGGGCAAAAAGGAGCTCAGGGAATCTTCTAAGTACTTGCAGCAGGACTTCAGTAACACAGCCAGGCCTCTTATTTCTTTTTTACACAGTAGTGATTCATTTCTGCGTGTTTCCCACCAGCAAGATATTGATCTAACCAGACTTTTTTTTCACTTTTGTTCCTACTTCTCTATTCATTGTTTGCCTCAGCAAACTCTCCTTTCCACATTCAACCTCAGGAAAGCTGGAAGAGCAAACAAAATCAAAAGGCCACATCTGATGTTTCAGGTGGGTCAGTATGTTTCAGAAATATCTAACCTTTAACATCTGCTACCTGTAAAAGCAGCTTTTAACAATCCGGTCAGTAAGGATGTTCAGTATGACTCTTTAATGCAATTTTATAAATGGATATGTCATCATCATGCTTAGTCTCTTTATGTTGTAATGGACCTATAAGGAGCTTCAGGGTGAGCACAGCTGTAACTGAGACCGAGCTGTAACATAAATCAACAAGTGTCTATATCTCCAACCCAATCTGCCTACAAAGTGAGCATCACTACAGAATTCATGGCTTGATCCCAAATCCATTTAAGCCAGTTACAGTCTTTCTTTGGATTTTAAAGTGTTTTGGATCACTGTCTCCCTTATAGGGCCAGTAAAATTCCTCATTAACACCCTCAGAGACTTCAGATTCTGCCAGATTTCATTACTGGAAAATGCTGCCAGCACAACAAGAGCTTTCCAGCACCAGAGCCCTTTACAGCACAAAGGTGGGGCCCGTTCAAGGGTACATTTTACTCTTTTTTGTTTTTCCAGGTTGTGCCATTTTCTAGTATTTTGGTTTTGGCTGACCCACATACAGGTTGCCCTAAAGCTTACGAATGTGAGCTGCTGTATTCAAAGGAGGAATTTGTGTAAGGGAACATTCAGGACAGAAAAGCGATTGCTGTACGCAATGGCCCTTCGCACTCCTTAATCTCACCTGTGGGTTCCAGCTGTATCCTCTTCCCAAAAGTACGATCTACGTTTCTGTGAAGAGGAATTTGCAGTCTTGCTGGAGAATGTTTCAACTGTATCTGCACTCAGCTTTGGCATTGCACATCTCAGGATTGAAACCTGGGGATTGATCCTGCACCACATAAAGACACGAGCATCATTCCCACTTGAGTCTCCCAAAGAAAGGAAAAGGCTGCTCAGGCACCAAAATTATGCAAATCCGTTGGTCTGCACCACTGTGAGGATCTTGTTTACTGTTAGTAGAGATATTTAGGGGATGCAACATAACTATCACAAGAACTTGCAGGAGAAGACAAGAAGATAAAACACGCGCAAAGACATCTGAAGGCAAAATGTAAACATTCAGGTGTACCGAGTAGCTATTTGACGCAATATCGTGGGCTATTAGATGTAATCTGTATTGCAGACACATGTCTTGCGCTGGAAGAATCAAGGCTATTAAAATACTGTTTCTCCCTAAATCCACACGCCACTTGTGCTGCTTTTAGCTCCTCTTTCTTCCCTGCCCTCAAGGACTGAAATCATAACAACAATCACATTATTTTCTAATCTAATAGAAGGAACAGTGAAACTAATTCCAGCCTCGGGCAGTCCAGACGGCAGTAATCTACTCTCCTCCTTGACGTATTGTATATCAATGAGATTGCAGCTGGATTGCACCTTTTTATCAACCACACGCTGAAGAACTGGAACGCAGGGCTGCTCTCTGTTCTTTTCACCAAGCGTCTAACAATGCCTCTGCCTCAGTGGGAACATGGTAAAATATTGAAAAATCTAAAGATAAATTAAAGCATACATAGTAACATACCCCGTGTAACAGAATTGCTGTAGATGGCTACAGCCGTTGTGCAAATTGCAGCATACAACTCTGCGGTACATGGGTATTATAGGTTACAGCACTCGCTAGACTTGGAGTCGTCGACTTCAGCTGACAAAAAACAACATCCCATATACCTACTTTTGCCTACTTCTTCCTAGTAATTAACACAAGCAGCCTTTAATGTATGTTGCACCAGGGGACTGCTATCCATCCGTTAGTAACGCACACAGGGCAGCAAATGTAGTAATCACGAGACTCAGAGAGGGCAGTCTCCAGTTCCCCAGCATCAATTACGAACACTGCTCCTCTGACACAAGCTATATAAAGAGGTTTGCTGGCACACTGAGGGCTGAGGCAAGGTTTAAAATATCCTCAGAAAACTAACGTGTCCAGATTTCCCACAATTAAAAGCAATGGGTTTTTTCTATTCATTTCGATTTTAACATTAACAATTTTCTTTCCTGTAAAAAAAAAGCTTATTTCATCTTGTTGCTTGGTTGTGGTTTTTAAACATACTTTTCCAAGAGGGCCATTTGATGAAAACAAAAGAAAATTACTGTTTCCTCACATTCCTCAAGGTCGCAAAAATTTCTTTGAGAGAATACTTCCATGTTAGGCTGAAACAGGGTGGATATTACTCAAACAGAACTATTGGCATCTAATTCTCACTTCATATAACTATAGTGTTACTTTTTACTCTGTTCTCAAGCTGAAACACATAACGTGTTTGGGCACAGCACACAACTGCAAACTAAAATTCATTCTCTGGACAATCCCAGCAGTATTTTGACTGTGGCTGGAAATTACGCAAACACATGGATGAACACAGGAGAGAGAGAGTCTCAGAAAATACATTCTGTTCACAGAACAAACCCTCTCCGATTAGATTACGTTAGACTCCAGTTTATCTGATAGTAAAAAGGATCTCATCCAAAAAAGAGCCACAGCTACAAATGTCGAGAGCATTGAGTGCAAGTATCGAGGCTGTGCTCAGCCTTGTCAGAAGTCTGATGAAATATAAAATTACCTTCTTTAAAATTAAAGGAAATGTAAAAATGAAATGTAAAATTACCTTCTAAGCTTTCTCATATACAGACAGGAAAGAAGGAGAAAAATCACATGTATGCCTGTCCATGAAATTGTTTTGTGGTGTGAAATTACCTGTTGCCAAGTTCATCTGTTGGACAGAAAACTCAAAGATTCATGGAAAATTGTTTCTTATTTTTCCTGAAATTTTACGTGAAACAAATATTCCTCTCTACATTTTGTTTTGATGTGGGGGGAGTTGTTTTAATTTTGTTCAGTTTTTCCATTTTTGCTGTTATGTAGGACTGGAAAAATCAAGATATCATGAAATTGTAAAAATTAAAATATTGAAAAGTCCTAATTTTCCATACCATTTCCCCCAAGAAATCAGAGTCAAAAAATACTATGACATTTTCAAAATATTTTGATATTTCTCTTCCAGGTCACATTCTCTTGTTTTTCAGCCTATATGTAATACAGCAAATTATTATATTCAATTATACTAAATCTTTGCCCAGAACACATATCTTGGTATCTCAGAGGTATACATTATCACAGTCCAAAGTTTGACAACATAAC
Organism: Vanellus vanellus; assembly: GCF_965231255.1. NCBI lineage: Eukaryota > Metazoa > Chordata > Aves > Charadriiformes > Charadriidae > Vanellus > Vanellus vanellus. The sequence goes on from NC_138921.1 coordinate 10,756,530, forward strand.
TGCTCAACATGTTTCCCCATAGTATATAAGCAAAAAAGCCTGCAGGCATTTTTATCACCTAAATTCCTAAGGACATATGTGTCATTTTTCTTTTTGCACATTTCCCCTAAGTGTTATCCTACTGCTTTACCCAATCTTTTTTTCTTTTCCAGTATAGGGAGTTCATTCGCTGATGTTGGTGGCAAGAGGATGAGACCCACCAACTGCATGTAAACTACAGGTCAGTCCCACTGGGGTGATGACTTCCACAGATTTTCATTAAAATAAAAGAGAAACAATGCTTTGGGGGGTTGTTGTTGTTGGGGGGGGGGAGGGGAGGAACACGGGGAGGGCGGTTTTGTCAGGGTTGGTTTTTTTAAATTTTAGAGCATGACAAAACCTGAAGCCACCAGTATAATTTATTTATCTGAGTCTCTGTTACATAAAGGTTTCTAAAGAGCTTGGTTATGAGAAAAGGGGAGAGGAGGGGAACAACTTTGCTTTGAGCTTGTTTCTAGTATTTCAACTTTTAACTCTGAGGACAACTTCAAGGCCAAACTGTAGACACCTAAAATACAGGGTTTCTAAAGAAAACGCTGACTGCCTATGAACTATAAAAGTTATGGAGAACCCTGTAATAGTAATAATAATAACTTTCATTTATATATAGTGCTTTTTCTCCCAAAGTATCTACTAAACTATAAGTCAAACAATCTCATCTGTGGCGGGAAAAAAAGGACTAAAATAAGAAGTATTGTAAGCTTCTGGAATGGAGAAAGGTTCCACCCCGGTTCAATTGCTGGCCAGAACTTTATATCCTGCAAAACTGAGTTAACCTAAACAAATTAATTTGGGCAGCTCACCTGGTCACTAATGCCTTCCCTGTGAACTGTGCCGAGTGTCAGGAATGAGAGCGGGTATGCAGTACGGTCAGATGTCACGTGATGAAGAAAAAAGATTTCCCATATTGCTCCGAGATCCGAGCAGCCCAGGAGTCCCAGACCACAGCGCACACTGATCACTCTGGAACTCCAGCGCTTGAGATTTCCCTCCAGAGAGCTCAGGAAGGAACAACTCACCGCTATAAAAATATACAGGCTCTTTATCTGGGTAAATAATAGTTGGGAAAGAGAAAAAGAAGATAAATCTTTCCAGCAGAAACTACTAGGAGTGCAATAGCTTTCCCAGTTTCAGTTAAATATTTCTGTTGAGATGGTGACTTCAACAGATGAATAAATTTTCTCCTGAAGTTTCTCCAAGAGACCAAAGTTACAATAAATAATAACAATAAAGTAAAACATATGTGAATCCTATATGAATCACAGAAACTAAGCACATAGGCACCTGAGGAAAATTGAGGCTGCTTCTTTAATGTATGTTCTTTCCTATCACGTTACATGGTATATAAGAGGTCTAGCTAAAAAAATGAAATCATTAAGAAAATAATTTTAGACCCAACTTAGTGATTCACTTTTCATAAAAGCTTCTTCTCCAAAGATCCTACTAGTAACCTTAATAATAAATGTCTGATTCAAATTTATGGTGAGAAATGGACACAAAACAAATAGTAAAATATTTGTGGCATATGGCAGCCAGCAACTACATGAGCTGCCCAAGTTGTTTTCAGTTAGCTTTGCTTGCTTTTATTGAAAAAATAATATCTATACATAAACAATAAACTCCTGGTCTCTTTGAAGTCAGTGGGAACTTCACCATTGATTTAATGGAACCCGAATATCGCTTCCTCGGATCTTATTTGGAAAGTGGGGGTAGGAAGTTTGGTTTTTGTTAAATATGTGTATTGGAACAGGAAGACTTCTCAAAAACAGTATCATAAATTACCTGCCAATTACTTTAAACCAATGATGCAGCAGAGATATATCCTAAAATCTCTGTTCCAAGTCTTTATTTGTGTTAAGTGCCAATATGCCAAGCACTGTGCGCGCGCACACACAATTTCAGCTTTGAAGAGCCAAATAACTAAATAGAAAAGAATGGTTAAGAACAAAAAAAAGTTAAAAGACTGTTGTGACCATTTCACAGATGTGAAAACCGAGGCACTGACTTGTTACGGACTATTACCCTTCTTGAGCTAATTCATCATACTTCCTCTTATTTCATCTAAGTGAACCAATCACATTTAAATAGTTTGCTGAAAGTCACAGAAGCAGATTATGCCAGACCCAGAAATTGATTTTAGATATCAAATACTTGGTCGGTGTAAATCTATCTTTTCACTCTCCTTCTGTAATTACAATTATACACTTTATACAATGGCAGTTGTAATGATCAAGGGTACCACAGCAGCCCTAATCAAAGGACCACAGATAAGGATTTTAAAGGCAGTAAAAGGATGGAGTAAATATATGAAAATAAGCTTCTCATGCAAATAGAGTCATCTTAATACTTATCATTATAGAAAGCAGAGTTCCATATTCAGGACTACATTTATGAACGAAAGCAATTTATACATTAATTCAGCAACACTCTAGAAAATTGCAGGTAAAATGAATAAAACCAAGTGAATACTCAATAGGCTTGACAGAAGATCATCCATGCTTTTGTTTCTAAGAGTTAGAACAAATCAAAGAGACTACGAGAAGTTATATGCTTTGTTGGCAAGATACGAAGCATCTGAATTCGGCCCCCAAGAATTAGAACTCGCAGGTGTCGGGTTTAGCACCGCAGGCAGACCCTTAACCCATCCTATTTAGGATAAAGACAGATTTTCTGATGGCTCAGCTTGATCCAACTATGTCACAAGGCCTATTTAAAATTGGAGTGGGCATATCATAGGAAAGGGATAATAATGAACAGCGGTCCATTGGCAGAAAGATGAACTCTACCAAAACCAGATCATTTCCAGTCCTTTTTTCTTATTTTAACTTTAGAAAGCTCAGAAATCTGGGACACTGCATGGTTTACTTATAGCATATCTGAAACTTGGCCTACAAATGGCATCTTTTGCAATTTCATGGGAATGAGTTGCATGAGATTCCCCGTAGTGCCTGGCTAGCCACAAACCAGAAATGCCACATGAAAAGCTATTTTCAGAGCATTTATGTCCATTTCAAACACAAATCAAGAAGTGCACAGTCTCACACTCTATTTTTAAGCTAACAATATCATTTTGAATCTCATTAAAACTTAGGTACTGTTTGGTTCAGAGTTTGAGCGAAGGTTTACATAGTTTCATTTTTATTAATTTTTATTAATTTTATTCAAATTTACTTATAATCAGTCCTTCAGGACTCAAGAAGTTGCCTTATTCCACAAAACCTTCAAGGTTTTCTGGAACAGCTGGGCCTAAACTTTACCCCTATAATTTAACTTGCTGGCCAAATCTTTTGTTTGTACCCTTCCTAGCTATTTAGACAGCCATTTGTATGTCAGCTTTTTTCCTGCTCTCAGTGTTCTGGACCACTACAATAGGATGATTTTCTCAAATTAAATACTTTGATTTAAACACATATCTACTGAAGAGAGGTCTTGTATAGCATTAAGATTTAATAAAAATGAGGATTAAACAGAAATTTAAAGGGCAAATTAAAAAAAAAAAAAAAAAAAAGGCAAACCCCCCCGGATATTTACAGGACTAAAAATGAACCAAATCTTGCAAAGGCACAAATACCCAGAGCCTCATCTAGTCATTTTAACCTGTGCAAGGTCAGCCTCAAATGCTACCCGAGCAGGAATAGAATTGCATCGGTGCTCACTGTACATAGCTACACAAAGTGCAAGGCAGTGGAAAATAAGGTCCATGTTCTCAAGTCAGTGTAAGAAAGCCAAGTTCTTCTGAATTCAGCATATTTTTAAGCAGTTTATGCTCACTGAGAACCTTGACCCCAGGGCAATTCATCTTGTAAAATACTGCAGACCCTTCTTACCTGGGGAGTTTCCCCAGGTGCTTCTATCAATGACCAGTCATCAGAGTAGGAATACAGGGATTCAGAGATGGGAATTTATCACTACCAGAAAATGAAGAAGGCAGCCTGGCGTGGACACTTTGAGCAATTCACCTTGCGGCTAGGTTTCTGGATACAATAATTCAATATAGTTTGAAATAGCCAAAGACAAGACAAATCTCATTGTAAACAAGGCCACAGAGACTATAACTTACACATACGCACTTCTAACGCCCACTAGTATAAACTTAAAGCTACGTGCCAAATCCTTTTATTTTTGTCAGAAGCTATTTCAGATTAGCTGAATAACATTTCATGATTAATTATTTTTAAAAATGTGGAATGTGAAATGAACATCTATTATTTTCTAAAAAAAAAAAAAAAAAAAGGAGCTCCATTTTTTGAATCAATCTAGATCATTCAATCTACTTGAAGTGCAAATTGCAGCTTGGTTTTAGGCCAATTATTCTGGTGAAGATCACTTGAATGACTATAAATGTATTCTTTCATGGGTAGGATTTGTTATTTGGACGCTGATGTTCTTTAATTAAAGGATAAAAAATATCTCAGGTAATTCAGGGCAAAACCGCATTGATATGGGTCTAGTTCTACAGATATACTGTTGTACTTTTCTGGAACGAGTCTTTCAGCCTTTGGCCTCTGAGTCCCAGGCCTCAAAAGTAGTTCTGCTGATGTTCATGGCGCTACACACAGGGAAAAGCACGGAGCCAAGCCCATGGCTCATTTTCTTTCAGTGATGTCAGGATGCCGGTGCAGCAGCTTGTAGCAGCAAGCCCACAGCTACACAGAAAGGGGATGGCCTTTGGAAAGGGCAGCCAGGGGGTCTGCAGGTTGGAGCAGTTTAGTACAGCACAATTAATTCCTCGATGCACTCATTTGTAAGGGTTGTATTTCACTCATCCTAAATGGCTCTCAAAAAAAGACTTAGTCACAAGCTTTCCGAGTTGGCCCCCACTGCTTGGTGCATCAATCACTCTGTTATTATAGCCTAGATTGCAATAAAAAAAATACGAGCGTAGAGTTTATATTCTGAACAATAAATTCTCTCTCTCCAGAAATGTTATATCTAAGGAACAGCAATGCAGAACTAATTACCAAGAGGTGATTACGCAGGCTGTGAACGATGCTCTGGGTTATTATAATCTGATTAGTATAATAATCTATTTTATCCAGCTCCGTGACAGTTGAGTACGGATTATCTTGAATATTTCAGTTGGTTGTGCTAACCCACTGAGAAGTTCTTCCAATTGCACTGGCTAACATTAACTTAAAACGAAAATGTTGACTGTGTTAAAAATAACCCTTTCAGCATTTAGGGAAAAAAAAATCCCATTATTTGTATTTATCTTCTCATTCTTCACATTTTGAGTCATGTCTCAAGATCAACTAAAGAAGGCCTTATTGTGGTTCAAATGATATAAATCCTTGGAATTTATGCCAATACTTTTATTTGTCATATTTATTGGAACTGACATTTTTCTGGACTCTGTTCACACTATGACTTATGAGCTTAATTTGGTTTCATTTGTTTTGCTGGTTAAAATAAATTAAGACCAGGGTGTGGGGGATTTAGTCTCCCTCATGATCTTTATTTTCTAATGTTGTGCAATGTGAATTCAACATTCTAGTTGCTATTGAATTATGCCGTCTTATTAGGAAAGACCTTACCTAGCAATTTAAAAGATCCTCTTCATTTCAGAACTACGATTTCATTTAGTCCCTATAACATAAACCAGGGATCTCATCTAGTTATACTCATGCTAGGGATGAGGAGCTGAAGAGGGAAGACTAAGACTAAATTAGCAGCTGTGCCTGAAATGACATGGATGCGCGAGGGACTGAACTTCAGTCTCCCAAATAGTCTTAGGATGGGTCATACGTGTTTTTAAAAAAAGCAGCAACAGGGGAACAACTGGGCAAACTAAAGCTTAGAGGATCTTGGAAGGTCTTAAAGGGAAGAAAAAACACGGTAACAATATATGATAAATTATGCACTCAAACAGATTTAAGTCACAAAATATCATAATTCAGGAAAAAAGTTCTTTTCCTCTGACACTGCTGGTGCTGGAAACAGCTGCCACATGTCTAAACAGCAGAATTGCTGCCCTTTCCTGATGGCCCTCTGCAGGCACGAGCTGCCCAACAGTGGCCAAAGAAGGAAGAAGGCTATGGAGAGGGATGCTGCATCAGCCTTCCGAAGAGCAGATACTGAGAAGCTGTACACTAATCAGGACCCCCCTAACTGAGTATAATCCACTCCATTTCTTCTTTGAAATCAAGATTCATCCATCTCTGCCGCACTCCAAACACTTCTGAAGCAAAATCCAGTCTACATCATAAGGTATAATATTAAATAAAAAGAAAATAAGGTGATAGAAAATCTTTACGCTGTTACAGTTAATTCCTGCACCACTTCCTCTCATCAACAAATTGCATAGACCGAAAGACTTGTTCTACATCAGACTTTAAGCAAAACTCACTGATGTCCAATTGAGTTCTTGCATCAGGGAGAACACTGTCTCCAAGGAATGAACCACTCCAGAAATGAAAGCACACTTAGAGCATGTGTATTTGAGATAGAAAGAAAAGAAAGACTTGCCTAATCTAAAATGCTGAGAGCAGAAAGGCCTTGTATTCTTGATTCCCAAAGCTCTTCACTGATTCTTGGAGCGCTGTTTGGGTTCTTCTTTGAGGTCAGAACATTTCAGAATCACGTTGTGTAGGGTTTTCAAAACACCTGAACAAAGGCCACTGCCTGGTTCTCATTGAACTTGCTCAGTGGAGCCAGGAGTCAGCATAACAGCAAAGCACAACGCCACTCAGTTCTCTTGCAGTAAAGTACAGAACCAAGAACCTCTTGCAGGGTAGGCAACACTTCCCCCCAAGAAAGCCCCAGCCTGGCAACAAAAACACTGCAAAAGGCCCTCAAAACCTGAATATTGTGAGCATAGGTTAAATGCTGTTGTTGTGTTTAGGTCTGAAAATCATTCACTGATAAACCAGATGTTTAGGATTTTAGGAGACGGGGCTCACTGAAAAATCTCTGATGACCCTTGGGGAACTCGGGGGTTATAAAGCAGAAAGGCAGAAAACCTGCTTGACAACCACAGGTACATTATAATTATACAACTGCCCATGTACAATTTGTGCTAAAGTCTTGGACAAGGTGGAAAGGAGTGAAAGAGAATGATAATTAAAAAGGTTAGTTCAGTTATCTTCTTTATGTGGATAAATGAAGCTGATGGCCATGTAGACAGAGAGAACACCACCTCAATTAAATGAACAACTGTTAACCACACAAATTGTTAGGGGATAGTAGTGATAGCTTGTGCTCTGTTAACACGTCAGACGCTTACTCCTCCTAGATATGAATTAAAGTCTCAAAGAAGGAACTGAATCAAAGTTAAAGACTCTCGATGATTGCCTGAAAAGTAACAGCTGACATGACTAATTTCTGATGAAACAAGCATTGGTAAATGCCATTTAAAAATAATACTATGCTATTAATTGAAGTAATCATAAGAGGAGACGCAAAGTAATTCTGATGGAGGAATAGCAGGGCTTCTCAGGGACAGACGATGCAGACCGAAAAGGAAAAAGGTTGATGGGCCACAGAATATTGTCAAGTAACTGTTCTTTTCTCTTCTTTTAAATCATATTTCAAAGCAGTTTATGAATCCATATCTATTAAGCTTCAAAGGACCAGACAAGACCAACCCCAGGATAATACTTTAAAAGAAACTGGATTTATCCCTAGGAAGAAACAGGCCCACTGTATCTTTTACATGAGATTTCTCACCAGCTTTTCATTTCTAAAATAGCCTTATAAGGTTATGCTCCACACACCTTTACCCCTATAGTGTCACCTTCTATGATAGCCTGCTGTTCTGTACACCTTATATAGTGACAAGTTTCTTCCCAGCTTTCAACCTGCCTGGTTTATCCCATCTGCCAGCTTTGACAGCCAGTTCTTTTCATAAACTCCTAAATTGTTTTACTCCTCAAACAACCACTTAATCTTCCCGCATTTCTTTATGCGTTTGGTAAACTGCAAAATTTTTAGCTTTCATTTTGGTGCCTTAAAACATCTTGGACCTTCTTGTCAGTTCTGGGATGACATATTAAATGTCCTATTCGCCTCTAAAGGAAGGCAAACATAGAGGTTTCAGCCTGTTTAAGAAGGTACAGACAGGTGAATACATTTGAAGTTGCTGACATCTGCAAACTCTGTACAGAAATAGGAGAACTTATCAGTAGAAATATATTCAACTGCTGGCCTCCACATACGTTTCTCTTTATTATGTATCTTTTCACAAAGTTTTGGCCTTGTACAGTTGCTGCACCTTTTATTTTCCATTCTATTATTCCTTCAGTCCTATCCATCCTGTAGTTTTATACAGATGGCATTGAATAGGTTGATTCACCTTGTAGTTAATCAACCTAGTCCTTTCCCAACAGCAGGGATTGATTACAATGCCCCCTGTTTCTCCTGGATTATCTTGCTTACTTAAATGTTCCCAAAGAATTCCCCCACAATGGAATTGCCCCTTTATCCCCCAACTGCGTAACAGTCTGCTACGTCCAACGAGGACTATAAGACAATAACTGCTCAGTTCATTTAGTTTGCATTCCAAGTGTGGAATCTCTTCTTGTTAGTATGAAATCAGGTGTCAAATGTACATGTCAGACAAAAGAGGGTTAGTATTGCTCTGGGCAAACATTCTAGTAAGATAAACATCTCAAACTGTAGATTTGGTGTATATACTACACAGAGTTATGAACAGACTTTCAGTATTTATCTTCTCACTATTTACCTATATAGATACTGTTTCTATGTTCTGCCTTCTAATTCAAGAATCAAGTTATGTTATACATTTGCCATTGTTGATACAAACTAGATCCCGGTATGCAGTACAGAAATTGAAGCTGGATTTTCAAAGACCTATTAAGAAAATCAGAAAACACTGATTTTATATAGAGAGAAGAAAAAGAATACAAACAGACTAATTTTGTATTTTCATACATATATACTAAACTTCATGCACATGCTGTCTTAGGTTTGACAAAAAGAATTGGAGGTGAATAAAAATGCTATGGAAACACTGTACTAAACTTTGTTCCAGTATAACTTTCAGTTAAATCCATCATAATTCCCAGAAAATGGAAGAAAAAAACAGATCCAAAAATGACAGAAAATGGAAGAAAAACCCGATCCAAAAACGTCAGAAACCGACAAAGAATACTCAAAGGTAATCTAAAAAGATGCCTACTAAATTTCTTATTTATAAAGTTGGATACCGCAATACAAAACACACCTTCAAAACACTGCCCTTCAGGGAGGTTTGTCCACATTTGGTTTCTAAAGGCAGCAAGCACTCTCTGGTTGCTGCTCATGGAGCAAGAAACAGAAAAGCAGCAGAAACTCCTAAAGACCAGTAGAAGACAATGAGCATAGTGTAGTGAAGAGCTGAGGAGTCTGGTTATAGTGAGCAAAGTGGCAAACAGGGCGGACAGTTTTAGTGAAATATTCTGAATTTAAAAAAAAAAATAAATCTATTTCCTTCTTTGATACAATGGCCATCTACATGCATGTAACAAAATATTTAATCTTGTTTCATTTTTGGAACAAAACACTCTGAAAACATTAAGATTCAATAAGTCACGTTAAAACAAGAATATATATTCCGTGTTTAAATACTGAAATAAAATGTTTCAATTTTAAAAATACTTCACGGGTTTATAATTTCTTAGCCAGAGCTACTCCATACTTTCAACACAAGTGACACTTAATTCAGCCCACGCAAAGTTACGAGTTTTGCGAATAAAAGAATAGTCAAGGAGAACATTTCCTCAGCGTACAGCACAGTTAATTCCGCACCAGCTGCCCGTCTCAGGAGCCCTGGGCGCTTGCCCTGAGCACACCCACACCCATCAGCCCTGTGCTGCGCGGCCAACCCGGGCAGAGCCTGCGCCGCTCTCTCCCCCCCGCACAAGGTAACACAGGGCAGCGCAGCACCATCTGCCTCCAAACCCCACTCTCTCGGCTCAGGAGTACCAGTACTGTCATTAAAGAGAAGGTACAGTAAGAAAGATCTTTGGAGCATCTTAAAACAGCGCAGCTGCAAGCCCACTACTCCTCTCTTCAAAAGTAGGAGAAAATAAAAATAATAAAAAAAAGGAATCTACTTTCAGTATAATCTTTCTTTTAATGTGAGCAACCTAAGTAAGGGATCTTAGTTCAGCCTCAACAGAAACAGAGAAACATAATTCTGGGAGATCTCTTAAATTGTTCTGTCAACTACTTCACGCCCTGGGCTTCAGGGCGTGGAGAACTGTGCAGTAAACACAAATTTTGGGATGACAACTTCATTCACACTGAAAAGGTTTTGCCAACTCACTGACAGCAGAAGAACTTCCGAGTAGATAGAGATGTCATTTACACCAGCTGAAAACGTCCGTCAGTCAAGCAAATCCAGGTCCCCGAGCGACAGACTGTTTTCGCAATGTCAGAGGCAGGCTTGCCTGCACGAGCGTTATTGGTTGGGGTAAAGAGCAAAGGATGGCAGCGTGGTGCTGGCCCAAACATTTCTGAGAACCAAGTACATCTTTCCCTGTGCTCCAGAATTTATTGGAAATGGTCTGCGATTCAGCTAATTTCACACTTTAGTCAGAGCTGGACTTTGACCAGGATCACTAACATTTCTGGATAATTGTTAAGGAAGCATTAAAGCACAATCCAGTTTCGTAGAAAAGAATCGGTCCATGTGAATTAATGCCACGCATTCATTTTGTTGACTCGCCATGCAGCTTGTACTATAACCTGTGGACTCAGAGGCAAGCAAGTATAAAGGGAATGTACCTCTCTCTCCTATAACAGACCTGCATGCCAACGCTACATTAACTTTCCTGAGGGTAAGGCGGCACAGAGGCAGAAGAACTGGTTACCTGGACCATACCATTCCCTCGTGACCACTCTCAGATATTTCTCCAGCTTACTTTTTCCAAAGAAAGGAGGGGAAGAAGAAACCTCACCTTGTCTGGGACAGAGACATAGACTGAATTCTCTACCTTGCAACAAAAGGAGAGATGTTTTTAAAATTTGTCAGTGCAGGTCAAATACTGAGAAGAGTTGGATCAATATAGAGTCAGGCCTCTTCAGGGACCCGCATGGCAGAGTACCATGGGATAAAGTCCTGGAGGGAAGACGTGCCCCAAAAAGTTGGTTAAAATTGAAGGATCACCTGTAAGCTCAGGAGCGACGCATCCTAACAAAGCAGAAGTCAGGCAAAAACACCAGGAGGCCTGCATGGATGAACAAGGAACTCCTGGACAAACTCAAACAGAAAAAGGAAGCCTACTGAGGGCAGGTGGCCTGGGAGGAATATAAAGAAATTATCCGAGCAGCCACGGATCAGGTTAGGAAAGCTAAAGCCCTGATAGAGTTAAATCTGGCCAGGGACGTCAGGGGCAACCGGAAAAGCTTCTACAGGTACATCAGTGATAAAAGGAAGACTAGGGAAAAGGTGGACCCTCTCTAGAAGGAAACGGGAGACCTGGTTACCTGGGATAGGGACAAGGCTGAAGTAGTCAATGACTTTCGCCTCTGTCTTCGCCGGCAAGGGCTCCAGCCACCACACCACCCAAGTCAGAGAAGGCAAAGGCGGGGACTGGGAGAATGAAGAACTGCCCATTGTAGGAGAAGGCCAGGTTCAACACCATCTGGGATGAGATACATGTGCGGATCCTGAGAGAACTGGTGGATGAAGCTGCTAAGCCATTATCCATCACATTTGAGAAGTCGCGGCAGTCTGGCGAGGTTCCTGCTGACTGGAAAAGGGGAAACATAACCCTCATTTTTAAAAAGGGAAAAAAGGAAGACCTGCAGAACTACAAGCCGGCCAGTCTCACCTCTGTGCCTGGCAAGATCATGGAGCAGATCCTCCTGGAAAGTATGCTACGGCACATGGAAAATAAGGCGATCAGTGACAGCCAACATAGCTGTACTAAAGGCAAATCGTGCCTGAAAAATTTGATGGCCTTCTATAACGGTGTTATAGTGTTGGTGAATAAGGGAAGAGCAACTGACATCATCTACCCGGACTTGAGCAAAGCATTTGACACTGTCCCACATGACATCCTTGTCTCTAAATTGGAGACAGGGGTTTGACAAATGGACCAGTCAGTGGATAAGGAATTAGCTGGATGGTTGGACTCAAAGAGTTGCGGTCAATGATTCGATGTCCAAGTGGTGAGCACTGACAACTGGTTTTCCTCAGGCGTCAGTATTGGGACGAGTGCTGTTTAACATCTTTGTTGACAACACGGACAGTGGATAGAGCACACCCTCAGCAAGTTTGCTGATGGCATCAAGCTGTGTGGTGCAGTCGACATGCTGGAGGGAAGGGATGCCATCCAGAGGGACCTGGACAGGCTTGAGAGGTGGGCCTGTGCAAACCTCATGAAGTTCAACAAGGCCAAATGCAAATCGGAACTAGATGATATTTAAGGCCCCATCCAACCCAAACCATTCTATGATTCCATGAATATAGAATATTTCTGAAAATCTAACTCTAAATGCCATTGTTTACACCTGTAAAAAACAGATGGAAATAAGGGTACTGTGTTTTACATCCCTTTTTTTCAAATATAAATGACTCCTGCAGGCACTACTGAATTGGGTATTGTGGATTTTTTTGTCCTTGTTTATCACTGTGTCCACATGTGACAACATGGAAAACAAAAGTTACAAATAGCTTAGCTGTTAGTACACTGAGCTAACTCATGATGACAAAGTATGCCATCAATCTCTCATTTATAATTTGGAATGACAGAAGCCTTCCCCCCAAAAATGTTTTAGTGCATGGAGAGATGTAAAGAAGCAAATATACTTTGTACGTGACAGACTATTGCTCTTCTGAGTAATTTTTTGTCTTTTTGTTTGAAGTGTATTTGCTGTCGAGCTCTAAACAGCAGGTGCAGATGTAACTGAAAGTGGCTGGTTATGTCAGATGCAAAAGATTTCATAAGAAACCTTTAAAGAGCTAACCTATACCTTACTTGGGAGAGCTGAATTCAGCTGAACTGCAAGAGGAATGTCGCAGGCTGACTGCAAAACAAGAGCGCCCATTTGGCCTTCCTCCACCACTCCTGATGAAATCATGCTATCCAGGGGCCAGTATAGCTCTGCAGATGTGTTCTGCCTTATAAACAAATGAGTGAGGTGCCTTGGGAACAGGCACTTTAATGTACGAAACAGATTGCATCCTGTTCTGCCACAAGCAAATAGATGACTGAGTGAACAACTGACATCTTTATTTGCAAATATTACCAATTCTTTCCTTGCACCAGACCCCTAACACCTTCATCACAAAACGGGTTTCTCCAGTTCCTGGAGCTTGGTCCCACAGCCACCATGAGGGCACGTTTCAGGAGAAGTGGACAGACTCTCCTTGCCTAAATACCTCTTCTTACGCTAAGTGGAAACAGGGACTGGTATTTCATGAATCTCTGCCACAGCTAGTTAGATTTTAGGGTTATGGCCTGAAGTAAGAGGAGAGGTGATGGATGTCCTCCCATCTGTGGGTGAGCCAGAGTGGATATATCTGTATATTACACAAAACTGACAGTTCTTGGGCTTCTGGTTAAAAAAAAACCAAGCAATAAATGAAAAGCTCGGAGTGGAGCCAGTACAATTTTACAAAAAGGTGAAGTGCATGCCTGAGTGCTAGACATTAAAGTTACTGCCAGTCGAGGTGCCTTTTTGTGACATCCCGGAGTCATACTTCTTAGGGTTTCCTTCTGAAAGAAAGTTGAGAAGTCTCTCTCATTGCAACGCTTAGAAAAGGCAGAACTTGGTCAAAATGAAAACAGGCTAAGAAAAGTTGCCCTCATTGTTTTTCTTTCCGACCTGAAGGATGAACAATACAGATGATAAACAAGGAAACAACAGATGTTTTAGTGCCCATTTGGAAAGTCAAGAGATTCATATACCCTAAGAGACTAAATAAGAACTGCAGTACTTATGACTAATGCTTCCACACCATAATCCAGGCTATGTGCTCCCTCTTATTTTCCCAGCTTTGTATTTAAGTACTCGCCTTCCCTGTCCTTCTTAACTGATTAAAAAAAAGGAAAAAAAAAAACAACCAAACAAACAAACTTACAATTTTTGTTGCCATCCCACATTCAACCAAAAGCCTCCTGAGACAGAGCATCCTGGAAAAATCATGTAATGTCTGAACCACTGGAAATCTTAAAATCCTGTGTACCTTTGAGATGATCTCTTGTTACAGTTCAAACAGGTGGAAAAACAAAGAACAATATGGAATGGGTAATTATTTAAAATTCAATAATTATCCAGGGACCCTTTTTTCTCCAGATGTTTTAGCCCAATCTGACTGCAGTTTCAATACACCATCTAAGAATCTGACTCTCTAGCCACAGTGGGTGGTCCAAGAAACCTGTAAAAAAGGCAGGATTATATCACAGTGAAAAGTGCTTTGTTTTATAGTTTTATCGCAAGCAACCTAGGTCTCTTTTCAAAACTAATTGGAAAACCCTAATTCTCATGCAACCCCTCCACTGCCAAAGTCCGTATCACATCATGCCAACAGGAGACTAAAAAAGAAAAGCTTTCACCAACCTGCTTAAGGTCACAGTAAATTTGGGGCAATACGTATTCACATTAGAATTTTAAGATGTCCACGTAAGGTAAGGCACAACCATTAACGGGTATCCCTTCAAAAAAACAATGTCTGAACTGATCTTTTCTCTCAACTAGGTAAATCCTCTCATCTTTAGAGCACCTAAAAGAAGAAAAGAGTGTGAGCTGACCTCGGTCTCCTATTATACTGTGGCAAAAGTGGCAAATGCCAAAGCATAGCTGAGGTATTTCCTAAGTGGCACCAGAGCATGGCTGCCTGCCTCCACCTCTAGCTGGAGGGAACACAGATGCAGACCATCAGATTCAGGGTTGACTCACCAGTCTGTGTTTACACCTCCTGCTCCAAGAACTTATTTTGACAGAATGCAGCATATGATACCACCCGCCACAAAGACAGAACATTCCTGGAAGGGAGTTTCTCTCTTTCTTTTGCAACTGATATTACTTTAAAGATATTTTTCTGCTTTACCATCTGCATTTCATTTTTTTTCCTAAGACAGACTTTACAAGGCTCTTGTTTCTTCACAAGTGACAGCTGTTTGACAAGAAGAGGCTTTGCATTTTACAGAACATGCCTACAGAACAAAGACCTTTAGCCAATGTTTTGGCCCCACACAACCAGAAAAAATCATCCTCTACCTTACACAAGAATTTATGGGTTTAAGAGCCATTACATCTCTTATACCATTCTACTGTTAACATGGCACACGGTTCACAGCGAAAAGGTCTCTCTACACGGTTGTTCTAACGTTTGGCTGAAAATACAGCCCCATCCAAATTTTCAGCTCAATTTCCACCTCTGCTGTATCCACAAATGTTACATACAGTACCCCTAACTTCAGGAAATTTTTGACATGTTTAAGTATATTCCTATGTTACTCCTTTTGGGATATTCATTGTTTTTAAAAGAGCATCTTGTTTCTGTTCACACCGTATTTTAAGCAAGGCACTTCTTTCAGGAGATCTGGTTTTAATTTACATTTGAGTGACTACCACTGCACAACGACCATTCATGACGAACACGTCCAATAAACTTAACAGCCTTCTGATGTGCTGTTTCCTGAGATTAGTTGCATTCTATAGCATTTGTAGAAAAATACATATTTTTTTTAACTTGCTTTTGTTGTCCAAAAGAAATTTAATGCCAGTAGTACTGGAATATGAAGACTTACTAACAAATGAAGCGTTTGTCTGCTTTGTCAGGTTTTTCATTGCTTCAAAATTTCGACATAATGGCTTGCAAGGAACATTATATCTATGAATGAAATAAAGCCAGTTCAGAGCTGTACTCCGCAATCTATTCTTCGCCTTAACTTTAAGTAAGCATGCTAACTGGTGTCTGATAGTGGTTATTTAGATATTTTGTCTAAAAAAAACCCAACAAACTACCAATTTAGATCTTGCCCCCATAAAGAATTATGTACGTGTATCTTTAAACAGATCACGCTAAAATTATGCTATTTCTATTTAAAATTAAACATCACGGGTATCTTATTTATTCATGATTTTTAGAAGATAAAGGTTACTCAAAGTTTAATAAAACCAAAGCACAGTATATTACAAGATTTTTCACAAAGACAGTGCTTTTTCAAATGCTATTAACAGAGAGGAGCCATTATACTACTAAGGAGATCTGTGAAATCTGTAATTACATTAACCGTGAGGAATTGATACATATCGTAACAAAACAGGAACACTAGCTGCATTATTTGACTATTGGCCTACTCAAATGACACTGCAAAAGCCCTTTCTTAATCCCATAATAATTAATATATTTTATAGAGAGATGGCAATTCTCTTTCATAGATCTTATTTCCATTAGCTTCAAAAATTGTGTATCCTTAACAGCTTAAATCAAGTCCTCTGAAGTCAATCAGAGCCCACCCACCATCCTTGATCAAACCCAGCAGAAGAAATAAAGTTATTGTTTGGATCTTGGAATCAAGACCATAACCCTTCAAGGTCCAGTTATACAGGAGAAATTAAATACAGGTAAGTCATAGGCTTTCAGTCTAAATTGCTTCTTATTTTGCAATTTTTAATTGTAAGAATAAGCACATCTGTTATTGTAATAATATTGTAATTGTTTCTTTTTCAGGTGGAAAAGACAGGAAATCACTTAGCAGAATGTTAGAAAAAAGCTTGCAAACACCTTAGGAATATCATAAAAATGAGAACACGAGCAAATTTCAAAGCACTGACTGACCAAGGAATCTTAAGAGCAGTCAGACTCTTGTGCCTCTGTTACTTCCATGCAGGAAACCGAGAGTTTTCACAAATCGGTTTTACTCCGTTACACTAGGAAAAAAAAAGGATTTCAAAAGAGAATTTCTCTTCATAAAGAAAACAGAAAAAAAAACAGTGTGCTACAGGGTTAGCTATGCCACTCTCTTTTGCTGAAGGCAACCATTACTACAGGATTGGAACAGTTAAGACAACGCGTGTCAACTAAACCAAGCACAGCTCAAATATCACATCTCCAGTGATAACATTTTCAGGAGAAAAATCATCTCCATTGCCCAGTGCTCTCCATCAAGCACATTCCTTCCCCAGCCTGGCCTGGCACGGCACCGCCAGGCACAGTGAGGTTGGAAGGCACTGCCTCATTGCTAAAATTTTCTTAAAGTCTGAAGTTTTTGTAACTGGCATGAGCCAGACAGAATGAACCCTGGAAAATACTTACACCGATTATAGCAAAGGAATGTAAGGCAAGGATTAAATTATAAACCAAAGTGACTTTAAACGAAATAACACAGCAGGTTGTGATGACCATTTGATATGGCCATTTAGTACCTGACTTTCAAGATACAACAGCAGAGTAGATGGTAGATGTGAGAAAGAGGAGGGGACTCCTGGCCTGGCTGAAGGCTTATATGATATCCCAGGTGGGGTCTACATTCCTCCTCCTTCCATCTCTCCAAACTACCTCTCCCTGACTTGGTGCCTAGAAAATCTGGTCACTTTTATATAGAGTTGGCAACATATCAAAGTAAAAGTCCACACTGACATCTGAAATTGATCATTTTACTGCCCACACTGGAGGAATGTTTCCCCACAGGAATAAGGAATTTTATGAGTGTTATAAAAAGTTACTGGCACTACAACGTATTATCACTGTGGTATAAATTACTGATCTGCATGCCAGCTATGGGCCAGCGAGGATGGCAGCCAGAACCATCTCTCTGCTCTGAAAGAGCTGCATGGGCAACTGCCTCAATTTGCAGCCTTCATCCTCAGTGTCACCTGGCGTAGTCGTCCTCAAGAGGCAAAATCAGATCCAAACCAGATCCAAGCCAGAAGGCAGAGAGGGGCAGAGCAGAAAGCTCGAGTCACATATTGACCATAACACAACTGCAGCGGCAGACAACATTTTGATCACATTTGTCTTGTTGCCACTAAGAGAAAAAACATAATGCCATTTTTCATCAATAGGTATGAAAGCTGCAGTCGCTTTTGCCTTACTCTCAAGCTTGGAGTAAATTAAATACAGTATTCTTGAATACACTTGAATTGGGCTGAGGCCAATGGCATGAGGTCCAACAAGGCCAAGTGCCGGGTCCTGCGCTTGGGTCACAACAAGCCCATGCAACGCTACAGGTCTGGAGAAGAGAGTCTGGAAATCCACCTGGCAGAAAAGGACCTGGGGGTGCTGGTAGACAGCCAGACAAATATGAGCCGGCAGCGTGCCCAGGTAGCCAAGAAGGCCAATGGCATCCTGGCCTGTATCAGAAATAGTGTGGCCAGCAGGACTAGGGCAGTGGTTGTCCCCCTGTACTCAGCACTGGTGAGGCCCCACCTCAAGTACTGTGTTCAGTGTTTTGGGCCCCTCACGACAAGACAGACATTGAGGTGCTGGAGCAAGTTCAGAGAAGGGCAATGAGGCTGGTGAGGGGTCTGGAGCACAAGTCTTATGGGGAGCAGCTGAGGGAACTGGGGGTGTTCAGCCTGGAGAAAAGGAGGCTGAGGGGAGACCTTATCGCTCTCTACAGCTCCCTGAAAGGAGGGTGTTGCAAAGGGAGGTCAGTCTCTTCTTCCCGGTCACAAGCGATAGGACAAGATGAAATGGCCTCAAGTTGTGCCAGGGGAGGTTCAGGAGGGATATTAGGAAAAATTTCTTCACTGAAAGGGTTATCAAACTTCCCAGGGAAGTGATGGAATCCCTGGAGGTATTTAAAAGACGGGAAGACATGGTGCCGAGGGACACGGTTTAGGGTGGTTTGGCAGTATTAGGCTGATGGTTGGACTCAATGATCTTAAAGGTCTCTTCCAAACAAGATGATTCTAGGAATATACTTAAGTATACTTAGTTTTTAAAAATATGAGATACTTAGATTCTCATCAGGCCATATATTTCAGCTGCACAATTTCTTTTTTTTTTTAATTGCTCTGAAATTTACTTTTATCTTTAGCCAATGTTTTCCTGAAGTTGACAGACGTTCTGTGACAGAAGAACATATTGTGTACAAAACTTTAATACCTGTACTGTCCCTCGTATTCCTACACTGACCGTGCCAGAGCCCTCTCCCAGGCAGGCTGGTACACACCAGCAGTAGCGGTGCGGGGAGGTGGCACCTCGCAGGCCAGCGCCTTCCGCCCCCGCAGGGAGCTGAGGGGTGCGGGCAGGCACACACTGTGCACTGTTAAGCTAACGCGAACACAATCTGCACCAACCCACACCCACCCAGTGCAAAAGGGGAAGCCAACCGAGTGTAGGCACAGTCTGGTTCCTACCTGGTCCTTTGAGGGGGGAAAAAAAAAAAAAAGCCAAACCAAGAAAAAACCAACAGCATCCAAACCCTGACCCATTCATCAGCAGTTATGTAACTGAAGTCATACCAAATTTTGGATCCTGTAACAGCACAAACTACAGCTAGACGATGCGTCTTTATCTCCTGTTCAGAAAGCCAATGCTGTGAGGCAAAGTCATATAAAGAATACTGTCAGACAAATGAGAAAGACTGCAGCTCAGACTGAAGCAATTAATCTGTATGCAGGGGTTGTCATCGTTTCCCATTAGTTTGGAAGCTCCAGCCTTGTCAGCGATCCATCAGTGGTTCCACGACACATTTGTATTTTCAGAGCTCTATAGCTCTGGGCTGAAGTGTCACATTTGTGGTGTCATCAAAACATATGAAATCTGGTTCAGTCGTGCAAGAAAGAGTATAAGGAAAAATAAAGAACTTTTATAGTCTCAGTACCTTTCCCTTTTAAATTTCTTTCCAAATGCATTCATTAGGCTTAAATATCACACACTACAGAAAATCCAAAATGTTTTCTCAGCAAGTACCCCAATCTTCAATCATTACAAATATAAATCTCCTTATCTCATCTGTACAGTCTTTAGTAAGCACAAATGATACCTCTAATTCCTTAATGTGTCTCTTTTGACCCCCTCACCATACTGCCCACAGCCTGGAATTCCCCGGTGACTGCTGATCAGCTTGACTTTGCAGTGAAGTAAGACACATAGGGTGGGCTTTAGCTGAGCCAATCTAGATGTTTATTACTCCAGGTTCCCTTCATATCAGTGGAGACAAATAGGAGTTATTCAGCCAATACATTTTAAACAAATACTTTGGCATGACACGGATCACATCCTGGAAAAACTAACATCTCTTCTTGACTACACAGAGAGTCTGCTGGTGACCAAACACAGAGATGTCAATTATACACGGTGTCAAAATACAGAAGTCTTACTCAAACACACCCTGATGCAGGTCTTCAAACAGGGTGCGAGCTTCACTCAAAGAGAGGGTAAATGGATATCGAAATACTTTTCCAGATCTAGCGCTATGCATTTTCTGAGTTGCTAGAGGGACCCGCTGGAACAGCAGTCAGTGGATTGTTCTTCCTATCTCTTGACCCTTGGAAGGTCCAGTAAGAGTTTTGTCTGCTCTTCATCTGGTGTGAAGGGCAGTAAATACACCTTTAACATTTTGGCTTAATATTCTACAATTCAGAAGCTAACTAACTCTTTACTAGTATTAAGATGCATACTGCAAAAGTCAGTCCAAGAAAGCTGTGGCATGAAAGTAAAATTCCCTGGTGTTTTGAAAGATATGATAAGACACAGAAGCTTAAATATCGAATAATAAAATTATGTTTTACAAGACTTGCACACCAGCAAAAATAGGGATGAAATGTGGGCAGCAAGAAAGCCTAAGTGAAAAGCAGTTCTTTTAGAAGTAGCGCTGGTAGAGACTAATTGTATTAATTAATTGCCTTTATACAACTGATCACTACATTTAATCCAGTAAATCTCTGTGGGGTTTTGACATGTTATTAGTGAAGACACAGTCGCGCAAATAGGTATAAAACATCAAGAAATAGATACCTCGGAAAAAATGTCACAGCTTGCAAGAAATGCAAAATTCAGCATTTCTGCTTACTCATAACTTGAAGATGTTACATTGAGCCTAGGCAAATACGGCTACCGGAAAAGTTGCCTTTCTGTAATACAGTGGACCTCTGCTTTAACAAATACTTATGCATTGGTTAAGGTCATTATTATTTATATAATATCTTTCTAATCCCAAGGGAAAAAAGCTTGTTAGGTCTTCTCAGTTAGGATGAGGTGTCTCCATGGACTCTGTTCCCACCGAGACAGGAGACCGCAGGCTGGCAGCGTAAGGTCCAAACAGCATAAGAGAATTGGGGCTTGGTCAGCCACCACATTTGATCTTAAGGCATAATAAGAGAACCAATTTGGGATGTTTCATAGACTTTCAAAGAAGTAATGAGCAAGTTACCCAGTAATTCTTTCTTTTTACATTCAGGATTTGGCTGAGTTTTCTGGGGTTTTTTACTGTATGGGTTTTCAGAATATACAGCCGTTCTGAGAATTTCAACAACATGTAAAATTCAAGACACCAGTTTCTTTGATGATCCCCAAAGTCATGGATTATTCTTTCATTCTTCACTGAAGCAGCACAATTTTAAGTCAAGAGCCACAGTCAAAAATTTGTTTTTTTGGAATCTGCCTTCCAGGAACAGTCTTCAGTAACCACTTAAAATTTGCTGCTCTGCTAAATATTCTTGCCAGTACATTTATTTTCTGCTGGTTAGTTGATAGTTGCAGGAAGCAAACTTTAATATTTTTTTTTCTTAAGTGCAAGAATATTTATGGATTTATATTTCTTTTTAATAGTATTTACTGAGCTCTAACTTTCCTCAAGAGAAAGCCAAAGAATGAGTTAAAATATGTAAATCCAGTTCTGGTGTATATGAAATGTTCAAGTTGAGGGAAGTAAAAAGCTAATCAACAGTCTGCAGGCTATGCCAGAAGAATGGAAATACACAATAAAGAAAAATACCACGTACTGAAACTGTGCTTTTCTTGGGTACAGACTTTACCACAATAAAGCACTAAGCCTCTGCAGTTCTTTTTATAAATTTTACTGGAAGTGTTTCTATCATTCCATCAGGTTTGATGTTCACAGGATATACTTGGGTTTGATGTTTGTGTGGTTAGTGAGAAACATGTGATTTAAAGTGGCATCATGTACTTCAAGGTGGTTAGATAAGTGTGAGGTTACATGTTTATTAAAATAATCAGGCTTAGTAACACATTTATAAGGAGCTTGTTCCCCCTCCGTGCTGCCTTCAAGGGATTGTGCAGGACTTTTACAGAGTGATTTGCACACAGCATCCCATTTCACCCCTCTCAACTCGTCATTCCCATGCTGCTTTTTCATTCCTGTATACCTTAATGCTAAAGAGAAATCTACTGAAGAAAATAAAGCAGAAAATTCCATTAGACGAATTACACGCCTCTCGTTAGGATTTAAGGGTGGGAATTCCATTGTCAGAGCCAGAGCTGTGCTCGGTGCTGCAGCTGTGCACACTCACCCCGATGGCTCCAAGCAGAGACACGCACATGCCAGGCGGGTGGCTGCACGGAGAAGCTTACCCTCGCAGCCTGTATGGGTACACACCTTTCCTTGCTCCTGCCAGTTTGGCTATGAGTTCAGTAATAAATGGGCCTCGAGCATCTAATTGAACCTCACTTTGTAAAAGCTTTGACCCGAAAGATTAAAAGTTAACCTAACCTTATCACGTGCCGAGCTCTGAAGTGAATGAGTTGCCAGCACTCGGCCGTTTTGTGAGAGAGCTCAGTCCCGCAGAGGATGCTGAATTAATGTCCATTTGTCTCACACAGACAACTGTTCCCAAGAGCAAAGTAATGCTTCTCTGAAACAGAAATGGTGTTTGCACTATATTTTCTTCTGCTACATTAAATTATTCCCTGGGTTATTTTCTTCCTTCGCCCACACCTCTTTTACCCCCACTAACACTTTGTCTAACTCTTGGCAGATTTTCAATGTAAATATTTCTGCTCCTTGAAGGAATTTACATAAAACCCAACTGCTTTGCAAAGCAGAAATACATGAAGCTGTCACAGCTCCTTGGTGACAGTTTAGGAGCACTCAACCCTACATTCACCGGACGAAGAAAGGGAACATTTTGACATCCTCTCTAAGTGCGCGCTGCCATTTACCAAACAACATCCGCTTAAGAATTAGTTTTAAGTTTCAAAGCTTTTATACACCAGTCTGAAACCCATTTTTACTAGTAGTGTTCAACAGGCTTATAGTAGTCATATTTTTGCAAATTTTAACAGATTTTGGAACAGTTGTACAAAGTTGTACAATGGCTGTACAATAACGCTCTGGGGGCCACTGTGGCTGAGTCTGAAAATGTCTTTTCTGGAGGAGATACCCTCAGTTAGTACAAACCGGCATCATTTTATTAACTTCTGTGAACTCCTGCTGGTTGATTCCATATGACAACCTGGTCCCACTAAATGTTTAGCCAGTTTCTATAACTCTATAACGCTCCCCATTTTGAGCAAGAACAAACAAGACCGTCGGACTAGAAAATACATCATCGTATTGTGCTGCCATCCAGCGTGACCTGGACAGGCTGGAGAGCTGGGCAGAGAAGAACCTAATGAGGTTCAACAAAACCAAGTGCAAGGTCCTGCACCTGGGGAGGAAGAATGCTAGGCACCAGTACAGGTTAGGGGCTGACCTGCTGGGAGATAGCTTGGAGGAGAAGGATCTGGGGGTTGTGGTAGACAGTAAATTATCCATGGCCCAGCAATGTGCCCTTGTCGCCAAAAAGGCCAATGGAATCCTGGGCTGCATAGGGAAGAGTGTGGCCAGTAGGTCGAGGGAGGTCATTCTCCCCCTCTACTCGGCACTGGTGAGGCCACAACTGGAATACTGTGTCCAGTTTTGGGCTCCCCAGTTCAAGAGGGACAGGGAACTGCTGGAGCGAGTCCAGCGAAGGGCAACTAAGATGATTAAGGGCTTGGAGCACCTCCCTTATGAGGAAAGGCTGAGAGAGCTGGGACTCTTTAGCCTGGAGAAGAGAAGGCTGAGGGGAGACCTTATTATGGCATACAAGTATCTAAAGGGTGGGTTGAAGGAGGATGGAGCCAGGCTCTTTTCAATGGTTCCCAGTGACAGGACGAGGGGCAATGGGCACAAGTTAGAACACAGGAAGTTCCGTTCAAATACACGGAAACAGTTCTTTACGGTGAGGGTGACAGAGCACTGGCACAGGCTGCCCAGGGAGGGGGTGGAGTCCCCTTCCCTGGAGATTTTCAAGACCCGCCTGGATGCAGTCCTGAGTAATGTGCTCTGGGCAATCCTGCTTTAGCAGGGGAGCTGGACTAGATGATCTCTAGAGGTCCCTTCCAACTCTGATAATTCTGTGATTCTGTATCATCGTAACATTTTCATGTATTGAAATCAATAGAAATCATGACTTTAACAATGGCATAAATCTAGGGGGAAAGTTTTGTATGAAACACAACAGAACCATCACATAGAAAGTGAAACTGAGAAATTAGAGAGTAGAATAAAAATTCAATACTGTTCCAGCTTTTTAATTAGTTGGAGTGCATAATTAATGGCATTACGCTGCAAGGCTAACTTTCTTGACAAAGAAAAATCGATCCAGTTCTGAGGGCCTTTAAATAATACTCCTAAAAGAAGAATTATCATATGTCTGCCATATATAAAAATCAAGAAAATTTCTTTTTAGGTTGAGGGGGAAAAACCCACAAAAGAAAAAAAACTTTCTCCCAAATCTGAAATTCCACAACTTGTTGAGGGTAGAACTGTCACCCCTAATAAAAAGTGGGAACCAGTAAGCTGTGTAGCTGAATAATTACAAACATCACTCAGGAAAACAAAATTCCCTACTTTGTCTGGTGCTTTGTCCAAATTTATTCTTTCGCTGGCCATTCAAGCTGTATTTGACATCAACTATCACAGCAGACAGAGACAAGGAATAAAAATACACAAAGCAGTACTCCTGAAATTATCTCAATTGAAATTATTCAAAACATCTTTAGGCTAATAAAACGTCTATTGTAAAAATTGTTGCCAAAGAGCAGCATAACACACACACGATCTAACATGGACCAATCCATTTCTTCAGTACCACAGGATACTTTTTCCCTTGTAACTTTATTAATTAAAAATCTGCTTGAGCATTCAGTTCATACATTCTCTACCTGATAGCCACAGACTATGAAAGTATCCACTGTGCATGGGTGCGTTGCAAAAATGTGAGATCTTACGGAGGCTTTTTGTACCAACCTGTAACGCACGGCACAACGCTCTCTCCAATGCATGGAGAAAGGGCGCTCTGATGCTTTACACCACCTCTCCCTTTCTTCCTACTTATACAGAGTGGGAGTCCTGAGGCAGCTCACAGCTGAATCTCCAAACTTCTGGTAATATCACCAGTTATTACATCGTTACACTGAACAAAGAGATTTAGTCATACTATACAGGATTAATTTATTTCACAGCTCTTTGGTTAGCAAGAATGCAAAATAATGAAGTTAACGACTTGCACTGGACTAAAAGCTAGTGACTAAACATTTTTCACTAGATGTTAAACTGTGCATCTAGGGATTAATTTCACCCTAAATCCTTACATGAGCTGTCAAAGTACATTTCATAAGCCTAACCCCGTAAGATATTCCTACAGTGCACCATATATAATATAAATGTGAGAAGTGGTTTAATTCTAGGATGGAAGCATTATATCTTCCTTCTACCAGAGTACTTGGGCTTCGTTAAAGCCTCACATTATCTGGCACAACACTCCATCTCTTGCCTATTTTTCAGCAATATGGACTTTAATATTAACATTAAGCATACATATAAATGTATAACTAGCAGGCTATAAGATGACTAAATTAAGATAGATACAGATATATAGATACAGGACCACAACAATATAGCAAGCCAAAAAAAAAAAGTTTAAAAATTACCAGTTGACCAGATTGGACGTGCTCTAACTGAACCCGAAAATTTATTTTAACCCATATTGGAAATACTTATCTATTTCTTTATCTGAAATCAACCAATAGCTTTTTTACTAAAAATATCTGTGCCTCTGAGACATTACTTTCTACACTTATTTTCATAAGGATTTCCAAACTGATCTTTATATAAAGCATACTCTATTTTCCCCTGCATTAGTTATGTGTATGAATCATTTCCAGGCCTAACCCTAGAAGAACAAATAAAAGAAAAACATCAAAATCCAGTAATTTGAGGAAAATAGTTCTCAAAGAAAAGAGTGCTAAGAAAATTCAAAACCTGGGAAAAAGAAAGAAATTAAAAAGGAAAATTTAAGGAATTATTTTTTTAAAAAGAACGTGTTAATATTCCAAATTAGGACTTTAAACTTATCCAACCTTCATTTATTGCAAATTAATTACATTTCTTTCTATTTTTATTTGCTCATGGGATTTGTCCGTTTATGACTTTCACATCTTCTCTCTCTCCCCTTGTTTAGCACTATCTAATACCCAACTCCAGCAAAGCACTTAGCAATGTGCTTGATTCAGATCACATGAGTAATCCCTGTAAAACACGTTCCTACATTCTTCGCTCTCTCTCCTAAACTGTGATGCTCTGGTTGTCGTACTGAAAGTGTTATCATATAAGCCCTGCCTTCGTCTAGAGTGCACTTTCCCCTTCAAAGCATATGTTAGTCATTAAATGATAGCTTGAACAGATCAAGATTACTGAAATTTATTGTGAGTCACTGCAGAGGAGGAAGGTATGCAGAGCTAGCTTCGGGGTGAGTCACTGAAATGCAGTTCCTCTTGGCTGGCCCTGTCCGATAGGAATCTTGTTGCTGACCCAGCTTGTGTTAGCCTCCTAAATTGGGAAGGACTTTACTATTTCCTTTTTTTTTTTTTTTTTTAAAAAAAAAAAAAAAAAAAAAGGAAAATACCTCCTTAGCAGCTGCACATTTTCTGCTAGAAAAACAACTCCAAGTTTCTATTACTAGCTGTTAATATCATTATCTACCAGCTCTGATGCAAAGCAGAGGGAGTTGAGTTAAAATGCCGGGTGTAACAAGCAGTGGGGAGGGAAACAAGCTAAACCAGAAATTTACCATCCACAGATTTCTCTAAAGTATGACTCCTCTGCTATTTCCGAGCTAAAATTAACACTGCCTTGTAAGCCAAGCTTTTTATTTATATTGTGCGAACTAAATACAAGCATTGTTTCAGAGTGGTGATGTTACTGTAACAGAGCCTATAATTAGGCATATTGCTGCCTTATAATAAGTACGCTCACAGCCGCAACAATATCAGGTGACTTTGGGTTTGCTTTAGAAGAAATGCCACTGTGGAAAGGCAAATGCAGATCACGCTCACCACTGCTGAGCAGGTGCCTTATTCTTCCATTGCTGGTTAAATGCAACAACTCAGGAGCATAATAAAAACAGTAGACCTCCTTCCAAAATCTGTGCAGTTACTTCTGTACTAGTGCTGCTAATCACCAGCAGCAGAGCAATAATCTCTGTCTCTTATGTATGACTGGTATCTCTTCCCCAACGTTCCCCACTATGACTGTGAGGACTCCACTCTGGATGTGGATCATATTCTAGTTTTCTCACTCAGTGGTCCAAGGCTATATTCAGAGCATTTTCCTGCAGAAACTGTAAATATTTAAAGGGAAAAAACCCTCAATTTGCATTCAGTGGACTCAGAGTTTTGCATCTCCTCTTCTTACTAACTATAAATTTATTCCATTTGGAAACAAACCACTACTAACTTATCACCTGAACAGCAAAGTTGAAGACACCTTTTCAACCCTCATTATCACAAACTAAGCTTTTTCAGTTCCACAAAACCGTACTGAACTCCCTTGCATTGATAATGTCTGATGTAACGTGCAAATATGCAACTTACAAAAATTCCTAGTCAGATCCTTCTTCACTCCAAGCCAACACAGACGACCTTCATGTTCAAAAGCCTTAGATATTCTGATTTAGAAGTACATTCAAATATTAAAAAGTGATACGAGTGATTAAAAAAAAATCATCTATGGCCTTTCCGCAACAATGTTCTAAACCAGAGTATGTGCCTAAATCACGACAACCTTATTCTTTTCAAAAGATGTTCCGTCTTTGTAACAGTTAGCCTTTCAGTACCTTATCATTTTCAGTACATTTTTGCATATGTTTCCAAGGCAGCAGAATATAAACCAGGAAGACAAAAATAGATTTAGTATATTTACCATTTGCTGGACCATCATTTTTTTATGTATATTTAAATGCCAGTCATTCGTGCCATATAAACCATTCCTGCAAGCTTAAGAGTTTTCACAGAGACATGGGCAGACCCGGCAGAAGTCTAGGAACTTGAATACGAGCACGTAATGAAGTCTTGGATTGGCAAGCAAGAAACATAAACCCACGATCTAATAAGCAAAACAGCATGAACAGAGTTCAAACTACACGTGATTAATAAAAGTAGCCTAACTCGATACTTAAAGCTGATGTTTTAAAGTCACCACCAGGGCAAGAAAACTAGCAACTGTTACAGCAAAGTATCTCAAGGAGAGTGTACCAACTGGTTATTCTGATCCCATACTACTAAAAGCAATGAAGAATAAATTAGATTAGTTATTTCAGCTGAAGTGTCGTCTGCAACTCTATATTTAGTGAGAAATTTTCTAGTGAACTTTCCACTTGTTATATACTTAATTTAAGTGCTGACAGAACTTTGCATTTTCAGAAATTATTTGTAGAGGGCCATTGCTGAATTCCTCATAAATAGGCCCATTTAACTGCTAGGACTCATCCCGTGCAATAAGTTGTATTACAGCAATTCCACCTCTCACAGACACACATAAGATGATAGAGACAGAAAAGCGACTTAAGAGCAATCCTTAGCACTTAGGTACATGGTCTTCTCTGATTGAATTCCTGCCAAACATAAAAAAAATTACAATTATAAGTAGCTTGGAAAAATCTAGATCTTAAAAGCTTGCCAGTGTGCATAAGACTTCCAGTATGAACCCAGACAATGTACAGTGTGATACAGCTGAAATGCTAAGGATCAAACTGTAAGAAACCAAGGAAAACAGAGAAAAATGCCTTTCTCAAACTTCTCTACACCACAGTAATGTACCAAGAACCTTATCACGTTGATCTGGAAGACAAACCAAGTTGAACCTATCTAAAGTTAAGTCAATGGGTCCAGAGGATCTGGAAAGTCCTTTCTCTTTTTGCTTTTACAAGGATTATTCAAGATATCACTAATGAAGAGATAGCAATGCATTAGCATTAGATTTCTACTCACTAAAAAACACTGGCTGCGAGTACAACCAACAGACGAACTATCTGAAACAAATTAATTCTGTTTTCTCTTCAAATTGTTATGAATAATGGAGTTGTACCAGTCTGAAAGCAACATTAAATCACCATTAGAGTGAGGACTGAAAGCTTGGCCCTATGGGAGTCAGCAGTTCTACCATGGATTGTAATTAAGTCAGAATTTTACCCTTTATATTTAATATATCTCCTTACAAAACAGTTTTGAAAACACGCTCTCACCAAGTGCGACTGCAGCGATTTTGAAATTCTCAATGAGCAAAACTATTTCTGAACTTTTCAAAAATAGTACTAATCACTTGGGCATTTTGAATCTAAATCCAGCTTTTTGTGATTTCAAATGCTACAGTTTACTTCTGCCACTTCAAAACAACTTGACCCTACCAAGAGAGATTTTACAGGATCCATGCTCACAGTGGGGATTAGGGACTGGTGATATTTTATTCTTAGTTTTCCATTTATAATTCTAAACATCAAGTTTGTTAACATTTGCATGTTGGCTACTTCACCTCTGCAGTAACTTTTTTCATAAGCTTTAAATACGTATATATCTGTATTAACATAGTGCAAAGAAACACAATGTTTTATAGCAGAAACCCCGACAGTCCATTAAATGTAGCACAACCAGCTGGAACTCCTGCAATAAGCCATCACCACATGCAAGGATGTTTTGAGGATGTAGTCACTGATGAGGAACTTAAACAAGAACAACTGGATTGAATTTAGAAACTGTGTTCGCGGCTGGGACAGAACTCTACATCAATGTACCAAATTTGATCATGTCAAATATAAACCCTGTAATTTTCTCTTCTCCTCTGTAACAAATGTTCAATCAAAGGCAGAGTGTGAAGTAGCGCAAGATGCCACAGTTCTGCAAAATAGGATAACTGTGGAATTCAGTTCTGGGTTTATAAGTCAGCAAGATTTTTCAAAGTTTATTGCTTGGTATTGACTGACCTCCAACTCCTGATGCACTGTCACTCGCAAGCCGAAATTTGAAAGAGAAATAGCAGATGCTTTTTGCTGTAGACTTATAACACTTGGTTCCAGTCACCAGTGGTTATTTTCTTTAGGAAAGATGTAATTTTATAGATACTAAGTAGAACCTGGCATATAAAATTACTCAC
Source organism: Vanellus vanellus (assembly GCF_965231255.1). NCBI lineage: Eukaryota > Metazoa > Chordata > Aves > Charadriiformes > Charadriidae > Vanellus > Vanellus vanellus. Next base: position 10,786,886 of record NC_138921.1, read on the forward strand.
ATTCCCAAAGAATAAAAGTCAGCAACTAAACTTAAAGTTGAAAGCAAACTTTACTTCTACACTTCCAAAAACATTCAACCACTCCATGACGCCCTCAGTCCTGTTCCAATATCCACCTCAAAGGCAAAGAGCTCATTTATAAAGAGGACTTGTTTCATGACAATCAACACATGGAAAGCATCATGCCTCCAGAGGCTTAAGTCTGGTCTGACATCGAAATGAAAATTTCTATAAATTACAGTTTATTACAATGCAATCCTGATTCTTACAACAGGCAATCTTCATGAAAATCTACATTTTTTTGTTACTGTGCCTTTCTAGGCTTTTGGAATGGATTCCCATGAGAAAATAAGTCCTGGGATGTTTCTGTTAATAACATTAACAACAGAGAACTATTGCTGTATTTTTAAGAGATGCTGTATAACATCTTAATGGCTATTGGTACTTTAAGATTGCCCAGGGGCAAAAAAAAAAACCAGCTGTAACTACGTTCATTTCTCATTTGAACTCAATGGATTTTCTCTATAGCAGGGATTTAACTTGTGTAACAAAGTACCAAACTTTGGATTGATTTTTAAATTACAAGCTTTATTATTATTTTTTCTTTTTGCTTCATTGTGGCACGCTTTGTAATAGTCACAGTTTTAACTGTATTTTATTCAAGTTTTTCTGGCAAAGTCCACCCAGTGAAAAGTTATACCTTTGTTCTGCAGATGTGGGCAAAAGTCATTGTTTTTGCTCGATCAATACATAAATTAGTCACACTTAACTTGCCATAAAAATGAATTGGCTCCACATTGATTTGTCTCTTTCATGGTAGCACTAATATTTGTGTACAGTTGGGAATTGGTTCTTCTCTCATTTTATTTTCCTATCAGTAATGATGTTAAACAAACCTTGGGATATGGCACACTGCTGGCCAGGCAAAAGACAGAGAGAAGGATGACGCTTGGGTACCATTTAGAGGCAAAAGTCCCATTGCCTCATTAAAAGCTCAATGAAAGCGTTCCTTAACCTTATCTCCATCTCCATGAATTGCAAGAGGCCTACCAGTGCTTTTTTTGTAACTGCAGCACAGTTGAGAGAAGAGGAGGTCGAGCTTTTCCCTGCTCTTTACCATCTCCAAAAGAGTACCCCAAGAGAGCACTTCCCAGGCGTTCAGGCTACACTTAACAATAACGAATGCTGATGTTCTCATATGAGTCCTGGTTCTGGAGATTTAGGAGAGTCACATAACAGAATAAGATGAGCTTAACAGGAAAAGCTGATAAAACTTCATTGACGAAGTGCTCTAGCAGTCAAACCAACCTAGCTTAGAGGAAGCAGGTCACTGGGGTTCTGACGGGAAGCATCCGTTCCAGAAAGTAAGAGAGCAGAAGCAGAGAAATGATCGGGAGAAGACTTGGTCAAAAAATGAGGAGAAGCAGCTGTTTGAATGATTCAGTGTAATAAAATGGCAGGAAAGATTAACACTTCGTGGTGAGGCAGACAACTCCCCAAGCACTATGTTTGTTAAAGTGAACCACATGAAGCAAAGGAACAAGATGGAATGATGCTGTTAGGACTAACATGGTAGTATCTTAGTAAAGCACATTTTTTTTGCCCAGAATCAAACAAATCTTTAAAATGGCATATATTTGGGAGAATATATAATATATTTGGGAGAAAACTAGCTACATTAAGAATTCCCAATTTGCATCTAATCTTCATGTGAGGCCTTCTCACGGAGGGTGTAAGAGTCAGGAGTTTATAATTCTCCAAAACTGCAGCTGCACATGTTCCCCTTCTGCAAAAACCAAAGGGAAAATAAAGCCCTGGAGAAAATTACAGAAGCCTCAAAGTGGTTGAAACTAGCCTACAAAAAGTTTTCTTCTAGCTGTAGGGCAATTTACTCTATGGTGCCAGTCAACAGTAAGGGATTGACGGAGCAGCGAGCATGGTGTGCTCTGGTGCATCGTCCAGGGTATCAGTGTTCCCCTTTTGTCTCATCACCTCAGTCAGTCCTTTACCCTCTCTGCACCAAATACGCCTGGATTTACACCAAGCTGGTATCTCTATACGCTTAAAGATGGTCCGCTGCCTTGTCAGGAAAGACAAGAATTTATAGCTACTTCGTTCCCAAGACAGCGACACTTCAGTGTGGTCAAATATCAAGGTCTATGCTACATAGCCATATGGATTTTACAAGATATTGGTGCAGTTTTACACTATTTCTCCCTCTGTTGCCTCTTCCGACGCTTGTCAGAGCATGTTGTGTATGCATTTCAGCCTTGACATTCATGTCGTCTAAATTTCTACCCTGTGCTGTAATTTCTTGGATCATATAAGAGAAATGTTAGTTCTTCGCTAGTTGCTCCTGCTATGAAAAATGTCTTGCCAGGAACAGAAATTTTTTTTTGAGGATAATCATTTTGCAAAACATACTGTTGCTTCATTACAAAACATCTGGACAGGTCGAGATTAAGCCTTCTTCAGCTGCAAACCTACCATCAGTCTTCACATCATCCCACACGCACTGGAGGTGTTAGCTGATTTCCGTTCTCTTTTTTGCTGGAGACAGTAGTTCATTCAAGTTGCTGATCATCATTTTTAAAATCAGTCAAAAAGTGTCTGTCTTTCACTGAAATGTTCCTGAATAACAACTGACTACTGTAACTTAGTGTATCAACTTTTGTCTCAGAAGGCCTAGTTTAGACAAGATTTTGCTGATAAAGAGAAATGTTTATATTACAATAAATGCTGCAATCTATTGTAAAGAAATAAGTCAAAAAATGCATCTTCATTGTAACATCTTTACAGTTATGAAGAACAATGTCTGTTGAAAGACGTTGTATGTTCAAGATCTCAAATTTTGTCAGCCTTCTTTGGCCAAGATGTTGGAAATGTAATCTAAAGCGTTTCCAAAGAAATCCTAGACATTTCGTGAAGTTTAACACCTTAATACAAGCCCATCTTCAAATTCTTTATGTCCATTCAATACTAAAGCCGAAATGACATGCCTCAGGTTAGTTCCACTAAGGAGCACGGACCTAGCTTCACTGTATCTTTACTAGTTTGGTCTTTGGACTTGCTATGAAAATTGCCAATGCATGCACCAAGCTGCAACAAGGAGTTTGATGCGAGTAGCTATCCAGTAGGAACATAGCTCTTCTTTTGGTTTAAGTTCAGCAAGGGCTCCCATAAGTACCACACGGTAAGATTTTCAGCCATAATACACATTGGTTAGAGATGAGCAACGGTTACCACCATTGATTCTCTTACTGTTTCCCTTATTCTCACTCCGGTCTTCCTTGATGGGCTGGAAGTGTTCCAGTCTCCAGAACAGAGACCACTACATACTACAGCCTGACCCAATCAGCAGGCATATCAAGGGAGCTGGTAAATTTAGAGGGAAATGTGTGTTCACGCTGAATATGCTGCAATTACAGCCAATACTAGCTCTCAATGAACATAATTTTCTTGCATTACAGCCTTTGTCTGATAGTCTTCCAGGTCAGCTATAGAAAGAAAACAGTATGTATACATAGAGCAAGGCCTTCTCATTCTTCGTGCAGGTGTACGTTCACTGGCAAGACTGTATTAGGACAAACATTGAATCAACAGTATAAAATATTTAATGACATAAAATCTCACTATTAATAAAACATCTTAACAGAGTGACAACAATAGACCTGAGTCTACAGTGTCACAAAGTACTACTGGTTCTCTCTCATCTTCCTCTTGTACCCTAAGCAGCGGGAAGGAAGGGACAGTCATTAAAAGGATCCGTGAATGTAAGTGTGGAATATGTAAAAAGCCTCAAGCAAAAAGGCCCTCAATGATCCCCAAACATCACAGAAAAAGCTGTCTTATATCTACAAGAGAAGGAAAATGAGAATTGCTTTTCACTCCTAGCTATGTAATTGTATTATAGAAGTGGACACTGTGGATAGATGAGCATTCCTCGGAATGGCAGAAAGAATAACACAATCACTTCATGTTCTTATGCAAAGAAGTTAATTTTAAATCCTTGATGAAGTCTTCTTGCAAACCAGTCTTTCTAAAGCTGCTAATATTTTCATAAGATAAAAGAAAAAGAAAGAGTAACAAAAACACAGTTTCAGGGATTGTACAACAAAATAAGCTGTTAAAATAGTGACAAAAAAATAACACTAAGTAGTAAAACGGACATGTCTATCCTATCCCCAGGGAGTCTTTACTTCTTAAGAAGAATTAAAGTAATATTTATCCTGTGAAAAACTGGGATGACTTATTCGTCCTGATTCATGAGAATTTCTATTTTAAGTCAGAAAACCATTTTCCACTAATGGAAGCTTGAGGAGAAAATTTTCTGCCTGCTCTGTTGGTAGAAAGAATGTCAACCAGCAATATTGGTCCCATGAGAATCCAGCTGCAAGCCTGACTATCAGGGCCTAATGGCTGTAATTACTGATGTCTTCTTACGTCCCCTCTGATGGAGGTGAGCCTGTAGTCTAGTCTCCCTAGTCCTTGTACCTGTGAAATTAACAGTGTATGTATTAACTATGAGGCGATTTCTCAGCTCCTGTGCTCCACAACAGCAGTTTAGCCTCCAGCCTGCCCCCCAGGCTGGGCACCCATCTCCTCTGTGCACTCGGTGCCCATTGCCCCATAGTGGTCTCTAGAAAAGGAAGGATTAACATGCCATTTATAAATATTCCCTGAATTCTTACCTAATTGGTTAGGTATTAGCATCAGTTTTTATTGCCTCACGTTGCAAAAAGAAAGAGAAATTTAATCATCTCACAAGCTCCTAAAAGCTACGTAAAAAATGCAGACAATTTCAGAGAAATCCAGAGAATCCTTGCCTAAGAGAAGATTTAACTAACAGCGAGTTAGACTATGGAATGATAAATACTCTGAAGTTTTGATTCAAGAGGTGATATTCAGCTCACAGACATTCTCTTTGTAACTATTTCCTAAAATAGACATGTTTTATTTTACTCTTCTGTTTTCTGTTGCTCAATGATTGGCATTTTTCCTATATACACTAGCAGAAAAAGAATTAAAGTTTTATCAAGCTGTGCCAAGCATCACTACCATCAGTACAAGAAACCATATTCTCCTTCCACTCTTCTCATTTTTCTACTTGTGCAATCCCGTAGACTCCATTGGAGTAGCTATGACTAAATGAGATCAACTGAAAAAAGTCAGACTCAAACTTACATTTTAATAGAGAAAAACTACTTGTTTGGACTTGTTATTTTTTATTCTGTTTTTCTTATTACTTTCCTCTCTGTTAAACTGAGAACATTATGTGGAACAAACAGGCAACTATAAGAATGAGATTGATATCCACTTCAAATGTTTCTCTCATTATTATAAGCAAGCAGTGTTTTAATGGGTGCAACAGCTTTCTAAGCCAGATTTTATGCTCTTGGTTTAATCATTATATTCAGTCATAAACTTACATAAACAGCTTGACTGTTACTCTTTATTTTAAATTACATACTTTAACACAGTCATCTTGCAGCCAGAATTTCTTTAACATTTTAAATTCTACTTTTGTTTCATGTGCAGCCATACTCAACCGAGTGACAGAGAGTAAAATAATACGTGATATCATAGAAAGGACTTGTGCTGCTATCATATGAAAGGTTTCAGAGACATGCAGTCTTTTCCTGATCTGCTTAAGTAACTTCACTTAAATTTACTTGTGTAAATTTGCTTAAGTAATTTACTTAAGTAAATTCACAAGTAAATTGTCTAAGTTGATGTAGTTTAAAATTACTCCATAGAATTCAGTGGAGCTTTCTGAAATCTACAGCAGTGTATAACAGATTTGGCCCACTGTTGCCTTATTTATGCATAACGGGAAGGTACGATCTACCCATCCTTTCCTTAACGTTAAATGTACCCGCTAATTAAAAGCCAGAAGAGAAATTATATTCCCAAAGCCATAGGTGTCAGAGGGAAGCAGTCTTCTTATCAAATTCAATGTAACAGACCACTTTAGCAGAGCTGCGCACATTCTACTCACAACTCCTTACTGCATATCTTCCCCACAGACAAATATTCAGTCAATTTCCATCTACACTATATCTTTGTTTCTAAAGATTACTGACAGAATTTGGAATCCATGTATAAGGTACCCAGAGGCATTTGGGTTGGTTCTGTTGCTCACTGATTAATAGCTTTTCTTAGAAAATTCACACCACCAATAAAAATACAAGAAAGACAGAGCAGGTAACTAGATGTATTCCCATTGCCCAGTTCTCAAGCTATTGCTTTATTAATTCTCTTTACAAACTTTTACACATAGCTCTCCTTTTAAACACCTATTCTGACTCTAGATTACACTCTTCCAACTGGGAAAACAATATAAATGAGTTATGGCAAAGAAAAATTTAAATAAAAATTTTATGATGTCAAAACAGATTTTCTGTTTCTACACATTTGATGATTCCAGAATGTTTTGGTATTTGAAAGTTTTTAGCATTTGGGTTTTTTTGCATGCAATTTGGAATTTTAAAAGGAATTTTAGAAACCAAGGTAGGAGATATATGAAGTGCTTCACCATCAGATAATACTGAAATTAGGCTCTGGAAGAAGCATAGAAAATGTATCACACAGTTACATTTAGTTTTGATTTGAAAAACATTGGAGAAACGGATATCTAGTCCAGCATGGGACCAGTTTCTAGTTCAAGTCCACTAATTGTTCAGGGGTAAAAAAATCACAATGAGATTATGAATTCTCTAAACATACTTGTGGAGTAAAACTTCATTACATCTCAAACTTCTTGTCAAACAGGATGGTACCAGTTAATAAGATATAGAAGCCAGACACCGATTATTACTGGAGGGAATAAGTAAGAGGGTGAAGAGTTCCCTGTCTTTCAGAGGGGTGTGCCTTCTGTGCTTTATCCACTCCCTTTCAGGGTTCTATGCCTAAGAGCAAAATCTAGCACATCCCAGTACAGTTTACTGAACAGAGTTTAAGATCATGCTCACTACGCATTTAGAAATATTTCTCCCCTCATAATTAAAGTTATCAGAACTTTAAGTACAAATGCATTGACATATATTTATGGACTGATTTCAGACAGCACTGAGCTACTTTTTCAATGCTGTTAACACAATGGGATAAGTTCCCCACTTCCTGTGAGGATTTTAAAAAAATAAGATTAAAAAAAAAAAAAAAAAAAAAACAAAACGAACACAGACATGCAAAAATCCCCACCAAACACCAAAACCAAGTCACACCTGAACAGGGATTAGGGGTATTATTAAGAGCTGAACATTCCCCAGAAGGGAAGTAACTGTAGAAATACTATGGTAGATAATAGATGGCTGCCTGTGAATGCATTGCCAGTTAGCAGTAAGAGCTCTGGAAAACAGCCACTCCCCTAATGCACAACAGAAAGCACACACTGCTCTAGGTAGAGTCTGAATCTCCCAATCAACCTGTATCTGTCATACACACGGTGTGTTAGACATGTTCATACCATGGATTCTGCTGACTGAAACAGAGAGACACGATAAATATAAAATTTCTATCTGTATACCAAGATCCCAGTGATCTTCATAGTGGAAGTTAACAGGCATAAAGAAAAAACCCACAGGTTTGTGTAACAGCCTGCTAGTAAATCATCATACTAAAGCACGGGGAGGTACCTGAATAAAGAAAGCAAAGTACAGTTTATAAGTGATCTACACAAAATACAGTCTTCACTGCACAAGTGCCCGCCTCTAAGAGGCCACTAGGGACATTCAGGAGAGTCCTTAGTTTGAAAAACAGTCACCAAACAACACTTTTCATTTCTATGCCTTAGGGTTTTTTCAGATATTTGTTTTCTGTAGCCTACTCTATCTTTATCAGAAGCCCAACAGGGAGAAGATAAACTGGCTTGAAAACAGCTATTGAAAGAAAAATATAAAATATTCAGAAGAACGTCTAAGAGATGTTTTCTAGGAAACAGTTAAGAATTAAAACCTTTCTTTTCCACTTCCATTCAACACTGTAAGTAGGTCATAGATGCTGCATGCCTCATGGCAGCACCTTGGAGTTTGAACCCAGCTATTCTCCATTCCACTGACAAGACAAAAAAACACGCCTTTTTCTCCAAGAGCAAACAAAACTAGCTATTTTTCCAGTTTCTTGCTGGAATATGCTGATTTGGTAAAACTGAAATGTCTTACCAAAATTGATCAGTTTGAATAAAACTTGTCTCCAAGTTTTCTCAGATTGTCATATTTCTTGTCTCGTTTCTCAGATTCAGAATGCTCTGCTTTCTAGAAAGGGTGTTCACACTAGAACAGGGATTTGATCCTGCTCCAGTCCTTTCCCAGGAGATGTTCTGTCCATCATACTTGTATTTACCCTTGGAGGAGTTCCTTCTCTGGATTTATTCATGAGAACATTCAAAACACCTCAGTTATCTCAGTGTGCATTAAGACGAAAAGCAAAACCCACAAGTGAATTCTTGGTTTTGACAGCTCTAATGAGAAAGCAGTAATTCATACCATCCTATCGTAGATTGCACAAACACATCCATAGGGCAATACATACAGAAAGGCCTAAGGCTAAACTTGTCACCTTCTTTTTCAGCATGTACACTAATCAGCCTTTTGCAGTGATGGAAACAGAAGTCATTGAAGCCTAACAGTTGCAAAAACATAATATCGTAGTCACAAATGCCATCTGAATTGCTATGAAAAATTACAAGACAAACACAAAGAAGTCTTCACAGACACCAAGGTTTTGAAGAGCCCTGACAATAGCCTAAGCTGGTAGTTTCCATTTCACTTACCAATTTATGGGTGAGCTGGATGGTAATAAGAGGAGATCCCGACAGATTGTGGGACAGCTTGGGTAGAGGTTCCACTTTGATAGAGATGAGATAACTGGTTGCTGAGATCATATAACCTTTGTAGGCAGCAGCTTCGGCAATCCTTAGAAAGAAAAAAATATATTAATGAAGTAGAACAACAACATTTTTTTAGTTCACCCACAACAGGAACACAGGACCTCCTTTTTCCATTCAGTCAATGAATTCCTATAGTGGAGCAAGATCTGGCCCCAAAAGATCCTACAGAACTAGAAACAACAGCTATGAAGTATAGGGAATAGCTTTAGACATTAGGAGACTTGATATCGTAAGTATTCCTTCATTCTGCTCCTCTTCTGCAAAGGTTTACAAGCCTTGCTGAAAGCACTTTCAGCAAGGAGAATCCTACAAAGCAAGGGGTCTAAAAATAAACTAAGCAAAGCAATCTAAGTAAGGAGAAAACTTGGGGGTGTTTCAGGCTGTCTAAACAAGCATACATATCAATGCGTAAGAGATACATATAATGCATACAAACATATATGTAGGAATATATTTAGAAGTAACCTGTAGCTTTACTTTGAAAGATTTATTATGTCCAGTTCAGTTTGTTAAAGAGTAACTCAGATCACAATACAAACAGCTGAACCCGACTAAACAACTGATTAGCCCAGGTAATACTTTTTTTTCCTAAGCTGAAGTAATTCTGCAGTATATAAGAATATTTCTGCTTTCAGCTAAAACTTATGACTTTGGCATTTTTGCACATTTAGGAGTAACTAAGATCGATTTGGCTGTAGGGTAAAATTTTTTACACTATCAGTAACAAACTGTGCAGGAGTAAAATGGCCTCTGTCATCCACCTCTTCAGTATGTGAATGAATGGTATTTACTATGAGAAATATGAGCCATGGCGAATTACCCATCAGTGGGGGTTTCCAAACATAGCACACCACTGGAAAGAGCCAGTTTACAAAGCACATTAAAAAACATCTTATTTGCATCTGCCACCTGTTTGCAATGGTTTCTTGTTTTTCTTTCAGAAAAAAAAAAAAAAAGGTCGTCAGACATTAAAATAACTTCATTCAGTTCCTCAGCAAGGTCAAATAAAACAGAACTTGTTCAGCACAACCCCAAGCCAGCCCTTAGTGCTGACCACGAAAAAACAGCTTCTGCTCTCAGCTACCAGCATGTGATTCGAATTTGTTAATCTCAGGGCAGAATTTGCTACACTGATATGAAAAGTTTAGAGAAGGACTCGTAATGTTAAAACCACTGTCTGACATTTTGAGATTTTCCCTACACAGATTAACAGGATGAACCTTTTTTCCACACCCATTATCTGCCATTTTAACTTCAGAGAGGTAGATGAATTTTGAGGCACGAAAAAACTGCAGCACAAGCAAGAACGAGTGTTTCTGTGTTTTGTGCTTGCATACACAAGCCTTTCTTCACCGTGGCCTGGATGTCAGGTGGCAGTGAGTCTGTCATCCCATTACCTTCGGTGGGATTACTGCAGATTTACACAAATTGTATATATGAGTGGGATCAGAACTGGGCTCAAAACCTTTGTTTGGTTTGGTTTTTTAAAAAGAATCAAAACTGACTCCCCTTCGAAACTGCTATTTATATGGTCTGGAAATAGAAGTCATCTGTCTGTACAACACAAAAGCTCCAAGAGTTTTAGTTTTAGCTTTCCACCACAAAAAAAAAAAAAAATGCCCTTAAGAAGAAAATGGACAGGCTTCAAATTACAGGTGTTCAAGTAGCTCAGGAAGATAAAAGAAAGTCTTTAAAACAAAGTACTCTGGGAGAACATTGTTATTCTAGTGAACTGTAAGCAAAAAGAATTCTAATAGTACAGCACAAAAAAAAAAAAAAAAGAAAACCAAGCAGGAGAAGACTGCCTCCTTATTTTTAAAACATTTTTTGAATACCTGGGGTTTGACTCCACAGAGGAAAATAGCTAAGCAAGCATTGCTTGTATTACTAAGTTTTTGGATGTTGTTTTGGACAGGTCTGCACCTAGAATTTTATAGATGTGATTCTGTAGTGCATTACACACTGCAAACAGTTCAAGTAGTTTGGATTAGTTACAGAAATATAGGAGACATTTCTTCTCCGGTGTCTTTATGTTTCTCATTGCAGCAGGGCCAGATCCCCTCTTTCTCAAAATCCTTCCTCAAAATCCTTCAAGATCCTCCCTTCTCCAAAATAAATGATAAAAATACATACAACTCGGTGGAACAGGACTGAGTCTCTAGGTTGTCCTATTCCACAAAATTCAGAGAATGTACACAAAGATGACATAACTGTTATTTTGCTTATCAGAGCCCCAGGAGCTGTAGACTCTATGACAATGCATTAGAACACAGTATTTTGACATGCAGCATCTTTAATCATATTGTGTTTGCTAAACTTTGACCTAAGTCAAGACCATATTAATTCTCTCTTTGAAAAGTTGAAATTATAGCTCATTATCTTAATAAATTGCACTGATCCTCCTGTTTGAAAAACATAATCTGTCATAAATTATTGCCTCTATTTCTTCATGTCAGTAAGAAATATTGCAATTAATGAGATGGTTCCTTTACAGCCACCTGCTAAGTTCCCTTTTTTGAGAGAGAGAGAGCAGGGCAAACAACAGTACAACTTGCTACTTAATTTAAAAAATGCTACCTGGTAATAACTGTGTTATTATCTCAGTCGATCAGTTTGGTCATAAACCATGATTTTTTACCCTGAAGATCACAAATGAGTTCCCATGATCACGACCTTCCCTGTAGCTGTATGTAAAGAAAGGGAGGCAATCCCTGGTGTTCATGACAGCTGAGATGCCACATCTTTCCTTCTGCTGTCATAAACACCACACTGAAAATCAGATTGAAACAGACTGAGAGAAAGTGTAAACTAATCTACCTACCCCAATGTAGATCAAATAAAAACATAGAGTCATGCTAGCTTAAAAGGAAAGTGTAATGATTTACATGAATGGCCTTGCAAAATTCCCTGGGGAACTGTACTGCTGAGAGGCATACAGCTCTGCACTTTATCTTATCTGCTAATGATTTCATTGATGCAGCATATAAAACAAAAGGTCTTTTAAGCATTGCCTGGTCTCCTGTTGTAAAATTACCTTACGGGTTTCTAGGATTAGGATTCAGATTTTATCTAAAGAGGGATGTTATGTTTTTTTACTTGTTTCATTTAAGTGCAAGCTTTATCTTTATATGTGTCAGGAGAAAAGATGTAATTTCCTTTTATGAGACAGATTAAAATTATGAAATTCTGATACCAGGTATGATGAATGGAAGGAGAAGACAAAGAAAGACAAACATGTCACTACAGAAATCTATTTTACTACAACATAAAGTAAAACATCTAATGTAAGCTTTAATCTCTCTCTAGTTAATGACTACATGTCCTCAATATTGCAGAATCAGGATTATGGCTCGTAGTTTATTTACAGTTGATAATGACATGACTGTTATAAAGGTATATCACTAAGGTAATAAACAAGCTGTTACAGCATGAGGGGTCTGAGATACTTACTTGGTATCCATAGGGTTGATATTATGAAAGAAATAATGCATGTTATGGTAAAGCAGGCCGACAATGGTAATCCAAGCTGTGAAAAGGGAACAAGGGTTATTCCTCAGAGCAAGAGTTGTAAAGAAGAGACACTTCTCTCCTAGACCTCAAACTCCGTGTTAATTAAGAGCCTTGACTTCTGTAGACTTTCATATCTTTGCTTTAGCAAATTTCTGATTGTTCTTTTAAGTGAAAAAGTATGATCGTCTTGCAGTACAGCACAGGAGACATATCAAAAGTAAAATATAAGCATGCCCACCCTGCACAACTGCACTTCCAAAATAAGTTGTTAAAGTAACCAGTTGTCAATTATAAAACCCCCAAAATAGCACCAGAAAGGGTCGCATGACATACCAGAGTCAATCTCTCAATGGTGGCTATTACACCACCACCTACTCTAAATGGCAGTTTATGAAACTCAAACACAGGCAACGATTTTCCACTTTGGTTGTCTGCTGCCTGCATTCCAAGTATTTATGGGTTCTCCAGCATCTTAGTGAAGAGCAGATGCATATTTTCTAATTCTCAGCTACACAAATGTATGTCACTATCCCTTTTCCTATGTTCCAAGTATTTATAGTGTCAACTGTTTGAGGTGGAATAAAATTTTTAGGTTAGCTCATTTGGACAGTGCAGAAGAGTGGCTTGAAGGCTGAAATTACTCAGAAACGAGCTTTAGCTGGAAAAAAAGAGTTAAACATTTAATGGGCTGGATCATTTCAGGATACCAAGCATGATAACATTCTGAAGAAAAAATCTGCATGGTGAAAGACTATAAGTGGGAAAGAATAAAAAAAAGTCCTCCTACGTGCTATTTTTGGCATGACAAGTTGGTTTGCAATTATAGTTGTTCAAGCCTCAGAGCACTTGCAGTGAGCGCCCTGCCAGTGCAAAGAAACAAAGCAGTCATCCCAAATCAGGTAGACAGTTCAGTAATTATGAGAGTCTCTCTCACTGCGGGTTATCTGCAGCTGAGTTTCCTCTTTATGAATAGGGACCAACCTCCTTCAACAGAGGTGACTGCAGAAAGGTCTCCAGATGTGTAAATTCTGAAGGTTGCAATTTAGGCCAGATTTTCAAAGATTTGAGGATGCAGGGAGGTGTTTTTGTAAATAGGTTCCTTCAATCCCTGATTAAAACACATAATTAAACATTGTTATTTTAGAGTCTTGACTAAAGCTTCAGATTTTTGCCATACCTTTGCTTTTGAGATTTTTAAAATTTTAGCCTAGGTATGGATTTCTGAGTTCTGCCTTTTTGCCTCGATTGTAGTTTTTATATTCATTCTGTTTCTGTACCTGCTGTTGTTTAAATCTGTAATAGTATAGTTTCATTTCATACAACGTTTTAAGAGCGATTTTCCATAAAGGGATAAGTAATAACTGATCTGGCGTCCCAGAATTTCTTAAAAATAACCAGTTCAGATGATAAAGAATAATTTATGAAATTATGGCTTCTCTGATGTAAAAGAATGTCAGAATTAAATGGCTTCAGTCTCTGTGGCCCAGCTGTATTATTCAAGATCAATTCAAGTAATATGAAAATTCTACCACATTAACCATTCATGACAGGACAACTGCTGCTTCTTTAGAGTCAGTATGATCAACAGGGTTACTTGGAAAGATACAGCAAACCAAAACCAGTTTTCAAGCAAAATCGTTTTTGGATACGCTGTTTACATGACTCTGCTCCTCCCTTTAAATTTTTTCTTACCTTTTTCATGAAAAGCTTCACTGGGAATGGAAATATAGCTCTGTCCTCGAGATGGAAATCGATAGTGGGAAAAATTCAGAGTCTGAGGATGCATTTTGACCAAGGTGTAATCTGTGTGATAACCCAAACAAAAATATGATAAAAATCAATAGCCTCTACAACCTACTTGCCTATTTAACTAGGCTTCCCTAAGAGCTATTGCAAGTCTTGAATTTAAAACCCCCAGATGTTTGCAGAAAATATAGTAAATTCCCCAAGTATAAAATTGCCTTTTATATCTGACTCCTTTATGACAGAGAAGATGGTACACGCACTGTTAATATACCATGGATCACTTCACCCGTGCTCAAATACGGAGCGTACCAGGGCAAGCAAAATAGACTGACAACAGACTCTGCCACTGACACTTGAAGGCTTTATTTCAGACCACCACTGCTCCATTTGAGCACGCCAGTGTCCGAGAGGGTACGTGCAGCGATTGATAGTACTGGTGACTGCTCAGGTTATTTGTCCCTTTCACACAGGTCTCAACAAGGCAGAGCAGAATGCCAGAACAGATAAGTTACTCTTGCTACCTATAACGTCCAAATACACAGACGAAATTAGGGTGCTAGGACACTAAACAGTAACAAAATAAAATTTTCCTAAAAGGTCAAAACTATTCCTATTATTTGCAATCTCTTGCAAAAACCTTGCGAAATTAAGGTTTGTAGCATCCAGACATCTGCAACTTCAAAGCGCTGTATAACAGCTCTAGGCCCTTTAACTGCCTATTAGTATAGTATTAATAGATTCATTTCAGGGAATTCATATTCTAAACCCCTCTCCAAATAACCTCAAGGAAGTTCAAGTACAGTGAGAGCTGATTACCTGTGGACTAACTGCACAGTCATCTTTCTCCAACTAAAACACTGGTTTGTATTCAAAAGAGAAAATTATTTATTTCTATCTCCTCCTTCATGTTGGCAAAGGAGGTGTTGCATGCACAGAAGCACTTAGGACACCAGACAGCCCAGAGAGAACATTTCTGCTAAATCTTACCTGCTACAGATGACGTGCCCTCAACAGTTAAAGGCAACAAGCTCTCATCCAGATTGCGCGTCATGTGAGCCATCACACTGTCAATAGTTTGAATTAAACTTCCAAAAACATGAGCAGTCTGGGGGAAGAAGAAAGAGAAGGCTCTACTACAAAAGAAATTGCAGCTCATAGCACAAAAAGCCAAGGTGCCACATTAAATTTCTGTCTGACTCATCATTCAGCTCATCATTGTCCAAAGTCAAATGTGACTTTCTCCACAACCTTTTCAACACACATTGGATAGTGTTACACAAATTGATGCCATCCAGAGCCTGACCTTATGAAATACTATGTTTTATAGAATATCTCCAAATTACTCTCTGCTCCCACCAGCAATTGACCTCATATTTCACATGCATTGAAAAACATCAGTCTACAAAAGAAATACGAACTTTTAAATATCAAAGTTCAGTGCTAAAAAAGGCATGATTAAACACTTACTTTTTAGTGACAATATCTGTTATTTTATAAATACAATTTTGTTTCATTCATCCTGAAACAGGTGGAAATAGCAGCAATGTTCTCTTATTTTAACCCTCAAAAACTTATTATAAAAGAAAATGACATAATTGTTTTGTCTGTGGACCTTCACTGAAAATACGAAAGTGACATATGAGAAAATAAATAAGTCATACTGCCAAAAAGTCTTAACAAGACGACTAATAGAGACAACCAGTTTCATTACTATCCATGTGGAATTATGCAACCAAAGTAACCTACAAATCTAAGCCCATTCGTCTTACCTCTGGTACATCAATCCAGTTGGGCAATAACAGAAAGTCTTCAATAGCTTTTAAAAATGCCTAAAAGATAAATAAAATGATATTATTTGATTATTTATTAATCAGCTACATCTCCTGGTAAGGATCCAAGGCAGATCTCTACTAGGATTTTCTAAGGTTTATTTTAAGAGGACAAGCCCATTTTCATTCAAGTCAGATTCATCTCTACCTGCCAGCTCTCACATCGTGTTCTGTATGGTGACATTTTAATGTAGTATTTTATTTAATAAAAGTAATGCCGCTGTGAAACTCCCAAAGCACAATCATTATACTACAGCTGAGATGACAACACTGGAAGACCAAAGTGAACTTATTCTCCCATTTTATCTAAACTCATATGACATTAATACCTCTTTTAGTCTTAGATGACGGTATTTTGACCACACCCAATATCTGGGTCCCATCATTTGTACAATTTACTATCTGCTTAACTTCTGCACTTAAATGTTGTTTTTAAGGTGAAGATCTGTCATGGTGGGCACTGTTCAAGTGCTCACCGTGATACAGTCCCTGTCCTAACAAGTCTTGCTGATGAAGACAAATAGGAGGAGAAGAAAAGGGAGCACATAAAATTAGAATAACACCCCCCCCCCCCATCTCCTGCTTAAACTTCTCTGTTAAAAATGCTTTTAAATCATCAACTGAATATAGAAAAGTTCCACTGAGAAACATGGAAGAAAGCTGCAAGACTGTCTGAGCATAATTTTACAAGCTATAATACATAGGGCAGTACCAGAGCTTTGCTATATGCCCTTATTTTGAGCAGCACACACCTTGCAGCCCCTCTCAAAATTCAGCGTGGAATTCTACTTGGCATGCACAGAAGTTATCTTAAACCCAGGACCCAGCCCAAATTGCCCAGAGCATTCAGTGAGTATCTCTTTTCAGATCACAGCATCACTCCAGGATTACTCCAAAGACGATGTGTTAGACTGCTGGGAAGGGAGGGAAAGCAGGAACGCTGGAGCTACTGAGCAGAGCAGCATTATAACAGAAAACACAAGTCAGATTTGTCAGAAGCAATGCATTATAAGTGTGTGCCAGTAAACAGAAAGTTTATTGCATATCACTTAAATCAAATTTTCTTGTGCTGTGATGCATATGACAATCAGGCCAGAGATAACTTTACAGAAAATAGCATGCATGCTCAGTGCCTGTCTCTCAGGGAATTAGCTGCAGACAATACAAAGCCTAATCATCAATCAGACAAATGACAGAGTCTGTGTGTGTGATCAGGACTCTCTAGTGTTTACTTCCCAAAATAGCTTTGCTAAAGATAATCACGTCCCACATTTCTGTCTGCAAATCACTTCCATGGCACACAAAGCAGCATTAGATAGCATGAATGAGCAACCAAATAGCAACTGAAATGATGTGGGAAACAGGTACGGTATCTGACAGGATATGTCATCCATTTTCAATTCAGAGCCCCCACAAAATTTTCAGCAAAACAAAGGAAACATTGTATGAGAGCTTTTTAGAAGGGTTTTTGCTACATATTAAAATGTGATCCATGAAATCCAAGCTTTACAGTTTGCAAATGCTAAGCTTTTAACACAAACCATCGATTGCTGTCCATGTAGTTTTCAGAAGCATTTGTTTATATTGTTTGTCTAAGTAAATAATCCTTGTCACCCTGGTATTACCCACAGGCTTAAAGGAACAATCACTAGTGAGACCAGAGCTGATTACTGTAATAATAGCTTTCTAGCTGGCTGAAATCAGGGAATTAGGTGCCCATCATTTTACAGAAGGCTAACTTTATGTTAGCAGAACATGACCCCTTGTCCTCAGCTCAGACTGCAGAAAACACCTTTTTTTTATTTCCCTTTGTGGATTAGCCAAAACAAAAATAAATTACTCCCTTAAGCTTTACCGGTTCTTTCTGTGAACCGGTTTCAGTGGCGATTTGTGAATTCTCATGGCTGTGATTGGAACCTAGTGCCAAATAAAGCTATTAACTCAAAAAAGCCAAGGACACCACCATCTCAAACAGACCCTCTCCCACAGCTTTGCATCTCCACAGCAGCGCTGGCAGAGTGGGCTTTGGACCTCTGCCAATTCAGAGTCCAGTAAGAATAACCCACTGCTTTCCAAAAGAGAAGTGGGAGGAAAGGCACAACTTACCCCCTGCTTACCACAGAAGCAATAAATGCTAATGAAGGTTGGGCAGCCAGCAGTAATTCTTAACTTTTTAACACTCTAGTGCAGGTGTGAATCTCAAAGACAGTAAGTTACAAGTTTGTACTTGGACAGGTACGCAGGGCCAGACTGACAGAGCCACAACTAGAGTGCTCCCTACATCCAGGTCGTGAGTTTGCTATTAGCTCATGCATTTTGCTGCTGTCACTACTCTACACTCTCATTATGTCCTGCACTTGGCAGACGACTGTCAAACTCTGCTGCATTTTGGATCATCTGGGCCATGCAGAGAAATGCTGAATTTTTTTTCAAGAATTACATATTCTGCATTGGACACACTTGCAACTGAAAAAATATTACGAAATTATTTTCTTCTACTCTGTTTCCTACTCAACTAAATAATTATTTTTGATGTGTGGTCATGGCTCCAGGTATCCATAATTTATGCATTAAATAATAACCCCAAGAACTAATGAGACCCTTAAAGCATTTTCTCTGGTTGAAGCTCACCTTCTGCTACTCCCTAAAACAGCTACTACTTTTTTTATAGGGTTTTTTTTTTTTTGCAACCAGCAAAAACTTTCAAAGCTGTATTCAATACTCCAGCTTCTGTAGAAATTTCGGGGTCATCTGGCTCCCAACACAGATGTGAAAGACACTTACCTCTGTCAGGCTTAGAGCAGTATTTTCTGACAAGGTTTTGTTGGGCAAGCTGAAGGACACGTTCTCCAGGTAGCTCAGCATGGTGTCAGGGGAGTGGAAGTTCCCTCTCTCCTCGGTCAGATTAGTTATGATGGGACGATAGGCGTTGGTAGAGAGCTACAGGAGAGAGATACAACCCATCAGAAATTATTCCAAACGTCAGTCGTTATTTCTTGGTTTAGCCCAAAAGGGAGTTTGAGGCACAGCAGACTGTTGTGGTTACACACAAGAGGTTCCATAAGCCAAGGGAAAAGGAAAGCACATGGATAGATGGACAGGATAAACAGAGCATACAGGCACAGCTTCATTTTCTCATTAGCGATTCAGGTCCTATTGGCCATGGTTTCCTGAAAGTCTCTGTGAACAAGAAGAAAACTAATAGAACTTTGACACTGCAGATCGCAAGAAGGTGAAAATACATTGCAACAGTCAATTGCAAAGGCTGACTACAGCTAATTGTATGTATTCTGCATATGAAAAATTAGTTTTATTTAAATCTTTTTCATTAAGCATTTACTAAAGAGTAAAACTAATTTTGTTGTTGTGGTGGGATTTTTTTTCTAATTTTAAAGCAAAAGAGTGGAAAAATTAGCAAAGTGTTTTTGAATGTCCTACATCTTCAAAGTTCATTGACACATTTCAAAAGTTTCTACATTTTTTCCTTTTTCTTTTTTTTTAAACATAGAAAATATTTTTATTTAACAATGAATTCCCTTCATCTGTCCTACATTAAGAGTTCTGGAGTACTCTCATCTTCCCATAGTGGCTAAAAATTCTCCCTATGCATATCTGAAGATTTTTGTAATTGGGGTACTAAAATAAGTGCCACTAATGAAAATTGTACAGTGAGGACGATCTGTAATTCATATATATACATTCTGACATTCTAGAAAAGAGTTATGAGGATTGCCATACCACAGGTTTTATAGTGGTTGTCATCACAGACCACGGAAGCGTTGAAGAAAGCAGAACTTGCACACCTGGGGAAGATACATAAATGAATAACAGCATTAATAAATCTGATATTCCCACTGCAGGTTGAATCCGTTCTTACTGAAAGTAACATATTTGCTGTTCTATGCATTTTACTTATTTACTTACAAGCTACATAGGCTTGTTTAAAGCATTTCATTTACAGATTCTCTCATCAATTCATCATCTTTAAATAGATGAGCCTTGCAATTTGATTTGTCTTTAACATTTAAAATTAAACCTTTGTTTGCAAACAGGAAATTTCAAGTGTTATATCTCAATAAATAAAAGACAACTGTACAACTAAAACATTGGCATCCATCTTCCTTCTCTAGCTCTTCCCCTGACAGTTATGCAAAGCATTTACAGAAAATTTAAAAAACAAACCCAAAAAACTATTTCTTACCAGAAACAAATAATAGGCACTTCTGACAATTTCATGTATGACCTTGCTGTATTTCTGTTTATGTGATAAAACTGGGACTGGGAACATAAAAACACTGGAAAAAAAGAGACTCAAGTCTCAGCTATGATCTCCAAATGCTCATGTTCTCTTATATCTTGAGCCTAAATTGCTTGAGTGCCAAATGAAATCACACCCACAAAGGTAAGTTCAGAAAGACTTTTCCACATTAAAAAAAATCTGTAAGAAATATTTAAAGCCAATGGAAATACATTTGTTGCTTGCTGCAAAACTAAAGTCATCACCCTTAAATAAAAGAACATTGGTAGAAATGTGGTACACTAAAGTTTTTGGGGCATGCTAGTTTTGCCTAAAACAAACAATGGGGGTCAAGGAGTCAAAACACAGCCTTCATTGGTAGTTAGAGATATTATTTATAGTATGCTTAATTAGGTGTTTGTAAGTTGATCTCAAGCAACAGTGAGGTTGCTATTAATCAGACGGGCTTTACTAATAAATGTCACCCACTAGCACTGTATCCATTGAAAATTACCATGTGAGCATGTCATGAACGATTTGTCCAGACAGAAAGAATAAACCTGATTTTGGATGGTTTCCAGTTGTTCCATTTCAAAAATATTGATTCCTTTCTGTGCAAAGGGATCTATTGGTCATTTGTGACAGAGCAATAAAATTTTCCTCTAATCTACATTTTACCAAGAATTTGTATTTGCAAGGAGTGTGGTATTTCAGCACAATCAAACAGTAGTTGCACATATAGGACATATTTTACTCATGGATCCAAAAGGAACATGATTGTTCATTCTATTAAAAACAGGCTGCCCTATTAAGTTTCTTGTGTCAAACCACATTGGCCCAGCTTCAACCTCGCTTAAGTGCTCCAAGGTGAATAAACAGACAGCAAGAATAACTTGATTAGTATTGTAATATCTATTCCTCCCTCTGAGAATGTTTTAACTTCATCCATCAAATTGGAAATTTTATAAAATCTGAGAAGTCCACCACTTTGAAGGAAAAAGTAAAAAATTCAATAATCCACGTTTCTCAAGTGCTCCAAATCACCTGAGCACTTTGAAATATTGGCTTGAAATTCTTCACACTTACAAAAAAAAAAATTATATATAACTGGCATCACTACATTTTAATCCCTAAGCCCCTAGGAAATACACACCAAGCTTTACTTTCAATTAAAAAGCTAGGAATTTATTTTTCACAGAAAATTGATAGCTCCAGATGACCCTGAAGACCTGTGAACTAGGGGTTTAAGGAAAATAAACACCTAATATCATGCAAATTGCAGTAAACACCCAAAAGCTCACAGCATGAACACCTTAATGTATAAATCAGGGAGTTTTCTGCACATCTTTCTAAAAATCAGCAGGGATAGAAAGGTAGGATACAGGCAAAATTCTGTACAACTCAAAATTTAGACTTTAGCAGAATCCAAGGGCCCAACTCTTACTGCAGTGTTTCAAAAGTTAGCTACAAGCATTAATGTCCAGCAATCGGATCTTTTGAGCCCCAGTAAGACTCTTTCCAAACCAAAGTACAGAGGAAAGAAGTTAGAAACTTAAGTCCTGAGCAGATTTGCATTCATGGAAAGAGTTTTCCATGACGCCTTGATTATTTGTTAGTGTGAGATGGGAGGGTGGAGGGCTTCAGAGGAAGATTGCTGTGAGTTCACAAGAATTCAAGGGGTTTAAAAAAAAAAAAAAAAAAAGAAAAAAGTTCTCTTTGTATTTATGCAAGTCATACTTCAACAGTGAAACAGGAAACATATAGATGGATTGGGTCAATTTGAAAATCTACCGCTCTTGAGTTTAGCAATGTAACATTCTTCGTGAGTTACACTAAATCAAAGAATGTGAGTTATGGTAGCTTTGAGTTGGATAGTGTTATAGTAACCCTAGATTGTTGTGAAAGATACAACAGCCAAATACAAAAGCATTTTTTCCAACACGACCAGAACTTTATAAAATTAATAAAACTTTTTTTCTTTTTAAGATTTTAAAACTATTTCCTGTGTCAAATGAATACTCTCCCAACCAGAATTTTTGAAGACTTTCATAGGAATCACTTTTTAAAATAAAAATGTCTTAAAATGAAAAAAAAAACCCACATGCTATTACTTGTAGGGCAAAGCAAATAGATTGCTTTATTATATACCAGATGAAGGATTTTCTTTTTCAGTGACTTCAATTCTATGTATACTAGTTTGTTTTCCTTTTGGTAAGAATTATTTTGTGTCTATTTGCTATAATCAAACCTGGTAGTCACAAACACATACATTCTCATTTCCAGGCATGCATCAGAAGTTGTGTGTTACTCAAAGAGTTTCCATTGTGAAAATGGTTCCCATGGGTTTAAAGGCACAAGAATTATTGGTGTAACTGCTTTAGCTCTCAGTAACCTAGTAAGAATAAATGAAAGCAGGGAAACTGCCAGCAAAGCCAAATGTTCCAGATGCCCTATAGCTTTATTCCCCAAGATGGATGTTTTCTAATTGCTACTCACACACAAGCATTTAATAGAAATAGCCTTTCCTGTAGCGCAAATTTTATTATAAAGATCCATAGAACAACTGACAGGGTTTACTGGCCAGTCTTCTAAGTCTTATTTCTCATCCTGTTTCTTTGCCTTTTATATTACATTTCAGCTAATATTTTTTTAGTTCACAAGCATACATGAGTTAATAAGTCTTTATCATTCCAGGAACTGGAGAGATAACCATTATCACCCACATCTGCTGGAATACACTGAGTGACTTGGCTCAAAGCTACACAACAGTCAGAGTGCACGTTAGAAATCCAGAGTCAGTCTTTCCTGATACTGTTCTGCCTTAAGTCTACTTATTGCTCCTCTTTTCCTGATCCTAGGGGATCTAACAATGGTTAGATCTACTTCAGGTCTCGGTTAATTTTTACAGAGCTAGAACCCAGGATGAAAAGACTGCACATCCAAAGACAGCTGAGCATTTTGGTGACATTCATACCTAACTTCTTCTGCCTCTAAAAACTACATTCAGTAGCCAAAAGATGTAAAATTAACACAAATCCTACACATTAAATATTTTTAAGCATCTTTACAGAAGATGAGTTATGACAACAGTGCATATACTCACCAATAGCAGCTGTAAAGTACTGCTCAATTTCATTGGGGGTGAGGGCCCTTTCCCATATAATGAATTCATCAAACGCCCCATTCACATAGCGCTTAGTTTGATCCCCCTCTGTCCCAGTCAGAAGATTTGCACCGGGGTCTCCATAATCATAGAAGACTTTCCCATTTGGATCAGTTGTGTTTAGAGTTCCATTGACATAGACTTTCAATCCTTCTCTTGATTTCCAAGTAAAGAGAATATGAGTCCAGTAAGGACCTGCAAAACATTAAAAGTCACAGCAAAATCCATGAATCAATTCCATTTAGACTCTCTCTTGTTCAGTAAGTTTTTTGCTGACTTGTGCAATGCTATAGAGCTGTATAAGAAGTGCTAAGAGTGAATTATGGGATGCTGATGTCATGTATATTAATCTTTATACCCATGGGGAAGCCCGTACTTTGGCAGAATGCCTGTTAGCTTTTGTCTGAACTCTAACTTGGGCTCACTGCAGTTTCATATATCACACTTGCCAAGTATTATGGGCCAAGATTCTTCTTCAATAGTTTCTTAAAACTCAGTTCAGCAAGAACTGCATAAAGACTGCAAGCACTGGAGAACAAGCAAACAGACTAATTAAAAGTTGCCACAGTTTCTTTGTTATACTTGAAAGCCTGAAAACACAGTATTAATTTTCACTTGGATTGGATAATCCACAAATGTGTGAATTATTCTTACCGTTTAGCAGCTTTCTCTAAATAAGATTTCTAAACTGATCTATTAAGCTTTATAAAACTCTGCTACTATGAGGTGAGAAAGTCCTATTTTACCAAGGTAGAGATAGTCAAATTAATGCAAGAAAAGATTTAGTCACTGTCATTGGCATTACTAGAAGACCAGGATTTGTTCCCGTCACTAGGTAATACCTCTCCCCAACAATACACAGTTTAGATAGAAGCAGTAAGATATGTGATATACCAAAATGTTTATTAATACTATGCCATGGCACACAAAACTTGACACTCAACAGATAACAAAATGACCAAAGCACTAAACACCCAGTTAGATAGTTACCAAATAAAGTCTTAATTTAGGAGGCAGTAGAGGACAGCACACATATCTAGTTTTAGAATGTACTGAGAACTATCAGGGATTGATCTGCATTCTTCATTCATGTTTCCATCTAAGCACCCATTAATCTATTGATGTCAATAAGAATTCCACTGCAGAATCAACTGCAAATTAGGTCCAAGGACTGTTACTTAATGGCAAGTGTTCTATAGTACAGAATTACTATTTTTTCAGTTCACAGTTTATCTCCCTCTCCTCACTTAAGCACAGAGCTCTGTAGCTATTTTTATACATCCGCTTCTCTTTCCTGAAGTTGTGCTCTTACCACTGCATCTTTCTGCAAGAATAAAGTAAAATATAACAAAGAAATTAATAAAAAAAGATATAAACTTTACCTGGTGGACTAAAGCTTGCTTTCCACTTCATCATTGCATTCCCACGGGTGTAAAATTCCACTGAGCCTTCACCTTCATTTGAACAGATTTTGAAACCACTGGAAATTACTTGTCCACCAGAGGCAGGGAGAAACTTAGCCTGCTGGTCTTGAGTCTTCCAGAAAAAGGAAAACGTTACTCCTGATGAAAGCACGTGAGAGGAGATTTTAATGGAAAAAAAAAAAAAAAAAAAAAAAGTGTGATTAAAATTTTCCAGTACTGTAGAATACAGAGTGGGAATGCTTTTGAGGACAGATCATCTGCATAAACCAGGGACAGCATCAACAATGCTCTACCAGTTTAAAGCAAATAAACATTTCTTCCTTGGTTTCACATCACATGTGCATACCCAGGACACAGCAGTAATCACTGCTTCCTGAGCAGCTTCTATCAGTTAAAACTAAAGTTCTTTGAGCACCAAAAGTAATGAGGCCTTTTTTCTTATGCTACTATTCCCTTTGCCTCATCTCTCCAGTCTCCCTACCTTCTCACCCTCCTGTGATGATCCCCTTTTCCTCCTGTCACCTTTGCTTATTTCAAAACACAAGTTGCTGGTGCAGTATATGGAGATATGTGAGCATCTACATCTTTTTTTGATGTTCACCAAATGCCAGCAGAGACAGAAATAGTACACTGACTGCTTCCAAACTACTGAAGTGCTAACTGGCTGTCAGCATGCCCATGCTTAGAGTAGCATCCATTGCTAACTACACTTAAATTCCTCCAAGCATGTTAATACCTTTGTTTTCACACTTCAGTGCTCCAATAATTGCTGAAAGCGAAGAACTAATGTAAAAGAAAGTGATAGCAACATATGAAGAGCCACATTCAAAATTCTGAGGCCTCCACCTACACAAAAATCAAACAATTCTTCCCAAAATGCAAGTGCAATCCTGCAAGGGCACACGACTAACTTTGTCCACAAATAATCCTGTTCAATTCACAATAAATTTTACTATCATACTGCAAAATTGAAGAGCTCTTCAGATTGCACATTAGTGAAGACATATGATTTCCGTAAGACGGCTTGTTTCTTTAATCAAGGTTACCTCAAAAGGCTTGACTGAAACATAAGTAGTAAATCAAAACTCCCTCACACTTCAGAAGTTCACAGTGGCTCTGCTGTAGAGGTTCTGCTGTCAAATGCATTTACAAAGAAAATGGCTTGACTAAGCAGCTCCTAAAAATATTCATCTAAAAATTTATAGTACAAAGTGCTAACAATAAAATCTGAGTTCAGAGCAGGTTGAGAAAAAGTTTATGAAGTACAGAAGTGGAAGAGGTTTTGCCACAAAGAATCATAATGAATTAAGTTGGCAATGACCCTGAAGACCACCTAGTCTAAACTGCCTGCTCAAACAGGGTCAATTTCAGAGCTAGATCTGGTTGCTTAGAGCTCAGCTGTCACCTGGGATGCAGATTGCACAGCCTCGCTGTGTAAACCATCCCAGTGCTTGGCCACCCACATTGCAAAGAAACTTTTTTCCTTAGATCTAATCAGCATTTCCTGCACTACAATGTGCCTGTGTTGCCTGTCACTTTTCCATGGTGCATCTCCAAGACTGTTTATAGCTCCATCTGCTTCTATAACCACCCATCAGGTAGTTGAAGACAGCCCTTCGCATTCTCTTTTCTTCATGGTGTAAGACAAAGCCTCAGCCTCCCTTCCCATGTCATACTGTCCAGACCCTTAAGTCATCTGCTGGACTCACTCTGGCTTCTCAGCATCTCTCTTCTATTAGGGGACAAAAATCATAGAATAGATGATAGAATGGTTAGAGTTGGAAGGGACTTTGAACATTCAACCCCCCTGCCCTGGGCAGGGACATAGTATGTCAGATACACTCTCACTAATACTGAATAGAAGGGAATAATCACTGCCCTTAACCTGCTGACTCTGCTCTTTTGACATGTAGTCAAAATATCTGTCTGGATGATTTTATAGTTAGCAGTTCTGCAGGCTGCCCAGGCAGTACGAACTTTGCCAATTTGCTACCAGATAGCTTAGCACAAGTTAATGAAGCCCTCAAACTATTATGTACATTTCTTGTTAAAACCATAGATTAATTTTTCTTTTATGATTCATAATTTTACGACTAAAGATGGAAAAGCCTCAGACAGCTCACTACAGTCAAATATCCCCCCCACTACTCTCCGGAACATAATTTTTTTAATATTTTACATTCTTTTTGTCACATTAACTTAGTAGAAAAGTTAAATATATTATTGCACAACAAATAATTTAACTACATAGTATCTTCCTGTCTAAGGGATCTTTTGTTTATCCTCATGACAGCACCCATCAATTTACATGATCTACACACCATTCCCCTAAATGCTTTATACATGATAAAATAACCACCATAGAAATGCTAATCAATTATCACTGGCCTCCTAGAAATCAATCAGTACATGAACATCATCAATACTGGGACCAGTACTGTTCAACATCAAACAGCAGTTTGCTGATGATACCAAGCTGTTCGGCGAGAGACACGCTGGAGGGGAGGGATGCCATCCAGAGGGACCTGGATAGGCTCTAGAGGTGGGCCCATGCCAACCTCATGCAGTTCAACAAGGCCAAGTGCAAGGTCCTACATCTGTGTCAGGGCAATCCCAAGCACAAATACAGGCTCAGCGGGGAATGGCTGGAGAGCAGCCCTGAGGAGAAGGACCCGGGGGTGCTGACTGATGAGAAGCTCAACATGAGCTGGCAATGTGCGATCGCAGCCCAGAAGGCCAACTGTATCCTGGGCTGCATCAAAAGAAGTGTGGCCAGCAGGTCAAGGGAGGTGATTCCGCCCCTCTACTCCACTCTCATGAGACCCCCACCTGGAGTACTGCATCCAGCTCTGGAGATCCCAACATAAGAAGGATATGGACCTGCTGCAGCATGTCCAGAGGAGAGCCACAAGGATGATCCGAGGGCTGGAGCACCTCTCCTATGAGGAGAGGCTGAAAGAGTTGGGGCTGTTCAGCCTGGAGAAGAGAAGGCTCCAGGGAGATCTTATTGCAACCTGCCAGTACCTAAAGGGAGCCTACAGGAGAGCTGGGGAAAGACTTTTTACTAGGGCATGTAGTGATAGAAGAGGGGGAACAGCTTTAAACTGGAAGAGGGGAGGTTCAGATTAAACATTAGGAAGAAATTTTTCACTTTGAGGGTGGTGCGGCACTGGAACAGGTTTCCCAGAGAGGTTGTTGAGGCCCCATCCCTGGAGGTGTTCAAGGCCAGATTGGACGTGGCTTTGGGCAACCTGGTCTAGTGGGAAGTGTCCCTGTCTACGGCAGGGGGGTTGTAACTCTATGATCTTCAAGGTCTTTTCCAACTCTAAACCATTCTATGATTCTAATCTCAGTTTGTCAGATCTTGATGGATATGTGTTTACAGCTATAAATGCTATGAACTCCCAACTGAAGAATTTGAGGTCTGTTATAAGCAGGTTGCAATACCTTCATCAGTAGATAAGCCTGACTTCATATTTCAGCTGCTTTACCGCACCAGTAACAGGTTGAAACACTGATCCAACCCTCTTTCTAGAAAGCCATGTATTTCCCTTGGATCTACACACCATACTTCACCACCCTGGTGAAAGGGCCACCAAGGCTGACCATGTTAATTATTACTGCTACTAGTGTGACTCCTCTGTCAAAGCGTCTCACAACCTTTCTCCAGCACCTCACCACACTTCTGAAAGATATGGTAGTGTTATTATTCTTTCTTTACAGGCTGAGAGATAAACTTTAGATGAAGATGTCTCATCATCCTGACAGTAAAAAATTTCTTAGATATTAGAAAGAAATTCTTCACTATGATGGCGCTGAGACACTGGTCCAGGTTGCCCAGAGCAGCTGTGCCTGCCCCATCCTTGGAGGTGTTCAAGGCCAGGTTGGACAGGGCTTTGAGCAACCTGGTCTAGTGGGAGGTGTCTCTGCTCATGGCAGGGGGCCTGGAACCGGATGGTCTTTAAGGTCCCTTCCAACCCAAAGTTTAAATCATTGTAGACATAGAGACTAAATTATACAGTATGTCTGCAGTAGAGCCAGTTTCCCCCACCTTTGTCTATCCTAATGGACTATCCTGTAGCTACTGGTCATCCTGTAGACACAAGAAAACTGTGGATCTACATCCTCGTTATGTGCACTTTGGCTCGTGCAATTCCAAAACTAAAAATAAAAATTAAAGCAAGGCACACAAACATACAGCTTTAAGAAATGCTATGTTGTGATTAGGGCTGCTATTTTAAAATATCTTTTTTTATTATTTCAACTTCACATATGTTCACGAAATCCAGCTTCTACTCTGTTCAAACTAATGAGGAACATTCTTTTGCATCTTTCACAACTGGGGTTTTTTTTTGACTGAAAATGCCACTTTAATGAGCCCAAAACTTCTTACAGAAAACCACTGTTTAAAAATTACTTGAGAAAGAAGGAAGGCAGGGGAAGAATGTTTCAAGATTTAAAAAACAAGAAGAATTTGTTTTCTCAAGTCAAAATAACAGTTCTGAAATGTTATTAAATTTAGGCTAGGAAACAATACTCATGTTTTGTTTCATACGTTGCAATATTTCATCTGAAAAAATCCCAAGATTGTTTCAGAAAGCATTCCCTGCCTAAGTGTACTTAATACCAGTTTCACACAAGTGCAACCTATGAACATCAAGGGATGTTTAAGCAATAGTAGGCTTGAATAAAATTACATCTTATCACTGCCACAGGTTTTATCTGATTCAGAGAAAAACAGAGACACTGTCTTTAGATAAAGGAGTGTTGTCCCCCCCTCCCCTATTTTTTTTTATACATGCTACAGTGATTTAGTATTTATTGTTTATATTATTTCTTCTCTTCACATTTTATCTGCTGAACATTTCAGTGGTTTATGTTTTTAATGTTCTTGTTTGCAAGATACTGGGAGTACTCTGGTACCATAAAAATAATTTGTTCTGATTATTATGTTATACTATAGATGTAGAAATAATATGACTTACTGATGATTTTTATTTCCCAGTGGTATGAAGTATGAAAAGATACAGCATGTATCAGAAAATATGCCTACAGTAGGATACTGAATTACTTTTTCCAATACTCTCACGTAATAGCCATGTACCATCTGCTCTACGAGTTTCTCCCGCTTTCTTAAAAACTTAATACACAGCTCTTGATGTAGCATATTAAAAAAAAAAATCCTATTTCAAGTAATGTTACCCATCTGAAGAATAGCCCAAAATCAATAAGAGAAAGAAAAAATTCAACGTTACCAATACTGCTTAAGCTTAGGGACTGCTGGAGTTTATGTATAGAAAGCTACCATTTTCCATTGATCCTTGCATTTCAACTGAATTTTAAATCTCTAGTGAATTTTTTATGCTACTGACTAGTTCTATGTTTGGTTTAACAGTCAAATACAGTTTTAATCATCTTCTGTAATAAGCACATTGTCAAACCTTTTCTCCCCCTATTCCTGCTGTTTTTCTGTGACAATAGCCCAAGAAGAAGAAAGGCAAGAGAAATAAAATGAAGAGAGTTAAGCATCTTCAAGGACAAATGGATTCTAAAACACCAGAGACTTAAATTTTGTCATCTCCAAAGATAAATCTAAAAAAACCAAACAAACAAAAAAACCACCCAAACCATTCCTGCTAAGAAACCACACTGAAAAACTGTCTCCTAAACTTGAAACCTGTAAGACAACTTCTTTGTTTGTCAAACTGCAGTTCTTGTAGGAATTAATCTTGGTGCCACAGGCAAGATTTTGGGCACTGTAAGCTTATTTCTGATTTTGTTTGAATTAATTATACTGTAGATCATTGATCTGAGTAGTTGGTGATTAGTTCTAATTTAAATTGCAGTTAGAAAAGACTAAAATTTCAGCAATCAACACTCAATTGTTTTAACAGTCAATAAAGAAAAGTGTCAAGCTAGAACTCTAGAGAGTTCATTCCAACGAGGAAAGAAACAATGACTGTTGAATTACGTAATTTGACAGCAGAAGAAAAGCAAATAGTAATTAATGAATTTACAAACCTTCAGGTCCACAAACTTCTGGGTTACTAATGCAAGAATTTTGATAGCTTCCAAAGAAGAGAAAGGTAACTCCTTTCTTTTCAGTGACGTAAATTCCTTTGTTCACCATCCCTTCTACAATATCTAAAGGAAAAGCAAAATATAATTTAACATTTGTATAAATCAAAACTTCCTGGAAATACGATTTTAACAGACTCATACACCTCATATGTTTATCTTGTCTCAACTATAGGTTTCCTTTTGTTGTTCTTTTTTGTTACTGTTTTTCTTTTTGGTATTTGTTGGTGTTTGGTTTTTTGTTTTAGGGTTTTTTAAAGAACTGTACAGATAACGCTTTCATTTCAAGTTTTTAAAAAATGTACTCATATCCATCACTCAGATCCTTGATTAACTAATTTTAGCAATGAAGATGATAGGAAGTCACAATCAAAATATTCCACTGTGTTAAAAAGCTTGGCATTCCACAGAACACAGAATATTCTATCATCTATTTCTGAGCAGACAGAATCTAATTGTTTAGTTTGGAATTTTATGTCAAAACCATTGTTTGTGAAGGCATTTCTGCAATGATTGTGAAGATTCAGGACCTTGGTTTTTAAGACCCTTCTCCATAACTTCTTCTGAAAAAGTGTGAGGAGGAGAGTTGCTCCAAGGGAAACACCAGCAACGAGAATAGTCTTTCCCTGCTGTGAGGTGCAGAAATTGCCAGTGCAGTGCTGCTTGATATTTGAAAATCTAATGAGATCATAAGGGAAACAAGGAAGGCACACAAATGGTCTAAAACACATATATCTATAATATATACATAATATATCACTGTATATCTATCTACCTGACTTAAGAGAAGCACAGCACAAATCATGCCAAAGAGGCACAGTCAGTGCTAGGGACAGACTCTCTAGAGGGATAACCACAAATACTGTTGTCACTGCTTCAAGATGGTGCACCCCTTTATGCAATGGGGCATGGGCAAAATGGCATCTCATTTTCAAAGTGTAGACAACCATCAGGCATGAGGACAGCAGTCACAGTACTGGCCCATCTGTAGGATAACACCACTCAAGGAAACAGCAACAGCATGATGTAGCCCTCAGTGAAAGTATGTCCAAATATTTTCTTAGTTCATTCCAAATCTCAACATGAGTATCACAGCTTTCAGGTATCTTCCCCTCCCTTTGAGGAAGGGGACATCAAGTTCTGTCCCTAACTGACAGATAAAATTTAGCTTCTTTTAAAAATTTCAGCGTGTACTATGAAGTGAAGCAAATATTTCTAAGTTCTTATTGAGTCACTTGAATTCTAAATTAACGTAGCCAGAATAAATCTCATAAGGTAATGCATTTCTGTTTCTATAGCATTTTCTTTGCCATTGATGTCACTCTTTTTTTACGTTCATATTGAATTTATCTTATTATGTGAGAACTATGCAAATAGTCTATAAAGCAGATAAGCAAGGACTGAAAAGAATTAGGGTCATTTGAAGTTCATTATTAATAAGAGTTCACATTTGGCCACATACTTTTACAGTTAGAGAGTAGAAAAATAGTGGATTTAGTACTTTAATATAAACCTCCTTGTATCTGAGCAGCCCAAACAGTTCTACCATCTCCATCCTTCTCCTCAGGTCAGATTTTCCAACAACTACATGTGAGTTAATACCTAATTGTAAAGTGGACAAGAGGTCTTATTTCAATTGCACCTATACAAGTATAAATCCTAGTGACTTAAATTACTTTAAGCTTATGCTGGTGTAGATGTAACTATTTTCTAATCTGTCAGGTTACTGCCTGGAGAGTTGTCATTTTCTGTTCTTCATTTTATCTCCTGGTGTGTTGATTTAAAAAAAAAAAAAAAAAAATCATTAAAAGGATATATATATGCAGATTTTTGGTTGGGGTATTTTCGTGGTGTGGTTTTTTTCTTTAAAAAAAAAAAGTTAACCAAAGATATCATGATTGACAAGATCTTACTTCCAGGCTTTGCAGATTTGCTTACATTTGTCTTTCTTAACATATCCTCTAAAAATTACTATGAAATGGTGAAAGATAGATGGCTCCTTTTTCCTTTTAACCTTGAAATACAAGAAAAAAACACCACAAACTATTTGTTCCTGTAAGTTCCTCTGAAATGTCATCCCTGTTTCTTTTAAGCTTAACACAAATATTTTAGGTTTTGGAGGACCAGCAGGGCCCATCCGTCCATGGGCTGCTTAGCACAGGGATGTCTCTCCCATTAATTCAGAGTAATTTAATGTCTGCCAGTGTAAGCATAAATAGACCTTTACCACTTGAACCAAAACTCAGTGTTAACTTTGAATCCAACGTTACAAGGACCATCCAAGCTTGACAAATGCAGAACAAAAAATATGTAAATCCTCACCTACAGTTGCAGAGAAGTTAGAGTAGGCAGAGTCATTGGTATATACAAAGGTAGAGTTATGGGAAGGAAGCACAGTGAAGTTGTGGATTCTTAGAGCTGGGTGGAACAACAAAAGAAAATAAGCAAATGAGCAAAACAATGAATAAACACAATCAGTAATGAAATGACCAGTTCATATCTCTCAACATACCACAAATCACAGATGTTGATCAGTGGCCTTTAAAAATTATCATACAACCACTTCTCCCAATGACTTGTATACACTTGAATGTTGCATTCTTTAATCACATAAGTTAAGTAAATACAGTATCACTAACACAATTCTTTTTCCTTACAGTAACTGAGGAGAAAAAACTATAAAAAATTACAACTGCAGATGAAGGGCTCTGAAATATGATCATGACGGTAAGGAACTCTGCAATTATAACAAAAATCATTATACTGGTACAAAACCTATGGGCAATTCAAGTCCCATGTCCAGTTCTGGGCCTCCCACGTACAAAGGGAGACACGGACCTACTGGAGCAAGCCCAGCAAAAGGCTGAGAATGCTGGGACTGCTCAGCCTGGAGACGAGAGGGCTCAGGGATCGTATCAATATGTATAAACACCCAAGGGGAGGTGTAAAGATAGTGCCAGACTCTCCTCCGTTGTATCCAGTGAACAGATAAGAGGCAATGGGCACAAATTAAAACACAAGAAATTCCATCTAAACATAAGAAAAAAAACAACTTTTTTATATCTCAAAATAAAATTTTATTCTCTAATTTTTTTTTTCTTATTTTGATAATTTACAAGTAACTTGCACATTGTAACTATTTACTCCAGCCAGGCAAATAGTGCTTGATGGAAAGCCCACAAAAGTAAATAGACACACATTGATTTGGAATTTAGACCAACTGAGCTCACAGAAGGGGAAGGCAAATGCACAAAAAAAAAAAAAAAAAGCCACACACAACAAAAACTTCAAGTGAATGAAAATGCATGGAAAACAAGTGGTCAGATGTAAAAACTGAACATGACCACCTTTTTTTTTATTTGCTATGTTTTAAATTGATTGTTTTCCTTCAATTGCTTCTACTGATGAGGTAACCAAGAAATTAATTTGCTGACACTCTTTCTCACAACACAAATGCATTGAGAGATATAAATCTGGCTTCACACACAATGACTTCAACAAATAAAATGGATTAACATGACGGACAGATTATGATGCTTCAAGGATTTAAGAGAAGAAACATGGAATGAAAATAATTGCATGATATGTTGAATGGAAAAACAAGAAAGACTCTAGCAATAAACAGAAGGGTTGTGTAATCAGAATGGAATCAAAACCAAGCAAATTGTCACCTGCATTAGATTACAACAATAAAGAAAGCTATTCTTGTATATCAACGTCAAATATCAGACAGATACATAAAACTTCTGCTGGAGGCAGTTGAAATAATAGCTGTGTATTATAAGACAATATAAGCAACTGAGAAGAATCTGAACTATCAACTACAACATTAAGGGAAGAATTCAACATTGTCAGAGTTGCACTGCAAAGAAAAAGACTTTTGACTACTGGCATCCTCTGAAAATAATAGAGAGACAAAGTCCTCCAAACTTTTTTCAGCAAAGTAATGCAGCTGGCTCATTTATAAAGTTATTTAACACAATGTCATATAGCAGTCAAAGAAGATTGCTCACGCGAGCCAGTCCTGTTCCTGTAACTGAACGTTTGTAGGATTGGGAACTTAATATATTCTGCTTTATCTCTTCCAAGATATCACTGAAAAGATCTCTGAATTTTGCTGAAATAATGTAATTCAACATAATTTTAAAAACAATCTATCATCAATTATCATTTTTTCCAAGAGCTATATTTTATATATTGCTTTCAAGCACTTTCAAAACAACATCTTTATAACATGAGCACCAAAAATCTGCTAGATATGGAATGCTTTACTCTTCTTGAAACTACATGAAGCCCAGTGTCAGAAAATGAGTTTTATGA
The DNA here is from genome assembly GCF_965231255.1 of Vanellus vanellus. Lineage (NCBI taxonomy): Eukaryota > Metazoa > Chordata > Aves > Charadriiformes > Charadriidae > Vanellus > Vanellus vanellus. Next base: position 10,822,080 of record NC_138921.1, read on the forward strand.
GTATGAGTTTTAGAGAACTCATATGGTAAGTTTTTGTAAGCCAAATTATGATTCTATTGAAGTCAATGGCAATGTTGCCATCAGCCTCTGATGGGAGCAGAACATTGCCCAGATTTATTTCTAGTCAGCAGATTTCATCCCCTTAAGAAACTTTGTGGAATCATGGGTCAAACTTTAAGCTTAAAATATTTGAACACCTCTGGAATAAAAGGTTTTAGATATTTATGGGTATTTTTCCCACTTAGGAACACAGATTATTATGCAAAAATGGCAATATCAAAGAGCAATAACTTTACACTTTTGTAACCTTTTTCATGTAAGGTCTTTAACTCCTGATTTAATCTTCTGTGGTGATCTTCCTGGATAAAGATACTTCCGTCACTAGTAGTAACACAGCAGCTACTCCTTGCACCTGTACAAAACTGTTTAGCTCAACTATCAAGGTGGTCAGTCATAGTGAGAGAAATACTGGGGAATATACATCAGCCCAACTTGGAACTGGCTGAAATGTCAGCAGAGAAAAAACAGTTCATGTGAAAATTACTAAGGGACCTTTGAGTCTCAGAAGGAGGCAAAGCATAGCTGAAAATTTCATCTGAAATGAATGGTCCTGCAAGCCCATGATGCTGCAATAGGATACAGTGGTTTGGTCGAAGCTCCGTTAATTACATCACCTGCACATCTCTGGGAAACCCCCATCACCCTTTTTATTCCTGATGAGAAACATCAGAACCAGAAAACTGCTGAATCCAATCAGACAGCCTTTTAATACCATTCCCTCTGGGATCTTGCAGTCCTGACTTTCAAATCAGTGACAGTTTTGCCTCACCAAACCTCTCTTGGTTTTGCCCATTTGGAAAAAATGTTTGATCTAATGCTGCAATACTGCTTTGAAGAAAACATCCAAAAGCAAATAAAAAGGAGTAAGAAGTAATCAGATAAGAGCTTACACTTATCTTTCTATTGATACTGCGTGCAGTTTTGAAGAATGCCTGAAGAATCTGGGCATTTAACTCCTTCCAAAAACGAGAAGAAGCAGGCACCTTCACTGCTGGCATAGCCAAAGATCTCAGCCACTGAATGTAACAGTTCATGTTATGCATGTACCAAGCCAGCTAATAACAGTATGATTTCAATGACTCTTTGGATCATAAACCTTTTCTCTTTATAACCTTAACAATGTGTAGGCAGCCCATAAAGTGTCTGAGAATACTCTATAAAAATCAGTTCACAAATACAATATCATTTGGACATCAGAGTACTGCAAAAACATTAACTGAAAAAAAAAAAAAATCCTCCACTGCTGTGGTACAAAAGCTAACCCCTTTCACTTCTCCTGCTCCCCTTCTACTTACAGACTGCCACAAATACTTATGATATTGCCATTGTCAGTGAATCCTTTGTCTACCTCCATTCGTATCCCGAAACTCATGAATTCCATCCACATCTTCCAGTGGCCAGTAATGGGAAGCTGACGCAAGAACTTTGAACCCTTTCAAGAAACAAAGATGAAAAGGTTATTAAAGTAAGGACCAAAAAGGAGTGTAACACATCTCCACAGAAGAAAACAATAAAGTAGGTTAATAGGTTAAATAAGATATATTAGGTAAATCAAGTATAGCACGTAAGTGAGATCATAAATCAAAACGGCAGAGTAGATTAAAGCCATATATCTGATTGACCACTGCAGAACACCTGCTTTTAAGACTCAACTGATTTTTATTTTAATTGCATTTAAAAGGTGTAACAATCTCTGACTAAACCTCTGCTAGCGTATCAGGCAGCATTCATTGAAGTAACAGTTGAGGAGTCATTCAAGAGTAATTTCAAGATTTTACCAATATTTTAAACACACAGGGGATGGTACAAAGCACCAAGAAGGGAATGAACAAGGGAAAGTTTAGCCTCTACAGCATACTACTACTGCTCCTGCCTCCTCCAGAGGTAACTCTGCTGTCTGCAGTTCAAGGGAGCAGCTTGAGGGTTCCCAGGAATCTTATCCTCTCTCCAAAACCCACTGGAAAACCAGTGCAACACTTTCAGGTTATATTAAGCATTATTTCACCTTTGGTATTCTATGGAAAGACACTGGTCAGACATAGCAAGGAGCAGTACTCAACGGTGGAGGAGCTGAAACGTGGATGAGAGTGTCAGTGCCTGCACAGTTGCAGGCACTCTGCTGCAGAGTCTAGCCTTCCTGATGTCTCCAGGTAACTCTCACCTTAAGAGTCATATACAAGAACTTAATTAACAGAAGGAATTTGATGTTCCTCAAGAGAAAGGCTTCCAGAATATTAAAAGACATATGGAAAAAAGTTCACTCCTCCCTATACAGCATTAGCTATTCCTTCAGAATCTTCTCCAGTACACCAAAACCAGAACAACTCCTTATGGCTGATGAAAACATTTTGTTTTCCTAAATGTCCTCCTTTACAATAGGTGGACAAGCTGACAAAAGCAAAACATCTGCTGGTTTCTATTGGCAGATTTATCTGCACAGAATAATTGATGAGCTTGAACAGATTTTAGATGTGAATACTCAAACCTGACCAGAAGCAGGCTGCCCAAAACAATCAGATTTTTTTGTTAAGATAACAATTCTATTTTAAGGGTAGAGCATTAATAACGTAGGAAAACATTTCTTATTATCTTGTTAGCTGTAAGAAACCTTTTCTTTTCAAAATAATTAATAATTTCAATAATAACAATTTTTTTCAGCACAGCTGGTTAAATTAATAACCTCCTATAGCTAAGAAAGTTTTAGAAGGTTAATACAGATAGAGAAATTTTTCTGTGAATGCAAATGAGAACATGTTTTGTTCACCATCATGGCATATCATCCTATTAGTTTTGAGTTAATCTTTTCTTTGGGGGGGGGAGGAGGGGGAATGACACAACAGACAACAGGTACAGAGAGCAAGTACTTCTATTACACTATATCTGTAGGTCTTTGCCCTAAAATCATTTTTTATTCCCAATCAATCTTTCAACAACCTGAGGTGTGAAGCTCATAGAGGTAAGTTTCTTAAAAACCACTTCAGCTGCCATATACCATACAACAGCTCCCCACACTTAGTGTGCAAACTAAAACAAATCACAAGCAATATCCTTTGACATTTACAGTCTATCCCACACCTTTCTTCACCTTGAGATCAAAACAGCTTGCCTATTTGATAATTATTCCATCATTTTAACGTCCTGGATAAAAACAAGATTTCTTTATCATGGATATGAAGGTGCAAAAATTTCCTTCGCATCCTTAAATTGCTTAACCCACACAGTAGAGATCAGTTTGATGTCTTCCACCTTCATGGGACAGTTTCAAAGCTGTAACACAGAGAAGATCCTAAGACTTTTTTAATAAGAGTGCAAAGCTGATAAAATTGCTAAACATCACAAGATGTAATTGTAGACTGAGAGCACAGAACTAAAAAGAAGCTCTGCATCTTGTGAGGATACACGAACTACTCAGACTTGCTTTCAAACTCAACTATACCAAAGATATCTAACAAATGATTCATAATTGACCAGGATCTACTATTGGCCTACCTAACTAAAAAATGTTTGCAGTTGTCAGAGTTTTTTGCAGAGAAATGAGTATAAGTAGATAAGATGGAGATGCCTTTAGAGAAATGGATGAGATTCTATGGCTATACATTTCCTTTGAATATTCGGAAGATACAGAGAAAGGCACAACTGCTGACAAAAGGAAAAAGCTACTGCCAACCTAAGAGAATAACGACACAGAATAAGCATGTACAAAACCCAATCTGAAAATCCCAGGCAACCCAACCTCAACTAAGCTGAGGATGGCAAAGCACACTGAGGAAACAGGATATAAGAACAAGGCTTTTTGCATTTACATAAAGTAAATCTGGGTACATGCTTAGTTTTATCTTCAAAGAACATATTCTGGCTGCTGCAAAAGAAATGGAAATCATAAATTTCTATGGTATTAAGAGCATCCACATAGGCTACCTGTGCTAATGTACCTCCATCCAACTTTCATCAAACTATCAGTTCTGTTTTGCAGAGCATAGAACATGCCTGCTCTTTCACAGTGCGCTAATATGCAAATATCTCTTGGTGCCATTAACGTCTCCCTTTTATATCAGGGAAAAAAGAAGGATTAACTGTAAGACAAGTGGTAGAAAATAAAAATTAAAAAATAGAAAAAATCCCGAGAGAAAATTATTTGATGCCAAAAAACTGGGTCTCGCTGTGACACAAGTATTTTAGTAGCAGAAGTAGCCACCACCTTAGTAGCAGCATCACAAAAAATGCCACAGCTGGCATCAAACTCATAAGGAAAAGCTATATTCTAAGGAGCTTACATTTAAAAGCTGGAAAAAATGGGAAGGGAAATAGATAGATATATAGCAAAGTGAATTGCTTAGAGCCATGCTGCATGCCGGTGGCTTTCCCAGCTCCCAGTTCTGAACTACGTAAAGCCATGCTGTTACCCCACTTCTTGCCAGTCAGCCCTGAGAAGACCTCTGAAAACAAATACCTGTTGCTTAGAATTCAACCTATACTTGCAGTACCCTTTCAATAGGTAACTACTCTGTGTTTAAGAAGGAAAATCACAGAACTTGTTTACACCCTAGTTTAAATCCAGAAAGCACTGCTTGCAGTTATGCTTCCCCACATACACTGTACTGCAAAATAAATGTTGTGTAACTTGCCCCCTCATTGTGGAAGGATCTTTTACCCACTATCGTTCCATCAACTATAAGCCAGTGATCCTAATCTATGGAAAATGAGACATTATTTCTTTGTTTGTGAGTGAAGGTAGAACAAAAAAAAAAAAAAAACAAACACAAACTCATCGGGCTGAAGCTACTGCAATAGCAGGCAACATGGCTTTTCCACATCGCTCTGTATTTTATTTTGAAAATAATTACATATGGTTAAAACTTAAAAGCACAAAGCCATACATGAATTGGTAAAGCAGTAAAATTGTGCTTGTACACCACCATGAGGCTTGAGGTTAAACTATTTATATAAATGGAAGGATTCTGCAGTTACACACACAGACCCCAAAAGCTTTGAGCAAGTTTTTTCTACATTGAAAACAGATGAGAGGTCCTTAATATGCTCTAAAACTGATTTAAACTTAAGCATGAAGGCTGGGAGGAGGGTAGATGACTTGAAGTCGTGCCAAAGTACTGCAAAATATACAAGCTGGCATATCTAACTGTAAATCATTGGACTGAAAATGCTGCACACTAAGGCACTGAGAAAAAAAAAATAGTCTGTGTAGAGGTCTGATTCAGAAACGCATGCTCAAAAAAGCAAAAATAAACAAACATTGTATATAGGATTTTTCAACGTATCACATACAAGCTATTTTTCTCCAAATATATTTCTATGTGGAATATTTAGTAGGTAGGTTACTGAACTTAAAGTGACTGGGACAGTCTGATACTTTAGACTTCATCAGATTTTTAATACAGAGCTGACATTCAAATGTGGGATCACAGTTTCTTCAGAGCTACCAAGAAAATGAAAAATACAAACTGAAAAAGCAAATAAATATTTAAGCATGTTGTCATAAAATGTAAGTAGAACAGTCCTTACCTGGGTGTTTGGGTAGCTGGGAATAGTTTCCATACACCTGCACATAAAACATCGCATAATGAGACACAGTGATGCAAAACTTGCTAAGAGGAATCCAAATATATCTCAATACTGACCATATTCAGAACATTACCTGATATTTGTACTGAAATAAGATCAGCAAAGAATAATGACAACAGAGCAGCAATAATAAATTTTCCATAGTCTATTTAAGGTTAAAAGTAAGACTGATATCAAGTTCTTGTAAGATTTCAATCATAAGTTTTCCTTTGCTACTTTTTGTAGTAAAAGGGACATTTTCCATGCAGGTTCAAAAAGTCTGTTCCTCCAGTGATGGCAAAATATCCTTCCAAACCCTTTTAGTAGTATTTGCTTGCTTCACAATTTGATCTCTTCATTTAACTATAAATAAATTTCCATGATTGGAGGAAAATTAAGAGAGATGTACATCAGATCCGAAAGTTGTACTGTTCCATGGAAAGAAGTCAAATATTTCTGTTGCAATCTGTGCCAAAAAGAAAAGATCTTGTTTTCAACTTTCTTCCTATGGTTGTCTTTTCCTTTCAATTACTTTCACGTTGTCAGAGCTCTGAAGTCAGTTTTGGTTTTGCTAGCAAAAAAAAATAAAAATGCACTTCCTTATAGCACATCGGGCGTATAATGCTCTCTATTTCGTCAGAAACTGAGCTGAAAAGAGTCACTAACTCCTCGCTTGTCCAGCTCACGTTTGCACCTCCATCCCAGATCTTTTTGGGTGGAGAGAAAGTCTGAGTGATGTCATGCTTTCTTCTCAAACTTTGTCCCATTCTGGTACTCTATTTATATCACGTTGCTGCTGTCTCTTTTCTGGGTCCTAACACCAGCCAGCTGGGAACAAGTGGAAACAAGTCAATGGGCTTCAGCAAACAGATAGAAGAGATTACTGCTTTTAGCAATCTGCACACTTAGAGAAGAATCAAAGCCAGAACAAGTGTTCATACTTCAAATGCTTACGAAAAATGTACTTATTAAAATAACAGACTGCATTTCTGTCTAAAAAAGCATGACCTTTAAAAAAAAAAAAAGAACTTATTTAAATCATATGGCACTCCAAAGGATTAATTTTACTATGTCTCTATCAAGAAGGGGAAACTGAGGCATTAGCCATTTCACTGATTTGCTCAAAGTTGCAGAACAAAACTAGTAAAAGAACTAAGAAAATACTTCTATAGTTGCCACTTCACTTTTTAATAAACAATTACATTTCAGTGTTTTTATAAGAGCCTCCCAGTTACACTCTGAACTACACCAAAAATATTAACCACCATTTTATATGTAAGAGAAAAATGGTAGCTAGAACTAGTTGATATGCTTCATTTAATCTGCTCCTCTATGGTAAAATCTTGCTTTCAGTTCCCTCCAAGATGTTTTTTATTTTTAGTGAAGTAAACTGAAAGAGTAATATTTTAAACAGGAGTTTAAATGCTTTCCATCCCTGTTCATCCCTCCCTTGCATCTCCGTATCAACCCCTTTATCCTCACATAAGCCATTTAAAGGTGGTATAGGCAAAATTAGAAACCAAAGAAATCTGAATCAGACCATGCTAATATCTCAGCAAACTTCAAATTATTTACCTCTTCTTTTGCCAATTATGTCAATGGATTAGATCTTATGTTCAGCCCCAGATGCTTACTTGTGCAGCAAAGCATTCTCTGCCTAAAAATAATGGACACGCAAGATACTGATCTATAGAAGAGTCACCGTGCATTCCTGTTTCTATGCATGCCACTGCCCCTCTATGACTTATCTTCTGACCTTTAATTATCCTTCCCTCCCTGCCCATATTTGCCTGGACACTTTTCTTAGCTCTATTCTTTCCACTATGTTAGCCCTCTTACTTGTCTACTTCTTAATCACAACTTCTGCACCAAACTCTTGGCTACAGCCAATTATAACTTTGGGGATGAAAGTTTTCCACTGACAGTTTACATAGAACTTATATTGCTGGAGTCCCAGCATGTTTGGTAGCAGCTGCGGCCCAGATTTACCCAGCTGGCTCCCCAATGTGTATTGAACTTCCAAAACTTCTGGTAGTAACTAGCTCCTTGCAGGTGACAGGTGATTAGACACGACTCCAGGATCCAAGGACTGAAGAGATCAAAATTAATTTTGGAAAACTTAAGACATTAATGCTACATGAATGCTTCAACGTTACCAAAGTTTAATACTACAAAATTTCAGTATTGAAATAAAACATGTATTTTTTTTGTAGCCCTAACCTAGGACCTACAATAAAATAAATTTGAAAATTTTGATTTTCCATTCCTACAAAAATTCAGCTTCCCACTTATATATAACCGGTCTGACTTTTGCTTATTTCCCTTTAGGTTTCTTGTAGACTCTTTCCCTCATTACTGTTCACCACAAACTCCTCTATGTCCTGAAGGAAGAGGAGGAATTCTGTGTAAACCCTAGAAATTCTGCATCACATACTAACAAGTATAGTTACCCTTTGAAATAATAGAGTGCTTCAGCTAAAAATCCTGAGAAAAGCTAAAATGTAAAAAGAGAAAGACAGGAATTTGAAATATTTGCCAAGAGGGGCCTGTCAAGGGAAAGAATATGCTTACCAAAACAATTGTGAGAATCCAAGCAAACATGTTCACCGCCAAAAATTTTTGTGGCAACAGCAAATTGCAAGCAGACATCGGAGATTATTTGCAGAAATAAATTCTGAATTTATTCCTGTGATCCTCCAGAAACCTGATCTGGAAAGTCACACTGTTCCTACCACAGAAAAGAGGCAACACCGGGCATCTTGCGCGCAGACCAGAGTAACTGACCCAGCGCTCAGAAGACTGGCACTCACAGGGGATTGCTCTTGAAGTACCTGCAGATGAAATAATGTTCATTCAAAGTACTTGCCTGTCAATAAAAGCACAAAGGTCCACAGGCGCTGGGTAATCAGGCAGCCTGTGCTAAGCCTGCAGAAAGGTCTCTCCCCAGCGCAGCTCCCTCCCACCCCAGGGCCCTGTGAAGACAGCAAGGAGGGAGAAAGCTGGGACCCCCAGTTACAGTACTGGGGGGCCATGAAAGGCCTCTAGATGTTCTGTCCCACTTCAGCAGAGCAGGGAAAAGGCCAGGGAAGAGCTGCTCTGCAGTTCAGACATTTGCTGACAGGTAGGAATGAGTTCTCCAAACACAACAGCAAAAGCCTGATGATCTGTAGCAACAATCAGAGCCTTGCAAACAGCACCACCAATTATATGCCCTAGGTTTCTCTCCAGCTCCCCGGTGGTATTTCCCCCCTCCCCCCCAAAAAAATTGGGGGGAGGAAGTAGACTTTTGAAGACAAAGTTTTAACAAAATAAAGATCAATCATTATGATGTATGTAGGTTGCAACACTTTCACAGCAATGTGAGTGTGACCTATCATACGATAATTAAACTTAACTTTCAGTTTCAGCTTTCCTTGTTCACCTCGTGTTCATTCAGGATTATATTATTCAAACAGAAAAATAGCAAATGCTGTAGCCAAAGTTTACCAGGAAATTAAAGATAACCTGAAGTTAAAAATCTTTATTGCTAACTATGTAAATATAAGCAGACAAAATAATCCTTTAAAAGAATGTTTCACACTGCAGAAGACAAACAATCTGTAATACAGTTTTCTTCCTTTGTTTTCACTGGAATTATTAACTTCCCACAAGAGAGCTGGTGCATAATTGGTATCAAAATGTTTTAACAAACATCTTAGAAAGGAGTATTTTAAGAATAAATCTAACAGCTAGATTTTGGAAAACTTGGCTAATACCACAGCCTCTACTAGTACACCAATAAATATTGTGATTTAAAATGACCCCCTGGTCAAACTATTTCTCTGCCAGTAGTAGAACTTTACAAGGTGGTTACAGCTGATATCACCAGCCATCTGCTTAAGTTTATAATTTTAGTGCTAACGTCTGGCTTGTCATGGAAATCCAAGGTAACTAGTTGTAGAACTGATTTTATTACTTCACTTACACAAGAAAAGTCTCCCGGTTTTGTAAACTTATTCAGCTCTCCTTTGCTACAGGGAACAGCCAGGGTAACTCTACCAGCCCTCTTGGGGGGGTACTATTCAGATGTACAAAATGCAATTTGATTAGATTTGCACAGCTGCAAGGCACCAGAACAAGATCTTGTGCAAAACTTAGCACCTTCTCAATACACACCTTCATACCAGCACAGTTATTTTTGTCACAAGCATAAGCTATTTACTCACAGTACTCTAAATCAGAAGCGGTTTCACAGATAAAAAGGTCAGGTCAACTCTAACAGATTTTATTACTTTTTCTTTATACGATCTTATTCCAATGCAGAATTGTGTGCCCATAACAAATCATAGTTTGGGGGGGTTTATTTAATCACTTTTGTGATGAAAAAGTCATACCTAAACCTATGAAGTTGGCCTTGCACAGGACTGTAGCAATGGGAAGGACTTGCACTAGCTCTCAGACCAAGTTTGATACATTCACTACCAAAGCAGCACGTTGTTGCTCTATTCAGAAACTCCTGCAGTGCTCACACTCAACAGGAAGATCAAAGACTTGGTAAAGAAAGTCCTTCCCCTCTCATTACTGTACAAGGATGAAATACAAGGGAGAAGGTGAAGAAGCTGTCCCTGCCAATAACTGCACTCCCAGCATTTGACGGAGAAGCAATCTGTGTCATTCACCTGGTGCTTCCTTGACTTGTGTATGCCTGTCCCACAACCTCTGCCTGGATTCTGCAGTCACCTTCCTAAACCTCAGCTGCTCCATTAGTCTGTAAGGTTTAACCGGTTGCAACCAAAGCCACTTCACCATAGTTTAAACAAAGGACCAAGAGTTGAATTGATAGTACAGCTCATAGACAAGAAAGGGAGTTCAGAACTCTTATTTCTTTCTACTAGCTACATCTCATGTGTTCAAAGGCTGTGAGTATCAATGCAGACTCCAAGCCACCTCTTCCAGCACGTAGCTCATTTCAGCCTTTCAAAGGAGCCATGGCTTGGTCTACACCAGCTCTATCCAATGCCCTGACACTATGACAACTTCTTTGGTTATCCCCATATTGTGACAGACAGATCCATCTTGCATTTGGCAGCACTTAAAAGCACCGTAGTTTGAAGGTTTGGGTTTGTTGTAGCTTTTGCACTTCCTCCTTCCCCCCCTTTTCCAACATCTCATTTCTTCTTTGAGTAAGGGAACTGAAAAGGATCATTAGAGTGAATTGGCTGAAAATATTTCTCTCAAAGTAGTTTGTACATAGGTAATTTCTTTTAGCACTTCGTTAACTAGCTCTCATTTTTATTATGTGGGTAACTTATGTCTATATGTAAATGCAAGTTTAAAACAGAGACAAAAAATTATGTGATCTGAAGAGAACTGTTCACCCAGGTGAACTGGTTTTCCAGAATAAAATACTGCAGATTGATTAATATTTTGATTAGTGGTTCCAGCACACTTGTTGTACCCTCACAGGCTTTGCTTCTTTAAAAGAAACACTGCTATTGAAGCAGCTTCTTCCGGTTACAGCAAATCTCAGGCATTTAACAGCTACACACCCCTTTTCATTGTTACCCCTTACACAACACACATCAGGGCTATACTTAACTACCAGTGAAAACCTAGTCTGCAATAAGTTTTATTTAAACTGAAAACATGCACAGCCTCCTGTACTTTCATAACTCAAAACTCTCCAACTCTAAGCAAAACAAAAATATACAACTGGGGTTTTTGTTCTTATTTTGAAAACTGATAGTGTTTATTCTTGCAGATGTGTCATCATCTCATGCTACTATACTAAGCTCTCCATAGACAGCATTTGCTATAATCTCTGTAACATTCTTTTAAATGGTAAGTATACACTGAACTGTGGGCACCTATGAGTGAACAGCAGTTTGTACCTGTTTTCTCAGAACATTAAAACCAACGTTTAAATATTTGGACCCTTTTCTTTTAGCACTTTCCCAGCTAAACAGCTAGCAAATTTAACAGGGTTTGTTCTAAGTTTTCCCTAGGATGGCAAAAACTGGCCAGTAGCATGAGTTGCTTCTCTTTACATTGAAACTTTGAAGTGAATAAATCATGTGTGAAAGTGCAGTTTTGATAGAAAATAGGGCTGTATAGTTGATATTAAGGATGTGCTTTCATAACAACAAAACTGTGGCTGTAGCCCTTATAATAGCAGAAACAAAAATATTGTGGGTGGCACAGGCCAGCAAACATGATCTATTACGTCCAAGGGTCCAACCAGTTTTGGTTGCTACGCTATGCCAAAGCTTGCTACAGCTTCACTTCTATTGCTCTTTGTGCAATACGCAATATATTCTTGAGCTACAAAGCTCAAATACTTATTTTTGCATTTAGAACTAATACAAAATTAAAGGTAGATATGAAATCAACTTGAAGTCATCTATTAGAAAGATGTTGGGTTGAGGGGTTTTTTTGTTGTTTTGTGGGGTTTTTTTTTTGTCATCAGAAATTCACTCATAGGCCTAAAGTTCCCTGGAAAGAGCTAGCATTTCTAAGGCCGACACACTGCCTAGACCAATAAGTCTCCTCTGAGTCTACAAACTTAGGTACAACAGCTGTGAAAATAGTAAACATGAATGGATATGTGTTCTGTACTTACAAATAACTCACTACATAAATGCAGGTTACGAAACAGATGGCTAAGCAGGCCATTCTTGCGGTGTGGGAGGAGGAGCGGAACTGGTGTGCTTAACAGCAGCCACCAGCAGAACAAAAGTCAAGAGTGACAAACCGGGAAGTTCAGAGGGATTTGGTCATGGGAGAAAAATAAAGTCTCTTTCACACTCATTGCAGAGAAGTAAGATGTAGCAAGGCTTGGTATTAGTGTAGAACACGCTGCAGGAGTGAAGGACAGAAGGGCTGTACAATTTCCATTATTGGATGTCTTGAAGGACAGGCTAGACAAACACTTGTCAGGGATACTATGTCAACAGTTGATCTTACCTTGCAGCATGAGGAAGAGCTAAATTAGTTCTTTTGGTCCATTCCAAGTGTATTTTGCCATGATTCTATGGCTCCCGAAGTCATTGATATATTTGTATATTCTCCTTTTTCATTTTTTCCCTCATAGGTAAACAATATTAACTTTGGCTTGTATCAACACTAAGATTTTCAGTGCAAATCCTGAAATGTAATAAATTTGAATTTCCAATACACAGCAAAAAATATCCAAACAAAACCCCTCAAGGCATTATAAAGAACAACTTTAATTAAAAAAATAAAAGCAAGACTTTCTAGACCTTATGGGAAAGGATTAAAGATTTTGTACAGGCTGTACAAACTAGTACTGCCTTTGAAAGAATGCATGATTGGGAGGGCCATAGAAGTTTTACTAGCATGAGAAACAGTTATAAATACATACAGATTTTATTAGCATCTGTATTACTGTGATTAACAGTAGGATAATTCTTGACAAAATGCAGCTTCTCAGAGTTGTGACCTTCAAAAAGCACAAACAATGCTGAACAAGCAGTTATCAGATGCAATGCAGTAAGCTACTTCATGAGGTCTTAACTCAGCCCCCAAGTCTGGTAGGAATCCACCTGCACAAAGATAGCTGCTGATGAGGAACACAAATGCTTCTCAGATCAGCAAAGAACCACAAAAGCCATGAAAAAAAGCTTCATAGGCAGAAGAATTTCAGGCATTACAGTTCTTATTTGCACAATGCCATCTAACAAGAGATAAAGGGTGGCAGTGGCCATTGCATGACTCTGGTCCCTAGAACAAATAATAAAAGATATTTTGTCAAAATTAGTGAGAGAGTAGACCACACTCATGAAATAGTGCATGAAATTTTCTTTTAGTTGATTATACTGAAAAGGACAAACCAAACAGTTCAGATTGAATTAGCTCCAGGATTTTTGTTTGTTTTTTCTTCAACAAGGCTAACACTATCATGGAAAAATATTTTCCTAATTAAGAAAATGAGAAGCTGCTGGTCAATGCCAGAAAACAAAATACAGCTTTTTGGCAACACAACTTAGGCCTAATCAGATGAAACTACTTTTATCATGCTATACATGTAATGTTTTTGGAAAGAATATATAAAGTAAATCATCTTAACATTAATAGCCTGATGATTCAAAAACCAAGCAAGCAGGTGAATAACATCATGCAATAAATTATACATTTAATTTTTCTTTGGATGAAGTCCCACTTGCTAATTAGCAGTTACTGGATTACTCTTTTTATTGTCTGTTTACTGCATCATACTGTTTGTCAGACTTTTTTTTGTATTGCAGTAATACCTTGAATATCTCATTCCATACACTGAAGACATTTGATTTTTGCAAAACAGTTTAGGCTTTTGTGCAAATCCCAAAGATTTAATTTAATCAAATTTTTGATTATCTGAGCCTTAATGTCAAGCTTACATAAAATTGGATAATTGTATAAATAGAACATTATAGAAATTCTTTATGTGATTAAGCCAAATCTTATTTGTCAAAACACCCCTGCCTGTAACTGCATATTTTTTGGTATCATTCAGGTAGTCAGAATCTTTCTTAATTACAGAAGTATTTCACCATGATAAAGTTTTGCCTTTAGAATTTGTGCCAATTTTTCCTCTTAGCGTCTTACTTAATTCTTTCTTGCTCTTCTGGGTAAAAGTAACTCCATGAAAGTTTCATTGAGCTGCTTTGTGAAACAAGTTTACTAGCACAAATGGAGAATACACCCAGAAGCCAATCCGCAAGTTACTTCTCAGTAAGAACATCTGAGCCTGTTAGAGATGTACATATTAAAGACTTCTCATTCTATGGGGAATAACAAAGCTCCCGTCTTTTGTAGTTTCTTAAATCTAAAGTAAGTGGCAAAAGCAATGAGAGGGTGGGGACAGAAATCAAGAGAGCTGGCTAAAATGTTGGCAGCAGCTTCCAATTCTGTGTTTTCACTAAGATCTGAAGAGTCATCAAATCTGAAATGCAAACCATTAATTAACTTAAAAGCATGAAAACTGAATTCCAGAATTAAGATCCAGACTAAGCCTCACATTTTCAGGTACTGAATCTTAGAGTTTTAGCTCTCCGTTGATAGAAGAGGGCCAACACATAAAGCAAACCCTAGCATAAATTCTCTTCCATGCACTCTCTTCACCACTGCAACTGCTATTAGCTTGTTTCTCACTCTGCTGTAATGCTTAATAATCTGACTAGAGAAATCACTTACATCTGTTGGCTGGAACAGCCATCCCAAAGATCCTAAAATCACAAGACATGCCCTGGAATCATGGAACTGGCAGAAAGCTTAACATATTTTCAAAACAATAAACAAAAAAAAAAAATCCCATTTGTATCTGCCACTGTTCTTAAGGCATACTGCAAAAAAGCAAACTAAAATAAAATTAACCCTTCAAAATGTGATTTCAGCTAAGAAAACAGATGATATGGAGATCAAAAATAAGCTCCTTTTTTTCTAGAAGATTTGTCAGTCTTATAGTGATTTTCATAGGCTCCTTGAATAATTGTCATTTTTCAGATGTCACTTGAAGCTAAATATGACTGATGTGACCCTCTTCAGATCCTTTTTAATTAATTAGAAATACTGATTTTTCAATAAATTACATGTTTCTCTTCTTTCTATTGGGCTCTAATAATTTTTTAGCACATGCACTGTCAGCTGGGGTGAAGAGCAGGAGACAATCATCAAGGAATACCTACCATAACAACACTCACATGTGTAGAATTAAATAAGGAAGAAACAGTTCTGTGGTCAAGCCAGTATTTGTGAAAATGGCATTACAAAACTTAGCACATCAGATTTTAAATAGCCAGTGATATACACCATGTATTCAGAGGTAGGATTTATCCACCGCTCAGAAGGGGTAGAAGCATTAGTCTTCTACTAGCAAGAAACCTCTAGTAGGAAGTATCCACTCAATAGAGGTCAGCAGCAACTGAAATACAAATAATTTTTGAAAGTCTAACTAACCCAAGCAGATATTATTTTCTTCTATCAGTTTTACAAAAACAGAAGAATAGATTTTATAGCTACCTATTTTCATTTATTCTGCAAGGCTGATATAGAATATTTACACGAAAAAAATAAGAGTATTGTTTCACATGTGGTACTGAAGCTTCCAGGTCAGGACACAGTTACAGTTGTACAAGGCACTGTAGGCACACATAGGCTAGGTGCTTTTTGATACAACCAAAGCACTTGAAGAGCACTTCCAAGAATAGTCAACTGAAGTAACTGAAAAGAGTAATAAAACACGTAATAGAAAAATGCTTGCCCGGAGGTGTCAGCCTTTCAAACTGCAACACAGAATATGTTACACGCCTACCTAATATTTATCCTTTACATGTTACTAAAAGTCCCTGCTGTTTACTGAAGTAATGCCTGATCTGGAAAAATCCAAGTTATTCACCTACAAGTGGCAAAACACTACCTGACAAGTAATCTTCACGTTGCAGGGTGTTAAGGTAGATTTTCTCAGGCAGCTTCCATTTAAAACACAGAAGTTCTAGCAAAGTCAACTGACCTGTGCACAACAAAGATTAGTGATGAAACAAAGTCAATTATTTTCCATTACATCTATTTCTTCTCTTTAAAGCTTTTTGCTGCAGTATCCTGTCAGTACTACCTAAAGTGCGTTCCAGCAAAGCACAGGTGCATGACCAGCTTCTCTCATGTATGGGTACAGGAAATTCTTGCAATCTGTTGGATATCAAGCTGGTCCTACGTTAAGTTACATGGTGGAGAACCATCTAGTCAAGTTCTCGGTTGCCAGGAGAGTTTTGGCATTTCCCCTCCCCTCTCCAATCTGGATCTTTCTTTCCCCCCAACTGCTTTCTTCCATTTGGTTTGATATCTAATAATAACTTCCATTAAGTATAATTGCTACTAATTAGTTATGCTTTGGAATGTTGTGTTAATCATTATCACATTATTAGTATATAACCATTTCACTAAGATTCTAAAAGAAAACTGGTTCTGTTCTCCTCAAACCAGGACAGTTCTCCAGTCATAATTTAAGTCTGTCTTGATCTGTTCTTCATACCTTTCCTGGTGGCTCAGCTTGTGTGCGTGCTTTCTTCTTCCTGCTTTTGAGTTCCCTCATATTCCTCCTCATATGTTCAGCACTTTACAACAGAAGTGTCATCTCACTGCCTAAGGCAAACTTTTGCTTGTTGCTTTATCTTAGTGACAGTTTAGGCTATGCTTCCAAAGATGCCACGTAGTTTTGTGCCACACTGCCCAGGCTTCTCTTGTGCAATAGCTGCCATTAATTCCATGAGTACTACATCAGCTAGGGATTTGCCTGTGTAGTCAGAATTGCTTATTCCACAGCCTGAACCAGGGACCTCAGCTGGACAGCACGGATGCAGTTTATCACCTACAAAACATGCAGAGTGCATCTGAGGAACTTTCTGAAGTTAGTGTTCTCCAGCATAACTAGACAAAACTGTCACAGAGCAGTTCTTCCAGCTGTCCTAATTTCAAATCTAAAGGTTTGAGTGGATGAACATCTTCCCTTACTTACATTTATCTGCAGCAAAACAGGAACTATAATACTCAGGACACTGATCCTTCAGGCTTTCTGTTTGTTTCACTATTCATACTGTGACATGACTACAGGATCAAACCATGAATTACATGACACAGCGCTGTGCTAGGTGTCACTATTGCACAGTCCTCACCAGATTTGTTTTGCAGCAACATTAGGTGATCAGTGCTTAATGCACTCCCCCCCCCCCCCCCCCAAGGTAAAGTTATACTTTAACTCAATGTCAATTATCAAGATGTTTACTGGTTCTATATAGTAAGCTCCAATTCTAGATTATTTTTTTTTTAACCTAGATTTGCTGACGAATAAGATGATAAAATACATGATGGCAATGCCTAAGCTTTGCAATGCTAATAGCATTCAGATGACAAAAATCCTCCTGTAATTTATTGTCTTGGTCTATTTCAGTCTTAGTGGATTTAACTTAAGGAAAACGATAACCCTATTAAAAGCCCAATTATATTTATCTTATTTTCCCACAAATAGAAATACAGTACAGAAAAGTAACTCTTACCTGCTGTTTTAATTTTTTTTTAATCAACTAGCATCTGCTACTGCATGCGCATGATAGCCCTTTCCTACTATTAATAAGCCTAAAATCATCCCCATTGCCTCCTTCTTGAAGACACGACTCTTGTGCAACCCCAACAGGTAAACTTCAGTTTAACACCCTCTCCCTGGAGCCAGGCCGCTACACAGGCAGCGTGCCCCACCGCGTGGCTGAAACTGGTACCACAAGAGCAGTCCTCAGCGCTGTCTCCCGTTGGGAAGAGTTTAATTCAAGACTGAAATTACCCCATCTTCTCAGATGTTACACAGTCTGCTTGCTAGGGAGAGAAGAGAATTACGCAGTAACTGCTCAAGCTCCATAACAAAGACTATTTTTTAAGCTATATCAGACTTGTTCAACTAGTGAACTAAGAACTACTCTCATCTGGTTTAAGCATCATGTACCTGGCATCAGCTTTTGCACATCTGACTGGCAGATGACATGTCTCAAACAGCTCTTTTATATGTAACCTTTGATGAATCACCATGCTCATCTGCTATAGTTTGAAACAAATTTTACAGCTAGACATCAGTTTAGGTATTCAAGTAAAACAAAACATCCAGACACAGATAAGAATTAAAAATACTAGATCCAGAATCAAAAGTTAATGAATAGTGCCAGAAAATGCTGACAGATTTCTTATTTATTATGACCCAAGTTTTTGTTTATAAACGTAACAAACCTCTTCGGGTTGAGCTATTTCCCTAAATACTTGCCCTGTGAACCCAACCTGAGATCTGGAAATTTTAACACTTTTTTTTTTTAATATGGTGTAATCCATTGAAAAAAACCTGACAGGAAAGGTTAACTTTTATACTCTCAGTATAAGCAAAACACATATTGTTTCCCTCCAGCACTATTTTCAAAAGTTACCAAAATACAAAAAAAAGTCATCAGCAAGTTACCACTGGTTTTGTGCAGTGAAAAGCTTACAAAGCAGCAGCGACAGGAGCTCGTATTACAACTGGGAAATCAGACTGCAGTCCTGGCTCATGCAAGCTAACTCTTACCTGAAAAAGAAGTTCAAAGCAAACAAGAACCATTTCTATTAGTCACCTGATTTGCTGTTTTTAGCTTAACGCTTTGTACAGAAGACCTAAATAGCTATATCAAGAAAGAACCTGATGCTTGAGAGTATAATCTGTGATTTTTGTCAACCCAGGATTGTCTAACGGGAAGCACACTGGTTAAATGTTATTGACCACAACTTTGAGCTTCCTTGTTTATGACTGTCTACTTTACACTTACAGAGTCAGTAAGCTGCCCTTTCCAGTCCTTATTAATAAAAGTGCCAACACAGAAATAGGCGAGTAAACCAAGCTCATTGCCTCCTAATATACTAGGATATATATACACTGAAACTCTATTAATGAAATGCAATTTTGAAGCTTGCATTAAATATATTAAAACCATGACTTCAGAGATAGCAGATGAAGTGTTTAAACTTTTGGTAGTGTTATATAAAATATGAAATTATATTTATCACATTATTTGGGAAAGTTTGTCCTCATATTTTCTGACTTTAATCACAGAATTCCAGAATCACAGCAGGACAGACATCAACTACCCAAAATAAAGTAAAAACAAAACAACAAAAAAATAAATCAAACAACCTATACTGAACCAGTGCTCCAATATGCACATTGGCCCATTTCCGTGATGCTGCTTGTAGCACACTAGAACTTTGGGGAAGTGTCATTTACTCATTGAACAATCTGTTCACTTTGTGAACTAGAAGAGTTAACCACACCACCTCATTAGAAATATTTGCCTTGTATGCAGAAATCTGTAACCTAAGAAGATTCAGGCTCTGAGCTACAGCATTGATATAAATAGCATGCCTTATGTTTCAACATTCCTACAATTATTCGATAACTAGATCTCTAAAGAGGCTATGGTTTGGTTTATCAGTAAGTCCCACTAAGTCTATTAAACAGGTTATCATATTAAGCCTTCCTTTCAAGCACAAAATTCTTTCGACATTATTTGTCAGGCAGCTGAGCGGGCTCTAAATCAGAGTGAGGAAAAAGTCTTTTTGTGCCCTCTTTGCTGGAAAGGCAATAGCTTGCACAAGGACAGTAACACACAAGCCAAAGAACAGTGAAGATTCAGACTCACTACAGCCGTTTCCAGTGTTATCACCGGGGTATTGTCTGAAAAAGCTATTGGCCCAGGACAGAGTCATTCACACTCTCCCAACATGAGTCCCTAGCTGAAAATGTTTCCTAATTTTGGCCACTTGCAGAGATGGTCAAAAGTGTTTCAGACGTGCAAGCAAGAACTCCTTCATGAGATGCTCATACGCCAGCTTGTGCCAGGGAAAAGAAGATTCTTCAAGGCAAACTGCAGCTCAGCACAAAAATCAACACATACACACACAAACCCAGCCTATAAATTAATGCACCCATGTGAAAACAAACTGATCAACACAGCAGATACAGCTTTTCAATTACTTTTAAGACATCACAATCAATCCTGGTTTAAAAAGGCTCAGTCAATTGTTGCCAAGACTCAGGTGAGAAAGCGACCAGTACTACCAATCCAGGTCAGAAAAACAACTGGCTTCAATCAAGTCATGGATTTCTTTCAGGAAAGTGAAGACAGAACAATTTGCCTCAGCACTGTTTTCTCCACTAGTTCAGACTAACACTAGTAGCAACGCAACAGAACCATTTCTAAAGGAAAGAGACAAATATTGTTGTACTGTAACTTGCAGGTATAAGAGGGGCAGACTTCAACCTTCATACAGATTTCCAGTTGATGCAGAGAAATATTCCCCAATGTTTATCTAAACAGGACTCTGCTGAAATCCTGAGATCAAAGGGCATCCATAGCCTTCCTAAGGCCTTCAACACCCTTCATTTAAAGTTCAGTGAGAAGTAGCAAAATGTTTCCTCTGCCAGTTTCTTGACTAATGCTCTTGCCTTACCTATTTTGAACATGGACAAGTTCTCCAACAACTCTTCCAACACAAACCTCTGGACTTGGACACTGAAAAACTTGCAGCTTTATCATGGAACTAGAAACAGTAAGTGGCCCAGCACCTCATCCTGCTTTTGAAAGTTAAAGCCGAGTATGGTTGGCAATGAGAAGTTACTAAAAATTAATCCGAAACCAGAGATCTTAGTGTGGGAACAGTGTGCAGGAGAGAACTCCTATGATTAATCTGACCATAGAGCAGTCAGGCAAGTAGAACCAAGTTATGTATTGCAACAAAGGAATTCAGTTTGATCAACTCCATACTGATAATGGTAGAGCTCTAATACAGACTGATGTGACTAATAGAGAGGTTCTTAGAATGCAAGGTTTTATTTTCCTCATTACTTGACCAAATAGGTAAAATTTTATTTTGCCTAAACCCAACTAGTGAAAAACTAACTAGTGTCATAGTTCAGAAACTTCAGCTGAGGAATCTGCACATGCATATTAAGGCTACCTGCATTATTTATAATCTACAATTAACAGGGACTAAATGTGACAAACCAAGTATAATGCTGCAACAAGCAGACATAATTCCGCTCCCAAAACATTTGGGGTTGAAGAGATTACTTTACAGGGGGACTAGTATTACTGCCTACTTCAGAGATGAGTTTTTGTGGACTTGGAAGTAACCAAAAAACAAAGCAAAGCTCGCAGCAGTTACACTAGTCTTTAAACAGCTATTTCATTTTCCATAATCTTTTCAGCTGTTTTGTAGCAATTCATACCAAAAAGCTAGTACCTGTGTACAGCAGGCGAGTTGTAAAGATGACACCATACACACACCATGGAACAACACAAATATAACCGCTGCTGCTGGTTTGTTTTTTTTTTTTTTTTTTTTTTCCTGAAGGCATATCAATTCTGCAAAACTACTGGAGTTTTCTAAATCAATCTGTGTTTTTTTAAGTAGTGCATTTTCAGAAGTGAGACAGCTTGAAGATTAAAAAAAAAAGTACCACACCTAGTAAAGCAGCAGCAGACAGTCAAGCTAGCAGTATTAACCAAGATATGCACAGGTCAATTAGTAAACACTACAGGCAAGAGCCTACAATATGACGTTAAAGCAATATGATGCAGCAAGAAGATTCAATGGAATATTAAGTGGGAGTTCATCATTTTACAAACTGTATGACACTTCTTATTTTCAGAGTTTCAGGTCCTGAATACCACAACTAAACTTTTCATTGGCTACCTACAAAAAAAAGGAAAAAGAACCACACACCCCTCCCCAAGCTCCAACTTGCAGTAACTTAAAAATGATTCAACAGTATTGCACAGTAATCATAGTCCACACTTTTTGCTATCATGTACCAAAATAGTTGAATATTCAAGTAGGAGTTACATACACAAACATGCAAGTTAAAAGGAATAAATGAAATGCTCCACTTTATTAAGAAACCAAAAATACAAAACTGAAGAGTTCAAGGCTTCATGTTCTCAAACACTACTGAAAAATGGTATCTTCGTTTTGTTTACTAGCAGTACTAATATTGACCAAGATTAATCTCTACAAGATAGTGTTAAAAGTTGACATTTTCCACCATTTGTGCTGTAATAAGCTAGAGTTTCAAATTAAGAACTTGGTGCAGTTACAGTAAAGTCTCAATATTGGTAAGTGTGGTTTTAGTTAATATGCTGTTTTGTAGCCAAGAGTTTTTTAGCTCAAACAACAGCTGTTTTCTAGTTTGTGAATTTTACGATGCTTATAGAGTTTGTTTAATCAGCTATAGCTCTACTAAATGATGTTCCATGCAAAGATACAGCTTCAGAGTCACTTAACAGACCTAGATGTCATTTGTTTCTGGCTACTAAAAATACAGAGCTCTGTGAAGGTGTATTACGCTAAAAGTAAAGAGAGTTGAGAGACTGTATCTAATGGTAGCATATGCAAGCTGAACTACACACACTTTTCTCTCAAGACACCCTGCAGAGCATAAGCATTCCCATTTATGTGGGAACGTTGATCCAGTCACTTACCAGTCAAGTGTTCGCTGCTTTAGTTTTACCTGGCAGTTAGTTCAGCTCTCCTCAGGTGCTTTAGTTATATGCTTCAGGAAATCAAGGAAAAGTTAACTGTTAGCTCTGATTTAGCAAGAGGAGCACAACATGAGAAGCAGGAGGGAAAAGGAGCGCAGAAAATGAGAAATGCAGTAGACAACCAAGTATTAGCTTCAACTGAAAAAGACACTTTGAAGAGTTTTTCCTAACAATGCATGAAAGTTCACTTGCTTAGAGATACTTGAAATACAACTTTATTATCTAAACAAAAAAGAATGAGAATGACAGAAACAAGATTTACCACTTAACACTCTGATGTGACTGCAGCAGTCTTATATTTGAAACTCAAAAGGGGAAGTAATTGCAGTCCAAAAAACAGCTAAATATGCAGGTCCAAAATATGAAGTTTTTTGTTTTGGTTTTTTTTTTTTCATTTTGTTTTGTATGGTTTTTTTTTTTTTTAAACTGCCACATTCACTCCGAAGCCCATTCATCTCTTTCAGCATCCCAAAGATTAAGCACATGTTCTGCTCAGCTAGATAATAAAGTGGCAAACACGCTGCACCACTGACATCACAGGACAGTTGCCTATAAAACTAGACTTCTGACGCTGGGCTCCAGCTTCATCCCTCACAGGTCATCATCTTCATCTGGCAGTGCAGTGGTTTGAGCAATCTGGAACAAAGAAGTTACACTTAAGAACTGTTCTGCAGTTATTTGCCCCGAGTCCAAACACTAGTTACCAGGCAATTGTTTGAGCTTTGTGCCCTATCTCACCTGTAAGTCTTGCTCATACTGTGCTGCCAGTGCTGGGTCCATAACAACTTCAGGTGGGGCAAGAGCAGGCATGGCAACAAACTCCAAGTTAGGATCCCCAATTAGCTTTCTAGCAAGCCAGAGGAAAGGCTTCTCAAAGTTGTAGTTACTCTTAGCTGAAATGTCATAATACTGAAAAAAAAGTACATATTATATATTAAAAGAGACTCACCTTTAACTGGTATTTAGGCCATACAAAGATTAACATGCACATTATCAGCTCCGCTTTTACCTTTGTATTCTTTTTGACCACATGACTTCTGTTTACATTCCAGAAGATAGTTATGATCTAAGTGTCTAGAAATATCAATTTCTGCCTGTTTGCCTGAAACTGTATAATTGAGAAGTAAGGTATGCAATCTAATCAAAGCATAACTTTCAAGAGACAATAGTGCATTTATCTTTGTCCTCTGACTTCCATCTACTTTAGTCTCACTTCTGTGTCATCTGATGACATTCTGGGCAGTAAAAGCCAAACGCACACAAGCTCTTTAAGAGCTTGTCACTGCTTCTGCTAAAGACCAGTGATGATCTTTAACATCATTGCTTCCCCCTTCCCTGAAGTTAGGTTCAGGCAGCCAACAGGACATAAAGTTGAAATATTATAGCCTGTACTGACAAAAGCAGAACACTCAATTACTACATAGAACCCAGCTGCAGTCAATAGACCAAACAATTTCGATTCCCAGAGGCTAGTGCCAACATACCTGGAGATTCTTCTTCCTGTGGAAGACAATGGATTTTGCCTTGACTTTTCTGTCCTTAATATCCACTTTGTTGCCACACAACACTATAGGGATGTTTTCACATACTCGTACCAGATCTCTGTGCCAATTAGGTACATTCTTGTAAGTAACTCTTGATGTTACATCAAACATTATGATGGCACACTGAGCTGCAAGAAAAGAATAGTCAAGTTACATCAGGAGAGCAAGCACTTGGTTGTAATACAGGAAGAGAGGAGGTACCCATAGAAACCGCACATTAGGGTTAAGCATCTGCATTAACCTTTTCCTCTCAGCTTCAGTTCCGAGATTCCACGTTCTGTTAACAAATTCCATACACGGGTCCGCAGAACTCAGCCCATGGCCACATCATCTCACAGCTTTAGTGCCCAATCTAAACACCAGATAGTTTTGTCAATGCAACTGTCCCAGTAAGTAACGTGGTGTTGCATGGTATGAGAATAAACAAGGATTACAAGTCACCTTTGATTTATACAAATATTTGACAGAAATTAGCTATACACCTATTTAACTAATACCAGCCAGCCTATTGAGGCTTTCAAGTAGGTTGAGAGCTTGTAGCCCATATCTCAGGATGCCCTTGTCCAGAACGCTTTTTCAAAGAACACAGGGGTTTAACTTGATCCTAAAACTTCTAAAGAAAAAGCAATAGTATCAAAATCTAATAATCCCCTGCAAAATTTTCAAGATACACGGGTGAGAAGTACACACAGAACACAGCTTGGCCAAGCAGAAGTTAAGGGACACTATCAGTACTTCTTTAGAAAGACAACTAGACTCTGGATGGAGATGGTACAACTTTATCATATCTAAAGTTTCGGTTTGTGTGCTCCAAGGCCTTGCCTCAGCATGGTACATTACTACAGATATAAATTTGTACTAACTGAAGAACATACTTTCACCTATTCAACACTGAATTTTATCAGCAATATCCTGTCATTTAAGGTGCACCACTACTCTTCATTAATACCAATGCCTGCAGTATACTGAAACACAATCTTAGAATATTCCTACACCAACGCAAGTTGCCTGGCAAAGGAAGTTATCACATCTACATGAAGAGTTTGAAGATCCAGAAACCAGCTCATCACTGCAAGCAGCACTGACAGCTTCCGGAATGGCCAACATAAATAGAACGCAGGATTGAACTGTAAGAGGTCCAGAATACTCCCACACATACGCACATCTTACCTTGGATGTAATAGCCATCTCGCAGGCCACCAAATTTCTCTTGGCCAGCTGTGTCCCATACATTAAATTTAATAGGGCCTCTGTTGGTATGGAACACCAGAGGATGAACTTCAACACCCAGCGTCGCTATAATAATAAGAAAAAGCAGTGCACTTAGCAAGTCAAGAATCGCAATTCTGATTGTAACGTATTAGGTCTCAAATGTTTCTTCAGACATACCTACATACTTCTTTTCAAATTCACCAGTCAAATGACGTTTTACAAATGTTGTTTTACCAGTGCCACCATCACCAACCAGGACAAGCTGTTGATAGATAAAAGCAAAAAAGTCAGAGCAGTATACTTCTAGAGACATTTATTGGTCATTTTAGTGTAAATGCTAATTATTACTACAAAGACCTTAGTCCTGTAAGATGCTGTAAACAAAAGATTGAATTCCCCATGAAGTAACCCACTGTAATAGTACCCAATTTGTTAAGCCTACCACACTAAAATTCTAATCAGACTTATCTAGTTCCTGTAGCTCAAGACTACAATGCACTACAAATATGGTTCTACTAAGCTACAAGTGACTGAATTAAGAATATTTGGTGTTTTCAACCAGAACGTGACCATATTTAGAGAAGAACTCAATTAAGCACCCAAATAGGAGAAACCCACCATGATCTTACAATGAAAAAATGAACAAAAATCCCAAACAACTGCACGACGGACAACTGGAATACTCTAGCCAAGTATTGTAAGAAACACGAGTAACAATCTTTCATGAAGCAGTCTTAAGGACTTCCGGCTATTAAAAAAACAAAAAAAAACCACCACAAAACACCAGAAAATTCTGTTTGGAAACATTAAGTTTTTTTTTCTCTAAACAATCAATACACAACAGAAAACAGACAATTCTAATTCACTCTAAGCACTTCTTGCACTGAACTTCACTTCTGAAATTTAAAAATCATTCTATAGGCATAAAATTTCTTACACTAAGCTACAGATACCATCAGACTGACACAGTGCAACAGAATCTTTTTGTACAAGTTATATGCAATACTACAGTAAAGTAACTGCACTGTTAAGGAAAGACCAGCACTGCAAAACCAAACCTACAATCCACGTTGGCACTCGAGTCGCTTGTGCTACTTTTCTACTGAAGAAAAAAAAAAAAAATAACAAAACCAAATAAAAACCCAAACCGCTCTCCTTACCTTAAACTGCACTTGGGGCTCTCCTTGGGCGGCCATGCTGGGTCTGCAGGGGAAATGGAAGCATGTGAGCTCACAACAGGAGAGCTGATTCAAGGCCCAGCCGGAAGGGGCCGGGCGCCCTTTTCGGTTCCCAAACGCCTCCCAGGGCGCGTGCTCTGCGCGCCAGTCGGCGCCACCGGCCTCCCCCCCCCCCCCCCCGCGGCTCCGCCGTTACGGCCCGCGTGGTCCCAGGCCCCCTCACGGGGCAGGAAGCGCCTGCACCTCTCCCCGCATGCGGCGGGACCGCGCACGGTAATGGCGGCGGCACCTCCCCGCCCACCCCCGAAGCCCCGCAACGGCAGGCTACTGCCGCCGCACCCCTTCGGCGGACACCGCGGCGAAGGCCGACCTCCGCATCCCTCCACAGAGTCCTCCCCAGCCCGCCCGCAGCAGGATCCCACCGCTCACGGAAACCTGCCTCCCGGTCGGGAGAGGCCGGCGCCAGTCCTCTGGGGCTCCCGAGCGGAGCCTTCCCGCTGCCGGGCCTCACCCCCCCTCCCTCCGACCCCCGCCAACGGGCCTAACGCGCTCTCCCCGCCATCAGCCACCATGACTGAGCAGCGCGCGCCGCCTCCCCTCCCCCTCGCGGGCTCAGCCCGTTGGAGGCCCCGCTCCGCTTCCCCTCCGCGAATTCACCCGCCCTTTCACCTGGGACGGCGTGGAGCGCGGCTCCGACCCGTTTGCCTCTCCCCTCCCGAGGGCTGAGGGGAGAAGGACGCCTCACGGGTCAGGTACCACAGTCGCAACGCTCGCCCGGGCCCACCCTCGCTGCAACCCAGCCCATCGCCTACCGCCGCTCCCCGGCGGGAGCTAACGGTGCCCGCCATCCCCGCCGCTCACGCTTCTCGAAGCGGCCACGCTCCCCCCCACCCGCTCCTAGAAGGCGGAGAAGGCCGCCCCAGCCCCGTTACCTTTCCCGAGGCTTCTCTTCGCGTCGCTCCCCTCAGTGACTGGGCGCTGGGAAGATGGCGGAAGCGCGGTTCAAATACCCAGAGAGCGACGCCGCGCGGCCACGGGGAGGGGGAGGGGCCGGCCGTCACGTGGTCAGCGGCGGGCGGGAGTGAGGCAGCAGGCGCGCGACTGCTCGGACCTTGTTCAGCCGCTGCCGGCGGCCACGAGCGCCGGCCCCGAGGGGGCCCGTCCTCCTCCGCCGGCCCTGAGGGGGCCCGTCCAGGTTCCGCCTGGCCTCAGGGCATCCTGTCCTCCTCCGCCGGCCTGCGTAGCCGCCGGCTGTTAGAGAGGGGACCGAGCCGCGGTTCTAAGTTGCACCGCCTGCTCTAACGGCCGAGCTTTGGTGGTGAGGGTTGAGGCAGAGCCCTGTGCCAGGCCGAGCCGCCCAGGGAACGCGGCGGTCTCCCTGTTCTGTCATTAAAATCGCATCAGAAAGTGTTTTAGTCACCTAACAATACTCCTTCTGTGGATAGAGTTTAACCATTCCGTGTAGTTACTTCGAAAACCTCTTAAACTGCCTCCAGCGAGGTTTAATACAGTCTTTAAAAGCGGCAGGAGAATTTAATTGAACAGCTTTCAGGTGAAAACACTTGTGTTCAAAAGGACTTTCCTTAAATGTACCTTATGACCATTATTTTCAGTTCTTCATACAAACTGATGTGCGTTCGCTAGAGAGTACATCAATGAAAATAAAAGTTGTTTTGGAAGCCCTGGAGTTAGAGTAGTTTGTTAAGCTCTCAAGTCCAAACTTCAGTGGAACAAAGCTGTTCAAAAATTGACTTTCAAAGAACAGAAGTGTTTTGCATAGGACTATAAATACCAAGTTCGTGGGTTCACATTGATATTTAAGGTCTCTGATTTTTTTTACTCCAGTATACTCAAACTTTTATGTCATCTGCGTACAGCACCCCATAATCTAGAATAAATACATGATTTCTTAAAATATCTCTGGATTGAATTAACATAGAAAATATTTAATGGCAGGTGATGTATACAACATATCTTATTTCTTGTTAATTTTCTACAGACATAGGGGCAATGTTCACAGAAAATTTTACAATAGTGGTTACATTCTGCTGTAATTTTTGCTTATTTGATAGCATAATGCCAATCCAAATGTTGCATAAGATTTTATTCATTGGGAAAATCACTAGCTTGTTAAATTTGCTTTCCCTTTTCTGAACGAGTTGGTTTTGTGGGTTTAGCATTTTTATTGATGGCCTCTAGGTGTCAGGAAGGCTATTTTTCAGAATATGTAACTCAAATTTGTCACAGCACAATGCTATCTTTATAAAACCCTTGTGAATTCCACCTCTATTCTTGACAAATAGGCATCCGTTTATAAATAGGAGCCCATAAAGCCACATTAGTGGAGTTTGGCAGTTTTTAAGAATATAAACACTTCCAGGAAAAAAAAAAAAAAAGCAATATGTAACTGTGTATAGAACACTCGGTGTACTTTAGAAACTTCCCAATATTGTTACAAATTTACTAGCAAACTACTTTTTTTTTCCTGCAAACAAAATGGTAATACTATCTAATACTTTATTTTGGAATAATTAAAATATACTTCTAATTTAAAAGGCCCTTTTCATAGCATTTGAAGGGCTGACAAATATTTAATTCATTGTTACGAAGATAAATTACTACGTGGAATCTATTTTTTATCACCTGTTTTATCAACATTTATAAGTAAGTGTTCAGTTCAGAGGATCCACAAAACACCTCCTCCAGATAACCCCATTCAACAAAGGCAACAAAACACTTCCGAGCACTCATCAGCAGTGTTAGATCGCTATCTAAAAGATTAGAGTCCATAAGATATCACTAGGTAACTGGCAGAATAACTACGTTTAAAAGATCTTTACATTTCCTATGTCTTGATTCGAGTCATCTGTGAAGAAACTTAGCAACTCACTGACGCAGATAAATGCACAAAGTAAAACGCACAAAAGGTAGTAGTGCTGGAGATAAACAGTCGCAGAGCTAAACAGTGTGTTTGAATATAATTGCTGTATTAGTAGGAAGCAAACTCATTTTTTAAACTGTAAACGAAGGCAACACTATATCCAGGCAAGCAGTGAAAAGGAACGTAATTGTACTTCCCAGTTAAAGCAGTGATTGCGGAAATGTCTCTGGAACATGAGCTCAGGCCGGAATGGAGGTCTGCAGGCTGCTGTTCAAGGCGACACAGGAAATTAAAAGGTTTGAAGAGGAAATTAGTCACTTTCAGCATGGATAGGTAAAATGGATCCTACAGTAGCAAAATTCAATCAACATATGTATTCAAAAGACAAACTTTATTCATTTTCTCACCAAGTAAAATATGTCTGAGTCTAGGTTTCATTAAGAGACTGCACTCCTGGAAGATAAGCATTTACTTGGCTAATGATGAAGGGCAGATGTAGATTTAATTTTTTTCAGAAAACAAAAATTCAGCAATTTACTGTCATTAACATGGCTTACATTGCTAATTCAGGACCTTTAAATTCCTGATCCAGCACTGGAATAAAATTGTTTAAATACATGAGGAAAATTATGAATTTGATTATTATGCTCAGTATCCAAAATAAACATTTTTAGAATTCACAGTTGCTGAACACGTAGTCTAGAAGATAAAGTCTATATATGAAAGAACCAAGATACTAATAATTACAGGTAATTGACTATAGTCTGAAGTAGTACTTTTTAGCACGCACTTAAGAACACACCACCACTGAGGACTTTCTGCCTCCCATAATGTGTGCATGTTCTATTTCCTAGAAACTCCCGGGCCTTTAGGACATACCTGTTATTGTACAGATTTAGGACTTTGGCAAAATTTTGTTTTTACCAGAGCCCTAAACATCACTAACAGGCAACGTGTGTTAACACGTTTTAGTTGAAGAGTTAAAGCAAGTCGATGGGGTCACCTGCGTGCAGCTTGCTTGTCATTTCCAGCCATGACGCGGGGCCGCTCCCAGCTGTTCTGGGGTCAACAGCAAACTGCAACCCATAGCTTAGTGCCATGGGAGGGCGCAGCCATGTGCCTGCGGCCTGTGATGAGCAGAAGTGTCGTTGCGCTTTCTGGACTAACCGTGAATTACACGAAGTCCGATTGCAGCCTACCCACATCACGTACCAGAGAAGAATTAAATAAAATTCAACTAAAACCTAAACATACCACAATTTGTTTTACAACTCTTTCTCTCATGACAGTCTCCCAAAATCGCGAGTGTTATAATTTCTTGTTGGGACACGGCTCTCTCGGGATGGGCATTTCCTCGCGGGTGTCTGTGGTACCGTTCGGACACCTCAGTCCTCCGGTACTCCCTCTGGTGAAGCGCCCCTCTTAAACACCTCTGTGGCCACACTGCTCAGCCATACCTTCCTGCCCGCTCTCGCATGCTGCTCGCTAAGACCAGCGCGGCCGCCCGCTCCCTCACGGCCTCTCCCCCGCCGCCGCCGCCGTCGGTCAGCGGGGAAATTACCTCAGGAGGGTGGCACAGCTGCGCCCGCCCGCGCCGCTGGCCTCGGCCTGACGTCAGCAGGGCGAGGCGGGCTCCCCAAGGGGATGGTTGCCGCGCCCGCCCGCTCCGCCCCTTTTTCCGCATGCGCGGCGCGGCCGGTGGTTGCCGTGACGTTGGGCGGGGCTGGGGGCGCGTCCGCCGCCCCGGGCACGGCGGAAGGAACGCGGGGAGGTGGCGCGGTCCGTCCGCAGCGCCCGGCCGAGCGGGGAGGGAGGCGGAGGGAGGCAGCCCGGGGGAGGCAGCCCCCGGCGACAGCGGGCCGGGCGCGGGCGGCCCTCGGCGGCGAGCGAGGGGCAGCAGCCGGGGAAGCCTCGGTGAGGCGCGGAGCCGCTGCGGGGATGAAGGACCGGCTGGCCGACCTGGCAGAGGTGAGGGCTCGGGGCGGGCCGGGAGCGGCGGGGCGAGAGCGGGGAGGCTGCCGGGGGAGGGGGGCGGCGGGCTGAGGCGAGGAGGGAGGGGAGAAAGGCGGCGGAGCGCGGGGGGCCGCGGGCCGCTATCGCCGCCTGAGGTAACGGTCAGCGGCGGGCTCGGCCGGGCCGGCGCCCCGGGGGAGGGAGGGCTCCGGCCGCCGCAGGCCGCGTTCCAGCCCCGTTCTCGGGGAAGGGGGCGGCTTCGTCCCGGGAGCCGGGGAGCGGGCGGCTGAGCTCAAGCTGCGCCGGCTTTTAATAGATCATCTTCCCCTGCTTCCTCCCGATCTCCAGCGCCTTTCGAACGGTAACGCGTTGAATGGCAGATAAACGGGATAATAATCTTGCTTTCGAGCTGGCCGTGGTGTAGTCGGGTAGATCTTTCTGCTTGGGAACTGTTTAACCAGTAATGCGTCAATAAAGCTATCTGCAGATTTTATTTTCCGTGTGTTTACAAAATGGTAGCTGGCTATGTTTATATGCTCCTTTCCTTTCCCTTATTTGTGCTTTGAAAACGGTATCCTGAAAAAGAAGGGAGAGTTGGAGGGAGGTACCGTCATGTCTGTCTTCAACAGGATATGGCTTGGTTAAAATAAAAGGGTATTTGACTTTTTTTTTTTTTTTTTTTTTCGTGAAAAGAAAGGGAGAGCTCACAGGAGTTCCTGTGATATTTCAGAGACTCCGTAGAGTTGGTCTGTAGAAGTTGGTCTGTACTGAGCTGTGTGCAGGTTTTGGGGCTCGTTTGTCTTAATTTTAAGTTCATATATTCTGGATCACAAAATACTTTTTGGAAGCTGTATCTCTAAGTGATGGAATTACCAGTTTCTTCATTTTCCTCCCCAAAAGGATGTACTGACGTCTGAAAAGTTTTCGCATTATTAGATTACAGTATCTTTACCAGGAAAGATGTTTCAGAGTCGAGCCATAGAAATGTGTATTTTGTTTTAGGTTTACTTTTTCCCTTTTCCTATTTCTAAACATGTCCAGGTTGTGGGAATACGTGCCAAATTTCTCTGATGGTGCACGCTTCCCAGAAAGAGGCAGCAGCAAACGGTAATCTGAATTTGCTTTTTAATTTATAATCCTAAACACTTAGACTTCATTCTGACTGAGGGGAGGCAGCAGTAGTCTGTTGGGTTGGTTTGTTTGTTTTTTAATTTTAAAATAAAACAACCCCCAAACCCTAACACACCCCCCTTGGGTATTATTAAAAGTTTTCAAAGCAACTGTACAGAGTGGTTGTTAAGACAGCCTTAGTATTTGACATCTGAAAACATTACTGTACTGCAGCAAGCTGCTACTTTAACCACAATGGTCAGTATCGCTGAAGTGTTTCATATGTTCATCAACATAATTTTCACTGCCTGTAGAATTAACAAAGCTTGGAGACTTAAAATTGAAGTTTTCTTCTAACTAGAAGAAAATATTTAAGATCCAGTCTACATTTTATCACTTAAATGTGTAGTTGACGCAAAGTTTTGAAAAGTTGCATATCTGAGGGAGATGGCTTTTGTACAACCTGATTTCCACAGGGAACTCATGGAAGTAGCAACTTGCATCTTACATCTTTATCTGAAATATCAAAAAAGATCATGTTTGTGTGAAGTGATTGTCCCTTACTAATATAAATGCAGATGATAACAGTGATCCTTGATCACACATTGATAAGATTGCTTTGAAAAGGAATACATAATCTGAAGAAGTAATGTATTAACATTTATTTGCCTATTTTTCAAACTTCTTCAGTTTGATTAGTGTAGTTCCATTGTATTTTATTTGGCTAAATCATTAAGTGAAGGGTAGAGTATGCACGTTGTGGTTTTGAAACAGGCCTGGGCCTGCAGAATCTTCAGGAATAACTGTGCTTTGCCTCTTTCCCTTAATGTAAGAATGTCATTGTGTATTACTTTGGTTGTACCCGACACATAAGTTCCATCCACCCCGTTCGCCCAAAGACCCAATGTGATACACAAGTAGTTTCAGAGATCCCGGTACTTTGGCCAGTCTACACTGACTCGTTTTAACTAAATATGGTATTCCCTTTAGCAGAAATGTAAATTTGAGTTTACGTGTCCTCATTTCTGTGTTCCTGGATTTTTATTTGGCAGCAAGCAAATTATTTTGTCATTAAAAGTTGTAACATTTTCCCGGATTTCCCTTTATAAAGAAGAAGGAGAATTGTTACTTATCGACGTTTATGACCATCAACATCAAATTGTCATACCTTTTTGATACGTTTGTTAATACACTGTATTAAGGCAGTTAAACAGTGCTAAAACAGTTGCTGGAAAAATTGTTGAAGACATGCAGATTCTATAGCCTTCAGATAATGTTGCTTCCTCTTATTTTCTAGGTAGAAAAAGCCTTGTAAAGTACATGCCTTTTCAGAAGATAGCAACTGTAGTTGTATTTGTCCACTTCTAGGGAATTATTTTAATGCAATTTCTAAATTATTCCAAGCAGGCCAAAATTCTTTCAGCTGTTTGAATTGTCCTTTCATACAATTAATTGGACAACTGATCAAATCCCAGACGGGTTTTAGTTATTTGGAGCCTAAAAGAGTGTAAGATTAAAAGAAGAATAAAACGTTTACTCTGATCCAATATGCTGTTTTGAGCAGTGGTTGGTAACAGGTATTTAGGGAAGATAAAACAACAGGGTAAATACATAGCAATGATTGTGTAAAATATGCTCCCAGCCTTTAATGGCTTGCTGTTCACGGATGCAAGTCCATCTTGAAATGACTTTGAGAGCTGTAGGATCTGTGTTCAGACACTCAGTTCAGCACGTTCAGCCATTGTCAGATATAAAAAGCAGATGTCCTTTTAAAGGTCTGTTAATAAAACTCATTCAAACTTGTTTTTGTTGTTAAATCATTCAAGAAGGAGGTAGGTAAACCTTCTCTGCCTAAGTGTGATGTTTTAGATCTGAAGTTTGGGGTGCATTGTTCATATGGCTCAATAATTACCATATTGTTATATACTGAAATGGCTGCAGAGCTATCTATTGAAATCCATTTTGATCAGTGAATAATTTTAAATACATGCTTTTTATATTTCTCTACTCTTCAATGTTACTGAGGATATCCTTTGAAAGATACAGTTACATTTGATTATAGCTTTTTTGTGAGTCTTGTTGGTTTGTCGATTTGTGTGTTGTTTTTTTTTTAACAAGGAACTGTAATTGAACAGAACTGCATTGATTTTTCTTGTAAACTATTTCTTGGGCATTCACTTAGTGCCCCTAAAACTGTTTAGGAATGAGTGAAGAACCACTGAGTCATAAAAGTTAAAATTGGCAGAATTGGGTGGTATGGAAAACATGCAAAAGGAAACTTTTCATAAGGAGGAAAGCATTACTGAGTTCTTTTTTTCATGAGTTAATTTCTTACATTAGTCTTTGTTCAAACATGGAATTTTCTGAAGATGAGCAGTATTTTTTCCATGTCGTAACAGTGTAAAGTAATTTCTTGTAGTCGGTTACCATATGATTTTTTTCTGGTTGTGCAGTAATGCTACTAAATGCACGTTAATGATTGACCTGCCAAAGCTGCCTGACAGATCTCCTTGGCCCTCTGTAAGCCCTCCTTGGCTGTTCTGATATAAAATAATTTCTTGAAACACTGATGAGAGAACACTGAGGAGAAACTCTCACACTCTAACCCGCTCTTTGGGTCTGATTCAAAGGGATGATGGTGGTCAGTTGTTATCCTTGCAGCCTGCCACAGGAATATAGGTGATCTGGACTCAGGAAAAAAACTAACCTTGATTGGAATTTCAAGGGCAAGTAATAGTCAAGTTTTTAGGTCAAAAGCGGTTTTCATTTTCAGAGTTCAGTAATTAATTTGGTAAGACGTCTCAAGCTAGCCTTATTTCTGCAATTCATTAAGGTATGGGAAATCTCAGAAGTTTCATAAACCATCAGGATACCTCCTACTCGGAGCTGAGAAATGGTACTGTCTGAATAGCAGGATTCTGTCATATAAACCAACTTTTTAGGGAACCTGATATATTTTATAAGTCTGTGAATGTTTATGGAGTTGTATGGCTCAGACTTTCGGTCCCAAGGTCAAGGTATGAGCTACAAACAGACTTCATGAGATTGCTCTTGGCGTTGACGTGAAACTTTTTATCAGTTTTTGGTGATACTGCTTATACTGATGAGGTAAGGTCCAGGAGGAA
The DNA here is from genome assembly GCF_965231255.1 of Vanellus vanellus. Classification (NCBI taxonomy): domain Eukaryota; kingdom Metazoa; phylum Chordata; class Aves; order Charadriiformes; family Charadriidae; genus Vanellus; species Vanellus vanellus. The sequence continues at coordinate 10,857,783 of NC_138921.1, forward strand.
CAATACGTTTCTGCTAAACTTGATGACAAAAGTGTGTTCTTGGTTGAATTGTGTGCTTGTCAAAAGAAGTTCAACATCGCTTTGTTGAAGAGAGTTAGCAAATAAGCTGTATTTTAGGTAGTGATGATTTAAGAATGTAAAGAATAGAGGTTGACAAGTCATTAGGTGTCTCAAACGCCAATGTACAAGGTAGGCTGTCCGTCAATTCTTCAACAAATTGTAGACAGCAAATTGCTCTGTCAATGGTGTCACTGCAACCGAATGTGAAAGTGAAATGAATGTCGAACTGACTGCAGGGTGGGGAATCATGATTGCTTCCTTCCAGTCTAGCATCCACATACAGGACTTCTGAGTAAGATTTTTGTATCTTTCACTTGTTGAAGATTCATTCAGGTGTTTAATGTTTTACTAAGGTCTTCTTAACCAAACTAAAAGCTGACATGCTGAATGATACTATTTAGTATCAACTATGGTAGTTGATACTATTTTCATTATTTTAGTTCAATTAACTAAATACAGGATGTGGTTGTAAACAGTTAGAAAGATTATTCTTTACTCAATAAACGTAGGCATAAGGTGTTCTTTTACATAGATAATAAAATTAAATGTCTTTAAAGGGTAGCTCATTCTTAAATATTTAACTTGTAACTGGTAGCTTTGTGGCACTGCAGTCTCTGGTATGGGTAAAAGTTGGGTAACTTCACTTGTGCAGTCTTCCTTGATTATTTGTATTAAGCAAGACTGTTAATTGATTACAGTCCCTAAGGACATGTTTTTTAATATTGAGTTCTATCAATCATCTTCTCAAAATGAGTAAATGCAGAAAGTCTTTGATGACAGACAGCATTATGAGTGATGGGAGGGTGGTCCAGGAGAGCAATAGCATCCAAATTCCTTTATTTCAGTTGAGGCATTATGGTTCCCCTGAGCATGAAAACCAGATGATTTCTCAGAAAAATATTGTCGTAGGGTTTTATGCACTCCCTGAATTTGTAGGAAATGAACTGTCAAAAAGTATAAGTAATAACTGTTCTTGAAGATGTGGGGCACTTAGTAGACTTTGCATAGATAATCATTGAGTATAACCTTCTGTATTAGATAATAGCAATATTTGGCATTGGATTAAATTGCAGAATTGTCATGCAAATAATAGGCATCTTGCCTAATTTAATAAAACCAGAAACAAAGGGCTTATTGGATAATAGGATCAGGGTTTAGGAGCAAAAAGTGGGTGCTAGAAGGTCAAAGACTGAGGGGCTTGTAAGAAAAAAGGCGTTTTAAACAAGAAAATCCCTTAATGTTACCGATCTTGGGTTTTTTCTAACAGATAACCCGTTGATTTTATGGTAGAGTAATACTTTGTTCTAACTTTGATTGAATGCAGTTCAAACAGTCTGTTCTGTACTGAGGGAACTAGAGAACATGGAAGCTGGAAGTCTTTGCCTTTATATGATGCATGTTAATTCTTTCTTCCTTGGAACAAATTTGAATCTCAGTTACTGTCAAGATCCATGTATTCCGCTGGGCTGGCTCAAGGGTTAGGGAAGTGTGACTTGGGGAATGTATTGGACTGTGTGCCCTAGAGATGTGTGAGAGGCTGTCAACACGACCTTCTGCCTCCTTGGCTGCTGTTCTGAGGGTTTATCAGTGATGTAATGCGTGTATACTTTAGTGTAGCATAATTATGTCTAAATTGGTGTGAAACAGCAGCCTTGAAAACACCCAAGGGCAAAACTAGTAAGCAGATGTTGATAGCTTTTTGTTCTAGCTTTCATTAGATGTTTAGCTTATTACATCAAAAGTCAGTCATCAGCACCCCTCTTAGCATTTCTTTGAGAGGATTTGATTTACTGTTTTTAGTTCATGTGGGACTCACCGTGGAAGTATCCTTATGCTGTGAGAGAACATTTATATGCAAAATCGTGTTTCAGTAATTTTTGACAGGTAATGAAAACTGTGGCATCACTTACAGACTGGTTCTGTCTTGAAGTTGCTTACAGAGGAGTATGTGCCTTAGCCCTCACAACTTTGTGGGAGTCAGGTGACTTTGACTTGTTTGTAGGTTACAGTCCTCAGAAGAGGAAAACTTACTTTTTTGGCGTTGCAGACTATTGACAAATATGTATGCAGTAGCAATGCAGAAGAAGTCATAGTTGTTTCAGAACAGTATCCTGAGTTTTATTTCATAGGTTTGTTTTTTGTCTTTTACAGTGTAAAGGAAATGAAGATGGGGAGACAGTTATTGTTGAAAAAGACCATTTTATGGATGACTTTTTTCAACAGGTAAACTTATAGTTTTCACCATGCATTACAGACTTACAGTTTCCTTTCTCTGCCTTTTAATTTCTGTAATTAGGTTTAACAATTCATCTACACACACACCCCAATATGCTTTGTAATGGTATGCCAAATCAAATGTTGGTAACACTTTTTCTTGTTTATTTCAGGGTATTTTCTGTCTTTACTGCATAGAAGTGTTTTTGACTCCCTGTCGACAAAGAATTTGCATATAGAATTTAAATATCTTTTTTATTAGGAATTGTAGCATTTAAGTTTTTGGTTATACTGAGTATATTTGCTATTAAGAATACAATTTTTTTCTTAACAAAAAAAAGTGCAAACTGTTTAAATGTCAACATTGCCGCTGCGATTTCTGTCAGATACTTATAAATGTTGCAATGAAATACTTTGATTTTTATTGCCAAGGATATATTATTTTTTTTTAGTCTTTAGCTGGAATTATTCTAGTTTTCATTCCCATATTTCTCCTCCTTTAGGTTGAGGAACTTAGAAATAATATAGCAAAAATAGCACAAAATGTGGAAGAAGTGAAGAAGCAGCACAGCATTATCCTGTCAGCGCCAAATCCTGAAGGAAGTGAGTGTCATTTTTTAAAGATTTCGAATACATATGGCTAGATATTCTGAAATAATTTGTGTTTCTTTTAGCTATCTGTAGGAATAGAGAGCTTCAGCTGTTTGGAATGCAAAATGTAACACAGTTAATTTAAATAAATATTTCCATGTTTAGTATCAAATTAATATTTTCACTTGCTTATTTTTACCGTTTTTAAGTGTCATTTTCATAAATACATTTTCAGAATATTTGTTGCATCAACCAAACCTTTGCTAGACCAAAACTCAGTTTAATATGGTATCTTGAAATTGATTGTGTCTTCAGAAATTTAGGGGCTACTTGCATTTCTTTTAATTAGTGAAAATGTTGGAGTTGTCAACTGAAGCTCATATGGTAGAGCCATCAACTTCTCTTTATTTACTAGGGGCAAGACCCTGTCTAACACTACAGCCAGCTGCTTTAGTGGTAGGAAGAGTTCCATGCTAGGGCCCTATTTTTAGAGGCTGTAACCCCAAAACTGAAAGCAAAGATGTGCTTTCTGAACAGAGAACTCGAAAGATTATGGAACTTACCCAGAAACATGGAACCTTCTCTGTTCTCAGCACTTCTTAATTCAAGGCATGCCTGGGTTTGTGGGCAGGGTTTAAGGAAAAGGGAAGAAAAGATGCTGAGACGTTTTTGTGGAATTTTGCAACGCTAGCTTAACACTTATCTTCTTCGTGATGAAAACTGAACTTTGGATATTAGTTTTTCTTTTCCACCTATTTTCTTTCTTTGTGGATGGGCATATGTTTGTATTCTTACAGATGATTTTGCAGACTGTTTTTTGTCTTAACAATCATATACAGTCAATGAATCTCAGGTTTAATAAGGGTTCATCTGAACGTTTAGAATCTGCGGTCTCAGCTTGTTTATCGTCTTATGTTTTGTGCTAAAAATTGTGCTCATTAATACATCTGAACTGCATAGGAACATGACATTGCTTGTACATAATGTATGCTCTTGTGAATCTAGTGTCTTCGCTAAACCAAACAACAGAAGTCTCGCTAAGTTCTTCATACTCTGTAAGGTATTCTTCAAAAAATAGAGGTAGCGCAGGGTACAGTTATGTTAATAAGGTTAAAAAAAGGATAAACAACAGAACTCAAGAAATGCGAGATGAATCTGTATTTTCACTTGATAGACTTCAGTGAACTTTCATTTTGACCAGCAAATGAATATTACCCTGAAAGTGTTACATTAAGAAAAAATGTGGAATATTTTATTGCCTGGTTTAGTTAGTGATGTGGCAATAACATTTACCAAGTGTAAGGGCCTGTCATAAGAAGCAGGGACTTGATAGTATGCTGTTACAAAAATCGTATTTAAAATACTTAGGAGTAGAATAAACTACCTCTGCATGATTGTACTAAATATCATGAGATTGCAAGGTGGAGTTGTAGATGGTTGCTAGCTTACTATTATCAATCATTAATAGTTCTAAACATTTTTTTTTCACTTGTTTGTTTAAAGGAACAAAGGAAGAACTTGAAGAATTAAATGAGGAAATAAAGAAGATTGCTAATAAAATCCGAGCCAGGTTAAAGGGTAGGTTGTGACGAGAAATAAAACTACTGTCGCTTGTAATGATTCAGGATGGTAGCAGTGTTACGAACTTAATGCATTATTGCAGCTGAACTTCTAAGCTTTGAAAGCTCCATTATGTATGCATAACTTGTATTGTACAGCTCTTTAAAGAAAACAAAAAAGAAAGAACCACCTCCCTGCCAACTAGTGTACAGCCCATGTCAGTTACAGTATCGTCCTCTACTTTATTCCTCCTTGGTAAGCTTCACCGCTGATAAATACCAGGTTTCAGCACAGCCTAGTTTGTGGAACAGGACAAAGAGCTTGCTTGCTTTCAGAAATAATCTTGAAAATTACAACACAAAGTAATACCTCTGTGTAGAAATGTATTCTGCAACTGAATGTCATGATGTCTTGGAAGAAGATTAACTTTAACTGCAAAAAGACAGTATCTGTGGCATAAATGTCTACGTTGCTCTAGTGCACTTGCTGTATTTTAAATTCAGACTAGCTAATTTTGCTGTGACTTTCCCTTCTCAGTATGTCTTAATTGTTTAGCGTAGGTTTTGAAATATATTGAGTGTTTTGATGTTACTGTATTACAAATACTATATGCTATATCCTAGTGTCCTTCCATGAGCACTAGGATATGGTATTTATTGTTTAAACTGTAAGAGCAACCCATTTTGTTACACCTTTTGAAATTTTTCCGGAGAAGTAGACAGTAGTGTTGTTCTGTTATGTATTGAAGTAGTTAATTGTGGTTTAACATCTGTACAAATTATAGAAATTATTTTAAATTCTTATAAATATATATATATATATCACTGCTACCCCTCTCCTCCCCCTGAAATGTTAAACATGTCTATGGGGATTTTGTACATTAAAAAAAGTAATAATTAATAGTATTTACGAAGTAAGTGAGCTACACTATTAAATAGTTATACTGAATGTTGACTCATAATATTCTACTGTTCTTAGCTATTGAACAAAGTTTTGATCAGGGCGAAAATGCTAATCGGACATCAGTGGACCTCAGGATAAGAAAAACACAGGTATGATCATTTAATAAGTTTAAAGAAAATGAAAGGATTCTAGTAAATTGGAGAATGAGTTTCACGTTTCCGAAATAGTTTCAGAACTTCATGTTTTGTTTTGTTGGGAGTGTAAATGCCACTTTCAGTTGTTGTGCAGTAGTATTTGCTGTATCAAAAAGAAATAAACATTTTTGTTCCACATTTTTAAATCCTCAAAAAACAGCACTCTGTATTAGCTCACAAGTTTGTGGAGGTCATGACGGAATACAACGAGACCCAAACTCTTTTTCGAGAACGCAGCAAAGGTCGGATACAGAGACAATTAGAGATAAGTAAGTGACCTGAATACACTTTTTCAAAAAAGATTAATTATATTGTTAGTACGTTCCTTGTTTCTTATTACTTAAAGATGGTATGAAGCATCATACATCGTGGACATTTTCTTGAAGCGTGTGAGGGAAAAGAAACTATTCTATTGTTTGGCATAAACTCTTTGATACTACTCTTCAGAACAGCTGAAAAGAAAACAGAGAAAACTCACTGAATTGTTTCTTTTATGTTGAAATTACTAAAAAAAAAAAAATTCTTTTTCCTTTCTTTCATTTATTTCCAGTGTTGTAACTTTCAATGAAACATTAAGAAAAGCTGTTGTCTGAAGATAGCAAGTGTTAGTAAAAGCCATTCCAAAATTAACATGCTAAACAAGACGGCATCTCTTCTTATGCGATGTTATTTTTGCCAATAGGAATGTTTGTTAAATACAGCTGACATAAAATCAGTGTTGCCCTTAGATCTACTCTAGACATTTGTTGACTGATTCACATTTGACTTATTTCATCATTGATTGTTATGAGGAGTATTCAGAAAGGTACCTGACTCAACTCTGAACTACAGCATCTACCTCGAGTGTCATAAAAAAATCTTTATCATCTTGTACCTGAAATCAGGATTTTTGAGTATCTCCTGTAAAAGGAAATACATATATTGCTGAAATAGGAAATGCAAAAAGAAAAGTTAGCAGATTATAAGAAGACTTTGCTTTTCACATGCTTCTCAAATTTATCATAAGCCTCTCATGTTAATGGTTCAATTTAGCATTTCAGTGAAGTTAATCGGGCAAGTTTAAATTCTTCTTTACCTATACGTTTGAGGGGAGGGAGGCTAATACCTCAAGACATGGTTCTTTTAAGTTAACGTAGTTATGACCCAATTAGAGCCTTCAGCTTTTCCTCAGCACTAAAAAGTAGGTTTTGCTGCATTCTTGGGTCTTAATGTCAGAAAGTAATATTCAAACTGTACCTTTCATCTGATAGGACAGAATTATGTAAGTTACTACAGATATTCAGCTTATTTTACATGGGAAGAACAGGGATTGGATATGTAATTTTTAAAACCGTACCATGCAAATCACTTGAATGCATTGTGTAACTCGAACACTTGCATTTGTCATACCAGTGTCATCAATACAATTCCATTTGCTTAAACGTGCAGTAATAACCTACATAAATTCTTAGATGTGTTATGAAAAGTAGAAGTGAAGGTACTCTATGGAGTGGAATTCTCTGTATGGAATATGAACGTAATCCCGTGTTGGTAAAATCAAATTACGTAAAGACTTTACTCCCCACACAGTGGTGGGGAGAGTAAATTAGGTGCCAGTGTGACATAACTGAATAGGTAAATATTGAATATCATGTAAATGCCCCGTATCTCAATTTCTTCCTTCTGAAGAACACTCCGCTTAACAAGGTTCATACGTACATTGTAAATGTTTCTGATCAAACTTCAATTTGATAAAAACCCAAAACCAACCAAAAAAAAAAAAAAACCCAAACAAACACCGACCGGGAATTCTTCATCGTAGTTGTGAATCTACATTTGTTTTCTGACTTACTAGATTTTTTTTTTTTCATATGCAAAATGGCACTTGATAATGGCTAAACACTACATTGTTTTATCCTGAAAAAACTCAATAAAAGAATTTTCTTTGAATTGTCATCCTTCTGATATGGTAAGATTTTGCATTCAGTAGTGAATAAGTGATGTTATGTGATGTACTGTTGTTTTTTTATCCTAGCTGGAAAGACCACCACTGATGAGGAACTGGAAGAAATGTTAGAGAGTGGTAACCCTTCAATTTTCACTTCTGATGTATGTATTTCTGGTCCAGTTATGTCTCTCTCCTATTCTGCTGTTTCTGCTATCTAGAAGTGTGTCAGCACATAATTATTTATATCCTTTTTTTATTTTTTTTTTTTGTTCTCCTGAAGATTATATCAGACTCTCAAATAACTAGGCAAGCTCTGAATGAAATCGAGTCACGTCACAAGGATATTATGAAACTGGAGTCTAGCATACGGGAACTGCATGAAATGTTTATGGACATGGCAATGTTTGTTGAGACTCAGGTAAATGAACCAATTCAAACACATTTACGTAAGTGGGATTTCTTTTCTTCAGTCTTCCTCTTTGAAATATGCAGAAGCAATTGCTTATATTCAGATAATACAGAGGTACAGTGGTTTTTTGAGTGTGTTTATAATATATGAAAGTTAATCATTAAAGGTTTGTTGGTTTGTTTTAGACAAACAATCTAGATGAAGTCGTAGTATATGCTATGAATAACTAAGCATGGACTTTCTTTTCATTTGGTATACTTAATATTTTCTTCAACATTCTTGTATTGCAATATTCTTGAACGTTTTGTGCATGTAAGTAAGAACAACTCTCTACTGGAATGTTGGCTAATATCTTGGGAATTTGGGATTCTCAAAGACATGGTAAAGCGCTACTGTGGTAGAATAAAATGTGCATTAGCAAGGATGTATGCAATTTGCAGGTAATACAAAGGTATGATTACCCTTATAACTAACATGAACGTGAAGGGATTAACAAGTCATTCAAGTTGTCTCTTATATTCAGAAGCTGTGTCTTGACATGTAGGTGAATTTGTTCTAGTTGTAGTCTTTATATACCAATTATCTAACAAAAATATTTTTAACTTCTGTTCTTAAAATGCTTTGATTTATGCAGGAAAGTGAAAAGAGAATAATGTTCAGGAGAGAAACTTTCCTGAAAAGGACTATTTTTTTTATTGGGTATTTTTCTAGAAGTCCTGTGTTGCTTTGATATTAAATATATAGCCAAGGCAAATTGGTACAGTTTTCTTTTGAATTAGAAATGAACAAAAGTTACTCGTGCATCATTCTTTAATGCTTTGCTGTTTACTGCTGCTGATTATTTCTTCTGATGGACAGAAACACAGGTAATAGACTTACTGTGATTTTTCACCAATCCTCCATTTCATCCCAGATTTCATTCATCATAATTAATTTGAATTTGTTATGTATTGACATTCTAAACCCTCAATTCTGAGGAACTTTTGAAGTTACTATTATATGTATGTTTTTTTCTTAAGTGTTGAACATTGTGTCAAAATAGTCAATATCCTTTCCCACTTCAGACACATTGGGTGATTTGTGATCTCTTTAGATGTCAGTTTTAGTTCTGCCTGTTGAAACATACCTCCCATTCAAAGGTATGTTTTCAGGTGTTCAGTATTTGTTCCTGCAAAAGGGAGAAATATGCCTTCCCTGCCCATGAATGTTCCTTGTTTGGTTAGAACTTTGAGCCCTTGCTTCTCATTGCCTTTTTCCTCTACTCATCAAAGCAGAAAAAATGTCAGCCACTAATATGCATATTATTCATTTGCTTAAAATAATTTTTGATGTTCTATAGCCTTACTTCTCTTAGGTTTATAAAACAAAGATCCATGGATTCCAATAATATTTTTTTTGTCTTCAAAACTTCATTTTTAAGGGTGAAATGATCAACAACATAGAGAAGAACGTGATGAATGCATCAGATTATGTGGAACATGCAAAAGAAGAGACAAAAAAGGCAGTTAAATATCAAAGTAAAGCACGAAGGGTATGCATTCTATCTGTAATTGTGCTAGTCAGTATATTCACTTAGCACAGTATGAAGCAACCTTCTATTTTAGTTGATTTTGTTGTTGTTGTAGTATTCAGTCCTTTAAGATGGAATTAATATATACATTTTACTTTTTCGTAGTTGTGATATTTAAAATTGGGTTGAGAAACGTTGTTATAAATTAGTATATGACGGAGGAAAATTTACCAAAGGATTTTGCAAACAAACAAAAAACCATGATCTGGAACAAATCAGAACACTTTCAATGTGAATTAATTTGTTATAGTTAATATTAAAAATTGATATTGCCACTAGAGAATAGAAACTTCTTGTACTACAAAAATGGATAAGCAATTCATGCACAGCTAAGGCTATGCTCACAATTTTCTATTTAAAGACCTGTCATTACCAAGTGTAAAAGCCCCAAAAGAAGAATTAATATATTATGGTAGTAGATGAATTCACAGGTGGTTCTTATCAACTACCATGATACCTGAATTATTCACACTGTATATAAGCTTAAAGGTTTTTGGATCTCTATTGCTGGTTTTGTAGCTATAAAATCACCATGTTAGCAGGAAAAAAAATTACTGGTTTTGCTGAAGCAGGCTTACTTTTTTTAGAATTCCATCTGTAATTATTCTTTTTAGAGAGAGCTACTTTTTTACTATTGTAAAAGTAATAGATAATGGGGCTCGTCCCTCTGGAAAGACGTTAAACCATGATACTCAATCTTGTGGAGGAATTGAATTCAAAGTGACGTTCACGCTTTTTCCATTGGCATGGAAACTTGTTTTGTGCTTCAATCGCTTTCCTCCCATCAGAAAGCCAAATAATGTATTCTGAAATCAAATAACTAAGTAATTTATTTTTGTATTTTGTAACTGTATGATTGCAGAGTGAATGAAGTGTTCTTAAGACAGTATAATTCCTCATTTTGAGATACTCTGCAATTTTATGAGGCTTTTTATAGGGAGATGGATTTGAGGGAATAACATATATTATCTTTATGAAGATAATAATATATAAAGATATATAGATAATAAGATATATAGGTAGATATCTACATATAGATAACACGCCTGTTAAATTTTTTAAAAATTACTTAAGTGTCAAAGGAGCCCACTTAATGTGTTTGTAAATGGTAGTTTTCTAATCTTTGATAATTATGTAGGTCTTAATCACAGTAGCTTACCTGTAAACACTTTTAAAATGTTAATTCTTATGCATGCAAGAGTATACAGATAAATTTATCTTGATTTGAGAATACTAAAGGCTTTAATAAAAATGTGTGTGGATCAGAAAACTGAGTAATTTAGAAATTGAAAATAAATGTGAATCTTAATATGTGTAATATTAAAATAATAATACCTTGTTTTTTTGACAGAAAATGTGGATAATTATCATTGTGTCATTGGTATTGATTGCCATAATTGGTCTAATTATTGGTTTGTCTGTCGGTGTTCGGTGATGCTTGGATAACCTCAGCATGCATGACTTCCTGCCTGTGTGGCAGTAAGTAACTAATCAACTAATTTTGCTTCTTTTTTGCTATGGTAACTTGTATAGTTCTACTAACCCTTAATAGGTGTACAGTTAGGATTGGGGCGGGTAGGCTTGAGATGGATCTTCTCTCTCTTTGCACACTATAAAAAGCGCTATGCATGTGAATATTGAGAAGTGCCATCTAGTGGTAAGCCACTAAATTTACAGAATGCAATCACTACATAAGACTCGTAAAAACAGAAGGAAATGAGACAAAAAGGTCCCGTTACTGTCTCGCAGTCCTTTGAATTTTTTTTTTATTCTGGAAGTTCACATCAGCAAACAATTTGCAGTAAGATATAGAATACTAGTTACACCTGGAACTTTATCACATGGCATTTTCCATGGTTTTAAGTAGAGCTTTCATAAAAGTAGATGTCTACAAGCATGAAGTTGGTTATCATGCCTTACAGAACATCCTAAAATTTCTTACTTTGAAGCTGTTTATTAATACTAGACTAAATGAAACAGTGGGAAATAACAATATATTTGTAAAAGGAAGTTTGCAAAGACTTCAACTGGAATGTTAGGACATAAATTCTTTAGGTCTTCATGTTTTTGCTATACTAACCTACAATTTCTTGTCAAAATAACACCTCGCCAGGCTAAGTAAAAAGTAGCACTTAACTCTTCTGAGTCCAATAGAAACTCAACTTTTTACCTGTAGTATCTTCAAGCTATATATGAAGCACTATGAACAGGATGTAGTTTCAGACAGCTAATTTTCTGTACTAACACACTCTTAATATTGAAGTTTTTAGTTTTGGTGTTACAGTTTCTTCTCAGTTTCGGTTTATGGGCAGATAACAGGATTTACTGTGTCATTGCTTATAGTCAGAAAAACCTGACCTAATGTCAGACTTTTATGCATTTACATAGAACTCATCCTTATTTTTTTCCCCATTCAACTCTTCTGAGCTATTACCTACACAGTGTTTTTACTGATGTTTTATTGAATTCCACTAAGTGTACAGTTGTAAAGGTTTGAACAGGCTACAAATATTTATCCAAGGAGGTTGGCAGTAAGCAATGTTGCTGTACTTAGACTTCACCTTGATAAGTAAATGTTCACTATTGCATCTGTTTCTATACATAGTGGTATTTACAGAAGCTGGGTGTGAGTAATAACAATTATTCTGTGAAGCAAAATACAGAAATGTTACACAGCTCTATCTTGTAACTATGGTTACATGTATGTTAGACAAAGACTAACAACAGAAAATCAGAGCAGTATTTTTTTAGAAAGAAAATCCAGATGCTCAGATTAGGTATCAGTGGCTACTTTTCTGTGGCTATGCATGTATTTAAACAGTTCTGTATCTGACAAAGTATTTCAATCTCAACTTTTCTCTCTTTTTTGCAGAAATTGATGTTCATAATTATATGTGTAACTGTATTGCTTCTGATACTTGGAATTATCCTAGCAACAACACTATCATAGCAAGCACATTCCAAGAGTTACGAATCTTCAGAAACTCCAAAATACATCTTCAGTAAAACCAAACCCTTTTTCATAAATGATGCCTTACACTGTTCCATGATGATGACATACCACTAATGGTTAAAGATGAAAACAAAATAACTTTTAAAGTTTACTCATAAAGGAAGATCGGGATTTTCATCATAATGGATTTTTGTCATAAACTACACATTTGTAAGACAAACTTGCTCTTAATTGTTTTGAACTAAAGTAATTCAGGATTTTTTTCATATCTCAGTGTTACATACAATTTTAATAGGGAGTTGAGAGACTATTAAATTTGGACTGTTTGGCTTTTTTTTTTTCTATTGCTAATATAATTCTAATAACAAATTTTACTACGTTACCAGTGCTGCTTTTGTTAGCACTCTTGTGAACATTTTTATGAGATGTAGCCTTGTCTTTAAGCGTATTAATTATTTAATCACCTTGACCTATCTAACCTTTATACTTAAAAACTTTTTCTGCAACAAGTGCTAAAATATTTTATCCTAAAAAGACTACTTAATTAGCTGTCTGCCTGTTGCATTATACTTGAGAAGAAAAAAAAAGAAACAAAACTTTTTTACACTTTCCAGGATTTTTGTTTGGGTTTGTTTTTGGTTTTGTTTTTTTTTTTTTTTTCTTTTAATGTGACTAAGGTTAATTGCTTACCTATATCCTTGCCTTTATAATAAAAAGTTAGTTGCAACATTTCTGGTAAAGGAATGCAGTAGTGAAGCATGCCGAATTTCAACTTGAGCGGATAATTTTACAAATAATCCTTGTGCAAAGGAAACTGATGGATCAGTTTAGCCTTATTGTTCATATGAATGTGGCAAAAATCGTGCTCGTTCTCTATAAAGCCAAGTCAAGATTTCTTATTCAGAAGCTTGCTAATGTTGATGTGTGAATATAGCACATAGGGATAAACTCCCTCAGAGAAGTCTGAAACATAATACAAACTAAGACACTGATTTGTTACAAAATTTGTCTTGTATAACATATATGAAGTGTTTTAGTATATACATAGCTGTTGTAATACTGGTTTGCAAGACTTGAAAGCTTGAAAGACTAATGTAACCAAATAACTGCATTTAATGTTACAGGTTATTTTTTTATTTTGTGTGTAAAATATTTGTAACTTGAATTTTTGACTTCTCATTGTTTAAGGATTTCCATGTAGATATGTAGATATATTTACACTGTAAGAGAATTAGAGGAAAGTATAATGTGTGCCTTTTTAAAGACAGTCAGTGTTTCCAAATCTTCAATTATTATGTTAACTGCAATAACTTGGTCCTAAAAGGTTAGAATCCTCAAACTTACGTTTTGTTGAAAGTGTCTGAGATCAAAGTTACTCAGTAAACTATAATTCAGTCTGTTGATGTAATGAAATTCAGCAAAGTTTACAATTTATGTTGTATGTATGAATACTCCTGCTTTGCTGTCCAAATACACTGTGAATGTGCTGGAGCTATTCAGATGTCAAGCATCTTTAAGAAAGAAAAAAATATTATTATTGGTCTTTATGGCTGACTTGCAAAAAGAAGTCGCTTGAAAAATTTCGGCTTCATTAATGAACAAATTTCTTTACCTCTAAGTCCAGAACACTCACCAATGTTTGTGAGGAAGTTTACATGCAAAGTAAGGAAAGATCGGTTGCCTCAGTGCTCGTTCTAGATAAAATGTATTTTTATTCTATAGTTTTCTAGATTTTTATCAGTAAATATTATTTATACAGATACGCAAATTAGATTGGGGGGAAAAAATCAGTTCTGCTGTTTAACAGCTGGTTATCTAAAATGACCCCCAAAATCCCATCATGTTGAATTTTTTTATTTATAATGCAATAATTTGCCCATCAAGACCAGAAGTTTGAATAGGCCACTCCATACTTTTTACTTGTTGTTATATAGCTGCCTCAATGAGTTTGTTTTAAAACAAAACAAAACTTGTTTTTCACATGAACCTCTGTTCTGTTAATATTGGAGGGGAGTAAATCTCTAACCTATGCACTAATAAATTTATCTAAGCAAGTATCTTGTGGCTATTTTTATATTTATGATGTTATTGTAACCTTTGTAGGTATTTCCAGTAAGTCTTTGAATAAGGCTGGTACATCAAACAACCGATACCCAGGTCTCAAAGGTCTTAATAGTGTATTTCCTGAAACTTTTTACCAAAAAAGGTGTAGAGATAATCAAAGTAGATGTCAATATAATTATGAAGATATTCATGGGATTTATTAATTTAAACCATGCCCATGGAATTTTGCTTTAATATTAAACTTGAAAACTATGGGAATTGTTTATTTGAACAAAGGCATTCATGTATTCTCAAAAACTCCTCATAAAAGCGCATCTTTCACAATTCAGAATTAAAATAACTTCTTACCTGCCCAGCCCAGAATTTGGAATTCTGGACTAGATCCAGGGTTCTGATGCACAAGAGGTAACTGGGGTCATTCTGCCTGTGCTGATGTTTAATCTTAGTTTTGGTTGCTGCTCTGACAGCTTTTTGCTGCTGCGGTGTTGAGTGGTGGTGTGCAAGTGGTGACGCTGTGCTCATCCCTCCTTTTGGCTGCAGCAGCTGCACGGTGCCGCTGGCCTGCGCCCGGCCCCCAGCAGCGGTGCGGGGCAGGAGCAGGAGCCTTTGACGTGGGCAGTGCCCTAGCAGATGCAGTACTGGTGTCAGCGTGGTACTGTACAAAGGGAAAGGTGGGTTGTGCTGCTCTTGTTGCGGGGGGGGGGGGGGGGGGGGGGGGGGGCTTTTTTAGAGAAATTTTGAGGAAAGAATGTCTGAGGTTTCATTTGCTTTCATTTGAATCACTGCTATATTCATACAGAAATAAACTGTCATCATAACTTTTGTAACAGTAACACCACGGAGGGTGTGCAGACAGAGCTAATACCAAAGCACTTAGGAGTTGACTATCTGTAAGATAATTGAGCGGTTACACTTACGGAATCCTGGAATGGTTTGGGTTGGAAGGGACCTTAAAGACCAGCTGGTTTCACCCCCCTGCCATGGGCAGGGATGCCTCCCACCAGTCCAGGTTGCTCAAAGCCCCGTCCAACCTGGCCTTGAACACCTCCAGGGATGGGGCAGCCACAGCTGCTCTGGGCAACCTGGGCCAGTGTCTCACCATCCTCTCACAGTAAAGAATTTCTTCCTGATATCTAATCTAAATCTGTCCTCTTTCAGTTAGAGGTTTGATATTTCTTTGTGGTATTGGGGAAAATGGGATAGGAGTGGGAATGTTGAACTTCGCAATTAATAAGGCAAACTTGTCCATAAAGGCAAGCCAAGAAAGTAAAATCTCAACACGGAGAAAATGTTCTTACATTTCTTCTTACAACAATCTGTACAACCAAAATGCTCAGATATATAAGTGCAGGTATCTCTGCTGCTTCTCACGGTGGTGCCATACCACCTGTGGAAAAAACACCAAATCTGAACATAAATGAATTCTATAGAATGAACTGAAGCTGTTTCAAAAATTAATCTGTCTTTATTCTGCTTCTATTTGCTCTGTAGTGTAAAACACAGAGCAGACCTTTCTAGGCAATGCAGGATTCATTTAGCATAGCACTACATGAGTTTTGATGAATCCAAGCCTGAGAAATAAAATTTAGAAAACAAAGGGAAATGAGGGAACTGCTGCATATGATGAAGGATGTTTTTCTGTACAAAAATGATATTTAAGAAAAAAAAAAAGCCACTATCCTTTCAGACAGTTGCGCTTAACTTATGAGACAACAGCTTGGGTGTGGGTGGGTTGTTTGGGGGGGGAGGGGGTGAATGAGGGTTTAAAGACTCATGTTACCTAATGTTAAATTTGATTTGATGCGTTCATGCGGCTTGTATGCAATGTCTGAAAATAACCATGGCATTTGTCCTCGCGCCACAGTCAGTGGGGCAGCCTTGGCACCTGTGAATGGGCTTAGCCTTCCCCGTCATGTACAGTAATTGGCTCCTGCGTTACGTAGCGCCATTTGCAGCCGCTTTTAGCCCCCTCTGCCAGTACTAAAGCACTTACAAATGAGCATCTTGGAATAAAAAAGACCATTTTATAAGCACTTGTAACTAGGTTCTGAAGAACAAAAGTACTTCTGGAATAAAGGTTTTTACAAAGGGAAATATATAAAAATGGTAAGTAATTACAAAATAATTGTTTGTTTTGTAAAGAATGATTGCTTGTCTTGGCTGCGCTTGAAACCATTTTACTGCAAAGAGGGGGAAGGAAGGATTTTGATGTTCAAGAATAAGTAGTTCTTAGAAAATAGCGAAGTTATGATACAAATAGCTAACAACATACAGCAGACTGTGGGTTGGGAAGAAAACAAAGATTATTTTGCATAAAAAAATATATTTCTTATATCCATACTTCAGAGAGAACGTGAGACTATTGGGTCAGCCCATGCTGGTTACTGTCAATTGAAAGTAAACTGAGCTGGGCGGCGTGACAGTGACACACAGGGCACCTCGGTTTAGAGAATACCTGAGGATGAACACTGGCTCAACAGAGGTGCAGTTTATGCAACAGCTCACTTCATACTCCTTTTTATGTAATCTTACAGAAAATGGAGAGGCAACTTCAATATGTATTTGACAAAGTTATTTGGTAGTACTGCACAGAAGGGTTAACTTCATATAGTTACAAGGGTTTTACTTCTTTGAGTCTCCTATTATATAACCATCAATGTTTTGAACATTGGGTAAATCTGTTAATTTCTAAACTGAGATGAGAAGGCATGCAAGAGTTAATGCGTATAGAATAATATTGACAGCTGCTTGTAGAGAACACCTTGGCTGCTTTTTTAAGCTTCCCCTTTACCTGAATTGTGACATGAGCCTATGGTGAACATCTATATATCATAGGATTGGAGATTTCCTGGGGTTGGAAATGATCTCTGCAGGTCATCTCGTGCAGCCTCCTGCTTAAAGCAGTGTCGTTGGTGAGATCAGACCAGATTCTCATACTGCTCTACATCATGGAATGAAACACCTTTGATTTTCATTAATTGAATCTTTTAAATATAAGCATGAATTTATTTAAAAAAAAAAAAAACAAAACAACTATTTCTGTCATGACTTTGTATAGTAGAACAGTATCTCTTAATATTCTATGGATTAATGGAATTGGTTTTCTGTAGGAAGACCATCAAACAAAATAACATTTTTCTAGTCTAAAAATTCATAAGAAGAGAATCTGGCCTTGAGAAGAAAGGGGCGGGGGTGGCACTGGCTATGATATTTCACAACAAACCACCAGACCATGGTTTCTTCATTGAGTGTTTTCATACTACCTGAAACGCATCTTTGTCCAGTCGGATGTTGCTCAGTAGAAGTGGAGGAATTGCAACTGTGTGAAAGCCTGTTGGAGGCTTCATTTGGCTCCCATTTCTAGGTCACTGTAGCATCAGATGCTCACCAGAGCTCTTACAGAGCTGTTCAGCTTGTGTGTGGAATTGGAAGATTAAGTCCTGGTTTGTCAAGGTCACTGATGTGACTTGTCGGAGCTCAGACAGTACCCATGCGGCAGAGCACAGTGGTTGTACTCAGGTGCCTGTTTCAGCCTGCAAGACTGTCTTTGCCTTTGGTGCGTGCGTGAGAGTC
This sequence comes from Vanellus vanellus, assembly GCF_965231255.1. NCBI lineage: Eukaryota > Metazoa > Chordata > Aves > Charadriiformes > Charadriidae > Vanellus > Vanellus vanellus. Next base: position 10,875,801 of record NC_138921.1, read on the forward strand.
TTAGAAGTCTCCCAGGAGTATTTCTTTTAAAAGTTCATGCTATGTGTTTACTGTTACTGTAAAAAAAGGGATTTATGTTTTGCCACCTTTCTAGACAGTAAAACTTCATAACCTTTTTATTTGAGAGGCATCTGTATTTTGAGATTATTTTAGCCAGAGGAAGGAAATTACCCAAAAGATTTTGTAAGATCAGTGAGTAACTCTGCTACAGGTGTAATTTTTTTTTTTCAGAGCTATCTGGCAGTGTTGGATTGTGTGGTTCTTACCCTGGGTGTGGTTAAGTAGTGGGTGTCCACATTGGTGAAAACAGCTTTAAAATCTCAGGTTTCAAAGTGCTTTAGAGAAATTCATAACACTGTTGTGGAAAATGTTGTTTGCACTTTATAGATGTGGGAAATGATCTGGGGAAGAAAGTTGAACTGAAAGAACTACTATTGACACCTCAATTTTCTGCACGTTTTGTTCTTTCAACATGAAAACTTTGGACCATTGCAGTCATGAGTTACATCCACTGCTGCAAATAAGGCCTAAACTTGGTTCCTCGTTAAAAGTGACAAAGGATTCCTACAGAAGACCAGACACTGCCACTGCAACCATGCTCTCCAGCATCTGAAGTAGCTTGGGAGTAAGAGATGCCCTGTCCTGTGGGAACACAGGGATGTGGGACAGTGTCTTTTCTCTCAGTAGTTGTCATCCTGCATCAATGATGTATGCAAAAGTGAGAAAACCCTTTACTGTTAGACCCATTCGTTCAGTGGTCTGGAAGAATGCTATTTCGCTTCATGGTTCATCTTCTAAACAATTTTCTGTGATTGGTTTAATCTTCTTAATCAGCATTTCTCTCTGCAGAGCTTTTCACAAGGGGGGGTTTCTATGCTTCGCACACACCTCCAGGAATTTGGCTACAATGTAGATGATGTGCGCTGCCCAGAATATTGACTGACTTGGCAGGTTGACTTGTTCTGTCACTGTTCCGAAACAGCAGGCTCCTGGTCATGAAAGGTGCTATCTTTTAAAAGTATGGCTAAACCCTGTTTTGTTTTTAATTTATTGCTAGGTTTTATGTTGGGAAAGCAGAAAGCAAATCCTTTGAAGGCTGACAATGGGGGTAGACAAAACCATTTCGTTTAGAACTCCCTCATAACCTTGTATATTTAATGCTGTAAATTTCAGCTGGGTAGAAATGGTCTCAGAAAACACAATTAACTCCAGTTTTATTCTTTCAGGCCGTTCCCTGGGGTTTCTGATTTAAGCACAGCTAGCAATCTGGATCTGAGTCTAGGGAAAAGATCTGAAACCTGGAATCTATGTAGTGTGAGCGATTCAGCTACAGTACCCTCTGCAAAAGCATCTTGAAGCTCAAAAAAAAAAAAAAATATTTGCAGCAGCTGCCTTGGCAGAAGCAGGTTTCTTGCTTCATTGCTCTGACTGATGTGAGAGCTTTATGTGAAAGGGTAAACTCTGGACAAGTAGGGGAGTAGTTTGGAGAATGGTATGCTTGAAACTATATTTGGTACTACAGCAGGCCTGCTTGAGTTGATGCCTGCTGTGCATCTTATTTTTCTAGCTACCTTTCCTCCTCAAGTGTCACAGACAGCAGCACTGGAATATCCCTGAACCATTGCTGCCGCAGCCACGTGTGCAGAAGATCAGTTGACAGATCTTACAGATCTGCGTCAGTGAGAAGAACTGGAAGTTTTGAGGGAGAGGAATTTAAACCGAAGGAGAAAAGCCTGTATTTTCTACATTTACAGCAAATATTGTAGGACCTTTGATATCTGCTGAAGCAAGACATGATTTTACTACTACAGTAATTTTATTAAAAAAAAAAAAAAACCAAACCCAAACAAAACATACCAAAAACCACACACACAAAATCCCAAACCTTTGTACAAGGTGCTGTTTCTTTGTCTCGTTAATTCTGAATGAAAAGTTTAGTCACTGAAAAACACATGGGAAAGATCAACAAGAAACAGATACAAACCAATGAAAGCAGTATTAGTTGGTTTATTTTAATTACTAATGTAATGAATGCAAGGATGCAAGGAAACATTTTCAAGTTTTAAATCCATATATACTAGATAAGGTTCATTCTACTTAGCCCATTTTGTAACGGGCTAATGCCTCCTGTTGGCATGGAAATGAGTCGGGTTGCTTACATTTAAAAGAAAGGACCAATTTGTACACAGGTGAGTAAAAATTCAGAGCAATTTGAACTCAGTATTGGTTTGTTATATTAGAGTTGTAGTTTGACTTACTTAGAAACTTGGTTTATTGTTGCTGTAAATCTAAGCAAAGCTCAAGCTCTCAGACTGAAGCATTCAAGTTTTGTGATTAGCTAAACACATGGGGGAAATAGGAGTTAATTGTCCTGCTGTGTTACACCTCAAGCTGGGAAGTACGGACAGCTGAAGGTACCACATGAAGATGCATCGGCAGGGAGACAACTTTGTTTGAAGCAGTTTTACTTCACAAACAAGGAAGCCAGTGGGGAGTTAAGAGTGAAATCGTCTTGTTCCAACTGCAAGAGCGTTACTTGTTTACCTTTAAACCATTATCATTAGGGTATGGTTTAACAAAGACTATTAAGACAACATTGATGTCCTATGTGTTCACCACAGGAGTACCATAGGCTATTATTAGGTGGTCAATAGTGTAATAAAGGAGGACAACTGGAAATTGCAGGAAAACACGTCAACGTTTCCCAGCCTCCCATGGTGATGGACTCTGACAAGGGTTACTGTTCAATCCCGAATATGCCACTGGGTGGGAACTGCTTGTAAATGCTGCCATGGGAGAAAAAGTGAGTAGTTTAGAAGAATGCTTCATTGGATTTGAGTTTTGGTTGCTTTTTTAATTTTTCATGTAGCTTAAGTAGCAGTACTCAGCTTCTGATAGTGACTGACAGACTGGAGAAAGAAGGAAGAATCCTTTCCCCTATACTATTAACTTTTTTTTTTTTTTTCCTTAAAACAAAATTACCAAATACTCTAGAGTTTGGAAACCAGTTCCTGGGATGCATTTTTTTCTAGTCTTTTTGTTGGTGATTGATTTATGCCTAGCAACATCTTTAGGATAACCTTTAGAATTTTGCAATAATACAATCTATTTAGTGCTTATTACTTCAATCTTTATACACCACAGCATTGTATCAGGGCACATAGCAGTCTAGTCATGCGTATTTACCTCATGTTAGCTTTCTAGCCTATATGATGTCCATTAACTTAAATAACTTGTGTATCTCCAGGTTGAGTCTTTGAAGAGGAACTTAAGTGCCCTAAACCTTGCTGCTTTTTTCTAGCACTAGCAAGAGTTGATTTAAAAAAAAAAAAAAAAAAAAAAAAAAAAAAAAAAAGGTATGCAGGTATACATCTCTGCAAAACATCTCAATTCTCTCTAGGCTTTGTGGTTGCTGCCGATCTCCTTTTTCAAATTTTCAGTAATCACTTTTGTGACAATTTATTCTGCTTTCTCAGTTTAAAATGTTGCTGATTTGTCTATTGTGCCCTTCTATCTAAAGGATTGGATGATTGCTAATGTGCTCTGCAGACTCACCATTTTCCTCTTGGTACTTAATTTCTTTAATGTACTTTTGGCAAAGGCCCTTTAAAATACCCTGACTTGTCAGCATCAGCCTTCTGCAGTGCTACAGAGTGACTCGGGACCTGACCAGGAAAATATTTGCCACTTTTTCATGCCATTGCTTTAATTACCGGCACAGAATGACATTGGAAAGAAAAAAATATTCATTTTCCAAATGCAGACTTTCTTAGCTGTTGAGCCATCTAATTGCAGGCCTTGAATTTTCTGCCCATTTCTTCTCTTGGTCTCTGGCTTTCCTTTTGTTTAGACTGTTGCTTTTAGAGGTGTAGTCTCTTCTATCATTGAATCTACCTCACGGTATTTGTAGTGAAGAAAAGGCAATATGTATGTTTAGTTAAGAAGGACAGTCACCCGTGATATACACTAATCTTGGTTCTATCCACACTGCTGTCAGCCATCTTCAAATGGGTAAATACAGCTGCTAGCAAATGAACCTAACTGAAAGCAATCTGAAGAAAAAAAAATACATTAAAAAAAAACTCAACCACTTTTAACCTCCTGGAAATTTGCAAAAACACTTCCTAGAAACCTAGAATATCTCAAGTTGGAAGGTACCCATAAGGATCATTGAGTCCAACTTCCCACTCCTCTTAGGCCTACCTCAAGTTAAATTATATGACTAAAGGCATAGTCCAAATGCTCCAAAACATCGTGGGTTTAAATCAGTTCATACAACAAGCACACATTGCATTTCCAGCTCACATGCTTGCTCTGCTTTTGGTTTTCCCTTTTGGCAGTTTATTCAGAGTAGAGTTAGTGGATGGAATCTCAGAGGAGAATAAAAGCCAGTGTTTTGAGTACTAATGAAGTAATTATCTAAAGCATTATTTACAATGGTTATTTAGAAGATAATGAGACCCTTTAATTATGTTTGTTCTGCATAGCTATCCTTTCAATAATTCAGGGTGTTGCTGTACAATTTCCTCTATATTCACTTTGGACATTTTTGTTTAGAAAGATGCCACAGCTGTCTGTACTGCACAAATATGGGCCCTCATTCTGGATATCATTTGTCCCATGAGAATTACCTGCTCACGGCTGTTGGAGTAGGAGGCTTTTAGGTTCAGGTTTCTTCAATGTGATGTGAAATACAGCTGAGCCTGTTAAAGGCTGTTGTGGCTCTATAGCGTACTAGTATAATATTAACATATATGCATTAGTCTAGTAATGTTTCTGTTAGCATTTAACTTATCGGAGGTGAAGTGTGACTAGCAGTTTATTTTTATTTTGGGAGTCATGATAGTTTTGTTTCAAACATAAGAGCCGTACTTATTTGTGTATAAGAAATCTATAGCACCATTAGCATTTTAGTAGCTAAAAAAATTTCACCAGTATTTTCATACACATTTATGAACTTGCTGCTAAAATAGACAATTCTACTGAAGCACATCATTAGCAATGCCTAAATAGTATATAGTCCCTGAGGAGATGCATCTTTTGTCACAGACTAGATCTTCATTTGGTACCCCAATGAAGCACTGCTTCACTGACTGCAGCAATGCTACTCCAGGTTACAATGGCTGATGATGTAGACCTTGACAATTAGAAATTGATAAGAAAAACCTTAATCTCAGAGAAGGTCCAAAGCTTGGAGTTTCAGTTCCAATACGGCTGGCCGTTTATCTAGAATCAAATCAACTCCTATAGGAATCTTTCCACTGACTTCAAGAGATGCTGCAAAGGGTGGCTGATCTCCTACCTACCTTCTGTTTCTCTGAGGCAAGCAGACAGCATGAGGAGGAGTTTTGATTTTACTGGAGTATATTTAAAATCTATAACACAGGACTGTTTCAGAATATGGTAGAAGTTAAAAGTTCAACAGGCTTACTGAGCAATGTAGTCTTGATTTTTCACATGGTTGCTATGAAATAAAATCTGAAAATAATGCATTTAAATTTTGGAGAAGACCACAAGTAATTATGGATAAAGAGACAGCTAAGTGAGTTTCCGAAATACTTGTACATGTACCAATGAGCTGCTTTGATCTAGTTTCTCTGCTGGACTATTTGTCTGCTGAAGGAGGGACTTCTACAGCCTCTCTTGCTGAAATTTGCAGCAATACTCCTATTAGCTTTAAAGGTACTTGGTTCAGGCCAAGTAGACTTAAGTAGACTTAAACCTGTGGTTCCCGAGATGAATAATTTGTGCATTAATCTATTGTGCCAGTAAGCACAATTCTAATTTAAATCTGCTAATTCCCCCCAAACATTTCCTTCTGTTAACCACAGAAAGCACATCTTTTGCTTTTCTGAAGTGTGAAATACAAGTACAGACTGCAGATGAATGCCAGTAAGGATATTCACACCATCATTAAACAAGCAATACAAGCATTTTCAGTCTGAATCTTTTAATTTGTATCCTGTAGACACCAGCTTTTCAGTCCCAGCTGGGCAACCCAGAATACATGAGATAGAAAGCTCTGTGTGGTGCTCAGGAGGAGCAGTCATGCTTCTGATTGCTTTCTCTCTTCAGCTGAGGCAGGAAGCTAAGATTGAATTCCTCTCTACAAATACTGCAAGAATCACTTCTCTTAATGTGGGTTTTAGCTGTTACTTAAGCATAAGGGTCATAACTGGACACATACGGCTCAGTGGCTTGGTGCCTGACCCATCATTTTAGATAAGGGAAGTGATTTTTCTTTTGGAACTGAATCATTGATTCTGTACTGAATGGCAGGAATGTATGGCCATCTTTTTCCCCCAGGAAAGACACCTTGGTTTTTTCTTCTTTTTCAACTTTCCATTTTCCCATGCACTCTCCATTTTATTTTGGGGTATGTTTTCACAATAAAAGAACACTGAATCTCAAAACTCCATGGGTTTTGTATGTTTTGCATGTAGTTTGCTGATATACTTTCCCTTCAATTGCTTTTTGATGGATTTTTAAATAGTCTTTTGCACAATGCTGTTGAAACTAAGCAGTCTCTGAATTCACTGTGACGAAAGCTAGATACTAGCTTCTCAGCATATAAATATGCATCTCAGCTGATTGGGAGCTGCATATTGTATTCTTTTCACCCTTGAGCTCTTTCTTAATTGAGAAGAAATGTGATGCGCTGTCTGTACAGAGGTTTCTCCTGAAATCTGTTCTAGGCTTTTTCATCTCAGACTGGGGCACTGTGCCTGCAGTTTGGAACAAAACAGAAAGGTAGGTGGAAAGCACCAGCTCCTTTTGAGGGCAAAGCTTGCAGCCATCACAGTACCCCATTCTAAAACTGTTAGAAATATGTTTTCAGTAGAAATTTACCTTTAATTTTTGAATACGATTAAAGAAAACTCCAGAATATGTTGCTAGATGTTGAGGCACAGCATTCCATTTTGCCTGATACGAATCTTTTAGATTGCTGGCCTAAGGAAATACTATTTCTCTCTGTCCCAATTCTGGATGGGAGGAAAATGACTCCCTTTCTAAAATATGACTGAAAATGTAAGATTCACAATATCTACGACTGTGCCTTTAGCTGGCACGCACTGCCTTGTTGTATGGCCATTATACTCAGCTGTTATAAATAGCAAAGTAAGAACAATCTATGATTACTGGATATAAAACACTTCACTGTTCCCATTGGGTGGAGGATCTCCAAGTGCTGACAGGAAGCCACTAGCTCTCCAGAAGGAAAGGCACAGTGCTGCTGCTTCTGAGGAGTTTGACCTATCGTCTCACAATACCTACCAATCATTTGGGAAGCTGTCTTACTAAAAGTACTAGCTTCCAAGGTTCAAAAGCACTTTGGCTGCTCATCTGCAATAAAACTCCTGTCCAGATTTGAGGTAAAACAGGACCAATTTTGTTCAGTAACTTTACTTTTTAGCTGGGCCTCTTCTAACTACTGAAATTAACAGCATATTGTGCAATGTTTGCTCTCAGAGTGATAAGACCTATGTTTATAGTTGATGCCCAGGCAAGGTATGCAGAGAGGCTCTTGCTTATACTTATTGCTGTAACACCCAAGGCCAACCAACTTTGTTATTTGCCCCATTGGAGGGTCGGAAGCAGAAAAGCGTAGAGGGGTCCTACCTGCGGGGAGGAGCGGACAGGATAGGTGACCCAAAACTGACCAAAAGGGTATTCCACCCCATCTGCCTCATAAAAGCTGAGGGATCAAAGGGTCAGGCCTCTTTCTTTAGTAGCCGGCGTCCAAGGAGGACGCTGTCTGTTCATCTGCCTTTGATCCTGAATCCAGATCCTGAATCCAGATCCAGAATCCAGTTCCCAACTGTCACGGAGTCCAGTCTGGGACTTCCCCAGTGCCAGCTGGTGACACAACTGTCATTCTGGGAGCTTGATACAGTTTTGTATATATTTCATTATTTTCTTTTTATTTTATTATTAATATTTCATTAAAGTAGTTTAGTTCCTTCTGAACTCATAAGTCTCTCTCTCTCTCCTCTCACTCTTTCTTTGAAGAAAGGTAAGGGGGAGCATCTGTTGGCCGCCCGGTGGCCGGTTCAGCCCAAACCACGACAACTCCTTAGGGGAAAAGGGAAACTTTGAGCCATGCTTATGTCTCCTGTGACTAAATACCTTGGTTGTCTTTAGAAAAGTCTTGGGAGGAGAAAGGGAAAGGAAGTTTTCTTTACAGGCATGTCAGAATACCTGCCCAGCCTCTCCAAAGCTTGAATTAAAGATGCAAGGCAGGCCATGAATATTTTGGAAGGGAAGGAGGAGACAAAGGCACGTAAAAAGGAAAGAAGAAATATCTGAGTAATACATCTGTTACCTTGAAGCTGTAACTTGTGATGGTACTGGCTGACTTTTAATGAAGTCAGAAGTCCCGTGAGCCAATTTAGGCTTCTCTCTAGAGAGATAGAATGCTCTCAGCCACTTTTCCCTCTATTACAGAAGCCGACCAGTCGCATTCGGGATCATGGCTATTCTGCACTGGATTCCCCCAAGGCAAATCAGTCATTTTCAAAAGTGGATAAGCCCTTGACTAAAGAACAAGAGGAAGACAAAGTGGTGAGTAACCATTTCCAACCCAGGACATGCCAGAATCTGTCTGAAAACTTGCCTGGGATTATTTTTTTTTTGGAGGGGTGGGGTTATAAGCAAGTGTTTAAAATAAACATTTTTTTAAATCTTGCCCTACAGAGGAAGTATGTAAAGCCTTGTTAATAAAAAGCTTTACATTGTAGGATATACCTCTAGTATGCAAAATAATTAATTACAGAACAAACCCCCTACTATTTGGTCACCAGCTTAGAAAGTGGAGATGTTTTTTAAAGCAGAAAGTATGTGGATGATAAGCACAACCAGAATGCAGGTTCTTTGTGAGCTCTAAGGTCATGACATTTACACAACTCTGGCTACAAAGATGGGGTATTTTGGTTATGCTGTGGCTGTAATCACGATGCCAGTTCTATCAAAGCAGAACTGCTCTAGACCGAAGTGAGTTGTAGATCTAGTTTTTGACAAGCAAGCTCATAGCCCCAGAAGGCTGTGGCTGCTCTTTCAGTTTGTCCCAATTTCTTACACTTGTGTTGAGGAAATACTTTCATCCCCACAGGAAATAATTCACATTAAGAAGTGTAGTTTAGTATTTCTAAACTAGTCAACTAGTCTAAGCCCAGCCTAAACTAGGTCTAAGCCCAGTAGTCTCCTGGATTTGACACGAGGCATCTTAATAATGCTTTACACAAAAGGATTGACTGGTCTGTCTTCAACTATATTACCCATGTGTGATATCACCATTTGTGGTGAACTGATGTTATTGACCCTGATGCATACAATTTTAGGCATTCATTGTTAAAATAATTGTATCTCTTTTTCATGTTCGCCACGTAGAAAAGTCTCTGCTTCCTAAGCTGCCTACCAAGCGGTACATTTATTTTTAAATAAATTAATTTGCATGTGTAAAAGAGTACATTTAGTCTACTCCTACAATATAAGGCTATTTCTCACCATGTATTTACAGTTCCTCAATAGTTACTGATGACAAGATTTAAAAAAAAAAAAAGTTCAACTAAAATTATAAGAACTATAGCAACTTTCTACAAAAGGCTTTCAAAGTGCTTAGCAGAATTTTGTGTGATTGGCATTTCTGAAATGAAGTTGGATAGCTGACAGCCTATGTATGAATTTAGGAGGCTAATTTTAGGTTACAGTAATCTTGCTCTGTGCCTGAAGACTTGATCCACCCTGGAGAGTCACCGACTCTGCCAGGACAAGCTGGGAGAAAAGCTCTGATGTTCTGTTCAGACCCAAATCGTGACAGCTGGGCACACTTGTGCCCACTTAACTTTGAAGCTATTTATAAGGCTTTTGTCAGAGTTCCCATTTATACAGTTTCCCTTAGTGTATTTTTGGGTCTGATTTTCCTTCCAATATGAGGCAAATAAAACCATGGAACAAATCAGTCTTAGAAAGAAAACAGATAAAATCATCGGATGATAAAATTCAGCAAGTGTTAAAATGTATTTTTAATTACAGCTGATATATTTATTTTTTTAATCCCTAGAAATAACAGAAATGACTGTAAACTTCAAGTGCATTTGAAGAAAATAAAGGCAAAGTCTCTATGTTTCACTGTAATTGAACTAGATTCACGTATCCACATACAAGAGTTCTTTTTAGATGATATATTTGCTCTCTACGTTTTTTCTCATCAGAGTTGGTTTGTTGCTAAGCTATAGGCAAGCATGTGCTACACAGAATGACTCACAGACTTGTAGGCCAGGATGCTTTTCTTGGTTTTCCATTGAGCATTCTTTTATCCTACACAGATATAAATAAGTGCCCTAGTTGACTTCCCTATTATTTAGTACTAGGAAAGTAAACCTGAAAGTATTTTAATTGCATTAAAATATGTTTTCCGTGATTCAAAGGGAACTGTTTCATTACCATCTGTTATAACCTTAAAAGTTCTGTTCTTACATACTGATATAAATAGGGCCACAACAGAATATAGTAACATATGGAAGAAAAACAAAAACTGAACTGAATTGCTGTAAAATAGTGGCTATTTAAAGAAAATAAATGATTATGCATGTAACGTTCTTATTCAAATGAATGATTCTATTGCCATTTGAGAGTAAGCTGACAGCTTTAGGAGGCAGTGAGGTTTCACAGACTTCACTGCTTTGGAAATGAGAGCTCGGAAGGGAAAATGATTTTCCCATTTTTTCCTCTACTCTTGGGAGGTGAGATAGGCTATAGGAACACAAAGGGAAAAAGGAGGTGTGAGCAAGGCCAGGAAACAGAAGGTCCCTTGGAGCAAATCTTCACTTGTGTTTTTCCTAGGGGTGGTAGCCTATGGCGTCAGTGCCAGCTGCTGCTGCTGTGAAGATTGCTCCTGTTAGCATTAGCAGTATCTCCCTTCTGCCCTCACCATCATCGGTCGCAATGAGATGAGCTGTGCTGACTTTATCTACACCTGAGGCCAGCTTAGGTTCCAGCCAAGAGCTCATTCAGTTTTATTTCTAGTTTAATGTGGTTTTATTATCCAGGTACAGTGGTGCACTAAAGAAAAGGTATTCATACTTTGCGGTACCAACTGGGTTTCTATAGATCATCTTATTCAGGGTTCAGCAATTACAATTTTTAAAAAATGTCTAATCCACATCAAAACACTTTGGATGAGTATTTAATGTGTAGTAAGTTTCTCTGCATATAGCCTCCTGTGCTCTTCCCTCTCAAGTATGTTTGCATTTGTTGTGTATATTTGCTACCCTTCCAGTTTCAGTGTCATCTTAGACGTTGTGGGTCCCCAGTCGAACATCAGATGAAAACAGGAAAAATTCAGAGAATATTGGGGAGGGGACATTGTTTAATTTTTCAGAAAAGACTTCTGGATTCCTCACAAGCATCCTGGCCTACAGCAGAAATCATCAAAGATAAAACAGTGACAGATGGCTGGTGTTTGTAGTACGAGCAGTTCTAATGACCACCTTTGGTTCACAGACAGTGATTGCAGAACAGCTGCATAAAAGGTTTCTTTTCAATCCCAATCAGCTATCTGCTTTATTAAAACCAATTCACTTTTGCTTTCTATTTGGTTTGTTTTGTTGCTTTTTCCTCCTACCATCTTCTGCTGGTGGGTAATTAGATAATTTTGAGAGCTCATTAGAGAAAAGAATAGACTCTAAACTTCCTTTTCCCAAAACAGCTTCTTGCATGGTATTGCAAGGTTCAACTTTTCTCAAATATGAAATCCACACCTCAAATGGTACAAAATGCCAAGTCATGCTGTCCAAATAGAGACAGCCTGACTCACCATCAGCAGAGAAAGGATGAAAATAAGGGTAGTGGTGTTTCTCCAAACAGAGATCTCAGTCACTTTGTTTACTCTCTGGGAGCGGTCTTGGTTATCCAAGATTAAATGTTATGTAAAGTGAAAAAACCCAGCTGCTTTGCTGGTGCTTATAGACAGCACACAGAATAAGGGACAACAGGAAACTCCGTTATGAAATGTCCCTTGAACATCAGACAACAGAAGAAAGAGGGCTCAACCTTCCTAAAAGAAAGAGTACCAAACTACCTTGAACTGAGCAATGTGGTATGAGGCCAATTCCCTAGCTGCTGTATATTGTTTATTTAGGTTTGTAAGGTCTAGGAGACAAGACTGTCTTACACTGAATGTAGCATACTGTAAAGTTAGCATGTGATTTCAGCAATTCCTTGAAATTTAAAAAAAAAAGAATCAATGCTAAAATCTCTAGCACACTTAAAATAATACTGCATATTTATTCCATACCCTGTCATTCTGTATTGGGTAACAGTAGAAAGAACAAAGGTCCCTCTCTTAGTGCTTCTTTATTCCACTTTATCCTACATCCCCAATTCAGGGATGTAGCAGAAGGTGCCCTCTTTTGACTGAGTAACCTGGTGAAGCAGGGCCATTTACCATTTAACTACATGCTACTTATATCCCTACTGTTTTACCCATCTTCCACATAAACCCAATATGAGATTCTTCCTCAGATTGACAAAGAGACAAAATGCCATGCAATGAAAAAACTGCTCCTAATACCACTGCAATCCAAATCCATAATGTTATCTGGTCTCCCATCCTGCAGCATTGGCACAGTCCACACCACGCCAAGCACTGCACAGAGACGGGACTAGTACCTGAGCTCTGCCCCAGAGATGTTATGTCCTCTGCTGTTGACCGAATGCCACATCTAATTTGTTCCATTAGCCCCCTCGAGCTTCAAGTCTATACTCTGAAACTTGTGCTTTACCATGCAAGAACAAATTGATTTAAGACCAACAGAATCACTGAGACATTTTAGATGTGTTGTAATATATTTTTACGAGCTATCGATGACTTTTGATCCACAGTCCAAAAAGGGGAACAGGAAAGCAAAACAAACATCTGAAAAGCTCCCACACCGCAGAGCTGAGGGCAGAAGCAAACAGAAAAGTAGCCCAATAACTGCTGAGAAGAGCAAGGTGAGTGGTACATATTCTAAAATCTTCCAGTGGCTTTACTGCCAATTGCTGAAGCAGCTGTCATGGCACTGACATGAATCAGAAGTGCCTACACATTGGGTGAAACCACTGTCTGCACCCTCCCTGGCACCTGATGCACTCAGATGTATCTCACATTTTGCTTCCCTGATATGTATATTTTGGTTTTATAGTCCAGCACAAAGTACTTAACTCCTAAAACTGCATTGAGTTATGCTATGAATGTTAAGCAGTTACAGGACTACACTACTATGATTATTTTTTTTCTTTTACTCTTCAAATTACAGTTATTTACTGCTGTCATGGTAAGATACCCAATTTAAAATATTTGTCAATTTAAAGTAATCCCCCAATAAAAAACCTACATGCTAATGTTAAATTCCTTTTGTCATGATTACGGCATGTTAGTTTGCACACCAAGCTTGTGAAAAACAGGGATCCACACCTTTCCAAAAAGCACTGAGTCTGAGATAGGCATAGAAAAAGGAAGCAGTGAGGATAGCCTGAGGATGCCGAGACAGCAACCTGCCTATCATCCCCAAATAAATTGCTTTTCCAACAGCGTTGGGGTGCATTAGTGATCGGGAACTTTATCTGATGTTTACTCTGATCCATCTTTTCTATTCACTAATGGATTCACTCTCCAGAGCTTTCAGTGCTTCTCCCTTCAGTAGATACAAACATGATAAAAAATGCTTTAAGAAAAATCAATAAACACTTAAGTGTTTGGCAACTCTCAGACTTTTTACTGTATCATTTACTCAACAGTTTAATGCTTAATAGAAGAAACTTGACTGTTAAATATTCATGTGCAGACTTAGAAGATACAACACACCACAGTTTTATTCATTTTTTTTTTTAGGTCTTTTCATTCATGACAAAATTAATTGTTTCAGAGCATGGAAATTGCACTTGCTGGAGAGTAACACCTGATTTACTTGTTTGAGGTCAGTGTCAGGATCTATTTGTGAGAATCTTCCAGTATTCTGGTTTGGGGCAGTAAAGTTTTCATCATTCAAAATTTGGAGCCTTTTGGAACAGGCTGCCCAGGAAGATGGTGGAGTCGCCATCCCTGGAGGTATTTAAAAGGTGAGTAGACGTGGTGCTGAGGGACATGGTTTAGTGGTGGACTTGGCAGTGCTAGGTTAACAGCTGGACTCAATCTTAAAGGTCTCTTCCAACCTAAACGATTCTATGGTTCTATAAAAAAGAAAAGTCAGTTTGAGTTGACCCAGTTTACACAGCTGTATCTCGTTTGTTACGTACTGCCCCCCCTCACCCTGACAGACTGGTTGCTGTGCTGGGGACTTACTTTCATAAAGGAGGCGAAGAAAGCTGACCTCTTCAGCAAAGGTTGTCCTCTGACAATTAGACTGTTGGACTGTATTTTAAATGCACTTGCTGGGCGCTGGCGGTGGGGCTGTGAGGAGAGGCCGGGGCGGCCCCGCCCGCACACAGCCGGTTCCAGACGGTTCCACCACAGGGCACAGCCCAGCCCCGCAGCCAGGCTGGTGGGGCCTCGGGGAAAATACAGCCAAGGAAGGGAAAAACCGGCACAGAGTGAGGGAAAAAGTGTGAGAAACAGCCCTGTGAGCAGCCGGGTGAGAGCAGGGGGAGCGGGAGGTGGCACTGAGAGTCCCCGGCGGCCATGATGGAGAGACCCCGGGGCAGCAGGTATCCACCCTGCGGCCTGCACCAGAGCAGATTTTTCCTGAAGGGGAAGGCAGAGCAGCTGGGAATGAAGGTTGGAAGTTGAGTCTGGGAGAGGCAGGGGGAGAAGGTGTTGTTTTCATTTTTGTGTCTCACTACCCAAACCTATTTTAATTGGGAATAAATCAGATTAATTTTCCCCAAGTCAAGTCTGTCCTTCCTGTGACAGTAAATGGTAAGTGATTTCCCTCTCTTATCTCAGCCCGTGAGCTTTCTCATCTTATTTTCTTCTTCCCAACCTGTTTTTTTTTTTTTTTTTTTTTTAGTCTTCCATTTCCTGAAGTACAAGAGCTATTCGGAGGGACTTTAGAATTGGGGTATCTGATCAAATTTTGATGCTGCTGAACTAATCCAAAGTTCATGTATTTTTGTTCAGTATATTACAAATCTAAATAATATTAAAAAATATATTTTTTTTGAGTATTCACCAAGTTTGGATATGTTTGTATTAGTGATGTGCATCTGGCAAAGTTATGTTTACAAGGCTCACATTATGTGACCTGAAATCTGGAATTCACACCTCTCTTATCTTTCACACTTCCTATTAAAAAAAAAAAAAAAAAAGTGGTGAAATAATGTTAGTAGATTTTTTGATAATACTACCTCAGACAGATCTCATCTTGGAGGTTTCCAATGGTTATTACGTCAAAATTAAGAGAAACCTGGTGGGTTTTTTTTAATTATTTGAATAGTAGTGTTTGCCATTTTACACGTAAAATACGGCTTGTAATGTTTACTGTAGTTTAATGACTTTGATTACTTGGGCTTTTAAATGTCTTTATCACACTAATGTGTAACGATGCCCCAGCTATGCCCTTGGAGGGTCTCTCCTGGTCCCCTTGAGCAATTGGGCAGCACTGGGATTTTGGGTGAGCTTCATTGAGCTTCAACACCGAGGAGGAGCCATGTTGTGGGCTGGCTGAGCAAACGCTGAGAGAAAGTGAGCTCCTCACTGCGAAACAGTAGTTCAGATCAGTTGAAAGTTTCATTTTGGTTTTTTTTTTTTTCCTGGGAAAAGCAGGCAAAACTTGCATAAGGAAAATATGTTTTGTTTTATAGACTTTGGGGATTGCACATCACGGAATAATGAACTGAGAATTTAGTTGTCCTCTCTAAAAGTAGGTGTGAAATACAAGAACAAAATTTAAGCAGTGATAACCAAAAGAATGTTTAACTCTGCCATAAGTAAAACCCTGCTCAATCTTAAATTATAATGTCAGTTTACATTAATATTTTTAGCTGAATATGACCCAAATTGGGGCAGGTTATTATTTCTGTATTAAAGCTACACCAAGTCGGTCTTACACGTAGACTATGTTGAAAAATTAGTAACTTGTTCAAATGATGTACTGGTATTAGGTGGCAATACCAGGCTGGAAGTGGTATTCTTGCAAGGATGCCGTAAGAAGTTAGGTTTTTTGACTCCTGAATTAGTTTGAGCTTAATTACAAAATGAAAGGGCTTTAAATGGGTCTGCCTTTGTATATTATTTGTTGAGTGCATAGAATTAACATAGAAGACACTATGTTTTTTGAAAGCTTTTACTCAGTGATAATGGATTTTGAGAAAGGTGGCTAAATGTTACAAGAAATGAGATCTGGATAGCTGATGGGGGTACCGGATAGCTTAATTTCTTGCACAGAATAATACTTTTTATGCATTTTCTCTATATAGAGATATCTAGACCATATTGGTTAAAAAAAAAAATAAAGACAGAAGAAATAGATTCAGTGAAGGGAAATTTCTGTTACAATCATGCTGACTTCTAGGAATGCCTTTTGTTTTAGCAAAATGGCCGTGTATTCAGCAGCAGAACTTCTGAATGCCTCGAGGACTGTGAGGCTCTTACACCGAAGCACCTAATATTTGTTTTAACATCACAGGTGGACCCTACTAATCAAAACTAAATTTATTACATGTCGCTGACATTTATTACATATCTTGCCAAATCAACCTGTGTCACTGGGCTAGGTTCTCGTACTGTTGCTGAAGTGGTACACTATCTTACTGCACAAGAGAGCCCATTAGGACAAGTTAAGGAATAAGGGAATTACTGGGTATAAAGCAAGAAGACTTGGGACATAAAGAGCTGTGAACTGCCCGGTCTCGGAAGGGAGCTTCATATTCTTCCACCACTCTCATACCGTAAGTTTGACTGCATAACAGCTGATTCCCAGTGAAGGGTTTGCAGTGTGGTCAAACATGCCTTTTGGAATACAGCATCTCAGATGTCCCTGGAGCACAGCTTCCAAGTGAGGTGCATGTTCAACAGCAAGGATAACTTCTTAAATAGCTGTGTGATACAACTCTGAGTGAAGGACCAAAAGCAGTGGGTGAGCAGCAGCACTATGTTGCCATCAAGTGGTAAACACATTGGTATCTATATAGTCATGGCTGGCTGGCATCCACAGAATGAAGAAAAAGAAATATATGAAAAGAAATTGTCTGCTTTTCATTTCTTTGTGTTATCCCTATCTCTTTACTGGTGATTGATCAAATGAGATTGTCTCTTGCTCACTTACTGTTTGAATGAAAGATCTGAAGAAGAAAATTTTCAAATAATGCACTTATTCTTTCAAAAGTCATACCATTTGAATTATACTCTTTCCCTCTGACACAGCTTTAACAAAAATGGCATGAAAAATGTATTTTCTCTTTGCCAGGATGTCAGCCCTTCAACTTCATTGACATTGTCATCCAATAACACTGCTGTCATCACAAAAACAATTACCAGAATACTTCCTCTAAAGCAGAAAATACACTTTGTCAATATTAAGGCCCAGCATCTGCAAAATATCAACAAACAATCCAAAAGTATGAAAGATCTGGAGATCCAACTGCTGCAATTGGAGTGTGAAGAACTCAAAAATCAGCTAGGATGCCTGAGGGTAGGTAGAAATACAGTTCTGTTTTTAATATCTAATTGTGCTGCTGAACAGTTAAACTGAAAATAGTTTATTCATAGAGGTGTTAAAATGAGGTGGGGAAAAAAATGTTTTTCTGCTCAGTTTTCATCCAAACAGCATATTGATATTAAATATTTTGTAAATTATCATGTGTAGAAGAGAGTTTGGGTTGGAATTCGCAACACTCCTGGTTTAGCCTCAATTTAGGACTTTCACTAAAGATACAAACTTATACTTTGGATTACTGAGTGGCATTCTTATACTTTTTAATTACTTCACTAGCATCAAACTTTTCTCAGCATTGTCTTGTACTAATTTTGTGCCCTACCAGCATCATCTCTGAGCCCATTGTTACAGCAACATATTATGTAAGAGGAACTTCTTCCAGTTCCCAAAGGTTAGAATTGCCCATGTTGTTTTCTACCTCAACCTATCCTGACTTGATTAATAGCCAGAGGAAGTTTACTAAGTATGAAGTATTAGGGCACTCAAAGTGTAGGGTGTTGTGCTGCTGATGCTATGAAGAGACATCTTGCTTTTTAGGTGGAGAGGGTTATTAAATTAAGCACAAAAAGTCACATGCATAAATATAGATACATTGCTATAGCATATGTTCTTGTTTAGCTAGAAAATCAGCTATCGCAAATCATATGTTAGTATCACCATATATCTGAGAAAAGAGAAAGTGAAAATTTCCTGTTGTGCAGGAAGGGCTGATGGGGCAGAAGCCAGGCGACACAGAGGAGTTACTGAAACAATCTCAGAAAGAGCTGTTGTGGCTTCAGAGACAGCTGTCCTTTATCTCCACAGGAGGCCCTGTGTGTGTTTTGGCAGCTAGCAAGGTGAGCTCCTTTATTATTTTTTCAGTCTACCTCACTGTACAAAGTGGAATTTGGAAGGGAAGTGTTTATCATCATTTTGGCTTGTTTTATTGAACCAACACACTGCAAGATTTATTTTTCATAGTAAGGGTACTAAGAGGAAAATTCATCTTTTAGGATGTATTTTAAATAATTGTATCATGTAATTCAGAAAGACCGGAGAGAACATGAAATTCATTATGGCCTGTGAAAGGTTACATAGTTAAAATGGCATTTTTATAAAGCCCTGTCATGTACAGAAACTTGTCTTGTGTTCTGTCTCTTTTTTTTCTGAAGAAAACTGTCTATCAGAAGGTAGGTTCATTATACTGGTATTGTTATTCTTGGGGGATTTCTTGGCCTGGCATACAGAGCTGTAATTCCCTTTCTTCTCTCAGCAGCACTGTTATGTATGTATTCCGGGTTACCCGCAGCCCATCATCAGCATAGCTGCATCCAGACCTGAATGGGCAAAAATTCTTGTCAGGCTAATATTTGGCCATATAAACTACTGAATTAATAATAAACTGTTTATGTTAACGATGTCCTAACATCTTACAATTTCCAGTAAAATGTAAGTTTTCATCTGCTGTGGCATAACAAGTTGAGTATATCGAGTGTTGATGACTCAGGTTTCTAAACATTGACTTGAGATAAAGAATATGTTTAAAATCTTCATAGCAGTGAATCTGTGCTGATAGTTTAAAAAATTAGTTGCTATTTTATTTTCAAAGTGACTGAATTTAGTTTAGTCATATAATTTTCCATATTTTTAAAACAGGATTTCCAGAAAGTTTACAATAATTTACATATTTTATACATATATATACCTCCACACCCCCATGTACAGATACACACGTTTTAAATCCACTTATGAAAAGGAATGAGAAGAGTTGGTTTGGTTCAGTGCAACACATTAATAATGCCATTTTATAGTGATCTGATTTATTTTCAAGTATCAAGTTGGTTTAGCAAATTTTTCTTTTGTTTGTACAAGTGCACATAAAGCAACAGATATGTTCATCTAGTCTCCAGCCTAGACAAGACAGGTTTCCAAAATGTGTCACCTGGAATCTTCTGGTATCACTTTGTGTCATATGCTGCAGGTCTGTATTTGTTGCTGAAGCACAGTATGATAAGTGCCGATATAGCCATAGTCAGAAACAACGTTTGGATTTGAAGCTTGCATGTAGCTCAACTGAGGAAAAAAAAACAACAAACCCTAACTTGCCAAAATTAGACCTTTTCTTAAAAAAATGGAAACAATTTATGCCACAAACTGATTATAAAAGTAAGAGTGCACTTGCCCGATGATTAAAGCCATAATCTAATCTGGGAAGGAACATATGATCCTGAGTAGGAACAGCTTTTCTCTCCAAAAATACCAGAGTTTTGTTGTTCTTGCTAGTCATGAGT
Source organism: Vanellus vanellus (assembly GCF_965231255.1). Classification (NCBI taxonomy): domain Eukaryota; kingdom Metazoa; phylum Chordata; class Aves; order Charadriiformes; family Charadriidae; genus Vanellus; species Vanellus vanellus. Next base: position 10,895,704 of record NC_138921.1, read on the forward strand.
AATCTCAGAGAGGGTCTTCTGGGGCTGAGATTTGCACAAAAGAGTAGTCTTGGATACTTCATTTTTAGATGCTGGACTTTCCATTCAGAAAACGGTAGTCTTTCTGGAATGAGCCAAGGTAGACCTTCAGCGTAGAAAGCACATACTGTCTATAACCCCTTTCCTCGTGTATTTTTTATTGCAGTATCACAGAACCAAGGATCAGATTTTTAGCTGTTTCATTCGTATAATGAGGGACAGATTTTTCAGAAGCGATCAGTTACTTTGAAGATCACACTGTGATCACACTGCACCGTACTTTAATTTTAAGCCTCTGAAGAGAAATGCTTTTCATCCAAATGAGAGTGGTAGTACTCGGTGTTGCTAGAAGCTTGGGAGGGAATGATCTTAATAAGGCGCTCAAATAGATTCATGATTGGGAACTGGTATATCCAGAAATATAGGCAGTGCCATTTTGGAAGGATTCCTTAGCTGTTTAGTAAACATCATGGTTGAAGGTTCAAATTTATCATGGACTGTAAATCTGGATAAGACAAAACTTGAGAAAGAGGTGATGTGATGAGTCTTTCTTCCATGGCTCTTAATACCTTCCAGTGAAGCATCTGATGCCGACAGTTCCTGGAGATCAGGGTACTCTCCATGCACTTCAGCTTCGTAAAGAACTGGGGCCTTGGGGGAAATCTGGCTTGTTTTGTTAATGCCAAACTTTTCTGAAAATTCTCCTCAGCTTCCTCACTATGCCTGTTAGTAAAACTGTGGGGGGAAGACTGATACTTGAAAAGGAACTGTAAATTAATGTAGGGAGACTTTATTACATGGAGAGAGGCATTTCTGCAGATACTTCAACAGAATTCAATAAAATAGTGCCTTGAGAGTGCAATATTTCCCTCCCTGTTAAATACTGAAAGGAAAATACAGAAGTTCCACTCAACATAACTTCATATGTTTTCTTGGTAATTTAACCTTCAGCAGCCTCGAGAATTCAATTACATTGTAGTGAATGCACTCCCAAAGTGGTAAGATTCTGTGAGTCAGATCACCTCTGCTGGGGAGAAAAAAAGAAAAAAAGAAAAAAAAAGGAGGGGAAAAAAAAGATGGAAGCTAGATTTTTTAAAAATTGATTTGTTTAAAATCTTTCCCTGTATCCCCTTATAGTGTCTCCCTCTAGCTGCTGGGGAGATGGCTGTTGCATACTTAAAAGTTTTTTGTGAATATATTGTATACAGTTTTCTTGAGAAGAGGAAAGACAGAATGGTTAGGATGCTCCAGGTAATCTGTCTTAATACCCTTCTGCATTTGAGTTTCTAAGCCTTCCATTGGGCAGGCTTGGGAGGGAAAAAAAAATTGCAGCTCACATTTACAGTTCATTGGTTCGTGCCAGTAGGCCACAGATGACCTACTGAGAAGATCCTGTGATAGCATTACTTGGAGGTAAAATAAAATCTCCCAACACCCGCCTCCCCCCTTCCCCCCCCCCTCACTGAAACACATCCTTGCTGCGATCCCACTTGCTGCTTGTCAGCTCCTGTCCGCGCTCCCCGCTGCTGTGTCGGGTTAATACTATGTGAAAGAGAAACTGGCAAATAGGGAAAGCCATCTTTGTGTGCGTATGTGTGTGCGAGCACTGCTGTTTCATAGGCTCTGGCAGCTGCTGCATGGTCGATGATGCTTGCTCTCTCTTTTTCACCCTGCCTCCCTGCAGACAACTAATGAATCATTTCTAGCCTGAATACTAGCCGTGCAAACACACCAATGCTGCTGCTGCTGCTGCCGCTGCCGCCTTTCTCTACAAGGTTGTAATTTGACACAGTAGACTGCAGCTCTCTCTCGGCAATGATCTTGCTGAACATCGGAAGCACTTGATTTGAAGGTACGCTGAGATTTCACCATTTCTAAAAATAGCTATTTCTGTTAAATGCTTTTTGGGCAAAATGAGGGTGGGAGGGCTGAAGATTTGTAGGTGGGGGGGGAGAATCCTCTTTTTAGTTAGCAGTAATGCATCAGTAACTCTTATCAGACGCAGACAAACTTTATTATTCTGCTGCAATTTGATGATGCCCTTCACTGGATCTTTTCTTCTAGGTGCTGCTTAGAATGATAAAATGTGTTAGTATCATGCATGAGCGCTAGGTAAAGGGATTAAACTCTTGCTAGATTATTCCATCCTCCCTCCTACTGATGTTTAATCTGATGTAATTTTCTAGTAACTTTTAAGGTTTCCAATAAAATAAATACTATATTGACAGGTTAGATGGTGCCATGTTTCTTTTCTGTATTAGTGTCTGTGGGCAAAGTTCGTAATCATACTGGCTGGCAGCTCTCTCCCCCCTCACCCTCCACCCCCCCCCCAAGTCCCCGAGCATGGTGCATATTCACAGTATCTGTTTGCTTTGCAGATGTATATTGTCACGTCATGGCAAAGTCATCAATGTGACTACTGTTCCATAGAGATATTGTTAATGAAATTATATGTGGTATTTGTCTGGCATCTCGTGCTAAATTAGGCCAATTGCAAGTAAATATCTCATCCTTTTTTGGTAGAAGAGAGAAATCTTCTGCAGCTATGTAGATGTGTATATATGGACAAACTATACATAGCAGTATTTGCGGGAAGTATGTTATGTACGTGAGTACGCAGACAGAATAATAACATTTTATTATAGCATATGCATTTAAATACCAGTTAATTAGTACGTACCAGCATGCTGTGCTCAGTATTACAGGGGTTACTGCAGGGTTTTTTATTAACCTCTTTTCAGAATTGGCTATTGTCTCTAGCATTGGGCAGAGAGGGTATGCATTTCCAAGAGTGATGTGATGGTTGACATTACAGTTGTACATGGTCTTAGTACAATTTTAACTGAGGAAAATATAAGTGCCTACAAAGGCTTTGTTTTTTATTTTTAAGCTATTGCTGTCTGTTATTTTAGTGGTAAAAAAACTGACTGGGCATTTTTGTCCAATGCAGGCAGTGATGCAGAGTTTATATAGAAAATAACTCAGCAGAATAACTTATTAATGGGTCTTGTCACTGCAACTAGTAAATACAGTGTCTGCTTCTTAAGTGATTGGATGTATTTTGAAGAAATACCTAAAGTCAAAGCTATTGATCTTAACATCAAGAATTGCACCAAGTATGCTGAGACAAGGAAAGAATACTATGATTGCCATCATGTAAATACAAAAAAGGACAATTGCTTAGCAAGATAGAAGAGCTGCCTCAAGAAAACAGCATGAAATATTAAAACACAGACGAAGTGGTAGGCTGAAAATTAAAGCATCTCTATAAATTCAATACAGTAAAAAGTAGCAGTATACATGAACTAATATGAAAGTTACTATAGTCACTTTATATTTCAGCCTTTTTGATCAGGAGGTGCTAAATTTTTATTAGAGGCGGCCTTTCAAGTCTACCCAGCTGACAAATGAGGAAGGCAATTCGGATCAAATCTTACAGATGTCAGCCAGGATTCACCACTGTAGACATCCTTTGAAATACACATGCATTACTTATAGTACCTTAAAGAAGGCTGTTGGGGCTTTTTTAGGTGACTCTGTTATTTTTATTAAAAAGATGTGGTGGTCCTGAACAGTAGCTTTGTGCATACTACTTTCTTTTCAATAGGAAAAAGACCTACTCTCAATGAAACGAGCGGAGTGGTCATGCTGCCTGCAGACTAGAGAGCAACACTGATTTTTTGCAGCTATGTATCTGAATGGGTTCCAGCCTGCTAACATACAGCAGGACTGTATACTAGAGGCAGTGAACAGAGGTGCAGCATTATTACATACAACTTTAAATTTCTCAAAAGGTGCTCCAGGTACACCCAAATATATAATATGTTGACTTTTCTAGAATGATAACCAAATTACAGCTTTAAAATGTCACATGGTTTTTCGGGGTAGGAAGAAATATGGGACAGTGCAGTGCCACAAATTTCTGCATGAAAATGATCTGAATTGCTGATACATGCTACTTTAGTTAACTGACAATTACAAGCTCCAAATTTTTAAGCATCTCTATATGTGGCCAGTCTTATACTCACACAATCTAGGTATGTACTTTTGCATATATACAAAATAGGTATCTCTCTGAATGTCAACTCATTCTGTTTTTAGATATGTGCTAGATGTGCATACTCATTGTAGTTTAGATAGGCGTGTGATACTGAGTTTGAAATGAATGTATAAGCACAACAGTGTTCATTCTGATAACAGCTTATTACAGAACTCCGAGCCTTTCTGGATTGCCAGGAGTAGAAATAAGATGCCTGCAGTCCACTGGATAATGTGTCAAACGCCCCACCATGTATCAAAATTAAATATCAAAAATCACACTGACTTTATTCTGAAATAAGAAACTAGTTGGTCGTGTGTCACTGTCCTGTCCATTCAATATTTATGTTGAATGAAGTATGGTTTGAATGTCAAGGCTGTTTTTAATTTAGTTGAAATTGTTATAGACCCTCGTCACTACTACAGAATATGTCAGAGTAGCTGAAATATTTGTTAGTTATGACTTTTTTCCTGGGACTTATTTTTGTTTTAGTATTCAGCAAAAACTTCTCACTAAAGTGGAATTTTATGTAAATCCTTTGTTTCCCCCTTCCATAGCATGAGCTTATCATGTCCAGTGAGCTCTTTGATATAATGGCAAGCTATATAGATAACATTTCCTCTCTATAATTTTGAAAATCTTTCCATGCATAGTACTAAGTAACTGAAATCTATTTAAGATTTTCTGGAAAACATCTGGTGCCGCTGATGATTAGCTGTCTTCTGACTGTAGATGTTCTAAGCTGTCTGTCCACCAAAGATGAGAATTGTCATGAAGGATTGCTGACAGTAGCATTTGCTCTTTGCTGTTAGAATTGGAAAATATATAACAAATTCATGATTAAAAATGGAATTGGAATGTAGCCACGGTGCTGGAAAAATGCAGCTTCTTCAGAGCAATGTGTCATGAAACCAGTTTCTGTTCACCAGTGAAAAAGGGCTTTTTTCAGGCTTATTTGCACAGAGTGAGCTCTTGGGAAATGGCAGTGATAACATTACCCTGGGAGAACAGGTAACAGTCTTCTGGAGCAGCTGGCTGACCCTGAAGTTTGAATGTGGTCTTTGAAGGTTTCTTTGCTAACTGTAACCATCCTGTTAAATAACATGTTGGAGTCATGTCCATTCTGTAAAGTATGATTGTAAAGCCACCTATGGTTGGCATTTTGGTGAGGAAATCAGAGTGGTTTGTGGCTCAACACTTTGGATTGTGCTTGTGATGTGGCACTAGGAAGTCACACTGATTTCCTTATCAGCTCTGCCACAGATTCTGTGAATGGCCCTGGACAAAGCACTTAGTATCTTGTGGGCTCTGTTCTTTTTCTGTAAATGGGAATAATGATGGACCCTTTCAACTACATTCTACTTATTTTATCTGATTAGAAAATGAGATCTTCAGACCAGACTCTTTTCTCCATCGGGATGCTAAATCCCAGTGGAGGCTTCTAGATGCTACTTACAAATCACTTGACAGTCTGCATTGTATGTTGTTGATCTATAGAAAAATATTTCCAAGTGTCAGAAGAATCTGAATTGATTCAGAGCTTTTTGGAATAACATTTGATTTGCTAAACTTTCTATTGTGCTCATGGGTATGTTCAGTTTGGAGTGAAGAGCCTAGTTTCCCTGATGGTGGCAATAGTTTGATACAAACATTTACAGTGCAAAAGTCAGGGCAGGGGAAGTGGGACTGTAGGTCTGATTTTTAATTTTTTTAATTGTCATAAAGTTTTTTATTTTCTGTGTTAAAAACAGTATAGCACTTGGTTTCTAAGGCAATAAGTATTACTATGCCAAATGTTTGATGTTGATTAGCAAGCAGCAGCAGCAGCGTACGATATTGCTGTGAAGAATCAAGGGGAAGGCATTGCATATATAATAGTATGGCCAGTCTCTCTTCTCTGTTCTCATATAATGTAATGACAATTAGAAACTGTCTTCCATTTTTTCTTTATATAATATCCTGTAGCAAGCTCTTCAGTGTGATGCCTTCCTTAAGGCCTGATCTGAGCACAGAGGGCTGATGGGCAGTCAGCGTATGCACCCCTTTCCTTCCATGCTCCACCTCCACTCTGGTTATTTTTTTTTTTTTTTTTTTTTTGCTGAGGAGCATAAGTAATTTTTATAGACAGCTTCAATTAAGTTTTTACACTGGATGTGTGGGGAAAAAATGACAATAATACCCCCTATTGCCAACTTTGGAAGGAAAATAAGCCCTTTTTCCCCAGGTTAACTGTTTATGGTTGGCTCAGAAAAATCCTAAACCAAAACTAAATTCCTCCAGAATTGGGAGGGGCTTCACCATTTCGGCTCCTGCTGAATATTGCTGCACCTCCTTTTTACACAGTTGAAAAATGTTATTTGTTACTCCTGTATGGAATATTATGGTGCCTTTTCACTGACATGGAAAGTGCATCTTCACTAAGTACATTGTCCAACTTGCTTAAAAATATTCTCTGATGTTAATGAGCAGGGACTTTTAGAGCTCTGTGCCAGTTCCACCAGGAGGGATAGCTCAGCACAGTGTCTCTGAGAGTGTGCTAATGGGCTAAACTCTTACTGAAGACGGATAGAGTTGATGGTGCTTAGAATTCAGCTGGATGAAGCTGACAGTTGTCGCTATAACAAGCAATATGTGGTTCAATCTGTCCCCCATTTACTGCACTTTCCCTCTTCTATGACAGTCACAGTTTTACCTATGTGTTAAACCCTCCTTACTGTTCTCCCCACTTCCCTGCCCCCAATTCTGCCTATAGTTTAGAACATTAAGAATATTCTCCGTCAATTCCAGGAGCGTGTGTCTTCCTTTCTCTCTTGTTTACTGCTTGCTAATTAAATTTTGTAGGTGGCAGTTTGAAATCTTAGTGGGACGTGTCACGTGACTGCTAATGCTCTGCAGATCTCTATTACATAACCTTTAAGTCGTTTGGGAAAATGTGCTTGTGTCATACTGGGCCTGACATAAGGCTCTGTCTGAAGCCAACAGTCTGATCGGGTTTTTTATGTACAATGACTGTAGAAATCTTGTGGATGGTTTGTTCTGGCACAAGATTTGTGCCCTCAGTTGTCAGGCCAATTGTCTTATTTCCCTGAAATGCTTTGCAGTCTGCACTGTCTGCCTTTCCTGCAGGGTAGAAGGGGTGTGTGTGTGTGTGTGTTAGATTTAAACACTCTGACATGCCAGGTAATGATCAAATAAATATTAAATGCAATATGCTAGGATCCCTTCTGTTTTCCTGATAGGTTTGTTCATTTTAGTTTTGAAGTGACCAGAGTAGAGAACAAACATAGAAAACCTCTCAGTTTGTCCCCCACCACCCCTTCACCTCCTATGGATCTTAATTGGGCTCTGGTGCATTATGCAAAATTGAAACATAAATCAATACAGAAGTTTAAAAAAATGCTGTGTAGGGACAATCAATTTTTAATGCATGGTAATTCATTAGGTTGCTGGTTTGCAAAAGAAGCACTTTTATAAATGACAGCAATGTATCCGCTCACAGAATAATAGTTCCTCTCACTTTTTCTGAATCAGCACCAAGTTTTGGCCCTACTTCACATACAATTTCGCATTTTTTGTTGCCTAAAACATATTTATACACTGTCCAGTGCAGCTTAAGCACTCCATTGTTGGCGGATCAGCTCTGTGCCCTGAAGAAAGTGAGTCTTATTTTGTTTTCCTGGCCAGGATATGGGCCTCGGAGGCTGGGTGGTTTTGTGGCTCTGACGTTTGACATGCTGTGTGTTCTCAAGTAAATCACAGGAGTTCTTTCTGCCTCACTTTCTTTATCTGCTGAGGAGGCTCAGTAGCAATGAGTTGCTGTAGCCTTGCAACAGAAGTTGCAGTTAAAAACTAGGAACAACTAGATGAAATTTTGGTTGTTTGTTGCTTGGGGTTTTTTTAAGGAAGTCATATTTTCAAGTTTATAATTTTTTATTGAAATCTGTGATTGTGTGAACCCGCATTTTGTTCTAGAGTAGCCCTTATTTTTTAATAGCAATTTTCAGTAAAATCTCTTTACAAAATGCTTAAGAATGATGGTTGATATCATTCTGTCTGTATTGCAGATGAGAAATTTTCAATGTGCTTCAGGTTTATTTGCCCAAGATCATTCTGCAGGGTCTATGCAAACCTATGGATATTGTTTGCAGAGTCCTGTCCAACATGTTATCCATTGTACTGCTTCTCCTAATTAAATGTTGTATAAGAAGGGAGGAGGGGGAAATATTGATCTTCTAAAATGGGCCTTCTTTTGTTTCACTTTAAATTAACTGACTGTTTGCCTGTGTGCTACTCACAGTAAAGAGTTTGTGAGTGTATTAATTTTCTTAAAAATTACTACTATCATAAATCATGGTGGCTCTAGTCAGTTTGTCTATTCTCCTAATGGCTGCCTGCTTACCTACTGGGTATACTGAAACAACAAATGTTTCATTGCTGGAAGGTGTCTCTGTTGCTCAACAGTCTTAAATCATCTATACAAATGTATGTACCATACATTCCCTGCGATTCGGTTGCTTTGGCTTATTTGAAGATTAAGTGAGTACAGTTAACACTGCTGTGTTGTTATGGTTGTTGGCTGCTGGATGAATTAGGATGAGAACAAAGAAGCAACTGTAAAGCAGTTTTGTGTTTGTGTGGTAGGGCAGATGGGTACAGCTAATGCTTTTGTATTTTAAAGGAAACCTGTCATTATGGCAGTTGTTTTTGTTAACAATGTCCATAGATGAGCTCTTCAGGATCTGGACCTCTTCCAGTTAATGTGCTTTACAATCATAGAGCAAGAAGAGAGCTGTCACCCTGTCAAGCTCTGTCCTGAATTGTTTCAGGTTGCAACAGGTGGCTGACTTGAACAAATGAAGGTATGAAACATGAAGACTTACAGTGGAAGAAGATCTTTCCTTGCACAATCAGCAATAATCCACTGTCTGTCTTATTTGAACTGCCTGTGCTCTGTGGTACCTTGCCAGTGATAAGTTTTAGGGAGCAGCAGCTGTGATGGTCTATTCTCAAAGTTTCTTACCAGGGAAGAAATACAAGCATGGATTTTCTAAACTTTAGAGTAATATCCTGTGTAAACACTGTTGATAAGGGAGGGGCCATTTGGAAGGAAGGGTAGATCTTTCATGTCATACCAACTGTCATAGCTCTGATGGCTAAAACGGGCTTAAGCTTATTTCCTACAATGGTGGTAGGTCAGACCTTTTTTTCATAGTTCCAAAAGGTGAAGTATCTCATGCAGCCAGAGTGAAGCAACCCTGCTCAGTGACTTCTTTGTAGATATTGATCCCAGCTGTTAGATGCAAATGAAAGTTTTGCCAGCTTTCATCTTGATAGGTACTAATTATCATAAACTGTAAACCTTATGCTTAGCTTGCAACCTTTGTAGCTTTCCTTTTGAAAAGTTTCTATTTAATTTCAGTAAATACTGTTAAAAGGAAATAGAGTATAAAGAGCTCCAAGCTGCTGATATTTCTATGATCTAATGATAGAAGTTTTGTAAATATATAACTTTTTTCTTGATATATGGATTATAGTAATTGTCTTAAAATAAGGCAGAACAATTTATAAAACAGACGAAGACAGGAAGAAAAGCTGTCTATGATGGTAAGAGCTAAAAGAAATAGTGAATGAGGTCATTGTACTGCTGACACCAGTGGTGTAGCACACTTGTGTCTACAGGGCTCGGGTGGTTTTATTTATTCCTTGTGAAAATTGCTCTGAGCAGAGAGCAGTAACCATTGCTGTAAACATGATATTTGTGCACTGTAAATAAATAAATACATTTCATTAAACATAACTGTTAATGTTGTTGCAATAGGTGTGTGACACTAAAAGTGACACTGAACAACTGGAAATGCTACAGTTGCTGGCCAGGTCCTGAGTATCAGCCACATTGAACAAGGCACTGAACACTTCTCAAAGAGCTGTCAGTCCAAGTACACAGTTGGACACAGCAACGCAATGCAGCATTTGAGGTAGCACAAAGGACAAGCCTCCTTCTCCTTCCCCCTTACCCCACTCTTTAGCCACTTCTGATGTGTCTTCTTTCCCTTCTCTCCTCATATTCTGGTTTGTGTAACTACAATTTAGTCTGTTAGGTGAAAAGTTACCAGCGCATTTAGACAGTGTTGTTGATTTTTAATATTTTATTTAATAGCCTTTAAGAGACTGTGCTGCTATTGAAAAGGATATTTTCTGAGCTCTGATTTTGTGTAACTAAGTAACAGGATTTTTTCCCAAATATGAGTGAGTTATATACTGTAATGTGTGGAACTTGACTGTAGTTGAATTGGAGGAGATGTTAAGCCATGTGTGCTTTGGTGTTCTGTTAGTATTTATCATATCTTATTCTAGGCCTTGTAGGAGACTAGAGATTATACAATAGGAATTTACTGTTGTTTTCTTCTGCCTTATTCTTAAGCATCTGATAGCCAATTTTGCCTGGACTGCATGGGTCTGGAATCTAATATAGTATAGCCATTTCTATCCCTTTTCCTTACAATCCCAAGCAATGACTGATAGTAAATTATATTGATGTACATTACTGTTTGAATAGGGTTTGTGGATATTTTTTTTTTAATGGGAGAAATTATTTAGCCAAAATAAGGGAAAACCAAAATGAGATATTAATTTTTCAATTTACTTTCTGGAGCTAGAGGTAGTGGATTTGTGGTGCTGGAGAGTTTATAATGTCATGGTTAGTTTTTAGTCTCCTCACCTACAAGAAATTACTGTTTGAAAGATAAAATGCCATGGAACCCTTTAGGAGAAATTATTAATAATATATGCATTTTATTCTGCAAAGGAGAGAGGTCTTTTGTACACAAGGAAAGGTGTCTGGAGCAAAGCATTCACTTGCACTGGTGTTCTTTTTGGATTTGAACCAGCTTTGTTTGCCTGGTTTATAGCTCTGTGTACTAGTTCTTTGTAGAAGTTAGATCAGATGTTGTAGGATTTCCCAGGCAGGACGGAAGAAGTGGAGAGGCTTAAAAAAAACACAGAAGGCAGAGTGGAAAATGAAGGGAGTAAGGTAAATAAGAAATCTTGATGATAAACCTACAGAATTAAAAGGTAACATCCATTTATTTTCTATATGTATGAAGAGGTTCTCCTGCTGTTTGCCCAGACTTGCATAATTTAATCATTTTCTACATGTGATACCTTGGTTAATTAAACACTGAGCTCAGAAATGCTCTTTGGTAAAAACTGATGAATGGCGATGTCCTCCTTAATTCCTTGATGTTGGTCCTGTCTTTGTCCTCAGCAATATACTACAGTTTAGTTTTTTCTAAGCTTATCATTTGTGGACTACTGCCCCTTCAAAACTAAAATTCACAAGTAAACAAAATGGGACCGTCCTTGACATCAAATCTGCCTTGAGGATAAAAATGATCTTTTCTTTGTGGTGTTTAATAATTGCCAAGAGGACAGAATTTTCAGAGCAATCGTAACTCTTAGAAAAATACAGATTTGAGGCATGTAGCACTATGTAATTTGTTTTCATTATCTGCAATGTTCATTAAAAGTATAATTGCTGGCATTAAGTAGGAAGAATAATGCATGCCCGTGAGCTGCATTGCTTTTAAAGGTCCAGGTTGCTGCTATTAACAGAATTTCTTAATTTGTTGGAATAACTTCAGGGCTGAAAAGGTTTTCTTTCATAATGGGTTGGTGCAGTATATCTTTTTCAGATAAGTGGTAAATCTTTTCTCGTGTGTATGAATCCCACTGTTGTAATCCAGTACGAGTGTGCATGGAAAGAAATACATTTGGATTTTTATAGTCCCATCAAACCTACTTTATGGAAGAAGGCCTGTGAAGTCCCACAGGAACACTTAACTATTACTATCCATCATTACTGGATTGGTAATAGACTACTACTACATAAATAATACAAACATCAAGTAAATACTTCAGGGGAATTATCACAACATCGTACTCTGTGTTGCATGTCTCTTAAAATTACCATGCACATTCAAAAGTGAAGGAGAGAAATGTAAGAAACGAGCTACACTATTTCCATCGTGAATAACTGAAACAATTTATGTATACTGTGAAATACTTGAAGTACATTTTAAAGCTCTATCTTTTTCTGCCAGTGTAGGGTATATGTTCAAGAAAGATGAAGTGGAACAAACTAAAAGAAAGGGTTACATGAATAAACCAGGAATTTGGACAGCTTGTGTTATGAAAGAACACTAAAAGAGCTTATTCTTTGTAGTCTACTATTGACAAAAGAACTAGGTAATAGTCTGATTTCATCAGTACTTCTGCTCCTTACAATTTCTAAAGTTAAGCATATACTTAGATCTTAGTGCTTCAATTCAAACACCAAAAGATTGTCAAGATGATAGAAGGGTTCAAAAATGTTATAGAAGTGTTTGGTCTTAGTGTCATTTGTCAGTAGCGTCTGTTTATCTGTTTAACCTAGCTTCTGGTTTTACCTCATCTAAGCGCTTCATGGGCTTATTTGCTGTCTGAATTCAGTAATTCTAATCAACCCTTTCTTCAAAGTGTTACATGAATGCTATTTATGTAAGAAAAACCCTTTTACTTTTGCAGTCTTTACATGGTGCCTGTGTTATTTTTCTCAGTGTAGGTGACTGAATATTTTAAAATGCAAGGTTCTTAACTAAAAAGTATGTCTGTTCTGGAAGCCCTTGGTTTCTCCTAATCTTTTACTGCCATAATATTTGCTGTATTGTGAATAGTTCTGCGGTTCATTTTTAGGCTTTTCCCAAAGGTGTTTGTGGGAAAAGCAGATTCTTATTTCAAATTGTTATTCCTGTGGGGTCAAATATATTGGGTTATTATTTATACTGTCTCAAGAATAACTGCTCAGGGTTAATGCCAAATGAAAGCCAATCATGAAGATGGGGGGGAGGGGGCAAGGGTGGAGGGATTGGGGGGAAATATCCAGGGAAATTTAATACCCTAATAGCAAACCCAGAGGGAAATATCTATTATTAAATTGAAGAGATGGGGAAGTAATTTAAATAACATGACAGTTGATAGAACTCCCTAATAGCCATGTAAGGGTAATTTAAATCGTGATGTGTCTTCATGCCAACATCTCTCCATGTGCCTTAAGCTCACACAGTTCCTTTTTCTGGAAGGCTAACAGCAACATCTTAAAGGTTCCTTCCAACCTAGACAATTCTATGATTCTGTGATTCTAAGGGTAGTAGAGGTTGTGCTCTAACCTGTATGGCTTACCCATAGGCTGCATCTGAAATTTAGGCCAGTTCTTAGAGGCCCACATAAGCAGAGCTCCTGCTGAGTTGATGTGTGAAGTTGTTTTGCCTCTGCTTTTTCATCATTGTGGTGGGTTGTGTCCAGCATGGGCCAGCCCCCGTCCCTCCACACAGTGCCCCTGCAGCCCTCCTGCCAGCACCTGGGCACAGGCACCTGGTGCGTGCTTTCCAAAAAGAGAAAACTCCTGCCTGCGTACATACTTGCCAGCTTCTCATAACATGTGGTTTGATTTCCACTTCCTTGAAAAAACTTTAGGATATTCCGAGGACACTTTCAGGAAAGTCGTCAGCTGAAGAGGTAGTTAGGGGGATGTTAATGGCTGTAGTGGTCTTGATCCTTTGATTCAAGTAAGCAAGAGTTAAGGGACTTCTTTCATTCAGTTGATACATGTGAATTCTCCTTTTTAGAAGAGACCTAGGTGTGATTCTGGAACAAAGAGATTGAAGAAACCTCCAGCACAAAATGCTCTTTAAACTCAGTAGCATATAATGCCAATTTTCTTTGATTCAACTATGAAAAATGAAGTTACATCTTTAAACTTAGTAGCAAACTTCATTTAAGTTAAAATAACGAACAAATAACGTGTCTCAAACATGCGTGCCATAGTCACATGAAGGGAGGAGGGAGATCAGGCAAAAAATTGAAGACAATTTAGAGTGACAGCCTCTTATGCACCTGCTTCAAGTAGAATGAGTTATTAATATATATTCAGTTTTTCTCCATAAAGGTAGAAGAGAAGGTCATGCTAATAAATGGCTACACTTATGGTAAGCTTTCCCTGTTAAAGATAGTCTACTTTTTGCCATTACTTTGTATTCTTTTAGATTTATGTTTGTTACCTGGACTGGTCATTATGGATTATTGCTGCCCTTTCCATCTTTTCAGTCTTTAGAAGGATTGCAGAGCAGTTCTGCTGGAGCCCAACCTGAAGGCCAGGTTGCAAATGATTAAGCATACAGAGAACAGGCTTATTTGTTTTCTTAGTTGTAGGGTTGTTTTTGTACATGACCTACAAGTTTGTCTCCAGGCAATTTTGTTTGATACTGGTGGTGTTTAAATGATTCCACCTCAGTGAGGTGAAAGAAGGTTTGAAGGCAGAGAATCCCTGGCTTTTATTGGCTTCTGGCTCTGTGCATGCAAGTCTCTTTAGAAAGGGATAGGAGTAGTTTTCCTGTTACAAGCACAGGATTAATGGTTAAGAAGTGTTAAATGCATTATTCCAGAGATACATTATTGTATGTTTTATGGATTTATATGATATACCTTGTCTTTCATCTTGCTTACAGATGTTAATTAACAAAGTCTTACTGCACATCTGTTTGATAAGAATGATTATTATCCCCATTTATTTTTTTTTTTTTAGAAAGGCACATGATTTCCCTAAATTTCTGCAATGAGTCAGTGACAGAGCTGAGAATGAAGCCTGGGTGTTCCGCCCCCACCATAGCCCTGCTCCACTGGGTAAAATTCCTGGTAAATGTGTAGATTTCTGAAAAATATATATGAAACTTTTTCAGTGTTCAATCATTTCCTGGTGCTGGAAACAAATAAACAAAAATAAAACCCAATAAGCAAAAACGTACAGCAGTTGTAAACTGCTGTATACAACTAGCAGTCATGGAGGGTGAAGTGATGAAACAACATTTTGTGAAAAAGATAATTTTTATGGACTGCTTAACAGGTGCTTGTAGTTCCCTACAGGAAGATAGTAACGATGTCTGACTCACTCTGTGACTACTCATTTTATCTCCTTTCTGGATACAGTGGAGGCAGAATTCAAGATTTAGGGCTAGCAGGGCATTGTTCCTGTTGCAGAAAAGTAAACTGCAATTATTACAGTTGCTGAAAGAGATGCTCATTGTTGTTGGATCAGGGAGATTGGTGAAGCAATGTGTCTTGTAATATGTTGTTTAGAATTCTCCCTTTGTGTTCCTAGCAAACAATTTTGCCTGCTATCCAAATGTGAAGATATTCTTATGTGTTTGTTACATAACAGGATTCAATCGCTCCCCATCCTTATTTGATAATGCACTAATTTGTAAGATATACTTGGGATTGTGTGCAACTCAATCTGATCACTTAAGGGTTTGTTTATTTTGGAGTTGACCTGAAGATTTCTGGATTGACCTATGAGGAGTTAAATTTGTCTCTGATTATAAATCATTGCTGATGACCTGCTCTCTTAGCATGAATAGTACAGGTGTATGCTTTTGGCCTAAAAATCTTCAAACTGCAATTTGTAGGGATACTATGACTGGGATCTGAATTATGCAGCTCTGTGATGTGTGGTGGATAGGAATCTTAGATCTGCTGCTGCAACCTTAAAAATACAGGAAAAAAAATTCCTTGTTGGCTGATAGGGAATTCTCCTCATCCTAAAAA
This sequence comes from Vanellus vanellus, assembly GCF_965231255.1. Classification (NCBI taxonomy): domain Eukaryota; kingdom Metazoa; phylum Chordata; class Aves; order Charadriiformes; family Charadriidae; genus Vanellus; species Vanellus vanellus. Next base: position 10,911,398 of record NC_138921.1, read on the forward strand.
TCCTGCTGAGAATCAAGAGATTGCCGGAGACTTCTAAGGAATGGTTCTTCCTGAGAAAATCAGGCCAGGATTTGCCTTTTTATGTAGAATTTAGGAGAGAAAGTGTGTTTAAAGACTTCCATTCTCTTCCTACATGAACAGTGGCTAGAGTTTAGCATGCTGTCTGCACTGGAAGTTTATTAATGTAATCACTCAAGCTGCAGATAGTTAAAACATTGAAGGAATCAGGCTGGCAGCAAGCCTAATCACTGTGCAAAAACAAGCCATACCACAGCAATATTAACCTTTACCGTCTGGAGCATTCTTGGTTTCCCTCTAGCGTGCTTATCTAAGCTTGCCAGTGGAACATGCAAGGTAAAGACTTGAAGGGAGATGTGGTGTGGTTTTATTGTTTGTTTATTTTTATTCATGTATTCCAGTCTTTGCATTAATAGCTTTCATGCAGAATTAAAATAGAATGTGCACTAATCTCCTCTGCGGAAGGTGAAGAGGTGGAAGGTCGGTGTAAAAGTTGTGCTCCGATTCCTCTGGTTCTATTGTTCTCTTACTCCAGGAAGGAAATGGCAGTACAAGGCTCAGCAGCAAATCACATAGAGATAGTGTGGTGCTCCCTTTAACATACCAGAACTCTGTCCAAACAAGGGCTTCACAGGCTATTTACAGACCTCTCAAATCTGTCACAATGGAAGTGAGACTTTCACAGGCTAACTCAACCACATTCTTTTCTCACACCTATGGCAGTTTCTCTGCCATTCACAGCATGGCATGGTGTGTTTCATTGATGTCATATGCCAAGTGCATCTTGTCAGCCTGTCCTGCTTTTTAATTTCTGCAGTCATGAGCGTTTTATGAGTGGGACCATGGAGCAGAGAAGGGTCCATGGTCAAAAAGGCAACCGGGAGTGTGCTAGCTAGGAAGGCCTTTTTCAGAGGAATGGCACAGATTGTATGTCAGCCAGCAGCTGCCTTGGACTTTGGCCTTTCCTATTATGTGCCTTGGTTATCTTGCTCTTGTCACTAACTCTTAAGAGAAGAAGCATCTTCCTCCTTATGTACATGTGTACAGTCACGACACGATTGTGGATTCTGTATTCTGGTAGAGAAAGGGTAGTGTCCTGAAATGCTTCAGTACTGACCTACCAGTTGAACCATTGACTTGATGAAGACTCCTTTTCAGACATTCTAGCATGTGTGAAGTCATAGTTTAAATGCTGCCACAGTCCTTGCACCAGTAGTTAGACATACATGATGCTTGTGTAAGAGAGAGAGAAAGCACAAAACTTTTCTAGAAAAGTTTCTACACAAATTCAAGACGGAATTTAAGTTAGTGGAGCTCAGTCACTCTAGATTGCTTTAGATGGAAGATTTATATTAACAACTTATACTGGCAGTGATAAAGAAATAAGATATCCAGGATAAATAGAATCTGGTTATGAGGAAAAATATTGTAAGCTTCAAGGAATCTTCAAAGTAACCACATTCCTTAAACGATGGAAAGCAGAAAATTGCAATGAATCTCAATTTCATTAACTGGATCAAAGAGGAAGATAGATGTGACCTGCATATCATCAATTCCATCCTTTCACTTATAGAGGAGATGGAGGCTGGAGAAAAAGAAAATCCTTCAGCTAATCTTCATATAACTTAATAGGAAAGTCAAAGTAAATTGATTCTCACTTCCTGGGCTTAATTCTGGACCTGTGATAATGTAGTTATTTAACTTGCATTTATTTAAAGAGCTCCCCTGAAAAAGGTCAAGTGTCAGCAGCTATTATAGGCACATTTTCATGTGAAATGAAGGTGTAAGCACAGATATGTGTAGGGTTCAGGTGATCTGTTAAATGACTCATAAGAAAAGCAAGTGGGAGGTCAAGGTAAATTTGCTGCAAGTCTAGGCAGTGAAAGGACCAGTTATAGCACCATCACAGAGAGACCATGACGAATGACTAGTGCTGGGGCAGTACTTTAGAAATAAGTTATAAAAATTAGATGGAGAAAGAAAGCTTTCTATTCTTAGTACCTGTCTTAGAGTGGAGATAAATTACATCTTAGAAATGTCCATTTTTCCATTGACTGTAAGAGGTCTCGGACAATTAGTATGTGTTTATATAACTCTAATGAGAAATAAAATAATCCCACAAAGATTTACACATTCAATTTGGTGTAAAATTGTGATTAATTTTCAATATTAAACACCTTTAATCTCTATAATTGGAATAAATTTTAAAAAGTATTTGGTTCTGATAAACATAGATGTGTGATTCATAATTTCTGCGTAGATGATCCAAAATTCTTACCATCTGAAAAAAGTTTTGTGTCTTATACTAAGTAGTAGCGAGGACCTGAAAGCTCGAGTCTGATGTTGACACATCTCTCTCTCATTTTAGAGTGAAGCAGTCCCATTTTATACTCCACAGGCTGAAAATCTCTTTTGATTAGCCCATTAGTGCATGGCCAGAATGACAGATTATTCACCTGTAGAGCTAAAGCTGTGGACTGCAGTGTTTTTGGAACGCAGAGGGAAGCCCGCAGTGCTCAGGTGGCTGTGCTGTAGGGCTAGCCTGGTTTTGGCTGCATATGTAGGCACAGATCCAGCAAGGCTTATGTCAAAGACTTGCATTGGAAAAAAAAAAAAAAAGCTTTCTCTCTGCAGGTTCAATTTCTGTTTTGGCAGATATATTTAAACTTGGTCATGAAATCATTTATAATTATCAAGAGAGCCCTGATGCCAGGTGATCAGAGAATTAACAGTGGTACTGCTGTTTACCACATGAGTTGTTGAAAGTACTACACATATGAGAGGATAGAAAAATCGTGGACTTAACAATACAGGTTGAAGACGCTGTTTGTCTAGTGATGGGAGATTCTGTTTTTGCCAAAATGATATGTTTGCTATTGCCAAAATAGGGATGTCAAACTCAGATGGTTTGGCTATTGAAAGATACCAGCTGTTATCAGATGCCTTCTGGCTTTTGTTTGGATTTCAGAATTCTTTATAGAGATGAATCTTTAGTTCTTGTCCTGTTGTTTATGTCAAAGGGAGTTAGATGTTTTCCTGACTGTCATTTTCTCATAAAAAGCCACCTCAAATCCTTTTTAAAGGATTTACATTTTATTTGATAATACTTAGGGCTTAAAGGCCTGATTCTCCTTAGACTTCCTGTAGTATCACTCAGGGGTAATGCCAGGAAGAAAGATATTAGTTACATGAGTGCAAATGAAAGAAAAATTGGTCTGGCTGATACATAACTCATTTAAATAAAAATCAACAGCCACATGGAAAAGATAGGTATTATTTTTGCTGGTGTGTGTTTTCTGCAGAATGATACAGTAGCTTGTTCATACAAGTTGCTAAAAATTGAGCTTTAAATGCTTTGCTGAATGGGAATATAACTGTGACAGCTCTGATCTGTTGTTCATCTCTTGACATGAGGACCATGGAATCCTTTGTACTTTTATAAAACCTGACTGTGAAGTACGTATTAATACGTGATGTTGTGAATTTTCATATTAAAACAAATTTTAGAAGATTTAACATTGATGGATATATGGTTTTCATAAAGACTTTTTTTTCTTCTTAGTCATGAGATTTATATAGGTTTGAGTTCATAGCTCATGCAGAGCTTTCTTATAGTCTGTGAAAAATAGTTATGGGCACATTTATGACAAGAGTGATTTCTTATACAAGTTTTCCAGTACACAAAGGTTGTCCGTATTTGCGGCATGAATAAAATTGAGAAATCATCCAGCCTTATGCTAACTAAGCTTTTTCTAATTTGTAAATTAGGTAAATTATTTGATATTCATACTTCATTAAAGAAATAATCGGTAGTATAGAGAAGTCACTTGCGTCTTTATCTTAGTTTATCTTTGTAATTTTTATCTCAGAGTGTTAAAAAAAAAATAAAACAAAAAGCCTAAACCATGACACATCCAGATAGCCAGATTGGTATTTTTCCCAAGAATCACATTTCTTACTCTTGCCACAGTATTTACTGACATGTTCTGTGATACTGTGTTTTTTGAGACATATAGCTAGGAGTGCCTTTTTAGATGTAAGACATTTAACACGTGAATCATTTGCATCAGGACCTCATGTCCAGAACGTACCAAAGGAAAGTGGTTGAATTTCTCATAAAAAACTTTGACAACAGACTCTCACATTGAATTTAGGATAGATTTCCACAGCTAGGTGTTTAACTAATTAAATTCGGAGCAATTTGGCACGGTAGCTAAAAATATGGGAACCCTCAGGAGTGCAGTGCTTTGGAGAACTGATGTCCGCTAAAGCAAGATCCATTAAGAAAATTAGAGTGATTGAGAATGTTTTAAGCTGAAAGGGCAAACCAGTAATACTGAATGTATAAGGAAGAGTAAAGTTAAGGCAAGGATATGAGAAGTGATAAGAAGCTTTTGTAAATATGAGTTTGCTCAGTGCAGCTCACACCAGTGCTAGGTTTTGTGAAGAGTTACCAGTTTGATGGAGGAAGTGTTTGTGTACTAAGAAGGTTACAGGATATCTGCTCCAAGAAGTGAAGAGGGAGCACAAAGTGATGGTGATCACTGATAGGAAAAAGCATAGAAGAGTGGCATGAATATAGTTGTTGAAGACTTCACTGCTCATGGAGCAGTGACTTCATGTAATTTTCCAACTTCTTAGGGAAACAGTTGGCTTGTTTAAAATGGTCATTGCAATATAAACTACTGGAAAAGCAGCCTGCATAGTTGTTGGCCTTGAGATGCACAGTGGACCAGGAAATTGTACCAAAGTGGAAGCATGCAAAGACTTTTTGTATCCAGTGGTCCGGTTCTGAAAGCTGGGATGCACCATGTTCTAGGAAGAGTTTTTCAGGGAAAAGGTCTTCAAAGGTCTTTGAGGATATGTGTTTCAAGTATCTAAGCGTCTACAGTTTGGCATTGCTTTACTGTTCAGGAACCTAAATGAAAACTAGATTTTTTTCAAAAGCACTGAGCAGGTATCATGACTTCAGTGTAATGGGCTTTCAGAAAATAAGGCCACAAATAATTGTGGAGTTACACTCTGGAGGGGAATATTACACAGGGGGAATATTTCAGCCCTTACAAGTACATATAGTCATCCCAGTCAAATGCAAGTCCCTGTGTATTGACTAAGACAGTAAGATGCTAGTATTTTCCCCAGGGTAATATAAATCTGGAACCCTTCAGGGAGGGTAATATTATACACTGAATGCACCATCAGGCTTTAAGCGGGAAGTGAACTAACTAGGTGGAAATGCAGACCAATTCTATATCGCTGTATCTCCCACACACCTTTCCATACAACTGCTGCATGTGCTGGAAAGGAAACATTCTGTCTTAGCTGCTAAATGTCCTATTCAGTAGAGGAGGGTCAAGCTGGGTTTGTCACAAACAACCAATATGTGCTCGCATAGATTGCTGATACTTAACCACCATGTACCAGATAAATGTGACAAGAGCAATCCCATTGCTATAGATCCTATGTTTATTGACTGTTAAAATACAGCTTTGGTGCTGGGATTCAACTTTTTGAAACAGTTGAGTAGAAAAGAGAAGTCACTTACCTGTGAAGGTTAAGTAAGTAAGGTAGGAATAGATCCTAGGGCTCCTTTAATCCCATGCCTGGTGTCCTAAACTATACTACCTCTCCTTTAAAGTTGTGTGGTAGCTGTTGGGTTTTATTTTTTTACTATTTATTATTCTGATTTAAAAAAAGCCTAAACTTTAGCTTTTTTTTATGTTCATTTGGAAGGAAATGGTTTACTTTGTCAGGTAGTTCAGTTACCAAATCAAAATAAATAATATTTTTTTCTACAATTTTTCCCATTCGTTGGGGTGTGCATTCTATTGCTTATCAAGTGTTTTTCTTCTGTCAACTGTCTGGTTTTATTTTATCATTCTAGTGATGTAGACTATGGGATGTTTCTGTTCCAGTGCTGTGATTGCATGGCTGGATGGCCTCCAATACAGCCTATTGTTCTTTCTTGCTTTGAGTTGCAAGTGGCAAGTGAGCTCTAATTTATAAATGTATTTATTAAAAACTCTAAACAACAATCTTCCCATTCACAATCAAGATCTCCATTCATCGAAAGCTAGATCTGTATAATTACCCTCAAGCTAAAATTAGCATTTTCGGTAGTGTTTCCTATTTCCTGTCATAATAGCAATTGTTCAACCTGGCTAAGATTGGAAATATATTTTAACAGAGATACAAGGAATCAAGCACCATCATTGAGTGGTTTTACTGATATGGACAATTAGGAACCACTTTTCCAACTTATGTGTCATGCACGGGTTCTTTTACCTACTGAGATACTTGTATAATCCATCATTGCTATGATACTTCTCTGGTTCTATGTCAATAATATAGTTTATTCCCAAACTGTTTGGCTTGAACATTTGTTTTCCTCTTTACAAAGAGGCTGAATGAATTATCCAAGGTCAGAGTCTTTGGAGCCAGGTAGTAGATCTGTGTCCCCTGAAACCCATACTTGTGCTTTGAAGACAAACATTTCTTACTCTTTATTCTTGATCCTATGAAAGAGGTGACAGAGAGTCACCAAAGTGCTTTTCATTAGCCGCCCAAACTAGTGGACGAAGCAACGTTATTAAAGGTCATGACCTTGTCACAGCTAGGCCAGAAAATGAGTCTGTGATTACATTTTAAAGATAGATTATTTGCTTATCACCGGAGCTCATTTTCAAAAGCAAGAAGTGTGGGGTATTTTAGTTGAAATCGACAGGGTCTTCATGTTGTCAACTTCTTGAAAAATTTAGGTTACCTTATTGCCACCAGTTTGTTGTCACTCTGCCATTTTGTGGTTGTTACTGTTTTTCACATCTTTATTGGATGGCAAGCTTAAAAATAAAATTCACGAACACTACCTTGAAAGTAAAAATCAAGAGCAGTAGAGTGGTGGCCAGTTTCCTGATAACCCAGAACAGTAGGCGCTACAGGTGTCTGTCCCATTCTTGTCTCATCCAGAAGAGGGCAGTGGCAATACACCAGTCATTTTATATTACAAAAAATGCATGAGGGTTTCCTTCAAGATGGTAGACTTTGTGGAAGACCTGTTTAAAATATGAGTACTGATATGGATTTTATAACTGAGTTAAAGTGTATTGATAGGAGGTGGGTTAGGTGTATTGTCACCAAAAACTAAGCCTATCAGGAGCCCCATAATTCATATGAAAGGCAGATCCTACTCTGTGGAACCTAACATTAAAACTTCTCTGGCACTAGCATCTGCCCAAGTAGAAAGAGAGTTCCCTGTTGATATCATCCAATTAGAACTAGGTAAAATATTGCCTTTTTCTGTCAATCTCATCGGCACCCCGTTCTCACTGCAAAAATATTATTCACAAAAATTAATTTTGATAATCAGTTGCTTTACTTCAGTAATATTCCAAACTCCTTTTTGTTTGCTTTGAATGCCTAATGACATAGGTCATGTTTTATTGAAAGAAATGCTGGCAGAAAAGGAAGGGGTTTATATGTCTTTACATAAATATGCTTTGAATGGATGTTCCAGCTAGGAGTGCTGAAATGGCAGTCTTGAAACACTCTCATGCTTCACAAACCCCAAACTTGAGATAGAAACTCTGAATAGAATAATGAATGTTCACGTAATCATGGGTTTTAAAGCTAACAAATGGTATGAGTGGTAATGATGGGTGTAGGAATATAAGGAACGTGATATAACATAATTCAAAGAACGTAAAATTGCTTCAGAGCAAAGGTCCACTTAGTTCAGTATGATTTTTTCAGCTGTGATCAACGGTCTGCTTGGACAAAAGTAAGAGCAAGGCAGATGCATAGTTATATTTTGTGTGCATATTCTTCCAGTCTCCAACAATTTGCTGCTGAGGAGACTTTCTGAAGAAGAGGTGGTGTCCATATTCGCTCTTAGGGGATATTTCGCATAGCACATGCGAAATAACTTTGCACAGCAATCATTTTCTTAAGCAGTCTTTTCACACACAAAAGAAATAGTTGCTTATATAAAAAGATGTGAACTCATTAATTGGGCTGCTATAAATATTTACATCAATTTTTGTCCTGGCTGACACTCCAGATATTAGTGAAGTGCGAGATCTTAAGACTTTTTGATAAACTTGCTTATGGATTAGGTGTTTAAGATTATTTACACTGGATCAAGGACTTTGCTTGGTAGTGATGCCTAACGATGTTCTACATTTTAATTTATTCTTTTTTGCCACTATACCAAGAAGTGACATTTGCATGTCAGAATCCTATGGCACACAAACATTTTCCTTTGAAAGGCCATGAACACAAAATGGAATTAAAGATTTCATACTGAATTCAACGTGTAATGTGGATCCTCATATGACTTGTTTTCTTAAAGATTGATACCCTGGTTGCCTGTCATCTGAAATGTATTTAGAAAGCTGCTAGAAATCACTATGCAACTCCACCAGGTGTCATCAGTGGAATATTTTGGGATGTTGGCTTTTTTAACCAATGAACGTATTTTATTGTATGCTCAAAAAAAAGTTATTTAAGAAAAAGTTTCTTTTGAAATCCATTATATGATTTTCAAAGACAACTTGGTTTCAGAACTTCCAGTATCACGGAGATAATTAGTTAGAGACTATGCATGTAGTCATCCTTTTTAGAAAGTGGTGGAATGAAGAGGACCAACAACAGAATACGTTTGATCTCAGCCTGGTGCTCATGAGGCTACTTGTTTCTTTAGCCTAAGATAAATACTCATTCTCTTCAGATGTTCAAGAAGTAATCCTGTCAATCTCACTGCATGTATTTTTGATAGAAACAGTATATATATAATTTGTCTTGTAATTAATCTATTTCCATCATACGGTTTATTGCAAGGTAGTTCTTTAAGCATCTTTGTCTCAAAGTATGATCTCACCTGTATGAGCATTTGATGTTCTGTCTTTCGGTTGCTGTGGTCTGCAGAGCCTCTTTTTGGAGTAATTCTGGGGATGGAGCTTCATGTGACTGGAAAGTAATTTGCGAAATGACCAAAATGGAAATATTCTCCATTGTGTTTAGAGCATGTTTGGGCTTGTGAAGAAGAAAGGAGCACAGATAAAGGATGGCAGAGTGGACCTTAAGCATAGTGCATCTTGCTGGTATGTTATAGGCTGGTCACCTTGATTCATATTATCTGGGGCTTTGTGTAGGAAGAATTGTCTGTGAATTCCCTGAGCTTTCTTGCTTTTCTTACAGTGCCAAATAGAATAAATTGCTTGAAAAGAATTTTCAATAAACTGGATTTCAAACTAGAGGGACAAGTATAAATTTAGTTTAATTAAAGGGACTAAAATCAGGCAGGAAAGGAGATTATCTAGCAAGAACCCTTAATCTGCTGGGAGATAGCTCTGTTGCTAGTAGGAAGCCCAATTAATAGATGCAGCAGGGTGTGGAATCGTTTTGTTTGCTCTCTCAACTTTGTCATGTATGGAGCTGTTTCTCCTCCCATTTCTTTTCTTTTTCTTTATTTAATTAAAAAATATTCACAAATTGAAACGTGGTTCCATCTACTGCTGGTTGTGCTGTCATCATTTGAAACTATTTTTTTCACCAGTTTTCCGTGGCTATTAAGAGTCTGAATTTCTCTTCTCTTCTCTCCTATGTCTGTATCCTGTGACAAACTCACAAACTAACAGGTTGCAGATCACCTTCTTATGTATCCTGATTCAGAAATGATTAAAATGCCATGATAGTACTCCTATCCTTCACCCAAATTTTCCTTTAGTGGAATATCTCCCATGTCATGAATATTTTCAGTTTCCTGTATTTTACATGCAGAGCTGTCTCACAGCTCTCAACCTGCAATTACAGCTCTCCCTTATAAATATTTAAATGGCAGTTCAGCTTTCAGACAGCGTACACCAGTGACAAAGATCAAGCTTTCTGACCTTTTGTTAATTTGCTCAGTGAAATAGGATTCGCTTGGTCTCATTTTTTGTATTTAAGAGAAGAAATTTGTAAGCAGAAAGGGGGTTGGCATTTCTCTTTTTTGTTGCTAGTTTACTTTTGGTACACTTGCTCTAATAGATCTTAAGGAAAATAGTCATTAGAAAGTTTTATCAGTTATGCATGAGAATAGGAAAGATAGAATTTAAGTAAAATAACATTTAGGCGCTTTATTAAGAAATGACAAGAAATTTCTGTTATACCATGATGGAAAAAAAATATGTCAGTAAACAAAGCAAAAGTGGAAATGTGTCTAGACCAATAGAAAAACTTGCTATACCAAATTTATTTGGTGTTTCATAGCCCTTTGCGTAGGGCTGTTCGGTGTTTCATAGTCCTTTTTGAGAGATCAGTTCCTGCTTAGCACCTCAGAAGACTCCAAAGTAATGTACAAGCAAAGAGTGCAGGAACAATAGCTGCTTACTTCACAGATGGAAAAGGGCAAATGACGTGTTTGGGATGGCACGGATTTTGCCCTAATCAAGAAACAGTCTGATGAGACCCTGACAACAAATTTTGGTAATCATAGAGATTTAGAGGGACAGGAGGCACGTTAAAAAAATGACACAGTGTGTGTGATGTGAGGTAGAAGGAAATGTCAAAAGTAGGTTGCAAGTGCTAGGATCCAATGATTGGGAGGCTGTGCTTTCTGCAACGTTGCAATAAGGAAAGAACATAAATTAGCTTTTAGCTCTCTTCTTTGAGAGAGAAAAATAAAAAAGAATTGGGTAGAGCTAGTTAAAGATAATGGAAGGACAGAGGCTATTCCTAGTCATTCCAATCTCCTCTTTCACTAAAGGTCACTGAAGGCCAGCACCTTTCTCTTATGCCCAGTTAAAAAGTGTCAAATACTTAAAAGTTCATCTTGGAAACTTCTTAGAAGACAAAGTCTCTCATGTCTCTGATCACATGCCCACCAAATAAGAAAGGTTCTGCAGGTTAATGGAGAATATTTTAATTTTATTTGAAATAGTACCATTGTTGCAAAAGGATTATTAATATTTTCTCTTAAAATACCGAACAGTAAAAAATTATGTTTTGTGATTTTTAATTATGGTATTAGATGTTGATATTGAGCAATTCTGTATTGACACGCTTCTCTAGATCCAGTAAGGATTTCTCACCGTAATGCTTACGTGTTAACGAGTGAACATTTAGCTAGCAACTCCACTGGCACTCTTTCAGAGGTAATGCTTTTTCTTGCAAAGACAGCTGATATTTGCTGCATATGTGCCTTCAAGGGAAGTGAGTTTGCAAGTATTAGCAGAGAAGTGTTTTTAAAAAAATTGTATCTGATTTGAGACGTATGAGCAATGTTATTGTTTGAATCAGAATACTGTCCTTTTTATTTGAAACAGTAAGTTGTTAAAAAAGAATAGATCTTGTGTAGGTGTTGTAGAGATATGAGGGTCTGCAAAAAATGAGATTAAATTTGGGCTTTCCTGGTCAAAGGATTGAGGTCAGGACTTATATACAGCAGCATGAGTTTCAGAGTGTGTCTGTTATAGGTTTGAAATGCCAAAAACATTAGGAATGGCAAATATTCTTTTAGCCAATGTGTTTTGGAAACTTTAAGTGTTTAGATCTTCACACCTGATGCAAACAAAGGCATATACAATGCCAAATCAATCTGAAGTTCAAGGAAAGTTCAGAATTCGACTGAACAGAATTTCATGTAAGATATACATTGGGATCTTGTCAACCTGGCGGGATCAGTCAGTGGCTCAAACATTAACTCCTAAAAATTGGAATTGCATTTTACTGAAGACTGTGTAAAAGGAAAGTACATCTTTTCATTCATTAGCGAAAAGCACTTAGAGATATATATTGGCACTTTAACAATTTAATAATATTAACAGAAAAAAAATTGCCAATATAAATATATACGTGTATCTGTATAGAATATGATAATAAGTGGGGTGAATGAATCTGAATAATTTCTACATCTTCCCAGTACACAATGGTTAAAAAGGGCAGCTTTCAAAGAAAGCAGTATATTAATTTCATGACTAACATAGGCACTTTGCTCTGGGAAGAATCACAAACTATGATAATAGTAAAGCATGAAGTTGGAAAATCTCAATTATTGCTTTGGAAGTTAAATCTATTCTGAAAAACATAGCAGCTGCATACCCCAAAAAGTTAATGTTTCAATTATAAAATAAAAAATTTGTGCAGAGATATAGGGTGGACTTTCTGCACCCGTTGAAACGAATCAGTGAAAATTCTTACAAGTATTGGTATATATGTATGTAGATACAGCTCTTTCAGTGAGAAACGAGAGGCTTAAGTAAATTTTTTTTATATAGGAGTATAGGGAGACTTAATACATCTGAACAGTTTACAACTGTGTTCTTTGCCAAACAGCCCCTACTGATTGTTTCAGATTCAGATGTAGTAGATTTGTACGAGTGAATTTGAATTTGGAGACATCCTGAAAATAGTTTTGCCAACTTAGCTACACCTCTCCAATCAGTTTACCTTAAGCAGCTAAGCTTCCTATAATACGTTATCTGTTTTGCTATTGATGCTCCTTGTGTCGATATTGATTCGTGTTTTCCATGTCAGGACAAGATGTCTAAGTGTGTGATAAAAGTGTGATGTAAAAATTCCAGTTTATCCTCACAGTGTATAGATAAAAGACCTGCCATCTAAACTTGGCTTTTGGAGTTACTAGATGACCAAGCTACAGATTCTTAAAGTTGACAGAAAACTAGGCAATGAAGTATGTAAATATAATCCCTAATTCATTGTATTTTCAGGAACTGCAAAATCAAAAATTTATCAGTCATAGTTTTGTAAGACCTAGCTAAAATTTTGGTTTTCTTTGTATTTTTTATGAGTTTATGGCTATTTAAAATGAAGGAACACTTGTAATTCTTGGAGCAGAGGTTAAGACCACCAGCCAAATACTGTGAAAGCTCTTGTGCTGGCCTTCTAGTTTTGCAAGTGGCTCTTTGTTTCTTATTGTATATGCTGCCATAAATGAATGGACATAGCTATAAAGTTGATTAAAGAAGGGACTTAATTAAGGCTTGTAATTAAACTAGTGGAGGAAATTACAATGGAATCGAAAATTCAGAGTGAGCCTGTGTGATGTAAAGGCTAATGGTGTTAAGGCAGTAATCTCTATGAAATAATTGATTCTGTAGCCATTAGTCTTTTCTAATGAGATTAAGGACGAGGTGGCACGATCTTGCTAATTAATTTGTTTTGTGACTTTGAAATACGAAGTAATAGTACAAAACTGGGGATTGTTTAATACACCAGAAAGCTCTCAAATCACAGGACAAATATCATCAAAGTATTTCCGTATTCTCAGTTCTAATAAGGATGGAGGGTAATACTTGACTTAAAACTGGAAAATTAAAACAAACATATCTTGCATGGTTTAGCTTTACTGAGAGAGTACAGGAGATGGATTCTCCAGGTGCCATTTGAGATGTTTTGTGAGGACTTTATACTAACCAGTACTGGCACCAAACCTGATGTGTGGACCATGTCTGAGAACATTACTGTAGTACCTTTCAAAATTCTGTTTTCATATTAAATTGAGCCCTTGCCTGTTAGTTGAGTATCACCTTTGAGCTAAACAAAAAAAAAAAGAAAGAAATGCAAGTGTGAGGAAATAAAATTATTTCCATTCCTTCTTAAAGAAACACCAGTTGTTACTATCACAGTGATGCAGAAATTCTTTTAAGTCATTGCTTTCTCAGGCAAGACACATCATACTTCTTCACACAACCCCCCTCAGATTTCTCCATGACAGCTCCATGTTTTCAGTGAACTTTGTACTGACACTTCTCACCTACACAACAGCTATTGGAGCACGTGTCATGTTTCCCCCTGATACTCTAATCTGACTATCCCCTCTTTTCTTGCAGTCAAATCCTGGTCTTAGAGTGCAAGATAGGGGGGGTAGGGCAACAGAAGAGCAAAATGCATCCAGAGTCAAGAAATTAGGTCTGCAGTGTTGTGGTTAACAAGTTCAAAAACCGTAGTTTAGAAATCATGAAATGCTATGTTGTTTTACTTGTTGAGTCAGTCAATTAACAACAAATGTCTTCTTGCAGGGCAGTAATAATTTTGCAAGTGATTAAAAGTTTTTTATTCTTCCTCAAACAGTAATTTTCATAATTCCTTTCGAGGCTGGCTTCTTAAGAGGTACTACTATTTAAAAGCTTTTTGGTGTTTTAGAAAGCTTGTTACCTCTTCTCCAAGCTTTTCCCTGTTGCTGTATGTATAATTTCCAGTTAACCTCAGCCATATTCCTCTGTCTGTAGCTGTGTAGATTGGATAGCTGATTTGGATAATATTTGGTGGTAATACAGAATCGTAATTTTTTTTTTTCTTCAGTGAAAAAGTGAAACATGAAGTAAGATTGCAAAGCCCATGAAGTGGCTGGCAAGGCTATATGAAGAGTAAAGTGTGTGTTTATGTGTGTCATTTGTAAAGGTGGTTCTGCCTGCAACCAAATCACTGCACTGTGACCCTGTCAGTTGTTACAAACTACACAAGGGCAGACATGGGCCAATGACGTGGTAGGAAACTAAGACACCATCCCTGGAAGCTGCAGGCAGTTGTGCTGAGAAAAAAATATGGCATTTTATGTTGCCTTGGGGTTTGATTTTTTGGATTGGTTCTTTGTTCTAGATCTAGAAGGAAGCGTGAGGAGGTGCTGGAAGTAGTGATGATGCTGTCTTTTAGGTTAGCTGCAGTACCCCATCTTTTTATGGTAATAAAGATCACATTAGTTTTTGCACGTAATGTAGTGCTATTTCAATGTCACCATGGTTTCAGCTTTTCCTGTTGATGAAAATATGCAGGCAGATGTAAAATTTCATCATTTTTCATTTTTTAAAAAAGATGCCATATGTGAACTAATATGGACAAATAGAGATTGTAAGCTTGTTGAGGCATGCAGTATTTTTCTGTGCTGTGGGTAGTACAGTGTGCCATGTCCTTTGACTGACACTCTGCAATACTGTTTTGCATTACCACAATAAGGATAATGAATTTGTTCTCTATGGTATTTTTAACTTAAAAAATTAAAAGGCAGTCTAGTCCAGCCTTTGCCTTATTGTTACCTACTTAAACTTAATAGAACAGTAATAAATTGTAATAAATCAATTATAGACAGTAAATAAAATATATTCTCTTGCTTAGTATCTGTATTAAATATACATTTCTCTACACACATGCCTGCACCCACACAGAGTGTAGAGTTGCATAATCTTTATACATTGTAATACTACAATTATTTCACTAGTACTGAATATTTCTCTGATGGAGGCAGAAGAAAAGGACATGTACAAAAAGCAGAGGCAGGTCAGGGTAATCCTTTCCATTTAAGAGGAAAGATTGAAATCTGGTTTGTGAAGGATTTATTGAAGTGTCTTATGTTACAAATGCGACATTTAAGAACCTCTTTAGTGGACTGATAACTTTATAATTGTTGACACTTTGCTTTCTGTGTTGAATATTATTGTCTTCCATGTAACTAGGCTACTGTTTCTTCATTCACAATGCATTTGTCATTTGCAATATAAGATCAAAGTCAATTGCTGAATTATTTTTAATGTATAGTTAGAGACTATAAAATATATGAAACAATGACAGCATCTTTCAAATTATTTTCCAAAACACTATTTCAAAACACTATCAAGAAAGGAATATTGATGTAATATGGTTTTGTAGCTATATTGTTTTATCTTCAAAGTTGATATTTACACCTTACTAATCAGAAAAAGCTTAGCTGTCAAAATACACTGGGTGTTGTAATCTGCATGAAATACTGTTTTAGACTTCCATGTGACTTACAGTTTTAAGGAAACTTTAATGAAGGTGTGACCTTATAGATGCTCCTTAGAATGTCAGTATTCAGATTTAGACCTCTACCTTTTGTTGACACTTGTGTCTTGCTGATTTCAGCCTGAAAAGAAATGTGTAAACTGATAAAGACTTAGATCTCCAATGGACCATGATAAAAAGTCTCATTATGCCACACCTTTATGTATCAATACTTTGTATCACTGTGTTATGGAATAGCATAATAACTAAGTAATGTTAAAGCTTAAGATATCCCAGTGCAGTTTTTTGGACTCACACGTTGCTTTTGCCTCTTGCTTCTTTCTGGAGGCCAGTCACCCTAGACTACTGTGGCTTCAGAACTGTTGCTTATGATCATGTCTGCTTTTCAGTTGGTTTTAAATTAGAATGAAGATATCAAAATA
Organism: Vanellus vanellus; assembly: GCF_965231255.1. Lineage (NCBI taxonomy): Eukaryota > Metazoa > Chordata > Aves > Charadriiformes > Charadriidae > Vanellus > Vanellus vanellus. Next base: position 10,927,594 of record NC_138921.1, read on the forward strand.
TCAAAGCCCCAGATCAGCGGATGAAGCTATGCACACGCCCCAACTCCTCACCTATTTTTTTATATTTATTCCTTATTTATAATGGAGGTGATGTGAAAATGAATGTAAAAACAGACTTATTTGCCATTAAGAGCATAACCCTTCTGTATTCTTATTCCTTTGCAAATCATTACTGTGCTTTTTTGGCTCCAAACAGAGCTGTTTAGCAGTGCCCAGCAGTAACTTCAGTCTATCACTTGTCCTCGTGTGTTCTGCCTCCTAGGTGATTTTCCTAGAACGACTCTTAGCGTTCCTGAACTGACTTTCACATCACGTGTATGCTATAGCAATGGTCTTTGGACAAGATCTGTTTGTAAAGGGTCAACTATTCTTGCTGTTTCTGTTACCTGAAACTTCCATTGTGTAATGAGTATTATCATAAGCATATGGCTCCAAGAGGTCATTTCTTACTTGTGTTTATAGTAATCCTTTAGATACTAGAGCTATAGACTTGTGAAACTCCAGTTGATTCCTTGTCTTTTATACTCAGATAGCCCTTTGGAAAGACTAGAATTTCAGAGGACTGGTAACAGCTCTGTTTGAAAAGCTGATTGCAAATCTTGTGCTTGAATACCAAACCTTGAGCACATTGGAAACTACCTGTTTGCGTAGCTGTGAGCTTGCATTTTCAGGGCCTGTGCCCATAAAACATGCTACTGCCCATTGACGCAATCCTTGCAGCAAAATGTTATGTTACAGGTGTGAATGTGCTTCACTTCATTTGTTTATGTTTTTAAGAAACAATGCTATCTCTCAAAAACGAACTTTGATAATCTCATACTGCATAAAGTAACTTCTCAAAACATGTCTTCCCCTAACAAAAGGCTTTGTTATTATGAAACAGTTCTTTAGCAGTCAGCTTGCACCTTAATGAGTCATTCAGGTAAACAGGTTCCAGTGAAGATTGAATTACGATCTATTCAGCTGACACAAAGTAACCACTAGTTCTTCTCAGGAAACTCATGAATAAATAAGAGATCCTGTGCTTCCAGGCCCAAGCCTAACAGAAATGTAAGGATGTGTGCTTTTCAGTGTGATTTCCCATGTCCTACGAGTACAGCCTTGATGTTGCCATCAGAATTAGATTGTTGCTGATGAAGACATCAAACACTATGTAAGTAAAGATTTAAAAATAGATGGAAATGTGGGGGTATGAGTCTAAGTATCTATCATTTAACTCTGAACAATCTGTTAGACAATAACCTCTGATATTTAGCTTGTGCATATAGGATGCAATTCATATGCCTTGCCATTTTGTGTGTGGAGGGGCACTATCCAAAGTTATTTTTAGAATTCCATTTTAGTGAGAAGTACGAGTTTTGAAGTCTTTGGAAGAACTTATTCATGCTTATCGTCTACCGAGGCCAGTAAATATGTCAGCTCTTCTCTGTTGTTACATTATGATTTTTAGCACAAATTCAGGCTCCAGAGAGTGTAAATGCATACATGTGACAAAGAAGAGTGATTTCTCTGAGAAGTTCACAGTTTAGCAAGTGATAGAAGATTATTAAAACAGAAAAAGGGAGTGTGAGGAAGTCATGGAACAACACTGGTGAGGATGAGAGTAACCTTGGTGTGTCACCTGGCTGAATATTACTTAGTTTTCATAGATGCCAAAGCAACTGACAATTTTAAGGACGTTGGATACCTTTGACAAATGCTCATAGGGAAGCTTTTCTCGTGCATAAGGAGGAAGCACAGAGATGCTTATGTGAAAATGTGGCTATAGAGGGATGAAACATGGAACTGTTGGCTGAACAGAGGAGGGAACTGATACCTTGATAGTTTTTAACAGGATGTAGGCAGGACAAGACGTAAGTGCTGTTTACTGGGTGGAAGGAAGCTATTGCTGTAGGTGCCTGGAGCACTTCCTCCCCCTCCTTCTTCACTGACCTTGGTGTCTGCAGAGTTGTTGCTCTCACATATTCTCACTCTTCTCTCCAGCTGCAGATGTGCAGGTTTTTTTACCCTTTCTTAAATATGTTATCCCAGTGGCGCTACTGCTGTTGCTGAATGGCTTGGCCTTGGCCAGCGGCGGGTTTGTCTTGGAGTTGGCTGGTGTTGGCTCTGTCGGACATAGGGGAAGCTTCAAGCAGCTTTGCACAGAAGCTGCCCCTGTAGAGCACCTCTACCAAACCTTGCCACACAAACCCAATACAGTCTGATACTGGTGTCAGTTTATGGAGTCTTCCAACTAGAAAAACACTAGAGGAAGATTAAATTACTTCCTATCAGATGTGCCATGGTAAAATTTATTAAAAAGATAGTTATGTAAAGGTCAACAAGCATGCTGAGCACCTCAGATTGTTATATCTTTTCATTTGTGGGCAGAAAATAATCTAATGGATTAGAGAAATAGATCTCCATGAAACGTGATTTAAACACGACTCCCTTCAGAGGAAGTTAGAAAGCTTTCTGTTGAGAGTAATGTTTATCTGATGAAATGAATAATCATAAACAGAATACTATTAAATACTTATAGGTGTGCTGTAGCTATACAGTTTATTTATTTATTTATTTTAGTTGTTTGTGCTATAGTTCTGCCTAGAAATCTCATTCAAAAAATCAGGTACTCACTGAACAGATTAGAATCCTGTCTTAGTGACAAGATATAATACAAAAGCACAGATGAGCAAATAAGCCTCTCGGTATAATTTATCTTTTCTATTTAGTCTTAAAAGTGAGAAATTCTGAAAAAAAAATTTCTTTACACTTGTATTTCTTCCATTCTTTTAATCAATGCACATAATACTGTTCAGCCTTCCCACTGTATGATGAGTAATGTGCTGCACATGTCTGAATTCAAGGGGTGGCTTGCGGATAAGCATTTAAATCTACTGGCCCCATGTACTGCTCGAATGCTTGATGTTGTGCATCTTTTGGAAGTTTTGAATTGGAGTTCCAGAGGGAATGTAACCACGCCAGTAGAAGTTTCTTTCTTGCACGTATTCACATGCTGTCCTTGCAGTCAATTCCTTCTATCATTTGAATTATAGCCTTGTAAATTAAGTCTTAAAAATTGTAGGGTTTTTTGACAGACCTACATCTGATCATTATGTAGTGGAAACAGCCACCTATTCATTACTGTCTATGAAGTGGACAGTCACATAGGTATCTTTATATGTAATCATCTTAGCGATTTGCTAAGCTGCTTCTGGGAATAGGAAGAACAAGTTAATTGCATTTCATGCCAGACTTTACATCAAACTTTGATTCGCTTAAATCTGTCACAATGCTGATGCTATGTTACATTATTTTTTAATCCTTTTTATTTTTAAAAAACTTTTTCACCATTTTTCATGTGGTATTAAAATTGATTGACTTATGGTGTAAGGAAGGGAAGACAATTTTGCCTGAGGGGAGAACTGCTTTATTGGATCTTTTCTTGGATTATGAAGCTAAACCATAAACAATTAAAATCTTACCCAAAGATCGCTGGCAGTTTTTCTATTGGTTTCACTGACTTTGGGTTGTGCCTGTCTCAATAACTTATGGTCTCTATTGAGTCATTTTGCAAACGGTGTTTGATGGTTGGCCAGAATAGAAAATGCTAAGCAAAGGATTAAGTAGTTTTGAACTATGCCAAATTCAGCATCTTTTAAGGTGCCTCAGAAACATGTGCATTTCAAGTTATATTTACATGAAAATGTAGTGTATTTGCAACCTCCTTTAAAAAGGAATTTGAGAAAATTGACGTTGCTGACTCCACCCATAAAAATTTGAAATATCAAACCTAATGATCCCTCTTGATGCTAGGCAGCACTGTAAGTTTTGTGGGTGAGCTGGCAGAAAAGTACCCAAGATTTCTAATGGTACTTTATATAAGCTTTGCTGGAACATTGTTGTTAATATAAAGACATATTCTGACAAACTTGCAGACTCTAACGATAAATATTAGTCAGAATTTTTCTGCTTAGTTCTATGTCCCTACATTTTATAGCAAAAACATTGAAACTGAATTTTTTAATTTACCCTCTAAAATTAATTTCTTTGCAGGGGACCAATGACCACACTATTCAAGTCTTATTTTGGAGTCTTGTTGACTGCCCTGACAAAATGCATTTGTTCAGCGAGGCTGAATTTATTAGTTTAGATTGGCTTCTATTGTATGTAATGTATATTTAGCCATCACTCTCAAGCAGCTTTTGGGGGCACATGCGATGAAAAACATGTTAATGAAACATGCTGTGTTGTAGGAAGAGCAAGTGCTAGTCAACTAGTACAAATGCAGTTTTAACAAACTGGTCACATGACTTGTTTTGTTTTATTCTACAGTTTGGAAATGATCCATCATGTCTGCAGCCTGCAACATCACAGAAAATATTTGATCAGACCCAGTTTTTAGAAGAGACACAGATTTCTAAGTCTCATGTCACTACCTTAAATCAAGAGCATCACTGGCAATTTTTAGTAAGTCCTGTCTTGTTTTTACTATTATATGGCAACTGATGAATTTTTAAAAAAGTCGAGTTTTGCAGTCCATGCTGCTGCTTTTGGTTGCTTGGTTGGTTGGGTTTTCTGTTTCCATGTGCACTAACATCAGGGGGTTGGGGTTTTCTGAGCGGGTGTTTGGGAGAAGGAGGGTTTAGCTCCACAGTCTTTATATTTTTTATTAATTTCTTAGAATCTTGTAGAATGGTAGTAGTACTTAAATAATATACATAGGTACTCGACATCATGAAATGAAAGTTTAATAAACAAAAATGTGATATAAATAGTAACTCCAATGCTTTGTTCTGGATGCATGAATACAAAAGTGCAGGATGCAGTGCTCAATGGTTATGATCAGCACATTCCAATCTCTTTTAGTGTATACATCCTGACACTTGACTCTGAATGTCAGCAGATTTTTTTTTTCTGGTTGGATTTCTATGCGTTTGCACGCATTCTGATTTTCAGGCACCTTTTGCATTCCGAGAAGAACCTTTTAGAAGAATTCTTTGAATATAAAAGCTATAGGATAATGTTAGTGTACCTGAAGACGACTTCCAGAGAGGAATATATGTTGCAGTGAGGTGCCTTGAATTCTTCCCTTTAGATAAAATACTTTCACTTCAGTACAATGGCATTTGAATATATAAACAGACAAATTTCTGTTTCTTTTTAAAATCAGAGTTGCAGATGGAACACTACATTTTGTTTGCTATAATTAATAGCTGTTTTATCCACTTTTGCTTTCATTACACTAAGGAAATTACTTCTTTTTGGACTGTGAGATTACAATGGGTGTCATTTATTTTCTTTTTTTTTTAACTTGATAATGGAAACAAAAATACTGTGAAGAAGGAAGACAAGCTTTTGGAAGTTTTTGAAGAAACTAGATTGAACTAGTTGTTTTGAGTTGAATTTTGGAGTCAATTTTCAGTAGTAAATGCAGATCGGTGAGTAGAGGAGATCTACTGTGTATACAGTTATCCTCTAAAAGCTTGCCAGTTGTGCAAGATAGCTAAACCATAATTTCACGGTTGTCCTTTTCATAGAAGTGCCTGCTTAATCAAGCTACTTCTCCCCCTGCCTGTCCCAGCATTATTTTTAGTACAGATCAGTTCCTTGTCAGTTCCTTCTACAGCTGCAGAAGCAGTTGTAAAGGCACATTTGGAATGTGTAGCGAGTCTGTGGGGAGTGAGCGATGGGGAGGTGACTGGTCTCATGCTACGGCCAGCAGAAACAAATCCTAGCACTTAATGGTGCGTAATAATACTAGGACATGAGAACTTCTAGAATTGCAGAATCTGTCTATGTTTTGTCTATCATTTCAGAAACACTGAAAATACTACAACTGGCTGATTCAGTTCAATAATGATAGTGAAGCAAATCATGTTGATAAGTTGGGAACTCTACATTGCCTTTATTCGTTGTTTATTATTTAGTCCTAGTAGAAGGAGAACAGTTGCTTTGGAATGTAAAGAAATGTGACTTGGCAGGGAAACATCTGTCTATCATCTGTTAGCAGTGGGTTTTTTTCTAATAGCTGAACCAAATTGTGTTAAAAACTTGTTCTTTCTTTATCAGGAGTAAAGCATCTGAAATTTTGTTTAGACATACTAGTTTACGATGAAGTAGCGTAACCCATTTCTGTTGTTTGAGTTCAGATTTGCCTGAAACAGAGTAAACTACAAGTTCCAGAGCTTCCATTTAGATATATACTTCAGGCCTTTGTTTCTCAACCTAATGCTGTTTTATGGAGAAATATTCTTTTCAAATGAGATAGAATAACATTACTCTACAGTGCTAAAAAAAATATACTTTTAAAAATTCAGTTTACAAATCAAAACCTCAAAGTTGAAATATGTTCCCTGGATCTCTTGTGTCCCAACATTAGTAGCCATTGCTCTGAGTTCTCCTTGCCAAAGATTTTATTGGTCTTGAGTTACTCTTTATTTTAGCAAATGTTTGCTATGGTGGTACTTCTTTGAGTGATGTGTAAGTAACGACTGGCTTGGACATGTTCTGCACAAAAACAGGGGGCCATGTGTTCAGGGATGATGTAGTGAGTTTATTACTCTTCAGAAAACATGTTTCCTAATGGGTGACTATAGAGAAGATGGAGCCAAACTGTTTATGGAGATGCACAGTGAAAGCACAAGAGGCAATAGACACAGGCTTTAGCAAGGGCAATTCTTATTAGATCTAAGGAAAAATGCTTAATTACTTGCATAAATTTTTGTTATTTATGATTATTGATTGTGTATAACTGTCCTTACAAAATGGCCCCATTTATAGTGAATTCAAACAATAGACTCTTGAAAAGTGTACAACAGGGAATACTAAAATCAGGTTTGGTATTGTATGGTATCCTTCTGTAGAATGACTGTAGGTAATATTAAATTCTATAGAGAATGTAGTGTATTACTTATAATGTATAATGGGCAGAGGAGTTGCTAATAAAGGTTTATTCTATAAGCTGTTATAGCTGTTAACACAGGTTTTGCACTCTGTGTAGAGTTGATTGCAATTCATTATTGCATAATTGAAGTTACACCTGTATTTAAACAAGACCCGACCCTATAACTGCGCCTGCATGTATGAATATTTGCTACTACTGTATACTCTCCCATTTTTAAAAATGAGCTATTGTGCCAGCCTAAAAGCATGTATGTCCATATCTGTGTGAAGAATATGTGCATACTGTAAGTCCTTTAGACCCTTCAGGACTGGCAGGTGTTATGAAAAATAAGATACTGTGATTTATTTTCCACTGATAATGAGTCCTGAGGAGCGTGTATTTGGTCAGTTACTTGATCCACACCTCGGCCTCTTCGTGACTGACTTATAACATGTAGTTCATATTCATTTTGATCTTCAAAGCACTTCGCAACCAATAACTAACAGAATAATTTAAAGAAAATTTATAAAACTATACCAATTTTAAACCTAATGTTCTCACAATTCTTACATTGTACCTCACTGAACTGAAAGTAAAGGCTTAAAGCTTTGCTTTAAGAGCCTGATATTTGAAGCTTCGGGTTCTAAATTTGGTGCTGGATTTATCCATTTGAAGGATATGGGTTTGATTGCATCAGAAGTAATTATATTTAATATGACACGAGAAAAGTGCATAAATGTGATATTTCGAACGGCTGTTAATGCCTTCTTTGCATCTCTGCTTCTGAGAAGGATAATTACATAGCTGTGATGTGAACTGAATGTTAAGGTCTGGTGAAAGACATTTCTGGTTAAACAAGTGAAGTCAATCTTCTAACGTTGTGTGTAGACGTTCCCTTAACAGAGGGCATTTGAGAAGTTAGGTAGTTGTTTATAGACCTAGACCCAGTACACTTGCAAAAGACCAACTTGGGGCAAAAATGGGATGCCATTGAAATTAGAGGGAATTTTGCTGTTAATTTCATTCACATAAATAATACATGCTTTCAAGAAGCATGAAGTTGTGTTGTAAAACACAAAGCAATGGTTTGGATTAGGGTCTTGAGAATAGACTAATGATTTTTTGCAGCAGCTTATTTCAGCCCAGTGTAGACTGTATCGTTGAGTCCATTCAGAGTCTTCTCACTGCTCAGTTTGTCAGTATTTAAGGGGAACACATGAAATTTAAATGGTTGCTGGGCAGTAGCAGCCTTCTGGATCAAGGGTAAACTTTGGACACCTGAACCAGCCTCCATTTAAAACACTATTGTTTACATAGTGTTCTAGAAGAGATAGTGAGAGAGCTAGATACTCCGATGCCAGGATTAAAATTTCCCAACAAAGTATTAAATAATGTTTCTGTCATACTGTAATTACAGTACTTTGGGGCTAAATTTTAACTTACTGTTCACTTCTATGTAATTGTTAATGAATTGCTACAGCTATATCAGTAACCATAAGTTTTAATCATTTACACTGTAGATCAGAAGAAATAAGTGCAATTTTTCATTCTGGTACTGTGTGTTTCAGCAGTGGTTTCACTACAAGAGGAAAATACTGTATTTTAGTAAACAGAGACCAATTTTTTTATCTACAGAGAAATGTTCCCTTCGTCTTCTGTCATTAGCTTCTGTGTACATAAATATAACAGACTTGCACCAGTTACCTGTTAGTTACCAGGCAACAGCAGCATTTGACACTGCCTGCAGCTGCAGTGAATGACGTGCAGCTCCCGGATTGTAAATGGAAGTGGTCTGAATTTTGAACTGAGGTTGATAAAAAGGACATTAGTGTGAGTATAATGCCACTTTCACCACAGCAGCAACATGTCAGCAGAGTTTCTATAACAACAGCAGTTTGCTGAGATACAGCCTTCTATCACATGTTCGTGATGGAGAAATGGTAATTGCGTTATTCTTTTGCAGTACGTAGTTTGCTCTAAAATACACACTGCACTCCATTTAAGCCTTTTTGCCTCTGTGCAGAGCAGGAATCTTCCATGCTTCCCAAACATTCACTTGGATTCATTGTTTACTGAGGTCAGAGCACTAGATGTTTGTAATAATAGGCAAAAACCGGGTTGTAAGAAAAAAAAAATAATTCGTAAATATTTTGAGTATTGCTTGCTATTCAGAGATGGTTTGCAGTCTCTTAATGATGGCAGAACAATGAGGCTGGATATTAGCATAATAATTAAAGCCATGAATGCTTCTGATACAGTACTTAGTGTTTAGCCTAGATAGCTGGCTCTATGAAAGGAGCTTTCTAAGGTTACCTGTCTTCCCTGTGCCCTGTACATGTGTGGGAGTTTTAACAATGAAAGCAACAATATCCATGGCCAAAACCAGTCTCTGGGTTTTGATAAATGCTGAGGTTAATCATAATGTATTTGAATTTTTATCATTTTGGGTCCCTTTTGAGCATTTTTAAACACATGGCACTGAGTGCCAATGAGCTATTTTTAATAGTTTATTTCCCTTTACCATTCCATCATCAATTTTCTTCTCCATATCAATGAATGACTTATATAACCTTCCATTTCTGATATTTTCTAGATTAACTATTGCCTGTGCAAATGTAGAATTCTGTTCTGATTTTATTGATACAGTGCCAGTATAATAAAAGCCTTTCCTATCTGCAGACTGTGAAGAGAACTACAGTCACAAATAGATCTTAATGTAGTTTTAAAACCCTTTTTTTTTCTGATCAGAGTTCAAGCAGGTAGTTATATTCATGAATGAGTGAAAGCAGTAAAAGATATCTAAAGCCCCAAACAATGAGACAAGTCCAGTGTAAGACTGGGTTAAATTAGTGGCCATGAAAGCAGGCTGACCTTTTTTCTCTCTTCCCTAGAACATAATATTACTACTCCCTCAGTTTAAAAAGATTGTTGACTCAAATATGACCTTTTAATAAAAACACTCTTGTAACACAGTTTCCATCTTTTTCTTTTTTTGTGGACGAATGAGAGCCATAGTCAGGGTAGGTCAGGAGGGGCACCAGCTAGGAGCAGGTACGCTCAAGCGCTGCTGCTGTTGCTGCCTGGGGTTGAGTGGTTTACACGCATGCTGTTGGCTGTGAAGGGAGCTCTGGAGAGATGAAGCGTGCTCAGATGTTCAAAAGAGCATAGGTGAGTCAGGCCTTTAGCAGACTTGGGGCAGTTTTGCCTGTGCTGGATGCAATGCTTCCTCCTTGTGATTCTGGAAAAATTTGTTACGTATTTTTCAAGTGTTAAAGGTCTATAGTTGCCATTTCTCTCATGAATACATCCATTAATCCTGCTGGATTATAAAATTCAAATGTAAGGCCTTCCGATAGCCTTTATTGTATATGATATATTCAAACTGTGCAGATTCTTATATTAAAAACTAGGCTTTGGGGATTTTTGACTGCAGGTTTAGGAGACATCCCAAAATGATCTTGGTATAACTGAGATAACTGAGCAGTGAATAATCTGGTCTAAACAGAAAGGCGCAATGAAACATTCTTATCACTATTCCTTTATACGGAACAGAACAAATGAGCTAATTAATAGCTAAAGAAAGTCAAAGATAGATTCCGGAAGTGAATGCGGATTTTCTCATTCCCGAGTAGTGTTTGCAGGGCGTGGTTTTTCTTTTTGCATTTTGTACTCTGTCATTTAAATGCATCCAACCAACAGCCAGCCAGTGATGCAGACCTTCAAAGGCTCCACATCCCCTGAAACAATTATTTTCTGAACCTGGGATATGAGTTGGGATTCTATTTACAAGACAATGCATTTTTTTTTAATTTTGATTTTGTGTTTATGGATGTATTTTCTGTTTTCATAAATCGCACTACCCGGTGTTCTGAAAGGACACCACCTGCGTAAACCTAGCTGTTTATACTATCTTTTTCCTAAAGGTACTGTCCATTGTCACAGTCCCAGTTTCCTTCTAAATTGCCGCAACAAATGTAGTACTTGTATCTGACAAGAAAGCGAACTAATCTCAATGCGTTATCAGTTATAACAAAAGAGAAGGTTTATGAAGCAAGGTGATTTATCACTTCATTTTTCTGAAACGCATAAGGTTAAATTTTTTGCTTATACTTTTTCCTATCCTAATTACATTTGCCTACTGTTTAATCACCTTTAAGACAAAATAGTGTGTCTGAGGAGAGAACATGATTTAATTAACTTTTGTCCTAATGAATCAGACTGCAGAATTTTGTGGTAGCTTCATTTGCAAGGCTTCTTGTCCAGTAAATTGGTTAGAGACAAAGTATTCAGGTGATAGTAAAAATATAAACCTTAAACTCCATACTAAAACCTCTACGCTCAGTGGTGTTACTACCAAATTTAGAGGTGAATTAGATTGAGATTAAATTTACAAATAATTTAGGGGACTAATTGACTCTTTTTATAGAATGTATGAGAATTTATATTTTACATTCAAGTAGTTATTGCAACAAACCCAGATGATGAAAATGATAGTGCACGTCAAGGCTTTCTCCCATAGGAACAGCAGTAACACCTCTGTTGCTGGCTGTTTCATATTTGGGTCTGGAGCTATCTCACACTCTGCTGAGGCTTCCAAAAACCTAACCATTTAATACTAATTTTGCTCCTGACCTTTATGTTCTGAAACAACTGGTTCTTCAACTTCTAGTCATCTCCTAGTTTTTGAACTGAAATAGACTGCGTCCTTTGATGCATTTCTAAGAGGCTCTTTAGCAGCCTTCACATGGCCGAAGATTTCAGTCACTACTCAAATGAATGACTGGGCAGTGAAAGTATCTCTGTTCTGTTAACATTGATGACCTAAAGCCAGAGGAGTCTGTGTTCCATTTCTAAAGATCTGCAAGTCTTTTTGCTAGTGTTGGTGTTAATTTTTTTTTTTTCACATAATATATGCCAAATTCTGATTACCATTAGTACCACTGAAGTCAGCAAGGCTAGTAATATGAGTAGTGCAAGCAAGATAGAGCCTTATCTGTATTAATAACCAAATTGTTCTCTAACAGCATATGAATGTAGACTAGGTCATTATTTGACCAAACTTTTCACTCTGTTTCCTGCAGAGTGCTAGTGATTAGATCTGCAGCAAGAAGGCTGCTCAGAGCTGCCACGGCTTCTCTTCATTGGCTAAAACCCACCAGAATTGTTGGAGCGAAAGTCCAGTTTATATAAATGCTGTACAAAGTGTACAGCACTTTGTAAAGGCAGCACAGCTGGGAGAAAGATATTTTAAATGAAATCCCTTTCTGAGTATGGATATTAGAGCCTGTGATGAGCCCATGGCTCGGTGTTGTACATCAGGGATAAAAGGCATATTGGTGAAAAGTGTATTGGATGTCAAAAAGATAGATAAAATGGTATTTCAGAGCTGTCCTCTTTCATCAGGCATGACCAGGAAAACTAAGGTGTGTGAACAGTAGCATATTAGTGTGTGTTGAAGTTTACAAATTCCTATCTTAACCTGTGCTTAGCACTCATGCGTATTTTATATGCAGAGATTCTGGTTTTGCATCTGTGTTTGGGGATCTTAGTACAGATTCCAAATGCAAAGGTACTTTACTGACAAATGTTTTTAAAATAAAAAAAAAGTCCTTCTATAAAGAGTTTAAAACTGACAAGGTAAGTCATGCAGAATGCTTGTGTTTAGATCAAAAGTAACTACATAACTACAAACTACAGTCCCAGAGTTTTTAATCTTACGGTAAATTAACCTGAAGTTAAAATTGAAAGTACTGTAGTCCTCAGCACTGTCCTTCGGCAAACATTCCTGCAGCTTGCAACATTCACTTTATATCGGGAAACAGTGCAAGTTACTTTCTCGACAAGAAGTACTGTGATGAGAATAGAATGAATTTGGGAGTTGGACAAGATGAGTTTAGTAAAGGCATAGAAACTTCTGCTTGTCTGTTTAAATGGGTTTGAGACTGCACCTCTGATTTGAAGCAGCAGGTGCGATTCTGCCCTCCAAAGAAGTATTCAGGTTCTGGTTTTAATAGATTAAGACTGGGCGTATGAAGCTCTGAGTGTTTTCAGACACTTGAAAACATTCAGGGCGCACTGGCAGCGTGCAAGATTGCAGTTATAGCGTGAGGTGTGGGAAAGTATATGCAATACTTCAGTTACCACTGTAAGTAATTGGCACAAGCAATTTGACTGATGTTGCAGACAGCTCACTGTACTTCAATAAGCATAAGATTTTGCAGGACAGGGCTCTCAAATCGTGTGTATAGTTGCAGCTAACCTATGTAAATATGTTCTAACAATACCTATTCTGTGAAAAGACACGCTAACAAGTGTGGAAGTGTGCCCATCATCCTTACCATTTTCTGTCAGGTTGGGAGAGAGGCAACCAGCAGCTACATGCTGGACTGCATGCTCTGTAACATTTGGCAGCATTCTCTAGGTAAATGGCCAATTTTTCTCTCCTTGTAGAATATGTATCAGTATTGGTACACCGTTTGGGGCCTTCGTACAGCTTATTTAATATTGGAGGGCCAGAAATTAACTACACTGATTGCTTCAAAGATGTTTGTTTTAACCATTGCTTGGGATGTTCTCTCTTTCCTTATGCACACAGCTGTCTATGAGGAACCTGCATTGCTCTCGAAGAAATCTTGATTGGTGATTTTCTGTATTTGAGGGAAAGTTGCAATGTAAATGCCTTGCTTCTCAAATCTACTGACAGTGGGATCTCACTTTTTGGATTTCACTGAATGTCCTCCAAAGCGGCTGCACTGGTTAATTTTTTTCCTCCTTAAAAAAAGTAATAGTTTCAGGCATATTCAAACTATTAGTTCATCGTTACCTGAGAGGCAGTGGGTGGACAAGGGAAATGAGTCGTGCGCAGCATAGCAAGGAGATAACGAGCTATATAAATAATTAGCAACACATTTTAAAAATATGCTCCTATAGAGCCAAAAGTATCTTGGCTTGAGTGCATGGTCTCAAAGACGTAATTGAGACTATTCCTTTCAGTGAGGCAAATATGATTTAGCTCTTTCGCTGTGTGGGTTTTTAGAATTCATAAAATGTGAAAAGTAGTCATAAAGGAACAGAACGTGATTCAAAGCAAAGCCCACGACATTAAGACCATGCACGAACATATTTTGAAACTTCCTAGTTCCTTCTTTAGCAGTAGATGGCATGGTTTGTGAAGTTGCTATGAAGACTTGCACATCTTTTCTAATCTTTTGAAATTCCAGAGAAAAAAAAAAAAAGGCATAAGCATCTTCACCTGGAGAAAACATGAATGCAACCACTTGAAATATAGTCTACCAGCTGTATCATTTCAGTTAACAGAAGATAAAATGCAATTCCAGACACAGACGGTGCTTCCAAAGAAAACTAGAGGATTCCTTTCAATGGCATTTGATCTTTTACAAAAATCCAAGGCTAATATTATTGATGACATTTTATTGAGATGAGAAAAGAGCTATATAACTGGATATCTATTAAGAAGGGGATGACCCATTATCTCTTTACTAACAGTTCCCTAGTTCCCTGTGGCAGGCAGGATTTTACTTCCAAGTGGCAGGAGGGTGTCTGGGGAAGCTGTTAGACACAGCTATCACACAATGAAACGCTCCTGTTCTGTTTCTGGTCACATCACTCTGTTGTGTTCATGTAGCTGTATGACTAAGCCATGTAGCTCTGTTTTAAGTATTCTGGCTGAGCTACTTTTAGTATTTTAAAATCCTGTGGATTTATTTGTTTATTAGTTTCTATGCTAGCATATTCTCCCCTAATTGCTGACATACTTGTTTGCCACTAAAAAAGAGCCTTTGTTCTTTAAATTTCTAGTTCAGTTTTATACATTGGGAGTTAACAGGACATTTAGACAAGTGGCTAGGCCTTGTCTTTCAGATGTGATGCTTGCTGCTATACACTGTATAGTAGATAAGTAAAATCCAAAATACTATTTTCCAGTATTTTGGCCACATTGCAAATAAATTCTATAGTCATTTAAATAAATAATAGTAACAAAATTAAGAGTTACATAGATCTATCTTGAGTGGGTTTGTCCTTATCGTAGCAACCTGCTGAAGAAAATATTTGTCATTCCTGATGGGACACGCAGTAGATGGGAACCACTTGCTTTCAGGAGAGGAGTGCTGAAGCCAAGTAAGACCCAGTAACTTTACTTCAATGTTTTATGAGATAGAAGTCATGTAGTCTTTTAACTACAAAGTGAAGATGCATGTGCTGGCCTAAGAGTGATATGTCCTGCTGGATTTAAGTGGATGCTACAAAGCAGCTCATGGGCAGCAGTCCAATCCCAGAAATGCGTTGCTTTCTTTGATTACTTTCTCTGCTAATAGAAATAAGAAGCAAGGCCAAGGACATGAGCAGGCAGAATCAGACTGTGACTTAGAGTTGTGATATGTATCTTGAGTTTTCTTTTTCTCTTATGGACTTAAATGGAGATCTAGTGGAGGGGTGCTGGCCCAGCTACTGCCCTGGCAGTGTGTTGTTTTCTTTGTGGATTAACAGGGAACTCCAATCTGCAAGGCCATCAATCTGGCCCTTTTCATCAGCACTGAATCACTTTAAAAAGAAAAACAGTGCATGTGATTATCATCAAAAGCATTTCCATTTATAACACATGGTGTTATAAATCAGCTCAGTCACCAGAAAATAAAAACATTATATATTAAAAGGATGTTGAATGTGGAAATCTATGAAATATATAAATGTGGCAATAAAATATACATATGGTTTTCACTTTATGGAGCTGTGAATACCTATTGATACTTTAAATGACGGTGTTCCCTTTACTTAGCTTTTCTGTGACATGTACACATCAGCAAAGACATTAGACACCAGAGTCCAAAGAAACCGATTAGCATATTTTAAAGTTTCCTGCACTGACTGCTCAAATACATTTGCATTAATAGAAAGATGAGACTCTTCATGATGTTCTCTGTGTAACAAAGGCTAAAAATAGTTTTATTAGAACTCTGGCTGCAGTTCTACTAAATTTTAACAGTTTGGGAGAAAGGAAAACACTTTTGAAAGGTTATAATTAATGAGTTATGTGTTGTTGTTTTTTTTTTAAAGTATACCAAAATAACATGACGAAATTGGGACAAGCATGCTATTTTGTGCCTTTGGCATTTTGATGGTTTGCAGCCTAGCTTCCCACTTGAGATGGGGGCGGGCTTTGCAGTTGCCTGCTCTTAGCAGCAAGCCCTCTGCAGCTGTTTAGAAAGGAATACAGTGTGTAAATTTGAAGATGATTGCACAGAAAGAAAATTCTGTTCTGAATTTACAAAGTAAAGCATTATGCCTAACACTTGTTCTTGTTGAAAGGAAATCCAGCATGGTGCAACTTTATATGAGAGAGCGCAAATTGTTGACAGTTTAAAAATTTAGGTCAAGGTCCAGAAAATTTAAGGTTTGAAGGTTTGCTGTTGTGATGGGATTAAAAAAAAAAAAAAAACAAAACCAAAAACCACAACAACACAAAACCTGTGGCAATACAGCATGCGTGTAATGCTAGGCATACTATTGTGGAGAGAAAAGAAACAAACCAGGCTGCAGCTGTGTTACTGAAGAAAGCAGGGTTACATCAGGCACTGAAGCTGTATGTGTGGAGTGAATTTTTAGGCCTGCTAGTTCCATTAAGCACTGTCTGGTGTGAGAAAGGGGAGTTTAGAAAGTAGGAGCTGCTGTTTTCAATTCACTGCTGTAATCGTAAACGGTATCATAATGGGCAGGGAGATGATTATTAGAACATCTATAACAGCTGGAACCCACTAGTATTGTCATTGCCGTCATTGCTGTGTGCTCTAAGATCTGTACATGTGTCTGGTAATTTGCAATTTCTGCATGAGCATAACCATTCTAGCACATACATCGTGTTGGCAGAGGAAAGACACAATGCTGTAAAAGAGATTTTTTGCATATTTTTTATGAATGAACATCCTGCTTTTCTGATGAAGTATACACTTATTTATTAAGCTGTTGAAGAGTTTAACAGCTATATTCTCTGCCATCTTTGGAGGCAGGCCCGTGCTTAAAGTTCAGAGAATAAATGCCATAATATTTCATAATGTGTCCTTGTAATACATGACCTACAGAATTTAAAACAGAATGTGCTGGAACCCTCTAGAACTAGGGTAAAAAAAGTAGAGTTTTCTTGCTTCTAGAGAGGTTTTCATGGTATGAGAAACATGTCATTGCAGATTACTAAACAAAGCAGTATTGTAGAATATACGGGAACAATGCGTTTGTTGAGACGATGATGTATCAGAAGTCCAGTGATATATACAGTTGTTAAGGAAATTAATATTAGCTGGTAACTCAGTTGAGTGGATGCAAGGCTAAAGGATTTAAGCTCAGTCTTACAAATAAAACCTAATTAGCCTTTTTAATTAAGGTAGAAACACAGTAATTCTCTCATAACTTTCTCCTTTTAGAATGGCCGTGGTCAAATGCTTAATGAGACATTTCTGGATGTCTGACTTCATGTTGCAGTACTATCGACACGCTTATTAAAAGACTTGCTCTCGATTTATATATTGTATGTAAACTCAACTGAGAAATCCTTTACTACAGAAGGGGCTTATTAGGAATGACAAACTATGATTTAAGACTCGATTTTTTTCTTTATGGACATGCATGCTTAATCTTTTCAGCTTACCTCCTCTATTTAAACAATTACATTATACAAGTGATCACTACTCAAACATCCATACACAGTGCTACGTTTAACATGTAGTTCATCATGTCTGTGCATTTTGGGAGTTTTTGGGGGTCGGTTTGGTGTTTGAGTTCTGGCTGTTTTACCTTTGGTGCATGATTGAGTTCTGACAACAGCGTATTCATTAACCTAAATACTACTACAAGAGTTTGCTGTTAGCTAAGACTTTGCTTGATACAAGTGATTCAATGAGCTTAAGCTCGGTGGTTTTTTAGACTTGTACTAGATCTTCACTTACACATAAGTTTCATCTTTTTTAACTCATGAGTTTCACTTAACCATAAATAGGGAGTGTACCCTTCCACTGCATGTGCACGTCAGCTTTTGGTGAAGGTGTAGGACTGCATAATGGTTCTGTCCATACAGTTCTGAATGGCTCCATGTTAATTTTCATACTTAGGAGTTAAGAACCAAGACTTCTGCATCCATATTTCTTAAATTCAGTATATAAAGTATCATTCCACATTGTGATGTACTGCTTCTTTAGAGGTATTGTGTATTATTCTGTTTTGAGAATAAATGAGGGGGAAAGGCTTACAGGTTATTTTAAAAGAAATGGAAAAAAAAAAAGAAAAAAATGGGAAAAAGAAGAAAATAAAAGCAGTCCTCAGTACTGCAAAAAGAAGCATTTGGATGTACTAGTAGCAGTGTGCCAAATGTGATGTAAATATGGATGGATGACAGAATGGGACACGTAAGGATGATTCATAATCTTAGCAGGGAAAAAGTAGTAAAATAAGTAAGCTGCTGTGATGGTGTGGTATTCAAAGCACTTCTAGGAGTTTCCCCCCAGGATAGTTTGATAACCAATGAAAATTTGCAGAGAGTTTGGAATATTTCAGCCCAGCTAAACACCCCAGGTAAGAAACTTTATTCTTATTTTTGGAAAGGTTGGAGCCTCTGAGATCATTAAAATATGGCCTTGAAAGCTCAAGAGAATAGGTTTTATCCCCCTATTTCTGGCATGACATTTTCTATTTCAGCACTTAGAGTTTTGTTATTCTGTCAGTTGGCTTCTGGCAGAAAATGTGGATTGATCTTATTTTTAAAAATAATCAAGACCTTTTACATTTCAAAATTTCAACAAACAAAAGGCCCAGTTCATAGCTAATTTTATCTCAACTGTGATTTTCAAATTCTTACTCTGTTATTTCCATCTTCAGCTGTGCTCCTATAGAAAGAACTCTGTAATCATACTGCCCACTGTAGGGAGAATTCTGAATAGAGCTAAAAGAAACATTTGTGTGTTAAAACCTTTTGTCTTTTTTTATTAACAGTTTTCTATATTTGTGTTACAATTTGAAAAAATGAGAGAGAATGTGTTAGTCACACACTGGCTTGTATTTACATGCTCATCTTGGTATTCATGCAAGTACGGCTTCTTTGGGAGATTTAGCTGGAAGAGGAGGAAAGAGTCAAGTGTATGCACTGAACTTCAAATCCATGAGCTATAACTTTGTAATGTGAGTAGTAAGCTTGCTAGAGGCAGTTCCTGATTATATGAGAGATATCTTGGATTTGCTGGATAATGATTACGTTATGGATCTCTGAAACCTGTCTTTAGATGCAGCAGGCTCTGGGGCAATATTAGGCTCCAGAGCTCCCTACCAATTTCATAGCAAACTTGATTAAGCCATTAAATTGCAGATCATTGCTGACAGTAAATTAATTCTTAATCCAAGTGCTATTCTGCACTACATTGGGAGACTTTTGCCAGGAGGCCAGTGGCTTGAAAATGGGTAATTAAATTCTGCTGTAAATACATTTTTGTCTACCCTTCTGCTTGCAGGAGCTGGCAAAGAAGCGAGAGCCATTAATTAATACCTGTAATTTGGTTTAGTGGAATAAGTCCTGTGCCTGTCAGATTCTGAAATATAAAACAAGGCTATGAAGTGGGGAGTAAGTAAAAGATAAAGAAAGCTGACAAAAATGTATTCATAAGAGAATCTGTTCTTATTTTTCTCTGTAAACAATGTTGGCTAGTTTGCAAATTTGGCAATACTTTGGTCTGAAGTCAACGTGGAAAAGTAAAAAAAAAACAAAAACGAAAACAAACAAACAAAAAAAACACAAAACAAAACAAAACAAAAAAACCCCAACTAAATAGAGGAAAAGTAACAATAGTGGCAAGATGTATTCTGGGCATTTCTCAATTATGTAGTTAAACCCTTATGACCCAACTTTACAACTTCAGGATGTAATTTTTGCAGGTTAATCATCTCTGGTGCACATAGAGTTGGTGCAAGGTTTTTTTTATTGTTTGATTTTAAACCAAGAAGTATTGTTTGCAGGTCTTGTTCAGAAGTATCAATGCTATTCTGTTTCCATTCCTCTGAAAAAAAACTCAGTTTTCCTACTTTTTTTGCATAGTTTTTCCATTTCCTTAAAGTCCTGAAAGTTGGACAATTATAAGACTCCTTTGTTAAGAAAAGATGCCTCCTAATTCTCGTTAAAGAAAGAAGCAAGCTTCCCCACATCATTTGCCTATGATAAATAGTTTCTTATGTCTCAAGAGTTCAGAGGTATTTCCAGCTCTCCAAACTGATTTAAGTCTTTCATAGGGAGTCTGACTTTCATTTATGTCCTCCTAAGATTCCTATCAGACAACTGAAGCTTATCCAGGGCTCAAACAGAAAGTGGTACAGCAAGAGGGAGGCCAAAATTGTGACACAGCCTTTTGAACGGATGGTATGAGTGACCAAGGGGGAAAGATGCCAAGAGAAAGGATCGAGCATGAGCAGTTGGGTATGTCCATATCTGAATAGTGGAGGGAACTATCTTCATTGCTTTCTAGTACTCTTAAAATTTTCAACTATTTTGTAATTGTGTGAATAATTTTCTAGAAAAGAAGGAACAAGAAGCCGGTGGGGATGTTTTAACAGCACTACTGGCTGTCTGTCTTTAGCTATGAGTCAATCTGAATTAAATTCAAGATGTCTCTTGGCAACCTAATGACATTAGCCTTAGAAGTGTTGTGGCTGACTCTTCTGTGGTTAACATTGCAGACATTGCAGCTGAGTTTTTGAAAACAGAAGTCTGGAAACTTCAGAAGGTAAAAGGTTTGCTTGGCATCAAACAAGTCTATAAAGTTTATCTGAAATGAGAAGGTCATATTAAATGGAAGGTATTTGATAGTGACACCACCAGAAAAATTTCAGTTTTCTGGCAAAAATCATAAGAAAAAGAACCGTGGTTCAATGAAACATAATGTTACTATACTTAACCTACCTCTGCTTTCTAAAGTTAATAAATCCAGAACAAGGATAGAATTCATTTGAAGAATTTGAAGATTTAGCATACAAAGTTGGGTAAGTTGTTAAAATGTGAGTTGGGGAAAAGTCCTAAGAGAGAGCCATAGAGAGGCAAGGAGAGAACATAGGTGCAGCTTATCTGTTTTGGGCAATAAATGTTGTATTTAATGATCTCCAGTGCCAATTAAAATTGTAGAATTGCATGGTATTTGACATTTGAGGAAGCAGTGGAAAAAAAAGGAAACTAGTTGTTTGGAGAGGAATGCTTTTAAATGGACAAGGTTATTGATAACTGGCTTTGTACAGAAATAGAATAATTTACTTCATGTGAGGTTTTTTTGTAATGAATGCTTTCCACTAGAGCTGTGACATACGTAGTGAGCAAGCCTGTTACACCATCATATCTAGTAGCCTCACCATTCTCCTAACTGACAGAATTCCACAAAGTAAAGATATGGTAAGACAGGTTTTTAGGGGTCTGTGCAACTGTTTTTGTTCAAACCTGTGGAACCCAAAAGCCTTCTGAGCTTAATCCCTTTTTTTACCTTCTGAACAGCATGGTCATGAGATTTAATTAAGGAGACATGCATGAAAGCATATAGAGAGATATATATGGTTATGTGTTTACATATTTTATATATAGAGAGAATTTTATACATTATCTAGATAATATGTATAAAAATACACATGTATGTAATATTGTGTATGTTTAAAATCCACATTGTGAGATTTGTTGCTTTGCTTTCCAGTGTTATTAAAAATTTAACTGTCTCCAGCTGAGACACTTTGTCATTTTGAGAGCAATGTAAATGTTAATAATTAAAAGCAATTAAAAAGTGTGTTAAAAGTCATGTAATTTTTATAGGCTGGCTGACTGAATAATAGATGTCTCCTAGATTTTCTAGAGTGCCAAAGTGTTATTAAACAAAGGCTTCTCCTATCCTAGAAGTCCTGTAGAAATGAAATAACCTATTTTGTCAACTTGGGAATCCAGCTGAGGTTTTGGAATGAAATTGTAAATTATGATCCCTGATGAGTCCCATAATCACCATGGTGCAGACTACTCTGAAGGAGTTCTTTCTTTCCATGACTCCAGATGTACAGGATTCCAAGTGACAGGTCAAATAAAAGGAATACATGTAAAAAACTGTTCTGAGTATGTTAAGTTTTATGCATTCTCCAATGACCATAAAGCCTGCACTGTAACCACATTTTACAGGGCTCAGTACTCAGAAATAAATACTACATTTCTAGCAAAGAGGAAATGTTGATCTCTTTTTCTGAAAGAATGATCAAAGAGCTAAGAAAAAATGCCTCCTCCATTCTCTTTTTCTAAAAATAAGTGAATAAGTAAATAAAAAGAGCCATAGCTGCATGACTGGGTGAAGAGAATTTTACACAAGAATAATAGAATTATTGCATGGGTGAAGATAGTTGTAGCAGACAGCAGTGCCAACCAGAAGGTTATAGTCAGTATTTTTTGGCTGCACTGGTATTTTATAGGGCTAAGCCTTTCGGCATATAGTTTAAGCATAGGCCTTGTATCAGCCTTAGGTATGTAATCTTTTTGCATTTCCTTGAAATCACTGTATGAAGGGTACGATACCAGATATAAGTGCTTCTTACTGCTTGTCCGTTACATCACTGTCTGGCACCACTGTCTCTTGCAATGAATCTGTGCCCAAGAAACATTAAGTTAAGCCATGTTCCAAAGAGAAACTCTTATCTGTCACTACAGGTTCTTCCCTAAAACTTTTCTGTCTTACAGTGCTGCATATTTACTACGGTTGCTTGATTCAAAGAACTGAACAGGACAGCAGGCTGCAATACCACCCATCCTAAAGTTAGCACTTTAATCCTGGATTTCTCAGTGCTCTCCAAGCACTTTAACATCAGTTCCAGAATCAACACGCAGATTAACACTGCACTGCGTCGAAAGTTTTATAAAAGCGTGAAGTTTACTTTATTTACTACTGCAGGTATTTTCTAAAATTTCAGATTCTTGAAGCGGTTTTTGAGTAAGAATGAGACAACTTCTCTAGGACGGAAGTGAATTGGGCTTCTCTGATAAGGAAGAACAGGTGACCTGGTGTGTGGCTTATGCATTTCTGTTGTATGTGAGTTTATGTAGCTGTGGAAGAGTCTTCTTCAGATTAGTCTTGTAAGCAGGACCATTGTCACAAGTGTCAATGGCAAAGCACTGATGCTATAACAATTTCCAGAAAGTGATGTTAAATAGCAGCAGTGATCAATCAGTAGGAGTAGTTTCACTGAGCATAGAGATGGATGATTTACCATTTTCTTGGTTTCCATTGCCATTGTCTTATGAAGTATCGCTGGAGTCAGATTGTTCCATCTGTAATTGCTTCTGTTATTCCAAATGAATAAGAAATCACTTAGTAGTCACCAGTTGTGGAAGACAATTGGAAAAGAAAGAGCATTTACTCTGATTTTCTAAACAGAATTGTTTACAAAAGTTCTGTAGACCATTCTCCCTCATTACTCCTGTAGGAGTCCTTGGTGTTGGAGTCTGTACGCTGGGGCTCATACCTTTCCATGTACTTTCTTTGCAATGGTGGGAGAGGACTCAAAGATCTCTACTGGTCTGGGCAGCATTTTGAAAAAAACAGAGTTAATATAAAGGAAAAAGTTGTTTCTTTCTGAGTTATTTCAGGCCTCACAACCAACCACATATTTATTCTATTGAAACCTCATCTCGTTCATTTTGCAGTGCGGCTAAGCATTACCTTGAAAAAGAAAAATGTTCTCTTAGCTCTTCACTTACCAAAGGCAAATGATGGAAATTAGTTCAGAAATCTGCCTGGATTTCTTCATGTCCTTGCAATGTCTGCACACCGTGCAAATTCTGTCTGCTTTTAGGTCTGCAGTTACAGCCTCAGATCTAGAGACTTGTAGATCATGATTTAGAGAACAGAAAAATTTGGTGAATCAAATGCTTGATTTTGCGGTTCACAAAAAATAACTAGCAATTTATCTTCTAAAGTGTGTTTGTCCTTGGCAGGTAACTGAGGGGAAATAACTACTTTTGCAAAACATCACCAATACAGAAAATGACTATGAGTTTTCTCCACCCCACTCCCCTTTGCTGCTGTATCAGTGGAGTTTTTTGTTTGTTTTATGTGCTTTTTTAGCTTGAATTTGGAATTTAATTTCAGTTCTGTTTCCTGGGTTCCAGCCTTGTGAGTGCAGCTTCTTGTCACATTAACCAAATTAGACTGACAGATGAGCTGGGACATACCCTTTACAAGATATCAACTATTCAGATTATGGAAATAATTTTCCTGAAATAGGACTGTGTCCTTATCTATAAAATGAATACGACTGCAGTCCTCCCATGTAACACCATTTTTAGCACATTACCATATAATTAAGTTTAGAAACAAGACAACCCCTCAAAAATGTTGGGGATTGGGAAATCTCTACCTCTGGGAAAAAGTAGCACCATATTTAGTAAACTAAAAAGAATAGTCAGGTTTAACTTAAACCTGTTAAACCAGGTTTAGGTAGCTGAACACCATGGGTTGTTAACTAGGTGTGGTATTTTATCTAATATTATAGGAAGTGAAGCCCTTTTTCTTCGGGGTCAATATTAACCATTGGAAACCACTCAGGATTGGTGTCTTGGGTGGTGCATAAGAAAGTCATCTGTGCTTTAGCACACTAGATATTTTTGGACTGTGGTTCCTCTCACAGAAAGCATAGATTTGGTAATGTCGGAATTTTCTGTGAATTCTTGTCAGAAGGAACAGTTCACTAGAACTAACAACTAAAAAACATTCCAAAGAAGTGTTTAGTCATTTCAGGTTGACAGTGTTTAGTGAAATTTGATGATATTTGAGTTCAGTGCCAAATTTCATTTGCAGATTCTGATTTATACACTTCTGATTTACTTAATAGATGTACAATGGTGAATACTGAATAAAAGTATGATGTTGACTTTGAAGAAATGCAGATTTTTTTTCAAACTTTCATTTTGGCAAATTCAAAATAACTATTTCAACTTAATTAATAATTAAAAAATATTCTGAGTTACCAGAAAATGTATTTAAAGGGCTTAGTTTTGTTTGTATACTGCAGATAGCAAACGTGATGTTTTGGGAACCCTGTATTAATGGCTACTTGGTACAAAAATTAAATAAAAAAAAACAACAGGTCCACTGTTCTAAAATGATGATGAAATAAGAAGCTACAGAAGCCCTGTAATAATGTGTTTATTATAATTTTCTAAGGCCAAGTTGCCAACTGTGATCTGTGAATCATTAGAAGTCCTCTGGGCATGTTGCTGATTTCTCCATCTGGTTTCCATCAGTTATGCCCTTCTCCAAACTTCATAGCTCTAAGAGCATCTGTCAGTGAAGGAGAAGGGAGTTTGTGTCCAGGTCAGCAGTTGCAGAGGTGTGATCCAACTGTGAATCAGATGATCACGAAGCAGCCGGGGGTTAGGGGTGGAGTGTTCCAAGCAGTAGCAAACGAATGAGTAGGTTTCTGCAAGAGAATGGTGTTTCACCCTATGGGAAAGTGTTGCTTGCCCATATTCTCAGACTATTAATGGAATGAAAGATACAGACATTTGGTAGGAATGACTACTATGTATAACTAGATTGCACTTTAAGTGGTACCTTAGAAGAAATGGAGAGTGTTCATTTTTTTTCGATTGCAAACATCAAGTTAGTGAATAAAAGTGGGGTGGTCATTTTTGCTAGTGAACAACAGCTTTAATATTTTTCTTTCCTGTTTTCTTCCCCACAATTCCATTCCTATTTTGAAACTTTTCTTTAGAGTGTGGCAATAAAAGTTCTCAAACAGGTTTGATTCAAGTGACATTAATGTCTCCCACCCTGCAAATGCCTCTTCTGGTTCCTAAGCAGGCTGAAAAATCAGAGCCTGGTTTGAGCTGTTAGAACACATGCAGAGATCTGTGAAGAAAAATTAGCCTTCCTCACAGACTGCAAGAATAGCAAAAAGAAGAATAATGACGAAAGCTATTGCTGAACAAAATGAATTATTTTTAGAAGCCCTGTTCTCTTAGCTCACCCAGGTGAAAAGAGTAGCTGTTCTGTGCCTATATATCTGGCTGTCACTGTATAGTGTAGACACACTGAGTATGTGTAATAAAGCTTTTTCAGAATAACAATATTGCTCTATTACTTTTATACTTTCTGTTCTTTTGAAGAGCCACAGTAAACAACCCTTCTTTACAGGTTTACAAATGGTCGTTTCTGTGTTACAATGGTGTACCAGCACTTTGTTTCTTTGTTCATGTTTCTCAAAATATAAGAGATTCTGTATCTTATTTAATTTGGAAGTTGGGACCATATATAAAATGGAACCTCTTTTTTGCATATTCTTCAAAAATCCATCACCCATCCTCATCTTTAGATTTTTAGAATACAAGAGGTTTAAAAGATCATAAAGTTCTCATTTCTGAGGGTTCAGGTGAAGTCCCATGGAAAAAAATTCCAAGAACAAAGATGGGTGTTGCACTTTTTCTTTCAATACTGACTTCCTGTGTAGTTTCACTTCTGGACTCCTCTGCAGTATCACAGTACCGTAGTATATCAGAAAGACAAAGTTCTAATGCCATAGAAATTAAGTTATCAGATCCCAGGCCACCAGAGATTATTGAGAGCAGTAGTGAAACTTCAAGCCCCGGATTAAACCTCATGGGAACTATGAAGTATACGTTGTCCTGCTGGCAAACCAAGAAGTTGTACCAAATCAGGCTGAGAATCCATCTCCGTGCCAAATTCACTCTGTAGGAGAAATCTGCTTTGAATCAGAGAAAGGTTGTCTCGTAGATGATTAAGGTGCAGTGAGTTTCCTGTATGATAGCAATGACCTCTGGTTAGCAGCCCCTTCTGTCAAGAATTACTAAATCTGCAAATGCTTTTGTCACCTTAATCCTTTGTGTGTTGCCTCTCCAACACTTTGTGTGGAGTAAGACCCGAGTGAGGCAATATTTGTTACTCTGTTATTCTTTCACCTTCTCTGTCTGTATTTTAGAGTGAATTTCATTCAGATAAGATTAGAGCCATCCCCCAAAACTGAGGAAGAAAAGAAGTGATTGCATTCATCTGGTAGGAAGTTTTAGGCACATACTAATGACCCAATGACCTTAACTTTTCAGGATTTACTGTTTGTAGTGGACTGGGATTAATGCAAGAGAATGGTGTTTCACCCTATGGGAAAGTGTTGCTTGCCCATATTCCTAGACTATTAATGGAATGACAATTGGATGGTCCTTATAATATAAAATATAAATCTTTTAGTATATAAATCTTTTATATAAAAATCTTTTAGTATAGTTAGAAGCAACTCAGATGCTCAAAACAAAACAAACAAACAAAAAAAAAACAAACCCCAGAAATCCAGCAGATCCTAAACCAAAATGGTCTCATCCAGTTCTAACTACTTTATTTATGGCAGGATTTTCATATCTAAAAATAAACCTTTATATATCCCAGCGCTGAACAGGAGTTTGACAGGTTAACACTTTTGCATAGCTATTATGGTTATGGTGGACACAGCATGATCATGTGGCCTTGGGTTGTTTGTAAATAATAATCCTCTAGTCTACAGTCAGATAACAATATTGGTAGATTTGGAAAAAAGTGAGGACTAAAGTGAAGAGCTTACTTTAAGTTATATAGGTATTACCTATTTTTTAAAGAGACTGAGAAAAAGAGAAAGATTCAGAGGAAGAGAGTTAGGGGTTTGTGTCAAATTAGTGGCCTGAAGTTTGCAGTGTACTGAATGATTTCCACTTCGTCTTCTCTACCAAAATGTGTGAAAAAAATGGATAGTTTGGCAAATGAGATGAAATCGCCTGCATGATTCTTTTGGAGGGGGGGGTGGGGGGGTGGGGGCAATGAAGAGAGACATACTCAACTTGAAGGTTAAGCAGGAGTGTATTCATATCTCCTTTTGTTGAACTTATTTTCTTGTATTTATTTGTGACTTCTGTTGACCTCCCTAACACAAAATTAATGTGTATAGTGGGTTTTATTTTAATCTGTTCTATGCATCTTTTTGGTAATACTCGTGTTTACATTGGCCATGAACTGAAATGGATTGAATTCAAAATGAAAAAAAGTCGAATTCTACAAAGGCTTGATCTGTGTTTTTTCATAGTTCTGTAGTAATATTATTTAAGTGAATGTAGTTTCACGATAAACAGGAAAGATCAAAGAATAGATCTTTGATCAATGCTTGGATGCTTGTCATGTCCTTGACACTTATGTATGGCAGTGTGTTGCCTAGGCTTAAAAGATCAGATTGTACATATATAGTGACACAGACCTGCAAGTGATACACTGCCCTGTTTAAAGCATAGTATGGTCCAACATAGTAAGAGTTCTCACTAGAAGTGTAAGTACTACTATTGTAATCTGTGGAGACATTCTACTGCCATAGCAGATGATCATCCTTGTAAACAACAATGAATTTCTGAATCTGCAGGACTCAGCTGTAGAATTGCAGTTTTTCTTCCATAAGTTTGTTAACAGTTTTCCCATGTTCAATGAGAACGCATCAACACCTCAAAAACAGTCAAAAGCATTTTGCCTTTGAAAACTCGCTCATGTATAAAGCGGGGTCATGTTTTGCCAGTGGATCCGGATCTGCTGAGGGGGTTTATTGTAGGAGGCAGGAGCTAGTGTGTATATGCACACCATTATGAATAGATCTATATTTCCGCTCCTTCCTCTAACCAGGCTGTAGTCAAAGGTGACAAAGTACTTTGGAAGTTTGCTGTGCTTT
Source organism: Vanellus vanellus (assembly GCF_965231255.1). Lineage (NCBI taxonomy): Eukaryota > Metazoa > Chordata > Aves > Charadriiformes > Charadriidae > Vanellus > Vanellus vanellus. The sequence goes on from NC_138921.1 coordinate 10,956,209, forward strand.
CCACAAAGGCTTCTGCTTATCACTGGTTGGTGGGACACCCTTCTTTCTCTCCTTAATTTGTCTGTGATTTCGGTTCACACACTGGTCTGGGCAATTTCATTCAGGTTTCACCTTGATTCTTTTTGAATATTTATGAAATTTTATTGGAAGTTTGGTCTCTGGGGTTTTTGTTTTGCCCTTTTCTGTTTTTCCCCACCGTGATTGGTGCCCAGTCCTATGAATTGTAAAACCATAGCTTAAATGTGAAATGTGTCTATCATTGAATCTTTTATTTTGTATTAATTCATCAAATGTCAAACATGGGAGCTAAAACCTGTATGTAATAAATGCATGTAGACTGTTGCTGATACTTTCTTAAAACCAGGAATGATACTAATTTGCTGGTTGGGGATTTGGCAGTCTATTGGAAACCCACATTGTAGGGTTAAGTTGTAGGGGAAGAGTAATTTAAATTGGCAGATCGCAAACTATTCTGTTGCCAGCTTGTTTGCTTGGTTGTTCACTCTAGTCTCTTTCAGATTTTAGAAGCTAAGAATTCAGTCCTATGATATTCCTGAATCTTGGGAGCGCTAAGTCTTTGATTTCAAGTTGGCAAGGAACTGCTCTAGGGTAGCAGTGTCAGGTAGATAGTATTTAAAACAAGAACCTTTCCTTCTTTTCATTTGCACAAAGAAGTTTGAAATGTCAAGTTTTTGTTCAGAATTCTAATAAAAACCACAACTGGGAAAGTTAAAATCCTCCACAAAAAGGAATATTACCCAAGAGAACAGTATAGTTTTATTTGCAAAGCACTTAGTAACTATGTATTGGATGACATCTAAGCACTGAATGTTGTTATTTTGATTGTGTTGTGATACAGAGCAAGCACCGATGAAAACAGTAAACTACAACAATGGAATTGTACAGCTTCATTTTTTCCAAAGGTTTAGTGCTTGTGTTTAGTAAAATCTGAATTGGTGTTTAAAATGAGGACTTGCATAGAGGAGATTATTTTTTTAGTGTACATTTCACTGGACAGCAAAGCAATTACTTCCTAAATTTAGAAATTATTCTCTTCGACATTATAGTGGGATTAGACACGTTTTGGCATATGAGCAACTTTCGACACACATTTTGCACATAAGAAGAAATAATGCCATTTGACAATATGGCAGAGAAAAGACGTTCAAAATTTGGATTGTTTTCCAAGCTGTCCAGGGAACAGCACAGGGATTTGCGGGTTTTCTAAGGCAGAGATGTAGATTGCCATAACATTGTTTGCCGTCTTTACTCTGCAGAGGCGTATCACTTCATTGTGGGCAATTTGGGACCCTTAGAGAAAAATGCTCTTTCATTTTGTACGTGTGGTTCAGCTAGCAATGGTTAAGAGCTTGAGTTAAGGAGACAGCATTAACTTAAATCCAGTCATTCTCAAAGAAAGAGTGAAGTGATGTTAAGTCATTTGGTTAATTATGTAGTTAAAGCCCATTTAACGTGATAACGTCTTGGCAGCACCATGACTGAATCGTGCTGAATTATGCTGAAAACAGTAAAGAAAAGGCCCAGATTCTGATCCTCTGAATCGGGCATGAAAACTGAATACAAAACATTCTGGCAGTGAGTTTCATTTACTCTGGGTAAATAAAGCATTGTCTGAGTGTTTAAGGGCTGCGGTAGTTTGCATTTTGTTGAGCTCCTAGTCAAATGGCGGTTTCCATTTTGACAAGGACCGAAACAGAAGCATAAGTTTGAAGAGACGGAGTTAACAAGCTTCCTTCAGCTGCCACCTTCTCAGCAGAAAATAAAAGGGGAAAGGTAACATGGATTCTCCAGCTAGTTACAGTGTCAATAAGAGATGTAACTCAAAATTTCTCCCTTGTAGTTCAATTTCACTATACTTTTTTTTTTTTTTTTTAACCACCCTAAAACGGTATATTTTTTCTCCTAACTAGTTTTCTGCTTTATGTAGAGCTTCACAGGTCTGTTGAGCAGAACTAAACTTTGCATAGCTGCATGAAATCTGAAATGCCTGAGTCTTAGAAATGGATTAAGGAGATAATCTCCTATCATACTTCAAACAGGTTGAACCATAAGGGTTTAAAAAGCAATAATTTTATATGGAGAAATTAAAAAGTGGAAGGTTATATTAATGACATACTGCCAATAAATAATAATTTTCTTTTCTTAAAAGGCTTTCAGAGCACTTTAAAACAGTAAAGGAATGTCTTTACATGTAGGCTTGGCCATAGGTAGATTGCTTGTCCATAATGAGAAGAATTTATTCCACATCTAATTTAAATGAATGGTACTGATTTATTTCTAGTTCTTCTGTCCATTCTCCACCATTTGCTAGTATTATTTGTGAAAGAAGGAAATGTGTGAGGACTTGATGCCTTCTGCCACATGCTGGTTGTAGTGCTGTTGAAGGGAAAAGAAATCATCTTATGCGTAAATATCACTTTTGGCCTTCACAAGTTGTTCCAGATCAAATCTTTTCTTTGAGAATTAGCCAAAGATAGACAGGAAGAATAATCCTCAAACTGTAATATGCATAATAATCAGAAATCAATCGTAAAAATAATTTCCACCATTAAATGTAACATAAATTGAAGAAGAAAACACGATTGAATCTGGCATGGGGGAGAAATCCTGTAGCATCTTTTTCTACGGAATTCAATTTAGTGTTAATTTGCTTACAAAATAGAACAACAGTAAACCACTAATGAAGGGAAAGGATCGCTCATGAGGGGATGCGCAAATTTAAGAGAAAGTCGAAACACTGTCATTGCTGTTGAGGTAAATGATAAATTAAATGTTAGGTCCTGTATTCCCATCCTGCACTCTGGAAGGTTTCAGGGAGTCTTTCATGGAGGGAGAGAAAGAATATGTCTTTCATCTTGCAGGTAGAGACAGGTGTTTGCATTTTGCCTATGATGTATTTTACAACATAATTGTTGTTAGTTTTTCTCAAAATTGCTTTAATTGCAAATTCCATAATTTGATTTAAGCTGGTAGATACATGACGTTTGTTTCCTTTGTTCACCACTTGCTGTTTCCCTAGCGCTGCCATAAAGAGGTCCTCTTTCCAGAGCTGCTTTGTTACTGGGTATGTTGGGTCCTTTAAAGACCAATAGTTTTATGTTGCTGGGGGTCACCTGATTTTAAATACATGACTGTGATTGTCCTGTGACCATATATGCAAGGGTACATCTTCAAATCGGTATTATCATGAGAGACCTGCCATCTCTGATCATGTTTTTCTTGTCTTCCTTATTTTTTTTAAGGATACTCAGGAGAACATATGCAAAAAGGCAATTCATCTGTTTCTGGCTTTTGCAAAAATAAATTGTATGACTGACTCGTAAAATGCTTACACAAGATTTTTACACTCACATAAATGGTGCTAGTCTTTGCAAGTAGGAAAATAGTAATTTATTATGAAAATTGAGTTTGCATTCCTAAAAGCAGATTTTATCCCTGATTTCTATGAGATAGGCTTCACACCAGAATGGCAATGTTATCCTTTAATGAGGTGGCTGACAGAGTAACAGAGATTTTTAAAGAAACAACAAAATTGTGGTTTCCTTTGGATAAGAAGGATAGGTGATTTCAGAGCTGATCAGCTGTCTGGGCTATGTTTTGGCAGTCAAAAGTAACACACATAACAATTCTTTATGTCTAGAATTTTCTTTTTGATTGGCCCATCAGTGACCTTTAAGTCTAATCTAGAAAAACACTGGAATCGGCAGGTTGCTGACTTTCATTGTAGTTGATTTTTGGTTTTCTGAGTGGAGCACGTGTGTGTGGGTATAGTTTGGCAAGCATATGCAAACATACACACTCCCCTCTCCATAACTCTCTTTTTCTGGGGGAAGGGACTGGTAGTCAGAACATTAAAAAGTGGTCTGTTCAGGTTGTAAGTGGTACTTTCTGTTACCTCACTGTCAACTGTGCTGTAGTGCGACAAACGAGGCACTAGGTTATGGTATAAAATAACCTGAAATAAGTGAAGATTATACGGGATATATCTAGGCTGCATCAAAAGCAGCGAGGCCAGCAGGTTGAGGGAGGTGATTCTTCTTCTCTACTTTGCTCTCATGAGACCCCACCGGGAGTACTGTGTCCAGCTCTGGAGCCCTCAGCATAAGAAGGATGTGGACCTTTTAGAGCAAGTCCAGAGGAGGGCCATGAAGATGGTCAGAGGGCTGGAGCACCTCTCCTATTAAGACAGGCTAAGAGAGCTGGGGTTGTTCAGCCTGGAGAAGGGAAGGCTCCGGGGACACCTTGTAGCAGCTTTCCAGTACATAAAGGGGCTACAGGAAACGTGGGGAGGGACTCTTGATCAGGGAGTGTAGCGGTAGAATGGGGGGTAATGGTTTTTAAACTGGAAGAGGGTAGATTTAGATTAGATATTAGGAAGAAATTCTTTCCTGTGAGGATAGTGAGCCCCTGGCGCAGGTTGCCGAGAGCAGCTGTGGCTGCCCCATCCCTGGAGGTGTTCAAGGCCAGGCTGGATGGGGCTTGGAGCAACCTGGGCTGGTGGGAGATGTCGCTGCCTATGGCAGAGGGGCTGGAACTAGATGGTCTTCAAGGTCCCTTCCAACTCTAACCATTCTATGGTACAGAAGAGTAAAAGAGTGCAGACTTCGGTTTTGCGTATTGAAATTGCCTTCTGCCATGAGTTCTGTCTTTACTATATAGATAAAAAAATCCCATTGACGTTGTGGAAGAGCTTTTCTTTTTAGCAACTGAAAATGCTAATAAGTTTTCTTGCATGCATGTCAACTGAAGAAATTAAACTCCACCTTCCATTTTGCTTGTGTTTATGGTAGTTTAGGCTTATTCTTAAGGCCCTGGCATGCAGGGAGATAAATAACATGTTCATAAAAGCCTCTGTTCGAGAGAGTGGAGCTGAAATCAGTATTTTTCCTATGAAGGGTTAGAGTGTTAAATCAAAACTGAAAATATATGATGAAATGTAAAACATTTAACCAAAAGCAAGGTGTTTATCTGCTGCTTTTCCTTCAATAGATCATGAGAGTAAGCCTATGATTTTCACATATTTACATCAGATTTTCCACAATCGCAGTTCTTCCGTTTTAAAATGCACATCAATGCTGAAATGATAGTTCACCAAAAGGCAGCCTCCCCACAAATGTAGGTATCATAAGAAATGGTGCTCATAGACGTACATTCTTGTCAAAATGTTTTTGGGAAAATGGAAGTTAGTTTAGTGCTACAGGCAATGGAAATACTTTAAATAGCAGTTCCAGAGCTATATATCCTGCATTAGGAAATTCAGGAGAATTATTTATCTTTTAAGTGCTATTATGCCTATTAGAATGACAGATATTTGATTGTCACTGGAGCAGGGGGATCTGTGAAGACATCTGATCTCTGGTACCTCAGTGATCTCTGGTAATCACTTTTTTTGTAGGCAGGTGTCATTCTTCAGTAGATGGAAAAAAGAATCAGTGATATGAAATTCATGTTTTAGAAAACTTCATAAATGTGCATCCATTTGAGGCTATCTTTAATTTTCAGTTTCATTCTTCACTTTGCTGATAGCCATATCAGAGAGAATTCAGTGATGCTCACCTTCATTGAAACAGTTTCATGAAATTTCATCTAGATCTCAAGAAGAAAAAGGCTTGGCATCGTTTGCACTTGACGTCCCTACACTCCGACATTTAAAATGCATGTATAACTATTATCACAGTCTATTTAAAAAATGCAGAGGGTAGCTAGCTGCCTTTATTGCTGTGTTGAAGTGATAGATGAGACACTGTGCTGTGCCCCTTGGAAGCACAGGGGCAAAGTTGATCTTCAGCTAATATTATTGATACTTTTCAAGTAATATGTTCAGAAATGCAGCTAAGCTTTGTTCTTTTGAGTATTCCCTGCTATCTTGTGGTCTACCTTTATTTTTCCTAAGGTTTCCTGACAGCCATCATATGAACACATACATTCTCACTGTCTTTTACAGTTCTTCGTGTGCCTAGAAATGCTGCCTAATTTCAAAATCTTTATGCATAATGGGAGGTAAATTGAACCTCACCTTTGATTAACCTTCTGTTTTGAAATTCAGCCCATTGCAATTCAGAAGCATCGCTTAAATTTGTTATCTGTTAATATTTAACCAAAACTAATTTCTTTTGGCTTTATTAGAGCTAATTAGTTTACTTGAGGATGGAAGATCTCTCAGAATTCCTTGTTACAAATAAATACCTCAATAAAAAAAAGCAATACTTGAAAATTACTTCAATATGAATAAAAAATATATGTTAATGAAATTCATAATAGACAGGTAGAAATAGGTTTGACAGCATCTGGTCTCAAGTGTCTAAAGTGCTGGAAATTTTAGTCTAGTTTTCAAATGTTCTCCAAGGATTTGTTTTGCATAGCGAATTATAATTACCTTGCAAGAGATCCATTTCTTCATGAATAGATTTTCAGCTGTAGGTTTGTTTTCAATTGGTGGGTTGTGAGAGTTCAGAAATTGTGCTGATATGGTCTGTGTATGGCTTAGGAGCTTGCTATACATAGATGAAACAGAGACTTATTTTAATCAAATGTAATCTTTTCTCTATTTTTTTCAGTTGATGATTCATGAGAAAACAATTTTGATAGTTTTAAGAAACAGCAAGCAAATTTTATCTTAATAAATAAAGATAAATTATTTCTGTTCATTGTTTTCCTCAATTGCACTGATAATGCACAGCATGTGGGGATCAGAAACTGTGAAGTGAAGATAAGTTCAGGTGAAATGAAATTGAAACTAATCTACATCTTCCCAGAATCTAAACTGAATTAATTCTCTTTCAGGTTTTGTGGTGGTTTATATTACTGTAGATGTGTTTAAAAATGGGCTTGTCCCCTTGTATGTCTGTGAATGGAAAAAGAAGAAATTTGGTGAAGTAGACAGTACTATGAGTCGGTCTTACCATTTCTGGTATTGATCACAATCCTAACAGGTTTTGTACCAAATCATATCCTTTATTAAACAGAGTAATGATTTCATTAAACTATTTCTCAAATCAGCCTTGTACTTGCTTAAAACTTGAAATAAACGTGGAGACTGGCCTTTTGGTCCAGGCTGTACAGTCTCTGAATTATTTTAAAAGCTCTTTGGTGACTCAAACCAGATTAGAGATACGTACTCCATCAGTTATTTACAATTTTAAATTATTTTTTAAAAATTATGATTAATTACACTTTCTTTGATTGGTTGGTCAATGTTGATACAGTGTCCTGAAAAAGCTTCATCATTTTGAGGTTTTTAGACCAAAGCTGAACGATAGCTGAATGAAGGTATTGTTCAGATGAAGAGCCATTTAAATGCAGGTATGGAGAATGTTACCGTTAAAAACATCCTAATTTCTGTCGCAAAAGGAAGCCCAGAAGCTAGTATTTGAACTGTATTTGTTAGCATATACTAGTTGGCAGTATCTTTCAGTTAGAGTACTGGGAGTTTAAAGTCATAATTCATTTAGAAGTTTTTAAATGCATAAGTATAGGATCTTTTTTTTTTTTTTTTTACATTGTTTTGGTGAGTACCAATTTGAAATAGAGAAAATAAGACATTCTTTGTGACTAGTGTTTTTCTGTATTTCTCTGGGCTTTTTTTCCTATCCTCAAAGCCTTTCCTGAGAACTTCCACAAAGCTTTAAATTTGTAGTTGCCACAACAACTGATTTCTATGAACTAAAAATATTAAATACGAAAAGCCCTAAAGCTAAATATTATTAGCATTGGAATGATTTTATTTTTTATTGTTAATTCAGCATGAGAAATTTTCAAGACTCAATTTTGTAAAGTGGAATACTATATTCCAGTAGTAGTAGTAGTAGTAGTAATCCTTTATGTTGTCTCACTATTGTCAGAGGTTTCCTTGAGTAGGGTTATTTTCACTGTCCAGAGGTTGTGTTTGGTTTTTTTTTTTTTGTTTCCCCTTTGTATATCATTTGAGTCAAGATTTATTTTTGGTCAGTTCGCAAATCGGAAATATTTTGCATCATTATTCTTCCCCTTTCCATTTCTCTCTTTAAGATTATTTGCTAATCAACTGGTATTTTAGACAGAAGTTGAATTCTGGGCTCCGGTTACACTCTTCCTGGTTGCTTGCTCTAATGGTCTTCAGACTTACGAGCTGTTTCCAGGTTGTTCATATTTTAAATATAAAACTTTGATTAAATATCAGCAACTGTACAAATCAGAGCAACAAAGATTGTATATGTATTTTAGGAAGACGTAAAATAATGTGAATTTTAATGAAATGACAGCGAGAAAGAAATTTTAAAAGCTATATTCAGGATAGAAGCAATGCATGCTTATATTAAAAAGACTTTATAGGCAAAGAGAAGTTGAATTTCCTAGTGCTCAGATTGTTTTGAGTGACAAAGGCAAAATGCTTTTGCAGTCTATGTAACTATTTTACACATCTCATTTAATAAACGAGCAAGTAGGAAAAACATATACTCTGTGCTTCCCTGATGCATCAAGGTTTTATCTTGGAAACAACTATGAATAAACTTTGGTTATTTAAATGAATACAAATGCCTTAAGTCCCAGAATGTCCCGGTCTGGTTTAGGGATATAGTAATAGCAACCTGGATGCAGAAACTGAGTGAAAGCTTACAGAATCTTTTTGTTCAGCCTGGAGCAGTTAATTATTGACTTTTAAGGAATAAACCACAATGTAAATATTTACTGATGTTACATATCACAAAGCTTCCCTGCCTCAGGTACTTAAGGAAGCAAGGACTGCGCATGGCTTGCCAGCCTTCCTTGTATAAATAATATTAATCATACCTTAGCAAATTACCCGTTTTAATGTGCTTTTGCCTCATCTCGTCTGGTGGCTGAGAGGTGTCAGACACAAGAAGGCCCTCCCCTCGAACAGCCCCCAGGGGAGTGATGTTCTCTTTCCAGGCAGTGGCTAAAAGGTCAGCTTCAGCTAGTAAGGAAGATTAATTTTCATTTAAGAGTATGATGTGGTACAGCTTGAATGAGCAGAAGGAAACTCAGACCCTTTCCGTTTGCCTGTGTCATTAAGGAGGGAAGATGGATTCAATTGCGTATACACAGGACTGCTTTCTGAGTAAGTGGGGGTGAAAACATTTCATTGCTACCACACGTAACTCTAAGTAATGAAATAATGAATGGTCTAAGACTGAGGGTAATATATACCTAATTAGTCATGTTGAAGCAAATTTAAGATTAATTGGAGATACCAAATAATATGTTTGCTAAGGCTTGGGAATAGCAAAGAAATAGGTCTGATTGCAACTTTGATGCAGATTTCTAGCTGATGATTTTCTACCTTGTTGGAAGCAGTCAGGACTCCCTTTGGATTTGTGTCCGAGTTTAATGAAGGGGAAAATACCCGGGGGTTCAGACAAATTGCTTCAGTATTCCACTACTCTTAAGCAGTTAGTTCCTTGCTTGAATTGGGGCCTTGGTGATTTAGTTTTCTTTTGATTTTATACTCAGTACAATAGTATATAAACAACTTCTTGGCAGCATTAATTAGATTTAGGAAAGAGAAGATACAAATACATTGTTTAGATTTTATGTTGTTTCTTATGACACCTTAACACAAAGTATTTTGTTCTGCTCTCCTCAAAAATGCCTGGAAAATTGTCCTTGCAGAGATGTAGAGCAGATTTATGACGGCAAAATAAGAAGTTGTGGTAGTTCTTAAAGTCTTAAAGACTTGTACGTGTGGGTAGGGTGTGATACACAGGAGGATTCTCGTGTTAGTATCTGTCTCTGGCTCTACTTTCATATTGCTGTTCAGTGCCAGTCAAATCATCTCAGACCACATTTCCAGAGTGGTCATTGCTGGCCACAGCCCCAGTTTCTCAGGGATGTCTACAACCAGGAGAGGTCTTATTTTTCTTTGTGAATAGCAGGTATCATGTATTTCTCCCAGGTTTACTGTACAAACTGTCGACACCCTCAGCATTTGTGTAAGTAAGTATTACTTTTGTGGAGATATGGCTCTCAGCCTCTTCATTTCCACTCTGTCAAATAACCTGTCCTAATATCAGTTTTGTAACTCCAAGCTGCAAAGTGTCTCCAAACAGCCACTGTTTAAAAACTGGAAAGCTACTGTCTTTTTTCCATTTGCAGAGGATTTCCTGTCTCCAGAATTCTATATTAATTAGACTTGATTCTGGCCCCTAATTTTTTTTATGCTTTGACAAGTAAAACATAATATATTTAGGCAGGGACTTTCTTTTAATTGACTAGTGCCTAACATGAAGTTTGGTACTTTACTGACATTCAAGCTTGAACTGGAGTTCAAGTAATAAAATAATGATATATTATTTGAAAAAAAATCATAATTTTTGGTGAATTGTAGTATTTGCTAGCTATTGTATTTCTCCTTGATGTCTTTGCAACAGGACTTTAGATGATATTGAACAGAAGGATAAGAAACAGCATTGCTTTTGTTAGGCAATAGAGCCATCTTCTCTTTTTTGGCACTTAGGAAGGATGAATGCGCAGTTCACTCATTGCTTGCCCAAGGACTGTGACTAATGAATAAATTTCAAATTCTGACTGGCAGACTTTTTAAACTTATTGTTTTGTGATGTATTTTTCCTGAGAATCCTTAGAAAAATAGTATTTGTAAGTTTTCACACCTGTACATACATGCATAGTAAAACTATTAACCTTTGTTAAAGTTGTTACATTTTGCTAAATGGATGGGGAAAATGATGCCTGTATTGTTTAGAATAAACTATCTAGTCCTTTCAGATTTATTGTTGTATTATGTAAAAAATCACATAAAGTTCCATTTTTCCCCTAGTTTTCAAATTGTGTTGAAAATGGCTTGAAAACAGCTTTGATTAGTAGAATATGATACATGGCGATTTCCCCTTGTTTGAGAGCCCTGCAGGTGAAAAGGCGGCTGCATGTTTGTTGTCCCTGAGGAAGGAATGCAAAGTGTTGTGCCAATCTCTGTAAATAGGAATGAAGTGTTTTGAGGTGGGCACTTCCTTGTAGATAATCTTAGCTAAGGAAGATTTGGTTGGACCATAGAAGGACCAACGTACAGTTTTGTACAGCTTTTCTTGAAAAAAAAAAAAAAACCACACAGGGAAAGCAGTGGCCCATAATACTTTGTTTTGGTTAACTCATAAATTTGTTTAGTGTTTATATATAGCATCTTAGCTTAACAGAAGGTGAAAAATTGATTGTACAGTCTTACTTCAAGGCTGTAATATTATCTGTTCTGAAAACAGAACTTTTGGAGCATGAAGAGCTGTTTTTGAACGATGCTTCTGGCATCTAACCCTTAAAATTATTCAGCATATTTTTCTCGTATCTGTCTTGAAATGAAAAATTATCTTCTGTTTTCAAGTCACTTGTCATTTTTAAAAAAATGTGCTAAACTGTGCATAGAGGTTTCCAAAATTATGGGACATATCAATATAAATTTCTGCCTGATAAAACTACTCTGAGACAATCGAATAATTACTAATGATACCAGACTTCACACCTTTTTTTTTAACATTTGCCTCTCTGAGTATGTTGCTTAAAAGTATGCCAATCTGTGAAAAAAACGTTTGGCTTGTAGAGCTTTAGTTGATGTTATGCTTAGGTTCAGTACATTTCATCCTTTTTTAGTGCCACAGGACTGAATTTTTCACCTGCTGGGGCATGACGTTACCATGACAACAGTCGATCTTGTTTGCTATTCTCTCCTCTTTGTGCGTGACAAAAAGGAAAGCTTTTTGAGAAATATTTGTGAAAGCTGATCTAACTAGTTGCATTTTAATTATCAGTGAAATAGAACAAGAAATGGCTTGCTCTGTTTCAGTACGAATAAGAAATTTCTATTTTAAGAAATAGCACAAAGAACTTGACAATTTAATCAAAGTTGACGAGATCTCTCCATGAGCTTCCTATATAAGAGCATCTGCAACTGGTGTGTTAGCAGAATACTAACATACATGGTCTTTAGATGACCCTGTAAGGTATTCTACCACGAGATCTCCAAGTTCACATTGCCATTCAGCAGTCTTCTGTATATGTTCTCTTCATCAGCAAATGGAAACCTTAATGCCTTAGTAGATAATTGAATCGCTGTTTTCTGTTGCAGCCTTATCCCTAATGAGTTCCAGTGGTAATCAGAACAACTTTGTTCATGTTTTTTTGCTGATGTATTTTGTTTGTTCTGCCAGTAGTGAAATCAAAGTAAGTGGAAAATGTGGATAGCAAGTTCTTTATGAATTATCACAAAGTGTGAGTGGAAATTCACGCATGTGCAGAAGCTGCTAAAACCTCACTATGCATTTTAATTATTTTTAAATATTTGGTGGCATTTGGATTGACCTACATAAATAAGTTAGATCTTTGACATGTCCGCTGGGCTCAAGGCAAAAGAATAATTTACTACCGATTGGAGATGTGAAACAAAAAATATGTAGCATGATGGTAAAAGAAAAAGAAAATAATTGTTAAGGGTGCAGTAGGGAATGTCCCCTTCAGGCAGTGCCAGATTGATACCGGCATTCAAATGGGGTTAATGTTTAAGCCACACTGTGTTTCCTTTGTGCCTTAATAGAAGACCAGGGACCTCGTTCACTCCTTTCTCCCTTAGCAGTGGAGAATTTAAGAGTATTTTTTTCTTTCCCTTGGGTATATGTTGTCCCTGAAAGAACTAGAACTGTGCCATGGTAAATGAGAATCAGACCCTCTGTCTCTCAGATACATGGATTAATTTATTGTGTTGAGAAGTGTGTGTAAAAATAATTGAAAGAAAACCCCCTGAATAAGTATTGATTTTGCTTCAGTCCACAAATCGAATTGATTAACTTTCTAATATTGACTGAGGGGGAAACACTGCTGTAAGAATAAGTTTAACTTACTACTAAAGGCTGCAGAAATGTATTTTTACTGTATCTTTGGCTATGTTTACGTTCGCAGCAGCCGGATGTTGTTTGAAAGGTGGAGCACAAGTTTGCTTGTTTTTTAAAGGAAATGCCACGTAGTAGTTAGGCTAACTTGAGGTGAGGGGTTGTCTTCAGGAGGGTAGCCTGAACAAAAGCTAAAGCATATTGCGTAGGTGCTCTACGTGGCTAAATTAGGAACAGCTGTGGTCAGTGGTAGAATTACTTTGGTATGAAGCTTGTACTAAACCTTGTGCCTTTAAAATAATTTTTATGTGGTCAATGATGAAAGCAGTATCAATATTGCAATCAATATTGCATATCAATATGTTATTAGATCGGCCTTGGACTGAAAGTATTACAGTGTTAACATACATAAATAACTCATTATTGATGAGAACTGACCTCTCCCTTAGATAGGCCTAAAATTACCTTGAACTGATTCTTCAGTTATCGGCTATCCATTAGGAGAGTGTGTGATACTTTCTGCAGAAGTTAACAAGAAAAAAGTAATGCTGCCTACTGCCAGTTAGAGGCTTTATTCCGTCTGTTTTTTGAACTGGCAGTGTGCAAAGACATCTGGTCTTTTGCCTTTGAGTATAGAGTCTAGTTGATGCATTCCGCGTACGTCATGGAGGAAGCAAGGCATCATAAAATACAAACATAATAGAAAATACTAAATAATGTTGTCATGGGGAATGTCTGCTTTTTTACTGTCTTCATGATTGCTTCCTTCAGCCATGGTAGGTATAAAGTCCAAAAGTAATGTCCTGAAGAGAACTTGAATATTTGGTAATTCATTATAAATAGCTGCAGCTAGAATGTCTGCTGCGTTACTTTTTCAGAAGTATGGATGCTATAATAAAACTACTGCACTTAGATGTATCTCCAGTTATCACTTTACCCATTTTCATTATTAAAAGAGATGAAAGGGTCTTGTTATGTTCGTATTATGTGCCATAGGTGAAGAAAATAAGAGAGTGTGATGAACAATTTTCAGTGATGGCCGTAGTCTGAGCAGCAGCAAATCAAATATGGTTACATGTGATTCTAAAATTGGGGAATCTTCCAGAAGTTTAGGTGAATCTGATGTTGATCTGTCCTTTTCCTCTCTGATACTGCAAAACATGGCAGTGAGTACCTTATTGTGCAAATTCATTTTCTTACGGGGGTGATGGATTTGAGGTGGTAGAAAAGATTGTGTGGACAAATTATGAGAAACAGTTGCGTGAAAAGCTAATACTCTAAAGGACGAGACAAAAATAATATGAATGAAATGAGTTGGTGGCACAAAGCTTATTATCTTAAGAGTCTTATTGAAGTGAAAAATAATACCATGCATTAATTGTTTGTGCTTCCTCCATAACATCTGGTCCTGGTAGCTGTAGTGCCAAGACACTGGTGATTTCCAAGTCCAATAAACTGCTACAGTTCCTGCATTCTTTATTTAGTCATGCTTTTTAAGAAATGCTATTTTTATATAGTGTTTCTTATGCTAAATTCAGCCTACTGATTAGAGGGGTAAAGCTGCATTTGTTTTCCTTTGTTAGAACAAAGTATAATTTGCGTGTAAAAGTTTCTGGTTTTAAAATGAAGAAAATCGAATTGTGAAATGATTTTATTTAAAATGCAGCATTTCTGAGTAGATCTTCCTATATCTTAAGAGTGGTAGTGGAAAAAACTTATGCATGCCTGTTCTCTGTAGAAATTCCCGAGTTTTTAAATGTTATCATAAAATGTCAGACTACTTTCCTGTACTACCTACCAGCATGTACTTCATCGTGACAATTGAGAGGAAGAATCAAATGAAAATAGTAAAAAAACTTTGAAATAAAGGATCTAATTTTCATTGCATTTAGTAGTTTTCCACTAACTTCTCATATGTAATTTATTAGAAGTTCAACTTTCTAACTGTCAAAGTTGATAACTGTGGAAGCCGGACTGGATAGAACTGTAGCCTTCGTAGGACAGGGAGGGGACATTCAGCCTTTTTCAGTGCTTTCTTTGATCCCGCTTTGATCTTACTGGTATGCATCCAAAGCTGTCAGATATAATGGCAGTGGTGTCAGAACATTAAGTAACAGTAACAGAACAGCAGCATCTCTTGCGAAAGGCGTTTTTCTCTGCTTGTTTCGGGTTTCACTTTGCTCAGTGCTATATTATATAGTGGTTAGAATTATGCAGGACAGCCTGTATTTTTCTTACGTCGTACACATGCTAATTACAAAGAGAAAATCAGAAAGGTTTTAATGGCAGTTTGTTGTACAGGCTGTGCCTCTCAGCCTAGCTCTGTTAGCTTGTCCATATTGAGGTTCTTAAATAGTTCTACTGTGTACTATGCAGGATGAGTCAGCTTTGCCTTTAAAATCTAGCTCTTATAAGAAGAAAAAAAATGAATTTGTGGTGATGAACCTGACCTTAGAAATGAGTCATTTACAGGCCAAAAAATACATGAGAAAGATCAGAAGAATCTTCATTTTTTTCCTTTTTCTTTATGTACCTGTAGACTAGAGGTTTCACTTTTCTCTTGGATTAGTTCTATTCATGTACCATCAAAGTAGAGAACTATCACAGGGGATTATAGTCAGAGTGTTCTAATACAGTCATTCCAGGTTACTGGAAAAAACAAGTCTCAAAGAAAAAGAGCTACAAATAAATGAATAGTGTATAACATTTTTTTAAACAAAAATAATTGATGGATGAGCAAACTAGCACACAGGGCAACAGATGCCTTTCTCCAGGCAATGTAGAACCTTGTTACCCAGACAGTGGTGTCAGATTGTATTAAATCCACAGAAGTCATCCTCCTACCATGAATTTTTTTAGTCAGTCCTCATATCCGTAGGAGAATTTCTACTTTTGCTCTGTTACGAACACGCATTTTTGCCTTCATTTCTACACTTAAAAAGATGCAACTTATATATAAGGTAACACAATTTATTTTAATGTCTTTTATTTTTAATTTTTCATGGCTGTTTATTAATTGTCTCATGTTTTGCGAAGTATGTACCAGTGTGTGAGCCTTTAAATACATGGAGTGCTCTGGGCACCCCTTAAAAATGGCACACTGCAGGGCTGCTTGTGTTTATATATGTTTGGGAGAGCTGTCAATTTTCTGATTCAGTTTACTTTGCAGATTCTGAAAAGATCATCCTTAGTGTTGTTTTCTTAAATCAAAATGCCTGTCTGAACTGAGAATGCCTGAAGCATTCCTAACATCCAGCAGGAAATATCCTTGCTGTTTGGAATTTTGCCTGACATGCTAAAGACGTTGCAGATTCTTTTTTGCAAATTATACTACTTATGGTCCTGACGTGAATACAGCTTGATTGACATACCGCCGCATATGTAATATACGTAAGTATGGTTTACGCTTCTTGTGTTTAACTTCGTAAAAAAGCTTAAGCAGGAGCAACCTAAGCTCTATGCAACTTCTGCCTGCATACATTGGAAGAAGTTTGGGTTTGGTTTGTTCTGTAAGTTGGTGCTGATCTGTGACAATACTTTCCATTTTCTTCTATGTACAGCTTCTATTGTTTCCTTCCTTATCATTAATTTTCCATATTAATTTCTCTGTAGAATTTTTGGATGCATGCTAGACTAGTAATTAAATTGCTTCAAGCCGTTGATTTTTTTAAACGGGTATTGTGTAGCAACAGCATTAGAAAGGAGGTGACAGACTATTCAACTAATAATTGAAACCCAATGTCAAGACTCTGGAGACTGGCAAGAAGCTTTTTGGAAGTATGAAGTACTGCTTCCTTTTCACTTGCACATTACTCTGCTAACATTTAGTCAGCATTTGCCTTTACACTGTGTCTTGGACTAACTGGCTTGATGAGTTCTTAATCTTCACTCTACTTGTCTTTATTAACAGCTGCAGTGGGTTGATTTGCATAGGTTAAATGGAAGACCTCATTTGACTCTAGTAAAACGTTGCTTCTTAGGCACAATTAAATTGTCAGAATTGGTACATAAAATGAATGAATGAAGAACAGGGGAGAGGGCAGCAGGGGGAAAAAGGACAAAACCCTCATTAAATTTGTAAAAAGAAACCAGAAGCTATTTGTATAAAAAAAATAGAAAGGATGAGGGAAGACTGCATAGTAATGCTTTCCGCAGGTGTGCTTTTTGAACTGGTACTGGTTTATTTTCAGGAGATTTAAAGATCTGAATCATGTCAAGCTTTGAAATAAATTGTGAAATCCTGCAAAATTTCCTATTAGGTCCAAGCCATAACAGAGCGATGCCTCTTTGCACGTTCCCTGTAGAATTTGGTAGCATTATTAAATTGAGAGTGGGGAAGGCTGTGATGAGAATCCCTAGCATTCACAGGCAAGCTGGAGGCACGAAGCACTTATCCAGCCTGCTGCCAGTAAGTCAGTCATTTGTGATGGCTGCCCTGTGTATTTGCTGACCTCTTCTTTCTGTTGACTTGGAGGTTCTGTTTGGAATTGGCAGTTGTAAGAGCTGAAGTGAGAAGTGTTGCCCTGTTGTTAATGCATTCAGCGCTAGCTGCCAAGAAAAGGAGAGAGAATGGAAAAATACTCTATTTATTTCAGTATAGCATCTTAAGGAAGCGTAGCCTTCCTAGGCGAGAAGACACATAGCTGGGATTTTCAAAAGGCATCTGTCTCCCTTAAAATGTGTTTGAAGTTTCAAAGCTCTTTCAGGATCCAACCATAAAATCCTAATGAAGACAGCTCACAACATAGTGAAATGAGTATTGAATGTGTTGAATTCCCCACCAGGTGAAAAGCACCCTTTTGTGTGCTGCTCTGGCCCCAGTCAAATGGGCGTATTCACCATGGTGGTATGACAGCACTTCTGAGAAGAGCAGCCGTGAACTGGCAGCCTTCAGAGACTGGCTGTGGGTCAATAAGAGTTTATGCCAGAAAACTGAGTTCTCTGGTTCGTACCTGGAAGGAAACAGTAAAAATGTTGTTTTCCCCTACATGACTTCAGTTCTCTTTTTTCATGTATGAATTGCCTATTTGGTGGAGTCTGGTTCTGAGGTAGCTGGGGTTGTCTTTGATCTTTTTTGTTTGTAGTTAATTGTTATAGGTTTATAGTTAACTAATCTGGAAAATATTGAAGCGGATATTGTTGAGAGACCAAATCACTGAAGTCAGTGCATTAGACAGAAAATCACAAACCGCAATGATGCATAACGAACACTTGCAAAATTCCAGGTGCTATGTCACAGCCTCAAGAGAAGAGGAGATGGTGAGGAAATGTATAATGAGTACTGTAAGCGTGTTTCTTCAAGTAAAAGCATCTGGAAACATTCAACACTAGAGAAACTGGTCATGAGGAATTTTGAGGGAGAAGTTTGTTGAAGTACTATTTGTGTATACGGCACAGAAATGAGCTTGTGTTCCCCTTTGGGCACCAGTACGTGCTGCTTCGGTTAACGGCATCACTGGTTACTTTCAGGGACATGACTGATAATACTGTGCAGTAGCTGAACTATTGCAGCTGAATCTACCGGAATTATTCTGTCCGAACCCTTGGTGTAAGGCTTCGTTGTTGTTGAGAGATGACTCGAGTCAGCAAATGATTGAAACTAATATTGTGGGAATTTCTGAGTTGCTAGTAATTATGGCTTGGATCATTTCCGGAAGACATAGCCCAGTAAAGGAACTCGGCTAAAATTTACAAGGCTTTGGTTCAGGTTCTGGCTTTTACCATGTCATCACTCTGAGATCTTTGAGGAGTCATTTATTATGTGTTCCTTAATGCATTTTATGACAGCGAGCAATCTGAATATTATAGGTGCACGTGTATTTGTGTCACTTCCAAACACACTGGTACTATATACAAATATCTTTATTGCAAGTACTGCAAGTGGAAACTTTGCACCTGAGTTCTAGTTGCTGGGTCTCTATCTGTGTGGTTTTTAGGCTAGAAGTGTTCCAGTAATTCCTGCTACTGTTACTCAGGTGATTCTTAATCTTTATGGATTTAGTTGGGATGGGGAACATAGGTGGTGCTTTATCTTGGCAAATGCGCAAGAATACTGAGAGAAGTTGCCATCAGTATGAACAGAGATAGAAGTGAAAAGAAATAAGCTTATAACTAAGGACCAAAGAAACTGGGATAGTTACTGCCCTACTTCTATTCATCCTTGTAAATAACATGATAAAAATGTGTTTTCTTCAGGTAGGACTAACAGCCAGCCCAGTTGCTGTGCCGTCTCTCGAAACTGTTTTCCATTCTGGAGAATTTAAGTAGGGTGTGAAAGATGCTGGCCTAGATTGCCATCAATTACTCCTCCTTTCCCCCCCCTCCCCCCTCTCCCCGAATTCCTTTTAATAACATTATTAAACCCGGTAACTCATTGTCGCTTGTTCCCCATTAAAGTCAGCTGAGCAGTATTGATTTGTAAGAAATGCAAATTGATCCATTAAAGTCAATGTCAAATCTGGCTTGACAAAAGCCGGTAGTTGTAAGGGTTTCAGAGCAGGTAGTGTAGCTTATTTTCACCTTGTAAAGTGCAGAACAGACAGACAATGCTTTACAAGTGACTTTAAGCAATTAATAGGATGCAGTGATTTATCTGCATATCCAAGGAACTGTTCTGTGCAGTTTGTTGATATTATAAAAGTATTTACTGATTTAATTCAGACCTTTGAAAATACAACGTGAGCTAAGAAATTCTTCTCATTTTCGCCCTCAGAACTGTCTAGCATCTCACTGAGCCTGACTGCCACTTTTAACTGCACCCTGAACAAGCAGATTTAACAGACTTGAGAAATGATAATTGCCGAGCTCCTTATGTGTGAGACGATAGGTATATCTGCAGTCAGGAGACTGTGAATATTCTGCAGTTTGGCATCTTAGTTTAGTTCGGTGCAGTAGCACTTCATGCTTTGTCAAGAGAATGGCTTCCCACAGATGACGCGATGTTCTGATATTGTACGGTGATGGGGCTGTAACATGTTATTACTTAAGCTGAACCGTTTTTCACTATCCTTTTTTATGTTCGAATTTAACTATCAGACTGGCATTCCAGGCATGGGCAGAAATGCAGTATCTTCTGTGGAACTGATTGATATGTTAAAATCACTGTTACTCAGAATGGCCTTTTCTGTGTGAAATGTTTTAGAAAACTGACATTTTATTCTCATTTTCTATAGAAAAATTATTCAGATAATCATACTATCTGTTTAGCTGACCGTATACATTTTGAACCCAGTGGCTAGTTTCAATCAGATTTGCATGTCACACTTTCTTAGATATCAGTCAAGTAGCCAAGGCAGAAATCTGTAAACTTCATTAGTTCTGATGCTCAGGTAATGAAGCTTAGGAAACAATTTAGATACAGAGTTTAACAACTTTTGTTCATTGAAAATGCTAGTTTTCTATTCAAACCGTACATGTTGTGTGCAGAGAGTTTTGAATGATTTAAGAAATGTATGCTTAAAATAGCAAGTTTTTTGGTTCAAGTAGTATGAAAAGCACTTAAATACCAGGATCTTTAAATTCCTTTTTTAGTACTTACATTGGTAAATAAAAAATTGGCAATTTTTTTTCATATTGAGAATTTTAAATAGATATTGTGATAAAGCATTACTTGAACAGTTTTTCTTAAGACCTCAGCAGAATTAGTAGAGCAATCTGCTGATAGTGTGGATTTTAATGGTGCAAAATCGTACATTATTTCAAATCACTCAAAAGTGGGCCCAGTTTTGCCCACTTTAGTGTAGTTTTTGGCAAATATATCCAGTGTTTTCAGACGATAATGTGTAATGCACTCTGTAGGATGGAAAGATTGCCCAGCATGACTGATTGCAACTTTCATAAGGAATTGAATTTAAGATTTAATCTCGAACAGCTACCTTTGGGAACTTGTACAAAAAAGAGATTGTCAGAAATAGCAGAGGGTGCTGCTCTTTTTTCCTGAGCTGCATAGATTGAGATTTGTGTGACCTAACAAAGCGTTTCCACCTCTCTAGTTTGACCTTTGACTGTACATACGAGTTTTATTTACTTTACCTTTTCTGCTCCTTATAGTGCTGTCTACATAAATAAAAATACATTCCTGATGCTGCAGTTAATACCTTGATCTTTATGCATAGGGTAGTTACCTTTTGACTTCCATCTGCATTTCTGATTTGCCTGCCACTGCAGTACATGGGTGCTCTCACCATGTTTGTCCTAGAATGTGTATATATACTTATATTATAAATAGATACACATCGTAAGTGAAGTGAAATACGCGACTATAAAAATGTCTACATGAGTACACATTCCATTTGTTGGCTTTTGCCCTCGAAATACCTTCTAAAGACCTAAGTTTCATCGCATTACTTTTTTTCTGGGAGCCAAGTCTCTTTCTCTTTCCCGCTCTAAGTGAGGCAGCCAGGTTTGAGCTCTTTGTTACATCCACAGGAGTCTTTTTTATTATTTTTATAGGCACCAGGCCTGTGAAGTCAGGTCCTCTCTCTTCGCCTGCACATCTTTAATCAGATCATCTACTGAAAACATGTGGGTTTATGATAGAGCTGACTGTAATTGCAAGCTAATCTGCTGCTTCTGCACCTTCAGTGCCTTTGGCTCTGTGCCTGCTATTACTCTTAATAGTTTGTTAATACCAAATAACGCAAAAACATTGCTTCCTTAAGCACTTAATAGGATGTACTGTAATGGAGATAAATGGTCTATAACACTCTTTACTTGTGTTTTAGGAAAATGAACTGAAGGATGCTGTGCAAGAAAAGAATCGCCTGAGCCTTCAGTATGCACGTGTCCCCCACAGAGCACTGCGATATGACCAGGTAACATCATAAGCACATTTGTTAAAGAAATCAGAGTGCAGAGTGGATAAAAGTGAATAGTATAGTCATTTTTTTCTGATTTGCCTGCTTCTACTTGAGAGTGTAAAATATTTATTATAATATTAAAAATAAATCACAAAAAATTATTTTAGGAACAAATGTAATTTTAAAGTGAAAATTTAAGACACACTGATAGACTTTACAGAGGTACGTCATTCCTCTGATGCATATTTTCTTAGTATTGTAAGTTGGTATTAGACTTTGGTAAAAAGACTTTTTCTGTGATTTTGATGAGACTTGACTGAAAAATTCTCTTCTTTTTCTGAAGAATACTGATAGAAATAATTGCTGTCCAGTAGGGTTTTTTTTCTATGTTTCCGAATTTTTTCTTCGCATTTTTAAATTTATCAGTAAAATGCAGAGAAGCTCTTGTCCAGCAGCAAATGTCCAAAGCGCTGTTTAGCAGTTGTTATTTCCCCTGTAGCACAGCACATGGCACAGTCTCAGCTATTCCAGCTCCTGATGTAAAACCCTGTTTTAATAGTAAGCATTTTTCTTCAATTCTTTTTTGTGCCTGTTGTGGGACAGAAGATACCTTTCTGGCTACAGCGTGATTATATCTATGCCAAATACGGCATGGTGTGACTAGCATGGGAGGAGAGGCTGATGTGTCTTACCTCACCACATATGCATTCAGTGGAAGAAACATCATGAACCAGCCACTTTACAGGGTTGCATTTAGCTAAAAATAAAACTCCAATCTGGGATTTCTACAGGGCTTAAGTGAGTTGCTCGGCAACCTCATTCATATCAGAAGAGCTGTAACTCACATAGGCTCTGTTGCAAGCCCAGCCTCAAAGCTTGCAAAACAGTGGGAGCAGCGTGCTTGGATATCTCTGACGTGTGTGCGTCACAGAGTAGCCCACTGCTGAATTACCAAACCAAAGGAGGTCTGATGAGGGCCCTGGGACAATGCAAATACTAAAATTCAGAGCTGGCTATGCATTTTGTGTGTAGCACTTGGTATCGAAGCAGACCTGAAATTTCCTGTTGCTGAGGAATTTAAATTGTTTTTATATAAAAAGGCAGTGTAATAATACTTTATGATGGGAGGAAGCCGTGTGTGTCTTATCATCG
This sequence comes from Vanellus vanellus, assembly GCF_965231255.1. Classification (NCBI taxonomy): domain Eukaryota; kingdom Metazoa; phylum Chordata; class Aves; order Charadriiformes; family Charadriidae; genus Vanellus; species Vanellus vanellus. The sequence goes on from NC_138921.1 coordinate 10,979,007, forward strand.
CTTAATTTTATTCATCCATCTGTCTAGAATTTCTCCCTTTCCTAATGTTTTTCTGTTCTTTTTATTGTTGTTTACACGTTGCCTTTACTCTTTATTTCACAAGGCACATAAAGTCTTACTTAGGCAGTTTTATATTCTAGCTGACACAGGAATAGATGCAGCATTAATGCAGTGAAAGCTCAGTACATTGGTGGCACTAAAAGTGTTTTAGCCCTCTTACTGTCGGAAAATTAAGAACTATGCAGTTAATAATGCTATATTATAGGTAATGTTTGTCTCTTATGATAGTGAAGAGCTTGAGGTATATAGAAAAACCTAGGAAGAGCAATTTAAAATATAAAGGTAAAATGTCAACCTTTGACGCATTTGCCACTAAGTTAGTAATAAAATTATCTTTTACTATTGTAGTGTCAGAATTTGACATACCATGGCTGTTTGTTTCTTCAAATATATTAAATCCTCTGAAAGGCACAATGCAACGATTCTGGATGCCTGTGCTACTACTTTAGTATCACAGCCTCAGTAGGATCAAAGACTTGCTTCAAGCGTACCTTCTCACTTTTAACAACTTCAACAATATGCAATCTTTGCAGTATACCTTGAACACCTTGTCTTTTCCGTCTTGTATAACAGGTTTTCCGAGGGAATTACTTGTTTTTTTTCTGTTTGGTTTTTGGTGGGTTTTTTGTTGTTTTTGTTTTGTTTTGTTGGGGTTTTTGTTTGGTGGTTGGTGTTTTTTTTTTTTTTTTTAACCATACACAACAAAGTTGAGGATAGGTTGTGCAGTTTAGATTACATTTTATTATTCAGGAACTGTGAAACTATACAACTTTGGATGTGGAGGTTGGTGCAGAATTCTAACAGAGTTAGGGCTCAGCCCTGAAGGGGAAAACCTGCCTAATAGAATTTATTCTTTCTCACCCTTGAGAGCTGGCCTGAAAAGCAGGCCAACTTTATCCAAGCAAACGGGGCTAGAGGAGTGTTTATGTATTCTGTTATGTAGCACAGATAAAACTACTGCTCTTTTTTGCACAATGCAGTTGCTGAAATTTAACTCTAGAAAGTTATGGGGCTGATTATCTTTAAATCCATAAAATAAAGGTAAAATTGTACATAACTTACATAATTTAGTTTTGGTACTCTGCATAAGAGAAATGAAGTTGCATTCCTGGAGTGGAGTACTTGTGTTGTTAGGAGTGCTATGACACTGGGCTCTAACCTGGTTTTGTGGTCATTTGAACATATATGGCTAGTGGTTTTATGTAAAAATAGAATAGGCATTATACATTCAGAATTTATTTCCACAATACCTGAAATCATAGATTTTTAAAGTAGTTTCCAAATAATGTTTTCTGAACAGTATAAGTCATTGGCAGGTCACTAAAGTCTAGAATTAAGGCAAATGGTGGGTTATAAGGCTGATGGAGCTTTTCACCAATGAAATAAACTGCTGGTTCCTTTTGGTATGCTGGTTTTCGATAACTAGTGTCTGTTTAAGTGTTCAGGAAGTGGAAGACACTTTAGCAGTATTCTGGCCTTCATAACTGACTCAAATGAGGGCTCATTTAGTAAGTGTGAAGGTATGGGATGAAAAAATCAATGGATTGATGCCCTGAACAGAGAAACATCACAGATCAAAATGTTTCTATTTCTGCCATGAAATTAGAACTGTTTATGATGGCACTCTATTTAGGTCAACTGTTTTTGCCACTGGGAACATTGATGTTTTGATGTGCTCTGTGTGTAATTCAAGTTCACATATATCCCATATGTTCTTAAACAGCCTGCTTGAAGAGAGCATTAAATTCACATTTAAGAACAAATGTTGTCTGAACAAAAAAAAAAAAACCAAATTATAGACTCATCAAGTCTTATGCTGCCTATGTGTTACATAAATGTGTATATCATAGCATTCTATTTGACACACAATCTTCAGAGGAGAAAGTCCTGGCAAGAATGCCCTGTAGAAATATTGAAAGTTATCAGTGTTGCTGGAGGTAACAAGCCTAATTATCAGAAGGGGCCTGTAGATTTGGTTGTGTTCTTTCCAACCTTCCAAATGAAAATATACACAGAACCTTGTTTGAAAGCTGATCTGCCAAAAAAGAAAGTAGGGAAATTATCAGAACAATTTGTATATTCCCAAACTTTAACTAATTTAGCTATGCGCTTTGAGATCCTAAATGAAAGATTCAGAGATAAATAAAATATCAACAGTTCTACCTGTCTGTAATTCATCTCTTTCCAAAATTACATGAACAGCCTGATAGGTAGCATTTGTTCTGGTAGCCCCTTCACTGCCAGCAGGGAAAAACACACAGCAGAGGGGTGCTGTGCTCACTACCTCCCAAAAATTATTCAGACCATGATGACTAGTAAGTTTTAGAAAATTCTTTACAAAGGTAGTCAGTTGGTATCAATTGTTTTAGAGACAGAGAAAACTAAAGCCTGAGGAAAATAACCTTTTCTTAAAACTTGTTCAAAATATTGTACTTCATTCATCCTCAGTCAATTAACTGAGAATCACAGACAATAACACAATTGCATCATTGATGGTGATACCTCATTGCTTCCTTTTCCACTCCATTATTCTTCAACAATATACATTGACTGATCTGAGCAGCGAAATGCAATGCAAAGGATGCAGGAAGTTAATGGATTCTGAAAATCCATTGTTTAATAGATTCCTTAGTTATGAAGAAATGAGGGAAGAGGAAAAGAAAAATCTATGCGCAGGAAAAAAAATCCTGAAGTTGACAATAATTGCATCAGTTCTTGTGGAAAACATGATTTGTTCCATTTTCCTCTTTCTTTTTTCTAGTCCACTGCACTCTAAAGAGCCCTCTTACAAAGATGAATACAAGGGCTGGCTGCAACCATTTAGATTGTTTGGTCCATGGCAAAATTTGCAAGTTAACAAACTGGAGCCAGAAGGCAAATAGAAAGGCTGAATCAGTTTCCAAAACATCGCATTACAAAATGTCCAGGAGATATCCATGTCAAAGATTGCTTAATGCTATTCGTTCTTTAAAACCCAAGAAATTGCATTAATTAAATTGGAAAAAAAAAAGTACTTGTCACTTCAGTTAAGGAAGTTGGAAGGAAATATGAGCTGCACCAAGATTAAAGCCTATGCCTTATCCCAGTGTTTTGTACTGCTTTGCCTTTCCTTAGTCAGTAATCCGGCCAGCATTGTTTATGCTTTTGCACTGGGTTGCAGTTAACAAAGGAAAGCAGATGCTTCTTCGAACACTGTTCACTAAACATATTGCAACTCTTTCTTTTGCTTTCTTACCTTCTATCAACGTTGCAGCGAAGTGGAAATAGTATGTGAACATTATGTATTTTCTTACCCAGGTGTTTATTGCTGGTGGGTTTTCATTCTTAGTGTAAGAGTTGCAGTTTCTGATATGATACAAGCTGTAACAATCCTATTGTTATACATCAATACAGGACCGTGAAGTCATAAAATGATCAGAGATAAGAAATCAAATTTCCAGCTCATCTGAATTGAAGAAAGAACTTTTCCATGGCAGGATAAAGTAGCTTAATATTATATTTTCTTATTTTCTGTGTGTGTTTATGAAGTATTCACTATCGCTGGCAATTCACAAAATCCCTGTATAAAAAGTCTTAGTCATACTGAAATGGTTAAGCTAGCACCAAGTAAATTAAATTGGAAAACAAATCCTACTTGATGAGTATCTGATCCTTTAAAAGCCTTCTGTATGCAAATATTTTAAGGGAGAGCAAGGGGGTTTGTTGCAGAAGAATAGCTATTTTTGAATTGTAGAGACGCTGATTTCAAATGTTAGCACAGGCTGATCACGTATATTTTAGTTTATTCTGAAGTCAATTTAGACTAAAGAATAATCCAGAAAAATGTACATGTGAGTTATATCTCTTTATATACATGTTGGATCTCTGATGCCTCTGAGATCCAGAGAAATTAGGAATTGTTTGATTGCCATTTATTTTGTGCGTTATATAGTATATTTATTTAACTTTGCACGACTTATGCATTTCTGCAGTTTGGTTACCAGATTGTAGTGCTTGTCGAAAGAAAATGTGTTTCATGCGTACATGTATATGAGATGCACACAATTTCCCCACTGAACATTCCCTTCCATTTTTTTATGCTTCTTCCCTATTTTCTTTGAACTTTTTCCATTCTTCCATTTTAACATGCAGAAATGTTTGTGTCAGATATAGTTTTCCCTTCATTAATTAGCTGTTTGGGCAATAATCAAATTTCAATTTTTCTAGGTAAAATCAGACTATGACCATCTTAGAGAAACCCTTCTCAGAGTGACCAAAGAACGAGATTTGGCTGTAAAGGGAAAACACCAGCTCCAAGCCAAGCTGGAGAACTTAGAGCAGGTCCTAAAGGTATGTATAATGCCATAACCCCCAACGATCCAGTACTTCTGTTGCTTTTTTAATATGCTTGATGTTCATTCAGTGAGTCACAGAAGCTTAAGTGCATTGCAAACTAGGGGGCTGAATGCCCTTAGTAGTTATAAAAGGTACGGAATAAAGTAGACCTACTAGAGTGCCTACAAGGAATCTCAAACTGTTGGAGGACAGACATCTTTAGATATCTTTATCTGATACTTTATTAAGTAATTGGATGTAGGTTTTCACGATACAGTTATTGGAGGTAAGTCAAGATGAGAAGAAAAGGATGAGAATGACTATGCTGATGAAGGAAATATGAACAACTGCCAAGATGTTTTACTTTAAAGAGGGCTATGTCTGCCAGTCTAACTTGATGCAAAATGTTACTATGGCCTTGTGAAACAAGCTGTTGGTACCAGCTTGTATTGCCTGTGCAGAGTCTATCCCCTTGTTAGGACAGGGCTGCAAAACCTGCTATTGTTTTATTAGGGTGGTCTGATTTAGAAATAATTGTAGTGCCTGGTACATAACCTTTCTTTCAACTTGCTTCTAGAGAAGCTTAATACATTGGTGTCTAGCCATGCTTGTTTTCTAGATACACAGTTTTTTTCACGTCATCAATTTGCTGCTTCTTTTTCAACTTAGAAAAATTCAGTAGTGCTTTTTGAATCATAAGTGTATTCTTCAGTAGAGGTTTCACTGTTTTCTTGAAGATGCTGTCCTGCTTCCGTTTTCCTGGTTATTGTGCATAATGCCACAGGACAAACTGATTCTATGAAATAGTGGAATTCACCACGTGAATCTAACAGAGATGAAATCTAGATGAGATGATGGGGTAGAGTATGAGTAAAATTCAGTTGGAAAATGGAATCAACCAATCGATTACTACTTACCAGCTAATTCAAGGGGGCAATAATTTGTATATGTTGAAACAAAGTGCAAAAAAGTTCTAGTAGTGGAAAGGAAACACAGCTTTGCTAGGAAACAGCCAAATTTCTGAAGTGTCATTGATTAAATAAAGATGGAAGTCAGTAACTTGATAAGCCAAACCTTGTAGATGAATCAGGAGTCATGGAGAAGGGTCTGAAAGGTCCTGTACAAACAATGAGCTGGTGTCCAATGTGATGGGGTAGAGGGAGCCAGTGGGAAGGAAGCATATGATGTGGTAGAAACACAACTGGTTTGAATGGGCCACTGTTCCCAGGTTTTCTTAGTTGTAGAAAATATGGAAGTTGTGATGTGGAAAACTGCCACCAAAATATGCCTTGAAAAGGGTAAAGCAACTAAGATTATTAAAAAAAAAAAAAAAAAAAAAGGGAAGAATAAAAAAGGAAAAAGGAAAGAAAAAACAAAAGTCCTGCAGTTACAGCTGTCTGCATCAGTGGAGTAACTGCACTGGTGAGGACTACAGTAAGAATTGTTGAAAGAGAAAACACTTGTAAACACTTGCATGTACTTCAGACCATTCAGAAAAATGAAGGATGTGTTTGTCTGGTTAGAACAGAGCATTGATCCAGTGCTGAAACTTTTTTGACAGACTGCCAAAGAACTGCTTATTTTTCATGTTCTCAAGCCTAAGGTCTTGCTTTTTCAAACCACTGAAGTGGCTGGCAGAGGAAAGATGGGTGCCCTGAGAGTAAGAGGAGATGGAAATAAAAATAAGTGGTCTGAGATCTTAAATTTCAAGCAAGACTTTTCTTTGCAGTATGTTTTAATAATGCTAAGTGGCTTCAGCCAATGCTTGTCATAAATACAAACACTTTCATAAATACAAACACTTATTTAAAATAGGATTTGTTAATGATTTTGACTTGCATTAGAGTCACTGTCTGTGACTGTCACAGGCCTTGATTCTCATGGGGGACTTCAACTACCCTGATACCGTTGGGAAGGCCACACAGCTGGGCATGTACAGTCCAGGAGGTTCCTCCAGTGCATTGATGATAATTTTTTGACTCAGGTGGTGGAAGAGCCCACCAGGAGAGGTGTACTACTGGACATAGTACTGAAAAACAAAGCAGGGCTGGTGGAGGATGTTAAGGTTGGGAGCAGACTGGGCTGCAGTGATCATGAGAAGATTGAGTTCAGGATTAAGTGCGGTATACACAAAATGACAAGTAGGGTTGAAACCTTAAACTTCAGGAGGGCTAACTTTGATCGCTTCAAGGAACTGCTTGGACAAATCCCATGGGAGAGGGCTCTAGAGGGTAAGGGGGCTCAAGAGAGCTGGCTGCTATTTAAGCATCACTTCCTCCAAGCTCAGGATCGGTGCATCCCGAAGAGCAAGAAATCAGGCAAGGGAAGAAGGAGACCTGCACGGCTGAGTAGGGACCTTCTGAAAAAGCTCAGGTGGAAGGAGGGAGTTTACAATAGGTGGAAGAAGGGGCTGACCACTTGGGAAGAGTATAAGAATGTTGTCAGGGTATGCAGGGAGGAAACAAGGAAAGCCAAGACAGCCTTGGAATTGAACCTGGCAAGGGATGTCAAGGCCAACAGGAAGGGTTTCTTTAAGTATATAGGAGACAAAAGGAAAACTAGGGAAAATGTGGGCCCGCTGTTGAATGAGACAGGTGCTGTAGTGAGAGATGATGCAGAGAGGGCAGAGCTGCTGAATGCCTTCTTTGCTTCTGTCTTCACTTCTCGGGCCAGTCCTCGGGAGACCCAGACTTTGCGGGTAACAGAGAAAGTCTGGAGGAAGCAAGACTTTCCCTTGGTTGATGAGGAACAAGTTAGAGATCAGTTAGATCAACTGGATATCCACAAGTCCATGGGGCCTGACAGGATGCACCCTCAGGTGGTGAGGGAGCTGGGGGAAATCATTGCTGGGCCACTCTCCATCATCTTTGAAAGGTCCTGGAGAACAGGTGAGGTGCCTGAGGACTGGAGGAAAGCCAGTGTCACTCCAGTCTTCAAAAAGGGCAAGAAGGATGACCCGGGAAACTACAGGCCGGTCAGCCTCACCTTCATCCCTGGAAAGATGATGGAACAGCTTGTTCTGAGTGTCATCTCAAAGCACCTGGAAGAAAAGAAGGTTATCAGAAGTAGCCAACATAGATTCACCAAGGGGAAGTCATGTCTGACAAATCTGATAGCCTTCTATCATGGGGTGACTGGATGGGTGGATGAGGGGAGGGCAGTGGATGTTCTCTACCTTGACTTCAGCAGGGCTTTCGACACTGTCTCCCACACCACCCTCACAGGCAAGCTTAGGAAGTGTGGGTTAGGTGAATGGACAGTGGGGTGGATTGAGAACTGGCTGACAGATAGAGCTCGGAGGGTTGTGGTTAGTGGTGCAGAGTCTAGTTGGAGGTCAGTAATGAGTGATGTCCCTCAGGGGTCAGTACTGGGTCCAGTCCTGTTCAATATATTCATCAATGACCTGGATGAAGAGATAGAGTGTACCATCAGCGAGTTTGCTGATGACACAAAACTGGGAGGAGTGGCTGACACGCCAGAAGGCTGTGCTGCCTTACAGCATGACCTGGACAGGCTGGAGAGTTGGGCAGAGAGAAACCTTATGAAATTCAACACGGGCAAGTGTAGGGTACTGCACCTGGGGAGGAATAACACCATGCGTCAGTACAGGTTGGGGGCTGACCTGGAGAGCAGCAATGTGGAAAGGGACCTGGGAGTCCTGGTGGACAACAGGATGACCATGAGGCAGAAATGTGCCCTGGTGGCCAAGAAGACCAATGGCATCCTGGGGTGCATCAAGAAGAGTGTAGCCAGCAGGTCGAGGGAGGTCATCCTCCCCCTCTACTCTGCCCTGGTGAGGCTGCATCTGGAGTACTGTGTCCAGTTCTGGGCTCCCCAGTTCAAGAAAGACAGGGATCTGCTGGAGAGGGTCCAGCAAAGGGCTACAAAGATGATTAGGGGATTAGAACATCTCTCTTATGAGGAGAGGCTGAAGGACTTGGGTCTTTTTAGTCTAGAGAAAAGAAGATTGAAGGGGGATCTTATTAATGCTTACAGATACTTAAAGGGAGGGTGCCAGGGGAATGGGACCAGTCTTTTTTCAGTGGTGCCCAGTGATAGGACAAGAGGTAACGGGCACAAACTTGAACATAGGAAGTTCCATCTTAACACGAAGAGGAACTTCTTTACTTTGAGGGTGGCAGAGCACTGGCACAGGCTGCCCAGAGAGGTTGTGGAGTCTTCCAGTCTGGAGACATTCAAAACCCACCTGGACGCCGTCCTGTGCAACTCGCTGTAGGTGACCCTGCTCTGGCAGGGGGGTTGGACTATATGATCTCCAGGGGTCCCTTCCGACCCTGACCATTCTGTGATTCTGTAAAAGAGGGAAAATAGTTTTGCTGTTGGCTGCGTCAGAATAGATCTGGGCCTTTTGGAGATGATTGTAGTGATGAAAATGGTCACCTGTCTGAATTTTGAGAAGGAGAGGTTTTATTTTTGGCTTGCTGCCCTGGTAAATACTTGTTGAAACCCTCTCTCAAGCTTTATTTGATATTACTGAAGAGGTGAGGTGAAGGTTTTCCAGCTACAGATGGAAATAAAAGGTAGTCATAAGTTACATCCCTCTTGCTGAGCCTCCAAAAGACTGTGGGGTTATCAAAAGTAATCTGCCTGCTCTGTAAAGCAACTTACTCCAGCAGCTTCTGGAAACAAGAACTATTGAAACCACCTACTAGGCAATGCCAAGGGGAGTTAACTGTTGTCTGTATTGTTGTGCAGAGAATTATCGATGTCCTGTTTACCAGTCAATAGGTAGCACTGATGGTATAAATCTAGAATTATGTGCAAATAAGAAATACTGGGAAAGGAAAATGAAACTGCTTAATTGAATAGAAGAGTGATACACTGTTATCTGTCTTTAGACTAATACAACTTTCCCCAGAAACAAGTTGAAAGTTTTTCTCTAGCAATGGAAGATAATTTACTTTTTCTGTTATTTCCTTCCTTTTCTTCAGGGGAGTACAAAACTGACAGTTCTACAGACCTTTATCACTAAGTTGCTATTTTACTGTGAGCCGTGTGCTAGAACCTATAGTGAGCAGAGTCAACACCTAGAAGCTATTTCAACAGATACGGCTTGCCTGTGCTCTCTATATCATGATTGTGGGATTCCAGCTTGATAGCTGCAGAAATTCCCTTCTTCGGGGAGCATATAGTAGAAAGTTAAGAGGAAAAAAGTCTAGAAAAGAAACGAACTGTGAACTTACAGCTCATAAAACAGCTCAGTATTAGACCTTACTCTATGTAAATTGGCATTAATTCTCATTTCATCAAATCAAAATACAAATTATTATTGTCTGGACTCCTATGCTGCTAAAAAAAACTGTCTTCATGAGCAGTAACACTCCTTTTTTTGTACCCTGTTCAGATACTGCTTTTGCTAGGCTTATATATTTCTGAACGTTTGAAATTCCTCTGATGACAGACCGTGTTTTATTTTCTTATAACAAATTAAACAATATACATTTATTCTTTGGCCATACCAAACAATGTTAATTTCTCCACTGTTTAATTAGGATATCTGCTGGCATTTGACTTAATGATTCATCCAAATTTCTTCTGTAGAGAAGCTGAGTCTGGTTATTTGACTGATTCTGCTTAACTTTGACTGAAGTAATACTTCTAATGCATGCGGGAGAAACATCCTGTAAATCTTACTGTTCTGCTGAAGAACCCTTCAAAAGTTTTCCTTTGCTGATACAAAATTGTCTGGTGGATGCAGAGACACTGACTTTTCATTTTCAGTAGTTCTCTCCCTTAAGCAGAACGCTTCTGAGCTGGCAGAGTACCTTGAACAGACTTGAAACCCTAAATCTCCTTTTTAGCGTTAAACCATGCCCAAGCAGCTGCAGTTATTTGTGTATTTCATGTGTGTCCTCATATGCTCAGGAAATTAGTAGTTTGAAAAAAATGTTTTGCAACTTTCCAACCATTGGAAAGTTCTGAGAAATATTTAGCCTAGTTTCCCTGTCAAAAGAGAAATTCAGTTAGGCTTTCTGTTTTCTCAGGATGTATCAACAAAGCAGAAAAGGGAAGATGAAGAACTGCTGAATTAGCTAACTTCTGAGAATCTTCCCAGTGCCTCTCACACAGAACAGTTCTGATTTTCTGATGTGTTCAGCCAGCTTTTCCCATTCTTTCCACTGTAACGGTGCCCACCCATCTGCAAGCGCAGATGACAAGTCCTTTGATCAGAGTACTTGGGTGAGAATTAAATGTGCTCCCCATTCAGCATCATGTATGAGTTCTGTCTCATAAACAAGACTTTAGTACTTGAAAGCCATTTGAGTTTGTTCTAGCATTAACCACTTGCACATTAAAATGTGAACTGGGAAAATCACTGCTGTAGGAAAAATGGGTTTCTTTGTTTTATTTGCAGCTGTAGGTAATACAGTGCAACCACTGAAACGGTTGGAGCTAGGATGGGCTATTCATTGTCAAATACCCCTGCTGCCCATGCGGAAGCTGGAAAAACAAGACCTGTTTGAGCAGGTCCCTTAAGTGCTCTTTCAGAAACAGTTTATACTATACAGCTGTCTAGCTCTGCGGTTTGAAAGAAAAATGAGATGTGCGCCATGTCCCCATTTCATTCTCTGCTGTGTAGCAGGATTCTTGCCTTTGATCTGAAAGATACATGGAAAAGGTTCCTTCTCCACACTGTCTTTGAAGGATGGTTTTGAAATATGAAGTCCTTAGTGTGTTTTTTCTATGCTCTTTTAGATGTGGATTTGCTTTCTGATGTTAGAGTAACATATTAGGACCTCTAGAAAGGGTACGAAAAGGGAAGTGCAGATTCACATTTGGAAAGTTCTTACCTGACTCCCGTTTCGGACAGCGGTAGCACAGACAAATGGATCGCCACCACCTGCACAAACCATGGCAATGAGGTCATTGTAGAAGTCAGTCCTGAAGGAAGATGCAGAAAAAAATTCAACAGCTCAGAGCTTTCTCCCTGCTGTTCTAGTGATCTCTGCAGTCCTCCTCCACTGCTCTAACCTATTCCCTCAGGCTTGGAAGAAGAAATGACAGCAGCTGATGTGCAGATAGGAAGCGCAAAACAGATTTGCAGGCAGAACCGATTTGTGAGCAGGGTGGGAGGGGAGGAATTGCTTCTGGTTTGGGGGAGATTTAATTGCTGTGCCAGGAGAGGGACAGATGCTGGGGTGAAGAGATCCTTGCTGCTTTAAATACTAAGTAGATCATGACAATACTAAAATGACTGAGGGGTACTTTTAGGTTAATATAGATGACCAAATGGTCTTTTCTGACCTTAAAATCTGTGAACTGTAGATCATTAAATACGTATTTTAGGAAACAGAGAAATTAAAAGCTGGGGAGAATCACAGACCATGTATCACAATCTGTTTCTTCATTACATTTTATAGATTCACAGTATGGTCACAGTATTAATTATTTGTTGATCTCTGCAAAGGACTAGAAATGCTCTATAGTAACTTTTGTAAAAGTAGTAAGAACTTAACAATATCAAAATATGCTGTGCCAAATCTGGTACTAAATCTTGAGAGAATGAAATGAGAGCTTTGTTTTTTTCTGATAATTAAAGGTTTTAATTAAAGGTGTGAGAATGACTTGATTGCCTCACCATTTCTTGAATATAAGAAATGTGCTGATGCTCCATCAGTGTCAAGTTTTACATAAGACTTGATGGAAGCTGCTGAGCTCAGTAAATGTAGCTTCATGCTAATTTAAATAATGAATAATACTAGTTAGCAAAATAGGTTATATTCATTCAGATGAGATGAGAATCAGAACCATTATTTTTGGTCATTGTCAAATACTGAGAACAGTTATTACCCATGAACAGATCCATTTAGCTTTTGCACGAAATGCACAGCTCAGAAATTTCTACAGTCAAAAAACTGAGTCCTCACAGAACTCCTAGAAAACAAGCCATACTTGAGAGTCAAAACTGTTGAATTGGAAAAGTCTTTGATGATTTTTTTAGTTGTTTTTAATCAGCACATCAAATGAAAATAAATAAATCCCAGGCGGAGGCCAAATGGAGTATTGGAGACATTTCTGCTTCCTTTGCAAACATATCCAGATTGAGAGAAGTCATCCTCACTCTGCTGTCCCTCTTTGTTATGAGTAATGTAGCAGAGAATAACAGCTCATTAAAGGTTTGCAATATGCTTGATAAAATTTTCTCTTGTATACAATAAGAGATATTTTGAGCTGTTCTTGTAAATTTTAGCCACGTCTTTGTGTTTCCAAGTGCTGATTCCTTCCAGGTTTGTGTGTAATAACTTGTGGTGCTGCAGATAAGACATTGTGTCTCTGCTCTGAGAGTATTATGGGAATAATATGTAATTTTGAAAATAAAAATCTTCAATACCAGTTTCATCAGAGAAGAGATCAGAATCTATAAAGAGATCTCTCTTAACTCCCATTTATTAACAGGGTGTTTGGAAGTTATAATGATATAGGGAGAATAATATTAACCTGTAATGAAAAAGATTTCAATCTGCAAAGGGTATCTTGACATTGTTCAGCTTGTGCTCTTCCCAAGAACCTTTCTCATATTGCTTTGAATCATTAGTAGCAACTGTACTTTAAAAGTTGTTTTTGAGCACTGTGTAGTCATTTTCGTCCAAATCCAACTGTGTTAGTTTTGCTCCGTCTAATTCGCTATAAATAATAGGCAGAGATTAGCAAAGGTAAGCTGTTTCTTTTGGGTCATCATTTGCAAAACAAATCATAAAACTGTATCCTAGATAAAGAGGCACTTAGGGAATTGACAAGCTAATTTTTTTCAAAGCTTTAACTTTTCAGCACAATGCCGCATGTAAATGTGTGCCAGGTGGATAAAATGGGTGCTGTTCACTTGTGCATCACAGAGGCCACATTGCTGGCAATGACAGAATCATATATCCTGAAAGAGGTTGCTGTGAAAATGCCGGAGTTTAGCATTGGCAATATGCCCCTAAGTACTGACCGAATTAAAATCCTATCCAGTTTCCAGCTTGCCTATCAGTGATACCAGAGAGCTTTTATGTTTAGATGAACGTCTGCGTGGCTGGGAATGGCAGCATGTTTGGCTGCAGGTAGAGTATGTTGAAGTCATCTGATAGTTTTTGTGTTTCCTTTGAAACAGCATATGCGAGAGGCTGCTGAACGGCGGCAACAGCTGGAGTTGGAGCATGAGCAAGCCTTGGCTGTTCTCAACGCCAAACAGCAGGAAATTGAACTCCTGCAGAAGGTAAGTGGAGAAAGGGAAAGTCAGGTGAAATAGCAAATTGCAGCGACAGAGCACGGGTCATGAAACACGTCTCCTGGTTTAAAGGAACTTAAACCACAACCGCCAAATTGGTTCCTGTTCTGGATTGTTCTGCATGATTGCTGATGCAGTTGTAACCAGTGAATGTGTGCTGTTGGATTTACATGACTGTAAATTGATTTACAAATGTTTATGCCAGTGAGGATTAACCTGACCAGTTTATGTAAGCCATCATATTTTCCAATAGGGAGAAAAGTGATACAAATACATGTATGTCCTTTTTATTACCTTTGCTTCCCTCTGTATTGGGCTCAGGAATATTTATGCATTCCTTAAACGTCAGGAAGGAATCCTGTCTTAATTTCATGTTAATCAAAATATGGGGAAGCCACCGTTTCCTTGTCAGTTTGCTGGAACAGTCATTCTCACTGACACGTTAATGTTTTGTTAGGATTTCTTTGGCTTCCTCTTCCAGACACTGGTGATTCTTACTGTCTTTCTCCACTAAATTAGATTAAAGTAGGTTCTTGTCAAGGTACTTGACACGATCACAGTTGATCGTCTTTTTCATAAATTAAACAGTTGTTTAAGTGCCTCATTTCCAAGCCCATTCTCTAATTCACTTTAAGACAGGTTATTTTTCACGCTGCAACTTTTCAGTATCCATTTTAATATAAAAACCTTGCTATTGAGTTTCAGTCTTACCAAAGTCACTGCAATTGTCTCAATACTAATGTTGATTTTTTTCAATTGCTTGACTAGATCAAAACGCAGAAATAATAATGCTAATGATAATTTGATAGAGAATTGGCATGAAGGGAGATTCTCAGCAGAATAAGAAGATGTATCTAAATATAGTTTGCTTGGAATAGAAAGCTTCGCCAAATAAAACCTTCCAGTTAATTTTCTTTTATTCTTTTGCAATTAATCTATTTAGTCATATTTCAAAATGCCATTTCTAGTTATATTCAGCTGTTATTCTTTGAACTTCCGCATAAATTTTTGGACTTAAATTTCTTGACAAAACAAAGAAATCAAAGGGCACAGCTTTTCTTCATGCTAGATTTTGTTATATTCTTTTAATAAATCCCCATTACACGGGTCTTTTTGTTACAAATTGGCAACAGGGGACAAATCTCTGTAATACTGTTTTCTCCAGTCATTTTTGCTAAGCTATAGCATGATAAACTTCAAGCCCAAATGAGATTGTATTGTATTTGGTATTTTACTCAATGCAACTAGCTCAGCATCTGTAACCAGTGATTAAATTCTTGTTCAGTGGACCTGAAGTAGTGTGGAATACAAGATCATTTATGTTAAAAATTATTATCTAATAATCATTTACTGCTAAGTTTGACTAGAATTTTAGCTTAGAATTCCTATAATAAATCCACCATAACAATTCGTTGATGCAGTACTTAATAGAAGCATTTAAGAAATAATTCATCCTTCTTACTGGTTTAATTCGTTAGCCTGAAATATTTCTGCTAGGACTTTGCACAGACACTCATTTTGACCCTGAACCATCTAATTCTTTATGTTATTAAGTTCCTATTGTGCCTTTTTTAATTATTATTGCCTCTCAGGATAAGGATCTGTGACAAATGAACGTTCTACCCATCACATCTCTTCACAAAATCTGCATATGATATTCATTCTAGATGCCACTCAAAAAGAAAAAGGGCTGCTTTGGTTTTTGTTTGGGTTTTTTTTTATATTTTGGTTTTCAGCCCTTCCAAGCTCACATTCTTTTCCATCGTGACACATTGAGATCCCAGCTTGATTGAGATGCTTAGTTGCTTCTGTAATGGTTTTGTTAATGCTA
This sequence comes from Vanellus vanellus, assembly GCF_965231255.1. Taxonomy (NCBI): domain Eukaryota; kingdom Metazoa; phylum Chordata; class Aves; order Charadriiformes; family Charadriidae; genus Vanellus; species Vanellus vanellus. The sequence continues at coordinate 10,994,441 of NC_138921.1, forward strand.
CAGAGTAAGAATGAAGACCAGGTTAGTAAACTGTATGGGTAGAAGAGGGAAAGTATTCAAAACATTGAAATATTTCGGGGGGATGTCTATATGTGCACTGTTCTACCTTGTAGAGAGATGCCGAAGCTGCCTGTAGTTCTCTAGCCATAGCACGGACTAATTTGTCCTTTAAGTTCTAGACTGCAGGTATCCAACACACCTCCTTTTCAACATAACGCAGTGTATATTGTCAGAAAAATAATTTAAATAAATCTGTTACCTAAGTAACTGTAATACTTTGCTTCCATCATAAACAGGAATTGTTTAAACAGGAAGAGCTGACCTCTCAGCGTACCTAGTACGTGTGTTAAATTCTTTCTTCCTTTTATTTATTAGTCATCTAATTACTTGAAAAAGTACCATGAAATGAAAGTAGTAACTCCAGGCAGTAACAGGATGAGATTCCACAGCATATTTTGCTACTGTTGTAAAATTGCTGATGAACCACAGAAATGTGCACTTTAAAACAAAGCAAGTTACTGGTACAGTCTGATGTATTTGCTGTCACGTTTTGGTAGCATAAATAAAAATTCATTGTGTTTTTAATAAATGAACAGACTGATCAGATTTTCAGCCTGAAAGGGAGACTAAAGACTATAAGACTGTTCATCAAGGTTTTGTGTTGATAGGGGATCAGATGGTCTTTTTCTCCAAGAAAGCCTTAATACAAGACAGTTTGATGTAAAAGAGAGATAGCTATTGATTCAAGTTTTCTAATCATTTATCAAGAACTCATATGCTGGGTAGATTTTATTAAATTTGTAATGATGGATAACAGAAGGCTTTCTATTACTTGTCATCATATGTTTGATAATGCTCGTGAAGCCAATAATTTATCAGGTGCTAGCAATAAGACTTACTGCTGTATTACAGAAAGAAATATGACTATGTTTGCAGGACCGAAGGAGGCTTTATTACCATGTGTGACAGTGAAGTATCGTTTGGGCTTATGTTTTTTGTTGTGACTTTATGGTCTGACCCAGCTTCCATTGAAACCAATAATGGAGTAGGGTAGCTCTCATCTGTGAGGAAAATGAAGTTAATGTAACTGCGTCAGTGTCCATCATGGGAGTATCTGGCCCGTTAAATTAGAAAGTCTGGGGAGTGTTGCCCTCTGCTGAACTGGTCGGTTTTCAGACTTTTCTCTCATGAGGAAGGTTCAGAATGTGGTCTTTGGGTTACCTTAGTAAGGAGCTAAGAGGCAAAGTTAGTGCATTCACGCTGCTATCAGCCTGGTACAATGGTTAATAAAAAGTTTTGCTTATCTTGGGTGAGGTTTGATAAAGAAGACAGTGAAAACTTAAATGGAAATGAAGTGAGGATAACACAAAGTTACTGAGGGGTATTTTTTTTGTTTCTAAGGTTTAGACTTTTCCCAACCAAAATTTGATAACTGAATTTCTGAGCTACATAAAATATACTTTTCTGCTCTTAATGATTCCCTCTTTTCTTCTTTGACTCAGTTGATTGGACTCTAAATGTTTCCCTCCTGTTTACAGACAACTTTCTTGTGGATGCCTTGGAGTGTATTGTGAGCTATTTACTTAGATGATAAATACTGTTGCTGCATGTAAAGAATGAGCTTAAATTTTGTGTTACTTTCTCCTAGCTAGTATGGTAGGTTTCTACACTATGAACCCTCCTGCATGTAGAATAACAAGCTAATTTTTCAGTTTTAGAGGGTTTCAGAGATACTTCAGATGTGTTCTTGCAGTGTGTTGAGCATGCTCATCTTGGTCCAACAAAATACTGATGCTATTAAGCTTCACTGTGATACAATCTACTAAAAATAAGCAGTTATTTCAATGGCTTGGAACCAAAGTGCTATAGTAGTATTGACAGAGCCATCCCTTCAAGACTGTAATTGGCTTTGGATTTGATTAAACAGTATCCTACTTTATGTGGTTAGAGCATACTATATGTGGCACGGCTAATTAATTCCTCTCCTCTCCTCTCCTCTCCTCTCCTCTCCTCTCCTCTCCTCTCCTCTCCTCTCCTCTCCTCTCCTCTCCTCTCCTCTCCTCTCCTCTCCTCTCCTCTCCTCTCCTCTCCTCTCCTCTCCTCTCCTCTCCTCTCCTCTCCTCTCCTCTCCTCTCTTTTTTTTTAATTATAAAAACAAGGCTCAGGTTGAAGCTAAGAAGGAACATGAAGGAGCAGTTCAATTGCTAGAGGTAAGAAGATATCCTTTGTGTTACCTTTGCTTGTGGAGGTTCTATTCTGAATGTGATAACTTTACAGTATCACTTTTGAAAGTTTCAAGTGATATGTAGGCAAACAGGCTTCCCCCCCCCCCTCTTCTAATGTAATTGCATCCTTTAAAGATGATAATTCGGTTGGGAGTGCATTAAGCCCAGCTGTTGGAAGTGATGTGTGTACCTTAGTTTCTCTTTGTATAGAATGGAAATTTTGGTACCATTTTTTGTAAAATACTGGAGTTATATATAAAGTGATTACTTGTGAGAATTATTATTGTTTAGGCTGGAAATTTAGCTGCAAATACCAATCAATTACCTAAGGTTCCTAATTAACTACTGTCTAGTAAATATAAAGCAACATGCTAAAGAGCCGAAGTTTTTAAACCTAATGAAAGAATTTGGATACTTCGAAAAAACTTTAAAAGGGTGTGGTAAAGAGAGAACATTTCATTCTTTTATTGGAAAACTAGATCTTTTCAAGGTAGCCTGAACTGGGCGTTTGAAAATCAAGGGCACCAGAAATATATTCAAATTTTAATTAGAAACATAGAATAGTTCTGGCTCTCTGGTCCAACTCCCTGCTCAAAGAAAGGCCCTCTTCAAAATTACTGTAGGTTGTTCAAGGCTTTGCTCAGTCCGTTTTTAAATATCTCTGGGAATGGAGATATGACAGCCTCCACGGGCAGCCTCTTTCAGTCTTTAAGCACTTTCATTATGAAGAATACTATTCTTGTATCCTGTCAGAATTTTTGTCTGGATGCTACCCGTGTCCGTTGCCACTAATCCTATGGCTGTGTATCACTAGCAGGGGCCTTAGCATTTCCCAACTATGCTGCAATATGTTTTTAGAACTTGCCAGTGACTGTTGGATTTAGTAAGTAAACGCTGTTAAATAAATTAAGTTTTGAGAGATGATTCAGATGATCCGATTTACTAATTTTTAAGGCACTAAATACCTGCACGTACTGCCATCATCCATAAAGGCAACATCATCCATAAAGATAAACCAAAAGATCCTAGTATTTGCATTAGCAATTGCTCATAGCACAGGGCATTACCTGTAAATTCATTAGTAGTTTTGTTTATGCACTTTGCATCACATTTTAAGCCTTTCTTCAAGTCATTAGTCCTAAAAAAAAATTCTAGTAATTTAATATTCTGTGCCTAAGGATGCAGAATTGCTTGTGTCTTGTATGGAAGTTAAATGAAGAATAGGCACAAATTCTTACTCTCCCATTCAAAAACCGTGAGCTTTGTTGTCAATTTTAGTTGGAACAGGGCAAGGTGTGCAAAACCTCGTTGCCTTAAGCTGGAATGAAATTTTTAGAGACTTTAAACTGAGATTCTTACAACAACGGAACCTTTATAATGGATGTATACAGTTATGGTTAAATTACATATGAAAACACAAAAAATCAAAGGAGAATTGAAATAAATGTATACACTCAAATATCTGCTTGGTGCTGACAAGACCTTTTATTCCCTTTGCTGTCTGCTGTATAGAAATGCAGGCTGACCCACACTGTTGTGTAAGATAGGACACATGACAACAAGTAGCAGAAATCTGAACTCTTGCAAGAAGGTTCCTAAAGCAAATAATTCCTCCTCAGTTTTTCAAAACCAGTCTCAACAGATTCTTTAAGTTCCAGTCGAATCATCTGATGTGGTGATCATTTGATGATTTGATAAGGTAAAGTGTCAGAAAGTATAGATGCCCAAGTAAATAGCACGCTAACTGACTTCCTTTTGTTCTTTTTTGTTCTTCATTTTTGCACGTAAAATAGGTTTCCACTGATAACCACCAAACTAGTTTTTCTGTCTAAGAAAAAGCAAAGGCATTAAAATGGTTATTAAGTCTTAACATACTGTACATATCATAAAGAACATGCGATACTGTAGATTGATTATAGCGAGTGCGTTGTCAACTTTTCGCTTAGAAATCTGTTTTGAGCAGAAGGTAATTTCCACCTTCTCACAGTAGTTGTTCTGTCTGTGTACTTACTGGTCATGCATTGACGGAAGGTGGTTTTTCTGGTGCATTGATCATTTTTTAAAAAATTTTTTTTGTAATTGTTTATATCTATAAAAGTTAATATTCCAACAAGAAGTGTTTTACTTATGCTTTCATTATCATCATATATATTAAGTTTGTCTTGCCTTTAAGAACATAAGATTAAATTATTATTTAATGCCTGGTGGAAAGCATATGATGCAGGAAAACATAAGTAGGAACAAAACAGGCAAGTGCTTATTTACCTCCCTCAAGCTAATGAAAATTCCTATTTTGCTGATTTGTCTGCAACCTCTGATTTGCGTAACCCCATCAAAATTTCCTAAGCTTTTGCTTCTTATTGCCAGAAGCCCATTAATTTTTAGCATTTTATTTAATCTGCCTTTTGCAATTTAACTCCAGCAGTGGTATTGATTTCTGAAACGTTCTATAGTGCGCTTTGTGTTAATGCATGTTTTTACACGTGTTAACTGTTGTAATATATTTTGCTTTGAAATGTAAAAAAAGTGTTCAAAACTGTTTTTATTTCTTTGTTTATTTCCCATCTCTTTGTTTACTGTGTCTTGTTTGGAATTTATTGCTTTGCACTTCATCCAGAACACCTTGGACAGCATGCAGGTATTTTAGGGCATCAATTCTCCTTTCTCTGTCCTGAATTCTGCACTTTTCCCCTTCAAAATGAGTACGATAGTCCTGCCTAACCTTGCATGGGATGTGTGCTAGAACCATTGTTATGCAAGCATGCTTGGCATTTATTGGCCTAATACTAAATTACCAAACCCAGAATTTTCTTCTGCAAGAAACTGGTCTTCAAATATGGCATGATTTAATGAGAACTCAGATATGTTTTTGAAAATGGATTTCTTGTGAGCATGCCCAGTAAGAATGGTTTGGTAGTTTATTCAAGATAGTGGCTTTCTGACTGTGTGGATTTTGCCTGAATTCAGATTGTTTCTTTGTTAATACAAAGATAATTTTATGTGGTGTTTTCACCTGAGGTTGATTTATTGAGCCACCTACTGAAATGCATTGCTGCTACGTAAACAATTAAACTATGAAATGGTATGTCCATAGCAGAATATGTGAGCTAATTACTAGTCTGAATTCAAGCCTGTCCACCTGGAAAGTTGCTCACCATCTTACCTGTCTTGTGCAAACAGTATCTGTCTTGTAGTGGATGAAGTCTACTTCATTTTCAATTTAAGAAGCTATTTAAGTTTTAGAAATAGCACTATGTATTGTATGAGAAACTTGGCAAGTCCTGAGTGAGATGATACATTCAATATGGTCTGCAGTAGAGAATGTCTTTTCATACAACCACTGCTATAGGCAGATCCAGTGTTAGGGAGATCTGGTAGACTCGGCACTTCTGTGCCGTTGTCATTAGCATAGGCTATATGGGCAGAACTATGGTACAGAATAAAAATTCAGTACTTCTGACAGTGTAAGCACATGCCTCTCTCTGTAGTGACATACATGAATATGTGGATTTTCTGCAGTGAGGTGGGTCTGGCTGGCTAACAGCGAACCAAGCACCTGCCTGAAGTGAAGAAACAAAGATGGGGACGGGGATGCCTCCTGTTAGTCCTATTGTTGATCTTATGGCAATTTTTTCCTCTGTATAGTACCAGCTTTGTGCTCACTTCTGACTTAAAACTTTTGATTTTAAAAAAAGTAGTAAAGGCATTTTTCTTCCAGGCTTCATACTGTTGTGAGAGAACAACTTGAAAATGAAGATTCTAGATACTTGAAAGAAAAGTCAAAGAAGGCATATACCGAAATGCAAATAAGGTTTAAATAAATAAATAATAATAAGACATTAAATTTATATTTTTTTCAAAAATATTTTTTAAGGCAGCCTTAGCATCTTGTTGGGTTCTGGATGATGATGTTTTTATTTTTTATTTTATGCTAGAGTTTCCATAACAGCATGTGGAAAGGTCAGTATACATTCTTAGAGAGCTGAATAGCTCATCTTTAAACTTTCCATTGGAAAGAGGGATCTCAAAACCAAATCCACCTTACTACTTTGTTTGTTTAATGTTGTTTTGAAATTGTACATAGGTGCCTTATTCATGCAGCAAAGTAACGAGTAGGAAAGGCTGACATTTTGGTTGCTCCAAACCACGGTGAAAAGATGAAAGACAAAAAACCAAAATCAAAGCATTTAATGTTTGTGTAAAACTCCCACAACGTGTCTGTATCTTACTGTTTTCTGTTTCATAGTCAGACAAATAGATACCCTGAGACTTCTTTAGCTGAACTAAATTAATTTTTGTTTTATGAATATAAAGAAATTATATCCTCAAAATTCACTGTACCTTTAAAAATGTATTTGTTACCAAAAAAATGGAACAAACAGTACCACCTTCTATGGTAGGAAATTTGGGGTTTTGTGTTATTCTGGGTAGTAGAAGTGTTTTGTTTATCTTTAGCTGTGCTAAGATCTTTGCATAAGTGGCATGTAATGTATGTCATTTTCTTGGTATGTAATGTGTGCAGTTTTTCTTACATGAACTGAGAACATTCTTCTTTTTCAAGAGGAAGAAACCTTTAGTGCAGTTGAATGAATCTAATTGATATCCAGACTTCCTTTTTTAGTACGGTTGTTTAACTAGACATATATACTGTAAAGGGGTTTTTAATGAAGGAGAGTGATTTTTGTTCATGATAAAGCATCAGATTAGGATATAATCATCAGCTTTTAATATAAGGAGCCTATTACTGCCGCTGTTGAGCTACTTCTGCTTGCACGCCCTTTGTCGTTTCTTTCAGCCAGGGAATCTTTCCATCACCTCATCCATTTTTTCACATCAGGAATTCATAAACTGTAGGTAGGGAAATTTCCCAAGTCAGCACAGAAGCTTATCTTTGAAGTTCTGTTCTGTTAAAGGCTGTTGCCTCAAAATTAAAACACAAATGTTTGCCAACAATGACATTTTGGTACTTCTCACAAGCTTACAAACAATCTCCTCTTGGCTGGTGTCTGGATTACTTCTGTGTGGTTTGGCATCTATATGAGGAACATTATTTTTGAGAGTGAATTCAGCCAGTCGCTAAGCCCGCATTCTGCATGTACCACTGTGGGTTTTTTTTGTTGTTTTATGGTTTTTAAGACTTAAATGTTAATCTAGCATTTCAGGAGGCTTCAACTTAGTAGCAGAGGATGGGCAAACCTCAGAAATACACCTGAGTTTTAGAAGAAGTTGGACAAGTGCACAAAAGTGACATTCAAATGTGTGTAGAAGTCACAGAGCTGTAGGATCTGTTTGCAGGTGTTCTTGGCAGTGATTTTTTTCAGTGCTGCCAAAAAATATGATGAGGAATTTCCCCTTTAGAAACTGGGGAGGAAAGGAGTACTTACCTCAATAGCACAGGGTTACTAAAAGGTTTGTTCTAAATACGGGTGAGAATTTAGGGGGAGAAAAGTGTGATTGTGGGCCTGTTTATCCCAAATAGTTTGCCTATCCTGTCTTCCTGGTACTTAGAAAAAGCTGACACAGTCGCAGCTCGGTCTGATCTCAGTCAGATGTCTGTGTTATGTCTTGCTCGTGCAGGCCAAGGTCCGAGAGCTAGAGGAGAAATGCCGGACACAGAGCGAACAATTTAACCTCCTGTCCAGAGAACTGGAGAAGTTTCGACAGCAAGCAGGGAAGATTGATCTCCTGAGCAGTAACTCGGTGGCATCCTCAGATATCCCTGGTTCTCCCGGTAAATCTCTATCCCAGTTGATGAATGGAATAGCCACTTCTATAGGCAAAGGTAAGGGCCAGCATTTTATTTGTAGGTATCTGTTCTGCCCTGTAGGTTTTAAGATGGAACTCAATGATGTAAATAGAGTTTGATTGGACAAATGGGGGATAGAATTTGCTCCTGTTCCTGTTTTGTGACTTGTTTCAATTTCAGAGTATCTCTGAAGACTTCACTGAGGTTCTTCCAGTTTTATTCGGGCACTGCTGTGAGCAGAATTCTCTCTAATTGTTGCTGGGTGCAGTGATGAGAAACCTCTTCAGTGTTAAAATGTTGTATTCCTTGTGTAACTATCTACTTCTGTTGGAAGAAGAGAGACTGTCTGCACGTATGGGCTTTGTTGTAAAGCCTTCACTGTTTTGGGGACAGGAGTTGTGTGCTGTCTTGGTGAAGCAGCAGTTCATGGGGAAAGAAAGCACGGAGACCCCCACAATGCATTAGCCATTACATAAAAGAAACTTGTAAATAGATCTGGGTAGAAAATGGGAAAACTGAATGGAATACTTCGACAGACATGAAAACATTTTTATTTTAGTTGCATTTTTTCAACAGAAAATATGCACTTCTCCATAAAAACTTGGAAGTAATGCATTTAAAAAAAATTTAATGGAAGCAAACACTGTCTACAAGAACACAAACTCTGTCCCAAAGTGATTTTGGTTGGAAAGGAGTTTCACGGGATATATTTTAACAGAACTGAATAGGGATAATACCTACAGTTGCTTACCAAACTGTGCAAAAGTGTGTTTAAATTTTTAACTGTGTTTAAAATAGTATTTGAAGAAGTAGCTGCCAGGTGTTTTAGAAATAGAAAACTCACAACAAAAATATTGTTGATTTGAGTTTTAAAAGAAATAAGGAATGTAAAGTAAAAGAAAAAAAGAATTTATTTTGTAGTGGTGTTCTTACACTTATAGTGCCTAGTATCTTCAACACAGTAGGTGTTTTTCCAAGATTGTTGTTGAAGTTTTGCCAGGTCATCTCCTGTTGCCAGAAGCAACTGCTCCTCCTAAGTACACAACTTTGTTAGCAATTCGTTATTCATAAGAAAATGTCAAAGATCAAGGCAAGAGGTTACCTGAGGACACTTGAACATAACTTGCATGTAAATTGCATGTTAGATTGTGTATTATAACTATGTTGTTATCAAGGCTGAGGAACGTGCTCACCAGCTCAGTATCACCCATGCTAGAATGGCTTTAACCACTTGTTCTGCAAAGGGACAAATGTCAGGTAATTTCCATTGCTTACAAATTCCCCCAAAATTGTAAGTATGAAGAGGAACTGGAAAAATGAAATAGTCTTGACTACTTTTTATTTCATTTTCCTAAGCTTCTAGAAAAAGTCTAAAGCATAGGCCCGAGAAATCACAAATCATTGCCCTATCGTTACAGATGAGCAGTTATTTTCAGTGAAGGGTGCTAAACTCAAGGTGAAATGAAGTCAAAAGGAACCAAGGTGACATCCTTCTTTCATTTCACTTCAGCAACTTTGTACTGTGTATGCCTTGGGATTTTGAACACAAAATTCGAGGTGTTTGCAGTCTTACCCACGGTGGCATATTAGTGGTGCATGTTAGTTCATAGGCTTTTCTGGAGCTGCGAGTCTCACCTAAGTGGATATTAAAGTGTGCTAAATGGAGAATTCGGAAGGCTTTACTTGATACCCAAAAGAGTTTAGTAGAAATTTCTTTAATATCAGCAGGGTTAGCTCCTCGGGTCTCTAAGGACAGGATTTTCAAGGCAACAATTAATTTTATAGGAAAGGTAATTAGGTATTGAAATGTCCTTTAGGCAGCTAGTGAAGGTCCAGTCTGCATCTCTGGAATTGATCTAAATAGGCTCTAATCTGATATTTATTCTTGAAATACTAATGGCAATAGCTTTTAGAAAAACCTTCAAAACATAACAGACAGAAACCTGCCACAAAATCCTTGGCTAGAAATACAGAAAACACAGCTAGGTCTGTACTGAGGTCATTTAGAGGCCTTGCTTTGTAAACCTTTTCTCATAACCTAGTGATTTTTATGCGACTTAGAATTCAGGGCCTGTGGCACTAAAGTATAAACATCAGAAATCCTTTGACAATATTCATTCTCAGTATGAATGCGCCGATAACAATAAAGTAATGTTTGAGCAAGTGGGCAGGATTTCTAATTATTGAAATGAACCATTTCACAATAATGATGGTAATGCGAGAGCAAGTTCTTCAAACCAGAAGTGTAATTATTTTTATTATGTGTGAGGAAGAAAGAACACAAGAAGGAACACAAGAACAGCTTTCAAAGCAAAGCAAATGACGGAAATGAGATCAGTTTATGACCAGCTGCTTTGCCTTAATTGGTGATGTTTGAATGTGTCAGGAAATGAAACAAACCTAGCCAGAATAGATTAGAACGTAAAAAGTTCACTCTAAACGTGTAATAATGTCACAGTCAGATATAGAAACCTTAAGATTTATTATTCATCAGATAAAAGGCTCATTTAAATGGCTTTTCTAGATAATTTAGGTAGTCCATAATGAATCAGCTGTTCCAACAAATAAAATGGAGGGTCTAATTGTACTACAAATGTGGCCAGCTTTAATTCTGCCGAGACATTTAAATTAAGTCTGGTGCTCTTCCTTGCCTCTTTCCTTGAAAGGGTCTTCTTCAGACTTCCTTAACACATACTTGCCAGTCGTGGGAAAATAAAGGCCATTTTGAGCATATATGGATTTTACGAGTCTTTATGGACAAAACCCCTGTGGCTTTATAAGGTTCTTCTCTAGTATTTAGAGAAAAAAGGACACGGTTCTAGAAGCGGCTGCATGTTCTTAGGAACGGACCTCTTGTATTTTTCGTTTTTAACTATTAGTTTTTCCCAGAGTGCAAATATAAAAGGAAAGGTGCCTTTTTTTTGCTTAGTTTCCAGTGAGTTAACAAGTTGTTTTAAAACAGTCTTTATAGGCCTGATTCCTCCACATTGAAGCCCAGGGACATCAATGAAATTGCCCTGGATCAACAAGAGAACGTAGTTTGAAATAGTTTCTTATTTTGGAAGTAAAGTTAAGCTTTTAAATGCAGCCATTTTTGTCTGTACTCATGTATTCACAATCTGCAAAAGTAGTCATCCTCTATAGAAATGATGGGGAGATTACAGAGAGGAGGTTTCAGGAGGCATGTGCTTCATGCACAATGAATCTCAGTTTTGCTTTTTGCGAAGGCATTTCTTGATGATGCTTGTGTTTGTTTTTTTTAATCCAACTGTGGCTCTACATACATAGAATCAGCATGAATTTACATATATTATTTAAGCTTCTCATGACCTTATGAAGAAGTCTCTGTACAGAGTATACAGGAACTAACTGCTAACATTGTATAATACAGCTCGCCCAAAAATCCCTTCTTTCCAGTTTATTGCCGATATTAGAATACCTTGAAAATGCAGTAATTTTTAAGCTGCATTAAGAAATAGATCACACTGTGGTCCCAGATAAAAGCAGTCCCGCAGCATGGGAAAGAGCCTTAGATGATCAGCCTCTGTTGTTTCACACACTTTTTCATAGAGAGACGGGTTGGTGGCACCCAGTGCAGATTTATTGAGCAGGGAGACGTTACGGTGCACAAGTAGCCAAATGAATAGAGAAACAGAGGGCACCGAAGGCAGCAGTAAGTCTAGTTAGGAAGGCAGATCCATTTCCAGAGCTAGATTTGGGGCAGAAACTACATTTCCACGTACATTGATGAATATGCCTATAGACTTACTCTGATGGGAAGTGGGGTATCTGAGTAAGCTGTGTCTCGTTATTAGCACCAGCTGGAGCCATAGATGCGTTCAGTCACATGATGCAATTACAACTACCGTGCAGTTTTCTCTCCTATGTATTAAAGACTCAAGGTAAATTTTATGTACTGTTTTACAAGTGGAAAAAATAGGAATTTGAATATCTTCCAGAGTCTTGATATTCCTGGAGTTCCTGATAAGGTGTGTTCCTGTCCTGGTTATCATCCTACATGTATGCAAAGCAAGGGCTGTATTGTCCAAGAATCTATTTCTACATTTTGTATGTAGTGCAACTAATTCAATAACAGAGCCTGAAAAATCCAGGAGGTATGAGACCAAACAGCAGTTTCCTTTGAATGAATAATCACAGTTGGACCAATTATTTATAGGCTTGGCACTGACAGGCTGATATGGCAAGCACATTAACAGCAAACAGAAGGAGCTAAATTGGCTAAAGGTTTCTGAACAGGGATGACTTTTCTGTTATATATGTGAGAAAGGTTCCAAGAATAAAAAATGTGCCCTTTTCCAGCCTGGGGATTGCTGTAAGCAGGCTGGTTGTAATTAATCTTTTGTATGATGACTGGTATATTTCCCTGCTGTCAATGTGCTTAAGCTGTCCTGCTGTAAATTACAATGATGCAGAGAAAATTAATCATATTGGACTAAGGAGCACACCAGAAAAACCCACTGATGATATGTTTTGGAGCTTATTTTCGTCTGCGACATGAATGAAGAGGTTCCACTAGTAATTCCTGGTGACGCGTGTCTGGGAAGCTTGCAATTGAGTAGCAAAACGTTGCTGTCCAGACTGGCAGAACTGGAGAGGAAATGCTGACCCTACACATATCCAGGGTCTGAAAAATTAGAGCATAGGCTCATTATGTTAATGAGAGAGAGAGAAAGGAGAAAGCACTCTGGATATCTGATTGTGTCAGCAATGCCCTAGTCTATGTGCTGTGCTATAACTTCTGCTGATGCTGCAACTATAATTAGCCTCCGTTTACAATTTCCTGCTTGTTTTCATGTGGTCTGGGGACTAAGCTAACAGTAAAAGGGAAAAAATGTAGAAGTATTTTATATTACACTTTATTAGTCTCTCTGGCAACCTTGATGACGTTGTTCTTTTTACTTGTCTCCCCTCACCGTTAGGCCTGGTTTTCACTTGAGTCAATAGGAGATAAGACTGTTCAGCCTCGTGTAAGACTGCCTCCATAGGTCCTTTAAATGTGCAGTATAAACTGTCTTTTCCTTTTCATTTTTAAGTCCTTTAAAAAAGCACAATAAAATATTCAAAAAGCATTTCTGGAGATTTTTCCTTTTTCATAGTTTGCAACTTCCGCCTTTTAGAAACTGGAGAGATGGCACTGTGATCAAATTGTGTTTTAGTACTGTTGTTAGCAAGGAGCTCTTAAGAAATATGAATTTTGGTACTTATGCCCTGCAAAAAGCCAGACCACTTCCCTTCATTTCAAAATTAGTATCCTGTTCACTAAATTATTAGCATTTCAGTAGCTTTCTTAGAAGATAAATGCACAACTTTATTCTGCTTTTCAGTATATGACAGCATCGCTGAAAGGAGTAGAAGGGTTCCAACAGCAGCTTTTAAGTTCTGGGCATGTTGATCGGCATGTCAGATAACTTCTCCAAAGATATCAAGATGCTCAGAACAAGGTGTACATTTTTTTTTCATTAGGAAACTTTAACTTTGATTGTTTGGAATTAAAGTACCTTCACTTTCTACGTTATGTACCATTACATATTGTTGACTTACGTAATTTACCAAAAAGGCTGGGAAATAGTAGGCTTAGCTACTTTTATACTCTGCAGTCTACCTGCCTTAGTCTTTTTCTTGAATTATTTTTAACAGGAGACGAAAATAACTCACTGCTGCTTATTAGTTAGCAGTGTTTCTGCTTGAGAACAACTACTTATTCTCATATGTGTTTTGTTCCCTGCCAGGTCATGAAAGTCCGTCTGGAAGTCGTTGTGTGATTTCAGAGTTTATACGACCCCTTCAAATATCTGGAGACAAACCAGAACAATTGTCTGTCAAACCCACATTCCTGTCCAAGTCAAGATCTGGTACCCCAAGATGCAGATTTGATTCAGACGTGAGTCTTTAAATTTGTTACTGAAAATGTATGTTATAGGGCCAGCACCTTTCTTCTCCAGGGGACCAATGCAGGTTGATCCACCTACTTTTAAAAAGTCAAGACATGAATGTTCTCATTTTCTTATATAACTTGGGGACATGACCAGTGGGAAGTTAACTGATATTTTCAAAGAAGTCTCAGCTGATATCCTAGTGACACAGCATAAAAAATGGGTGGGTGAGAACCTCAAGCTTCTATGAAAACTTCTGCCTTCAGTGATGCATTAAGACCATTGTACTGTTTCTGTGCATGAGAAGTGTAAGTCAGCATCTCCGTCTGTGTCTGTTTTGGTGTATGTTATGCGGGTTTATTATTATTTTATTACATCTACCAAAAGATGTGACTTTGATACAGCCTGGGCAAATGGAAGAGAAATTCCATGCAGTGTTCTGTCCAGGCAGGTATGCTCTGACAGATGATTAGCTCATTCTGCAGGAGTCGTTCTTTGCCTGGTTTACATGACGTGTTGATCTTCTCACTACAACTAGGCTGATACCACCTGCTAACAGCAGTTTCCAGCACAATCTCCTAAACTGATTTTGAGCCTGTAATCTGGAAGTGAAGGTTTCAGAATGTTGTCAGTAAACTCTTCCACCATTCAACTTTACAGCTTGTATTTAATTGGACTTTTGAAAGATTCTGTTCTTCCTTTCTTAGAAAGGTTTTCTGGTTTTCAGTAGAATTCTACTAGAAAGTGAAAGGGAAGCTCAGCTTTACAAAAGTGCCATAGGAAGTTGGCTGTTGATATGTAGGACAAATGTTAAATACAAGGAGGTATACGACACATTTTGAAAACCTTATAGAAGGGTATTATCTTCTATTAAATACTGTAAGCCTGTTTTATGTGGGCAAACAGCCATCAGGAAATGATCTTCAGATTTTACCCCTCACCTTACAGTCCTGAATCCCATTCTTAATCTTTATAGAAGTAAATAAATTGAAACTGTGTGCATATCTATTTCTATCTATTTTGTATTCATTGCTACGGAACCTGTGAAAGTTGATAGAATCAAAATGTTTTTAAATGGATCGCAAGCCTGAGTATGGGGTAGGATATTCAACAAAATATTAGATTCTTGTATAGTAGGAATTCCATGGACGTATATATGGATTATCCACAAATGAATATATGTGTATATTTATGCATAGCAGCATTACTGAAAAGTGGGAACATTCACTGCTTTTTGAAGAGGCCACAGAAAAGGCAGCCTGAAATAGTCAAACTGGAAAAAGCAGCTTAGCAACGAGACTTAGGGAAGCAGAACTAACAGCAAGGAACAGAAGAAGTGCACGTCAAATTTAATTCCCCTTTTCTATGATTTTTGAGTTATCTCTCACTGAGAATGTCAAGCCCTCTTTTGCAGAATGGTTCGTTTTGTGCCTTCTGGAGTGTAATTATGGGATACACGCTTACATTATGCAAGCTCACAGAAATTAAGCTCAACTCTCTTTTAGAGGTATCCAGACCCAGGGGGAGAGTGTATGAATAAAATCTAAAAATGGAGCATAATGCTGTGAAGTCTTAAAAAAAAATATATATATACTCTGCAAAACTATATCTGCAACTTCCCTGATTGTTACTAGTAACCAAGTCTTCTAGAATAAGCATTATTGCGTTAGTTATGAGCTTTGTGACGTGCCCATAAAAAGGTATCAGGATGATAACCTTGAAAATTCGCCTGCATCCCCGAATGCTCCACAGGGGAGAATACCTGTTAGCTGACTGTTACTGTCCTCCTCAGTGGAAGTGGATTGCTGGCAGAATAGAGCGTGTTGTGATAACCCAACAAGCTAACCCATCTCTTAAGAGTTAATTCAGAGGACGAGTAACTTAATAGTTTTCTAGTGCACTTTTGTTCCATACTGGGAACCAAACAGGGACCAGTTTAGGCCCAAAAGTTACAGTTGAATATTCACTCTGTCCAGATTGTAAAATTTCAGTCAATTTTTTGACAACATATCTTAACTGATCCCAATGTTAAACCTAGTGTTTCTACCTTGACTAAAGTTCTCTCAAGCTCAGGTGAAAAGTTGTTCATTTTTCCTAAAAGAATTCACAGCATACTGTAAAATAAGTGTAGGAAAGAAGTGTATCTCTCATTTTAAACACTCTACTAGGCTCGAAGTATAACAGAAAGAATTACTATTTTTCCTTTTTAGCCTAAGGCCTTCTAAGTAAAATTAACCATTTATGTTCCATGTTAGAATTTAATTTTTGTTTTTTTTTAATGTTACATGTTCCCTGTCTGATTTATATTGTCTGTCAGGAAAACAGTGCATGCATCTTTTTGAAATCACATTGTCTTTTTTTTTTTTCCCCTCTACAGATGGATAATGATCAGAATTCCAATACCTCAAAGCAGAGATATTCTGGGAAAGTCCATCTTTGCATTGCCCGATATAGGTAAAAAACCCAGCTCATTACATATATAATACATATATGTATTTGTAATATATTTTTTATATTTGTAATATTCAACATTTGGTTTTGCTTCACTTCTATTCATGCTCTGAATTATTACCGGAACCAACGTTATGAACAGCAGACCCCTTTCCTGTCTGCACTGGCTGCAAAATAGTGCCATTTCTGTGTGATTTAGTTGTCAGAGAAAGTTTGACATGGCATGGCTTTTTTACCCACCGCTGTATTTCTAGCCTTCGGTGTCTTAATGAGATGAGAATGTGTACCTCCTACTTTACAGAGGATGTCTCCATCTGTTCCTGTAAATTGCTTTTTCATCAAAGCAAGGAAGATTTAAAAGTTCCTCATGTCTTTGCTTTGCATATTAAAATTTCAGATATAAAGTACTGTCACGATAAAAACATCTGTGCCTGACAGTTTCTTTCAGGATGGAAATTGATTTAAATACTTTACAAGAAGTTTTTGAGTAGCTTGTTTTAGCTGTAACTCACTGTTTTTTTTCTTTATTTAACTTGTCTCTGTTGAAGCTAATAAACTTGTATAAAAGACTGCTATATAAAACAAATGGAATATGAGGACTGGAAAAGAACTGCACAACTGAGTTTGCTTTAATTCAGTTTAAAAAATAAAGAAGATTTTGGCCAGTGTATTCAAAGAGACCTAGGTGAGAAATGCGTTAGTAAATTCTACAGGAGAGGATGTGGGTTTAAGTGTATAGCGCTTAAACGAATAGGTTGTGTTTCATGGCAGCCTGTTGGTGATACAGTTACAGTTCACAACAACAAACTCACTTAGACTCCCCTCAGAATATATGTTTCAGAAGGGAAGCAAAAAGATTGAACTGAGGAATTACCTTCCTGTGCGGCCTTAGAACTGTACACCTTTTTCTGATTAGTATTCAGAGTATTCAGTTGTGTGCGGATTGTAAGTGAACACACGTTTTCCATCTGTACTCCATTGCAGTTACAACCCTTTTGATGGACCAAATGAAAATCCAGAAGCAGAGCTCCCCCTTACGGCAGGAAAGTACCTTTATGTGTATGGAGATATGGATGAAGATGGCTTTTATGAAGGTATTTTTTTTTTTAATCTGTGAATTCATGCTAATTCATGCAGATTCAAATCAGTTCGTCTGTCAAACACGCTCCCAATTCTTTCCTTCATCTACTACCAAATCAGTTGCTAAAATTACCTCTATCATCATTGTGTTAATTAACAGAGTTTCTGCACCAGCAAAGCTGCTCCTTGCAGGCATAGCTAATTATAAGATATTTTATATTGTCAGCTTTCCTACTGGCAAGATTTAAGTTGACAAGAAAGCTTACTGGCAGTTCTGGGTTTTGCCTCACTGAGCCTTTACATTTTCAAACTGTGAATGTTGTTTGTGCACAGTTTTCACTTATATCTTCTTCCTTATCCACTTGCAAGGCATTGACATGTGGGAGGCAAGCTCCTTCAAGGATTTTAATGGCATTGTTCTTTCTCACCAGGGGAACTTCTAGATGGACAAAGAGGACTAGTCCCTTCAAATTTTGTGGATTTTGTTCAAGACAATGAGACCCGGTTATCGAGCACATTAAGCAGTGAACAAGATCAGAATTTTATCAACCATTCGGGTCCTACTTTGGAAGGAGACCTCTTGGAGATAAGTCCACCAAGTCACATAGACTCTAGCGTAATCAGCAATGGCGCAGGGACTCTGGATGTGAACATTGATGAAATTGGAGAAGACATTGTGCCTTATCCTAGAAAAATCACCCTTATTAAACAACTAGCCAAAAGTGTCATTGTGGGCTGGGAGCCACCGGTAGTGCCACCCGGATGGGGAACCATTAGCAGCTACAATGTTCTGGTTGATAAAGAAGTTCGGATGAACGTAGCCTTGGGAAGCAGAACAAAAGCTCTTATAGAAAAGCTTAACATTTCTACTTGTACATACCGAATATCAATTCAGAGCATTACAAACAAGGGTAACTCAGATGAACTGCAGTGCACTTTGTTAGTTGGGAAGGATGTCATAGTAGCCCCCTCTAATCTTAAAGTGGACAACATAACCCAGATTTCTGCTGAGCTGTCTTGGCTCCCTACAAATAGTAATTACAGTCATGTGATCTTTCTTAATGAAGAAGAATTTGACATTGTCAAGGCTGCTAGCTACAAGTACCATTTTTTTAATTTGAAGCCCAATATGGCCTACAAGGTGAAGGTCATGGCAAAGCCCCATCAGATGCCCTGGCAGCTTCCCCTGGAACAACGAGAAAAAAAGGAAGCCTTTGTGGAATTTTCTACATTGCCAGCAGGTTTGATATTTTTCTCCCTACCCCAAAACTCTCCAGTTAAGTTTCTCTGAAAATTCCAGATAAATTAATCTAACCTTTAGCTTTATGCTGTAATCCCTGTCACATTCGTGAGCAGACTGGGGATTATTAGATTGCTTTATGGTATCTAAAATTAATTTCTGTCCTGCATTCTTTGTTCCTGGGCAAAGACTGAAGCATTTGGGGGAGATAAACAAGGGAAAGCCATGCTTATCGTCATCACTGATCACACGCTAAGTGTTTTATCAGATTAATCTCCATTTGTACTTAATTTGTTCAGTTATAGTGTTTCTGGTAGCAATTTCTTTTCATTGGTGTGAACAACACTGGTTAAAAACCAATTATTACTTCTGACATGTTGTTTGTATGTTATTTGTGTGTCTTAAAGCACTTTTTACAGGGATGATCCAGCCCTTTTCTGTAATAAAAAACAACCCACACATCTTAGAGGACCACACAGTCATTTAGGGGATGTAAATGCATTTTGATTTTGAAGTTGTAATCACATTGTACAATTTGAATTTGTAAAGATAGCAAATTGGTTTTGTTTTGGAAAGTCCAAGGTATTTTCCCACCTTGCTTTTACATTAGGAATGGTGATAAGTGTTACAAGTCATTTCCCAGTATTTAAGAACAGTGAAGTAATGTTGAAAATTAGAGCTGAAATAATGTAGTGCTTTAAAGGATAATCTCATCATTTTGGGGGTGTATGGCAGTACCTGAAAAATTTTAACATCGGTCCTTATAGATTCATCTAACCAAGGTCATCTAATCAAGGACAGGCAGAAGACTCCTTGTATATTCAGACTTTCGGAGCACTGAATGCCTGTGAAGCAGGGACAGTCAAGTACAAGTGTCTCCTGATGATTGAAATTTCAATAGCATGTATTGTGCTATGGTTTAATCGACTCCCTGCTGGGATTTGATTCTAGCAAAAGGTCAGGAATTAGTTCTGGTCTCTTCCTTGGCTTGCGTGACTTATATGTAAGGAGATATGCAGGACAGTAATGCTGGTTGAGTAGAGAAGGAGTTAAGATTGT
Source organism: Vanellus vanellus (assembly GCF_965231255.1). Classification (NCBI taxonomy): domain Eukaryota; kingdom Metazoa; phylum Chordata; class Aves; order Charadriiformes; family Charadriidae; genus Vanellus; species Vanellus vanellus. The sequence goes on from NC_138921.1 coordinate 11,014,136, forward strand.
ACGTCTACTGCTTTTGATGCTGTTGATTTATATTTTCAGTAAAAATGTCCTCAGCTCAGGCATTTACTATTTGTCTTAAATCATTTCAGTGAGATAAGTGGTAGCGCTATTACAGACTCTGCTAGGAGAGGGGGCATTTTAAACTTCGTATACATTCTGTGGGAGTCGGGAGATGCTGCCTAGGTGGTGGCTTGAACTTATTAGATACGTTCATTTCTTTGTTATTTGGGAAAGGCCTTTTGAGTGAGTTTTTTTCAGGCAAAACACGTAGCATGCTGTATCTCCCTCTAGTTGCTAAAGTATGCTAAAGCAATAAGCGAGCTGTTCTCTATCGAGGAGCTAGAATGCAACGGAATCTCTGCTTTTAGATCCAGAGATCCCAGAATCTTCCCCACCGCTTCATTTCACAGAGAATGTTTTTACAAAAGCATGTCAACTTTTCACTTTTCTCTAGCAAAATAAAATAGCAACTGTTGAAGTGATTAGAGGCTGATATTTGTATTTCAAAAGTCATTGAAACAAAGGGAAAAGGTTGCCCATGAAATCAGAGTCAGCAATGGGAATTACTATCATAGTGTGTCGTGTTTTTCTCTTGCAAATATTACGGGCTTTGAGTAATCACATACCTCTTCATCAGACTACAGTTAAAAGAAAGAAGTTGAAAGAGAAAAGATAAAATGTCTTTAATGTGACTAATACTGGTTTTTCTCTCAGACTCTGAATTATTTTTCCACCTTAAATACCTTCAGTTGATCTATATTGTAAGGAAGATGTTTCAAAGATGATTTTAGAGCATGCTGAGGGTGCAATAGAGATATTCTGTGTGAAGGAAATCTTTTGTTATTGTGCTTCTCTAGGAGATGCATGGGGGTGAGTGATGCTGCATAAATAAACCTTTAGCTGTGAATGTCAGGTTTAGCAGACGGTGCAGCAGGCACTGCAACATAACTGGCCACAGGCACCTGCTAACGGTTGTACCGACATTTTTCTCAGGGCTTCAGAAACGTTTACAAAGGAATACATGGGCTTGCTTTAGTTGAAGCTGCAAAGCTCTGCTCTTTACTGGTGTGTTCAGTGGTATCCTTATAGAAAAGGATACCATCAGCCACCTATACCAAAAAGGCAGTGGAGATCACACTGTATCAATCTCAGGGTCTTTTTAGGAATACATTAAGCAAAAACGAACTTGAGAAAACTGCTCACATTTCAAAGCTAGAGAGAGCAGTTGCATGAAAAGTACAGGACAATTAGAGGTCACCTTTTCATTTTCCTCTTTGCATAGATATATCGTGTTTTGCATGATTTATACTTGAAAACACATTGCTTCCTGTCAGACCAAAGCTGAGTGAGAGCTTTTTTGTTGCTGAGCAATTGAACTCCTCTTCTTGATTCATCAAAGCATTAGAATTGCTTAAGTTGAAATAGAAGTAGTTCTCTTTTAGGCACTCAGATCTACAAACAGACGTAAGTATTGACAGGATCAGGACCAATGGGACTGTTATGGTTTTTGAACTAATTTAGGTAATAAATTCATGAAGACCAAACTGTAACAGAATTCTGAAACAAACAACTTGTGTTGATGACCAAGACCATCAAAGGTCATCTCCCATTTAATGATGGGGGAAAATAGAAACCATACTAAGCCTTGGGCATTACAGTTTATTAAACCTATCTCTGCTACAGCTTGTGAAAGTCGAGTTAGGCTCCCTGGGGATAGTTTGGTTTTGGGAGAATGGAAGGAAGGCAGGAGCAGATTGATGTTACTGTCATTGACAAGATGTCAGACTAGAACAGATGCATTCTTTCTTGTAAACTGAGGAGGTTTACTGGATTGGGAATGTTGGCTGTCAATAAAATAGGATGATCGGGGAAGCTGAAATTCAATCCTAAATCAAAATCTATTTCTTGGCCAAGAATAGTATAAGGTCAGTTTGCATACTTGGACGTTGCAAGTTAAAAATACATTATAGGTGCAAGGGATGTTACAGGCACAAATTTCATGTTGTGCCTCTAGTGTCCTGATCAGGACCATAATTTTATTTCCACACCCACTAGAGGATGAAATTTAGTGACAGCAAACTACTGAAATGCACTGACGGTTTGCCAGCATATCTGGAGGCTGAGGCTCGTGTCATATTTACACTTGTATCATAATTTCTTTATTAGCAGTGAATGCACACAGTTAAAATATTTGTAGCTTTTTTGGTAGACGAACAGAAATTGGTTTTACTTAGTTCACCGGTTTAACGCAAACTCACAGCAACCAAGGTTTGTATTCTCCCAGCTGTTATGCAGACAGCTACAGCTGAACCTGCTTCTGAAATGTTTTAGCGTGAAACACTTCTCAGGGTTTGACTGTTAAATTAACACAACAGGATGCCTGAAATATGCATGAACTAATAATCTCTAGGATATTTTTACTTTGGCTTGCTGTCCAAAGTAGAGCTATTTATAGTAGGGTAATAATGCCTTTTAATTAAGGATGTATTTGGTGTGCTATTACACTAACATGCTGTAAATGTCTTAAAAGTTTGCTAGGCGTATTTTCTTCTTCAGTGCAGAGGAAAGACTTTGAGTCCAGTTGTCCTTTAAACCAATGTGCTGCTGGTTGAAAACGTTAAAGTTTTGGCTTGCAGTCCACATTGCACCTTAGTGTCATTGTGCTTCGGACCCATAAATTGTGACTTGGAGCCACTGATGGTCCAGAGAGACAGAATTTGAAACTAATTTCTGAGTATTTAGTGTGTACTCAGTGCAGATATATGTACCAAAAAGTCACTTGCTGTCACCTGCAGCAGTTTTCCACTACCAGTGCCACTCCTGGGCCTTTTTCTCCCTGCGTTTTTCTGTTAACATCTTCTGCATTCGGAGCAAGTAGCAGTTATGCAGCCTGGAGGGATAAAAATAGCTCCATAGCAAGTTACAAGTACATACCATCTTGCAAAGAAATACCGTTTAGTTAATGGCTGTAAGCTGAGGGTCAGTTCCTGGCTCCATGACCTGCTGAGCCTATGCTCCTGTTTTTACATAATAACTGCAATAAAGATGTTTTTTCTTCTGAAAGAAAAAAAAAAGGAATTGCTTTGATGTCTGTAGTTTCCTACTTGCAGGTATATCGGTTGACATACATACTTCTAAGCTAAAGCTCAACGGTGACCAATCTTGTCTTTCTTAGGTCCTCCAGCTCCACCTCAAGATGTTACTGTACGGGCTGGGTCCACCCCAGCAACCATACAGGTGTCCTGGAAACCACCAACTCTGACAGCAACAGGGACCTCCCATGGCGCCAATGTCACAGGCTATGGTGTTTATGCGAAAGGTCAACGGGTGAGTTCTCCTTCCAGCATTACAGTGATCATCTACATTAGGTGAATTTGAACTGACAGGTAAAGGCAACGATAAACATGTGACAGCACTTGAATGTGTTTAGGGCTTTCTCAGCTCGTTTTTTTGTGCGTAACTTGCTCATTAGCTTCCTTTCTATAAGCACTTAAGCTTGGGGACAAAAGTGGTTGAAAGGATTAAAGACAACCGGTAGTAATTGGTGTTAAGCCTTAATATGGGCTCTTGCAGCCCACTCCATGTTGGCAATAATTCACTTCATGTGAAGATTGTACTTTAGTGGGGTTGAGGGGACAGAAACAGATGTCTTCATTCTAGTAAGTGCTTATTTGTGTACTCAGGTGGCGGAGGTGATCTTTCCAACAGCAGAGAACACGTTGGTGGAGCTAATGAGACTGAAGAGTTTGGAAGCAAAGGAGCTTACAGTTCGAACGCTCTCTGCACAAGGCGAATCAGTGGACTCTTCTGTTGCTGCCATTCCATCTGACCTACTGGTGCCTCCAACCCCTCACCCCAGAACTGCTCCCAAATCTAAGCCATTAGCAAGTGCCGGAGCCCCAGAAACCAAAGAAGAACATTTAGGTCCACATTTAAAAATGGATGAGTCATGGGAGCAGACTCGTTCGGCATCCCCTGTTCATGGACACACGCTTGAGCCACCTGCCCCTAACTTTCACGGCCCACTTCAGGGGAGGAGGTCTCCATCGCCTAACCGAATACTCCCTCAACCGCAAGGCACACCAATCCCAAATACCGTCGCAAAAGCCATGGCAAGAGAAGCTGCACAACGAGTTGCAGAGAGCAATAGGGTAAAGGCAAACTTTTTCTTAAGGCTTTTTTGAGCTGGCTTTATTCATTTTGGCACTTTCCATCAAAGAATTTTTTGTATCATATGCTTGAAGGAGCAGCTAATCATTCCTAAACCCTGAAGATCCATAGTTTGAGAAGCAGCAGTGTGTGAAAATTGTGTGCCATCTTCCACAAATATGCTTGTAACCATAAAAAGAGCATTTATCAGCCTTTGATCAGCAGCAGAAACCCCATAACATCACTAGAAACGTTGTCTCCAAAAATGCAGAGCCTTACTTCTGAAAATAAAAAAAAATAGTAATCATCAAAGTTTGTGCTTGGATCCTATAGGAGTCAAAAGGGCGGCTTGCGCCCCCGTGAGAAAAGTCAGAGTACTGAAGTACTTTGAAAGAGACCAAACCAATAAAAGGCAGTTTAAAAATGGGTCTGGAAACAAGTAGATAGACAAAAGTCCTGAGCAGGCTTCCTGTGAGAGCTAGTCTGTTTGACAGTTTACAGAATGAGGACAGGGTCTCGTTTCTATAAGGGAATATAACCAGCAGTCAGATAAGAGAAATGGTTGTATTCTAAACCCACCCGCTTTCACAAAATAGCAAGTAGCAGGTTAGGTGCATGTAAAGCACTATTTTGTGTGCTGTCACGGATCCACAGGCAATGTTACATATCTGCCCTTCAAGAGTGCCCCTTTCTCAGTGCTACACCTTCACAGAAGTTTACAACTGCTTCAACATAGCTGCCATTCGAAAGCTTTTCATTACAGCTGCTTTTGTAGCTGCTAGAAGCATCACTGCCCAAAGGAGACTCCCTGGTTTTGAGACCATTATGACCCATGGCTTCTGTAGTGACTTTGATGTTTGCTAGTTGATTTGAATCCCATATTTGAGGCTCTTGGGTCAGCATAGCTGATGTGTATGCATCCTGACAGCATCCTCTGGTTTTCCTGCCCGAGCACACAATCCTTAAATACTCATCACAAGCTGCTCACAACTCTCCATTACTTGTTTCAAGCTCCGGTGTCACGTTTTTCATATGTTATCTTGATCCTTCATCTGGCAGTCGTCAGTTTTTATTTCCGGTCTTTTGTCTCCCATTGTACCTCCAAAATAACTCCATTAATTTTGACAGTTCACACATGTCTTAACAGCCCCGACTTACTGACTGTCTCCGTTTGGGACAGAATTGAGCCAGTGGGTGATGATACAGCTTTTGGGAAGCTGAATAATTCTGAATCAATAAGGTCTGCTTAAATGCATACATATGCATGTGTATATTTCTTCCTTTTCTTTATAAATAAAGCAAACTGGAATAAACGTAGTAGAGGGAGAAAAGGCATTTCTTTTCTTTGGCACTCTAAAGTGAAAGTTGATTTAACAACTATACAGGGAAAGAGCACTGAAATACATTTTCTGGTTTTGAAAATTGCTGACATAACATATGCTCTGAACCATGTTTAATTACATTAATTTTAGTGATGCTTGAAATGTTTAATTCAAGGATCTGGACAGAAGTTTTCAGATGGATTCACTCTAAATTCAATCAAACACTGCCAATGATATTTGTCACGTTTAGTCCCCGGTAGTAGAAATTCTTCCCTTGCAGAAGCAGCTGAGTGTTTTCTCCCTGCCCTTCTCTCAGCCTGTGAGATGGCTGATGGCTAGCGTCACGAGAGTAAGCAGCGGGATTCACTAGCTGGGGGTAAGTGTCACCTCAGAGCACAGGAAGAGCACAAAGTCTCATCCTATAGCTGTTTTTTTTGTACCGAGGTCAAAAATGCTGTAGTGGGTAAGTTGTCTGCTAGCCCACTGCCAAGGGGAAATTAGGGGCTTCATTAGCATACTCTGACTGTAGAATACTGACAATTTTGACATAAGTGGTACAGGGAAGAAAGCTAGCAGCTGAGTTGATGGTCACACAAAGGCATATAATTGTTTATGAGTGAGAGAAATATGACAAGCCAAAAGTTCTTGAAAACTCCTAAAAGGTTACAGTCAGGGGAGGCTAACATTGCTTTAAAGCATGAGCATATTTAAATTTTGTGTTCTTGAGTCCTTATGTCTTATATTTGCCATTTCTTCCACTGGTTGCAGGAATGAGTCTGCTTCACAATTTTCCCTTTTTTGTTGCTTTGTTAGATGGAGAGGAGGAGTGTTTTTAGCGAAAGGAGTAATGCGGCCCAGTACGCTAACTCAGATGATGAGGAAGATGGCTATGATTCTCCTAATGTCAAAAGAAGGGGGGCTTCAGTTGATGATTTCCTGAAAGGGTCAGAACTTGGAAAGCAAGTAAGTAGCCTGGCCTTGTTACTGTGTCAGGTGTCTGGCACGAAACAAGTATTTTATGAAGCTCAGCAGACTGTCCAGATCACTGTCTGATTATTGTAGCCGTATTGGTAAACTATACTGACAAGCAGCTAAATCGTGGGGAGGCAGATGAATGCCCTGTTACTGGAGCACAACGCTGTCTAACGGGGACTGAATGCTTGGCACCGTGCAGCTATAGATTGTTATCCCAGGCAGAAGTCTTAAGCACTGGAAACTGAAAAAAAATGAAGCCGAAAAAAATGAAATAGAAATGTGACTGGAATGTCACGTTTGGGGTCTGGGCTTTTTCTGTGTGATGTGTTACTACTGCATATGAAAACGTATTGTGAAAAAAGGGAAAAGGGGAAGGATTTTTGTGTTCCATAAAAGCCAGAACCTGCAATCCCAATTAGCAGAAACCTAACAGTGTAGGTACTTGGCCTGCTGTAATGAATAGAAAGATGTTGCCAGAAGAATTTTGCACATCTGTGCAGCTTTTAGTCTGATCCCGGTGAAAACAAATATAAAGTAACTCATTATATTACTTTCAAGAGAGATGTAAATTCTAGCAAAGAGGTATTTTCTTATATTTTAGCATGTTCAAATAATCTTGTTAGCCAAACACCTGACCTCCCATGTTGCAGGGCCCAAGCAACAGTGTTCCTGCTCGTACCAGTTCTGAGACTTTCTGGAATTTTGGTTCAGTTTATTATAGAAGTTCAAGTATTTATAAATGTATAAACATTGCTCCAAATTTCCGGCATTCTAAATATGTGGCTTCAGGATTTGATTTGGTTCCATCTTCACATACAGTGATTCCCATTTTTGGAATACATACACTCCTGCTCTTCTTACAAGATGTGCTTGTGGGTGAGATGCATCTCTACCATTGTATAGAATTAAAATTATTCTTAGACACAAAGAGGCCAATATTTTCTAACAGGACTAGTGATCTTATTAAGAAGGTGCAGGGTAAAAAGTTTAGAGTGTTTGTAAGGGACCAAGATCGATTTCACTTTTCTCATAACTATTCTTCATATTTAACCTTGGTAAATAAACTTTGGGGTATCTACCAGGTGAGTACAAATTTGCTGCCCCATGTGGACTTACTACCTCAGATCATTAAAAGGTGGGTTGGAGTGCGTCTGCTTTACCAAGTTCTACAAAATAGAAGGTTTGGATATGAACATTGGAAGGCTGGGAACCCTTAAAGTTGTATTCCTTGAAGCCTAAAAAGATTAAGCTCTCTTATCTACTAGGTACGTCCTCAGAGCTAGATTTCAAATCTCTCTGGCTGCAAGTATTCTCAGATGTGATTAGGTTTCAAATTTAGTTTTCACGTAAGGCTGAAAGAATTCCTCATTGCTTTAAAATACTGTCAAAAATTTACTTTGAGAAACAGCAATTAAATTATGTCTGGCAAAACAGCTGCAGTGTGTTAAGTGTAAATTGGTTATTAAATGTTTCTTTTATAGCTTCATGAGATACACCTATTTGCAGTTTAATTGATCGTTTGCATTGTTTATGAAAGATAAACACTTTCACCACTTAGTTTGTTAATGAAGAAATAAGTAGAGACAATTGGAGAAACGTAATCGTGGTGGGTTTCTCCACAAGAAATTGTTAGTTTGCTAATTTTGTTACAGCGCTCAAGTGCTGCTGGTATCTTCCAGAAGCACGTGCTATTCTGCTTGCTGATTCCCTAGCAAAGGTCTGCGCCTTTCTGTCAGTTGACTTACCTTACTCCATAGATAACAGTAAAAAAACTGCAAGCAAATGCAAGTAATGTTAATGGTTTTTTTCATCAAGGTTTTTATTAGCATGAGATATGGCTACTAATGGAAATCCTTCATGTCTGTCTGTCGTATTGTGTTTCATAGGAAGATATATTGATTTTAAACTCCACAGTTCACAGTTCTGAAACAGTGGTGCAGTATCAGTCTCACAGCCTTTTTTTTTTTAACTTAGACTTAGAAAGTTAGTTTTTCTTGCCTAGATCCTCACAAGTATTTATGCATCTAAATATCTCAATACCTCTGAGGATCTGGGTGAGTGGGTCTGTCAGCCAAGAATAAAATGGGAATAATGATTCTTACCTTTTGTCACAAAAATGTTTGAACATACTGTTTTCTGCAAGATTGGATTTGTTCTGTAAATAGATAATAAGGGTAAGGAAGGTAAGTATCGGAGATAAACCTGAAATTCAGAGCCAACTTGGGACATTTGCAAGAAGGGCAGCGCTAGAGAACACGTGAAATAATAAACACAGATGCGTGGAATATATGGCCATAGGGGTTTCACTGGAAATGTGCGTGTGTAAATGCAGCCAGTTATTGAACATAGTGTACACATACCCTGTTCCTTACAGAGTTAACTGATTGCAAGGAGAATTGCATAATTATTGCTCATATAATATCTCCTAGTTATGTTTTATACCTTAATTAATGTAGTGCTTGAATTACAAGATGTATTTAAATAATTGAGTGGCTGTTTAGGAAGGCACTCCATTTATTAGAACCAAAATAGATAAGCCTTGGAGACAGTTTGCTAGGTCTCTTTAGTCTGATTGCCCAAGCAACCAGGGCTTTATTCCAGCAGTATTGGACTTTGATAATCTACAAGGCATTGGCAAGGTTTGTACTACTGTGCCAGTGCAACCCCCAAGTCTACTTGAATACAGCTGAGAACAAGAGTGCGGGAGTGATCTTCTATGAAAAACGGGACCAAGATTCTGCTGTAACAGATCTGATTAAATAATAAAATTTAGTATACGAGCCACAAAGTTTAGATGTGAAAAATGAAGCATTAGAATATAGTTTGATCTTTTTAACTTCAAGAAGAAAACAAAAACATCGTGAAACTGCAGTCGCTTTTTTTATAAGATGATCATAATATAATGCATCTGAAGGATCTGAAAACCTTTGCGGTCTTGGCACCGAGAATTCACTATAGGCTTCACCCTACAATCTTTTTAGCTCTAGAACAAAGAACTAAAAGAGGAGAAATCGTATCTTGTATTTGGAGGGCAAATCCATCTTCACTTTGGAGAAATTGCTTATTGTAGACATTTTCTTCTCATTGCTGGGATTGACCGATACCAGCGCGTTACATAGCTATAGGAATGGATCTGCTACCACAGAAATTATGTCTTCATTAGTATTGCTGGCGGAAGGAATGCAGTAATTTCTAGCATTCTGGTACTTTTAGAATACTTGATTCTTCAAATATTCTACTGCAATCTGACAGTCAAATGACTCCATTTGAAAATTTGTCCTTGGAAATACAATGAGTTTGGTGTATGATCTGGTTTATTAGATGTTTAACAAAGGCCACTCCTATTTAACATTAGCAATTCAGTACAACATACTTTTTCCTCCTTATCTTCCAAATAATTGGAAGCTTATAAGAACTTGAAATATTTCGACTAATTGTAAAAGACAATTAAGGTTTTAGCTAGTCTATTTTTACAATGTTTAAGAAAATGCAAGCTTCAAGTTCCATCAGCTAGCGATATCATACAATGATGGCAACATCCTGCAAGAATTAAATGCTGATGACTTTTAAATTGCAATGTGATGTAACAAACAGCTGTGAAGAACAGATGATATGTGAATTATCCTAGGGCTTTTACAATTTGGTCAGCAAGTCCACTGATGCATGAAGGAAGCCTTTAAATCAAGGGAATTTAATCACGACTAAAACTAGATTTGGTGCTGTGAATGCAGACATCCTGTTTTTATCACCTATGGGATTAAGATTGGATTTCTTGAATTGGGAGCATAAATGGGCAAGAAAATTTTGTACATGATCTCTCCACTAGAACAGAGCAGCAAGCTGCATGATGTAATTTATATGTGGTTATTAGCGTGACATTCAAACCTAAGAAATGCTCTAGTCCTCATTGGTGTTATGCAAGGACTAGCAGCTTTACAGTCAGTAAAGATTTTTCCCTCTCACCCTGTCAATTAGCCTCACTATTGCCATGGTGAAGAGTACCATACAGAGAGCAGCAGAGGTTCTGACTTGTCTGATATAATGGAAGAAGATGAGGAAGAGCTGTACTCTGAAATGCAGCTGGAGGATGGAGGAAGGCGACGAGTCAGTGTGACTTCACACAATGCGCTTAAGGTAAGTGTGACTGCAGAGAAACCGTAGGAGTACCTCCATATTTTGATTCTTCCTTCAAAGCATTTCTTTTAGTCAATTATGGGTTTTGCAGACCATTAAAACTCACACTGTCATATAGACCTAGAACTGGGGTGAACATTGTTTATGATGTCAAGGCCACTTTAATACATTTATTACTTTTTGGGGGGGCATTATTTGATAGCTAATCTTTTAACTAGTTGACTGTTTTCCTATATGTAATTGTTGAAGTTGCAATTTCTGTTCTGTAGCTGGGGACCTTTCCCATGTCTATGACAATATACTACATGTACAAGGAGATTATATATAAACATACAAACATACAGAAAAAAAACCCTTAGTTTTTTCATGTCTGAGTAATTTGTCCATGTTTTCAGTGCTAGTTCCATCTCTTCCACAGGCTTTAAATTGTGCTTGTAAGAAAGTGAGTTGAGTCAGCTTTGTTTGATAAATGCAGAAATCCTCATGCTCTGGTTATTAAGGAATCATCAGAGACAGTAGAATATACCTATCAGAAATACTGCTTTAACAATACACAGGAATATTCATCATGAAAGACAATTTTAGTATCACAATTGAAGCATGCATAGAATGTTGAACTGACCCAATACAGAATATATATTTCCTACAGTATATTTGTACGTGTAAATTGTGTCTAGCAATTATACTAAATTGTGTTTTCTTAGAAAGCTGGATAACTTGAATGATAAGGAAACTCACAGGTTGATTTTTTTTCTTCCAATATGTTGCTATTTAACTAAAAAAATATACTATTTTCTCATGCATACAAGAATTTTGACCATTCTTGTAACTGCTTTCTTGTACTATAAATTCAGTCCTTTTATTATGATCCTATCTGGAATGAGACAGCTACTTTTTCAAAAGAATAGTGTTTCTATTGTTCCACTAACATAAAGATTGAAACTGAAATCGTTCTGCATGCTGCTTCTGTCCCTTTCCTTTGGGAAAAAGTGAATTATTCCTAGACTGTTCTTATTCTTTATGCATCAGAAAGTACATTTACTTCTCGGTTTTAAATTAGTATTGCCAATGTTGTTATTTAAAAGGAAAGGTCCAGACCCTTAATTGGTGTAGTAAATCATTTTAGACCCATTAAAGTCTGCAGGCATCCTTCTGCTGATATAGTAGTGTATGGGAAGGATACGGTTGGTTGACTCATTCTGCAGAAGTGGAGTTCAGTAAATGAGTACTTCCTGGGGAAGGACTCATGGGTGTCTGAGTCTCATTTGGAGAACGTGGCCTACTATGCTGATAAGTTTTCTAATGTCAAATGCAGGTCAGATTCTGATCCCAAAGAGCTAGATAATTTCACCCTCTTTCACTAGATCCAATTTCATTTTGCAACGTCAATAATAAACAAAAAAATGAAAAACATGTTTGCTGAATTTTCCATAAAGCAATCAGATTCTTGTTCCTCTTGCACCTGGAAGTATGCCAGCCATGCCCTTGCAGCTGGAATTGAGTAGTCTCTCCCAAGTTGATAGATGCCCCAAGTAACAAGAAAACATTTTGCATGCAGATATATATTTGCTTTGTTGGGAGATTATTATTCCCTCCAATGGTTCCCTAACACAAAGGCTTACCGGAGTGATCAAGGGAAGATTCAACTCACTTGATCTGAGCTCCAATCAAAACTATCCTTGTTCATATTTATTGAATTTTTTCCACTTTTGTGGCAGTTTGTCTCAAAAGTTTCGCAAGTGTGAGACGCATTTTAAAAATTAATGAAAACAGGTGAAACAAATAATAGTCATAAAGCAACTTGCAAAGTTCCTAATACCTGAAAGGGGAAGACATCCAAACCCCAGCTAAGTTTAACATGCTCAGAGAGAGAGGCGTTGCTGAAGTCACCAACATGATCCTGTCAGTATTTATGGGTTTTGTTTCGTCCAGAGACCTACCTGATCCAGGCATTGAGTAAAGAAGGAGAAGTGATCTCAATGATGTAGAATCTATAAACCACGTCAATCAAAACCACCACCTCCTGCATCATTATTCTCTTGTCTTTTCTCAGAGTCCAACAAAGATACTGCATAGGATTCTTCTGTCACACCAACCTATGTTTTGTGTAAATATAATGGAAGAATTACAAAATGTGTCTGTCGTGTTCATAATGCTTATTTTATCCAGGCTGGGATGGTTTTTACCTGCTTCTGGTATAAACAAAGACTTTTACTTACTACTGCTAATAGGCTGATTTTCAAATAGCGGTTTTATCAAGCAGGTACAAGATTATGATGGGAGATTTGATGACAGTGCAGACCAAGTGCCATCGGAGCAGCCTGTTTCTCGGGTTCTTTCTGTGGAAGCCAAGCTTTAAAAATGGTGCAAGTTTTTTACAATTTTACAAAGGAAACAAACTCCTTTAATGATGTCTGCAAAATAGGTCTTCTCTGGCAGGAGATTTAGGAGTATTTGCTACTCATGTAGGATGCTTTAACAGATGCAAAGCAAGAAGGCTTGCTAGAACAGAATTCTCATTCTCAAGTATGGGTTCCGGTTACAAAGAAAAATTAAATAGCAATTTGGCATGGGGCAAGGAACACGCTAAGCATTAGTGCTGTGTTTTAATGCCATTCTCATTCACCGTGCTGGAACCTGTATGCAGCTTTTATTGCTTTGTTTTAAATGCATGGGTTTATTCTTGTTAAGAGCATCACTCCGTTGTTTGTACTGACCTCTCATGTTGTATCTGACACCCAGCAACTTCTTAATCATGTCTTTATTTTTCACAGATTCTCATTCAAAGCATGACATCCTTTTCACTAAATAAGATGCATGTCTTATGTTTACCATTGCTCTAAAACTAATTCTGTCTTTATTTTTCTTTTCTTCTCCCTTTTCCCTCCCATTTTATTTTTGTCACACACTCTTTGTTCCCTGTCTGGTTTTTAACATTACATAATCTTAAGGAGTGCGATAAGAATAAGACCACTGAAGCCACTTTTTTGGAACAGCCTGACTTTTCACAGCAGATACATCACAGTAAAAAGCTTTTCAGTATTCCAGAAGTAGCTGAAGAGGATGGTGAATACTCTGAACTACTGTACAAGCAGGGTTTAGGTATGCCCTATAAAAAGAATCCCACAATAGCTAGAGACTCTAGACCACCTAGGCCCTACAATCAAGACCAGCAGCACAACTTCTGGTACCCAGCCAAGCACAGAATTTCAGGCATGGAGGACTTTGCTGCAGACGACAAAGGATGTAAATATAGCCGATCCTTATCGAGAAGCCCAGACAGTGGACTAGACTGTGGAAGCGAAGAAGAAGAATCTCGTTTTAATTTCAGATATACTTGTGATTCAGTTTCTGCCAACGTTGCATCTAGCTGTTGTGCAGAGACTGCTAACTGTTCCTGCAGGAAAAGCATGAGGCCATTGCTTGCTCGCAGGAAAACCTTAACCAGACAGACCAGCATCGAAGAAGATTTTGGTGACCTGGGTCCTTCCTTTGTGGAGCCCAGGAGTGAACAGGTCAAGCCCAGTTACGAGAAAAAGTATGAGACTCAGAAATGTAATAGAACAGATAATTTGTCTAATGAAGATGTTCAGGGAGGCTGGAAGACCGACTTAAAAATGGCTGACTCTAGGGCAGCTGGTCTACTTGCAAAGCCATCCCACAGAGATGCAGAAGACTCTCTGGTGTGTGAAATAAATCTTCCTTCTAACATCTGCTTGCCAAATCAGTCTGTTTTCTTTCTTTTGTTTTTGGTTGGTTTTTTTTTTCTTTTTCTTTTTTTTTTTTTCTGAATTAATTTTTAGAGTCCATCCTTTGGACCTGTCTGCGACATTTTCCCCTTTTTTTATTTTCCTCCCCAGTCATTTTTGTTTATTATTCTGCATTTTCCTTTAGAGTCCGCTTTTGTGTCACGCTGAAATCAATTTAATTTGCTTTACAATGATTTTCCCACAGAACAAATTACAATAATGGCTGCTTTTATTAAAGGACAACTGAATCTAAATTTTAATTAAGGGTTAGCTGAACTGTAATTTTTCCAAAGTATTGCTTTTCTTTATTTTGCCCATCTAAATGTTGCTTTAAAAAAAAGCTGCATTTTAACTGGAAAAATGTTTCATCAGTAATTTTTTTTTTTTTTAATGTCAAGGACTTCATTTCATCATGTTGCTTTTATTCACCTCATTCCCAGAATTTTCAGGATATGCTCTTTTATCATGAAACATCTCTGGACAAAAATCAAGATTCTCCCCAGTGTGACAGTGACCCAGATTTATGGAGTCACGGGTTTCATCATGTTTCCATTTTCTACCGTATCTCTGCACTGTCACTACTTTGCCTTCCTTTTTAGACCATCTCTTCTTGCCTTTGAAGTTGCAGACTGCATCTCTGCATGAGAATGCAGGCAAACAGCTTCTTCCAAAGGGAGAGGCCAGGGCCATCCCATATCTTTCAAGGATGCCTCTGCGTGATCTTGCCTATTTGCATTTCTGACCATTAATCCGTAGCAGAGTCTCCACGCTTTGATAGATGCTTCCGTAGACT
This sequence comes from Vanellus vanellus, assembly GCF_965231255.1. Classification (NCBI taxonomy): domain Eukaryota; kingdom Metazoa; phylum Chordata; class Aves; order Charadriiformes; family Charadriidae; genus Vanellus; species Vanellus vanellus. Next base: position 11,029,258 of record NC_138921.1, read on the forward strand.
TCCCTGCTCCCTAAAGACCAGAGCAAGTTCTTTACCCTCTCAGTCTGCAACAGTCCAGAGTGGAAACCTCAAATCTGCTATGTTTCATGTGAGAGTAGAAATCAGCTGCCTGCTCTTCTAGCCTAGCAGTTTGTGCTGAAACGATCCTTACAAATTTCTCCTATTAAAATTGGTGCCCAAGCTGTATTAATCTCAATGACTGCATGATAAACTCTGGAGAGCATTAAAATAGTACCATTTAGTTAAGATAGCATCGTTTTCTGCAAGGGTAGCGAACAGAAAGAGACAGCTGTGATGTGAGACGAAGTGTGCCTACATTCCCTTCTACATGTTTCAATGACCTTTAAAAAGCTTTAACAACCGAAGGCCATTCTAGAAGAGCAGTGTGCTCAAAGACAGAAGGACGTACACTTGTTCACATGCTGCAAACTGGACAAAGCTGTGTAGCTGAATACAAAAAAGGTTTGCCTTTTCAGTGCAGTCCAACCTCCACACCTCTCATGACTGGTTGTACTACTCTTCAGGAGATCATAACGTCATCTTAGCAGCAACAACAAAGGCAAAAGAATATTTCAAAAATTATTCTTTTCTTTTCTTTTTGTTCTGATGTGTGACTGCTGGTTACAAAACTCTGCCATAAATCAGGGAACCATTTTTTCTTTTGCAGGTTTGCCAGGCAACAGTATTTTCCTTTCAGCTAACCTTTCAGTTAAAAACTAAGTTTAGTTGCCTTTAGAGCTTATGCTTCCAAATGTGATTGACCTGATTAGTGTCCAACCATATAACCATAATGTTACCATGCATGTAACTTACAAACCTGTTTTTTCTGTTGTTGTTTTTTAGCTTTTAGGTAATCCATCATCTGCAGGACGGCCTGAAAGGGCGGAGCATGCAGGGCGAAGGTCCTCTCATGGCAGTGCAGTGCCACAAAGGTCTCGACCAATGTTGGTCCCTTCCATTGGTTAGTTGGACAGATTGGTGCATTTCTGTTCTTTGCAGCCTCAGAGTTGGGAAGGCGGTCCTTAAAAAAAGGAACAACAGACGCTTGTCTTGAACCACGGTTACTCTTAGTTTAAATGGGATGAAATGGAACTGAAAACATCTCCATCTAAATACGAGTGTACTGGGGTCTCACAGGGGGCTGAATCAGTAGTCATCGACATCACTGGGAGTCTTTTCATTGAATTTAGTGGGTATTGGAGCTTTTCTGAGCTTGATTAAGCTTAGATACTGTTAGATATTACCTAAGAAGTTTGCAGGCAGGCTACTGTATGGTCAGTGAAATAAACATACCCATTCAGCCATCCATTCAGCCATCCATCTTCCCATTCACCCACCATCATTTTGCATTCACTTTCCATTTTCTTGACTACTTTTTGGAATTTGGCAGGAAAAATGGAAGCACTTAAATGTATCAAGTTAGTAGAACTCACATATATTTACTAGATTTGATATTTCATACAGAATCATTCCTATTCTGGTTTGCTTATGTCTTAAACTATATGCTGGTGTATATCATAAAATCCAAAAAGTAGTGCAGAAAAGATAATGGAATCAAGACACTGTGGACAAATACATATCTATTAAAACTTGCACTCTATACTGACAAATAAGAAACATTCACATTGAAAATCAGAAAACACATGCAAAACAAAGGCAGAAAGAGTTCTTTGAGCTATTAGCAAAACTTTACTCTGTGGGGAGGTAAAGTCGGTCCCATTCCCACCCCTAATCTGGACTTTAATTTGTGAATACTGTAGGCATCGTCAGGGGGAGAAGGAAGCAGTGTCAGGCAATTCTCACCTAACATTTCTGTGATTAAGAGACATCACAAATGTGGATTATCAGAAGGAAAGAGACTGATCATTAAGGAATGCTTTTATTTTTAAATCTTAAATATTTTTCCCCTTTCATAGAATCACACTAAAATGCCTGTACTGTAAATTAAAAGCAAAAACCCCCTAGTGGGCACAATTATTTTGATATCTAGTAGGTAGTAATTATTATTATTGTAACCGTAGATCAGAAAACACACACAGCTGTAATGCATTAAACTTTCTCAGTGTCTTCGATATAGCATGACTGGACAGAGGCTGATTCTCGCCCCACATCCTGGTATAAACCAGGATAATCTTCACAGATGTCAATGGATTCACACTGGTATGAGAATGGTATGGGGGAGAATCAGCTCCAGGGAGGCTCTCGTGCTTCTGTTGACAGGTTGTTGTTAGCTGAACCAAATAGCTTTCGGATGATGTGTGAAGACTGTTAGATTTTCATGTCCTTTTTAATTTTTCTCTGAAAGCAGCCTTTTTTTTTTTTTCTCAGGAGTAAAGATTTCTGGTTTGTGTTTGGACTACTTAAAGCAAGTTTTGTATCTAAGTTCTTTCTTTTATATTATCTACTAAAATGTTTTTTTATGAATAGCAAGAGAGTAGACAGGTTTGTTTGAATTAATCCTTTGGGTTTCATTTTAATTTTCATTTTAATTAAAAAAAATTGTCTAATGCTGGTAACAAGCAAACTACTGAGCATTACGTACAGCATCTGACAAAAAGAAAACGGTTTCCTGTGAAGCTGTTGAAAGGCTTTATGTGGTTTAGAGTTCGAGAGTCCTAATTTCTGACTAAAAGACTAGTGTTGAAAATTGCTGAAAGATATGTATGCAATATTTCTCATGTTCAGCATCAGACTGTAATAAATCACTTTGAAGATAAGTGAAGCAGATATGAATACTTGATAAAACTCTGCACAAAAGTTGCTTCCTGTAAGCCTGCTGGAAAAAAATCCACAAGATGTAAAATGTAGCAAGAGTTCAGATAAATAAAATGTGGTAAAAGTAGGGCATCCAAAAGCATGTAGTAGAGCATTGTATAAACCCCCTGTTCAGAACTCCCACCGACAGAGGAAGTTTCCCATGAATAAGAGCTGCAAATACATTTGTTGAAGAAGGAATTTATTATAGTTGTGCCATTATATTATGTAGATCCACAAAGTGAAAAGCAGAGTAAAATGAAAGAAGAAAGTAAATACAGTTGAGCCAAAGTTTAGACTGCTTAAATACATGAAACCGTTGGCCTCAGCATATAGCTCAAAATTTGGATTCCAAATTTCTTGGCAGCAGCTTATTCCTTTACATGTATGCCTGGAGTTTTTGCTGAGTTATTCAGCTAAAGGGTCGCTTTAGAAATGCAAAGTTCTTAAGGCAACTCTGGGAGGTGAAATTCGTGGGAAAGACCTTCAAAATTGTAATGTTCTTAGGATTCCAATGATACACCCTTTCTCCAAAATGTTCCAGAATTTAAATTCTTTGAGGTAATTTCTCCATTAAGCTATAAATACTTTGGATTAGTATCTTATTGCAGGTAGGATTTAAGTAAATTAATTAATTTTTGTTTTTAGGTTGATACTTTAGAAGGTGAAACAGAGTTTACAGTGCTCTTGACCTTGCAGATCTGGCAGGTAGGATTGTTTAAACCTCATAATAAAAGATGATACCTATCCAGAGATCTAACAAACAATATTTACACTGTATGAATTTTTAAAAGCGCAAAATTCAGACGCTTTAAAAAAAGGAGATACACGTTTCTGTGATTCCCCTGCTGAAGAAGGGTTTCTAGAGGCTGAGGCCTCTGGCAAAGCATATTCAGTGTGTAGCCTTCCTACTATATGCAGGTCAGAACAAAAGGTAGGCAAAGCCTGCCCGCAGGAGCCTCCGCAAAGGCAACGATACAATATGTTTTAATAGATCATTCCCTTTTTCTCCATAGAAATTACAATGGACAGTAACAGTGAAGGCGGTCGGTCTCGGTCAGGTAGTGAGGGAAATATTTCACCTGTAAAAGAAGAAGCTTATTATCGCAGCATTGGTGGACACAAGAAATGGCCTCAGCAGCGTACCATGGCCTCTGAATATAGATACGGTATGCCGAACATTATTCATCCTTTATGACAGACACGTTTTAGAGCTGCCTGTTAACAAGTGCGGTTTCTGTATGACAACATTGCATGCAATGCAGAATGCCAGGGGAACTAGCTCTTAAGTCCCGTCTGCTCTCAGGTAAGTTTCTGCAGCTCAGCTGTAAGGGACGAACGGCCCTTAGTCCTCTGTCCTGAAACTGCTGTGCAGCCACCTTGCCATACTCGACTGAGTCCGAGCACACTGCGTTGCATGAACCTCTGTGAAGCTATGCTGCTACTACTGCCAGTCAGTATTTACTGTACACACCTGAACAACCATTCATCAAAATGACCACGTTTCCACTTGATTCATATACACTGGACAGGGACAAGCAGTAGCCAGTATATCGCAAGCCGGCATCCTGGAATAGGAAGCACTTGCCAAGCGTTATTCTTATTTACAGCTTGGGCTAAAGGGAGATTCGGGGTCTTTTCAATGACCACGCAGGACTTTGGCTGTTCCACTTGGTGAAGACAAAAATTACTCTTATTTTTAGGAATAATTACATCATAATGACAAACTTCTATTACACGAGTAAGGCAATTCTACCCACTACTGATAGTATTTGTTGCTTCATCAACATAGAAATCATTACATGATCAACAACTCAGTTTTCATAGTTCATAACACAGTAAACCGAAGTGTCTAACAACCCATAAGAACAGCCCAGGCCATATATAGAGCTAAGAAACACATTCGGGTTTTGTTGATACCTGAAATGAAATAAAAGGGGCCCTGAAAGTTTAGGTAAATCGTAAGTTAATGTTGAGTTTTCAAAGCCAAAGTATCTGACAGATCATCAGCTCGTGTACGTTGGTGTATATCTAGTGAATTCGCTGCAGCTGTGCATCGGTTGGGAAACTGGCTGGCTGCATCCAAAGACTAAGATTTGACATACACAGTTACATGTGTGTATGTATGTATGATATTCGTATATACCTCTGGAAAGAGTCAGATAAGCGGCTAATGAGCTAATCGAGATTATTTGCTCTCTGGTTCACTGAAGCCAGCGTGACTATTCTGAGTCCGATTGTTCCAGGCCAGTGCTTTTAACAGAGCAACATTTGGCTATAGTTCATGTTTGCACCTAACCCCCATTAACTGCAGTTACAGTTGGGTGCAAAAATCGGTATTTTTAATTTAAAAACCAAAAAGGAACACCCCTTAACCCACCTGTTCTGCATTGCCCGGTGGGCCTGAGTGTGAACCACAGAGTGAGTGCAACCTGACTGTGGGAGGAGAACAGAGAAGAACCCCATCCTTTGTGTCCCATTGCTTTCTGTCCCACATGTGCCCTTCTCCCACACTTCCTTTCTGTGCTTTGTGCCTGCCTAAAGCTTCTTGGCTGGAATTTTTCCCTGCCCTTTTGCTGTTCTGCATTTTACCCTATTCACATTCTTCCTTGCGCTCTGGACCCAAGAGTTCGTAGCTGTTCCCTTAAAGCTGTGACCCTCTGAAAATATGTTTTCAGGTAGTTTAAAAGTATCAAATGTTGAATGAAATGCATCTGATGTTGAGGCAAAAAGAGTAATTTTATCTAAAATGCTCCATATTGAATATTCAAAATGCTACCAAAAATGGCTGTCATTATTTTGTAAGAGGCGATTACAGTAAAAATTGTATTAATATGAAAATTGTTTGGAAAAAAATTGATATAGTTGAGCTACACTTTCATCATAATTCATAGCATTGCTTTTTCAATTAATTCATCGTGAAGGATCTTGTAAACTGGATGATAAGTGTTGATTCAGCAAAGATCAAAAGCACGCGGCTCTCACTGAAGTTAGCGGGACTTGCACAATAAGCCAACTTTTTCAGAAGTAGCTTGTGATTTTGAGGGCTTTATTTTTTGGGACTCAAATTCGTATGTCTCGAAAGAGCCTATTTTTAGTGAAAGCGTTACCACGTGCTCTTTCAAAACGAAATTAAAAGCCTCTGAAACCTGTTGATCAAAATACTAATGGTTAGCCATTTTAGCCCAATTTTCTACTTCAGTTTTACTGAAGCCCATCCTTAAGTATGTTGTTGAATCGTGGACTAAACGCATTCTCCAGATCATTTGAAAAGTCTGAAGGATTTATGAGAGAAAACGTCCGTTCTCATTTATTATGTCCTAATTGATTTGGTACCCTGCAGTGGACAGAGTTCAGTGCAGTGTTAAGAGCTGTGATATCCATGGATGATCTTTCCTAATGAGCTTATGGTTCAATGCAGTCGTAGCTGCATTCCTCCTGGTTTTTAACACATCTTGTTAGTGTGTGGGTTGGTTTGGGGCGCTGCTGGCGATGTTAACTATTGACTGCGTTTCAACAAAATCGTGGGCAGTGCAGTTCCAACCCGGGCATAACTAACGCTGCTGAAATACATTTCTTCTTGCCTGTCTGGAGAGAAGAGGTTATAACCATGTTTTAAACCTAGTACCTAAAACATGGTGTGTCAACACAGCTGGGATGTGCTTTCTTGTGTCCATGAAGAGCAGAAGCAGCTGTGCTGCAAAACAGGTGGACCAAAGCATGGTTATTTTTGCAGTAATGATAAAGCCTATCAGACTCATCATTATGTCACTCTTAACATGCTTCATTAATTTATGGCAAACTCTGGGAATCCTAACAAAAATTGCTTTCTTACCTGAGCTGTGTTCATGTGTGTAAATGTCAGTGCGGTGCAGGAGACCGATACCACGTTAAGTGCATGCAGATTGTATATGCTTTTTAAAAAAACAATTTGCTAATTTAAAAAACCCCACCAAACTGAATAGGATATGCATTAAGTTACTGGGGTTTTTTCACTGAAATGCCAAACATTTTTCAAATACTAACTGGAATAGGTGAAAGAGGAGGCCAACTTGTATTACTGAATTGTTCTTTTCTGAATTTACTTTCATAGATGGCTATGGTGGTCATGACCATCTTTCTCCCGATATTTATGAAGAATCAGAAACAGATCCCGGCACAGAGGATATATCTACTCGAATATTTGTTGCACTTTTTGACTACGATCCGCTGACAATGTCCCCAAATCCTGATGCTGCAGAAGAAGAGCTGCCATTTAAAGAAGGACAGATCATTAAGGTGGGATCTAAAAGCAAAGGAAACGAAGGACCCAGTTTTACAAACAGGGTCTCCTTTGTTTCCCGTGGAGAAGGCAACTTGTGTGACTAGAGTCCAAGGGCTTTTGTCCTCCAGAGGTTCAGGCTGTAAATCTCACTGGATCTGGAACCTAATATATAGTGGCTGATGGCTTAAAAATGATTAGGTAACGGGCAAAAATCTCAAAGTTCCTACAGATAGTTAGGGCCAGGCTGAATTAGAGACTGAGGTGCTAAGACTAAAACTGTGGCTCTGAAACACTCTGTGTCCGTTGCCACAAACCCTGCAGGCTTCAGAGAAGGTGTCTTCTTAACTGCAAAGCTCCCACAGACGTGCTTAGTGTCGTACCTTCACGCGTACCAGAGCTGCTGTATTTTTTTAAGTGCTGAACGCTCCTAGCTAGGATACACTTAAGCTTCGTTAAAGTTCGGAAGTTCGGTATTTCTCTCCCAGAGTCATCCTCTTCTGAACCTGGGAAAACTGCTCCCCTTTCTGCCTGGCTGGTGCAAAGCACGCAAGCTGCCTTTAAACAAGGCGCAGAAGACAAATGGGCCCTGTTGAGGTGGCAGGGACAGCGTTAGGCTCTGTCAGCGCTTTTAGCCGGGCCCTCTGCCCCAGCTTGCCTCACCTTGTGATTGTGCAGCTGCAAGGCAAATTTGTTCCCTTTGCTGATCTGATTTTAAAAAGCGAGCAGATTTTTCTGTTGAATCGGCAAATGGAACCAACTCCTCCTGCCGCCTTGTGTTTCACTGGTGTGGTGCAAAACGGGCAGAAATGAGAGAGGCAGAAGGACCGGCTGCCGGTAGTCTGAGGGCAACGGATTCCTGTGTGATCTGAAACAGAACCTGAAAACATGTAGGCGCATTTGTTACACTACCCGTTTCAAAGATAAAATAGTGATCTAAGCTATTAAAATACCGACTGACTTCCACTGTGTTGGATTGGATCGTAACACAAATGTCTGTATCATAAATCACAATTTTCTTAATGTTAAATACTTTGTTAGATATTAGATATTTTGCTTACCTCCTTACATGATGGAAGATCTATGCCAAAAATCTAGAACTTGTTTGAGAGCTTGTTTTTCTTTGCAAGAATGTTCGTTTCACTCAGGTATTCTAATTATTTCTTCACAAATATGTACATGTTTGGCACTGAAAAGTCTAGAGACATCCCACATCAGGAATTTATTCTGAGGGATGTTTATTTTATATTTGGGACCATGGTGATTAGTATGTGATCTGCTGCTTTGAATTTCTCATCAAATTGTGGTGAAGATGGATTAGTTTGCATTTTCAAAATACTTTGCATACGTTACCTGAGCAGTGGGATGGTGGAGGATCAGTTCCACCACGAGCTGTATGCAGCCTATCCCGCACACGCGTTACAGTCACGTACGCTGTGCTGCGTGACGCAGTAGTGGTGCCAGGTAAGTCGCCGATAGGTGGTGGTGCAAAGTGGAAAACATTCCTGCTCTCAAAAGTTGAGGCCATTCAACTGTCATTTTTAATAAACTCGGATTTGAACTGAAGGGATTAGTTTAGGGGTTTTGTTTGTTTTTAAAGAGGAAACGATTGAGCCTAAACAAGGCACAATCTAAACTCAGGCATCAGTCTGGCCTTCGCAACATCCCTTTTGTTTAGTACAGTCCTCGATTTAGGCCTTTGCATCATTAGTCTCCGTTATGAATTGACTGCATTTTTAGAATTTAAGAGAAATTCTGGATTTACCTGTTCTCATTGGTGAAAATTGATGCTATTTTTGTGCCTTAATTCATGTTTTCTGGAAAGACAATAGCAGAGCTTAACGCATATCAAGTATACTAGGTGTTAGATAGGCATTTTTGATCGTATACAAGTTGTTCTGTTCAAAGTACCGACACTTGGCACGGTTTTGCAAATGCTTCATTTTGAATACAGTTCACATAGCACCAAAAATGGTGCCATGTGAGTGATTCCATAAGCACGAGTGTCAGCCATTAAGCATCCTTTTGGCTCTGCACAGGGAGAAACTGATGACTTTAACTGTGGCTCTCACGTTCAGTGCATTTCACTGCTGACAAAAAAAGTCCAAACTCTGCTTATGTATCTGAAGTCATAATTCGAATTAATGTAATAATTCTAGTCTTCTAACATAAGTCAGAGTAGTCCAAAACTAATGTAAGTCCTCAGCCAAACTTTAGTCATCTGTCTACATTTAGCCTGTGTTATAATTCCTAAATGCTGAAAGCGTTATTGGTCAACGGTATCCCTCTTTGAATAACAGGTTTATGGGGACAAAGATGCTGATGGATTCTATCGTGGAGAAACCTGTACAAGAATTGGCCTTATCCCGTGTAATATGGTCTCTGAGATCCAAGCAGATGATGAAGAGATGATGGATCAGCTTCTAAAACAAGGTTTTCTTCCTTTGAACACACCAGTTGAGAAAATTGGTAAGGAAAAATATATACACTTCACTTCTCCTAACTTTTGGGTGCTGTTAACTTGGCTGGATCTGCTTTGCCTTTTTTTTTTTTTTTTTACTATATGCAGATGCATCTAAATTTTACAGCAATTTACTACACCATGGGATACATTCTGTGTCAGTATCTGGATGACTTTATTCAACTAATATTTAATCTTGGTCACAACTTTTGCTGCAAGTGAGGACTTGTATCTTCACCACTCCACTCATTACTTTATTTTCTTATTTTAAAAAAAATGGGGTTTGTCACCTGAAAGATTTCTAGACACAGAACATGATCCCTGTGCTTTGGAGTGTGCTGTGCTGAGGTGCTTTGTGATACGCTCACTGCTGCAAAGCATAAAAAGAATCACTTATTTGTTGTTATTTTATTCTTCTACATTTTCCTACTTTACCAATAATTTAAAGGGATAGTGGCAAAGGGTTATGTGTAATCTCATGTGGGATAGCACTACGTATGATGAGATTTTACGACTATTGCAGTAACAAACCCTTTAAAAAGCAGAGCTTGGACAAACAATTCTGTGTTATGAACCGCTTGTATTACATCTTTGGTTCAATGTTGTACACAGATACACAATGCAAGTATCTTAACTTAGATTTATTTTGAAAAAGAAATTCCACGCAACTGTCTCAATATGTTTTAAAACTTTCAACAGGAACCAGAGAGTATAAAGGGCTGGAATTGGTTCAGTCCTGTTTAAAAGTGAACTGTAAAAGTGGTTGCTAAAAAAAACAAAGAAATCTTTGTTTTCTTAGATTGAATAAAACCTTATTGTTTCCAAACCAAAACTGTATTAGTAAATGTGAGAATATTTATTTTTTGTAAGATATTGAGATATTTTTAAATTCTCCATTGTCCATGAAAGGGAAGTATGATTTAATTCTTAAATGCTTGAGTTCTTAATTCCAATCTGTGTATTTATTTACTTGTGCCGCAGAAATACAATGAATACTCCCACCCACGTGCACTTGTAAACCCCACTGCCTATCTGCTCCTGAAGGTATAGCACAGACACCTACACGTACATTTATAGGACGAAAGCCTGGGACAGGCACAGAGTGGGACCTACAGGTGTGCCCAAAGGGGTTGGCTGCAGACGGCATTATTCTGCACAAATCCTCATCTTAGCATGGGTCTACATCATTTGGGGTCTGTCAGAATGAGCTCCCTAACCTGTGTTAGGTACAGCTGGAAACACAACCGGGGCCGGATGGGATTAGGAAGTGTCTAAATATATTCTTACTTCTAGCAATGAGGTCACATGTGGGTACAGAAAATATCTGCCTGAACAGCTACGACTGAAACTTACTGCTTCAAGTCCTGCTCAGCGCTCTCAGTTTTTATCAAAGTCGGCAAGTTGTTGATACAGAACACTTGTGAAAATCAAACACTCATCTACATAGCTCCCCATAATTTGAATATTTTGGCTAAGAGTCATATTTTCCTAATATAATTGGATTGGTTTTGTTGAGCTTAACTGGCAGCGTCTCCTGAAATGGCTGAGAAATCAGAAACTCTTTATCATGGAAAGAGGGAGAGGCAATTTGTGACACAAGTGTTGCCCTGTCTTACATTTTTAAGCAATTCTTTTTATTCTGGGATGTTTCTGAGCGAGCTGTTAGCAACCTACCCCCAGCAGTTCACCTTTAAATGTTTTAGCACTTTAAAAGCGTCATGTATTTTCTCTTTAATATGGATTTAAATTGTTAGTCATTTCAAAACCAAAAACCAACAAACACTCCTACTAATGGATTCGGAAAGAATAGTTAGTTTGGCTTAATTTTAAACTAAATACAAATTCTGAACAGCGGAGATCCACGTGCCCAGACCTTTGCTGTCACAGAGGCTGCCCACGTGGATTTTTAGCGGAAGCAGGCTCTAATTGCCAGTCTGTCTCATATTGTTACTCATATTTTTAATGTCATATCAGACACTTTACATGCTGTGTTCATATGACTATATTTTTCTTAATCCTTTGCCCACATGAAATCCTTAAAAACAGAACTTTGAACAGCTTCATATCTTTTCTTCTTTTATTTGTATGCATTCCTTTCCTGAAGTCAACTGTGACCGTTTCAAAGAGAGCACACGCTCTGTACACCGCAGATCCAGAAAGTCTAAAAGAGGTCTGTGCTAAGAACCAATAACTTGATTCAAGCTGTAAATTAGCTGAAATGATTTGAGCTGTCTAGAGTTATTTTTTTATGCCTTCGAACTTTTGGAAACCAGAAGTTGGAAAATATTGTCACATAGCAATTTCCTGTAGGCTCCTTTTTGGATTCTTTTCTTGGTCGTAGAGGGGCCCTTGACCCTGAGCAGAGGGCAGTGTTTTGCCCCAGAGCGGTACTTCAAAATGGAAAGTGCAGCCCTGAGACTATCGCTTCGGTGTGGGTTGATCCCTGCTCTGGGGATCAGGGGTCGGGTCCCGCGTCTCTTACAGCCCGTGCCTTCATTTTGGCACTCTCCTTGTGCTCCGTGTAAATCCCTTCCGTTGGTAGCGGGGAAAATCACTCCAAACCACCCACTGCAAAAGTACGCCATCTCCTCTGACTGACCGCTCAGCGGCAGCCGGGGGGGCCGGGCCGGCTGTGAGTGCATGCTACACTCAGCGCTCGCGCCTACATCAGCCAACCTTTAATGTTCCCCCTCCTGCCGGAACAACCATAGGGCTCCCCCTCACTGGGGCTTCCTCTGTCACACTGCCTAACGCTCATCAGACCTGCCCTCAATGCCTGTCTGTAAGTAGCACTAACAAGCATGTTTCTCTTGCTGCAGCGATCATCCGCGAGAATCATGCTAATATCAGTCAAATTTAAATTGAAGCCCATTTGGGACTTCGCTGTAAATGTTTAGTATCAATCAATAAACATTTCATGTGGTTCTTGGAAACTACAAATTTTACTCCTTTCCTTCTGTTCCCCACAAAGGAAATTTGTAAAATTAAGCGGTATTTAAGAATCCGGTTTTGTAGTCAAGAGTCTTGAAAATTCTGCAAACCACTTGCATAGCGGGTGGCCCCTATTGTCTTGGGCCAGCCAAGAGCGTCCCTGTCTCCTTCCAGTGTCCCAGCAGAAAGTTGAAGAATAATCCCAGGCACAAAATTCCTTGTGATTAGGAGGGGGGGGTCGGGGGGGGGCATAGACAGTAAACGTGGAAGTTTGAATAAAATGAAACAAACATGATTTTTCAGTGTTTGGCTTTTTGTATACGCTGGTAACCTCTGATTCTTACAACCAAGAATGGCTGAAAATTTCGGAATAGTAGTTTTGCAGATAAATACTGTTCAGAGGATTCGGTGGCTTAGAGTAAAGAGGGCGAGCCAACTGCATAAAAAATATTTATGAAACATACATGCTGTTTTGAAACCTTTATCTGCGTTAATAGTTTTGGTAATCTGTGACCTTTTATCACTATGCTAGAGAAAGAGCAACAGCTACTGCACTGTTGTGAGAATGACGTGGGGAAAAATTGCACCTTGTTTTTCTTTTCAAAATAACTTTGATAGCTTTCCTTTCCTTCCCTTCCTCTCCTTGTGATCGGAACAGAAAGAAACAGACGGAGTGGCAGACAGCACACAGTGTCTACAAGAAGGATGGTGGCGCTGTATGATTATGATCCAAGAGAAAGTTCTCCTAACGTTGACGTAGAGGTATTGCCATAACTGTTTACTGTGGTTACCATGTATGGAGGGATGTGGTTGGCATTGATGAGCACTACGACATATTTACAGTGGCTGGGCAAAAAAAAAAAAAAGTTGAGAATTACAAACATCGGTCAAGTGTTTTCGGGCAGATGTCTATGACAAACTTATGGCTTCTGTACAAGTAGATTTATGGTGCCCACTCAAACAATGGCCTTTGTAGGATTTATTTACTATAGCTCAATACATTATATAGTCAGTTATGGATATATGGTTGTGCAATATATGTGTATACATACATCTAAAACAAAAGGCTATATTAAAAACACATGGAGTTATAAATAGTAGGGAATGATTATTTTTCCCAATTGTTTTCAAATTTCCTGTGTATGTTTCCACATAAGAACGCGATTTTTTTTTGAGAAGCGCCTGAGCTCATGCCGACAAGCTGGTAGTGATGCCTGCTTCCAACGCTCTCTAACCAACAATGACACCAAAAATCAACCCTCCTTCCCAACCCAACCCGAACAAGATAGCACAGTAGAAAGCATTCATAATGTCTTTCTTTCTGTGAATTGATACATCTGAGCTTTTGTGAGTGTACATCTTGTTTGTAATCTTTTTTTTTTTTTTTTAATAATTTAAGGATATGGTAAACAACTGAGCACTAGCTAGATCTTCATTTAAAAAGCAGCTGACTGTTAGCTAGAGCTTCGTCTTGGGTTTATCTTCCATTGACCCACATGCAGTCCCCCACCTCTCCATATCTGTCATTAGGGACAAGGGAATCACTTTTCCATTGTCTTTGCTGTTACGCAGTAAGTCCCTCAGTCAAAGCGTGGTGCAATTTTCATTTATATTTGTGTTGTGGTAAGAATGTCAGGGTATACTCAAAGCTCTGAAAAATACTGCGGGTATTCTCAGTTATCCTTTAAAATGTTTGGTTTAATTTGTGAATTTTTTAAATAAGAAAGTGATTTTTGAAATATGCAGGACTTGATGTTTTAAAACTTAACCAGGGTTGCTTGTATTTCTCACTGAACCAAATCTGGTTCTAAATTACGGTGTTTTGAAGTAGTTTGGGCAACAACTCAAATAAATTGTACTGATAAGAGTGCAAAAATTTTATTTGCTCTCTCTTTCCCATGACCACAGGTAACTAAAAATAAGTTTAAAAAAACTAATTACATTACATTTAAACCACGGGCAATCAAAAAGAGCCCGGTACACTGTTTGCAGATCAAGAGACTGGAGATGCCCATCATGAAGCTTTTGTTGACCAACAGTTTAGTTCAGGAACTTTGTTTGAGGCAAGGCAGCCTCAGCTGCTCCCGTTAGTCCTAGCGCGCAGCTCCGTACAGATCGTGAACCTGAGCCGTGTCCCTCCCGCTGGCTTGTTCTCTCCTCAGAGGGGTTGACTGAAAGGGACCTTTGAAGGCAGGTAGTTCAAAGCTTCAGTTTGTTCAGGTTGTTGAAGGCTGTGTGCAGATGCGTTCTGAGGATCGCCAAGGTCCGGGCGCGCTCAGCTGGTTTGTCGCAGGGAGCCCTGGGGCTGTCGAGGCGCTGGTGGGAGAGGTGCCAGATTTAGCAAGCTAAAAAAAAAAAATATTATAAAACAAAAAAAGGTTTTGCTCTCAAAGTTCAATTTGGTTTCACCAAGTGTGTCTTAACATAAAGGAGAGGGAGAAATATTAACGGATCTACCATTAATAAAGACAATGTTAACCTTTGCCTAACAAGACGCGCACTGTCACCTGTTCCTTTTTCTGCAGGCTGAGCTGACGTTCTGCACCGGGGACATTATCACGGTCTTCGGTGAAATTGATGAAGATGGATTTTACTATGTAAGTTGGCTTCTGTTTGGTCGGGTCAAACTGCTACAGACTGTTAGAGCAATCTTCACTCACACGAATTATCAGCTGACAGCCCAGGCGGGTTCCAGGCCTCAATTCCAGCTCGGCGTGGTGTGGGAATAGCCATGACCCTAATTTAGCAAAACCATGGCCCCAGCTGGCGTGCCCAGAAGCAATGTCACAAGAGGGTTAGTGTCACTGTGCCCGTTTTGTCGCTGGGAGACGGAGGCCACAACCAGCCCTGGTAGAGCCGGCACACTGACCCAGGCTCAGCTCCTGCTGCTGCGTGGGCTGTAGGACCCGAGCAGCTCCCTCCGCTGGGGGGGTCCCACAGCACTGCAGAAGGCTCACTCCTGCCCCCTTTCTCTAGGGAGTGTTGTTCAGGCAGCTCAGAGCTGCCGCTACCATTCTGTATTTGCCGCATTCAGTTAGCTGGAAAATGTGTATTTTGATCATACATCCATCTATACAAACATGTGACTGACTTCTAATGGATAAGGCATTTCACGGGGGAGAAAACCCTAGAAAGACCCTGTCCCTACAATAAAGGGTTATTTGATTAAAATAAATCAATAAAATAGTTCAGTATTCTTTTAAGCAGTAGTTAACGGATCGTACTGCTGTCATTCCTTTAGGAGAAGTAGAGTTTGATCGCGGGAGGCAATATTCCAGCATTGCCTGGCCAGCTGAACTGTCTTCACGTTGACAGCAGCTGCCCATCTGCAGCTGGAATGTGCATTTTCCATTTCCACGCCGTCCTGGCCATAGAAAGAGGCCCAGCTGTCTCTTTCAGATGCATTTTAGAAGTGGCCTCTGTTGAGACCCAAAGGAAAAGTTTGCTGGCCTCAGCAGCGCCTTCAGGTTGTGCAGCCCAGCAGCACACGCAGCCGTGGCGCTGCCCTCCTGAGGACCCACCCAGCTGCGTGGGAATGCAGCTCCCGCTTCTCCACTGCCTGGAGATAAAGCACACAGGGGTTCATTTGCTCTCCTTACTCACGCTAGCCCCTGTGGTCTTCAAAAGGGTTAAGGTTAAGGTCCTAAGTGACTGTAGGTGGATATTTCCTCTTCCTCTCCGGCTTTGAAATAGTCAAAAGTATTTCCTTACCTTCTTGGGAACTGACAGTTGCTTTAATTAAAACATTCAGTGAAATTTTCATCGTGTTGCAGGGTGAACTTAATGGACAGAAGGGGCTGGTTCCTTCCAACTTTCTTGAAGAAGTGCCTGATGATGTTGAAGTCTATCTGTCTGATGCACCCTCGCGATATGTTCACGATACACCGATGCGTACAAAAGCAAAAAGGGTAAGCAACTGAATAAGAAAATCTTAAATTTTTATTTTCCATTCCATTCTGTTTCATATATAATTTAGACATTACTTTTTAACATTTTAAATCCATTTGCTCATTTAAAATTAACTTTCAAATAGATAAAATAAAACAAAGAAAAATGACTTTACGTAGCCTTCCACTAGCTCATTACATTTGTAAATAAAGAAACTAAATTGACCATTGGATTTCAGTCATTACAGTACCTTCTATTATAATTTGAGTTGAAACAGCTTTTCCCTGGTGAAAGTAGTTACTTCCTAATGCTTCTAAGCTGCTCTTACTACACGCGGTATCTAGAGGAAAGCAAAAGTTCTTGTGGACGAGAGTGGTAGCAGCATTCCGGTAAAGCCAAGCTGTGAATGCAGCTGATTGATTGACAGCACTCAGCTTTTAATCCGTATGACTTCCTGGTCCAACTGGCATTAGTTAATTGCCCACAGACTTCTCTTTTATGAAAGAATAATCATGTTTAGAGTATCTCATTTTGGTTTTGTTTCATCACTGCAATACTTTTATATATTATATATTTTATATATATTTTTATTTCTTTGCTCATCTGCTTGGAAACAGAAGAAGAGTGTTCATTTCACACCTTAATAAGGCAATGTAGCCTTCACGTAAGTGAGCAACTGAAGATACCAATAGAGATTTCAATTAAAGCTACCTGGCTCTCTAATGCAAGTCTTGAAACTTAATTGTGGGGAAAAAAAAAAAAGAAATATGTCTCCAAAAGCCTTGGCCACAGAAGAATAGGCTGTCTGCTTTTACTGTATCTAGCCAAGTCAATTTAGTTTTTTTAGGAGACAAATCCTTTAAAAAGGAATCTTTAGAAATAAGTCAATTAGACCTCACTTTATGAAGGTCAACCTTTGGAACATATTTCTTCCCGAGCTGACTGTTTATGTTTACATAGAAAGGAGAGTTTGATGTCTAACTACCCTACAACCAAAAGCTGCATATTGCATTGTTAGCCAACCTGGGATGTAAAAATTCCAAGCTCCTACATCAAGAGAAAAGCACAACACCCCCAACCCTTAAAGACCATACAAATGACACGTAAGCTGATACGTATGGTAGTTTACAAGGGTATAGTTGGTTTTGAAACTCATTACACTCAAATATAGCTACTTAAATTGTCTGCCTTAAAATGTGTTTTCCATAATCGATTATACCCAGTTTGCCTAAGACCAACTATTCAACAATTCTGAAAAAATCCCTTCACATGATACAATTTACTTGGCTTTTCCTAGAAAGTGCACATTTGAAATATCAGCAACTGTTTGGTTTACCAATGCAATAAAAGTCTCTATGAAAGATGCAGCTCACTGAATGAATGCATTAGACTAAATATATGGTATCTTCAGGTGTACGTTGGGGTGCTTTACCAAGTTGGTTTTGGTTTTTGGTTTTTTTTCATTAGAACTAGACCTTGATTTAAAATCAAAGTAGGCTTGAAGCCCCTTTGCTTAACTCCCTGTTGCACAAGCCAGTAAATTGCTAATGTTTGAACTTGAACTACAAGATAACAGGGGTCCCCAAGGCATGGATTCTGCTGTGAAAATATCACCTTAATCGATAGCGTCACATCCTGTCAGCCAGGCACTGTAGTTAGGATAGGCTGAGTAGAAGTAGCTTTAGCATTTTCATTCAAGTGCTTTTGATGATTGAAAAAAAAAAAATAGTTGTTTAAGATATTTAGGAATGCTGTCATCTAACTATCGTACAAGTATTCACCTTCATTCAGCAACATCATAGCTGCAGCACACGCATCAAGCAGTCAGGGTCTTTAAGCTTTCTTTGATTGTGATTAAGGTTCATTTTAGCTTTTTCTTTTTCCTTTTCTTTTTTTTTTTTTTTTTTAAGCCAGTGTGCCATCTTCTCAAATATGTACATAAAGTTTGCTAGCCAATTCTAAAGAAAAGGCATTTAAAGGACATTAAAAAAAAAAAAAGTGATCATGTAGCATTTTAAACTTCTTCCAAAAAGTTTGGCTTCTATAGATTGCTAATCTGTAGTAATTAACACATTTATTTTTCTTAAATCTATAGCTAAAAGTATCCCTATTAATTTTTGTACAATCACAGTATGGAAATGCAAAACCAAACCCCATTTTGTGGCTTTTGTGGCCAGAACTATGGCAAAACCAATTTACCCAACTCTTTCTTTAAAAAAGTATAACCAAACCAGGGCTCTATTGGAGTGTTTTCTATTGTCTATACTTTTTTTCTCAAAGTTTCTGTATTTTACTTTAAGCCCATACTGTTTTTTAAGCCACAAAAAAGAAAGGAACCAGCCCTTTTGTTTAAGTGGGTAATGGGACAAGTAATGTTACCAACTTTCTTGATGATAATAGCTTTTAAGCTTTCAAACATTCAATAAATTATAACAATGTACCTAATAGGTTCCTCCTGAGAATACAGGTACATCCCGGAGAGCACCATCCCCCACAGTTCATCTCCATTCTGGGTCACCTACGTCACCTATGGGTTCTGGTAGTCCCGGGAGAGGCAGGGATATGTCCTCGAAAAAGAAAAAGGGGCTGCTTTCCAAAGGCAAGAAACTGCTGAAAAAGCTTGGTGCAGTGAAATGATTCATGTACTCCTGGACAACTTGTAAAGCTTCCAGTCTGTGTATTTTATTTTTTTTTAAACGTCAAAACTAGGGCTTTCATGACTATGCATTACAACTTTCCCAAACCTTTGCATTTTTAACTCTGACATCAATAGAATCATGTGAATTGCTTAAACAAAATGGCAAGAAAAAAGGAAGTGCATTTGTTGTTGCAAATATGCTTTTATTTAAAAAAAAAATAACGTTGTGGGCTTATGAGCAGAAGAACATGGTTTTATTTGAAGTCAACTCAACACCTGCAACTCCATTGGATAAACCTCAGCCTTTGTTCTCCTTTAGCCAAGAGTGGGGGGAAGAAAACTCTATTCATTGATTCCTGGTTCAGAGAGCTCACCCCACTGTATCTAATATTTATCACAAACAAAAATGGTCTTGAAACTCCTAGTTTAATCAGCCTTGATGTTTTGCCTTATTAATGCACAATGATTTGTACTGTCTAATAAATATACAGCGTATACTTTGTATGTACTGTGTATTCAACTGTCTTCATCTTCCCTAAAACATGGTAATTTAAGATCAAGTACTATGTTACTGACTCCATTCAATGTCTGATGTAACTCCTAGGAGTTTGGAAGTGCTGTGCAAAATGCTTTCTTTTTGATTTTTTGCCTTTTTTTCCTCAAACCAAACCCCTTGTATCAGTTTCCTTTGTCAACATTTTCACTAAACTGAAATCAGATACAGTGTAAGTTATTCAGAGGCTCACCCAGTTTCAACCGTGCAGCCTCCAGCTCTGGAGTTCCTGTTTCACCGTTCTAAATTACTAGGGGGGGGGAAGAAAACAAACCAAAACACAACAAAAACCTTTACTCCCCAACTTTTTTTCCTGTGGAGGTACAGTCCTAAGTTAAAAGGCATTTTCATGTTGATGATGTCACATTCAAGACAAAGCGCATGTCTAAAGTTAAAAGTGAAAAACTGTTACACACACTCAGCCGAAGCCAGTAAAAAGGCTGCAACAGCTGATAATCAAATATTAATTGCAATATTGGCATCTCAATAAAAACAAATCTTACACATTGATGGCAGTCATTGGCTGTTACTATTTTGTAATTCTTGTCCATTTGTAAATTGTTTTTACTGTTTATACATACTTTTCAGACTGCCTTTCTTTTTGTAATTTATGGAAGGTTTATAAATGAATGATCAAAGCTTCCCCATTGTGTCTTCAGATAATAATGTAAATTACTGTAAGATACCGTGTGCTAGATTATAACATTTAATTAAAGAAAATAACTGGCCTAAATTTGTGGTAAAGTACTGTGTGGGTGTGTGCATGTGTACAACTGTTGTGTATTATATTTTATATAAATAAATAATTTGATATTTTGTAGAGTGCAGTATGTTTCATGAATCTACTGTTATCAGCTGCTGGATGATTGTGTCAGCCTTCCCTCCTTTTCTAAAGGATTGGGCACAAGGGCCAAGACCCTGCCCAGGGAGCGGTTATTAAGCACACAGTAACAGCGCAGTCTCTGTGCTCAAATGCTGCGCCCACATGGAAAAGGAACAGTCTGCAGCGGCCATTTCCTACCCTTCCACTAGCTCCTTTTCTGCTGACCTCAAATAACAGAAAGCAGATCAGAAGGTGACAGGTATAAATAAATGATACGCAATGAGGAAGAAATACAAAATACTAAGTACCAAATAGGGAAAGCTACCACTGTAACCTCAGGAAGACCAAAATATTTGCCAAAACACCGCTATTCCTCTCCATTACAAATTTCACGTGGAAGGAAGAGGTTGGTACAGTTCTCTCAGCCAAGGAGAAAAAAAAACCCTGAACTAAATACAAGTTATAGAGCTCCCTCATTTTCCAGAGCTGTGGACAGCTGCTGATTAAAGGCTCACCTCAATGCAAGACTCCGGGAGCTTTCCAGAGATAAAGAATGGTTAGAAAGTTACACTAGCATCCCTCACGCAGTATGCCCAAAGCCCAGTCTTGATGGATGCACGCAAATACATCTAACAGGATCAAACAAGCAAGGATTACAGCAACAACTTTATTTAAATCTCACAAAGAAAAGGAACAAGGTTCACAACAACTTAGTGTAAAAAAACCAAACCAAAACAAAAAAAAACAACAACAAAAAAAAAACCAAAACAGCACCAATCTAAGTGCTTCCATATGCACTAGTTTGACTCTGCAAAAATGCAAAATGCAAAAATCTGAAATCAGCTTCCATCAACGTAAAGCAAACAGCAGCTGTGAATTAAGCTACTCCTGTTGAATAGTTACCAATTAAAGCCATACAGACCTAACTATTGGCCATTACTTGGAACTGCACAACCAAAAAAACACCCATGAACAGTAAAACTATCTACTTTTTTGCACATCAGTGCACTGATATTCTTTGATGGAAATTGTTTTTCTCATTTAACAAGCATGCAGTTAAACTTCAACCACGAGATTTAGTTCATTCCAGTTATAAATTTGCAGTTGTCTAAAATGATTACTCACACTATGTAGTAAATACGAAGTTACAAGACTAAGAAAAATCATGTCAGTAGGACATCCATCACACAGCCCCCCCGAACAGCATTCGAGCTTAGACAAAGCCATCGTTTTTTGTGGAGAGAATACTGTAGCCTTAGATAATAAAGGTGTTCCTAAAGCTGTGATAAGATACAGAAATAAATTTTGCCTCTGACACCCGTTCCTGAAACTTTGGTATACACAGAACTACCTCCTCAGCTATGCCAGTTTGAAAAGCCCCTCCTCGCTCCCCTCTACTCCCAGGGAGACACAAGTGAGCACAAGACAGTTTCTAGTTAGTCTGCAAATCACTGACAAGGGCAAGTATTAAAGCCCTTCCATAGGTTCTGCAGCACTATGCAGTCTTAAAACAAAGCTTTGATAACCAAGAATGGCTGACAGCCCCTTTTTAAGATACAAAATAGTTTAGGAGACAAAATTGTGCCCTCATTTTTAACAGCCAAGAAAAACAAGGCAGCAACAATTTGCATTTTGAAAATTAACAGTGTAATGTGCTAACTGGAAAAGTTTGGATTTTGGTCTGTGTAACTATCTATCTTGTATGCTAAAAATAATTCTGTGCAAGACTTCCCAAAACATAAATAAGAACAACTGATAATCTTTTGTGAAGAATCCCAGAAATACTTTAGGAAAGAAGTATTAAAAATATTATATAGTTTCTATAGCAAGCAGAGACCTATTCAAAATGCAGATCTCCTGTTTCAATGCAAATGAAGTTCTACAACTGCACATACTCATTATCCACAATAACAACGCAACAACAACAACCACCACCACCCACACAAAACTCCACACAATTCTACCTTCCCTAGAAGGAACCGCACTGTTTTTTTTTTAGCTGGTGACTCAACTTCAAAGATAGTAAAGTTTGTCTGAAAGCAACAGGTTTGGTTCTCGGTGAATACTCTGACCTACGAGGAAAGCCAGTTTGTGAGCATACTGGCAAGGAGCAGGTACTCTGATAACACCCTGCAGAAAAAAAAAAAAAAAAGAAAGTATTTTCAAGTCATTTAAATTCGCATGCATTCACTGTAACAAAAAGTCCTGGAATTCAAAGGTTTGGATACATGTGAAATTTATATTCCCTGGAGTTTATGCAGATTTGTGAAAACAACATTACATACACTGAACACCTTTTTAAAAAAAAAAAAAAAAAAAAAAAAAAAAGTGTTTTATAGAAGAACAGATGCAGAAAAATTCCCAACTCTATTCCCCTCCTCACTCTGAAAAAGCCTCTTACACAAATTTACATTTGATGCTGGATCTCACGGAAGGCGGGACACGGTAAGTCATATGAAATACTTATGACTACTAAACCGGCAGACCTAAAGCCCACCTCAGGCATGAGCTGACTGTGTGCTGATCTGGGCGAGCAACAGAAGAAGTCAAGGGAAATGGAGGAACACAGTTCCATCTTCACACAAAGAAATAAGTATTTCTGCAGGTAAGAAATAATCATTTCAGTTTTGCTTTTGACATAGAGAGGGTTTTTTTTCCACAGAAAGGGTTGTTAAGCACTGGAACAGGCTGCCCAGGGAAGTGGTGGAGTTGCCATCCCTGGAGGTACTTAACAGATGGGCAGACGTGGTGCTGAGGGACATGGTTTAGTAGTGGTTTTGGCAGTGTTAGGTTGATGGTCGGACTCTATGATCTTTAAAGTCCCTGCCAAACTAGGCAATTCTATGATTCTATAGAATTTGGAAATGATACTCAAAACAACAAGTATTTTCTAGTGAGAATAAAGATTACTGTAGTCTTCAGACTACAGAGAGCTCACATAAGTATAAAATGTGTATTTCTCAAACCACCACGCTAGGTAAAGAGGTGTACTTGCAGGCTTTTTGGATCCGCATGGCTGTTTTAAGGACACCTTTTTCTACCTTCTTGTGGGTTGTTATTACATAGAGATGCACAATCTTAGAAGAAAATATTATCATTTCCCAGAGGAAATACTTACCGACCAGTTATAGTACATGTGGCAAAGTTTGTAGGTTAAACGTTGTAAATGATCTGGTTTCAGACTGCTAGTGTCGTAAATTACATTATAATGAGTGGGTGCAACACAACCATTTCTCACTGCCTGACTCACAATAAAGAAGTCATACCTGTAACAGAAAAAAACAAACCCCCAGAAGTCTGATACAGAAAAGGCTGTTTTTCTTACAAAAATGCAAATCCCCATGAGTTTGTCTTACTTATTTTCTTCAAGTCACTTTACGCATATTGAGTAAACCTCGAAAGTATGCCTACGCTTTGGTCACAAAATTAGCAGTTTCTTTGTATCTGAAAGGCCAAGAGATCTGAAAGGCCAAGAGATCTGAAAGGCCAAGAGATCTGAAAGGCCAAGAGATCTGAAAGGCCAAGAGATCTGAAAGGCATGTAAGTAATCTTACTATGTGGAACAGGTCCCAAGACCACGAAGATCTTATCCACTCATCATATACAGTTTCCCCCCCCCAATAACCCCTCTACACACATACTTGGCATAACACTCCTCATTTGCTCTAGCACCCCGAGCCGTGTTTGGATGTTTGCCACCTACCACACCACTCGGAACACCCTGCAGTCAGCCAGTAAAATACAAAAAAAGAAAGGCAAAGCTACCGACGGGAACTGCACACTGCCACAGAAAACTGCATTCCTTCCTGTGCATCCCTTGACCAAAGTCAAACCTTCCATCGCGCACTCAATAAGCTTTGCATTTCCCACATACCTGACCTGAATTTCATGTAACGCAACTTGCAAAAACATTCAATGCTAACAGCAAGCAAGCAAAGTCAATGAAATCTGTGTACATGTTTTACATAATTGTACAATTCTAAGTCTTCTTCCAGTGACTTCCCAACCACCAAAGACTAGTTCCAACACTTGCTCATAAAATGCCCCCTTACAAAGTTACAAAATTTATGTGCAATGTCAAAACTACAGCCAGGCAGAATTTCATTTCATTTCACTTCAGTTAAGTTGCTAGGATTGATAGCAATCCTATCAATAGTCACTCAATCAGTACTGAACCTTAAAACAAATAAAAAACCCCCAACGTTAAAAAAAGAAACACCAAAGTGTTTCTTACTTAAAGCATATGTAATACTGTAATATCTACAGATACGACATATTGGTAACCATGAAATATTGCATAGTGAACTCCTAAAATTTAAGCCACTCCGTTTCTTTCATCTACACATTACTGTGATGTCTTTTCAAAAGGACAGAAGTGTAGCAAGTATTCCTACTTGATCCCACAGTCAATTTAGTACCAGATGCATTTCCCTTATTATCAGGTCGCCAGCAAACAAGAGTTTTACTTCTATACTAACTTACCATTCTGGTCTGGTAACCTCCACATCAACAACAGTACCAGGGGGCGGGTTTTTAAGTGCTCCACCACTCTGTGCGAAGAATCTGGTATTCACTCGTTTCTTCACAACTATCACAGTAAGCCTTGGACTAAAGTAAATGAAAACAAAAGAAAACCCACCAAAACTATTGTGAAAAAATTCACTGAGCATATTTCAGGAGCAGATTCTCAAGAGCTTCAAATTAAAAGCAATTCTAGAGTTCTCCAGGGTGTTAATTTTACATACAAGTCTTCACTGATTTATTGATTTAGATTAAGTAGGACATTGTTCATAACTTTAGAGTTTTAGTTTCTGGTGCAACTTTGATACTATTTTTCACCAATCCATCTTATATTTAACTTCATAGGGAGACACAAAACAGACCAAAAAGGGATCTTCTAAAGACAGACCCGATTTCTACTATCTCTATACCTCATTGTTTCATACAGAAAACACTGCTTTAACAGTATTTTTGGTAATGAACAAGCCATTGACAGAAGCTAAACAGAAGGAGTAAGAACTTCAACTCCTACTTAGTTGTAACTTGTTTTGTGCTCTGCTTGCCTGCAGGGTCAGGAAACATTTTCATTTTTCAGAGCCGATTAAGAAACCAAGGCACTGCCGCTCATAGGCTTTAAAGCAGAATGTTGAAAGCTGCACAACATAAGTGACTGGACAATAGACAGTCTTTTCAGAAGTGGAAAGAAAAAATGGACCTACCGGACACGTGATAGTAATCAGGCTATCATCACCAGAAAAAAAGTATTAATTACCATATGCATCAGGAATGCCTAAAGAATATACATGTATACGTGTGTACTGAATGCGGTGCATGTACTAAAAACTTTTCTATTCTACTACAAGTTAGGTATCTCAAATCATGTAAACAAATATCAGAAAAGCAGTTATTTGAGCTCAAGTAAAAATAAACAAGGATGAGACAACACAACCTTCATCTGTTACCACTTTTTGGATCCCAGGGTGTATTTCTCTTGCAGTATAAAAACAGGGGTTGGTGGAAACAGACTTACTTGTAGTCTTTACCAACACTCTTCAAGCAATCCAGAAATTGAGGCACTTCATAATTAACCAAAGTATGTAGTTGTCCATCTCCTACACCATCACGATACACAATAATACGAGAGGGCAAATACTTATTCCACTTGAACCAGTCTCTTAGAGCAGCTTAAAAAAAATTAAGAAGTGTAAAAGCTGTTAGCTGTAATGATAATTCACTCCAAAAACAAAAATGGATTTTTATTACTGGAAAAACAGCAGTAAGTTTTGAAAGCTAAGGTCCTCAATCTTTCAGTAACCTGAAACAGGCATGCATCATGATACACAAATGTTACCTGCAAAAAGAATTCTGGTTTACCTGTGTACTGACACAAAAAGAAAGAACTTCAGGAGATTATCTACTCTACCGGCCTCTTACAGCAAGGAGCTGTCATCCTTTAAATTCGTCTCCTTTAAAGCATTCTTTGAAGTGCATTGATAAGTAATATTTAATTATCATTAAGAAATATGGGAATCAATGAAAGAATGTACATGAAGTGTTATTAAATTTCAGCAATATTTACAACTGTCTTTTTAATCTGTTTTTATCTAAGTGCAAGTTGGTAATGCCTCCGCTCAAGGCAGCTGAGGCAGTGTGTTTTAGAATCATAGAATAGAATCATAGAATCAGTGAGGTTGGAAGGGACCTTTAAGATCATCAAGTCCAACCATTAACCTACCCTGATAAAAACACCACCACTCCTAAACCATGTCCCTAAGCACCTCATCTACCCTTTTCTTAAACACCTCCATGGATGGTGAATCCACCACCTCTCTGGGCAGCTTATTCCAATGTTTAATAACCCTTTCAGTGAAAAAATGCTTCCTAATATCCAATCTAAACCTGCCCTGACATAACTTGAACCCATTTCCTCTTGTCCTATCACTTGTCGCCAGGGAGAAGAGGTCAGCTCCCATCTCTCTAAAACCTCCTTTCAGGTAGTTGTAGAGGGTGATAAGGTCTCCCCTCAGCCTCCTCTTCTCCAGGCTAAACAACCCCAGATAAACCCCCAGGTTTTGAGGAAGCTAAACTGTCATTCCTTAGATCTGACTCCACAAGAGCAGAAAACCTTCCCTTACTTTGCAAGCAGACCTTGAGCCCATCCACAAGCTCTTGCCCAGGACCTTGAACAACACAGCGGGAGAACCACCTGTGAAGAACAAAATAAAAGATGACCTTCAAAGTGCTTCCCAGGTCTACGTCAATGAAGTGATATTTAAAATGGCTACAACGACCTAGTCTTTATGGCTACTGTGGGTCAAGGCAGTCAAGCAAGAGTTAGTGTACTATGAGAATTCTTCCCTCACAAAGCCCCTGTGGTAGACAGTACCATTGCACCATGTGCAATTCCTCTCTATCGAAAAACTTCTGCACAAGTCAGCTCACCTCACAGGTAAGCCTGTCACCCTGACGCCCTCTATTCATCCCAGCCCTTGCCCCACCATTTGCCCCCTCTCCCAAGCACCGTGGAAGAAGGACAAGGCTATTCCTTAAGGGATGCAACGGAAAAAAACAACTCAGAATCACAGAATTTTCAGAGTTGGAAGGGACCTCTAGAGAACATCTAGTCCAACTCCCCTGCTAAAGCAGGATTGCCCAGAGCACATTACTCAGGACTGCATCCAGGCGGGTCTTGAAAATCTCCAGAGAAGGGGACTCCACAACCTCCCTGGGCAGCCTGTGCCAGTGCTCTGTCACCCTCACCGTAAAGAAGTTTTTCCGTGTATTTGAACAGAACTTCTTATGTTCTTACTTGTGCCCATTACCCCTCGTCCTCTCACTGGGAACCATTGAAAAGAGCCTGGCTCCATCCTCCTTCAACCCACCCATTAGATACTTGTATGCCATAATAAGGTCTCCCCTCAGCCTTCTCTTCTCCAGGCTAAAGAGTCCCAGCTCTCTCAGCCTTTCCTCATAAGGGAGATGCTCCAGTCCCTTAATCATCTTAGTTGCTCTTCGCTGGACTCGCTCCAGCAGTTCCCTGTCCCTCTTGAACTGGGGAGCCCCAAACTGGAAACTCACAATATATAGTTCATATTAACAATGTACAGTAAATCAATTTGAACACTTTCATGATGGCCCACCACATTCCCTTAACTGAAAAGTAGCTTGAAAGATAAAGATTCTTTTTTTTTTTTTTTTCCTCTGGCATTCAAATCTTACCGTGTCATTGTTTGATTCAGGTTAGCTACAAATCCTGCAATTGAGTGCTTTCCAGACAAAGTGTCATGGTAACAATCAATTCCCACAATCATTACTTGTTTCAGCTTAAAAGGAATCAATACAGAACATGTATTAGTACGTGAAGACATGCCAAAACACCTATCATCTCCATCCTATAGCATAACAAGATCATGACATAAGCTGTATGGTTTCAGGACACCTAAGCAAACCATGGGCACTGAATTCTTGAATTAAACGTCTCCTTATGTCATATCTAATTGTCATGCTTCTTCTCACAGACACAAAATGAACTACACAAAGAATACTGTTTTCTTTTCTAGGGAAAAAAGCTTGCTTTTTTACATAAGGCTCAGTAAAGAAAACAGTTACGATTTAAAAAAAAAAAAAAAATAAATAACTTACGGGGATTTCAACGCTCCAAAGCTCTCCACCCATTTTACAGTTCATTTGTAAGGCAATTTTTGTTGCTATGGCCATAGCAGTCTGAGGCTTGCTTAAAGTGCGAGCAAGCACACACTGACTTGGAATGGGACAATCGGTACATAAGTATTTCTTGATAGCATCGTATTTATCCTTTCGGGAACTAGACAAAATACAAACTGCCTTTAAAGAAAAAAGAAAAAAAGTGTTTTTAAGAAGCTGCATTCTGAGATTTACATAACAGCTGTAGCTCTTTAGAAAAAGTTTCTTATGCTCAAGAGAAATATTCAAGTGCTCACAGTTGAAGAAATACCTGGAAAGATTCAGTGCCTATAGTTCAGTGCCAAGTACAAAGGCTCTTTTCCAGAAGGATATTCATAGTTAGTCTGGGGTTTGAACAGGAGTATGAGTAGGCATGTAGTAGATACTCAGGGGCCAAGGGGCATTCATTTCTGAGAATGAATCCCACTAGTCTTAAAACATCAGTTACAGAGATTAACATGATTTGAAATTATGGATTCAAATACATACTATGTTTGTGTCAGGAGTAATACTTTGCTGTAAAACCCTTAAATAAGCTTCTGTTCTATCTTCTACTTCAATCCTGAAAAGGAAGAGAAAAAAATGCTAACAGAAAAAAAAAACAACAGCTATTGAAACTTCACCAAAAACATAAGTGCTCATTATGCATCAGTCCTGTGCGAAGTGTCACATTTATAGCTATTCATGAAAGTACAATATTCACACATTTTGAAAATTAAGAGGAATCATCGCAACTTAGGCTTCCAAGAGCAATGAAATTCAAAATTAAAAGCAAGCACAGGTACACAAAGGAAGATATCCGCAGCGAGAACAAATCAGAACACATCCAAAGTCAGCAAGAAAATATATATTTCTTCTTGCATTACATATAGCTCCACTTGAGAAGGTTTTGCTCAATAGCTATGTGTCTAATACTGTTTGGTTTTGGCATGCTTTGACCCCCAGTGAAAGCTCTCACAAATGAAAGCATGAGTAAGAAAATCATTCACTAGAGAAAACTGAACAATCTGTGTACTGAAAGCAACTTTATTAAAAAAAAAAAAAATCTCACAGAAGTCAGTAGTGTGACATACTATACTATCTCCTCATTTAACAGCCTAAGCGTGCTAACAGATATACCTTAATAAGTATAAAATGATTTTTTGCATCAGTTTTCTAAGGACACTTACATGGTTGCTTTGTTCATTCTGATTCCCATAGATGGTGTGACTTTAAATAGATTTTGAAGTAACGTATTAGCAGTATCATAGTTACGCCGTGTGTATATTAATAACCAGTTGTCCAGAGGCTTTGCACAGATTAAGGGAGCTCCCCTAGTTTCCTTTGACCAATCAGCAAACTGAGGATTGTAATCAAACTGCAAATAATAGATGATAGAGAAAAAAAAAAAAAAAAAAATCAGCACCCTACCAAACAAGCTGTATCACAACTACTTCCTGACACACTTCGAGAACAGATGGTATCACTTCTGCCCAGAAGTGACTTGATTTTTACCTGTTCTTTTACTGGTACTGTCACTAACTTAACATAAGCTTTATCTAGCCCTTTCAAGAAATCCTACACTCTTCAAATGCTTCATTCATAATTATGCAAAGATATTTATGAGGTTTAGCCAGACAAGTTGTTACTATTTGCCACACAGATTTTGTGCTAGAAAGACACAGCTGTTTACATATTGACTTATTTTTCTCCAATTTTTCTTTTTAATAACTTAACTGCTTGAGAAAAAGTATTACAATGAAGATATCAGATCTTTTCAATAACAATAATGAAAGCTTTACCAAATACAGTATCTTAATCTGTATATCTGTAAAATGCCCTTTTCCATCTAGTGTCCATTCAAAACAAAAAGACCTCTACTACAGAGCAAGTATATCATGTTTCATGGCAATCTATGACATAATTCAAATCCAAGTTATTCACACCCCACCTTTGAGCGAACAGATGCTGTATGTGTTCTATCTACTGGCTTTTCATTTGAAAGCCTTGGTATTTTCATAAATGGAAGCTAATTAGAAACATCTCTAGTCTCCTAGTTTGCATATCTGAAATGACTTTGTTTAGACAGAGGGACTGTTTTGCAAGGAAGAGACTATTGTAATGCAAGCCAGAAGAATCTTCAGGGGTTTCTAAATAATTTAAGAAGTTTGCAAGTCTCCTCTCTGGACAGACTTGTGTATAACATTATCGCAATCATGTATAAACCAACAAGTAGTATTTCCTTCCTTAAGAACTCGCTTCAGCAGTGACAGATCCAGAAGATTTTAGAAGTTGTTTTATTTACCACATTTCCTGATTGAAGGATCTTTTCTCCTTGAATAACTCTTCCCGAAAAGGATAATAAATTAGAATCAAAGCTTAAACCCCAGTCTCGGAGTTCCTTCTGAACATTATCATCTCTGTTTAAAAACAAGACTTAAATTAAAACAAAGACATTTGTTCTTGCTGAGACTTTTTTTAAAACCAGTAAGATTTTTCAAAGTTTTGTTGCAAGAAAGAAGTTTATCATACAAATTTTTCATCAAAGAACTACAGAAGATATTAAGGTAGCATACTTTCGGATGTAGTCAATAAGTCTTCCAATTTCACGTTTCCTTTCCTCAGGTGGTAGTCGTGTATGACTAGACAAGTCCTTCATCATATTAAAGTCATTACGCATCTTCTCAGTTAATCCTGTTAACAGCAAAACCTTTTTCTGAGTAAAAGTTAGACTAAAGACGAAGAAAAGTAAATTTGCAAGCCATGCAGATTAACTATGCTTGTAGAGCAGACAAGTAAAATGAAGGCTTTCAGTTGCTCCCTGTACATTCATTCCCATCCGCACAGAAAAAAAAAACGTCTGGGTGTTTGCACTTGAGAGGAAACCACACAAGACATGCAGCTCTTTATTTACATTTCCAAAGGAAAACAAGACACTGCTGAGATGGACAGGAACTGCTAGTGCAAAGTGAGTATCTCAGAGGAAAATACATATTTATGTATCTTACAAAATTATCAATTTATAGCAAACTTCTCCTTTTCAACAGAAGTTCTACTGTCAAAAAACTCTACAAGTTATCAGTGGGACAATGTTGAACACCATACATAAAGACTACACAACATCAAAACCCCACAAACTTTTCAGCCTCATTTAAATATCTAATCTTTTAACTACAAAACTTGTTTCTAAACTCACATTTATACAAACAAAACGTTTCTACTTAACTTGGCAAGAGGCTGATGTCAAAATATCAGTCTCAGTAAGCACTACGGTTTGACAGATGCTTTGATATGAAAAAATGCTACAGTACCTGTTAGGAAGCACAGCTCTGGAATTAGAACCACAGGTCCTGGCATCATGTTTCCTCTCTTCCTCTTAGACTGACTGATCAAGACAGGCTGATTCAAGTCAGTAATTTCTTGATTATATTGCTGTATTAGAAATATATATTGTATATTAGTTTATTCATGACAAACACTCAGTTTTCTTCATAATAATGCTCACTTTAGAAAATGAGTATTTTTCCCAAAACAAACGAAAACAAAACAAAAGTAACCAGCAACTTTTTTATCAATTAGCACATTTAACATGAGAGGAACTGGTTTTGTCAGAAAAGACTAAATAGGGAAGCACTACTCTCTCTATTGGTGCCACCAAATTACTGACTTGTAAGAGACAACAGACAACTCTTCTGCCTTGCTCGAGGCAGTATCACCCAGAGTATCTAACTCAAGATTAGGATGCTCATTCCAGTTCAGTATTGGACAAAGTTCCTGGCCTATAGAGCAATTTAATTCAAGACATCCATTAAAAATAAAATTCTATTAAAAAAAATTACGAATTACAAATCCATGCATCATAAGTAAACCTCTAACAATGCTCCAACGTCTCTACTTAAAGCATCACACACACACGCTGACAGTTAAGTTTCCATACCCTTTTGTAGTAGTCCACGTAGCTGACCTCAGAACCATCTGCTTTTCTAAAGGTACACTGTGGATTGGCATCCCAGTCAATGTCATCAACTCTGTATGTTCTGTTATTGTACCTAAATAAACAATTTCAGGAGTCTTTTTTTTAAATCTGAACTCAAATAGAAAAGAAATAGAACTGCAGGATATAAAAGTTAATAGCAATATTCACATAAGTTTAAAGTTTTGCTTCTATCAGGAACAGTAACTTCGAGTTTTTAATCATAACAGACTAGCAAGTCTATTAAAAGCTAAACTGTAATAAAACCAAATGAAACCACAACTAATCCAGTATGTACGTCCTGCTTTTGCAAATGCTGTAGCCTTAATTACTTTTCTAGCATGACAGTTTTCATGCTTTCTGACGCTTCGTTGTATACTTCAGGACATGGAACATCCAAAAAAATAAATACATCTCCAAGATGACAGGAGTCCAAAGAGACTTACTTTGTAAGAACAATTAATCCTATCAGCTCCTTAGCA
Organism: Vanellus vanellus; assembly: GCF_965231255.1. Classification (NCBI taxonomy): domain Eukaryota; kingdom Metazoa; phylum Chordata; class Aves; order Charadriiformes; family Charadriidae; genus Vanellus; species Vanellus vanellus. The sequence goes on from NC_138921.1 coordinate 11,062,203, forward strand.
CAGGCATCTCTAAATCTTTGCTCTTCGACCTGGTAATATAGACTGTACATAAAATCCAACACTGTTTCACTGCGAAGAACCTTATAGCTCACATCTGTACATAACATAATGCTTTCCTCATACTGGAGGATAGAACTCGTGAAGCCCGGCCAAACCATCAACCTGTCAAAAGAGAACATACAGAACCTTAACATGCTTTAAATCATCTCTAGTCTCACCCCTTGAGTTATTTCTGTCCACTTTCCCAGACACTAGAAAGCAAAGACAAAAAGAAACCATTATCCAAATACAAATAAGCTCCTGAAAGCTAACAAAATGAAAAATACTTTACACGTAGGTATCTTCAGTCAAGATAAAAGAAGATTACTTAACGATGGAGCAATATAACTGAAGTGAAAGAAAGTTCCTCAAAGCCTAAGAAATCCATTTCACGCTATCAGTCTTAAATATCTTGCATACGAAGTGTGTGGGTATTCAAGACGCTTTAAAGAGAAGGAGAGCAACAGTTTATATAGTAGAACACTGTCCAGTTTCTTTCACCAACCAGGTTATGCAGGCTAGGTTAATGGCAAGGAGTACACCACAGTCATATGATGGGGCCCCAGTCAAATTCAAGCTTACTAACTGGTACAATAGGCCTAGGGCTAGCCAGAAACACCAGTCACATTGCAGGGGATCCTGGCGGGGAACAGGGACAAGACATGACAGCTAACAATAGGCGAGTGCCATAACTACCTACCCAGCAGGGTATGGCCAGATATGAATTTACATGGCAGATTAAATGTCTTTCAGAAAGAAGGCTGGATGTTCATGAGTTTTGGTTGTTTTTTTTTTTTTTTTTTAAATTAAAAGATCTCAGCCTTACAGACCTTTAAGCAAGTTTTCCGAAACTGCAATAAAATGTAATAGCAGAACACACACTGGCAATGAGTAATGAGATCCTACACATAGAAGAAACTAAGTTAGGAGAATGAGGTCTCATACTTCCCAGGAGTAACAGTTTTTAAGTCCGTGGTTTTATTACAAGATAAACCACCAGAGCAGTTATCAAAATATCTTCCTTCCTCCCTGCAAACCTCCTAAACCCAAGTATCCTTTTTGCCAAACCTGTGATTAGGGATGCTGATTGGGTCACTGGGGTTGTAATAGTTCCGTCCAATCTGCTGTAAATTCAACATCTTCAAAAGCCTAAAAGTTGAAATATGGATGTCATTTACCATTATTATTCAGTTTATCAAACTATGCATGGTTCCATCCCTCTGCACCACCTCATTTTTGTTCATCTGACTAGATAAAACAGTCACAAATATAAACTTCTCATTAAACTCAATTTAGAAAGATCATGGACACTTATTAATGACAATTAATCAGTTGAGAATAAGTTAGCATACAACCCAACCCTTCACCAACCAACTGAAAGTAGCAGTCTAAACAAGCTACGTTTCACATGAACCAGGTACCAAGGTTAAGTGGAAAGATCACAGCAAAAAAAGTAATTTGCCAGTTCAAGGTCCTGCACTACTATTTGCTTTAAGAGGCCAATGCAGAGACACAAAAGGAGGGCAGAGATAGGACTAATTGCCTAGAACAGTTAGCACTCCGGTGTGAATCTCCTTGCTAAGGGAAAGTGTATAAACTCATTTCATACTAACGTGTGCTAGAAACATGCATATAAATGCACATTAAAATGTTGCCACATGTGGTTGACCACATAGTAACAATAGCTACAAAAGCTTAAAAATTTATATTATTGATTTGTAGTCCATTCTTTGGAAAGGAAAAACTTAAGTCAGATATTTTTAGAATGACTTCTTATAAAGACATAACTTGGACAGCAAACCTTCTAAAAATGATGTTGTAAAATTGCAGACATGTAGGTGAAGTAGGTGGCAACTCATTAGTCAATGTGATTGTTATCTTCACATCCTCTCCATTCCGAGTCCTACTAAATACTTCAGTAACCTGAGAAAGTGAAGTTAGGTTAATAAAGCTAGCAGCAAACAGGCTACACCTGGACCTTGCTCCATTAATATTGAATTGAACTTGTACTTTACAATTCTAGGTAATAATTCAACACTTAACTGAAACAGGAATTTGATTTCCTGCTATGACTGTAAAATACAACCTAAAATGCATTGTTCCTTTGGGTGCAGACAACTACTGGAGTAGAATGGAGGCCATCCCCAAAGCAGCTGAATTCAAGATGAAGACAGAGAGATCACTTACCAATTACCATCGTGGGAAAGATTCGAGGAAATAAACTTAATATATTGCCAATTAATATCTATTTAATTATTGATTCAGGTACTGGGAGGCAAAAAGACAAACGTTAACACACATAGTGAAAACATCTTCCTCCTCTCCCTCCTCCAGGCTCAACTTCAGACTCCTCTGTCCCCGCTCTGCTGACACCACTGGTTACTCTCAGTCTCTTCAGGGAGACAATGAGTGGCACAAGAGGCGCAGGGGAAGGCAGGGGTTACCATCAGCACACAATGTTTTCCCTCCACTGCTCCTTTCTTCTCAGATTTTTCTTCTGCTCTGTCACTTTTTTCCCCCATTTTAAATACACAGAGGTGCCATCAACTCTACTGATGGGCTCAGCTCTGGTCTGCGTTGGGTCCGTTGTGAAGCCAGCTGGAAATGGCTGCATACAGTACAGGGCACACCCCAGACTCCCCAGATACCAAAACCTTGCTGCATACACCCAATACATCCACCCTTTCAGTTATGTTGGATCTTGAAATAGAGGATTTATGAAAAGATCTAAGCAGAAAAAAAACTAAAAGAAAAACACTGCCTGTACTATCCACTTTTGTGCAGAGGATTCTTCTAGCCTGCAGAGCCTAAGCATTAGAACCAGAAGTTTACTACCAAATTCCTCTACACAAGCAAATTAGCTTATATGAATATATTCAACCCAACTAAACGCAGCTCATGGGACATCAATTCTCTAACTTCACACAGACCAGTAAGAAACAAGAAGCATCACAAAATGCAAGTCAAAATAAAAATAAAATAGCATTCTCATATCACACCTTATTCCCTAGGTTTTTTGGCAAGAATAATATTGATCCATCAAATGCATGTGTCTTTCCAATTAGCTCTTCGTGCTGAAAGAGCAAAGCTGATCGAAGACGGCGTGCTTCCATCTCAGGACTATAGCCAACATGGTACTGATATAAAGCCCACTGGGGCCGAGACATCAAACGAAAGTAATTTGTAGTTAATTTTATCACAATACCTGAAGAACCTAAAATGAGAGGTAAACATAGTAGTAGTTACAAATTTTTACCAGTTTATAGCAATACAGGAGTTTTTTAAAATTTCTCAAAGCTAAGGCATTCACACAAAGATTACAGGTCAGTTGTGTTCCGAGACTGTTCTAGCTCAGTAAGCTACAGGAAATGCTCACACAGGCATAGTGTTACCATAGACACTCACCCACTTATAAAAAGCTCTAATAATTCCTTCAGCTGTCAGAAAAACTCTCACATCAAATGAGGTAAGCATTTAGGCCAGTAACCTGTCTCCCAAAGGGTTAGTTAGTACCAGGTACTAGAGATGAATTTACACCAAAACATAAAACTTCTTTTGTGGATTAATCTTTCAATTAATCTTTCTTTACATGTATTATAAACATAGAACAAAAACCAACAGAGTTGTCAATCACTAGAGATAGCCATATTTCCATTCATATGTGACAAGATGACATTTGTTCTGGTATTTCAAGATTTTTCAGACAGACAAGCAAGCAAGCAAACAAAAAACCCACAGCAGTAAAAACTAACTCCAAATCACTCAAAGTATTTCTTCTTATTTTTTCATGTCTCATTTCAATTTCTTTTTGACTTAAAGATGTAAGTCTAATACAAAAAATACATTGCAGAAAGTTATAGATCATTCATTTAATTTGGATTTCATTACCATTTTTTTTCCTATCTGAAATACAACATCCCAGATGAAAACAAAAAAGTCCTATCACATACAAAGTGTGTATATTATACTTGAAAGATGTACAAAGCTATACAGAAAACAAAAGGCCAGCAATACAGCTGCCTATTAAGTACAGCAGTCCCTGATCTAGCATCAGCTTAGCTCTAGCATCAGTTTAGCTCTAGATAGAAAATCTAGGTGAGAAAGAAAACAACTATATTGCTTCCAGCTCAAAGTGACTTGAGCAGAACTAAGCCTTATCATTCCTGGGCCTGTGGCATGCTCCCGTCATCCTTGAATTAAGCAAAAGTAGACTACAGTTGCTGTTACATTGCTGTGATGTCTCACAGGGTCACTGGCAATACAAAACTATTATCAGCACAGAAACTGCACCGTTGAATATTAAAGAAATTGCATTCTAGCAAGAAGGCAGGACCATCAAGACAGCCTCCTTTTACTTCTTTTCATATGCATGATTTCGTCTCAAAGGAACTAGCATATCACCTTTTATTTAAACTAAAAAGTTTTTTCAGAAGAGGTCTCAAATTCCACATTTATTAGGGGACCTTTACAAATTTGGCTAGGTCAGTATGTTACAAACGGAACTTCTAGAAGCAAACCCAGAGAGTCCTGCTTGAAGAAGCGGACATCAGGAACATACAAGGATCATCACTTAGGCCTAAGTAGTTGCAATTTGAAATGCTACACAACTTCTGTCTGAAGCACTTTGCCATTGGATACATCATTTTACTGTTCCTCTTCAGATAGAGAGCAACCTGTAACTTTTTCTAGTACATGATGAAGATTATTTTTTTTATTTGGCTCTCTAGGGAATACTAAAAGCAGAAAGAAAGCAAAATTATTTTTCATTTCAGCTTGCCTATGTGTCTACAGTCTAATATGAACATACCAGTTTTTGATTCTTGAACATGTTTTATGGCTTGCCGAGTATTTACCCCGATGTCATGGAAATCTCTACGACGTCCACCCCTATCTGCTAAAGACAATTCCTGAAATCCTGCCGAAATCTGTAATCCTGTTGTTTTGAAATTTGAGGAAGAGAAATAATTAACATAAAATTATTAACATAAAATTTTATATACAAATAAGAATTAAATACAATTTAATTTTGAAAGTCATATATATATATAAAAGTAAGGGAAAACATGAAATGTTAAGTTTCAGCTTTTGCTATGTTGTAAATTCATTTTAAAATAGCATTCAGGTAACACATATTAGCTTCCTAATATTTACAGGCAGTTAACTAGTAAGCAAACAGAACAGCTCACTAGCCAGATGAAAGAAAGATGTAAACCATCCAAATCAATAATCTGTTCTGAAAATACACAAAGGACAGATCCTGCACTTCAGCTATAGCTGGCACCAAAATGTTTAAACACACTGTGATGCAAAATAGGTGAGACAGTTTAGTTTTCTTATTAATATTCAAGAAAAACAATGAAATATCAAAATGAAATTTACTATTGGTGTTCATAAGGTTAATTGTGCCAACTGCTTTCTAATTTACTTCTTTAAACTATTTTGATAGAGGAGATGGTACAGATGGAAGAGAGCAAACTTACAGCAGTTTACAAAAGTCCTGGTTCAGTTAAACTGCACCTTAGAATGACACTACCATCACAAGGTATGTACAGTGAACTTTTCCAAATCTTAGTAATAAATCTCATTTTCAAAAGAAAAATTAGAAATACAGTCTAAAGAATGTCCTAACCGCATTCTCTTCAAAAAACTTGGTCTTTTGGGCAATTAACTTTGTCACCCTTTCTCACCTTCTGGCCTTCTCCCGTTATGGCCTTGTGGAACACTCGGAGTGCCCCTCTGTCGTCCACGGCCACCAGGTTCCTCTGATACTGATGGAGGAACATGTGGCTGCTGAGGTTGACGAAAGCCAGGTGGTTGACTTTGCAAAGTCTGTTGAACCTGCAATAGTTGGGAACAACTTCTCCTACTGCAACTGAAGAAACAGCATGCTCCCGAGAACACAGCAAAGCAGTCGCTGACAAAGTATTGAATACTCACATACGCAAGTGTAACAGTTACATAAGGTTAAATCTTTTTTCCTATATTAACTAGCAGAGTTATAACTCTGTACTTCAAAGTCCAAAATAATGGGGTTCAGAAATATTTTTGTAAGTTAATATTCATTTAACAAGCAGTAAATGAAAGCCTCTTCTTTCTAAACTCTAAATAAAATTTCTGGACTTCTCATTTTTAACAACTCCTCCGATACTTCAATTAGATGACTACTTATTTTATAAAAATAGCTTTTGTAATTTCAGTGTCTAGCGAATAAATAATATTAAGAAGTGTCACGCCTGGAAGAACTGCAACACACAACCTTCAACCACGAGCAATCCCATAATTCAGAGTTCCATGTTACCAGATTGCAGTCTGCCCCACAAGTTAGTCCCTCCAGAAGTAATCAAGTTCTCTACTTGAAGTGTAAGCAAGCAAGAGGCCAATATCAAGGATGACCATGAAACCTGAGCTACAGAGCCAGCCTGGCTCTGTCTCGTTCTACAACATCTCAGCAGGAACACCCTGAACCAGCAATCCATTCCTTGAGTTACTCTACTCCTTCGCTCTTAAGAGCTCTTGGTACGTCTTGCGATTCCTATAAGCACGTTCTGACCCTAAACAGTGCCTAAGCAGGCCTCTCTGTTCTTATACTCTCCACCTTACTTTTACACATTATAGTCTGTCAAAAGCATACCCTCTAAGAAGTCTGCAAATACCCATAAACACTACTGCAAAGATCAATGTACGCTACCCTAAAGAGTATATGTTAAAATTATCAGAGTCCAGTACTATCAAAGTAACATAATACTATCACAAGGTTGTTTTTTTTTTTGCTCCCTGTAGTATTCATAAGAGTAGCTGTTGTGGTTTAACCCCAGCCGGCAACGAAGCACCATGCAGCCACTCACTCACTCCCCCCACGGTGGGATGGGGAAAAGTATCAGAAGAGTAAAAGTGAGAAAACTCGTGGGTTGAGATAAAGACAGTTTAATAAGTAAGGCAAAAGCTGTGCATGCAAGCAAAGCCAAATAAATTAATTCACTGCTTCCCATGGGTGGGCAGGTGTTCAGCCATCTCCAGGAAAGCAGGGCTTCATCACGCATAACCATTACTTGGGAAGACAAACATAACTCTGAACATTCCTCCCTTCTTCCCCCAGCTTTAAATGCTGAGCATGATGTGATATGACATGGAATATCCCTTTGGTCAACTGGGATCAGCTATCCTGGCTGTGTCTCCGCCCAGCCTTTCTGCAACCCCAGCCTGCTCACTGGCAGGGCAGTGTGAAGAGCAGAAAAGGCTTCGACTGCTTAGCAACAACCAAAAACATTAGTGTGCTACCAACACTATTCTCATCCCAAATCCAAAACATATCTCTACACCAGCTGCTAGAAAGAAAGTAAATTCCATCCCGGCTGAAACCATGACATTCTCCACCCCTTATTCCATACCCTTTACGTCATGCTCAGGCCCCACACTATCCAATACCTACTCATTAAGCACCACTCCCCTTCCCATCCTTTGTTATAACACACAGACATCATTCCCTTAGTCTATGGAGCACCCATGCAAAATATCTGTAAAGTGCCCATAAACATCCACTGAGTTCATTTTGTTTGTGACTTTGGGCTCCATCTGTTATGTTGGTCACTCAGGACAGGAGAGGTGGTGTGCTGTGTGGAGTTATTAGGCCCCAAAGTCAGCTGTACGTGCACTGCTTCTTGTAAGGCTTGTCCTCCATTGGTACAGGTGGTTCTTGCTATAGCAATTACTATAACACACCATGGGTTACAATCCAAAGGTATATCCATTACAGTCTCCACCCCTGGTCCCTCTGGGCCAGGTTACAGGGCTTAACATTGCAATGAACTCTTCCCCTTGCTCCTAGCCTGGCTAGCAGCAGGGGGTTCCTGCCACAGTAATACCCATAACATGCAACTCAAATTCTGGGCTCAACTTTACTCCCAATTTCTCTACCTCCCCCACCCCGAGCAGCGCAGGGCAACAGGGAGTGGAGGTTGTGTTCAGTTCATCACACATTGTCTCTGCCGCTCCTTCCTCCTCAAGGGGAGCAGATCTCTCGCCCAGCTCCAGAGTGGGGTCCCTCCCATAGGAAACAGTTCTTCACAAACTTCTCCAATGTGAGTCCTTCCCATGGGCTGCACTTCTTCAAAAGCTGCTCTGGCATGGGGCCCTCCAGAGGCTGCAGGGGATATCTGCTCCTCCGTCAACCTACACGGGCTGCTGGGAGACAGTCTGCCTCGCCATCATCTTCACCCCAGGCTTAAGGGGAAAAATCTCTGCCCCAGTGCCTGGAGCATCTCCTCCCCCTCCTTCTTCATTGAGCTTGGAGTCTGCAGAGTTGTTTTGCCTCAAGTTCACACTGGAGTTCCAGCCTGTCCAGTACAGCAGCATGGAAAAAACAGTGATCCCCTGGCCATCTGCCAGCCCAGGAGCATTGCCATTGCTGTTATCAAAATGTTCCCAGGCACAGCAGAGTAAGAGGATAGGCAGTACAGCAAGCACTGAAGGCAAAAAGCAGCCACTAACAAGCACAAGGCTCTCACTTACAGTAACGCAAGCAAGCCCCATGGCAAAGCACAGGAGACTGCCGATTAGTAGCTAAACAGCAGTTACAGCTATAAATTTGATCTAGCACATTCCAATCAAATCTGTCATTGTGTCAACCCTTCAAGCCTCACACTGGGCACCAAAAAGGACTTTTGTGATTTAATCCCAACAAGCACCCTGTAGCTGCTCGCTCACACCCCCCCATGGCAAGATGGGGAAGAGAATCAGAAGAGTAAAAGTGAGAATGTTCTCTGGTCCAACAGCTAGGCACTGAGCCCTGCTATCCTGAGCTGACTATATTCCTTTCTGATCCATTAAAGGGTCAGAGCAGAGCTCCACGTCAAGTCATAAACTGAAGCAAGAGATTATGCTGGGATAGGGTTCACTGTATGGGTGTGGGGAAGGGACTTTTCAACAATCCTATCCTTCACAGAACCACAAGATAATTCAGGCTGGAAGAAACCTCAGGAGGTCTCATCAATCATGAGGTCTCATCAGGTTGCTCATAGATTTATCACATCTCCAAGGATACAGACTGCACAACCTCAGTGGGCAACCTGTTCCAGTACTTGACTGTCCTCATCATGAAAACATTTTTCTTTATGTACAGTCAAAACAACTCTTGCTTAAATTTGTGCCCTTGTGTCTTGTCCTCTCACTATACACCATTACAAAGAGCCAAGCTCCATCTTCTTCGTACCCTCCTTGGAGGCTACAAGTCTCCGTGTTGGGAAGGACTTCCCAGGGATTGACCACCCCTATCTTCCTTCCTACTTCCGCAGCAAGAAAGATCACAGGGCTGTCAGGACAAGGACAATTGGTAAGGAAAGGCAAGCCCCTGACCTCCTTAAATCTCACTAACACTTTTTGATAAAAACCTCAGTAATAAGAACTTGGTCTATTATGACACCTCTGTATCTGTCCAGTGTGAAAGTCAAATGGTATGGTTCACTTCTGCAATACGTGCCCAGTTGCTCCCACGTTCCCCTGTACAGATTCTGTTCTCACTTAAATGTGTAAGCCCTCATTTTCAAAACACCTAATAGAAACCCTGTTATCCACGTGTCCAGGCATGTGGCAACATCTGCAAATATCAGCCATTTTCAAGCTACAATTTGAACAGGGAACATATGCACAAAACAAGCCCAAAACACTAGTTCAAATGCAGAGACAGAAAGTCCTTGATATTAAAATTAAAACCAACAGGAACAGGTCAGAACACCCGCCAGACCCAGGTTCTGCCCAAATATGCAACAGCAGCAGCCTAATATAATCTGCCTCTCTGCAGGGTATCACAGTAGACAAAGCAGACTATGAAAATCCCAACCTATTTCCAGTAGCTCTTTTATGAAAACTGCATTACAATAGAGTACTTGCTTGTAAGCATACAAAAATTTCCTTAATGAGGAGTTAATATTACTATACACCTGACATAATATGTACACATACACATATATCATCTAACATATATACCAGATATTAAAATAGGAATTAGTTGAGCTATAACATTTCAAAGATGTGCTAATTAAAAAGAGAACCAACTTACAGATGCAGCTCCTACAGAAGGAATAGCGGTCTCCTGTCTTGGAGGTCTTCCTCTTGCTCTGGCTCTAGCTCTTCCTGTCATTTTCTCTTCTAAGACAAACCACTTTCAGCATTTGTGTTCGATCTTCTCCTTCCCCCTCCTTATTCCAATAAATACTATAAGCAATACTACTGCATTTGCCCTTGTTCAATTTCAACTGGTTCAGTAAAATATACCCTGCTCTGCAAACTTCCCAGCTCTTGGATCTCCACACTAACACAGCCACAACAGTTAGTGGGGGAGTTACAGCTTCTTATAGTCAAGTTTGAACCAACTTGCACAGTCCACCACAAATTCTGAGGCTGTGAAGAAAGTTGACTAGATTGGATAGCATAGCAAAATCTGCAACCCCAGCCAAGTACAACTCGGGGCTGATGATACTTTCAAGTTACACTTGAGACTCGCCTCAGACTAACTTGTTATATGACTCTAGGAGCAGTGCACATGCCACCCAAAGCTCACACCAACCCCGACCACCTGGTCAGCTCCCCAATGAGACCAACTGGCCCCAGAGACCTGTCCATCCTCTCCCCTCAAAGCAACCCTTCCCTCCCACATGAGCCCTGCCAGGCCCTCGGCCTTACCTCAGCCTGTCCCCGGGCCGCCAAGGGGCTCTGCTCCCTCTGATACACAACGGGCCGTCCTCTTCACAACGCCACACGACTTTGTTCCCGCCGGGACCAAAAGCCACCCCCACAGCCAAAGGCGCCCCCAGACCCGCATAAGAGCGGCCGCGCCGCCGCCCGCCCCTCAGGCTGATGGCGCCGCGCGCAGGCGCAGAGCTACGCGGCGGCACGCGCTGGCGGTGCAAGGCGGGAAGGCGCCCTCGCCACCGATTGGCTGCTGCGGCCCGCACGCTGCCGGGGGGTCCCGAAGGCGGCCGAAGCGCAGCGGCATTTCCCGCCCGGGCGGCGACGACCCCGGTGCCGGTGCCGGTGCCGGTCCGTGCTCCCCGTCCGTGTACCCCGCTCGCCCCTCCGGGCGGCACCTGCACCTGGCGCTGGGCCTTTCACCTGGCAGCACTGACTCGCCAGTCTTCACCTGGTGAGGCGCCGGGCGGTGTCGTGCCCCCCCCTCCCGGCCACCCCCGCCAGCCGCGGGGGTTTGTCACCTTTGCGAGACGAGAGTTTTCCCGCTAAAACGTGCTTCCTCCTTATCGTATTTCTTGCGTGAAAAATAAATTCAGGTCGCCCAGAAGGTGGAGCAATAAAACAAGAAATCAAAGTGTGAAGTTGCTTGAGCGGAGGACTGCGTTTGTCAGCTGCGGTTACAGCGGAGCCGCCAAAACTTCTCGCTCTTTGCCAGAGATGAGCAGAATAGAGAGAGAGAAGGTGTTGGCGATGGCCAGGCTGCACACAGCATGGAGACTGCCGGCAGGAATGACTTGTGGAATCGGCACAACCCAATTAAGCATCAACAGTTGAGACACAAGAGCAACCATCCTCCCTTTGAGAGATGCTCTTCAGCAGACCAGCAATCGAATAGGAGGGGAAAAAAGTGCTTTTTTTTCTAAGTGCTGAGGCTGATTCAATTGCTAGGATTGTTACAGAGCATCACAACTTGTATTTTAGATACTTCACAAGAGAACTAGCAAATCTTACGACTTGGGAGTAGGCAGCCTAAGCTGGGAATTAACTCTGCGCAAGGCTCGCACGCTTCCATGGAAGGACGGGGTGTCTAGGCAGCACCAGGGCTCAAGTGCACCTTTCTGTTGTTTTTAAGGTTTTCTGTAGTTTTTAAGCCTTTGCTTAATGATTAGATGGCTGTGATGCATCTGGAGACACTGACTTCAAGGGACAAGAGATAACATTATCTAATTAAAAACTTAAAAGACCAGTCTGATCTCATGAGGTCGTTTACAATTTTCCAGGTAGCTGCAGTGAATAGAGGACAAGGTTCCTTTCCCTTGTTCTCCGTTACTCCAGATAGAAACGGGTGCCGGTGTTAACATTAATACTTAACATAAATAATACAATCTTTTTGTTTGATTTAGATCGCCAGTTTGTCCCTAAAGCCAGTTTTGTTGTGCTTCTCATTGATGTCAGAGAAGCAACCCACTTAGGAAGCCAGATGCTCTTTTACAAGTTAAAAAGAAGAGCTTTCGAACTATGAAAGTGTGGATATTGCTGCTGAAAGATAGCTGAAGTACTTTTAGCATGTGATTTTTATTATTCACATAGAAATCTGGATAAATATTTACCAAACTCAATACATACACTTAGATGGGGCATGTTCGGTGCTCTTAAAAGCACTGATTACTGCTTGCCACCGGCTCTTCACCCACAGTGGGAACTTTTATTGCTCTGTAGCCTGCAGAACTCCCCAGTGGGTCAGAGGGTTAAAGCTGCAGAAACACAATATGCAGATTTCCTTGGCTCAGCAGTATTTAAAGATAAACAGAATATAAAGATGTTGTCAAAGTCATTTACGTTATGTAAATCATGAGAAAGCAGAATGTGTGTGTTGGAAATAGTTATGTTTGTTTATTCATTTAAAATATCAGCCGTACTTAATGTTTATTTTTTTTATGCCAAATTCCTAACATTTCACTGCAGAACTTAATTATCTTTAGATGGGAGTTGTTAAAAGTACTTAATCAGGCTGGCTACCTACAGCAATTCCTTATAAAGTGAGAATAAACATCAATAACAAACACCCTCATTTTTTTACGTGGGTTGTCAGACAGTTAATTAGTACTTAATGAAAGATAGGTTCCAATTTGGTTTTCACAGTCTTTCAGGCTTTTTTTTTTAGCAATTTAAGCCCAGTTAAAACTGTGACTCTACGGGTAGGCTTAATGAATTCTCCGAGTCGAAGGGAACGTGGAAATGGCAATGCACCAATGGCAACAGGTGCCTCATGTCCTTAGTCCTGGCTGGTTTCTCTGAAACACTGAGAAAAACAAGGTTTTGAAAAATGGTAACTGTTTGCATTTTATTTTTTCTGTGTTGCCAAAAAACCTACCAATGCCGGACTTCATCACATCGAAATATCACATATGAAATAATTTTTTCACAGCTACTTGACTTGCACTTTGCTTTGATGTTTGTTTTACCCATGAGGCGATTGGATTTGCCTTCTGTCCCCTGTTGCTACAATAAGCCATTTCCCATCCGTGTCATCTCCAAAGGGGAAAAGACCGCATGGAAACAGAACAAAGAAAACAGAACAAAAGAAAATCAGGGATTTTTCCAAAGGTCCATTTGATGTACAAGTATAAACAGGAAAAAGATGCCTGAGGAGGTAGGAGCCAGGAACTGTACTAGCAGACAGCTGTTAACTTGTGTGGTTAGCAGCACTCTGGGATTCTGAATGGTAAATAAATAAGTGACTCCAACGCACACTGTGAAGAAAATGCTCCCTTCGGTACCTTTAGTGTAATATTTAAGTGTATTGCAAACTCCTAGCAATATAAGTTGAACTCTTACCTTCGTGTCTGTCTTGTAACACCAAGTCCGGGTATCAATAGCTCTTTTGGTTCTAGCCCCAGAAAAGGCAGTACCTCGAAATATCAGAATAAAAAAGTATTGTCTGCTGTGATGAAGCAAGAAAAAGTATGGAACACTTCACAACAGAACTCAGCAACCCATATGTGTGGCTAGATTTAAAAAGCCCAACATATTGCTCCTGAATCTTATTAAATATTTGTTAAAAAATAATCAGATGGGAATTGCTCAAAAGTAAACTTTAAATTTCGAGTTCCTGTGGTAGGTATTAAGTATTCACGAATCTGGACCACAGCGCCTGTACATTCTTAATTAGTTTTTTTCCTAAAGTGAGAGAGGCAAGGTTTTAAAGACTAACTTACTATCCAAAATAGTATCTCCTGAGTTAGCAGTCTCGCTTCTTCCCAGTGCAAGTTTTTAATGTCACATTTAATTTACTGTAAGTATGCTTAGGATAGAGGACCTGATCTCCCTACCCAGCGGAGCCTGGTTTACTTACTACCTGGGGTAGAGTCTGGGGGGCAGGGAAGCCAGTATTTACATACCAAGACAGAAAGCAAAAGGCATGTTATGGGAAAAAATTGCCACCGAGGAGATAATACCCAACTCACCGCATAACAAATATAATGCAAGCATTTTCTCTCAGGAAGAGGGAAAACATATTTTTCAGGTTTGTATTTCCCCTGCTGTTTTCCAGTCTATTTTGTTCATCTCTAATTTCTGTTTTTCCTTCAGACCCTTACTTCTTTTGTCTGAGCCCTTATTCTTTGTAACTCTTCTCTTAAAAGATCGCTCACTCCGTTCCGGGAATCCGCGTAGGACTCTCTCCTGTTCCCCTTGACAACAATGTGTTTTGCTTCAACAGAAGCGAACTGTTTTTCCGTTTCATGTGTCCCCTGTTTACCGGGGTATCTAATCACTGCAGTTATCATCGCTGCTCACTCCAAGCCCTGTTTTGTCAGACTCTGCCCTGAGCCCTCTTTTCCTGAAGAGAAAATGGCCTCTTATTTGCAAACCGTCATAGCCCTGCCAAAATTTTCTGTGCTGTTATCAACTAAGGTCTATTTGCTGTTAATTTTTGCCCATTGCAAATTCACATCAGTCCTAGCTGACAATTAATTTGTATCCAGCTCCTAAGCACAGCGAGCAAGAAGTAATTTGATGTAAGTTCCCAATAAATAGCCACATTAAATGGAGAGGTCACATTAATTAGACAGGAACAGGGCCTCCAGAAGTTAATACTATAATTAGATTTGTGAAGCGTATTGTATAAATAAGTACGAAATTCTGTATGATGTGGTCCTATCCTTTATTATCTATATTTTTTAAGTAATAAGAGGAGATAGCAAGTTAGCGTAAGGAGTATGTTAGAAGAGAACTGCAACAGTCTTTTGATTCAGGTATTATATAGTAAAATATTGTATTATTCCAGAAAGCGATGGGACATTTTTCAGGAGAGAGACTAGCAAGAGTTCTCAAGTTTGGCTAGATCGATTTCAGCTCATTTAGCAACCCAGTTTGATCTAATTGTCTTTTTATTGCTCTGAACAGTCCTAAATTATGCAGAGAATGTGGGTTATGTGATTTAGTGTTGGATTAAAAAATGTCACAGCTTAACTTTCTTTAAAATAGTGTAGAACTTTCTTCATAGTCAACGAAGTTCATTATTTTTTTGTTCAAAGCCCAGCTGCAGGCCTGGAGCATTTCTCATAAATATCAGGAAGTACCCGAAGCCACAGTCAGGATTAAAGAGTTGATCTGAACCTTAGATCTCAGCTTTAAAGCTGTAATGTACAGTGAATTTGGTTTCATGGTAAAGGAAATGGTAATTGCTGAAGTATGTTTTCTTAAGTTGCAAAATCATTTTTGAAATGTTTTCACTGAAACCTCTGTCAGGGCTGTGCATGGGAATGAGTGGCCGTGCGGCACGGTATTTACGCCTGACCACGTGGATCTGTGTATTGCTGTCACTGAGACAGAGAGGGAGGCTGCGCCGTCCGCACTGGCTGCCCCTCTGTGCACAGTATCAAACCCACAGTCACAGTCCAGAGGACTATCTAAGCAAGTGAATTAACAATTTTAATACGCTATGCCAAGGATTTCTTCTGAAAGATGGGTCGAGTTGTTGCTTATCTGGCAAATATACTCTCGTGAGAAGCAAGATCACAAATCCACAAGTGATAGCCTTAGTTACAAAAGTACAGAGTAAATTCCTCAGTACAGTAGTAAGGTATTAGAAAAAGCACTTTTTTCCCAGCCCCCTACAAATAGGGAGTCTGGTCTGCAGGGCTGAAAGGAATGGAGGAGCACAACGAAGCATCGAGCAGGTTTCTACATGTCTTCTCCACCTGGGTAGCTGCATCAACCAAACCACACACCCTGTATTCTGTTTCCATAGCAGTTTAACCTGAACATTTTATTGCGTGAAGGCGACTGTCTTTATTGTATTTACGAGGAAAATAAAATATGAACATTAGGTGCTCCCTGACCTTGTTTCAGGATGTTGAATGTAAAGATGTGCTTCTTTCCACAAGTGGCAGCATTTACTCATATTCTACTGCTTCATTCATGCAAGTGATCCAGATAAAATATAATCCTTAAGACTGACTGCTGTGCTCTTGAAAACCTGGCTTTCTTGGGTGTTTCATATAACAGGTACAGAAGGTGTACTTACGTAGCACTTGCACAAATAAGAAGCATCAGCAAAAGTCTACATAAGCAAAGACACATATCTGTTTTCACAGTTTCAGTGAATCTGTCACGAGGTGCCTCTAAAGGTTTTAGCTAGGGTGCTTGTGAATTCAGTGTTGCAATGATATCAAAACGTGGATGGATGTTTCAGCCTCTGTTGACCCATCCTCAGTTCTGTGGGATTCCATATAGATGGATGCTTGAAGATCCCGGCCAGCAGTTGTAGACTTTCTTCAAGGACTGATAGTTTTCAGAAGCTTTGCTAGGTTATGTCACAGTCATTAATAAGAGTTTAATATCTTTTCCTCCTATATTTGATTGTCAAGTCACTTTTGTCATCTTGTATTGCACCCTTTACAACAACATGAATATTTCAGTGGTGTCTTAGCACTTAACTTCACTCCGATGCAGTCTAGTAAGTACCTTGGAAATTAAATGCGTTGCTCCGTATTTAAGGCTGTCATTTTAAATTATTGAACAGCAAAATAATGAAGTCTTAATCTCAATTTTAAACCTTTTCCTTAAATCTTATTTTAGCATCTCTCATTTAGAATTAATCAATCAGGATGATCTGATATATAATACAGTAAGTTAAAATTAATAGGGCTCAATCTCTACTGCTACATACTTAAAGGAAGCACATTTGTCACTGTGGAAAGATACTTCTACATGTAAAATGAATTAAAAACGAGCACCACATAATAAAGTGATGCAAAGATTGCATGCGAAAGAAAAATGAGTGCATTGTTTCATTATGAAATGTTTCAGCCTAGACCTTCCTCTCGGGGCACCCGAGTGAGGCAATCTGCTAAGCCAGAGCTGCTGAGGAGCTGGGAGCACAAGGTAGGAAGACGTGTGAACCGAGGCTGCACTGGTGTGCTGAGACCTCTACAGGAGTCTACTGCCTTGGCAGTGGTTGTGTTGGGAAGGCAGTGGTGATTAGGAGGATGGGAAAGAATTGGAATGGCTGGTTTTTAGGTGCTTCCAAAGTATGGATGTACCCTCAGATGCCACAGATGCGTTTCAGTTCAGGATCTGAATACGTTTCTTACTGCTTGCTATATCAATCACTACTTTGGTTTTCATATTAGCTCAGTCGTTCATTTGTGTGCTTGAATTACTGACACAGATGTCAATAACAGGGGAACTGGCAGGCCTGATTATCTGGATTCTGATGGGAATCAACTCTCGCAACCAAACTAATTTTGCTGTAGATAACCAACTGATTTTAAATTTCCCTACCTTAACAGCTGGGTCATTTTGGTAACTGATAGCAGGCAGGACTTCGTCTAATGGGACAGCAGCAGGTTTCTGCAGAGCTCCTAATTTATTCTAAGCACTCCAGAAGTAAACACATGGATTTTAATTACCTAAATTGCTTGCGTGACAAGCTCTCCATTGAGGTACACGGAAAAACAGACTCTGTGTGTTTGTAGTGTACAATAGAGAACTTGAACCCCAAGCTGATACAGGAATCTCCTGCTTAGATGCTGCCTATTCTTGAAGGTACCTCATTTCATAAGCACTGAACCTTTTGTTTATAGATTTCCTCAGGCACTCCAGGTTACTTTTTTGTACTTTCCCACCACAAAACTGTCTTGACAAAACCGCTGGAGTTTTTTGCACCAAAGAGGCAGCTCAGGAGAAAACAAGACAGATGGGTGCACTCTATGGATTACATCCATGACAATATGGGCAAGATACGGAAAGGCCCGTGAGAGAGAGAGTAACCCGGAATGAACGGCAGCCAGGAATAAGCAGCAGTCACAGTCAGAGCATTCACCTCCTGGCAAGCTAATTTCTGTGCGCTCTCAACTTCAGCCTCAGCACAAGATTTGTGGGCGACATGGATTATTCCCATAGGGGCAGCCTAATCTCAGCCATTCTTCATCTTCATGCACTTTTCAAGCATGCAGTAGTTTATTTGCCTGAGTCATCTGTGAACGGGACGCACGGTGAGTCCAGTCAAGAAAGCGAGAAGAGGGGCCATGAGCATCAGCTCTGCCTTTGAACAATCTACATGACTCGTATGATCAAAATGGATGGACACCACTATTTGAAGACAAGAGCTGGAGGGCATTCACTTGAGAGAGGGTTCAAGTGGAGTCTAAGTGGGTGACAGTACACTCTTGAAGCCCTGAATAAGGCCAGGAAATAATTTTTGAGAGCAGTGGAAAACAGGACTGTAGCCTCCTCCATGGCATGTACTAGCGCGTGCACTTCAGGCAATGCGGTGGGGGAACTGTTACTCTGCAGAGCTTTCCTTGCTGAATCAAGCCTGCCTCCGTCTGTAAACGCGAAGAAGGGGACAAAGGGATTCAAGTCCAGCATGCAGATGTTAGGCTGGCTCAATGTGCTGGCTACTTGGGACTCCTCCTGAGTCTTATTTACTGTAGAGGGGATCTCTGGCCAGTAGCCAGGCACCTTTATCCCATCCAGACCCTAGTTGCTAAACTCAGGTGTGAAGTTTGCAATACTTCAGTAGTTTCTATTGTAGCTATAAACTGCTTGAATCGGGTCTCCCCAGTGACAGAATTACAGAGCGACCAAATCTGCAGGACCATCTCTGAGATGGTGCGAGAAGCTCTGTAACCAGCTCTGAAGGGTGTTGGGAATGGGCAACCCTCTGCCCGCCCGCACCCAGCGAGAACACGGACAGTGTTTGGCTATGTGCTATGTACACACAGACAGGCAAGAGTCAGCTCCCAAAAATGTAGGTCAGAAATGCCCACTGCATTCAGACTTCTGTCAAGGGAAACAAAACCCCATCCAGAACACAGGAAGGTGTTTTGAAAACAGGTTCGCTTTCACATTGCTTTGTTCTGGTTTTCTCATTCTCAACCCTACAGTTAACTCCTGCCCAACACTGTGCTGTGGAAAGGAGACTGGCAGACGCTATAAAAACACAGTGAAATCTTCCAGCCTCCCAGTAAGATAAAAAGCACCAGCTTCCAGCCCTTAGAAGTTGTTAAGTACATTTTTAAAGGAGTGATTTTTTCAGAAGGACACAACATTTTTCTAAACTTCAAGAGTTTTTAATGGTTCCCACCAAATCCAGCTTTAGGGTCTTACAGTGAAAATAGGACATCAGGTTGTACAGAGCAAGAAATACAAATCAGTCCTAATACCAAAATATAAAAATCTCTGAGGCATTTGTAGTTTTTCTGTACTGCTAGTGGCAAACAGAGTGAAGGATAGAGCAGTGATGCTAGATTGATCAGCATTAATTTGAAATGAACTACAAAACTAATTCTTAAGATTTATCCTTCATGATTAATGAAGAAAAATTCATGCTGAATCCTACTTTTTATCATTTTACATATCCCTGGCCCAATCAATGAATCTCATGAGTGCATTTGCTCCCATTTCAGCCAAAGATGCCTGTGACAGTAGCCTTAACTACTGTCCTTGTGACAGCTCCTTAATCAAAATCAGGTTTTTGCACTATTTTTTTAGCCTGTGGTTTCCTGATTTCTGTCTGACTCACTTCTCTGATAGATTCTACAAATAAAAATTATTTTAAGCAAAATTTGTACAGGAAGGATGCTTTTCCTGAAACAAAGAAGATCAGTCTTGCCTTGGACCAGTCAGCAATAGCCTTCAAGGAAAAATAAAACAACAATCTTGTTTGTTACATGGTTTCCATCAACTGCTGTTGTTACATTCAGGACTTCCACACTACAGATTCTCTCTACTCAGTTAGACTGTGTTGTTATTTCATAATTGTCACTACTAACCTTTTCATTTCCACAGATTTTCATCTCTAAGTATTTTAATTAAGCAGAAATAATGAGCTAGTGAATTCACTTGATAGCGCCTCCTTAACTACATACAAAATGGATGATGCTAAATCTGCTTACTCTCTGCATTTTAGATAGGAATCATGAGCTAAATTTCATTGCTACTGTTCAGGGAAGTAAAAAAGAAAAACATATACACACATTAACTTCAATTTTTCCTTTTCCCTTGGCTTCCTTTTGACTCTTCTTTCCATGGGAAGGATAGTATGGACCATTGCTTTTGGACCAGGTAACTACCTAGATGCTCCCTAGATAATTTGAACTGTAGTTATTTTTTTCCTTAAATCTGCGTAGCAGATTCGTTATGATGGCTATATTGATATTGCCTGACAATCTGTTTTATCATAGCCTAAACAAATGCTAATCCTATATTTAATTAAGAAGATCTATAGATTAATGCAGATGCAATGTCTTTTTGTAACAAAGGACCTGCCCAGTGTTTTTGGCAGCAGACAAAAAAATAAGACGTGTCACATTTCAGCCAAATAAAAAAATGCAAGTAGGGCATTAGTCCAACGCTTTTGTGTTGTGCATTTCAAAGTTTGCACCCAGTGGGTGGGGCAAAAATAAATCAGGGCCTCCTATGGTGAAAATGTATTTGGGATTCAAGCATCTAGAATCTGACCCTATCTTCTGCTCCCTGGGATTGTCAGCTGCTTCAGGGGTCGTCTGATATATACCTCCTTTTCTCACTTCTGAGAATTTTTAGCTTGGAGTGTGTTTGAAAACACTTCAGAAAAAGGGTGGAAAACACAGAGTGCCTTCTTTGAAATACACTCCTTTGTTAAATTCCTTTCCCAAGGGTAAAGAGACTCTCAAACACCTGAGGGCAACAAATGACTCTATTCAACGCTCTCACAAATGACCTAATAAACTCCCAAAGGGTTACAATAGCTTATTTGTCATCATTTCTTGTCAGCTATTTATAGCACCAATGTAAATTGAAGCAAAACAATAAATACCTGAGTTATTTTCTTTATTTTTAAGATTCTTTAGAGCCCAAATGGTGCTTTATAATTTAAAACCCCAATAATTAATTTTGCAGTTGAATTTAAATCATTCTCACACCTTTTACATTATGTTAAACGAAGTTTGTATCTACCTACATGCAAAACATCTGTCACTATTTCACTCGCTTCCCTTGGAATATTTGCAGACAACGACTATATAAAATTCTGTTTTGTTTAACTATTAAAACATCAAATCATAGCCTGATGGCCCGTGTTACAAATGATCCCGCTGAATGGATTTCCATGTGGACTTTGGTGAGAAAGCATGGTGAGCGATATGGTAGTAAAGATCCTGATCTCAGTATTTCGAATGTTCAGTCATTTGAAGACGTAGCAACTCCATTGTATTTAAAATCTGTTCTGGACTGAATTCTGAGCCATGGTGCTACCCATTGCATAGCTCTCGCATGTATCAAATATAGATGTACAACCAAATATATTTGATATTATAATATATTTATCCTATCAAACAGGTTATGTACTTATGTACACGGCTACCCTGACTCGAAGTGAGCTGGGCAGACACGTGTTAAATTAGTCTTGTACAAATGGCTTTACCGCTACTGCTAATGCGTTGTAAGCAATACTTCTGAAGTATCACCATGGCTCTAGACACACCTGAATAAAATGACTGAGGGCTCATTTGGTTTTCTTTTGCTGTCTCTTTTGCTGCAATTTATTTGCCCAAATCAGTGAGCAGTGGATTCAGTGGAGCTGTGCCAATTGACACTGTCCTGCTGAAGTGGCCCTAAGAAATCTAGCCAAATAGTATATTCGCTGAGTGCTCTCTAGAGTACTTTATGTGGACTCTGTAATTTGTAATGCAGCACAGTATGTAAAACATGTCTTTCCATCTCTTGCAACACCGTTTGCAATATCCTTTGACTTATCAGCTTCATTGTCATCCCACCTCCTTCGTGTATTTCTTTTGATGTCTGTGATGAAAACACCCGTCTCCTAGCTGTAGGAGTCAAACATCTTGGTTACTAGTTTCACTGGTCCATATACATATGCATATCTATGTATGTATTTAAATTTTGTAGTTATTACGTGGATTCCTCCCAGAAAGAAGAAAGAGACAGAATTCACATGAGGCAATTCTGAACAACACTCAGGTACTGCTGTGGTCATGGCTGCAGCAGACACAAAATTGAGAAGAGTAAGGAAGCATTAAGGGCTGCCAAAAGAAACATTCGTGTCCCCCAACCAAATTTTAGAAAGATTTAGGCACCTAAATCCTCAGCTTCAGCATGCATAATTTCTTTAGCATTTGTCCAACCCTGGACAGGCCTAAAATCATTCTTTGGCCACTTTGTTTGCAGATCCTCACAGTTCTGTCTCCTGGACAGAACGGCTGGTACGGCCGGGGTTGGGCAGCTGGCTACGACTCCTGCCCGAGCCCTCCTGGAATACAGGACCTAGAGGGAGTGCCGAAGTACCAGTTCCCAGAGAAGCATGACAGATACCTGTCAATAGCCCTGAGCTTGGCACAATGTGCAGTGGTTGGGGCCATTCATACTTTAAAATAACACATCTGACTTTTACACACAGTGGTTTTGTGGTGAGAGAGCTCAGCCGGGAGGTATAGGTTCAAAACCAAAAAATAAGGTAATGAAGAGCGAAAATGTGTCGTTAGTTTATGTTCACTAGGAAGGGGGAACCGTGGGTGCCCACATGGGTGTAAGGAAGTTCTTGTTTTCAAAGTCTGCATAGTGCTGTGCTGTGTCTCTTACTCCAACTAACCTCCTTGTAAGCAGATTAAAGATGTCCCAAAGGAGAAATATAGTTCACTAAAAGTACCAAGGAAGATAAATCTTCTTTTCAGACTTTTCAGGGATGAGAGTAGGAAACGAAAGAGAAAATTCAGCTCATGGTAGCTGTTAATTTTAAGACGAAGAATTAATGATTGTGAGCATTGTACCAAATCATCCTGTGTCTTAGTAAGCGTGAATCATCTAGCCCAGTCTCTGCTCTTAAAAGTTCAGAGTTTGATCTGAAGCAGTTATCTGGACTTCATCAGTGGGGATAGTATATGCCATATCTAGAGGATGTTCTTTCCCATCATACGTATTGATAGGGTGGTCACGTTCTGCAGGTGCTGGTTTCTTTCCATCAGCAATAGATTCTTCTAAACTAATTGTCAAGGTTCATGCCTGGTTTAGATGGCTAAAGCTAAAATAAAGTTATTCTGCCTTTCTGTAGACATTATAATTTTGTGTGTAGTCACTATGTTCAAAGAAGGATGAATGCCTTTAGGCATCTGGAGACAAAGGAGCAAAGGAAAATATATACGCTCACAAATGTCTGGAAAAGCTCTTCATGTTGCAATTGTATTCCTGTATCCGTAATGGCTTATGGGACTGAGAGACCCCAGGTTTGTAGGGAACCCATCTTTTGTCAGATCAGATGACACAAAAGTGGGCTAGATTTCAGGCACACAAAATTGCCTGCTATTTATTTTAATTCTGCACAGGGAGAACTCCTTTTCATTGGTTCTGAAGCATTATCTCAGTAGGTATGATTAATATTACCAATCAAATATTACAAATGTATACAGGTAGCTAATGTCAAAAAACAATTTTGTAAAAGCCTGTTCAGAGCCGGAGTAGACTTGGTACTCAAAATCATGACAGCAATGATGCTAAATGTTATTGGAATATTGTTAATAGAGACACATCCTAACATACGTCCTGTACATATTTTCTAACTTATTATATGATAAACAAAACATCAATCAGACCTAACAAAAAAAAAGAAAGAGCGATGCTAAATGTGGCCATAATATAGTGATAAAATCAAGTGCCTCTGCAAGTCTCAATTTACGTATTTAAATGATCTTTGCCTTAAACAATGGTTGTAACCAGACAGACATATGGTAAATACGGCCCGACCCATTATGTGCTATTCAGACCAAGAAAGCTGGTTGTGGAGGGGGAGGTTTGGTATTAAAAGTGATCTGGTGTTATGTACACTCAAGTAACCCCTTCATGGGGAAGAAGGGGGGAAAAAAAACTTTGTGAAAAGGGAAAAAAAATCTTAAAAAGCAAAGCTGAACACTTTGCTGCTGTGCAGTGAAAGTGAGAAACGGTCCCCCCTGCCGGGGAAGTTGATGAATAATCCGCAGATCTCAAGCTGAGCCTTGGGCTCAGAGCGGCTGGTATCCCATACTAACACTAATCAACCAGTATGAAACATCCATTTTAAACGCAAATGAGGGGGGCCTTTTCAAAGGAGACCCAAAGAGGGGAGGGAGGGGGAGTTCAAAGCTCAAAATGGTTCTTTCTTTCTTTCTCCCTCTCTCTCTCTCTTTTTTTTTCTAAAGAAGACAGAAATATGGTTGGTTATTATCTAAGTTATTGCTACAAAGAATTTTGAAATTAAAAGATAAGCTTTCAGAGGAAGCTCAGTAATTTTCATAAAGAAGGACTTAAAACAGATGTGCCCTCTTTAATCGGGGTGTGCTTGAAAAAATATAAATGCATTTTTAACATAGCAGGGGGAAAAATCATATGGTTACACATTTGTCTCCTGGGCAAAAATAATTAAAAAAAAGTCTCACTGCATTAAGTATCTCACAAATAGCCACCACTAGAACTTTCTTATCTAACAAAAAGTCGGGTGAATGATTAGCCAGTGTTTAGAAAGCAGAAAAATATCTTATGTGGTTTGCTCTATTTTTCCTTTTTTTCACTCTGGCTTTTTCCTATTCAAATAACCGTTACAGTGAATTAACATCTTCATCAGGGGCAGTATGTGACTGCTAGTAAGACCCTAATATTTACTGATATATTATTGGCTGTCTTTCTTCTCAGTAAACTTTTTCTTGTAATTTCTGTGTCCAATAGCATGTTGTGGCAAACAAATTCTCTATCCAAAACTCTGGTCTCTTACCTTTCTTCTGGCAATATGGGACTGCCCTTATAGATTCTGCCCAGAAAACAAGGTGCCACTGAAACCGGAGAAGGTTTCCTTGAATAAAGGCTAGGGACTGAGATGTTAAGGATTCAATGATTTCTAAATGTTCTTCCTGAAAACTACTAGCTTTGAATGAGCTATTTTTGCCTTGTTTTCCTAAGTCCTTGCTGAAGGAGGATGCATTTTCGGTAGGAAGTTATTGCTAGAATATGGAATAGCAAGGAGCTAATTTGATTTTCTGGAATAAAGTAACACAACAATCCTCACAGCAATCCTCTCCCCAAGAAAACCACATGTTCTGACTGGTTGCTCAACTACAGCTTATAACGAGTCTGACAGCTGCCACAGGAAAGTTTTTGTACAGCACATTACTGACACATTTTGTTAAGTACACAAAGAGCTAATAATCCTGCAGCATTAAACTTGTGTACCTTTTGGCTGGAGCAGTAAGAAGTTGTAACTTCTTCCTTTTCAAGAACGCCTCTTGAAGATGGCTATTTCTGAGAACCCACCGGTACCACATCTCAGCCGGGGCTTTCACAGCCTGGAGCAAATCTCCCCCCTGGTGTCAGAGGGAACAGCAGGTCCTGCAGCTATGCTTTCTCCTTGTGGCCGTCCAGATCGGCTCAGGCTACATGAGAGATATCTAGAATGATCATCGCTATGTGCCACCCCGTGCCTGCTTGCGGGGACACAGATCTGTGTCCTTGCAGGACACCTTGTGAAGAGTCACCTTGAGATGCGCAGCTCCTGGTGAAGCGCACACAACGGCACTGCTCTGTCAATAAGCCCTCATTCCCACCAGGTCCCTTCACCCAGCAAATAACTTTGGCACAGCAAGCTTTTTTAGTGGGCACTGGACAGGCGTTGCTACCTAGAGCCTTCAAAGAAGATGTATGCCAGGACAGGAAGGTCCTCCCTCATTAGTTATATCAGATGCAACAGAAATTTTTTGCCCTTCCAAGTATCACAGCAGTCTATAGAAAGAATCTGAAAGAGGATGGTAGGATGGTAAAACACCTTTTGAACAGCAATAGGACAGGCAAGGCTTACATGGCTGTTGTGTTTTGCCTTGGGTAAATATGAATCAGAGCCCTCTGTCTACACATAGATATGGTCCCAACAACCTTTGCAGTTGCCTTTTTTCTTTTAACCTCACTTTTTAGCAAGTTGGTAAATTACATTAGTGGTTTACTGCTCCAGATGTCTACTGTGGTGGCTGGGGACCATGGGGCTACACTTTCCACGGGGCTCCTTTCTCCTTGTCTTGTGCTCTCTGGGCTTGTGTGGGAGGGAAGGGAGCGGGGCCAGCTGGGCAGTGAAG
The DNA here is from genome assembly GCF_965231255.1 of Vanellus vanellus. Classification (NCBI taxonomy): domain Eukaryota; kingdom Metazoa; phylum Chordata; class Aves; order Charadriiformes; family Charadriidae; genus Vanellus; species Vanellus vanellus. The sequence goes on from NC_138921.1 coordinate 11,088,521, forward strand.
CTGTTTGGTTCTTCTGAAACAACGCAAGGCACAGTCATAGCTGGATGGAAGGTCTGATCCTCCTTATTTTGTATGAATATAATTTTTTGATGTTAAATATGTGCATTTAACAGTGCAGTCACATAGGTTCCGATATTATTTTGCTGTGCACAGCTGTAGTCTGGAACCTGATACTGCAAATCCGATGGATGTAAATATGCCATGAATTTTGAAGGGAGTTGTCTAGCTATAAGGAATGTGGTCTTTCCATTACCAGTTATGTCAGCTGACAGCTGTACTCACAACTAAGCCACAGAACAATAAAACAGCACCTAATTATTAGAGGGAGTCAGACACAGCAGGAGAGCTGCTTTGACATTTGCCCATTTATGACTTAAATATTATGGCCACCCAGCAGTAGGAGAAAAGCAATACAACCTTTTGACATGAAAAGCACCTATTATCTAGTTTTCCTTTTGTATAAGCAAAATAATGTTCTCGATACACACTACAGCTCTTTCAATGAAAAAGTCAGAGGAAAGAAATTTGCTGAAAAATGAGATGCCAAATGCAAATGCTTCTGTCCTCAGCATACAAAAATCATAGGCTTGAGGAATGGCAGTAGCCTCAAGAACTGGGTTCACTTTTCTGTAAATATGAATATTTCAGTTTGGAATTCTTACTTTAATTTAATAGGGGCATAGTTTTAGGATAACAGAAATATAATGTTCCTTCTGCTCCTGTGTTCCAGAGCCCACTTTCAAGGCTGAATAACTTCTAATCTCTGTACTAACACCTCACGTGTTTACACAAAACCAGCTGCTTCCCATAAATTGTTTGTGGATCATAAAGTCAGTCTTCTTTATGTCCCACATTAGACCTCATTCATGACCAGTAGCCTAAGAACGGACCAAAAATAAAAAAAATCCTCAACATAAACAGCAAATAATTGATCATGATCACCCTTTGGGTAAGCCAGGCAAAGAGGGGGACAAAAATTAGAGCGCCCACAAAAGGGACTGTTGCCACCTCCCAAACCACTGGCTCTCTACCCTGGTCTGTAGTAAACTAAGTTCTATCATTCTTTGATAATGAAATGTTAAAATGCTTTGAAATGGTGATCATAAATGCAGACTCACTGGATTTTGGTTTTGTTTTTGATTCAGAAGTCTTCCAAGGGGTTCTTTGACCTTCATACAATATTTCACTTAATACCTTGCCCAGCTGATGAAATTTTGCTGCTGTACCAGTGCTATTACAATGGTACACGCTCAGTGTAGATACAGTGTCTCAATCAAGCATGATTTACAACTAAACACGGGAACTTAAAGAGTTTGTGTTACTGATGTACCTCTCTATCTAGGATTATAATGATGCAATGTACTCATTTTAGTTATGGAAACTTCTCTTATACAGACAGGAATTTACTACAGCTTTGGCCTTGTAGCCCATTGCGACACTGACTTTTTACTATTCTGGAAAAAAGGCCAAATCTTGTTTGCCATACTTCCATGAGATGTCTCAGGGAGCGAGCAAGTAGAACAGCATTTGGGCCAAAATCCAAGATATTTCAAAACAATCTGCTGTTCTGTGTGCCTCTCAAATGTCTTTGGAATTCTTTTAATTCAAAATTCTTTTGGCTTCTTCAGCTTCAGCACAAGTTAATCCTATAATAGAACAACACTCATTAAAATTAAGAAAATGTTAGTTACACTGCAGCTGTAATTAAAACCAGTCCTTGATGTTATAAGAGCTGTACACTATTTTCAAGATATAATTGATACCCATGATGATTTATTCAATCTATGCACACATTTTGCTAAATCTTTTAAACACTTTACATTTTCTTTTTAGAGAACAGATCATTAAAATGGAGTGATTTCTGCCATTTAGATTATACACGTTTTATGGTCAACTTCATTTCAAGTTCTATTATGTAGCACATTAAATGTCTCTTGATTCTGTTTGTGCATTGGTTTGAGTTGATATAAGCTGTATAGTTCCATAAAGTGCCATTGATCGCCTCTACAGAACAATAGTCTATTCCTTGGATGTCCTACGTTTGTAAAATAAATCAGTGTGTTTAAGCTATATTTGGTTTCTAGTCAGTACAGTATTTGTAGCATTAACATTTTTGATCTGTCATATAAGTTGTGAAAGAAAACAAGTATGAAGTCTCCTTCATGGTTTGCTTTCAAAATGTAATTGAATTCTACAGCCAAGTGCATTAATCATGGTTGGTTATTTAAAAGAAGTTTTCAGATTTGTGAAGTACTTTTTGAAGTTAGAGTTACCACCCCGTTTTTCTTAAGAATGATTATTTACAGCCAGTTTGGATGGGACTACCAAAGCAGTGGGGTTTTATCTTCAAGCTAGAGAGAAGTGGGTCATCTGGTCTCTTGATTTCTGTAGCATTTGTCTGACATGCAGCCCCTGGAGAATCCAATTCATTCTGAAATGAATATATTAGTTAAAGTTTGCTTTCATATGGTATTTTGCAATATCTCCGCATGCAGGCACCTCCTTTGGTGTTTTTCCCACGCACAAGTGATGCTGCTGTAAAATCTTCAAGTTTAGACAAAGAAAAAGTACTTCCTTATTTTTTTGTATTTCAGCACTCAGTGAGGACCTTCTGCTTCTGAATCCGGACTCATCTTTTCCCCCTTACTGACTCCACGCTGGAGATGTCACTATTTCTGTGGTCTTTCCCAGATGGAATATTCCCTCCTGGGTTAAGATTTAGCTGCAGAGAGGAAGTATAAACTGAAGGAACTGTGGAGAGGAATAGCAGCTTCATTTTGGGTGAAAAAAAGGCTGAGACATACCTATCTCTTACATCAAGCAGAGATTAAACACAAAAGGCAACACAAAATGGGATGAGATAATTTTCTCACAGAGCGCTCTCTCAGCATAAAGGAATTTAAAGGAAATTATGTCTGTAGGATTCTGTGGAACAGTGGCAGAGCTGTGCAGCTGTGGCAGAAAAAAGCAGCAGTGGGTTCAGAGCAAATTTTGGTGGGTGCATGACCTGTACGGAGACAGCCTCTTCTTGATTGGAAGAATCTGGTGGGTTCACGTTCAGATGTCACAAACTCTTCCATGAGAAGATAAAACTTGTATTCAGAGAAAAAGCTCATAGGAGCTCAGTGAGAAGATACTTTCAGTGTTTTTCCTCTCATTTTTTCCTCCCCACAAATTTCTGGCGACCTAAGCAGTGATCCAGTCCTGAGGAAACCGAGAGGTGACTTTCCATGTAACCTACAAACATCCTCATTCGGGTCTCATCTGTGCTTTGTCTGTGTTAGCACAACTGGTGGCTCTTCTTTTGTTTGCCTTGCACTGGAGCCAAAGGAAATATCCGCTCTTATCTAAGACAGTGGTAGGGAGCAAAAGGAAAAAGAAGCATTCGAATAACCAGAATAATGGCCAAATATATGCAGGTTGATCAGCGTGGGGGAGTTCTGTAACGCCGGGGAAGGGAAGGATAGGTCTGCAAAGTCATCAGCTTCAGATCTCTCTAATAATGGAACTATTTATTACTAGAAAATGCATTTTAATCTCTTGCATCAGTATTAATTTTATTCAAAGAAACAAAACTTGCTCAACCAGCTTTTAAACGTGGGTAGGAATGATGATCGTTTCCAAAAATGTGCCTGTATTGTCAGTTTTCCAAGACCTCAGTCCCCTAGTGCCAAAACCGTGTATTGCTGTCTGCCTGTGGCCATAATTCTTTATGTATGAGAAGGTAATAGATTGTGCTTCTAAGAGGAAAAAATGAAACAATATTAAATGATTCTCCAGCTTAATTAAAAGCGTAATTATTAAAGGGACTTGCATACAACTAGATTGAGAATCCAGATTGTCTGAGAAGAAACGTTCATAGATGTTTTGCATGAACTATCCTCCGTTCAGACACCGGATCCTCACTGAGCAGCGATGGTACTACACTGGAACCTGTGCCAGGTTACAGCAATAATTGCAAGCCCCCCAGGATCCAAGCTCAGAAATTTTTGTATGTTCTCAGGAGACAAAGATGAGTGATCATCAAAGGCAGAGGAACACAGCATGACTGTCATAAGCCTGAAGTTACAACTTAGACATGCAATAGAAAATATCATTGGTACCTCTCCAGTGCATAGCCTGTAGTAATTAAAAACTTGATCCCTGCTGTTTTATCATCTCATTAGCAATGGGGGCACAAGACTTTTATCCTTGTTTGTCAGGAATCAAACATACCAGAGGAACTCTGATTATAAATTGATGAAAGTAAAGTTAAACTTTTAAATAAGAGCAGTTTCAGTTCACAATGTTTTTAAAGCTGATTAAAGAGATCTAATTTCAGTTAGAAATAATACCTAAGTCCAGCGCAGATAGTAGAGGTCATCACTAGGAATAGGATGTGAAATAGCATTTGAAAAAGCGCGTGTACTTTTAAAATATACTGGTTGAGAAGTAAACGCGAGCCCTTTCTCATAGTTTTAATACAACAGGTTTCAAACTTTTGATGATTTTTAACTCTTCAAATACTGCAAAAATCTCAAGTTTGTGATGGTTTTCATCACACGAAGTTATCGGACAGTGAGGTATTGTTACCGTGTCAGTGAATACAGTGTGGTATTTTGTTTCTATTAATGATGAATTCTGTTAGAAACAGGGGTAGCGGCTTCCCCTCAAATACCTTGCCAACAACAGTTCATCATGTGTTTCAACAATTAGGCTTATGGTACAATTAAAAGCTTCTTGAAATCAGTGCAAAAAAATCCTATTTACTTTTGTGGGGTTTGGAACAGTCCCTTTAAGAAGAATCCCTCAAGCAGTTCCAGAATGGTTCCAGGTTTCTAGAAAGTTTGTCACTTTATTGCATTTTAATAAATCTCTGACCTGAGCAGTGGTACCAGCATTGAACTGGGCAGAGGCAAATTTGGTGGGAGAGAACTGACAGTAACATTCTTTTCTTTTGTTTGATATCATCTGAAATCACATTTCCCCCCCCCTTTTTTTTTCTCCCATGAATCTCTGTTTCTCCTTCCCTTTCTTCTTCTTCTTCTTAAGATCTGTGACTTTCCTGTCGGAGGTCTAACAGGCTAACGTACCTGAACCACTGTGCTGATTTTATTAACAATTTTTTTATCCCAATGAAAAAGCTGGACCTATGTCTTTTCATAGTGAGAAGGAAGCTACCCTTGATGTTTTGGGTCATTATAAGAAAGGACACCATTCATTATTTCAGAGCAATGGTGAATCAAAAGTAAAGAATCTGAATAATTTTTTTCTTTCAACCTGGCAAAAGACAAGTCCTTTAAGCCAAGAAGACTAATCAGGAACTCAAGTGAAAAAGGCAAACAATGAGAAACAAAGCAAAACTGATGATACCGGAACTCATTATTTCACTGTGATTACTTTATAAGAAATAAAGTTATCAGATTCAGCAGAATTCATTATGTCTGAGCAAATGATCCATCAAAGACGAAGAGAATTACATGTTGAACTAGCTTCTTTCACAGAAAATTGCATCTTTAAAATATTGTTTTTACAGCAGATAAGTGAGACGGTTGCTTAAACAATCTCTCATCAGTGTAAAAAGCCAGAATTATTCCAAATGAAAAAAAAAGAACTAGATAGGCTATGTTCTGAAAAGTTACGATGAAGGATTTGTTCTTCAAGATGGAAAAAATATACTTTAAATTTTGACCATTTAATTAAATTGAAGGGGATCAAACAGAAAAGTGACAGAAAGGAAATCTATTTCATAACTGAGCATAACTGACTTGTGGAACTCACTTGTCACCGTACAAACTGTGGAGGCAAGAACTTAATGGGACTCTATGAAGAAATAGATACATCACAAAAAGTTTTGTGAAATTATGATTGCTATTTTTTAAAACTGCAGTTTTTGAAGGGGTACAAAACTTTATACTTCAGGGCATAACTCGGTCTCAAATTGTGGTAGCCTGGGGAGAAATCTTTCCCCACAGGCAGGTTACCCCTGGGTTACTAACTGAAGCATTCCTTTCCCCTTCCTAGGCAGCATCTGTTACTAGCTTTTCTGAAAGACAGGATACTGGGCTAACTCTACCACTAGTCTGATCAAGTATGGAATTTTGACTATGCGTCTAAATGAAAACAGAACTCGGCAAAGTAAAAAAACTTTTGAGCAGTGGGATATTCTTTCTCTGCAGGGATGTTTAGTCAGAATTGTGGAGCTCCCAAATGGACAAAGGAATAAGAGGAAACATATTAACAACAAAAAAAAGAAATGTACACCGATCCTGAAAACAAGGTTACGAACATATGTTAAAAACTTGAAGACAGTGAACCTAGATAGTTGGGATAGGTAATAATATAGGCCTGAGATTTCTATTATAAAAACAAAAGCCAAAATAATCTTTCTAAAATCTTAACTATCTGGATACAAATATTCTCCTGTGGCACATGGCCAATCTGAAATCTGCATGATTTCTTCTTAGCACAATTTAACACTATTCCTAGTGAAATATGAATGACAGTGTTACACTATACAATCTCCCAAATAGAAAATATTTTATTTTCTATCTACACGCATCTAAAACCTTCTCAATTTTTTATGATCTAAGGTATGAATTGTGTTTCATAATACTGCTAATAATCTGCTGCACAGAATTCTAATATTGAATCTTGCTACTCTTCATTTTCAGATAAAAGAGAAATAGTAGAGAGAAAAAAGCAAGTGAGAGTCTTCCACCAAGTCACTTTGAATCCTCGAACTGAAAATGCAGATACCTCAGACTAAGTTAACCCACATGGACCAGCATGACTTTTCCAGAATCTCTTTTTTTTCAGCCTCGAACCCTTTAAATTAACAACAGTTGAGGAATGCCTCGTGGTATGTATTCTGCGAGTAAAGAAAGAAAATGGTCTGACAAGATTGCCATTCAATTCTACGTTTAACCTTTCACGATGTTCAGTATTAGCATGAATGACTCATTCCATTGGATTTGGTCTCAGGTCTGTGTGAGGGGAGCACCGTTAGCCGGAGGAATAGGAAGCCCGTTTATCCCTGTATGTCACTTTTTTCAGGGTGGCTAATAATCTTCATATTAGGCTGAGCGGTTTGCTTCATTAACTTTCCATTTGTTTTCCCAGGTTGATAAGAATAGGATGTGTACATGTGTTAGGGGTTTCTTAAACAACATATTAAAAGGTAAACTATTTCTACTTCTTCCATCCCTTTCTTTAACCCATTAAATCCATTAAACATTACCCAAAGACAGCTATGAAGACAAGCCTTATTTTCTATGCGTATGTTCTGTGTTCAGGGCTATGTGCTTCTGTAAGCAAATCTGAACGCAGGCTGATCGAATGAAAAGAAAGCACAAACAAGAGACATCAGCTAAATAGTCAGGGTCCTCTCTGAGAGGACAGAAGAAAAGCCTAAGAGAGAAGGATAAAAGAATTAATTCTCAAATCTTTAGTCTTTTTCTCCCCATCAGTTTCACTGGAAATTGCACGATACACAGGTTATTATTTAGTCACGCCAGTCCTTCCACTTCTAAATGAACCCTGTTTCCTCCCATGCTCCGTTCCCGTGTGTTTGGCTTGAAAGCTAGCGCTCCAGGAGAGCAGGGAAATGGATCTTCTGCAGATGTCATGGAGCAACAGGACCCAAGAGAAAATAACCTCAAAGCACTACAGCAAGCGGCTGGCTTCCATGAAGCTTACCGAAATACAAAATCCCTGCCAAGTTTACAAGAGACTGGAGCACAATTGGGTCAACATCCTTTTCAACACCTGACAGAGCAGAGGTGGAACCACTCTCAGCACAGACAGTAAAAAGCAGTGCTATTGCAAGATGAAGCTACGCTTGTTAGCATCATAGTCTTTTAAATTATTTTTTATCAGTACTGTGCAATTTCCTGTCCCTTTGTCCAAATTTCCCATCCAAGGAGAGTTAGGAATTTTGCAAGTAGCAGCTACTACCATCACCCTTTGACTTCAGCCTGGATAACGTTCTCTGCGCCAGCACAGATCTCCACTGTGTGCTTTTCTTATCTCAAAACTGAGGTTAGTGCATCTGGGAAAACATGCAGAGTTTCCATCAAATTAGTAAAACTAATTGTTGACTCGGGCAGCATTCAGTGTGAAGGCCGAAGCGGTCCATTAGGGTGATTCTCTGAATCGGTGTAAGTTGCAGTAGTTCAATGGAAATAAATGACAGCAGTTTGCATCTGCTGAATATCTGGCCTTCTGTATTTAGCCATTAATGTCTGTACTGGTGTACTTTCAAAAAATTTTAAACAGTACTATTTCTATTACAAGCCAAAATGCACTATGACCACCGTTTTAATAGGATTTTTTAAAGGATATATAGCTATAAGCAGATGGTATTTTTCCAAGCGACATAAATGATTGATCACCTCAGCAAATCCATTCATGTTTAGTGACAATAAAAACAAGCTATAATTAAATACTGTTGGTGCAAAAACATTCCTCTAGCTAATTCAAGTTTGTGTGGATATACCACATACCTGCATTCAACCCCCAGTCATTCAGAAGTGAACCTACTTAAATCAAGCTATCAACCCAGGATGTCTTCCTACTAGAAAGGAATTCTAGTTCGGTGATGCTCCATTACTGGACAGAATACATATTATATCCAATTTTACAAGTAACAAATTATGAATTCTTTAAAGAAAAAACTTGCACAGAACTTGTACGCTTTAGCAATTCCCGTAGTGCCGGCCCTGTATACCATTACTGTTTGCCCAGAGTAATAGGTTTGCATATGCAATAGCTTTTCCCGGTGGTTGCATGCATGCGAGTTACTTGTGCACTGCTCCTTTTTTTCGTGCAACCTAATTCTTCTCCATGGGTTCCTTTTCCAAAAGGATCATCCAGTGAAAAGGAATATTATAATGGCATTGGAGTGAATATACCTTGCAGAAAGGTAGCAGTTGCAGCACTGCAACTGGGATTTGCAATAAAGAAACCAAAAGAGTCCCACCACAAATTACTAGAAGAACTTTCTAATTCCCTGAGCTACCAAGATGCAACTGGATAAGTAACAGAAAAAGCAAGTTCCACTTCCAAACTGAACACAATATAACAATAATATTGAGTTCCCCGATCTGCCACAAGTACATCTGAATTGTTTTGTTGTGTGTCAGGTAATTCAGAGTAATCTGAAACTACATATCCAATCTTGTTGTTTGTGTTTGTAGAACTAGCAGGGTACTTACTAGGCCCTTGTCGTGAATATAGTGTAAAATCCTTGTGGCTAACTCTCAGGTGTTGAGCACCCACAGCTAAAGTTGACTTCATCTGAAACTGCAATAATCTACAGCCTTGGAATTTGGTTTCTCACTCAGTACATTAGGCAAAAAATTAAAAGTGCAGAAAACAGCTTGTCCTTAATCACATCGTCATTTGGTCTGAACAAAATTAAGGTCACAAAGATCTCATGGGTCTTAAAAAAGAAAATATAGAGAAAATGATTACTGGAATGACACACTCAATTGTATCGCATAAGTACAATCTCATTGCTGCTAAATATCTTGTAGTCTGCTTATAGTGATCGCACCTTCTGATCTGTAGCTGAGCAAAGAAATAGGAAAATGTTATTTCTGTTCTGAATGGTGGTTCTTCCCAGGTAGTATTCTGTGTTGATATTTTGATTGTAAAAGATTCAAAGAGCAACTGCACATGGATGTTACAGACCACTGCTTATACTCTCCATCTGCTCCAAGACCCTCTTCTTTCAAATAGTGCGTTTGGTTAAAATAAGTAAATTAAAGCTCACAGCAGTGTTTCTAAAGTATACTTAACTTGAAATTTATTCTTTCTAGTTTAACCATACTGTAGTCTAAGAAAAAAATGATAGTTCGAACACTAAAGAAAGATGAAGCAAATACTGCTTTTTCTCAGATTCAGAATGTTACGAGTTTCTTACCAGACTACCATATACACCGTGCAAGATCCTATATAAAAGAGCCTGGCACTGGCGATACCAGGCATACTTACAGTCCAGTTACTATGGGTACAGCATCGGAAGACCACGGAAGCCAAGAATATTACAAAGACCCTTGTCAGGATGTCTGATACTCACAAAGAACTATGGCCAAGAATAGCATATGCTTTCTCCTAACTACGCACAGCCCTCTGAACAGATAGGCAGCTGCACTGATGGCATGTACTCCTGCCCAAAGGCATAAGCTAGGAGCACAAAAGAATTCAGAGTCTTGAAGACCGTGGAGATACCTGTTAGAGTCTGAGAACCAACTTCTTTCCAGGGTTTTCAGGCTTCTAAGCAGTTTTGTTTCCACCAAAACTGCAGAAGGAAGCAGGAAAAGGATGTACAGCTCAAACCATGCAAAATCTCCGTTTATTCTTGATACGCATTGACATTGTGATGAGCACTGCATTTGGCTTTTCCCTTGGGGCATCAACAACAAAGCCTCATTGGCCCATCTTAAACTGAGGATTTCAGAGCTGCCTACAGCATTTGCAGGCCTGCTGAGCTCTCCCTAAAACCCATGTATGGTTTTTCAAGAGGATTGCTCCCTGAATTGGTATTTTCCTTTCACTACCCGACAAGTGGTCCAGATTAAGGCTTGAGTGCTTCCTGCAACTATGGAATGCCTGCAAAAATAAAACACATCTTAAACAGGGTGAGTATTGGGTCAAGTCTATCTGCTGTAACAACTGTCTGAGCTGAGAAGAGTTTAGAACAAAATCTGGAGTACAGATCTCTTTCTATAAACGAACTATAAATGTTGCCACAGAGAAACTAAAGAAGTCTCTTAAAATCATATATGTACTAGCAACATATAAATCAGGCCTACTATACAGCAGGTCAAACAAACAGCTATTATTACCTTTTCTTTTTTTTTTTTTTTTTGGCACTGCTGTTATTTAAAATATGTCTCTCTCTTCTGAGATGAGGAGAAACACTTCATTCCCAGGCACAAAAGGAGAACTTCAGAGATAAATGTTTCTGACTCACCCAAATCAAAGCTGACCCTGTGGTTGATGATAAAAAAAAAAGAAAAAGAAAACTGTTCCCCTTCACTAGAAGCGGAAAAGAAACCTCAGCAAAGATAGTGTAAAAAAGGAAAGAAAAAGATTGCTCACCCCCGACCAGCTCTTTTAGGATCTTATCATTAATATAACATTTAACAGACAGACGTCTCAAGCGTGAACCAGCCATTCCCCCTCTTGAAAAGTCTTTTTGCTTAGCCAAGCTTAAAAAAAACCTTCTCTTCAAGATAAACATTACACAAAGTGAAGAATAAATTAAGTGAAAAGTCACAAAGATGCAGTGTGCATCCCGACTATATAGGATGTTAAAATACAAGCTTTACTTATGCTTACGTCCATGATTCATGTCCAAAGCCTGATCCAAAGTCCACTGAAGGCAGCTGAGTGCACCAGCTGTCCGTCTGCAAGAGGAAAGGTTGCTGACAAAAAATCAGAATATCGTCCCTGCTGATGGGATCCCACAGATCCCACGGCCAGGAAGCAGAGAGAGGTCATGTTCTCCTCAGGTTCTGGCAGAGACACTTCCATAGAATTTATTCCCTGTTCTGTCCGACTGGAAACCCCACCAGAAACTTTGGGAAATGGAGAAAATTCTTTCTTCAGGGGAGGAATCCCTTTTGTTACATAGGAGACATTCTACCCAAAATAGATGCAGTTCATGCAGCTGCTCAAATGAAACTGCATTTTGGATTGTTTGCGTTAGTCTCTATTACTTATTACACACACAGAGAAACAAGTTAAAATTATTCAGGTCAAACCGAAGCACTTAAAAATAAGAAAATACCAGGAGTTGAGATGTTCGTGGAGCAGTATTAGCCTCCTGTTGTTTATACGTTATGGCAGAGTTCTTAATTACATAATGACATGTTTTTCCCAGAGAACCCATGCCTCATTCAGCACATGGAGACGGGTCAGTGCTGTTCAATGCTTCCCTTTATCTCCAGCGTTCAGTGTCTATCTCCCTACCGTATGTACAGCACACTAACCGGCTTTGAGACAGAATTATTGATTTTCTAATGAACCCTTCTGTAGCACTTATCACTGAAGTATCAGTATTTTAAAAAACATAACTTATGCTTGTAGACTCTGTGAAGACAAATAACTGTATTATTCCCAATCGTTTGCCAGAATTTCTTAATACATAACCACAACAAATTTATCCTTCATTTTACTCCCAGCAATGACTGAGGCAGACATCTGAGATCGCGTTTCACGGAAAACAGATACAGTTTGGTAGAGCTATGAGCAACTGAAAAGTGTCTCGTAATAGGGAGCATTGGGCAACCTGCCTCACAAACAGTCCAACTGACTCCATTTGCTATTTTGTGCAGGAAATGTATGCTTCCTCTCGAAAAAAACCCAAAAGGATAATGGTCGTGCCCTTTCCTCCTGCCTCAAAGAATTTATGGGCTAACTCAGTCAAATAAAATACATAGTTTATTAGAAGCCAGGGAGACGTTATTCATCATAGCAACAGTATAATAGATTTTCCCTGAAAAGGGTTTTAAAGAAGGAATTTAAGATATCTGTCATATTTGGCATATGCAAGAAAGTATATACGCCTTATGCAAACACTCTTGGATTAAAAGTAAGTTTTTTGATGAATGCTGAATCTGGCCCAGAGGGAATAGTTAGAAGAGATAATGGATGCGAGCATGACGGGGAGATGTTGGGTGAAATACACTTTGGGGAAAGTAGCCAAATTTATTTGCAGTTGTTATGCATTAATAGCCCGGTGTGAGTAGAAAAAGAACTTCACAGGGACAAATGGGATATATCTGCTTTATTCTGTAAGATGGGTTTGAAAGGGCAGATCCAGTAGTGCTGCCTTAGGGGAATGAACGACAACAGATCAAATAAAATAGATACTTCCAATTACCCTATGTTTATATAGTTTATATTTTAAAGATATCTACTCCCTTTGTATGCAGAACATTTCCATAAACTGCACTGAAGTTCTCAGCTGGTACTTTCTTATCCCATTTTATACCCAAGACAGTTACGGCAGGTAAGCAGGACTCTGGAGTCCCGTGCCCGTATGTTAGGAGTTGGCACGGTAGCCACGGCTAGCCAGACCCGGCACCGAAGGGGAACAGGAACAGAACACTTCCAGCTACTATAGAACTGGCCGTTTGCAAATTCTGACTCCAAGGTTTGGCTTTCCTTTTGGTCTCAGTAGATGCACACGTGGGTGTCTAAAGGCCGAACCTGACTGCAATGGAGACTGAGCTATGTCTGTGTTGAAAAAGAGAGCAGAAGACATGGAGTGTTTTCTCCCTTTGCCACACGCACACCAAGCAGCACGGCTTCACGTGAGCCCGCGCCGCACAGCTCAGCCGAGCACATGAAGCTATCAGCACATCATCAAACCGTCACGAACACTTCCCGCCTTCCTTTCCCCTGCTTCGCCCTGTTTACCCTTTGCCAGGCAGCGGCAACCACAATCTGCAGCTTAACAGCTTGCACTACACGGAAAAGAAACCCCTGCACAAAGAAATGTAACCACAAAATTATGTCACTCAGTAGCAATTAGCTTTGTTTTCAATATACACAGACTCTGGGGCTGGGGAGGAATTAAAACGCAGTAGCAATGGTGCAGGGAAGCAGGTGAGTGACTTTGCGGCTCGTGGGGCATCTATTACTTCTCGTGTGCTGGATAAGGTCCGTATTTCACCGAAGCCATTGCAAGTCCAAGTCCAAACGCTCTGGCATACAGGGAAAACTGGTGATTTGTATCTGATCTGAAACCACAGAACAGGAGAAACGTCACAGTCTTCTGCCCTCGTGCAGCGACTGACATGATTTTTTGAACAGCTATTACGTGTCTGAAAATTGACATATTACTGGTAGCAGCACAAAAGGCACCTCTTTCAATAGCTGTTACTCAGCAATCAGTGTCCAACCCTTAATGTTTTCTTTTGTTGAAAAAAAAATCACAAAAACTAAAGTAAACCACAATCTGGTTCTGTGCCAACAATATTAACCAGCTTCTCTTAGAGCCTTTGAAGTTAGCAGGGGGCATCCAATCTTGTGGTGCAAGTAAAGAATGATACTTTAAGCGATTCCTTTTCATCCCTTTAACTTAATGAAAGATTAATAGCCTTGTTATTTTTGTTCCTGCTTTATTTTTTTATAGTCGAGCGGGGGGGGAGAATTTTTGGCACTTGTTGAAACTGAACTGCTGCCTATAATGATTTTATGGATCGGTGAAGCACCGAGTTGTTTGGGTGTTGAGTTTTTTTTCCCTGTCTGTGAATCCTGTTTAACAATGCAAGGCACAAACAAAGTTATGTACTGTAAGTCCCAAAAAATAGCCACGCATATACTTTGGGGAAGTAGGTGGAAGAAGGTGGAAGGAAGCTCTGAGACTGCACAGACCTAAAAGAAAAAGTAGTGAGGGGGGGCTCAGCAAATCTTTTCAGTCGAAGAGCTGCGGATTAGTTATAAAAATGTAATCCACTTCCCAGCTGAAGAAAGCAGCTTTATGTCGCTGCTGGCTGTGAAGATACAATGTGGGTTTTATAACCCCCATTTATTTATATATTTCCAAGCAAAGCCAACAAGGCAGCTTTCCTGGCTTGTCGTTGCCAGTTGGGGCGTAGGAGATCGGTAGTTTTTATTTTGTCTTTCTGTTTTCATTGCGTATCCCTTTTGGGGGGTGAAGGGCGCCCATAGGTCTCACAAATATCTCCCAAAAATATTATTGCAGACATCTATTCCCTCTGCTTTTGTATTCATATTTTCTGGGTTCCATTGTGAAGTTAAAAACGGGAGTGAACCACGGGAGAAGCTTGGTGTCCTATCGTGTCACCCGCAGGAGTGTCATTTTGCCCGCTGAGGATCCGGCCAGACACCTCCCCTGAACCTGCACAGCAATTGTATATGGAAGCGTAGTTGCTATTTTTAGCATTATACCTCAGACATTTGATTTTGAGCGTGGATAGGGTGTATACGATGTGGCCCAAGACAATTGAACGAGACACCTGATAGCGCCCTAAATAAACCCATTATAATCACTGCTTACAATGTGTTTATTACCTTTGGATCTTGTATTTGAAAGCTCTTTACACCTAATAAACCTAGGGCAGAGTCTGCACATTCACTCCAGCTCCAGCAAACGAGAAGAATATGCATTTTTACTTTCATTTTATGAAAGCAAAGTCATTAGTGCTTCACTTCCACCACCAAGGGCAAGACAGCTTTACCCTGCGTTTTAATTTCATTTTAATATAATGTTTTTATATATATTTGTATAATATAAAGGATAGTAATGTAACTATAGCATAATATATTCATATGTTCATAATATATGAAATTATTATCTTAAATATATTACTCTCTCAGAATCTTACAGGGATTTGTGATGGAGCCAGGACCTGATTCCAGATGTCTCATCTCCTAAGCCAGGGTTTTATTCACTTACCCAGCGTAAAGTTTCATTCAGAATTTCACATTAGCATCACAGTTAATGAGATGCCTGCAGCGTCTTACAGCCAATATTTACAACATTGCTAAATTTTGTTATAATTCTTTGGTGGTCTGTTTTTCCTCAAATATCCCTTTTAATCTGGTGCTGTATTTTGCATCTGATGTCCACCTTAATTCTTCAGGTAATTGAAAAAAAGAATGAATACAAACACATTATTACTACAAGCAGTGAGTGAACTCCTTTCATCTCAAAGTGTCCCTCGGTGTCTGACAGAGCAAAAGGCTGGGATCCAGCGTTTCGAAGGGGGAGAAGTACTAAGCATCGCGCTCTACGTTAGCAAAGAGATCGCAGAAACGCAGTAGTGGATGTCGTGTGCGCAACGTAACTAAGCTTTCAATCCAAGTTCCGTCTATGAGCTAGCCTTAAGGTTGGCAATTCCACTGAGCCAGCCTACCTCCCTGACACGTAACCGTCCTGACAGGCAGAGTATTACATGCTTTAAAAGTTGTCTTGATCGGAATTCAGAGGAAAGATGGTCCCAATGTACAAAATGAAACACATCACTGCTCTTGATAACTAGTCTGTTTCAAATGAGAAATCACAGTAGTGTAATACTGTAAAAATTAAACAGAATTTTTCTGCTATTATACCAAACAGCCTACTTAATAAATGGGTAATGAAAAAGAATAATTTATTACAGCTTGTGAATTTTGACAGTTCTAAAAAGATGTTCTTAGAGTTTCCCCAAAGGGAGAAGAAGGATGTTTCTTCCTTAACACACTGGCGTTAGATGTAATTTCTCTGTCTGTAGAATTTTGCTCCTGCCTGGTAGAAGGGATTAGATTTTTTTTTTCTTACATCATAACCTATTTTAAGCAATTATAATCTATGAGTAATAAATCATTTTCATTCACCTCTCATGGGGAGAGAAAAGATGTGAGAGAGTGTTCTGGAGTTTTAATTTATATCAATGTTTGCATTACTATTAAATGAATTAAATGGGTTCTACAAATGTTCTCTCATAGATCTGCAATAAATTATGGAGCATCTCAACCTAAGACATTTAATTGTCTCTTTTACCAGCTTTTTGTTTTGTTTTGTTTATTTTTTAAACTGGATAGCACGAACAGTTATAAAACACACTGAAAAACTCCAAAGACTCTTGGGTACTGCAATATAGGACATAGCTTCAATCATCATAAACATTGCATACCCATTTGAATTGCAGAGATTTGCAAAGAGCCGGGTCCTGCCTCGGAAGCAGTATAACCTCTGCAAGTAGTGACTCCGGTACAAGCACTTCCAAGGGAGATCATTCCTAAAATGAAACACTCACCCTGGCAAAATCAACTGGGATTTTTCATCCGTGGTTTATTCCTAGCTTACCTGCTGATGGCATGGCATAATTATTATGAAGGTATATCTTCTAAATGGCAAGAGAGAATAACTAAACTAATCTGACTAAACATGTGAAGGCAAAGCTGGGATAAAAAATACATCAAGGGGAGGCAATATTTGAATTCACATTTCACGCTTTCCTGTTGGGCTTTTGAAGGAACCTGGAATACATGTACAGGGGTTCCGTTCGAGGTCCAAAATTTTACTTAGAGCACGCTGAAGATGATGGGACTCACATTATCAGACACATCATCTGTGTTGTCTTCTGCTTCTGACTAAGGTCAAGGGCAGATGTTTTGTGGCACATTACAAGAAATCACATGCTGAACAAAACTGGTATTATCTGCTGACAGAAGATTTCCAACTTCATGCACGGATCATGAAGCAAAATCTTTTTAGGATTTTTATTCAACTTATTTAAGAGAACATTAGAGATTTCTGTTCACTTCCCCTTACTCCCTTTTTAGTGTCATTTACGTATCTCTTCCAAGGGATAATTCATCTTGCAGTATAGCACAGTGTTTTACTTCCCTGCATTTAGTCTTTCCAATACACTAGATATTCTGGTTTGCCCTCATGAAACCATGTAATACAAATCTAATATTTTTACATTAGCATTAGGCCAAATGATTCAATTAACATATTTTACGGAGTGAAACCTAGCACTTAGGTCTTCATACTCCAAAAAAAAAGACTTGTCGTGTTATGTCTGGTTTTACCCTTTGAAATGATTTGTCTTTGAATAAGGAACAATTTGACAGAGAATGAGACTGCTAACCTCAGAAATATTGCCTTAGTTCCATTTGCAGTCTCTGTCCAAAACATTCTATTTCTTCAGCGTTTCAGAACTGCTTTGCACCAAACTGTAGTCACTACGTAACATGATTACTTTTGAACAGCTGAACAGTTTCTCTTCAAGTCTTCCTTAGCATATGACTTTATTGAAGGTTTTACTTTTCTTGCTTATTGGATTTTCTTTATATACCACTGCAACACAAATCTTTATACTGAACACTTTTTATACAGAAAAATAAAAGAATTTGATTTCAGAACAACCATTTTAAATGGGCGGTCTGACGTAGAAGAGCTACTTCATCATTATAGAATTTACATCTACACTAACAGAAAAAAAAAACCCAGTGTAAAGCTCATCACACTTAAGTACACCAAAATTTGCAATTTTCCATTTCAGTTCTAAGTTTATAAAGTATCAACGTGAATTAGAAAAAGAAAAAAAAATGTAAAACTAAGAACAAATGACTGAATTTTCACTGCTATGCAGCAGGACAAATTATCCTAGGTGGAGTCTGGTGCTGCTGAAGCTAGTCAACTTCCAGTACCCAAGCAAATCTTCCAAAATTGCTTAGATTTTTCTACTATACATTTCAGTGTGCAATGTTTTCTGAGTGACCTGAGTGAAAGGCTCGGCAGAAAACTCTTAGGAAGACCTAGGTGTTCAAGGAAGCCCTCCTATTAAGGAACTCCTGCAACTGAGACTTAATTGAACATTGGTTCCAGTTTTTGTCATGTTGCACTAGTTTGGGATTTGCACATCGCTATTTATAGGATAAGCACTTAAAAAAACCCCGCTTTTTTCATGGATGAGCAGGGGGGGCTACTTGAACCAGAACGAAGCACAGGTTGAAAAGAACTATTTGTCACTCATTATTGCAGTTTATGATGTCCCTGATATGCAAAGGCAGTCTTTAAGAAGAAGGCTTCTGAAGAAATACCGCTGCTGAGGTTAAGTAGGCACCTGCCCTTCAAAGCCGCATTTGTTTCAGAAATTTTCATTCTGTTCTTGATAACTCCTATATAGCCATTCCCCCCAAATAATCTGAAGAAAATTCCTCTGATCCTAGGTAATATTAGTCAACAGAGCCTAAGCAGCTAATGTACTTAATAGTATTATGTGAATCTGTGCAAAACACGATATTTGGATTGTCGAGCTGTTGACAAAAGACTGATATTGTTCAGGCAACCATGGCTCACACGTCAGGCTTTTGTAGTTCCACTCCATCAGAATAAGCATCTGGGAAAGCTGATAGAGGGAAGTCGATTGCTCCCTCTACACAGATAAATAATTCTTATTTCCTGAATTTGAAAATCAAGCAAGTGTATCTTGTTTTGGGATGAATTCATACACTATTGTGAGTACCGTAACAACACTTTCTCCATGCTGGACAGAGTTTAGGATTGCATTCAGTTTTCAACAGTTGATTCTATAAAACATAAACATAAAAATACGATCATAACGGTAAGCAAGACTTAAGCATTTGTTTTGCACTTTGCTGAATCAGGCTCCAAATGAATAAAGACAGCTTACATCCTAAACCTCTCTTCCATTCATTCTTAACGTACAAGTGCAATGCATTATTCTTCCAGTTTCAGAGTAACAGATGTACTCCTTTGGATCTACAGCAAACATCTATAAATGGAGAAGCCAGAGAGCTGGTGGGTTGTGGGGTTTTTTTGCTGGTTAGTTTAACCAAACATGGAGCTGCCTTGTAGATATACATTCCCAAAGCTGGCAATGGCATTTGGTTCCATTGCGATGGCACTTGAGAATGGATATACCTCTTCAGTGGGTTATTCTTTACTGTCAAATTGAGGGTGAGAGAGGAGACCTAAAGATTTTGAAGCAAGCAAGAATATAAGATATCAGAAAAAATAATAAAACCAAGAACATAAGGACATAACTATGCAGCATATGATTGAATTAGGAGCGGCTGATCCACATCCACGCGGATTCACGGAGCCATCACGAATGTTCTTAATAATTCAATTCCATCCAGACTGTGTTATTAGTTCAGTAGAGATTTAACCCCCAGAGCATCTGCAGACTTTGATTTGGATCCAGGGAATTGTTTAACAGCTGGAAAATTTTAAAAGCTGAATGGGAATTTTGTGTTATGTAATTTTCTCATCTTGATGAATGGGGGAGTTAGACATGTGACTTTAGTTAGCACTGACGGAAGTTACTGTTGCATCAGTATGTATGGAAAGGAAAAAGCACCCTCAAGATCTTGTTAAGTGCTGGCTTGAGCCTATTATCTATGTATATGCTACAAAGAACAGCAGAGTTCAGTGCCAGTATGAAGTCTCATGAAATAGTCTAAGATTTTTCAGCATGCATGCAATTTAGGTAGAACATTCTTTTAATTTCTTAGCTTATTATTATGGGTAGCTCTGGTTGGGAAGCTGCATTGCACAGCAAGGATGCTCACTTATTGCTTGTTCAAAAGTGGACACATCCTTGTCAACCTTAACTTCTTTTGAGGTTTTGGCCTGATGTTGATCAATTAACTTTTCTGTGAGACGAGCCATTTTTATAAGATGTTGGCAGCAAATGAGTTTATCATCTGGAGAAAAAAGCCCTTCTGTATTCAATCTAAGTTATGAACGAAAGCAGACATGGCTTTTTGGGTAGCTCCGTCTTTATTGCACACAAGCTGTAGCTGTAAGTTTTAAGTCTCACAATGTCTCCAGCTCAACCCACCCATTTAAGATAATCGCCCGTTTGTCACTGTGTCTTTGTCAGAGATAACTGACCCCTCCACTGAGCTGACAAAGTAGTTACCTACGCAGCTTCAGGCCAATTAGCCTAGAAAGTTTAGACAGTTTAAATAGGGGGCTGAGGTTATCTGCCTGGAACAGATATTCCCTGTAGAATGAGTAGCCCCACAAAATATTGCCCGTGTAATGGTAGGATCCAGCTCACGTTACATAAGATTTTACACCGGTACAGTTGTGTTGGGGTACTACTTACAAGGACTACGTATGACTAGAGGACCACTTATGACTTGTAGGTCTTGCAATGTGACACGAGGACCCATGAAGAGGATGGCTGTGGATCTTAATTTGCTTGTCTCTAGCACTGATAGGAAAAATCCTGTGCATTCTACATCCTGCCCCACTGTATAAATTTCTGACATGGGTCTTCAATTAGCACTAATTATGTATTCAAAGGAAGAGTAAGGATGTTCCTGTTTTTCTAGAGGGGGTGAAAAATCATGTTTCTTTGAGCTTAGCTTTAATATCTCTGCATCCTCATTCTCTATTTCAAAAGCAAAGCTGATGCCACGAGGCACTGCAGGAATTTGGAAAATATGCTTTGCTTTTGAAACAGAAGCTTCAAATCCACTTTAAATCCCATATAAAAGTTACTCCAAGAAAGTCAATGAATGGATCATGATCAAAGTCTCTTTATTGAATTTTCTAACAGCTTCCAACAAAATATGTTTTAAAAGAAACTGACTGCATCAAGTGCTTTCCCGAAAGCTGAAATGATAACTCTTGGTTCTTGATAGCTGAGAGAAGAAAGAGATGAAACCTCAGTGCCTACATAGCATATGGGTTGTTTTATATGAGTTGCCAAACAGTTCTGAATTCCAAAATATTCTGTGGGAAATTTATCATTACAACTTTCAACAAAGAAATGGAAACATTGTGTTTCTTAAGGATTACTGCCAACCAAAAATACTCCCAATGTGTGGTACAGTATTCTGGGCGTACCTTTGACTTACCTCTGCCGTGCTATCACTAAGCAACACTTTGCTTATGAAGAAATGTACTGGTCCTTAAATTTATTGAATCTCATTTCTCATTTTGAATGTTTTACATGTAATCCCTCATGGCTTCTTTCCTTCTGCACAGCAGGACATAGTTAATACAAAATGCTCAGAACGATCAGGGTGAAAGCATCTCACAACTACTTTGCTCCACGGTGATTGCTCAAGGTACAAAGCAAGGGAGAATCAAGTGTGATTCTACAAGTAGCCAAATGCATAGCTGGTTACTGAGCAACCAATTTGAGTCAAAAATCTTACTGAAAAGCCTTAGGATAAAATACTTCTGTGGTATGTGGACTTTGTGAGCCATTCAACAGGGCTCTGTACCTTTACAGAACACTACGGGACTGCTGAAAAAACCCACAAAACAAATTAAAATCCCAAATAAAAAATTTCACCTGCTGAACGTTGCAGATTCAAGTCCAATGACAGAATATTAGTTTAATGCATATTTTTTCAGGACTTGCTAACTGCAAAGAGAAAAGGATTTATTCCTGAAAGTTTCCGTTCAGTTTATATGGGAATTAGGCTCCTCAAAGGCTTGTGGAGTCAGATAGGTTTAACTTAATAATCATAGTTTCATGAGGTTTATTTATTTAGTAGAAGACTTGCACACAGTTGATTGTAATGAAGTTTATTTTTTGTTGCCTTTATATTGACGTGGGCAGGGGCAAATTTTTGGATTTTGCAGACAACTTTGATCCTGTGAATAACAAGGCAAAACACTGTAGTCTGCTAAAGAGGTTGTGCTTATCAGTAAGCCTTGGGAAACAATTCCAAAAGCTGCTGTCCTGACAGGGCACACAAGCATTGCTAAAGTCTTTACAACCTAAACCACCTCAGAAGATAGAGCCAAAGGTTAAAGCAACGGTGTGGAATACAGAGGCATCACTGTAAAATGACAGATTTTTATATTTACCCGTACAGAAACGGAAAATGGTAAGATAAAATAGAATCAGATGGTTGAGATTAGTCCTTATAGGGCCCCTCCTAAGGTATCGGGTTGAGAAATTCAAGGGCCAGGTATGGTTTTCCAGTACCTGGCATTTGGCTGTGGGTCACTGCAAAGTGACTAACGCTCCGCATTTCCCACTGTGACATAAACCTGTGAGTTGCCTGTCCAATGAGTTTTGAAGGATTTTTTGTACTGTGACTATGAACACAAATACTGATACCTTTCTTCATATAGAGTTTTACTACCCTGAATAATGTTTTTTGTAGCATTCAACAGGACTCTTCATAAGGCTACCCAATAACAGCAAGGGTGCCAGAATCCAGCCTTTAATCTTTTGCTAACTGAGTCATTGCTGAGGTGAATAATTTACTACGAGGACTGAAAGTTGAGCAGTGATAGAAGGAATTTGCTGAATTATGATTTCTGGTTCCTTTCTACAAGTCTCTGCCAATAAAAATTCTAAATGCTGAGTTAGACAAAGTCAGGTTCAATTTATTGTTTCAAGCCTGTTGTGCCCACAGCATTTTCCTGCATTTAAATCCCAATCTAGGAAATGTACTGCACAACAAACCTCACGATAAACATTCACAAAAAAATTCACCTTCAGAAGGTACGGCCCAATGTACGCAAAACTTTCCCTGTGTTTAAATCATGTCTGTGGCTTCACAGGGAATTGAAAATACTTCTCAGCTCTTAACTGGCACTTAGCATTTCTTGGTGTTTAACAGTAACACTTCAGTTTCTCTGAATGTTGCCTATGTGTTCCCTAAAGATATCAGAAAATAGATAATTATATTTGTGAAGTGCTGTATTGTGCTAAAATGGAAGATATTGTGGAAATGTGAAACACTTAGCACTAGATTCAGGGAGAAGCTATCTGTCTGCTAGGCTGGGATGTACCTCCCTTGTTTTGCCCTGGGCAGCCTGCCCCCTTGTACCACACAACACCTAGAGCAAAGGTGTGAGAGGTGGAGGGGCAGCTGGACACCAGTGAGGAAGAGAGAAGTACGCTGGGGGAGAAAGGCTGGTGAAGGAAAAACGTTTATGGAAAATTCATGAGAGATTGGTATTGGTGCAGTAGCAGGAGAACATGTGTGGGAACAGAGAAAACGCAGAGAATGAGAGGGAGAGAGCAAGGGGGGGGGGGGGGGGGGGGGAGCAGGGATGGTCTTCCAGTATAAATTCCAACCGGTATGGATATTCTTGATCACACTTCAAACAAGTTTTAATTTCAGACTGTTTCAGCAATTGAGTTTATGTCCCATTTAATCTTCTATGGTCCCGAGATTTATATCCTGTTCTGCGTACAATCATCTGTTCCTTGGGTTTTGGAACTCTAACAAAATTCGATATAAAAAACAATGTTTACCTTTAAATCATTTTCCATGTAGCCCTCTTTTCTTCTGTGTATTTTGTATTACCTTCAATAGTTGAGCGCCCTGCATTTTTAGCTACCACCTCATAGCCTTGACCTATAGCATTCCCCATATTGTATATAACCACAGAGAGGACTGTGATGTTAAGTACAAAAGAGAAATAGGAGTGTTGTAAGGTCATATGCTTCTTGCATAAGGGATTTCAAAGGAAGCAATTGTTTAAAGGACTGGAAGATGACAGAAAATAATCTGTGTAATCCAACAATCAAAACCTGTATTCATTAGCACAGGGAACTTTGTTGGGTGCCTCAGAAAATGGAAAGGTGAGTAGTCAAACTGAGAGCAGCTCTTTAATTTCCCACATTTCAAGGCGCAAAGAATAGGCTCTGTGTGTTTGGACTATTGTAGTTTTGACTTTCATATTTCTAAACCTCAGGATTTAGATCTGAATCTTGAAAGTGATTCAGACTTTCGCCAGTTCTCCTGTCCTCAGCTGAAATACAATGTCGAGTTTTTTTGAAATAATTGTGCAGCTATGACCATTCCTTCAATAAGGCATTTTCTACATGAGCAGAATTCTTTGAAGTGTGGAGCCATGAAGATGGTGAGGGCCAAAGGTGAAAGCTGTGCAATAGAAGTTTACATTCCAGTCAGAGAACGGGTTGGAGGGGTGAAGGAATTAGTCTATTGATATTCAGCGCTTTGACCTGCTAACAATAACTGTGGCACAGGGGTTATAACAGCGGCACATCCCTACATTGTGTATCAGTGGAGAGAGACAGACCTTATCTGCTTTAGTTCGCTTCGGAGGAAAAATCAGCAGGGCTTTTGCCATGTGGTCACCAGTCGCTGCTACTGGGGAGAACGGGGAAAAAATGTTCATAATTCCTCCATGATTGCATTGGTTCGAATAATAAGTCAGCTACAGCTCTGCAATACGACGGGCATTTTTCAAAACGTGATGCTGGGAAGGAGAAAATAAATTAATAGGGCATTCTGTGCTGGATTTTAAAGGGCATATAGACTAAGGAAAGCAACTCCCTGCTGCTTTTTTCCCCTTTAAGATTAAAAAAAAATCCTCTTTTTCACTTTGAAAGTATTTTTTCTAAAAAATAATCAAAGCAACACCAACAATTTTTTGACACCAGAGAATACTTTTCCCTTGGTATACAGCACATTTATAACACAGCTCAGCTAGCCCTGCGGGTAAAATTTTGTGCTGGGGATCTGCAATTTTCCTAACACAAACCCAACGAGATTTAGCCCATACAGTGGAAAAGGCACTAGCCAGTTGACATTTAGCTAGCAAGGCACGCTGGGCTCCGGCTCTGGTTCTGCCTCCAACCTCTACCTCTAGCAATCACTTCCCAAATCTCTGGTTTTGCTTTGTCTCCTGCCATTCCTCACTACCTTGGCGAGCATGGCATGTCAACTAGACGCCAGCGTAATGCATATAATAGAATAGTAAAATATTATGTAACATGAAGCACAAAAAGAGTTTAGATTCTGTTTGTTCTTAGGATTGCAAAATTTAGACATGTAGGTAACTTGATTACATCACCTGGTTCCTTTTTTTGGCAAGGGTAGGACTGTTTTCAGGGTCTGGTCTGGCTTCTTTTTTATTAATTCAGACTGGAAACTCTTTTTTCCCGCCATATAAAATAAATCTTGAGCTTGGTATTCTACCTTACCTAATAACCCCTCCTCCATAGCTGCCAGCCCACGGAAGTCACAGGCCTAAGGTCAAGGGGCTGTCTGGACTGCTCAGCCCTCGGAGGCAGAAGCGCTCAGTGGTTACTGGCCAGGGATCCCAGGCGTGGCGGTTGGGTACCCTGCCATTCTATTAAAGGGCAGGCAGACTGCAGCCATGAGAAATGGTCTGGTGAATGCAAATTATACTCATTCCCAAGGATTTTGAAATGCAGATGAAAAGGGGCTTTTCACTTGGAAACAAGATGCCGACATTTTGGAAAAAATTTTTAGCTCTGTGGCAGAGCTCCCAAGGCACACTGGGGAGTTAAGTCCTGTTGTTTCGTAAGAATAAATAGTATCCTTTATCTCCCGAAGCTGGTCAGAGATGAAGCAGTGACTCAGAAACCTGGTCGCTGCTTTATCTTTTGAGTCAATCTGTAGTTTATTACCACGGTCATCTCCAAATGCCTTAGTTTGCTTCTCAATGACTGTCTGAAAACCCCAGGCCAGAAAACCGTGTCGTGTCTTCTGTTGAACGTATTCAAGAAGCAGCTTCATAATGCAGACCCAAAGGACAGAGACATCACCTTTAGTTTTATATGTGCTTATTCAGAGGCTGCTTCGGTCAGAAGGAAAGGTATTTGAGTAAGAATAGCATTGAGTGTGGTTGTAATTGCAGGTGAGGCGCCATCTGGGCAGTACCCAGCCTAATCTCTAACACAAAGCCAACTGCAATGCTGACTGCAAAGCTCCTGTAAAAACCTACTCCCAAGCAAATAAGAACCAATAACAGGTTTTCAGGATTTCAACCCTGCCAGCGTTGACTTGAATCATACATTAAAATAAAACAAGCCCTACAAGCCCCTCATTAATAATCCCTACACACAAGACTGAGTGAACTAATATGCTGAGCTAGCAAACTGTGAGCTGTTTGAATGGCTGGTGTGGAGCATTCAGCCCAGCCTGTAAAAGTAGTTTTCTTGAGAAGATCATAAACCCAATCGTTTCAGTAATCATTTTGATACATCGCTGCAGCCACATCTCTCTTTGCAGGGCCACTGACAGAATGGAAGTTAGCTACAGGCACCGCTGGCTCTTCAGCATGCCATGCTGCGGGAGCGCTCACAAGAAATTACAGGCTTTGCCCAATGCGGTATTTTGTTACTTTACCCTGAGGTGAACTTCAGAGAGGTAATTTAGGAGGAGAAACACTCCCGAACTGTTTGAGTAGGGCTCTGGTGTGCCAAAGGCTACCTCCAGTTAGTTAGGCAGACCCTGCTTTACAAAAGACTAGAGTTAATTCAATTCTTGTTAGCATTTTAAATTTCAAGCCCAATTGCAGATTTTGAATAGTTTTAATTATATAGATTTTTTTTTTTTTTTATAAAACCAAAGCTGACACAGTGGTCAATATATTAAACCTGGGCATGTAAAAGCTATATTCAAATTCCTACTCTGCCCAGACCTTTTCTGTGACCCCAGGTAGGTCATTTCACACCTCCCTGCCTTGGTTTCCCATTTGTGTAATGGAGATAAAATTATTTGTCTAACTCCTAGGGACACAGTGAACACGATGATCTGACAAATCTCAGTCTATTTGGATTATTGTCTTTTGAATTACCACAGTGCTGACGATGTGTTGTCAGGATTCCACGGAGGGAGGTCTTAGGCAAAATGTAAAAAAAGGAGGGACTTTGTCTCAGGGAGCTGCTGTTTGAAATAAGAAATGGATACAGACAGATGGGAGAGTCCAGCAAAATGATGAAACAATATTAATCATTATGACAAGTTGTGATCTTCAAAAACCAGCAGCCAGATAGTTAAAAAATGAAAGTTTTCAGTGGTGTAATGTAAGGCTGTACCATGAATATTTAAGAGATACCTCTCTCAGGAATGAAGGCCAGTGTGAGAGATA
Organism: Vanellus vanellus; assembly: GCF_965231255.1. Lineage (NCBI taxonomy): Eukaryota > Metazoa > Chordata > Aves > Charadriiformes > Charadriidae > Vanellus > Vanellus vanellus. The sequence goes on from NC_138921.1 coordinate 11,115,849, forward strand.
ACACAAAGGTGTTTGAAATTGAACAATTAGGTTGATTAATAAAAGCTTAGATATTTTTCTACATATGCAGAATAAACAACTAGCACACCAGTGGGAGACAGTGAACAGAACACATCAGTTAAATGCAGCTTATAATACAGCCATGTTTTCAGCTCTGCTATTATCCTTTCATTAAAGTTATTAACAGAGATTTGTTACGAAACTACTGTTGTGAGCACTGTCCAGCACAGCCTGCTTGGCTAGTGGTCAGCTAATGGTGTGAATGCAGTGTGAGAGGAGAAGCCACAGCTTTTTCTCAGCTGCTCCTGTTTTACTTCCCCCTCCCAACCCTGTACTGAATTTCTAGTGGTTTTCTTTAATTTCACATGTTGAAAAGACTGAGTGATCCTCTTCCTCAGATGGTCTTTCTAGAACCCCCAACAGAGTGTGAATAATTATTCCCACTCTGTTGGGGCTTTGATAAGACTCTTATGGCTGCCTTTTGCTCAGCCTCTCAGCCTTTGTTCCTGCTAAAGTTATTTTCTTTCTTAGGAAATGAAAAAAAAAAAAAAAAAGGTAAAAACTGTAACACGATCAAGCGAAACTGTAATTTTAATGATAGTAATAACAATAAAAATATTGACCTGAAAACTATAAACGCTTGGTCAAATCCCTCTGGTAAGTGGGTAATTGTCATGTGTTTATTTCTATTTTTAAAGAGAGCACAATTTAGAAAGAGGGTCGGCTGGAAAGGAGTTTGAGAGGTATCTGAATAGGAACTTGGACTGCTGTCTGGAAGCGGTGTCCTGGCCATCTAGTTTAGACCAAATAAAATCTGTAACATTTAACGGATGCCCCAGGTTTGAAAGTTTTTATAGCTTTGTTGCGAGTACTGAGAAACAAGCATATTTAGAAACATTTGTGAATAAACGGGGAGGCTCTATGATACAGGAATCAAAGCACATAGCTGCCTTCTCTTCCCCATTGAAAAAGGCATAGAAGGTATTACTGTTGACTAAACAAAAAGCTTTGTCTGAACGTATGTATGCTCTGATGCTCACGGGACTCGGGAAAGAGGTTAATCCTAAATTCAAACATCCCTTCAAACAGTGATTAGCTATCTTAATACAAAGGACCACACATTACAAAGGAGACCATTTTAACCTTTCTACCTCAGTTCACGTTCTACCAAACAAACGGGCCAAACTCTGTTCCCTGTTACTGTAACTGCAATCCGAGGTAATTCAATGAGGCTTATCCAGGTGTAACTGTAGGCACATTGCAACCTAATGCACACACACACAATGACAGAAGGATAAAAGGAGGAATTGCTTCAAGAAAATAGGTTATTCCGGACTTTTCAAAAACAACCTGTAGTTGATGTGTGGGTCTGTTATTAAAATTAAATATACCTGAAGTCTATAGGTTTCCACAGCCATCTTATTTTAGGCATTGCAGTGCTGGGTAGCAGCATGAGATCAAAGTAATGGTGCATACAGATATATTGGCGTTTTGAGATTGGAAGATAAATAATTCATACATTGAAAACAGAGTTGGGTTGGGGATATTATAGATTAATTCCATCTCACACTTTTTTCCTCTCTCTCCCCCCCCTTTTTTTTTGCTAGTGGGAGACCTACTGCCCTTGTCCCTTTCTTCTGATTTCTGAATCTGCCACAGGCACTGTTAGAATTACAGCAGTGATAAGAAAAAATCAGGCGTGGGATTTGAATTAATGCTTTTAGACAAATCTCCATTCCATCTCTAATTCTAATGCTAATTACATTTGCAGATCAAAGCCTGTTCGTTAAAGTTTTGCTTTTGAATACATGTAAAGATTTTACTTTTTTGTTTGATTTTTTTCCCTACTTTTGGAGAAATGCTTCTTCCAGTAGAGACCAGATGTTCCTAAAATATCCCTTTGGAATAGCACAGCTTTGGTTCTCTGTTTTCCTTTCTTTGAGTCTTTTGTATGCATTGGGTACAGCATTGTTCTGTTACTGTAGAGGCAATCCATCTTTCTGACTTACTTGGTTTCTGTTTAGAAAAAGCCAGTGATAACTTAATAAGTGAGTGCAAATAATTGCAAATATGCTTACCTGCGTGCTCAGCATTGCCAACTGCAGGTATTCAGAATTTGTATCAGCTTCGATAAAATTATGAGATCACAATGAAGGGATTTAAAATATATATATTGACAACTGAGTTATTTTTATTTTCTCTCTGACTCTCAGGTTTATATGATTTACACTCGCCATCTGCTTCTACAAACTAGGGGGAAGGACTAGAAGTTATTTCTTCTCTTCCTTATTTTTTTCCCCTAGGTGAAGCAGAACCTTTCTAACATGGACTCCTTATACTTGGGCTTTCGGAAACAGAAACCTAAATAGCATGCAACTTGTGATAAAACCATAAAAGCTGGCAACACAAGCACAAGTCTCATTGCACTCAAATTTAAGCTTGGCATGTCCATACACGTTTGTAGGATCAGAGCCTATTTTGCAAGTGTCAGATAATGAAAGTCAGGGAAAGTCAGAAATTTTTAACGCCACAACATAAGTCATAGATTTTTAACACCAGAGCCTCAGGGGTTGTAGCAAAAGAGTAGGAGCTCATTTTGGGAGGAAATAAAAAGAAGGAAAAAGAGAATAGTGGAATCGAAGTGTGAAAAGAGGGGATTAGGTGCTGAAAGGGGCTGGGTTGCATGCAGGAGGAAGCAGAAAAGGTTCAGAGGGTGAAAAAGCCAATTAGTGGAGTATAAATCTAAAAAAGCCAATTTCTGAAATAAAGAGGTGTTAACTTAAGGCAGCTAGAGAGAGGATTAGTCAAGGAAGTGACAGTCCGCAGTTAGGAAAGAGTGGGATTCTCAAAACTGATCAGGACTGAAAACAGCTACACTATATTACATATATTTAAAAGGTACTTAAATTGTGTAATGAAAGCTGGTCCCTTTTCTAGGCACGATGCAGGCTCCTTCCATCACATCCCCCCCAAGAGGTGTGCTGTAGATAGCTGAATTCTGGCTGGTGTCTTCTATCTGCAGGCAGCAGCAAAGGGCCTGCTGACTCAGGCGAATTGCCTGTGGAATCTCCTTAGATGTCAGGCACAGTGTGACTCTTCCTATCTTTGCAGCAACAGGAAAACAGTCAACAAGAATCATTACCTCAGCTACGACGGAGCTGTTCAGTGGCTTCCATTCCATCAGATCTGACAGTCACAGAGTACAAAAGGTCCCTGCTCAGCATGGGGCAGCCTTTCTGTACCTTTCCCCAAACACCTAGGTGTATTTCAGACTTGATCCTGGTACAGTAGCTAAAATCCTCCTGCATACATGATAGTAATAGCATTATAAATGCCTATTGCCCCTCCAAAAACATGTGGATTCCCATCACCAGGATTCCTTTCCTTGGACTTTTTTCTCCAACATGTGTATTATGTTAAAGCATCTTGGTTTTCTCCCAAGGCCGAGTCTGTTACTATCTCCCTGCCACTACTGCAAAAACCTGCAGCTCATCTACTTGGGCAGGCGTGATGTTGTTATTCATACCTGTGTAAGGAAAAAGAAGAGTAACGGGCATTGTTTCTTGTGCCTTTGATATGGACGTTTGGGTTTTTTTGCAATGGGAAACCGAAAAGTCTGGAAGGAAAAAAAAAAAGCAGAATCAAATTCTGCTCACATGCATCCACATGTATTTGCAACCAAGTCAGTAATTTCCAATTTTAGTCAACACATGCAGAGACTTTTGGGTATACATTGGCAACCCGGAAAAATCTCTCCCAAAAGACTGTATTTGGCAGGAAGCATGCAATTACCTGGGTGTTAAGAGATCCTGTAAAGTGCTGCCAGAAAAAGCTGCTTGCAATATACATCTAGTTCTACTGCTATACAATCCCCGGGAATTATAGTGTTTATTTTTGAATAGCATTTGCTGCTCTCTCATCTCCTCCCTGGAAGAATATACATAGACATAGAGATCACACTTGCAACTATAGGGATTTCCTATTGACACAAGATTACTAGAAAATATCTAACCGGAAGAAATCCTCTTCCTTTCTGTTTTCCACAATGCTTCAGGATGGAAGAAGCTATGTTAGCTAGATTCAATCTGCCATCCTAAAGTTTGTGGTTAGGAAGCATCTGCACACAGTTGGAAGATACGGTTCCATATGGAAAAAGAATAAATAAAAACATGAAATGTAACAGGCCAAGCTTTCAGCTGGGTAAATCAGCATTTCTCCCTTAAACTCACTGGAACCGTGCCTGTTTATATCATCTAAGAATCTAGACAGTTATCTGGGCGTGCTGGCTCACTGCAGGGATAAACATAGCTTTAACCAATTAAATGTTCATTAGGGGCAAGACAGAAAGGAGAGCAGAAGCCAAAACTCAGAACCAGTCAGCACTTATGGTCTTGTTCTTTTATCAAACGAAACATTAACGTTTTGTGGAACATCTTTTTCTGCATGGGTAAGTGTAAAGCCTATTGTAAATACTAGTTTAGATGTACTGGGGAGTTATTTTATCTATAAGTTTGGTTGGGGTTTTTTTGCCTTACTGGTATGTCAGCCTTCTTAGCATAGCACAGTTATCTCGGTATAAAAGTACCTTACACTTATCACTAAACTTACAGGAGTCATAGATATGATATGGATACCTTAATCTGTAAAACTACTTCATAATAGTTTCAAACTAACACACTGTGATACAAAATCACATGTACACAAGACCTAACCTGCAACCTACCTCCAACATTAATCTGACAGTGAACACCTGGAAATCAGAAAAGGACAGGAGCAGTTAGCCCGAAATGTAATTTCCACGTTATGCCTAGGAGACTGAAATTTACCCTAGTATAAAGAAATAGCAAAAAGGCTCACAGACCATGGATGTCTCATTTAAACCACAGTCAGATTCAGCACCATCTGGCCCTCCACAGTCACCCTTGATTCACGCCCTGCCACTTACTAGTGGATTCTAGCCACAAGGAACGTAAACCGATCTGTGCATGAAGTGTCAGCAATCCCTGACATTCGCTCTCTTGTTCGTTTTATCACCTGAGAGGTAGTCTCCCCTTCTGTTGGAGTACTGCCATTATGACTCACACACAATCGTATTTGCAAACTTGGACATGGGCATGTTACAAGCTGTTCTTTAAAGCAGTGTAAGAAGGCACCTCATAGTCCTGAAGCAAAACTCTTTCAAAAGGTGTACAATCAGAATGTTCGCTGCTTTTTTCAAAGGTTTTAGAAAAGGTGATAGAAAGTAATAAGACCTGATAATGCAAAATAAACAGGGAAAGAAAAGAACTAGCCAAATATCTTAAAAGCAAGCCCCTTTTTAAGGCTGGCGCTCTCTTTTACTCGTATAATGTCTGGTTTAGCTGTTGGCTAGCTTTTCACTAATGCTGTGGCTTTAAGGCTTTTTTTCACTATGACCACCTGACCACCTAGCCTTCTGTCCCACGAGGATGAATATGGCAGGCTGCTCATAAGTCTGTGACACTTAATTGTAGTGATCAGCCCGAGGCCATGGCTCGGCTACAATGTCTGTCCTAATAAATTTCTCACTTTTCTGGTTCCAAGTTCTACTTCCGAAATGTAATTCATGTAATAATAAATGTAATAATAAATGTAATTCTACTTCAAATATTTTGGGGTTGCAGTAGGACAGGGAGATTTTTGTAAACATCATGCTTCTGAAGATATGAAGAAACTCAGCCAGTAAATAAGGTATTACAGCATTTCCTGAAGATGGGTGAACCGAGGAGAATCTCTCTCTGGCTGAGGAATGAAGAAGGAAACCTAAGAGGACTTGTCAAGTCTTTAAGTCATTAATTTCTGTGGTTTCTCAACTAATCATGAAGTCTTGTCATCAGTATATTTTGATCCAATTATTCAGTCTTTCTGAAATGATGACGCAGTATTGTGGACCATTGCTATAGCAATGGCTATCCCGATCTTGAGCAATAGTACATAGAAGATGTAAAAGTGGTACAGCAGGAACCAGCAGTACTGCCTCCAACACTACACATCAGGGTGTGTCTGCAGGTGTGTTCTCTTCTGTTACAACAGGACCAAGCACCAAAGTAGCAGCATCACTACCGAACAAAAAGGGGCTTTTATAGAGCGCTCACTGTGCCATTAATAGCAGTTGTTACAACGTGATGCCTATTTTTCCTTGCATATCTGTTTTTTTTCTGTGATCTCTGTCATTCAATACATAGGGTGAAGTATTTTTTTTTGCAATATGTTGTTGAGATGAGAGAATATTATCCTTTTTAACAGATGGAGAATTGCACAAAGATATTGAGTCTGGAAATATTCATTAATTTAAGCTTTGAGACATGGAAGGCCTGATTTTTTCCAGAGTAGTTTTTATTATAAAGTGTAAATTGCTCTGCAAATCAGACTTAAGAGTCTCTGGATAGATGTGGACTGGGGATGACAAATTAATTACCCTTTCTGAAAAATATGGTTTAAATGTTTGCACTGGCATTACATTCTGCAGCTGAATTCAGATCCTTAACTAAGAAACCATCTTCCCTCTTCTGCAAGCTTGTGATTAAACACACTTTAAGTTCTTCATGAATTTCTCTTCAAGTCTTGGTCCCATTGACTCCAAGTCCCAGTCTCCTTATCCTGATAATTCCAGTCTTATCAAGATCTTCATGCAATTAAAAGTCTCCAGGGTCTTCACGTCTCCCTCTCACTTTGACACTTCTGCGTTCTCCTGACACTCTCTACCTACTTCCTCCTCTAGTTTTCAGGATTCTCTTTGTCCAGTCAGCCTCAGGGGTGGAGCAGGTGAAAGGACAGCTCAATCAAACCAACTCGGTAAGACATTCAGGTATTCACACTGCTCATAAATCTTTAGAGGCTTTGGATGACAAACTCCAGCAAGTTCCTGCTGCATGTGTGTGAACCGCAATAGCTCCACTGCTTTTATCTTTGATAACTGAATGTGAGTTTTCAAAGGAAAAGCAAAAAGCCCATACACAATGCAAAGAACATCCTCCTGCCAAATTTCAAGTCTCACTCTAAAGTATAAAGTCTCTAGAGTATTTCAAAGTAAATCTTATCAGATTTCTTAGCACAGGATCATATTATGGCTAATGTTGGTCACCTTTAATAATAGGTTGCAATACCAGCCCTGCCTATGATGCAAGCTTTTGACTCTACGGAGTCTAAGTTATATTCCTGGAGGCATATCTGCAGCTTTTATCTACCTCTGTGGCTGCCACATGTATGCATCTAAAGACAATTTATTTTCTTTCAAATTGAAGTCAGAATTCCAGTTTGCTTTCCCCTTAACTTTGTAACCTGGCTCTAACATCCCCAAATGATATTTCCCCACATTATCAGCGAGGTCTGATCAGCTCATGGCAGCTGCAATATAATTGTGATAGAGAAAATCTTTGTCTTTTGAAGTATCCATCCCTTCTGCTTTGTTCATTTTCCGCTTGCAGGAATTTCCTCCACCATTCGAGCACCACGGAAGTTGTAATTGACAAATGGGAAAATTAATCTGGTTATTAGCTGAAGCACAGGCTTTTCAGCAGCTTCCCAGGGTGAGCTGTACAAAGAGCTTTCTTACTAGGGAAAATACTGACCTGGGCGTTGTCAAATCTCTTGCTGAGACAGGTCAGGTGAGTCTCTGATCACATATTAAACAAAAGTAATTATTTTAATCCAAAGTAGTTTAAAGGAGAGAGAAAAAAAGACTTTCTACTGAAGATTTAATAGCAGAATTCATATTCAGGGCTTTAAAAGTGGATTTAAGTTCACTAAGATGGAAAATTATTGCATGAAACGTGCATGAACATTGAAGTTGCTCACAAACAAGGGCAGTTTACTGTTAACTTTTCCAATCCAGGCAGTTAAGGAACAGTTTAAATGTCTGGGATTTCAGGAAAGGTGCCAGTTTATAAGGAGTAGAAAAACAGGCCAAGTTCCGCTCTCAGGGTGAAATTCACATCTGTAAAATGCCTATGTATCTCCTAAAATAAAGCTAAGTTGGCATATGCAGGCTTGGCTTGGACTCTGCATAATGACCAACTTCTCTTTCAATGGGGCTTGGAAGCAAAATCTGCAGCAGAATAAACGCCAGTATATTTTGCTGTAGATTTCCCGTGTATGTGTTTTCATGCACCCCCTCAACCTGCCAGTGGTCCAAATATACTGTAAAATCCACAACGATGTACGTCAGTTTATAAAGTCATTACAAACGGACTGATTTCTGCAGTACAAACAATATCTACTAATCTCTAATACCCTCTAACCTAAATCTTAGTTTCCTCATTGACCATTCTAATTCATTCAGTTCAGCGCTGCACATACAGGTATCACTCAACGGCCAAGTGCCTTGTTCTGCCTTTTGTAACGACCCGCAACGGGGTTTTGAATCTGGACCCGACATACCAGGTTTCATCTCAATCCCTGTATTAGTACAGGAGAAGTAAGAAAATTGTTTTCAAGGAGAAAAATTAATTGTTTAAAGTTGATGAATGTGTACATAATGAAAGACAGCTGAGCTTGCCCTGACCCAAAGAAAGGGTGTTTCCAGCAAGCTGACAAGCCTGCATAGCCCCTATTAGTGTTGCAAGTTATGCACATCTAGAGTGAGGAAAATGGACTCCAATTAATGTGTTTACAGAGGAAAATGCTGCTTCCAGTATACTGTTCCCCAGCTGCGCTGAGAGTGACTTCCCAAGATAAGACCCTGCTGTTACTCAGCTTCTAAATAAGGTAAGAGAAGATTGGGCGATGGGAGGTTCAGACGGCAAAGTGAATTTGCCTTGGTGAATTTGAAGTGCTTACATTGCAGTCTGCAGTTCAGCTGTTTACCTGGTTTCTGGGTGCTTTTTTATTTCCTGTCAATTTAACAAACCTTGTCCTCTGTTGATAAGGAGTCTTAGTGCTCAGCTTAGTCCACCAATTTCCCCTCTGCCACCCCAAGCTTTTATAAAGTCACATTTATTTGGGTGACTACAATATATTTGTTTGTAAGCCCTCACACTGGGCAGCAGTGCATAGTAATTCATTAAGATTGACAGAATGTAAAGTTACAACACAACAATAAGAACATTGTCCTTGTACTGATACATAATTAAAGCATGGTCATCCAGGGAAACGTGAGTTTCCTTCTTCAGGGAAAGCTTTTGTAATTCAGAGCAGTTAAAACCACCAGTTATTCAAGTAGGTTAATTCTCTCTCCAGTATCTTCCCTTAGATAGGTATCTCGTGAAGGATCTCTGATGTGGGCAAATAGTATGCGCTGCATCTATTCCACCGCGGGATCTGATTTCACAAGCTTAACAAAGCTGGGTTGACTCCATACTGGATTAACAGACTTCTAGCAAAACCAACTTGTGCTACAGGAAATGTGGTGACATAACAAGTTCAACTCGGTCCTGATCACATACGGTCATCAGAGGATTTGTTGGCACTTTCAGTAGGAAAGGGGGGCTGCACACTCTCTTCTGAGTGAAACTTTGGATTCTTTTCATCAAAATGGAAGAAGTTACACTGTGCCTGCTTAAAGCGTCCTTGTAGCTTCGCTTGGATAAATTGTTCTTTCTCATTTCCTATCCTGGGTTGTTATGGCTGGCTAAACTTAAGTAGCTGTCATGCCTTATCTAAAGTATAGATTAAGAAGTATATGAAATGACCTATAATAGATAAATAAGAAAAATATACAAACAAATTTAAATTTGGCTCCTTCTTTATTTCTAAAAGTAAATCACATCATGCACAAAGAAATCAAAATAAATACGAACGGGATAGGCTCCTTCTTTCAGAATGATGGTATGAGTTGGTGGTAAAGGTGTGGGCTTTTGTTAGCTGAAAGCACCTTTTGTTGCATCTCACTTCCACTGCAGGGGTGTTGGAGGCATGGGGCCAACAGTCAGAAGGGCAGAGTCCCACTGAGCATGTACAGGCGTTTTCAGCAGTAGCAGCATAGACAGTTTTCAGCCACCTCACCTTCTCGCAAGAAACCGTGCTTCATTTATGAAATTCACTTCATGTGCACATGAAGCACAAAGGATATATACTACTTAAATTCCAACATCCATCACGTATATTGGGGCTTGTCCCAGCATGCTGCAAAAGAGGTGAAAGTCTGCAGGAATACTTTGCTGACACGAGCTAGGAATTGACAGGGTGATTAGAAATGGCTAAATTTTTTTCAGCAACACAAACTCAGTCATAATCTTATGACAACAGAATCCCATTGTATAGGGAATCCGCTGCTCCCAGCCTCTACTCGTCACCGTTTTTGCCCTTCTTGGAGGCCTGTGTTTGCTCACCAGAATTACTTCGCCTGCACAAGCCCATACACAGCTGTGGAAGCAGACAGAAGCGGCTGCATGAAGCAGAGGTGCAATGCCACATATCCTCTCTTGTGATAAGCCTGGAGACTGGGGGACAAATGATCCAAGCCAAAAATAGCGCACACATACTCCCCTTTCAGTTTTTTTTTTTTTAATAGCTTAGTATTCCCTTTCTTGTAATTGCACAGTAATCTGGCTAAAGAGTTTACTAGGTATGAATATACTGACTTCGATTTACACTGGTGGAGCACCAGGTTATGAGTGAAGTTTGAGGGAGTAAAAAATGAGGAGAAAATAGAAGTAGTTCCTGGGGTATCACATATTTTAGAAAAACAGAAACTTCCAAGAGTGTCAGAACTGTTCCCCTTTCTTTGCTCTGACTCTTCAAATTTTTCCTCTTGCACCAAAATAGACTATTTGTTTATTACAGCAGGAACTAATATTTTCCCTGTAGCCAGTTAAAAGAAATACATCCTCTTTGTGGCTTTGAAAATCCCTACAGGATTATGAATGAATACTTCAAGAGTGTATTATAAATTCAGACATGTCTATTGGGCTTTCAAGTATCACAGCGGGAGCTTCTTACTGAGGCAACCTGAGGGTAAAGGCTTTCCCACCTTTCCAAAGTGACTCCTCCCACAAAATTTTCTTAGGCTGAAGTAAAAAAAAAAAACCACCACCCTACCTAGTTGAGCTTCTTAGAGCTACTTCATTCTAAGCAGAACTGAATATAGATATAATTTAGTACAATCACATACCCAGACGTTGCTCTGGAGCCTGCTCAGTTTTCCTGCCACACGCAATATCTTGCACACTCTTTAGCGGCAGGTTGTTGTTTGAAACCAATGTGCTTTTTATAATAAAGTCTACGCAGGCTAGTTGTTTTCCAGCACGTGCTGTCCTAGATGTGCTACGAGCACCTGTCATTATCTCCTCCAAATTCCGCTGTTGCTCCTACTTGCCAACTGGCAGCGTCACAGCATTGTGACAGCGATTACAAAGTAGGATTAGACATAGCCCATTTCTCCCATCCCCTGCTGCGAGTGCTGAACCAGCAACTTTGCCATGTTTTGATCAGATGCACTCAGCACTGACATATAAATCGGGGACAGTACTAAAGGGAGAGGGGAGGAATCAGCAACAAAGAGGCAAAATCAAGGGCAAGTTGGAAGGAAAAAATGGGACTAAAGAGAGTTTAAAAAGCACATAGCTTTGAATCCGTATGTACTTACTTCTAAAGGGGATGAGGGGTGTTGCTGCCTTCGAGTATTCATGCTTTTTCAGGTTTTTGAATGCACATTGCCCCAGTAAAAATCCCTCCAGTGGGCTAAACCTCAGAATGAACTGCAAGCTGAAAATGAGTTTTAGCTGGAAATTGAAGGGCAGTTGTTAAGAAGTCTTGTCAGACAGTCTTTGAAATTTAAGAACCACCTGCAGCAACTGGTGTAGGTGGTACTTGTAGCACTATGCATGATGCTGACTTAATGGCTCAGCAGATGTTGTGCATGGGTGTAACATCTTTGTAAAGATTAGCTGAAAGGCTTAAAGACATAAATTCATTACCTTTATGGATATAATCTAAAAATACAAGACAATATCAAGAAAAAAGTCAGAGGATGGTGATCTTCCAAGGATTTTTCTTGATCTGTTAGGTATCAGAAAAGAAAAGCTGGTGCCAAGGTGCTCCAACATTGTAGCAACGGAGGAAGATTTGGTATTGGCAACTATTCTTACAACATACAGGAGACAGAGCACGAAGATGAGGAAACATGTTGTATTTGATCATGTCTAGTACCTAAGTGTGTATTCCCAACACTTCACTAGCATTTTTGTGAAAGCAGCTGCCATTAAAGAAACTAGCTTTCAAAAGAAACATTTGGAGTAAGAGGCATGAAGAAAACTTCCCAAACAAGACATACTCATTCTTGCATGATACTGCTTTGCCATTCGCCATACTGCAACTGCATTTAAATCTAAGTATCTGTAGAAATGTTGACTGTCTAAACCACCACTTTACAATGCAAAATCCCATAGATGCAGAAGGAAAACCTGTGTACGACAACTAATACACATGCACACTTCCAAATTCTTGCACATATACTCAACTTTGAACATGTACAAAATTTCTCTCAAGTCTCTTGAAGAACTATTTATATCTTAAATATACAATATATGCAGGCACTTTTGCAAGACAGTGGTCTAAGACACAACCACTCCTCAAACACTTTACAGGGCAATCTGCGACTGAACTTTGGAAAGGTGTCAGAGAGGAACCATGCATATCATCTGACATGGGCCTTTGAGATTTAAAATCGGCACAGTGAAACGACAACAAAACTCTCTGATTTCATCCAAGTTTAACTAGCAGGCAAAAGCCTTCTCTTAGTTATTCCATTTCATAGTCAGCTCCTTGGTCTGAATGAAAGAATTCTACATTTGCACTGGTGACACTGAAGACCAGCTTTGTCCTGTGCTCTCTGTCTGGCTTATTAAACCTGCTAATTTGTATTTATAACTATAAATACAGAGACCATACCCCAGGTCAAGCATTTTCTAAAACTCTCTGGTGTAGACTCACCCAGTACAATATACCCTTTAGTTTTAGTTGGCAAATATAACAGAAACAAGAATGAAAGCAATAAGATCTTACGCACTTGAAAAAACAAGATTGTTATCTCCATTTTTCAATTGCTATTAGTGAGAAAAGTAGCCAGCAATATGTAGGTCATTATCAGTAGCTGCTTTGGTAGTCTGAGAACGGTTTAACGGAAGGAAGAGGTTTCTCTTTGTTGTTGAATAAGTTACTCTATATCCATGAAGTAGCTGTGTCTCACCCCCAAAGGCAGAAGCATTATCAGCAAATGAATGAACAGGGCATTCTGTGTTATGCCAGTAGCACTGTCTTTGAAAACAAGGGAGACGAGAAAAGTAGACTCAGTGTGGCTTTTATTTTCCTGTCTGCCATTGTAATGGAGCCCCTCCATTAACTCATTCTTGTCAGGTTGAATTGAAAGTGACAGTTAATAACTTACACCAGCATCTGCTTGCACTCGATGCAATAGCAATAGAGCTCTGCAGTGTACTCGCAGTGTGTGGAGAGACCTGGTTCGTGGGAAGAGGTAGTGTCTAATACTATTAGAGAATTAGATACAGCTGGAGGAAGAATACAGATGTGCTCTTGGGACAACAAGCTCTCTTTAGATCACCTGGAAACTCCAGTTCCTACTGATGTACTGGTAAAATCGGGTGAATATAAACAATCTGCTTCAACTAAGTTATCAGAAGTTCAGTTCCTTACTGATACCACCCCACTCACTCAATTAAGATGCACTGAGTTTTCCCAGCAGACAGGAGCTGGATTGAGCTAGGAAAATAATGAATATTTTTATTTTACAGCCATATGCAATGACTGATCCAGACAATAGCCTCTTCTGCAATGTGGGAATTCAGCAAGTCAGATCAGTGACAGGGAAAACTCCACTTCAGCCCATGTGGTGGTACTATTACTACAGTGTGACGGTGCCAAACAGTGATCCACCAGGTGGAGACCTGCATTACACTGTCATAAGAGTTTGTGAAGGACTGGGTCCTGGGCAGGCATGTCATCTGGCAGTGAGTGTTTCAATCTTGTCTGTCCTAATTATCTTTCTAATCCCTTAGACAATTTATATCACTACCACTGTATATTATACTATCTCCTTGAAGGTGTTCTAACCTAGAAAAAATTACATCGGGCAATACGTTGCTCTACCCGACCTAGCTGTGCAAGCAAAACTTCTGCATCGCTGTAAAATTTGCACTTAGGCTTTTCCATGAGGCCTTTTAGTGCTTAAGTCAAAGTAACAGATGTGTAATTGGTTTGAAAGCATGCTTGGATTAAGTCATTACCTACCATTGCATAATGAGATATATCACACCCCTCAGTCAAATTGTTTAGGTGTTCCTTAACATTTGCTCTTATTATTACACTCTCTCAGTAATTCTCAAACATCAGAGCCTGTTGGTGCCAAATTTTGTTTTGTCCTTCAATCAGTGTGTAGGACAGCAGGTTTTGGTACACTCACTTTACTTCCTCTGTCAGGGAGGACAAATTCTGCCTTTAATTATACCCTACTCCAAACGAACACTTATGTCCAGCGCGCTGACATCTCCCAGTATTGCTACACTAATTGTCTCACAAACCATTTGGCTGGGTTTTCTCACATTGTCATGTTGCCATTTTTTGTGATGTGATTTATAGTATTTCCCTTTCATCTTCACCTGTGCCCTTTTCTGAATGGAGTACATGGAAGAAAACCCTCAAAAGTGGGACATATTTTCCCAGTGATGATCTTTACTGTTTCACTTTCGTTCCTTCCTTTGCCATCCCTCTCCCCTTATTTCACTAGATTCTTTTGCCGTGGCCTAGATTTAGCATCCTTTTGCAGCCGATTCTTGTAGCTGCAAAGCCCGGCGAGTATCATATTGTACTAGTCAGAAAAAGTTATTCAGGGCAGGGACGGTTTTTTGGTCTATGTTAACACGCAGATGTCTTGAGCCAGAACTGAAACTCAGAGGTACTGCTACAATATGAATGGTAGCAGGAGAGCTAAATATATCTTTATCTATATATCTGCAAATGTATGGACACGGAGGAAGGTAAATGGATCTAAAATTTGAATTAAAGCTATTCTGTTTACTCTGTTTATTTCTGATCCATAATGACCCTACTCCCCTTTATTTTTTCAGAGGTCACCTACTTCCTTACTTGCCCTTCTACAACCCCTGTCCTCAACCTTTTTATTTCCTTAAGAACCTTGCTTCTGAATTATTGGTGTATTGTTCACAGCTACTCACCGTAGCTGAGGTAACAATGGTAGTGATTCATTGAAACAACTCTTAAAACTGTTAGCTAAAAATTCTGGTGTACCAAAGTAGCCTAAAGGAGACAATTCACAAACATGGCAGTATAAGGCTATGCATGAATCTGTATTACAGTTCCACTGGCCACAAGTCCAGCAAAAGAGATTTCTGGTTTCCCTTCCAACAGCCGCGTATTTCTGCCTGTTCATCACAGATTGCCATCTGTCCCATTTTGCTGATTCAGTGCTTGGATGGTTGTGCTCCATACGAGACCTTGTATCAGTTCTGAAAGCAAAACCAACAAAAGACAAACCTTGCTCCTGCTTTTTCCTCAGTTGCTATTTTTAAACCAGAAAATATCACAGCTCTGCTTTGGGACACTATCAAAATAAAGCACTGCTCGGAGGAAAAGAATAAAGGGGCCAAAAATAAGCAGGAACGAGAACTTCTTCAATCTATTCTAACAGGACACGGAACCACGGGCTAACAGTATGCGGAGACGAAAAAAAAGAAAGCCTGGTTTGAAGAACTTGCAAGTAACTCAAGAGCTGCTCTTCCCTTCCCCTCAATGGAGTGACAGCATCATCAAAGGGCTTTTCGCATCCATAGCATCCAACAAACCAGCTTGAAAGTCTCAGGAATTTAGATAGCATCCTCCTCTTGGATTTTGAATGGGGCCTGCTGGATGTGATGCTAAGCTTTGTTCCCTGGTAAGCTAAAGATCCTTTTCTCTGTGTAAGTGCGTGTGTGAGACAGAGTGGCTGTGTCAGAATGGATGATCTCAGCTTCTTGAGTGGCTTTAATTGTACAGGCTAATCATCCCATGCAGGCTGATTTCATTTATTCTGTCTGTGACACAGTAAGCCTCTATGTAGCACAAACAATACAAGAACAAATAAACCCAAATATTAATCATTCCTGGCATCGTAACTGTTAGGTGTTGCAGGGGACCTATGTGAAAACGCTGACAAGCAATGCAGGGAGGGTTGGAAAGAGACTTATGTCTCCATTGGTATCACTTCTCTATGCTAAACGATTTTGGACAAAGGAACATTTAATCCTTAGAGCTTGTATATCTGAAAAGCATCCGATTCATATTTGAAATGGGGTGCACTGGACAGGCGCTCAGTACTTTCAGAATCTTGCAAGGAGAGAATAGTCCTGTCCCGGTGTCAGAGTCTGATCAGAAAACTTAACATTAATCCCCCCGGGGACTCAGACTTCCTGTATCAGAATGGGTAAGTCAATTACTTTCCAAGTACTTTACAGTGTTACAAGCAGAAAACCTTTTGAACCTCTGCTCTCAGATGGTCCATTTGCTTATTCTTTCACCCAGATTGCATGTGTGAAATATGTGTTTGTGCATGAAAGCAAAGACGTTTTGGCAGGTATATCACACATACCTTAATATGTAAACTGCTGACTGTTATTAGAATGATTTAGGAAACAGATTAATCAAAACAATTGAAAGTGATGTTTGCCAATAAGGATCACAAACCTGTTAAAAAATCCATACAAACGCAGTCATTTTGAGCCTCTGCCATTTACCGTCTGGCTCCATCCCAGACTCCCCTTCTCTCCGAACACTCACGGAAACTTAGTCTCCCTCCTCTCAGCACAACCCAGATGTACAGGTTCCCTTCCCGGGCAGCAGGAGGAGGTAGGGCTCAAATACATTTGTCTTCAGTGGTATCCCATCGTACTTACAGTTTGCTTGCTTGCACTTGTCTCCCTAGACATATAGCCGAGCAGAGACTGTTCTACCTCAGTGCAGACAGTGGAGTTTAATAATACAACTTCTTCCACAAACAGAAACTTATTTTACATGTAAATAGCTGGGACTACCCTGTCTCCAGCAGAACTGGAGAAAAGAGAGCTATCTCAAAAGCAATACTTTTTCCTCCAACAGTGAAGCAAAGCTTGAGACTTCATGGGCTATATTATGGTAACTCTAGGATTTTCTAACTTTTTCTGATTTTAACTCAGAAGTTGAATTAATAGAATTTCTTTGCATTAATAACCTCATTTTAACTACACGAAAAAATGAAATTAAATTGCATGTGCTTAATCATGTTAGTATTTAAATTGTTTTAATTAGACTTTGAAGTTCAAGGGATAAAAGATGGCCATTCCTCCATTTTTGTGCGTTTGCTTCTTCTAGTTCTTTAATTTTGACCGTAGCCAGGCTAACAGGGAAGCCGGTGTGTTTACATTGTAACAGCTGCTCTTTGGTTAGCAATGCTGACTTTAGAGCTAATAAGAGCTTGGAATTTATTGAATATTGAAAAGTACAGATAAATTATCAAACCACTCTAAAGATCTACAATATCTGTCCCTTACTTTTTTGTTTGCTATCCTTGATTTTTTTCTCCTGATGTTAATGTCCTCATAGGAAAAAAAAAAAAAAAGAAGCAAAACCAAAACCCCAAAACTTACAGTTTTCTGTCTTATGTTTTCCCCTTTTTACCAGAATGAACAAAAAGCAAGCCCTATGCCTGTCTCTATATTGCCTCCCTCTGTCACCAGGGACGATACCTCTCGGTAAAAAAACAACTACAACCCTTGCAATACCTCCAGTGATCCTCCCACTACCGAACCAAGCCATGCCTTAAATCCTGTTCCATAATACACCCTATTTTCTCTCATTGCCTTTATGATTCCCCACAACAGCTTTCTCCCACATTCCCCAGCTACCTTTGTTTGCCCTCCTGGATGCGCAAGAAATAGGAAAAGCTCTGAGAGGCATGAGCCTACATGTGCACTGGTTAACTGACTGGCGTGCGTGTTCTGCCAGGCTGCGAGACATGCCTGCGCCACCAGGCTGCCTAGGCAGAGTGTGGGAGCAGAGCCTTCCCTGCCTTCTACTCTCTGACTGCGGGGCTCCTGAAACGTGGGGCGATTTAAGTGCTTCAGATCTCCACCCTTCTCCTAAGTTTAGTGGAAATTAGCTGATAGGCTGAACAGAAATATAAGGAGGGAACAGATATGCCTTGTGAATGTATCAGCCTTATTGCCTTAGTATAACAAGTTAAAAATGGGTCTGAAACCCCGTCTACAGTTTTGTCTGCCCTTTACCACTTACGATTAGGATGGCCGACTTCTTACCATATAATAGCTTTTCTGTCTCTTCTATGTATTTATACGGCCTCCATTACCATAGTAATAGGATCCTGACATCCTTTAATGAATGTGATTCCCCCTGTCTCCCTGCAATGAAGATGAACAGTACTGTCATCCCAATTTTAAATGTAGGAATCGGGCCAGAGAGAGCCTATGGCCTCAGTGTAGAAAGTAAGGTCTAAGCAAAGGGGCATATGCATTGCAACACACAGCACTATAGCACTTCATCGTGTGTAAAACCTTAAAAACCTGTCTTGTGCTGTAGTTCCCCTCAGCAACCACCATCTCAAAAAGAACATCACTTTCTCCTGTGCCAAATTCATGCTGAAGAGCAAACGTAGAGCAAAACTGTAAAGGTAATCAGATCAGGTCCTGGTTTTGGTTTCTTGCTCACTTCTCACTCTCCTTTCTTTCCTGTTCTGTTTCTATATTTTTCTTCTCTTTTCTCTATTTTCCCCCTTCTCTTATTAAACCGGCCATTAAAAAGACATATTTCCTATCTACAGCACTTGAGAAAGAGCTTGTTTCGATAGAGCTTGACTCAGAGCCTTCCAGCTCACATCTGTGGCTCCACAAAGGCAGGAAATACTTCCTATTAGTTGTTTTCTTGAACTGTCTTATGCTGGTGGGAAATTAGTGGCTCTCCCTTGACTGTGCAGCTCTTTCTTTATTCAAAATGCTTAGCCTTCCACCTTAAGAGGCTGTATTGACCACGCTCTGTAAAAAGTTTATACCTTGAAAAACAAAAAAGGCATCCAATTTTGATTAAGTAGGTGAAGGCTTTTATTGCACAGTGTCTCCACAAGCTTCTGATGCACCTGACTGTTATTACAGGTATAGATAAGTAAACAAAATATCTTCCTTCTGTTAAAGAGGTTTAGCTGTGTAATCAAAAGTAATTCAGTACCTGTTTAGCCTTGGTACTGGCTAACAAGAGGCAGATTCCACGCCCTAGTGGAAGAAAGATCAAAGGCTCTTTCGGCATTAATGAATGCTAAGCAAAACCCCCAAATATTTAATCAAGAGGGAACAAAACCTTAAGACTCATGCAGCTGTGCGCATTTTTACAAATTTTCATAGTTTACAATTGAATCATATCCAAGGGTTTGTTACCATATAGATGATCAGGATTAAAGTCATGTGACAAAAGGTGGGATTTTCAAAGTGTTTTTAAAACCGCCCTAGAGTTGAACGGGGCCTAGGTTGGGACAATAGGGGAAGAGCTATTACAGGCTGTCACTTCTTAAAAAGCATTTAATGTGATGGAGTGTGATTATGACTCAGAAACACAACAAATGCTTTAGAGGGAGGCAAAAAGAAAAGGATGCACCTGACTGGTTCTGTACCACTGCTTGCACGTAATACAATAATACTTTCCCAAGCAAAGTGGCAATCAGCTGCTATCCCGAAGCAGGAGATTTGAGTACCCAGCTTACCAAACACAATGGCAGTTGTCACACAATTACCCAAAATAATTATAATAATGTATTATTTTCATTGCAGTGATGCTAGGAAGCCTTGGTGATGGATCAGAATCCACTTTGCAGTGCCCCAACATACAAAAGAACCGGGGGCTCCTTCCCCAGAGAGTTTATGGAAGATGATGGGCAGGAAAGACACATGGAATCTGGCCACTGATATGGGTCAGCACTACAAGAAGCAATCACTTTACACCAGATGTTTAACCAATGCTGGGTTTGTATAGACATCGCAGCAGAGTAGACATTTTAAAAGGTATTACAGGGATTACAATGCAATTACTTAGGAGATAATTAAGAAGTGCTCTACCTGTACACAGAGGTAATACAAGAAAAGCAAAGGGGCTTAACTGAAAAATAATAATTAAGTGATAAAGGTGACATCAAAAGGAGTAGTTGTGGATATGACACCTAGCCAGCGTGTGAAAGATGTTAGGTAATGAAATCCACAAAGAGCCCTGTAAGTATTTGAAGTGGTGGAGAAGGGGCACCTTGTAAAGGCAAGACACAAGCTGATCATGCCACAACACAATCCAACCAAGAAATCAGGAAGATAATCTCTGCAGTAACATGTTGATGGTAAACTTGAGATAAGATGGAATTCATTGGTATGGGCAGAAAGAGGTTATGTCTACTAAGATACAATATGAGGAATCTGCATTTCACCCATGTATACAGGAAAGAAAAGAAGGATGTTAGATGTGTTTTGCAAGCAGGAAATTAAGCCTTTATACTTGGATGTGATATGGCTTGGATGTGATGATCTATGGAGAAAAAACAAGGCAAAAATAGTGTTCAGGTTGTACACCCAAATGTTGGTGAGGATGACAAAAAGAAAGGAAGCATCCAAGTTTATGGGCAAACTGTTGTCATAAAGCAGTGTTGGGATTTTAACTTGGATAGGAGGGGAGTTTCCTTTCTAAGAGCTAAAAAGAAAAACAAACCCAAAAATTAGCATTCTGGTCTAAAAAAAACAACAGCAAAATGATATCAATAATGCAGTTTAAAAAAAGAAAAAAAAAAAAAGAGAAAGCAAAATCAGTTTGTTGACAATTTCTGTTTTGGAGACCCTGCCTAAGTAGCGTCAGAGTTCTCATCTTTCTGTCCATCACAGGACAATTGTTTATGCCTGTGCAAAATCATCAATTGCAAAAGAACCTTTCAAGTGTTGATGAAATCAATGTAATACAGGGCTGTTACTAACACTATAATTACAGTCATGATGTACAAAATGGAGACAATCCTGCTTAGCTCTTACAGTCTGAGTTGAGTCTGGAGGACCGGCAGTTAAAAAGCATTCTTTAACTGTGCAACTGGTACATTTACTGTGGACATCAATGAGCCAGAAAAAAAGCAGAAGATTCTATGCAATTTGTAAGTGTCTACTTTCAAAGTAAATCACATGGAAAATTCATTTAAATATTTTGGAGTGAAACGTTCAGGAGATGAAAATTGGAGAATCTCCTACAAAGTCAACAAAGCCTTGCATCAGCTGAATATGCTTTGGTTACCTCTTTACTTTTTTTTTTTTTTTAATATGGTTGAAAACTGGTATTATTTATGTGGACTACATAATGCTACATTAATTGAGAAATTACCTGGCAGATGAAATTTTAATGTGGATAAAACCAACAAAGAGTGAACTCCTAGAAAAATCCTGTTTACCAAATACTTCTGTGAAGTACTCAGCTTTTTAGAACAGAACATAGATGATGTTGGGTATTTTTATTGTTGATTAAGAATGACAAAAAAAAGAGGCATTGCTCTCTTAATCCATCAAAGCCCAAAAGGAATCTATATCGTACAGAAAGTGAATAGAAAAAATAAGTGATATTCCCTAGAATGAGGTAAACGTACATTCTTGGAGATCCAGAAAATGCACTTTGCAGCACATAATTCTGTGAGAGAAATGATCTATAAAATTCCAGAAGCACAAAAAATCTCATGGAAGACAGAACACGTGCCAAAGTTTCGTCAGTACCTTGGGTATCTGTAGGATTGTACACAGAGTTCAAAATTTTCAAAGAAAAGAAATTTAAACATCCTTTTTGCATCTACAAATGCTTGCATCTGAATTTGTAAATGGGGCAATTACCAACTAAATTACTTGCCTGCATATGTAACCAGGTAATCTATGTACTTCAATTTGCATTTTTGTGGTACGGACAGCCTTCGTAATTGTGTCCTATACTTTCACTGAGATCTAGTAAATAAATCACAGGACAGAGGGCCTAGAGGCTTCTGGATCCTTACATAGGCTGAGTCACCTGTTGATTCTGTTGTGTCACACGGTAACCTGAGTAGGCAGTTAAATGGAATTAGTCATTCTCACTTGGGAACTAGTCATCTGCAGAAACAGATATTGCCATGTTTACAAATATCAGACAGGGTGGAATTCTGAAGGTTTCTACTGTAGGACAAAACTTAATATCTTTCCCCCTCTCTGTTAAATTCTAGATAATCTGAGTTTAAAACCAACAGATTATATCTGCAAAACACCTCTTTTTAATGTAAAGATAAATAGATCAATTGTTTAGTTTCATAGTGGTAAAATATCAGTACTTGTTTCCAACAGTTTCTTCTTTCTCATAGGAACTTCTTACTAGAAAAGAGCATCTGAATCATCAAGTCCAGGACGCCTCTGTCAGAGACAATAGATGCAATAGATGCTTGTTCGGAAGGGTCCACAAAATTGCTGCTCCCTACCTTTCACAGACACTTCCCACCATCACATAGTGAATTTAGACCTGAAGTAAAAGACTGAGGGGCACAGTAATAATTACTATTAGAAAGAGGATTGAAAAGATGAAGTATATCACCAGTGGTTTATGCCTTTGCTAAGCACTATGTTAGATGACTCTAGCAAGTGTGCGTTGCACATTACAGGAAAAAAAAAAACAAACAAGCAAACAAACAACCTCAAGAACTCAATGATCTCTGCCAGCTTGACCTGAGAGAAAATTCCTTCTTTCCTGACCCCAAATCAGGCAATCAGCCTAACTCTGGGTGTGTGAGCAAGACTCATCAGCCAGGCATTTGTAAGAGTTTAATACCGCTTGCCAAATCCACCCTCAAGCTGTAGCCAATCTCCAGTGCTTCAGAGAAAGACAGAAAAGGGGGTTTAGAAGCATGATGCAAAATGAAATTTTGGGCCTTCCAAAGAGCTTAGTTGTGATGAAATAGAGAAAAAAAAAAAAAGTAAAAAATATAGATTACATTGTACACCCTGAGGATGACAGTATTTCCATTTTCAGAAAAAGAAAGAAAGGACCAGAGTTTTTAGGCAAACTATGGTCAGCAACATGTGATGAGATTTTGGTTTGGATAGGAGGGGAATTTCTTTTGTAAGAGCTAGAAAGAATAACAAAAATTAGCAAGGCAACAAAATTTAATACTCATGGTTTTAAAATAGTCAGAACAGCCCAAATTAGAAAGTAATAATAACCGAATGTGTTTTTCAGTGAGTTTTGATTACCTCTGAGGAAAAAAAGTAGTCAAATTATACATCAAAATGGAAAACATCCTTTCTGTCTCTTACAGTTAGCTAGTGAGTATCCATACACCATGGTGTTTGTAAAAAATAAACATGAAACGAAGCAGAGTTGAAGCAGCTTTTCAAGTCCATTGGGGATAGCTGTAAATCAAACACTCACAACTTAAAACACCAGGTGAAATATCTACCTCTAGATTCCCTCCTAAGCGATGATCTCTTCCACACACTTACTGAGCTCATTTCATTTTACCTCTTCTTTAGCTTCAGAGCTTCACAATGCCTGCTTTTTAACAGCATCTAACTAGGAAAAGAACTTAAGAGAAAAGGCACATACATAGTTTATGAGAGTGCTTTCAAAGGCCATTCTCAGCTGTCCATGCATCTACATACCTTGTTGAAGCTGATGGGATTATCTCTTAATGATTCTGCTATCAGAAAAAACAGAATCTGCCCCATCAACTTGAAAATGTATGATCCTGTGATATATTGATTAAAGCTTTGCCAAGAGCTGACTGGCCTCGATTTACTCAAGCTGATGCACTTTATCTCAAAAACTGAGTATTCAGAATTAAAATTTGCACCCACTTCTGATAAACGATATGGTGCAGCTAAAACTGGAATTGCTCTCTTAAAGCCTGTAGCTCAGCAGTTGAGTTCCCAGGCTAGGTAGGAATTCAGCCTTCTGTCTTCTGTGACACTCTCCTTTCTTTAACCTGGTGATTTGTTAGTAAGGCTCAATGTAATGGAAAAAGAAAAGGCTGATGAGCGGAGTATTACTGAACAAATGCAGATTCCACAGGAATTGATTTCAATGGCTTCAAGACACATATTCTTCTAAGCACGATGTGGATATCCGTGTCATAAACCAGTCATATCTACCCTGCCTTCTGTAACAGGATCGGCATGAATGTCGGCTCAGCAAAGGAGACAGACCATCTGAGGCTCATGTTTCCTCACTAATAATATGCCTATATCTTTTGGGTTTGCTTCATTTTCTGTCATGCACTTGTAGGCTGGCTTCTATTCTACCTGCCTATATATTATTGTCAGTTGTCAATAGACAAGAATATTGTTTATGGCTGATATTAATTTAATCAATGTTTGGTAACTTCATGAATTTGGTGATTATGGATGTAGCAGTGCAATGGTGAACAGACCAGTTATTATTCTGGAGGAAAGGCAACAGAAAGTGGGAGGCTGTTTCAGCCGGCACAGAGAGATAGCACAAAAGTCATGAGTGGGTGAAGGAAACCAAAGCTTGGGTGGAGCAAAAAGAAAGGAGCAGGGTGTGAATTGAGATGACGGTGAAGCTGCAGGCAAGGGTGACACATTCTGTACAGTTATTAGAATGCTTTTGATTATCTCTCATGCCTAACATTCCATTAGCACCATGCTGCCATGGGTGGAGACTGATGGGTGGAAAGGGGCATCGTTCCCCTCCTACCCTTATGCAATTCAAACCAGTGATAACTGGTAAATCCCTAGAGATAAGGCTCTTTTACTTATTCATTCCTCCTAAACATAAGTTGAGCTTTCTCTAGGTGTTCTACATTCCCCGTGTCCATGAATGTTATTAATGTGCTGAAGCCAATGTATAATAGACATACCGGTTTTTGCAGTTATTACGATCATTGAGGCCAGTCTTTCTTGTCCATACTATGCTTGCTGAGGGTGTGTGGCCTAATTAACAGGTGGAGCAGTTTAAAGGAAAAATAGAAACAGGCCATTTTTTCTTTTTCCTCACTGACAAAATTCCTAACTGACAGGAAAAGATGTTTTTTTTCCAGTAATTGCGTCAGCCCTGTTTCTGATTGGCACAGGCACTCCCAAAGCATGGTGCCCAATCCCAGACTGTGCCAGGGTCATGAACAAAGAGAACTTAGCTTAAAAAAACCCTCAACCTACAGCATATTTACAGGCACTGCAATAAAATAGACTGTGGTCACATAATTTTCAACATGTTTTAAAGATTCCTATTTGGGAAACAAGAGCTAGAAGAGAATTTGTAAACTTGTCTTTTCTTTACGAGAATGATTCACTATGCTGATGGGATCAGCTGCCTCAAACCTCTTTTGTAGTTATCTGACTTTAGAAGCCGGACAGAGCATGGACTCTACCGCAGCAGATCTCAGCTACTATCTTCACTGCCTGTGAAATGCCTCTGAAAGCAAGATGCTGCCTTCTTGTGAAGAAGACTGTTCACCATCAAGAATGAAGATGTTCACCATCTCTGTTTTTCACTACTTTTTCTGCAAAAAAAAAGAATCAGAGAGCGCTTGGTTTCTCTCTGTGGTGACAATCATGAATAGGTCCTGCCTGCTCCAGTATTTTGGAAATAATCCTACTTTTCTTTCCCACCCTCTCCCAGAAATGTTCTACAAGCTTTTTCCAAAGGGAGGGCATGATACTTTGCCTGTCTTTTTGCAATTCTGAACTTCATTCGAGAGGTACCATCATACCTAGATATACAAAATGGAGCAGTGAAAACTGTAAGTCTTAAATTCCTAAGGGAGATTTCTTAAATAATCAATGGAAAATGCTACATTTTAGCAGATGAATCAAACTTCTCCAGCAAAAAGGAGTGACTGTAGTGAAGAATCTCTTGACTATACAGTAACTATACACTAGCAGAATAAACCATCAATAACCAAAGGTTATATGGTAACATCTAAAGCTGAGGCGCAATAACTACTCCATGAAGTGCTAAACTGGGGCTGCAAGTGTGGTATCTTGCAATTGTATTGTCACGGGAAGAACTATCTGCTATCTTTATTGTCCATAACACAAAGTTTTCATTGCCCCTAGAACCTCATCACAGCTATTATTTTATGAAAGTTTATAAAATAAGAAAATAAAATTTTAGACATCAAATAACATGTTGCATTTTATAAAATATGAGACTTCAGTAAGTCACCAGGCATTCACGTATCTTCAATATTCCAAGCTCCACTCTCCAACCTTCTACCATGCAAACTCCCCTTCAAAAGCCATATCCCCTCTCTTACTCTGCCTTAGCTTCACTCCTACATTTCAGACTGGTAATTCAAGGCTTTGTTCTCACTGAATTTCTGAAGATGAAAGCGCCAGCACAGAGGCAAGATATCAGTCTTGCCCTTATACAAAAAAGCTGGTTCCTCATTACCCACAGGAATCCAGGAGGAATGGGAGCCCCGCCAAGATATCAGCTTGCCCCATGAGAGACAACAAGTCTAGTGGCTTCATGAATTTGCTGGAACTGGGAGCGCACTGGCCAGATATCATCAGTCAGCTCTAACTTGTTCCTGAAAGACGGCGACATTCTGCTCCTGCTGTGTTCCCAAAGCACCTCTTCCAGGGCACCTGTGGGAACCACTGCTTCATGCAGATGCAAGATATTGTTGATGCTCTATCTAAAAACTGTGGCTCCCAGCTCAGCTGACTGGGGGTAATTTACCCCTCCATCCCTGTGTGAGTCAGCTGCTCCGCAGCGCCTGCAGCGATTCAGCTGTGCCTGCCTTCTAACATGTTCATGCCTCACTAGCTGGGAACAACTTGTCTACACTCCGTTGCGTTTCAGTTCACTATCTGTAATAGGATGATACAGCTTTGGTGTTAATATTTAGATTAACAAATGTTATAGTTTGAGGTGATCAGACATTACACAAACTGAAGCCATACAAAAATCTAAGATAGCAGACTCAAATTCATGAAACTGAGCATTTATTTTAGTTACTGCTTCATGGTCCTGGGCCCTACTCAAGGGCCCAGCTTGTTATGTTCTTCACTATAGAGTGCCACAATATATTTGAAGTTATTACTGTCACTTTTACTGTACTAGCATTTATTTTTCATCAGAAGTCTGAGATACACCAGTAACACATAAATCGTGTCACTCATCCCATGGGAAACACAGAAAACACATAGAAACCAACCATTCCTTTCCTAACGTGAACTGCTCTCATTAACTTGGGAATTTGCTTTGCTGATTGCTTTTGTTGTTTTCAGAAATTACTTCTGCAAATAACTCGTATGAAAAGGAGATAATTTAGGGAGGCCTTCTATGTAAAAGAAAGAAAAAGAAAAAAACTCACTACATAGTTTCTCGAAGTGCTGCTTGTCCGTTTAAAGTACAAATCCAAAAGATTAAACCTGCCTTGAAACATGATCTACTGATTTGAAATATCAACATACTCAATATTGTCATGGCCAGAGTTTTAAGTATTGTCAGACTGTGATGATAGAAAGGGATATTTTGTCATACACATTTACTAAACTACTCACGGACTACAACTATTTGAGCACTGTATGTTTTTGAACCAATACAATGAAAAAACAAGTCATGAATCACTCATTGTAGTGACATAACGTTTTTACCGGAACTGAATTATGAACTGTTGCCTTGTACATCAGCCACAAGCTGGTTCTGTACGTGTTAAAATCAGTTGCAAAACTCGCACTGGATCAGTTCTTTAAAAAGAGTACTTTAAGAAAAATAATGGTAGAGACTCTGCAGTTTTGGATTTGGTTTGTTTTTCGTTTGGGTTTGTTGTTTTTTTTTTTCGTTTGTTTGTTTTGTTGTTGGTTGTTTTTTTTTTTTAATGCCCTGGCATGTGGAAAGAATAGATTTCATTTACTGAAATTTTGCCTTTTGGTGTCTTCATGAAACAAGAAGTTGAGCTTCAGACTAGGCAGATCCCTCTCCCATCAGTGACAGAAACAATTGTGCATTTCAAAGGAACTTCCCTGCAAGTCCAAGGAACTTTTTGTTATGTAAATGAAACTAACGTGTTTGTTTTTGTTGATGTTTTTAAATGCCAAGTTGTAGATATGTCTGTTGTGTTAAACACATCAAACAAGGAACCAGAAAGTCAGTCTCCTGCATTCTGAGTTCTGCTGTAGACATGGATAGTTTGCTTAAGGCCGCATTTCAAACAGCAATTCTTTGATGCTTTAAATACCCAGCTGAACAGGGATCATTAACACAAGAAGGTGGGAACATGCAGGAGATTACTTCCAGGAGAGGGACATTACCAGGAGTAACAGCTTCTACTTCAGAAAGACTTCAAACTAGTACAAACGCATACACAAAACCAAAGACTGTCACTGCCAGCGTTGATATTTAAAACCTCCATTGCTATTGTGTGTGATAAAGAGGAAATAAAGTTCTGGTTCTCTTCAATCTGGAAGCAGGAATTCTTCCATGGACATGGACTGCGGATTAGGTACTAGAGGATTCACCATAGGGCTGGAAACCACAGGACCTGAGTGGTGTTCCTGACTGGCGTTAAAGTGAGTCTGGGCATGTCTACATTGCACAATGAAGATCTTCAACCTGTGCAGGTTGCAGTGCAGAGATGAAAGCTGCAAACCCATGTCACAACACTTCAGCAAGTTTCACCAAAAGGTCACTACTATGTTTTCAGCCCTTTGGAGACTTCTGATTCCCAAGTTAAAAAGAAAACCATTAGCTTGCCTTCTCGGTTCCAGAGACCCAGGGAAGTTTCAGTGGGCAGAGATTTGAGTGCAGAATTTGTTCAACAGGAACAGAAGCTCGAGTTCTTAAAACAACTTCTGAATTATTCCTTTCAGAATTGTGCTTTTCTAGGAAACATGTAATATTTATAGATAAATTGAATCTGCTTTTTTATCAGAGAGTATATGATACACTGAGTATTAACTCTGGCTGTGATTCTGCTTTAGTGTTATTTGTGTCATGCCTGAAACCCTGTGGACGATGGCAGTCTGAGGAGGGGAAGGCAAATTCACAATTGTTCCATTTAATTGTATTTCCAATATGTGGATACACACAAGAGGGGGGCTTCTGGTTATGGAGGGCTAAAACAAACACTTGGACCCAGTCCAGTCATTCTTAGGCTGATCTCCACTTTATTCTTTAAATGTGGCGACCGCCCAATCTCATTGCTGCTTCCTGTACTACTTAATGAAAGCAGAATCTGGTTCATTAAGTACCTTGTTCAGAGGTCACTAACCATCAACAGTCCATATGAAGCCAAATTCGGATGTTAAAAAAAGGAGTAAAGAACATACCTTTTTCGGCCTTTAAAACTTCAGGTTTATCATATCCTGCAAATGAAGGGCTCTGAGTAATTTTCAAGACTGATCAAAGAGCTGCATGATACACCCCTTCACAGTCCAAAGTACGTGGGCTCTAAGGGTGGAAATTTCAAAGCAACATGCAGGAGAACCTGCTGCCCCAGATAAGTTAATTAACAAAACCAGTAATGGCTGGAGTTCTGAATTTGATTATTCTTCAAACCTTCTCTTGTAACTGCATTGTGATTTGTTTCAAAAATCATACATTGGCAACTTCAGTTCATCAAAAGATGTAACACTGTAATATTCTTCCTTTCTAATTGTGTAAAATGCTGTGCATAAAATTAGATAATCAGATTCCACTGTAAAGATTGCTACAGTTATACACGATAACCAAGGAATCATGGAATCAAAATCTGTGAATATAATTTCTGTATCTGTGAGGAGAGCAGTGGGTCAGAGCAGTATGATGGAAACCAAAGCTCCTGGGAACCAAATTATATTAATGTGCAAAAAATACGCAGTCGAGTTTGTGTATCTCTAGCTTTAGGAGTTACATAATGACAACTCCCTTGAGACAGTTTGTGCCTTCCTCCTCTCCCATGGCTCCGTTCTCAGTATCTTTAGCCTCCTTACTACCTATGCTCAATTTCCTTTCTCATTTCTTTTCTGGAGGAACTCACAATTTGCAAAGTTTCAACTCAACCAGCATTTACTTTATTGTGAAATTTGCTATCAAAGACAACCCTACAGCATTCAAGATTCAGAAGACTCTTTCACACAGTTCTCCCTGTTGGGTATAAAAAGGAGGTTCCTGACGAGCTATTACAGTGCGTGAAAAGAAACATAACATTTGGTCCACTCTTTATGTTCCTATCTCAGTAGCAAGACTGAAACAAAACAAGAAAATACTACACTTCCCAAATGCTGTGTAGCAGGATAGTTTGCACTATCTGTGGATGGTGTTCCAAGTGGCAGTCAAAGTACACTACAAAAGTTTTAGATACGTGTTTCAGCAAAGATTTCAAGCACTCCAGTACTGTCCCAGACTAGCTAAGTTGAAAGTCAGCCGAAACACAGGCTCACCCTTGCTAATTAAATTTTCTGGATGATCCTTTGGTTATGGTTGGCCCAGAACCACAAAATATATTTACTGGTCTGTCCCATGCTACCTGGAATTCAGAGCTGAGCTGTATGAAGATATAAAAGAGCCCAGAGGAAAGGGCAAGGTAAGTTTTAAATAGCCCCCCAAAACACTGGCTTGAGCTGACTTTAAATTATAGGGAAAGGTTTTTTCTGTCCCTTCTTAACCATGACAGTGTTTGTAACAGCCACTCTTGTGCAAAGTAACCTTACAGCTATCAAAAAGAAGGCATAAAGCTTAGATAATCTGGGAGCTGTGACTGTGAATAAAAATCCAGACTCAGCAGTAGTGCTGTTCCATAAATGGGCAGCACCTATTCTCTTAAATTGTCATAAAGATACAGTAGAATGGTACTATTGCATTATGCTTATAGTCCTCACATTGTCCTTCAATTCAGCTGCCAAAATTTCCAAGAGGGAAATTACTAAAACCAACTAAACAGATTTGCAAGCTCAAAATCATCTAAAGTGAGACTTGATCTTCCAAACCCCATGGTTCAGATTTACTCTGCTTGGTCCAGTGCTCTGTCCTTAAAATGGCCTTTATACTTATCACCATGTCTACACTGGGAATTGCATCAACTTAATTAAATATTTTTTAAATCTGGTTTCAAATCGACCAAGTTAAGTTAGCATAAAAATCATATGTAGACACGTAGCTTGTTTTTTATTCTCTACTAATTGTCAATGAATAACTTATGAAAATGTTACCAACATGTCTTATGTCAAACACGAAAGGCTCATTGAAGAAACTAAAAGGCTGCACTGAGATTGATGCAAACGGATGAGAAGTCTAGGGAGACTGTCATATCTCATTACTAAAATCAGTATCCTAAAGAACAAAAAAGATACTTTTAGGTAATTTAAAAAAGAAAAAAGATGATAGGATTCAAAAGAACCCCAACACCTACAGTAATTAAAAAGCCTAAAACCTCAATAGAAATCTGTCCTTTCTTTAAAAATCAATTTATATTACAAAATGCTGACAATATGAAATGAAAATATTTTTACTAGATTCACTAAAATCTTACAAAGAAGGAAATTGGTGTAACTGAAAGCATATCAAAGATTTCAATACCATGGCTTCTAATGTTATCAAATTATTGTAGTGATCATAGTCCAGTTGTAAAATTTGTTGAAAGACAAAGAATCACGAAGGTCAAATCGGTCTCATCATTGCTATTTGTAAGGCAGTTGTAAGTGTGGCATTGCTATAGCTGTGAGGAACTAGGATATGAGAAAGATAGGCTGAGGGCACATATAACGTTTCTATTAGACCAGCTGGGTATAAATGGGAAAAACTTGCCAGCTTTGAGGCATACAAACCTCTCCTCAGGCTAAAAGCTTTGGAGTGCAAGGTGGTTTTTTTTTCCTGTTTTATCAATTGATCAAATGTTCTTTCTCTCTTTCCTGTTTATTATTTCACACAGATAGATATTAGTCTCAGATAAAGGATATCTAAAATAACAAATACACAAGACAGAACCAAACAATGCTTGCTTTCAACAAAAGAATATTTTCAAGTTTAAGGCACCTGCTCAGAACTGACAGTCTCTTCTTGACAGTCTCCTGTGTTCATCAGCACCTTTGGTAGCTCAGAACTTTGAACCTCTTTTTCTTACCACAGTCCTTATCCAAAAAGAAAGATAAAACACAAGTTTTGAAATATCTTTTCGTTTATGTCGAACAAAAAAGCTCAAAGCACTCATAGCTACTGGCCAGTACCACAGAAAGCTGTGTGTGGGCAGATTAGAGGCTGAAAGGATGGGATCACTTGAGAGGAGGGTAAGAGAAGCAAGTCACATGCAGATGATGAAAGACTGATCAGCAGTGGAAGAGAGGGGAAGGGGAACAGAAGTGCTGATCAGTGAATAAAGGAGGAAACAAGGAGCACATTGTGGGCTTGACTCAAAATGTTGCTGCTCATCGTTAGCTCCCATGGATGCTATAGGTATAAGCCCCTCGGAAAAAAGTAGACTCATCAGCAACGATGTAAATTGACTGAAGAATTTTTGATAGGGTATCCTGCCAGCAGGAAATGCAGATTTAATCATATTGAGCATTCTGCAATAAATATAAGTGCAGTGTTCTCAAAAAGGCTAAATAAACTAAAAAAAAAAAAAATCCACTCCATTCCAACATTATCAACATCCAATATTTCTGAATTTCATTTTGAAATGACACTTGGTTTGCAACGTACTATATTTTGTCCATTCTAATATAGTAGCATATTTTGAAAATACAATTCAAATATTTTTTTTTCATATCATGAATTTATGTCATATCAAGACCTAAAAAAAATATGCTCTAATGGGGAAGAAAAAATGTCAAAAATAATGACTTTTCATGTAGCACATGTTTTCCCTGAGATAGGAAGCTTGATTCAAAGCATCCACTGAAATTAGCTGGACACCCGTTGATTTCAGTGGAGCAGATCTATGGGGAGATCTTGAAGAATAGAAGGAAGAAACTAGTGACAACAAATTGAAGGAATTCCTTTTTAAACAATGCCTTACAAATATACACAATGATCACTCAGTCCTGCCTTTGATGTACAACTCCCCAAAGCTTTAACTTTGCTACTACAGGAAAAGCAGAATTGGGCTCCCAAACCAGACAGGCACGAACCACATCTGTTCTCAGACACACTAGAATTAACTAATGAGATCCCGCTGACTGCAGTGTGTATTTGCATCTAGATTGGCAAGTCCATACCAAAGTCCTGCGTATACAACATTAAATACGCAGCAGAGACTCATTTCTGTGATTTGTCATATGGTCCTCGCAAAGTCAAAGCCTTGGTTTGTGCTATTTTCTAGAAATACCCATGACATTTCACAAGTAATACAAAGCTATTTGGAACAGCAGCATTATTTATTAAGTTAAAACCTGACCTACCAAATCAGGACGTGTTTGTTTCACAAACCTGATCCTACGTCTCTTCTGGATAAACGTGTAAAGATACAGAAAGCTCAAGCTGAACAGATTCACGGGCAATAGATACTATTGTTTGGACAAGAAAATGAAATCGGGTTAATATTAGCACCAGGCCGATTTTAACCTGTAGCTCACTGAAAAGAAAGCTATTGCAATGGGGATGTTGATACAACCTTAACTGTAACAGCACAAACACTGCTACTGAAATACAGTTTTGAGTAACCTCCATCAGGGAGTGTTTTGTAAATGAATAATGACTTTGCTTAAAGCCAATCAACATCAAGTGTGTTAAAAAAGATGAAATAGTGCTGGAAGGCAGTGGGAGGTAGAGGAGCCTCAAAGTGCAAACAGGTGCTGATCTCCCTTCAGGGGGGATTGAGTGGCACAGACCTTACAGGCCTGTCACTTCTGATCAAAGCAAGCTCCAAGACCACATAATCACCATCACCCACCTTTTAAAGGATGCCCTGATTTATCATCTGTCAGTGTTAATAACTTGGCTACTCTGTCTAAAATACTTAAGAACATTACACAAGGATAACATTTCAAATTTTTTTAAAGAAATGTGTAAATGTTTTTAAACTAAAATGCACTGAAGTTCCTCCTTTGAGGCCATCTGTTGTTGGAGACCACCTGTCATCAAAAGACCACCTGAGCACATAATATCCCATCATTACAGAACTATCCCCTTGAAGCCACGGATTTAAAGTGTTAGAATAAGAAGGGTGTATGTTACAGGCAGTGTTGTTACTGGGCTTTTCATATAGTTTGAAGCCATGGGATGACAGCCATATGTGAATAATGGCTTCATAATAACATACATATGAAATGCTACTTTGGGAAAAATCTGATAAGAGATCTGAACATTCCTTGACTGAGCTCCTCACATCCTTTCAACCATGGTGCTTGCACTGTACTGTTCAAAGTGTCCCGATACGTCAGACCTAAAATTAAACCTTGAAACTACTGAGCTTAATTTTATTGCTACTTATAAGAAGCATTGACATTTCACTGAGAAACAAGACTCATATTATTGTACATAGAATTTTGTGGGTTTCTTTCTGAATCCCATTTTTCCCCGCTGATCTCTTACTTCATTAATCTCTCTTTAGTAAACAAAAGTAACTCTACCAAGCTACCATTGCCAAAAAAAAGGGACATTTCTGCCTTTCTCCTGCCTGGCCCTAACATATTAATCTCTACCTGAATGTTGAGACATAATCTGCATTGTCACAACCTACACAGTGTGAGACAATTTCTACCCTATGGGTAATCTACAGCTCCAATGGGAAAGAACAGAGCACTCGTGCACAAGCCTGTGGCAAACGTCTGATTCTTGATTTACAGGTTATGTGTACACTAACAGAACGAATGTTTTTTTGAGATATTTTTATCTGAGAAATGCCACTGGCTGTGATAAAATATCCTTTCCAGAAGGACATTCTGGACTTGCATTCCTTCCTCAACAACTTTGCTATGGAGCGACTGTATAGTTAATATATCCACACGTAGATACTTTTCTTAAAACTCTACTGATAAGTAAATACCAAATAGGCCTTGATGGTACCTAAACAAAAATCCTATAAAATTCAACAAATAAAAACAGGAATATGGTTTTACTAAAATATAAAATTACTGTGAAAAGTAAAGAAGTTTAATATAGTTTAATATTTTTGTGATATAAATACTTTTTGTATTATTATTATTAATATTATTATAATCATCAATGTGCAGACTTCTAAGACAAGAATAAAGTTCTCTGTTAAATCATTAATAATGTTAGATTACATCGCTGAATTGTTGTGAAAATAAGTACAACACTTTCCCTTAACAGCTGTAAGCTTCCAATTCCTTAAGTAGCAACTCAACTTCAATATTAAACTGTCAATACTGTTAGGAGTTAGGGGACAGTAAGAAGTACAATTTCTGAATTAATTCAGTCTTAAAATGCCATTAAAGACAATCTGAATACTCTGCTGCATTTACAGTACATTAGTCCGGATGCAATGAAATCAGCCTCATTATATACTTGAAGAATCTGCTTACCAGTAAAGAAAAAAAAAAAAAGAATCCCAAATAATTGCAAAGCTGAAATAAAATCTGAACTCTCGGTCTACAGTTTAGCAAGAATCTATTTGTAACATGATGCATCTAGCCAAGCATTCATATTTAGCATTTTCATAGAAGAACTTGCAGTTCTGCTCTGGTGACAATGAAGGGCCTAAGCTGACAACTGATTAAACTCAGAATGGCAGCAGGAATTCAGCCACTGCTGAACATCTTGCTTCATTTTTGTCTTTTCCAGAATCCTAGTAACAGTCTGTAAAAATACAAGATCAACAATGAAAGCCAATAATTTTCTGTATTCTACAAAACTGGGGAGATGTTTATTTCAGTGGCTAATGAATTTTAGAGTGAAGCCTGAAACCATTCTCTAAACAAACCCGTGTCTAGGAAAACCAGCACTAACCTTCATGTCAGAGATGAAATTTGCGTGAAGCAGATATGTTACTGGCAAGGTGACATGCATTATAAGAAAACGCATATTTGAAGGATTCCTGTAGCAATTTCTCATACACAGATTATTTTAAAACTTTGTATTTCTTGGGGTCTAATGTAATTGATCTTAACTAGAACGCATACAGATGTGAAGACATTAATTCGGTAGTTTCAGAAGTGGATTTTAGTGCAATGTCCTACTTTGGCTCCAGCAGGATTAACTTCCAGGGCATCTAAAAGCTGTGGATCAAACAGTGGCACATAGCCACAAAGAAAAATATAGTTCCTCTTCCCCCAAAAGATTAATTTTATATTGAAAGCTGCTTCGCATATGTGCATTTTAGACATAAAGATTATTAATAATACCTGCAACATAGTTTTTGTCATTCAAGTTCCTAGTCATCGCTAGAAACGCTTAAAAAGACTACAAGACAAGAATTCATCTGTAGCACTGCAAAGATAAATTGAAAAAACAGGCCACTAAAAAGATCCTTTTGTTATAAAGTTCCTAACCACAAGATGACTGTCACAGGGATTCTCACTCTACCAAAGTCCATTAAGACCTTTCTTCTTTCTATGACGAGATACCTGATAAAGCGTTTTCTAGACCAGCCTGTGTGAGAAAGTGAGCTTATATTACTATTGCAGCAGGTGATCACACAGCCTGTTAGTCAACTGCATGGAAAACTTCAGGTTCATACAAAATCATGCTCCACTAAAACCTTCTTGAAAACGTATTTACAATTTTAACTTCATTAGACAGCTTGCTTAAAGTAGCATTCACATTCTGGATTTATATTTCCCCTCTTCTTTCTCCCGATCTTCCTGAAGTCTTTTCCCAAACAATTGTGATACTTTCAGTAATGTTAGAAGGGAAAAAAAATCCCAGAAGAGTAGAGCCTGAATTGTATTCAAACTGTGCTGGAGTGAGCCAGCTATCTTTAACATGCTGAACATACCCTATGCAAATTTTAAAGGGGTGTTAACCAAGGATCATTGTTGTAATCTCAGTGCTTTGTAAACACAGTACTACTCTACATCACTGCAGCTTTTTTACATCACTAAAGCTTCTTCCCATTCAGTTTTCTCAGTTGCAGAGGTTCACAGAAAGATGCAACTTTAAAGTCCATTTATTTAATTCCAACTTGCAATTTCTTTTGAGTAAATTATTGTTCTATCTGTTTATACTTGCAGGCAAGTATAACAACAACTATTATATTCAAAGTGTGCTTTTATCAAATAATTGAGAAAACAAGTTTATTAACCACAAAGCACATCAGAAAAAGTTTAGAACACACAAAATTATCAAACTAAAGAACAGATTTTATTTTTAATAAAATAGTGGAGCATGAAAAATAATTGTATATTACAAATATATACAGCACAAACCTGTGCACCCCCAGCACAGTTAAGAGCATCACTCTATACAAAGCTTCCCTTTGCAGAATCTAGTGCTTCTTGATCTATTCATAGTGAGAATTTGTTTAACAATAGAAAGAGTCAATAAGCCCTTTGGGTCTCTTTGAATTGACCCCCCCCCTTTTTTTTTTTTTTTTGCACAAATCAGTCCAAACGTGTATAACATTGGCTTGATTTCCATTAAAAAGCCACAAAATGTAACACTAAAGGGTTTCTGAGGACTAGACCTCTTAGTTCTTTTGTTAAGAGATTTCTTTTGTTGTCTTTATGTACAGCAAAATACTTGTTTCTCTTTTCATGTCATGGTAAGAAAAAAAATGTATTGCACATTATTCTTATTCACAAAGTTTGTGTCTGGTGCAGGAAGTTTCTCTTTTAGTGAAAGAATATTGGTGAGCATTATAGATTGAACCTATTTTTAGGCACTCCAAACCCACTAGGCTGAGAGGAGTTGTAAAGGACTTTTTTTTTTTTTTTTAAAGTTAGCACGGAAGTCACTTTCACAGATAGCATACTTACTGAGGATAGGCGTCTTTGGGACCTTAGTTTCCCTAAAGGGACAATGCTCACTTGGGGACTTTTAAAATAAAATCATTGCTCCATAAAACTTGACTATACCTCTTTACTCAGAAACTTCTGGGAAATACAGCTCAGCTACGTGAAAACATTAAATAGGGTGTTGGGCTTTCAAAAAAGTAAAATAAAATAAAATCTGGGGGCTGGATGAAGTACTTAACTACAAATTAGTAACAGAAGAGACTGTTTTAGTTCACAATATTTCTTTCACTGAAAACCTTTCCATAAGTACATTTACCTTCAGTTTTTCACGGGTCCTGAATTCAGCATGATATATTTTTTGCCTTGAGATATGAAACTGTTCTCTGACAAAAACCAGCACCATTTATTTTTTAATTTCTGACTGCTACTGTAAGCCTGTAAGGTGAGATACAGTCTTTTCTAAAACCTGGTCACACACAAGTGGGTGGTTGTAATGTCGATTCATATTTTGCAAGGTGTGTTTTCTGTGGATGTTGAGGTTTTTTGTAGATTCCGCTACTTGTAATAACACTTGCAGGTTTTCTCCTACTTCTCTTCTTTAATCTTCGACTACAAACATTTTGCCAGGACTGAAGAGTCTTGGAAGTCCAGATCCACATACCACTAGTAATGCCCACAACTAATAACATAAAAATTTTGACCATAAAAATTTCTACTGCTGGAATAGAGTTATTCATCATGCAGTCTAAATTTTTAGTCTGATTGTTCATCTTGCATTTCTGTTGAGTTGCCACAATTTTCCAATAATCCATATTAAGTCTTTCATAAAAATAGCAAGCTATCACACAAGTTGCAGGCACTGTATACAAGACTGAGAAGACACCGATCCTGACCATAAGTTTCTCCAACTTGTCAGTGTTTTCTCCACCTGTTTTCATCACCCTCCTGATATGAAAAAGGGCCACAAAACCAGAAAGAATAAAAGAAGTTCCAATGATTAGATAACAAGCCAAAGGAATGAGTACAAATCCCGTCAAGGCATTCACATCCATGCTTCCAACATAGCACAACCCTGTCAGCTCATCTCCAGCCACCCTTCTCATAACTAGGATCATTATGGTCTTCACAGCTGGAATGGCCCACGCTGCCAAATGAAAGTAGCTACTGTTTGCTTCAATCGCTTCATGCCCCCATTTTTTCCCAGCTGCTAGAAACCACGTTAAAGTCAAGA
This sequence comes from Vanellus vanellus, assembly GCF_965231255.1. Lineage (NCBI taxonomy): Eukaryota > Metazoa > Chordata > Aves > Charadriiformes > Charadriidae > Vanellus > Vanellus vanellus. The sequence goes on from NC_138921.1 coordinate 11,154,852, forward strand.
TTACCCACCACAAGGAACTTGCCATACCAAAGTAATACAGAACCAGGAACACAATGGTGCAGCCAGTGCTCTCCAGTCCTTCCTGGATGACATAGAGTTGGCCGCTGTCCCTATCACAGGCAATACTTTCAGCACCTGAAAAGAGGCGAATAATGTACCCCACCGAGTAGACGCAGTAGCACATTGAGAGGAAGATAATGGGCCTCTCGGGGTACTTGAAACGCTGAGGATCTATCAGAAAAGTGAGTACAGTAAAAGCACTGGAGAAGAAGCACAGAATGGACCAGATGGCAATCCAAATGACAGCAAATTGTTTGTCATCCTTGCTCCAGTAAACATCAACCCCTGGAGTGCAGAGCGGCGCACAGGAAGCACTCTTTTCCACATGGTGAAACTTGCCAGGATTTTCACAGGAGGTTCTGCTGAGGCTGTCCTTATGCTGCTGCAGATCGTGGCCACTGCTGGGCCGCTGTGGACGAAACATGGGGGGCAGCATGCTGGATCCTCTGGGTGGCTCATCGGATCCGTTGTTGGGGGCTTCCATGCACAGGTAATTGGGGTCATTCTTGTTGGGCAGTTTGCTGCAGTCTAAGGAGTCTGGCCATTTGAAATTGAACTGCTCCATAATAGGAGAGCATTTCAGCCTCGCCTGCTCACACATAACCCTGCAGGCTGGGATCGGTGTAGAAACCTGCTCTGTGCACATTGGGGCATAGAGGGAGCAGAGGAAAAATTTCAGGTGGCTGTGGCAACCGTACTCCACCAAGGGGGCAAACTCGTGCAACTGAATGGCAGCCTCCCTTTGGTTTTCATGTCCCATCAGGTTCGGCATCCTCGTCATGTTGTACCCGATATCCTTGCACATGGGGATTTCTATCGGCTGGCACCTCCCGTCACCGGGGCGGTCAATGTCTATGGAGCTTATCCCCGTGCAGCAGCAGGTCAGCCCGCAGAGCACCAGGAGCGTCCGGACGAAGTTCCTCGCCGCTGGCCCCATCACGGCGGCGGCGCGGGCAGCCGGGCGCGGGGCCGGAGCGCGGCTCGCTCCCTCCTCCCTCCCTCCCTCCCGCCGGCGCCGGGGGCGTGCGGGGCGGGGAGCGGGGGGGAGGCGGCGGTCACTTCAGCGGCCGCACGGCTCCTGCCCGGGACAGCATCGCCCCCGACCTCGGCGAGGGAGCTGGGCGGCGGGGGACGGCGGCACGCAGGTCAGCATAGCCCGGGCCGCTCCGCATCGGCCCCGCCGGCGGCGCTGGGAGGCGGGCGGGCAACTTCGCAAACGGCCAGGAAAAGAAGAAGTACCCCCAATCCACAGATGCGCAAAACTTACTGCGGGGAGCCCGGCAACTTTCTTTTCCGCGGGCTTCCACTTTTGCGAGCCGTCTTTCCACCACCCTTCCTCCTCCTCTTCCTCCTCCCCGCTGCCGCGACGCGCGGGCAGAGCGGTGCCGGAGCGGTTCGGCGCTGGGCAGATCCGAGCGATCACGGCTTCAACTTCCACATGTCCCGGGCGGCTTTTTGCTGCAGCGGGTTTCTCCAGGGATTTTCCTCTTCCTAAAACGGGTCACAGCTCCGTACTTTCTCGCCGAGAGGTGGGGATTGGTTTAACCGAGTGTAGAATAAAGGAGGAGGAGGAGGAGGAAATATCTAAGCCATTGAAGAGAGGGCCCTGAAAAATCCCCCCCCTCGCCCGCCCGCCCGCCCCTTCTCGCCGCCCTCTGGTCCGGGTTTGCAATAGGCCGTCTCTGCCGCGCTTCGCGGCGCAGCGCTGCTCCCGCGGGCGGTGTGTGAGCACCGGCTCCGCTCCCCCCGCACCAGCAGGAACTCCCGGGGCTGGAGCAGCTGGGGCTCTTAGGGGGCGGTTGAGTCCAAGGATAAAATAAAAAAAAAAAAAAAAGCAACCAACAACAAAAAACCAACCCCTAAAAAAAAAAAAAACAACCAAAAAAACCCAGCAAAACCAAAAACCTGTGCAGGATCCGCCTCGCATACGACATCCACTTTGCATGAGAAAGGTGAAGCTGACACGGTGATTACTTTCCAATCACTCGGAACGCCTTGAAACCTCCTTAAGGACCCCTACAGGTTTTCCTTGATCAGCACAGATTAGAAAAAGCCCCGTTTGTTTCTCTCTCCTTCTGTCTTCCCTCCCTTTCCCTCCCGTTGCCCTCCCTTGAAAGTTTAACAAGATCTTTTCTCTAGAAGGCGCCAGCCTCACCTCCCTCGCCCAGGTAGGAAGCCAGGGAAGGCCAGTGCTGCAGCCTCCGCGGCTCCTAATCAGAGGGCTGAAGGTGGTGCCTCCCTGACTGCCTTTATTGGAGGGGGGGCGATGCTTTAGCAGGGAGGATGTGGGGAGGAGGATGCATTTTATGGCGAGTGCTATAAACTCTTCGCTGCCAGGGTCATAAAATATGGTTGCTTTCAGCCCGGAATCTCAGCTGTTTTCAAATGTCGTGCTTTGTCTCGAATTCCTAAATGAACAGGACAGGCAGGATTGCTGAAAAAGTACCTGATTATGTTTTTAATCACAGTATGGCATCACTCGAAAAGTAGCTCGCCTTTTTTTTTTTTTCTTCCTTCTTTTTTCTTTTCCTTAAATAAGAAACCCTAAGAGGACTAGAGACATACCCTTGGGAAAGTTACTTCATCCACTATAGGAAAGATTTTGGAGACGGAGATCATTCAGAAGTGAGTTTTGTTTACTTTTTAAGTTAAGCTTTGAGGTTTATTTTGCTTATTGGTCTATCAGGGCTAGAAGGAGGAAGTTAAATCCCAAGCCAAACTATAATTCACAGTTTTACAGACTGAAAAGGAGCACTGTGAACAGAAGTCAAAAGATTAGCTCTACTTTTTTTTTTCTATCTCTTTTTTTTTTTTTTTCCTCCTTTGAGCTTAGTTTTAGCGAACATATTAATGAAGAAGGAAAATCTCTCTTTTTTTTCTTCATTCATGCTCGCCCACGCAAACCGGGCTCCTCTCCATTAGTGCCTGTTTCTTATCGAAACGAACACGGATTCTCCTGGAAACTACCAAATCCCGCAGGGTCAGAGTTAATACCCCACCAGGCTCTAGAAAGGAAACTGTTGGCTTCCTCAATTGTGATAAGGGTGAAATGGATCCAAGCAAGGACAACAAACCAGGGCTAATGCTTGTCTTTGAAAACCCTGAAGATGTGGCTAGTTTTTGCCTAGAAGTAAAAGCCATCATAAAAATGTTTTAAAACAGTAGTCATTCTTTTTATGGCTTTTCAGTGGATAGAGGAGATTATACTTACAAAGTATTGGTCTTGGGGGCTGACCTTTCCTTGGGCATTTTTAGATTCCTTAGGGAATGTTACAAAAGCAGGCAGTGTTATGTGCAAAAAGAAGCTTTATTTATTTTAGTGTGTCTCTGTGTATGGATGTGTGTGAGAGTGAGTGTGTGTTGGGGCATTTCCATTCTTCATTAATCTAAGCCTGTTTTTTTAGTATTTGTATGCATCCTGATTCCTCTTCTAGAGAGCTCAGCTGGGGGTAGTAGGGAAGTGTGGGGAAAGCTTTTACAAGGGACAAGTAAATTCTTTAAAAGTAGAATTTAAATAATATGTAAGATGAGCATATTCAATATTTGTTTTGTTCAACTTGATTGTTTGGGAGCTCGTTTGTTTTTTTTTTTTTTTCCAACAAGTATTTTTGAAAAACATATTATATCACCATTCACATTAATCTAGAAAAAATACATGAAATAAAACATGGCCTGTTTTCTTCTATAGCACTGATAGCAACCTTTTTCTCCTAAGAGGCAAAAAGAAATACAAATAAATACAAATGAAAGTGAAGGGAAAAAAATGGGAGGGGGAACCCCAACCTTTGCAGTTGTGCCTCTCTTAATTGGTCTTTTATGTGCCAATTTAAATCAGCCTTGTTTTTCTAGCCATCATTTTAGACAATGCATCCTACTTTAGATCATTTATTTTACTTTCTATATTTTTAAAGAGCTATCTAGGGGTATCTTCCATTCAATGGGCTTGAGTCAGTGAAACTAACAAATAGAACATTATTATAGAAAAATGAGAGCGCTGAGAAATCAGCAACTGGAAGATACCTCTGTAACTAATAAATGAAAAGAGCCTTTTGATGGCTCCAGCTGAAAAGATATTTTATTTTATTTTTTTTCTCCTGTGTGTGGGATTTGAGATGTGTGATTCTATGGAGCAGCCAGGCACCCCTGCTGCTAGGCCCTGGCTAGGAGTTGGCCCCCCTCTGGCAAATGTTATGGAGAATTGGGAGGAATTTTATGGCTGTCTTTTCCCTCAGCTCTTTTTTCTTTTGTCTTCTTTGAAGAATGACTTTAGACATTTTATTTACATATTTAACCATGGATGAAAGAGGAAAAAGAAAGCATTTGGGCCGTTGTGGGAATAGTGATATGTTTAAATTAATGGAAATCTTATTAGGCTTCTAAAATTTTAAGCAAAAGATTTTTAATGAAACTTTATAATTAAACATGATTTCAAATAATGTGCCAACTCACAGGAAAGATGCATTTCTCCCTCTAGCTATTCATCTCCCCACCTCCCAAAAATGTGCAGAGGAATCATCTGTATCTTAAAGTCCAGCTTTTTTTTCTGTCCCGTAAGCAAAAGATTAAAAAAACTGAATATTTAATAAGGCATGTCATAATTCAAACCATAACTAAATATTTTGTAGGTAAAGCAAACCATAAACAAGACAAGAAAAAGGACACCACCACCCCTCATCCCTGCAATGGCAAAGTTTAATGCTGTGTAATCTATTGCAGTGACAGTATAATAAAATACTTTGATATGGGTAATGGTGAAAATCAAAGTTGCATCTATTCTATACATGTTAGAGTCAATGGAAATTACAGTGCTAGGCAAGGTTTTCTGAAATGGGATTAAAGAAAACCTAAATAATCCATTTGAAATAAAATGTTCTGACACTTCAGCAGTAAAGAGAACTGAAATGATAGGCTTGGGGAGTTCAAGAGTTAATTAATACATTAAAGATTTTTAGTAAAATTGTCTAAATTACTTATGATTATCAATTGTGTTATGACAGAACATGAACTGATATTTATAGTCTTATGTTTAAAAAGTCTCTCCTATAACTGGTTTTCAGGTTTAATATTTTTGGGCAGCTGTTTATTACACAAAAACCAGAAATCAGTTTAATGTTAGTCTCACTTAATAATCCTATCCTCATCTATATTCGTATTCATTCATTCAGACACTCTTTAACTGCTTACATCTGATCCATGTTACATTCTGGTAACAAATTCTAACATAGATATTTAAAAAACCCCACACGTTAGCCATACAGAAGGTAGCAACTGTAAAAGAAAAAGATTCCACATGAAAAAAGAAAGCTGATAACTATTTTAGCAATTTTATAAGTCTGCCTTTCATACCGAATTTCCACTAGATATTCATAAAATTAAACGGCATGCAGAAAAATGTTTATTTTTAAACCAAATGGTCTTATTTTTTCCTAACCACAGAATCTTTGTAGCAGTTTTCCTCCAATATTTAAATAAACATGTCTCCTTAATAGGACAGGCATACTGAGAAATATTCCCATGCAAGTGCAAATATTCACAATGCACAAAAGTTTTAATTATCTCAGAAAGCCACCACCAACAACAGTTAAAAGAATTAAAACCAAAACCAAATCATAAATGGATGAGTGGGTTGTATAGTATTGCTTTAATACAATTTAGCTGGCTATTTTAAGGGCACTTCCCTTGAAATGTGGTTTGAAATATTACCAAAGGTTCGACGGGGTGCATTAGTGTGAATTGCAAATCAGAACATTTCTTTAATCCCCTTTTCATGGCCTGGCTTCGGATCAGTGGCATCTAAGGGACTCCCCACTGATTCTGGCTCAGGAGGAACCATTCACTGGGGCAGCTTCCCTCCTCTATTCCCACAGTCCAGAAAACAACACCACAGACAGACACCCTCCAACTAAATTAGATTAAACTCCTTCCCTTCCACAGCACATTAGCCTTTTCACTGCCCGAGATTCATTATTCAGCTACTCCTAATTTAAAGATACAGTATTTTTCTCCTCTTAGGAAGAAAAATAACAAACAAAACTAGAGCCAAAGCAGAATAAGAAAGACTCCTGGTCAGAAATAAACCCAATAATTCTAAAATAAAGGTAGGAGAATATCCTTTTCATTTATACTCTAATATCACAGGCATATTATCATTTTAAGGCACAGGCTACAGCAGAAATTTCTATAGAGACTAAAAACAAGGACAGGCCTGATAAAAAAGAAAATGCACACAGATTTTCTTTTCTTATATACACCATTCCATAAACTTCATTCATCGTTCTTTTTGCATGCAGTGTTTGCATATCTTGCAACCAAATCTAGACTCGTAAAGGCATAAACATAGTGAAAACTGCATATGATAGCGAGGCTTAATTAGTTCTCTTCTAGTCATTTCCTCCCTTGTTTTCCATCCATAACTTCTCTCCTCTTACTTTTCAAGACAAAACCAATCTTTTTAAAACTTCCTCGTTCATGTATAAATATGTACCTCTTCACAAAGACAAACACAAGCAGCTGACAATAGGCAGGAGCAGTAATATCCCCGGCAAGCTATCTCAAGGGTCTAGATGGCTATTGCTGCCCTCGCAGCTCCAGGCATTGCAGGCACGTGAACGAGTTCGTAGGAACTCCCAATTCTGGGCACTATTATATATAACCTACATTACTCGTGTACCACTTGGATGATGCAAAAGGAGGAAAGTGATAAGCTCTGGCCCTTAATCTTCTCTGGTTTAAGAAAAAATGAACCGCCCTGCTACAGAAGTATCTTTGCTCCTCATGCTGTTTTATAAAGCATCACTGAAGTATCTTTCCCATAAAATTCCAGTACAAATGTTTGCAGCATCTAGCTTGCAAAAGAATGGGTAAAATAATTTTAGTTTTGTTCTTGTGGAAGATCCTGAAAGATACTCTCAGTGCCTGCAGCTCCCAGTTGTAGTTTCAGTGTCTCTCTGAATTAGCACCTAGATATGGGAAGATGACAGGGTAGATGAAAGCAGTCTGAAGTATATGGCAGTATTTCTGACGTGTTGAGGCCCCATCCCTGGAGGTGTTCAAGGCCAGGCTGGACGTGGCTTTGGGCAACCTGGTCTAGTGGGAAGTGTCCCTGTCTATGGCAGGGGGGGTGGAACTCTATGATCTTCAAGGTCCTTTCTCTAAACTCTAAACCATTCTATGATACAGATGTTATCCTATTTTACTTGAGCTTGCAGCAGATGAAAGATACTGTTTCTGGCTTTCCTCAGTCCACCAAGAGCCTTCATACCTGGGCAATAATCTTGTGGAAATCTCCCTTCTCTGCTAGTAAACCTTTGCGATACTGTAGTCTTCCTGCTGGCCAAGCATCTGATCTCCTGAATGTCATTCAGTTCAGGTTTCTAACTAATATTGTATCTTTTGTTTGCCTATGCATTGCCTTAAGCGTTTTGGCACCTCTGGTGCCAGCAGGGACTTTCAGGAGTAAAATGATGGTAATAAATACATTTATTACTGCTATAGCAGAGGAGAGCAAGATGTATTCCCCTAATACTAAATATAATACATAAACTTCCAAGGAAATATACAGAAGTCCGTTTATCTGAGAGTCACTCTACTTTGCTCATGTGAAAACTTGATGAGAAATGTGAAATTAGGCTTTCTTGTGAAGGTTGCAGGACAGACATACTTTTCAGGCATAATATCTCTAAGTGAAAGGGTAATTGAACTATAGGATGGGTCTGAGGACTGATATTGTTGGAGGCGTAGTCTTTTTTCCTTTCATACTTGTTCACTATTTGTTTTGGTGGTGGAAGAAATTGCCTGTGGGCACTGATGTAAAAGATAATTTCCAACTGCCTATAACTGTTGAAGTAGTCACATCCCAGCTTCTGTACCCATCCTATTATATTCAGAACAGACTGGGGACAGGCCAGAAGTAAAGACTTAGAATATGCAATGAGAAAGGAAATGAGGTTTATCAGAGAGGTGCCAGAGTAAGCAAACATGAGATGGAGATCCCTCATGCTTTGACATGAAGCGTTGTTCTCATCCTCAGCCCCAGGATTTAAGACCCTCAAAGATCCCACAAAGTGTCATTCTGTGTCTACCACTTGTGCCCTGTTTTACCTAGGTAATCTTTTTTCAGTATCTTAATTCTTAATTTTTGATACTTTTACAACACTTTCTACATCAAAGTGTTGTTTAAACCTTTGTACAGGTCACCAAACTTGTGTAGGTAGAAGGCAATAAATAGGATTACATATTCTTTTGGTACTTCTGTAACTGGCCAAATTCAAGAAATCATGAAGATGATGCACTTATCCAGAAACTAACAAAAAATCTGAACATCAGCATATTTTCAGACTTCTAGATTTCTTGGACTTGGTATAATAATTTAAAAACAACAACCTAGAAGCTTTGACCTACAAAACTTGAAAAATCTGCCGCACTGAAAATCAGTGACAGCTACACTCTTTAATTTTCTTACATGCTTTTTGCAATATCCCTATTCCATAAGAAGATGGTATTGTCTTTCGCTGATTGTTCAGCAGCAGCGAGTTGGGATGCAATAGACAAGTCAGTTCTCTTTATCCTATATCTTCCAAACCCATTCATTATTCTGGTATTATTTCTATGGTCTTTTTCACTTCAGAGGACTAATTTACACTTTTTCAGTGCTTCATTTCATAGTACCTATATGTTTGTCCCATACAAGAGGACAATTTTAGTTTTATCAGTAGTCTCTGAACTGTCACAAAGGGAAAACTAACGTAACAGTGAACTTGTGTTAGCAATCTATTTAATGTGTTTAAGATGATTTTCTGGTTAGGGAAGTAGGCTAAAATTCAGACCTTCCTCTGTGAACTCTCATGTCTTTTCACCATCTCTAACTTATACTGTTGTCTTAAGGTAATTTTTATTTGCATCATTTAATAACATTATCAATTTTAATCTTTACCAGTCCTTGACTCAGTTTTATCTACCTACCTAAATGTCAAATTAATAGTAGTAATCTTCAGAAGAGGGACAAAAGCATATTGGAGGAGTGGAAAGTGATTTACAACCTAATGCAAGGGCCATTTCTGACCCAAGTGCAGCCCCTGGGAGCGTTACAGCAGCTGAAATGCTGTAGCTTTCTGACGTATCCTGCCTTTGTCCTTGGCTTTGACACTTCACTGTGTGAGCCAGAGAGGCCTAGGCCAGCTCCTTTGCCCGCTGCAGAGGATACCAGGATTCTTACATGTTCATTAAGTAAATGGTAAAGATCTCAGGCCCTTTAATCCAGCAGAGTTCCTTTATAGCACCACATGTTATATTGTATTACATTTCACAGTAAAGGTGGTGGCGGCCACACTAACACCCTTTTCTGAAGTTCTGAATAAAGCTTTTCAAATAATTTTTCAGAAGACGGGTAAGAGACATTTACTTTCCTAACACTAGACTGATTTTTTTTTTTGATTTATCACATTATCTCTTTGGAAAGTTTTTACTCTAACATTATTTTTTAAAAGAATCTGAAAAAAAAAATCAGTTTGGAAACCTGCAATGTACCTTCTCTCATGCTTGATGTAGACCCCTGTAATAAAAAAGTAGCCTGATATATCAGCCTTCTTAGCATGTAGAAAACAATCCTAGCATAAGTCGCCACCCTGTCTCAAGTTCAATTCTCTTCATAAGAGCCTTTTAAAAGTGAGCATAATAGAGACCCATGTCTCTCAGTGTTTTGCAATAGTGAATTAATTAATGCTTTTAAAATCCTTGTGTTGTATTGTAGGTAAGTCCTTTTATAATCAAGATAAAGAAGGATAAAATGTGATACAAAATATGTACCCTGCATCAGAATTGGAAATAAGAGCACAGTAAGAAATTAAATTCTGACATTTTAATTCAAACCCTGCTCCTTCTCCTAGATTAGAGTAATCTTCTTCTTTCTCAGATGTTTACCAACACCTGTCACTCACTGGACAACACTCGAAATCCAGGTCTGAAAGGCACATATGGCGTGTGTGGTACATATAGAAGTGGCTGTTTTGTCTCCTTGCAACAGTGGATTCTTTGTTGATGATGCCAAAATGGAGAGTATACCCTGGTAACTGCACATTAATTTAGTGCTGGGCTGTTGCTAGTGTGCTGCCTGGTGTGTGCTTCTTGCTAAGCAAAACGAAGAGAGCAGAGTGTGCTACTGAATGTCAACATTAGGGAACAGCTTTTTACAGACAATCAAGGATTTCTCCAATTACTGCAGCCACACAGCAAATTCGTGGGTATTCTGCATCAGTGGAGCACAGGTGTGTACCAAGCAAGTCTCCTAATTTACGACTGCTTACTCCTGGCTTGCAAACTCAGCAAACAGCCTTCAGCATACGGAAAAAAATTCAGCTATTTTGGTTAAGCGTGCTTAAAAAGAATCAGTGTAAATGGAGAGCTGCCTGACCACACTAAAGCTTTGCATCTGTAAAAGTGCAGGTCTTCAACAGGGATGTTGTGAACTTTGCTGGCCACCGTCAGCTGAATTGGCCAGCGTAAAGCAGGCCGGAGCACAAACACTCTTGTAGTATGAAATGGCATGATGTTTTCTTTTTCAGGTGGATAACCATGACTGTAAAGGCCAAATCCTGGTATTATTGGAAGCAAAGGCTTTGCTGTGCTGTTCAGTGGAAGCAGTCATTGTCTTTCCAATTACATAACTCTTCAAAACTATAGCTATTGTGGCGCATTCCTATCATGGCACTGGCCCACACTAGGATGGGTTTGTCTGTGCTTTGCTCCTGCCTCTTGTTCTATGTAAGTTCTATTTTCAACTATATTTTTCCTTGTTTTTCACCGAAACAGTGTTACATGTTGCATACATTAGGCAACCAAGTATACAGAATCAATTCAAAGCAGCTGTTGAAGATCAGAAAATTTAGGGGAGCTATAGGGTGAATTCTTCCATCTATACATCTTTTTTTTGGAAGGGGGAATGCAAAGGAGGAGGGAATGAAAAATTGATACTGCTCTGTGCTCCAGATGAAAGAACAAACATAATTTTATTTTCTTTAATGACTGTACTGGATTCTGAAATTAAACCCAGCGGGTAAAAAGATCCTGTGCAGATTTCAAAAGAGATCATGTAGTCTGTCCATGTGCTAAGGCAGGCACATTTTTCAAGCCCTGCCACATTCTGTAAAACTGAAAAAGGGTTATCCCTGTAAGCATTCTGCTTTTCAAAGCCATCTATCTCTCTCCACCTACCCCAAGCCAGTGGATATTCCAAAATAAATGTCATCCTAACTTTAAATGTCATTTCGTGGTTCCTCCCTTTAACTTTAGAAGGAGGATTCCTCTATACTCTGCATTAAATATTATTAGAGCTCAACATACAGACAGCACTCCTTTTTTTTTTTTTTTTACCCTCTCAGCAGAGCCAGACAAAAAAAAACCCAAACCCCAAAACCAACAAAAAATGCAGCCGTATAAATAACTGAATATAATCCCCAGTACAGATTTTAAACCAATTGAACTGAGAATAGCTAACCTTCACTCTGAACTCACTCCAGCTGCAGGTTAATGCAGTTAATTGCAGAGCACCTGGTCTAAGCCTCAGGTATATGAATCATCCCCACAGCACACCTTTCAATCTTTTATTCTTATGTAAAGCCCTGGGGCAGCTGACAGTGCCTGTTTAAGCTTTGTTCCTAGTGGGTGTGCCAATACGCTGTCAGAATTCCCTTATTATATGCAAAAGAAAGGCTGTACTTTAAAGCGTATGTATGTATCTCCAAGGCTGTGGTTTGAGGATACACTGTCTCCAGTAGCAATACTGACTAAACACGTACCTACCTTCCCTCCAAAGGAGCCTTTGCTGCGTCTTGCTGCTCCCAGGCGAGGTGTGCATTCCACCAGTTTTGCTAACACAGCTGTTTGTGGGGTCGTGCTGTGATTTGGATCCGGAAATTGAGTTGTCTTAAAGATCAACCCTAACAAAATTTACAGATTTTTAACACCAAAACAGTGCATAACATTAAGCTAGTATTGCTTCTGGAATCAGCACATTCTCAAATGGTGGCCTGTAAGTGTGGATACATAAAGCAATACGTACATATTTATGTATATACATGTGTGCTTTTATTTGTGTATGTTTGTAAGACAGAAATATTTTTCAGTGTCCATGTACATACACATTACTTGAGACAGTTATATAATGCATCCTTTTAAAACCATGGCTAGTCCTCTTTAGCCTGATAACTTCTTTTTTAACTCCATAAGTAAATTGCATAGCCTTTTTCCATGGAAAGCCTGTTCTTGGACACAGATTTATTTATAACATCAACAGTAAAAAGGCAAACTGAATTAACTGTTTACCTAAATACGATAATGTATATGCTCATAACATATGTACAACCATGTGTGTTTTATAAATAAATATCGAAGTGCACATGTATTGGGGGCTGAAATGCCTACAGGGTCTTTTGGTATGGGTGAACTACTTGTAGATACTTGTAAGTTCTTGCTAGTCTGGGTTTGATTATGTCCTGCTTATTAAAGTGGTTTGCAGCTTTACACTGGTAAATATAATTTAAAAAGGGCGGGACAATGTTTTGAAAATAGTTGGTCACTGCCTTATCTTGCACAGACGTAACTATGAAAGTACAATCTTATTTATCTTACCATATATTAACTGAATAACATTTCTTTACATGGGTTTAATACACATGTCACACAACATTCTTCAACTATAGGTGATACATAGATAAAGAACATGAAACTAAGGGATATAAAGAAGGTTAGTGGAGAGAAAGTTGTAAAGAGAAGGCAAATGAGCTGCATTGAACATGTACTTTATACAAAAAATTAATGATAGCTTGTACAAGAATTGTGTTATAAGAATGACAGTCTGGAAATTATAAAACTACCCTCTCTTTGGCAATACTGATTTATTGTTTCTTTGATGTGTGTTAGCACAGAAGATTAGGTTACTCCTTAAATTACACACAAATAACAATCAGACATTGTCACAACAATCTTGATGTTGTCATCTTTTCCATTATGACATTCCACTACATTGGTTGGCAAACTACCACTCAAAGTATACACTCACAATGATTATGATTTCAAGCTACTTATTTTCAGTTTGCCCGATACTATTTTTTTTGCCTCTTGCTTCATTAAATGTCCCCACATATAATGAGTATGTTGCGAGTGTAAAATACTAAATTTCTGATTTCGTAGCATTTGATGTTGCTTTGCCCAGGCATAATAAAGGAGCCAACCCAAGGGAAGTGTTTAGCTACATACTGTTAGCCTCCACAAGTAGGAGCCTTCTGGGAAACTGGGCTGCTAGCCTTTCAGACAAAAAAGGCCAAATCTGCTTTCACGGAAGTCAACATCAAAACTCCTACTGACTTATATGGAGTCAGGACTTTGTAGCTGGAGAGGTCATGTTCAAATGCAACTTTGGAGCCTATGGTGAGACCACATCTCAAGGGTGAGTGACAGATCCAAAAGAGCAGAGCATTCAGCTACTTTTACAGGCTACAGATGAGTTCCACTGTGTAGAAACAAGAATCTCTATCTATGATGCCTGGTTTAGGATAGATAGTTATCTTTGATAATCTGTAGGAAGATTGGTGACTTTATCTTAAGGTATGGATAAGATTTAAATAATGGAAATAGTTTCCTTAGTTACACTCTTTATCATCAGTTATAGGGAATTAATCCAATCAATATTTAGATAGTCTGAGGTTATTACAGTATATCTTCCCCCTTTGTAATCGGCATTGACTCATTCAGTTGGGTGGGATACCTCATCATATATTGTAATGACACAGATGTGCATCTACCCTGATCTGACAGGAGAATCCAAATCATGCAATTTATTACCTAAAATAGTTTACTTGAGTTCAGGCATAACTCATCTACAATAAATCAAGATCACCTTTCTGTAGGGGCCTGAACAAGGTCTGCACATCACTTAAGCTCTTTAAGTAATGTCAAAGTGATACACGGTGAAGAATTTCACCTTGAGAAATGGGGTCCCTCTTATAGTCTTCCTTAAAACAGAATATATTAAAAAGTCAGCACTGATTCAAAGTTCATGACATAAGTGGGAAGTTGCTCCAGCAACCCTAATTTTGTTCAGTTATGGACTTTAGAATATAGTCTAATGCTTTTAATGTCTTCACTGTCCTTGGCTTTAACTTTATTAAAAATTCAACTTGAAATTCAATTAGATAGTACTTTATGTTATTGGAGTAAATGTGGTTTAAGCATCAGCTTGGGTATTTACTTCCCATTTTGCTTTTCCGTGTCAAAGCAGTGAAATTATATAGTTACCATGATATCTCTATTTCTACTGCTCCCAGGTATTCCTGCAGAATCGTATTTCCAATTCTAGAACAAGCGTTTATAAAAATGCTCTGTCAAAGGTAAAGCAGAGAAAAGACACATTCCCTTCTTGACTGTTATGATGAATGCTTGCTGACATAGGTCATAAACTTTATAGCATTTATTCCAAACAAAAGCCTGCTATTATGTAGTGGGGGTTATTTGTAACAGGGGAAAGAAAAGAAGAATGCTTGCTCTTGTTTCTATGGTTCAGTTTGATTTTATTACTGTTTAGCTGATATTACCATCGTTTTTTTAAAAAGGGGAAAGAAGTGTGGACTTTATTTTGTTTAGCTTCTAGTCTCATGCCAAATGAATTAGCTAGAAGCATTTAATACTGACAAAACACAGCCTAAGCTGCAACAGTTCTGACTCATCTGTTGCTGTCCAGTCTCCCTTGAGAATTAGCTTACTGTAGCCAAGGAAAGTTTTGGTCCATATCTATTAATCTTCCTTATTAGTGGAGATACTTCTTTGAGCCTGGGACCTCACTGCCTTATGAAATGGTAGCACAGGAGAAACCCACCCAAGTTTATGGGCTAAGGCAAGTAATCAATCAATGCAAACAACAGTGCCATGCAGACAAGATTTAATAAGAAGAATGAATTGACCAGCTAAGCCCCCAGGGACAAATGAACCTACTTCTCATTTTCTGTTTATTAAAACCATTCATATAAATTTGTCATTTGGAAGCATCCAGTTCATTCAAGCACAAATGTAATTTAAAAATCCTATTAATAATACTTCAAAATACAGACTGTCAGCTTCTTTATACACAGGTGATAAGGGAATCAGAGTTACAGCTTAAGATATCTAATTCCAGTATCAGTGCAAGATTTACTAAACAATGGGTCAAACTCACTTTTTATATAACTTCTCTGAAGGTAATGTAGTTACAGAAGGCATGAATTTAGGAAAACATATCCATTCATTGTCCTCTAAAGGCCAGATACAAACTTCTCTGAAGCTGCTAAATTTTTTGTTCATCAGTTTTCTGAGATTTATCTTTCCATTTGCTCTAACTGGCTGTGAACTGAATTCAAGAAACTTGCAAGAGTTCCTGGAAAACTCAAAAAGCCTTTTTTTCTCAGGAGTAAGAAGTACCTTGCAGGCCCTTCCGTGCTACTCACTGCAGGTCCCTGCTACTCCCATTCTGCTCACTGTAGGTCTCCTTATCCATGCTACCAAAAGGAGCCAAAACACAGACCTGCTTCACTTGGCAGAATTAAGCCAGTCCAGGAACAGTTGTGGTCATTGGTCTTGGGAGAATGCTCTTTGCAAAACATTTAATGGGAAAAATTATCCAAAATTGCTAGGGAGCTAGCCCTGTCACCAAGTTTCTCTGCATCAGTCCTTGTGCAAATGTACATATATTTTTATGAATTGGAAAGATCACATTTGACTCAGTGTTCTACCCGTCTCTGCAGTGAGTTGTGCTTCTGGGCTTGATCCAAAGCCTGCTGAAATGATAGTCTCTTCATTTACTTGAACTACCTCTAATTCAGACCCTATATATATCATTTTAAGAATATGACAAATGTCTGTTTGTGGATTTTGGGAGTGTGATTGTCAAAAAGCAAGCTCAGATGCAAAACAGAAGACTTCCTGGTGTGGCTTTGGCTTTACCTTACCCTCTTACATTCATCGCCAATAAGCCAGACACTTAGCCCTAGCATAACATCCATCTTCACATACATAATTAGTATCACACCTACAGGCTCTGTTTCTTTTAAATAATCCTTTGATGCATGCTAGAGATATTAAGCATATTATTAGAAGGAGATGGTGCTTAGAAGAAGCAAAAAATGCTATACTTCTCAACTGCTTTGTTCTTCTCAATTATTGCATGGTAGAAAAAGAAAACAAAACCTTTTCTCTTCCAAAACAATATACAAAATGCTGCTACAGATTTGATGGAACTGTTTCAGGTTCAGGTAGTTATTAATAATCTAAGGCTGGAAGGAGAGGAAAGGCAACCTCAAACTCTCACAATATTCAATAAACTCATGGTTCAGGAATAGCTCAATATATGACAGCCTATAAACCTCAAGGCTGGGAATTGAAACAACAGCTTAGTATGAAGTGACCAGACCAGACCTCCCTCCTTAAAGTTAGAGACTACAGTGCCTGGTAAAGTTTTATAGCCCTAACAAGATCTTTAACAAATTAAAGCCACTGCAACCATGACTTTGTTCTTTCTTTTCAAGCTGCCCACCTTCCCATTCCTATCCAGCAATGCTACTGCCTAACGGATGGTTTTAATTCAGGTTCCAGAATGGTACAAAGCGCCATATTCATACAATAAACCTTTCAAAGAAGAATTTAGGTTTATTGAGGTTGTTTAATTGTTGTAGAAGCTCCGCTATAATAAATAAATACTTCTGTCATTTTTGTCTCTTTGTTATAATTGACTAAATCTATTAGAATATATTCGTAACTGAGGGAAGACTGGGATCCCTGTGACTGCGCTTATATTTGCATTATTCATGTAGCAACAAGAACTAGATAAGGCAAAGGAGTAAGATCCTTGATCATCATCTCCTTTGATCATCTCCCCCTTCCCCCACCACTTATGTAGAGTATACCATAGAGGTATTTTGGTTCATAACTGGAGTTCCACGTATCAGTTCCAGGAACACAACACCAAAATTTACCCAACATTTGAAGGTACATGGGGTTGCTATGTTCTGAGGCTTTATGGTAGGATTATCTTTTTGACTATGATGATACTAGTACCCATATAATGGCCTGTGAATTGCTGAGCGTACACACCTACAGTATAAGCTATCCTGTGTTGTCTTCCTGCCTAGTAAACAGGTAGTCAACATGCAGTGCAAGCATGAGAAGGAAACACAAATGATGCAAATACTTATTCACCAGAAATCAATCTAAACTGTTCATGTAGAAAAGATGTAGCAGCAGTCCAGTTTACTATCAAAGCTACACCAGCTCTCAGCACAGAATCCAGGTTCTATCTGCTTTTGCTCTCCCAGCTAGGCAAATGTGCCTGCACAATACTTCCCATAGTGCCGGGGATGTTCAGTAATTTTATTTCTATCCTTCCTCTAAGAACCTTCTGTTTTCTATGGACTTTTACTGTTTAAATTCCCAGCCAAAGAAAGACGCCCATCAGAACATAGGTAATGGTCCAATATGAGACAGACACAGCAAGCATTTTCCTTCACTTTCATTTTAAGTTTCAGCTTTAAATCACATGCAATAAAGTGTCTCTCCATTCTGTTCAGGATAGCTCTTGGTTTCAGTATGAGGCGACCAGAAAGTAGCAAATTGGTACCAAGACTTTGCATACTTAAAGGAAAGGAAAAGCACATTCATACACATAATAGGATGTAAACCATGTCAGGGAGCATAAAGAAAATGCTAGGAAAATCCTTTCTTATTACACGTATGGAGATTTGGGTTTAGTTCTACATAGTTTGCGTTTTGAATTCATTGTCAGGTTTGGCATGTGCTTACGCAGGAGCCCAAGAATCAAACAGAAATCCTGAGGATGTTGCACTTGAAATCAGATCCGCATTTGTTAGGGAGCTTTCATGGTCCAGGTGTAAAATCTCCAATAAACATTAGACATAACTCAAACAGAGAAAACCACCCCCTAGTTTGACAAGCTGCTAACCACAAGGCCACAAAGTACAAAGAAGCAGCTTCTGACATCAAGACACATGGTATTCTTAACTGACACCCATAAAACTAAAATTAGTCAAAACACATTCTTCACCAAGGCTTGGAGCTGCGTTTACTTCACACTGAATAAAAATCCCCCCAAAAGAAAGAATTCCAGTTGCTGATACTAAACTTGGAAATTAAATTCCCAAAATATCCTCACTGCAGGTTTAAATCTTATTTAATGTGCCTTGGAAGCCTCTTCACTGACTTCAGTGATTATTCTCAAAAAAGTAAAACAAGCTTTTACCCCTAAAAAAACATAGACAATAACACTATTCAGGACAAAAAAAAAAAAAAAAAAGGTGTTGCTGCTCATTAAAACTGCAGGACTGAGAAATAAGTTTACTAGAATATACAGCGAAAGTCTATACTAATACTAGGCCACTTCTACTTAGCTGAACATTTCTTCATGATGACTAGGAAAACCACGCTTTCCAATGACAAGTTGTTTCCACATTTCCATAACACGTCCCAACCATAAATGACATTTTGCTATGAGATGCTAAATTTCTTATGTAATGTCTATTTTACACTACAGGTGATTTCATAATGTTTTGCATTTCATGACTTGTAAATTTAGCAGACTTTCTTTTCTAAGAGAAATTAATATAAACATTGTGGAATCTTTTACATCCCATTGTCTCTAATTCCTTCCACAAAACTGTGTGTTTCTTTGATGACTGCATTAGTGAAGGAACATGTCTGCCAACCCCCAAATGTTTATACTTCCACTGAAACTTGTGTTATGAAGCTGGAAAAGTAGAAATAGAAATAGAAGTAGAAATAGAAATAGAAGTAGAAATAGAAATAGAAAATCAAAGCTTAAAGAGGCAAAAAAAAAAAAAAAATAGAAGCCAGGAGAACCTGGGAAGGAAAAGAGTGTGGACTCCCAACCAACACTGTTGCACAGGCCAGACAAGTGTAGTGATTGACTCCTCTTTACTACCTAACCTCCCCTTCTAAAATCCATTTCCATTGACTTTACTGGGGTTTGGATCAAGCTGTTAGCAGAGAAATGCTCTAAGTAAATGTCAAAAAATCGTCATAGCATGATGGTGAATAATACAATATCCTGAAGTTCTTGAAGATAATAATTGTCGTAATCAGTGACTTCTTCTCTGGCTAATCTGAAATTCTATTTCTATGTTGTGAGTCTCTAACACCTGAAATGGAGCAGACAATGTGCATGCAGCAGACTGCATTGTGGAAATGTATACGCTCTTTTAAATTCAAGTTCAAATTACAAGCAGTTAATGAATAATGTGTTAATGCATTGCAGTTACTGATTATAGAATTTAAGAGTTTAGTCTGGTGGTTTATAACCATAGCTTATTAATGTCTATCGGGAATTTGTTTATTTGTTGGCCCTCCCCTACAATATCCAAGCTCTGAAACGGAAGTGCTGTGAAGCAGTCTGGTCTGATTACTTACAGTGAGAATAAAGTCTCATTACTTGAAATTTCATTAGGAGAGCCAGAATTGAAAAAAAAAAATCTCTTTCCATCCGTATAAAAATGTCGACGCAGATAAGATTTCAAAAACCATTAACCATGTCTTCAGATCCAAAGTGATGGTTTTTCTTTTCCTGTAACTTACCAAGTTGTTTAATTTCATTGCAAGAGGTGCATTTTCATTTCATGACTCTACTGTACTTTATTACACTAGTCCAAAGGAAGAGACAGAGAATATCTAGAAGTTGACTGTGATATAACAGTGATGGTAAGAAATATGGAAATAATATTATCTCCAAATACCAACATTGTAACATTTGTACAATTAGTTGTATAAAAAAAAAATATGAACACAGTTCTTGAATTGCATCCTTTTGCATTTACATTATTTGAAATTTGCATATACTTTTTTTCTGTGTTGGATACTGTATTCTGTCAGAACGGTAGCCCATGGACCTATTTTCACCTGTTCAGTTGGTTGAGCTTGAGTGTTTGTTCTTACTTCTGTCTATTCTAATAGATCATCCATTACATTCCAGTTTAAATAAATGGTTAATCTCATATTCCCCTATAATAGTGGTTTTAGCTGTGGTTGTCCATAAGAAGCACAGTGCCATAAGCACCCAAAAAGACTATTCCCCACTTAAGAGTGTTTCATCAAGGGGTACAGCTGACCGTACACCGTTGTAGGAGATCCAGATACACGTGACCTATTAGAAGTAGTCCAGAAATCATGGACAGTGGTGGTCATATAGAGAAAGGCAACAGTTTTGCTGGTGCACAAGTTAATGCAGTAGGTGAGACAATTTACTTGTTTTCAGAAGCTGACTTGGTTTCTGCAAGTCATGGAAACAAGGAAACACACTGCCCAATGTCAGGCCTTGTACCTAATTTGGCACCAATACAGGGAAGAAGGGAACAGAAAATATGTGTACCAGTGGGGAAACCATGACTTCAGAATGATATTGAATTCACCCCTAGCTTTTAGTGTTTGTACCTCTGTGTCATAAGCACAAGCAGAATCTTGTAAAGTAATTTTGTATGAGTACTTGGGCTTGGTTCCTTTTACACCTGTATAGCTGTGATGGTACAGAAGAACCCTCTTAAACATAGGGTACTATATCAGGGATTGAATACCTGTTGATAGTCAAGCCTCGGACTGTTACAAAGCGGAAAAATCACATCAGTCCTGCAATGTCTTCCTCATTTGAATAACCTCAGGGCTTTACTGGAGGTACATGCATGGGCCATAAAAAAGTCATAACTTTCCAAAATAAAGCAGCATGCCAGAAGTTGGTTGGAACTTGGTTCCAACCAAGAAGGACTTGGTTCCCAGCAAATGCTGTGCAAAGGTCCAAGATATGCTCAGCTTCCACTAGTAGGTGACAGTGCAAAGGCCCAAGGTCTATCTTTAAACAGAAGATTAGTGCAATTCAGACCCTCATATTAATATCTTGCCAGCATTAACCTAAATTCAAACGTTGTGATAGTAGCATAAGGTTTTCTAACACTTAGAAAACAGCATTCATTTTCTTACAAACTCACAAACTCTTAAATTTGGTAAGGTAAAAGCTGGAGGGGTGAAGCAGCGTGCCAGTAAAAGTTTGTTTTCTTCTGCCAAGGAAACTGCTGTTTTCAAGGCAGATTCAATTAAAGCAATGGATGTTACCTTGAGGAGCTACTTTGTTTACATTTCAAAGGCCTAGTCCTCTTGTTAGACTGATACTGTTTCATGCAGCTCCTTAATGAAAAGCATTTGTTTGGTATTATACCTCAACAGCAAATTAGATTCTCCCAAGACAGTTTGACTATGTGAGAAAGCCTTTGTGACTGCCCAGACTTCTGTGGTGTCATTAAGATAACGACCCTCACATCTGCTCTTTCAAATGCTGTTCTCAAGGAAAACATAAAAATTATTCAGATCTATCACAAATTTAGAGGGTTTATCAGCCCAAGTGGGTTTACATAACTTATTTTCCCCCTAAATTGCTGAACTCAACTTGAAATAAATTACAACAGTGAACATTTTGAAAGTTTTTTTTACCAATGTCCCTTTCAGACTCTGACAGTGTCCAATTATAGCAACCAGCAGCGGCAGCTTTTTTCAGAGGGTTTTGGAAGGATTCTTACTATATGGAGAAATGAAATTGATGGAAAAGTGGCAAGGGAAAGGACTGCAACCATGTTAGGTATTTCCTGCCTCTTGCTTCTCTTGTATCATTATAAAAAAAAAAAGCGCTCTCTGCCTCTACTGAATATTTCCACTACCGATGCTAGAGATGAAAGTACAAGTTTACCTGTAAGTTACAGTCAAAGAATCTTTGTGATGAGATCCAGAGAAAGCTACGAGAACTCCACTTCATTTGAGGAGCAAACTCTGCTGTAATGTAAAATAGCTATAAAATGGCTATATATATGGAAGCTAGTGAGGAAATGTTTTAATAACCATCACTTTAGTGGCTAACACATGCTAGAAAATAACTATAATTTATATGGTAAGAGATCTACGTGGTGAATATCATTCTGGAGTACACGTCAATCAAATATCCCTTCAGCTAAATGATCAGCAAAAATCTAAAAGCCGTGTTGTTTTTTGTTATTCCTGGTATGCTATTGCAGTCGAGTTTGGAGTGCTCCCTGAATGAAGCAGGAAAGATGCATCCCAAAACTACAAATATATTGAGAAGAAAACACCGTAATTAAGATTTATTTGCACCTCAAAATCACTTCAGTATTGTTTGTCACATAAAGAAACTGAGCATATGTGAGTCACTTGCCAACTTTACATACAGTCACTGGGCCTGCTAACCAAGGTAATCTTCACTTTGCCCAAGAAAGCTAGAAACTCGATGTCCTCAACCAGAAGAGCTTGAATGACAAGTGACTCGTATTAGGAATTCCTTGTGTTCAATCAGCTACTCTTGATGTGAGATAAAGAGAGTTGATGAAAACAGACAGAACCCAGTTTCAGTCTTCTCTTGGGAAGATTGAAGACCTTTTTTACATAGGGACAAATTCATTCCTGGCAAAAGGCTTTTTACTTTAGTGGAATTATACCAAGGATGAAAACAGGTCATCTTGTTTTGTACTACATGCTTCACATCAGTGATGAAATAAACTGGGTCTCAAAGGAGAGGTGATGAAAAGTCAGCACTCATGCTTTGTTGTGATTTCTTTTAAACTATAAAACCTTCTAACGCTTAGTTTTAAAAATATATTAGTTTGATTTATCATTGACTTGTGCAACACTCAGTGCAATGACAACTAAAAGCTTTTCGTGGAAAATAAAAACACTTCTTTCTGAAATCATCCAGACCCAGCAGAGCATATGTATCATAACCCCCACAAAGAAACCAGAAATCACCTGCCTTAAGTATCCATCTGGAAGAAGGAAACAAACAAATGAAAAAAAAGAACAAAAGCTTTCTAATTATTCTGGATACATCTATTTTTGTATGCTTGATTTATGATGCTTTAATGAATCCCGATTCCCCAAGAAATGCTGGGTACCTGTTTACTCTGTTTACTGAGAATTAGGCATATCATACTAGGCATCCAAAGACAGTTTATGGGAAGATTCAAGGAGAGCAAGCATAGCTGAATATTTACTTTATTTTATGATTCCATCCTGGTCTGAACTATAGTTTTTGTAATCTGAACATCTCTTTTGTACTATTCTGAATATATTTATAGTACTCTATAGTAATGGTTGCAAATGCTGCAGTCACACTATCATCCAGAGTCGGCTATATTGCTTTGATCATCCTATTATTTGGGTTATTTTACGACAGTTTTAAATGTCTGAGAACTGCACAGAGATGACTCAATTGTACCATTAACCACAAACAGCAACTACATGTTAACAATCTGTAACTACCCCTGAACAATGTAAACAGGAAGCCCGGTGATGGAAATTCATTTTGAGGATTTACACTGTTCTTGCAGATCATGTTAATGATCCTAGGTCACAAATAGGGTCCCAAATTAAAAAATGTCTTCACCAAGTGCCAGCTAGGAGTTTTAACTGCCGCTGGACCAAAAGAATTGACATTTTCAGCAGTTCTTAAAGAGATTTTACGTCACTACCTTCAACAGAGCTGTAAAAGTGTCATAACATTTTAATTTAGTTATATCATAATAAACTTCCAGTGATGTCTGACATAATGTGTATAACTGTGATGCATTTTTATGATTAAAAAGATAATCTCTACTAAATATTAACGAGAGCATTATGTAAATTAAAATGAACTTTGGACCTCAAAAATGATCCTCTCCAAATCAAGGTAGTCATGAGCTATTCTTGTAGTGACCACACATCTACTGGAAAGTTTTCATTCTACTGTGGTCACTGGCTAGAAATTTGGCACTGAGCCAGTCAGAATTTTAAAATGTGAAGAGAAATGGAGATAACTAGGGCTTACATGACACATATTCAGAAAAAAGATGAAAGTTTTGTTGGATGGGAAAGTAGTTTCAAATCCAATCCAGAACCAAAGCATGGGGATTTGATCATAGTTCCTTTGTCCATATACAAAATGCACTCTGAAGTGTATCCTGGCTTCTTGATCATCCAGACCTAAAGAGCATGTACCACAGCTTCCTCCCAGCATTTGCTGGGAATTCATGGAAACTGGGTCATGGGGTGAGGGGCAGCAAGTTACCTAACACTGCTGCGTGCCCAAGGAGTCAAGACATGGCTGGAATGCCCCTGTTGTGACAAACTGCTCAACAAACTAATTAAAATTAATTCACAGGAAATAAAAATCAGTTAATAGTAAAAAAAATAAATGTGCAAAATACTTCAAAATCTTAAGTACTTTCTTGAATGTAGTTACATATGTAAAAATGTTGGTTCTATAGTTCCATGATTTCAAAGAGAAGTGACTGTGTGACTGAAATGCTGCCAGGAGAATCCTCTCCACTATCCAGTTTGTGCAGCAGACTAAGAATATCCCCTAAACTTTTCTATGATATGGATATTCTGGAAAAAAAATAACAAAATCTAAATCTCAAATTCTGAATATTTATACAATGTTATAAAATGCTATGTGTTTGCAGGTTTGGGGGGTTTGGTTCATTTGTTTGTTTGTTTGTTTGTTTGTTTGTTTAGTTACTGTTTTGGTTTATCCCCAAAATCTTCACAGTAAGTTCCCTGGAAGAAAGGTATTTAAGGTAATCTTCAGAAACTCCCGTGACATCATCTAAAATCAAGCATTTCTACTTGGGTAAGAAATGTTTGAAACCCACAGCAGAAGAGTACACATTTATAACTGCAGAATCCATCCAGTGTATTTTGTGGAATACGGAAGGGGACAAGGACACAATTCGTACTGATGACAGTAAGGAAGATGCCACTGCAGAATTAACTACAAGAAAAAAACAACCCCCTTATAATTCTAGAATCCCTCTAAAAAGGTACTATATTTTCAATACACTGTCAAAATATTGCATTTAATTGTTTGGAAATTGGTCTTCACATATATATAAACATTATTATTTCAGGATATCTTTGCATTTTTCTATATTTAGCGAAATTTCCAGACTCTTAGGGCCTCACAAGACAGCAGTCTGAAAAGAATCAATATCAATTCAACATCAGACCAACAGAAAAAGAACTTTGACCAGTTCTCCGGCTCCAAATACTGTATTTGGAGGTTCTGTAATCACCGTGAGACATCTGTTTAAAGGCCTTGGTACGTCTATTGACTTAACAGACTTTGAATAGGAGTTTTAGTGACCTAAAACAACTAAGAGGACCAATTTTCTACTGTATGTTCCAGCCAGTTTGATATAATCTATAGAGCAGAACAAATTATGTCAATAATTATATTGGGTTTTACTGAAAAGCAACCTCTATATAAACAACAGAACAAATCAAATGCAAACACAGTAAGATGAAGAAATGTTTTCAGTACTAGAAAGTGTAAGGTGAGCAAATTGCTGCCCTAAGGACAAGGTGAAAATCCCTAGCCCCCCTTTTCAAAGCAAACAAATAGTAGTGAAATGTAATTTGATGCTCATTTCCACCAAGGGAAAACATTTTGTCAGCCACCTTTTTTTTGAGGTTGCCTTAACATTGTTTTCTTGTAACGTGATACTAACAAGCGCTCTCAGTAACTGTCTTAATTACTCTCAGGGGAAGGCAGTTGATCAGCAAGTGTACTAACAAGGCTGAATTACGCTGTACACGTCAGTGCTCACCTCGCCCAAAGATTGTCAAACAATTTAATAAATATTGAGTGAGATACATTTTACTGCTCTTTGGCCACGACACCCATTTTACATATGGATCAAATGTGATATTTTTCAAAAGCACCATTTTCAAAACCAGCAAATGATCAGTTTAAGAACTCTGCGGAAGCTACAAGTTTTCAGTGACTGAAGATGTTTCTCCCCATATATCTCAAATTTTAAAGCACCAAAAAGTGAGGATTGTTAAAAAAGCTGGACATAATTGATTTCTTGAAAATCACATAGAAATCAATAATATAACTAGAAAAAAAATCCGGACATTTTAAAATTCAGTACTTTGTACCATCCAGGTTAGTAGTCACCAACTTAGACAGATTACAAATTTGTGTGTTGAGGACTATGACATGGATTTATTTTTAAGCAGGCTTACAAACAAAGCAAAGCACCAGCAAAGCTTGTACCAAAGTTATGGGTTTTTTATGCTTTGATGAAGAAAGTATTTCACTTTGATTTCAGAGTTTCTTTATAGCTTTTGAGTGACAGGCAGCCCTTTACATTATTAATAAATGTTTTGAATTTAAAGTCTTTAAACTAAAAAGTTTTTTGGGAGGAGCTTTGAAAAACCTCGAAATAAAGCAACTCATCATAACGCTTATAAGATAAAGCTTTTTTTCCACAGTGAACTTTGGTTTAATGCATCAGAGTCATGATTTTAATCACAAATTCTATCTAATGTTGAAATAAATGCCAAGGATGATGACTAGAGGAGCTCTGTCTTTATAAATCTCCCATCAAATAAAATGGGAAGGTGAAATTCACAAGCGTGTACCAGGAGGGATCACTTCATCGTCTCGGAACAAAATTCAGTCCTATACAGAGAGTAAGTCCAGAGCTTGTGCATTGAGCTGTGGAGAGGAATAGCAAACTTCAGCCTAAGAAGCTCCTGCTCTGCTTCATGGCTGAGAGCAGCTTATTTTCCACCAGTGATTATGGAAGAAGGGGAAGAATTCCACTCTTCCAAGCTAAAATTAACCTTTGAAAAAAAGCCACTTAAGAACCTGGTCCAGTGTCCATCACCAGTGGAAAAGCTCTTCTTGAACTGCACAGAAGCAAATTACTGTACAAGGACTGAGCGGTGATGTATTTGGCCCTAGGGAGTTCCTCTAGATCTCCTGCTATTTTCTTTTATTGATCTGAATTCCTTTACTCATTAAGTAGACAGGCTTAGTGCAGGGAAGAGTTTTCTTTTCCCCCTAGGTCACAAAGCAGCAATAGATCTACTTCTGCTGCAGCTTCTAAACACAGCACAAAATCCAAGCAGCTACATTGATTCAGAATTAAGGTCCATCTAGCCCAGTATCCTATTCAGCTCTGCATAAGGGACTTTCCCAAGGCACAGCCAGCAGCATATACAGACAGAGACTGATCTGCAAGCAAAGCAGATCAGATTAAGCAAAGGAAACACAATTCTGTGGTCCAGAGATAAAGAATGTCACATTCTTAATGAAGCAACACACAGTTACAGTAGAAATGTCTTTAGGAGAGTAGGAAAGCTGGGAAGATTAGCCAGATAACTAAGCAGCTGAGGGCTGGATAAAGTGGTAATAAGAAGCAGCTCCATGAAGTAAAATGAGAGAAGGAGGGGAGAAAATTAAAGCCTGGGGTGGGAAGTGGAGTTTTGGGAAAGTTAAGAAGGCTCAAGGGCCAAATGTGTTTCAAGAGGCTTTGTATAGGTGAATGGAGAGATAACTGCAGTCGACCTTAAAGCAGCCCCCACTCTTCCATACTCCTGGCTGCTGCCATCTAACGCCTTACTGGGAAGGAAAGAGAAAGGAAGGGGATGAGCCCATGTCTGTCTCAAGGAGGGAGAGGGTGTGAGGTGAAATCAAAAGCCCTTACTAGTGGTGTTTTTACTCCTACAGCTGCTAAAAGATGGGGCTGACAACTGCTACTGCTGCTGCAGAGATGGACTCCTGATCACTCTCCTCCCCAATCATCATCAACTTCTCTATATACACCTAACTTAAGAGCTCCTTTGGTTGCAGCAAAAGTAATAGAAAGGAGGAAACAAATGGTGCTTGAGCAGCTGGTCTCCTCTTACCCAGGGGAGACAATCTGCCACCTGCCACTTTGTGTTCTGCATATGCCTAAAGCACTCTCCTGCATTCAGACACTGATTCATGGGAATATCATACTTGATATAAGCATGCACACAAATGTACATGTAAAATGAACGGAGGTCCCTTAAGTGTTATGAAGAAGAGATTTTAAATATCTGTATGACATAAAATACAGAGATTATGTCATCAGTAAACCAGCAATGAACTTCGGAAGAGGACCCACATTTCCCAAATACTCCAGTCTCACAGTTAAAGGAGGCATTACAAATCACTCTTGCTTATCATCCAATGTATGAATATTCCGTATGATACTCCATCAGTGAAGTTCACATACATTTTCCATTTTCAGAGGAGATTTCTACTTGAAAAACAGCTGCAGGCTGTCATTCTCATTTACGGTTTCACCCTGAAACTTCTTAGGTATGTGTGGCAAAGTTTGTAAGTCATTTGCATGACAGCAGAAGTGTGAGTAGCGACCAAATGTCACAATCCACTGCAAAGTCCTTCACAATGATTATCAGATAAAGTCAAGTTTCTTGATTTCACTCAAGCAATT
This sequence comes from Vanellus vanellus, assembly GCF_965231255.1. Lineage (NCBI taxonomy): Eukaryota > Metazoa > Chordata > Aves > Charadriiformes > Charadriidae > Vanellus > Vanellus vanellus. The sequence continues at coordinate 11,183,258 of NC_138921.1, forward strand.
TATAGCAGCAACAGCATCATTCGTGTTAGAACCACAGCTCACATTTAGGTACAAGGCTGGCATTTGACATACAGGAAGTTTATGTTTGGGTAACACAAAATCTTAATGTACGGTAATAAATATACTGGAAAGGATTTAATCATTTGTTTTGTTTCATCATAAATTGACAGGAACCAGTGAATTAAACAGACCTCTCTACCTCTTTTCACATGATAACTCTCTTAATAGTTACAGAGTATTTCACCTTTCATAACATAAGGGTTTTTTAAAGTGCATTTTAACTTAAAAGAGCTTCAGTGTTTATGCAGGGTTTATACAGACTGATCTGCAGTAATCTATCTAGACTTCTTTGCCTTGATGAGAGATATTTGAAGTGGTCCTTACTGTATTCTGATGCTTCACCCATTGCATAAAGAGCTACTTCTGAAAAAGCCCATGATGTACTGGGTAAAACATCAAGAGCAATTAGATTTAGCAAAATTATTCAGAAGAGGCCCAAGATCAAATAAACATTGCTTTTCCACAGCAGAGGGGAACACTCTCTTACTTTTTGCCTAACAACAAGGTACTGACAGCGGTGTTTCAAGTGGGATGGGGCCAGACTTTGATCTCAGCAGGGGGGCTTGTGTTAACCACAACTGCAAGCTGTCTTAAAACTCACAGGTCAAGCAGGTATTTTTAATTCTATTTTGAAGACGTAGAAACATACTTTCTCTCATTTCAGCAGCAAGACTATTTATTTGGGGGCGGGAAGGGAGGGGGAACTGCAGACAGATATATTGTTGAGGTAAATAAAAATAAAAGAGACATTCAATGTTTATCCATTTAGAAAAAATAGAATACTTCCCGTGTGACAGAATCCTTCCCACCCATTTTAACGGCTATATCCCTCATAAAAATTAATAGGTAAGAATTAAAGAACATTGTTCCACAGCAGCCATCTTAAACACTAGAGTAACACTTTAAATTGTAGCATTTTGGACAATTGTTGCAGATCATTTCAGTAGTCATTGAAAGAAATTAAACAGATTAATTAAAATTTGAAATATTGCCAGGGCGAGAGAAAACTATTGTTTAATCCAACACACCAAGATAGAGAAAAAAATGTGAATGGAAACACATCAGTTCTTGGAAGTATCAGGCGTTTGCTGTAGATAAGTATGATTCAGGTTTATTAAGTCAGCCCCTAATAACAAAAAAAAAAAAATTCTACCCCACTGCCCTAAGTAGTGGTCAGCAGCTCCTGTTCTTATAGTCAAAATAGACACAACACATGGATTATGAAAACACATATATCATTTAAGTGTATATCACTGTGTGATGCAGCAGATAGCAAGTTAAATTTTCGAGGTTTTCTGATGCAGTCAATTTATAGGCAACAAACTAAAAGGAAGGACAAAGGAAAACAGAGGAAAGCTATAGAGCAGAAGGAAGCTTGGAAGAGGTGTTTGAAGCTCAAGTGGCGAAACAACGAAGGAGAAAGGTGGGCTGAGGATAGCACAAACAGTCACTGCCAGACAGATGAAATCCTGCCATGGCAGCAGTAGTCTTTCAGAATATTCAGAGGTCCCTGCAGCATGGACTGGCTGGACTATATGCTTGTCTTCTCTCTGTACTTTTACCCCAAGGCCAAATAGCAGTGGGAGACAGAGAGGCACCACCTGTTTCTTGGGTTTCTCCGTTGCAAAGGTCTGAATGCAAAGGATTCTGGAGAAAGCAGTACTGGAAATAGCCTGCATGTGGTTATGGCCCTGAGCCTGCAAAACTTGCACGCATGAGATTCCCACCGACTTGGATGGGAATTTTGTGCATAATTATTTCAGTGTCTGACCACAAAAGCCAAAATTGGAATTAAAACATCAACTGAATTGTTAAATATCCAGAACCTTGGCACCAAGATAATATGTTTTAACTTTAGACTGAATACATGACATTTACATCTATATATTATCTTATGTGATCCTGTGCATTTTAGTAGATTTTCATTTACTGCAGAGAAAGAATAAATTAAAAGTTGCCCTATATGGTGGTAGTAAGGATATTACAAACACATATTTTAAATCAAAGCAAATTTCCCCCCGAACACCCACTCACCCATTAAAATGATTTTTAAAAGTACAGTACAAACCACAACTTTTTCCTTGTATTTATTATAAAAGCTTTCTTTCCCTTAATGTTTGATCTATCTATAAAAGGCAAAAATGTTTTTTTAGTAAGCCTCAACCTTTGGCAGCCAACAAAGTGACTAAGTTTCCTACAAATAATTTCAGTTACTCTTTTGTTTACCAATGTGCCTGTTTCCCATAATCCCCATGGGAAGATACAATGTCCCTGTGCAGATGTTCGATGTTATAATTGGGCAGCATTCAGCAGAAATGTCATCAGTGACACAACACTTCAACAATAAAAGAAAATGAAATAGACATCACAGGGGACTCCCATTTCAAAGCAAACCTTCAAGGATCTGAACGGGAAGCATATTTTCCATATTACAAGCTCTCATTTAAATTACAAAAGTACATTGACATTTATTTCCTGAACAGATGAGTTTATCACTAGTTTAGTAATGAGTATCAATGGCAACTGAAATTACAGTTCCTTTCATACTGAGCTTCTTTTGATAAGTGCCTTTCCTTTACTTACATTCTCATACAGATTTCTTTTATTCTGACTATAAGAGCCAATATTTTGCATAAATATAAATTTTCATTTTATTAAAAATAAACACTGCAGTAACACACGCTTTTGCAGGACAGCATGAACAACCCGTTTCAGCCTGGACGTGTGCCAAATGCTACTTTCCAGTTAGTCCAGCTGTAATGGAGTACCTGATCTCACGGTCTAAGAGACCAAAGGGAAATAGCGATAGTGGCTGTGCTATCCCCGTGTTTGCTACTGGCTACAGGAGCTGCCATGCTACCAAGATTAGTCCCAGTGCACACAGAATCAGGGGAACTGTGCTGAAATGTCTTTCTGTCTTTGGACAATTATGTTAACATAAGTGGAAATATGCCAGCAGGACATACAGGGACATCTTCCTCATGAACCATCATCTCACTAATAACTAGCCACATGGAGACATAATGTGAGAAGTACTGCATAAGATGGTAAAAGCAGTCCTGCAAACTAATATCAAGGGAAAAGATCTAGAGGCATGTCTAAAAAGTTATGAATCCAAATTCTATTCTCAGGTACACACAAGGTAAGTCCTACTACACTACCTTTATACAGGTAAGAATTCAGAGAAATTCAGAAACAGAGCAAAATTCATGTATATTCCATCAGCTTCATCCAGAAGACAAGTAAAACTGGCTTTGCTACATTCTGGCTTTTCTACATTCTCTCCCAGAGCTTATATGATTGTGATCCCTGCCCAACTCACTGGCAGATTAGCCAGAAGTGTATTCAAGTAGTTACCACAGGTATTCTACAGGGAAGCTTTGGGGCACATCAAGGTAGATGCTGCAACCGAGGATACTCATGCCATACACAGCATAATCCTTTGCCATTTGAGGCTGACAGGATACACAGAATAAGGAACTCAATATTGGATAAGATAATACCCAATTTTTGTCAGATGCCAAGCAAAACCAGTATATAACAGTCTTTTGTGCTGTTTTACCTCTTATTCCCCATGTGCAGAAGTGCACAATTTCAGAATCTCAGCGGCAGGTGCAGGAGGATGATCCTCAGTTAAACTCACCTCAGCTGGAGAAGGTTTTGCATTTGGCTGCTGAACAAACAAACAAATCTAGTGTAGTGCACAAAAGAAAACTTTGAAGTAACTGCCTGATGCAGTCTGGGGTACAATGTGCTAAAGAAGTCTCAAATGAAGAATCGCAGGAGTCCTTACCTGAGGGGGAAGGGAGGGAGTATAAACTGGAGCAAGGAATTCACACAGTACATTTTCCTTCAAAGCATTATGTACATTTGCAAGCCTTGAAGCTATAATTTGCAGTTTTGTCTTAAACATTTTGGTAACATAGTGGAAAAATACCAGTAACCAGTCTGTATCATAGCTACCATCTTTGCTATATTGACTGAACTGCAGCTATGAAGTCTGTTACCCACGACGAAGCCTCCAGCATGATAAAAAAGTTTTCATAGAATATTCTTAGGTAACACAATACACCCCACCATTACCACCACCTCAGTGTACTTCTCAGCTGCTATAACAATTTTCTCCAGAATTAGAAGAATTCGCTTAGAATCTCTGTAACTTCTTCTGGCCCTGTTTTGCCCTTCTGGAAGGGGACAACCAAGCAAAATGCTAATAAAAATTACATATTTATCAGATGAAGCATCATAGGAAGAAGAACTTTTTTCATCTTCAGAATTTCAGTCACCAAACTAACACTGTTTATGCCGCTGCTCTTCTACAGAGTAACAACAGAAGAAAAAAATCTAAACCCAACTCCTATCCTGTCTCTCCCCAGCAGAGTTTTGACCTTCCAAAGGAGACATTCCCGAGATTTTAAGAAGTCCAGCAGGAACTTGTTTTTGTTATTGATCTTATGTGGAAGTCATAAAATTGCTACTCAAGGACGGTGGTTTGAAAAAGCTCTAACAGAAATGATGTTACATACACATACATGACCTCTAATGACAGGGAAGGAATAAATACAGTACTGTAGCCACCTCCTCTGCCCTCCTCAACTCAGGCGACCTTGAGACTTTGTTGCTTTCTTAAGCTCCTGCTGTTCTGACTGTGTCTTTTCCCACCTTCTCCAATCCTTTCATTCAATTGCATTTTCCTCTGCACTAAAATCAACTATTTGTTCGAGGCTCTGTGTACGTGAGGGCAAAATTACATCTCTTACTCCATTTTTTCTTCCTCTCCTCAATCTCTCTCCAAAGGTTCCCTTAATCTCAACTCAGTCTTCATGACTTCTCTCCTGATAAGTTCTTACGCTGACAATAAAGTCAGAGTTTTGCCATCTCCTGTTCCTCTTTCCTGTACAAAACCCATCTACAGACTCTGCAGTGATCTCCATATCTAGTGACCATATTTTCCTCATCTTTTAACTATTGGCGTAGTTGTCATAAACTATGTCTTTAGTGACACATGCTTATTTCAGCACAAACAACTATATGCTTCTGATTCCTCCAGTCAGGACTAGAAACTGCCAATTCAGCCATATTGGTGTGTGACATTTGTGCAACAGTGGGTCAGAGCTGGTTGCTGAGGAGGAAATTATTCCATATGGAACCAAAATAAATCATACAAATCCAGCATGCTGAGAGGAAAGGAAAGAAAAAAGGGAAAATGACAGTGGGAAAAAGTAAAAAATGATAGATAGGAGAAATGGATCAATTTTGTATGAAGGTTTTGATAATGAGCAGATCCTACATCCATTACTTACTTTTAACTAAAAGAGATGACCTTGACACTGAAAATCTTTACATTTTGAAATAAAAAGTGATGGAAAGGGGAAAATGGGACAACACTTTCAGGAAAGCAGTTATAAAACTGTTTTTCCCAGGTAACTCTTATATGTATGAGATACTGAGCTATTACTCTGAATTAAACAGTGGAATTTCCAAAATCAGTGAACATTTTTTAGAAGTTACGTTGCATTGTCTAATTTGTAATGAATCAGATCTCAGTTTGTTCATGTACTTCGGTATCTCAACAGGAACACAGCAGCTGAAATAAGGAATTCAAGAGCCTACCCCATTGATTCTTCTGCCATAATCCACAAACTCAGGTTCTGCATTTAGATCCTTTAAAATAAACTATCAAGGGCAGGGGAAGGTGTTGAAAACAGCTTCAGAAAGTTACCTTAAATCCTCTAACATACTACAATGTATGTACATCTGTGCTGGCTCTAGCAGATGTTGGAAAGTTTGCTTTTTTATTTTTTTTTTAAGTGAAAAAGAGACAACCAGGCCTCTAACAGACCCTCTTTGATCTCACCTGGGAGGAAAGTTATAATCTGTCCCTGAGAATCTCTACAGTTCAGGCTTAAAAGACAAAGAGAGGAGAATGTGAAAAGAACAGGAAGCAGCACATAAAATAAAGCAAATGGGCTTTGAAACGCAGCCTGGTTCCCAGGAATGGCACTGTGTCTAGTTATGTCCTTGGAAGGTTGTGGGGTTTTTTTAAAAGGTGTCTCAGAGATGTGCCAAACCACTTGCTTTTGATTTGGGTGGCAGCAAATGGAACACGACAAGTAGAGCAGAGCATAGTTGTTGCACTGCCCACAGCAAAGAAAGTACCACTTAGAGGATAGCAAGAAGAGGAAAGGTGGTAACCCCTGAAATTGCCCATCCACAAGCAAGGGTTTAAAGAAAACAATGCCTGGAAAGCTGTATTTTAGAAAATAAAGCCTATCGGAACACACACAATATAAAAAATTAGTATATCTCTAACTGTATATTTTGTTTTCCTGAAAACACAAGAAAAATTTGTACCTAGTTATCATGATTAATCGTCTTTAAATTACAGCCAAAGGAAAGTGTAAGAAGTTAAAATGTACTGAAAATCTGTAATAGAAAATTAACAGTAGCTGCTACACATCAGAAGCTGCCCATTAATGCCATTTGGCATGAGCTGCTATTGCAGCTGTCCCATTACCACCCTGACAAACTGCACTGTCCTGTGCTATGGATTTTGTAGTGCAAACAATTATGTTTCGCTATTGCAAATCAGTATTATTTCCAGGTTTTACTTTAATCTTCAACTTTTTCTCATCCCTGCAACAATATGAGTGTATGGAAGTAAACGCCAGCTATTTTACTGAAGAACACAGGTGCTGTGTCGAGTTACAGAAATGAATTTTATCTGCAAAATACTATGCATCATAGGGCAATGATTGTCATGGAGCTCTATATGCCACATTAAACTACTTATGGGGCCTTAGTCAATGGTTAGCACAATTTGGAGTCATGATCTCTGCTATTAGTCTGCTGTGGATTTCACAGAAATCCCATATGCTTCTTGGTTTGTCCATTTAAAACTGTACGTAATTAACTATTACATACAGATTGCAAAACAAGCAAAAGATGCTCAGAAATTTCCACTGAAGATAGCTAGAAATAGCTTCAAAACAATGTTTCTGATTTCCTTGCCAGTTATTGAAGTATATTTTTATATCACTCTTCTATAATTTAATAATAGTTGCAGTCTATCTCACTCCCCGGTGAGAGAAACTCTGCCACTCAAAATATCCTTTGAGCATCTCTATTCCTTCTCAAAAATGGGGAGAGTAATGTGCTTCATACCTTCTGCAGAATAAGAAAGAGTTCTGGAGAATGGGAAGAATTTAGAGGTGCTACTGGAATGGGGCGGACAGACAAGCTACATGTCCAGTAGCTCCGAGTTCAGTTACAGTAATGGATTTTACACAAATCTGTCTGTTGCTATTTCATCTCCATGTGTAGCCTGCAATTTTCTTTGCTTTCAGTGAAATACACAAATTCTACAGACCATGGAGGAATGAGGCACAGATAAAGTACTGTTACCTGTTTGGGGTGGGAAGGGGAAGCTCTCACTTTTTTCTTTTTTTTGTTTTAAAGATTTCACCCCAGGATTTGAATTTTTCCATTAAAGCATTCCTGTATTTTGTTCTGTGACCTTGGCTTATGCTGTTTGGTTTAATTTCCATCAGTTTTAGACCCTGGATGAATATGAAGGAGGCCAAGCATCTGCAGACTTAAGGTGAACCAAGTCCTTGTTAAATGGATGAACTATATGTTTACAAAGAATAAAACAGCACTTAACTAAAGGGAAAGGCTATTACAAGAACCACAGAAGGATTGATGGCTTGAGTTCTCCCTCTTCCATCAATGGGGAACAGTTATATGTTTTTATTACAAGAACCCCTATCCTAAGCAAAATTTGAACTCTAAAAGGAGGCGTGTAGACCCCCTTGAAACCAAGACCATAATGATCAGGATACAGTACAAAATAATGCAAATAGAAAGTAGTGCAAAGCGGGAGAAATATTTTGGTGTAGGTGCAGCGAATAGTGAATTATTTGGACTAGATATCTGCTTTATCCTCTCAATAGCCAAGTAAAGTGGAATCACAGCAATTCAGAAGAGTATGTTTAATTTTATTTTTCTAGTCCTGGTGTCTGTGTTGACTCTCATGGTCCTTCTTTCCCAACGTATTAAAAATAGAAATGCTGTCCCAATGGTTGTTTCAACTTCAGCAGCAAAAGACAGTTTCAGAAATGCCACAGGTAAACCTACACATTCTTAACAAAGATTGTGCCTCCTCTCTCAACCATAGATAGGAAAGGAAGGTTTGGTACTCCACAGTGTTAGGATGGAGGATCTGTGGCCTTGAAAGAGCTCCACAGTCAAGAAATTACCTTTTCTGAGTTTGCAGTGAGACAAAACTTTTCCAAATTTGCCTAGCTCTGTCCATCAAGTCAGAGTACCCACCAACTTTACGGCCTTGATAGTTAAAGGACAGGCAGCACCTTCTTGGATACTTCTTTTATCTTCACATTTGTAAAATCTAGAGACTCTTGAGAACAGAAAATAACTTATATTACAACAATTTAAAAATAAACTAATAAATTGTACCTGTACATCACTGAACATAGACTTTTCTATGACCTTGGGTGTCCATGCTTTAATTTACTCTTATTCTGTTAGTTGAATGGGGTACATTCATACATCCCCACGTGTGCCCATTCTTTTACTGTTTCACACCCTACCGGCTGTCATCAGAGTACAGATATACCTGTTGGTTTTGCTTCAAGAAGCACTCTCCCCTTTTGCTCATCAGGTAGAGCATCATGCGTGCTACCACATGCCTAACTATTGCATCCTTGGCTTTGCTGGATTGAGACATCCAGTTTGTACTTGCACCCTTTACAAATGTCACTCGACCTGCCTGAAGATAATACACACCCACTTGATATCAACACACAGAATCAAACCTGTGTTTTGGCTTAAGTTAAAAATAAATCAAGGGAAGATCTCTTACATAATTTTCTATGTCTTTCTGGCGTTAGCTTGTTCTGAATAGAAACTTATCAACAGAACTTGTATTTGATGAATGAAATATGGAGAGATAGAGACTGGTTTTAGGTGGGGCTATTCACCTAGACCAAAAGAACCATTCAGTTACTAGGAATTTCCAAGTATTTACTTTTCAGTTTTCCCACCTGACACTTAATTTACCGTTTTCACTAAGAGACTGGCACAAAATTTTCCATTTAGCCAGTAGTTTACCCATATCAACCAATGAGTGATGTTCTTGCCTTTCTTTTCACTGCATTTCTCTACAACAAAAGATTTCCTACTGTCAATATTCAATGCTACTTGGTATTTTTTCACTATTTGTATATAAAATGAGATTTCTCTCCTCTCCAGCTTTTACAATAAAACCTATCCCTACAGGCCCCTTAGGTACATAGGTAGTCCTCTTGCAGTTTAAATATATCAGCAAATACTTCTGTGTCTATTACTAGTGTACAGAACCAGATCCTTAGCTGGTGGAAACTGTCGCAGCTCCACTGACTTCAAAGCTGCAGCTACCTACTTTCATTGAAGATCCAACTCATATACTAGAAACAACTTATACCCGATTCACAGAGACCTCTGCTTAACAGAATGTGTGCGGTATTCAAGGCAAAATTATTTCATCATATTAAACTGTTCGTATTACGCTTCATAACAGTATAGGCAATTCTCAGGAAAGGACAGTGATATTTAAATAAGACTATGGTCTGTGTATTGGGGCACAACTTATAGCAGTAACTAAATATTATAGCGTGTATAGTTCAAACCAGACAATGCCAATCCTGTGCGTTCTCAGCAGCCTTCATTGATGACATGGTACTGATGTACCTCATATATTGCTCCATCACAGGGCTCACAAGGCTGCCCGTTTGCTCTTTCTTCACTGTAAAGAGCTGTTCCTTCTCAGCCCGTGGTTACAGGGAAGGAACTCTAACAAGTTATCCTTTTTGAAGTCTTTATAGTTCTTTCTTCTAGGTTCATTAACGAGCTGATGGCCATGGTACAGCAGTAAATTACTCCACCTTTCAAAAGTAGGTTAGCAACCTGAATGAGAGTGATTCCACTCCAGCAATCCTACCTCCTCCCCCCCATCACACACCCTTTTTAATTGCACATTTTCTAAAATAGTCTGAGATCTGGATCAGTAAACGGTCTTTTTGGTGCCAGCACAGAAAATATTAATATATCAAAATGTCCTGCGCAAACTCGCATATCTCTGTGTATCACAAATGTGATGTTTATATGCTTGGTTTTAAATAAATGCATTTCCAAGCACACTTTTTCATAGCAGAACAAGCTGCTAAAGTTTTTACTACACAATATTTTCTTCTTTCTTTTCTTGTTTTTGGGTAGGGTTTTTTTTGTTTGGGGTTTTGATTTTGGTTTGGGTTTGTTTGGTTTTTTACTCCTTATTAACAAGGTAAATCCTGTTTTACTTGTTTACCCTCAAGGAATTCTGCTATTACATTTATTTTCATAATTTTAATTGTAGTGCAAATATATGATAAAAGTCTTTCTAAAATACTAGCTGTATTACAATAGCACAGTGGCCCACTGACACTTGGGACCTGTTGTATTACTATATTGTTATGCACTGCCAGAATACACAGCAAGTTAGCTTCAGAAGAGTCTGCAATCTAAATAAAATTTACTTGCCATATTCAGAGCAATAAGTGTTTATGATATTCCAGTTAACTGGAATATCAGTACAATACTGCTTCCAGACTCCAGTAAGTTCTCAAAAGGCCAGCCTGTGCATTGCACGCAGCCCCCCCCCCCCGGTACGGCTGTTTCCAGGAAAGTTTACAAGCTTGGGCACAGTGCCATGCAAATGCACAAAGCCAGCTCAGAGGTATCTACAACCAGTTTCCCAAAGCTTCTGGTTCCAGATACATGGCACAGGCACACCTAAACTATCTTAATATCTGAATAGGTTTAATAGTTTGGGCCCAGCCTCACACAAATGGAGATGCGAGCTGACAGCAGAATCAGTGCATCTGCAGATTATGCACAGTCTGAGCTAACAAGCCCTTCCAGGGTAGAATCTGTTCAGAGCTGGTTTGAGCAGCCCGGCACCTGTGATTACACTTACCTGGAAGCTGGACAATCAGGCTGCAGATGTAGAACTGAGGGGTGGAGAGTATGGATGAATGGCATATGAAGATACAGAGAAAAGGTACAACAGTTTGCCAAGATCTCCACAGCTTGCTTGTGGAAATGTTGCCACTTTTTCAAGTCACAATCTAGATGCTTAAGCTTATGACTAGCCTTTCTCTTATTAAAAAAAAATAATTTATAATATCAGTCTTAAAATTTTGCATCTGGCTACAGTGAAAACTTAAGAAGTTATGAAGTAATTAACTGAAGAAAGATGTATCAGATACATCAACATACGTTGTATTTTTCTCAGTACAGGGAAAAGTTTTGCCATAAAAATATAAATCTTATAGTTTCACATATTAAAACAGAAAGGAAATTAAACTAATAATGTATAGAAGATTTCCTATATGTATGAACTGACAAGCATTAAATAAACACTCTCTTAGTGAAAATCTTGTTCCAGTTTGTAGGATGTCAACACACACATTAGTAATACCTCTGAAATTGTCACTGTGCAGACAGGAAATCTAATTTGCATTAGGATAGTAAATATTAAACTAATCTTGATTTCCACAGATAAAATTTATATTTCTATTTTGATTTACTGGCTATCAAGTGTCAATTTAAAGTGGTTGTCAAAGAACATTAATTTTCAAAACCCTGAAAAGAAGAAGAAATCCCCCAGAGCAGTCAGCAAAACAGATCATGTTTCCTATTCCAAGAGATTCTAGTTATAGAACTTTGATGGTAAAACAAAACTCTTTAATCTGTGGCATAATCCTGAAGACAGCATGCTAAAACTTGAAGTACACCAGCATGCAGATGTTCTGAGAGACATGTTTTTAACCCCTGGGCTACCTTGCTTGCCAAGAAAATTTAATCTTCTAACATGTACATTCACGAACAGTCTACTGCTAATAGCGTCTATGGGACAAGAGTCTGATCCTGAAGCTACCGCATCTGGTCTTTAGATATGGATTATTTTGAAATTAACAGGAGTTTTTGCAAAGATTGGAGCCTGTTTTGTGGATGTTTTCTTAAAAACCTTTACTGCAAAACCTCCAATTTCTCATATATTCGATAAAAAATTTAAGAAAACCATTTCAGATTTGTGTACCTGACATGTACTGATAGGGGTAAATCACCTTGAAATCAAGAGATGACACTTGCAAGTAAAATGAAGCACACGTACAAGGCTTTATAGACCTGAAGCCTAGTAATGAAATACATTTACTTTTGCAAAAAACTCATGGGCTATATATAATCCTTCTTGTACTTTCTCTTTAAAAAAGGTAAAAAATGTAGAAATCGGCTATTAAGCAAAAAGCACGTTACCATATAATTTTGGAGACATACTTTTGAGAGTAATCAAAACAAAATCTCTTAAAATATTACAGCCAACGCTGAGTGAAGCATGCACTCTGAAAATCCCACATGGGGTGTGAATTAGGAAAGAATTTGTGCTGGCCACTGTGCTGAAGGTAGAAATAAATGGTTCGTGGTTCAAATTTGTTATAAACGACTTAGCCCTGCTTTTTGTAGAGTTTATTGAATTTTCCCATGGTAGAAAGGATAGAGAGTCACAGGCTATCAAGGTGTACATATGCACTGTCATTTAGTGTGGAGATCATTGTAAGCCAGGGTCCAAAGAATGAGGAGATGCTTTGCAGTGCTGCTTTCAGTTGCATGTAAGACTTGAAGGATTACTCCAGATAGCTCATTTCACAAAAACGTAGAGAAGATGGAGAATCCCAAAAAAAGGAGAAGGAAGCAATCCTATAAACTGCACTAATAAACAGTGCATTTCATTAAGATCTCAGTTGAACAAATGCAGTTTCCAGCATAATCCATAAATCCATACATAGAGATTTCAAAAACATAAGATATTGGAGAAAGTGAAAACAAAGCTAAGAAGAAACTTTTATTCTTTTCTAAAACTTTGAAAGATGGCCACGGGACTGAATTTTGATCTCACCCGTTAGAATCTGTACAGTATTTCAGACTCCACCAAGGTTTTTCATGTGAAAGGATAACTTTCAAGATTTCATCATTTTTTAGTGGGGAGTTTTACACTGTCCGTTATTCATTTTTTTAAAAGGGCACATTTTAGGTTATTCCATCTAGCATACAGGCTGATAAAGAGATGGACTTTCTATGGATTTACTAAGGTAAATGTTACAATGATTACATATCACAGCTGCAACAATGAAATCCGTCAGAAAACTGACTGCTGGAGATACTCAAATTCCTCTGTAATTAGCACACTGGTAAAATCCAAATGCCAAACCCTAGCAACCTCAAGGAGCATGCAAAGAAGCTAAGTAACACAGCAAAGAAGTGACATCTACATGACCCCGGCTTTTTGGCACAATATCAGGCAGCTGGAAGACTGCTGCTCCTGGAGGAGAAGGAATGGGGGAAGGGGAGCAAGAATAACTCAAGTTATTGCTTAGAAAATTTAGTACTTTTATAATTGGGACTTTAGTCTTGAGCAATTTTCCTGAATCTGTTTTGTTATAGGAAATAGGAAGTAAAATAGGAAGCATTTTTATCTTATTTTGGTTTGATTAGTCAGTATGAAGATATCAATACAAAACCAGGATTGTACTGAATTGAAGATCTATTACGACATGAAATTGCCTGGAATTTGAGTTTTATCTCTTGATTTTTTTAAAGATGCTCTTCTCAAAGTGGGTGCAACTTTGCAATAATCTTTGGAAATATGCATTGGTATAGAACTCTGTAAATTTAAAAAAAAGGGTGCATAAGCTGGGATTCTACACCTGCTTTGCTGATCCAAGTTTAGGTTTCACATAATACATGTGTTCATTACAACAGATCTGCATCTATTAAATGCCATAGATGCACATTATTCCCATTAGTTTGATAAGCAACAAAACCTCACTTCATATATCCGTCTATTCTTCAAGCTCCTATCAACCAGTAGGAGGTGTCCAAGGTTCCAGTTGGAGACTCATATATGGAAAATGACGCTGAAGAGGAGTGAAGAATATTTCTCTATAAGCATCAATCCCCCAGAACCCAGACTACCTCAAGACAGAGATTGGGCCTATAGAACTTCCTACAGGATCCTACCCTTCATACCAGGTCCTACCTTAGAATCATGGACTTCAGGTGGACCTATATTGTGGGGACAAAGTCAGCTAGGAGAGGCTAAAAGAAAAAACCCAAAACTTTACCTTCTTTTTTTCCCTTCACTGTCATGTTCACGTCTTTCTCAATGGCCGGTACAGGCCAGCCAGTATTTGTGTGTTAGGCGTTGTAATCTGTCACTAGCACAGACCAGCAGGAAAATTGCTATGTCCTAAGAGCAGCAGAAAAGCAGGGAGGGAATTGTGACTCAGGGGGATGTTCGACTCATGGGGTCTTCTGAGGGAAGGGGATGCAATTTGTGCAATTCTTGCTCAGGGCTGTGCTTTGAGCACTGTCTAGTCTTTCAGATCACAATGGAATGGAAATAGCAATATATGGGCTTCTAGAAAATATCACAAATGAGCGTCTCATGACAGCTCAAGACAGTAAATGTTTATTACATGTTATGCAATTTATATAACAAAGAATTATATGCTTGTTTATTTAACCTAACTCATTGCTACTGAAATAAATGGCTTACTTAAAGGAGTAAGGAAAGCACGATTTGATGGGGGGTGTGACAAACTGTATTGAAAATATTTTTCAAAGCAAACTAGGAGATTTAGGTGCCAAGTCTCTTCTAATAGAGAGACTTTGAACCCCAGCCTTGAATTTTTCCCACATATATTAGTAAACATGAAATATTACAGAAGCCATATGTTTCTGGGGTAAGAACTTCAAATTATCCTTTGTATATGTGCGCTACAGAATCTAGTATGTAATAGCTGATCTCCCCAAGCAACAGGTTAACAGAAGATCTATAGTAAAACAATAACTACTTTGGAACTGAGACTGTGTATGGTACATTGCAGACTTCAATAATTTATTTTGTACTGGGCCTCATAATAGCGCCAGAATTCAGACACACTTAGACACGAGTTTCCTTTGTTTCTGGTCATTGGGCAGTTGGCTGCACAAATATAGTTGTTATAAATAAAGGGATGTATACTCCAAAGCAGAGGAAAGCTGATTCAGAGCTCCTCCAGCAGCAGATCCTAGGCACATCCTACCAATTCTATCTCATTCTCAAAATTCATCTGACATCCAGGAAAATGGTAAAGGAAAAAACAGCCTGTTTCCACTGGTTTATGTTTAGGACTGTGATAAAAAATACAGAAGTGGTAGTTTTCACGCTTGTCAGAAAAACGTTACTTATAAGGGCCTCTAGTTATGGTTTGGAATAAATCCACTTTGGCCTTACAAAGTTTAGCTTGGGAAACAGAAGTGGTTCCAATTCAGCTACAATTCAGGTGCAAAATTAAAGCTGCCAGCTCAGCAAACATTCTTGCAGCTCCCTCCATCCAGCCACTGTTTGTAACCTCCTGTAGGCTCTGGCTATACTTCTGAGAGACTCTTGCAGCTCACTTATAACACTGAAGCAGGAAGAGGCAGTTAAGAACCCTTTTGCATTTGTTACAGAGACAGCGCCTCAGAGCTGTCTAGCACTCTGGAAGGCTATAACTTGTAGGTTTTCTTGTTATTTAGCAGTACACGCTGTGTCCTTGTTTCTAGATGAGCAGCGGCAGCTAAAGGCCTCTCCTAGACTGGCAGAATTATTTTACATTACACATTTAAGTCTGTTCAGGCTCATTACCTAGATTGGCAAAATCAATTTGATCTTTATTGAAGTTGTAGCATTCATCTATGGACTTGTAACCATGTCCAAATACAGTAGTAGTCTACTCCAAAGAGCAAAAGAATGCTCCAAGGAACCTCCACTGATTCCATGGATGCAACCATAATCCTTAAATGGTAACTGATGTCATGTGAACATTTTCTTCTTCAGATTTCTTTCAGTGCTTTAGATTACCATTCTGAAGAAGTTTAAGATTTCAAATTTTCATCCTGATTCATGGAAGGAAAATTTTAGATCTACTCTAGACACTTTAGAGCTAGAGAAAAGCAGGAGAGTTACTCCAAGAACAGAACAACTAAATAACTGAATTTCATGCTGCTTCGAATCTGGATTTCAAAATAAAGCCAAAGAAAATACCCCATCCTCCAGTAGCATTTTACAGCTGAAGAGACAGTAATGCTCACTTTTCCTTCATTTCTTCCGTTCTCTCAATCATGCACCCTTCCTTTGGCAATGACAATAAAGATTGAAGCAACTGGTGCTATAACATTCAAATATTCCCAAACATCTTTGGTAATGTTATTTTCCATAATATTTTGTATTTTTAAGTAAGTTAAGGCAAAAATCATCATGGTTAAAATACGGTAAGTAGAAACATCTGAAACACAAATTAGCTCTTTGTGATATCAGTGCTTTTTCCAACATATTGTTTTCACTCCTAAGGACAATTTTATTAACCAATGCAAGAAGCAAGGTTATCTTTATATCTGTACCTGCCAAAGCAGGTATAACTGTGAATGGTCAGTGATTAAGCACTATGCCTTGAGCTCCTTATCCGAAGCTGAAGTTACAGACCAGTGCAAAGTCTCATGTATCATTAAGCCTCTAACAAAAGCCTGTATCCTACTATATTTGCATGCAACAGGTTATCACGCTAGCTGAAACACTTCTATTAATTTTTAATCTGTAACATTATGCACAAGTTTCTGAAATCTACTTGCAGCCCAACATTAGCCATCTTTTCAATAATGCTTTTGCATGGTTTGCACTGTGTGTTATGTCATATTATGGACTCAGAAGTATGGCATTATCTTAAAATCAGTCCAAAATTCAGGGCTGGACACTCAGCTACCATACCCATACAAACCAGTCAGGGAAAAGCTTGGAAATTAAACAACTCCATCCCTGCTTTATTTTTTCCAGCTATAAAATTGGGATAATTATCAGCTACTTATCAGGTTTGATTTGCAGTTTAATTGATATTTATCACATCCCTTGGTATTCTTAGATAAAAGGTGTTAAGTAGTCTTTAATGAACAATATTTATTAAGTAGAGAACAAATGAAGCCAAAAGCCAAAGGTAAATTATCCTCTTTTTAAAGATACTTTTTGCAGGAGTTTCTTTAGAGGACCAAGTAATCTGTCATATTATACCATTATGTACTATTAATAAGACAGAATCTGACCCGAAGTAGCTAGGTAGTCCAGCAGAAAACGCATGCAGCTGACGAAGATGAGGAAACAAGAATCCTTATCGCCACTGACTTGCTATAAGCCTTGAAAGAGACTGCTGTATTCCTTTACTTCCACCACATTCCCTTTTGTGTGTCTATTTAGACTGCAATTGTTCTGAGACAGAAATTATCATAGCTTTGATTATAGTCAATAACCAGCCTCTCTAATAATTCTTAGAAATGTTTTTCTGAGGCTATTACATTCTAGAAATTAACATGCTTATTCTGTAATAATTATTCCTAGTGTAGCACAACCCCCCTCCTACCACCTCCTTTAAACTAAATAGCAGGCAAACATTTGGAAGTACAGAGGCAGAAAGAGATAAAGAGCGATTTGCACAAGATTACTTAGCAGGTCAGTGACTGAATCAGCAATAGAAATCCTGGTTCCTGACATCCACCAGAGGTTGTATCTGCTGGACTGCATCATCGCTCTAAAGATCCCAATACTTCACTCTTCTACAATTGTGCCATTCATCCAGGAAGTTAAAGGCACAGCATTCTACTCTGCAGAACGCATGTGAAGCAGACAAGGATCATACACTGTGCATTTTGAAAACATGAAAGAAACAACCTCTGTTTAGAATGATTGTATTTAGTACAAACAGCCAGTTGGAATGACTGAAACCAAATCCAGATAAGAGTGCTAAAAAGTTAAGTGTGTGCTCAGCTCTCCAAAACATTAAGAGAAGCTGTTTTCACATATGTTTTAGAGAACAGCTCAATAGTTTCCAGGAAGGTTAGAAATAAATAAAACTCTGTGCCAGGAACGTTTCAGCAGAGCTTTTCCTGCAAAATGGCTATATCCTATCTAAAGCCAAGATGATGTGAAAATATTTTCTAGTATTCTGTCTGCGCTGTTGTATAGCTTTCCCATGTATGATAATATCAGAACTTCTTAAACTCTCTTTACGAGAGAAAGATATATCAGATGACAAAATGATGTAAATACTAGGACAAGGAAGAGAGAGAGAGTGGTCTCAGCAGTGCTAAAATTCTGACCATCCTAAGCATCCTTAGCAATGGGGCCAGCCATTCAGAAACAAGTCACACAGATACTACCAACAGATAACAGAATCAATTAAATGCTTCAGGCTTGATTTTCACTTTTGTTTTTCCTTATTTATCCTTGAAGATGGAGAGTAATAGAAATAGAAATCCTACATCCTATACCAATTCATAAATATCCTTTCTCTCTGACAAGACAGTAACATTCTCTTTCTCAGGATATTCTCACCTTTCATTTATTCTACATTCCAACATAAAGTGGGCTTAAAATGCAGCCAATCAAGCAACTTTACTATCTTGGCTTACTTTCTGCTTCTATGTTGTTCTTCTAGGAAATTTAAAAGCAAGAACTACTTACCCTGCACACACCCCTACGTCATGTCATATTAGAAAGGATAATAAATACAAGAAGGATGATGTACTTAAAGAAAATTAAAAAATCAATGAAGTACTAAAGTAGAGGTCAAGAATACAGTTGTCTTAATTTTCTTCACAGATTTTTTTTTTCTCTTGCCCTTCCACAGCAGAGCTGCAATAATTTAGCCCTTTATTTGGCTCTGTAAAGCACAAAGGAATGCTCAGTAAATCAAACAGGAGCGAAGTGGGTGCAATAAGCCTAACCCTTGCTTTCCACATACAAAGATTTTGTACAAAGGAACTGTGTCTGAAAAGAAAAGCAGATGTTTAAAATTAGATTTAGTTTATATATTGAAGGTAAAAAAATTTAAAGGATGTGAAGTGCTTTCTACAAAGTCTAGATGTCACTGTAAGATTTCTCTGAATTAGAGGATTTTTTGAGGAATGTAGATATTGCTGTATGTGTGAAGAAAAGCTAAACATGTTTCTATACACAGTATCTACACTATTCACAAGGCAGCTTCTGATTCCAATCAAAGTCACCTAGGACTAACATAAATGGATGGTATATAACAAATGGAGAAATCAAAAGGTGGCAAAGCTTCTTGCTCCTTTCCCTGGTTCTGTGTAGCTTACACAGGGATTGTGACACCTTAATGCCATTCAGCAGCTAGAGGTAAGTGATCTTCCTTTCCTGCAGGCTCGGTAGGCGCTGTAGTTCTATAGGTTCTTCTCCATCTCTCACATACCATTGCAGTGTATTTTTTCTTAAAAAAGTATTTGATTTCTCTTTTGATTGATCTTGTATCAAACTAAATTCTGAAACTATACTTTAAAAAACATATTCCAAGGTGTCTAATCAGCACTGTCTCCTGATCCCTGAAGACCTTAGGAGCTGCTAATATTAATATCAAAACTATAAATTGACAGTAATCATTGAGCCAGTGCCATGGAGGCAGGATTTAATCCACAAGCATTTTGAACCACAGTCTTATCAGTGATAACTGGATACAGCTCAATGACTTCAATACAGCTTTGCTAATCAGAACCATAATTGGGGTTCTGATACATTGTACTACTAAGGCTGTAATGATTTCCATTCTAATTTCCTGTTCTCAGTTGTTCATAGGTTTTTAAAAGATTATAATTTAAATGGAAACTTTTCTTTCTAAGGGTGAGCGGGGTGACTGCTCCCTGACTGATGTAATAGGATTGAATTCCTAAATATAGGAGATACATCACTTCTGTTTTATAAGGAGGAAATACCTGTTTGTGCCTGGCTAAAATTGTTATTACATATTCTTAGTATTCAGTGAAGCACAGTTACTGGATGGATGTGGGAGAAAACACAGAGAATATTCTTATTAAAAATGGTTTCATATGCATCCACCATAACAACTCCAGCTCTCCTCCTTATTTTCTATATTGCTTGCCCTTCTTTTTATTATATCACCAGCACAGCATCCCTGTTTCTCTTGATTCCCTGCATCCCCTTTTCAAGAGGGTTAGTGGCAGCATGGGCTCTCATTGGTTCCAAATTGTGGGTGTGCTGACTGGTTAGCCTACACTAGAAGGTTTCCTGGAAGACAGGTAGGACAAACAAGAGAAATGTTGATATTATGGCTAATATTAACATATAAACAAACATTAAAATAGCATATAAATGGATACTTCTAAAAATGCAGTCATGTAACAATGCTTTCTCACAGGTAAATTTTTGTTGACTTGTTCACAATTCTGCCCAAATTGTGAACCACAAAACAGCACTGAATGCAAGGTTTGTAGGAAGAAGTAGCATGTTTTATTGGATCTATTGACTAGAAAATATATATGGGTCTATGGTCCTTTCATCAGTTCTGACAACAAAGCAGCTAAAACAAGTTTAACCTAATTATGTTAATCAGCTAGACAATTTAAAAGAAAAAAGTAAGTTAGTGTGTTGCAAAGAAAATGCTAGCAAAGAAGGTTGAAAGTTCCTGAAAGAAACTTAAAAATCTCTCTAATAAAGTCAAACAGGATGAAGTTTCTGGGCTCCTGTGAATGCCTGCTGATCTTTCCACTGACTAAATTAGTTAATTTTTTCATACCATATCTTCATTAAAGGTTAAAAAACCCCAACATCATCAACAACAACAACAAAAAACACAAAATAAAACCTCTTTCCTATTTGTCTTTCTGCCTTTGTCTTTAAACTCATTGATCAGAGGAGGTAAATAAAAAAAAGTGCTACGATTTGCAGAATCCCCTCTTTCTGCTTCTTTATGACTACGTTTGTGGTGGAACCAACAAAAAAAATATTACCCTACTATCTTTTTTAACAAGGCCAATGGAAAGTAACCCTTGATCTAGAATAATCATCACTGAATGAACATTTGGCATAGTCTGTATGACAACAAAATGAGCTACATCAAAGAAAGGACAGCAGGAAAAAGAATGTGGGATAAGGGCAGGGAGCATCATTATAAATACAATGACATTAAACTCAATAGTTTAGGGCAGAAGGGGCGATACAGCCGTGAGAACGCCATCTGAGCAAGATAAGAACTTACCTTGTTAAAAGGACCATGCTATCAGTTTCTAAAAAGATAAGAAGATGAGCTCCTAATCTAAGGAATATGTGAACTAGGGTATCAACACAAAATATTGATTAAGGGCATATTTGGCTGGATTATTAGATACATAATTTACATTGACACTATCTGAAATCATGTCACTAACACGCCACAGGAGAGTACAGTATTTGCAAATTCACTGATAGAAGATCAATCTTTCATTTTTTAATTTATATTCTACATTTTTACTTAATGGAAGTCTGTTTGGCATTTACATACCTAACTGCAATGGCATTTGTATGCTTGAATATCGTTAGATGGAGTTCTCCAAGGTATATTTAGCTCCTATGAGTAGCAAGAAATTTAAGAAAGGAAAAATATTAGATATATCTTTTTATTCTTATTTTTAAATTATTCTTGTAAAAATCATTCATGTGTCAGTATCCACAGTGGGATGTATACTTGATCTTTAGAGAATGTTAGACTGATAACACTGCCCCTATGTGGCCACAATTACATATTGATAAAAAACAATATGTATTTAACATGACTTTCCTAGATCTCTTCCTTTAGTGGAAGGCAACATTTAGTGAAACTTATCTTAGATCAGTTCCAGCAGATGCTCACTGGAACGCTAAGAGTAGTGTGAACACTTCTTAAATGCATTCCCATGTCTCTTCCAAAAACATCCTGGGCACTTTAAAAAATATTACTTATCTGTTGAAACACTGAATGAATCAAGGAAATACAGTCTTGGGACAAATTTCTGAGAGTGAATTCTCACTTTTACAGCTTTCATATGCACAGAGTGCTGGAAGAATGGGAAAATAAAGAAAATTAAAACAAAACCACTGGGGACAAAGATAAAGAATGTTTAAGTACCTGTACTCATGCATGTCAGTCCTATCACTTTTACCAAAAACTGCATGTTTGCTGATAATCTACCTTAACACTACTTTTACTGGCAATATATGTCAAACATCTCAAATTCACAGACACATGGCCACTGGAATGAGTACAGAAATATCTGTATGTTGCAGAATTGACCTGCAAATGTGTAGCAAGTTTGATAATATCGGGAACATTTAAAGACCTGCAAAGTATACATATTTTTCCAGATGGTCTTCCTTGACAACAGTGCGAAGTTTTTTGATAGTTTTGGAAATACAAAGCTTTGAATATATAACCCCTTTCAGCTGATTGTACAATTTTCACAGTGGTATTTTATTTACATTTTCACAGTCTTTTTGTCGGATTAATGTTTTTCAGAGAAAGATAGCCAGTAGCAGAAGGAAGGCTTTATTCTCCCACTGATTTCAGTGAGTTTGGCATTTAACTTGTTTCAAAATTTACCCTTCTTAGTTGCAGCTTCAAAAATATCTTAATCTGCAGAAGGGGAATAATGGAACTATTGTACTTGAAAGAGACACTGGGAAGATATCTTCTCTGGGGACATGCTCATACTGCTTGACAAGACCAAAAGAATAAAAATGAGCAGACCAAAAGAGTAGAAATCCCATGTGTTTAAGACATCTTTGACACAAGACAGTGAAGCAGTGTATTTCCCATGATATAGCTTGGTTGTGTTTATTAGGATAGTACAAAGCTATTTTGTATCAAGATCTGTACACAACCTGTACTGCAATATGATCTGAATTACAGTGTAGAAGAGGCCAAAGGCTTTCACTTATGGCTAGACCTGTATTCTTATGGGAAAACTACTTAGTGCATATTGTAATGAATACAAGGCTACATAAAACTGCATTCATTATCATCTTTACCAAGCATAGACTAGATTAAGGAGATGAAACAGGGAGGAGATGATGTATACTAGCATATACATCTAAACTCTATCAAGCAAATTGATGACACAATAGACTTTATGTGTTAAAACTAATTCACATTTCAATATCCCACAGATATCCCCTCTGCTGACTGTGGCCAAAGGATGTGCTTTCAACTTAGTTATAATCATGTATTCTGTTTTGTTACAGATTCAATTTATATTAGTTTTCATATCTACACTTATATGGAACTTTCAGAATCAGGGAGGATTACCACATTGCCATGGGGTACTTAGCTGAAATGGAGCATATGGCTATTAATATTATTATGAATCTGTTGCTTTAGGCTACATTAGATTGCCTTTGGGGTTCTGATTCGTAAGAAGAAAGGATTAACTACAGTCATCCATTTTTTGGTGCAAAAGATTTGGAATAAATAATCACTGTTGTCCTTTTTTTTTATTATTTACATGCCTCATTTAGGTAACCTTCAACATGGCAAAAATTTAGACAGGGTTCTGGCTCATCATATTGTTTGTGGCATATTTAGCTTTAAGCATTTATTTTTGTTTTTCTTCTTTCTTTAAAATTACTTCATAATGCTTTTATAGGGCTTTATACTTTTAAGTCATTGTATTGAGTCATATTTAGCTTTAGAATTGCCTACTTTTCTTCAGTTCAATGTCTTGATGAATTACTGCACTTTTATTCACTGTAACAGCTAACCTGAGTTCACAGAACCATAGAATGGTTAGAGTTGGAAGGGACCTGAAAGATTATCTAGTCCAACCCCCCTGCCATGGGGGGTTACTTTCATGAAATAACATATTTCAAACTATTGTATCTTGTGTAAGAATAACCAAACTGAAAAGCGCTGGTCTGCAAAGAGAAGCTAAATTAACATTTTATAAGCTGTGTAACCGGAATTGCTGAGAGCCGATTATATCAAGCATCAGTTGCAATCAAAGCTTCAACCTCTGTCTTCAACAGACTGACTGGCTTGAATTTAAAGCATCAGATAAACTGAGCTAGATATTTGCATGTGTGAATAAGAGCCGAATTAGAAACAAATCTTAAGGGCTATTTTGGTCTTACTGAAGATAAGTCCCAGATTTTTACCTGACACCTCCATCAAGCTGGGGAACAACAGGACACAGAGTAACGGTATTATGTCAGAGGTCTGGAAAGTGTCAGAGTATTTAACGCGAATGGAAAAGTGGTATTGGGAGGGATAGATTTACATAGAATTACAGAACTGGACTTTCTAACTTTTGTCTCTACTGAAAATCCTCCTTTCTCTTCTCAGTAAAAAGAGAATAAAGGAATTTTCAGGGAAGGGAGGAGAACTGAGATTGCTTAGTACTTCAAGTCCCACAGTGTGAAAAAGAAACCCTCTTTTAAAAGTGAGAGAGAAAAAGAAGGAATGAGAAGATAAGTTTACTGGAATAAGAGAATGTGAGTAGATACTGAAGTTCTGGATTGGCTCTGATTTGCAAGGCATGAAAAAGATCCCAAGACCAAGAAACCGTGCAACCATTTTTTATTTAAGACTTTACATTATGATTACTCGATATCTTTCCTCAAGCAAAAATATCAACCTAACATGACTGTGCTTAACTGAGAGAAAGAAAAAGAATGTGAGTGATGGTATTACAGTATGTAGTCACCTGAAAATGAACTGTCAGCAGATACAGCTGACAAGAGCAAGATTAAAATCAAACCTTACCTAGTACATAGCCCTGTCCTCAGGGAACTGTGCTCCTGTATGTGGGGTTGATCTTGTTTTACAGTTTGGCAATACTCAGCACGGATTGAAACAACTGTGATATTATATAAACAACTTACCATTGAGTTCACACAGGGCTAAATGTCCCAAGCAACAGCACCCACAAAAAATACAGAAGTCATCAACTAATTGCAAAGTGCAAAACTGCATGTCTGAACAGGCCCTTGAAAGTGCTAATATTAATCTGCAAGTACAAGTAATAAGTTTATACACAATGAAGTATGCTGTGTCCTAAGGCATGTAGAATATTTTTCAGGCACCAGTTTGCAAACTGACCTACAGAATTCACACTACTATTTAAAAATATCTCGGGTATAACCTCACTATACGAGACCTGTTCTGCACCTTAAAGCAGTTTATGGCACATCTTGCCCAATAGTTCACAAAGATCACTCACATTTTTAAAATCTCCTTCAAACTGCCACAGTCTAAGCACCTTGCCCCATATACAGCACATTTTCAAATAAATGTTGATTCAAAATCATGATTTACCTTCTCCCTCCCTCCTGAAATAAGAGATATACATTCTCCCTGTAACTGACACTTTCTCATAAGATTTCATTTTGATACGTCTTTTTGTCCTGCAATGTTTCACCACCCAGCAGCACTCCGCTAATCTACACTTCAATGGTAGAATTCACCAGAGGTACAGGTTTAAATAACATCTTGAGATGGGAACAATGAAGGGGGGATGGCTCTACAACAAATAAATAAATAAAGCCCTATCACACACTTAAAGCCAAATGCCTGCTGGGACTTAGGTTCAAAAGCACATTTGGAAACTGATCCCTTGAGAAGATATGTTTGTTACGGTGTTTGGCCTCAGGATTTAAAAGGATTTGCTTTTAAGCTGTTACTTTACTGCAAGTATGTGACTGGAGGCCTCAGGTGTGAAAGTCCTTTGATAAAAGAGACTAGTGTGTGCCAGATACAGTGAATGAAAAGCATTAAGACTAACAGGAGCTGGGAAGTGGAAAGCAGAGAAAGGATGTGGACAAAGTCCATCGAGTTTAAGGCAAGCAAATGCTTGGAATGCAAGAGGTATGAGAAACCACAAAAGCCCTTGAACTTCTTGCTTTGCATACATGAGTGATTACACCAACAATCTCTTAAGGAACTAAACACCAAAGTTGCAAAGAAGGGTCATTTCCACTTAATTAGGTGAAGCCTGGCTGGAATCTGCGCACAAAAACCTCCATAAAGTATTACGGCTAGTAGGAACCACAGGGGTCATCTAGAGCCTTTGCTCTACTGCAAGATCAGCTCTACTAAGGTCACTCCAGACAGACAAATGTTTATCTACCTGTACTTAAAGACCTTTAACACCTGAGACACTGCAGTTTCACCGCAGGAAATCTCTTCCAATGCTTTATTCTATTTCCATCAGAAAGCATTTCTTAATGTCTGACTTGGATACTCTGTGCCACAACCCATGCCTGTTACTACTCATCCTGTCTGTAGGGGATAAAAAGAAGAGCCTAATCCCTTTCTCTTTGCCAATCTTTTACGTATTTGAAGATCCTTTGGTCTCTGAACTACGTCAGTCTCATCATACTGTGCTCCTCATGTAATCAGAGTAGTGTATGAGCAAAACTACATTGGTTCTTTAATTCGAGAATCTCTGCATCATTTGCATTTTAGAAGTGAGGCGCACCATTTCTCTTACCTCAAGATAATTATACTTCATTTCCTCTACCACTCCTATATAATAGAGAAACTTTCCGTCTATACCAAAACTGTTCCAAGAGAAACTACAGTAAGCACAGCATGTTGCACTGAAATTTGCAAAACTCATACTTCTCCACAATTTGCTTCATCCTGGAATTGAGCACTGTAAATTGGTTTTTCAGTGTATTTCATAGCAGTCTACTCTTTCAGTGGTCTAAAATGGCTACAACTGCCAAACCTGCAAACTGCACTTATAGTCTGCTAGATACTGGACAGATTAATGGTGATGCAGTATCAAAAGCCTATGCTGAATAGGGTATGCAATATATTTATTGGTTTGTTTCAACTTGAAAACCCTGCAGAACTATGTGTACATGAATCAAAACTAGATGTAGGCACATGATGAAAAACTGACAGTCCGCGTTACACATAACATAAATTTGACCTAATCTGGAGAAACTGCATGCAGTCCTAGAACCAAACTCTTAACTGCCATTCCTCTACTGAAATAACAAAAAATAATAACTGGAGCACTACAACATCTGAACTACTTCAGGTCATTCAACTACATATTTGTTGTCAGTACCCATGCCGTCATTTTCAGAGTAACAAAGAATTCTCAGTTATCGTGACTATAAACTCCTTAGCATGCAAACTATGCTTATGACATTGTGGGTGCAACCACAAATAAGTTACAGGTGCATGACTTCCATGAAAAATCAGGCTATCTAGCTTCTGTGTACAAATGTTCTTAGGGGCACTACTTCACCATGAGAGGCTGTCAAAAGATACAGGTATCTTGCTCTGGAATGCCACTAAGTGGACTGAAAGGAGAAGAACGTTATATTTATATGACATTTCATATTCTATAGCAATAAATTCAGAGCTGCCTTGCCAAATAAACACTGCATATACTGTTACATGTTGCACAGTGTTCAAGATCAAACTCAAATATACAATATATAGCACCTAAGTATGAAGGTATAAGGAAAATAAAATTTTTGCTTTCTGACAAATATTTGCATTCTGGGAAAGAAGTGACATATATTGACCTTTTACATGAAGATTACATGAGACAGAAGAGAAGATAAATGTAAAAGAAAGACAAACTGCAACGGTTGGCCCAATGTTAATCATATTAGACTTCATAAATTTTAGTGAAATGTTTAATGCACAGAGGAAGAGCATGCAAGCTTTCTGGCCTACAAGTCCAAAGCTGTGAAATAGTTCTGAAGACACTCTTGCACTCCTGAAAGGACAACCTGTTTTCTTGGCATATCATGTCATATAGTGTCTAATAAAAAAATTACCTCAATCACCAAGTCATCCTTTTGTTTGATGCAAAAATATCTCATGAAGGTTTCTGAAGTCAGAGTCAATCAATGATCTACCCTCTAACAGCTTAGTTATTAGTAGAACAATCTATCTTAAATGTAAAATATGCAGTCTTAGGGCAGGAGCTGGAACCTGAATCTTTTAGATACTATCTTAAATATTATGCTAATTAAAGTCTCTGAATGGTTACAAGTATTTCTCTTGCAGTAGTAAAAAAACCCCTGAAATTATTTTTTGAAATGGCAGTCTATTTCAGCTTTGGTGACCAAAGGGTATTCATGCATGTCCTTTTTCACCTTTTCACTTTTTCGACTACAAAGGAAAATCTCTCCACGAACAGGTATACAGCCATTATTTCACACTACTTCAGATAGTGAAAAGCGATTCTCAAAAATACTTACCACAACAGTGACTAAATCCCTTGAAAGTTTACACAACACAAAACCCGATTCTAATCATTGTATGTAGCTCTACCTCGTGGCCTGATGTATGTACTGCAACAGCATTAGCCAAAAAGAACCTGCTTGCAACAAAAAAGGATTTATTTAGTTGACGGTTCCTTTGATCATTGATGTTATAGAGTTGTATTTAGTTACCATTTAGACCAAATATATGATCTGGCTTTTTAACCCTAGAAGCGCCTACACTCTACATCTTTATCTCACTTCCTTGTTTCACTTCCATTGTAAAAACCCACTTTTTTATTTCAGCACCAAGTTATTCCATTTATATCAGGGAATAGGAGCACAGGATCTAGATATATGCATAAACCTAACTGGGATCCAGAAAACTTTTTCTTTGTTGGACTCCCATTAGGGCCTCAGTCTATTAACTAATCTGTGGATATGGACTGTACTGAGCTCCACAGGAAAAAAAGGTATGTAACAGCAGCTTTCTTTTAAGCTAGTGAGAAAGACCTTACATTTTTATTACACAAATTTCATATAATTACATTATATATCCAGAAACTAGGAGATACAGGTTAAAATTCCACCTTAAGAACCTCTGATCCATACACCGTTTCTTCCAGGAGTGGACCCAGACACGTACATTGTTCTGTAAAAGACATTATTCACATTTTCTACTGCAACTATGTGGAAAATCCAAAAAGCAGAAAGATAAAGAACTGTACAATCACTGTGCACTGGAATAGGAGTTTGGGCAGTCATATGAGACTGGAGATATAGGGTTTGCTTCATTTCCAAGGTCCATTTTGTATTTTGTTCAGTCATGATTTCAAGTGAAATACAGAAATGAATCCTTGCTCTAAGGACTGAACAAAGGTTTCCCCTTTCCCCAGCCAAGGATTTTACAACTATATTAGCATGACCTGGGTATTCTTTTTCTCTCTACCGCTGGCACAAAACCTTCCCTTCATAGTGGTAAAACTTGAAGTACAGCTATAGAAAGGGCTTGCTGCTTGCCTAAAGATGGCAATATGGTAATTTATTCTGAAAAAAAGAAATATCAAGTTTGAACCACTGTGAGGTGGCAGAATAAACTGAATTAATGCTACAGTTTGTTACACAGTAAGGTAAGAGATGGCAACACCATCGTCTTTTACTTCTCTGCTTTAATTTTTTAAAAGAAAAGAGAACTTTGTTCATTTCCTTGAAAGAAATGAAAGAAATACAGCCACTGGCAGAGAGGTGAAGATTATATATAAAATATATAGATAGATAGATAGCTATATAGATGCAGTTGTGAAGGCACCTTCTGGCAGATATGATTAAAGAACTATTGGGATGGAATTAAAAGTTCATTCTTGTGAATTGCTCCTGTTGCCTCACCCTGTGCTGACTAGCTGTCTCCCAGTTAGCATACTGGATTAAATTCCATCATCCCCAGTCTGTCCTACACATTGCACAGGGAAAGGCCTGACTTGCAGCCTACTAAATCCTCTCTTGGCATTTATCTTTATTCAATAGCCTTAGTTCTCAATCCATTGGACAAGGAAAAAATCAGCACCGACTACCTTCATAGGAGTGTCATAAAGATATGCATAGCAAGGGTGTCGGGGGTTATATGACACAGCATACTATTCTGAATAGGAAATGCAATTCCATACTTTGCACAAAATGGGATGTTAACACCTTCACTGCACTTTGGTTTCCACCTTTCCTGCTACGGCTTGTTATCTGTAAGGAAAATACTACAAAAACAGCTTTGTATTTTCTACTGCTTCTAATGCCAATTGCAATGACTAGTGCAGTTACTCAGAAGACTCAGTCCTTCCTACTTACATTTTTTTTACCCTTTTGATCACAGAGGAATGAAACCAATCATGGTCTGACATCTAACTGCAACTGTTTAATGCTATTCCAAATCTTATTTGGTAGACAATTTAGATTCAAAATTAGAGGAAAACTAAAATAGCATTAAGCAACAAAGAAGTAAAGATAGAGCTCATGTAAAAGCAAAATATTATCTGTAACTAAAAATCTTGAACCACGAGTTTTTAAGACCATCCTCTTCCAACAATGCAACTTCACAAAGTGTTTTGGTATTTCCAAATTCACTAAAACCAGTTTCAAACAAAAATGAAGTTGCAGCTGGGATCCAAGCTGGAAAAACTAATGTAATATATGTAATCATACCAACAGAAATCATGACTCATTTTGCTTTAAGATACCACAGCAAATACTTCCAAAAGCTGGCAAACAGGACTGCTATAAGATTATGTGTCACTGCTCTGGAACAGTGCATAACAGAGTGGATTAAGGCCTTTAAACATCAAGGGATATAGGTGGCTGACATCCCTTCTGATAGTGCAGCAACAGATCTAAAACCTTGGCAAAATTTTATGATGGAAACAGAGGTAGATGCTCAGGTGCCTGATTTTGGCACCCTTTGGGCCTAAAATGTTGCAGTATTTAATTCTGAAAAATAGCAAATGTTTCTTTTTCAGTTTTAGCTAGCTGAGATTCTGAACACAACAGCATTAAATGCTAAAGGGGGCATCTTGACATTCTCTGTATTTCCTTTTTTCATTGATCTCTTTCCAAAGAAGGAAATTAAACTGACATAACACAAGTGATAGAATACAGATGAAGAAAATGGTTAATCACATCAGACACAATTTTGAAATCAGCAGCCCATGCATGCCAGGAAACATGGATTTATGTGGCATTTAGAATGTAACACAATCCTTTGTATTTCTCTGTATAGGGGCATTTCCTAGATTTTTTTGTAATTCATTACATAGAACTGCAAAGTGTATCTCTAAAAAATCTAAAATCAAATTAGCTCACTAAAAGCAAAAAAGTGGGAAAGGATAGTTGTGGTACTTAGTTAAGGATGTTACAATCTAGAAAATGAAAATATTAATCCCTTAACCATAAAGAGTGATTTATTAGATCATACCAAAGGTACAGTAGCCCAGCACCCTTGTCTCTGGCCACAGGCCCAGCAAAGGCATAAGAAGAAGGCAGAGATAGTGACACTTCTCAGAATACTTCAGCTGCTTCCACAATGTGTGGCTCCAGGAGCTTCCGCACCAGTAAATGTGCTTGAATATAACAGTTCCTGGTAATTGTTTCTTGCATTAATTTGTCCAGTTGCTTTTTAAGTATTAGCACTAACAGTTGACAAAATACCAAATTCATCTATTGTCAGTATTGCTTTTGAAATGCCAATGGAAATTCTTAACATACTTCTCTGAACTGGATTTCAAGATCTTGTCTAGGTATCTTGGAATTCAACAATTCAATTCAATTCCACAATTGGTCAGGGCTGCAACCTTTTAATGCCTTCTATATAACACCATTCTATTTCTGCATAAAACAATTTAATAACCATTTAAGGGCTTTTCTACTGCATTCAAGTTAGATAACCACGTACATTCATGTCAAACTCACATGAAGATGAAAGTATTTTCTTTTGCAGAGTATTTAGACTACATGATGTTGGTATACGTTACATAGAGAAACATGCAGTTGAGAATTATTTTAAAAATAGGCACTACAAAGCCTCTGCAAGTAAAGCATGAAGACTGAAAGAAACTGCAGTTTTAAAAACAAAGCTTATTACCTAGCTGCAGTGCTGAAAAGCATGGTTTACCCCTTACAACACTCCTTTGGAAAAATATAGGTGACCGAGTTGAATTATACTCTATGCTGTATAGCCACTAGATGTCAGCATCTACTTTCATCATTTAAATACATCCTGCCGTAAGAATTGAGAGAGCATGTATATGGCACGCACAAAGAATTTGGCCTTGCACCAAATCCTGGTATCTCCACATTACTGCTCATCCTGATCTTCTGACGATATTTGAGAGCTTCAGATTTGTAATTTATATCTTTGCATAGGTAAAACTGTTAGCACTGATCATGGTGAGATTTTGGCTAGATACTATTCTTGAGAAGCAGGCACATGCACATACCAAAAGATTTTTTTACATACATATATCTCACCTTTCAAGCACATTGAGAGAAGGAAAAAAGCAACTACATTTCAAATTTTACACTGACAACATGCATTCGTTTCTGTGCAATACTTGGGGATTTTTTTCATATTTGTTAAAAATTATGACTATTTGGGTACATTAAAAAGGTACATCTTCAATCAGTAATACAAGATGGAGAAAAATGGACTAACGTAGCAATTCTGAGGGGTTGTAACGCATCACTAGCTAAACAGTAGTCAACTATTTTTGCTTCAGAGGAGATATTCAAGCAACATTCACTGGAATTACACAGCATAGCTGAACTTGCCTTGATTAATCTTAAAATTCTTGCCAGTCTTATTTTTCCATGAGTCCGACTCATGTGAAATTGGGTCCATAACATCATGGGAGTGAAGCTTTTGTTATTTTTATAACATGGAATACACTTCCTAGCCAGTATGATAGATTGGTGAAGTCAAGTTGTCCATTTATAAAATTTTTGAACATTCTTGAAAGCATTAAGCAACACCTGCACCTGTCTCATCATAAGCTAACCTGCGCAAGCCGGTTACGCCCTGGTGCTTTAGCAGATACTGAAGAACAATATGCAGCAAAAAGATAGCTTTTATAAACCTAATTGCTTTTTTGCTTTCCAGCAGTGTTATTCCATGCAATGGTTCATTCAGAATCTAAATTCACTTAAACAGACCTTTAAACAGCCTTCATTGTTTATTTTTGGATTTTTTTTTTTTTGTTAGTCTCTTAAATTTTCTGTGTAAAAAATTCACCAAATATTGCCCAGGGAACCAAGGAAGTCATTGAAAGAGCACCACTACTAAAAGTAGTGAGACTTCTGGGCAAGTTTAGTGTGGGCTCTGGACATGTGCATGCCCTTGCACTATGTGCATGCGGAAAGCAGAAGCATGCTAAAGATTACATGCTTTGTAAAGATATGTTAAAGACAGGTGAACTAAGACTCTCCTCCCATTTATGGATATTCCTGAGGACTTGGGCAAGCTGATGCTGAAATTCTGCAAACTGGCATCTTCTGAATAAAAACACTTCAGAAAGCTATTCCAACTATAGGCTATAGGTTTGTTTAAAATTATTGCATTTTTAAACTTATGCAATGGAAATTGAAGAACTGCAGTGCAGTGGGTAAAAATGGTATTGCATACTGATTTTGCAAAGTACTGCCTACTTGGCACTGAGACACCCTTGGCTATTTCCAATTATTTATGAATTTTCTTACATGTGCTTGGGGTGACCAATTAGCTAAAACATTTAGGACAGAGGAAGGTTAAACACAGCTACATTTTCATGCAGAGAATAGGTTTGAATTTCACCTACCTTTGGCAGATAGCATCCTATCACATTATCACATTATTACTTTCCTGTGAATGCCTTAGTGAGAAATCTCATTTTATATCTTGACTTATAACTGCATTTCATTTTTATGAGAAAAAATCTGTAAAATTCAAGTCCTCTTGCTTCATCAGAGAAGAGGGAAAAAATTGACAGACTGAATTAGACGTGTGGTTTACGTATTGTCACTATTCAGGTATCTCTGACAGTGGTCTGCGTTCAAATTTCAGAGGGAATAGTCACCTTTGTGGTGCCTCCTCTATCCTCCAAATTAATCTTCATACTTGTTTAAAGGATGAAGATTGGCTTAAACATGACATCGCTGGATATTCTTGTTATCCACAGAAATATCTAACTCCTCTAGATCTTTCTCTACTATATTTCTTAAAAACAAGCCAGGACCCTGTTCCTAATTTTGTCTTATTAGTGGACATCCGTCATTACATACAACACAGGATTGTTTTCAATTTTATTCAACAATATTTAATGTTACCCAACACTAACAAAGCTATGGGAGCTTTTGCCATTTTGATAGGAGCAAAAAACTATCCTTCCACAAAGTCAATTGTGAGTCCTCCAATCTCTAATTGCTTTCAATAGGCAGTAGGTTAGGCCCCATGACTTATAGCAGCTTTGGCCCCATGACTTATAGCAGCTTCAGACGTCCATGGCAGAGATACACACTCAGCTCAGCTAATGCCAAAGGATAAATTATCGATGTAATTTGCATAAAAAGTACTCCAACCAGATATATCCTTTCCTGTTACGTTGTTTTATGTGGTATTTCAGAAATCATATTCATAGATCAATGAATTCAGTTACTTTAATTCCCTGAATTTTACAACGAGGCTGAACCAAACATAAAATAGACTGGCAGATCCAGGCAAAACAAAATTCTATATTTGACAAGCTATGAACGTTATATCACATCACTTCAACATCAAAGGGCTGATTAATGATCCTGGCATTTCTGAACTTAGCAATTCTTCTTTGCTCAGATATGAGGCATTGCAGAAGCTATGATAAGTGTCCAAAGTCCTGTATGTTTAATCTCACTAAATTATTCCTCATTCATTTATCTTTCAGCTGTGTTATTTAAGAAAGGCTGCATTTTCAGGCAGAAATCTGAGCAATGACATCTTGGTAGGGTGGCGGGGCATGCCGAAGTTATGGAGCACTTCTTCCCCATCTGAATCCAAGATAATCCTTCCAGTGAGGAAGAACATTGGAATTTGTATAATGATTGCAGGAGTAAATAAGGTGCTAATCTGAAGTATATTTCTATCTACTAGGTGGTAAACTAGCAGGTGAAAAGAAAATGCATCATGTAATCCATAATGTCAACATTCACACAGATGTAGCCTGATGTTTACCACAGGTGATTTCAATTTCAGTATTTGTACATAAAGTATATTTTCAATATATTAGGTCATAACTATGAGTGAGCTAGGAAAAAAGTGAATAAAAACTAAGTCATGCATCAAATATTTTGCAAAAGATGTTGTGATTGAAAAAAAATTAAAAAAAAATCACTGAGCATTTTATGTACCTGCACTATGTTTTTAAGTTAATTCCATTAGTAAAGACAAATTTGCCATTAAACACACTCTTGACAATTCCATTCATTTCAATTAACAATGTCTGCATCTCATCTCCTTTCTTTAGTCATCTAAGTATGGGAACTTATCTACCACTTAATCTTTACTGCAGCAACTCATAAATAGACTCAGTTCAAGCCCTGCTGTGAGTTAACACTGCGCCTGTTCAAAGCACCCACCCATTGTCCCCAAGGTCACAAAAGGGGCCTGGGAGGAGTTGTAGATCTTGCTCCCAAAGGCGTTGTTTACACTAGATTCTTGTTTTTTCTTTCTTTTTTTTTTTTTATACTGTTCTCTACAACTATAACATAGCTGCAGCTCAACCACCATCAGTCTTGGATTACACAGGCCACTGGCACTTTAGGTAAAGTTTTTGAATTTGGGCCATCTGCCAAGTCCCATTAACTTCCAGAAAGCCTAACTCCCCTATGTGGCTTTGAAAATCCAAATCCTAACACTTGTTTCTTCTTGACCTCTTCTGATCTTTTTTCTTCTGCCATTAGTTGTGAGTTCAGAACCCCATCCAAAAGAAACATTGTTAAGATGGCTGCAGTACTTCCATCAGGACCATTTTTATTGAAAATGTAACAAAGTCCAAAACAAATTTGGAAATTTAATATAGAATTTGGCTGGCTTGAGTACCATAAGAACCTTCTGATGTCTGGATTGTTGGGATCTACACCTACATCCGAAACAAATGGTTTTCAACAGAAATCCTGGCAAAAACTGAACTGGAAATTCAACAACCTTACAGCTGAGCAACAGAAAAGGAAAGCAGAATATAAAAATCAAGTTCTGCCTGGCCTTTTCCATTCTAGAAAAGTAATTTTGTGCATATTGCTTTACAGGCAAATGTTTTGAAAAAGTTTATTCTAGGGTGACATATTTACATACTCAGAAGTGTCCTGTTCAAAAATCCAGAGTAAAGATACTTCTTTGAGATACATTATCAAAAAGAGATACTCCCTTGCTTTTTATTAAGACCCAGTAATTTGATATGGCTTTACAGCACGTATACCTAAAATTAAAATTGTTGTTACTTCATGTTGATTTTCAGACATGAAGGTTTGAGTACAGCTATGCATTTATATTTGCTTAGTGGATAGAATATTTGCTATTGAAGGTAGTAAAATAAATAAAGTACACAAGTTATATAGGTTAAGCAATCACAGAAGGTTCTGTTTGGGGATGAATTAAACTCTTCCAAACCTAGGCATAATATCACACAATATTTACCTAAAAAAAAAAAAAAAAGATTGTGTGAACAATGCCACAAAGGAGAGTGTATGACCACGGAAAACACGCCACTTGTTATTGTGAAAGTCCTTTTCATATTCTTTAGATGTATTTCCCCACCCTAGCTGTTTGTCTTCAATTTGCCCATCATTACAACATTTTGTTTCACAGGAAAATTATTACCAATCTTTTTCAGCACAATACAGCTTTCTTTGTGACCAAGACTACAACCATTCAAAAGAAGTTATTCAGACACCAGTACAACATGATCTGTAACATTGTTCCAAATGCTAGCTTGTAACATCAATATATTCTAGCCAGATTAAGAGTGAACTACAGCTGTGGTCTGGAAGAGTTTTGTCCCAGGTCGATTTGCACAAAGTTCCCAGAAAAAGATGACTGTGAAAAGATACTGAGAGGGAATTTATCCTTTTGAGCAAGTTATCTGATTATGGTGAAAAGATACTGAGAGGGAATTTATCCTTTTGAGCAAGTTATCTGATTATGGTCTAGAAAGTACACATGCATTCAATCCTTATAGGAAAAGTCCTGCAAAGCTTTATGTATATTATCAAAGAAATATAAGAAAATAGAGCACTAAACAGAAAATTATAATCTATATAGAGACTATTTTGAGCAAATTGAGTGCTGGATCCTTCTTTTGAAGAATTTTTAGAGTACTTTTACAAATATGGGCTGCCTTCAAGATTCTTCAAATTCCATTTACAAGTAAGCTTAGAATCATGTTTATTGGTCTAAAGATTATTAGCTAAAAACCTAAACATTTGTCTGTTCCTCATCCTTTATGGTCTTAGTGATACAGCATTAGGAGCTGCACTTAAAACTTCTCACAGAGCAAGAGCCTTTTTCTTTGTAGCCGGTTGCTAGCTATTGTTAAAGCAACTGCATTGCTAATAAGTATGATACATACTGCTAGAAAATAGAGATCTGATTGTCATTAACAGTGCCAGTTTCCAGTATTCTGCTAGTAACAAACTATGACATGTACCATAAGAAAATGTAAATCTACACAAGCATACCTTGGCATCATCAAGAACCAGAATTTTACACCTCATACATTTCTGCCCCATTCTTCCCATCTGTAATTGCCATTCGATCCCCCACACACTTGCTTTTGTTTCTGCTTTTATGGCCAAAATGGATCTCTGTTTACATTGATATGGAACAAAGAAACAAATAGCTTTTCAAAGAATTAATTCTGCATAAGGTTAACTGTAAGAGAAAAATATAACAGAAATATCACCAGGACTCTCAAAAACCTTTAATAATAGTCTTCATTCCCCAAAGAAGGGAGAGACAGATAAAGGTCTGCATGTGCATAAAAAAACAGCATGAAAAAATAGGGCCATAGAGAAATCACCTCCTGGACCCTAAAAATCCTACCTTGTCCAAGCTGCCTTTCCAACTGCTGTTATAGAATTAGAGCATAGGAGAAGAAAAGGTGTCTCTCAAATCTTCATATAACCCATGTTCATAAAGCAAGTCTAGCAATTTATGGTGATCTTTTTGAGCAGAAGATCATTTAGAAAATCCTCATTTGTCAGGGTTTGACTTCCTCCAGTTGACAAGATTGAGCTGTACATTTTAATTAAGAGTTAACATTTCTTTTGCCCACCTTCCAATAAAGGCTCAGTAATAGGTTCTGCCCAATGACTCCATGGTCTATTGTTTCCGATAGAGACAGATGAAGTTATGTTTCTGTGCACAGCCTGATTTCCCAAGAACACATCAGCAATTACCTCCTACATTGTCCCATAGCAGAGACATTTCTTTTTTACTACTTATGAGTTTCTATTCAGCATATCTGATGTATTACATTAAAATATGAGGTAATAACATTGCTTAATATGCCAAAGGAGCATGAAGTCTTGCAGGCATGACTTTGGGCATTGAGGTTCATGGCCAAACAAGAAATGCAAGCAAAGAACATTTGAACATGGGTTTAAAACAATAAACTTCACTGGAAAGCAATTCTCATTTTGGGTGAAATCCAATCACCTCTGTATACACAGGATACATAGTATCTGCCTCCAACTCCTGATTAATGTAAAAAAAACCTGGAGGATGGGACTAAATGTTATTTCTGAAGGTACATTCTTATCACAGTGGCCCTTTATTTCCCTCCCACCCCAACTCAGTGCTTGTTTAAAGCTTGAAAAAAATATCTGTTCATATAATCATTCAGTTATTTTTTCACTCCTCTCATCACATAGAAGAGACACAACAATCAAGGCAGTTGCAAAGAAGCAATCTTCTAATTGACACCCTCTTCCTCCAGTAAGTGACATAAAAGCTGCATGTGGGAAACAAGATTGCATGGGATGACCAGTAGATGACAGCATATACTTAATGCTAAATTGTTTCCAGTCTAAAATCTATCACTTAGGTTTTCCATTTATTAACTGAATGAATACACTTGACAACTCATTAGCGACATCTGATAGCAACACAAAAACCTGTTTATAAATAAAGCCAGCATACTAATGCCATCAGAAAGAAATATTCTAACTGACCAAATGATTTTAGACTGAAGAAAATGGGACTGGACTATCTGATATACCATGCTTAGATTAGTGGAGTTTCAGCCAAGTACACCATATAAAGATACATCTGTTTTCTGGTCATGAGTCTACAAAATAGTTTAATTCTTGGTTTTGTTTTGGTTGGTCTCTTAATCTCTGGCAAATAATATTTTCAAAAAGGTTTAAAGTTAAATCATTAACAGTTCTCACATGCTTTGAGTGAAAGTGATTTTGATTTTTCAATCTCTCACTACATTTAGTCCAACCTGACTGGTTATTGCCACTAAAGCACTAGTCCTACTTGCTCCTAGTAAGAAGAATCTACTTCCCCCCCCCCCAAGTCACTGTCTTTTTTTCGCTTTTGCATCCCATAATCTTTTCACTCTTCTTTGGTGTGTCCAATTTAGAGAAATCATCACTCTTCCTCTTTTCATTAAATGTGCTCAGAACACTTTATATAAAATAAATAAAAATACTGACTAGTTCAAAAAATGTATATTTTTGATAGGAGGAGGTTTAAAGCCAAGGCGCTAATTAGCCAACACAGATGCAGGAAGTTAGATTTTGATGAT
Organism: Vanellus vanellus; assembly: GCF_965231255.1. Classification (NCBI taxonomy): domain Eukaryota; kingdom Metazoa; phylum Chordata; class Aves; order Charadriiformes; family Charadriidae; genus Vanellus; species Vanellus vanellus. The sequence continues at coordinate 11,222,771 of NC_138921.1, forward strand.
GTGATCAGATGTAAGAGAAGATAATACACAGTCAAAGAGGGGAAAATGATGCATTATACCCTCAAGAAAGGGATTTGATTTGTTTGCCTTTTAAAGTCAAGTGCTGAAGCTGAATGAGCTGAAACCCAGTTTTAATGCATGGAGAGGAACATCTGTGATGGGGATGGTCCAGAATACACAACATATGGAATGATCAGACAAAAGCCCATTTCAGCTTCAGAGGAAAAAAATCAACCCTCCCCTCCAACTACAGATCCTAGAGAAAAATCCCACAGAAAGGGAGGGTCAGTGGTAACTGGCAAACACTGATGTTTCAGATGTAGCTGTAAGGAATACACCTGTGTAACAGCTGGCATCTTGGCCTGTCCCTGTTGCTGAAGTAGCTATTTTTCCTTTTAACAGCAAAAGCAGATTAATTTCCTCTGTGGAACAGGGAAGGAGAAAGACATAACTCATACAGAACAGAACCGTAAAGTCACTCAACATGTGCAATTCAGTCATTTGGTGCACAAGATCTTTTTGCTGATAATGCTTTGTCCACCTATCTAGAAAGCTCTTTTAAGACTATAAAATGACATGAACATCAACAATAGGAGTGGATTAAGACAGTATGCTATTATCAGTCTGAAGGTTCACCAGGCAACAGTAATTTCGGTCTCCTTGCTTGCCCTTTTTACCTTTATTCCAGGAATTTATGTACTAAACAACAGTGTGATACTAAAAGCCCTTCTGTAATAACTTTGTCTTTAGCAAATATTCACTGAAATTATTCTATTCTTCTAGATTCTTTTGGGACTGAGCTGCAGACATAGGCAAAAGCAAATACCTACTTGAGAGTCTTTCTATGGGGGACAAACTAAAATAACACATCTGGGCCCAAGGCTTTGATGCCTTTCCTGATGGACTTTGGCACTGCAGATTTCAGTGACAGCAGGCACTTGTTAGCATCCATCACTATATAAACTAATAAAGTATAAAGCAACCTAATTTTTAACAATGATGTAGGGTGCTTCTAAAGGTTCCCACTTTCCAACTCAGAGTGACAAATGTTGCATGCATAGTTCCTTCCTAATAATACAAGTGTTCAAGCTTTTATCATTTATAGAAAAGAAATCAAATATTTATTAGACAACTAGAACCCTTTAAAGAGAATTAAATTTGTTTACTCAAACACCTTGCTGGTTTGGTAGAAAAAGCATATATTTCTTTGAAATTCCAACATATTGTTCAGTATTAGAAAGCTATTTCTGAACCTTATGAGTATTTTTACAAGGAGAAAAAGTGATAGGCAACATGACAGAAGCCAGATTTTTCTTCTTCTGTCTCCCAAAAGCCTTTCTTAGGCTGAAGGGCAGAAATGCAGGATGTTCTAAATTGTTTTCAGGTACAGAGTTGGCACAGGTGTTGATGGCTAATCCAAATTCTGGTTTCTTGCATGTGGTATTTAAGCAGGTGAAAGAGACAGGACCACGTCCAAAAGATGTTAAATAAATATGTAAAAAGCATTTTGGTAAGATCAATTCCTACCTTTCAATAGAAGTTTGAAAACATTTTTCTTCACTTCTCTTGTACTTCTGTGAGAGAAAAAAGGTAAAGATTAATATACTTTATGTTTCTAAACTGATAAACAAGCAAACTTCATTGTCAGATCAGAGAAAGTAAATCTCCCATCATTTCTTTTTTCCATGTTTTTTAGGGAGGATTCTTTGGTTTCAGAAGAAAAGCCAGGAGTTATCTCATGTGCATATCTAGTTTATATAAAAGAACATTTCACAGCCTTGAAAAAACGTTTGTAAGGCATGCCAGTATCATTACACCTACCTTCTACTTGAGGAATAAACAGACTCAAACTCTTAATATTTTTTTAAAAGTAACAGGCACCTATGATTGTAACAATTGGTGTAAATTCAGAATTTCTAAACATTGTCCCTTATGTGTCCTGTTCAGGGATGCACAGTAGACCAATACCAGCCAAAATCAGGAATCTGGATATTCTGATTTCCCAATTTATGATCCCTTAACTAGATCGTAGTTTTTCCATTAGGAATAATGCACAAATATTGCTATTTACCCAGTTACGCTTTTTGGATACCAAGCTGACAAACATTTTATTTAGTAAACAGCTACCATTTGTTAATATTCCTTGTAGAACAGTACAAAACACTTGGGCTTAAATGTCAGAGGCATATTAAAGCAGGGCTAAAGGGCTGCCACAAGCATTAAGGAAGCCTCACTGTCAGTGATATTTACAGCTGCCATTTCCCACCAATAAGTATGGCAATGTGCTTGTGGAGGCATCCTGCATTCTGGCTTCTTCTCAGCCTCATTTTAATGCTGTTCTGATTCACGAATATACAACTGTAGATAGAGCAAAATAAATTTGTGCAAGTCACATGAGACCTTCTTGAGGTATAAGTAATAATGCATGCAGGTCTTTTCCTGTTCAAATGACAAAGCAGCACTTAAGACAGTTCTCACATGAAATATCTTTTTTTGAAGCTCTGAATATAGAATCAGGCTTTAAATTCACATAGGCAATGCTGTATAGGCTAGAATGGAAAATCAGTTTTGTGCATGTCAAAAAGTAGAATAACTGCATCAGAAATAAAGGCAGACTCAGAAGGGCTATTAAGGAGAACAGAAAAGAAGCTTTCTTTTAATTGTTGAAGGGAGATATCCAAATTAATACAAGACCACATCTGTATAACAGAAAACACTACCACATGAAATAATGTGTGCTCAAATAAAAGGCAACAAAGCATTGAAGTTCTGGTGACATTTCAACCAGGAAACCAAATACAGGCATTAATAAACAGTAGTGACTTAGAAAATTACTTTAATTTTTTAAAATTAATTTGTTTCACATTACTTCATGCTTGAACTTGTACAGTGATACCAAATACAGTTTTCCAATAAAGCCACAAGAACATACTCTGGGTATTTAAAAGCAACTAAGAGTTAACTCCTTATGAGATATAAACAGAAATAAATCACAACATTGCAATTTAAAATTCTTGTCTACAGCCAGAATCAGTTACAACTGATCACCTTTGCTAAGCATGTTATCCCCATAGACCCTCATTTTTTGATAGCCCCCAGACATTACCTTAAAAAATTAGGTCATGTTTGCCTCTGACATCTCAAACATTGGATCCGTGTAGAAGGAGCCTGCAAGCAGAAATTTGACAGAGGTTCTTCAAAGGGAAATCCAGTGAATGACTTTCTGTTAAGTCCACTAAGCCCTCAGCATTAAATCCTAAGGAAATAAACTTAAGCTTTTAATTCACCACTGTTTTGCACTTTGGTGTAATAACTTATACGCACATAAATCCAATATAATGGTAGTATTTGCCTCCAAGTTGCACAGTACTGATTTCTACAAAGCCTTTAGTACCACTGTGAGAAGATTTAAGTTTTTACTTGAAAACAGTTTATTAGAAATTAGAAGATACATGTACAGACAAAGCAGAATGACAGATCATAGGTTTTACAGATCCTGCTCTGCAGGATACAGTCAAGAGCAAAAAATTTCACTATTTACTGGTAATGAAAAGTTGCATGTAGATATTTATCATTAATATGCCAACTATTTGTTTTCATCTGGAACTGCCTATTTGCAAATTGGGACATACAAAAAATCTTTCTTGACAACTGAGACTTAAATTTCTTTTAAAAAGTTGTTTAAATGATACTAAATTAAAAAAATAATGATTCATCTTTTGTGTGAGTGTTTTATGCAAGGAGGTATCACTTTTCATGTTTTATAGCCCAAACGATAACCGTTGCATCTCAATTCCAACTCAAGCAGGAAGCCTGTGCCTTACATGTGTCTGTATCACAGAGAAGCTTCAGCACTGTTTCCATTTATGCCCAAATAAAACACATTAAGACTCTAGTTATTACTTTCAGTGTTCCTCTACTACTGGTGACAGTACTACTAGTTATTCAAGTCAGTGTGCAGCAACTTGTTTATTCTATAGCACAGGGCACACCATTTTACTTTTGAATGCCCTTTCTGCAACCCCATAGAATAGTGAGAATTAACTAACATTTCCAAAATGCTCTTGGAAACTTAAATAATTTAATTTCTAATTAAATGCAGGTACCTCCTGCATCTACAAGAGCAGGCAGTGTGCATGACAAAATATTCTGAGGAGTTTTCTGAAAAAGCTCTGAGAAAACTCCTGGAAAGGAAACACTGCATTCCCACACCAAATCCATGCATTGCTCATGTCCTGATTACTATAATTATTTATTCATTTTGAAATACACTGTTATGATAGTTGAGACTTACTAACTTGTGGGAAGCATCTGAAAGAAAGTGCAAAGCTATTTTAGGACATGAAGCACAAAACATTTACAGTTTGTGTATTCCTCCCCGCTCCCCCGCCCTGAGTCCTTTTATATGTCAAAAATATTTCCAGAAAGGAAAGCATTATTCTTAGAAGACATCCCAAGGAAAAAAACAACTCATATTTTCAGACTTGCAGCCAAACGCCAAATAGCAAAAGTGAGCTTAAAATGTCTGGTTTCGTCATTTATTTGGGAGAAATTAGAACTCTAAACTCCTCTATAGCCTCTTACCACTGTTCTATAGATGCAGAGGAGACAACATAAGAATAGCTCATTTTCGTTTTAAAAATAACGTTAATCCTATTCTATGCAGCAGAACAGTATACTAACAGTTGTAAGCTTAGGGGAAGAACAAGCAGAGATATATGCTTCGTTTGTCCTACAGTAAAACAGCAAAAGACTTCAAAACAAAGAGGTCAGTTAAACATCAGTTTCTCTATTAGTTGGGACCAGCTCTATTTTTTTCTAAAGAAGCTTTAAAACTGAAGTTCACTATGATAATCAGTTTCCAAAACTTCATTGACAAAAACTGAAGTCTAAGAAGCTAGGCCTATTTCTTAAAACCTTTGGGTCAATAAGAAAAAAAAATCACCCTTTGTTCCGATTCAACACAACCTGTTTTACAGCTGTTGTTTATCAGCTCAAGTGCACTTTTATGAACCCAAATGCAGTATGAAAGTGCTTGATGCATTTTAGAGAACAAGGCATTATTGACATTTCCATATATTAGAGGCTGAGGGAGAAATGCATATTGATGATAGCAGAGTTGTTCCAAAAAGGAAGGGATAAGAAACCAGTTAAGATTTTATTAGATACTTTCTGGATGTTGGATTACCCTACTTTAATAGTAAGATAAGGGAGAGCCTTTCCTAGCTTTGGTATTTTCTGCACTCCATTCAATGCAAATATTTTAGCAGACAAGACAAGATGGCTTGGCTGCTTTTACCCACGGTCAACCGCTTCTGAACTCTCTCCTGGTGAAATTTGGAGCCCAAAGAGATCAACATCAAGTTTTACCTCAATTTCAATATGGACAGATTTTATTTTTGTTAACATACTAGTCCTATAACTGCTACCATAGAAAGACATAAAAACTTCATAGAGTACACAAATGTACTGTATGATTTATTTCCCCAAAAGATAACTTAGTGTTAATGAAATTAAAACTTTTTTCCAATCACTATTGCTACTGCTTTTTTTAAAAATCAGGATTAAATGGCAGTTACTTAGAAAGAAGCATTATGCTTAATTTGCTCATTTGCAGTACTGGCAAACAGCATACTAACTAGATACAGTTATCAGCACTAAAAACCTTATTAAGCAGAAATAGGAATTAATTAGGGTTGCAACTCTAGAATCAAAGAAGGTCAACATCCTAAGGTTGCTTGAAGACTTTTGTTTGACCTACAGGTGATTAATGTAATAAAATGCCCTCAGGAAGTTAACTCAGTGGGGGATGTTTTATTTATCACTTACATGCACTGTATGACTAAATAGTATCACTGCAAGTCAGGTTAAAATTGCTTATTTATTGGAAGGCTTTAAGTTTTGAGTCCATCACCAATCTAAACACAGACACACAGGATTGCTGGAGCTTTTTATTTCTCTTGTGCTCGCATGTATAGTAGCAAGCCATATCTTTGAATGTTGTCTGTTAAGAGATTTCTCAGCATGGTAGCTACACGCTTTTGAGGAAAGGGAAGCAACTTTAAAGCTTCATGCTATTTTGACATCATCCACCCTGGTACACCCTTCTTTTCTGAGATGCTTCCATCACATCACATTAAAAATATATGAAAACATGTTAATTGCCTAGCTCAACTCAGGAAGAAAGCCTTAGCATACCAATAAAAAACCTGTTGCAATGTCAAAGCGGAAGGAAAAACACAAACACGATTATTTCATAGAACCACAGAATGGTTTAGGTTGGAAGGGACCTTGAAGATCATCGAGTTCCAGCCCCCCTGCCATGGGCGGGGACACATCCCACCAGACCAGGTTGCTCAGAGCCCCGACCAGCCTGGCCTTGAACACCTCCAGGATGGAGCTTCCACAGCTTCCCTGGGCAACCTGTTCAAGTGCCTCACCACCCTCACAGTGAAAATTTTCTTACTAATATCTAATCTAAATCCCCCCTCTTCCAGTTTGAAGCCACTCCCCCTCACCTGATCACTCCATGCCCTTGTGAAAAGTCCCTCCCCAGCTCTCCTGTAGCCCCTTTAGGGACTGGAAGGCCGCCGTAAGGTCTCCCTGGAGCCTTCTCTTCTCCAGGCTGAACAGCCCCAACCCTCAGCCTGTCTTCATAGGAGAGGTGCTCCAGCCCTCTGATCAGCCCTCCTTCCCATTTTCCTTTAAAATTGTTTTGACAAAGAAAAAACTGAATTAGTACCATAAACTATAACTCTACCAACAGGCCAGACTTCCATTTTAAAGACAAATGGAGCCTAAACATGACGGGACCCCAATTTGATCACAACTTTTCCTGCTCTAGGGGCAGACCATCAGGCATTGTGCTTCACCACACATGGAGAATGAAGCCAGCCCCATCACTCTGGTTCACATCACAGCTAGAAACAAATAAAAGGAAAATTTCCTTCCTCCCGCCTACTCAGCACAGGCCAGGAGGGCTCTTACCTGGTGAAGGCAAACCGGACTGGAAAGAAAGCCTGCTGTCCTGGGTTACCTCAAGCGCTACACCCTCCATTTCTACAGAGGAGATTCTTATGGATCAGAGCAGGGAGGACACAGCTGCTGAAGCCACGCTCCTGAGGAACACCACAGGTTGCCTGCAGCCACCTCTAGCGCTCAGCCAGCTCGGAGGGCTCCCTCCTGCCTACGCCTGGAAGGAGCGTACCGCTGGGCCGCAGCAAGCTGCCCACGACAGACAGACAGAAGCGCTAATAAACCCTGCCAGAGGCTCTCCTCTCACTCGAGAGACCGTCATTACCACAGCGCCTGGACACCCGCCGCCCGGCCAGCGAAGGCGGCACGAGGGGGCTTCCTCGCCCTCCCCTCGCGCTCCTGTCTCTTCCCGCCCAGCGCTGAGGCGCGCGGCCCCGCCGAGGCCCGCGGGGCTCTGGCTGCCCCTCAGCCCTTCTCAGCCGGGGGAGGAGGTGCTGGGGCTTCTTCAGGCGGTGGCGGCTGTCGGCAGTTTCTCTCGCCTCCCCCCTCACGGGGCTGCCTGGGTAGTGCAGGTGGGTGAGGGCAGGCGTGTGGGGCTGGGGCGGGCGGTACAGAGGGGCTCGGAGAGGGGCTCGGGGGGGAAGCCGGGCGAGCTTCCCCCGGTGCAGTTGCCTGTTGGCGGGCAATGCCCGGGGCAGCAGGGCTGAGCTGCCGCTCTCCTGAGTAGAGGGAGAGAAGTGGAGGGCTGTGCTGTGAGGTAAAGTTGGGCCTTGCGGGGGCGATGCTGGGCCGAAAGCACCCCGTTCTCTTTGGGGGCATCTGTAGCGCAGGCGGGTGCTGCCCTGCCCCTCTTCCCTTGAAGGTGGAATAAGAAGGAAGGAGATCCTGGCCCAGGTGCTGGGGAACCCCCTTGGCCTGTCTCCTTCTGGGCTGTGAGTTCCTAGCCGGGCTAGGGCTGGATGGAGTTTGTGCTCTGGCCCTGTGGGGCTGTGGTAAGTTGGACAGAGATTAAAACAGTGAACAGGCCTTGGGGAGAAGGAAAACTAGACCAGTCTGCCAGGAGCAAGATGGCTGTTCTTAATGATGCTGGGAAAAATGACTGCTGTACTCCTTCTGCCTGTGTTAAGTTGTGCTTGTCTTGGAGTTTGAGCAAGCAATGGGTTTTGTTTGAGGCGTATCCCCTACAGCTGGAGCCCAGCATCGTACTGAACATCAAATTTAGCCCAGTTCTGTTTTTTGTAAAGTTATTTGGATTTGTTGTAGGAGTTGCATGCTAAAGACTAGCTGTACCACAAGCTATATATATATTTTGCTTAAACTGTTTAACAGACCATAAAATAATACAGATACACCATGTAAGAATTTTGCTAATATTGGGATAGACCTTTTCTTGTTCTGCCATTATAAAAAGCCCTAGACAATGCTAGACTTATCTGTGATGCAATACACACTTACCATTTGTTGTAAAACTGTGAGGAAGTCTATAAAGACGATCCAACTTTATCAGAACCAAACTGATGGAACAGACTGTGCTGATGAATTGTATTGATGTGACAGCCAGCAGAAAGGTAGGAGTGCGCACACAGCACTGTGCTTCCACCCACTGGTCAGGATGGAGACAGGGAAGAGATGTCCTGAGGTTGAAGCATCCCATGGGCCTGGTTCAGCCTGTGGGCCAACAGCTGAACCATGCTAACTGAAATCAAGATTCATGGCTTTGTTAATGCTGCCAAAGTTTTAAATATTCTTTTTAGTAACAAGCAAAATGCTTAAGGCCCTGCGTTATCTGGGTGCTATGCCACTTAAAGACCACAGATAACAAATAGTGGTATAACTGTGTAGTCTAGGACAGCTGTCGAGATGCTATTAAATTTAGTTGACAAGACGGAGTGTAAATCTTGTGGCACAGTGCAGTAATTCAGGATTCTCTATTAAAGTGACAGTGTCTTTTGGTGGATTGTCTTTTTCCAATACAAGACAAACTCATGATAACTGGTTCACAACTGAAGCTGTAAAACACGAAAACAGGGTTTTTCTCTTCCACCGTATAAACTGAAGAGATCAAACTTAATGAATGCTCAACTTCAATTATTCAACCTACAGCTTAACAAAGAAAACTGAAATTAACCATGTTCAACTGTCTGTGTTTGGATATCAGTCATTTTCATGATGATAAAACTGAGCAGGGTGTGGAACTGGCAGGGCTTATGTACCTTTCTAGTTCACAAAGCAGCTTTGGGGGTTTGATCTGTGACAAGTAAAGTTGGTTCTCTCTCCTTTTCCTTGGAACCTGTGATTTAAACAAAAAAGTTTTGTCTGTCCCCAAGGGGAATGAAACCAGCAAGTCTTGACTGTTTGAGTTCTTGTTTCTCACATGATATTTTTGTTCCCATCTTCCAAAATACTGAACAGTCTTTGTTGAAAGCCAAATAGCGTATCATACGAATACATTATGTAGCTGAATTTCTCATCCCTAAAACAAGAACTGAAGCAATTTGGTAGCACATACAAATTTACAATTTTGAAGGTATTCGTATATTTTCAGAACTTGAATATTCAGGATTTCAGCTAAAGCTTGACAAATTAAAGACAACATTAATTCTTTGGAAAATTCATATTGTACGCAGAATAATATTGGCACAGACACTCACCAGGATACAGAAACATAATAGGGCAGGAAGGAAAAGAAGATAATTATCTGATGCAGCTTATGTGAAATAATAAGCAAAGAGGACAGCTGGATGATCTGACAAGGAATCAGTATTTATCAGGTAGTTTCTGACAAGGAGTAAGAAGGAGGGGAATTCATTGCATCTTTGTTTTTTCTGTGCATCCATTAATATGCAGTGTAAACATGAAAAATGCTTTATGCCATCAGTGCTTCTTTCTTTCTATAGGAGAACAAAATATAAGATAAAAATATGCAGCAGCATGAAAAAGTTCTGGTACGGCAGAAGCATTGGATATTTGAAAATAACACAGTCAAAAGATCCTGCAGCTCTCTCTCATTAGCTTGACTTCTCTTGAAAGTTGACAGTAACAATCTATTTTTGCCATATTTGTTGTGATAGCACAAGTGTCTTGCCCAGTATATGCTATAAGTCTTTCTAGTATGACAGTGGATCAAACAACATAGCCATTTAATTAGGCAAAGTGACTTTTCTTCCTTTTTGCTTTCCCATTTTCTACAGCAAATGCTGTAAAATTGCTACTTTGTACACAGAGATCAAGAATGTCACTACATCTATGTGGGTCTATCCATGAAACACTGCAAAGATTGCAGCCCACCAATATTAAAAGAAGGGGAGAGAGCTGGCTATAAGCACTTGTTTCTTCTTGGCCTGTTCTTTTGTTAGTTCCCTTATTAATAAAATAGTCTGTACTCCTCCATGTACTTTTTGTCTGCCTTCCCCCTTTCTAATTTGGTGGTTTTGCGAAAGTTACTATTGACTTCAAATATCAAACAGGTAGCTGACATTGATTTCTACCTCCCAGCGCACTAAAATTTAAATGAAGATAAAAGACCCTTGACTGGGAAGAAAACCTATGACACTTATCATAGAATGGTTTGGGTTGGAAGGGACTTTAAGGGTCATCTAGTTCCAACCCCCCTGCCATAGGCAGGGTCACCTTCCACTAGTCCAGGTTGCTCAAAGCCCCGTCCAGCCTGGCCTTGAACACCTCCAGGGACAGGGCAGCCACAGCTTCTCTGGGCAACCTGGGCCAGTGCCTCACCACCCTCACAGTAAAGAATTTCTTCCTAATATCTAATCTAAATCTACCCTCCTGCAGTTTAAAAATGTTACCCCTTATCCTATCACTACCCTCATTTTCTAAAAGACAGATTACTTTCTCTGCTCAGCCACAGTTATGGTGATCCCTAGAAATCCATGATGTATTCTTCTGACAGAAGGAATAAGACTCATCTGATCTCATTTAAAAAAACATATGGAAAATTTGTTTTCTCTCAGCATGGTATTTTTTAGCAGTGTAGTTGCTGACTGAGGTAGACCTCGCATCACAAAGAAAAAGATCAGAATTTAACTTCTCAAAGAGTAACAGACTTTTTTCACATCTTAAACTGAATTAGTTAAATATTAAAATGAACTATTTTGCTGATGATTTTTCTTGGAAAAAAATTCCAAGCACACACATTTGAAAAGGAACAAATCCTCCACAGTATCCAGATCCTGCTTTTGTTTTGGAGGATAGGTTGGAAATATTTTCTTTTCCTCCAGAAAGTCACTGCGCTGGAAAAGACTACTGAGACATAATTAAAGGTAATAGCTTCAAATCCACAGAAACTCCTAAGTGTTTGTTACACATTCTTAGTTATCCATAATTGAATACACAGTTAAGATTTTAGTCAATTTGTCTGAAAGTATTTCAGTTCATTGGTTTTATAAAATCTCTGGGGTTCATCATTACATTACATTTGTTGCATACCTTCCCTCATCCCTTTCATTTTCCAGTTAATGCTCAAGCCTATTTCCATGCAATGGGCTGGTGCTTAAGGCATGAGCACACTATGTCTTAGTTTTACTTAGATACATTTAGGTCCCAATGAAAACCCTCATGTTGAAAACATTTGGGTTAATTTTAGGCATTAAATGTAGCAGGGATATTCATATGAGTAAATATTTTCACAATTGCTTTTGTCCCAGAGGACAGAAATTAAATGAAATTTGAAGCCTAATGTATTACTTTTTCCTGTGAATATTAATTTCATAGGGGAACACTGCTTTTCCTTTCTTTTTCTTTAAAAAATAGTTAAAATGATGAGCTTTATTAAAGGGAATCTGTCAGGACAAAATTTATGAATTAAAATTTTTGAATGAAATCGATGAATTTATGAATTTGATAATTTTATGAATTGATAATTTTAATGAAATGGAAAATTCATTTTTTTGCTTCTAATGAGCTAGCAAATGTAGTTGTGTGGTTTTTATTATTATTCTTGCTTACATGTCTGTGTTTTTTTCACTTTTGAACCATAAAAAATTATTTGGCATGTCTTAGGCTTAATAAAATGTGCAGGTTCTTCAGGGGAAAATATATTACATATTGGACATAAGTAACGAAGGTATTTGTGATGATGCCCATTATCTATATTTTAAAGAAGCGAAAATAGCATTGAAAGAGGGAAGGACTAATTGTCCATATACTGCTTACACAAATCTACTGCTTCAGCCTGGTTCACTTTTATATACACATGGAATTGAACTGAGATTGTTATTCTCAGCATACATCCAGGGATATATGTTTGAAAGCATTCGAGTGTGGAATTCAAGCTTAATTTTTTAAAAATTCACATTATTGACATAATTATGCTGTAAATTGTCCAAGAGATACAGATGTAAAATTACATGGAACTTATTCTGGTTACAGTTAAGTTAGCATCAGCGTGCCCTTTTACCATGCAGTAAAGGGTCCTTCCCAGGCTTTTTTACTTTGCAGTCATGAAGGGGGTGTCATCTACTTTCTGCAGCTTTTTAGCTGAGGTGTTTTTCATGTTAAATCAAATTAAAAGTATTCAATACTTAATTGTTGTTGCTGTTTTGTTACCTGAAGCATTTGACTGACCAAAAAAAAAAATAATCACTGAAATATCCCTTAAGACTTCCTGCCATTACCAGCTTGACAGCAGCATAGTGTTTTGATTTAGATTAGTGGCTCATGATGGCTGCTATTAATACTTTTGATTTCCCTGAAAACTGTATTTCAATTACTTTTTTTTGTGAGAAGATGGAATTGGTCTTGGTGAATTGGGATACTCTGTGTGGTTAGGATTCAAGTTCTTTGTAGTCAGTCATTTTCATTCTTTATAAAACATGGCTTTACTGTTTTTTATCATTTAATATACTCAGTTCAAGTTGAGAGAAGTTACCTAATAATTGTGTAGCTAAGAACTCTTTTACGTTTCAAAGGCAAAATAATTCAACTGAGCTAAATAAACTTTGCAAAATCAGGGTGTATTTATTCCTTACCAAGATCATTCCTTGAAGTCTTCACTTGGCATGAAGCAACAGCAAGTGAACAAGTGGTTGTGATACCCCTTTCTCATTCTGATTGCTGCAGGGAACTGGCCAAGGCCTGCAGCCGTGATTTTTCCCCAGCATTCAGGAGTACTTCTTAATTAACTGTGCTCTGCTTCTATTTGACCTCACTTTAGACTTCCCTAAACAGATTCCACTGTGTGCCTTGTGTTTCTGGCAAACTTTCATCATGCCTTCTTTGGGTTTGATTGAGATGAGAAGCAACAACAGGCCAAGCAACTGGGCAGAACAGACCTAATCAAAATGTGAATAATGATTCACTTTTATAGCTGAATGGAATAGAAATGTTCCCAGTTCTTCCATATGCTGTATTCTCATTTAAAATAATACAAGTGAAACAAATGTATAAACGCAGTTAAATAAGAAGATGATTATGAAAAAAAGCTGTATCACAAAAACCTGATGGACGCTGTAACCTAAATAGCATTTTCTTCCTCACTGGTTTTGGCCTTAGTTTATTTGCATGATTCAGTGAAGCACATCCTCAAACCTAGTTGGAATGAACTGCATTGGAAGTGTTTGAGCTGTAGTTTGACTGTTATGCAGTCCTTTATGCAAAAACTAGAGCTTCCTGCATTATTTCCTAGTGCTGTGCTAACATGTCTGTATTGCTTCCAGACATAGCAGGCATACCTAAGTCCAAGCTAGCTCACTCCGTGTGGAAGCAAGCTGAAGAATCTTCATACCTGATGCTAATCTGTAATCTAAATAAATTGCCTGCAGACATTGCTTGTGAAAGGTGATAGCTCTAGTGGCTGCTGCTTCTCATTTAACCAAATCTTGCAGTCTTGAGCCTTCTGTGAAATTAATGACAATTTTATCTGAACAAACTTGGGTGTGCTCTTGATAGCAGAGACAATGAATTAGTAACAACTGGATAAGTGTAAATAGCCACATCAGTAGCTAGGTTGGAAAAGCACCCTTGGCTTCTGTTTCCTTCAATCAGACTACAGGGCACAGAAGTCACAAGACTAACCTATTGTTCCCCTTTGCCCCACATCCCAAGCTTACCAGTCCTCAAGTGTTCAACAGTGAATGCCACACAAATTGCCATTCAAGCTACCACATGCACGCCAAGATATTTGCATACCTGCAGTACCATACAGCTGTGACCCGATAATTTCATGGCTATCACAAGAATTGTTATGAAATTGTGCTCCACTTGCAAACATTCTCCACACCACACACCATCTCCATGACCCCCGATTTAAGATAGAGAAATGACATTCTCTCAGTAAGCGTATTTTCTGAGAGGCTGCATTGTGAGTCTTGCTTTCAGTCACAAGAATAAGTAAGCTCTTTAGCTATACCTACCAAAATTAGCAATACTCTAGGAGAATCAAAGGAGTTTAATTAGAATCAAATTAACTGTATGTCCTGTACAATGTAGTTATAGAGCTTGCTGTGTTACATTGAGGCAAAGAATACCTATTGCTCTTTCTTTGCGTAACCGTCAGGACAGAATAACAGCACCAATGTTGTGTACCTGCTCTGCCTAGCAGTATAGGTTAGGAAGTATTTCTCCCTACTATAGTTTGAACCAGAACAATTAACAGCTAATATTTTCTTCCACTGGGAAAATCACTTAAAATTTTCTTTTCGCTTTTTAGCCCAATTAATGATTATTTAGATTGCACTTGTGTTATGTCTTAGGCCAAAGAACATAAATTTTCAGAAGTTCAGTGGTCCATCTTCCTATTGCTGGAATTAAAAAAAACCCCAAACACCAACAACCAAAACCCAAAAAGCCCACAACAGTTTATGTGAGTTAGTAGGTGGGAAATAGTACAAGTCCACATGAAGTAGACTCACCCAGAAGATAGACTTTATCACGAACAAATTAGTCGTTTCTTCTGCTTTCAAAAGATTATTTAGAAAGCTCAATTCAAGTAGTAAAGTTATTCTCAAATCATCTCCCCTTTCTTCTTTAGAAAGACCAACAGGGAAATAATGTCGAGTTGGATTTACAAAATTTTTGTTCCAGTAGCAGATGACTTCACTACCTCTTAAATAAAAATCTGCTAGTCCCTGTTGACCTGCCAGTGCCTTTAATTTTAGTGACTATCTTAAGCATGTGAAGCTGGTGGAAGATCATACAGAAAGAAAGCTAGAAAAATCGACTTGGAAAAGACCTTTTTCTAGGGAAAGTTTTTTTCAGATATTAATTCTAATTTTGCACAAGCTTTTCTGCTGTACTAGCTTGAATTGTTTCATACAATTAATGAAGCTATGTTGATTTACAAATGTGATAGTCCTACTTATAATGCAGCTATAAACTCCGTAGAGCTTGATTGATTCTCCAAACATTAAAAAAGAAGAGGTGAAAACACCACCTAAAGTTTGCATACTTTCAGCAAAGATAAATTAAAGAGAGAGAGAGACCTATTGCTCACTTGTTAAGGAAAAAGTCTTCATCACTAGGGCCATAATTTTTGTCTGTACACTTCTTCAGACTGCAGCTATTTTGTGCATGTGATGTGCCACACAGTCTGGCATCCTACTCATTATTTTCTGATTCTCCACATCCTACACAGGTCTATTACCTTGATGCAATGCTAACACTTGGATTTTAGGAGCAGACTCTTCCATTTCCAATTGAAGGATACTGATTTTTACATGTAATTCTGCCTTAGCTTACTCCAGATTTCCAGAGATGCCTGTCACCTGCCATAACATAGAAATCAGAATAGCAGAAGGTTGGAAAGATGTGAATCTTTCTTGTAGACTGTGAGTTATAAAGATGTGTGTAACTAATACATGCATAAGCTGCTAGAATTTAGTATAGATAAAATAAACCATGTTTGGATTGTGGTATTAAATCTGCACTTAGAAGAGGGAATAACTACAGTATCTGACATTTCTGGCATGTTATGTATTCAAAAATACTATTTTTAACAATGTCAGTCACAGATAAAATTCTTACTATATATCTTTCTCCAAAGTATATATACAGGT
The DNA here is from genome assembly GCF_965231255.1 of Vanellus vanellus. Classification (NCBI taxonomy): domain Eukaryota; kingdom Metazoa; phylum Chordata; class Aves; order Charadriiformes; family Charadriidae; genus Vanellus; species Vanellus vanellus. The sequence goes on from NC_138921.1 coordinate 11,238,757, forward strand.
GACAAACCACTTGCTAGGTTTTCCATCAGTTATCTGGACTTATTAAAATATTTTTAAATAATAAAAAAAATTAATGCAATCATGTCATTACAAAATGACAGATAACCATTACCAACAATACAGTTGTCATTGTATCTCACAGATGACATAATTATTTTCTAGGATATTTGCATTTTCTCTTCATGTGTAGCATAAATGAAACAATTTCCAATTGTCTCAGTCTGAGAGAGAATAATAACTATATTTAACACATGAATTTCATGATTGCAACTGTATTAACAGAAACCAGGGTGCAAAAGCACTGCAAAAATCCCCACAACCCCTCTCCATTTATTACTTTGCTCAAAGTTGTCTTTCACATCAGGAGAAATATGAAATATATACCTGGGATTCTAGAATCCAAATTATTTCCGGCTAACTTGATATTAACTCTATCTTTTTGAAAAGTGGTTTATTATTAGTATGAAAGAAGTCAAATACTTCAAATTCAGTCTATTATTTTGCCACAAATAAAAGCATGCTTTGGAAAATCACTTAACCTTTTTTACCCATGATCTAACCAAGGCAGTTAATATGCAGCCCTCAGATTGCTGGCAGCTGAACTTTTAGTGAAGAAACACATCTTTTTTCAAGCTATCTTAATCATCACATTCTTCTTCCCTTATCTTTTTTCCCCATAAAGATTTCATTTCAATTAACAGTTCACTGAACTTTTCATTGCCTTTTTGAAGGACATGTTCCATTCAATTACAAATAAGGTTCCCATTTTTTCAGTTTTTTCTGGGTTGTTGTCTAATGAGTAGAAGTTGACAGAGGATTCTATTACTATAATCTTTAATTAGGAAAACTCTCATTTTCTGCTTGTCTTCTGCTTGGTTTAATATTGCCATTTGTTAATATAACATTTTGAGTACCTGTAATTGCAATAGGAACCATATCAACATTAGAACTACAGAGTTTTCTGGCACCTGGTTTTGTAAAGGAGAGGTCAGCAAACTGTTGCAGTGCATAAACATGAGACTTAATTGTGAAGCAGTAGGAGGCAGGAACTAAGTGTGTGAGTGTCATGCTTAAAAGATTAGGCAAGTCTTGCCAAGGCAGTGTATAAGAGAGAAAATAGATGAAATATTCAAAATATATTTATAAGTGACTTATAATAGCAATAAAAAATAATGTAAAAATGTTCAATGACAGTGTCTGGAATCAAGACCAGTCCTTACAAATGGGTGAACACACTAGGTCATGCTTTTTTGCTGTTGCAGAGACAAAGGAGATAATCTCTTCATGCCTAGGATGAACAGTAAAAGATACAATGAAAGCAAATTGCAGCAAAGAGTCTTAAATGTCTTTTTCTGGTGGTGAACATGGTAGTAGTGATAATGCCCTGTAATTGTCCTGGGAGGCTATATGACACTATACATTGTGTCCATCATTAGAGGACCACATGAAGAGGTTGGACAAGTATCTGTCACAAATTATCTACCTTGGAGAAGGTAGATGTATTAACCAACTTCTTTTACCTTTATAGTTTTAATATACGAAAAATCCTTGAAATTAAGTGATAAAAGATGTCAAAAAAGTGTTTATCCAATGCATGTGTTGAATTAATTGGGAAAATAACAGAAGGAAAAATGTTCTTTTTTGTTATATTTTTTTTCCTAACCACCTACCAACTCTCCAGACTAAGGTAGAACTCTTTAAAGCAAAGGATTAGCGTATTTCTTTTCCAAATAGAATAGCTACCTCATTGCCTTCCTTAAAAATTCAGCACACTCAAACTGCTAAAGCCTTTCCCTTTTAGTTTGCACAATAAGTGTCTGAAGCCACAGACTTATAGGATCCCCAAGGCAAATAATATGAAGCCATATGTTTACTATAGTGCAGGTTTCAATATTAGGAGAGAAAAGCAGGGTTAGCTGATAGAGTTTAGGAGAGATTCACTGTGTGTGCTAGCATCTGTGATGGATTTTTTTTGTAAATGAGTGTAAGTAGAGTGAAGTGATTGACAATAAAGGCACCAGTTCTCTGATTTAAGAAAGTGCTTGAGTAAGCATGCTCAGATTTTATTTGGCAGTAGGAGTACATCTAGTTACCTTAACAGATCCTGTGATACTAGAATGTCAACCGGGCTCTAAAAATTACTTAATATGAATAAAATATTTATTTTTTCCTTGTATAATGGATGAGTTCTCTTAAAATAGTGCTGTGTGAATAAACTCCTCTAGCTCAACAACAAAATGCTCAAGTTGTCATCATGTTTCTGCATATGAGACATGACTGAATCGGTTCTGCTGAATTCGACTGTAATAAAATCATAAGACTTGGGGATTTCAGTTACCCCCAAGAAGTGCACCCCAACATATGCAGAAATACTCATTGTGGTAGTGCACTCCAGGCTTATGCTTGTTGAAAGGTGTAATTTTGGCTATTGTCCTCAAATACAGTCCTAAAATCCTTTTCTGCAGGATGTATGAAATCCTAGTTCAAGCACCTAATGTGTTGTGTAAAGTAAAAGGAAGGGACATTAAGCTATATAGTAGTTTCTGGGAATGGAACTGATTAGCACCAGTTGAGAGGCTGGCCCATGCGCTGAGAAAATAGATGAGGAAATAATAAGGTTACACCGTTCCTGCAAGAAATGTGTCACTGAGCGTGACCGAGGTCATAGGTTCTTGACTACATGATTCTTTCATGAAAAATAGCATATGGGTACTAGCTTTTTATTGTTGCTTATCAAAACATCTAAATTTGCAAAAATAGCTGGATTTGACTCTTGATGAAAGAATTGTTTTGTAAGAGTGAGAGTAAATTAATTATTAATAGCTAAATAATCATAATATTAATAATTAAATGGTAAATGCAAGTATAAATGCACGTTTTCCTAAGCTCAGTGAAAAATGATTGCTAGAGGTGCACCAGATTAAACCATTGCAGAGATAACTGCCATGTCAGGTATTCCCCCTGCATAATCAGTAAAGATGGTGCCATCAAATCCTTGAGCTTCTTCAACCCCTAAATCTCTATACGCTGCCAGCTCAACATAGCTGTGTTTTGTAGCACAAAGTGCTTTTATTTGGGGAGCACTGTCCTGTGGGACCTATGTGAGGGGAAATAACCTTGATATTCTGCTGAAGGGAAAGAGGAGATTCTTTTTTTGTTTCCAAGGGATAGCAGAAAGTGCACTATTTTCTCTAAACTAGTTTGAAGCATAGGAGGCACAAGAGGAATTTACATTATGCAACAGAAGATTCTGTGGAATCACCTTAGGTAGTGCCAACCTATGCAACTTGAGCTCTTATACTCACATCATGGTATGCCTGGAAGAGATACCAGCTTGGGTCTGAAAGCAGTATAGTTGTCTCAGCACAGTGCTGTGCCTGAACTGTGTCAACTCTTCCTGTTCCCCATTCTTGTGTTGTGTTGGATGGTGCTTGTTCTGTTGCCCATGGACCACGCTTTGTGTGACAAAGACCTGCTCACAGCTGTTCAAATTTTAAACACAGATTCAAGAGTAGATGATAACTGCTTTAATAGAGCCTTTCAGTGCTGTAGGGAACAAGGACGCAAAATAATACTGCTTCATGAAAGGGTCATGGTCATTCATAAACTGTTCTCTCAGACATAACTATTTCTTTTCGTCTGTGTATAACACCTAATACAATGGTTCTTGGTACATTAACTCTAGATGCTATATTAATGCAAATAGTAATCAAAGACATTGCCTGAGCAATATTCCTAATTAGCCTCTTAGTGAAGATTATGAGAACAAGTTTACAGAGCAATTTCTTTTCTTTTTAACTGTCCAGCAAGCACAGATAGAACAGTTGAACAAAGAAGCAGCAAATTGTTATCAGCAACTCTAGCTTCAAAGATTTAAGGCCTAAGATCTTGTGTGTGAATGGTGAAGCCAAGGCCAGCCACTCCTATTTTTCAGTGAACATTTCTGGTCAGATCTTAGTCAAAAGGAAGTCAGCTCAGTTTAAGTTTACACCTGTCTTGCTTCCATAGTTACCCTGACTTCTATTCAACTTGTGGGAATTTTGATTTAGAGAACAGTCCAAGAACTAGATATCAACAGTGGATGAGAAAATGCTTCTCTCTCCACTGCATAAAGGCATTATAACTTACACCCCCTTGTTCTTCATTAATATGCAGTTAGACAATTTATATACCACTTTATTCATTAGCATATAAATTGCCACCAATATACCACATTCCCAGAGCAAAAATAAACCAGTGTGAGGAAAAGCTACCAGAAAATGCCTAGTATTTTTATACCTATAGTTGCTTCGGTGAATTATAACCCACACAGAATCAAACTGTTACACTTTGCTTCATTATGCAGAAACACTGCTGTGATCATTTCCTCACCACTGTCAATGCCTTACATTTTGAAATATCAAAATATTTTCTGGAACAGAACCATTATTTCCTGTTTGAAAAGCAAGCAAATATTTTTGTAAAATATTCTAAATAAAACTTTAAAGGCAGGTTGTTACTATTTTTGTTACAATGTCACTCAAGCTCCAAACTATGGCAGTAAAGCTAACCCTCCAGCAAACTGATTCTACTCCAACTGTGATTATGAATGCAGGGCTGCTTTTTTAATATGAATCTGCAAACTCTTTGCTTACATGTGACACAAGAGTATGTCTATATGCTATTGTCAGTAGGGATGCCAATATTCTTTATGAAAATACAGTTTGGACATGTACACTTTGTGCCAGTTTGGTAAGCAAATTAAATGAGCTTTCTACTATCAAAAGACCAGCTTTGCTAGTACATCTGTGTTTAGAAAAAGTTTTTTGACGTTCTTGTTTGGGACATTAACATATAAACTTATTTGAGTCTTTCTGCAGTGGTTTAAGAGAATATTGTCTCATCTGCTCATCCCACAGAAGATAGTGACCCCGCTTTTCAACCATTGCAATGCAAGGTTGATGTTGTTAGCTTAAACCCCTTCTGAAGACAGATTTGAAATGGGGTGCAAAACAACATGTTTGCTAGTAGTCATGTCTTGTGTTTGAAGTGAGGTGTACAGGAAGGGGTGTAAAATGTCACACAACCTGTGCTCCACTTGGGGCATAAATTCTATTGGACCTTCCAAAATAAGAGATATGAGCAGTAAGAGCATACCTACTGGAATTATCATATTTACCTGCAAAGAAAATGTCATGTCGTTTTTTTTTTTTTTTCACTCAGGAATACAATTGTAAATTGCATAGCATGTAGGAAGAAATAGCTTGATATGAAGTTGTAAGATGCAGTCAACAGTAGTAAATTTTAGTATGGAAGATCGATTTATTTTAGCAATTGCTTTTCAAATCCTTGTTTTGTTTCAAATTGTATTCCAGCTATGTGTCTGTGAACACAGTTAAGCTCACTTCCCTTTCTGATGGAGGTCCTGATCAATTTAATGCCTTCAGGCAACATTATCTACCGGCTGCTTTTTCTATCATATGGTGGGCAGTATGATGTATTTTTTTAAAATCTGAGAATGAGCTCTGAATTTCTGGTTCAACAGCGGGATATCATTTGGCCACAGTGGAATTCCATGTATGCTGCAACATTTTTCATTGATAAGATGCTGCCTTAAATTAAAGAACACATTTCAGGATCATACACATCTATTAAATTGTTATTAATTTGCCTAAGTATTCAGCATAGTGCAGAATCTCTCCAACACATGCAGGAATCTAATACTGTCCTTTAGCACCTGGATTCTCTGAAATTTCAGGATATTCATTCTTTAAGGGAGTATATTTATTTATTAAAAACTGTCAATATCCGTTCTATGGAACTAATTTTGTATTTTTATGACTATATTTATTAATATTCTTAGAGCTCAATTACCTTTGGGGTCTCCCAGTTTTTTGCCATGTGGTACCAAGCATGAACAACTGGCAGTTCTCAGTCACTTGGAACTGGTGTGAAGCACTGAGGCAGCGGTAGAATCTTGCAGTTAAAATAATATTCAACAGTTACTAGTTTCCATAGGAGCTGAAAGCTACGTACACTATAAGCACTGATGTGTGAGATCCCATGCCAAATTATGGAATGTTCAGGAAAAACACAATGAAGCCCTTCTTAATATAAATGCTATTGAATTTAGGCAAATAAAATTCAAATTTAAAATGCTTCAAATTATGGTTCATTAATTTTGGTATATCAAGGAAGTCTGATGATCTTAGGCATTGTACTGAGGGAAGACTTCTGTAAAGTTTTTATCTAGCTCTAAAAGTTTCTTAAGCTTGTGAAGAATGTTTCAGATTCTGATTTGGATCTTTATGTAAATTGGTTAGTTACCTATCCTAATTTGTATTAGGAGTAAATACTTGAGTAAGATGTGTAAGGTATGTGTCCATGGTAAATCGATGGAAGCTTATACATAGCCGTATTATCATGTTCCCATACCAAATAAATCTTACTAATTATGCAGAAGATTGTTTCCCTATTGCATCCTAATGATTTACATCCCGACTCTCCTAGGTTGTATGATCTTTATGTATAATTATGCTGCTGGCATCCAAGAAGATCTGTTGATAGGGTTACTTCATGGAAGATAACACAACCTTATATTTAAGACAGTCAGTTTAAAGTAATTATGACCTTCATCTCCATTCAGCTTTGATTTGTCTGGACTATGCTTTCAGGTGTAGATTATCAGTAACACACAAATAATAATCTACTACTTATTTTCAAATGAAAACAAAATTTCTGTTGTGATCAGAAGTGTAATAAACAGACCATAAGTATATCTGTATTTCTGACCTGAAAGAACAAAGCAGTCCACATTGCCACCACCTTTTAAAGGTAGGTATATAGTGTTACCATCGCTTTTTATAAGGCAGGCAAAACAACTTCTCTTTGCCTTCTTGCATTACACCTAGTCTTTGGCTGCACAAACTTCTTGTGACCCTGAATGGTGCTAGGGAATTCATATCAGTCTCAGAGAAGGCTCATTTACATTTTCAGTTTTCTATTAAGTAAAACTTAGTCTATTGCTTTAGGCAAGACCAGTAATAAATATTTAGGAAACTCCCATGAAGATAAGAGCTTATCAGAAAAGAAGATTATCTCCCGTTGCAGCAGTATTAAATCCTTATTTTTTCAGCCTATGAATCAACTCTGAAACTATCACCAATTGCTGGTGAAAAAAACCCAAACCACCACCCCATTAAGCTTGGAAAGCAAATGTTATTGTTAAATTGTAAGTTAAATGTTATTTCTCCAAAGAGCTGCGCTCAATTTTTCTGCTGTGGGAAGAAATAAGTTAGTGATCATATCCTACTCAAATGTAGCAGCTACAATGTTTAATCTCAAGCCGCCTTATATGCAGACCAAATAATTTTAGACAATTAATAAATATTTTGACATGGACACATATACAGAAATCTGGAAAAAAAAACCCAACAGAGTAAGAAGGCCCTTCTTTGGATGCATAGCATCCCTGGATTGATTTGTGTTGTGGTTTAGGCCAAATCTGCTACTGGGGACCTGGGGGACCCCAGATGGGACCGACAGATGCTCCCCTCTACCCCTCTTCAAAGAGAGAGGCAGAGGAGGGAAAAAGAGATGTATGAGTTTAGAAGGAACTAAACTACTTTAATGAAATATTAATAATAAAAAGAAATAATGAAATATATACAAAACTGTATCAAGCTCCCAGGTTGACAGTCACGACACTGGCTGGCACTGGGGCAGTCCCAGGCTGGACTCAGTGACAGACGGGAGCTGGATTCCGGATCTGCATTCAGGATCAGGATCAAAGGCAGAAGAACAGAGTCCTCCTCAGACTTTGGCCATTGAAGAAAGAGAGAGCTGACCCTTTGATCCCTCAGCTTTTATACTGAGCATGAAGCAGATGGGATGGAATACCCTGTTGGTCAGTTTTGGGTCACCTGTCCTGTTAGCTCCTCCCTGCAGATGGGACCCCACTATGCTTTTCCGCTTCCGAGCCTCCAATGGAGCAAATAACAAAGTTGGTTGGCCTTGGGTGTTATAGCAATAAGTATAAGCAGGAGCCTCTCTGCATACCATGCCCGGGCATCAGCTATAAACAATTGGTCTTATCACTCTGAGACAGTGAACATTGTCTGCACAATATGCTGTTAATTTCAGTAGTTAGAGAGGCATAGCTAAGAAGCAAAGTTACTGAACAAAATCGGTTCTGCTTTACCTCAAACCAGGACAATTTGGAAATTTAATTTGCTAGAGAAGTAGGAAATCGTTGTTTGCTTAAAACTTAAAAATATGATCAGGGAAAATTGGAATAGCTGTGTATTTAATTAATGGTGTAGTTGTATTCAAGTGAACATATAGCTTTCTTTTCCTAGATAGATACATTGCATCTAAATGAAGAACCCTAACCCTTTGTAGAAAAGAAATTTCAAATAATCAAACAAGGCCCAAAATCCAATGTGTTGGTTCTTCTGGAACCAGCCTGTGCAAACTCAGGTCTGTTTGGTCTAACCTGTTTCCATCTGCCTTAGCAGAGACATCAGGTCCTGCCCAGGTTGTGTTGAGGGTTTCAGCTGACTACCGTCTTTTGTGCTAATAAGCACAGAACTCATTCTGCCTAATGATGGAACTCTGAAACATGAACATCTGGAGAAGCACAAGGTGTCTTATTAACAGTCTTGCTATCTCCACATTAGGAGTTCAATGAATCCTTGATGGTGTGATGGTTTCTCTGATAACAGAATTAATTAGCAAGCTTGATCTAAAGCACTGTTGCTCTGACATAGTGTCTTCCTACAAAGGTCTCTTGTCTTGTCATCATAACTCTTGCTCTCAGTGAAAACAGACACTTCTTAAAAAATATGAGACAAAAGACATGATCAACCATTTTTTGCTCTTTCACTGTACCTGTGGAATTTAAAAAAAGATTGGGTAAATGTTGACCATTACTGAAGATAATGACCTGAAGCATTTGATTTAATTCTCTGAAAGCTTCTGGCAAGCATTACTTTCTTCCTTCTGTGTTAAGCAGTATTATGTTTAGGGAAATACAAAAAGCCTTACTTGGCTTATCTTTTCTTTTATTGTAAAGACATGCAAAATCAGCATGATCCATCATAGTCATTCGGTTATAAGTCTATGAGGAAAATGGAAGTGAATTACAACAGAAAATTTGAGAGGCATGCCAAATTAAATGAAGAATTTGCTCTTTAAAAAATCTCATGGGAAAATAGTCTGTTGAAACACTCTTTAATGTTTGATTCAGATGTCAGGGGAGTAGGTTGCATAGAAGGCTAGAGAGACCTGATTGTAAAAGACAGATGAGAAATGGTAGAGGGTAAATTGCTAGGATGCTGGAGGTATTTATGTCACTAAAATTGACCTTTAGCCTGATTTTAAATGTTTTAACTTGTATGTCAGATGAAAAATGGTAGTATGCGTGAGGTAGTTTTGATGCTTGTATTTATTAGAGCATAGCCAAACACTAGAAATTAACATAAATATGACTGCTAATTTTGTAAAAAAGCTTGTATACAAAATATAGAGAAAAAATATTTCTGAATTTGGATGCGTGGTAGCTTCAACAGGTATGGGATTCATAGGGACTATTGCACTTGTGCAAATGACCTTGGACACATTTAATTCTGCATTCAAGAGCCAATTGCACATGAGCTATGGGTACAACATGCAGCCTACCAAACCCAACACTCCATATTTTTTTTGTCTTGCACCCAAGAAATCCATAGAAAAATACAGCCAAGCCAAGTCAGCCACCTGTATACACTACTGCTCATTAATTTTATCTTCATAATGTGATTATGAGATATGTATGCATTGTCCCCCACTTCACTGATGGGAAAGTTAAACATGAGATAGTTTAAATGTCTTGTGCAAAATTAGCAATTAGATCTTTATCTTCTAAGTCTCCATCAGGAGCTTTATCTTCTTTCCTGTTTCTGTGCAACAGTCATATACTGAACAATACCTATGGAGGAAAGGAGAATGCAGAGTAACTTCTCCCTACACAGTATGAATGTATCCTTGCTTTGTTTATCTGTGAACCTCGTGAGGACATAAATGCCATTCAGATTCATTTCTTATCTATACCTATTTAATCTAGTTTCTCGTGGAACTGTAAATCTGGATGGTTCAATGATTGCATTGCTATGGAAAGTTAAAAATCATGATGGCTGTGATTGATGCTGGCAGATAACATTGCAAGATATTAAAATTCTTTGTTTTATTGTATTATCTATGCATGCTAGGCATGGATCATGACTTCCATTAACTATATATTCTTAAAAAAGAAAAAGAAAAAGAAAAAGATTATGTGTGTTGCCTCTTTACCCTCTAGTAAGTGTAAGGTAGTTTATCCCTTTATTCCCCCTATTTTTCCTGTGATAATTTGTTTATACCCTGAGAAAACTTAGCAGGAAGCCTGGACTGGAAGACTTGAACTCAAACTTAGACAGTATCTAGGTTATGGGCCTGATTACCAAATGGGATATAAATCTGTGGTACAGGTATTAGAGTCTTAAATGCAAAAAATTGCCATGTGAAAACACAGAAGAGGCAAAACTAGAGTTCAAATGCTGAATGGGCAGACGAAATGCCTATTCAAGTCAGCATGTGGTTGGCTACCTGTGCAGCTGAGAATTGCGTCCTTAATGAGACACATGTCCAGGTGCTTTGTTGGTCTAACTCTGTATAGCTCCACTGAGGTCTATGTAGCTGAACTGATTTAAAATCAGCTAGGATCCAGGCCTGCTGCCATTAGAGACAAAGACAAGCTACTTTCAAATTCAGTGCTGGAATCTTCTAGAATCCAGTGAACTGAATATACAAACAGCTGAACCTCCAAGTAGTGCTGCTGCTCAGAGTTTGGCCATTTAATAACAGTGGTAGAAGTGCTTAATTTAATAATGACTTCCTGTTTCCTTTGAAGTTCTCTGTACCACTTAATGTTCCCAAGGCAGCTCTCTAGTATTCAGGTGTTCATAATACTTTCTGAAATTTATTTTGGAGTTGATATTTTCAAATTGACATATTTCTTCTGTCTTACATGAGCATGTAAGAAAATTCTTTGGGAGCTGGTAAAGTGTATTTGAGGTGAGATAAACTTAGCAGATTGACTACTTGTCACACTTGGATTTTAGTAGAGTCCATATAGTTTGGAGATTTATATTAAATATTTTTTTCTGATTTTTTTTCATGGTATAAGTCGAGGGTATGCTGGCAGAGTTGCAATATGGGATGCTAGGAATTAGCAAGAGACAGGTGACATATATGCTCTCCACCAAACATGTTGTGGGAAACATTAAAGTTCCAGCTTTAAAATGGGTCACAGTGCGAATGGGAACTGATGTTCCTGTAAGTGCAGACTGGCCATTCATGTGTGACTAAATAAATAAATAAACAGATGAACTCACAAGCTACTTTACAGACAGGTAAGGCTGTCCTATTAAATTATTATTTAAACTGTGCTAACCCACTTTACCGTTACAGTCACTTCTATTTCATCACATTAACTAAAACTGTAGTTTCAAACATTCCCAACACTCTTGCTCAGACTTCTCTTTTGAGGAAGGCATTCTCTTTGGTGTACCACTATAAGAGGAAGAATTCATCATCGTTTCTCCCTTTCTTTTTAATGAAATGATTTATCAAGTTGTGTGAGTGAAATTCCGCTTCCTTCAATTCTTCTAGAGGTAACAGCAAGGATAATGACTCTGATAACGGCACTACTGAACTGTAAAAACTGATCAAAATCTCTTCTTGAAATTTAACTGCCAACAAAGCCATGAATTCTGCACACCATGGTGGAGAAACCCAATGGGCTCAGCTTAGGCAAAAAGATTAGTGTATTGAGGCACTAGATGTTAAGAAATTTGTCTTCATTTTTTAAATGTGCTTGAGCTGACTAAGTGGATTTATAGAATGCTAAATTATTCTTTATATTAGATGACAATGCCACATTTTGCAAATTAATTCTCTGAAATGTGACTGGGTTAGTAATTGTAATTATTTTTATTAATGATCTGCTGTTAATCAGAGCTGTGGATGCTTCTATGATGTGGTAGGTTCACAACGGAAAATTGTAGTGGAAGTTCATGAAGTTCAGAAGGAGAAGAGCAAGCCATCATAAAAAAAAATAATTAGAATTATCCACAATGAATTTGTCTAACTTTACAAATGACACTTTATTAGAATTGCAATAAAAACACCAGTTTGCATCCTCTTCTGTTTTTGGAGATGCATTATTAGCTTTTCAAGATTATAGTTTCAGGTAGTTCAATTGTTTCTCAAGAACACTTTTTATTTTACCAGAACAAAGCTTTCTTGACAGTCTTGTTCAAGACATAATTAGAACAATTAAGTCATTTTCAGTTAACTTCAGCAGCAAAGAAACCCATAAACTTTAATAGGAGCAGGATCAGCTTTGAACTAAGCTTAGGCATAATTTTTTCTTATTCCTTTGAAGACAAAAATAAAATAATCTCACTCACATGGATGGATTTGCTAGTTAATTATCCACAGCATCTGCAGCACAGAATTCAGTCTTATGCCAGTTAAGGTTTGGCAAGACAGATATATGGCTCTGCAATCAGAAAATGGCATCCTTGCTGAAAACACTTTGACATGTGAAATTACCAAGCGCCAGATGCTGGCTTGATTTGGTGGACTTATAGGTAGGTATGTCTATTGCAAAGTCACTACACATTCAACACCAGTTTATCCACGTCTGTGCTTCCCATTGCGATATGCTTTTGAAAATCTTAATTTTTTTTTCATTCTCACTAGAGGTGTCATCCAATATCCTGAAAAAAACATAAAGGTTTTCCTACAATAAAATAAAAAAAAATCTTGTACTTGATATGGAATTTGAATGGCAAACTTATGGTTTGGAACTGTACCTCACCAAGGTTTTAGGGGTGTTCAGAAATAAAATTGGAGATTGTCTTGTGTAATAGAGGCTGTCACAATGTCTGGATGAGGTGAAAGTACAAAATTTAAAGGTATTCATAAATGGTATTTCCCTCTATATGGACAGCTCTTTTTTCACACTTACATATGAATATACATAAACTTGACAGGAACTTCTCTCTTCTGGTCATCTGTGTAACAGCTGGTTCCGGCCCAGGAATGCCCGTATCAGAACTAATAGGAACACTCTGAATGTACTAAATAATGTCCCGTCCATAGCTTTCCTTACTAAATGGTTCCAATGACCAATGTTCCTCTTTGTTAAAATTTGTGTGTCATTTCTAGTATAAACATTGTCAATTATTATTTACCAGTCTCTTAAATACTCTAAGTCTTTTTTTTTGAAACTTGGCTTTAGGACTCTCTGATATTGTTTTATATTGGTGAAACGCTTTTTGGTTCATTGCTGCTATGGCTGATATTCAGTGTTGAAAGTGCAATAGGGCCCCACTTTGTTAGTATTATCTCTTCAGTCTTCTTATTGAGATAAAGGCTCCTCAGAAAAGGATGAATTTTTCACCATTTTGGGAAGTGTTACCGTTCTCTGAGGAAATGCAAACATCCCACATTCAGTTACTTTATTCAAGTGTAATTTAAAACAGGCTCTCAAGCATAATGGGATGTTACAGCCAATATTTATTTTTCTTTCATTAGATAAATAGTATTAAATTGCAATCCTTGAGAAAATTGTACAGACTGTATCACATCTGAATGTGTTTGAGCTTGAGTCTCGCTCAGGCAAATTCTCATCATATTCAAATAACCATCATTATGCAAATAAGGACATCCTCATTGCCAAGCAAGTTTAAAATGCATGTTTGTTTTTATCATGATGAATTATCTTGCTCCTGGTAGCAGACAGTAACATGCAGCTCAGAAGAGCTGTACAGGTCCTGTTTATTCTTTAGACTTCTTTTGCCGGTTGGAAGCTGATTTTTTTTGCTAGCTAGGATAGACTTTGATTGTTCTTCTTCCCATGTGTCTTGCTTGAAAAACAGCACAACCAAGCTTTTCTTATCACCAGAGGTTTTGGCTTGCTGGTATTGCCAAATTTGATCACAACAAATCTTTTTTTGTGAATCAGGCAGTAGCAACCCAAGATCATCGTCTTCCAGAGGCAGGCCAGCATTTCATACCAGCCTGTATATATACTCGGTGACTGAAAAGTAGATCCTGGATTTAGTGCTCAGCTTCAGCGCTTATCCCAGACACTAGAGCAAAGAAAGGAACGTTTCTTCTATCCATCTTTGGCCTGCAAATCAGCTGTAAACTGTTTTGCAGCTGTTACAGGTTCAAGACTGAAACAACCTTTGCAACTTCAATAGTTACCCCTCCTTTTTCCTAAGGCAAAGGGAGTAATGCCCTAGCAATTGTAAAACATGTAGGCTTTGTTACCTCCTTTTATAGAATACACGATTAATCTGAGATTTAATGCATCATCTACAAAGACAGTTAATAGCTGTGTAGGTCCTCATGCAGAGTTAGACACTTATTTATTGAAGATTCTATATCTATAGTAGTTCCAGGTCTCTTTTCTCCTTAGTGTACCAGGGCCTCTGCTGTGCCCTGTGTTCAACTACACCTGTAGTGCAGGGCAGAGGACGTGATTTGGCATCCATGGGAACTGGCAGCACTCCCAGCCCTCCAAGTATTCACACACTGATCTCTTGTCTCTAGTTACTTTAAAGGTTCTGGTGGTTTATAACATAACCTCACCAAATACATCAGGCAATATGTTTATGCCTTGACTCCGTCCTGGAGCAACTTATTGCAAGTATTTGATATTTAAAATACAATTAATTTGTTCTGCATTTATGCCACAATCTGCACAATGGAGTCGCAGTTATGGCTAAGGCCCTACGCACTGCTACAATTAAAATGGTGTATAGACTAATAATATAGGGGTCACAAAGATGAAGGAAAGGACTCTAGTAATAGTTATTTTTTTTGTTTGACTGTTTTCTGCATTATCTGCCTGGATGTCATAAAAATTTTACTTCAGTGATGGCCAGTCTACATGGTAGAAATCTACATTGAATCCCCAGTTTGCAGAATGTTGACTCACAATGGGCTTTTTTAAACTTTATTTTGATGTTTCTTGTACTTACTTTCCACAGTATGTGAAAGCTGAGATTAAATACGACTACTGCAGCTATCACTATTTCAGAGATACTGTACAAAGTTTGCAAATTGTGGTTTCCTTATGTAAAATAAGGTTTTTCCGTGAGAGCCATTTTATTCCATCAGTGAGTCCCTCAATGTAGGAATTAATTATAATTCAGAAAAGTGTAAATAAAAGGCTGCAAAAGTAATTATTATAATAATAATAGTAATAATTTATTTTTTTCTCTTTGATGTATATGTTGTGCAAAAGGAATGGTAGTTGTAATAAGAGTTATAGTATTTAGCCATAACTTAGGATCTCTAACATTACGTGAATTCTTAATACTTAAAAATAAATGGATTGTTATGGAGATGACAAAGTCTCACAAAGATTTCTTACTTTGTTAGACTATTACCAGGTTCCTGTCTAAACTGTGCAGAAAATGACTAATTTTTAGTCCAGTTACAGATATTGCAAATGAAATGTACTGCCTCATTTGTTTATGACAAACAGAGGTGCAAAGTGAAACATGACTCTAGAACTAATATCTGTTGTAGGACATATTTTATGCAGATGATGGTCCATTTGACTTAAAAAATTCTAGTTGTATGAAACCAGAAGAACTAAATCTCACCAGAATCCCAACTTTTTCACATGTTACAGGGTTCAGTGTAAATTCACCAGTGCCGTCTATATCTAAGCCATAGGTTTTTCACTCAAAGAAAAAATCTACAATCTATCACATATTAAATGATTTTTCATTGTTGCTTCTATGATATTTAGAAGACGAAATGTATGCAGCAGGAATAATTCCTTTTGTCCTAGCTTTACAAAATTTTGTTAATGCAATGAACAATAAATAACAAAAACAATCCCCCTTCATATTTGGATTAACTGCAACCTTCCATGCCCTTTCTGTTCTTTTCTCTCAGTTTTTCTGCCAAGCACACTGAGGATTAAGATTAAATAAATAGCTGGAAAAAAGTACTTAATTCTCTGCAGAGGCATAAGAGAATGTGTAAGTGAGCTATAGGCCAAGAGTTCTTGTTATGATAGCAGCATTGCTCTTATTTATATTTACAGTTAATGTTATAGCTTCAGTAAATTAAAAATGCCACCAAACTACTTGAAAAGGAAATGTAATCTATAAATAGCTACTTTATGCACACTGTATCATTTCCAGTTCAGTTAAGCAAAAAGATTTTTCATCCTCTAGTCCAACAGCTTATCCTATGAAGTTATGTCTGCATGCAAGTATGTGCTACAGGCCCAAATCTGCTTTCATCTATATCTTCATAAGATCACTATCTTAAAAGAAGTTCAACAGGCTATTTTCTATGACCAGATTCTATCACTAGCCATTTTTGTGTGTAATCCTGAAATAACCACAGCTCCTAAGCACAGTTGATTATAAGCAGTTGCTATTGTGTTTTATTTATTTATTAAAAGACTGATTTGTGTGTATTCTCTTATGTATGTTTCAATTTCTTTGAAACTGGCTCTTCCAGTAGAGTAGTTAGATGTCCCTCAGATTACCAAATGAATAGAAGATTCATATATATGAAATCATGAGATTTAAACTAGTTTTCTAATCGGGGGTGGGCGGGTTGTGGGGGGGTTTGTGGGTTGACATTTTAGGCTTTTTTTAAAAAAAAAAAACTTTAGAAAAAAACATGAGGATTCTTCTAGATACTGAATACAAGAGGGGAGGGAATTCCCTCCTGGGAGGGAATATTGAATTTTGTTACGGCCTTTTCCGATGGCATTGATTTGGAATTATTTGCTCCCATCAACCATGAAGTGAGTGGATAATCAAATTTGTACTTTTAGTCTTAACACACAGCTAAATTCCGGAGTGTTCAAATTTGCTTTGTTTTAGAAGGATCAAAGATCTGACTTTTCGTATGCAGTATGCTGTCTGGTTTCACTTTGATTCAATTAGGAAATAGATGATAAGCTTTTACAATGCTCAAGGGGTCACTTGGAAGGAGTTAATGAAGAAACAAAAGGTGTAATAAGGCAATGCTCTTTTCTGAATGACTAATGTTTGAAGGGGGGCAGCTCCGTTAGGAGCAGATGAAGGGGAAGTGAAACATACATCAAGTCTGCCCTAACCATTTATTGACAAGCAGTCCTAGTTTACATGAAAAAGCAGCCACAAATGTGCACTGGATTGAAAAGATACAGATGTGAAATTCATAATTCTTTGTTCTGGGCTTGGAAAAATAATCTCATGACAAGAACCTGTTGCAGTCTCTACGGTTTTTAAAAAATCACACTTGGATCTCAAAAGTGTAGACAAAAAGTAGTCCAGAGCAGTCATGCTGAGCAGTTATGCTATAATTCCTGTTTATATCCAATGAAACTTTTTATATTAAAAAAAGATACATAGAATAGCCGATCTTGCAGGAGAAGGAAAGTGTATACACAGACCATGATATCATGCATAAGGCAAGAATGTACAGTTACATTTTAAAAGGGAAAAAAAGAACATACTGGATAAATAAAATTTTATTTTTATTTTGCTTTATTTTTAATGGAAGGAACATAGTATTCCATTGCAAAAACCCTCTAATTGTTTGGGGGTTTGTGGGCGTTTGTGGTTTTGTGTTTTTTTTTTTTTTTTTGTCTACTGGCAATTATAGAAGCTTGGGTATTTTCTAAACACAAAGGAAAAACTACATTGAAAAACAGTCCAGTTTTATTTCCACAACTGATTTTACAGGGGTATTGACAGTGTTAAGGGAAAGAAACAACGATTTTGGAAAATGTAGCTGCACCGCTAAAATGAAATAAATGAGCTATAGCCTCTTTTTCATTATAGGGTTGAACTCAGCTTTGAAAAATCTCTAAATTTTTGCCCAGCTTCAGCAGTCTGTATGTATTTCACTATACGGCTCTTTACACCAAGAAAATTGAGCTCTAAGACAGAGCTTTAGAAAAATCATTAAAGATGGAAACTGTGGAATTTATTAGCGTTGTTGAGGTGCCAGTTAGACCTGATTAAGTTTAATTAGGCTTAGAACATATTACATCTTTGCCCAGATGTGAAGTTATGGTAAGTGTGGCCCAAGTAAGAAAGCGGTAGGGCTGGCAGCTTCAGAAACCCCTCTGTACTCTGCTCTCTGGAGGGCAGCGGGCAGATCCCTGCAGCGGTGGCGATGGGAGCTGGTGGGCCCGCATCCCGCCGTGCTGCGCCGTGCGGGGAGGCCAGCTTTGCTCCAGAAGTAAAACCATGTGTCCTGGTCCTGGTCCGGCAAGGATGGGGTTAATTTCCCCAAGGAGCCGGCAGGGGAGGCAAGTATTCCATACCACGTGACGCATGCCCAGCTATAAGAGGAGCTAGCCGGGGAGAGGGAGTCAGTCGCCACGTGGGGCGGGTTGCGGTGGTGCGAGTCAGGTCGGCGCGCTGCGCGGCGGTACTGTAATCGCGTTCTTCTATTCCTTTACCGGTGTTATTGTTTTTCTTTTTTCTTCCCTTTGTCTGTTCCGTTAGATTATAATATTTCAACCCGCGAGTTTTGCCCCTTTTCTGCCGATTTTTCCCGCGGCTGTGGGAGTCGAGCGAGCGGCTGCGTGGTTCTTTGTTGCTGGCTGAGGCCAAACCACGACACCGTGTCACTGCAGACTTGCAGCTAACAAAGCCTGCTCCCTAGCGCTGCCATGGACAATATAGTTTCTTGTCCCGCCACAGTTTGCTTGGTGGATGGCGGCCTGGCCGGCCATCTGATCTCCATTTGATTTTATCTGGACATGGCCTCTGGCAACGCCCATGCTAAAGATCATACGGGTAGAGAGGCATATCTCATACCATTGCCTTTGCCACTAAAACGCATTACTTTCTTGTATAGTCCGGGATTAAAATTATTTTTTCTTTTGCTAATACAAAAGTTCTTAATTCCTATAATGCAAGTGGTGTTTATCTAACACAGGCAAAATAATTTAAATTACTTATTAATGGCACATTTAATTGAATAGTTTAGTTTCATAATGTGCATAGCGTACATCATTTGTGTCCTTCTTAAATGACATAGTTTCTTTATTTTCATCTTTTTAACTAGATAGAATAGATGTGTGTTAACTATTTATGCTGTTTGGTTTACTTCATTCTTTTGATAGGCTAATAACCCACTTTGAAGAGTGCACAGCTTTAATTTCTATCTGTTACTACAATGACTTTAGAAAGAAAACATATTGTGACATTGACAGAAATAGTCCATTTTTCCGATCAGACTATTTACAAAGTTTAGCATAATTTAAACTACGATGTTGTGGTTTAATATTTAATCCAGTGATGTTTATAACAGACCTCATGAACAGGACCAATACTTGTTTCAAATGTTGTAATTTTCCCTGAGCACAATGCCTCTTAGTGTCCTGCAGCATAAGAGTTGTTACAACATTATGCCACATTATTTAGTTAAAATGTTGTACGAAGCTCATGTAGAGAGATTAGAACAAATAGATGAAAGTGAAATCAGCTGCTCTTAAATAAGAATTGCAAAAAGATGTAGCTTACCTTGTGAGCTCCATTTTGTAATGACAGCTGTTTTATTACACCTTTTACTGACCATGTGTTTAATCAATATAAAACTCTAATAGTGTAACAAGATCCCACAATGTTTTCTGACAAGTACTTGTAAATTTTTCTGGAATGCTACTTGTTAAACAAAGATTAAATGTGGCTATTAAAAGCTGGCAATAATGTTCCAGGAAGAGAATTTTATTTCTGCACATGAAATGGGTACTGGGAAAGGACTGTTAAACTCTGTAAACTTAAAAAAATGAGCTAGTGACAGAATAGCTATTACTTTATATAAATAGTCCAATAAGCAAAATTGCACTTGCCTTGGACTGTATGACTACGAGATTCTCAGCAGCACTGAAAGCAAAGAAAAATCATTTTCATTCCTATATAGCATCACTTCAGATAAAATAATATGAATTGCATCAATTACATGTCCTAATTGATACTGTTTGATTAAATCACCTAAACATGCATTGCTGAGATTATTTCTTATTGTGTAGTGGTGGCACTAGCCTGGCTAATGTCAGTTTAAGCTTCTGAGTATAAAACAACTTGAAATGATGCTGTGCATAATTTAAGATTTCATTTGCTTTCTAAATCACAGATTAGAAAATCAATTCATGCCAGATTACGCATATCCTCATTCCTGCTGCTGCTCAGCTATGCACATATAAAGTCTTTCTGACCTGCATGTAACCACCTGTATAAGCTGATCTTTATTATAGAATTAGACAGTTCCAATTCTTAACCTTAGAACAGGAGTTAGAAGGTTGCAATGCTGCAGAGTAACTACTTAAGGATTAAAGAAATGCTAAGAGCATATCCAAAGCTTATACTTCTCTTAGAAAAGAAAGTTAAACTGATATCGATAAGCAAGAAGATCAGCTGCATGATAGAAATTGAGTGTGTCAGAAATTTGAAGTCAGCAGTTAATCTTGTGGTTGAAACATAAGCCTGTGGGATAGGAAAAACATTTCCTGGGTTTTCCCAGACAGGTTTTGTGGATCAGACCCCATAAAGAGCCTAATTTTGTCTAGGTTTGAGGGGACTGACGCCCACATCTCCAGCTATAGGGTGTCCTTTCTTTTGAAGCTAAGTCATAGCACAACAAAGAATGAAAACCATATGAGTCTGGAAGGAGAGGAAACAAAAAAGAACTTAACAGTCCTGTAGTGGTTTTGGGGCACCTAACTGAGAATGGAGAGTTCGGGTACGGCTTATCTAATTACTGTTCAGTGTTGAATATAAAATTAACCTGAGAAAAAGTCTTATTCCCTCCCAGCTGAGTGCCTTTAACCACTAGATTTAAGAGTCACTGCAATGTCACACTCCTGATAGAAAAATGTAATTTTGTCATTGAAAATTATTATTGTTCAGGCTGTGTTTGCTGCATGTTGCCATTTATATAATTCAGTGTTAAATGGAGATTTATGTGATTTTGAGATAAAGATTACATTTGATCTAATCGTGGGATACACCTTACTTATTTTTGGAGATCCATGAAAACAAGCAAAGTAACAAAATTAATACATAACTATTCTTACTAACTTATGATCAATTGTTCAATTAACAGTAACTCCCTTTTTTTTTGGCAGTTCTCCTACCAAATAAAGTCTTTTGATGCTCATCGATGCTCATCCAAAGATGTAAGAGAATACATTTTTCTCCTTGTGCAAATCACAAGCCAAACTTTGAAGTTAATCCTGTTTTAATGATATAAACTGATATGAGTTAGATGAGAATCGGGTGAAGTGCTTAAACACAAGTAGTGAAAGAATTCTCTTTTAAAAACAAGGCAAACTAATTTCTTTGTAAAACTAATGAAGTAATTATTTTGGAAGATAAAACCCTTCAGAAAACAGAATTTTATTTGTACTCCTTAAGCTTTTTATATAGCCTGCTTAGTAGCTATAAAATAATGCTAGTAAGAGTGTCAGTTCTGTGGAATGTAAAACAAGGGTTTACTCTTCTGTTCCCCCCTGCCCACCACCACCTTTTAAAATATTTAACACCAATAGAGACCCCAGCTGCAGAAGAGGAAGGATCACTGGCTTTGCTATGCCCCTCTAAAACTTTATCCACATCCAGAACATTTAGGATTGAGATGATGTAAGAGGGGAGACACTTTAAGGGTTCATTTTTTAAGCTTTTCTTACTATTCTTATGTACTGTAACTTCTTGTATCATATTCCCTGTAGGTATCTGAATGTAAGGTTTGACATCTTGCTCTTCCATGTGACCTTTTAAAATATAGGCAAATAGGTGGCATCAGTATACTCAGCTTGGCTGTAGACTCTGTGGCATATAAATGAAAAATGATTTCTCCAAGCAGTGATTTGCTGTACGTCACTTTTCTTCCCTCTCTCCTGGGAGAGGTAAGAAGGATGGTTTTCCCAACAGAAAGCAAGCAAGCAAGAAAGAAAGAAGTAGAAGCTGAGTCAGGCTCCTCCCTTTTACTTTTTATCCTTCATTTGAAAAGGATAAAGCTCATACAACCATCTTAGTCTTTTATAGGATGGATTTCTTGTAAAAATCAAAAAGACTAGGTCAAAGTAGAAAACCCAAATAGTTCTGTGAACATCAGAATAAAGCCTGTTTTTCTAAGACTTTGTTGCAATAGTTGATTGTAATTAATGCCTAAAAAGCTTTTTGCATATAAGTACACTAATGTTGGTCAGTTTCATGTTAGTGGAGTTTTTTTGATGGCTTTGAGTACTTCTTCAGCATTCTTACTGGGAGTGTATAATGAAAATTATTATTATTTTATTCATCTCCTGAAGGTCATATATTATTTTATTGTGGTCCAGTGTAGCTGACTAGCCACAATCCAGAAAACGGAGAATTTAGCTGTAATCTCAAACTAAGCACAGAAAATCTGTTCCCTAGGATTTTAGTTTTACTTATGTGTTTCCAAAACAATCAAAATATGGGCAGTGAGTCTAATCCCCCATCCTTCCAGCCCCGAGTGACCATACTGTGCCTACTTGGCAAAATCCTATTCATTGTTTAACCCAGCTGTACCTGTTTACTTCACAGATTAACTAGGCTCATCTGCACCTGATTACCTACAGCTGATGAACTATGAGCAGCTGTAACTAATTAGGGCATTGCCTAGCTCAGCCCTATGCAGTCATGACTTTGGGAAGGTCAGTGGTTCAGAGCTGTTGCTAGGTGAGGGTTGGCAGCCTTTAAAATCTCAGGGAGATGGGGCAGTTGGAAATGATTCCTTTCACACAGATCATCAGGTATCCTGCTAGAGGTTTAATTACTTATAAGAGGGCTAATTAACTTCTTCCTGTACTAGAGAAGAGTTATATCTCTGTTTTAGAAAACTCTTGGTCTTTTCTTTTTGCCAGAAAATGAGTTTTAGACAGGTGAGGAAGTAAAAATTCTTACATACAAGTGAGACTTGTATACTTATGCTAATATACAAGTGAGAATAGACAAAGGTGCAGTAGGTTGTTGTGTTGTACTACTATACTTGTAGTGTACTTATGGCAAAATATCTGTGATGATATGGCTATTCATGTGATGTATTAGTACCTTATCTCTACTGGCTTTTTAAAAAAACACAGGACCTTCAAAGGTATCACACAATTAGAACTACAGAGGAATAACTGAATCCTGGTACTTCTGACAGTTGTGTCTCTCAATTGCCCTGCTGTTTTTAATGTGCCTGAGCAATCAAAGTGAGACAATAGTGACTGTATTTCACTGATGCTTGGCGACTGCATCCTAAAGGAAGATCATGAATGTGCTATAGACTTAATGCTGTTTATCCTGTGACCTGAAGGAGCTTAGTGTTCTAATTGATCTTCCTAACAGGAAAGAAATATCTTTCTATACTTTATCTCCTATGGATCTTCATGGAGCGTTTACAAGAGCTATCAGATCATTGGCTGCTCACTGAAGTCTTTTTGGCAGGTTTCTGAAAATGTTAGAAGTAAATCACATCTTGTCCTAATCTCTTTTAAACTGCTGAAGGCTCTAGATAAATTGAATCCTGCCAATGTGAGTACAGTCACTGTTTGTCCTATTCCTTGTGGTCAGTGCAATGAGATGTACTTTCAGTTTGTTTGTCATAAAGACTACCCTTTCTCTAAAATATCTGTAATAATAAGACCAATTATGAGATTTTCATAGGAATTCTACATTCAGAAAATGGAACTAATAATAGAAATACAGTCTTTGGCCCTGTGAAAACACATATAAAATTTTGAAGTCAGTGGAAGTCTTCAAAGAAAGCAGGTGTTGGCAGGAACTTCTGTCATGAACAGCTCCTCTATGTCTGCAAAGTAAAATCTATGGGTTTCAGTCTCTGCTCTTTGCATCTGTAAGTCCTTGTCCTAACTGCAGTGAAGAAATTCTGCCCAGTTAGGCAGAAATAGGTTGTAAATTGGAAGATTTTATTGAGAAGGTAATGTTAACTTTTGAAGATTTATTTTAAGGTGAGAGGCAAAGATACTAGTGGCATCTTGTCTATGGCAAGAAAGATTGAATAAGCAAAATTTACAGTCAGAGCAACTGTACAGTTGTTAAATTTACCCCAAGAAATACTTTAGTCTGTGAAACGGGGTCTTTAAGGGCTTATATTCACTTGTAACTTTCACATAACTATATATGAGATTATGACAGTGAAACTACCAGGTTAGTGAGACTCTGATAGCACTATATTAATGTAATATATTACATTATGCTAAATCCTTGTAAACATGTAATTAAATAATTACTATTTGCAAACAACTGTCAAAAGGTACATATTACTTTTTTTTACAATGGGTTAAACAGGAATTTAATATTTAGTTAGCTTGTTCAAGATCATCTAGCAAAATTTAGGAAAAGTTGAAAATACAATCCAACCTTCCTAATTTGCTTTAACATTTAACATTACTTCTACATTTGCTTTAACTACTAGGTAATACATTCACGTTGACAAAATACCTATCATGGCTTTTTTTTGGTTGGTGTTTTTATGGTTTGGTTTTTTTTTTTAAGTGGAGAGTTCTTTTTTGTAACATTGGCCAGTGGCAGATACTTGGGTAGAAATATATTATTTGTGCTATAATACAATGTTATTTCCCTGAGGTTTTATATTCTCTCCACTTCAGCAGCTTGAGAACTTGAAGACTATGTTTAATAGCCACCTTTGGATATATTCTCCATGAATTTGTCCATGAAAACAAATGGACAAATTCTGTCTATTCTCTTTTTTTGAACTGTTTTTTATTTTTGGCCTCCACAAATTCTTGTGGCAATGAATTTGACAACAGCTTATCTTGCTTTGTCTGAAAGAGATCTTCCTTTGATTTTTTTCTTCCTTAAGTTCTCTGTGAGGAAAAATTAACAGTAATTCCCTATGCATTTCCTTTACACTATTCATGTTTATTTTTATAGTCTCTGTTATTCCCCCTTCAGTACTTTTGTTTTTAAGATCGAGTCCTATTCTATTTATTTTTTGGGGAAGTTATTTCACACCTCACATGATCTTGCTTTCCCTTCACTCATGTCTTCCCTATATGTTTGGGGCAATGACAAGAATTGAAGTATTTAAGAGGTATGTTGTGCATTTATATGATAGCTTTATTCTCTATTTCTTTTGTAATTTTTAAAATAAATTACCTACACTTTCTATAGGAATAACCATGCCATCTCTTCTCTTCTTACTAGTATTTTCTTCTAGTTCCACATGGTAGTATTTATCTCTTTTTCATAACTGATATAACTGATAAATGTGTCTGTTAACATTAAGAGATGCTGATCTTAACTTCTGTTTAACTCAGAAATTTGTGCTTTGAGTCCAAAGAGAAAACTAAGTATCTGAGTCTTTGCCTACTTCTCAAACTTAGACAAATGTTGCCTCTACCCCTATGCCTTGTCTTCCTCATGCTTTTACACTGTTGTGATTACAGCATCATTTACTCATAAGCATTCCTAAATTCCTACTTGTGTTTTGGATTGCTGGTGAGCACTGAGCTGACCTTTAAAACACTTTAAAACAAAGTAAATCTTCAATGACTCTAATATCTGCCTTTCAAGTGTGAAGAGCTGGTGTCTGTCAGGATATATTTACTCTTAAAGTATCTTTTTCCCCATATTCATTTCTTTACACTTTATCTGCTTACACATACTGTCATTCCCACTGGTCAGGGAAACATAGATGAAACCACATTTAGTTATGCTGATGTAAAAATCTCTCATGAGATTTGGTCAGTTGAGCTGGAATCTTGTTTTGGATGAATACCAGGAAAAATAGTTAAACCTATGGGGATGAAATGTTTTTGTCTTTGAGTTTGTAATGGCCTCATTTTTATATTTCATTTTTGTATTTGTTGGAAAAAATCATACAGAAAGAAAAGATTTCTACAGAGCAAATCAAATGTAAAATCCTTTGTGAAATTGAACGTGTCTTCTGCATAATGTTAGTGCACATATAAAGCTAATTGGAGAACTGAGAATGTGAATAATAGACTCTCTAAAAAATCTCGCAAGATTAGATATAACTAAGAAAATCCAGGTTTTGCTCCGAACTGTACCATGATACTTTGTGATCTAGCTGTGTTACTTCATTTCCCATTCTGTTTAAAATTTCCATCTTCTGAAGATGTAGGAATAAGAATGCTGTTATATTTGCAAGCCAGTCTGAGATCCTGAGGTAGAAAATGCTATAAATTGAATGGAAAGCATTTATACTGAATGTAAATCATGGTAATGATCATGACTGAGGGCATTTCCTGGGAGCATTAACTCTACAGAAGATGTTTGCTTCTGTTCATTAACCTCAGGAAAAAATAGTTGTTAATGACCTTAGCCACTAAGGTGCTCTCTGAGCTGTGTGTTTGCCCTCAGTAGACTCTAAGCTGGTAGCTGAGAACTCGGTCTGTTATGTTTTCAGAGGATTTTATTTTGGTGCTGATATTGCAGCACTATTGGTCATTTGCATGGAGTTAATACCCTCACATGTTAGACTGAATCAAGGTTGCAGAGAAAGTAATCTAGATTCTATTGAAACTAGATGCTTCTGAGCCTAAGAGACCAGCAGGCTACAGGTGAGGCCCGAGGAACCTTTGCAGTGGACGGTAGTCTGGAGAAGAGCTGTTGTGCAGCAGCAAAGGCAAGGCTGTTATGTCCAGGACCAAGGCCTATGCATATCAGAAGGCACAAAGCAATTAAATCTTAGGCAGCATCTATCAGTAATGGCTGACCTTGCTGGAACAAAAGTGACTTGAAAGGTGACAGCATTCAGTTTAGTAGTCCTAAAAAATACAGTGAACTTAAAATAGTATTCAGAATGATGGTGCTTCACAAAAGTTTCAGTCTGCACTTTGTTGCTGTGTGGACCTTGAGCCTAGGCACCCCTTATTGGCCTTGTACAGGTTGAAACAGGATAGGTAATGAACACACTAGCATTCTGGATAGCTGCAGCTTTGTATTCCAAACTAAACTTACCCAGGGTTTTTTGGCTATAGTAATCATAGACATCTTTGTGTTATGAAAATATAACCAAAATCTTTTTTGTTTGTTTGTATGTAACACTACAGAAAAAGCTTTAGTTTTCAAGCCTCTGTGTGCTTAAGTGCATGAATAATATCCCATGTGACAGCCCAGATCATGAAAACACAAGCTATGTGGAGGAACGGAATTTGCAGATTCAAGTATATGGTAGAATTAACATTGTTCAGCCGAATGAAAGAATAGTCAGTGTTTTTCCTGTACTTTCTTTCTAATGCATTTTAGCTGGATGGCAGCTGTGGGAAGGCCTCTAATGACAGAACAACAAGATGTTTCCAATAAGATACCTGTTGACTGTTTAATTGTTTATTTGGAAACTTTTTTATTTATGTATGGAAGATTTTCTTTGGGAAAGATTTTTTTCCCATGTGGTTTTGTCCTGGGGAATAATAAAACCAAGCTGTTTGGGAGGATAGAGGGTCAAGCTAACTCATTGATTATTCTGGTTTATGCTTTTCTAAATTGGCTTGACATTAAGCTATGTTGTCTGGTGTCTCAAGAAAATGACAGTTTGACTACTTCCTTTGCCTGCTCTCTACGAGCCAGCCTCCATGGCTGGACTGTTCCTCCTATGATACACTAGAGTGCAGTATTATCTCAGTTCAGTGCAATTAAGAATTTATATTCCATTTTCCCAGTAGAAACTAAAGAGAAAAGCAAACTTTCACTTCCCCCATATGGCTTTTTGTAGGCTCTTGGAGTTGCTGTGCAGGTTTGTTTTTGGTTTTTGTTCCTCCCCACCCCCCCAAAAAACCAAATGCAACAGCCAGCAAACTTGTGCCACTTCTGGGGGTTGGGGACTGCTAATTACAACAGCAGGTTTGTCAGACTGAATGCCAGCAACTCCCTTCAGTTGGAATTTTAAGCATCATAAGGTAGTTCCTGATAAACCTGGTTTTGGATCAAGCCATTAAAAAAATCAGGCTTTTTGTTAATCTCCTAAACCATCTTATTCTCTCCCTTTACTTTTTGTTCCAATTTTGCTACTGTAAATACATTGCAGGTTCTAATCCCTCAGCTTTCCAATTTTGCATGTAATTTTATATCTTTTTAACAGAATCCTGTTTTCAAAGTTGTTTTTTTGCTACACGTTCATAGAGCTAGTGTAATTTTCCCCTCCCCAATTTCTTTCTCCAGCAGCTCCAACTGCAAGGACAGTCAATGTTTATAGTGAGAAGATTAAAATATTCTAGATATCTTCGGTTGCTTCCTCCCATTTACTGACTTTACAGTTTCAATATGAAATCTACTATAATGTGGAAGCTGTTTCCAGTATACTATAAGGGCTTCCTACCATATGCTCTCCCATCTGTGATAAGAATGAGGGGTTTGGAAAAAAATGCAAAAATTTCAGCATGTGACTGTGGTTGAACTGTGTGCGATATCTGCCTGCTTTAAGGAAGTCTTGAAAAGTAAATGTGTATTATATGTCACGAATTCTTCAACCTCCTGTTTATTCCACATTGCTGATCAAGCATTTTCTGTGCAAAAAAAAAACCAACCCAAAACAGTTATGAGGCCTGGAGAATTAGTGAAGCTGAATACATCTCCAGAACTGTAATTCAGTAAACAGTTTACAGTCACTTCAGTTGACTAAAGTGGCTTTTAGGGCTTCAGTGATGACTGACACTTGGGAGAGGGTATACCGTTGTTAAAGTTTAACCACAACAATACGTTAAACTTAAATGCAAGTGTCATTATAACTTCTTTAAGATTGTTATGCAAAACCCGCCTGCCCTGGTTACGTCTGATATTTCTAATCTAAGTGAGGCTATAGCAGGAAGAGGTATGTAGGTCTGTACTAGATTATTTTAAACACCTCCCTCCCCAAACAAGCAAACAAAAACACCCACCGAAGAAGGGAAACAGAGGGACTATTTAATTTTAAATGTCTTTGGAAAATTACCATTCCATTTTGGAAAACGGGAATTACCTTTAAATCTTACAAGTTTCTGTATTACAAAGATTTTTCTTCTTGATGTATTTGTTATTCCTACCTCATATTGTACTAAGGGAATGAAATTAGCAAAATTAGATTCGGTGTTAAAAGGTATACTTTCTTATACAGTAGGTTTGAATTTGGCTCTATATAACTACTCATTTTGCTACACTTATTTTAATCTCCCATTCATAAATAGTTTATAAAGACCCAATAAATTATTAAACTCTGAGAGCATTACAACATGGATATAATGCTAAAAACTGTAATAAGCACCTCAGTGCTGGATATTACCTATAAGCAGCTAACAGAAACCATCACACATAATGGCTTATCCTTCACTGAATATCTATTAGATTTACACTTTATCGATCAACCCTTAATATACAGTGTGATCTAAAATATGTAGAATTCAGGAGGCAGACAAAAATATCTCAGAAAAACATTGCCAATATTTTGGCAACGACTTTTCAATAGCCAATACAGATCCAGGAAGGGAAACATAAAAATATTTTTTGTGTCCTTCAAAACAGCATTTGCTTAGCTAATTTACGTAATCCCATTCTTTTTGAAACCATATTAAGCAATATGGTCAGTCAGCATGCTTTAAGAGACTGTACCGACTCTATTATTTGATATCTATAAATAGAAACTTTACAAACTGGAAGGTCTACTTTTTGTTCTAATGCCTTTGTTTTACTGTTTCCTCATCTTCACACTTCTGTCTGTCATTTATTTCAGTAGATGCCAATTCTTGTTTAATCGTAGAGGAGAAAATATGTTGCACCTCCTGTAATGAGTGTTAGATGGAGCAAGCCTCACGGAATAAATGCAGCACTAGGGGTCACTAGCACTCCATCGTTAACAAGCATCTGGTGAAAAACATGGTTGATTTTTGTCGTAGCAACAAGCCTGTTTTGCTATGAAGTTTAGTAGTATTTGTACTGCCAAACAGGCAACTGTTTTAAGGTCTAATGTATACACACAAGTAGACACCATATGTGTTTACACAGATATGTTTATGAAAGATCACAAACTATTCAGAGCTGCTATTCTTTGCATATTTGGGGTTTTAATTCCTTCCAAATTCTTGGGTTGTATCATGTTTCTTTGTGTAGTTCACGCTAACCTGCAGTCAGCCTATAAGTTACTATACCTTTATTTCACTTGGTCTTGGGAAACTACATACCTTTTAAATCTAACTCACAGTGATCAGGATGTGGCACTAACAAATGTTGCACCCGAGAGTTTTTGCAGGATCAAGGATCCTAGTCGTGCAAAGAACATGAAAGTCCTGCACAGAACATGAACTGGCTCTCAAAAAAAATTTCTAGTCACTGAAGAGCTGGCCCCTACTCACACTACTGTGTTACAAAAGTATAATTAGTGTATTTAATGATGCTTATACTAAAAATTGTAAGTCAATTAAGCATAAAAGTTGCATTTTTTAATCCTGTTTAAGAAAATGGCTGTATTTTCAGTATTTTTCCTTTAAAATTGAAGGTCTAAGTGATGAATAAACCCCCCTCTGTAGATAATAAAAAAAAAAAATCATCATCTGTAGTAACTTATTAATTAAATATGGAAAAGACTTGGGATGGAATTCAGCAGGGAAGATGTAAAATATTTTTTTTTGTATACACCACATGCCAGGGTTGTTCTGACTGGAAGGTTTTTTTATTCATTCTATATAAAAATAAGGACATTTTTTCTAAAACAAAGATTCTATTTCTGGTTCATATTGAAAACACTGTAGGTTTTTCAGGGATATGGGTTGAGTCCTATTCCTTCTCAAAGCAAAACAACACTAGCACGTAGTAAAGTTCAGAAGTTCTTGGGTGCAGAGTGGGCAGTGAGGGTTGTTTGTGGGTAATGGTTCTGCAGGTAAGGTGCAGTTATGCTGTGGAAATCCTTTTCCTGCGAACCAAGGTGTTATGTCCAAAGTTAACATGAGTTCAAGAGGACACCTATAAAAGGAAAAGGTGTTGAAAGTTTCTAAATACATGGAGACCACCTCTGGCTCTGGTTTTGAAGGCTGAGAGAGCATTCAAGGGAATTATTATGTATTCTGGACTTATTCTCACATTCTTCCCTATGCATCTACTTTTGGCCACTATGGGAGATAGCATAGCAGGTTACACAGACCTTTGATCTGTCCCATTCCTCTGTTCATTTTTATTTGATATAAACAAAGACATTAAAAAAAGGAAGCTGGCAGTGCCTGCAGGGAAATGTTTTCATCATCTCCATAGTAACTTTAAACGGGCTTTGCCCTCTTTGCTTGTAAGGCATCATGTCAACTTGTCTTTAGTTGCATCTCAGAACAGTCACAGTAACGTTCTCTGTTCTGTTATTTCATGTTATCTGCTCCTAAAAACCACTGTCAGTTTCTGAATTACACTACTAAGAATGTTATCAGATTTCAGACGGGACACTGTCGCATCTTAACATCTACACACGTTCTGGCCATTTAGATCACTTCGCCAGCTGTAACTTGACAAGTACTGGTACTAATACGCAGCATGTCACTGCTATGGAGGCTTGAGTTTGACCCAACAAGGAAGAAAGAATTTTATTTATCCCTATGAATTCTCTCACTATATATAGATATACTTCTTTCTATAGTGATTTTTTTCCTGATGTGCATACATACTGGTTAATTTATTTATTGAGCTTTTATTCAAGCTGGCTTCTGCATCTTACAAGATTTGGTCCTTATAAATCACTGCATTTTATTGTACTGTGAGTACAGTAACTTGCAGCCAAAGCAGCTTTTAAAATCCTGCCATCAGATGAAGCAGGTTAATATATTAGTTCATTAATTCAAATAAAAAAGCCCTCTTAGATACACTTTTTGTCTATTAGAGTGCTGCTGATTTGGCTGATAGCAGCCTAGCTGTGTTGCGATAAGGTTCTTTGTCATTTTTAGAACTCATTTGGAACTAAGCTATTTCTGAGTTTTCATTGGAAACAAGGAAAAGAGAGTGAAAACTGTGACTGACATCATCTATTTTTTCAGCTATTGTGAACCGACAGCAAGCCCAGCAACATAAAGTAGCCTGATAGGAATACTATTCACTACTAAGGTTAGTGTTTGATCATTAAAGAGATAGGCACTCCAAGGGGTATTGCCATTGACAGTGGAACTACAAGCTGTCAAATAGATTTTTATTTCTGCCTGGTGAAGATTTTGAACTGTATCTGCTTTTCTCGTACAACGGAAGCATTATAAGCAAACCAATTGATTTTATTTTACATTTTCTTATCTGGTATGAGTGAACAGATGAGAATTAGTTTTAAACAAATTTACAAAGATTTAATGCTTCATCCTGCTGTCACTGAAACAAAAATCTAAGTGCTGGTTAATGTCAAAAGAAAGTAAGATCCAGAAATTAAAATGAAATTGAAGAGCGTGACTCAGTTTGGTCTTTGTGGCATTTCCCATTATCTTGTTCTGATTTTCATATTATTTATGTGGGAGCATCACAAAAAGACTTCAGCTGCTGACTGTGACTCAGCTGGCCAAGATGCAGCGTACACATGCAATAGAAAGAAGTCCCTTCCCCAAAGACTCTGTGTTACCCAGAGAGAAAAGACCGCAGATAGATGTGATGAAGAAATGAGTGATAGAAACATAAAGCAACAGTGGAACAACTTATGTTTTGCCTTACGAATGGCAGTCACAGTACACCTGCTGCTTCATGACTACTAAGTGTTTTGAAGACAACACATTAAATTGTATAAAATTGCTGGGAGGTCAAACTGATCATGCTGATTCTTTTTCATCTTCTGAATCTATGATTCTAATTGCTCCTTATTTTGGATGTTGTGCAGTAACAAACCCAGATAATCCATTTTAACGCCCTCTGTGTAATCTTCAAGCAATGTGGGGGGAAAAAACAGGAGTAAAAATCCATCTGTCTAAAAATCAATGGTAAAGTAAGAACTGGCTTCAGCAGTGCTAGGATTTTTCTCTCAGAGTTTAATGGAAAGTGAAAAATATTTTTGGAGAAAAGTTTGTAACCGCTCAGTTTAAAAGACTCAATAATATGCCCTGCTATTCCAGGTCTGTGGGCACTGACAGAAAATTGTTAGAATGCAATTGGCTTTTGAAAGTAATTGTTTGCTTTCAGATCACTGGACTCATTCTGTATTTCCACATCTTTTTGCATATATATATATATGAGTGTGGAATATTGGGCAGAGGAACATTTTTGTCAGTCTACTTGGCTACAGTCTTTTCTCTAGTCTGCTGTTCTTTGCTGTGTCAATAGGACTTCTCCCAGCCTCGCACTGATAGCCTGTCAATAAGGGAACATTACTGTCTCCAAAAAAAACCAACCTCAAAGAAAAATGTGAATTGATAAACTGATTAGAACAATTAGCAATTTTAATTACATAAAGTAGATTATACATATCAGTTGATATACCACGTTGAAGATGAAACAAAAAGTCTCAGGGTAAGGATGGGTTTTCTCATTAACTTGTTGGATGCAGGTTAATCCATTTTCTACCTTTACAGTTAGCCATAGGTTATGGGGATGCAGGTCTCTCCATTCTCTCTTATGTTTTCCTAAAGTCAGTTTTTCCTTCACAATTAGTTCTGTTAATTACCCAGAAAAGATCAGGCATACTTGCCAAAATAACATATTACTAATAAAACAGGAAGATGTTTTCTCATTACTGAGTACTTGGATTGATGTCATTTTCCATGAGCGGTGTCTAGGAAAGGTTTTCATCACGAAAGTGTTAGCTGGCCAGGCTGGAGCTTGGACAGTTGAAGTGCTGTCACCTGCACTCACAGGAAGAAACTGGCATTGGGACACCCACTCTGAAGAGTGAAATTTGGCAAGTGGCCTTACCTTCAGCTGTCACTTCAGTAAAATACCCACTGAAGCAAAGGGAAGATTATTCTGTGCAGGGCACCGCCACGAAATGAGTACACTTACGTGTTGCTGAAGGGACTGGAGGCAGCAGTACATCTGTGAGTCAGCTTTGAGGAGGCTTGAGACCCAAAGGTGGTTCATGGGGATAACAGGATAGTGGAAGAGGAGGATGTTGACAAAATATTATGTGTCCATTACAACCTACTAAAAGTAAAATGTCTGCAGAGTTCTTTGGAGCGAAAAGGGTATTGATGCATAAAATTTAATAATCAGTTAGTGACCTTTCAGAGCAACTTTTAAAAACATTAGGGAAAAAAATAATAGTCTAGATTAATTTTTTTTTTCTTTCACAAGACCAAATATAGAAATTAATCCGTTCACTGAGTAGCGTCATTTTGGACCTGGATAAAGGATCCTAGGTTCTCCATTTTCCATATTTTTGCTGGAAAATTAAATAAGTGCTTCCAAGTCAGCTGTTGCAACAAGGTTGTTGCAAAATATGAAAAGAAGGGAAAGAACCTCTCTTGCAAATATAATATGACTGGCATTAAAGCTCCCTCCCACTCTGCAATTCTGTTACTGCTTTTGACATTCTATCTCTTGGTCTGGTTACCCCTGAATGACTGGAAGGCAGTAAAACTGTATGTACAAAACATCTCCAAATGTTGCACAAAATAAGAGAAAGCAAAAGCCAAGTACTGGCGATAGAGTCAGAAACTGTAAAAGTAAAGAGAAGAGAATCTGTTGGGTTTTGTTGTTTGTTTTTTTTTTTTTCTTTGTTTTGTTTGTTTTTTAATTCCAATAAATTATTGCTTTTCTTAAAGAAAAATTGGTAATGAAACCCCTCACACCTGTATCTGGAGAGAAAGCTTTTCCTTCTTTGCACTTTCCATACTTTTTTAGACTATAGGAAGCTTCTCCTTACCCATCAGAATATAGATTAACCAGTGTATTACGCTGGCATGTTTCACCCCGCTACTGAATGAAGCTGGGCATTGACTTCCACCTCCAGATGACGATTGTTTTATCTTGGATAGAGAGTATTATTTGATAATACTTCTCCTATGTTGGACAACACTCTTAAGTTTTTGGCCATGACATACTATATATCGTGTCAATACTTATTTTTTATCTTCTTTCAGGTAGCGGATGTTCTGAGATGGTACATTTATGTTTCAGACATAATGCTAGTTCTAGAGGTATGCTTAATTTCGGGTTTGGGGAACCGCTCTGGGATTAGTAATACTTCTAAAACTGACCTGAACGTCTAAAATGAATTCACAACATTACACAAAATACAGCCTTTTCTCACTGCATGGTTGATCATGTATTTCTCAGTGTTGACAAACAGAAAGTGTCCAGTTTCAAAGTTTATTTTGATAGACCTGTTTTAAAGCTTCAGCATTGTGGATGTTGTTATGAATGGGTTTTTGCTCCTAAACATGTCCTCCGTGAAGGAACAAAGTGACGGTAAGTTCTTGTAGCTGGTTTTTTTTTTTTTATTATTATTATTTTTATTTTAGTTTGGGCTGCAGTAAATTGCATTTTGCTACCATTCTATCTGCCAAGGATAATATAAATCTCATTAAGCTTGACCAAAGGTTTGGGTTAGTAGAATGGTTCTTGCATCGATACCTTCTGTAATGGAAAACTTGAGGTCGTTATTTTTCCCCCAGTACTTTCGAACACTATTTAGACCAAATGTAGGCATTTTTCCTGCTGATCTTTCGATATGTATGAAGTATTTCACTACGCAGTCTTCATGTTCTCTCCCTATTCCGGCTGCACCACCCTCCGCTGGGCTCGCGGCTGTTCCAGCGGCTGAGGGAGAGCTGAATAGATGCTCAACGTGGATGAGGGCAGCAGCCGAAACCCAGCCACGTGCAGCAGTGTGCACATGCCAAAGCGGCGCGCTTTGTCGCTCCTGGCAGCCAGAGGGATGCGGTTTGTTTGGGTGCCGGGAGAAGCCAGGCTTATGCCTGCCCGGGGGCCGCCGGGTTCCCGCCGGGGCTGGACCGGGGCACCGTCGGCAGCGGGCGGCTGCGCGCTCCCGCCGGCCGCGGCTCCCCCCGGAGGCCCCGCCGGGCTTCGGGAGCCCCGCCGGCGCGGCACAGCGGGACTGTCTCTCCGCTGTGTCGGCCCTGCGAGCAGGCTTCGGGGGAGCCCGGCTGAGCCAGCCTGGCATGGAGCAGCCGCGTCCCCCCAGGACCGGCGCCGCCAAGGATGCCTCTCTCTGCCCGTACCCGCGGAGCCGCCGCTGCCGAGAGGGAGGCACCGCCGGGCACCAGCCCCTGGCAGCAGCAGGCGGCGGCGGCGGCGGTGCTCTCCCCGCCCCGCGGCCGGGAGGGGCCGGGGCGGGGCCGTGCCGCCCCGCCCCGCTCCGCGCCCCGCTGCGCGGGGATTGGGGCTGCCGGGCTGCCTGGTGCGAGGCGGGGCTTGGGTCGTGTGCTTATTTATTTATTTGTTTCCTTCCTCTTTTTTGTTATTTTTCCGCGACACCTCCCGGCTTAAATCTCTGTCTCTCTGTAAACAGCGGCCGCGGCAGGCGTAGGATGAGCCGGGGCCGGAGGAGGCGGCCGGGCGGCGGGGCCGGGGCCGGGGCCGGCGCCCCGCTACGGTCTCACGCTGAGCAGCGTCCGCTGGGACGGCAGGTGCCCGCCGGCCGCGGCCGCTGCGCCCGCCGGCCCCGGGAGCAGTAAGCGCATCTCTGGCAATGACCTTCTGGAGGGAGCCGCGCTCGCCCCCTCCTTCTCTTGCAGAAAGTCACACAAGTCCATGAGGAAATTAAGAACTTAAAAAAACCAAAACAACACAACAGAGAGCGAGCGCGCAACAACAAACCCCTTGCCTCCGCGTCTGGATGATTTCTGGGCTGACCAGCATCACCTAAAGGAAAACTTTGGTGACGCCCAGGGAGCGGACGTGTTTTTCCATCGGGACGCGGGTGCTGGCGTTGTGAAGCGCAGCCCGGCGGCGGGCAGGAGCGGGCAGGCGGGTCTCCGCCGGCGGAGGGTGCGCGGCGCGGAGCCCCGCAGCCCCTGCCCGGTGTGCCGGCTCGGGGGTGTGGCGGGGTAGGGGGCTGCTCGTCTGCCGCAGGCGACTGCGGCTTGAGACTGAGATTTTAACTAGAACTGTTTCCTATTTATTTATTGAGAGGGGGTTTCTTCCACAGCATCCTCTGTTTTTGAAGAAAGGAGGGCGGAAAGGGGAGGGTTAAAGCTAAAGAAGTAAGTCCTTTTTCCGAAGGAAATGCTTTTTGCGCTCTCCAGATGACCTTTTCTGAAAATGCAGGCTCTCCAGCTGACCGATTTTTATTTTGACTACAAAGTGTGTGAAACTGAGCCCTAACTTCTCCACAAACCCTAGGATGTACACTTCTGGGATAAGCAATATGGGGCATCTGTTGTCACCTCTCCTCTTGAGCCTGGCAGCAGTTTTTTCCAAAGGTAAGGCTCAATCTCTCCTGTCTGTTTCACTGCATCTTGTTTCTTGTTTATTTTGCATACACAACCTCTGTCCCCTCTCTCTGTAGTGCCCTGAATATTGATACCCACAACTCATGACTGACTGAAAGACTTGGGGGGAGTCATGTGCTAGTCAAAACTGGAGATACTGTGATAGGAAATCCTTAGTGACATGATTTTTTCTTGGTCGACTATGACAAAGCCTACCCATTTACTGAAGCATTTGTTACTGCCTATTGTACTTTTGATCATCTAGTAGATATGGTGATGAGTTTAGCTGGCCACTCAGCTTTGGATTGTGAAGCATTTTTTATCTGTAAATTTGCAATCTTCAGAGGTACATGCTATTGCAGTTAGTTGCCCCACTGTTATCTTCTAAGTAATTTTTCAAACTAAAAATCCTGTATCTCAGACCAGCTGGCAATATTTTACTGGACCACAGAAATATGTGCTTGCTGAAATGTTTACAAGCTTTGATGAGAGCCTGAACCAGGTGTCTGATATTCTGCATGCTGAATACTGCTTGAATGTCCTGACAGCATGACTTCAGGCGACTGAGTGATATATTCTTGTTGCCCTCAAGTGTGTTTACAGTAAGAATCAGAAAACCAGCATGTAGACAATGCACACATTTTTTGTGTGCATTTAAATCTTCCTTTGAACTTAAAGTTTTCATCGGTAGCCTCAACCAAAAGGTGACTGCATTTTTGTAATACTTAATTTAGATGATTCAGAGCATTCCCATGGAAGATGAATTAGGAGAAATACTCATTTCTACTGAGAGGACATTGAGCATCAACAGCTATATTTTGGCAGGAAGACAAAATTAAAGTTCACACGTGCTGTCTTCAGAGAATAATAGCATATGCATTCAATCTAGGATTTTGCAACATACTGATAAAGAGTTCTGCTTATAAACTTCACTGTTTAAAAAAGGTATTAGTTATTCTTAACACCCCTTTACACTTCCAGATATCAGCATTTTTCTTTTTTCTTAAATGAGTTATTTTTACTAATTACTTTGTATCTGGAACTGAACTTACTGACAGAAGGCAAAATACAGCTCTGTATTTCTATGGTGGTTCTCTGTATCAAATGCACTTCTCCTTTTTTCCTTAGACTAGGTTAAGAAAGAAAGGAACAAAATTATAAGTCTCCTCAAATGTTACCTAAATGCGGTGCCTACATAAGTATGGTTTTAAAGTTGCAATTGGAAATGCATTAGCAGCAGGCATTGGAAGTCTGAGTCTTTTCAGAAGATTTCTTCATTCACATTGCACACCAGTAGCTTTTGATTTCCCATCTAGGTTGTAAATTATGCATTTTATTATAAGTAAGACCAGTACTTTGGATAGGCTAACAATGCAGTAAGAATATTAACTTTTTCATCTCCTATTTTTTGGTGTGTTTCAGTTTGCAGCCTTAACAATGCCTTAACATAGTGTTTGACTGAGATTGCAGCTTATTCCAAGACTGGAGAATAAGTGGCATTTCAGTCCTACAGAGTACAGTATTTGTTTTGTTGCCAGCTCAGCAATTATAACATTCATGTATGATTTTATTCTTAAATGTTACTTATATCTCCTTTGCAAGATAAACACAAAAATTTGACTTCAAAAAGAGATGGAAAAAAATGCTATAAAAACTGACGAGTGAGATTTTTCTATGTATTGTGATTGTGAAGTCTCATTAAATCTGATATGTCTTGAAACCAGATACACAAGATCCCATTAGAATTTCTAGTATTGTCTGTGCTATTTATTTTGCACTTCAGATGTACCACCGCCTGATTGCTGGGACTTTACTGTTTAGTAATACAGGTATCTATCTTTAACATAATTGTCTATTTCCATACTTGGTAAAAAAACTCCATCTGTACTACTA
Source organism: Vanellus vanellus (assembly GCF_965231255.1). Taxonomy (NCBI): domain Eukaryota; kingdom Metazoa; phylum Chordata; class Aves; order Charadriiformes; family Charadriidae; genus Vanellus; species Vanellus vanellus. Next base: position 11,278,016 of record NC_138921.1, read on the forward strand.
TGCCTTAGTACACTCTGAAAAGACCAGAGTGTTCCCGAGATTTACAGTATAAACTTTACAATGTAAAAGGTTGATTCCCCCCCAGCCAGTAAGAAGATGAAAACCAAAAAAATAATCAGACTTGATTACTACTCTGGGGCATGTTTCTTTGATGCCTTCCTGTTGCTAATAGAAAAACTCTCATTTATGACACGATGACAAAGTTTTCCTGAAGAGATAGAAAATCTTTTAGCATGCAACAGCAATCACCTGTCTATTGTGTATAGGTCTGTTGCTGATTACTCAGAACCATGGCAACGCACCTTTTTACTGCACAGTTTCCAAATCTTTCAGGTAATAATGTTGAAGACTTGAGAATACTGTTGCAGTTTTGCTTTGCTTTTATCTTGTAAATGCAGAAAATAGCTCCAGCCTGAGAAATGAAACGTTGTTTTCAATAATGAGGTTTATGTTCTTACCAGAACAATTTGTTACTGATTATATAATCCATGTATTTTAATATATTTTCAGTCCATATATGTGTGTGTGTGTGTACATAAATATATATATAGACACACATATATAGAGAGAGAGAGACAAAGGACAGCGATTATAAGGCTATGTAGCTGTAATTATGGGGGTAGTTGCATTTCACAGCTTTGCCTTCAACTAGGAGTTTTCTTGAGTCAGTCCTGGGGAGCCAACGCTTCCCCTCAGTCAGTTGGGTGTTTTGATCTTTGGTATCAACTATGAAAAAAAATTTCAGAAATCTTCAATTAAAAAATAACCAAGTCCAGTCGATGCTAATGAAAACATAAACTAATACAACAGATGCAATAACATGGGCATTTTGTTCCCTTGTTTAAGGCGAAAACCTCTTATTTGCTTCATTGGAATAGAATAAAAACTTTAATACTTTCCTTGAACACCAGGTTCCATGCTTGGCTTATGTCTATAATAAACTGAGCATCTCCTGTAAGATGATAAACAATTTTAGGATGTATATTGTGAGACTTAAGATTGAGGAGCCTTTTACATTATGAATCTTGTCAGCTAAAAAAACTGATTTAGTTAATTTCAAATTTCAGTTTTAAGTTGACAGTAACAAAACAAGTGAATATTTTAGTGACATTTTCTGCTTGCGTTCTGCTGAGCATTCCATGTTCTTCTCTGTCATCCTGGAATGAAATCTTCCTGCAAGTCACTTTATAATGGGATCTCAGGCCACGTAACTGCTATTTTGATTTTCTTTTTCTCTCAGTTTTTGTAAATGTGGAGGCTTGGCAACTGTATTAGGCAGGTTTACCCTGTATACCCTGGAGAGTGTTTCCTATAGGCTAGAGATGTGGATAGCACATTCGCAGCGATGCCAGTCTTCTACTGTAGGAAAGTGTGCGTGTGGAAATCTCCCAGAAACCAAACCCCTAAACATTTCGTTTTGGTTATGTTATAGGAGAGAAGTATCTGGATATTTGGATTTAATTTCCCTCTGTTTCCTTTGGAATTATCCATGTTACTGTATTCTTTGAGCCCTCTTGATTTCCACTGAATCTTGTATTGTAGATTTTTTTGGTCTCATTATGGACACTCTATATTTGGCTTTCTCTACACAATTTTACTGATTCCATGACGATACTGAGTATCAGAATGTCATTCTGCCCACAATAGTTGCTGAAATACTTCACTTACGATTTCAGTGGATTATATCTTTGTGAACTGTAGTGATACAGGAAGCCACTTTAATGTCACTTGTGCATCTGCTGGCTTCAGTGGGGGTAGTGGTGTACAAAGAACTACACAGCTGAGCTTGTTAGTTATGTTCTGTCTTCCAGAAGGCTGTGGGCCATTTCTGAAGATCTTCATGTGCAGATCTCCCACTGATATTGCACTGTGGACTTAATATAAGTGGAACATGGAAAGTGAAAGCGGAGGAGTGCAACAACCTGTGTTTCAGCACTACTTACTTTGGAGTTCATTACTCTGGAAAGCTCATAGTATATTAGTAATGGAAAATAGCGCTGTACATGGGACTAAAATTGAAGATTATTTTATTTGATTTAAGATATGTAATCTTCCCCCCCCCCTCCTTCTTGGTGGTGACTAGACAGGAGTTCAGGGTTGAATTTCAGTTCACGTTGACAGATTTGGATTGTGATGATGAGGGACACGTTCCTTTTTTCAAAGTAACTGTGCTGACATTACTTGTGGACAAACTCAACACAGGCACCTGTTGCTCTAGCTGTGCAATTGATATGTATAGAAAATTTACTGCAAGCTGTTTTCAGATGACCACTACTTAGGTGAGCATAAAGTACAGGTGTGGTCAGTAAGAGTTTTTCCTGTAAGCTTTGCTTATGTGCAGAAACCCAAAAAATGTTTGTGAAAAAACAAAAGTTAAAGGAAATCTTTCGAGCTTAAGGTTCAGGCTGTTCCCATAAAACCAAAGTTTTTATACTTTGTCCCAGCTACAGTGAGCTGGGAGAAGCCCCATTCTGACTTCTTTTCTTTCAGTAAAAATAATAAATTCAGAATAAACTTAAAAATTCTACAGCTAGACCCATGTTTTATTTGTCAGCTGCAATACTGGCTTAATGTGATTTGGTTTCTAATATTTCCCTGTAATGTTCTCATTTTTTACTTCTGTCTTTTCTTTTATTAGTTCCATAGGACTGGCGGGCTCTGTGACACCAACCAATGTTTTAGATATTAATAAAAGCAGCTTTATTCAATAAAGATCAGTTTTATTTAATAAAAGAGAGAATCAAAAGATAATCTGATTTTTCATGCTGCATTCGCATTAAATCAGCCTCCTGAGGTAGTTGTGGATGCCAAGTCTTGTGGCAGTCTATCACGGGTCCTAGGATACATAAACATGACTCCAGACAGATTGATTGCAGAGAAGCTGAAGAGGCAGCTGAGATTCATTGCAGGTTTGGTTTAGAAAGTGTTACATTAAATTACTTGATTTTCACCAGTCTTTGTAATATTGCCTGCTGCATTATTAATGGCAGTTCAAAATGAAGTGGATTTTAAATAGTTCAGAGACATTTAGATAACACTAATTATTATGAGCAGATTTAAAGTACGTATTTGAGGATGTTAGGCTACTTCACCCTTCTCCATGGGGGGGAAATTAACTGTGGAACGAGGATTGGCTTCTTCATGTCCTTGATTTTTTCTTTTATTGAATAGACTTAATTCCAGTGTAAGGTGTTAGTCTGATGGCCCCACAGAGCTAATGGATTGGAAGACTTCATCCCGCCGAGAGGTACAGCCTATGTAGTATCTGTGCAAGTTTCCACTTTCTACTTCAGTAGTGTGACTTAAACTTCACCTAGAGGTTGATATAACTTCCAGCTCTGTGATATAGGATAATATATCCATCTATTGATCCACAGTGGGTGTGATCCAGAGCCAGTTGCATTCAGTATGTGGGGTTTCATTGCCTTTAGTAGGCTTTAATTCAGAGTGTAGACAGAGTTTTCTGGAGTGGTATTTTTCAGCTGGTGGCCCACACACCAGTGGTGATTCATAGAACATCTGAGCAGTGTTGTGAAACCAGTGCCAGAAACCTTATGCATGCAAGCTAGAAAAAAAACAAGAGGAGGAAATAGAAGTAACAAGGACACTTTCAGAGTGCATCCCGATTTGCATTTGGTTGTAAACAAAGACCTTTGTCACAATACTGTGTAAAATGGTCTGGATTTCTTTCAAAAAGTTAGGTGGCTCGTGTCCTTAAACGGGTTGAGAAAAAACACTGTAGTGAGACTAACTGTAGTAATTTAAAGTATTTCTCTGAACTGTTTGGTATTGCCTCAGTACTTCAGACACAGTCACTGATGGTGTGAGTGTTTCTAATCCAATGCAGCATAGGTTCACTTAAATCAACATTGAGTAGTGGTTCAGTGAAGCAACATAGGAGTGGTTTGCCAGTCACTCAACAGCATCTGCACGGTAGGGTCAATTAACTTCTTAAAAGGCTTCTGCTGTACTCACAGAGGATGTTTGCTTGTTCTTACACCCCCAGTCTTGTTTTTTGTTTTAATTAAGGTTTCCAGAAAGGTTTCTGGAGGGAGTTTTCTGTGTTGCAGACAATTGTCTCCCTGAAAGTTGCTCAGCAAAATGCACACATTTTTATGTCTTGTACAGACCATGTAGAAATGGTTGGTAGTGGATGCATCTATGCTGACATCACCTTTCCCCAAATTTACAAAATAGAAGGCCTCTTCCCTCCTCCTGTAGTCACTTCATTTTCTCACAGGCCCATCTAGCTCTGTTTTTAAAGTTACTTTGAATTGATTTGGTTTGTTTAGTTATTTGGGTTTTTATTTTTAAATAAAGACTTTTGTCACAATGCTTTGTAGGATGGTTTGGATAAGGTGTTACGGAAATTTGCTATGGTAATTGTTAGTAACCATTTTCCAGCCTTAATTTATTCTATATCATTTCATACTCGTTTGCTTTTCTGCTAATGGTGTCTTTTAATCTTAATAGCTCTTCTTCTCCTTGGTGGAACGCATTGGGTTTCATTAGTTTTCAGTTTTGCAGCTAGAGCAAGCAAAATAAAACCACATGTAAAAATGATGACGTAGACTGTAAAACATGAGAAGAGGGAAGGATATTGAATAACAAAGATCCTGTAAAAAGAGCAAAATAAATGAGTTAGCTAGTTGTGTAGAAAAAAGTAGCAAGTGTAATGATGAGCGTGCCAAGCAGAAGTGTGGAAAGATATCAACACACTCTTCATTCTTGATGTATACAACTTCACAAGATAGACTAAGTAGCAACAGAAGAAGTGTCCTGTCTAGCTGAACCAGGATGCTCTACAGCATGCCTTTCAATTGATTTGCTTTCACGATGGGCAGACTGTTGAGCAGGCAGTCTGCAGACCTCTTGCTGAGGAACAGGGCAGATGTTCCAGGTATTCACACAGATGAGGCTGCACGTCCTGCAAGCTAAAAAAATCCTCCGTGTCAGAGAGTTTAGTCTCATCTAATGCTAAATGATCTCAGAACCTTGAATTTTGTTGGCCTCAACATCACTTACTTGCTTTTTATTTATATTTTTTAAAGTGTACATTTTGTCTTCAGTATACATTATGTAAATTCATTGTACAAGAGGAGGAATCCAAAATTGGCAGAGATAACTAGCCAATACTGTCTCTGAATATTAATCCAATCTATAATATAAGAAAGGAAACAATACCACTTAGTCTTCAATCCATTTAATTATCAAAGATCCTGGATTAGCCCATAATCATATCCTCCATTTTCTATGGAGCCGTGATGACTTATTCCCTTTGTCTCCAAGAAAAGTAAATAGTGATGATTTACACGTGCCTACAGTTTAAATATCTCTATTTATCCTTCAGAGTTTTGCATCTCTGTCTTAATGTAATCAGTCTTGCTTGGTTAATTTTAATTTGGTGGTACGCATTGAGTACTTAGTTTTCTTGTCTATGGATGGCAAATGCCTACATCTAACTTCCTACATTGCTCTTAGTGTATTGTCAGGTTTTCCTTGTATGAAGGAGGTCTTGATGTTGTTTCAGTGGATTGTGTTTTGAGCTACTGTTGAAGGAGCTATTCAGCTCTGACAAAAGTTCCCAGTGTAATGCATGTGTAAAACCACCATGTATCAGCAGTTACCCTCCTGTCATCTTTAACACATTTTCAGAAATAAGAATAGGATCTAGTTTGCTCACATTCACAAGCCTGTACCTCTTGAGCTGAAGAAGGATATCATTATGTGGTCAGCAATATGTGACTTGAGGCAGACTTGGGCAGTCCTGCTTCTGCCCAGCAGAGAAAAGAAGTGCATACACACTCTGAAAGTTTATTACCACACTTTGTTACTCTGTAAGCAGCATATGATGAATACTTTTAGAGTTTTGACTAATCTGCCCCACTTACAATAATTTTCACTGTGTGTATTCTGTTTAGCATCTATTTAACTCAGATCATAGGATCTGTTTAACTCAGTTACTGTTTTGTTATGCGTTAAGCTTGCCTACAGAATTAGGCTCATATTAAAACAGTAGAAAAACTCGGCTTACCTTCTGTAGAAGAGAAGGGAAAAGGAACGTATGAAAAGGAGTGTCTCATAATCTACTAGTGTGCTAGTGCACATCCGATATATGACTAATTGAAATTTGTCATCTTCTAGACTGTAGTGGCAAGGCCGCTGTTTCCAGATGTCTCTAAAGAGTTTCTTTGTTCCCATTGTTAGAAATCCTGCTGAAATGCCAACTGCTCAGCAATCCTGTAAATCAGGGTGAGAAAAGGTGGCAATCCAAAATTTAGTGGACACTTTTCAAATCTTATTTTAGTCTTTCTTAGTTGTGATATCCCTCTTAATGACAAAAGAGTAGCTACATCTTCAGTGAATAATAATAAAAGCAATGTATTGCTTTTTAAAGCTTGATATGACGCTGTCCATAGACGTCCCTTTGTTTACTCAGGGTTTATCAGTTAAGCTTCTCTTATTCCATATCCTTTTCCATATTGTTGGGCAAACAGTTGTAAGGCTATCATGACTTTAGCTGTGCTCTGCTCTCTCCTTTGTGGTTGACTGTGTCCCCTGCAGCAGTTGTCTGATAAGAGATGATTTCTTGCATACTGAACACTTGTGCACAGTAGGATTCTGTTATATACTTCTGACTCTTTGACACCATCTGCCCAGTAAAATGGTTTTAATGGGTTTCCACTGAGCCAGCCTGTACTACAGCCCTGACAGCATGCTCTGTATTTTTAAAAAATAAACAAAATCTTTTCAGAAAAACCATTCGTGAACATTGGCTTCTCTAACAAAATTGAGGATAACATACTGTTTGATATTTCACGGAGGCAGAAATATCTCTATTTGATAGATTTTAAAATAAGAAAATGACTAATGGCTTGGAATGGTCTTCTAATAGTACTAGTTTATTCCTTTAAATGGCCTTATAAAGCATTATTTCCCGTCCCATTTTTTAGTCAGGTATTATTATCCTTTTACAGAAATGCAATCATTTTACCTTGTTGGCATTCTCTTCTTTATGAAAGCTGGAGAATGTAGTGGTTCACGATGGTGATTTAGGACTCAGGGTACCCATTGGCTTTCTGTAACCTTTGGAAAATCACTTCAGTTTTCTGCTTTCCCTTTCCCTTTTAAACTGTCTTGTCTACTCAGAATACAAGTTGTTCAGAGCAGGACCCATTTTACTTGCTGTTTATGTAGCACCTGCCCCTCTTCTCAGATGAGAATGTGCATTTTACCACACGAAAATAATCAATTACTAGTGGCTGGGTTAGAAATTGGAATGTGGCGTTCTGATTGTTCTGATCGCTGAACAACGTGAACAACTCAGAGGCCTGTAAGAATAGAAGAGTAGGGTAAGGAAAAAAAATAAAGATATAATGAAAGTATCTGTGTGATTAAAAAATTCTAAGAGCTTAAGTACATCCCATGATGTTACGATTAATAAGCTATCTAAACCTTTTCAAAAAACAACATGACACAGGAAACATAAAAAGCTTCTTATAAAAAGATGTCATAAAGATGTTTTTATATTTCTTTCCGTTATAATCCATGTTACTAAACTATTAAAGAAAAGATTTTGAATATCTGTATTAATAATGCAACAAACCACTTACAATGCAAAAATGTTTTTTTAGCAGATAGTACAGTTCTTAGAAATATTTGACTCCTTCTCTGCCCCTTCAAGTCTTTGGGGTTTATTTTAAACTCCTTCACGTTAGTAAGTTGCAAACATAGTGGGTAGCGGTGGTGATGAGATGGACTGGTGAAAGAAACTGTTGGCTAGTCTCTTCTGTTATTGATGTGACATGAAAATTGAAACAGTCGAAATAAATGGATTCTTCTGAACTTCCAAGCTGACTGGATAAGAACACACAGAGAATCAGACACAATCCTATTCTTTAGTCTTTTCGTTCTTTTTTCTAAATTACATGGAGTTTGAACTCCAGTCAAGATGAAGGTTTCAATCTGAAATATGGGTTTCTTCTGTCTTGTCTATGCCCTGTACAGTACTGGTCTTGGTTTGTAGATCTGTGTAGGGAGCCAGTACAAGATATTTGAACGGCTATTTCTAGCTGCTCATTTACTCGAGAATAACTGTTGCTGAGGTCCCCAAGAAAAACAATATTCCGTGCTACTGTGGCATTCTGAGTGAACAGACCATTAAGCTAAGGCAGCTTTTCAGTATATTCTGAGATGTGCAATGCCTTCATATAAAAGAACCATTCACAACAGTCATTAGCTTTGGAAACATTTGTGCAATAAAGACATTTAGCATTTTTCACCTGTGGAATATGCACACGGTGGTACTATTTGTGAGAAAATTGGCAAGATCCCTTCTTTGCAGCTGAAGAAACAGGCGGTTCCATCATCATCATCTAATAAATGGTCAACAGCAGAGCTGTGTATATCATGTTTTCAAAGTATGTGAATCTTTGCTGTTTGCAGGTTTTCTTACATCTTCTGGCTAGTTTGGTTGAAAGCTGGTGGACCAGCTTGGCAATACTGCATCCAAGTGCAAGTTCCCTTTATGTTCTCAGGTTTGCATCTTGTAGATTTCTTTGGAGTTGCTGTCTTTTGAAACCAACCAGCTTCTTGAGGTCCAGAATTCAGACTGAATTTAAGGGATCCAGCTCCAGGTTAGAAAAAATATAAAGCAAATATCACTATGAATTCCTTTGAGAATGAAAATGATATTTCCCAAATGCTGTCCAGCAGGCTGATATTTTGAATGGTATCTCAGTGCTCCTTTCTCTTTGCTTTTGTTAATGCTTCATTTGTGTAATGGATGAAATGCTAACCAAGGTAAATACCTGAGATCTGTGATCCTTACACAGTTGTTTGCTCCTGTTGTTACCTTTTTTTCCCCTTTGTCCTATCATAACTTTGGATATTGCTGTAAATGTTCCCTGCTGTTTCTGCTGCAGTAGTTTAAAATACACATATCAGCATCAGCTGTGTCTGTTCTTGCCATTTTATTTAGACTCTTTATCTGAGCAGCAATAGATCAGAGCAATGGTATAATAATCACTGTTGAAGCATTTATTTGTTTGTTTTCTTTCTATTTCTATGGAGTCATATGCTCCTTTCATCCTTTCATCTATTCCTATTAGAATTATGCATGCGGTTTGGATCAGACCCTGAAAAAAGAGAAATGCTTGTAAGCGGAGAATACTATATATAGCAGACCTTTGTTATGGTATTTATAGTCTTGATGTTTAGAATGCGTTTGTATGCATTATAGGTTCTCACCAAATAATCAAATTGCATCAATAATAGTAAAAAGGATGGCTCATGAAGAGATTCTTTTCAACTGTTCTCTTTTCAGCAGCTTCAGAAAAGAAAGATGAATTTGGCAGCATATTTGCAGTGCTAACAAATCTGGGCTTTGGCAGTCTAAATCGGGAACAGTGAATTCAAAACTGACAATCCCTCACAGAAATGTCCTGATAGTAACAGCCTTTAGGTGCAGGGGGAAACGTTCACAAACCTCAGATGATTTTAGCTGTTGCAGTAGGTCATAGGATAAACTCTCAGGTAATTAGCTCTGTCAAACCTTAAGTCTTTATGGCCTACAACGTCTATCTGGAAGGTTGTTGGGACACAGTGAAGAACAAGGGATGAAGAAAAATTCCCCATAAAATGCAAAGAAAGCATTGCAGGATGTTATTTGGTGTAACAGGACTTTTCTAGTGTTTCAGTTCATACTGTGGAGTGCTAAAGCCCATCATTTTTTTCCTAGTAAGAACATTCTCATTTATGGTTTCAACCTGAGAATAGTAGCCATCCTAGACTTCGTATCTGTGATGGCACTGCACCGTTCCCTCAACCTCTTGGGTATGCTCTCTGAATTGTTGCAGTTGTTCGCTGCCAGTTTGATCAATTTGTCAGAGAAACTATACATTCTCACACTTGTTTTATCTTCTTCTGACTGACAGGCACTATCAAAATCTCATCTGGAGCCTATGGAATTATTGTAGCAGTTTCAGTTATGTTTTATGCTTCTTTGACATCTGTCTTAGGAATAGCTGATCTATTGTATTCGTCCTGGTCTAAATCTGACTGGTCCTTCGCGAACATTGCTTTCCAGTACCTCTTCATTTTCTTCTCCAATGACTGAATAAGCGTTTCTCTCAGACACTCAGTAAGTGAATTCCTCTCTAGTTCTTGCGCTTTCTCTTGCCTCCTTAATTATAGGTCAGTGCCATTACTGTTTTCCTTCCAATTGCAAGTCCAAGTCTTGTTTTTAGCACTGAGATGAACAGAAGGAATCATGGAGGAAAACAGACTATATAATCTTAGATTTTGATATGACATTGAACTTGTAGTACAGACCTGTAGGAGTTACCAGAAAATAATTGGAAAACTAGGCTGCGAGCCCAGAAAATTAAGATTGAGGGGAAGCAAGAAGAAGTTTATGAAAGTTGGAAGACAAGAAGAAGAAATAAAGATCAAACTCTGTATTCTGTTCCGTGCTATTACTCTGCACAGTAAGAACTAAGAGTGAAGCATGAGATTGTGAAGACCACATAATAAAGAAAATCAGAATATCTGCTTCCTGTGCTCTGTGGCCTGCTTCGGGCAAATAGAGTGTGCACAGAAAATGCCCCTCACCAGAATGGTCCCAGGAGGTCTGATGTCCTCAGATTCCCTCACATATGCCTATACCGTAGCCCAGGGGCAAGTTACACATATGTTTGACCTTATCCTAGAAAACTGGTATCCTATCAAACTGCAAAATTTCCCTCACATTAGTTAAAGCAGTTTGAACTAAGAGGACACATTCCCTTCTACACAAAATAGCCAGGGGTCAGAGCTGTTTTTCTGAGATGGTTCCCAAAATCACTCTAAGTACTTCTTGCAGATAAATTCTGGCTAAAGAACTTAGCTGATACAGGGGATCTACTATGCAATCTAATAGTGAAAAATGGAAAAAGAAGCTTTGCTCTGTTCCGCAAAACAAATGAAATGTTCTGGAATTCTTAAATAAGTGGAACATATTTGGAGGGGAACAACAGAAATTTTAACTTTAGTTTCAGACTAAAACAAATATTGAACTACCATATGTTTTCATGGAATAAATAAATCTTAATTTTTGCCTACGATAAATTCAAGTCACAAACAACCGAGATAGATTTTTGCTTGTTTTCATAATAATCTAATGTGAAATGCTTTGTACTTTATTTCACTGACATGAAAGGAGAACTAAAATAACTGATGCTCAGTTACTTCCTTATATTCAGTGGTTGAAAATAACTTCATTTTTGCAGTAAAATATTTTCTCATTCATGTGACCTTCTTAATTCTCACCTCTTTTTCCAGTAGTAAAGGGTTTTTCTCAGCATTCTTTCCTTTGCCTGATCGAAGCTTTCACACTTTCCAATTGCCCTCGGTGTTTTTCCTTGACCTGCTGGCAAAGGGCGATATTGAAATGTTTCTTGTTTCCTTCTCAATGGAAGTAGATTGCACAGCTCTTGCAATAGAACTTGCCTTCTGCCCTGGACAAGTAGTCAATAATGTACTGGTAACAGAGAAATAATGCATTATGTGGTACTATAGATACCATGCAACTTAACGAGAAAGAAATAATGAAATGATATAGTATTTTATATTGCAATGAAAACTGTGCTAAGTGCTATGAAAACACCACAAGAAACAATAAGTCTTTTGGAGTCAAGGTCTAGCTTTACAGGAGAAATGTGCAGAATGTTTCTAATTTGTCTGTAGAAAACAGTTATGACAGACCTTTCCTGGAAATAAAAAAATGTATTTTACGGGTATAGTGCTAGCACAGTAGTTGAACAGGGATGCTTTCCTGTATTTTGGGTGTTGAATTTTGTTCACTTAAATCTAGGCTGTAAGCTGTAAGCAGTCAGAACAAAATTTGTAATCATTCTTTACTAGGCTGAATCTGATCTGAAATGAACATGGATGGTATGGCTCCTCAGTAGGCTTAGTCAGCCCCAGTTGGGGCTGCTGCAGTCTCTCTTTCCTGTGTGGCATTGGCATTGATGCAGTTGAGTAATGAACCGTGCAGATCTGACTGATCCAGCTGAAAACTATTTTTTTTTTTTCTTATTTATATAGGTTAGGGATTTTTGTGCAGACACCAGCTCCAACAATACTGCAGTTGCGTATTGAGGTGGTTCAGCTCCCTGGTCTGATGGAAAACTAACCTACCAAAAGAGAAGCTTTCCAATAGATGTGGGACTGTGGATAACCGCACCCTGAGGCCACATGCTCATCAGACCTGAGAGGAAAAAGGGCTGAGTATGTGCCTCAGTAGCCTGCAATTATGCTTTTTTTTTTTTTGGTAATATTAAACTATACCTCCAGTAATCTATTCCCAGCCCTTTTAATTCTCATTCCCTTGTAGAAAAAGTCATGATTATGGAAATCAGGTGTTGTTCAAGCTTATGGAGTGGCATGGAAACAAGTGAAAATGGCAAAAAGTTTGACAGTGATCACTTGATATATTTCTAATTGCCATTTTCAGCTGCTAAGCCTAATCAAAGTAACATCCCATGTACAAAACAGCAACACGTCAAATAAAAGTATAATAGTAAGTATAAGGGAAAGGCATGGAAGTTAGAGAAAGATACAATAATTTTATATAGCAAATACCATAGGTCTCAGTTTTCCCTCAGTAAATTCCTTTTCATGGCTTGGTTGACATTTTTGAAGGGGAGGGAAAGCCTCCCACTGTTTTTGATGACGTTGTGATCACTATACTTTATACTTTTGGATTCAGCTATAATACCTCAACCTGAAGTGGACACTACTTACCTGTATGCTGAGTATTTTGATGAGTTGAAAGATTCTGGAAACATCTTTATACTTTTTTATATTGAGAAATCCAGCCAAACTAATTGGGAGTAGCTGAATTCTATAGCAGTGATGATAGAGGCTGCAGTATGGTAATGAAGATGTAAGAGACAGGAGTTTCCAGCATGAAATTTGGATTTTATTTCCTTGCCCCAGTCGCATAGCCATGGTCATTTTCAGCCATCACCAATGGCTGCTGTTGCAACCATTTCCAAAAAGCTGAGCATCCCCCTTTCATACCCGTGGATCTGGGCCAGCCTCACGTTTTCTCTTTGGCTTTCAGTTCTGTACTAAGCATTACAGACTACTATTGTATGAGATCTCTCACATCTGCCTGTCACCCAGACAGTTCACAGTTCTTAGTCACTTGTGTTTTTTCTTTCCTTATGAACTAGTTCTGTGACTAAATTGGTAAGTCTTAATGGCTCATCGTATCTTGCGTAGGCTTCCTGTTTCCGACCCCCGTTTTCTCTTCCACCCCCAGAATGTACATACTAGTAGACAAATGCCATCTGGGAATTGTAAATCTGTCACAAGTACCACTTCTATTAGTTTGTGTTTATCGAGATGCAAGGACTGTTACAAATGCTTACTAATCTGCATCAGAGTTACGATTTTTTTAAAGTTCTCTCCACCTTGAACAATTTTTTAAAAATTATGTCCATCTTTATTCTTAAGTCATTCAGCTTTTAGGTCAAAATCTGTAAGCTCACAGGAGTGTTTTATTTTATTACAGTGGAACGGCTATGCCAGCATGGGGGCAAATGGCTGTTTGAGTCGTGGACCAATTCCTAATTATACCTGTGTGCTTCCCTAATGGAATTCAAACAAATAATTCTGTTGTGTGAAAGAAGTGGTATTATGTTTATTTCTAAATTCTTTTTAAGATGTCAGCATGTGGCCCTGAGAATGTGAAAGAAAGGTAGAGCTTGTCAGCCTCCCTGGCTGCTCTGAATTAGTCTGAACCTATTGGAAATGAAAGGTTCAGAGAGCACAGATGGAATAGATTGAAGTAGCAGCTTTGAGTGAATTGAAAGGGCAAGTTTACTGGCCAATCGTGATCTCTGTGGGCAGAAAGATACCTAATAGATTGAAATTGTCAGACCTTGCGAAGTCCTCGAAAGAACTGCTTAAGGCTTTTTGCTTTCCAATTCTGGCTTATGGTAGCCACCTTCTTTTTAATTAAAATCTCTTTTGTTTCCACATAATGAAAATAAAACATGTAAGCATACAATATTTAGTGAATATGTGAGGCATGAACTGTTCTTATCTTCATTGATGCTTTTCTTTCTTTTAAGATAACAAAATTGCACAAATAAATCTGTTTAAAGATTATATTTCTTCACCCTGTAGATGAAGGCTAGATTTCTAGAATCATTTGGTTTCAAATTTAAGCAGCAAAATGAGTGGAGAGATTTTCAGTTGGTCTTAACACTGATGTGTGCTTTCTCGAAAGTCCATCCAGAAACGTCACAGGGGGAAGTGGTGAATGCTGAATGCTTGTGAATCCTCCCACACTAATTGAGGGAGCGGAGGACTAGAAAATCTAGGCCTTGACTCTTGAAAACTTTAGTAGTGCTCCCAGCTCAGTGGACAGAACCTTGGCTGGAGTTTAAGGATGCTGATGTGGTATTAGAACTATTAATATTACAACAAAAGTTGGTGAAGAGGTCTTTTAAATTTGGGCTTTGATTTGCTTCATTTAGAGAAAGGAGTGATCTCATACTTAACAGACAATTCTATTTTAGCAGCTCTGAAAGCTAAGATAGAACTGCAGCTTCAGTTTTGCTATTTTATTTTCATTTGTTTCTTCAGGCTGATCTTTAGAAAATGTAGCTAGTTGTTAAGATATATAAACCACCTTCTAATACAAATTTTAAATGCCTGAAAATAGAGACAAAACCAGGCAATACAGTAGGATGCCAGTATATGAAAACTCCAGAATAATTTGAAATTATACTACTGTTTTCATTGTAAATAGTAGCATACTTTTGCTTTTAGTTCAGAATTTCTGTTCCACTGTATACATTCCATTTCACTGTGTTATATTCTGCTGGCAGAATTTCTTTGTCTTGACATTCAAAGTCACTATCAGATCAATCACTAATACCTTAAAGTCCACAATTAGCTCCAAACACCTAATGTCCAAAATATAGAACTTAAGATTGCTTTAAAACTGTCTTGAAATAGTTTTACAGTTATCACATTTTTTTGCATTTTTAGATGTTAAAGCCAGGTCTGAGTTTTGTTGAAAGACTTAAATTGATGACAGAACTTTTCTACAATAGTGTTTTTGTTATGAAGCCCTTTCACTTCTCCAGTCCCTCACCGAAACATTTCCTCTAAACCTAAAAGCCTCACATAATCTTGAAATATACGATGGCACTCCGAAGGTTTTGGGGGCTTTCCTAATGTCTTCCGATGACTTTCTGAAGACAGGTGCTATTTTCATGTTTTCTTATAGAGTGCAATATGTGAGATAGAATGCTAGCTCTACAAGTTCAGTCATTGACTTCAGTATGACCAAGACTACTTCTTCCCATTATTCTTGAAAAATTAGTTGGAATGGGTAAAAATAAAGCCAAATATGTGCATTGTCCGTTATATTATTTTGAAATGTTAAGTGACAAGTCCAGTTCTTCTGCTAGAATTCACCAAGAAGAAAAATCCCATTAAAATAAAATGTTTTGCTGCTTTAAGGACAGATTCAGTCACCCTTAGTCATACTTTGCAAAGTCTTACTCAACAGGAGCGACCACAAAATGCACAGGGTGGCAGAAACTGACTTCTCATAATTGAAAGAGAAATTATAGTAGGATAACGGCTATCATGGGGCAGTAAGCCTTGTATTATTCATATACAAAAAGTACCCAAATTTTAGGTAAGTGCTTGGAATAGATACAGTACTGGAAGACTTGTTTAGCTTTTGCACAGCAGCTTATTGTCTCCAGCATCTGTACCCGCTTTAATTTGTTAGCTCAGTCCTGTCATAAGCCACAACAGTGTGCATTGTGGCTGCTGCAAGCTCGTTCTTGTTTTGGAAAAGGTGGAGCAATGCGTTAACAGCATGAATTCAATAAAGAATGAATGGGTGAGTGCATTAGCCATTAGTCTGTCAACTTCATGAAGCATAGTGTTTTCTCAAGTCTATGAGGAACCTAATGAGCTATGATCAGGGACTGTGAGCCAGCCTCCGAGCATCATCTACAAAACTGCACTTATCAACTGGGTGCAAGCAGCCAAAGTGAGATGTGTAGAGGTTTGTCCATCAGACTGGATATTTTTCAAACTCCCCGTGCTGTGTCTCTGGAGGAATGGCTCTATGGCACCGCCAGCTAGGGCCACTATTAACAGCACTCAGTTTTTTCTATGAATACTAATAAATACCTCTCTACTCACATCAGTGAATTTTTAGTCTGAAAGGTATTAATGTCCATGAACAGTTAAATTTTGAGGCCTCAGCTTATATCTCTTTTATTGCCTATATTCAAGTTCATGTTCCCCCTGTTACCTGCAAGAAGTTGCTTCCAGCAATATTCCTTTTGCCTATATTTACTGACTTTTGCGGAGACCTATGGATTCTTTCATATCCTGTACCCCTCAGCTTGGTGCCACACTTGAGGTTTCCAAGATGTGAAAAAAAAAAAAAAGTTAAAATGAAACACCAGAATACACTTATATCCCTTTAAAATTCTTAAAGTAAGAGAAATACCAGGTGTTGTATTGAGTGTCTTAACCTGAAATAGAAAAAAATACCTCCTAATAGTCATTGATGAGATTATGAAAAAAAAATCCTAGGAAATGTGGTGGGAGTCCTGTCTGCAGCAGGACTTTAGTATTAGAAGGATAAGATTGGATTAGAGGATCAGAAATTTCAGGGGCAAGGGGAGGAGCAGGGGGAAGCCACCTCTGCTGAATCAGCCTTCCCTTTTCCTGATTTCTCTGAGGCAACATGAAGGGACTGAACATCAGCAAGTCCCGATGTCCTTTCCAAGCAGAATCACATCGATTGGATTGTTCTTAAGACTTTCATTGATCAGAGGATTGAACTGCATTCTCCTTTCCCCAGGATTACACAAATGACTGCTATCTTGCAAGACAGTTTTTTTATCATTCCCAAATAAAGCTTTCATACTTCTTGTATGCACAGTACAGTCCATCGCTGCTTCCTAAATTTAAGTTCTTGTTACATTGTTTCAGAGTTTGTTAATATCACAATATTCACTTTCTTATTAGGATATCCACTTTCCGCAGGTTGATGCTCCCAGAAGTAGAGATGTGCTTGGTTTTCTTCATTTTGTTTTCTGATAATGATATTCAGAGCATTCTGTTAAATCAGACATGTTTCCAAGTTGACCAAACTTCCAGTTTTTAGAAAAATCTTTTTTCTGTTATTAAGAGATTTATAGGCTGCTATTTTTTTTATATGTTCTTAGAAGCTGCAGACAGGTGAGCTGATTATGTACCATTTCAGAGACATTGACTATTGAGACATGATTTAAAACACCAGAATAATTCAATATTTATTTCCCTTGTGACTTTCCTTGGAATATCTATTGGGCATCTTGTTCAGAGGCAATTCTCCTTGGGAGGCTGCTTGTCTAACTCCATAGTTACTATGACAAAGACTTCTGTTTTATTTATTTATTGGGGGGGGAGGAAGCAGGAGGCTGAGGGAGATTAGTTTAGGTACTGTTTTTGGAATATAACACCTTCATAGCCTCCTCACAATATATTAATGTAGTTGGGTGTGGGTTTGTTAGGTTTGTTAGGTTTCTGGATTTGTTTTCCTGGCATGGATACATACAGGTATGTGACATTGTTGTCCAGAGTTAAAGGCTTAAAGCTAGTAACCGAATTTATAACATTACTGATGTTATGGACAGAGTGGCCTATAAGGCCGTCTAGTCTCTCCATTTATAACGTCAAACATGCAAATAGACTTTTATTCGTTGCTTTGCCTTTGTACTGAGTCTAGTATTGTACATTTAAAAAGGAGCATACAAAATCAGATCTACTCTTCTTTCGGTCACCTTTAAAGAGACAGAGCTTGTTCCTGTTGATTATCACCTTGGTAATTAAAAGCACATGCTTTCCGGTTTGAGTTTTTCTGGTTTTTGCTTAAAGAGCTCCTGTTTTGCCTTGATAAGTGTCTTTCTCTGCTGTGTTAAGGGTATCTCTATTGCCCAGTTTTGATGCCCTTTTAATGCATCAAAATCAGCTCATATACGAGCCCTTCTGTGACACTGATAAATAGGACTTTATACAGACCAGTCCCTCTTTTAGCCAGATGCAGGTATCATGTAAATTGTTGTAATGTTATTTGGATTACGATTAATTATATTAGGTCAGATTTCAACCTACTAACATCTTTGGGGTTACGCAGCCACAATTAAAATCATTACTTGGCCCTCAGTTTTATTTTAAGGAACAAATAATTTCCACTTTTTCATGGTTCCTGGGCTCCTCTGGAATGGTATCACTGAGCACCTGCTGGACTACCTCCTTCAGAGCAGTCTTTGAGTGTGGAAACAGACTGAGATGTACAGATCCTCAAAGTGGTTTCTCCAGCTACATCAGGGGTTTTGTTGCTATAGCATCTGCAGGAGTAATCTAAACTAAATAGCTCAGTAATGACTCTTGTTTTTACCCTCATGAAACAAGCACACCAAAGACTTAAGGTTTTTAAGTGGGGCAAACTGCTGATTGTATAGTACATTAGAACCTAAAGATCTCCCTGTCTGGCTGCCTTATCGGGTATGGTGGAAAATAGTGCCATGGTGGTTCTTTCTGGATAGTGATATCCCATGAAAACTCTTACTAAGAAATGTGCTTATCTTCCCCTTGGAGTTGAGTGCAGTCCCTCTCTGAGATCACATATGAAATTGTTTCTCCTCCTCTGAATCCATATCAGCACGGTCTAGCCCTTAAAAAGCACGTTTGGTTTTCTGTGATACCACAGTGGTTATGGTTGATTTTAGAGAGGACCTGTGTCTGAAGACAGCCATCTGCATCCATAGTCATAGCTGCAACTTCTCTGGATTTCGTATATCAAAGTTCCTTCTGGATGTGATCAGTACAGGGACGTAAGAATGCTACTGACATCAGAGCTGTGCAGACCTAAGAGCTTACAGTGGAGGCATAAAATGAGAAATGATAGGTGGATGAAAAATCAACAATTAATTCATTCCACATTTGCAGCTACTCTGCACAATACCAAATATTCTATTCTTACAAAAGAGAAACCCAGCCTTCTTTAAACTACTTATGTGAACACCTGCTTGTGGTTGGACACAATAGATTAGAGCATCGAGCTACATTCCTAGCATCTGATACCCTCTTCAACATCCTCATAGTGCTCATCTGTTCTAAATGTCTTCTTTTTTCCGTAACATACAAGCTAGGTCTTGGCATAAAGGAGAATATTTAAAGAAATCAGAAATTAAGTGCTTTAATAAAGAGTAGGTGAGACACTGGAATACTATTACATTTTGGTTATTATTAATTCAAGGGGGGGGAAAAAGAGTGTAAAATTAACACAACCTTGGCTGAAGTTTATGGCTTTGAAGAAAATGGTGCCTCAGAGGAGTAGTAGGACTCAGGCTTGATTAAACTGGGATTTCAGAAATTCTCTGCACTGAATGAAATAAAAAGGCATTCAATCTAATTAGATAGCATTGTGGAGGGATAGAAAGAAGAGAGGTATTTCTGACTCATTGGCTTTTTATATAACCTTTAATCCATGGGATGTGTTTGTAACTATTTTGGTAGATTTATTTTTCTTCTCAAGGGAATTTGGCCTTGAACTCTAACCTTTTGATAACTGTGCTTAGGAAAATTTGAGGAGAAAAATATCTAATTGTCTTATTAAAATACTCAGGCTTTCTGGAGGCCTGTTCTGTAATTTTTCCTGATGAAAGTTCATATTTTGGTCAAATACCTTGCTGCTATTTTAATGAGGGAAAGACATTCAGGAAGAAATGCAGCTGTCGATTTTTCTTGAGAGATTTCCTTTGTGCTGCCTACTGTATGTTAGAAGACGCTCACAGAGTCTAGAGTACTGCCTGAAGACAGTAGGAGTCACCCCTTTTATGTATTAGGGCCATATTTTTTTATTACTGTGATGCAAAAAGGAAACACATCTGTTACTGGAATTACTTTTGGATTATGCCAATGTAAAAGAGAGGAGTTTTAATTAAAAAAAAAATCATAATTCAGTGGAATAATGCCTTACTCTTACATGGTGATTTTGAGTAGGTGATTTTAAACCACTTTACAAAGGAATTTTACAGCGTTTTGTCCAAAAGAAAGGAGAAATTTAGGACTAGAGTACAGATTTTCTAGAATCCTACTCCCTTTTCTCTCTGTTGGGTTAAACTGCTTCCTGCAGTTTTGGTTTCTGGAATATGCATGTAGTTTAAGGACCGTTAATTCTTAGATACTTTTGAGGAGCTAATTGGTGCTTGTTCTGCAGTTTAGCATGAGTATAAGATGACATAGAGATATAATGAATCAAATTTGCTTTTCATTTTGTGTCTACATCACCCTAATTTAAGGGTTAATAGGGAGATTTTAGGTAGCTAGCATAATGCCTGTTTAAATATATTATAGGCACAATTTCAGAAATGCCAGATATACTTTTGGAAAATCTCTACTAAATTGTGAATTTCCTCAAGGAAAAGAACTAACAGAAAAGCATTGTAATTATGTGTTTTGAGAGGGAATTAGTCCTTGACCCGTTGGTCAAGGATTCTGCTTGGAGAGTGGTATAGATTAATTTTGATGGTTTAATAGAGTCACACCAGAGTTTCTGTCTTCTCATTTACAGTAACTTATCAGGCCTCAACATTCACACTGAACTCCATGATAAACAGAAATATTGTTGCCAGGTGTATGGCTTAGGAGCTGACCCACTCACATTGCAGATCAATTTCCAATGCTGGTATCCTTCGGCATTTGGGTGTACATCTATGTTGATGTCATTCCTGAAAGGCTGAGAAGCCAAATATGTGTTTTTACTGTCAAATCTCTATTTGTTTGGACAGCTTGGCAATCGGTGGCAATATCAACTAAGGTGCTATGCACAGTTTAGTTAAAGCCTCTAGGGAAAGCTTTCTTTATTTGAGCATTGCTTATGCAAGCAAATTCCTTGTGGCATAATAAGTTGCAAGATTAGACAAGTGTGAGTTATGTGTTTCCTTTTGCAGTCTTTTATTTCTAATATTCTTAAACTAGAAGAATTTCAGATCTGTGACCTACTACAAAGACAAGGTCAAAATGGAGTTTGATTTATGATGGTTGCAGCTTGTGTTAAAGCTTTTTTGCTAGTCTTGTGTTTGCTGTTGTTACGTTAAGTACTACCTTTGGTTGCTGTTTTTGCTGAGCGGAGTTGTTAAAGAACACGTTACAGCTGCTTGTACTTCATTGGTTTGGTGTCTAGGAAAATTCTGAAGGAAGAGAAGTCTGGTGTTCCCAGGTCTCTAGACTAAAATAGTTAATGTGTTCTGCAACAAAACAGCATCAGGAAGAGCAAGACCAGATTTGGAAACACAAGCTCCATGCTTGGGGAACTGCTAGAACCAAGAATGCACTAGGCTGTCTTCAGCACCCCAGACAATAAAAAACCACAGGTGAGAGAAGAAAACTGGCACAGCTTGAGTAGACTGGCTCCTGCTGCAGACACCATTCAATCACTGTGGATTTACACTGCAGCAGTTGGGTGAGAATTTGGCCTACTCTTAGGAAATTTACCATTCTTTTTGCTGCTGAAGAGCCTGACTAAAATCCGTGAAGTATGGATTGTAGGTTTTGTTTTCAAAATTGTGAAGGTTTACTTTAAAGAATAGAAGTTATGGTTTGGCCTGCTTCCTGTTTTATTCGTGACTGATTTGTTTGTACTGAGGATGACTAAGAATTAAAACAAGGAAATAATTTTTATACCATTTAAAAGCCTTGTGATTAATATGGAAACATGATTTGCATGTTTTCCAAATGTAAAGCTACCAATTGTGTTTGTTTCTTTTATTATACTTGATTCAGTCATGTCTAAATACTTAGTTTCATCTATGTATCCAATAACAGAAGCAGCAGCAAAACCTTTTTTAATAAATATGTTGTATTTGTAAAAGAAGCATTTTTATCCCTGTATTAATAACAGCCCACCCACTACCTTTAAAATTCAATCACTGTGGTGGTTTAGGCTGGGGAATTGGCTGTAGCAATTTGTGTAATGGAGAAAACAACTCTTTCTGAGTAGTGCTGAATGATTGAATTTTATTGGTTCATAAAAAACCTTGGAGGTTAATATCTTTGTTTCGTGAAACAGATGTTTAATTCTGAGCCTGGGCAATTGGCTCTTTTATGTCTGAAGAGAAAAAAAATAATAGATGTTTTGGATTACAGTCGACTGTGTAATTGCATATGACAGATGTATTAAATTAGCCTTTCCC
Source organism: Vanellus vanellus (assembly GCF_965231255.1). Lineage (NCBI taxonomy): Eukaryota > Metazoa > Chordata > Aves > Charadriiformes > Charadriidae > Vanellus > Vanellus vanellus. The sequence continues at coordinate 11,300,287 of NC_138921.1, forward strand.
AAAGCTTTTGGTGTTTTGCCTCTGAACTGTAAATTTTCCTTGACTTTCTCATTTGCAGGTGGCATGAGCCCATTCTGTGCATGTTTCATGTTTCTTAGGTAGGACAAAATATTCCAAGTTTGCTGTGAAGTTACAGGCTGCTTACATAAGGGTAAAAGACAAATTCTCTAGCATTTATGCTTCACACTATAATGTAAAAGAGGGGAAGAAAGGAAAGAACCCTTAAAAATAAATTCTGCATATGCTTTTCATTTTTCTCAATTTAAAAATTGAATGCTGTCCAGGTTTAATGTTCCAATCTCTGTCACAGTCTGCTTTCAGCCCTTGAGTGCACCAGGGCATTCTGCGAGCTTTTAATGAACCAGACGCATCTAAAGTTTTATTAACAATATACGAGTTATATTTTAGCCCATGTCATCGTCCTCCACTGATTAAAACATGACAAACCTTTTATAAAATGGGATGCTCTGTGTGTGTAAGTAGCACTTGTGGAGCTTAATTTTCATCTGATTTTCAAGAACCCTGTCTAAATTCAGCTACTTGTTACCTTGATGTAAAGTTTCTGGAGAATTACTATGGATTTACTTTGCTTTAACAGGAAACAGAATTTATCCCCTTTGATTTTAACAGGAGGAGAAGCTTTCTAATTAGAGTAACTTCTGGTTTCACAGCACACATATTTGATACATGTGCTTTCCCTGGTTTTATTTCCTAATACGGTAAGCCTTTCTAGGATCTTTTCTTTAAAAGCTTGCACCTATTTTTTTCTAATGTTAAAAATTACCTTAAGAAAACTCTGCAGTTGAATTGAAGTTGGTTTATGTTTTCAACTTTTTAATGTATCAAAAATGAATTTGAAATTCCTATTTAGGGGAAAATACCTTTGTTAAGATCATGTTATTTATCACTCATTTAAAAAAAGCAGATATTTTAAAAATTATTTTTCAGGAAATATGCTAATATTTCCTGGTAACAAGCAGTTTAAAATATAGGTAGCTTATAACAAGAAAATTGATTTTCTCCACTTACAATAAGAGCTGCTTATTGTTTATTTAACAAAAAGTTAAGTTCTGTTACTCAGAAAATTGAAGAATTACTGAGACAGTAACACATCCTAAGCATGGAAAATTTGCAAAATCTTCTATAATTAAACACATTCTTACAGAATTATTTCCTAAAAGCATGAGATGTCTTCAAAAGATGCTTCAGAAAAATTTGATCCAATGATACTAAACCAGTGACTTCAGTAAATTCTGGATTGAGTCTGAGGAGATTATTCTTCCTCAAAGAAGTTGAAAAAATTCTTGGAGGGCTTTTTGGAATGAAGATGCAATACAAAACTGAGTCCCAAGAGATTTAGTGTGATCATTTCTCATCATTAGAGTTAACTGATGAAATAAATACATTACTCTGTGTCAGTTTGTGCCAGTTCAGAGTCTGACTCTTGACCCTGGAGAGCCTATTCATACCAGTCGTTCAGAGTTGCAAAAAAATCCAATCAATTTCTGTTTCTGCTCCGGTGAGTAGAAGGGAAAGCCAGCCTGTCTTTAGCATTTGTTTCTTCATTCTGTTTAGCTAATGTAGTGGTTAAAGAGTATTTTGTGTGCATAAATGGCAATGAAATAAAATACATTGGACAGAACTGTAAAGGAATTTTTTCTACTGTTCCCTCATCAGCCCTGCAAGCTGACACAATGTTCAAAGCAGATTTTTCTTTTGTGTGATTTCCTTATTCTTTCAAAAAGTTGGAATCAGTTCAGATGGATATATTAATGGTGCTTTTAATTAGTTTGTTAATGGCTGCATTTACAAGACTGGCTGCGTAAGTCTTATTTCCTGCTGGTTAGAGTATAATAATTATTGATCTCTATACACTGTATTAGGAAAAAAATACATAGAGATTTACTGCTAACAAAAGAAGCTTTTGAAGATGATAACTCATTCAAGATTTTTGGAAGGCATTTGTCTATTTTTTATGAGTTATTAGTACTAATGGGAGTCATATGTACAGTGGGAGGCAAAATGAGCTATTAACCTACATAGCAAGCTGTAGAGTATTGTAAATCCTTCCTGTCTATGTTATGATGGCATCCATTTGTGTGACAAGCAGGATGAAGATAAAGTAGTCATGTATCTTTCAGAGACTGAAAAATGGCTGAGAGAGAGAACAGGCACAGCAGGGCCTCTTCGGTGATGAAAATCCTGCCCTTCCCCTTCCTGCGGGCTGGAGGGGGCTGGGCGAGGGTTTGCGGAGAGACACTGTTGGTCTGAACCTGAACCTGAAAGCAAGGACCAGTTGTGCAAGGGCACATGGGCAGGGGGATGTAAATCCCTACTTAAATGTGTTTTACTTAGTCACATTGAATTTTCTTTGGTGTATGTGGTTAAAAGATCTAATATAATATAGCTTCATGTGAACTAGGGATAGTTTCCAGTTGCTCTAGGAATATGAGAGTTTCAGCGTGCCTATAAGTTCCTTTTATGACGTGGTTTGTATTCTAATGACACAGCCTTAAATATGACAACAGTGAATTCTGCACTGTTTGTCATTGGCCTCTTATGTTTTGAAATACCTAGAAAGTGATATTGGAGTAAAGACCATTATTCACATAGACTGGAACTAGCAGTTGAAAATCTGCTCTTGGTGCTCCTATTTTGAAATGAGTTTCAGCAGAAGAAAGTTTCAGCATTCTTTTTTTTTTTTTTTTTCAGGGAGTAAAACTAGCTTTACAGGTTGCTGGGCTTTTTCCCTAACTTCTATGAATTCTGTCTGTTATAGCACACGTACACAGCTTTGAGACCATTACTAAGTCCCACTTGTCTGTGGTCGCCTAGCTGTCCTGTTGACAACATGCTTCAAATCAGTGTGTGACTGGCTTTTCTGGCAACAGCCTCTTGGAAACTGAGTACTGGTAAAGCTTTCTGTAACAGAAATCTGTGGGGTAATTTAAATAATCTAAGAAATGATATTCAAAAGCCATGTTGGGATTCTGGAGTTTGAAATTAATTTTGCAAAGAGAAAAATCCTCTAAGCCAAATCAGGCATCATGCTTTAGAACTAGTACTTTCTTTGCTAGTTAGCCCTTGTCTTTTTGTTTTGTTTTGTTTTATATTCACTTTTCCATCTTATGTTTGTGTATATAGTGAGTCACAATGGTTTGTTAACAGCATATTCTTAATAATTTGAGATTTGAGCTGCTTAGTGCAGCCAGCTGGCTGCATAAGGCTAGCCAGAGAGAGGATGGCATACAGCAGTAATAATTTACTATTCCAGAATGACAACACAGGAGATCATCACAGGCACACACATTACCTATATGATTAGTACTGTATTTAGTGCCCAATGGGTACATCGTGCTTTGTGCTATGTGTTCCTATCAGTACAGTAATACTCTGGAATTCTGAGAATACAAGTTACAGTAGACAGGAGAAAGGGAATATGTGTCTTTGTTTATAGAAGTGGTGTCCAAATGCTCTTTAGAAGATGAAAAAAGCACCTTCACAAAAGATGTTTGATTAATCTCTTGTGGTTTTTAGAGTACACGATACTCTATAGGGAGCGGAGGGGAAAGACCAGTTTGACTGTCTACTTTGTACCTTCTGACAATGCAATTTTTCCCTAAAATGCTCTGTTTAACTTTCTTATATGATGAACCTTCATTAATTGCATTTCATTCTCAAGCACAAGATAAATGTAAAATCCTATTTGGGTCCTTCTGTACTTGTGGCAAGTGAGTGTCACTATATTGATCACTTAGTCCAAGAACAATGAGAAATTGAGCTCAGGACTTTGATTAATACACAAGACATCTTTTCTCTTTACTAGATTAGCATAATCATTACAGTCTGGGAGTATGTTTTCACTCAGAGTATCCTTCTGTAGCGGTCAAGGAATTAATTAAACATAGAAAAGAGACAATTCTTTGGTAAGAATTTTGTAAGTTTGGTTGCTAAATGAGCTCTCTTCTGCTGAGTCTTCACTAAAGCTTGGCCAAGTGGCAGGAGTAAATGTATGGGTCGGTGATACGATCTCTGAAGAATGGTAGATGACCTTTCTCATTCAAATATGGATTTCAACTGTTTAATGTGGAGGGGACGTGAGCAGGGCAGAAGAAAACCATCAGACTCTGTCCTGGGTTCTGAAAGCCCATAGCTGTGCAGGTTTGCTCCTGTTTCCGTTGAAGTTTTGCCATGGACTTCAGTGGGAGCAGGACTAAGCGTTGCCAAAATAAGACCTGGATCCAAGGAAGTAGTAAATTGCCAATGTAACCTGATAGGACAAAAGACATTACAGGAACATTAGGACAAGAGCAAAAGGACTCAAGTTGTGCCAGGGGAGGTTTAGATTGGATATTAGGAAAAATTTCTTCATTGAAAAAGTTGTGAAGCATTGAAACAGGCTACCCAGGGAAGTGGTTGAGTCACCATCCCTGAAGGTATTTAAAAGACATGTAGACATGGCGCTTAGGGCCATGGTTTAGTGGTTGACTTGACAGTGCTAGTTTTACGGTTGGACTTGATGATCTTAAAGGTCTTTTCCTACCTAAATGATTCTATGATCAGAAGATCAAGAATGACCATTGGAGATAGTCTATTGCAAAAATGGAGACCTGACTGTTACTTATGGCTTTTGACCTTCTTCAGAACTTAGTCTTCACTTCGTATAGGCCAGAGCATTACATAATTTATGCAGAATTTAATGTTACCTAATCTCTCCAAAAGAAATGCAGTATTAGTGACAAGGTCTGTCTCTGGGAAGAAAGTTGTGCTTACAAAGCTCAAGAGGAAATGGGTTCTCACTATACGCTGAAAGGAGTGTACAAGAGGAAAAAGAGCCATATAAAGTCTGTACATTTTGTTTAATGAAATTCTGCATTTAAATTTTGCCACCATGTTTTGTGCTGTTTTGTACCTAGTCACTTTGCTCTATATGAGCGTGTCTGGGTGTAGGTACACAGAAGGAAAAGGGAAAGAGGGAGAAGATAAGCATGGCTGGGCTGCAAAGGTTATTTTTGATTTTGAAAATAACTTTGATAGATACAGCTTGCTTCATGACAGCTGTGCTATCCTCACTTCATTCCAAATTTAAACTTGAATTTCCCTAACATGGCCTTGCCCATTTATATCTCTTTAGGGAAAGGAAATAACTTCAGTCTTGTGTTAGCTTTCCTGTGTTTCACAAATTTTTATAGTAGGAAGAATTAGGAAGAATTGCACAGACAAGAGGTATTCTGACCTCCTTCTGTTGAATGATGCCAGAGGCAATCAGCGGCTACTCAGCACAGGGAGAGATGGCATCATCTCTCCATGTATGATTATCTGTGGAAAGAAATATTGTGGCATTCATTGGATGGTAGTTATGGGTTCAGTTTTCCATATCTCCTAAGTTTGCTGCACTGGAAGGATTCTGATGGGTGAGTGAAGATAGCCTGGAATTTTACTGAGAATAAAGGAAATTTTCTAGTTACTATTTGCTCCTCATGCATGAATCTGGGAGACATCCCAAACATAACTGCATAAGCCACCTTCCTTTTTTTTTTAATAAACCAAAAAGAACCTGAGGAGGAATGTGTTGAACCATACCTAGAGTATCATGTAGGATACACAGACAATAAGTATGTGGTTGCCCAGTGACATCCTTGTCTCAGCAGCAACAAATATTTCCAGAATACAAATAATAGCATTAGAGAGGTGAAACCAAAGATGAACAAGAGCATATGTTTTAGTTCATGGCTCTGTGCGGTAAGGAACACAGCTAGTCGTGGCCACTCACCTCTTGTGGAGTCCTCATCACTATTTGCAAGGAAAGAGGACTGACCTTATGCGCTGCGCAGATCCTTGAAGGTATAAAGCTTTTAAAAATCATGTCATTATAAGTTGGAAAGTACGTTTGTTAAGAGAGGGAGAAATAATTATATGTTTTGCATTTGTAGGCCTTGAAACATTGGGAATGGTAGCATGGCAGACTTTAGGGCTTGCACAGCATTTTAGATAACCCTATGATACTTTGTGTTCTTCCATCCTGATCTGCCTTAACACATGGCTCATGCAATCATTTTCACTGCAGTCAAGATACGTGCTTAGTAATGTACATGCTCTAAACCTGTGTGAGCAGAGGCTTTCATTTGCGTAGTCTGTCTTTAGGGCACACTTCATTTCACTTAGAATAAATTATCATACATTTATCATTAGTTAGTAAGTTATTAACGTTAATATAAACAAATACGTGGCACATTTCTTCATGAAGATTACCTTTTAATCATGTAGGGGATGTGGCAAGCACTTTTACATATGTTGTTCTTAATAGCCGTGTTCTCTGGTTCTGCATATGTGTATTTAAATGTGGAGAAACTTGCCAGTGATTCTTTTCTGGTAGCTCCAGATCTGTTAGGAAGAAGATTATGAGGCAAAACCCCCCACCCCAAAACAAATGAGAAAAAGAATTCAAAATATATTAGAAGATGCTACGCCTTTCACTGTGGAATACTTCAGTCTTCACTGTTATCGCTAAGTATGGGGTTTTTTGTTGGATTTGTGATATATACTATAGCTACAAATAGAGGCATGATTGCGGCATAGGTAGGTAAGCTGAACTGGCTTTCATCTACCTGATGTAGGTACCAATATCTGTGAAACTTCAGCCACTGGAAAGCTGCTCCAGAATATGCTGAAGCCATTAGTTTATGAGTTTACTGCTTCTGGCAGAGTGGAGTATTAGTGACATCGAGACAGAGCAGCTCCAAATCATAGCTCTCTCACACTTTTATTTTCCTTTCCCTACGAGATTGTGGAGAATGTCTCCCTCCCACCATTCATTGTACTCCCACTTTGAGAAGATTTTTCTCCAGATTTTTCTTCCTTAAAGGCCCTCTGAAGAAGGGTGGCTGATCTGAGTGTATGTTTCCTCTTCTGTGCAATATTATTTGGGTTGTGGAATCTGCAGAGCAGATTCAGGTCTTCCCTCTCTACAGTCTGTCCATCTGTGTATCATGCATATTTCCTTCTTAAACAGAAAATCCATTTCTAACAGCTGTGATCGTTCATGCATGAGCACAGCATCTCTTCCCATTTTACCAAAGGCTATCATGAATACCCTACTCTCAAAGCCTGGAAAATTTTGTGCAGTAATACAGATAGGGAAGTTTAAAAGTATGGTTATATTCTACGTTTGAAGTATTGCTACGGTAGAATAATCAGTCTCATGGTATTTGGTGCTTTTGAGAAGTTATGGATTTAGCTATGAATCCCACTTTCATTTATTAAAAAAACTTCACATTTCTGTGGTTGTGAAGGAAACCCTGAACATATTTGAGTCTTTAAGGTTTATATCTAAAGACAAATAAAAAGGAATCCTTAATATTTCTGTGCAAGTTATTGCAATTCCTTCTTTCTGAGACAGGAGAAAACCAGGTTGAGGCTACAGTTATGAGAAGTATTAACTCTTAAGCCTGTAAGTGCAGACCAAAACATTAAAGCTGCAATTGCTTTGATTGTGTTTTTTTTTCCTTTGAGATTTTGAGTGGAAGGAGAAATTCAATGAAAATCTATGTTGTCAGTTTGACTCCTTGCTATTTATTTTTCTGCAAAGCTTGTTGGAACAACAGTATTTATTATAATGCCTTCAGCATCCTCAAATAAGGGGTGTTACAAGAATGCAAAGTCAGATTATACTGGTTAGTTATTGACTTTATTTCTGGTCTGTGTAGACAGGAAACAATGTGAAAGACATCTGCAAACTTGAAATTACAGGCAGTACAGATATTTACTCCAAGTATATATTACCTTCTCAGGCTCACTTAATAGAGTTCCCCAGTTTTTGTAGAATGCTCTACTGCTGGTAAAGTCAACAAAACCTCTGGAGCTATACTGGGGACTTGACCCTAATATCTTACCTTCTGCTGCTTCCCTGAATTGGATCTTTATCTGCATTTAGATCATTCTCATGTCTCCGATGCACGTAAGAATAAAAGCTGCACAACACCCAAGTAAGCTATGGGAGAATCCCATCTTTCATATAGGCCTTGCATAAATATGGATATCTCCTTCTCTCCCTGCACAAATTTTCAGTGAGAGGCCAGTCTGTCTCTAAAAAAATAAGCAATGTAATACCAAAATACTATTGTATCCAAAATACTATTGTATAGATGCATTTTTTGTGCAGCCGACAAGTGTAGTGTGTTGTAGTCGCTCTGCTTCTCTCCCTGAAGCTTTCACTTTAGGCTCATTTCTTAATTCCAGTAGTATTTTTGAGCCATTCTAACAATGCAAAAGCATATTATGACAAAATTGGGAAAAAAAATAAAAATCTCTTGGCACCTATTTCTTCTGAGGTTATGAAAGAATGATAAAACTGGAGTTTTCTTCTAAATCCAGCTCCAGTTTTTCCCTCCTGGTAAAAGAATTGCTGAGCCAGAGTTAATGGATGACTAATTAGAGCAGAGCTGTACAACATTTTTGCAATGAAAATATTTTGCTTTTGAGTACCTTTGTCTGAAAGGACATCTTTCTCCACAGTGAGGCATAGTTGGAGAAGTGATCTCTAAGATGGAAAAGGTAATCCAGTGCCTGCCATGTTTTTTCTTATTTAATCTGCAGCATTGAGGCAATTTACCTAGTGTCCTTCAATGCATGTTATTATAACAGCTAGTTACGATGGAGTAAATGTCACCATAAATGTATATTCTCCTTTGCAAGATTATAAGGCTGAGTCAAAAAACGCAGCATTGAAGAAGAATATAGAAGCCCAACACAAATATTAAATGTGCGCTTTTTTCCTTTGATGTATACCTCTGAATACTGCAAAACTTTTTTTTTTTTCTTTTCTTTTTTGTTTTTATATGTGTGAACAGATAGAAATTATCCTACACACGTAGCAACAGTATGATCAGCTTTTTGGAAGAAAATAGGGAGACATAAGCCTATTATATTAACTTTGTTTTAAAATGTTTTCCCTTAGTCATCAAGATTGAGTGCCTGAATATCCACCTGTATGATGTTACAGGTTATGAAGGGGAAAAGTAGAAACACAGAAACTTGCTTTTATGAACTGCTGTGCTTGTGTGAACAAAGGTGTGAAGTTCTGCCTGGAAAGAGGGTGGGGGCGGGGAAGGTGTTGTTTTAATTTGTCTCTGTTTCTCACTATCCAAATGTATTTTAATTGCCAATGAATTAAATTATTTTCCCCCAAATTGGGTCTGTTTTGCCAGTGACAGAAATGAGTAAGTGACCTGCCTGTCTTTAGCTGAATCCACGAGCTTTTTCATCTTATTTTCTCCCTTGAGGAGGGGAAGTGAGCGGGTGGTGGGTGGGCGTCTGGCAGTTGGCCAGGGTCAACCCACCACAGTCCTGCATACGTATTTTTGTGTCTTGTAGGGGACAACTATCATCCTCAAAGTTGTGAGCAGTCTGGGATTTCATTTGACCAAAGCACGCACTTATGTTAAGATCTTGAACGAGTTTTCTATCATATTTGCCCTTGAGTCAACCCACTGCAATTCTGGTAAAACAGCAGGACCTTTCTGAAATGGAGTGTTGTATCTGAGCTTCTGCTCTGCTGGGTAAATATTAATTATTATTATTAGCAATATATATAATACTGTTAATTTATGCAGTACTTTGCAAACATAGATAAGGCATATTCTCTAATATTAGGAAGTTGCAGTTGAAATGAAACATGCACAGTTACAAATGACTGCAAAAGGGTATGGCAGTATTAATAAAAGAAATGGGAGATTTTGAGGAGAAATTAGAAGAGTGGGACTTCTGGCTAACAGTCTGTCATCCCAGATTTATGTCTGAGATTTGTGAACGGCAGAATTGGCCCTCTCCATTCTCAGCATGTCTGGAAATTTATGGAAGAATTTTTTTGGAGAAAAATTATGAAGAAATTATGGGAGAGCAAAAGGGCTATGGTGCATATGAGTATTAAAGGCAAACAGGCTAATTTGTTCTCCTTTAACTGACTGCTTAATGTTTAATTTCAGCCTATGCAAATAATTGCCTGGAGGTTATGGAAGAGCACTTCAGGTGTTTACTTTTTGGTGTTGCTACCTGTGTGAATATATATGCCACTTAAGAGTCATTTTGCAGCATGTTTTTGCTCATACCTTTTGGAGAACATGCCTTGGTTTCCAGAAATTTTCCATTTAATTTATTACTAACCCTGTTGCAACTTTAGCTCTTTAAGTGCTGTAAATAACTGCAAAAAATATCTTCCTTTATTGAGGGGGAGAAGAAAAGGTTCTTGTCATTTACATACATATTTTTCATTCATTTTTTGATATGTCTTGCTACTCTGGATTCCTGGAGCACACCCTCTATGAGTACTGTTTACTGTCATGTCTGTACTGAGGTTGAAATTACTGATTTTTTTTTTTTACAGCTTTGTCTAGAGTAGGTCCTGCAGACAGATGAAGCTAATTTGATTGTGTCTTGCTGTGGACTGTCTCAAATAGTATACTGAAATTTAAAGACACGAATGTGATAGATATAACAGGTGTAAAATAGTCAGCCATGCACGAGATATGGGAAATCTGTTATGAAAAAGAGATACTAAAGATTTTTAAAAACGTAACCTATAGCCAGGAAGTGAAAGCTAATAAAAAATCACTTTTCCAGACACCTCTATGGAAAACCTTTCCATCAGCTAGGTTTACCTCCAGGGCAAATGGATTGATGGTCACAGAAGACTTTCTTTGGCAACAGCCTCAGTGTCCTAAAAATCAAGTAAGATTTGGCCCTTATACTAGACAGAGATCTTGTATAAGCCACAGGAATTGTCACACTCTGTACCCGATTTTATCATAGTTGCCTGCTTTGCCTCCTGATCTTAAAACTGGTTCTAATACTTCATTGTTTCAAAGAGCTAACTGGTACTGCACGATTCTTTCAAATGAATGTTACGTATTGTAATTGTGCAAAGGTTAGGCACCGTTGTACCAGGTCATTTTTATGTTCTTTTTACTCCATCTTTTGCTCAGGGCATTGAGTTTTCTTGTTAGTAATCCTGGGTCAGATGAAGTATGGAAGAAATGCTGGATGTCATCCTTAATAGTCGGTTCTCCAATAATTTTATTGGGCAGCTGACTTTCTAAAGGCTTGGAATGACTTTCAAACACTTGGGACTACAACATTTTCCATACCTGAAGCAGTAATTTTCCTTCTAGTGTATATTAACAACCACATAGTAGCTTCTTTATTCTTTGCTAGGTGATAAAATGACTTGGACATTTTAATAACATCTGGCAAATTATTTTCATCTCCTCTTTTATATGATTAATAATAGTCTAGATAGACATGTAGATACAGTGTCTCTCTACTTACTATGTGGGTTCATGCATATATAATGTAATATGGAGATACGATGGATATAGAAAATAATAAGCAATCAGTATAATGGGTTATAGTCAAAAACTCTAATCTGAGGATTAAAAAACTTTAAATGAAAGATTCTGGGTTTGGAATATGAAATCAGTTTTGAATTTTACAGCTTCAGTTAATCACCGTTGAAAATTGATGCCCAAGCCAAAAGAGCCAAATTATTTTAAATTAAATCTTTTGCTGACTTTTTCTAAAGCATTTTGCCTTGTCCAGCCAGTCAATTGTCTATACGCACTTCGTTGGCAGCAAGCATGCTTCTACTTGGGGCAGGGTGCATAACAAAACTACAAACTGCTGTTGTCTTTAGATTGGCTTTAGGTTTCAAATTGATTTTGCTGGTGACACCATATTGTAGGAGTTTAAGAATTATTCAGGATATTTCCAAAGATGCAGTCAGCAAATTCTAGTGCTAATAAATAGGGCACTTGCGTATTAAACTGAATGTGGAGTTTATTAAATTAATTACTTAAAACACTAGGAAGTGTATTGGAAAGAACTAGTAGACACTCATTCAGAAGGAGCAAGAGTAGCTAAAAAGGAGATTCCTTTAAAAGGATCATAAAAGATATCTTTGGTTGTCTTTTTCGCAAGGAACTGGAACTGACGAGACTTAGACAATTCTGAGACAAATGAAGTAAGATATTTTACATTCTGAACTGTAGCTGACAATACAAAATTCCAGTGTTACTGCCAACTGCATGTTTTTCCTGGCTTTTGACAACCATAATTTATAGACTGCAATTGTGTGGTTTGCATAATGTGCTATATAATTCTATTGTAGATTATGTAATACTAGCTAGACTTGGTAATAAAGAAGTTCAATTTCATCTATTATATAGCTGTTAATTTGAGTTCTGTATTGTTTTCATTCCAAATATAGGAGGCATTTGATGTGTTCCCAACTGTACATAATTAAAAAAAAAAATCAATAATAATAATAATGATATTTGCTTTTGCAGATCACAGTAAATCAGTATGTGTTAGATCATTTAAATTTTTGTTGTTTTTTTATTTTTTAAACCCCATTTGGATGAAGTTTAACATTTCTAAGGAAAAAAGCTTAACATTCCTAAGAAAACCCGTGAAAAGCTATTTTAGCCTTATCCCTTAGGTTTAGGAATTTTGCAGTTAGCTTCCCGTAGCAGTCTTGCAATTAATTAAGTATTTTTTATGTGTTTGGACTCAGGAATGACATTTAAGTCTCAGTGAGTTGCTGTCACAGAAGCTCCTGTCCATCTGGACCATGGAAAGTGTCTGTGATTTTCAGAAGTAAGCAAGTTGAGAAGCTGAGTGTCTCCCCGTGTCACATAATTGTGCTACAGAACACATAAGTGGTTGATTAGAAAATGATTGGACAAAAAGATCTCTATTAGAGTCTAATGAAAGCCTAAACTTGCAACTTTAACTCTCTTTCTGCTTCATTTGAATTAGAACTTTGTTCTAAGTTATCTGGCGATGCTGGCTTGAATGAGCAACAAATTGCTCTCTTCCTGAAATTCTGGATGCACTGCTGAAATCATGTACTTCAAACAGCAATGTCTTAAGTGAACTGTATTTTAGCAGTTCTACAGTACCCAAGAAAATTGCCGGCTCTCGATATGGTTACTTCTACTGGGTTGTATCTAAACTTTATTAAGATTTTTATGAGTTTGTTGCTTTTTAAGAGTCTTCATTAGAAGCCCAAAGCTTCCATTTTCCAGTTGGTGATTTCCCAGCTGTAGCTTGGAGGAAACCTGGTGTAGGAGAATGAATGTAAGTCTTTTAAAACAAGAGGCTTGGACTTACAGTGTGTCACCGACTGCTTGCTTGACCAAGGGGAACTGAATTTTTTGCTCAAGCAGGTCACTAGTGGAAATCTTATTTGCTTAAATATCCATCAGCAGAGCTGTAAAGTTGTATTTATTCAAGTTTGTGTAGTACTAAATACTTCTATACAAAATGTAGTTTGCTTTATGACTGTACAGGTTTGTCTTGAGATTTGTCTTGTAAAACTAGTACAATAGATTTCCCTTATAGCCCCATTTCAGCATGAAATTATTTTCAGTGGTAATAATGGAATTAGGACTGATTTGGATGTCTGGATGTGGATGTTTGGATGTGGAAGTTTTGATTCGTTCTTGCTCCCACCCTTGCTCCTTTTTTTCGTAATGGCAACACTCTTCCACTTAATAGGATTTTTCTTATTGCATGATTTAAACTTCTTTGTGTAATAGTGGTTGATGGTCTCCCACTACATTGGAGGTAGTCCAGCAAGGAGTTTTTGGATGCTCTCCCTCCCACTTTTTCCCTGGTGCTTGCATCTCATTTTGCTCTCTCTCTTTGTGGTAGCTTTTTTCATAATTCTTTGTCATACTGCACCATAGTGATAAAAATGGGGATCTATGCCTCCATATGGGCGACAAGAACAGCTCACAAAATCCTCCTTCACTAGTCTGTGAACAATTGTTTTCCAGTGGTAGTCTGTAAGCACAGCATTACTAATATTCCTTGAGTCTTTATTAATCACAGGTCTGCCAAATCCAAGATTCAAAATACAACTTGGTAAATATCAATGCTTTATTTTTATTCTTAACTGTGTTCCAAAGGGCAGACAGAGGAGTTCAAACTGCCTACTTCACAGTGTGCAGTTTTCCAGTATTTATTTAGTGCAAAGCTGCAGACCGTACAAAGTAATCCCAGTGCAATATCAACTCACAAACAATTTTCTAAAGCATCTTTAATGTACAGTGTTACTGTACCCAGAGGTGTAGGAGAGCAGTATTAATGCAGGCATGATAGTTCTGAGTGTTCATATGAGTCCTCAAGGAATAATAAACAGCTTGAAATAACAACCAACAAATTCTCCAGATGCTTTTTATCCATGTGTCGGCAACTGTGTTGATTCCAGATCAATGCAGGGTATTAAGACATTTATATGATTGAGCTAAAAATCTGCCAGGTTGTACAAGCATCAGGCTTGTAAAAAATAGGAGAGCTGAGTAAAGCCAACTGTATTCTATTCATAAACTGCAGGAATGGAACTTTTTGGTAACATAAATGATAGTGTCAGTGGGAAGATTTGGGTTTTAATTTAGGATGCATACTGGGAAAGTTGAGGTATATGTAAGTCACTTGATTACCTGATCCCAATATTTGAATATTTTGCTGGTATAAAATCAGATTCTTGGCAGTAAGGCGCAATTCACTCCTTAGAGAATGGAAACACAAAGCCTTTATTTCAGATGCAATCCCAACAGAGCTCAGACTATGCTTGTCATAACGATTACTGGGTTTGCCTCTCTTATTCCTGGATCAGCATAGCTATGTGATTCCTACTGATGCTGCGGTTTGGCACCATGGAACTTCTCTGCAAAGCAGTGAATATATAGAGTACTTCTGTGATAATCAGCTGTTATCTTGGCTTGTATCGTGGCACAAGATCTAGACAAAGAAGCTGATCAGAAGATCATGAAGTCCTTTGGAGCCCTTTTTAATTGGCTGCATGGAGATTTGGATGAGACTGTATTTTTTGATTGTGTGTGTCAAAACCACACATGGTTGCATAAAATTGAGTTTCATCCAGCTTTCCTTTGAAATCCTTTGATAATATGAAATTCCCATAGCCTAGTAGACCCAGATAAGATATTGACACAAACTCCTATGAAGTGAGATTACTGGTTTCTGTTCAGCTCTTGTAGCCACACACTTTTAATACAAAAAACATTATACAGAAAGCTTGAAGGAACAAACTTTTTCAGAATCCTGTAATCCTGACTTGTGTCAACAAGAAAACCATGATGTTAATCATCTTCCTTAGTGGCATGTTCTTGCATCCCCCTAAATTTGGGGTTTTATCCAGCAGTATGCAGTCTCAATTAAAAAAATGAATGTAATAAAAATCTAATGCAGAAAAGTATCCATGTAGGAATATGCTCTAAAATGTAAGCAAACATCTACCAGGCTAAGGTTTTAGTATTTAGTAGTATTTTTAAAAATACAAAATATTTTTCAAGACTCTATTGCTTAGCGTGGGTTAATCCCACCTAGAGGTGTACCATGGCAGTGGCTTGGAGAACAGAATAAGAACCAGAGCTACCCATTAGCACCCACCAGTGCAGAGCGTGCTGGTCCCATTTGGGTAGTTGCACAGCATCCCTTACCCTCTTGTGTTAACTTCTCCTGAAAATCCACCCAGAAGTGCTGCAGACCTTCTGTGTGTCAAGTATTTTCATGAAGTTTTGAAATGTTTTCAAATACAAACTGTGTATTCCTGAAAATGTGTCTGTAGCTGTGGGTGATTAGAAGCTGAAAATCTCGTGTTGATCCCTATTTTGGAAAATGGCTATAGGTACCTCTTGGGCAAAACATTGTGAAAAGTGATTTTTGTTTTGGGTTGTTTTGGTTTTTATTTACTCTTGAATGAGTAAATACAAAACCTTCCATTAATTTATTTCAGAATATTCTGGGTGATCACAAAAGTGCTCTCAGGTGTTTGAATTTCATGCATTTTATTTCAAGTCACATTTTGTGCGAAAGCACATTATTTGTTAGTTCTTTTTAAAAAGTTTGTCAGCAAGTTAGGACATCTAAAAGTATTTCTTTGATTTCGTTCACCTAATTTAATTTTTAATTGCTTTTCCCGTTGAAACCCAAATAAGGTAATGTTCATCAAATAGAGAGAGAAAACAAGTGAAAGAACAGAGCCTTTACTTCTCTCGCTTTTATGCCCCAATCCTGATCCGTGGCAGTGGCTACTAGCTTCTTCAGAACTTCCAGGCTTTCATGTCATGTTATAGTAAACCCTTTCTTCACAGACGTTACACAATTTTAGCTAGATACTGCACAAAGAAAACCATTCTAAATATCATCACCTTTACCTTTCGGAGCTTATTTCTGCAGCCTTATTTCTATGACATATATACTCACATGTGTAATCTCATTGGTTTAAATTGAATGCTGTCAGGAATAATAACTGTGAGTAAACTAGAGATTATTTTTTTCCCTTCTTTTGAAAACTGATCCGTTAGAACTGTTCCCTCTTAAATATCTTTCCAATGCCCCTTGCACCGTTCAAGTTACACAGCACGATATAAAATTCATTACAATTCAATTATAAGGCTCATTAGGTAGATGCTGGCATTTTGGTTATCTTACCAAGTTGTGAAACATACTCATTTATTATCCATGATATCGTTAAAGTCAGAGTGGTACAGTGAAACCAAACATAACATAAAAGATGGTTCAGAGCATAAAACTGTGGATCTTTGCCAAGAAAATGTTTTATGTCACTTGCTTTGAAATCTCCCTGTGCTATGTTCATGGCTGAAACACAATGGGAGAACTGTACTTTGGAGGTGATAATGAAGTCAGAACACCTTTGACAGATTGCCACTGCATGCTGGCTTACGGTGGGTTTTATCCTTTTCATCTCTTGAATTTTTCCAGCATGTAGAAAGTATATTTATCTACCTGTATACCTTTAAATGTGCTCTGGCTCTTGCTTGCTTTGTTAATTTGCCTTGGTTTCCACGGCAGAGTGCTAGCAACAGCAGAATCTGTGACAGGGACTCAAACTTCCTAAGCGCCCTACACAGCTAACAGAGTAATTCGTCCTGTTTCAAGCAGTCAGAGTGAGTAACCCCACCCAGGATGGCATTTACCAGCATTCAGGAGCTTCTTTACTTGGCGGGTCATTAAAGCAAGCTGCAGCTGATCATTTTCCAGACTGAATCTACTGCTGTAAGGGTGCTTCCAAGTACGAGGTTTGGAAACTAGGTTAGCTTTTGGGTTTAAATACTCCATTCTAAAACTGGGGTTTTTTTCTTGGTTCAGTGAGTATATGTGCTTGTAAATGTTTTGTATACTACCATTATGTGCAAATTAGTGCCGTTTACATACACCATGTCTATCCTAAGGTACCCATTTCATTGTGGAGTCCCGTTATTATTAACTTAAACAGGGACCGAAGAAACATCAGTTAAAGGTTTTTCTTCATCCTGTTTTTTCTTGAGACATTTCTGTTAGGACCTCCATGTTCTGCCTTTAATTCTTCTTCTCAGGTATCCTTAAGTTACCAACTCCTTATACATCTGAACAGGACCTCCCAGTATCTGGTTATGTCAGCTAGTTCAGGCTAAGCTTCTTTGAACCTCCCCAGCTAGCTGGTTCAATAGCAATAGTTGTATACCTGTACGGTTGTGGAGATCTGCACGGACCAGGAAAGGAAGTCAGGCATGCAAATAACAGGGCACCAACTTAAATAGAAATAATCTTGCATCTCTGTGCAGTGATTGCTGCTATAAAGATATGTTTCTACTGTCTTTGCTGGGTATGTGATGTCAACACTTTGTTGTACAGGGTGTATTTCACTTTAAATACTTTGCTTAGCTCTTTTGTGGTGAACTCTTCTTGTTCTGGTCATCTGAGTGAGGACCACAAATGTGCACAATCCCAACGTTTCCATCATGGTCCACGTTTCACTCCCTGGTGAAGTAAATGGAGCCAACATTTCAGTTTTGGCCTGAATTCTACCATGTCCCTTTAATCAAGTGAAATGCAGCCATCTTGTATCTTGCTACTATTTATTACCTTGCATCTCAACCTTACAAAGTCACAACTCATTTAGGTTGTACTTCCTTTACACAGAGATCGTGTCTTGATTTGCTGCACTGGTTGCATCTTGATGGGTCTTCTTACCATAAAATAACAGACCAAAAGTAACAGCTTTGAAGTGTTTGGAAACAGGCACATCCCCAATGATGAGTGAAGGTCTCCTGAGGAATGTATCAGAGAGCTCTGACTCATGCTCCTATTCCACAGGTGAAACCTGTTGCTGAGCTTCACATGGGGAATTTTATGTTGATTGCCCATGACCTGTAGGCTCTTGGGCTAAAAAGAGAACTGGCGTCAGTCTAGCATGCTTCATCCCCATGTGCAAAGTTGAAAGGTTCTTAATGCCCAAAAGAGAGGAAAATACCACTGAACTGTGAAGAAATCGGAATACACTGGTATCTTACTTCTCAAGTGGCCTGGCTGACATCCATTGAACTACTCACAAAATAGGGACTTCCCTAAAATAGTGAGTTCCCTACTTTGTGAGTGTGGTGGTCACAATCTGATTCCAATTAAGAGCTGCTTTTCCAGCCTAAGGCAAAAATGTGCTCGCTTCTTAGCAAACCCACAGTCAGGTATTCCCAGGAGTGTATTGACCGTGTTTTACTTATTCCCCTGCCATTCTGTCAAAGTGAGATGAAAAGCGTTGTGTTTGTTCTTTACTCCCCTCCTCAGTGGCCAAGGTAATGAATCTTCTCTAGTCTGTCAATGTCTGTGTCCTCTCCATTACTCAGAGACACTAAGCAAGATAAATGGTGCTGTGTAATGACTGTGTAAGAATTCCAGTCATGATTTGTCTAAATGGGCAGGGCAGCTCCTGGAGTTACACACTATCATCTGCAGATCCTATTTGAGTTGGACTTTGAACTTAGCTTTTGATGTTTAAACTGGAGCCCTACTCCCACAAATCTCAGATTAAGTGAAGTCTTTTATAACGTCTTTTCTTGCATGGTCATTTCTTGTGCTTCCTATTTGAGAAGATAACGGACACTGTAAATTCTCCTGTAAGAGCACCTGTGTTAGTGAGACACTGTGCCCCAGAAAATTCAATTCTTCTGCTGTATTAAGTGTTCAGATTACAAGCTACAGAAGCCTTCTGAGTAAAAGCTACTCAGTGCGTAGTTTCTCTATTAACGAACTGCTGTATACACTAAATTATATTGTGTGGCTGCCTCCTGTTTAGATAAGCACATAAATGTGATGTGCTGAATCTACTCTTTTCACAGATAGTAATTCAAATTAGGTGTTAAACTGCAGCTGAAACTTTAAAATGGACATTATTCATATGAATGGGAGTAGTTAGCAGTTAATGCTCGCACCTTGATCAGCAAAGTAACACTGTCAAGAGAGGTTGAAATTTCAATGGCTCCTCTGAAATTTCTTGCAGAATTGAGCAATATAAAGTTTTCAGAGGAATATTAATTTAAGGAAGACATTTATTATTATTTTACCTAATTGTGATACATTTATGTTCTTTGGTTCTTTTCATTACAATTTTACTTACAGACAGAAATGTGTGCTATGCATTAGTAAGTGCTGTTCTGCTCTTGATGGGATCATTTCCATGCCTCTATTTGGTAAGCACTATGGTATATTTTTGAGTAAGATATATCTGACCTTTAGGTATGAGAGCTATAAATCAAAATTTACTTACTTTTTTCATTAGTATAAAGTTTTCATTGGGGTATAGGAATACATAGCTTGATTTTTATTGTATTTTCCTTTAAATTTATTTATAGAAATATTGTTTGGCTTTATTATTGTCATGAAAACATGCTGCTTCTACAGAGTATTGCAACATTGTCCTGAGGGAAGCATTTTTTAAAGGTTACCCTCTGCCTCTGGTCAGTAATACATGCTACCAATACCTGCTCACTGGAAATTGGTCAGAGACTAAACTTTCATACAGACTAACGAACACAGGATAACAACTTTATTTAAACTTAATCTCACCATAGTACAAGGACGAGCTAATTGATCTGCTCTATAAAAGACTGAAAATCATTAAGTACTTGAAGCAATGATGTGAATTGGGCTGTATTTTGGTCAAGAGACACTGTACATGAGACAAAACCCCTGTGCTTTGTAGCTTTGATTAGATTCTTTGTCTTCAGACATTGTTTTCTTTTAGTTCACTGACTTGTTATGAATGCAGAGTACTAATGGTAAGAGGCCATCCAAGTTAATGTTGAAGCAAAGAGGAGTTGTTTGTTTCTGGATCTTGACTGTTTGGCTGTAGTTTTAAGTTTGAGATGAAAAAAAATGTAGATTTGGTTTGATTGAGATGAAAATTCTTGCATTCTTTTGAGATGCAAAGATCCAATGTGTGGGCAATCCTAGAAAAATTCCATTGTTTGGAGCTGCACTTAAATCAGAACATGAATTATAAAAATAGTTTAAGATGTGGAGAAATAGACTCTGGGTGTGACCATGGAGCACTGTCAGCTCTAACATTCTGCTTGTCTGATTCTGATCTTCCTTTTTTGTAGAGTAAGTCTTACTGAGTTAGAGGATTCACTCTTGGCTTTCTTGGAATAAATTTAACCACAGCCAAGCTGCATGGCATTGAATGGCACTGAAATCTCTTCTCACTAAAGTCAGAAGCAGGACATGTAGCTTCCAGAGCTATATAATTAAAGGAGTTGTACTTGCTTTGCTTTTAACACTCTATACTAACAAAAAGCAGACTGTTCTTCATGTAGATAAGACAGAATAATAGCATCAGGTTTGGATTTCTTCTCCTGTGCAAAATTATAGTTTGTATAGTGATTTAATTCTGTGTATTACTTATCACATTTATGATGGGAGTGTTTATGTGTATATACGTACATACATACCCCAGGAGCTGATGCTCAGCAAATCTACAGTGTTCACAAAAGAGAATGTATCTGACATTTGCCTTGTTGGTGAACCTTATGAAATGAATTTTAAAGGCAACATACTTCTCCACTACTTTACTGTAGCGTTTTTTGTCTGTTACTCCACAATTTATGGGCATTGGGCAGTATTAGAACTCTGGTGCTCCTATATCTGACCCATCTACTGCTGTTAGTGGAAGGTACACAATGCCAAAGATTGCAGCTCTTATAGCTGTCCTGATGAAGCTGAATATCTTTACAATCCATATCAGAGCTTTAGCTAATAGCAAAAGAACCATATTTTTTTTTTCCTTGTTCTTTTCTGACTGGTCTGATGAAATTGCAGTAGAGCCAGCTGAAAATCATCATTATTCTGGCACTTAGTGTGGGATTTAATGAGGTACAGCTGAAACCATTCTTCAAGGAGCTTATTCTCTTCAAATGCTTGGAGACCTGTTACTTCTTCATGAGGAGTAGTCAAATACTTCCTCTACTACTTTTCCTCTTAGCAAGATTATGAGAATTTTTGGTCTTTACTTCTTTCTTCCCCCCTTAAGTAATGAGAAACCTTTCCTACTCAGGTCTCAATCAGCCTGCACACCAATTAAGCTAATTGGCAACATATTTGATACACTCCGTAATTACAGCTGCAGAAATTTTCAGAGAACAACCTTTCTGCAATTTTTCCTTCAATCAAAAAATAAAAAGCAATAAAATCCCCACAACTCTAACTGTTCCCTGGTAAGACTGTTAAAATGCTTTCAGAAGATTTTGGTAAGGAGACTCGCTGGCTTTCTGGTTGCTGTGGCTGCTTAGTATTACTTTCCGTGTTTCAGTGAGGAGGTGGACGTTTCCAAAGAATTTTCTCATAGGAGGTTTTCCACTGAGTAAGTAGGCAGGCAGCGGTGTCAGGAAAGACATTACTAGAGCGCATGGTATTCTGAGCACTGTAAAGCATAAAATCTTATAGAAGGCCCTCACAAACTAATTTAACATAGAGCAGTCTTGGAGGTTTGGTAAGTCATGCAATTAGCCAAACCATCCCCTGGTGTGGGTTCTAATTAAATACAGGCTTCCTCCCCTCAGTCCCCCTCTCCATTTAAAGAGCAGCTCATGCTATCTGGTGACCTCACTTACCAGTTCTAATAGCTTTGAAAGGACAATATGTTATATAGAAGCTGCAAATCCTGCTTATAAAGAAAGTAAGTTGTTGATTTGGGGGGTTTTATTTTTTATGTTTTAACCATGGTTTAGTGGAAAGAGGAAAATTCTAATGATTTAAGTTGAAGTTTTGTAATAATTCATAATATACTACTTGCTGTTCTAGAAAAGAGCTGAGCTGCTCTGGTCTGTGAATGAGACTGACTTCATCTTTTGGTTTTCAACCTGGGGAGGGGCGGAGCTGCATCTTCTGTTTTAATTTCATGTTTCCTGTGGATTGTTGGTTTTATGCATAACGCCTTTCTATCTAGCGTTATTTCAGCTGAGCTGCCTTGTCTTGTTTTTAATCAGTCTCGAAGTGCAGTTACCAGAGGTAGTCTTACAGAGAAGTAATTTGTTGCCTTGGGCCTTGCGACTAGAAGGGAATAATGGTTAAGCAGGGACCTAAGTATAGAAAGGAAGACAATGACTTCTAACGCTGTTGAAATGTCAGACTGTGACCTTTAAAAAGACTGAGAGAAACCAGAGGGCATAAGCCCTAAGGGATGTTTCTGCATGAACAAGGGTGGGAGTTGACTATTTTTGTATCTACCAAAAAAGGTGATATATTGCTGCTTTCAGTTATTCAGCCTATGGAAGTACGTGTGTTCCTAAGCAGGGATCACATTGTTGTCTGTTGAGGAAATGAGTCCTCTTTTCAGAAAACAGAGCTGAAAGTAAGTACGTATTATAGTTGTGCATCCTCTTAAATGTAAATGATTTGAAACATCCTGGAAGGATCAGTACTTTAAACAAAACAAAACAAAAAAAAAGCAAAGTCTCCACCACCACCAAAGAAAACAGCAGCCCCCTCCCAAAAAAACCACGCAGGTACTGTGCAGATATTGATCTGAAATCTTTAGCTAACATGAGAGAGAAGGTTTTTGTTTCTCACCATGTTTGAAATACTTGCATGCAGCAGGAAAACATTCTCGGGGAGTTACGTGTTCCACGCTTAGTGGAGAGTGCTTGTGATAGTAATTACAGTGTGTTTCCTTGCAGTGTCCAACTGTTCTTTCAGAATTAGCCTGTAGGTCCTGATGTGGTCACGATACAAGGAAATAGTGGATTTTAGATGATACGAGGAAGCAACAGGCAGAAAAATGCTAATAAAAACACTGAGCTGCTCCAGGTATAAAGTATTTACTTTTTAGCTTGTGTTGCAGTAACAACTATGCAGAATTTAGTTCTTTTGTGCTGAGGAAGGAACGGCGTTCACGTGCAGCAGAGACATCGTATCAACCTGAAAGGACCAGCTATATAACTTTTTTTAGCGTTCAATCTGCTTGTGCTTCTGATTCTCATGGGACGCTATGTGCATTTTATCTGATGAACTTTTTATTGGGAACATTTCTCCTATTTCTGTACAGTGTATGAGATTCTTGACCTAGTATCTCCTCCCAAGATATTACCAATGAGTCTGATCTTCCTTCTTCAGGTGGAATAGCAAGGTATCAAAATCACGCAAGATATGCGAAGTTCTTCACTTTCAATGACTATGGTATCAGTAATGCTACTTGCTATTTATACAGTTTAAAGCCCTCAAGGCTTAAATTTTATATGTGGGACCTCTGTGAACCAGATGTAATTTGGGAGAACACTTTTAATATGTCATTTTAATGCTTTTGCTTTCCTTCCTTTTCAGTGGTTTGTCTTGGTTCATTTATTCCTGGATATTTCCTAAAGTGCCAGGCAGTGAATGTCTGTACATTCTGTGATTTGTCTGAGCAACTCAAACCATTTTTCAGGGACTAGGAAAGGGGTCTTAAGTATTTGTAGACTGCGTGCATAGATATGTAAAGAAGCTTAGCTTAATTTATAAAACAAGAAATAGTAATATAAATTAGATTAAGTAATCAGTACTTTCCTGTTCGGTCTTAATTATGTTTTTGTTGTCTTCCAAATCCTTATCTTTGTTATGTAATAACACTACAGTTGGTAGTGATTTGTGGATCCTGGTAACTAGGCATGGAAATACTTATTCCATTTACCCAGTGATTTGATTATTATCCGTATAGGACAATGAGGGGTAGCTGGTATGCTCAAGAATGATTCCCTATGAATGGCTAATGTCAAGCTTTAAATGACCTGCCTTTAGTACGCATGCACTCGGTTAAAAAAAAATCCAGTACTTCTTTTACATGCTAGTTCAGTAGAAAGGCTGTGGATTAAAATGGAGACAGAGAATATCTTTCCAGTTAAGTAATATTAAAAAAGTAAGATGGAGTTTCAGAAAATGTTGGAGGCTTTAATTTTTTTTTTTTTTTAACTTTTAAAGGGTAACATAATCCTTTCTTAAGGTTTTATTAGGTGGGATGGTTTTTCTTGTTTTGCTTCCCTTTTGTAGTGATGAGGTGAAAAAAAGAATTTTACTTTGGATTGACTTTAGAGAATTGTTTTTGATTTTTGATCAGTTCGGTGGGAAACTGAAAAAATCAGTCTATTCACACAGTTTTAGAGCAGAATATACCGAACTGTGGCATCAGTAAATTAGCCCTACTAAATCAAATGCAGTGGCCAGTGCGTGTTCAAATGCAACTTAAAGTGGGTAATGCCTTTCTGCTGGTTTTCTGCTTCCAGACAAATCCTACCATCTGTCTTGCTCTGCCTAGTAGATACTGCTCTTTATTCTGTAGACATTCAATTAGAGAACCTCATCTTTTAATCTGTTATTTACAAGCAGTGATGTGAAGCATCAGTCAATTATACAATGGTAGAATCCATTTGGTACAGACTTAACGTATACAACGTAATGTTTGCTTGCAGTAGGATTTGCTCTTAACTACATACAAACGTTGACGCTAAAAATGAATTAAACTATTTTGAAGATGCATATGGATCCACATGTGCAAATATGCACTGAGACACTCATGAGGATAATTGTTTTGAATTCTCAGAGAACCAGCCTCTAAGAGCTCCCTATGACAGGGACTTCAATTTGTGCTATTTATAAGTGTGAAGACCTGCTTTGGCAAAAAATATATCTGTAATTTGTTTTAAATGTAGGATTATTGTTTCCGAGCTTTCTATTAAATGTTTTTCACCCGTGCTTCTGAAATCTTTTGTTCAAAGCTTCTCGGTGGGACTAAAATGCAAAACTATTCATGTCCAAGTAGCAGGGATTTTTAAGTATCCAAGATAATTGCAGGGTAGGGGAAAATAATCTTGAGCTCTTGGTGCTGCTTGTGCAGCTCCCCTGCAGTCTTTATTGCTGCTGAATTTCAAACATCCTCCACATTCTCCAGGAGGAACTTTCCTGTAATTAAATAGCCATAGTCCTTGGCTTCACATCTCATGGCATCCTCCTCGGAGGATTCTGACTGTGACACCCAGGTATAACATTCCAATTTCTAGTCAGGCTTCAAGAAAACAAGGTATTTAGCTGAGGCAGATTTTAATATGACCTTTAGAATCTGCGAGGAGATGTGAAACTGGCTCAAAATTGACAGAACAAACTCCCAAAGAAAACATTGGAGACTTTGTTAGGCAGCAAAAAAAAAAAGAAAATTCTAACTTATCTTTCTATTTTTAGATGTTTACAGAGTGTCAAACACTGTAGCATCTGTATCGGTATCAGCTTATCTTGACACCTGGGTATCAGAAGGAAGAGAAAGGACGATTTGAAAAGATGGAATCAGTTTCTGAATAAGACTTTGGAGATTTGCATGAGCCAAGAACTTTCCCTGGATTTAGTTAAACAAATACTCTGTGAGTCCAGGAGTTCAGGCCCTTTGGAGTTTCCCTGGATAGGGAAAAAAATATTATGGAACCATAAAATGGTAATTTCAGTCCTCTTAACTCTTCTGTCTATTATGCTTTTGGGAAAGTTGAAAGAATAGCCCATGGTTCATTTCCTGAAGAACAAAGAATCTTAAAGATACAGTAATATGCCATGTATCTGTAAAAAATACTTTTTGAAAGAAGCAAAAATATTTCATTACAAAATAAACTGTCATATTGCAAACCAGCTTTGTTTTTAAAAAACAACAATAATTCATGGCCCTGTAGAATAGCATGTCAGGCTTTCAAAGGTATTTTAAGTGTGAAAAGATGCATATGATGCATGATTGAATATTTAAAAGCACTTGACCTGGTGGTGACTTGCAGTGAAATGCTACTTCTGTCTTTAAGGTCTAAATACAGTTGAAAAATTAACTTCTAAGTAAAAAAATTGGTGCTCTCCAAAGAATCCTGCTGTGCCTCTCTCTTGCACTGGAAAATCAGAGAAGTAGTCTCCCTTAAAAAGGTTTGGGGGTTTGCCATGCTAACCCATTACTGCAGCAGTGTGGGTGACTGAGCTGTGCCTGGGCTTGACCAAGGGCAAGCAACGAGCTTCATATTTATGATTGACCAGGGGCTTGAAACTAATGATGGTGAAGAATAGAAATACCCAAGAAGCAATGTTAATTAGGTTCCAGGCTACCAAAGTCAGATTCTTTCTTGTATCTGTACTTGTGTGTGTACATACGCATATATATTCTGTGGTGCCCTCCAATTTGTAGACTTTTCTGGTACAAATAGCCCGTTAATAACTTCACTTCCTCAAGTATTCACTTCACACTCAAGTATTTTCTAAGTTGCACTTTTTTTAATGAATGTAAAATGGGTGTGTATTTAGTGAAATATTGCTAGTTTTATTGTCATTCCTGGAAATTTACTACATATACCAGTGTTATGGTATTATTTAAATAAGACTTTAAAAAAAAAAAGAAGAAAAATCTTGTTAGTGAATGTAGCAGTAGAAGATCAATATTTGAATTTGTAAAACCAACAATTACGTGTTAGGCACAGAGCCTACAGCAAGATGTAGAGGCACAATATGGATTAACAAATTTAAAATGAATTTTCAAAAAGCATACTCTGGAGGGGGAGAATGATCTGCCAGGAGCCACAAACACTTTTGTGCTGCAGTTCATATTCCACGGGAATTGGATTAGGGTATATAGACATGCGTTGTCTCAGAAAAGGCCAGCAGCAGAAACTGGCCTATTACTTTTGCTGAGTCAGGTGTTAATTTAATGCTTGGAATTTTTTTTCTGCCCATCAATAATGGCCTGGTAGCAGAACTGCAACCTCCATGCAGTCCCTGGTATCTTTGCAGAAAATGAAGGGGGTATTTTGCAGACACTTGAGGCAGAATCTGATCAACTTCTGATTGTCTGAATAGAATCTGTCTAAGCAGTATAAGGCTGTTCCATGCGCTGCCCTGTATTTCTGTCTCTGTTGTGAGGAATTTGACAATTGGTGTTGGACTCCTGGCACTCTGCGCTCTCCCAGTACCCAGCCTTACTTTCCTTTTATTGGTCCTGAACATAATTACGCTAGAAATAGTATTTAAGTTAAGATACTCCTGGCAAGAATTTCAGCTTTGTAAGTTTGGGGGAGTTTTGGGAGGGGTGTGTGTGGGTTGGTGTGTGGGTGTGGTTTTTATTTTGTTTGTTTGTTTTGTTTTGTTTTCTAAATGTTTGAAATCTTCATAATTTCTTTCTTCCTCTGCAAGTAGAAGCATAGGAGGGAAGGGGGGGGACAGAAAGGGAGACACGAACTTGCCACTGAAAGCCTGGGAAATCTTTCAGTAGGTTAGACAGTGAAGTTGTTGTTTAGTTCTTTCACCATTAGGGTGCCTTGAGCTGTAAGTGAATAGCACCTAGCCTAGTACTATTTTCATTAAAGAAGGATTCTATCTTTTTATGGTTCATTAAATAAATGCATCAAAATTGCAAAACAGGCCAAGAGGTGGTGCATGTCAAGATGGCCCAGTGAGTTAGTGATGAAAGCTCACTGTTTGCTGTAAGCAAGAACACATAGGGAGTGATGCATCTTACCACGTCTAGTACCTTTTACTCCTTGCATCACATGCAGTTGATGGATTTGGGACAGCCCTCTGTGTGGTTATTGATGTTTTGCATCTGGAGTGTCAGAAAAACTTTCCTCACCACTCTTTTCCTGTCCCCCAGTAGTTAACATGACTGTGGGTTTGGGGTTTGTTTTTCTGTTTTTCTTACTGTAAACTTTGTGGTGCCCATCACTGCTTTGCCCTTTCATGTTCAGGCTGACAGATCTTGTGTGAAACTGTGCAATATCCTTTTATCTTAATACTTTTCTCTGTAATTATTACTTTGCTGCCTTTTCAGGTGGGAACTTGCCTTTGTTATATGATCTTTCTCTGATCATTTTTGTATCACTTGGTAATATAAAGGTGTATGTGTTCCTCTGCGGCCCTTTTATTTAAATGATTTCTTTATCTGCCTGTCAATGTGAATAATAAAATAACTTTGGGATTGTTCATCTCCTAATGAATGATGAGGTGTAGTCTGTCCTGACATCAATGATTAATTTACAAAAGTTTCTTCAAACTTCAGTAAAATGGGATATTCAAGGAAAATATTATGTCATCAGACTATAGTGCTGTTGTCAAAAAGACCTTATCTGACTGATAATCGGGCCTGTTAAGGCAGCTGGTATTGTTGGATTGATACAGCATCTGGGAGTACAGTCTGCATCCGTGAGTGTGTATCCAGGATGAGCACTTATAAAGCCATCAAGTCAAATAACAGAGTTGAAGTATGAAAAGCGCTGGATGAGTATATGACCTTTTAGTGATCCTTGAAGTCATGCATATAAGGTTATGCATGCCAAGATCAGATGCCTACTCTCACTCCAGACACGGAGGCATGGAAATCCTTTGATGTCATGGTTCAACTTTCAAACTTGGCGTTTATGGCAGTCCACAAGGAGTTCCTGACAGGCAGGCTTGTGAAATTGATAGATTCCTTTTGGTTTTAGTTTATTGCCCCACTTTTGAAGTGTCAGCTAGGGGCTCATGTTAAGACTGAAGATTTTTCCTGTGGTGCCAGTTGCATTGTCTGGTGGAGCAAGAGATCCCTTTCTGGAAAACCACTTTCTGAATGTTTGTGACTTCCAAATTTTTCTGTAAAGTCATAGAATGGTTAGAAGATCATCTAGTTCCAGCCCCCCTGCTCAAAGCACCATCCAACCTGGCCTTGAATACTTTCAGGGATGGGGTCTCCACAACTTCCCTGGGCAATTTGTTCCAGTGTCTCACCACCCTCACAGTGAAAATTTGTTCCAAATGTCTAATCTGAACCTGCCCTCTTCCAGTTTAAAGCCATTCCCCCTCATTCT
Source organism: Vanellus vanellus (assembly GCF_965231255.1). Classification (NCBI taxonomy): domain Eukaryota; kingdom Metazoa; phylum Chordata; class Aves; order Charadriiformes; family Charadriidae; genus Vanellus; species Vanellus vanellus. Next base: position 11,329,461 of record NC_138921.1, read on the forward strand.
ATCACTACATGCCCTAGTAAAAATTCCCTCCCCAGCTCTCCTGTAGGCCCCCTTTAGGTACTGGAAGGCCACAATAAGGTCTCCCCAGAGCCTTCTCTTCTCTGGGCTGAACACCCCCAAGTCTCTCAGCCTGTCCTCACAGAAGAGGTGCTCCAGCCCTCGGATCATCTTTGGCCCTGTGTGTGTGTGTATATATATATATATATATAAAAGTCATTGTGATCTGCGAACATCCCATTGACAATATCAATAACACTGTCATGGTCACAGCAGTTGAATGGTCCAATCACACACTTGACAGTGTGTACTTGCTCTGGGATGCAGTGATAGTAGGTACTAAGACTAACATGTAGATTTGCTGTTGCCCCTTAGGTGAAATCAGAAGCTTGAGCCAGACTCTTTGAAACCTTTGAGTGCCAGTTCTTTGAGATGGGCCAAATGGTACCCCACTAAAGATGGAATGGATTTCTTAATTGAGGATTGCTCTGTGGATGTCTGTCTTGTTTTCTGATTCAGCATTATATTTGGAGACCCTTCTGGGATGAATTTCATACTGCGTTTCATTAGGAAGTTTTCTTCCTTTCCCGCTCAGGTCATGGAAACTTCTTTGTGGAGTGAATCGAGAAATTGCAAGATGGACTACAAGATTGCTCAAGAGGAGCAATCTAACAGAATTGATAACACAGAAGCAAAAGTGGTGAAGTTGTGCTTTGATGGGCTGGCTGTAACGTTGCCTCTTGCAAAGGTGTCCAACCTCTGTTTCAGGAAAGCAGTAACTGGCTTGTCTTACTGCACAGGAATATTATCATGAAGTTTAAGTGTATTGTGTCAGTGAACTTCCTTCCTTGCAGGACTCAGCACTTCAAAATTCTTTCTGATTGCAGTAGCAATGCTTGATAGTTTTCATAAAAAGAATGGTCTGCAAGGGTGTATTCCTCTTAGGAACGGTGGTACAAATGATTTGCCTCCATCTGCGCAGAGTTTAATTTGCTTTATTCAGCATCTGCTTTGTGACTGTCATTTAATGTACGTTGCACTCTCCAACTTCTTTAAAATTCTCTTACAAGAAATGAGGAGTCACCTTTTTGCAAAGAAGCTCTTCCACATAGTCTGTGGCCTTGATGTTCAAGACTTTCCCTTTCTTTGTAACAAGCTCTGCACAGACATGCAGAACTGGAACAAGATTTGTAATAACTTGGGGGAAAGGGGAGGATGTTGACAGGTTGGGAACAGCATCGTTCTCAGAGAAGAATGATAATTTCCCAAGGATGAAACAGTTACGGGGAATGTTAGAAAGTGAAGCAGGCAGAGCGGTCTGAAATGCTAATAAGGAAAGGCCTTAAAAAGAAATTTGTGACTTTTGGCTTTGAAGCCATTTTTCTTTTTAATTTGCTACAGATAAATGCATGACTTTTGGCTTCTAGGGTTCTATTTTTGTTTTCCTATTTGTGACACATTGATTTAGCCTTATCACTGTTCTGTTGGTACTTGCCCTTTAGAGTGATGGTGTTTGTTACAGAAAGCATGAGAAATTTTTTTTTTTTTTTTGAAACTGTTCTCTAATGCTGTGACAACACTAGGAAGAAAGATTAGGGTTCCTGCTGCCAGATAGGCTGGATTTTTTATTTCTATGCTAGTATGGAAGATAGATGCTGATACTCCTCTTCCAAGCGAATAGGTGAAGAACGATGGGAAATCAGTGCTCTGGTGTGAATAGTGCTCCAGTGTGAATAGTGATAGTCATGTCAAGCGTTATTTCAACCTTATGTGTTACACAGCTGTATAGAGAATAATGTGATCACTGAACTTTTTGTGTATAATAATGTCTTTGTAAGGAAATAATTGTAAGAAATAGGTCATATTCAGGAAATGAAAACTTGCCTGTTTGTTTCACTATTCTTGTGAAGTGTAGGCAGGAGCTCGCCATCACATTGTGTCTCTGTGCTAGAGATATAATGGCACAGCTTCCTCTGTTATCTGTTTGTGGCAGAGATGCTGAACAAGAGTTCTCTTTTGGCTAATATGACAAAATAGTGGAAGACTACAGGAAAATCTGTCTGATTTAGTCTTCAACCATCCTTACGTGTTCAGGTTTTATCCAAAAATCGCTGTTGAAAATATTTTTGAACTGTTTGTATCAAATACTTACTATAGAGACTGGTGTCTAGCCCTGAAGGCATGCTGGCTTTATGGCTTTTGGTAAATCTCATCACTATTTTGGCATCAATTTCCTGTTCTTAAAACCTTGCCTATTAACTTGAATTGTAGATTCTTTCAAGCAAATAGGGCTTCTTCTGATGATGTCTGATTTTGGTTAAGGCTTCTGGTCGCAGAAGTAATGAAGATTTAATAATATAATTAAACACCTAGAATCAATGCTAAAATGAGATGCTAACTAGGAAGAAAGCTAGCCTGTCCAACTGGATACCAAGCAGTTCACTTGTAGATGCATGTAACGTAGTATAACCTAACAGAAAATTCATCTTGCAGCTTTTGGTTTAATTTCTTGTCAGACATTAACTCCGGCGCATGATTTTCAATGTAGGTATCCGTGGGATGGATTCATGTGTTTATAGCATCAAGTCATTAAAATACTTTCCTGACTCTGTGTTACTGCACAAACTAGGTGTGTGGCTGTGTGAAAATGGTTTCAAAGGGGATCATCTGCAGTGAGATCCTGGGTGGGTTTGCAGGTTTTTGATCACGTGCTGCGGTGTGCTTCTTCCTGTAGGTTTCATTTGTTGCCCTCCAGTGCATCGCAGGTGTTGATGTTCTGTACAGCCTGTTGCACTGTGCTGTTACAGTGCTCCCTCCCTCTGGACTTCTGTTGGGCACTGCTGCAAAGTGTAACCCATGAACGACTTAATGGCTTTTAAACAAGCAAAATGAGCAACTGCCACAAAGCCTCTATAGCCTGCCTTTCTGTCTGAGATCAAACCCTCTCATCAGTTTGTCACTGTGTCATAAAGCTGTTCTCAGTAAAGCATAGCACTTAATCAAAAGCTTGAAAATGCAGTGCTAATTGTTTTAAGCAAATTGAAGCTGCCACAAGACTGGCAGAAAAGGGAACACAGCAAGTCATCCTTGGAAAGCTCCAGTTTTGTCTATTCACGCGTAAGGGCTGTGCAGAAGGACGTTTGAACCTAAGAAAGGAACATGACAAGCAACCAACAAATCCTATAAGATGGAAATGATTCTACTCGGATAGTCATGTGACACAGTCTTAATCGACTGTGTCCGTAGTAAATGACATATACTGGCACCCCTCTGTTAAGAACTGACTGACATACACCTGGGGATGGTATTAACTATGTTTATAGCTTAACTGTAAACTGCCTCACTTTTGAGCATGAGTGGATTCAGCTGCTTAACTAGGTTAAGACTGAAATGTCTTAATTTTCCAAAGGTGAGCATGAAGTTTGATTGGAACAGGCATCGTTCTGGCATTAGTTTCCAGGTCTGGAAATAGATCCCACTACCAAATTTCTTTCTTCCCCTAGAGATTTTGGCTAAAAAAATATTCTAATGAATAACAAAAATGGAGAGCAAAACTGTTTAGAAGATTCAAGGAGAATGGCTGAAACTAACTAAAAAGCTAAAAATTTCTGGCCAGACTGAAAAGAATTACTTATCTCAGTCCCCTAGATACAGCAACAAACTCCATCTATTGCATTACTAGTCTGAGCTTGCAGCTGGTAAGGCAATTTTCCTAAGAAGTTGTTCCCCTCAATCTACAAGAAAAAAGCAATTTTTTTTTTTAATAGTAGCATTATATAATTGATTGGAAGAGTGTTTTATTTCTCATGAATGCTGGATGATTGTGGATTGAACAGTTTTAAAAATAAGGTAACTGTTAGGGCAATGAAGTCCCAAGGATCTGGCAATAGAGAATGAAGTTAGTGGTCTGGCAGATTTCTTCAATTTTCTGAAGCCATGGTCAATAACTTTGCAGTAAAACTGAGCTATGAATAGTGTTTCTGTCATTGACTGAGAGCTGCTGTTACACGATATTAAAGAAATAAAGATTTAAGATTTTTAGCCAAACTGCATACAAAATTAATAGCCTAACGAAGAAAGCCGTATGACCTTTTGGAAGGTAAATGCAGCATGTTTACAATGTCACATTCAGGGATATATCATATGCGCAAGCTTTGGCTGTGTGGGAAAGACACTCAATATGCTGCCTTTTTCTCAGATTTTTTCAAACTCACTGACCTGCAAAGAATTTGCTGCTTCCATCAACAACAAGTATTTTTTTAAACAGTGTCAGTCAGGGGAAGATTTACTAAAGAGAGAGGAAAGAAAGCCACCCTACTACAGCATCTCTTCCCAGGTGGCCACTGATTGAAATCCTCAACAAACCATTCCCAGCATGAGAAGTCAAATACGGACGTAGTCATAAGGGATTGAGAAATAATAGCTCCTGGCATAAGCACAGCATCAAAATTAGGTTTTATTGCTTTGCTTCAAACTGTTGGGGTTCATCTCCTGAATCCAGAATGCTGTAACACCACTCGGCAGTTGCAGTAGATTGTCTTCACCAGACCTTGCAGTGAAGCAGTTCACTGCAGTTGAGGGTCAGCCCCGCAAGATTCAGCAGTGCCGTGAGGCATTGCTTGCTGTGGTCCTCTGGAAGAATCTGGTTTTTCCTCTGCAATGCCTTGGCTTAAGATAAACTGATCTTACAGCTTGCCGCAACTAATTGATTCAAAGTTGAGCAGGTGTCTATGGATCATAGGAATCTATCCTTACATGGATAAACTCCTCAAAGTTTGTTTTAATCTGGTACCACTGCTTTTTTCTACTGACACACAGGATGACGTACTCTATGCCGTGCATCCATACAGAGAACTAGTAAGGCTACTGCGCTCTTGCACTTGATTATTCTGCTGCCAGGTTTCCCATGTAGGCAAGCCTTCAGATACAGTGGTACAGCAACGATTAATTGCAGTTCCCGAATTTAACTGTATATTTTTTTTGTCTTGATGTCGTTTCCTTAACAGCACTTCAGTTACCAATCCTTTATTTTGTTTGATGTATTTAAATGGAGAGATTCACTGTATGATTCTTGACTTTTTTATTCAGATGGGTTATTTTTGTGGAATTTTAATTATGAGGGTATAGATCTGACCTGATACTTAGGGCAGATGATATGAAAAATCTTTAAACTCCACTTTTATGCTGGGTCGAACCCAAAATCGTAATCTTCTGCAATTCTGCCTATGTAAAAACATGCATAATTTTTACAAAAATAGTCATCGTTGCAATTAAGGATGTTGATGGTTGGTTTTGTTTTTAATATCCTATCCTTCAGAATCCTTAATAAACTTTCATGGTCAAAATCCAGATGGTACTGCAGAGCTCAGTGTAGTTTTTGAGATTTTTTTTCTGTTTGTGCTGATTATAACTCTTCCCCAGATAAAAGTGTAAAATTGTTTGAATTTTTGGCCTTTGGCTGTTTGGAAAGCTGCTGTCAGCTTCCAGCACAAGCCAATTTATATTCAGTGCACGTCCACAGCTTGATGGTAGAGGGTAGTGCAACAGTGAGCCGACCAGTTTGCCATTGCCCAAAAATTTAAAAACCAATGGACCCTGCTCTATCTAGTGAGATTGTTTCCTTTTTTAATAGACAGTTCACCTTCTGGTTTTTATTTATTTATTTATTTGTGTTGCTCTCCTATTCTGAAGAGTCATTGATTTACAAACTCTGAGGAACACTGTCCTGTGGAGATGGGGAATACAGAGGGAAGATTTTTAATCCCTTAGATAATTAAGCACTAAAATAAATGATTAAAAAATTATGAGGCGAAACACTCTGTTAGTTTTAATATAAAAATAATGTACTTCTCCCTGTGGAATGCAAGGGAGGGAGCTGCAATCAAAATAAGGGAAATAAAAAATTGAATACCCTGAGCTTTTTTCCTCTCTCTAAGTTGCCTCCTTGATGCCTCACTGTGTTTAATGGTGCTTTGCCAAGCTGTTGGGAGGAGTACAAAATGAGTGTGGAATTTATAAATGGGACATTAGATGGAGGAACTGTGTTATGGGCTGGGTGATCTGAGGAGTACAACAGCAGAACAGATTTTGCCTTAGGGCTGGATAGGAGAGATGCATCCCTGCAACTTCAAGTACTAGCAAAGCCATTTAGAGTTGTTAGAAATCTTTGTTGGGGGATTATCTAGAAAAAGGTCTCTAAAAACTTCATCTGCTCTCAATGAATGTCTGGAGAAGGGGAGCTGAATGCTGAAAAGGCCAAGGCTAAAATAAAGGCTGGTTTTGCATGCAAAGAATCTCTGCAGTTTACTTTTGATTAAAAACACCCAGAAAAGCCTTGGGTGTGACTTCCCCTAAATTCAAACAAGATCTAAGCTGAATTTGCCACCTCCAGGGATCATGGGATTTCAGCCTTTTATTGCTATTGCAATTTACAGTCTCATATGATGATGTGTGCTGAGGCTATTTTTCCAAGTCTTCAGATGGAATTTATCTCTGGTTCCAGGTGGGATTTAAGAGTTGACTTTAAACTTCTAAAAGCAAGGTTTTATTTTAATTGTTTATTGGGTGAAGAATTCCAGTTTTTCAAGATGGAGAGAAAGATTTCCAAAACCGTGAAGCTCTTCTCTCCAATTCTTTCTTCCTGGCCTCTTTCATTCTGAGATTTGTGCCTTCTGTCTTAGAACTGAATGATGCCCTTTTCTCGGGTTTGTTTGTGTTTTGGGTTTTGGTTTGTTGTTTTCTTTGTTTTGTTTTGTTTTAATAGCCAGCTGGTCTTGATTTTCCATTTAGAAAGTTATTTGCTCCAGTTTCCCAGTTTATTGTTTTGCATTACATTAGTGCCTGGAGACCTTAACTGAGATGAGAGCCTTCTTATTGTAGGTGATGCTTTTATTTAAACTGTAAGATATGTCTACACAGACAAAGGGTGAGGGGAAATTAATAGTAATACCCTTATTTGTTGGGCATACAACAGCAGCACAGGAAAAGCGACCAGTCTGAGATCGGACAAAGTCTATGGCAGAGTGAGATCTCCTGAATTAACTGCTTTGCTGTGGAGGTGCCTTGACTGACACGCTGCTTATGGGTAGCATCAGTGTGGCTTCCTTTCCTGCAAAGGCGAATTCCCCTTTCAGGTTATACAGCCCATAGGTAGCGAAGATGATTGTTGCTGCGAGAGGCATTTTTCAGATTGATTTTTTGTGAACAGTTGCAGTCTGAAATTGGAGGTTTTTAGGAACTAACAAAGCCTTCCCACAGGATTTGAAGATAACAACCCTCTTCTACCCTGTTCTAGGATTTGCAATGAAATGTAGTACATAATGGTGGATTGGTGGTTAAGAGTAACTGACACCAGTCTAGGCCACGCAGTGCTTGATGAGCAAATAAATATTTAGGTCAGATGCCAAACAAAAAATAGGGACTAATAAAGCATTTGTGGACTAGAGCTTGGGAAACTGGGTTGCCTTTGAATGCGGTCTGTGGTAACCCTTTGTCACTTTCCTGTATATAGGTAAGGATTTGCATTTGCTATGGAAAAAAAAAAAAGGCAATTTATTTCACAATTAGAGTGTGAAGTCATAAGCACGAAGGTCAGGTGTTCAAACAGGAAAGGTCATTTTGTATTTGCATTTGTATTTTTTATCAGTGTATGTCTTTGCTCTTTGGGACTGACAGTTCCTAGAAAGGATGGAGAGCTTATTCTTTAATATGATAGCCTGCCTCAGGTAATTGCTCGATGGCACAGTTAAAATAGATATCTTGCAGTAAGAGAGGCTCAGTGTCATTGAAAATGTTCTTTCAATGTGCAGTGATGTGCAGCCTACAGATAATGCAGTTGTATTAAGGAACAATATAGGGTTAGGTAACAACAGTGGCATGAATCCTGATAGTTATTTACAGAAAAAAAACCCACCCTCTTTTCATAGATGAAGTGAAATAGAAGGGACTATAAATTGGATGCAAATGAAGCTTCTTTTGAAATCCTCTAGTACCAGAGTGTTGTAAAGGAGCTTTTGTGTAAATGGTTATTGTGCTAACTATTCTTAAAGTGAAATTCAGCCTTGTGCAGGAAGCCACTTAGAGTCCATGTACTGCTTGAGAGTGCTGAAAAGAAGGCTGAAGTGAACTCTAAGTGGTCCATGTGCAGCATTTGATGTAAAATCATTACACTGACTTCCTGTACAGATGCAGCTTGCTTTGGTGATCAAATTCCTTTTTAAATGTGCCTGTGCAAAGATCTTATGTTGCAGATGCTGACTGGGTAATTTTGTTCTCCAGTAATAAATGTATATCGCAAGTGAAGATGTGACCTTTAGCACGGGTAAACCTACGCAAGCTACTTCTTTTAATCTAGCTGCCATGTAGAACGTATCGCAACCTGTTGTTTTCCAAGCTAACTAGATAAATCATCATCTACCCAGGCTACTTCTGCATGGATTGATGAGGCTTGCTATTGCCACTAATATCAGCTACAGCACTGCCAATCCTCTCGGTAAAGCCAGTGAGGTTATATTACAGTGTGACTTGACGATCTGATCTGTTAAACTCTCCTTTCCTTTCAACAGTGACTGAAAGTCGAGGGATCCTGGAGAGTATACAGAGATTTTCTTTACTGCCAACTTACTTACCCGTGACCTATCGTATCCACAATGCGGATGTTTCCTTCTTTCTTAAGGAAGCCAACCAGGATATTATGAGGAATTCTAGCTTGCAGTCCCGAGTGGAATCCTTTCTGATCTACAAATCCAAGAGGCCACCTGTGTTAAATGCCAGCTATGGACCTTTTTCCATTGAACAAGTAGTGCCCCAGGACTTAATGTTGTCTTCAAACCCATTTGGATCTACTGACAAGTTCTCCTTTAATTGGAAACTTAAGGCCTTCATAATGAGCGACAAAATTTACCCAAGCAAGCCCAAAGTCCAGGTCCTCTTCTACATTGTGGGCAGGGACTGGGATGACTATAGCACCACGGAACGGCTGCCCTGTCTGCGGGTGTTTGCCTTTCGAGAGACGCGGGAAGTCAGAGGCAGCTGCCGATTGCAAGGGGATCTGGGGTTGTGTGTGGCAGAGCTGGAGCTCTTGCCAAGCTGGTTTAACCCCCCTACAGTTGTTGCTGGCCGTAAGAAACCAATGGATCAGTCTGAAGGTAGCCCTGTGGAGCTTTACTATGCCATACAACCAGGAGATGAGAAAGGGGAATGCACCAAGGAGGATGTAAGGAAAAGTAATGGGATCCGACCAGGGCGCAATGATATTGATGAATCGGGACCTCCCTTGCAGAGGATTGGAAGTGTTTTCCTTTACCAGACACGTGCTGGCCCTTCTTTAAATGAAATGAGATTGGATAATAATATTGCCATCCAATATGCACCAAAGACTGTCAAGCAAGGTGACATTTTGACTTTCCTTGTATCTGTTGCTAAAAATTCAACAGAGGATCAGTTCACACTGAGGTAAGGTGGTTTTGTGTTTCTTTGGTACCTTATTTTTTGTTTCGCTTCTCTTAGTATGGGAAGTCACTTTCTCATGTATAAATCACCTAACAATCCTTCAATTGCTGCTCTACAGAAATTGTATTGCAGTTGGTTGACTCAACATTTCTCCTATTGTTCGGTCTAATATTATATGAATTGTCTGAGATGTGATCTCTTTGAGCGAGAAAGGCCTTTTCTTGAAGTTGTCCTTTGAATACTTTGAAATACTAAAGCTGGGACCTATCTATGTGCTAATAGGAGATAACATTTAAAGTCTCCTGAGCTGGAGTTTGCAGTGCTCCTAATCTCTCATTGAACTTATGTTAAGAATAGTAAAGCTCAAATCCGCAAAGGTATTTATAGGAAATGAGCAAGAATTAGGCATCTAAGTAGGATTTATATGTTTAAACGTCTCTCCCCAACTTGTTGTAAGCCTGGTTCTGCTTTATAGGATGTTTGAGGTTCCTAAGTATCATTGATATGCCAACACCATTTCTGAAAATGAGAAATACCTGAGGGTGGTGGTGGTTGTGTTTTGAATGCAATGTCAAGTGCTGTATTGATGTACTTTGTTTTCCAAGCATCGGGGTATTACAGTGGGAAGCTCACTATAACCACCGATATACTATATAAGAAAGAACAGCAAAGGCTATCAGGCTGTACTGTGGCAAACTGAGAGCAGGTGTGCAGTGCGTGCAAGTGAGACTGTCCAGTTGTCTTCTCTTTTCAAGTTTGCCACTCTGTGTTCCAGCACTATAAACTAGGGTTGTGTGGCTGACACGTGGAAGACTGGTGTGTGTAGAGCTGATTTTGTTCTTTTCTCTCTTACCTATGATTCGTGTCAGCTCTTTTAGAACTAGAGGTAAACATTGTACTCTCTCTTCTGAGATTAAGACTGACTTGTCTTGGGGGTTTGTCCTAGAAAGGGCCATTGTTGTCAAAGCTCACAAAGGCTTAAAAGACATACTTCCAAAAGAGGAGGTGCATCATAAGAGGGAGTAGTGAACTCCCCACTCTTACAAATGTCACGGGTGCACCATAGTCAACAGCTGTGCTGAGCACTAGAGATGCTTGGTGCCTTCACCTAAGAAATCGTATCCTACTCTGACTTAAGACAAAATGCACTCTCCTTTTTTTTGGTTATACATCTCGAACTCCAAAAATCTCTGGCTAAAGTCACCTAGGTGTGCTTCAGGGCTCAATTATTGAAATGGCACAAAGCTGTAGATGCAACATTGTTGAACTTGGATGTATACCTCATGCTGGAGTAAAGAGTAAGTCTAATTTGACTCCACTTTTATATAAGTAAGGGCTCAAACTAGTAATTCTCTCTTCCGCGCCCCCCCCCCCCCCCCCCTTTCTTTCTCCCTGCCCCCTTTTCCCTGGGAGATTTGTATGGGATTTCTGGGGGAAGTGGCTTGCCGTAAAATCAGGTGATTTTTCCTCTGCCTGTCTCTGATATGTAACCGGAATTGCCACAGCATTTAGTTGCTGACTTGAGGACAGTTATTTCCATTTCCCCTTCATCTGGTAGAGGACAAACATCAGTAGGATACCTGCTGTCCTTGCCATATGAGGTTTTCATTTTCTGAGTCAATCTGCCTAAGATATAAGTTGTTTCCCAAGTGACTAATTTTAAGACAGACAATCAGAGCTCCTCATGGTAAACGTTCAGGGATGCCTTTCTATCTTTCTCTATACTTGTGACTTTAAAGGGATGTTACTTCAGACATGCATGGAAACTTCTACTACATATGAAAAGTGGTTTAAACATAAACATTAAAAATATTTTCTATCTAAGAGAAAATTAAAGTAAAAACCTTTTGTGGTTTTTACTCTGTAAATGTGGGGTCTTAGAAATCTGACTTCAAAGCATTTATAATTCCATGAGCTGTGATCAGTTAAAAGCAGAGCTAGTTATAAACATGATAATTATATTATATGCAGGTTTATAAAATTTTCAAAAATTTTGTTTTGTTTAAATTAGGATGAAGACTGAACACTTGAGCTTTTAAATGAATGCTTCTAAAATTAATTTTCTGGAACAAAAAGGAAATGATGTGTTTGAATTTTAGCTTTTTATTTTGAGATCTAAGGTATCATAAAACAAAAAAGCTATAAATAGATAACAAGTATCAGTTCAAAATGAAAAATGTGGTGTTTTCTTCTTCAAAAACATCAGTTTGTTGTTACCTTTTAAAAACACAAACTGCCGTAACAGCTTGCTATTACTCATGTCACTTTCATGAGTTTTGATTTCTCATGACCCGCTTTTCTAACAGTAACTGGCTTCCAGACTACAATCTGCTGCAATATCAGAGTAGTTATATCTGTTCTACTGTGCTTCTAAAGCACCATTGCCTGTCTGTCTTTGATCTAGCTTCAGCATGTCTAAGCTTGTGTTTGGTTGTTTTCTTGGTCAGAATTGTAGTATCAATGTTCTACATTCATTCTTCCATGACGTGTACATAGCTAATTCAGTTTTCAGTGGCTGCTAATTTATATATCTCTTCTGCTGTAAGGGAAAAAGCAGCTACCAGCTAAGAGCAAAAATTGAGCTTGGTTAAATGCTTTGGCTTAAATTCTTTTTTACATTGGGATCTCCTATAATCCCAGTGTTGGACAAGATGCTAATGCCTCTTTCATGGCCTTTACTTTAAGAGTAAATGTCACTCTAAGTGATGAGATGTTGAAGTAGCCTCTGACTGAAATAAGTCGCTATTACAGGATTGGAAATCTTACATGTCACTCTAGTATATCCATTTTGTATAACCAAATGATCTCTAAAGGTCCATTCTAACCAAAAGCATTCTATGATTATATATATAGGTTCTCTTTTGACATGGTCAACTAAACAAAAGACTGCATTTGTGATATGCTGCCTGTTCCGATTTCAGAATAGGATCTCCAGCTGGCATTGAGTAAAAGCCCTCAGAGACGTCTTCTGTGACATAAGCCAGTTTTAAGTCTCTCAAACTTTAAGTTCTCTTGGTTTGTAGAGGTACAGACATTGGGTCAGGGTACATTGAAAGAAACTTCATAGAATCATAGAATGATTTAGGTTGGAAGGGACCTTTAAGATCATCTAGTTCCACCCCCCCCTGCCATGGGCAGGGACACCTCCCACCAGACCAGGTTGCTCAAAGCCCCATCCAACCTGGCCTTGAATACTTTCAGGGATGGGGCCTCCACAGCTTCCCTGGGCAAATTGTTCAAGTGCCTCACCACCCTCACTGTAAAGAGTTTCTTTAAAAAAATTCTTTAAAACCATTACCCCTTGTTCTATCACTATATGCCCTTGTAAAAAATCCCTCTCCAGCATTCTTGTAGGTGCCCTTCAGATACTGGAAGGCTGCTGTAAGGTCTTTCTGGAGCCTTCTCTTCTCAAGGCTGAGCAACCCCAACTCTCTCAGCCTGTCTTCGTAGGAGAGGTGCTCCAGCACTCTGATCATCTTTGTGGCCCTTCTCTGGAATTGCTCCAACAGGTCCATGTCCTGTTTATGTTAAGGGCTCCAGAGCTGGACACAATATTCCACGTGTGGTCTTGTGAGAGCAGAGTAGGTGGGCAGAATTCCCTCCCTTGACCTGCTGGCCACGCTGCTTTTGATGCAGCCCAGGATGTGGGTGGCTTTCTGGGCTGGGAGTGCACATTGCTGGCTCATGTTGAGTTTCTTGTCAACCAACACCCCCAAGTCCTTCTCCTCAGGGCTCCTCTCAATCCAATCTCTGCCCAGCCTGTATTTCCAAAGGATCCTTTTTTCCTGTACTATGTATGGTTTTTCACCAACTGATGGCCTGTTTGTATATATCTAAATGAAAAAAATGTGCCTGTTATGCAATATAAACTAGATGGGGAAATGGGGAAAATACAGGATTGTCCATTAAAACCTGCTATGTGGTCAGATTACTTCTAAGGGCTATAGAGAAAGTAACGTTTCAAGATGCCTTGTTTCAGCAGAGTGATTTTTGACAGGCCCCTTCAGAAGCGGGACATAGCTCTAACAAACTCCCAGCTGTTTCCAACTTTGGGGTTCCAAGGTTTGGAAGGGAATCCCAAGGGTGTAAGTAAAACCTTGCCAAATCCTAAGTTTGTGAAGACCATAAATGAGTTCAATGGCTATCTGTTGCATTTGGCTAATACGGCTAGCACTGCCAGCTGTTGTCATATAATGAAGACCTCAGATTTTTTTTTTTTTCTTGCAGACATAGATTTGGTAACAAAAAAACTGTAAAATTACAGGGTGACTTTAAGCAAGTCAGTTAATGTGCCGCCTCCTCCTTTCCCCTTCTCTAACCTGGGAGTGGTGGGAATAGTGACGACTTTCATGCAGTGTCCTCTGATTTGCAATGGCAGGACTGCTTCTTGGGACAAGAAGAGGAGTGCTGGTGGCTGTTGTGCACTGTAACAGACATTGTCTTTATGGTTTCTGCTCTGTAAATATCAATAGGATCAGTGTGTGCTGCATCTATCTGGTCTCTTCTCACTCTGATCTTCTCTCCGATAAAGGAAAGCTCCCCCCCCAGTATCTCTTATACGAGAAAATGGTATTAATTTTTATTTTGAAACAGTCCCGTATTTTTAGAAGCTCTACCTTGAGTGGCAGCAAGACTTGGAACTGCTATTCATAAAGTGAGGCCAAGGGCTGCTGGCAAAATGCTTTTACCATTGCTTTTGCTCCAGTGGACTGGAAATCATGGCTTGAACAGATGGAAAATATAGGATATACAGGTCAAAAAAGAAGCAGCAGCCATGCAAAATGACCAAAAGGCAAAAATTACTCATCACTACTGAATATTTTTTGTTTCAAAACAATTATGTTTAAACTAAACTCTATCCCCTTTCTAATAGGCAATGGTCTCCAGGGGGAACCTTCTAGAAACTGCTAAATACTAAAATATATAGGGAAAGGTACCTTTGGGATTTTTCCTCATACTGCTGTTCTGCGCAGTGCAAGATTTAGAGTAGTAAATGTGAAACTGATGGACTGTTTTTAATTTTGTGAAAGAGGTGGACCATAAGGGCCAAGGTCTAGGTTTTGCTTTTTAATGAACTAGAGAAATTAAAAATATTTGTCTTGACTCTGTATGGGGGTGAGAGTCAGAGGAAAGCAAAGAAGGTGATAAAATGTAAATGATGGATAAATATGGAATGCTGCTGTGAGCACCAGGTAGTGAGATTGGACTGGAGCACAGAGCCTTAAGAATCTGACTGATTTTTCAGCTTAATTCGCACACTTGCTTCCTCTTTGGTCTTGGCCAAGCCACTTAACCTCTCTGAAGCCATTTTATCACTGCTAATATCAATTATTTGAAGATGACATACTGTAGATAAGCAACGAGCAATTATATCTTCCCAGTAAAGCACTACTACTAAATGCCTTTATAAAACAAGTGATTGAATGTCCTCTGCCTTTATCCCATTCTCTTCTGTCCTTTTGAGTGTAAGTTAATTATTCACTGTATTCTTCATAACTGGCCACCTGGGAGGGTTGTGTGCAGAGGCACAAGCTGTGGTACATCCTAGCCCGCAGCAAGCTGCTGTAGAGCCCCCAGCCATGCCTCTGCCATCAAAGGCAAACCTCAAAGTCCCTTCACCCTGCCCAGCCCTGGACACGCAGCCTGTGCAGGCCCAGGCACTGGTTTGTCAGCTTTTTGCGTGCTGATGACCAGAGGAGACTGAAGACTCTCTATCCTTCCCATCAAAATGTGTTGAAAGATCCCTGAAGTTTGTGGAAAATATTCTAGTCTATTTGGTTTTACTGTTTTTCTTCAAATTTCAAGGTATGTATACAAGGAAACTGAAATGGAAAGGAAATCTTTATCTGAAGTTTTCTGCCAAGAATGGAAAATATAGAAGTATTATTTCATGTCAGTCCTTCAAAATGCTTTCAGTAATTAATGCTTCAAAGCTTCTAGTGTTATGCAATTACAATTCCTGTTTGCTGTGAGCCCAAATCACTGCTGGTTATTAACATTATGCTGTCACATACATTACAATTAAAATATGTAGGGATGCCATAGTTTCCAAACTTAAGAATGTGGTTTTCTGAACGTGGTTTTCTGAATCTACAGCGTAGATACAGTTCTTTTTTATTAGCACGTTTTTGCTGAGCCTAACAAATATAATCTTCCGTTTTGTTTTAAAGTCAACAGTATTTATAATTTCTGCTTGCAACCTTTTAAATTTGTTTTCCTGTTTCTGGAGATGAATCAACAAAGTAGGGAGAGAGACGGAAGCGCCTTAAGGTACTTAATGTCAGGCATAGATATATTGATGAGTGAAAAAAGTAGCTGCTTTTTTTTTTTTTGAACAGATATCCAATTTATAATTATACTTAGTGAATCCTGTGTGCTAAATTATATACAGTTGTTACCTTTAAAGAAGTAAACGAAGTTCTGACAGCACCTGATGATTATAGATCCTCTGGTTTCCTGAATCTGATTTTTTTTTTTTTTTTTTTTTCTTCCCCTGAAAAACATAAAAACCCCATTCTTTTCACGTCATTCTGAAATGGAATCCAGGATACCAGCGTTTACCAGGACATGGGGAAATGTGCCTTTTTGTTGCATCTGTCTCCTTTCACAGTGTGACGTGGACTTTGTCAGAAACTGACAGTAGGGCTGAGTGTGCCAGTGTCAGGGCAGGATGAAGGATTTTGGCCCTCAGGGAGGGATGCAGGATCTAATGCTGTTCCCATCTATGAGAAGCGCATTCTGTTTTTATTTTAAACTGTAAAGTAGTTTGTGTTGCTATTGTTGCTTGTCCTTTTCTCTGTTGCTTGGTGTATGAGGTGAGAGTTGTGTCCTTTGATTATCTGGTGGAGCCCAACTCCACTGTGGTTTGTTTTGGTGGTGTTTTGTGGGATTTTTTTTTTTCTTTTTTTCTCCTAGTTCATCTGCTTTGCCAGAAGTACCTGCAGCAGAAGCATGGGAGTAATTAGATTTTTCACTGAGCATCCAATAGCTTCACCTCTCCCTCCAGTACAGCCTACAGCACGCACGGCCTTATTGTAATTCCTACGCTTGTGTCATCCAGCTATAGAGATTGATGGTGGAAACTTGCATTTAAGGGCTGAGCTCCCCAGGAAAGGTTGGTAAGAACTGGTTGCTGGTGGCAGGAGTTTGGACGTGGCCATATAACAAGGCAGAGCTTTTTAGGCTTCATAAGCCTCCTACATTCATGGGATCTCTCCAGAGTTGCTCGCACCTTGGCTCAATGCATGTGATCCACACGGATGTGCCTCCTGACAATTGTGTGCTCTGCTGGGTGGTATCGGAGGGGAGAGAGGTCACCGACCACTACTGCAGCCCAAGGTGCTCCAGGATTAGGCTTGAAGGGAGCTTCCAGGGGACTGATATAAGTGCCTGCAGAGTAAAAGTGCTCTTACTGTTTTGCTCTCCTACGGCTAGTCGATTTATGTGCAAAATATACACTTTGCAAATGGTTCTTTTTTGCTCTCCTGCCTACCTGGGGCTTTCACTCTTTTCTTTCCTGCTGAGATCAGCTAAATTCGTATTATAGTGTATGATGACCTCACTGCAAGCATGGGAGATGATGGTAAGAAGTGAGAACATGTATTGTGCAGTAGAGGATGTGTAGGAGTGCAAAGGGGTATAGGAATTATGTGTTTGGAAGAGACGACCTTTTCACTGGCACTTTATTCCCAGAAATTGGAATGGCTTTATATGAAGATCTAAATAGAGAAAATTAGTTAATTATGCTCTCTGCTTAGCTCTGCTTTCTCCTTTATATATGTGACCTAATGCATTCAAGAGATGCCGCTGGAGCGGAAAAATAAACTCCAGGAGAAGAAAGAAAACCTTGTGATTTAACAGAAGCGATTGGGAGATGAGCTTTGCTATTTCTAGCTCTGTCATAGGCTTTTCATTATGACATGGAAGTCTAAGACCAATCTAAAATAGAATTTGGTGCTCCAATATCACACTTAAATAGAATTTAGTTATTTCAATTCAAGTGAGCAGTCCACCAGCACCCATCCATTTGCCCAGGCACACAGGATATAAAAATGACCTAATAGCCTACAAGGTAGTGCATCCTTCTCGATTCTGTGCGTACCGTCTTCCCAGCGGCATCTACTAAAATGTGGTCCTTGAAGAAGTAGACATCCCTCTCTGATATTTCCTACTGACTTTATCTGTGTAGATCTGTATGTGTGATCTTCAAACTTAAAGGATTTAAAGTTAGGCACTGGAATTCATCAAACCAAAATTCTGGTTTCTTTTGCATCTGATGAGATCGCTGGATATTTTATGGGAGTGCTGAGCTCTGAAATTAACTTTCAGAGGAGTCGCAAACTGTGGCCGACAAGGTGATGGGGCCTGTGGTGAGCCTGCTGGTGCATGGTGGATTGAAAGAAAGGAGAACCTTTGGGCATCATAGCTGTGGCCAAAGGAAATTTGGGATAAAAAATACATCCAGTCACAGGTCTTGAAAAATGAATTCCTAATCTTTCCTTTTCTCATCTGCTAAGAAGAAATTAGTAATATCTACATTGGTAAGATGTGCTACTTCTCTGAGATGAATGAATTTATCTGAGATCTTTGGTTAGGAGATACTAAAAATAAAAAGGACAGTTACAATCCACTGAACCCCACAGGTCTTCTGCTAGCTCACTTCTGCAATAATGATTGATGGGCTTATTGGTTTGAATTCTGTTTTTATTTGAGAGAGAAATATATCCTATCAACAATGAATTGGAATAGTCCTGAACTATTTAACTTGCAGGATCTTCCTTTTAGTGTATATATTTTCTCAATCAACATTAAAAATTGTGAAGGAGAATAAACTCTTAACTGGAAGAGATTAGGATTGGCTTTCCAGTTAAAGAATCCTGCCTTTGTTTCTCATTCTTTCATGTTCATAGCACTGTGGCCTTAAATATTTTCTTTAGCTGTTGCTGCTAAGTGAGTAGTTATTGGAAAATCTTTTCATTTGGAGGAAATCCAGTTTAGCTTCACTAGCAGCAAGAAATGTCTTGATTTTATACTGTTAAATTGGTCTACGTAGCCTAACCTATATATAGTTTGGGGTTTCACTGTCAAACTCTATCATGAGGTTTCTGGAGGAAAGAAGTAAAAAGTATAAAATACCATTATTCTGAGAAAATGACTGAAGGTTGTACTAGAAACTTGTAAAACTGATACTGTGAGAAAGGTGAGATTTTGTATAAACTCTAACTATGATGTTTCTGCATTTGTAAGCCAAACTTGGGGGTCAGAGATATTTAGGTACCATTTTTATAAAATATTGAGAGGGTTTGTGGTCAGTCTATGCTATTTTTAATGTTTTCTTTCTGGTGATAATTGTGGGAATATAGTGAGTAGAGTGAAATTGTAGTAGTGAATAACCAATGCTCCCTGATAATCAGGAATTTTTTTCCTAAAAGGCCCCCAGAGTTTAGGTTACATGAACTTCTCTTATTTATCATTTTATCTAACAATCAATCAATAATAATCCAGCAAACATGAAAAAGGATGCATAAATACATGAAGGTAGCAGAGTCAAGATCACTAGCGCTCAGTTTATACGGCAAGAAAATTTGAACAAGACTGACATTTTATCAAATTGCTTGTGTGTTCTTCTAGTGCTGAGCTAAATCAAATTTTAGTAGTAGAAACAATCAGGCAGTAAGTGGTGATGAGGAAGGTTACTCGCCACATAAAACTCTGTAATGAGATGGGCTTTTGTCTAGGTCTTAGATTATGTGGCTATTTCATGGTATCCCAGCCCTGAATTTCTACCTTTTCTGCCAGATTGAAAAGAATCCGAATGTGTGTTTTTTCACTTCCTTCTTCTTTAGCTTTGGTTTGTTCTGTCACTTAAACATCCCCTGCCACGTTTTGGTTTAAACAACTTCCAAAATCTTCTCTTCTCCACAATATATATAACTGACTCTTTTTTTTTTTTTTTTTCCCCTCCTTCCTCTTAAGCGAACTTGTGGCCTACTTTGGCCAATTTAAGGAGAGAAGAGGAATTAAAAAAAAAAAAAAAAAATCCCTTTGATTCTTTTGAATTACAGCCTCTAAATTTCCGCTGTTCAGTTGCTCAGTCTTGATGTAAAAATGAATTTAATATTTTTCCCGTGTTCTTTGTCCTTTTCCCGTGTTCTTTTGTCCTTCCCGTGTTCTTTGTCCCTCTCTCCCTAGCCAAAATTTGGTAAAATGTCTTTGGCAAAATGTAAGGAATGACCAAAAGACAGCTTCTGGTGCTAAGGAAATCTGAAAAGTGAGAACCTGCCTAATCCTTCAGAGTGGAAAAGAGGATAAATATGCAGCAGTCTGAGCCTTTTTTTACGTTGACTGGAGGCAAAGGGACTGTTTAGGTAAGGCAACAATGCCTGACACTGTTTAACAGTACCTAGAGAATTTAAACAGCAAGCTTACAGTGTCCTCAAGGTTTCCAGGCCTTGTAGCTTGGTTTGCCCTTTTTGTAAAGGTGGCCTTTCACAAGGTGAATCGCTCTTGATGGTACCCTAGGCTGACGCTTCCGTCAGATTGTATTCAGTGGCTTAAACTAAAGAAGTGACATATTGAAGTAAGTGGGAGTTATGTATTGACATCTAAGAAGATGACAGTCTTGTCTTTATTGTTTCATCGTAATAAATGTTATTTTCTAATATAAGTTTGTACAGTGATGGCCTTGCTAAAGTAGTGCTGAGGAGAAATCACACCTATGTACTGGCTGGGAAAAGACTCGACTCAGAGTGGTTTGGTTTTTGTTGTTTTTTTTCCCCTCCCTCCTGTGTTCAGCATACTATACAAGTATGAATTAACTTTCAGAGCCTGTTTATGAGGTAGTCAAGCGCTTATAATTTTCCCCATCTTCTAGATGAGGAAATAGCTTTCTTGCATTTCGAAGTGATTTGCTAATGGTACCAAAATTGTCAGTAGCAGTATGGAGACAAGTACTTAAGAACTATTGACTTTTAGGGCACTCTATTATCTCCTGTTGCACTGGCAGATTATATTAAGAAGAAAATAGTTCCTTCTGTTAAAATTATTCCGGTTAAGATCCTCTGCCTTGAGAATCAAAGTCACGGTGACCGAGCAGGTGTCAAAAAACCTGAGAGGCACATCAAGCAAACTGTTACTCACATGAGTGGTCTTTACAGCTGACTCTTATTATTATGGTTTATTGCATTACAGTAGCACCCAAGAGCTACAGTCATACTCCAAGGCCTACTGCCCTACTGTCAATACTTGCAGAACAGACCGACTCCTTCGCAAGGAGTTAAGCCCAGTTGGTTGACCATCAATAAATGTGAAGCCCTGTGACCAGTACACTGATGTTCTGTTAACAAATCCCAGCACAATGATGCTACTTGCAGTCTCCGTGCTGCTGTATACGGATGCACGAGTGGGCTGCACGGTCACTGTTCTATCCGTGCAGTTACAGACTGGGTAGCTTTATTTTGCTTGTCCTGCTGAAAGGGGTCTGTTTGGCTAGTGTTCCCCTCATAATCACTTGATAACAAGGAAACATTACAGTAATGGGAGCTCTTTGACACTGAAGCTTTATTCTTCTAGGATTTATTTTGTATCTCATTCAGAAAAAAACAGGCAATGAAACTCAAGTTTCACATGTAGACTACAGTTAGTTTTCCCCACTGAACCTTAGTTTCAAGTGGGAAGAGTATAAAATGTGATTCAACACTTAGTATTCTGCATCCTTTATCCTAAGCTATGGCTGACAATGGCAGTGGAGGATTTTCTGCACCGTTCCATTGACTGCTCCAACCAGAAGATCTCTGTGTGTTTGGACTGTTCTCCTGTCCCTTTCCTTGTCCTGTTCCAAAGGAATCTGTCTGTTTATTAATGCACAAATGCCTTTTGCATAGATGGCTTGCCTTGTAGGCCTTGAAGTAGAGTCTCTGGCAACAGGAAGAGGTTTCAGGTTGATAGCTCAAACATCAGTGGGCAAGCATAGGTGGATCTCCTTTAGGGAAAGTAAAGCCAGGTCAGTATAAATCGCTCGAGGTGGTGCTTTTGCCTGTTTATTAACCCAAATGTGGAATGAGTAGCACTCTTTCGTGGGTTGATCCTTGGAGTTCAGCATAAACTTCAGTCTCCAATAAACCCCATTTAATCCATTCGAGTGTACCAGCTATTGCTGGGTGTTTTCCTGACAGAGGAAACAGCAGGACTTGAGTGACTCAGTCCATCCTAGGAGTCCACTTTAGTCTGGATGCAATAGCACATTATCTTCTTAACACCAAAGTTCTGCTTTTATCCCAGGGGGACAGAAAGAGAACCTGTCTGACATGGTTTCCCATCAACCATCTTGACATAGCTAAGCCTGAAGGAAAGGACACAGTGAATCTAGCCTCCGTGTTTCCTAGCAATTCTGTATTTTTCAGTGGGCACGTTCTAACCCCCTGAAAGGGACGTCCACATCATGCAGTTATAAAACCTCCATGATAATAGAATAAGTGGAAACGAGACTGATATGCATATTGAGAGCATATTTTGTGTTCCATAGCTGCACTATTTGGGATTGCGCTACTGGATTGCTGATCCAGTACTTCAGAATTATTGTTCCTGCTACATTATGGAGACGTTGGGAGACTTAGTTAGGGAAAACTATTTTTTTCAATATAACCCTTGCTAACTTAGATAAAGAACATTAGCAGAAATCAGGTTAGCTTGGTTATATCTGGGAAATATGGATTTGTTTGCTTGGGTTTTTTTTTTGTTTGGTGATTGGTTTTTTGTTTGTGGTTTTTTGTGATTTGTTTTTGGGTTGGTTTTTTTTTTTAGGAGTGGGGAGATTTGGGGTACTGTAAGTTACATTTCTGGAATCAGTGTCTGAGTTTTATTTTCTTCCGATAAGAACTTCTCAGTTCTCAGTGGAGAAAACATTAGAGGCTCCTTTGCAGTAAGAAATGAAACAATATGAAAGAAGGCTGTCAGGTCTGTGCTAGATAAATGGAAGACAGATGGTAAGTGTGATTGGCACTGACAAGGTGCGAGCCACCTTGTTTGCAGGTGCTGCTCCTGTCATCCATCACACTTTCACCTAATAGTGGGAGATGTCACTGTGATGTACTTAAATCCCCAACTGACTGATAAAGTGAAGCCAACAGGAACAAGGGTTTGGGTGAGGGCATCGTACTGGGAACAGCGTAACTTTAAGGTGTGTTAACACAGATAAAGAAGCATCAAACATTGTGTTTTGAGATAACACACAGAGTGTTTTGCTGTGCACGTGGTCTCCCTAATGTTGTTTGACCTGTGCAAGGATTTCTCATTGTTTTGTCAGGACCAGGGGATTATACATCTTGCACCATTGTCTCTTCTGAGCTTGGGGCCAGGGGCAGCCCTCACAGTGGTCACTGCCCGTCTGCCTCCCATTTCCTTGAGAGTAAACCAGTTTCACGCTGCTCTTGTAGGACAGGGAAACATGCCCCTTGAGAAAGTTCAGAGGCTGTTGCG
The DNA here is from genome assembly GCF_965231255.1 of Vanellus vanellus. Taxonomy (NCBI): domain Eukaryota; kingdom Metazoa; phylum Chordata; class Aves; order Charadriiformes; family Charadriidae; genus Vanellus; species Vanellus vanellus. Next base: position 11,352,384 of record NC_138921.1, read on the forward strand.
ATGCTGAGTTCGTGTATGCTTTGGCTGTCTGTTTCTAAAGCCAAGGCTTCTGCAAAACCCCATGCAAACTTTCTTTTTAGCTCTGATGTGCCCCAGCTGCTGCACGATGTCACACAGTGGCAAAAAGTTACAGAAGTCTTTTATCAGCCTTCCAGCTGTCTGTCAGGAATCCCTCTGCCAGATCTGGTTGTTGTGATGAGAATGTCCATTCCAGCTTCTTGTACTGTACTAGTTATTACTCACAAGTTTAGGATGTTGGCTTCGATATGCTCTTCATATATTCTTGTTGGTGTGCCCAATTATGTATATCTTCATATAAAACTATCTGGCTGTTGCTCTCCTTTTATCTTAATCTTGGTAGCCAAATATGTAGAACACTCTTATAAAACTCTGAGGCAATGAACTTCCTTTCGCTTCCTCTGATATTCTAGTAAAACACTAAATTCCATCCAGGTACGGATTCTTTCTATATTCAAAAATGCTTTTTAAAATAAAGGTAAAATGCATTGAGGAATAAATGACATGGGGGAGGGGGTAACATCTTTGGTTTAAAATTATTGAAAATTATTTGTTTTTTCACAATGTTGTATTCACATTTTTTAAGGGTAACAGTTATAAAGAATGAACACACACGTATGAAATGCTTCGAGCAATCTCAAAGTGCATTTTTGATCACAGAAATGTAACAGTGTCCTATTTCTAATGGCAAATCTGAACCCTTTTACATTTTTAAATGTATTGCTCAAAGAAACAGACACATCCTTGTAACACCTATGTAAGGCCGTGGTATATTTTAATAAATTGTCTTGTTACTTTATCAAATTCCACTTATTCATGGATATCAACTTTCCAAACAAAAGATCTCTCGTGTCTGTAAAAATCTTAAAATTCACCCATCTCTTCTTGCTCATTGTTAAAATACAGTTCACAAGTGAATCCTCAGCTTCACTCTACAGGGAACAGTGGCAAAAAATCAGACAAAAGTGAAGTACAGTTTGGAACTAGGATTATCTCCTTAACATATCCTCTGAAGCTCTTCCCCATTAGCCCTGTTGGGTGTTGGCAGCTCATCTCTCCAAGCGCCCTGCGTGCTGCCCAGAGATCCTCTGGAAACAAGCCCTTCTTTCAACCAAATGGATGTGGGGTTTTAACCTGGTATATCAGTGCCGTCCCAAAGCACCGTTTCCTCTGCTGGTCTTCATTTGACTGTAATACCCCGGGATCTGAGGAAGCTGGGGACAATCTTTGTGCCAGCAGACCTCATGCAGAGATGTTTCATTTCAATCTGCCTGCTCTGCTCCCTGGGGGACTGCTTCCTTTTCCTTCTCCTCCTCCCCCTGTCTCCACAGAATCCGTTACTTTTCAGACCAGTTTTCTCTCTCTTTTCCTTGTTGCTGTGTTGCCAGCCGTAAGGCAAGCAGTGTCACTAAGGTATCTTCCTATCCTACTATTCCTGCCACCACCACTGCTGGGAAAGATACCTTCATCTGTTCTTGATGTTAACTACTTTCAAACCAATGATCTGTATATTTTCATATGAAATTTATACAATTATCTGTATATTTTAATGATCTATGTATTTTCTCCCTGAACTTATTTATCAAGTTTTATTCTTGCTATCTATTGTTCCTTTGTGCTTTCCAGCTTTGAATGTTACGTCTGAGGCAATTGCCTTTCCTGTCCATCGAGTTGTTTTATTTTCCTTTATTTTGAGAATATGATTGGTTCCTAGGCATTCTATGAAAACTTAATGGGATATTATTTTCCCGATGGAAAAAGTCAACAGTACAACCAAAACTTAATTTTTGGTTTAAAAAAAAAAAAACACAAAACACAACAAACAACTAGCAGAAAATGTAATCCATTCCCCACTCTCCCCTCGCTTCCCCACCATTTCCCATCAGTGTGTTGGCAATTGGAAAATCTGACATCTTTAGCTGAAAGCTGCTAAACCCCAGACTTGTCAACAGCTTTTCTTTTTTTCTGCCTTTCCACATTCAGCAATGCCTTACTTAATAAAAAAAGCTATTTTTTTTGTAGGAAAAACCCCTCTAACTTTCTTGCCTTTTTCTTGTCAGGTGGTCCAGCATATCCTCTGAGGCCCTTATCTCATTCTTAGCACTAGTGCGGCCAAAAAGCTGTAGTGCGCAGGAGAGCGGTGCTGACCTGAGCAATCCTTTTTCCTTGAGGAGTTCATGCATCAACAAGAGGTTGTCCTGCATTGAGCCCATCCTGCCCTCATGGTTACAGTCCTAAGTAGTATTGCGCTTCACAGCATCGTATCCTAAAGCCTATAATGAACCAAGTCTGACTCATTAACTGCATCTATTACAGTATACTTGCTTTGCACCTCTTTATCCTGTTTACATTTCAGTGGCCTTTCCCAACCTATTGCTCTGCAATGTTTCCCACATCTTTTTTCCGGCTGCTACATCAAAACCCACTTCCCCTGGCATGGAAATCCTATGGAAATGTAGGAAAGTCGAGCTACTATTATGAAACCAGTGTCTATGGTGGCCGATTTCTTTAACTCCTCCATCACAAAGAATATCAATAGTAATAGCCTACGGTAGATATTCCATTGCACAAAATGATTCATCAGAAGTGTATTATAGTAGATATAATCTGATCTAAATATGTAACAGTTAATTTAAAATGATGAGACTAAACACTGGTTGTCAACACAGGAAGTATTGTCTTTAGGATACTAAAAACTGCACAACTTGAGACAAGATATCTAGCACCATTGCCCTAATTGATAACACTCCTGAACTCTTAGTATACTGCACACCCTGCTCTAGATATCTTTTGAAGCTTTATGAAGCTTTATATCTTTTTGAAGCATGGGATTAGTGATACATTTCTGGGTATATATTTAAAAGCATTGAGTACAGAGTTGTCAGTATAGAGACTATTTTAGTATTTTGATAGAAGTTGACATATTTGGAGCCTGTGTCCAAATCTGAGTAGTATTTTGTTTGCATTAGTCATTTATTTTGTTAAATGCACTTTGAGTAAAAACTCAACATTCTCATGTTCTTCAAAAACAAAGGGGCAATTCTTCCCATGCTCTAATGAGGACAACGCAGTGTTAGTGATATGGACAGTGGGGTCGAGTGCACCCTCAGCAAGTTTGCCGATGATACTAAGCTGTGTGGCAACATAGACATGCTGGAGGGGATGGATGCCATCCAGAGGGAACTGGACAGGCTGGAGAGGTGGGCCCATGCCAACCTCATGCAGTTCAACAGGGCCAAGTGCAAGGTCCTACATCTGGGTCAGGGCAATCCCAAGCACAGATACAGGCTGGGCAGGGAATGGCTGGAGAGCAGCCCTGAGGAGAAGGACCTGGGGGTGCTGGCTGACGAGAAGGTCAACGTGAGCCGGCAATGCGCAATCACAGCCCAGAAGGCCAACCATGTTGTGGGCTGCATCAAAAGAAGTGTGGCCAGCAGGTCAAGGGAGGCGATTCCGCCCCTCTACTCCACTCTCGTGAGACCCCACCTGGAGTACTGCATCCAGCTCTTGGAGGCCCCAACACAGGAAAGACATGGACCTGGGGGAGTGGGTCCAGAGGAAGGCTACAAAGATGATGCGAGGGCTGGAGCACCTCTGCTGTGAGGAGAGGCTGAGAGAGTTGGGGTTGTTCAGCCTGGAGAAGAGAAGGCTCCGGGGAGACCTTATTGTGGCCTTCCAGTCCTGAAAGGGGGCCTACAGGAGAGCTGGGGAGGGAATTTTTACAAGGGCATGTAGTGATAGGACCAGGGGGAATGGCTTTAAACTGTAAGAGGAGAGATTTAGATTAGACATTTGGAAGAAACTTTTCACTGTGAGGGTGGTGAGGCACTGGCCTGGTTTGCCCAGAGAAGTTGTGGAAGCTCTGGCCCTGGTGGTGTTCAAGGCCAGGTTGAATGGCACTTTGAGGAACCTGGTCTAGTGGGAGGTGTCCCTGCCCATGGCAGGGGGGTTGGAACTCTATGATCTTTAAGGTCCCTTCCAACCTAAACCCTTCTATGATTTGGTGCTATACAAACAGTACTGGGCAGAAATCCTCAGCCTGTGCAAATTGGAGTCTTCTGTTGCAGTGAAGTCGGAGGATCAGTCTCACACAATATTATGTAGCTACTTCAGTGGTTCTCTGTGACTTACTTATGTGATTGTGCATTTATCTGATGTAAGCAGAAAAGCTGTCTGTGCCTAAGTAATGTAGGGAAACCTTATTCTCCCACTTAATTGTGGTCGTCTTGTTCCTTTCTCAACTGTATCCTGTGAACTTCGGTGCAACACGCTTATCAACAAAAGGATATCTCTTTACAAATCTTTGGATCTAATACCTAAAAGCTCTGAAGTGTTTGGGCTTAAGTATTGTCGTCTTTTTGAGGAATTGCCTATTTTAAGTATTCATTACTCACGCTAACAGATACTGAAAATGGCTTTTTTTTTTTGCTTGCTTGCTTTGTCTATTATTTTGAGGGATAGGATTGCTTGCCTCTAGTTCATGTATGAAGGCTTTTATTTTCTCTGCAACTAGAAATGATAATTGACTTTGATTTGAGTTATCAATGTAAAACGAAAAAAAAAATTCTATGTTAAAATACCCTTTCTAAAACGTGCCTGTGATCTGGCTTTTGCGGAGACAGTAATTGCTTTGCCAGTCTGTAGGTTGGAGCAATCTCTAAAACCCCAAAGAAAAATGTCAGTCGCCACCAGCTGAAGCAATTGTTTGTGGACAAATTCAAACCCAGAAGGGGAAAGTCAATTTTCAACATTACCACTGTAATTCAAAGAAATGTTTAAATAGGCCTTCTGCTGCTTAAATGGAAGGGGGAGGAAGGTGAACTATAGGTATGTGCATTGCTAAGAGAGAAAGGAGCTACAGTGAAGAGAATAAACATCAAAGCTGCTGGAAGGAACAATATAAACTTGAAACAGAGTTTCAGCAAAAGCAGCTATTGTATTTACCTCTTTCATATATCCTGGCTCCTTTTGACTAAAATGCCGCCTTGTGATAATACTGTCTCTCCCCCAGCATCATTTCAATCTTTAACACAGATGCTGGAGAAGCAGAAAGCAGCCTTTTTTTCGGAGCGTTCAAGCATTCAGACAAGTGCCAGATTCCACACTACAAGGGCAATATTCTGAGGGCCAAGGTGAGCTGGAGGGGAGGGAGAAGGAAGGAACAAAGACAGGATGCTCATCCTCCAGGCCAAACGGAGTCAGTGGATGCCCTACAGGGGATGGTTTTTCCAGTGCCAGTCTAGAAAGACTGTAACCAGTGTGATTTCTAGCATTTTACAGAAATAGATTCATTTCAAAGAAGTGCTGTTCACAGGAGTTGTAGAAGACTTGCAGTAGTACAATGTTTGGGGAACCCAGCAGTAACTTGCTATGCCTCAGAGTCAGTGGTGGAATTCAAAACTGGGTGGCAAAGCTGCTTCCTACACAGTGTAGTGGTGGCCTGAAATCAATAGAAAGCAGGTAGAATCATAGAATTGCTGAGGTTGGAAGGGACCTTTAAGATCATCAAGTCCAACCATTAACCTACCCTGACAAAAACCACTTCTAAACCATGTCCCTAAGTACCACATCTACCCTTTTTTTGAACACCTCCAGGGATGGAGAATCCACCACCTCCCTGGGAGCCTATTCCAATGTTTAATAACCCTTTCAGTGAAAAAATGCTTCCTAATATCCAATCTAAACCTGCCCTGACATAACTTGAACCCATTTCCTCTCATCCTATCACTTGTCACCAGGGAGAAGAGGTCAGCCCCCACCTCTCTACGACCTCCTTTCAGGTACTTGTAGAGGGTGATAAGGTCTCCCCTCAGCCTCCTCTTCTCTAGGCTGAACAACCCCAGTCCCCTCAGTTGTTCTTCATAAGATTTGTCCTCCAGACCCCTCACCAGTTTTGTAGCCCTTCTCTGGACACACTCCAACACCTCAATGTCCTGCTTGTAGTGAGGGGCCCAAAACTGAATGCAGTACTCGACGTGGGGCCTCACCAGTGCTGAGTACAGGCACTGGTAGTTTCAGAGGAGTAATTTTGTTTGGGAGAGCATATCGTAGCACATGCCAACATGAATGGACTGGTTTTGTTGCACACTTATAAATTTATGGAAGCAAACTGAGGTGACCTGAGCAAATATCTATACACGCTCACTCATCAGGTTGTGTGATTTGGAAATAGCACAGGGATGAGTCAGGGTGCACAAAATCTCAGAGTGCAAGGATTTCAGTTACCCCATGTTTTTGAATATTGTCATCATTATTTTTTTCTCTTTTTTCCCCTTTTTTTAAACAGAAGAGACTGTATAGGTACAGGACTGGTACAGAACTGGAACTGGATGTATGAACAACTTTTTGTTTTACTGAAGCATTCAATATTTTACTTGCTGCCTAGGGAATGGTCAGAGAGTTTTGTACTCCCCGTGCTCTAAACAGATGACACAGTTGAGGTAGCTTGTGCTGCTAGAAATATGTCCAGAAAATCAGTGTACTGAACACATCTCGCACTGGTGATCTGCAGCATCTTAGGCTTTTGGAGACCCTCAACAGTTCTCATGCAGAGCGTGTCGAATGGAGAGCAGGGCTTTCTAGCGGCTTGTGACCATGCAGGTGCTCAACCTTTGCTGAAACGCGATAAAGAAGCCAAACCCTAGGACTTCACACATCTGTCATGGCTGGGAGCTTACTTTAGGACATGCAGGATCCTGTATATGTTGGCAAATGTCATGGATCTAGTGCAAATTTTCCAATGTATATTAATAGTGAAGGAATAATGGGAATTTCCTTCCTTGTACTATTCTAGCTTCTTGATGCTTTTGATAGAGGGAATATATTAGCTTTCAGTTAAAAATTCTGTAAGCCAGATATCTGTGGAGAAATGCTTTGTGCATGGCTTTGAAATCTTGTAGTAATTAGGTGGATAAAACAATTTAGAATACCTGAAAAATCTTGCTATTTAGCTGAACAGGTTTAGACACTCTTAATCATCTAAAGTTGGTGATACTTTTCAGCTGTGAGGGAAGATGGGAAGAGCTTGGCTGTTCAGTTTTTTTTGAAGATGGACTCCAAATGCCAGTTCAAGGATGTTTTAAAATAGCAAGCTGTTCACCACAGGCTTGCAAATGGATGGGCTAGGACCTAACTGAATAAATAAGCTGGCTGCAGGGAAAGAATTGAAAGAGGAAAAGGAGGAGGGAAGAAAGAAGGGCATTCCCCAAGATAAATTAACATCTGTGAAATAAGACACTTCTAAATGTATGCTAATGGCCTAAATGTTTCCATATTCAATTAAGTAATAAGTCCCGAGTTGGCAATATCATCCCAAAACATTCATTTACTAAGCGAAGGCTCCACTGGGATAGCAGAGGCACCATAATGAACTGATGTGGGCAGTAAGACATGATAATGCCTACTTCAGAGGGAATTACCACTTTCATAATGCAATTTACAACAAGAATTTAGTTGTTAGAAGGGTTTTTTTCCTCTTCCATTATGACAGTGTAATTATGACTCTAGTGGCTCAGAATAATTTCAAGAGGAGTGAGTTACCAAAGCTTTTGTACTGAGTATTCTCAGGCACTTTGAATATGGGACTAAGTGCTGCTGCTTTGATAAATAATAATCAAATGGAAGGTTCACATAGGACAGCAGCCTACTTGCAGCTCATCTCATCCTCCGCTGAGTTCCACTTGTAATGTACTTAATGTGTTCTTTTTTTTTTTCACTATGTATTGTTACTTATCCATTTGAATTTAAAAAAAATACTAAAATAACCCATAACACCTGTTGTAAATCAGTGTAGTTCAACAATAACGGTAGCAACAAGCTCTGATACAGTATTTTCATTGTCACCATCCTTATTTACAGATGGCAAATTGGAAGTACAGGAAGGCTGAACTGAGCTTTGTGGTCTCTGAGCCAGGCTGGCTGAGAGCTGGGAACAAAACAAAGGCTTTTTGGGGACTTCACGCGGTGCCTATTGCTATAGAGTCAACAAAACTATGCTAGTTTGTTCCGGTTGTGGCACTGGCCTGTTATGCAAGTGCAATAAAGAGTAACGGGCTTACAGGTCTCTCCAGAAGAAACCCTGGTGGTGCGTGTCAGGAGGTGTTACAAGAGAACCAGGTTACTTTGGTATAAATCCTGAGAATGTGAAAAGAACATCATTACCAGGACCTGCAACTAATAGCACTGGCACGTGATATTTGTCCATATCCAACATTGTAGAGTGGGCGGCCTTGCAGATGTTTCAGCTCTGTAACCTAAAAATCTGCCGCGAGTGTGTGGAATTGTATAGGTAGCTGGTGCTTGCTTGTTATTAGGAGTGTAGGAGTACCGGCCATTTTAAATAGACTGACTTTTCTACAGCCATTTATCCAGAACAGGTGCCTAGAATCCTTCTAGAATTTATTTCAAAACTGCATCTAAATATAATGAAAGGTGCTTCCAGTGGCTACTCAAAGCTGTAAGTAATTAAGTCATTGTCTAGTAGACAGTCTTTCACTTTAGCCTTTAAACTTAAACGAGTGCATTTGAACACGGAAGTAATCCTTCTTGATGTGCTGGGCCCCCTCTGATTGCATTCAGGTTATTTTTTCTGTGTTTTCAGACCAGCCAGGTGCCATTATGTACCGGGTGTTAGCAGTCTTTGTCTGGAATAACTGCTCCTGAATAGACTCAATGTTAGTTTGTTTGGGTTTTTTCCCCCTACAGTTGTCTTAGGAAAAGATTGTGAGACATGGCACTTGGCCTATATTGCAATTGACTTGTAAGACAGAACCTTATTGGGTGCGATATGCTTTTTTTATATTTCTCTTTGAGAGGCCCTGTGAGATTGACTGTACATTTGTTTCTTAAGGCAGTATTTGCAAAATCTTTTACAATTATGGCAAACTTCTTATCCTCATGTTGTAGTAGATCTGGCTTTTTCTAGAAGCAGAACAGGATTTGTTGGAGCCTGGAAAGACAGCTCAGCTAAAACAAAAGCGCTCTGCTCTGGTGAGGCATTTTGTTCAAGCTTGAAATAAACAGCTTAGATGTAATGCATGCCTTTTTGTGCATCATTGACACTGTCACAGTCTGCGGGTGATTGACATCTCCATGAAGAAGAGGAGAATTTGGTAATTCATTCCTATCACAAGCTTGTTACTGATGGGGTATTTGCTTTCATAGGTGACTGCAATGCCATATGAAAGTCAGGTACCAGGAACTTTGAAACCATGTCAGAGATGCCTCCTGATGGATCTGGATGTCGCTTGAAAAAAACCTCAATAGTCTGTGTACGGAGCACATAGTTCGTTCATAGAGGTGCTGACGAGAAACTTTCAGGCCCTTGCTAGTCAAACTAGAAGAAGCTCTTTGCAGGGCCTTAATGTACACAACGTGTTAGGAAGCTTTGGAAAAACTGAAAATGAATCGTATGTGATTATCAGATGCCTTGTATTGCTTAAAACTAAATAAATGCTAAGCCAAAAAAATTAATAGATAAAAAGGACTTTTGCATTTATAACTCATTTAATCTTTAGATTTCATAGTCTTTTACAAAGCTCTCTGACTCCATTTTGCAGGTGAGCTGAAGCAAGAGAGAAATGTGAGGCTAAATTGCCTGGTGTCAAGTCAACGGGAGAGTTGATTATTTTCCTTTTACGTGGTCCTAGGATGCCTTCCAGCCTCCCTGTTTGATATATTAAACACACTAGTAGGTTTTGAAGATAGGTCAGAAAATACATGGGGGATAGCTAGGAATTTTTTCTCCTTTTGTGATCTAATAGACTCTTTGGCTGTGTTTGCCCGCTAAGGGAACCAATAGATTTAATATCCAATTTCTCTCATCTGCCATCAGAATGCAAATGTGATGCCAGATGAATATACTTTCAAGAATACTTAACCTAATGGGCATGTAAAGCCTAGTAATTATCAGTTGTTTGCCTGCACTCTTATGTAATTGCTTTCAGTAATAGGTACGTACCACACACTGAGACATCTTAGTGTGGGCCAGTGACAGATTTCTGTGTAGCTTCTCTTGCTCCTGCAGTGGAACCAAACAAAGAAATGCAACATATTCGGCCATTTTCAGTACCCTGTGAGAATCCCAATCAGAAGATGCTGCTTTGAATATATAACCATGTTAATAACCAAAATTTAGCATTTGATCCACCTGTGGTCCAACCCGTGTAGCAGCGACGACAGGCTTTTAATGCTGTACCTGCCGCACAGGGAAAATTGTTGAAGGAGCAGACAGTGCTTTCTGGGTGGTACAGAAAGGATGCAACCATATGTTTCTGACCCTCACAAGCCCCTGAGCTTGTACACAAAAGAAGTGACATGTAAAACAAGGAAAATAATTCAGAAAAGTTCAACTTTGTTAACAATTATAAAAGACAAAAAAAATTGAGAGGACAACAACAAATAGACAAACTAGAAGTGAGCTGTCTGGTTCCCTAAATGCGCTAGGCAAGAGGGCTGATGTTAAAGCCATTTGGAACAATTGACTGTAGTGGCTTGAGGTGGAGCTGGGAATAAATACAGCAGTGTATGTTATATTTCATAGTATATGTTTTTTAAGAGTGCTGCTATAGTGCCACCATTTTTTGACATTTTGTTTTTCCTCCGTGGGATGAAATATTTCAGCAGAGCTCAGATGGGAACCAATAAGCTGCTGTTATCAACTGTATGTATTCTTCCAAAGTGAATTGGAATGGTAAACTGCTTTCTCCTAGGGTTGTGGTCCTTAGGACAAGGATAGAGTTATGACACGTGCAGAAAGCGGGGCTCAGGGATGCGCTCCAAGTGAAGGCTTCTTTCAAAAGCAGCCCTGTGCCTGGGAGGTGCGTTCATCTCAGCATAGGTTTGGGGCTAGGCATGAGCGGGTCTTACACTGGGCAGAGCTGGGTCCATCTCACCCAGAACTTCAGAAACTTGAGTCTCTCTTTTTGTCCTTGTGCTAAGCATGGACAGTGCACGTGTTAGCATCGAGCCTGGCCCCACAGCAAGCTGGTGCAAGAACGATGGCACTCCTGCACGGCAGCTGTGGGGTGGGGGATCCCCACCAACTGCAAAGCACCAGGGCTTCTGCTGGCAAGAGAACCTCACGGATTTGGCTGAAATCTGAGTACCAGATTTCAATGTCTGTGACTGCTGAAAGGCCAATGTTGATCGCAGTGCTGTCAAAATGAGTTTTGTATTTGGGAGATGCCGTGTTGCCACGGCACTGACATTTCACATATTTGCAGCACTGGGCTGTAGCTTCTCTTCCAGTTGGACGAGGTGTGGTTTGGCATATTCCCCAAGCAATCCCTGTGCTGCGGTGTTTTCTTTTGCCACCCGTCCTTGCCTGGTTGTATAATCTAACATAATTAGGGCTGTGCATGATATTCCAAAGCAGTGTAATGGATCATTTTCTTCAGAGTATTTGTAATAAATTCCTCTTGAGACCTCTTTGCATCGTTAGGTGCCTAAGGTCTTAATGACAAGCCAGTTGGTGCTAAAACAGCAATGCTCCTACTTTCAAGTCAGGCTTCCTCACTTTGAGGCTACGTCCGTGGGGGGTTTAAGGAAAGCAAGGTTGTGATTTGCTTTTGCAGACATTTCTGGGGACTGCAGTGTCCTACCTGGGGCTGAGTGACATTCTAAGAGGTGTGAAATTCCTTTCTAGCTTCGAAAATACAAAAGAAGAGTCACAGACATCACTTCAATTTGTACTCTGGAAATGAATTAAAGTCCCGTGGAGCGCTATAAGGGAGGGGCAGGTGTGCCAGCAGTGAAGGGCTTTGGCAGGCACTTACTGATGGTTGTGTGCCAACTGCCGCAGGGGAGGGTGAGGAGGTGTTTGGGGCTTCGTGGCATTGTTTCTTTGCTACGCAGAGGATTCATTTTTACTAGTCTCTTTTTGCTCTTAAAAAGTTACCCTCACAAATTGCTCTCGGCTCATATATTCCAATAGCATAATTTTTATGTCTCCTCATAAAGTCATGTGTGAATATTTCTACTTCTGTACCGTTATTTGATTTTTCTCTGCTCTTTGGAAATGATCTGCATTACAAGTCCAAACAAAGCAATCCTGAACAGAGGGATCGTCCAGGTCTCAGAAATACTTGAGCACAGAGATTCAGGTAGAAATCCCAAATCCCTTTACTTGACATCATAGCTACCAGGAGGTTCACAGCTGCCTAGAGTTTAAAAATATTAAAGTTACTTTGGCACCTGACCTGCAGCTTTTGCACATGCTCTGAGCTGTAACCATTTTGATTTGGGGTGGAGGGAAACCCAATAAGTGATCCAGCTTAATTTTTTGGGAAGTAACTTCTGGAAGCAATATGAAATGGCAGGAAGAATTATAAACCGTGAATGTTTTGAGTTCTGTGGTCACAGTATTTCTGATCATTACTAAGAGACCTGAATTGTTGAACTGAGCGCTCGTGGATTATTTTTTGCCTAATATGGGATTTACAGTCTAAGAAAGCCTTTGGGTAGATGATGCACTCGGAACAGAAGAAATAACGCTTTGATGAAGTTGATTTCAGCACAAAGTTCAACAGACGCAAGCCATGCGTTCAGAGCCACCGGCAGTGGTACTGTTCCCACTCACTGGCAGAAAATACCATAGTTGGTGGCGCAGTTGCCCAGAAAAAGGAGTGCAGGAACCAGGAGGTTATGCATGCACCTCTCCTGTGCAGTTGGATCAGTGTATATAAAGGATTGCCAGCATAAACTGTATCTAATCTCAATATCAGGTGTGCCTCACTGAGTGTTTGGGATCCTGGCTGGAGCACGCTGTGGTTTCCTTCCCGATCACGCACGTGGTTTTCCTTCTTTGCAGAAGCGGTCACGGGAGTGAGCTAGTATGTACCTAGGTCTCGTCCCAGAAGAAATTCAAGTGCAGCTGAAGCACCCAGAAGCAGGAGCTTGAAAGTGCTCCCTGGTCTCTTGGTGTTGACATAGCTGGTGATGCCTGTCTGCGTGCTGAAGAGCAATCTGGGTCAGAAAAAGGATTTCAGATTGCCTTCAGTGTTTCCTTTTGTCTGGTTTAGCCATCTCTATGCAGAGCGCTAGGTGCTGGGAAAGCCGTTCTGAAGGGAGTAACTCCACCCTTCTACCAGGACCTAGGATGTCTAATTGAGTCCATAAATGTAACTCCACCGTTGCTCTCTTGAACGTTAGGTGCAGTAATGCTCGTGGATTTTTCAACTGAGCAACCTAAAGTTGAAGATGAGCTGCAACATGTATTTAAGAAGCCATATTTTCTAAGTGATTAGATCTCACTAAATCTGTGTGGCAGCATATGATCAGTAACAAGCCCATTTCCTATTAGAATACTCTCTTATTTATGACTGACCAACATACCCTCATCTGTCATCACTTCACTCTTACAATCTGTTTTCTAAATAAAATCATAACTTAACCATATGCTTGACAGAATTATGTAGCAGCTTTAGTGTGTTTATTTTTCACTCTGCTGTATATACATCAGTCCACACTCGGTTTGAAAGTCTGTTCTTTATTACTGTTGTAAACTCAACTGGGCTGTTCATATCCTGTGGGTATTACGAGAACAGCCGTTTAGATTCAGATTTGCCCAGTGACTGAGTATAGGAGGCAGCATTCAAAATCCTTAAGAGATGCGTTATCTTTCCTTCACGATGATTATAGTTTAAAGGTTTGAGGTTTACAGAAAACTGTTTCATGTACCTTATAGTGTACTGTCTCCTTTTTTCCTCTTATTGGCAATCAATATTTTATCGGATGAAAGAGAAGCAAGTTGTTCAGATGCTGGATTTCTCTTTGGTTTAGCCAGCGTAAAAACAGAGGCTGGGTACAGTGCTTCTGTGATACAGTGATTTAATCTTTGAAAAATATGTTATCAGCTGATTGGGGTAATTAAAACCTGGCCAGCTGCCATACAAAACTCAGCACGCAACCACTAAATCTTTGTGGTTCATAGGGAAAGGTTGGCTTGAAGTCAAAAAACAGATATAAACAGTGAGAGAAGACACTTAATATGTACATTCCAATCCCAATAAAATGGACTTAATTTCAGATATGTCATGATTGCTATGTATTTCTTTGAAGCTGATAACTGAAGTTATTAAGCCAAAAAGAACTAATTGTCTCAAATCTAAATACAGTCTCTTGAGGAGAAAAATGGTATTGCACCAAGGTAGAAAATGAGACCTCCTTCTGTTCCAGTCATGCGTGCTTTGCAAATGGAAGTTGTTAGGGTAGGCTGCAGCCGGACTCAGAAAGGGATATGATGTGGGCTTGGCAGCTGAATGCGTTTTGTCTAGATTACAGTTGTCCTGGGTTTTGTTTTTTAATTCCTGGGTAATGCTTTCAGAGTGCTTCCCAGCACCTAAGTGACTTTGTAGCCCGGGTCTGTTGATTGCTAGTGGTGCTGTGTTCCCATGGTGTTTAGAAGCTCCTGAAATTGTGTTATGGAAGAGGTACATCTCAGGGTGGAGGCTGCATAGTTGGGAGTGGTAATTTGTATAGATGCTTTCTGGTTTTGCATGTTATCAACAGAGGACTGCATAGCTATAAGCCTGATTATTCTGGTTGTCACGGAGCCGGCAATTGTAGGACCACATTCAGTGAAGAACTGTGTACACGTAGTTTACTTTTCGGTATACCAATATATCTTTTTGAAATGGGAAATCTTTTCAAAGATTTCAGAAATCATTTAGAAAAATGTATGCAAGGTGTAGTCTACTATTTAACAACTTGGAAAATGTTATCAACAGCGGCACTCATTCATAATTACAGTCTGGGGTAAATTACAGTATAAACCTCAGTAACAAGTCAAACTAAGTGGGGCTCAAGCTAACCAAATACACTGCAGTAACACAGAGAAACTACATATCAGATCTCCTTGGAATCCCAGAAAACTTCTACTACTGTGGCAGAATTAAAATTATTCTTACATAGATGTTATTTATATTCTGATAGTAATAAATAGTCTGTTCCAAGCAGGACTCAAAACTAGAGTTTCTCTATTTAGTGACAGAGAATTTAAAGATAGGTTTATAATGGGAAAGATTCATTTAGTGAAGTGACAATAATTTTAGAATAATAATATGCTTATTCGTAATACATGTAGTGCCATCTCTTCTACATTCCATTGTGTATCCTAAGTGCCCCCTTCTTTTTATCTTACATATATTACGTACTACCTAGCATTGTCAAAAACTGTACTTATCTTTAATAAGCAGTAATTAGTATCTACATGGCAAAGTCCTATCTTTAATGGCCTGGTGACAATGCAAGAAAGATTGGGCAATAGCATTAGAAGAAGTCCTTTTCTCTGGAGTGCAAACTGGAGACAGCCTGTGAACGTTTTTATTGAATACAAAACATCCTGTAGCTGTGAAGATACAGAACTGCCAGAAATGTTTTCCTGAAAAGGGAACTGCAGAAATGACAAGGATAGATTCACGTCTTCAGTAGGTGAGCTGAGGGTGGAAAAAGTAGTTAGGCAAAAGCAAATCAAAGTGCAAAATTTTTATTTAGATAAGCGAATTTTGGGAAGCTTTAGTACCTTAGGAAAGTTAATAGACTTGGTACCTCTCAGGGTTTAAAAAATGAATGGTGCCTCCTGTTTCCAGGGGAAATTTATAGTATCAATTATACACATCTGTTTTTGAGAAGATTTATTAAACTTGTTCAGAAGTTTTATAGATGTCTCAAAACTACTGGTGAAAATGAAGTACATTCTGGAAGCAACATGGCTTATTTGGAGATGTATTATGGATGCTGCAAGTGTTCCCAACCTTGAATAAATCATTTCACATATTTTTAACTACCTGTCTAGGAATCTTGAAATGAGAAACAGACATAATAAATAATTTATTGTGCAGAACAGGAGCAAATATGTATATTACACCCTTTGATTTCCAAACACGTCTTGCTGAGCAAAGCCCTGTGATTTAATACAGCTTTGCAATATATTGCTGTTTCACCAGTGTCTTAAAATAAGCTTATAGGCAATGAACCTGAGCTCTCCTCAGTGGCTAATGAAATCAATGCATAGCTTTCGAGCAACAGCGATGTCAGCTTTACAATTCAGTGCTCTCGAGTAAATGCCTTTTTCTGTTCTTCTGGTCCTAGACCTCATTTTGGAGCGGCTACTTTCTCATTGAAAGCTATCAGAGTTTTGAAGCAGCTCTAGTTTGTGTTAGTGGCAACAGCCAAAATTTCTGAAGGGGTTTCTAAGGTAGCCAGGAAGAAATTAACAGGCTGAGAGGTTCCTTGATTATAAGTAAATATATTTTTATTGGGTGACTGCTAAAAGGAAAAGACCAGAAAAGAGAGACAAGAAATTGCAAACGTGGAATGGAGATGGTGTGGAGAGCTCCTGAGGGATAAAGGTGAGAATGAGGCTTGTGAACTTCTGAGAAGGCAAGAACACACAAAAATAGTAGTTTTCTGTGTTGAGGGAAATGGGATTTGGATAATCCCTGGAAAACTACAAGGAGTGCGTTACAGAATTTGAGGGTTGGTGTAAAACTGAATAAACTTTGTGGGTACAAGGGTTTCATCTAATCTGTCGTCTTCTGTGATTTTACACCATGAGAAGCTGAATTAGACACACGCGTTTGCAGATGTGAACATTCATCCTGGGTGTCTCATTCTGGAGTATATTTCTCGAAAGATAATCAAGACTGGATTTTGAGAAGAACAGTGAACTTGTAGCATCTTTTGAAGCAAATACCTTTTCTGGAATTTGAGCACCAGAACATTATAGTCCCAACTCGACTGACCTCACTTTTTTTCTGTCCAAGCGTGTGACAGGAGAAGAGAACTGCTAGTAACTAGTCACTATTTCTGGTGCATGGCCTCACCCAAACCTTCTTTGGTGCTTGCTTTGCGCAGGATGGTACAGATAATATATATATATATTTTTTCCTCTAAGTATTTCTTTCAAAGGATCAGTACAGAAGTGTTCTTTTTCTTAGAGCCTTGCTGGCACCCTGCTTTATGTCACTGTAATAGTCACTTACTTGGCATACCATGGGCTATGGTGAAGTGATGCCACTTTCTCTATTTCTCTCCCAAACGTGGGTCATGATAGTATTCTTATAGAAACATGTCACACTGAGGATAGCAGAGCTCATTTTCTTTCCTCCTTCTGTTCCAGATGAGGGGAAATTCTCTGCTCCGATGCCATTAAAAAAAAGTGTCATGATTGCAGGGTAAAGTGGTTCCAGGAGCAAACCCAGTGTGTGTGAGTCAAAAGGAAGGCCACCTAGCTCTTAAATACCCACCTAAGGCTGATGAGTTTTCTTTCTATTACTATTGGCTTGATGAAACTTCATTTTTGACCTTTGGAAGTACAGTATCCTGATGGGACTTACAGCTTCTTTGCTTTCAAAGTGACTTCACAGAACATCAAACCAGTAAGAGGAACATTTCTAATATCTTGCTTGAATTAATTCTGAACTGACTTATACCCAATTTCATTCAAATCAGACAGTGCAGATGAGAGCTGGCAATTTGCATAGACATAGCAATTTGGAGAGGAGGCGCAGAAGAGCTTTTTAAAATCCACACGGAGTGTGTGTCCTCAGTCTCTGAGTATGGGTAAAATCAGGAAATTCTGAATTCTTAGTTCTTGTTTGTCTGTCTCCCTTGTTCGCTCAAGTCCAATTCTTCAGAACTATAAATATGCTGTTATATCATGGGGTAAATAGCTATGCTTCTCGGCAGTGTTGGGAAATTAATGAATATTTGAAAATGTGAATCTACCATTTTGCTGTATTATCATTAGTTTGAGTATGTACTGCAAATAACGTTTTGAAGACCGGGTTTCTTCTTAACTTTGAGAGAGATGAATGTGAATTATTGAAATAATGGCCTAAAATCTTATTTTAAATTGGATTCTGTTTCTTTAAATGATATTTTAATATGAATTTCTGTTTTGTCTAATGTTGCATTTAGGCATCTTCGTTTTTCACCAGGTAATAGCTTTTTCCTGCATCACCAATATCAGTAGTGTTTAGCGTCTCTTTTAATTAATCCGTTATCCTGAGCAGAGCACATCTCAAGATAGTGTTATGGCACTGATCAGTCAATGCATAACCAAATATGATAATGTCTGTGATACATAGTATCATACTGAGTGACCCAGTTTCCAAATTTCATTCTAACTTTGCTCAGCTTCAAGGACAAACTTAATGAACATTTGGCATCAGATAATTCATTCCAACTGTATATAGCAGAGCTATTGCCTACCTGGTAATACAAGCAGGATTTGCTAACAGCACTACCTAGTATTTGACTCTCCAATGCTGTTCATGGCTTTTCTTCCCTTCAGAATGTGGTTTGGTTTTTTTTGACCAGGTGAAGTGAAAGTTAATTAGTGTAGCCTCCCACTCTGTTACAGTACGTACATATGTAGAGTGATAGCTCTGTCAGAAACAGAGTTTCCTAGGGGGAAGGTCTTCAAATTAGCCTTCAGAAGGGCCTGTCAGATTTTCAGATTTTTTTTTTTATTTATTTTTTTTAGTGTGTACCATTTTAGTAAATCTCCTCTAGCAGACACTCCCTGACTTCCAGAGAGATTTTTTCAGAAGAGGAAAAATGTCTATATTTAGCAAAACCTTGGGGCTGCCCCTTGTACCCACAATTCTCTACCTCTGTTGGAAATCCCCTACTTGACTCTGTTCTGTGCAGGGAATTGTGCTGTGTGCCAGATCTTGCACGAGGGACCCGGTGTGCCCGTGACGGCTGCTATTCTAGCTGATACCAACATCTGTTTTCAACATTAGAGCAGACAACTTCCAAAACAAAGAAGATGAGGTGTCAGGGCTTTTGGTTCAGGAAACAGCCCCTCCAAAGGAGGCCGCTCACCGACTCCCCGTCCCCATGGACTGGGCAAAGAGTAGGACGTTACATGCAGTGACTGGTGGATTTATGCCGTCTTTCCCCAAACAAGCCCTGTTACAAGTAGCTTGTGATGATGTTTTCAATATCAGCAAACAGTGATTCCTAAAACACAATAGGAGGTTTTTGGCATTGAGATATAGCTGAATTACAAGATTTGCCATGAATTTTATACAATCCTAATGGACTGTAATCCTTATAATATGAAAGGTTTGTGACTGAGATTACTAAAATATTTACCCCCGGCATCTTTCCTTTTTAATGCATTTGTTTTCTCTCTCTTACACACAAGCAATACATCAACAGAAAAACAGAGATTCGTCATCAATCTGTTACCTGCAACCAGCCAGCCAACAGGAAAGATTGAGGGAGGTTTAATAACGTTTATTATACTGTTTTTTCCATATCTCCTCGTGATTCCAAGGGAACTTTTGTAGCCACAGAGAGGAGACTGACACTTGCCTTTTTCTTTTTGTAAGAGTCTCTGCTACATCATCTTTGTTTTCCCAGACCCATGTTGACCTTCTGCAACTCTGCATAGTCACCTCGGAGCCCCCAATCTCAGGGCTCTTTCTACACCCTCAGCTAAAGCCCACTGATAAAGAATAGATTAAAATACTTAAATCAGTTTTCGCTCCCTCCCCCTGACCCTTTGGCACGCGTGGTTGTTTTCATGGTTTGACTGTGCTCTTTGCTTGCAGCACGTGTGTCGTGTCATCACCAGTTTTCTCCCAGTAGGACCCGTAATGGCAGGGGACATTGTTTAATTAGTCTCGCTACAAACTGCCTCGAGTTGCAAAGGTTCAAAGAAATATGCAGTAGAGTGTGACGCACGCAGAGCTACCTTTATTGTGGACTTGAAATAGGTCTTCAAAGAAACTTTCTGTATAAAGAATCTGTGCAAAATAGCTCATGAAGTGCTAATTTCAATGCAGTTGAATGAACCGAGGACTGAATTCTTCATTGCCGTGTTTATTGATTCATCATTTACCTCTCTGCAATTTGGAAATAAAACAGTGTGATTTTCAGAATGATAGCACTGTGTGCACATTTTGTGCAGGAGAAATTCCAGCTACAGCTGGAAAAATGTTCTTTATGAAACAGATGTCTGCCTTTCCCCTGCCTTAAACTCATTAAAAAAACACCCAAAACTTGGAACAGTCTAAAAGGTGAGAGTGGTATCTGTGACTTTACTTTTCACCAATTGCCTAGAAATACCTTGATCTAAAAGCCAAGTGGGGATGGGTCAGCTCTGCTATTGCACTGGAAATCTTCAGAGAACTGTGTTGTACCAGGGATCCCATGGATGAGGGTACTTTCCTTTCAAATCCGTGTGACTCCATTGCCCTCTTGTCATCTGTGGGACTTTTATCCTGAGCCTCAAATAAATGTAAACCTAGTGTTAACTTCTGTCTATTGTGTTGGAAAGCTCAATTAGGTTTTGCAGGTTTTCCAATATTGTGAATTTCAACCCAGTTATCAAAATACCAACTTGTATTGTATTCTGCGAATCTCAATTGCCTGTGATGTTTCAGTGGGTCACAGAGCTAGGTTGTGGCTTCTCCAGTGACTTTCATGGGAATAGAACGTTCCCAATGTCTCAAAGCTGTACTATGAAGACAAATCTTCAACCAAAGACCGTGGCTCAGAAAGGGGGGTTGGGGTATTCACAGAGGCCTCTGCTGCTACTAGCATCTTATTTGCAAAAAGTGATTTTTTTTTTTTTTTTGAAGGGTAATATTCAGTCACCTCCAGTTTTTGCTAACAGATTTCTAACTCTTTACTGTGTCAGTTGGTATGTAAACATTAGTGTTCGGTTTGCATCCTAAGCATACTTTGAGAGTGAGATTCTTATTTGTCCTTGCCTACTGTGCTTCAATTGTAGAGCAGTTGTGAAGGACACAAGTTAGATTCCTTTCCAGTTAAGCTAAACCGGAAGATGCGGTCACCAAATGTGCTCCATCAGCTAAAGGAACATCAAACCACAGAACCAGGCTAGGACAGCAGCAGTTACAGCCACTGAATCTTCTATAGCGTAGACATGGTGGTCCCCAGCACCGCTTCACTCTATACATAGTCTCCTATTGCACTCCAGACAGCTCCGCAAGACTCCCTTACAAACTCTGGTACTAAAGGCAGTGCGTGGGAGGGAGAGGAGTGAATTATATCCTCAGTTTAAACTGATGACACATTGTCTCTGAGATCTGACCAGAGGTGTACCTGGAGTGTGTTGCAGCTCCTCTCTGGTCTCCAGACCCAGGCTCGGAGGAGACTGTGCGTGGCCCAGGCTTGCTTCAGTGCACGGTGCACAGCATGTAGCTGAAACTGAGAATCTTTTTTGAGCATTGATTTTGACCACAAGTCTATCAAAACTGTCAACCCCCCCCAAACAGATTTGAGTTGGTGAGTGCATATCTACTTGGCAAGAGCGCAGGAGTTAATTGATCAGAGGCGAAGCTAAGCAAACAGGCGCTGGGATTTTACTGGGTCTGAGTGATGCCTTAATCCCTGGGCAGACTATTAATTTCCTTCTTACTACAACCATATGGGTTTCCCATGCTGAACGGTAGTGTTATGCTGTGTTGTAAAATCCTTACTGTCTAACAGGAGCGTGGGGATTCCTGAAACTATAGCTCACATTTCTTGTAGTTTAAAGAATGAGGGAAAGTCAGCGTCTGATAAACTTATGGTTTAAGTTATTTTCCTGCGCTCCCTTTCTGCAATTTTTCTCTCTCCATCAGGATTTCTTCAGCCGCTGTGTATTCCATCATTCTCAGCACTTTATCATCTAGCCTTTTTATCCGTTGTGTTGATGTTTTGGTTGCCTGATAAAACAGCTCGTATTTCTTAGCGGATTTTGTCCTACCAGCTGGTAGCCAGGGATACAACCTTTTTACTTTCAAAAACAGCTGCCTAGTGGTCACTTCTGCCTAGAGAATTTTAAAAAGTGGCAAATGATTTACAGTATAACATTTTTGGCTGACTGCTACTGGGCTTTTCCTGCAGAAGTAAAAAATGTCAGTCATTGCCACAAGTAAGATTTCTGTATGTCAGCTCACTAAAACTTTATAAAACCTCTATTTTCAAAAGAGCAATCTGCTTCCAAAAATCATGACACGTTAAACCTGGTGTATAAAGCTACAAAGTTTTATTATAAAATAAAAGAAAAATGTATGTGCGTTATAATTCTTGCTCAGTCCATATTTTAAGTTCCCATATTCTTTTTTATGACATTTAACTTTGACCATCCATAGGTGGACTTTAGGGGGTTCTTGCACATTTGAATTCCACTGTAAGGTTGTTAGAACGATTGTACGCTGTGATGAGAAATCTCTAACTCCTCATCTTTCTTATATTAAAATGCACAAAAAGAATAAAACAGTGCAAGGAAATGCATGAAATTTGAGGCTGAGAGGAGGTGCAATTATTAGTTTTTCAGGATTTATATATGGAGAGGATTACCAGCTGCCTTTGTGTTCCTGCAAAATACCTCTGTCTTGGAGAGCAATCGACAGGGAGGTTTTTGTGTAATTCCAAGTGATCTCTGCTTCTGCTTCCTTGGATCAGCCAAGCCCTCTTCTATGGCTCTTCCAGTATTAAAATCATAACCATAACTGTGCTCTGACATGCGCTAGGGTTGACTGCTGCAGCTGGATACAGACAACGTTGCGTGTACCCTACATTAAGGACACAGAATAATTTGGGGCAGTGTCATTTGTGTATTAATTGAACTCTCGTCTGCATCAGTGGCTTCATTGAGCTATTAGGGTTTGCCTGCAGCAGAACTCCTTGCTATTATTTAGCAAATGTTGCTTTGGTATCCACTCGTGCAGATGACAGAAAGGTGGTTAAATATGTGGGTATAGATGTATGGTGTTCAGACTGAGATTTTATGTATATAACAAATTTCTATTTGAATTGCTTAGTGAATATCTATTTTATGCCGATAGCAACTCTTTGGAGAAATGCAGGCGCTTTTTTTCCATTAAAGAATCTGAACTCACTATTTATACGCTTTACATTTTCTTTACTATAGACCTGATTCTATAAACCTTAAGTAATGTCATCAGGAATCAGCGGAATCACTCCCATGAGGGAGGAGACATCTCTATGAAAAAGGGTTTGCAGGCTCAGGATTGTTGCAGCGAAGATTGTTACATGCTGGTTTTCTGTCTCTCTGATGCTATTCTTTGAAGAGCTGACGTACATGTCATTGAATGAAGGACAAACACAGCACGTATGGATCCATGGGTCTTTTTTAAAATTTTTGGACAAGTTAATGTAATGGTACAGCTTGCTGCAAATTGCCTCCTGTGTTACCTCCTAGAGAGGGCTGCGTATAGGCAATGCATGAGAGAATTCCTGTATAAGAGAACTAAGTATTCACAATTTCTGTGATGTCCAGAAAATTACTTCATCTGCAGCTGTGAGAAGTTGCTAGGGAACAGTGCTAACTCATTTTCACTGATCTGTCTTCGTTAGCACTGTCAAGGTAATCTTCTCTTTCGTTGCTCAGTGATACCGCTGTTCCGTTTTGCATTAGGATGCGATTCGGAAATACCTCAAACTGTCCTGCTTATGAAATTTGGAATAAACTTTCTAATAGAGAACCTTTTGTAGATCATCTCCAAGCACCAAACCCGTCACCAAGAGTGCCATGAGTTTCAAGGTGTCACCGTGAAGAACTGAAAGGCCAGATTCAGCGTCAAGCGCTGGGGCTGCAGGAGGTGAGCCCTCACTGAGAGGAGCATTAGGCTTTGCAAGCGTTTGTGCAGTTGAGTCTCCAGGATAGGACAGGAACATTTGTGGAGATTCTTTTTGCTATCTGCATTTATGATATTATTGTAATTGCCAACACATTTCAGTCTCAACCTTGAAGAATTTGCTTTAAGGCGTGCCCTCTTTTTTACTGAAGATCAGACAGTTGGTAGTCATATTGAAGGGAGTTTGGGAAGTGGCTGTTGATCTGCTTGATAATTCTGCTTGATAAGTCAAAATTCTTGTAGTTTTGACTGCTAGCAGCATCTCTTCATCCAAGTCGTGTAAAAAGGTGATGAGCCAGGTTATAGCTCTGGAGTAGTATCTGCATCCCTCAAAATTGTGTCTTATTCTATGACTTTAAAACAAAAAGGTACTGTAGCAGGCACTGCTCTGCAGGTAAAGCCAAAGAAATAGTCTTACCAATCCCATTGCTTCTTAGTGTATATATAGAGAGAATATGTAGCTCTCTTCCTATATCTGCAACAGTTTACTTTGGAAGACTCGTGCTGCATGGTCCATCAGCCTTATCGTCTTTATTCACTGTGCTCCTAATGTTCTCAGCCAGTTTAAGTGAATCCAGAAGAATTTCTCCACTTGTTGCTTGCCCACTCAGCATAAAAATATATGTACGTGTACATAAACACACATGTCCCTACAGCACATAAAAAAAGTGTTTCATTGTGCTGTGCTCTGTTTTACTGCACTTGCAATGGATAACTGGGTAATTCTTCATTACGCTCATCTTATGGTCCAGATGGTTCTCTGGGGGTTGCTTACAGCCAACTTCACTCACATGCTTGTTGTCGTATGGTAGCCGTTTCCTACCATTTGTTTCACCTGTGAAGTGGCGGAAATGGCACACTCTTCTGCACAGTCCTCAGTACTGTACTTTGTTCTTCCTATCCTTTCTTAAATCTAAGTCTAAATTTAAAAATTGTGTTTTGCACAGGCTGTGCTGTTAGCAGCTTTGCTGCTGTTTGGCCGGGAAAGGAAGGGATGCATTGCATTGTTTCCTTTTACAAGCAGTTTAGCAAGCTATATTCCAGACCCTAAATCATATTTTTGCATTGATTTTAGAAACAGTACTTGGAAACAGTCCATAGGGCTCCCAACCACTTTAAATCAGCAGGCAGCACTATTTATCTTTGTCTTTCATTTCTGTAAACAAACACCTTCCTTCACATGCTTGAATACATAAATATTCTGTTTTGTTTAGTATTGTCACTCATTATTGCCCAGTTATCCACTCCTGTAGTGACACACAGCTGGGAGAGGTGACAGTAAGTCAGTGTTATGTTACAACATTGCATTTGCTGAGTAGTTTGGGCTAAAAAAAGATCATGGATTACCTCCTCACCTTGACCTCTATCAGCCTTAAGACACTATCTCCTGTTATACATCACTGTGCTTGTTTCATAATTCTATTCAGATACGGCTGTGGGCAGGAGTACCAGCTTGTCCCTTAACACAACAATACCTCCCTAGACCATCACTAACAGTACCGTTGCCGGTTGTAACGGTGCTGTCTTATCTGTTGTATTACTGAGATTTTGCCTGCTGAGATTTCTGTAGCACCATTTCAGGTTGCAGCACAGCTATTTTCCTCTTTCTCAGTGCTCTGTCACTTATTTGACGTCATGTAGAGTCCGCAAGATGAAATTAGTGGAAGGGTGCACCAGCCAGACCGCTGGCCGACAGAGACATGTAGTTTGTGAAAAACCTGTTCCTGACTTTTCCTACATGTTGGGAGTCCCAAGATGACTGCTGCTGGGCTCTCTGGGGAGGCGGAGGGATATTCTTATTACTCGCATAACTCCTAAGGTTTGCTTCCTGAGCCCTCATTCAAGGTCTTTCTAAAACAAAAAAATCCAGTTCTTTAGGCCACGGAGGGTTCTGGTTCCCACTGAGGATCGGGCGCTCTCACGGCTTCTTTAGTAAGTGAATAGAGGTCCGAGCTACAAACTCTGTAATTGTTTGTGCTTTAAATTCATTTGTATGCATTCTTTCATTTTAATTCTCCAGAGAATTGTGCATTTTATATCTTGCAAAACAGGCCTTTAATAAGGACTTTCTTTTTGAAAGCCATGGGAATAAAACCTAGATCTGTGTGCAACGTGTGTGTGTGTGTGTGTATATATACGTGCAACTGTGCGTATGCACATAAACTCTAAGCACAATAGGCAATTTTGTCAAGTCCAAGGGATATGTATTACAAAGAACTATTTTATTTAACTCCTGGTATGCACAATTCAACTTTTCAAGCCTAAATAGGTCCTGTGCCCTTTTGCTAATTAAATTTTGTTATAAATCCACCTGGGCTGTATTTTTGTAATATCTCCATTTGAATGAGGGTGGTTTAGTGTCTGGGTGGAATGGGTTTTCCTCCTCAAATGTTAATTAGATGGAGAACATGTTATGCTTAGGAAAAGCTGCATTGCAAACCCATAGATAAACAGATTGATTTAATTTTAATCTGCTTTCATGGTGATGCATAATGATAACTGGTTTCTGTCTCACAGGGCTGAAAACCACAGACCTTAATAAGAGTTTGTGGGTATATTATACAGCTTTAAATAGCTTATGTTGTGCTAGACCGCTCTCCATAAATTATTCTAACTCCATCAGTATCTCAGGGACTCCCGATTCTCTTCTGCTGTGGATTTTCAATCAGTGAAACTATTAGTGTAATCTGAAGAAACTTCGAGGCATCTTCTCTGAAAACAACTGACAAGACTGGTTTGTACATGCAGTGTTCAATGGGGAAAAGAAAACAAAAAAAGCCTTACAGAAGCCAACTCTGTACATTAAATCCTGGCATCCAAATCCTACCTGTTATAAGCCATGCCAAAATTGATTATGAAATTAAAAGCCAGACTTTCAGATGGCTAGTATGAAGTGTCTTACTACATCACCTAATTTTTGTGATACGTAGTTGTGGTTTAACCCCGGACGGCAACCAAGTGCCATGCAGCCACTTGCTCGCTTCCCCCACAGTGGGGATGGGGAAGACAATCGGAAGGGTAAGTGAGAAAAAATTCATGGGTTGAGATAAAGACAGTTTAATAGGTAGAGCAAGAGCTGTGTATGCAAACAAAGGCAAATGAGGAATGCATTCACTGCTTCCCATGGGTGGGCAGGTGTTCAGCCATCTCCAGGAAAGCAGGGCTCCATCACGTGTAACTGTTACTTGGGAAGACAAACACCATAACTCTGAGCATCGCTCCCTTCTTCCTTCTTCCCCCTTCCCCCAGCTTTATATGCTGACTATGATGTGATATGACATGGAATATCCCTTTGGTCAGTTGGAATCAGCTGTCCTGGCTGTGTCTCCTCCCAGCTTTTTCTGCAGCCCCAACCTGCTCGCTGCTGGGGCAGTGTGAGGAGCAGAGAAGACCTTGACTGCTTAGCAACAACCAAAAACATTAGTGTGCTACCAACACTACGCTCATCCCAAATCCAAAACATAGCTCTACACCAGTTGCTAGCAAGAAAGTCAACTCCATCCCAGCCAAAGCCATGACATATTCCATTCCTGTTGCACTGAGAAAGCTGCAATTTTGTTTAGTCAGTTCTAAAACAGTTTGTTTAAATGGACGCTTCTCAAATATAGTTCCCTCCATGGAAGGAGTTTCAACTATGAAGGCTTGCTCCTGATAGGCAAAACATTTCTTTTCATGGTCTTTGTTTCTTCAGGGCTTCATGGTCGATACAAATCTAGAAAGCCTTTGTACGCTTGTTTGTCATCCACTCGCTGCAAATAAGCCTTAAGCCTAACAAAACCAGGCTGAGTTCTGCCTGTTTTCTCAATGACAGACACATTTTATTTTTGACTGATGTTCAAAGAGCTCAAATTTTGTCCTATATTAGCTTCAGCCATAAAAAGCAATGAAACTGCAGAGGGAGGCAAAAGAAGAGTATGGCTTTAAAGTTTATAAATTTAGCATCACCCTAACAGTATACATAAAATTAGCTATGGAAATTCTGGGAACACAAATTCCAACCAGTCCTCCTTGCACCATGGAGTGGTTACTTCGATCGGCTCTGTTTATATAAGAAATGTGTCTAGGTCAATCTTCAGAAGTCAAGAGGAAAAAAAGGCCTTTGCAAGAGGAAGAGACTGGGATATTTATGCTAAAAGTGTTTACTCTGCTTCCTCATTTGCTGCAAGCCCCCCCCAGTAACTCAAGTTCTAGCACTAGCTGAGGTGGAAGAAGTGGTGGCTTCCGATACCAAGAAGTTCTAATCGATTCCTCAAGAGATTAATTAGATCGATTCCCCAGACTTCTCAAACGGGTGGAGGCTTCCCCAAATACAGATTTTCAGGGGACTGGAAAGACAAAGAGGCTGCTGTCCACTGGATTACCTCTGGTTTTTGCTTTCACGAGGCAGCGTGGCTCCATGCTTCACTCTCTTCTGCTTTTGTTATGTCTGTCGTACTCTCTAACTAACATACTTCATTCTTGTTCCAGTGCTATTCATTAGCTTATTAGCTTTTCTGGCAGTCACAACCCTGTCTTACCTGTGTTGACTTTAATTTTGGTACTCCAAAATGAAAAAGAAGCCTGTCCTGAAGTAAAGGCAGCAATTTTTTTGCTGTTTTCCATTGCTATGGGATGTTTCAGTGCATTTTAATATGATTCTTTAAGCACAGAGAGCTGCAGATGCAGTGTAAGGTAAGAAACGGGTCACTGCTGTGTAACCATTCCAGGAAGACAACATAAGCTGTTTTTTCCTCTGATTGTAGATCATCTTTCTAAACCTATTGAAAGTAACCAAAATCAAGAGAACTGGCAATAGTCTGAGGGATGGTGGCGGGCAATAATACGTATTCCTTTTTCCATGCTTGAAAAGAGAATCGGTCCTGTGATTGCTTAGTAGAATTAAGCCTCTGGGAGAGCAGGAGGTTATTTGCAGGAGGTGAAACATCAGGATGCAGATGTCAGACTGAAGTGTTCTGGTATCAAAATGGTCTCATTTATGCCACGTGCAGCAAAAGAATGACCTCAGCTACTGCAGAGGATGACTGTGTTTAGTGTACTCAGCGTGTTAGCTTCTGAGACAGCCATCGTTCTGCTCTTGCTGACTTGCCAGCAAGAGACAGCTATCTGGGAATTGTTTGACTAGTTCCCCAGATTAGTCATGCCAAAACTGCTCTCTAGATTTTAGATCCCATGATAGCATCCAGTCCCATACTACCTGAGTCTTAAGCTATGCCATTTAAGTCTGGTCTTCGGAAAGACCCTGGTGAGGTCTGCCAGCACATGGTTAGAGTCTGGAGGATGGCTGTTTTAGCTCTTCGGCCTCTTTGAAGCTGGCATCAGTGGAGCCCCAGGAAATACAAACGAGATGTTTCCACCTTCGGCAGCTGTAATTTGTTATTGGGTCAAGAGGCGATGTGATTGGAAGGAGCCTGCGTGAAGAGCAACCTGTGGCATAGCTATCGGCAAGAATGGACAATGACATATATCGGGTATTTCCAGGTTAGGACTGTGAATACTTTCAGGGACTCTTGTGGGGAGTAGTTTGCTGCTGTCCTAGATCAGTGCGTTAGACTTTCCAGTGAGTGGAAATGGACCCAGTTTCTTTGCCCTATGACGTGAAGAGCTATGGGCAGGTCCATTTCCAGTCACATTTTGCTTGTCTCTGGTTTCAAATGGGCTGGCGGGGGAAAAGCCTCTCCCACACCTATTACTGTAGTCACAGTCCAAAGGTGGTGAATATTAGTAAAGTGAAGACTACCATCCTGTAGAGCTAAACTCTGCTTTGGTTCCCTGTTCCTGGGTTGAGATTAGGCTCTGAGCAGGAAAAAGCCCTAAAGATAAACAGAAATAGAAACCCCCTCAAGTTATTTCTGAAGTGCTTTGGGGAGATATGGTGACAAGGCAAATTCCGAGCCCACTGCCGTGCCTGTTAGGTGCCTAGAAGCTCTCAAAGAGGTGCCCCTCTGCACACAGTTGATCTGCCACCTCTAGTCGCCACTGGTAACAAGATGATAACTAGTGGTAGCACCTGTGTTAACAGCCTCCCTTTTCTTTTTATTCCTTTGATGTTGAAAGTAGCTCGCTCTCTCGGAAGGAGCATGAAAGGTTCCCGCAGATCTTTGCCCTGAGCGCTCACAGTAATAGAAAACTAGATTCAGTGCCGTGGGTCTGAAACGTCTTTATTTAGAGCTGTTTAGGGGTCAGATTCTGTTTATTTGCACTTTGCTTTGGAGTGGAGGGATGTGCGATGATATTGGTATGCTGCATGAGGGACGTTGTCAGGAGTAAAATGCGGAGAGGGGAGTCCTCCCTGTGGCGGGGTACGTGCGGCTTCTGCGCGCTCCGTGTCTTTGATCTCTTGCGCGTCTGGAGGGTGAATTTGCCTGTGCGCGCTCTCTCTCTTTCCCTTCCCTGTGGTGCTTCAACCCAGACGCTTTGTTGACATTGTACCGGGGCACTTAGCAGCCCCCGTGCTGTAATGCTGTTATTTTTCACCAGCCAGCTGTTCCACTTTATACAACACTTAAGTAACAATTTCACAGCCATTACCAGCCGGCAGTAATGACACGGGCTGAAAGCTAAGTGCTAACTGGTTGTAAACTGCAAAAACTGGGAGATGCTAAAACAGACACTTTGATAAACGAGAAAGGACATTGCCTGCATTTTAATTGGTGGAGCTGAAGCCTCTTTTATCACTAGAGTAAACATAGTGTTTAGTGGGTCACGAGACAGAATTGGGAATCACTGTCTTTATGCACTTAGGAAATGTATTTCCTTGATTTCAGGTGTGATGCATTGATTCTGGGAGTTCCTTCTCTTGTTTTTTTCTTTCTCCTTTCTCTTGCCTTGTTCCCTGTCAGCACTGATGGGGTTTCAGGGATTGAGGACTCCCAAGGGCTTTGTTTGCCGTGATTGATTTGGTGCAAGGGGTGAGCTACTTACGCGTCTCAGTAGCCGATGTGCTGCGCTGTGAGCAGTGATCCAGAGGTAAACAACAGCTTGTAGAAACACCTATGAAAGTATTTAGTTGGATAGGTACCTTGTTTGAAAGAAGAAAAAACAACAATAAAAATCCCAACAAAACCAGCCACGACTGAAATGTTTAATAAGCCTTTCCTTTCCTCCCCTTTTCCAAAGTAGAATCTGGCACAAAGTGAAGAGATGGGCACAAAATACTCAAACCTTCCCTTGCTGCTGCCCAGCCACAGCGTTTTAAGCGAAGGTACAATCTGTTGTACCGAGTCTGTTAACTGTGAGCAAACATGAAAGAGCCTTGTCCTACGCCTATTTTGCGTATTGCAGTTGAGAAACCTTAATAGGCTGAACTGTGGCTGAACCAAGAGGCTGTCTCGTGAGCGCTCTCAAGAGCAGCTGAAGGGTCGAAGACCCAGCTCGCCCTCTGACAGCCGGGCGATTCAATAAAGCAGATTTGCAAGAAAGTAATTGAGCCCTGACAGCAATCGTAGTGTTCTCACCTCGGGTATCTTCTGTTTTATCTGTTGACAAATAACATACCTTCAGTTATTATTAACCCTGTTTCATCCAGGTCATTCTTTGGTAATTGCAAAGTGCTACTGCAATTCCCCAACAGTGGCGAACGCAGCATCGCGACGTACTAGCGAAAAAGCGCTTCCTGGGATCGTGGAATTGAAGCTTTTGTGCTAATTATAGAAGTATATTTAACTGATTTTTCAAAAAGGGTTCCTAACCTCTAATTCTGTGGAAAACAACAATCTTGTTGTATTATTGTTTTCAGTAAAATTAGGGGTTTGGGGCTTTTAACAGATGACTAAATTAGACCTTATCAACAACTCTTCTAGGAAATCCTGATCCACAGACTACAATTACCCCAAGGAGCGTACACAAGCATCTGCATTTGTTTTGAGACATTAGAAATCAGTGCAGGAATGACGGTTTGTCACTGGATAAAGTGAATGTCAAGGATAAACAAACTTGTCTTACCGTTTTTGTGTCCATTTTTCTGGTTTACCTCATTATTCTGGCATTTAAAGGAATCCAGACGGAAAATAAGAGGATGGTATCTGTTATGCATCTGTGTTTGTACACTTATTTTAATCTGATTTTAATGCTTTTTAAACCGCAAGGAAGAAATTTCCTCGCTTTTCAGTGTGGCTGTTTACTTAGCAGTACTGCGACCCTGCACAGCCGCCTCGATTGCAGTAACGCTATTGCATGCCTGCCAGCAGAGAAAGGGACAATATGCTATGCTCTAAGGTTGTTTGGTTTTGTTTTTTTTTCTTGATTCCCTACCAGTTTTGTTAATAAAACATATAAAAATATAGCTGTTGTATAGTCAACGTAATCTATTGTGTGTTTTTAGGCAGCAGCTGTAACATAGTACTTGCTCTTAAAGTCCAGTCCGTGGGAAAATGGTTGCTTTTATGTAAGGCTACCGTCTGTTTGGGTTTCCAGGACATGTACTTTTTTTCCCACCCCCCTCCAGAAATCTTGGCCAGGAGAATTCAAGAGCTTAATATATTTGTCCAGGACATCCAAGTGTCTCGCAGCAGGATGCGTTTTCCTGCACGTGTCCCGGGGAGCCTCCATGGCATGTGGAAATCTTAGATATACTTATTGGCACGTGCGGACTGCGGGGGCAGCAATCGGTGACTGATCAAATACACTGCACGCGACACAAGGGGTTTCTCCCAACCTGGGAAACCTGAGGGGCCAAACTTACTGCACAAGGTCAAGGCACGTGTGTGGCTTTGTGAAATGAAACCAGCCACTCGCTCCCACCCTCGCAAGGAGGAGCGGTTCAGTTCGTGTCCTGTGCTAGAGCTGAGCACAGTGAGTTGGCTCCATCGAGACAGTTGCCTTTTCCAATACATAAGCCCATCTAGGTGGCCCAAATCCCACAGTGGCACCTTCTCATCAGCTGTGATCAACTGCTGGAGAGATAGTGACCGCATTATAGAGCTGGAAGGGTGGCTATGAGTTTCTTGATCCTAGGCAGCTTAACTTGGAAAGATCTAAGCCTCCCTCGTTTCCCTGCAAAGTAGGAGTCATTTTTCTCTTATTGGTCTTAGTTGACACCCAGCAGTTTTCCTTTCTTGAGGTGGAATAGAAAGGTGGGACCAGTTGCTAGTCACTAGGAATAGCTGACAAACGTTTCATCCAAATTGTCTGGCCTTTTTCTGTCTCCCTCTCTTTCTCTAAGATGCCAGGAATGCACTTTAATTTCCACCCTTCTTTGACCATTGGTCTCTTGTCCCGCGGGACATTTGTGGTGCAGGAGCAGTAACTGCACCTGCTTAAAATGCCTTTTGTGAAATTCGTATAGAAGAACTTGAGCACAACTTGGCAGCCTTTATGTATGTATTCTTCCAGGTGTGCTAAGGAAATTACAGCCACTGCCATTGAGTTAGTGGTAGAAAAAATGGGATATAACCCTTTTTGACCAAGAAAGTTGAAGGAATCCTTTGGCTTTTTATTCTGAAAACATCTGTGTGGATTTTGTCCTTCAAAGATTTCACAAGTAATTTCACGCAGAGGCAGAGCTGATAGTGCTTGTTTTACTGATATTCGCATCTCTGCATGGCAACAGCTGTTTATACAAAAAATCACATACCTTTTTGGTTTTTTGCCCAGAATTGAGAACGTGCCATAACACTGAAAGGATTTTGTGTATGAGATTTTAAGCAAATATAATTAAACTGTCATTTCCTGACAGCTCATATATGAGGCTGTTTGACCACAATGGACTTTTTGTTTTTGTAAACACATTCAGAAACCAAAAGTTAACACCACCAGAAACTCTTAATTCAGTAAACTGGCCAATGTTACATAGCTGTGGACCAATTCAGTAGTGCCTTACGATACATATTTAGACATTTAGTTAAAGAAAGGGAGAGAAAGAATTAGGGATTACAACACCTGCTAAGAGAAAGTAAACCAGATATTTTAAAAAAATACATATATTTTTCCTCTTCTCTACTGGTTATAGAGAACCAGAAATATTGTGCTGATACATGTGAACCAGAAAGTACTTCTCAGTAGGAGCCAGTCCAGTTGTGACTGTAACATTTTGTCATAGAGCTTTTCCTATTATTTAACCTCACACATGGAAACAGACTTCCCAACAAACCGCTCACTTTTGGAAAAAATAAGAATATTTCTAAGTATTTTTAGGATCAGTGCCGATAGAACGGTTAAACCCAACAGTATTAAAAGGAAATGAAGAAGTGTGGACTCAGAAAGATGATGAAAATTGGAACGAAGATATGAAAAGTCATCTTTGAGTAATGCAGAGAGGGGAGGGAGAGGAAAAAGTAGAGTTTGCTTGTAGTATGACAACTAGCAATGGTTCTCAGCTCCTCGGGCCGTATATAAGCCCCAGCACTTCTGGGGACAGAAATAATGCTTTCTTCTCCAATACAATAACTTCTAGTCAAAAGAGAGCCTTAACACCTGCTCAGTGGTGCCCACAGTGTGGGTAGTGGAAGAACAGGAGAGAGGAGTGTGCTCCAGAACATATCTACTCTGCAATTTAGCTATGACTAAAGCTGTAATTAGCATTAGTTCAGTAAGATTTCTATCTTGATATCATCTCTTCAAAATAAGGGATCCTTAATTAATTCTCTCATCTCCTTTCCTTGTAATACTGTCGGACTCTAATGAGCAGTAGCATTTTCTATAGGGCAGTAATGAGAAAATAATGAAGAAATAAGTAACAGATCGAGCTGACATTTTGTATCTAATTGGTGAAACATTCTCTTGTTCCTCCTAGAGCAAAGGTGAAGAAAGGTGTGAACATTTTCAGTGTAAGAGCCAGCAGCCCATACTTATGGGATATCAGAGAGAGCATGGATTATACTGGGAAATATGCACCAGCTGTTATTGTTTGCCAGAGGAAATCTGCTGCCTCTGAAAACAGGTAGGTCATTTCCAGCAGTCTGTCTTTTAATAACTGACGGTTGTTTTTCCTTTTCAAAGCACTTTGCCGTGATTTTAATAAGTTTTATTATAGCCCATGATGAAAATGCTTTTGGAAAAGCTGTGGCTGTCTTTATTTTGTAGTGCTCTACTTATTCTACCACATGCACTTGGAACAAAACATATTGTAATACTCTAAGGAAATACTGTTTTCGCACAGTATTTAGAAGGACACTTTTCATATCTTAGAATTCAGTTGTGACTACTTTACTCATTTCAAATTATTTGCTGCCAGGCATTATAGCGGGGGGTAATTATAGGGCTGTTTGTGGTGGGGGTTTTTGGTTTGTTGGTTTTTTTTTTTATTTTCGCTTGGAGTTTTTTTTTTTTTTATGCGTTGTTTTTGTGGGTTTGTTTGGTTTTAGGTTTGTTTGTTTGTTTTATTCAGAGGAAACTAAAATATACTCCTGGTACCAAACACACATTTTTGTTGGTGAGATTTTCTTTTTTTTATTCTGGAGAAAGGAATAGATTTTTCCATTCCCATGGTGCAAAAACTTAGATAGGACACTGACCTGTCTTAAACAGCCTTCATCTGGCAGGTGGGTCCTTTTCTAATCACAACTGATTGCTTTAATACATTTCTATATCACTTGCTGCTTCTTGTTCATTGTTTCTGAAAACGTATGTCAGGGATCTGGCTGTCTGCATGTGCGTTATGTTTGGCATTGCTGTTAAAAAAACTTGCTGTATAACATGGAAGTTCTGTGCTGTGATTTACTTCTGAAATTCTACACAATTTTATAGGCTGTGGAGATTTATTATGGGGTTTAGAATTTTTAAATAAATACTCTCTGAGCCTAATAACTAGGAAGTTTCATGTCTTTGCAGTATGACTATATGAAAAAAAAAAGGGGGGAAGAATTTCCCTTCATAATCATGACATAAATCACTTTCTCCTTATTATAACTTGGATTCTACACAATTTCTCTGCTATAGTATCCTGAATTTCCTCATTTAAACTGTATATTGTCTTGTACCTGACTGAATTTTATTGGTCAAAGAAGCAATGTGTATATATGCCAAGGTCAAAGCTTCCTACCGTCTAGCACAATCTGTCAGACAGATTCTTTAAAATCCCAGTTCAAAGCTATTTGAAGACAGTGTGAATATTTTCAGTGACTGAAATGGGCGTTGGATCAAAATCAAAGATTATTTCAACGATGAGTTTTCCATCACACTTTATCTTGTTGGCTCCATAGAGTGCATTTGCCTGATTTCTTTTCCTCATCAGGAAAATATAATGCAACCTCATGGGTGAATTGAAGCTTGGCAACTTATTTCTCTATTCATCATTCAGTGGCAAGCCTTCAAAATGACCCCTCGTACACAAAAAATAAATTATTGTGTCACCTTTGATGCAGTGGTTGTGGATTCTGTGTACTTTCATATCCTGAGTATAAGCATCGCTTCATGTTTATTAAAAGAATGTGAGCTCATATGCATACTAGATTTTATTGAAAAGAAAATCAAGTGAAGACAAGGTATATGTATAACTGTCATATAACTTCTGGTTTAACTTATTTCATCTGAGTTTCCACTTGAGGTTTTGTGGTTTTCTCACTTTTGAGAGCTTCCTCCTCATCGTTTGTAAACAAATGTAAATTGCAATTTATTATTCAGTATGTTGTTTTCCTTATTAAATTTAGTCATATCTGTTTTGCTATTCATTTTAAGAGGTAAGATCAAGCATTAAATGAGGAAAGAGAATCTCCTCAGTGTTTTTTGGGAAACAATTTTTTCCTTATCTAGACATGTTTGGTGTCACTAAATATGCACGATGGATTACAGCTGAATATTGATGTCTCTTATCAGATTGTTTGCCTCCGTAGTTCATTTATAAATTTGAGAAACTCTATTGCATATTGTTCAATTACTCTTAAAAATCAGAGATCTGATCACATGAATGCAAAGGTGCAAATGTTAATTAACTGAAGATTCAATGTTTTTGTGTTTCTGATAGTTTTACATGGATCAGAAAATAGTGTTAATAAAGCTAACTTACTGTGACAGGTGTAATTTCACGGATTAAGGAGGCACTTGTGCAAGTGACAAATTTAACGGGATGCCTGAGCATTTCTTTATTGAAGTTTGAAATATATCAGTCATTTTATTTGGAGAGGTTTTGGCACTGAAAGCTTATCGTAACAGGATTAACATATAAATATTATCACAGCCAGCAGGGTGTTTTGGAATGAATATTAACAGCAAATATTATGAGTCTGTATGAGAATAACTAATTAAGCCCATCTGTCAAATATGATTTGAAGCTCTCAGTGCCTTGCTTATTATGGGCTTGTGACAGTGTTCCAGATTAATGGTGAAGCAATTATAAAGTTCTCCCCAATTCTTCTGATTTCATTCTGAGGCAATAATAATTTTGTAACACTCTTAATCCTGACCCGTGAGATTATTAGATGGGTTTACTACTTGTAGCATCTGTACAGCACTTCTGTTCTTCTCTGAGAAGCATCCATCTTCAATCCCTCGATTGTCATGTGGACTACCAAAAAAAAAAAAAAACAAATAGAAAATGGTGTGACAGGAATTCACCAGTGGCTCAGGAATGTGACTTGGGAAACACTTAAACGCTGATCGAATCAGGGACAACATCCTAATATGTGCCATCCTTTACTTATTTCCTTTGGAAGTTGGCTGATCTTTCTTTTTCTAAGTTCCTTATGTAATGAGGTGAATAGAACAGAAAGATGAGATTAAAGGAGTACTGCATTTTTGGTATGTTTTCTTGGGTTAGTGCTGTTTCTCATTGTACCTGAAATGGAGCATCTCTGCTGTGCTAGTGATGACTGAGAAGGAGGAGAGCCAAAAATGAAATAGCTGGATTCCTGTCTGTTCTATATTTCCTGTTCGACTGGGAGCATGCCAGGAGGGATGGGTTTGGAAAATTATTGAGGTGGCTAAAGATGCAGATTTATTGTATTTTTCTTATCTGCCAAACAGGATTGATAGCGCTTTCCTGTATCCATAGCTGCTGTGGACCTGCTAAGCAAGATGTTCTGATACAATATTAATGAGTGTCATGATCCTCTTAAAATATTATATTCACATTTAAGGTTTTGGGTACAACAGTTTGTTCACAGAATCCCAGACTGGTGAGGGTTGGAAGGGACCTCTGGAGATCATGCAGTGTCCACCCCCCCACCCCCCACCCCCCTCCCCGCCAGAGCAGGGGCACCTCCAGCAGTGGCACAGGACATGTCCAGGCGGG
Organism: Vanellus vanellus; assembly: GCF_965231255.1. NCBI lineage: Eukaryota > Metazoa > Chordata > Aves > Charadriiformes > Charadriidae > Vanellus > Vanellus vanellus. The sequence goes on from NC_138921.1 coordinate 11,390,193, forward strand.
TTTGGAATAGCTCCAGAGTGGGAGACTCCCCCCCTCTCTGGGCAGCCTGTGCCAGTGCTCTGCCACCCGCACAGGAGAGAAGTCCCTCCTCAGGTTGAGATGGAACTTCCTACGTTCAAGTCTGTGCCCATTATCTCTTGCCCTGTCACTGGGCACCACTGAAAAAAGACTGGTCCCATCTCCCTGGTACCCTCCCTTTAGGGGTTTATAAGCGTTGATAAGATCCCCCCTCAGTCTTCTTTCTTTGTTATTCCGTTGGAGAATACGTTATTGTTCTCTGTGCTTATGGCAGGAGTGGGGCCATTGATCCAAGCAAGGGCAAAGTAATTATAGACAAAGTTTGGCCATCTCTGAGTAGAACCTTATTGTCTAGATATGACTGTTTACTGCCTTATCTCCAAATGTATTTAAACTATATCATGGGTAAGCTTTGCTCCGCAGTTTCCTTTTCTTATGCTTATTGTTGGAAACGTTACAAAGATCGCATTTCTTTTGATACTTTCCCACTTGCACTTTTGGGTTCCAGTTCTGTAGCATTGAAGGAGCTATTGGCTTACGCTGTTTGAAACCAGAGGCTGGTCCTGCTATTAGTGGAGAAACTTATTTTCAGTTTGAACTACAAGTGACTGAATCAGTCTATGATAATATTGACATAGTAAGAGACAATGACGGTATTTTCTGGGCTATATTCCTTATTTGTTCCCATGTGTCTCATTTTTTCATTATACTGTATTTCAATGCTTAATTTTCTTAATGCTTTTGTAATACAAGAAATTAAATCGATATGAGATAATACCAGGGGACAGGAAAACATATGGCAGCATTGCCTTTGATTTTCCTATGCAATACTTTCTTTTTATTACATTTATACTATTGTCCTTAGTGCCCTATATTTCTCATTTTCAAATCTAGTTATTTAACAGTTAGTTTTCATGTTGTAACAGCAGTGAGCTATTGCCTCCTTCTTTTACTTGTTGCATCTGCCAGTACATTTGATAGACTCTCAAGAGTGCTATAATCCTAAAATGCTTCTGAAGCAACAAAAGCAAGAAATTTGACATAAATAACAGCTTAATAGCCACAATAATTACATTATGTCTCTTGCTGGCATTCATCAAAAGGCTTCATAAAAATAGTTTTGTTTTAAATCACCATTAACTTTTTTTTTCTCGCTATTCATGTGCTCACATGACTTGATCAACTAGAGGTATATTATTGCTTGGAAAGAAAATTTTCTACTCAATGGAATTGCAGAAAAGACGTGAAGCAAAAATAATTTCCAGTGTATTTTGTCCCTTCACATCATGTGTGAATCACATGAGCTTCAGTTTATCATGATGAAACAAAAGCTATTAAAAGACTGTAGAAATCATACATGCTCTCAGATGGGATATATTCAAGTATGCTATTAAAAAAGCCAGACAGGCAGAGGGGGCGAAGGTTTGGGTTAGGCTGTATATTTGGGTATTTTTATGGCAAACCAAGACATTATTTGATTGTTTTTCTTGAAAAGATGAAGTGATATGTGACTTCTGAGCAATAAAGATTTCTCTCGTTCTTTTTTAATACTATTTTTATTACTGGGGGGAAGAGGGAGGGGAGAAGCGGGGTATCTTTGTGGTTTCAAAATTACTTTCTGAGGAAAAAAATTCAGCCCTAAAAACCTGGCAATTCACTCAGCATCATTGATGTGGATATGATGCATTAAAATATGTATTATTGGACAGTTATAATATGTTAATTTGATTCTGAAATACCAGAGTTTAACTCCATTTATACTTCCTAGGCATACGGGTAATGATCAGCTGTAGATGTATTTCTCCTGGGTAGTTTAGCGTTTCATAGTGTGTACCATTTGGGATTTTCTTTTCCCTTCGTGGGTTATTTGAAACCTCTAGGCTTCTAAGAGTTTGTATGCTGTGATGATGTGAAAGTACTAAACATCTCAGAAGTCATGTTTACGTTCCACTGTTTGAAAGCAATTAGTCACAAACCTCTATTTCTCATTTCTTATTCAAAAACTTAAATGTGCCCTCTGAGAGGAACCCTTTGAGATGTTGAGGCAAAATAAATTTGTGTGAATCGAGTCTCGGTGCATCATGCTTTTCCATGCTGTGACCCAATTTTTTGATTTCTTAAAAATAAAACTATTTTATTAAGAAATGCAGAATCTCTCTTGAAATCATCCTACTCAATGCTAATATACTAGGAAAAAGGTTTATGGGGATCATCTTGAAGCAAATGAAAAGAAAAGAGATGAAATATTAAACAACAACTATTAGATAAAGGCATTACTAGCCAACTTTTTCCACCTGTTTGTTTGAAAGAAACTCATTCATTTAAAAAGGAAAAGTTGGTCTGGAAAGCAGTTCAAAGGCACGTAGAGTCTTCTGGCATCTTAGAGGTGGAGTCTGTTCCTATATCTCTGACATTTGCATGAAGGAGATACCACAGGGCAATTCAGCTGTCATTATGAAGAAGAAGATTCCCTTTAATCTCAGCTGAATTTAGGGGTTCTCCTTAGAGAGGAAGGCTATTCCTGTGCTCTTTTGTTTGTGAGCGTAATGTTATTGGAAACAGGAAAAGTGACAATTAGCAACGAATTGCTGATGCTGTCTTTTGAAACAGTTAAAAGAAATAAAATTCCCTCATTTGGGGATTATCCTTTTGAAGTACTAATGTACAGTTATAGGGCATGTACCATCTCCTAATGGCTTGCAGCTGGTGATATTCAGAGCTACACCTTAAGGAAAGCGGTAAAGGTGAAGTACCCCTAAAATGTGATTTGACATGACTCATGACTTAACATTCCACAGCAGAACTGAATAGTCAGGACAGTAAAGGAGATTATCGGTAGTGTCTCTACCATTTTATACCCCTACGGTATCCCTCCATCACCTGTAGGATTTTTTGTGCTGAACTGGAGAAAGTCAGACACCACCTCTTTAGAAGGGTACTTGATAAGCACAGAGATAGTATAAGGGCTTTTGTTCTACTTTGTGGTCAAGTGCAAAGAATAGAAATATAACAAAACATTTTAGGGCAGAGGCAGGATTTACTGCAGCGCAGCTGATTATTGCTTTATATGGTTTTAGCAATGTGGGGTGAAGGATATCCTTTAAAATAGTGCTTCACGTCTCCAGAATACATGGATGTGTTGTCTGTTTTCTCCTGATCTTTACTACTTCTGCCCTAGCTAAAAGTAACTGAGCGGAGTAATTGAGGCTTTAGTTACAGAGCCCCTTTGATCTGGTACATATTGCACCCTTAGCTTCTAGAGGTTGCGGTTCGGTCAAAAGGGATCAGGGACAGAGGGCCACCTTTTCCGGTGGCAACCCAGAGTCTGCAGATTTTCTAGGACTTGGATTCTTAAAGCAGAGCATTGGGATCACTGTCACAGTTAGGCCAGCTCACTGCCCGCCCCAGGCAGAGCTGGGGTTATCAGCTGTCAGCTCTCATCGCATGTGTAGGGAAAATGATACAAATTGAGACCGATCAAAGACATCATGTTAATTTGAGAGGGTTTTGCACGAGGTCCAATTTGTCTTAGCATCTGTGGTCATTTTCTAGCTTGTTTTTGTATTTGGCTCTGCTTTTGTGACAGTCTATCCCAGGTAGAAAATAATTCCAAAAAATAATTATAGACAGTAGAGACTGCAGACTGGCCTCCTAATGGCCTCACTGGTCACTGACTGTCCACCGTCTTCAACAGAGCTGCCTCATCCAACTCTTCTGTCCGCTTCAGGCTGTCCATGTCCGTATATCCAGAAATCCTGGGAAGAAGTTCTGTAGCCTCTACAATGTCACAGCAGAAGACAACCCGAGAAAGTGTTTCTTAATTTGAGTTGGACCACTTACATATATGCTGGTGTCAGGAAAGCCTCTCCCGACTCGTTGCAGCTGTGACTCCAGACACAGCTGTAGACCTTTGAACAGAAGGCATTCTGGCTGCAGGAAGCACGCTTGTAAAGAGGGGTGAATTAAATTTCCTGTCCTAGCTCATCTGGAAGCAGAGGGGTTTTATCCCCTTTGTATTTTGGGATTAAATTTTATTGTTTTTTATTTTACATAGGTGGAGGTTTGTTGAATGAGCCTGAGAAGTCCTGGCAGAAATTCTGATTATTCCTGTGCCGATGTAACTAGAGACTATATTATAATGCTTACATGGGAGAAGGCAGAGTTACATTTTTGGCATCTCAGGAAGTTCTCAAGACATAAAGTTGTCTATGATATGCTGGTAATTAGGCTTGTTTTCTTTGATATACAGTACTGTCTATAAAATGAGGTTCTATAGCACAATGATCAGCATGACTTTGCTAAAATGCCAGGAGTTGTCTTGAGGGAGTCTTCTGAAGATACTGTAATTGTTCAGATTAAATGATCTGCCTCTGTAAAATCTGCAAACAATAAATAACGTTAGGTGTTTAACCCCCTTTCATTGAGAGTTCTTGGCATGCAGAAATGGAAATCAAATAATTGGAGGGAAACAGTCTAAGCCTAAGTAATTTGCTGACAGAAGTTAGTGACAGAGAGGGCAGATCACTCACAGGTAGGTTGGGGTTTTGTCCTATTTTCTCTTTCTCCCTGGGTCATATGCAGGTGCTTTATGGGTATTTCTGCCACCTCCCTTCTAGAGGAGATGCCCTGCTTTCTGTATGCTGTTGAAATAGCTACAGGACATTTCCAACAGTCTGGATAACCTCATGCATATTTAGTGTCTTTATTTTTACCCTGGTGTTATCCAGTGCGATAAATATAATTTTAAACTTGAGGAGGAATGATTTCCCTTAAGAACCTTAAGGATTCCTCATCATCATGCTTATTCTGTGTTTGTGGTACTTAGCACTGTAGTCCTTAAACCTTTAGTAGCCCCAAGGCTCAAAATAACAACTCCAGTGGGACAAAACCAGTTTGGTGTACCTATTACAAGAGACAGCAAGTGAGTAATCTCCTGTCTATTAAAAATCTAATATTAAATGCAAAAGTGTGTCTTGTGAAAGTATCTCTAATGGCACTGTTGATTTTCTTTTCCTTGGAGGAAATCTTGTAAGAAATAATACTAATTACTGAGAGAGTTGGAAAGTGAATGAATGACTTAAAATATGAGCTGAGGCTGAAAATATGCCAGTTGTTGTTGAGACATGGGGATTCCCATTTTTTGGGCAAAACCAAGTCATTAAATCTAACTGTCACTTGTAAGTCAACGTACCGCAAAGTGTGACTCAGAAGGTTTACAAAATTATGTAATACGATCTAGCATCCATATAAACCATAAAGCTAATCCTGAGTAGATTCCTACTGCAAGGACAAGGCTGAAGTTCACTGAGCATTTTGGTTCTTTACAGCTTCAACTCAATGTACAGATTTATTGATGACATGAGCAAGCTAGGATGGCAGTATTAAAGATCTATGGGTGGTTTGTATGAACTGATGATGGAGCTGTAACTCATCCTCTAATTATTTCACCTTGGTCATCTCTTGGCCTTTTAACCACCTCTAATGGGGTAAGATAGGGCTGCTGCCCAGCTTGATAGAGGCGCAGAGAGGACATGGGCTAAACTTTAAGGACAGTTTTGACACTAATACACACCACCACCTATCGGGGTTTATGTGTGTGCAGTGAAATGGGGTGACAAAGCTAGGCTGAGGATGAGCTCCGCGTAAGTCAATACGCTGAGCAGGGAGCTGCACTGAGCTAATCGCTAAGACAATACAAAAGTCACTGGTGTGTCGTTTTATGGCCCTCTGTAACTGCACGAGCCTTAATAACTTGCCCTGGCTCATGCGGGAAGTGTGACAGAGCAGGAGTTAAACAGAGATTTTCTCCTTGTGTGTCGGCTAGTCCCTCGAGAGTCAACTTGCACCAAAGGCTGCCTTCTTTTTTCTACTCTGGAAAAACCGTCCCCCCCAGGAATTTGTATGGAGTTCTCTGGAACTGGTGGTGTGTCTTAGACCTCTTTTTGAAGCGTTTCTATTGAATTTAGGACAAGAGAAGTGGCGTCAAGTTGCACCAGGGGAGGTTTAGGTTAGACATTAGGAAAAGCTTCCACAGTGAAAAGGTCGTCAGACTGGAACAGGCTGCCCAGGGAAGTGGTTGAATCGCCATCCTTCAATGTATTTAAAAGCCGTCTAGATATGGTGCTCAGGGACATGGTTTAGAAGTGGGTCCGGTAGAATTAGATAATGGTTGGACTTGATGATCTTAAAGGTCTTTTCTAGTGATAACAATTCTATGGTTCTATGAATTCCATACCAATAGAAGAAATTGGGCTTTGTTAGGGTAATAGGATACCTTGTCTTTGTAGACATCATTGATTTCACCATACGTGCACACACATATTTAAAAATCAGTAACAGGACAAAAAACTCAGGTGTAAGAGTCTATAGGCAACGCTGTCTGTGTGGTCACTGGATATTTTGGGTTACGTGAAAGGAGCGTGCAATGTGATTCATTCCTCCCCCTGCATGGTAATCTGCAACAGCAAGCGGTACTTCCACCTCTACAACATAATCCATCTTCTGCAAATGTTTTCCAGCCTAAGCTGTAATCTGCAGTATAAATTTTTAGTGTTCTATAGAGCTGTTTTAATGTTCAATGCGCTTTCAGTTTGTACCTTTGTTAAAGTCTGAATCTCTCAATTTTAAATCCATCCTTATTGTCTAAGTTTATGAATCGTGTTTTATGTATGATATTTTGACACAAAACGGAGCATAGGAATGCATAGAAAAGATGTAGCATAAGAAGGTAGACGAAACTACATTTTAGAGTGTGTGGGAGTGGGGGACCCGGCTATGTCTTCTACGGCAAGTAAGGGAGCCAGGAAGACTGGCTTGTTGCGTGATTCTTTGGAAGAGTACGGCAATCATTACACATTTCCTTTGGTTACTCGGGAACCCTGAGAGCTTTTCCATGCAAGAAGTATAAATATGATTTTATGTGAGGTACACTTCAAACTTTGAGTAACTGACAGCTCTGCTGTTTTGCCTTTGATCGAAGACCAGCCTAGGCTCCTCACCGTGCAAAGTCACGATCCACCAGCGGATAGAACCGTCTGGCAAAGAGCCCGTCTACCACTTACTCTGCGCTCGTGTTGACAATACAAAGAAGAGGAAGGGATCAGTTGGCTGTTATGTCTCTGTGGTTGAAATTCATTGTCAGGGTGGTAGTTGAGGGATTGTCTGCACTTACGTAAATGTGTTAATATTATTCTTAGTTTCAGGGATTACCTGAAGCTGATATTCAAATGTGCAATTAGATGGATGAATGACTACTATCTCTATCCTTTCTTGACATAAATTTTTCTCTGGCATATTGCAAGAATGCATGCCTGCCTTTTCTTTGGCTTTAGCTGAAATACTTGTAGAATACCTTCGATATGACAAGATATTATCTTTTTAGAAAAATCTTTCTTCACTGGAATCTTTCCATAATCCTAGTTTTGTGAACTTCAGCATGGGGACTGTGCAACAGGGTAGCTATTCAATTGATACTGCTGAGGGTGAGACTATATTACTTTCGTCTTCTATTTCTTGCACTGCCTTTCTAAATCAACTGTAAAAATCAATCCAAAAGCATCTGTTTCTGCTATTTATATAATTTTAGTTTCGGCTATACCTTGATGTGCCAGAGTAGGTACATTAAGGTTTGTTTATAGTAGCAGTGGCAAGTACAGATGTGCTCTTATCCCGTATTAAAGATGAAGGCTGTCATAACAAGAGACCAAGTAATATATGTCTACGTGGCACAGAGTAGTGCTGCGTGGAGATGAATGGGCCAACTCGACTGCGACGCAGTGCCACATGCTCATTGAGCAAGCCCCGGTCACTGAACGACCAGCAGCTTAGAAAATAGGACCACATCGTACCATACGTGGCATATCACTGTGAGTGCAGAACCATGTAAAGTGTCGAGTGGAACTTCTTAATTTTCAGTTCATTTGACTCTTACATTTAATCTTATACTAGAAAGAAAATAATTAGCTTGAATAATTTTCAATCCAATTAATCTGTTCCTAAGTGGCAAATATTGTACCTGGAAACAGATCGATTATGAAGTGTTTCCTCTGAGATGTGTTTTCCTGTTAATTGTTGAAGCAATTAATTTCTTACCGAGACATGCAGGTCTTTGTGTGAGGCAGTTAAGACAAGGAAAGCACAAAGCTTAGAAGAGAACAAAAGACGACTATAATAAAATATTAAGATTATCACAGAATTAGTAAATACAATGTATGTACAATGTGTTATATATGTTGTACATACATTATGCGTTTGTCAACATCTATAACAGAGAAGCTTTCAAAAGTTTCAGAAATTAGGACATCTTAGAAATAATCTTTCATGCATATTCATTAAAACCACTTTTACTTACATGAACACATGGTACTTTTTCCATAGGGTTACAGGCAGAGAAGAATCTGGCAGACGAGTCTCTATATGATGTGTTTTTCAAAATAACATATCTTCCCCCCCCCACCCCCGCCTGAGAGTTATAGTTTGGAAATAAGTGGGCAGATTTTTATAGGGAAAACAAAAGTGCAGTTTTGCATTTTGGATGCAAAATCCAAAGTTTATCCAAATGATACCTCCCTTGCCAATTTTTGAGTCCTCTCTTGAAAGCATAAGAAACAGCATAATGTTCTTCTATTTTTTAAATGTTTATTTCCAATTCTAAACAACTTTTGACATGAGCAGACAATGCTGTTCTCCTAAACTGTACTGCACGTGGCTAAATGGCTGCAATTTTAACTTGGTTTTACCAAGAAGTTTAAATATAGACACGCCCCTGACATGAAAATTTGTATCCGAGTAGCTTCATTTTTGGCAAGGTTGTCAGCTACCGAATGGAGGACTGGGCAACAAATCGTTTTGAGTGGTCTCAATTACTTTTGCTGCTATCAAACCCACAAATAGTATATTCCTGTACTCTCACTGATACCTCTATTTCATGTTAGAGGTACACATACACAGTTAATACTGTCTATATTGCAATTCTTTTTCAGTTCTAATAGATTGAATGAGGTTTGATTTTATGCACATTCAATACCAAGAACTCGGTGGAAGAGAGGGGTTGTGGGTGTATTCTACATTTGTTTTGTATCTTCTAGTGAGATAAACCCCTGACTTAGTCCTTAAGAGTCTCAAAGAGAATTACAATGTCTTGATGAAAAATTGCTATTTATTCAAAATCAAGACTATGTTCTCATAAATGACATGAAAATAAATCTTGTTTGCGGTGGCTCTAAGCAGCAAACGTTCAAGGATTTAGCAGTCTCTAGTGCGTGGGGATAAATGCACAGTTTCAGAAACGAAGCCTTCCGATCAAGCCTTTGAGATGATGGGAGTCAGCAATTGTTTTGTGAAAGCAGTATTTTTGCTCTTTAGGTTGCTCGTTTTGGCACTCTCACGCTTACGTAACTCTCTGGTAACTATCGCCTGTTCAGGGGTTTAAGGGATTAATCTTGTTTATGAAAGGAAATGCTGCTTTTGCTTCTTGGATAAACCACAAATACAGATTTTACTCTACGCTTTTAATCACAGCTTGTAAACACATTGAGGAAGTCCTAATGAACTGCTAATTATAATCCAGATGCTTCTGTCAGAAACATAGAAATTATAGAAGTATTAAGTTTTAAAAGAATGCACAATTAGCAGACAGGTGAAAACAACTCTTAGGGGAATTATTTACTGGCAAGCACAATCCTTGTATATAGATCTGCTGGCCAGCTGGGGCGAAAGATGATGCTCTTGTCCCGCTTTCACTTGAGAGACTGAGTATTTATTTTCCCATAACAAAAAAATATAGTAAATGGAACTTTTGAACGTGGAGAAGGAAGAATTGTGCTGGAGCAGAGTGAAGAAAGCAAATCTTTGGATGGAGACGAAGAGAAGAAGCAATATGTGTATTACGATGATCCTTCGAACACAAACACAGGAAGGGCTAAATTACGTTGCTTGCTTTGCAACCTTAACATTCTTTTAATGCAGCTGCGATAAATGCATTTGGTTTTTTATACTGCCAGTTAGAGTAGTCTGTAAATCCTGGTAAAATTTCTGGTACTAACAGTTAAAATACTTTACCGATGGATGTTAACAGTGTGTTGCTTGGTCGGGTTGCCTAGTTCTGTAGCATGGGAGCTATGGATGATCTGCCTTTCCCATTCTTTAGGAGTCTTCCTTTTAGCTGAGGTGCCGGAGAGAGGGATTCCTGGGAACTAGGGCAGAGATGTGGCCGTTCACTCGCCTGTGAGCAGGGCAAAATTGGGTGTGTTTGAGCCATTCTTTGGTCCTCTCTTTCTGTATTTACTTTTCTGCAGAGTTGTATCACAGGTGGGATGTCATCAGGGCAGATGTGTAGTGGGCGCTACCGAAGCACTGCCAGAACGCTGCCGAAGGGTGGGACCGGGCGGTAGGTTAGTGGGGAGGAAGGGAACGCTGCTTTCCCGAGAGTACCGGGGAGAGGTAATGGTGATGCGGGTTGGTGTCAGGTTCGGTACCACCACGTGCCCGAACCTCGTGGCCAAGCTGTGAGGCACTCATCTTCCAGTGAAAGCAGGCAGGCTGTTAGGACCTGCCTGCTGTCTTCCTCTAAAATCAGGGCAATTACCAGCTCCAGTGTGGCGTGCTGTAGGGAAGGTTAACCAGAGCTATTTTAAACAGTCATCTCCCAAGGAACAAGCACTCTGAAGGTGGTTGTTTATAATCTGGCTGTGGGGCAACAATCCTAAATACCATTTTTCACGGCAAGTTCTAAGTCAGACGGATGCTATGGTTTTAAGTAGCAAAAATCTGTACTTAAATCCATCAGAAAAGTAGCATTTTTGGTCTGTGAGCGTGCAGAACCCTCCTGTTCTAAAATTAGAAAGTCAATTTGTCTGTTAAGCCAGGGGAACAAGAAGCTCTACATGCCCTCTGAAATTAGCAATGAAACAAGCTGTATTGAACTCATCTATAGCTTAACACCTTCAGGGCAGTGGCTGGAACCAAGACAGACAATATTTCTCTGGGCTGTCACAGTTATTTTACAAGAGGAAAAGGAGGAGGGAGAGGAGAGAGTTGCTTTGGTCTGATCTCTAAATGAAATAACCAGCTGCACTTTTAAAGTCATCCAGAAGATTAAAGGACACTTCAAACAGTCTACTATGTCGAGTTTTAATTTATTCTGCTGGATATCTCTTCCTTAATTGTCACAAACCCAAGACATTAAAGCTAACAGAGGTATGTGCTCTGTTAAAAGGTGCTGTTACTTTAGAGGAAGGTGTTACTGGAGAAATGGAATGCAGAGGGAGGTCTTTCATGTAGAAGAGACCTAGAAAAAAAAAATTAAGACAATAATTTAATGCTTTTGATTTTCTATGAATAGTACTTGGGAAGGATTTAACGTTATTGTAGGTATGCAAGAATCTGTATCTTTGTTACAGTAAAAGCGAGTGTCATGGCAAAGGGTTGCTCTGAGAGGTATTAAGTAGATATGAAGGCACTGACCACAAGCAGCCTGAATTCCCGGTCTTCAGCAAAACTTGACCCTAGAGATGTGAGGAATTGGAAAGGTCTGGGTAGAAATTTGAAAATAAATTAGTACAGGTGCATATCAAGCCCTAAGAATAATTTCTATGACTAATAAATAATTCAAATTAAGTTACATATATGTACGCGTTATTAGGTGATTGCATTTTCACTATATTGTAGATTAAGTTCACGTGAAATTTGTGCTGCGCTAACCACATCTTACTGAATGTGCGTAAAGATGTCAAGTTAATTTTTCAAGCTTTTTTCTCCTAAAATATGAGATTTTTTTCTGTTGCTTCATTAGGTCTTAATTTACATACTGTTTCTGCACTCTGTGGATATTACTTTCTTTTTTGTTTATACGTCAACAATATTCATGCTTTCTATTTTTAACATTATAATATTCCTCCTATTTTAGAAAGATGTCAACAGGCAAATATATGTATTCACGTACCTTAGCATGCTGTGCAGATCCATTGCTAATAATAGGTTTATGATATTTTTTTCAAAGTAAAGAATTCATGCTTATTTATGTCATAAATACAGCTAGCGGTACTATAGATGTGCTAACTCAAGAATACATTTGCCATTTTTAATGAAGTAAATAAAGCAAGTAACTATAGCTAGGTCAATTTTTCCTGAATTTCATTGTTTTTTCTTAGGGGAGAGAGGGATTTTCGCCAGGTTTTCCGAGGAAATGAGCCTTATGCTACCATGCTGCCTGTGCATGTGTGTTTTAAATTTGACAGCAGCATAGCTGACTCAAAGATTGTTATATTCTTATATGTTTCATGAAAATACGCAGGCAGTAGAGGAAAAAGACATTAGAGAGTCCCCAGGCAGCTGTATTCTTATCAATAGCCAATTATGGAAAAATCTTCAATAAGAGCTTGCACTTTCTTGGACACGAGAGTCAATCAACCGTGAGACAGAGCTCTATAGGAAACTAGCTTTTACTTGCTCCATCCTCATGGAGCTGCTTCTTTTTCATGCTTATGTAATTTCCAGAAAATCTTGCCTTTGTAGTGCAGACCTGGCTTCAGCGCATAACAATTGTCAGTGTGTTGTAATGTTGAAAGGGCCCTTTGTCAAAAATAAGGTAGGCTGGATTTGGAGTTCAGTAAAGGTTCCACTTTGATGTATCCGAAAAGGACGAAGGGGGAATTATTAGCCTAAAACGCTGTACGAGCCTAACCAAAATGTTAATGGGGGGAAGCTAGAAAAGTAAAGCTGAGCTCCTGGGTCGAAATGACAGTGTGGCTTTTGCATTCACGTGAGTGTAGCGTATGACCTAGAATAATGGTAATTACATTTGTGTTTTAATTTACGTGCTCCCGAATCTTCTAGGCTTTTTACCACCAGGATCCCTTCCTGAGCCAGGGAAGCTCTGCTGGAATACAGTCCCAGGGAATTCTGCAGTTGAATTGTCTTTCCCAAGCAGAGCTGGGAAGGCTGGAGGCAAGGATCGGGGTAGATGAATAGCCTGCTGCCCCGGGAAGTGGTGGAATCGCCACCCTTGGATGTATTTAAAAGCCGCCTAGCTATGGTGCTCGGGGACGCAGTTTAGAAGTGGGCCCAGTAGAGTTAGATAACGGTTGGGCTTGATGAGCTTTTTAAAGGTCTTTTCCAGCCATAACAATTCTATGAGTCTATGAATAGTCACGGAAGCAACCACCAGGCGCCTGTGGGAGCTCAGGGGGACATGTGTCCTTGGAGCTGCTACAGTGTGGTGTACAGTGGGTCCGGAGAGCCACCTCACCATCGCAGGCTCCACGCAGACACAGCAAACTGTAGCCCCTGTTCCCAGGAGCTGTCTCTTAGCTGAGACCTGTGACCGGGCAGTAGGATACTCTGTTCAGGATGTGGAACTGGGAAAAAGCTAAAAAGCACGGCTCTGGAAGCCAGGTGTAAAAATTCCCTTTCACTGGAACGCAAGGGAGATGTTTCCATTGCTTTTGGCTCTCTTGTTCGGTGCCAGTCCCAGTTGGTTTGGAGGGCTGTGTTCTCCACTAGCGCTGGGCTATATTCTCTGCTGCCTGAGAACGAGTGCTCTAGTCCAACGCTCCCAGTTCCAAGGACTGAATCTACCTGCCTGCTTAACGAGGAGCTACAGCTGCATCCTGATCTGAATAACATCGTCGGTACTCTGTGCAGCTGCCCTTTTAGTCCTCTCTTCATTTTTCCATGAATTACACTCATTTATAAATACACATCTCCTTGTAGCACGCTCAAGGCTGAGAGCTGATAAAACACGGTTGGATATAATCCTCCTGTGAAAGACAGAGGCCCAGTCAAAGCATGGTACTTTGAGGACATCCGCTGGCCTTAGCTGAAAGGGGCCACAGCCCGTGTCCTGGGGTCACTTCAGAGAGCCCCTGGAGGGAGGAGCTCAGGGCAGAGGAGTTGTACGGGGTTGGGACGAGCAGTGGTAATTGGCGGTGCCTGTTCCTCGGACAGGAGGAAGCTCCTTGCTTACACCTCCAACCGGGAAATTTGTTTGCTCCTCCCTCAGTTTCTCGGGAAGATGCAAAGCGCAGCTGACTCGGAGCAGGAAAGCGCGTGATGTGTCTGGGGCCGGCTAAGTGCCCGTTGGGTGTAACAGCTGTACTGGATTCTGCTTTACAGGGAGGGAAAGGAGTAGATAAGGCAGAATGAGCCCCCCAAGAGTAACAGTGTTCGCTTTGAAGAGCATACAACCATTAGCTGTGGCATGGAGGCACACCTTGCTACCCCTCTTTAACTCCAAAATCTAAAATATAAATTTTCTCAAGAGGAAAATGTCCCAGTAGGGAAAATGGAAGTTAAATCTTCAAGGTTAAAAAGTTCTGTCTAAACTTTCACATTATTGCTCAGAAGAGTTATTTTTGAAAGTTAATAAACCACATGCGTTCACTTCATATAGCTATTTCCCTCCCTAAACAAATTGCTTCTATTGTCAAAACTACAAATTTAGGCGTTGTGATCAATACTGTCGTTTTATGAGCTGTCAGTAAAGGGACTTGAAGATGCAGCTTTGCTTGATTGTCTGGGAATAAAGATTGATCAGCCCCATTGCTGCTTCTGTATAGATCCTCGGTTGATTCACATACGGTATACAAAGCAAAGCACTATCACCTCATCCCTCTTCAAAATCGCGTAGTCAATAGCTTTTCCTCTGTGCGTTTCTGCAGGCACTTGAGACTACAACCCCAATTAATATGTTAAGAAGGGCAGAGAGGAGGAACGTGTTTTGGTGTCAGGGTCTTCCCCTGACAGAAAAATGTGATTTTCATTCCAAACTTTTCTCGGTCCGTTTCACAAAAGGTATCGAGCCAAGACTGGTTTACTCTTTCGTGTTTTCTTTTATTGTTTGTTAAATGAAGACAAGAAAAAGACGACTGCAAGGTGATAACAAAAGGCTGCTGGCCCGCAGCAACTGGTGAATCGTGCAAGGCATTTTGGGAGTGCAGTCAGTGTCGTACGCTGCTCCCATTGCATCAGTGAGAGAAGGCAGGTTGGTTTAAAGGAAAACGAAGTCCTTGTGTTCGCTGTTTTCAGAGAGTTTGCGGAACATAATTATTTCTAATGGAAAAGAGGCGTATTGGCTGAGCTGAGCTATTTTCATTGTATATATTCAGTTACCAAATATAAGTATTGCTATATTTAGAATGTAGGTAACTTAATGTTCTTATGCAGGATACAGGTCACACAGTGTCCACAACTTATTTAGAGCTTAAGTTAGTTAAGGAATTATGTGTCTCATCTGCAGATTTGTAAGGGGGGAGGGGTGGTCTATGATAATCTTCCTATTTGTCTGCCATATTAAAATAGTGAGCTCTTCAAGGCACAGATGTCTTATAATGTGATACTTGGATTTTATAAAATGATTGATTGATTGATCTCTGTAGGTGCTACTGTCATCCAAAGGATAGCGCTGATCGTTTGGGGCTGGCTAGTATGGGTAGGTGTGTAGGTAGCTAAAGAATAATTCGGGAGGAAACCCAGAACGTTTAGGAAAGAAAACGACTGGTCAGATATACAGGAGGGGTGCAGTGGAGTGTAGAACAAGATTTACTAGCTCTAAGGGTAGAGGAAAGGGGCTGGGACTCGGGCACGGGCTTGGCTCTGCCATGAGGACGTGGTGTCACGGCTCAGCTGAGCTACCGGCTGTGCCGGCTGATGGGCCGAGCACCTTCCTTCCCCGCCTGCTTTGCCTTTGTGGCCTGACCTTACAGGGAGCTGCTTCAGGCATCTGTAGCAACGCTGTAGAAATACTTTGTGAGTTCCTCCAAAATGGCTTATCGAACACCCGAGGTGAGCGCCAGAAGGAGGGGAGGGGGTGCAGTGGGCAGTGAGGGTACTGCGCGCGCAGCCGGTGGATGGCTATGGCCCCGCCAGCAGCAGCTGGAAGATAGCAGCATCGCACTCGGTGTGACCTTAGACAAGTGATGATGTATTTGCAGCTTAGTTTTATCACATGTAAGAGTGGGGACAATAATACTGTCTAGCTCCTAAGACTGAGGTGATAATATTAGGCAGTACATGCTTAGGGTGTATAAAAGCTTTTGAAGTCCTTGGCTGGAAGGCTTATGAAACACAAATAGAGAGATATAGTGGACATCATTGTGTAGCCAGTCTAACAGCCCTGCACTTAACTATTGGTGTTCACCGGATCTTTTCCTTAGGCACGTTAACTTCGCTTTTATAGTCTATCAGGAGGCACCGCATTTAGCTCTCCCTGTTCAAGGTTCACTGACCTATAATCCTACTGAAATGGAGTGTAAAGCCCATGAAAATTTCACTGCATTTGCACTTAAGTGGCATATGGCCACGGTGTTAATTAAAAAAAAAAAAAGGGGAAAAAAGTGATAGTCCTCTAGTCTCCATGGAGACTAAGCATACGGAGAGGGATGGGAGTATAAAATATTTCCAGTCTGAGGTTGAAAAGCAGAGATCAAAAGTTGTTCTGGTTAAAATGCTGTGCAGATGTCAACATGCCAAGTTGAATGATAAGGCCTTTTGCACAAATACTTTGCAAAATGGTTTGGATGTGAAATGAAGAGGAAATTTCCTGTACCATTTCAAATAGGTTACTGGAGTAGACCTTGGTGTATATTGTCAGTGCCTTTGTCAAATTTCTACCAGAATGCGTATATCAGAAAGTGTAATACCCATCCTGGCAATAAGGAATTCTTGTTTTACAAGGTAACATTCAAATTCTTTTAGAGGATTATAAAAACTAAATAAAAGAAGATCCGGCAGAAATTGAGACATTCTGTGTGATTAAGATGTCTGGCTGGCAAAGAAGTCTATAAAATAAGCTTTCCTGAACGCTTGCCTTAGGAAGGGAAAAGTGAGAAGAACTACATGAAAAATATTCCCTAAAATGGAATAGCAAATTTGTTTTTGTGGGTAGCTAGTAAATTTGGGTCAGTGCTGTTTTTCAGTCATTTGGAGAGCAGGAAAGCATAGCTGGTAAAGCGTTGTTGGGGGAAAAAAAGAATCACATTACGGGTTAAATGTGGAATGGACATCAGGAAAGAATGAACTTTAGAACTTCTTGTTCCCAGGTGAATGTAGAAGTAACATATTGGTGACATCCAAGTAGCGTCTTTTGCATCGTATTAGCAAAAGTGCATGCTAATGTGGGTTCTGGGATTGAAAAACCACTAATTTGGCTTTTTCCATCTCAAAGAATCACATCCTGTAGAACGATTTGCATATAATGGTTTAGTATCGGAATTGCGATGTCATAGCGGCTTACTCTGAAAAGTAAACTGGTCCTTCTGTAAGCAGCAGAACTTCAGAAACTTGGTTTGTTATGGATGTGTCTCCTACATTATATCCTCCTTGTGCTGTTGTGCACTGCTGCTAGTATTATACATTCCTAACATCCTTCTCCTTCCAGAATTCCCAGCTCCTTCCCATGTTCCCTCATTGAAAATGAGTGGGCAACGTCTCTTACTGAATTGGCGCCGACGCTGTCAGGATGGGACGGACAGATAAACGGTCTGACAATTTGCCTCTGTAAGATTATTTCCATGGGAAAAACAGGTTAAAAAAAGAACAGAACCATCTGGTTTTTCTTGTTGCTTATGATTAGGAATTAGTTTATTGAGTCCCCCGTAGCTGATAGTGGACAATGGTAGTTTCTGTTATTTTTTTTACCTATGTGGATCTGTTGCTCTACCTTCTATAAATATAGCCTAAGAAGTCAAAAATGTAGTAGACTGAGGGGAAAAAAAGAGAAGCAGAATTCAGAGAAGATAGTTGAGAGGTTTGTGCAGATGAGTCCTCCTGTTACTGGTAGGGATGCCACTTCCCTGACTTTGGAGTCCTCCTTTATTGAACAATCACAGGAGGCGGTTAAGTGTAAAGTATGAAAGACTTTGTTGTCTTGTTCTCTTTGGGTCTGATTGCAAATTTGCTTGAATGAGGATTGTGAGACCGAATCTTTAATTACATTATGATGGAGCTTTGCCAAAGATATAACCACAACAAGATTT
This sequence comes from Vanellus vanellus, assembly GCF_965231255.1. NCBI lineage: Eukaryota > Metazoa > Chordata > Aves > Charadriiformes > Charadriidae > Vanellus > Vanellus vanellus. The sequence goes on from NC_138921.1 coordinate 11,408,183, forward strand.
CTATGTTTAAGTATTTTTTTAGTATTATTCAAAAAAAATCAAAAAAGGCCTTCTCCTCTTGCTACCTTTAGACCATAGCTGAACAAATACATCATTTTGGGAAGACACACACAAAAAAAAACCCCACACAAAATGCAAAAATATATTCAGTTCGGTATTGCTGTCTGCCTTGAAATTGGTTTCCTCTGTCAATAAACAACTGAACAGATGGAAAGGGTCTGAAACAAAGGGAAAACATTACCTAACAAAAATGGTTACTGCTTGTTATCTGGAGAGAGTGTTTAAGTAAAGGCAATCTTAATTTAGGCACATAAATGAAAGATTGGCTTGCAATATAATGAAATATGATTTTTTTTAAAATGGCATTGTTCAGTTTTGTTTTATGAAATGTAGCAAACTTATGATATAGGTACTGGCACTACCAAAAATACAGATGGTTTTGATACCTGTTAATGTGTCTCAGCAGCCAGTGCAGCATTTTTCTTGTCATGTTCTGTGTGGCAAATGTAATTAATGGACTGGTTTGCCTTGCCTGTTATTTTTGTTCCCTAGTGTCAAACCAACAGATGATTCCCTGTGTTTCTTCATTTGCTTGGGATAATTTAGTAACAAGTGGTTTTGTCTGTCTTGGAGCCTATCCTGTATTTCTTTGACCCTGTAATAGACCGGCTTCAGGACATGGCTCAAATTTCAGGGCCAAATTTGCAAGCAACACTTTGGAAAGTAATCCTTTATTTCCCAGAGGCTGGAAAAGTACACCTACCTTTTTAATACCTTTTTATTTGTTAGGGTATTTATATTGAATCTGCTTATTCTTCCCTAACACCCTTTAATAGAAACTAGATGGGCAATTAATTTAATAACAGCAGCTGGGTCAAAGGAATTATTTCATGCCACCTCACATTTAGTAGGAATTAAGACATCTAATTTTGAAGACTATTGTGTATGCCGGAATTTTCAATTTCATAAAGAGTAATTAGTGCTATTGTTAAATTAATTGGGTTTATCTTTGGTCGGCTTTACATCCCAGAATACTGAAGAAATAGCATAGTTAAATGTTTTCTTTACTTAATCGTTGCTGTGACTACATTAATGGCTGTTCAGTTTTGGCACACAAAGTCTTTGGAACAATGACAGTCCAGTTGCTTTGATTTTTGTGATTAGCCTAATTTGAAAATGGAAACTGCATCTAGCACGCACCTGAGAAAATGTATATGTGCATTCAGCTTCTTGTGTGGCTTAAATCATACAGCTGAGTTTTATTAAGCTTAATTTAAATGTTAAATGTTGGTGCACGTGGGGCAGATTCAAGTGGAATGTACTCTTTAAATTAAAAACCCCATAAAAACCTCAACTAGTCTAATTTTTTTTAATTGTGATTCTGGAGTAGGAAAATGTTGCCCCCCTCCCACCAAAAACCCAACCAAACCTCCTTCTTTTGTGCAGATCAAGACACAGAGCTCTTAAAAAAAAAATACTTTGCTATGTTCACTTGTAACATTAATTTTTTTGCGAAAGCTCTGACTGGGTGTTTAATTTTATTTAAAGGACAGTGTGAATAGCCTCCGGTGCTTAATTTGGAATTTACACAATATCCCTCTTCTCGTAAATAAATCCTAGCAAAGGAAACATCTTTTATACGTAAGGAAAGTTGTGATTTCCACCCCATTTATAGTCATGTTTTATTTAGAACATTCTATTTCCTCTTCTCTTGGTGCAGTATCTAAATTCTTTGTCAGGTAATTAACAATATTAGGTGCATTAGATTAAAACATTTGAACATTTTTTGGTCAGAGAAACAACATTTAATGAATTAATTCAGTATACATTTTCTCACTGGGAGCTTTGTGCTCATTTTCTGCCTTTCCAAAATTGCAGGAGCTTTTGCAAGGTTCTGATGCAAATGTGCTGCTGCTGAAGGCACTTACGCTGTCACGTTCCTGTATGCCATGGAAGCTCTTTAATGGCTCTGATGATATATTTTTCATGTTTTTCTCCTGTTCCCTATCTGGTTTAGAGAGCTTAGTACTGAGTGAGCCTCAATAAAATGTCAATCTATAACATGATACGCAAAGCATGTTGTGACTTCATGTGATGCTACCTATCCCTTGGGCAATAACTTCACTCTCAGATCATCTCTTTTTCTGAGGGCCACCAACAGCATTTGCCTTAGGGCTAGCAGAGTTGCATAGAAGGAACTAAACTACTTCTCTGCTGTGGAAAAGGCAGAGCACTCGAGCAGTGGAGAAAAGCAGCGCTCTTGAATTCGAGGGTTTTGGAACGCAGTTATCCAGCTGCCTTGGAGTTTGGGGAGTAAGTGAAAGAGGAGAAAACAGTGGAGGTAGGGGGATGTTCCTGCTTTCGTGGGTTTGAACAGAGAGAGGAAGATTTTATAAGGATTGAGATGCTTTTTTATTCCTTCTTCCGCCACCGCACCCCGAAATACGAAGAAGTATGTAACCCTGTGCTCTGGCACGTGCCAGGGAACCCGGGATCAACATGCCCGAGTTCCGTGAGATGCTCTACCTGCTACTGCTGCAGACAGTAGAGAAAAGTTAAACAGCCACACAATGAAAATGTGGGAGCGAGGACTAACCAGCAGTGCATTGTCGACACGGAAAATGACGGGAGTGACCTCTTTCTTGGCGATGGGCACTGTTTCATTGCTCGGACCTGAACAGAAATTTGAAACTTGCTTTGACTGGTCTGTTATATCCATATTGATTTTACAGTTTTCCTTACAATTAACAGATAAGGTGCTTTTCTACCTCCACTCAGCATGTTATTTATCCTTCCCAGACAAGGGTTATTACATGCTGTCTCTTTTTCAGGCAAAATCCAATAAATTTTCTGATCTCTGCTGTAAAACTGGGCCAAACGGATAGTGCAGAGGAGTCATCTGTCATGATTCCTTCTTAGTGTCTTGCAGGAAATGAGTAGCTAGGAAGAATATACCAAGGCTAAAGACGGCCTTTCCTTCTTTTAGCTCGACCTCAGACAACCCAGTCTCCAGCAATAAAGTTTGTATGGTGAAATTCACAACTTCTTTCTCTCTGCCCCTGTTGCTTTGTTTAAAAGAAATTGAAAGCCCCACAAACGGTTTGGGCTTCTGTTCTTTTTTTGAAATATTTTATGGGGGTTTGGATAGAAAAACATATCGCTTCACTTAGCATCGGCACCATTGATTTAGTTGCATTTCATTAGTATGCACATACTTAGGCTCCTCTTGATTACTCTAGCTGCGACACAGGAGGAGGTGGGAGATCAGTCAGTGTAACTAATGTTCATCTTGTAAGCAATAGATAAAACTATGGTAGAGCTTAAAGACAGAAGAGTGAATGCCCTTCACGGAGTATCACAGACTGGTATGGTTAGCCAAGAAGAGAGACTCCATTTTGCTCTACAGGAAGTTTTAGAAGTGTGGATTTTGCATAATTACTATACTGCTTTCTTCACATTTTGGCAACCTACCTCTACAAGGCTGACCTACGACGCATGTTATATCCCTCCCTAGCTCCTGATTTGCTGCAGTATTTACGTATAGTCTTAAATCTTACCGGCATTGGTAGGACTTGAACACTTGCTTGAAATTCAGCAATGATACTTTCTCAAAATACTTGATCAAAATTAATCCTTTGGACGGGTGGAGTTAAGAGCATGTTTCAAGTTAAGATGGGGACAAATTGAAAAAAGAACAAGTATGAGCTGCAAGCTACGGAATTGTGGCAATGAGGACTTTATGGCAAGAGATACTGGTAAGGATCTTTAGCTAGAGTAAGTCGTCAGACATCCATTACTTAAAAGGATAACCCTAATTTACAGGAAAGGCTGGATAAAAGCTAAGCTAAGTCAACAGGCTCCCCTAGACTTAGACGTGGTTTTGATTGGGCTGCTGCTGAGACTGGTGCCGTTTGGGCAGGCAACCTTGGAGCTCTTTAATAATGTAGGGTCTTATAATAAACGAGACAAAGATATTCTAATGTGAGTAGGGATTTTGGTTGCATCAAATTTAAATTTTGAAAACTAGAAACTGAACCTGAGATTTGATCGTCAAAAATGCTTAAATACTGTCTTCTGCGGGCGGGAAATAAAAATTTCAGTCAGTGTCCCCAGTCAGGCATGCGCATCATTAGTTTCTTTAACAATATTGACTAAATGGAATTGAAATCTTTCTCCCTCTTTTCCATGCTTTCTCCGGTTTCTCCTTTCTCCTGCTGTTCAGCACGGGTGATACAGAATGAAAAGAAGAAAATTTTCTCCCTATTTCTTATCTGGTTCCAGAGTGACCAATAGGAGATAAATCTGTCAAGTCTTAGACCAGGCTATTGTGGCAGACCGTCTCACTGAGGAATTAACACCTCTGGGATCACAGTAAGAAAGCGGATCAGTCAACTTCAAAGTTGTGAAGTGACAGCTTTCTCAGCTCTTCTCCGAGGTTGCTGCTTGGCAGGTTACCTACAGCTGGTTTTGAATTAGTGGACGCAGGAGCTTTAAATGTTTAAACATTGGGGGGAGGGCAGGGGGGATCTTGCCCGCAATTATTTAGAAATTGAGCGAGAGAATTTGAATTCAGCGCTGGCTGAAATGTTTGACAGCAGTAGTTCTTCATCTCTGGAGATTAACATATCTTAGGTTCAAACTGATAGTTAGATAATGCTGCATTCAACTTATTGAGGGTATTTGCAGTATTTTAATAGTAAGTGCAATAAGGGAGGCATTTATTTCATGAAGAAAGTTTATGCCAGTCTGGTCTAACAGCCAAGTGAGCTGATTAAAGTTTGGCAGACCCTATTGACATTTCTAATAAAGAAATCACTACCACAGCATTTTTCCTGCTTAAAGCAACAGGACCAAGACTGGTAAAGAAATAAAACCTTTAGAGAGAGAAAGAAACTGTTGACAGCAGCTTTTAATTTCCTACATTTAATCACTAGTGCTCAGCTTTTGCCACCACTGTAACATATAAAACAATAATACTGGTAATATATTCATTACCTGTCATTTACTTGAGTGCCCGGAAATTAGGAACGTGCCGAGGCTAACTGACGCGTAATGTTATAAGAAGAAGATGGAGAGTCTATGGAGAGCGCCATGCCACGGTTGCAATAAAATAATTCTATGGCAAATTTATTCTAGACCTTCTAATTGGCTTATTGACTTAGATTTTCCAGTCTCATTCACGTTGCGGATTTCCCAGGGGGAGCTTCGTAATTTGGGTCCTTCACGTGTTAATTCCTGTGTAAACCACTGCTCAGTGTGTATTGCGCAAACCCTAATCCACACTGGCTCTACAAAAATAGTCACCAGCCTTAAAGCTTGCTGCTGAGCTCTGAAGGATCCCAGTATCCGTCAAGGTTACCGAGCATGGGAAGGGAAAGGCAAGATATGAATACTGGAGTTGACTTTCAGTCCAGAGATGAAAGGATACTTTATGTCCATACCTTTAGGTAAATTAGATATCAGGGGTCATTTAGGTTATCCTTATCATATTACAATGAAAACTAGGTTATTAATTACACAACAATATTAATTCCGAACCCATTTGTAGCCCTTTTCATCTGAGGTTTTCCAAGTATTTTATTACTGTAAGAAAAAAAAATCGTAAACCTTAAACAATAAAACATGCTTGCCCAGGGTGTTTTGGTTTAGTACTGTAGTGATGTAAAGCCAATTGTTTGCTTTGATAGCAAGGAGAGCACATAATATAGCGGAGGACTTGTGTAGCTCTCCAATGGATCAGGAAATGATGTGTCACCCTGTGTTTTGTCTGAAAGTGTTTCTGAATTGTGGGCAGAGGATCTGTCTGGCATCTAGTTGGAATTCTGAACAGGAAAAAGTTGGTATAATGGGCTTATTTAAGTTTAAATAGCATAAATAAAGCGAAGAGAAAAAAAACAGCTAGCAGATGCAGTATACCTAAACAGATACTTTTGCTATTGTAATTCTATTTTCAGCAACTACTTTTAAGCAGTTATTTGCACGTTATTTGGTGTGGTGGTATTTAAAGGACCTAAAGTTTCAAATGGGCTCAGAACCCGTTTAGTTATAAGAGCTAAATCAGAGTTTTAAATTATATTCCCACACCTGTTTTTACCCTTACCTATTTTGGGATAGCCATTGCTATGTTTATTTGGCTAATGAGGCCATCTCATTGTGACCACATAGATTTTTGGAAGCTGGTTTTAGGTCTTCTCATAGATGATTCTTCGGATTTTAAACAAATTCCTGGGAATCTTGCGAAGTCGTGTCCTTGTCTTCCTTAAAGCCTCACCTCAAAAACTCTCCAAGATCACTAATAGCTTATGTAGCTGGTGGGTCTGTCTAGTCCCGTGCCTCTCGCCCTCCCCTGTGTCATCCCTGGGCTTCCCTAAATGTCTGCATACAGTCTTGCTCTGTTCTTTTATAATCCCGTTGCAGGCTCCTGGGGCCGGGAGGCATCTGGTGCACGGTGTTTGCTACCACACCTGCTACGCTCTGGTGCCTGTGTCATGTTCTGCGTGACCTCTGCTGAAAAAATGAATAGTTAAGTGAATGTCCAATAGTACAGAACTGAGTTAACTGTGTCACTTGGGAATTCTCCTGGGAGCATCTGTTGATGAGAAAAATTTTATGAGCAACGTTCATCAAATGCTTTACACCACTTCTAACTTTGTGCATGTCAGTATTTGGTGTTAAATTCAGCTTTGGCTTTATTGTATTTATCCACCACTTATTCGGTCATTATTTGCCTTAAAAATAAATGACGTGGAAATGAAGCACTGCAGAGGACAGGCTAGGTTTGTAAACTATAGAACTATTTATTGTCCTTTCCATCCCATGTGTCTGTCTTCCCTTTAGACTAAAGCTGTACAGGGACCAAGGAAATGTGGAAAATAGTGTATGAGTTCTCCAAAAGTCTGTCTCCCACATGATACTTACTACTGTCCAAGCAAACCCTTGGCTGTCGCTGCTGCTGCTGTATAGTTAGGGCAACTAAGGTGATTGAGGGCTTGGAGCAAGGGATTTCCCTTATGAGGAAAGGCTGGGAGCGCTGGGACTCTTTAGCCTGGAGAAGAGAAGGCTGAGGGGAGACCTTATTATGGCGTAAAAGTATCTAAGGGGTGGGTTGAAGGAGGATGGAGCCAGGCTCTTTTCAATGGTTCCCAGTGACAGGACGAGGGGCAATGGGCACAAGTTAGAACATAAGAAGTTCTGTTCAAATACATGGAAAATCTTCTTTATGGTTCGGGTGACAGAGCACTGGCACAGGCTGCCCAGGGAGGTTGTGGAGTCCCCTTCCCTGGAGATTTTCAAGACCCGCCTGGATGCAGTCTTGACTTGCTCCGGGCAATCCTGCTTTAGCAGGGGAGTTGGACTAGATGATCTCTAGAGGTCCCTTCCAACTCTGAAACTCCGTGATTCTGTGATTTATGATCAAAGAGTACTTCAATCATTTCTAGGTAACTTCATAATAAAGTTGTACTGTCCAAATACTGTATGTAATGAGCAAAGATTTACGTACCTCAGATGTGTGTGCAGCAGACAGAAGTAATCCTGAAAATCTTACCGTTAAAATATGTACCTTTTGACAAATACATATGCCGATAAAGCTTAAAGAACTGGCAGATCTTATATTTGAAGTAATCTTTGCATCCGCAGGTAGACCAGTTTTCTGTGTTAGTGACCTCTTGCTTTGGATGATCTTTTGTACATATGCTTTGTGACAGTTTAAATGAAAAAGTGATTTTTAATGTGTATGGTTTAGCACCCTGTAACACATCTCCTAGCTTGGAAATTGAGTTGTGTACAAAAGATGCAAAAATCAAATCTAAAAATATATCCAAGTGTCAGACTAAATTAAAATTCATGCTTCATTAAATGTACAGTACAAATAAAAGAGATCTTAGTAGAAGCAAAGCTGCTTCTTCTGTTTAGCAGTTTAGCAAACTGGGACTCTGGAGCCTCCAATCTCTTTCCAAATGCCCATGGTGTTGAGTTAACGGTATTGAGCAGTATGGTTAGATCTTGTAATGTTTCAGTATAATTCCTAGTTTGCCAGAATACCTGATTTTACTTTTACAACGGTCATTATAATGTATCTTCAAACTGAATTTAGGCTTTATACATTCCCTTTATATTGTACCATCCATCTTCTTCCTATCAGTTAAAACACGTGCCAGATGCTGTAGCACACCTGTGATTTGCAAACTGTTACTCTTGCGTGATATATAAAGTACAACTTTGGTCAGCCGGTGCGTATAATGTGAACATATGTAGCTTCTGGGACTGGTTAGATTCAATGTAAACAAAGTGGTTTGCACGTATATGTCTGTGCTGAGTTTTTCCTACCCTTTCATGTTTAGCACTCAGCCCTGCTTTAAAGAGGGATTTTGGAGAAACAGCGTTTCTGTATCAAATACTGAGAGCTTTTGCAGACTGGGGATCTTTGCCATGGTCCCAACAGGTTCCTGAGCCCCGGAGCAGAAATGCTGTAGCTGAGTGTTCCACACTGTTGATTTTGTGCTGTTTCAGCAGTGGAGATATCAGGAGATCTAAGTACATATCTGAGCTGAGGGCCATAGCTTCTTTCAAAGTATAAAATCCAGCAGAGTGCTTTTCGAAACGGGCAAGTTGACTTTTGACACAGAAGCATTGATTTCCTTCTTCTCCTTTGAGTTTGTGTTTTTACATTTCCTTGATTTCTGACGTTTTGCAGATTTTTGCAAATGAATGTGATGATAGATAGGAATAAACTCGATTGTGAGAGTCAAAGAGGAACGAGAGAGGAATGCAAAGCAGTTTGGGAAGGGAAAAGGTGATGGGAGCGTTCAGGCAGTGACGTAAGAGACATCACTACCAGATAACACAGAGATTTCAATCCTACAAAGGAATCCTAAGGTTTTTCTGTTCCTTTGTCTGGTACCTGTTAACCTTCACAACCCTGAGCGAAAGTCCACTCGTGTCTTTCCTTAAACCCAGGGGCACTCTGGATCAAACCAGTAATGTACTTCAACTGGAAAACAAGTCCCAGCTCAGGACAGCCAACGGAATGGACTTTTGATTTGGTGGTGGTAGCTCTCGGATTCCTCAGGAGAGCTTTGAGCCGTGGTGTGGGCTTGAATGTGCTTCACACGTACCTTTCTCTACCTGTTTAAGCCGTTTGAGCTATGCCAACTGTTGTGCGGTGGTGCGGGAGTTCTCTGCGAGGGGAGCTGCAAGGAGCACTCATCTAAGGAGTCTCTGCCAATTAACAGACTTGGAAGGTTGACTGTAAAATGTAGGAAAAGTCAGGGAAAGAGTCTCTTCAGTGGTGAAAGGGTATTTTATCCCTCAGTGCATAGAGATGTCCTCCGGTGAGCAAGAGCTCTGAAGGCTGAATAGCTTTCCTGTTTGAGAACAGCTGTAATACCTTATTTTATTGCCTTGGTGAATTCCAATATGCATTGTCACTGTGCTTTGTGAAATATTGCGACTGTCAGAGGCCAGGGCAAGTTTTCCACGGGAAAATGATAATGTTCTCCTTGCTTTATTTTAATTAGTATTTTAGTGGAAGTGAGAAATTTGCTGATTTATGTAACTCTTTAAACCAGGACAGGGCAGCAAACTTCAGAGTAATTTATTTCTTGACGTATATATTGCAGTGATTTTGAACACTTTTTGCAGCAGGTTGCAATCCTTTTCTGCAGAGCAAAATATTCACCTCAGACAGTGGGATTTCGTGAAGTCATCACTGGTTTGTGCACTTCGTGGTTATTTGCTATATTTGCAGCCTCATTTGTGAATTTTTACTGTATGGCATCACGCAGGCCTGATTTCTGTTGGCTGTGCTGAAGTATTTATGCAGATTGGTTTAAGAATATGTTTTAACCAGTTTAAGGAAAAAACTATTATCTATGAACTTTTTTCTGTATGTGAATATCTTTTATGAACAAACAAAGCTATAACTTGGCTTTTAGCAACTAGTAAAAACCAAATATGTCTCATCTAGTTTACACCGGTTTTAGACCGTTGTAGTCTTTTTCCGTACAAGTCATACTTCTAATACATTAATCAATCTAAATAGAAAAAGCAAATGAATGTACTTTGTTGGGAGATTGATCTAGAGCCCGAGAAAGCCAACAAGCCTAAGGATAAATATATTCCACCTGCCAGTATCATTCGTAGTGATTCTGTGCTTAGAAGTTCGCTGTGAAACTCCAGGCATCTCCACCAAAACCACCTGGAGAATAATCTACTACTCTCCTGCTTTACTGTCAAACTCTTAGGTATGTCATCTTTATTTTAAAAGGCTTAACAGTTGTCCTTGAGCATTATTAATTCCTATCTTTGTATAGCCGGGGGATTTTGGTGAGGAATCTGCCTGTAGACAGACTACAGAAGTAGACAGGCAGACCACTAGATTCCTGTCTGCAGCTTCAGCGGCTTGAATAACTATGTCTCTGCTAATACATACTTTCCAGCCCACCCCTTGGACCTTGACCCTGATAAAGGAGGTATTAATATTTGAATAATATAAAAAAAATGTAAAATATGTAGTTTGCCATGAACATTCTCATTGTCTTAACTAGAAATTCAAATGTTCATGCTCAGCCATCTGCTTCAGCTCTCTCTCCTGATACTCCTTTAGCGTTTCTAGCTGGGCTTTACATACTCTTGCGTTTCTTTGTGTGGTGGATGGAAGCAGTTTTCATCATAAATCCTTGAAGAGATAAGGAGCTCAAAAGTGATCTTTATTAATTCCAAAGAAGATTAAAACCAGGCAGCAAGTAAAGAAAAGCATAAGGGCATTTTGCCCATCATGACAGCCATGGCAGAGTGATGCTAAAGAAGAGCTGACAAGAGTACACGGAAAATATTCCTTGTTCAGGTCCAGCACTAGATTTTAAACAGCCCTGAAATGCGAATGTCAAAGGAGGATCCAGCTTCCCCGTCACTGTTGTTGTTCTCGTTACATTAAGGATTTGGGAGCCCAGCCAGGGACTTGATTGTGAAGGCCCACTATGGAAAATAGAGACTATGCTGGCTTAGTCCCTGATGGCATAATTGTCCCTTGAGATAAAAAAATATTTGAGTTAGTCCTGAATGAGTTAATGCTGAGACCATAAACGGTGTAGGTGTGTCAGTGCGATGCTGATTAGTCTTTCCAGTTTCCCATCACGTATTTGCATTTCTGTTAAAAGAGTGACTCTCCTGTACTGGAGTTTCTCTTCTTCGCACACCCTGTCTGTTCCTTATTATCAGACTATTGGAGCACCACATAATGTTTCATGTGGTTATCACCCTAACATCTTGGTCAGGTAAGAAGTAGAACTGGGGAGCTGAGGCCCAGAAAGACTCCATGATTTGTCCACTGTCACAGGAAGCGTAGGATTTATTGATTTGTTAGGAAAATGATGCAGTCACTTAAAGCAGACCCCAAGATTGCTGATCTACAGATACCTAGATTTAACCCCCCCTTTTAAAACACTTCTGCTTTGAATACTGAGCTTCTAATATTAGCATTTCAGGAATCCATATTTATTGTTCAGTTACTGGCTCTGTTTTCAAGGACAAAAGTTGTTTTTGCAGTGCAAGGCAGTGGCCCACAGTACAGATAGAACTGAGAGAGATATAATGAATAATATAATAGATTAATTTAACCAATTATGTTTTGCAATTGTAGACAAGAAATTAAACGTGATTTCAAATCGATTTTAAGTGCAGCATTCTAGAAAAAATATGCTTGTCATGCTATCGTTATGGTGATGGAGACAGCAGAGACTCATTAAAGGAAAATCTTTGGGTGTCGTAGAGTTGCATGTTCCGCTAGAGTCTTCATCTGATGTGCCCAACTTGTCTCATTCTTCCATGATCCTAAATGGGCTGCCACAAATGGGAAAATAGGAGGCATAGTTCCCTCTAGTGTACAGCTGCTGCAGGAGTTAAGAGCTGTAAACTGTTTTGCAGATTTCCTACGTATTGTTTGTGAAAATGTGATTACTCATTACATTTTCTAAAAGTTGGCTTCAGCATCTTATCCTTTCAATAAATCAGCTGGTAGGAGCCTTCTCTGATGATGTCCTATTTTTGTCACGATGGTTTTTTACCGCTCACGAGGATACATTTTCTTCAGTCCACCTCTGTTGGCCCTTATGAGTCTGGAAGATATTTTTCAGTGCTTCCTTTCTCTCTCCCCTGTAATTGCAGTGTAATTGATGTGGGGCACTTTTTAATTTGCATGTAGATTCTGGTAAAGACTGTGTACGTGACACGCCATTATTTCAGTACAGCTAAGATTTGTAGTAATCCCTGGTACAAATCATTTCACATTCTTACCTGGTGATGAGGACGCACCATTGGATCCGAATGCCTCCAAACCTGTAGTATGTTCCCCTGTAGCATTCATCTGCCCCAGGAAATGAGTAACGTAATTGTCCTTGTTTTAGAAGACAGACTTGGATATGTATTTTTATGGTAGGAAGCCCTCAGCAGCACTGTAGGCTTGAGTAATTCCCACTTCTTGCGAAGCCCTTGGTACCCACACCGTGCTGGGCCCAGCCTTTCTTCCCCCAGTCCCATTTCATGGACATACTGCGCTGAGCACCAGGTCAGTGAACTGATCCATGTTAAAAATAACCCATTTTTGGCAACTTTTATTTTTGTTACGCAAAGTAACAATTTGCGGCACGAACCTACGCCTAGAGGCTCACAGAAGCAGGAAGATCTTGGCCACAAGGAGCCAAGGCACGCTAAGTTCGGCTGTGAGGTTGACCTAAATTTCCTCCCACCAGTGCCTGTTCCCAGGCTGCAGTCATGGTCCTCTCAAGGCAGCTGGCACAACTTTGTGAGGCCACGCTGTGAAGAGAGTCACGGAAACTCTCAAGAAAAGGGGTACTGACGGTGATCTGAGTTGAAAGGCAGCCCCGACACCGGTGTCTCTTGAAACGTCCCTCTGAGATGAGGCAAGCAATTGCATTTAGGTCTTCCCAGTCCTGGTCTGCAGCACAGTCGACGGTCAGTGCCTAATCTCCTCTTCTGGACTAGCGTCCGCCATTGCCCTCTTTTGCACATAGGAAATACTGAGGTGGAGAGAGTTCACTAATTGCTGTATCTCATCATGTAAGTCTTTATTGACTTCAGTAGGCTCAGCTGAGCTCCAGCACAGTCCACCCTCAGGCGTGTTACACAAAACTCCGACATGAAAATGTGCTTAACCATAGGCCTGTGTTTTTCCAAGTGGAGATAGGTTTAAGCGTGTAATTTTAAAATGCTTTGTGCATTAATGACATCTTAAGTTGAAACTATTTACATTGCTTGAATACTTGCCTAAAATCTTTGCTATCTTGGGGCTTTTCTGTATAGCAAGTGGGAGAGTATTTGGCATCAGGTAATTTGCTGAAGGTGACACAGGAGGTCCATGGCAGGACCTGGAGCAGGACCTGTTTCTGCTGACTCACATTCCTCTACTTAGACGTGATTTCTCCTTCCTTATGGAGGCGAAAGCAAACTTGGCACCTCGTCCCTGCAGAGTGCTTACGCTTCCCCTTCGCTGGCACATGAACGAGTCTAAATAGTGAACACTTGACCTCCTTCCAGAGAGTGTTAACAATAAAACTTTTTTTTCTACAGCAACAACAACAATTGGCATAGATTTGTAGGCACTAATGCATCGCTTTCCTCTGACAGATGGTGAAATCTTGCTGGGAAGCAGCAAATTCTCCTCTATTTGCCGCTTTCGGTTCCTCACCTGGACGTTAGCACCGGAGTCCCCCTTTGCACTGCAGAGGTTTGTTGCTGCCACTGTGTGGTGAGGGAGATACAGGTTAAGCAGTCAGACTGCTTTGTCCCGTGTGGCTTAAAAATGTTCCCACGATGAAATCACTGTATTGAAAAAACATTTTTTTGAAAGCTTAACTGTGCTTATGTAAAGGCTTTGCTTGTATAAAATGTCATAAAAATCAAGTCTCGTACGGCATCACTGTGCTAAGAAAAGAGTGGTTTCTCGTGTAGATTTGGCATTTCTCGGCTGTTGTTCCTGTGTAAAAACAAAAAACCACCAAAAAACTCCATAAAAAACCCCAAACCGCAGTGTACTTTATTGAGGGCAATACTATAAATTAAAAATCCCTCTGCAACTGTAAGGCTCGTGGCTGGCAACCAGTTAACCTTTTTTTGCGGTTCATGAGAAAGAGGGGATCTGAGGTTGCAATTATCTGTCTTAATACTCCACATTGTAGTAGGTATTAATGTGTAATTGCATTTTGGACACAAAAATGAGAATGTAATTTACAGGGCTGCGTCATTTACTAATTTCTTGCTTAATGACTGTAGCCTGTGCTACTCTGACAGAAGGTGCACACGCTGCTGAGCGAGCTGCTCTTCTAACCGTGCCCTGGTTATACGTGAACTCTGCAAAAGCCCAGCTATGATGAAGGATTCATTGAGGGTTTGTAAAAAGGTTGTGTGTTATCTGCTGCCACCCTGGACTTCTGCTGTCCATTTCAGTCTCCTGGCAATTGTTTTATGAGTTTCATGCTGTGACTAACTGAGAGCAGTGTCTCTTTGGGGGACATTTTCCTCAACAGTTAAGCGCTGAGAATGTTCCCTCTGGGTAGTCTCAGCAGACTGTTTGGGAGCATCGCATTGCTTCCTTGCAGGGATATAGGAAAGAAAAGAGTTGCACAGCAGGGCATGTGCCACACGTGGTGGTGTGATTTCCAAAGAGGCTTGAGGAGGATTGATCTCCAGCTTCACCCACAAGGTGAAAGTAATTCCTCTTATATAGTAAGGACAACTCCACAATGGGATTGCTTATAAAAGAATCTGCGTTCCTTCTGTGTGTACGGGTGTGCTCGTGCTGCTTAATTGTCATTCAAAATTGAACTTGCCCTGCTCATATCCTTTCACACAAGATGTTTATTAACTTAGCTTATTAAAGAGAGAGGGCAGAAAAAAAGATATGTGCCCCATCCATTTACGAGCAAACCATCTGCAGGCTGGCATACCTGCTATGGGTTTCCCGGGAAGGGATCCTGTCTTGAAGGAAGGCCAATGTGACTTACAGAAGCTTCTTGTCTAGTCTATGGCAAATACCGCATTTAGTTTTTTCAGAATATGGCAAAAAGCCATCCTGGTGTGGAGCCCACCATGGCACACCTTACATGCCTAAATGTTACGTTGCTCTTTGCTTTTGCATGAATTTTTCTCCATCATTCTTCATACCATTAGATTATTTTTAAGATACCACACTTTATGGGAAACTCTGTTTTTTCCTGTAAATAAAGAAATAAAATTACCTCACCATCAGGAACTTTTACTTTGATTTCAGTCCCCCTGAAAATGCTTGGAAATCCAACGCCCCCCCCCCCACCTGCTGTGCCTGGAACGATGACATTTAGAAGCCCAGGGCTGTTGAAGGCCCCTGTGTGTAACGGGACTGCCTCACAAAAGGGTTGACAGCTCAACATGAGGACTTTGTCCTCTGTGGAGAGGTTTTTTGGTCGCTCTCAATGTTTGATAGGAAGAAGTGGCAGGACGCGCTGCAGGTTTCAGAGGGGCAAACTTCTTCATCCAACAAACCAGAGCTTCTCTGACCCGCGCTGGGCTATATGCTGGTGTGACATGGAGCACCCTGTAGATATCTGGGCCTCACTGAGGTTTAGCACCTATCAATACCTGGGGCAAATCTCGCAAGAACCTGTTGCAAATGACTGAACGGGTCACCAAACGCGCATAAGCCAAGTAAAGGTAATGTCACATAAATGTGTCATGTGCCGATATTTACCCGGTTGCCATTTGGTTCATATAATTTACAGCAATGTTGCATGTTGTGCTAGTAATAAAAGCCTGTGCGTTTTATAAAAATAAGTATATCTTAAGAGAGCGCGACTTCAGCTCAGCGACTGTAGTCTGACATAAACGCAGAGGCCGAGCCGTCAGGCGCGTTATGGGCTTTTCGCAGGGTGCTGTTTAGCACAGCGCGGTTCAGCAATATTTCACTATCCGTTAATAAAATCTGAAGGTTACACATTGTTTTTGTGATGTCAGTGACAATTTACCACCGCAAATTATTGAAAGTGATAATTCAGTGGAGTGATTCATCTGCAGTGTGCTCTTGTGTTCAGGGAGGGGAAGCGCAGCTCTCGTGTTGTTTAGCTGCTGGCACAAAATGACTAGCAATTGTCAGAAAGCATTCATTTGTCTCTCTTGACGTTTCCTCCTAGCAACATGTAGTATATACATTTCCTATAAATTATAAGGCTTTTTTCCCCCTTCCTCTTCCAATTCTTTGTGAGGCAGCAGCAAAATATTGAGTACCGGGAAAAGCACACAGGAGCGTGCAGCAGGCGTGCACCCTCCAGGCCTGCAGCAGAATTCCTTCTGCGAACCCCCAAGCAATGTTTGAAAGGCACTCAGATTTAACTCTCGTCTGTTCTTACCAGCAGCTCGGAAGGGGATTAGAGAGCCTCCAAGAGTTTTGCAATAGCTCTTGAGAAGCTAAGAACACACAAAAATCAAGCCTTGAAACTGAAACAAATACCATTTCTTATACCTGAATGGTTTTGGAATTGGTGTAATTTCCAAGAGAAAAATAGAAGAGCGAAGGCAAGAATGTTAATAAATTCCACAGTATTTCTTAGCCTGAAATTATATAAAAAAGTGAAGTCGAAGACATATATATGTGCATGTATGGAAGCCATGCATTCTTTAAAGTTGAGTGTGCAGCTGGTACTTTCAGGAGTTGGATAACTGGAGGATGAGGCATCACCTTAAGGTTGTAATTTAAAATCAGTTCCAGATATCATTATTCTTTGCTTTCTGGGGTACTGAGAATATGCTGCGTGCTTTTAAAATATTCTGAACTACGAGGGTGTCACATGAAATTGAAATCTAGACAGACAGCTGAATAGGGTTTGGTGGGAAAGGGGAGGAATGGCACGGAGTTTATGTATACAAGCTGAGTCATATTGTTTCACAGCATGGCAGAACGGTCTCTGAAAAGGACTTTGCTGAAGACAGGATAGGTCAGTATACATTAGAGCTGCATGATGAGCATGCTTTGTGGTTTAGCTACACCAGCCCCCGCAGTGAAAATTACTCGCAGATGGATTCCATTTTGTCAGGATAAATATTTGAGGTGGGCACGGGACAAGAAGATTTTAATAAAGGTTGTAGCTGGATCCCAAATATATCCACCTATCCTTGTTATCAATGTCACTAAAAATCAGTACTGTCTTTCAGCAGCTTTTCCATCACGAATACAGTCTGTGCTGCTGCAGAGCATGTCCTAGAGGCCAAAGAAACCACCTGAGTATACTGGTCCTTGCGGGAGCACTTTCCTGGCCAGTTCTGGAATGACTTTGACTATCTGTTGGGAGAATCTTCAGACACAGCAGTATAAGGAGAACTCTCCAAATCACATTTACCTGTTTGTGGCTTCACATGCCAGGCAGCCTCCAGCTACCCTGTCTGCTGTAGTAGAGAGGACACTGAGTAGGAGCGATTGGCGTCATCATTACAGAGACCTTGGGTTGCTTTTTTGATTTTGAAAGAGTGCTGCCACTGTCTTTCTCGAGCAAATGGACTCTGGTGAGTAAAGGTTACCTGCAAGGGCATCCTGTGTTGTGTTTTATGAGCAATCCAGAACTTAGTATTCCTGTTTCCCACAGTCTTGCTACAGTCCAAAAACTTAATTATACTGTAAGCTCTTTGGGCAGCAACTAGCACTTTACAACAATATTGGATCTTGTAGCCTGTGATGAGTGCACAAAGAAGCAGTAAGGAAACTGCCGCTGGACAGTATGCCTTGAGCATCTTCCAGGTTGTGGTCTTACAAAAGTAGGTCATATACATGAAGTATATGTTTCCAGCTTACAGTCAGCCTTTCAGGCTCCATTCTGGCTAGGGTTACAGCAGAAAATTATTTTGGGCATTACAGATCTTCATCAGCAACCTGTATAATGCAGAGCTTTAGGATGTACCAGCTGCATCCAGAAAAGTGGTAGCCTCAGAGAGCAGCGGGAGTGTGCTGTCCCTGCGTGCCCTTGAATGCAGCAGGAAGAAATCCACTTTGCAAAGGCTCGGTCTAAGCTTGCCCCAAGGTGCAATACAACAAGAGTTAAAGACAAAAGCATTCTGGAGGACGGAAAGGCTTACCAGATGGAATACTTACCCTCTAGAATTTCAGTTGAAAGGTAGCCCCAGGTCCTAGATGAAATAGGATTGCTTAAGTCAGCTCCACTCTTCAGACACAAGAACTATCAAAGTTCTTATATATAATTTATCCTTCTTTTTAGACTTTCTTTTTTATCCGCAGCTCTGAATGTGTCGTTTCTTTTGACATCTTAGGGTAGAGCTAACATTTTACCGTTCCAGAAGAATCCGGATGTATTTTTAGGCTTTTGAACAATGGTTTCCTACTTTACATGTTGTAAAAGGAACAAAGAAGAAGAGAAAACTCAACAGCCATGCTCTAGACTTCTCTCTGTGGAAGTGCCACTCAGCTGGGATGCTTGGGGCAGAGCTAACCTCTGGTGGACAGCAGGATCCCAGCTTAAAACAGGGTCTGAAAACATGTCCTACATTCATGCTAGAAATTAAAAGATGCACATACAGGTTGAAAATACTATAATGATTGTGGTGACTCTTACGATGTTTCATTAAAACGTTTTAAAACATTATCTTGATCTAAATGTCTCTTAACACTGTCTTATTTCCTTTTTTCACATATATATGTGTTAGTTGCATAACACTTGTCTACCAGTTTCTCTCATCTCTCACTGCACTAGGCTCAAATTGAAGCAAATTGTTCTTCAAAATTGAAAGTGTCAAAGGTCGTAAAATTGCCCTCCGAAGGTCCTAATGCTCAGCAAGCCAGTCAGCTCATGTACTCTATTTTGACCTCCTTGTTACATGTTTCTGATGCTGAATACAACAGCAGTTGAACCCTGCTGGGAGTGGTATCTTCTTGGACTAAAATCTGTGACAAATATGAGCATTTTCTGCTCCATTATGGACTTCTCATCATCACCATGTTACATTTTCCTTTTTCCTTCTTTTAATATTCTACTCTGTCAAAATATCCAAACATTTATTTAATTAGTGCAATTTATTTACGTCCATTTAAAATCAAGTCTTCCCTAAGTATAATTAGGTGTGCCTTTGGTTTTATTTTTCTCTAAGCTACGTGTGTGCTTTTTCAGCGGCAGCTAGCAGAAAACAGTTGCTTAGGCCACAAAGGGATTTTCGTGTTGGTTTTCACTAACTTTCCTGTACTGTGCACTTGGAACTTAAGGAATTTCCCAAATGGGGTTCTTAACATCCTCAGCAGAGGGTGTAAGGGAAGGCGACTTCCCACCTGCCTGTCCTGTGCAGTGTCACGCGTTCTCTCTCTGAAAGAGAATTTAATCCTTTCAAGTAGTGGTGCCATCTCAGCAGGTCACTCTCGTTCCTAATGTGCTCTTCACTCAGTGCTGACTGTGGTATTTAGAATTGAGCTGGATGGATATAGGAGATTTTCCACCTCTTATTTGGAGAAAAGGTATTTGCTCGTTTTCTGAGCTGTTAGTAGATATATCAATTGCACCTTGAATGGGGGTGTAGATATTATACAGTAGCAGTATCCTGCATGTCGATCTGTTAAGCTATAGATACGACTCATAGCCTGAAGTCTTTGATGCTAGTGTATTTATAGGAGTACTTGCTTAAAATCGAAGCTCTTAAAAAAATCTTATTTGTGGTAAATACACTGGATTTGTAGATTTCAGTGAAAATGAAGAGGCTTTGCGTCTTGACAGGTACAAGATCCAGCCACAAGCATGGAAAATCGGCAGACTCTCTGGGCCACCGGAGTTCTTCATAGAAATGGAGTGCAACTTCATTTTCTCCTGGTTTCAGTCCAGATCTCGTGTCAACTATTGCAAGTAGGAACAAAGAACAAGGGGTTGATGCATACTACAGAAATCTTCGAGGCTAGAGACAATTCCCATTCTACGTTCAAGTGGCATAAAGGGCCTTTTCTGAAATGTTTGTGAGGAATTGAGAAGAAACATCGCTATGTCAGTACACGAATCAAGAGATCAGGAGCAGGAGATAACAGCCGAGTACCTTAATAGCCAGCCTGCAGTATTAATTGCTGCTTCCCCGCCCTGAGTCTTTCAAGCTGTATCATCTATTCTATTTTCATTAGATAATTAGAGCTAAGTTGTGTCGGAGATTGCTATGTGAACCCAGTCGTTGCGGTACGGTGATGACCTAAGGCTCTAGAATGAAGTCCAGAGTCCAGCTGATAGTTTTGCCCTTCACGTTGTTTCCCAGCACCTGCGGAGAGCCCTGCAGCGTTTGAAAGTGCTGACTGGACTTAGCACAAAGCTGACGGAGTTTGGGAGCTCCAAGGAGGTTTCTGACTATCTTTTCTTCCACTTGGACAAAAACTTGCTGCATAATCTTAGAAAAGCCTTCTGGTAGAAATCACAGCTGAAAAGGAGAGAAGAGTTAGTGGCACGGGAAAAGATAATCTTGGGTATAAGTCACTACAGCTTTATTCAGCTTTCTGCCAGAATATCAGCACTGATCTCCAGTGGGCCCCTTCCTCACCTAAAGCAGGCAGGCAAACCTGCAAAATCGTGTTTGTTTGAAGTGATGCATATTTAATTGATGTCGAGGTATAAGGAGAGGAGATGCGTGGAATTGTGATGATGTATGGTTTATGTCTGGAAATGACCCTAGCGTATTGGGTCTGTATATGAAGAACTGGGATGGAATCACAGTGCCTGAGACCTGCTTTTCTTTAGGGTGACAGTGTGTTCAAACTTTGTCCTGAATGCCACTGCAGCGTGCTCTGATGGATATGACAATAGTCCAGGGAGTTAAGACTATTAAGTGGAAACTGCATCCGCATTGATATGGTAGAATTCCCATTTATTTCAGCCAGAGACTGGGTTTTACCTCTTTTCCTACCTCTTCTAGTAATCTACTGTGGCACCTCTATTCCGTCGGATGGATTGCTGTGCCAGCTGCCAGGCTAGCAGCCGTCAGGCTGATAGATCAGCACAGCACTGTGCGGAGCTACTAACTCCTGTCTCCAGTGTCACGCAGCGGTGGGGGTGAGGTGCCAGGCAGGGCCGCTCTCGCGTGCCTGTGCTGCTTCCACCCCGGAGACAGACCATCGCCAGCAGCTCGGGGGTGGATGCGCTGCACCCCGCTCCGCTGCAGGCTGCAGAGCTCCCAAAAATCACCTTGTTCAAGTCGCTGCATTTCTGTGTTTTCTCCTTTTTGTAATGTGTGACATGCCTGTTGCTATACCTGCATCTTCATAAAATGCTTTAAGATCTCTGCATGAAAGAGACTAGAGAGACCTCAGTGTTACGGTTATTATTACAACTATCAAAACATATTCTCTAAAAAAAATTTCAAACTCATATGTCAAGGTCTCAAAACATATTGGTAGAATCTCAATTGCCTGCATTATGGCTAACTTGGTTTTTTTTCTCCTCTTCCTCTCTCTCTCCCCCCCCTCCTTCAGTGTCTGAAATAACAACTGCCTCTGCAAAATTCAGGGAATAAGGCTGCAGCTGGCACGTATGAAGATTTCCTTTGCTCCCACAGTGGGGTGTATAATTGACAGTAACGGCTGTAAAATCCAGAGCTCAGGGGCTAGGGGTTTTTTTCAAGCCATCACTCTGGAAAATACAGAGTTTGATCAATGGCTGAGCATTTCAGAAAGGTATTAATAAACGCAGAATTTTAAAGATCTGCTTTAAGAATAAATAATCAATTCAGTTTATAATCCTAACTGTTGTTTAAAAAGGACTGAGAGTAATAATGAAAACAAATTAGCCTTGATTTAAATATTAATCTTATATGGTAATTGTTCCTGAATAAATATTTCAGTTGCAGAGAGTGGATTGTATTGTCAAACATTGGAAACTGTGCTGCGACTGAATTCAGTGTCCTGTATTTGTGTTTCGTAAAGAAGAGCTGAAATGCTTTGAAAGCTTTCTTCTGCTCTGTCTGTTCTGCGTGTGTCACTGCGTATTATGGCGTGCCTCCCTGAGTGATGTATGCTCGCTGAAGGAAGGAAAGGACGTCAAATTGGCACAGACTCCTCACTGGGGTTGCTTCAGCCAGATCAAAATGATATATATCTTCATAAAACCAGCACCATTCACTGCACTGGGGGCTTTGTATTGTCTAGGAATGCAAAGCACAGCTAAAAATTCTCTCTGTTGTAGTTTTAGGGGGAGCTGGTGTAGCTGATACTGGAAGTTAGTGCTACTAACCTAACCTACTTATACATTGGTGTGCCACTGAACTTTTCTTCTTTAAATAGACAGCTTAGATCTCTGGTCATTTAGAAAACTGCATCACCAGATACTGCTTTTATTTTTCATCATTCCCCTTTCGCTGCTGAATCTTGTGGAACTCTACTGCATTGGTGAAGACAAGAATTACCACCTCAACAGTGCCCAGATTTGAAGGGCTTCAAAACAAACTAATGGAGGACTTAATATCTTTAAAATAAAGACTGACAAGGACACCATTTTTCCAGTGACGTATTACACATTTGAATGCAATGGCGTGGAATAATCTGGCTAGAAAAGAACTGTCTTTGAAATCTAACTTGTCTTTTATGAACTGCCATGACCGTTGTAGCTTGTGGAGACTAGGAAGGTGTGATATGGAAAACCTGATACTCTTCAAGGTATTGCACTCTGATGGATGTACTGCAAAAAACGTTTAATCTATTATTGTAAAAGGATGAGGTTCTGCTTTTGTAGCATCTCAATGGTCAAGACTTGTTTTTTTGAAAATCCTAATTTAGCCCTGAACTCTTCTTTCTGACCTGTTATGAAGAATTTTCACTGACAAATCTCAAAGCTCTGAATCATATTTAGAATGTCCAAAAAATACAGGAAAGAGTGGTGAAGCAGCTTGTGCGGGGTCACTCACCAGAGGAGTGACAGAGCCAGGAGTCTCCTGTGTTCTCAGTTCAGTGCTATATGTCAACAGCAATATTTCATGATTCTGTGGCGGCTCCTGTTGTGCCCCTGCCTGGGAAGGGACCCACTGCCATGGCATCCACTTAATTCAGTCCAGTTCTAATAGTGAATTTCTCCTGGAACTTCAGCTGTGGTATAGGATAAGTGGAAGTTTCTCTTTCCATCAGCTATGAATTTGGCTGTATTTTATGAGATAGATAAGAAGAGCAAAGGATCAGAGTATTTTCAACATATGACTTTCTGAAAATAGGAGCACACTTTGATTTACACTCATCAATACCGATGGAGATGTCACTGTTTTCATACCTATGAGAGAAATATCTGCTATGGAACCACTAACTGCTTCAATTCTCTTCATTTCCCTTTCTTACGCAAATGGCTTGCAAGTTGTTTCTACTTCATCTTTTCTCCACACAATTCATCTGCCCACTTCTCACATTTATGTAAAAACTTTGGCGTCAATCCTTGACTGTTTCATATTAGGGAATATTGTGTTCCTTAGCATTGATGAAATGTGCACCAGAGATTTAGATATGAGTTTGTTGCTTCTTGTTTTACATCTCCACCAAGTTTGCAGAATACGATGCTTCTTTTGTGAACAAACAGTAAGAGTTCTAAATTATTAAATATGGAAATAAGAGATAAAGACGTATTTGTTACTGCATGGTTTTGCCATGAAAAAGATTTGAATCGTTTCCTTTCCTTAAGATTCAGAGTTACTGCTATTCATTGTGTGTCCTAGGATGCTGTCATGTAGAAAATAATCATATCGCCTTTTAAATTTATCTTAGCTGTGCTAGTGGTCATAAGCAACCTGTCACATACCAAGTGTACTCTATGCTGAGAAGCTTAGTAGTGAGAAGAAGACTCATTTGTTCGTGATAAAATTATGAGCTTTGGTTTACTGCTTTCCTTATACAGTCAGGATGTCTGGAAGCAAAAGTGTAGGTCATGCTCTTAATTATGTGGGAGATCTGTTTCAAGGGGTCTGTATTCCTACAGGGGTCATTTTCATGCAGCATTGAACAAGGGTCAGGAGTAATTCTCTCCACGTATAATTTGGTGAATTTACTGAGTTGAACTGGTGATTTTGCTGATAAATGAGAGCCTAGCTCAGCAGAGTATTTAAATTCATTCCTATTTAGCAGAGTACTTACACATATGCTTAACTTATAAAATGAGATTGAGTCACAGAAGACCGAAAGAGCTTGCTTCAGTGGTTTGCTGAGCACGGGTCAGCTTCTGAACTGGAACTTTAAAAAAAAGCAGGGAGCCATAAAAGTTAAGGCGTATTTCAGTGAGCAGCCAAAAGATAGAAGCCTCGTTTCTGTGTGTTTGCTGCCTAGGAATGAGTGCGTACGTGGATTCTCAGGGACCGTAGTGCATCCTTTCTGTCAGAGGGGTTAATCACTTGGTCTCTTCTCTTCTGCTGTCTGCCTGCTTCCAAAAAGCTTAAGAATTCTTAACCTCTTTCCTTCTCCCTCGTTTTCTTGAAATTGGTCTAATGTTACGGGAGGGAATGACAGACACACAGATATACTGATTGCATAATCCTTCCTTTATTAAGAAACTAGGCAGAAAATGAAAAAGGCTTGCTACAGCCATATCTGCCACTGGAAAAATTATTTCTTTCTAAGCATTTTACCCTATCTAATTTTAAACCTTTCCAGTTCTTGTGTCTGCCGTTTCCTTTTGAGACTCTTCCACTGTCCTTTTTGCTTTGAATTTGGTCCATATTTCCTGTTGTTTCTAATTATACTCTCCTGCCTACCTGCTCTAGCAATTTTCTCTCCTTGACGCTTAAATCCTTGAAATATGTGAGGAAAGTTAGCACTTTCTCTTTCTTCTGCCTTGTAAACCTCACCTACTGATTTTTCAGAAAATCACCAACCTACCTTCTGCTCTTCTTGGTGTTGCTTCAAGTATTGCACATTCCGGCCCTCTGAAAAACTGGCAGATTATTTCTTCTGCCGTTTTTAGAAACACTCGTCCATTTCCTTCCATCGGTGTGGCTCTTATTTGTACCTTGTCCTGCTGTGCAGTGAAAGCATAACTAAAGTCAAGCAGCTTGAGTAAAGCCAAAGGAAAACCAGGCCTAAAAATCTGTTTATATTCATAGACTGTAGTGATAATGTCGGCAGTGCTATGTTTTAATTCTTTGTGTCATTTGGTTGCTTTTCTTACTCATAACAGCCACCTGTTGGATTTTGCCACACAGATTTGCTACACATAGTTATGAGGTTTGAGGTACGGGGTCTATCTGAATTTTCCATTTTGCTGGGAGGAGATATTTTAAGTCTACATTTCTTGGTGCTTGTGTGTTCCAGTTAATGTACCCTTGAGGATTTTCCATTTCAGTGAAAGGAGAGTAGTGTGTGTATTTGCAATGGTTTCATGTTAGCCTTGCACAGAAAGAGAGTGTACATTTAATTAAGACATTAAAGACTCAAAATCGGACTATGAAACTATAGTGCAATAGCAGTAAGAGTATAAAAGAAAGAAGAGTCAGTAATTCAAGCGGTGTATTATTTAGGTGTCTGCCATGAAATGAAATCCTACTTGTGTTTTGATACACAACTTTTTCACCTCTGATCTCATTGTCATCTTCTTGTGAAGCTCTGCTATTCATGAAGGGAAATCTGATTCAGAAATTTCTATAAGGGTGGCAAATTTTGCAACGCCCCTGAGTTGAAATTGATCTTCACTTATTGCTTTTCCCTGTTATGAGAATGATTTATGAACCTGACGAAGCTGTTAATGATTACTAGCATTACTGAATTCATAATTGTAATAATTAGGGTTTCTCTTCCCTTGCCTCCAGTTCAATAAAATCAATATGTCTTTTTAAAGAGCTAGATGTACAGCTTTCCACTGTCAATTATAAAGATTTCTAAGTACGGTCCTGAGATATTTATGCAATGCAATTTGTGCTGCTGCTCAGCCCCCAGAGTTGGTGGTTGTTTCCCACAGAACCTTTTTTTAAGATCCAAGATTAGTATGTTCAAACATATCAATAAAAGTGGATTTAAAGCCCAAATTACATTAGATGGAAGATTGCCATGTAGTAAGGAAGCTTATGTGATGCGATATGTCTCTAAATTGGAGAGACATGGATTTGATGGACCATTCGGTGGTTGAGGAACTGGCTGGATGGCTGAACTCAAAGGGTTGCAGTCAACAGCTCAATGTCCAAGTGGAAACCAGTGACGGGTGGTGTTTCTCTGGGGGTGGTACTGGGACTGGTGCTGTTTAACACATCTTTGTTGGTGACATGGATGTTCGGATGGAGTGCACCCTCAGCAAGTTTGCCAATGACACCAAGCTGTGTGGTGCGGTCAACATGCTGGAGGGGAAGGATGGCATCTAGAGGGACCTGGATGGGCTGCAGAGGTGGGCCTGTGTGAACCTCATGAGGTTCAACAAGGCTAAGTGCAAGGTCCTACATCTGGGTGGTCAGGGCAATCACAAATACAGGCTGGGCGGAGAATGGAACGAGAGCAGCCCTGAGGAGAAGGACTTGGGGATGTTGGTGGATGAGAAGCTCAACATGAGCCGGCAATGTGCGCTTGCAGCCCAGAAGGCCAACTGCATCCTGGGCTGCATCAAAAGCAGTGTGGCCAGCAGGTCAGGGGAGGTGATTCTGCCCCTCTGCTCCACCTGTAGTACTGCATCCAGCTCTTGGAAGCCCCAACACAGGAAAGGCGTGGACCTGTGGGATCGGGTCCAGAGGAAGGCTACAAAGATGATGCGAGGGCTGGAGCACCTCTGCTGTGAGGAGAGGCTGAGAGAGTTGGGGTTGTTCAGCCTGGAGAAGAGAAGGCTCCGGGGAGACCTTATTGTGGCCTTCCAGTCCCTAAAAGGGGCCTACAGGAGAGCTGGGGAAGGACTTTTTACAAGGGAATGTAGTGATAGGATGGGGGGGAATGGCTTTAAACTGGAAGAGGGCAGGTTCGGATTAGATGTCAGGAAGAAATTTTTCACTATGAGCGTTGTGAGGCACTGGCCCAGGGAAGTTGTTGAGGCCCCATCCCTGGAGGTGTTCAAGACCAGGTTGGATGGGGCTTTGAGCAACCTGGTCTGGTGGGAGGTGTCCCTGCCCATGGCAGGGGGGGTTGGAACTAGGTGATCTTTAAGGTTCCTTCCAACCTAAACCATTCTATGTCCATCACATAAGCTGATGGCATGAGATCTTCACTCTTGTTGGGTGATATTTCTTATCCACACTGGTATGTTTACTTAGTACTTCATGAAGCATTTCTCTAATTCATGCCATGTCTGTTTTTCTCTCTCCTCCAGTTTTCCAGTTATTAATTTAAGCATATTATCGTTTTTACTGAAAGGGTACTTTACTTTTGGAAATGGCAAACAGCTGTAGTTGCATTCTGACAGAGTGTATTGAGATAAGGTATTGAGAACCTACTATTTCTCAGCCTGCCTACCTAGGTCAATGAATATTTAAAGTCCTCTTAAGTTCCTCTGTAGAAATAGAATTCTTTTGTTTACAGCTATATTAGGGTAGGGAAGGAGTTGTTTGGCTGGAGGTGATTTGAGGACACAGAAACGTGGAAGGAATAATTTTGAATGAGGGAGCTATTATCAGCCATTACATGTTTCCAGAAGGTCTGCAGAGTTACTTAATGTTTTGCTATGAGCACTTGTAGCTGCATTTGGCCATACTATCCATTTCCATGTCTGGAGCGTGCTATGATCTGGTCGCTCTGAGCAATGGCTGATAGAAGGCTTCAGTTCCAGCCAAGGTGGCTCCTCTGGCTGCTTTAACCATTAGAATAATCAGGTTTGGAAGTGTCTTTCAGGGAAATAGGGATTTAAAATCCCAAAGTGCTTTTAAAATGGAGCTTGATAACTTTATGAAGAGATTATATGATGTGGTGGTTACAGTAACAGGGGACTATCCATATGGACCAAGGTCCTGTCCAGACCAGCGCAGAAATGCAGGTCTGTCTTCCTGTGCTGAAATTTTTTCATGTAGAATGAATGATCTTAGCTTTCATATGCACAGCTGGTCTTTGTGTTTGCTTTAGCAGCTCCTGGACCGTCTGCGTAAATAAGATTAGGATTGCTTGATAAGCAATTGCTGATGGTCAGATAGAAAAGGTAGACTTCACCAAAGGATGGCGACTGAGTGTACTCACATGCATAAATCTGCAAATTGAAGCTGTTACCTACCCTGGGGATAGTTTGCTGGTCTTAGGACACCTTCTATTGGAGAATTCTCTGCAGCACAAGAGCCACAGTCATAACTTGCCCTTCCTATTTTCTTCATTGTAATTCCTCAGAGAGTATGCGAGGACTGCCGGGATCTCACATCTCTCACCAGTCCTTCTGAGCTTAGGTGCACCTCAGCCTCAGGCTCAAAGTGGTGAAAAGTCAGGTGCGTCAACACTGGATGCAATGAGACCCAAAAAGATGCCGCTACTTGACTTAATGGAACAGTTCACGCTAATAGGAACATGAGTTCTGTGAGCTTTTGAACTCACACAATTTTTAATGTCACAAGTACATCAAAAACTATGATGTGATTTGACAGGGCCTTGGACTCAACAGCAGACCTGTATCTCATCCTGTCTGTGTGATTTCATCATGGCTATCAGGTTATCCCAAGGTGTACGGAGAGGAAACATCTGCTCAAATACTAAAACTGTACCAGAGCTGGAGCAGGGGAGGGGTACTGTGTCTTTATCGTTACAGCCAAAGTAACTCAATGAGCGTACCTCTTAGCCTACCAGGACAAGGTTGAAATAAGTTGATAAAGCAAAACAACTGTACATATTGCAGTGTATGTCCAGAGATATCTGTTCCATACTGCCAATTTTAACACATATAATGTACAAAACAGAGGTCAATATTTGCATATGCACTTACGGTCATCTTCAATTGATAAAAATTGGTAGGGAACAACATGGCTTTCTGTATGTCCATCTAATTCCCGAAATAGTTATATATTTTACTAAATTTTAATATTTATATTATCAGTCAGGTCTTTAGGCGCTTTCCTGTGCTGTCTGCTTTTTTTCATAAGGGTCTCATCCCCCCTTATAGTACAGCAGATACTAGTGACATTGAGGAAATAGGGGCTGCATTTTAAGCAGTTTGATTGCGCTGAAGCTCACAAGTGGTGTGCCCCTAGCGAATGGGATTGCGAAGGTGCAGGGATGAAAAGCAGAGGTGGCTGCTTTCCATTTCATGCTGGTGATCAGATACTGTTTTGCTGTAGGACAGGCGATCGTGGAAGTAGCCTGGCAGAGCATGGTGGTGTTGAATTTTCAGGTTTTTGTACAGGTAGTCTCTTGATACACCTTTCTTAGCACACATCCAGATCCATTCTTTTCACCATAAGGATTTGTTTGTGAAAGAAGCTTTCTTATCATTGCACAATAACGCTGTGTTTCAATTAAACTTGGACAGCATAGTTTGTAAAATCACTTGTGGTGGAAGAGAAGCCCAACAGACATCAAGATGACTTCCAGTTGCTTGGTCATGGCCAAGTTTCGAATCTTTAAGAGCTGATGGAAGAGAAGTCTCAGTTCTTATGGCTGACTGTGTGCCTTATTACGTGGGTGTTAGTGTATGAAGTGCAGGTCTAAGTGCTCAGGCGATCCCAGCATTTCCGTAAGATCACCAAAAGGACTCTGAATTATATGCCTCTTTGGAAAACCATGTGAGAAAATTTAAACCATTCAAACTTAATCCAACACTGAAATTTGCCCTGCTTTGAGAAAGGCGTTAGACCAGATGGCTTTCGGAGGTCCGTTCCAACCAAGATTACTCTCTAATTCTGTGATTTAAAAATATATTTCAGCCTAAAGCTTTTTGAAAAAACTGGGGAGGGGGAAGGCAACGTATATATTCTCTCTTCAGTTATTGCTTAAAAATAAGAAAGAAAAGAGATTCTGGAAGCTGATTTTATTTTAATATTAAGGAAGCTGGAAAGCATTTCTTTTTTAATTCTAGACTTGGCAGATACCGCACGTTTGGGTAGAGAAAACATCATTTCTTTTTTAGTTGAAAAGGACTTTGCACTTTTGCAAGATGTATGAGTTCAGCAGAAATACTTGCCGAATAGTTCACAGCAGAGAAATTTTGTATAGTTGAGGATACTAATCTCAAGTATTGGATATGCCTTGGCAGATCTCTCCAAAGAAGCCACTAATTTTGAAATATATTGAGGTCTTGAGTCTTGTGAAATGTAATGCTGCTTTTATATATAATTGCAGTTGTTGAACCAGTGTGGACACTAACAAGCGAGGCATAAAAAAGGTATGTTATAGACCTCACCTTGGAGACAGGAACGGAGCTATGTGCTAAGGTACTGGGTCTTCCACTCTGGATTTAAGAGTACCATTACATTTAAAGAAAGTGGGTAAGGGAGATAATTTTAAAATCACTTTGCATTCCAAAGTTAAATGACCAAGATGGGCATCAGGGAGAGCAGCTGATGTCTGAAGCGTGGATCGTAAAGAAGCAAAATGCTGCATCTTTGATGTGAATTGGAAAATAGTAACTTAGCCTGGTAAAGTACCGCTTCTCAGGGAGGCTCACTCTAGAAGTACCTTTTAGACCAGTTTCTCAACATTTTCAAGCTGGCGATTCCTTGCTTAAACCTTTTAAATGTATTACATTTGTTACTAGAATAAAAATACGCACTCTATCAATGACAGCCGGGGTGAGCTTGTATAAGAGATTTATTAGGTGTGTATTTCAGAAGATGAGCAAAAGCGTGCGGTCGTGAAAGGAAATAACAGGTGGAGTTAGGGCAATAAGATTTTTACGTTTCAGCACCTCATAGCCCCTTTGATTGCTTCTGCCCCGGACTGTGGTGTTGTAGGCCCTGTGTTAGGCGCTCTGTAGAAGACAGAATTAAGGCTGTTGATACATATTCTGTGTGTTCCCTTTTGCGGAGGAGTGGATTTTGCTGGAACAGAGTCAATGGCTGGATTATCTCTTTGTTCAATTCAATTTTGCCTAACCATAATTGGGCTAGTTTGGCAACAGAGTTTTGAGTTAAGTCTCGGGCTCAGCAAGTGCCTCCTGCATGGCACACACATCCATGGGAGCCGGGGACTTCCCCTGGGCTTGTGTGTAGTCATCACGCGAACGAAGCCCTATTGCCTTTGTGAAACAAAATTCTCGAACTCAGCGGAAGCGGTCTTGTATAGCGCCTATGCAGGTAGCTTCATCTATACGGTTGCCTTTCAGGGACAAATAATTACTAAAAAAGACTTAACCGGAATTCAGCATGTCTAATCCCATATATATTTATGCACAAGTATAAATTTGCTGTTTGTGTATATACGGGCTTTTAGGTGGATAAATATTTGTAGGATGAGGAATGAATTTTCCTGCAGGGTACTGTACTGAGCACAGTGCTTGATCTCATGACCTAGGATGCTGGGAGTACTCAATAGCAAATATTTGCAGCACCCGCTCTGTTATGTTTTAGTATGAAAATACAGGGTCTCGTTCCCCGCTGATCAGGGTTATGTTTGTGCGACTCCCTCTGTTCAGCAAAAGGTTTCTTTCATTTTCAGGAGCCAGTGATGGTGACGGTGTTAGCAGTCTGGGAAATTGTATGTGAACAAAATATCTAAGGCTTTTTTAGGAGCAGTCAAGACTGGTATTGATCTAAATGTTTGGGTCTGGGAATCATGACGTAAGAGCCAAATTCCTACAGTGCTGCCAGTCCCAGGCAAACCAGGGCTGTGGAGTCAACACATCGCTTCCGCGTGTACTGAAGCGTTAGTTAATTGAGGCCTTTATACTTGGTTTTCCTACCTGTAAAATGACTATTATATTATCTTTCTCCTATTTTTCACTCTTGTCAGTTAAGACAACAATCATTACTCTCTGCAATCGTCTCGTACAGGGTAGTCTGAGCCTTAGAAGAATCCCATAGAAACTTTATCAATTAATAACAATCACTTGTGGCTATATGCCTGGTTTCCTCTTTTGCAGTTTTATCACACTTACATGTGAGTTATGTTATATTTGTTGTTATTTTTATGCTGAGGACAATAAAAAAACAGCGGGTAGAGAAACCCAGATTGACAAGGTATTTGCAGTGTTTTATTAGACTTTGTACTGTCAGTAAACCCATTTTCTTAGCCCTGCAATTCAATCCCACCTGCATAGTAACTGCGGGTTTTCTGCTATTGCCTCGTGATTGGGCTGCTTCAAAAGTACTTGATGTTTACTGACTACTGTGTTGAATAATTTATTGAATGATTATTAGACTGCATGTAATAAAGTCAGTGTTGATTTACCGTTCCCTAGCATACTGTGGTAAATGATCACTGGATCTACTATGTCAAGAGATGCTCAGAATGATGGTTCTGAACTGAAATGCTGGCTTGGTGGGAAATTATGCTTTAAATTTGTATTATATTAAAAGGTTTGCTAATTATTACCCACCTTTGACTGGTTTGAGTTATTTGGGAAAAGTGCTATCAACAGCTGGAAAATTGTGTAGTGAATAATTTATTTGAAAATAGCAAAAAAAGTCAAATAAATAATTCAGCAAATATTTCTCGACCAGTACTGCTGATATCATGCTCCAGAGAGATGGATCAATTTTTTAAAATAACTTTATTATATGATTAGCAGACTCATTTTTTGGTGATTTTTCTTGCTAGTTGGTTCACTTCATACACCGATTCCTGAAGAAAAATTACTTTTCAGCCTGCCCATCACTGAATTTTTAATAGTAAGATGACAATGAATAAAATTAGATTTTAATGTACTGCTGTATGTATCACCTTATCTTGATATATCAATGGTGAATAATGATCTTTGCTGTAATGTAGTAGGCTAGATTCCACAGATACTGTTTCTTTAGCATACCCTCTCCGACCTTGGGAAGGTCAGAGCCCCGAGCCACGTGCCTCATTTTCCTGTCTAGAATATTCCTTCCCTTTTGTTATTTCTTTAGACTGGGACCAGGGGTTGCTGCACGGAGTATGTATATATTAGTTTGTTGGCAACACGTGGTGCGGGTATCGCACCATATTGTTTGGTTTTGTTTTAATAAAATTCTAACTTTTGGGGTAAACTCGGGCATTTTCTTTTCAACTGCAAGGGAGGGGTGGAAATCCTGCTAGCCTTGCCGGCTAGATTCATACCTTCCGAACGGATTTGGGAGATCAAGCGTCGGATGTGCTGAGCTCGCATTCTGGAGCTGAGCCAGCTGCTCAGCTGGTGAAAGGCAATAGCCTGCTGTTAACTTGTTATGTTTAATGTCAAATCTTGCAACATTTGATTTTTACCTTAAATCCTAGTTGTAGGAATCAAGTAGTTCACTGAAATTCTGCAAGTTTTATCCTGTATAAAAGCTTTTCCAAAAAAGCTGGAAAATATTAATTGATTGCACTTTAGCTCGGAAACCAGAAGGAAAAGACAGTCAGATTCATTAAAATAATGTCTCTTTGCCTGTAAGATTAGTTTGAGGGCTTTTGGCTTGTGGTTTTCGTATGTGTGAGACTGGTAAAAGAACCCCAACGCAGAGGCACAGAGCTTCCAAAGACTGCACGTCGGTACTGGAACGCTTTTCTCAGCTTTGCCTTCCCACATTGTACTGAAGTTGAAATCCTGCCTGAAGCAGACAGGTCTGCGTGCGTTGTTTTAGGGCAGACCTGCACAGGAAACCTAAAGGTAGCATGTTTTGATTGCTGATGTTAAAAATAAAATACACAAAAAACCGCATAAAAAAGAGATTAAATGGGAATGCGAAGTTTACACCCATCATCACCTCTTGCAGGGGGATTTTTAAATCACCCCTGGCTGAATTGGAAGCAATTAGTACTTCCAAAGCAGTGGCTTGTTGTGTGGTGGTGAGCACCAAAGAAAAGCCCAAATAAAGTAGCCTACCATAACACATAGTGTTCCTTTCTCATTCTGTGCTTTTTATTCCTCAGACGTCAGTATTATGGTCTCCTTGTCAGTGATCCCACATTTTTTGCTTACACATGCCATACACGTAATTTCTAGGATGCTATCAAACATGCCAAGCAGTAGTAGTTTATTGCGTTGCAAGTACCTGTTTATGCAGAAGAGAGGTGATCTCTATCTCTCCGGCAAATATGGAGAGGAATGCAAATGTGTCCCCCTGCCACAACAGTTTGACTCTTATGTAAAGGCTTCTTAAACAGAAAAACCCCCACAAATTATGCTTTTTCCTGAAACCGGAGTTGTGAGTATTTGTTAAGAATTCAGCAAAGACTGGATGGGCGATCTGTTCTTGGTGAAGATAAACTAAAAGATTGTCAAGATCCCTTCCTAACTGCTTTAAATATAAGTGGAAAGACTGACTCAACTGAGAAGGAAGTTTGAAACTGTTTTCTTTTTTTGGCTATTGCCTACTCTGGCTCCATTTCCCAGTCATTTGGGTTTTTTAGGTGTTTCTCCCAAAGCACCTGCGCGTTCCAAGCCTCATTGTTTATTTTTCTATTAGTCTCCTTTTATCTATATTTCACGGAAGTTCATTTTCTATTTTTCTGTCTCTCACATCCTTCTGTAACAGGTCATTTTTCTTTTTCTCTCTGTGATTTTTTTTCTTGTTAATTTCTTCTAGTTTCCTCTTCCTTTTTTTTTCCCCACCCAAAGTCTATTTAGGTGGGAAGACACTGTGTTACTCAGTTGCGTGCTGTCAGTAGCATTGCAAAATGGAGAAAGTCCACAGACTTCTGGAACTGCTCAGGATACGCTGCTATAGCGGAGCATCATGTAATGCCTGTGCGCTAGAGGGGAGCTCTAGGGTGGGAGAGAGATGGTTAAGCAGAAGGGAAGGAGGTACAAAAAAGGAAATGTAACAAAGGAAAGGCTGATTCCCTCGTGGCCCTTTGAAGTCCCTTTGACCACCTCATGTTTGGTTAGGAAACAAGTACCCTTTAGTGATAATATTAGGAGTAATGGCTTGCAATTCCAAAAGGGATGGGATTTTTGTAAAACTATTCGTAGTGAAATTGTTTAAATTCTGAAAAAAAAATACCGTAGAAAAAGCTTTTAAAAAAATATACATCAGAAATTAATTGTTTCAGAAAACTGTGGAGTTCTGTCACTAAATTGCAATGCTTTGCTTTCACTGCTCTTTGTTATGCCTTTATTCTACATCTCATATTGTTTTATATTATTTCTTGCTGCACAAGGAAGAAGTTATATTTAACACGTATTGCCATTGTTGGCTCTGTGCAGTGGCAGGACGGATGACAGCAAACCTTAAAACCTTTTTGCAGCCCAACTCATAGAGCTGGAAATAACCAGCACAGTGTTTTTATCCGGTATGACAACATAGCATATTATCTTACTTTTACTCAAAGATTTGTACCATTTTTAAATCACTTTATTTCTGAAATAGTGGTTATATACCACTTTCTGTGTATAAATCATCTTATACGCTTTGTGGTGTATAAATCATCTTATCCCTGTTTTTATGGGGAAGTAATTGTCGGTTTAATTTTCTCTCCTGTAAAAGGAGGATGACGTTTTTCACAAACTCCCTCAGGTCTCATGGGGTCAGCTTTGCTGCTGTCTCCCCTCTCTCACGCTAGAAAGCTTTTCCAGTTATCCCCGGAAACACTTTTTTTCCTTTTCTGGGCACGGCTGTTCCACCTCTCAGCCTGGCCTGTGCAGCCTTTCAGGCCACAGACTCTTTCGACACCCTGCAAGAGATGCGCTGGAGACCTGGGTGCGTGTGTGGAGGTAGAAAAGAATAAAGATTACCTTCTTCCTCTCTTCTCCCCGAGGCTCTTTCATTAACATTCCTATGATACATCTCATTTAGCATATTCATGGCTTTAGGCTTTCTTGTGTCCCTTACAGCCTTCTAAAGACAGTGATAAAACTTTATAGGTGTATTATGAGAAACGTTACATGCCTGGTCGTTTTAGTAGGTTCAGAACAAATCTTGTTTTGTGAGCATTATATAAAGATCAAAGCAGATACCACAGTCAGTGAACTCAGGAATGGGATACTTGAATTGACTAACACTGCCAGCATCCAGTAGCTGTTCTTGGATTCACAGTCTCCTCTTGAAAACCGTGTCCTGCCGGGCACGCCAGCCCCGGAGACCCAGAGGAGTGGCTGCTTCTTTCTCTGAAGGCCCTTGAGGCAATGGCACAGGTGCTAGCAGCGGGCCAAGGGCCTTGACACCGGCCTCTCGGGTTCCAAAAAAAAAATAAATTGGCTCAGTCAGGGATGTGTCGGAAGCAGGAGGTGCAGAATGGCTCTGTGGAGGTAGGAAATGCTCCCCTGGAGACAGGACAGAGTTTCCCATTGCTCTTAATTTGTCAGACCTGCTCGAGCTTTTGTTAGACAGGAAATAAAAGGCAGATTAAGAAATCCAGTACGAACGTGCCTGTGCTGTCCTGGCTGACAGAAGGATAGACCAGACCACTCCATTCCAATGAAGTTTTCTTTTTTTTTCTGTCTTCCTTGCCTTCAGACTGGGCTGAGACCCTTTAAAAATGTGTCTACACGGCACACAGCTCAGCAGAGCCCTCTTCACCAGGAGAGTTTATTGGCACCATTGCATTATAGTGCATAACGTGCATGCCTACCTTGAGGAGGATTAGGCAGTGCATCCTTTCAAGCAGCAGTGGCTGACTAGAAATATTCCTATCGTACCAAACAGCCTTGACCTTAAAAGAAAAGCCACAAATATTTTTGTGTGACTGAACTCCGGTGATGAATGCTATTTGTCCAAATTTCTCCATTTTCATTTTTTAACTGTATTTTCTGAAGGGTAACTTTTTGGCTTACTTCTCTGTTGAAAGATTTCAGTTGCTGAATAGCACTTAGGAAGGCTGTAAATTGGGCACACAGATCCACGGGACTGGCACGTGGAAGGATCGTCATAGTAAGCGATGAGTAAAGTAATTGAAGAAAAGTTCCTGACCTGCTGCTGACAGCCTGGGTGTGATCGTAGGTCATGCAATGCACGCACCTTTTTTTATACATCTTTAGTAGCAGTAATAACATTCTTATTGATTTTTGAGGTGCTTTGTAATCTTGTCATTTGGAGGTGTTTAGTATTTCTAAGAGGAACCAGTTCAAATAATTTCTATCAAAATCACATTTGGTAGCAAAGTGGGGGTTTTAGCTATAAGAAATGCTTCATTAAAATACCTGCTTTGAAGGAGAAATTAAAAGAAATATTTCCATTCTTTTGGGGTGACTGTAGTTTTGCCATGTGGGAGCTGTAGTTCAAGAACATAAGGGCCACGGTCCACTTCTCTCTCCCCATCTTTTCCACTGCCTTTCACTCCCTCCTTTGTTTTCCTGTGTCCTCATCGCTTTGCTCCTTTCCTCCCAATCCCCAACAAACCTGGAAAAGATGAAGCTGATTGCCTTTTTTGACAATCATTTGTTTTTTCTGTGGTACTCTGCCCCACGGTCCCCTCCTGCGCAGCAGTCCCTCACTGCTGTTACAGGACACGTTTCCGGTGGCAGCACCAATCCTGCAAAGCCGGTGACTGGGTAGTACCAGACACCAATGCAATAATAAAGACAGACACCCTGAATAGAATCACAAACCCAAGGTTCATTATATGAAGATTCAATTAGTTCTTTAAACACAGAGACTGTGATGGAACATGCCCTACAAAACAGGATCGCTGCCAAGTATTTATAGGCGATGCGTTTCCCATTCCTGCTCATACAATTAAGGTAACTGAGTTTCAATAGCCACAGCTGCATAAAGCAGCTTTCTGATCCTACCTAGGTCGGCGTGAAATAAGACTGCATTCAGTGCTAGTTTAGAAATTGTGCTCCTTTTTTTTTTTTTTTTCTTTCTGACATGAAGAAATGAGAAATTGAACACAACGTGTTCCATTTTGGAAACACAGAGGCTTCCTTTAAATTCCATCCAGGATAGCAAGGACTGAATACGTCCATTAAAATCCAAACCTTAAAGATGATCAGATTAAACTCTTCAAGCAGTAGCTTTGGATAAAGCATTCGATTTAGCCAGCATGATAAAAATATCTGAGTGTTTTGGGAAGAATCCTACACTGGGGCTGTTGTCATAGCCGGTCTTCATAAAAAATATGCCTAGTTTTAGCTCTTTTTCCACATCAGCTGGGAAAACCTGCTGTGTTTTAGGCACATTCTGGGATTCTCTAATCAGTTGCTGAAATGTTTCCTCTTTCTTCTAGCTGCACTCTCCAACTTTAGTGGCTTGTGACACTTCAGTGTTGTGCTGTTCTTTCTCTCCTTGAATATTATCCCACTGAACGAAATTCTGCTCTTTCCTTTCCCCTCCACACACACAGTGAAGGTCTGTTCAGCCTTCAGTGCTTCAGAAGTAAAAGCACTGTCATTCTCAATGTCCCCTGGACTTCTGCACCGCTGAGAAATTCTGCATTCCTCAACAACTTTACAGTAAATTGAGTATTTTCTTGTCTCTATAAATGCCACCGGACTATGGAGCTCACCTTGCCAAGATACACAATGGAAACGTCACGGCATTGCTTTCTGTACAGCAGCTGATTTTATAACAAGCTTTGCAGGAACCGCACCAATGAGCCCCTTTCCAATTTTCCCTCTTTACATTTCTGCTTTATGGTGTTCACTTAAACGAACCATGTAACTTTAGGAAGGACAGCATGTAAAGATAAAATAGCATTGATAAGGTATCAGTAACCCCAATGTTGCCATAGTATCCTGGAGAATCACATCTAGTAACTCTGTTCTTTTCCAGTGTTTTTTACTCAAGGATCCTGGCAGGGTTGGCCAATATTAAATAATCCAGTTTTGTAACTCTCTTCTCCGACAACAAGCTACATTAGCTATAATTCCTAGGTTAGCAAAGGACAGAAAGAGCTTCAGACAGACATTCACAGCAAGGGAGCAGTATAGCCAAAAATTAATTCCAAGTTTTCCAGTCCTCTGCTCCCTGCCGCCCTGGTTCACGGACCCCATCCTGAGCTTTGACCTCTCTTCCATGCCTCCCTTTTTAAAAAGTAGAAAATACTTTAAATGCAGTGGTTTCCCGTTTCAGGGAGTGACTCTCTTTAGATTTGCTCATGTGGTGCTTTAACAGGGAGGAAATGCAGTGTGCTTGTTAAAGGGAGAGCCTCGTAGTCAGGATTTTTGGGCTGTAGCTTAGCCTTAGCTTTGCCTTGATTTGTTTTTGTTTCTCCACCTGTACAATGGAGCGGTGCTTAGTGATCCATGTCACAGAGCGTTACTGAGCCACTTGAACGTATGGGAAATACCCTGAAATGTTAAGACAAGTGCAAACGATTACCCAGTTATTAAATTCATCATCCCACCAAATACTCTCTTTGGAATAGCCTTAATCCAATGTTTTATTAATATAAAAACAATTGTATTGCTGGCTTATCCGGCATGTGAATGGAACCTTTCTTTTTCTTTCTTTCTTGCAGTGCGGATGGTCCTTCCTCTGAAATCATGCAGATTGATTTTGAAATTGAAGACCTAACTGACCTACCTGGGACCCAGCTCATCACATGGCAGGTAGAATATCCTGGAGATACGACGTCTGATCTAGGAATCTCCAAGATCTACGTAAGCCAGAAGGACCTGGTAGGAGTTCTCCCTTTGGCTATGGTAAGAAATTGTCTGGCATTCTGCGAGTTTTTAACGTTGCTTTACAACTCTGGTGTCTGACAGATGCAAATGATCAGCTGAAAGGAGTGGGGGGACAGAAACTTTCAGCACCTTGAGAAATAGATGCTAACTTCTGAAATTTGCTTCATTCAGTGGTGGAACTACAAGAGGGGAAACCATAGCTTCCCGTGGAAGGCTCAGTCATGCTCTCTTTGACCAATACACTGACTTCTTGGAGGCAGAAGCTGAGTTCGTGGCTTTTCCACTATTCAGAACTCACTCTTGCTGTTGCATGAGGTGGTATACTTGGACACTCAGCTCAATGTGGTGTGTGTCTTACTTGAGTCACAAGTACTCTTACATTTGGTCTAGTGCTTAAGGACTTTCTGAATCACAATTTTTTCGTTTTTTTAATTCTGACTCCGTACTCATTTAAGAGTGAGAAGAGAAATAAAAGTCATGGCATGACTTCTGAGTAATTTTTAATCACCTGGGAACCACAAAATACAGTACAAAGCCAACTGTTGGTTCTACATAAATTGGATTGCCTCACCATCACAATGCGATCTATAGGGCTTGAAAAATACCTGATTCTTTAGCCTTTTTCTTACCTAAAAAAATGTTAGATACCCAACTTCCAAGTGCAAACAGAAATTTTGTGCATTTCCTTTTCTCTCCCCTTCACATTTCTCCATCATTAGGGCTGAAGTATACTTGTCTAAAGTCTGGCTGTGCCCTATTTTTGTTTTTAAACAATCTATTAGAAAATATTGACACATTATTATTTAGCACTGAGAGAAAACCAAAAATCAATCTTGGAGCATTTAAAAAAATGTAACCTGGATGTTTGCCTAGTGGTGGCCAGTTAATTATGCCCCTATTGAAGGCTGAATGTGTTCTCTGCACTTCCAGACTCACAGAACTGATAATAGTGATTATTGTTATTTACCAACTTTAGAACTACTCAGAGATTGTGATTCTTTATTTCACCAAAAATATTTCTTTTCATTTGTAATGGCTAATGCTTTCCTTACCAAGGTGTAGATCACAGTTGAAACGGCTCTATCCATCTGGAATTGTGGCCACCTAACAAATCAGAATTGTATATCTAATCCTTTTGTTTTGCATGACTGTTTTCATGGGGTAGTTCCTGCTATTGAACTGGGGGTGATCTCTGCTGGTCTGTTGATAAGAGATGAGGCTTTCAGGTCTGCAGAGGGGACCCCGATGTGCAGTCACACAAGTTCTGGAGTATTGAGGGTTAAGGCTGTAGAGGTGGTCTGATTTACATAGTCTGAGACGTGGAGGCTTTTATTCACTCCATCCCTTAATGAAAAGATAACAGATTTCTTTCCAGGTGGTTCCCATGGTTGCAGAAAACACTAGTTCTTCTCATACATGCCCATGATCACTTTAGTATCAAGTGATATAGTGGCAAAAAATAGTTCATAAGAACAAAGATAGCTTCTCCTGGCAGTTGCTACAAATCAACTCACTCTTTTCATTTCCGTTAAAAGATGAAAAAAAAGCCTGTTTTCCAGAAGCACAAAATTCTATGCTCAAAGGTCACATGAAGTCTATAAAGTTATCGTTAGGTGACATTTTAAAAGGCAACAGGTGTTGGGATAATGGATAAGAGAGAAAGCAAAGATAAATGGCAGGGGCCCCCTAATTACTGACAGATTGGGAATAGTTTTAACCTTCTTTGCATTAATGGGGAGTGTCAGGGAAGAAACTCTGGGGTATCACAAATCTCCAAACCTTTGTAGTACTTCACTTTGTGCTTAGGAAATGATAATTCAGGTGCAGGTCTTTCAAGACATGTAACTTAGATTAGTTTGGTACTTCAGATTTCCTTCTGATCTTGGAAAAGCCAGTTTGTAATTTACAAATTTAAAATAAAAAAGTAAATTCTACTCTTCCATTTAGGAAGAACCACAATGAAAAGGAAGTGTTATATTATGTCTCTGTTTCTGGAGACTGGGGTTAATTTGAACTAGTTTTGCCGGGCTTCTTAGAGGAACGTGTAATTTCATGTTTAGAAGTACCAAACAGAAATGCTGTTAAATATTTCAATTACAGGTTAATTTTTCAAAAGAACTATTTTACTGCTTTAACATTAGGCAGAGCTTTGTTTTTTTTAAAAGACTGGCACATACCACCTCTGCACCATCTTTGTTTTCTCCAGTCTTTTCTGCTAGCTATTATGGATTTGTAAATTGTAAAGCAGAATATTGGCCAATGTCGGGCTTCCTGTTTTCTTTTTTTGAGTTACAAAATACTGCAATGGAAAGACTTAAATGTATGTATCAGCATCAAGGCACACTGGAAATGCCCACCTTCTGCTGAAGTTACTGGGATAGTTGCTGCACTCACCTTTCTCCGGTGCAATTTTTTTTCCTGTGGCATATTATAATTCCAGCTTTTGAGACCCCTGCAGGGCCCTACACCAATAACGGAATGGAAACACAAGTCACAGTAGAGCATTCAAGGATATTGATGAGAAAAGCTGTAGGGTGTATTTTATGGATGTGTGGGTACCATCAAGGCTGATATTTCTGACACTTTAATAACACCTTTTCTAATTTTAAAGTGTAACAGAACCTTGGTCATACTTGGTAAGCTGTGCCTGGGACCCAGTCAGCCCCTGTGAGCAGAATGGGAATAGCATGGGAAAAGACATTTAATTTGAGAACATTGTAAGAACTTGTGAGCACCTGCTTGGGTATTTGCAATGCATGATCCTTTCCCTTAAGGCTGATGAAATACAGGCAAAGATGTTTGTACAGGGTTATAAAAAAATATTGGCCTTTTACCATGATTGCTTTGCAGTGCCTCTTATAGCCACATAGCAATGTCTTGCCTTGTTGACAGAAGCTAAATGTCCACTAAACTCCGTGGAAGAGGCAGATATTTGTATGGTATACCGTTCTTCACCAGCACAGTTCCCACTGTAATTTGTGAATTTCTTGCATGGGCACTATTGAAAACTCTTCCCATTTCCCTGCCAGCTTTCTCACCGCAAGGTCTGTGTCTCCAGGTAGTGTGTGGCCAGGGAACTGGAGAAGAGGGGTCTCGTGAACATGTTGATCAGTACGGGAATTATAGAAACAAAGAGTGCTTTATACTGGATGGAGAATTCTGGACAAGAATGCCAGATGGTCACTCCATGGTAAATATTGAAAACTCAGCACTCTGGGGAAAAAAAAAATAATCGCAAGTAAATATTGAAGAGGCAAAAACCTTCTATGTTGTTCTTTGTTGTCAACTAACGTACATATTAATTCTCTTTAAAGGTCATTCTCTTAACATTCACCTGTAATAGGGTATCCTTTGAGACAGAACCCCTAGCACTCTTAAGTCCTTTGAAATATGGTATTGAAAAGGCATACGGTCCATTTGTTCATTAACTGTCTTGAACATACCAAACTGCTGAGGGTTTTTTGAGTTGAGGACTTGCAATGTAGTGTGACAGCCAGTGAGAATAATATGCCTGAATCTTCTAGTATATCACATTATTTTTATTGGCATCCTAAGAATCAGCTTCCAATTCCTATTTGACTTCTTTCTGGTGTTTCTTCCGTATTTTATTTCACTCTCATTTTGTTAGGTGATGAATGGTACAGGTTTAATCACTCAAATTGTACATTTGCTGTTATTGATTATTGTTGCTTTTTAAACATTCTGTCAGCTCTTTCATAATTGTGGTGTTCACCTTTTGTTGAACCTTAATGATTAGGTAAGGATGAGAGACAGACGAGCTCTGTAGCCATCTGTGTACATACAAGATAATCCCTACTGAGAAAGGCAGAGGGCAGATATGACATGCTGGTAAATGGATAAGTTGAAATCTGTTCTGTAAATAATAATAATAAAAATGGTAAGTAATGAAATACCTGGGCTGGTTCTTAACTGAACCAGGTCTGAATCTGTAAATCACCCGCCTTTTCCTGTAGCCCTAAACCTATTTTATCTGTTCTCTCCCTTTGTTTAACAATCTGATAAGGAATCAGGGCAAAACACCTGTTTCATAAATCTCACAGGCAGAGATGTTGGTCCCAAGGTTGATAAAACCATTATTAGAGTAGTCCTTTGACTAGAGAATATACTATGTTAACTTCACCTTCTTGTAGAATGCAGAAAAAAATGTATATGCAGGATGCTCGGTGTCCCTTCAGAAATTTCTTCAAAAGGTTGCAGGTTCCTGACCTTCAGTTTTTGATAAATTCTTGTCCACGTATGTGTTTTAAACTTCTAAATCAGCAAGTTAATATTGGAGTCAGCCTGGCTCAAACAAATGTAGTTGCCCTGATATTCAAGGCATTATTAGTTTTAAAGATATGGATGCAGACCAGATGTTTCAGGTTGGGGTAGGGCATGAAGCTGATGAAGAAGCCAGGCGGTTGGATGATGAGCCCCCTTGAGCATAAAAAGGCTGCGAATCTGGATTACTTTCTTGAGGCCTTACAGATGAACTGCTCTTAATTCCAGCTATAAGAGACTACCTTGTATGATCTGTGAACTAGGAAACTGCAGAGAAGTTTTGCCTTCCGAAGCAAGAATCCTTAAGTACTACAGAGT
Organism: Vanellus vanellus; assembly: GCF_965231255.1. Taxonomy (NCBI): domain Eukaryota; kingdom Metazoa; phylum Chordata; class Aves; order Charadriiformes; family Charadriidae; genus Vanellus; species Vanellus vanellus. Next base: position 11,452,303 of record NC_138921.1, read on the forward strand.
CATGGTGTCAGTGGCTGAGCAGCCCTGGATTGCCTCATGCCAATCACGATATTAATATTTTGAAGTTGATAATTCAGCTTTCTTGCTGCCCAGAGAATCTCAAACTTGCTGGCAGGCAGGACAGCTTGCCTGACGCTAGGGCTGAAGTAGCAGGTCCCGCCGGCGCAGGGACTGGCAGGACAGGCTCCCTTCAGTCTCTGCCAAACTCGGCTCCGCTCTGGGGCTCGCCGAGTTTGATGCCGGTATTCCGGCAGAGTGCCTGTCTTGCCTTCTTACTGAATACACCGGGCAGCCCTTAGGTAGGTTTACAATCTAGTCAGCATCAACCTAAGAAATAACCTTGTTATTGGAGAACTGAAATGGACAGGAAGAAACAATGGGGTTTGAAACTTGATTAATGGTACAGTGGTGAGGTTGCGGTCTGCTTGGCAGAGGCAAGAACTCCAAAGACAACCTTCCATCCCTCCCAGCCGTATTTTAGAAGGCAAAGGTGGATGGTGAACAGTGAATTACAGACTTGTATCAGCATCTGAGCTTCCATTATCTCTCTGGGTTTGGCCCGTTATTTATTATCCTCAAGCAGTGCAACATCGGCCTCCGAGGCGGTCGAGTGACATGTAAGGCAGAGAGAGCTTTACATCAAATGCAGAAAAAAACCTCTAAGAAGAGACTCGCTGATTTATGACAGGCTTAAGCGGAGTCAGTGACCAAAGTCCAGCTCGTTGCTTTGCAACAAACAGGTTGTAGTGAAGGCAAAGAATTATGCCTACTCGTCTGACCCTACTGAGGAGCCCCAACTCGGCGAGCTGTCCCTGCCCTCACAAACACACCCTCAGCTCTGGTTTTGCGGAGGAAGGCTGCTTCGGTGCAGGTCGAACTGACCTATCTTTAAGTTGCAAATAAAGGTGATTTAACAAACTTGGGTGAGCTCTTAGGAAGAAAGATCACATTATCCTTCATCTCAGGTGACTTACAAGGTTAGTAACCTCCAGGAATGGGTCACTGGTAGTGTTGGAGCAAAATAACCTTTTAAACCAGCACAACCATTTTTGCGGTATTTGTGCCGCCACAGCTGCTACGGTATGAAACGCAAGTGGGATATTTATTCTACAAGGTCAGGTTAATAAACTAACTGTAAAAAGTAAATATTGTGTTTATTGCTTGAACAGAAATATTTTATAATGCATAGCACGTAACAAACTTCATATTTAAGATGAGATTTTGTTAAAAGGTCCATTTTGGTACATCCCAGCACAGTTATCAAAGCAACATTGACTGTAAACCCATTCTCCCATTGCAGATGAACATGCTCTTGTCCTCAGACCCATTAGAGCCATTTTGGCTTTTGAGAAGTTATATTTATGGCAGTCATATTAAATAAATTGTATCCAAAACCTGAACACCAGTTTAACATTATACCTTTTAGATAATTTATTGTTTCAACTTGCTTATGATGTTCTTTATAAAAATTTAACGAAAATGTTGAGAGGAAATTAAACTGTTCTACATACCATCAGTGTAAGAAGCAAGATAAATAGACCAAATAAATAAATAAAATGAATTGCTGCAGCAAAGAGGCTATCTATTATATAGGAAGCTTTTCTGTATTAAAATTATTTCTAATAATTACAGGAATCAGCTGTCATGGTAGCTCCAGTCACGGCTGGATTTTAAAAATGCTTGGGCTATTAATGCCCTTATAAATATATGTATCTGAAACATTTAATTCTTAGCTAGCGCTGTTTATGTTCTGCTAGAGACTGGGTACGCAGCTGAGGCTGAGCTACCAGAGTGCTCCGTGCTGCACGAACACATGTTTAATTGTAGCCCCACCCTGAAGAACTCAGAAGCCAAAGAGAGCAGACTAATAATAAAAACATAAACAAAATATTGGTCCTTCCTACAAAAGAGGGATGGAGATGGGCAGCATGCTGATCTTCCTTCTGAAGTCAACCAGGCTGCCTTCTCCTAGAGCCAGGGTTTCAGCTTGGCTCTTCTGCCCCATTACAAAAGATGTGATGGTTGGATCCTGGTCCCTGGAGCACAGACCTAGTTGTGCAAGTGCCGTCATTGTTGGAGCTTATGGTCCGCCTGTAGCTCTAGAGGTGGTGTGGCTGGCCCTGCCTCTTCCCTAGGCCCCCACTTCTGCTGCGGTGCTTTGCTGCTCCTCAGGTTGGCAGTGATGCTGTTTTCTGTCAGGAGCTGCTCAGGAGTCCGATGGGGGTCCATGCTGGGGTAATGGAATAGAATATTGGAGGCTGATACAGCCTTCTCTTTACTATCTACCATCTTAATCGGACAATTAGGATGCTTTTGGATTAAATTGATGCTTTTCCGTGGAAAAGCTGAAATGTGAATCTTCATCTGTGTGTGTGATATGGATGAACGGATCGATTACAGGGAGGATCTGCTTTTGGCTGTGGCTGCCCTGGGTAGTACCTGGTAGCTGAGAAGTGCAGGATCACATCAGCCAGAATCAACTGCCCAACTCAACTTTAATGAGTGTATATTTCTAAACACTTTCACTGACAGTCAGCTTTATGAAAAAGATGTCTAGAGAGTAGTTAAAAGCTTTTACCTTCCTAATTCATAGCTTTTAAATGGCAATTACAATATTCAGCAAGTTTTCAAATATTTAATTAAAACATTACCCATTTGGGAAGAGGGATCTTTTAAATCGAAATGATTACTGAATCACAGCTGAAATCTACTCATGGGAAAAGGAAAACCCTTTGAATTATTGCAATATTGCAAGCATCCGTTTTCTTTTCATAAGTATATCCTATTGCTTCCTAAAATTAGGTAGGTCAAGGTCTTACGACTTCATATCATAAACCAGACTTTCTATTCTCCCAGTAACATCTCTTGGCACCTACCAGCTCTGACTTTAATCATCTTTCTCGAAAATAGGTATTCAAGATGACTCCAGGATACCAGATGATGTCCCTTGCCATGGTTGTTCTAAGTGTTTATGCCCTGGAAATGTTTTTTTCTCCATCTCAAATGATATATGCCTGGTTTTGGTTCTGGTTGTTGGGGATTTGTTGTTGTTGATTTTTTAAATGGAATACATTCATCCTATGACTGAATACTGTATCCGGATCTTTCTTTTGCTCTGTTCTTTTAGGCTGAACACCTCTTACCTGATGGCTGAAATTCTTGCTTGTCAGTCCCCATAATTAAACTTTGCACTGTGGGTGACTGCATTTCATTCCATTTCTTTTTCCTGAATCCTTGGGTTCATCTGGTGCTTCTTATTTAATAGTTCAAACTTCTGTGTAGGCAATGCCTCCCAAACTGATACTGTTAGCAAATTGTAGCAGTACGCCGTTTCATCTTGTTTCAGGGTCATTATTGACAGCAATTAAAAAAAAAAATCTCTCCCTAGGCTAATTCTGCGATATTGTTGTATCAGTGTAATTCTGGAATAGTGCTGTATCAGTTCAGAGGAACAGGTTGTCATACTGTCGATCTCACAGGTTTGCCTGGATCCAAAAAGCCCACTCTTTGCGTTGGTTCTCTGTGGTTCAGGCAACTTCAACCGGAAGGACTTCGTATTCAAAAGCTCGTTAATCACTCTTTATGCAATGCCTGAGTCAGATTAGATTCCATTTCACGTTCTAATAACCGTAATGCGCCTGTACGACTAACAGGAGAAAATGTCTCATCCAGTAAACACATAATAACGTTATGCTTCAGAAACTAATTGAATCACAGGTGTCTGAAGATACAAGAGATTTTTCCCATATGTAGATGTCAATTATTTATGCTTTTTCAGAGCATGTGATATTGGCACCTGGTTGTGCCCAAATGATGGGCCCGGCAGCTGAGTTGTCCGGTCGGGTGTGATAGTCCTGGAGTTCTTACGTGACTGTGTTTAAGAAGTAAATGTACTCAATTGCAAGGGGGCTAATGTATAGGGTTCATTGTCCAATTAAGAGATGCCTGTTAAAAATGGCTTGGTTTGGTCTTCAACTTACTATTATTATTACTGTTACACTGAACGTTGCCCTTGCTCTGGCAGGCTTCTATTGTCTAACTACCAACAGACTGACGGACGCGTGAGTCACTAGCACATAGCATTTTGGTTTGTATACAGAGAATGAAATGAGGAAACACAAGCACTTGGCAATCAAAGATGCCTTAGCTCCAGAATCCAATAAATGCCATATTCTTTGGATTTTTCCTTCCAGAATTAACAACAACCCTGGGGTTCTTAACATTTGAAATAACAAGCAATAGCTCTTTCCCTTTACAATTAGGCATTTCCTTGACCTGTGGAGCATGCGATGGAACACTAACTGTGTTCATTGCAACATCGATGCAGACGTTTTGCTCCTTAAATTCCCAAGTAGTGAAAACCATCAAGCAGGTCTTCCAGTATAATACAATTCTTTTTCTGCCAGAGGTTACTATGGGCTCATGGAAGAAGTTCTTGATGATGATGATGTTGTTGTTGAAGAAAAGACGTTAGAAATCTTGTTTTTGTATCTGGAGCCGCAGTTGCTGGCTGACTAATGCTGTAATCACCTGTAATAATAGAAAGCAGCAGTCACCCAGTTTGTGTCTGAGTGGGGGAATGAGTAATGAGGGCATGGACTGGCTGCTGGCAAAGCTGCTGACGGCCACACAATTTGATGTGGAACACCGAAAATTGGGTTCCCTAGAGAAGCGGGAACAAGCACAAGGATATTTTTCTTACGAATTAAAGCCTAAGAAAAATGGCTTTGCATAACAGCTGCTGTTCTTTCTTAAGTGCAAGTTACATATGTTTTTCTTGATTAGACGCGTGCAGTTGAACTGGGTTGAAACAAGCCCAATCCTTCAGCCCTGACAGTTTTTCTGTGTTGCTCTTAAGCTGCACGATGCTGCGAAATGTAGAAGGACCAGGATAACACAGCAGATCTGAATTTAGAGCAAGTTTCACCTAGAACTCATCCCTGCTTCAATGGACACAAGATTTAGAAGTCCTGGCCTGGTCTCACACTGCTGTAAAGCCATTGGTATTAAAAGCGTTAAGAGTTTAGAATGGAAATAATTTGGGGGTGAATCAAGTTTTTAGAATGAAGGTCTCATAAATATTTGATAATTTGATAATTTTTGTGCAGCCCAATTTCAGCCAGCTGAAAGGGGCCTCGTTTCCAGTAGGCAAGTGCTATGAACGAGTTTAAAGCCGGGTTGTTTTAGGATGTCTTGCATTGGGTGCCCCAAATCACCAGGAGTCACAGAAAATACTGCACCACCTAATTTGGATTATTTTTCCAGTGCCTTTATAACTTTATGTTAATCAGACTCAACGAATATTAAAGAAATTTCAAAAGTTTTTTTGTTGAAAAAAAAAGAAAAGGAGGGGAATGGTGTTTGCTTGCTTTTATTGAGATACAGTCAGATTGGGTTTATAGAAAACAGATTACCGCCTTCTGTTCCTCTTTTGTTTCATGTCAAGTTTCACTTACAGGATTTTGTAACACAATGTTGCCATACAGCATAGTTGTAAATATTGCAAAACAATCTTTAATTCTGGCTGCTAAATTGTTTTCACTGAAATACAAAAGAAAACAGGAAGTTTTCTTCTATGCTCAGATTTGGCAAATCTGGTCACATCAGGATCCAGAGTTTACACTGATCTAAGAACATTCCTTCAAATATATATTCATTGAAGTGTCATGTGTCCCCTCCCTCTTTTTAATCAGAGAATCTTTCTAAAGAGTTGTTAGAGCAGCTGAGGTTGGAGACCACTGGAGCGTCAGCTAGCCCAATGCCCTGCTCAGAGGGCCGGTGGCTCTGGGCCGTGTCCACTTGAGTCTTGAACACATCAAAGATGGAGATCCCACGGTCTCTCTGGGACGGCTGTTTCAGTATTTGGTCACCTCGTGGTAATTGGTTTTTCCATGTATCTAAATGGCATTTCCCATGTTCTAACTTGTGTCCTGTGCCTCTCATCCCATTGCCATATGAGCCAGAGAACAGTCTGGCTTCATCTTCTCCGTATCCTCTGATCATGGAGCTGTAGAAAGCAGTGATCTCCGATTTGCCTTCTCTTCTTAAGGCTGACCAGGCCCAGCTTTCTCCATCTCTCCGTGTTCATCGTGTGCTCCAGCTCTCGACCAGCTCGGTGGCCCTGCACTGGCCTCTCTCCAGTGCCTCAATATCCTTGGCTTGAGCTACAGCCTCCGTTGGCTTCCCACCTCTTAATTGATGTGGTTATGAAAAGATTTTTCCCTTTTGGCATAATGAAAGGGATGCTGCCTTAATTGGTTCCCTTCAGATTAGCGATGTGAATAAAACATAGCTGAAAAAGAAGCAGCAAATTTCTCCCTGCTGAAATAGATCCATCACCACTGTGGCGCTGCTTGAGCAAAGCGGGCGGGTATCACTCTTTTCAGCTTCTTGACACTATTTTTAGATGCGTCTTGTGATTTTGAGGTGCCATTTGGGGATTGAGGGCTTCCCTTTTTTTTTTTTTTTCTTTTTAGGATTAAAGCTTTTGAAATTATTTATTTACGAGCCATGAAAATCTCCCCAAAATGGATTTTAACAAGTGTGTAATTGGATAATTTGACAACTGGTAAGCTGAAGCCCCAGAGACTACGAATTACACTTCACTACAGAATAGTTGTTCTTCATGTAGAATTAATTAGATTTCCTCTAGATTACAAGTAGTAAGAAGAGTAGTCAATTAAGAGAATTATTCTCTGACTTTTCCATCCTTCTTTTAATTGTCAGCCAGTGGTATTAATAATTCCTTTTCCTATGTGAGTTGTCCCCAGAGGCAGGATGCCAGAAAGAGGATGAGGGAGAGGGACAACGGATTAAACACTGGCCCAGGGTTCAGAAGAAATGACCACCGGCTTTGTGCGTGACTTTGACTCACCTTCTGAGGGACTGACTATCCATTGGGCCTGGAAACTGCTGGGTTCATGGGAGGCAGACAGCAAAGCGAGGACAGGTTCCCGGTCAGTTGAGGGTATGTTTTTCAGCGGCATTGCTAAATCAAGCAACACTTGCTCCTCTTCTCCCCCACCCCCCTCTGAACTGGGTTAGTACAAATGCCTGGAGTGGTTGAAAAAGTGGAGGCAGAAGCCACTTCAGGCAGCGTGGCTCCTGAAACGGCAGCTCTAGGAACAAACATTGGCAACAGCCTCAAAAGATCTGGGGGGAAGCTTAAAACTTTGCCATGCGTGGACAGGGAGGGGGCGTGGGCAGCTGGGCAGGGGGGAGAGCACTCTTGTTTGGCTGGTCCTCTCCAAGAGCAGGGACTGGGGCACACAGCGATGGAGCGATGGAGGTGATGCCTTTGTGGTGATTTTGTTAGTTTTGTTGCGTTGCTTTGGGGCTGTGCAAAATGAATTTGACGAATTGGACTTATGCGCAGGATGTTTCTGAACCTGAAAGCATACATACACGGAGATTTTTGGTCTTGTACCTCCTCTTTCTCCTTTCTTTCACGCTGGCCGTTGGAGTGGCTTTCGGTGTGGGAGAGCAAATAGCAAAGGAGGGGCTCAGAGGGGGAAATAATTTTGTTTAGAGAGGGAGGGATAAAGCAGAGCAGATGACTGTGATTCAGATGGATGTCTGAGTCATACATCGTACCTCCTGAGGCTCTTTCTGATGTAAGGCACCTTACGCTGTGCCTAGGGAGAAATTTGGACTGTCGACTGTGCAGAGGTATATTTTCAGGTGCTACTTAGTGTTGTCAGGAGGAGAACAGGAACACATGGCTTCCAGAAGAGTGGTCCTGTTCACCTTGGAAGAAGGACGGTAGAGACTTGCCTAAAGGTAGATGACACGGACCCAAATCACCCGGAATTAAGATCTCAGAATTTAATGTTTACTGAATGCAGAGAAAATAAATTCATAAAAGGACGTTTGTTTCATTTTTATTGTGACCTTCAAAGAAGGGATGAGCGACAAAAAGTAAAATAGGAAACCTGTATAGCTGAAATTTCAGAGTAACTAATGTTGTTTTATAATCACTGTCATTTCTAATTGTGAGGAGAATACAAAAAACCAACAACATCAAAATGTGAAAAGTGTTCCTTTAAAAAAGCTTGACATTTAAAGAGACTAAATTGTAGGCATATAAGAAATGTAAATGTGAAATAAAAAAAAAAGTTTGGTTCTTTTTCATACCGCTTACTAGTAGCTCTATCATAAAATAACAGAATCACCACCCTGGAGTGGGATTCTGCAAAATTACTACCCTGGAGATACAGTAGTTACAGTTCAAAGTCACTTTTTTCTGCAATGCTGAACTTGTATTTCCTAAACCCCTCAGCTCCAAACAGAGTGAAAGTAAGTATTTAAATCGCTCTATACCTTTCTTGAAAATCAGTCCTGACAATTTGAAAATAGATTGCAGGACTTTCAAATGTTTGAACCAGCTGTAAGAAACAGTACTTGTTAAAATATATGGAAAAGTAGTGCAGTTTCATAAAGAACAGGAATTACACTGTCCTGGTAAGTCTTTTCATTGTAATTCATACTAAAAATCCCAAATGCTGTTTGTAATATTTGTGAGGCAAATTACCTTTGAATTTAAAAATCATTCTCTCTGCTTCAGTGGGATAAAGGTGTGTTGTTTTCACATATGTATTTTCTCTTTGATCTTAAAAAGATGTCAGAAAGGGGAGTTGTTTCCTTGTGATAACTGGGTACAGTCTAATGTATGTATATAGCACTTTGCTGATTTGGTGATAACAGGAGCCACTAAAAAGAAGAAAAAAGCTTAGACATGAGGGGAAAAACAAAGCATTTCAACATTTAAAATAGAGAGTGAAAAAACCTGAACATATGTAAAAATATGTAAAAGTATACGTCTAATTTTGTCATAAACAAAACTGGAAAAGAATAGGTCTGTATTGCAACTGGCATCCAAAAAAGCCAAAGCTCTCCTGCTTTGGGGGCTGGGTTGAGCAGATGCAGTAAAAGTTAGTGTCAAATTTTGTAGTTTAGGGGCATGTTTTGTTCTGTGGACTGTTAAATGATTTATTAATTTCTTATTGTGAAAAACTTAAATGTTTTAAACTTGGCTTTCTGAATCAGTTCTCAGCTTTCTCGCGGTCCCAGCCCAGGCTGGGCTCCCCTGCCTTCTGTAGAATGAGGGGAATGTCTTTCGGAGAAAGAAAAAGTACAGTTCCAGTTGTCTTTGTTTCTAAAGTACCGTTTCCACATTAAACTGGGAAGATGTAGATAAAGAATGAGAAACTGTATTGTTGTTATTTAGCCAGAATATAGATGGACTATTCTATGAGCTTGAAGATGTTTCCTTTCCTTGCTTCTGGTTTCCTTTCCATGTGTCTCCACCGCCGTATTAAATAGTGTGCTTTCTGAGGCAGACTGCTTTAGGTATATTATTTATTTATAGTGTCCATAACAGCATGGCTCTGATTTCACTTGGATATGCTGGGTTACAGTATAATGCTAAGAATAATATATGAGCAAGCTCAAGTAATGCAGATTGTCTGCACACTCACTTTTTGCAAGGGGGCTTGAAGAAGTAATTTAGGACACTGTAATTATGAAACCTGATGGACAGAACATGTCACTACGGTTCTGAGCAATAAACGTAGGGCGGGGGGAAGCCAAGATCTGCAGTCCTTCAAAACAGGTTCAGCTTTTTCTCATTGTCTGACATGGAAATGGGACAACATCCAGTCTGACAATTTTTTTTGTTTTGCTTTTGAAAAATCCGTGTGTTCAGATCACTGTGGTTGCCCTTATCCTGGTCCAACATAAGGCTGTTCTGTGTTGTCTGCTACTATCTGTGCTATGGAAGGAAAGTGTAACATGATTAGTCGTCAGGCAGGGATTCTACCTTTTTCATTTTAGGAGGAAGATCTGCCAAGTTAGCATGTTTTTGTGACTTTTCTATTTAAAAGTGTGCAGTAAGATGCAAAAAGAGAAAGGGTTTCCAGCTGGATGAAGTGATTCTTCTTCCAGGATAAACTCAGCCAAATTACCGGAGGCAGAGGAAAGCAGTGGTTCTGCAGTGCAGACTGAGATGCCAGTTTCTGGCGTCCCAGCAGCTGAGAATGAGGTTGAGCCCTATAGAAACTGAGGTTTTGTTAATGTTTGGGGCTGTAAGTCATAAAGAACCGGGCTAATAACTGGAAAAGATTGGGAAACTCCTACACACTTTTACTTTCAATTCCGTACGTTTCAATAATCCAGATTAACAAAATAGGAGGAAGCATCATCAGGAGGAAGCATCATCAGGGATCTCTTAGGAGACTGAGGAGGCAGATTTTACTGCCTTGTACGTGTCTCTAATGGATTCTCATAGTCCAGAAGACTTCAAAGATTATGGTAAGAGGATATGCTTTCCTGTTTCTCTTGATAAAATTGCACGAGGAAATCAATAAAGAATGTAATCTGCGGAGAAACTCAGAAAATTCTAGAGTGAAGGAAGAACTGAAATAATTTTTCTTGCATTTGCCATTTGTCAGGGGCACTGAGGTTTCTATCTGGAGCTCTGTCACCTTTCCCTGTCCTGTTACAAGCAGAGGCTGAATAAAAGAGAAGCCAGCGCTCTTCTCCAGACCTTGAGAGCTGACCTGATTTCATCACTGTAGTAAATTCCCTCTGGGCGTTGTGCAACCTGATAGCCATTTTTATTCTGCTTTTGTATTGCCAGCAAACCACCCCTTCATATGATCGTTACACCGAATGGTCCTGTGCGCCCACATAAGCAGCTGGGCGGTTATCATCTCTGCAACATCTGGCTGGCCAAGATGTGCCCTTGCTCCTTTGTGAGCTGGTTTTGATCCAGTACTGTCAAGAATAAGGTCATGCTCCTTGCTGTCTCCGGCGTACAGCAGGTGGGGTGCTCTGATCATGTGCTCGTTTTCTATTCGTATCCTTTTCAGATTTACAGAATTTCTTGTAACTTTCTGGAGTGTCCAGTGCAGAGACACTTCAAACTTCAATGAGCTTATAATAGTGTTTTGGTTCTCTTTCCAATAAGGACTCTGTTGAGCAGATATTAATTGTAAGAATTCTTGCTGCTGATGTCTGAAAGCAATTAGGAAACATGAATCTTCTAAAAAAAGAAAAAAGACTTAACAACTAGCCAAACTGTAAGTAAACTAGTAGCATGTTGCGGTAAGATGTCTGTAGATACACCACAGGCTATTTGTTTATACCTATAGATGATTGTATGTTAACAAAGTAAAAGCTCTTTTTGCTATTTCCCCCGGTGAGAAGGCAGCTATGTCATCAAAAAGCAGTTTGGCTGTTCAAACACAGCCATGGTTTCTGCTGGTAGAGCTGTACTGGATCTTCTTGCTACTTTTCATACAGTTGAGCAGTATCTGGCAGAAGGGTGTTGTGCAGGTCTGTACTTCATAATCCAAACATTGGACTGTGTTAGAGAAAGTAACAACAAATTTATCATTAAAATAACCAGGACATTTATATGCAGTCACAACACCATAACATTTAAAACTTAAATTACAAGTGACATGGATTTAATAGTATAAAAAAAAAAAGCAGTATGCCACCTCAGAGAGACTAACTGACACTTTTGATTGTCACAGGTTTTAGACAAGACCAGTTAGATAATTTATAAAATGGAAGGGAAAAGCACTGATATGGAAGCACAGCTTGATAACATTACGTACAGAGTCAGAAGAAGGTAGTTGTATTTATTCCTCTGACAGTGGCTTTCTAAGTGCATGTAATTCTATCAAAATGCAGTCTTTTCTAAACCCAGCTGACCCTTCTGCACATCCACTTCCCCACTTCTGTACAGGGATAACATGGGGCTTTTGCTCCTCTCTACTGGAGCGGTACAAGTTTTAGTCAAATAAGATTTGTCAAGCAGTTTGAATTTTTTCCAGTAGAAATTTTGCAAATGCTGAAAACAGGGGAGAAGAATTTGGGTGCTCTGATAAAGTCAATAGACTAATTATTTTAACTTCATCCCTATCTTCCCGCTGCCCTCTGCTGGATGGCTCATCTAACCTTCCCATGGATGTAATTTCATCACACTTCAGTGTTTGCAGGACACCTGGGAATATCTGCTTCGTCACTTTCTTTTACTTGTCTGTTTTGCAGTATTCCTGGTAGAGAAAAGGATGCCCAGTCATGCCCTTTCAAAAGTCATTACAAGCACTTGAAAACGTATATTTACATAATTCCCTTAGTAATGGTAATTGCTGCACACAAAGGAGTTAGGGTGGTAGTGAGGAAGAGGAAAGGTGGGAGTGCAACAGGAGCTGAAGTCTGCTCAGTTAACAAACTGACATTTCGAAATATCTGCCACTGGGGTCTTATCTCTTATCTCCTCTGCATTTTTTTTTTTCCTTAAGTGGATTAATCAAGAGTTGTTTCACGGACAAATAGCTCAAAGAAAGCATTTAATTTATTCCCTGTTTTTAAAAATCTTAATACTAAGAAACATTGAAGAATGCTTGCAAGAAGTGCTTAGAGGAACTTAACAGAACCTAATGTTACATTTAGCTAATAACTATACAGCAAAGAGCACTTCTGTGATCTTTGGTACATCTCACCAAATTTGATGATGATTACACTAGCAGTATTTTAATTGTATCACAGGGTGGAATTCTTACTATGAGAGACTTTCTCTAATGCCACATACACAATTCCCCTACACAGTAAACGCTTTCTGACCCTTTCCTTTATTTCCACTTGGATATTGGCAGAGCTGGGTGAAAAGTGGCTGTGCAGAAGGGAGCTGCCAGGGGAGAGCAGCCTTGTTTGGGAGACGGGATGAGAGAGCACCAGCCTGGCACCTCAGGATGCAGCTGGTAGCACTGGTCACCCCCCTCACCCGCAGATCCCCATCTGGGGGGGGTCCTCAAAAAAATTTCACGTTCCTCTTTCCTATTTGAGACCAAAACGCACTGGAGAAATCCATCCCCATTTTGCTGGATGAAGGCGGAAAAAGCTTCGTGTGATTTTTGGGGAAGGTCTGGACACAGGTTAAGTATAGGCTGATGCTGCCCAAAGCTGTGGAAGGTTTTGGATCAGCAGCTTTGGTTTGGGCTGTAGTTTCATGTTTCACTTCAGGCATTTGAGAAATAACTTCAAATGTCAGCCTAAGAAAAACTGCTGTGGAAAACAAGTGATAGTCCAGGTGCATCTAATGCGAGCGCTCTACCTCCTCACTGTATCTTGGAGGGCTGTGAAAGAAGAAAACTGTCTGTTAATGGGCTTCAATTGGTTTTGTTTAAAGAAAGATAGATCTCTTTGGGGCCAAAGAGCGGCTTTTGTTTTGTTGCTTCTTTTTATTCTGGTTCTCTTTCCACATACACTTTCTGCCTTTTGGTTGAAACTCAGGAGAGAAAGCCAAAGTGAACATTTCACACCTTGCTTGCATAAACGGTTCTTATTGTTGGAAAAATCCCCACCATTGAGCAAATGTAATTATTTATGTAAGAAGAGATCCACGGGAGCTGTACTACTATGTGAATACAATTCTTCATGGCCGAACAAATTACTTGCAGCTGCCCTCCTCTAAGCTGTTCATGAGCCATTAGAGAAAAAGGTTCATTTTCAGAATCCACTGGAAAGAAATGAAAATGAGTTTATTAGTAAAGGTATCAGCGTAAGAGCTCCAAGCCACAGGCCTGCTGACTTGTTCTTCCACCTGAACGTATCTACAGGCAGACTATCAGCTTGCCTTGTGTCTCACTCGCGCTCGAGTCACAATCATTCCCATTTCGTGAGTGTTTACGTGAAGAAAATGATGCCCTACTTCTGCCCTGGATATCGGTGTACAAGGGCACAAAAAGATCATCAGGTGGTCTTCAAACTATATTAAAAATAATCTTCCATTTGTAAATTGTCCGCACTGAAGAAATGAATTGGAGGAGACAGACAGTGTTTAGCACTTACCTGAACTCCCTCGTGCCTTTTCAGAGCTGTGGGTGACTCGTTGCCTTTCCGCGCCAGCCAGACCGAGAGGCTGTGCCTGTCTGCACGTACCGCTACAGGTGTTTAACGAACAGTCTGCGAGGAGCTTGCCAAACCTGGGAAAGAGGGCTTACCTTATTTTGTGTTCCTTTCTTTTTTTAATTTCTTGGTACTCTTGACTCTGCAGAAGAGCCGAATGGGACTGTCTGTTAGGACTCTGGGGGTAGTAATAGGTCTTAAAGGTCCTGACTGGTGTTACCTGGGGACTCCCCTCACGCTCATGGGCCCGGGAGCCCCGTTTCAGCTCAGCCTGGGGCTGTCGGTCCTCCCTCACAATCACCAAAGCCTCACAGCTACCATAGCCTCAACTGATCATTCGTCCTTCTCCCACCCCTTATTTTTTTTAAGGGTGAATCTTCTGCTTTTAGAAGATGTGTTCGTGACTCATTTCCTTGTGCAGCGATCAAAGGCATCGAGTCATCTCGCTGGGAAAACAGGTTCTACTAAAGGGATGGCAAATTCCCTCCATCTTCAGTTGACCCTCACTATGGAAAAGTGGCTTGGCTTGCTCTCAACTGCATTATGAAGCCACATTAAATATTTTGCGAAGCATCTTTATAGCTCTCGATAAGGAATGTTTGATTTGGGCTAGATGATTGCTGTAGGGCCCTTCCAACTGAAATATGCTATTCTGTTCTACTCTGTTTAAGGGGATATACATTTGTGCAATTGGATTTTGCAAGATTCAAATTTTCAAGGTAAGAAGCAGGACCAGAAAGAGCATTTAAGAATCATGGCATTTAGCATGGAATATGGAAGTTATAAATATATTTGGGTCTTTATTTTTTTTGTTTTCTATCTAGAAGTGTTCTGCTCTTTAGCACTTTGAGAGGATTGCATAGCTTGGTTTTTATAACCGTGGCTACCTTATCTGCAGTGAGCATCGCTGAATCTGATGAAACCTGCTGTTAAAGACATCTGAATGAGACGTAATGACCACAGCTTTCCATTGCCTTTATCTGTAAAACTTAGTAAATGGATAAAAAAGTGGTTTCTAGTGTGCAAGAAAATTGTAGCTATATAATTAGTAGAGACTGAATGTGTTAGCTGGAAGAAGAAGATTATTTTAAAAGATTGAAGTTGGGTTTTTTTCTCCTCCTGGGAGTGTCATTATGTTGTTTCTTGCTGTTGGCATTCCATATGAAAACCTGAATTGAGCTTCAACAGTGTCTGTATATTTGTTGTGGTTTTATTACTATTTCTAAGACAAAACCAGGAGAAACAATAGTACTTAATATTTCTCTGAATATTTCTGCAAAGCACAAAAACTGTAATCCAACCTTGACTTGAGAAAGGTTCGCGACTGAGTCACAACTAAGGGAGAAAGGTAATGTGAGGAGGGGAAGGGGATGGCCAAGGAAAGAAATGCGTTTGCCTGTAGCAACTCCGAGAGACCTAAGGGGAACAGCAAAAGGAGAAGGCGTATAGTCACCTGTTAGTTTCAACCAGGTATAGCCAGAGAGTGCTAGAGAGTAGAAATTTTATTTATAAAAAGAAACTCGTATATATATATACACACACACGCACATGAGTTATATCTTGGTAGCTCTGGCTGTAATTGCTCACCGGAGGCCAAACCGCTGCTGGCACGTTGTCTCTTAAAATGCTTACACACTATTCATGCACTGCTGAGGTATTTAATACAGTCTTCCTCGTATATGAGTTTGAGTTTTACTGCTCCTGTTCTTGCCTGCTAAATATCTCAACGTGTAGATACTGTTATTGATTTGTAGAGTATTTATTCTCATCTCCGTGGCTCGTTATATGAGTTTTAAGTTATAAAACAAATCCTACTGCATGCATTATTTTTATAATCAGCTTTAGTTATGTTTTCAGGTACCTGTAGTCAGCACTGGCAACAGATCTTCTGGGATTGGCATTTTGTAGATGAGGTTTCTATAACAATAATTGTGGGATGTCACGAAAGGGTTACAATTACAGTTTTGGCTGCAAAGAATTTGACTAGTGAAGCAGCGCAGAGTTCAGCACAGCCAGTCAGCGCCGTTTGGCATGTACAGAAGGGAATGCACATATTGAAGACTCTTGGAGGGCACGAACTGTGACCTGAAAACATCCTTATTGTTTAAATATATCTCTTTGCATCTTTATATTAAAAAGCAAGAATGACTTTTGTAGAATGTTTCTCTTGAGCATAGCTGGAGAATAGATTGGATGATTCAGAGCATGTGAAATCCACTTCTAGAGTATATCGATACTCTATTCTTTCTCAGTGTTCTTAAATGGACCATATTGAAAGACTGCACCAACAAAATCCAGCATTTACGCAGGCAGAATAGGTAATTACACTCTGCAATGCCTGTTTAAGGGCATGGGTACCCATTTCGCAAATACTCATGAACCTATGCAAATGCTGGGTGCAAGGAAGAAAACCTAGCATCCTTTGAAAATTCATGCCTTTAGACCAAATTCTGTCCTTGAATACGCATACAGAATTCTCATTGACTTTGGTGGGCTGTGCATGCATACATTTGACAGAATTTCGTCTTTAGAATTCCTATTCTTTTCTGCAGCTTCCTGCTTGGCTCTTACGTTAAGTTTTTATTTTCTCTTGGTTTAGCTAATCAAAATATTCCTGCATTGCTGCATTAAAAGAAATTTTCTTGGGAACATTTACTGCTTAGTTTAAAATTATTATTCTTGAAAATCATTTAAATGAGATGCCTACCATAATAAAATAAATAATTTTATTTTATTCATTGTGTATTCAGCAGGTAGCTGATAAAGTAGCTTTAGAAGCTGTGCTGCATATAGTTACAACTGAAAGGAACATTGTGATTTTCAGAACGTAAGACATGGGGCATAGATAATCTGCCTAAAATCTCTAACTATAATCAGGAGTCACATATATTAATTTGGGCATCAACCTTTTGTCTTTGCTGACCGCTGGATCTGTATATTAGACTCTACCCAGCAAATGAGAAATAACCTGATACTTGAGTGAAACAAATCAGCTGGAGCCAGCTGCTAGACTAAGAGACATCGATTTTTTTAAGCCACTGACTCCCACTGGTGTGATTTGGTGCCACCCCACCTCCAGCAAGGCTTGAGATCTTGTTAGACTTGTTCAGTTTGAAGAACATATCAATCAACAACTGCTGCCCTGCCGCTGCCTGTGCCAGTGCCTATCTCAAACCATCTTTCGTGTTTTGTAAGGTGGCCAGAGAAGTGAGCCGGCCAGATCTTCTCTTCTATTAAGGGTATAGTGGGGTAAGCAGAGCCTTTCCCTATGACACATTAGGCTGTGAAGGTATTGTCTTGTCTTAATTTTCATCTCACTGAGATAAGCTAATCTTATTTTGCAAAGATGACTGTTTCTAATAACCAGTCTCTAAGGTGCATCATTTAAGCTCATAAAATTAGAGGACCTTTAATGCAAAAAATATTTTGCCGTCAGTCCTGCCTCTCCTTTCAGTGTAAGGAGGGCGAAAAAGGAAAGGAGATGTTTCCTGTCCCAGTTTCAGCTAATATTTTAATACTTCTGTTAAAGACTTAAGTTTTGCCCATCCAGGCTGACTCATCAAACCAGCCCTTGCTTTGTTTTCTGCTTTCCTCCTCACTGGTAAACTTTTCTTTTAACCTCACCTTTCACTGTTTCTTTTCTTCCTAAAACTAACCTCTGTTCTCGAATATAGGCAGCCAGGAAAATTTCAGATGGTGTTGCTGAGTCCTTGGCTCTTTCAGTAGCTGTTAGTCAATAACATAAAATTTGCCTATAGCCTATGAAAGGTGGCGTGTCTGAAAGTGGTCTGCTTTTTCCCCCATACATGAAGCCAGATTTGAATGTTCAAAATAGAATCCCGATATCACTTGGTATGAAAGTTTAATGCAGGAGGGAAGTCCCATTCGATGGCATCTTCCTTCACATTTAGGTGAATGGCAAATTTCCTATAGATGCCAGTGGTGCAGTGTTGGGGACTCTGCCTGTTTTCCATAATAATATCTTTAACATTGGAATGCATATTAATGTGCCTATATGCTTTTCTGAACGTTTAGGTTGGAACAGCTTGTAAACTGCTCCTTCAACACAAGCCTGTTTCTGATCAGAGTATTAAGAAAGCAGATTGTTTAAATGCGTCAATTATGGCAAGTCAATCAAAAAAATTCCACGCTATACAGCAAATATGGAAACGCCTCACTTATTTGCTGATGTCAGATTTTTAGGGGATACCAACACTATATTGTTACCATCATTACAACACCTCAACTGGGAATAATCAGCGTCTCACTCTGTGACAATTTTTGGAAAGCAGCTTGTGATTGACTATTTAATGAAGCAGAAAGTGGAGTTAGGTTTGCATTATAGAAGGATACTGAAATGAAATGAAATCTCATCCTCAAAAGGAAAAAACCCTAACTTTCTAGCTCCTCTTCAGATGTCTTCATTTAAATGCAAATAGCAGCTTCATCCACAATGAAATAAAAAAGCCTCTTTTTTTCCCTGGGAAACAATAATGAGGGTAAATTTAAGTCATTTCAGTTTTGTAATAAGATAATCCTTTTCAATGCTCATGGTAATATTATGATAAAGGTTGATTTTAAAATTATTATTTTTGGATAGGGGAATGTATTTTGGGCTTTCGTAAAAGCAGGAATTCTGAATTCACTGTTACTCTTCCTAGATGCTGCTCCTGTGGTCAGTAAGTTCTAGGATTTGATCTAGATTCTGTTGAGCTCACTGGACAGATACTCCATAATATTACCTGCAACTAAATTTTGTCCCACCTGCACTTTTTCTAGTTGATGAAAATGATGGTGTGGGATTCCAAGTATCGTGGTATTTGTACACAAGCAGATTTGATCAGCCCAAGACTGGTTGCACTTAATCTAATTTATCAACTTTAGCAACAGCAGAGGAGATGGCAATATGTCAAGATGACTATGAGGTTCCTGAACAAGTGCTGTGGCTTATCATCTACTTTCACGCAATATCTCACTGATTCTGGCCCAAGCTGTACTAAGGATGACCAATTGCTGCTGGTAAGGATAAAAGAAAACTAGTTTGTCCACTATATTTTCTGACACTAAAAGTCTGTGTCTTGTAAAATACGTTGTTTGTAACACTGATGGGCAGCGTGCATGTCTGCTTATACGCGTAGGTACGGCGATTATATATCTGATAGACTGCTGTAACATTGAGCTGTTAGCATAGGTATTTGACAACTTTATCTGTCAGTGCTCCTTAAAACACGTTATCCAAATCTTATTATATCTTTCCAAACTCTGAGCAGCTTCAAAGTACTTTAAGAAAATCCAAGACAAATGGTTTCTCTCTCTAGTATGTCAATGGAGTGAAATCCTGGATAGATAACTTGCAGTGTTGGAAAGAAGTTAGATCTTGTTGATAGAGGAGTATGAATTATATACAACAGCGTAGTATTCAGAACTCAAAATCTTCCTCTTTAGCCATGGAAGGTCCAAAGGCAATAGGATACTATAGCATATAGGTATACAGCAAGATCTTTCTAGCACTTCAGCAGTCAAAACATACTTTTATTAATGTATCCTTTGTTTATCAAAAATCAAATTATTAATGTAACTATTGAAAGATATCAGAACACATGTTGATATAGCTACTGAAAAAGCATGGGCTCCCTGCTTATTTCAAGTGATTGGCCAGACTTTACCCATATGCATTTGGTGATTTGAGGGTATTTTTCATCTAAGAATAAGCAACTGCCAGCCGCTTTCTGTAATTGGTATTATGTGTATTAGTAGTATCTGTTCTAATAGTACTATTCCTATCAGCTATACGTACAGTGTTTACTTGGTTATATCAAGCCTTTGTTTCAGTTTGAATACATGTCTTTAGGGATCTTTCATGTTCATGGCAGTAATCCTTGACTGCTGCTTCAGATAGTTGAGTTCTGTCGTGCATTTTGAAGTCCCTCTAGGCACAGCAAGGGGACAATAACACCTATTATGTCCAAGATGGTCATTGCAGTACACTATAGATGTATATTACCTGTTTTTTGCTTTTCTTACTATTACATATTTTTACATTGTTAGACTTTCATTAGAACATTAAATACATAGTTTCCCTTTATGAAGCCAGAAGGGTTTTCTTTGCAGTGAAAATGAGTAGTTCAATTACCCTCCTACTAATGGATAAAACGTAATTAACATTGTCTTGAGGCTAATTTTCATTTATGCTGCCATTCTTCGTACGCTGAACATCATTCTCTGGAAAAAGGCAATGTGTCACTTTTATTAGCCCAGTTTGCACTTTAACACCAAGAAAATTAATTCACAATACATTAACGTACTTAACTTCAGATACGATGAAATGATGTGATGACAGAAGATAACTCCAATGTGTCCTTTATGCAGTCATGCAGTTTGGTTGTGGGTGCGCTGGATAAATGGGATTGTATTTACGTGCGTGCACTTTGTGACAAGGACAGAACGCAAAAAGCATTTCCAAGCCAGCCGCTGTTCATAAACTTGCCGAGGTTTACATCCTTTCACATGTGAACAGTAGCCAGAAAACCTTTTTTTAGGTGAACTTTCTTTCCATCAGCTATGTTACCTTCAAAGGCTACAGCTGTGCAGTTGTATCTAAGTTTTTAGGCCTGAAAAATACCGACAATGTCTCTTCCATCCTCGTAGCGCAATTGCAGAATCATTTGCAATAGATTTTGGGACGTATTTTAGTGCTTCAGAAGCCCATAAGGAAAACCACTTCAGAAATACAGGCCGTGGACCAGAGCCTTAAATGATTTTTTTTCTACTCTGTAGGGTTTTTATTATCTAGTCTATGCTGACATGAGAGAGACAACTGGGACTTCTCTGCTTTCACACTGGGATTTTAGTCAGGTGCTTGTTCAGCAGCCTTTCCCCACATTTGGTTTACGTTTTCCACTGCCCACTTTAGTCCCAAAGCTCCTAGTTGTGGTCCCCTCTGGGCCCCTAACCAATGCCTCTTTTCCTCCCCTTTGTTTGGGTCTAGCACTAAGGGACTAGTTCCCTGCTATGGAAAATGCTATGATGTAAATAAGAAATACATATCTGTTGAATTACTGTTACAGATTCTTTCCAGCAATTATTCTGACTGCTGCTGCTGTTGACAATGGTCCACCCACATCCTCAGCTAATTGTTGGACACGTTTCCCCTTAAATGGTGTTACAGTGAGATAATGAACCTCCCTTCACCTTCAATCAATTCACCCCAAGAACACACTCCCAAAACAGAGTGACATAGCAGACCTCCGAAACCTTCAGCTTTTCCAGGAGTGACTCGTTGATGGTTGGAGTTTTGTTCTGATTGCAAAAGTAACAATCTGACCCTGCAGCGTGTGTGTGGAAGTCAAGTGTTTTGCTATTGTTTTTCAGTTCTTGTATATCCCCCGTGGACAAACCTTTAGCATCTGCAAATCCAAAACAATAATAACCATGGTGATGAAGAGAGACTGCGGTGTGATTACAGTTTTGCTTTGCCCTCTATTGGGAGCACCTTTTTATAGCAGTAACCTCTCGGTGTAACACTGTAGGAATAAGTCGGATAGGATGATGGCATACCAGGTGTGCAGAGGGAGATAAACTCAAATAGTACTATATTATGACAGTAAAATCTGCTGGTTCTTATAGAAAAGCATGCCTTTAGAAGCGAGCAGACATTTCCGCAACGAAAAGCTCAGCAGTTTTACTTTGGTTTCCACCAGAGACCGCAGAAGCAGGAGTGAGGAGTGTAAGGCAGGCGCCCCAAATGGTCACCTTCCCCGGCCCTCTGCTTCACCAGAGCTGAGTGCCCCCACAACAGGAATTATTCTAGCCCTAAGGGAAATGAGGGCTTTCGGTTTTGCCATTCTTCTAGGTACCCAAGATCAGGGTTTGGCATTAGGTTGTGCAGAATATGGATGAAACCAATTCTGTAGTCAGAATGAACTTACAATGGGCCTTTGGTTTTGGCATTTAGGAATAGTTCTCCATCCACCCCCTGTTTCCTCTAGCGTGAGAAAACCAAAAATAATCACAGAGCAAAAATACATATTATTAATAAATTTCTCTTTCTCAACATAGTTTCGAGTCCATTTTGCCTTGGATAATTATCCCAGTGAACAAAGCTTGGAATGTCCAGGATGAGTTAACTTTAATTTAGGCCAAGAGATCAGTCTTGGACCAGCTGATTGCCTGCTGTAATCAACCAAGGGTCTGATTTCAGGTTGCTTTATTTAACAGTGAGATGCAGGTGGGTCATCACAGGTTAATCGATGCAACAGTGATTAATAGTTGAATTAAATGTGAAAAGGGCTGGAAGGGTCTAACTAAGGCAATGCTTTTCTTCAGCTGCCTCTTCTCAGGCTGTGCAGGAGCATGAACGCCTACGTGGTTTTGCCCTTTCAGCGTGGTCCCTGCCACGGTTAAGGACAGCATCTTCAGTGGCTTGGCAGTGGAAGGCAGAGCTCTAGGAGTCAACCAGATTAATCCAGTCTTTTCGGTGATGTGCAGTTCCATTTGGAGAACTGTCTTTCTCAGTATAGAGTGGACGTCTTTGTGTGAAAGTCATGGTGCAGGGTGTAAACGCTCAGCAACTGACCCAGGGAACGGAGAGCACTTTGCGCTCTGTCCCAGCTCACGGTTCTGCTCTGAAGTCTATTGAATTCATTTGAGGGTGAGGGAAAACCTTTCTGAGGATCTGCTAGGCTGAGGAGGTGGAGTGAGGTCTGGACTCTAATGCAGCTGAGAAAAAAGGATAGGGGAAAAAAGGCACATTAAGACGTACTTGTGGTAGCAGTGGATTATGGCAGTAGCCTATCGCCAGGACAAACAGATAGGGAGAAATGCGTATACGAAGGCAAGATCCTGCTCGGATCAGGTCGAATCCATAGGTAAAACTCCAAGGAACCTGTAGGTGAGAAAAAGAACACCTGGTATTGGACACTGTGAATCAGTCCCAAATGAAAGACAGGTACCAAATCTTGTGCTTTGCAAAAGCGGTGTAATGGCGGAGGTGAAATCTCTCTGGCCGGTTTCACTGTGTGGAAGTAAAACTTGTAGGTTCAGAAGCAGGGAAACATTCCAGACACATACCGGCGTGTCTTCATCTGGTTCCCAGCTCGAGCCTTTGAAATTGGCACCTGCAGGACATGGTGCCTTCCCGGGAGTCGTAGAAGAGTAACCCACAGACTTGCTGCCATCCAAAGGAGAGAGCCATAAAGTGTAACTTCTTAATTAAATTTTGGCAAAAAGCACAATAGCCACTAGGTGTGTGGGATGAAATAAAGCTTAAACACAGCTGCTTTATTTCAGCAAATTTTCAGTGGATCTAGCTGTTTAGGCTGAGCATGTGTTTTACTGAATTAGGCCCAAATGTATGAAATCTATGAAGAAAAAGAGCAAAAGCATGTAACTCCAGAGATAAGACACAGTTTGCACCAAAGCAATGGATTTCTTCCTCTTTTCTGAATTTGAATGTAGTTAGAAAAAGAAGTGTGTTCCAAAAAAAGCCCCAATCATTATGGCATTAAATATATATATATGTAGTAACAAGGTTGTAAGAGGCTTGGCTGATAAAGTTAACATGAAAAGACACTTTCTTCTGTAATTCGCAGCCTGGTCCTGTGTACAGATTGTGTTAAAAAACAGTTTCAAAAGACACGTTTGCTGCTCAGGATCTAATCTCAGCAGGAATGCTCAGCCCACCTGCCCATTATTGCTCTCATTAAGTCGCTGTGCCTAGTCTCAGCATATTTAAGGGTCTGTCAGCGTTTCAATTTAATAACCAGCTCATGTAATACATTGGCCTCTTTCTTTGTATTGCACCAAGGTTATCAGTATGCTGTGGACACTATCATATTTTGTGATATATTTAAGAAACAACAGGATTTAAATTTGATTGAACAGTTTTGACCGAGATGCTGGATTAGCATTTCAAATACTTTTTTGTGCTAACCTCTTGGGTAAGTCCTAATTACTTAAAAGTAAAACACTTTCAGAAATAGATGACATCGCTAATTGAAACAGTCACAAATGAAAAAATAAAGTGCATGCTGCAAGTTAACCAAAACAATTTGGCTGTCTATAGGGACCATTACAGCAATCAGAGGTAGATTAACTATGAGGAGGAGCAGGGGAGATGAAGGAGTCTGTAACAGCATATACTAACTAGGATCCAAAACACAGTTGTTATAAAATGTGTATGGACTATTCAGGCTTTGTTAATTGATGTTGTGCATTATTATTGTACATTATGGGCATGCTACATAATTCCATAATTGTGTTCCTGGAAAAGTACATTCTATTTTGCTCTTAAAAAAAAAAGAGGACAGTAACAATCAAAAGAATTTAATATCTTTGGACACCAAAATTCTGCTTGGTACTTTCAAGAAGCTGAATTATTCTGAAACAGCCCTTCAAGCTGGAGTTTGAAAATAATCTATTAAGTGGGCAAAGTAGTGTCCCAGACTAGCTTTATGTCAGCTTTGGGACTACTCTGTTCATCCCACTTTGTAGTGGGATAAATTACTGGTTAGATATGGATCACTGTGATCCCTGAGGCACCAGTCAAGTGTCTGAAAATCTCGCCCTCGGTTCCTTCCTTCCTTCCGTCCGTCTGTCTGTCTTTCTTATAAACATACAGACCACAGTGGTTTTAGCCATTTCATTTAAACTTCATCTTGAATACAAAATACAGTTCATAATTCCTGCATGACCTGGGACCCAGAGCCATGAGGTATCCACTGGAATACAGTTTGAAGTCTGCATTCACCTGAGCTGGAAGGTTTCTTCCCTCTAACTCCAATGTCCTTAATAAATATTTTCTCTTGATGCAAGAAGAAAATGTGACCAGTACTGATGGAAATCATAATGTTTCTTCCATCCCAGGAGCACTCAGAAGTTCAACTAATTATTGTTTATAAGACTGCTAAACCAACGGTGCAGAATGAGCCCTATTTTGGATCTGTGCTAAATAAGCTGCTACAGGGATCACAGCTAAAATGGCAATGGAGAGATTCCGTAGCTCACAGCAGCTCCACCCCGGGGGTGTCTGAGAAGGGCAGACCCCTTAGCAGGGAATTCGGCCAGCCCCAGCTCCTGCCGCTCTCAACGTACAAAGCAGAGGTGACGAAATCTTGGATCCAAAGGATAGTTCTGGCCAAGCTCCAATTTATTAATTTCTTTCCCACTATATAGACCTTCTCTACTAGCAGTACCGATTTGCCCACTTCTTAACCTGTGCTTCTGCTTTGGCTCTGTAAGTGAACTATTTCAAGCACGAGGCAAAGGCCGCGGGAATAAAAGTACAGGCAGGAGCTTTAGTACCAGCTTCCCTCCGGTTCAAAACACCTTTTCACCAAGTAGCAAGCCAACGTTGACATCTCTGTGTTTCAGAACTGAAGTTACATTCTTCACAGAATTGTGGCTATTAGGAATTGTTCAGAGATAAGGAAAAAAAAATGTTATGGGCTGTACTATTGAATTCTCTCCATCCTAATGCAGTTTCAGAGCAAATCCCTCCGTGTCATGTAAGTAGAGCATTAAAGGAAACAGCACTCAAGATGATGCTGTAAAATGTGCTTTAATACCGCAATCATTTACTATGTTCATGTTGTATCTTTCATAATAATAATGAATTTGAAAGCAAATGTTTATGCAACATAAACCTAGCTTAAGGCAGACTTTAGAGTTTTAAAAGCTCCAAATGCTGCTCAGAATCTCTCACAGACACTTAAAAAACTTAAATTCTCGGTGTAGGATTTTTTTCAATGAAATCTCTTCCTCTATTTCCTCTGCCTGGGTGACAACCCTTCCCTGAGGTGGATGAGAGATGGATATTTTTATGACTCGAAGCTTTGCTCTTTGACTTCTCTGAAAGCCTTAGGTTCTCCCCATAAATCCCAAAGTGTCCCCTGCAGCCTTCAGTCTGGTGTCTCAGGAAGTCTGAGTGGAGTTTTGGTGGCTTTGCTTTAATGGGCTATATCTGCTGAAGGCTTTAATAGTGCTCCGTCTGCGCAGCAGTGCCCGCATTGCTACCAGATGGACGTTCCCAGGGCCTCAGATAGTGGGAGCCTTTTATAATAGAGATTGCATTTGGCCAGAAGGAAAAAAATATATGAGGAGCCTCTTAATATCACTACAGGGATGTGTCTTTCTCGTTTTGGTTTCCCCCTTTTCATGCGTGCTGGAGCCTTTTCTGTTTCTTTGCTTCCATAGCTCCAAACTGAGCTCTAAAGCTGGTGCCTTTCTCGCTGTCCAAAGCCACGATCTGTCACCCCACTGGTGAATGTTGAGGGCAGACTGTGGGAGAGCAGTTGGGTGTCAGAGGAAGACACTGCTCTAGGCGTGAGGGAAGTTTGGGTGCGGGGACCAAGTAGGCTGTCCGAGACAGGATTCAAGCTCCTGTTGAATTTAAAGAGATTGAATACTGGAGGCTCAGGAAAATGAGACCTTATTCTCCCCTGCCGTCATTAGAGGGTGTGCCAAGTCCTCCACCCAGTTGTTCAGTCTACTGGTGAACATGGAATAGGTGCCACCTTCTGAGCCTGACCTATACATGATATAAATCTGCTGGCACTGGTGTTCTCCAACGTGGCTGTAGTTTTTAGTGTGGGAGATCTATAGTTTGGTAGCGAATTTGTTGGTTGTTGGAGGGACCCTCACACACTTTCCCCTGCCAGTTTAGGAAATAACTGAAAGCAAAGTTTATCCCAGAATACGTTGCAATTGAAGCGTTTGAAAAAGTTCAATGCCTAATCGGTCCATTTGTATTCACAATGCTCTGGTCCGTATTCTGGCAAGGCAGCCTACCCAGCAAGACATGACTGGTAGGAGTTTTTCCTGAAAACATCCTGTGAGATCAGGACTACAATCTGCAGAGCACTTTGGGTTAGAAAGGAGCTGTATAAATTTAAAAATTCATGCGCTGCTTCCAACTCCCGCTTGACTTCCTGGGGTTTCAGCAAGATTCTTCTGATGTTGGAGAGAAGTGAAGACAGAAAAGTTTCCCACGTCAAATATGTGAGCCCTGATGCTGAAAGAATATGTCACCATGAAGCTATATTGACAATTAGCAAACCCCCTGCCTCTCTCATATCAAGTCTTATTAAGCTGAATGGCAATGGATTATATTTTGTATAATGAGGCATGATCTATCCCAAGTATTTAGCATAATGGAAGAACAATAAATCGTTCTGGAGTTGTCAGCGTAAGACTTGGCTGCTTTACGTTAGGTAAATAAACAGTGCCTCATTATACTCTGGAGTTCGTGTGAAATCAGGAGGCAGGAATTGTGTTACTGTGTTTCCAATGGTTGATAATTATTTTAAACCATTGGAGTGAATAGGTTGCAATTCATTTGTACCTCCCTTTTGTCTGCTGTTGAAGAAGACTGGAGAAATAGCCGTGCTTGTAAGCACTGCTGCGTGTCTGGCACTGATAAATGTATCAAACTCTAGCGTGACTTTATCTAGGAAACAGATTTTGATAGCTTGCTAGGATTTAGGTCATTGGATAATTCAGTGCAAACTGCAAATCTTAATGCTATTGACAAAGGAAAGAGCACAAATAGGCAGCACTTTCTATAAATCCCAGACCTGTAAGTAGCTCTCTTTTCACAGATTTATAGTAAATGTCCTTGAAAGCTATCAAAAAAAAATGAACACCCTCGGTCTAGATTGACAGGTTGGCTTTTCAGATTCGTTGCGTCCATGTCTGCCCTGTAAGGCGTGTTGTAAAAGACCTGCCCTGTGATGGAATGTGAATCTGCAGAATACAAACCGGCTAGGATTCAGATCTAACCGCCTTGTCCTGGTTTCAGCTGGGAAAGAGCTCCTTTTCTTTCTAGTGATTGCTGTGAAAGGAATGTCAATAATACCTATTAGTTTTAGTTATTGCTAAGTGATGTTTACACTATTCAAGGACTTTTTTCAGCTTCCCATAGAAGCAGAGACAGAAGGATGGAATGGCCAATGAGATACTCCATACCACAGCCGTCACGCTCAGTGCATAAACGGGGGTTAGCCAGGCGGCGGGACTCCGCAGGCACTGCTCGGGACAGTGTCCCATTCAGCAGGCGGTGAGGCTGACCCGCGTCATTATTATTATTTTTATAATTATTGTTATTTTTCCTTTTCTGGTATTGTTTCTGTTAAGCCGTCTTTAGCTCAGTCTGTGAGGGTTTTTTTCTCCCTTTCCCCTCCTGGCGGGGGAAAAGGGGAGGAGGAGGTGAGCAAGCAGCCGCTGCATGGTTCTGGTTGCCGGCTGGGATTAAACCATCACAGCTCCTCCAGCATACAAGGAGAACTCCTCTGAAATTACTAGGGTCACGTGTCTACCAGACTAATCTGTCTGCGACTTGAGTAAGTTCCTCCTACTCATCTTTTTGAATGTTAATATACTGAAGTGAGAGACTGAGATGGACGTCAGAAACCCAGGAGAGTGGTTGGTTTGCGCGGGGAAAAGACAGGAGACAAATCAGTTGGGAATGTCAAAAGGAAAGGGTAACATTAGGTGAAAGGATACGTTCTTTTCTGATATACGCTTTGGTTTTGTTTAGCTTTAATTAAAAAAAAGGGGCGAGAGCTGTCCTTCAAACACAGATAAGCCAGCAGTGTCCATCTTCCGGACAGTCGCTTTTTAAGCCTGTCTTTCAGAGGCTGGTCATCTTTTCCATGCTAGGAATAAATTTTAAATAACATGTTTGTTATATACCTTATATATACGTAAGGAAGTTTCTTTCCTTTTCTTTTTAGAAATTCAGGTCTTGTCTAGCTTGAAGCACTCTATGACAATAGAGAAGTAACATATGTCACACCTAAAAAGAGAGCGGAAACTGAGTGACAGACGGTGGTTGTGCTCAGACTAATCTAAATCCTCGTTTCTGGCATGCTTTAGTTAATACTCATTTAATTCAACTGTGTAACGTTGGGAAAAAAATTCTTTGTCGACCTCAGCACCCTACTCCACCAACTGTAAAATTTCACAACACAGACATTATGTGTTTTGTCACTAAAACACATCCTTTGGGGTTTAGTGCCATTTTAATGAAAATGGAGAGGATGAATACCTTTGTATAACTTCTGGAGACAGGCTTTAAGACCTGTGGATTTGTAAGGCAAGCTCTACTCATTAATCGAAAGTTTTAGATCTCTTACCTTAGCAGAGGCAGAAGGCTATACACATGAAGAAAAGCACCCTTAGTGTGTGTTATCACTGGGGAAATTAGTTTCAGAATTGGGCCTGTGTTTCTTGTGGAATTAATGAATTTTCAGGTGCATCGGGGAAGATTGTTTTTTACTGCTATCCTCCCCAAAATGGGGAGCTCTGAAAATCCTCCTCTACCAGTTCAGAAAGCCCATACTGGGACTCTTAACTTCAAAACAGTACTCTGAACGTACAAAGGTGAGAAAGCACATATGAGGGCTGCTGCTTTTTTAGCGCTGAGAGCAGCATCTGGGATAGAAACACAGTGAGCCAAGCACATCTTCGGGCCCAGTCTGCCGCTTTGAGAGGCTGCAGGTTTTCTCCAACTGTAGCCGTCAAACAAGACCAGCAAAGCATGAAGTAACTTTTTCTTCCCTCCTGCCTTAGTTCCAACATTTCTGGAGATATTCAAAACCCACCTGGATGCGTTCCTGTCCAACCTGCTCTAGGTGAACCTGCTTTGGCAGGGGATTGGACTAAGATGATCTCTGAAGGTCCCTTCCAACCCCTGTTATTCTGTGATTCTTAAAGAGCTCAGCTTTCAGGCAAATGCCTGAAGACCTTTCTTTAAAACATGTTAAAATAATAACATATGTTTAAAATAAAATACCAAAATGCCAGGACTTTAAAATTATTGTCAAAGAGAGTAACAATAGTTTATACCATCAGACAGTGAATCTACGCTCTCTTAAGTTTTCAAGTGACTTTTAGCAGTAACTTAATGTTCAATCCCAGGAGTTACACATCTGTGGTATTATAGGAATTGCTCTAATATTTTGACAGATGGGGAAATCTGGGGATGTAAGTACCAGTATTAATCATTCTGTCAGATTTAAAATCAATTCATGTATATTTTCTGCTTATTCTGTGACGGTGGAAAAGTTACCTGACTTGAGATGTGTATTTCAGAACTGTTCATTTCACAGAAAAAAAAACAGAACAAGACTAGTAGAAGTGGAATGTATATATTGGCTGTAATAGCTGTGCTCCTTGTGATCAAAGGCAGAACTTTTATTATTCCATTACATGGTATCATCATATTATGATCAAGAGCTGGCGAGAATCTCACTGGATCTGAATAGGCAGGGTGATGACAAGGTGTTTATAGAAATTGATAGTGTGACCTTAAGTTTTTAAGTTTTTACCATGAGTGTGCTTGTCCTTTTCTTCTTCAAATGCTGTCATTTCATTTTCTGAGATTCTTTAATTCTTCGTCAGTCATCATTTACTTAGAGCTTGAAGGCAGAGTTCAGATGTCACCTCTTAGTCAGGTGTAACTATGGTAACAAAGCAAGAATTAAGATTTGTGGTCTTCCGATGCACATTTTGCCTAGGCTTAATAATGACCGTGACGTTGGCAGCACTTAATATCCCCAAGCAATTACAGAAGAAATTGAAGGAAAATGAAGGAAGATGAATGAGGATGTTGATATTGATAATTTTGGACATCAGAGACCAGCTAGGAAGGAAGTGAAGTCCTCCTGTGATACATGGGAAAGGCAGAAGTTCAAATTCCACTCTCTGTCTTCTTTTCTGAGGATCAGAGATGGACGGGACACGGCCTGGCCCCGTTTCCCTGCAAGGGCCCTATTTAGCCTCTTTAGACCCCTGGCCTAGCAAAGGCAAGGGCTGGGCAATCATGAACCTAGCGTGGAGATGGAGGTGTGCTGAGCTGGTGGTGAGCACTTCAGTGGACGTATCAACGCTCAGGCGTCTCTTCCCATTTCTCTGCAGGCTGCTCTTCTGAGGCAGCTTAAACAGATTTAACCGCTCAGTGCCTCCCCGGCCATCTTGGTCAGGAAGCTCCGTACCATCGCATCCTGTCTGGTGGTCAGCACTCATCACACCCGAAGCTGAGCCGTTTCAGCTAAGTCAGCAGAAAACTAACCCGATAAGTTGTGCTTAACGCTCTGCTGGCTTAGCAGGACCAAATGGTCAGCGCAGGGGAGGGGAGGGCTGTGACAGCCGGCATTTGCCTTCCTCGAGGAAGGCGTGTTGTGTTCCTGTTTTACAGTCTAGTAACATAAAACTCTGATCCTGCCAGTTTCTACAGGAGGAGGTGCTCCCAGGCTTCAGCCTGCCTGTTCGCTGCCACCCACCCTTTGCTCGTGTTTGTCTCTTTCCCAGCAGGGATATCAGATTCGTGGCCTCTTGTCTAAATCACGAACCATGAGGTTTTAATCCCCCCGTCCTGTGAACTGCCACGGACCTGATGAAATATTCTTGACAGTGTGCTGGGGCTGGAGTCACGAACAAGATGCCCCATCTAACCTCTAGCGCGACGCTCCTTAACTACAACTGTCACTTTTGCACGTTGCAGCACATGGAAATACTTGATGAGATTCATTCCACTTGCAGGGAAGCAAAGCTCAGCTCCAGCATTCATCATGGCCAGCTTTGAGAGACGTCCATTTCCAGTGCGAACGTCCCCTCCTCTTTGAAGAGCGCACTCTGAGAGGACGGTGAATATACTCCACCTTGATCTGATAGAAAGTTCTGGTAGGATGTTACCAGTATTAGTAGACTTTAAATGCTTTGTCCCTCTGACTTAATTAGAAATAGATTATATCAGTTCGTTGTAAATGAGTTTTTCGCGCTGATCTTTGCTTTCACTTTGGTCTGGGCAGGTAGCTTTGCACAAACCACCTTTTGTCTAAAGCTGCTGCATGTCTACTTTAAGCCTTTAGCAATCATAAACGTATCTGTTCCTACTAAAAGTCTCCGCACTCCAACACATATATGGCCTGGAGAAGACCGGGTGATGACGTGAATATAGATTAAATTGCATTTTAAATATTACTTCTCTGATTGCAATTTCTGGCCCTCCTGATGAAGTGGTGTGTCTGTTTTGTTTGTGTTATCGATGGGAATGCTTTGAAAATTGCTCTGGTGCTGAGGAGAGCAGGAGGAAAACATTGCTTTGCGGTAAGCATTTTGAAAGAATGTTTACACCCAGAGCATCAAATTAATTTCCCCAAAGAACAGGCTGAGCTGATCAAAACCAAAAAATGATCATTGGTTTTGCACATATTTGAATACAAGTAATTTCATTTCAAAAAGTCTGTTAAATGCAGCAGCTCATGGCTATTTCCATATTTCTTTCAAGCACAACAATTATTTTCTTAGGCTCCATTTTCTTGTTTTTGTTAACCACGGAATAAGTTGTAGCATCCTTTTCTCTGGGATGCGGGCAGGTACAGAGGCAGCTCGGTGACTGGGCAGAGTCAGGGCACAGCTTGAGACCTGACGGTCCCAATCTTAGTTCATTGAGGTGCCAACCGGTGGGGTTAGAGCAGCAGCACGTCATTCTTGTGTTTCCATTTTTTTAATGTTTTTCTGCAAAGCTTTTGGTTCTCAGTTGAACTCCTCTGGGAATCCTAATGGAAAAAAACAGTTGAAAGCTTCAAAATCTCTAGAAATTCTGCCAGATATTTATGCCTTCTCAGAAATTCTTTAGCAATTGTGAGAATTGACTATCACTAGCACCCACATACTTAGTTTTTCATATGTTTTTTTTTTTAGATGTACCACATCACGGTAGATAGTGAATTGCATTACAGTTACCTAATACCCTACAAGGACAGAAAATTATGATCTTTTTGCTAAACACAGGGAATGCAGAAGCTTAGTTAAACTTCATAACTGATCTTCAGGCCTTTCAGAGCATATGTGGCTGAAGTAGGAGTCAGCGTCTAGGTCACCTCTCCTGCCTTTGCTTACACGCTTGATAATTGCTGCCCTATTCCTTAAAATTGTTCCGAACCTCATCTGTAAGAGAGGTGGTGTCATAAACAGCAAAATAGACTGGAAAATCCCAGCACGTGACATCGATTACAAAAATATGAATTCATCCTCCCTAAAATCAAAATCTATGCCATTTAATGTAATTCAGGCAAAACCCCCTCAGTATAATCCCAGTCCTCTGACAGGCCTAACAATTAGTATGGAAAACCTTCCAAATTAAGCAGAGCTGAATATAATGAACACAAAAGACGAGGTGCCAGTTGGGTGGTTTTGCTCTGTGCAGTTGGCGTTTAGCTAGCAGGTCAGACAGGAGAGTGTCCGATACCCTGACTACCCTTTGTAAAAGTGTTAGGTAGTAAAAAAAAACATTTAATTTGATTGTAGGTATCTTTACCAACCTTTTCCACCAAGCCGTACGCTAATTAATAGGAGATGTTGTATCTTTTGGAGTCAAAACAGGTATGTATACATGCTAAAAATGGAAAACCCTTGAAAGACAGCTTTGGGGATTCTGCGGGGACTGTTTAGCTTCTGGCTGGAAGGATGGCAGCCTGTGGCGGAGCAGCTGTGGCGGGTGCTCTCAGGCCCATCGGTGTTGGAGAGAGTGACGCGTGCCTCTTGCGTGAAGCCACCCTGGTCCTGCTGCAGTAGCGAAACAAGCTGTCAAAAGGCAGGTGATCGTACCAGACTCAGTTCAGATCCTCGTTACTGGCCTGTTGTCCCTGAGAGCACTGTGGGGTGTGCTTGACGCCAAGATAAAAGGAGAGCTGGGCTTCACCCTGCAAGCGGCTCTAGAAATAACAGCGATGGGTGGCAGAGGCGCTACAGTCGGGCTGAGTGGCGGCTGGAGGAAAACGCGTGAACTAAAGGAGACTTCAAGGGATCCCTGGAACGTAAAAAGGGTGTGGGTTTTAAAAATGTGAAATTCCATCTATTTGTCGCGATGTGATAGTCTGCGAAGTGCTGCTGGCATTTTGCATTTTACATATTATGTCTCACTCTTTATCCAAACGATCATTTCAAGGGAGTTTGTAAATACTGTCAGTATCCTCTCTCCATAGGCAAATGGGAATCTGATTACAAGGAAGTTAAAGTAGCAAAACTGACATTTTCAAAGCAAGGAGCAAATTCTGATGTGAATGGTTCAAGTATGACACCTAAATTCATGTCCACGCTCTGAATTATAATGAGCCTGATCACTGAAAATGCTCAGCACGCAATTCCCAGGCAGCTCACTTGTATTGAATTTTAATGGAACGAAGTCACTTAATTAGCTCTGTAAATATGGATTTAGGTGAATAATGGCACGCAAGTTTGAAAATGTCGTGCATGGTTTGGCCAGGAGTCTTGCAACAAATGTGGGATGCTGCTACAGCCAGGACACAGCCTGGTCAAAAACTCATCTGCTCCCGAAGAGACATAGTCAATAGGTAATTGGTACTTTTTATCATAAAGCTACTTGCAGGAGAGACGTCCCTCTGGCCAGGGGGAACAAAAATAGAGTCATCATCCACATATCATTGTATCAGTATAATTCATTATCTCAGCATAATCATAAAGCATTGTAGAGATAGCTATTCTAGATCTTCAGTAGTCAGGAAGGAGGGATTACGTTCTTGCCCCCAATAAAAGATGAAGCTCTGCACATGTCCTAACTTAAACCATGTCAGTAGTTTCAGGGAAGTAGCTGACAATCAGGAGACTAATTATTGAAATGACCAAACAAATTAGTATCAGGTGAGCCACCTGCGTAAGAGGAGGTGATGTGAGAAGAGCGGTACTAAGAGAATGGGGTTACTTGGCAGACAGCGGTGTTCAGGACACTGAAGACAGTGTTTTTGTAGATAATTATGTAGAATAAATAAGCCTTATATGGAATCTGTTCACACGGTTGTGGAAAAGCAGATTTTAAGGTCTGAGCATCAGAGTTTAATGTGAACAGAATCTCTAAACAGAGAGTTGACGGTGTTAACAAAGGTAATATTAGATTTGAGTGAGAAACTTTGTATGGTTAATTAAAAATCAAAGACACAGTTATAATAGAAGTAATTATCCTGGAGTATTAAATCAGTTGCAAGTCCAAGCCCATAAAAGAATTAATCAAGAATAATTTAATATTTCATATCGAGGGCTTATATTTTCCACTAATGCCAAAATCCATTCCATTAACCAATACAATTCTTCAAGTCTATCTATAAAATGAGTCCCTGAAAGCAGGACAATAGCTGAAAGACACTGTGGGAAGAAATTTTAATTCTGCTTTTAAACTACAATTACAGTAAATAGAATACTGTTTCTATCTAAAGATTCACGCTGGCTAAAGTCAAAGATTTTTCTGATCCATTTCCCCGTGTCCAACAGTGGCTGATAGCAGATGCCGTGGGAATGATAGAAAAGCAAAGCAAGCTGCTTTCCAAGGTGTTTAACTGGGCACGTTTGTGATCTAGTTCTTCCATTAATTTATTTAATTGCTCTTTAAATTACAAGGGAGGTCAGTCCATGCGAACAGTCCTCTTTTCTGTGGCACTGAATTTCACGATTCAGCTACATGATGTGTAAAAACATCTTCTGTTTGTTTTGAGACCTGCCATCTGATCGTTTCCCCTTTTCTTTTGTGATGGGAGACTAGGAATCTCCTGTCTCTGCTCCCTTTCACCAGACCACTGATCATCCCATGGAGTTCTCTCGTAGCCTCTCTCAGTCATCGTTTTTTTTCTTTCATCAACTTTTTAGCCCTTTTGGGGCCCTTCTCAGTTGTCCTAGACGTGAACAGCAAATAATCAAGGAGGTTAGAGAGGGTAAGCAGAGAGGATTATTTGCTTTTTATGAAGAGGGAGTTGAAGTGCTGAGGGCTTTGGGGGAAATCCCTAATGTAGAAAGCAGAAAGGCATAAAAGCAGCATCGAATGATGGGGAGATTGTGGTTACCATCTCATCACTGATTACTTGCCGACTCAGCTCAAACCAGATCCCACCAAAGGCCATGCAAGCCGTCACACTAACTCTGATTCTTGAAAACAGGCTTTTGTTGAGCAGAACCGTCATTTTATCAAGGTAGGTCAGGAGCTTCGTGCAACTTTTGGCTGCAGGGCCCCTAGCTTGTAGTAAATTTTGAACCAACAGGAAATCCTAAGCAAATAAAAGCCAAAGTCGGTTTATTTCAGTCCCATGTGTCTGGCGGCACCTTGAAGAAGAACCGAGCTTTTATTGCTGTCATCTAAAGATTTTCTTTTTCTTTTTGAACCCAATAAATAAGCTTGTCACGAACCAGTACCGAGCCTACTGCAACCGTTTATCAACTTGGCTCCTGCAGGAGCAAATGCCTAGGGGCAGTCTGTGTAGCTGGTAACAAGGTGATAGATGGTCACACCAGGCTCGATATTGGCATCTGGAGGCACTTATTTGTCAGATAAAGCGCTGTATAAACTATCGATAAAAGGCTCCATGCCTTCCCCTTCCTTCCTAACTCTAAACTTACCTCTGAATAAGTTTTCTGGAAAAAAAGCATTCCTCAAGCATATCTTTCTTCATTTCCAAAATTTGCAAAAAGAGGCTGGGACCTTGAGGTACTTTTAGTTGCATTTAGTTAAGGTTCTGGACTATCATATCACAGCAAGATGAATGATCTGTTAGTCATCTGGTTTACACTCATTAAAATCAGTGAGAATTTTGCTGTTGAACTCATCAGACGCAGTATGAGTCCCGGTCCTTTCTAGATGTCTGACCTTGGAAACAGCCTTCTATGTAGTCATCTAACACTACAAATAACGGCATTTATTGTCAGTGCGAGGGTGACAGCCTACAACTGTTTAGGTTTGCAACTTTACAATCATTATAGAATGACTGGTTCTTAATATAGTGCTTTATTCATATGGGTTTTTTCTCATATTTAAAATGAGAAGAAGCTGAAGGAAGAAAAGGAAGCTGTTACTTTTGCACTGACATCAGAAGAATTATTGGATACAGATCTCTCTGTACGTCAGATTAGGAAAATACTTCAAATGTCCTGGGTACAAAATATGTAATTTGATGTCAAGTCCAGATTTATTTCCTTGAGGCCATTGGACTGACACTAACATAAGTTCTCTACCAATCATTCCAGAAGGATTAGACATTAAACAATTGCTGCAGAACGTAAAATATAGTCTTAAAGACATTGAATCTGCAGCATGCGTGTTCCCCGGGATATTATTACAAGGCTCTTCATGTCTTTTTTCTAATGGCTTTTTGGATTCCCTGCTTTCAGCCTGCCCCAACCAGCTTTACATGTGTCCAACCCCTCTTTTTCTCTGTTATTAATTTTTTTTCTTTTGTAAAGCATTTCTGATCATTCTTCTATCTGTCTAACTGCTTCTTAAGTTTATTGCTTTTCTGTGGTGCTGTTAGGGATTTTATTTCCCAACTGGTATTACTTTTTAACTACTCATGTAAAGCTGTATCAGTTCAGATTCATGCAGAAAAAACAATTTGTCACAAATCTGCAAAGGCTAAATGATCAAAGCAGAGCTTGCGGGCTCACTACTTTCTTTCTCTGCCTCCTTCATCAGACCTAAACATATTCTGTCTTCATTCAGATTCTTATATGGCCCTGTACTATAGCCTTTATGCATGACAGGGGAAATAAATGTATGGGTCAGTTTCTTGGCATATCTGCAAGATCAGCAAAGTTGCGCTCAAGTTATGTCTGCAAAGGATCTGGCAGTAGTTGTTGTCACAGGCTAATCACACGGAAAAAATGCTAAAACAGGAGTGCCACTGAAATCCAGGCACCCAAATGTCTTTATGGGCATAGGACTTGCAACTGGGGAGTTCTTTGGAAATAAAATTTTGATTGCTGTGTCATAGGAAAAAAAAAAGCGCATCCAGATTTCCTTACCGGGACCAAATGCAAAGAGATGGATTCGGGGGCTCAGCTGTAGAGATGGCGGTGTTATAACCAAAGGCGCGTGTGGTTAAATGGCACTTACCTACTTTTGTTCCTAGAAATACAGTGTTAACGCCCTGCTCAACACGTGGGGTGACACAGCGAGTGGATGAGTTTACCCACGGGGACACGAGGGTACAGCCTCTGCAGCCACTACAGGCAGGGACCAGCGCCCTTACTCAGTCACTGTCACGCATTTTTTTCTAAGGACATACAGTGACCTAAATTCTGCCCTGGGCATCATAGTGTCCTCATGAAGGTCACGGTCACATGTCTCAGAGCAGACTTTGGCCCCGTTTGCCATATGGGAGCTGGAACATCACATTTTTTCTGAATGTCCCTTTTGTTTATTTTTGTGTTTCTGTTAAAAGTTCAAATAGCTAATTACTGACCCAGCAGAGCCCATTGGCTGCAGGCTTCTCCGCTGCTCTGCCGTTAGTCTGCTCATGAATGAATTTTTGGTTTTGAGGCAGGTTTCCAGGGCCCCTGTGGTGGTCCCAATTTAGCTCAGGCGGCTTACTGCCTGACGTTCCTAAATATGAATGTGCTATGAAAACTACAAGGCCAATCTGTGAGAAACTTTGGAATGAGCAACTTAGTGACTTCTCCTCTGCACAGAGACCAGGAGAACGTGAGTTCTCTTGTTCCTTACAAACCCTTTTCTTCTCTTAAGAAATGTGCAAAGCTAGTTTGGTCCTTGCTCTCTGGCTCTCTCTCTTACATTAGTTGCCACATTGGGGCAGATTTCATCCTTGCAAATCTGCTTTTTTCTCATTGTCACTGCATCGTTTTCGCCTTGTCTTCCCACCATGCTTTGTACACCATCCATGTTGCTCTCAGGATTTTCCATGTGCAGCAAGGGAAAAGGGATGGCAGAGCTCCAGGGATTGCTCCTGGCTTTGCCAGTGGCTCGCTGTGGAGACTTGAGCAGCTCTCTGAACCTTACGGCTTCTTAGCTTTCTCCTCTGGGAAACTGCAAGGGGGATAGCGGAACCTTTGAAATTATGTGAAAATCAAGTCAGAGTGGGTAAATGTGTTAGGATGGTTGTTACTGTAGACAATGCTAAATGGCTTTCCTCTCTGGGAAGTACTTTGCAGGCACGGAGGGAACTGAATCTATATATATTTATAAACACCATATGTGCACCTTGATTTACCTGTTTTGCTGGTGGGTCTTGCTTGACCTCAGAGAGTTAAACTGAAGTTGTCAGAGATGGGAGGAGAGGAACAAGCATATCTGTTCAAGACTTGCAATGTCCTGTAGTCACCATGGCAGAGCTGAACTTTAAGGAGGTTTGTAAAATAACTAGCTCTTCAGGTGTCATGGTGTCCGGGTTTGAGCAACGCAGGATTTCTCTTTTAGTAATTCTACTTTTCAGTAAAATGTCTTCTAATGCTTGGGAAAAGCCCATTTTTAGAAGACTCTAGTGTCTGAATTTGTGAAAATATTTACTTTATAGGCAGGTATAGTATGTGGGTTTCAAGGTCTCAGTGTGTTCAAGC
This sequence comes from Vanellus vanellus, assembly GCF_965231255.1. Lineage (NCBI taxonomy): Eukaryota > Metazoa > Chordata > Aves > Charadriiformes > Charadriidae > Vanellus > Vanellus vanellus. The sequence continues at coordinate 11,491,570 of NC_138921.1, forward strand.
CTAGCCAGGTGCGAGGATGAGGAGGAGCGAGACCCGGGCACTTGACCCACGCTGGCCAACAGGACTATTTCATACCATCAACAGCACAGTCACTATAAATTAGAAAGTTTGCTGAGGAGTTCTCTCTTCTATGATGGCTGTGATCCGGAGAACTTCTTACCCCCGTGCTGGAGCCCTCAGCCCTTCCCTTCCTCCCGAAGCCGCAGCGCTCGCAGTGTCCCACACTTGCTGTCCCGGGAGCGCACGGCTTCCTACGGATAGAACGGGCTGAGTATAACCCTCGTATATTCTATACTGCTATCAGGATCAATATTGGTTCTTTGGTATTATTAATGTTAATTATTTAGTCTTATTCTATTAAATCTGTTTATATCCCAACCCTTGGTGTCCTGGTTCCAGCAAGGATGGGGTTAATTTCCCCCAGGAGCCGGCAGGGGAGGCAGGCATTCGTCCCAGTGACCCGTGCTAGCCCGGGGGGGCAGTCGCCACTGCGGGGTCCGGATGGTGCGCTGCGCTGTGCGGCGGTACTGTAAGCGTGTTCTTATACTCCTTTATCGGCATTATTGTTTTTCTTTCTTCTTCCCTTTGAGCTGTTGTGTTAAATTACACTATTTCAACCCACGAGTTTTGCCTTTTTCTGCCGATTTTTCCCACGGCTGTGGGAGCCGAGCGAGCGGCTGCGTGGTTCTTCGAGACTGGCTGAGGCCAAACTGGGACACTTGGGTTTCCTTGGTTTTCCCCATTCCCCCTCGCCTGTGGGGAGGGGTCAACGGGTGACAGAATAAGTGTCTAAACAACAATAAATTGTTGTGGGTTCTTCAAACCATAACACGTGGGAAAAAGCATGGACGTGCTGGTGGCAGAACTGACTGGTAGACTGGGAAAAATCATAGGAGATAATAGAGCAGCTAAAATGTCATGGACTTTGAGGTGAAAACGAGGCATTTGCATTGTCTGCCTGGGTTATGGAGATCCTCAAGCTCAGAACGCTAAGTGGATGCTGTGGGTTTGGTGCTGGAGTTTAAGGCAGCGTTTGGCAAGCCAGGAGCAGAGGGGAGTCTTCTGTGGAGATCTGTAATAAGGCAGGCTGCGTCTGCGCCTCTGCCCACACCCGCCGGGCGTCAGATGGGTCAGCGTAAACATGTGGCTGGTGAAGGAAACGTGAGTCACCAAGGGAAACTCATGGGGATAGTCTGGTATGTGAAAATAACTCAATGTTTCACGGCATCGCAGCAAGGCTTCAGAGTACAAACACAACTCTGCGTAAAGCCCTGGCAGACAGACCTCAGCAGATGCATCACCACGCGTTACAAGATGATGCTGAAGTTGTTTTCAGGTGTGAATTTTTTTGTTGGTAAAACAGTAGAGAAATCTAAACGTCTTCAGAACATAAAACATTGAGTCTCCTTTTGTTCTGTCTCTTTTGCATATCTTGGAGGACTCTGACGGGGCCCGATTCCCACACAGCCGGAGCCTGGGGAAGCCTTTCACAGAAACCTAGCTCCCCCGTAGCATAAAGGCACGTCATCTGTACCTCTGTGATAAGCACTTAGGGATATTTTTCTGGGGAAGTTGATGTAGCTACTGTGATCACTGAACTACTTTATGCATCCCTAATCTATAGTATCAATAGTTGCGGTCAGTGCAGGAACAGGTTTCATCCCACGTGTGATTGCGTGGGAGGGAGCCAACAGCTAAGGCAGCGTGAGCACGCCGCGCGTGAGCGGGCAGCTCTCGCTGCTAAAACCACGGCTTCGGTTACCAGCTGTGCCCGGCGTCCGTTGCAGCGTTTCCTACGTGTACCATATTATACAGAAACTCGCAAAGTACTGTAACGTTCGACAAAGTGAAGTGAGACGGTACTTCTGTATTTTCTTTAGGCAGTAGCTAATCTTTCCTGCAGAAACTGTGTGGGAGTCCCCCTCCGGCCCCGGCCCCCTCCCCTGTTCTCTGCCTCGGACTCCTTCCCGGTCCCCGTCTCCCGCCCTTCCCAGCCTCAGCTCTCTTTCAGCTCATCGTTTGCTGGCTGTGACGGAGCAGAAATGTGGCTGTGGCCATGGCGGACAGTGAGGGCTGGGGCAGGAGGGAGGCCCTGGTGGCACAGAGCCCTGCCCCTGCCCGGTCACCCGCCCCGGGGACAGCAGCGGCCGCAGAGAGGAGCAGAGTGTGCAGTATGCAGATGTCATCGCTGTCTGGCTCTGGAAAGAAGAGAATGACAGAAAAAAAAACTGTCAAATTTCTCTGCTGGATATTTCTGCGTGCCAAGGGTTGCTCTAACCCGGTCCCTGTTGGCCAGGCCCCGAGGAGCTGCGTGGCAGATGGGGAAAGGGGGCCCTGGCGGGGTCCCTCGGGATTCCCGTTAGACCACCGAGTGCAGGGGGGTTAGCACAGTGTGGAAGGTGGGAAGGATTCACGTGCAGCTCAGGGTACACCCTGGGAATGACAGCAGCAAGCTGTGGAAGAAACAGAAGAAAAAAAGACCACATTAAGTAGACCAGTGATTTGTTTGGGGATTTTTAATGCTTCCCTCCATGAAAGCAAAGCTGTTTCAGTCGGTTTGACCCCAGTCATTCCGGCTCTGCTACACATCGCACCAAATATTTACTCTGCTAAATTGCGTTGCTAGAGTCTCATTGGCATCTTTTCTTTGAAGTGATATCCTAGAGCTTTCATTTTGTTGCTGGAAATCCCTACCTCACATCCCATAGTCCACCCCTTACTGAGCCAAAACCCCTGCAGGCACCAAACTTCTGCGTTAGGCTTCCTAAGTGCAGACCTGAGAATCAAAAGAGCCTTCACGCTGGCACATCAATCCGGGAGCTGAGGTACTGACCCCATGTGTGAAATTTTGATTGGGTTTAGCTAATTTTGCATGACATGTCCCTACCGGTCTCCCATGTCTCGGCAATTCAGTAGCATCAGACACAGTGTATTCGTGTACCTTCGGCCAGATCTCCCGGCTTCGGTTCTGAGAGGTCTTCCTTTGACGATCAGACATGCCTTTCCCTCCTGCAATGATGTCGAAACCTGCTGGCAGCCTGCTTAGCAAAAGCAAAGAAGAAATCCTCCCCAAGTTTGTCTGTCTGTTCGCTTTTAAGAGCAAACCTTGTTGATTATCAGCTAAAGCGGTCTGTCTGGAGACCAAAATCAAGTACGCACACGCAGCTTCACGGAGTTACAGTTTGGAGCCTGTGAAATAATTAGCAATTTCTCTGAAGAACCGCAGCCTGACGATTCGCAGACTTCATAGCGCTCTGACTTTGATAAACAGACAACGTACACGACAGCTTCCTGGGATCACGGTAGCCTACTTAGCACTGCAAACCACCAAAACACCAAAGGAAGACTTGCCAAAAGTAAGCTAACACAATTCCTAAATGTTAGACATCAAAGCATTAAAGGGACTTTGTCATTTTAAACCTGAGACAAATTCAAATTTGCATTTACTCTATAGCTAGAAAAAAGTGAACTTCTGTGGGAGGAATTGATTCCTCCGCTATCTGAGTGTAAAGGAGATCCGGTATGGCTGGGATAGCTTACTGGTAACGTTACGAACTGTCCCATTGCTAAATAGTTCATTATCTCCTCTAGATAGTTTGCTTGTGAGCCGCCTGGTCCCAGAAATCCTTAGCAGAAAATACAGGCTTAAAAAGACACGCTTCTGCCCTGGGAAGTCAGTGTTAAAAATGGTAAAGCCCTGTGTGCCTTCATCCCAGCAGTAACGGTTGGCACCGAAAACAGAGGCAGTGTCCTATCCCCCCTGCTCTGCTCTTGCATTTGGCGTGTGCTGGCCACGCTTCACCTTCAAGAAAACTGTTACCTATTGTTAGCTGGTTCAGCAGCTTGACCTCAGATCTGAACTGTGGACTGGACACTGCACAAACACCAAAAAAAAAAATCCTCGTTTTGAGCGATTCCAGTCTAGATACACAAGGCGGACAGGGGGAAGGAAAAGGGACTCAACAGGCAAAGGCGTTTTTCTCGCCCTCAGAGTGAGGTGATTTATTTCCTGGCTTTTTCATCACTTAAAGATGTGGAATTGCATCCCGCGATAACAGGCAGTGTCCCCAGGCCAGGGCTGCCCGGTCGTAACAGCAGACAAACATGAGACAAGGGAATTTCCCAGCCTGAAGGGCAGCCTCGCTTCACCCAGGCAGGCGGTAGCACCTGGATTTTGCTTCTAAGATGCATTTGTTTCCTTCTTGAGCTTTTTACTGCACATCACAGGCTGTGTAACGAGAGACCTCTCACTGCTGGTCATCTTATTAACGATCCCGCTTTTCCTTTGTAACACCTACCTGTTATTTTGCTCCTTCTCTCCCTATTTACTACACACGGCACTGTCTCGTATATTTAGCTTTTCTTTTCTCCCCCTCAAACTTAGATTCTATCTACAGAGATGGAAGTTCATTAGTAAGAATATAAAATAGCTAAAAGGCTTTGCAAAAGTTAACTCTCAGATTAAAAATAATGAGGTGTTTTTCCTGAATGCCTCACGTCTGACAGTAGGAGGGGCAGACAGTCTCTGTGATCATCCCACGTTCTTAATTTCCCTGCAGCACAATCCAGCTGTTGGCTGTTCTCTGGGTTTAACTGGAAAATTGTGATTACTGTGCTTTATGTGTATATGTGGCTTTGTTTCACTGTTCATCCTTGCCACATCTGCTCACTCCGTGAGCATTGATTCTGCCCCAGTGGAGGGGGAGTGAGGATGTGGCTGGAGGTGAGTCACCCCCCCTCCCCGTTCCGTGGCAGTCTCAACTTTTCGAGGAATCACAGACTGAACAAGAAAGAATGAAAAATATATTCAGACATTGATTGTGCCACCCATTTCTTTCTAAACAATGGGTTTGCAATCACATCTTGCTATTAAAAAGAAATCCGTTTTGCTCTCTCTAGCAGCTGTGTGGGAGACTGGGAGTCAGCAGGTAGATATATCCAGAGAAACATGCGTTTGGGTTTCTGTTTATGCTCCTTTTTAACCCTGTGTCAGCACATCTGATTGTGGAGCTCTCTTGCCTGTACCGAGGAAAAAAGGAAACTGATTAAGTGGCAAGTGCTTAAATTAAATGTGATTAACTTGCTTTTATATCCTCCTCTCTCCCATTCCCAGTGACTTCAGATTTCGTTCTGTACAATGAAAGGTGCGCACATGAAACCAACCAACTGCCTTGGAAGGTCCTGTCAGTCTTTTCGCATTTTTGCATTCAGGTTTCACCATCACTTCTCATACTTGCAGTATTTCAACTTGTCCTTGCAACTCTTCTATTTATATTAAAGGCCTCACAAATTATTGTGTGTTATTTCTGGCCACAGTCCCTTTATTCCTTTGGACACAGAAGAATTGCAGCTAATTTTTTTTTTTTTTTTTAGTGCATCCCAAAGACTTGGAAACCACAGGGCAAATAAAGACATCAGAAATCCATTTTATTTATTTGAAGCTTTCAGACCAACTACTATGATATTTTAGGACTGAACTCGAGCCGTTTGCAAGCTCAGAGCTGACAATAATGTACTACAACCGAGGAAATTTGCTTTGGAGCATTTGCAGTTCCTCTGCGCCGCCACGTATCTCGCCCCAGCAGCTGCTTCTAAAACTTGTACTTCAGCTGCCATAATCTTATCATTAAAGGTGGATTTAAGTTTTAAGAACCGATGAACAAACCTTTGTACTTGCAACCAGAAGCTGGGAGATGACTCTGCATTTAAGGTGCAAGCTCAGCTTTACTCCGGCGTTGGGTACTAATCCGGCATAATCGAGCGTTAGATGGTGTGAACTCCCAGCAGCTCCTTTAGAGACAGGCATCCATTCGCCTTGTGGTTCAGCTGCTGCTTTCTGACTTTTCAAATCCCTTCTATGTTGTTGTTTTTGTTTCCTATCCTTGCAGTGGTAACACGAGGAAAAAAGCTGAATTTGACCACATCCATGAGGATGTCAAGCATTTAGACTTTATTGGTTTAGAAGCTTACTAAATTTAAACAGAAGCATTAACATGGCCTTAGGCTCTCTTGACAGTTATAAACTCTTCCTTGGGGGGATTTCTGTAATGCTTTCTAATCAGCTTAAGGAGTTAATTAAACAGCTGTCACTTAGCTTCTTAATTCTGAGACTTGATGCTAAATAAGATTTGAAATTAGTTATGCATGACTGAAGCACGGATTCTCTGATATAAATAAGATGGCTGCTAGCTGCAGAGGAGGAAAAGCTAGGCCTTTTTCAAATAAATAGTGACCAGATTCAAGGTGGTACTCTGGAGTAATGTTCTACAGGCTGATTAATAGACAAGAAGAAAAAATAGGAAAATGGAGGATATTGAATGAGTGCCAAACGGGACGGATTTTCAGGCAGCTATTCATTCCCGTTTGGTGGCGTGCCCGGGGCTTCTGGAGGTTTCAGTGATCATTTTATTCTCTTCCCTATTGCAGTCTGTACGTAGTAAACCCCAAAGCCGAGATGCCCGTTGGAAAAAAAAAAAAAGGAACGTGCTTGATTTTAGAAGTCAGATATTTAGCCTGCAAAAATATATTCCACTACTATAATAAAAAATGTATCTGGAGATCTGCCGTGCTTATAGAACATGTATTATAGTGTTGTGGGGACTTCTTAATACTTTTTTCCTTGTGTGTTGTAGTAGGACGAGTACTTCTTCTCCTGAAGGGTATGAGCTGCAGATCAGTCCAAGTTATTTTGAGGAAACATGTCTGCAGGTCTTTTTTTGCAAACAAGCTGGTGCCTTGCTCACTGCTGCTTGTAGTGTTGTGAGGTTTGTGAGGGGTAACGGGGACTCCGCTTTAAAAGGATGTGTTGAATCGTGCTAAAGTGCTTTTGGAAAAGAATGCTGACAGTTAGTACTAAACTTTTCTTTGTCGCATAAACCTGATGCGGGGCCTCAAATCTAAGCGTGAGTTAGCGATGTATTTATTTCTTTTAAAAGTCATTATTAAGAAAAACATTGGGAAATATTGCGTATATGGAGAGAACCAGGGGAAGAGAAAGAAATTCCTTAAGATTTATAAAGATATTGTTGAAGTCCTTTCTTTCACCTCAGGAATTATAAGGGAAAAGATGTCCGAAGGGAAATTGAATTGCAGGGAAGCTACCAATTAAAACTGAAAAAGGCTAATAGGTATTCACTTCTGCATTTCTACTTAAATAGATGCTTACTGTGTACATCTTCTGAATATGTTTCTGCTGGAGGGCTTAATATGCTCGGTTATTTAATATGAATCTCTTCAGTAAGCAAAGAACGCTCACTCCAGAATCTTCTTTAAAAGTATTACTATTTTTTTAACGTGGTAGCAATTTCAGAATAAAGATTACCTGGTCTTCCATTTCTATTACATGGAGAAAAATGGGTTTTTTTTTATGATTTCATTTTATTATTTGGGGGGTTCAGTGTATGTGAATTATAGAGATAGGCTACGTAATAGGTAGAGAAAGTTCAGCATCTTTTTAAAAGCTGCTCGGGGAATTAACTTTTAGCCATTAGAATATTTGGCTATAGCTTTGCAAACGCATAACTATTCCCATCTTGCAATGCCCTGACATCATATCTCCTATAATCTGTGTTAGTTATGGATAAAGAACATAATATTTCTTCGGAAGATTCCTTTATCACTTAAGCAGCAAAAAGCAACACTTTGAAATTAGTAACTATTTAGATGTATAGCTTTTACATGCGGAGACTCAGAACTATAAATCTCTGTATAGCTAAACGAGTATCATGTTTGTTTCCTCAAAATGAAATAATTTTTATATGCTTTCACCCGGGGAACATTAAGCCCTTTCTAGCCACTAAACAAATGGCTGAAGAAGCATTTTACTCTGCCCTGCTGTGTAAATTGGTGTAAATGCTTATTATGCTTCTATGTTGAAGGGTGAGATGCAAACCAAGTACCTAAACAAGTCACACACCAAGTCCACACTGGTAGAGGTACTGAAACCTCTGCAAACAGCATATACAGCTCAGTTCTTCTAGTGCAGAGTAGCACAGCTTCGGTCCATTGCCAGCTTGCTTTGCCCTTCCTGTGCTTTAGAGAGGTATCGGGTGGATTTGTTTTCCTGGGACGGCAAGTAGTTGCTGACAGAAGGTCAGAAAATCGCCACCGCCACTGGTATGAACTCCAGGCATTGCTTGTTGCCCCCCACCTCCCTCATTTCTTTTGCAGAGAGAGGGGACAGAGATTGTTTTATGACTCTCTGAGAATCAGCAGTACGGTCATGCGCTGCGCGGTGTGCTGATACGGACTAGGCACAGGTCTGGAATCACTCTCTTTCTGAACATACATCTAGAACCTGGATACAGACAAAATCTAGAAAACTTTGAATTGGGGATCTTTGATTTTGGATAGAGACAGCACAGGAATTTGCTTCTTTACCTTAGAATCAGGTACAATCGCTCTCATCTCCTTGCATTTAAGTGCTCTCATTAAAGTTGTTGTGATTATTCACACGATTAGGTTAAGTACAGATCTGTCAGACGGTAGCCTCAGAGAGAGAGCTCTGGGGCAGGACCCGAGACCACATTACTGAGCTTTGAAGCCACCTGAGACTCTGGACATGCAGAAATTCCCCGTGGATTAGATGTCTTAGGGACATGCTTTTAGAAGGTAGCTGGGAAGGAAAACAGGGTGGTGTCGGTGAAACAGCTGGTGCACGAAGTGGCCTGGCTTCGCAGGCGTTTCCAGAAGGTGGCAGGTACCAGCTCTATTAGGGTACAGTCTGTATTCCGAATATCCAAAGCCAGCACTTGGAAAATTCGGAAACTCAAAAGAAATCCATGAAGCTTGTGAGAATCACTCTCAGTTGCTAGCTCTTACCAGGGGAAATTACATTTGCCTTTGGTAAGCAGACCTCATTAATCACGCTGTTTCAAAGGCTTGGTTATTAAGCTTCCCTTTGCTTTATAAAATAATTGCAAGGGTCATACCGTAATGTATCAACTGGAGGAAGAAGGCCGTTCCTGCTTGGGGGAGCAGGTCTTTTCAGCGTGGTGCAAGTAGCTAGGCACGGGGTACGGCCTCAGATAGTCCCAATGAAATGAGATTCATGCCCCAGTGTTTGCAAAATCGGGCCCTGATGCCTGGGTTCTGTAATTATCGCGGATGCTTAATGGCACTTGTTCTGTCAAGCTGCCCCCCTTTGCAGCTCGGTGGAGCCTACAGGAGAGTGGCAAAAGTATCTAAATAACCTGCATGCGGGAACTTTGCTGCAAAGCCCCGATGTGAAAAAAAATAAAAGAACCTGGAAACTTAATTGCAAATCTTACTGAGATCTCAGTTGCCTGAATAATGTATTCTCTGCTGAGAACAAATGTGCACTCAAGACAGAAGGGCCTTACGGTACAGGCAGATATTCTCACCTTTGTGTGAATTATAATTTCAAAATATCTGAAGGGCTTTTGTGCTGAGGGAGGGAGAGGATTTTCTTCTTAAGTTCTCTTTTTGTGAAATCCTATTTCACCCTCCCCTAAAGATCACGGTGAGTATGGGGAAACTTTAGCAAAGCAGCTATTAAAAGACCAGGAGGTTTTTTCTTTCTTTCTCTCTTTAAATATTGCTTTGAGTCTGACTAAAGTGTCTCTGTTTCTTTAAGTAACAGGAGAAGGTCTTTTTGATCCACATCCCTTATATGAGAGCAATCCCTGCATCTCCTCTTTAGCCCAAGAGGCAGTAGGGGGAGTCATCATCTTCTGGTAACTTGGTTTCAATCTCCCACTTTGTTGTCTTCCATAAGTAAAATCAGGTCAGTCTCAGAGCTCATAGCGTGAGCTATTTAGATAATGAGAAGTTAGCACTTGGGGGGCTTTGGAAGCTTTTATTTCACAAGAGCCAGCTAAAATCAAGAGCCTCTTGTTCTACGGGATAGTCCGTGATTTGCAGGCACAGTTCTGAAAAGCTCCGAGACCTTTCCAGGAATGAGCAATGTCTTGCAATGAGGCGCAGAAGAATTCAGGCACCAATTTGAGCCCTCTGTGTATCTTGGCAGGTCGGTGATACCTGCTGTGTGAGACTGACGTGACAGCCAGGTAACCCAGAGGGCTGTGTAGTCTCGTGCTCTTCATATAATCAGAACTCAGTGCTTTTAAATTAGAAGTGATAAAACAAACAGAAGGAATGCATTTTGCAGTTATCATCATCACAACAATGACGTACCAGAGGCACAGGTCGCTGCAGAGCTCGTTTTGTTTAAAGAGCCCAGGCCCTTCTCAGCATCCTTCCTTTTTGGGAGCCTCGTGAAAAGATAAAGAAACAATTGTGAACAAGTGCTTGCCCACCGTTACCCAACAAGAGCCGGGATATGTCCTACAAAACCTGACGAGGGTCTGATTCGCCACAGTCCTGTGGTACATGTAGTCATTACCCAGGACCAGAATGGTGGCACTCTTAAACTAACTCCCTGGTAGGCAGAGCAGGGGAAACCAGGTCTTATCTGCCATGACAGGCAGTGCCACTAGCCCCTTTTAGAGGCTGTGAATTGGGAGATTTAAGATGAATCTGCCAACACTGCGTCCCAAAGAGCAGCCTAAAGCCTGCCTGTGAGACTAGAGTTGCTCCCATACACACGGCCAGCCCGAGTGTCCCACCAAACGTGCAGGCAGAGGCCGTGCTAGAGCACGCCTGGCATGCCAGATGGTTTCATGTGCCTCAGGCGGCTTTTGGAGCAGCTATTGTCCCTGTGCAGGGTGTCCACAGGCTGGAAGTTAGAAAGTGTGCGTGTTGCAGAAGACACCGCCCCACGCTGCAGGGACTTGTTATCATCCAGGAGATTTGGGACAAAGTGGATCTCTGACTACCCTCAAGCCAAACTTGTTCCTTAACAATTATTCAGTATTTCTTTCCTCTAAACGTTGACAGTATTTGTCCAATAGTGTCACAGAATTTCAGTATTTGTAGAAAACATTTCAGAAAACAGCTTTGTGGGTAGAACAGCAAGACTTAAGACATTACTTTTATGTGATCAGCAAGGTCATTGGTGGGCTCCTCGGGATGGAGATGTCACTGTTGCTAGGTGCAAGGTACGTCTTGTTTATGTGGTGCAGGGTCATTCCTCGGGTGTTAGGTTGCTCTGACACTTGGTACCGTTCATGAAATAGCAATTAGGGTATGACAGATACCTTACCAGCCCTGAATCACAACTGGGAGTTTGGTTCCAGGATTGAAGGGAGGAAATTAGTCTTTCCTGCCTGCTGTACTTGGAACAGTTCTTGGCATAGCTGTTAGAAATTAAAGTAAAGCTGAATCTAGGAGGTACTAATGAATGAATAGCAAAATATATTAACTAAAAGGACTTTTTTTTTGGTCTCTAAGGAAGCAGAGATCCTGAATACGGCTATTCTTACTGGGAAAACAGTGGCTGTCCCTGTCAAAGTGATCTCCGTGGAAGATGATGGGACTGTGACTGATCTTCTGGAATCTGTGGAGTGCAGATCTTCAGATGAAGATGTCATTAAGGTAGGATCGTACTGCTCCATTACACAGTGGTGTTCTCGGATGTGACAAGTTCTTTCACACTCCTAACTGTTCTGCTGCTGGAAGACAAAGGTTTATTATACATATAGATTGGATCAGTGGAGCAATAAAAAAACCACAAAATTGCACGTGTTGGCTTTCAGCTTGTGCCAATAATACTAAAAGCTTGTAAGAAGTCCTGCATATTCCTACTCAGCTTGATTAATGGTTAACACACATTAACGGTAGTGGAAGGACATGGGCAGCAGTGGTGATTGTGGGAGATTGTGCAAAGTATTCCAGCGCGCCGACAGCAATGTTGGCTTGTCTACAGCAGCTTTTATCTTTTCACAAACTCATCTGCGGCTTTCACTTGAGAAGAGGAAACAAGAGACATGGCTACAAATAAAAGTTAAAATTGATTTTTTTTTTTAACATAACCAGCATGTCACAAAACGATTACAAATACTACAGGCCACCCCTCCAGCTGCTGGAAATCACTGTTATCCCATTAACTTTTGCGAACTGCACCATATTGAGGACTTGGCCTTTGTGAAATTTGCCTTAGCCTAAAGCTGACTGGAATACTAAGCTTTCTCCCTGTTATGTTAGTTCATTTTAATTTCGATTCAAACAGCTGAGGGTAGCGTTTAGCTCCAAAGCTAGCCTCCCTGAGCCCCATTAGCTGAAAAAGACTCTTCCTAGTGGACATTTTTTGCCTTTATAGGCAAAGGTAAGTGTGGGTACTTGGTTGTTACTGTCATATGGGAAACTGCTGGGAGTTTCAGATGTACCTACAAGTTTAGGAACTTCGTGTCACAGCTGGAGCGACAACTTGGAGCAGGGCAATTGGAGAATAAACTTGAGTATAGGTTTAAATCATCTTTCGTGAGCTATCTCTAAACAGATTTAATTTCTTTTGTTTTTAACAAAAAGTTGCAATTTTTACACACATTGGACTTGTTTTAAGTAATTTCTTCATGATAATTTCTTATACACAAGATGAACCCAAGCAATTTCAAAGTCCAGCGTTTTTTATGTTTCCCTTTTAGAATCTACTCGGGATTGCTATTTATCTGAATAGCCATGATGTTAATATTTTCTGATTAGATGTGTCTTTCTGGCTGTCTTAATAGAGACATTTTTTTTTGTTTCTATGAAGCCCTTTTGAATCTGGTAAATCTGCCAAATATAGCAAACTGTTGGACTGAGTCCAGGGTTAAAAATAGAAAGAAATTATTTGGGATCCTTTTCTTGTGTTACGGAAGTTAATGGACTAAGTCTTCACTCATTAACTTTTTATTTTTTTCAGAGAACTGGAAAAAAGTATTTGAAAGCAAATATACCATTTGGAAGATATTTTAAAAATCAGTTTTGTTTTCTGAAGTTTTAGTTTTTTAATTTGGTGTGTTCATTGGGTATTTGTGTAGTGGTCTTACCTGATATAAATCTGCAGCAGCTTGTGGTATACGATATGCTCAGCTCTAACCCTGTCAGAGAGGTTAATTGGTAGCGCTGCGTAAGTGTGTATCTGTCATTAATTGTGAGTACATGAATATACCAATAAAGGCTTGTGTGCTTACTGTTATTCATATATATACACCGTTACGCAGTGATGCTAATGATAGGCGCTATGGCAAAACAGGAAACCACTAGTCAGAGATCAAGACCTTCAGGGCTTCTGCAAACATCCCCCGATAGTTTGCTCCTCCGCAGCAGGAAGGCAGGTTTCAGCAGCATTAAAATGGGTCACCAGTTTAAAGCGAGCTCTTAATTGAAAACGTGTCTCCAAGTTTCCAGTTTACCTGCTCTGTTTCAGACCGAGCCTTATTCGCAGACATCTTATGTAATGAAGATAAAGATATATAATTACTGGCCAGCCTTCAGCATGCAAGAGTAATTAGAGTTTCTGATCTCTGGGCATTAGAGTAGTGAATATAAAACGGAAGAAGAAGTCTGCTTAAAATGCCATTGAAATATAAAGATTAAAATTATATTTCTTTGTGTCTTTACTGTTGCTGTTTTTCAATGCATCTGTCATGTAGCATCTAACAGATTGATTACATCTTTGTGGCTTAGCTTTTATTCCTATTTTTTTGTTGTAGATTAATGATGAGTTTAAGTTCATTTTCCTTGCAGAATTGAGGATACCTCATTCTTTTAGTTTCAGGGGCCGCGTTTATTACTCATTTCTTTCATCTGAGACTTCAAAGAGCTGGACCACATTCTGCACTGACTTGTTTTCTGCCAAACTGCATCTACTTGAACTTGGCTGAATAAGTCAGGATAAAGTTTAGTCCATTGAAACAATATTCCTATTGAAAAATGATTATCTGAATTTATTTGGTCCACCATGACAGAGTAACCATGCCAAAAAAGGGAGGCGTGTTATAAGCTCTGTTTCACAGAAACACAGACACGGGCAAGCTAAGGTGAGAATTTCAGAGTGCTGTAAGAAAGTTCTGACCATTGAAGTAGATGGTAAACCTCCTACTGACCTCATGGAAAAGCGAGAGATTGGTGAGCAGGGTTTTTTTGCCGAGTTGTTAATATGGATCAAATTCTCAAGATGATCTAAATCAAGAATGAGGAGAGGGGAAAAAATCAACAGCTTTTAATCTTTCAGTTTGAAAAGACATTTGCATTTCAAAATGGCCATTTTTTCAAGGCTCAACAAAGCCTGAAAGTCTCCAAAGCAACACTTTCCAATGCTCTGGGGTTTTCAATTTGATGAGTTGATTGAAAATCTGCATTTTGGTTGCTCTGAAATGAAAACACCTTTAGGTTCATTTTGTTTGATCAGTTAACTAAAAATTCCAATATATTCTCAGCTCTGTCCAGAAGCCACTTGCCAGAAGTCACACAGTGAATGGTGCCAACACCGGGAACAGGATACTGTTTCTCTGGCCCTTTTTTATATTACGCTGTGTATTTTGTAGAGGACTCCATTCCAAATCTGTGTGTTATCCAAAATCATGAGCTTTTCTAACAAAATACCTTTAGCTTATTTCCTTCTAGAGCATCTTGTGTTTTTCTTAGGCCGTAGATAAGGGTGTAAACAGGAGGACTGTCATATGGACTTTTGTCCGTATTACAAGCAAACTCCTGGGGCAGAAGGAGTGAAAGGAGGGTTCTTACTATGGGTATGCTTTGCCCAAGCTGGGACTTGGCACGGCGCCGTGGGGCTGTGTCCCACGGGCAGAGGCCGTGCAGGGCGTCACAGCGTGGCCTCCTGCTCTGAATTCCCGTTTCCCAAAGCAGCAGCTCTACAACCAGTTCTGGCCGCGGGACGATTGCCTGGCGTTTGTGCTTGCCCTGTGCCGGCTCTCATCTTTCTGGCTTTGCGTGAGGAGCGAAGCGGTCGTGTTTTATCCCTGCAGGCGGTTTCCCGGGCGGCTGTAGGGTTGCAGAGCCAGCCCGCTCCGGCCACAGCTGCCTGGTAGGACGTTACCGCCGAGCGAGCGAAGGGTTGGTACCTGCTTCGTTCCGTTCACTTCGGTCTGTGTTAGAGGGGATAACAACACACTTGGCGATTTGTAAGATATTACTGCAATCTTTCAATAACGGTGCGGTTTTATCGGTGGCGAAATAACTTCATTTTAAACAAGTGACAGACTTTACAAAAACTTGAAGCATCCGAGCATTTGAAATAGCCTGAAGCTACAGCTTTCGTAAAACATCAAACTTTTAACAGCTGTTTCTCCTCTTCCTTGCACTGGTGCACTTCAGGGAAAAGTTGAATTCTTCTAAAAGCAGTGGAGTGACAGAGTAAAAAATCAAAGGGAGGAGATAATCAGGACCAGGATTTTATCTGCTCCTTAGTTTAGCGTCGGCAGTTCCAGTGCTGCAGATTTCACAACAATATTGCTCGTGGCAGTACATTTGATATTCTTTTTACAACACGTTCTTGGATGCATGTGATTACACAAGTTTTCAGTTCCAGCTTTCAACTGGAAACGAAAACCCTCATAGCTGCAGGTCAGAGGCACGGGCCCCCAGAATGGAGGTACTGCAAAGATACACAAAAATCTAAACCCAAAAGGGTATGAAGAATCCCAATTTCCCTGTGATCTCTCAAGTTTAAGCCGAGCTAAGAGTGATTTGAGATGCTCGTTATGTCTCAGCTGAGTCTCACGGCTCACCCAGGCAATAGGGGGAAGGCAAGTGTTCACCCTTCCCCGGTGCCTGCTCCAGTGGCTTGCTGGGGGGAGAAGGACAGGAGGAGGAGAAAGCATCCTGCAGTGGGGGCACAGCAAAGCGGGAGAGGGGGAGGAGTGAGCCCCTGTTTCAGAAGCAATGATCTATTAAAGTAGCTCATCAGAACGTGCAGTGTCGCATTCAGGTGAGGTTGTCACGTGGGTTTTGGTCGCTCAGGGTTCAGAGGACCCAAATGGAAAGAAAAAAGCAGATGTAATCAGCATGGTTTGTTGAATGATATCAAAGAAAATACTTTCCCATCGGCAAATGGGATTTTGTCTAGATTGAACATTTGCACAGAATATGGTTGTGTAGGACTGAATTTTATAATGAGAAAATAAATCTCTGCCTTGAGGGTTGGGTGAAGATCAAGTTCAGTCTGCCATGGTTTTCCACAATATATTGTGGTTTTTCTCACCAGCTGAATTGCCTTATTCCGTCCCAAATAATTTTGATCTGTCTTGAAACAAACATTTGATTTAAGTCAGCAAATGGATGTTTTTATTTTCTGCCATGTCTAAACATTTCATTTTGATAGAAAATGATAAAATCATGTCCTGTCATTTCAACTCAGTTTCAGTATTCCTGACATCAGAATCTTTCTGAACTTTTCACCTTAGGATGAAGCCACTGTGAAAAAGAAAATACTTTTTCTGATCTGCTGTAGTAATCGGGAGACAGGACAAGCTCAGAAAAATGCACTGTTGAAAATAAAAGTTGTAATAATAACTGCTGAGTTCAGTCCATGTGCTGTTAATGTTGGTTATAAAGGGAGAAGGAAAAATTTTAATCTGTTTCTGGTATGAAGAGCAGACATGGCTAAAATGAGTTCTGAATGTAGAACTGACATGAGAGTCCCTTATCTCCCAGAAATCATCTGAAACTCACCTAAAGCTGTTGAAGTTACTGGATTTCTCTCTTTCATATTCTGCTAATTCATCATTCTGCTGTGAATCTTGAGAAATAACAAGGTTTCTGTGGAGTTGTTTGCCTTTTTGTAATCATCTGTACTGAAAATCCCAGTCTGACTGGGACAATTGACTACAGGTTTTTTATATTTCTAAAAGCTATAAGCATATAAGATGCAAAACTTCTTTGTAACATAAAAATCCAAATAATTCCTGAATTGAGGCTTCCTCAAAATTCTACAGAAGATACCAAGAAACCTGTCTCTTTGTGCTTAATGGGAAAGAATACGTGTGCTTCTAGAGCCAGGGATGATGGTTTATTTCTTTCTGTGGGTATTTCTGTTCCTTCGTGGGAAGGAATATCTCTATTTCCATACGAAGAATGAGGCGAAAATCTAAAGAATATCCAAACAATGATGCCGAAGAGGATCTGAGTGAGGAATTCTTTTGAATAATGGTGCAGGGATCGTGGCTTCCCTTCTTATTAGCTGCTGATCTGTATTGTTTACGAAGAGATGTAGAGTCTCAGCTAGTAGTCAGCTGTGATTGTGAAAAGTAAGAAAGAAATTATAATGACTGGACTTGCAGAGCAGGTTTTTTTCACAGGTAGATCATTTCAAATTTCATATTTTATATTTTGGTGTGGGTTTTTTTTCCCCCTGGAGTTGGAGGAGAGGTTTTTTTTTAAGAAAGCAACTTTGAAATTCTGGAAAAGGTTGCTCAGTCTCAGCCTGGGTGTTTGCATGAGCTGACTGAGCAGATCTAACCACTTGCTGAACCCAAAAGATTAATGTCCCTCATGTATTACACAATTGCTAAGGTGCGATTCTGTGACTGTTTAACTAACATGGAGCTGCCATCCCTGTCTCTCTGCTGGCCGTGAGCGCAGCTGAGTGAAAGTGAATAATTTTTTTTTTTTTGGTGAATGACCTGTCTCCCTGCTCAGCCCCCTGCTCCCTGACTGAGTGTGTTTCAGATGCTCATGATGCTTGTGTCAGCGCTGGGAAAGAAGTGACATCGGAGCACGAATCAGGGTGAGACGGGCAGGACTGCTTCTTTCTATTGTATATTCACTGAAATGATGTGAAATTATGGCTTTGCACAGGCATTCCCATGCTGTCGCATCACTAGTCGGATACCATCCATGTAAAAGGCTTATCCTGGCCCTGTGCCTGTGAACCCCCCAGTGAAGATGCTCAGGAGCTCTTGTGAAGATCTTCCAAGTGGCTCACCTGTTTCTGAGTGTCACATTTGTACAGTGAAAGATACCCGTGTAGGAACGTCAAAATCGCTTCGCCTTTCCAAGGGGATTAGGAGTCCTACTTTTTTAGCTGCTTTCAAACCCCAACTCATGGGGTACTGAATCCCAGTACTGAGAAGTGCTCCGTCATCTCAATGAAAAGAGATTGGTGGATCTCTAGAAAAAAATGTGCCGGGGAAGTAAGGAGGAGACAAGCTGAATACAAAGGGAAATTAGTTCTCTTCTTTCTGCCCCTGGGCTAAGCCAGCAGTGCGTTACTGAGGCACGTGATGTTACGCTGATAGAAATGAAAGCTACATTGGGCTCAGATCATCCAATAGCACCTGTCTCCAAAACAGGAGCTTGCATTAATCATTATAAGTTGTGAGTCTTTCTCTTAAAAAGTTCCCTTTAGCTTTAAAACTCTTTGTGTTTTTCAGTTCAGTGATCGCCTGCCACTTTCTTTTAGAAGATGTGGTATTTATAGCTCTTCCTGCCTGCACTAAGCCATCCTCCAGACCATGACACAGAATTGTGTTGCTTTATTACCATGCAGTAAAAAGTTAAAATATGCCATATAAATTTTTGTCTTCTCGGCCCAGTTTAGGATTTTTCTGGACATATCAGATACAGCATAGCCACTAAGTGACTTTGCTTTTGCTTGTAATTTGCAGGACTGTCCAGATGTTGTATTAGCTATGGAAGGGGTTGGTTTCATTAAACTAAAAATATATCTGACAAGATGTTTTTGCCTGATCAAAATATGTTTAGATCCCATGACTGTAACAGTATTATATTGCTTAATATTAGCTGAAAATCAGACTGGTGATCCAGAGTTAGTAGAGAAACTGCTGGTCGGATCTGAACTATCCTGAATATTAGCTATGGGATACTTGGAGAACTCCTAGAGTTGTCAGAGGCAATTGGAAGAACAAGCAGCTTATATAGGACATACATATAAGAAGGAAAAAAAGAGGCTACAAGTGTTAGGAAGGCTAAGAGATGAAAAGGATGTAATGAGCCCAGGACTTGTAATCCTATCCAGTTCTCTCTTCTTCGTTGGTAATGAAGAAAGGAAGGATGCTCTAGAGGTTAAACCTGGGCTGGGATTTTAGGCATTGCAGATTCCAGCAAGGGCTCAGTCTGCATACAGACTGTCATACAGACACTTGGTTTTCATTTCATTTGCGTCGGCCTTAATAAGATTGGATAACCCACTGGGTGGGTTTTCAGATGCTGCACTGAAACGTACTGGTTATAGTGTGGGCTCTGGCATATGCTTTCAGCTGTGGCATTGGTGTGCTATTGTGATCTTTGGCATGTCATTTATTTGATCTGTCTCAGCATAGACACATACAAAAGGTACGTGATGGTTCTGAATTACTTTGACAGGTAAAGAGCATTAATACTAAACCCTTGAAAAATCCTTTGAGATCTTTACGTAAAACGTACTCTCTAATATTTATCATTATGGTTGTTAATAATATACATAACCCTAACTAGGACAGAGCACAGACTCTTTAGGAAGCTGTCCTGTTAAATGTAACTTAATCACAGCACATAAAAATTACTGTCATGATAAAATATTAGTGGCTGAGTAAGGATTTAGAAATCTATGCAGATTTCTTGTGTAACGGAGTCTGTGCAGGTCCGTGCAGGTCTGCTGACTGAAGATTCCTTCCCTGTTACCCACCGTCTGGACCATTTTGCATTACTTTCTAGGACCTTGTTGAGGCAAGCGTGTAACCCTCTTTGCCTGAAGCTTCAAAGACAAGGACTTTGTACATCAGGCCACAGGCTAAATGAGTTGACTTAGGCAAGGTAAGTTTCAGACCTTTGTGGCTGATCCACTGAAATTAGGGTACTTTTCACATTATTTTTCTATTCTGTTTTAGGCAGGTAATTTAGGCTCATTATTTACCAGGCCGAGGATTAAGTAATAAGGAGAGACGAAATGGAGACACAAATCTAGAGAGTGAACGGTTCCCTTTGGTGCCATGGAGAGCAATACTTGAATTTCTGAGTGCAGAGCACTCTCAGCTCTTCCCTGGTTTTCCATCACGACTTTTGGCTGCCTATTGTTCTCTTTGCAGTTACTTGTAAAATTAATACAGTACTTCTGAAGGATTTCCAAGAGCATAAGAAGGTAAACAAGTAAAATACATCTGAAAACTGCTTTCAGATGTCAGAAATGGGGAGTTATCCGAGTCCAGTTGATTATAAAAAATAATTATCTGTAATAGTTCTCATGCTTTACACAGGTGACAGGATCTGGTCTATTGCCTTTTCCAAGATTGTGGCTCAGGTGTTGTATGCGTTTATAGGAGACATTGCAACTATTATTTTTCCCACATCAGCTGCCCGTAGAAATGCTGAACAACTTTCTGGTTTCAGCCTTTATTTTGCAGCATTGCCTTGTTTAACTGGTTATTGGATGATAAGCCTGATTTTTGAAGCTATTTAGGCATTCAAATCCAATTAATTTAATTGGGAATTAGAAACTTGAGCACCTACAAAAACTGGTCTTAATGGCTCTTCAATTTTAGTTAAACTGTGTATTTAGAGCAGGTGGGTATTATAGAAAGCTGATGTTTTCTCCCAACTTTATATAATCTCATCCGTATAATAACCATTAAAAATTACCTGATTATTTGCAAGCAGGTAATGATTTTGCAACCGTAAAGGTGTTTTGTTTGAGTAAATTTAGGGCATCGTCTTTAGACTTGGGGATTTGATGCCTTCAGCAGTTTCTTTTAGCATTTGTGAGCGTGTGAAAAGCTGTTGTGGTGTTTGGGATTTTGTGCAGACCTGGAGCTGATACCAAAATGAAACCTATGAACATGACGTTCCATTACATGCTCCATTTCATTCTAGTAGAAGCCAGAGAGGAAGTGAAACTTTGGTAATGAAGGAAAGTATCGTTTGCCCTGGTGACGAGGCATCTAAAGGCACAATGGCGGGGTACGAAACGACATTTTATGTGTTGCCTATAAGAATTAGATTAATTGTACTTGGCTATCACTAAAAGAAACAATCAAGGCCAGTCTCACATGCACGCATGAAATTTCTGCTAATGATTGGATGTCGTTTCTGCCACTGAAAATCCACAGGTAACCCAGTGTAGTTAATGGAATTGCTCTGCCCTTTATTTGATGAAGAGAAGAGAAAGTCTAGTCCTTATTGGGATTTTTTTTTTTTGTGTCTAAGCACAGCTCTCACCGTCACTGGATGGTTTAGTTTGGCATCAGCTTAATGCTGAAAGCAAAGATCAGCCAGAGCCATTTTTAGCTGTTTCAGTGCCATAGCCATAAGACAGCCCGTGTTTCCTTGAAAGTTCTTCACACATTTTGATGATGCTGAGCTGAGTTTCAAGCTTGTAACGAATCTTGAAAGCAACTGTTTCCCTAGGGCTGAGAATTTCATCGCAAGGATTTCACACAGGCCTGCAGACGGGATGAGAAACAGCCCCTCTGGCAATACAGTTGCATGTACTATACTAATTTTTGAAGACACCTTGACAAGTAGTTTTCCGAATTCTGCCCTTTGTTCCCAGGTTAAACAATGTGTGTGTCTAATCTCATCCCCCGCTCTCTTTCCTCTAAGTAGATTCAGCTGGGCTGCATTCGTTGGTATTTATTTCCTTGGAGCTCAGGCTGCTGGGAAAGCTGTACGTAGGTATGAGTAACCTCATCCTGTACCTTTTAGTATCCAGATCTGACAGTTATCATCAGGTCTCCAGCAGGGCTAATTACTGATAAGAGTTTTCTTTATGGGCTGGTTGGTTCATTTGTTGCTGTTGAGGCTCTGAGAAGACTGAGCGCATAAAATGAGACATTAAATGTCATAAAGTGTGCCCAACACGGAAAAACTGTAGGAAAGAAAAATCAGCAATTACTAGGGGACGTGAATGGAGATGATGACAGAAGCATATTAGATGGGAGAGGACTTCCTTCACTCAACAGCACAGGAAGCAAAGAAAGAACTAATCGGTTCTTGTGCTGGTGGAGGGGGATCCAGAGCGGAAGGGTCACGGTCTCTTTCCCACTCGGTCATCAGCAAAAGATGAGTTATCTGCGTTACACACTGTCAAGGGTAAAAGGATCAGAAGTTTACAAACTTCTAGTTTAAACAATTATGTTTAATCATATACTTTTGCCAGAGGTTGATATAATAGGTCACGACTATGTCAATCCTTTAGGGGGCCATAAGCTGTCCCTTATTTTGCAGCGGATATCTCCAGATTCGGTAATAATTAGCTTTGTCTGATCTGTCGTTTACTCTATTTTTTGTCTAGTGAAGGATCCAAGGAAGGATTAGAAAAACAGCTTGATTGTAAGGCTGAAGTTTTCAATGTGATTTAAGGTCACTGAGCTTGTATAGTCTAATAGGAGTTGAGCACTCATCTTCAGGTTTCATTGGAAAATGTAATTCAAGAGATCAGTTTAAGTGCATGATCAGGATGAAATCTGCACTATTCCTGGCAGGGTCTGGCAGTAAGCAGGTGATGTCCACCAACCCAAAACCAGACAAACTCTCATCCACCAGCCAGCTGCAGTAAGTATAGAAAATTCTGCTGAATCCTTAGACTTCTTACTCAGCTATCATCACATTTTCTTTTTGAAAAGGCTTTAGATGCAAGGCCTTCTGCTCAGACCCACCTGGTATCTGCAGCGCACAGATTGGAATTAAAAGGCACACGTTTATGTCTTCTGGAACCTAGTCCCTGTGTAAACCAGTTTGCTGCTAGCAGATTTCATGGGTGCTTCAGGGCTACCCTAAGTTTTAATGAGCTTTAATGAGCTAAAACATAATGAGACCATCACTCAGGCAGGTTTTTCTGGAGTTTGGTGTGTTTTCGCTTCCTGGGAACACCCTCGCCTTGACTCTTTTGTCAGAAGCTGACACTGCAGTCACGAGTCCTCACATGTTTTCTTTCCTCTTTATAGCATGACAGGAGTGGAGGTGGGCCAGAGCTGGGGGACCAAGTTATGCCTGAGTATATCTCTGAGGATACTTGGAGATACTCCTTGCCATCAAAGAAGGAAACCTGCTGAAAATAATCCGATTCTGCCTGCGCTGGTATCATTGTAAAACAGAGGCAGACTACTGAGAGTGGTTTTGTTACAAAGACATAAACCGGTATAAAATGAATGGCAGCTTCCTAGGGAACGGGGCACCACCATGATCTCCCACTGTCTAATTGTCTGTTCCACTAAACACTTATCTAGCTAGCCTGGGGCTTTTAGGGGCTTACATCAAGTCTTTAATTTGTTAGAGTCATATTTTCCCCTGAAAATTTTTCCACGAAATACAGGAAAGAGGAGTTTCTAATTAAACTCTTGCCTAAATCCATTATAACTTCTGAAGTCATTGGGACAGGGAGATAAAAGAGCTGTAATGGTCCCAATATGTAAATATTGACGTAAAAGTTTGTTCGGAGGGATGGAGGTTAGAGGCCAGATATCATGAAACCAAACGCAAAGTTTCTTGGTAGAAATTGAATCAGTGCATTAGTTATCATGGATTTTCATAAAAATAAAGTAATAATGCGCATTCATGTTTCAGTTCATAAATGTGAAGTGACAGCCTATGAGTTAGCCGCTGAAATGATATTATAAACCCCAAAAAGAATAATAGAGAAAATTGAGAAAGCAGGAGAGAGAGTTGTAATAGAATTGGGCATTGGCATAAATATAAATCATGAAAGGGAGATTGGTTTAATGAAAGATATGAAAGTCAGAAACTCAAAGTGTTAAAAAGATCATCCTCTCATCTGGCAAAGAATCCCTAAGGCTACAAAACTTTTAGCTGAAACAGCCAGATTTACTTGAAGTAGAGGAACTTTAAAATTGTATGAGAAATAACATATTACAAGGGAACATGCTTCTGCAGTACACACAGTCTATTAAGAAGTTGTGCAGAAGGGGAAGAAGCTTACATTGTTCCACTGGAAAATTATCTTTGCTCATAAATTTTGTCAGAAGATTTACAAGTAGATACGGGAATGAGAAATTGTTGTAACCCAAAGAGCCTAGACAGCAACATTTCCATGCTAGCCAGCTATGAGGATTTGGAAGAAAGCACTCTTGGTGAAATGAGTTGGCCAGGCTACTTCTGTGGATGGTGTTTTGTACATAAAAAGCAGGTAGGACAGACACAGATGCCATGTGAGTGACGTCTCCATCTAAGTGTCTGCTAATGTGGAAAGACTTATTTTAGCTTGTCAAAGCCTATCAGGATTCACACATACCCATCTATAGGTGCAAAGAAACTAAAATCTCCCTTGTCTGCACATGTCTGAGGGAAGAGGCTCAAAGATCCAGATGAAACTGCGCTAAGATCTCCTCTCAATATCTGAGGGTGATAGAACAACTCTTTTTTTAGTACTGCTTTATGCACAAAAACATGGAAGCCAACAAGCATAGCTTGGTCCCCAGCAGTCCTATAGGCGCGATAACTACACGCTGAGATTTTGCAGCAATCATGGTTCTGTTGTAAATATCACATCTTTTGTTTTCCTTCTCCATCATATGGAGTCCTGCTGTTCAAACAAGTAAAAAGAAAAGTATTAGGAGCCTCTTAACTCATGTATCTCAGACCACTGAAATACATACATATGTACATAGAGATAGGGTGAGACACAGCAGAGAAAAGCCCAGGGAGGAACTATACATATCCTGTAGTCAGCTTTTCTCTTTCTATAATGTGATTTTGCATGTTGAGGATCACCTCTGCTTCCGAAAAAAAATCTGAATAATCTTAGCAAGTCCCTCATAGCATCTGCATGAGGCAGGCAGTCCTTATTCACCTGAGGGGGAAATAGGGAGTTTAATAACTCACCTAAAAATCTCACAGCAAGTAATTCTTGGAGAAGTTCTGAAGGCTTTGTGGTGCCCACTGAATGCCATCCCACACAAAGGAGTGCTCCTTCTTTCTCAGTCTTCCTCTCCCTGTGAATGGATGAGTGGCAATCATCAGACACGCAACTTTTTTCGTCATCGGTCTTGAAGTTGAGTGCAACTGAGTGATGGCACAGGTGGGCTTCCGGCAGGAAAAGGGGGCAGAGGAACGGGGCACCAGCAAACCTTGGAATCTCCCACTTTGAAGCCGCAATAACAAGTGCGTGATTAGCGAGCACAGGGATAGCAAGTGAACCCAGTTTCTTCTCTGTTTTAAATAAAAAAGGTAAGTTTATGAGCAGCTGTAATTGTGGTACCAGGTTGAGCTCAGTACAATTACAGTAATATTTAGCCCTTGTCATCAGTTGTCTACTCAGCCCACTGATGAGTGTGAAGGACACAACCAGAGTGAGCTCCTGCCAGCGCGTTTTGCCGAGAGCTTGGCATTAATATGTACATTTTTCCAGGGAACTTTGCATATAGTTGAGCTGTCCAGTTTGTTCACGTTGTCTGGAAACCAAGAGGAGAGGGTGCAGATGCCCAGCTGCTCCAGGTGCCTGCAGTGTAGGCCAGGGTATGCTTATGCAGGGGACTTGCGCATTAGCATAAGTGAAGCACTGAAGGCTGAGTACGTCTGGCACAGCACCGACTCTAAATACGTGAGTGTTGCTGGGTTTTGGCCATAAGGTCTTTATAAAAGAGCAAGCGTGTCTGTGAAACGCCGGAGAAGATCTGACAGGCTGCGCTGTCATATCGCTTGCGTGCCCTGTAAAGAAGTGAAACATGTATCCACCTAACTCTTGAATTAGCAATTCCACTCATCTTCCTGGGGGTTTCTTAAGCTGAAGAAGAAAAAAAAAAAAAAAAGGTATCGTAACATCTTGCTAAAAAGTAAGCAAAATGGCTCTGCTCTTTCCTGCAGGTGTATGTGAGGGACTCAGACCTCTAACATAGTTCACAAATGTGGGCACTCGTTGCCAAAGTGAAAAGCCTCATGGAATGCACTTTCTTTGCCAGCTTTCTTCCTCCCCTCTAGCCCTACCGGCAAAGCTAAGTGCTGAAGATGAGCTGGTGTCCTAGCAGCACTTCTGGAAGCACTGCTTTTGGGAAAACAGTCTGCATCCCCTGGACTGATATGTATGGTCTGGTTCTGAGCTTACTTAGACGGGAGTGAGTCAAGAAAGAGGAGCCAATGCCTCAGGTTTGTTGTAAAAATTGATTGGTTTTAGGCTTGCGGCTGGGTATTTGTGTGATTTGTGGCAGAATGAGAGACGGTCCAGGACTAAGGCTCCATCACCTGCCTCGTTCAAATAAATAACAAGAATTCAATGTAAAACTCTGCTAATTCCCCTTTTCGCTCCCCTATACAATGTGTGCTATTTTTGAAAGGAGATCTTTTATTTTAGAAGGTTCGTTTCTACCAGCTCATATGTGAGTAACAGCCGCTGCTCTTTCAGGGAGCAGCGAAGATGTGACACATCTCTAAGCACTGCAAGAGCAAGTGAAGCTGCTGCTTGACAATTCTGTTATATGTTTTCATAAATGTTTCTTTGGAGGTGGGTATATCAGTCTTTGAAAGGAGATGCAGGTCTCTCCAGGGTACTGCAGAACTCGGTGCAAATCCTGGTGTTCAAAAGTCCCTTTCTTATGCCTCTGAGTTTAAAAACTGTAATGAATTAGATGAAGAGTAGTCTCTCATCCTCTGTCTGTGGTGCAATCCTGATTTCCGGGGGGGAATTTTCAGCATGAACTTTGAGAATTTGATGTCCACTTCTGATCACTTGGGAACTCAACACCCAAGTCCTTCCGCTGTCCTTGACAATCCCATCACTGTTATGCGGGTCTGGAAGATTTTTTTGACTAATCAGACCATTCTTCAATTACAAGGCCAAATGCAGGTTAAAAGACTTCCTCGTGGCTTCATCTGTTTTCCTTTTCCTGTCTTTGTTGCCTGCATCCAGAATGCGTGCATGGAGCTGTTCTGCTTCTTCCAGCCTGTGCTGGGAGAAACAAGCTGCTGACTGGTACAGTTCTTCCATTACGTGTCCAGAGTTCATCACAGGCTTTAAACAGGAGTTTGCTGGAAGAGATCCAGCTACTGAGCGCGCAGACCCACGCCTGCTCTCATTCCTGTAGCTGCTGCACCCTGGTGTCTTCTCATGAGATGCAACTTCACCCGGGCTTCTTAATCGGTTACGCAACTTTGTTATTAACATCACCGATTCCTAAACACTGAGAACGTGCAAGACCTGGCAATGCCAGAGGATAGTATACTTTCAGATGGGGTCTCTTTCCCATAATCTGGCTGTTCTTTCTTCTTGGTTGTTTGAAGATAGTTCAGATATCAAAGTTCAGGACTTACCTTGATTTAACAGTAAATAGATACATGGTATGAGTGCTTTTCAGGATGGAAAGAGTGTGAAAGCATTTGGAAGATCAAAGCAGCGTGACTCCCATCGGAGTCAGTCGGGAACAAGCAGCTAAAATCTTACAAAATGCTTTCAAATTATCCTCCACCTTCGATTCCCCATCCTCATTGAAACCGGCTCCGGAAATGTTTTATTGAATGTGTTCCTCTTGTCATTTCTTTGAAAGTGAAAGGAAGCTCAGAGGAGCTGTAGGCTCAGGTTAGCAGCAAGATCAACTGCTTTTCACTTGAAGGCCAAATGGCACCTGGACCGCACTGCCATGGAACCCCATTAGCTGCAATAGGGCTGACAGGTTGAGAGCTAGAGCACAATTTGGCTTTCTTTTAGGTTATGGTGAGAAAAGCTGATGTTTTTCTAATCTTATACTGACCCTGAGCGTGTTTTAAGAACTGTATTTGATTTGCTGACTATTAGCCCCAAGCACATCATAGCCTGAATGCTATCTATATATCGCCTCTGTTGTAAGAGCCACAGACACGAGACAGACGTTTGCTCTTACCATGTTTATTACTGCCTCTTTTAGTACATTTATCTTGCGATGGCACCTACATCTCCCAACAGCGCCAAGGCTCAATGACGAGGAGCTGCAGTTCCCTATCAGAGACTGTCCTGTGACAACCTGAACAGCTATGAATAAAACATCAATGAATGAATCAAATGAGCAGAAAACAAAGCCTTTTATGAGGTCAGGTGGCAGAGATGAAATAGAAACTGCGTCTCTTCAGTCCTCACCTGGACTGCTACCCGTTCCATGAGTGTGTTTTCTATTTCGTAACTTTTTCTAGAATATGTCTGTGAGAGGAAATAGTTTCTGGCCTGGCTTTCCTACTTATGCTATTTATAGCTATTTTTATGGTTTGGTTGGTAATTCTCAAACCTTAGAGTAACGAGGCTTCATTTCTAGCCCCGGTTAGCATTTGCAGATAGCGTTCCCCAGCACTTTGTGACCACGAGAAAGCTATGTGAACATTTCATTCCTTGATTTGCACGATGAGGATAATAATATCTATACTGTATAAACACATATTTATGTGAGAAATGCACACACAGAGACATGCACACATGTTTATGTCATAAACACTGAGACTTCACTATGATGTGCTTTACAAAGTGTTGTTGGGAGATTTATTTTGCAAAATGCTGAGACACTATTAGGTAATAGGAATCGTTCAAATATAAAATTTTCATCATCATCACCATTGTTGTTATTATTTTATTAGATTGCGCAAAGAAAGAGACACAGAAATGAAACAGTATTGATCCATAGTAATTTAACTGGTCCTAAATTAGGCCTTTGTTTAGCTGTATGAGGAAAACAGAATGACTTTGCTCCCATCCTTTTAATATGTTTTTTCCTTGAATTTTCTTGATTTAATTAAATGCAATCAATTTTCAGGCAATGGCTTGTCTTGCACATCAGAATACTTCACAAAGTGATGTAAATTATCACCATTGTTGCTACAAATATAGGTGCGAATAATATATTTAGCATTTTATCACATATTATAAGGAAAGAAGAAAGTATGAAATAACATTTACTTTGTGCACTGCAAACATTTAACTGCATTCTAGCAACGTAAATTATGTCGCTACAAAGACTTTAGTTCACTCTGGGTCATCAGAAAGAGTGCTGAACACTGCAGTCTGCTTTTGTCTCCCCTCTAGAAGTTCAGAAGAGCTTCAAGGCTTTCACACGGGTTGCATTGTTCTGTCTGTTAGTGTGCAAAATATATTTTCCAGATATGCTTTTGCGATCAATACTGAATCCAAGGAACAAAAATGAAGTACTTGTTTCCCTTTTTACCCAGAAACCCCACGTTTCTTGTAGATTGTATGCATGGACTACAGATGGGAGAAGTTGTACGTTACGTATCTGAATATATGGCTTAAAAATCCCTGAAATCTTCAAACTGAGCTGAAAGGAACAGTATGTCCAGCTATGGAAAACATTCCGGACAGTCATTTGTCTAGGCAGATCTTAAAAATTACCGCAGATGGTAATTCTGCCATCTTCCAATCCTCAGTGATCCCTAGAGTCGGAGAAGTTCTAATCCTCTTGATCCTTTTCTTCACTGCTGTCACCAGGCTGATTTTTCCCCATCCTCTACTTAATTGTTTTTACCCAACTTCGTGCTTTGCTCTTACCTTTCTTAAATCGCATCTATTTATTTCGGACAATTTTCTATACTATCAAGATCATTTTGAATTCTAATCCTGTTCTCCAAAGTACTTACAACCCCTCCCAGCTTGGCATCATCTGCAAATTTAATGAAATTAATTAAATGAAAATTAAATGAAAGACTCCCATTGACTTCAAGGGGCATTGGAGTGAACCCAAACTGTCTTACGTCTTTAAGAAGTGGTTCAAGTGAAATACACTTATCGCTTTACAGGCTGGTTTTGCAAGGGAAAAAGACAGATGCGTGCTGAATAATTCAGGGTCGTCGCTGCTGACTGAGAGAGATTTAACTAATTTGTCAAAATAATGACCTTTGTTCACAGTGGGGAGCAAGTGGGTTTAGATTATTTCTGTCCCCAGAGAGATGCTGGAGGAGCCTGGGTTTAGCTCAGCACCACCGCAAGGGGCTTGTTCAGAGCTGTAAAATGAAAGGTAGGCGCTAGTAGCAGCGGTGTTTGCAGATGGTGGGAGGCATGTTAGAGGGATGATGATATTTTCCTTTAAGCCTGATGGAAACAATGCTGCTACTTAGTCTGTGGAATACTTGGGAATACCGGGATCACTCCCGTCCTGTTCCTTGTGTATATGTGCACGCGTGCATGTCTACGCACGCATGCGCAGACCCCTTGATTCATTGCTGTTTCCCCATTAAAAGGAAACCACTGGGCATGGAGAGCTTGACATCTTCCTTAAATGAGTGCAAAGAGAGCATGTACCGAGCAGAGGGGGAAAGGACAGACAGCCCTGCCTGGAGCCCAGTATCAAAACTCATTTATCTTCAGTTGTCCAGAAATAGGCAACTGGAGAAAGACACGGTTGTGTTAGGGGGTCAAGTGAGGACAGAAATGCCTTCGTTGCTCGGCATCCTAGCCCACAACTCCAGTGGGGAACGATACTCTTTCCCGTTCCAGTACAAACTTCTCAGTGACTTTTACAGCAAGTGTCGTTTGGAAAACATTCTCTGGCATTTCAGCCTGTCCGTGTTGGCTGATGCCAGCTTTCATCTGGCACTTGTGTATTGTGGCTGCTGATCTGCTGTTGGAGCGCAGTCCTGCTTATATATGCTTCTCTGCGAGTGATTTTTGGCTTAGAAAGGCACAGGTCTCTTTGTGAAATTTTTCGTGCTTTGCTGTTGCATTATTTTTCTCCAGTCACAGCAAGGTGTAGGCCAGCTTTCCAGAGCCTGGCGTGCATGCAGGGCTGTATGTATATTGCAACAGATTCTTCCTTCTTCTTCTAAGTGGTAATGTTGGATATCTGAATGCTTGCCAGAGGAGTAGAACTAGACTTTGCCTGTGCAAACTCAGTATCAGGAAGAGGACCGAATCTTTAAGACTCTCTGAAGTCATCCTGTTACCAAGGTGGAAATCTCTTTGTAGCTCTAACTTCTAAAGCCTGCCATTGCTAAACATATTTCATCTCCTTCTCCCTGTGTTGCAGTGACTGAAATGCAGTGCCCTTGCTCAGGGTGGTGTCTCAATTACACAAGTAATTTCAGCAGCATTTGGTCATTGTTCTGTTAAGTACCAGCTGAGAACATGGCTTAACTCAAGGAGTTGCCTGCAGACCTGTGCTTGTGGGACACTGAAGTTTGAGAGCACTGAAGAGTTCAAACCCCTTTCATCTTGCCATTCTCCTCTCACTGCAGGCTCTTTTCATTCACGTCTCGTGTGGCTCTCACCTCCTTTAAGCCTGTGGAGGTCTGGTCTCATACTTGGCTTAGGTCAGATCAGTTCTCAGCGGTGTCCCTAATTAAAATTTATGTATAACCCATTACTCTTCAGAAAGAAATTAGAAGAGCAGGACACTTCTTGTTTGAGGGCAGAAGTGCTGGCCCTTTAGGGTAGAATCAAAGCTTACTGGAGTCAAAGAAAAGTCTGAGGTTTGGATGAAATCCTTGGGCAGAAATATTGCATCCTTAATGCTCCCAACATTAAGGTTGTCCTATGAAGTAGAAAGTGCTATTGTCTCCATTTAAGGGATGGAAAATGGCTCTACGAAAGACTGGATCCTTGAGCATCCAATCCAATTTGTCGCTGGAGGGCTAGAGACATGACACTCCTGTGATGTCTGTGGCATGCCCCGGCCTATGGCACAGAGGTGCCCAAGCTGGTGAGTCTACCCAGTACTGTACTCTATGGTGGAAGGTGTGGAGCACAGCACCAGGCATACATAACTCTATTGCTTTTAGTGCTCAACTGGTTAGATATATTGTAAATCTCTGTAAATCTCCCAGCTTGAGGACTGGCATGCCCGTAGTCAGCCCAGGTGCACCTTGCACACGTGCGTTTGGGAAGCCTTGGCAGAGGAGCCAACATAACCAGGTCTTCCCAGTTCTACGTGACTGCCTTCACCGCTCTCCTGTCTTCTTTCCTTTATGGCTGTTTTTGTCAGGAATACGGGCCAAACTTTGTAATCCATTTGCAAAAGTCAAAGTGTCATTTCTGAGTCTTCGGTAACCACCTGTCGCTGCAGCACGAGCAGCATAATTAGAACTGACAATCCCTGTCTAGAGACTTCTTGGAAGCTGGAAAAATTTGAACGTTGTCAAAAAAATAGCAATGCTTCCAGTCTGCAATGCAGTGATGGAGATGAAAGATGAGTGATTCCAAGGAGGCAGAGAATATATCAGCCCAGTGCCTTTTCTAAATAGTTTAGAAGTCCAAAATGGTCTATAAGGATTTACATTTCTCTTATAGCCTTAAAGAAAATGTATTTTAAGCTGCCTTCTCTATTTCTCTCTCTTTACAGGACCAAACCAACAGCAAGCTTCATAGCGGTCATGCTTAAAGCCACAATAAGGGTGGTAATCCCTTTTGCATCAGTTGATGTAAAAGAATTTTTATATTTTATTAATTTTTTAGGTTTTTAGTAATTTTCCATAAAATTATGAAAACCCTTTAAAAGAGGATCTTATTTTTTCTACCAGAGAAAAAATAGACTTAATTGGAGGCAGCGTTGAATCATGCTGTGTTCTCAGTTCTCAGTAACAGACACGAGTCTCAGAACCTGATATGAATGTTTTGTTGGTGGCCAGTGACTTCAGTGGTCTTCAGTGCTCACGTTTCAGGGCAGTAACTAGTTAGCTGGAGAGGTAGGGATTTCTCTTTAGGAGTTGTTTAAAAGATCTCTTTGTAACAACTGTCATCTTGGCTGACACTTTGCGAATTGATCTGGGGCCCTCCTGAGTTAGGAGCTCAGCCTGAAACAGGGGAGCTGAATCGCATAACTTGCCTAGCCGTGGGATCTTACACTGTCTGTGCAGCAGGGCGTGCGGAGGAGCTGCGCTGCACGCTGCTCAGCACATCATGCATGCTTCGCTTCCATCCCGCCCACACCCTCAAAAGCAGCGTATATGGAATAGGCATTTGAATTTGCTCGCGAAGTAGAGCTCTCCTTTGCACTCGTACGATATATCAAAAATGACCTGGTAAGGAGAGATGAGAAATGACTGGAAGTGTGTCTCAGGGTAATGAAGAGAAAAATAGGAGTTCTTTAGAAAGACAGGCTTGTTAACGTAATTGTAATATACGTGATGGCAGTGCCAAAAAAGAAAACTCAACATAGCCAATGGAAATACTGTACTCTGCAAATATTGCAGAGATTCAGACAATCCAATCCTTCCATCTGCCTATGCGATTATACTGCATGGGTATCACCAAAAAAGAAAAAAGGTACCGTGGCTACCGAAGCCCCAAGAAGCTGTGAAGGTGGCAGCAGTGTGCGTACCCACAGCAAAAGCGTGGGGCTTCCACAGGTGGTGGGGTCAAGGGAGCTCCTGGTTGTGAGACCAGGGTCTGCCCCGGTTTGGAGTAACAGGGCACTGTGTTAGGAGAGACCTGGGATTTTGGGATTCACTTTTTGGCTGGGTCACAAATGTTTTGTGAAGCCGTAGGCACGCGATTTGAGCTCTGTGTGATTCAGCTCTTTATCTCGCACAGTAAATAAAAGTTTGTTTTCCTGCCTTGGTTAGGTGGTGTAAGAGCTTCTTGAAGGGAACATGACTACCTGGGTATCGGGGTCTCATCTCCTCTGTGGCTATAAAATGCTGCTACAATGTGTTAATGAAACATTTTTAGGATGGAGAAGTGTTTGGATTTGGTGATTATCAAAGGGGAACGGTCTCCACGTGGCAGAAACCGTGCCTCACCTAGGAGTAACCTGTTGCGAGGCCACAGACGTGGGATCCTCAGTGGTTGGTCCCTGGTGCACTCACCCCCAACAGGGAGGGAGAATTCAGAGAGGTGTTCATTTGGGACTAACCAGGGACTCGAGCGTGTATGAAAGAGAAATTTCCCCAATTAGAAAAGATTCAGGAAACAGTCGGTGTTATAGCGCAGCTGTGCTACCAGCACAGCTCCAGCTTATGAGGCGAGGACGAGCCTTGGTCTCTGTGGGAGGACAAGCCCACAGCTTGCTACAGTAGAAGGGACATTTTGGGAGGCTGCACTCTCCCTGGGTGGCACAGATGAGAAACCTCTTTTTCATGCAGGGAAGTCTTTTTCTTAAAAGGACCTTTTGCTTTCGTATAGGACAAGCAGCATTTGAGTGAAACGTTTCTTTTAGCGCTGAGCTTCCAGCCATGTGCTTGTTGTTCTAGCAGGCAACTGGGAATGACACACACGCTTGCTGTGGTCAACACACGAGGGCATAAAACACATACCTGGGAAATTCATCTGAATATAGATTTGTTGCTTAATATAGTACAAAGCAGTGTAAAATCAATAAGTATTATGGTAGCCAATAGAAATATTTTTGGCCATTTGTGAATGAAAGAAACACAATGAAAAAAACGTGATGCCTTCAGCTGCATCGCATGCTGGAGCGCCTCTGGAACAGAGGGGAGTTGGCAGAGATTTTAGTTTGCTGTAGTCGAAGTATCCTGGATATGACAATTAGATGCACACCTAGTTTTACTGTTGTGATAATTATAGACAAAAATCAAAGTTACTGACTGCAGGACAATGCTGCTGCTGTTTAGTTTTACAGTCTGGGTCTGAAATCGATGTGCAGGTGTGCTGTCGGGAGCACCCCGGCCCCAGCGTGCTGGGAGAGCTGGGCAGCGGTGGGACTGCTCCACCGGCACGGCCAGTGCTCCTTCGCCTGCCCTGTTTGCATATGGGGAGATTCAGCGTCTCCTGAGGTCCTTCCACTGCCCTGGGAGAATATCGGAGTTACTTGAAATACTTTGCCTTCCTGTATATTCGCTCAGATCTGTGCTGCCCGCAGTTCTGCCCGTTTTCCTCTCAGCTGCTCCCAAGGCGGGGGGATCTCACATACAGCCTGAGCAGCCCTCAGAACAGGCTATCTCAGGCTGTGTGCATCTCGATTACCTTCCTCTGCCCAGCATTGCTTCACTGACTGGGGCTGACAAATCTACAAGACCGACCGTCCCCTTTACAGCGTGGTTTTAGTGTTTAGCCCATCCAATTTGTCACATTCTTCACCGGCTCTGCTTCACTTGGAAGTTGGGTATTTATTATCCGGAGACAAACAAGCAACCTGTATGTCTCCTCTCTTTTCACAAATGTGAAGCAATGTTGTTCTGTTGTCATTACTCCTCTTTAAGCTTTACTGGAAGGAGGGGAGAAATGCCATTCTCAGTTTAGTAATAAAAAGCTCGGGGTACTGGTTGTGTTTATCATTCTTCTCCCACTTTTCTTGGATGACTGCAGTGAGTGATACAGAGGGCATGTGGTTTTCAGATCAAGAGAGAAATAGGAAAATGTAACTTAATTAACATAGGCAAGAAAGTGTTGTCACCTTCATTACAAACAATTGTGGCTTCTAAAATCTAAAGCGCGAGGTGGTGGGTTGAGTCCCGCAGCTTTCTGGCTCGCCATCAGACAGTGCTTGCCTGTCTAAAGCTCTCCTACGTGACAGTGCTGACATTCCCGTGTCCTGCTGATTTAGAGGAGCAGACACCGAAGCCGGGTCGTTCTTTTGCTTATCCTGTGCTGGCAGGATCGCCGCTCGCTGAATATCAAGAGCAGCAGGTGGGCAGGAAGTCGCCACCTTCCTTTTCCAGCTGGAAAGCGGGAATTGCAGCCTAGCCAACAGAAAATGAGGGATGGCCAGAGCAGCAAAAGGAGTGGAGAACAGCAGGAGTGAATGAAGCCATTTGATTTCTCGTTGCATTGCCTGCTTGCCAGGGACGCGGTTTCACCCGACGCCGCGTCCCATGGAACTGCATCGTGCCCTGGGGGTGGCTGCGATCCACGGCTGTTTCCTGCTGCAAGTGGGAAAAGTGAGGGATTGTCCTCTAACTAGAGATAAATTTTAAGCAACAGAAAGATGTGCTTGTGTAACCCTAGCACCTGAGCTCTTCCTTGTTTCTTATAGATTAAGCTTTGCAAAATCCCTGTAAAACAAGGGGATAGTATCCTCATTTTACAAATACATCCAAGGGCGATTAAAGCCCAGATTCTTAAAGAGATTTAACCACCAGGCTCCCCTTGAGTTCGGTGTGAGTTAACACTTCAATATCCTTGAGAAAATGGATCTCATTAAATTACGCACAGTCATCTACTAAGTGTGGGATGAAGTTGGGAATTAATCCCAGACTTTCCGAAAGGTTGTTCTGTGCCTTTACGTTCGTTTCTGCAAATGAGAATAGCTCTATTCACTCCAGATTTCATGGGATTGGATTTTAATTGAGCAGAGTTTCATTGTGCTGGTTTTGTTTCGATTTGTGAGCCCAGTTGATTATGGCTTATGGGGGAAAACTCAGCGGAATGTATTCTGTCAGAATTTGTAGTTCTGTAACAACTTCATGAAATTATGCTGCTTTCTCTGCAATTTCATCTCTGACAGAAAAAGGAAGAAAAGGATGCTAGTAGGTTCCCGTTGTGTCAAAGAAACATCTTGTTTTGACATTTCCAAAATGAAATGTTTTGATTTTTCATTTTAAAATAACTTTTTTCTTGATGTTACAGTATTTTTACATAATTTTAATCATTTGAAATTGAAATGAAACCGAATTTCATGACCCAAAAATGAAACTAAATGTAGGTGTCTTGAAAGCCCTCCTGAAATGAAGCATCCATCCTCCGGGCAGCTCTACTGCCAGTCCCGCGGGAGGGGGGCCGCTCAGCACCGGGAACACATCACCCTCAGGTGGCTCCTGGCTGTCCTGAGCACAGTGGCTCAGTGGGGACAAGGAAGAAGCCCTTTACAGTCTGCAGGTAGCCCTTAGGCAGGTGCTACATCATGGGTGAGGATGGTGTGTACCGGGGCTTCCTAATGTGTCCACAAATGGTGCGTGTCCGCTGCTCTTCTCTCACTCCAGCCTTGAAAAAGATACAGACTCTGTGCATATCCACTGCAGACAGATAAATTTGACCGTTCTCAGCAGCGGAAATGGGTGCAAAAGCAATATGGAAGGGAAATATCCACCGAAATCTTACACACCAACTCTTGAATTAAAAAACCAAAAGGGTGATTCCTGATGAGAGACTTTTAATGAGGGGATTTTTCCATTAGTAACACCAACTCACTGCAAACATTGTGTTGGATCCATAACATTCACAAAGGACATATTAAACTTGCAGCTAGAATTGGATGGTTGCCCAGAATTTTAAGTCCTTTTAAAATGTGCTATGGCGTATTTCACTCAGGTATATTTTGCTGAGAATAATATATTGATGTTTGCCACAAACCTATAGAACAAGCTAAAAAATTTCTTAGAAATTAATTGATATCAAAGTTCTCTTAATCAATATGCTCTTATGATGTGCTTCACATGGATTACTGCATCAAAAAACATTCTTCATTGGCACAAGTCTCGGCTAATACCTATTTATTGCTGAACTTCCTTAAGAGCAGTGCTAGGTGTGCTTCCACCTTGACACTATGGAGATGCCTGGCAGGAAACAAGCTCTTAAGACCCTTAGAAGCTATGGGAGATGTTTGTCTTGAGGTAAAAAAAAAAGCAGATACAATTGTGGATCGCAGTATATTTTTGTGTCAAGCTGCAATAGGAAAACCACTGCAGAAAAGTGGGGACACTTTGAAGGTGTGGACCTTCAAAGTTCAGAGCACCCTCTGGTTTTTCTGAATCCGCAGAGTGCAGATGTGTCACTGGACACCTCCTCTAAGAAAGGCACGACCTGTCTGCGCAGGGCGGAGGACCGGCTATAAAGGGCTGATGAGGTATGAAGCTTTGTCAACACAGCTCATCATTTACCAACTTTGAATAGGGTATTTTCAGACTTTGGCAGCTACTTCAATACTCACAGTCAAAACTTGAAACATTTAAAATGAAGACGACCTTATGCAGTGTAAATCCACCCAAACGGGGAAAGCTGTCAAGGTGATGCTAGATTTAAAATATGTCCGGACCCCAGTCACTAGGGTTCAAGCCAAGTCTTTCTCATTTCAGCAGCTGTGGAGCAGCCCGGCCTGGGACGTTTACCCTGCTGAACGTGCAAGTCACTAAGTAACTGAGGAACAGGGAGAGCATCCCTAAACTTGATGTGATACCCATTTGCCTTTACTGTTTCTGGCGGGGGCGAGGGGGGGAGTAATCTTTCTTTTCTTTCCAGAACAGGAGGTGCTTTAATTATTCCTCAAGAGCAGCTGTTCAGTGGTTGTTCCTAATTCCAGCAGCATCCAGGGTGGTTAACGGATCTGCTGCTGCCATCAGATCTGAGGACGGTGATTTCTTACCCTCAGGGTCCTCACAGCATCCCAGACTAGGACAGGTCCCTTCTCGAGACATATAGTGGGCTTAGGGCTGATCTACCCCCTGTGCTGCTTCTTCATTATAGTCATTTGTCTCTACCTTGCATAATTTGAGGCTGGATTCAGTTATCACAGTAACGAATCTCATTGCAACATTGCGGGTTAAGCGCGGGTGATTAAAGGTGACTCCGCCTCCCCTGAGTCATTTATAAGTGACTTATAGAGCTAATAATGGCCTCATCCTTTTGTATCTTGGTACACAGCTTGTGTTCTGGAGGCTTTTATAGCTCAAATGAGCTGCTTTTGCTTATTTATTTCCGTCCTCATTCATTTTTAATGGTTATAAGAGACTCCCCCATTCTTCTTCTGGCAGCAGTGATTTAGGCAGGACTCATTAACATAACTTACGTTACTAAATATCGCCATTTATGCCGGTAGACCAAGGAAAATGTGTGCAGTGCTAAATCAGAAGAGATCCCGTGAGCTTGCCAAGGTGGCAGGGATCTGTTCGAAGTATATTATAAATGGAGAGTGCTTGTATGGGGGAAGGATCACTTACAGAAGCATGGATTGGGGACAGAGTCCCAGAGTGTCTCGGAAATACGGATTTTATGTGGAAATCTCAGCGACTGACTTTCCTAATTGGCCACCATCGAAATGTCTAAACCAGAACTGCTCTGGTACATCTTATTTTCAAAGACTTATTAGCTGTGACTTTGTATGAATTCCAACAGAATTACTGTAGCAGAAAAGCAGTTTCCTGTGAGGGTTTTACTATTATCCCGGGGGAATTTAATCATGATAATGAGGTGGGGAGAGACTGTTACAGCAGTTTCTGAGAGCCAACAGTGAAATGCTGGGTACCTCTTCTGGGAGTTATGATGGTCATTCCCCTTTCCCTCCCTCCCATTAGATCTTTGGATTCTAGTCGACCCAAAGCTAACATGGGGTTCATGGACCAAACCACAAATTCATATCTACCATAGACAGCCTCTGCAAAAGGGTAGTAGGAAAAGCGGTAAAATCCTTTTGGGAAAGGGATGGGAACAAGGTGCACTGGAGAACTGGATGCAGGAGACCAGTGTGATGGGATTACGTGGGATTGGTGAGGGGCTTTATTGCTTCTTTCCGTGTTTTTCCCAGGCTGGCTGACGTCCTGCTACTGCAAGGCTTCAAAGAGTTTAGTGTTTTCTTCCACAGACAGTCTAGCAAACGGAAATAAGATAAATTAATAAAAACTAATTTCTCTTGCTTGTGATCACACCCAAAGAGCAAACAGAATATGGGGTGTTTTAAAGGACAGCGCTGACTTTTCAAATAACACAAACAGGCTTCTTAAGTAAATATGAAAAAGAAATGCCTTGAACTGGCAATATCCTCCTCCTTTTCTGGTCAATATTTGTTTGCCAAGGGAACGTCCCTGTGCTAAAGTGGCGCAGCAGCATCACTTTCAGAGTTGCAAGGCTACCGGCTGAGTTTTGGGCACATTTGTGGGGTACCCAAAGTACGGAGCTGCATGTGGGGCTGAGGAATGCATATTTACAGCATGAATTTTGTAGGGGGTCACTTAACTCTGTTCCCATTTCTGAGAATAGGACTGGGGGTTTGAATTAAATGCAATGCTGAGCGTGTTTGAAATATTCCACTCTGCACGTTTTGTAGCACTGATGATTGGACTTGACGTCCAGCTTGCCAGAAGCCATGTGTTTGGTATGTACATGGCGCGCTTAGAAATCTAATTCCTAATTCTGTGCTGCGCTGGCAATAAGGGACCTCTGACCTCTGCTGCCCCGGCGCACGGAGATTAGATGTGTGTGTGTGTGTGTGTGTGTGTGACTCGGAGAAAGCTGTCTTAGTTGTTCACTGATGTAAGAAAAAGAGGAGGAGCTGCAGGAGCCAACCAAAACCCAAAGCACTTTTATAACCTACCAAGTTCATGCCCCAAAAAAGCCATTCAAACCCCAGTTCCCTCAAGAGATAGAAGTCCCCTGCATTGAGAGCATTTCTGGAGCATCTTGTGAGCACTATGTACCGCCTCCCTTAATTAATGGAAGGCAGCTCTCTGCAATTGCGTGAAAAGCTCCTGTGATACAAAGCCCAGAAAGGCTCTAGCGAGGGAGCACAGCACCAGAAGGGTTCAACGGCATCATAATGTCCTTGAATTACAGCGGCCACAACACGGAGAGACCTATTCCTGCAGTACGTGAGCAGTATAAGAAAATCTACTCTTTCACTCTTGAGCCCTTGTCACCTTTACTGAAGACTGGCGTTGCCATCCCCGAGATATCAAAACTCAAAGGCAAGAGGCAGGAAAAGGAGATATGGGTGGGAGTCCTCAGATTTTGGAAAGAAAACAAATTGTTTTGCCCCACAACTCACCCACATTTTTCCAGCCCCTTTGTACTTCCTGTTGCCTTTTATAATGTGTTTAATAGTTTTCTGAAATCTGTCTGGTTTGGGACCAAGCTTTTGCAACCTCGTAATTCCCTTGATAACTGTCGGGAAGCTGTTTGTTGACTTGAAGCAGCCCCTCTCGTTCGCACGCTCACGCGCACGTATCCGAGGGTGTGTGCCCCCGCTCCAGTCATGCGTTTGATAAACTTGAACCACGGCCATTTCAGTTGTGTGTGGCGAGGCGTGTAACGCAGGAACCGTAGTACAGGAAGGAGGGTCGGTACTTAAAGGCTGTTTATATGAATTAACGCTAAAGAAAAGGAGCTGCTTGACAGACTGCAGAATTGAAATCCATTACAGATTGAGAAGGAGACGCGCGGGGTCAGCAGAAGCTTCTCTGTGCTGCGCCCATCAAGATGAACACGGAGGAGCCGTGCGAGGGGGGACCCGGTGGCTCCCTCCGCCTGAGTCGGCCGCGGGGACTGCCCGGAGGCTGCCAGCTGCTGAGCGGCATTTGACGGGCCTGTGCTCATGTGCGTGCTTGTCCTGCAGAGGCTCAGCCGAGTCCCATCAAACTCATTTCGCAAAATAGGCACTAATTTCCAACAAACAGCTTAGAAAACTCGATCTCAAAAGAGCTAGAGAAGCTCGGTTTTTCTTCTTTCTCGGCATCTTTTTAGTCTTTCTCTTGTGCTGGAAGATGAATGGTTCGGATGTGTCTGCAGTAACACGGGCACGGCTAATCTGCCTTTCTATTGATGACCCGTTTCTGAATGTCCTGGCCTGATTTATGAAAATGTACTGTACTTTGCACCGTGTTTTGATGTTGCTCTGTTAGGACTGCATGCAAACTGCAGC
Organism: Vanellus vanellus; assembly: GCF_965231255.1. Taxonomy (NCBI): domain Eukaryota; kingdom Metazoa; phylum Chordata; class Aves; order Charadriiformes; family Charadriidae; genus Vanellus; species Vanellus vanellus. The sequence goes on from NC_138921.1 coordinate 11,532,807, forward strand.
GGAACAGTGATGCTTATTCATTCAAACAGTGAAGGGCTGGCTGGGAACTGAATGAGCTCATAGTTGTTGCTGCCTTCGCTTACAGAAAGGGAAACAGGAGAAAGTGGGTATCCCAAGCCTAGTTATTCTTTTCCTGACCATCAGTTTGTTTTATAAATCATAATCTTGAAAGCACAAGGTCATAGTATTTATTTAACCATTCTTATAGAAGGTTTTGAGGGATGGATTCTTATTTTAACTCTCCGAAATAACCCCCGATAAAGTTGGAACCCAGGTCTGTTTGCCTGCCAAATTTTCTTTCTCTTGCTATTGCTTGAGCATTAAGAATTTAAAATCTGAGCGTCTGGTTCCTGTCTCTTACTGGCATAATTCAGCAGTTACCTATATTGCCTGGGAGAGTCTCAGCCTTGTTCCAGCCCCTGGGTGCTGGCCTGCTCGTCGCACACACACCGACTAATGAAAATGACAGCAAAATCCCCCCTGTGCTATCTAGGTGTGCTTCCAAAGCCTCTGCTCGGACGGGGAAGCCTTACCCGGCTGGGAGGACGTTGGGCAGGTCCCCTGCTCGAGGCCCCGCTGGAAGCGTAGAGGAGGGGACGCGCGTGGGAGGCAGCAGAGGTGTGCTGGGGAGCAGGGCGCCGGGGGCTCAGCGCTCGGCTCGGCTCTGCAGAGGACACCGCGGTGGTTTGGAAACATTGCTGAATTGTGATTTCTGTGCTGCAAGGCACAGGAGTTTACCTGTTACCTTAAATCACTAGGAAATGGTTTCAGTTCTGGGTTGATCACCCGTGGGGACATTTAATTGCCTAACGTGTTAATTAGCTAAGATTCGCGAATATGAGGTGTTGCTAGCTGGAAGCAGAGGTGGTGGGGAAGAGGCACTGAAAGCCGTTGCCTGGCCCCGCGCCCTACTAAAGAAAATCCTTGTCTTCAGGCTGGTCGCTTGCCTGTGTGGTCCGGCCCGCGGCGCACGCAGGCTCGGGGCAATCAGCTCCCAGGCTGAATGTTTTCCTTGGGGCCACTTTGGCTTCAGCTTTGATTTGTCGCCTCTCAGGTGGAAATCAGCACTTTGAGACTCTGCCCGGTTTTCCTTCTCGCTGGCATCCCAGGGAAAAGAGGAAAGGTAGAAAGCAGCAGACATGGCTTATTAGCACGTAGGAGAGTTGTCTGGTTTGAGAACAGCACTTAAAATACAGAAAGGCAACAGGGATAAGTGCAGTGCCAGCAAGGAATAGATGAATTCCACTTACGGAAGCAAGGTAACCCATGGGGCAGGAGAAGGAGCACAGGTACTAGGCACTGCCCGAAGGTCTTCTGCCTTCCCGCCTGTTGCACTGGCTATTAGATGTTGAAGATTGAAAGTATGATGTAGTTCTTGCCCCGAAAATATTACACCCCCATTAGTGCGCCTTCTGCAAGGATGCAAGAATAACATCTGCTCTCCTGCTGCTGCCAAGATATGCTGCTCCCAGAAGGCGAATGTGCTCATGCCTCCAGCCTGCCCTATAGCCATTCCTGCAGGCTCACACGAAGCTTCTCCTGGAGTTTTGCAGTCTGGTCTTCCTCAGCTCAGGCCAGTTTGGATCAGCAGTATGATGAAGTGGGTATTGCATCAGTTCCACAGGCCCCAGCTGGAGCCGGGGCTCGGCGGTGCTCAGCTACCTGTGAGGTCCTTCCCTCGCCTTGCGTGGTCCCAAGCTTGGAGGCTCTTTTGACAGCGACTAGGTTTCCTTGCTGTGCACCACAATGGCATTGGATCCTGATAGGAGCCGTTAAAAGCTGCTGTAAAACATGCTAACGTGAGAATCTCCCGAAAAACATAATTCTGCTTTTAAATAAACTCCTTACTTTCCTGCTGAAACCAATGGCAGCTATGAGATTTTGACCTTAAAACAGGCGTTGCTTGGAATAGAGGTGTTGCAAGAGTCACAATAACCTTGTTTGGTACGTTACCTAGGCTCAGACAAGCAAGGATGGAAATGGATTTGCTGTGGATCTGTCGTGGGGGGGGAGGGGGTGTTGTGGTGTGAAGATAATAATGTTAGGAATGCAAATTATCCTAAAAAAGCTGGTGATATTTAAATACGATTTAAATTTATTTAGCATTTAAACAGAAAAATAGAAAATGGCATTAAATTCAGATGAGGATGAGACTATGCGTTCTGGAGTCAGAAATATTAAACACATCTACAGAATGGAATAGAAGGTCTGCCTGGTAATGGATTGTGAGAAGAGTTCAGGGTTTTAATAGATCATTCCTTCAGATCATCAGCACAGTAAAGTGGTAGTTAATAAATTATTTGACGTGTACATTTACTCATATATTTTAACTAGCTGTAATGAACAGGTCCTGTCAGCTCACCTAGATCCTTGCAATAGCTGCTAAATCGGCTGAGGGAGATTTAGTAACCCTCAGCAATATTGATGTGTAGAGCTGCAGGTAGTAAATAAAGTGACATCAGGACTAGCTTGAGCAGAACATTGTGTAAGACCTTTGTCAGGCTTGCAGCAGAGAAGCAGCTGTTTGGCCCCGATGAACACCACTGGGCATCAGTGAGCTCTTCCCTGTGATTAGTTTTTTGGTTCATGTGACCGCCCCATGCCATGGCACCTGTAACGGGACTCCTGAAGAACGCTTCGTCCCAATTTGGGGTTGACAAGAGAAATTTGTCCCTTACCCAGTTCTGTATGCAGGCAGTTGCCTGTTTCTCCCCACAGGTATGTGATACTCCTTGGACTGCACACAAAGTAGACGAGGAGGATAGTGGAGTCTGACTGAGCTTTGGGGAGAGGAGAAGAATCCTCTCTTGGTGCCATTATACTGGGACTATCCTGGTGTTGGAGTGGGAATTAAGAACAGAAATAAGCTGTTCTTTTGTCTTAGATTATACTGGAAATGTTTATAGCAGAAAAAGCCTGCCTGTGAAAATGATGCCAAATTATACAGGCTATTAAGGACGCACCAGGCACCTTTCTTGTTATTCCTAGTTGTCCTCTGAACTTGGAGGCAGTTTAAACCTAGATCCTTTCTTTTCCTCCAACTCACTTTCCCAGCATGTGGTGTACTTTATAATTTGTGAAGAGACTCATTCATTATTTTTTTTCTTTCTCCTTTTTTCAGGTTTCTGACAGATGTGACTATGTCTTTGTCAACGGGAAGGAAATGAAAGGCAAAGTGAACGTCATAGTTAATTTTACTTACCAGCATCTGAGTGCCCCTTTAGAAATGACAGTCTGGGTTCCTCGACTCCCGCTGCAGATAGAGGTCTCTGACACAGAACTAAATCAGATCAAGGGGTGGAGAGTCCCCATCATCTCTAATAAGAGGTAGGTTTCATTAGAGGATGTTCATTCTGGGCTGTGCACTTGCCAAAGACCTGTCAGAGCCAGTGGATCTGAACATGCTCATTTGGCCTTAATGCAATTCCAGTGTAAATTTGAAGGTCATCAGACATTTATTCAATAGGTTCCTGCACTGGACATATAAGGGAAATGGAAACTGTAGGTTGCATGATCCTGCACTGGAAATAAATTTCCTTTTATAGCACTAGTGACTGAGGTGAAAAGAGCTAACTGACCAAGTGAGGCAGTTGGAAGACATCAACAAGGACCAGCTCTAGCAAGGCTGGTCAGTCTCCAGCCTGGTTTACAGGTTCTGCTAGTTAATGTATTCATTGCTAACGGTCACAATTAGTACATAGAATCATATAATGGTTTAGGTTGGAAGGGATCATCTGGTTCCAACACCCCTACCATGGGCAGGGACACCTTCCACCAGCCCAGGTTGCTCAAAGCCTCGTCCAACCTGGCCTTGAACACCTCCAGGGATGGAGCTTCCACAGCTTCTCTGGGCGACCTGGGCCAGTGCCTCACCACGCTCATTTTGAAAAGTTTTTCCTAATATCTAGTCTAAATCTCCCCTCTTCTAGTTTGAAGCCATTCCCCCTCATCTGTTCACTACGTGCCCTTGTAAAAAGTCCCTCTCCAGCCTTCTTGTAGGTGCCTTTCAGATTCTGGAAGGCCGCTATGAGGTATTCCTGGAGTCTTCTCTTCTCCAGGCTGAGCAGCCCCAACTCTCTCAGCCTGTCTTCATAGGAAAGGTGTTCCAGCCCCCTGATTATCTTTGTGGCCCTCCTCTGAACCTGCTTCAACATGTCCATATCCTTCTTATGTTGAGGGCTCCAGAGCTGGGCGCAGTAGTCCAGCTGGGGTCTTGCAAGAGAATAGAGGGGCAGAATCACCTCGCTTGACCTGCTGGCCATGCTTCTTTTGATGCAGCCCAGGATACGGTTGGCTTTCTGGGCTGCCATCGCACATTGCTGGCTCATGTTGAGTTTCTCGTCAACCAACACCCCCAAGTCCTTCTCCTCAGGGCCCCTCTCAATCCGTTCTCCGCCCAGCCTGTATTTGTGCTTGGGATTGCCCCGGCCCATGTGCAGGACCTTCACTTCTTTCATATCACTGTAGGGTCCAGTGGCACTGATCAGTGTCCCAAAGTCAGGACACTGATGCACTAGGGCTTTAAAGATACTGTCCGTGCCCACAGGTCAGTGACATGCAAATGACAAGACAGAGGATGGATCTAGGCAAATCTGGACTGTTTGTATCTGTCGTCAGTGTTATTAAGAACTAGAAGAACAAATTGATAAAGTAGGTACTCGCTATTCCTACCTACCTATGAAAACATCCTTTATTACCATGTTTCTGTTAGTACCACAGCCAAGAGATGGGGATTTTGGTGGAGATGTGATTTCAACCTGAATGCCATACAGAAGGGAATGTGTATGTGGGTGCAGAGGAGATTTCCATGGCAACACAAAGATGTTTATGGGAAGATCCAGATAGCAAAAAAGTGTGAAGGTCCTGAAAGTGAGAACTTAACATGGAAAATAATGAGAGAGATTTGGAGAGGACAGTGTGCTAGCAAAGCTAGCAGACTGGTTATTTCAAAGCTAGTTGGTTACTTCAGCGGGTGATTTGGAGATCGAGGCAGCCTAGAGGTCTCAGTTATGAACAAGGGAAACAGGATAGAAGTGGGGGAACCTGACTGATTTCAGAAATGCACTGAAGGAAGCAGCTTCAGCAGAGCAATGGAAGGGGGCAAAGGCCCCTTGTTCCAGCAACGAGTCTGCAGTCTTATGTCAGCAATGTCTCTCCTGTTGCAAGCTCTTCCAACACCAGTTTCAATTAATTTTTGATTCTTGGTGTCCTACCAGACCAGCCAGGGACAGTGATGACGAAGAAGAGGATGAACGTAAGGGAAGAGGCTGCACGCTTCAGTACCAACATGCAATGGTGCGAGTCCTCACGCAGTTTGTAGCTGAAGCCTCGGACCCCGGCGGTCAGCTGAGCTATTTACTGGGTTCTGACTGGCAGATTGACATTACCGACCTGGTGAGTGACTTCATGCAGGTGGAGGAACCAAGGATCGCTAAGCTGCAGGATGGACAGGTTTTGATTGGGCAGGAGCTTGGAATGACGACAATTCAGGTAGGGGAAATTAATTAATTACTCCTTTTCCTCCATTAATCCACCACCCTGGGAACTGAGGTACTGATGAGGTGTACAGCAGCTTCTTGCACTAGCAACAGAAATTGGAGCCGTGAATTTTTGAATGGAGCAGGATTGCAGCAAGGACTGGAAGACACAGAAGAGATGGTTTGCTCTTCTTATCTTGTGCCCTAAAGTAACATAGGTTGGAGTTATAGTAAATGTAGTCCAACCTGTATCCTTGGAGGCTGTTTCTGATTATTTTTGTCTAAGGCTTTTTTTGAGCCTGGAGCCAGTACATGGGCTATCACGAGGCATGCAGCTGGTGAAACAGCTCAGTCTTCTCCAAGCCTATGCTGAGAGAGCAAAGGGTAAAGTGCCTCAGCATCCCCACTCTGAAGTAACTCACCTAAACTTACACATTGTGTCATTGGCAGCTTTTCACATGTCGTCCTTCCTGCTACGCAGAGAAATACTGGCCTAGAAAATGAGGTCCCAGAAGAAAAGAGAAGGGGAAAAAAAAAAAAAAAAAAAAAGGGGCGTAATCCAGTGGTACTACAAAGTAGAAAACATGTTAACGAGCACTGGCACAGGAAGAAGAATCTGTCTCTTCAAACATGCTCATCATCCCAAACTGTCAAACCAGAAAACAACCACCACACCTGTTGATAATACAGGTTGTCAGGGCTGGAGAAACGGTATCCAAGAGACTGACTTTACAAAATCTATGAAGATTTTCTGAATGACTTTCCAAAGCTCTGGGACTTAAGATGCTCCAACAAAAATTCACATAAAACTGTGCAAAGCTGAGAACAATTGTATGTAAAGAACACCTCTTATAAACTGCTTCCAAAATGCTCTGTACCCTATACAGATCATTAAATTTAACTTGGCTTGCTAATGAGCATCTTTGGATGTCATGTATCAGCACATTGACCTCCATACACGTTTTTAATACAAACAAGTTTTGTCTGTCAATTTTGTATACAGTACCATGAGTGTTTATTGTAGCAATACATTAGCCTTCTTTCTGTAGGCTAGAAATAAATGCCATTTATTTTATGGATTTTATCTAAATCGACAGATTGCATTATATATGTGCTACCTAAAACCACAATCATTAATAAAATAATTGCATTTTATATAAAGATTACATTTTAAAATAGTTGATATGTGAAACATGCAGTTAGCATAGAACAGAGGTGAATGGCATAGCTGATTAGAATTACATGGGTAAAAGATGTTATAAGCACCCTATTATTGCAGAAGAGTTATAAAATGTGACTAGCCACGTTTTAATCATATTCTAATAGTGTCTGTCTGCTAAGAGTAATTCTGCCCATTAACATAAATATTACTTATCTGTATTACAGTAGCTCCGTGTAGCTATTTCGCTTGGTGCTATGCAAAATGGCTGTTGCTAACTTTGCTTTTTCTTTTCAGATATTGTCCCCCCTTTCGGATGCTATTCTGGCTGAGAAGACAGTGACAGTTCTGGATGAGAAAGTGACAATAACTGACCTGGGAGTGCAGCTGGTGACTGGATTGTCTCTTTCTCTGCAGCTCAGTCCAGGAAGCAATAAGGCCATCTTTGCTACAGCAGTAGCGCAAGAGCTGCTCCAATCCCCAAAGCAGGTACTGTTGCCCACGTGTATTGTGTTGTGGAAGGACACCGCTCTAATTTGCTATACCCAACATTATAAGCTGATGGAATAAAGCAGGTTTTTATTAATAATATACTAATCAAACGTTTTCCTTATAGGCACTTTTTTCTGAAGGCCGCCAGGTGCTCTAACAGAAAAGCGGCACTACGCCTACACAACCCCAGTCAACAAACAAGCGTACTCCATCTGTCATGGCTGCATCCCGTAAATAACACATGCAATTCAGTGGTGTGTCATAATTAAGCAACAGCAGTCCCCTTACACACACACACCCCCCCCACACACACCTCCATTCTGTCCCATCCAGCACCTACTATGTCAGAGGAGATATTGCTGGCTAGATTGCCAAGTACAGCCTTCCACCACAGGCAACCAAATCAACCCTTTAAGCATATCTTTAAATTAGAAGGTTTTTCACATAGTGCTAAACTCTTCTTCCTTTAGTTATTTTCTGTGAGCATTTTAAGAAGCTGAGGAACATCCCTTTCCTTCTGATTCATTACTGGAATATGAATCGGCATCATTGACTCACTTCCTGATTCATGATTTCATAAACCAACTTTTGTTTCCCTGTTATTCTTAGTCCCTGTATTAGGGAACCAACAGTTACCAAGGGATTTTGGACTTTGCCATGTCCCTGTCAGTCCCTGCTTGATGTTTGTCCTCGTGCTTCTGACTGCATTTGAAATTTAAACTTTTTCTTCAACCCAAATCCATCAGCCTGGGACTTACGTCAAGGATGCACTGGGCTCTTAACGCTTAAATGTGTTCTGAGCTTTAAAGGTAAATGATCATGGCATGCATGTTTGAAACCTGGCCAACTGTTGAGATGCTTTAATTCATCATAGGGTCTTATTCTTGGGATGCAGGATGAGAAATAATGCAAAACTGCTGTCTTTATAGGGTGATAAAAATCAGGCTCCCATAGTATTCCAGGAGTTAAGAAATCCATGCCAGGCAGCTAGAAATAGGGCCAGGGAGCTAGTCCTTTGCTGACATGGGGAGTGGAACAAACTACCTTGAAATCATCCCAAAAGCCAGGGTTGATGTCATTTGGTCCCAGTATGCTGCCCAGCACTGACCTTTCGGTTCCCCAAGCAGAGTCTAGATGAGTCCCTCTCCGGACGCAGGGGTACAGTGAGAACAACACTGGGTCAGTGTTAAACCAGCGAGGAAGATGTGCACCCTCCACCCTTCAGGGACTGCCTCCGCTTTGAAAGGCATCTGATTCCTTCCGTTGCTTAGTACATGATTTTCAGAGCACAATCCCTACAAGCAAAGCAAGGCAAAATTATTAAATGATTATGCAGGTTTAAGCAACACAGTGGGAGGATGAGAGTTGATGACATAAATTCTATGCGGCCTTCAAGAAACATCCAAAGATTAATAAACACAAAGCCGGGATTTATGACAGTGTCAGCAAAGTCTTAGGGCTCTGTCCTGAAATAGAGACAGAAGCAAATCTCCCATTGAAGCACGGGGAGCTTTACGGCTGTAAGGATTTCAGAATCAGGCCAGTAGATTATGCACGATACAATCCCAAAAGACTGGAGGCTTATTCTCCGTGATCTGAACAGGTGAATGACTATGTGCTAGAAACAATTTAAAAGATAATGATAAACATTTATTCTCTGTATATATGTTGAGTCAGAGCGTAAATACCATCTGTTTGAAAAACTGCTTATTTAAAGAAATGGGATTTGTATAATCATGCTTTCAGCAAGTACGGTTATTAATCTTTTGGTTGGGTGTTTGTCTGTCTGTCAGGCTCTCCCTCAGAGCAGGATGATCCCACCTCTTACCAGACAAGAGCTTGCATCATTTTAGACACCAAAGAATCCACACATCAAGCCAGGAGTCTTTCTGGTGTGGATTCTCCAGTGTCTAATATGGTGCAAATACCTCAGACGAAATGGAGCAAGTCAGAGCATCAGAAGCATGAATTAGATTCTAGGAGAGCAGTCTGAGTCTTGTCTGTAAATGATTTATGTGTGAACGCCAAGTCTTTTTCCAGGTAGCACGACAATTTTTGATAGCCATTTGCCAGTCCTTAGAGGACCTGATGTTCAGAAATGGGTGAGCGCATGTTTTCTGAAATCTAAGAATACTTTAAAATGCTTCAAGTTAGAAACCAAAATCAAGGTTCCCAGGGATGCTGCACCATCACACACGCGCGGGTAAAGAATTAGTACTCAGGTCTGACCCTTTTACATTCCATAAGCCTCCATGCGGTATACAATCTGCATTGCTGTGACATGAGATTAAACTTCATTATAGTCTTGCTTTTAATTGCTAACAAGCATGAAAATTACCCTGGCCATTTCCTTAAGAAGCAACTGATTGGTTTCCTCTGCTTGTACAAAACATTTATTTAATTTGAGAGACAAAAATCAAGGACTGAAGGTACGGAGCCACGTATGAACCTACTTGCTGTATTAGGTATTTTTTAACATGTGTTGTGTGTAACAAGAGGAGACTTTGTATTTAAAACAGTTTAGAAATAATGTATTTTTTTTTTCATTTAAATATACAACAGTAAATGATCTCAGTCACTGGTAATGCTTTCTGACATGCAATTTATTATGGTGCTGAAGTAGATTCTGCAGAGCCCAGGGGATACGGCTCCTTTAAGCACCTTTGGGGAAACAAATCTTATTATCAATGAGCATTTTAAACTAGTATTTCTCTTCACATTTTTGGCAAGGAATTAATTTTACTGCTCTCTCTTTTTATTTCTTTTCTGGTTATAAACGGTATGTGGATCTTGTGAGGAGGAGGGAATAGACCAGGGCAGAACATATTTCCCTCGATGTTTGTTCTGAGTGCGCGTGTATTTGTTTTATATATTATAGGAAGCAGCCATCAGCTGCTGGATCCAGTTCAGTGATGGATCTGTCATGCCCCTGGATATTTATGACTCCAAAGACTTCTCCTTGTCAGCTACGTCTCTGGATGAGAAGGTCGTCTCCATTCACCATGACCCCAAATTCAAGTGGCCCGTGATTGCTGCTGAGACAGAAGGCCAGGGGACACTGGTGAAGGTAGAGATGGTGATCAGTGAATCATGCCAGAAATCCAAGAGGAAGAGCATCCTAGCTGTTGGAAGCGGTAGCATTAAAGTCAAATTTGGGCAGAGTGATGCCAACCCTAACGTCAGTGACAGTAAACACAGGGGTGCTGGTGGCCACCTAGAAAATCATGCCAGTGACCGGCGTCAGAAAACCGCTTTGCAGGAAAGAGCTGGCCTAGATGGCCGGTACTACAGCTCCTCAATGGGCCAAGAGCAAGGCAGAGGGACCACCACCCAAAGGTCTATTTTAAGTAAAAAAGAAGACAGAGAAAGCCTCCTGGATGACGACAGTCATCTGCAGAACATCCCAATAGACTTCACGAGCTTCCCTGCACAGGTGGATCTGCCAAGAAGCAATGGAGACTTGGAAGAGAATGACCTAGTTCAGACCCCTAGGGGACTCAGTGATCTGGAGATAGGAATGTATGCTCTTCTGGGAGTCTTTTGCCTGGCAATTCTGGTCTTCCTTATCAATTGTGTCACTTTTGCTTTGAAGTACAGAAACAAACAAGTTCCCTTTGAAGAGCAAGAAGGCATGAGCCACTCTCATGACTGGGTTGGGCTAAGCAACAGGACAGAACTTCTGGAGAATCACATAAATTTCTCATCCCAACAAGATGAACGTATCACAGCCATTGACAGAGGAGTGGACTATGAAGAGAGCAAATATCTCCTCAACACAAATGCCACCAAAAATATTAATGGACAATCTTTCAGGTCTACTGAGTCCACATTCACTGAAGGGAAAGAACAGAAAAGTGAACCAACTACATCTCCTACCTCTAAGAGGAAACGGGTTAAATTCACCACCTTTACCACCATCTCCTCTGATGATGGGTGTCCAACTGTCAACTCAGTCTTGATGAGTAGTGAGGATGACATTAAATGGGTCTGCCAGGATATGGACCTGGGGGAGTGCAAAGAACTTAAAAACTATATGGAGAGATTACATGAAAACGTGTAATGAGACACAAAAGACTTTTTTGTTTGGTTGGTTCGTTTGTTTGTTTTTCACTCACCTTCTGCCTTTAATTTTGGGTAGTGGGGCAAAATGTTGTGTTGATAACAAGAGTCAACTGGTGGATAATAACTCAATGGAGCCCCAAGAAGCCACCCAAAAGCAGCTGGGAGAGCAGAGATCCTGGACAGCTCTTAAAATTCAAGTCTTCTCTTTGCTCAGAGATGGAAGTGAGAGATGTGTGTGGTTTTTTGATGCATGGTAACATGAAAAAAAAAACTTAGCAAAATAATACGGTCTCATTCTCTGAGCTTTCCCAGGAAATCAATAAATATAACAAACTCCAGTGCAGTTTTGATATTACAAAGTTCACACAGCTCTACTGTTCAATATTGCAAGCTTTGGTTAAAAGCAAAAAATTGTTCTCAGAATAAATAGATCCAGGAAGAGAGCATGTCATTCTAGCCACATGCAGAGAATATACATCCAAGAACATTAATTTAAAGCTGACAAAAAACCAACAGTGTGAGCAAAGCAGCTCCCAGAGCTGAAAAGTCATGAGTTTCCAAAGAATCTGGAGGGGGAAAAGGAGTAACTGGGCTGTTTACAAACCAGCATGCTTGCCTCCCAAGCACTGAGAACGGATACACATATACAGTTAAAAGTGAAACTCTCTTTTTAAGTAGATGCCAAGGTAATAAACTTTGCCAGCCAATTTTCATCATTTCTTAATTTGTAAAATAGGAGAAGATATAATCTGTACTCAGAATATCACTCATATAAAGGAAGGTCTGTTTTGGAAAGTTTGAGAGAATAAGCTATTTTTAAAAGCCCATTTTATTTGATTGCCCTGTTTCAAATTTGTATTCCCAGCCACTTCCCTGGAGCGCTCCCCATCTGGTGTCCCGAGGGCAATTGCTAGCATCAGTCAACTTGGGAAGCGTGTGGTTTCTTCCTTCCCTTCCGTGCACACTCGCTTCTCCAGGACGTGCTCTTGCCAAGCACAGACACTCGATAGCACGCTGGTACTTGTTTTACATGCTGTCATTTACCAAAGTTGGGCGCTCTCTCTTGGGTAAGTGTAATTTGTGCTGAACTCAGACACCAACAGCAACTGCCTCTTTGTCCGTCCCCTTCCCCGGGAGAGGTCAGGTTGTTCAGTTCCTTCTGCTCATGCTTCTTCAGCGCCCTGCTCGGCACGTTTAGAGGGCGCTCACAGGTCACAGAGGAGTGCTGCACGTTCAGCATTGAAACCTGAACAGCTAAACTCGGTAGATAACATTTGTTTCTCCTAGAGGTGATGATTATCTTTTGTTTTCCTCTGATAAGGCTGTACATACGATAGGATTTCAGTGATTACCCTTTGAATCCGATGTGCCCTCCAGCCCTAAAACCATGACATGTTTTGTGAGGTCCAAAAGCAGTCTCCAATGACCAGTGGCAAAGTGCCAAAGCACTAACTAAAATCCAGCTTATATTTCAAGTTTTCCTTTCCTTTCCAGAGTGAGTCCTTGCCCTCCTTTTATTATTAAGTCTCTTTCTGTCATTGAATCTAGGTTGCTCAGTTTAATACACACCCTCCCTCCCACAAACACTTAGATTGAATCCCTCTATATTTAGAATGTACTGTAGATTGTAAGAATGTAATATATATATTTATAAACATGCCAACTGTGAATAAAATTTGCATTTTAGTGGCTTCATCTTTTTTCCTACTCTGAATGCCTCTTTCCTTTCAGTGTCAGAACGTTTACCCTAAAAGAGGCTGGCAGCAATATGGAGACTTGTCCTTTGATGAAACGGTGAATTAAGGCTCTTGGCACAATCTAGTCACAAACTTTGACGTTGTGCAATGTTGGGGGGAGAAGACACAGCATCAACAACATGTTATGCTGCAAATGTATTTGCACCGAGTCACCCTTCCAAGATTTGAAACTATTTGCAAATAACTCCACGTGCATGTTTCTAGCCTGAAAGCCCGATATGCGAGTTTCTGATTTTGGTGCGATTGGGAAGATCCACATTTGGCTAAATGCCTTCGAAGACAATTTGAAAAGACTAAGTCGGTGTAAATAGAGCAAATGTGCCCAAGGCTTTAGAGGTCAGTAGTACTTGCACATCAGATGGTCTTTGCTTTCTTTCAGCACCTCTCACCAAGGCCGGGATTCCTCAGTCCTCCGAAGCTCAAGGACACAGTGCGGCAGCGAGGACAGCGGAGTGCAGGGCCCAGACTGGCTCTGGATGAGCGCTCAGGTGAGGGGAGCAGCCTTGGTGCCGCGGCAAAGCACCGCTGCCTCCCAGCAGGTTCGGCAGTGTTCGAGCCCACAGTCTTGCCTCCGATTCTGGAGCTATTTTGGGTGCTTTTTACACATCACTACATCGTGTCCGCAGAGACTTACCCTTAGTAGTGTGGAGGTCAGGGTGAAAGTGGTCACATCGCAGCTAGCCGTCTGTGCAGATCGGATGTGTGCGTGCATGCAGGGTTGCCATGCAAAAGTGTCGCTGCATGGCCGGTCTTTCTCCTTTGGAAAGAGCAGGTACAAGCCACGCTGGGAGCAGGCTGTCAGAATTGCTTTACCGACGAGCTGCTATGGTAAATCCAGATTTCTGCGCTAGCTGCCTCTGGGGAACATGAGGAACTAACAGCAAGTTCATCTGGTAGCACAAACGACTGAAATGTTCTCCTAGGACAAAACAGCCGCCAGCTACGATGCTAAAGATACTGACATTCAGATTTATGCCTTTCTGCTCGCTCAGAGGTCCCTGCTGTCTCTAACAGCTGTAGCTTGCTATCATCCATAGGGCAATACTATAAATAATACCTAGTATTTAGAGTGCTCTTTGTCCATAGATCTCAAAGTGCTCTGAGCAAGGTGGATTCCTTGTTGACGTGGAGAACACCAAGGTTAAGTGGTTTGCCCAAAGTAAGATAGGAAATCTATGGCAAAACTAGGAAGAGACATCAGTCCTCCCGCACCCTTAAATGTATGACAGTCGCTGAGCAGGATCCTGAGCTCTGCTCGAGGAGAAGCCAGAGTGGACTGTGGCCATCTGTATGCAAGTAAACACTCTTAATTAATCTGCTAATGGCAGAATAAATCAACTTCCTATGGAGATTTTTGTATGTATCTATCTCTATATCTGCTGGGGTGTGTGTTTGTGGACATTCACTTTTCCCACAGCACAGGACCCGGACTTTTAAGTGAGAGCCTCTGCACTGTGAAGCCTCGCCAGGGGGAAAGCTTGTGTTTCAGGCAATCAGATGAGAATCCCATTTGGCAAATGAAGGGGGCTAAATTCTGTTCACCATCATAAAAGCAGTGATCGTGTTTAGATGCTGCATACACATAACATTTTGCAGCTGTGGCCCCCGTTGGCATTCTCTTCAGCCTGATAAAGAGCCCTGCTGATAGCAAGCAGTCTCCCGTGAGTGTTAATTAATTACTTTTTTTTTTTTTTTTGCAGTTGCCTCCTTGTTTTCATGTTTCAGTCTTTTCATGTGAGTAGCTAGACTGATAGACCGATAGAGGCGTGTTAACAAAAGAAAATGTATCTGATGCAGTTTGGCTCTTTTTAGAGACTTTATGCATAAATATAATCAGGAGTAGAAACTCGGTTGTCCTATAAATCAGGTAAGCTGGTTCTTTATTATCTCCCTTTATTTTAAAAGCTTCACTTTCAGCAGTCTTGAATATATAGTGGTTTAGGCCATGCTGCATTGATACACCAGTGAATTAAAAGTCTGAGCAATGCAGCTAAATAATTGGTTTGGAACAAGAGTTCTATGGAGGTAAGCGACTTGAAAAATCAGAATAGGTATTATATCGATGTGCAGCCTTCACTAAGTAGCTCTAGAAACTACTTTCACGCCTCGTTTCCATAATGAATGAGATGTAAATGAAATGAGCACACTGGAGACACTTTAGTTCGGCTCTGTGTATGTTCAGCTTCTCCAAGCCTGCCTGCTCTCCTTCCCCTGTGGTCTGTGGGGCTGCTTCATTGTGGAAGATCCTTAGCGAGAGCTAAAGGATCCACGTACTAGAACTTAGAAGAGTGTTTCATATGTGTCACTTAGGAGAGAGTGTCAGTTGAATTCACCTACGTGTTGATCAATGTTGTGTTTAGGCTGGAGTGGCCACTAAAACAAATGACAGATGCTCTCTACCAGGACAATCCAGAAAAGTCCAGTAAGCATCACTGAGGAATTAACTCAGGCAAGGAGCTATCGCTGCCAAATGTCGCATTTAGAAAAACCTCAAGCATTTTAAAAAAACTCTCTGGGATTAACTTATTTAGTCCTTGAATGCCCAGGAACTCTGTCACATGTTTCTATATGTTTATTGTACCGTATCCTATCCATGCACAGCGTTAGAGTACTGCAGCGACACATCTTATTGCCTATAGGGCCGTGCCTACCATATAAAATCAGTTCTATGTTACTACCAGCTCACACTGTCAGAAGTACACAAGATAACGATGTACCTGTTTGAAGCCGGAGAGGCTTTTGTCCTGCAGGAGAGTTGCATGGTGCCAACCTGAGGTCCCTGCGCAGGGGCAGCGGGACTAACCATTCTTCACTGCCGTGCCCTGCCCCAGAACGAGCTGCCTCTTGGGGACAGGTAGGAGACCAAGAGAACTCTAAAATAAGTCAGGATATCACTTGCAAAGTGCTGAGGAGATAGGATTTGTGTTCTGCTTCCAGTTCATTTATCACTGTTTGAAAACTCACGGGAGGGGCTGTTTATGCACTTAACTTAACCAGGCCTATGTTTAAGCACCTTTCGGAATGGGTGTTTGGCCTCCAACAGCCATCATCTTCCTCATGCATAAATAATGTCTCTTTCCTGTGAAATTAGTTGAGTATTATTGTGCTGTTTGGCTTCTTGGTGAATGCTTTAATAGATGCAGTTCAAAAGTGGCAGCAATGAGGGCCTGAGAAGAGCAGAGGGCCTGGTTGGACGTGCTCATAATCAGGAGCTTTAGAAGGGCCAAGGTTACAAGAGTCAAGCAAGTATGCCTCAAACTGGATCATCTACCTTTTTGCTGATTTGATATGAAGACCTCTGTCAACAAATCCTTCATTATGCAGGCTTCCTGCTCCTGCTCTGTGAGGAACAGCAAATTAAGCAGCCCACGTATGTAATATTAATGGCTGGAGAAGCAGCACTGCTACTCTGTTTGTATGTACTGCCAATGCTCATTAAGAAATTCCTGTCACATTGTAAAGATGGCTGGTAGATTACATACGACAAGTTCCTGCATCTATCTTCTTAAAACAGCCCCCAGATCCTGGAGGGACACATCGGTACTGAACCACGTTTGTTTGCACCATCGACAAGAACTCACTTGCTCCTTGTTTTGGTGGTACAAATGAGGCCTCCTGGTGCATTTTCCCCTTCTGCAATCACAGACGCTTCTCTAACGCTGGCTGATGCTGACGGTAGCTGGATATTAGCTATTTGGTACCTGAATTCTGTGGCACCTGATGGAACTCAAACCAACATTACCAGCACCAGAAAGCTGCAGCTTTGGAGTGTAACAGGGACTTTGCTTATTAACGTTCAGACCTTTGTTCCTAGTAATTAAATTAGAGCTTCCTACAGTCAGTTAACATATTAATGACCTAAAAAACATTCCAGAGTGCTTCATTGCACAGCCCTGATGATAGGAAACTGCAAAGCTGACTGAGAGTCCCATTTTCAACGTTTTACTGTGCTCAGTAAGCGTAGACGAACAGAGTGGAGGAGAAATGAGGACAGGAGGAAGGGAGCTATACTAACCATGAGCACTGTTCAGCTCGGCACAGACTGGCTGTGTCCAGCCCCCTTCAGCAGAAGCGTGGGTCCAGTGGTAGCTACAGATTTTCACTGCAGCTTATCGCCCATTTGCTCCTGCATGTTTGTATCTCAGCCTGCTTCCACAGAGGCCAGTACCAGGACTTGGTCCTGGGCGCCCCAACTGCACCCCTGCGTGGCGATGCTCAGCAGCCAAGCACAGACCAACCTCCTTTCAGTGAGCCATCAAAATTAGAAGTTCCTCTTAGTAGATCACACCTTCTTCCACCATTGCGCCCCACTGCAGAACTGAAGGTATCACCACCCACCTCTGCCTGTGCGAGCATTCGGGGCCACCCAAGCTCTTGAGCATCTCACTGGGTTTTAATAGAGAAGTATGGGCTTAACAGGAGGTGCTAGACTGGTCCCCAGGAGCTTTATTTATTCTCCCAGCCCCAATAATCTATGTGCATCTGCTTTCTCCATTACACCTTCTGGATTGTTTGCTTAGACTAAAGTCTGCAGGACTGTGCGCTGCTCCACAGCGAGGCCATGGTCTTTGGTGGGAGGTGACGTTGCTGCTGCCCCAGATGCTCCCCGACAGGGTGAGCTGTATCCACGTGCTCTGCTCCCAGTGGGATCCTCCTACCAGTACAGATGCATCTCATGCCTCGCTATTTCTCCACCAAATCCTTTGTCTATTGACTGAGGACACCCATTTTCCATCCTGTTGTCATCAAGCCAAAACCCCAAATCACTGTGCTCCTCTCTGCCGTTAATAACCTTTTACAGCTTTCTTTTGTCAGTCCTCCCTCTCAGGCCTGATCGATAGCTTTGCTCTTAGCGTTTGGCATTCCCTTCTGTTCTGCCAGTCGGGATACCAAGGTCAAACCAGTCCCTTTTGTATTTTTCCCTTAAATAAATAGTATCAGGCCACCATGTCTTAATGCAAAATATTTTGTAATATTGAAAAATCCCAAGTATTGATCAGACCTAGCGCTGCACCTAGCTCGCTACACAGCCTTGACGGTAGCTTTAATACAGCACTCAATAACATGTCTTTTGCAAGACCAATTCATACAGCTGAAGAGGCATTTTTGGCAGGCTGTGAGTGCAAGCTCAGAAAGATTTTTTTTCATCGCATCATCCTCGCACAATCACGCCAGCCCCTGAAGAGCAATAGGATTTTAATCAGCTCTTCTAATTGTTTTGTTCCCTGGTCTGGTACAGACCTGGTGTCCCCCACTCCTAAAGCACCAGTGATGAAGGACTGTAATTGAAGAGGATGCTCTTCTAACCCAATTCTAATATGATTTGTGAGGCTACTGGGGATGATTGCTGTGAAGCAGCAGCAGAGAGGGAGGACAGACAGACAAGCTGAGCATTGTCAGGCCTTAAACCAGGGGGAATTTCAGGTTTTGGAGCAAGAGCCATGCCAGAGCGCAGAAAAAATTTGCTAACAGCTTTGTTGCTCCTAAAAAAAACCATCACCCTCACCTCCTTCAGAGTCACACCCTTACATCTTGAAAGCCTGGTTGAGCTTCTCACACCCCCCCGGCAATGGCCGTGGCTATAAACAGCCTATCCTCTGTTTGGGGTGGGCTTGGAAGCTCTGTAGGGGATGGAAAAAAAGAAAGCATCAGAGAGGGGGAGAAAGGAGCAGAAGGGGATGTAGCTAAGCTGGGACACGGGGGGCGTTTTGTAGCCGGAGCTGTTGGGAAGGGGAACAGGTATAAATCCTGCCATTTCTGGGCTTTGTGAGCTGTGAACAGCATGGCTGTGTCCTGCGGAGCACCCAGCCTAGCCCTGAAAGCGGACGTGAGCTGTGAGGAGCGGTGCCGTCTCTGGCAGAGTTTGCAGGGAGCCCAGTGTCCCCAGCTCAGCCCTCACCTGCCTCTGCGGAGCCTGGGCAGGGGTCAGGCTCCCACCGGCACCGTAAATGTCCTCGGTGAAAAGGTGCTGGTTTAATCTCCAACTCCCAATGTGCTACTCGAGAGGGCTGGTGCTTCAGCATGTTTGATGTGGTTGCAACGCACAAATCTCTGTGGGAAAAGCCCCACTCATTAGTGTTATCTGCTGCTTTGGCTTTGGATGGAAGCAAAGGGTGGGGGATTATAATTTTCTATTATAAGGCAGCAGGAAGCCTTAAACAATACACGTTCATGTATTTCTCTCTGTGTGTATATACATATATGTATGCCTTATGTATATGCGAAGCAGACTTATGCTGTCCTCGTTTCTAGCCTTAATTCATCATTTGCTTACTACAACTTCCCCATCCCCCATTTTAATATTTTCACTTACTGCACTTTGAAGAGCTGGAAATAGCTTGTCAGATTGAGACAGCTCTTGAGAAGTTTAATTTTCCTAATGCTTGTTGGAAATCCCCTTTCTGATTCTGCAGGAATATTAAGGTTCTTAGCATGAGCTGTGCAGAGAGGGAATTTGCAAGTAAAGCTGTCAGTGAATTGCAATTGGGTTAGAAGAGCCTTGATGGGCAGCACTGATGGGTGCAGGATCTGTCTCCGGTGGAGGGAAGGATGCTTGCTGAGCCTGCCATGGGTGCAGGGCTGGGAGGGGGCAGGTAGGTGCCAAGCACTTGTTTCCCCTCTGCCAGCCCTACAGGGGGCAGAGGTAGTCAGACAAAATGAGAGCAGAGGCACACAGAGTGTTTCCAAAGAAAGATAACTCTTGTCATGGCTTTTGCTGCTGATTCCCCACCTGGATTTCTAATGTCCGTCTTTCTGGCTGTCACAGTTGGTAGGAACTCGTTGCTCCCTGACTCCTGGTCGCTGGTGCTCCTGCGATGGTGGCCTCTGCGGAAAGGGGCTGCGGTGTCACTGGCTGTGCCCCTGCACCCAAACGGGGATGGCTGGGAGGCCTCTTACCGTGCCAACACTAAAAAGCCAGGCTTGAACGAAAGCTAGATTGACAGCACTGCGCATTCCCTGAGCGTTCACTGCCCTTCCCAGAAAGGTAGTAGTAGTGTGAAGGAGTCTAAATATAAAGAGAGGAAATAAAAAGGCATTTTGTAAAGAGCCAGAGAATAGCAAGTGTCCCCTTAGCTATCGACAGTGATGGGAAAGCACAGCAAGTTGAGAATAGGTAACCTGTCGGTTCGGTGTCTCAAGCCTTGTGCTTGGTTCTTTGTCCAAATAAACGTCCTTTATCTGCACAGACCAAGGGGGATCATTCCCCCTGTGTCATCGAGGGGGTACGAATAAGCAGCCATGTTTGCATAAGCAGGGCCCTAGCAAGGAGCCCTGCTGCCACGCGAGCTCTGGGTCTCTGCAGCAAACCCAGAAGGTCCATCGAATGGAACCAGTGGAGGTTCAGGGCTGCCGGAGCCGGGCCCGGACCGGAGCGCGGGTGGGAGGGTTGCAGGGGCAGGCCCACTGTTCTGGCTGGGGGGCCCTTCTATTGCATGCTAGTGCATATATTTTTAATAGAAGGCAGATAATTTGTGAGTGGAAGTGCCCAGCGAGTGTCTTCCTCCTAGCAGGAGGCCAACAGCTCTGCTTGCTGATGGCTGTCACTGAGCTCCTCAAAGGCACGATGGCTCACACGGGGGTTCAAAGGTGTGGAGCGTGCGATCGGCCCGCTTTCCTCCACCCTAAGCAGATGCAAAATAGTTAAGTGCGATCAGAAAGGCTGATAATTCCTCCTCCTCCTCCTCTTTTACCACCTGCTATTTTCTTCCTGAGTATCTGGACTCACAGAATTACTGAAATTAAATATAGCAATTCAGGCTGCCCATTGTTCCCTGCTCTGTAATGTGCCGGAGTGGCACCTTTGTATTCATCCATCCATGCCCATCTCCTCCGATGTGCTGCTCACACAATAGTTATTGTTGTAGAAGGGACCTGGAATGAGCTCTTGCATTATTCACTTCATTTATTTTGATCCAATATTTGGAGCCACTTCATTAAATTCTCTTACAATGTCCTGTCATTTTTTCCCCTCTCCTTGCTAACGCCTGGCTCGTACAGATAATATGACAACAACAATATGGGGTGTGGGGAGGTGGGGGAATGGACTTGTTTTCTATAAAAGGGGCAAGCTATGAATTATTTAACTTCACTTATTGATCTCAGGATTCCCTCCCTTCCTCACTGCCCTCCAAAAAAAAAAAAAGTGCAACGAGCTTGAAATTCATCATTTGCAGGTAGTAGATACGGACAGTAAATACTCAGGGCAATTAAGTCTTGAACAAAGTAAAAAACATCCAGTTTTACAGCCAGTGTGTGGATGTGCAGAAGAAGACAGGATATATAAACACCTATTTAATAGCACTGAAAAATGAACTGATCTCTCGCCTCTTTCAGTGTTTTCAAAGATGCAAGAAATCAGACTCGTGAAACATTATTTTCTTCATTTTTGATGTTCCAAGTGCTTCTGATCCAAGGAAGGACTGATGTAACACAGCTGCTCCATTTTACTCAGGGCCTGCTGTTTTCCTGGCATGGCAGAATTTGCCAGAGCTGCCAGGGGTGCCAGGGCGCTTTCCTCCCAGGTATGGCTTGCAAAACGCTCCAAGGGAAGGGGTAGACTTTGGCGCAGCAGTTCAAACTCTCCAGTGAGCAGGATGGATGTTTTGTACAACACAGCTCAGAAAATGAACCCACTGCAATTCTTCCCAGATTATTTTTTTTTTACGGCATTTAGATTGGATATTAGGAAAAATTTCTTCACCGAAAGGGTTGTCAAGCGCTGGAAGAGGCTGCCCAGGGAAGTGGTGGCGTCACCTTACCTGGAGGTATGTAAAAGACGCGGTGCTGAGGGATGTGGTTTAAGTGGTGGACTCAGCAGTGCTAAGTTTACGGTTGGACTCAATGATCTTACAAGTCTTTTCCAACCTAAAGGATTCTTTGATTCTTGGCATACCGATAGTCCACACAGTATTTAAGATGCAAAGGCATAAGGGCTCCCCTGCACGTGCTGTTTGGCTACATTCGAAGCAGGTTCACAAAATGACCCGTGTCCTCCCCTTTCCTCCGAGCTCTCCCCATCCACCTCCTCCGGGAACCCTGGCCAAGGCAGCCGCCACCCGCCCCGGCTCTTACTTCTGAAAGGGCCGACACTTGCAGACTTCTGGAGGGGCTTCATAGGTGTAGACTGAACACATTGGGGAGCAGCAAAGCATCAACCGGCATGATCTTCCAGACACTGGGGGTCTGATAGCCGTATGTGGAAACCGACTCGTGTGAAGCCTAATCAGCAGCACTTTACTCAGCCACAGGGTGCTCTCCGCACTCTTTTAGCTTCGGAGAAATGTGCAATGTGTTTTCAGCTCTTCAGTCCCTGTTATGAACAGCTATAACCTTACAGGGCCTTACACCACTAAATGATTTCCTCTCCCACGTGTGAATAACGCTGTACAGGTGCAAAGTGCCTGTGGTCCAGTCCGGTTGTGTTTGCACCGAGGGGGTGGTGCAGCCGTAGCAGTCACAAGTAGCATCACTTGTGGTGTGGGCAAGACCCAAGTGATCAGATCTCACAGGTTTTTGGAGCTCCTGTCACACTGCGAGGAGTCCCGCCTGCAGTTTGGGGGTGCTGCTGGAAACCTTACAGTTGTGAGCACTGTATTAGACTGCAAAACAGCGGCAGTTAGGAGCAGTGAGGAAATAAAAGCAAAATTATTCCAGAATGAGTAGAACAGAGGAGTCAATTAAGCCAAAGTGTTTCAGGGCTGAGAAGTGTTTGGTCCAGGTAAGTGGAGAGCGTGATGGGCAGGAGCCTCCATGAACCAGGTGTGCTGCAGAGAAGCCCATCCTGCTCCTCAAATTATGCCACAGAAAACTCTTTCTGGCAATTTGACATTAAAATGTCAGAACATTGTGGCTCTGGGGCCATCCACAGCTGATGGATCGTGTGTCGGCCGTTCGGAATTGGAGCCGAGACTTCTGTGGGTGGCTGCCTGAATACAAAGCAACAAGTAAAAAAAAACACCACCACCAAACAAATATATTGCATCTGTGGGACTGTGGTGGTGCCCCGAGCGTTGCCTTGGCCAGGACACTCAGGAGTGAACCCTGTGTCCAGATCAGCCTCTGGCTTTGCAACCACACGTGCTTTTCATTTTAAGAATGTCGTTAAGCTTATTTAAGTAACAGAGCTAGTCCTATGTTTACCTGACATATGTAAACAGATATTAGGTTTCACATATTTGTCCTGATGTTTATCTTTGCCGTTCATCATTCAAAGCCAAAGTACCCAAGGAAAGGGATGTACTTGTCTGGACTGGAAAATAAATAGTCGTCTGGAGGTAACTCCAGATCTCAATGAATTAGGAACAACTAGCTATAATTTTACTGCTGAGAATTCGCTTTCTTGGCCTGTCCCTGGCAGTGAAGAGCTGCAGCGGAGGAGTCGGGCTCTGAACTCCTGTAACAAGGAAGCCCGTAGGTCTCGAGCAGGAGCCACAGAGATGAGAAAACCATAGGCCATAGGAATTGCTTAAGGCAATATACTTACAGACCCCTGGGATGACTAACGTAAACATGAGCCTGAAAGAACTAATTGTGGTGATGGGAGAGGTAAAGACTTGATTATTTATTATTTTCTGTGATAGTAGCACTAATAAAAGCTTGTCATTTCCATACGTATATTTTTGGCACTGCGGAGGAGCCTCTGGCCACTGCAACCCGCGGGAGCTGGGGGTGCCCGGGGCTGCCTGCGCTCCTCCCAGCCCTTTAATGTGGCCTTTCTGCAGCAGCATAAATTCCCCTCTGTGACAGATGAGAGCCGCTGAGCCAAAGGCAGCCAAAACTCTTTTTCATCCTAATTGCTCTGCGGCCCGTTCCTCCTTCAAAAAATGCCTTTGCTGAAATATTGCAGTGACCATAAATTTTGAATGTATTGAGAGAGTAGCATGATTATTTGGCTGTTTAGACTATATTTGCCCCTAAACGCGGAGCGTGCTTGATATCTATGGGTTGATTCATTGATTGCATTTAGTCAGGAGGCTGGGAGAGCTTTTTGGAAACAAGTTATTAACAACAACTGCCTTTTAAAGGTTCTTGTTAATTATTTGCCTTCTGGGTGATGCCAGGTTCTTCCTGGCTGGCAGGAAGGGCTTGGGGCTTGCCTTCTGCCCGGCGGCCCCTGGAAGTTGTGCCTGGCTGCCGGGCGCCCGTGGGGCGGTGGTCGCTGGCAGCTCTGGCTGGGGACAGCGCTGACCATAGGACAGAGAGCCTCCCTCGCAAGGGCTGGAGAGGACAACCCTGGTCGCCTTTGGCCCTCTAACTGGATGCGATACATACAATACGTGAAAGCATCTTAGGGTTTCTCTTCGATTTTTTGGGGGGAAGCTCTCTTAATTGAGATGTTTCAGCATGTCGGGCTGCGTGTTTTGGGGGAATCTGACATAATCGCAGTTGCTTTTGCCAAGACAGAGCAAGGCAGTAATAATTTCTACCTATTTTTTGTTCCTTTCTTTAAGTTGCTATGGGATCTGAGCTCTTGGGCTGGGTGAGGCAGCAGCGTGCGAAAGGCAGGCTGGCCGGGGGTTCCAGCCGCGCAAGGCAGGGGGAGTTTCAGCTCATAAAGTCTTGATTTGCTCTGTGCTTGGGGTTTTTTGGGTTGGGTTGGTTTTTTTTTTTTTTTGGCTTACGGAAATTAATACTCAATATAAAATAAAAATCTTTGGTTTGGGGAACATCTTGTGAGAATTTTTCTGTAACATTTTGGAGGGTTGGGGCTTTTTTTTGCCCTTTAAATAACCTTAATTAGGTAAAGCTGGACTCAAAGGGCTTCATTTGCAACTGTTCAAATTAACTTTTTCTGGTGGAAATAATAGAGGTGGGTGATTAAAATTACTATTTTACGCTTTTTTGGTAAGTGAATTAATCATCTGCGTGTTAGTTTACTTCAGTTTAAATTACCATAGAGGCATTAGGAAAGGGCTAATAAGGCACCAGCCTGCGCTGCCAGCCTCCAGCCGCAGCCCTGTTTCCAATGGGCAATTTGTTATGTTAATAGATTGACATTTAAATACCTGGTGTGGAAGAGAACAAAGAACACTTTGGTGGTTGCAGCATAAACCAGTTTTTGAGTCATTCATAATCTTTATGTAGAAGTCAATTAAAGATCTTACTGGAAAGCAGAAGGTGGCGGGACAAAAGTCCGCTCCTGATTTATCAGTTGTAGAAACAGTTTCCCATCAAAGTCCAGAGTAATATTCCACAGACCTTTTTCCTGTGGTGACAATTATTTTAATTACTCTACTGACAGATTAATTCTTTTCTAATTTTTGGTATATACAATATCCCTGCAGTAACTACTCGTGTTTTTAAAACCTCGTGAGCTGTATCCTGGCTGGCATCACAGGCTGCCTGGCACCCGCCACACACCCCTTTCCGAGCAAGCCCTACAGATGCTTCACGGGACAAAAGAGAGGGAAGTAATAATATCGCGGGCATATACCCTTCTCCCCAACAGGGAAACAAACAAACAAACCAACCAGCCTCCCAGGTAAACGCAGCCCCGATCCGAGGCCATGAGTGCCGGCGCAGCGAGGGAGGTGTCAGCTCCCCACCGATCAACCTGGTTTGGTACACGTCTCGCTGGGGCTCCCCGGCCCTCCCGAGCCCGTGCAGCTGCAGACGCTGTTTCCATCCGCACCGAGCTGTGATCATGCTGATTTGTACCCGGAGCATCTTTCATCCGTGTGCTCCAAATCGCCGTTGCCGCAGCAAAGGGCTGTTCCCGCAGCCCCGCGCCGGGCTGTGCCCCGCTGACTGAGGTACCTGTTGAGGCAGAGAGAGGACAGTTGATTTTCCTCTGGTCGGGCGGTGAGGGGCGGTGAGGCGAGCGGGGGCCGGAGCCCTCGGGCTGGGCCGGGGCACAGCCACCCCCCGTCCCAGGGCTGGGCCCTCTGCCCGGTTGTGAGGGTGGGGGGAATGCAGCCGGGCAGCACTGGCAATAGCTTGTCCTCCTAATTAGTCTTTTAATTACAAATGCCTGATTCAGTTGCAAGGCAGTTTGATTTGGGGAATATTCTCTTCCTATCATTACAGCAAAGTGCAATGCTTTCAACTGGTCTTTTGCCCAGCAAACGCCGTTTTACTAAGTCTGTCTTCTTTTTTTTAACAACTACCAAGGCGGTTGCTGGTTTAGTCTTTTTTTACCTCCGAAGCCGCGGCATTCATCACTGTTAGTAGTGCCCTCTAACTCTCTGCTGACATCCACAATCAAAATCAATTTTTATTACCGTGGCCTTTTGATAAGTTTGGGTTTATTCTAGTTGCCATCAGATGTTTTCTAGCGAAGAGTTCAGGTTGTTAAAGAGACTTAAAAGGCCTCTGACAGCACCCCCATGTGCCTCCTCTGCCGCGGATCCGGTTTCCAAAGGCACAGAGGAGGGCTGTGCGTCTCCGTCACAGACGGACAGGTTCTGCATCCTTAAAACCTTGTCGGGGAGCTAATTCCCCTCCTGGTTTTGGAGCTGCGACGTTCAGATTAGTGGCCGTGCACTGATGAGCGAGAGAGAGAACTTGGTCCCCGGCAGCTGCCTGGGAAGTGGAACTTGTGAACACGTGTGGAATTCGGAGCTGGCCAACAGCCCGGTCTGCGAGGGCTGGAGCTCACCCCGCAGCTGGGGAAGCAGAGGCGGAGTGGGGGTCCGATCCTTGAACGGCTGCTGGAGCCAATGTCCTTGACAGACCGGTCCAGTCTGCGTGGCTGTGCTGAATTTTCAGTCCCTGGCAGGTATTGGGCAGCAAAAAAATGAGTTCGAAGTGAAACATTTTCAGAAGTGGAGGACTTGATCTTCCTCTTTGCTCCAGCCGTTGCTTCCCCATCAGGCTGGCTCAGGAACCGGAGAGGGTTCAGAGAGGGGAATGATTAAAAGACTGGAAAACATCTCATAGAGACAGAGCGCAGTCCATGCCGTGTATCAAAGGGAGCTTATGTGGTGCTTTGATCACAACCCATAAGTACTTACGTGGTGAACACGAATGTGAACAGACTCTTTAATCCATAGGCGAAGGCGAAGACATGACCATCAGGGTAGGAAGCTGTAGCTGTACAGAAACAAGTCTCTTATGATTAGGGAACAAGTCACCAAACATTGCAACAGGTTTATCGCTGGTGTTTTAAGATGGTTTTCTGGAAGCGATGGTGTGGTTCAGGTGCTGCCACCAGCCTGGACATAGGAAGTCAGGTCTCTGCTCTCTACGAGTTTGAATTAGATGACCATGGTGCTTTCTTTTAGTCTCAAAAAAAAAAAAAAAAAAATCTGGCAGCCTCTGGGTAAGGCTGTCTGTAGAAAAAAAGGCAAAAAATAACGTTCTTGGCTCTTTTTCAGCTCTAATTCCTTTGAACAGGAACTATGTTGTATCTAAGGCACGCTAAGGACGGATTTTAATCTGATGCAAGTGCACGGACTGCACTCATGTTATTTCTCATTTTGCTGCGGTTAACTGCGAGTATGTTTCAAACGGTCTGTATTGCTCATTGCCCGTGAAAAGGCCTGACACAGAGTTTACTGAAGTATGATTCCCACAGACTTCAGTGAGTGCTAAATCCTTCAGCGCCAAATCTTAGCTACCCCAGAGCACATCCGAATGGTGCTACCTGCAGTGCTCACTTTGGTTTTCAGCATCACCATATTTGAGCAGCTCAGGCTTTCCCGTCGCTCTTGCCTCGCAGTATTCCCATGAAATGGGGGCAGTCGTCTCCCGCGCGAGCTTGGCCACACCAGGCAGTCCGTGCTGCAGCCACCAACCAAACTCACATCCCACAAGTCTGGAGTCTTAAATGTGGGCGTATTCTTTATTTTGGAGTAAACTAAAAAAATTCTTTAATTTGGAGTAAACCACTCCCGTCTGACCGTAGTTATTTTTATATAGCACTGCTATGTATTAGCATTCCTGCTAAATGCCTTTTCTTTCAGAATATTCCATCAACCGTTGTTTTGTTGGTAGCTCCTACTTAGTAGTAGGGATAGACACTCAGACTCCCATCTTCTGCTTTTAATCTGAGTCAAGCGGTGGGGGTGAAATTGCATGTTTTGAATAATTCTGTGTGTTTTCTCACTAGAATACTGAGCCGCAGCCTTAACCTTCCCAGTAGTTCATGGTGGTTACAACTGAGTTATTTGATTAAAATACTATTTTTACCAGCTACTTGAAAGTACTGCAGCAATCTGATTTATTCTCATTGTTAGTGCTTGTTTGTTTAGTCTTTCAGATG
Source organism: Vanellus vanellus (assembly GCF_965231255.1). Classification (NCBI taxonomy): domain Eukaryota; kingdom Metazoa; phylum Chordata; class Aves; order Charadriiformes; family Charadriidae; genus Vanellus; species Vanellus vanellus. Next base: position 11,560,956 of record NC_138921.1, read on the forward strand.
AAATGAACTTACCATTCATTTAGTATTAATGCCAAGAGAACTATTGTATTCAAAAATAATGGAGCATAATATGCCGCGAAACATGGGGAATTTTGCTCACGCAGTTGCATATATACACAATGGAAATTATTCAGTGGCTTAGGGTGTTAATCTGCTTCATCTGTGAATGGGTAGATGCAGCTTTTGTATCAGCCCATAGCTATCCCCCGCTCCACGGACGCAGTCGGTGTAGCCAAGGCCGGTGACGGAGCCTTTCGCTCGGGAGGTACATGCCACGTGTTGTCACAAATAAATGACAGTGCACTTGTCACGACAGCTCTTTTCTGCAATATCTGGATTTCTCTGAATTTTCTGTTGTCTTGAAAAATACAGGGGAACTCAAGAGATGGAACATTTTAAAATCCTCACTTTTAAAGCAGTAGTTAGTGTTGAGTGCCCAGTTTATGACACAAAGGCCTGATTTCAGAGTTGTTCCATGCTGTATTTTTTAATAAAATCAGTGGGAGGTGGGAGTTCTGCTGAAAATCAGGCACTTCGAAGCAAAGAAACACGCAAAAGCTGCTTGTAGCCTGCCATCTATTTGGTATTCTGCATTCACCAAATCTGAACTCAAGGTCTAAGCCATTAATATCCTTCCAAAATGCCTTTGCAAGGCGTATTCTCTTTAATAATGGGGTTTTTTTTGACATTTTGTAACAAGGCACCGCCAGCTGACGTATGTTGTTGAACAGATAGTTTTCACTTCTTGTGTATGTGGATACCGAGTCACACTTAAAACTTAACGTAATTGAATTTTAACACTGTCATAACAAAATTTGACTCTTCTCATTAAAAGTAAAACCTCACTTAATTCAGAGTACTAGGCAGAGGGGTTTTAACCCTGGAATGCGTTAGGGGGAAAACTGGCCATAAATGAAGGGAAAAGCAGGGAAAGCATCACCAGCGTATCCTCATTACTGCATTGCCATTAAGGGGCTCATTTATTTTTATCCCTTCCAACAGGTGAAGCAACAAGATTTTATTTAAAATAAGTTTATCCTGCTCAATCCTTAATGGCTCGAAGTTAAAGCCCAGAGGGATAATATGACTTATTTTCTCTTGTTTTCTAAAGCAGAGATGCTACACAGATCTCTCCCACTAGTGCAGCCCGAATCTTCCCCTGAAAACTGCGTGCAGGAACTTGGTTTTAATACCTCCCCAACACACATGAAGGTGTACCTGATTTTCCTGTTCTGGGCAGACACCTACTTCAGCTGTAAACTCTTCTGACATTTCTGACGGAGATAATTACAGTGCTCTGGGGGACTTTTGGCCTTACCAAAAATAGATGAGAACAGGGAGGCATGCTTTTACAGGCAAGACTAAGAAGATGCTGGTGAGAACAGCATCTATATTATGTGACAGCTTCTGAAAGAGCATCACAAAAGTGCCTGCATCATCTCAAGGCTTTCAGTCTGTTTTCACTTCCCGTGATTAAATTCCTGTCTTCCCAGAAATCTTCCAATATCAAGACACATTAATGGAAGTCCTTGCATGCATGTGTTGTTTGTTTGTGTGACAAGTGTAGTGGAGCAGGAACACATTTTACACCAGGTGATCCAGTGTGACACCTTAGGAAGGTCCCAATAAATACGTACCGACTCTTACACACCTGCACTGTGCAAAGCTAAGGATGGCACAGGTTGCTGTGGGATTTGAGATCAAGCCATCGTGTTTTCTTTGCCTAAAGTAAAAACCTGGTTTGCTACGATTCAGGAAACAAACTTTTATTCAAATAAAAGTTATCTATTATTGATTTTTATAAACCAATAAGACTGTATTTCCTTCCCCAAATGTTATAGCAAAAATGATGAATTTATTAGTAGTTTTAAATGTATATAAATGTAGAAAAATTAGTAACAAAGAAACAAAGTACAGTTGATGGGAAAAATGCAAGTTGGACTGTGGCTAAAGCCAGGGGAACACTTCTACCGTTCATGATGCGTAGCTGCGTTCGCTGGGCGGACACACAGCGTTGCCATCACAATGGCTGTGCCCCGTATCACACAGCTGCCCGGTCTAGAGCAAGGGAAACATCGAGATGTTTGCAGCTAGTTTCACTGCTATCTAATGGTGCACACAGGACAGTAACCCCGCACGCCCCATATGTACAGGATATTGCTTTTGCCTGCAGGGTTCTCAAGGATTTAGAGAGTTTTCTCGCTCCCGGAGTACCTGTTCCCTGTGGCTCCTCCTTCAGGTGTTTGTCTATAAACATTCTCTTCTCCAGTTCTGAACCCCTTGTCAGAAAGTCAGTACCTGAATTTGGGGTGGAATTTGTCTTACTGAGATGTGCGTGTCGGAAAGGTCTCACCCTCCTTTCAGTGGAGACAAATACCTTCAGTTGGTGGATCATCCTCACCAAAGGCTGCATTGATGAGTTATCATTTTGATGAGTTCTGGACTCTCCACTGACCGTAAAGGAAATCTGGACAAATAGTTTTCTGTATTTATGAGATCCTCACATGAAGGTGAGATTAATCTTGCTAACCATAAGGTAGTTTAGAGGAAATCAGTTCCTATTTGTCTGCATGCAGAAGTTCCCCTGCTGAGGATTCATTTCTCTTCCATTGGTCCAGGATTGCCTCTGCTTGCTTCTTTGCAGGCAGGATAAGCACTTGTTCCCTCTCTCTCTCCAGCTGAGCTGCTGTGTCCATCACTGGCCCCAATTGCAATCTGCCACTGCCCCTTCTTACCAGACTGGCTTAGGCACGTCACCCTCATCTGTTCTTTGCCTCCAAAGTTCATATTCAGGAATTTGCCCTCTTTTGAGCTAAGTCAGTGTTACATGAAACTTTCCCGTTTACCCCTGAGCTGCCCATGCAGATGCCAGCTGAACCCTGCACATCTCTGTTACATGGCTTTTAATATACTGGCTCAATTAACGGGCTGGGACTGGAGACATTAAATGACACATAACTAGGAGCCATCCACGAGCATTAATGCCTGCTGCTCAAAAGCTACATACAGACCTGGGCATCAAATTTTCCTGTTTAAAAAATGGGATTTAACTTCAGAGGTGTTTGCAGCATGAGGTAGAGGTATAGTGACAATAGAGACTCAGTCTCTTACACTGGGCCTTCCATTAAAGGGCTGATGAAACTGGGATCTTGTAGCGCAATCAGCTGGATGATGAAGCTTTGTTTCAATGGGATGAAAGCAGCTGGGCTCAGCAGTCTCAACCTGGACCTTATGAACAAGCGTTTGCATTCAACCCCAACAAAAATCCCCCCACTGTGGTTCACTGGGCTGTAGAGCCATCACAGTCCAGGGCCAGAGGATTTATTCTAGTCCAGTGAATGACTTGCTGCCTGATACATTCCCTTCCACACAATCGTTCAGTCCCCCAGTCTGCTCCGTTGTCTCCTGATGTGACATTTAGAACGATGTTGCGTTGCACTGGCAAAACCCAAGCGACTGCTATGACACTGTTCGCAGGCTGGAGCTCCTCCAGTGACCTGCAGAGGCACGTGCAGCCATCAGGCATCAGGAGCTCCCAGCCCCACGGAGTAAAGAGGCTAACCCTCACCTTTCTTTTAGGGGAAAAAAATAAAAAAGTCCTTGGTTTGCAGACTCACCTGCTGGAGAAGAGAATTACAGTTCTACAAATTGGTCGTCATCCTCAAAACAAATGCAATCTTCTTGAAAGACCTCAGTAATAATCCTTCATAGTGTCCCCTGCTTAGCAGAGAGAAGGGTTGAGGATGCACCTCTTCTTTTATTTCTGTTTTGGCTGACTTTCCCGTTTCATTTCTCGTTCTCTCTCTATGTCCAGGGCCATGTCTACCGCTCCCACTTCTCAGCAGTACAGAGTGCCCTGTGCCCTGGGCTACCGCTGCGAAGGGCATCCCACATCTGCGCTGGGTGAGGTGACTCGGTGCTGCCGTAGAGCTGCCTGTTGGCAAAATCGGAGCTTGGCAAGCAGTAGGATAAAAGGACGGAAGTAGCTTCAGTGTGGAATAACGTTACCTTAACAATGATGGCAGGGAGACATCCCCTGTGCAAGCTTAAACACAGTCTGATGTTTTATTCAAACAAATGACATGCAGGGACAAATGTTTTAAGAGTGGAGGGGATAGAAAAATGATCTCATTAAGCTACAGAAAAGTAACTAAAAAGGCTGGAAGATGCACTAGGTAACTAGATGCATAATACTCCAGGGACACCTTGCAGCATTTCCCAGGGCTACAACAATAAGAGCTGTAATCAGTAAGAAACAGTAAATACAAAACCGAAGATGAGCTACAGGCTCTGTGAAAGGCTTTAAACCTGTTCAGAACAAAGTCATTACTAGGGTTGTACTGAGATCAAAAAGAGAGAGAAATGGTATTAAAAGATGATGAATATTCAGAACATGTAATACTAATGTTCTCCTATTCCAGAAAATGAGTATTAAATTTCCCCATTGCCTCTTACTTTCCTACACTTTCATACAGAAAAAAAGATGCAACTTTTTCACCTGACTTGCAGCGCAGTCTGTGAATAGCCATATTGCCACTAAACTTGGCCCAGACAAACTTATTTTTAACCACATTACAAAGTGTGAGCCAGCCTCTAATGCCTTAGCTCGCGTCAGACGGCACCTTGTAACCAACCCACCAGTTGCTGATGCTGTTTGAGGTGCGCGAGGTGATGCCACGACGGTGTCACAGTCTGGCTCTCTGATTTCAGCAGTCGCCTTCTAAATAGGGACTGAAGTGCTAATATTTTGTACCAATATTTGAGAACATTACTATTTCATTAGAGTGTGTTACCTTTACAGCCTTACCTTGCTCTTCAAGTAACTGTTGTCCTTGCTGGATGATCCCGGGTACGGAAATAGGGATTGTAGAGCCAACAGCTGCTGCCAGTAGTAGTTACTATTTCCAGTGCAGAGCAGCCCACCGTTGAGCTAAAAGCCGCACAGCCAGCCCGCAGCTTCCTCCCTCCTCAAAAGCGCTGAGCCCCGGCACCAGCGCACGGGTAAGCACTGCCGCTGCAAACCGCCCCGAGTATTTTGGCGCCTCAGGTCACCGATCTCAGGTGACCCATGCACCGCAGTGGGTGATGCAAGGTGTGAACGCTTGTACAAGTTAAGCGGGCATTTATATATTTTTAATGTGATTTCAGGTGACTTCTTGCTTAAACCTCTTTTTAAAAGAAAAAAAAGTTAGGAAAGAAGCTAGGAGGCTGTAAGAGACAGCAAAGGTCATGCTCAAGCATATAAGCTTTTGATATATTACTGAAGTTAAATTAAAGATTCTGTAACTCATTTCACTTCATTAAAGCCACTCAAACAACAGCGCAGCTTTTCAACGGCGAGGCTTCATTTTTGAAGTAGTACAGGGGCATTTACTTTCAATGCCCGATGTAACTTGATTGAATCAGACAAATGGAATAAGTGACCTCTATCTAGCGAGGTTATAGTTGTGGCTGGACTTCTGGCTTAAGATTTGTGCTGAAGTACACAAGGATGGAAGTGGCGATGTAAGAAGCATGCTAGAATATCATAAAAGAGGTGCTATGACTTGCTTCTGGAATAGGAAGGGTTAAAGGGTGCTGTAGGGCCTTTTAAATGCTGTTTCAGGTCAGGTGTCCACAACTATGAACTCTCAGTAACCAGATGTTCTCTGCTGTTCTTATTAAAATGCATTGTTTAATTTTAAAGAAACGTTTCAAATTAGCTTAATGGTAATGCTCTGGGGAATATGAATTTCTAGAATCATTTTTCAGGCACTGGACAAAACAAATACTGGCCTACATTTTTGGAACGATGAGAGATTTCAAGTGCCCTCAATATTTAATACCTAAAATCAGATGTCACAGGAACGACATGGAATAGTTACTCGATGAAAATATGGTTCATTTAAAGAGGATTAAATTGCACATAAAAATTATCCACCCTTTTAGAAAATTTAGATTGTTTTTAAAAAATTAGAAATCCTGGGTTTATCTTACAGTTCGCTCTTACATTGGTGACCGTAAATCTTTTGGGTTTTTTAATATAGTAGATCCTTTACACTAAAATTCTAACTGCAACGGAGACTTCGGAAGATGAAGACTTCCCTTTGGCTATGCCAGGCAGAATTAAAGGGACCCACAGCATCTGGGAACACTGGGGTGTGCAAGCAGATACCAAGCAACGGCAGCTCGGGCTGTAGAGACCTGCTCTTCTATGGGGTTTAAGTTTCAAACATGAAAGCAACTGGGCTCGGACCAACCAGACTGAGGAGGGTGGAAGTGAAATAAATTCTGGAGTGATGAAATTACTTTGGACAACTTAATGAAAAAAAATGCTCCAATCCCACTGAGCCATTAAATGATTGATTTCCACATGGAAGCACCCATCTCCTCTGACAAGCCCTTGACAACACTGTTTCTTTATTTTCATGTGGAATGGTTCTTGACCAAAAGATTAAAAAGACGGAAGGGAGAAAGGGACAGAATGGGTTATGAGCCTACAGACAAAAGAAAATATGTTGAAAAAGAAGTCTGATGTACTTGTGCATTCCTTAAACATACAGGTAGCATTTGCAGATGTTTGGACTGCTTAATATTCAGGATAAGTTGGTGGCAAATGATTTGCTGAAAGACCACAAATACTTTTACATACATAATTTAACATTTTCCTTTGACAGTTGTCTTTAAGTCCTGATATGTCAACAAAGTTAACAGCAAAACATCAAAACTAATTTCCCTGAGATCACCAAGCTACTACCTTTTGGTAATTTGGAGCTCTGAAGTTCTGTTAGAACTTGAAATCACAACGGTCAGCATCGGGTTGCAAGTGGCATCCCAAAGTGCTCTGAATTAAGCTGTTGACTCAGTCAAGCTACCAAAGCGATCATGGCTGAACATGTAGGAGTCCTGCAAACCTCAGCAGCCTGACAATGATTGTAACAGCCAACTTTTGCCATGTGCAAAAGCTGAATTTAAAATGTGAATGCTGTAAATGCCTGTCACTTTAATTATTTTTGGAGCTAAGTGCCCTCAGATATAGTCTTTTCTAAACTATTGAAAGAATGTGAACATCCTTACAGCCATAGTCATACTCCAGTTCCTTCCTCCACTGCTTTTTGTTTCATTCATGACTTCTGAAGTCTGAAAGACTGTAAATATTTCTAAAATGAGCTGTAATGAGTCCAAAGAGAAAAGTTTAACTTTGTTTTCTTTAAATCCTTAGAGATATATATCTAAATCCTTTCCCTGATAATATCAGACTACATTATTTCCCTCCGCGCACAGTGTATCGCCCACCTCTAAGGCGCCGCGGTTATTGCTAGGATAAGCCAGTTCAGATCAGTACAATCTGTTTTCAGCGCCAGCTGTCGATTGCGCTGTTGGCAAAGGGCAAGTCTGACCAATTCTGTGTTCGCGCCAGGAAGCAAAGATCCTGTTGCTTCTTACCGAGACTCTTTGTCAGGGGTAAGACCGGTTGCCTGTTAATGCTCTCCCCAGCGGGCAGGAGCAGAGGGGGCTGCGGCGTTGGCTCCACTTGCCGGGCGGAAGAGCAGAGCCGAGGCTGCGGAGGTGGGAGCTGGTAAACCTTCCTGGTTTAAGCCAACAGTAACATTTTGCCTGGGAGCAGACAAAAACGGGAAGACTTAACTCAGTATCGGTGTTCTTAGGGAATGCACCGGTTAAGTTTGTAACTGGAATGTAGAAACTAACTCTAAAAATTGGAATATATATAAGCTTTAGGACTAATTAGAATGAAATGCTAATTCAGGGACCTCTCACGCCACACACCACAGGCTCTAGCTGGGTTTTGCCACACACTACCAAATTGTCTCCATGGCTGAAGTGATCGTTGCCAAGAAAGGAAACAGCATAGTAGCACCCATTGTACAGGTCCACTTTCATTCAGTTCCTGTGGATTCAATGGCAGAATTAACTGCAAAATAAAATGCATGTAATTGGATTAATTAACAGTACATTTCAAGGTCTTGAAATAAAGAATTAGCCGCGGGGTAAATGCACAATGCAAGTTTTTCCTGTGAACAGAACAAGTGCTATTTTTGGAGCTGTATCTGCATCTCATCAAGGTGTGCCTTGCTTAAAAAGCTGCTAGGGTAAGAAATAGGGCTTTGAAGGGAGAAGATAAATACTATAATTTGGGCTGCAGGACAACAAAAGGATTATTCTAAATATAAAATCATTTGAGTGGAGTTGCTTGAAAAATAATTATACCTAAAATTGTTTCCATGGGTCTAATATTTTCTTTATGAGGACTTACAAGACTCGTTGAATATTTATGGGCCTGGAACATAAGACTGGATGAAATTTAAAACATAAATTCAATAGCAATTTATTATGATGAAATTCTCTAGCAGTTGTTGCCCCAACCTTTTAGCCTTAATAGACAGGCTTCGTGTTGCAGAACACAAGCCCATGTGATAAATGATATCAAAGCTGAATGCCCTTGATTGATGAATGCTGCCTCATTTGATGACTGTAAAACAGTCCTGAGGGCTGATCTCACCACTATTTTGGTGGTTTTCCTTTTTTTTTTTTCCTTAATGCATATACTGCAGAAGGGTTGTTTGTGCTTCTGGTATTGTTATCACATGCAAATGAGCATGCTGTTTCCCAGATGCAGATTCCATATTTATAGATTAAATACAGCCTGAAAAAATCATATGTTAATTACATTCTGAGGGTGTAGCAGTATTTCTCACTTGAACATGTTTTGTTTTGCTGGAAACAGCGCAAATTCCAGATCACTGTATTTAGTTGCTTGAAGCTTGGTAATAAATATATCACGCTTTAGAAAAAGCTTTCTAATCATTACTATTACTAATCATTTATCATTAGCTCAATGCTTAGACTTCTATGCCACGTTATGTATTTGTTTATTTGTTTTTAATAATCTGTACTTCTCAGAAGACAACCAATACTATAGAAGGGGGACTGGGGGAATGGCTATGGATCACAGCCAAACAAGCAGATTATCAGAGAACCGCCAGCAGAGGAGATCTCTGAGAAATGTTTTGAGAGGAACAGGACTCCCTGCAGTTGGCTCAGTTACCTATAAACGGTCTTTTTTTTTCTATTTCTATTTTCTATAAAGGTCCCATACCACATACAAGCTGCTGAAAATCCATGTTGTAGGAGTTCTTCCTGTCCTGTATAGATTGCTGTGGCCAAAAGAGACACCGCAATCCCACGAGAGGCCTCACTGCTCACTGGTAATGGAGATGTCCAAAGAAATATGGCTCCTCCTGAGACAGCAAGGGAAACCCAACAGGCTGGTGCAGTTGCAGATTTAGAAACTGTTCAGTGGTAGATGTTGGCTGGTGGCTTTTACGCTGAGAACTAGCACAGATGTACTTAAATCCCAGCATGTCAAAGGACACGCCAAAAATATTTAGGAAAAATGGGCTCAACAGGGAGCGTAGCAATTCTTGGATTTCAAATCAGGCCAGTTTTGCCCTTGAGCATTGTGTTATCAAAGGCAATGCTGAGCAAAAGCCCGTTATGATAAAAGGGGGGGAAATTTTTGAGAAGTCAATACATGACATTCAAATTACTTTCTTGTTTACTGTCCCAACAGTCACAAATCATCAAAAACCAAAAAGAGGACAGCTTAACATACACAGTGAACTTCATTATTACGAAGAAAAGTCTGACACAACAGCCATTCAAATCAATAGAAAACATCTCACTGGTTCTTATTGGGGCAGGATCAAGCCTATACAAAGCAAACGGTTTCTTAACAAGCAGTTAAAAATACGACCCTCTTTTATTTCTATAAATGTAAGTAAGTAAGTCCTTTAATGACCAATTATTGATTCAAAGATATGTCCATAATTACCAGGCTGGCAGCAATGATCATAGAATCACAGAATCATAGAATTGCTGAGGTTGGAAGGGACCTTTAAGATCATCAAGTCCAACCATTAACCTACCCTGACAAAAACCACTTCTAAACCATGTCCCTAAGTACCACATCTACCCTTTTTTTAAACACCTCCAGGGATGGCAAATCCACCACCTCCCTGGGAGCCTATTCCAATGTTTAATAACCCTTTCAGTGAAAAAATGTTTCCTAATATCCAATCTAAACCTCCCCTGACATAACTTGAACCCATTTCCTCTCGTCCTGTCACTTGTCACCAGGGAGAAGAGGTCAGCCCCCACCTCTCTACAACCTCCTTTCAGGTACTTGTAGAGGGTGATAAGGTCTCCCCTCAGCCTCCTCTTCTCTAGGCTGAACAACCCCAGTTCCCTCAGTCGTTCCTCATAGGATTTGTCCTCCAGACCCCTCATCATCAAAATGGACTTCAAGCACAGATAAATCCCACTTTAAAATAGCCTGCTGCAGTATATTACACTATATCCTCAAAGCCAGAAACGAAAATGAACAGTACCAACATACATAGTAAATTGAAAATACCTTTTTCCCCTCCCTTCATCCCTTTTTACAGCTCTCATAAATCTTTTAGTAACTAAGTAAATCACAGAGGTACCAAAGAAACTGGCAAACTAAGAGGTAGTTTACGTAACGAAGCATCTCTGCAGTTCTGGAATCTGAAGCCATGTACAGCTGCCAGGTGCTGTACCAACCTTCCTGCTCTAGTCCCAGGACCCAAGAGAAAATGCAGGCATAGGACTGTTCGACCGTATCAGCTTATCTGAAAGCAACTCGGGTACTTCAAGGGCAGTACAAAACATGCCCTATACTGCTCGCTTTCCCCAGGTATCAACAATTCGCTTGCTTTTTGGCCCCCCAATCATTATGCAGTCAACAGATATGTTGATCTTTCAGTCTTAAGAAAGCTTTCATCTTAATAATTTTATACTCTGTTTATATAAGTAATCTTGGCTTTATGAACATAAATGTGTGTGTCACGTACCTGAATACATTCAGATTGGTATAATTGGAAAGAAAACTGCTACTGCAGTTTGGTTAGGATGCAACATGACCAGAACATTTGTTGTAAGCTCTGCGCGGTGATGTGCTCCACTGTGTACAAGAAATCATCCTCCCTTTGAGGCCTAACAACAACAAAAATTTTGTGTCCACTCAAGGAGTAGATTTCTCCTATGTGATCTTACAAAACGATACGGGTCTGTGATGAACTGGTACACTAGAGACAGCGTACTGAATTAGATAAATTTGACAGTTTGAAGTAGCAGGCAACTCCTGTGATGTTGGTATGTTTGAATAGAGTAATAATGCATGTCTTTTACTATCTCTTCTAGAAAGAAACCAAGAGAAACCCAAATCTAATTACATATCCATCATTAAAGTGCTCTACATAGACTGCTGGGTATCAACTGTAGTGTTGCAATTCACTGAAGTCTTAGGACAAGATCCTGATAGGCTTTTCTTTCACTTTCCCATGAATGATGTTTCTTCACGTAGTCTTTGGCCCTTGTTACAATTTCTCTTTCCATAATGGGGTCATTCATCAAACTCTTGGACAGTGCAACAAACTCCTAAAAAAGATAGAGAAAGGAATAAATTAGAAGTTCCTTGAAGTTCTAATGATACTGAAATAGCTTGTACCCATATCTTGATTTCGGTAAAGCACTTCAGCTGTGAGCCAATATACAAAGCTGTTCAAAGTCATTTTTCAAGGTCAAGTACCAGAGTTTATTTTTAAACAATGATCAATAAATAATTATTTTATATATTATTTTACACAGCCCACCAACTAAGATGTTTAAAATCAAAGACAATCCCAAGAGTGTCAAGATAAATATGAGCAACAAATTTAATGACACAAAAGTTGTTTGCGTACCCAAGAGTTAGAAAACCAGTCTGATTATAAATTAAATAATCTTCCTGGTGTCCTGCGTGGAGGGCAACTGACATCAGATGTTTGATCTCAGCTCAGCTAAACTTTATCTCATTGCTACTGTGACATCTTTAGTTAATTTTATGTTACGACTAAAAAACTCACGACATAAATATAGTCACAGTATAACAGTAAGAGCGGGCATGCAGCAACAAGCTCTTCAGGAGCAGTTGCATCGGGGCAGTTACAGACAGAGCAGTTTTAGCTCAACAAGCTCTGCAAAAAAGCCATATATGAATTTCCTTTAAATTTACTGGGCAAAATACTAGACCTCACAGATTACAACTATTCCTTTGCCTGCTCCTCTGCCACTCTAATTTAGTTCTTGGGAAGAGAAATTGTGAACTTCAAACATGTGAAAGGAGATTTGATGTCTGAACTAATCTATTCTGAGCAGCTGGTCTAATTTTCTATCAAGAGACAACTTCTAATACTTCAGCTTGATTACAAATGTGCTCAGATCTTTGGAAAATAATGCCTTGGTTCAGCTCAAAAAAGCAGATAGCTATTGTGTCAATGGAAAACTAAGATAATGCATTACTACACGATTGGTAGTGAAGATCAGTGCATAGGGACGTGGGGGACAAAAAGGATGGGGGAAGGAGATGCATTATTTACACAGTCTGTCAGCTATGAAAGGAAGTATCATAAATATCAACATAGGTTAACGAACAAAGTATACTTGAAAAACCTAAGTACACAGGGTATATAAACACATACACAGATATAAAATCTTTGGTTACCACAGAATCAATGTTGCTGTTGTAATGCAAGTGATGGCTATGCATAATACATAACTATAACGTGACCCCTGGGAAACGCTGATATGTGAAATCATATTGTACGTGTTATAATCACTCCTTTGACTCTCACTGACAAGACAAACTATCAATATATGCATCACTGCCATGAAATTTAAATAGTCAGAGATGCACATCAGTTCTGTTGGAAAGGTTTGTAACTAAGTAATAGAATGATTTCCATACACGCATATTAACAATAACCTCTTATTTTACATAAAACCAGTAATGCTTGTAATCTTTGCTCTGTCCATGCAGCACTGGAAGAGCGGCCTCTGGCATAGCCGTGAGGGCCACATGCTTCGTATCCAGCCTGCTTTCTATCCACAACCACCTTGCATTCAGGTACTGCTAATTTAACTCGTGTATTCAGTTCCTTACTTGGAACCCATGTGGTCCGAAAAGGGTGTTTTCTACCTGTTTCTGAGAGCGTCCCTAAAGAAGACAGGCAAGGCTGGTCTAGAGAGTACCCCGAGGCTGCGTCTATCAGCCACTGCAGATACAGCCAATGACTCCAACTTTAGAGACACGTTCTTTTCCTTCCTCCATATCTGCCAAGAATACAGAACACGGAAGGTGGGAAAGTCTTACATGACTTATGCTGGCTTCATCCAATTGCCTGTATAATCACAGTAATAAATACTGTTCGCACTGAACTACATTCCAACTTTAATTTTATGCTCCTGTGGAGGATTTTATTTAAAGTAATGTTTAAAAATAATTTATGTAAATTACCTAAGAACAGAAGCAGCAATGTAACATTTCTTGACAGGTAGTCCTATTAGCATTCTTTTAAAATGTGGCTATAGAGGACAAAAACTTGGAAACATGTAAATGATAGAAGAAATGAGATCCTTATTCACAGTTACAACACTTAATGCTGGGGATAATTTCAGGAAAATGCCAAACCGAGTCCAAAGCATAAAAGTTGAGAAACTGCAGGCGGGAGAAATAGAAATGGAAAAATACCAGGAGACAGAGAATAAGGACTTCTCAGCTTTATCCCTCCTTCTTCTGCTAATCAAATGTGACCACCTACAAGTCACTTGCAATCTGACTGGAAGCCAATGGGAAGATTCACTATGACTTATCTGGGTTTTGCCTCATACCCTTCGAGCAGCTGGCTTAGCTTGTTTTCAGTTTTGGATGCTCAGCTTTAGATAGCGATAACTTCATTTTTCAGGTGTCTCCCTTAACTACAACTGACTTGCATTTCAGTTGTAGTTTTGCGGTTAGTCTGAAGCATGGGCTTGCAGAATGCAGACATTCAGAACGCAGAGCTCTTTCAGAAAATCAAGCCTTTAATTTTTCTTTTCTAGAAGCCTATGATATACAGACTACTTACGGTGTGGTAACACGTCTCTATCAGCTGTTATGCTGTAAGTATCTGTGCAAGTGATAATTTGCACAAATATTTATGCACTCGTATTTTGTTGTAGATGTGAATTAAGCTTCACTTTTGGTGAAAGAGGGGCAAAATTCACAAATTACTTTTCAATTATCAAACATAAGGGTATGCACTTCAGGAGCCAAAATGAAGGAGGTGCTAACTTACTACTTGGGGGACAGCCATATTTCTAATAAGCCTTTTATTCACATACAGAAATGGGTATAATTACTCTACACGTAACAGAAAAACGCAGAGTAAAAGTTGAACCTCGGTAGTTATCCATGACCAGAGAAAATAGGGGAAAAGATCATCTTATGTACATCCAGAACTGATACTACACGTGCCCTTTTTATGGGTAGTACTTCACTTCAAACACAGGCATTTTTCAACAGCAACATACATAATACATTTTTCTCCTGGTAAATTGACCAATCATCTTTAAAGAAAATGTCAGCTTCTCTATATAGTACCTAAAAGAAATTCTGTAAGACATTTTTCAGAGACCCAGAAGTATACAGGTATCTGGGAGAGAAAGCTAGAAAATGAGTGCATTGAGTAAAAAGAACGAATATTCCTTCAATCAGCACAAGAACTACACCGGCGTCACAGCTCACGCATAATGAAAATAAGATGCATGGGTAATATATTATTTATATAACAAAAGTAAGTCTGCAATTAAACCATTTCATAACAGCTTCAGCAGATAAAAGTACACGATTCTCAAACAACAGAGAACCACCCCAGGGAAGGCAAATGACAGATGTATATTTAGAATTGCAACAGATCTACCTAGTGGCAGGCAGAGCTCAGAAGTTAGCTGGAACATCTGTGCACTTCATAGGGCAATGGGCCAGTATTTCTAGGGGAGTATAAACAGTGATTGCTGGCACCGGCAAAAATTGCAAATTAGTCTATGCAGTGTGAAGGTTCAAAGGTCTAAGAACTTTGGCTATGTTCTGGCTTCAGCGTATTGCTGCCTGTACTCAGCTGAGCTGCGTTTCCCTCTTACCACTTCAAAAGTTGTCTCTGCTAACAGTAGCCTTGCCACGTCCCACTCGCTTTCAAACTCTGGTTAAGCTTGGCCCCTTTCTTATTGGCTTTGAAGTTTATTTACCTCCTTCTGTGAGCTTTCACAGATGCTGGACATATAATTTTGAAACTTAGAATGCTGAATAACTCTGTGTCTTCCCTTTTAACATGGTTTTGCTTTATTTATTGCCCCAAACCTACTGGCTATTCTTATCTCTCACTTATCGTTTTTTTCTTTCAGGTCCCATTAACTCAGTGTCAAATATTCCATAAACTTGCAAATTCAAGTAGTGGCAGGATCAAACCATGATTTAAAAGTCATGTGCACAGATGATGTAGTGTAAAGGACAAAATGTTTCATAGCTTTCACTTTTACATTAACTGTTTCCGTCTGAGCATTGTCTCCTGTGATCAGCAAGGCTTTCTCTACTTCCAGTCATGAAGTCTCACTCTATGTGCAAATGGTTAATTATGACTACAGTCACCCACAAAATTTCCTACTTTCCTGTAACCCACAAAAGCTCACTTTCAGCAAGAATAAAAGAAGAAAACCAACAGCATTGACAATTTAAAACGATTCTCATTGTGTAATGCTCAATTTATATCCCTCTAATTTAGCTTTCAAAAGATAAGATAGTCCACAGACCAGACTCAATTGCTCATATCTGAGCTACCCGTATTGTAAAGCTTTCCCTCCCCAGATTAGCAACAACTGGAAAATAAGCAATGCTTTCTACTCTTGACCCATGATACAGTTTGTATCATCACACCCAGATAGGATCCACTAAACTTAGCAATAAAAATTTCTTTGACGTTTTCTTAAAAATCTTTGATGGCCCAGATTCTTCATGACAGGACAGACCTTCCCAAGCACCTGAACACAATACCAGTCTCTCTGTATGATCACAAGCATTTTCCCTAACTAACCTGATGCAATTGAGGTTACAGAAGAAAATACTTTACCAGATGCTTAAGACGTCAAAGTTATCAGGGTAACAAAAAATCAGAAAACTTCTTTCCGGAACATGTTTTCCCATCCCTATTGTCAGACTGAATCTTCTAAGGCAGTATTCAAAGTGCCACGGGCAGACTGTTCCTTCCTCCAACAACAAAAATATGAGGAATACCTTGAACTGTGTGTGTTCTAACTTAATCGCTTTTCTTTGGTCTAATATAACTCTCAACCTCTGATAGACTGTGTACAGTGGTTTAAAAACTGTATTTGATATTGTTTGGGGAGATAAGGCACAAGAGTAAATGGTTACTTTATCTTTGAAACCATGAGTGATGATGATTGGCATTCTGAGCTCGTCTCTGTAAGAACGAGTTTTTCAACAACTCTGCAGTGGGATTAGACTATTATCCTGCAAAAAAATATTTTCCTGACCCATCTGCAAATTTTGACAGTTTGACACCAGTGAAAGTATTAAAGGGCTTTTATTAAATGATACAATTGCTGTTTTACAGAGAAAGCAGGGATATTAATTTCCTTTATAAGATAGGGTAACTGCACAAACATGAGTGATTCCAGTACGAATATCACTTAGGAGTATGGTAGTTAATATGGTAATGGAAGTTACCATCTTCACTTAAAAAATTCGGTTGGCTACTTTGACAGAATAACAGCAAAAAGGGGGTCAGCAAGCAGCAGCAGAATAGGGGGGGTTCTGATCTTTGGCACAGCACATTGCGGAGAAGGAAGCTCAAGTAGAAGGAGCTTATGTAAACAAAGATTATAGCGTTCTAGACATATTTACAGCCTGTGACTACAGTTCTGATATAAAAGAAAGTCCTTAGCCACTTGTACAGAGTCATTTATGTCACTGGCATTACTTCTGTGCTTAAAAGTGCACTTTCCTCTAAATGAGGAAGTATATAGCATATTTCCAATTGATGTTGAATTCTAAACAAACACTTGGAATGCAGGATGCTTGGAGATCACAGAAGAGGCTTCTTACAGGGATGTATGATGAAGCTAATTGGGTCTGGTATGAATAATGTATTTGAATCTCAAGCCAAATGTAACCGGGATGTTGAGGGAAACAACAGAACGTAGCAGAATTAATATCAGGAGTGCCATCAGTCTGTGTGTTCAACATGATCATATACCCTTAAGTTTTGAAGCATATGGAAGTCAATGGGCTTTTTGCAGGGAATACATGTACAAACATTTTTTTAAGTAGCTTTAGATCTCAGTCTCCACTAGCCTGGAAGTACCCCATTTCCAAAGGATATTGCAAGGAGAGGGAATAAATAAATTCCAGAAGTTAAAACCCAAAATTTTGGTAGAAACCATTAGAAATAATGAACGTGCCAGAAAAACAAACCCCAAACCATGAGCTGCAAGAATTTTTCTATTAAAAAAGCCTCCAAAACTAACCGAGAGAGTTCACCTTCCTGAAACACAGCTTAATAGGATGCATTAATCACACACTCCTCAAAGTAAATAAATAAGATACATTTTCTACTTTGCAAAATTAACAAATCAAGTATTCCAGTAAGGGGTTTTTACTCTTGAGCTGGATAAAACCAGTAAGGGAATCTGTCTGAAAGTCATTTTCGACTACATATATGAATACCTAACAGCAAAGCCGTAGTGCAGGAAATATACTGAAATGAAGATTTCCAGCATTTAAATATGGGTAGTGTTCCCTCTCTCCCCACTCTTACTTATCTTCACAGAAACTCCATTCTAACACTTTGCTTAATTTTAGTCATTAATTATTTTCTGACCGACCAATATCTTGGACCTAATAACGCTTTATATTAACACTTCCTGCTAGAAATTATAGATAATGTATTATCTAAAAGTTCAGTCCCATAGTTCTCTTTCGGTTCGCTACTGCCTGCCTAATAGGAGTTCATATTTCAGTTAGTACTTGAAGGGCAGTACGCCGTATGCACAGCATCTCTTCCAGGGCTCGCTTATGGAACCTTCAAACCCGAAGTGCGAGGAGTTGCTGAGAAGGAGCCCCATTCAGATGGCGGGCTCTACAGCAGCGCGGGCTAGACAAACATTCAGCAAGGCTGACACCTAGTAAAACTTCAGTGAACTGCAAAGCGAATGTGAGACAACGGCAGAGCTTCGAGAAAAGCAGTCTAACACCCAGGTTTTTAGGAGGATCTGAGAAAAACTGCTGAGAGGAAAAGCCAAGTTTCCAGACAGACACAAGCACGTAATGGAAAACGAACCTAACCTTTGGAAGGGAAAGGTCTAAGGATTTGTTGTTTTCTTACCTGGGGATCTGAAAACAGCAGTCCTGTTTCCTTATGTGTTATTATTGCTGCATTCCCAGGAATGTTCCTTGCCAGCACCGGAATATCTAAATCCATTGCCTAGAGGTATATAGAGAAAGGAAACAACAGTTTATTAGGATTCAGGGATTTTGACAACAATTTTAAAATGAAAAGCAGAAACAACACACAAAACAAACTTCTTTCCCATCTCTCCAATATTTTAGTTGAAAACCCCCATGTCTAAGGTGATCTCCTATAGGGAACTTCTCTGAAACATTTTGTTTAAAGTTTTGTTAGTCTTGTAACTTTGAACATATTATCAGAAGCAATCAATCCAGAAAGTCAATGGATAGTTCTTTTCATCCTATATTCTTTTCTGCCTCAAAGTATGCACTTTGTTTCCCATTGGAAGCTCCCGACACATGGCAGGCTTTAAGAGGATAAAATTAAGGTTCAGATCAAAGGTTGGCATTGAAACTCCTGCTGTTATTGTGCATAGATGAGAAGATTAGTTCATAGCACAAACAGCCAGTTCTCCCCAACAAAGTAGCTGTTCTATCGTTCCATTAAAATGCACTTTTCTCAGATTTTCTACAACATGTGGGGAACTGGAGAGATGTGGGCAGTTCAACGACAGTAAATGTGACTGGGGAAACCACTTGGTTCTGATTCCTACGGGTCCTGTAGGACTCTGGAAGGAGTTTTTCTTTTGGCAGCATCTGTTGCTATAGCCTGTCTTGGACTTTGAGCGTTCAGGGACTGCAGGGAAGTGTGCAGTGCTGCAGCTTCCGACTGAGCTATACCAAGGAGGGGAGAGAAAAGGTTATGCTTTCAGAACACACACAATGCTTTCAAAACATTATCTACAAAGCTATTGGTATGGGACTCCTCCGAGACCAAGAAATACATCTGAAGAAACGGGATTTGATTCCACAGAAATTATGGGCTGGTTAGCTGATGTGTTTATTCATTTATTTATATGTATATGTGCATGTATGTATATACATACAAAAAGGAAGTCTGGTGTCTCAACATGGTAGCATTTCAGGTTGCCTGCGGAATCAGGAACAGAGCACAGCATCCAGTCAAAGTTAGTAAACCATTTCCAAGAGACCTAACACCTGGCAACCTTTAAAAATACAGCTTAGATTTTGAAGTAAGTAGTGTGCAAATCCTGGCCACTCAACTCTGTTACTCATGCATATCCTGATCTGAAACTTTAATTACTATTGATGAATTTGGAAGTCTTGAGATGCACTGACTGTAAAACCAGAAAAACTCATATTGTACAATTATCACAGTGCCAAACAAGAGAAAGAAATTCACTCCCCCAAATCTTCACGTTTCACATCACCATGTTTCATAGTGGTTCCCTGTCATTTCAGAGTGAATTCATTTTTAATTACTGTCATTACACTCCCAGATGGGGAGCGATTTTGCTTCAGTCTACATAGCAAGAAAACAAAACTCCAAGGAGAAAAGCATGCGTTTTTGTAGCTTGGACAAAACTTAGACAAAAATATGCTGGCTGATAATGCACAGAACCAATTATGCTTTGAACAGCGAAGGACTGCTGTGATTTGGCAACATGTCTTAATAGCTTAAAATATCCAAGAGAAACACTGTTTAAATCACCACTGCAGATGAATTTACTCTGGGCATAGAAATTCTACAGTCTTTCTGCCACAAACATCTGCTTTGCAGCGGTTAACTCTAAAAATAATAGTAACCCTTAATGAAATAACGTGTTCTAGACTTTGTATCAGAAACTACTGGGTCAGTTGGAGGTAATTCAGACAAATAGATTAATGAAGTGAACATCAATCAGAATAAATAAATGGGAAATATAAAAACTACAGACCAGATTTCTGAATTTATCTACGGCTTTTTTAAAATAAAAAACAAAGTCATTTTGGTCATCCACAAATTATTTTGTCATTTGCTCTGACTTCACTGTTAAACAAAACAAATCTGTTTTCCAAAGGTAGATTTACAAAAACATACGACGACAGTATCTACTTATCAGTACAGCAAAGTTCATAGAACTTCAAAGTTCACCCAGGAAACGAGACATGCCGGTGCCCCACTCTGCCTGACAGGTTTTGAGTGGGCAGGTTGAGGAAGTTCTCTTTGGCTTGAATTACCCAACTCTAGACCAAACACCGGGTTCCCACAGAAGCATCAATATCTCAAAGAGCAACAGAATTGCCGATTCAGCTCTTTTTCCGCCCTTCCTATTGACGGGCTTCAATGCCCTTGTGTTCAGTCTGCTGGCTGGTGATCTCATTCAAACATGTTCAATGAACAGGGAATGAAGACATTTTACCTGAACTTCTGAACTGAAAATCAAGAGCTTGATAGTGGCAGTGAAGTGTGTCAGCATTCGTTGTCACCTGCCTAAGGCCCTCTCCTCACCTCTCTGTATTTCTCCTTTTACAAGACAAAACTGTGAGAGTATTTCAGGTCTGGCTTCTTTCCAAACACGAGATTGTCCATTCAAGGGAAAGAGCACCATTAAAAAAAAAAAAAAACAAAACAAAAGAAAGAATCAAGGAAGAAAACACACAAAACGCAGCACGACCACCCCAGGACTGATGGTTGGAAGTGCCACTATCCCCACAAAGAGTTACCTGCAAGACAGAGAGGAGTTTGGATTCGAGCGTGCCAGGTGCAGTGAGCAGCGGGCACTGTGCCATTGGGCTGCACATCGATAGTGATCATCAAACACGTGCGTAAGTGCCCTGCGCCAGTTCTGCGTCGGACTGGCCCTGACGGTGTGGTTACATAGGATGGCAGAGTACTGCTGACTACAGGTTGCACTGGACTGTAGCGCACGTTTAAAAAATAAATAAATTGTCACAAGATATGGTCATTCACTTCTATTTCTGAATGCTGCATAGTTGATGATTCATTGAAGTTGATCACTAAGTTTGTATTTCACTTTCCATCATTTCCGAGCTCTAAAGGGAAAGACTTTTGTTCTGGCTCTCAGAGTTGGAGGGCAGTAACCGCTACATAAGAAAACTTTCAGGTCCCAAAACACACAGGTACCAATGAATTATAGCTACCGAAAGACAGAACAGATGGCCAAATACATAAGATGAGGGGCTGGCTTTATACCAGCTAGCCTTAAACAAATGGATTGGGCTGTAAATAATTACTGCACCAAGTGGCTTAGAATTTAATTTAGATACTTAGTCTATTTTTAAGCAGTAAAAAGAATCATTTGCATTGTTGAAAATATGTATAATTTACTGACCTAGGTTCCACAAATAATAGCATAAAATAACATTTTAGTCCACTGACCATCTGTTTTGTTACATTATTTTGACTGCAAGTGTGTTTTAATGCTATTTCAGAAGGATGCAGGTGTAAATTTCAGCTTTGGAAGCATGTTACACAATAAGCATTTCTAACCAGCAGTATAGGGCTTATAGAGTAAATACAGGTTTTATTTACTATTTTGTCTTCTTGATTGTCCCTCATTTTCTTCCTCCTAGCCTATGCATCTTTGTGTTGGCCTCTCTTCATTTTGACTGCTCTACAATATCCCTTCATTGTTTTTTTTCCTTTTCATTTTTATAGTTTGCTATGGCTTATATTCCAAGCCATTAGGCCTGTACTTTACATGTTGTCTAAGACAACACCAGAACAGAGCAGCCCTACAACGGAACAGTTTGGCCATCTCCCTTTTCTATGATGACTTGAGGACTTTTAATTTAATTGGCTTTTTTTTTTTTTTTTGTAAAAGCATAACAATCCGATGATTTTTACAGCAGTTGGAATACTCTTGAGAGCACAGAAAAAGTACTCTGACGAAATGGTGCTGGAGTCAAAACCTTTTTCTTTCCAACTATATAAAGAACAGAAAATTTCCCAATAGCAGTGCCTGTTTCACCACCACGCGCCCAAGAACATGCAGAACTTCTGAGCTTTCGGAGGAAGAGATGTATTTTAAATCCTTGCTATAATGCTTGTTTTCTCTTTTTCAAATGCCAAACAGGAAATACATCAGTTACGGCAAAAATCTCTGAGATATCAGTATTAGATGACAAAATCATTAGTTATGGTTTCTAGTTCTTTCATACCTTAAGGCAGGTTGAAATAGATATGATTATATATTTATCTCATTTATCTATTATATATTTATCTCGTACTAAAACACTGTTGTTTACAGATTCATGACTTTGTTAAATTTTGAACTTTCAAGAGAATGGAAGTTGCATTTCCAAATTCAAGCAAGATGTTTTCTTCAGCCTAGGACCAAAAGACTTTTATAAATAGTTTTCTGCCTTATTAATTTAACAAGATCTTAACAGATGGCCCTTCCTACTGCTGGCCATCTCAAGCAGGAACTTGACTTGATTAGATTGACACTTCCTCTGAGAGAGAGATTTTTTTCAGTAGGATATTTTATAAGCATGTCATCAGATACCACTTTACAACTGTCAAGTAAACAGACATACAATACCAAAACCCTTACAGGTTTAGAAGAAGAATTCCAGCAGGTGTGAGGTACAAAAGAGGGCAAGCTTCAGGTAGTTTCTCAAGAGATAACTAAAGACCTAATTCTGCTTGTAGAAAATCCTGACTCAGCCGGGACGAGAGCTGTTGTCTCACACCACCTGTGCCATGTCTATTAGACTTTCCTTCCTATAATGCAAGATTTCAGCGTGCGCCTGTAATTGGTAACTCATTTGCTTGTAACCAATACGCACCTGAACTAGCAGGCTCAGGCTTCTGAAAGCGTGCCAGCTCTTTTTATCACTGTTACCTGCCTTCTATGACAAACTCCAAGTTAGGAGTTACCAGTTCAGAGATGAGGCTTTCCTTCCTCCACTGTTCAACAACAAGGCCAATATAGGACTGAGGCTGGTGAAAAGAAGTGGGTTACACCTATGGTTATAGATTTATTTTCTCTCCCTGTGAAGAGAATCTCCCTGCAGGAGATCATAATTTCCAAACAAGAATACGTCACCTTTTTACAGTTCTCTAGAATAATTCTTAGATAACTGTACAGAGTAGGTGCAGGAACGTAATACCTACAACAAAGGGTGAGCAGCTACCGGCTACCATCTCACTCGCCAATAGCCCCACACTTCTGAGCCGAACATGGGACTGCGAGAGCAAAGCTCTCAGGCTGCTGAGTGCCCCTCCGCACGAGCACTGTCCCTGGTGGAGCAGTTCAAGAGGCAGCATCACAGCAGAAGTGTCCTACTAGAGAAACGATGGGAGCTATTTCAGCTAGCTGCTCACATCCTGGTGTACCGGTATAAAATGAAATGGGTAGTGGTAAAATGTGAACTCTGAGAGCTCAACAGCTCGTCTGTTTTCTCATCTGCTGACTCTCTCCTAATACTGGTAATTTCTGGTAGAAAAGCAAGGTAGGAAGTGAGGGTTCCGGGAGGAAATATTCCACTTAGGAATATTTGAAACTGCATTTTATTTTCATCACGTGATTATACATGAGCACAAACCAAAGCTGACCATTAGGTTTGAAATTATTCCACCAAGGTAATAACAGAAGAAAGGAGAACAGGATCTTTTTCTCTTCTCTTTAGCAAAAATTATCACGTACAAGGAAATAGCTAACAGCCTACCAGAGGGCAAGTCTTACACTTAGAAGAGAGAATTTAATTCTTCCACTATGGTTATTTGCCAGTTTATTTTAGCATGTTTATCTGTCAAACTCAGATTAAGACAGATTAAGATTTAAAGGTAGATTCAATGTTGATTAACTTTGTTTTTAGCAGTGTCTTCAGTGGAATTAAATGTATCAATCATAAGACTAGCCTAGGACATAATATGCACAGCTACACGTAAGATAAAAAAGTAATACTAACTAATCTACTATATATATATATAAAAATACATATGTAGAGAAATAAATTCAGCATGAAAAATTACAATGAGTATTTCTTGATTATTCATCCTAATATATACTTTTTTCTGATGTAAGATAAACATCAAAATGGAGAAAGCTAACTTTGCAATTGTATATAAAGACATGCTGCATAGAATGCTCTTTTAGGATAGTCTTTTAATTCTTAGAGAAAGAAGAGAAATACAACAGGCAGTATTTACTATTCTGTTCGTGTAGTGATTTTCAGCGAGAAAAACAGTTGTTGGAGGAGGTTCTTTTATTTAAGGGGGATGTTTGGGGTTTTTTTGATGGATCTGGGTTTGAACTGGGAATAAATTACTCAATATAACTGTGTAGTGGAAATCTGAAGGGACAGTCAAATATGACCTGTAGTGGAAAGCTATTTAATAGCTCTGTAGGATAACTGAATACTTCAGCCACACAGAGAAGAGCTAAAAAAACCAAACCAAACCAAACCAAACCAAACCAAACCAAACCAAACCAAACCAAACCAAACCAAACCAAAAAACTTTCCTTCTTGACTTAGTCTTATCAGATTCAAAACTTGTCAGAATTGCAATTTCAAAAAGAGGAGAGAAAAAAATCAGTAATTCCTGAAGCAGGCTCAACATTACCTCTGAAGTAAACTGGCATTATCTTTTTGCTTTGAGTTACCACATATTTGCTAAGACACTGAACTTACAAGATTGTTCCCTCTCCTCATAAAAGCTAAGGAAAGTGCCTTTTAACTGCTCGAATCTGATGGGAAAATTTTGGGGCAAACTATATCAAATGTCCCATCAGTCCCGAGTTTGCATAACAATTTGGACCCAGCACACTTCACTTCTGTTGCAGATGCTGT
The DNA here is from genome assembly GCF_965231255.1 of Vanellus vanellus. Lineage (NCBI taxonomy): Eukaryota > Metazoa > Chordata > Aves > Charadriiformes > Charadriidae > Vanellus > Vanellus vanellus. The sequence continues at coordinate 11,585,959 of NC_138921.1, forward strand.
GTCTCTGAACAGTCCCTCTGGTTTGCTTTTTTTCCCCCGTCTCTACCTCACTGACACACTCAGGAAATGAATCACATTGATTTTTGGTCAACTGTTATGCGAGTAGTCCTGAAGGGAACATGTAACTGGTAAGGGGGAGGTGACAGTTACTTAACTTTTACTTCTCTGAGTCACTGACTTAATTGTGGCTGTGTACTGTGTTGGTACACTCCATTTCATCTCAACTACTGAACATAAAAAATTTGTCTAGCCTGCCACACTGATAAGTTTGGAAATGTCACAGTCTGTAGTAACTGTTGTTTATAGAGTATCGTTGCTGTGAAACAGCATCTGCTCCCACCTCTAAGCACTGGCATTTTAGAAAGAAAAAACACATTTGCCATCTTACCATCACCTAACTTTCATAATTCTTACAATGCTCACTTAGTTCTTACTTATGAAGGACTTTCAGCTGTTTGGAAGAAAAGCATGCTGGAAATGCAACATGTGATTGCTCATTAGAAACAGAAATAGGAGATTCAATAGTACAAGTCATGTAACAGTTTCTGTGATCTTCTGAGATCGTCACAAACCAACATTCAGCAGTTGCCCAAATAAATGGAATAGTAAAAGGCGTCTGCCCAAAGAACTTACACTTCAAGGACATTTATTTTCTTCCTAGAAAGCATTTGATACTAAGCAGCGCCCTACTTTGACAGGTATGAAATAAACCTGGTTATTAATTTTCAATCCTGATGGCAAAAAAATTAACAGAGCGTGTCATTCATGCATTAATCATTTCAGAATTAAATAACCAAATACAGCTCTTGAATTGCTTTTTGAAAGGATGTAAAAATAAATTAAAGTCTATTCTTGCAACATTATAAGGAATTGGATGTTGAATCAAGAATAGTGACAACCCCAGTAAATCAGAGTGATTCTTATGTCTCAGGTTTGTATTGTTAATTTAACAAGATTGATAAAATTACATTCTGTCCTTTAAAAAATAAATAGACAAAGCATAAAAAACTGTCAGTTCAAGGGAAGAAAACCTCAATTACTAACACTTGCAAAAAGAATTATTTTAGTTTTGTCTTCACTAGCTTTGAAACATGGACATAAAATGTTGACACACATTTCCAGTGATAAAAGGCGATTTCAGATTCACTGTAACCTCACTGAAAAACCTTACTGCTAAGATGCAATTACCTCCAGAATTGCAGCAGACATTCCCTCTGAAATGGAGCTGTTTACCACAGCAAAGCACCTTTTCATAGCAGCATGAAGATCATCTTGTGGCATCTCCTGTAATAAATGTACTCCAGGTGCCCTAGAAATAAAATGCACACAAATAGGACACCTCGTAAGAACGTGCTCTAACAACTCTTCCTAAAACTTAGGGCGATGATGGAAGGTGGTCAGAGCAATTCAGGCATGGTTCTGATGCTAACCATCACTTGCCCATAGGCAAGCCACTTTACCATGTTTTCATTAGCCTTCTATCTATAAATGAGGTTATAAACTCAATATAGTATACATTGCTATCTGCCACTTCATTGTCTGTTGCTCTGGCTTTTTGTAGTTGATCACTTAAACACCATGCTCTGTTAACCACAACCAGTCTCATAAACAAAGGAGCTGAGTTCAATGGATAGGGGTGCAATTTTCCCTTAAAGAATTTGTGTAATGCAGGGAAGATGTATGCAGAGATTTATGAAAAACACACAGCTTAAATACTCAGAGAAATGGAAAGTGATCATCAGAATGGTCAACTGCTGGAGATGCTGACTTTGCAGATGTTGGCTTTTGGGGATGGAATGCATTCTGAAAGATCTCTTCTGCTTCCCCTTTTATTATAAGCAGTCTCCCGTTCTGAAGGGTTACATTTATACTGCCATCATCTTCCTCAGGTTAACGAAGGTCAATCAAATCAAGGGTGAAGGGTGGAAAAATAGGGTAATTAGGTGTTCAGTCTCAGATGAAGTGAATGATATATTTAAGACTGATGATCATTGTTGAACAGCCAGCATCTCCTCTGCTTGATGAGCCTGCTCCTGCCTCTTTACCCTCGACATGAGATCACTAAGCCAGATGGAAACACAAGTGCATTTGACATCAAGACCAGCTCCCTGTCAACTAGACTTTGTTAAACAGTACTTTTCTGATTGTGCAGTAAGATCCAGCTTCTGTAGAGATAAATAATTATATCAACTGGAGTATAAACGCATGATTGCAGGAGTCATGTTTCCCATGAATAACCTGATAGAAAACAAAAAACATTATCTCTTGCTCAAAAAATAGAATTGCAAAATGCAAATTTTATACAGATTTTATTATCAGATATTATCAATCAGAGACAATATGGTTGTTCTGTTCAAGTCAGACAATTCTAGGTTCTGCAGACACACAAAAAAATCTCATTTCTCTAACACTGATATCCTTCAATCAGGAAGCATATAAACTAGGGAGAGAAAAAAGCTGTACAGGGTTATCTTGTCCATCTACTCATTTACCCACCAACAGCAAGTATGCAAACCCAGGATGAAAGAAAGAATGAAAAGACCCAAAAGAAAAATAAATATAAATCACACTAAATCAGATGTGATTTAACACAAAACATAAAGACACCTACTGGTTATTCTAAAATGTAAAATGTGTAGAATACGTAGTCTGAGAACATTACATGCCAAATAATCAGTAGACACTTGTTAGTCATATAGAGGTTGTGCATGTACGTGCATCTGTACATACAAAAGAGCATTGACACACGATTTTAAAAGCTGGTCAGCCAACTGCTTTCACCTGGAGCAGATAAAAGGCTTAACATTAACTTCTTACCTTTTAACTTTTTCTTTAATTTCACTTGCAAAAAGTGGATCAACCTAGAAAGGAATATACACACAGGTATATGGCACTACTTTAGCACTATAGCATATATTTGAAATACCCAGAAAAGAGAAATAAATTTTAGCATATTTTTTACTGAAATGTTTAAATGCATGAATGTCCTGAGCTTTAAAACTATACCACAGATCTGTAACGTGGTAGCTACATTTGACTCTTCAGAGAAACGCTCTCATGAGTGATTGGCACTTGGAATACCCAGCTAGGGGGGTGAGTGCACAGTACAGCAGAGCGTGAATTGATTACTCCACTCTAAACCTTTAAGTGACTCCTCTAATGCAGCGTAGCTTTGGGCCACTGTCAGAAGGGGAGGTTCCATTTCTTCTCCCCTGACATCCCTCTGGCTGCAGGTTCTAATTAGAGCTAGATCTATTTAACATGAATGACTGTTTTCAGATGACTCTGCTAAGGCTAACATGATTCAAATGACCGATTTGACAACTTACTGTCTAAGTGAGGAACAATGCACTGATGTGTCAAGCAACTGTCTGTCCCTTTATGTATGGAGTGACCAGTGTGGGAAAGGAAAGGAACTTTTCAGGCTTTAGTCAACACAGGAAGCAATAATCCGCATGTAAACTGAGACAGTCAGATAGATGTTATGCACTGACAGAAACATTTGTTTGAAAACTAATAAACACAAAATTCTAAAATATAGTCTAACATGAAGGCATGCTAGAGTTATTAAAAAGTTGTCTAAGCTGGGCAAATAACTCCAGCAGGTTTATTTACAAAGCTTAACTATGTCTGCTATTTTCATTTAACATGATTAAAAGAAATAAACAGAACTTGGAAATCCTTAACTAGACATGAAGAACAGAATTAGACTTTTTTTTATTAAGGTTGACTGACTGTATTAGATTAATTTATGATAGCTTGCAGAGCATGCAGCAGTTTTAAGTACTAGCAACAACATAGCTTTTTTTTAAATGCATGTTAATATTTTGGGTTTGGTGGGGTTTTTTCCCATTATGAGATAGAAAACACTTACAAAGCATTTTAGAAAACTTTTGGAAAAAAGTCAGGATTTATTTTATAACTATGATTGTGTACTTTGAACACAAGACTAATTACCATGAAAACAGGGCTTCATAAATTAAAAGATTCAAGCGAATCACTCTTGCACTAAGGAATGAATTCCTACTGAATGCAAGAAATAAAAGGCTTGCATAACTACTTATAGAATCCTAGAATGGTCTGGGTTGGAAGGGACCTTAAAGATCATCTAGTTCCAACCCTGCTGGCATGGGCAGGGACACCTCCCACTAGACCAGGTTGCCCAAAGCCCCATCCAACTTGGGGCCTCAGGGATGGGGCATCCAAACTTTTTGGGTAGCCTGTTCCAGTGTCTCACCACCCTCACAGAAAAGAATTTCTTCCTAATATCGAATCTAAATCTCCCCTCCTTCAGTTTAAAACCATTACCCCTCCTTCTCTCGCTACACTCCCTGATAGAGTCCCTCTCCACCTTTTCTGTAGGCCCCATCTGATCATCTTTGTGGCCTCCCCTGGACTCATTCCAACAGGTCCGCGTCCTTCTTATGTTGGGGGCTCCAGAGCTGGACACAGTACTCCAGGTGGGGTCTTGCAAGAGCAGAGTAGAGGGGCAGAATCCCCTCCCTCCACCTGCTGGCCACGCTGCTTTTGATGCAGCCCAGGATACGGTTGGCTTTCTGAGCTGTGAGTGCACATTGCTGGCTCATGTTGAGCTTCTCATCCACCAACACCCCCAAGTCCTTCTCCTCAGGGCTCCTCTCAATCCATTTTCTGCCTAGCCTGTATTTGTGCTTGGGATTGCCCCAGCCCATGTGCAGGACCTTGCACTTGGTCTTCCTTTTTTCCTTTTTTATAAATGGGGGTTATGTTTCCCCTTTTCCAGTCAGCAGGAACTTCATCAGCCTGTCATGACTTTTCAAATATGATGGATAGTGGCTTGGCAACTTCATCTACCAGTTCTCTCAGGACCCGCAGATGAATCTCACCAGGTCCCATGGACTTGTGTACCTTCAGGTTCCTCAGATGGTCTCAGAACTGGTCTTCTCCTACAGTGGGCAGTTCTTCATTCTCCCAGTCCCTGCCTTTGCCTTCTGCAACTTGGGCGGTGTGGCTAGAGTCCTTGCCGGCAAAGACCAAGGCAAAAGCCATTTACCTCAGCCTTGTCCATATCCCGGGTGACCAGGTCTCCCATTTCCTTCTGGAGAGGGCCCACATTTTCCCCAGTCTTCTTTTTGTCACTGACATACCTACAGAAGCTTTTCTTGTTGCCCTTGATGCCCCCGGCCAGATTCAACTCTACCTGAGCTTTGGCTTTCCTAACCTGATCCCCTGGCTGCTTGGACAATTCCTCTGGATTCCTCAAAATTACATAAGAAAGTAATTTTGGTAACAGCAGGGGCGAAAATCAAGTGTCCTTTCCTGAAGCAGTACCTGATTCTGGTGATCCTGAGTATGATACAGATCCATACACTGAACTAGTAAGTCACAGGTTCCTTGGGTATTTCATACTGAACTTCACAATTGCTATTTCTATATAATTATCTTATCAGCTTTTTCCCCAAAGTACTATTTTGATGCAGAGTTCCTCTCATGAGTTTCCATCAAAATCAATGGAGTACTTGTGAGTGATTTAATGAGCACTGAGATATGGTCTTTTGCTGTTCTACCTTTAGAAGGATGAGAAAAACTATAGCCCATGACTCATAAAATTTGTAAGATATTAATCTCTATCCCATCTACATCTGTGGAAGCCAAGAAATTGCCATCTGCCTCATAAACAGAACACTCCTTTAAGCTGTGTTCTTCTATTGGTAGATATTCCAAGAAGCCTGGCCTGAATACGAGAATTTAGTTAAAATATGACTTTCAAGGATGGGTGTAGCAATGACTTAGAGAAGCGATCCCCCTGAGCTACATTTAGGAACTTGAGGGGGCACAGTTATCTAACCACAGGCTCAATATAACAGAAATTAGATACAACATAAGCTGTTCAGCAAGTTGGAAATGCACTTAAGATGTGAATGCCTCCAAAGCTAACTGACTATGGCAGGATGCCTGGGAACTTCGCACAGTCTCAGGAAAAGCTACTGAAAAGAAAAGAATGTTACTTCCAGGCAAAATGTCTCCACGAGCCAGTTCTTCTACAGGTAGAGCATTTGTTGCCAGATTTTATTTTGTTACCTATCAACATAGCAGGCAAATATGATCATTAGTTACCTATCATCTTTTGTTACAAAATCATCCATCCAGAGGAAGAGCCTTCAGAGAGCTGCAAATTTCATCAATTTAGCAGAGATCAGAGAAAAGCAGCTTGCGTTGTATGAATAGTTTCTATCAGATCAGATGAGATAAGATGACACATGGAAAGGGGAGTGGGCACATAGCAAGAAACCACACCTAACAGGACCAGGTATGCTATTAAGGAAGTTCTGCTCTGCCGACAGGCAAAGAAACATCTGAGACATGTTTGGCAGTGCAGAAAGTCACAGATCAAATGCTGCACAAAGATGAAGGCGCCTGTTAAGCACAGGGCCTACCATGATGAAAATCTAGGAACTCTTCTATAAACACACTATATTAAATTGCTGTCATATAAAAATTAACTCCGACGGAAGCAATGGTCCAGAAACATCTTCATTATAATGCTGGGACTACTGTGGCCCTCTAGACTTCATAGGGAAAACCACATCTTAGTACATTTAAAGGTCTGTCAGAATATCACCCTGAATACTAAAGAGTGAAAAGCTGTATCTGCAAGCATATGCAATACGGATAGGGAGAATCTTCTCAATTGCTCGGGTTTGTGAGGTTTTGACAGCATCACTGTGAAAGGAATCAGCGTTATTCACAGCAGCAGGTGACCCCACATTACAATTTCTACCTGATCGATTGTTGAATAGGCTCAGCAAGATCAAGCTTCCCCTACAACTGAAAACACCACTGATGTCTGCAATGCAACACAATCTGCCTGCAGCAAATGCACCAGAAATACAGGATCCTTGGCAACATACTAAACTTCGCCATTCTACATCATCTTTTCCATACACTAAATGCTTCAGGAAATTCAATGTCTTCTGGCTTAACGTGTAGCTCTACTACTGCAATTTGGGGCAATTAAGAACTTGTAAAAAATACACTTTTAATTCAGCTGAAACAATTTGTCAACTAGGATCTAAAAACTTCAGGTCTAAAAGAAAAATATATAACCTTTTAAAGACATTTTGGAACAGCTCATTTCACCATTTCTAACAGAAGTTTCATTTTCAGGAAGTTTCTCTTGAACTGAAAAAAAGGGTTGGAAGAGTTGTCAGCTTAATAGTAGCAGTAGCTCTTACCTTTTAAAAAACCTCACAGTGAGTAGGACACTTATTCGGGATGTAGCTGGCAGACTTTCACATTCCTCTGTAGGCTAAAGAATTTGAAATTGTATCTTTGTCTCCTATCTGATTTTCCTAATTTCTGTGCTCTAGGATATTCTGCAGCACGTTATTAGACTTCCTCTAGTTGCTTAGTTTAGTTGTGTCAACAGCTGTTACATTTTAGAACTAGCCCAGAAAACATACGGTAGGTAACAGCCATCCATTATAAAGAGACGGGCTACACGACCCGATAGGTCCCTCCGTCTGTGGAGGCAGTTATTCAACTAAACTTGTCTCAACAGGCATGGGAAGAAGTTGGACAGAGGAAAAACAGCTGTCAATGGAAAGCAGCATCACTGCAAACACAGCAATACTCTGTACTGTCTACAAGAACTGCTAAGAATTACGCAGAGTACGAAGTGGGCTTCAAGAGGTTACCCAACAGCTGGACACAAGTTTTGTGGCCTTAACTTTTTTAAAGTTTCATAAGCTTCTATTCTTGGACTATAGAGCTGCTGAAAATTAGCTATTGTTTCAAATTTCTTTATGGAAATGAACAAAAGGAAAAATGGAAGAGGAGATAAATGCTAAAAATTGTACATTATACAGGACCCGATCCAGCAACATTACTTAGATCGCACCGTTTGAGACAATCATGCATAGAAAATGCAGGGAAAAGGTTATAATCTTATGAAAGCAAAGCAGAAAATAGTGCGTGGGCCTTTGTTCTTTATTTTCTTAATTAATATAGTCTTAATGTGTGGGTTTTTTTAATATTCACAATAAACGTGACTTGTTTCACAGATAATGGCACTGATTTTCTTAAGATTTTGTGGTTTGAGAAGTAACATGAATCAGAAAAGTACAGCTAAATACTAATAGAGCTGAAATTTACTTTTGTCTTTTAGCAATATTTTAGTGCTATGGGAGAAATATGCTTTAAAACGTTTTAAGGAGGCTCCGTCCTTGATCCTGCCTATGTACTGCCACAGGGTTATTTCTGGTAGCTTACTGTAAAGATGTTAGCTTACAAAAAAGTGAAGCAAATTTAAAAAGACGACTAAAATGTTTAAAATCCTCACTGGAGGCAGCAAGTGCATCTTTTGATTCTAAAGCACAGCTTCATTACACCTGCTCTAGATTTGCCTTCCACACCAGTTCACTTCCAAATCATTTTGTGTATTGGCGTGGAAAAATACAGATAAAATAAAAACGTAAAACCAGCTTTTAAAAATAAAACCCTATGTCCCCAAATTTAGAAAGAACAAAACTGAATGAGAAAATAGAAAAATAATTCTTATTTTTCCATTCAGATTCTATTTATTTTCTTATAAAACAGACTGGCTGAAGTTTTCAGGCTCATGGAAGAGGAATGAGAGATGAGACTTATGAAGGCACATGAACACATTACCCAGATGAAACAGTGAAGCTTTTCGTACCCTTTTAACATCAGCAAGAGCTTGCTCCATATGACACAGCTGCCTTCTCGTACCTTTTCCACTGGTTAGCTTAAGGCTACAGGCTGCCTTTTCAAGACTTCTGATGCTATGGATATACATGTAGCACAACTGATTTCCTTCTCAAAAGTCCTGCAATTAGTTTTGTTAGTTTAGTGTAAAGTGTGTTCCCTTGACAAAGGCACCATGCTAGAAGCAGTAGAAGCAGGACAGTCTTCCTGCAGCTCCACCTGGTCCCTGAGCAGTGCTGTGGGAATGACCCTGATTTTGCACAGAATTAGAAGCACTTTGGTGGCTCAGAGGCATCTTTCCCCCCTCTCGCTCACCAACTTACAGTGCAGTCGCTACTGTGGAGGATCTGGCCCACAGCAAATACTGTGCTAGCAAATATTCAGGTAGGGTATTGGTTAGACTGAGATTTGGGAAATATTCATCTTTCTCTTATGGTTCTGAAAATAACGATGCATTTTGTAGTTGTGCACTTTTTCAGCACTGTACTTAACAGAAATCATAAGAACATTTACACGTTCATTAATTGTTCCTTTCCAAAGGCCTCAGTTTCTGCAGGTGAAATCAGACAGATCTCAAAGTGGAAATAACTGGAAACAATGGTGGATACTCAAACACGAAGTTTTAAAAGACCATTAGAAAAGAAAGGATTGGCAGAAAATTTATACAACCCTTTACTCCCTTTTAAGCATTCAGAATAGACTCAGACTTGGCTAATGTTGTGCATGCTTCCTTCTTCAGAGAAGTTCAGTCTTGTTACTTCCTCAGAAATCATGCTATTTGATTTAAAAATGATGGGGTGGAGTTGGGAGGGTTCAATAGTTTTTCTTGTTTCATGCTTCATAAGCTCACATTTTCAAACCACAACTAGCAGAAGATTGTTTCATAATAATGACTGTGATGGTTTTGATTTTAAACTGTTTCAGGAGCTGCTGCTTCATGAAAAGCAAACCGTTGCTGAGAAACTCTTGACAACATTTTGAGGCGGCAACCCAACTGTATGTTTTAGATAAAGAGAGTTAGCAGTCACAGAAGAGCTGCCATTTAACTGATCAACCCTGTTGTGAAAAGAGAGAATTAGAAGTTGTAACTTCCAAATTTGTTAAACAGTGTCTTTATGACTTATGGGGGAAAAAAAGAAATCTCACATCAATATTGGCCAGCACTTCTCCTAAAATACACATAATTCATTTGGAAGGAATGATACCAACCCTGAGCTTCATCTGAGATGTGGACATATAAGAACAATTCAGTTTCTGATTTTATTTATTTTAGTCAACCCTACCTTCCCTCTCAGATATCTGTATCCCAGGCTTTAGCGCACTCAGACTCTAAATGTGAAACAGACTTCAACAATTTTATTTGTCAGCTCAAGCTCTGTCCTTGCTGTCTGGTGTCAGACAGAAACCTAACATCATTTTGCACCCGCTGACAACTGTTAATTGTGTACGAGTTGAGACTACCAGAAATGGCATCAAAATCTAAATGGAACGGAACAAAGACACAGTCCTCCACGTGAACAAAAGATGTAAGAACAGGGATAATGAGCATCTGGTATCACCTTCACAGTATTAAAAATTCTCATTAACAATACCTGCTAAAAAAATTCTCCTAGATGGCAACTGTTGCCTTTCAAAATATTTTATAGGCTCATTTATAAATTATTCATATTGAAATAGGCATTTCTAATATTTTATTTGCATTAGTACTTTCTGATTCTCTAAAAAAATTTTGTACTATCCCACAGGTATAAAACCAGAAGCCAATCTTAAAATCCAAATATTTTTATACTCTTTACCTTCAGAAGTTGATTCTGTAGTCAAATGAAACACTAAAGATTTTGCTCTGAGACTGTAATAGATGAAAAGCACTACCAAGTCATGTGCTTGAGCTAAACATAAAATGATAGTAATCCAGCTGCAGATGCCCTTTATAAAATTAGCGCAAGCCTTCTTAACAAAAAAATTCAGTATACGTAAAACAAATCTTCAGCTGCTGTAAACTATTTTAGTTCTACCGATAACAGTTTGCATTAATAGAAACCTAACTGAATAGAGTCGGGCTACCTCAGTGCATTTTCCTCTTACAAAAACCCTCCCAGCTGCCTTCCCTTTTGCAATGGAAAAGCCGAGCACACGCTGAGTGAGGAGCCTTTCAGCTGACTGCAGAACTCTGAACTTTGCAAGTCGGAGCACTGGAATCGCTTCCACTTCCACAGTTCAGACCTGTTGTGAACAGCCTTTATAACTGCTAGGTTTGTACCTTCTTATCTCTGTAACAGTTAGAAGTCCTCTGACTTAGGTTCAGTTTGGAAAGAATTACTGTGATATCTCAGAAGCGAGTAAACAGAAGTATTTAGGAATAAACATACAAATAAAATAAAAATTACAACAACTTACTGCAGGTCCGATTATGCCCAGATGGACACTGGGATCCTTTCTGTGCCAATCTAAAACAGAAGAGGAACATCTTTTTTATTAATCAAAATCATTAATCTTTTACTTAATTTAATTCTTTCTCTGAAATCAATGTAAAGAGCTGCATGAATAAAGAAGAATTAGGCAAATACTGAATTACTACTTAAAAGACTAAATGCGTACCAGATTTCATGCTCAGCCCTCACATTACTCCTCAGAATTCAAATGATTAGCATATCTGAAAGTTAGTATTTTGCATTTCTGCTTCATGCAATCTCTTACAATTCAAGGGCTATTTAACTAAACACGAATATTAATTTTGAATCATCTCAAGAGAACAATGCCCTATAGAATGCAGTGACTCTGGCCACTAAGACAAAATTACTTGAATTTTTCCTCCTATGTAAAGAAGTGTGTGGAAGCAACTGCAACCGTTACAATTAATACTTAGTTATTGTGTGCATAAGAGAAACCTGCCACTCTTCCAACACCAGAATAGAACAAACCCAGTTACTTGACTTTAATAAACTGCATTTGTTACTAAGTGTCACAAGGCGGTAAAGGCTTAGAAAAGTAAACTGGATAGTGGAGCCTAAATTTCCAACTTGGAATATCTGAACCTTTTACGGACATACACAGAACATGGCAAAACATTCACCCGTATGACTACAAGAAAACTTCAGCCTAGTTTACAGTGCTGAGCCATAATGATGGGTGGTAAAATTTTCTTGTAACTTCAATAACATTAATTAGCACACATGCAAATCGGTGTAACAGCCAAAGGACACTAAGACAAAAAAACGTTATTCTGAAGTAGGTGAACTCTTCTTTTGTCTTCCATTAATATTGTATATAACAGCAAAATAGTTTTCCCAGCAAGTGCAGTCATCAAATATTTCTTTGATTTTAATGCCCTGTTATTCCCAGCAGGCTGGAAAAGACGCAGTACAGAAATAATGTATTGAACAGATCAATGGCTACATGAGCATTTTTTTAAAAAATGTGAATATATTATGACATTTTCTGCAATGAATAAAAGAGCTTATGCCAAACTTAGAAACATTAAAAGAAATGCCTCTGAATCCGGGGACAAAACAAGGATATTCAAATAGCAGGTACCTACCTGAAAATACATCTACTAAATACAGAGGATCTTTGACTCTTCGAAGACCGCATATCAACAGAAATATGTGTAAACTGCCTGTATCCGTAGGAATGTCTGTAAGAAATAATTTTAAAAGGTCTGAATGCAGATAAAAAAGCTGAACACTCCAAATTGTTTCATAAATGAACACATACAGTGGTAAAAGCAGTAATAGGGTGGATTATGAAAAATTTTCATTATTTTTCCCTCTGTTTCTTGCTGTCACATCAGTCCTCAAATCAACTCAATGGAGAACTTAATCATGCACATCATTTTATAGGGCACAGCACAGCCGGTATTCTTGAACACCAGAACCCAGCTTTGACTCACTCAGCAACTATACAAATCAGTTCACTTATCAATTTTTCACCCATAAGAAGAAAAAAAAAATGCATCCATGTAGTAACTCAACACCTGTTTCAAGGATATTGTGAGGTTTAGTTAATCAATGGCTGTAAGGATTAGAGCTCTTGATCTGACACTTTCTGTTATAAAAGATCAGATAAATGTCCCATAGTTATCTATCCCTAATACACCAGCTCTGCTACAGAATAATTAACTAGAAGTTACATTATTGCAAAGCATTTATTTTAACCTTATTGCTAAGAAACACAAATGAAAAATAATTTGGGAAAAAAATCTCAACATGGGAGTTTTTAACACTGAAAATCTCTCTTGTAAATACACAGCAACAACCCATAAAAAATCATTTTGTAGGCTATATTAGAAAAAAATCTGATGTATGATATTGCAGTTGCCATTGGCTTCATGACAGCGCAATTAATTCAGAACATACTAATGGAGAAGGGTCACCACGTGATGAACTTGGGTGAAATGTGTTTATGATAAAACAACATAATTCACAAATTGCTGAATGAACACACATAACAACAACATAATTTAATAAACACTAGAGGGGTTGAAATGTTCGTGTTTGATTTACTGTACTGAACAAATCAGTTTGCTGTCCTTCAGTTCACCTATTTATGGAGCTGATGGCAAGGATGGATGACGTGTATTATCTAACACCAGGCAGTTCAACAAGGAGCATCAAACTGCTGTTCTTCAGCAGGAGACTGTTTGTGGGACATTGGTGCATGGGTCCCACGCCAGGGTATGTCACATGGCTACCAGGAGGACTATGCTGCATGGTCAGAACGACTGTCTGTGGGATTTATGATTAACAGAGGAAGGCAGCAGGATGGTTGTGGTGGCACGGTGATCTGCTGCTGCTGAACGCTGCAGAGCACCCTTCTCTGAGGCCTCTTCCTCTCTTCCCCTTCCACTCTCCACCAGTTGCAGGAACAGCTCAGCTGTTGTGGCATCACTGAATTGCTGCAATTTGTAATTTAAGATCACCCAAACTTGGTACCGGCTTACGGTCGCTCAAGGTGTTGTAGAACTCAACTGCAGAGTCTGCTCCAGCCCCTGGAAGAAATAGGCCAGGAATATCTCCCCTCATGTCAAAGAACTGGACTGACGTGTGCTCTGCATGAAACCTCTATTTTGTGGGAGGGGGAGGATCAAAAGAGTGGTTATTCATGATATACCCGAGTGCTATTGCTTTTAAAATTAAAATCCAGTTCAGGGACTTTTAAATGCTCCCTGTCACAGGGTTCATTATTGAGTCTGTTTCATTTAACTTAAACAGCTTGAGCTGTCAAGAGTGGCTGCAGCAGACACGGTAAGTAATACTTACTGGTTATTGGATAAACAAATAATTTGTAATTTATAATACACAAACATTCTGATTGAAAAAGCCATTCTTCTGGTGCAATGGGCCATTAATAGTGTTTGTTTTAAGATATGCAGCAGTGGTTTCAATTCATGACAAACTCACACAAAAAAAGTTACTAGAAAGTGTCAGCAAAATTCAGCTTGCATTTTAACTATCCACAAACATTAATTTTAAATTATGAACTCCCACCTATCAGTGTTTAGGTCTGGCTATTTTGGAACAAAGTTAAAGTTAGCGCTGAAGGCTCAGTCAGACAGCAGTGAGAAATCAGGTCTCCCTGCTCTCACGTAGCGATTATAGATTTATTGCACTCTTGATGCAACAGTGCCCTAATCAACATTAACTATGCTTCAAATAACTGCTTCTTTTTATCTCTTAAGATCTTTTTGTTTCTATCTTACAGCTTTCAGTCTTCTCATTTTATTAGATAAGGGTTTAAAGCGCTCCGACAATGAAAAGCCCTAACAGACCGATGCTGGGCAGTCCCCCTGCCATTCTGCTCCCTGCGTGACAACCTTAACCCAAAAGAGAAACAGGAAACTGCCCCCACGGACAGTAATTGTACTTTGTAATTTGGATTTTGCCACTGAGTTCCTGTGGCATTTAAAGGTACTTCTCCCAAGAATCCCATCAATAACAGCCTAATTATTTCACTAGTGAAATTACCTAAACCAATATTTATTAATGAAAATAGCCCACTTATTTGACCTTTATTATTTTGAAAAGACATTTTCAACCTTGAACTCTCACTGCAGACTATCCCCTTCATGCAATTTCACAAAGCCCTACTTGTCTATCATGAAATTTTATGCACTTTTCTCTGAAACAGCAGATATTGGGTACACTGGGCTACAGACTGGATACCACATGGCATTTCTAAAAACTGTCACAGAAGGGATAGTCAAAAAAGGATTTGCCTCTGCCATTCAATTTAGTGAAGTGAGAATCTGTTGTAGTTTTATTTTATTGTATGCTGTGGATCTTAGTCATCACTTAATTCATTTTTACAGACAGACTTTCCCCACTCAAGCCACTTAGAAGCATATTCCTGAGAAGACTGCATTACCAGCACAACACTGCCACTCTTTAGTGCTGGGAGATCACTCATTCTCTGTCTATTTAAGATCAAACTTCAGCAGCACTTGTGTACCTTGTTAGCTTTCTGCTCATTCACTGAAAATGGTTAAATTCACATATCAAGATGATGTCTGCATCGGTGTTTTCCCACCTGTTGCTTTCTCAAGCCTTGCTAGCACCTGGACTGTAAAAAAAAAAATTAAAAAAAAGTAGCCATTTGTACAAGAAAGCAATCATTTTAGTATGCTTTGTCCTCACAGGAAAGCTGAAAAGGGGAACATATTAAGAGAATAACTGCAATAGCTGCCTTTAGCAGCTATAACCATTAGCTGGGTGAAAACTGGTATTTGAAAGACATTTTTCGTTTTCCTTGAGCTTAAACAAGACTTTCAGTATGTGAAATTTTGCTATCATTCTGCCTTTCCCAGATAGGCTACTTAATCTGTAATAAGATACTACTGCCACATTTGATTCAGTTCTGAAAAGAAAATACATCGATATGGCACAATCAACTGATTTGCTCTTTTGATACTTTCACTGTGTCACTATCTTGTTTGAATGACATGCAAACACCCAAATAACAAAAAAACGCTTGTGTCTGTTTCTCCCCATTTCTGCTAGTGTTACAAAAGCAAAGATTTGAAACAGCACACCGTGCTTCGTTATCTTTTAGCTCATGCATCCTTCTGTTTGCTTTGCAAAGAAAATTTGCAAAGGCAATAAAAACCCCGCCAAAACTGCATGGTACATGTGTTCCAGCCATCCTTCAGAATCATTGCATACTAAATGCAAGTCAAGTCTTGCCACTGTAATCAACATCTCCTTCAGTGTCAAAAATAATTGTTTAATGTCAGTAAGAGGTGCTCCTTTAAACATGCATTGTCAGTATTTGTCTATGGCTGTAGTCTGATTTGTTACATTGGCTTTATCTATAAAAAACAGCTGCACGTTGGCCACAGCTAGTCTTGAGCCTGCTTAGCAGGTCACCTGTTTAGCAAGATGCGAGAGGTCAAAACAAGAACAGTGATTGACAGGATTATGAAAAACTCATTCCTCCCATCAGCTTGACGGTTTGCTGTCCTGATATGCCACACAGGACCACGGGGATGGCAACAAATGAACTGCAGGTGAGCTGAAATGAGACAGGCACAGCGGAAGATTAAGACTGACATGGAACACCCACAGTCATGCAACTCCTTTTCCATGATGGACCAGAGGTGGCATTACGCTGCTCAAAATTGAAACACAGCAATGTAGCATTGGTACTTCAATTTCAGAGTGGAATTGCATGATCAAAAGGGTATCCAACTGCTGCGCCGCTGTATTTGTTGATGGTATTGGAACCTGGCACAAAATATATTGGCTAATAGATGAAATGTGATTAATACTCAGGATTCACGTCCTCCTGCTGGCTGTGATTCTGAGTCATGGCATGGCCTAGAGAAAGTTTGTCAGATCTAGACTTATCCTTCCAGACATTCATCTGCAAGCAGGTTTAATAATTGTTTGATATGGAGCAATCGCACTGGGTTTAACTTTTGGTAAACTGTTTTGAGGTCTTCAGTTGCAAGACAGAGTGAGGGAATTGAGTATACTGAAAGTGGAAAACATTTTCACGACGCAACACTGGGAATAAGCAGTTTATTATTTAAGATTTCATTGGCTCCTGGTTTGTTCCTGATCTGAAACTGTATAACTGTTTTTACTATTATGACACACTATGACAGTTTACACTTCGGCCTTTATAAAAATCTGTATTAAGATGCCAGGGTAGCAAAACATGAGCACACAAAAGCCTAAATTATTTCTGAAGCATCAGTAAGGACATTGTTTTCCTAAGAAAGGCAAGAATAAGTAGAAGTGTTACCTAAACAGATATTGAAAGAGCAGATTCACTTAGCTCCATCCCTTTAGGTACTATCAGAAAAAAAATGTAGTAATCATAGATGTACAGTAAAAATAAATACATTACTGCAAATCTTTAATCTTACTGAAAAGCTGCAGACCTCAAAGTGAACGAGTAATGTCAAACATTAGTTTGCTGAGAGGTAAAGAAGCAGTTTGAGAACATCTTAAGTGAGCCATTTTCTCACCACTTGCTCAAATAAAGAAAATAAAAATATTTTTCTTATTTAAAAGTCTTTACTGTGCATTTGTAGTGCGTTTTCAAAATCTCTAGAGAAGAGAAAAATATAGAATGAAACATCACATTGTTCCTTTTTAAGTTATTATTTTGGACCTGAACCAACAACCTCACAAAGCCAAAGTTCTTAAAATGTGTTCATTCCTTTACAACTTAAAATCCAATTTGTACTAGAGGTTAAGTATATTTTATCAAGTCTATCAATTCTGGATTTACAGGTTATAATTTAGGATACAAAGATTGTTCAGTAACATAAAAAAACAGTCTGCAGTCAAAACATTTCTTATTAATATTGAGTCAAGGACGACCAAAGATTTTAAGATTAATTTTCCAACCCCTGATTTCAAGTTCACTGTCGTGTTCTACAGACCTTTAGAGAACAATAGGAAGTCCATATTATTTGGGCTTAGTCATCCATTTTTGGTTTGTTTTTTTTTTTTTCAGAAACAAAATCTAAGCTATGACAAGATGGTGGGGGTGAATAACCTTTCTCATTTTCCTTTCTGTTCGCTTTGAACCACAGCAGGTCTTCTACTCCTCTTGAAAATCGTTCATCTATCCATCTCCTACGCATCTGAAAGTATTAACTGATCTCCTAGAAATGGAAACCCATAGGTTTACTGCTGAGATTTCAGTCTCTAAGATGGTTATTTCATTTTCTTGAGTTTGAAACATAGACAAATTTGTCCAACTCTGGCATGTATTTTTGATACTCTAAATCTTTCAATTCATAGTTATTCTTTACGTTCACTTTCCCACACGCAACAGAAATACCATACATTAGTTCTTTTAGTCTCTTGGCACCACGAGTTTGGTTTTGTGTCTCTTTCTCAAGTCAACTATTAAAAACAAGCTGCTCAGACGAGCTTGTTTGCTACGGTGGTGTCCTACTGCAGTACAGCCCCAACATGCTATCTTACTTGATACTGACTCTGAAGTTTCTTTAATCGAAGTCACTGATGACACAGAACTTCGACAATTATTAGCCCAATTAGGTCTTATTTCAGCAACATACTTGACCACCTGCAGATTTCAAACATTTATTAATGTTTTATGAAGTTGAGCTTTTAATTTACAGAGCAATTTGTTTCTTAGGAATTAAGGGGAAGTGGAGGTAATAACTATATCCAAATTGTTTATACTGCTATTCACATTCAATAGTGAATAACTGCTAGATTTGCTGATATGTCTGTGAAGACAACAGAAGTTAAATAAACCTGTTAACCTCCAGGGGCAGGCTACTAATCCAGAAAAACTAGACTGCAAAATTCTCCAGCAGTCCTTTTCCCCCCGTTTCTCATTACTTCTAACAGATCAGGCAACAAAAAAGCTCCATGCTTTCAGATCTGTTGGGGAATACAGTTTACGGCTGCTGTCATATCATTATATCTATGGTCCGCTATATAGCTGCACAAACTTTTACTGTTTAATTTTTCTTATGTGTGACTTTTTTTCCAGCATAGCCTTAGGAAAATATAATGCCTCTGTAAAACCCTGTCTGTGTCATGACAGGTTACGTAAACTTTTCGAGCTCTGAAAATATCTGTGCTATGAAGCAGAAATTATCTGAAAGTAGAAAAATCAAACTACAAAAGTATATTGCATATTTTATTTGATGGTGCAAAAAGCATCTGATCCTATGACTCTATGTCACCTGCCAGGAAACCAGTTTTTAGTCTTATCTGTTGGGTAAACAAGCTTTCTCCATTCATTAGGATAGACTTTGATAGTTATCTACATCTTCTAATCACATGATGTCTAAGTGTTTATTAGGGTTTACATCTTACAACCTTCAGCCACATTCCACTGAAATCAAAAGGAGCCTTTCATCCCAGTATAATGACATCAAGCCTGTCTGTGATCTGAAGTAGCTATGCTCCACCCTTGAGCTAAGTTGTTAGAGAAGATCGGTCTCAGTTTTTGCATTTACTTAGACTGTCTTGTCATTTTCTGTCAACCAATTTACAGCAAAAGGCTGAATTTCCATTGTCTTTCTCAAGTCTATAGATAGGCATCTAAAATTGCTAACAAAACTCATGCTGTATATAGATTCCTGTACTATTAGGTCAGAGAAAAACATTGTGATCATCTGGTCTGACCTCCAGACTGACACAGGCTGTAACACTTCCCCAAATAGTCTGAGGTATTAAATATACTGAAAACACTATCTTCTTGAGGTAGGTCTGTGTTGAAACCTGCACTTGGTTCAGCTTTTTGGTTTGACTACTGTTGCTTGCAGTCTGTCATCCTCATAATACAAACTCTGCGAAGCTGACTGTAACCAGAATGCAAATTAACTTTAAAAGCTCTTTTTTTGTAGATTTAGCCAATAAATTTTTTAACAGCCAGGCATGGACAATACTGCAGCTAGGAGCTAGCACGCTAACACTACACAAACATCACCTCTGCAACTCCCAGGTCTGCTGCTGAGACTATGAAAAAAATACTAATTCCATTATTTTTGTACTGACATTGTATTGCACCCATAATAACAACAACAAAAAACCTTTCTCAGCACTGCTTCAGTTTGTATTAGGCAATTGCTCTTTATGTTAGCAACACAAACTATCGAATGAAATGTACAAAAAGCCAGGATTCCTTAGCTTTTGGTTTAGTACCATTCACACTTAGGGGCTGCGGGGAAGTCTCCCACAGTAAAATGTATCCAATGCATTCTGCCACTCACTTAAATCCACCATTAAACTCTTTTTGAAGCCATTACACTGCTTTAGAGAGACTATTTATGTATGGTGTTAAATTTAACACGAGTCAAATGTTGAGGCTTTTCAATGACTGAAAAAAAAAATCAGTAAAAAGAATATTCGTAAGAAGTCTTTTCTATGAAAAAAAGCCTTGAAATATTCTGAAGAGCCTATTTAATTTTAAAGAATAACTTGACAATGTATGGCCTGATCACCAAGGATGTTTAACCCTTATGCCTCAAATGTGCTGTTTCTTTACATTCAGTCCTGGGAGTCCTGAATTTGACGAATGCTCAAGCATATTGCTAAAGATACAGGTAAGAGTTATCTGGAGAAATATTTCCCACAAAAATTATTGGATGTCTTTACATATGGAATAGAACTTCATGAAAAACATCTTTAAAAAAAAAACCAACATAAATGCCATGAGGCGAACAAGATTGGACAGCTTTATCTGCATAAAATCTAGGGATCTTTTCAAGTGCACTTCATTGCACAAGCCTCCACTATCAAAACCGTACTCTTCCAAGCAATACTGCCTTCTATTTTTGATAGTTTTCTACTGATTGCTCCAAGTTTAGAAGAATTTTAAACGATTTGAAACTGCAAACCCCCAGAAAAGAAATTCAGTGGGAACTCCTAATTAGTTTGCGGTAAGTGCAAAGGTACAGCCAAAAAAACCTGCCTCCACCTGCAATATTAAAAGAAGTGGAGATTGTAGGCTGCCACCAGAGATGGACATAGAGACAAAACTGGTAAGATAAATGAGATGAAACAGTCATAAAAAACAATACTGGATAATCTGATGCCAGTTTTCAAGTTATTATTTAACAGGCACAGATGTTAGAGTGACATTTTAGTTTGCTTTTCATGTACACTATGAATTATTTTGCAGTTTTGCATTAGTACACATTAGGCAGAAAACTGTCTCTAATATTTTAGATGAAATGCACTTTAGGGGGAGCTTCCCCCTCCTCAATCTGTTGACTGCTCTTTTAATCATAAAATGGTTGGACATGAGTTCCAATCAACGCTAAGGCTGTGCTAGCAAGTGACAAATCATTTCACTTCAGAAAATTATTAATCTTAGTGGTGCTGTGCTTGTGTGCCATGATTTACTGAGAACAAAATAACCTCACAATGCTCAATTTACAATTGGACTCCGGTTTTGAATAATGGCACGCGTTTACTGATATGATAAAGCAATTGACTAGTGAGGACTCATTTGCAACAGAGAGAACAGCTGTACTATCGGAGATCAGCCTGATGAACATAATACTGAAATATTTTTACCACAGTAAAATGCCTACAACTTCTTCTTTTGGGGGAAGGCAGCTGGAGCAAATAAAGCATTGCCAAGATCAGGTGACTTTAAATTAGGTCACCTGCCTTACTTGCCCTTACTTTGGTGAAAAGAGAGATAGGCTCCAGATCAAGACCAAATAATAAAACATCAACGCATATTTCCCTTCTTCACCTGCTCTTCTGCAAAAGACATCCACAGTTTCTACCACACCGCTGTAGAGCACAGCACACGCAGGTATTGGTGCTTCGGTCTAACCTGCCTTCTAAGGGACTTTGATCCACGTGTCATGACCATTTAACCTTTCGGTGCAATTCAGCCCCGGACAGACCAGAAGTCTGGATGCAGTCTGGGTAGTTTACTAACCAGACTAATCTGGTCAATATTCTGCCTGAATCTAATATCGGAGGGTTTTGTTTTTCATATCGTTAAGTCATTTTATTACATAATCAGGTAACATTCACATTCTAAATTTCTTTCATCACTGACATCTACTAAGAATAAATATAGTGAATACAGATAAAAAGTGAGTTTTACCTGCATTTTGTAGAAATCTATACCAGTCAAATGTTTCACTGGGTGTAGTCTTAATTCCTGTGTTGAAAAAAAAAGAGAAACGCAACATATTTATTTGGTCCCTGGATGGCTGAACTATGATTCTTGCAGTCTTGCCCTCAGAAAACAGTATTTCTGTCAAGCACGCTGAATTCCATACACAGCTGTTCCCATCTCAAGGTTTTCTGCACAATACTTCCACAGTCATCAGACTAAAATTCAATTGAAAATTTTGCACAATCACAAAGTGTATGAACTTCTTTAGCATCCCAGGAAATTAAGCTCACTTACACCACGCTTAATTTGGCCTTTTAAAATTTACACGAGATAATATTAGCTGAGGGAGCATATAATTCCAAAACAGATAAAGGTCAGCTGAGACCCAAGTCCTTAACGCAAGGCAAAGAAAGTAAATGAAATTTATATCAAAATTAAATATTATTCTAAACTGAATCTTAATTTATTTGTTTTGCCTTATGTCAAAGATTATTTTACTAATGAAATTATTTTATTAATTTATTTAATCTCTTAGTTAGCTATTACTTCACAAGGGGCTTAAATATAGACTAAATATGGGCGAAACAGACCTCGCAGTGAGTTATTTCAAAATAACAGCTTTGAAAATAATTCTATTTTCTTTGAAAGTGAAATATACAAAATGGAATGAGTGTTGAAATCTATAGATGGTTATTTTTAGATACATAAAATTGGGAGCTGTAGCTTAAGTAATCACATCCAAAATGCTGACTTGAGTGTTCCCTAGGCTACTCACTTATGTAATATACTTTGGATTGATACTTGTTGGGTGTCATTATGCTGGGAACTCAATGCATTTAAGGAATTTGGAGTTTCAGAGAATAATCATTCGGCATCAAAACTTCCGCACGCTTTGAAGAAAGCTCAGTGTTACCTGAAGTGTCACCTTATCTTTCAGATTCCTACTGCAAGGCATCTGGGACAACTTTTTTTAAAAGCACCAAATGAGTTGAAAATTTAGGCTAAGAGACTGAAATACTGCCTTAATTAACATCAATGGCAAAAAGCTCAACTTCAGTGGAGCCAGGACTTCAAACCCCGTACGCATTTCAGCAAAGTATTTACGGGGCAAAGAAGGTAAATAAATAAACCTACAGGTACTAAACACATGATTCAAATAAATTGAATGCCTTAGTCAATATTTCAAAACTCTCACCTTGAGTTTGGACATATATTTTCTTCCTAGCATCTGGCTTTAAAGAGAAGGAGAAGAAAATTAACTTTCATAGTTCACCATAAAAGATCTGTTCAATCTTCAATAATCCCAACTAGTATAGCAAAACACAAAACAGCAGAATTTTTTTTTCAACTATTAAAAATCAAAACAGACAAATAGAACGATACATTTAAGTAACACCAAAAGCCAAGTCAGCTATGTTAGTTACATTTACTATGAACATTTACAGTATCGATTGATCAATTTTGCAATTAACACCATTACCAAGTCAGTACGAACATATTTTTTAGTTTATATCTGTATCCTTCCTTATAATCATTAACCTGCTTATTGCATAGAAAATTAAAATATTTCGCTAGAATAGAAAGATTTTCAACTGCAGAACAGCCCTAGTTCACAAAAAATGGTAGGCTTGAAAGAAAAATTATAACTGGTTTTGAAACTACAGTCTACATTTATCCATAATAGAATTTTTAAACACATCGGGCATGAAATAAACCTCATTTACCTCTAACCTTTTCAAAAATTGCTGTCAAGTATTTTTAGACTTGTCTATACAGGAAAACTGGCCAGTAGTAGTTATTGCAGAATATTCCCAAATAAAAAATCCGTAAGAAATTATTTTAAAGTAGCTATAGTAAAAGAGATAATCACTACATTTCCAAAGTTACTTCTGAAGTGCTACTACACTAGGCAGTTAATTTAGGTGATTAAATAAGTTAAGTTCTTATTTCAATACCTTTCTATAACTCCAACCACAAATTTGCGGAATACATTTTTTTCCACGAAAACATCGAAATATTCTTGGGATCTTTCCACATTGAAAAAAAAAAACAAAGTGAAAAAAACAACAACAACATTCCCCAGCAAACAAGCAGTGTTTTTTGAGCTCAAAATTTTTGTGCAAAGCTTTGTGTTCAGACATTTCCTAGTTGTTCTAAAGCACTGGTTGCAATGCTGTAAAGGAGTAAGCTAAGAAAGGTATTACTCACTGGTGTAATCTCCCATAGATTTGCTCAATATAACCTTGAATGTTTCCATTTGAAATTATAACCTTTCAAGCAGTTCCATTAATGCTTAATTTAGGATGATAGCATGCAGAAACGAACAACCTTCTTTAAAGCACCAGTTTTTGCGATCTTCAGACTACCTCTTGCCTCCTTTTCGGTGCCAATTTCATTACGTAGAGAGGCACAGCCCTAGCAGGCTGTGACTCTCTGAGTCACTATTCGCCTGCCATGGCTCTTTCTCAAGTGCAGACGGAAAAAGGACTGCTAGATTGCCCCTCCAACCATTCCACTCCTGAATGACGGGATACACTGCTCACTCTTAAAGCTAAATATTGCTATGCAAACTTGCCTCTTAATGTGGATAGATGTCAGAATAATGTAGCCAGAGTCAACTGAGGCAGAGCTTCACATGGACCAGCGCACGGTGTTAAGCTGCACATTAGCCCTCCCCCTTCTCCTTTCCCACCCCTGCCCCATCCTTAGCAGATTGTGAAATCACACCTGCAGGATAATGACTTGAAGGCTTGAAGGCAGGAAGAGAACTTGTATTAGAAGAACAAGAATTAATGCAGAAACAAACTGTTAAGCAATCAATTCCTGAACCAGTCAGCTCAGGAAATAAGAAGCCAAGGAAGTCTTTTTTTTTTTTTCACTTGCAAACATTTTGGTTTTCTCCTATCACTCCTATGTGACTGCCCGGTCATAACAGTCTATTCTAGTTGTTGAAAATGAACTGGAAAAAGAAATGGACAGAAAGGTCATAAAAAGGTGAATAACCATCGACAAGAGGTTCACAGAAGGGAAGGAGGTGGTTTCTAAGAATCAGAGTGAATTAACTAAGTCACAGAAACTACATGAACAAACAGCAAATACACACATAAATGAAGTGGGGAGAAAAATAACACTGTTTACACTATAGTGGAAGACTAAAGATATTCCGTGGACTTTATCTTTCAAAAGCTATATGAACTTTTGTGTTCAAAGCATTTAAAAATAAGAAAAAATGCTTTAATGGGTTATTTTATTACTTAACATTTCCTGGTCCTTCTCTTAGCTATGAATAAGTAGCATTTTGAATTATATTGGCTCTTCCAATCCCCAAAAAAGCCTTGCAAACAATGGAGACAACATTGCAAGCTGGAGGCTAACTTCCGAAGTTAAATTTGCAGGACAAGTGGGATAGCTGAAAATCAGTGCTAGGACACAGATGCAACAAAACAGAAGGTGGAAAAAAGCAGATGGGGCAGAGGGCAGCTTAAGCCAGCCTTGCCTCCATAGCTAACATGCTGTATAGTTCTGCCTCAAACTCTGGTGGGTGAAGATAGGCTTTTAGATCCGTAATACCACTAAGTTTCAAAAATAAGCTTAAGTTAAGCATCTGGTTTCATGCTCTGCTGGACCTTTAATTGCTTACGGTGAGTAAATATAATCCTGCCAGGGCTTGGGTCATCAAGAAGAAAATAGCAGGAATACTGTGTAACAGGGCGTACAGAAGTATTCACACTTTATAGATCAATTTTCTGTTATGTTCTTTATTTTAAATGGTCTTGAGGAGAATGGAAAAATGAAATTGAATGCTAATAAAACTGGCTTAGGTAATTCTTATGCACCAGTTTTACACTACTGAAATAAAACACTGACCATAACCACAAGATCTCTACAGTATTTCAAACTCACTTGGAATACAGATTATTACAAATGCTGTATTATGTACTTCATAATTAAAGATAATTTATCCGATGCAATAGAAAAGAATTTGTTGGAAGGTACAGCCCTTGAGCACAGTTCAATTGCTTACATGTTCATAATTTAAATTCTTAATTGACTGTCTAACTAATAAAGCATACCTTAGAGGAATAATGCAGTTCACATTTAGGTGAGTTAATATGTAACGAGTGTTAATATTCTATGACCTAGGTATGGAAAGATGTAGTCGTATTCTTCACTGTTTGAAGGTGGAGGTAAATGGGTTGCATTTGCTCTCACCCTTTACATGAAGATACAGCTGGAAGAAAACCTAAAAACCCCAGCATTTAAGACACACGCCAGCAGGTGGTATTTCCATTTAGGACTTCACAGACTTGCCTCCAATTCTCTGTCTGCCACAAAACTTTTCCAAAACACTGAGTGAGCTCGTAAGCCTGGAGCACAAAGGTGTTTAGGTAAAATCAATCAAAGTTAAGTACTTAAAAACATTTGAGGTGCTGATTTCAAAAGGATTTCAAAGTCCATTTCTCCTTCTTATACTCTGTTACTTTTGCCTTTTTCTCGCATAAGATCTATGACCCGTGCCCTTTCCTGTTTACTCATCATGAAGTTCATTGTAGTAACTATTAAAACCAAGTTATATTTGTAATGTAAATATGTCTGCTCATGTATCCTTTTAATGCAAATAGGTTAAAAAAAAATCAATTCATGCTGAACAATTTAATTTCATTAAATTGTTCTGTTGTGCAAGTTCCACCTTTAAGTGATTTTAGGCAAGGGTGTATTAATGATCATATTATGATGCAAATTACAACTGAAGAGATACCAAGCAGCTAGTTTCTATTTATCGTTCAGATGATGTTTCACAAGATGAGGTGAATGGAGCTAACAGCTCACTGCAGCTGGAAGAGGGGGGTCCTGCCTTGGTCTTTCTATCCCAGTATGTTGCCCCTTACTGTCCACCAAATAGTTCCTGCTTAGCCTTCACTGGATCTGATGCTGAATGCAGCACTCTCTAATCCAGTACAAGTCTTTAGCCGACAAGTTAGCTGGAAAGCTGACCTTGCACAGAAAATCAGCTGGGCCATCAAGCTCAAGCTGGATCAGCAAGCCCTGCTGCCTGGTGTGGAGTCTTCCCACAGGTTACCAGTGCAGCCTGACACTATCCAAAAGCAATCCTTGTTCTCAAATGACTGGCAGCTCTTTATTGTCTTACGCTGCTCTGCAGAAACCAGGATTGAGGACTGTCTACTTCAAGGATTTGTCTCAGTTTTCTTCACTGGCAGTCTGCCATCAACTCAACCACCTAAGGGTTGACCCAGTCTATTTCCAAACAGGAGCATCAGATACTAAAAATAATTGCACTGTCTGAAGTAGACTTGAAATATAGCGAATGCAATGGTACCTACTAAATGAAGAGAAAGAGAACCAACTATTATTACTGCCAGTTCTTTGCTGGCTAAATATGTCCTTAAAATACATTGCCAAATGTATTTAACCACTACACGCTTGGAAGAAAATAATTTTATTCAGCATTTTTCCATATATCGTTTAGCACAGCGTGTTTCATTTTATTTTCAGAGGGATAAATGAGTTTTAAGAAAGTTAAGTGCTATTTATGTGCCACATATCCCTCAAGGACTGGTCCACAGGGCTGTATGTGACATATTGCTGGGCTTAGCAGAACTTCAATTTTAGCTCTGCAGTTCACCTTAAGTTCACTCTATTTCCACTGTTGATAAAACAAGTATTTTCAAATTGTTCTTCCAAATTCTTTATTGTAAGTAAAGCTATTTAGTGGAATTTTGACAACATAAAGTTTATTAAATGATGCAAAAAGAAACAATATATGTATATGGCATCAGGAGAGACTCGATAACAAGAGCAATGATTAGTTTTAAATGTTACAGAGAAGCACTTCTGAAACTACTGTAAACTCTTTTCAAATACTAAACAGCTTTTATATGCCGGATCTATTTGACCTGCTGAAGTACATAAATATAAAATGGCTTCTCTGAAAGGAAAAACAGGAATAGAGAATATGAAGATTATTACAATTCTCTAGCATTATTTAGAAAACATTTTAGGAGAATGCATTGTTGATAATACTATAAGCATCACCATCATCATGTAAACATACCCACTCTGCTGCTGCCAGTTCCTTCATTTTCATCGTGAAAGCCACTGCAAACCTAGTTAAATGGACAAAAATAGTTGGGATCATCTACTTAAAGTGTTTAAACATAAAAACAGAAAAGTACTTCAGAAAAAAGAAATCTTTATAAGAACAAAGAGCAGAGGCTTATAAAAATTATTATAGATGGAAAGACAGAAAGCAGGCTTTCTATTTGTTTTAGCAGAAAATACTGGTAAAACAATGGTATCTCTTCAGGCTTTACAACTTAGAGCTCTTGGGGAGATAAAGTGAGGATTTTTTAAAGAGAAAAACCAATAACGGGAACATCCCCCCATTTATCTAGATTAATATACACAGCTGCAGTAGATCCTGTTTCTACCTCATTGTAAGTTGCAACAGCCACAGCCTTCACAGCCAGAAGGCTAGGCTAGAAGGGATCTCAAGCCCAGTTAGTTTCATACTACTGTTATTTGACAATACCTAGTCCCACTATTTGCGACTCATTGCAACTGAGTTTAATTCAAACGAACAGATGGATTTTCTTTTAAACCTTTCCCCAATGTTCTCTCCTTATTTCTACGTAGTCAAAGCTGGCAATGACAAACAAACATATGAGAGACAGAAATGTTATTCTTCAGGAAAAATATAAAAATTAAATAAACTCAAAAAGAAGAAAGATGATCCCATGACTGGGCTTCAACTCTGGAGTCTCTCAGACTTGGGATGCTCAGCTCTGTAGCTCTGAATGTTAGGCATCCACAGTGGAGATGAAGTTTGCAGTGCTGACTTAGACACCTGATATTCCTTTATAATGAATAGGGAAGAACTGGGTGCCCAGAAATGTGATTTACCACAGCCATCATTTCAGGCAAAGAGACTGTTACATTAGCAGACATAATACCAATGGAAGGGCATTTTGACTGTTCTCTGGTTAAGACTTTTCTTTGTTATGAGAAGGGCGTTTAAATGAATGAACTGTAGAATAGTATACGAACACCATCTACTCCTCCTCTGTAACATATATAAATCATAAAGCCAAAGTAAGAACAAGCAAGCAAAAGTGTATTTGAATAACTTAATGGCTAGAGTTTTCATCTGGGAGGGAGAATTCTATTCCCAAGCTTACTTCCACCTTTTCCCTTATGGCTGTTCATAATGGCTCATCTGGACCTCTATTTAATGTGCCTTTGAGAAATGTATGTAGTACACTATCATCACACGTAACAGAAGAGTTACGTCAGAGACCATTTAAAAGCAGCATTGATACGAACACTTTTCATTTTTGGGTGTCTCATTACAAAGAGACTTCAGCCACAGAAGTCTGATTTTACGCATACAAGATAAACAAGTTATTCCTACTGGGGGCTTGGTGCAATACCGAGAAGTCATATGAGATATTTTTATGGAGTCGGTTAATAAAGAATCCCTGTTCAGAAGAGATCTTAAGGACATGCTGGGCTTTAATGTAGCTTTTAAGTTGTGATGAATTATAAACACATGCTTTGACTGTTCCTAAATGGAACTTTAGTGTTAACTAGAACCACAAATGGGACCATTTCTGAAGACTATCAGTCCTGTGGAACAGAAATGTTTGAATGCCTCCTTCATATGAGACGTAATGTGTCTGCTCAGCAAAAATCCCCTTTTTAATTACTTTTATAGATATTGAATATAAAACAGAGGTTACCACGTATTACACTTATGATTTGGTGTCGCTTTTTCAGAGAATTAATGTAATGTTTCTGTCCTGAGCCAACCCTATCACATCTCAATGGTTAGAGGTGAAACACATTGCTAAGTCACAACCAGAACAGTGCTTTTCATTCTGAGATGTTATAATTTGAGGACATGAAATCATAATCATTCATTAGAAGTCACATAAATGCTGAATTATAACTCCTACTTTCATTTGTTGAAACCAACCTTATTCCCATACATTTGTTTTGTAGTATCTGCTTTATGGTACTACAATGAATTTGACATATACAACTTGACAGCTTTAAGGTTATTAAAGCCTTTGCAAATGCTTGTTTTGTCAAGTTGCACATGCTCCCTTTCCAGCTTTTGCAATTATACTTTCAATACATCACATTAACAAGCAGAAAAAACTGTTGCTCCTAAGTCTACAAAATACTGTTCAATAGAAAAAAAAACACCCTAGAGGAGTACAACCACCATTTAGAGGAATTTGATTAAAAATGAAACACTCATTACAAAGCTAGACAGTGTTCAATACTTTGTTTTATGGAATGTGGTAGTATATTGTACTGGACAAGTAATCTACAATTCATGGTACTTTCTGCTTAGAACCCTGCAATCAATAAAGGAAAAAAAAATCAATGTTTCTTTTAATAACTATGCAATGAATAATACTAGTGATAATATTGGAGAAGAGATCCATTCAGAATAACTTCTAGAAAACTGAATTACTTTTCCTGTAGCAGAGAAAATATTATGAACTTCATAAGGATGCAGTAATATATTTTGAAACATCATAGGAAATCCAAGCTACTAAACTGTACTTCAAGATCCTAACTTAATTATCATTAAAAAAAATTCAGTAAAGCATAGGTTTTGCATAAGCTATATTAGCTATATTTGTGACAAAGCATATTTTAAACACAGAACTGGATCAAATGGACACACTCAGAGATTCTGTTTTTATATAATTTTCATTTTGCACCGTGCTGAAATTTAACTAACATATTAGATGTATTTTTTCTCTTCCTTCAGACCTGTTGAAAGAATAACTTCTGATTATTTGATAACAAAAGTAAACAAGAATATAAATTTTGTCTTGAATGGGGCTTTAAGTTGCTTTTCAACCTCAAGTCACACAAAGACGTAAGAACATGCCCTAATGATTTTTCAATGAGTGTGATTAAGTGCTGTCTTTAAAATCTCTTTACCTACCACATTTTATAGGGCATTATAGACAGAACAGCGTATCCATGCCACTGTTAAGTTAGCTAATAATAGCTAGAACATACAGTGGTATTAGCAAAGATACACCTACGAGATATAAGCCTGCTGCAGATTCCACATGTACTTCCTCACTGCCAACATGAACCAAAATCCATACTGCCGTATCTGAACCCCTGTAGTTATCCATCTTAGCTAGAATGCCGCAATGGACAGAGTGTCCTGAGCAAGCTCTGTTCACCAACATATTTAAGCTCTGCTAAAGTATGCAAGCAGTACCACTGGGTTTGATAAAACGTTCCAGATGCTTAAATTTTATCACACCTAGTACACTCAGGGACCCCTTTTGCTCATGCAGAGTTCAGTTCTGGAGTGATGACTCCTCAGAGTACTCAAGTCACCAGTCACAGTATAGTTCCATGAGGCTGAGCGATCTGCTCTATCATCTTACTGCCACCAAAAAAGACGTCCTTCCACAAGCTGACTTTTCTTATTACAGTGGTAGATAACTAACCGTGGGGAAATAAGCCAATTTTATGCCATTTAGTGAGTTAAGCCTGCTCAGAAAGCAGTCCAATCCTGGCACAAGGAAGGGTGGATCACACAGCCACAAGCAAGAGAAAGGAGGAGAGGAGAGAGCCATCCCTGCCATCACTGAGCTACTACACGTGCTGCACACAAAGAGACAGCCTTAGCCTCTATCTTGATGAGACTTAAGCAATCTATTAAAATAATTTCATCTGCTGGAAGATTTACATCCATAAAATGCTTTAGTTTCCAATAAGAAAAGGGTTCATTGGCCCCACCATGGAAAGTCAGAGGTCAACAAACCTCTGGATCAGGCAGAAGGAAAGTTCTTTTCTGGGGACATTGAAGCAATGAGAAATGCTGCAAAACCCTTGGTTTTTAGTCATTTTCTCCAACTTCTGGTCAGTTCTTGAACTACATTTGATGACTACACTGACACAACACTGGAACTTTTCCGGACTTTAGAACACCCTGAAAATACTCCCTTGTCAACTCACCTAAAAAAATTGAGAGAGTTTGCTTAAAGACATTTTTCAGTCCCTGCTTCTTTGTTCAAATATCTAGAGAAAGGATCACATTAGCAGGAAAAAAGAACAAAAGCACTTTATACTTGAGTCACCTGCTTTTCAATCAACCATTCTGTCAACAAGCTAAATGTGAGGCCTCCCAGAACAGGTTTGATTCTGTGATGCAACACGACAAATTCCAGTTACTTAAAGTTGTTGTTTCACTTAAGTCAAACTGCTGAACACCTTGGTCTGTATGTACAGATAGCACTTAACGCATAAAATGTGTTAGCTCCAATACAAAATATTTTATATGTTTGAGTATATGTAACGTAAACCAGAATTTACTACGAAACAGAGGTTTTAAAAAAAAAAAAAACCAAGTTGGAGCAACATTTAGCACTTCTGGCATGAGGCCTTGGCAAAGGGGGTCCAACCTTGTTTAGGCTAATAATATTACTACAGTAAGATTTAATGAGAATATTCATACCTCCACTGCTAACAAAGTTTTGCTATTTAAATAATCATACCTCCACCACTAAATCACCATTAACCACCTCCATTACTAAAGACTCAATCTAAATACCAAATATAAGTCATTTCATGGCCAGGTTAGTTCCATATAGATGAGATCTGTATGGATATTGTTGGAGATACTTCTTTACCTAAATCTCTGCAAATATAAACAGTCTAAAATAATTCTGGTAAGAAATCAAAACTTGATTCTATAAAATTGTATCTATTACAAACACATCAAATAAACCACAGTCAAGTTGCTACAGTGCACGGTTATACTAACCATCAAAGGCTGTCTTTGAAACATCTACCCATAAAGTGGATTATTCTACAGAGCAGTATGCTGCCAAATCCCAGGTTAAGTATTATTCTTCTCATTTCTTTTACCTTAGAATTTCATACCCTTATCACATGCATAATTATATTACTCTAGAAAACAGTTATGATTCAGTAGACAAAGCACAGGATTAGTTAGCAAGAACACAGATTTCATTAGCTTTTAATGGGATTTGATTCTTTTTGAAAATTCACAGCCCAAGAGACCAAGTTTCAGCCCTACCTCTGCCAACTCTTACATGGAAAAATACGATGAAACAATTGTAACGGAGGAAGTATAAAATGAATAGACTGCATACAGACTATATTTTATGAAGAAACTGTTCTACTTCCATCACTGAATCATAAAATAATACGTAGACATCATAGGGATTTCAAGTAGTCTATCATTTGTCTGCTGGTGGACTCATCTCCCAGTGATTCCAAGCATTTATTGAACAGTTCCTAAAAGATCTGCCATTACAAAAATGTAATTTTTTTTCTGTCATAAACCTTCCACACATGCTTTACCTGGCTTCTCCTAGCACTGCTCCCATTACTCGATGCTTCTCTTCACATTTGATATCTTCATTTACATCTGTCCCACCAAAGATGATTCCAAAAGGAATTTCACTACCTGCAAAGCAATGACTATGATGAGAAGTTGACCAATGTGTCAAGATAATGACCAGATGGGAACATTAAGATAGACAAAGTGTATTGATAATACTGTATCACATATGTAAGCAAAAGCCTTTGAAAAAGAATCCTGGAGAAATTTGAATTTTTATGGTTTTGGCACTGAAAATCCCATACAATAACTATGCACTTTCATGGCAAGTCAGTCTGTTCTGTAGCTATCAGATTTTCTTTGCCTTTTCCATGCTTTGTAAAAACAATCAATTAGTTTCTACACTTGGCAGCCCACCAAAGAGCATATATATTTTAAATACTATTCACATTTTAATAAGAGGCAGTATTGCAAAGTTTGGTCGCAGGTATCTAGCCACAGCCACTCATGCACTGCCCTCTCAAGCATTCCATTACGGTGGTTTGGGTGACCATCCTGCAAAGTTGGTTACTGAAATTATTTTTGTTTCTTTTTTTTTTTTTCTCTAAATGTTGGCTTCCAAAGCCAATTTTACTGCTACAAAAAATGTAGACAGACCCACACCTAGACCCACACCACCAGAAAAGGTCACCAAATTAAATAAGGCGGTATACGTGAACCTGCAACAAAACCATTGTTTTGCCTAATTCCATCCCCAAAGATGGATCTGTGTTTTATAACCGGTCGTTCCAAGATCTCCTGTGATCACCCAAGCTATGGAAGTTGTTTTAGGATGCCTTACAGTGCTCTGAACAGTAAGAGCAGAGGAAGGCATGTTGGCTGTGGGACAGTCTGTATGCAAGACCTTATCAACATTCAAATTTTAGAGTACCAACAAAAGCATATATATCCTAGTGATATCTGCACCCATGTAAAAGCCTAGTTTTGATACACAGCATCAGAATAAATTCATATTTGCATAAGGGTAAAGCTACCAAAACAGAGCAGAGTAGTACTTCTACTCTAACAGCAGCTGGACTTACATGGACAAAGCCAAAGGCTACTTAGATTAAAATACAAAACCCAAGAGTAGTGTAAGATTCCTTTCGAATAGTATTTCTTTCCTTGGAGTCAGGTTATTTTTAGTAACTGACAAGTTACCAGTAATATTCTCCCCTTAAACTAATCAAGATAGCAGACAATAATGGTTACAGTTGATTGTTTCAGCACTGAAAACAATTAAGTGGTCAGTTTTACACCACATTAAGCTAACAAATAACACACTCACGGTGGCTAATTACTACATGCAGAACATAGTTTTAAATTCCAAATGGGATTGCAGTTTTGCAAAAGAAACAATCTCCAGTAAGACAGCCTAAAAAACTGTCATTAAGGTGACCAATTTTGTGGATTTTGCAGATTTCCCTAACAGATGAAACCAAGTTTTCCTCTGACTGTGAAGAAGAAGCAGCACTTAGGCTGTATTGCCACTACACACTGTGCATCAAGAAAGGCAGAAAATATGCTTTGTTTTTTCCCTTTTGCTATTGGATGGAAGGTGAGAGTGATCAAGGACTCGGTAGCCAACACTGTCCTCAGCACTGGACCAACGAGCAGGGAACAAGAGAGAACTGTGTTGATAGAGATTCTTCCTTTTGAGAGATAATATAACTGACCTTGAATGTTCATGGCTGTGGAAACTATTGGAGACACTTTCTATAGTCACTCACAGTGTCTTAAGCACTGGGGGGGCAGGAAATACAGGTTAAAATCAGTGAACTCTCACAATCAAAATTCACGGTTAAAAACAAGCAAGTAAGGAAATGTTAAAGCAAATAGGGAACAAAATAAATATGTTGATAAAGACAGAAAACATACTATATGTTTCACATGTATATTTGAAAATAAAATGAGCTGTAAGACGAAGATTTATTAGCATTGCTAATTTGCTCATTACTAAATGAAAGAACAAACAAAAAGAATTAAAGACTAATTGCCATTCTGGCTACTTAAAGACTTTCCTTGGCATTTTTAGGAATTATACTCTAATGTTTGTGAAGAGAATTAATGTGCACCATCAAAGCACCACAGCAATAATCTTCAAGAGGCTGACTTTCGGTAATGCAATACAAGACATGTATTGCCTTCCTAACAAATAAAAAAGTAAGTAATTATTATGTCATCTATTACATGTGTTGATCATACATCCCCAATCATGTAAACAAAGTTTCCAAGATGAGGCCCAAAAGATTGGTAGTATGGTAGTAATGGCACTATGATTGTAATCACTAAACTTCTTTCAGGTATTTCTTAATACAGAGTATAGAAAGATTAAATGTTAACAAGAATCAGGAATGTCCTCTGAATCACTTTTTCCTTCAAGAAGTCTACAATAACTTTTACACTTTCACTAGGATCATCCCAGCAATCATACTAAGTACTGTCTTCCTTTTCACAGATTTGTTTTATTTTTCTTTCAGTTATTGCAGATGCTTTTTAGAACAGTGTGACTCTGACTTATTTAAGTTACTGAGCTTTTGTAAATCATTCAAGTATCAGGCTTTGTAGGTCACTTGGGATTTTGAAAAGTTAATAGCAACAGCATCTGGGCAATGGTATGCAAGTCAAAACTGCAATAAAGTTTTACAGTAAACATTTAAAATCCAACCTTATTTTTTGTTTCTTAGAAAAAAATAGATAGTTCTAAGACCTTCCATAAGCTTCCTCCAAAACAATTCTAGGTCTTGTCACAAAACCAGTATCTATATTCCAACAAGAGAAGTCTTAATACATATGTTAGCAGAGATAATCTTACAGAATTATTTTTTTTACTTGTATGCTAGGATCCCTACTGAAATCAGAGCTCCATTGTAACAAAAGACACACAAGCGTGCCAAACATCATAATTCAGGCCTTCTGAAAACCCACCAGGACAAATTGCGAGGGGGCTTCTGAAGTCTGAAAACTAGCACAACACAACTTATACTGAGATCTGATGAAAGTATCAAATTATGTACCTTTGTCCAATACAAAGCTTTGTACGATAGGAAAGTGATCTCAAAAATGGATACACACTTGCAATTTCAGTAGGTGACAGCATCTGTAATTTTGAAAGCCTGTGCTTCTGGTGTATCATTAACGGCAGGCTAAAATTTTGTTCTACATGGCTAGATACAATAGAAAATTTTATTATTTGTCTGATAACATCCTGTCTCCTACAGTTTAGCTGACATGAATGACATCTCAAAGTTATTTCATGTCCAAAACACCCTGACTCATTTTTGAGTAGAAAAATCAAATTAGCCTCTCTGCTTTCTTCTATTTGACCTCAGCTATACTTAGCCAAGCCATTGTCCTCTGAAAGAACACATTTGCTGAACGTATCTTAATGTTAATATAATGCGCTTATCTTAATGTAGTTAAAGTACTTAATTATGAAATGCACTGTGTGCTTTAAATGTACATTTATTTAGTTCTCTCCTCTCTGGATCAGATCTCCTGCAGAGAAGGATTTTCAGCATTTCTGAATATTTGTTGAAGTGGATAAACAGAATAACTACATTACATGTGGGTTTATACATTTATAGCCATTTATAACTGTTTGTATTCATTCTCTTGTCTTTCAGTACCTTTTTAAGAGGTATTTTTATTGCGAAATAGAAAGAGGATTACCTTGCAGAAGTCTTCCTGCTTTATAAAGATGAATGGCCAGGGCTGCATCAAACTTGTCTGTAGAGGTTAGATTTGCTATTTCAGTTGGGCTTTCATACACGAAAGCATCTTTAAGAATGCAGATATGACCAGCAGCGTGTAGATGATTCCTTCATTATTGGAACAAATAGAAAAAGGAAAAAAAAAAAAGATACTGTTAATGTTGCAGGCATGCCAGTATATTAAATAAGCTTAATCAAAGGGGTTTTCCTTAATAATTTTTGCTCCAACATTCACTTTTATGCTAATTTTGTTCAAGAAACCATGGAGCTATTTACAAGGTGGGGGGGAGGTCCTGGACAATTTTGGTTACCTTCACCATTGTGAAGCCACAGTCACAATCCCAAGCAACATAAACTGCACCCATTTTAAGGCCCAAGCCTATACAGGATAAACACCACCTTCAGAAATCAGCAGAAGCAAAGTACGATCAGGATCTATCCCGACTGAAAAGACTCCTTTTGAATTGAGTGTGTTAGACCTTGGTCTTAGAGACTCTCAGATCCTTGCTCTGGAGAAAGGCCACCAAGTGAAAGAAAACACAAATATGTCCAGCTAATCAATGCTACTAAAACTACAGAACATGGAAATAAATGTTTACAGGGGCAAAAAAATGAATAAGTAAATAAAACTGGAGAGTTTTCTGTCTGATTGGGGGTTTAACTGCTTCTTGTCTTAGTTTACCCATTTGTAAAACAGGCACAGGATAATTGAAATATAAGAAAAAAAAATACACAAAAGTAATTACACAACACTTTCACAGTCCTTTTTTAAAAAATCACAATTGCAAAACAGAAAAAAAAAAAAAAACAACAAACCCCGCTATTCTAGTGTCAGCTTACACGTTCACCTTTATATACAGTGGTTCCTCACATTAAAACATTGATTAAAAGACTGCCAAAGTCAAGAAACTGATTGATTACAGGGAGCCTTACTTCAGGCATTTCAGTAAGCTTTGTTTTAGTCTCCCCTTTCATACTCTAGGTTCATAACTCCTCCCATCAAAACCACAATCAGTTATCAATGTTTCGAATTACATCAGCCAAAAAACAGAGAGGTGAAAATCCATGTTTTGATAGAAACTAGCACACTGTATCTGCTTACATGTAGTGTTTACATTTTCAATATTATAAAAACACCACAAGAATGTTTTCTGCTTATTACATATTGTTCCAGTTGATTTATTTCTCATAGCTTATTAATTGTTCTGGCATTCAAATCTTGCTAACTCAATAGCTTCTTGGATAATGCTGGCTTTTTCTTTTTCTGATCATTTCATATCCTCCCAAGAAATGTAATTTTCTGTCCCGCAGAAGTTAGTCATTACTGCAGAAATTGGTGCTAAAAATGTTGTAAAATGTCTTGAGGCCTTGGAAGGAATGTATTAGCACTATATCAGACAGAGCTCCATTGGCACAACATATGGTGCTGTATTTCTTCCTTATTCTAAAAAGAAACTAATTTCACTTATAACTTCACCATTTGAAACAAGACCAATACATTATAATAAGTACTAATAAGTAATAAAATACAGCCAGATTGTAAGCTTCTTATTTACACTGTTGAGCAATTATTTACATCAGTTGTCCCATGAACTTGTACCAAGTACCTGCTTGCCTTTTGAAAGAGGCTCTCAACTTATATCTAAATAATGATGCCCAAATCTCACAGCTGTGGAAAGAAAATCTCTCGGGCAAATACTCGGGAAGCTTGTGCATGCATTCCATAATTTCACAGGTGCTCATTAAATAGTCTAAAAGAATTTTTTCCCATCAGTATTCCAATTACCATAAATCACTATCAAGTACAAGCAATATGTTTGCATATTACAATTAATTTGAAAATAACTCTCTCAGGACTTCTAGAAACTCAGCAAGGAATTTCAATCTAAAGCGCCTTTTTTTTTTTTTAATATACTGGGAATAATACTTTTCCTTTCTTCCACAGTTTCCACAATTCCAAATCTCACAGCTGAATGACAGCTGTTTCTGCAGTAAATAGAGGGGAAACTCCCTTGTGTGTTCCAAAGGCTCATAAATTGTGGATTACCTCTATTACTTCAATTTCTTTTCTACACATAATGACTCGGGAGCATGTAAAAAATTTGCATACAGCTTAAGAAGGAAAAATTATCAAATTATTCCTGGAATAATTCAAATTCCCAGATGTAAAGAGCTCTTAATCCCATAAACATATCATTGAGTTCAATATGATTAGTCACAAGCTTCAGATTATGCATATATGGAAATATATGTGCGTAGAAGCAGAGTTATTGGGTAGTATTTAAGTACTGAAATTTACAGTGATATTTTCATATTTTCTAAATGACTCTTCATCTTTATAACCAAAAAAGCAGCAGACTATGATTTTCACACTTACGCTGTTATCAAGGAACATTGTAAGAGGGTGCTGCAAAGCTATTGCAGGGGACTTATTTTGAAGGCTGATCTGTCTATGAAGTCACAGATGTCCCTGAATCGAGCCAAGAGAGAAGAGATACATTACCCATATCTTGCCTCCTCCTGGCAACTGTGTATTCACATTATTTTGCCATTTCATAAACAAATACTTTCCAAATGAAAAATAAAAATGAACACATCTCCTGCTGTCTTTGAATCTAAGACAACACTGAAAATGCTAAATCTCAAGGCTACATTTTCTCTCTATCACAGTTTTGTATGTTGTAGATAAATTTCCAAGTAAGTGTCTTAACAAACAGTGATTATTGCTTGGATCCAGAATTTGCCTTGCTCTGCTGTATCTTTCCCTTCTACCAAAACTCTCATGAAAGCCAATGCCACTACTTGGGGAGAATATTTATAAAATGGAGTTTGGCTTTCAGATTCCAGATTTTGGGTGTTTTGCTAGGAAGTACCCAAACAGGGAAAACTTCAGTCACTCAATAAGTTTGAAAGACCATTTCTTAAGAGTACGTTATATTAGTCACTGCTTATACTGTGATATTTATACACATCTGAATGTTGGACAAAATATTTCCCAGTCCACTGATTTTAGTATCCAGGGAATTAATCTTTTTTTGTTGTATTTTTTACACTCTTTGGAAATCTTGAGGCTTATAAGTGAAACTTGTAAGTGTCTGCTCTGGATCTATACTGTACGCAGAGAGATATCGCTAAAAGGTACAACCCTCTTCTGATGGGAATTTTCACTTTCTTAAAGATTTCTGTAGACAAACATTTTTCTCTAGCACAACTATGAAATACCAGGTGATGTTATACAATGTTTCATTTTTTATTTTCTACATTGTTGATTGCAACTTCTCACTTATCCTGGCTAGCAGTCTTCCCTCCTTCAACCTGAATCTGCAGTTCACAGGCCTTCATATACAGAAACAGTTTTACAGTTCCAAACACAGCATGGCTGAAGCTAAGACACAAGTGAGTTAAAAGTATGCTTACTGCTAAAGTGTTATAGTTTTGAAACTTTCTTTATTTTCCGAGACGTCTTCCTCTCAACAAAATTTATGTTTTAATTTTCAACTGATATTTCAATGGAATTAATGGCAGACAGAGAATGTTTGATTTCCAAAAAGTTCCTGGTAGGTAGATACACTGATACTTCTTGAATGGCATAAAATAGGCTTCATCCAAAAATATTAATTATCTCTTTCCCTAGGCTGTCTGTTTTGTAAAGCAGCTATGCATCAACTACTGTTAAATCTATACAGCACAATTCAAAGCTTATTAAGCGAGCAAAGGCACTTCCACCGCCTTTTCTGAAACTCAGCCAGAGCTGAATACTCACAATTCCTACTGAAGTGGATGGAATTACAAGAGTAATGCTTGATCTTCTCTCTTTTCTTTGTAAGTTATTTTAATTTTTTTCATCTTGTTCAAGCAAAGTAGTCATTTTATTTCTCTCTCAAACTTCTCCTTTAAACAACACAGACAAATAGTGTTGGCATGAACAAAGTATGAATAAAATCCACTGTGAATAAGAACGGAAATTTAAATTGTGAGCGAAAACAGGGAGAAAATCCTTCTATCTCTATGTTCTGAAGTCAATAACTGTCCTTTGGAAGGACAAAATAACTCTGCAAAGTTTAATCCTGCCATATAAATAGGTCTAGCCATGCAAAACCTTTTGGTATGCAGCATACATCAAGTGCAGGCCATGTAAGTGAATGTATCACAATTCCAGAGGTGGAGGATGAACGCCTGCCTCGGCAGCTGTCCTGCTCTGGGACCAGCCACACAAACAACAGCAGGGATTTGCCAGCCCCTGGGCAAACCCACGGAGGTAGGTAAAAGACCACTTACGATCTACCATGAGAAGAGGATGTCCTGCTGTACGAGTGCTCTTCTGTGTGATTTTAATGGTAGCAGATAGGCTAAGACTAAATCAAAGAAAAGCTGGGGCTCAAAATTACTCCAATAAATGTCTAAGCTGAAAAATAATTGTAAAGAGGAATTATTAGCATTGTTGAATTTGTGGGTTTAATTCTCTTGCAGCTGATTACCTGGAGATTTACAGAACAGTTATCTCAACTGTCCCATTTCAAACAAGAACTGAAACAATCTCTCCCTCTCCAAAAGATATTTACACATTGACAAAATACTTAATCTAAATCTTTCTAATTAACCAATTAATTCAAGATTTCTATTCCTCCTTACTACCAAGTAATAAAAGATGAACGGAACACTTCTGAGGGGCATAGAAGATTCATTTATTTTCTTTCCTAACACTCTCTTTGATCTCATTTCTAAGGCTGAAGAATGGCAGCCTAACCAAAGACTTTTGCTTAGTTT
Source organism: Vanellus vanellus (assembly GCF_965231255.1). Taxonomy (NCBI): domain Eukaryota; kingdom Metazoa; phylum Chordata; class Aves; order Charadriiformes; family Charadriidae; genus Vanellus; species Vanellus vanellus. The sequence goes on from NC_138921.1 coordinate 11,627,626, forward strand.
TTTATTCTCTACTCATTGCTCATATTTTTTAAGGTGATTAAAGATTATGCACACCAATACCAATAAAGCCCACAGCACATTCATTATATCCCTAGTTTTAGCAAGCTGACTTCTAGCCAAATTAGATTCTGGTATCTTTGTCACTAGTTACTTTAAACTCAGGAAATTAATATCTTATTTATGAAAAGATGAAGCAGTTACAGGAACAGCTGTAATATCATAAACATAGTATACCCAGTGATATTAAGCCATAAAATTAATCTATGCTGGCAAGTGTCCAACCTGAGGACAACTTCATTGTTTTATTTATACTTAACCAAGAGTTAAGTTTGTTCAATATAAAAAAAAAAAAAAAGAACAAATAAATTCATAAGCATGTACGCAGATACAGCTGAGGCCAAATATTAATTGGAGAACACATTTTCTGCCTATTAACACATACGCGACAAAGGTTACTTAACCTCAGATATGGCAGATTAGTGTGAGAACTGACATGCCCAAGCCTTTGGCCATACATATAGATATTTATTTTTTTTTTAAATGGCATGAGGTCTTAAGAAAACCAGTATTAGATGAAAGTATCTGCATAGGATGGTTTTAGTGATAGCTGTCACTTGACTGGCCTTTTAGTCAGGAAGATGGATTTAATTGCTAGCTAATACTCTTAACTTTTTTTCCTGATCAGACTTTTTTTTCCTAAATGGGCTTGTTTATCTCATTACTATAAATAATATTTATGGTAGATGATAAGATAGCAACTGAACATGACATAAGTTACTGACTCTCAAACACTATTCCTGACAATCCTTTATCCACCTTTATTGTGAATGTGAATTAAACTGACCTTTCACTAATTATTTCCTTTCTGTTTGAAGGTCTATGTACATGAGAAAGCAGCATCCACTTTGTACAAGGTATGCCTATAAAGCAAGAGAATGCTAAAGCAAGTTGGTGTACTCCACACAGATCGCTGCAAATGTGTTCAGGTAGCTGCAAACGATTGCGTTAACATGGTAATACATTAAACCATCTGTCAACTGAGCTGTTGCATCTCACCAAGTCGATGCCCTCTTTCATACTAAAACACATCAGCTCAGGCCACCGTGCACAAGTCAGAGCTGGAGAAGACTAACCAACTACCGTGACTCACGTAAAGGCACCTTGCTAAACGACTGTGTCTCGATGCAGTATGCTCACATGATCACAATCAATCTCAGTGTAGTTAAAAGACAATTTGAAATAATATGTGGACATTTGTTTGTCTGGCTTATTCAGGCTTAGTTTAACTAGTAATAATGCAAAATCAGCTTTCCACTGGATTACCTCTGAACGGTTCCACAGTCTAAATGTTTGCCTACTTTCCTCATTTTGACATGGAAGATGAAGGTAAGCGAATATTTAATTTGTAAAGGCAGAAAAAAAAAAATTTATGGAGGAAGAATGAGCATAGACATCCCCAAAAATAAAGAGTTTTGTATTATCCAGTGAGAGCAAAAGATTAAAGATGAAAAGAAGTGCAGAATGCCACAGAAACCACCGCACATGAACTCTGTGCTGACATCTGCCAGTAAAAAATGTGTATTATAAACACAAGAACATATTGGTTTATCTCAACATTTTATCAATAATTATTCTTTTAAAATACAGAAAACAGCTTTCTCTGGTCTTCACGCTCCATTTGCTTTATATCTTCAATGCCTGGGTGACTGATGTGAGGCAGCAGGTACGTTCCACCGCTGTCTTATACAATACAGTAGCCCTGCACAAAGCTAAGGCTGAACTTGGTATGACACAACTAGTGTGAAAACTTAATGTCAGAGGACTATTTCTATGTATAACATATAATACACAGATCAAATCCAGGGAAAACATTTAAGAGCATAAGAGATTAATCCTAAGAAAAATAACTAAACTGTGGGTGACTCTTTGACAGGTAAGAAGCAACCAAGTCCTTATTTGGGGCCTCAAGGGGCCAAAACCATGGAGAAATTGTTTCATTTTTACGGTGACCTTTTTTTTTTTTTTTTTTTTTTAAACAAAGCTCACATGCACATCAAAACCCTCAGAAATGCTGTCAGCCACATCCCTTTCCCACGTTGCATCGAAAAAGTTAAACGGGGACATTAAGAATGTCACGTATTTATGCAGTTCTGTTAGCCCAAACAACTTCACAGCCCCACCGACTCACGCCCGCAACCCCGAGGAGAGCTGCGTCTCGCATTCCCACAGCAAGGGCACTGACCTGAGCGACTGCTGCTCAGGAGGGCTCCTTACTTCGGAGCTCCCACAGCCTGTTGCTCCCCGCGCCGCCTCCCCCCCGGCTCCGGGCACCTCCCGAGGCGGAGAGCCCTTCGGCAACCGCTGCACCCCGACTACCGCGGGTTGTGCAAGGGCTCAGCGGGGCGGCTGGCGAGGGGACCCCGGCCAGCCCGGCTCTTCTGTGCCGGCGAACTGCCCTCAGCAGAAACGCCTTTTCTTTGGTTTTGGGTTTGTTGGTTTTTTTTGGGTTGGCTTTTTTTTTTTTTGGGGGGGGGGGGAGGAAACACGATCGCTCGGCTTCCCCTCTCCCTCACTCCCCAGCACTACGGACAAAGGGGGACACGTTGCCCAGACAAAGCCGCGGCGGGGTCCGCACCCCCACCCCCCCGCACACGGGCTCGGCCCCCCCAGCCAGCAGGCCCCGGCTCCCCACCAAGCGGCGGATCCCCCCCGCCACCACCCCGCCCGGCGCTGTCAGGGAGGTCCTGCCTCGGCGTTCGGCCGCCGTCCCCCTCACACACCTCCGCCGCCGGCCATCAGCGCGCCTGAGGCGGCACAGACACCGCCTCCGTGCGCCAGCAAGGGCGGCGAATGGCGGACGGCCCCCGCCGACCCCTCTCCATCCCCGCCGCACCGGCCCCCGCCGCCGAGCCCCCTCTGCCCGCCGGGGAGGGCTGCGGCGGCCTCGGCGTGAGGGAAAGGAGGAGGGGGCGTGCCCCGGCTCCCCGCCGATGAGGCGAGGATCCCAAGGGGAAGGCGGGGAGGCAGGCGGCGGGCATCCCCTCTCCCCGCACCGCGGGGCGGGTGAGGGCACTCACTGTATCCTGGCGGCGGTGGTCGCGTTGCCGGTCTGCGCTCGGAGGCACGCCAGCAAGAGCAGCCTCATAGCGGCCCCTCCTGTCCGTCCGGGCGGCAGCCGCCTCAGCAAGGGACAGCGCCGCGGCCACCTCCTCCTCCTCCTCGTTCACCTGCCGGCGGCCCGGGCGCGGCCCCACCGCCTCCCGGAAGCAGGGCCGCGGGAGGAGCCGCTGTGCCACCTGCCGCCGCCCCGGCCGGGGAGGCCGCGCTGCCCGGGCCGCCTCCGCGGAGCCCCGCGTTAGGCGATCCCGCGAGGGCTGAGCAGGGCCCGAATGGCGGCAGGGCCTGTGTGGGCAGGGGACGGTCGCGCCCGTGCCAGGTGTCCCTGGTAAGAGGGCACTGGACTACAGAGCCCAGTCTTGCGCCACTAGGTTTGGGTGCCTTTCCCCCAGCCTCGAAATAGCACGACGCGTTTTCATTAAACACACAAAGATGATGGCCTCAGAGAAGCCTTAAATTAAAGACCTCCTGAGAACATCAGGGGAAGGCTGGTGTCGGCCACTGTCTCCTGAGGCAGTTCCTCAGCTGCACCATGGTCACCATGCCAGGATGGAGGTGGTTCATATTCAGCGCAGGAATGGAGAAAAAAAAACGAATTGTAGATATGATGCCAACAAGCAAAAAAGAAAGAGGAATGTACTAGTCCAAAGAACAAGGCAACGGGACAGTCAAAGACCACGCTAAATGCCAGGAAGGCCACACGGTGAAGCAGAGCCAAAGGTGTGTAAGAGCAGGGGAAAGCTCTGGTGAGGCACCGCAGCCTCCACAGCCGCAGAACCCAGAGATACAACAAAGCAGGGAAGAGAAAAAGGAAGAGCCTGAACTCAGAACCAAGAAAACTGTATCCCAAACTATCAAGTCTTCAGGATAAACCCCAATTCCAATCAGAAGCACGGTAAGCAGCTAAGATCAGCCGGGGCAGCAGGGAGTAAGGCTCAAGAGGCCAGTTTAGGGAGTCTGTTGGGAGATTGATAGGGGCCAGGTGGCTGACTGGAGATATCCATGGCCTTGAACTTGATTCAACAGTTTGTAAAAACATTGAGAACACAGGCAGGACATTTGTGGCCCTGAGAAAGCTGAGGAGGACTCGATCTAACAGAAAACTCAGTTTTTGCTTGTATACTTATAACCTGGTCTGGTTCTCTGATGTAATTCACCACAGGGAAGCTTATATTTCCCCAAGGCTGCAGAAGGCAGGGAAAGGTGGTCTGCAAACTGTGGCGCCTCTTTATTGTGGCTTAAATTAGACTTCAAATCTCAATGTCAGGTAAAGGGAGAAAAATACGCTACTTACCGAGAAAAGCTCTTAAATTTAGTAATTTTTAAAATAGTGGTTCTTCAGATAGCTTGTGTGGTTCTCTGAGGGTGACAGGTATTCACGAATTGAGGTTTTAGAAGTGATAAAGATACATATTGGAGTGTATTCTGGCAAATTGTAAACATTTTGGTATGCTGGCTCACGTTCTGCTAATGGGTCTCCATGCTGCAGAGCTACGTTCAACTGTCTGCATCTCACCAAGTCATCACTTAGAAACAACACAACATTGTTCAGACCATTTTAAACTCCATCCAAACTAAAAAAGATGGCTACAACTTAGAAAAGCAACAAATCCTGCATAAATGCTAATTTAAGGGTAGGCAGGACCAAGCTATTTTCATCACCATTTCAGAAAGCGTTTCTGGGATGAAATCTCAGCCTCATTGAAATTTAGAAGGCTTTTGTCAATCCAGCCAGGATTCTAGCCTTGAAGTTTGTGTCACTGTAAGTGGCACATATGAAGCACATTTGGGCTTTCGAGAGCATTTACCACCCTCAAACCTAGCACCAGACATCTCTGTTAGACTGACAGCTGGGCAGCAGTGACTAACAGACCTGTAATGTATCACACGGACTGCATGAAGCTTAGGTAGCTGCCTTTCAGTCTCCTGATAGATTGCTACTCTAAATCCTTTCCCAACAGACCCTCCTCCTGGTTCCAAGATCTCCCGCACATAGCTCATCTGGCTGCATCGCACCAAGAAAGGCTGGCAGCACTTGTACCAACCAAGAAACACACCTCGCCCTGTTGCTACAGCCCTGTACCTAAAACAGCCTCCGTAACCCAAGACAGGGACAATCCCTAGTTGCACAGCCTAAAGCAGGATACGTGACGATGCTCAGAAAGTCATGTTTTGGGTTAAAAGGAAGCTGAGGTTTTGATATCTGCATGAGATACCTAATTACAAATAATTTGGCTGTTGTAACTTCTCACTGCTGCTAGCTCTAAAATCAGACAATAGCTATCCAGCACATTTAGTGCTTAACACAAAAAAGACAAAAATGCAAACATCAAAGTAAGACGAGACCTGCTCTGTGAGACAAACAAGGAAACTTAACCAGTCACCTAGGAAATAAACAGGAAATAAAGGAAACATTCAAAGAGGTCTTAACATTTTATTACTATTTATGGTAACTCTGGGTTTTATGCTATACAGGCCTTGGCTGGAAAAACGAAAAATCTACAAGTCTTTGCAGCATTAAGCATTGTTCTGTCTTTGAAAACATGTACATACACTGATGTATCACTGTAGGTGCATTCATTGTATCCAAAGAAAGGGTCATGGATGTACCGTAATGATGAAGTTTTAAATATGCTGTAGCTAAGTGTTCTTGTTTGGAGGAAAATTAAAACCCACCTTCCTGAAGTTGCTACAAGTCCAGAAAGAATGTTCAGGTCATAAAAGCAGCTTTTGAATTTTAGTGAGAAGTACCTACTTCTAAATAACATTTTATAATTTACATTTCAAATGCTATTCAGCATTGCTAGGCGTTTGTAACAGCTGTTAGGTAGGCCGGTATAAAAATCTCACCCCACTCACAAAGGTAAATTATGAAGGGCCTACAATGTCATATCTGCATATATTAAAACACACAATAACGCAAAGCGTGCTTAATTACTTTGTAGTCTCTAGCAGATACTAACGAGACCCCTTAGAAAATGTAACCACAATTGATACGATATACTGTGTTAAGCTGGGCAAAGCTGAAAAGTAATTTTTTTTACAGAATCGGTCATGTTACAGTAGCTCACAGAGATCTCTGAACAGCTAGTTGCCTTTTCCTCACTGTCCTTTGTCATGAAATTTAACTAGTTAAGAGAACAAATATATTTAGTGAGTCATTTTTATGGCATAGGTTATTTGCAAAGGCCCATCATTAACTGAATATATTTACTTTTACAAGCATCACTTGCTCAATTACCAACGCTGTTCCAAAAATTTTAAGTCATACCTAGATGTTGGGTGTAACCATATGATGCCAATCAATTTACCTTTTCCACTGTGTGTCCTCAAACCAGGACACATTGAAAATACACAACCAGAAGTATCTTTACACTTTGTTCTGGCCAAAAATATGACTTTAAGACCTGCTGTTGAAGACAATTACGTACTATCACAACCTTTACCTCAAAATACGTGACGGCGGAACAAAAGAACATCTCAGGGCTCCAAACTTGCAACCACTAATGCGCATTTCCTCATTTTAATCGTGCACTTTGTTCCACTCCAATCAGTCTTCGCTCTCCACACACACTCGTGAGGTACTATCCCTGCAGGTACACCTCAGATAAACCAGCCCAGCCCCAAGCACGACCCACCCAGCCGTGCTCTCCCGCCAGGACTCGGGGTCGGCAGTGCAGCTCCCCGCAGCCAAGGCCTGCCCGCTGCACTTACCCGGGGCAGCGTGACACCCGCAAAAAGAGTCATTTAGAGTGCACAGGATGGCCGTTTGATGGGGACAATCCTCACTTTTGCTCTTCCGACTGAGAAGCAAAGTAGGGAAACAAACCACATTTTAATTTGGCTGTCATTGCTGAATAAACCTGAGGAGAAAATGAGGGCTCTCGTGGAAGCCACCTGTGTCGTTCATGAAGTCACACAGCTCCAGTTAACGCCTAAAACGTAATTCCCAGCCTGGACTAACGCACGAAATAACCACCAAACACATTTTCCCTGCTGCAGCCTACCCTCTCCCCGCCCTCTATACCCCGCCCGGCACCCTCATGGACGCAGCGCGGAGAACCTGCCACGCCGCCTCACCTCCCCTCCCCTCCCCTCCCCGCTAAAGCCCCGCACACAGTAGGACTCAGCCCCAGCACTGCGGAGACGCCCCGCGGGTGGTCCATCCGCTCAGCCGCCCCGGGCTGCCCCTACAGCCGGTACCCCCGGGCGGACCCACCCCACAACTTCCGGTCCGCCATGTCCCACCCCCGCCGCGAGCCCCGCCCTGTCTCGCCTCAGCCGCCGCTCCCTGCAGCCCAGCCGTCCACGTGACGGCGCTGCCTGCAGAGCGACGGCGGCCTCAGCCAATGGCGGCGTGCCGTCCCCCGCGTGGGCAGGCCGGGCCGGGCTGGGCCCCGCCGCGCGACCGCGGCGAAGTTTCCTCAGGGTGGACCGGGAAGGAGGCGCTGTCATGGAGGAGGCCGAGCCGAGCGAGCGCAGCCCCTTGCTGAGCAGCGGGGAGCGCGGGCGGGCAGCGAGCAGTGCTTTCCATGGGCGGCGTTTGGCCTGCGCCGCCGTGCTGCTGGCCGAGCTGCTGGAGCGAGTGGCCTTCTACGGCATCACCTCCAACCTGGTGCTCTTCCTCAACGGGCCTCCCTATGGCTGGGAGGGTGCCCAGGCCAGCCAGGCCCTGCTGCTCTTCATGGGCATCACCTACCTGGTGTCGCCTTTCGGCGGCTGGTTGGCTGATGCCCTCCTGGGCAAGTTTGGCACCATCCTGCTCAGCATGGCGCTCTACCTGCTGGGCATGCTGGCCTTCCCTGTCATCGCTGCACCACACACCCGCCAGGGCCTCTGCGGGGACATCCCCTTGTTCCCTGTAGAGAACTGCTCCTCACCAGCGGCCAACACCACCATGGCGCCTTGCTCCCAGGTGGGAGCCACCCGCTACTGTGCCACCGCCACCTTCATCGGACTGGTACTCGTGGGGCTGGGCGTCGGGTCGGTCAAGGCTAACATCACCCCTTTTGGGGCAGACCAGGTCAAGTATTATTCAGCAGCTGCTGAATCGTTCGTGGGTACGGATCTGAACCAGGGGATGGCTGTCAGTCATGCAGAGGGCTTTGCTTTGGTGGGATGGACAGTGCGCCTACTGATTCACATCTCTGTACATGTTAAGTCTCAGAGCGAATCAGATCATCCAGCTTTGTTCCCTGTGTAGTGCAAGCTGTTAAGTTGTACCCTGTTTGATGTAATTTTGGTATCTGTGCGGTGTCTGATCTCTTACAACCCTTGGTTTTCTCGTAGCCCTGCCTTGTACCTGATTTGGCTAAGCCATCACCATTTTGAGGAGTTGGGTTGAATACTTAATGGCCACTAAGTGGATTGTTAATTATTCTCCATTGTGGAGTTTGTACACAGTTAATTTGACCTCAGAGCTCATCAGGTGGAATACCTGATACACATTTTAGCTTAGAGAAAGATAGCATGCTCCTTCTAGGACAGTGGTCAGAGGCGTTTATAATCCTGTGATAAATGAAGGATAGAGAACAAATAGTTTTTTATGCTTTAGGTATTCCCTGTGTTCTGCACTGTGCCCTTGAGTGGTATTTTTGTGCAGGCCAATGTTGTGTCGGATGATGGGTAGGAAGGTGTTCTCAACATGGTAAACATATTACCTGGGCTGTTCTCATAAGGACATGTCCTGTCAAACGACCTTACTCAGATCCACTTCAGTGATATCATTCATTGGATCATCACTGCAGAACCAAGTGGCTTTGCAGCAGATATTTGAGAGACAGCTCATAGTTCAATATCAACTGGAATGCACTGTTGCATGTATTATTGTACAATCTTGCCCTAAGGTAGTATGCTGACTGTGGGTGTTGAATTGGAATATAATTTCTGCTTTAAATATTGAGAATTTTAGATTATTAGATTCTGAGCAGCTTTTCTAACCAAACCCTTCTTAATGACAAAGCAAGTAAAATACATCCGATCCAGCTGCGTGTCTGTTTACTGGCTCATTGAGTTCTGGTTAGCACAGGTATCAGAAATGCCATGAAATTTTTTGTGAGAGGTAGTATCTACCACAACATCTTTGCCAAACATACCTCTGTTGTGCAGTTTACATTTGTCATTCTTTGGCATTTCATGTATTATAAATTCTGGAGTTCTGGGTGAAAGACAGTATATAAACGTAAAACATTATTATAGCCTAGGTTTTTGTGTCCCCAGTGTATTGGTTCTGTTTAAGCCAGCATGAGCCCATCAGGTGAAATAGCTTTAATATGACTTTATGTTGTAAGGTGTTTTTCAAAAGTGACTGCTTATCCCCAGAACACTTTATGAACATTAAATGTTAGAGATAAATAATGGCAGGAACAGAGCAAAAGAATAACCATTGCCAATGGAAGTGTAGCTGTTGTAGCTGGATTTTTTAAAGGCTTTCCCCCCAGGATTTCACAGAAAGCAGTTTTTGGCTGGGCTTGCAGATAATTCACAGTGATTTATGTAGGGTGAAGCAAAAGAAATACTTCTTTCTGGATCATAATAATCAGTAGAGCTCTGCTGAGGACTGATTTTTTTCCCTTTCTCTGTTTTCTGGCTTATCTATTGTTAAATATATTACAGCATACCACTTACCTTGTTGTGCAGTTTTGGGCCCTCATGGGTGCCTTCTCCCTGCGTAGGAATGTAGCAAACTGCTGGGTAGATGGATATATATTGCAGAGAATAAAGTCTCTCTCCCAGAGTCACATTCTTGGGAGGCCAGAATACAATGCAAACATGTTTTGGCTGGATGTGTGCTGATAAGGTTTGTCCTCTTTCCCTTGAATACCAAACAAAGGAAAATACGAATTGTATATCGTGTACTTTAGTTGACATGAGCCACCTTTCAGATATGGTTAATTACCTTTCATTGAAAAATTTCCATGTAAATTTTGTATTTTTAACAGATGATCTACAATTTGGGTGAAGAACCCAAATATAAAGAGGGTAGTTGTTTTTTTTTTTTTTTTAACGTAGAAGAAAGTAATCACTTTGTGGAAAACTGGAAACTGAATTCTAATACTTATTTTCCTCTGAAGTTAAAAAAGATATAATTTCTTAATTTGTGTTAAATGGATGCTTTTAGAAGTGCTGCTACAAGTGACTAAGTAGACTTAGTATAGAGTGATTTTTGCCAATCAGCTTAGCAAAAAAACAGTTACTGAAAACTAGGTATAGACCAGCTTTACTTAACTGTGTTTATAAATAAGAGACATTTTTCTAGAAGTTGCAAATTGATCCATCGTAGAGGTCTAAATCTGAACTGATGATTCTCAGAATAGTGTTTATAATCATGTGATATGTATAACCTGGAACTTTCCAGTTCCCCTTTTAACTGTGAGTGTTTTGCAGCCACTTCCTGTTCTATGTAGCAGTTTGTGACTTTCTGTAGTTAGGAAACAATATGACTATCCCTCATTATTGTGAAAGCTACTTTAGCTTCAACATTGAAGTCAACATTAGTAGTAGACTACTGATCTAGTATCAGCTATAATCGTTGTTCTAATTATAGATTAATTTTTTTGGGGGTGGTTATAGAGATGCTGGTTTTAACCCACAGTATATCTTCTTTCGGAATTGTTTTTACAGTCATTAAATGCATCAGTCCATAACCTGCCATAAATCTTCTAGCTATGTTAAAACCATTTAGCTATGTTAAAACCAGTGGCATTGCCAGAGGCAGGACACTATTGGAAATTGCTGGTGTAAAGATAGCTTCAGAGTGATTGTCAACCTTTTTTATTTATTTGTAGAACTTAGATTTTCCAGCCTCTGGGGAAGGATGGGGAATCACGTATAAAGAATTGAAGGTCACTAACAGCAGGTTACTTTTGTGTTGCTGTTGAACTTCTCAGGAGACCGTGGATGTCTAAGACTCTGCAGATAACAGTTTGAAAACTAAAGTTGTGGCATTCACATCGGCAGTACTAATTTGTTTCTGTTTCCCACTGAAACAGAGTAGATATGACACCAGTGAGAGGAAGCAGACTTGAAATGTGGATTGGCCAAATTTTAGTATAAAAATTTGAAATTATGTAGCAACTGAGTACTATTGTATCACTCTGTTACTGAGCTCTCTCCAGATGCTTTCAAAGAATAACTGGTGTCTGTAGTGATGGATTAGAAGGTCAGATTTCTGTAAGGGTAAATTTGGAAAATTTACGGAAATCTATGGAAAACTGTTGTCACTGTGCTTTCTTTTGTAGGCTAAGGAGAAGCGCAAGCTTCTACATTTTCATCCTTGCTCTGTTGTGTGGCTGCTTACATAGTTAGCTGGGATAAGTTTGGGGTTTTTTGTTACATTTGTTGCTTGTGACTGTCAGTTGATTGCAAGAACAAATGAAGACTGCTAATGTCAGTAACTTTTAAATAATCTTTTTCCTTTTATGTGAGTCAAATAGGAGGTCATAGCCTTGGGTCGGTCATGATGTGAAGAGGAAGAGAGGAAGATTATGACATACTGGAACTCTGAAACTTTGGGGTTTAGGAGATACTTGAGATCATTAGTAGATGATGTCAGAAATCAGATGTCACAGTGGAATGGTAGGCACCAGCTGTGGCAAAAATAAGAAATCCTGTCAGTAATGATTTATTTGAAACGGACCTAGCTGTACAGATCTAGGAAATTACTTAATGACAAAGCAAAGCATCTAAACACAGGAACTATGGAGAAGCAATGATGCTTGTATAGGTTCCTGTCTCTTTACATATAAATCAAGGGAATCTAATAGAATCTTAATATTTGAGCTTGAGTAATATTTTTGGTTTCAAGCTGTACGAACTGCTTTGGTTAGTATCTGGATCATGTCCTAAGAAAGATGTTGGTGTTGAAAAATCCAGGGGAGGGATAATTCCCCAAGTGATCATCTTTCTTCTGAGTCAGAATGAGGTCTAATTATTAACCTTAGGGACAGCTGTGCTGTGGAAGTTGCTGTCACTCAGATATTTGTAATGACTTTTCATCAGGTGTAACTAAAGATCTAGTTACTCTTTCTCTCTTTTTTTGTTTTAGTTGCATTTAAAATTTTGTTCTGATTATAAGAGGTTAACCTTATATCCTAAATGAGTTTAGAGAACTGCAGTACAGAGTTACACAGCTGATGTATCCTCTGCTGAAAGTGGCTGTAAATAAGCTAATGATTACACAATTCCCATAACATAGTGTTCCAGGCACTCAGGATTCATTAAAACTGTGGTCATAATTATATCTCATCTGACCATAATCAGTCTGATATGGGTTTTGTATTAGAAATTTTGATTTTCAGAACTATTCCTTTACTATTTTGAAATCCAGTGCTGTGTAGGTTCCAGTAATAAAACCCAGAATGTCACTGCGCTTTTCTTTCTGCATTTGGATTAACTATATGTAAAGGATAGTTATCATATATATCAAGAAAAATACCTTTTGGACTGTAGAAAAATCGAGTGTTAGGTTAGATTTTCTTTTGTAAAAAGTTATGTTAGATATCTTGAAAGTAGCAAGATTATTTTATTTCCTCTTTAGAGACCCACCTGAACGTAGGCAGCCTTGACACGTGGCCCATGACCATCATAGCAGCTGTGGCCAGAATGCTTAGAGTTGCTCATTTCCTTCATTTCTTTGTTGGTGGGGTTTTCTGGTGTGGGTTTTTTATTTAGTGGTTTTTTTTTGGTTTTTTTTTTGGTGGGGGTGGGGGAGCTCTTTCTTTTAGTTAAAATTTTCCTGATGGTTTAAAAGAGGAAAATTTAGGGCAATTGGGATGCTCCTTGCACAGTACAGTAGGTCATCCTGTATTTTTATTGAAGTAGAAACACTTCTGGATTTTTCCTTAGTGTTCTTTGAGGATGATGTGCTATCCCATTCAGTAGGGAAAAAAGCTGTGTGAGGTTTGAAGAATGCATAACGGTGAACTGGAGACTATGCAGTGGGAGTTGATCTAAGTAAGTGACAGCTGTCCAACACTTGTAAATTCTGAGGAAAATGCCTGAATCTGAGCTCATTTGAAAAACAGCATGTTACTTAGAGCAAATAAATTGTGTGTATTAGATACTTGCTAACGTTCATTCAAGTCAGGGCACCTTTGAAACAGTTTTACTACAGTGTTTTCGTTCAGTGATAGGAAGCCTTGCACTCTAGCCATGGCATTTCGCTGATATTGTTTGCATTTTCCTTGGGTAAGTTGTTTGACTAAAACATAGTAAATCTAAGGTGATATTTTTCCTTTTTAGGCACTCCCACTGTTTTTAAGCTGTTTTGTTGTGATGGGGACAAAATCTTTTAAATGTACCTATTTTGACTTTCAGTGCAGGGATGTGGAACGCTTAGACCACAGGACAGATTCGATTCAGGACCCACACCATACTTGATCTATTTATGTGCATCATTTTCCTGCTGCAGTTGCTGGTAGGATGTTAAGAATATAGTGAAGTTGGTGGTGCTGGTACCACAAGGAGAGTGCTGCTATGCTTGAGTACGGATGAAATGGAGCAGAGGGAGTGATAGATTTTTCTTTCTGCTTGGGTGATTGAAAATAATGCAAGCATAAGGGGGAAAAGGAGAATTCCTGCAGGTTTGTGAAAAATACTTGTCCTTGATAAAAATAAAATAATAAAGTTCTAACATGATTTGCTTCTTCTTGGTCCCTCATTAAAATGTAGTGTCTACTTATGAAGAGAATAAACCAATCTGTTTTGTGCTGTCACACAGCTTAAGTAATAGCCAGCAGGGGGAAACTTTGAGTAGTCTGCTGTAAATGTAATATAGCTAATATTTGGGGCAGCTGATGCGATTTTTGAAAGGAACTACAAGGATTACCTTTTAACTCTACTATGTTTTATGGTTTTGGTAAGACGTCGTCACAGTTCTTCCACTTTGACAAGATATTCTACCAGGTAGTTCAGTGTGATTTTTATTAAGTTATTAATGTTGGTCAGTAAAATGACTTTTCAGATGTGGCTGTGATGTGATTTTTAGTGTGTATATATACTTTGATAAGGAAGCACAAGATGGATTCTTTTCATTTTAAGTGTGTGGTGTGTCTGTCTCTTGAGCATTGCATTCCTTTTTGGTCACTGTTTCAAAAAAGATCCTGGAGATGGGGAAGGAAGTTTCAGGGAAGGGCCACAGACATAGTAGTTTCCATGCAAGGCATCATAAAACAGCCTACAACTTCCTATCTCAGAAAAATCAGCTAGAAGGAAGAAGTGACAGTGGTTTGTAGAAATAACGGGCAGGGGAAGCAAGGCAGAAATGGACCGGGAATGGTGTAAAGCTCAGCTGTCTTATGTCGTTTCCTGGAACTAGGTAAAATGAGTGAGGCTAGTACAGGACAGGTTCAAAGCAGACAGGTGGTTCTTCGCACTGTGTAATTAGCTGGGGAACTGTTTGCCACAGGATATTATGGAGTCTAAAAGCTGACCTGGGTTCAGAGGCAGGTTGGACAAGTTCACAGAGAGGAGATCTGCTGCGTTTATTAAGTAGATAGAAGCCATCCTTGATTCAGGAAGTTTCTCAGGAGCTAATGGTTCAAGGCTGGGATAATACTTGATAGAAGCATCATGCTGTGCTTGCTCTGTTCTTACCCTTATCGAAGTTTACCATGATGTAATTGTTTGCTAATATCCTGCTGCCTTTTGGAGTTTAGAAGGAGTTCCTAGCTTGATACACTACTGCAGGGGATGACTGTTAAAATTAGGAAATGACTACCAAGTTGAAACTGGAAAGGGAGAATTTCTTGGGTTTAGGCTCTGCGATTGTATTTGACGTGCTAACAGACCTACCTGAATGCCTAACAATGCTATTAACTATGCATAAGAATAGTTAATTTCTTTTGTTAGGCTTGGTTAAATGATACAGATGGGTTTGTACTCCACTGAGAAACTTGAAGCTGTAAATCAGAACTGACAATGTTAAAAACTTATTTCAAGACACAGCTTACTTTTCATATTGCAAACTAAACACAGATCTTTTGAAGATCTGGCAAATGAGGAAGGGAAACTTGCAATTAGAAATCAAAAACAACTGACTCTGCAAGACTGGTGCATGGCACTGACTTGCTAGTCACTGTTAAGGGCCTTTCTGTCATAAACCAGTGACAAATCTGGTATTATGGATTCTTCTACAGACTAGTTGGTCTTTTTAATGTATTTCGAATTTTAACTTGCTTAATTTCTCTTATGTCACATCTTATGAATGATGCTGGGTTCCTGTGATTTAATTGCAAAACATGGAGTGACTTACGGTAGGCAATAAAGAGTGGTGGTGAAAACTGTACAGGATAATTCCATAAACCAAGGATGTCTTTACTTTCACTGGAGAGACACTGAGAGCTTCAAGCAGAAAAATAGCACTATGAACAGTGCTGCCTTAATAGAGGGATAAATGTTTACTGGGGCCTTGTGACACCTCAGGCAACCAAAATTTTTTTTTTTAAAGGTCAAAATGGCAATTCTTCAATTTATGTTCTGATGAGAGGCATTAGGACTGTGTTAAAATTTAAATTTGTGCTTTAATTACCAAGTAGTCATCTGAGGCTTAGAAAATGGAATATAGTTAACTGTTACGTGTATGCAGTTGGAAGAAGCAATTGTTGCGATACTACTAATACATGAATTTTTAGGTAGCTTACCTTTCTTTTTTTACTTAAAAATTAGTTGTTTCAACTTCTGTGTGGACTATGGGACACTAATCTGAGTAAGCTTTGTCTAGAGAAATGCTGCAGAAATAATAACAGCCTCTATGGGAAAGCTATGTAGTTTAGTATTGTATGACTTTTTTATCCCTATGCAGAACTTTTAGAAGGTCACTGATACGATGGGGTAGCTTGGTAAGGTGTCATTTCATCAAACACCATGCTAGGTCCAAAACACTCAAATCATTTCAGTATGACTCTAAATTAAACCTAAACTCTTCATTGCATTGAACTTGATTGAATTCTAATAAACAGGCTTCATTTTCTTCAGAAATTTAATGGCTTGTTTTTAATCTTTTCCAGGTCAAAGACCGGGGTCCAGAAGCCACAAGAAGATTTTTTAATTGGTTTTATTGGAGCATTAATTTGGGAGCTATTCTCTCTCTGGGAGGCATTGCATACATTCAGCAGAATGTGAGCTTTGTTATTGGATATAGTATCCCAACAGTTTGCATTGGGATTTCATTCATGGTTTTCTTATGTGGTCAGAGTTTCTTCATCACAAAACCGCCTGATGGTAGTGCCTTCACAGACATGTTTAAAATTCTCGCATATTCTTGTTGCTCAAGAAAGAGACACGCGGAACATTCAACTAATAGGTTTGTAATGAGCTCTTTTCTATAGTCTGAATTTAGTGAATCAGCCTAAGAGTTGGAATTAGTTAGTTCAAACTAGGTGGCAGTAAGTCATGCTAGATAATACACTAGAATATGCAGTTTTGCTTTGAGAACTGGAACTGAGAAAATTGAAGTCCGGGAGATATTTTCTGGGAGTCCTGGGATGAGAGAGGCACATTTTGAGATTACTGGATGTCCATGCTGCAAGGTCAAGTCTGCTGTTTTCACTTGAATACTATGTCTTGCCAGTTCAGAGTTTCTGGAAGATTGGCATAACCCAAGTATGCTGCTTTTAAGCATTAGTTAACTTTCTTTCTGCTTAGATATGGGATGCCTTCTGATTTGAAAAACACTATCATCTGCATTTAATGTTGTAAGTGGCTTGATGGGTAGCCAAAATGTGTACCGGCTTTTTGCTTTCCAAGTGGTTACTCCACTCTCAGGAGATGCATGTGGAATACTAGTGTCTGAATTTAGTTACTGATGATAAGAGATGTCACGTGCCTCCTCTGCAACAGGCTTTCATGTATTCAGATTGCAAAATAGTTCAATGAATTGGAATAACCTATATTTTGTGATCCTGTTTCTTAAGTTCTCCATATTGCAGTGCCAGTCATTTATGCATGGGGGGGAGGATGGGAAATAAGGAAATCTTTACAGTGGAAGTTTTCAGCTTGTGCTTTCACCTGTTGATGATCCATTCTGTCCTAGTTCTTTTGCTGTTAAGAGTAACTTGTTTTGAAAATGCACGAGCTTTTTATAATGAAAAGAAGTACCAGAAGATTGTCATTTCAGTCAGTTTTTGTTGTTGTTTAACTAAACGTTTCAAATTCTTTTCGAAAGTGAAGGCCAGGGAGTACTTCATCAACCTCACAAGCAAAGCCTGTTTGAGATGGCCAAGCTGTCTCGTGGGGGCCCATTCAGAGAAGACAAAGTAGAAGATGTGAAAGCTCTTGTCAAGATTATCCCTGTCTTTTTGGCTTTAATACCTTACTGGACAGTGTATTTTCAAGTGAGTAGTTCCATATGATTACATGTCTAAAAAACATAATTTCTAATGTAAGGATCCTAACTTCCTCTTCTCCCAGCTGCATTTGAAAGGTCTCCAGACACTAGCTTCAAAAGTTGCACTTCTAAGGCTGTGTTACAAATCTAACTCTTCTCTGAATATCACCCTCCAGAGCAGTTACCTGGAGGAAACACACAAAAGCTTTTTGGGGGAAACTGTTCTGTAAGGTTTACTTACATGAGCATTCAGTAGCTGTGATTCCAGAGAAGATGAATATTGCAGAGGATTTTTCAAAACTCTGGTATAAACTGTTTGACTTGTTTAATACCAGTGTGTTCAATAATGTTAACTACTTTCCTTTTCACAAACCTGTGGTTGAAAATCATGTTAGTAATATTAAGTTAGCAAAAATAGTAATGTGGGATAGTAACTTCTTCTGAATTTTTTTATTTGCTAGATAAAACTGTTGTGGAAAGCTGTATTAGGTTACCGGCATGCCAAAGTATCTAATTTCACATTTTTCTGGGGGCTTTTTCATAAATATGAAACTTATCGTGAAGTTGAGAGATGAAAAATGGCTACTAAGCATTCTTTCAAATAATATTTTCACTTAAAAATAGAAAAGAAAATAAAATCATTAAAATGATAGTTAAAACTAACAGTTGTACAAATGATCTTAAATATTGCACTTTGTTTCATCTTGCAGTTGATTCAGATAGGCCAGGGTAAGTGATCTAGATTTCATTTTAATTAGTATCTTTCTGGTTCTTCTGTTTTAGTGAGATGAATTAGGACAGAAAATATGTTTGGGGGGAAAGAAAAGCAGGAATTGTTTTTAAAGTCACATGAATGATTCTTTGTGCTTTTAGTAAAATTGAATGTAGGGGTTAGAACTTTGCAAGCTTTTCTTAACAAGAATTCTTTTTGTTTTGCTATATTAGCACTTTACCTCTGGTATAATCTTTGTTAATTATTAAAAATGTAAAAATATTTTGCTCTCAGTACTCCTTGTCTAAGTAATCTCAACTCATCTTTCCTAATGCTAGATGCAGACAACGTATGTATTGCAAAGTCTCCATCTGAAAATTCCTGAAATATCAAATGACACCAACTCTATTCATACGGTAAGTAGGGCAAAACAAGTGAAAAATATGTTTTCTTTAGTTGAGATGTAAAATAGGTAAGTATTGTAAAAAAAAAATTCCAGAAAGTTAAGGTAGTAGCTAAAGGGAATTGGTGGCCGCAGATGTTAGGCATTTAGAAGCATGATGCATAATACAGATTTTGGCATACCTAGCTGTATATGGAATTCACAGTATTCTGTTTTGAATGTATTCAGATAATTTTCACTGCTTTAATTATGTGTCTTTATCCTTCAGCAGACAAAGTATGATCTTTAAAGAAAGCTCATAAATCTATATGCCCTAAGTTTTCAATGTTGTAAGTAGTACATAAGAATTCGTACAAACTCAGTAGGAATACCCATACTTAACAGAAATATTAGCATTTGCAAATTTGGAATGTGAGATACATTTGTAACTTCATACTGCTTAATCAATATTCACTTTACCTGGAATCAGTTTGGCATATTGAAGGAAGTTGTTCAATCAATATTTTTCAAGAAAGGCTGGCACCATGTAATTGCAGAAACCGTACTGAGAAATAAAAACAAGAAGTATGAATGTAAGTTATTAACAGGCTTACTAAGTGTTCTTTTAAAATTAAGTTTATTCTGTTTTATTAAAAATTAGTATCAATAAGACAGAATGGCTTCAGACTTCTTTTACGAATCAAAAATAAAAATGCTTGTACTTAATTTTTCTTTGAACTTGTGCAGGTGCAAGGTCCTGCACCTGGGGAGGAAGAATGCTAGGCACCAGTATAGGTTAGGGGCGGATCTGCTGGGAAGTAGCTCAGAGGAGAAGGATCTGGGGGTTGTGGTAGACAGTAAATTATCCATGGCCCAGCAATGTGCCCTTGTTGCCAAAAAGGCCAATGGAATCCTGGGCTGCATAGGGAAGAGTGTGGCCAGTAGGTCGAAGGAGGTCATTCTCCCCCTCTACTCTGCACTGGTGAGGCCACAACTGGAATACTGTGTCCAGTTTTGGGCTCCCCAGTTCAAGAGGGACAGGGAACTGCTGGAGCGAGTCCAGCGAAGGGCAACTAAGATGATTAAGGGATTGGAGCATCTGCCTTATGAGGAAAGGCTGAGAGCGCTGGGACTCTTTAGCCTGGAGAAGAGAAGGCTGAGGGGAGACCTTATTATGGCGTACAAGTATCTAAGGGGTGGGTTGAAGGAGGATGGAGCCAGGCTCTTTTCAATGGTTCCAAGTGACAGGACGAGGGGTAATGGGCACAAGTTAGAACACAGGAAGTTCCGTTCAAATACATGGAAAAACTTCTTTACGGTTCAGGTGACAGAGCACTGGCACAGGCTGCCCAGGGAGGTTGTGGAGTCCCCTTCCCTGGAGATTTTCAAGACCCGCCTGGATGCAGTCCTGAGTAATGTGCTCTGGGCAATCCTGCTTTAGCAGGGGAGTTGGACTAGATGATCTCTAGAGGTCCCTTCCAACTCTGAAAATTCCGTGATTCTGTGAACTTCCTTGAAAACTGAGCTGCTTCTGAATCACAGGTGAAGGCTTAGTGGAGGTTAGTGATACTGGCTAAGACAGACCTCTAAACCAACTGAATGCTAGTTACTTACTTTTACTCAGTTAAAAAAAATAAAGAGTAGACTGAGAATTCTTCAGTTAAATGCATGCCATAAATAAAAGGAGCCAAAGCAAGTTTCCTCAACCGAGTTCTCAGTTTATGTATTTATTTATTTTTTTTTGCAGAGCTTTTGGGCATGGAAAGCCATTGCCACTTTCATTTCAAGGTTCAGTTTTGTGGTGTTTGGGTTGCATGTTCATTTAAAAAAAATATTTTATTATTCAAAAATTCTAATTAGTCTGAGGCTTCTGTTTTAGTTGCGTCAATTTTAATTGTGGACTATATTCAATGTGGTTGGGTTTTTTCAGCATATACCTAATTCTACTTTAATAGAGGCTAGTATATTTAAATTTTGATATGTAACCCATCTTGCTCTTTTCATTGAGCTTTTCACATCTCTATTGCTCACATATGAAAAGGGACTCTTGGTTTTTTTTCTGTTATTAGGAACTGCATGAATGTCTTGGTAGAACGTTGTCATTGTTGGACTAGAGAAGTGAATTATCTTTCTTCTAACAGTGCACACAGGACTTGAGAGTCCCATTGTCAGTCTGAATATTAAAAATATTGTCAGCCTGAATATTTACTGTGTAGAAAGGAACATGGAGCTTTGGTTATCAAACTGAGCTTTCTTCTTCACTGCCTTTTTGGGTGCTAGAATTATTTTCAAGTAGTGTTATGTTTAATTAAATTAGTTAAAAATTTTTTTTCATTGTTTTTGCTGAAAAGAATTTAAAATACAACTCCTGCTATGTAGCCACTTTTTCTAACTTAAAAGTGTGGCTTTAAAAGTTAGTTACCTGTTTTTATTGTTTTGGGCAAGGATAATGGAACGATGATCCTAGTCTGTCTTGATACTTCTAAATAATGACTTTCTATCTGGCATAACAGTGACTGGCTCCTTTTTCTGCAGTGCATCAATTGTGTTGTTCTTCCTGTTTTATTTTGAAATACTTTGCTGTGATCTAACAGCATAAGTGAAATAAGTTAATTTGATTTTTGCTATCTTCCTTGGTATGTGATCTACCTGAAGGATGCTGGCCTACATTATGTAGGTAGTGTCTTTGAAAGCAATTCTGACTACTTTGGTTTCTTCAAATTGAAGTGATTTGAGGTAATTTAGAAAAGGGGTGGTAATAGAATGTTTTACATGAGCAGCATTGTACCTCATCAGGTCTAGGTTTTCCTTAAGCTCTTCTAGGCACCTCTGCCCAATACTAATAAAGACATATTTTCCCTTGATATGAAGAGAGTGAAATATGTGTATGCCCTTTTAATTTGCAGGCTCCTGATAGAGTAGAAAATTGAAATGCATATATTTTAAACAACAAAAAATGCCAAGTGATTGATTGTATGAAATACAGCAGTGCCACAGGCATTTGGTATTTCTTTTCTTTCTTACCAAATTCCGCAATGACAAAAAATTCCTATATCCTTGACTGTAATTACGCAAATCAGTCTTTGTACAGACTGTTACACAGGGTAATCCTGGGATGATATTTGAAGCAAACGAAAAGATGAATGGGAGAGGGAGGGAAATTGACAGTTTTAAAGTTTTGCTAAATATTTCAAAATAAGCAAGAATTTCACTAGCTCAGCACAATTCACTGTGCATTTTTCAAAGTATGTAAAGATTGCTAAGCAATTTATGTAATCTTATGTATCAAACTGCTGAATATTTTCATATATCCAAACCAGCTTATCCCATTTTCAAATCCATGATCTTGAAATGCCTGGGAAATGTTAGAGAGAGGTTAGGATGAACTCGGTTTTAGCACCATCATCATAACTTCTTGGGATTGGCAAAGTATGAACCAGAAGGCATTTGCCTGGGTTCTTTGGAGAACGGCAATGACAACTGTAATGCAGAGCAAGAAAGCAATAGTATTTTTAATGACTGTTGTTACAACATGTCTGCATGCAGAGTGCTAAAAATATGCCACATTCATATGCTAATGCTAGTTGGAGATTTTGACAAAGCCTAATATGGACATGGCTTGATGTCAGTCAAAGACTTGGTGCTCTTGGTGCAAACTCCTTTGAAAGTGCCAACTGCTGCTTTGATATTTGCTTCACCAAGGGCAAATTGTGCTTAACAAACCTGATCGCCTGCTACAATTCCAGGTGTAGCCTGCTCAGTTAATGTGGGGCGAGTGGTAGATGTTGCCTGCCTGGATTTCTCAAAGGCTGTCAATACAATTCCACACAGCCTCCTCCTAGAGAAACTGATGTGTTAGGGTCTAGCCAAGTGGCGTGTGCGGTGGGTGGGAACTGGCTGACAGGCCCCACCCAGAGGGTGGTGATCAATCACTCCTTTGCAAACTGGCAACCTGTCACAAGTGGGGTCCCCCAGGGATCGATACTGGTCCCAGTGCTGTTTATTATCTTCATAAGTGATCTGGATGATGAGATCAAGTGCACCCTAATGAAGTTTGCTGATGACACCAAACTGAGTGGGGAAGCGGACACTTTGGAAGGGAGAGCAACGCTGCAGGAAGACCTGGATAGGCTGGAAGAGTGGGCTAACAAGAACCTTATGAAGTTCAACAAGGACAAGTGTGAGGTCTTGCACCTGAGCAAACAATTCAGGAGTGCAGCACAGGCTGGGATCTGCCTGGCTGGGGACCAGCTCTGCGGAAAGGGACCTGAGGGTTCTAGTGGACAACAAGCTCAATATGAATGAGCAGTGTGCAGCTGCAGCAAAGAAAGCCAGCAGGATGCAGGGTTGCATCAACAAGGGCATCACCAGCGGAGATACAGAAGTCATTATCCCACTCTACTCAGCACTTGTCAGGCCACACCTGGAATCCTGTGCTCAGTTTTGGTCCCTGCTATGCAAAAAAGATGTGTGGACAAGCTGGAGAGGGTCCACAGAAGGGCCAAAAAGATGATCAAAGGACTGGGAAGCCTGCCATATGGGGAAAGGCTGCGAGCATTGGCTTTGTTCAGTCTTGAGAAAAGAAGGCTTTTAGGGTAGACCCCATCACCAAGTTCCAGTATTTAAAGGGTGGCTACAAAGAAAATGGAGACTCATTTTTTACAAGGAGTCACATGGAAAAGATGGGGTAATGAGTTACTCCTGGGGAGATTCCAATTGGATGCAAAAGGAAAATTTTTCACAATGAGAACAATCAGCCATTGGAATAATCTTCCTAGGAAGTGGTGGGTTCCCCAACATTGGGCACTTTTAAGCTTCAGCTGGACAGGGTGCTGGGCCATCTTGCCTAGACTGTGCTTTTGCCAAGAAACATTGGAGCAGAGGATCCTTGAGGTCCCTTCCAATCTGGTATTCTATGATTCTGTGATTATGAAGAACTAAAGGCTTGTGTTTTGCTAACTCTTGCTTTTGCACTTTGTAGTTTTAAGCTTGGTAGAAATTGTCTCATTCATACAGACAGGTATCTTATTGTCAATTACTGAGTCTTGCAAATGAGGAAGGATGCACGTTTTGCACAATAATCTTTGTTCATCTGACAAGCGTAATTTAATTTTAATTGAATTCTGTATTACATTAGTAAAACTCTGTTTCTGCTGTTCTGTGGCATGTTTCTGAAAGTTCTATGCTTAATAATAGAAGACCTACAGAACCTGGCTATTAAATATTTTTCATGAATGAAGTAGGAAAAAGGTTTAATTCTGTCAGACTGAAGTATATCACTGGAAGCACAACAGTAGGGACTATTTAATTGCATTAAATCACTTCCTGACCTGTGTGCCATTAATATTAGACTTTTAAAGTAATGCTTTTAAAAATGTATCTTGGGATGTATTCATTTAAATAATCTGTACGGTTTTGTTTACTAGATTTGGGTGGCACAATCAATCATTCCTCAGACAGGTGTTCTATGACTAAAATAATCTTAATGGCAGAAAAGCTCCCTAAGGACAGTGATTTTTTTCCATTAAACATATTTCAAGATGTATGCAGAAAAACTCAGATGTTGCAATAATGCTAATGGCTATCTCATCTTTCAAAAGGAATTTATATAGTTATAGTTATATAGTTAACTTTTGCTTTAACAAAAATTAATTCAGAGTAAGGGCCTAAAATATGAACCTCTGAAACTTAGAAATCTTAAAAAAAAAAAAATAATCCTTTGCAAAGCGTCTTTGCTGAGTTCTGCATTTTGTTTTCTCAGAGTACTCTCTTCATCTGCCAGTAATTTCTTATTCCTCGTTTTCCTTGGAACTATGTGCAGTATTATTTACTTTTGTGTAAAGAACCTTTTTCCTCTGAGCACATGATGTTCTTCAGTTCCAGCAGAAAGCTCCTATACCACCCCACCGCCCTCCCCAAAAAAACCCCAACCCAACACCCACCTCAGCACAGCTGGAGATGCATCTTGAAAAGTGAGAATATGTCATACTGTTGGAGTTACTATGGTGAGGAATCAGTTGTGCTTCTGAGCTAACAGAATTATGAACTGCTAAATTAAATGAAAACCTGAATAGCTGCGTGTTTGTTTTCCTCAGCTTTTACACACTCTTAGTTTTCTTCTCCCAGTGTCTATCAGTGTACTGTGGTTTGTTTTGGATCTCGGTGTTTCATGGAAAATATTTTTTCCTTTGTTAAATAATGGTAAAAATCAACCCTTCAGTATGAAATTGCTAACTTAAGTCATCTATCTATCCTTTCAGTTTCCAGCAGCCTGGTTGACTATGTTTGATGCAGTGCTTATTCTGATCCTAATACCCTTAAAAGATAAATTGGTGGACCCCATTTTAAAGAGGAATGGCCTGCTCCCATCCTCACTGAAGAGAATTGCTGTTGGAATGTTCTTTGTAATGTGTTCTGCGTTTGCTGCAGGTAAGAAAAACAACTGTGTGATCTACTTACATAGCTATTTATTCAGCTACTGACAACAGCATTTTTAAAAAAAACCTTCATGAATCTTTAATTCAAGATTAATCAGAAGTGTTTTTCAAGGGCTAGTTAGAATGCAACTGCATGGATGCATTTCCCAGAATGAAAGAGATTTTATCCAAAACCTCACTTAACTGTTTTGAATGGTTGCAATAAAATTGGACCATTTTTCGTACCTGAAACAGACCTCAAGTATATCTTTTAAAACCAACTTCTTAGTTAAGGTTTTCACATACAATGTTACTCTCTAGTATGCTTGGTAGAGAACTATTTGGTTTCTGACCATATTTTCTCAACAAATGCCTTAACTTCATGGTCAGGGTTTGGATTGCCTGAACAAAGTGTCTAGTATTTGGATATAAGGTTGTTAGTCCTCCTAAAATAAACTGTATGGTATTGCGGAAGTCCATGTTGTCTGATTTATCAACCATTTGTCTGGGAAGTTGAAAATTTATTTATCTTGAAAAACATTAGTTCAGAAATAAGCATGTTCCTTCATATAGCCTGACTTCCAGGTATTAAAAAAGTGAATTTTTACCTAAAATCCTTTCCCTGGATCTGAAATAATAAAGTTAGGTTATGGCTGAACAAGAGTTTCCTCCCACTTTGGGTTTTTTCTCCCCTACCTTAATGTTCCCTAATGTTTGGGAATTACTGTAGTGTAAAATAGCTTAGCCATAGCATGAAAGGAAAAAGATGGCAACTCTGTTCAAACCATAAATCAGCTCCTTTTGAGATGATTTAAAGTTGTTAAGCACTGCTGATGTGGAACTGAAAAGCTCTGAGCAATGCTTCATAGAACCTATAGCCTTCACCTAGTATCATTGTAATGAACATATTGATAAAGCATTATAGCATTAAATAAATTAATTTCAGCACTTGTAATCTCCTATATTTTAGAGAAAGGGACACTTTATACGGCTATTAAGATTTCTCTCAGTGAGAGAGATAATTACCTTATTAGGCCAAGGTCACTTTGTATGTGGGCAAGTAAAGTTCTTAAAGCAAAGTCATTTAAACTTAAAATAGGAATGTTTCTCTTATTCCATGTTTCTTAGGACACTGCTACCAGCAAAAGATGATGATGTAAAACAGTTAAATGTCAGCTCTTTAAATAGAACCTGCTGGCTCACGTATAAGTGAATTCAAAATCAGCAATATCTGTCTTTATTAGTACTGAGGAAAAAAGGTATATCGAGCTATGATAGCTAGTTGGTGAATGGTTTCATGTAGCAGAATTCTTAAAAATTTCAAATGCCTTGTTTTCTATTGACCTACAAATTTAATGCATGATTTTTTTGGTTTGATCCTCCCCTAACTCTTCTACAGTAGAAATGAGAAGGTTAAGTCTTTGGGTGGTTACCTGCAATCTGGTTGGAAAGTTTAACCTTTTGGAGTAACTTAACATCCCTTTGTCATAACATGAATTCAGGAGCTTCAGTTGTGACAAATTTGGGGCATAGGAAACTCTGTTTATTTCTAGTGGGGGGAAAGCTTCTGTTGGTTTATATGTTTCATAAAATTTTTATTTTCTCATTAAATGATGTTTATAGAAGCCATATTTTAATATTCTTAAAATACAACATTACTTCCAACCATTTCTGCCTTAGAGAGAGATACTGATTAAAATCTTAGATGTATGAAGATGTTAATATCTTAACTTGCAATCTTAGAAGTTTCTTAATGATTTGGTTTTGCCATATGTCCATTTTAACTTATTTATCTAACTGGCATTAGTTCTGGACACTACTTAGGCTGCCTATTGGATTGTTTAGATTATTTTAAATATCTAATAAACTGTGTGAGAATACAACTGATTAGATTTAATGAACATCTGCTGTGCTTCATGCATTTTATTGTAAGTTCTGAGCAGCGGTAAGGTTGTTCAACTGGAAAATCTACTTCATTTATAGAGTTTAAACAATTATAGCAGTAACTTAAGATTCTTTTAACTACTAAAACTGTAAGATTAAACTTGAAGTTTGTCTGTCAAAGCCTAAGAAAGAATCAATAGATTCTGGATTCTGAAGTACTCAGCTTTGAAGATAAAATTATGGGAAAGTTTGGTATATGATAGTTATGCTCCTGTGTGACTAAGTGCCTCCTACATGTGCTTATGTTGGGAAGAGTATCAAACACATTAAGGATCACTACGTTTTGAGGTGCAATAAGTTTGTGTTGAATGTATATGAATGAAGTTATGTCTGAGTTCTTAGCTGACTGTACTGATATGTTTACATTTTAATTAAGTTCCACTCTAAAATGTTTGTCAGCTGTATTAAAACCAAAACATCAAGAAATCTAGCTTATTTTAATAACATCAGTTCTTCATAGTTCAAAGGGCACTGAGGTGGTTGAAGAGCTAAAGAAAGATACTTAAAAATAAGATGGGTGAGTGGTCACCTAAAAGTACTGAGGGTGGTAGAGAAAATGTGGTGGCCTGGAACTAAGAGGTACCAAGTTCAGAACAGTCTTTACTTCAAAAACAGATGTTATTAAGGAAAACACTTTTTAAGAAACATTTTGGGGCCTCAGGGTATCATTTAAGCAAACTTCTAAACTGTTTTCCCTCTGCAACTCTTGTGTCTCAGAAGATTAGACCGTAGAGTTGTTGCGAGATTTTGTACTTGACTAGATTCCAAACTGCTATGAATGAATAGACGTAGGTTATGCAAATACAGCTTTCCATCCTTTTCACTTTACTTTGTAAGTCACTTGTTAACGTGCACTCCCTCAGTCTGGTTTTCAGAGCCCTGGCTCTGAAAGTAAATACAATGTTATTCTTAAGCATGTGATTTCTAGAACTTCTTGATTGGTTATGGCCTCAACTGCAGACTATATATAGGGACTACATGGATCTTTCCTCATGCTTTCTTCCCAGCTTGGGTCTCTTGCCATGACCAGGACTAATAAGAAACTCTGTGTTGCAGTATGAGGTGGTTTTGGCGAACATCATGCCTTTCCCTTGGAACACTGTCACTTAGCAGAGAGATGGTGATTTGGTTGGCCCCTCGAGGTTTGTACGTCACAGATTTGGGAAGAAACAGGAGAACAGATATTAAATTGTGCATTAGAAATTGCTTGTGCTTGTTTATATGAAAAGTGCTATCAATAACGTCAGTCAACATCATATTAAATGTTTGTGTCAGCCTCTAGGAAAGAAAAAGCTAGAAGTGAGGAAGCAGATGTAATCACTTGTACATGGTATGATATCCATGAAGCACTGTATCTAAGCCTTGTACAATTTTTTTTTTGCAACAGGAGTGATATTTTGTGCCCTAAGATTAGGTCAGATCTTGGCTCAATAAGTAGAAAGAGACTGAAACTGACAGGCAGTAAATGGGAGGCCACGTGCGTGTAACGTGTACTATAGGGAGTAGTGTCATTGACTCAGCCTTGCTGCTCTGAACTGGTGATGAATAAATCCACCTTATTTCCAAGGATATTGAGAGCTCTTCTGTAGAGGTCCTTTCTGGGTAAAGCAGAGAGTTTTATTAACTATGAGCTATTTTGTGCATTTTATGTAACAGTGAAGCAAATCCTTTAATCTGGGCAACTTCAACAAAAACCCAACAGCTTTATTTGATATTCACTTTCTACTCTAAACTGTTGTATTGAGCAAGCTACAAATGTTGTATTTTGCACTATCCTATCCGTTTTTCATTCTACATGAGGTGCTTTCTATGCAGTATACTGCTTGTAAATCAAGCTCTAATGAGCTTTTGGATCTCTTGGGATGATAAGTGTCATATAAATGCCATGATGACATTCATAGAGGGTTTTCATAGTTCTGCAGGAGTAGTGTAGCCATTTCAATAAGCAAAATGGTTTCTAATTTAGTAATGCTATAGTGGCAGGTGCAATGGATCAACACTGCAAAGTAGTAGTTTGTGAAAATGGGATTGTCTGTAAAAAACCAACAACATAGTTTGTATGAGAAAGCTCTCAGATAATCCATCTGGAAAAGGGTTAAATGTTTATAATTATTGCTACTGAATAGGAATATAATCACTAATTCTATGGCAGAAGAACTGTATGTCTTGAAATAACAATAGCAAAAGTAGTCTGAAATGCTTTATGTTAGGAAATAAGGAAATACATACTCCTATTTTATAATTTCTAATTGCAATGCAGGACTGAATCCTAATTTAGTTCTTGATATGAAGAAACAGTGTTTGCATCTTAGGTCAATCTTTTTTTCCCCTCCCTCCATATAGGAATTCTGGAAAGCAACAGACTGAAAATTGTAAAGGTTAAAACAATTAATCAGACAATTGGAAATGTTACATACCATGCTGCAGATTTGCCAATATGGTGGCAGATTCCTCAATATGTCCTGATTGGATTCAGTGAAATATTTGCAAGTATAGCAGGTAAGAGTCTTTGTGTGTTTTAAATCTGCTTTTGTATCTATCATAAATGATGGATTCTTAGAAAATAAATATTTACCTCTCAAATCGTCATAAATAAGCTCTAATGTTCCCAAATACAATATCATCTAATATAACTTAAGTGGCAAAGCACACAATTGTCTTTCACATTTGAAAATTGGCTATATAAGAATATGTTTTCAAGACTGAATTTCAAGCAGAGCAATATTTAAATATTTGTGTGTCATCCAGTTAGCACTGGATATTTGCAAGCCCTAATGGAAAACAATATACTCGTTCAATATTGTATTTTAAAGAATAGGTTTAATGCAGTATTGTTTCCTCTGAACCTTCCTCTGTGTTGCAAATAAGATTTGTAAATTTTTTGGCTTAAAAACTGAGCTGGCAGTTTAGAAAGTCAATTAGTAAGTGGGAACACTTTTCTGAGGGGAAAAAGGAAGAAATAAGCCATCTTTAGAAAGATTTATCACCGGTTTAAATTCATGTAACTCGAGTTTTTACATCTCTGAAATAAGTTACGTGACACTCAGTCTAAGCTAGGTTTTTGTGAATGTTAATAATGAAGTAGCTATTTTTTCTACAGTTTTATCTGCTTTGTTTATAGATCAGTTTTTCTATAGTTTTTGTACTTCAATGTGATACTAGGCAAACTGAAACACTGTTCAAATCTTGCCTTCCTTGAACAAATGCAAGAGATCTTAGATTTCTTAATACTGTTCCGTGTGATGCAGTGGACAGCTGTATGATCATATTGATTTTTAAGCTGAAAGTGAAGTGGGAGGAGAGGGTGAGTAGGACTATAAAATCTTATTTTCTGGTCTGTTTCGTATACATGCAGGGCTCATTAGCAGGAAGAAAGCACAGGCAATTTATCTGTTGTCACTGTGGTACGCCTAACACTGGTTTGCTATGATTAAACAAGTGAAATGCTATTGTGAATCTCTTAGCACAGTGTTTACATATCTAGTGCTTGGTAGCAATGCTTGGTTACCAGTAACAGAAACCTTTCACCATCATAGAAGTAGCTATTTTGAAACTACTTAAATAGAATTGCAGAGCTGCCTGATGTAATATATTGGAACTCCTCCAGTGACCTGATTTAAAAATAATTTAGTATTTGCTTAACTATAGTAACTTATTAATGTGTTGAAATACTGTTTCAGAGTATTGAACTTTGAAGATCATCCATTTATACTGGCATTGCATATAGCTCTTTTTCTTCGATTCCTTATGACAAAATTTCCTGCTTTCATTTCCCCTGTAGGAGGTTACTTTCATTCCTCACGCTGGGCGAGCACAGTGGGTTAAAATGAGATTCTCTGATTCTGTAAGATCTTGCTGGCGGTAGCCCCAGCTGTCACATGGCCCATTTGTTCCCCTCTTAGTGGAACAGAGAGCTTCTACTCCATCAGGTTTCTGGTTACATGTGTTCTACTTTCATCACAGTTAGGAAATAAAACAAGGTGGTTGGATTGCTTGGCAGGTAGAACAAAATGTTGGTTTGAGTGGGTTTTCTTTGTTTTTGTTTTTTTCTCCTATCTGCTCATTTCCTCTAAGCTTTTCTTCCAGCTGTCTGGCCTGGGATTTCATGTGACTGGAAGAATTAGACATATCCATCACGTATTAAACTCTACCTCAGTTATTTAGTATGTTGGAGAAATTCTTTTTAGATATGGCTTTGTCTTGTGTGTATTTGTAGTTTTGCGGTATGCATTCAAATGCACCACCAGTGTACTATTTCCTTCCTGGTGGACGGTAGGCTGATGTCTCACACCAGGTTGTTGTTGGGAGTTTTCCGTCTGCAGTGTGAATGCAGGGTCCTCCAACAAACAGTTAGCCCTATGTGTGCACATGGCGTGTACCTGGAAACCAGCACCTAGCACTAACTCTTGTGACAGTAAGCACATAAGGTCCTGCTGGATTGCACGAGCTGAAATCCTAGTTCTTCACTTTTTGTACTGCAGAAGTCAGTATTGTGGAGGAACCTGTAAGCGTCGTATGGCTGAAGGTTTGAGGCTATTGTCTGATGCCTGATAAGGGTCCCATGCCTGGTTCACCTTGTGGTTTCCGCACCCCCCACCCCCAGTGATGTATAGGCAAGTCCTTGAATTAATTTGCTTCAGTAACAACTAGTAAGTTCATTATCTTTAAAGATCACTAAGACCCAAGATACTAAACACTTAAGATTCTAAAATGGAAAGCATGCCTTAGCAGTGCAGTCAATATGTATCCTTTGCTAGAGGACGCATTTGCATAGTCATTGCTGTCCTATATTACAGTACATTTCATTATGTGTGAACAGTACCCGTCACAAATCCTAACACATCAAAATCTGAAGATGGAAGTCTTCCCTAATTGAGTTATTTATTAAAACTAAGGCTGTTTTTAGCATTTTTATCAATAGAGCAGAATGAGTTTCTTACCCTTAGTTACAGTTTTAGTGATAACTTATGAGAAATGCAAGTGTTCATGCAAAAATAAAGACATTTTTTCCCTCTTACACATTCTTGTTTCTCTGTCAGGCACTGTTACTAGTTTGTAGGTGTTCGCAAGGAAAAAATAACAAACCTGTCTGCAGCTTGTGGAAAGGTCAAGGACTTGATGCGTTCTCTGTTTGTTGAACTCCAGTCTGAGGGTTCTTTTTTTCAACTGCTTAATGGACTTGAGAAATAAAGTCTTATGTGAATATGCTGCTGTTCTGCACTCACTGGGTCTGTACCAACAGCTTTATAACTTCCAAAACTGTTGGTCAATGTTAGGAAAAATGCAAAGGTTTCTCTTTCTTTGAACCAGAAATTCTATGCATATCTCAATTGCTTTGTGTATTACACTTTAATTTCATTTGTTTTACAAAGCATTTTTCCCTGCCTCTGATTTGTTATCTCAACTGAATTCTTAGTATCTTTAAGAAGGCCTCTCAAGCCGTTATAGAGTATACTTTACCAATTTGATATTAAAAGTTGATAAAGGCATCTATTGTGCTATGAAATTCAGCTTTAAAATAAGCAAAGTGTTAATGGTTACAAAACTATAGTGATTTGGAAATGTTTATTGTGAACAAAAAGGGACTAAATATAAGAGCAGAAACATACATTTGGTTTTTTGTTTACTGTAAAACCAAGCATATTCTTATTAAGCCACATTAGTTACACCTGAGGTACCTTTAAAAAGATGACACACATTGCATTTATCTTTTGTGTTATTCTGTCAATCCTCTTAAATCACCCTTATTTAACTCAGAATCATAATCTCACATGACAACACCAACTAGAGGGTTTAATTTCAAAACTGCTTGTAGGAGGTAGCATGAAATTGTTATCAATGGCTGCCAGGAGGCAAAACTATCTCTGAAGGCAAAGAAGAGATTTTATGTTCTCTACGGCAGTTTAAATATTAGGGTTGCTGGAAACATTATTCAGGTTTAGAAACGTGCTTTAATTTGTTGCAAAAAGTGCATAGTGTTACACACATTTTGGGTTTTGTTTTGAGTCTTAAGATCTTTTTCCAGCAGTAATACTCGCATCCAGTATATCTGTAAAATGAACAAGAGAAGAAATGGGCCAGATCCTTTCATGTCATGAGCTTAACTTGTACAGAATGTACAAAAGCCTGGAGACCAAAATGTGACTGATACTCTGCAGACTTGTGGTAGCTATGATAATTTCATAAGAGGTTAAAAAACAAGCTACTGTATCCTGAGAGTAGTCTATTCTTCTTTTTTTTTTTTTTTCTTTAAGTGAGCTTGGCCAGGTAAATAGTCCTTGAAAAATCTGAATTGTTATATTAGGGGCAAAGCCTAGGAGAAAAATTTGGTTTTAATTCTCAAAATAAATATAATTCCCCCCCACCTCTCGTTTGCAGATGTCTCTCCATCTCTGTAGATGTTGTCTTGTTACAGTTTGAATTTACAGGAACCCACACAGCTGAGTTGCACGAAGAATGTTTCAGTTCCCTTCTGGAATCACAGACAGGTTGCTGTTGGTCCATTCTAATGTGCTTTGCAGAGCAAAAGAGAAGCAGTGTGTTGGTTATCAGAGATTTCTCAGGTGGCAGTGCAGAATGCTGTTAGTCAGAACATATAGTTCTGTTTCTTTTACAAGAATAAAGTTCATCCCTCACAACAGGCAAATTGACCTATCTGGCTTGAAGTGTTAAGCCTTTTCTTGAAAAGAAATGCCAGAGTATTTCTATTAAACTCTGTCTAGAGTAGCAAAAGTCAAGTACCAGTAATGGTGAAAATAAAGCATACCTTTATTATGCAAGACATAAGATTTGTGCCATTTCCAGGTCTATAATGCTCTCTTTGCCAAGAAAAACGTTAGGTGAAGTCGTATCAATTTTCAGTATGAAGCAGACTGTTTTGAAACAAGCATTTCACCTGTCAGAGAAAAGCTCTGTAAAGAATGTATTTGACTGTCTCTGGTGATTAATCCCATTTGATTTTTGACAGGAGTATTATTCTAAAAAGGAGAGTTAATCATGGGCATTAGTCTCTGCAAGGCAGAGCCTAACCCAGTGCATTCTGTGGCAGTAGCACAGATTTTTCAAATTGATGTCACTTGTATGTTTTTCTTGGTTTTATTGGTTGAAATTTGAGTGAGGATAGTTTAAAGTTGCAGTTCTACAAGGCTTAAAAAGAATAGGCCAGCAAGCAATGGGCTCAGAGAATTCTAGATCAAAATTAAATTAAAACTAATTACTGCCTTTCCAGCTACAATTAATTTCTCTGTCTGCACATTCACAGATACTGACACTGAGTCTGTACAAAGTAAATGTTCATGGTCAATGCAAGAGTGACCTTCAGTTCTTGAGTACTTAGTTCTCAGCAGGGAATGCCATGTGCTTTGTAAATACTGCACAACAGATAGGCAATATAGAAACCAGTAAAATGGGGAACATGGAACTTGCCAGGTTGATTTAATAAATTTCTTTGAGGATAATTTTAGACAGAAAAATGAATATGCTGCCTCAGAAGATTTCTTGATTTTACACATGTAATATTAATAAGATCAAAGTGCATGTCTCAAATGTTGTCCATTTAATGGGTTGATATATTGATGACCTTTAACAGAGTTCATAAAGCAATTAGAGGGAACTGGGAACTGATAGGGATCGACTACCTCAATTCCATGTCTTCTGAAATCCAAGGCTAGTTTTAGGGCTTTAACATACCAGAAGTAGTAAACTCCTGTAACTTCTCTAACCCTGAACTAGGATGAACTACTGTTTCTTAGATCTTCCAATAGCACTTTTTTTTAATCTTTTAATACAGGTCTAGAATTTGCATATTCAGCTGCTCCCAAATCTATGCAGAGTGCTATCATGGGGCTGTTTTTTTTCTTTTCGGGGATTGGATCATTTGTTGGCTCTGGATTGTTGGCACTGGTGTCTATTAAAGAAATTGGCTGGATGAGTAATCACACAGATTTTGGTAAGTTATTTTCAGAGAATTCATAGTCTATAAAGGAGAAGGCTTCCTTCAGAAGCAGTTAAATATCAACCATGTGGAACTGTTGAATCTTAGCAAGGTTATTATTTTAAAAATATAATTTGTCTACTGTTTTGTTAAAGATAAAGTTTCATCTTGCATGTAAGTATGAAGTAATGTGACTATTCAAAATGATACATGGTCCTCATGAAAGCCTGGCAAAAGTGCATGTAGTGTTTTGCCTCTGCAGGGCCTGTCAATTACCTGCCAAGCCCTTACTCCATTTCATCATCAGAAATTACTTATACATTTTCATATT
Organism: Vanellus vanellus; assembly: GCF_965231255.1. Classification (NCBI taxonomy): domain Eukaryota; kingdom Metazoa; phylum Chordata; class Aves; order Charadriiformes; family Charadriidae; genus Vanellus; species Vanellus vanellus. Next base: position 11,662,787 of record NC_138921.1, read on the forward strand.
TTAGTAAAAAGTATTTGAATTATGTGTGGAAGGATATATTTGGTGTAAAGTATTGAAATTACTTTCTGTGTTCATGGGGAGTAAAATGTACCCATCTCTCAGTGATTATTCAGCTTCCTAGTTTCAGGAGACTTCATGGAAATTACCATGAGTTCATTTTGCATTTCTGTCTGCTAGCTATTTATACTCTTCAAGGCTAATGTATCGTCTACTTTGTCTTGCCAGTTGAAGTTAAAAATAATTATTGGCACCAGTAGGTGGCACCTTGGGAATTTCAGGAAATCATACCATCATCAATGGGCTAATTAGTTCCAACAGAAGGAGTGTGAAAAGTTCTTAAAATGTATGCTAGACCTACTGTGTATGCATGGCTTAAATGTGCAGTCTGAACTTACTTTAAATTTGGTATGAGATAATTTGCCATTTAAGTTTGATTTGCATGCTACCAAAAGGTAATGTTGTTTGGAACAGTACATGTACCACAAGTTGTCATCTTTGGTTTAAAAGTTGTTCTTTAAAAAACTGCAAGAGATGACAAGTAGCCTTAACTTAATGGAAGTGTTCTCACCAAATGAAAATTTAATCAAATAGAGACTTTTTTCCCCAGTCAATTTCAAAATTAGAACAGCATCTTTTTCTGCAATTCTATGTAGAGATAATTCAGTTGATAAGTGCTCAATAGGAGGATAATAATTTCACACAAATATGTGCTATTTGATGGTGGGTTTTTAGCCTCTTGCCTTTGTTTTCTGAAGCAGCCTAAGAGAAGACAGTGCCTAATATTGTCTCTGTAAAATATTTAGGTTGTGCTAAATATATCCAGAGTCAGCTAGAACTGGAAGATGTTACCTTTCATGAGTCATTGGTCATCTCTTTTGAATAGGGTACTCAGCTCAGTGGATTGTCCTTTGGACAGCTGTCAGAACTGGGTATTTCTACCTTTCTTAATCCAAAGACTGGATACACAATTGAGCCTTCTCAGCAGCTATGCATCTGGCTCAAGGTTGAAGCGCTCAGTGGGTGATTTTGATTTGTAGCATCCACAGTAGCTGCTGTTTTAACTGTTTATATGAGTAACTGCTTACAACTCAATTTTCATTTGGTATAACATTATTGAAAGTTAACAAACTCATATGTAAAATTTACTTAGGTCTTCCAGGGTAGGAATTGTAAGGAGGAGTGTGTATGAATGAATGACTTCTGAATTTTTCATTAGATGCTGTATAATAACTATAAGCACATGCATGCACTAAGTTTCTTCTGCTTATGCTAACTCATGGTATCATTTGAGGTAACTGTCTGCCTCCAAGGTCTACTGAGAAAATTCTGCTGGCACTTCAGTGTTGATTGCTGCCATTGAAATGACTATTATTTGTCTGACAAAAACTGAGATTTCATGGGTTTAATATCCCATCTCGTAAAGGATAATTACTACTCTTTAAACACGTCTGCTCTTGAAATGGAGATTCACATGTATATTGTATTTTAAATGTCAAAGAAAGACTCTGTTTAATTTTACTGCATTTTATTATAAGTTCATTTAATTGAATCTTAAGTTTCAGTAATTAAAGTAATTTAATCTGAACATTTATAGGCATGCTGCATGAACAGCTTGGTAGGGTCGATGTATACTTGACTATTTTTACTCTCTAACCTTTTTGATAATCATAATGGTCCAGTTGGCTGTGGCTCATGTGGCATGTTGGAAATGAGCCACAATGTATTGTTCTTGGAAGTACAGCAATAGTTAGTGCACATTTCTTAATATTAATAGAGGAATAATGTTTTAGCAATGAGCTTTCTTAATTTAACATTATTTAATGTGGTACAAATCACTAATTTGTAACAACTTTCAAGGAGTGTCGAAGGTGAATTGAACCAAAAAGAAACCACGTATGGTTTCATGAATTCTAAGCTTTGTTCCAAAAGAAGGCTGAGAGAAAATTTCAGTAGTTGCTTGCTTTCTATCTACAGAGGTGCCAAAGTTTTTCCTTAATAGCATTCATTTTTTGATTCTTTTTATTTTATCTTTGACTTAGCAGAGAAGGGAGGTACAGGCCTCCAGATGCAGAGAGACCATATAGCATTAAGCAGGGATGAAAAGGCCACTGGAGAAGGCTCTCTAATAAATATAGTACAAAAAAAATCATACTTTTACCTGTTTCAATTAAGCTGTAAAACATAAGAGACTTTCTTTTTTTTTTTCTGTGACCAAAGCCTTATCACTTCACTGTATTCTCCAAGCCCCTTAAAAGCATATCTGGGGAAGCTGGTAAAGGCTTTAAGTTACCAGCTTGTATGAGCATAGCTTTGCTTCGATCTTGAGTGCTGCATTTCACTGGGAGCTGTCTCTGAACAGTTTACAGTCCAGGGCTTTATTTGCAAAAATTTCTTTTTCAAGTCCACTTACTGGCCACAGCACAGGGATGTTTTCTTTTTTTGCTTTTGAAATGAGCTGTCTCCTCAAAAATTGATAAGTGATCTCTATTACTGACATTACAAAGAGAGTAAATCATACATGAAATATATACACATTGAGGTTTTTGCCTGTCTGAAGTAAGCAAAGCGTTGCAATTTTGCAATATAAGAAACCAGACTTTAAAAAACAAATAAAAAGGGCGGGGTGAGGGGGCAAGGAGGAAGAAAGGAAGATTATTAGCCTTTTAAAATTGTTTTGACCCTCATGAAGTATGCTGACTGCTGTATGTGGGTAGTCTTTGCTTGCACAAAATTCTTACAGTGGTAAGAGGAGCTTCCAGCAATTTTTTGTAAGTAAGAAACCATGCAGTAACAGCGTATGTCCCTTCTTCAGGGACATTACTTGGTTTAAGGCACTGAAGCACAAAAGAAAGCAATCCTTGTACTGTGTGCATCTTCCTCAGAAGTTCTATCTTTTTCTCTGGATAATTAAAAATTTTGCAATTATGCTGTTGGATGGAAATGTGATTCGGTTTGGTTTTGCCCATGTTTTCCAGAAAAGTTGTCACTACTTAAGCTTGAAGGGATCGACCTTTTTATTTGTGTAATCTTTATTAATGTTTATTTTTTTCTCCCCGATTCTTTCTAGGTAATATTAATGGCTGCCAATTAAACTATTATTTTTTTTTGCTGGCTGCTATCCAAGGAGCAACCCTCTTGCTTTTCCTTATTGTTTCTGTGAAATATGATCATCAAAAATCGAAGATTAATGAAGTGGCTGCCAATGGGAGGATCTGATATCTGTTACAGGGCAGACTTTATTACAGCAGTACGCAATGAAGTGGCAGTGCACCCTGAGCCTGCGAGATCTTATGTTTTCTCCAGTGAGACTCTTACTAGACTTGCATGTTACAGGAGTTCTCGCCCCTGCCCCCTCTCGTGTAACGCAGGTAAGTGCCTTATGTTGGCGGGGCTCATTTCTTGCACTACGTCGTGGCGGAGGATAAACACAAATCTTGGAGATGTATTAACTCTAGGCATTCGAGTTGCTCTTTGTTAATTGTGAGAAGTTTACTTAACTCTTGAAAGTTGGGACACTTACACTTGGAAATTGAGTATAACAAGTCACATGTGACATGGATTATTCCTAAGTGAAAAACTCTGCTTAGTGAAGAACAGCAGATCAAGAGAAACACTCAACAGTCTCAAGCCTACATTGAGAACACAGGAAAGAAAATATTTTACAGAAACCTCAAGTAGTGGTTACAAGAATAAATTTTCAATCCTGAGAGTCATTTTTGGGGGGAGAAACAGGGACAAATTAAACTGCAGATTAGCTCAGATTAAAAAGAAATGTAGTTTTATAATTGACTTTTCACTGGCAGCATCTCAAGGATTTAAGTCCAGACTTGCAGCCAAGAGTATCCAGTACTGAAGACTGGATTATGTGTGACAGTAGCTTGTCATATAGCTGCTGCAACTTTTGGTGCACAGTGAACACTTGTTGGGACTGAAATGGTTTTACTTCAAAATGTTTTTATTTTTGAGTCCTCATTAGATCTATTAGGACAATATGGAAACATACATCTTTTGACAAAGGACTGTTCAGTTTAATGCTGTTACTTCCCTAAGGAATATTCTAAATATTTGCAGAAAACTGAGATTGAATTCTGAGAAGATGAATGCGCAATAACAATTTAGAAGCCTTTCAGCCAGTTCCTTCAGTCTTGTGTCTTACTTCTAGCTAACATGCTACAGGGTTTGTATCTTTCAGCAACACATTCCTATAGCAGAGCAAATGGTTTTGTGTTCAGCCTCTTGAATTTTAATGATTCTAACAATTGTACTTAAGATTGTGTGCAGGCTGGTATGGAAGATGCAAGGAATTATGCAGAAAGAAAATAAAAACTCAACTTTTTATTAATGTGTTGAATTTTTATAGTTTCCTTTGTCTGCATTTACATTGTTAAAATGTCCTTCTTTTGTACATGGACATCTTTTTAATGAGTTTACAAAATAAAATGAACTTCCATGCTGTGACTTTTGACCCTTTGTTTCTAGGTGAATAAAATGATACTACAAATATTTTGTCCTTTATTTCCTAAATATATAGTGGAATCCTATTAGATTTCTAAATGTACACTGGCATCCTATTAGTTTTGTCAGATAATATAGCAGTATGCAAGCTGGCCTGTCTTTGCCAAGATAAATCAGTGGAGATGCTTCAGCTATTGCATTACTTAGTATGATTTAAAATTGGAATAATCTCATATGAGGAAAACCTAGTTTCCTTTTCTAACTTTTTTTAAAAGCTCCATATGCTATGTTTCTGCAATATCCCATTTATAACCAGCTAAAAAAGCCTAATATTAAGATGGTATAAGCTGCATAAGGAACATACAGGGACCAAATAATTTTTCTTGAATGTATGCTGTTTCAGCCATGCACCGCTGATATGGGGATGAATCTGTAGCATTTCATGCTTATTTCATTAATTTCCAAAGTACATATAAACACAGGAGAGAGCTGGGTTGTGCCCGCTAGGTAGTATTCTAATAGATTTATGAAGATTTTGCTTTTAGAAGTTTTCCTTCTGAAGGACTAGTACTGTTCTCGGAACCCCCAAATGGAGTGTTACTTCTGGTGTTAGATGTTACCAGCTTCTGTGTCTCTGTGCTTATCCCTTTTCCAGTAAGTGAACTTAATTGATTTCATTTCCCCCCCCCAAGATCTAAAATTTTTCAACAGCATTCATAAATGTCCCATCTGATATTATCTGCTGATTATAGTGGAAACTGAGTTTAATGAAGAATGGACAGTAATCTGCAGATACCGAAGAATCTAGGTGTCTAACAGTAACTGTGACAGTCTGTGTAAGCAGGCTTTAGTGAAACTGTTATTTAAGGAAAAAGATAATCAATAAATACTAGGTTAGCATACTCAATATTTAGGCAAATGTCTTTTACCCCGTTAGAAGCATACAGTAAATGTCTACATGTTTCTGTAGGGCTGTGGTGGTTCTGACACTCTGGAGATGAGACTGAACATGCAATCACTTGCATAATTTAATTTTTATTTGGAATGACTTGGCTGAGCTCCAGGCACAAGTAATTATGACCATTTACGAAGATTAATCTGACACTTCTCATCAAAGGGATAAGGCCTTTTTGTGACTCAAAGGCTTAGCCGATTCTTCCTCCCAGTCTTATCTTTTAGTGTTTCCACTCCAGTCACAGGAATAAGACTAATCAATTAACTTTGTGACTGAGCACTGCACCTCATTAATGAAATACCTTGAAGTGTACAGTCTGAATTTAGTTACATTCACTTCTTAGATTGTTCCAGTGCAATAGAAGGATCTGACAGGAGTCACCTCGATGGATGTTTCTAAGCCTCTGACTTTCCAGGTGTCTTAAATTCAAAGCACAACATTGAAAAGTAAATACTTGTTCAACATGAGAGCAGGTATCTATCTGATTAAAGTTCAGTACTTTTACTCAAAGAATTATGAAAAGTATAAGTCTGTACCTTATAATGCCTGTGCAAGCTATAATCTAATCATGTATGAAGAATAGCTGCCTGGGACCTTGTGTTTCATTTGAGACTATTAAGGTGGATGCATTGCTCATATAACTGTGGATCTTTCAAGAGTACGGCAAGACCTGCTTTCTCGTGCCTCTGTGGCCACAGTCTATTCTGAATATCCCTCCTCAGAAAAGGGGAGTCTTTTTTTCATTTATTCTGCTTACGAAATTACAGTAGTTGAGGCATCCATCAGTATTTCCCTTAAAAGTCTGTGGTCAACTCTGTGAGTTTTTGCTTTGTTTGGGTGGTTTTGTTTTTTAACAAAAGTAGCTCAGGGCTGACACTTGTCAGACAAGGTTTCAGCTTAACAATAAACCTGTATTAAAAGATGCATGGAGTTCTTAACATTTTTTTGTGTTTGAAATTGCTTTTTGAAAAATGTTATCCTAGTGATTTTGTTTATATGCAGGGCAAGTTATGTTAGTGCAGACAAACCCTCTGGGGAAACAGATTGCAATGCTTTCCATCTGAACAGTCAATAGTTTGAGATGCAAATTCATTTGCGAGGAAGCAGAGAATTTGTAGACCAACACTCACCGGTGCTGATGGAATAATGCACATACCTGAGAGCATGGTAGCTGCTGGCCCCAGGGCAAGGATGTAACTGCAGTGAAAGCATAGAGAAAAGAATTAAGGTCAGAAGCTGTTAAATTATAAGTATGTAAATAGACACTTTGCTCGAGGTAGCACTAAGTTCAGAATAGCAACGAACAGTTCTTTCAGTCAAGATTGCCCACTGGCAGTTAATACAATGTGGCTGCTGGCTGTTTTTTCATGCCATGTACACAATCTGGTTTAATAGGCTGTCCCATCTCAGAATTAATTTTTCCATTACAGTATTCACAGCGTAGATGTGTAAGCCAGTGTAAAGAATAGTTATCAAAACCTAGTTACATAGTAATTGGATCCACTTACAGTGGTTTTCAAATGAGCCTTACTACATGACTAGTAATCTCTAACCTACAGTCTGTTGGATTTAGAAGATCATAAAGAAGGATGAAAAACATCACACTTTTACAAGCACAGAATTGGGAATTAATTACAATCCATCCCACTACCTTTATTCTGCCAGTGGCTGTAGTAATGCTTGAAAAAGGAGGTAAAATAACCTAGTCTGTTGAGGAATGATCAGAACAGAAAGAACGAGGAAGTTTAAGTGGCTACTTTATACCCTGAAGGATGAAAGCTTACTTTGCTTTCCATTCTTTGATTAAGGGGATGTACTCCCTTATATGTATTTTTATTCTCTTTTTTAAACATGCTTCCTTTATCAGGACATTCTCCCACAGTGAATAAATTCAAAAGGTGTATGTAACATTAATGGATGTCCTTTAGTGGAAGGAACATCTGTGCTCAGCTGAGTCGTGCCTGCAGTTTCTGTAGCCCGTCCTGAGCTGGCTAGATGCAGACTGGATGAACTACAGTGTAGGTTGGTATGGACGGTCCTTGGCTGGCTCTGCTGCTGCAGAGCAGGTGACAGGACATGTCATCATCAGCCAGCCAGCAGTCTTAGGTCTAGTCTACAGAATCTGCAGGTACACTGAGTCCACAGTGTAGACATACTCTTATACTGTATTCTTCCTTTAGTGCATAGCTACCGTACAGTGTTTTACTGATAAGACGTCTCATCCCCCTTACTAGGAAGTGTTAGTCAGTAATGAGATTTAGTGATACAACAGAGTCCATAAATCACTTTTGACAGGGAATAGAACACTTTAATGAGCAAGGGAAAACAAGGTAAATATTGCTCGGGCTTTTGAAGATGGAACTTCAAACAGATAACATGCTTTCTGAAAGCTGTGAAATACGCTTGACTGTCTCTGCACATCTAGTGCTGTACTTCACAATCTCTTCCTATCTATCCCATCGCCTTTTCAAGAGTAGGTTTCTCTTGGGGTTGAACTCTCAGGAGCCCCTAAGGTCTTGAATTGTTCTGCATGCTGTAGCTATGGAAACTGATTAATACTGTGTATCAACACAAAATGACTAGAGCATATTTAAGCAATAATAACTTTAAACTTGATCATAATGACAAATGGCTTTACTGTCAGGCAAGACGCTATAAACTACGAGCCTGCAAACTAAGCATCTATGAAGAGCAGTGTTCTGCTCAGAGTTAGGATGAAGGGGCTGGAGGGAGAAGATGCTACGGGCTAGTGTATAGCTCCGAGTTCTAGGCAGATTGCTATGCAGACGCTGTGATAATTAAAATGTGGGGAAGGGTTCCCGTTAATTAATTTCACATTTTAGAACTTTTTCAAAGCAATGTAGAGTTAAAGCACAACTTCCTAAAGTTGCCTGGCAAACTAATGTCCTGCACAGGAAAAATCTGGATTAAGTTCCCGGAGTGAAATAATGAAGACGACACATTGGGAAGGGAGTTTTCATCCTGCTTATAGCCAGGCAGAGGATAACGCAATTGCAGTAATTCTGGAGCCATAGAACATGAGTGAGATCCTAGTGATGCCTATGAAGTGCAACTTTACATTGAAATTCTTGTTCTTTCCTTTGAAAGATACCCCAAGCATTCGATAAGCTCTGTCCCCTCAATTCCTGACACACTGCAACCTCTGGGGAGAAGGGCAATTGTCAGAAAGTGGAAAGCAGTCGGTCAAAAGATGGCATAAAGCGGATGTACAGATGCACAACTTCACGTGATGTTATGACAGATATGATACTTCTTTTTCTAGCTTCGTCCATACATTTGGGGGAGCTGCTTCTTTTCTGTCACAGCAGAAAATTGTCTGAAGTTTAGGGATGACAGCAGAGCACTGGCTTGGCTATTGTATTTGGTGGTTTAAAAGGTAAAGCTATGCTAACAAAGCATTTCTAATAGTGAAGTTATCTATTTTATCTTTTTATTTATTTATTTATTCTAGTGTAACATATTGTCAGTTAAGTACACCTTAATAGCTTGATGATTTAGTATGATTTCACAATAACAATTATACTCCAACATCAAGCTCTTGGCTGCATAAACGTCAGTGCCCTCATTGACTTCAGCAAATTCCAGTATTGCTCATATGTTAAATCTCAGGAGTTTTTCTGCTTGTTTCTTAAGACTTTACTGATTGATAACCTCCATACCATCTAAATATCTGTCAGCTCATCTCAAATTAAAATAAATGGGTTTTTTGATAGTTGTCCCCAAATTTCCTAGGTTTTTAATGCAGAATTAATGCAGAATTAGATGTCACTAATGGAAAGAATTCAATTAACTGTTACTTTACAAAATCAGTGGTGGTGGTCATTTCTTCTTGTTTCTGCTCCCTCCATCCACCAGTTGGCACAGAAGACTATAGAGGCAGTGCACTGTTATAGCGGGCAGTTTATAACTAGAGGTGATAGTCTGGGTTTGAGACTAGAGTTCCTGGGATAAAAGGGGTAACATGACCTTCCCCTTCTCTTCCAAGTAATTAAAGAAATGGACAAGTGATCCTCTGTGGGGATTCTGTTTGTAGGTTTAGGTGGAACAAGACCTGAGGGATGCAACCACAACATTTAGGCTCAATGCAAACTCTCAACTTCTGTGGCATCTTGTGCAAATATGTCTTGAGATGTCTGTCTTGAGGCAAAAAAGCCTGAAGACATTTCAAAAGGTTGAATTTCTGAAGGTCTGGAACTCTGCAGACCAGCCTGGATGAAATAAGCTGGTTGCGTATTTCATCTGTTTGGCTGTAATCTGCAATTTGAGGTTGATAAATTTCATCTTGATTCTTCTACAAATGAATTCAAAACAACCCAAATGTTTCTACTTAAAAGCCTGAAGGACTAAAGGAAGGCAGATGATTACACTCAAACAGCAGTCATTTCACCTCAAAGGCATAACTCAGAAACATGAACCAGGTGTTCCTCTGCTTGTAAATACAGCACAAGCACTGCAAGAGGTAAATTACTTAAAATGGCAGAAAAAAAGTTGAATAAAATCAGCAGAAGTGATCTCTACTGTAACCCAAGCTTTTACAATATCATATAGAGTTATAAGGTGAGGAGCTTTAAAATTAATGAATTATTACTGCATCTTCTAAGTCCTTCACTGTTTGTTGCTACGTGAAACTCCTATGGAGATACTTCACAGGGCTGCACTGCAGAAGATGCACAAATCACTGGCCGTGCTTTGGTTTAATTTAACATCAGTGCTAACAGACAATACAGATAACCTTTGGGCTTCCCCCCCCCCCCCCCCCAACCAGTTACAATGAGGTCTAACCCTTTCGTGGTCATGTTGCATGGTTAGTTAGAACTGCCTTCTCTTACCCCTGTACATTACACAACCCCTTGTTATGGTAATCATTAGTGTACAGTCTGGACTACGCGGATTATAAAAATGACTTTTATTCAAACACAAACCCTTAGATTTGTAAGTTAAGTAGTGATGGGAATCGTGGGCCACTGGGCTACACCAGTCTCATCCTTCAAAGGTGAAGCTGAAAAAATTACATAGGTTGTTTGGATATGATGCAGAAGCTCTCTGTGATGATTTAGCAGTACATTTGAGCAGAGCGCTCAAATCTTAACATCAGTTCTTGAAGAATAACTCTAAACCAGACTAGAAGAAAGAGGTAGAGCAAGTAGTCATAAAGAACTAAATAGGAGCTTGTGTTGGGGATTGGCTGCGATAGCAGATACCTAGGAGCACATCTAGAAGCTTAGTCTGTCAGTAGCTGTTCTGCCTTAACTCCTCATATTGATACTTATTCTGGATGGACTACCAGTTTTAGCAGGTTTTATCTGGATTAATTTAAATGAGAACAGCATTCCTAGTACAAAGGAGAGCTTAGAGACATGTTTGAGTCACCTCTGACAACTCAGTGGTCACTGGCTGAGTCCCTGCTAATTGCACGTCATTTTAATCTCCCGGTTGTGAAGTAACATGACTGAACACAAACCCTTCCCTTGTAGCGCAAGTATTGTTTTTCCTTGTATCCCCTCGCGTGGTGGGCAGGCTGAAAGCCCTCCTGTAACTCCTGATGAGCTCAACAGATACATAATAAATTGTTTAAGTGCTGCAATTCAATCTTGTCTCTGAACCTAAAGGGTCAATATAGCAAGTCAGCATAGACAAGTGATTACACCAGAAAATAAGCAAAACTCTGAATTTTAAAGCATTTTTGCAGTGTAGAGAAGCCAAACAGATACTAAAAGTCTAGAGAAGCACCTAAGTAAGTCCCTTTTCAACAGACTTGAATCTTGGCAGTTTAACCTTTACAATTTTTCCCCTCTTTGCTGTCTTATGGTAGCCTATGCTTACGCTGTATAGCGGTCTAACATCACCTACAGCTACTAACTTAGCCCAGGAACAGAGGAGGATGGTGGGTAAAGCCCGTCAGTGATGCTTTTACAGGTTTTCAAAAGTTTAATAATTCCAAAAATTACACTGTGCGTGTCCACAAGCATCATTTCTAAATTCCAACTCATCAAATTTGATGATCTCTAATGTTATGAAATTGTTCTACATGATACAAAACTGTCCAAATTCAAGTACTTGTAAAAGCATGAAGCACTACAATAATTTAAAATAGCTGTGTGCTTTGCAAAGCACTCTCATGTTGCTGGAACACTTCAAATATTTTTATAAGGCTGTGAAACTGGAACGTGGTCAAACAGCCTTTTGAAGTAAAAGTGGAAGACATCAAAACACACTCCACAGAGTAAGAAAAGCACTTGGAGCATCCTGAAAAATAATAATTTCAGCTCATGTCCATCTTTCAGCTTTCTGCAGCAAAAGTCTGTATGTTGATGCAGTTAAAGCAATAGATCTGTACCTTACGGATGTGTTCCAAAGTTCAGGTCCTGCTCCTGCAAACAAGCGTTTGCTTCATGTTTTATGGTAGGAGTACTTGTCACCCCAAAGCCCATAATGTTTTGTGGCTTCCTAGAGGCTGCCATCCTAACCAGCTCTTTCAGCAAGCCATGGAAAGTTGATGTTAGCAGGAGTTCGTGCTCAGTCAGACCAACACAGTGAACCCTGGGAAGAAAAAGTGCTCTCAAGCACCAAACAATGCAGTCTCCTATCTCCTGCTGCTGTAGTGGAAAAACCGATGACGTAGTCTGCAGATTCTACGCTTTCTAATTCTTACAAGTTTCCATACCCAAGAGAGCAGCTGGCTATCAAGGGAAATCTGTCTACTCTTAGCTATCACCAAACTATGTGGCCTTACCTATGTATGTTCGCACATATAGTGCTGCTGCCTACGCATACACGAGAAAAGTCCACCAGGCCTGCTGGTAGCAGGCGGGAAAATCCTGTCTCACAGGGGGAGAGAGGTTGTAGGACTAGAGCTAGCAGGGCTCACTGAGAGAGCTTTAAACTCGACTGGAAGAGCTATGGGCATGTAACTGGGCTCGCTAAAGAGGCGCCCGGCCGTAGTAGCTCAGCACTTATGGGGCAGAGTGCTAGTGTTTTTGAGAATCGGAAGGCCCACCACCCCTCTAGGGCAAAAACCACACACTCAGTGGCCTCTCTGAAATGCCTATACACTAATGCACACAGCACAGGGAACAGACAAGAGGAGTTAGAGATCTGTGTGTGGTCACAGGGCCACCATCTCATTGCAATTACTGAGACATGGTGGGATTGGAGCATCTTTCTTATGAGGAAAGGCTGAGGGACTTGGGGCTTTTTAGTCTAGAGAAGAGAAGACTGAGGGAGGATCTTACCAACGCTTGTAAATCCTTAGAGGGTGCCAGGGGGATGGGACCAGTCTTTTTTCAGTGGTGCCCAGTGACAGGACAAGAGGTAACGGGCACAGACTTGAACATAGGAAGTTCCATCTAACCCTGAGGAGGGACTTCTTTGCTGTGAGGGTGGCAGAGCACTGGCACAGGCTGCCCAGAGGGGGGGGGGGGGGAGTCTCCCACTCTGGAGCCATTCCAAACCCGCCTGGACGTGTCCTGTGCCACTGCTGGAGGTGCCCCTGCTCTGGCGGGGGGTTGGACTGCATGATCTCCAGAGGTCCCTTCCAACCCTCACCAGTCTGGGATTTCTGAGCAGTTAATATACGCTGAATCCAGCAGCCTGATTTTCATGTTTTTTGGAAAAGATGGCTAATTTGGGGTTCAAATTAATTTTGTTTAGTTTTGCACAGATGAGCAAGCCTTGACAGGAGCTGCCTCTAATTAAAATTGTGCTATTGCATCACTCAGTCCTACAGACTATGAAGTGGGAAAATATGCCATGATAACATCCTCCTTCAATTTCCTCTTTAATTTTTGATACAATAGATGTATTTTCTTCTGCCTTCTGAAGAAGAGACTAATGCATCCTTGAAGTTAATAAAATGATATGGGGTCATTTTTATTGAAAGGTAGTTAAACATCTGCTGCGTCTATTGCAGTATATTAAACAATATTTTATTATTCTCACTTCTCTGACCTGATTCGAGTCCCTGGCAGGCAGAGAACCCTATTGTCTGCTTTTCATATACACGTAGCAACTTAAAATGTGCCTGTGAAAGAACACGTAGAGATGCAGACTGGCTGCAGATAGCAGCAGTCAAGGACAGGCGGTATTAACCGTCCCTTGCTGTCCTGTGTATGCCCACCCCGCTCCCGAGCCCTCCATACCCCCCATTCTGTGAAAGGGCACGTGGAAAATGCTTCAGGGGACGTTGTGCCGTGCAAAGGAAGAGGAGTCAAGCAGTGACCAGCAGTGTGGGAGAAGGGGACACAGCCCTCAGCCACTGCAAACGGCATTGGTGCTTTGAACAGATCCGGTGTTACCAACCCTCCGCGAAGAGCAGCAGCTCTGCCCACAACGGGTGTACCTTGTCACCCTGCTTGGAGTTCATTCCGCTCCACTCACGGAGATCAGCTAAGGGCTCACCAAGAAAGGAACTTTTGTGTGTGTGCTAGGCATGATGCTACTCTAGCAAAAGAGAGCATCTGGCCACAGAAGGACATCTGGGTAATGGCATGCGGTGAGGCAGGACTTGCCAGAATGATGTGGGCTCCCAAGAGATCCACGGTGCCCGGGATGTTTAAAGGAAGCCTAGATTAGCAGAGAGCCAGACCCGCTCGTAGGGAGTAGGATGCTACTAGCTATTGTGAAAGAGAGGCACATGGTATTGTTTTGAGTCTTCTTTTACGTAATTCAGGTTTGTGCAGTAGATGACAGAGTCTTTGTTTAAAAGTTTTTTTTGCAATGGGAAACCAAGACTGGTTATTCCTGCTGAAACCCATGTGGATGCCAAACACTAAACTGTAAGGAGCAGAGGCATCGTCTCCATCACAGGAGTTCAGCTTGCAGTCCCTGCGGATGGCTGCTGTAGCCAGAACGCTTGAGTTTCCTCAACGAACAGAGAAGGGAAAAGAAAAAAAAAAAAAAAAGAGTTTGGGGCTGAGGGAACTGTTTTGGGGTGAGGTTTTGGGTTTTTTGTTTGTTTGTTTTGGTTTGGTTTTTTTTGAATGTGGGAAATAGGGTGATTTGCTTTCCCTTAAGCTTTGTTGAAATTACAGCAGTTTTAGTAATGCTTCATATCTACTGAGGGGAAGCGCATGGGGAGGAGGGAAGAAGATGAACATTTTTAGTCATTTTTCATCCAGCCCTGATGGAGGCTGGGAGCTCAGGGACAGGCATGAAAGAAAAACACTTCACTTCATATTAACATTTCCTTACGCCCACTTAAGAGCCTGGCATGCCAGCAAAAAAAACAAAACTAGAGCATCCGTGGGAAGAGAACACAAAAGCGATGCGAGTGTAGCTGGAGCTGTACTCAAGTGCAATTTACAGAAGGAAGGAAAAGACTGGCTGAGGCATTTGCCCAGCTCTAGGTATTTTACGGAGATGTTTGCCCTTAGTTGCCAGGATTTAAAATAGATTTGTTTGCAGTGAGCATAGTAAAGGGACTATCTACTGAGAGGCTGACTTACAATCAAGCCATCATTGTTGGCATGAGATGCAAATTAAAATAACAGGTTCAAATGGTATTAGAAAATGTCCATTTATTCCACTACAGCTTTTTCTTAAATAAAATCAGCCGAGTTCTGTTAATGTATGAACTGAGATAAAGTCACACCTATTCAGGCCAACACCTTGTCATTGGGCAAATCTGCCTTTGAACTCCGATTCTCGTGTCAGCAGTGGCATTGTTTCAGGCTCAGCCTCCCAGCCCCTCTGCGCCCGGCACGGGAGGAAAACGGGTCTGCGGCCCTGCCGGGGGCTCTGCACGCAGTCAGCACCCCGTGGGCCTTCACCAGGGTGCGAGGGAGGTTTAACTTATTGCCACTGATTCCCGTCTTCTGAATTTGAACTTGATGTTGTGACCCGGCAGGTTGCTGCTTCAGAGCTCTTATTGCTGTGCAGGAAAAGCAGCCGTGCCCCAGCCGTTGCCTCCAGCCCGTTCCAAGTGGCACCGAGGGACAAAGTGTTTCAGAGCAGAAGAGAACCATTGCCCTTTCCCCCACCCATCCCCTCTCTTTGGGGTTCATCACAGTTGCTCACAATTAAAAGGCAACTCATATTTATAGCCTTTGTCAGAATCAGCCTCTCTGCAAGTTCACCCTTTATTGCTGTGATGCCCATAAAAACAAAATTGGCAAACAGTTCAGCTGTCTTTTGTGTTAAGTGGCATTACTTCCCTCTTCCCCAGCACTCTCTCGTCTTTCTGTAAGCCAAGTGTGCTTCTAGAGAGAAATAAAAGTCACTTCAGTTCAGGATTTCTGCTTGTTCAGTGCTTAGCATGTTCCCAACTTGTCTTTTAGGGATCTCCTCAAAACATTAATGTCACTGAAGGAGGAGTCTCAAGCCTGAGATTGATCAAACCCACCGCTTTATTTGCATTTTTTCTTGTTTCCAATTTAGCAGAATCCTACATGCTTAGTGACAGCGAGCGGCCTCATCTCCCCATACCACTGTGGTACAATTGCAAAAACCCTCGTGCTCAGCACAAGCTGAATATTCCCCTTCTTCCCCCAATTCCCACTGCGGAATGGCCTCAATCTACTCTCACGCACCTTGCAACTTCTCTGTGATGAGCCACTGAGTGATTCGCCACTCGCCTCGACTGCAGTTCAGAACATAACTATTTTCTCACTGCATCTGTCCCAGCATCCTTGGAGGGCTGCAGAGCAGCCATCGCCTAAGGCGCAGCTGCACAGCGCGTTTCAGCAACATCCATTTCTTTACTTAATATCACAAGGCTTTTGTTCAGCCCAACTCTTTGGTCCCTTCTACTGTTACTCTTGCTGTCACCGTGGAAATAGTGCTGTAACTACAGAAATTAGCGACTGTGTTGTTAGCGTGCATTGTGGAAGTCACTCCACACCCCATCGAGAGGTTTACCAAAAACACAAACTGAGAGGAGCCTGGCGGAGGGTCCTCGCTCCGCAGCATCGTCTGGAGGCCACCGCTGCGCCTCGGGGGAGCGGGAGGGACGGGAAAGACCTCAATTCGATACCTGACAGGACTTTTTCAAGGTCAAATAACAAGTCTATGGCAATTATCTGTGCCTCAGCTCCCCTCATTTGTATAATGAGCGCAATGATTCTGATTTATCCGACAGGGGCATTTTGAGGCTCTCTTCAATTCATTAATGTGTTAATGCACCTTGAGAGTCTTTGTTTTAAGGGATTAAACTAAGAATTAGAATAGAATCAACATCTTGTCAGATTCAAGACATCTTCATGTAAACTGTAATCACAGGCTGAGGTAATTATTGTGTTTCTCTTCCAAGTGTGGCAAAATAAGAGACAAATAAATAATTAGCATAGCCACATGTGAAATTCTTCTAGCAATTAAAGCTTTTTCATACCCCTGTTGGAAACCAAAGCCTAACCATGGACCGCAGCACCTCACTAGCCACCGAAGCCTCTTCTACACTCTCTTCTCATCCAAAACTGGAGTACAGAAGTCCTTGCACTCCCCAGTCCACAGCTTACAACTGCACATTACACCACATACGGTAGGTACACTCAGCACCATCAGTTGTGTATCAGGTGTGTCTCAGTCATGAGAATTTCAACCTTCAGCTGCAAAGAGGCAAGACTGAGTATCTAGTGCTAGAGTACTGTACAGTTTAGTAGATTAGAAATAGGAATGAGTCCATGCTGTGGCAGCACATATGACTTTTTAGCATTTCCACACCAAACAGCCAAGTCCAGAGCACACGTGCTCTGAATAACCTTGTTTGTGCCTTGGAACGCAGTCCAAAACCCTCCACACAGCCCGTGCATCAATGGGCCTTGGCCAGACTGGGTAGGGGGAAAAGCTTCCCCTCTGTGAATGAGCACAAGTCAAAGTCTGGCCGGGTGTTATCTACTCCTGACACGTGGTATACTTTCCCCCTCGTGAATCGCATATTCGTGTTCCCTTTCTGGTACCACTTCAGTACACCCCGTGTGATGATCTGCATTTGTGTCATTCTTGCCAACCACCAAGCCCATTGCCACTGGGCTCGGACGCGCCAGCCAGCAGGGAGAGACTGTGACTGCCGTCCTGCCCGTGGTTAGCACTCACCCTCCTGGCAGGGTAACTGCCTTTTGAGCGTGCACGGATCCAGCTCCGAGCACATCACTGGGTTTGGTGAGCCTGCCATCTCCGGGTGCAGCGACGGTGGAGTCTGCTGGCTTTTTGACAGAACACAGACAGAATTCTGTCTGTATTTTGGATGCTTCAGGCTCTCCAGAAAAGCCAACTATAGGACAACTGGCTTTGTTTGTTTGCGGCAGGACTTTCTTTGGGCTTCAATCCTGCATGCTATGAACACCTCTCATTTAAGCACTTGGGGGAGCAGCATCCCACTTGCAGGTGGCCAGAATGGATCAACTGACCTGAAAAAGAGAAGTGCAGCGTCTTCAGGGGCCTCCTGAATGGCTCCTGAGTAGTTCAATCCTTCTCCCCTTGCCTCCTTTCAGTGATATGGAGGGGATTCAGCTTTCCCTTAATGGTCATACTTAAATTACAGACTTGCACTGATTATGCTATCCTACCTATTCCATTTGCTATTCCATTCCCAAGGCCAAAACACCACTTTCTGCATGGCTGCACCATTCAACAAGCAAAGGCAGCCTCTGCTCCCTGGAGAAGTTTTCCCAGACTTCATGAAATTCAAGAAAAAACTGAGTAAGTGTCACTGCTATCAGTCTACTATCTGTGTATTAGGAAGCATTTGAAGGAAATATGTTCTCCCTCCCCGAGTTGTTTCCACCTAAACCCTTCACTAACACCATAGTGAAATTTTCCAGCTGGGAAATCAAACTTCATTTCCCCCCAGGGCAGCTCAGGTGATAACTGGTTAGCCACTAGCAAATTTTATTATACCGAGAGGTATTCTCCTTTTGTTTTCCATCAAACTGATTTTCCAGCCCTACTCCGTATCAGTCAATGCATTTGCTTCTCTATTTCTTGCTTGTCAGCTATGCTACTCTGTGCTTCGTCTGAAGCTGTGAGAACCGTGAAGCAAAGCTGAGTGTTGCTGTCACCTGAAGGGACACAGACAAGGCAAACCCTCGTGGAACTAAGACGTGAAAATGCATGTGTTAAAATATTAAAAATCATCTGGGCTTTGGGTGTGCTTTCAGAGTTTATGGTCATCTAGTGGCAACGATGCATTAAATTGAAAAGCTGTTTTATTGAATAATATTGGAAAGGTTGTTTGAAAAAAAAAAAAAAAAAAAGAAAATCAAGGTTGGGGGACTATTGAGCTCCACCGGTGGCACAAGTACGGTTCAGCCAATTTGTTAACTCCCAGTGTCTTGGAATTTTTAACTGATCCAATACATACAGGTAAAGAGATAGATGAATGTTTTTCCCCCAGTTAAAACAAAGCCTACGCGTACTCCACTTGCACCACTCATAGCCGTGACACCAGAACCATGGATTGTATCCCAAGTAAACCAAAGACCAGCAGCCCAATCGGGGACGCTTGTGTAAATCTGGGGGTCACATGATCCCATTTTGCTCCCTCCCAGAACCCTGGAGTGGGCACGTTTCTATCTCTGTCAATTATTGGGAACAGGGACAGACTTCCTGAAGTGGAAGCCTAAACTGCCCTCTTTTGGGAAGAAATTAATTTAAACATTCAAAAGGATCAGCCTACGCTCCTGGTAACACAAGATCAGATCTCTGCATTTCATCCCACCCATCACTGCTTCCTCCACACTAAAAGGGCTAAGGCTCAAGAGCAGAGGTGAGGATAAGAGCATGGCAAATCCTAAGCTGGCAAGGAGCACCACACATTAGCAGAGTACCACCACTTCTAAGCAGGTAACAGGGTTCGGTGGGGCAGTTTAGCAAGGCTCAGCTCCCATCCCGCCCTCCCCTGACCCCATTCACCATCTTCAAGTCTAAAATCAGGAATAAAAAGGTCCCGTTGTGCTTGACCTTGTACAAGCACATAACCTAACCGGTCGCTTTTCATCCAGACAGGCATGTCAGACAGCAGACACCACATCTACACCCCACATGCAGAACCCAAGGGGGCAAATAATTTACCCAGATCACCTAGGAAGATTGGAGGAAGGTGGGCATCCAAGCCAGCTCTCCTAGACCCCTGCTTAGTGCTCCTTGCCCTCCCGCCTCCCCCACACATGCCCAAGCCTATGCCTGGGGACAGCTCAACTCCGAATACACCTCTTGGGGCTCAGCCCCATGAACACTCAAGGAGTGGCAGGTTACTCATAGGATGGGCAGGTTACTCATACAACTGCTGCCTGTTCTGCCATCTATTTGCTTTTTATTATCTCCGAGGAGCTGAAAGCCTCCCAGAGCTGGGATTTTTCAGGCCACTTCATTTTCATAGTGACTGTCTTAACAAAGGTAAAAGCCTCACCAGGGAGCATCCCTGAATACAGAGGACAAACGGCGGGCTTGCTCTGCCCGCTCTGTCTGTAAGCATCACTCAGGCTGCCAGATTTTTTTCTTGGTACTGTCCAAACATTGACTGTGCTCAAGTGCCACTAAAATAACATTCAGTGCTCGTGCAATCACTTCAGGCTGTGGAAGCTCTCAGAGAGAATAAATATTTTGCTGGAGTGCTGCTTAAAAAAAAAAAAACAACCACTAACCAAAACCAAACAATACTTTGAGAAGAGTGTTATCGTCCCACAGTCAGTTTTAGAGTGGGACTTGAAGACATGAAGCATCGGCTGGCCTACAAATAATCTTTGGCAGGATGAAGGAAAGGAGGGAAGCAAGTGAGGAACCCCACAGCACCATAGTTTGGCACCTCAGAGGGGTTGAGCAGCCTGCACTGGGGCAGGGGACACCTGAGGAGAGCTCAATGCAAGTAGTTGGCTCCCTGTAAGGAGCAGCAGGATGGGGCCAGGACAGAAGAGGCCCCCAGAAGAGCAGGGTGTTGTACGGACTGTGCTCGCATGCGGTCCTGGAAAGAGTCTGCATTAGAGGGAGCACAAGGGGAGAGAAGAGGGAGCGCCAAAGCCAGATGTCCTGTCCAGGGGCTGCAGTCCCCTGCCCACTCCGTGTCCAGCAACACACAGCCAGTGTCCCAGGAAGGGAGAATTTCAGAGGCCAGAACAAACCCAAAAGGCTGCAGGTTTCCAGAAACAAGTAAATTCTGATGCAATGAGCAGGGCTAGTGCCACCAAGATCATCCAAGCAACTTCTTCCCTGGCACTGGAGCAGATCTGATGCACAATGTCCCAGGCTGCTTCATCTTTCAGACTATTTTTCTTACGTAAAAGATGAGGTTTTGAAAAAAACTTTAGAGCAAAGCATGAAATTCTGCTGCTCCTGGGGCTCTCTAAGGCTAGAGTTCTTCCCTCTGATGTAATGAGCTGCGGGAGAGGTGAAATGACATGGATAATGAAGAACAGGAAGATAAATAATAAGGAACGGGAAAGTGAATGAGGGAAATAACTCTTCCATTGTTAGAACAGTGCTAGTGGCAGCTTTATAGCAACTTATCATTTCTATTTAAAGCCTGGTTTGGGGGCTATAATCTCTCAGCTGTTTTCTGTACCATCTGGCTGAAATTTAGCATAAAATTTGTTATCTCAGGGGTAAACGAATTCTTTTCCCTTTATCAAAATTGCAATATTTGGGCGAGGAAACAAAGATATAGAGACCCGCATTCAGGAGCATTTTGATCAGCTAAAGGCAATCCTCCCTTTAAAAGCAGCTTGTTGAGATAATCTGGTCACGGGAACGGTGTCTAATTCTTCCGCAGTATGTCTCAGCATTGCCTCTATATGCTCTACAAGTCTCGCGTACACGTGGACATAAGTATGAAGACTTAGAGCCAGGTGCACTGAGACAGCCCCCCAGGAAACTGCCAGGACAGTGCCGTATGCCGAAAGGCATCCTCCCATTTCCCCTCAGCCACTTGCCAGGGCTCACAAGCATAAGCCTCATGGTCAAAGCCCAGGTCTGGCCACTGGGGGAAAACAGCATAGCCAGGGCTTGGGGAGCTTCTGGAAAGAAGTATCCCATGGGCAGAGACAAATCCGGAAACTCAAAGCTACTGAAGCCACGTGCAGCCTGGCACAGCATGCGCTGCTTGCTCCTACCTTCCAGCTTCAGCTTTGTCCCAAGTTTGCTATGTGTCCCTGGTCCTGTCATTTCACCTCTCTCACTCCGCTACATTCGTTGCATTGACTTTGGACAAGTACTGAGAGATGCCCGAGAGGGAGAGCTTTGCTCCACTGTTGCCACATGCTGCTGTACTTGCCAAGAGTGGACGACATACTCAAACATCACTTCTTGCTCCATTTCCAGGCCACCACGCTTGGGAGACCGCGCATGCCCTGGAGGGAGCACAGGCTGGTTACGAGCAGCCCTGGGACATGACTCTCAGAAGCCAGTGGCTTCTCACGTGCTCTTTCCCCATCTGTTAACCTGAATAAGGGATTCTTCCAGTCCTGGCCAACTAACAGGGACAGGAGTTACCACCTACCCATTTCCCCCACCAAGCACATCAGCTCCGTTTCCATGTTTCACAGCTGAACATTTCTTTTTCCCTTAAGCCCTAGACAGCTACTTTCTAATCCATTTTACTTAAACCTCATTATTTCCATGCTCTGTGCTGTTTCACCCCACTGTCATCTTCAGCCATCCTTCGAGTTAAAGGTGTAGAGCTTTATCTGCTGAAAGAAGTCTCTATTTTCCAGTCTGGACTTCAATTATGTAGCAAATAATACAGCTCAGTGGAAGAAGGTTGTTGGAATAATTTGTAACTTTTATACAAACTGATAATAAAAATTTAGCTCCTTGATGTATTTTTCTCCCTTAAACTGTAGTTATGTTTCCTTGAACAGATAAATGCAAGATAAATTCAATTACAGCATAATTTCTCCCAGGATGAACAACCTTTAAATCAGCTCTGATCTCAAAACACATTATGAGATAACATACTGTCCATTACATTGTTGAAATTGGGGCTATGGCAGTGCCTAGAGTTGTCAGTATGAATATCAAATTATTTATGTTCCTCTTTGCATCCTTGAATACCAAATAAGCTCAGGAACACCGACAGCAAGAAGCGCTATTTAAACACTGACTTTTAGCGGAGGCAAGAGGTGCTTGCTTGACAGCTCTTGAAATTGCAGTGCACTATTAATCACGGAGATGCGCAGCAGCCCTACGAGCTCCCACTCCGCTGTCCCCTTGCCAAGAGTTTCCCCTCCTCTTGGGGAACAGTCCAGAAATGAAAGCTCAGTTAAGTCTTCCACTTGGCTGACTGCATTGCTGCTGCTCAGAGCTGGTGCGGAAATAAAAGGGGAGCCGCTGTAACATTTTGAGTGGGTACTTTGGGTTCGAGCTGTTAATCGGGAGCAGTCCAGAGGTGCACACCTTTCCCCATCACCCCAGTCACAACATTCCAGTTCTTTACCCTCTTCTTCCATTTTACAAGCCTGAAGATTTCAGCACAGCTATTGTCTGCTTTTGGGGGACACTTCTGTCAAAACAGTATTCAGTACGGAAGCAACATGCCTTAATGTAATCCCTTCCCAAGGTCAGCGGTGTCACGCGCTGGAGTTTGAGTGCTCAAGGAGAGCAGCAATGACTCTATGCACCATCTAAACCCACCGTGCTCTATGCCATGAAGTTTCCTTCCCACAAATCAAGTTAACTCTATATTAAATGTGACAAAGCTTGAGATGGTGAGATGGTACAACTTGCTGAGGCCAAAGAATCCAATGTGACTTTAACTGCAGACTTGGGAGAGGGAGGGGATATTTCTTTTTTATTCTTTTTAAGCAAAAGGGTAAGTCCAGCTTCATTTGGGAAACAAATGGAGAAGGGTCTTGCTCAAGCCAGAAATCTGGCTGGTC
Organism: Vanellus vanellus; assembly: GCF_965231255.1. Lineage (NCBI taxonomy): Eukaryota > Metazoa > Chordata > Aves > Charadriiformes > Charadriidae > Vanellus > Vanellus vanellus. The sequence goes on from NC_138921.1 coordinate 11,686,019, forward strand.
ACATTCTGCAAAGCAACCTCTGTACAAGCAGTTTGAGACCTCTCTTCTGAAAAGCCACCATCCAACAGACAGAGTTTAAAAATAAAAAAATTAAAAATCTAAAGCCATTTGAACTAGGACCTGGGGGACAAAAAGCTATATCAAAACAATAGGCATGCTTAGGAATGCTCTTAACGAAGAGGAAGTTTAATAGTTTATTTCACATCCAAAAAGGCAAACCAAGCAACGAACCTATAGTGGACTTGTTTTAGTGGGATAGGTGGGGGGAGGATGAAATAGATTTTGATTCAACCCCAGATAAAATCCCCTTGGCCAGCCACCCAACTATTCAGTTCAGTCAGTGAGTGAGAAACACAACTGAATTACTAATACAACCCTCCCAACAAGCTGTAGGACACACTGGAGCTTTAGAAAGAAGCTTTTTAGCTCTGTAGCAGTCGTTTTCTTTCCTAATTTTTAAGGCCATCAGCACGTCAAGCAGAAAATTCAGTCAGCTGTAGAGAGCTGTAATTACCAAGACTGTTTACAAGAAGCTTTGATGGCAACAAGCCTCTTGTGCAGGAACAAGTTTACCATCGAAACAATTTGAGTGTCAAAGTCTCCAACTCAAGTGCCTGGATGGCTTGTTACTACCTAATGAAAAGATGGGGGCAGAGCAAAAGGTGCCGTTAGAGCTGCTTGAGGCAAATAAGCGTGAAAGAGAGAAGCCTCGAGCAAGGAGCACGGACCACCAACTTCTCCAAACCTCATGGGAGCCTGGAGCACTGGCAGCCAGATGAGCACCCAGGTCTGCACTCCCCGATGCCGGCAGCATTCCCCAGACAGAGAGCAGGCAGCCGGCCACGAGAGCTCCCTTGAGTTCAATAGAGGCCAAGAGATACTCTGAGCTTGTCAGCATCTGATCTCAGTGAAGACTTGTACATTGTGCCAAGCACGGGGGGGGGGGGGGAATCATCTGGGCAAAACACGGGTTGGTGCACACAAGAAAGGCTGTGAAGGGGAATGGGGAAAGGCAGGGGTCTGTTAAGAGAAAGTGGTGCTTTGTTTCATGGCCAGACAAGAGGCAAAATAATTGTTTAACAGAAGCGCCTGGAAGCTCTTATTCCTGTTGGTTTTTTTTTTTTTTTTTTTTGTAAGTTGCATTTTCTTTTGGTGAATACTTTATGACAAAAATAACCTCCTGGGAATTCAGTACAACTCAGGGCCAGGCGGTGCATTTGAGTGAATAAGTTTGTCTCATATTTGGTAGTCCTAGATGTCCACTAGGTTTTTGTTTGGGGTTTGTTTGTTTGTTTTTTTTTTTTTAAAGACACAACCTAGACTTGAGTTAAAATGCAAACACCCCGCCCAACTGAGAAAACCGTGGAGCCACCATGCCCGGGGACGCTGGGCCCCACCATGGGCTCAGGCAGCCCTGAGCGGCGGCTCTCCTCTCCTCATCGTCCCAAGGGCCCCAGACAAGTACCAAACAACGCTTTGCTTCACTTGAATCCAGGCAGCCTTCTGCAAGCCACTTGCAATCTGCTTTCTGTCTCCTACAAGACAGTTACCTCCAAAATCAAAGCCTTGGATTTAATTCAATAGACGCATCTGGTGCCGCTTACAGGGGGAATACAGGGTGCTCTCGCATTAGAAGCTGCTTTCTCCAATGCAGGAGCTGAACTTTACGGTACAAAAAGCTCCTATTGGTCACAAACCAGCAAAGGGCCCATGTTTATCACTGGGATTTAGACGGCCCCATTTGACAAGCCTACGCTAAGCGACTCCCCAAATCACATTACGTTTATCTGCCTTTGTTTTCCTCCCGCCAAGGCAAGTGACTCTGTAAAAACAACAGCTGTTAGTCACAACCTTCCCGTCCCTGGGAGTCAACATAACTTATGAAATAAGACTGCCGGGTGTGATTTACCAAAGAGGCAAAACCATTTAAATTTACTTGACGTAACCAACAATAATCATTCTCTCTGTCTGAATTTTATTAATATCTGTGCATTGCTGGTGATGATGTATGAAGGAGATAGAAGACGATGCTTTGAAGCCGGGAAACGAGGCTGGTCCTGCGGGGCTGAGTAAATATCTGTGTCAGAGAAGCACGCACGTACAACAGAAGGTGTCATTTTTATGGCGCAGTGAAGCCTCTGTGACAGAAAGCAGAATTATTGGGGCAGTAATCTTTCTGAAGACACTCTCAGGTGGGGAGGAGAAGGGAGAGGTCTTCTGATTAGATGGAGTTGTTCAGTGGCTGAACCTGGGAGTATTTCACAGTGAAAATACATTCGGTAGGTACCGCCCGCACATTCTGTAAAGTCATTTTGCTCTAGGTCAGCTATTTGAACCCAAACACGTTTTCACAGCGAGAGGCAGCATTGCTCAAGGCATATGCAGATGACACAGGGACCAGGCATACACACGTCCCCTGGGGCAGCTGTGGACCATCTGCTGCCGAGGAAAATAACTTTGTACCTTAGCCTCAGTTTCCCTGCACTTTAAAGAGGGCAAAGTGTCAGCTTTTTATGCTATTTAATGAACTTTTCCAGTGTTTTAAAGCACCTAATACAAGTGTTTCTGGCTAGCAGAAATTGAAACTCAGACTAGGCTGAGCATGACACGAGGCTACAACCCTGGATATGCAAAAGTCCACAGTAAAGGCAAAGCCCGGTCTCAGATATCACATCTCCCGTCCCACCGCTATGGCAGAGCTCTCAACTGCCAACGGGAGCCGAGGCTGAACAAGACTGGGGAACGGCAGGTGGGAATCAGCAGTGGGTCACATCAGCCAAACCAAAACTCTCCCAACCTTGGTGGGACTGAGCCAAAGTAGCCCCACGTAGCTCTGTCCCATTCACAGGAGTGATGCTGTGCGGCCGGGCACAGGCTGTGTTCAGAGGGCAGTGGGAAGGCACAAACCTGGACCGACACTCAGTGTTTAATGCCCTTCCTTGTCACTGCCACTGTTCAGATGTACGGCTTCGGCTGCTCCGTTTTCAACTCAAGAACACAGCAGCTCACACCAGGCAAAGTGGCAGTCTCTTAACAGAGGATGTGTTCTGCCCATTTAATTGTAAGGCTTTTGCGTCTTTGGCTGGCTGAGCATTACATAGACACTCTTTGGTATGAAGTAGAGACCAGCCTGCAGTAGGGTCAGAGCTGGCAGACCCATACCCCTGCCCGCCCTCCACGGTAGCTCTTTTCCTCCGAGAAGGTCAGTCCTGTGATTAAGACTTCACAGGGAGGTCCAGATTCTTCCTGAGGTCACAGGAAAGTGACTTCCACTAACATCTGCCAACTTGTTAAAAGACCTTTAAATCCTGCAGAGGAGGAAAACATGATCAAAACCCCTTTCTACTCCTCTGTGCTTTGTTTTATTATTATTAGCAGCAGGGGAGCTGCCTGCCTCCCCTCCAGCTTTCCTACTTCTGCAACAAACCCTCTGGGAAAACCTTTCCTCAGAAGAGCGCGAGCCGGAGCTGCCCAAGGACTCTACAAGTGCATCCGCTGCCTGAACCATCAGAGATCCCTAAAGACTAAACAAAAACAATAATAAAAAAAAATAACATAGAGCAATAAAACCAGAATCAACCCTGAAGCGTTCACCTGGTGCGCGGAATCTCTCCAGACACTTACCCTGTCATTCTAGCCACATACTACACATTAAAGAGTTTCAAACCCTCCAGTTTTACAGAAAATAGAACTTTCCCAAACAGCTTTCGTTTTATTCAAAGTTTTGATTCGAGGCAGGCATTTTTCATTCACAAAGATTTTAAATGCAAGCCAAACCGGAGTCAAGAAGGCACTTACTGAGGAAGCTTCATCAAGGAGAATTATACCTTTAGACAAACCGTCGCTTTACTTCTATTACCTAATGCACCACAAGTGATTTAAGACAGACAGTGTGGAACTTCCAGTACAGAAATTAATCTACTTTATGATAGCAGATTGCTCTACGATTCTTTTCAGAAAGCACTTGCACAATAATTAAGCTAATACCTACATGATCAACACCACACCATCTATTTTATCCATAAAGTTGTTTCTCCTTTAACCAGAAATATTTTCCATTTCCACTTTGCAACTATTTATAACCCGAAATGAAACAAATCCCAGAATAATATTTGTGTATACACACAGAGTTGTGGCAACAAACTGTAGAACAAAACTTTCAACAGCAGATTTACCTTGGGGATTTGAGGGACTAAGTATTTGACTCTTCCCTTTCTGTCTTGGTTACTAAATAGAACAGAATCTTTCCCCAAAAGCAGCCCTCCCTCTACACCTACACCACTCTGCTACTAAGTTTTCTGCTGTTATGAGTGAGGAAAGAGGGAAGCCCACTGTGCTGCTACATGTTCAAGTTCAGGCTTCCCTCTGACAGCCTGAGCAGTGAAGATGACGGCAAACTTTGGTATTTACCGTACATGATGATATAAAAAAAGTAATCATTACCCAGTTCCCTAAGAGATAGCATACATCCCCGAGTCATATGCAAGACTTAAGGAGAACTCTGCATGTTTACCAAAACACCACCTCAATGGCACAAGGCAATTTTGTAGTTGTAACAATCCTCAAGTTAGGAAGAAAGTTTTCTCATATTTCCAACTAAATATGGAAGCGATAGGTGATTTAGGACTCTGATTTCTGCTTGCAAGAGTGACTGAAATCATATTCTAATAATACTTTGTATACAACAATAAGGACCGAGCAAGATTTCTGAATAATTCCTGAGAAAATTATGGAATTCTAAAAATATTTCTTAAAAGCAGCTTTTTTTTTTTTTTTTGCTACATGGGCCCCTGGATCACTTTAAATTATTACCTCATCTTACATGATACGTGGCTTTCTCCCAAAACTAACAGATCTTGTACATACAGTGCAGATGCACTTAACATATGCCACCCTTTGAGCTCAGTCGTGTTAAGCACGCATGTAACGGGGCACTAGAGGAGGTAGATCGGTTTTTATTTACCCTGCTGCAAGCTTTCTCAACACAGCAGAGACGAGAGCTACGACCCTGTGGGAAAGTAACTATAGGCAGTGTCCAGGGCGCAGGGATACAGAAGAGACCGACAGAGCAACAGTGGCAGTTAAAGAGAGCCTGGTGGGAGCAGAAGGAAGGAGCCAGACAAACGTATCGGTGCTTGGGCCCCAGCCTTCATGTTCTACTATCTACAGGCACTGGCTGAATAATCCTGCCTGCCTTGAAACGCCCCAAGAGGTGCCGCGGCCAAGATCAAACTAAGAGCTGAGTAAGGGGATAGAGTGGCATAACAAGCTTCAAAAAGCGACTGAATGTCACAAGAACTGCCACTGAGGCTGGAATTCAAAGGCACGTTTCATGAAGGATGTGTCAGAGGAAGCTGCAGACAGCACTGGCATCGGTGGGGCTTCTACACAAATGGCATTCAGGATCTGAATTTTTTGGCCAACACCTATATTCAAAAACCAAATCCTGGAAGTTTTTAATGGCAGAAAGAGAATAAAAATCTAAAGTTATTCAAACCAGAGTTAGGAAGAAGGAGCAAAGATACCTTAGTAGCTGGGGCAGAGATGAAACGATGGACATACATGAAGCCAAGAACAGGAAACGCAACTGAGGAGTATCAGAAATGGCAATCAAACTTCAGAAGACTGATCACAATTCAGTCTTTCTGAAAAGGTCATGGTATTTCTTTTACATTTGAGTTCCCTCCCTCCCCCTCATTCTAATTTGCCTCTTTTTCAGATCTTCCCTTATTTTTCTCTGTAACACAGTATCTCACTTTGCTTTTTCCAAGGTTTGTTATATATGGACCATGAAGGCTGGAGTGCTGCTAGAGGCCCATTACCAAAAGAAAAAGCCCACCCACATACTTGGATTATTTGTAGGAAATCATTGCACACAGTTCAGAATACACAGTCACATATGCTCCTAAAATAAATAAATAAATCCATCCATTAGACCAAATGGATGTTTAAGAAGGACTAAGCGGCTGTGAACAGTGGCTGTGAACCTGCAGGGAAGTCATGGGTCATCAGTGACACACTTAAAAGCTTCAGCTGTAATGACAGAGTGAAGCTTTCTGCCTTTGATCACTTTCGCCCTTCTACCAAGCAGAAAACAGGTAGAAGCTCATGCTTTTCTCTAGCCTAAAGCTGACAAATCCTTGGTAACCCAGGGGTTTGCTTTTACCATTACTTCAGTTTGTAAGTTGTACTTCCATCTGTTCAATTTTGAGCAGAAAGAGCTAACTGGGGAGGAACTGTTTCTACCTCACTCCTCCAGCTCATGAGCATCCAGATAGAATTGACATCTGTGTTACTTTCATGGAGCCTGAGGACAGCTTCTTCTCCTCAAGGACCACAGAAGAGCTCTCTACACCCAAATCTTCACCAGAGGCAGCAGAACTACCCCAGATCCACCCAAAAACACAGTAAGAAAAGCCAACACAAGCCACTCCAATAAGGTGGCACACTGCAGCTTGATGACTGTGCAATCCATTAAGAACTTACTAAGTTATGGGAAGTGCATAAGCAGATAGGGACCCCTGAGGCGCACAATTAGAGGCAGACTCCTTGATGAATTACAAGAAAATGAGATCTACGTTTCAGTTGTCATCCTGATGCAGTGCCTTGGAGAGCAGCCAGGGATTCCCAGGGACTCAGCCACATCAGGATCCTTCCATTAGCACTGGGTCTCTCACAAGCTTGGGGGGACATTTCAGTCTGCTGAGGCTCTTCAGTGCTGCTTCCTCACACTCCTGAGCAGGAAAAGGATGGATTTGCATTGAGGCATGTGTTTATATGGATGTGTTTAGGCTGTTTATAGGGAAAACAGAGAGGATAATTATACTCCCTAAGAAAACTGTAGCAGCACTAGCAGTGAATCCTAGTCCAAGGCTGTTCTCCACCCACTAGCACACGAGACCATCTTATCCTTGGTATAATCCAAGTCAGAAATCTGGACTCTGGCAGAGTTTAGCTAAACCAAGCAATGATAAGAAAAAAAAAAAAAAAAAAAAGTTGAAGTTCCCAGACCCACATTAAATTTGCAATAGGCCGAGTTGGTTGCTTGGATAGATTACCCCTCTTGGGATTCTTCAGTGGGTGTACTCAGATCTGGAGAGGATTTCCAGAATCATAGTTGGGAACTTAATGCCTTTTCTGGTTTAAGCCAACCTCTGTTGTCCTTCACAGGTCCCAGCCTCACCAGCTACTCATTTAAATGAGCCACTTGACCTGTCTTTATGCCATAATCAAGAGCAGCACATGGGAATCAGAATGAACCACGGCTGCTCACTAGCCTTCTGTAATTTCACTTAGCTCAGTAGTGTGATAAAAGTAAATCCATCAAATCAGTATTAGCAATACTAAGTCTGAGGCCACTGCTTGTTATTTTGTTTTCTTAACTTCAGCCTCAGAAGAATGGTTTCCAGATAGGAAAATTAAAGCATGTTGACATTATTGCAATAGGATTATTTCCCCAAGAGCTGAAGGAAGGAGAAAAGGAAAAGAAAAAAGAAAAATAAGAGAGTCATTAATATTTGGGCTTAAGCACGATAGAAGCACGTGCAGGTAAATGATGAGGGAAAGAAGTGCAGATCTGGCAGTTTCTGGGTTTTAAATACTGCACAGCTGTACTCGCCCAAGTGGCCAAATATAAGCTCTGGATGGACTTCACAGTTCCTTTATTGCCCTGATATGAAAAGATTAACTTATTCCCCTTAAGTACAACTCTGCTGCTGAAGAGAAAAAAAGAAAGATTTTATTGTAGTTGCAAAGCAAAAGTAATTCTCTTCTACTGCTCACAAACTTTATGTGCATTTAGCTTAAGGAAAGTCTGCGTGAATGGACCATAATGCAAGAAAATAAAGGAATAACAATGGGGGGGGAGGGGGAAGTTGCTGAGGGAGGGAAGAGGCATCTGTGTTAGAACTCTTTATTGCTTACTCTGCAAGATGGCAGCTGAAAGAATCAGTTACTCCTGGAGCATTCCTGGGCAAAACATTTGGTATGAAAGTTGGTATCACATCTCCTAGATTGCTCACAGCTATGGATCAAGGAGGGGAATCGATGGTCCGGTGCTGAGCGGGGTGTGCGTCCTTCACATTCTGATCTCTGTTGTCATGGAAAGACACCCGCTGATATAGTCATGCCCTAGTCACCACTTCAGGATCTACTCTGCTGCATGTTCAAAACAAGCAATAGGAGATTTTGCATGGAAATCTACACACGATACCCAACCCCATTTCCCAAGCACTATGTAAGGATTTCCTTTAACTGCTTCCCTTCAGTCCTGCCCTAGCAGGATGGTACAGAGCTGCTCTGTCACTCTGTCAGGAGCGGTCACAGTGCAGCAAGGTATGACACAGCTACGCACTACTTATTCAAATACTTGGGGAGGGTGTACGAGAGGGAGGAGATACACTGCAGTCTCCTCTTCCGCTATAGTTACAGTTACCTTAGGTCACACGCATAGCTGGATGCACAACGCAAGAGGGGTGCACTTCTGGGAAGGGACTTGAGCAGCCTGGGAGAAGGGAGGAAGAAGGTCGGGGGTGTCATACCCTCAGCATTCATTTACTTTGCTATAGCTTTATCTGTGGATAGAAATATGACTGAAGAGACCCAATTTACAGTGAGGTATCGTGCAGAATAGCCTATGCCACGACATAAGTGTGAGGAACAGCAGCATAACTCTGGGGTGACAGGACCCACATGGTCCTTGGTGAGTTACCAGTGGCCTCGCACCCTGTGGAGTCCCAGCCCTATTTCTCTCCTTATTTACGACCCACATTTCAGTTATGTACAGACACACAGAGCACCCATAGCCTGAGAACTGTTGCTCTCATGAAGCTATTTACACTCTGCAGAGATCACTGGCAACTAGCATAAGCTTTTCTGATGTTCTTTACATCAAACTGTGACACAGAAAGCGGAGAGAACAGTTCTACACGTTTCCCCCCTTCCTGCCCCCTCCTTAAAAGTAATTTTTCTACTGACAAGACACATTGTGAAATTGGTATTGTTTCGATTCCAGCTCCACCTTAGGTATGAGACTTTTCATCTCCATTTTAAAACTGTTATTCATTCAAAAAAACACTCCATTTCTGCCCCCACACACTCAATTATTCCAGGAGGTCCCAAAGCTAGTATGCCTCTTATATTCAAGGTGTGGCTATAAAGACTGACAGCACTGTATCGTATTTGCAGACAGAGGAATTCCACTGCAGTGGAACTGTGCTCTCCAAGAGATACAGAGTGATGCTAGAATTGTGCAACAAAACCCAGAGCCTCTCAACCGAGCTTGCAAGTCACTCACCGAGATAAGCGTTTCAGCAGTGACTTCTTGTTTGCAGGAAAATAAAACCGCCCCACCATACAATTTTCCTTAATCACAGATCCCTTTTAGGCACAAGGATGTAGCTGCTCACAAAAGCTTAGGCTATATTGATTATACAGAACTCTGCCAGCTCTAAGTCTGCATGTGCATAAACTATTACCCGATAGAATAGGAGCAAGCAGATAGGACTGCAAAACATGTAGCATGCCATACTTTGAGTGCCATCTTCTGGCAAACAGCGCTGCATGCCTGCTTTTGTATACAGAGCAGTCTTACAATGCCGATGACATCTTGACATTGGTTAAGCAGCTAATCACCTCCTGCAATCTTGGCCAAGATTTGTGCTTAGGTGCACACTCAGTAGTTTCCCTTTACTCTACCAGGTTAGCGCTTATGTTCCTGAGAAACGTCTTCTTGGCTATTTAGAAATACACCAGCTCCTGGTCTTCCCCACTATCAGCCTGGTTTTAATTAACCTTGAAATCTTGGAGCTATCTTTTTCTTATAATAGATGCATGAGAATTTTTCTTCATAAACATCATAATGACGAAACCTCTGGATGGAAGCCCAGGACAGGCAGTGCCTAGTCCTAAGGGGCAGTGCACAATGCCAAATGAGTCCGGCTCTTTCAGCTTGAAGATCTTCTGCCAGGTAATTGCTAATATTTCTGCTAGATGGAGAACTCAGAGATGAGCTCAAGGATCAAGATTTTCTGGAGCTGAATTTTACTGACTCGGAACTGGGTACCTGGTGTGATTTTAACTATTTTCTACTAGATCACATCCTTGAACCCAGGAACATTCCCAAGTTTCCATTTAAACCAAAGTATTTAGACACTTATCAGTGAAAGACTTCACATCTAAACAGCCCCTGCTCTTCTGTAGCATTCAACAGCATTCCTAATCCAAATTTTGTCTAATAGCCTAAGGCTGGAGAAAGGCATTTCCTACAGCTCTGCATTAACAAGGGATCTGCAAAAGCCTTTAAATTGCATTTTTAACCATTGTGTCACCAATATCTGAGGCAGATTCAGGAATTTCCAATTCTTGCAGATTAGCAATGCTGTATAGAACTGAACTAACTAAACTCATCTAATTAAGCCACCGAGCTCTGGTGGGAAATTGCTAGCAAGTATATTTGCAGGCCTTTTTAGAACCAAAATTACATCAAGCCTTGTTCAACCATCCATTTTTGTTTAAACACACAAATGCAGCTGCTTGTATGCCACCTCCGTGTGACTGCTTTTCCCTCAGGCAATTCCTGCATTACCTGTAAGTGAATTCCCACTTTCCAATAAAAGTTCTGTTTTGAATTCCATTATTATTTCGGTTTCCTTATTTTCGCCTTTCTACTAAAAAGCCATAGATTTGTTTTCAAATCTAGCTTTCACTACGCCAACTTAGAGCAATGAAATTCCCTAGTCCATACAGACACAAAGCAGACAAGTTTGCAGAGAGAATTTGAAGTGAATTTATTCTAAAGTGCAAGACGACTTGTTCTAATAACTCCAAAACACAAGTTCTGGCATTACCTGTATTAATTTCCTGATTTAAGGCAGGAAGCAACTGTTGTTAGAAAGATGCTTGATGAGAGAAGAGACAAATGGGCTAATTAGGTTAATACTTTTTCTTAAAATGACTTCTCAGCATATGGAGATTTTTATGTCCATTACCTCAGCGAGAAGGCTGACATCAAGCTTCCTGGCTGGCCTCTCCCTCTCTGCCCTCATGCTGCTACCAGAGTATTTCTGAAAGAACATATGCTTACTGCTAACTGAGCAGGTTTTGTGAAGTAAAAAGGTCATTTATTATTGCCTTTGCTGTGCCACGGATCAAGCTGGCAATGCAGGATCCCGCTCCACACAGCGTGCGAGCCGGCACAGGAAGGACACAGGAACAACCACAAAACCACAGATGGAACGCACAGAGTAAGTTTCTTTTCATTACCTCGCGAACTGGGGGGATCTCCAAAGCAGCACACAGGCAGAGACACGCAAGCAGGAACGCAGGCGCCGCGGAGCTCGGGCCCTGCCAGGGAGCGTTACCAAACCTGCTGTTCTCGCCTGTGTATCAGGGATTCACCCAGGTGTAGTTCAGCACTGTGCTTTGTTCTTCCCCACAGCAGGGCAGGAACCTGAAGAGTGTTCGATAGTGTGCCTCCGAGTCTGTCACAGGCCTATGTTATCCAGGCACAGATGTTCTACTTGTCAAGCACACAAGACTAAACAACGATTAGTATGATATATGTGTCTTTCTGCACCCCAGCTGCAAGTCACTTGAGCACCTTTATAATCCTCTTCGCCAATCTTCCATTATTCCTCACCTCTCCCCACTCCCCTCCCCCCATCTAGAAGGAGGGGAGGCGGGAAGTAGTCACCTCATCTCTCCCCAGACTGCCCCAAGCACTATCGTGATACCTCAAGCCACCACCGAGCATGATGGCTTCTGACTTTCCTCCCTACCCCATATACATCCCCTTCTGCTATGAATGGGTCCGTAGCAGATTGGCATTAGTAGCAGGACCCCCCAGGAGGGAACACCGGGCTGTGAAATTCCCTCTTTCTCAGCCACCGAGGGGTCTGAAGAGTTGCAGGGCTGCCTGCAACCCAATCACTGTCTCCAGAGCAAGTCTGCTGGGAGATTCAGTGGTACTGAAGGTAGAAGAACAGGACCCGGAGAAGAGAACAAGACTCAAAGAGGCCATGCTGCAGATGCTGATAATTTCATGCAAGATACACATGCAAATCAATTTTCTGCATTTGTCTGCACTGAGGTACATCCCTGGGAAGGATTTAATTTAATGTCCCATCTGCATCTACTTCCCATGTGCTTATGCCCTTCACCAGCTGAAGGACTGTACTGGCCAAAGCACTGGTTTATATCATCAACTGAAAGGACCTGGCTTCTACATATGTTTCTCCAATGAGACCAACACAGAGCAATCCCTCTTAGCATCAACCCTATCATTGAATTTGATTACCTGCTGGTTTAATTTGGTGAATTGTTAATTTGAATCCACTGATTTATGGATTCAGTTGTAATAGCAGCCTTTGATTGCTGCATTATTCCATTCTGGTAGTTTAGTGAAATTGTACCAGATTAGTTTAGCAATATGCAGGTTTCATTTTATATTTATTTGCTGATCTTTTTAATAAAACCTGTAAGTACATAGGACTGGTTATTTTATCAAAGCATAACGTGGTTCATAAATCCAAAGCTAAGGGCAATTTAAAGTAGGGTATTAAAAATACTGAATTAAAAGAAGAAGAGCTGGGAAGACGTACAGGCCTTCTCTTCTCCTTCTGCCCTTTCCACATACACTTTCACTTTCTCCTCCCCACCACTCCCCAGTAGCTTGTGCAGCTGGCAACACAACTTGCCACAGCTCCACACAACATAGATCAACCTACTTAGGGACCAGACAAATGCAGGAATATTTAAATACTGTGCAGCTGGCCATGCCCTACATGTGGGGCTCTGGTTCCATTGCCTTGGCCCCAAAGGTCCCACATCCCAGAAGCTGCGCTAGCAGAAGCTCACCATGGAAACCCTCAGGTCACTGAAAAACTGTGGGACATCCCCACACCCACTACAGTGATCAGAATGGCACTGCGAAGAGACACTCAGCATCTCCATCTTCAGCCTTGTGTTTACAGCTACCTCAGTTTAACTAGACTAGATTTTTTTAGCCCACCTTGTTACCATTTTTAGGTAGAGGGGAGAAGACTTGAAGGAAAAAAAAAAAGCACACCTCTGTGTCTTTAGCCTTTTCTAAACAGAATAATTGTGTTTTGCTCTGCTCCTTTTACAGGCAGCAGCTGAATAAATACAAGTCCTACTACAGCAATTACTTCACGGACAGATGATGCTACTGGAAGGACTGCCAGGAAGTACCCTGAAACATGGGGCGTTCTCCAAAAACCTGTATTACAAGAGGGCTGTACTCAGAGACCTGCACAAACGTGAAGCTCTGTGAAAATAATGGGAAATGCTAAATTTTGTAATCATGCATTGCTACGACGAACCACAGCGCTCACTCACAGGGGATAATTCACTCCAGACACTTGTACAGAGTGACACACTTGTAACTCTTATGTAAGTGTTTAATTCCTTCCTACTTGAGATGAGCTGGATATCTCATTAGCACACGTGTAGCAGTCTTCCCTTCAGCCACAGGCGTCAGGCCACCACCAGCTCGTACCACCAGAGTCCACAGGCTTTTGTTTGGAGAGCAGGAACCAGGGCAGCCTCGCGGGGAGCCGAACCAGAGCACAGGCACACAGGTTCCCTTATCTCCTCAGAGCCACTCGCAACTCACACGGTGGTGAGACCCTCACTCACAACGACCCTGCTGTAGCTACCTGGGTCCCATCAGCGCTACCCGAGGGAAGGCGCAGGCCTACAAATAACACGGCAGAGTTCTGGTAGTCACAGGTAGAGCCACAGAGAACAGCACTCCCTGTAAGGGGGAAGGCATCTGGATTTATAACGGTTGTTTCTTCCCAGTTGGGAACAAATCCCTTTTGCTCCACATATGGGGGAAACTTCCATTTTCATCTGCCTGGTGGGTTTCCAAAAAGCCCTGAAGTTGTCAGTTATGTGACCCGCTCATTTCCCTCTTCCCCCAACATGACCTTGCATTTTATTTTTGTAATAGTAGACTTCAAAATAGTAAGACACAATGCCCTACAAAGCAGAGAAGATATTCTTGGAGCGCTTTTAAAAAAAAAAGTGTGTAAAACTCTTGCCATGCTGATGGATGTGGTATGACGAACCTAAAGGCGTGAAGGAAAAAGTAAATGGCAGATCCCAAAATGCAGGGGTGGAGTGGAAGAATGGGAAATGGTGACTTGATTTGCCAAAGTGTTTCTGTTAACGAATATTAATCTTTCAGACAATCCATGAAAAGGCCCTGCAGCAATATCATATTAAATTAATAGAGTCTCATCATTATGGTAACCTCAGCTCCGTTTTATAAGATGTATAGTGTCATCATAACCAAAGAAGAGTCCCCAGATAATTCTGCTCCTACAGCAATCGCTACTAAATGACACTGAAAGTGACAATCATTAGCTACACAGCATTGTGGGTGCCCGTCTGCCTCAAGTGGGGCTTTCTGCCTGCAGTGCAGCTGTCCAGCCAGAGCCTCTTAAGCTGTTCAATGCTGTTTGGGAACCAAAATCTTCCCCACCATCAGAAAACATACAATTCTGACCTGTCCCTAGAATAAGTCATTATCAGGCACAGCCAGATTATCAATTATATGGACAGCCCTTACCATCACACAGTTGCTCAGGTCTTAGCATGGATCGTCAGAGTGGAAGCTCTGGTCCCTGCCGTGCTGGTCCCGCTCCACATAACTAGAGCCAAGCAATGTAGCCATCAGGGGGCTTGCACAGATCTTACGCCCAAACCAGGAAAAATACCACTCCAAACCAGGAAAGACCACAGCAGTCAGAGAAATTACACATACATTACAGAAAGCAAACTAAGAAAGCAATCCTAGCCTTTATACAACTTAAGTCTTTGGCTTTTCTCCCATGGGACTTCGCTCTCATTCTTCAGTTCTGCAACACAAACTGTCCATGTCTCTTTCCACCTTCCCTCTCCCCACAGTCCACAGGAGATCTGAATAACATGAATTTGTGCCAGTGCCTTTTCATTAGTATTACTGAAAGTTAAATCAGCAATCTCAGGAAGCGAGATGGCCGCTTAAAATATCCAACAGTGAAAGAAACGAGCAGGGAATGAGCAGAGTTTGATACAGTCGATGGCAGAATAGGCATTTCTCAGCCAGGTGACCCTCTTCCGCTAGGCCACACGCAAGACTGTGGCAAAACAACCAAAAGCCTTCTGTAGGATTTCCCTCCTATCCTGTACTTTTAGCCAGACAGAAGCATCCAGATAATTATGGTCCTGCAATCCCTTTATGAAGGATTCCAACCTAAATTGTGGCTTCCAGGAATTCAGTTGCTACTCACATTATTTGAGTTCAGGAGTTCAAATGTGACCCTTGCAGCACAAGGCTCAGAGGGGCTGAGAAGCCATTCCAGCAGCCAGAGCACAGAGGTACTTCAGTGTCCCCTGTGCTCACCGCCTCAAATAGCCATAGAGCATGCTGGAAATGGGCTACCTGAAAAACCTTCAGATACAGGCTCGAGGGGAAAAAAAAAAAAGTTATCAATTATCTCTAAACATGCTACTGCACCACCAGAAAGATGCACGATTGACTGCAATGTGCCCGAGAGCGCACAAAGCAGCCCCTCCAGCAGCCAAGGGCATGATTAGTACAGGGTGCCTTTGCAACTGGATACGGCTCAGCCAAACATCAGACACATTGTCTCCAAGACGCTGGTGTCTGGCTTTGACATTGTCGCTTTGCACAAAGAGCTTTAGTCCCTCCCTAGCGTAAGCATAAAAAGAATGGGTCTGAGTTTGTCCAAAATAAGTAATCAAGACAGAAAGTTATTTGGTAATTTGCATCATTATCTGTCTGCTGCTGCATCTTTGCTGACAGCTTATTTTTAAGCACTGAAATGCTGCTTAGGAGTCTTTCAAAACAGAGCAACACCCTTGCTGCTACAGCTACCTGGTCTTGGAGCTTGGCAACAAAGAAAGAAGAAATATATGTGCAAGCATTGGGGGTCACCGTCCTATTTCCAACCCAGCAAGCTGGATGTAGCACCATGAACTACCTGCATACCCGCTTTCCAAAAGCGAGCGCCTTTTTCAGGTCATCTTTCAAATTTAATCAACATCAAAATACTTCTAGAAGCTGAGGGCAAGTCAGCATGCACACTAGTTGAAGGAATATGGACCTCCTAGCAGTTAAGCCATACCAGAAGGATTCAGGATACAGCATCTGATCCAAGACGTACCACACTGACTTTGCACTGTGAGGTGTCCCCATGCACACATATCAGGCAAATCCCATCTTACCCCCTTAGCAGTAGCCTTCCCCTTGCCAAACACGCAGTTTCTCTTACCAATTCCCAAACTTGGGACAACTAAGCAAGTGATACGATTTCTCCTTCCCTCCAAACACAACCCAGTAATAAAAAAAAAAAAAAAAAAAACAAACAAAAAACCCCAACAAACACCAAACAAAGCATAACTTACTTCTTCACCAAGGTCCATTCTGTGCAGCAGCCAGTGGCCTCACAGCAACAGAAGAGCTTCACTTCTCTCACCTTCACCCACTCTCTCCTCCTGCGACCATCACTCTCCGTCCCATAGATACTCTATCCCACCAGCAGCACGGCTTTCACACAGTGCTCTACCTTCATCTGCCACAACCCAAATGCCATCCCCTCCCCCAGCAGGCTGAGCTCCTTGTTACTGACTCCACCAGGTGATTTCACTAATTGCCTCCCTCCAGCAGACAGGCCCAGCCCTCACGCAGGTACAGCTGGGCTCCCGGCCCTGAGGAGGGGAAGGTGTTCACTCACCTTCCTGTCTCACCTGAGAGAATAGGGCTCCTTCGGCCTCCTCACGTGTTCATCCTTTACCAACAACTGGAAGTCACTGAGCTTCTCAGATGAAAGGCTCTCATCTAAGTGCAAATTATTATTAATGAATTTCCATCTTGGCTCCTTGACAGAAAAATGTACCTTGCAGCGTGTTATCTTTGCAACCACGCACCCCTGGCACTCAGAGATTCCCTCATCTGGCAAGTACGGCACGTTGCCAAGAGCGATGTTCAGAGCAGCTCTCTGTGCCCGATCCCACTGCCTTTGTAACTGCAGCACAGCAAAGCTTAAGAAATGTAAATCCTGGCATTTGACCCAATGTGAATTTCTCAAATAAATGATATTTCACAGCCCGGTGGT
Source organism: Vanellus vanellus (assembly GCF_965231255.1). Taxonomy (NCBI): domain Eukaryota; kingdom Metazoa; phylum Chordata; class Aves; order Charadriiformes; family Charadriidae; genus Vanellus; species Vanellus vanellus. Next base: position 11,703,163 of record NC_138921.1, read on the forward strand.
TTCCTCCCTGCTAAGATGATCATTTACGATGGCTCACTCAGAAGTGGGCTTTGACAGAATTTTTGGTCAGTGGAAGACAAATTGAAAAATTTCAGTACCCGCCTCTGTCTCTGAAGCACCATGTTCTGTAGCTTCAGAAAAATTAAATGCGAAGGCAGAGCTGAGTTTTTCCCTTTTTTTAATTCCCTCTGTTGTCTCTTCAAATACAGCCTGTCTTCCTTAGCAAAGACCATGCGATTTTGAAGACATGCTCCTGTTCAGCCACAAGTTACAGGAGTCAAAATCAATGGAGTCTTCTAAGCTTCCTATGGGCTTAAGACCTACAGGGAGTAGAGGGAAGCACAGTGCCAGGACTTCCAGGAAAGCAAGCAAACCCTCCACAGCTTGGCCAGCCCAGACCTAGGCAGCAGGTACACATGGCAGCAGGAGGCACACTCCCTGCTTTGTTTGAAAGAACATCCTAAAAAGCCAGGCTGGTAGGTGCTAGTAAAGGAAATATCAAGACACATGAAACCATCCCTTCTGCTGAGGAAGAGTGTGGGCTGTGCCAGGAGAATCATTGTCCCCATCCCACCCAAGTCTCCAGAGCTCTCCTGGTAGACTTACCTCTTCCTGCTTCCATGGCAGGGGCAAACAAACCCCTCATCCTGGGAAGCACACAAATTCAGTTCTCACATCGCAGAGAATCCTTAAAACTCTTCCTAAACAGTCAGGGACTTCTCATATCTATTAAATCAAAGGTCAGGCTCCTGGCTGATGTCAATTAATGTGGCTCTACCAGATGGCTTCAATTGAGACACCCAGATTCACAGCAGGTGTGGATCTAGACAGAAACGCTGTAGTTGTGACTAACAGACTAGTTGAAGCAGGACTTCCCGAGTCCTCCCTCACAACCATCACAGGCCTTGCATCATGAGGGCCTGTTGTTAAACACATCATGCCCTGTCTGAACACATTTTCCACATTTCAACTACTATCACATATATGGTACAGAACCTGGAGCAGTGGTGCTTCTTCTCTACAGTATGATGCCATATTACAATAGGCAGTACATCAGGTCACTTCCTCTCACAGCTTTAAAACCCCACCATGCTGCCAATATGGAGATTAGCTGAAGTCCATTAGTTGATAACTCAGGAACTAAAAAACATCAATAACAGGCATGTATTAGTAAAAACAAAAAACACCAGAGAAAGCCATTTTATGTGCTTCAGGGATGTTACGTTGCCATTTAATTTGCTTTGGGAAAGCGGCTGCACTGACTGCCCCCAAGTACTGCTTAAGAAACTGCTGCTTAAGCCTCTCCCTTGGCTGTGCATGTGCTCATGGTGGCAGTTGTACATGATTATCAAAGTGTTTATTATGGCACAGACAAGATAATGAGTAAGTCAGGACTGTAACAAAAGTCCATGGCAATCCGCAGTGTGCGTAAAATGCCGTACGTGCTTGTGAATGGCAAGTGTCCAAACCAGTGCTACAGGCTGCGGTGCAGGGACTCTAGGTGTGCGGGGACCCTAGGTGTGCAAGTCTCTCAAACCACTCACTTTGGAGGGACTCCGCTGACACTGTTTTTTTCTGATTTAAATATAATGACAAAATACTGTCACTGAGAACTGACACATGGCCAATCATCAATGAAATCTTGCCACAATGATCACCACCGTATATTAAAATTAATTTTTCCAAAGAGTAGTCATTTCAAACAAACCATCTAAGTCTCAGTCTACAGACAACAGAGAACTATACATGCAGTCAATAAACAAAAAGCAAAAAATGGTGATTATTTCAATGAACATTGAAACAATGTATAAACTATAATTTTCCTATTCATAACAGAAGAGCTCTGCTCCTCTTTGGGAATGTTCAAACCAATCTGAGTAGCATTAATACAGGAGTGTCTCTTTAAACAAAAATTTACATCACTTGTTTTTGAAAAGGAATTGCAAAATAGTTTCTCATAGGAAACTTTGATTCCCCCCCCCCCTTTTAAGTTCAATGAAGACACGTTTTTCTTTTTTGAAAAACGCACTTGAGCTTTTGGAGAGGAGGTGAATTAGAAATAATGATTTCATTTACTGTGTAATACTTTCCCTAGACAACGTGGTGAAATAGGACGACCAAGAAAGTCATGCACATGTCATTGTGAAAATACAGAGCGAGATGAGTTCTGCTCACAAGGTTTTCTCTCAGTAGCCAACTGTTTATGTGAGATGGAGATACTTTTTTCTCTTCTGATCCTATGAAGCCTCAGCTGCCAAAAGCAAAGAGCAAAGTCAGGGTTCAAGGACTAGAGACAGTGATTTAGTAATTAGGCCTTTCCTCTCCAGCCAGTGCTGTACCAGTACATGGTTTCAGGAGCACTGGGTTACTGGAGATGCCATTCTTCATAGGTGATGTATCAGGGGCCGGTCAGCATATTAACAGCCTTCTTAAAAATGCACTTTGAACAATTACATTCTGTGCTACCATGGTGTATTATTTTTGCTCCATACTATCTTTCTTGTTCCTCTGCTGTTGTATTTCGCAGTTCTTTGCTGTAAATGCCTTTTTCACCTCAGAGACACCTGCGTTTTCCTGGGAAGATATACTGATCCCTGAGGTGTGGCTGATGCATCACTGTGCTTAGCTTGTAAAGTAGCTTGGGGTCCTTTGGGATACAGGGTGCTTTGTATATGTCAGTTGTGATTCAGTGAAACTTGCTTCCATCTGAACCTACTGTATCAATCAGAGAAGCAACATAATTAATTATGACTGGGCTGCACACATCAGAAGCAAGAGTCCTGGAGTTGTTCGTGCTGATGGTAGGCATGAAGATGAACAAGATGAATAGTGACACTGCCATGAACTGTGCCTGACTGCTGTCTTCTCCTGCCATCCATCATCATCACCACATGTTGGGTGGGAAGGGGAAGTGGTTCACAAAAGAAGGCTCAGAACAGGCAAAAACTTTCATACATCTCTATTCTCCTCTCTTCAGAAAACGGCTTAAATTTCGTTGCAGCTGTTAGGCAGTGGATGCAGTACTTCAACACAGAAATGACAGAAGGAGCCCCCTCCCCTCAGAAGAAAGAGGTTAACTTCTCAAGCCATGTAAAGCATTTTAATTACAATTCGTATAACATGTATAAATAAATATTACATTCTTTCAGTCTACAATGCATACTAGGCATATCTTGTTAAAATGTCCATCTATGTTACTGGGTGGCAGGATTGATTTTGTCCAAGTAAAAAAACCAAACTACTGAGTTTAGTAATTAAAAAAAATAGAAATACATGGGTAAAGACAGGACAACGTAAGTGCTTCCGGCTAACGGTCAGGACATAATACTGCTTTCCAAAAAGCTGGATATATCATCTCCCTTTCAGTTACAAAGGGGTTTGGATGACAGTGGTTTCCTCATTGTATAGATTTTGATCTGCGTTCTCTCTTAGTGTAAACTGGCACTGAGTCAACACAGTTCTGACAGTTTACACAACGAGTCTATGACTCTGTTTTGTATTTGCTTCAGATTTATTACTGGTTTTGTATTTTTTTTATTCAAAACATCAGCTTTACAATCTAGTCTAAAATTTTCAGTCTTAGCTGGTCCAATGGCAAAAAAAAAAAAAAAAAAGCTGTAAAATAGCTCCAGATATTTCTTGATCTTGCTTCAGCAATATTCCCCTCCCTTCCAACAGTCTGTCCAGAGGCCAGCTCTTCCACTACGAGGAAATAAAAGTTTGGGGACAATCAATGTCTTTCTGTCCATTCTTCTTGTAGCTTTCTGAGCGTGATGAGAGCTGGTGACATTAGAATAAACAGAAAATTACAGAACGAAATTATGAACTCAAAAAAAAACCCCAAATCCAGGCTGTACATATTTGGCCTGTGACGGTCTCAGTTCCAGGTACAGTTAAAATGCACCAGTGGAGCACTCCCATCGGTTGTTACTTCTAAAAGCTAACATAAAACAGCACCTTCTTCCCTTGGTGAAAGATGGGAACTTTGGTTGTGGAAATTTCAAGCAAACAATTAAGTAAAAAACCCAAACCTGAAAGTGAAATGAATCCTTCTTTCAAACAGGACATATTTCTAGCTAGGGTGAAACAATGGAGGCTTAGGCTTTCAGAAGAGACATCACATAGAAATTATTAGTCAATATTTATCCCCTGAATTCTTTAAATGACAGGAGATGATTTATAGCTAACTACAAAACAAAATGTTCTTGGTCCACTGTGAACTTAGTGAATTGAAAATTTTCCTGGTTTTAAGATATTTAAAAGAAAAATAAAAGGGGAAATTATTCTGTTTCAACTTACAAGACAAACAGAAAAGTAAAAATAAAAATACCAGGTAATTTCTTCCTCCTTCATATGTAATGCCAAAGACACATCTTCACTTCAAATGAAGGAATAAAAAGAAACAGCTTGAGTAATAATCTAGAAAGTCTCCTTGTGGGTCATATGTCCATAATTGTGATGTTTCATTAGAAGTACAGACAAGTTATTGTTTGTCTCTTGCTTATTCTTTTCATGCTCTTATATTCTTTCGCTCTTTTTTTACAAATATTTTTGGTACTTTAAAACATTACTATCATTATTATTTGTATGATCCATAAAACAAATTTTCACAACCTCATCTTGCCCAGTTCATCATACTGGTCGTACCATTTCCTTGTTCCTTTCTGCTATTTATATTCCACTTCCTAAATCCACGAGTAGCTGAGTAACTGCTGGAAAAACAAAACAAAGTGAAAAAACCCCAAACAAACCATGGACAGTTTGGCAAATTTCTTTCCCTGATTATAAAAACTGCATCATCATTTCTCCTGGTGATTCCTCCCCTCCCCCTCTTCTGTCCCAATATATACTGTAGAACTGAAGGCATCAAGGTGTGGTTAAACCCAAAAAACCAGCAAGGAGCTACACTTTGTCTTTGAACTTCTCCATGTAGTTTTGTATCTCTTTGGAGTCCCCCAGGTCCATATCCTGGCACACCCACTTAATGTCATCGTCATTGCTACTTAGGATCGAGTTGACAGTAGGACAACCATCATCGGGTGGGATGGTAGTGAATGTTGTGAATTTTACTCGCTTCCGTTTAGATGTCGGCGAATGTAAAGGCTCAGATTTCTGTTCCTTTCCCAGCTTGCCCCCTGAGTCAGCACACCTGTGAACCTGGCTCTGAATGTTTTTCTGAGCACTGCCGTTGAGGAGCTGGTTGCTCTCGTCACAACCCGACCCTCGGTCAATAATAGTTGTGTGCTCATCCTGCTGAGATGATGCATCTGCTGTGTTCTCCAGCAGTTCTGCTTCATTTCCCAGCCAGACCCAGTCATGGGAATGGGTCATGGTGGCCTGTCCTTCCACCAGAACCTGCTTGTGACGGTACTTCAGTGCAAATGTTGCACAGTTTATTAGGAAGACTAGAATTGCCAGGCAGAAGACCCCTAGCAGAGCATACATCCCGATCTCCAAATCGCTAAGGCCCCTAGGTGTCTGCACCAGGTCATTTTCCTCCATGCCTGCATTGCCTTTTGGGAGGTCTACTTGAGCAGGGAAGTTGGTGAAGTCTATAGGAATGTTCTGCAGCTGGCTATCGTCTGAGACTTTGCCACCATCCAGCCTATTGTTTTTAATTACTTTATTCTTTATTACGGATTTTGCTGTGGTGCTGACCTTCCTGATGGCACCTTCCTCTCGCTCTGCTGAAGAGCTACCGTAATATCGTCCATCCTGGCCATACCGTTCCTGATCTGACACTTTGTGCCGCCTGTCGCTAGCGTGGTTTTCAATCTCATCAGCGTCATAATCTCCACCCATATCAGAGTCTGCATCATTCTGGCCAAACTTGACTTTGATGTTGCCATTCCCCACAGCCAGGACACTTTTCCTCTTGGACTTTTGGCAGGCTTCAGAAATCATCATGTCCACCTTGATTAACGTGCCCTGGCCTTCACCTTCTGCTGCCACAACTGGCCATTTTAAGGCAGTGTTCTGGTGGATCGAGACAACAGCTTCATCTAACGATACGGCAGAAAGGGAGAAGTCCTTAGAGTCATAAATGTCCAGCGGAGTAACAGAGCTGTCACTGAACTGAATCCAGGTGCTTACTACAGCTTCCTGAAAGGAGAGGGATATGGTTAAAGACAGGGTCTTAAATAAAACAGCTCAACCCATTGCAGCTCATCAATCTCTCAGCTCTGAACGGCAGCTGGAGGAAATGGAAGACAATGGCTCTGCACTGCGTTTAAAGCGAACCAAGCTTCAACTGATGGGGCAGAAAATTGGTCACATTTTTCACTAAAGGTTCTACCGTTATCCTTCCTGCAAATGTTTTGCAAAAGAACGTATAAAATAATTTATATGAGATGTCTATAATACCAAAGTACCCATTAACAAGCTACAATTTACATGATTTATAAAGAGTCATTCCTGTCATACAAAACCTGAAAGAGACAAACCAGAAAAATTACCAGAGGCACTTGACAGAACACTTATTTTCCTCATGTTCCCCATGCACAGGTGTCACAGGGACCTGTCAAATTAAACAAGGCATAAATATCTTAGCAGGAATAAGGAGCTACCACAATATCCTGGAAACGGTTGGAGCAGAAGATTCACCTGAAAGAAAAAGACTCACAGAACAATTGCCATTTTTCTGGAGAAAGGTTTGTTTTAAGTAAAACACAGTTTATCCTTGAGATAATTAAAAAAGCCACCGCATTTCTGTGTCAAGGAGAGGAGGATGGGGATTCTGGTATGATCTCTACAATAAAAATACAAATAGCCCGGATTTAATTGGACTGCCTTTGTTCTCTGCAGGTAGCACTGTTAGAAGTCATCATTAGAAGCACACACAAAACTAGAGGTCAGCTCTTTGCCATTTGAAATCCCATCCAGATGATACAGACATTTACTTCTCCACGTCTCAGTAGCTTTCTTTGCAGGAGATTTCTTTATTTTTTCATTTGCTCTATGTCTTGCCTGTTTAGCCAGCAGACGTGCAGGCAGATTGCTGGAGTGCAACTTCACACAAAACTGAAGTTCTTTTCTTACCAGGCTTAAACCACAGATGGCCCTAATAACTTTACACTTGGGTACATCAGAAGAACTGGGCTGAAAATCACCATCGGGGAAAAACATTGCCACCCTGTTAACGTCCAGTCCTAATACAAATTTACAACCTAATATGGTTTTCAATTGGCTACAATTTGTTACGCTATGGTTATAAACAAAACGAATTGCTACCCTTCTAGTTAAATTTAAAGCTTTTCAATGAAAACAGCAAGGGGCATTTAGCTGTGCAGAAGGTTGGACTATACTGAATATTTGATTTCCAAAGTGCTATCAGCAAGTTCTTGAGGGACTGAAAGAAGAAAAATAAGTCGTGGCACAACAGGAATGAAGGCAAAGTTCTTGGTAATTCAAATGCACTTCAAACAGCTCAAATGGAGCCAGGGTAGCTCAGAAGCTGGGACGGGGGAGCCGCGTAAGGAAATTAAAACAGCTGATCTTTCATTAGAGAAACACCCCTGAAATGGCCGAACAGAGAAAAACATAAAGCTTCAGGGCACAGATTAAATTTATATCATAGAAATCTATAATAGAGCAAACCCAGTCGTGGGAAAGTAAAGGATTTTTTTTTCTAATGGATATGTGTAGAGAGAAAAAGATGCATCTCCTCCGGCAATTCAACACCCTGTTCCTTATCCCTAAAACAGGAGGCCAGCCTTGTGTACCACTGGGAAGGTGTGTAAGGTACGCTTACTTTTCAACAACCGATGGAAGGCAAAAACACCAGCATCATTTTAAGCATATAAGACGACAGGCTTGACACCGTCTGCCAGTGGCACTCTTTGGGAGAGCAGAATGAGAAAATAAGTGCAGGATTTTGTACAGTTAAGGTTGGAAATTACAAGGCCTGTGCCTCCTCCCAGCTCCGCTGAGGACTTCCATAGTTCCACATCTCTACAAAAGGATTTACATTACTAAATCCTTTGTGCAGCCAAACACAACATACCCAGTGTTGCAGAGCACCAGGTCTGATTATGGCCCTTACTATGCAAGTAGGTTTTATTGGTGGCAGAACAGCACCTTTGAGGGACCTGAGGTGTCTGTCCAGACACTGGAGAGAAACACATATGAGGAGCCATATATTCTTCTTTCCCATCTTCTTCAAGATATCCACATCCCTGTTTCATTTTCTTATCTTGATTCCTTTCTGCTTTAATAGCCCTCAGGTTAAGAGGTAGCCAACATGGAAAAATTCAGCGCAAATGGCTAGAATTTGACAAAGTTGTAAGCAACTTCAAACCAACTTTTATTCTTTATGCTATTTCTCCACTATTCTGCATTCCTGGTTTTATGAAGCAGAGACAGAGAAAAATGAAATGGCAGTCAGCTGAAATTTGCAGGCACACATGTGATTTACTATAGATAACAGAGGTGTGCAATAGCTTCGCCATTATTTTCAACCTGCGTTGAAGCTTTTTATTGCCAAGAACTAATTTTTTCACAACACAACATCGTCATGCTTATACTACAGACAATATTTATTAAAAGGGAAAGAAAACAAATGAGAGAAAGTGGGGCAGAATCTCAAATCCTGCCAAAGTATACTTTATCAGCCCAAATATTCTATTTGGCAAGAGATCATCTCCTCTCATTCACTGCTGACGGCAGGGGAAGGAAGTGAATTTCCCAAATGATTATAAATTCTGAAAAGCTAAAAAGAAAAAAAAAAAGAAGAAGGGAGAAAGAAATGATTTAATACCATGTCCTTCAAAGAGCTGTTTCTGCAAATCCTATACACTGCATCAATAAATTCCCTCTGAATCTCTGACAAGGTCCTCCAATTACTATCAGCAGATGAAGATGGATTGGAGCCTTCTTACCTGCAAAGTTGCTACCCCTAGTCTGATGCCCTCAGCACTGACGTGACAAATGTTTGTGTTCATTAATTATCAAGCATAAACAAATAGTTTGAAGGATTATCTGGCTCTCCAGTCTTTCTTGCCTCCCTTTTCCTCTCTCTTTCACATATGCACACACACACACACACGCGCGTACTCCGTTGTACTCTCAGAACAAATGAACCACAACTACACATTAGTGTCAGTCTCTCTTAGAGAACAGGATGATTTATATGGTGACTATGATGATGTGAAGTGAGTCAGATAACATACATTAGACCACGTTAATGAGAGCGAAATCCAGTCCAGAGGGGATGAAGAAGACGCTTCCCACAACCACTGCTAATTATCAAATATCATGCTCTCCCTAAGCACATAAAAAACTTTCTGCATCAAGACACATTTTATCTACATTTTCCCTTGTGCTTTTGCTGTTCTCTTCATCCGTTCCAGGTATAACTACACCCCAGACCAGCAAGTTGGCCAGTTCTTCTTGATCTGCTGCAGTCCCACCACCTTTCCTGGCCTTGAATTACATTGTTGCTTATCAGTCCAAAGATGCCACTTGATAAATCTTCTTGGATAAACCTGCCTTTTGCTATTTGTGAGTAGCTTTATCTCCCTTGTTATGTTTAGATGAGTAAAACAAAGGGAAAATTACCAGGGTACAGAAGTAACATGGCACTAATGGAAACCAACAGTCCCCAAGGAGCTCTGTATTGCCTGACCTGGAATACTTCAAACCCTGCTGTATGAGTCACCACCAACGCTATTGTTTGCTGGCTATGTCTGTTCCACCTAGATAAAACAAGGAGGCTCACACTCCAAAAGGCAACCTGATTGCAGGAAGCAGAGCTGGCTTGGAAGCTCAGTAGAAAGCCCATCATACAGAGGTCTAATGAATCCCACTGTGCTGGGACTCGCACAAGTTGCTTGTGAAAATCTGGGAGCCACAGTGACAATTATTTTGCTCTCTAAAGCATCATACTGCGTTTGAAAGTCTGATTATCTCAGGATGTTCCACCGAGCCCATCTGTAGCATCACATTCAGTGATTACAAAGTGTCTTTCAGTACCTCCTCAAAAAAGCTGGGGCCAGCTTGCTACCAGGGCATCCTATCCTGTATTCTTCAAGCAAAAAGACTGAAAGTAAAGTGTGTAGGACTGGCTCCATTTTAGAGAATTCTGCTGCTTAGAAATGCAGATGTGAGGACTGATCAGGATATTTGATTTTATTCCATGCCCAGAATAAAGACCCCTTTTAATGGTCTTCATTCACTACAGCAGAAATAAAAGTATTTGATAATAAGCCCTCAATTGCTGGGGTCGGCTGCAATCTTCCTGAAGTGAGGCAGGACACCAAAGGAAAGAAACGGATTGCCAGATGATTCTGCAGAAAACAAATACATTCCTCCCTCAAATAAAGGCAAAGGAATAGTGTTCTCAGCAGCTTCTATCAGACCAGCTCTCATTGTTCGGTCTGGGGACTTAAATGCTGAAATGGGTTTCCCTAGCAATTTTATCACATGAAATATCAAAGTATTACATGTGCATTTATTTTTAAGCTTGTGGCTTGTGTAGCAAAAATTGGGCTTGATTGTTATGATGTGGAAATGAAAGGCTGCCAAGACTCAGATCTTAATTCAAACCGTGCATTCCCCTACTGTGTATTTCTTTCTCTCCTTTTTGTCCAATCTGCTAATGTGTCATTCCTTTCCAGTGCGAATTTGCTTGTATTTGCAAGGGAAGAGTTCAGATACTTATATAACAATACATCCTTTCTCCCTTTCCCATGCTGCTTAATTCCTTTGTCATACTCATGAGCCATTACACTGGTCTGTCAGTGTAAAGAAGTTATAAATATAATTTAAGTGTAATTTACACTGCCAGAACGGGGTAATGAATCGACACCATAAAAATACTCCTAATATCTGTTTCTTAACTGTGAGATGTCAGTGAACTCCCAGACCCAGTTTGTGTGAAGGACATAAGTTAAAACAGGACAGTACGGTGTCAATCCAAAAGGCAGGGATGTACAAGCAACTTCAGCTTGTCACCCTGATTCACGTGGTGCTGAGCACCCTCACCTCCTATCAGAGTGAGAGCTGACATCTTGGAGGACACTCTCTGAGGTTACAGATGACCTCACAGGGTTGGATCTTGTCACTGATGTCAACAGGAGCTACACATGTGGAAGAGAAGAACTTGGCCTTTAGAAAATGCTAACATTGCCCTTTTTCCCCTAAGAAAATGTCTGCAGTTTTCCAGTAGCACTGAGAGAAATATTAATACACACAGCTATTTATTAAAGGCTTGCTTTTTTCTTGCTTTTATTTTATCCGCCCTCCCATTTCAGTCCATTAGACCACATGCAATACCCTACGGTGATGAAAAAGCTATGATGTGACTGTGAGTTTCCCTGCAGAGCCAGCTGAAATTTAAGAGTCCTTGAAGCTCACTCAGATCAGAAAACACTTAAACACTGTAGGTTTTCTTTTATTTACATTTTGGAGAAGCGTTTAAGATGGCAGTGTTGATTTTAACAACCATCAACAAGCCAAATGGAACAGCTTTCCTACCTGAGCAGATGGCCACTAAAAACAGACTGCTCACAGCTACAGTTTCCAAATTTTCAGAAGGTATTTCGACTTTGATATTTAAAATGTGGTCAACCTTAATTTTAGGCACCTAAATCACCGGTCCGCTTTTCAGTGCCAATGAGCTCCCCAATGATTTAAAAAAAAAAATGAAGTATGGGCTCGGCATCCTTCAAGGTCACCTCAGGTAATTAGTTGCCGAAATACAGATAAAGGTATCAAACTTAAGGCATCCAAGATAAAAAAAATTAGCATACCCTCTTTAGATTGCTAAGCATTTGGAGAAACTGCCAAGTTTTCAGGACTTGGTGCTTTGGCTGCTTTGTGCTACTTATGCAGACATGGTGCGGTCATTATAATCAAGGAACTAATCTAGTAATGATATTCATAGAAAGAAAGTCAAAACAAAAATACTAAATTTATTTCTATGATATTGAAAGATCTGTAATGGCACAATCTGTACGAGGCTTTATGCCTTCCATTGCACTATACAGACGTACTGTTTAATCTGCTAGGGACAATATTGTGCCTGCCAGAGTACCAATTACCCAAGGACATTTCCTAATCTATGCTGAAGTTTGGCTATTGAAGGTGCTAAAGTGGAGCCAAGGAAAACATTTGACTAGGAACACATTGACTGTTTTTTTCCGTATAACAATGCCGAGACACACACAAACATTCCCGAGAAAAATAAAACCTTCAGCTATCTTAACTGTTATTTTGTTTTTCCGTTGCATCAGTAAAGTTTGCATGAGTTATTTGGGCCTTTTTATAAACTTTTTTGAGAGGAAAAGACATGCTTAGATAACGAAGTCCTTGCAACGTTCAAGTATATGGTGAGTTCTGGGCTGCCCCTTTGAAAAAAACCCTCTTTCAAAAGGGCCTGATTTTCAGAAAATGCTCAGCACTTCCCTGCTGAAATTCGAGCTCCGTAAGGATCTCAGCTGATACCACTCCAAATCATGAATCACTTCTTGCAAAATTTAGCCACAAGCATTCCTACATTTGCATTGATTCTTCTAAGGGCAAGTGTCTTAAGTGTTATATTTCCCATTCAGACTGCAAATGAAAGGAAAAGATGATGTGACTCTACAGGCCACTCCTATGCTAAGAATATTTCCTTCAGTGTATTTTCTAGCGTGAAATGTATTCCTGTCTTATTTTTTGGTGATGCAAACGCCAAGTCCCTAAGGTCTCTTTTAACAGCCCTTCCCTGGGCAAGCCCTGTCTGTAGGCTGGGTAGGATTCAGGCCTGAGAACAAATGAGTGCCTTACGGTAAAGCAGGAGGTATGGGGAGGTGTGCACAGTATGTGGAATTAGCTCAGGCCACTGGCATGAAGGCACTGCCAAAATGCCCCAGTAACTAGGGACTGTGCTCAGGTTCCACAGGGACTGGCATGGCCAGGATCAGGACCGCAAACATTCACGGTGCTTGAGCACTGTGACCCTCACAGACTCCTCCCAGCGAGGTGTGATGCTCCCAGCAAAGCCTTCAGCTGGGAAGCCGGCAGGACAATGCTCTTACTCCTAGTGAAGAGGAGGTGGTGGAAAGACAAGCAGAGGCAATGGGGGTGGGCAGGCTCCAGACTGGAGGAGCTGAGAGGAGAGGCAGAGACTGAAGTGGGATTCCACGAGGGCACGCTGCTCTATGTTTGCAGAAAACTGGGACAGAAGACGCCGTACATAGAAGGAGTGGGAAAAACTGACTAACTTGGGATTGCTACTAAGCGACCAGATTTCCTTGGGCATTCCAGATCCTGGTGTAGAGAAGATTTTCCACTGCCTTCTAACAGAGACTAGGTCCTGTTTTTTTTCCAGATGGAGTCTGGAGAAGAAACAACAGATTTTAAAGTTCTTTTACTGAGAAAAAGGTGCTTGATTTTCTCCTGCCTTCTCTGTTACAGTCAGTACCTTCAGTGAGCGCGATGCAGTAGTGCTATCGGTAGGCCCAGGAAGAGGACAGGAGGGACAGCAGCATCCCACACTGCTCAGCAGTACCAGAAGCAGAAGACATTGCCCAGGATGAGAGCCTGATACGACCAGTCACTTCTGTACCAGAAACGTGCCACCCCGAGGAAAGGGAAATCGTCTCACAAAAGAACATCAGCTTCCAAAGAATATTTCACTAAAATCATTCCACAAGACAGATGCTGGGAAAAATAATTTCAAAACAAACCACGTTTACACATTTTTACTCTTTTACATTATTCCATAACTTGCCAATTGTAGTGATATATAATGACACATCATATCATATCGCCATGCCATAATACACTAAGAGATGTCATGTTGTGCACTACTGAAATGCCCTGTCGTAATATGCCATAACCTGATGTTGATAAATATCTTTGCATACTCAGGATATATATCTATAAATCTGAGAATCTGAGAATAAATCTGTGCAACCTTTCCAGATTCACAAGCTCTTTTATCTGCAATCAAAGCCATGATTCTTCCAGTGATGCTGCAGGACAAATGGTGCTCTGTCCTACATAAGAGAATTGGGTTAGGCATGCTTTAGCTTTTGCTTTTACAGTCTTTGTCTGAAGACAATATGTCAGACATGGTTTCTAAGCCCTGGAGAAGGGTATAAATGGGTTAATTACATAAGATTCTTATGTTTACAGGATGCAGTAAATGGAACAGATGGGCAGCAAGTCCTTCTAGTTTGGACATTTTCCTGTCACTAAGTTATAAAACAATCTCAATTGTTTTTATGTTCCAGAAAATTAGGTAGCAATAATCATGAAAATGGGCCATAAAACTTGACTTGAGATCTCTCCCTGTCTATGTGAGATGAAATACAGTTTCTGTGAGAGGAGCAGCTGTGGACAGAGTTAATTGCATGGTCCCCAGTCTCGCTCTTCAAATCAACTGACTGAAAGAGCAATGAACACACAACTTGTTCCACTGCTACTGACCCTTGTTTTTAATCTGTTCCAGAGCAACTGTTTGCCTCGATCTGGTGGTACTCTCCAATCTTCTTTTCCATGTGGGTTGTGACCTGGAACAAGCTGCTCGAAAGACTCCCTTTACAGAGATGGAAATTTGCTGACTTAATTTAAGTAGGATTAGCACAGTGATACCCTAACGAACTGAACGACAAACCCCCCCAAATCCATCTAAAAATTAAAAGGAAAAAGGAGCCTGGCAGTCTGCCGTGACTCCAGGAGGGAAAAGAAATGTATTTGGCTATCTTCTGCCTCTATTTTATTGCTCTTCAAAATACTAAATTGTTGTGACACACAGAGCTCTGTGCTCTCTGGCATGGAAAATAAGGGCATGCTCATACAGCAAACAAAGATCACTGTCCAAAGACTGCCTGTGTTGCGAAAATAACAGATGTTGCATCATTTAAAGAAAGGGTATTAAAGATTTAAATAATATAAACTTCAGTGTAGTCAGAACTTTTACTGCAAATTAAGTCTGTATTTGAAGGGAAGAGATGAGAAGACAATTCCACAGTATCTCTAGAGGAAAGCAATTGACATGGACATGTACTACACCTGTACTTCAAAGTCTAACTTCTAAATTTGTTATGAATTATCATCTGTACTTCATGTTGAGAAAACACTGCCCCATCTCAAAAGGCAACAATAGTAAAAATGGAGGGTACACTACCTGCTTAGGAGTATGAAGCAGCTCTTGGGCAACGGTGGTAGCCACAATAGCCCGACTACTTGCTGCGCTTGGCTGAAGAAAGAGTGAAAGCCCAGCCACCAGCTGGACTCCAAGGTCTGTTATGGTCACTTTGTCGTCTAGCACAGTCACTGTCTTCTCTGCCAGGATGGAGTCAGACAGAGGAGACAAAACCTTTGGAGAAACACAAAAGAATCAACTTAGGAAAAGTCTGATCAATTAAAATAACCTTTCTTAAGGTCATCATCCCTTCTTGTCTCCAAAGCTTTACGCACAGAAATGAAATGGCAGAGCACACTGAAAAGGCAGTCTGATTTCATTAGCTGGGTCAGAAAAACAGTCAGTAGGGAGGTTATGGCTGAGAACATTGCATCCAATACTGAGAGCTATACTATCTCAGTTGTGTTATTTGCATCATTTCACCAGAAGAGTCAATTAAAACTTTTTTCCCTGTTATTCTGTGTCCCAGTATGGATGAGCTGATCAGATTTACTTCCCAACCATTTCAAAGGGAGGCAAGCAACATCTAGGATTTGTCCTTCGCTTCTTTGCTTAGAAATTCTCATTTCTCTATCTTCTCTGTTTCTGATGGAACATCAAGGTAGTAGGATATCCTTTCCTTTAGTGAAACTAAGGGCTATACTGCTATCTTTAGGGAACTATGCATAGCTAGTCCACGCACATACTGTTTTCTCCACCTTCCCCATCTCATTTCTACAGCCTAGATTAGCTATATGCATTCTTTGTGCACTGGCTTTAGTAAGGGTTAAGACGGGACAGAACTGGGATATGCTGTTGGCCACTTGTGCCTTTCAGGGTTATTAACCAGGTTGCATTTTTTTTCCCGAATTAATGTTTAAGTAAGTCAAAAGAAAATCGGCACAATCTAAAGATCTCTGTCTCAAAAAGTCAAAATGGTGCCCATCAGTTGACTGGTGGTAACCTGCATCCATGTGGGGCAAAAGCTCTGACTTCTCACTGACCCTGGAAATGCTGCCTCTCCTAAAAATCTCCGAAGGCTCTGTGGCTTCCAGCTCCTGGCCATGCTGCATGCCTTGGACCACCTCTAGCTTGGATCACTGTTGGCTCATTAATATGTGTGACACTCGAGAAGGTCACAGGAATGTAATGGGAAATTTTCCTGTTTCAAACTAGCAGAAAAACTGTATTGGATTTATGCCCCCACACAGGTTCTCTATGGGAATGACAGAATGTTGCAGTCTAGAGCACAGTACCTGCATTGTTGTCATTCCCACTTCCCGTCCGATCAAAATCCTGCCCTCCTGAAGCTTGGCAATGTGAGGATCCTCCAGTTTCATAAACTCCATCACCAGGTCTGTAATGTCGAACTGCCAATCTGAGCCCAGCAGGTAGCTCAGCTGGCCCCAAGGGCTAGAGTCCTCAGCTACGAATTGTGTGAGGACTCGCACCGTGGCATGCTGGTACTGCAGAGTGCATCCTCTTCCTTTCCGCTCATCTTCATCCTCATCATCACTGTCTCTGGTGGGTCTTTTTTCATAAGAAAATGCAACATAAAGAAATGTTTTCAAGAACATGAGTGAAATTTAGCCTTAGAGTGCTAATGGAGAGTACCCCCTTAAATAGCAGCCCTCCCTTCTGTTTTGTTGGACCATTGCTGATTCATGGCTACCTAGCATGATGAAGAGCCACACAGAAGAACTATACTGCTTTTTCATCTAAGCTGGTATGTCTGAACAACAACAATGCTATAAGGAGTCCTTACTATAGCACCACACTGTACTCTGTTGCACAGGAGAGACACATGCACAGAAGCAAAACTCCCACAAATTTTAAAAGCTTTATTATTATCTGCAGATATCTGGTGCAAAGCTTGGGATTCCGGTACTGCTGTTCCTCAGGGAAAGATGCTGCTTTTTGGATGCAGGTGCTGCAGCTGTTCTTGCTGAGAGTTAAAATCAACTCCATTCATTTTACAAAAACATGCAAGAAATTTAGCAACTCAAACCCACCTTTTGCTGGAAACAACAGGGACTCGCCAGCCTTTTATTTGGCTCAGTTCTGTGTCCGAAATGTCAATCTGAAGAGGCAAGCGCGGAACCCAGACTGTGATTTGCAGAGGAGCACTGAGATACTGATACGTGAAGTTCACGAGCGCATTCACCTTGCCTTTCATTTCTTTGCCATTGACAAAAACGTAGTCACATCTGTCAGAAACCTAAGGGGGAAGAAGAGAGAGAGAAAAAAGAAAAGGTAATCACCGTGACAAAATGAGCTCAAAGTGTAACCCTGGCATCTCAAAAACAAAAACGAACGAAAAAGGCTCCCTTCTCTTTATGGTTGTTAATGATAGCCTTTTATAATGGGAGCAGCTGAACACAAAAATTCTCCGTTGGCTCAGGCGGCATAATTATGCTGGAGATGCCTAAAGACTGGATACTGTTTATGAAGCTGGTGGTTGATTTTTGGTTTGTTTTACAGTGAGCCACTAGCTGATCACAGTTCTCTGGAATTTATAATGAGCAAGGCTCCTTCACAGCTTGGTCAAGAAGAACCGAACAAACCAAAACAGGTCTCAATGGAGGCAAGCAGCAAATCAAAGCTCTAGCTTGATGAGTACGTGCATCAGGGGGTGATGCTGTTTTCAGCCTTCAAGACAAAGTTGGCTCTGGAGTGGATTTCATCCGCTGAAGAGTAACAGAAGTCTACTCATTTCCTCCACAATAAACATTATCTGTTTATAAATGCTTACATGTATTTCTAAACACTGCCGTAGATTTATCATTAACATGTAAATGCTGTCCTGAAATATAAGCAAGCATTATCATAGTCATGTAAGAGTTATATCAGTAATCACTTCTTTAATCAATGTTGTAATTTACAGACCATTGAGTTTTCTCATTTATTACGTTACTGAGTACTAGTGATAAAATCACTCCTGAATATATAAATCATTAAGAGGGATGCAGATAGTATGAAGTGACTCCATGTGATAAAGTCATTGTCATATCTATTCCTAAAGGTGTCATAAATGTCTGGGGAAATCCTGTGGCACATTAATCATACATTAAGTGGCTAGCGATGGGAGCTGTTACATTCCTAAATGAGCTGGTATGTCTGCAGAAATTAACAGTAAACCCAGCAGATCTCTCCAACTCCTGCTCTTGCTCCCATCCCGTCAGAATTCTATTTCATCACCCATAACGAGTATCGTTAGTGGTGGCAATGTGTCTCACCACCTGAACATAAATTTATATTATCCTCTGCTCCCTTTTATCCCCACTCCCATTCCCAATACCATTTTATTCAAATGAAGATTATCAGCTGGAAATGCTTATGTCCCTGGGCTAATCAAACAGATGGGTGTCCTCTGTGACCACAGATACAGGAGCTAAACTGTTCCCAGTGTGACATACACATCCCGTTTGTATCCTCTGTCAGGTTTAGGCCCTGCTCACATTCTGGTAAAATATTTGATGGTGACATTGCAAAAAGAAACTTCAGAAACATAATACAAACATTTCTATGACTCATTCCCTAAGAGGGTTATACTGTAACTGGGCTGTGTTGACTGAAAATAGTACTACGTACCACAATACCTGACCCATCTGTCTGGTTAGGCTTCTCTCTCAGACCATCTAAGACAGATTTAAAAGTCTGAAGGTGGCAGAAATGTCTTCATTTTATCACTATGAATGGCATGCCCTATTTTTACATGTATTAACTCGAATGGCAATACAGAAAGGGGTTTAGTTCACACTAGGTTGTTTCAGAATGACTACTTGATCTAATCTGCATAATATAATATATAATAACATGCAGTGATTCAGAACTGTTTCCTAGATGGGCTGCTCTTGCTTTCCATGGTGCCATTGCATCAGCTTCACCCTGGGAGAGAAAACATTGTGAAAATGTTTCTCATGAAAAGAACTCCAACTGCACAGGCAAGCAGGAGCTGCACGTCAGGAGTTCCAGCCTTGACCTCCTGATCACAGAGGCATTTCTGCCTAGAGCAGTACACGGCCGCTAGGACATACTGGGGGCGTTCAGTTCCCATATTTGAGCCGCTGATGTCTAACGCAAGCCTGGTGTCTCGCTGCTGTCTCACTTGAATGGAAACAGGAATGGCCAGTGGGTGACTCTCCTCTCTCAATGTCTGGCAGTGTTACTACCCCTCTCCCTGCAGCTGCCCCTGTCTCTCCACCAGAGATGGAGACCCTGTGAAGTATCTTAGACCAGATACCTAAATCTTAGATGGCTGAAGTTAAAAAGAACTCACATCTAAACAATATACCACGTATGAATGTTACTTATGGCACAACATCCTCAATGAATTTCCAGGTACAAGGAAGTCCTGGCTTACGCGGACCCTAATTTCTGTCTTTCTCTGTAACCTTACGAAAGTCATTTCAACTCCTTCTGTCCATTTTCCCCCGCTGGTGTAAACAACCCAGCCCAGGGAGCCTTGGTCAGAGAGCTGCACTGCACCTGGAGCGCAGAACTTCTAGAGGCAAATGGGAAGCAGTGAGTGTGCCTGGGGCAGAAGACTCACGTCTGGAGCATTTGATAAAGCAGCTTCAGATATGGCTCTGCATTCTTTAGCCCTCTCTTCCTTCAACAAGAAGCTTTTGGGAGGCTTGTCAAGAGGATCTAGTTTAATTCTGCTTGGAGCAGCAGCCATCCTGAAACTGGTTCCATCCTAATAATTTCTATGGAGCTGATCTCAAAGACAATTAGTGAACTTTCTAAGTTAGTTGTACAAGTTGCTCGTTTATACACATAGTAAACCATATGCACATGCTGATAAAAGATTTCTGATAACATACTCAGCTTCAGACTGACCAGGTCTGGTCTAGATGTATGATTTAATATTATCTAAAGCCTAACATTGTCAGTAACAGAACAAATGTGACTGTCAGGGAAAAGACACAGTAACAATAGTAGCAAAACTGCAATTCCTAAATGGTTCTGGGCTGAGATCCAATCTCCATCTGTATTTGTAAAGCCGCTATATGCCTTCACGGGTATGCGACAAACAAATGGCTAAACAAATATATACAGCATCCTAAGCAGGCGGCTGCTGTAGCTACCACGCAGCCTCTAAAATTGCTACAGGACAGTATTTATTCCTGGACATGCATCAGCAACAGCGGCATATCTTTATGAGCTGCATTGAGAAAAACATTACTCTCTTCACCAAGTACAAGCATTACTAGTGTCCTTACACATGCTCTTTCTTCTCTTCCCGTATTTCTGATAAAGAGGTGGCACACAGAGGGTACAGGAGGAGCGATGCTTATATTGTATTGTATTACTGTATGCATCTGAACCATTGTGCTTTCAGGTATCCATTCTTGAAGCAACATTGATTGCTTTTGACAAAGAAAGGCAACAGACTCCCCAACTAGTGCTATACAGGGGATGAAAGGGAGAAGGGAACAGTATCTTGGTATCTAATTCCCAATGTGGGTGTGCTCTCCTTATGTACAGGATTAAGGATACTCCTCCTCAAGAAACATTCAATCAAAGCTATTCGATAGCCTACCGCTTCTGTAGGCAACACACCTCAGCTAAGCTTAGCTACAGCAGGCTAAGCACAACCAGAGCAAGTGGGTTTGCTTCCCTTGCCCTTGTCTCACACAGTGTCACTTAAAAAATAAATAAAAAGGATTTCTCACCCTCTGAGAACAAATCCAGAGGCACTGATTCTGCTACAGTGTACAACATCAGCAAGCCATGTGTAAGGTCTGATTTGCTATAAAAAGGGTAGGGGTTATGTGGTGCAACAACAGACCCCCTTAGTCAGCTTAACGCAGATGAAAATAAAATCACAGTCAGCTTGTTTTTGGAGTTATTCAAAGCAGACTTGGTAAAACTGTTTTGATCTGTTCCCATATGCGGCTTAGAGAGATGGAAACACAAGCCTGGTAGGGACAACCTAAAACACGGTTGCATGGAATCATGGCGGAAAGATGGAAGGGAGATTAAAAAGAGCAATAAATTAATCTGGATCATATTAGAACTTAAATTCTTTTTAATTAAAAGAGTATGTTTGTTTAAGAATTCTTGATAGATAAAAGTAACTTTGTTTCCCTCCAGGGTTTGCAATGCTTCTGGAAGGTCACTGAGGAGCACAATGACCGGCTCTCATCTGTGAGTCCTGCCCACAGAAGTCTGAGGAAGTTTCTAACAGAGGCTGGAGACTCTGTGCACAGTGATCTGTCTCTCATCTCCTCTAGTATTTATGCTTTTACTATGAAAGCATTTTACCTCTGAAAGTGCTTTTTATCTTTGGAATCAGAAGCGAGGGAGGACAAAGGGAAAGCCTGCTTCGCCACCACCTTTAAGTGATTGTCTTTTTCCCATTCTGCGTAGCAGATCAGCAAGGAGTTTTGCATTTTAAAGAGCTTTCTGATGCTATTTCAGCAGTTTCTTTCATTATTAAGCTGCATTCAGCTACTTTCCCCCTTTTTTTCTATTTTCCTAACTTCTCTCTTCAGATTAAAACTAAAATAAAGAAGCTAGACAGCAAAAGGCAGGGCTACACACAATTCCCTAGAGGTTTCTTCTTTGTCTTTCTGTTTTCTGGCATTATATTTTTGTGCCCCTTTGTAACAAAGGCCACTGCCTTTCCAAATGACTTGGATAGATTCTCTCTGCAACAAATCACATTTTATTGAGCTGAGAGAGAAAACTACTGCCTGGAAATCAAGAGAGAGTCACTCCTGAATCACCACCTATGACGCTATGTGACATTGTGATCTGGGGAGTGAATGTACCTTTCCACCTGGTAATGAACAGAGTAGTCGCGGTGAATATTAAGGAGATTTCTAGTACCACTACCAGTCAAATGCAAAACCTCTGCGTCTTCCTTTACTTACTCCTTTCAGATTAAGGTCTTGATACCACCACTACCTCTGTATTGTGGAACTGCATGAAGGGAGCATCAGCTGCTTGAAGTCACCATGAAGGATATGACAAGGTACCACCTTGGACTCTGCAGCCATGAAGGGGCTGTTGGCACTGCTCTAAGAATACCCCTGTTTTGCAGGGTTAAATTCCGCTACAGATTCCTTCAAAATCTTAATGCAAGTAATGGCAGAGGCAGAAAGTTTACGAAAGACAAATTTAGTATCAAATATAAGCTAAGACTGCCTTTCAAAAGATGGTGAACTCAAAACATTGTCTGTTCTGTTTCATATCTGTTGTACACAGGAGCGGAAAGAACAACTATAAGACCTACAAATCCACGAGTGATGCTGACTCTGTGAATCTAGTCTAAGCTTGCTTATTCTCCTAGTGGTTTTTCACCTCCGGAGACATCAGCCCATACCAACAGGTCTGTGAAGGACAGTTCTGAAGGACAAAAAGAGAAGCTTTTAATATGGCAATCCTGTCAAGTTTATGAACACCGAAAATTTGTGAGGCATCAGTCCATTTTCTAGGTAGAAGTCTGTGTGGTTTGCCCTTAATTAAATACCCTGAGGTTTAAAAAGTCTCAGAACTTTAAGACTGAACAGAAGTGAGAAGATATGATAATGATAGATGACCTGCTTGTATTCATCAGGTTCAGGATCTTGTATTTCGGTGTGTAAACCCATTTACCCATTTCTGTTATACTAATTGAAAAGTTGCTAAAATATCCAACAGTTACATAAATGTTCAAATATTTATGAATGCACTTCTAACAGCAAAAAGATTTTTATAGTATCTCTTAAAGGAATGTCAATTTCAATGAAAAAGTTTACAGGATAATTAGTAAAGAATAGTGATGCTCAGCATTTTCCAAATATACGACACTCCTAGTATTTCAGCTCAGTATCATCACTCTTGCACATCAGAAGGGCAATTGAAGCTCATGCTGCTTAAGCTTTGTGAACAAAGTCATTCATTCCATTAAGGAATATAGAGCACCAGAATGACTTATCCATTGAATGTACTGACACTTACATACTATCATATAGAAAATATTAGGCAGTGATAATAGTTCCACAAGCTTTTTGGACAATCTTTTAGAATTTTGTAATATTCATGTCCTTGCTATAGAATATCTTCTAAGTTTTTTTTTTTTTTTAACATCCTCTGTAGAAAGGGAATTAACCTCTATTAAATCCTAGAGGTTTGAGAGACTCTATATAACTCTCTAGCCTTGATTCCAACTAAACACTGTGGTTTTATATTCCTTTATATAAAAGGAAATCCTACGCTACATGAACATTAGGTGATGGTAACTGCTTCATAAGAAGGATTTCAATGCCTGGCTGCACAGTCCTGAATAATCAGTAACCTACTACTGGAAAATGGAAGCTGTCTCAAGGCCCACACTATTCATTTTTTTCATGTTAAACTGTTTAAGTCTGATAAGAATTAAAGCTTCAGACTTGAGCTCTCCCATGATCTCAGGAATGATATTTACAGCTTTGTGACACCGTTAGAGCAGCCTTTAAAATGGAAGCATCCGTTACAGGAGTTGCTAATTGCTAGTGTGACTTGCCTTGCCAGAGCCACCCCTCGTTCCCACTGACTATAGCTGGAGCTGTGCTCAGTGACTCGGAAAGTGAAGCCAAAAGCTGCCCTCACAGGGCGAGCATAAAGGCAAATACAGTAATGCGGTCTTAGCACTGGTAAGACTGTCATCTTAATAAATGAAAGGCTGGATTTTTCACATTATGCAAGAATAAACCTGAGAGTTGTTTTTACCTACAACCCACCAAAGGAAAAAGAATGAATTTGTTTCTTGAAATTGTTGAGGAATAATTACTCCCATTCTGGAAACAGTGATGAGGGAGCAGGGCAGGTATTACACTTTAATAACGGATTTAAGCTTCGTTCTGCCTCTCTTAGAAGTAACTGCCTGCAGTTTTTGATGCATAACAGAGCTTGTGCGTTGGTGTCGCTTTGCGCTTGTAAACAGCTGCCACATTCCAAATGCGGTTTCAATCCCTGCGATCAGTGTTCAGGCAAAGCTCCCAGCAACCCGCACTAGGAACACAGGGATGGAGCCCTGAGCGCTGAAGAAGAGGGGAACCCTGTAAAATCAGGGCCACAGTTTAGAAGCAATTTGGACTGTCTCTGCTGAGAAGGGTCTGCACATTCAGTATCAGCAGCCAGATTAGCAAAACTAAGTAGAAACCCCCCCAAAGCTAGAGAGCATTTCTTAGGGGAAAGGCTGTACATTATCTAATCTCATTACAAAGATTTTGCTGGCAGCTTTGCAGAGCAGAAGCAATACATTTAACTAACTGAATATCATTCACTATGACAGAACTGAGAGGGTAAAAGGGGCACAAAATGCCAGCTGAGGCTGGAGGGCATATATTTGCTCCCAAATGACCAGCTTTGGAAGTGGAACTGTAGCTGCGCTGAGCCACAGGAGCTCTCTGCAGCTAGCATTATCACGGAAAACAAAATCTGTCCTGTTTTGTGCGCTCTCGAGTCAAGTAATTTCTGCAAATGGGGCCGAACAGCGAGTTTGGCTCCTACTCACTAGGGATATGCCAGACTACGTACGCAGCACGGCCCCAGATATCTTGCATGGCAAAGCAGGATCACAGGGTGAAGGCAGGGACTTTTAATTCCATCTACACGCTGTGGGCAGTAGTTGCACATTTGAGAACATCACAATACTTGTCATTTTCTAACTTAATATATACCCACGATATACAAATTCACAATGCGTAAATTACAGCTATTGGCAGAAAAAAAAAAGGAGAAGTTAACCATTTCTTCTGACTGTCTTACTCAACAAGGTCTGGAGAAAACTGCTTATCTTCCCATCATATCTATAGCTGTGACAAGACTAATGTTACTTCTCCCATTTACTTTCCTGGTCTTGGTCTTGCTGCTTTGAAGCTGATTTTGAAGCACTTTCTGTGGAACTTGAGGCACTGTTATTGGAATTCCACTTTGATTTTTCATTTGGGATGTACAGGTTCTCCATACTGACATCACTAACGCAGGCAGCGAGCTGGGTGAAGGCATGAGATGACAACGAAAGAAGTCTGCAAGGATATGGTTTAAAAGTTTCTTTAGCTGCCCTTCAACTTTTTGCATATTATGTGATGGCAAGGTATTTACAACTTCTATTGCTGAATTTAAGTATCTCAGACCGTGCCAATTTTGAGTTTCAATTTCCACAGAGGCTGACTGCCTGGGGAGCAGTGGCATACATTAATGATATAACATCTTCTGTGAAAGCTCCATGTATTGCCGGCCTATATGCCGTATTTGCATCTGACAGAAGTGTGTGGTAAAGCTTCATTTTTCTAAAGTGCCTCTGAAGTTTTTCCACTCTACTGAGGTACATTGATCCCAGTAAATCATAGGACTATGAAAAGTATGGAGGAGGGCAAGGAGGTGGACTTTCTATTTGCAATTCTGCTCAGAATATAGCATAACATATTACATTTACTAGGAGAAAAGCCTACAAAGTCAGAGGGCTTCAGATGAGAAAAACAACGGAATTTCCATGCTGTGACTTTCTTTCCTGTTTTTAAAGCTTTTCAATTTCACACAAATCACAGGAACACATAGTATCAGAACAGGAAAGAGGAGCCATCAGAGAAATAGGCTGCTGGGTTTGGGCTCACAAAGAGAGATCGCTTCTGCTTATGAGGGCTTCCAAGGGTGTGGTGAGTGGGAACTGTGTTTGCTGTTCATCAGCTACCCAACATAAGCTTCAGGAAGGTCATTTGTGGTGGCCCATGGGGGTATCTGCACCATGCAGTGAATGCGAAGAGATCCCATGCTCGCTCTGAGCCTGCTGGTGTGTCTCCACAGCCCCGTGCAGACACCCTAGCTCGGGACCCAAAAGCAGCGTAGCTGTGTTGGCTTTCAGTGCGGTGTCACACGGACTGAGCTTTCAGCTCCTGATTCTGGAGTGAACCAAGGGAAGACTTGCAAGCCTGAGAATGAACACATAGGTGTCTTAGGAGGAGCAGTCCAACTTTTCTACCCTCCTTCCAGAAAGTTATACAACTAATTTATTTTTTAAAATGAAAGTACTGCTACAATTTTGACTGTGTGGGCTGAAGTATCTGAAAGAGGCATCAACCCTCCGTGAGTAGCTGCCCGGCATATTACAGTGGAGGAGGACTGGCAGTAGCTGCTGTCGTTTAGATTGACCTCTCCATGCTTTCACTGAATCTTGCAGAACTGCCATGAAACCACAGAAGAGAGCATTACATTAAAGTGACTGCAGAGAATATGACCTGTCTATTATTAGATCACACTGGATTCCTGGCAACCCCGTCTAGTGGGACTTTTCATTTCTCTCTTTGTTTTACAGAGTTGAGTTCGGAATGAGACCTGTTTTATCAGAAGTTTATCCACCTACTCATTATTCAGCATGCTGAGCTCTACAACAGTTGCACCTAGCTAACAAACTCCAAATACAGTTTTATTTGATCTAAGTAAAAAAGGAGTGATAAATCAATTGCATTATATTCACTGTAGGAGCTTTTTATTGGAAGTTAGTGTTCATCCTCAATCAAAATAGCTGGTAGGAACAACCAGTTCCTTCTAGTCAGCCCCTTGTTTTTATTTTCTCCTATAACCTGCACTAAAACCATAATGTGAAGCCCTAAATCCTCTGAGTCTTGAAAACTTTGCAAAAAGCTCCATACAAAAAATGTATGTGTATGCTGAGGTGCCAAAATGCAATTCAAGTTTGGAGGCTTACCCTGCCGTACACAGCACGAATTGAAAGGTATAAGGAAAAATGCAAGGTGCCCGTGACGTGCCAGGGTTTCTAATGGGATGAAATCTTCTGAAACTCCGCTACCCCTCGAAATCACCATCTGCATCACACCCCGTCACAACCCACCACATCATTATTTGCCTCCAGATGCTGCTGGTCAGAAAGCACTGGGAAGAAAACTTAGATGCCATGGGAAGCTCTGGTCTGAGCAGACTTAGCCTTCCCCTGACATACTTAAGAGATTCCTCATTTTTATATTTCAGCAATATCTCTTATAATGTTTCACTGAATCAAGTACAATTATTGCCACGCTATGTTTAGGACCGGAAGCACTGATTCTCTACGAGATCAGTTCTGTAATGCTTATGATGTAACACTTTAGTTTCACTAGGAAAAGGACCAGATCTTGAATTAGCCCAGTGGAGAGCAGCACACCAGGTATTTAGGCCCTTCCTTAACAATCTCAAGCATTTCCATATCTTTTGCCACTGCAGTGCACCAGGTAAGGACAGCCACACCCTGATTCCCATACATCTTCATACAGGTTTTGACAGAGCAATGTATTTTGGCACTAGCACTTTCTTTACTATAACACTTCACACCCTTCCATCACACCAATGTTTCTGTCATCGCCTGTCCCCATCTCACCATTCCCTGGGCGCCGGTTTGACTCTCTTTTGGTTGCATGTCTGAAAAGTTCAAGGGGATCCAGGGACCAGCTGAGCCCTTACAGTAAGCAGAGCCGGTAGAAGAAGCTGGTGCCACTGCAGGACATTATCCCCCATCAGTCCATCAGCTGTGGGGAGAAGCTGATCCCCATTCAGGTCAATATATGTACAGAGTGTGGGGACCTCTGCTCTCACTAACAGAATATCAGCCTCACTTATGCATGGATAACCATACTTTTCCAGGTAGGGCTAATACAAATAAAGGGCAGGATGTTTCCCTTAGTGGCGGAAGACTACTTTTGAATCACAAAGCCTGGTATCCAGCCCCTACACTCAGAGAGCAAGTGATCACGTATCCCCAGTATACAGCCACTGATTGGAGTCAGAGTAACTATCTTTCTATTTGGTGCCTGAACAATATGATGACAGGGCATCCATAGATGTTATTTTTGTTAAGACTTTTTTTTCTGGAATAGCCATGGTACTGTGATGAAACATTAAGGAGCCTGGGGGACCGTCCCCATACCATTAAAATTCCAGGGTGAGCTTTGCTGATGGCTTTAATGAGTGCAGCACTTTAATGAATGCAGGACTGAGGCTTAAAAGTTCGATTCTTTAATAGCAGCCTGTAGCTCAGCCACTCAGCTTGGAACTGCATTCAACCTACTGGCAGAAAAATGTGTAACTCAGCCTTTAATACAAATATCTATGGATGCTGCTAACTAGTGGTTCCTCTGCTGATCAAAGTGAAAACAGTGCTTCTGTATCTAGTTTTAAAACACGTTCCAAGTTTTGCAAATGCTGGAAAGCAAGGAAGAGGAATGAAATTCTTTGTGGTTAAATAAACAACTGAAGAGGCTGAAGCACAGCTATTTGTGTAAGATTGGGTATATTAAGACAATAGCAAAGTATCTATGATTTTATGATCATCTAAATAATGAAGTGCTGATGACTTTTCCTTCGTAAACAGGGTATTATGATATGGTTCCAGATCTACAATTTTAAAAATAAATTACTACAATTAGTACACAACTATTTATTTATCTCTTATGAATATGTCCATCTGTCAGCTTCCTCACTGGCAAACGGAGACACTCCTGCATCGTATGTTACACTGCATCCAGACTGGCCTTTCATCCAAATAGATTCACAAACGGCCAGCAGACATTTCAACATGAGTTTGCATATATTTAGTAAGGATTAATTTCATTTCATAAACTGTTTCCACCACAAATGGCAAAATCTCTGAAACATTTATCCATCCTAAATGATTATTTCATATGAGTATGCTCCGTGATGTCAGCAGTATTCACAGTAAAGTTACTCATGTGTATAAACGATTACTGGGTTGGGCCTTTAAACAAGATCTGTAACCTTGTCGGGTGTCTGTAAGTCCCATCACTATTGCTTTGGAAGTGTTGATACCAGCAGTAGTTCCAGTCTTTTCTAGCTATTAAGCTGGAGTTCAACCATAAAACCCCTAGCCAGATTTTCAGCCCCCAACAGCTCAGTCTTGCTTTGATCTGGGATTTTGTTTCAAGTTAGTGTGATAAGAGAGGGACAGCTGTGACACTCTGTCCTGGATTTTAGCTCCTAAACAGAAATTCCTAACATTCCCGCAGTGGCCTTTACCTGCGGTGAATGTCATCCTCTACTCACCAGTCCCAATGAAACCAAGAGCCTGTTCATTAACAACTACCGAGGGACATCTTAAAGGTAAGATCCATGTTTCTGTTTCCAGTGACAACCACAGCAGCTGCATGTGTGGACTAATGTTATCTGAACACGTGTTTTGATCTGAATACATCTCAAAGCTATTAACGCCATTTAAAAATGAAAAGAAACTAGTAAATAAGGTCTTCAGAGTACAGTTCAAGGCTAATATACTGGGACTAGTATCCAGCTTTATCCAGCAATACAATAAGAATATAACATCATGTATACAGCATCCCCTCATGTAGCAATGGGATAAAAGATAGTCCAAGAATAATGAAACACAAAACCAAAATGTTTACAGGAGTTTCTGAAATACATGCAGCACTGAAGATTTTTGAACTTGGGTTATTTTAATGGAAAAAATATCCTCAAGTTTGTAAGCATTACCATGAGTTTTCAATCTGGAAATGTCACAAGATATTGCAAGTCTCTGGAAACTGCTCTTCTTCTCAGCGTGAAACTGCATCTGCTGTAGCAGCCAGGTGAGCCGGGAACTTGGAGCAGTATTTGCTCTTGCACAAACCACACAAAAACACCAGCAAAAGCAGCCACGTTCCACTTGAATTTCCAGGAGATGAAAAGGAACCTACACGTGCAACTGCAATTACTATTAATGGATCCAGATATATGGATCCTATTGGTAAATTCCAGCTTAGCAAAGTAAAATTTGGCTGTTGCTTGATTTTTAGTGCCTTAATAAATTTTGTGTCCACTTTTAAAAGGTTGAACCATTGTGTGAAGGTCTAGAGCATTCAAAGACTTTTAAAGTTCATGATATCAACTGTAAATTTGGAAGTAAAGAGTTGAAACTATGAGACAATAAAAAAAGTAAAAGGAGTAGTAGTCAGCAGATTAAGACAGGACACGAACTGTGCTCCGAGCTGCCTCAAGACCGCGCTTATCACTGGGGAAACTATTACCTGTTACTTGCAGATATATCTTAGGCTTAGATTCCCAGTGGGCTCTGTTACTGAGAATAATGTAATTGTAGCCAAACTGAAGGCACTGTAAAAATTAATATAAATAACCTTTTATCTGATGGTCATTCAAATTGCTGGGCAGAAACATTACCTTTAGGGTCTTTACATGAACCATACAAATGGACACTTATTTATCTGATGACTAAATATTACAAGCCAAATGCTAATAGGCACCATTCATCCTCAATTTCTAGTCTAACTCTGTATGTTTGCCTGAATCCAAAGTTATCAGAAATTCCAAACAATTGAAATCAAACAAAAATATGTCTGCGAACCTCTAGATGCTAATACATCTAAGTATTAAATAGCTCCCATCAACTCCTTTTATTTTTCTTAGTTTGTGGTTTAAATTAATCTATAGGCTTTCATCCCTCTAAATACGTTTTGATTCTGCTATGACAGGGGTGTTCGGGAACATGAACTGTGAACACATGCACACGTTCTTTGTTGAAGATACCATCATCTTTTCTCAACAACTAAAATTTATGATGGCTAGACTTTTTATTTTTAAACAGAAAGGTTACTCCCAACAAGGTCTCTAAAACAGTATTTTACAGAGGAAGATGATTTACCCAAAGAATTTAACATAAAAGCTTGATGGGGAAGCTCTCTGAGTGCTTTTTAAAATCAGAACCAACATGCACATGTCAATTTGACTTGAACCCCAAACTTCATTTCCCCGTCCAAAGAAATTTCCTGGAAACTGGAACATTCTAGATTACAAAAAAGCCCTT
This sequence comes from Vanellus vanellus, assembly GCF_965231255.1. Lineage (NCBI taxonomy): Eukaryota > Metazoa > Chordata > Aves > Charadriiformes > Charadriidae > Vanellus > Vanellus vanellus. The sequence continues at coordinate 11,734,068 of NC_138921.1, forward strand.
TTTTCCTTAATGATGAGATGATAAAATCTTTTTTTGTTCAAAGCATTTCACAGAATCACAGAATGGTAGGGGTTGGAAAGGACCTCTGGTGATCATCTAGTCCAACCCTCCCGCCAGAGCAGGGTCACCTATAGCAGGTTGTCCAGGAGGGTTTGGGATGTCTCCAGAGTGGGAGACTCCCCCACCTCTCTGGGCAGCCTGTGCCAGTGCTCTGCCACCCTCACAGCAGAGAAGTTCCTCCTCATGTTAAGATGGAACTTCCTATGTTCGAGTCTGTGCCTGTCACCTCTTGCTCTGTCACCAGGCCCCACTGAAAAAAGACTGGTCCCATCCCCCCTGGCACCCTCCCTTTAAGTATTTATAAGTATTGCTAAGATCCCCCCTCAGTCTTCTCTTCTCCAGATTAAAAAGCCCCAAGTCCCTCAGCCTTTCCTCATAAGAGAGATGTTCTAATCCCCTAATCATCTTTGTAGCCCTTTGCTGGACCCTCTCTGGCAGTTCCCTGTCCTCCTTGAGCTGGGGAGCCCAGAACTGGACACAATACTCCAGATGTGGCCTCACCAGGGCAGAGCAGAGGGGGAGGATGATCTCCCTTAACCTGCTGGCCACACTCCTCTTGATGCACCACAAGATGCCATTGGCCTTCTTGGCCACCAGGGCACACTGCTGGCTCATGGTCATCCTGTTGTCCACCAGGACTCCCAGGCCTCTTTCCACAAAGCTGCTTCTAGCAGCTCAGCCCCCAACCTGTACTGATGCATGGGGTTATTCCTCCCCAGATGCAGTACCCTACACTTGCCTTTGTTGAACCTCATAAGGTTCCTTTCTGCCCAATTCTCCAACGTGTTCAGGTCACACTGAAGGGCAGCACAGCCTTCTGGCGTGTCAGCCACCCCTCCCAGTTTTGTGTCATCAGCAAACTTGCTGACAGTACACTCTATCTTTTCATCCAGGTCATTGATGAATATATTGAACAGGACTGGACCCAGTACTGACGCCTGAGGGACACCACTCGTTACTGACCTCCAACTAGACTCTGCACCACTAACCACAACCCTCCGAGCTCTATCTGTCAGCCCATTCTCAATCCACCCCACTGTCCATTCACCTAACCCACACTTCCTAAGCTTGCCTGTGAGTATGATGTGGGAGACAGTGTCGAAAGCCTCGCTGATGTCAAGGTAGACAACATCCACTGCCCTTCCCTCCTCCATCCATCCATCCAGTCATGCCATCATAGAAGGCTATCAGATTAGTCATTTCACCGAACTCTATTTTTTAACTAGCTGTTTGTTTTATTGCAGTTAGCACTCATGTCACAGATGCATTACTCTAGAGATTCTGCATGTACTTCTAAATACACAGAAGATAGTTTCGCTATTCATCTGAGCAATTTCAAAACATTTCTGAAGAGAAAGAAATTACACCTGAAAAATTTCTCTAGTCGATTCCAATAAATACTGTGTTAGCCTCCAGTTATTTGTTTCACTTCAACTTCAGAGTGGCTAGACACAGAGGCTTCCAGAAGCCACTTAAAAATGTTCTGATAGTGCAAATGGGCTCCATTTTACAAAAACCTTTTAGTGGAGATAAATTATTTCTGTAGAAAATAAGAGAAGAGCAAAGCAGGGTCCCAAGTGCTAATCAAAGGACATAGCGCTTCAAGAAAACATTCTTTCCAAACAAATTGTTGGAGAACTGCAATAGTCCAGGCTGTATTGCAATTACTGCAAGAACACTCTCTTTTTTGTGGGGTAAGATTTGGGAATTTCATTTCTCCTTGATCTATATGCTCCAAATCTATAAAACCCAGAAGTCATTTTTGCAGAGAGATTTTAATTGGAAAATCATTGTGCTGTCATTTTCTATGCATCATCTGGTGATGCATAACAAATGCCCATCAGACACACATTTTTTTCCCCTGACCCGAGTCTTTCTCTGAATGCAAGAACTTAACACTGGTCGTTTCCACTATTGGCAAGAAGAAATCCCCATGGAGCTGGAATTATGTGGGGAAATTTGGTAAGCTGTTTAAGCAAGATGGCTAGTCTGGATGATCACAGAAATCCTTTTCTGAATTTATTTTTTTAATTTGTGAACGCTATCTTGTATTTATTCTTATTCAGAAATGGGGTTTCCAAAAAGGTTACAATGATCCCTAAACTAAATCCCAGGTCTTATTTTGATTTGTAGTTAGGAAAAATATTAACAGGAATTCTTTGAGATTAAAAACTCTTTAAGCATGTGATATATGGGAGCACTTCAAGCTCCAGCAAATTGGAGAGATTTGTTTGGCTTTGAATGATCCACTGAAAGCAGAACGCTTTCTGTAAAAGTCTTCTATAATGGCTTCATTAGTTCAAAGTGTGACTATTTTCCCCACCTACTTAGTTACTGCTATAATAAATGCTTTTACATAAATTCTACAATAGTGCAGCAAACGGTTGGATCTTTGAAGTTCACAGGAGTTCTATTGCTTTCCGTGAACACACAAACTGAACTGACTGTAATACATAACACTGTGGCATCACTATTTGTATACTATACATGCAAGAGAGCTGAGAGCATAATGAAGACACCTAAAGAGTATCATCACAAAGCCCACTGTGCTATATGCTGTAAAAACCACATAATATAATAAAATCCCTATTCAAAAAAAGCTTATGGACCAAGGGTAAAATCACCCTTGCTCAAAGACCATACACCATGAACGTTCTGTGTGGAAAGTGCAATGGGATTCATGCAGCGCATTGTCTTTGTACTGACTCTCTGCACAGCTGTGAATTGTCTTCAGGGCTTTGACTACATATTCACAGCAGAAATAGCCGTGTTGCCTTAAGACAATACTACCCCACTGGTGTTTGTTACTCTGTGACATTTAGCTGCTGGTGCTAAATCGATGGACCGGTCATTTGAATGCTTTCTAGCCACTTCTGTGCAACATCAAGTTGTTAATTCAAAACAGCTCTCAGCAGAATGTGAAGTCGACCAGGATGACTTTGCATTGCAGTTGCTGGGGAACACTCATCCAATCCGTTCCACTGATGCAGCTGTGGAGGTGATAATCACAGCTGGAAAGGCGATAAGAAACATCTGGAGAGGCAGTACTAACAGCAGAGCTGTTTTTGCAGTAAATGAACTCTGTGCACAAAGGACTTGAGGTGACATTACCAGGACATTTTAAAATTAGGACACAAATAAAAATGAAACATTGAAATTCTGCTGAAACTCAGTGTTGTGGCTCTACTGTTGCACCTAACTCTCTTTGCTTAAAAATCCCCCTCCTTATGCTTTTCAAACCATAATAGAATTAATTTGCAGGAGTAGATTTAGTTCCCAGGCTATTATCCTCTTGTGCATAAAAAGACATGAAATTTCAGAAGCCAATACATAGCATGAACTTACTTTAATGACGTTTTCATCTGAGGATTTGCACTCAACTGATTCGGAGATGTCTGTGACAGCACTGTTCTCCTCAATGGAGACCACTTTGATGGGCACTGCCACTGTTTTTCCTGTGAGGATTGCGGTGTTCAGAATTTCCGTGTCCTGTACACAAAACAAAGCACAGCACTCTTCAGACAGCCAAAGAGATTTCCAAAAGGCAAGCATCAGCTCTTCAGCTGGACTTATACTCATGAAAGATGCATTAGTCCTCAGTGGCTAATGATCTAACCTTGTCTTCAAATAGGTGCAACTTGGTAAAACATTGTAAAACTCCAATTATATTTTATCTGCCAAATAAACACAGCTGCATTGCACACTGTTAAATAGCGAGCAACATGACTGCAGGTAAATTCAGTCCAGGCATGTACGCTTCACAGGTAGCTTCTACTTTTTAAGTATGTGGGCTTTTCCCAATATTTACCTTCCAAAACATGAGTTCAGAGTTTTTACTAAATTGGATTTGATTGGCAATGTTTGGGACAGGATACAAGAGCCTCCAAAGTAAAAATACTGCTCTTTGAATCTAAGCCCATTGCAAAGACGAGACCCCTATGTGAACTTTGTGTCTGGAACTGTTTCAAGATTATTTAATTTCCTTTGATAAGGCCAATGAAGCACTGTAAGGAATCCAGAAGGAGTTAGTGATGCTATTAACTGTAGGGAAAATAACAAGGAAATTTGAAGTTTGAACTTTGGTCACTGCACATAAAAGCCTTTCAATGTACCATTGACTAAGCTAACTCTTCTAACTCCTGAACTGTTTCAGCATCACTGTATTCCCAAGATTCCCACGCAGGAATAACTTCGAAGTTTTCTCCAACTTTTCAACTTCCAGTTCTATAAAGTGAATAAAATATTCAGCAAAATCCTCAGCACCAAAGTCATGAGGACTGCAGCCACTGATGCCAACAACAGCAAAATGGGGCACTGATACTGTTGCTACTGTTTTCAATTCAAGTTTAGTGAGTTTGAAATCTAGGTCAGATTTTCTTTTCATCTTGCAACTTGATATTTCTCAAGTTCTCCTACAGCCCTCTTATGAAATCCCATCACACTTAAAAAAAAAAACTGTTAAAAAAGGAATGTTGACTGTTCTAGAAAAGTAAAAACCCTGAATAATTCCTATGGCTTATATGAAGATGAAGCTACCCAACACAGTAAGTCGGTGCCAGATTTATAAATAACATTATTGGAAAGTCTAAGGCCATTCTCAGGAAATCCTAACTTTCAAAGGTAGAGATCACCTTCAGCTGTCCCCCATATAAATTCTGCCGGGTACCTGGCATTTTTGAGCATCAGAGCACTGTAGGGAAATCCATGGCTTTTGGAGCTTAACTTCTGTGCTCCAAACTTGAAAATTTCGTTCCAAAAGTCTTTATTTCCATGTACTTGCATTTTGATAAGTCCAGAAACAGACGCAAACGAGCAGATCTCAACATTTGGGAAAAAACCTTCAGTACCAAACTCCTCTGTCTGCAGGCTGCCAAAGCAACAAGCATTGAATAACCCACATAGGTTCACCAAAAAGCAGGTTCAACATATTTTCTGCTGTGCATTTGGCTACAGCAAGTACTGTACGTCCTTTGAAATTAATCTTTTGCCTCGATCCCTTAAAGCCTTATTTTTTGTGATTCTGAGTGTTAAACACTGTGAACTAAGGACTCCGGGGCAAAGGAGCAGCCAGACAGTTTGTGGAAATGACAGGACATCTTTTCAGGCTATCTCAGCTCTGCTTTGAAATGATTCTACTCAGATCCAGTTTTTCCTTAGCAACTGATATGTATTACTGATAGAGAAATCTAATTTAAAGGGACAGGTCCAGAGGAAGAGAAATCCCATAAAGAGCAATGAATTTCTGATATAAAACATACTCTGTGGCTTGAGGAATTTACTCACATTTGCATTTAATGGTAAGTTATGAAGTTCAAGACAAATCAGAAAATCATATATACACAAAACAAAGAAAGAAACACTATTGCCTACACCACTGCCAAGAACATAAAGACCTGATTATGCAATGAGGTGAAACTTCTGTGCCCCAAGCAGCAGAGTAAATTCATCACCCAGGTTTAACAAACTGCCTGGGAGTCGCTAGAACTTCCTCCAGCTCAGCTTTGCTCACGCCTGCAGCGTTGAGTAATCAGTGGCCTCAACATGAAGTCAAATATTAAGAAAAATAGGAGAGAAGATAAGCACACAAGACCACAAGGCACTCTGACCCGCGTGAGGATCCTGCGCTCCCGATTCCCCAGCCCTGCGTAGCACCAGGAACAGACCAGCTGCTCAGTCGGCCCTGGCATCCCCCTGGGCGACGGCGAGACTGCCAGCAGGATCACGCTAAATCATGTTTGCTGCACCACCAGCCACGGCTGCAGCTAAGCTCTGAGCCTGCAACACAGCTCCACCAGAAGACTAGAGCACAGGATGAAAATCCAGTATTGGAGACAGGGTTTAAAAGAATGGGATGAAATAAAGATAAATGCAAGTTGCTACTTTTCTGTAGGAACATCTAATCCTATAAATACAGGATGGAAAATATTCGACAGGAAAAGCTGCTCTCAGAAAAGCATTTGGGGACTATAGCAGATCACAAACTGAACACAAGTCAGCCATTGAGCGCTGCCGTGGATAAAAAACAAACCCAAACCAACCAAAGAACCCTCCCACAGTAAATTGTATAAAGAGGGGTAACACCTGTAAGATGTGAGGTATTCCTACTCAGCGCTAGCAAGGCCTCAGCTAAAGGACTATGTCTGGCTGAGAACTATACTGCCAAGGAAAACTTTCTCAAGTGAAAAGAAATAAAAAGAACATGGAGAATAAATCAAAGACTTGAAAATAAGATCCATGAGGAATGACTGAAAGAATTGGGATTGCTTAGCCCAGAAAAGATTGTGGGGAAAGATGACTACTGTCTCCATATTCATAAAAGTCTTCTAAAACCCAGGAAGAATACACTATTTTCCATGTTCATGGAAAGGGCCGGAGGTAATGGGCTTAAACTACAACACAGAAGATTTGTTTGACATTAAGGTGATCTTTAGTGTAAAAATCATAGAGAATTGATGGAATAGGTTGGTTGGAGCAGAGTCTAGCCTAGAAGATCTTTGAAGAACAGGTTATACATCATTCAGAAATAACATAGGTTCTTTCAGTCAGGTCGAAGAGGGAAGGGAGCAGATGACCTCTCATGGTTCCCTCCACTCCTGTATCTTAGTAGTCTCCATTTTTTCAAAACTAATGATAACACGATAACCTATATATCTTGTATTTGAAATAATCCTATTATGCTTCACCCATCCCAAATAATATGATCCTTCTTCAATGGACAAAAGAAAATGATCTATACCTTTGAAATGGAAAAGCCTGAGAGGCAAATGTGACTTATATTCCTGCGTTCTGCACTACATAGAGCAGAACTGATGTACCAATTGTTAAGTAATAATCTGTCATTTCTGTTTCTCTCTTTCCAATAGGTCATTATTGGTGTATCTGAATTCCAAGCGGCCTTGATATAAAGCCATTATTACAAAGGTTAAAAAACCTTTTGAAATTTCCCAAGACCTTTGTGGAGAGAAGACAGAAAATTTGCCTACTGGCATATTACCAGCAATTAGAAACCTCAATCTTCTGCCCTTTGCTAATGGGTTCATTAAAGGAAGTAGTGTGCATCTGAATGAATTTATTTTTATTAACTACATCAGAGATGCACGTGCTGCCAAAACTGTAAAAGGCATCATTGGTCATGATAAAGGGCTACTGAAATTTTACATCCCTTCTCTGAAGCTCAATATGAACTTCAGGAATTTCAAATTCATGCGGTCTACAAAGGAGATGGAAACATATTGTAGATATTATCGAATGGCTTCATAGCGAGTACCATACAATCATTAGGGATCCTCAGCTTTGGGAAGCAATTGGTAGCCACCTAGCTACAGCTTTGAGCAGAGATGGAAAACTCCACTGAAAGCAGTCATAACTCATTGGTATTACAGAGATTAAGAAATACTGAAGCATAAGCAATTAATATATTACACACTGTCAAAAGCAATTTTATAATCTGACCCTTCCCTTCCTCAGTCTGTAAGTGCCCTATGCTATTCAACTGTGATATTAAAAAAAAAAAAAAAGACCAAAGAACCAAGTCTTGATTCTATTGTCTTTTTGTTTAGCACTAAAATAGAAAAATGTGTGTCCTATATCCCTGTGTATGGAATAGCCTTATGGCACAACTTCTGCTTCCTCTGTGTTTCCTTTATATTGCTGCAATAAAGCCAAAGGCTTTATTTAATGTAACAGAGAATTGACCCGTTGTCCGCACCCATGCACAAGCTGTTAGGCAGAAAATTCTAAATAACGTATGAAAGGATCCATGGTCCAAGACTCCTCAAAAGCTGAACTGAAACTCATAAAAATAAAAGGAACTTAAATAGAAATCTGTCTGCCTGTCTGTTCTGCAATACTGAGCACTCTGAACGTGCATCACAGACAAGGGGGCACTGATTCTGCACCCAAGCCTGGTTCCCTTGCATTCTGCCACCTCCTCTAATGCCCTTGATTATCCACTGATAAGCAGAAATAGTAGCTGAATCTTTAAGATTATGTCAAGCAACATTAAGAAAACAATTTTTCTCACATCAGAATAGGAAATAGAATGGCTGGTATAAGTGGAGACTTTTATGTTTTATTTTTAAATGCAATACACTATCCTGTTTGCAAGCTAATTTGGGAGTATACAAACAAGATTACTAAGAAACCTTTAGAGACACTAAGAACTCATTTAAAATGTAGGCGCTTTTCAAAATCACAATATCTTGGCTATTTCCACATTCTTTAATTTTTAAAATCCCCCCAAAGAACTAATCTACTTTCTGTGCAGGCAGCAACTAAAGTTTTAAAATCAAATTTATTTTGTGTGGCAAAAGACTGAATGCATCAGATAGCAATGTTTGGACTTGTTCCCAATAAATTCAGAACTGGGGAAAGTAGTATAAAGTAAATTGAAAAAGCAGGAAAAGGATGAGTTATAAGTAAGCATTAACATCCAGGTTGGAAGGAAGTTTCTGTAAGTGTATTACAAACCCTAAAAAAGCACAGGTTGTCATTTCCAAAGTCAAAGCGGAGAACTACACATATAATTCTCATTGACACAGAAGGGAGATTTGAGCTTTGAACATCTTTGGAAGCCTCAAACTGTCTTTACAGCGCAATGACCGAATCCCAACAACATCTGACTGACATTGCAGAGACAGAGTTGGGTTTCTTGCAAAAGAACTACCTGTAAACTCCCAGTTAGGATGTCTCTTTCCTGTTACCAGGGCATCCCTTCAATGAATACAGCTTATGAAGGAAATCATTACTATTTAAACATATTTAATTAACAAACAGTAGCATTAAGGAACATTTTTTCTTGCTCTTCTAATGGTTAGAGGAAGACTCTAGCGGTTAGACATAAGAGTCTAATCAAAGGAGATATTCAAAAGCAAACCACTGAATTGTGTGCATAAGAAATTACTTTAAAAATGTATTGATAAGTTTTAACTTCAAGCTAGCCCTCATAAACAGAACAGAGTAGATGCCTTTACTCAACCTCGCATTTTCATTATCCACTAACGTCTGCTCTTTCCCAGCCCAGACAGTATCTTGTGGACTAGCCTAGCTCAAATCAGCACTATGTTTGCTTGCTTGAAAACCCAACCTTTTCTCAAAGAACCTGAACAAGTCTTATGAGGAGTGACTGAGGGAACTGGGGTTATTCAGCCTGGAGAAAATGAGGCTCAGGGGAGACCTTATCACTCTCTACAACTACCTGAAAGGAGCCTGTATTAAGGTGGGGTTGGTCTCTTCTCCCAAGTAAAAACAATAGGACAAGAGGAAACAGCCTCAAGTTGTGCCAGGGGAGGTTTAGGATGGATATTAGTAAAAAATTCTTCACCAAAAGGGTTGTCAAACATTGGAACAGGCTGCCCAGGGAAGTGGTAGAATCACCACCCCTGGAGGTATTTAAAAGACGTGTGGATGTAGTGCTGAGGAACATGGTTTAGCAGTAACTTGGCAGTGCCAGGTTAATGGTTGGACTTGATGATCTTAAAGGTCTTTTCCAACCATAACAATTCTATGATTCTATGAACCATCAGACTCTGCATCAAGGATGCAGAATTGTACCTCCTCTACACAAACCTTCAGCATGATTCACTGGCTTCAGAAATGAAGCCCTGAAGTCACAACCGGATACCTACTACAGATAAAGAAAAGCTTCTCTGCTGCTATATGTATGCAGCAAGTGTGGCATGAAATCTTCACAGCACAAGCAACTTCTATTGTCCATCCACCTGCCTCAGATAAACAAAGAGGGCTGGGTGGCTTTCCCACCTCTTTATAGTTAAGCATTTGGTAAGTTGTGACTGAACTGCAACTAGTTAGGACAAAGAGGTACTCCCATTTCCATCCATTCTTGATTTGGGGGGAAAAAAAAAAAAAAGAGAAGATTTAATCAAGAGCCGACGGGCTAGAACTGGTGAGTTCTATCAGCCTCGTGGTTTGGAACTCCTTTGCATGTGCCTGTACCAAGTTACCACAGTTACAAATCTTGATACTACATTTGAGTAGATCAGGGAAAGGATTAATTAGCATTTCAAAGAAAAATGGTGAGATTGGAGTCAGGCAGAGAGTCAGACACTACATTATATCACACTGAGACCTGAGTTCAGTGAGACCATTATATAGAATTTGACACAAGTATCACCACTCTACAGAAGTCTCCGAGTTTTCCTGCTTGGAGCCAATGTTATGATTAAGAGTACCACAAACTTCTGTTCATGCTCTGGTCTTGGTTCCATCAGGGTTAATTTGGATAAAGTCCACCAGCAGTAGTATTGGTCTAAACATTTTCTTCCATGGCTGCACTCATTGTGCTACTTCACAGAAACCTCAGCAGAACTGGTATTCAGACAAATCAGCACATTTTTAGAAAGGGAAAATAACATCCATAAAGCTAACTTATTCTAGCCAGAGCTGAGAAGAAGCGTGTGCTCACATTTGGTCATTTGAAGTTAGGTAACGCTATGGTGGACTCTGCGGGAATCTCACATTTTATTCCATCCCCGTTTCAGTCAGGGAACTTCCACTGATGTCAGTGGGAGCTCTGTGCAAAGAGCAAGAACACAGAATACGAGCCTCAGTTGCTTGAATTTAGCTGAAGAGCAAACCTTATGTTCGTCCAGCCTCTCAATTGTAAGAAGGCAAGCATTCACCATGACTAATTTAGGAACTAATTCAACATTAAATTGCAGCAGAATGAGGAAGCAAAGTGACAGCTGTTTAATTAAACCCCAAATCCGATTAGATGGTGTTATCAAGAGAAATCCATGGGAGCCTGAGGTCATGAGAATGGTCCTGTTTACAGGCTGAAAATTCTGTAAGGGAATCTCATAGAATGATGTTAATCATAGCTTAGTATTAAGATTTCTCCCTCACACAAACACACTACCTCGCGAGTAACAAACCTGGGCTGTAGACCTGAAGGAGCAACAGAGAAAAGCCAACTATGTTTTAATTTATAAAGAAATTTTCCTGGAGAAGGTTGTGGAAAAGAGGCAGTTGGGTACTGTCCACCTTAAAATCAAAACAGTATTTATCTTATGGAAAAAGCACAGAAGCAGCATGCTGTTGACAGCACTTGAACCAGTGGACACAATGGCAGGAGAGCTCCAGGAGCTGTACTGTGCTTCCAACTGTTTTTAACCCATCACCCTTGATGAACAGTGACACCTTGGCAACACATTTACAAAAGAAGAAGATGGAGATGTGGGAGATATAAAGTAAACTCCACATACGCCAGTTGCAAACACCATAAATAGTCTACTGATGAGCACTAAGTGATGCATCACAAGTTTCCAGGGCATCCTAGTCAGAGCGATGCAGAGCTGTACTGCACTGCAGACAACTGTTACGCTGATCTGAGTCTGGTAACACCATGGTTGTAGATTTGAGTTATTAATACTACTAAGATTACAGCTGATTAACAAAATAACATTGTTAGGCAGCAGACTCTGTTTATCTACATAATCCCATGATTAAAAGTAAATTACATACTGTGCTTTCTGCCAACTGGATTCTCTGACGCTCTGCATTCACAGACAGCATACACAAGAAAGGAAAGAAGCTGATGTTCTGTTTTTAAATTCTTAGCGCACACTTCAGAAGAAGAGGAGTGTTTCTACAGGCCAAAGAGTTTGCATCATGACTGAGGACCTCCCTGAGGCAAATTCACTCCGTGGCAGGCAGTGAAGAAGGGCAAATTTTGTTGGTCGGACTTTCATTTGCTCTTTTCTTTCACTTGATTCCGATCCTCGTGGCCCATCATATGCAAACCCCGCCCTGCTTCATTCCTCATTTTATAACATGAGGACACATTGTGAAAGAAATGGGGTAATGCTGTTAAAGCAGTAAAACCAAAGGGGCGCAACCTGCTCACTTAATAGCACCCCTCAGTATTCAAACACGGATCCAGATGGAACCCAGGTTATTCCATGACTCTAAGGTCCATAGTGCCAAGGAAAATGTGAACAAATTAACAGTGGTGAAAAATTAGGCCATTCAAAATCTACATAAGAAACAGATTCATTCAATAAAAGTTGTCATTTCTGCAGTCTGTTTCTGATGAGGATAGTAGAACAAAGGATCTCAAAGTTTCTTCTGGATGCTGATTCATTTTGACACACGACAACACTGTAAGATATCTTCTCTTTATGAAATCTTTGTTAAATGGCCAACAATGTACACGGCACAAAAATTAAGGACAATACCTGCCCTGAAGAACAAATAATGCAGAAGTCAAACACAGATAAAACGCCACCCATGGAAAGACCCAAAGGTGGATGTTGGCATTGTTCTGTCCCTAGCATGCACAATATTTGTTTGAAGAGCTTGATCAACGTGATGTCTGTGGGTCTCCAGGAGTCTTAAAGAAGGTAAATAGAGGAAATGTGGAAACAGGGACATAAGGAAGGGATTCAGACTCTTATTTCTCGCCTCCCAGAAGGTGGCTTTGACCGTCGTCAGTACACAGGTAAAGCCCACCAGTGCACAGGCTAGGCTGCGGCCCCTCACCCATTCCTCCTGGGGCTGGACCACCGCAAGGAAAACAGTGGCAGATTCCTGGGGCCAGAAGGAGAGAAAGCAAATGGTGCTCAGCTGGGATGGGAAAGTCTTGGGCCCATCACGAGCTTCCCTGTAGTTTTTGCGAGGCACGTAATCTATGACAAAGATCCGAGTGTCTTTTCAAAATGGGAACTCAGTGTTCTGCAAATGCAATGCCTTTTTAATCAATGATCTTGTCTCTGTTTACAGTCTCCATATTGAGATAAATCTTAATTAGTGGCCCCCTACATTAGCAACGGACCGTTCCATTTTCTTCCCTGCTTGTACAGTTTTCAAATACTCTGCTAGTGGAATTTTTGAGTCCTGATAAATTATGCTCTGCAGACAGAAAAGGGGAATGTAGAATATATTAACAGATAGGGATGCAGAAAAATATCTTTGGATTCTTGGATGACTAATCCACACTTTCTTTTCAGTGAATCTACCCTGTTAGCATTCAAACGTGCAAAAGGGAACAGAGCCAATGATTGCTTTGATTTAGCAGATGCAGGCTGTATTGCTAAATGTAATTCTATCATCACTCAAAAGTGAGCATCTCTTTTTAAAAAATAAGAAGAGACCGAAGCAACTGAACAAAATTAACCATGTCTTTAATTGCTTTGTTCTGTTTACAGTTAGTGATCTAAAATGATGTAAAAATGTTATAAAGCCATTACTCAGATCTGTGTATTGGTAAAAAAGGCCACACTGACTTAAGTCAGGTACAGAGGTCTGATGTTACCCAGATTATAATGACAACAGGATCTCACTTCTTATTGTTTGTAATTTTGAATAAAAAAAGTAAAATCTCATCAGCATAAACCGTCCCAATGTGCAAAGCCCATAAATGGTATTCTAGCTAGCAGAAAAACATGCGATAGACACTGCCTGTTTTATAATAAGGATGAACCCTCCAAAAAGGACAGTGAGAAACATTTTGCTACAAGCTGTGGGCTAATGGATGCCCTTTCTTCAGAGCTTATGGAAACAGCACTTACACTAGCAGGAAAAGGTAGCTTCCTGTATTCTGTTAAAGAGGGATACGCATATCTACCTCTTTATTTCCACTGCGTTTGAAACTAGGTGGACTGAAGAAACCTTATTAGCCAGTAAAGGTCCAGAAAGGTACAATGCCTCTGAAAGTCTTGTTAACTCTTCCACTCATGAACAACTGAGAATCAAATTCAGATTTCTTTTAACAACTTTGTTTCAGAAGTAAATACTGACTTTATTGTATTTGTTATACTAAGTTTATCATATGCAGTTCATAATGCCAATTCAAAACTTCATTTTGGAGCTGTAATAGTTTGCCACAGGCACTGAGACTAACCAAGAAATCTTATTTCCTCTCCCTTGTGGAATCAGAATCTAAGCGCTTCCATTAATATTTCTACCAGTAAAGTTCACTGCCTGAATATAGATGCTACTTGTATTTATTATTTGTATAAAAGTAACTCCATTCTGGCTCCACTTGATAGCTGGATGTCAGTATGCTGAGCAGTGACTATAATAAGAGACTGTTTCTACACTGAGGAGGAAAAAAAAGCAACCAGATCAACCGATTCTCAGCACATCTTGGTGAATAACTGATTCTTGTTATTTTCTGAACAGATCTAGGAATGAGAAAAATCATTCCCAGATCACCTGACAGTTTGGTTTTGGTTTTCTTGCTGATTAAAATACTCCAAAAATACTGAAGTGTTCTAGTTTTCTTTCCACTTTATTTCCAATAATATTTTGGGAAATATATAGCCCCAGTTACATCAAAACAAAAACAAAACATCAAGTTACTTTTATTTATAAAGTACGGACCCTCAAATACCACTTTGGCTAAATGGGTCTTGATTTGGTCCTTTATGGCTCTTTTAATTTTTTTACAGATAAACCCCTTGCTTTGTTTTATCTCAAAACCTGTCTTTACCTAACGTAAAGCAAGGTGGAATGAGAAACATCTGGTCCTTTTCCCTCTGAGAGCACAGCTTCAGTTAAAGCACTGATTACTGGCTCCTTGGAGAACCTGCACCCTTGGAGAGCTTAGAAGGTCTGGATACCTAAATTGTGAGGGACCAAACTAATTACCCATTATGTGGGAGAGGTATTCCCACCGGCGGGAACAACCAGCAAATCTTCTGCAAGGGAAGAGATGTCAGAGAGATTCTCCCAAGACTGCAGACAAGCGAGTACAGTCTCCAAAACTGCTTCCTTCCACCTGCCACAAGAACCGTTACACTGTTTGGATCAGGCAGCGAGTACCACGCTTAGCTCACACATGACAATGGATTACACTCGCAGTCAACACTTTTTTTTAATGAATCAAGTCCTCAAGAAATAACTTCAAACCATCCCTACCACCCAAAATTACTCTGACAAGATGATCCCATTAGATAATCTAGCCCCCTAGGTGATGGAAAATGCAAATTAATAAGGACACGAAAGAAAATCAGCTTAACATTCTCATGCTTGATTGTGTCTTCCTTTACTGTCTTAAAAGCTGTAAATGTGCATAGTTTGTCTTTTTTAAGTGTCTACCATAATCAATGTGTATCAAAGTGACTGAGCCTCTGGCTGGGGCCTCTCTATTTTGTAGGAGCTGTGACACTGAATTCAATTAGGTACAGCTCACTAAAAAACCAAGTATTATGCTAAAGCTGTCTCTATTTCCCGTTGACTAGAAGAGATATGTCAGGATCCAATGGCCGATACGTATTTTCAAAGAAAGATGGTATTTCCTGCTGTGTGGAGAAAGAGTATGTAACTGAAAATGACTTCAAAGGAAACGATTCTGGAAGCACTTAAAAAGTAAAATAAGTTTTAAGGACAACTGCAGGAGATGGGAAGCAGAAGCCCACACTTCACCCTTCTATAACCACTTAAAATATAGACTAAGGATATAAAGGTGACCGGAGAAGATGGGAGGCAGAAGCCCACATTTTATTTCTCTATACTTAGACATAAGTGTAACAAAAAACCTGATTTTTTAAAAGATGCTTATGTGTAACACAGGAAACTACCTGCTGCTCTTTGTGAAATTTCATTCCTTACTTTCAGTATTTTGCTAAATTGACTTAGAAATGAAAGCACTTATATAGGAATCACATTATCTGCAGAGAAAAAGTTGTATTTATGGGTTGAAATGTGAGTGATTACCTGAGATATTCCAACTCCAGCATCATTATGGGTTATTTTGAGCACAGAAAATGCAAAGAGATGAAAAGCTGTGAAGTGACAGGTTAAAAGCCCTTATTCAGAGACCGACATACTTGAGAACCTTCACTGCTGTTGTTTCAGAGGATTGCTATTTATAGATATAAGTATATATATGGATACTTATGAATACACTTACATCTGATGAATACAAGCAATAAACTTTCCTAAGCTCTCTTGAAAACTTATGGTTTTATACATTTATGCAGTGCATAAATTATACATATTTCATCTATAGTAGGCATATGACAACATCTATAATAAGTATTCATACACGTAATTTTTTATCTAACAAGCACTCTTTGAATTCTGAGTACCAACGTGCTTGGAAAATAGAGTGGAGAGAAACATATTAAGAGCATTAGTTCAGTGACTGTAGCTACTTACAACATTCCTGGAAAGGATAAATATTTGTTACAGATTCCAAAAGCTATGCCAATAAAACAGCCTCAGAAACTGCAGCACATTCTATCCTTTCTAATCACAAAAATAGCTTTTCATTTACTCAAACATCTAAGGAATAATTGTCTGAGAAAGCCTTCAGCTATGATGAACACCTCTCATGTTTGCTCCATTGCTGAATGGTCCTATTAAGTTTATCACAGATGGGAGTGGGAATATTGGTAAAGCCTGAATGGGAGAGAAAGGCAATAGCCACCTGGTGATCTTATAATGGAACAGTTCATGGATGCTTAAGCAGCCATGGATGGAGCTAGACAATATCTTCTTGCTGAAATAATTTCATGGCTTACAGTTCTCTTTTCTGGCAAAAAGACTAATATGTGAAATTCGTCGATTTAAGGGTATTTTGTGGGCTCAGGATCTGTCAGTCATTTACTTTCCTTTTTCATGAGTCTGAGGCAGTTATTTGGAAATGGACCCCCAGTTAAATTGGGTTTGCTCCACCATTAAGCAGAACCAGCACAGCTCTGATGATGTCTCCAGTCTGTGACAACCGTGGGAATATAGCTGGCAGTAAAAAGGCAATTTTCATTAGCAATTTGTAATTCTTCCCATATTCATTTCAATTAAACCTGCGGCCCTGTTACATAGTTGGCTATATATCTACAATAATATTGCTGTAATAGCTGTAATCAATAGACAGTTGGAGACTGAAAATATACAAGCATATTAGGACACATGCACGGATGCACACACAATTCCACACTACATGTATGTATGTGAGTAATCAATATGTACACAAATACATACACAACTGTAATGGAAACAAGATTATGAGGCATTCCGTCTTAATAGAAGCAACATACTTGATTATAGGCAGTACTTTTCATTTTATATACAAACACATTTCTATCCCAGATATTTCTTACCATAAATATTTTGCAAACAGATTTTTAAAACCTGACCCCACTGAAATCAATAGTGATTTTGCCAGTGGCTTCAGTAAAGCCGAGGTCTATTCTATCAAACGTTGAGGAGTAAACCCCAAAGAGTCCTCTCTAATGTGCTTTCCTTCTATAAACCTCCGCTTACTTCCACCTGAAGGATTGGGGTCCTACTTCTCAGACAAAACTGATGGATTTAATTGGCTGTTATGCTAATAAGATATGACAGATAAAAGGATTTTTCTACCACTTTGCGATGATCTGGATCACCGTGATACTTTTGTTGTTGTGAGTTTAACCCTTAACATGTTGCAGATGCTCACTGTGGTCAATATGAAACCAGCATCGCCACTGACACAGGTGGAGCCTGTAGAGATATGGAGTACAACAAGTAGCACAAAGTCACGCTGGGCAGCAATGATGGAAATCTTAACGCGGTTTCTGAATGACGGGAGTCAAACGGCTTAAAGAAGCCTTACAGTGAGGGCCTGATGTTTACAAATACTTATGTACACTTTTTATTTGCTTCAGTTTGTAGTGTTGTAGTGTTCAGCAGTAGAAGGAAAAGCTGTCAAAGTAGTATATTAAACTATACGCTGAAGATATCCACATAGTTACAGACAAAAAAAGATGGCATTTTTGGGGATGTGCTTCACAACAGATCCAATTCACAATTTGCAGCTCTGGGAAAAGATTGAAGTGCCTAAGAACAGAGTGCCATTTACATGCTCTTCGGTATCATGCCTGGCCTCCAGATGCTCTCCCATAACGGCACAGGTCTCCTGTAGGTCCTGTGTCATACCTGGCACTCCTGGATGGATGGCTCAGCATCTTTAATCGTATTACACACCTATGTGTAGGCACCTGGATCACTTCCTTCTTTCTTCTCCTTGAATTAACCGGTGCAAGTTAAGTTTCCAATCTGCCTTCATGCTTCAGCTCCCCTTTTAGAGAGGGGCTACTGTCCTTACTGCATTTGTTTACAGTGGAAGTAGAAACTCTTTTACAGCTAATGAAAATATGGTGCCCACCATAACCCACTCCTGGCATTTCAGGTGGAGCCCCCAGATTGTACTGAAGAGGAACCAAGTTTTATATGGTGCTACAAGCCCCATTGATGAATAAACTCCTCAGTTTGGAAAATCAAGGTAAAATCTTATTTAGCCTGATTATTTCAAGGGAACAGGAGAGTACTGATCACAGTGTGGGGTGGCACGCACTCTACAGCTGGGGTGAAGCAATTTGAAATGCTTTATGGACTTTAAGGATTAAGTCCCAAGGACAACTTCTTGTTTTAGGTAACTGGAGTACTGCATGATACATGAATGATTTTTATGGCTGCTGTGGAGGGCTGTGAACTTGTTTTATTTGTGTAGGTTAATATGTCATGGATTATTAATGAGTTACTTTTTCCTTCTAATAAGCAGCATTCATCTTCTGCAAGTTCCTTAAGGTCCTCGATTCTGGGCTGCGGAGTGCACATGAGCACTTGGCTCAAGTTTGTGGATGTCAGAACTCTATTTGAACCACAGTGGAAGTGAAGCAGGCAACTTCTAAATTATTTCAATTCAATTTAGTCTATTATGAAATCAGCAAGAAAAAACTTCTACTTGCTCTTCTCATTTTGGCTGTACAGTTTTAATTTTCAATAAGAAAAATCTGTAACAAAGACACAACAGAGTTTCTTATGAAACAACTATGAAAAAGTAGTAATAAAAATGCAGAAAATAGTCATTATTATTTCCTATCCTTGTCCCTAGACTATTTTTCATTTTCAAACAGTTTATTCATTTCACAGACTTCATAGCAGGTCCACATAAGCAAAGCACATAGAGGGCAGGAACAAGATTATTGCATCAATGAAAGTAGATACCATACAGACATCAGAAACTACAGTTTCTGTAGTTAAAAAAGATGCGAGAGTGACACAGGAAAATTAAATTATTGATCAGACACATGTCTAAGACTGGTGGGCCTTATAAAATATAGGAACTAAACCCAGCATATATGTAGAAGGAGGCAAAGTAAATATATAAAGTATGTATAAGCACAGATGCAATTATCTCCTCTTTACTCAAGCAAAAACATGTTTTACTCAGAGGCTGCTTTGCAAGATCATGCTGGCTAGAGGTTCATGGCCAGAGAATCATCCTTGAAATAGGTTGCTACGATCATTGTATAAGTCAGTGATATGAAGGACAAAGGGATCAAATCCATTTGTTTAATGCAGTATTTGATTTGTTAACATAACCTGGAGCAACCACGGTGACCATTATCTTTATCTGAGCATCTCACAGCAACTTACATCACTGAAAGAGGCTGGAAAAAAGATTTGCATGCTTGAAAGCTTGGCTCTTTTTTCTAACTCTGTTGGATGGCCTAATAAGACATTACCTCTAGCCACAAACCTTCCTTCTTTTTAAAAAGTAAAAACTTTTACTCTTCAGGGCTAGAACAACATTGTCAGTACTGAGTAGGGGAGACTGGCATTCATGTTTGAGCAGGGAATTTTCCTTTCTAAAGAAGAGCACTATAGCATGATCCTGTACGCCAGATACATTGTAACATCGGAAATATTAACTACTGTGTCCATTTTAAAGATGAGCAAACTGCTGTGGACCTGAGTGTTGCCAAAGATCCAAAAGAGGCAGAAACTTAAGTCCAGACATGCGGCTCCTGGTCCATCAGACAATTCCTATTTGTGCATATCAGCGTCTCCCAGTGCTTAATGAGTAGTCCATAATTTGAATGAGGTAAGAGCAGTGAGGAGGAATTACTGAGTCTTGAATGACTTATTTATTACCACACCAAGCTCACTCCTGAAGCTTCCAGGCATTCTTAAAACATATGCCGCAGGATACCTCGTGCCAGCTGGCAGCTCCACTGTTAGTCACTGCTTTTCAATGCTTGCAATTGACATTTTGTCCCAGGTCCAGAATCTAAAACATAGTCTTCTCTGCTGGCTCAACCGAAGCTTCAAGCCATATAAAAACTTCTTGGTATTGGCACACAGGCACGTAGTACCCTATACAAAATGATTCCAAAGTACAGCCAGGTCTTAGACTGATCGCTTTGGTTTCTGCTGCTGACATAATATATGCAGCAGGAGGCCTTCTACCTTCTGTTAGCTCTCCAAAATGAGAACTCAAGATCACAAAGAGGTTATAGCGAGCCTTTTGGATTTCACTCAATTGTGCGCTGTTTCAGAACACGAAAGGAAGAGAATTCACCTTTAAATCACACAAGGTGATTTTGTCCACATGCTCTTTCCCCAGCTACATCCTGGTAAAATCTGGTTTATGCAAATGAAAATAAAAGTCTTATGCCAAGGTGAAAAATTTTCACATTACGGAAAAAAAAGAGATAAAGTAGTTCTCCCTGGAATGGCATACTGAGAGTAAAACTCAATAATGAACCTGAAGGTTTGAACTGGCAGAAGAAGTTTGGGGGTAGAAGGTATAGATAAATGGGCTGTGCTGCAGAACCATACTATACGTAAGCACGTGATGCGGGACAGTAACACACTGGTGTGTTTTTCAGTACTGAATTTACAGCCTAATGTTTCCGCCTATCATTTGCTCATGAACCTGAATTATATTTTTTGCACTTATTTAGTTTAATCGAAATACTCATTTCACAACCTCCAAAACATGCACAGCTCTGGTCCTATAGGGCCTTGGAGAGCAGAGTACAACACAGTCACTAATCCTGATAGTGACAGTCAGCATTCAATATTCAACTACTGTAATTAATGAAACTGTGCTGTTGCTATTTTTCACTAACAGAGGATTTCCAAAAGCAAATTGCAGCAATAAATTATATCATTACAGCCTATATTATTGTTCTGTGAGGTAACAAATCTTGCAGAAAGACAATCAGCTTTGCTAGAGAAAAAAATACAGAGGACAAATCAGATGACTAGGACCTGATTAAAATTAATGCCAGTGTTACTTTTGTTTCCATTTGCTTGCTGAAATTCCCTTTCTCACCAGCGTGCCGGCTTGCTGATGCTCATGCTGTGGTGCTGGTGCTTTAAATATTAGGCATGATTTGTTTCTGAGGGGAAAAACGGTGTTGGTGGGTTCACTGTCTGTGCCGATTTATGCTGCCAGGCTCTGCAGTTCACCGATGGCCTGAAGCCCACACCCCAGCAACGGGGCCACTGCCACAGTGTATAAGTTTCAGCCGGTTAATTCATTTCGCCTATGTGCATCTATCTGGAGAGCTCAGGCATTGCAGAAAGACCTTTGCTTACAGCCCCTCCAGCTTAGCAAAGCAGGCTTTGTTAGTAGCCCAGGCTTTGGTGCGGTCTTGGTAGCCTTTTGACACTGGGATTATGAACAGATGAAACCCCATTGCCACTGCTGCTCCCCATGTCTTTACAGCAGCTGCTGCGCGGGCAAAGAGAAAGAGCCAGAAGCACGGTGCTAGCTTTCTCCCCAGGCCCCCACTGAACCCTGTCCTAGGTTTTAGTGTTTTATCTCCCTTAAGCAGAACTACTGAGTTTGAAGTAGAGATTCCTAATGAATTCCATGATAAACATGCTCAGTGTCGAGAGTCTGGCTGGATAATGAACTGTAAACTGAAAGCAGGGTAAGGCAAACATGCATGTAACAGCAAACCGAAGGTGAAAAGTTACCGGATTTTTTGATGCTTGGGATAGCTCATTATAACACTGAGGCTTATAGAAGTCCCGGTGATTTTTTTTCTCCTATTTTTCAGTATGGGTCACAGCTAACCCACTTAATGCTCAAGCTGGCTGAGCAACTGCTGTGTTTGCAAACATACCTGGTCTCTCTGGCAGTCACTGTTCAGCCTGGCACCTCTTTAAAGTGACAGCATGAGAAGGTGGAGACTGTTTACTCTCTAGGGTAAACCACTAATGTCTGTTGTCTGGAATAAGTTTGGGCAGTGCCTGGACTTGTATTTACCAGTTAAGTCAAGACAACTGATTGTTAGCTAAAGCTAAGGGGCGAGCACTAGTTTAGATGAAAACTAGTATATTACCTTCCATAGGAGAGGTCATAATCTGACTGCCGAGTTCAGTTCCCCTTCCAGCTCCGCCAGCACCTCATGAACAAGCTCAGGCAATGTTCCTCC
This sequence comes from Vanellus vanellus, assembly GCF_965231255.1. Classification (NCBI taxonomy): domain Eukaryota; kingdom Metazoa; phylum Chordata; class Aves; order Charadriiformes; family Charadriidae; genus Vanellus; species Vanellus vanellus. The sequence goes on from NC_138921.1 coordinate 11,756,306, forward strand.
ATCTCCCCATCCATTTCTTTCAACTCCTTTGCAGCAGAAGTGCAGAGCTGCAGGAGATTCAGAATCAGGCATAGCATTTGCCTCCCATCATTGGCCATGGGTAACTCTGGTCAAAGTCCGAATTGCTTAACACATGCTACAGTCTTACAAATTAGTAACTTCTCTGCCTTTAAATTCCGGTACTGTTTCAGCTGCAAACTTCTGCAGAATAATCAGCCTCTGAAATTGGTCTCCTGCTCCTGCTGAGAAGCGCTTCTCTGCCCTCCTCCATCTGATCTGGCAGTGAAGGCAGCAGGGGAGGGCACATAGGGTGAATACGGTCCTTAGCAGCTACAGCATCAAAACACACAGCCCTGGAATGTCCTTCTAAAGCACTTATCATCTGGGTCCAGAACTCCCTTTCTGCTGGCTCATTATTATGGCTCTGCATGGTTTCCGCTCACATGTGTGTGGCAGCTGTGAAATTGCCTTTGTGGTTATGTTAAACAATCAGAATTTTAATCAGCTGTCATTTCAAATATAAACTGTTATTTAAGATGTCTTCTTCTGATGGAGCAGCATCACAAACCTGAATCAATACTTAAAGCAGTTCCAAAATCCTGCCCAATAAATCACAAGAACAAAAGAATCTCCAGACTTCACATGTTACACAATGCAGTGCCATGAACCAATACCACACATGTTACACAATGCAGTGCCATGAACCAATACCAAAATTATCTGCGGCACAATGTGGACTTGACTCAGGTGTACTCGCCATGCTGAGAATCAGTGTAGAAGACCCTGGCTATCTCCATGCAGCCCTGCACTGTGCCATGCTGCCAGAAGAAAGGGCCCATGACAGTACTCTTCTAACACGCACAAGTGATGGGCATCAAGCATGGACTGGCTGGGGGATCTCGAATCCCTACAGCCGTTATGTTAGGACAAAAGTGGGATCCTACATCCCAGTGTGAGCTGTGCTGTCCCTCCTTTCCCATTCATGGAGCTCAGTTTCACCCAACTTTGAGCAACACCTTGACTTTCACCAGCTTGGCTTGTGGACTGAGAATTTTCGAGAGGATTCTGACTTGTCTGTCATTTGTCTGTGCAGCATTTAGTGCTGTGAGGAACTCCTCTTCGAGAGGAGCATTGAGGTATTACCACAACACCAAGCATCTGATAATTGAGTCGCTGGCTGTCTCACTGCACATTCTCATTGTTCTGCGATTTTTTGTCAAGACTGAGAAGCATACATATTAAGCCTTATATTGAAATCTCTCTAATACAGGCAGGAAAATTAGCAAAGAAACCCAAAAGTTTTTTATATGGCAGACATCTCTTCCAGAACACTTTAAAAATCTGGAACCCCATCTCTCCTCAACATTTAAAAATCTCAAAGTAATCCATTCAATAGCATTGTCAAATATAAGGGATGCTGGAAGAGGAAATTATACATACTGTTGTGCTGCATAGAAAATGACATACAACTCGACCCGATGGAAAAATTAATTCCAGCCAGCTGAGATAGCCTTATTGATCCATTCTCATTTCCTGCAAAAGGTAGGAGTAGGACTGAATGCGATTGTAGTAAAGAAAAGGAAAACAGGAGCTAGAGGCAAAAGTGCAGGGCTTGTAGAAATGAGGACTTGGACTTAAAAAGGCACTGTTAAATTGAGCCATTTTGAATTCTTTATGTTGTCTGCATCTTCTGAACAATTTAAGATCAATGAACAACAGTTCATCCTTTTTTTGCTTTTGTTTCCTGATGGGCAGACAACAAAAAAGCCCATTCTTAACAGATAAGATTAATCGATATGCATTGCTAGTCACAGCCCAACGCACTATGTGACACGGCCAATTTATAAGCAGGTATGCGGGCTCCTGAGTTCATCTGGTATAAATAAAGAGCAATGACACAAACTTTAGTGAAATTATATCCACCATAAATCTAAAGGAAGGAATGCTATGCTCGTTTAAACAATTGTAACCTGCCATGATGGTAATTGCAGGCATATAAGTGATCTCAGTTACTGCTTTCCCCTTAACATCCAAAGATTGCAACTCTGGTCTTTCACACAGAGCACTCAGTCTTGTAACTGAACTCCAAAAACTCCTGACTTCATGGTATTATTTAGGGCTTCACAGTTGATTTAAGTTGTCCCAGTTTCTATTACTAATAGTAAAAGGATGGGTTTACATCAAATAAATTTCCTTCAACTCACAGTGTTATTTTGGTGTGATTCATAATTAAATTATCTGAGACGATACCTGTCAGCTGAAAAGTTTGATTCGTAGATTATCTGTTCGTTTGTTTGTGATAAGCAAATCAGGAAATGGATGTGTTTATATAGCCTCACATTTTATCTTCTGGAAAGCTCCTCAGTGCCTGGTGCCCCCCACTTCATTCAAGACTGAAAGATTAAAAAGAGAATTCTGCACTTCTGTGACCTTGAAACAGATAGAGCTCTACGGTGTGAAGTCACAGACTGTGCAGGGATGAAAATCCTATTTATTTAGGTCCATATTTTAAAATGGTATTACAGAGACTTCATTACAATGAAATACCTAAAAAAATCTTTACCTTAGGGAATGGCATACATAAATGTGTATATAAAACAAACATTGCTTTGGGAGCTAAATTTTCGATCATCTGTGTTCATCATTGGAAAGCAAGTTAACAAGCATACATTAAAATGTCAGCAAGTGTTTTTGTCTGAGTCACAGCTCTGCATCTTAGATGTCCACACGCTTACTTCTGCAGCAGAACTGTCAATACGTTGAGTTCCAGATGTAAAGAAAGGTACACGTGAACCAAGCACTTCCTAATGAAACAACATCAGTAGAGAGGCAGGACGTGCAGAGACAGGCTATATCTTTCTTAAGACCCCTTGATACAGCTGGGGAGGAAAGACAAACTTCCGAGCATGTGCAACAGCAGCAACAACCTTTAAGAAATGCCCAAGAGCCACTGCAACTTTGATCTGTTCACAAGCAGTTATCAGTGGATTATAGAGCCTGATGAGTTCAGTCTGAAAGACCCACTGGAAACTTATTAGTGTTATTTTAAGGAAGAAATAGGCGTGAATGAACAAGTTACATGGCTTCCATGGTGACAAATATCTTTTTGGAGTAAATTCAGATTAGAATCCTCAGATTAGACTCCTGACATTGCGTTTATGCTTCAGCACTTTAAATATCTGGATTTCATGCAAGTCGCAGTTAGAGATGAACTAATTCAGAGGAGTTTATCCTGCTACTGATGGACTGCTCCTTCAGTTTCGTATACAGGGACCCAGATGGTCTTGCTTAATTTTTAAACCATTGATTTGCCACCTACCTCCCGAGGAGTTCTCCTTTAACGCTGATGTGCCTTACTGGCATCAAACAATGAACAGGTCTTCCGCCTTGCTCTAGGCCCAAAGCAATATTCAATGGTATTAAAAATATGTATTATCCATTTAAAGTACATAAAGAAAATTTGCTAAATTTCCTAAAACACGGTCCCACGTTGAACACAAACATACAGACTTCTTCAGTGGGATTTGTGCGCATGTGTATGCTACAAATGTGAATGATTTTGGTTTTGTTTTTTAATCTAGTCAAGTGATAAAAACAATATAGTTGGCTGCCTTTGCTCATGACAGGATAGAAATTTGAGGAAAATGTGGGAAGTAAGTTAAGCATCCTTGTACACCTTAATTGGCAAGTTCTGAGGTTACCTGTGATTAATTGAGGACATTTTCAAAAGCAGTTTAGCAGATAATTAATTAAGCTCCTACAAAAGCACTTTCCTCATTGATCCTCCAACAAGTAACATGAAATCAGAAATGCTAGAATAGGGCACAACACAGACAGCAGATTTTCTCTACTGGAAGATTAAATCTTTGTGGTAGATTTTTCCTTTCAGCAGACAGTGCGATATGTTTCCTGAAAGTAACAGAACCAGTTAGAATTACATTTTCCTAACTTTTCTGTCTCATTTTTCTCTCTAAATACCTTGAAGTGTGAAATGTCCTCCAAAATTACTCAGATTGATTAACTTCTGAGCTTAGGAAAAAAATATACTTACCCCAAATTTACATTTCATTTTTTCTGGAAAGTTATTACACTTATTTTCAGCCCAGTAGTTTTGATATCTCTTGCTCCTTTTATTTCCCTGTAGTGTTCACTGTAGCAGCATCACTGTGTTGTTATTTCTTACTTGTATACACTATTTAGCCCAGTACTTAGCCACACAGAATACGGATTGTACTAAACCCCTCTCTTTTGACTGTATGATGAATTTCCATTGATTTTTCAGCAGCTGTATCCTACTACTTGCTCCACTGGTCCAAGTCCTATAAGGCACTCTTAAAATTCCACCTTCAGTTCTTATTGACAGTGTCAACTCTTTAATCTCTTTCATTCCAAAATACTGTAGCAACACGATTGCACAAACCTTTTGAAGGCCCACTTGTTTTTCATCTTACTACTTTTTTGTAACATAATCAGGCATAGGGCAATAAAGGATACATGATCTTTCTTGCTTCATAAGTTTGGAATGGCTCACATGAGGCACGCTTTACACTGTGAGTCACAGACAACCTTTATATTAAACTGAAACCAAGCAACAGTTTGCTGAATTCATCCTCAGAAGACTGACTAGGGTGCCCATCAGACCAATGGCAGAGACTCGATCAGATCCTACATCCTACTGTCCAGTAAAGTATCTTTGGGTAGCTCCTTCTTTCCCTTTTTTTGGCCACCTTTAAAAATTTGGAATGACAGATTTTACTTTTGATGTTAGCAGTTTTGCTGTAGGAACACTCCAATTCTTAAATCAACGCAATCTACTTTACCCTCTAGAGGATTATGAAACACCCTTGCTGATAAACATTGAGATCTAATTTCTGCGTGCAATAATGAGCTGTTCCTTTACAGCGTATAGTTGAGATAAAGAGCACGGGCCGGCTTCTCAGCAGATACAGTATCACCCTCTCTCTTTTCAGTGTGACTCTTGTTTCGGAGCAGAAGAAATGCCAGGTAATCAGCTCAGCTAGAGATTAATGCCTACATGAAGAAAGCACCCTGGCTGGATGTGCAGTGTCAGCTAACAGAAAACTCAGAAAATTCCCTTTATCTACTAATATCCTGCTAGCAAAGCCAATTTTGCATTGGTATCCTATCCGACTGGATTCTGTTAACACAGTATATTTTGGCTCCAGCCAAGTGTTATCACAAGCTACAGAAATGAGATAAACAAACACAAGAAAGGCTTTGCAAAGAGAAAGGTTTAATGATTTCATTGTTTGAACCCTTTGCACAACCCAGAGTGCCTAATGGCACATCTGTTGGGAATAAAAGATCTTACTTTATATGATTTATACGCTAAATTAATTCATTTAGACCTCCGGTTCTTAAATGAACCCTTGTAGGTCAATGAATTTTAATCTAGGATAGACACAAGTCTGCAAGTAAATCTTGAACCATCTATGCAAGTGCAAAGGCATGAGACTCTGATACAAGATATTAAAAAAAAAATCTTGATTCTCTCAGATATGGAGTACAGAGAAGCAGCTGATGAATTCTTTCAAGGAATGAACAAGAAGATATTAAGTCTGCCAGTAGACAGATGTCTATCATTTGGTACTGGAAGGCATCTATCTCAAAATAAAATCTGACCACAAAAGCCTTCCTTACACACATTTTCAAGTCTTTAGAGGACAGATGCTCAAATATGTATTCCCTGTTCAACTCCACAGGTAATGAGGACAATTATTTCCCTCTCAGATCTGGAATGTAGCGCGGGCTTTCTGCTGACTTAACAGACTTTGGATCAGGAAATTGCTGGGCATGACCTCATTTGATATGAGCAGCAGTTTTAGTCTTCAAAGGGGAAGAATATATTGAAGACTAGGACTTCCAGGAAATAACACTCATCTAATTATCTGCTGCAAACCACTGAACACTGTTCAAAGAAAAGACTGCCTGAATTCCACCACCAAGATTATGCACATGAGAGGCAAAATTCACAAGTGCGATGGATATGTCTAACTCTTCTTCCAAATCCTGAGCTCTAACACTGAATAATGGTAGCACACGCAGTTCCTCTATCAATTGCCCCTTGGTCCTGTTCTAGGTAGCTGGCAGCTTTGTGCTTTTTCCCTTTCTTGAGGTTCAGCGGGACTTCCAAAATAAATGCTCAGCGCCTACTTCACCTGTGAGCATAGAAAAAGTTCTCAGAAAGTACCTAAACCCCACAGAAAATAAAATGCCTACCTAAAAATAGTGCAGCTGAGATGTCGGAGACTCCGATGAAAGTTCTTGTTTGCTTGACTCGGAGCAGGAATTTAATCCTAGACTGTTCACTCGCAGGAGGGGCCCTAACTGCAAAGTCTCAGTGCTCTCATTGCCCCAGCCTTGCTTTGTAGAAGTAACTGCACCTTCACTGGGCCAGAGGAAGAGAAGGAGACACTGCTTCCACAAATCACATTTCTGAGCCTTGTAAAGACAACAATGGGTATGATTTCACGGGGAGGCAGGTAGCCCACAGCTGGTGCTACAATACTGAGCAGAGCAAGTCGATCTTAATCCAAGGCATTTTTCTACATGAAAGTCTAGACTTCATTTTTCTTAAATCTATTCTTGAGGCTATTATTATTTTCTGTTTCTTCCTTGAAACCACAGGTTCTTACACTGTTAGGGAAACAGCCAGTGAAATTAGTATCAGCCTACTACGGATCAAGCAAGTTAGGCTTTAGCAGAAGGTACCTGAGGACCTCTAAAGTTGCTCTACAGCTTGCAAGTTCAAACCGTGTAATGGCAATTAGAAATGGGAAGGCAAATCTGCTTGGGTTTGTGTTACCAGCTGGTAGCCTGGCGGGAACCATGCAGGACAGAAATTCAGGATTTAAAGTCTGAGAGAGATTTTTGAAGTGGCAGCATCTCTTTCCTCTGTGACGAGTTTATAAGAACTGAAATTGTGTGATGTGTACAGACAATTAAATGAGGGCATGGTTTTAGCAAGTAGTCCTAGACAGCTATGAAATGGGGAGGCAGGGCAGAGAGCACTCCACTGCAAGTCCATCTGAGGCCTGGTATACGTTTTCTCAGACCACATACAGATTGGATGGAGCAACATGCTAAAAGCAGTTTCTTACCATCGCCAGTGGAACAATTCCAACAAGATCCTTCTGGCAGATGAAGATTTCAGACAAGGTTATGTCTGTTGTCCCCTTCCGAGGGTATTCCACCTGCCAGGTGATGGGCTGCGTTCCAGAAAGGCTGCTGAAACTGGCTATTTCAAAGTTCATCTGCACGACCTCATTGAATAAACTGTTACTTCTGAAAAGAGGAAAACAGGGAAAGGGAAGAACTATTACTTTCGCTGAAGAAGGCAAATGAAGTGAATCATATTAGCTACTGGAAAATGCAGCTATTTATATGCAGATATAACACAAGGCTTTTTTCAATCTACAACTTCTTCAGAGCATACAAACTGGAATTATTCAAAATGGGTCAGCTGCTTTTACTATGAACACCTATGTGGAGGGAGAAAATCCAGGATATTGTACCTGATGAAAGCAAAATATACTTATTCCATTACATGTTTTTTATGATTTTGCGAGTATGATTCAACTGTACTGCAAGATGGATTTGACCCGGATCAACCGAAGTCCAGTGCAGCTCATGAAGACTGAAGAGCCTAGAATTAGTGTAGCCAAAAAGAAAAACAAGATTCGTTGTATGTGTCCGCCACCAAAATCACGTAAAACCTTAGCAATGAAACTCAGTGCGACTGAAGTTCATAGATGCTGCATGGAAGCCATTGATAAAAATTAACGTGATTAAATGGTAAAATGACAAGATTAGTCTAAACCTAGAGGTATGCTCTGGAAACTAAAAACCCAGGCAGCCGAGCCCAAACAGAAAGAACAAAGCAATGGCAGGTAAAATATACCATGAAGTCAGGAGGCATAAGTTAATTTGAATAACAAATATGAAAAGACATGCTGAAATTCTTTCCCTTGCATTAAATTTCTTTAACTACATCGGAAATAAAAAGAATATATGAAAGAAATTTGCCAGACTAGTTGATAGTTTAATTAGAAAAAAAAAAAGTCAAATTATTTGCATCAGAAATTATACAGTAATTTTCTGGAACTTTCCAAATGTCTTTCCACAGTGTAGAAAGTCGTGGTATTTCACAGAATATTACTTCAACCTAACCCTACGCTGTAATAATTTTAAAATGAAGAGAAAGACAGGCATCTTCCTAGCTTCAGTAACCCAATCCCAGCTTCATCACACCTTTGGATGCATTCATCACATAACAGCTTCAATTTTTCCTCTTTTTTTTATGTACAATACACGAAGTCCCATTTCTGCGAAAATCCATCAAAAACCGATCATGTACAAAGCACTTAAATTCTCAAGTGCTAGACTTTCTTTTTACCTCTGAACAGAAATCACCATTTTTTATTACTTAAGACATATTCTGTGCTTTACTTTGCATGATTACTTTGAAAGCAATTGCGTTCCCCTGATAATTATTATTTTGATTATGGGTTTTCATTTGGATGGCTTACTCTGAAAAGTCTTAATACTGCCTAATGCTTTAAATTTATTTCCTTGCTGTTTTCTTGCTGTGTCAAAATAGAGACATTGTAACACTTCTGCAATAGTGGTATACTTCTTCCATGCATTTAAAGAGTGATTTTGTGTAGTAATGCGATAGATGGATGGGTTTAGCAATTCATAACTCAAGACCAGCCTATTCCCATTTGAAGAGTTCCTACTGAATAAATCTTCCAGCTTGTAAATACAAGGCAACTGCGATAACTGTAGTTTACACACTTCTGGGACATCTCAAAACGAATGCATACTGGATTGAACTTTGTAATTTATTTGAAAGCATGATTATATGCAAAGATACCTGAATCACCTGAGCTACAGCGTTCATTTAGCTGTTAAAGGCACCATTATGCCTTAGATTAATGACACCTGAAATGCCATTATTTTCACCATTTCTAGATCCGATGCTTAGTAACTGACAGAGAGAAAGTTTTTACATGTGATTGACTATCTCAGTACTTTCACTTACGCTAAATAGAGAATAAATTTTTGCACACATCAAAGCTGTTCTAAGAGATAATATATGTCATGAAAGTTTTCCTGATCAAGAAGTCTACACTTCTCTAAATAGCCTCTGAGCAGATATGAAATGTGTAGCTTTACAACAAAAGCCCCACAACTCTACCGGTAGGACCAGAGAGCTCTAGGTGGGAAGCTGTAGGTGGGAAAGAGCTCATTTCCAGCCAGCCCACAGATTCCTGAGGCATTGACTTAGGTGAGGGCTGATCACCTCCTGGCTCCCAGGTCTCCATTTACAACACCTAAATTTCTCTGGCCCTTCAGACAATTTCTAAGAGGTGTCTGGTGGTCTGCTCATGAGCTGTCCATACTGTTTACCTGCAGCACACACTCACGCCTGGCTTTGAACTACCCAGGGGAAATACCCAGAACAAAATCTTTGGGCATCCCATGTCTATGTAGCATTTAATGGCACACTTAACTGCAGTGTGGACAGAGCAGAGCGTGCTATGGCTGGCCATATCTAGGTATCCACACACCCTTGTGATGATGTCCTATGATCGAAAATGGGCAGTATGAGGTGACCACATCTTTTCTACGTGATTCCTGAGATCATCACGAACCTTAGTTCAGGCTGGCTACAATTAGCATGCACACATGCAGAGGGACTTGGGAAGTTCTCCAGGGATCATGTTGCAGGCAAGAACCAGTCAGCTCTCAGTGTAGACATAGTTATTTTAAGTTACTGTCTCGGTATTCCTATTCCATATTTCATACATGTATATATATCCTGTGGTTTACATGTGAAGAAATTCTTCTTTCATTCCAACGTAATAATACGTAGAGGAGTCTAGTACATCTTTTGGATTTTATATTTTAAGTCCATGATGCTCAACAACTTTGATTATCGCCACCAAAGAAAATGTCAACATTTTTTCCTCTATTATGCACACACATACACATCTGGAGAACTACATGGCAAACTGCACAACTGTAACGTAAACCACACTTGACTGCTATTGCCTCAGTTGCATTCTCAGCAATATTATCTTCACTGGAGCCACAAGCAACAGCCTGCATCTCTGAGAAGCACTAAACTCCACCATAAACAAGTCCGACATAAACTGACTTCCTTCCTCCCAAATGTAGAATTATCAGAATCACTCTTCTACCACTGACAGTTACATCTGCCACTGCGTGATCTTCTAGGACTGAAATGAGGGACTTACTGTCCAAGCTCTATTTATATACCATCTGTTGCAGTGGGGCTTGAGGGTCATAGACTCCTAAATCTCTTCTCTTTTCCACTGTAGACACAGCTATCTTGATTTTGCACATGAGGACTGAAGGAGAAGCTATATCACACACACAAGGTCATACGGAAGACTGGGACAGGGTAAGGAACCCATCTGTGTTTTTCCAAATCTCTTTTTAACCACTGGACCATCATTCTGGTATCAATGGAAATGGGAACCACAGCACTTGATTCTAGTCTTAAATGGTCTTCAGTGTATGAATCTTAAAATTCAACATCATATTTTTGATAACTGATGAGCTATTCTGTGCAGGAAATCACTTCTATCACCTCTGACAACACTGCCTAAAAACCACCTGCTTAATTTAGATTTCCAGTTCTCACCAAGCACTTGGTACCACTCATTGAGCTATTTCAGCCAAGTATCTTCCTGACCCATGACAAAGACAGGCTGCTTCTTCCCAAGGTACCAAGCTGTAGTGGTGGAGAGATACAAAAAATTCTTTTACAGAATTCTGTAAAGCATTGCTAAAACATTTCTTCTGTAAAATATGTGATAGAAAAATGTCCCAAAATATTCATGGTATAAGATAAAGGTTTTATTGGCACTTTTTCAGGATGACCCGCATAGTTATTTCAATGCCTGCATTTGTGAATAATGCACCCATCTCCCTCCACAGCGATAAATCCTTTATGCAATGTCACACTATCATCAGTTTCCTCCTTCTCTCTTCATACAGAAGAAACAGAGAGATGATCAACAGCTGGGAAAGCATCCACTTGAAAAAAAAATATGCCTTCAGAGATGTGTAATGGCTGAGAAAAAAACTTCTCATGAAGCACATTTAATGTTCAGAGCTTGTTCACTGACTGAAACAGCAATTCCTTAATATCTAACATTTAGAACTGCTCAGCAGCCGGAACAGCAAGTAATTATAAAACTTTTCTGAAGTACACAGCATGTAGTGATTACAAATGAAGCTCCATGAAGGCAGGGCTTCTAAGGAATTGCTCTGGGGTGGATATACGAGTCTAATTTGATTGGATTGAGAGTTCCCCTGGGCCAGTTCACTCCTTGGATTTATTTTAATTTATAAATATGCTAATCATTCAGGGCTAGATCGGACCACGCGCTTGCACAAGGGAGTAAGGACTCCCTTTGATCTGCTAAACAGCCACTCCGGCTCTGGGTCTGGGTCTGGGTCTGGGTCTGGGTCTGGGTCTGGGTCTGGGTCTGGGTCTGGGTCTGGGTCTGAGCACACAGGCAGGAGTGAGGGGCACTAAAGCCATCATTACTCCTTTGCTGGAGCAGATGGGCAATGATTAGGTGCTACTTATTGGTTACAGCAGCTGAGCCAGCAAGTTAGTGATGGGGTTAGTAATTTACTACTGGCATAGGCTAGCAGTAAATTACTACCCCAGGAGAATGAGGAAGAACAGTGCTGCAGAGCTGTGTGAATGCTTCGGAGGAGCACAGTTTTAGAAAAAGAAGGTGGAACAGAAATATTCTGTTAATGGAAAGATAATAAAAAATGCATAAAAGCCAAAACAGAAGCGACATAGGGAGAAACTGCCATGGAACTCATCAGCTCTTGCCAACTATATGGACAGAACACACACTTTTGATATCAGCTAGTGTTAATTTAATCAGGATTTTTGATTTTAGAATATTTTTGAGTATGATATTAAGCATTCCTTTGCAACTATTTATTGATCATTCAAACCTTCAGTGCCCTGAGGAATATTTACCCCTGGAAGGAGATTTTTCGTATGTGGATACCCAGGACTAGCTGTATCAAAAGCTGTACTTAACCCTCTCTTCAACACAGGAGATGTAAAACATGGTATCACGTATACACAACCCACATGTAAGCCCATGGATAGCCTCATAATGTGGGTAATACCACAGATGCTAGAATGCAAAATAGATTCTGTTTCTCTGCAGAGGTCTAGTAAGAGGTGGAATGATGTTAAACCTGTCAATTCTGAAATGGCTCGTACTGGCCACACATGGTCAGGGGTCAACTGAGCCCAAAAATAGTGAACCACAAGCCCAGTGCTGCAAAAGCTTTCACAGGGTACAGCGAGAGAAGGAAGGCAGATAATTACTAAGAAAAGCAGTGCAGAGATCTCAGCTGATGTAAGATCCATAAACAAACGGAAATCTTTGTTGAATGCCTGGCTACACGTGTGGACCAGGAGTCTCTGATGAGAGATTTCAAAGTGTTGGGTTATTGCTCTGAGTAATAGAGCAGTTTCGACTACTAAATGAGTGAATCTTAGGACTGCTATGGGCTAAATCAATAATTTCGATTTATTACGGTGGCTCTCAAAAGAGAAATTTTAAAAAGCCTAGATTAAAAACATTTTTTAGTCATCCTTTATTCCAACAGATTTTTACTGAAAGTGCCTAGGGATCCAAGAATACTTCGACCTGCTGAAAATTTAGCAACTCCCTCTGTAAGCTATCTAGTTTGACAGTGACATCTTAATGCAAGATTAGCACTTACTAAATGACATAAAAAATTGAAAAGAGTACAAACCCCATTATCACTGAGTTACTTTGTACATCTTACTCTTCACTAAAATTAATTTATTGATGTATGTTACTACCACGTACAGAGACAAACTCTCATCAAAAGCCAATGGTCAAACTGCACCCCAGAACAATCTGTACTTCAACCCACTTAGAAGTATATACCAATGCCTCTTCCCATCTTAGAAAAGGCTATAATGGGGTACAGGACGTATGTTCCTCTATTCCTGCTATTTTCAATTTTCTTGCTCCTCCTGCACCTCTTCCTAACCACATTTGAGAACTGGCCCACCTTCAATGGGTACACCCTAGGATCAGGATGAATCACGGCAATTTAAGAGAAATTAACAAAACACAGAGATTAGAACCTGGTCTGAAAGTGTGACTGATGATGACTTTAAAGATGATTAAATTATGTGGGCAGCTCTTTGCACATCAATTCACTTACATAGTCAGCACTCAATGCTAACAAAGGGTGGGTCATTAGCAACCCAGGTTGCTTTGAATCAGACACCTATGAGCTAAATGCTGTAATATCCACCACTGGGACCTTGAGCCACCCATTTCCCTTCTGAAAGACTTGATCAAATGGAGTACAAATGCTTAATATAAATGTCTTTCAGCAGGTCCTTAATAAGAGCCGTTACAAAGGCAATCCTTTTGAAAAACTGTGGAAAGGATGTGGTAATTAGAGAAGAATGACAACTACTGGAGACCAAATGCAGTTTAAATTTCTTATTTTGCAATATCAGCCTAGCTTTCATCTTTAAACGATAAAAACCAGCAGAGAAGAAAGAAAAGGATGATCTATTTTGGCAATTAACAGATAGGGAGGGCATAATTTCATGGAAAACTACCACATTAAAAGTATTATGAAGGTCTTCAAAGGAAAATATCCAAGGTATAGCTTAGCAAACTCTTCAGCAACATAACATAATATACATGTATATCTTCAAAAGGATGATATAATGCTGTACTTGATTTCTTCATACAGTCCAGATGAGAGTTAGATTAGTTAATAAGGTTTCTTAGCTTTCTTGTCATAAACTGTGATATAAAACATAGCTTTTTGATTAAGGTATTGGACTGAGACAGAAAATCTCATTTCACTTCCCAGCTCTTCCACAGCATCCTTTAATGACCTCAGGCAAGACACGAAGATACAGATCCTTACAGCTAAAATAAAATCAATAGGAATTAGGCATCATGGAGCTTTAAAAAACCTCTGGTGTCTGTCTGCTACTTTAGGCACCTGAACACGGTACCTCTGTCATGTTGGTTCTGGGCTCAGGATCTCAGCTGGGTTCAACCACATGCCACGTAGGAAAGAGTCGGAAAAGCACTCACGGTTTAACTGCTGCATTATGCTGAGAGGTCCTACTTGCGAGGGAAATTCTTAGCTGATGAAATATGCGCTGTCTGGGTGGCATAAGGTAGAGAGAGCCTGGGGTGTGATCTTTCTGTGCCTTTATTTCCCAGTTGAACAAGGTGAATAATGTTTTCTAGCAGTCTCAAAAAAATTTCAAGACTATGCGGTGTCTTTCTGACTTCTCTGCACAAGCCTTGCCCACAGATGCTAATCTCAGTGATGTTAACTGCTATCCTAGAACAAACAACAAAAGTCATGTTGCTAATTAGAGTACAGAAAACCAGAAATGCTCCTCTCTTGGACAGGCAGAAAGCTGAACGAGACAGTCCCTAAAGGAGGGAGACCTGACTAGGGTTCACAATAAGTCGCCAATTTCTTCCTTCTATGCAGAGCGTTTTTTTAGAGTCACTAATCACCCATAAATGCCGCAGTCAAGATAGGAGGCTCATTAGTCTTCTCTGATACTACATCACATCCAGGCACAAGGTAGATGAGATTGATTTTTCCCTTTTCCCAAAGGAAGCAGGCATGTGACCCTCTGCCTCAGACTGGTGCCACCGTATAAAGACTACATGCAAATCCCAGTACTGAGCTATCATCATCTCCCACCTTTATTACATTTCCCATTCAGTTTGCGTAAGATATTAGTCTGCTAATGTCTTCATTATAATTTCAGATACCAAAATACATAGGCAGATCGGTCAAGAACTAAGCTTTCACAGTGATTCATCATCTCTTCCTGCCTCTGAGAAGGACATTTTCTATTTAGTATTCATTCAGCACTGGAATCTCTCCAAAATCACTGTAAGTAAGCAGTATTTTCCTCTTTTGGAGACAGCAAATGTATAAGCACTAAAAATCATCCAAGGGACATCACTAGAAAAGACACCCTGGGCAGAGATTTTCAGAGATTCACTCCAAAACCAGTGCTTTCAAATGGAGAAAGGAAGTCAGAATCATTCTGATCACCAGCATTAGATTACGTTGCTCTTTCAGCCTGCTAAAAGCAGTGTGATGAGATCAAATATAGGAAAGCATGTTTTGTCATTCACTTTTAATTGCTTTCTTTAGTAGTTTTGGAACAGCCAGTGAAACGTATTCAGAGACAGGAGAACACCTTTGAAAAAGCAGCCTACATAATGGATTTTCTGATTACAAATATCTTGCATGTCTGTTTTATTCCATTTATAAGCAAAGGTACCCCTGGAATTGATACAGAACAAGGTACTCCAGTTACTAAATCCATTTATGAGTTGGACAGACTCAGCCTCCTCTTTCAGTCCCCACTCGTGCCTGTCGTTCCTACCAAGCCCTACTTGCAGAAACTACAGTGCAGCATGACTCAAGAGACAGGTCACCAATCTCTTGAGCATGCACTCCCAGGTGCCAAACTAATATTCTTGGGGGGGGGGGGGGATATAAAAAAAATCAAAGTACCCACAATTAGCAATGATATTTTGAAAATATGATCAAAAATGGCACAGAGATGTAGAAGGTCTTGGTTACTGGAGTAGTCCCAAACAGGCTACCCCTTCTAGTGAAGATGTGTCAGTTGCTGTTGACACGACCAGTTGATTTCTTTAATACCTGATTACTAATACTGGACTGTACCAGACACCTGTGGTCTATTATGACCTCAAACGACACATCGATCAAAGAAAGGGATGCAGCCCAACTGCTGATTGCTATGCATAACATCCCGCCAGCTATTGCTCATGTAGCTGTAAGTGTATCAGGCATTTGCACCTGTTTTGAAACAAACTGAAGATGAAACTGCATTATGAATAAGGTGGCAAGACAAATCGCGTTTATATGTAACTGCACATGTAAATCAGATGTGTGACTGTCCTGGTTCCGGCAAGGATGGGGTTAATTTCCCCAAGGAGCCGGCAGGGGAGGCAAGTATTCCATACCACGTGACGCATGCCCCGCTATAAAAGGAGCTAGCCGGGGAGGGGGAGTCAGTCGCCACTCGGGGGCGGGCTGTGGTGGTGCGGGTCCGATCGGCGCGCTGCGCGGCGGTACTGTAGTCGCGTTCTTATATTTCCTTTACCGGTGTTATTGTTTTTCTTTCTTCTTCCCTTTGTCTGTTCTGTTAAATTATAATATTTCAACCCACGAGTTTTGCCCTTTTCTGCTGATTTTTCCCGCGGCTGTGGGAGTCGAGCGAGCAGCTGCGTGGTTCCTTGTTGCTGGCTGAGGCCAAACCATGACAGTGACATGCACATCTAATTTACAAGTCAGGTGTCTTCAGGTTCCAGTTCCGATAGTTTTTACTGTGAGGATTTTCTACAGCTCTGCTAGCATATCTGCTTTTGGGCTAGGCTTGAAACTCCAAAAATGTTTGTGTATAAAGATGCCCATTCCTTTTCAATAGGGCAGCTGCGCTTGCCTACTGGAAAAGCACTTAGACAGCTAGCCACTCGCCAGGTGTGTAAAGCTGATAAAATAGCTGCATTTCATACAGGTAATGGATGTAATGAAGGCATGCATTCAATGGCACAGTAAATGAAAAAACCATGTAATTAAGTATTGAATATTATGGTGAAACAATGAAGGAAATAACCCAAAGGTGAAATATAGTAGTTTTTCGAACTTGCTGACACTGAACAAAGCTCATGGGGCAATGAAAGGTCAAGCTTGTGGGTGACAGCCTCATGCTCTCCCCTACGCTCCTTTTGGGCAAAATTGCAGCTTCTCAAGTTCAAGTGCACAAAGATGGTAAAGGGATTTTTCAGATCAGAAGCAATGATCAACAACTGCTTGGTGGCAGCTATCTGAAGAGACCTCCAATTTAGGTGAAGAGCTTTTCTAGGTGTCTGTGAAGCTGCCTGAAGAAAGAGTAAAGGATCTTGAAATGAGCTGTGTCCTTTGAGAAATAAGCTCAACAGCTGCAATTTCATCACAGAGCAAACTCAGTTTGTGCGGAGTCCCTCGGCCTAGAAGCTGCAGGGAATTGAATAACACTGTGTACAATCTAGAGCTAGAGAATATATGCCTGGGGAAGGTGAAGAAGTAGTTTTATTTCTAGAAAGTCAATATATTTTTGCAAGCTTCACTAAGGAGCAGTCTGCAGCAGGAATATATTCCTCTTCTGCAATCTTAGGTCACAGTTCCTGTCTCAGACCATATTATTCCCCTTATTAGCATTTGTAGAATAAACGATATACTCTTTTAATCCTACTCTTCTTTTGTAAATTCTCTTTAATGTTTTATGCTGTTCACGTGGTATTTACCATGCCAAAGTAAAGTACAATCAGGGTAAAGCAAAAACCCGAACTACTCTAAGGAAAAGATATCCTGAGCAGTGACAGTAGGATACATATCGAGCTCAGCTGAAACTCCATGTAAATGGGAATGACATAGGTGAAAGCGGACAGGAGAGCAGAGTCAGGTATAGTGGTATAATTCAGATCTACTGATTATTTGCAGGTATACTTACACTTCAGGACACTGTCCTGGATAACTGTAAAGACTAGTCTGCTCTGAATACATAGGTCCAAGAGTTGTCATCACAATGCTGAGCGGTAATATTTTGTTCTTTCACAATCTCTGTAAACTGTAACTATGCAGTACGATCTTGCAAGGTCAAACTTGCAAAAGAACATTTTACCATCTCTCAGCATAACTTTGCTGTAGTGCATTGAGAGTTTAGAGTATAAAACTGTGACAAGCACTGTAAAACCAAGGCTGTGCATGGAGAAGCGTGAAGGACAAGAGGGCGGGGGGAGTTTTGTAAATGTTGCTCACATTAAGCCTTCCACCCCTCAATTCACTATTTTGGCATCGTCAGGTTGGCCTTTACATGGTGACCATAAAAACAAAAAAAGTTAAGATATCCAGGAAGAACACCCGTTTAATAGCCCTCAATGTGCATCATGCATGCCGTTCACCAAATCTGTCCTCAAAAGATATGAAAGGAAAAATACTCAACCTAAAGCCAGAAAAGTGTAGGACAAGGTGCACACTGACACTAATCAAAGAACTCCATTGAGATGGGGAAAACGGTAAGGCAGCATGTCTGACACTGAGTAACATCCAAACACCCCATCATAAAGAGGGAAGTTTCCTAAAGTAAGGTAGAGGCAATACAGGTTAGACAGCAATAAAAAAAAAAAAAAGGAAGTTTTAGCTTTTTCTCTCTATTTTTCCCTTCCCCTGAAGGGATAAAGAGAGAGAGGAAGCTGCAGGAGCCATCTTAGACAAAGAATTTCCGTTTTGAGTTTACAGTGGAAAATCCTAAAATGCCAGCAGTGGCTGCCAGAATGTTGTGTTCCACTTTCCCTTCTTCTTCCCCGTCTGTTTTCCCTTTCTATTTCCCTTCCATTGCTTTCTGCATGTTTAAAACAGAAATGTATGATAGATAGAGCTGATGCTAGTGAGTATCCTGGGGAAATTAGACAAAAATGTGACCAACTTATTCAGTCTGCAGTTATAAACCAGCTCTTATTCAAATTTACAAAAATCATGGACCCCAGGGCTTTCAGCATCTGTAGTTCTGGAAGTCTGATGAACAAACCTTTGTTTTACAGTTCATAAAGCAAAGCTTAACAACACTGCCTTCTTAATACCATCCACAGCCCTCACTCATTGTAAATTCAAAAAGAAGATTATTAAAAGCAGAACCAGCAAAAATATTGGAGGTAGATCCATTACATTTCATGATACAGGTATTTGGTGGCTAACTCCTGTAGTTCACTTTTCCTGTTCAGGGATAATAAAAGGAAAAATGTCCCCATGACATTCAATGGCAGAAATGTCACTGCTGAAGTGCCTATGATGTGCAATTAACATTTTTAAGGAGTTATTTAACAGGATACTGTCAAGGCTGATAGATTCGAGATTACACCAAATATCTATGTTTGGATTTCCGCATAATTCAGCATCTCCCTAGCAAGTTCACCCTTTCACTTCTGGATATTTATATATTTCTTTCTCCTTATGTTTATTGTATTGAGGGTCTTATATGTATTTATCATTGACTTCTTCCCCATTGCAACATTACAACATTGTGTTGCAATTGCAATCGTCAGAGTTTCTATCCAAAAAGTTTTCATTTTTTTAATGTTCTGCTTTCCTCAAGTAAGTTTTAATTTTCACAATAAAAAATGTTTTGGTTTGGAGCAAAAAGGTTAGTTGTGCTGCAAAAGCAGTTTGGTGTTAGGGTGGAGTTAAAAAAAAAAACGTAAAGTCATTCTGTATTACTAAAGAAGACATTGTCACCAGCAGGATGGAGACTTCAGGTCTAGACTCAGCCTATTTGCATGGAGAAAAGAAGTCCTGGATCCGCCTTTCTTGGCAGTTGCATCTGACACTTCTGCTTAATAGAATGAAAAAGCAGGAAAATACAGAAGATATTTGCTATAGTAGAAAAACTCCTTAAGCAAAATGTTCATCAAAGTTTCTAGGAGACGCCAGCTACTTTTTAGAGATTTCATTGGATGATGGCAGGATGTTTGTATTTGCAGCTAAAATGTTTCTTCTAAGAGCTGATAGTGGACATCAGTTTTCAGGCAGAGTGCAGACGTTCCTGTCTGACTGTCAGGCACATGAAGAGCAATGTGTCCTCAATATTTCAAGAAGACAAATGAAGGAGACACGATCCTAATGTTAAATGGCCTGTGAGAAAAGCAAGTGCCTACTTGACTGACAAAACACTTACAGATAAACTCCAAGAGCAACTTTGAAGTGATGAATCTGACATCTCTGGTTCTGTCCAAATCTGGGTTTTTTTCCCTTCAGCACCTCAATTAGAAAACAGCTATGTCTAATTTGTTGGGAAATCTGTTTCAAATTCGCTAAATCAGGCTCTGTTTCAAAGCAAGAAAACACAATGGATTTGGAAGAGGCTTTTGCGAGACGTCATGCTTTATAGAGGTGACTTTCCATCGCTAGGAAAAAATTTTGTCGTAACTTGACCCCCAGGAAGACTGTGGGAGTGCTAGGGGGAACCATGGGCTGCATGAGATCAGAATACTCTTTACACCACAGCGACTTTTTTATTGCGGAAAGTAATAAACAAGAGTCTAGCACAGAATCTCTCTATGCACCATATAGTTACACATTTGTCTCACAGCCCAAAGCAAAGATTTAAAAATCTGCTGTGCTTTTTTTCCAAGCAACCATTACTGCCTTTTTATACTCTCTTTCTACGCCTTTCTGCACTAGGTGAATCAAAATAGGTTTCTGGGTAGTTATACAAATGACATTTAGGGGACACTGCCAAAAAGAAGGAAAAAAGATTCTAAAGAACTATCCTTCCCTTTGTTGTTGAAATCTTCAACAATATTAGTCACCGCTCCTGCCCTTCGCTGACGTTCGACACTTTGCTTGATCAGACAGGTGGAATTAGAGTGATGAAAGTCCAGCTTTCCAAGGCTCTGCAGAAATGCAAAGCCAATAGCAGAAGCTCATCTGCACACACGGTGTATGCATGCAGGATTAGAGCGGTGCAACGCTCAGTGAGAAGAGAAACAGCACAAAGAAGCAGAAGCAATCACGTTCACAAGGAACACACAAGTTTAAGACAATGCATCTGTGACAACATTATTTCTTATGAAATCATAACCTGTCATCAGCAGGCTGATGGCAGGTCTGAAGCAGCTATTTGGGATGCATGGGAAGAAGTAGTGGAAATTAATGACTTTCAGTCACGTAGGGTGAAACTCACCACTGTGTGAATTTGTCCTACACAAATCCATGTATCAGAGCTGAGCTCTGAGAGTCAGACTGCAGATGAGGAGAACGTCTGCTGACTCACGCCTGAATCACAGACAGGCTGCCTTCCGCTGCTTCAATCTAACCAGCAGATAAGTAAGTCCAATTAGTTGAATTTAAAAACTAAAATTAAGGGTTATCTTTCCTCTAAGTGAAAATGGAACAGGAAAAGAGTAGAAATTCAATCCTACAGGGAAATCCTCACCAAAGTGTACATTATCAGATTTACAGCCATCTTCTCCTGGAAGATACTTGCAGGAGGTGATGAAGCTTCATGAGATTTGCAGGGGTGAGCGCACCACATGCCCAGGATCTTTGCCAGTTTCTAAGGGTGAAGTTTATTTGCAAAGAACTGTCTGCATCCCACTCTGCAATTTACACTATAGATGGTATAAAATGGTGTGAATTTCATACATAAAGGTTTCCGTCATTTTATAAACAAGATTTGATTTGGATCAGTAGTAACTACTTGCTAATGATCTTTCTACTAAATCTCTAGATCTCAAATCTTATCAATTTGTCTGTCAGGCGTCTCTTGGCCCAGTTTGCCAACCTGTAACACTGTCTCAGCAAAAGCTTGCTGCCAGCAGAGACTTTAAAAATCACAGATGTCATTAACAATCCCTTCCTTAACCCCAGGTCAGAGTACCTGTCCTTACGAGTGCGAACGGCCATGGTACTGTGGATTGCCAAAATACCACCGCTCAGCTGAACCCCAGTAGCTCATCTTGCCATGCTGTTCAACCGGGGTAATTCAATTGCGTTTACACCTTTGCCTGTATGTTGAGAAATCTTCTTAGCACTTGTTAATTGCTCCTGTATGAGAACACCAGCAGAATAGACTCCGCAGCTGTGTGAATGTCAGATAAGAGACAATTCTTAAAGACAACCATTAGACGTCTGTCAGCCCAAGCTGTGCTATTCTCTCATCTGAACTGCCAATGGGAAAATGCACTTAACAGCTGTATGCAGGGAAAATCCAAGAACATAGCCGTGGATTCTTATTTGATAAAGAAGGCTTGCAGGAGCAATATGAAAAAAAGGTTAAAAAGGGGGAAAGATGACAGCCAACTAGACTGGGTGGTCCTGGAAATTACCAGCACAAATATAAAGGAGTTTGCCCCTTCCAGCCTCTTCCCAGCTACAGATCCTTAATCTAGTTTGATTTTCCTGGGGTAGCAATCTGTCAGATGCATCCCCTTCAGAACAAGATTATAAAAGGAGTGAATCACGGACACATTATTATTCCCCTCAGCATGCGGCACTTTTTCTTTAAATACAGAAACTGTAGTGTGCAGGAAATGATCCATCTATTAAAATTTGTGTCAACATCTCTCAAAGCTCTTGAAGCTGTATAGCGAATACTGCTAACCATTCTCCTGTGCCTGAAAAATCAGTATGATGACAACACTGAAATATGTTACATGCGGCACTTTGGTCCTGACCTTACTTTCACTCAAGTCAATTGGCTTTCTGCTTTTGATTTTGATGGGAGTGGGGCCACTGTTCCATTGCCACCTCTCTTGTACCCTCAGGCGCCCTCTTCAGCAGCACTGTCAGCTTAGAGAAGCCAGGGCAATTTCAAAGCATTTTCTGATGCCCAAGGCAAACCAAGAGATGACCTTTTCCACCAATAGAGAGCTGCATATAGGCTGCTATTGAATATTCCACCAACTGTAATGCTCTGCTCCCAGAGATGACCTGGCTGCACTGCATATGAGATGGGTTTTCCTTTTGCTGCCCCTCTCCTCCCCCTAATTCAATGAATTGTGCAAAGCGTCCCACACGATATCCTGGTCTCTAAATTGAAGAGACATGGATTCAACAAATGGACCACTCGGTGGATAAAGAAATGGCTGGATGGTTGCACTCAAAGAGTTGCGGTCAACAGCCCGATGTCGAAGTGGAGACCAGTGACGAGTGGCGTTCCTCAGGGGTTGGTACTGGGACCTGTACTGTTCAACAACTTTATCAGGGACGTGGACAGTGGGGTCGAGTGCACCCTCAGCAGGTTTGCCGATGATACCAAGCTGTATGGCGAGGTAGATATGCTGGAGGGGAGGGATGCCATCCAGAGGGACCTGGACAGGCTGGAGAGGTGGGCCCAAGCCAACCTCATGCAGTTCAACAAGGCCAAGTGCACGGTCTTACATCTGGGTCGGGGCAATCCCAAGCACAGATACAGGCTGGGCAGGGAATGGCTGGAGAGCAGCCCTGAGGAGAAGGACCCGGGGGTGCTGACTGACGAGAAGCTCAACATGAGCCAGCAATGTGCGATCGCAGCCCAGAAGGCCAACTGTATCCTGGGCTGCATCAGAAGTGTGGCCAGCAGGTCAAGGGAGGTGATTCCGCCCCTCTACTCCACTCTCGTGAGACCCCACCTGGAGTACTGCATCCAGCTCTGGAGTCCCCAACATAAGAAGGACACGGACCTGCTGGAGCATGCCCAGAGGAGAGCCCCAAGGATGATCCGAGGGCTGGAGCACCTCTCCTATGAGGAGAGGCTGAGAGAGTTGGCGCTGTTCAGCCTGGAGAAGAGAAGGCTCCGAGGAAATCTTATTGCTGCCTTCCAGTACCTAAATGGGGCCTACAGGAGAGCTGGGGAAGGACTTTTTACTAGGGCATGTAGTGATAGGATGAGGGGGAATGGATTTAAACTGGAAGAGGGCAGGTTCAGATTAACCATTAGGAAGAAGTTTTTCACTTTGAAGGTGATAAGGCACTGGAGCAGATTGCCCAGAGAGGTTGTTGAGGCCCCGTCCCTGGAGGTGTTCAAGGCCATGCTGGACGTGGCCTTGGGCAACCTGGTGTAGTGGGAGGTGTCCCTGCCTATGGCAGGGGGGGGTTGTAACTCGATGATCTTCAAGGTCCTTTCCAACCTAAACCATTCTATGATTCTATGAATTGGGGTGACAGTCTGATTCTGCTCTGCTCTGCACCTCCACCTGGGACAAGTCCTATGCTTTAGCATCCCTTGGCAGAGTATTCAACATAAGGCTGCAAAGGACCAGAAGACTACCAGTAACCCTTTCTTTACTTACCATTTCAACAGAGAGATTTTAGGAATGCACACAGCTGAGTGATTGTCCGTGCTTGGCCATGGAAAGTAAACGAGTTTGTGCCCAATTTTTTTTGGTCACAAAATAAGAAAATAGTTGTAGCTGAAGTGACCTGAATCATTTAGGCTACCTGAAATACCCTGATCAATGTGTTGCCTTGAATATCACAACAGAAATGCAGGTGGTGTCGGTTCAGTGGAATTCATGCTAAAATCCCTGAGCAAACCTTTTCACTTCCAGAGATTTTAAATTCTGGCTAATGCAGAGATAAAATCTCTGTAGAGCAATCTGACATTAGCAGTTGAATTCTCAGTGTTATTCAACTCTCTTGCTCTGGTGAGGGAGCAGTGCTAAGCCACCATGTTACATGCAGAACTGTCAAATACGGGTTATAAATTGCTGGAAATATCCCACTGTCGCTGACTGCAGAACATACAATTTGTACCAGAAAGAGGTTAATGTATTCTGGATGGGATGGTTTTCAGAGGCAGTTATACATTCTAAACATGCTCATATCTACACGACATTCAATCTAAAAGATTTTTGAAAATGGACAAATACTTTCTTAATAATTTTCAGCAGCATTGCCAACTTTTCCAGGAATTACATTTCACTTTTTTTTCTTCAGATAGGATCCCTGTGGTATCCAGTTCTTTCTATAAAGAGACTTGGCCTTTTTGATTAATTTAAAGGGTTTCCCAAAGCAGATTGAGCATTTTGAATACAGAAAAGGGGATTTACAGCAATACTGAGCTCCAAATATTCAAATATAAAGACAAAATTGGGAAGTAAGACAATATTGGGAAGTAAGAGGTGCTCTAGGCTATTGGAGATTGTCTCTTCATCCTCAGTAGATGTTACGTAGTGTAAATTGACATTATTTCCTGACATCAGGGGATTTTTATTCAATTCCTCTTGCTGATGATCTGGTTCAGAGAATGAAAATGTCCTGGTGAAGTGGACAGAGAAAGAGAAGAGAAAAAACAGAGAATATCTTAGCTGGCTGTATTAAGTTATCATACACCACTTCCACTACGCCAGCAGATAAAAAAAAGGCTTCTGGAATTACTGATGTAATTTACTGGCAAGCACAAAAACATCTGTGACAAGCCAAAGAACTGAGAATATCAAACTTGTGAATGAAACACTGCATGCGCGTGTGTGTATACATATATATATAGTGGGAAGTAATAGACACGCAAGAAAACATGTTGGACAGGCTGAATTTGTCAAACTTAAATTACACCTACTTCCCTTCCCCGTTCTGAGTTCTCAAACTACACATTAGATTTACATTCTCCTTAGCTAGCCAAGATATACCATCAACCTCCTATGATATTAACCACACAGCCTATTCCCTTTCCACGCAGGGGAACAGTGCCAAAGGGGATTCAGGTCAGATCTTCTATTCACAGATAAATTCTCCTTGCTCACTTGCTGCCCCTTTGCTCTCCCTGCTTCAAAGCTCTGGTAAGTGGCCCTGGGTGACACGGCAGGCATCTCCATTAGCTGTACACTGTTGGCTTACAGACATATCACGTGGCCTAGTGTTAAGAGTCTGTGTCAAAGCCCTTTCTGGGGTCATGGACTAACTGTATGATCTCACACCAGTCATTTGTCTTGCCTGTCCTTCTATTACGCCTGTCAAGAGAATTGGCTCAATAGAAGAAAAACAGGAGCTCCTTTAAAAATGTATTGGCACATCTGAGTTGAACTTTTTTTGGATGAAGAAGCTATAAAAAATGTCTCTGCAGTGAACTTTGAAATATCAATTTGTTAAAGAAGTAGTGATTTCCTTTCCTGAACAGCGCATTTCATGGTGTGAAGCCTTGCAAAGGAGAAATGAATGTTTAGAAACATTTTCAGAAATATTTATTTGAAGGACTGGGTGATGAGAAATGTTTCAAAAATTATTAAGGCTGCCTGAATATCTGTTCTCTGGCAAGCCTAAGTTACAGTTTAAATCCTGGCAATATATTTATCAATATTTTCATTCCCAGCTGCACTTCCTGACATTTATGCCAAAACAGAATTCTGTAAAAGGTCATAACAGGACTCAAGTGTTATTAAGTGTATGATCTAACAAACAAAACAAATGACCTTCATTCACACTTGCCTGATGGTTCTGTGAACTCACAAACAATAGATCCTGACCACTTTTTCAGACTCAAAGAAATATCCATCTTGGGTGAAATCATCCATATGCAGAGAGTCAGCAGAAGCTTTAAACGCCTCTAACATACTTCAAAGCAGGACTGAATTATAGCTTAGACTCTTTGCAACTATTGTCCCTTCTTTCTCTTGACAGTGTTTCACTGAAAGCTAGCACACCATTGTGCTAAGTGGTATATTACATAGTAGAAGATGGTTTCACATACCAGGAGACCTTGTGGCCTGCACAGACAAAAAAAAACCCACAACAAAAACAGAAGAAGAGTGAAAGAATGTTTATTAGTTCCATCTATAAATGGAAAAATAAGACTCAGAGAAAATAGAGTGACTTGTTCCAGATCACACCAAATATCCGCAGCAGCTGGAAACTGGATCTAGCTGCCCTTTCAGTTCCTGGCCTGCAAGGGCCACCCCTTCCTTCCACCCCCCCCAGGAGCACTTGGAAAGGTAACTCAGGAAATCTGGGGGTGATGTGCAAACTGAAGCTCTGCAAGACTATCCTTGCACTTCCTTCTCCGTGAGTACACTTCATTTCATTTCTCCCACACCGCATCTCAGACTTTTGGGGGTTTTCATAACACCACACCAAAAGCTCCCAATAGCAGACAGAATTGCTTTAACTGCTGTTTAACACAGTACTGAATTTAAATGGCTAATGTATATGCCTCTCTCACATATGAACACAAACTGCTACATAGCAAAACTTTAATTTATCAAATTAAAATGCACTATAGCACGAATTCATTGTATCACTGCTCATAAATGTTTTTATGTGTTTGAATTTTTTTTTGGTCTTTTATGGTTTTGGCAGTAGATGGAAAGCAATCAAGGTTCCATTTGAAGCAGCCTTGTAAGCAATTCTCATTTCACAGAAGACAATGAAAAATTAATCTAAAATGAGTGTAACTAAGTTTTCACAGAAACAACAAAACCACAAAGACATTATCATCTTCAACAGCTGTTTACTGTCTTCATTTACAAAATTACCTGTCAAATTTTACTATTTCCTCCAGGTAAAAAAAAGCCAACCCCAAGTGCCTCTCTGAGTTAATAAAACGATCGACATGTAACAGGGATATTAAGGATCCCTTTCTTGCAATCATAATACTTAGCAGGGATGATTGAGGTGAAGTAACGTTCAACACTCCCTCTCCTGCAGGTTTCAATTCTATGCTTTTAAGTACAGGAAAAAAAGTCAAACATGGCTGGTTGGTAAAAGCCTGGGTATTTTCCTCTCTCTCTCCTACTCTATGGAACATCTGTCTCCTCTTTTCAATGGGCAAAGCAACACTTGTCATTCCTGGAGAGCTGTTTACTTCAAAACAATCACAACTTTCTCAACATAAAATGAAAACACTTGAAAGAACTACAAAAAGGGATAATAGCAGAATGGATTATTTTTCTGGTGGGAAGCTTTATCATCTGGGGACGCATCTCCCTGTATCAGTTTGTTTCAGTGATGAATTTGGTCTGAAGAATTTGTTCAGGTGGGCAAAGACATGCAGTTGGTTAACAGTGGGCAATGCACATGATGGGAAGGATGCCAAAGAAACTTCAGAAGGAAACCGAAGGGTTGAGGGAATGTGGCAGCCTGATCCCCTGGCACAGAAGTCAGCAGGGGATGGGCCAACCTTGTGATAATTGCAGGAGTGGTTGCTTACCCAGCAACAACAAAGTCAGCAGCTTAGTATCTCAGAAAAGAGAGGAAGACAGAAGTAAGAAGACAAATACAAAACGGCTGAATTAATTGTCCGTCCTATGCGTGTTCCCAGGCTGCACACTCTCAAAGGCTGTCTCAAGTGCTGTTGCTGTGTCTGAGTCCGGATTTAGGAGATGGGAAGGAGTTAATTACCGAAGGGCTGCTACAGTGAGTGGGATGCACAGCTCCTATTAACTTCCCTAATGGTGGTAAAATGTGCAAATCCTGTGGACTGTAGCTGAATTTAAATGACAATGATTACAAAATATAAAGCCCAAAAAAGAGGATTTATACATGAGCAGATTTAGCTGAGACACAGACTCCCTCAAGACCTACATTTTGTTTACATGCAAAGTAGACTATGCCTCCTGAATGACTTTAAATCCTGATGACAATTATTTATATATCTATCCGCCCTCCTAACACGGTTCTGAACCATAATTCCTGCTGCTAAATGCCTTGGGGGATATCTACTAGTTGTAGGTTCATCCCTATTTTTTGGCCATTGTCCAGCAAACCATTTTCAATGTGTAAACAGTCCTGCGGCCTTCAGTGGGTCTATTCCTATGATGCGTAAGACCATAAGAACGTGTTGCTTAAACAGATACATAATATCAACAACAACAGCAATACCTTTCTCTTATTGCTTTTGGACAGAACTTTTTATGCACAGCTCTTGGCAGCACAGTACTATTGGCCTATTTTACGATATGCAAGCTGGGGAACAGATAAATGAAGTGAATTGCCCAAGGTCATACAGGAGTTCATTGGAGAAATGGGGACAAAACCACTAAGTGCATGTTAAATTGAGTACTGAGGATTTTGCAGAGCTCTGCCTACTACGTGCGTGAGCTTTGAGTACTCTGACATTGTTATAAAGGAAATCAGTGAGGTTATATAGTGGGAATCAAATCTTTTAAAAATTATTTGCATCTACGATCATGTTAACCAGTCTAGTTCCATTTATCCACCTTAACTGCGATGAATGTTTAATTCATGTTAAGGCTAAGAAATCACAAAACGCAGGCTCTTATACACTCCTGATCCACCTGCAGGAATAAACTTGAACACTTTCCATTGTTCTAAATTCCTTAACAACAATCAATATACAGTTAATTATAATGGATTAAAAAACCCCCATGCAGTACCACCTTTAAACAAAAAACAGTAGCTTTAAAAGTGTTAAATTCTGAAAGTGGGAAATATTTCTTGAGAAACGGCAACACACCCAAGAAAGCCCTCACAGCTGCCTATGAAAAGATTTCTATCCACAGTCATATCCATATAGATTTTACATTCTCTCGCAATCATAGAATCGTAGAATGGTTTAAATTGGACGGGACCTTAAAGATCACCCAGATCTCTCTCAGTCATGCCTATCGAAGACTTTGTATATGGTCAAGGTGACTGGTGTGGGAAATGTTAACAGGAAAAACTGCTACAATCTGTACACAGTAAAATGAACCAGAGGTAGACTCAGACTGCCATTCTGTCTGGCTTTCACTGGCATGTTACTGTAATAAACCGTGGCAATTTGTATCCATGTCATCTGGAACCAGGAGCAAGAGTGAGCACTGGTTGCCATTTGCCAGCTGAATTTTTGTCATAAAAAATGCAATGGCATCAAAATAGAACATTACAAGTATGAAAAAAAAAGTAGCGCTCAAAATTATATGGACTTCCATATTTTATTGTCCTCCTGGCCAAGGAATATCACAGGGGAGGACCAGTAAGAAGTTGCTGCTGTTCCTTATGTCATTGATAACAAACTCTCTACAGTCTCCAAAGCTCTCAAAACAGCCACTTTTCAGCAGCATCAAATTCACTGTCAAATTGAAATGGAAGGAAGGTGACATAATCCTGAAAAGTTATGGAGACTGCCCCAAATAAAATTGGGTATTGAAACGTTATGAAGATGGGCCAGGGCACTGAGAGGTCTCACTGTGAGCCTCCCCTGATGTGAAATGGCCTGGAGATGGCTGTTCAAACTGCACTGTGTGCCGTTTCCCTAGACTGTCACTTCCTTCAAGGCACAAAATTAAAGCAGTGATAGATGGACTACTCGGCTGTTTATTTAGCCCAGTTTCACAATGTGGCAGTGAGGAACTGTGAACCCCAGTTAAAACAAAGGAGGTGCAATAAAAAGATTCTATGAACATCCTTATTGAGCTTAAAGGAAGAGTTTATTATTGCTAAGTCACATAGCAGAGAATGAAAGATGGGAATGAAGACTGTCACCTGCTCACACTAGAAAGGATCAAGAACAAACGTGACTATCGATTTTACATTAATGTTACTATTTTCAGCTGTCTCCCTGCTTGCTGCTCCCTCTCCTGCCTCAGACAGAGTGGACACCAGCCAGGGCACTCCGGGCAGTCAGCAGAGGAATAATCCACTGCTCCCAGAGCATGTTCAGCACAGCCCTGCTTCCCCCTGCGGCTCCACGGGGCAGCTCTGGAGTAAGTCCCTGCATCTCCTTTCTTACTTTCTCCATTTGAATGGCACAGTTGTTTCTTTGCACTTCCCTTGCTTTGACCCACATAGCTCCCTGACTCTCATACATCTCATGGATGCTGCTACCACTTGTCTTGAGCTAGACTTCTAAACCATCTATTCTTTTTATGTCCTCTACTCCTCAATCTCAAGTCTTCTGTCTTCTCCATTGTCAAGCTCAAAATAAAGCTCTTTCCTTAATGCCAAGTTTTTCACTGGTATCCCTCCTGGCTGGACGCCTCCTGCCGTACTGTCTCCATGCTGGACTATAGCCATATCTGCCTTTCCTGCCCATGTTCAGTTTGAATCGACAACAGAAACAGCTTCCTCAGTGCCCCAAATACTCATCTTTTCAGTCTCAACTGTGTCCTCCGTGCATATTCTCAAAATCTATAGACCAATTTGCAATAGGAGGTTCCTATTATATATACTACCTTCTTACATCTCACTTTTCTACCCTATTTTAAGAAATAGTCTTTGTTTTCAGGTTCTGGTATCAGATGTCTGGTTGGGATGGCAGGTGAAATTTCTGAAAGTACCTTAGTTCCACTTTCAGGAGTGATGGGGTAGCTCTGGGGTTTTCAACAGCAGAAGTTCCTTTCAAACTCCAGTTGCCTTCAAACACCTCTGCTTTTTCCCAGGCAGCGGGAATTCAAGGCCCCGGAGCTTCTGAAAACTCCAATAGGTGTCAGACTGTTGAAATAACTGTTTTTTAAAATTTAGGTACTACAAACTATAGTCATCAAAGTATTTATGCATTGCTTCACTTGGCACTGCAAAGCCTAAGTGAAACAGATGGCCAGCTCAGGTTTCCAAAAGTGACTCAGATACTCAGGAGCCCAACTCACACAGGAAGTCAATACCAGTTAATCTTCTAAATGTCAAAAGGCACTTTTGAAAATAGTATTTCCCATTACCAATAAGGACCTGAAACTTTGTGCTTTTTAAATGTTTGCTTTGTACCAAGTAATACCCCAGGCTCGACCTGTCTGCATTTTCATGTTCAAAGGACAAGCGAATACTTGAGTAATGCAGTCCTTACAGGCAGGTCACCAGCAAATCAGCCAGCTCTGCAGCACTGTAGATTTTCTTCTTGTAGAGGGCATTTTTAGACAACAAGTTTAAGGATTGGTGAGGGCGAGAGAGCTAAAGAATGTATATACCTAGAATTAAGAGCACGGCCTTCCCTCGCTTGCCATAGCTTTAGAAATCAAGTGCAGAGACTGCAACTACCCCACGTAAGAGCAAAGTTCTTATCTTTGGGGGCTTAATCAACGCTTAACAGAAATTTAAGCTGAATAAAGGAGGGCTGTGTTAGACAAGCCTGGATGGTCTTAATGACAACGGGTCATTCATACATTGGGCACTGTGGAGTCTCCTTCTGGATCCCCTGTGACATATAACCCAGCTCTTCTATAGCTCAACACTCCCAGAGCACGGACAGCTTTCTCGTCATCGGTACACAGCAGCAGATACCATGACTCAGACAGAAGAGGTTGAAACACTAGAAATTAAGAAACGTTTGGATGCTATCCCACAATGCAGCACCTAGGAGAAAGTGCGCTGGGCGTAAAGTAAATGTTATGGATACAAGATATTAACCATTTCCTCCTTCTGACACGATGGACCCCGAGACTGGCCAAAGCTCTGCTTGTGATGGAGAGTTCCCATGTATCAGCCATTAGATGATCTAGAGGTCACCCGAGCAACTTCCAGTACATTTCTGCTGCAAACGGGTAATTAATCAAACCAATGTCCTCCCCAGAAATTGATTGAAACTAGAAGGTGGACTGAGTTGAGTGCATTCGGTATTTTTATCCTGGAATGTCAAGCAGAGGAATAATGGCCATTATCTCCAGTATGTATCTTAGAAGAGGGAGAAGTTAGGGAGGTGATTTCTACCCACATCAGTAAGTCTAAGATGAAGTAAAAAGACAGATGAATGTGGAAACTGGCTTACAGAAGAGACTAGAGGGATGCCAGTCCTACAAAGCCTTGAAGGTTAACTTTAGGACAAGTGGAAATGGCGCGAAGTTGCACCAGGGGAGGTTTAGGATAGACATTAGGAAAAACTTCTGCACTGAAAGGGTTATCAAAGACTGGAACAGGCTGCCCAGGGAAGTGGTTGAATTGCCATCCTGCCATGTATTTAAAAGCTGTCTAGATATGGTACTCAGGGACATGGTTTAAAAGTGGGCCCGGTAGAGTTAGATAATGGTTGGACTCGATGATCTTAAAGGTCTTTTTCCAGCCATAAAAATTCTATGATCCTATGATTTTACATACTTTTAGGAAATGCTGGAAAAGGCTGCAAGTTCCAGACTTGCAAATGCAAGTTTTCAGGTATCATCACAGTTTATTTAATTTTCAACGGAAACAGATTTGGGTTTGGATATATGCATTCCCTTGTACAAATGTCAAAATACTGTCACTGACTGTTGGCAACATGGAAACTCTCTGAGTCTGTTCCCACAGCCCAGTGGGTAGGGATGTACCGAAGGAAGCCAACACCATAAATGGTATACAGTAAATACCTTTAAAGTATGTATCTCTCTCTAACAACTTAGATCTCTGTTCTTTACTCAGCACTATGCTGTTTTCAGTACAAACAAAGGACCTTATGGTATTAGCCCCAAGGAGAAATGTGACTTCCCTTAAAAAAAGAACAACCATTATAGTTTTGGATTCCTTTCCAAGAGCAGTAATTTCAATACCTTCTTTTAAAATTTAAATTACAACTAGTTAGCAAAGACAGAATGACATTTGGCATATTTTTGCTGCATCTAATAATCACTTCCATTCACTTAAACTATCTTTTTCCCTACAGACGACTGTTGTCATTAAGCTACTCAGAGTGTGACAATACTTGAGAGGTTTTGGCTATCGGAGTCAGAAGCATTAAGATTTGAGAAAGACTAATACTGAGACATGGAAGACAGAAGTTGAAATACTCACATAATCTACTCTTGATTTTAATCCGAGACAGAAAACTTGTAAAGGCTCAGGAGAGATTTGGCCTGGACAAGCGCCTCTTTACTCCTCTCCTGCTCACAGTTACAGAGTCCTCCTCCCTTCAGTCCTGCCAAGCCTGACCACTTGGTGACCCAGCTAATTAACCCCTCTCATTCTTTTTTTTTCCTTAAATCCTCACTGCTGAGATGAGGTGCACAGGGTCTGGTGACTTAGTGCACAGTTCAGTGCTAATCTGTAGAGCATCTTATGCTCTGAACTGTAGAAAAGCCTTGGGATACGAAGACCTGAGCTCTGCACTTTTAGTGTTTAGTGCATGACTTGCACCGTGAGAAGCAAGTAATGTGAGCAGGCTGCAAGAAAGTTTCCTGTGAACTCCACAGTGAGTGTTTCAGAGCTTTCTGTTCCTTGTCCTTGATTCCTCACAATCATTCATACTCATCCTCTCTCCTGTGGGTACTTCCACACATGAGAATTTTGGCTGTTAGACTCCAATAAGAAAACAGATAGCACTTATCCACCAAGAAGGTGGAAACAAAAAGGTGTCTACAAGGACCACAATTCTGCTTTGTACGTGTGAAATGAGGGAGCTATGTTGTTGGGAAGAGGGAGGCGTCCCCTAATGAAGCACAGATAAGGCTGGGGTCCTGCAGAAACAAGTTGATGACTATCAGTAGCTGATAGCTCCTGAACTTTAGGGGTAAGAACCTTGGCACTTCGTGCCTAGGAAAATCCCATCTCTTTCCCTGCTTAAGATGAAAAACTGAAAGCTACTATAAAACTAAAGGGTGTACACACTTTCCTGAAACTGCCTTCAGGGATATCTGGAATAGTTCTAATAACACGCTAAAGACAGTATTAGATCTCAACAATTGCTGACTAATTATATGTATAGAAGTTTAAAAAGCACAGTTGAAATTTCTGTAGGGTACATACTGTAAAACTTTCATGTAAAGAATTTGCATAGAAAGTAATCCCCAAACCCTCTTTAACATCTTAATTGGAACAAAAGATCTTTCTGTACACTCTTTGACATTACTCAGGAAACAGCAAATTATCTGATTCAATTGGCTCATGAGTAAAATAGCATGCAACAATTAACTCTTTAGAAACCAAATCCCCCTATGACAGGATCTATTGTAAGAAAAAAACATTAAATAGATAATAAAATAAGAAACACAAGAAATTAAATATAAACACAGGGAAATATAAGAAAATGTAAGAAAAACTATAAGATTAAAACCAAAAAATATTCTTAAATATAAGAAAAAATTCTCATGCAGGGCTGAGCTACTCAGCAGTCATTAACATTACAAAGGGATGAAGTCTCCAACAATCTAAGTAATTTAAACAGTTAAGTCACCCACCACAGTCCACAAAGATATGGTTTCAAAGCAGGCAGGATTAATGGTCTTGCTTCCTGGCAAAATGAACTCACGCTTGTATATATGTGAATAACTTTACAGAATGCAGGAACAGCTATAATAGAGCTTGACAAATACTTCAGTCAACTCCAAATAGGCTAGGGTTTTATCTTGAGAGAGTGTCGCTGAAACTAAGACGTCTCTCTCCATCTAAGTAAGGTACATGTGGAACTCAAAACTGAAACCACAGAAAATATGATAGATATTGAGGAACACAAATGATTTAGTGTACTTTGCTAGTTAAAGCACCTCTCCATCCAACGTGTGGGTCACGGCTGAACCACAGGGCCTGGAAGTACTCTCTCGCTCATGTGTCTGTGCATGTCCATGCTGCATCCTTGCTCCACTTGAGTCAGTGTGTGACCCAAAAGCAAATCTTTCCTTCCTCCGTATCCAAGTTCTATGGTGAGCGAGCCAGGCCCCAGGCCAGAAGAAGCCCATAACATGCTCCAGCCAGTTATCTCATTTTTCTCATGAGTCCCTGGCAAGAGTTGTATGTGCTTTCTTAGACGGAGGACCACGTGGGTTCAGATATCTCAAGAAGAAAGGAATAAAACGCTGGACTCGCACAGCTGGCTAACAATCACCCCACGGGAGCTGCTGCCAGTGCCTGCTTGGTGCACACTGGGGGTAGAATCGGAAGCCTGATTTTTCTTCAACCCACAGCTAAATCTGCAGAACTGTAGAAACGAGGAATATAATTTCTAGCAACCTAGGAAACGACTTCAGAACTTGGCAAATGAACGAATAGATCACTGGCATGATGACAAATTGACATTATAAGCCTTGCAAATACAAATAAAAAACCACCTATATTCACGCACATGAATGCTAAAGTTCCTAATGTGAAAGGCATGCTGCTATATTACCCATATGAGGGGAAACCACCGCAGACTCTTCCCTCTTCCAGGATCCATAATTCTAAACTAAGACTTTATTAATACTGTGAAAGAACTCAACAGATAATGCAAATCTCCCCAGTGGCTGGGAAAGGGGGTACAATTACACAGAAAACCAACTAGTCCCATAAAAGACAGACTAGAGAAATCTCTGCCAGGGTATTTGACACTAAGGAGACACAAGGAGACACTAAGATCCAAATCTAGACTGGAAGACCTAAAGCATATCCTGCAGTAAATGTTGTCATTATACCAGAATCAATAACAAATTTCATTGCAAACCTTTAGTTAGTAAGGAGGGTAAAAACAGACTATGATGAAGTGGTAAAGTTTCTTAAAAAAAGAAAACACATCTCTTCAAAATCAGTTGCTGAGATGTAGCACTCAAAGCAAAGACAGTGAAACCAGTATTCCTCTGGGAGCGGATAATGGTGAAGAGTTCACACTTTTCAAGCATTTATGAAGTCAGAGTCTACTTATGCACAACATGATCAGCAGGGTCTGTAAAAACCACTGCCCTCAAACGTCCTGGGTTCTGCTCTAAATGGAAGTCTGTTCTGTGACTCTGGGTATCTTCTGAGACTTTTTTTTAATAACCCCACATGGTGAATTTATATGTGATCCACAGTGAACCACAACAAATCTCTACTGATTCTTATCACTGAAGGATGTGGCAATTATATGATGGTTGATGACTACGTGTTTTATCTCACCTCAGCAATTCTACCATCCCCAGGAATACCGAAAAGAGCAGGAGAGGCTGCCTGTCAAAGTAATTCATACAGCTTTGGTTAACAGAACATGGCAACAATCCCCTTCCCGGATGGTTCTGGGAGTAATGTTAGCAAAAGCTGAGTTCCTAGCCAATTCTTAGTGATCAAGTCCCCTACACTTCCTACACTTACCATGACATTTCTAGGTTAACTTTTCTAAGTAAGAGTACTGCTGGGAATGGCTTGTATTTACTACGCGTTTAAATGGTGTTCATCTGTAATGCATAGTAGTTTACTAGCGCCTTGTGAGGAAATCACAGCAGGTACAACCAAATTGTGGAACTATGCAAGTGTCAATAGCCAAAGAGATATGCAGCGATGAACAAGGTCTGTCTTTAAATATTCCTTCCCAGTCAGTCTCACTAAATTTCTGAACATTTCTCAAGACAAAAATTGACAAATAGCATCTCCAAGTGGAGAGTCTCATCATCCTTATTGCACTTTTTCAGACATGACAAAAACGCCATAAGAAATGATAATCACATACAATTAAAACCTCTGAAACTAGCTGAACAATTGCTAAGTGAACCAGAGAGATTATATTCCTTTGGGGATTGTCAGTGGCACTTGCTGAGCTCTGATTTGGTTGAAATCTAGTAGTTATAATGGAATATTTCATGCAGATCCTATACATCAGACATTTATTTTGCTTAGTACATTCCAATGAACATTACCACACAGAAGCTGCAAACTATTTTGGGTAAGAGAACAGATATAAACATCGACATTCTTGTTAGCTGGTCTATCAGTAACGCTTTGGTTGACAGGGCACCTTGCTTTCAAGCCATCTGATGGCATTGCTAAATACGCCAGTCTCATTAAAAATAGTCGAAATAGGAATGAATTCAGTGGCTGAGGTCACTCAAGTACTTTGGCAGAGTCATTATTGAATTTCTACTAGTGTGATTACAAAGGGTGCACGCTCAGTCCATTAATTTGCAGCACGGAAACCAAAAATCAATGGGATGCTGCTTAAAACTCCTTTTGTGATAATTACCATCATGTATGCAGGTATACATATGGAAGGGGAGTGTGTAAGCTGCTGTTCCCAGCCTTGAACAGGAAAGAGATTATCTAGTTTTCTGAGCTGTATGTCAGAAAAAAGGAAGAAGAGAATAGTAAAAATTTGGTCTGAGCTTGGGGTGAAATTCAAACTGCAAAGGAAATTTTGCCATTTGCTTCAACGAAGCTAAGGTTCTTTCCCTGGAAATTTAACTGGAACTGAAATTCTTAGCAAGTAGTCAAGAATTCAGCATTAATCTATCCAAAAAAACCCTCTACAAGCAACTCAATTTTAATAACCTTGCTTTCCCTTGAAGTTACTAGCATGTTGCTAAAGTAATAATGGGAAACTTGTATGAGTTCTTTGTGAATGATAGTGGGGCAAACTGGTATACATTGTTTCAGCAGATCTACGCTGATTTATACCAGTTGTTGACACTCCTCATTTTGACCCTTTAAAGTAATAATAACACATCAGAGATTTTTCTAGGGAAAAGTACCAAATTTCCTTGCTTAAGGAAAAAGTGCATTCAAAAAACATTGGCAACTTCTGTATAATACTGCTACTCTCATTTCATTTTTCATTCTTAATCTTGAATGTATTACAAAAGACTATGCTTACAAATCTTAATCATCCAATACTGTCTACTGAAGGAAACACAACCCCAGGGGCCTTATTTAGCCAGAATTTGATGGATCATAACCAATTTTTTTGAGAACTCATAGACATCTACGTTTCAAAAGAGCAGCCCACCTCCACCTTGTTCAATTGCCAGGTAATATACCGTATCCTCTAAACACTTCCTATGTCCCCTCTGACCCACCAATTCCTGTAACAAAAACCAACTCAAACCAGGTGATTTGTACAAGAACTTGACACAGCAAGACAAATTCTACACTGATTTACACTTAAGGGACTGTGGCCGCACAGATCCAAGAAAAAAAAAGTTTGCCTTTTAAAATGTCAGTATTTGCTGATATCCACCATGAAGCGATAGTGAAGAAAAACAAGATCTTCCTTCATTCCCAGAATGTGAAATACCAGAGGTCTCCCTGCAGTCTGAATTGTAGATAAACTATGACTTGCAAATGACGACTCAGAGAAGCCAATAAAGTACCTACTCTTTCTTGTGTCAGTCAGTTATGTTTGGAGAACTGCAATGATCTTTGATGCAAGCTGGTTTTTCAGACTACAGGAGTTGCTTTGTCTATAACAAGCAAAGAATTTTACTTTCTAAGCTTCTAAAAGCAAGTATTGTCTCTAACTACTATGTAAAACGCCCAGGGTGAATTGAATGGAATCCACCATAACAGAATGTGAGAAGTCCTGGGTTTTGTTGACGTATGTCCAGCTTGAATTACGCGAACTGTTGCGTTTGCTAACAGTGCTCATATGCTGTAAGTGTTTGCAGGACAATAAGGATGCTGCTTCATTAAGTCTGAAGCCCTGCTAATGCAACCTATTAGTATTTATGCAACAAACTA
Organism: Vanellus vanellus; assembly: GCF_965231255.1. Lineage (NCBI taxonomy): Eukaryota > Metazoa > Chordata > Aves > Charadriiformes > Charadriidae > Vanellus > Vanellus vanellus. The sequence continues at coordinate 11,795,213 of NC_138921.1, forward strand.
GTATTACCCCTACATCAGCCTGCAAAAGTTTCAAACATGTTTCACACCAGGAAATGGATCCATTCAACTTTTTTTCAGGTAGAGACAAAGAATTGACCAGATAAAAGAGGTGACTACTTAGTATTAATATGAAGAGTAGGAGCCTTGTGACAGGCTAGGACCCCGCTGCCTGTTGTACAAATAATGAACACACTGTCTGCTTCAGCGAGCCTACCGGGTATGGCAGAAGAAGAGAGACAGCAGATGGACAGAGACAGACAAGAGTGAATGGAAATACTGAAAAAACTCCTAGAGAGTTGTAGGAAGAGAGTTGTATTTGTTAGCAGCCCAGCTATAGCAAACACTTTTCTAAGAAGAAATCTGAAGGACAGTATGGTTTTCTAAGCCTGAGACGTGAGTGTCTCAAAGAAAGAGATACCCGGACTGAGGCACTAACACCACCTCTCAGATCAGGTCTTCAAATTGTTGGGAGTTCAGGACCTCATGCTGGTTTGGCATTAAAACCAATATATTTGTAATCACAGAACTGGATACTGCAAAATGAGTTTAAACAAACGTCTTATGATCGTGTAAAGCTTGATCCTGGTTTGAATTACAAAAGTGAGAATCAGTTGTTTAATTTCATTCAACTCAGCACAGCTAAACCAATGTAAAACTGGTGCTAATGAGACAACGGTTAGGTCTGCTAACTGCTTATGAAGACTCAACTTCCTCTGTAAACCCTGTATCAATCACATCAGTGGTTTTAAGTGATAATTTTAATGTGCTTATAAAATTATTTTTTCATTACAACTATCTCCAACTGGAGGATATGTGATGGATGTAACGGCAAGAGGCTAATGGAATACATTTAAACTCATTTTGAATTTTAGAAAGAGAAAAAAATGCAGTGTGCAAAAAACGCGTTAGGTCTGTCTTTCTATTGCTTAGGCCTGGTGAGAGGTAGAACAAAAGACAGACAACGTGGTCTCTGAACAAAGAAGGTGGCTGGAGTAGTGTTTAACCATCCATCACTGCAGGTATACAAGTAACAGCACTGAATTAATTACATACACAGGTCAACTGGGAATGGAACTTGACCATCTGAACCGAGGTGACAGCCAGGAATGGTGACTGGAGGGAGAGCTCTGCTACAAGTGCAGAATAGGAGCCCACAGCACCAGCAACACACTGAAAAATCCTCTGAGTCAGCAGTGACCATGATCTGCTGGTTTTCTTACCAACCTTGCCTAACTTGGAAGACTTACAACAAAGACTTAGCATCTACATAATAATCCTCCACCTGCCTCACAGAGCAGTCACCATTATTATAGAATAACAAAAGAAAGAAACAGAGATTTTTGTCTTTACTTTGACTAGGCAGTAAGTTATCAAACTAAAGTAACTTTGAGGGTAAAAGTAAATCTCATTAAGCCAGTGCAGAAACAAACGGTTCTCCTGTCTTAATATATTGTGCTTTGCCTAAGGAAATGTAAAGGTCTCAGATAAACAGTGATCCTTTACCACTGTCAGCTGGTTAGCTGCTACTGATCTGACAAAGGCATGAGACGGGAAAAATGCTTAAAATAATCCATTTCTCTTTTATGAGATTGTAGCCTATTTTCCAGAGGCCTCTCCTGAGCAGTTTTAAGCATCTTGGGTTCAGAGGAGTTTTGTTATTACAAAATTCCTCAAGCAGCAATGGTATAGAGAGCTTACACGTGTAAGAAACATATTTCAATTTGCTCTGCTGAATACTAAGAAAGATGTTATTCACTTTATTCTAGAAAGGTTTGGCTTTTGGCGCCTTTTCCTAAATTTTTTTCATTCTTTATTGCCTGACTGATTTATTTCCTCTGCTGTGAAAGTTACAGAGGAAAGCAGAGTTGCTTGGCAGCGCAATGTGGTATTGCTGAACTCAGCTGTTTATGGCTTTCAGCAGATGTTTCTGCTTCAAAGACAGTGTGAGAAAAAATACACATGCACAAATTCCTCCCCCCCAATTCTGCATCTTTTGTCTCTTATCTTCCACTGCCTCCAAATCACAAGGAAGGCTGCATTACAATAGCTGCTAAAACACCCCAACCATGCCAACTGTCACAGATAAAGAAGAGCTGACCTCACCCTAAATTAAAACTCATGTTTTAAAGTGCAAAGAGAAAAAATTAACAGAATTATCAGCCCACGAATGTGCTGCATCAGGAGATTTTCAGAGATAACCTAGCTATGAATTACAGCTTACTAAAATGGAAAGCAGTAGGGATTGCTCTGTGCAAGAGGCAAGAAGACAGCAGCTTTCAGCAGAAGATGCAAGTGGTCCGGACAGTCAGCCTTTCCTACTGCATATCCCAGGAACTCTGCAAAACACATGCTCAGACAGAAGTCAAAGGCTGAAAAGTAGACTGTATGTTTTTTAGTCACTGAGAAATGATTACTTTGTCAGATATCAAAAAATAATCTCACCCTGGACATCAGGAATTACAGTTGTTATTGAACCTATCTATCCATTTGGAATGGATATAAAACTGTTGTCCCATTATTCCATGATTGCACATCCTATTCAATTTAATATGTGTGGGGCTCTGCTCCATTTCCATCGTAATGAACTAAAACAATATATCCAACCCGACTGGAAAGCAGGGAAGGCACTGACAACAAGCAAGACAGCTTTCTCATCAAGGCAGGGTTATTGCATGCATTGGCTAAGCCTCCAGCATTTGGTTTTGATAAGCATGTAAAAAGCTTTTCCAAACTATACAGATTTGCCGAGCAAACAAATTGGATGCTTTCATTTGGCAAGAAATATGTGAAGAATGACCCTTCTCTTGGTGCTTCAGCCCTTCTGCTTCCCAACAGACCCAGGAACTCCAAAGTAGACAAAAAAATATGAAAAGAATTTATTTGAACTGGGCTGGAACTTCTGTAGAGTTCATGGATAGATCTCATTTCATGCATTTTGTTATCTCATCTCTATCAACTGTTTTCATTTCTTGGAGAGAAAACTCACGGGAATGCCCTACTCCTTGGCTAATACTACGTTAAATTATCTATAAAGAATAATGTAGTATCTTTTGAATGGTTAGGACTGAGTCTAACACTGGTTCTGTTGAAATCCAACATAAAAATCCATTTCAATAATGCCTAACAACAGGCTTTCAAAAACTTCATCTTGGATTGTAATATCTTGCTTTGAATTTCAAACAGAAGAGAGAACATTGTGACACATCTGATACGAAGGGAAATACTTTCCATTTAGTACCTTCCACGCTTGTGCAGACCCTGTTGGCTTTCTGACTCAGATTTATCTGTTAGAAAGCAGGTATTTATGCTGATGACAAGTTAAATACAAATTTCTATTGAAACAATTGACTGATAATAGTGTTGTTATTTATTTGGATTACAGTGGGGCCAACATTCTAGCTATGGGTCAGGGCCTCACAGTGATAGGTGCTGGATGAAAACTAGACAGACGTATGTTGTTGCCATGACAATTGCTATAGTTATCTCAAATTTGACCCTTCTGAACTTGCATTACTGAAAGTATTGAAAAGAAAGGGTCCTTCAGGCTCAGTGAGAGTCCTTGTCCGTGAGGGCTCCCATGGAATTCGCTTTTCCTTAATGCAAGTGAGGGCTCCCCATTAAGTTGAAACCACTCAGGATTCATAAGGTTCAACAAGTTGCCCTGCTCCCACAAGTCCCCAGTAAGACAGTAAGGTGTAAGGAACAAATATTCCCTCTCAAGGCGGCTTGTGCAGACACTTGCTTGGACACTGCGGCAGACAGAGAGCGCGAAGCAACGGCAACGGGGCATCCGCCTCCTTCCTGCAGGCAGCCTACTCCTGAAAGACACGAAAGACATTCTTCGTCCTTCCTCCCTCCCCAGCTCAGGGCTTTGATAAACACTCCTGACATTCAAAGCAGCACAAGAGGAGCCATATGAAAGGCTCCTTTGGGAAGCAACCTTCTCACCCTACTCTTCTGTGCCCTAGAAACGATATTGTTACAAGGCACAGCTGGCTGATCCTCCACCATATGTGCAGATGTCCAGTGCATCTTTGGCACCTAAACGGTATGCTGGAGACATCTGTGCCCTAATTTGACCTGAAGCAGAGACCCTAACATAAAGAAAAATCTTAAAATGCAAAGACAGCAGGCAAGAGATAAATTATTTGGGAAATCAGGTGAGAAAGGGTGGAGGGAAAGGAACTTTAAAGCAGTAGATAAAGGCTTAGCTGTATTATTCCTGATACCGTGATTGACAGGTACGTGCATACATTCCCATGTGTCACTTTAAGCAGACAGATGCACATCACTGGAATGACTTGCCTTGGAAGCTCTGAGGGTTGCACTGGTAATTTGCCAGCAGCCTAAAAGACTGCACCTAATTTGCACCAAAATATGCATGTTACTTCAAACAAAATACTCAGGAGGCCATAATGCTTGTTCATACGTGACTTTGTCATAAATGAATGGAAACTGTTTCTCTTTTGGGGTTCAATGGTAAGAGAAATCCCCTGCTGATGTCTTCCTCCCAAAGTATCTCTACAGTTTGTACAGATCAGCTTCTGCAGACACAGATGTGAGCTCCTGAAGACGTATACAACTTCCCAAGCATCTATGACTACAGCAGTGGCATGTGCCATCTTGGCTCTGACCCTGCCTCAATTATCAGTAAGAAAGATAAACAACTGTAATGAAAAAAATCCTGACCCATGAGCACCAAACCTCTGAGTCCGTCTGAAGACTGGTGTCCTCTCCTCAGCCTGCAAGGTTTTGAGGTCAGAAGGCACCACTGCCACTCTGCTGAGCTCTACAAACCACCTTGACCCAAATCTGTGCCAGGGGAAGATGACCCAGATTCTAAAAAAATTAATAACACCTTGCTCATAATGTGTGAATACTCTTCTCTGTGTCCAGGTATTAGGTACGGACTGACTGTCTTCAGGTATAGCCAGACACACACACTGCATGGCTTACAGTTTTTCAAGTTTGAGGCATGTTGTACATGCATGCTTTACTTTTATTTTTCAATCACAAGAGAATTCACTTCACTGGCATCCCTTGGCAGCTTATGGTGCTGCCAGAAAGAAGGGGGATTTGCACAGAATTGTAACGGCTTTGTTGCTTTCCTCCATGCCTCGATGATATGAAACGCAACCTGGTAACATCATTAGCTGTTTCCATGTGAATGCAATGATAACCCAGACAGTGTTAAAAAAAAAACACAAACAACTAAAAAAAAGTGTGTGCATGTGGTGGGGGGAATAAGTGATTGTGACACAGTCTGAAACATAAACCTAACATCTGGAAGCACTCTTCCCGAGTCTGCCTCTTTATCAGACAGATGGCTGGAGAGCTGTAAGCCCAGGGGCTCTCAAAAGGTTCAAGGCCAAGAGGATAAAGTGCTACATCACAGCAGTTTTCCATTATGTCAGTTTTTTAAACATCTCTCCGTTCTCCCACACTCAGTTTCTCTAACCAGTCGACAGAAATCAAAAGCACTGGGTGACTCCATTCCTCCGCAAACAAAGTATAACATCCACAGGCAGAAACATCAGCCCAAGATCAGCCTGAAAGCAGTTTGTTCCAACCCACTTTCAGGTTAGAAGGAGCAAGAGGATTTAGGTCTAGATTAGCCCCAGTGGCTGCTTCTTAGTTCTTGACACTGCAGTTATAGGATGCTCTGGCTTTGGCAGAGAAACCAGCTTAAGAAATTCCCCTAATCCTCCTTTGCTCCTACCTTTAATCCGTCTTTCTCATCCCCACAACTGACAGCATACCAGCTGGTGGAGGTATGTTATTAAAAAAAAAGATATGAAAATTACTTAGATTAAAAATAACCCATGCTCCATCTTGGAACAGCTTTTGTACCCTGTGTTGGCAATCCAGAATAAACTACAGAGCAAATATGAGCCCTTTTGCTGAAGCTGTTCTCAGGGTAGATGTGGTACATCATAGATCAACCACACAAGCCTAAGGCTGGAACCAGAGGCAATCCTAAGATATGGAAATGGTTATAATAGTAACCAAAAATAGCTCTTCATCTACCCTGAGGACACGTTTCAAACCTCCCAGCTTTCCTCCAGAAATGAGAAACAAGGGAAAACAAGTGACCAAGCAGTAGTCTAAGACTTGTTTTCACTAATCAACACTGTTGTTATCCTCATCAATAGCTACTTGAAGCTCAGCACAAATTGCATTATGAGGCACACAAACATTGCTGATTTCAAGCTGTTTTCAGTTACTTGCTATAGTGGTGAAGTCTTTCTGAATAAATCTAAGTTAAGAAGCTATGGCTCTTGGCTTTAGCAGCACAAATTCCAGGAGAACAAACATTACATAAAAAAAGTAAAAAGCGTGACCCACTTAAATTCTCAAAATGTAATGGTAAACAATTATTGATGTGATGTATCCAAAGTACGTCCCTTGTTTTTTATTATTCACATAATGTGAAAGGTATATTAGCTGCTAAGTGGTGTTGCATTCGGATATAAACTGCTTGTTTCGAAGTGCTTACAATGTAATTGGATCCATACCCTAATGATAGTAGAAATACGCAAGAAAAGAAAAGCAACATGGCAACAAAAATGAGTAGTTTTATTGAGCATGGGGATTTGTTTCCAGGGATATGAAGGGGAAAGAGTGCAATGGTTCTCCATAGTGCGTCAGGGAGATTCCCCAGTAAATGAGAGCACATAAAGGCCAGAATTTCCTGATCACATGCAAAACAACTCAAGATACCACTCTCCCCATTATGACCAGAATGAATCCTGGATGCAGTTTTATCTGGCTACCACAAAATAGGTTGTAGGAGGCAGCATTCCAATACACTAAGAATCTATTATGAATTTAAGTAACATTCTGGCTTACTTCACAACCAACTGGGGACATGTGACAATACAAGGGGAGAGCCAAATTCCTCCTGTTGGTTGCAACAGAGAAATAAGGCACAACTGTAAAAGACTCTTTATCCTCCTTTCCTGCTAGCTGATTTTCTGAGCTGTGCTAGAAATAGCTGGTCATGTAAAGAAAAATAACATACTGTCATCATACTTGACAAGCTGTGTGAATGTTCATAATGCATTCAGGAACTGCAAACTTTCATTTACTTGCTTTTCAGAAGCTCTTTTGCAAAGACAGTGGAAAACACCTCTCTCTGCTTAACCAACATATTTATGAGTTGGCTGAGTTTGCTGCAAGAGAATATTAGCTTGTGTTGATGCTGGAACTCCAGAACAGTACCTCACATCTACACTGACCTTGCTATGGAACTGCACATCACCCAAATGAACTGCACTGCTAAACTAGCCTGCAAAAGCTGGTGGCAGCACAGAAAGATCCCATTAGGGACTTGCAATTCTCAACCAAATTAAATTAGCTTAATAGAATATTTGTGCTCTGTGCAGCAGGCTCCAAGTGACACTTAGTAACCGTAATGCCCACTACGTCATATGCTTTCCCACTGGGATCTCAGTACACACATGCCCAGGTTTCTCTATCCAGTTCTTCCTTGTACACAAACATTTCATTCCAACCTAGGTTCGTCATGCTTTCAGAAGACAGAGACAATTTACATACACAAATGAAAAAGGATTAATTAAAACATTGACTTTTATTTGCATAATTAGTGCTAAAAATATTTTTATGGGTTAATTAGACTTTATGCAAATTGGATTGAGAAGATTTAATTTCAGGTTTGATAACCTGACAATAGTTCCACAGTTGCAAATACACTCGGCGTTACATGCTGTTCTAAAGCCATGTCCTCCGTTTTAAACTGTTTTGGCTTTTACTTCTGGCAGGCTCAATTGATATATTTTTCCTTTCCCTTTACACTCCCCCCAAACTCTCCACTGAAAATCTCACTAACTGCAATGATATCAAGTGTAAATACATTGAAACAGTGAGCTGCTCACGACAAGAGAAATTTCCGTGCTTTACAGAAGTCTAATATTTCCCAGGCACTCTGACTAGGCACAGAATACAAATGTTAAAATCTGCTAAGGTTTTCTGTGCCTGAAGATAGTACAAACCGACTGCATGGGAAAGCAATAACGAACCCAGCATCCACCAAAGATTTTACGATACTCTTCAATGATCCCGGGTTTGAGGCTAATAATAAGCGCAGAGCAAGGGAAGCATCACTCGGATCTGGACAATGAAAATGCTCTGCATGGGCTGATGTACAGCAGTGTTGTGAGAATTCATTAAGATGATACCCAGCAAGGGCAAAATAATTTCCACTGAAAGCAGCAATATGTATGACTTTACTAGGTGTTATGGAAGACAATCATACTTACTGAAAAAGCACTGTTTTTATGGCTGTGGAACAACTACAGCAAGTCTCAGTAAAACCATACTAAAGAGGAAAGCCGGCACTGTCAGGCCAGGCCATACCAGTGCTCCCTGGAGTGCACTGCTCTGCCTCTGACAGTTACCAGTGTATGGTGCAGCACAGGAACCTCCAGTTCTGGAAGAAATAACCGTTTGCCAAAGAGGATTCTTCTATATTACATACAAGACACTAAGTACTGAAAGGTTTGAATTATCCTGCTTGAAAGTTACAGCAGTTGACTGTGGAAGAATTCATTGCTTGCTTGATGAAGCAACCACACAGGCTGTGGTATCTTCAGAGAAGCAAGGTCAAAGCTATCAAGCCAAAAAATAATGTTCAGTAAAAACCTTTAAAATTAAGGATATTGATATTCATGCCAAAATGACGCTCCCCACCCCCTCAACGTAGGCATTTTCTATTCATTTTTAAATTTAAATTTATGAATTTTATTACCTGAAAACTGAGATGCCCTGTTATAGATCAGCAGATGGTACCGTAGTTAACATAAGTGTCTCCAGATTTCCAGGCTACAGGTTTAATGGCTATGAGTAGTGGTAATATGAGCCCTAAGTCTTTCAACCAGTGAATGGTATCATGGATATAAATGAGTTTAATGTGCCGAGAATATGAGGTTTCATACCTGTTCCTTGAACTTGGTGCTATCCTCTGACAAATAACTGTTGTGGTTGAATGCTTTCCACCGTTCCCCACCTCTTGTTTCACATCCCACTGTCGGGGGTCACTTGTCTTTGCACTGAGAATGTTCACACCTTTCTTCACCTTTGCCCTGTTGGAAACAGCAATTAAAAAAAGTTTACAAGAGAGTAATTCGGGACTGTGATCTTCCAAATGTAGCTCAGGCATGGAAATCTCAATATATCAGTTCTAGCTAGGTATGCAGTATGTTTCTAATCCATCAGTAAATAAGAAAGGGGTATCACAAATGCGGATTTAAGGCAACATATCACTTTTTTTGGACAGAACCAGCTAACTGTGTGCCTTTAGCTGTTCTGGCAACAGCAGGCTGGAGTTATGATTAAGACTGAGCCTGTAGGAAGACCTGCACTCAAGGTTCTTTTCTCTATTCTGGCAATAATTTCTATCAAATGAGAAATTTATCCCAACACAGAAGTCTCAGGAAGGTTCTGTTCGTCTGTATCACGACAAACTTGTGCTTCATCATTGCACAGAGGAACACTTCACTGGAGTTTTTTAAATAGCCCATTTTTATTCCATATGATGTTCTTCTAGATATCAGTGGACAGGTTGTTGCTCTTCTCCTCTTTGCGACAGATTCCCAAGGAAATGTCTGCTTGAAATTTCCAGCCTGGAGAGAATACAGCTGTCGGTTAAGACAAGACTTTGTAACTCAGAGGTATTCTTACAGGACGCAAGCTTCTGCCACTGTTAGCTGTTATGTCCTGTGGAACAGTTAACGGTATTTATCTACTGATGCTAATAACATCAGCAATAACTGTATGGAGGGTTAACTAAAGAGCATTTGATTAATTAAGGAGCATTTGTATAAAGAACTCCCAGCAAAGATGCTATTTGGGTGTAGAACGTTTAACTGCTGATCTTCAGTTCTATTACAAAACACCAGGAATGAGAAATAGAGATCCTTATACAGACTTTCTCTTCAAAAGACACTGAGGGACAAAATTCCATCAGCCCACCAGACTCACACAAGAGGATGACTATGTGGGTAGCAGGATGCCAGTTAGAACTTGGCCTCAGCATCAGATGGGGAAGGCAAAGGGCTGTTTAACTTCACACCACCAGAGTGCATTCATCATGGCCTCTACTCAGCAGGAACTGGCTTCACCATAGCAAAGAGGCATGGTGAAAAATCATATTTTTCTGAAATAGTGATGCCACACAAAATATTAGTTATTGAGCAGAAATCAGCATCTAACAAAACGTCGATATCTTCTTGACATTTACGAGGACTCAGCATCTAAGTTCCTTGGAAAAACCCATCTTTTTGCATCTTTAGACACTAAAACACTTTACAAATGTAGGAATGAATGACTGAGAGGACTTGTCTTCTTGCTGCAGTTTTTCAACAGTGAGACAAAAGACAATTAATTTAAGGCATTGAAAAAGAAAACATTTTTTTTTTTCTCAGTATAAAACCTAAGTGCTTAATTCTCTCATTTGCAACATGAAACACCATGGACCTTCACAGATTACGGTCTTGCTCTAGTAAAACTAGCACAAACCTGATGCATCTCTAATGCCTTCAGTTGAATTACTCAGAAATGAAAACAGAAAAAGTAAAGGGAGAATCAAATCCATTACTGAAGGTTCATTAAAGCTCTAAGTCCCATTAAGTTTTCCAGCATATTACAGCTCAAATAAATGAACAATAAATAAGCATTTCATTAATAAGAAAACACTGCCACCAATCTTGAAATCTGTATAAATCCATCAGCATGTTTTTGGTAGTATGTATTTTAGGAGCTGTTTGGATGTATTTTAGGATACAGTTATTTAGCAACTGGAGAGAAGTAAAAACTGATCCTTTAGACGCTTTGTTCAGCTGTTCCTTGAGATAGGCTCTGAAATGGCATAACGTCAGTGAAAATGAAGTTCCTCACGTTTGGATTTTCAACAGAATTACAACTTGGTCAGCAGCTGCAAATTGCTATTTCCACCATGTAGTTTGACATAGTCAATACCTGGGCTCCTGTTAATTAGGAGGGACATTTTGTATGGTCAAGGTTAGAGGTAAAACACACTGCTAGAGGACGAAAGACCATGGCTACAATGCCATTTTGTTAATTAACTACAGTATGGGGCATTAAGTTGAGTGCTTTTCACATATGCCATTATATAAAGCCCATTAAAAAAAAAAAAATCCATCCCAGGGTAAAGTAGGTTATGTTTAGTGAGAAAAATCAATGTTGTGATTGCACTTAGCACTGGAATTAGGGTATGAACACCCAGAAGATTGAACTTCCTAAATACATATGCAGAAGCACAATTTGCAACTCTCCCTCTAAAAAGGGCATTGAGTTTTATATAACAAGGTCATTGGATGAATCAGAATTAAGCCAGACAGTACTGAGCCCCATACATTTTTAAATGCAGTCTGTCCGCATATGCTACAAATGTCTTCACTTAAATTTTTATTTACTTAGTTTTTGAGTGCTAGCAAGGAAAAGTCTATTTAATTCCTTACCAAAGATGCGTTGACCTTGTTGTATGCTCGTGATTAAATATTAATTTTTTAAATCAATAGTGCCAACTTTGTACATAAAAATTTGTAAGTTATACTCCCTCAATAAACCCTGAGACCGAGGACCTGGAGGCCAAATTGCTTGACAGTCTCCCGTATTTACCCATCTAATCTATGCAGTGTATATACATTTTCCATGTTTACTTAAGGGAGGCAGGTACAGTGACAATACACAGAGATGACAAATGGCTGAAATACTTTCCTTTGTGTGTGGTTCCCCGCTCCAGCTGGAAAATTCTCCCCTTTACCATGTCTGCTTATTCACCAGTAGATGGTTGTCCTCACACAGAGGCTTTTCTGCATGGCTCTACAACCAAGTATCTACAGGTAACCACCAGCCATAACTTGTCCGTTTGGACTTCTACCCAAAGTGGAGTCAAAATCTTCCTCTCCAACTTTATTCTAGACAATTATTGTATTTACTGTGGGTGTCACTAAATTGCCTCTGTCTCGTCGGCTACATGCTCTCCTCGGCAGCAATAACTAAACCAAGGCCCCATGTCTGCTGCCCAGTAACAAAAATCACTCTTTCCTTTCCCTGCATCTAAACACAGACCCTGCTAAGCAAGCCACCTACATATGCACAAAACCTATGGGCAGCAGCTCATTTATTTGAGTTTGATTGTCTATGTGCTGAAAGTTAAGCACAGTTTTTGATCTCTTAACAAAAGCAGACCTTGCAATGGAAACATGAAAGAAAGATCATCATTAAGAACGGTGCACTATACCAGAGGTCAGCTTCAATCCCACACTGGATAGAGGACTCCATCTGAATGGGTTTTCGAAGCTTTCTGAACACATGGTAGCCAGAACAGGGAAAGATTTTCATGCTTGATCTTCTAAGGTTATTAATTCATAGCACAGGAAATCTCTGCCTCAGCTTTGTCTCAAAATAACGGTCCCTCTTTAAATCTCTCAAATGGAGAATTAAAACATTTTGCTGGCATGCAGAACAAGCAGCATCTCAAAGACATTACAGGAAAAGTCTCCGGCAGCTTACCTAGAAATCATTACTTAATTTTGTCAAGACCAAGTAAAAATATTCACTTGCACAATCTCACAGCAAATGCATTTGTGTAAATGTGCAATTTCCAAGCAAATATTTCATTTCCAAATTGAGGTTTTTAGTTGTATACAAAGATTTCCATTTAGCGCCTTATCTTCCTAACATGTCAAACTTAGAAATGATGCTTCTAATTAATACATTCTGATCAACCGCGGATGAAAATCTAGCTGTTGCATTTCACTGTCTTCAAATTACAAGAAATCTCAGCAGTATTTAGACGTAACACTACACAGCTGACAAAGACAATAACTGAAAAGCAATTCATCCAGCAATAGCCAGAGCTGAAGATGTGACTTCTGATTTCAGGACCTCAAATTATAGTTTTCTATTTAAATTTAAATTTTAATCTTGCGTAACTGCTACGGCCATGGAAAGGTTCTGCCACCTGCAGCAGTGCTATGGAGAGGGCAGACTGCTGAGTACTCCACACAGTTCTTCACATGCTGTATGATTTCGCTGATGTATGCTAATCCTAGAGAACATCACCTCTCTTATTCCAGAGAAAGTCAACCTCAAAGCACAGATCCAAGAGGAGCTGCATTGCCTGGGTGTGCTGCGGTACAGATAAGTAATCTATTGGCAAAGGGAAGAGTCTGAAGTTACAGGAAGACACCACACGAAGCTGATTAGGAGCCCCTAGCTGTACCCCCTGAGTCCCTTTAGGCTGGCACTAACACCCGGCTGACTCACTGGCAAGCTAAATTGGTAGCGTTAATCAGTGGATGATTTAGCTTCCTGGATGGCTCACTGCAAGATCAGAGAAGCAGCAATGTCAGTGCCAGGGAAGTGCAGAACCATGAAGTGAGGAGTGGAGGGGGGGGCAGGGCACTACCCTCAGCAGCACCCTGCTCTTACCTGGGGGCAGAAGTATTGTCAAACTGCACCCCAGCAGCAACTTTACACAGTGGCTTGGGTAGACAAGGCTGCATTAAAGAATAAAAAGCTAAATCAGTACTAAATTCCTCCAATCAGTGAGCTTCGTAATATCTGAAATAGTTTTCCAGATGCTAAACCTTCTGGTTCCTGTTAGACTGTTTGTTTTCAGAGGGTTATACTTAGCTCTGCATCTTCTGTGCTCTTCATAAATGCCACGCTATTCTCCGCATGCTGTACTTTGATCTGAGCACAGGCTGGGTTTAGATCAGTGACCACTGCTTTGTACAGACAGTCTCTTCAGCTCACATCTGTTGTCCAAGCTGCTGTGCCGGAAGACTTTTCTTTAGGAAGTATTTGAAACATAAATATTAGAGACAGATGCAGGTTCAGTCTAAGCGGGGGGACTGGCTCATCTGTAAGGTAGTCCCTGGGTGACACAAGCTGAGCGTGGGCATGCCGCGCCTCACCATCCTGGTGCTAAATCCTCTGCATTTCCACGTGTAAATCCTCGGCTGTTTATATTTGTCAAGTTGGTGTTTCAACTTAACAAATACTGACCCCTTTTGGTCAGTCTTCTCTGGAGCCTCAATGTTTCTTGCCACTTTGCTTATCCTCCCTTAGTTGCCCAGACTAGTAGAAGCCCTTGACATTACTGACTGTAAAGGTCACATTGTAAGAAATTATTTTACTGTATCTCCCGAAACCCAGGGAGCCTCTCCTGGTGGCCTGTTTCTGGGCTGCACTTTACAGTAAGTCTCTAACCTTCCTGTGTTCTGCCAAAAAAATTTCAACTTCTTCCTGCCGTGATTTAAGCTCACTCCTTTCCTTCTTTGTTCCCAGAGTAAATCAGGAGATTAAAGCCAGCTGCAGGAACCCATAAAACCCAGGCAGGAGACTAACCACAGCAATTAAGCAAGATTTGTTTTATTAAGTAAATCTTTTTCCTTTCATCTTTCTATGTGAAATGAGTTGCTAGGTCTCACCGGAGCTCTGAATGAACAGGACAGACATCTGCCTGGCATAACAATATTCACCGAAAGCCTCGTTGCTGGCCTTAGTTGAGAAGCCAAAAGTAGAACAGAAGAATATGACCTGGTTAGCCGTGTTGACCTTTCAAATACGTTCCTTTAACTTGCAGAATACACGAACAGAGTAACGGTGATTAAGCGGCTATAGCTCTGCTTAGGGAATATGGGGGATCAGGTATCAGCTCCAGGCTTCCGGCATGACTCCGCACAAGCCGCTGGAGTCCTGTTTGCCTCCCTTCTACCCTAGAAAGGAGATTTCCAGCTCTGCTTCATGTGGCCACCTCTTTGCTAGACAGGTTTTCATTTACAAGCCATATGCACAGGTAAGCAGCAAAAAAGCGCCTCATCTCAACTGGGGAGTTTAGGTACTAAATTTATTAGGTAATAAATTACTGCCAACAGTAGTTATTCAGACTTGGTTCCCATTAAGGCGGCTAGTTCAAAGGGCCATCCATGCAAGAATTTTGTTGTCTTCGATTTCTAGATTTACAGCATGGGCTAATCATTAGTAAAAGCGAAGATCTTGCTCCTCAGAGCACCCTTTCTCCTTCAGGCATTTTCTTTCTCCAGGAGTATCAGGAAGAGGCCTTCAGGAAACAGCTTTTGTAAAAAAGGGTAAACACCCTTTAAAATGTCAAAACAGCTAATCTCCAGGTACTTAGTCCTTTCTCTTCACTCCTTCCCCTTTTCCTTTCACTTCTTAGAACACTGAGGTGCTGAAACTACCTCGGAAAAAATGCCATGTCAAAACAAAAAAGATTGGAATATTTTACTTTGAAAATGCAGCAATCAAATCCTTAAGAATCTCCAAACCAGAATGCTTAAGCTTCTTGAATGCAGGTGTAATTCTGCGAGTAGCTGAGGCAGCTTTCAGTATTTCTGAAACCTCCTTTGTCTGCCAAATTGGACTTCCCCAAAACTGCATACTTTGGTGACTTCACTGTCCATCCAAATTATATAAATTCCGTCCACTGCCAGTGAGGAATCCTGTGATTCAAAATTGCTCAGGGGCTGTTCTTTTGTAGTGTTTCTTACATAACTGAGATTCCCTGAGACCCTAGGAAAATCAGCTGTCTTTTATTTCAATAGGAATAGGTGCTTCATATCCCTTAGGAAGCTTTGAAGAGCTCAGCTGCAAGGCACTAGGTGGATGCTGTCAGCTGCATTTTTCTTTTTTTTTTTTCTTTTTTCCCAAAAATGAAATCCAATGTGCTTTGGGCTGTTCCACTGACAGGGTTCTTTGGTTTGGGCCAATTTCTGTGGTTAACTCTTTGTCAGCATTACCAGTCATCTTGTGGTGTCAGGTAACCCATTATTTATTTTAAAAGTAAAGGAGAACGAGATGCTTTCTGTGATGCTTGGATACTACAACTTAAGGCACAGAGACAGTCATTTAACCTCCTAATATATCTCATGGCAAAACTGCTTTCTCCAGCACTGAATATTAATAGCGCTAGTTAAGGGATTACAGGAAAGGCAGGAGGAAAAAAAAAATATAAATAAAAGCAGGAGGGATCTACACAACACAGAGAATCTGCATTTGTCTTCCAAGCTGAGAGGAAACCCAATCTGAATTTACAACCTGCTAACATTCTGCCTTCAGCAAAGATAAACACTGTAAACTTCTGACGTTCACAGAAGCTGTCACGGAGCTTCTACTGCATTTAACTCTAGCTCATCCTGCTTTCAGAGAAACAATTGTATTTCAGCCCAGATATTACTGAGAGGTTCACAAATCCACTGGCTGGGTTGAGTATTTAAACCTGAAGCAGGCTCACAGGAGGTCAACACATAAGGGAGATCTTGCAATGGCTACCAGAAGCTCCACCTTGGCTAATTGCATTTATGGACCCACTTAGGTGGCAAAACCACTGTTTACATGCACAAATTATCAGAGCAGTAACAAGATAGGAGACAAGATGGTCCACAGTAGAAGAAAGCAAAATCATGCACCAAATAAGTCCAGTGCAGCTACACCTTCTTTTTCTTAACTCCCTGAGTTAAGCATCAAGAATTCCTTTGGACAAAGCGCTTGTCACCAACTCCCACAATTTTATGTGAAGTATTGCAGGGTTTAGATATTATTTTTTGTTAAGCCTTAGTTCCTAGAATCACTCGGAAGGAATCCTCACAACTATATTAAGAAATGAGGAAAAGGGAAAACAAAAAGCAGAAGATAAGTGTTTTCAGTAACAAAACCCCTGTATTTGTTCTCTTTGTAATCCTTAATGGTTTTGTAACACTTGAGGTTGGCATCCCAAAATACAAAAATCCATTCCCATCAGGCAGGATGGAGATGCCCTTGTGATAAGCACCATCCAGGTATGGTACAGAAAGACTTCCTTCTCGTCAGAGTTTACAGTATAAGTATTAAACAGCAAATGGGAACATATAATTTGGCAGCACAAAAACACAAGAGAAAAGACTACTCTTTTCAACCCCCTTTTCACTGCCCTTTACCTGTTATTCATGGGGCAAAAAAACTGGGTTCACAAGAAATGCAGGGGACGCTCCTACTGAGAAGACCAAAGTCTTGGAGTGCCTGAGAGGTGTTTGCAGCAGTGCTTTAAATCTGTTGTGCTCCTCATGCCAAGCAGGGGAGAGTATGGGTTTGCAGTTTTCTTGTGACTTTCCATTTCCTTAAAGAGTGAATAAGTAGAAAGGTGCTTTTACAATTTGAAACTCGCAATAACCAATGGGTACAAGTCAAAGATCCATCTCATAGACTCTACGAGAAACTGAAAGAAGTTGATGAATAATCACATCTAGGTGAAGTCCCTGAAAAGTCTTTGCTACAGGATCAGTATCTGAGTGAACACTCATTTATAAACTCCTTATACAAGGAAACATTGGACACCATGCTGTCTGCTCTGCTGTCTGTTGAAAAGTGAGCTGGAATAAGCATCTGTCTCACACCAACACACGCTTGCGGACAGAGGCAGAAGAGAGGGACAGAGATGCATGTTGAGTAAACAAGGTACTAGGGTGAATCCAGAGTGCCGATTCAGCTGCACATGCTAAATACAAGACCATTGCCTCCACAGATCTATTTTATAGGACCAGAGATGCTCTTTAGATAAATAAACGCTTTGACATTATATTCCTTACTACATGCAGTTTTTATTATTACCAAAAAAAGAAAAAAAAAATCTCTAAGCTGCATATTTGTGACATTCCCCCAGCTGGCAGAGCAATAGCAGTGCTGAGGAAAAAAAATACTTACTGTTTGCAATGGTTATTAGGATTATTGCTTAGACCCCAAGTGACTTTCTGAAGTAATCTTCCTGTGCAGTCCCTTTGTGGTTTTAATCCCATCCGCACTCCCTCTTCGGCAGCTGTTATGAATACAATTTTGCCATCAGCCATGCAGCTATGACGGTTGTGTTTCCTCTTCCCTTAGAGAAATACAATATCGCTGAGATCAACTGCTAGAAAGATGAAGGGGCAGGTGTCCTTAAAACATCAAGAAAGAGAGCGGCCATCCAGTCAAATACTTGTTTCAATTGTTATGTACTATACTAGGTATTTGTACAAGCGATGAAAGAAAAGACTTATTATCAGGTGGTTCATCCCCAAGATGCAGCACTGTCTCGTTTGTACTCTAATTAGTCTAATTTAAGTTGACTCAAAGATGAAGCATTTTACCACTTCCCTGGAGAGAACTCCCTCCACACAGCAGGGAGTTTGCTGACTCTGCGGGTGCTACAATAACATGTGCTTCTTCCATTGAGTCCTGCCTCCTCTCCCTCTCTCTTTGAAGTACTGAGCAGTACCAAGCAGGGGCAAACGTTTGGCACAGATTGAGTGCCAAAACTGCAATCAACAAAGCATAAAGACTGCTAAGATAGGTAACTGTAGAATAAAACAAGAATTATGGCAACATGTTTCTTTTCTATCCTTCATACCACGACTCCAGTATTTGGTAATGGTTCTTGCTTTGCTCGTTAAAATCCCCACGCTTGCATATAGTCACTTTTAGGCACGCTAACAATGCTGCTACTCTGGATTTTGTTTCAGAACAAGCACACCTTGTGTTGTAATCTGCATGCAAGAGTGTGATAGAAATGCTACAAAGATGGTCTAGGGGGATACAGCAGACAGACCTGCTAGCTTTTATGTTTGAATTGAGTCTTAATCTAGTAAACGCTGGCAGTGATCTGTACTACAGCCTCCAAATTGGGTTCTTTCATGCTTTAAGTTTACCCAGCAATAGCACAAATCCTTGTGCCCTGAGGCAGTTGCTGGTAGTTTGTGTATTTAGGTACACAGCTGAAGCCTCTGAGACTGCAGCAAGTCAGCAAAAATACTTCTGCTGACCTCAAGGGCCTCGGATCAGATGCATAAAGCACACGGGGTCACCCCCTGGCCTGCCGGGGCCAGTGGGCCCTCTCAGCAGGCAGGGCACGGGAGGGAAGCTCACGCGGCTCAGCAGCCAGAAAGCAACACTAATAAATTACGGATGGGATGTGGCTCAGGGAGTTCAAGCAATGTAGAAAACTACTCTCATCCTCCTGCAGCTTCTTCTGCAATTTAAATCAATATTTCTCCTTTTCCAGAAGTGATTGAGTGGAGAGACAGAGAATTTTCTAATCGTTAAAAAATACTTTAAAACCTGGTGGGTTTTACCTTGAATGTGCATGTATACACTTGTCCACAGATACACACGCAGAGCATTTCATATACAAAGTCTCATTTCTCTCCACTTAGTCTTTTCCGTGTCTGTCCCTCCATGTTTGCTTTCTCTTGGCTTTGTATACACTCCTTTTTCGCTTCTCTCACATTTATTTTAACCTTCCTCTTTCATTTAAAAATTTGACTAAACCTGCCAAGTCACTGCTGAATTCCAGTTCAAATTCCAACCCATCCATCCCTGCTCTCCTTTACCTGCATTGAAAGGGCACCCTGAATCCAGTCCTAGATCTTCAGCTTATTTGTCTGACCTCAGCTTGCAGTTGTGTCACATCACAGTGCAAAGGCATTTCTTTTATTTTATTTTGTTCTCCAAAAGAAACGTAATGCCAAAAAAAAAACCCCAAACAAACAGTTGTTTTCAATAAGCATGGACTCACGGCCAATTCCTTGCAGCTGCCAGATGATAAAAACACAGACAATGAGGGGTCCTCTTTGGGAAGTTTTCATGTTCAAAAGCATTTGCTAAGTTAAATGAAAAATTTCCTTCAACTCCTACACAATTTCTTAGTGGAGAAACTATATCTCCACCTCAGGATTACGCCTGCTGTCCCTCCTAATCAGTTACCTGCTCTTCTTCGGGTCAACCTGTTTCTGGCTTTGGGGTACACTGTCAGAAAGCTGACTTCTCTTGGCTGGATCTAAATAGCCTTGACTAATGTATTCCAACAAAGGGAGCCCCTTAAAGTCTTTCCACATTAGGTAAGTGGTGTCCAATTCCTGTTATAGAAAACCAGGAATAAGCATCAACTCTAAGAGAAATGAGCCTGTCCAGCTGTAGGACTTACACCAAAGGATTAGGTACAAGAGCTCAGGCAGCAATTCACTTGGAAGTTGCTTTCCCTTTTGTATGTTTGGTTTGTTTTACTCCAGGCTCAAGTATCTAATTGTAACAGCAATTACTGCTGCAGAGCATCTCAACCAACTCTGCCTTCTCTGCCCACAGAGGGCTGTCAAAGCCATCTTTAATACTAATTACAGACTATCAAAGAAAGGGCTTTTCCTATAGAAACTCACCAGCAAGAAAGAAAAGGAACTGCAATCAAAATAAAAGCATGACTTGACGCTTTTTTAAACAAGGCACTGTTTGCCCTTTTCAAAAGGCTGAAAAGTTTCTGCATGGAGACGGGGTTGCCTTAGGAGTGAGCGAGCAGATGTCTGTGCATTAGAAACCACAAGCCTTCTCTTTATAGCTGTACAGTTACAGCACCAGGTTTTACACCTTTAATTCGCCAGGCCCATTTAGGTCACCAATATTATCTCAACAACCATTGTTGAACATGCCCAGGGGCAACTGTTCCCTTGGGCTATCATCAGCCATTTCACCTATGAAGGACCTTTTTTCTTTTTTTCGAGGCTGAGCCTGCAATTGAGGACAACTGTGGACTCTTGAAGCCATAATGAAGAGAGTGAAGTCTTGAGAGGTCAACAAACTGCTGAGCTCCTCTGACATATTGCAGGAATCGTCGCAAAGATTCTGGGATGTATCAAAAGAAAAACTGCTGTCGGTGAAAGCCAGGGGCAACAGCTTGTTCCTGGATGCAGATATTAAGGTCATGGTATACTTAAAACAGGGAAAAACACCCACAAGATGAAATAGATTGATACATTTGTAGCTCACATTGTGTTTATTCCTTCTCTTTGTGAGGATTACAAATCAGCATAAATCACATTTCCTTTATCATCTCCTGGGGAGTCTTTTTTTTCCCCTCGATGACTCTCCCCTAAAGTAATTTCAATTCATCCAACTGCAGCCAGCTACTAACTGCAGGGATGAAAATCATTTTGTTTCAGCTTGATGCAGCAGAAAAGCACTAGACCTAAATAGCACATGACAGGGCAGAACACAAGCACCTGATTTAGGGTTGCACAAGCTTCAGCAGCAACAAAGGATTTGCTTTCTGAAAATGCTGAAGCAGCTACTCCCAACACTGTCTCTATCAAACTAATAACATTCCAAATGAAACGTTGGGTAAACAAGCCCATGCACGGATAGGTGAACACACACGCAGATCATCCCCTGCAATCAGACAACAGAACCTTGATCGTGCCCTCTTTAGTTCTTCAAACTCCCATGCAATTTCTGTTTATAGTTAAAGCCATCTCTGGAGACAAGAGTCTCAGGCTGTGGAGATAAGGTTGGAAATGTCATGAGTACATTATCATGGTTCAAACAGCAGTCACTGAACAAAAAAGAGCACTAATACACTTATTACAATATAGTTACACATCCTCCTGCCTCTGCCTTCTAATTTGGGGGCACCCGATTCACCACTTTCAGATGCTCAGGACTGGCAAAGTTGCCGCATGTTCATTTTTTGGGCCAAAGACCAAAGAAAAGCAGTGTGGGCTTACAGTGATCTTCCGCTCCATTTCTCTGCTGTTCTGCAGAGTACTTCTAGAAATAGGTGAGAAAAACTTTGTCTACAGGCCTCCTCTTGTTATAGTAACATCCAGCCTGTCACTGTGAGGGACGTTTTAGCACTGGCCCCTATCTACCCGAAAGCTGATGAGGTTGCTCAGCAGCCACGGCGGGGGGGGGGGGGAGGTGGTGTCACTGGACTTGCACATTTGCACATTGCATATACCAGAATATTTAATGCCTTAGCAAACCTCTACCCATCTCCTAAGCCATCCACTTCCCCATTTGAAAGGCCTTAGATAAAACCACTAAGAGTTATGGGGTATACAACAACCAAGGATACAGAGAAATGACAAGTACAAAGAGAGGAATATGAATAATATACAGAAGAGACCATTATTCTATGTACTGAGGGAAAGTGTTTCTGCTCCTTACAAAAGGAAGGATTTATCTTCCCCTGATCAGAGGTGACAAAGCTAGAATGTTAATGCTAGAAAAACACAGGGCGGGCAGGAAGAAGGCTGCCAGCAATTTCACTTTGATTTCATCAGCCGGTCATGCAATTATACATTTATTTTTTATGTGAGCAGCAGACACTCTCACACTTGGAGTATCCCAGGGGAGAGACAAATTATGAAGTCTCAGAGATCTTTCTACGAAATTCGACACATATTTCAGTCAAACGAGATATAGATGTTCTCGATCTTCTGTCCTTTAGGCCTGACACAGCTCGTGTTACTGACTTTAAAGGGGACAAGACTGGTCATCAGGCACTAAGTCTTCTCTCAGTGACATAAGTTTCATGCAGACATAATTCAGGGCCAGCTCTGATTCTACCGTGCTGTGGCTGATAGTCAGGTCAGGCCTTTAGTACCTAAACTCCCTTAAAATTACAGTACCTTCTCTCCATCTATCAGTAGGTCTTCTACTCCCCTGCTCCGCTCCATGTGTCCCTGTGAACTTGCTGCTGGGGATGCTTATTAGCTCTCAGCAACGTCTACTATTTCAGAAAACATCACGTAAATGCAATTATACTACTTCTACACCAAAGCTAGCTCATATGCACCCAGTCGATGCTCCTCTTTAATGCTCACAGTGCTGAGTTTAACATAACTGCAACCATGTCAGCGTGAGCATACTTCTAGCAAACACAGAAGTGAAGAGGCAACCCAAACGAGACTGGAGATTGGACATATCATTATTATTAGCAGAAATAGCAGCCTCAAGAGAAAAGCTAGAAGCACTGCTATGCTGTCGTACTAATGCATTATTAGAGAGTTTATACCCCAAAAGAGTTTGTTAAAGGGAAAAGCAAGGGAAAAATTCCCACCATAAATTGCTGGAAAAGCCCTCATTTCGTTTGGATCAAATTACTCAAGGTTCAGGTATGACCTGTTTGCACATGGAGCTGAAAATTTATCACAGTCCCATAGACCTGTTGCTTCTATCACTGGCAGGGAAAGTGGATGCTAATTTTCATCACGGAGAACCACTAGGCTGAATAAATATTAACAGTACAGTTGTATCATATGGAGCAAAGCTCCCACACAGTTAATATGCAGAAAGTGTGCCAGCCTTGCAACAAACCAATATTGCTACGTTGTAATACTGAACTATCCACAGTAGTATGCCGGTCCACAAGATCATTTGTGATTTCATTTTATGTCATATGCTGGTCGGTCATTTTCCCCCTTTTTATGATATTTTAAGGCCATCCTTTCAGCATATAAATAGTAGCAAAAAAAGATGAGACAGACTATTTCAAATGGTTAATTATTCTTACTGAAAAGTATTAGTGGAAAGTATCGGAAAAATCTCCCAGAATTAACGCTAGGTACATAAATTTAGGACACCTTCCCTAGCACCAAGTAGATATATCAGAGATACAGGGGTGGACTGCAGGATTGGCTTCTTCATCAGCCGGCTGAAATACAGCTACTAAAGTATGCTTTTAGTTGTCATCTAATTTAGTCTTTCACCACCAACCTGCTCCCTCAATCCAATTTTACTAATTTTTAAGAGCCTTTGCCCTGCTAACCCTATTATATTGGAGATCTTAAAAAAGATTTTGCTGCAAGTCATTCACAAAACAAACTCCACCCCTGCCACCGGCTTCTACTCCTTCTTCCCCCCAAAATGATGACTTTCCACGTTGACTCCTGAAAACTCTTTGGTACTTCGGAATTTCTTGAAACTAGATGCTTATTTTTGCCTTTTTGTGCAGCTCTTCCAGTTGAAATTTCCCAGTGCAAGGGTGGCATTTGGAAGACCAATGACCTATTTTTTATTTATACCTCTGCTCCACGCAAAGCTTAAGGCCCCAGGATGAATGCATCTTCCCCAGTGCATGCCAGATCCTCTACTGGCTAATGACATTTGTCTAAAGCTTCTGGTAAAAACAAGGACTGTGAGCTGAGCTGCAGTAATACCAAGGGTAATGCGAGGTATACAAAGGCAATAAATCCATCATGTCAATGGTAGTGGGGAGATTTATTTTTTAGTGATAAGGCAGAGAGTTGAGAATTGGAAGGTTATGAAATCATTACTAGATGGGAGAGGGGTTTTTATAAGAATAAAATTATTGTATTTATACATTTTTAAAATTTATACATTTATAAAATTTTTACAAATGGAGTTGAATGATGGGAAAAAAACAGGAAAACAGTATTTTTATTCCCGTAGCTGAATATTCATAGTATATTTTAATTATTAGGATTTGCCCTTTATATACATGTTAAATGAGGCTTCACAGCAACAGTAAATAATGTGAACCTTACAAACATATGAAGTCACCTTGCAGAGGCGGAACGAAGCATGTGAGCTGATCTGTGCCTTCTTTATTGTGATTTCCATACGCGAATGAAAAGGCTGCTTTCACAGACAAGGCTGAGGCCTACAGGCACATAGTCTGAAAAATAACATCACCTTTTCATTTGTAATCCGAACAAATTTAATGTAGAAGCTATTTATGGAAAATGAACTTAGAACCTCACATTTCTATATTTTCCAGGGTAGAAATGCACTTTAAGTCACAGGCTTTATTAATGGAATAAGTGCATTCGTCTCTTGCAGGCCTGAAAACTAAAGCACTGAGAAGTAACATATGGAATATGCCTTGGGCGAGATATTTTCTTCTGGTATTGCTGTTTTTCTAACAAAATTGAAATCATGGCATGAGTGCACACGTTCCTGTAAAGTGTTTCACAGGGGGTGGCCTAAAATAGAGGCACCCAAAACCCACAGACATTTTTTAAAGTATCGCTAATCTCAGCTGTTAAAAATGCAATGATCTGGGAACCCTAAACTCATAAGAAATGGAGTTCTTTTTATTTCCTTCCAAGTTCTCCACTTTTGAGCCTGTCCTTTCAAGTCAAATTCTTGGGGAAATTTCTCTGAGTTTCCTCCGTAAACACAAGGGCTCAAACCATCATTTTATAATGGGAAGTTGCAATCCTCTTGCCATCCCACAACTGCAGCAGGGGATGCCTCTATAAAAATAATCACTGAGATTGAAATTCCTTCGGAAATTGGGAAAGTTAGCAACACTGTTGTTAAAAAGCATGGTGGCTGCAGACTTACAATTCCACAAATTCACAAACTGAGCTTGTTTCCAGGCAAATTAAATAACTGTGAGGGGGTGTCAGACTGGTTCTTTGGCTAACATCACTGCACAGACAGACAAGCAGACCCTAACTTAGACACACGCATCTTGGAGAGCCTGTATGAATTTAAAACTTCCCACTAGTACATCTTAGGCCTTTGAACCTCTGCTCTAAGATTCAAAGATACAGAGCTCTTGATCTCTCTTCTGCTTTAGGCATTTCTCTGCCTCAATTTCCCCCCTGTTCCTATAGGCAGAGTTTTCCTCCATGACCTCAGAGCTGTGTTGCAGTTTTCAGTCAGTATTAGTAAAGAGCTTTAGGGTAGAGGAGTGATAAGCATTGTAAGCACAAGGACTACAGAAGAGCCTCAGGCACTGAGATTACCTTTACTTTTGAGCCTCTCTGATGCAAGGTCCCAGACAAGCAATATGGTTGTCTTACGCTCAGTAAAAATTTATGTTCTTCATTGTCATCCTTAGCTAAGCCTAAAACTGAACAACCTGGAAAAAATTTCTTCCAGTGAGAAGATTGTGACATTCAAAAGGGCTCTTCCTCTTGAAAACACTGGTGCAATCGGTCTGCCTGGTTAAGAAATGCCCAAGCAAACAGTTTAACTTCCACTGAGTTTATTTTGATTTCAAACTCACAGCATCAACAGCTCCAAAGGAAAGTGCTTTCTGGTTTCTTGTTTCACACTAAGAGAGTGGCTGATTGAAAACCTAGGTAGGGAGAGAACTGGGAGTCTCTGAAATGCTATATAACAGGAATGTTTTGCTGCAAACAGTCTGATATAACATCAAACCACTTAGAACTGTGGTACACAACACTGTCTCTTATTTTAGCTCTTCAGTTACAGACAGTGATCCACAGGCCCTAGAGATACTGCCTCCGTATTTCTCCCCACAAAAAAAATTGTGAAGAAATCGAATGGATAACTTTCTAGATTCAGTCTTCACTGGGAATCAGTTATCACACGAAATGAACTATAGTGGAGTAAGTTCTTCCAAGCCAATGAGTCAACAGTTCATGGTTTGGTTTAAGAAGTTGGGGTAGGAACGATAATCTGAATAGCAACCAAGGGAAGAAGCCTACAGCATCTTTTGCATGTGTTGAACAGAGCCACATTTCTCTTGGTGTGCTCCTAATTCAGAACCAAGCTGTGCCAGCACCTCAGGGCACACAGCTATGCCACAGCGTGACTCAAAGAAATGGTATCACGGGTCACAGCAGTGCCTGAGCAACGTCAGAACTGCAGCATATCAGTGCAGATTTGCCTTCCCGCTCAGGACAGTGAGTTATTCCTAGGTACTGTGTTGCATTGATACAAGAGTTCAGTTTTCCAGGTCTGAAAGCCTGCACAAAAATGTGCTGAGCAGAGACAGCAAGGGCTAGAGTGGCAAAAATCGTCCACTCCAAGGTAAGCAGAAAAGACAGGGGTTTGGAACCTGTTTCACAAAGAAACACCAGATATACTACAGTGTCATATTTACAATAGTTAAGAAAATCCCATCTCGCACCAGTAAAGTTCATGCATTACCTAACACTGAGATAGAATACTTGTCTGTCTTGATGCACCTGTAACTGTCCAACTTACCCAACTAATGAGCAAAAAAAGCTGGGATGGAGGTTTTGCTCCTAAAGGCTTCAAAACTTCTTGTTCTAATAAAATACAGAAAATTTACTTTTTGCCTTCTTCTCACTGGTTCTAATAAAATACAGTAAAGTGATTTTTTTTTTCCTTCTTTTCACTGTTAGCATCAGATTCCTCAAGAAATACCTAGCATAGAACCTGTTAGATGATTCCCATATATTACTAAGCATCAGAAGCTGGTGTTTATACCATATGCGTATGTGGTATATGTGGTAGCTTATGTAGAATAGTTAGCATCAGGAAACATGTCTTGTGAATTGCAAAGTATAAAAAAAATCTATTCTGTAAATATTTTGGCAGCAAACAATGTTTCGCATAAACTCCGGATTCCACGGGTAACTATCACTATGTGAAAGGACATGCGCAGTCCTTCTGAATCTGAAGCAGAAATATAATTAATTAAATGGAGGAGACAATGAACACCAAAATTTAACAAGCCAAGTTACAATTAATGTCTTGTTCCCTTCTGAGAATTTCGGTAATGAATCTGATTTTACACTTCATGTTTTCAACAATGTCTGCAGAGATAAAGTAATGGAATGTCCATTATTCTGGCGTAAGAGTGACATATTCTCATAAAATGCTTTGTGAATGTATAAATAGCATTGAACAAGGAAAAATCAAGAGCATATAGCATGTATAAAATGTCCATAGACACCTCATTTTTTCTATTCAGCAGGAAGTAGCAAAGCAAGCAGAGAACTGGAGGGTATATTAAGAGGCATTTGTGCGTTTCAGCATTTCTATCGTACCCGAGGTGCTTGATAAATCCAGTGCATATAAATAAAAAGAGGAGGGAATGGAGTACAGGCGATCCTTGGTGCTGATGCTGACTTTTCATTGCTAAGGTTCTAATTCAAATATGGTCCATATTAATGTTATTTATAGATCATTATCAAAGGTGTAGCACTTGCAGGCAGGAAAAGTGTTTTTGTTTATGATCCAAGCCATGCTAGCACTGTTTTGTAGAGGGCAGGCAGCTCAAAAAGGTTGAATGACTTAGCCAAGGTCACACACTGACTAAATTGAAAATAAAGGAACAGAACGCATAGCACCTGATTTCCTTTCACATGCTGTCTTGTACACCATGAAATCTAATGTTATCAAGTGACTCGTTTGTATATTTGAGTTGGGAGTCTGTCCACTTAGAGCAGGAAATATCTCCTGTTTATTGGACTCTCCAAGTAAAGGTCAAAGAGCAAATAAATGATAGAGTTAAAGCAAGACCTCTCCACTTCAGCTATGAAATGCCTGGGTGACATACTATTGATAAACCTTTCCTTCATCTTACTCCACAGCCATGTAAACAGATAAAGGATTCCAGGATCAGAGGCATTTCCCAAACCAACTGTGCAATCCCAGACACAAACAAATAGTGAAAGCTGAGCTTTCTGATAGCTCTATCAGTCCAGAATATTTACTGATTCTTTTGGTTACAACTAATACTGACATGGTAATTTCCTCTCTTATCCTGCAAGTTACTCCATTTATGAAAGTGTCAGTCCTTCATGACACCTGCAGCAACTTTTATAAGATGGAGATAAAATTTTTTTTAGCATGTCAACAGCAAATATTTTGTGAATGCAGTTGGATGATGTGACATTTCCAAAAAAGTGCAATCATCTCCCCGCTCCATTTCAGGATGAGGTAAACTCAATAAATGGTACAGAATTGCACTAGAATAAGCCTAACTTGTTTCTGATGAGCCTTTAACTCACCTAGAGTGAAACTCACTCCCTTACTCACCATCAGCCTGGAGCCTATTCACCATTTAAGTCTTCAAAATGGGATTAGCAGATTTAAGTAGCACAGAAGCTTTGCATTTTCCATCTAGTTCCTTAATGAATTTTTGCATTAATGGCAGCTAGCATTACAGACACACATTCAAGTTTCTCAATAGGGCTGTTGAGCAGACAGTTCCAACCACAGAGGATGCATAACCTCCCCAATGTTGAGCAGCAGAATGTTGTTTGCTTTTGTGCTGAGACAGGATTTGAACTCACATGCACAGAAGTGAAAAGTAAGTGATGAAGTTTTCCTACCTTTTCATTACAATAAGGGATTTTCTAGGTTTCTGGTTTTGCATTGGTCTCAAAGCCAGTCTTGCTACGTACTATCCTTTAAATAGACTGAACTTAGAAACAGTTCTTGACAGTCTCAATAACCCAGATCACATAAACAAAAGTATTGAAGAAAGAAAAATGAACAACCCACATTCATTAGCAGCTATTTACTCCTTTTAATAAGGCAACACATAAAAATGCAAACTGGAAGTCCCCCCATCATCACAAGCCATGTTAATCTCAGACACCCTGCTACAGAAAAGTTTACAAACTATATTTCTTGGCACTTTATGTATTCATGTAGGTGAACTTTTATCTGAGGATCTGAAGACAGTGTACAATCATTAACTAATTAGATTTCTTGCAACTACTATAAAATCAGAAGCACTTAGAAGAGAGATAAAAGTAGGGTTAAACCACAGAACCAGGTCTCTTGAGACCCGTATATCAGATGGAGCTCTACCACAGGCTGCCCACCCAACCGCTGGACTTTTCCTATGTATCAGCTCCATCACACCATTTTTCCAGCTCTCATAGGTAGGTTTTTTGTTCTGTAGTGTTACATGCCTAAGGGCACCAGTCACAATCAAAACACCAGACAAACAGGTAGGAGGAGAAATTTCTACCTGTGTGTCAAGGTGACAAGTCCAGAAGACACGGAGTGCGGCACCATGCCCAGAGAGATCAACTGCTTTGTCTAATTTGCTGAATTCTGCAGAAGAAATGCAAACTGAACCCCTATTTCCTATGTCCTTACCTGCCAACATCAAAAAGTCCAGAATGCCTTGGAATTGCCACACATACTCAAATTACCTGTGCAAGTACATCCTGACTCAGCCTGGTACGGATACGTCTGTTGCTGTGTATGCACGAAGTAAAATCTGTACACACAGAGTAACTGTTTATCTAGTGTGCAGGAAAATCTATTAGGAACTTCATCTTACCATTCATCCAGTTAAATCTCCTAGAGGGCTGCTTAATGCTTGGGTGGGAGTAGAATGGCAAAGAAAGTAGCAGGTATATGTAAACCTGTAAAAACAGTAGCCTTCCACTCCTGACTAGTAGAGATGAATTGTACATCTAATCCCCTAAGTGCAGTATCATCTTACTGTCATTATTTCAAATTTGTAGTGTTAGCAAATACTCTTCTAGGAGCTAAAATGTAAGTACAAACTAATCTCACTAATTTGCAATTCACTGAAGAAGAAATGTCAAAAAAGGAGGAGTGAAGGAAAGGGACAGCTAGGAATGGAACGAGGCTGTCCTAGTTCTCTTCTTTAACTTCATGGAACATTTGAGAAGAAAAAACAATAAATGCAATATGCGTATAAGGAGGTCTAGTCTCCAAACCAGACATACGCCTGCCTCTCATTAGAGTTCCTGGGAGATGTAAGCAAGCACCTGTCAGGAGAAACAGACCCTATGAAAAAGTAGTGATATAAAATCCCAGATCACTTCAGAGAGGCAATAAAAACAATATGGAAAATTTATAACAATCTGGTGTAATTGTTCAAAGGTAACTGCTTCAAAGACTCTTATGAGGCTTGTAAAGGTTTTTCAACTGATAAAAAAGGTACATCATTTTTAAGATGGGATAATTTAAAGCACTATTCAGCACAGCTTTGCAGGAAAATAGGATACCGATGATTGTTTTGATTGCTGACCTGCTAATGTAAATTTAAAGAGAAACCATTCTTGCTAATGAGATATTATTATTTTTGCACAAAGCATTTTTATACAGAAAACCCATTCAAGCCCTTTAAAATTCATTAATTAAATGCTAAAAAATAAGTTTGCAGGTTCTAGAGTGACAGCTTTGGCTGGGTGCAAGAAGATATCTACTGTCTCTATCTATGACATTTTCAGATCTGTATGCAAGAAAGGTATGACGTCCGTACTGATCTGAGTACTGCTTGGCATGTTTATAGGTCAGGAACGGTCATCTTTGATCACATAGGTCAGAGAACTACACTTGGTAGTTGCAGCTGGGGACTACGAATGATGTGGTCTAGCCCTTTTTCTGCTATTTACTCACCCTGCTACCAAGTTGTTCAACCTTTTTTATACGTTGGTCCACCCTCCAAGTAGAATAGGCACGAACATAACTTTAAATACCATACAGGTGCCCCACTAAGGCCTAAAAGAATAAATTTCATTTTAAATCAAAAGTCACTATAACATTGCCTAACAAAAATTTGAAAATCATCATTTGCAAAGAATCCAGCTTGTTCTGAATTCTACTGTATTTTTGGAAACTGTATTATTACCTGAAAAGTAGTTTTACA
The DNA here is from genome assembly GCF_965231255.1 of Vanellus vanellus. NCBI lineage: Eukaryota > Metazoa > Chordata > Aves > Charadriiformes > Charadriidae > Vanellus > Vanellus vanellus. The sequence continues at coordinate 11,826,390 of NC_138921.1, forward strand.
GGTCTATTTTATAGGTTATATATAAAGTAATTGCTAGCTTCAGGAGATTTAAATTTAAGATATTATTTTTCCCTTGAAAGTTTTAATTTCCCTCTGAATAGTTTCTTAGTCTATTAACTTACTTCACAATTTTTCTGTTATTAACAATGCATCATTTAGCCTCATTTTTATTTGAATCATAACAGAATCAGGCCAGGTGTCTATGCCTTTACCTGATAAATGTCTTGCTTCAATATCTGAATATGAAAATATTGGCAGAAACCAGCACAACAACCACTTACATTCAAAATGAAGTAGTAAATATGGTGGCTTAAAATATCCCTTACTGGGAAGGAACATCAATACTGTAGGCATAAAACTTACAATGGGTCTTTTACAGCATGTTTATCTGCAATAATATAGTTGTCACGTTTACTTGTTTATGCCTCCTTTGAATTTTCTGAAATTACTGCCAGAAAATGTTAAAGCTGAAAAGGTAATTACAATCACCAAAACTTGCCATCAATGATTCAAAAAAAATGGAGCCAACCTGTAAATTATAATAGCTTAAATCAAGCTCAGGCCATGGAGAGTAGCATAAGCTGCAATTACAGTCTTTGGCCAAGCTACAAATGATGGGAAAGCACGACAGTTGCTCTCTGCAAAACGGCCAGTGCGCCACAAATTAGGTGTCAAGGTGTGCACATATTTCGGTGAGCCTTCAACAGCATCGTTTGCTGCCTAGTGAGCACGGACCAAGAATGATGTAGAGGGGGTGTTATGTGTAGGCACCGTTGCCAGCTTTGGAAATAGGCACTATGAATAAAAAAATTATGCAGGTGCAGATTCACCAGGGAAATTGAGGGAGCTGCTGATGTGGTTGGCCACAGGCATGCAGTTACCTCTTCACCAGGGATGCAAGCCCAGATGCACTGGCCTGCTCTTACCAGCACACTGGGAACCAGAACTCCTGGGTGACAGATTAAGTCCTGGATAGCTAAGGACCAATATCCCAAGGGGCTTTGCAGGGAGACAAGAGCCTGTCATTTTTCTGCTGCAAAGTGAGGCTTTTATGTGCTGGAAATGTTGAGTTTTACACAGACCTACTTAAAATTAGAAACACAGAAAGCCAGAAAAAAAGACACTGAGATCATTAAATCTTTATAGGTAGCTTTTAATTCTATTGACAAGAAGTAATAGAGATTTTTTAAAAAATAGAATGATGGAAATGTGGTAGCCAACAGCCATTGCATCATAGCCGAAAAGCAAGAAAGGGTCAGAATTGTTTCCAAAAGTTGCTGGTAGTTCGTGGTCTGACTTAATTTGCTGATCTACTTTTTATACTAATTGGAGAAAGAAAAGATGATGCAATAAGATAGATAGTACTTAAGTGATCTGTATTTTATTATAGTTAGCTTTATGCTCTCTTATTGATTTTATACCTCTATACTTATATTCCCCTTCAACCTCCTCCAGATCTCCTTTCTCATTAGTATTCTTTCCATAGGATCACAGAACAATACAGGTTAAGGGACCTTGGGAGACATCTAGTCCAGTCCCCTCCTCAACACTGAAGTCAGACCAGGGTGCTCAGGGCTGTTGGGTTTTGAAATTCTCCAAGGACAGAAATTCTATAACCTCTCTGGGCCCCCTTTTCAATCTTTCCTCCTCTCCAGGCCATGCAAGCCCAGGGGTGTCATGTTCTCCCCTCAGGGGCTACCAGCACGAGAAACTGATTTTCAGTACTCTCCAGCAATACCCATATTCCTTGCCTTGTCTCTTCCGGTCTTCTGCTTTAATTCCTGCAGTGAGTATGAAGACACAGCAACATAGCTGAATCACAAAAACTCAGTGACACTATATGCAGGAAATCCTGATGAGGATTCTCAGCCTGCTCACATGCATCTGGAATACAGTGGCATACTGATTTGTAAAACCAGAAGTAGCACTGTGTATAAATAAATGCCTTGCCTGCACACAAGACCTCTGATCATAGACTATGTTTGAAAAGTGAGCACTAAGGTTGAGATCAGCTTTTTGACTCTGTCTAGATGAATCATTGTGTTGTCCATTTCTGAAATGAAATCAACCAGTAGCATATCAATGCTGTCTTCCAAACATGAACTGAAATATTTGAGTATCCCTGGGAAGGCAATTTTTTCTTGACTCAACACTTGGCCATCTAACCTTGAAATGCTAGATGTTGTAAATATGACATACTGCTGCTATAAAAGTGGGGGAGAGTGTCTGAATTTCAAAATGAGAAGGCAGTGGGAGGAGGATTTCCCCCCACCTTACTGCTATATCATTCTGATACTTAAAAATAAAATCCAAAACATGATCTTGCACTACAGAAGTAGTCATTTGTACCTATTTGAAATTGCTCAGTGCAATATATATTGCACCTATTCTCCCAAGCACAGTACATTTCACATCCCCTTTGCCCAGATGTAAATGCATTAGTGAAAGCCACCTGCAATCAATGGCCATCCAGTCGATCAGAGTAGCCTTTAGAGGAACACAGGTGTTTTGCAAGGCACAAGATCCTCTTGATATATCTGGGAGAAGATAAATTCATTGGTTTGGGATTCTTCTTTCACATTTCGTATCAACATAGTATTGCAGCATAATCAATAAACCTAGCGCTGACTTCTTTTGCTAGCAGCTCACCTCTCAGAACAGTAAGAAATCTGTGCAGCTTCTATATTGAGCCTTTCTTCCCTTGCTGAGAGTTCGATGCTTTAACACCATATGTATAAAATCAGAAAACAGCTAATGGTGCTGGGCTTGTACCTTTACATTTCAAGTCTTTGAGGCAGACATAAACAGCAATGGCTACACATCTGTAAGCGTAGGGTGTTGGTTTTCTGTGCCTTTAAAAAGCATCTTCAAAATAAATCACGGTTAGAACTTTTTCCTTGACAGCTGTACAAAGTCCTTAAAGTAAGCCCTTAAAAATATTCTGTCAATCACTCTGCATTCCACTAACTAAATAGTAACACACATCCATGAAGAGAGTTTGGTCTCTCATAATAGGAACAGATCTTTGTGCCTTTTTTTTAAATTTTTTAACATTGGGGTTAGTGATGAAAGAGTTTAAGCTATTAACTAATATGCATCATATCCTCAGAGCATCAGAACTCTCAAGGAAATATGTCCTTCAATAATGAAAGGAAAATTTCCATTTTCCCAACAGTATTTTCTAAGGAAGTAAGAGACTTTTTTTTGTTGTTTGTTTTGAAGTTCCAGGTGTCACTCAATACACAGACACTCTCAGACAAAGGAAGATTTAACTGGTCCAATCCAGGGCAACTCATTATGTGATTCTAGATATCCTTTGCTTATGCATTTCTTTGTGAGTCACTTTTTCACACTGTGAAATGCTTTGAGAAGAAAAGACTGAAACCACAGGAAGGAGATGTGTTGCTACTTAGGCCATTTCTGATCTCAATTCCAGCCTCCCTGTCACAAGCCCCTTAGACCCTATAAGATCTTCACTGCAGAACAGTTGCTACTTTAGGTATTATCAGCCCCTGGTGTTTGTTACCACAGCGGAACTGGGCACTGGGTGCTCTTCTGTAGGATCTTGAAGAAACCAAAATCGCCAGGTGCTTCTGATGCTAGCCCTATTATTACGCTCTCCTGAAACTGAAGCTACCAATGAACTACAGAAAAAGACAGTAAATGACCTTCAGATAACACTTCAGTTAAGGCAAGAGAACAATGGGAGAAAAAGGGGCATATCTGACTGAAGAATGGCTGATCCTGAGCTACTAAAAAGCCATATTGGGCAATTCAGGGCAACAGATGGAGAGAGCAACTGCGGGGTACATTATTCTGTAGCACAATAATGGGTGAAGAGGCATTCTCCTATCTAAATGTAAAATTGAGCATAGTACAGGGAATACAGTAAAAAGGGGGAATATAGTAAACTCCGCATCTCCTCAGAACTGCAAGGCAGACTTCTTGAAAAAAACACCTTCTACAAAAGATTGTGAGTTATTCTCAATGGTGCTTTATGTGCAGTTGTAGCAGCTGCTGCTCAGGGCAACGACTGTTACTTTGATGATAATTTAGGAGGAGATTTTGTCATTTTCTGTAGTAGATTTAAGACTATGGATAGTATTGCCAAGTTACAGTGATGAGTATTTTGTAATATCTGGTGTCTCCCTCAGCATGCTAGAAACACTATATGAATATACCAGAATACTAGCTGTAATATTTAAAAAACATTTCTAAACCTCGTACTTGGGCAGACAGTGCCTAAGCATGTCAAATTCATACATTCCAAAGACAAATCCAAATACAGACTGTTAATATCCTCAAGCCAATTTCATTATTTTGGGGGGATCTGGGACTTTGTTTTGAATTGCCTGAAGCAGGCATTAATGGATCGTACTTTGAATGGGAATCAGATGAAGGTAAGCAGAACAACTGCAGAAGTGAAATACTACGTACTGTCATAGTAGGAGAAATTGATAAAATGTCTATGGAATTGCCAAGGTTGCCTCCTACTGAGGAAACCCAAAGATTCCAAACCACAGAGCCTTAATGAGATTCAAATACTCCTGTATTTTCCTTATATAATCTATATATTCTCTTGTTCAATTACTAAAGGCTTCCTTTCCTCCACTGCTCTGTTATCATGAACAGCTGAATGCTGGGAGCAAAGAAGGGAAACCAACAGTTTTTAGAATACGGTTTTATTTTAAAGTGTTTGTTTTAGGATAGCCAGAGAGACTCAAAGCCCAAATTTGAATGAGTCTTTGGGGAACACCACAGACAATCTGAATTTGCACAACTGCACTTTCAGTTAACCTCATTAATACAGAATTATCTCAGTGGAAACAGTTGAGGCTGATACAGAAATGTATGGAATTTCAGAAAAAAAAAAAAATCCATTCTGCTTCTAACTAAAGGTTCTCTCTAGAAAACACAGAGCAAAAAGTGTATGAATCAGGACAAAATGGAAACTTTCAACCACCCTACCCGAAATGCAGGAACGCAACCCCCCTTTATTGTCAGAAATACTTAGGCTTCTAAACTTCTTACCCCGCCACAAATCTGTCTGTAAATCATTCTGTAATGTCAGGATGGGATATCAATTAAAGCAAGTTCTTCAGAACAGAGTCAGTCTTTCAGTTTGCAAAGACTGTCTGGCACCCCTAAGGCTCTACTAAAGTACAATATTTATATGAATATTTTTCATTTAATGGAAGGCATTAAGTAACTGATAGCCACGTGTTAATGATTTTCTAAGAGGAGTCTGAAAAGTCTTATTTAAAAACCAAAACATGCAACGCCAGCCAAAGGAGAGCTTCTGACACTATTTAGCCCTACCTGAAGTGTAAGCTGTTATAGCTGTTTGAAGTACTAGGTCTCCAAGGACAAAATACAGTTTCAGTGCTGCTCCAGGTGTCGTGTATGAAACACTTACAGTGCTGTGGCCCTGACTGTGACTTCAGTTCTGCTCTTGCTTATCACCCAGCATACCTGGCTCTCAAGTCCTATAGCTCTTACAGATTACAGCAATTTCACTACTCCTTGGCGTACCAGAACTATGACAGACTCTTTTATTGTACAAAACCAGGGTAATTCTCAACTATCAAATAAACTGCTATGGCTATGGTTAGCTGCAATAAGCAGAATTTTCAAAATTTATTGAAATAGGATAGGTTACATGATTTGTTTACTCCCAACTGTCCTCTTTGTTCAATTCTGCTTCTTGATCCTCTTTGTTCAATTCTGCTTCTTGATCCTCTTCCCTCTCTCCCCCTTCCCCTCCCCTTTTCTTTTTATACAGGTCCATAAGCACAGATACGTGTCAGGCATATAATAGCTGGAATCTTCCCTGCAGCAAAAGAGCAAGAAATGTTTGACTGAACACGGTTTGGTTAATCATATGATACAGTCTTGAACCTCCCAGACAGACCCACAAGTCAATGCTCAGACACCCACAAAAAATGGGAAGATAATAAAAGGAACCTGTGGGTCATTCCCAGAGCAAGATAAGCGATCAATTACAACCCTGGTCTGCTAGAATGCCAGCTTGTATATGTTTGCAAAGCTTGTTGGAAACCAGCAAAAGAATCCCTTCTAAAATACACTGCTCCTTTACTATAAGGTTTCCTTACAACCTATGGATTTTGCACTACACATTTAAAAGTTGAAGAACAAAGAGAAAGCTTAGTGGAAAATGGTTTAGCAAACAGAACGGCCAGTGTGTCAAAGCATAAGAGGTAGCAGGAAAGCCAATATGAATTTAAGAAAGTTTGTTTTACTGCCGTAGTTCATGCTGGTGTCAAATCCAGGAAGAGCAACAGCATTCTCTAATCCTTGGCCTAATTCAAAGTAGTAACAACAAATTAGCCATAACAGTGACTTTATATGTCCCTTATCACCACAATCATCAATAGATTCAGTCCCACACCAGTCTCATTAAATAGTTTAGTACTGTCATGTTAAAAGAAACCCATGAATAATAAAATGACTCAAGAGATTTGTTCATCATAACACAGAATTTAGTAGCAAGACAGGAAAATAAGATAAACTTCTAAATATTAGGCAGGTAGCAGATGACTGCCTCACCCCATCTCTGAGCCCAGCAGACAGAAGCAAGGACTGCACCATCCTCCACAGGGCACGGAGCTGTAACCGCTACCAGTGCTGCATATTCACCAACAGAAGCAACAGCAGTGCTAAGGAACAGCAGTTCAAATTTTGCTGGTTTAATCTAACTATATCTGTTTGTAGCTTCTGATCATTTTCACGGGACAGGAATCCGATGTGAAAACCAAGAAACCTGCTGTATGACCAGGTTGTTTGCTTGTCCATGAGTGGTTCTGGAATTTGGCCTGAACTTCTGACTTTACAAGGAGACGTCCCAACTGAGGAGAGTTGAGGTAACAGACAGATGAAGAAATGATGGAAAACTTACCCTGATGAAGCTCAACCAGGACTACAAATATTTAATTACAAAAAAGAAGGGGGGAGCTTATTTGAGACAGAACAGAAAAATCAGTCACACAAAAAAAAGATAATAAAGTAGTATTCGGTAATTAGGAGGGAAAAAACAACTTTTTTTCCCACATATGTGCACACACAGCCAGATAACAGTACCATCAAAGGAGACAGAACAGCAGAATTCCTTACTGGTCCAAACCAGCCACGTGATTTGATCCCCTGACTTGTGCTCCAGTGCTGAGATCCATAAACAGGCAAAACTGACTTCTTATGCTGCTCTATCCAGCCTGTGAATGGGAATTTCTGATACTGGATCCAAAATTAAAGTAAAACTGCTTAACCTCTGTATTTTACTACCTGACCTTCAAAGCTGATAAAAGCATATTTTTTTTCCTCTTGAAAAGAAATAAAGCCATTAAGGGAGCCAGGAAGTGCTTTATCTTCATCTCGTGACTCTCATCCAAAAGTTTGCATTTCCTTTTTCTTTCTCATTTGTGCCAGTTTGGTAATGTGATTAAGGGATGGTATGACTGGCTCAAGCATGGCCACTACACAAAACAGCAGAAACTTGCCCTGCCTTCCAAAAGGAAGAAAATCCATGTGAAAGAAGTATATAAATAAAATGGCATTGGTCTGAAGACTCAAAGGGAAGTTTTTAAGAGATTTTACTTCAGTATGTGCCAACATAATGGTGCTGAAGTAACAGCATTTAGATTTCTTTCATGCATAAGTATCAAGACAATTCTCTTACAGACTAATTGCATGGTGCCATCTTTAACATGTTTTATATACAAAAGCAGATTCTTTCATGATAGGCTGTATTTTGTACACTCGTGTTACAAAAGTAGGTATTAATGCCTTCAATAACTACATATTCCATTTAATTAAAAGTACATGATTGCATAGGGGAACTTAAAAAGGGTTTAGGCTTCCAAATGTTTGTGTTTAATAGAGAAAAATCACCTGCTTTGAGGAAAGGGTGTAATTTGCTGTGGAAAAACCTCTCCTGCCATTCTAGAGCTGTCACCCTATTTCACTGCCCATCAAAGGCCTTTAGAAAGAAAATAATTTTGTAGGGAAAAAAGAGTCAGAAAACTATTAGAAGAGTTTGGGTAAGTTGAGTGGATGTAGCAGAGATGGTTTATTTAATCTTTAATTAAAGGAAATAACCACTCATCAGGAAAATAAACAGGAACCTAAAAATATTCTCTCGATATGACCACAATACATTATGCAACACACACACACCATGAGTTCTGCAATGTCAGGTCCTCAAGAACGACAGCCTTCTCTTGCTCATTTCTAATACTATACTTTCTGGACATAGTAAGTTCATCAGTCCCCACCAGCAGCAGAGCAAATCATGTCCACGTGACTGCAATTTGCCGTCGGGTGTAAAGAAGCCTGGCTTTGCTGGAAGCAAGATTTTATTTACTAGTTTATGCATTTGTCTGTTGAACATCTTAATCTCTAATGCCTGCAGAAGGTTTTGAGGCAAAGTCTCACCTAGCCTCATCATAATGAGTTAGTAGTCATTAATTTTAGGGATTCTTTGTCTTGCTAGAAAGAGAATATTTCAACCAGAATACACACATTGCATCTACTGAGGTTTCTACTTAATGGTGCTTCTTTTTGTTCTTGCTTGACTCCAGGTTTTAAGAGATTTTGTGCCACCACCTAGGACACAAATTTTGATTTGTTGTTTTGCTAGGAGAGGTTACAAAAATGCTGGTTTTATCACTTGAATTTTTCCATCTCTTCTATGTTTAGATTATCTGTGCTGTTACAATCTCAAATGCTGAATGCTCTCTGCAGCTGCGTAATGTATCACAGATGCACAGTAAGCTCCTCTCTATATAGCAGCATTGTGTCACAGCATGGTGCAGTGGATAGGAAGCTATTCCTGGATACAATACCAACTTCTTGTGTGACATTGGACGAGGCCTCTTAACCTCTCTGTTCTTCATCCTTCTTCTCTGAAATGCTGATGATAATATAAACCCACTTGATTGCAAAGAACTTTGAAATCAAAGGAGGAAATTTCAAAAGAAATGCTATTTATTTCTCTAGCAAAACATGCACATCTGTGATGAAAGAAGATACCGCTCTCCATGTCTCTGTCTCCATCCAGCACTGAGATGCTGGTTTTTTCCACCTCAATTTTCTTTCCAGCTCTCTCCCTTCCTCTGTCTCTCTCAGCCTTGCTGTGGACTTTGAAATTTGGCCCTAATGGTTTTTTAAAGAGCTGTATGAACATCTGGTTTAAAATCTGGAGCTCCAGTAAATACTGGACCCGTTATCAATTTACTATTCAGACCAACCTCCTAATTTAATCCAGAACCTGCTATACTTATCTGTATTCATTGCTAATGCGTCCTTTTCATAAAAGTCTTACCCAAAGCTCTTTAAAATTTGTAATATCACAGCATGCACCAAGAAAGCAGAAGCTGTCCTTTAGTGCTCCAACGCTAGAGAATGAAATTTTGACCTGGCTGCACAGTGGTTAGGTAGGAAGACCGTAAAATTGAAACACTTCTGCTTACTGTGATGCTGACCCAGAGCCATGCATGACTTTCCTCTCTATCCTGAGAACAGTACCAACCCCATAACAGTAAATAATACTTCAAAGCCCACTTAAACCAAGAAACTTGAGCACTTGAATGACTCCCCTGCATTCTAAACAGAGCTCTTAAAAAAAGAGGGGCCTATCAAAGATTTACCACTCTTCCCCAATTTATACAAGCTATCACCTACCAGCACTCCATAGGAGATTACTCAGATATTCAAATTAATATAAAAAAAAAAGGATTATGTGGACCATCACACAAAGACTGTGTTGTAATATCTCCTCTTGGGCTGTCAGAATTTGCTCTACTTTGGTGAGCACTCCTGTCGAGAACTCTAATAACCAAGAAAGAATCAAAATACTACTTCAGATTTCACTTGATCTTACTTAAGAAAATGTGTGTGAAAGCACCTAGGTATTTTTAACATTCAACATCACAGAATTCAAGATGGTCTGGTACACAAGTTCAGACATGATAGCACTGAAAGGTAATAGCCACCTCAGGAGAAAACCCTGCTTGCCAGCTCCAGAATGGAAAGTCAAACTAACTATATTTCTCTACCTTTCTTTTATCCCTAGCTCTGTCACTCAAATAATTTAATAGCACAGTCTGCAATAAGTCATATTATTTTTTGAAAGGTCTACAACTGAATGCCAAGGTCTGAAGTGGAACTGAACCCAAAAGCCACTTCTAAGCCACAGTGCCACCAGGCATTCTGATTATCAGAGGGCACAGGAGGAAAGAACACTGCAGATATAGCTAGTTCCCCACTGAGCAAAGTGTGCAGCAGAGAGGAAGGTGATAAAAACCAATTAAGGACTATGTGATGGCTAAACCCACAAAGAGACATGGCAGTAAGAATAATCTACAGTCATTTGTGCAACCCATCAAAATTTACACAAGCAGCTCTTCGAAAGAAACAGACACCACACTGCAATGCATCCATTGCACAGACAATGTTTTCTTTTATTGCAAGCAAGTATAAAAGGAAGTGCAAGAGAAGGCTGAATCTTTTCCTCAAAAAAAATTTTTTTTCATATTTTGTTGGGGGAACTTAAATGAAATAGACTTGTGTTCAGCTTAATCTCTATTGCACGTTACTAAACCATCGTGCATAATACAGAGCATTTGACAGTCTGTGTATTAAACACAGCGCTGAGTTAAGCCAGCCTGAAAGAGACGCTGCCAAAACCAGAACAAAAATAAATACAGAAATCACCCATCTTTAAAAGAAACTTTCCTATGCCATCATTTGACCTACATGTTGCTTTCTAGAGGGCTCAAGAAGGTTTTGAGGATAGGTTTGGAGACACAGGAAAAACATTTCATCAGAGGATTCATAGTCCTTATGCTTCAATAGATGTCCTGTGAGACCCCACACAAGTTGTTTAGTCATTCTATACATCTAAGCAAAGGGCAGAATTATTTTGGAGCAGGGTGGAATAATGACAGTGCCAATTTCGGAGCAAGCAAACCACTGTGAGACTGAGAGTGCTGCTGTTCTTCCAAAGAGCACCTACTTTATCTGACTTCATGCTTGTTATCTGAAGATGCTTTTATCAACTTGGTCTTAAGGGATAAACCAACAAGTAGTAGGCATATTTGACAGAAGTTATACATACAAAAATGCAATAACTTTATCACTAACTGGCAATGTTATACATCCGTATCATCAAATATGAGACACACGATCACAAGTGATGAGGCTTGTTTTTCAGACCAGGCACTCTTGTCAAGATATAGTTAAACTGTCTCTGCAGGTGTACACGGGCAACTCTCCATCTTAGTAGCTGCTGCTGCATACAAGGATCAGATAACCAAATTAGGCAGGTAAAAATCTAATAACTGCTTACTTTGCAACTCCATCAATATTTAAGAAGATGGACAACTACATGAAAAAGATTCTTAAAAGTCATTGGGATTTGGAAGTGAATGTATGGGAAAATAAAAGTGTGCTCAATAATGATAAAGAAATAGAGTAACTGTTTTCAGACGTAATCAATGAGAACTTAGCAGAGCCAGTGATTTCTGGCCCAAATTATATCTGCATATCATCCCTGGAAAGGTGTCACTCATGCTTCAGTCTAGTTCCATGATAAACATGAAATGGAGCAGACTTTGTTGACTCTTCAAGATCTTGGTAATCTTGTCTTCCTTATTCAAGGCCAGTTGGTTTCCATCACACTTAGAAACTGTTTTCTGGCAACAGGAAGTGACTTGGAAGAAGCATTAGTGGGTTCAATTGCAAAAAGAACTTGCAGCGTTTTTAAAGGGTATTAAAAAATAAAAGCTCAGAAATAGAACTTAATCAGTAATTAATTTGGGGTTTGCTGGTCAGACTAAACGACTAATAAAGATAAAATTGTTACTGTCAATGCAGAATAGTTTTGGGTTGCTTATTAGAACGCAGGAAAAAATGTTACTGCCTGAAGTGGTATTTTTTTCATAAACTGAAAGGCTCTGTTACTTTTTCAGGTTGTTCAGCTTTTTCTTAAATTAAAATTTGACATATTAATTTCTTTGGCTGCCTCAAAGTTGTACTCTTCACTGAACACATCATTTTGCCAAGAATTTCAGCCAAACTCAGTTCCTAATAATCCCGAGCTATAAACCCAACAACAACGAAGTTTTTTCCATAATTAGAAAGAGGGAGCTATATAGCATTTCATAGAAATAATATTAGAGGGAAGAGCAGAACTGTTTATAGAATTGTAGCTACAGAAAGGACTTTGAGAAGATCAAAGATCTGAGGTATCGAAGACAATATGACATTAAACCACTACATCTGAAAAGGAGCAAGAAAGAGTTTTTAAATGAGCATAGCTAGTGAGGCTTTAGATTGCATCTCACCTAAAAATCAGCCTCTATCATGAGAATTGGATATTTTTAAATACCTAGAGAGAAAAGCTCTCCTGATGCACTCTATACTTCCATCATATACGGCAGAGCCCTCATTTATCTATTCAAATGAACCGACCACATCGTGCTATATTCATGAGAATCATAAGGCAGAGAGAGTTCAGACCTTTTCTAAATTTTCTGTTCTCATTTACAATGCCAGCCTCCATTTTTTGCTTCTGTGGTAGACCATGAACTGTCCCAGAAATGGTATTGCAAAATGATAAATACTTGAATCTGGCATTATGTATCACCCTTTGCTACAAACAGAATATTTTTCTGTGAATGTGAAATACATTGCTCGCAATTTAGCAGACATGGTCATTTGTTCAGTTCAAAGCCGTTAATAGAATATTCATATTTCATATCTTTTATGGTGATGGTGTATGAACTAACCAGGTTTTCATCTTATCTGTGCCCTATGAAACAAAACTAGTCTTTAGACTCATTAATTTCCAGCCAAGATTTTTCCAACCTGAAAATCAGATTCACACGTTAAACATTTTGGTTGGCACTATCTTGTCATAAACTGAAGTTCTGAGTGTAGTTTTCTATTATGTACAAAAACTGTACACAGATATAGCTTTCATACTGGACTAAAAAGTAACACATGATCCTGCTCAGTCCTTCTGAAAGGCAACATCGCTTCGTCCTTAGTGTTTATGCCCCACGCAGATGGGATTACTGCTTTGATGATTGAATTATTTTTGTTTATATTTTGATGACATGACTAATCATAGACTGACTGTTATAGGGTAAATGTTGGCAAAATTAAGCTCAAAATTTTTCTTTTACTGGCCTATAATTAAAAGAACTGCTGGTAACGTGCAGGTTAGTCTCTTACATGTCTGTCCTTTTTTCTGTGAATTTCTACCTGCTTCTGTATTGCTGGTTTTTGCAACAGCATTTCAGAGCATTTTTCTACTTGAAGGAAAATGAGGGCTTTTCAAATGACTGAGTAATGGGAAAATAATTCTAGCCAGAGGACCAACACTGACCACTGGGGGCAGAGTACAAAATTCTATTGCTCACAGAAAGAAAGTAATTTTTGCAATGAGTGAGAAAAAGACAGCCCTGACTTACTTTTTTGTCTACCATCATCATCCTAGTAAAGATATAGAAGCAGGTTTCAGTACTGAGCTCACGTTTGAATAACAATTTTGCAACATAGACTTGGCAACTGATTTGTAATAATTTAAAAAGAGATCAGTTATCTGTAGTGACTATGCATCTGGGATACCTAATCTGAGAAACTATAAAGGGGTATGATATACAGCTCTTGTTGGAGTGTCTTACATTGGTCATAAAAAGAAAGACTTCAAAAATCACAGTAAAACCTACCCAGATTTTAAAAGGTATTAAGTCAGCTAAAAATCTAGAAAGACCAAATTCTAAGAAGACACACTCATTTCACGTTGGGTATCTTATAACCTCTCTTCAGGCATCTCAAAAAGATAACCTTCTGAAAAACTGATCCAAAGTTAATTGATGAAAAGAACCTGCATTTGAGTTTTTAATACTGGATTTGGCTTCTTGGAGAATAGATGCGTTTTCATCATGTTTTAATAAAAACTGGTGTTGGAAGGGTAGAGTCTAATGTCTTGGTTTGAGGTAAAACAGAACCAATTTTGTTCAGTAACTATGCTTCTTTGCTGGGCCTTTTCTAACTACTGAAATTGGCAGAATATTTTGCAGACACTGTTCGCTCTCAGAGTGATAAGACCTACGTTTACAGCTGATGCCCGGGCACGGTATGCAGAGAGGCTCTTGCTTATACTTATTGCTATAACACCTGAGGCCAGTGAACTTTGTTACTTGCCCCGTTGGAGGGTCGGAATCGAAAAAGCACAGAGGGGTCGCACCTGTGGGGGGGAAAGGACAGGACAGGCGACCCAAAACTGACCAACAGGGTATTCCATCCCATCTGCCTCATGCTCAGTGTAAAAGCTGAGGGATCAAAGGGTCAGGCCTCTTTCTTCAATGGCCGCGTCCGAGGAGGACTCTGTCTGTTCGTCTGCCTTTGAGCCCCATTCTGAATCCAGATCCAGAATCCAGTTTCTGTCTGTCACTGAGTCCAGTCTGGGACTCCCCAGTGCCAGCTGGTGACGTGATTGTCATCTGGGAGCTTGATATGTTTTTTTATATATTTCATTTTTTCATTTTTATTTTATTATTAATATTTCATTAAAGTAGTTTAGTTCCTTCTAAACTCATAAGTCTCTTTTTACCTCCTCTGCTTCTCTCTTTGAAGAGAGGTGGTGGGGAGCATCTGTCGGTCCCAGCTGGGGTGCCCCACATCCCCAGTGGCCAGTTCAGCCTAAGCCACATCATCTAGCAACGCTTCCTCAGAGAATGAAAAGTGGAACTGACTTGCACTGTCCAGTGGTAAGAACAGGAAGAAATGTAAATGGAAAATGAAATTTTAGACTTCCTTAATTTTGCAAGTTTGTCTGTTCTGTACGGCACAGGGGAACAAATGTAAGAGGTAAAATTGTTCATGACCCTATACTTCAAAGACTTTGCAAAAGTACCTACAAACTGCAATGTGGAAAAAAGTTAGAAATGAGGGAAGAGATGCTACAATGCTAGATTACCTTTAAGCATGTCTGATTTTAATAGAGAAGTAAGTGTGCCTGAACTATACTCTGAGAGCAGCAGTATCTCTACTTTGGAATTTCTTCCCCATCAGTGATCAGGAAGCTCTGTCAGGGACCTCGCTGCCTCTGACCTACTAGGTCATGTTAAAATATATAAGCCTAAGTGTAGGGTAGTACTACATGCCCTTTTCTCTTATTCTGCTGTTTGTACTACAGATTTTTAAGGATGTTTTTACCCCTTGGGAAGAGAAATAGGAAGGGGCCAGCAATGTAATTTTCTGTGGTCCCTAGTCTGAGTGGCATGATCATTTGTCTTTTGTTACTATGAAATCATTGCATAGAGAAACTGTGCGTGGGCAGCCAATTAAAATGTCAATAAAAGTAAATACATTTAAAGAGGTCACGTCCATGCATTATGCAATGAGCAAAAAAAAAAGGGCTTGTATTTGTATCATGCTAATTAAATTGACACGCTTATTGCAAATCATTTTGTTTCACCTGGAGCTGTAATTAAGTGACACCACTTAATGAGAAGGAAGCAGTGCTGATTGAACATGCTGCTGTAGTAAAGCTTCTCTGACAATGAAAGATGTTTCTGTTTACATCTCTCATCATTTCACATTCCCAAATGCCAATGTCTTTCCAGTGAGGTAAACACTGTTTTTTAAAATAAACAATTATGAGCATCTGTAATTCTGGGCAGCCTTTAACCTGGCTTTTCACTAGCTATTTTGCATGCTAAAAAAAAAAGAAAATTGAAATAACCTACAACACTATTTGTCCTGAAGATAGATTTTATGAAGTAAAGCATCAAAGTAATCAACACAAAAATTAAAGTTTTAATTACCTTTCCAGTATGACTTATTTAATCTGGACGTACTAGGCCAAATTCTGTTCCCTTTCATAGTGATTTTACTGGGATTATTCCACATTTAAAGCAGATTTAAAAATCAGTTTGGCCTCAAAACTTCCAAATAAGTCAGTATAGTCAGAAATTCAGATCTACTCGTATTAAGTGCTTATATAGTATACAGAGACAAGACAGAGAGAGATACTAACAAAGCTCAATGTTACTATTTCTTTCTACTCTGATTTCTTTGCTTTAAGCTACAGTCTTTCACCTGAATGCAGAACACAGAGTTTATTTTAAGGTGCAGCAACAGCTTCTGCTGACATCTCCTGCCACTATGTGGAAGTGTGATGGATGGCAGTAGATGTAAATGAAGCTTCAAAGGATTTTGCCGGAATCAGCCACACTAACCATATGTCCCTAATTTGCATAGCCAAACTTGGCAGAATTCTTTTATTATGGTTCATTTTGTGGTCTCTGCAGATCCCATAAATATTGTCCAACACAGAGAAGCCTTACCACATTAATTATAATAGGATTGCTTTGCTAGGCAAATGGGAACGGTGCCAGGATCTAATAATTTGGCATCTCAGCGCTTAATATTCAGAACTACTCAAATACAAAATGTAGCTGGAATGCCTACTGGATCTGTCAAGTGCACCATCAAATTTGGATCTCCAAGGACTTTTTTATGCTTTCAAACTTGAAAGTGAATTCAGTGCTTTTAGAAAAGAATAAATAGAAATGCTCTGAGCCAGGAACACTCTTGGCAGGGTCTGTGAAAACTCTTTCACCCATTTCTGTGAGAAAGATACTATTTTTATCCTGGGCCGTTCCTGAGAAAAGACCATCCCTTCAGGTTTACTGTGTAATGCAGTCAGAACAAGCCTGAGAAGGGAGTCTGACAGATTTTAAATTATTATGGAAACCATATTTCCTAAGCAAAAGCTAAGTCTGGAGAGAAGTCTCACTAGAAAAGGCTCATTACAATACTTCATCTTCTATTATTGCTCCTAGAGGTAGCTCAGAATCTCCTCATATCTTTATGTTAGCAGGAATGAATTTTTTTAAATCTGCCTTCAGCTGAAAGGCTGAAAACAAATACTGACTCCTGACACAATGAAATTGTTATGATTGTTATGACAGCAAGATGCACGTATCCGAACTAAAGTGAATGAAGATGAGACTCAACTCTAAAGAACCCTAAAAGTGAATTCAGTCTCAGGAGGAAAACTGATTTCCATCACTCAAGGTAATAAAAATCTCAAATACCGCTAACAGTTGTGCCATTTTGGACTCTGAGAACTCAGGAGACTTCAAGATCTGTAAAACCAAAGTCCAGCACTCACCAAGTTCAATACAGAAGATCAAACTCTATTTGACATGAGATCTGCACACAAACATTGCCTCCATGGCAGACTACTGAATCTTTCAGCTCCTGTTTAGCACCAGCTGTGAGGAAATATTTAAAGAATATATATGCTTCCTTCTGGGTTAAGCAGCACAGCAGTGGCAGGGATTTTGATCTAAAGGTGTGTTAAACACAATCTGTGCACATTTACTCCCTTATCAGTCACCCCAAATAATCGATATAGTCCTGTAAAAATAACAAAGACAAAATTAGATTTTAGGACATACAATGCACCAAGAGCCCCACTGCGGATGCATACCTTGTTTAACTTGATTAGGAGTCATTTAATATCTGCTTACAACAAGGCACTGTCAAAAGTCAGAACAGCAAGATTCAGTCACTTCATTACCAAAGGTGGGTAACCAATGTTCTCACAAGACAGACAGATGGCTGTCTTGAGATCTGTCACTGGCACTACATACTAATAAGTGCTTGCAACCATCCATCTTCATAGGCAGATCTGTCTGCAAATCACTGAGCAAACTGGCTCTGCTCTTTCTCTCCCTCCCTTTTTTGGGGCCAGAGAGAGAAAGGAAACAATGCCAAGACAACCTTGGCAATTCTCCCTGTGTTTGTCACTACTATCTCTTGTTTCAGCCATTAAAAGTATTGCAACATACATACAATGGCAAGAAGAGCATCTGCATGGAGGGGAAAGCAAATGCTTTGACCCATAAGCCCTATTCTTTACCTAAATCTAGTCCCAAGTGCTAGACAGCATGTTGACAGGGGATCCAAAAGTGATGTCTGAGGAACAGGTATCAGCTTTTTATGTACTTAAAGAGTCTGCTTTTGGTGCTTCTAAAAAAAAAAATATATATATATATATATGCATACAAGTATACGCATTTATTTCAGTGAGCATCAAGGTAAGAAAAATACGGAGGCTGAAACCATTCTACTGGAGGTTAGAAGCTATTATTCCAGCTATGAGCTTGCCCATCTTTTTGCACCAAGGCTTTGAAAGGTTTCTGTCAACTGTGTTGACTGTAATCCGTGGATGACAGTTACAATCAGTGTTTTAAATGCACTTAACTTGATTAGGTCTCAGTGCATTGTTTGCATTTCCAGCTATCATGTGCTTAGGAAGAGTGGACTATAAGCCTGGCCAGCTCTCAGGCATTCTTTTATTGATCATGACTCTCTTTCTGAAGGTGGTGAAGCTCCCACTGCCATCAACGAGAGCTCTTTGCCTGCATGAGAGAAGAGTGTGTCATATGTTTATTTAAAAATAAACAAAGTGACCTGAATCAAAAAGAGTGGTGGGTATTCAGCATCAGTATTTGGAGGGGGAGAAAAAAAAAAAAGAAAAAAGAAAAAAAAGAGCTTTATTCCAGCCCAGGAAAGGCACTGAACCAGAATGGATCAGCGAATAGGGCCTGATTTGACTTTATCCTGCCCCACCTTCAAATTTCAACTTTGTTAATGGATAGTTTTTGGAAATTGCAGACAGAGAGGATTCCTGAGTTACTGCTACCAAAATGTTTTCTGTAATAGCCAACCAGTTTTAACAATGACTACAAAACTCAGGTGGTTTCAGGCTATACTTTGAAAACTTTCCATAGGGTACAGCGGCCCTATGATCAGTGCCCCTGCTCCTACAGACCTTCGCACATGTGGCATAAGCACTGAAGAAAATCTCTTTTAATCACCTTGTCCTCCTTTCTCTTTCTAAAAAGCAATAACAATATTTTTTTTAATTAATAATCCCATTTTAAGTTTAAAATACAACCAAAAGGAGAAAATTAAAAATTAACTACTAAAGGCAGGAGTTAGAAGTTAAACAGCTGAAACTAATAGAGACCATATTTAGCTAAGTATGTGTATTTAAGTGTTTCAGGTTTAGGATAAGATCCCCTTTGCCAAAAATGTGGCAGCTATATTTGCTAGTCTCCATGGGAAATGTTATAAAGAATCAAAAGCAAACAAGTTTTCCTTTCAAATAAACTTGACCCGTATGTTTTAGACATATGTTTCCCTTTGAATCCTTGTCCTTCTTTGATGGTGCTACATACTTTTCCCCCTTTAAGAGCAAATACTTTGTTGTTATAGCAATACTTTCCCACAATTCTACCACAAGGGCCTCCCTGGTTTCTGCAGCCAGGGCTCAAAAGTCATCTCCACTCCTTGCACAGAGCTTCTCCAGGCAGGATGCCCCAAGCCCTTTCTACAGTTCTGCATGCAAACTTTAGCTATTGCACCATCATCGTAGCAATTGGGGGAAAAAAACAAAAAAACTTAGGCACATATAACTCAGTATAGAGGGAAATAAGGTTCACTTCTGAATTATCTATGACCCCCTGCACTTCTCTCTTCTTGCACACTCACTGATGTATTTTTTTCCTCTTGTTCCCAACCTTTTTGTGTGGAATTAGCTCTAGCCTTCCTCCTTCAGCTAGGATGAGAATTTTTTTTTTTT
The DNA here is from genome assembly GCF_965231255.1 of Vanellus vanellus. Classification (NCBI taxonomy): domain Eukaryota; kingdom Metazoa; phylum Chordata; class Aves; order Charadriiformes; family Charadriidae; genus Vanellus; species Vanellus vanellus. The sequence goes on from NC_138921.1 coordinate 11,846,074, forward strand.
TTTTTTTTAAGATATCTGAAAAAAAATCTTGTCTCACTGTAGCTTACACAAAACTTCTGGGTTGTTAACAACATTATTCTTATTTTAGAAACGAACCCCACCCAAATTAACACATTAGGCAACAGGTTGCCAAGGCACCATACTGGACTGTCCAGAAGGACTGACACAAGATCTCTGCATCCAGAAGTAGGAAATTACAATTGCAAGTAAAAGGACTTTAACCTTTTGCTTGTGAGCAACAGCTAATTTAGACTTCGCTATGACACCACAGGGAGACAAAGGCTTACTCCAATGTACTCCAGAACTGTAATCGCTTATTCCATGTATATTCTGCTAATATATTTACAGACTTCTACCAATGTATAATTCCCCAACTTACTTCTATATCAGATCTCTTGCTTCTGCTCAGGCTCGCTTTTTGTACTTCTGCCCTCATTAGCACTCCTGTATGAACAACTCCGTAGGGAGTCTGGCACTTCAGAGTTACTTCTCTTTCTGGACATGTCTTGGTTTAATTATCTTTTTTTAACAGTATGATTAATTGTTGAAAGAGGAAACTGTGATAATCGGGAATTGGAGTGTGGTGTTACAGGCTACTAGTCCTTAGCACAAGTACTCAATTGTTGACCTGATCGTGTCAATGGAGGCTTTGGCACAGATTTAAATTTCCACAGGATCAGATTTTGGATCAATTGAGATCTGTGCCATTAACTGTAACCTTTACAAAGCATTTACATGCATCAGTAGCTGAATGTCGTAGTAATATCACAACATCCCCCAAAAAATCATGGGTCAGAAATGGGTGAGGCCATTAGCCTGAAATAGTTTGTAGTAATATCTATAGAAGAATTTATCACTGATTGCAACAGGACTAACACAGAGCATGTGGTGAAAGTGATTTTTACAAAGAACAAAGAGGATTACTTTTAATAAAAAAGCACATTTTTTTCCTCCATCTCCCACACTATCTGTTTAGAGTTTGTCAATGTGGAAAGCTCGCACCTGGGAATTTCATGGTTTCTAAAGTGAACATATCATGTGAAAAATATTTCTGGGTGAAACCCCTTGTTATAATAGGCATTTCGACAAAATCCAGAAGAAAACATGTTCTGATGAGGGGAACTAGAATATTGTGAATCACAAATCCACTATGAAAACACAGGATTGTTTGTATTAATAAAAAAAAGATGTAACAGGGGAAAAAAAGTCCCAGTCAGGATCCAAGTCCCATCATACCTGACACTGTACAAACACATCCCCAAACATTTTTATCCTGACACTGTTCTGCTAGATACCCCGCGTAGGAGAAAAAGATACTAGTTAGTCCGCTTTGCAGGACGTAACAGACAGCTCTCAGAAGAATTTCACCTTGCAAAATAAATGAACATGGATATCTAAAATGAGTTACACATGTCATCTAAAAGCTAAGCTTATTTAACTTCTTGTACTGGCCAGAGGCTGCAAGAGAAATCTACCTTGCGCTTATATTGCTCTTCTAGTTTCTTCTCACTTTCCCCTCTTCCATCGATCTATCTATATGTATATACAGACACAGAGGAAATAAATTTCTCCCTCATTCAGCCATTGCACAAGGACTTGGCAATCAGCTCCAAGACTGGTGAATGCATAAGCAGTATCCAGAAGACCACAGCCAAGGAAGCAACTACGACTAGCCCTCTTCCTAACCATCTCTGCTGACCCTAGTAGGGTCACTCAGAGCAGTAGAAACTCCTGGTACCATCAAGATGCAGACTGGCTAGCTGAACACGTGCCTTCCCATCTATTTACGCTGTAATCTCGAGAAAGATTGTTCCTTGGGAATGACAACACCTTCTGCATGCAGGACAGCCAAAATGCCCATCAGACAGGTTTCAAATATGAACGCTGGCCCTGGAAAAACTGAACATCAGCTTTTGTTAATTCTGCTAGATCTGTCCTCTGCTTGTACATTCTTACTTGAGGCTCAACACTTCTTAAAGTATTTTATACTTAAGCTATAATTAATATAATATATATACATTAAATGGTACTATTTTATATTTCATATATATTATATTCATATTGTATACGGAAGTATCTTAACATTAGGCTTACTTGCCAGTCATATACTCTTTGGCTCTAATGAATTTTCATTCAATATGCAAACAAAACCAGAAAACCCCAAAACCTCACTGATAAATGTGCCTGTTCACAGGGCTTTCACTAGCTGAGTTCAGAATGACAAATGAAAGACTTCAGATCCATTTTTTGTTTTCAATAAAAATCTTGTTTAACAGTGTCATGAATATTCATGGTTTTGGCACAGCTCCAGATTAAGCAAGAAGAGCCCAATCAAACAAGAAAACAACAGTCCACTTGGCTCTACAAAAGGATGCATTGGATTGTGTACGCTAAAGCATGCACTTAAAAAAAGGTACAAATCAAACTTTGCTGTGACTGTGCTCAAAGGGAAATAAATTCCCCCGACACCAAAAGCAATCTCTTAGTATACAAAAATAATAATAATGCTGGGCAGTAGTTACCAACTGATCCAAAGGCCACTGGCATGAGTAATATGTCATATATTTACATCACAGGAGTGCAAAGGTTGAGGAGCTGCTGGCTTGCAGCTGCTGCTCATGGTGGCAGTGGTGGCAGAGATGACCCAAAGCAGCAGCTTCCGGAGGCCCTTTGGCTATAACAGGTGTGTTGCCTCCGGCAGTGCTGCAGAGTGGTCTGAAAGGTGCTGCCTGCAGACCTCCAACTCCTCTCCCCGGTGCAGAGGGGACAGGCTTATAAATTGCACTTTCTCAGAGGCAATCTAGCAGCTGTCTGCGGTGGCCTCAACAAGTCCTTGTATTTAGGTAGGTCAAGGACTGGATTTGCAACTAAAGCTTGTGCAACAATAGGAGAGAGAAAAATTATGCCTAGCACACTTTTTTTCCTCTTAAGTCTTTGTATACTTGCATGGAAGCATCACAGCCCCTCTCAGAAAGAGCGGGTTCAGTGTAATAGTCTCAGTATGCTGATGGACATTGAGAGATGTGGAAGACCAACTAAGTGACAAAAGACTGCAGTCTCACCTAGCGGCTCTGGGGATGGCATCTTACTCTGTGACATACTGCTTTAACCACTTAGTACCACTTGCATCAATAGAGTATACTTTTATGTACATGTAACATGCTCACCTCATTACAATAAAGAATAAGAGAGACAACTTGTCTAGAAGACTATTATTTTAGAGAAGTCAGAGTCATTCTCACCATTATGATTTTCAAGCCTGACCACATGGAAATTTAATATACAAACACTGGAACTGTGATAACATTCTGTCCCCTCTCATCACACACTGCAAAGATATTATTACTCCTGTATAACACAGCCCAGGCGGTATCATATCAAATGCGAGTCTCACAGTGTGTTTAATCAGACAAGAGAAATTACAGCTCCAATCTCCATATTACTCTCTCCAGTGAGAATGTAAAGAGTGGAAGGTGCAGATAAAGCAAAATACTGAATAGGTTGCTTAAAAGGGAAAGAAAAAGAAAGACTAAGCCAAACAGTTGGGCATTCATGCAATATAAATCTCAAGTTCTAGTGTAACCAATACTTATTCACTTACATAAATTTACTCATACCAGAATATAAAGCTTAATCGAAATGATCCCATCATGATCTGCACAAGAAGCATACTAAAATTTAAACACAAGAATTCAGGTTCAACTTAGGAAAAGCTGAAAAGCATCATCCCATCTCTCCAGAGCGTGGAAAAAAGCATAGATTTTACAGCTGCTGCTTCCCAATCTCTGTTCCACATATCTACATCTGACAGATACACTTTGCAATGACATCATACTTGTGCCTGTAAGAAAATATGTTCTAAATATATTTTACAGCAGGATAGGGGTCCCGGCAAACGCTGTTCAGGGACTTGTGATAAGACTATCTTAAGCATGTCCAAGGCAGGCAGTGAAGCCGTTTGCTAGGCTTGAGAGCGGTCAGAAGGCAGCAGCGCACACTCTTCGCTGAGGTAGCAGTGCAGACACAGCCAGAGGAGTAGTAGTCTCTTGGCCAGTCTGTAATTAGCAGAGTAATATGGATTGACTAGGACAAGGAAGAAACGAAGTGGAAAGAATAATACGGAAACCCTAGACTAAGAACAGGGCGTTTCACAGTCATGAAAAGGTGTGCCTAGAGCTCGATTCAGCCCAAGTTTTTAATCACCTATCCATTCACTTGAACTGGGCACCTCTACCCTATATTATATGGGCATCTTTGTTCTGGATCTCCTCTTTCTAAAGCACTTGAAAACAGCATGAAGACACAGCAATCCTAAATTCCTTCCCGTCTGATAAACAGGATTGTGCAAGGCTCTTTACCCAGATGAGCAATCCATGCTCGCAGAACCTGCCCCAAAATTGTTACAGCTGTCCACATTAATCTGCCTCGATGATATAAGGATTTCTGTACTCAAACATTGCAGAGTCACTTTTAATCACAGGTGACAAAATGTTTAGATCAGAAAAAAGAAAATAACAAAAGTCTGACTATAAATCACAATCAGCTTTACCTACCAGGTCAGGAAAACTCATTTGTAATCTTACAAGAAACACTTCTTTAAGGACATTTTAAACCGTAGGTGAAGTATTGGAAAGATGTAAGAAGCATAAATTGCCAGATTTAAGAATTCCCTACCAAAAATCAATCCAAATTCCAATTTTCTTGAAAATACCTATCTGGAATTAATTCCCACACAAAGTTTTTTGCTGCTTTGAATGATGAAGCTCTAAAATGGAACAGAGAATGGTTTGCCCTTTTTTTTTTTTTTTTCAGAGTGTAAGAATATGCTCAGACTGAGTTAAACTCAATTTGTGTTTCTTATTTTTCTTTCCTCTTTATATTTACAGAAAAGAGAAATAAAAGATAAAAACAATTATCCATTGAACAAATGCTTGAGTCCATGTATATTTCAGAGTGGCAACTGTGATTTTTAATGTGACCGATTCAACTTCTCACGTTGTCAAAGACTCAATTACTACAGTCCTCTTGTATTTCCCCCTCCTTTTTCATGTTTCTGACTCTGAATCAATCGAGTGTTTGGCACTCGTAAAGGCAAATCATAGAGCCAATGTAACCAGCCCAGGGGGCCCCTTAAGCACCATTTAAACAATTACCAAAGTAACATTCTTTATCCATTGAGACTTCTTTTGAAGAGAGAAGGACACACGGATGTTCACTTGCTCTTGCCATGAATCTGTTAAATTTCCTCCTTGAATAGCTAGGACTTAAATAAAAAGACATAATAGGAATGAACAGCAGTGGGATATGTGGAGGCGGATATAATTATGCAACACAACAGGACAATCATTGCCTTTCTGAACAATCAGAGCTTCCTAGAACAAGAAGTTCTTGACCATTTCCCATTCCCAGGAATCGCTCTTACATCCAGCCGAGCTCTAGCCATGACTCACTCTCATTTAGTGCTATGAGAACAAGAGAGTTGTTGTAGCTCTTTCTATTGAGCCCTCTTACCTAATACGCCTAGTGTACAATGCTAGGCAAGACACCCCCAAAAATGACACCTTCTGCTATTAGCTTTACTAATATGGACAAAAGGAGCCCTATCGCCAAGCCAGAATAAGCAGTAATACTTAAAACCTAGCTAACTATATGATTTGTTTACTTTAACTCTGCAGAAGTAGGAAAGTAGCATCTGATTCATATCAAACGGGTAACCAGTTAGACCCCTTTCAACAATATTCACATATTCACATAGCAGATTCCCATCTGCAGGATTACAAACATTTCATAAAGCATGATCTTGATTTTAATAGTTACTGCACATGTTTAACTTTGGCCACAGCGCACAGAGCGAAGTGCATGAAAAGCCTTTTTGCAGAACTGGGGCTTAGAGCTTCAATCCTACAAACATTTCTATCCATGCACAGCATTTTTAATGTCATCACTCCCAATAGAATGGTCAATCAGATTAAATTGTGCTTGATTTTAGTGCAAGGTGGTACAGTCATTCCCTCATGAGAAATCCCTATAATAGTTAATAGAGATGAACCAAAAAAGGCTGTAAAGATGTTTAATGAGGTTCCATCTGAATCACTCTAAAAGCATATAGAATATAATACAGAACATGCAAGCCCCTTCTTGTAGATAAAAATTAGTTTTATTTATTTCTTACTCTAAACCAAAAAGATAATTGCTACATTTATCAGGTAATTGTGATAGGGACCAGGGAAAACCCTAGAAAACAATTTTTCAAACAGCATTTTTCCTTCCAAGAAGAGCCAGACCCAACAGCTCTCCCCCACGGGGGTGGTACAGGGGCTGCTGAGTGTCAGGGTTCAAAGGAAATCACCTCACTTACTACAACAGAGGAACTGTAACGCTTCATTTTGCATTTGCATCACTCCACACAGGTTTTGAGGAACAGCAATCTGAAAGGAACTGGGTAGCAGAGCCTCATGGAGGGGAGTGGGGCTACCAGAGTTTCCTACAGCTTTTTGTGAGATATTTGGGTTTTTTAAGGCAATAAAATAGAAGTACTAACACAGGAAAAGAACTGTTACTCCTATCATTAGTGTTCAGAAAAAGGATAGGAGGGATTTTGAACAACTGCCAAAAGTTCATGCAATCAATTCAACTTCAAAATAGAGCTGTTTAAGAGCAAAACCAAAGTTAGCATGCCTTATCTGCTATTAGATCCCATTTCCCTTAAGCACTCACCAACACATAGTCAGGGACTATTTCCACCTTGACATATTTGAAATCTAATTAAACATGGGTAGGAGTAAAAGCAGAGTTGAAGTAGTGACAAAATTATGCACGTGTTGAAAGGTGAAACCAGTTATATACCAGGGCACTAGAGTTTCAGATTACGGCTCTCTATCCACTGCAATCACGACATATTTGCACAGCTATGGCATCCATTAGGTGTACATGGTGAATAAAAAGAACACATTACAGCAGGTTTTATGTCAATGCTTACTTTGAGTAAGAAATAAAAACAGTTGTTACCATAGCAATGGACAAAGCACCCATCACCTGAGATGCTATGAAAATTAAAGAATGCAAACTACAGATGACAGCATAGCCATACTTCAGTAACACAAGGAGAGATGAAGCATGTTAATTTCTAAACAACTATTCAGGGTTTCTTTAAAGATCTTTCAGAAAATATTAAAATTAACTAGCTGTCACTGTCTATAGCTAGCTGATAAAAATCTTTGCTCAACGAAGTCAATATTTCTGCCCAGTGTTAATCACAATAGCATTGTCTCAGACAGATAAGAGAAATTCTTAAGCAGTACCCTAGAGTCTTAGAAAATGGAGATTACACATCATCTTCACACATTTTTGTCCAGGCTAGAGTGCCACTTGCAATATCCTTTTTAGGGCTTTGAACAGCTTGATTTAAGATACTAACACACTTCACCACAAAAGTCACTGGGGAATTGCTTTGAAGCTCAATGTCACCTAGCTCAGACCCTAATGGACCTAAGCCACAAGGTTGCTGTTACTTCCCTTCAGAGACTCTGTTGCTAAGTTGAGCTCGTTAAGTTGGGAATCATCACTTTCATGTGTAAGCACGAGCACAGCAGTACCCACCAGTAAATCAAAGCCCAGCGTCAAGGATCCAAGTCACTGACTTGAATGCTGCTGTGATGTTACCTGCAAGGTTGTGCAACCCCCCTGACACTGCAGCTGACTTGTGTAACACCGCCTGCTCTCTCTTCTTGTGTTTGCCCTGAGCCCCTCTGTTCAGACTACCTCTGTCCTCTTCACAGTGTACTAAGTAGACAAACAGATCAAAACTTTAACATCATCCTTTTATCATCTGCTGTCTCAGAAAACAATATTGCAATACATGTAAGTGCACATTTTCCACCATCATACAGCCAACAGCAATTAAGTACATACAAAAAACCGAAAAGATTTGGTCATTCCCTTCTACTGGAAAACTGTAATCAGGCTCCTATTGAAGAGAAAAGCAGAAGCTGGTGCTAACGAGGCCTCTCATGAATGTCTTGAATCCAGAGGGATAAAAAGTGACCTGAAGTCTGTGAATATTCTCATTACTTTCGACAGGACTAAATTTGGGTACGTTCCTAAATGACAGGCTCCTACTGTGGGTTGGTGTTTCCTTTCCATAGGAAGAACTCCCTATGCAATCAGGGCTTTTTCTAAGCTAGACATAACCTCAAGCAGAAAAATATTTTCCTTGCTACTGGTGGTATTTCTACAACCTGCTGAGACCAGGTACACCAAGTGACTCAGTAACTCCAGCAATTAGCATCACAGCACCTAATTTTTAAAAGCTATAGCAAAGCTCAGAGTCCTGAGTAAGCAGCCATGTAATCCATAACAAAATTTAGTTTCCTCAAAAGAGGATCCACAAGTGTCCAGTATGCCAAATAAGGAACCCCCTTAGGCTGGTCCACAGCAACATTCGTGCCTTAATGATCACCTGTAGGGCTGAACTGCCTTCCCAGCACTCATGGGGCAAATGAAAGACTAAGTGTGACTTTATGGTCTAGTATGTCAGGAACTCTTTTATCTGCAAAACTAAGTTGTGATTCATGATCCACAACTATTTGTGTGTTCTGTTTAACGACTAATCAGGGAGGTTGAGGAATCGAGCTCTAGACTTTGGTGTGCAAGTACCACGTATTCCTTTTAATGAGCCCGTCTCTTTTGTACAAAGACCTCAGTCTCATAGCACTTTGGAAATCAAGGCTTACATCTTAGAGCCAGAGCTTGTAAGAAAAAGCAAATCTTTTTAAGCAGCCTGACAGCTGATAATGCAGAGGGCTATGTCTGAAATGCTTCCCCCCCATTTTTCTTTTCTCCTAAGACATGCACTATTTCTCAAGTCGTCTTTTCTCTAGTCTTGCTTATCTAAGCAGCAATATGAAAATCTAAAACCATGTTGTTGGAGATGATTAGACTCTTAGTGCAAATTAACCCCCTGGTAGCTTTGCTAATAGAGACATTTTGTAACACACCAGGAACCAGACAAACAAACAAACAAACAAAAGATGCTGAATTTCTTTTTAACCCAGTCTCATCTAAACTGTGAATTAATCAGCCTTTCTGTGCACTAAAAGTCTACAGAAATGCAATTTTCTTTTCAGGAGAATATGACACACAACAGCACACACCTCTCTGAAGAGGCAGCACATACAGGGCAGGGTGGGATTTCAAGAAAGTACAGAGCACCCCAATGGGATCCCAAACGAAAAGGTGAGAAAAATTGTAGTCAAATGCCCTATACTTTATAGGAAAGCTCAACAATTCTGTAGAAATTAACTCTTAAGTGCAGAGCAGCACTTCCCACCATCCCCATGCCTTCTGTGGAAGTTTTAACTGTGTCATAAGAACATACAATTTCAGTTCTTTGTGTATGTGCTGTCACAAGTGAGGAGCTGTAGTCTGCCACAACAGAAACTTCAATCAATCTGACAATTTCTGTCTTAAATAATGAGTCCCACAAGCACCAATAAAACAATACAGATAAAACCATCAGATTTTACAGGACTACTGGGCCAGGTACATACTCTTGGACTACTCTCCATACTTCCACCCCACTCCAAATCCTTCCCCCTGCAAGCCCTGAGCTACAACTTCCTGATGTCCCTCCCAATATCATTCCAGCAAGCCACTACTGCTTTTAGAGCTTTAACAGATGCACTAGGTTTTAAAATCTTGTCATACAATTTTTCTCAGGGATACTCATTTCCATTCAGACCTACAGGCTCACACACTTTCTTGCTTACAGTGGCCTTGGAACCCAACAGCTTGTCAGATAATCACACTGAGGGTTCCCAGGAGATTCCCTAATGCATCAGACCACAGCCTTTTTCAGACAGCCAGAAAACATTATCTTGGTTCAACTAAAATCCACTCCCAGCAGTATGAAATTTCCCTCCCTACTGCTGGTTTGGGTGAACTGGGGTTTATATGGTATGATCTTTTAACGAGCCACCATTGTTTCTAATTAGGCAAGTAACCAAGGATTTAATTAACTGTTGTAACTTGAGTCACACAAGTGGCTAATAGTCTAAACAGAAATTAAATAGAGGTGCCTTATCTCATCTTTAAGCAGCCTTGCACATGCACAGGCTTTAGGAAAGGTCAGGCAGAGCAGAAGCTACCAGGAGACACACCGCACCTCAGCGCAGCATCTGAAAACAGAAGGAAAGGAGCCAGAGGGACCAGCGCGCATTTACTAACACTTGCTGCAGCATACGTGGAAAAGCAGCCAGGAATGACTTCACTAGTTTGCCCAAACTTAAGGGGATGGGAAGGGAAACTACTTACAAGAGGGGATTTTAACAAGATGCCTCAATATAAAGTTTCTGAAACTCAGATATGCCCATGCATTTGCCAGAAGTTAACCAAAACCTGCAGCTCCAGCACTTGAAGCATCGAGAGCTAGCAATTCTCTGGCTGACTAGCTGATACAGTAATTTTGTTCTCTTCCTTTTATGGTCTCCCCCTACAATGGCCCCTTATCAATTCCTTCTACTTTTCCAGTCAACATACTCAGGGAAGTTTTCAAACGTACAAGCCTGAAGCACCGAAGTCCAAATGTGTTTTATAGTTGGGTTATATAAAGTTATTATATAAACTATATATATAGTTCAGGTTAGTCTTCACTCAGCTGATTGGATTTCATGTCTTACTCTGCACCTAGCAAAATGTAGGTGTCATCTGTCACGTAACCAAGAAGGCTGACAATCACATGGACATAGCCCTGGATTTAGCTCAAGGAACCCGCAGACTTCAACTGAACATGCACTTTGGAAACACCAGTTTTCCCGATACAAAGAACATTCCTCCAAGTATTACACCACTGATCTACTTAATTCTTCTAAGACTTCTGCATGATAGGAATGCCACTTTACAGGCAGCTGATCAGGGTGTTAATGTTTTGAAAAGGGAGACTATAACTTCTGACTCTCAGTGCTGAGTTCTCTATGGACTTCGGCACCATTGAACTTCACTGCTCAGCTCCTGAACTTATCAGGGTCTAAGGTCCCTTCCTGGTTCACTGCTTGCAAAGCTGTGCTCCAGCAGCTCAGTCATGGTCAATCAGCAAATAACTTCCAAAGCAAGGCACAAAGACTCAGCTTTCTAACAACAAATCCACAGCTTATTCTCAGTGCTAAGGCATACATTGCATTGGAGATGTCAACAGAATTGTGCTGATGGTTTCGCAAGCACTGCATTTTTTTAAAATGCTTTTAAAGAAGGTCAGGGAAGGGTGCCTGTTTTCTCTTTTCTAGGTAGCTTCAATTTCAAGTTAATGATCAGTTCCTTTTTAAACTATACCAAACCTGACCCACTGCTGCCACAGACTCAAGTGACCTCTTCACTTGTTCTGGTGAGAAGCACCTTTTCTCAATCTCTATTTGAAGACATCCTCACCAGCTTGGCATTTTTGAGAACCAGTCATTTGGTTGAAGGACCCATCTGCCTCTGGTGTGATGCTGATGTCCATGAAAAGTGCCTGCTAAGGGCTAATGAAATTAAACCACCCTAACGTGATACCATTCTCTCAAAATAGTATTAACACATACTCTTCCTTGAAAATGGATTTTTTACATCACAAATGCTTTTTAAAGTTACACTGGGAAATATTTACCATTTTACTGTTAGTCTGTCATATTCTCTAGTAAACGACAATTAGGAGTATATCAACAAACTATGTCCTCATTACTTACTGACGCAGAATATAAGAAGATAGCACATGATTGCTATGAATTTTAACCATGCATTTATTTTGCAGAAATTTTAACAAAGCACTTGCAGGGTGCTATTACACTTTGTTACTTGCAAAAACCATAATTCCCACAGTGTAACAGTTTTTGTATGATTTACTGGTGCTTGTACTATGTAATACACAGATGTCCTGTGGGGATCAGAGGCTCACTATACTGAATGATGCATACAGAGCACGGCCCAGTCTCTTCCCTGAATAGTGTACAGTACAAAAAAGCAATCTGAGAAGGTGAAGATGTAAGCAGGGATAAAATGATATGCCTAAAGTAATGCAGTAAGTCCTGAGCAGAAGTAGGAAGAGAATCCAGGTCTCTTGACTTCCTAATTAGTGCACAATAAGTACTAGACCACTACCTTTCTTTCATTAACCTGCTCCACTGTAGACTTGCAGCTGAATCGTTACTAATCATTCCATAGAAGGGAAAACAAAAAAAAAAAAAAAAATCAGTAAGACAAAGTTTCACAAGGCTAAACACTAGACAATGAAATATATAAACCCTTCATCAATGAAACCCCTTCAAGCCATAATTCCCAGTTCTGAACACTTCTGCAAACCACCTCTGGCCTAGCACCTGACTTTACGAGTCCTACCAATACCATAAAATAACTGGGAAACCCCTTTCATGGGGGTTGATGGACTGGGAAAGTTTCTCCAGTTTCTCTGAATCCTGATTAAAAGTTCATAAGCAAGAGAATGCTTTTATTTTCCAGTCTTAATAACTGACTTTACTGAAAAAGCGATACAAAGTAAAATGTGAACAGAATACTCTGAAAGAATTTAGTCAGCAAGTTTGCATTTTGTTTATTAAGACAGAAACATGAATGAAGAACCTGTATCTCAGGTGAGAACAAAGAGCAGTTTGCTAGCCAGAGTGCCTGAGATATAGACTTTTCTTTATCCAGCATAAGAATTAGCCACTTACAGTTTTACCTGTGCCTCAGAATACAAGATGTATGGCTAAAGAGAAGGTTTAAGGCACTATAAAAGAAACCTAGCTGTCAGAGACTAGATCTGTGTTATTTTTTACAGACATGCAACAGGTAAAACTGTGGGTCTAAATTTCTGAAGACAAGACCATCTTTTCAATTGAAAATGGAACATGAAATAATGAGAAAACAGAAGCAAGCCTGAGGGCTTCAAACTCCTCTTCCTTCAGATGTTGACTGGAATGCTTTTGTGCAGTGAAATAACTTTTAAATATTTAAGTAATGCAAAGCTGCATAGGAAATGAAAAATGTTTTGTTGCAATTCACATCTGGAGACACACATGCACGCCCAGAAGAGCATCCCACCAAATCATTCTGTCTCTCTTCATTTCATACTGAGTTGCATTAGTTTTAAAATATGAAGAGGTATAAAAAAACCACACTCTTCATTTCACAGATAGAAATCAGCATTCCATTTACTGTGGAAAATAGGTACTTGAGATAATACGTCCCAAATGACGAGTTAACACAAAATGTAGAGTGAACTCAGCTCTGGTTTTGGTCTCATGTACTCTGGTTAACTTCAGCTTCAGCTAGTCATTACTACGTCACTTGCGTTTGCAATGATGCTACCACACTGCAGCATTAAAAAATTATAAACCAGCAATTAAACACAGGTAAATTTCAGGGTACTAAAGGTTATTTCATCATAAGATAAGATTAAAATGCCAGTATCTAAAATTAAACAGTGATTGCTTGAAAATGTTATTACTTTTGTTTCTTCTACATACAGCGGGTAGAACAGCTGGGGGCAGTGCCAAGCACAGACAGCTCCTCCGAGTGCTTTACTCCCTATGGAGGCTCACATAGCTCTTCTATGCAAAACAGCCACAGTTAGTGCTGGAGATCCCCCTTTTCCATGACCAGTTCCTCCAAAATGGCTAATTATGGCCAGATCACAAGCTAGTCTTTGAAACATTGATATTTACAAGTAAGCAGTACACCGACATTATGATCAGAACTACTTTCCCTAGCTATGGCTATTCTGTAGCGCTACTCTATGTGTGCATCTTCCTCTAGGTTTTCAGCTGTTCCCAACACCACCTAACACAGCACTGCTGTCAATACTCATTAGGAACTGACATATAAAGCTGCCTCAGCTGATGGGTTTAATAGCTTTCCTCACTGCATTAATCCTTTATCCTTCTTCCAATCTGTAGATTTATTATCACTACTAATTATCCATTGTCTTGGGTTGATTTGTTTGCTGGACAAAGGTAATTCGGTAACACTGTTTACAACCCGTATCCCTTCAGGTGCAATGAGCTGCACTGCAAAATCTGTAATAGAAGCCTGAGGGGAAAAAAAAGTACCACTGTTTTTCACCTCTTTTCTCTAATCAGGACAGATAACAACTTCATCCCCTTTCTCTTTACTTATCCTGCTCAATACCTCCTGTAAATCGGGTTATCTGGTGGTTCAGCACCTTCCAGACTGAGTTAGAGATTAGCTGCTGCCCAGCAGAGTAACATAAAACACTTAGCACTCCCACACCTTTTGCTTTGGCCCTGTGCTGTACAGTGCTCTGCCAGATCAAATGTGGCATGTCACGCCATGAAAAGCAGATGAAGGATACTTTAATGGTGTAGTAGCTGGAAAAGCATTTAGAGCTACAGAACAAACACAGCAACGCACACAGGCCAACCTTTTCAAAGCTGTCTAATGCATTCAGCTCACCAACTCCCCAGTACTACAAATAGAAATCAAATGCCCAGTTTCCTACTTACCTTCAAATATCTCAGCATACACATGCAGGTATGTATTACTTTCTGAAAGTTAACCTCACAAGAATAGTTTATTTTCAGTACAGTTATGATTTTTCCTCTTATTTTTAGCCTGCTGGGTGTGAGGGCAGTTCATAAAAGCATTCAAGAACAGTCTTGCCCGAAGGATTTTGCTTTCTAATCCTTACAGACAATACACCCAAAATGATGACTCAGATTAGAAAAGCTTGTGTACACAGCAATTGGTGAAGTAGCAATCAATCACGGTAGCTCTGCTGAAGACAGTGATGTTAATTTATAAGAGCTCTGGGAAGTGCACAGGAGAGTTAAATGATTTTTATTTTAAGTATTGCTGTTTTTTTGCTTTTCTGTCTATACTGATGCTACTTTTCTTCTGTTCATAGTTTACCCAACTGCTAGATGTAACAGCAGTTTTCCTTACTGAGCCGGCAGCAGTAAGTGCAATTCATTTCTCTTTTGGGGGTCCAGAAATCCTTCCCCCAATGGTAGAAATGCAGTGCAATTATTTTCTTCCCCCTTCTCTATTTCTTAAGCTCTTTTATCAAGATTTTCCCATTCATATTACTGTTGATAATATACGGCAAACCTGAAACCCCTTCCATCAGAGGAAGCCAAAGTCTTTTAGGAACAGGACTGAAATAGGCTTCCCGCTCCCGAGAGTAATGCTGACCAATTGTTCACATTTTCTACGTTGCGTCTAGAAAATGTCTGTAAAGACTTACCAGAGGTGACACAGCTGGACAGGAACAGGCCTGTGAACAGAAGCTGTATCCTATAACCCATCAGTATTGTTTGAACCACTTTCACAATAGCCCTGTGCTGACTAGATGCAAGAGAGGAAGATCTGTGTTTATTCAGACAGTGCTCCTACTGTGTTAATGTACTACCATGCATAATTCGCTTCACTCCCTGTCATATTAGTCATTTGCTTTGACTTTACTGGTGTTCTTGGGCTGATAAATTTATAGATACAGTAATAGGATTCTGAATTAAGACACAATTTAAGAACACAGTTTCAATTGCAATGATTTGTGTATATGAGGTCATTTAGACCAGTCTACTTTCCTTTTGCCAGAGAAGATTTGTAGCTATTATTTTCCCTCCCTAAAGCAATGATCACATGCTGTTTGCTTCAGCACTGGGTGTTGCAATACCTCAATGAATAATATAGAAGAAGCAGAAAATAAACAAACCCACTATGCCTGGGGATAACGTGTGGTGTGTTTTTCTTTAGGATGATTAAATGTGAATGCATGTCATAGGATGTAGGGATTGCTCTGCCAGGAACCCACGAGTGTGAGAGCATACAGCCCTCTATCTAACCAGGCAAATGGCCACGGAGAAGGTTAAAGCAGCCCCCAGGCAGACCCAGCACATGCATTGGCTACTCCCTGGCTGCTGTATTCACTCGGCTTTTTTTCCTGTAAGATACAAGCACTTCATAGATTCCTGGGTCAAATTCCATACTCTTTCACACCTAGGAAGTTTCGCCAAAGACAACAGATTTCCACCACAGAATCGGGAAGCTTAACTTGGTGTTGCTAGCCTTTCACTCCACTACTAAAGCCACAGAAGAAACTTTTGAGGTTAACAGAACAGACCACACAGATTATGCCTCAATGGATGGTCTCACACCACTTTCACCAGAGGGTATCACCTGTCCCTTCCTATTGCAGTGTCAGGAAAACAGTTAAAACAACCTCCTTTTCTTTTACATGGAATTACCCTCCTGTAAAGCAAAGCTTCCATCTTATACCTTAATAACTGCACAGATCAGCACCAGCACCGCTGGAAGATACAAAAAACTTTTCAAAACCGAGACTGCTTTGGAATACCTCCCATTGCTTTTTTTGCCTTTGGTGGTGGAAAGGAGGAAGCACACTGAACAGTGCTGATTTTTAGAACGTGAGTCAGCCCTATACTACATCTCAAGACAATGACCACAAGGAAGCAAAAGCCATTTTTAAATCTTGGTCTCTTCAGCCTCTTGTGTTCCTGTATCAGGTTCAAAGTAATTTTAAGTAAAAATGCAAATCCTCTTTTCATCAAAAGGGTGTTTCAGCAAAAGAACATGGTCTGAGTGCTACATTTGTGATAACACAGAACAACCAACATACCAATGAATGTCAGACTACTCACTTCAAATAAATCAGTCACCTGTTCTCAAAATCAAAGCCAATCCATTTTGTCCATAACCACAAGTCACACAGGCAGCTACTGACATCCCACATTACCATTTCTACCTATTGCACTTCTCAGCATGCAAATGATATCCTTGCCTACGCAGTCAGATTCATTTCTGAGCAAAGAAATACATCATCAGATTTCAACAAGCTTGTTTATCTTCAAGTCACTTTTCAGGAAAATAAAGACTGTGAAACAGACCTTCAAAGGGCAAACCCCTCTCCCACCCACCCAGCAAACACCCAATTCATTGCCTTCAGATTTCTTCTTTCACCACAGCTACGCTCATTATGTGAAAAGTATTCTGTTTCTACTATTTTGCAAAAAAGGATTTTCAATAAAAGATAAGCAACACCATCAGAAAAGACTTCTATAACGGAGGTTTCACTCAGTAAACAGGTGCCTGGGAGATTATCTCTCCAACTTAACCAGAGCTGCAAACATCAGAATGATTCTGAGATGACTAAAATCCCCCTTTTTTAAAATAAAAGCCTTTTATCTGCCAAGCGACACTTCCTGTTCTAAAGGCTATTCTCCTCGGTAGTTGTCAACTATGTATTAATCTAATTCATATAAGCCTTAGAAATAAATACTTTCATGTGCAGAATCTTTTGGGAAACTCTGATTCCCTGAGGCTTTAAAGAGCAATTGTTGCTTATCACTGTGGAAATTTCCCCTGAATTTAAATCCTGGTAACCAGGAAAAAAAAAATAATATCAAATATTTCAGTGATTAACAAGTTTCTCAGCCTTTGTCACCCTCAAAGGATTTTCATCTGATCGGTAGGGAAACCACTAAAGAAGAACATAAAAGGAGAGTGATCTGACCCAGTAAGGCGGTTCTTGTCTTCCCAGGTCCTGTATTTGCCACTCCTGTCCAAAATAATGGCACTCACTTCTAACAGTCCTTTACAATCAACAGCAATATCAAACACATTAGGCCTTATTTTAAAGGGTATATGTGCTGGCAAAGACAAATGCTACTTAACTACAAGTAGACAGTTAAACCCCTCCCTAAAGAGCTCTCATAACAAAACCACTCTGTGTGGGAGAGGCAAAGCATTGCCAGAGCACTTAAAGAAAAGCAGGTAATGGAAGTTTTGCTGTGTTTAAACTCCATTCCTGCGCAATAAAAACCTGATTTTAAAAGCACTGTAAAACAGAGAACTTTTCTGGTGCCTTACTGTCTGTCACTGCATAAAAATGGCCCCACAAAAGCAGGAAGTTGTCATATTTTGTACATTGTTGCATAATGTGGAGATGTGATAAACGGCATGGCATACATGTCAACAGCCTCCTGGTGATGGAGGCTTTCAATCCTCTTCACAGTGTTTAAGGAAGGAAAGAATGTATTTCACTGACCAGGAGCAACCTTCAGCATGGATTAACTTCAAATTAGGTGAGATTCATCCCATGTCCCCAAAATCTTTGTGTGCTACCACATTAGAAACATGTAAAACCAACCTACTGTACCTGAGTATGAACTGATCCACCGTAGAATTGTTGGCAATTGTCACATAAACATTCACAACCTCTCCTTGTTTGACAGGCTTTGAGGGCAACCAGACAACAATATTACTATCCAGCCGTAGCTCCGTCAACTGAGAAGTCTCCTGACCTCGATAGAGGCTGACAGATCCGATTCTCTGCAAGTGGGACACGGTTTCATCCATGCCATCTTTTCCTGGCCGGATAGCATTTCCCTTCCTTATATCCTCAGCAGTACACTCTCCCTTCTCGTCTCCTGGTTGGATAGTATAGTAAAGCTCTACAGGGCTCCCTTCAAACTGATCTGGTGGCTTCTTACGGCCCGTGACAATCGTGGGGGGGTTAAACCAGCTTGGCAGGAGATCCAGCTCTGCAACACACAATCCCAGATCCCCTTTCAGCCTGCAGCTGCCTCTGACTTCCCGTGTCTCTCGGAAGGCAAACACCCGCAGGCAGGGCAGCCATTCTGTGGTGCTATAGTCATCCCAGTCCCTGCCCACGATGTAGAACAGGACCTGGACTTTGGGCTTGCTCAGGTAAATTTTGTCGTTCATTATGTAGGCCTTGAGCTTCCAGTTATAAGTAAACTTGTTGGCAGATCCAAAAAAGTTGGAAGTTAACATTAGGTCCTGGGGCACAACTTGCTCAACAGAAAATGGTCCATAGCTGGCATTTAATATTGGTGGTCTCTTGGCTTTATATGGGAAGAACGATTCCACCCTGGACTGCAAACTGGAATTTCTCATAAAGTCCTGGTTGGCTTCTTTGAGAAAGAAAGATGTTTCAGCACTGAAGATCCGATAGCTCACAGGTAGGTAGGTTGGTAATGAAGAAAATCTCTGATTATTGTCCAAGACCCCTCGACACTGTGTCACTAATAAAAGAAAAGGTGACGTGAGTTAGATCAAATCTGCTTATGGATTCAAAGGGACATTTACTATAACTTTAGTGAAGCTACCTGGTAAGTCAGGGATGAGCATTACTTCATGCGAAAAAATAGTTACAGTGTAGCTACATGTTTAGATGTAGCTCATTCTTTTTTTGCATTACATTCACAAAAGAAAAGAAAATGTAGGCTTTAGTGCCACCTTGCATTTATTGATGATAAACATTTTGTCACATATGCACACATACATACACAGGTGATGTACAAAGGGTCGTATGCAGCACGATCAATTATTCATACTCCTGGAGGGAGCAGGAAGAGGAAGGTTCATAGCAGAAGCAATGCTTGTCCCAGTAGCTGTTTTACATGGCTCAGCTGAACAGCAGCAGTGCTTCGCTAATGCACAGAAAACACATGAAGCACTCATTGAATACTTTGACTATCACCTGGATGTGAAATAAATAGGTTACTTGTCACTCCTATGCAATGTCTCACCTCCCTAACAAAAATTCACAAATTTCACAAATCAAAGTCAAAGCCTTCCAAAAGCCATTCCATAAGTAAACAGAGTGTCTTTTAAACCACATATGTTCTCACCTTATCCGCTCTGTCCCTGGTAATAACACACCATTCTAAGCTTTCCACCCACTTAGAAACTTCTGTCCTGTCTTTCTGTTCAGTTACAGCACGCATAAGGTATTCAGTACGTTGGTATCGTCCACTGAACCACAGCCCCCGAAGGACTGCTAATCACTGCCCCTACAGGAACACTGGCCAGGAGATCAAAGATAGTTTCTGTTCTACAGCCAAAGCCAGAAACTGCTTTTCTAAGGACCGACACCCCACCCCCGCACCCCCCCCATTTCACTCTCTTCCTCCATCAAGAAACCTTGCTCTCGTATTATTTCTAGCACTATGGTCTATGCCTCTATAATTTAGTATTGACAGTACCTCATCTTTCTAAGTTATTTAAACACAGATGCACATCACAGGCTAGAAATGTTTCAACAAGTGCTAATACATAAGATACACACAGAGAGAAATTAGCTCATACTGACCAATTTTAAGTTTCAATTGAGTATCAGATTCCTTTTGACCTAAACATTGTTTCCTATTATAAAGATTAACAACACATATTGCTGAAAGACAAACCCGATTACCTAATTAGGGTAGATAACAATAGAGGTCAGTTAAAACACATGTAGATTACATAATGCTATTCACAACCCCTCTTCCTAACTCTTACTGAAGAGATTAACTATAGGTACAGAAGGTAAATGAATAATGATGCTAGACTGTCTTTAGTATTTAAAAACAGACCTTGCCCTCAGACATATGTCAGTTCCAGTGTCCTTGGGGAATCCCATCAGTCAGCATTTAAGGTTCTGTGTAAGTTCTGCTCTTTAAAGAAGACAGACAACCATAAGGGCAATGCATAATGCCCAGATTCCTCTGAAACTCAGGAACACATAAAGATGCCTAAAACCCCCTAGAGACAGACTCTTTCATCAGCGTTCTCACAAAGGTCTGCAGCTTGAGGATTTTTGCAAACAATAGATTCATTGTCCTTCTAGCATGACTGGCTGCTAGCATGCTAATTATGCAGTCAAATTTAATTAAATGTTTTCAAGTAATAAATAATCAATATCTGTCATTATACCAAATGACTACTGCTGACAGACAACTTCACTACAATCCTGTTGTGTGTGCGCTTAGCTAGTGCATGGGCACTACTCAGTGCTGGGAAAGCAAATAATTTGGAAGGCAGGTGTTAGGCAATTAAGAAAAAAGGAAAGAAACAAATTTGGAGGAGGGGGAAATCAGAGCTCTCAAAGGACGGCAGCCATAAATTTGAAATAAGGAATTAAGATGTGTTCACTTATGTTTAATTCATGTACCACCACTGGATGGTAGAATTAGTTCTCATAAATGAGCAAACTGCCATGACTGGACAAAAATAATAATAAAAAAAAAGAAGGCAAAAAGAGAACAAGGAAGAGGTAAAAGGCCTGTCAATGAAAACACCAGCACATAGTGAATTACCAGCACAACACCCTCTCTGTCAAGTAGATTCACATTTAAAATATAACATCAGTTTAGCACAGTTACAATCCTGTAAGACTCCAATGCTTGGCATATATTTTGACTCTGCTGGAAAGGAATCTACAAAAGCCACCTCCTGAACTGATTGATTTCCCCTTAGCAGAATCAAAATATCAGCCTGTTAATGTTACATCCCAGTGTGCTATAATACTGAAATAAGGAATGCAAAAAAGATCCAAGCACTTCCTTGAATGTAAGCATTAATTGTCTTAAGCACACACATACATTTTGCTTAAGTGTTTCCAGGATTACAGATACTCTAGATTTGGCACTATTGCCACTGAGGGAATACCTTTTGGCTTCGCTAGATCTGCAAAAACCAGAAATAAACTCAGCAGGCTGCAGAGACAAGTGAAGTCCTCTGATTTCAGAGGGCTGTTGATCAGGATCCATGCTTGAAACTTAACAGCTGTTTTTCTGCAATTCCCAGGACTTTTGTTGCAGCACGCTATCCTCAGACAGTGGTCTCATTTTTGTAGGCACTCCATTTATCCCGGATCAATCATGTGGATAAGGTATGTAGGACTTGGCCCAATACTAAGAAAAACAGCCATGCAACTTCCACTTTAACAAGCTGAAGGCAAACAGCAAAACCTATGTGGTCAGAATGACAGCAAAAAGAAGAAAAAGCTTTGCTTTTTTATTGTAGTCTAAAGATTTCCACCCACTTTCGTACTGTACATAATGGAGTGTTATATTTCTATGGTGATGGCTGTACTTTAGACAATTTATTTAAGCACTTTAAGCCTTTTACTGATAAAACTGGTAGTTAAAATTGTCCATTTTATTTTAGAATCCCAACCACGTGCATCAGCAACTACAGGCCATCATTTAAGGGATTTGTTCTATAGCCTTCATCTCTACCCAGTAACCTTCATGTCCTGGTATAATTACTTATCAGTCTTTCCAGAGAACGTTTTTGTATGCTTGATCAGCTCAGCTACAAAGTTCTTTAATTTATCAGAGAATCTATTTAAACAAGATTCCGAGGTTTTCCTGAGTTTCATATCATAAGTTATTATTTTAAATAATCATTAGGCATAAGATTATGTTGTCTACCTGAAAAATAGACTGCCTGTTAGGAAAAAGAAAAAAGAAGTCATGCCTACCAGTGCTTTCAGGTGCTCTGGAACAGTTTTCTCCATTTTAAATGTTTTTCTGCTCAATCACTGAAACATATTTCTAGAGGTTCATGTTAAAGCAAGGTGTAAATTTAAGCATTTTATCCCTATGACAGTATCAGTTGTGGGAGCAATATTTTACTGCCAGTCCAGCTACTTATGTGGGCACAATTGTATCATTAAAATGGAACTGGGTCTCTGTGACAGGAGTGCTATAAGCACATTTATACAAATATAATCATGGAAGTGGAACTTCCTCAAACAGTTTAGCTAAAGGGTGTAAATAACCTGAGAAAACCCTGAATGCTTCATCTAAGAGTCCTGATCCTTAAAGAAAGATTGTTGACCTTCCAATGGGTTCAAATTAAGTGAAAGTCCCATTTCATGAGGGCTTTTACAAACTGAAATGGAAATCAAGAATACAGGCAAGGGTGAGAAAGGAAATGCAGAAACGCCGTTTCTGTACTGAAGACTAATTCTGATTACAGCAGGCCTGACTTACAAGTAGGCAGTAAGTGCTTTACCCTTGTACATTATCAAACAAGAGTTATAACTTGTCCAGAGATGAAGTTCAGCACGGAAATGATTAAGAACCATCAAGCAAAGCTAGTATTAGCCAAGAACAAAAAGTTAAGGCTTACAAGTAATTACTCCTTTGTAACAGCCTGGTGACTTTTTAATCCTTCTTCTGGCATTATATGCTTCTGCAGCACTTCATCTGAACCCAAA
This sequence comes from Vanellus vanellus, assembly GCF_965231255.1. NCBI lineage: Eukaryota > Metazoa > Chordata > Aves > Charadriiformes > Charadriidae > Vanellus > Vanellus vanellus. The sequence goes on from NC_138921.1 coordinate 11,869,091, forward strand.
CAGGCATCTGTTAAGCTCAAATTCCTATAACCTAGCAAGTTCATTCTTGGAGCTGGATATGAAATGGTGAATACTGATCTGTGCTATTGTTTCTTGGATTCCAGTGCATAAGGAATTTTCTTTGGGGGGGATTTCATATGGAGCTGGAGCACTGGGTGCTGGATTCACTGGAAGAGTCATAAAAGCTTAATATTTTTAAGCCATTCTCTTATGAGGTTGGTTTGAAACAACTTTCTTTTGGACTGGGAATTAAGGGCTTAGATTTTGGGTGGGAAATTACTGGCCTATGGCCATGTATATTCACTGACTGATGTCTGATGAGCCACTGAGCTTTCAAGGAAACCATCTGCCTGTCCTCTCAGCCAGGAGGCTCCTAGCCAGAGAAAGCCAGTGAGAAGCAGAAGACATCTGCCTATGCAAAGGAGGAGTAATGTGAGAAGCCTTCTCTGCACCTTGTACGGCCCTCACAAAGGCACATTTATAATTACTCCTTCCCAGAAACAAACCATATGAAAAGTGATAGACAAATTTCTATCCCTTTGTCTTCTCCTATTACCCTAGCACATCAGTACAGCTGAAGTTCCACTAAGAATTCTGGAAGGCAGGGTCTTCTCCTTTGTTTTTATAACAGCTTAACCCACCACCTTGTTCCTCCATTCCTAAACGCAGCTATAATTGAATGCTGTACCAATACTGATTTTTTTTTTTTTGGCCCAAATTCCATGCCACTAGAGTTCTAAGAAAAAAAAAAACACTAATATTAATTTACAGTACCACCACCACCTGAAATTCTGCAAATCCTGTAAATATTAACACTTCTCTTTACGCGGACTCCTATTTCCATGCTGCCCCTCCACCCAGAGGGGCTAACTGTACTATAAGCATGTTATACAAACCATCCTCTCACAAAAGTCCCCACCCTTAAGTTTTTCTCTGACTCCACCTTCTACTAAAAACTTGTCCTGCTTTTGCATAGCAAATCACATATTCCAGCTCCAGAAATACAGAGTGGGGGACGAACAGAAGTAGAAAAGATGCACTTAAATCGGCGTAGATGTTTCCTTCACCACAAAATGTCAACACCTATGTTTTTTTCTGGTTCATTTTCCCTTAATTTTCTATATTGACACCACATTTAGTGACTTCAGAGTGTACAAAATCTTTGTAGCAAGTATTTTGCTGAGAACTAGAGCTCAGCAAATACTGCAAGAAATAAGTGTCTGTGAATATTAATTTAGACTTCAGAACAACCTTAGTTGTACTCTCATTCCCCTCCGAGTTCCCTTTTCTTAACATCTATAAGAAGGAATTCTTCTGTTAGAAAAGCTGGGTGGAACTTAAAGCCAAACAAGCTCAAATTCAGAATATGGAACATAATTTTAACTATGAGGTTGATTAACCATTGCAACAAACTACGGAAGGGAGCAATGGCTCATCTGTGTCCTCACATCAAAACTGGATTCCTTTCTGAAAGGTACATTTTTCTCAGCACAAGTTACTGTTTAACTACAGGGATAACTGGAGCCTCATATTACTTTCTGGCTTAAAATCTATAGTTCTATGACCATCAAAAAAAAAAAAAAATCAATTGGAAAAACGGGGTAATTGCAGAAGCCACGTTTTCCATTTCTTATGCTTGCCCAATCAGATATGCTTTCTCATCCAGTGAGAGAACAGAGAGACTCTGGCTAATTGTACATAGGCAATGTCAAGTGTCGAATGCATACAGTGAATGCTTGAGACCAATTTGTGAAGTTAAAAATAAACTGTGGAAAAAATCTGTCAAAGAAATCCATATAGCAAAGATCTGGGGAAATTGCAGCCTATTCTCAAATACCTTGTGAGCACCCAATGAGGGCAATTTTGCCAAATAAATGATTGTTAACAAAATTATTTTCTCAGTTCTTTTTAGAATCCAGGTTTCATTAAACTGAGACTTGAACTCAAAGGATAGGTTTATAACTGCAGTTTTTTATTGATTGACCTGGGAAGGTATATTCCTATTCACATATATAGGAGTACACACCTTTGGCAATCAACCAGACATTTTAAACCCAGATGTAGATGGAACCTTATTTAATCAACATCAGAGTTCAGTTAAACTACATCCACATAAAGATTGTCAGAAGACACTATAATCAGTTATTTTGAACAAATTTACTATTTTATTTCAGTGGGACAGATTAACTCATTTTGTTCAGTATATTGTTAAATGAAAAACTGCAATAATATTCTATTAAATAGGCTTCTCTCACATACCGAGAGTATATCGTTAATGAAATTATACTTTGTATCTTACTGCAGCCAAAATCTTCACTAATTCTCAATGGAGATTCATGGATTTAGTACAGAAGTGAACACTTCCTCTGTTCTTCGTCAGCAGAAGAAGAACTGTCAGAAGTATATAAAACAAGGAATGAACAAAGTTACACCAGGAACTTCTGCACTTCTTTAAAACACAAACTAAGGGACAGTGACTGAAACTAAATGATGGGAACTCAAAGTGGATAAAAAAAATGCATTTCATATAGTGTGTAATTAGATGATAGAGCTCATTGCCAGGGAGGAAGGCACAGAGGCCAAGAACTTTTCCAGACTTAAACTGGTGATTTGAACATTGGAAAGATATGCAGACCATCTAGAGTAATGTCATTAACTCCATGTAAAACTCCTTATCTATTAGAAACCAGGATTAGACCTCTGCATTATAAAGCATTATCCAACATCTGTCAGGTTGTTCCCTTTTCCTCAAGATTGCTGACATGACAGGAATGTGTGTATAAACTACAAATATCTGTTTTCTGATGTACAGCCTTTTCACAAACAGAAATAAGAATCTTTAAAGTCTAATTTGGAAACACAAGGAAAACTTTCAGAAAACTGCATGTTAGAAACACATTTCCAATCTTAAATGACAGCCTACAAGCCCTATTTTTTGATGGTCACAATTCTATATATCTCGCCCCTTGACTGCAGAAATTCTAAAACATCCTTTTATTCCAAACTTATCTTCTCTATCACCCTCACTTCGTATAACAGAGACGTGTTAGTCAAAGACTGTCTGACATTCAGGACTGAAATCTATAAACTGTTTCCTGAGACTGGTTGATGACCTTAAAAGTTTGTAAAACAACAGTGTATATGCAAAGGTCAGTGAAGGTTTCAGAAATCACTCCCGCTCCCAAAGCTGACATTACTGACTGCACTGCTGAGGCCAACTGACATATTTAAGCTAGTTTACTGTTTAGAATCAAAGGTAAATATCTGGAACTCGAATTTCCACTAATGAAAGCTTTTGTTAAGAGATGAGGTTTGGAAAACTTCTATATAGACACCATTCAAGTACTCAGATTTTCTTTCCCCTGCCAGAAGCTGCAAATGTCAATGTCCTGTGAGCAACATACAGTAGGTAAAATGTCATATGATGGCCTTTTGTTCCAACACTGTTTGCCTCATTGTGGTAAACTCCATGGATTCTGCATTCACTCATTGTGTCGGCACTAAAAGTCCAAAGCAAATAACACTTAAGCTGATTTTGTCTGATAGCTGTAGAGAAGAGGAGAAGGATTTAGGACACCAGAGTTCATTCCCATCTCCATTGAAAACATATGGTTGCCATAGGAAACCTCTGCAACCCAGTGTCTCTAGCAATGAAATGAGAGCAGCTATCACAAAGTTAGATTGACTTGTGATTAAAAAACACATTGAGATCATCAGACAAAAGACTAGGTAAAACACTGGCTTTTTTTATTCTTATTTTTTCTTTAAAGCACGCAAAAATAACCCTGTGGAAGTCACAAAGTGTGGGGAATAAGTAGACAGGTCAGGATTTTCTAACTTAACTAGTAACTTTTCAGAGATCTGGACTGTTTATTTCTCATTGAAGACACTGCTGAAGAGGTCCAATTTTCATGGGAGTACAATCACATGAAAGACAGGCCTCTACAGAGGATGTCTCAAATTTAGCCCTACAAAACAGCTCACAAAAAAAACCAATAAAATTTTAAGCCTTGGCCAGAATGTCACAATGATCAGTTACATGAATATCATAGTTAGATGTTGCTTTTTTAATTACTGAAATTAATTATAAAAATCGGAACCTGTAAGATGCAAGTTACAAACATGAAACAAATACTTCTGGCCTCGGCAATGTATCAATTCCTTGTCCTATGTCTCTTTCTCTAGTTTTTAATAGCACTGTGCTTTCCTCTGCCATTTAAGTCTTTGTTAGATGCTGATAGGCACTCACTTCTCTGTTTAGACATTAAATTGCTTTACACAGGCTCTGTGTTTAGAAAGAGATTAGGGTCCTAGAGCCTGAATGGTGCAATTTGCTTAGAACTCTCCGCTGCCACAAAAATCAACAAGAACCAAGCATACAAAGCTCTGCATGAGTTGTGCTCAGATCCATGCAGGATGGAGCTTTCAGCTACACAGGTGTAGAAAGACGACACAGAGGACTCAATAAATTAATTACAATGCTTTCCCCCTTACCACTCAGTAAGGAAAAGGGAGAATAATTTTTCTTGTAAATAGGTATATTTTTTTTAGAAGCTAATTAAAAATAAAGCCAACCAGTGACATAAACAACAGGACTTTGTATTACATTAGTGCCAAAAGGCCCACACTGAGATTCAGTCTCCATTGTGCTCTGCATTACACATTATAAGGGATTTTATTCAAAGAGCTAGGTATAACCTGGCAGCAAATAATTCCAAGGCTGAAAATGAAAAAAAAGATTTCTTACCATCACATCTGAATGAGGCTTTCCCTGGGGTTAATAATGTACTTTTAGCATATATCTTGACATGTTCATAACGGGCATTTCACTTTTCCAGGTCTGTATTCTCAGGGTCCTGGGCTCTGCCATGAAATAAACCCCTTCCAGACTTACCATCCCACTGCAGCAGTCAAATACACAACAGATGGAAGACTTTTTCCCACCATCTAGGTAGGGAACTGAGGCAGTGTAACTAAATTGAGTTTTCCATGAGTTTCTGTCAAAGCTAAGCACAGGATTCAGACATCTTTAGACTCATTTGATGTTGTTATCCACAAATCCAATCCTTCCATTTCCAAACCTCCTTTCCACATATACTGATAAGAAACGTGTCAGAAGCTGCATGACTTTTTTTAAGAGGTTGGCCAATTTAAACTTGCTCCTTCCTGCAAACAGCCAATAATGCCATGCAAGCCAATGGGAACACTTTGCAGCAACAGGAATTCTTGACCTGTGAAGAGAGGTGCAGGTTTGGGCATCATATCTGGGAAAGAATTGTTTAGATCACGTATTTAAAATACACCATGAAGCCCCATGCCAATGGAAACGCTGAAATAAGCTTTTAGCACTGTTAGCTGTTCCTTAACATAAGTGGCCTATGTTTTAAAGGCAATCTGAGTTACCTTCAGGCCCCATAATGTGCCAACTGCCACATGGATTCTCTGGCATTTTGTTTACATGGCTGAGTTTTCTATGCTCCTACGGACTATGCGTCAGCAACCCTTAGATACTTTCGACACAGCAAAACCCCTCCTGGATAGCAGTTTCATTTCTTCAATAGCACTCTCCTTAGACCTGTCATCATAATGAGAACATTTACACAAGAACACTGATAACTGACTGAAGGGGTATTTGACTTGGATTAGCAGTAGTTTTAAACAACTGCCTTCAATAAAACTTCAACTTCCTATCTTATGGTCTTGAGGGAGTTTTACTTTTCAGAGAAAGAAAAACATTATTAGCAAAACCTATTTCCGTCGTCCTACCCAGTACTTGTACAATCTCTTGTTCTGTTTGCCTTAATTTAGGTCCAAAACCTGCAAAGCTCGAGCTTGGTAGGAGACCTCTCAATGTACCTTTCAATATTCAAGATCCACACAGAGTCACACAGAAAAGATTTTGATGACTGCCTAAAGTAGTGCCACACCACATGACAATTGTGCTGTTTCACACTCCAGGGAGATATAACACAGCAGATCACAGATAAATCCAACTAGCTGCATGTGCCACATGAAGCAGGAGACAGTGGCATTGCACTGCTCGTGTATCAGGTGAAAGCATCAAAGTGAGACAGTCTAAGAAGGTAACAGGATGTAAGAGTCTTACCATTAATGTACAAAACTGCACAAGACAAGGTAGCAAATGCTTCCAAGATTAGAGTCTAGTCTGTCAACATTTCCAAGTGGTTGCTAAGTGCCTCTATCTCCGCTACCCAGCATCTCCAGGAATCTATGCAATTTTGGTGTCAAATACCTAATTTGTGGAGAAAACGACCACGGAAGTGCTGATTTAAATTACCTTTAACTGTTGCAGAATTTTAACCTCAGAAGTTTCACCATTGGTATAAATCAATAAAGTTCCATAAAAGTCAGAAAAATGACTACATTCTACACTAGCAGTGTCCCAGCTCTAAAGATTTTTTCTAAAGATTTTTTTCCTAAAAAGCATTTATTATTTATATGAAGATTTAATTTAAGAGTGAAGACAGACACTTAGCTTTCTTCACTCTCTCCTTGTCCATGGAGGAATTTGGAACAGTAACAGACATAAATGCATGCACATTTTTAATACCTGCATGCATGCATTCATGCTGTGCCTTAAAACATACCTGAATATCCCAATATCCTGGCTACAACCCTGCTAATCATCTCCATTTCAAAAATGCAATGAGGATTTATGAGGAGATATAATTGAGAAATGAGGCCAAGGGGGTGGGGTATAGCTTTGCCCATTCAGGAAATGAACTCAGCATCACCTTTAACCTTCAAGTAATTCTTTGTCACAGAGCACAAAGCAACTCATCATACCAGAACAGCAGCAGGACAGAAACCAAGCGGAAATGTATCTGGTTAAACACCTTCTTTCCCAGGGATTAATTAAAAGGAATGGTTAGAGCACTGGTGTTACTGGGGGTCATAGCACCTCTAAACAGTTTTTAAGGTGATATGTTGCTGCTACTAATAGAACAAAGGTCAGTGGATACTAGGGTGAGCAGCCACTCCCAAAGCCCTGAATTGCTGTCAAAACTTTTGTGGCAGCAACCCAGCTCTCCACAGTAGCCACCGGCTGGCCTGTTTGGTGACTATTGGTACTGAGGGGCAGAAGCAGGAGGGAAAAGGGTGCTTAAGCCCCAGTCCTCACATCAGCTGAACTTCAGCCATTCTGTAATCTCATCTCTCCAGTTTACCTGCAACAGAGAAATGAGTGGCTGAAGAAATGACAGGAAGAACAAAGCACTACAGTGGTTGTGGTATTAGTACTGGGTATGGGAAAGTCAAAACTACAAGAGGAAGAATGAGATCCAGAAGAAGGAATCCTCCAGAGGGACACAAGCAGACTTGACAGAATGCTAAATCATAGTGAAGAAATGCAGAAGAATAATTATGCACATGTGTGTTTAATTCAGGTTTATTGTTCAAGGTAGAGTATTATTTAGAAGTCTCTCTCTAGAGTCTCTTTTATTTGCTGTAACTGTCTTGCTATAATCTGCCTACAAAGGATCAAACCAAAACACACCATCTGTGCCATACTTAGGGAAAGTGTTTGGGAGAAGACACATCTGGCATTCCAGTTTCAGAATTGGGATGCAGAAGCCAATGAGACTGAATCCTTCTTTCCAAGACGAAGTTTGTACCAAAGGAATAACTTCAGAAACCATGAGTGAAGCATGAATGAGGCAAAGTTGGCCTGCACATCTCTGAGGGTACAATAGAGTAAATCTGTATTTTCTGGGGCTGGTAGAAAACAGAATTCTGTTCTAAGAATCCTACCTTACTGTTGCTTCTCAAGTGTCCTTAAACTCATTTGGCAGAGTGATCACGAAATGATAAAATTTTCAATTCTTGATCAAGTAAGGCGGGGAGCCAGCAGAACTGCCACCTTGGATTTCCAAAGGGCAGACTTTAGCCTCTTTAGGAGAATGGTCGAGAGTGTCCCTTGGGAGGCAGTTTTGAAGAGCAAAGGTGCCCAGGAAGGCTGGGTATACTTCAAGCAGGTGCTCTTAAAAGCGCAGGAGAAGGCCATCCCTTTGTCTCGAAAAACGAGCAGACGGGGAAGACGACCAGCCTGGCTAAATAGAGAACTTTGGCTGGACCTCAGGAAAAAAAGGAAAGTTTACATTCTCTGGAAAAGGGGGTTGGCAACTTATGAGGACTATCAAGATATAACAAAGCTATGTAGGGGGAAAATGAGAAGGGCCAAAGCTCAGTCAGAACTCAGCTTGGCCACTGCAGTTAAAGACAATAAGAAGAGATTCTTTGAGAATATCAATAGAAAAAGGAGGACTAGGGAAAATGTAGGCCCACTGGTGAATGAGACAGGTGCCCTAGTGGTGGAAGACACAGAGAAGGCAGAGTTACTGAATGCCGCCTTTTCTTCGGTCTTCACTGCTAAAGCTGTCCCTCATGAATCCCATACTCTGAAGGCAAAGGGGAAGGTCTGGAGAGAGGAAGATTTTCCCTCAGTTGAGGAGGACTGTGTCAGAGACCACTTGGCCAAGCTGGACATTCATGAGTCCATGGGCCCTGATGGCATGCATCCGCGAGTGCTGAGAGAGCTGGCAGATGTTATTGCTAGATCACTCTCCATCGTCTTTGAACGGTCCTGGAGAACAGGAGAGGTGCCTGAGGACTGGAGGAAGGCTGACATCACTCCGATCTTCAAAAAAGGCAAGAAGGAGGACCCAGAGAACTACAGACTGGTTAATCTCACCTCTGTCCCTGGGAAGGTAATGGAGTGACTCATTCTGGATGTCATCTCCAAACACGTTGAGGAACAGGAAGTTATTGGAAGTGGTCAACATGGATTTACTAAGGGTAAATCGTGCTTGACCAATCTGATAGCTTTCTATGATGTTATAACTGGTTGGCTGGATGAGGGGAGAGTCGTGGATGTCATCTACCTTGACTTTAGCAAGGCTTTTGACACTGTCTCCCATGACATCCTCATTAGGAAGCTGAGGAAGTAGGGGCTAGATGAGGTGACAGTGAGGTGGACTGAGAGTTGGCTGCGGAACAGGACTCAGAGGGTTGTGATCAGCTGCACAGAGTCTAGTTGGAGGCCTGTAACCAGTGGTGTCCCCCAGGGGTCAATACTTGGTCCTATTTTGTTTAATATATTCATTAATGACCTGGATGAGGGGACAGAGTGTATCCTCAGCAAGTTTGCTGATGATACCAAACTGGGTGGGGTGGCTGACACCCCAGAGGGCCGTGCTGCCATCCAGCGTGACCTAGACAGGCTGGAGAGCTGGGCAGAGAAGAACCTAATGAGGTTCAACAAAGGCAAGTGCAAGGTCCTGCACCTGGGGAGGAAGAACGTAAAGCACCAGTATAGGTTAGGGGCAGACCTGCTGGGAAGTAGCTCTGAGGAGAAGGATCTGGGGGTCCTGGTAGACAGTAAATTATCGATGAGCCAGCAATGTGCCCTTGTCGCCAAAAAGGCCAATGGAATCCTGGGCTGCATAGGGAAGAGTGTGGCCAGTAGGTCGAGGGAGGTCATTCTCCCCCTCTACTCTGCACTGGTGAGGCCACAACTGGAATACTGTGTCCAGTTTTGGGCTCCCCAGTTCAAGAGGGACAGGGAACTGCTGGAGCGAGTCCAGCGAAGGGCAACTAAGATGATTAACGGCTTAGAGCATCTGCCTTATGAGGAAAGGCTGAGAGAGCTGGGACTCTTTAGCCTGGAGAAGAGAAGGCTGAGGGGAGACCTTATTATGGCGTACAAGTATCTAAAGGGTGGGTTGAAGGAGGATGGAGCCAGGCTCTTTTCAATGGTTCCAAGTGACAGGACGAGGGGTAATGGGCACAAGTTAGAACACAGGAAGTTCCGTTCAAATACATGGAAAAACTTCTTTACGGTGAGGGTGACAGAGCACTGGCACAGGCTGCCCAGGGAGGTTGTGGAGTCCCCTTCCCTGGAGATTTTCAAGGCCCGCCTGGATGCAGTCCTGAGTAATGTGCTCTGGGCAATCCTGCTTTAGCAGGGGAGTTGGACTAGATGATCTCTAGAGGTCCCTTCCAACTCTGAAAATTCTGTGATTCTGTGAAGATGGCAATGATGGATGCAAGTTTGTTATGCTGAGTGCCACAAAATTGCACAGAGCAAACAACTGGTACCATCTTTCTAACAGGTTGAATGTGTCATGCTCCTAAAGTGCTGTTGCTCAAGAATCAGCGAGACCTCCCTGCAAATCAATGAAATAGAGCCTTGCTATACATTTTGCAAGTACTATTTTTGTCCTTTCCTAATATAACTTCCAAACCTTCCTCCTCCCCCATGTCCCTGCCACAGATCCCTAATTCACACCACTGAAAACAGAGTGCCTCCTACAATTTTTTCCAACAGGTGCAGTCCTTAAAGCTAAAATTAATTTTTCCCTTTCTTTGAAAATCATCTTCATTCAGCCTGGCTCCTAAGGGAAATTAATGAGTGCTCACTGAATATGTTTACATAAGATCTCCTCAGGATTTATGCTACTAAGCATTAGGAGTGTTTTAATCTGCCCTCTAAGGGACAGAGAAGCCGATGTGACTGGCTAAAGATGTCTCAATACAATGAACGCTCTCCGCTCACTACTGGCAGCATCGGCTGCTCTGACACACTGTTGGCTTTGCAGCAGGCAACCACATCAGCTCTGCTGACAAAGAGACTAGCAGCAGAGGATGGGGTTACAGCTGAATAAAAGCTACTGATTTAATCAGAAGTGTTCAGGGCTCTGTTGTCAGTGAGACGCCACAAGGTCAAGGCATACTCAAAGTCCAAGAGGCTGTAAGACCCTGGCTTTGAGCACAACTTTCACTGTGCCCTACACTGGCCCTAAGCCGCCACCACACGATTGTCCCCACTGCCAGCAGTGGTGACTCTCCATGCTAGCGCATGGGAGGGAGGCCCGTTGCACTCCTACAGTAACACACAAACAAGCCTGTCGCGTGCTTCTGTGTTCCCACGTGTATTTTCTCACATTGATCTATACTGGACCCCAACTGCTCATTCCCAGGCAGTGTTTCTCAGAAAAGTCTTTTTGCCATAGGAATTTCATCACTGACTGTAAATTCAAGTTCCTAGTGGCCTCCGCAACCACAGCTTGGCCTATACGATCTGATATAGGCTCCTCTGGAGTTAGAAAAATTATTTTGCTAGTTCTTATTTACATAAAAAATAATATAGTTCTTTAACAACAATAGTATGTATCATCACAATGAAATATGTACTTGTGCATGTGCAAGCATACATGCAATATTATTTGTGCACATACACATACAGTTCACATCTATATGCAAACACTGCATCTAACTGCAAATCCAACTCTTGAACTAACTCTCACGCTGACTGGTCATACCGTGTCTGAGTGAGGAAAAAGACAGATATTTTCTCCCTGTTGTAACTTTACTGAAGCCAGATGTCTTACATCAGAAAAGACTGTAGCCTAGCACAGCTCTTGGATCAAGACAATAGGATTTCAGCAATGATTAAAGATGCCTGTGGCTTCTGGGCATGCAGGAACGAAGGAAACCCTTCTGTTGGAAGAGGGGTTAGATAAAATTCACTGGTGCCTCCACATTTGCAGTTTTGTCTCCTTCATTAGTTAACAAAAACATAGACTCATGAATTAAAGAAAAAGGAAACTATTACTATACTGACCAGTTTACAATGCCTACCCTGCAGTTCCTTTTGACTCCTTGTTTCCCCAGGTAAAGCTAGCCAGCTAAAGCAGAGTGGTACCACAGCCATTATGTCATGCAAATTCAAGAACCAAAACTTTAATGGGAATCATTTTTGCTCTCAATAAATAAATATAAAGCCAATGCCACCCTGAAGTCCCAGAGTACTGTATTAACACTCTTGTCAGCTGTAGGGCTTTTGGACTGCTATATATGTATTTTTTCTTTTATAAGTCTATTTAAACCTGTCCACATTTCAGTTTGCTAAAGCTGTTTAGCCACATACGAACTCCATTCATGGCCAGCTGTAATAAACATCACATGCTGTAACCCAGTCAGGCAGTTGTGCTAGTTTGCTGGAGATCCTCATTCAAAATAAGGAAGAGAACAAGAGTAGTTTTAGAGATTATGTAAATGCCAAGCTGCTCACTATGAAAACTAATGCATGGTGCTTGTTCTCCATGGAAAGACAAGGCTTGCAAGTGGAGTAGGGGGTAGGAGGGAAGCCTGTTTACACCAGGCTCCTCTGAGCTAACAACTTATTTGTGATGTTTTACTTTAGAGGCAATATCATGCATTTGATTTAAAAGACATATATCAGCATCTTATTCTCTTGATGGATACAGAGCAGACTATGTAAAACTCTTACCCTGTGGACTGCACAGTAAAGAGCAGAACAAGTCTCTTCTTGGTATAAAGTTAAAGGGAGGACCTACAATATGGAGAAATCTTCAAAGGCCAGCCAGGTTTCCAGTCCAACAACCCTGACAAGTGTTCCTTTAATCCTTTATTTACCAGTAAATCTGCCGCTCTGTTCAGCAGGCTTTTACTGGTATTGGGTTTCAGCTTGAAACCCAAAAGCTGTAAGCATATGCTGTGTAGCCCTAATGAGAAACTCAATCTATTAATGGGCAGACCTTCTCCACAGGACCAGGTCTTGGCAACATGAGTCAGTTCCTGAACTTTCACCTCCCACTTGGCAGCATACCAGACTAACTCCACATCTCTCAGCTGGCTTACATTATCAGCTCATTATTAACATACATCAGGGCCAGATCTCTTTTACATGCACCCAGCAAACAGGAAACTACACAAGGGGAGGGCTCCTCATTTTTGTCTGACTCTGAGGCTCATAAAAATGACTAATTAGAACCAGCTATAGTAGAGGCACTCTGCAGATTTGCTTGCATGTTCCCTGCCTGTGCACCTTAGTCCTGACTTGGGATAAACACCATGAAAAGCTATGGTAGTCCATGGCTGTCTGCAATAATCAGGCATCCCTTCCCTCTGCCACAATATCTTAAGAGTTCTTACCACCAAGAGCTTATGTGAGGCACAGATGTGGTATTCTCCTTATTTTACAGTAATCATTATGCAGACAGAATAACTAACTTGTCTAACATCACACAAAGCTGAGTTTCTTGAAATCACTTCCTCTGCATGGACTCCCCCCCTGCAGTAAAGAGAACTGTGGGAACTCTGCGCAGCCAATTTCAAAAAAGAATGGTGTGTATTTTAGATCTACACGCTTGCATGCTTTCAGAAACCTAGGTTCAGAGTTTCACTTTGAAGCAGCCTGCAAACCACTAGCAACGTACACACCACACTTTGGGAAAGCATTATAGGGAGTGTCTCACAATGAGAGTTGTCTCTCATCAAGCATAGAAGGTGATTCTCTTGCACAGTAAGCATGATCCTTAATGACATGCTACTATTTGTTATGAGTTGTGAGTTGTCCCATTCCTCTCCCCCCGCCCTCCATTTAGTATTCTTTACTTTTGTTCTTTTGTCCCCTCTCCTTACCAGTCATCCTTACGCTCACAAGATTTGGCAAAGCAAAAGAGAATCTCTCTCCTCCAGCTGGCTGGTTCAAATCCGGTCCAGCCAGGCAGTAACAGAAAGTCACATCAACCTGATAACTCTTTCTGTATCATCTGAGCACAGACACCAGCACACAATCAGTGCTCACATTAGAAAATGTAAATAGAGACACACTCAGGGAGCAAGGAAGGTCAGAAAAGTCAGAAGTGGGGGAGAGGTGGAATATTAATAATGTGGATTAAACTAATGCTTTTACACAGCTTTCTGTACCAGTAGTCATCTTAGATAAAGGTAGTCTTAATGGATAGAGCTGACATTGGTTTTGAAAGAAACTTTCAAGAAAACTAGCCTTAAAAACAAATCAATATAAAATCTGGCAAAATCTAAGAGCCTACACAAGCCCCTAATTTTCCCCGGCTGCTCAAAAGGTAGCAATTTATATTCCTTTTTCAAAATTAGCTGTGGTTAGTATTATTTTTCAGAGCTCATTTCATACCTTGTCTCCTATTCAGACTGAATTTATGCACAGATGCTCAGAGCCAAAAATCTGTTCTCATTTAATCCACAGCAGAACAGGTAAAGAGTAAATATATTCCACACAGGTTCTTGTCTTGCTGCTTCAACCTCCCATAGCACCACAGTAGGCACAATGAACTTAGTAGCTGCCAAATGACCTGCTGTTCCAAGAGGTTTTTGTCAGCTCTGTTTTTCTGAAAGTTTTCATGCTGGTAACTAGAGAAGAACTAATACAATATTCTTATAGGACCATGATCATTCAAATGCAAAAGAGCTGGAAATAGATTTTAACTATTTAAAAAGCACCATCTTTTCCAAAACTGTAGTTCAGAAACCCGCAGTAAGCAAAAACTAAGAGACTATGTGAAAGCAGCGGTGATCAGAAATACAGAGTGCTTCACATTCACCGGTCAAGAATAAACCATACAACTCTTCACTGTAATTACACTAAGATGGTAAACTCTGAATTCAGATGAAAGTTTTGTTATCCACAGTAATTTTAGGGTAATCCCACAATAGAGGCACTATATCTACACAATTCTCCCAGAGCTGCTGAATTACCTTAGGCCACTCATTTCTAAGTAGATAGAGGCCCAAAAATAAGAATTCTTCTGCAGAAAAGAAATGCCTGGGGCCTTAACTAGTGCTCAAAACATGGTTTGGGATCTTTGAAAGGGTGATTATGTAATGGAAAGTGGTATTAAAATTATAAAACCAAAAGATATTGAGGTGCATCAATACATCACGGTCAACCCAAACAAACATAAAATGTATATTTAAACTTATTTTCATAAAGCTTTAATTCATTCACATTGTTCCAAGTGATAAGAGATGCCAATGTTAATACACAAGGTAGAAGAGGAAACACTAAAATTTGTTAGATATTTGCTACCAGTCTCATTGCAAAGGGTTGAGAAATTTCATTCTCAATACTGTTTTATAGTAGGTAAAGAAAGTCTGACTCCTGTTAAGAGTAAGAGTATGACGCTATTCCAGTTAAGCTGATGAACTTACTCCTTCTGACTTCCTTCCTACTTAGGACTGACCTGTGAAAATCTAGGCAAGATAAATTAAAAACTTTTCCAATATATAAAACTACACCTTTTTGTCATAAAAAATAAACTGAATCCCAGCAGCATTTTAAACAGTTTCCCCAAGACTACTATGCAAATGCAACTCGTGCCCCCATGGTGGGCATCCACACCTAAGAATGGGATCAGCCTCTATATTTTGTTTTAAATACCTGCATAAGCAACCTGATTTCAGAGATGCTAAGATCCCTCAAGTCTCATCAAAATTAGCCCCATTAGGAAACAAATCACAGTCTGGTGCCTACGTATGGATTTAGCAATTTTACTTCAGGTAACCCAATTAGAAAAACACTGGCTCTCTTCCTTTCCTAAATGCTTTCAAATTAATGAAAAAAAATCCACATGGCAATGGCTGAACAAAGATTGGTACTTGATGGAATCTGCATGTAAATCTGCCAAGATTCAGTTTTAAGTAGAAGGGAACTTAAGCAAAATGTTTACGGCTCAGCATTTCAAAACTCCACTCCAGTCTTATCTTAAATTTAAAGGTTTTGGAGGCACTGATACTACCTTTCATTAGTGTATATGGTGTTTTCAGTTTAAAAGCTATAAACATTGCTTTTTCCTGAATAAGCTACCAAATATCATTATTAAAACTATCTGCCTTAACACCAAAGCCAAATATGGCAAATGAAGTGCTGACTCACGGCTGTCCTGTTATTGTTACCTCCTCAGTCTATCTTAGACCTTCCCGTTGCACATTCAGTCCTGACACTGAAATGGCAAACAGACAGCTGGTTTTGCAGCCAAGAATCTGTCCTGCCCTGGCCATCAGCCAGCAGAGAAGCCCTTTGAGTAACTCAATCAGCAACTTTCCTGCAACCCCAAGGTTGCCTCTCCAGCAGGCCACATGGCAAGATGAGTCGGTCCACCTCCATACCTCTAAATCAGACACATCTTTCATCAATTATCTGAGAGCAAGTATTGGTACAACACTTAACCCTTCTCCCACCAATACTCCAACTACTGTCGAGGGATTTCTGCACTGTCAGATATTGCAAAGCACTGCTGTATAATGACTGTTAGTGCAGGGTAATCTTATAGTAATCAACACCCTTCTACCTACCTGGTCAATCCCCTAGCAGAGAGGGTATGCTTGGTCACGGAAAAAGCACTGCAACAGTTGTTTGGTATCTGATCTCCATTAACAAGAACATAAGACAACTAATGCTAACATGTTCAAGAAAGCAACCTAACTTCAGAGGAAGTTTGATAGTCCCCAATCACTTCTGATTTTCTCACAAGTCCAGAAGAAAATGAACAAGTCTTGACTATAGCTAAGCAGAAAACACGAGAGGAGAAACATTAATCAATTTATTTCATATACCATGTTCTTTTTCATGGTTGGTAATCTAAGGGATAACTTAGATGAAAGCCTTAAATGCATTAATCTTATTGAATAAATCCATACTGACTACTTAAGTATACTACTGATTTCTAAAATATTAACAGCAATTGTCAGAGCTAGCTGCAAACTTCCAATACTTATAGACAAACTGCAGCTACACTTTCTGAAGATTTCTACCAACCTCAACCATGCACAGCATAGATGACTCATCTTCCTCAGTCATTCCATCCATCTAGAACGCAGAAAGAAACCTGGTTCCTGCAAATGCCGTATCGGGTAATGTACGTGCTTGGAATGACAGGAATAGACCTACTGAATATTTTCGGGCTGCAGTTACAGGACCAGCTCTTAGCTATCACATAAACCAGGACCTGAATCTGATGTAGGCTAGGAACGTTTCCAAAGATCTGAACATTTTAGCTTTCCTTTACGAAAAGCAACTCTCCCAGTTTTCCTTTGAGCTTATGTACTTGAATTACTGTATCTCCTTAAGCAGCAACAAGCCATAACTGCAACAGATTTATGAAATATTAGTGGCACTATCAATGTAAATAAATATTTTTCTGATAGTATTTTTAAAGTTACTAATACAACAGCATAAATAAGCACCCTTGATGGAATAGCTATAGTACATATTGGCAGGAATCCATTTCATGATATAGTAAAGTAGGGAACACTTCTTGGACATACTTAATTCCTGGAACTGGCAAATAACAGCATGAACAACTTTGTCCTGTTAAATCTCCTGCTCTACATTTTCCATTCATTTCCTTCCAGCCTCAACACTATCACCAACTCAAAGAGCTTCTACTGAACCCTAGCAAACCTCACAAGAAAAAACCTCAGGAACTAAAGATGATAAATGTTCCTTTGGCTTTTTAAAACTTCTGCAGTTCTCATTAGAAATGCTGGTGATTGAAACAAATCTTTAAAGATGAGCATAGTCTAATGGTCAGAGCAATAAACCGTAAATTGCCTCACCTAGATTTTATTTCTACATCTCTAGATTATTCACTAGGATACTAGATACTGATTGTTTTCAGTCTCATCTAAGTAGTAACTACTTGCAGTCAGGATCTTATTCTTCATACAAAGCAGGATGAGACTCTTACCATGACTGACATGCAGCAAATAAGTTTCCTGCTAACATGAGGTAATACCCAGCCTAGCCATAGCTTCATTCATGCTTTCAGCATGCTGCAGGAAAGAGACCAGCGATACACACACCACTACTACTTTTTCAGTCCTTCAGAACAGCCTTCGCAATTGAAAAAAGCATTCTCAGCAGGAAGTCATCAGATTGAAACATTTCACCCCGTTAATCTTTCTTTCTAAACTCCCTCAGATCCCACATTTTACATACAAATCCTTATTTCCATCTCCCAGGATTCCCTTGCATCTACTATGAAAGCATCCCGGAACACTTGGGGGAACAAAGCAAAACAGTTGATCAAAATCATGATTAAACCAGCATGTTTCCACGGTAGGTTTAGATCTTCTAGGCTTTTGTAACTACAGATACGAGAGGGATACTGGCTGTGTCAGACCTTACCAGATAGGACACTGAATAGCAAAAGAAAAGAGTTCAAGCAAAAAGACATTTGTTTCAGGAAAAATGAAAGCCAGCCCCATGAGCAAAGAGAATGAACTTGCAGCATGTCTCTTCTTTTTCAGTGTGCCTGTAAGGTTGGATAAGGCACACTTCTAATGGATAATATTTATTTATTTCTGTTACAGTACATCTGCCAAAGAAGTTCTGAGAAATACGAGTTAAGTATTTCCTTACTTGGGCACCTGAAGTGTAAACATTCACAGAACCTTGCCACTATATACTAAAATATTATTGAAGATTTAACTGCTAGACTGTCAAAGTTAAAATCCTATATAGTACTCCAACATGTTAAAACTTATGCTAGATGGAGAGAGGAGCAATGCAAACTGCTTTCCAGAATGAATTCCAGATTTAATACACACAGCAGAAATGCAGATCCATTCTAGAACCATAAGATAATACAGCGTTTTCTTTTTTGTGGGTTTTTCATTATTTACATCATCTGTCCAAGCTCTACATACAGCCACTGCTGGAATAAATGTAGTGGTACGTCTGTATCTCCACAAAAAAGGAAGAACTCTGAAATAAACAATTTATTTACACCTACTTTTAATTGTGCTGTTTAAATTTTCTGTTATTCACATTTTACGATTAGATACATCAGCTATACTTAAGAAATGTAGACCTGATGCAAGCACCTGCTACGCTTCAGCATCACTTCCCTTCCCAGTGGAAGTCAATATCTTTTCCATAGTTTTACAGATGGTGAAACTGAGAACAGATGAAAGTTTGCCCAACTCATGGCAGCAACAAGACCAAAAAACACCCCCAAACCACTATCAGAAGCACAGGATGGAAGGACTGACGCAGCAATTGCACAAGACTTCAGACAACAGGAAGAAAAATACTGTTGTGAGCATTTTTCTGTTATGTGAAGGACAATTATATTCTATATATAAGAAGAACTTCATCGATTTTACAAGTATCACAAGGAGACCTCTAGGTAGTCCTAAACCACAAGGAAGTTAACAACCAGATTTAAAACATAAATCCTATCCAACTATTTACAGAATTTCCCCATTTCTTCTTTTAAAGATATCTGAGATTACTGCTGCTCAATTTCTTGCCCCCCCAGAAACTTACCTGAATTCCGTCTTCTGGGTATGTAATCACTGCACATTAATGTGCCAGTGAAACAGAAGGCTGTTCTGGTGTTAAATTCCCTAGTTACCCAGATAACTGCTTTCTCTGTTCGTTTGCTAGTTGCTAGGAATCCGAAGGTTCAGTGGTAATTGCAGTGGTTAAGACTTCAGTGTTATTGGAAATGAACCAAAGTCTCTGAAGTGCAGCAGGAGGTGCAGACTGTCTTAGTATATTCACTGCTTGTGCTGATAGTTTCCTCCCATCATTAATGGGGTTTTTATCTTTTTTTTTTTTAAATGACAAAGTGTTTGCCTTGAAATTTTTAAGTGAACCCAGAAAACATAACGGCCTCTTGCTTCACTAAGACATGCTCAGGAGATCTGGAGAAAAGAAATATCCTGAGGGTAGAAAGAAATGCCTTTGAACTCAAAGGTGATATAATGATTAGAAGGGAATACACGAGCATAATACATCATTCATTTTACTGTTTATTTTTAGTCATTTGTATTCCACCAGATTGAAATATAAAAACTAGTCTCTCTATAGATTTCTAAAAGCCAAACAGACAACAATGTATTTACATTCAGAGTGTTCACAATAGGTTTTTGCCTTTTTTATTTAAATAAAATCATTCCTAGAGTGGTTTAGGAACCTCTAGATCTGCGCTAAAAAAAACCAAAATAAAATATTAGAATCCTCTGAGAACCTCATAACACCTGAATAAACATAATAAGACAGGTACTACCCACATAAAAATGAAATTATAGTTTTTCATACGGTTGGACACATGCTATAGAACATAATACTGAATACATATACAAAATTGCATATAAAAACTATACCAAAAGGATTATAAGGAAGTGACAAGACAGATAAATTAGGAAGTGCAAGAGTTTGATCTACGTGCAATCTTAATTTCCCTATGTAATTCTAGATTACACGACTACCCAGCAATTCACAGTACCCATGTTCATTGCATAAAATGGCATGAAAATAAACCTTGCCACCGCTTTTCATGTCCTTTCTCTTCAGAGCACAAAGTCTTTGAAGAGTCTCAATGAAAACATATTAATAAAAGGTTATATCAGACTAAACAGTTTTCCTGTAACTTCTTCCTCAAACTGAATAGTGTTCAATCTTCAAAATGTAAAATTCAGCTAGAGACAGACAACTGGTACAGAAAATTTCAGTTCCAATTATAATGACAATAAACAACAGAAAAAAGGCCCAATCATAAGAAATACCAGGCAGCCTCAACTCTAGATGGCGTTGCCAGCTCCTCTTAGATTTCATTAGCGTGCTCCAAGGTTGCAATTTAGACTGATACAGTCCTAGTGCAATCAAAAAGAAGTATTTTTACTGATTTGATTGGAGAATTAGAGAAGTCTGTGTTTAGTAATTCTAAAAGTGACTGAATAGTTAAAAAGTATGTACTCATTTTGTTGAGAATGACTATTATATTCCTGAAGAACTGACTATTTAACAACTATTAGAAACTACTTATATATTTCTGCAGAGAATAATTATGCCAGCAGGCATGAACTGTGAATGTTTGTAATTCATACTACATTGAGTAGGCACAGGTCAAACAGTATTATTTCACTTCCCTGATTACGCGATTCACACATGTTAAAACCATGAGTGAACTGCAAATTCCTCAAATAGATGATTTGCATTTTTCATTCTGTGGCTGAGTTGATTCACCCAAACAGGAATCCCAAAATACCATGATTCCCTATATATTTAACTAACACAGCTGCTGAGCAAAAAGCCTGATTTATTTCTCCTCTATACTTATAGCAAGGTGATGTCTTTTAGGAGGTGCAGTTATGTATCTCCTCTTTCCAAGGGCCATAACTTTCCATTTCTGCTGATGCTGCTACAATCAAGGAAAGAAACGTACTGAAGGAGAAGCAGACAGGGCATGTGCTTATCAGGTTGGGAAATAGAGAGTTCCGGGATAGTGAAGGCTGGAAACCTGTGACCTCTGGCACCAGGAGGAAGGTCTCTCTTCACCTCCCGATCTGCAACTTCAAAATAGGTTCAGTGCTCTGGCAGCAGAAGAGAGGCTGGGAAGTCTGTCCAGCAAAGCATCAGAGCTGGCTATGCCCAAACCACACAGGAGCACCAGCTGTAGTGGGAGACTGTGCTGGGGGGACAGAGGCCCCCATTTGCCAACCTGATCTGCTGACTAGGGAAATTTGCTGCTTGCAAGAGGCATTGTGGAAGAATTGCTGATGCCTCTTTGGCCTTCAGACAACTACCCTGTGCTGCTCTTTCACACAGGCACACACACTGCTAACGGAGACCTGGAACATATAAGGCATGAATACACAGCCCTGGGAATGAGGGTCAGGGCATAGAATCGTAGAATAGTTTGGGTTGGAAGGAACCTTTAAAGGTCATATAGTCCAACCCCCCTGCAATGAGCAGGCAGACCTTCACTAGATGAGGTTTCTCAGAGCCCAGTCCAACCTGAGGGTCAAACTGATTTTTCTCCTTGATCTCGCTAAAGTGTTGCCAGCAAGTTGAAGGAGGCAATCCTCAGCACAAGTGAGACCACACCTGCACTACTGTGTCCAGTTCTGTGTTCTCCAGTAGAAGACAGGCATAAACACACTGCAACAAGACCAGCAAATGGTCACTAAGATGATTAAGGGACTGGAGCATCTGACATACAATGACTACTGCTTCTAGGCATTGCATTCTGGCCACTTCTCTGCACTGACAAGGTATCATTTGATTTCCTCACAAAGCAATTTGAAGTTCCTGCCATTACTTAAAGCTCTCTAGTCCTCACTTCTAAAATGAGCAGCAGCATCTGTACAGACTCCCCATGCGCTGGCTGAGTGCTGTAAATGCTGATCGCTGAACATGGAAGATTACAGTAGGAAGACAGGTACGCAAGGGGAAAGGCTGAATGTAGTTTCAGTACTAACATCAGTTAGTGAGTGTTTATAGCAACCAGATCGCCGAGTCAATTCAGAGAAATATACAACGTAATGGTGCCCTTAAGTCAAACAATTTAAAAAGTGGATATGGAAAAGAAAATGTGAATATTCATTCAGTTTGGCCATGGCATTCAGTGCTTTGAATTTATGACTGTTCTGCTGCCACATTTCTTTGTTGTTGAGAATCAATTCAGTAACAGAAATAGCTCATACAACCAGCCAGGAATTGATACACATACTTTGTGCGTGTTTCCAGGGCAGTTGCCAGGAAAGGTCTGGCTGCCTTATGATCTCAGAAATGACATCTCTCTAACTTCCAGAAGGAAGACATAAATCACGCACAAGTAACACCACTCAGGTGAGTATGACCAAGATCGGATGACTTTTTCTTTCTGTCTGGAGGGGAGTTTTGTAATTCTGTCCACTGCACAACGGTGCCTTTGATACTACATTAAAATGCTGCTTAAGTCTCCTTCTGTGACAACTCTTTATTTCAAATGATTGTTTATGAAATTTAATAGCAGCAGTTCATTCCTGGGTGATGGTGTCTTTGACACAGAACACTAAAAGTGAAATGTGAGTGGCATTTTAGTATGGCTCCTGTACTAAATATGATAGCATCCCTGGCTAATTAAAGTGCAGATGAGCTGTCATTAGGTCTGTATGAGCTAATTGGCCTTCTCAGGGACCAAAATTAAAGTTGCAACACATCTAGGGTGCAATCGTGCAGGCATTAACTTGCATTACTACACTCGGAGTCTAGTAGCAGCCAGCACCCAGAGGCAGTAATTCCAAAACTCAACCTCCAGAGCCCTAGAAATTTGGTCATTTTTTTCCATGTTTACTTGAGGGCTCTTTTGAAAATCTGACCTCTGGGGTTTAAGCAAAATTCAGCCTGTGGCGTGAACTGCCTATTTTGCAGTTGGAAGTTGATGTCAATGATTTTTCCACATACTAAACAAGCAACTGACACGCAAGGAGTCTCCTCACTATAAATAAAGAATCTGAAGTACCGACAGGATTTTTTTTTTTAACCTTTCTATTTCTAACCTTAATTGATTTTGCCATATCACTATTCATTTACTGGTTTAGACAAAATGAGCTCAAAAATACTGTAAATTCTTTGCCCAGACCTAAAATCCAAGCCTGAAACTTTTTTCTTGGAAACAGCTTGGTTACTCAAGTCTGGTAAAAAATTTGCATTTTTTTATCCCTAATCTATGAGAAGCATAAAACCATCTACATGAAAAAAAAAGCTATGGAAAAAAAATCCGTCCAGTACCAAGTATCAGATCCCAATCAGTAACAAAGTATTAAGAACTGGCTGCAATAGAATGTAACTGTAAAATAGTCAGGTTGTTATTACGCACATTTTTAAAAAAGTGCCCAACTCTTCCTGGTTCTCCTCCTCCAAGATTTTTTGGCTTGCTCCTTTCAGAGAGTATGAGTCTCTCGCAGACTATATCCATGAGAAAAATCTCTAAATCACTGCTGTGATTGTTCAGGGTCTGAGCAGACAAAGAAATTTCAGAGAGATGATAGACATGAAGATAGATAACTGCTGAACAACCATAATCTTTACGGTAGTTTCTTGATTATGAGCTACTTTTAACAAAAAACCCAAACAAAACAGCCTTTTTTTTCTATATTAAGCACATTTTCTCTTGATTTGGGTGCTTACGGGATATACCAAGCCAGAGAGAACCACAGTGATGCCTGAATGGTGGTGTTGCCTAGTGTTAGCCATTGTAAGCTGTATTGAATGTCACCTATTTGCTGCTACTTTCAGTGGAAGGTTAATACATCCATGCACAGCTAAATCCACTTGGCTAGATTCATTCATTTACTTTTAGTTTTGCCTTTAAGCATCTCTCTAGATGTCTGAAAAGAAAGAGATAAAGCAATTACTTGATTTCATCCTTAGGATTTTAGCTCTCAGCCTCGGCATGGTGCCTCTTTAGTGCTTGATTAGTGTCTAAATTCTCCACAGATTAAAGAGGGTTGTCTTCTTTCTCAGTGCATTATACACATGGAAGAGAAAAGAAAAATCAAAGGGGTCCAAACTTCAGCAGGTGTAAATCAGCTCAGTTTCTTTCAGCTCTGGAGAGGCTGTGCCAATTTACACATGGTAAAGATCTATCTCAAAATATTTTTCAAGCAGATATATACATTTAAATATGCTATAAAACCTTACCTATGATTTTAGAGTCTGAATTAATTCCATAATAAATAGCTTCTTTTAAAGACATAAACATGCTCTCATCAAGTCAGCTTCTGGAATAAACTCCACAGGATGTTTTGAATCTGTGCCTCAGAGATCATTGACTATAAATTGGAAGAAGAGGAATGGTTTGCTCAATACATGAAGTAGGGCTGAGCACAGAAAAATAATTAGAGAAAGCTACTGTTGTAGTTATCTGGTTTATTTCTGTCTGAAAGTCCTTGAATAATGATCCAAAACACACCACTAGTGATTACTGTTTCCCAGTGATTAATCAGCTGCAAAGTCGTCATCTTTTTTTTTTTCTTCTTCTTCATCTCCAGGAGAACAGAGAAGGAAGCTGCACACTAGCTTTTTGAAATGAAGCATTTTGTTTAGCTGCTCTGTATGAATCCTACATGGGGGCCATGCATTTCAGACTTCAATCCCCTCCTTCTGGTCCGAAATTCTTAATCTGTGAATTATTTGTACAAATGGGGATTAAAAAGAATTTGCCCTCTCCCCCAGTCTCTTCAGAGTCTGCATTTTTAAGACAGCTTTCAGCAGCACTCCCTTTCTGCTCTGTAAAATGTATGCAACAAATGCAACAAAAAACTTAGGTGTTGGAGGGAACATCACAGGTAAGAACTCTCCTGAACAAATTCCAGTCTCACAAGAGAGATCAGAGCTGACCCCTCCAGCTATTTTCAGATCTCTCTCCATCACAGGACTGTGGTGTAAGCATTTCTATGAAATACTGAGGTCCCCAAACTTCCAGGCCTCAACTGGACTGGTTCAAGGGACTCCCTAACTTATAACTTACACCATCTATTTAGTTGAAGATAACAGTAATAAGTTCAGATGTAGTTGCTTTTCTATGACTCATAAGTACCGACTTATCCTGCTATAGTTATCATTAACATTTTAACCTAGTATCAAAGAATCAGATATCTATGTAGGTATATTAAGATTAAGCAATAATCCAGTCTTAGACTATTTATTACAAACTTATCACATAAATTCAAAGTTGCATAGGTTTGTGGTTTTTTTTTCTTTTTTCAGTTTTTGCTGGGAGCAGTTTCATATCTCTTTCAGAAAGCCCACAAATGACACAAATGAGATTGGAGTCACTCACTTTATAGTACCCATATTAACCGCCTTAAAAATATCCAGAGGTGTTGTATATTGTAATTTGAAAGGCACATTTCGGCTTGCTACTCGTCCCAGAAACTGTGATGAAAAGCTGCAAAAGAAAAGCCTTCTGGTCAGCTGTTGACAGGGGTTTGTTTTACTTAAAGACAGACACATAAAAATCATAGCGAGCCTCTGCACTTCTCTCCCTTCCTAACATAACTTGACCAGAGAATTCAAAGGGGTCAGACCACACAAATACATGAATCACATTTGATCCTGGTTTATGTAAGTCAATGGAGTCGTACCACAGATGGCCTTTAAATCTGCTCTGACCTGAAGGACTGATCAAATATACTGGTTAAAGTACATTGGATATTATTTTGCCACTGTCACCATAATATTTTAATCTTGAACGTGCTTAGTTTCAAAGCACCCCTATGAGACTATATTATCCCTTCTTGTATCAGGTGAACACAGACATGATTTGCCCAAGGTTACACAGCTTGTAGTGGCAGAGCAGAGGAATTATCTACATCTTCTAATTTTACATTTATAAATGTAATACCAGCAGAGGTAGGCAAGATAAAAAGTTTTTCTTACTCATAGTAGTGAACCCTTACTCATAAACATTGCTCACTGGCATCATACAGACTACCTGAAGGTCGTGATCATGAGTCTACAGACAGGCTCAACAGCACACAATTTCTTATGTTCTTAACACATGAGTCCGTAGGTACTTATTATAGTTTTTATTTAATATAATCTTAGGAAGGACTGCTCCAAACTCTGTAATTAGAATCTCAGATTCTAATTTTTAATTACTTATTTTAGGACAAAGTAAACACAAGTAGTATTAATGACGTAAAAACGTTGAAACACCATGAAACTCAGCCAAAATGAGAACTAACCTAAGAAAGAACAGTAATTGAATGCCATTTAATGCCATTTAAATTCAAAGCCACAAACTCAGATCAGATGCCTTTATACCTTAAGGGTAGTCCAAGTTGGAAATTTGCGATGAAACTTGAAACCAGGGAAAGTCCTATGTGCTGTTGCCAACACAATCAAGAGAAAAAAGCCACAGAAACTATTGTGCATTTTAAATAGAAATATTATTGTGGTTCTAGAACTGTATCAGTGTTCATCCTTTCAGAATGAAAAATCCATGAGAAAGCTGCTAAACAGAAGACAAAAAAAATGAGAGGATGGGGGAACTGAAGAAATTCGATGAAAGAAAATAAATCCAATCACAGAACAAAATTGTTTTGGTGTCATCCCCCCTCAGTTTTAGGCATAAGGGCAGGTCCATCAGCTTTCAGTAAGCACTAGGTGATTATCTCTACTAGTCCCCTTGGAAAATTCCACCCCCATCTTCTCTACAGGTTCATCTACTTAGTCTCCAAATGAATTACACCAAAGATTTTGCCTTCTTTAGTGTCTTTAATGAAGACAGTATATATTGTTGAACTGCCTTTACCCCATTTTATATTTCATTGAAAGCAGGGGGAGGAAAATAATAAAAAAAAAAAAAAGCAAACAAAAAAAACCCCTCCTCAGTTTAGTTTTCCCTTTTTTAAATCCACATCTTTCCTCCGTGCACTCAGCAACGGGAAACAGATTCAGACAGACTTAAAACACTGTCTCAGCAACAAAGCATGCAATGTGCTCCATCTCATCTCTCCACTCCAACTGAGTTTACAGCAGTGGGTGGTTTTCAAACCTAACATTTGATCAAAATGAAAAACCGGGCATTCCTTTCACCCTATGACAGGCAGGCTGATATAAATCACAGCCTTCCCAGCAAGGGTTCTTCCACAGACAATGAGTTGTGGCAGTGTCTCAAAGCTCAGCCCTGGCCATTGTAAGAAAGTTTTAGGTTTTTAAAGCAGGCCTGGGCTTTTTACAACAGCACTAAAACAAGAAGAGAGAGAAAATTTATGGTATGGTTGTTTGAGGGGTGAAGAAGGTGTTTCCCCTTCAGAATTTATATTTTCAGTGCATTCCTCTAGGTAGGTTTGTGCCAGTTTCTGCTTTTATTACTTGTATTTCAGTAGCACCAAAATCTCCAAATCAGGGAGCCTCATGGTATTTTACACAGACACACACACACACCCCCCTACACACTTACAGGGGAAGTCAGAGTTCATGCATTGCTCCTCATTGTTTTATCAGTAAAAAGAACTGCTTCATTAGTCACCACCTCCAGAAAAAGCACTCAGATCTGTCCGCTCAAGGAGAGGACTGTATTGCAGGCACCCTCTGGTTCTGATTTAGTTATACAGACAGTGTAGGTAAGCATTAAGCAGTAGCTATTAAAGTCGTGTGTGTGTGTGTACAACACTACAACACCTGATCAAAGCAAAGCTGATAGCATACACAGTACCATTGCTTTTCCTTGCTAACCCAGTAAGTTATTAGAAATGCCCTCCAGTCTCAACAATTTTAAGCCTTGACTTCAAAAGATCAGCTTATCCTTCAGGGCTAAGCTGACTGACAGGTGGGGGTCAGGAAGAAATCCAGTCCCCTCCCTCCAGCTGGATTGCATAGAGTTGCACAATTGGCTAGGCACGTCAGGGGGTTTCTTCTGCATTCCTCTGAGACATTTGAAAAAGGCCACCTCCAGAGCTCAGACATCGTATTTGATGGACCACTCGTCTGTTCCTCTATCCCAGCTTTGTTTAACAATAGCTAAGTTTACATGAAGGCTGTACCATGAAGAGGCAAGAAGTTGGTGCTATAGTAGAAGCTAGCTATTATATTATGCAAGGGAGCTGTGGCAGTCTAGCTGCCTTTAGAGACCTACATACCTGCCAGAGGTGGAGGATGGAAGTGGGGCTAGAGCAGCCATGTATGTATCAGTCCCACTTAAACAGATGCTTTCTCAAACCCTTGGGGAATCCAGCAAGTATTTGAAAGGATATCTATCCTAAAAATCTACTGTGCTGCAGAACAGTAAGCATTAATAGCAGTAAGAGTACAACGAATATAATGAATGCAGGTTAAAAGGGGACCGAAGAAAAGGCAAACAGCTTAAGAACATCCACTGAGGAAAGAGGAAGCAATGGGAGAAAAAAAAAATACAGTGCACACAGAGAATAGGGAGAAAAGATGAGGCACATGTGATCTCAGTGCAGAGGTTTTAGAGTCATCCACTGAGGTGCACATGGAGAGGCACTCAAGGATTTTTCCCCTTGGGGTATATGTATCTGTGATCAAAAGGTCAAGAACTACTGCAACAGACACTATAGTACAACTGCCTATCACACTCATCCCCAGGAGGAGAGTCATGAGCTTTATGCTCTACAGCTTTGTAATGCAGATGACATAAGCCACACCTGGTCAGC
Source organism: Vanellus vanellus (assembly GCF_965231255.1). Lineage (NCBI taxonomy): Eukaryota > Metazoa > Chordata > Aves > Charadriiformes > Charadriidae > Vanellus > Vanellus vanellus. The sequence goes on from NC_138921.1 coordinate 11,897,852, forward strand.
ATTATTTTTTAAAAAGCACACAAATACCCTCCACCAAGGGGCTCTAATTGTAGTTTTCCCACAAACACTCTTCCTAAAAAGAAGGAATATTAGGACAGGGCAAGAATCTCGTGGAGTTGGAGACTTCCATGCACTGAGCTGTTCATCCGTACTAAGTTTCTGAATATTCCTTTATATCAATGATACTTTTCTCCCCACAAGCATATCAGAGTTAACTTGAAGCACTCTGTTGACTACACAGAAGCCAGGTTTATATTCCAGCAACACAAGAGTTGTTTCTATCAGCTGGGAACGCACTCAGTTCTACCTTGGCCACGTTACTAGTATTCAAGTAACACGTTCTCATGTGAATCATTTGCAGTACAAAATGTAAGAGATACAGTAGTAGATATACAACTCAAATTCACTTTTCCCCAGAACAAACTGGACGCTAAATTTCTCTTCATAAAACTTGGGACACGAGCCAGGTAAACAAGGCTAATAATTACCTAACGAATGTATAGTGTTTCTCTGAGAGGCTAGAATCCCCTGTACAGAAATCTAAAGCCACATTTTCTGCCACAGAATACAGGAATCTAGAGGAAACCCAAGTAAGAGATAATTAACTCAAAATCCAGATTAGGGGGAGCAATTCAAAAATTATAGAGAAACCAGCTTGTGCTCTTTAGAAAGAGATGCACACAAAGCTGGCTTTAAAAGCCTTTTCCTGTTTTCAGTCATGAATTTGGATTTCTGTAGCCCACTGCTACCCAATCCAGGCCACAGCTTCAAATTCAATAGGCAGTTTACCAGTACCAGAACTTCCCAGCTGCTGAACTTCAGCCATGTATCAATTCTGTGAAGTCCCAATGTTAACTAACGCAGGAATATAAGCATAAGTCTTGGAGCAGCAAGCTCAGTGTCCTGCAGTCAAAAGGCAGCTGTTAGTCTAGTTACTCTAAAGGTCCACACAACATCATTCACATGTCATTGCACATCACTATACATGTCTAATAATTGACTTTTCATATATGAAAAATAAGCATAATGAGCCACAGGAGGAGAGCAGGAAAATAAACACAGGCATTTGACAAAAACAGCTGATCAATTTAAGTTCTGTGATTGTCAGTATTTTAAAACTTACGGAACAAATGCACCAGCCTCCCTGAAAAATCATTGTAATGAGGTAAGAGAAGACACAATACTTGTCTGCACTCACATTTAAATATGTTTAAGAATAACATTTGCTTTCTTACATCAGCACCATGTCAATACAATCTGGTGTGCGAACTGATGCCAATACACAAGCCCAGATCCTTAGCTGATTTACATCACTAACTTTAAATAACAATGCACGAATGGACAAAGTGCCTGTTTCATAGCATCCTTCCTTTCAGCTTTTCCCTTGTCTCAGTTCATTTCCCCGTAGCATGCTTTGTTCTTAAAGCAGTCTTAGCCACTCATACATCAAAATATTTAATCAACATTTCTTAGTCAGAAAATAATCCTGCTTTAGACTAATTCAGTGGGAAACTCTGCAGTGGATTCAACATAAAAAAAAAAGGTCAGAACGCATTTCCGAGGGTGCTTTAGAAAAAATCAATGCTGACATGTTTTTAATGAAAATCAATAAGTGACATTAGATAATGAAACAAACATCCAGCATCATTGCAGGCAGGCCATTTAGGCAATCAGTTTCAGACAGAACCAGTGAGGTTAGTGCGTGAACCTGCAAAGTAACATGTGCTTAAATAAAGTACTACTATTTTTTTTTTTTTTTTTTTTAAATGAGAATTTCAAAATCTGTTTCCTGTGAACAATGACTTAAGGGCTTACAATTTCCCTTCTCCCTGTTCCCTCACCACCCCACAACTCCAAGTAAATCAGCCTTAGGAACCAGTGTCACGGTTCCTCTAACACTGTCTCTCCATTGGGAACCACTGACCCGTGGAGCCGCCTCGAATGCTTTGACAAGCTGCGGTGCAGCCTCAGCAGGGGAGAGAGATCCATTAAAAGCTGAAGTTGTGAAACTCTTTAGAAGAGGCCTGTCCCTTCTCAGAGTAATTAATTCTTTGACTGCCACACTGCGATGCAATGAATGAACACATACTCTCAGGAGTAACAACTATGCTAATGGAGAGAAGCTGTGCAGACAAAGAATACAAGTGCTCACTTGAATTGGGTTAGACTCTCTATATGTAAACCAACGGTGCTATACACATGCCTGAAAAATCAACAGAACTCAGAGGAAACCTACCTCATAGACCAATGTTTACAATGAACATTATTTTACACTTACATATTCTTTATCTAGATCCCGTGGGAGCCACCAATAATGCTTCCACACAACTGATAACAATCTTTGCATCAGTTTGTAACCTATAAAGTACATTCCCAAAGCTTCAGACATAGGCACATGCAAGGTCTCTCCCAGCCACAAGGATGGCCATCTCAGTGGGACTACAACATAGCCACCTCTCCATCAAAATCCAGTATGCAGACCTGCTGATGGAAGCAACGTGCTTGAACATTGCTCCGGCCACTGTAGGATTCATTGCAGCATTTAAGTGCAACAGAGTTGGTCTTGTGTGCTTCTCATGCAGGGGAGGAGGGATTCCATTTACTTAAGCTCTGTGCATTTGAATAAGCCACTCTCAATACCAAACAGTCTCTGAACTCAGTCAATATCTTCCTGGGTCTAACTGTACTCATGCAAAACTGTGTGTTCTGTTTGCAAGTTTTAAACTAAAGTTAAAATAAAAACAAAAATTCAACCAGCTTGGTAGCAGAAAAGAAGTCAATTTGAGGAAACAAACATATGCAAGAGTTACTGATCAGAACACAGAAACGAGTGTTCATGTATTCATTATTAGATGACCTACCAAGAAACTGGTGGCTGCAAGAATAAACCTTTCTACCTAGAGATATACAGCAAACCCTCACCTCTGTTGTAGTTCTGTATGGCTCAGTTTAAAAAAAAAAGTAAAATCAAAATAGAAAACTAAACTGTAAAAAATAAACATCTGTAGTCAGCTTCACTGTTCCAAAACTAACAAGGAAACAAACAAAAAAAAATTCCCTAAAGGGTATGAAGTATTCGTGCTTTCCTGGAAAGTTAGCAAATTGAGTAAACCCAAGCACAAATGTAGGATGCATTGTACATTTCAATGAAAACTTGCAATATCTGAGGACAGATTTTGAACAAAAGCCTACCCATGGAGTCAACAAGACGACTGCAAGATTCATTACAAAGTCAGACATGGTGTTTTGGCTTCTGGCTGGACAGAAGGCTGTAGCATTAACGCATGGTTCATTACAACAGAATTAGAGCCTGGTTATTCAGTACTGCAGAAATTAGGGATGGTACACATCAAATGGATTTTCCCATGAAAATACAGGGCCTCCAGTTCAACCCTAGAAAATCACTAATTATGGTGCAGAACCTATTTACATTCACAGAATACAACTTCTGTTCGGCCGTTCTTTATCTTGTTTTTTTTCCACTGCAAAAGATTTCAAAGTCACCCTCATGAAAAGATGTGATTGATTTTTTTTTTATGTTACAGCAGAAATTTAAACAGAATTAAGATATAAAAATAAACAGTAACACAAATGCATTTAATATTTTCTTTTAGCAAGTGTACAATGATGTTGTATTAGCAGGATAAATTACTTTGCACCTCATAAACAATGAGTGTTACATTGAATTACTGTTGCAATTCAGACAGTTACATGTAATCAATCAAAGAAGATTTTAAGTCCTTGATATTTAATAGCTAATTCCTCAAAACACAAAATATGCAAGCTCATGCAATTAGTGTCCTACAGAGTGAAAGTAACGAAGATGTCACAAAGTAAGTGTTTGAAAGTAAAGAAACCCAAAGATCTTGGGAGCTTCCTTAGTATTAATAAAACACTTTCAAAATACTTTTAATAAGTGTGGTACTCTATATTGGTTTCTACTGAAACTTTCATGGTAAAATATGCTATTCAGTGTAACAAAGAACACTGCAATCTCATTTAGCAAGTTAGGATCGTTTGAAGAACTTTTACTGAAAATAGGTTCAAGTCACTAAGAGCAGAAAACATAACTGTATGAATGTCTCCATTTTCTTGACCACCACTTATAGCTGATTACAATATTTAAATATCAGCAATGAAAAAAAGGCTTCTTCCACTAAAAAAAAAAAAAAGCATTGAAAATGCCCAGCTTTTAAGCATCTTCCTTATTAACAGTCTTTTATATAACATCAGATTCTCAACTGGTAAAAGTCACAGGGCTCCTTCAATATTAAGAGAAATACCATATTTTTTCCTCCAGCTAAACTTCCATGACATTTTAATTATACGCAAGGTTTTACAGAAGATACGGATAAATGAGGCTGTGTTTCAGTAGTTTACACCTCTTGTTCTCCATCTCCTTCTGAAAAGAAATAAATCATAGTTTTGATGCCACTGGGAACCCAGTTTTTGCAATTCAGTTTCCAGTGAGCTCATAAGCCCATTTCTGAGTGCCACTCTCCTTTGTTCGCAAATTCTCACCCACCTCCTGCTCCCCATTGACTGTAATGTGAGCTGGCCTGGGTCCTCACTGACAAACGCAGGATTAAACAAAATAGTCATAAGGCATAAAAATACAGGTGTTTACGTAATTCATAGGTTAAAGTATCAGGAGTTTTCTTTGAGCTCATGAGCCTTTAAAGAAGGTGAGAAGAGGGTAATTGATGAGCGATGGTAAACAGTAGAGCAAACAATATGAAAGGAAGCAATATGGGAAGAGCTGGGAAGAGGTGGACTCAAAACCAATATACATCTTAGCCCTTCCAAATCAATCCATGTATAGGTATTAACACAAAGGCATAACCACACTGAAATAAAACATGCTGCTAAGTGTTTATAATTTGAGATGACATATTCATAAAAAATACTAGTTATTATACTTCTTGTCACTGATCATTTCTCTTTTACATGGGCTACTTTATCCAGCAGCCACTTGGTCAGTTCTCTTCTTGACACTTGCTAAACTAATCTGATTAACTAAATTAATCCCCAGAAGCAGCTAGCACATTTTCTAAATGGTTGGGTAGCTGGAAGGTTTTCCCTGCCTTATTGCTATAGCTGACTCAGCTGGATGGATGGCTAACTCTCCCCAGAGGGCAGCCAAATGAATGGCTTTATAGCCCTCGTTCCCTTGGCAATCTGTCATTGAGTTTAAAAGCAACCTTCCAATTCCTCATCCCTATTGGTTATAAACCAGTGCACCATTAAGCAAACAAACCTGAAGTAACATCCCTGCCACCTTTCAACATACAAACTTGTGCATGCCAAATGTAAGTCAGACATACAAGCAGTTTTACATGTGTATTTGCATACATACACATTTTGAATACATACACACTATACACACAAAGAATTTTTTGCAGAAAGGGAAGGAGCAAAGGGAAAAGTCAGGAACACAGTCTGAATATGTATTTTTAGCATTAAAAAATGCCAAAGCAAACAGCTAAATTAATGTACCGGTTTCTCTAACATAATGTATCTTGATGTAAAGGAAAATGAAGTGAAACCACATTCTCTTACAAAAAGAGGAGAATAAGGACTTCTATAGCATGTTTACCCACTCCAATGCAACACTTAAAGAAAGCATGCTCAGTCAATTTTCAGTCTAGGTTTTACTTTATTTTCAAGTACCAGGTGGGGAACAGCCAGATTATTATAAATCTTACTCCAAAGCATCACTTGGATCTAGCCTCTCACCCACGGGCCCAAGTGCCATTCTGACCCCTCCCTGGATCCAGAATTCCTGAGGTCAGATCCCCCTCAGAGCTCACCAACTTTCAGTATCAACTCCAAAACTCTACAGACTCATTATCAGCACTGGAAGCTCTACCATTTGCCAGCTTGGTGATATATTCCCAGTGATATTATTAAGCAGTAGCAAATATTTAATTGCACAAGAAAGATTTAAAAAAATAACTCAAGTAGAGGGAGGGAGAAGTCTTAAAAGATTTTCCCTACTCCCTCCTTCTCCTGAATAACATGATTCCACTTCATAAAAGATCAAGAGGGACCTTATATGTCAGCCTGTACTAACAAAAGCATAATGAAAAAGTCAGTCACTTCCTCAGTTACCATGAGGGAACGTAAATGAATTCCACAAAGGAACAACTGAAAGCAATCAGATTCACTTTCTGCACAGTTGGGAGAAATGCAATGCTCTTAAGAAAAAAGGATTAAAAAAAAAAAAAACCACAACAATTTAAATTTGCTTTCTTCAGAACCATCAATCCATTTGAATGAAGAGAGCCCACCTTTCAACTAGAAATTGGCAGTAGTGAATCATCACAGCAAATGCTGTGCCCTTCAAAGCAACTATAAAAAAGTCCTCTAGGCTTTTAAGAGGTAAAACTCCCTTCACATGTTCAACAATCAACACACTCCTTTATCCACTGCACACTACTGCCCTTGTTTGCTCGCTGTGGCTGGACAGAGGTCATAATGAAACACATTGCAAACTAGATGCTCGGTTTATATCCCGTCTCAGAACTACAGTTATTAGATCAATTTTCTTGCAAGTGACATTTGAGACAATCCTCCCAGACAAAGTCCTGCATCACATATCTGGCCATATCACACCATACATCAGTTCCACAGTTCAATGTATCTGAGCAGTTGATTCTCAATGAAAGCATCTCTACAATAACTGCTAAGTACACCCAACAAAGAGCCCTTATAAACAATTCCCGGAGTGCTCTTTTAAGGACTTTCTGTACTTGGCAATTTGCTGAGAGGTGGATACTCAGCCTCTCTCTAGATCACACTTTCAAACCTAGCAGGATACAAAGTCCTGGCTTGCATGGCATGAAAACACCTGTCAGGAAGGACTGGCTGAGAGCCAGAAGGCAAATAGCTAGACTTTGGCCACTACTAATGCAATTAGCCTGAAGCAATTCACCCAACCTCCTCACCCTCCAGAGTCACTATGTGGAAAAGACAGTAAGAAAAATACATCTGTTGATCTGGATGTTGGCTGGATGGTCGCACTCAAAGAGCTGTGGTTAACAGCTCGATGTCCAAGTGGAGACCAGTGACGAGTGGTGTTCCTTAGGGGTCGGTATTGGGAGCTGTACTGTTCAACATCTTTGTCAGGGACGTGGACAGTGGGGTCGAGTGCACCCTCAGCAGATTTGCCAATGATACCAAGCTGTTTGGCAAGGTAGACATGCTGGAGGGGAGGGATGCCATCCAGAGGACCTGGACAGGCTGGAGAGGTGGGCCCAAGCCAACCTCATGCAGTTCAACAAGGCCAAGTGCAAGGTCTTACATCTGGGTCAGGGCAATCCCAAGCACAGATACAGGCTCAGCGGGGAATGGCTGGAGAGCAGCCCTGAGGAGAAGGACCCGGGGGTGCTGACTGACGAGAAGCTCAACATGAGCCAGCAGTGTGCAATTGCAGCCAACCGTATCCTGGGCTGCATCAGAAGAAGTGTGGCCAGCAGGTCAAGGGAGGTGATTCTGCCCCTCTACTCCACTCTCATGAGACCCCACCTGGAATACTGCATCCAGCTCTGGAGTCCCCAACATAAGAAGGACATGGACCTGCTGGAGCATGCCCAGAGGAGAGCCACAAGGATGATCCGAGGGCACCTTTCCTATGAGGAGAGGCTGAGAGAGTTGGGGCTATTCAACCTGGAGAAGAGAAGGCTCCGAGGAGATCTTATTGCTGCCTTCCAGTACCTAAAGGGGGTCTACAGGAGAGCTGGGGAAGGACTTTTTACTAGGGCATGTAGTGATAGCATAAGGGGGAATGGATTTAAACTGGAAGAGGGCAGGTTTAGATTAACCATTAGGAAGAAATTTTTCACTTTAAGGGTGTGTCGTGGTTTGGCCTCAGCCAGCAACAGAGAACCATGCAGCTGCTCGCTCAACTCCCACAGCCGTGGGAAAAATCAGCAGAAAAGGGCAAAACTCGTGGGTTGAAATATTATAATTTAACAGAACAGACAAAGGGAAGAAAAAAATAAAATAATAACACCGGTAAAGGAATATAAGAACGCGATTACAATACCACCGCGAAGCGCACCGACCGGACCCGCACCGCCACAGCCCACCCCCGAGTGGCGACTGACTCCCTCTCCCCGGCTAGCTCCTTTTATAGCGGGGCATGGGTCACGTGGTATGGAATACGTGCCTCCCCTGCCGGCTCCTTGGGGAAATTAACCCCATCCTTGACGGAACCAGGACAGGGTGGTAAGGCACTGGAGCAGATTGCCCAGAGAGGTTGTTGAGGCCCCATCCCTGGGGGTGTTTAAGGCCAGGCTGGACATGGCCCTGGGCAACCTGGTGTAGTGGGAGGTGTCCCTGCCTATGGCAGGGGGGTTGTAACTCAATGATCTTCAAGGTCCTTTCCAACCTAAACCATTCTATGATACTATGATCACTTAAACAGTCTTCACTGACAGTGACTGATACCTTGTCTGGGGCATACAGGGTTTTCCAACAGTGTTATCCAGTCCAGTCATGCTGGCAAGCTGCCTAGATACCCTGACTACTACTACCTTCATACAGTAAAGGTATTGAAAACCAAGGAATATAGACTTTCCTTAGAACTGCATCAAAGCACATTCCTTGATGCATAAACTTCTGAAAGAGGAGTTGAAGGTCAGGGGAATAAGTAGAATCCACTTAGCATAGATGAAACCCACAGCTTAGCAACTACACATGTAACTGTGAAAAGCCCTCACTAACGGAACACTCAAAGGAACAGAGTAGACCAAGCCAGTCCTTCCCACATTGAATTCAGAGTTCACTAACAAATGCATTACACCTAGGACTGTAAAAAGTAAATCCCAGGCTGAGTGAGCTTCTCACTTTGACTGAATAGTTCCTAGTCACACCACTGTCACAGATGGCAAATACGATCACAGTAAGAATAGCATTCAGCAGTCATTTTTGAAGACACAGCAGTGAGACACTTTTACCAAGAACTGTGATGCACCAGGTACATTGGTATTGCAAGCTAGCCCCATCAAATGGAAATGATTGCCAGTAAGTATCAATGCTATATTTTCAGAGGCCTCAACAACACACTAACCCTCTTTCTCATAGTTTGTCCCATAAGCAATGCACCTAGTAAAGAAATAGATGGAACTGACAGATGATCAATTACTCAGACACAACTGAGTAGAAGCCTGGTTTGAGAACTGGTGGTAGTTTGACATCAAGATAAAATTACCATTCCCCACACAACTGTTACTATATGTCACATGCAAGCAAAAGAGCTACTCATGTATGCATAAGTTTCTGTAAGCAGCTACCAAACTATTTTAACCATCATGTATATTTTGACCTTCAGCTGGTGGCAGATCTCAGCAGCATGGGATCAGACTCCCCTGTTTGCAAAAAAAAAAAAAAAAAGAAAAAAGAAAAAAAAGTTTTCAATCACAGCTCATAGAGGGATACAGAAGAGGGGGCTAGCCAGATGAAGTGGAGTAGTGAAGTTCCAATTCTGAACTGTTAAAGGTGAAGGGTTCTGTTACTTCAGGGATATTCTTAAGAACCCTGGTGATGAACAGTGACTGATGTGCTGCACACCATTTGGATCCACTCCTTCCCCTTGCACACTGCCTTTCCCCATCCCCATGTACCTGGCAGTATTCCCTAGATGCTCATCAACTGCTGGAAGACAGAATACTAACTCTGTGCAATCTGAATGGAGGAGAAAAAGGGAGGGAGCTAAGACAGAGATGCAGAATTACTTTTTCATTCAAATGTGAAAATCCAGAGATATGCATGAGTATAAGTAAGGGCAGAATAGAGCCTTAAGTATTTAGTCTTCTCTGAAGCTTTCGCACTAATCATTTAAGCCAACCCAAGGTCTTGAAAATCTACAGAATTATCCAAAACATTTCTGTTATGCTAGTTCTAAGGATACAATCAGTTCCTCTCCTGCCCTGACATCACGCAAAGTGACTCAGGCAGCAGTTAATAACTCTAAGCTTCTCTGATAGATTTCATCTTCCACGGGAAAAAAAAAGCTGGAGAGGAAACTGAAAAATAAAAGAGGATCTAAGGAAAATCTATTCATTGATCAAGGAACAAGAGTACTAAATTCAGCTGGCAAACAGCAGCCTGGCAAAGGACTCATCGAGACCACTCCGGAGTGTACAGTCACAGCTTTGCCCCATATTATGTCAACTCAGTGAGAAGCACAGCCTGTTTTCATATGCACCCATCCAGCACTGCAGTATAGTCAGACTTGAGATCCATTTTTTTTTGATACATTCAAAACAGCTCTATCTTCTGCAAATCCAGACTCAGATTCTAAAATTTTTCAATGCCAAAAATGTGTCAAATGACTAATTCATCTATAATTGGCATAGCATAGTAGAGAAATCCCCGAGTTCCATAACAAAGGCAGTCTCACAAAGGGAATGATGGTCACTTTCTCACTGATCTCTCTAAAACAACATACAGTAATCCCACACCTACAAAAAAAAAAAAATTAGAAGCCATAAAACAAAGCAGCCATTCCCCTATACTACAGACAATTACACACAGATTCAAGCACAGATTGGTTGAAAAGTGGAAAGGGTTAAAACCTGTAGAGAATAAGAAAGAAGGCTAAAAAGCACTACTGCAGTTAAAGACACTAATTTCAGTCCATTTATGCATTCAGAGGCATTTTGGTTTGACTTTCTTCACTGAAACCAGATGTCTTCACTGATCATCAGAATGCATACACTACAGCATAATCAGCTTGTCCTGGGCACAAGCTACATTACACTTTGTGGCTAAAATGCATCTGAAGAAATTAGGGAATCTCAGAGAGGAAGCAGCTAAATGCATAACCTGACGATTACTTGGAAACACAGCTTTCAATGTTTAAATTTGGAGCAGGGATGGAAAAGGACAACAGCAGTTATGAATCCTGAGCAGTGTCAGAGTATGAACACAACCAGGAAAAAACATACATAATCAAGAGACAAAAAGCTTCACAGGGAATTAATGCTATCTAGTTGCTCTGTCATTGCATATAATCAAATAGATGTTATAATACTGAGACAGCATGTTACAGAGACAGCTGTAATAATTAGAGCTTTAACAAGCTCTAACACAAAATGCTACAACATGGCAGTGTCATGATCATCTTCACTCAAGCTGTCCAACAGAGAAGGGAGGTTGTGCTTATATTAGCACATCACTTATCTAGTTTTTAAAAGCAGAATTAAAACCTTCTGCCATGTGCTGACACCTGGCTGCTATCCAAACTTGTACTTCATTTAGTATTATCACTGAAAAATGGAAGGCTTAAGCAAAACTGGAGGGAGATGAGAAGAAAGATGGTTGCCCATTACTGTCAGTTCATTCCATATGCCCATTCCTACAGCCTTCAGGAGACAGCAATGCTCCAGAAATCATATGTCAAGAAAAATTAAGTTTACTAAATTCACCAACTGAGGCTATTGTTCCCCTTTTTTTTGTCCCCAAAAGCTTATTACAACAACAATTCTGTGCAAGCAGCCTGGATGTAAATTTAATCTCAGTGATGAATTTTCTGGATCTGTAATACCTGTTTTGTGCATAATCAATATCCCTACAACATATTTCTTGACTTCAGAAAGCAAGATGAGCATTTTCTGGAAAGGTGAGTCCCACACGTAGGCTTTGCATAAAAGTTTCTAACATTGCTTCCCACCAATTGACTCCTGCAACACTAATTCAATGCTATTCCTAACACAGAAACATGTCGTTCGGCTCCATCCCAGCTCCTCCAGGCTAGGCAGACTGCACTAGCTCAGTGACGGGTAATGGTTTCTAGCTCCACTAGCTTCCTTCCCCCCCTTCAGTTAACCAAAGAATATCTGCTTCATTGTTAAAGCCTCTTTTCCATATATTCCTGGGAATGTAGGAAATAAAGTGGTAGAAGAATTACTGTTTAACTAGTTTGTGAGCCTCCAGCAGTCGTGTTTTCCACATTCCAGAAGTTCCCAGAACCTTGCCAGAACAGCAGTGTTTTACATGCTAAGTCTTGCTAGATGACAGAAACATGAATATGGTGATTTTTTCATCAATTTGCATACATATCCAATAAGGATAATATAAGAAAAACTAATGAACAAAGAACATAGTAGTCTATAAAAGAAAAAGTGAATAAAAGATTGAGCAGGCAGAGTCATGTATTTCAGCAAAGTTTCCTACCTGTTTATTAATTGAGAGAGACAGCTTTTCAGAAACCTTATAGCAACAGGGGTTCTCATTTATTCAACATGCGCACAATTTAACTGCTAAAGACCGCTACCTGGGAGAAAGTATTTTTGATGGCAAGACAAAAAACAAAAACAAGACTACACATAAAGAATCTCACACTTCCAAAGAAATGGACACCAAGGGGAGGAAATCTCTTCCACTCTCAGCTCTACACTATCTGATCTACTGGATAACTTATTCCATGACGCTATCACTTTGCAGTGGCCACTCCCACGTCCTTAGAGATTCAGAAAATAGCAGGACCTGCAAAGTATATAGACCCCAACAACTTTTTCCATCAGGAATGCTATTCATGGAGAAAGAAAGGATAACAACAGCCAGGACTTATGGTTTATCATTCTTTTGACAGTCAGAAAGTAAGCTTGAAGTACACTCCTTTTGTCCAGTCCCACCCTTTCTCTCACTGGGTCTGTCTAGTGCATGGGGGTAATTAAAGTATTTTACTACCTGACTGACAGCCCAGTGCTCCATGAGCTACAAGGTTATTAAAAGGCATGCATATTCCAGAAGGAATGTAAGCAGGGCCATAGCAAAACATTCAGCAGTGATTTATATTAGCATTCCTAAAAAAATCCCCAAAAAACAAACAAACAAAAAAATCAGGAAACACTCTGCAGAACTTCCTTTCCCCCTTCATTGATTTTTATATTAAAAATAAAATCCAGTCTCAAGTGAACAAAGATAAGACCATGAACGTTCTCATTTTCCTCTAAGCATTCAATTTGCTAACACATTTTAGCTAAAATTCCTGCTTAGTCACGCCTGACACAATCTAGTCTTTTAGGCAAACATTCCCTCTATTCTATGTGCTATGGCTGCCAGCCAGTTTTCAGTTGATGTACCCAGTGTTTTTCTGCTTGTGTCCAAGCACAGCGAGATCTCTTAAACCTGCTCTCACACAGCAGTTTTATCCTTGCATACGCTCTCCATTTATAAACAAAGCATATGCATATCTATGTATAGGCAGGTCTAAATATGTGCACATTAATTTTAGAGATATCAAACAGAAAGACGTTAGATCCTCTAACTCAGGCTATGCACAGGAAATACAACAACTGTATGTCCTGAAACAAATAAATCTTTCTGCAAACAGCAAATAGACATTATTCTTCACCCTGGAATTAAAGCTTTGCTGCAGGTTGATTTAAATTGAAGGCTTTGTCTCTATGCAAAAATGCCAATAGAAAAATCATAATAATAATTTCCATTAAAAAAAAAACCAACAACCAAAACCAAACAATTTTCAAGACTTCCACAAAAGGAAAACGAAAAAGAGGGATAGACCTAAATGTTCTGATTAGACGTCAACCTCAGAACTTCTATCACTGAAAATACTGTTCAGTAGCATTTCCTTCTCAGATAACTTCTTGAAAATCCAGTGAGTTCTGTCTAAGATCAGAGACAAGATTTTTGTCAAACAAAAGGAGAAAAGATGCTCCATGTGTTGGGGTCCACTAACTGATCACCATTCTCGCTATCAGGTCCTGCCTAATTTAGCTAATTACTTAGTCTTGATATTAAGGGCAAGAGTGGGCTAACATGTTCAGAAAGAAAGAAAAGAGGAAATAAAAAATTTTCCTGTTACCTGCAGAAGTGCTCTTTGGGTGGTGGATGGCAAAATGACTTGCAAAAAAATTCTGCCACATCCATACAGGCAGGTAGGACTTGGAAAGCCAGGGCAGAATATTCATCCAACTCACTCTCACTGCTTCTGAGGTGAAACTCTTCTGCTCTTGGCAGGTAGCAAGTAATTCCACTGGAGTCAAGAAAAGCCGGGAAATAACTTCTCAGCACTTCACGCCACCAGTAACCTCCTCCACTCCTCGTACAATACAGCTAATGCTCTGTCACCTTCTCAATACTTGGGAAAATCAATAGATCTCAATTCTCTTCCTGTGTTATTCTTAGGTTTCTGATGCCTGAAGCTGCAAAGATATCAAGTTTCCTTAGGTTGAAAGAGCACTCTGAATGTCTCCGAACATTCGAATCTTTCTTCTCTTCTAAGAGCAGCAAGTCCTTTCTCCAATTGTGCCTGCTCAAGGTTCTTCCAGAAATGCAGCAGAATAGCCCCTGCTCTGGAAACTGTTAATTGCTCCCCAAAATGTGATTAATTTCTGAGTGATTGTTTTAAGACAGTTGGTCCGTTGCCTCAGCTCTAATTACATTTCTCATGTCAATTAATTAAAACCATGCTAAATGAAATACCAGTTTTTATTTAACGTTTAGGGGGGAAAAAAAATCATGGGATACAATTAGATGTTACCAGACGTGATCTCAGCAGGTTTTCAATTATTCTATGTATAATAGGTCCCTAATTCAATACAAAGCTGTAATTAAGAATGTAATTAACTTGTGGCATTCTACTGATGTCATACGCCACAAGAACACATAATGAGCTACAGTTTTTAGTGCAGAGTCCTTAATGGAGTCGTCTGTTTCATTCAGAATGAATTAGGTACATAAAAATAATTTACTATGGGAACTTGGCCAACGTAATGGCGACATTTAAAAAACAAGCAAAGTATAAAACAAGAGCCAATAAACTTTGTCCTGTCAAGGACAATCTGGCCAGAATCCAAATCTGCACCTGGTGCCCATGCAATGGAACTGGTGGACTTAACCTTCATACCTAACAGAGAGCTCACTGGCTGTATCTACATAGCTCTTGAAAACGGTTCTAGGGATTGATAAGAAACACAGCATGTCTGCAGATGTATCTACTCATAATTTGGATGTGGCCAGCCTGTCTGAATAGGAATAGCAGCAAATTAAGCTGCCTGATGTTGTTTTGGTGATACACTGAGCTGTTCTATGTACACAGCAGACAGAGTCCCATGTGCTTTGCAGATCATCTTCCAGACTTGAATGAAGCAGAGCTTCTGGGTTCACTGTCTGCATTAAAATTCTGGATTTCAGTCTGGGTTTTATAACACACCATGATGCATCCAATCTCTGTGCTATCACACCACTCACTGAACTTATGAGAAACCCTCCAGGTCACTTCTGCTTATTAAAGGAAAGCTTGTGCTTCTGAAACACAGACTGCACTGCTGTGCTATCCAAATCAAAGATTTCTGTTCTCAGTTACAATTATTTGAACACCACCATTTCCTTAGATTTTTTTTTTTTTTTAACAGATGACATTTAAGATGGAAAACAGAAGTGAGAGAATAAGATAAGTTTCCTGAGGAAACTAAAACAGATTCCAGAAACAAGCCATCGGAACTACAAATAACTGGTCTGTATTCACACAGTGAAAACAAGAGAGCCTATAAAATATTTTTTTTTCTTCAAGTAAGTCCTCTCGCAAGAAAGACAGGAGGATAAAAGCCTGATTTATCAGCTAAGGAATCTCCTGCACTGTAGTTTGCTGATGATGTGTAAGTAAACAGATGAAAATATAGTCATGCAAGGCACTGACAGTCACTCTAGGAAGTATCCAGGAACCCTATACCCATTGACTAGACTTCAAGTCTAAAAAAAACCAAAACCACAAACAAACAAACAAACAAAAAAACCCCCACAGTTCTGTTTTTCTTTCTAAACACTTCGTATTTCCCTCTCTTTTGGAAGAAAACCTGAAGTAAATAATGGAGTGTCTTATTACTCTATTTCTGCTATCTGGTGAAGGAAATTACCACTTTGACATGTAAAGAATAAAGTTTTCTTTTCCAAGCTGACTGTAAGGAACTTCTTCATACACCAGACAAAGCCATTCTCAAAACATTAACCACTACATTCAAAAAAATTTGTAAATAGATTCTCCCTACTCCACTCAAGATATTAAGTAGTAGGAATATTTACAAAGATCTTAAAGGAAGTCTGACTAATTTCTTTGTAGGAGCCTAGAAAAAAGTTTAAATGCAGACCTAAAAAAAAATGTATCAGATTAAAAACTGGGAGAAATTCTTGTAGTATTCTTATCAATCACACAGGTCAGTACCTTTCTTTACCTTGAACATGCTCAGCCTTTTCTGCAAAGTGTGGAACCCTCATTCCCTGACAGCTGCAAAGAACTTTTAGGGGATTCTACAGCATTTGAATCTGGTGGGGAAAAAAATATTTCTTCTGCATGCAGTGTGACACAATGGAATCCAATAAAGCAGGAAATTATAAACACCTGCACAGATTAATTCCATTAAATCTATGGATTTAACTTAGGTTCTCCTTCAGCACATCCTATAATCAAGGAAGAAACAAAGATGCTTCCAAAAGCAGTCAGAAGTCAGATCCCAGATGGCCTCAATCACTATCCATTGTTGTCTTTCAGGCATAGAACTTTGTCCTCCTCTTCTAAAATAAGGTAGCTCCTAAATAACGTACCTCAGTTAGTAACTACAATTAGTTGGAAAGAATCCACTAACTGACCTGTATTACACAGCAGCAGCATTAACTGAACTTTGTTAGTAAGTCCCAACCACTGCACTGTATTAGCTGCAAGTCCAATACCAAGATCACTGCTCTCGGCAAGATCAAGCTTTGAGCAGCAGCTTTGACATCTGTGTTGCCATAGGGTCCAATTCCAGTCAATCCTAGCTTCTCAGGCTACACCCATGAGAAGTGATTATGACTTTTCTTGCAGGTCAGTAAAGTTACACAGGTAAGAGACAAATGAGATTTTATGTTATTTGCATACAATTTCTGCTGCTCTAGCTCACCTGAGAGCTACTGAGAGCCATCTTATTAAAGTGTTCCTAAATCAGAGATACTTCTGAAACAAATCAAAGCACATACAGCAAGTCATAAATGTGGCCACTTGAATAGTTTATAGGGAAAAAAATCACTTTGATTTTCTTTTTTTCCCTACACTCTGTTCAAAGACCTAATGAAAAGAAGCCAAAAAGCCACAGGTGGTTCTTCCCATGACCTCTATGGTTCGTAAATTTTCAAAATATGCACTGCTCCAAGCTGGCTGCATTGTAGGTCCACCACCATCCCCTACAGATGGGCCAGGTATTCCAACATCCTTCCACTGAACTCTTCACTTCCATTTTCTTTTGTTCCCTCACAACTTCATTCACCTGTGATGAACTGTCAGCTAGCAAAATGGAAACACACATTGACTTAAACTGGGACATTAATCACTTCGATGTCACTAATAAAAATGTTCTTTAGTTCATCCACCCACAGAAAATTTTTTCTATAAGTAGTTATCACATACAGACTTGCTCAAAAGTTACCTGAGAAACCTCTTTTAGTTTCCTATCATTCCAATAAACCTGATCCAGATGCTGTCTTTGTACACTTTGCTAATGCTATCAGTTTTTAATCAAAATGGAAATGACTGAATTAATGGTCTTAATTAACAGTAAAGGTTCTTTGAATCACAAGATGTCTCTTTCTGATCAAAGGGGCACAGAAAGAGTCCGAGTTCAAATCTATTCCCATGTATCCAGGGTTTCTTAAGGATTCTTACTCTTTTTCCACAGCTCAAGATGTTGGCACTTCATGAATCAATCTCAAAGGATATTAAAAGCAGCAGGAATAGCCTTGAATGAGCCAGAAGGTTCCTTCACAAAAAAAGAATGTTAAGTTTGCCAAGGAAAGTACTAAAAAAAGTAATACGGAAATCCAGACTTAAACTTAATTCATCCCCACATACGCATGCATTAAGATACAGACTTTAATGACATATTATTTCTTCCAGAGAACTTCTGCCTAAGGCTGACAGAATGGACAGCTGCTCACCATTTCTTTATCATTATGTATAACCCTATGTGTTAATTCAAGACACAACATTTAAGTGTTGCACTGAATTATTAAAATTCTGATAAACTTTTTATGCAGCTTATTATCGTACTATACAGAACACTTCAGAAATTTTAATACATTTACTTACACAACACTTTGCTGGAATAGAATTTTCTATAATTTTAAAAGGGTGAACTGCAGCACAACAAAATTAGTAACCATGCTCTCAGAAGCATCTGCTAATAAAGATGCCCGATTTAGAAAACCTGTGGCCTGATTTTCTGAAGAATACGATATTAGTGTAAGTTCTGGGCAGGGCAAATCTCTTGCTTATGTTAGGGAAAGTTATAAAAAAATACAAAAGCCTAACAAAAAACTGCTTTTTTTTTTTTTTCTTTTCCCAAGCATAGCACTAACTCTGTGGCAGCAACAAGAATAGAATATAATTCCCTAGAGTGTTACTAAACTCCTTTTTATCTTTCTACAATCTTTGCTCCTTCCATAAGATACAAGTTAACCTGCAGACTTATCCAGCATATCTCGCTATAGCAAGTAAAGATAAAGGAGGGATTCAGAAAATGGAGTCCTGAATGCCGAGGGAAGTTTAAGAGGTAATCTAAGATGCTTAGAACCAGATATCCCCTGCCTAACTTCCGTCTGTAGTTTGCATTTGGCTCATGAGGACAATCTTGTGGTCTTTGAAGGGCTATTAAAAATATGTTCTAGGATGCTGTCACCAACACCGAGTACGAAAAATAGTGGCAGCCACAGAGGCTGGTTGTACTCAAAAATGCCAAAGTTCCTCTCTGTATAGGTTCAGAAGTTAAACCCATGCTGAGCCTGTCACATCTACACACCTTCCAGCTTCTGTAACAAATGAAGCAGAAGTCCACAGACAATAACCTCCTTCAGCACAAAAACTGGGATGTTTTCCCAGGAAGCTATCCATCCTGTGTACGAAATGAGACAGCAGTCCTGTAGATAACCACCTGTTCCTTAACCCTTGTCATGCCCCGAGATTGCTTCCTCCTCCTTTTCTGCATGAAAGAGAATAGAGGAAGGACGAGGCATCCTGAGATCATGCAAGAGCCTCTGACTCCACAGCTTTTGCTCCAGAAACTGGGCCCATGATGGCTTATGACAGTTAAAGAGGAACATACCCGAGAAAATCCGCATGCAGCTCTGGTGTCTGAGATGCAGTGTGCTCCACAAAGAAAAGATGCTCAGAATAATGCTGCTACCATCCTCTCAATTCTGCATTAAGAATAGACTAAACCAAATTTTCAGACTTAGAAGTCTGGCAGCTTTGAATAGATTTTTCATGGAGTTAGACCAAAAGCTATACACAGCTTCAAAAATATTTTTATCCTCTTTATGTGCCTTTTTTAATGCAGAGACATGTTTGCAAGAGTTATCTGCAGTCATGAATCTTACTTAGTAAAGATAAATGCTAGCATTCATACATCATCATCACTTCAGAAAGAGAGATTAAGGAAAACACCATCTATCTTTGCCTTTAACACTGCAAATCGCAGGATTTAACCCAACTAGCTCTGCTCAAAGAAATTATTCTAACTGGCTAGAACTCAGGATTTCTAGCTGGCTTTGTTCTCAGAAACAACTGAACCACTTCACAGAAACTTTCCCAAAGCAGCCAGAAAATATGCAGCATGGAAAGCTTCAGCTAAAACTTTTACAGCTTGAGTTACATTTTAAAAGGGTATTATACTGAAAAGTTTAACAGTTAATCTAGATGTGATTTTCTGATATACAGATATCTGCCACTTTTTAGATAGAAAATTGTGATTAAACTCATTTTTAAACTACCAAGTCAAACAAAAAACCCCCACCCAACCCAATTTTACTGCATAACATTGATCCAGTAGGAAATATCACATATGCAATGAATTAGACCATAGACCTTTCATCTCAAACTGCTTTGAAATGTTGCTGAGTAAACTCACTAGAGCTCATTTTTCCAATGAAGAAAGATTTCTTCACTAAGTCTTCACATTGTGAGTATACCATGTGGTTTGGATTTTCTGTTTCTTCAAAACAGTTTCCCAAAAGCTCACACTGTTTGATTTCATTTTCAGTTAAGAGGAGCTAAAGTCTGAACTGTGGTGAAACAAATTCAAAGTTACAAGGTATGGAGAGGGTCACAGTCACCCTGTATTTATGTAGAGTACTATTTACTTTTGTGCCATGTTAGTACAGAATTTAAATTTCAATATACACCCAAGTATATTTCTTCAAAGATGATTAGAAATTAACAAAATCATAGGCTGGCTACCCACAACTCACTTTCTAAGAAGGCAGAAGGCTGGATGACGTATATATTAGAGTTACAGCTTTGGATAACCAAATCCACAAGAGATGGCACAGGTACCAGAAAAGGGAGCTTTCCAGCTACATCCTTTAACATTCAATGCACAGAAATACTAACTTGTATGTTTAATTATTTTCCAAGTTTGGGGAATTTTCTGTTGTGTTTATGCAACTTCAATCACATAGTCCAGGTTCATCCTACATAACTGAGTCATCTAAACATGGACTTTACTTGTCCGAGACTTTGACGATGGAAGAATAAAGGCCCTTTTGGAGTCAAAACATTAAATCAATCTGAATCACCCTCTGGAAGCATTTCTTACTCTTCTGTGATTATAGGAACATAGAGTAATTTAGGATCTTAACTCATATAACTTAAGAGTTTGAATCTCTGCAAATGGGGATGGATTTCCAAAAAGTGCTGACCACTTCACAGAAGCTACAGGCCCATGTACTCTTTCAAAAGTAAGTCTATGTGGGTTGAATTAATTTCACCTGTATTTACAATGCTATAATATCAACATCTATATATAGATAAGTTGTTGTTCCCACCACAGTCAAAGATGCAGGCAACACTTTCAGCTGAAACCCAGAGAGCAAATCACCCCACTCTAAAGCAGATATCTACATTCAGTCAGATGAACCTCCCTCCTGAACACCAAGGACCATTAACTAGATCACCAGTAACAATAACTGGAGCGATGACATGACACTGCAAAATCAAGTGCGTTTTAAGCCCCAACCACCAGTAAGAACTAAAACATCCAAACTCTATAGTCTACTAATGAAAATACTGCCCTTTCATATTGCTCATCTATATCAGGTGGAAAGAATACTAACATTCAGCAGTACTCAGCATTAGATGAGGACAGAAAGCACTACACTATTATTTGATAAAGCCATAGATGCCACAACTGCTATGCTGACAAAACTTTGACCTAAACACCTAAGCTTCTCTGACTCCGGAAATTCTGTGCAGGGCTACAGCAAGATACAGAGCAGAATAACTGAAAATTCTGGTTATATATTATTGTTAGTTTTCACCCCCACAGAAATAAGTAACCAAGGATAAATATATTTAAAACACCTCTGTTAGTAACAGCCAAATAATCTGTATTAAGTGTACTTAAAATTATTTGAACAAATGGACTCAGATTGTTTTAAGCACCCTCCGATGAAGGATGATGAAATAGAACTATTTGAACTGCACCTATCACTTACATACATAGTCTAATTACCAGAAGAAAAGAGAGAGATTTCCAAAATCATTTCAACTCTGACAGGGTCTAACAGTGCCAAATTATATCTGGCATCCTGAAGTAGCTCCCCTCTTCCAGCAAAGGAATACATAAAAGCTGTAAAAGAAGAATTCAGGCAAAACTATTTTGCCTGTGAACGTTGTCTTCATCAAATCTGTTTCCTTTCATAGGAAGGGAAATTGCATGGTAAAATGAGGTAGACTGAAGACACTTTACCAAGCAACCATGAGTTGTTAGAGATCTATACAAAGCAATATATATGTGGGTTGAAATCTCAATGAATGGCAAGACTCCTACTGAAATAAGTAGAACCAGGATTTCACTTGCAATACAGAGGGCACGACAGAGTGCACACAGAGCAGAATTTGCTTCATTACAAAAGAACCTGATCAGCTAAGAGCTTATGCCAGTGTCTTGGCAGTTATTCATGTACAAGTTCTAACACTAAAATCTAACCTTTAATTTCAGAAAAGTCCACAGTCATAAAATAAGGAACCACAAAAAGTCAAGAGAAACTAATAAGCACCGGCAACCCAAGGCTTCAATTCAACATACTCTTATTAAATGATAAATGAAGAGAGTAGGTGCAAGAGCCACAAAGTACAAAAAAAAGTCAGAACATTCCTAAAGTTTAAGTGGTTTTGGACCACTGTTAGTTTGATTCAATATACAAAATTGAGAGATCCATTTCAGGGTCTAGATCAGGACCCTAAATTTTATAGGCACTCAGAACCGTAGATTCAACTCCAACTTTACACACCTGTGCTGATTTGCCGCTGACAAAAGCGGATCCTTTTCCTCACCCCAAATAAAACGAAAACAAATCAATATAAGTACTCTTCAAATAAACTATTTGCATTTTGTGACTTTCCTGAACAGTATTGCCTAAAGGCATGATTTTTACCTCAAACCAGTTCTGACATTACTGCACTACATGATCGTATTTAAATGTCATCTGATGATTCCTATTTAAAGTGCCACAGTTTCATCACTACAGCTAATTTAATTCTAAATGAATTTTCAGAACCAAGACTAAAGTTCAATGGAAGCCTGAAGCTTTGAGCCTGAAATATAGTGATATTCAACTTTAATCCGTGAAATAGCCAAGGCAACACCATGAATCTATGGTTCTTTGAATACTGTATAATGTAATAAAGCAAGACCTTCCAGATGGACATTGCACTATAGGTGTTTCCAGACCAGCATTTGTCTTTCAAGACCAGTCAGCACCTTCCTTTCATCTCCAGACTGCTTTTGACACTCCAAAGGAAAAAAGAGAATATACTAATTCCATCATGTCACATACAATCGGAAAAATTCCTTCTACTATTTTGCTGACATTCCAAAGCAAAACACATTATCTTATGGAATCAATATGAAAATATGACTAATGTGCACCTCCAGTGAATTGCTGAGTACCATCATGCAATATTGATCTTGTATTAGAGTGGTTTTTTCTCCGGGTAAAAATGAAACAGTAATAATTCACATTATTATCTAATCAGTTGCAGATATTGCTGTAAAAAGAACTTGCAATTTTACCCCAAAGAAGAAAATATTTTTTCTATCCACATTATGATAACAAAAAGGTAATCAAGTGCTATAGTCATTCCCATTTTACAGATGAAAAAATTAAATCTGAGAGGTTACCTAAGCACTGACATTTGCACATACAACTGGAGACAGAATTAAAGAAAAAAGGGAACCCTACTTACAATTTCTTGCTCTTTGCATTAAAAAAAAATTAAAATCCCTTTTCTTGATGAGATGGAATGACAAAAGGGCATGCTATATAAATGTATGGGAAGAGAATTCTCTATTTCTGTATTCTTTTAATACATTTCCTTCTGAAATCGTCAATGGGAAGATTATGAACAACAGAAGCACAAAGGCATTTTAAACAGTATGAGCTCAACAACATCTCTCATAAAAGACTCTTTTTGAACACCTATAAAAGATGGAAAATATAATGATTAGTCAGTCTGCCAAATAAAACATAATTTATTATTTTTTAAATAGTAAGCTTTGCCATCTAAAAGACTAAGATTTTAAAACATACAATAAAAATATACCAAGATAGACACAAGAGATCTATTCAAGAATAGCCACAAATTCAGGTAATGTCATATCAGCTCTTCAAAGCTCTTTAGCTTTACACTTAAGTTAGGCCTGTGCAGTTCCCTTTGGCTATTAATGCCAAAGCATGTCACAGAAATTCACTGAACAAGCATTCTATAGCACAGACGCAGTCTCCAGAAAACATAGAGCCTCTTCTAGTTGTGCTACCCATACTCTGTACAACTCAAGTCCAAATCCCAAATTACAGCTACACACACAGAAAAGCATCTTTTCCATCTGAACAGCTCAATACTGTTCACTGGAGCTGTGAAACACATCAAGTTTCAGAGTACCCACCAGAAAAGCAAAGCAGTAAGAAAGAAATCGTAAATTAAATTCATTATTAGAAATGTGGAAATGTGAGGAATGACAACTTAAAGTTACTGGGAAGATTGATAAGAGTGTAATACAAATGGTTCCTCTACAAGTTTTTATATAAATCTGCTGCAAAACTGAAACCCTCATAAGTTTCCAGGCTAATACTAGCAGGTATCCATCCTCACTAAGGAGTAGCCAAATTCAATCTCCCTCTTCCCTGATGTTCCGATCAGCGAAAATTAACAATTACTGAGTAGTCAACACTATATCACCTTCTCCACAGTAGTTATTTATTGTATTTGCTAGTCTTTATTTCATGCCAGCAGAGTGATAGGTCATTTGATTCTACAGAGCAGAAACAAGTATTCTGGCTCTTTCTACAAAGATATGAAATTAAAAAGTGTCCTGGTTCCGGCAAGGATGGGGTTAATTTCCAAGGAGCCGGCAGGGGAGGCACGTATTCCATACCACGTGACCCATGCCCGCTATAAAAGGAGCTAGCCGGGTCGGGGGAGTCAGTCGCCACTCGGGGGTGGGTCACGGCGGTGCGGGTCCGGTCGGTGCGCTTCGCGGCGGTACTGTAATCGCGTTCTTGTATTCCTTTACCGGTGTTATTGTTTTTCTTTCTTTCTTTTTCCCTTTGTCTGTTCTGCTAAATTATAATATTTCAACCCACGAGTTTTGCCCTTTTTTTGCTGATTTTTCCCACGGCTGTGGGAGTCGTGCGAGCGGCTGCGTGGTTCTCTGTTGCTGGCTGAGGCCAAACCACGACAGTCCTTTTTGGCGCCCAACGTGGGGCTCGAAGGGTTGTAATAACAACAGATCTGACCAGAGCTTGTTAAAACGGATTTCTTATATGTATTTCTCCTATTAGTTAAATAGTTGCCGGTTACAATGTTGCTTCGTTTGTTTACATGGCTGTGTTATGTAAATTCTTATATGCTGTATGTACTCCCTGTGATGCTGTTTGTTATCTCAGGGAGAGGGATCAGGACTATAATTTTGCTGTCCTGTGCAATATCAGCTTATGATATGGTAACATCACTATTCAAGTGGCTTTGTTGGGGTTTCTATGTAGTATTGCTGTCCTGTCCATACCTTGGTTACCGTCTCTCAGAAGTTATCAATAATCACACCCAATCTATGGGAGAAACAGGGGGAGATACTTTCCCCAGCTCTTTTGCCTCCTTTTTCTCCTTTGGGCCAGGTGTAACACCTCTTGAGAAAGGGAATAAAATAGTTCAAATCCTTCTGAAAGCTGGCTTTGCCATAAAACGAAGTAAGGTTAAGGGACCTGCACAGGAGATCCAATTTTTAGGAATAAAGTGGCAAGATGGACGCCGTCAGATCCCAATGGATGTGATCAACAAAATAGCAGCTATGTCCCCACCGACTAGTAAAAAGGAAACACAAGCTTTCTTAGGTGTTGTGGGTTTTTGGAGGATGCATATTCCAAATTACAGTCTGATTGTGAGCCCTCTATATCAAGTGACGCGGAAAAAGAATGATTTTAAGTGGGGTCCTGAGCAACGACAAGCTTTCGAACAAATTAAGCAGGAAATAGTTCATGCAGTAGCGCTGGGGCCAGTCAGGGCAGGACAAGACGTTAAAAATGTGCTCTACACTGCAGCCGGGGAGAATGGCCCTACCTGGAGCCTCTGGCAAAAAGCACCAGGGGAGACTCGAGGTCGACCCCTGGGGTTCTGGAGTCGGGGATACAGAGGATCCGAAGCCCGCTATACCCCAACAGAAAAGGAGATATTGGCAGCATACGAGGGGGTTCGAGCTGCTTCGGAGGTGGTTGGCACTGAAGCACAGCTCCTCTTAGCACCTCGACTGCCAGTGCTGGGCTGGATGTTCAAAGAAAGGGTCCCTGCCACACATCATGCAACTGATGCTACGTGGAGTAAGTGGATTGCACTGATCACCCAGCGAACTCGAATGGGAAACCCCAGTCGTCCAGGCATACTGGAAGTGATCATGGACTGGCCAGAAGGCAAAGATTTCGGAATATCACCAGAGGAAGAGGTGACGCGTGCAGAAGAGGCCCCACCGTATAATGAACTGCCAGAAAATGAGAAGAAACATGCCCTGTTCACTGATGGGTCCTGCCGAATTGTGGGAAAGCATCGAAAGTGGAAGGCTGCTGTGTGGAGTCCGACACGACGAGTTGCAGAAGCCACCGAAGGACAAGGTGAGTCGAGTCAGTTTGCAGAGGTAAAAGCCATCCAGCTGGCTTTGGACATTGCTGAGCGAGAGAAATGGCCGGTACTTTACCTCTATACTGATTCATGGATGGTGGCAAATGCTCTGTGGGGGTGGTTACAGCAGTGGAAGCAGAACAACTGGCAGCGCAGAGGTAAGCCCATCTGGGCTGCTGAACTGTGGCAAGAAATAGCTGCCCGGATTGAGAATCTGGTTGTGAAAGTACGTCATGTAGATGCCCACATCCCCAAGAATCGGGCCACTGAGGAACATCAAAACAACCAGCAGGTAGATCAGGCTGCTAAAATTGAAGTGGCTGAGGTGGATCTGGACTGGCAACGTAAGGGTGAACTATTCATAGCTCGGTGGGCCCACGATGCCTCAGGCCATCAAGGAAGAGATGCAACATATAGATGGGCTCGTGACCGAGGGGTGGACTTGACCATGGACACCATTGCACAGGTTATCCACGAATGTGAAACGTGTGCTGCCATTAAGCAAGCCAAGCGGTTAAAGCCTCTTTGGTACGGAGGACGATGGCTAAAATATAAATATGGGGAGGCCTGGCAGATTGATTATATCACACTCCCACAAACTCGCCAAGGCAAGCGCCACGTGCTCACAATGGTGGAAGCAACCACTGGATGGCTGGAAACATACCCTGTGCCCCATGCCACCGCCCGTAACACTATCCTGGGCCTTGAAAAGCAAATCCTATGGCGACATGGCACCCCAGAAAGAATTGAGTCGGACAACGGGACTCACTTCCGAAACAGCCTCATAGACACCTGGGCCAAAGAGCATGGCATTGAGTGGGTATATCATATTCCTTATCACGCACCAGCCTCGGGTAAGATAGAACGATATAATGGACTGCTAAAGACTACCCTGAGAGCCATGGGGGGTGGGACCTTCAAACATTGGGATACTCATTTAGCAAAAGCCACCTGGTTAGTTAACACTAGGGGATCTGCCAATCGAGCTGGCCCTGCCCAATCAAAACTTCCACGTACAGTAGAAGGGGATAAAGTCCCTGTAGTGCATATGAAGAATATGTTAGGAAAGACAGTCTGGGTTAGCCCTGCCTCAGGCAAAGGCAAACCCATCCGTGGGATTGCTTTTGCACAAGGACCCGGGTGCACTTGGTGGGTGATGCGAGAGGATGGGGAGGTCCGATGTGTACCTTATGGGGATTTGATTTTGGGTGAGAATAGCCAGTGAATAATTTTATGATGTAATAAGAACTGATCTTAGTATCTGGCGCCCAGCAATTTTCCTTGAGATCGACATCTTCAACCTGTGGACCGTGGGCATGGACTGTATTGCATTCCCCAGTAACGAGCTTCAAATACAGCACCCACCAGTTCAGCACTACACATCATCTTATGTGCCCTGAGAGACTGTTCTCACTGCTGGAGCCTACCGTCATGGACTACGTGAGCTTAATGGACATTTTTAAGGGATGGCTCATAGACTATGGGAACTGAAAGATCTGGGCATGACATAGATGGTATGGAATAAGGGGTGGATAATGTCCTGGTTCCGGCAAGGATGGGGTTAATTTCCAAGGAGCCGGCAGGGGAGGCACGTATTCCATACCACGTGACCCATGCCCGCTATAAAAGGAGCTAGCCGGGTCGGGGGAGTCAGTCGCCACTCGGGGGCGGGTCACGGCGGTGCGGGTCCGGTCGGTGCGCTTCGCGGCGGTACTGTAATCGCGTTCTTGTATTCCTTTACCGGTGTTATTGTTTTTCTTTCTTTCTTTTTCCCTTTGTCTGTTCTGCTAAATTATAATATTTCAACCCACGAGTTTTGCCCTTTTTTTGCTGATTTTTCCCACGGCTGTGGGAGTCGTGCGAGCGGCTGCGTGGTTCTCTGTTGCTGGCTGAGGCCAAACCACGACAAAAAGAAAAAAAACACCACATCAAGTCGTGCAAAAATGAATCATGCTTAAAAGAATAACAATAGATAAGGTGTAATTACTTTCTCCACCAGCACGTACACACCACCAACCGAGCAAATGCTGCAGATGAGTATGTAACAAACATGCTATAACAGCCCAGTAAATACAGGCCACTGCTCAGTTGGGTTTCACTGCTTCAACACAAGTCTAACGGCATTGCACAATGATTGACAGAATAATTCAGCTGCAAACAAAAAGAATTAAAATAATTAATAAAATTAAATTTAAAAAAAATACTCTAGCAGTTATGTACTTCTATACCCATTTTGTTCAAGCCTGAATCCTTTGTTCCATCAACACACGACCGAAACCTGTATATGCTCCCCAATATATTTCTGCTCAGTTTGTGACTCTAGTTCCAACACCAGCTTCATGAGACGTTCCCTCACACAACCTTGAGCTTTCCTCACTGTTTCTCTTCCAAGGTTCTTGTCTTTTTGCAAACCCTCATCCACACTTTTTCCTCCATACCACCTTTCATAGTCACTCTTCCCCCCAATTAGTCTTCTTCCTCCTTACCCAGAAATCCTGACTCTCCCTCCCACTTGTCCCCAAACTGATTTTTATCCTTGCCAATGTTCAGACCTCACTTTATTGCGCCATTCTCCCTTTGCCCATTTCAGTCTCCAGCTTAAGCTCCAGCTTTGTCCTTTCTTTATTCCAATTAGGCAATTTCCTCTTCCTGAAATCTCCCCTGCAACTAGGGAAGGGGATGGAGCATAGAGAGCACAAGCATGGACACTGTCCCTGCTCACAACTTCTATGCTTTGTCCAGGTCAGACTTCTGCAGTGAAGATCTGTAATTGCAAGGAAAGTAGAGCTCACCCTGACGTGGCATATGCCCAGAGCGTAGCAGCTTTCATAGGATTTAGCTGTAAGGACGCATCTAGTCTTTCCTTGTCATAAGCAAATTTATTCTTTCAAATGTTACTAACTTGACATCCCATCAAATCAACCCTGGACTGTTTTCTCAGCAATCTCACAAGTCTCCTCCTGGCAATTTTCATCAGGGTATCAGTGCTTCTCAAAGAAGAGGTCAGCAACTATTTTTAAACAAAGGAAAATCCAGTTCCCCCACACACCTCCACTAGCTCTGTTCTTGTAAACCACTGAACTCTTGGCTGAAGCTTTAGAAAAAAAAAAAAAAATGTGTTCAATCTGAGGCAGATGCCAGGCATGGAATATTTTAGCTGAAACAGTTAATGGTTGGGGAATTTATAAGAAACTAAACCCAAACTCTTTTAATGGCATTTCTAATAAGCAGCAGTGCTACCAGTCCTGTTTGTAATAACAGTGCAAAAAATGTTGGGGGTTAGGCTTTTTTTTTTTTTAATGTTGCTGGGGTGGTGATGGTAGGTATTTGGTTTGGCCTGAGTTCAGGAAAATAGTTTTATCTTAATCATCAAACAGGCATTCTACCTGCATGAGGAAGTGGCAATACGTTAATTAATGTAAGCCTCACTTTTATTTGTTCAAAATGACAAAAAACACCCAATACAAAAATCAAAGCTGAGTCATTTACCAAGTGCCTCTCATGTTCTATAACCTCTCAGTGTTTAATATCCTACATTGGATATATACTGTAAGCAACTCCCATAACAATCTCTTTTTCTTTTTTTTTTTTACTATAGTGTCCCACAAACAAATTAAAGCCATACCACTGCAAGTGCTAGGCTGCAGTACCATACTTGTTTCAGCTGTCCCTCCCCCACTGGGCCCATCCTCTTTTTTGCTTATACAAGCAGTAAATTGATCCCAAGGTGATACAAACTTATCCTTTATTAAAGAAAAAAAAAAAAAAAAGTATTTTATGTGCTTTATCTCCCTGAAGCAGCTTACAGAGGAATTAGAGGCATGCCACAGTTGGCACAAAGAGGACTGCTCAGTTTGGGAGAGGGCAGAAACCTGGCAGCATCAATTTACATTGACTCAAGCTGGTGAGGAACTGCAGCCTCAGGCAATACAACTGGTTGAAAATGGAATTTCACAAAGAGAGAAACGAACATTTTGAAGTTTATTTTCATTCTCAATGAGAAGAAGAAAAATTAAGTTGTTACATAAAGTTAAAATGCTTTTCAGAACTCATTTGTAATGACAAACCCTTTCATAGCAGTTCCAAGGAGCTGATTCAATTTTGTAATATCAAAACTATATTATAGAAAAATACTCTATAGAAAAATGTGCTCTATAGAGTATCTATGCTATTATCAGTTTGTATTTGAATAGATTTACTAGAAGTCAAAATGATAATTATGTGAAATAGTTAACTTCACAAAAAATACTAAACTATTTAAGTAAATTTTAGATGCAAGCACAATTTTAGAAGTAAATTGTTTTGTAAATTATATCGGTTTCAAAAATATTTTCAAATGAATAACTGCTCAGTTGAAAAATTTCATCAAGCAGAAAAATACAGCAATTACCTACATAATACAACATTAGATGTACCGGTGGATGTATTTCAACATGTGATCGCAAGCTGCAGTTGACAAGCAGAATGTAGTGGACCAACCTTCTTATCAGTATCATGGGGTATCATCTTATCTTTTATTTACTTAAGATTTCCTCTTCACGCACAGAGAAACTGACTTTTACATGTGCTTAGGAGACCATTAAGAGTCTTTTTTTCCATCCAAAGGCATAAACTTTTTTCAAAGTCTTTTCTTCACAATTAAGCAAACTTCCCACCTTTTACATTCTTATTTAACTTCGAAGTTTTCTTATAAATGTCAAATTCCTAACCACTGTTTTGGGGCTTAGCGTTTGCTTCATCATATTGAAAAGGGCAATTCACTTACAGCCTCCCCTTGCAGCAGGTTTCTCTTTCCTGATCTTAAAGAGGAATATACACCTAAAAGCAGTAAACACAGAAACTCCAGAAGCAACAGACATTAATGCATTTAAGACAAAAATATTTCACACTGTCCTTTTACAAAATTACAGAAACTTTATAACAATTGTAGAAGAAAACAGTGAGAAGAAACAGTTACAAAAAAGATGTTTGACCTTATGTATGACACTTGTAGCACTAGCCAATGGCAAAGTCATATTAAATTCTTACTACAGTATATAATAAAAGAAGTGTCCACTTAAGGAGACTTGTCTAGTTGTTTACATCTGCCAAGCAGTTAAAACTGCACAGCAGTAAGAGAAAGCTTTTGATAATGACAGTGGAACTATGAATAGTATGATCTGTTATTCAAGCAAAAGAAGTGCCAGAAAAGGTGGTCTCCAAGCACAAAGTTACCAACCCAAGATGTCAGTGATGCAATAGTAAGATATTAGCACATTTCTTAAGTGTAGTGGCAAAGAACCACTTAGTCAAGGCTTACTTCCCTAAAGAAAAGTTCACCTAATTGACCAGTGCCTCAGAGATGCCTGTAATTTTAGTGATGGGGATGACACTTTGTTTATGGAATTCAAGCTCAACAGATTAATATGCTTTAGAATAGCAGAGAAAATAGAAGAGAAAACTCACTGGGTCATTTCACTAGATACAGTTGAAAGGAAAAGTGGTGACCTGAGGCTGTGTATTGACCCAAAAAAATGTGAACAAATAGATAAAGAGAGAGTATTTCCATGTGCTAACTAAAACAGACACAGGCACCACTGGACTGAAATTATTTCCAAAGCTAGATACATCCGCAGGCTTTTACCAGATACCTCTAAGTGAGGAGACTGCAGAAGCTATGAACTTTCAATGCACCATTTGTCCGTCCCTGTTTCAAAGGGGTCACATCTGTCACTAGAGCCTGAGCCAGTCCACAGAACACAAAACAGTACAACTGCTTGAAGAGCTGAACACTGTGAAACTGTTTTGCTAGGGTACCAAGTCTGTAAGGAAGACTGAATAAAATATAAAGGACTCAGGCTTGTAAGAGCAAGTCAGGACAAGAGTCTGAACTAGACAAAAGCAAGTTTTCTGGCCAGAAAGTTATCGCTTATCACTATGAAGGACAACAGCACTCAAATTTCGGCCAAACACCTTAATATCTTATCAAATCACAAAATTTTACCTGTATTTGTACCACTGGAGTGTTTAGATATTAAGCAAATGAAAAGGTCCCACTGGACAAAGTGGCGAAACCAGGATCAAGTCTTCCACCAATGAAATGACAATCGCAGTGGATGAAAAACACGGAGAGAAAGAAGGAAATGACTGAGAAAAACAGCAAGACAGTGGTACTTCATTCCTGACAGCAGAGACAAGGTCTGATTCCTGCTACACAGCCTTGCTTTCACTAAATCCACTTTCCTCTTTGGTATCAAATCTACTTGGTATACAGCAAACGTCTCCTTCAAACTGTTGGACAAGTATTATTGTCAGTCACCCACAATATGTGTTTGCTTTCTCTTGTATCCTCAGTTTAGCTTTTTAACATCCGTATTAGATGATTTTTAATTACTGTCTTTAAACACTTAAGTTCTTTCAACTTGTTGCCATTTTACTTTTACACCTTTTATCAGAATATTCTTTTTGTCTATCTCAAAATAGCTAGGACACATCTAGTGGAGCCTGCCAGATGTGAACTACAGCCAAAACCTCAATGTGGCAGCACAAACTTGCATGCAGCATATGCGTAAATCAAAGGTTTATGAAAGCCTTGAAGAAAATTGTGATTCAGCACAAATCTCTGACACCTCTTCAATGGTGTGATCATACTCTGAAGATTTCAAGCTTTCATTCACTTATTTGTCTCTTGACTAACTGCCTTAAACAGACATGACCCTAACCACACTTGTGAACAACAGCTCAGAGAGATTTACTGCAGCGGGGCGCTACCTTGAAAACTATCCAGGGAAGTTTGTACACCAACACTTCTAGCAAATTTGCCATTATTCATAGTTTCTAGCTATTCCTCACAAGCCACCTTTCCAGTGGTGCTGAACGACTGCTTTGTCAGCAGAGTTTAAAAAGAAAAACACAGAACTAGATCCCAATTCTCAATAAAACCCCCACCCCTTCATCTCACAGAATATAGTTTGTCAATACTTACTAATATTTAGCCATTTAAGGAAAACATAATGGTGTACTGTTTATTACTTCATTTCATACAAAGACTTAATCTAGTAAAATACTCTTGAATTGGGGAACTAAGTATGGTGTCTAATAAACTTTAAGATCTATTACCAAATATGAAAACAAAATAAATTTGAATATTAATAGCACTATCTCCACTTTGAAAGTGTTATATCCAAAAGAGAGATTAGCCACTTATAAAACTCCATGCAGTTATAATTTAACATAATGCAAGACCCTGCTGCATTCTTAGCTAGCACTAACGCAATGAAATTAAGAAAAAGTACATTTAGGAAGTTTTCCATAACACAGGGTATGCCATGCTACTGAACTTTCAAAATAAAATATAAAAAAAACTCATTGCTTGAACAACTTAAAATCGGAATGAAACAATATTCAAAATAAAGAGCTTCAATCAGTTTCTACATCAGTGCAACTAGAACAAGGACATACTGCATGACTGTGGTATAAAGAAGCAAAGAACCAAAGCAGGTGCTGTACCAACCTATGGATGCACAACTGTGCTTGCATCTGTGTTCAAATACTACTTAAGTACCTAAAATTCTGGTTAACTCCATGCACCTTTAACATTGGCTCATTTTCAATACTTTCTTGCACATATGTACTTGTACAAATGAATCATTCCTCTAGCTGTGCATCCTTAAACGCCTTTTTAAGACTTACTAGATTCTGTATTTCCAGTTTTTTATGATTCTTGTTCTAGTTCACAGCTAATATGAAACTGAGTATTCCTAGTTATCTATGCATTATACAATAATGTTAAGTCTGTACACATGTATTTGCATATATGCTCTGATTCAGGAAAACAATTTTAAAAAAATAATAATCTTACTTCAAGCTCGTGAATATCTCCTATTGGCTATAAAGAGGCTTAAGCACATGCATTAGTGCTTTGCTGAAAAGAGGTCATTTCCTGAAAGGAATATATATACACTCGGGATTTTACTTATGTAAATATGATTTCACACACATACTCTCCACCTAGGGAACAGGCATCCAATAAATGGTATGTAAAACATGTGCTTGTACCTAAATGCAAAAACACTTTTTACACACCGACTTTTTATACATCCTGGTCTGACTAGAGGCATGGCTTAAATTAAATGCCAAGCTTCTTTCTTGAGATTGAATGAATTAACATTATTGGCCAGATAATAACCACAGCATAATGGCACACTGAAGCCTAAGGCAACATTTCAGGAGAATTTTCTTAGAAATTCAGGCCTGATAGGAGATGCTAATGAGTTCAGAGAAGTAAATATAGCTCTTTAAATAGCAAATGACAACTTGTCTATAATAGTAAGTTTCTCAGCACATTTACAAACGTTTTCACTTGCGAGCTATAAAGTGACTTTCATTTAGTTGGACTTTAGCTCTCAAGAACAATCACTATCCTAACACGCCAACAAAAAGAGTGCAAATACACAAGGGGAGTGAAAATGAAATGCTTGTTAAGGCCTCACAAGGAAACCATACAAACACCTTATTTAATAAGTTTAATTAGCCGGCTCTTTTCTAAATCATACTGTGCCCAGCAATGCTGAGAGGCAAATTCCCTGCTCCGAAGCTCTGCTTTTCTTCCCTGAAGGAAAGTAATATTTTCTCTTTTCTTCTCGAAGAGCACGGCCCAGAAACCCCCAGCAACTGCTGCTAGCAGAGGCTAGCTGTGGCACCACTACTGACTTTTTTTAAAGCATGGCTGAGTTAACACTGACCCGGGTTCCAGCAGAGAGAAAAAGCTTAACGAGGTTGGGTTGTTTATAACCTCTCACTGTAGCACTTTCTCCTACCCTTAAGAAGCAGAACCTACATATTTCTCTTACAAAAATATTTTCAGATATAAAATGCCCATGTGTCGGTGCCTAACTCAATATATTAAGTCTAATGCAAACACTTATTGGAGAAGATGGATTTGTGACTGTCAAAGCTGCATGGCAGAAGAGACACGCTGCCCCAGAAAAATGCCAGACCCTCTTTACAAGTCTTAAGCTTGTGCAGTCTCTGAAGGTGAGCACAAGGCTAATACAATTCTCACCTCCAAGCTGCAGCAATCAAAACAGAAACCTGCATTTTAGATTCTTCACATCAGCACTTTCAGAGCATGTTGAGTCACTGGGATATCCATTAATTTTAATGTACTATATTAAAATGACCGGTATTAAGAGACCATGCAATTTTCTGCCAAGTACTTTGTTTTCCCTACCGATCGGGGTGGGCAAAGTCCCTTCATGAATTGCTACCGATTTCACCTTTGCTTCAGTCTTGAGATACTTCTGTATATCTCACGGCTGCCTCTACAATCAACTACCCTGGGAGAGAGGTCGGCAGGACTGGACCAAACTAAACAGTGAAGAGTAATTAGTAATCTTCTTAAGTCAGACAATCAGCACCACTAATACCAATGGGACAAAAGGCAAAATTATTTTTTTATTATTCCTAGGGATAGCAACAACAGCAGGAATTGCAGAGAGCTTAACAAGTTTCCGTTCCCCCCCAACGGGGAGAAGGATATGTTTTTTCGAAAATATCCACAACTATCATGGCCTGAGCAAGAAAGCAAGAAGTATTGAGACATTGCAGTCACCCGCTATTCTGCACAGAAATCCCCGTTTGGATCATGGACGATTCGCATTCCTGAATCACTTTAGAGAAGATTTGCCTTTGTCAAAGGGACTCACTCTGATCACAAAAGTTCAGCGATGAGAAAAAACAGATCATTCAAATGACCTCTCTGCTAAGACAAACCCGTTCCTCAGCTGTCCCTTTAATCAAGATAACAAGCATCTTGTCCAGTCCAGGTAACAGAGCTTTTATCCACTCTCTAGAGCTACCACTGCACAACTCCAGTATAATTTAAAGGACGCTATTCCTAAACGCTGTCATTGCACTCCTGCTGCCTCTCACAGCTTCCATCGCTCCCCATATTCCGTTTCCAGCTGGGACTGGGACACCCTCTCCCACAGCGAGGATCCCTTTAACACAACGCGATAATTAAGATGCATTTGTAAACACCATCATCGTTGAGGCAGAAAGAAAGGAAACTTTCTGATTTTAGTCAGATGCAAGCTTGCAAGGTTTCCTACCATTCAAATAAATAAGAGAGAAAAAAAAGGGGGGAGGGGGGTAGGCGAAATTTAAAACAGCGGACAGAGACGGAGGCAGGATTTAAAGGAAAAAGAAGGATGAAGGAGTAATTTAGTCCGCACGCCGCTGCGGTGGAAAACAAGACGCTTGCTTAGGAAGGAGTTCCAGTGGCTGCCCCAGTAGCTGCAAACCAGCCCAGCGCAGCCTGTACGCGATCAACTGGTGCCCCCAGGAGCGCGCCCCAGCCGGCTCCCCCCGCAGCCCCGCCAGCGCCCGGCGACAAGTGCCTCCCCGCTTACCTCTGCAGAGCATGGCTCCGAAGAGCAGGCTGACAGCCGGGCACCGGGGCCCGCCGCCCCGGGCGGCCCCCGCCATGCCGGGGAGACGGGGACACGTCCCGGCCGTGGCTCCGGGGGTGGGGGGGAGGCGCTCCGCCGAGGCCGCTAGCTCTCCCCGCCCGCCGCCCGCTGCGGGCGCGCCATCGCCGAGCCTCACAGGCACACTTCGCTCGGGAGCCGCCGCTCAGCCCCGCGGTGGGCTGCTGCCCATGCCGGCTCCGCTCCTTCCCCTCAGCCCCGCACCCCCGCCCTACCGCCGGCGGGCAGCGCCCATGGCGGGCTGAGGCTGACGGGCGACCCGGCACCGCCGCGCTCCCCGGGCAAAACTTTTCAAGCGGCCGAACGAAGGGGCGGGGAAGGTCGCGGAGCCGGGGAGGGGAAAGGAGGGGAGGGGAGCGGGGGGGAGCCGACGGGGCTGGGTCGTCCCCCGGCCGCTGGCGAGGTCCCCCGCTAAACCCTCCGCTGCGGCTCCGGCCGGCCTGGCTCCCCCCTGCCTTTATCACGGGGCCGCCGGCAGCCGCGCGCACACACACTTTTCCCTCAGAGGAGGGAGGGAAAAGGGAGGGGGGACCGTTGGGCTCGCGCCGGCGGCCGTTGGAGCTCGCGGCGGGGGAGGGGGGCGTGGGGAGCCCTACCTACGGCAGCCCTCAGCGCGAGGCGGGAGGCACTGAGGGGAAGGAGACCCCCGGGTGGCGGCTGAGGGGAGGGCGGCCCGGCCCCGAGCCGGGCGGCGGAGGCTGGGAGGGAGCAGGACGCGGTGTCGGTGCCCCCGGTGCCGAGCCCTCCGAGGGAGGAGGTGGATGAGGTGAGACGCCCTCTCAGAGCGCCCGGGCTGCGAAGGGAAGAAGGACTTTTGCCAAGCTGCCATGGGAGGAGAGCGGGGGTGCGAGTTGGGCGGGTTGGGGGTCGCGGGGGAAGATGAGGAGAGGGGCAGCGGAGCGAAGGGACCTCGGGCGCAGCTGGCTCCGGGGACTAGAGAAATCCCCCTCCGACGTGAGAGACCATCACTGGCCTCACAGCCCCATGTCTGCGCTCCTTTCTCAAGTCCTGCTGTAAAGCAACACATATTAAAAACAGAAAACCAAAAGATAAGAGTCTTACCAAAATAGGAGTCTACCGTGCACGTATACTTCCCTCTAAAGAGAGGGAAGCCCACGGCAAGTCCTAAGTAAACACCTTGACCCACCTGGATTTCCCCCAGCTCCAGCCCTGTCATTGCCTCCTCATCCTCCTGTTTTTTCTTCTTCACATTTCTTCAGTTCCATCTTCTAAACATAATTCACAGGCCGTATTTTGATTCCTGTTCCTTTAATTTGATGCTTTCATTTGGGTATCCTGCATAACTTCAACTAGCATCTCTTCCTCTTTCTTGTGGTAAAAAATGTAAATAATTGTAGCCCGACAGTAAATGTACTTTTAATAACCTTTGCTACAGCTGTAGCATACAGCAAGCAAGGTGCAATTTGCTAAAAAATATTGACTATCTGAAGTATTTTAGTGTAAGAAATATTGAGTGCAAAAATCACCTAAGCAGGGAAACAACATGCTCTATGACAAAGCAATGCCTTAAAATGGTGATTTTTTTTTTTTTTTTTCAGTGAGGTTCTCTCAATCTGTGGTCAGTTACTGAAACAAGTGTCAGAGTTTATCATTAGATATTACCCTAAATAAATTGAGTAAACGTATTTTGGCTGATTCTAAAACGGTTATTGTTCATGCAAGACATTATTCCCAGTTTGATAAGTCAAGAAAGACTACCTTAACATACGGACTTCTGATGAGAAACTGCAGAGAACTTTGTCTGCAGTACGCTTTGTGCTGTCATGGTTTACATGATTTTATTGTCAGTAGCAGCTGATTCAAATGTGGAAAAAGCAGAAAAAGGGTATCATATGGATGCAATTTTAACATAATTTTTCTCACAAGAATGTAAAGAAGCATTTCTCAGTGAAAAAATCATTCAAAATACGTAACAGCTTTAGTCTCTTCTGCTCAATTGTAAATTTTGCTAGACACCACAAATACTTGGTAGATGAGTTTAAATATAGGAATCCAGCAGTCAACAGTAAAACATAGCAGCTAGCAAACATTTATGTCCTGCACTTGAATTTGTAGATAATGTGTGTATACAATTCATCTGATTTATAAGGGAAAGCAGGTACAGTGAAGACAAATGCTATTTCTTTCCAAGGCAACTTTTACTAAGGGACCAAAACATCCTTTCATCATTCATAAACTAACAGCATTTGTCTTCTTTGAATTGTGAAGAAAATTTCAATATTATGTAAATTAGATGGAGCATGAGATTATTTGGAAATGTCAAGTAGGATATGTCCTATTTATCAAATCCAAACTGGAGCATATACGTTATTTGCATAACATACTCTGAAGAAAGTTTTAGAAGTTGCACATAGAACCCATTGGCAGAAACTTTCATGGATAAGAGTTAGAAGTCAGATAAAAGGTGATAAATAAGGTAAAGAAGTCTAGACAGAATAGGTTTTGCTACAGCTATTCTTATTCCTTTGAAATTTGATTTCTTGTCATTGTAAGTACAGTATTTCAGTACCAGAATTTTCAATAGAAGCTATGCCTGAGATGATTTTTTTAGGCTAGCATTTTCAAGGGAAACCAAAGGAGTTAAATCACGCAAATCACACTCAAATTCAAAGAACCTGGCTTAATTTATTTCTTAGTGCATTTATAATGAAAATATGGATTGTTGTGAGCAATTTATGACAGCAGAACTATTAACACCACACACAACAGAGAAGGGGTGTGTTTGAAGGCAAGGAAAAGTATATATGGACTCCTGAAAAAGGAAACAGTAACATTGAGATTAAAAAATACAGAAAATGTCATTACCTATCTTTGATACAGTCCAAATTATGTCTCTAAACATGTAAGCAAAGGCATTCTGTATAAGTTAAATTATATGTAATCCTGAATCTTTTTTATTTTTGTAATGTTTTATTGCTCCAGAGTGGTTTTGTATGTTTAAAGTTAGATTCTGACATTTTATTCATGTTGGTTTATTATACGACTCCTCAGATTATCCAGTTGGAGTTAAGAAGGTTAGTTTGCAGAAACTATGTAACATGAATGGATATGAATTTAGTCCTAAGAGCTCAATTCTCTTCTCACTAAAGTTTATGGAAATTTCATCCCCAAGTCCAGGTCTTACATTGTCAAAGGGTTACCCAAGTGAATAAAGAGAATCGGTTAGCTATTTTTGTTTCCAGTGATTTTTATCACTAGTTTAGCCCTAGACTTCAGCACATCTTAGTAATTATGTGTCAAAGTATTTGTCTTGAATATAGGGAATGAATAGTATGAACTTAATTTTGAATAGTATGTAACTTCATTTTGCATAGATTTTGCCACTTTTTGAAATGTTCTACTTGTAATATTTCAGCAACAGATACTTTTAATGTAGTTACATTACTTTGTTTCTCTGAAGGAATCTCAGGAGTTTAAGTTTTGAAGTCTTTATGGGCTCTTGTGACTTTTAGTAGGAAAAACTGAAATTTTCAGTCTTACATGTAGCATACTCCCTGCAGTAAGTGTAAGGAAAGAAGGAACATGGTGAGAAACAAATAGAGGGACAGTGGGCCAAAGCTGACTTCTTAGGATTAATCAGCCTCCTAAAATTTTCTAAAGGACCATACAGTGTATGTTAGGCTGAAAATGCAACCTGCATTGAGGTCTCTCACAACCCCCTTTTTATATTTTGCCAACCACAGTGCTGAAGTCACATGCCAATTCACTGACCCAATGCTAAAAAAAGAAAGCAGAAAAAAAAAGTCCATCAAATCAAAGCTCATATTGCCATGTGCAGATAGCAATTGATAGTGGAACTCTGCAACCTGTGTGCAGGCATTGAGTTATTTTGTACAATTCATATTTTGTCTCTGCAAAAGTGTGCCAGAAGGAATAATCTGATAGAACTTTAGAAAACAGATGTTGGGATTGTGATGTTGCCAGCAGTTTAGCACTCATGACATAAGTGAGTATAATAGACATTGCAGCTTGTAGTCTTGATTTTAATTGTTCTGTAATGAAAACTATCCTTTGACTACTACTCTGTAATTTAGCTAGAAACATAGATTCTTCTTGATACATGTGAGTAGTTTTGGATGTGATCATTTAGCACTGCCTATGTCTGCTACTCGAAGGCCCATTTAACTTGTTCTCTGTTTTAGTTTGCCGTGTATTGTTATCCTTGGCACTATATCATACAAATGACTCTGTCTTTCTGTGTGACCTTAAACAAGTTACCTACTCTATCCCTTAATGTCCTTATATGTATAAAGGGATAATGACACCAAATAATTTGATACAGTACATGGACACACAAAGGAAAAAAGCTGCATACATATTCTACCATACTTTAAAGTTAATAGGACTAGGTGAATAAATAGCTTTCTCATTTAATGTATGCCTCTCTGCTCACTTATTTGTGATTATTCAGAGTTATACTTTTCTTAACTTGCTTTCTTTAAATATAGAATTTTAAATCCTTGGAATGTGATCATGGCCAGTTCACTGCAAGTGTTCATACTGAAGTTGCATTCTGTATTGTCCCATGTAAACATGATTCCAACAGAAGGAAAGGGAGAGTGATGCACCCCAAATTCTGCCAGATATCTGAAGTCACATAAAGGAATTGAGTGAAAAAATGTTCAGCATTCAATTTTATCCTATCCTTGTACCTGGGTGCATTATCATCTCTCTTCTGTCTTCTATGCTTTGTTTAGCAGTTAGAAGTATCGCCATTTAAAGTGACTTTATTATACTTCAATGTCAGCATTTATCCTTGAAATAGAGGTATAACTTGTATCTCTTACAGTTATTCATTTGTGCTGGATGCAGACAGCATGGCATGGGTTTGTATTCAGTACATCTGAAATGTATTTTTCTACCAGTGCCTGGCATTGTCGTCTTTTCAGCTGACAAATGTTTTTCACAGGGATTTCACAAGATACTATTATTTGCAAAAGGAACCAGCTCACTTAGTCACTGTGATCTTTCCTAGGCATTATACTCATGACTGTAAAAAATGTACACAATATATATCTGTTGCATGGATCAAAATTTGGGGTGCCATGGCTGTGTACCCTTCAGTTTTAGATCTGAAGATATGGCTTTTTTGACCAGAAGACCACTCCTCAAAATACAACTGAATATGAAAAAAAACAGTAGATATTCAAATTGCCGGTAACAAAGGGATTAAATATGCGGCCTTCCGTCACTGCCAAAATAAGGTAAATTTTGGTAACAATGGAGACAAAATGTCATGTGGTTAACATGGTTTTCAGTATTTATTTTCTGATTTTGTTCACAGATAGTTTAGTAAAATAAGGGAAGTATCTTTCCTCTGACTCCTCCCTTTGCCAAACTTATCAATGAGAAGCTTCATGGAAACAGGTCCAGGAAAGTAACTACAAGGGCATATCATTTTAAGTGGGACATTTGATAAAAAGCATATAGGGATGTGTGAATCTTTTCCACATTTAAATTTCTGGTTGCAAAGGCTTCACCTGACACATCAGTTTTAGAAAAGTCATGCCATTACGTAGATGAAAGTTTAATTTCCTGCACTTATATAAAAAAATTACTCTATGTGCATGCAAAAGTTTTCCCAAAATTTCCAATAACTGAAATTTTTGAAGAATCTGATCTTTTTTTCCTCAATGTGCTAAGAATCTCTATAATAATACTAGCTGTACTGAGTCAGACCAAAGGTTGACCTAGCTTGTTTCTGACAGTAGCCAAAACCAGATGCATTGGGAAGAGTACAAGAAGGCAAGTGTGCAGTGGTAGTCCTTTTCCAGGGTCTGAAGATTTGAAGCTCAGAGAATTCCTAAGCCAACAATTCTATCTTTGTTTTTGACGGATTTTTCTCCCCAGAATTTCTACACTCGTTTTTGAACCCATCTGTGTTTTTGAGCGTTCACAAATCTGGTATCTATTCTAAGGCCACATACCAGTGTTTTTATACATAAATAATGATGTAATGTTCGTTAATTATTTTTTTTTTAATTCCAAAACTGTGATAGCTATATTACAATGGTCAGATTTTCAAGACGTCCATACTTGTAGTAAATATTCAAATTACCTGTAACATTTGGGACTATTAGCTTCCAGAGACATAAAACGCAAATACAACTTCATCATTTGTGGAAAGCAAATGTGAGCAGAATTTCAACAGAGCCAAGTCTAAGTATTTGTTTTCATATAGCAAACACTTACTGAAATCCCTGGCAGTATTTTTTTCATCTGTAATGACGCTTCTGTTTGTTTCTTTGTTTTATCCAAGTATTATAACCTGAGACTACATACTCTTGGGAAGGACCATGATGGACTATGATCTCTAGATTCTATTGCAATAGAAATCTATAAACCAATAATGCCCATGTCTTATATAGCATTTTTCATGTGTATATATTGTAGCATTTACATATATGAATAATATTTGGAACAATTAATCCACAAGTTTTTCTCATCCCACTGATTCCTTCTCTTATATTTGCAAGCATAAAGTAAAATAAGACAAGAGATCTTGATGAGCTTTAAATATCTATACCATGAATCACTCTAGTATGTTTTCTGCAAGGTGAATTAGTTGTCTTAATATGTACCTACTGACTTAAGAAACAAAAATTCTGTCAGATACAATACATTTCAAAGGTTTTTGTCACTTTACTACTGCATATTTTGATTTGCTTGAAGTTAAGGCTTTGAAATACTCAGGACCCATCTGTTGCAGGTTGCATTCTGAAAGAGGATAGCTACTTCAAAGTGCGGTGCCCAGGATAAATTGCTAATCCAGTCAAAACCCTTGACACTTAGCTTGAGTTCAACCATTACTTTAAACATGTGGTAACAATTATTAGACTCTAAAGTTGTATTCAGCGTACCAGATCTGTTGTGACTGTGCATGTGAGTGGTCATACTAATACCGTTTTCTCGGACAATCCTAACTGAGATGACAGCATCAGACCCGGAGCTAAGAGAAATCTCTTTTAAGGTGGATTTCAGCTCAAAGTTCTTCCGAGCGTGCTTTGTTGGCAGGTCGTGAGTGGCGGGGAGTTTTCCCGTTTGGCGTTGGCTTTGCCGCAGGCGAGTGGTGGCTTTTGCAGTGCGCGCAGTGCCCCCTCGTGCCTCAGCTGGGGGGACAGCGGCAGCAGGAGATGGGCTTGCTGGTTTTCCCGATGCATGTGGTACTCAAGAGCAATATGAAAGCGCCAAGTCTCATTAATGTGGCATGCAAATAAACAATATTCGGATCGTTCTCTGATCATGATGGATTATTTGGTCATAACAAGCATATTATCCCTGCTTAATGAATGGAACATGCCGTTTCTTCCTAGCCATTGTCAGTCTTTGATGCAGTACAATTAGCAGAGGTTCTCATTTAATTACCTAGCATAATAGGACCTGAAATGCTGAAATTCAATCTTTCATATAACTACTGCTTTTCAACAGTGCCCTAGGCTAATGAGGATAATGTTCCAACATAATGCGTATTATTTATAAAGAAAACATTGCAAAACAAATACAGTCTTACAGGAGTATAATACTTCAAATTGCTTCAGGAGCTGTTTGATTACTGTGGCCAATAACTGTTGTAAATTGGTGAAGATGCAATTATACACTCCT
The DNA here is from genome assembly GCF_965231255.1 of Vanellus vanellus. NCBI lineage: Eukaryota > Metazoa > Chordata > Aves > Charadriiformes > Charadriidae > Vanellus > Vanellus vanellus. The sequence goes on from NC_138921.1 coordinate 11,942,108, forward strand.
AGTTAAAAATTAATAATAATCTAGGAAGGAGTTGGAACTTTTAGATGTTACTTCTGCCTGTGGTTTTTTTTTTTTTCCCAATCAAATGAAGGAAACTGACAACAAATAGATTTGTAATGACATTTTAGATACAGCTGTCTTTTTAATAATAAGAATGCGGACTCTTGCCTGTGTTAGGACAGATTAAAAAAACAAAAACAAAAACAAAAACAAGAAAACAAACAGGACTAGGGAAGTATCAAAAAAAAACCCCGTTTAGGCATCTAATGGATTAAGATAGCCACCTAAACAGATTTTGAGGAACATATGCATGTGATGCAGAAACTGTTACAGCCTCTTGGCACTTCTGAAGATCACACAGACTTTCTTCTATATTTTGATTTGTGTATTTACTTTCAAGAACTTCCTCATCGTAAAATATAGTGCCTAAATCATATCATAAAATGAAAAATTTGTGGAACTAAGCCATAACTTATGACTGTCTCCAGAAAACAAAAAATTTTCAAAATTCACTTCACTGTACAGTGTTCGCTATTTTTATTATACATTAATTAATTAGTAGGCATGAAACAGGCTACAAAGTTGTCCTACCAGGGCATTCCAGTTCTTTGCGGAAGCACTGAAATCACCAGATATGACTCTCATGTCTCAGGGGCTTGTGTTAGATGGCCTCCAGAGGTATCTTTCAATCTCAACTGCTCTATGATTCTGTCTCATTATTTATGTGAACCTGAAATTCACCAGGTTACTTTAATGAGAAGAAGAAAAAGGAAAGAGTGATCACTCCCCATGTGGAGCTCTCAGCAAATATGTCTCCAGACTCATTTACATGAACACTAGGGCAGAAACAGAAGGAACCTTGTTGTATTTTGATTTGCAAGTGTCACCAATCCCATAGAAATCACTGGCATTGATGGTAGGAGGTTAAAGTGAGGGAAGAACTTAACCCAAGAAGCTTTAGAGAAGCAGGTCATTGGATCAATGGACTACAATCAGCCCTGATTGGTTTCTTGCAGAAACCACCATCACTGTCACTGTTCTGAGACTTTTAATTAAAAACGAAAGGCAATATGACTCTACAGATGAACCACAGACTATTTTTTATGCTCTCATTAAATATTTGTGGTCTGAAGACCACAGTTCAGCAGTCTCTGACATCCAGAGAGTTAGGACATACACTTCATAACATCCACTGAGATCAATAGAAACTCATAAGGGAGTGTGTAAGTCTCTCTGCACTTCCCTCCTTAGTAGCAGATACATCACACTTTGTGGTTATGAAAAGCACCTCAATTTCCTGAAGTGATGTGTTTTATTTAGATTGAGCAGATCAAGGCAGAAAGGCCTCCACATAACTCTTCTGTCAGTGCTCACTGCTTTTTTGAACATCTTTGCCAACAGAAGTTACTAGAAAAGAAACTTAAAGATGCCCAAAGAGAAATAGATTGAACTTCTAGTTCTATAGCTAATCTTTGATGTTCTAGGCTGCATCCATTCAGCAAATTGTAAGACTTCTAATTGATAGTTTAATAGGGCCAATGTGTGAAGCAGACGTTGTTTAACTCTTGAATGTCAAAGATAAATCACACTGTCAGAACAGGAGGAATTTTGTCTGTAGTACCACGATGGAAATTCGGCATTTAAGCCTGAGAATTGTCTTGCCATTGAACTATGGCTCACACATTTAATGCCAGAAATAGATTGTACATGAAGTAATTTTTGTCTGCTAACCTAAAAAGTGGCTTTATAAAGACTCACAGATGAGCTTTTTAAAGCTTCCTTGATTTTACTGTCTGCTCAAAAATCTAGACGTAAGGCCCACATAATGTTTTATATAATATCAGGAGTGTCGTTCCCCCTTCCCTGCTGCCCCCCAGTTCATGAAGTAGGAATTGTCCAAATTTCCATAACTGCGTTCAAACAACGTGTATTAACCTAAATTAAAACTGCTCATTGAGACAACCTTACATTTAGCCTACATCACCAACAGAAGTAGCTACAGGATAAGAACAGTTAACAGTTAAATTATGGTTTGCAGTAGAGATGATTAAATGGTACAAATAATGAACACTAAAGTAAAGGTAAATCAAGAATTTAATTAATTTTTTAATTAATGCAAGGCCAAAGAGATATTCAATACAATCGCAAGACGGCAATTTAAAAATTGCCCTTATGAATAGGGGCAATGTCTGTGGAACTCCTTACCACAGATGCCATTAGGGGAAGATATTAGTAGTATTAAAAACGTAGAGGAGATTAATATTGACAACATCTGAAATTACAACAGTAGCATTTTCAGAAATTTTATAAGCCCTCATCCATCAGGATATTAGCCACCTTTTAGCCAAATAAATTAAGAAACTCTATTTTGAGGGAAATTATCTTGTAACAATATACAACTATTCCTCCTGCCTTATTTTGAAGCAGACACAAGATAGTATATCAGAACTTCTTTGTCAATGACTTCCTAGGTTCATAATAACTGAAAAAAAATTTCATTAAAAATAACAAAAAAAAGATAATTTCCTGGCTTTTAATAGCTAATTTAATTTTTAAATCTAACATTTAATTGAATCAGTAGTCAACTGCATTAATCTGAATCCCTTGCTGCAGCTGCTTCTAGGAGCATTGAACATGTGAAAGCTTTTGCTACTCTTTCCTAATTTTGAGGTTTCATTTAAAACTACATATGACAGCATAGTAGAATACTTTGATTTTATTGTCAATACGATAGAAACATTTATATTATTAGAAGTTTAATTTATTGTTTTTATAGTATTTTATCTATTTTATAGTATCTATAATAATATGTATTATATATTAATATATATTATTTTAGTAGTCTTTTATTCTTATATCATTATATTGCATTAGCACCTACAGGTTGACATACCATGTTTGTCCTTGCCAGGATACAAGTCTCAGACACAAAAGCTTGCAATCAGAAGGGTAGGAATTAGACTTCTCTATAATTTTCTGCTAAGAAGGCACGTGTTGTACTTCAAAATCTGCAATCAGTGTTCTCATTTGTCCAAAACACAGTAACTTTCATCCAGAGGAAGCAAAATCAACTGCATACTTGTAACCTGTCTACAAATAACATGCCTATATCTTTTGTGCAGGACTTTTCTCACTCTGTTCCGTGGGATATTTTGCTTGGCAGAACAGTCAGTAGAAATTTTAATGCCTCTTTCTTTCTCCTTAGAAGGTAGAAGTCTCAAATTTGTTTTCCAAAACATCTATAAAATCCACCTTGTGACTTACAAGGACAGTGGCAGGTCTGGTGTTCACCGTCTTCTAGAGTATCAGTTAGCGGGAATTTGTCACTTAATTCACAAAAGGTTACAGTGTTCTTTCCTTCTGATTGGTGACCATGATTTAAACATCGTGTTCTTCTGAATTTCCTATGCGCACTCCTTGGATGAGCAAACGATACCAGACATCAATCTTGTTGGTTTATTGCTTTGTCCACCATTCTTAGCTACCCAGGTTCTGTTCATTTGAAAGGTTTTTACAAAAAGAAAGTTTCAAAAATATTTCAGCATCTCAGTTCCAATTGGGTACAAAACTAAATAGACTTTAGTTTCTATGTGAAACAGTTCTTTACATTATAGGAAGTAATAGCTTTTCCTCATCCTGTCAGGTACTGCAGAATACTGTTGTGAACCTTGCAGGTACTATAGCATTTAGGGCTAGTTAAAAATTTCAGATGAAGAAACAGCAGGAAGAGAGCATGATTACTTTTAATCTTCTTCCAGTTTCATTTCTCAGCCTTAGCAATTGTCAACGCTAGAGAAAGTAATTTCAAAATTCTGCACATGCATTGTTCCAAGACCACAATTCTGTTATGTTATGAAGTAAGTTTTTTTAATGCAGATTGAATCTGAGAGCTAGGAACATCAGAACTGTATTTCAGTGAACAAATTGAATGTATTTGATATTAACAGAACAGAAAAAGAATCCACTGCTTAAGCTATCAGTATGTTGTCTGAGCATTTAGATAGCTGCATAATATAAATAACACCAATGCCATAAAATAGCTATATGAGAGAAAGCAAATTTTATTTAGTTTAATTTATGATACTGAAAAGTGCCTATACCTTTTAAGACATTCCGACTGAAGTTAATATTACCTACAGTGCCTTATTAAGAAGCTTAATGGCAATTCAAAGCGAGAAGCTGTTCAGACTCAATGGCAGCTAAGTACTTCTAGGTCAGACTTTTAATTGGCTCTAACTGTGGAAAAAAAGGGTGGAGGACTATAAAGAGAGAGGAAGGATTTTGGTGCATTGACTCAGTGATCAGAGCCATATTTTAAAGTGGAAAAGAAAAAAGCATAGGTTTACACTGGACATTGTATTAGGTGGTGAAGTATCTGTAGGGAAAAAAGTTTCTCAGCTGTATACAAGCTGTATGAATAAAGGGGAGGCTAATCAAGTCTGCAGCAACTGATGTTCCTCCATAGCAGGAAGATTATGAGAATCTACTGAATTTCAGACTTACAGAATTACTGTATTATCTAAGGCAAAGGATGCTTAGTCAAAGTATGTCTTTAGTTTATCTGCATTAGATGTTGTTAATGTGTACAGAACTAAGATTTCCTCTGTGAGATCCTGACACACACTGAAGCTGCTGAACATGGCAGGCTCTAAGCAGAGCAGCTGCCTAGAGCCACAAAGCAGGCAACTGCCTTTAGCAACAGATCGCAGGTTGCTGGACGTGCAGCAAAAGACCCCAGACTGGCCCTCTGCTTTGGTTATACCATATAGCTATTGCTACAGCAGGAGGAAAGCTCAGGCTGGGTGAGCGGTGGGAACTAGTCCCAGGAAAGAAGGCAGAAGGGTTGGCTCCTCCTTGCAGCTGCAGCAGTCACTGTCTTCTCACATCTTGCCGAACAGCGAGTCTTACACCCCACGGCTTTGTTTCCCACCATATTTCTGTACCAGCTTCACTGCTTTTCTTTACCTCCTCATTGCATGTTCCCTCTGGTTCCCTTCCACTCAGGCTGGTGTTCAGTGCCACCCCTGCTAAAATGTTTCAGGTCACATAAGCAGCAGAAAAAAAAACCCAAATTGATTTAAAAAACACAAATACTTCTCTGCTTGGCTGACAAATTAAATCAGTTCAATGAAGATCCAGATAAAGCACTATAGCCAGTGTAAGGGAGACACAGCTCTTAGCAGGCAGATGAGAAGGCAGAAGCAGAGAAGAAGGGAAGAAGAAACAGGTCTGTCCCTTTCAGGTATAGCAAGTTGTTAAGCTGCCTCAGTGGTACTGTGGAACGGTACTCAGGGCACAACGAAAGGTCAAAAGAGTCCTTTCTGCAACTGGTATAATGGACTAATATAACCATTGGCAGCAGTATATCAGCAGTTCACAAATACAGAAAGAGAGCAAATTTTTAGGATATTAATTGCCAATTTTTTTCATAGTTCCTGTTCTTTTTCTAATTTCAGAGTTAAGTGAGAGAAATGTTTTCATCTATCCTAATTGGACTCAGAACAGTAGCTGAAACGAAAGAAGTTTCCTCTAAGGAGAGATCCTTTTACTGTGCATTTCAGGTGCCTGTTCATTTCTCTTTTGATCATGTGAATGTTTTACTTCAACTTTCATAAACAAACATTTGCCTTAGATAATATAAAGAAGCCTTCGAGTATTATGAAAGCACATTCCAGCACTACAGAGCACTGTGAATAGGCACATTTACAAGGTCAAGCATTCTTGCCAAAAGACCAAAGAGACATATATTATTTAAACAGAGAAACAAAGGGTGAAAGGGCTCAGGCCATTGAAAAGACTATTGTCTCTCTTTAAAGGGACTGTGGAGTTTAGTTTATGAAACAGAAATCAGATCAGACCAAAATCGAGCCAGATGGCTTTGCCACCTGACAAGGTTAGGGGATCTGTCTGACCTTGTTAGGAACCCAGAGTGAGTGGTAAATAATGCCCACTTGCCACTTGCTCCTAAAAAGGTTTTTAAACAATAGTGAAAACCTAACATGTCAATGGTGCAGCTTACACTGCTAGAAATAATAGGAAGATAATTTTGCTGACCTGATATGTTTATTCCATTATTACCATGAATTGCACAGCAGAGGGCCCTGTAGTATAGCTGCAGATAAAGAATGTTATTTTATAAAGCTTCGTTCATTTTCTGTTGCTAGCTGAGATAGTTGTTTCAAACAACTGGAGGCTTGCTTGTATTTGTCCGTATGCAGTTGTTTTCTGTCATGTCAAGAACACCAGCCATTAGTAAAAGTATGAGCAAATGCAGTTTAATTATATTAAAATTCATTACTCAGTTGAAAAAAATAATATTTTCTGGCTGAGGGTATTCAAACAAGGAACGTCTTCTCCAATAATTAGTGCAATATTTTACATCCATGCAGAATATACATAGTGTGTTACAAAATCAGAATAGTGATATTATTCTATCTTACCCCACAGTTTAAAAAGATAGAAAAAGGATAGGATTTTTGGAGTAACACAATGACACATTGAAAGGGAACAGCTAGCAAAATATTTTTACAAAAAGCTGTGCAAACATATGAACTAATTTATCAAATACTGTATCTGAAACAACTTCCGACTTGTGTCCCAAGACTGGAAATTTACAAAGCTTATGACTACCAGGGAGGTTACAAAATATTCTTTCATATAATAACTGGAAAAATGCAAAGAGACTAAAATTGTCCAAATCTAAGGTTTAAAGAGTTTTTTTGGAACACTGGTTCACAAAATTTCCTTGCTATGATCCTTATGCTGCAACCAAATTATGTTCAAGGATGATTTTTGTTCAGCCACACAGACCTGTTGTGGGCCCTTGCTGTAATTTCTGGGGTGAAAGACTGTGGATTTAGCAAATTAGAAGGTAAAGGACTCAAAAAAGGTCAGAAGGGAGTCATAAATAGATGTGCCAGGTGTCTGAACCATAACCTAGAGTATGAGAGTGTACTCCAGGCTAGTGGAGTCCCTGTTCAGACCATCACCCACAAGCAGAAATGAGTGTCTAATACAGACAATGCCTATACTTCTTCAAGATTTGGCCAAGGAAATTGATTTAGTGCTGTTGTGTATCATTCTCATGGAGAAGGGAAAGGAAAAAGGAGATGTGGGAAAAGGAGCTAGATGAAGAGTTAATGCTCCTCCTACCTACCCAGGGTAACAGTTTAGACTTACTGTTATCTGGACTTTAGAGATTCTGTGTGTATTTTTAACCTGAACACCTGGGAAACCCTTGGTACATGCAAGTGGGTTCAAAGGTAGTGTGTAGAGTTTTGATAGCCAGTTGCTCCTTAACGAATGAGCATTATTAATCTGTGATTTTCTCTTTGTCTTCCTTGCAATTACCTTTTTTTATTATTGCACAAGAATTTTTTCTTTCAGGTTTCTTTTCCAGATCTTCCTTTCCAGCTATAGCTACCACATTCCAGATTTTTTGTTCGTGTTAGCATCTAAGTTTGCAGTTTATTTCCCAACTGTGATGCATTATTTTGATGCACTCAACACCGCAATGTCGGATTCACTGCATGTAATTGCATCCACAGGCTTAGCTCTAATGCATTTAGTGTCATACTGTTACCTCTCTGAATTTGTATTAAAGAAATACCGAAAACTTCTGTACGCATCTGGCAACAGAAAAAAAATGTATTGCATTAGTAAATACTGACATGATCTTGCATCCTGACAAAGCTTGTAAAGGCCCATTAAGAAAAAAAAACTATAACTACACGTCAACAAGAACAAATACATTACATTGTATCCAAAGAGCTCTTGCACACAGTGTATGTCAAACAATCTGAAAATACTGCTCTTGATATTCCGCTACTATGGGACAAAGTAAAAATTAAGCTTCCATTGTAATATTTAATATCTTTGTGATACAGCAAGCGTTTGACTTCATTAAAAATGAAGTGAATCATTACAGTCTTTGGACACTGGGGAAAAGGACAAAAACAATTTCATCATTGCATTAACAAATTATTTAAAATCTTTGTACCGATACATTTCCACTCTTAAAGATGCTGGTCTGGGATCTCAGAAAATGAGATTATTGATAGGTTAGGATCTATACGGTGTGAGCAGCGTGGTATAAATGTTATTAAATTTTACTAACAGCTCTTATTTTCCTGTACTATGTTTAATGGTCCTGATCAAGACTGAGGTCCCACTTCAGCTGGCAGTTGGCAAGTTGAGTTTAGAGCCTAATTAAAAAATGTAAAAAGTAGACAAGAAACAGGGAAGTAAAGTACTGTCTACCAGATCACATTGTGTATTGGATAAAACTGGTGAGAAACCCAAACCTGTTTCTAAGTGCAAGGATGGAGCCAAAAGCCTGGCTTGACTGATTGGAGAGAAGATGAATGAAGGTCTGAAAATATGTAGTGTTGTTCTTGAGGAACACAAAATGTGATCATTTACTAGTTTTGGACTGGAAATGACTTCTTGTATGCTGTTCTCTTCACTACTGGATAACAAATTGTTTGCTCAGACCTTTCAGAAAAGTAGTGTTTGCTGAAGAAAAGTCTTCAAATAATGAATTGAGGAATGTTTTTTTTATAAAGAGTGAAAAACCCTAAAAGGCAGGGTTCACTTAATGGATGGAAGACTTTTCATTGACTTTCAAAAACAGTAGATCAGGTCTGTAACTGAGGCATCAAAATTCATCCCTTCAATAGAGTGAATGCATATTTAAGTTGATGTGCATCTGGATTCTAATATACTTTCATTATGCAAATTTGAATAGCAAGATGTATAAATTTGCAGATGGAAATAAATAGATTCTAGGCTATTATTTGTTAAACCTTTGCTTGTAACACAGCAGCTTAGCTGCTTTTATACAGAACTACAGCTGCAGAGTCCAGAAGAATTCAGCAATCAGATAACATAAGAACAGTGATTTCCAAAACATCACTGTAGATGCCCATTTTACTAATTTTCTTCCCTTGTATGTTCCACTAGCAAAACCAGCAGTGGGCTCAGATTGGGTTCCTTTCACCATCTCCAGAGAAAGTGGGACTGATAAAAACAGTATAACCATCCCTTCCCATTTTTCACAAGCTGAAGTTGTCATTGATTGGTGGAGAACAGATACACAGAAACAACTGTATGGGAAGCTGGCGGGTTCAGTTGTCCGCTTCATATTGGTATAGCAGCATGTTGGGCAGAAGTATTTCTCTGTGCTTTTGTCAACACATCAGCTCTTCTAGAATTGGAAGGATATCTTCCAGATGAAACAAGCAAATACACTCTTCCTTCAGTTCTTGTTTTTTAAGCCTGGTACCTTTATTGTTGGTTTGTAAATGTGATTTTTCTGACATGGACACTCATTATAGGTCAGCAGTATTTACCCAAAGTACATCACAGTAAAAAAAAAATATTTTTTTTGTTGTTGTATTACGTGGACCTTGGACCAGTTTCCTGGAAAACTGATACTTCCAGGTAATTCCACACAGACAGAAAATGTTGCTGACCTCTGGGTTATCTTTGTGTTATCTCTGGAAGCCTTTCTGCAAGTGGTTTTGCACTAAGAAATGCTTGGCAGATATTGTAGTACTGGTATTACCTGAAGCTTCTAGTCACTCTAGAAAAGACATCTAATTTTGTAATGCAGAGATTACTTTTAAAAAAAGTCAGTAATTGCCAGGGACATTGATAATGTCTGAGATATCACTGTCATCAGTTATTCTGAGCACAGTGTTATTTAGTTCATAGCATACTGAGAGCTCACAAACTAACAGCTCAGGCAAATCACTGAAAGTACAAGCTTAAAGATCTCCCTTGCCTTTTGATCCTATCCTACAGCTGTCCACAGATGGTGAGCACTGGTAAATTATTGTGTGCTGAGTAGAATGACATTGGTGGTGTCTGAACAAGAAAAGAAACACTTAAAATTGTGCACTGACTTGAAAAATATATCTTAGCCATCAGGAAAGAGGCTTGTGATCCTTTTACTTCAAAGACATGATGATAAATCTCACTTTTTAAGGATTACGTGTAAGTATCTTATGGATACCAGGGACAATAGGTCAGGGAATTCATAAAAAAAAAAAAAAAACAGCAAAATAAAGAATTACTGTTATGAGTCATTAAACAAAATTCTAGTTATGTTTTATGTACTGTTGAATAAAGAGCTCATTGTTATTTATTAAAGTATCATCATTACCTGATAAACCATGTTAGAAGAGGATGGATTTATTATTGTTCACATACAACTAAAAGGTTAACACCCTTCTGACTGCAAAATAACACACTTTCAGCTAATGGGAGCATTTAGCATTTAACAGAGCTGTGAAAAAAAATGTCCTTGATATTTATTAATAGACCAATACCATTTTCTAGGTCCAGTTCCTAAAATCTTCAGACACTGATATAAGATTGAAAGCTTTTCTCAATTAGTTTCTCTTGAATATTCTACTTGCAAATAATAATATATTAAAAGATCAAACAAAAAGTATGGGCTCGTATTGTTTAAAAATTTCTTTTAATAGAATGATGAACAACAGATCAAGTTGAAAAACTCACACTCTGTCCCTACAGTTTTTTCTATTACTACTTTTTAAACTGACAAATAGCATGTGAGGTATCACGGCAATGATGCAAGTACTAGTGTTACTCTTCAGAGAATCACTGAATGTTGGTCTTTTTTTATTTACTGTGCCTTAATGTCATTCTAATCAAAAAAAGGCTGATGAAGAGGTGAATAAGCCATTTTCAAAATGTTCACCTGTCTGTCTGCTAGTGGTGATTCTCAGTTAAATCCAACAGCATCATCTTGTACTACTGTTACAGGCATAATACAGTGATCTCAGTGAATGGACTATGGGGACTGGGTTTTATCATAAGCAAGATATAAAAAATCCTGTAATAGCAACTGTAAAGAGTAAAAGAAAATATTCATGACATAGCTATTTTATTTACATCCTCTGGGTAAGAACACTGAGACACCCCCATCTGTTCAGGGCAGTGAGACTTCCTGCTCTTATAAATTTAATAACAATAGGTGTGACTCATGTGGTGCTGAAATCCTCAGCCTAAAATTATTCATCCTTAGATCAGAATTGAGTTATCAGAAGTGATCAGTATCACTTCTGTTGCTCTGTCTTGGCCAATCAGTGTTGTCCACTGATGCATAGCAGCCTGTGAGGTACATCAAGTAGTTTCTCAAAAAATCTGTTTCTTTCTTCCTGTAAAACAGTCAACAAATTTCCTACATAGGTGATGGCTGTAAGTAGCTGTGTCTTCTGCAAAATAAGTTCATATGCAGAGCAATGGAAATACAATTCTAAATGTGAAGCGGTTGGACAGCAACAGTTCCCAAATCAGTATTTATTTTCTTTGTTTCTTTGTTATGGAAATTAGTTAGATATAGTGAGTATTTTTCAGTTAGTAGACCCCATGTTGACGGAGTACAGACATCTCCTGGTAAGTGTGAAACAGTTTAAGAAGAAAATGTGATGAAATATGCATATTCTTCCTGTAGAAGAAAGTAAGACAGGAAAGAAGCTCTGTCTGGAAGGATCTTTACTGTCCTTCAAGTTAAAAAAAAGGAAAGGTACATTACTTCAGCCTTTTCTCCTGCAGCCTTCTTTAGAGATGTAGAAGACAAAAGTAGGATCTCTTTGAACATGGAAACCTTCAAGTTAAACACGATTGTTTGGGATTTAGTAAAAGAATTTAATGAACTCTTACTAGTATGTTCCTCATATATCTTCATTTGAAGCACTTGCAATATACCCTAATATATCCAGAAAAAGTACCACATGTGTTCAAAGGAAACTGCTTTCCACTTTGTGCTTTTGTATGTAAATTAAATTGCCTGAGCCATTAACACATTGGAGAAAACATTGGAGAAGATTTTTTAAGTAAGTTGCAAATATTACTTCATTCCCATAGGCATTTCGCTGAAGCCTTCTAGTCATTTAAAACTAGGGGTTTGGATACTTTGTATTTACATCCTTGTGTTTAAAATTCTATTCTGAACTATGAAAAAGCTTGTTTCCTAGGGACTCTACATTCTTCTATTACTGCAACAGTATTTTCCATAAATAAAACAAGTATATATTTACTGAAGGTAGAGCTAACATCTGATACAGGCATGCATTAAGTATAACCCAGGGAACTACAGGCCAGTCTCACCTCTGTGCCTGCCAAGATCATGGAGCAGATCCTCCTGGAAACTCTGCTGAGGCACGTAGAAAACAAGGAGGTAATTGGTGACAGCCAGCGTGGCTTCACCAAGGGCAAGTCATGCCTGACAAATTTGGTGGCCTTCTACGAAGGGGTTACAGTGGCAGTGGACAAGGGAAGACTAGCTGACGTCATCTACTTGGATTTGTGCAAAGCGTTTGACACTGTCCCACACGATATCCTGGTCTCTAAGTTGAAGAGACATGGATTCAACAAATGGACCACTCGGTGGATAAAGAAATGGCTGGACGGTCGCACTCAAAGAGTTGCAGTCAACGGCTCGATGTCCAAGTGGAGACCAGTGACGAGTGGCGTTCCTCAGGGGTCGGTACTGGGAGCTGTACTGTTCAACATCTTTGTCAGGGACGTGGACAGTGGGGTCGAGTGCACCCTCAGCAGGTTTGCCGATGATGCCAAGCTGCTTTGGCAAGGTAGACATGCTGGAGGGGAGGGATGCCATCCAGAGGGACCTGGACAGGCTGGAGAGGTGGGCCCAAGCCAACCTCATGCAGTTCAACAAGGCCAAGTGCAAGGTCCTACATCTGGGTCGGGGCAATCCCAAGCACAGATACAGGCTCGGCGGGGAATGGCTGGAGAGCAGCCCTGAGGAGAAGGACCCGGGGGTGCTGACTGACGAGAAGCTCAACATGAGCCAGCAATGTGCGATCGCAGCCCAGAAGGCCAACTGTATCCTGGGCTGCATCAGAAGTGTGGCCAGCAGGTCAAGGGAGGTGATTCCGCCCCTCTACTCCACTCTCATGAGACCCCACCTGGAGTACTGCATCCAGCTCTGGAGTCCCCAACATAAGAAGGACATGGACCTGCTCCAGCAGGTCCAGAGGAGAGTCCCAAGGATGATCCGAGGGCTGGAGCACCTTTCCTATGAGGAGAGGCTGAGAGAGTTGGCGCTGTTCAGCCTGTAGAAGAGAAGGCTCCGAGGAGATCTTATTGCGGCCTTCCAGTACCTAAAGGGGGCCTACAGGAGAGCTGGGGAAGGACTTTTTACTAGGGCATGTAGTGATAGAATGAGAAGGAATGGATTTAAACTGGAAGAGGGCAGGTTCGGATTAACCATTAGGAAGAAATTTTTCACTTTAAGGGTGGTAAGGCACTGGAACAGGCTGCCCAGAGAGGTTGTTGAGGCCCCGTCCCTGGAGGTGTTCAAGGCCATGCTGGACGTGGCCTTGGGCAACCTGGTGTAGTGGGAGGTGTCCCTGCCTATGGCAGGGGGGGGTTCTAACTCAATGATCTTCAAGGTCCTTTCCAACCTAAACAATTCTATGATTCTATGATGATTCTATGACATTATATGATATCCAGTTGGAGGCAGCTAATTAAATGCTGGAGAACTGTAACTGAAGCAAGAAAGCAAGAAAACACTACAAACTAAACATAAGCTACTGTTTAAATGTTCACAGATTAGAAATGGTTGTATGGCTCTTGTTCTATTTTCTTTTTTTTTTTGTGGGGCCTTATAAAACTACCACCCTGGCAATAGTTAGGTATATTCTTAGAGAGTATCAAGTGAAATAACTGAATGTCACATATAAGCTATTTTAGCCCTCTTCCTTTCCAGTCATGGACCATGGAAATCTGTGAAAAAATGTTGGTTTATGTCAGCTTACTGGACTCAGGAATGTATTTACATACAATTAATGTGAAGTTATCTGTAGATATGACCTGGAAATGGAAATTAGTCCTCTAAACAAAATTCACGCTTGCCCCGAAACAGGGGGGAGAGCACAGCAAAAGTTATTTAGGTGCCTAGTGAAATCAATGAGTTGAGACATTTTATCTACATACTATAAGAAAGTTTGGCCCTGTGATTTGCTATTGCCTCATGGGTTTCTGATACGGTCTCAGAACAAAGATATTACATTAAATGGAAACTCTGCTGAGAAGAGATGTCAGTTAGGTGTAGGGGGAACACCAGTGAGGTGAAAAAAGCTATTTGGGGGAAAAAAGAAGCTTGACAAGTAGTCACCTTCTTTTGGAGAGCCATGAGGCCCAGGATGAATTGTGTTCTATACAATTGAAGTAGTTGCCTGGTTAAAATCCTTACTTAGTAAAATACATAGCTTGTTTTATGAAACTATCTCTATGAGGGAGACATTCTGCTGAAGTTATTGCCTGTGGGAAGTCGATATTCTGTCTTCTTTACCTAGCCCCAGAGAGTGTCTTGAATCTTGAACTCAACCACTGTAGAAATTTCAAACAGTTGTTGCATAACTAACATGCTTAATCCATAGAGGGAAGAAAACACATCAGAACTAAGATGGTGTGATAAACGAAAACTGTCATTTGGGGACAGAGTGAATAGTAAATTAGTGAAATCAGAAAGCCATTTTCTTCATGACTAGCCACCATGATGATGACAGTAATTTGCCATTCACTCAGCCCTCTGTCCGAGCCTGATGTACAGGGAAGGACACATTCATCAAAAAAGAAGCATGTTTAATCAATTCATGCTATGTTCCACACTTTACTTGATGTAATGTTTTAACATTATGGTGCAACATAGTCACACCCACCCATATAATAATTAGCAAATAATTTATTTTCCACAGTGGCAGCCTTGAAAAGTCAATAGGCTTCAATATGTGCCATAAAAGCAGAGGCATCAAAGGATATATGAAATTTTCCAGAAAGGGGGCTGATCCTGAATTTGTTGAAGCTACTGACAAAATTACCTTGATTTAAAGTAAGATAATGTTTAATATTTGATTCTAATAGAGAAAACATTTATGACTATTCCTAGCATCAATGCACATGATCCCAAAATGCATTGCAAAGATTACTAAAAGTTGTTATCTTACTTTCTAGATGGGAAATCCCTTTCACAAGCAGTGATGTAATTCCATCTCTGTTTATTTTTCTTCAGGAATGTATCAGTAGATGTCTATAGATAAATCTATGATGTAGAAAAAGAATACTCATTGGAGACAGCAGAAGACTCAACCTTCTGTCTAGTGATGACAGAGGTATTCCATTATATTACTTATAACTTTTGGCTACTGTGTCACAGCAGTATATCATCTCCATCACAACAAACAATAGCTAATCAGGGTTTTCACTGCTGCACTAATCACTGGAATGAGGAATAGGAAAAGTGAGAACCAGGAGACCACAACAGGTCTTTGGCTGACTTTGACTGAATTTTTACTGCCAAGTAAACAGCTCACAAACCTCTCTATGTTTAGTCAACTTTAGGAAAAGACATTAGGGCAGAAGTTTTAGAATTGAATTGCTGACTCCTTTGAAGCTGATGCCTCCTGACATAATAACATACGAAACTTTTTAAAAAAACATCCTATCAGAACATTTTAAAACTTGTTTTGATGCTATTCATGTATTCTTTTTAAAATGTTTACTTCCAACCTAATACTAATGCTTCTGCATTCTGGATCCTGCCTCACCTTTGGAAAAATAATCCTGTAGGTATTTCACATACCGCTCAAGGCATAATACAAAGGGGAATATTTACCTATACAGATTTACATACAATTTTAATTTCTCATTTTTTCTTTTGCCATTATGTCTTTCTGTATTCTCTTGGCTAAGAAATTACATGTCTTTTTGTCCTTGTTTGAGCTTCATCAAGTGCTGTCCAGCAAATTCTTTGAGGTGGACATGCTACCCGTGACCACAAACCACTTTTTAGCTATGCCTCTTCTAACTAACTGAACTCTGAAATCAACGGCATATTGTGGAGACACTGTTTGTTCTCAGCATGATAAGACCTGATTATTTGTAATTTATGCCAAGGAATGGAATGCAGAGAGGCTCTTGCTTATACTTATTGCTAGAACAACCAAGGGCTGCTAACTTTGTTATGTGCCCTGTTGGACGGTTGAAAGTGGAAAAGCGTAGAGGGGTCATACCTGCAGGAAGGAGCGGACAGGACAGGTGACCCAAAACTGACCAACAGGGTATTCCATCCCATATGCCTCATGCTCAGTATAAAAGCTGAGGGATCAAAGGGACGTCTCTCTTCCTTCAGTGGCTGGCATCCACGGAGGACCCTTTCTGTTCGTCTGCCTTTGATCCCAATCTGTGCATTCCTGAATCCAGATATGGAATTTGGTTCCTGTTTGTCACTGAGTCCAGTCTGGTACTTTCCCAGTGCCTGCCAGTGACATGATTGTCATCCTGGTAGCTCAATACTGGTTTTGTATATATTGTATATTTTTCATTATTTTATTTTCATTTTATTATTAATATTTAATTAAAGTAGTTTAATTCTTTCTAAACTCATAAGTCTCTTTCTCTACATCCGTCCTCTACTTAGAGAGAGAGTTGATGGAGAACATCTGTTGTTCATCTCCGTGGCCAGTCCAGCCCAAACCACGACACTTTTACAAGTGCAAATATTCACAAAGAGTCAATTATTCATACTTCCACAGGTGAAATTCACTTGAAGTGTGGGGAAAAGTACAAAAGGGCTAAATCCCTCCTGCATTAAGACTAATGTTATTATTCAAACAATAAAATATAAACAAAATAGGTATTTGGGCATCTCTACTCATTGCCAATTTTCAGATATTTTTGTGAAATCTACTCAGTATATATATTAGTTAAAGAGATTGAAGTATTTCTGTTATTCTGGTCTTATGTTTGTTAGGGTTGCCTTTTAGCTAAAAAGGCAAATTAGCTAAACTTCTGTTCGCTTTCTGGTTTTTCATGGTCTGTCTATCTTTTCTGGAGTGGAAGTACCAAAATGTTTCCCATTTCTAGATCTTAGGCTACAATACCAAGATATCAAGCAACCCTTGTGGGATTTGTGGCTAGACTCAACACTTCAGGTTCTTCCATTTTGGGGCATGTCATCAGTGGTCATTAGTTCTTTTCTCTCTTTTCTCACCTGTGGGTTAGGTGACCTCTGCAAGAAGCTCCACAGCACCCGAAGTCAAACTCCCCAAATAAGGAGATCTACTGAAGGATCCCATTTCTCATTTCATATGCTCAAGTTTCTTTTCCAAAAACTGACACTCTGGGAGCTAGAGGTAATGTTTGCCATAGTCTTGTACTACCATGGAGTTGGGATGTTGCTGGGATGCTTGCACACTTCAAGCTTCTGTTCCAAAGTAGAGGCATAGCCATTGTGACCATTTAAAAATCAAAGTCTTCATTTTACTGTCAGGAATAAACCATGTGAGATAAAAATTATTTTCAGCCAGCAGTCTATGTTCATAATTATTTTGTTGAAATTTAGTATAGTACATTGACCTAGGTTCTTCAGACTTTTCATTGCTTTCCTGTGTTATTTTGAGCTGCTGAAATATCTTCTCTACAGCTGTTCCTCAGTGAAAAAGACAGGGAGAAGGAAATAACTGAATCCAGTTAGAATCCCTTAGTTCTCGTTAACTCCAGGAATTTTTCCTCAATATGTCCAAAAAAAATGAAAAAGTCTCAGCAATGTACTAACTTAGACTTCAGAGCAAGTTCTGCTACAGTCTCATAAGCCCCAGTGATTTACTTGGGAATGCTTTGTTTATAGCCATTTTCCTTCACTTCCTCTCAATTGTTTCTCTTGGTTTCTCACCTTTAAGTGGATTAATATACATTCTAACAGCAAAGTTAGATATTGTGATATTAAAAGCAAGCACAGGAAAGTTTCTCTGGTAATTTTGCATACTATTTGATTTGATTTTTACAGGTGACATATATCTTTTTCCTCTTCCATCCCTATGTGCCTAAATTGTTTGCAAACAAAGCAAAGTGACATTCTGGTAGTTGAAATATTTTGCCCAAGAACAGTGTTCGGCAAGAATATTATTGTCAGCCCCTGTTTCACTTACCTACCTATTTTATTGCACTTTAGCTTTCTTATCTTACCAAATATCAATAAGATATCTTTTTAGTCTCTTCTATGAGCTTTCTACATGCTACTCTTTCTTGAATGATCCATTGATAAAGCACTGTACCCAACACCAACTTGTCACATTTTGGAGCCTAGCATATAAACTGCACTGCCAGTTATCTAAATTAGTCTTCGTCATAAGGCATTGTTCATTTAAACTTCTGCCACAAAGAACACCTCATTACAAAACTTTCACAGTATACTGTCTCAAATTCATTAGATATGGAGCACTGCCTACCCATGACTTTTCCATTTTTTTAAGTAAATAACCTACACTTTCAAAATGTATACAAACCATCTGGCTCATATTTAATGTTAATTAGATTGAATCTGTGAAAATAGCTCATGTTTCTTGTAATTAAATTATTTAGAAGAACAACAGTGACAAAATATCAGATCTTGTTATAGATATACTAATGCCTTCTTCACACCCAAAGATAACATTGCAAATTGCTGTAGTTGCTTAGAGATTTTGGGTGGTGTTTTCAGAATACCTTAACAGTCTTTAATTTTCTTCCATGGACTTGCTGGGAATTTTAGAGTTGATTTAAAGTGAAGTAGAGGGAAGGCAGGCGATGCTCAGATCTTTTAAAACTCATTGTCCTTGTTCTTTCTAAGTCAAATAGGTATTCCCTGTGGCTGTTATGCTGACCTGCTTGGGTTTTTCAGTATGAGAAGGTTACCTGAGAAAAGACTGCGTACACTCTTCACAACTGGAAGTCCAAGAAAAGGACTCACTAGAATTCCTGATACTGATTTAACAGAAATAGTGGGATTTTTGGAGGAAATTTACTAATTGATGATTTATATATGGTTATGGTTTTGTGAGAATCTTACTAATGTTTTAAGAGGGACCACAGAATTTGACCATACATATATCTATGCAGAGAAAAGAAAACAAAAGGGTCTTACTCTGGTCTTCTAGCTTTTATGCATGCATCTATCTAATCTCAGACCTAATAAACACTCCCACTTACCTATGTGATTTCATCATTTCAGAGGGAAGATGAAACAGATGTTGGGAAAAAAAAATGTTTTTCTCATCAGGAATACATTTTATGTCTTAAGTTGGTTCATTCCTGTTATAAATGTTTCCCTATTCAATTCAATATTGCTTCCTGCCTGCATGGAGAGAGTTAAATCAAAGCAGACTATAAAGGGGTTGTTAAAGGACCAAAGAGGAAATGTAAAACAATGACACAGATAAGAATAGCTTCAGATACATGGCTTCAAAGTAGTTAAGATAATAATGGCTGGGTCATCACTTGGAGAAAAGCTAATGAGCTGGCTCCATCCAGGCTAGAATGGGTACTCTTCCCAAGGCTAAGTGGGGGATCAAAGAAGCCTAAAACCTCAAAGAACTAGAATACGGAGGGAGCTTTGGGTTAGCCAAGAGAGGTTTCCCAGAATGTGTCAATTACTGAGCTGACAGGCTGGGAAGACTCACAGACAGAAAGAATGTGCTGCAAGCAATGTAGGCTGTTCCCCCTGAGGGGGAGACTAATCTGGATTTATGTAAATTATAGAGAGTGGAAGTTTAGACTGGGAACATGCATATAAAAGAAAACCATTATTTTTTGCATTAACACCTGGGTCTGTGATCTTTGTTTCTTTGAACTAGTGAACAAATAATATTTTGCTATTAAATGAGTGTGGTTTGGATTTTTCTAATTAGCCTCTCTAGCAAAACTCTTTCAGTAACTAACCTCCAGTTGAACATATTGAAGTAATCCTGATAGTTACCCAGGAACTGTTACCCAGCTACAAAAGGGCATACTGCCAGATTTCTGCTTAGGAAAGTAAGTACTCTGGGCCTGACACCACTGTAAGGATATAACCTTGAGGAGGGACAACATTCAATAACCATGAGGCTTTCAAACAGTAATGGACAAAAATGTGCTATGAATTTCTAAGCAGATCTTCTATGAATGAGAAACAGTTCTATAGTAGGGGCTGGTGATAGCCCAACATTGATGTAAGGGTATATATTGTTAGGCACACACATTTAATTTGTTCAAGGTACTTAACGTTTTTCATGGGGATTTTTATCTCACGCTCACCGCATCTTTTAAAGTAACTAAGACATAGGTGAAGATAAAAGATTATTGTGAACTTTTCCCCAAACGCTGGATGATGATCGTGGAAGGATCAGTGAATATATTAAGGATGTGGATATTCAATGGGCCATTTCAGCAAAGCATTGTTAACTTAATTTCACAAATACCTTCAACTAGAAAGTGGCAAATAGTGTTATTTGAAGAGAAAGAAATCTTTCTGGAGAATTGTTTATTTTATCAGACTACAGAAAAGAACTGATGCGCTTTGAAGATCTCTATGTGGTAAAAATCCCTCACTTTGTGCTACCAACATAACTTTCAGGGGATCAACAAAGTTCTTTCCCCGTTTAGCACTGACAGCAGCACATACTAAACTGCTATCTTATGATGCTGAAATGCAATAATGCCATGACAATGCCAGATGAAATATGCAGCTGCTCTCTCCATGTTCTCTTTTTGAGACCCCAGTACAGTCTGTTGATATAAACTAGTATTTGGATGGAGACTTGCCAACACAGCACATGGCTCAAGTGAAACAAATGAGTGTTGAAGGACATAAAAATGCAGAAAACTACTTTTTAGATTTGTTATGCTGTTGCTTGTATGCTTTTAGGCTTTGCTCATAAGTAACCTATTTAGAGAATCCCACGTATGACTATTATACAGCCAGTCTGAGATCAGATAAACATCAGTGATTTAGTCATTATTACATGATTTTTTTGAGTTGTAGTTGAATCTACTGAATTATGGCTTTATAGAAACATCTGTTTTCCCAGATACAAGACTTTCCTTCTATAGATCACTGTCTCTCACTGCAAGCTTTTCCTGAGTGGCAGTGACTGACTTAATGCATCTTTTTTCTAAGTGGGTTCTTCTCTGTCATGGAATTTTTTTAGTATTGTTATTATAAGCTTCTATAGTGATAACATTTTTAATAGCCTATTCTATTTTAGCTCCATAGCCCATGCCTCAATTCTATTAGAAAATGGTCTGCAGACTCACCAGGGTATAAGAACCTGATTAGAAAACTTGGTGCACTGTCTTTTTAGAAAGTATCTTTGTGTTATCCATAGCAGAGGAAAAGGAACTATCCAGTGAAGTTATAATGCACAAAACTAATTCAAAATTTCAATGACTACTCACTTCTTCAGATGGCTATCACTAGAGAGAACTGAGCGAACTGGTTTTAGGTAGTCTTATGATAATATCCTTATATTCCTGCAATGCCTTTCTTGCCAAGATATTTTACAAGTAGATACAACCCAAGGATTGTAGAAATAAAAATTATTCTAGCCCAAATAACACTGCTTTCAGTGGGACAAGAAACACTAGAGAACGATGGGGAGAAAACTACTGCGGGTTCACATTTATTTTGTGAACCCGCAGTAGGAGTTACACAGAAAAGTTAAGGACATTGGACAAAGCAGTAAGGTTTCTACATCTTCCTTAACAAAGTTCTATGAAGAATTTGTTGTCCATAAATGATAAAGGGTTTTGTTCTATGTCTCATCCAGAAGGCTTCTTCTTGCAGCACAGTACCCACAACTTGAAGGCCTTACAATGACTTTACTAGTCTGGCTTCGTCTAGCCTCAGGGGTGTTCTTACAGGGAAACTGTTCATTAGAAGCAGGAACAAGGCAACCAGGACTTGTAAGTTATACTTCAAGAGATGCTGTGAGGAAGACAAGTGACTCCTTGTCTTTTATGAGAGGGAAGACTTTGATGTACGGCTGCTTGGCCCAGGGTGTACAGAGGACCCTGTTATTCACTTGTGTTTTGTATTTTATGTGAATGTTCAGAAAATTCAGACGATCTGAGCTTTCTAACTGATGTGTAATTAAGGTATGAATCTATCACTGGTTGTTGCAAAATAATAGCCCAATACGGTCTTAACCTAATATAAAATAACAGATGTACTGAGACTTGTGACAGGGTGACCATCAGAACACAGTACAGCAAACTGAGAGAAAACTGTGTACAACAATCTCTTGTCCTCAATCCAATTTATCCAGTGACAAGCAAGTTAGATCAAAAGATATATTCACCCAGAGCAGTACCATTTCCCTGTAACTCACTCCTCCTTGGAAGAGAAGCTATGCACTCTTTGCAGTCTTATCCTCTGGCTTGCTAGAGCAATTTTTCGAATGTTTCTTTCTGCCACCTTTCCTTCCACAGTTCCATTTCCCATATTCCTAAGCACTGAAATATCTTGTGTCTGGGAAGCCAGGATTTAATTTTTCCTTCTGATTTTTTTTCAGACTTTAGCGTAGACTTGACGTTGCTTATCCTAAAATCATGTTAGCATAGCTATAAAAAGACACAAATTGGTTTAGCTCAATTCTTTGCTCTGGGAAGCAATGCCCATCGTCTTAGACTGTGACCTCCTATGCTAATTTCTGAGATAAAATTAAATAAAAGGTTTACAATTCTGTATTCTAATCACACCTTATAAAATCTTAGGAAGACCTAGTTATAGTGGAATTACCATCGATTTACTAAAAAACACTCAATCTATTGCAATATTGTACTATCCAAAAAGTATTAAAAAGTAGGCCACTGTGTTACAACACTTCTAAATGCTGACATGCTAGCTTTCACCACTATATGTACAAGCTATAGGCTGAGTAAGTCAGTGACTGAATAATAACTTGTTTAATAATCTTTTGTCAACTGTAGCATCTCATCTGGAGGGTTATCATAATAAAGACACTAATTGTTTCTTCAAAGTAGCCATTAGAGAATTCTGCAACTGCTACTATTCTAATTAGAGCATTCAAGATTAATTTCAGGAATAGTGTTCACTAAGAGTTCAGTCACAGGAGACACTCACTTAGGAAGAAGTGAAGTTGTCCATATTTATCCCCATTAGATGGGATACTAGACTTACTTAATAAAGCAGAATGCTATAGCAAGTAGAGATGAATAAAGTACTGAACTCACTTTTCCAAGGTCATTGTTCTGCCTGGGAACTGACGAATTATTTCCTTAGCATTGTCTAATGTTCAGTTCACTAAGATCTGCTGCATTTCAGACGTGCATCCTTTGAGGAAAATACTTCTTTATATTCTGAGAATGCAAGGACTGCAGGTGTACCTCTGAGAAAGAGCCAAGCATGAGATTGGGTGACAGGCAACTTTTCCAGATGCACCTGGTATATAGGCTGATCAAAAACCTGCTTAACATATTAACACTGGTTTGCACAGGCAGCTTCCTGATTTTTCTCATGCAGCCCAAGTTCGAATACAGGCAAAAAGATATAAATCACCCTCCTTTTGCAAACAAAACAAACCCTAAATTCATTGGATGTGGATAACTGCGAGATCACAGGGAAAGAACCAAATGGCATCATTTCTTCATTGTGAAGAGTTGGGACAGAGTAGCAGAAATGACAGGAGATGACTGTTTCATACTGTGGTAATTTCTGTGTGCTAACTTCTTTAATCTGCTACACTTACCATAACTATAAAATCACCGAGAAACACCAGATGGTGCTATTGTAAATGGTCTTGCTACTTCTGATGACCTGCTGATATGGTAGTTTACTTTTGGAGAAATGCTTATGGTCAGCTGCAATGCATTCATTTTTGGAAGCTGAATACCAGCAATAGTCTGCTTTTTACTAATCAGTGACGGAACACTTCTTAACTGGAGCAATGGCCTAGGAGCCAGAATGAAATTCCTGACTTCAGATTGCAATGAATTTAAAGAAAGTCGAGATCCATGTTTGGATCTGAAGCTTAGTGAAAGAGATCTTTCTGCTTAGCCAGAAATATGCCACCTGGTATGATTCAGGATAATGTAATAAATACAGAAACAGAAGTGAATTCCAAAAGCTGCAAAACTGGTTGCCTTCTACTAGTTGAGCAATTAGTCTAAATACCTTTATTGTTTTAGGACTGTGAAGACATTGTATAAACCATCATTTTAAAGTCAACACGCAAAACTTTTGAGCAACTTGTGACTGCACATAAGACCTGATGTGCTTCTGTCACACTGCAAATCACTGGAATAGGATAAATACTATCCACTGAGAAATAAATATTTTTGTATCAGCAAGTGTACAAGCTAAATACATAGTGATCCCCTTCAGAGTGCTGACAAATTGTGCTTTCTCATTCATGAAGGTGTTCATATTACTACTCACCACACAGCACATTTAAAGCAGCCTTATTCATCTCAATAGCTCTCAATTTTCTTTTTAAATGCAGAAGACATGCACACCAGTTCTACATGAAATTTCTACCTGTGCTGTGCTGATATGCTGACAGGTCCTGTTGCCTGAATATTCATCCCTCTTGATGTGTGAAATTTTACATTTCAGAGGGTCTTACTTTTGATTGCCAAACTCATCTATGAACAAAGTTCTCACAGTATTCTCTTCTGCTTGTGACATGGTGATGATTCTTCCAGTTTCTGGTGGATCACTTAAACTCATACTTTACCTTGTTTCTTGCTTACTCTCCCACATTCCTGCAACCAGCTACAATTCTAGTACATTCACTGAGATAATGTATCGGCTGAAGAGGACACTGTTAAAAGTACTACAATGTACCTCTCTAGAACTGTTATATTCTGATAGGTGAGCCATTTAAGCTGACTTATTATCAATGGGAAAGGAAGACTCTCTGTAGCATATGTTTTTATTTCAAATTCTTCCTCTTCTAGCAATGGAAATATCCTCTCTCTGGGAACATTTTTAAACAATGAAATGAGCTGTAGGTTGGAAAAAATCTAAAATTTCAGAAGTACTGAAAAACAACACAATCATAATGTTATGTAACTTCTTTCCACTGTCTGATCTCACAGGATAGCAGGAAATAGGAAATATAGTTGAAGATGATTCATCACATGCCTGAAACAGATGTTCCTCAATTTGAAATGTATCATCTCAGCCAGGCAAATAGAACTATGGTGAATGTCAGATGCAGTTACATTTGCCTGACAGATATGCCATGCTTTGGAATAACATTACTGCTAATGATAGCCTACTGTTGATGTGTGGTTCTTTGTTTGTTGTTGATGTAGAGCAGTCAGATCTGCTTGGTGTATCCATTAGCAATAAAGCTTTGTGTGTGTGTGTGGTATTGCTAAATTGAATTATAATGCAAAACACAGGCGGTGTCCTCACTTCATTTTTCAAGCATTGCCTGCACAGTCTCAAAAACAACAGCTAATAAAGCAATTTACTCTCCTCCGTAGAGTTAAACCACCTGATTTATTTCCCTTTAGGATGGCAACTTCCTGTGATTGACCTTTGAGCAGAGCGGAACTTACATCCCCATGCAACAGGCCAGCCTTTGTGTGTGGCTACATCCTTGTCTGATGGCTGGTGCCAATACTAACTGTACTAGGGCCAGCAGCCACTGTCATCTCTTAGAGCTGTAAAGATTTCTTGCTTAGGATACAAAATGATAAAATGCCGATCTCCACATGCACTTTTACAAAATGCTAGTGTAGCTTTGCGTATTTCCTCAATGGGATTTGATTTCTGCTGTAAAATAAAAAGCCTTTATCGCTAAAGGTAAGGTAGCTATTTTCACAGCAAGCAACAGACTAGATGTAAAAGCCTGGATGCTGGACAGCTACATAGATGCTAAGATTCACCAGGGCAAGTATCCAAAACTGGAGGGAGTTTTAACCCAAGATTGAAGATTTATACTGGGAATGCTTAATAGGGGTTTTATGCTATTGCTCTCCACGTTAACAAATTTTGTAGGAGAGCACATAGCTGAAGTTAACGGTTCTTTTTTTTTGTAGTGGTTGTCTATAGGAATATTTGCAAATCTTCCCGGGAGATGCCTTTAAAGAATTCCCCCTGTTTACTGTGGGAGGTAAAAGGATGGGAATACAATTAAAAAAGAAACAAGTTATTCCATTTTTGAAGAACTTATGTAGGTAAACATCAAATATTGAACATTGTAATCATTCAGTTGTTCACCATTGGAGAAAATGCATACGTATACTGGCTAGCAAAATTGACTTTTACTGTGGATGAGCATTAAGTAGAATATAAAGGTGACTGACAGCCAGAGAAAATTAAAAGGACACATATATTGTCAAACTGCTTTCTTTAGCAACAGACAACTGTATTAAGAGTGGCCTAAAGGCATGGGTTGGCTTGTTTTGATTAGGCAAAGCAATTTGCTATCTATCTTACATAGGGCTCTAATCGTTTGTAACTGCAAATAGACTGATTTGCTAAACATACTGATGGCAACAGCCAAAGTGAATGTTGAAGGACTGTCAGCTTCAAAATCAGCTTCTGAAAGTAGAGAAGTTGCCACTTGTAAGTTGCACCTTCTCTCTAGTGTGCACACATACATGTGCCTTCCAGCTAATGTACAGAATGAATTAAAGCAGAACAAGAAACCTGAATAACATTGTGTTTCTCATGGGAGGACCTATATGTTCAGCTCTTCGTAGCACCTGAAATGAAAATGACTCAATGTTCCTGTAAACTTAAAAGTCTCATGAAAGACTTTAAATAGGGTTAAAATGAAGCTGAGGGGGGAAAAAATTACATCCTTCTTTGTTTTTCTAACCATAAAAGGAACTTCAACACATCGAGGAATAAAATTTGAAAACGGCTGCTTGACAGTTTAACATAAACAATTCCGGTGATGAAAGCACAATATGGGGATAATTATCTGTTCAAATAAATCTGCTTGATGTTAATGAGCATTTGAACAATCCATTAAGCAGCCAGTTTTTTTCTGTGCAATTTTCTTTGGTAAGCATAAATGACACATCCAAAACTTATATTAAGTATACAATTTCCTCTCTGTATCTTCCCATCTTTTAGAGATCCCTTTTCCAAGAAGGCTCTGCATCTCCAGCAGAAAGGACACAGAACTTATTCCCATGTAACAGCTTGACACAGTGACAG
The DNA here is from genome assembly GCF_965231255.1 of Vanellus vanellus. Classification (NCBI taxonomy): domain Eukaryota; kingdom Metazoa; phylum Chordata; class Aves; order Charadriiformes; family Charadriidae; genus Vanellus; species Vanellus vanellus. Next base: position 11,969,100 of record NC_138921.1, read on the forward strand.
CTGCTGGAGCTAAAAATCAGTTCAGAAATGACCCTGTGCTTCACACCAGTGTTGCAGTTTGCAGATGTAGTAGTTGGGGAAGAGACTGCAGAGCCCTTCTGCTGATGTTTTCTCCTGCTGTATGAAGGAGTCCTGTATGACTGCAGGAATGTAATTAGTTAGCAGGAATCTCACAGTCCATGGATCGCTCTCTCTTCCTTCATCCAGTCCTGCTCTTCTCTTTTTTTACTAACTTATCATTTTACACATAGTCAGTGAATTCTTTCTCAGCAAATGTCCACAGCCACAAAAGTTAAAGCTGGATTTGCACTCAAATCCAAACGGTGTTGACCAGTTCGAGCACTGCCTGTGAAACATGAGGGTGAGGGCTGTGAAAAAACAATTTTTTCATGGGACTTTATTAAAATAGTGCAACCAAAAATTCCAGAATTCATAGGATGTCAATCAGATTTAAATGGTGTTTAACTACATATTGCAAATATTAGGCTATTTCATTCAGTTTGTCCATCTTCTGATAATTGTCTTTGAAACCCTCAGTTTCAGAACTTGTGGCAATAGCTATTGATGGCACAGAAATTTGTGCCCAAATTTCTTTTTTTTGTGTTTTGTTTTACTCTCTTCTTCAGGCAAATCAGAAATTTTTACCAAGCAGTCAAAGACAGAGAAACAATAACACATTATTCAAGGAACCAGTTGCATAAGGATATGGTAGAAAGTGTGGCAAGAATTCATAAAACATCCAAAATCCCTAATAAACTGCTACGAATATTAAGTATACAGTAATTAGGCCTGCACTGCACATGATTTCTTAGCCAGGAGAGGGCTGAATTAATAGTTGTGACTTGTTAGCTCTAGTATATGGCATTTTATCCTTACTCAGGATAGGGATTTGCTCACCATATGCATACTATACAGTATCACCTTGATTAGTTGCAAAATTGTATGGAGGCTGGGTTCCTGCATTGAAGGTTACAAGGTTTTCTGTGGTGTCTCTGTATATACTGTCCCCAGCTAATCTTTTGTAAGGCAAGGGTTTTCTTCTGGGTGCAAAAAGAATTGGTTCCATTGTAAAGCAACTTTCAGAAATGATGTTAATGTTCTTAATTTGAAAAAGCCCTTTCCTTATGCAAATCCCAGTGCTGTGGTGCTAAGTGCTCGCTTTGGCCCCTGCTTGTTTCTAATATTGCATGTTATTCCACAAATAAACATGGCTGCAGTACCTGCTGTTGAATTAGGAGATGGTGAACTATTAATTAGTCAGTCCTCCTTCTTTCTAGTCACCTGAGACTTCTGTTGTAAGAACCTTTGGAAAATGATTTGTTAATTCACAGTGACTTCAAAGGAATGGAAAAATCAATTCCAAAATTATCAGTGCAATTAATACAATTTCCATGAGCACTAGATGTGGAAAGGAAAGTGAAAATCCTAGCATGAAAGCATCTCATAACTAGTTCTTTGGGACAGCAAGAGAAGATGATGCTAAAGATCATAAAAGCAGCTATATACATGTTGGAGGACAAACGGAAGAGGCATGGATTGTGGTGAATCAAGGATTGTAAAGGGGATAGTGTTAATGGGAACATGACAAAGGATCAAAATAGAAAGGGGTGGGAAGAAGCATGCTCTGTCTCTTTTTATACACAAGTGACAAAACAATGCCAGGGCTGTTGTGCTCCCTTCAAGAGCGAAGGGTTATCAGTTCCTTTAGAAAGCCTGATTGCCACAGGCAGTTATGCAGCTGGCTGACAAGGGAGTTGGCAAGCAGGAATGGTGACATCTCACCCTAAGTTTGCTGTTCTTATTTATTTTTCCAAATAATGTTCTAACTTAGAGGCAGTATTCAGACCCTGATTCTAACCACTCAGTAGCACTATGAATGGAGTGGCTCCCCTGACTTCGTATAAGTTCTACCAGCAGACAGAGTAGAGGGCAAGGAGAATTAAGCATGCAGCATTATTCTCAATTAAAAAAAAAAAAAAAAAAAGGCTGGTTTGCTATCTGTAGATGAAAAAGTCTATTTTCTCTACCAGCCCAGAACAATAAAGCTCACCTTGGGTTCACATGTGGTTATTGCCTCCACTGCTGCATCCCTCTTTTGAGGTCAAGAGATCCAAGGGCAGAATTTGGTCCTTGCCTCAACTGTGCTTGTGACTTTTTGGAAATGAACCAAACGTTCAGGCAACCTTCACAAAGACCAAGGTTTTTTAGATGACTAATGATTCAAACTGTCCCAATCTGTGAATGGCTAGCTCAAGACATTAATAAAGATTTTTAGTTTGTGGTTGTAACGAGTCACAGGAAGTTTTTACAGTCCTAAGTGAAACTGTATTTTTTGAAGGTGTCTGATTTTGGAACCCAGGATCACTGCCCAGCATTAGCAGATGAAATCCAAACTAGTGAATTGAAAACTAATGGCATCTGAAAGGTGAAAATATTAGATTATATTGGACTTTCCCTTCATTTTCTTATTGTCTGCTCACATTTCTTTTCCATTTACATCTGTTATAAGAAAAGAATGTTTGAATCATAAAAGTATTTCCCCTTTTCTCTAGCATCATAATTTCACTTTGAGTTTTTGCTGGACTAGAAGATACTGTACAGCAAACTATGGAAGAAGTTCTTTGACTAGAAGGAATTTCTTGTGTATCATATGAAATTTAGGTCATTTCACTTCCCTCTGCCACAATTTTCCCATCAGTAAAAATGCCAGAATATTTCATGTTTCCTCATTAATGAACAGCTATGAGGTTTGACTTAAGTTTTTAGAAGGCATACTGGGCATCTTATGGTTGAATACACTTCTTACTTCACTAAATTGGGTCACTAATATAAATAATGTTCTTAGGAAAACAGGCCTCTTAGGAAAATCCAAGACTTAACACATATTTAGGCTTGTTAAATAACTTAGCACAAGTATTTTAGGGGCCATATTCCATTACTCCCACTGGTCTTGGGCAATATCTTTATTCAATACGTTCTTCCCTAGTAATTTACAGTCCTTCACAGATCATTTATGTCTTATTTTTTGTTCTAAGATGCCTAATATGCTCAAAATTTCTTAGAAAATGCCTCCAGCATGCATCTTTCTGAATACTAATGAATTTTCTGACATGTGTCCTTCAAGTAATTTTAGTCATTGATAAGCCCTATTTAGTTGAGTAGGTCAGAAAATTCTTTCCAGAAAATTATTCAATTAACTCATGTGTCCGCTTCTGCTTATTGGTCTGTAGCAAATAAATGAGGATGCTTTATTTGAATGAATGTTCATAACTACTGCCAGTATAAATCCATTTATGTTGCAATACTTGGACACACACTTAAGCAGTCATATTTAGACTGCACGGAGCCTTTTTTAAAAAGTGCTCTTTCTGTGAGCAACACAATTCAGCACTTCCACTTCCCTGAATAGTATGTGACATCTTCCAAGTGAATTCAGATGAGATTATGGTAGCAAAATCACCCCTTTGATGCTCAAGAGGTGCAGATAGGAGTGTCAGCTCTGGCCTGGAAGCTGCGGAGTGACATTTGTGCAGTGCTGTTCCTGGCTGATGAGCAGTGCTGAGAGGCAGGGTGTATGACCTTAGGCAGAATAGTAATCCATCCAGTATACAATCAGCACTCTCTCAAATTATACCTTTTCTTGGTTCTGCATTTCTGTACGTAAAGTTATGGCGGCTTCTTATCTCTTCAGCCTTGCTAAAGAAGTGAAAAGGCCACCAGACACTGTGTTCTGTGGAGTAAAAGGGTAGGGTGTGCCTCCTCATGTCCATAATACCCCACCAAAGGCCTGCCAGTAATGTAACCAACACAGGGGTTTATAACAAAATGACAAGGGCTTGGGTTTAGTCCCTCAAGCCACAACGGATTGGAGTGACATGCATTGCCTGATTTCTGTACTATCGGCTTGGGAGACAGGTAGAAGAATTCATGTGTGTCTATATAGATGCACAGAGATGTTTTTTCACTCCGTTTTGAAAGTTATCATAGGACATGAATATGTAGGCGTTGCAGAGGGTGAATTTCACTGTGTACAGTTTTGGTTTTTATTAGCTACTGCAAAGGGATATATTAAGAACCTTGAAACTATATCCAGCTTAATCTAATTCCCAAAGAGAGAAGGTTAAAAGGTCTTACAGCTTAGCAGATGAGGCTTTTTCCTCTTTCTGGTTAAGCCAGGACAGGACTCCAGTGGTCTAATGTATTTAGAATTGGATATAGATTTTTAAGAATTGGAAATGGTTTTTTAAAAGAAGCTCAGAATATTTAATTCTTGCCATCTAGTTGGTCCTTAGGAGCTATTTATTACAAAAGAGAGATGAAAGTTTTTTAATTGAACTTTGAATTAATTTCAGAATGCATTTTTTTTCCTTACATGAGAAAAAAATCATGTGAGTTTCACACTCACATTCAAGAAAACTGGCTTTCATGAAGACTCAGACATTGAAATTGCCTATACTGTAATGATTTTTGGTTACATAGAAACCTCACTTGCTGTAACAAATAATGAACACATATAATGGAAAAATACTTTAAAGCCATTTCTTTAAAATGCCAGCAAAGTTTAATAGCAACTTAAAAATCTGTTAAGGTTATTTTTTCAGATCTGGAACTGCATGCTGTAAACAATTTCTCTCAATATCTTGCCCTGGAAATTCAATTTGCTATTATTAAACATAGTGAAATATACTCATTAAAAATAGGACTAAAAATAGCCTTTCAGTATGCTACTGCACTGGTATTTTTAGATCAAAAAAGTATTTATTCCTCCTACAAATTGCTGCTTCATATTAATTAATTTTCATTGACAACTTCATTTTATCTTTTGTGGCTTCATTCCAAAGAAATTCTGTTTTGACAGATTTTGGGTGTTCTTTTCTCAGTTGTTACAGTATAGAAAAAAATACAGTTCTGCTGTAAAAAGAACAATACATTTGTTGATCAGCTGTTCCTCATTTGTCAGAAAAAAAAAAATAATCCAAAGAACTGAGGCCGACTTTTTACTAGGAAGGCAGACATACTCCAAGCACAGTCAGTGTTTTTTATTGCCTTTTTATGGCAGAAGAAATGACCAGGGGAGAGTCAATGTGATCATACTATTGCAAATCCCAGTTTTATTTGGACTGTGTTTGCATAGTTAAAAGCTAATAATAATATTAACTTGTTCATTGGCCTATATAATGAATACACTTGAGCCTAATAATTTCTGAGAAATCGCATGTGAAGGGAAAAATTGTTGCAATTGTGTAGGACCCTGAGCATTAACATACCAAACACATCGCGAGACTGTCTAGTCTGATTTCCAATAGCCAGCCAAACTCTGCTGGTATGAAGTTGTTCAACTTATTTATAACAGGATGGATCCAAACCTGTTGTTTGAAAACAGGCAAACTACAGGCATCTCTGAATACTGGTTATCAGTGGGTATAGTTCTGCTCATTTCAGTAGCAGAGGATCTAGTGCAACATCTGTCTTTAGTTCTGCATAAATATGACCAAAGATATCACCATAGTAATCAGATGCTGTAGTAAGAGGTGGTGTGGTAATGAATGGCAGATGTTGAAAGGTGTGTAAGGATATTTAGTATTTTAGCCGGAATAAAACCTCTTCCCATTCACAGTCAACGTAGTCCTGAAACACGTAGGTTCCTGTTGCCATCTTAGCCTAGCTGATTTAACCTCTAATTTTATTCGTATTTACGTTTTAATGCTTTCATACATTTATCATTCGCATTTACAGCACTCAAGCATTGGGGAATGTAATGCTGAGAAACCAGAAAAAATAATTAATACTTTTTATATTGCATTTTAATATAGGGGGCCTAGTAAATGGCCAAATCTGCACTGTGGTTGGTAAGAGTTGCTCAAATATAGTCAAAAAACTGTCCTTATTCTGAAAGGTTTCATGTTAAGGTAGAGTTTCAGATCAATAAGGATAAGAAATGTTGGTCTCTTGATTTCTGAATCTGTCTGTAAGCATAGCCAATTACTAAAACACTAGTGCTATTCCTTGTGATAGTTACTGCTTTTTTGTATTCTTGGTGCTACTGGGCTGTATGGACTAAAGACGGCTTCAGATGGCATTTACTGTTGTCTCTTCCCTCCCCTGGGCTGCATTTGAGGTGTCCATCTCAGTGCAAAGTGTCTGCCTCAAAGTTAGTCCCTTTGAACCCCCAGTGCTTGTGAAGTATATTAAAATTAGTATGTTTTGCATGAGCACTGGAAATAGTTGGAAGGCATGGAGAAGGCAGGACAAGTGATTACCCTGAGGGTGCTAGGTGACATTGAGTTCTTTCCTGGTGTCCATGGAATTAATGGAAAGCTTTTCAAAAATGAGGGAAGAAATCATATGCTAGCACGTTCTTTTCATGAAGGAGAGCATTATAATAACAAATCATGATGCAGTCAAAGGCTGGGGAAAATCTTAGAAGTATTTGTTCTGAAGTGTTGACAGCTAAATGTAATAATAAAGGACTAGACTGAAATGCATCACAGCCTTCCACCTCCCATTGCTGTTATGTGGGAGGTTGGAGCACTCTATGATTTGGTGGCCTATATTCTACATTTCATCTAACAACTGGAAAGAAGAACCTTTTTTTTGCTAATGCCTTTGTCAAGTTGTCAGTGGATCTAACACCATCTGTTAATGGGACAGCTCACTAGAATGTCTTAGGTGCAGGGGGTGAAGTTATTTCTCACATCTAGGGTTGTAGAGCCACACTTAATTCCCCTTCTCCTGACCCACAGAAACTATAATCCTCAGTTTTGATCATATGGCTCTTGAGAAGTTGTCGGTACTTCTGTCAATCAGAGGAGGTCAAAGAGGATACATAAGGGATAGAGAAGCATTGGTGATACATGTGTCAAAGCCTTACTGTAGGGCCTGTACTGAGTGAATAAGTCTTGTTCTTTTTTTTTTTTTTTTTTTTAAATATTCCTCCCTGCAAAGAGCCTTATCCCCTAGTCTAGGAGTTTGAGAACAAGAGAGGGAATTTAATAGCTGCTGGCTTCTAATTTCAGGGCTGACACAGAATTGCAGTGTGACCTTGAGCAAATTACTTAAACTCTCAACATCAAATTCACCTCTATTTCTGCTCTCTGCAACCTTAATGTCATTATATTGAGAACACAATTTGTTCTTAATTCCCTAACATGTAATCCTAAGATCAGTGTTTGTCTTCCTCATAGGTGTTTTGCAAGGAAAGATCCGTTTTTTGGGTTTCCTAGAAGTTTCTATTTCAAAGTAGTACCAGTGGGCAAGTACTACAGACTATATCCATCTTAAGGCTTTGACCTTCAGTATTTCTGGTGGGATCATGGATGGAAATAAAGACATAATTATAGACTTATGGGGAAAGAGATTCCCTGTATCCTGTATGTCCTATATGGAAAGAAAAAGGTCTGCTGCCTTGACGCAGGCATTCTGCTTTCCCTTGAATTTCTTGCTCTCATGGGTTTCTTCATTTTCCAGGCATCAGATGTCTTCTTGAATCTCTCATTCTCCTGGACAAAGGCAATGGTGACAGATCTCATCTCCAGCAGAAAGAGGAGGAGCAAGGGACAGGCAGTCTCCTGGTGAGTTATAATGCTGCTTTCTCTTCTTTGTTTTTAAGCATTTAATTCTAAAGGTGAAGGATCTGCCCCTGTGTTTGAGAGAAACACTTTTCATCTCCCATTGCAAGTCCTATTGCTCTATCAGAATGTCACAGCTCAACAGCCCGACAGTGTAATGTAGGGAAACAAGAAGATTGTGCTATGGCACCTGCAGGGTTAACTGTGATGCCCATGTTTTCAGGCTGTAAGGAGCAGCTGCCTCTGGTTCTGATGCCAATTGTGAGAAACTTACAGACCAAGAATAGTGGATATAGGCCACTTGCCTCTAAGACTTGCCCCTACAAGACCGTATATTCCTTTATTGTGCTTCCAAGCACAATTCCATGCCTCCAAGATCTAGTATGTAAGTGCTTTAGGCATTAATTTGTTCTGGAAATAAAAGGTGCAAGAAAGACATTTTTTTTTTATGAATGGATGCGTATGGATAAATCAGGACTCAATGCATCACTGAAAGGTAAGGGTCAAGGGGACTGTTATCAGCTTGTGTCCTAGTGCACAGAGGAGAAAGAAATGACAGCCACCAATGTATTTATTGAATTTCATTTCAAATTAAAAAGAGGAGATATAACTGGAGGCTGTGAGTTGAATGGTCTATGTTAGTGCATCTGCCATTGTAGATTAATAAACCATTGCGGTTTGTGCTACACTAGCTTCCCTCCAGAGATCATGGCATAGCTCAAGAGGGGAATACACATAGCACAAAGAAATGCAAACTGGAGTATGGAGCAGCGGTCTACGTAGCCATAATTAGTAACCTAAATTGGACCAAGCTGGGGTCCCAGTGGACCCAGTCAAGAGACTTCTATCTTGGAGGATAACTGGAACTGAAATATGGTCCAAGATCCATATTGATTATCTCTTATCTGAAAGTGCATGTGTAAAAGAACTATGGTCTCTGTAAGAAGAAGCTGTTGCTTTCTTCTAAACAAAGTATGTATGAACTGTCATGTCATTCTTGTGGGGCTGCTGGGTTCAGTAAGGCAATCATTTTCAATAGGCAGGGCCATGAAATTGAGGGCAAACATTATGGGAAATGGGATGGAGACAGCCTGCTAAGTACTTGGTGCCTGCTAGTGGCTATGCCACCTTTGAGACAGCTGACACAATAGACCAGCATGCCTCCACACAGCCAGTTTGATTATGTGTGGGTCCTGGCCATGAAGATCTTGAAATGTGCTCTCAGAGAGATTAGCTTGAACACTGTGCTGTAAGCTGTGAATACTTGACAACTTTTTCAAACAGCCCCAGTGTATTTTAAATTAAGCTTTCTGAAACTGAGTCATCCACAATCAGCAAGTTACTCCAAAAAGTTTTAGCCCCCACTGAATAAAAGTGTGCACATAAAAGCTGAGAAAGACACGGCTAGATCTGACTTTCTAAATGTCAGTGCTGCATTCAGGATACTAGACCTATTCAACTAATCATCAAAAGACTAACATTGCTGGGTTTGTGATTATATTTAAATAGGTTTTGATCAGTTTCCTGGAAAATGCTTGGGTTAAATGGACATGCAGGGTCTAGCACATGGCTGATACTTGAGACTTGTGGGAGCAACAATTTCCAGTATGTGGTTGTCTGGCTCAAGCACTGCATGCAAGGGCAGCTGTGCATTAAGACTTTATACAATCATCCCTTTGATTGTTTAAAAAATAGTCAAGATCACCTATCCTGAATAGATAGTGATGCTGCTGACTTTTGCTACGTCATATTTCTTCTTCTGAATAAATTGACAGCGACTTGAGAAATTCTGTAGAGACTTCAGTTGCACTTCTGAAGTACCTCCTAAAAACCCTGAAGAAGCTCAGGCTTTCTTTTTTATGCTTTTTCCAGAAGAAAAATGACAATATCTGCAGCCTGTTTTTTTCATCAAGTATCATTTTCTCTCACTCTTTCATTGCATGCTGCTATTTAAGTCTCCCATTCTATGTTTCTCTTTGCAGAGGACTTTAGGACTAACACTTGCTCCTACTCTTGGGCAAATATGAGTTTTCCCAGCTGAAATATTTTAATAATGTCACAAAATTGGGAATTTTTAATAGTATATTGACTTGTAGGGCAAGTGGCTTAAAAAATGGATAATAGCAGAGCCTCTTACTGCTTAGGAGGCATTTTATTTTTTTCTCTCCTGGTTCTAGAAGCCTTGAACATGATATTTTTCACCCTTATTATCCCCATAATTAACTTCTTTTTTTCTAGTTTATGAATAGAAGATTTAGCCGTTGCACATTTTTTCCTCAGAATATCTTTGAAAGAATAACACTAGGGATTCTCCATTGTTTTTCAACACTTCTGATTGTAGCCTACTTCCAAATTACTAATTTGTTTGTGGTATCTAATCTGTTCATATGGTGTCTTGTTGTACATTAAAATATTTTACTGGTACGAATGGGAACACTGCTCATGACAGGGGCTCTTGGCTTTGTTTGGGAGCATTTGTGCTGCAGCTGCAGTGGCCCGGGTCCATTTCATTCCTCTATTTGTTCTAGCTGAAAGTTGTTTAGCGTACTAGACTCCTTTGGAACTCTGAGTTGAGTGACCACAGAGCTGGCAGAGAGATCATACCTGACAGCCTTCTCAATCAGTGCAAATCATTCAACAGTGACTGGATTTTGCTCTTCTTTGTCATACACATGCTGACTTCAATAAGCTTCAAAACTGCATATTTTGCTGCCAAAGAAACTATCCATCCTCTCTCCAAAAGGATCTTATTTAATGTACATAGAAGCTTGCAAGGAGAGGGATGAGCTCATATGGATGAGCAGCAGATTCTTAATTACTCTGGGGATGGATATTGAACAGTGGGTTAGCTGTAGGAAGACAAAGCAAAGTTACCAGTGAGTTTATTCCAGCCTGTGCTCAATACGTATCAGTTGTTTGTGCTAAGGTAAGCACCGAGCGATTAAAGACCAAAATGTTAGCTGGTTACCCATTCAAAAACTAGGATTGATCCATAATACTAGTGTTACAGCTAGAATTGGTCAATAATCTCAGGCCATAACTTTTTCAGTAGAAATTCAAATTACAATTGATTGACACCATTTATGAATCCATGCTAGGTTTTTCAAATTGCCTCAGCTAAAAGATTCATCAAGTCAAATAATTTTCATTTTGAAAGTTTTGATACAAAACAGATTTATATATTTCCCCACATTTTCACAGAATCACAGAATCACAGAATCATCAGAGTTGGAAGGGACCTCTAGAGATCATCTAGTCCAACTCTCCTGCTAAAGCAGGATTGCCTAGAGCACATTACTCAGGACTGCATCCAGGCGGGTCTTGAAAATCTCCAGGGAAGGGGACTCCACAACCTCCCTGGGCAGCCTGTTCCAGTGCTCTGTCACCCTCACCGTAAAGAACTGTTTCCGTGTATTTGAACGGAACTTCCTGTGTTCTAACTTGTGCCCATTGCCCCTCGTCCTGTCACTTGGAACCATTGAAAAGAGCCTGGCTCCATCCTTCTTCAACCCACCCTTTAGATACTTGTATGCCATAATAAGGTCTCCCCTCAGCCTTCTCTTCTCCAGGCTAAAGAGTCCCAGCTCTCTCAGCCTTTCCTCATAAGGGAGGTGCTCCAATCCCTTAATCATCTTAGTTGCCCTTCGCTGGACTCGCTCCAGCAGTTCCCTGTCCCTCTTGAACTGGGGAGCCCAAAACTGGACACAGTATTCCAGTTGTGGCCTCACCAGTGCCGAGTAGAGGGGGAGAATGACCTCCCTCGACCTACTGGCCACACTCTTCCCTATGCAGCCCAGGATTCCATTGGCCTTTTTGGCGACAAGGGCACATTGCTGGGCCATGGATAATTTACTGTCTACCACAACCCCCAGATCCTTCTCCTCCAAGCTATCTCCCAGCAGGTCAGCCCCTAACCTGTACTGGTGCCTAGCATTTAAAACCTTTTTCTATTTTAAAACTGTTTGATGCCTTACTAGGACATTTTTTGATGGGGAGGGCAATGAATTTTTGCAGTGTATCTATTTAGGCAGGGAAATAAAAAATCTAAACCAAAATTAAACAAGTTTTTCACACAACTTGGCTTACTGATTTGTAAAACATGTAGATGGAGCTTGCTTGACAACCATCAGGAGCTGAGGGTTTGAGATACCTCTGTAAAATCTTTCCCAGAATTCCCAAATACTCTTGTACATAACTTAGCGTGTCTAAGAGAAAGCCCCTCTTTTGAGATACTTCCAGTCTAAATGGACAAGGTAAACACTGAGAAGAAGATGGGATTTATGGACAACAGGAGAGGTATGACAGGAAAGGGCAAGGAGCAGACAGGAAAGCTCATTTAGTTGCATCACATAACATGCTATAGATATTGCTGAAATGCATTGTAGGCGAGGAGGTGCAACCCTTTATTTCCCCTCTCTGTCACCTGTGAAAAACTGTATGGTTGGGAATGGTACTCCTGCCTCCTTAGAACAGGTAAAAGATGTGGAAAGGTCATAAGAAAATATGTAGAAAGGAAAGAAAAAGACTTTCTTCTTTGAAAGACATTGAACAACTGAGAACTAAATCTCGTATTGTTTTATGATGGGAGCAAGGTGTAAATTCAAGCTTGCCTACCATGTACTTGCTATACCTGCTCCGCTTTTACTAGCCTTTTAGACCTAAATATTAACAACTTGGTAGGTCTGGTGCTTCCAGGTGCCTGTACTGTGACAATGCATTCAACCTCAGGTGAAAGCAACCATGTTGCCTAAATCAGGACAAAAATTGAATAAAATAACCATCTAGGATATGCAATTGCCTGAGAAGAAGAATTGTTTGTCAGCATAATCAACAAATGGCAAAAATGTTCCTTTGCTGTTCATTTGTTTGTTTGATTGATTGTTTTGTTGTTGTTGTTGCTGCTGCTGCTGCTGTTGTTACAGCCTGTAAGAGAAATCGCCTTTAGTTTTCCAAGTATCAAATCAGAGATTAAGGGTCCCATAACTCTTCATAGCTAAGTGAGCATTTACTACAACTTCCCTTTAACAGCAGTTTCATGGTAACTCCTATTTTAGATCAGATTGGAAGGAAGAGGTTGCAAGGCGTTTTAACCCCATTTAGTACCTCTAGCCAATGCAGGCTTTTAATATGGCTGTATAACCACTTGCCCTCTCCCTCAAATAAAATCAGATCTGTGTGTACGAATGCCCTTTGCAGTGGAAAAGATGGTGAGACAAGTATAAGACATTTGCTCAAGCTCCCATGGCTGAAATCATATCATGAGGTTCTGGCTCTCCTTGCAGAATCAGAACAATGCACTGCTATTCTAAAAGCTGGGCAGAGCCATGAGCAGTGTTGAGGTGCACCATACGTGCCAGCCACAGGAGAAGAGAAACTTTTCCATGAAAGGGGAGGTTATTACAACTCAGGAGTATTTAAGGAGTACAGGGGCATTTAAAGAGACAGGTAAGAGAGGTGGATGGCAAAGGGAGAAAGTATATCTTGGTGTATTTTCTTCTTCACGTATCTTTTAAAAAGGGGAAAAAAGAGAAGGTTGACTCAACTAAGTTCAGCAAAGTGGCACACTGCTCCTACGATAGACAAGGTTGCTATTTCAATGCTTACACTGGTAGATCAGGAGAAGAATAATTACCTCTACCCATTGTACATCTCCTGATCTGCCAAGCAGAAAACAGAATCCTCAGAGCCTTTATCCCCAAGGGAAGATATGAATAAAAAAACAACTGCACTTGGCTCTGCTTCCTTTTGCATTTTGTTTCAGACTCCTTGCTGCACCAGCAAGTGTCACTGTGGTCTTTGCTATATAACAGCAGAGATGAGAATGTGAAGTTTGGAGCAGGAAAGGACATAATAAGGAGCTCCTGGACATGACCAAAAGGAAACAGGATGCCTATAGGGAGTGGAAACAGGGGCAGGTAGCCTGGGAGGAATACAGAGGAATCGTTCGAGCAGCCAGGGATCGGGTTAGACAAGCTAAAGCCCAGATAGAACTACATCTGGCCAGGGACACGAAGACAAACAAAGAATCCTTCTTTAAGTATGTCAGTGAGAAAAGAAAAATTAGAGAAAATGTGGGCCCTCTCCGGAAGGAAACGCAAGAACTGGTTATCCGGGAGAGAGACAGAGCTGAGGTACTCAATGACTTTTTTGCCTCAGTCTTCACTGGCAAGGACTGCAGCCACACTGCCCATGACGCAGAATGCAAAGGCGAGGATTGGGAAAATGGAGAACCACCCACTGTAGGCGAAGATCAAGTGCGAGACCACGTGAGGAACCTGAAGGTGCACAAGTCCATGGGACCTGATGAGATACATCCGCGGGTCCTGAGGGAACTGACAGAAGAAGTCGCTAAGCCACTAGCCATCATATTTGAGAAGTTGTGGCGGTCTGGCAAGGTTCCTGCCGACTGGAAAAGGGGAAACATAACGCCTATTTTCAAAAAGGGAAATAAGGAAGACCCAGGGAACTATAGGCCAGTCAGTCTCACCTCTGTGCCTACCAAGATCACGGAGCAGATCCTCCTGGAAACTCTGCTGAGGCACGTAGAAAACAAGGAGGTAATTGGTGACAGCCAGTGTGGCTTCACCAAGGGCAAGTCATGCCTGACAAATTTGGTGGCCTTCTACGAAGGGGTTACAGTGGCAGTGGACAAGGGAAGACCAGCTGATGTCATCTACTTGGATTTGTGCAAAGCGTTTGACACTGTCCCACACGATATCCTGGTCTCTAAGTTGAAGAGACATGGATTCAACAAATGGACCACTCGGTGGATAAAGAAATGGCTGGACGGTCGCACTCAAAGAGTTGCAGTCAACGGCTCGATGTCCAAGTGGAGACCAGTGACGAGTGGCGTTCCTCAGGGGTCGGTACTGGGAGCTGTACTGTTCAACATCTTTGTCAGGGACGTGGACAGTGGGGTCGAGTGCACCCTCAGCAGGTTTGCCAATGATACCAAGCTGTTTGGCAAGGTAGACATGCTGGAGGGGAGGGATGCCATCCAGAGGGACCTGGACAGGCTGGAGAGGTGGGCCCAAGCCAACCTCATGCAGTTCAACAAGGCCAAGTGCAAGGTCTTACATCTGGGTCGGAGCAATCTCAAGCACAGATACAGGCTCGGCGGGGAATGGCTGGAGAGCAGCCCTGAGGAGAAGGACCCGGGGGTGCTGACTGATGAGAAGCTCAACATGAGCTGGCAATGTGCGATCGCAGCCCAGAAGGCCAACTGTATCCTGGACTGCATCAGAAGTGTGGCCAGCAGGTCAAGGGAGGTGATTCCGCCCCTCTACTCCACTCTCATGAGACCCCACCTGGAGTACTGTATCCAGCTCTGGAGTCCCCAACATAAGAAGGACATGGACCTGCTCCAGCAGGTCCAGAGGAGAGTCCCAAGGATGATCCGAGGGCTGGAGCACCTTTCCTATGAGGAGAGGCTGAGAGAGTTGGCGCTGTTCAGCCTGTAGAAGAGAAGGCTCCGAGGAGATCTTATTGCGGCCTTCCAGTACCTAAAGGGGGCCTACAGGAGAGCTGGGGAAGGACTTTTTACTAGGGCATGTAGTGATAGAATGAGAAGGAATGGATTTAAACTGGAAGAGGGCAGGTTCGGATTAACCATTAGGAAGAAATTTTTCACTTTAAGGGTGGTAAGGCACTGGAACAGGCTGCCCATAGAGGTTGTTGAGGCCCCGTCCCTGGAGGTGTTCAAGGCCATGCTGGATGTGGCCTTGGGCAACCTGGTGTAGTGGGAGGTGTCCCTGCCTATGGCAGGGGGGGGTTCTAACTCAATGATCTTCAAGGTCCTTTCCAACCTAAACCATTCTATGATTCTATGAAAGGGGAAAAAAAGAAAAACCTAATAATGATTGAGTGTGGCTTTGCCACAGCTCTACCTGGAATCAGTAACCCTGAAATACAATCTTCCTGTGTTTTCAATGGCAAGGTGACCTGAAATTATTTGTTAAATCTTTCACTCTGGAGACTTTCTAATGGTAGGATCATGTCACAAAATCTAATTGTTTTTCTTTCTTTTGTTCTTGTGGAGATGATTGCTGCTTTTAATAATCATTATTTCCTTTTCAAGATAGTCTATTTTCTAAACTGAATTTTGAAGTTCAACTTGTCAGATTTTCATATTTGGTAGTGGAAGTTCATTGGGGTATATTGCTAGTTCTCTAGATAAGAAGTAGCAAAGGAAATATTGATTAATTTAGAAAAAGGAGTGAAATGAAATCTGTGACTCTAATTTTATTTCTCCTCTGCTCTTTCAATGTTGTAGAATATTTTGGCACCATTTTCTGTATATTTGATGTTGGATGAGGAAGTGTGAAAATGGAAATGCATTGGGGAAATGGAAAAACACCGACATTCCTGTTACTGAAACAAAACTAAATTATTATGACAAATATTATCATGAATATGGAAAGAAAACAAGATTGTGTTTTCTTCTCCAACTGCCTAGCTGCAATTTCATGTTCCATAAAAAGGAAATTCAGCAGCGTGCCCATGACATTGAAATGTTAAGCTCTGAAACCAATTTTATATTCAGGAGACATACAGCTCATTAAAAATATTAAAAAACATTTCTCCCTTCCCTACCTAAACATTTCTTTTTAACCCTTTGTACCTAGCTGGTTTAGGTCATCACAAAATCCTAGAAATTACACCTAAAATGCCTATTCATTCCTGTATGTGCAGGATTGATTCTGTGGGAGAAATTCTTAGCTTGGTGAAGTGAATGTAATAACTCCCCATCATTTCTCCCTGAGCGGGGATTCCACACTTTATTTCTTAATCATGTGACCTGTACTTTTTTCCAAATCTTCTCGAATGTTGTAAGAAGTATGGGGGGTAAGTACAAAGGAAGGGAGGGACGTCAGCCGGGGTAACACAGTATGCAGTGGCTTTGCAAGAGGAATGAATAGCTCAGAGCAGTCACCCACTCCCCAATGAAGTTTTGGATGTAGAAACGATGAAAATGAACTCCCCCCCACATTCCGAATTTCCATAGCATTTGCTTTGTCAAGAGAAGTCTTACCTGGGCATGAGGTTTGGCTTTCAGACTGTCGGCATTTCAGGGAAATGGAAAATTCGAAAGGGAAATGTACAAATGCATCCACTCCTCCTTTTAATTCCTTCTTGCTTGCTATAGCCATGAACTGATGCAATCTTGCCTTTGCTAAGTAGACTACAGAGTAACATTGCCAACAGGAAGAATGACTAACTTCAGGGAGAGAATTAGAATTGTTTGACCTTTCATAGTCTCTTTTCATCAGCTATACAGAAAAGAATATCATAGCTCAAAGCTCTTGTTCCCTCAGGTTTCTTTCACTTTAATAACATTCCTGCATGGATGTAATAAAAATCTCTTTTTCAGTGAGCTCGTTTTTCTCCCTTTATTTCTACTTGCCATTCTTGACTTCAGAGACCATGATCAGAACAACTAATAAAAATCTCAGAGTATGCTGGAAGAGGCAGTATTTTTGTCTTAGCCACAAAGTTTTCAATTTCCATTGTATTCATAATAATGTGTCTCATAAGATGTATGAACTGATTTTATAGATTCAGAAGTTCAGTCAGTTAGGTAGCTTTGGAAAAACACCTGGAGTAATCCTCTGTATTTCCAAACTCTGATCATTACTACCCTAAAATTAAAAGCTTCTCTAAGCCATGGAGTGATGTTTCTCCTGCTAATGAAATACTAAAAGGTAAATATTGGCATTAATTTCTCCTGCATAAAAATGTTTTGTTTTGGTACTTATTCTGCTTGCTAAGCAGCTTGTTATTGTCCATGAGTCAATGTACCACTGAAACCTACACAATTCAAAGTCGTGAAGAATGTTGCTAATAATTTATTTGATCTTAAACAATTTCATCTTAGAGATGGAAAATTATAGCACTGTTATCTGGAGCAGAATAAGGGAAAGGAAGTTTCCTATACATTTTCAGGGAAGTTCCTACATCTTTTGTAGATGGTGGCTGTAATTTTTAAAGTGTTACAACAATGTAGGCTGCCTGACCTGTGAGCACTGTAAGAAAACTCCTGATTTTTCTTTTCAGGAGTGTTTACTAGTTCAAAGCAGGAATTAGAGAAATGGGTAATTATGTTCTCCAATGGTTTGTGAAGGTAACTGATCTTCAATTAAAAAAAAAAAGTTGTCTGTGATACAATTATGAAGTCTCTATACTTCAGAAATATTTGGAAAATAAAGAGTACAGGAATCAGCTGCTGGTTTTGAAAATCAGGCCCCAGATCAGGATTTGGGATTCTGGACATGGAAATTGCATTTCTTAAGCTAAGGCAATAGTTTAATGTTGTATGTCATCCACATTGACAGTGACTTCTTAGGGAGGTTCTCTTTATGTATATACATATATATATATATATTTGTTAGTTCATAACTTTTTTCCTTTATTTCAAATGTATGTAGTTCTCACTGCTCATGAAGAAAATTAAGGTTGTTCTTTGATACCTGCTTTGTGACAGAGAGCTATAGAAATAGACTTAAGGAAAAATTCAAAGACAACATACGAAATGTTCTTTTACAGGGTGGAGGAGTTAATCTGAAATAAAATTTACTTTCTGCCCTTTTTATAAGCTGGCTCCTCTTGTAGTAGAATAGATTGTTATTATAAAAAGCTGCTCATGTATAACAGCATAAAGAAGCATGTATTAATTGACTTGATGGAATTTATGGAATTCATTTACTCCATAGGTCATCAAATTTTGTCTACTTGTCCTATTAAGGAAAAAACTTGTTAAAACTAAAAGTGTTAACAGAGAAGATCTCAAATCGGATTCACTGTTTTAGTCTTCCCCCCCTCACCTGTAGGCAGACATTTGCTCACTGCCCCCTGCAACTTTGCATGCTTCACTAATGTTTGGGCTCATGCTTTGCAAGAGAGGAGATAAAATGATTAGGCTCTGTCTAACCCCTGAAATTGCTGTGATTTTGACCTGGTTTCTTTTAGAGCAATTCTAAATGAGCTAAACTGAAGGACCTGACCTTTTGGATGGTGTAACTAAATGTGTTTCAAAATCCAACTCAGGCTACACTGGCACTTTTCTTTTCCCTCAAGAACAAGACGCAATGTCAGTACTTCTAGGTATAGCATGACTTCTGGATCACATAGCTTATTTGACTACCCTGTTCCCGATGTGGTATATTTTTCTGTGTTAAAGGCTTGCTGTCCATTATGGGTTGCAGGTCAAAGGAGTGTCAGAGCATTTCTGATTTTTTTACCATCATATTTTCATAATGTATGGCATGTGACCTTTAAAAAGCTGCAGAAAAAGAAGCAGTGTTCATCAACTATTCTATGTTCATTGTACCGTCTGGGTAACTGCTTAGTGACTTATCCTGCCCTTCCTAGGACCCCAAGTTTCCCTGCCAGCTGTGATGGGTGTGAAGGATGTAGATCCCATCAAGCCACACTCTCATAGTGGTCTTAAGGTGAAGAAGGCAAAGAGAAAGAAGGGACATCAGTGATCCTTTCCCTTTGTGAAACAACTCTAAGACTGGCTCCAACAATCTGGCTAGCTGGCAAGGACAAACTCGAACATGCTGCCTGCCAGATATGTCCAGCTGTATGTGTGCCACCTGCTGATCCATGTGCCATACGAGCAGGCTGCCATTTACATTGCCTATAGAGTGTTGAGATGCATAATAGGGTATAGAAGCCAGCCACAAAGCTAGGAAACTTCTCTCTCCTGTAGTCACAGGCTTTCCTTTATTGGTTGATTTTTTTGCTTTGTTTGCGGTATTTTCTTCTTTCTTCTCAGAACCCTCACTTTACAGCACCAAGAGCCAGCTATTTATTGAACTATTTGGAAGTCATTAGATGTTTCAAAGCATACCAGAATAGTTTCCTAAAATCTGGCTTCATGTGTCTGGAGGAGGGGAACAGTTTTGACACATCTGTCTTGCACATATTCATCATAGGCTAACATACAAAAGGCACCGGCACTCAAAAAAGCAAAGATGTTAACACAGCTGACACTTCCCTCGACTCACATAGTGAACAAATGCTGCTCATCAGACAGAACATGTGAAAACTAACCAAATCTCATAGGGTTCTGGGGTGCTTAAATCCTTATTACTGGTAAACTGTGGTGATAGAGAAACATTGTACTAAAATTAAAGAAGTATTCTTAAGAGATACAAGCATTATAGCATGTCCTCCAGAGTGTAATAGCAAATGTGGTTTCATAGCTGGAACCCTTTTTACTTACAAATTGATACTTCATAAGATACTTTAATCATTTTTCATATATAAAGCAATATTATGCCATTTGGTTCTTAGAAATCTCTGTAATAAACATACTAGCAGCTCATTAAGTCTCACTAAACACTTCTGTATTAGATAAGAGTTATTTCATATTTTAAATAGATAAATGGGCACAGCATGGCTAAGTGGCTTATATAAGACAATACATCATGTCAGCTGCTTCCGTGGCAAGTAAGCACAGTGGCAAGTCCCCTTTTTGCAAAACAGAGGACACTGATAGATTTTCATAACAGTAACACATTCTTTTTTTTAACCCCAAGCCCAAGGAGCATAGAGTAAATCTACTGGTTAACTGTGTTCCTTTTGACTAATGCTTAGAGGACTATGTCACATACAGTAAATTACTGGAAGAAGAAATCTCCACCAAGGTAACAGGTGCCGAATAAAATATATTAGTCAATAAAAAAACTATTAGAAGGCAAGTCCTTTTAATGTGATTTAGAGTAGACTGAAGTTACAAAACAACAAATGGAAGGAAAGAAAATTACACCATGAGTGGTAAAGAGGACCACTATTTTTATGGTATATATTGGAAACTGAAGGAAAAACTATAAATAGGTATTGGCCATGGCCTGTTAGCATTCATTCCCAGAGGAAATAGTCTGGCATTTGAAAGGGTAAACACCAGTAAGGCAGGGAGACTTATTTATTGTGGTCAAAGGCTCAAATATAGAGGCATTTTTCTTATTACCTTACTCTGCTTTCCACTGCAGTGTGTCATCAGAAGGGTTTCTTGTGGAGTAAGTTACCATTTGATGTGCATAAGAACATGGGGATTAAGGAGAGGAGGTGTGATCAATTAATAACAATTCTTGACAGGGCAAATAAGCAATGCCTAACAGATGACTGCTGTTTAGAAGTTGCTGCTTGTATTGAGAGAGCTAAACTTGATACAGTGTGGTTGCTTGCTGGAGCACAAGACCACCATTAAAAAAAAGGGGTTCTGTTCACACATGGGCTGATGGGTGACTTTGATAATGCCATTGTGCGTCAGTTTTCGCACCTGAGGAATGGGGAATATTAGTAATCCCCTTTGTGAAGTGAGTCAATGGAAGAAGTTATGTAATAGGTAAGTATCTTTAAAGAAGGGAAATGTTTATAATTTTCAGGATCTGTAATAAATCCAAACACAAAATGCTAATGTTGACAAAGGAGATTTCTACTGCTATGAAACAAAGGCTATTTGCACAATAGCTTAGAAGCAGGAAATCTCCCAGAGGCAATGCTGATAAAGCATGTACAGAAGTAGCATGTTAGTTTAGCTTCTGGTCTGTGGCAGATCTTAGTCCCTTCATAAATTCACACTCACAAAAAAAAAAAAAAAAAAAAAAAAAAAGAAATGAGACGGCTGCTTTGAAATAATTTGTCTAAAAATTTGTCTAAACTATGTTAGGTGGCTATGTGGAGGCTGGAGGGTGGCAGGAGAAAAGGAAGGCAAAAACCTTGTCAGATTTAAACAGGCCACTTTGGGAAAGGCAAGTGTCTTGCATTTTGAATTAGTACCATGCTACTTGAATAAGAAGATAGCATAGTTTGCTGCAAAGGAAGGCAGCACAAAATAAGTAATCTATATATTGAGCTGCTTTTCTTCTTTACATGCTGTGTTGTGTCATGCTATAGGAAAATACTGCTAGAGCTACAGCTTTGTAATTAAGTGGTTATTTTACACACATCTGCTTTACAGCATCTGTATTACATTACATGACTGATATCCTGATGGCTTAAAATATTTTAGTGCCAGATTGGTGTCAGTATATTAGAGGTTTGGAGATAAAAATTGTTCTCATGCATATGTGTCTTAAAATCTGCTAAATCTAATCAGTGTATTTTTGAGAAGAGCTATCACCTGGCCCAGTGACACTAAAAAAAAAAAAAAAAGAAAAAAAGCTATTTCCTGTTGAAATATACACTGCTCTTCATGAGCCAGTGGGACTTAGAAGGAACACAGAACAGTTGCCTACTGCTGAGTGTAGAGGATGCTCTAAGAGCCAAAGTCTGCTGCCAAGCTGAAGTCAAACAGTTCTAGGATGGCAGAATGACAGCTCCTCTGGTCCAGCAGGGATTGCCTGCATGGGACAAAGAAGGAACTGCCACCTGAACCGAGTGTAGTAAAGCAGGTCCTGGAAAACAGGGTGACATGGCAGATGGCAGTTTTTTAGAAGTTTTTTAGAGGCATTTACTAATAGCTGATTCTGCAGAGCTGCATGCATCACAGCCTTCATCAAGAGAAATTCAGGACAGCAATTGTGTGTGTCAGAGTTCTAGTCTTTCTTTTCAGGATGAAGAAGTGCAGGAAGGAAAGAAAGAAGAAAGTAGAGGGGAAAGGAGTCTGGGGATAAAGTATGGAATGGGGAAGAGGAATTGATCAGTGATCAACACTGCGAATCTGTCTTGATACCTCAGTCTGCTTAATACCTAGTTCTGCACGACTGTGGACCTTCCTTGGGAGATACTCAGGGTTCTTAGGGCTCAATGGAGGTACTCAAGTCTGTCCCAGAAAGCTGTTTGTTTCATTCCAGGATCAGGGACTCCAGATATTGAGGTATTAAAAAATGTCCCTTCTTAACATCTATATAATCTTATTACAATATCATCAATAAATTCCCTTGGCATTCTTAGACAGAGGAGAAACTCTTCAGAAGTTTCAAATATTCTCTAAGGAACCTCCTTTTTCTCCAGAAAAGATCTTGTACATGCCTTATTTCAGTTTGCAAATCTTTGACATTTTTACTGCTAAGGTACAGAATATAACTTATGGTAAAAAATAAAACCAAACAAAATTTCCCCTTTCCTTAAATGTTACTACCTTCCATAGCATATGTCTGTTTGCTAAGGGACTGAGCGATATTTTTGATAGCACTAGAGATGTTTTTGAAATACCACGTTGAACTGGCTGTATCAGTTCTTGTGTCCCTTCTTTCATACAAAAAGAAATCTCATTATCTATGCATAGAATAAGAGGGTATTATAAGCCACTCACCATTCTCAAGATATTTGCCTTTGTCATAGGAACTTAAAATTGTCATCACAATTTAAAGTGGACAGCATATGTTGGTTTGGGTTTTTTTTTATTTAGGCTATGTCTGTAACATGAGAGAAATCCCAGAATATCAGTGTAGTTACTGAACAGTCTTGGGGGATGGCATGAGAGGTGATTTTCCCACAATCCCTCTGGTTAATATCACATAAATAAAGTTAAAACCTTCATTTCCCCTGTATTAAACTTATGTCCTTATTTGAGCTTTTAGTCATGCCTGTGTCATGACTGTGCCTGTTTTGGGTAGAAGTTTCATCCTGGGTCTGAGAAAGTTAAAATTGTGGTCGATCCAGTGAAAGGTGCACATTAGTGAACTCCCTGTGGTTCAAAAAATTCTGTCTTCCTCTATGTAACAATACTATAGGGTATTATTTGGGGCATGGAATTTTTGACTCTATGAATACGAGCTTATTCATTCTGAAAATGCATTAATGGATCTTGCCTCACCAAAAGAAAAGCCAGGTCTCCTCTGTGACTGGTAGTAGTGAATTTTGCAGACTATGTTGTCATGTAAAAAGAGACTAGAGAGAGTGAAAGAGAGAGCTGGCAACTGGTTTTCCTATCATCCCCAAGAGTAGCAAGGTGAAGGAAGTTCACTCATTAATTTCAAGAGAATGTATCAAAAGTATGTGAAAGAGGTTATTCAAGTGGAAGAGGTTGTAGCCATTATGCTGTGAAACTAAATGATGAATTTAGAAGTCTGACAGGCAAAGTGAGTATAATCTCTGAAATACTTTTAGACCAAAAGTGTCTTGAGAAACCAATTTTGAAAAGTGGAATAATCTGCCTCCTAGAAAGTTCAATTAGTTTAATAACATTTAGCATCATGAACTACTTATTCCCTATGGTTCAAATTTCATATATTGCACCAATTTTCAAAGTTGTGTCTCCTGATACAGTGGGAAAACAATATGCAAAATATTTTATGATTGTGAAGGAAGCTTGAGATGATGTTAAAATAACATGTAAATGGAGTGAAAGAGATTGTTGCCAGATGATTTTTTTTAGCTGGTTACAAATTCCAGTAGAGGAGGCAGAACTGAATACCAAAGTACCACTTAATTTCATGGAAGCATTTGCTTCAACTTTTCTTGATGTTTTTTTCAGGCTGTATCCATTTCCTGATCCCAAAGGAGTGGAGGGTTAGTTGTGTGGGTAAATCTGCTAACCCAATTTGAGAAATGGTAAATTGATACCTACCTCTTGTTCAAATTCAGTTTTCTTGCCCTGAGAAGACACGCAGAATTGACATCTGGTCAATAACAATATCTGGTTAGGTAGAATCGTAAGACATTATGAGATGACAACATTGTAGATTTAGGTGTTACAGCCCTTTTCTAGGACTGCTTCAAACCCAAGAAAAAATGTTTTGTCTTCTTGGTATTTTTGCATGTGCCCAAACAGGGATAATAAACAGGACAGTAAGTCAGCAGGCAGACTTGCCTGTATATCTCCAGCTGGGAAGTACCTTTTGGAAAACCCAGAAGAGCCATAAGCAGGGATTAAACAGTGAAGAGAGTGAGTCTGTATGTCTGTAATTCATTTGGCTGCCAAGGGTGTGTTCACTGTGAATATGACTCAGTAATTCTGAAGAAAAGTCAGAATGAAGCATAGGAATGTGGGGACTACTGGGGAAATACAGAGCAGATAAGCAGATAAGTAAGAGCAGATAAGCAATGAAATAAAATAAATTGTGTGGTAGGGCAACTGCTTTGGTATTGCCATGATGGCATAAAGAATTTATATTGATAAATCAAATACATTGCACAAAACATAGACTGTAAAACTTGCTGTCTCAAACAGATAATTGATGTGAAAATTACACCTGGATTTTGTCAAGCACTGCTGCCTTGGTTTTCATATAGGGATAATAATATCTGAGGAAGCAACTGAATACAGAAGGGACATTTGAGCAACTGAGGAATGGTAAAACAAAGGGACTATCAGGACAATTTGGAGTTCAGTCTGGCTCTTTTCAAAAGCACTGTGAAGATTGCGGGCCAGATCTTCATCTGCTTGAAATGAATCGAAGAGGTTATGCAAGGTGATTATCAGTAAAGCATCTAACTTGCCTTTCATTTCTTATCTGACTTGGAGCCACAAAGGGGTTGTATAAAAAGGTGCAACAAAGTATAATATTTATAAATAACTATTGGGAGTCCTGCGTTGGTAGTTTTGGCAATTTATTGTCTGCTGTTATAAAGAAAACCCAGCAACCACCCTCACCTCCAGCTTTGATATACTCCTTTCCTCTTCAGGTAGAAGAAAGTGTGATGTAGCAAGTGTTTATACACTGCTGGCATTAGCCATTAGAAATGATAAAAGGAGGACTGAAAAATATTTTGTTATCTTATTGGAGCTGCTGCCGGTGTTTTGCTAGATGAGAAATTGGGTAGCAACTCTGCTTGACAAGGAGAAATCAAATTCCCTTGGACTATTGCTGTCAGAGGGTATCCAGTCTAAGCATTTCCATTCATTTTGTTCTGCATTAGCTCTTACATTTCTGCTCTATGTCACAGCAGTCTGTTGGCTATTCTTAGGTCTTACACTCTAAAAAGTAGTCTTTATGAGGTCTTACACTGTATAAATAGGCTGGTTACCTCAGTATTCTCATTGCCAAGTCTGGCATAAACCTTGTGGGTTGCCAGCAGTATAAAATTAGGTATTACACCTGAAAATAGAGCAGGATCCCAGAAAGTATGAAGGTGCAACTGGTATGTGATGCATTAGTAGTAATCCAAATGATATGTTGAAGTACAGATGCAAGATAGAACTGCAAGGAAATAGAACTCCATGGCAAAAATTGGTCTTTATCTGCCCTGTGTTATGCTGTGAAAAATCCAGCCTTGCAGCCAAATTGGATACAATTCAGATAGTTTAAATGAGCCAGCTCTCTGTTGGTGCTGGCTGAGAAAACTATTGAAGTATTATCTGTATCGGCAGTATAGCAAGAACAAAAAAAAAAACAAACTGCATTTGCAAGCTGTGATAGCCTTAGTGGTGCATGACAACATTGCCTTACAGCAAAAAAAAAAGCCATAGAAAACACAATGAAATAGTATAACCTTAGCACGATTAACTTTCAAAGTAAAGGAAGATCCTTTTGAGTATGCCAAAGTACATTTTTTTTTGAGGGAATTGAAGGGATCAATATTGTTCCTTTGAAAACCTTTTCATTGCACAGGGAAGAAAAATTAACTATAGGTACTTTTGAATTTACCATAGTCTTACAGCTGCATTCTCAACTCTGGAATAGCAAAAACAGACGTAAGTAAGCTATTACTGTACTAGAGGTACACAGCTGGAATGACTGGGGGATTTTGGAGCTGTAGACAGCGAAGGCTGTAGCTAGTGGGCCTTATTGTGTGTCTTCTGCTGATTCTCAGATTTGCTTGCCATACCCAAGATAATTCTACTGAAAGAGAAAAGCATTCTAAACTACTTTTTAAGAACATTACGAGACTTAAATAACATTCATGAGTTTTGAGGATTATCTATGTTTTCAAATTCCCTTTGAAAAATATCTACATGTGAATTGCGAAGTAATATAAATCACTTTAACTAAATTGTAGACTAACATGATATATTTAATATTGACAATGATTTTCAATAGGAAAATACATCAAATATGTTTAACAGATATTTACTTTCAAGTTCCATTTGTTTAAGAACTATTGGGTACATTGTATTTTCATTTCTGACAAAATTCAAGTGTGTGATTTTGATACACTTAGAAAGGAATTAAAAATTTCAGGCCGGTGTACCAGACCTTTGAGAATTCCTAATATAAATTCATGAATTAAGTTGACAAAGGATTAAGCAGGTTATCCAGATTAGGTTTGTAATACAAAGCCATTTCATTAATATAAAAGCTTCTTTCATCTCTAAAATGATTTACTAACATGTTTGCATGGCAAGCTGCTGATTCTTTCTTAGTCTGTTTTAGCAATGTCATCGCATGTTGTAATAGCCTGGGTGAAAGGCAGATCAGTTAAACATGTCTAAGAGGTAGGAGCATTAATAACGTAACACTTGCAGTACTGCCACAAACTTGGAACGTTTTGTGGCACTCTCCCTCCCAGTCCACTGACCTCTCTTGTGCATTGTAGACACTTCAGAGTATCCCATCAGAATGGAGTTCACATCTGGCTGGAGAGGGAAGGCACTTGACTTCATCTGAATTTCTACTGGCAGTGCTGTAAGGGCACACAGTGCTGGATGGTTATTTTCCAGTCGCTAGAGGATGGTGACATACACATGTACTCTCCAAGGAAGGCAGATGTCACAGGCATGCTAATGTAATTCCTATTTACAGAGCAGAGTATGTGCCTCAAACGAGTCTATATAGCACATTGAGGTTGTGCTAAGAATGAGAATGATTGTTGTTAATTTTCTATTGTTTAAAGTTGTTCTCTTACCTGCCTTGCATTCTGCAGGTTTAGGGAAAACAATATTGCAGTATGTACTACTACAAAATACTACAAAATAAATTTGCAATCCAAGCACACGAGACCAGTTTCCAAACAAGCTGGAAGCAGGGATAAGCAGTTCTCACCCAGTGACTCCTATCTTAAAGGCAGGTTGCTTTGTCATACATAAACAATCCTTTCCACCTCCCACTTAAGTCCCCCAAATGATGAAACTTCAAAGCGCAGTGAGTGGCTCTCTTCCATTCTTATTTTGTAGCATCCTATCTGACCATGCTAGAAAGTTCTTCATTTCAAAGTGCTCCAGAGGTGAAAGCATTCTAAAATGGCGTTTATAAAAGTCTTTCGAAAATTACCATTTGGTGTATCTACAGTAGATAACAACTACAGTAAATTCTGACAACCATTTAGCAGGGATTATACATAACTACTTGAAATCAGTTTCGTTGCCATCTGTTTTCTGAACAAGAGGAACTGAGATGACTGAGGTGGATGCTACTATATGCATAGAGCTACTTAGTGCTTGGAACTCTGCATGGTTTACTAGGTTACTACAGCTGGTATCTGAGAAGTACCACAGAGCTGTCAGCACCTGATATTGCAATCAATGGTAAACGTTTTCACTCTTATTACATACTGCCTTTATGGTAGATTGGATCCCAATATTAATAAAACATGGTATCTAAGTGCAAGAATTAATTCCGTGCAAGAGCTATTTGAAGATGTCAGGCAATTAGTCACCCTTCTCTTCAGCTGAAAAGATTCAACTCAATTTCCTATTGATAGATTGCTGCCAGGAATGCTGAATCAATAATGTAAAGCATTATGGGATTATAACAAAAGGCACAGAGCTTAATAAAAACAAGCACAGTTGTAGATTTTGTTATAATCCCCCTCTGTGGACTTGGTCTTCTGAGATGTGACATCCTGTTTGTACACAACCAAAGGCAGAATAACCTGTGCTGACTGACAGCTTAGATGGCTACTCCTTCAGATTGCTCATCTAGAGAGAAAAGAATTGATTCAGATCACCCAGAAAAAAAGTGAAGTTTCCCGTGCACCTCAGTTAGTTTAAGAGCCATACAAAACAAGACATTTAAACTGGGCATGAAGCAAATGTTATCATTCTCATTACATATTTCTAGCATGATAGTGCCCAGGCATCCAAACAAACAGGAAGACAGAATCACCCTGCCCCAAAGAGTACATTGGAGTTTTATACCACTAGCCTTCACGTAACAATTGTCAAAATGAATCCAATTTAATTAACAGGTCTGTGTCTAACATGCTGGATGCAATGATGTCCTGAAGCCCAATGTATATTAATATATATACTCCAAAGAGTTTATTTGTTCACCGATCTCCAGCATTGTCCTTTCAGAAGAGGTTCCACACCACGGATAGGAACAGCAAAACTTGCTGAAACCAAAAGGTTCTTTGGATCAGGTTTTCTTGTTGTTAATGATTATTCGTAGCACTTCAGTTTCTGTAGTTGTTTTTTTCATAACCTAAATTTCAAGTTTATAAAAAAGCATGGTAGGTGTGACGATAGTGGTTCTGAAATCCAAATAACAGAGAAAAAAAATTCTAGTTTTTCTAGCAATCACTTGTGAAAGGAAAAATCTAAAAAGCATTTCATGAGCCACTGTTCTCAGTTGCCTGTCAATTAAAAAAAGCCACAGAGCTTCTGTCTTACATGTTCTTACACTGAAACACGAGTAGCGCTGGGACATGAAGAGTGCCTAAGAGAGACCAAATTCTTTTTTTTTTCCAAGAGGAAGACTGGTTCCACTTTAGGGGCCATATGTAACCCTAGTTCTAGGCTTGGCTTTGCAACAGATTTCCTAAATTACTGTGGGCAATTCAGCTAATTCTCTAAGCATGAACCACCCATCAGTAAAATCAGAATGATTATATTTCTGGACTTCGACAGAGGGTTATGAGGATAACTATGTTAAAATTGGAAATGCAAGTATGCCTAGACAGATAACTATAATTGTCTACCACAGCCGAGGTGGCTTGAAGATTATACAAAAAGAATTGGTACAGACAGCGGCCCAGCCACAGCTTTGCAGCGAGAACAAATAAAAAAAAATATCTTTAGGAAAGGTGGCAAGAATTTTGAAATAATATACATAATTTGGGCAAAATGTGACATATGATCCCTTTAGGCTTTGCCTCTCAGGATTTAAGTCTTTTTGCAGTGTTTGTTTAAAAATTATATTTTGCCACAGATGTCAGGGCACTGAGTGCACTAATATAGGTCTTAATTGCCCTGATCAGACTCACCTGGGCTTTCCACCCACACCCTCTGCCTATGGTCCAGTAGCTCCATTTAAGCCCAGGCTTGAGGCTTTAGTCTTATATGCCTATGTTGTAGGTGTACCTGCCTGCAGGCCTGTCTCTGCCTTTGTTTCTTAGCTGGAACTTGAGGTATGTTGTAGTTCTGTTGCTAGTCCCTCTGGCCCAACATCCTGCTATTTCTTGCTGGACTCTCTAGATTCATTCTGGACAGGGTTTGTCATCTTACTCTGTGTGGACCTGTTGAGGGGCCATGTTATTGTGGTGGTGCAACCCTTCTGCTCCTGGGCAGCACAGTGTGATTCTCCCTCCTGGGCCACATACCAACCTACAATGTCAGGCATGGGTGGTGGAATGCAGTTGATGTTGATCACCTCCTGACAGCCTAGTACATCTTTACCTGGGTTGTGGCCAAAAGGGGCAGTGGACCAGAGTGTTCAGTCACACCCTTTAATGTGCCTGACTCCTGCTTCCCCCATTGCTCGTGAACAGTAATGATAATCAATTGCCTCCAGACAGCCTTGTATATCTGTACCTGGGTTGTGTCCCAATGCTGGGGGATAACAGAACTTCAAATTCTAGAAAGTTTTGGGCTTGTGCAACTTGTGGGAAGTAGTTCACTTTCCAAGTTGGACTGAAATGGAAAAGTACCTGATGAAAGTCAATTATATCGCACCTTACAAATAATGATTCTAAGCAAGACCCTTGAGCTCTCTTGGATCCTGGTGGGCTGTGACCAGCATCTCTCCTGAGGTCAGACACCTCTTGGGCATAATGAAAGGCGAGGATGAAGTCAAACTTCTCAAGGCTCAATTATTGCCTGTTGAAGAATGCCAATGCGTTGTGAGTATTTAAACACGAGAAAAGGAAAATTCGAACTATAGGCTAGCCTCTCTCATCCATCTCTCTGCCTACCTACGTGTTTGAATATATACATTAGCCTTCATGAGTGTGGGTTTCTATATTTTAGTGGATCCAAACCTGTTTGTGTGTGAGAAGTCGAAAAGGGTACCTTTTGGCTCACTGGGGTTGCCTGCTGCGAAGGGACCTTGGTCGTAGCAGTTAAAGACTCAAGTGGTATATGTGTGACTGAATAACCTTGCTGAATAACCTTGTTAATCCTTAAATTGGTTAATGATTAAGTGGTGTTAAAATTCAACCTACAACCTACCTACAACCATTTATAAATCTTAAACTGTTGCTAAATCATGACCACATCAAATATCTTCATCCATGACAGTTATCAACTCCTGGTTCTGTGTGCCCTGCCGAGATAGTGCAGCACTGCACCCTGGCTGTAAGGATGTTGCTTGTATTGTTGTCGTGGTTTAGGTTTCATGGCTCCTGGATTTCCCTCCTGTAAAAGCCCTGCTCTCGCTGCTCCCTGAAACCAGATCTGGTATAATATATATATAGTGTAACTCTATTAAATGAATCAACTCACATCAGATGTAATCAAGTCAACTGAGCTTTTCTAGATCTGCATGAAGATCCAGCTTTGTATCTTTGATTATGTCAGTTTAAAATGTTGAAGTGGCCAGTGGTCACTTCAGAGGATGCTGTCAAGCATGCCATATTGGAATCTTTCCTACCATGCTGCAGTAAAACAGCTGTTATCTAATGTGACATTATAAGTATTACAAAGGTGTTTAGTGATGTATGTGCATAACTCCATTAGGACTAATGAGAGTTAATGGGCATAGCCTACTAGAAGAGAAGAGGCTATTTCTCTAAGTGTCAGAGACTAATAAAAGTGACGTTTCAATTTGGATGTCCAACCTTCAATTTAGGCAGCAAGTGCTTCAGATGAATCTTTTGACAGCTACAGTGCCATAATTAACTTCAGGCTCAAATAGAACTGTTTATGCTATTTCAATAGCTTATTTGCATGATTTAAGACCTCCCTTCCCTTCTGTGACTTTAGGGGGAACATACTCATTTGCGTTTAGAAGTTTTGGATTGTTGGTCTACTGTATTACAGAGTCATATATGTATCAACTTAAAGGCTTTATTCTTTTAACTCACATATATACCTAGTTTCTTGATTTTTTTTTTTTAATAAAATATTTTAATCATGATTGATGGATTAGTTTTCTTGCCCCTTGGCAGAACAAGCTGGATTCAGTTCATGACAATTGTCAATGCTGTGCATAATCAACAGATTTGTTAACCAAATGCAGCAGCTGCTGAAAACAGTGCTCAGCCACTGAGAGCTCTAAGAAGACCCTAATTATTTGATGGCAGTGGAGCTAGACAGATGCTACTGAGGACAAGAATTGATTTGTACAAACTTGACTTTCAGATGCCAAAGTGTAAAGCTAGCAGTTTCAATCAAACCAAACTGGAAGCTGCTGGTGGATGCCAAAGATAGCAAGACACTGTACCAAACTTACAGGAGATCCTGAAGACTTGGGTGTTCTTCCTCACTGTCATACTGCATGCTGAGGAGACTTGGTATAATGTTGGTCATTGGAACACAAAACTACCATGTCAATATTCAACATTACCACCTCCCAAAACTGTCCATTCAGCTTAATGGAGGAGCAACCTTTAATTCATGAAATCTCTTTGAATGTCATCTTGGTCACTGTGGTCTGTTTACTCTGTGGCATACTTAAGAGTCTTGGGTCCACATGTATGCATCCTGCCTGTATCCTTACTGCAAGGCAAGGTGTTCTGGATGTGCCTTGCATCCTGATTCCAGAGTTATTGGAACCTTAATGGAGCACACCACAGTCTTCTCTCTGCATGTCTGGCTCACCTTTCAAGGAGTCCAGGGCAAGGAGGAAGGTAGTGCACATCTGGATCTCAGGGTTCTGTGTAATCCAACTGAATAATGGATTTAATACTTGAGTTTTACACAGAAATACTTTTTTTTTTTTTTTTTTAATTCCTGAGCAGTCCTCTTAAAGGACATTGTTCTGTCAGAAAAAAAAAATGCCTTATTAATAATCAAAAAGGATTGCACATATCCTATTTAATTCTCCTTGATGTTTCTCTGACCTTTGTTGATTTTGTTTACTTAACTTCTGTGAAATGCCAGTTCTTACAATTAACACCATTTGTATTAGCTGTTCAGCTAATGAGAGTGCTTGGTGTGTGATTGTATTGTTGAATCACAGCTGCCATTCAGACAACAGAAATATCATTTTTCAAACTGGATATGTGGCCTGCGGTAGCTAATAGATTTTGTGGTGCACTCTATGGATTTGATTATTTTAGTATTCATGACAGTAATTTTTAATCACTTTGATTATGATTATTTTAACACTCATGACACTAATTTTTCACAGCATCCTCAGCAAAACATATCAGGGCAACTATTCTAAGGTTCTAAATGTGGCCATTTCTATAAGAGAACAGTTCTTGCACTATCAGTTCTGCCTTTGAGATTCCCCCTCAGGAATTCAAATAGTCCCTGGACTCATACAGGGTTATCTTAGGAGAATAGTTAAGATCTTTGTTCTTTGTGTCCAGCTATGAGTGTGTCACTGACACCCTCATTGCCTGCTCGTGCTGAGTAGTGCTGTGATCTCTGGATAGTTCCAATGAGTATCAGTGCAGCTTCTTGAGGAGTAAGACTTTATTTAACATTACTGTGGTGGAGCAATCAAGCTTGTAGGAAGTTAATCAATGAGTATTACAATATACCTGGAGAACTGCCTTGGACAATTCTTTCTCTTAGACATTTCTGTTTAAGTTTGACTTTTTTTTTTTTATTTTATGCAGACTGCTCTTGGTTGAGGGGTCAGTGCTTTGCAGGCAGATGCCCTGTGTCACTTAGTTTGATGGAGGTACTTACATGGATGGATGTTTGACTCTGAGATGGTGTTCATGAAATTGATAGTTCTATGTGGAGATTGGGCTCAGTTAACTTTTACATCCTAATTGGGAGTGACTGAGATATTGTTTCAAACTGGGGTTATATACTAAGATTTTAAACTGTGTCATAAATTCACCATTGTGATGCAGCTACTGGAATAGCTGTAGAAGACAGAAGGCAGGACTGAAATGAAAGAGAACATGTTCAAGAGTTGCCTGTGTGGTGCATGCAGTTCTTACTATTGTTCTCAGCTGATGTCCATTTCAATGAATATGTTAGGGGCTAAAGTATTTCTCAGAGCGAATGAAGGGGATATAATCTAATCCTTAAAAGTTTTTCTGTGTCTGATGTATTTGAACAAAGATTTCCAATTATGATATCAGATGTACAGGGCTAGAGCAGTGGTTGATGTAAATCAGTGTAGCTCTATTAATTATGGATGGAATGGATTTTTATTTTAACTTAGCACCACACTTGTACAAAGGAGTGAACCCAGATGTGAAGTAAGTCAAATTCAATCAAGGAATAGGGATGCTGTTTCTCCAGTCTAAGTTTAAAAAAAAAAAAAAAACAACCCGTAAATATTTGACTGTAGTTGAACATGATGGCAGGTATTATGAAGACATTGTGCCTTTCATTAGTTTGTGTTAATATATATGCAGAAATCAATCAACTTAAACATGATTTACTGTTGTTTTTAGAACAGCAGTTAAAGGTCTCTCTCTTTTCTTCTGGTAAGTAATGCAAATGAGCAGAATATTAAATCCTACGCTATATCCATTAGGAAATCGAGCAGTTAAACAAGTATGAGTGGTTTAATCCTCAGAGCAGTTTAAAAGCTTTTCCATTATGTTATTAACTGCACATTAGCAAAGAATAATTCCTAATGAAAAAAGCCTTCACTATCCCAAAATACACAAATCTGAGTAACATGAAAATGTTGGCATGGCTTCAAAATATTATTGAGTGATAGCTGCATTACAAAATGTGTATAGGACCTCATTAATGAAACAGTCAGAAGCTATGAGATCTTTTATGATATGAGGTTGGCAAGGTAGAAGGAATAGAAAATAATGCCAGGTAACTACAGTAATGCTGATTTTTTTATTTTATTTTTTTTTATAATTTTTTTGGTAAAACCCATGGTGATTTTTTAAATATACCCCTACACATACACCTCCATTAAAAGACCACTCTCTTTACTTCTGTGGGAGAAGTTTTGGTTGCAGTTACGTTTGAAATGAATGTAAGCAGAAACTTGGACCTGACTCTTTTTCCATGTTGTGGGTACATGTCCTACTCAGTCTGACCATTTTAGGATGAGATTTTCCAGACCACCTGAAAAGTATCATACCTTTTACTATCTCACACAAGAGCATATGTGTAGTGGATGACTTTAGGGAAAAAAGACACTATAGAAATAGTCTTCCTCTTAATTCAGTTTTCCAGATGTCAGCTTTTTAGAGATGGCAAAAGTTGAAGGTTGTGTAAAAACTGTTATTTTTAATTGCCATGTATGGCCCAACCCATCATTCACTTATAATGGGAATACAGTAGTATGTATTATATTTATTCTCTGATTTATTTTAAATTCTGTTCAACAAAGGAAAATCCCTTCAAAACTTTCCATATAGACCTGATGAGAGCTTTGTGATATGTAATATTCTGGGAAAAGATAGAATTTCATACTTCCCCCTCTCATTACATTTGGGTTCAGTTTCATTCGTTGATCCCTATAGTGTTTAGCGTGGTACAGATAGATCATGGTCATAGGTCACTGAAGTCAACAGGAGTTTTGCCACTGGCTCAACAAGCTTTGGTCTGTATTAAAGGTCCATGTTAAACAGTATTATAAAGCTGTTTAAATAATGCACCTGACAAGTTCTTAGAGGTAATTCTTTGGCAGAAGTAAAAATAGTATTGTACACTGATTAAAATAATATATTTAAAAAATTAGGTCACAAAAAATAAATCTGTGGTATTTTTCTTCTTTATGCTCATTAAACTATGCAGTTCTATCCTGGTATGTATATTTTTTTCAATTCAA
This sequence comes from Vanellus vanellus, assembly GCF_965231255.1. Lineage (NCBI taxonomy): Eukaryota > Metazoa > Chordata > Aves > Charadriiformes > Charadriidae > Vanellus > Vanellus vanellus. The sequence continues at coordinate 12,004,585 of NC_138921.1, forward strand.
GGTAAATTCTTTTGTAAAAGGAAATTACTGTCCCTGACAATATTATTTTGTAAAGTTATTGTTTAGATTTTGTGCTCATACAAGTGACATAGCTATCACCATGGTCTCTTCCTGCACCTCATTCATCACCTCCATTGCAATCCTCCATTGCATATTCTACATCCACTTCTTCGCTCCACCTACTTCCCACTCCCACAGCTGGCAAGAGAAACTAGTGTTTCATAATAAAAATACCATCCCTGTGGAGAAATGTTTGAATGTACTCCAAGACATGTGCTTTTTTTTTTTTTTTTTTTTCAGAATTAGGGCATGAAAAAGGATAATGAATGTTAAGCAAAGTTAAAAACAGTCTTAGAGAGAATTAAAAGACAGAAATGTAAGATTAGGTCAAACTCACACTTAGAGGGATTAAGAGACTTTCATTTGTCTTTTGATCTCATTTGTGCTGCTGTAAAGATCTTTAGGGTCAATGCTATGGAGGATTATCACTGTTCTAAATTATTGTTCGGATTTGCTGTAATGGATTACATGCAGAAAAATGGTCTACCATGGAAATTGCAAAGATGCCCTACTCATTTCAGCCTCCCGTTTTAAACTGAGGCTACAAATCCCAGCAAATGCTCTCCACTTAATTAGCCTGGAAGAGAAAGCTACCGCACTATGTGAACAGAAGTAATTGTTTTCTGCTTAGCTTACTCGGTGGGTGAAAGCTATGAGAAGTTATCTGGTTTCATTGCATGTGGATAGAGTATAATTCAAGGTTTATAGTGAAGGAGTAAAATTTCTGGGTAGATGCAACCAGTGTATCTGGCTCTCTTTTATGACAATTGCCCTGGTGAATTTCACCTGAGAGAGATGGAAGAACATGTTTCTCACAGGAAAAAGCTGACCTTGGCTGTGTCCTGACCTGCTGTGAATTGGCAAAATGTCTCTAAACGGAATCACTTAGAACAGCTTTCCATCTGGCCAAGCGTTCATGGCCACAGATTACTAGAGAGATACTCCATTATTTACAGAAGTGGCTTCTAGGCACACAGAACAACTGAGTATAGGAAGAAGTCACATTTTTCAGTCTTCTATCACTGTGCTGATTTCTTCCCCTTTCTTATTTTTTTAAAAGATATTCTGCCAGAATTTTCCTCATCTTTTCACTTAAGTGCCTGTATATGCAATATGTAGTACTAATTATCTAGCCTTTACCTCCTTTTTATGATTGTATTCCTTCCTCTTTTTTTTTTTTTTTTTTTATAATAGCTCAGAAAACCATATGATATTCTCTAACTGCTGAGCAGGCTTATTCAATGGCATACATTTCACATTTTGTGGCCATGAAGCCATAAATTTAAATCCCTGGCAGGATCAACTTGCCCTTCATCTTTCAGAGGTAGAGAAATTGAATTCCATGCAGTTTAGTGCTCAAGTCATTTGGATGAGACCTTATTAAGCTAAGGTCCTGCTGGTTTTGTATAGACATTACAGGTTCCATAACCCTTTCCATCAAGGTGGATGCTTGCTTTAGAGCCCTCAGCCAAATATTCACTCCTTGTCATAGAGCGTGCCATATCAAATGGTTACTTTCCTTTCACCCTAAAAGTGGTGCAATTTATAATGCCTGAATAATGATGTGGATTTCTTTTGGAGGAAAGCTCCTATAACTCTATCATCCCTCAGTGACCTGCTTAATTTTATACGTTACCAGCACACCCAAAGTGACTAATCTCTCTGATTTCTGGATGAAAAAGTCATGTTCTCTCTGAACCATTGCAAAGACTTAAAATTGGTAGCACCTGTGGTTGCAGTATCAATATGTAACTAAATTGCAGTAAAATACAGGAAGGTGCACTGACTGAATGAAAACAGTGTGATGGTATTCCTATGATTCTGTAAGTACAGGGCAGACCAGCAGAAACTAAAATTAATAAGTGAAAACAAAGGTGATATCAGGTTGGCAGGCTGAGTGCTTGCAACTGGGAGCAGTCACACTCAGTAGGATTACTTGACAGTAGCTAAGGCTTGTATTTCTGTTGGCAGGATCATGATGACTCAGTACAGTGCAGTCTAACAGGAGTTAAAGATTTTTTTTTTTTTTAAAGAAGGGACTGGAATAGGCTATATAAAAAAAATATACACCTGTTTCTAAAATGATCAGATAATACCTGTACATGGTAATACTAACCAGACATATAGTGTTGCTTTATCTACAAAAAAACTGAAATAGGATACTCTCTGAACAGCTAGTTAGGGCTTTGATACTTGTTGTTTGATTTGAGATAAGCAAATGTAATGTCTACTGATCATCTCATGAGTCAACAGGACTAAAGGGAGCTCTGCAACTCATCCTGGTTGCTTAGCACGTTTGTGGAAAGGTAGCATATTTCTAATCAGTTTAATGTAATTAACAACAACCAGTATAAAATACACAAATCTTATGTCTTCTTTTTAATACAAGTGAAACTGTATTTTACATGTGAGCCACAAAGAGACAGGTATGACTAAATTTATTGCCAGTCCTTGCAGTAAATAATCAATTTTATTCTTTGAGCATAGTGGTATGTTTATGAAAATGTACATTTAATTTTTTTTTAAATACTCCATGAAAAGGTTTATAAAATAAGCTGTATCTTAGAAAGCACAGTCCTTTAGTACTTATTGTCATAATTAATGCCATGGAAGTCAATATTTTGTCACAAGGACACAGGAAGTGATAGTGTATTTCTCAGCCATTCCCTGGAGCATCTACGCGAGGAATTATGGTGCACGGAGACACAATTCTCTGCCTTTCCTTCCCCATTCTAGGGGAGTTTCTAGGAGGTTATATTTGCAGTCAGCGACAGTGTCCCAGGCTTAGGTTGATTCAGGCTATATAGCTGGTATACTGTATATCTAGATTCCAGGTTCTCCATGCAGTTGAGACGTGGGGAGTGTATGTGGGGTTTTATTCCTTTGCAGAAACACGTAGGCCAGATCACACCATAGCCCAGCTGAACTAGTGTCACTGAAATCAGTGAATCCATCTACCCCTCAAAGGAATATTCCTGAGAATTAGCGATTAAGAGATCGGAGCCTGCTTTCTTATTCTTCCAAGTAATTCTGAATATATGTTTTCTTTAGTAAAAGGTGAAATGAATTAAAATTCCTACCTCATCCATGTGCTATTTAAAATAATTTTGATTTCAAAGCAGCAACTGATTGGGTCCCGCTAGATTTTTTTAAGTGATCAGCTTTATACTTTGTCATAGTCTCTTCCCCCACCCCCCTTAAAGCAAGGACAACTAGCGAGTGAGCAAGTCAGTCACTGTCTCTTAACAGCTGTGTGCCTAATAATGATTGCAGTCTATAAAATTCATATCACAAGCAAATGCACAGGAAAGATTGGCATAATCCAACTTTGAAAGGAGCTAGAAAGTTTCCAGATAATATGAAATTTTTGTGGACACAAAGTTTGTCAAGATAATGTTTTGAAGTCTCTCAGGGAGTTGGGAGCTAATTACACAATGCGCTGAGAAAATACTGATCCCCTGTCTTGGCATTCTTTGACCTCAATCTCTGCCTGAATTACTCCAAGCATTAAAAAGCTGATAGGTAGACATGTGATTTCTTATTTTCTTCAAACATTTACATTAAGAAACAGTATATGGACAATTAATTTGCCTGTATACACTTTGGTCTGCATCATTACTGGAGACTGAACTGGACATTTTTGCTTTCCACTTCAAGGTCCCTCCTAGCTGTGCTGCAAGAATATAGCTGCTAGTTGAAATGCAGAAAATTTCTGCAACAAAAATGTGAATGTAAGGATCCGATGTAAGGGAGGGAACTAAAAGCCTTCTGAATATTTTAGGTCTTCATGTATGGTCACATAAAGGGTAGGCTAATAACAGCTCAGCTGTTAGCATAATTTGAATTAGATCTATCTGCATTTTCTTTCCTTTTGAATTACAGGACTAGCTTGTATCGGTACCTTGCAGTTATCCATTATACATATAGAAGAGTAAAATAGATTGAAAAATTACTAAACGAACCCAGAGGACAAAGTTAATGGTGCCCAGCCTTTGTAAATGGGAATCACAGACCATCAGAGTTAAGCAAAATACCCTCATGATAACATCATGTAGTTGTGTTGTGGGGCAGTATAGTACAAGCTTTCTTTGATCTTACCAGCATCAGACAAATTCCATTATATTCCCCTTTTGTGTTTCAAGACCAGTCTTTCATAACAAACCGAACCAGGAAAGGAGTGTTTATTTATAATTCCAGCCTGCTCAGAGGCTTGTTCAACTAACTTCTTCACTTACCAGATGTTGATATGCTGCTGCTTCTAAGACAGTTTTTGTAAATGACTTGGAAACTCAGCCTCAGTAATTTATTGCTTAGCTCTTTTTTTTTTTTTTTTTTTTTTTTTTTTTTTTAAAATCTCACAAATACATCCACACCAACGAATAAACGTGCTAGACTTATAAAAAGGTCATTAAGCTTTTCCTGTCCTTCAAAGGCTTTAATGTTTTAAGCGTTTGCCTGTCTCCTTGTCTGCTGCTCAGGAAAGTGCCGAGTCTAATGAAGAGCCTACTGAAGCTTTTCAAGTTGTCCCCTCCAGGTTGCTGTCAAATCACCTGCTCCACTTTCAGTAACAGGGAAGCTGCTAAAAAGCCAAACATGCTAAGGTAGCCATTGCAGAACTGAAAGAAAATGGTCAAGATTTTATTAATACTGACAATTTTACCTGATGGTCTGGAGATTTGGGCAGGCTCCTGTCACATACCTTTTTATTTTTTTCTTTCAATCGTCCTGTTGTAAAATGGCTGCTTATGATTTTTTTTTTTCTCCCCCAATTTAAACCACAAAATCCACTGGAGATATTATTATGTACTTAATACATCAACTATGATGGATCTCCAACTGAGAGCCTCTTAATTCTACCATAGTATAAATAGCAATTGTTCAACATCTATCCAGGAAAACATTGCTTGCAAATTTGTCCCAATAGGTTTACAGAACAATCTAGGAATCAAATCTTTACCTGTATCCAATGCTTGCAACATGGATATAAATGCAATGAAATGCTTTTTCTCAAAAGAAGGGGGAAAATAAATATTTTCCTGATGAGGAAACTCTTCTCCTGCATGAAGAAATACCTCATTGTTAATGTCAAGCTCTACCAGGGAGATAGAGATGTCTTTCAAAGGTGTGGGTTTCCTGACTTCAAAGTACTGTTTATTTGTTTGGAAGATTTTTAAAAAGCAGTTTTGAAAGGATTTTAAAAAAAGGAACCAGCTGCATTTTCTATTTCTAGTGGTTTCTATCGCTCATACAAGTTGGTCCTATTTTTTCCTTTGCTTTTAGCGACAACAATTGGAAAAAAAAAAAAAAAATCCAACCTTCATTCTGCCACCTGTTTTTGCCAAGGTTTGTGGCAATTAATCAAGGGAAGAGGAAAGAGATACTAAGAAATAAGTGGCTCAGCTGATTTTCCTTCTCATAATTAACACATGTTGCACTGGTAGAGCAGGTGATATTTTTCTGGTTATATTTTTTTCCTCAGGTTCTCAAGAAGGGGTTTGTCAGTGTTAGCTAAGAGGGACAGGTGCCCTCTTTCTCAAACTTAGAAAATCTCAGAGGGAAACTATTTAAAGAAACAGACTGTAGAAGAATGGGGAAAGTAAGATGACACCACACATGAATTTAGATGGTGACTACTTTCTTTATTTCTAGGTAGTTTTGTCATGTTTTACATCATTCACACATCAGAAGGAGTACATAGCATTTATTACAGTAAGAAACATAGATTTCTAAGTATTATTTGTGTTATACTTGCCGGTTCAAATTGGGAGGCTAATTCCAAAACTCTTCACCTTCTTTTGTGCAAAACACTAGATTTTGGGGAAAATACTGGTAGTATTTTTCTAAAGGGGACCTAAACAACACAGAAATAACTTTATATTTCTTTTATGCCTTCACTAAAATATTACCTTAAGCTGCTTTTGCCCACAGTGTGGTAGATAATTAGAGGTATTAGAGGCATCCAAAGCACGAAGTCATTATTGGATTCAGGGTCAGTAGTGCCCCTCTGACTAGTAATGAACTGCATTTACTGAGTACATTGGCTTTTGCAGCTTCTTCATTTAAAAATCTACAGGAGTGTCTGTATTTTTCCTGTTGCGTTTTCACAGAAGGGGCCTGTGCCTCCTCAGGAAATGCAATAATTGTCTGAGGAAAATCAGTGATGCCGTCATTTGCCCTTTACAAATGCAGTGTATGACTTATTTGTCATCTTCAATAACAACAGATCCACGAAGGATGCTGAATGGATTTTTGAGTTTTCAGGCTACAGTAGTTGTTTGTTTGCTTTTATCATTTCATCTCTTTTTGGTAGTTCTTGTCCACTGTATTCCTAAGATATAAATAATTCAGTTTTATTGATATGAATCAGTGTGATTTTTTTCAAACCCAATGAAATGTGAAACAAAGAAACAGTTAATCCAACACAACACTGTACTTTCATAAAAAATGAAGGTAATGTTATGGATGGCTGCCATAGAATATATGAAATATCTGAAGACTTCTGTTTTAATCTGCAGAAGTCAAATTGTGGAAATAAGAAAACATCCCAAATGCTATGTGAAATTAGATTGGTGATATATTAGTAATTACTTTGGCTTGGGGAGCAGGGCATAACTAAGTCAAGACTACATAGTTTATGGGCATAGTCTTTAGACATCAACAGGATTAACCTGATTTATGCCACTGATGGACCAGGTCCAGTATGGCTGAGAAGAGATCTCATGTTGCTGGGAATCTGTCTGATTGTGGTTTGTTTTCTTGCAGCACTTGAAGTCATTTAGGACCAAATTCAGTTTTCATTTACAGCAATGTAGCCTGAAAGCTGCAGGATGCAATGGTAAAAATGAGCAGATATTGATTAAAAATTTCTTTGGGTCTCACCGAAATATAAGTAGGGGTTGAAACAGAATAAGGCATTTATTATTTAAAAAAAAAAAAAACAAAACAAACCCCACGAAAACAATAAATAGGCCTGCGTGTTGAAAAAAGTAATTTGTAAAGCAGTTACCAGCACTGTCTGGTACTGGGAAACAGGTACTTTCAACTCCTAATCACTGTCTTGAATCCTTTAAATGTTTATAGTTACTCTAAGTTGTCATCCTCTCTGGTGATGAGCTGGAAATAACTGACTCCTATACAAGTGGTCAAACTTTACCGAAATTGTGTTGTTCTTGTCAGTGCTAGAAGTAACAAGGAGGGGGCAAGCAAGCTAAACCCTTATGCCTAGCCAACGATCCTGGGGGTCAGTGCTGATTAACAGGGTGGGAAAACTGCCCTGATATACGTCGTGCTCAGGGAGAGGAAAAATACAGATCAGCATTCAAGGCTGTCATTGTCACACTTCCCACCAACACAGGATGAAAAAAAGCAAAAGGAGCAACTGCAAACTCTCTTGAATTTACACTTTTACATGTTGCACCCTGTCCTTATTTTTCTGTATACTTCATTTTTGCTTTTTAACAGTGCATAGCATCCCCACACAGTAGGATTTGGGCTTGTGAAATGGTCAGTTTGGTATGCAGGAATGCTCTGTGATGGGAATGAATGTGGGTGCAAGTAATGAAATGGGGCACTATTTGTCACTACCCTACTTTATCTTAGTAAACTAATTTTTCACTTGGTCTGTCCTATCATCCTGATGAGCTGTACCACCTGTAGGCTCAGTAGCTATGTCACCAGGTGCAAGTTTGTTGCTTACACCTGTCTGAACATTGCTGAAATCCATGAAGGGAACTTTCCTTTTACAAATAAGTATCTAATCAAGGTTGACTGAAAGTAAAGTAAAAGGTAAAAAACCCCATACTTTTTTCCTTCAAATGGAAATGTCATAAACTAAAAACACAGACAAAACCAAGTCACTCTAATACATTTTTATTTTAGTATCTTTAGATGCTTCAAAGCAAATGGAACTATATAGGAACAGAGAATCAGACCATGGTCCATCTAATCCATTATCCAGAGAGATACTTCTAAAGACAAAAATGCTTCCACGTAATCTGTTGTTTGCCGTGACCATGTGTGTTCTTATCATATTCTCCCTTTGTTAATGTCCCTAAATGTGTATTTGCTTTTTCTTGCTACTGTCTTCTATAAAAAGCACAGTTATATAAGAACAATTTCACTAACAAGACCTGTAAGTTGCAGTCGTAATTTGAACTCTGCCTGCTAAGGAAGCTGAAGTACTTTTCTTTTTCATAAAGACTTAAGACTATTTTTGCCTTTTTGTCAAGTGTTTCCTTTGTCATGAAATACCTATAATTGCTACTTACTCTCGTTGCTGGATTATTTTTTCTTTTCTGATATTAACAGTAGAAACTTTAATTGGTTTCACCTTGTAGAGGGAGTGACACTTCTCTCCCTCCTTTAACATTTGTATTTGTCAATTAAACCACTTTGAATGTTTATTTGGGAAGCAGCTCCCAGCTGCTGTTTACTGTGCAACTGCAGCAGGTTATCTTAGGCATTGTAGTGACATGTTGTCCCCTCTTTTATTTTTTTATTCTGTTTTCAAAGAAACTCAGCTCTGTGTGGAAGCTGCAGGACTGCCCATGTGAAAATGGGCTGTGTGTTCCCTGGGAGGATTTTTGGCGGGTCAGATCATCCCATTCCATGTATGTTTGCATAAAGGAACAGAAAGGTGTAAGAAACCTTGTCTGTGTTTTCAGCCTAGGTCAGATTGTAAATGCTTGCAGGTTGGCTCACAGATGCAAACTGCATGATATTTTCTCCTTTTCCTGGATGACTTTGAAAGAGCTAAAGCAAGGTGATCAGTGAAGAATTCAGCTCTCCCTGTTCACAGGCAATTTGCCTATCAACTACGAGTTCCAAGTTGGTTTTTCTGGTTTCTTTTTTTAGGTGGTACTCTTTTGTTCTTGCTAGTAAAATACGAAGAAACTTATCCAATTAGCTTTTGTTTCTACTTTACTAGAGAGACCTTACTCTGTTAATAAACAAGGATGTACTTGACTTTATGGTCACTCAAAACTCTAAAATTAGGGCCACACCATTCAAATTACTCCAAAAGCAGATCTCAGAGAAGCGTCATTAGAATGACTGTAACACCAATGGCCTGGAAAGACAAATTAAATAAAAATACATCCAATTCATAATCAAAACAGTGCTGTCTTTGTGATTTACCTGCAGTTTATCATCAGGAATGTCTCTCGTTCAGCAACGCATATGGATACATTAATAACATTGTCTGCTGTAAATTAACATTGCCTCTTGGTTCCAGATTATTCATCTTTATGTTTTGATCAACTGTAGAGCACAGAATATTGGCTCCTATTATATTTCAGCTATTCCATCTCTCATGTTCCCCACCAGTTGTGCACATCCATCTAAAAGTGGAATTGTTTTATACTAAAAATAAAATTAAAAGGCCCCAAGGATTTCAGCTTCTGTTACAGTCACAATTGCTCGCTCTTTCCAGTTTGTGAGCAATCATCATTTAACACGGAGGTGAAGTCAGATTTCTTAAAAAAACAAACAAACAAAAAAACAAAAAAACCCACTTGATGACAGAATGTGTTTTCCTGTAAATCACAGAGATGGAGCGAGACACAAGGTTTGTAATACAGGGCTGACATTCTTTTACACTGTACAGTCTTCTAATATTGGTTGCCATAAACACTATAAATCAATGCACAGTGTAACTGTGCAATGCAGTTTAAAACACCAGACTCTGAACCTGATGCAAGATGCCAGCAATAAAACATTTACCTCTATCTCAGTCACTTGTTTACAGCTTGTTTGCTGGCTTTCTAAACTTTCTCATGGTTCACACTTGACATCAATTGGTATGGCAAAGGGAGCATAAATGAGGAGTGAAACAGACTTCCTAGCCATTGAACTTGGTCAAATAGCTTCTGGCAAGCCATGACTGAAGCAAATTGTTTTCCCTTTTTAAGGCAATTTCAGTACAATTTTTTCTTTTATTCTTTGCATCCTAGAAATAATTTAAAGAGTTAGTGTTTTGATGACTGGCATTAGAAATTAATGTGACTTAAAGTTGAAATCATTGACTACTCATGGCTCCTAATGTTTCTGTGACATTTTTATTAGGAGCTGGTTATGTCTGTCATCTGCAATGTCTAGGACTGAATGGGTACCTTTGATGGTTTTTGATGGGTTTAGATTAACATTCAGGAGTTTAGACATTCATAAAAAATTTTTACCTGGGCCTCTCATTTCTCATGTGTTTGGCTTGAAAGAACTGTTTGTTGTGTATGAATCCTCTACATCGTTACCCATGTGACTGAATCTGACTGTGTTCCATTCCTGATCTGGATGTGCAAGTGAGTATCAGAAAACTGCTGTGGAGGATGGAGACCTAAAAGCAGTTTGAGAATGGTGACAGCTCTCTGAAAGATAACAATAAAGTAGCAGAGAGAGTTCTGAAATCCAAGCTGTAATATACCTCAGGAAAAAGCTGAATTGAAGTTTGTGTGTGTGCTGTCTTCTCAGCATTATGTAGAATAGTTCTGTGATGACCTGTGCTATGAAGATCCTGTCTTCTGTTCTGAGCCCCAGATTTTCATTGCCATTCTGAGTGTCCTTCTCCTGGAGAACTGACATTTAGAAAGATCTAGTCATTCAGGTGCTTCCTTACACTGAATTACAAGCCACGGAGAGTATCCTATTATCAGTATGTGCTGTGAAGATATCTGAACTGTAGTGGAGAATACAGCAGATTCCACTTGCTGCCACATTTCATTTAGTTTCCAAATACCTGTGGCTACCTGACCATACAAAACGTGAACAAAGCAGCACTTAAGAGTCGTGTGGCATTGTAGAGACAGTGCAAGACAGCCCGTTCCCAGCCTGTTCCCAGGTCCACTGAATCACTATTGAGTCTTACCCTGAGTACATTTGGCATAATATCAGGCCCAAAATCCTCAGTTTGCAGGTCTGCATTGCCCATAATTACAGGGAAACACAGCAGCTAATAAACCGGAAGATTAGTCATCTGAGTCACAGCAATCTCCTCTTTTAAATTTCTTTCCCCCCACCTCCCTGATTACCAGCAACTGCTATGCAGTGTAATTTTTTTAGACTGCTGTTGTGATTTGTCAGCAGTTATCTTTCAAGTGTTCTTTAAAGAAGTAGATCATTTCTCTGTTTTCCAAATCTTTTTTCCTAAAGCTGGGTGAAGTGCTTTTCAAGCGTTTCATGGCCCCTTACATTCAAGCTGTAAGATTCTGACAGAGGAAACTATTTCAGGATAAAAATAGGATCTCTCCGTGGGGGTCTGTCTTTAAAACAGTTACAGGTTTTGCTAGGAGAATGCATTTCACTGCAATTACTTTAACTTTTCCTTTAGTATTAAAATCTCTTTCTTCTCCTGTCCTCATATCTAAGCAGAGAGGTAGGGTAGCCGTGAGAGGTAAAGGCAAATAAAATCAGATCTAAATACAGCAGCTATTAGTGACACATTCTGGAATTACGACACTTGGGCAAAATAAAGCTGCTCAGAGTTCACTATTTGTCATCTGCTACTGGAAGCCTATCTATGATCTGATGTCAGGGGCTGTTTTAGCTTACTAAACTTCACAGCTAAAGCAGAGAAGGGAAGAATATTTGTATTTTCAGGGTGAATTTTAATTCTTGGTATTGGATGACAATAAAGCATTTCAAAATCAATAATTTACAAAGATAGTTTAGCCATTATAATAATTAAAAGCTGAATTATAAAGACAAGTTAACAATTGTGGAATTCTCTTAAAGCTGTACAAAAACTCCTTTCTGGCCCTCAAACCTACTAAAAATTCAGATCTGTATTTCGGGGATTTGCACGATGCCTGGCTTTTATCACTAGCATAAGTTATTGTGGTGAAAATAGTTACTGTAACTTATATTTTTTCCTAAATGCAACTTAATACAAGTGAAACACTATTTCTTTTAAAAGAGGGTTGCAACAAAAATTATATTATATAACATTCTTGAACCTTGCAAATAAATGCTTCAGTTTGCCTTAAGTATAAAATAAAAATTAACTGGAGAAAATCCTAAGTTAAATAACTGTAGCATGATTTATTGCTCCAAAATTCATGGAAGTTGATTCAAATATCTGATCTTTTTTAGTGCCAAGTAGAAGTGGGGGAAAACAATGTATGTTGTCTCTCCAGATTACTGTCTTCCTTGCTGGGTCTCTATTTTAGGTGCTGTTATTCAAGGTTTTCACGCATCACTGTAAGACAAATGAGAAATTCCCAAAGACCTTCTATGCCCCAAAGTAGAAGACCAGCTTTACATAACTCCTTTATCAAAAATGCAAGTCAGCTCTGAGCACTTCTATCACATTCCCAATTTGAATACGCTTTGATTAGCCACATCTTTGATCCCTATGTCACACAGTAGAATTTACAGGTGTAAATATATTAGGATTCTTATTAGATTATCAAAACAAAATTTGTGACAGTCCATGGACATAGCAAGACAAACTATTATTGTTGACCTGCTCTGCTGGTTTCATTATATATACATATATAGAGAGAGACCTGATTTAAAGTCCTTAAAATGAAGGAAAGTAATGATGAGAAAATAAGAAACATCTGGTAAGCTCCTTATATATCAGCTGAATAGGTTTTGAATACAGAATGATGGCAATAGGTTTTTCATTTTACATCACAGTTAAAAAATAATCCCCTTGTGGAAATTAATTGAAAGGACACATTAAAAATAAAATAACTCCCACGTCTTGACTTAAACTGACAAAAGCAGAGAGATTCAAAGACTGGTCCCCACTACTTTTTCACCTCATTGTGAGCATTCATTTCAGAATGCATTACAGTGCACAGAATTGTGCTCTGCTCTAAGATCTGTTTCAATAGTTTATTACTGTCGTGATTTAGGCCAAATCCACCACTGGGGACCCGAGGGACCCCAGACGGGACCGACAGATGCTCCCCTCTACCCTTCTACAAAGAGAGAGGCAGAGGAGGAAAAAGACACTTATGAGTTTAGACGGAACTAAACTACTTTAATAAAATATTAATAATAAAATAAAAAGAAATAATGAAAAATATATACAAAAACGTATCAAGCTCCCGAGATGACAATCACGTCACCGGCTGGCACTGGGGCAGTCCCAGGCTGGACTCAGTGATGGACGGGAACTGGATTCCGGATCTGGATTCAGGATCGGGATCACAGGCAGACAAACAGAGTCCTCCTCAGACATCGGCCATTGAAGGAAGAGCCCGTGACCCTCAGCTTTTATACTGAGCATGAGGCAGATGGGATGGAATACCCTGTTGGTCAGTTTTGGGTCACCTGTCCTGTCCGCTCCTCCCTGCAGGTGGGACCCCACTATGCTTTTCCACTTCTGACACTCCAACGTGGCAAATAACAAAGTTGGTTGGCCTTGGGTGTTATAGCAATAAGTATAAGCAAGAGCCTCTCTGCATACTATGCCCGGGCATCAGCTGTAAACATTGGTCTTATCACTCTGAGACAGTGAACACTGCCTGCACAATATGCAGTTAATTTCAGTTGTTAGAAGAGGCCCAGCTAAGAAGCTAAGTTACTGAACAAAATTGGTTCTGTTTTACCTCAAACCAGGACATTTACAATAAGATGAGTTAATAAAGATGGAGTGACAATTTAAATTCAGATGTTCCTTTTTACTGATTATTTAAAACTATAACATTTTTAACAACTTATTGTAGAGATTGATACATATTTAACTCTTCTGTAGTACTTATGGTCCACAGTTATCGAAGATCTTTAGAAAGAATGATAAGTGACATTGGGTTACGTTTGTGAAATGTGGTGAGATGAATTAGGAGCCCCAGCAGCATTGACTTTCAGTAAGACATGGATTCCAAAATCACCAGGCGATTTTGAAAGATATAGCCTTTTTATTTATGTAGAAGCCAAAGAACTAGTAAAATGACTTGCAGAAAGTTACACAAGAGAAATGGAACCACGTCTTTTGTCTTGACTCTGAGCCCAGGATTCCAGCAAGAAGCTAACAATACCTCTATGCTGGTAAATGAAATCATGTCATGCATGTCTGTAACTTATTCTGTTTTAGGCAGCTGAGCTCTCTATTAGTAGAACAGTTATGGAAAAGAAAATCAAATTTCTTCCATTAGAGTCTGGTTGTATGAGATTCTGAGAACTTCATCTGGTCTCTGAAGTCAATGGTAGTTCTGTCCTAGCCTCCTTTCATATTGGTAGCTAGAAGTTTGGTATAAGGCTAGTTAAAGAGAGATGCCTGTTGATGGTCACCTTGAATCAAGCCTTATAATAACTACAGCTATTAAAGCAGTAGAAATTAAAGATTCCTCAATTTAACTATGACAGCTACAGAACATTTTCCCCAGCATACACATATTATTGAATATGCATAACAGAAGATATGGTGGAAAGAACTAAGATTAATTAGATTCTGCTGAGCCAAATGGCATTTGACACACATTATACAATATCTGCATATGTTATTAAAACTATGAGTAAGTAAATGCCATTTCTCATTTCCATTTGCAGCATGGTCCATTTTGAAGCACAATAATTACATAGACATGACATCTGTGGGTTTTTTCAAAATGTCAAGGGATGCAGATTTTTATTTACTTGTGTTTTTAATCACTTCTTGTCCACCCTGTTGGTTACATGCCCTTGTGATTGAAGGAGCAGTGTTAAGTGAGGTCTGCATGCAAATTTTGTATTGCACAAAATTATCAAATTGGTTTTCTTTCCCATTATCTTTACATTCATCTGACAAATCTGTCAGTTCATAATAGGTACTAAATTGTGACCAGATTCCTTCCTCTTTTGCAGTCTTCTAGCCTATTCTCTCTTCCTTTTTGTTTGTCGGTATATGCCTCAAAAATAATTTTCGCATCCAACAATACTTAAATGTGCGAACCAGCCACGTACTTTGAAAAATAAGCTAAAAAGCATGCTATATAATATTTTCCTCGTCCTGAGAACACATAACATTGACATAATACCACACTTTTGTTGAAACCCTTCTGGCCTGAGAGAGAAACTACATTTCCTCTCAAGGAATATTGCACCATTGTTTATTGTGCTCATCCACTTGGAGCAGAAGCAAATTACACTTTTCAAGAACTACCCTATCTTCTCTGCACAGCATTGTTCAGCTGAAAATCAACACATTCCTGTTCTTAAAGCATGTTTCTTACGGAATCTCCCAAAATGGCAAAGCATATTCAGTCTCTGATTTAACCTATGATATTTCCTAGGTATGCATTTACTCTTCTGCTTCAAATTCTACTTACCTTAATGTGCACAAACCCCACCTGATTTGTGCTATGCTTGCCAAGTGTGAGAGTGAAATACCAAATTTAAGGGATCCTTTTAGAGAACTCTGCTTGCTCTTAAATACCCCTGAGAGGGAGCTCCATCTCAAAGCCCGTAGGATCCATGTATCTTGTATGAAAGTTTCAGGAGTTGCCTCTGGAGATCAAAAGAAATTAGATATGCCCAAGCAATTAAACAACTGGTAAGAAAATTAAGGAAACTTCAATAGAATTCTCCATCTTATGCAAAGAACATAGACAATTCTCAATGTGGACTTGAGAAAAATGGGAAGACATCCACAAAGAAGGCAGATAATTCTTGTTGTGAATTGTACAGTCAGAAAGAGTAAAAAAAAAAAAAAAAACATCCCAAACCCCCAATCTGCAATAGGCAGTGTACTGGATCCTCGTAGGCAAGGGATAAGGTGTGCTTCTACTGTTAGTGCTTAAAATTAGGAAAAGAGGAGACACTGGTAAGGACAAGCATGCAGTTAAATGACACAGCAAGATACTTCATAGGGTATCAACAGAAGACACAGAACAATGCTGGAGGAGAGAATTGTGTAGATTTCCTTGTGAGATTTTGTAGGAGGTTGTGAGCCGCAGAAAAGAATGGGGTCTACACTTCACATGGCCTTCATCTCTGTCCATGAAGGACTGTCGTGCTGGACATTTGCCTGGCTAGTGGTCAACACTAGCTTGAAACTGCAATACACTTGATAACAAACAAAGTGAAAATGGTGAA
The DNA here is from genome assembly GCF_965231255.1 of Vanellus vanellus. NCBI lineage: Eukaryota > Metazoa > Chordata > Aves > Charadriiformes > Charadriidae > Vanellus > Vanellus vanellus. The sequence goes on from NC_138921.1 coordinate 12,020,659, forward strand.
AAGCAAGTGTGCATTTTGTACAAAATTAGGATGTTGGGAACAAAAGACTGATATACTAGAGGACTGAAAATTTTTAGTATTTTAGGAGTGGATGATTATGGCTAGATTATATTTGTAATATGCAAACAGAATAAAGTCCAAATCTGTCATGGATGTATAGCAGTGTTTTTAAAAGAGCTAATTTCATAAAGCTTAAAATAATTATGAGTCGTATTGATTTAGAGGAAGAATTAAGACTGAAAAATTTGAATAATTGGGGACTGTATAAGAATATTTTACTGGATGCTATGCAGAAATATTTCCACAGATGAGAAATTCTCATATACTGATAAAATATTTTCCTGTAATGGTGCTAATTATGGCAGATGCTGAACAGCAGGCACTAAAGTGTCATATTTAAATTGGCAAATCAGGTTAGGCTGCATCCTGGACTTCTAGGGGGTTGGCCAAAAAACCCTGGGCCATTACTATTGATTTTCGGTAAGCTTTAGAATACCAGGGAAGGTTTAGAGAAATGAAAGCAAACTAATATCATGTCAGTATTTAGTAAGTTTACAGGGACAGTGGAATGAGGTAAATGTTTCTGATACTGAGAGAAAAATAATAGAAGTGATATTTTATTAATATGATTAATATGTTAAATGAGAGTAATTAATGTCTCTGAACATAGGTTTGAGGAAAGTAAATCTCACCAAATTAATTCAATACATAGGTTTTTTTACAGAGTTTTACATGTTTGACTGATAAAGTTATCTCCTTCCCCTGCAACTCATTAAAAGAATTTACCAAGGATTGTGGTTCATTCTCCACCGATCTAATGAAGGCGGTTTTAGATTTGCAGTTTGTTTGGGTTTTTTTAGTAGAAGGCTTGATGTCATAAAAAAGCCATACAAACAGACAAACTAAGATCAAACAAAAAACGCTAAGGGAAGCCTGCAGACTGCATTCTATTTTTAACAAAATAAATGGTCACATTGTTTTCTTCTAGCTTATCTGTGAAACCATGGTAAAATTCTATATCTGTGAATAAAAACAGTGGCCCTTCTGATGCCTTGTGGTCATGCTGTCTTCTCTTCCTTCTTCAATCAACATACTCCTGAACTTCAGGCTGCAGCACACCAGGAAGTTCATACAATTCAATAGTCCTTGAGCAGCAACAATGGGTAAATTCACATGCGTTTTAAGTAAATCATCAAATTGTTGGCAACATTGGTATTTGATACCTATGCTCTCTGAGCTGCTGAAATAGCTAGCTTTATTGTTTAGTGCTTACCTATGTGTAGCATTCATGCTGTTCAATAAAGATCAAAGCTGCTTTTTGTGATTGGATATCAACACATGCTGCATAGCTTTGGGCTGTATTTTCTCTTCTGTCATAGCTGCAGGCTATTCTTAGCTCTCTTTAGCTACAACCATCCCCTTTGACCAGATCAGGTTATCAAAGAGTCTACAGCTCCTTGTTTTTCAGGGAAGGCTGGTAGAGGAGTGGGAAGAAGAGTGGCGGACAAGATGTTTCATATTTGAGCTACAAAACAGGACTCATGACGTTTTCAGGATCTGTTTTCAGATGTTTCTAATTAAACCAATGCAAGATTTATTTCTACAGCCAATATTTAAATAGAACTAATGTTCAGGCTACATATTAAATATTATTTATTCAATATTGTTCCAACAAAATGATAAAAATGGGGACAGAATTAATTTCTGCCCTGTATTCAGAATCCTAACTCTGATTGCCTATCTCCATCTAAACATTCAAAAATAAATTTTTCAAAATATAAATACTTTTTTATCATTTGGAATCTGGTATTTTACATCTTCATCAGGGATTGATCTATGAGGAGAGCTGGGGAAGGACTTTTTACTAGGGCATGTAGTGATAGAATGAGGGGGAATGACTTTAAACTGGAAGAGGGCAGGGTTAGATTGAACATTAGGAAGAAATTTTTCACTGTGAGGGTGGTAAGGCACTGGAACAGGCTGCCCAGAGAGGTTGTTGAGGCTCCATCCCTGGAGGTGTTCAAGGCCAGGCTGGACGTGGCCTTGGGCAACCTGGTGTAGTGGGAGGTGTCCCTGCCTATGGCAGGGGGGTTGGAACTCGATGATCTTCAAGGTCCTTTCCAACCTAAACCATTCTGTGATTCTATGATTCATTGAATAAAGGCCAGGATGCCTGGCAAATGCATTGTGTGGGGCTCACACTCACCTTTTTCCAAAGAAAAGAGGAAGAGACTGAACTGGTTTTTCCAAATGAAAAATGGATGCCGCCTATTCCTAAGAAAAATTACTGATCAGAAGTTATGAGACTGTTCTGATAATGTGCCAGTTTATTTGAAGCACGGAGTAGAGACCACATGAACAGACAGTCAAGTCAGTCTGCTGTCTTCCTATCAGGCTGGACTCCCTCAGATCTCTATGTGACTGGTAGCTGGATCTCCCATCTCCAGAGCAACCAGATGCTGTTCTGAAAATTGTATTGCTATGTGTGTTGGAGCTTGATTCCTTAATTTTAGAGTAATTGCAAGAATGACTGCTTTCTTGTTTATCTGGGAAAAAACCCCTATGACTACTGGGAAAACCATCAGTGAAAAATCCATGCCTCAGATGGGTTCTGATATAGCCACTGCGCCCTCATAATCTAAATGTCAGATACTCTGTGGCATTTGCTGAGGAATATACTATTTCAGCACATGCTGATATACATAGGTATCTATAGGACTACTGTAGAGACCCTGCCAACTACTTGTCTCATTCCATCTCAAAGCTGACTTTTATTTCTGCTCTTTATATCTCTGTGCTCTGTTGCTCCAACTACTTGTATGTAGTTAGCTGAAAATTACACTGCCAATACAAGTGTATAATCACAGATCATTATGGTCTGCAGCTCTTGGGGTACACTGATCAGTGGTTAGGCAGCAATAGTATTAATAACACGTTCTGAGTATTGCTAACATGCTATGTTTCCTTATAGAAAGACCTTTCAGATAAGGGAATTAGTAGCAATACTGGGACAATGGGTTGCCTGATAATTGATGTAAATAGCTTGGTTAATGATTCTGCTAAACCAAAGTGGCATCTGATTGTAATGGAAATGCTACACTGGTTGGAAAACAAGATATTAATTTAGAACATAAGGGCAAGAAGAAATAATGTTTGGGGATTGAGTAAAGGGCATTCAGCTTCTCAAGGCTCATTTCCTTTTTCTGTAGTACTCCATTAACCACAAGATGCTATCATGATTTTTAATGACCCTGATGTTTTTGCCTCAACAACTTTGTCTGGTAGACAATTCCAGGCACCTGTGATGGTTCACATGATTGATAGCATGTTTCTTTGTGCCTGCTTGGATTTCATTCTTTAATTTCACAGAAGAAACTCATTGGGAATCATCACTACAAAAGAAAAATTAATTATCTTCTGTTGTTCTCATCATAATAGCAAGTGGCTGGAAGTGGGACACATTTACACTGCTGCTCTACATTTAATGGCATTGTATGTTTCATTCCTTTTTTATTGAGTAACACTCTAAATCAGTTTTAAAAGAGCACCTCCATACATTTTAAGGAACTTCTTAGTGCTGGAGTTCCTAGGGTTTTTGATATGTTTCAGTCTGAGGGTAATTAAATATCCCATGACAATTGAAACCACCTTAGGAATGTTGTTTTCTGAAGACGTGCCAATAGACACCTCTTATGTGAGTAATAATACGTTCATAAAGGAGCTTCTTCTCTTGCTGTTATATATTGTAAACTTCTCGTCTGTTTTCTAAACTGTAGCACATGGTATTTTTGTATGCTGGAAAACCACTGCCTTGCTTTCTGCAGATATTGGAAAAAAATGTCCCTAGAAGTCCTGGTTTTGCATCATTATGATGGAAAAATAAATATATTTATATGTATGTATTTATGATGCAGTATTGTCCAGAAGTGCCAGTCGGGTGTCATAAAAATCCTGTCAATGAAAATGTCTTTATGTTCTTGCAAAAGTCCACTGCTGCTGTTAATGAGTTGTCTGAAATTAGTTGGCATAATCACTTGAATAGGTCAAATTTTAAACATTTAGTGTGGCCAGTTACAATAAGTTTCAAACCTGACCTGAATAAATCCTCATGTGTCAACTGTTGCAAGCAAGATTTAAGCTTTCCTAAAATAAACAGGATTTTGATTGACAATCCCTTGTACAAACCTTTTGCACATCCTTGCGTTATTTAGATTTGCAATAATTTAAAAATATACTTTAATATGATCTTAGGCAAGGAAGACTGTAGTAATTAATTAGATTTTGTCAGCATATTTCATTTTTTAGTGGATGATTCTGCTCATACTTAAAAATGTAGTGACCCTTACTAAACATCTGCTGATGAAAGTTTATCCATTCTATGAGAGATAGAAGGAGAAAGAGAAAGGCTTGGAAGGAAAGCTCCAATTTTTAACATGGAAATACATAGTATAGGGTGATTCTGGCTCCTCCAAGTTTCTGGAAGCTATTTTGTTGTTATGATGGGATCGAAGCATATTTAGAAACAGCAAGATGTTGCTGAGAAATTGCATTATTGTTCTCTGGACTTAGCTATGGAAAACAAAAAATGCATACATTTTGAAACATAAGTTGTAAATATATAAAGGTGGTTTGTTTCTACTGCATTTTGGCATGCATATAAGAACAGAGTCCTATGAATGAAACTCAAGCATATACGCAAGGTTGAGGTTAATGCTTTTTTGTTTGCTCCACTAGTTTAGGTATAGGCACACCCCACCGTGACTTGAAAAGGACATAATTGCAGGATACATGGATAAAAAAGGCCCATGTTTAAAGAATAAAACAAAACAACCCCCCCCAAAACACATTTCCTTTTCCTGAACTAGAAATATTTTGTAAAATAAACTGAAGCTGATACTATAAACAAGCATGGGACCTTCACATAGCAGATTGCTTTAGGACTAAACGAACATCAGAAAATGGCAAACCCAATTTATTATCCTCTGTGCACATTATAGAAACCATTTGGGTATTGACCCGAGGGTGAGGGTAGTTATATCTCATAAAAAGCAAAGGATTATCAAGCATACTGAAAAACACTGATAGTGGAAATTGCTTTTTTATTAATCCATGCTTAAATTCCCTGTCTGTAATTCTTGTGACCTAAATAGTTGTTCAATGGAAAACCTCAGTGCTCTAGAAAACGTGTGCAAGAGATCCTTGTTTATCTTCTTCTTTTGGAAAGACTACACCGCCCACTACTTATATGCCATTTAAAATATATATCAAGCATAGCATAAATTGTCCACCATTAAGTTGCTGGTGTTTTTAAAATGTTGTCATCAACAGACTTCGCACGCAACAATCTTATCTGTGCTTCTGTTCTACTGTTGGCACATGTGGGTGCTTAATAATGAATCCTTTGGGGTGAATAGAGCAACCACTGGCCAAAAGAATAGATTCAAGTATTATGTGATAAAATGGAAAAAGTAAAAGCAAAAAGACCTATCTGTTTTTTCCAACAGCTTGAAGAAGAAAACAAGATGTGGCCCAAAGCCAATGAAGTCAGTGGAAACCTTTTGGGTGACTGCAGTGAATTTTGGATAAGGCCAAATCTGAAAAGTAGAAATTGTGTGTCCTGCTGAGTTAAGAGCTTCTGTAAATTATATACCAGGAGCAGTAGAAGTAGGTTCAGGGACTTAAAAACCATGTGGTAGTTCTTGAAAAAGTGTGTTTGCTGTGATACCTTAGAAAAGTTTTGATGTACTTATTAGGAGTATATTCTAATCCCACCTGTGGTTTCTGTTGGCTCTGGTATTCTTCACTGCCTGCTTTAAACTGTTACGGAGCATTTCTGTGCATGCTGCTAAACAGGTGCCATCTATCACTTCAGAGGTGTGTGACGTTATTCCTGTGTAGAGATATATTCTGTAAAGCACTTTAGGATCCTCTGGGATGAAAGGCGCTATTTAAATCTGAGACTTTATTATTGTCTGTCCCCCTCTACAAATAAATCATCTCGCAAAATGACTGTGGAAGAAATTACTCTTGCATAAATGAATTCATCCTGTTCTCCCACAGAGAGATGAGAAAAACTTTATAATAACTATCAAATTGTTTTACAACCAAAATATTGCAATGGTTGAGTAGTTTCCTACTTGTGACTTTGATAATGGGTTTTTGAAAAGTAACAGAAAATGTTTCCAGAAATTGGAAAATAAGATTAGCATATCTGTTATGTAGGATTCTTTGTTAAGTCAAGCTATTTCTTGTTTGGGTGATAATAGCTGTGCCTTTGTTAATTATTATTTCATATTGTCGTTATTAGGCTATTAATGATTTATGGTAAAAGCTGCTTCTTTTTGTTATGTAAATGTTTTCATTCTTATTCATCAATTCCTTATTCCATTATTAATGTGATTCATAAATACATTTCATTTAGACCCTCTTAACGGAGAAGAGATGTTTGCTACCATATTTTCCCTTTTGTTTGGATGTGAGATAAAACAAGTGTGAAGGCAAGGGAGGATGTCCAGAGAGTTTTTAGGGGATGTACCCACAGCTCTGAAACAATGCAGAGGTATGATGATAGCTGAATAACTTGTATATTCTCTTTGGTAAATTGTTATTTGTATTTCATGATTTATCAGTCTGTTGTATTTGCCCTTTAAATACAATGGCTCGTTGGTTTCCAGATGTGTATTATAGACAGCAGGACTGTAATGTGGCTTTGCTATATTCAGAAAACCTTGCTGAGAGATTCTGTTTCTGGCTTTCCCAGTTTTTCAGTGCTTTTCAAGTTACCATAACCTGTATTCTGGATAAGTGTACCTGAGGAGTTTACAGGAAAACTACTTGAATATCATTTCATTCAACAATTTGAAAAAAAATAAAACCAACCCAACCAACTGAAACCTCTTGGAAGATCTCAGGGGTTGCACAGTTAAAATGCAGTGGGCCTCTAACAGAACAGAGGTTTTTGTTTGTAGGCTATTTCTGCATGTCTATTTCAGGTTGTCTATGAATAAAATTCTGTTGCCATCTGGCTTTCCAGTGATGTACGTGAGATGAAAAATGAAAATATGAGGAGGAAAAGGGACCTTAGATCTCAGCACCTTTTGTAGCAGTGCAGGCAGGGCTGGCACACTGACATTCTTAAAAATGCCATTCTGAGGTTATTTTCAGATTCAGACTTGTAGATTAACAAGAACCGAGAATGTGCTGAGCACTGAGGCCAGGCTCCAGCCATTACAGTCACCTGCATCACGTGATCCCTTTTAAGCTGTATTGAACCTAGTCAGGGTGTGTGGACTCTGCATTCTTTTGGAGGGGTATTTCCAAACTTCATTTCTCTCATTCATAGTTATCTTTTAATATGAAGTTTAAAAATATGCATAGTCACTTTAAGTAATTACTTGTACTTGCACCAAAATTGCTGTTATCTTAGATAGGTCATTTGTGGATATTTACACATTTTTATGTTCCATGTTTTATGTGATTTTTAGATAACATTTGTGTCACTGCTCATCTTGTTAACAAAACTCTTTCACCCCCTCTTCTAAGGTAGGCTTTTTGTTTCCTGTATCCACTTAAGAGCCTTTCTCTGCAGCTATTCTTCTCTGCACAGGTCTTGCTTGGTTCAGGCTGACCAGAGCTGTACGCAGCGCTGTGCCCATACAGAGCCAAAGCTCTACCAGCCCTGAGTACACAGCTTCACTGCTTCCTGGACTCTCCCCCTCCTGCAAATATCAGGGCTAGAACAGCTGGGAATGGTGTTTGTCTCTATCATGACCACATCCCCTGTCTTTAGCTGGGGACATACCAATTCCCTGAAAATTCAAATCATTCATCTTCCTAGTTGCCAAGTTGTACCATTACTTGTGCCCGCACTACCTGAGCCTCAGCTTTGCTGTGGCAATGCCTGCCTCCATGAAGAGGGAGTAGTGATCACGACAGCCAGTGCCTAATGTGCATGTTTGCATTCTGACTTATTAAATGTCATAACGTTATTCCAGTCCTAAAATTTACCATGTGTTTATGCAAGGCTTTAATCCTACTTCATCCAGGCAATTCCCTTGGATTTTGTGGCAGCAGCAGATTGCGTTAGCCCATTCCTAGGTTTTGTGTCAGTAATTTAAGACAAGAAAACCTGCAGTGTAAAAGGCACTTTTTGTAGTGTTCAGGAATTGCTTATAACAATTGTTCTATCAGCTCCTACCGAACAAAAATGAACATCCGGTAGAATGATGATTAGATTAGTATAATTTAGGTCTTACATAAGGGAAATGTAACGAGGAGCTTCTTTAAAAAGTAAACAAAATCCCACTTCTCTACCAGATACTTTTTTTTTATTACAGGTTACAAAGAAGCAAAACTCTGTGTTGAAATTCTGTGTTCTTGATACGTTAGGTGTTTGTAAGTCCAAGAGCAATAAATTTTAAACTTAAACCAAATAGGAATCAGTTTTCTGTGAGCTTAATCTGTATCATGATACAATGCAAACAGTCCTTTATCTTTTCACTGATCATGTAAAACTGCTTCACAAAAGCTATGTTTCACTCAAAGCATGAAATAATCAACAATAGTCAGACTATTTACTATGGTTCTGTTACAGGCATCAGCACTTCCAACCCCAAGCATTTTAATTTCATGTTGACAACAAATCATGTACGTGGCCTAATAATCACATTTTAGGACAGTGTGTTTTCATGTCCTTTTTACATTTTGTATTTGGAAGCAGTAAGCATCCTGTTTTCAGAGGATTTTTTCCATCTTCTCTTTTCTAAACCCCTTTTATTCTTTTCTTCTTGTCCTTCCCCTTTCCAGTTTCTCATGTGATCATGTTGGATCAACTGGATAAGGGCTAAGCGGGCCTGGAAAAGGCAAGACTATAGCAATTGGGAGGTGATTTAGCAACTTCCCTGAGGTTTCAATTCCCTGATGAAGACCTCATTGCAAAGCAGCCCTCCCACATCCTTCCTTTTGATGCTGTCCTGTGCACTTTTCAGTAGCTTCTGCTGGCGTGACACAAAGAATGGAGCTGTATTTGAGGTCCATTTCAGGGAAAAGTGATGAGGTCTCTAGCCCAATGTCACCTCTCTCCTGTGAAAATACCCATAAGAGAAAACATCTGGGGGAAAGGCAGGGGTTGGGAAGAGTTCAAAGGTCCCTTTGGAGGTTTGGTTTGTTTGCCTCAGTGTTCCAAATAAAAGACAGGACATTGTGGGAGCTGAGTTCTCTCTAGACAATCCACCACAGAGCAACAGATTTTGATCTGAGCAGTAAATGAAACAATATCATATGCCATGATATGGATCTAGCTGAGTGGGTTAAAAATAGGTGTGTGTGTGCATGTATTTGTTTTTCAACTGCATTACTGTGGTTTTTGTGTGACTCTCAAACACATGGCTGTCAGAGAAAGAAACCTAGCAACCAGCTTAGTTTGAAATGCTCAATTTAAAGTGCCTTTGGATTTTTGAAACGCTCTGAAACTTGGTTGCCTGCATTAAGGCTGTGTTGGTTTCCCTTGCTGGAACTGGAATGTATATGTTTTGGGGCTTATCATCACAGTAGTTGAAATGCCAATATGTGAGGGAAAAGTCAACTGGAGTATCATTGTATTATAGCTTATTACTGACATGACAAGGTTATTTGTCCTTTTATATGTAAACATGACACACTACTATTCATGAAAGCTGGCTTAGCATTGTGAAGCAAATGCAGTATCAATGGCCCTCATCTGATAAAACTATGATAACTCGTAGTTTAATGCTTTAATACTTATTGGTAAAAGCTGTACAGAGTTAATTGTTCCCTTTCACATCCATTCCTGTAGCACAACTAACTAATGCCATCCAGTGGCAATGGTACAGCATAAATTGAATGTGTCAGGCTTGCTTACCTAGGGTTGAGCAGAGTTGTTCATTGTTCTGGCTGTTGCAAAACATAATTAACCTGAAAACTACACTAATGAGTGGTAAGTTGTTCATTCCAACAGCTGGCAAAAGTAGGGAATATATTTTATAATAAGTAAATGACTGTAAGACCTCTCTCCTAGTTATATAAAACCAACTAGTCAAGCTGGGCAAGATTGCCTACTTGGAGGGAGGGGTGTTGAATTTTAAAACAAAATTATTTGTCACTTAAGTTTCTACTTTACTGCACAGAACTTACATTTTATTGAAATTTTGACAGGATGTTTTACTCCACATGAAAGCACAAAGTGTGGGTTGGTTTGGGTTTTGGGGGTTCTTGTTGCATTACAGAACATTCCTAATATGAAGAAATTGACTCAGATTTGGTTATTTCTGCCTAAAGGTGCTCATCTACTCAAGAATATAGATATGTTTTCTATTAACAGACTTTTGGGTGTCTCCAAGACTACACTGTCTATAGAAATATCTAAGTCTTCCGTGTTTTCTACACGGAAAAAATGGCCCCACTCTATATTCTTAATGAATGCAAAGTACTTTGAATTTTGAGTAATTCTGCATTTTGCTGAGGGGTTTTCAGCCGTCTCTAACAGGCGCTAATTACTACTGCTGTTGTATTCCTTGCAATATCCACAGCCCTTGTATATACTGAGAAAATTATCTATTGCTGACACCAGTGGTACAACTGAACTAAGGATGAACGTGTTTTAACTGCAAAAACAGCCAGCAGAAAATAGTTGTGATGCTGAACCTTGGGTTTCTGAAGTGATGGTAATCCTGGCTTGTTCTTGACCACACATGCTGAAAAATAACATTTCTTAACAGCTCTGTTCTGTTCTTGTTAACACATGATGTCAGCAAAAAAGACACATTTTTTCCTACTGTAAATGCTGGCTCTTGCTTACTTTTCCAAATGTTAACTTGGACAAACCAGATAACTTGGACAAAATGCCCAAATTTAAGTCTATCTAACCCAAAAATCTTATCCAAAATTAATTTTAACCCATATTTTCAACTTTATCTATATCTCTAAGCAGTATAATAACCAATGAATATTCACTAGAGTGAATATTTTGGAAATTATACTTCAAATTTTATCAGGAATAAACAAGAATGGCAGCAAATGCCACTCAAATTTTATTGCCATCCACATTGTTTGAACAGAGTGTCTGAAGCTAACTATAGAGTAAAAACTTTTTATTTTGAGCCGTCCTTATGAATGTTGATCATTCGGTTAAGCAGCAAGCTAACTTTGCATGCTAATATATCAGGGTGTTTAGCTGCTGAGTCAGTATTTTAGTCTGACCTGTTTCAGACTTCACATATGAACATACATACAAAACTGAGGATGTGAACCAATGTTTTTTTTCAGGCCTTTAGTGACAGAAGAGATGAGTGCCTGAAGCTGCTTGCCTTTTACTTTCTGTGCAGAAGTTTACTCTCTCCAGTCATTTAGCAAAGTTTTGCATGGTCTTAGTTTAGGTAATTTGAATAGGAGATCTGAGACAGTCTGGTTAATTTTTGCCTTAAACAAATGAAATGATTCATATGAACTCCATTCCCAGCAGATCAGGAGGGTCATTAATGAACACTTAGGGGCAGTAACCTCTTCCATAGGCACATCTGGATCTTGAAGGGAACATCTGCTCTCCGTCTCTGGCTCACTGGTATTAAACAGCTTGAGATCTACTGCATCAGAAGCAGGGATTGAACTTTAAACCAGAATTTCTGAGACTGCCTCCTCTGCTGTTAATCCTTCTCCCAACTTGCTTATACAGAACCCTACCAAATCCAGACAGGCAATTCCACAGCACAATATTATGGCACAAAGATGTTTCTGGTAGTGACATTAATCAGTATTTCTCCTTGCTTCTGTCTATTCCTCGTGAGGGACAAAATATACACAACACAACTGCTGCATGTTAGAACCTGGCTGTTTATAATATTTTGGCAGAAATGCTTAGAATCTAATAAGAGTATCCCAAATATTATGAGTACCAATGGCACACATGCTGCCTAATAATTTGCATGGTCTAATAATGAAATTCTGTTTCCTTTGGACTATAGCCCTAAAAAAATAAAGAACGTGTATTGGTTTTTTTTCTGCGTGAAAACAACCACCCAGCACTGAATGCTACAGCAGAATTATTTCCATTAAGTTCTGCCTCTTATTGTGGAAGATGCAGTGTGCAGACTTTAAAAAAAGCCTGACTTATTTGTATAAGCTAAAAGGTCATGAGTGATTTTTCCTGCCAACTAATATCTATTGCCAAAAAAAAATATTCTATTCAGACTAAAGTATATTAAAAAACTTTGACAGCACAGAAGACCTTTATCGGGGAGGGAATGATGTTAATTATGCCACATTGATTTAATCTCACAGAGACCTGGTGCATAATTTAAAATTCATACTATTATTAATTTGCCAGGTACATTTTACAGCCATCACATTTAAGAAAATGCAAGTACTGCCATTGCCAATGAATCCTTAAACATTTTGCAGTGTGGGGGAGTGTGTGTGTTTGGTATTTTGTTGTGGTTTGGGGTTGGGTTTTATTTATTTATTAAAAATATTTTCCAAGTAATATTGAAGAGACCTTTGGCACAACAGTGAGCTGAGAATTGCTGATGGTTGGCTGGAATACAGTGCAGAGCTCTGAGCTGCACATAATTCCCTTAGCTCATGTGCTAGGTTGTGGAACCATTGCATGGGAAATACATGAACAGCAACAGCTGCAAAGCACCTTATTTAGCACTCTGCCATACCATGTAGGCAACTTTAAGTGGTGAAACTTTGTTACTCTAAAGAAGCCTGTCACAGTGTGATACCAAAGTCTGAATTGAGTTTTTTATGTAAAGCAGAGATGTAATCACTTTATTAAAAAAGTATACTTGAAATTAGGACACTTGTTTCTGGAGTATATGATCAAGTAGATGCCATAATTACTTTATGAATTAAAGTACCATTTTAATTAATATGAAAAACAGAAATGTTTTCTGTTCCTAAAGATCTCAGTTCAGGCACTTTATCATGGCACATAACTTGACAAAGATATAAAATTTGACTAGCTGGTGCAATGTATAGTTCAAAAAAATGGTGTTATTAGTGGAAAAAGAGCTCAGTTCAGACAGTAAAATGCACAAACTGGAAAAAGTTCTTATTCCATGCGGGGTACAAAATACTATCAATAAAAAGCACTAAGCTCCCACCAAAGAGAATGTGAATAAGTGTATAATTAACGTGCAGGATAAGTTCAGGGTAATGCACCTGGGTGAAAATCGTTAAGAACATAAATACAGATAGGAAGGAAGTGAGTAGATTGTGGGGGTTTCTTGGATGACCAGCTGAAAGGGAGAGTGTGATGCCATGCTGCTCCAGAAAGGGCAGTGGAGCATACAAGCACCAGTAAGACTTGCAAGATGTAAGAAGTGATCAGATTGATGCTGGTTTATGTGTCAGTGTTGGGCTCTCTAACTCTTTGCCTCTTTTATGTTTTTATCTGCTGTGTGTTGACCTTTCTGTGGAGGTCATTTGTTTCCACAGATACACTTAGAGGAGGAAAAATTGTTACAAATTCTGCATCTTCACAGTCTTTGTTGTAGGGTTTTGGATTGAGTTGTGATTTGGGGCTTTTTTGTTTTGGGGTGTGGTTTGGTTTTTTTTCCTAACCTGATGATCAAGGAGACTAACTCACTAGGTTGCTGTGGTCTGCTCCACTGCAGTGAGTGTCATTTGCTCCATAATTTGAATGACTACTTTTTGAAAATCAAAATTTTTAAAAACCCAAACCACATGCAATTAGAAATGCATTTTAATAGTGGAATGTGAAGGTTGAAGGTATTAAATGTGAATCTACCTGCATAAATATGAACTAAGGACTAGACAAGCTTTTTAAGACAGATTATTAATGTTTCAAATTTCCAAGGAGTATTTACAGATAGTGGAACTTGACCATCAACAGACATACCAATGCAAGAAATGCAAGTTCTCCTTTCTTTTAAAATAGAACAGGATAAAGTCTGCAGAATACTGTTAATATGGAGATAAGGGTCACTTGGGCAATATCCCTGTACCCAATACAAATATTTTTCAGATTTTTAATATATTGATAGGGTGATATTTCCATTACCCAATCACTTTTTCACATCTCGTACCACTCTGGAAATGCATGTCTGTTCTATGAACAGTATTCTCTCTCCTATTTCTAGAACTTGGCCACATCAGGAGAGATCATGCAACCTGGCTAATGAAGCTGCTGGGAATTGAATGTATGTGAGGATAAGTTCTGCCTTTTGGTGTAGATGGTCTACTAACTGGTGATCTATGGACCATGGTTGTCTGACTTCTAAGGAGGTAGAGAGCTAATGTTAAGGACCTCACAAAGCCCAGTGATTTTTTTTTTTTTTTTTTTTTTTCATGTGTCTATCCCTTGTCTGCAAAAGGGACCATCATGTAGTTCAGTTGGAAGACCTGAAATTGCATTGAAAGAAGGGAGGTGGGGCAGAGCTGGTGCCTCATGATGTTGTTTCATCCTGGCCCTGCCACAAGGCCATAACCAGAGCGTGTGCTGGTGAGAAAATCTTGTGGATCAGTTGGATTTGCTTGAGGAGGTCCTAGGTTTTATTGACCTACAGTGGAGCTGGCATGGAATCACCACAATGATCAGGACATATAACAAACTTCTCGTGATTATTCATGTGCCAAAAAGGTCTTAGCACAGCTGGGAGTTCAGGCTTTTCAGATGCTAAACAATGTGAAAACTGACAAATAATTTACTGTGAACGGCTCATCCAATTCTATTCTGGGGAAAGGTCAGTCTGTGTGCTGGTCATTCACATTCCTAACACAATGAGAGTTTTGCAGAAGTAATATTTAAAAATTATGCTTGAAATGAATATAATTCCTAGCTTCATCCTTAGGACAGCACTATCTATGTCTGTCTGGTTCCCCACTCCATCAACTCCACAAAGGTTTCACGAGCAAGAGAGAAAGGTGTCCTTTTCATTAGAAGGATGCACAATGCACAGAATACAGGTGCTTCCTCTGGCAACAAGTGAGGTCTTGAATTCATGACGTGAGAGTCAAAAGTAACCAGACTGATGCACTTAATCATTTACTGCCCTACTTAATCATTAGGATGTACAGCCACAGAGTTCTATAATTTGTGACATAGTAATGAATTAATTGCAGTCATCAGGCATTTTTTCCTATTTGTTTAAACAGTATAAAATTGCTCACTGCTATTTATATTATCATTCTTCTTTTACATTTCTCTATCTTCTACATAGTAATATTGATACAAATAGTTCCTTTGCCTGAAATATGCATCTCTCAAGCCAAACCACATTAATGCTCCTATTATATAGCTGTTAAATAAGCAGCCCAAAGCTCTCCATTTACTTGATTTACATATATAAAAATGAAAAAATGCACAAAGGTATTCTTCAAGCTTTTGTTATATTAGTTCTGGCTTCTGGAAATAAAGATTTAGGTGTTTTCTTTTTTTTTTTTTTTTGTCTTCTATCTTAAGCCGGGATTTTTTACAGTTGATTTGACATATAAAGGCAATTTTGTCTTTTCTTTTCTTTTTCCTCCTCAAATATTCTCTGCTGAATCAGTAAACGTCTATAATTTCTGACAAGGTCATTTAATTATCAGCGGTGCTGACTGAAAAAGAGCTGCCTTATCTCTGTTTCTTCTGCTTCTTTTGTGGAGCTGAGCATTACTGCAAAGCCTCATGCATGTTCATTAATTACTATTCAGAAGCCAGTCTTAGTGCATGCAAGCATTTTGCCTTCCTTAAGATTTGCTTGTCATTATGAGTGGATTATCTCTGTTAAACATCTCTCTCTCTAGTGTGCCAGTCCCCCAAAGATACCAAGTTTGAAAAAGGAAGATAAGCAAAGAGTTTTAAACCCCCCAAATAATAGGAGTAGATGGACTTATGGGAATGACCCAATGTACAAGAAAATGAAGGAAGGTCAGTTTCTCTTAGCTTGTCTTTTCTTTCTCTAGGGAATAAGGAAGAGGAGTGGCTTGTGTTTAAGGTTCCAGACTGTGACTTGGGAACTTCAGATTCAATTTCCACCTTCATAGTGGATGTCTTATGACACTCTGGGCAAAACATTCATTCTTCTTGTGTCTCATCGTCATCTCTACAGCAGGGACAATCATCTTCCTTTTATCCACGCTAGTCATGTTACCAGCTTTATGTAGCTGAGACATCTGTGTTAAGTGCACCTTATGCAAGTTAAGATGGGGGCTCTGGATGTCATAAAAATAAAATACAACCTGATCTATTATTGAGATTCAACTGCTGGTATAAAGTACTATAGAACAGAAGTTTTCCCAGCCATTTCCGTGTCTTAAAATAAATAGCCACATGTGGTCTCTCCCTCCTCCCCTATCCATCTTCTGTTCCTTGCCAAGCACATTTCAAGCAGTGAAATCAGTGAGATCAGCCCAGAGATTGTCTCTCCAAGAGCTTTCTGCTTGGGCATGGTGTTGGTGTCCAAATTATTTAGAACCAGGTCACAAAAAGACTTGGGAATTGTTTTGAGTAGTTGCAGGAAGCCTTCTGTTCAGTGTACAGCTGTGGTTCAAAAAAAGGACAAAAATACTAGCTAACATGTAGAAGAGGACAGAAAATGATATGGTGCCATTATAGACACAGACAGAGCAGAGACACAAGCCTTACACATTAGGAGATGCCGATTTCAATAGAATTCTACTTGCGTAAAATTAGTTCTCGTGAATCAAATGATATATTTCAGATCTCATAATTTTATTCCCTTCTCCATCCAAAAGGAAAAAAAGGTCCTACTTAAACAAACAGCTTCCCTGTGAAATGAGCTTGAAAAGGATTAAGAATGTTATCCTAGTGGAGAACCTCATAAAGTAAAATTGTATAAGAGGTATGCAAAATAAAACACAGCACGCAAAAAGAAACTCCTATTTACCCTTTCTCATAATACAAGGACAAGTGAGATGGATCACTTACAAATTTTAAAAAGGCTAAAAGGAATCAGGTTTTTTACACAAAGAAAATTTACCCTGTGGGACAGATAAGGGCTTAGTAGGATTCAAAAGGGATTAGACATTTGTATGGATAATAAGAACATCCACAGCTATGTTAGATAAGATTAGAGAAGGGGAAAAAAGATACAAGAACTCCTGCTTCAGGGCATCAGCTGATTACTGATAGAGAGAGACAGAAATTTTCCAGTGGAATATTCTTCCCCTGTAAAATGCATTTTTGTAAAGCGCAAGTATCGTGTAGCAATGTGTTAATGTCAGTGAATCTTCTAATGGATTTTGCTTCAAAGCTTGTTTGTCTGGTAACTTGGAAACTTGGAAAAGGACTGGGAGTCAGGAAACTTGAGGGATATGTTGTAGAATGGTCTATTGGCTAATCTGTTTGAGGTGGTAAATCTCATTCATATTGCTACATGCAATGACTAGGAAAATATTCTACACAATTTGAGGTGTTAAAAATGTCTCATTTTCTTCCCAACATGGAAATGCAGAATTTTTGCAATTTTTAGATTTTGCTTGGAACATAAACTTCATCTTTCAGCCTCAGAGTCTGAGTTGGAATTTCTGAAAATATCATCAAGGGAAGGTTTCTATTGCTTCTCAGTTTGCACTAACACTGGTAGTAGGGTGGTGATTTTGGCAAATCTCTATGCTTTCTGTTCTTTGTGTTCACTTGCTGCTTTCAGTTTTCTTGCTTATTTTCATCTGGTTTTGTAACCTCCCACATGATGCTCAGTTGATTCTATGAAGTCAAACTTTTGTTTGTCAGCTCTTTGTAACACTCAGCAATGATAAATGGATAGCAGTAGAATCTCTCTCCTGGCTTAAGCAGGAAATGATGTGGCTGCAGGGATAAGTCTTAATTTTTAGTGTAGGCTCTTTTATAGATTACAAAGTTATTCATTGTAAATAATTAATGCCTGACCAAGTCTGACTGAAATCTGTTGATTTTGGTTGGCTTTTTTTGTTGAGGTTTTTTAATATGAGAAGAAAGTCAGAAAAATGGAAGAAGATGTAGGTAATTATATAGGATAATTGCTTTAAATGCTTTTAGATCTAAGCTGCTAAAAGGCTAGCTATGTAAAAGGAAAGTAACCATGATAAATATGGCCTGAAACAATAGAGAACTCAGACAGAAAAAGAGTCTGGTACAGTTGCACAAGACATTTTTGGCAACAATTCCATGTAAATCTCTCAAATGAGTACAGGTACTTAATAGGCAATTAAAAAGCCAGCCCATGTAAATGAATTAATAGCCGACTCTTAAAATGCATTAGCTGCTCTGTAATTAATAGAAAATTATAAAGGAAATAAATGCTTGCTTACAGCCTTATTAAGATCTGAACATTACATCCTAGTCAGAATTGATTGGGATGATAAAAAATTCAAGGGAAAATATGGAAGGCACAGTTAGATGCTTACCAAATCTCAGCAAAATTTCAATAACCTGCAATCACTGTTCTACATTTCAGAATACTTATGCAAGATGACATTCAGAATGTTTGAATGTAGGTACTGGGAGAGGGTTATTGCAGTCATGTGGGAACTGGGATGGCAATCATAAATGAAGTTCAGTAGTCTAAGGTGGAAGATCTCATGCATTATTCAGTTAGCCCAGTAATAAATTAACTGCTACATAAGCTCAGAATCAGTCTTTGGTGTCCTAATACCAGATAGCTCCATGGCATGCCCATTCACATAGCAAATTCAACTTCATTTTTTATTCCCAGGCTTAGTTCTGGGCTTACCTGTAACACTTAAGCAGATAGATTGTTTGGCTTGCAAACTGGTATTCTGGCTCAAAGTTTAACACAACTTCTAGTAGAGTAGTTGCTCAGGTATCAGAGGTCAGGGTTCTATAATACTTCCTATAAATATTCTGTCCTTTGTCAAAATTTGAGTATGAACTCTTGGAGGAACAACTATCCATTACTGAGTGCAAGTGCAGTGGGGTTCTGATGGGAGCTGGCAGCTTTAAAACAAATAGTGTCATAATGGCAAAGTAACTTCTATAGCTGCCAGTGCATACTCATCATTCACATCATCTGAGTGGATTGCATGATGGCTGCCATTGTTATGCTCATATTAATAAAGCAACACGCCCCCCCCCCCAAAAAAAAAAAGCCCAAGAGAAACAACACACACGCACAAGAAAAGCAAATTGTTTTCAGCTGAGAGCTCTGGGAGGAATATTTGAAGGCTCTTGGGTGCTAAGAGAGCCTAGATTCTACTTCAAATTTAATTCTCTTGACAGCAATAATGCACATTTTCTATAGAATGATAATAGCCTGTATGGGAACAGAGCACTTTGCAGATGCTTCATGACCTAAGACGTAGAAAGTGAATGCTAATTGAATAGAGCTTTTAAATGGCATTCTGGCCTTGGAGCTGCTTTTTATAGAGGTTAGTTGCCCATCTGACCTGTACAAAGTTGTTGATATTTCCCTGGCAAACAGCTTGATGCAGCTAAATTAAAGGTAACCTAGTTCATAGCCAGCATTCAGATCAGCAATAGCAAGAAAGAATGGCAGGGAAATAGCAAAAACAGTTTTCAGAGTACAGGAGAGCATAAGGGAAATACCTGTGTGTCTTCTGAAGGGATCTGCAAAGTTTATCTTGTACATTCATTGGAGCAGAGGAATGTATGTATGTGCTTGAGTTCAAGCATAGTTCTAAATGTATCCTGAGAAGTTGCAGGAATTTCAGAATGGGACAAACTTAAAACTCAATAAATGTTTGAGTCTTTCTTCAAGATCAATACTATTTTAAGCACTGTGATACCATATTGCAGCACTGCGGTATTGCACCCAAAATTTGGGATGCAGATAAGATACAGAATTTTCAATTAGTCCATTCCTGGAACAGAATGTACAGTAATATCAGTATCAAGAATTTTTGAACATGCAAACAGTAGCAGCTCTGCTTTTCTTACCATGTATGTTTTCATGTATCCAAGAGGCACAATTTCAAAGAGATTTTTGTATAGCCTATGATCTTCTTGGAGAATGGCAATCAGAACTTTAGGACTTCAGAATCGGGCAACTTTTCTTCCATCTTCAAGTATTTAACCCTCTGCCTGCTTTGTCAGTGCTCATAATCATGTAGTTTGAAATTACATTTTGATATTGCAGTTTCAGATTTGCAATAGGCTGATTGAAAGGTATGCATTACATCTGCAAAGGAAAACTGAATTTATGAGTTCACTTACCTGTTTACATTGATAGTATTCTATTATAGATAGAGATTGAAATCAGCCTTTGCCAATTTATTAGTATTGCAAATTCATTACTAATGTTACATTAGTATCTGATAGTACTGTTACCTCTTTCAGATTGTTCGTTCAGATTTCTCTGAAGGGAAAAGTACTAACTCCACACAGTCTTATACAACCTTTGATAAAGTTTCCATCTTCTTTTTTAAAGTAATAAATTACCACATGCAAAATTGATTGGAATAGGAAGGATTTCTGGTGCTGATCACTCAGCATGTGTGTGAGACATTGTTTCTAGCATCACTCAAAAATAAAATGCTATGCTAAAGTATCATAATAATCTCTTTCCAGCACTTATTTGCTTCCCTCAAGGCTACACAAATGGTTTCAAAAGAAGGGAAAATGTCTTGCTGAAAGAATAGCACCTTTTCATATTTGTCTTTTTTCTTTCCTGACTTATTTTCAGATAATGAGTGAAGAGCAAATGCATACAAACCACTGTTCTCTGCCTATTTCAAAACAAACCTTTTTTTTTTTTTTTTTTTTTTTTTCCAGAAAGCAGCTTTTTGTGCAGTGGAATCAAGAAAAAATTTTTTTTTTTTTATATAGCTACCTTGACAAACTAGTGGAATATATTTAGAGATTTGGAAGCTCATAAGAAAAGAAAAGGAATAGAGAAAAAAAAAAAAAGGCTGAGAGCCATCTGAGGTTTATTTTTTTTTAAGTGGAAGTGTTGGAAAACTGTACTTACACTCAGTATTTCCATTTTATCCTTTTATATTCATTTTCAAGTCACAAAGTTACTTCAAGGATGACTGACCTTATAAGAGACGTTTTGAAATGAAACATTTTGGTTAGAAGCTGTGAATGTTTTAACAATCAACAACAGACCAATAGAGATCCTCCTGTTATCTTCATAAGTTCTCTTTTCTAATATTACTTAGTCTTCATGGTGTTATACAGATGTAAAATTCTTAGATGTAAGGTGTAAGGTTGAACTACAAGTTTTCAGTCGTCACCAGCCGAGAAAGCAGCAGTTTCCTCTATCCAAAACTTTTGAAAGTTTTGCTGACCTTCTCTGGTCAAGTATCTCTTAACCTGTTATGAGTGATCTTCTTTCAGATCCTCTTTGCTTCCATAAGCTGTACCCTATCTCTGTTCAGTCTCTATAAAACTGTACAAAACAATATGGATTCAATTTTATTTTAAAGTCATTGTTTTCTACCTTTACTAATTGTTAGTGATTGTTAATTGAAGTCTAACTTTTTCACAGCCCCCATAAATTTATCCAGAGCAGGCTAGCAGGGGTAACAAAGGGCTGAATTCCTGATGAGCTAAGTAACCATATAAAATACCCAAGTTACAAACAAAAGAGAGAGAAAACCCAATACCTTGGGGTTAGAAATAGAAAGATTTAGAAGTGTGACAAAAATAATATAGGTCAACATGGATAATGTGGGGGTTGAGAGACTTACAAACCTGTGTGGGAAAAGGGTTGGAATCTATGGTTGGAATATCTTCTGAAAACTTCCAATTGCCCCTCAAATCATGGCCTTTTGGGTAGGTAGTGCCAGCACATAAATATTATAAGTTCTGTAGGGTTTTATGGCTACAGGTCACACACAGACTCTCTAGGTGGGAAAAGAATACAGGCAAGAAAATTTGAAAGGATGAGGACACCAGTGGTAGAAAGAAGACATGACCAGAAGGAAGTGTTGTAAAATTAAAAGGATGCAAAGGATTTTAGCTGCATCTGAACTACCTTCTGTTGTTGAATGTGGAAGCCAAGGTTCTGGTGGGTTTAGCTGTGGCAAAGTAAAAGTTGCCTTGAAGTCTGTCCTGAACAAGCTGGAGAGTCTCGTTTATCTTGGGTCTCATTCTTTTGCCACACATTTGAAACAGCCCTAATCCTGCATCCCACAAGATTTCTGTGCCCAACTGTAGTCCTTCACTTTGACATGCTTTCTTTCATGGATTTACATGAAGTTTCAAAGCAACAAGGGCTTTACACAAATAATCTGTCACCTCAACAGTTTCACCTATTGAGTAGCAATACTGGGAGTAGCTCTGCTGATTTCAGCTGGACTATTTATATTTTGAGTTGCTCCAGTCAGTCAAAACTATACAGGCAGCAGAACTTTTTCAATGTAGGAGCTGACTTGCAATGTGTGCTTACAGCAGTAGTTAAAAAGAAAAATTTATCTCAAATTATGAGGTGCTGTCACAAAAATGTTCAGAGGTACCAGTCAATTTTTTATGGGGTAAGTTTCCCCTGCCTTCTGAAAGTGTGGCTGAATGTGATCTGTGTTTAGTTCTGTGTTCCCTATGCCTTTGGGAAATTCATATTTCCAATTTATATAGCCTCCATCTAGCCTGGAGAAGCTCATAAGTTAATAATAATAGTGTGAGAGAGGTGGTAGAGTGCACATGGCATGTTACCTTGGTGAGCACTCTAGGAGGATTACAAGCAGAGTAGATAGCCCTTTTAGAAGTTGGTGACAGTCTTGTATTGCTCAGATTTCAATAAACATTGTCCCAGATGCTTGTACAAATCTCTATGGCACAGCTGTGGTATAAATGGCACAGTAATTAGAAACCTGTCTTAAAAAATATCAAGTCTGGGTGATGGGCATTAATCTAAACAACTCCAGGGACTTCATTTTATGCCTTGCTAGTTTTTTACAGTGCTAACCCTTGTCTCAGCTTCAAAAACTTCAAAACAAATCTTTTGCATGGCCAAATTATCAAAGGTTGTGTTATAAAGCGTGCACTGAGACCTCTGTGGAAAGTTTGCAATTAAACTCAAAATAAAATAAAACCCCCTTGGCTTTTGAAGTTTGTTGCCAACTGGAATGAATGACAGTGATTAAAAGAATCTTAATGGTCATGCATTTTTTGCCCAAATGCTTGAAATGATTAGCTGGAGTTTATGGAAGGTCTCAACCACACGTGTAGTCTTGCATTAAAATCATGATGCTACGTTGTAAAGCACAGGAATAAAAATACATATATTTCAACCAAACTTTTGGATTTGTGGAGATAATATGAATAGTCATAATAACAATAATAATATAAACATTTGCAATTGTCAATCAACTACAAATATTTGCCTTTTTAACATCAACAACAAAAGTTAACTGAAATAAGTTAAATGACCAAACTAAAAATCACTGGATTTACTGATAATCTTATCGCCATACATCTGAGGGCAGGAAATGAATCACTCCGTGTGAACTTCAAAAAAGGTCATTTGGCAGAATTGTTTTCATGCAAGAAAAGCCCATATTTAAAACAAGAAAGATTTAGGCTTCCCCCTGCTTGGAAACATATGTTCATACTTGCACCCTAACATTTAAATACATGAACCTATGTGAGTTAATAGATAAGCTGCAGGTAGCAGACCACCAGTGGAGAGAAAATGCATTTTGTATCTTAGAGTTAAAAGATCAAATGAGGGTTTTCTGTATCCTTCCTTAGTCACCCGTACTGAGTCACTTCAAAGTAAGAGAATAACCAGAAGACAATTTCGTGGTCATCAAGGCAGCAGCAGGAATGAATGTTTTTGCTAGAGGGTCAAATGTAAGGTGCTCGCCTATGGGTTATGTTTCCCCTGGACTTGTAATGGTGAACAAACCCTTTGCCTTTTATTTTTTTAATTCTCATATCCTCTTACAGAAACAGTTCTTTTCTCTCTGTTCTACTCGCCAGTCTGCTTCAGTTCCATAGCTTCCCGCTCTTAAAAGTGGTGAGCACCCATACGGGAAAGAGCAGATACAGTTTCAAAGGAAGTTTTGTTAAGACATCTTTGAAAACAATAGGGAAAAACAGCCACGATGTTGCCAGCTCCTACACGGCAGTGACACTGAGTGACGAAATACCCTGAGCCAATTTTTCTGGTGAAGTGTCTGCTTCTCAATCTGTAGTCTTGGATCAGATTACATTTCGCCAAAAAAATGGACACAGTTCTGTCAGTGTAAGTGGAGCAATGCTGATTTACAATAGCCACTCCCAGAAAGAAGCATGAACGTAGAAAAACACGTTTTACCTGCTTGTAACTTGAGCAATACAGATTTTGGCCACCCCTCTCTGCCCGTCTACATTTGAGTCTACCCAGGACACCCCTGATACCAGTGGAGAGACTCTGCTTGTCTCTGGTGTGAAGCATGTTAATTCTTGGCTACTGGGCTATGTTGCATTTCTGTTCTAAGTTCATGTGAAGCTTATCTTCCTAGGGCTGTGAGAGGGGGTTTGTTCCATAGAGCTGAACTCCAGCTGAAGTTAACATTTGCTCAGCATACTGTTCTCTACTCAGATACTCGGCTCAGATGTTGGGATGCTTATGGCAGCTAATTTAGTCTGAAGTCTGGACTGATGTGTTTACATGTTATAAAACTTGAAAAAGACTTCATTCTTTTTCTCTCTTTAATTTTCCCGCAAGTGTTTTGCATCATTACAAGACTGGCATCAGGATGTCTAAACTTAGCTGAGTGTGTCTAAATTCATCCTGTAGAGACAGGCTGGGTTCGGGTACTATATAAGGGTGGATACGGGCTGATCATGAGATACAGGGGTCTGTGTGCTGCATCAGAGAGCAGCTGGGTGTAGGAAGAAGAGCCACCTCCTTGTCTACACCTGCAGATATCCTATGCGAGCCAAACATACCAGAATTTTTGTGTTTCTGTAGCTTTCCACTTTCCTCTTTTGCGCTCACACTATTACACAGTCATCCTACTGCAGCGCCATCCCTCCTAGAATTCTGCTAGTCACAGTGCACTTGTTCACTTGTATAAACAAGACAATATCTCTCCTTTGTTGCACAAAGGTGTTAATAAATGCCTGGATTTGAATTAAAAGGTGATAATGGAAAACAGAGACCCCAATGTGTCAGTCCTTCTGATGCCTGGAAAACACCATCTGATGTCTCAAACATTCCAAAACAGCTGTACGTGAGCTGACCAAAAACTCATTTATAAGAACAAATCTTTAAAAAGCTTACTAGGGAGGAGAAGTCTGTGGCTGGTGGATAAGGAGGAAATAACAACGAAAGCTTGAAATAAACATGGGAACCAATTTTCTTTTTGGTAATTTTACTTTTCAGCTCAGCCTCTTGTAACTAACTGAATTGTCTGAAATTAACGGCATATTTTTAAGACAGTGTCCACTTCCAGAGTGATAAGACCTGATGTTTATAATTTATACCAAGGAATGGAATGCAGAGAGGTTCTTGTACTTATTGCTATAACACCCAAGGGCAACTAACTTTATTATTTGCCATATTGGACGGTTGGAAGCGGAAAAGTGTAGAGGGGTCCACCTGCAGGGAGGAGTAGACAGGACAGGTGACCCAAACCTGACCAACAGGGTTATTCCATCCCATCTGCCTCATGCTCAGTATAAAAGCTGAGGGATCAAAGGATCAGCCTCTTTCTTCAATGGCCATCCGAGATGGACTCTGTTTGTCTGCCTTTGATCCTGATCTGTGTGTTCCTGAATCCAGATCCAGTCATTGAGTCCAGTCTGGGACTTCCCCAGTGCCAGCTGGTGGCGTGATTGTCATCCTGGGAGCTTGATACAGTTTTATATATATTGTATATATTTCATGATTTTCTTTTATTATTTTATTAATATTTTAATTAAAGTAGTTTAGTTTCTTTTTAAACTCATAATTATGTCTCCTCTCTGATCCTTCTCTCCATGAAGGGAGATGCTCTCCCTTCTCTGAAGGGAAGAGAAGTAAAAGAGAGCATCTGTCGTTCATCTCAGTGGCCAGCCTGGCCCAAACCATGACAAAAGTCTCCTCCAAAAGACGAAACAAGGATTGCAAGGGAAGTCTGGCTATTAGAAAGAAAATAAACTTGGAGGGTTTATTCTTCACTGTTTTTCTGTATTTAATGAGAAAACATTGAACATTGTAAGTGAAAGTTCTCCATTCCTCTCCTTCCTCTCAGAATGATACTACCCATAATTTACTTACTGCAAAAGATTTTTCAGTGGTCCTTAATTCAGATTTTGCAGTAGTTGAAAGGACTGAATATTGCAAATGCTCCAAAATTCTTGCATTTAAAAAATCTTGATCGTGAATCTTTGCTTGTTGATACTAGTAGGAGCCTGTTAATATCATTGGAGTAGCTTTTGTTTGGCAGTCACAATAGGAAAATCCACCCCAAGGTGTATCTGATTGAATAGCTGTTCAGATGTGATTAATTATGCAGGCACCCCAGCTTTGTGAAGATCTACAAAGCTAATTTTCAGCTGAAACAAACACTGTGGCCCCTAACACATCCCATATCTGGTGTGGTGATCACTACCTCACCGCCTCATGCCTAGAGCTCAGTGACTGTTGAGTTCTCTAGCACAACAGGTAGAACAACCCCAGGCTACTACCACAGTCCCCTTTCCTTCCCTCCCTGCTGATAATTCCCTCACCCACTTTGCCCATCTCAGACTGGGGCCAAAATAATCTGCACAGATGAGATGATTTACTTTCTTGCAAGTTTCTACGTTACTTTTCATTTGGCAACCAAGAATCTCACTGCTGAAAAACCTTGTAAAGCAAAGTGAGTTTTAACCCAAAGTGATTCCAGGCAAGGTGCTAATTCTTCCATTAAATTCTGGCCAGTTTTTCTTTTAATTAACTGAAGCAAGACTGAAGAGCTGGGGGATGAAAAATGATATTAATCCTAAAAATCCTATGATGAACCTAAATTCTAACCTTCAGACATTTTTACTTTTTTACATTAAGAAATTGAATCACGAGCACAGTGTCAGCTGTAATTACCAGCACCCATTACAGGGCCCAGGGAGATCTTCCGTTTAAGGAGATTGCTGTGGTGTTGGAGCTGGTCACTGGGATCAGTTGTCATTGCCCTCACTGCAGCGCACTGTAAAGCTCACCACTTCATGGGTCTTAACAGAACCTCCTCAGGCTGGAGTCTTGGAGAAACCCACATGTAAGTGTTATCACTAGACTATACTTTTCATCTCTAGAATAGCTGGAGTTGGTTTTACTTCTTCCTTTGATTATTTCCTTGCAGTTTGTCTATTGACAACATTTCTGAAATTTTCTGAAAACTCATCATTCCTGCTGTGCTCCAAGTCAACCATAGGGTTATATGTCTTGCTGTGTTACACCCAGGCAGCGTGATGGGATCAAGTATCTGTCCTGCAACACTGAACAAGCAGTGTTCAGTCTCTGAATTTCTTTCTCACACTTCCTTGATTTTGAGAATTTCATTCTGCTCTAGCTGAATATTTGTTGGGTAGGATTAACAATCCAAGCAGGTTAAAAATTGTATGATGGATCATTTTTTTCCATCAGATATCTTAACCTGGGGCGGGGGAGAGGAAAGGCTGTAGACTCTGACTGACTGCATACATATCAGATAACTTCACTGTAAAATAAAATGAAGGAATCTATTCTATTTTGACCTTTTTCTTAATGGGATATCTTAATATTTGGTTTAATTATGCTTTTTGGTTTTAGATTATTTTAATTAAACTTTAGCGTTACAAATAATCAAAATATGTGCACAGGGTTAATTCTGTTTTTACATTAGGTTTTTCAGGAAATACTTTAGGGTTTTTTTATCAGCTGGAAATAGTAAAATAACATTATTGCTGTTACCTACAGTATTGTTGTTTTCAACAGGAATTTGGGCTGTCATCCAATTCCCATAACACTATTCTTATCTCCCACGTTTTGTATCCCTATTGTTCATTCACATATTAAGGGCTACAAGGCAAAGATTATGTGGACAGTAACTGTCATAGTCTAATAATATTTGGGAACTGTAGATATTATCATAAATATGATTTAAATGCCTCCACCAATATAATTAGATTCAACGCTAGCAACAGGCTATAAATCTAGTCTGTAAATGATGCTAACATTATATTTATGGCATTCGGGCATTTATTTGCTTTGTTTCAGTATTTTCTAGGTCAGAAATTTTAATCTGAATTGATTTCACATAATGAAAAATCACCGGTGTCACAGCTGATTTCCCTGTGATGTGTTCAACTCTAATTAAAGATTAAGAAGTGCCTGGATGCCAAAATAGCACACCGTGTACATCAGTGAATAGTGGAATACATCTGTATGTTGATATGCTCATGATTTATCATAGCTTTGCTAGCCCTAGTGACCCCTATGCTTTTTATTACAGTCTTGTGTACAATCTTACCTTAGATACGTAAAATTAATCCACTTTGTTGTCATCACATGTTCTCAGTCAAAGCAGAAGCCAAACAAGCCTAAATTCTAATTCTTGATTTCTATATACATACATATATAAACATAAAAACTTACTGATGCATGAATTTCATCAAATCACACACAACTAACTGGCTTTGTTTAAAAGGAAAGATATTTGCTCTGAGACTCACTCAATATCAGTGCTGTTCAGTGAGTTGACTAAACCTTGCTGCTTTTCTGCTTTCTGCAATCATACTAAATATGAAACTGACTTTGTTCAGAAACAGAACTTGTTCATTCAGACTTCTATCTAGGAAATCTTGTCCATGGAGAAAAATAGACTAGATGGGGATACAGTGGTAACTATTTTAATGTTTGGCAAAAGCCTCCAATTGTGAGATCTTTTTTTCAGTTCTTAAAATTTCAAGTGAATTTGAACCAACTGGACAGAAAGTTCACATATTTGATGTCTGCCTGGGGCAGACAATAATAACAGAAAATTATTGTAGCGAGTCCCAGTTTTTTCCAGGTTTTACAGTGCTCTGTTAACAGAGTTTTAGAGAAGAAGAGCAGAATGTGTGTTGATTTCCTGTTGTTTCTATTTTGTATAATATTTTTGTATGAAGTGTATCAGCTGTATTGCACTTTTGTTTGAAGCCACGTTATATATTTGGTTGAAATGTCATTAGTTGCAATAAGCCGTTATATACTAGTTATAGTAGACATTAATGTATTCATCCTTTCAATGGGAAGATGCAATATCATACATTTTTATTCTTAGCACAAAATGATAGCGCTTGATTCCAGTCTTTTGTCCACAGCTGTACATAGAATCATAGAATGGTTTAGGTTGGAAAGGACCTTGAAGATCATTGAGTTCCAACCCCCCTGCCATGCGGGGGGGGGGGGGGGGGTGTCAGGACTCAGTATTCTGAAGACTTACCCACTGGGCCCCTAAGGCACTCTTAAAACCATCTCTTGCTCTCTGTGCTGCCTATGTGCTGCTTCTGGCTGCAGTCCAAATATCATCTTAGCAGATGAGCTTGTGCAGAGGTGGAAGAACTGGTTGACACTTAAATCTCTTCCTCCAGACCCTACAGTTTCACCTATTTTGAGCTCTTCATATAAGATGCAAGGGCAGCAATGCAGATTAGCATATAAAGAAATACAGAACCTTCATGTTAGGATCAGCCACACCAAGTATTCCTTTAGCACTGAAAATGGGCCTCCTACACATCCGTGTGTAGGACGGAATTCCAGCAACTCCTTTCCAGTAAGCCTACCCCTGCTGAGCAGAGTCTGGATAATAAAGCCCCCAAAGTTGTGACCTGTGAAAGAAGCAAATTAATGTAGCCATCACAACTGCAGGCATCTGTCTGTAATTTCATGTCTGCATCATTGCTTCAAGATCCGGAAGGTACCCTGGCAACCTGTTGTAGTGTGAAACCTGTAATTACTTCATGTACAACACTGAAGAAAAGACAGGCCACTACGAGGTTAACAAATCAAGCTCTGCCAGACAAATAGGAATGGTGAATTGTAAGCCCCTGGGTCCTTGTGACAAACATGCCACTACAGAGTGCTTTCATTTATTATCCAGGGAGTTGCAGCACCTGTTAACATACAGGCGCCTTCGGGCTGTTGCCAATTCACGCCTTGTGTTTAAATCAGCTATGCTTAACATTCAGCTCCAGACTGAAATGTTCTCTGAGATACCACTTTGCCACTTTGCATATTTCTTAGGTCTTCCAAGTACTTGCAGATGTATTTTCTAAAATATCACACAATTTAGATCCAATATAGTGTAACAGTAAATGTTTCTATTTCCTTTTTCCTATCCGTAACTGCTAGATAATTTTCAGATTGTGCAAATCATTTATGCACTTTTTATTAACATGATTGCAAGATAAAGTCTGTGGTTTTTTTTTCTTGCTTATATGACCATAAAAGTGGCAAACTTTACTGAGTTTGTTTGCAGGTCCTAACAGAAATATGCATCATTGGGCTTTAAGAGATGTTTTAAAATCTTTACTTGTGAAACTAGTATTTGTATTTATTTTGCCATCACAAACTTTCAGTTTTCTGAAATCAATACGTCTTTATTTCATGGACTTTTTTGTACTGGGCTATTGGAGTAACTCTTGTACAATCAGTTTTTGCTTTAAAACTTTTTTGTTTTCTCCCTGTAATTCTGATTTCTTCTCATACAGCAACTTCATCAGTCTCTCCCTTCTAATCTACTGATTAGAAAGCCAGTATTTACTGACTAAATAATTAGTACTACTTCTTGCTATCTTCAAGGTTCACAGCAGAACTAGTGTTCCCTTCACCACTTAAAAACAGATAGATTTATATTTGTTTGTTTTTTTTAAAGGCTCTGAGATATGGTATGTTTAATTTGTAAGAATATGTGTAGTGAGTGTTTAATAGTGGGGAAATGAACCTGGACTTTGTTTTCCAGCCTTCAAAAACCTCTGTGTCTCCAGGAGCAATCCCATGTTGGGTATCTGCCTGAGGGTGAGGTTCAGGTATAAGTTGGGGCTCAGAACACCTGGGGGTCTTGCTATCCTCACAGCACCTTGATGCCTGGTTAACAGCGTGTGCTCTGTAGCCATCTCAGTGTGAATTTAGACATCCCTATTTTCATTTATATCACCAGCCTGTTTTGAATCATTTTAGGTTGTGGCAATATTAATATCCTATGGCAAGGAGCTCTACTAATTATTATCCATTGAGATATTTTAAGTTCTTAGTCCTAAAAGCTGCATAACAGTGAATTGTGTAGGCCACTGACAGATATTTTAAATGTGTTTACTTCAATTTCATCAGTTTTCCCATTCTTGGAAAAGATTAATAGGAACTCTTAGAACACTTTGAGACTCATTAATTTCCTTTTAAAATAAAGAAAGCTAAATAAAAAAGTCCAGTGTTTTCCTGCAGAAATCTTCTTGTGCTTTTTACAGTATTTTCATTGGTTTTCCTCAGACTCTTTCAGCTTCATGCTTTTTGACCAGAGATAAGAGAACTATAATGATTGAGGTTTTTAATATTGATTATTATCAGCTATTTTACAGCTAGGTGTTCAGAATAATTTGCCTGAAACTGATAAAAGAATTAATACTGGGGCTGGAAAAAGCAACAAAAAATGTGCCATCATGTTCCTGGGGCAGTAAAAGGGCTTAATGTCCTGAAGACAAAACCACCATTACAGTAGGAAAGCTTCTCCTTCTTTCATTCAATAATTAACTTCCAGTCACATGCCAAACGCTAGTCTTGGTTTTTTACTGCTGAAAAGGAGATGCAACATCTTTGAAGCTTCCCCAAATATTTGAAAACCCACATCTTTGTGAACATGAAGAATTGCTTGAGACTGACAGCCCTGGGCAAACATGAAAAGAAAGGTATTATAAGGCAGCTTGGTAAAAAATGGAATTAGGAACAATTATCTGTCTGTCAGACAGACAAATTTAAGGGTTCAGTTTTTCACTCAGTTATGCTCGCTTCTAATCATTCTAATTACGTAAAAAGTAAGATACTGATGTATTAGTAGGCTGTTACCAGTGTGGACAGAGCTGGAGAATCAAACGGGTGATCTGGATTTAGTTTCCAGCTCTTCTGCTGATGTGCTGCATCATCTCAGGCAGCTCATTTTGTTTTTTCTGCGTTTCAGTTCCCCGGTATATAGATCAGTGTAGTGATGCCTTATTTTATCATGCTCTTTAAGTTGTTAAATGAAAAATATATTACACACTCTGTCTTTAAACAAACAAACAAAACCACACACCTTAAAATCACTGGGATTTTGTGAAACTCGGCGGGGAGGTGGGTGGACACAGACAACAGATAAAGTACAAGTGATGACATATTAGTTGCTGATTAATGAATTAACTTTTTTTTTTGTCCTTTTGAATTTGCACACATCATCATACATTGTTTTCACTATAGTGTTTAATGTGGACTTGGATTAATGGGCAGTGACTGGAAACTCTAAAGTGATTTCATCTTTTCAGATAAAAAGCATAACCTGCCTTTTGTCTTACCTTGAAATAGCTACCCAAAAAAAATTACATTGGGCCTATTTTTATAGTGTAAGGGGTCTCCTTTTTTTGTTGATTAACTCATTTTCTCTAAGATAACTAAGCTTCTTCTAATTGTCTTACTGTTTAAATTGGAGCAGATAAAAAATGGTCTAAGAGATGATTACAAGATGGACAAGGCTATGGAAAACTATTTCTGGCTGTGTCATGGACCGCTCGCAATGCTGGGGAAGTTTCTTTGGTCTTCAACCGTGTGACTCTTGCTATGCACCAGCTGAGCCATGATAATTCACTGAATGTGTGCATAGGCTTAGCCTGTTGCAGACGTGAAATAAAACATATTAGTCCTTGTT
This sequence comes from Vanellus vanellus, assembly GCF_965231255.1. Lineage (NCBI taxonomy): Eukaryota > Metazoa > Chordata > Aves > Charadriiformes > Charadriidae > Vanellus > Vanellus vanellus. The sequence goes on from NC_138921.1 coordinate 12,053,401, forward strand.
ATTTACTTTGAGGTATAAGCTAGTGTGTTAGCCCTCTGTTCACCCCAGGGTAAGAGTTAACATCGTGTCCTGGCAGTCTGATGTAGGCTGACTTGTTGAGCTGCTGGATCTTGTCCTTGCAATAGAGAACGTTGGCTGCATCATTTCCTTGCAGCAAAATGTTTTGCTGTGGGGCCTGTGAGATCAGTTGCGATTTTTGCTGGCAGCCTCAGGGAGGAAACGGTCCAAGTCGCACAGTCTTCATACTGAAGAATGCAATTTGCAGCTCAAATAGAGGCCGGCAATCACTGATTTATATTCAGAAGGAGCAGTATAACCTGGGATTTCCATTCATATAAAACCTTCAGTACTTTACAACACATGTTCAAGTGCTCTTGTTACATGGCCACACATAATGTAGTAACGAAAATTTGAATTTTTAATACCTGTACTTTCAAGGTTCATTTCAAAGCTATAGTGAAGTATGCTCAAATGGAGCTGGATGAACAGTGCATTTTTCAGTTTGAACTGGAAAATTGTATTAAAAAAAAATTGGCTTGTATTAATCCAAAATAGAAAAGACTTCAGTTATTGGTGAAATATAACTCTCTCAGATTTAATTTTGGGTCAACCTGAGGTATTTATTTTATACAATTAACATTTTTAATTCTTGCCTTTATATTAACCTTTTCATAGTGTCTTCCTATAATCCCTTCGTCCTCTGTCATATAATCCCATTTTTAAAATGCATTATTGAAACCTCATGAAAACATGAAAAACTGTATTCTAAAATCATTAAAATAAAATATTTTTAAAATTCCTAAATAAAATATTTAATTCTAAAAATGTCGGAAAACTCTTTTCCCTTCTCAATGTTTCACTTACTAACAAAATATACAAACAACTTCTGTTGCCCTGTTACTAAATCGTTTTTCTTCTTTTATTCTAAAGAAATGCCCAGGAAAAAATATCCTGAAATGCTAACCATATTCTCCTGATAGGTTCTTCATAGTCTATTTCTCCTGAAGTTTATTGCACAAAATGCTTTTTTTCTTAAGTGCTGCTTACTATAACTGTACAAATTAAATATAAGCTGAAGCAGAAGTGAACCATTGAATGCAATGTATTTTGTTCATGGCATTATCCCCCAAAAGGATCTGACTATTTTCATTTACAGATCAGTCTCTAATACCAAATCAATAAAATAAAAGGAAATGCCTTTTTATACATAAAACAATTAATTTGCAGACTCCTTACTACTTTCATATTAAACCAAGCTGTTTCCCTATAGGGAGATGAATACTGTAAATAAGAAGAACATGGAAAGTTATTTGGGGTAGGGGGGAGTAAAATATTGAGGATTTTGAAAAGAAAATGCACCAGCTCCAAAGACAGCTAGTGAGTCCTATATTTTCCCGCTTCAGGATTTTTTTCAATACTCCTTTCAACTGGGCAGTAGATGGAAGGACGCGATTACATGAATTCGATGCCACTGGCACAAATTCCAGACAAGATGTGTATGTCAAAGTTGCATCCTTTATTTTCATTCTTTACCTGATAAGGCCCAACCAAGAGCTCAGGAAGTCAATGGGAGTTGACTGACCTTTGTTAGGCTAGTTATGAGTAAACACACAACTCAATAGTCTATTGCAATTACTCACAAAAGCTTCTCCTGATAATCTAGAAATTAGTTGAATTTTTGGTCAAAATAGTACTAGAACACGTATTACAGAAAAATAATGTTGGAAACATCTCTTCCTCATCAAGAACCTTTTATTTAATCTCTCCTGCAAGCAAAATGCAACTGCAAAATAATCAAAATCATTCCTATGTTAACCATCACATGGAGTAAAACAAAAAAAAGACTGATACTTACTTGTGCCAATGGACTAGCAGAAGACATCAGGCAAGTTATTAAATAAAAAATCCATGACTACTTTTTTTGCAAAGAGAGGTCATAAAGTTTGGCTCTTTTAATCTTCCTTGGAGAATATTAAGCTATTGCACTAGAGCGCCTTACTCCATCAAACTGTTCTGCACTTATTTTTATAGCTGTTTGCCTTTATTTTTTGTGTAATACACCTTTAAACTCTGAAAGGCTCTGCTGTCTGCAGAGATACATGGGTGTTTCAGTTCTGCGTAGACTGAGACAGACACCCACCTGCAGGCAATGCTTTCAGGAAAATCTCATTTTTGTTCCATCTTTTTCCTCTTGTTCACATCAAAGTCATTCAAACTGAAAATAGCTGTTGATCTTTGGCTCTGTAGAAATCTAGCACAGAGAAATCAGCAGAGACTTTCACATTTTACTGAACTGTTTCCTTCCAACACTATAATATTCAGGAGTAATATTCTGTATAGAATAAATTTGATGGCATTAGCTAGATTTATCCTACCATAATGGAATTCATTAATAAGCCATTGTGTTTTCTTTATGATAGTTAGTGGTGATTAGTACCTGGATTTTCTTCTGCATTCTGCCTAAGAATCAATTGTGACATTGGTTTAATGGATTAGCGTGTATCTATCAGACACATGCCAATAAAGCAATTGGTTCACTACCAAGTACTATTAATCTCTACTGTAATTGCTAAGCCCAGTAAGTAGCTGCAGTAGTGATAACAGCATTGTGAGCTAATTCCTTTTCATATCACAAGCCATTCAGCAGAAGCTGCCTCTTTATTAGTCTTTCTCCATGTATTGAGCCTATTGACTGTTAGTCTGGATTAAAAATTCTGAGTGGTGACAATAAATGCTAATAATCTTGCTTTTTAACACTCCATGAGATGACATCGATTGTCTACGTACCTTCCCCTTCACAATACAATGCTGAAGTTACTTTTGTTCTGGTCCTTTTAGAAATTACATTCTTTAGGGCAAAAATAAAATTATTTGCATATGGGTAGTTTGTGCTACTAGAGATTTAAGGAATGTTGAAGTCATGGACAAGCATAGAGTTTTTGAAGAGCGTAGTTGCTGGCTTTTATTTCTAAATAGTCTGTTCCATATGTAAGCACCTCCTCTAAGAAGGGGAGAGGAATGGGAACACCAAACAAAAGACAAATACGTATAAAATCCAAATGTATTTATTTGGAATACCAAAACAGTACACAAGAAAGTAGTAGGTAATTCAAATGCATTTAGAGCAGGAATTTCAAATTTTGTGACCCCTGACCTAGAGAGCAAAACAAAGCAAAGAATAACAACAAGAACAACCTTCTGAACATATTCACGGGGCCAAATTTAGAAACAATGAGACTTCTTCATATGTACCAGTAAATAAAGAAAATATGTTTTGATTGTGTCCATTTGGCACAGGCTAGACGAAAAGTTCAAAGGCTGGCTGAGGTGAAAGCATAACAATGTATTTTTATGAATCAGAAATGCAGAATCCTCATTATAATTCATAAGTCCATGCTGGTTTCAGTGTTTTCAAATCACACACCAGTGCTTGTGAAACAGAATTCTCAGTTTAATATGTAATGAGTATGCTATTTGGTAGCATACTTTATTAGGCATTAGGAAGAGTTATGGAGCCATCCATGCAATGTGCATTACAGAACGTGTCAAGAAATCAAGGATGATTTTTGGTTCTCTAATAAACAAAATATACTCTAAGTAATTACTATTAACTGATAGTATTTACCAGCAGGCCTATTTTTATATAACAGAACAAAATGGAAATGAAAAGGATGAAAAAATCAAAAGTAAATACAGAGTTGGATTTCATAGAGAAAGGATGCTATATTTATTTTGACTAACGTGCAGTCTTAAATTTGATCTATGGAGAGAGCTTTAATGTTAATTAATACTTAGTTTTCACAGAAGAAAACTAAATGTCCTCTAAGTGTTTTTGGACAACTTCTGTGGTTAGAAAAAAATCTTGTAGTTTAAAGTAATAAAGTTGGGCAGAACAAAAAAAAAAAAGTAAAAGATTGGTAAAATTTTCTTTGCATTTTGAGACAGGAGGTTGTTTAAGGGTTGAGATAATAGGACTACACAGCTCTGAATTTAAATGCTTGTTCCAGTTGAAGACTTTCTGAATGTCCTTGGATAAATCAGCTGATAAATCATAAAGCCCCACCCTATTTTTTTTTCCTGATGTGATTTCCTTGCTTGGTTGCTTTTATTAGTACTGACTACCTACTTGATTTTTGTGCGGTACCTAGCACAGCAAGAGTTGCTTTAAATTTTAGTGGATGATGATTGGAGCCTCTATGCCCTGCTATAGTAACAGAAACTATTTGTTAAATTTTGCAAACGTTTGGCATAACCCTCATTCAATGTAAACAGAAGAATCCACGGAAGCTTCTGTGTGTTACAGTTTAGTTGCCTGCTGTATTTTTTCATTGTAGTTGAACACTGTGTACCAGAACCCACTCACTTCTCAAACACATTTTTAATGTCTATTTCCTTAACCTAGAAAGAAAAAGCATCTTCAAAATGAAATGAGTCACAACAATTAAGGAAACCAAGATAATTTTAAAAGTTTTTTTAATGCTTTCTCAGCTTATTCTATACTGAGTTACAGTACTGTAACAACAATACAGCTTTGCTATTGTTCTTGCTGGTGTATGAGAAAGGGAGCTATACTTGTGTGTATTGCTTGACCATTACATTCGGTGGTACTATGTCTCCTACCATACCCACAATTCCAGGAATTGCCATCCTTTCATACATGGTGCAACCAATCATTTTCAGAAAGCATGATAAAAGGTATGGAGCACTGTCTTTCTAGAAGTAGTACATGTTTAGCTAAGGATTCAATATGACCTTCTATGTGATACTGGTTAAATCAGTGTTTCTGTTCTGCAAGGTTTTGAAGACTCTTGCTAAGGACCTATGTACAGCTGAACTGTAAGGACATGCAAGAGTTCAAATAAAGGGTTCAAATTAAGAATACAGCCAAGAAACACTGTATTTAGCTTCTTTATATAACTCTAAAAAAATCAGTCTCATCCCACAAGACTTCCACTGACAGAATAGATATTAGGGAAGAGGATTTGTGTATTCAAAACAAATTGAACTTCAATCCACATTATTCCTCCTCAAGCGAAAGAAATCCCTCAACAAAGTAGTCTGCCCCATGTAGTGTAAACTAGTGAGTGGGTCCCTTAACTACCAAAATGCTTTATTTTATCACTGCCATCATATCCACAAAGAGAGTCATAATTAACCTACAAGTTCTTTAAAGCTATAAGCACCAATTCTTTCAATTGGTTAAATGTTAGAAACTTACATTATGCAAATGCAAGGAGGGTTTACTGAAATTTGTTCTAGTGATAATCCATCTGTCTTGGATAAAGGCCAATGTACAAGCAATTGTGCCACTTTCAAAGAGCAGTAGAAGAAAGATCTCTTTTTCTTGTTCCACATGACTCAACATGATCTCTGTATACTTTAATATTCCTAGCAACAGTCACAATAGCTTTTCTGAATAGGATTCCAGATAGTCTTTAACATGAACAGCTTACATTCACGTTGCTATACCACACTTTAGCAAGAATGTTTATCACTGCTTGGAAATTGCACTATAAAAATGAATATGTTTTATTCTTTTAAAACATGCATAGTATCAACTCTTTGTAGTAGCTAACGATTTTCAAGCAGAGAAAGCTCTACCCAGTTACTCTAAAAAAGCAGCATGACAGAAATATGTATTTTCCACCAGCATTCAAATGTTAAAGTAGCCAAGACAAAGACAAATCCCTTCCTGCTGCCCTGCAGCTAGAGAATAGACCGTTAAATCTTTTTTAACTGCTCTGCTTGCTGCTTACATCTAATGTGTTCTAAAATGGCACGATAATATCTTAAATTAGATGGGTACATGCACAATTTCATTTCATTGGAAACATACATGCAATATATTTTCTCAGTCCTTTATAAACATTTCTATAGCACACTTTAAGTATTAGGAAGCTACAATGATCATTTCATTTATTCTGCTTTAGAAGACAAATAAATGTTGCTGTGTGAGAAGCATGGCTTTTGTATGGCATTTGTATTGAATTTTGTGAGGGCTGTGTCCTAAGAGATACTGTAAAGTGCTTGACAGTTGTATGGAGCCTTCCTGGCCAGACAGTGTCACTGACAGCACTGGGGTGCTCAACACCTCCAAGTTAGCCCAGGCCTCCGAATCTGCAAACCGCAGTCATGTAAAAATATCTTGAGTTTTGTGAACAACTCCTTACAGTTGTAAGTAGAGAGCACCACATGAATTAAGTTTAATCTTGTAAGGGCTGAAGAACCAAGGGTTTCCATGTGGGAAAGAAGCACTATAACCCAAAGCATGGTTAGCTTTGGGGGCTGGAGGAGCAGTGCAGTGGTTTGCGCAGTCGTATCATATATGTGTTTCCATTCCAGGTGGCACTGATTGAAAATGAGTAAAATCACACATTGGAGTGTCCCAGTTTGTTATCAGAAACACTGAAAGTGCATAAGATTGTTTTCTAAATTGTTTCTGAGTTGTTATTACCTTTCTCCTCTTTGAGTGAATCTTGCAGCAGCCAAACGCTCTGTGCTATTAAAATGCTTCAGATGCTGCCTGTAGTTTATTGTTCCCTTGAAGCAATTTATTTCATTATAATGTACTCATGAAAGAACATTAGTGTTTAATTATCAGGAGAACTATTCTTAGCAAGGATCAGACTGAAGTATGAAGTCCTTGACTGTTAGTTGCTGCTCATCTACAAGCTGATGGTTGACAGAGCAAATGTCATGCAGGTTAGTTCAATGATCTCATGCAAATAATATCTGTTGTGAACTTTATCATTTTTCCATTAAAAATCTTTTTGAGAATAAATCTTGCCAATTTGACATACTCTGACTGACAGAGTGAAAAATCATGTGAAAGTAGATTCACACCACTGTAAGGGAAAGTGCGATATGGTAATATCTCTGTGCAGGGAGGTGGTGCCAACGGAGTGTGAAGGAAGGGATAAAAGTGATCGCAGATCTGTTTTTGCCCTCTGCACTGGCAGGGGAATTTCATTCTAGTTCATGGTGTCGGTTAGTAATGCTGATTCCTACGTATAAGCAAAAGATTCGAAGTAATGAACATAATGATAGACCTGAAGTAATGGAAGGAAACCTTGATGAGAACCCTGGTCTTTCCGGTCTAATACTGTACTTTAATTACTTCAGCTAAGGAATTATTTATTTACCCTTAGTCATTCAATAGTAGTTTTGCCATTTTTGCAGTCAATAAATTATGGCTCTGAGTTGTGACCCGGACACCAAGGATTGCCCTATAACTGCTGTACTCAGGAGTGTAAATCACATGAATAGTGACACATTGGTATTTGGTTATATAGCACTTTGGATGCAAAGGTCTGGCAAAGGATAACAGAATGACTCAGCAGTAAGACAGGGAAATAATCAAAAACATGGCAGAAAGTGTCAGGCTTGCTCAAAGAGGTGAGGCAGCAAATCACTTGGGGAGAAGCAGTAGGGAAGATTATAGAATGTGATTGAATATGAGTATGCACAGCTGCTGCAGATGGGCTGCCTCCAAAGCCCGGCAAGGTCCACTGCAGCCTTTCTATTTCTGGCCTATTTCTTGTCCATAGATCAATATGAACAGTTTGTTCAAAAATCAGAGAGCCGTGATAATAAAAAAGTGATAAATGTCATTGCAAGCAAGTACTGAGTAATGCGAGATGATTTTTATTCATTTTTTTCCGTATACAGTACCTATATGCATGGTATTCTCTGGATACACTGGAATCAATACTACACTGCATAATCTACTTAAACTTCAAATAGCAAAGCATTCTGCTTTCCTGCCTCTGTGATTTCTGCATTTCAGGTTTAATCTTGCCCTATGTTCTCCCTCTTCCCTCTTCTGCAAATAAAATACTGTCCCTTGTATGCAGCACTGTGATAGAAGAGACAAATCTTCATTACATTTAAAATGGTCCTGGATTTCATAATCACTGCGAAAAAGCAGAACACCTAATTTCTTTTACCTCTCCCACAAAATCTAATTCTGTGAAAAACCCTGCCTTTATCAGCAACATCAAAGCTGAAGTTTATTCTTCATGGACCTTAAAACTTGGCCTTTAATCATAGATTTGGCAAAATACCATGCACAGTGCAAAACGAAATGAACCTCGAGTGTCAGTATGTCATTTGCAATCCCAGCAGATTAATCATTTCGTTGTTCTTATAAATGAATGTTAATTGCTGTGTGCATATCTACATGCCGAATGTATTAAAACATTAGGTGGGAATTTTTCATCTTCACTGGCTGAACGTACCCTGAGGGCCGGACACTGTCGCTTAGCAACTCTGAGTGCTGTCACCGTCTCACGGGGTGACACATCTGCCAGCGTGCCAGCGGTGTACCCTGGGTGTCAGCCTGCTCCAGGCACAAGCAGTGCGCAACACATGTGAGCGTGCCCTGTGTGTGAGCAGCGCACCCCACGCATGACCGCACTCCACATGCTGGCAGCGCATCCCATGGATGAGCATGCCCCACACGTGAGCAGTGTGCCCCACAGGCGAGTGTGCCCCATGCGCGAGCCCTGCAGCTCATGTAAACATGCCTCACATGGAAGCACACTCCGTGAGAGTGCAGCCCACGTGCAAGCGTACCTTGCATTGTAGCAGTGCACCCCATATGCAAGTAAGCCCCACGTGTGAGCTGTGCAGCTGCACGGGGCTGGCTCAGCTCCAGGGCATGGCAGGCAGCGCAGCCTTGCCCACATGGAGCTAATGAGAGGCTCTTTATTGGCCCCACATGTGGGGGGGGGGGGATGCTGGAACATGCCAGAACATTCCCTCATCACCTGCTGTAGCAAGAGGGTTCTTGTGCTGTGCTTCTGTTGTGTTTCTGAAGGGAAGGGAAGGTGAGGCGAGGGTGAAACAACAAAAACTTGTATAGACCCCTCAAAATATGTATTGCTGATGGAAATTATTCTTGTCCTTTTTCTCCTCTTGCTTTATAGTTGCTTTTGGCCTCCTCAATGGTACTTTTTGTGCTATGCTGGGATAATGGAGAGCCCTGCCTCACACAGCTCGCCCTGGTGTGCTGCTTTGTGACTGCGGTGCTTTTGGAGGCTTGCACAGGGCCTGTTACTCTTCAAGTATCGGTGCGTAGTTGCACAGTTACACTGGTAGTTGCTCTGGGTGTTGGGAAAAAGTAACAGGGTTTTCCCATGGCAACTCAGCTGAGCAGCAGGTTTTGTGAAGAAAGCTACTGTTGTGTTTCAGGTTGGTTTTGTTTCTTTCAGAGGAGTGAAAAAAAAGAGCTCACCACATAAGTGTCTTTGCAACCGTAACTATAGTGCTCGCTATACCATGAATGCTATAATATGTATTGATTTGTTTGCTTTCCACTGTGAAATGTTTAATGTTGCTGCTTGAAAGATGATTTTTTTAAAAGTATGGTGTTATACTGAGTTGGTTCTGACATCAAAAAATCAAGAGAAAATGAGCAGGGGAGAGAGCAAGGATATCAAAATGATTAATTGCTGCATTAGCATTCAGGCACCAAGTATATTTTGCTTTACGGATTGCTTGTTTCTAAGGGTATGATCGTGGCTTCTGGATTGTATTAAAAAAGCATTGATGCTTAATTTCAGGGGGAGTATATTCCTGTAGAATGAAGGAAGGAGGGGAAAGAGAAGGGAAGAAGGAGAAAGTTCAGTAATTAAATACCAGTCCCAGACAGTGCAGAGTATGGCGCCTAATCAGCCAGCATTTGTGAAACCAAACCACTACCCCAAAAAAAAATTTTTTACATATTTAGAAGTGCATGAAAATTGTTGCTGCCATGTCTCTCCTATGAAAAGTGAGTAAAAAAGGTCATGGCTATGCAGTCTCCTGGACTTTTGATGGGGTTGGTGGTGATCTGCTAAATCTGTATCTGCCTATTTGATCTGAGTTGAGTTTGGTTATTAGGTCAATTCCTTGATCATATTGCAGAGTTTGGAGAATTGTTCAGGAATCTTTAAATGGTAATATATCTTTGTTATAATTTTAAAACATAGTATTATGAATTGTGCCATTGTGATCAGGACTTCAGTGCTAATATCAAATATAAATGCTGTTTTTGTTTAGGCTGCATAGCTAAATCTACATCTAATTTTACATATAAAGCTAATTCCCCTGTCACCTATATGCTTTAAAGCATATGCATTAAAGTACCCACATGCTTATTGATTTTTTTTTTTGTATGAGGACTACAAAAATCTACAAGTGTTCCCAGGTGGTTTTTGATGGTGTTGCAACAGCAGAGAAAGAATCGGGTGTCAGACCATTCAGCTGACCAAGTCTTGAGAGGGGCTAAGCACAGAAACATACTCGTGGTTATGGTTTGGCTGCTTTGACAAATCCCAAGTCATTTGTGATTTCATTCCCAGGCCACCTAACTGTATGTTTAATGACCCTTTCAGGACCTGTGTTCCAAAGAACTTTGCATGAGTGACACGTGCACTGTATTCAGTGGGATCACAGTCCTAAAGCAAAGGGTGCATCAGGAAATTCTGAGATTCAGTGCAGCTGAAGCCAGAAATGACCACTGGAATCAGCATGCCTGACTGAAGCCTCTCTTGATGCCTATTTTCAGATCAGGCATGGATTTTGGCGACAGCGTTGGTGAATTCACTATTGCAGTTGAGAACAAAAGACTGTTAAGGAGCATGCCAGAGACGTGTAGCTCAAGGTCTGTTTGTTAAAAGGCAAGTTGTTCTTTATACATTCTCATCTTGTAGAACCGGCCATGCATGATTGTAATGAGTGATGGCCTGATTAAATCAAAAGCAGACATGGAAGAAACACTATTAATTTGTAAGCATATGTGATGCTAACAGCTATCAAAACGTAATGTTGCAATTATCCTAGGTGGGCAGGAATAATTTTCTCTAATTAAATTCTGAGGATATATATTTGGATGCATGCTTTGGATGCTCTATGTTCTGTGTCACTTCTATACTGCTAGAAAGAAAGGTACCAGAATTGTTCCCAGTTAGCCTGATCGCATGCCTTTTGATTCCAAATTCATTTTAGCACAGCCTGCTGGGGGACAGGCTTTGTGAATACAATGTGCTATCAAAACAGATCATGTGTTCTCGAACATGTCAGTGGCATCAGTCCCTTTTTTTTTTCCGTGGCAAAAAAAAAAAGCTGTAATTTCATATCAGAAATTATACCGCTTCACAATCATATTTTTAGAAACATCAAAGTAAGAGTGAAGAATGTGTAATATACTGTAGCAAGTTGATTTAGATAAAACAGTTTCACTGTATACATAAGTTGCAGGCCCAAAGATTCCCTCTGGCAATTCTCAGAAGGTGTGGAAAGAGAAATTTTATTTTATTTTCTTCTTTTCTGTCTTTTTTTGTTTCCCCCCCCCCCCCCCCCCACCATATCCCACCTAGAAAATCTACAGATGATTTGTCATTCTTATTTTTATTAATGAATGTGGCAATTCTGTATGAATCCTGCTACCACACTCCAAAAGTCAATCCGGGCAGGAGTGTCACCTCCTGTAACTTATGCCCCTGTCCTGGGGTCACGAGTCCCATACCACAGACTTTGGGCCCAGTCTGGAGAACTGTAACACCCTGAGGAGCTATGCTGACAGTTTTGGTTGCTCATTATTTTGCTCCTTTTGCCCAAAACTGTGACCTTTCAAGGAAGTTCTTTGGATCTTTCAAGTTCTGTGGATCCCTTTATTCGAAGGTCTGCTCTGAACACAGTATGGATATGGACTGCACCAAGTCTTGCTCCATTCCTGCCCTGGATGGTCCCCTGACACTAATCCACCAGTTCAAGCCTTGGGTGACACAGGTTCCTACACAAATAATGTTGCAGGGGAGAGGGAGGGGGGGGAAGTGGGGCTGGATGCCTCAGTGCTGCTAGAAAACAATGGAGAATGCTGAGATCAGGGGTGCGTGGAGTCCTGGCTTCCGGGGCACGGCAGCGCTTCCAGTACAAAGTGCACTGTCTCGAATCTTCCTGAGCAACGAGCACTCGCTCCTCCTGTGGGTAGCTTCTTGAAGTTGCTCAGCACTGTTAGTTTTGCTCCTGGTGTGACTGAAGTGAAATTGGCAGCTGAAGTCCACCCTGATGCTAAATGCCAACACAAAACACTTAATCTGTATGGGTCTGATCTTCTGCAGGTGCAAATAAAGTTCTAACAAGAATTAAAAGATACTTAATTTGTCTTCAAAGGCTTCTTGTATAATTGAGGCCTAGGCACACACACAATATTTTGAAAGAGATTTCCCCAGTCACATCTCCCTTTCAATGTCCAGATAGTCTAATTTGCTGTTGGGGATGGTTTAGAGTTTGAGTGAAAAACTTGCAACTGCATTAGCCTTTATCGCTTTTGAAAATTAAAAACAAAACTAAAATGGTGGCAAATGAGGATATTTGATGATTTGTGGTGACTTTGATATAATAATTGACTTCTAATATGCGGGTTCAAAGCAGTCTGATGAGATTGACCCTCACAACTTCTATGTCTATTCTATTCCTATCTTGAATGTCTATTAGAAAGAAACCGCTCAATTTCTTTGTACTAAAATTCCTTTTATCACTTGAAGATTCTTGAAAAGTGTAATAGGAGAAAGAAATTACCAGGAACATACCTGATTAATTCAAAAATTAATTGAGGCTAATTTAGATGACATTAGATCATGATGACTTTCATTAATAAATAAAAATATTATCAAAAGGAACAAGCATTTTTTCCTAACTTTGAGTATACCTGTTCAGTTCCCATCATTTAAGTAATCAAACAGTTTCTCACTTCCCACTGATCACCAAGGGTGCAATTCATTGTGGTGGAACGGACCTGCTCACAACTCACGTATTGAAAATAGCAGGAGATGTCTGGTGCATAAAGCTTTGTCCTAGATCTGTGCATGAGTGTGAATATTTTAATTGTTCACATTACAGCTGCAGCTTTTGCCCCAGATGTATATCCTGAAAAACATTCAGGCAAATATTGCTCCTGATGGCTTAGAAAAGTGTAATTATGTTGAAGAGCTATTGTGGGAACTAAGGCAGACTCCCCTATAGTGAATTACTGCTGAATTGGCTTGGGATGCTACATAATTTCTCATTTGCTGTAAAATCAATAGTATTAGCCATCTGTCACCATTTCCATTTGTATGATGGTAGTTCCTAGAAGTTCTTCTAGAGCTTGATTGTCCAATTGTATTTGGTGCTGTGCAGAGTCAAAGAAAGTTGTGGTCTTACAGGTGAAAGCACAGGAAAAGACAGATGAAATTATTCACCTAGAATTGCATGAATCATTGGTAGAACTGTTACCTGAACCTGCCTGGGTGTTGAACCTGAACGTGCATGCCTATGAGAGGAAAGGTCTTTCTTCTAACTTCCATAAAAGTAGGATAGGACTCAAGCAGGCCAAGGGTGTGAAAACAATATTGGTGGGAAAAGCTAAACAATGATGCTTTGCCTGGATGTTTTCATTATTTTAACTGTCTCGGAGATTGCTGTATCTTGATTGCCGTTCCTTCAATCCCTGTATGTAGCAATGTTAATTATAAAAGGAGTTGCAACACTGGCAGGCAGGTGGTAATTTTGAGTATTGCATCCCATAGAAGACAATGTCTTGAACTCCTCCATGCATGCAGATAAGCTTTGTCTAAATGACCTCCTTTGCCAACCAACCTGCGAACTCTAATATAGAATTGATATGTTTTCTGAGTGGGTCTGTTCACTACAATGTGCAGTAATGCTAATCGGAGGTGGTTTCTACAGCCTTCCTCTCCCCCTCCACCCAGGCTGTATCTGACAACAGCCTCTGCGCCGCCATTGTTATCCTTATGCCAGATGATAATGGTTCACAGAGGAATCAGCTGGAGGAGGGTTTATTTTTAGATATTCTAAATACTTCAGAGTCTTATATAACTGGATTTGAGCAATAGTTGATGCCAGACAATCTCACATAATCAGTTGCAGAGCTCCATCACATCTCTCCTTATATTCACAGAACAGTTTGTGCCCCATAGAGGGGGTTAGGCAGCAAGCATCACATCTAGAGCTGCAAAAACAGCAAGAAAAAAGCAATGGGTTGAAGACTGCTGAATAGTGATTGCATACATAAGAAAATAAAAATCCTTGGGTAATATCCAAATGGGAAGAACTGCACTGGTAAATATACTCAGGTTGAAGTCCTAAGGGTCAGTATTGAACATTTTTTAACAAGGATCTGCTGAATCAGTTGATACCTCCTGTGATACTTCAGATAAACTGCCCTGGTAGAGTTCCAGGCCTTGTGTTATGAAAGGGGAGGACTGCTTTTCCACTGTAGAAATGAATACTGGGAAACCCCCTCACAGTGTTGGTGTCTAGTTGTGTTTGGTGTGACCTTCATTTGTACAGTGGCTTATTTATGGCACTTTGCTTAGTTGATAGTCTTCGTAAATGTCTCTGTGTTTAAACAAATAAATAAGTTGTGCCCTATCTATGTGGGATACACAAGATCCAGCCTGAGGACTGCTTGTAAATTCTTACATTGCTCAGTTATTCTCAGTGTCTACAGAAGTCCACTGCTGTTTGTTCTCTATCCAGTGCTATGGTGTATCATCTACTCAAACATTTTGCGCTCTCTGGAGGAATTGTAGAAATGGCTGGGAAAGATAAAAGCAGAAGGTCAAACAACAAACTGCACTGTGCAATTAACCTGGCTGCTGTTCCTAGATCACAAATGGATGCTATTTTCCAAAAAAGGGATCAATATACAGTTTGCTATTGTAACACACGAAGGAAAAATAAATGCTGTCTTGGGCTTCTTTTCATGCTAAATTGCTTATCACTCCTTAGCAGCTTGGTATAGCATAGAAGGGCAACAAGCCTTCAAAGGTCCACCTTTCAGAGACCAGGGCTGGAGCATTCAAATGACGTTGGTTCAATTCCAGGTTCAGATGATGTTGACTTTTAAACCTCAGCAACACAGAAGGTGTTAGGCTATGGGAAAAACCTTACTCTGACCCAAACGTCAAGGAAGGTTGAGCATGACTGAGATCAGTCCTGCATCTGTGTAAATGAGTATCCAACCCCTGCATACTGCATTCATAGTACGACTAGTAAGCCTGATGTGCAGGCAAGACATTTCAACTTCCTTACCCATATATTGCCGCCTACAGGACTTGGGTGTTGTACCAACATTGCAGTGTCTGAAGGGAGAAGGGTCTGTATCTGTAGTACAGGAAAACGTTGCATGTTTTCCTAAGAATCTTCAGGTGAAATAACAGGAGAAATTGCAAGTATTGATGAAATATTCAGCTGCTTAAAATATCAGAAGTAACTCGGGGACAATTCTGTTTTAATCCTTTACCGCCCTGTGGAGCTGCCTTCCTGGGTAGATTCTTGTCTCTGAAGACCCACTGCTCATAGGCTTTATGTGATACGGTGATAGAGAAGGTTACCCTTGAGAAACTGTGAAACATCAGATAGGTAGGGGACTACTTGAAATTCTCCTGCCAGAAGTAGATTTAGTTCATTAAAGAAGTACATAAACAGAAAAGAAACGGAAAAAATAAAAATATAATTCAAACTTTATTCTAAAATGAGGCATCTGATGTGATGAAGGAAATGCTAACTTAAAAAAAATCTGTTTGCCTTGTTTTTATCAGGAAAGGCCATTTTTCTTCTTGTAGCATCTGTTTTTAAACAGTTGAATTAAAATTAATTATTTCATGTCTGATAACCCTTTTTGCACAGAGATCTGTCTGAAAGAGTCATTGATTTCCCAGCTCGCAGCACGTTCACCAGCCGCGGTATGAGTGCTTCATCTTTAATCTCCAGTATGAAAGGAACAACAGAGGTCACTGTGGACTTGTATTGTTGAAAGTGATTACTGGCAGAGCTGAGAGAGCTTGCAACAAGGCCAGCCTGCTCTTCATTTAAGTTTATATATATTTATTTCTCTTTTCTCCACCCCCTCCACCCCCACCCTCCCGCCCCCCTCAGGACCCACATGTTCATGAGTCCAGGGAGAGCTAATTAAAATGACTTGTTCCTTTTAAATAAGTCTACTAGCAGCTTGGTACAAAGCCAGAGCAGGTAGCATGTTAATAGACCTGCTTTAAAAATGATGGTATTGTCCTTTCTTTTTTCTCAAGCAAAATGTCTCCTGTTTCTGTTCCTCCTTACACCTGCCTTTAATTACTGTTTACTAGAGATGTTGAACTCACTGCCTTGGAGACTTGAAAAACAAGAAAAGTGGAGGAACTATGGGATAGCCTGCTGTAGCAAATGTCATGCCTTTTCTACCTCTGGTATTTTACAGTAGACCCCGTGATAAGAAATAGTCCATGTCTGAAAGAGCTTCCAATTACAGACAGGAGGCACAGGCATAAGGAAGAAAAATTATACTGTAAATTATTTCCACACCATTTAACCATTCAAATCTGCTGTTTTGAAAGCAAATGCCTTCCTTCTTTAGACTTTCACATTCACTTGCACTTTCAAAGATCCTGAAGCAAATGGACCAAATGAAAGAAACTAAATATGCTTTCCCTGTAATGGAGAATATATAATGAGAGGCAGCAGTTTCTAAGTCTGCTTGTAATCACAAAGATTATTATGTTCTAGTATATTCCAGAGTAATCAGTGAAATATGCTGAATCTTTAAGGTGAAGATGAATACATAGCTTTATCATTCAAAGAATGATAGGCATACCAAGCTGAACTTTGTGCCAGTAAATTTTATAGAAGCTACTCTTTCAGTAGCTTTTACTGCAACCAAGACAAAAAAAACCCAACCTTACTATATGAATATATTTTTAACTTAGCCTTTCAAGCCAACCTGTCCCTAATGAATGGACTGTTACACTGACCATGTGGAGCACTCGCAGGTGTATGCATGACTTTTATGGAGAGTATAACAGGTATCTAGAACTTTTGTACAATTATTTTAACAGCAAGCTAAAGGGAAACTTCTTAGTCTGCTTTTTCTGTTGTGGAGTTAAGGGATTTTTTCACATCAAAAAGGATTTTTTTTGTGTGCAAATTGAACTACAATGTATTTTTCCAACTTGAGGTGCAGGGTAACATTCAAATGCTAGCTCAGTTTTAGTCTATGTTATTGTCTTTTGAGATGTGGCATGGGTCTGACAATTAACTTTATTTAAAAAACGCAGCTTTAAAAATATTACCTATTTAAAAACTCCATGGTAATTCTTAGAAACTAAGTGCTTAAACAGGATATACAGGTGTTCTTGAGAAAGTAAAACAAGAATTTGCTTTCTATACATCAAGGTAGCAAAGTGTGACAAAAGTTAAACACTTATAGTCAGCTCTATAAGGGTAGTTGGGTACCTTGTGGGTTTTCCACCCTAGCAATAAAAATTTGCAAGAGCTGAAGATTTGGCCACCCATGTTTTATCAGCTCTGTGATTACAGTAAGATTTTTGGCTTCCTTTATACTTACTTCTGATCATCCAGTTGCAGTGGGGGCCACTTGGTCTAGTAGCTGCAAACATAACCAAACCTTGTGCTTTGCAATTATGTTTCTGGCAAATGTTTAAATTGGCATTTGCAAAACTTGCTAGTAGCAATGAGAGACAAATGTCACTTATCAGATTATATTACACATTCCATAAATGCCAAAGTCTTCCCTCTCTGCTGCTGCAATACAGAAAATGAACTGGGATGAATCTGAAACCAAAAAACTTATTCTGGTTCTTTTAAATAATATAATGTATTGCTGTCTTACACACAATTACACGGACTTGATATTTCCATTACAATAGAACCATAAAAAACATTGTAACTGTCCATTGTGGTGGCATATACTACAAACTTGTTTGTTTGTTTGTTTTTCTCCATTCAATTATGTGGGAAATTGTAGCTGGACCTAATATTAAAAATGCCTTCACACTAACTCAATGCATTGCAGCTCCACTAATAGGATGCACTGGAAGCTAATCCTAACTTTTAAAATAGTAAACTCTATTAAATCATAAATGCAGCACCTTTTGTATGATACATATTGTATATAAATTATATGGCAATACTCTGGACTTTAGCTATGTCTTCACTCTTCTTGCTTTCACTATAGTTCCTGACATTTTTACAACAGTTTATTTTGCAGTGGCTACAATAAATAGCTCATCCACCTTCTACTGGATGTGAAGAACCAGATTCTTTGGTTTAAAATGGGACAGTCCTTAGTGCTTATTTGTGAGATGTTATTCCTATGGGTGATCATGCTGATTTCTCCAAATCTACTCATGGTTGGTTCTTCAGAATGGATGGCTCCAACTCTGTGTGGAAGAGGAGCACAAGATCTCTTCTCTTGCTACTCAGAATATGGCTTAAATGCTGCAAAGGAATCCTTTGCTCAGGATGAACTTCGCCCTGACACTAGGACAACAACAACGTAGTCTTAACTGGCTAGCTTTTTTTCACTCCTAACTCTGTAACTCAAATCCAGGAAAGTGAGTGAAGTACAACTGATTGCTCAGTGAAACACCCAGTTAGGGTAGATTATCTGAAATAAAAGAATGGCAAACAAGAATTTATTTTTCTTTGTCATTAGCGAAGGTTGATAACAGAATCACTGCAGAACCAAAGAGGAAATCATCAACAGAGAAGAGATTTTTTTGTTTGCTTGTTTTAAACCATGCATTATTTTTGTTCTTAGCAGCTTGTTTTTTGGGGAGTTTGTTGCATATTTTTGTTGTTTGTTTGTTTGTTCAGACTTTTTTTGGCTCTTCATTCTATGTACCTGGCTTGGTCTTCCTTTGCCTGCTAATGTCCCTCATCTTTACATCTTTATAGTCTTTGCTAGTCATTTACATAATCAATGACAGTAGTGAAGCATCTCTCTTCCATTGAACGCTCAAGCGTGATGAAGATTGCTCCCCACAGAAACAGAGCACAAATGCAAAGTTGACCATCAATGCTGAGCTTAGATATTAAAGTTCATTGTTTCAAGCATTTTCTTCTGGAAAATAACACTGACAGATTTTTTTTTTTCTCACTTTATTTACTGCTGTGAATTGGTTTGTGCTTGTTTGTTGAGATTGCCCTTTGCCAGCATGGCAAGACCAACGATGGGCCGCTCATCAAAATCCTGCATCTCCCAGCACTCATTAGTGTTCTGGGATGACTTCTCCCCCTCCCTTTTCTCCTGTGAATTAAACTGTCAAATTATTGAGCCAACAGTTCATGACCAGTCTAAAAATACTGAAGAAAATAAGTTCTGCATGGTTTATAAATGGAGTTATGGGTCATCTTGGATGACAGAGAGCACTAGGCATTAGATTATGGAGTTTTTTTACTGCCACCTCTTTCTCCTGATTATTCGGAAGGGGTCTGTTTTTGCTTAAGCTCCTCATCCTCCCAGGCTGCCTTCTGTTGCTCTCCCCACATATTGCCGAGCTGTTATTTGTAGAAGACAGCCGACATCTGTGCGGGTGGGACAAGTGGTCTGCCATACAGACCCTCATCAGCACTCGTGTGCCAGCCTGCAAGAGGACCCACTGCAGCAGCTATAGATAGTCCTTTTTAACTGCAGAATAATGTCTTCTGGGGATGTGTGAGCATTAGGCTGTTAATGTTGTTTCCAGTAATAAACAAACAGGAAGCAAAGTCCTATTCACTTGCTCCTGAGAGCCCCACCATCTGTCATCATGTATAGATTTTTCAGACTCGCTGGTTTGCTAATTAATCATATTGGGTGCGAGGGTAACTCGCATTTGGCATTTCTGCAGGGAAATAAGATAGAAGAGAAAAGTCACTCCAGCATCCCTGCCCTGATTAGCCTCGTTGCAAGGGACAGCTCATCAGAGACGGCGAGTTCCTCGTGGCTGTTATGTCCCCTGTCAAGCGAGCAGGTGGCGAGTGGGAAGGCAAGGACAGGCTGTGTGTGGAGTTTCTGCTCTGCCTGCCCCGAAAACATGAATTGGTGGTTATAACAGTGAAAATGACGTGTGCCAGATAAAGAGCTGGTGGAGATTGCTGATCTTCCAAAGGTTTTGCTGTAGCTCTGTAGATACACCATGTCTGGGCTGAAAGACATGCTTAAAGAACTGAATACCTGACACAATGTCATTGGTAAATGACATTGCAGTAAATGCAGAGGGAGAAGCTCAGGATTCCCAATATGTGTTGTATATGGTACAATGAGCACACGCTGAGGAATGAAAAGCACATATTGCAGAACATAAAACATCTCTGGCTGCACATAAACTGTATTTCAAGTGTTCTGTGAAACTCGCCTATTTTTATGAATCTTGGATATATTGACAGACAATATATAGGCAAAATGTGATTGCAGCAGTTCTAAAAATCATTTTAATGATGTAAAGTAGCAATATTTTTCACCAGTTATAAAACTATATTGGCTTCCTATAATTCATTTAATGACAATTATACTAAAAATACTTCCACTTGAAGTAAGTATCTGTAAGGGCTTCACAGAAGTGGGAATGTTTGCCAGATATTTGCTTACACAAGCTACACCTTCACAATGTAATCAAAGAAGCTGTTTTGCTATTAGTTCTGCTTGAATTTATAGCCTCCAAGCTACTGGCAAGATGTGGATGAATAATGCCAGTGTCAAGGCACTGTGAAGGCTCAGAAGGAATGTAAAATTTCTTATATTTCAAATTATTCTCCAAAGCTTTCAAAACTGGATTCAATTGAATGAATTCTTGGAAAGAGAAAGTAATAGCTTGTCTCCATTTGTAACTGGGCCAGGCATAAACTACAAGCTTTACTGCTGCTTCCTACACTGCTCAGGAATTCAAAAATATATCTGAATGATGAGCAGCTGAAGAGGTTTTGCCAGTACTGAAACTGCGTTATCTCTGCCTTGAATCATTTTTAATGTTTGACTCTGCAGAGATTCAGACAAGGAATCAAAGGGCTGGATTCCTCAGTCTGCTAAATTGAACTGGCTTTTGAATTGGCTGTTTCCCTGTAAATTAAATATATTTGGCCAGAAATGTCTTTGTAAGCTTCACGTTTCTGTTAGTTGTGGTGCTTGTCATTGCTTTCCTATAACTCCCCCTCTCCCAAGTCCCAACAAATCTGGGCTGCCCAGAGCTGAGCAGAAAGCATGTACAAGGAAGCAGATGGGAGGGGGGAGACCATGGAAATAGTTCAGGATGGGACGCTCACTCAACCACACCTTGCAAGTCTCTTCTTCATCCTGGGTTAGAGAAATAAAAAGTGGTTTTCACTTAGCATGATGAGTCACTCCATTGTAATATCAAAATTTGGGCATTTATTTGGAATTGGAGCAAAATCATTTATAAAACCCTGCAGAAACTATCTTGACTCAGATGATAAAAAGACATCGTTGTAATTATTAGAAAAAGGTACCTTCTATTTTAATACTTTCCCAGCCTGTTTAACTAAAGAATAGAAATACAGCTGTGAATAAGAAAAATGGTTTAAAAGAATTCTAACACTATTTAAAGGGCAATTTCATATCAGTCTGGATTAACAAGGCTGCCTCGTTTATACCTACCACATTAAATTTTCTGAATATAACTAGTTAATTAATTGCACTAAATCATAGAAAAGTATTTCTGACTTTCTAGGAAGCCATCGCTAAAATATCTGACACCAAACTTTCTCACTTCACTCATTTCACTTAGCATTAGTTCCCAATTTAGAGCACTAGAGAAATGTTCTTGTCAGTTAAAAAAAAAAAAAAAAAAAACCAAAAAGCTTCCTAAAACAAGCAAAGTTAAAATTAATAACTTGTGGTAATCTTTGTGATTCTTTTTCTCAGGGGTCTCTAACTCTGTGTCAGGCTACTTTTATGCAGTGCAATGCAGCCCTCTGTAGAGCTGTCAAAGCAGAAAGCGGCCGCTCTGAATCAACCAACCATGTCGTATTAGCGCTGACTGAGCGTCTTGCTCTGCAGCTTCTGCAGCTCAAGCTAGCGGATCTGTATGGCACCATGGTGTGCTGTGTAGACACTGCATGGCTCATTCAGAGCTAGCTATGAGTTTCTCCACACAGTACTGTCTGCACTGTTTAGATATGCAAGCTCATGGCCAAGTGCCTACGGGCAAATGCATTGCTAACTGCCAGCCTGGGTGCTGGAACGGATGCATAGGTGGTTGCATGTGTGGTTCTGAAGATGTTTTCAGAAGAAAACTCCAGCCCAACTCTGTGTCAACCTCTGAATACATCTTGATTCAGAGCCTTGTGGTGAACAGAACTGTGGAACAATTAATCCCGTTAGAGGATGGTGCTCCATCCTTAGTGTGCCTTGCTTACAAAATTTTTGTCGCTCTAAGTTTGCTTTCCCTTGTGAGCAGTTTAGCTTCTAGTTTCCAGCTGCCATCCGCTTGTGTAGCAAAATACAGTTTCAACCCTTCTGTTCTCATGGGTCTCTTAGAACTATACAAGTATGCTAGAATTGCTCCTTAATTCACTTTCCAAGGTTGAATCTACCCTTATTTTCCCAGGAATGATGCAGCCCGTTTTTAGCAGCCACAATAACAATACTCATGGTTACATTTTGAGTAATGATACTGGGTAACACTGCGGTGGACCAATGAATGAGTCCTTCAAAAAACAGAAAGACACTTCCAAACTCATCATCTTGTTTCTCTTTGATGTCATTCCCTACCATATAACATAATTAATTACTTCTATATGTGGTCATATCTGTCTGGAGAGTATATGGGGCATCATAGAATCATATAGGTTGGAAAAGACCCTTAAGATCATCAAGTCCAATCATAAACCTAACGCTGCCAAATCCTTGAATCACTGTAAAATCCCTAATAATAGGCTTGGTCGTAAATATTAGTTGCAAGCTTTACAATAAAACCTGTTGCAGGCCCTGTAATTTCATAGATTGTATCAGCATTCAGAAGAAATCCCAGTTTACCAGGGCAGGATTTGGCATTCTGTGTAAAGCTTTCTATATTGGTTCTGCATCATAAATGATCTGTGTGGCTCCTTGTAACCCAGGAATATGCTACCATAAGGGAAACTCTTGACAGCACAGAGCTAGTGTTTGCTATTCTATGATTTGAAAGCACAAGGGACGTGCTGAAGGTGCACGTCCATACTGCCTCTGCTGGCTGCCAAAACAACTTCAGGGTCTTGTTCCTAACTACCATTGAGGTTGATCACCAAACATGAAAAGGTGGAAAGATATTGAAAGTTTGCTGCTACAGCAGTTACCAGGGACAAAGAAATGAATTCTGAATGTCTGGTTGCACTTGATAAGACAGAATAAAAAATCTGACTTGGTTTCGAGGGTGACCTGAAAACTTATTTTATCCTAAATGCAGTGGGTTAAGTAAGTTGGGCTCCTTGTCAAGATCGCTTGTCAAACTGTATTTAAACTTGATTTAGACAGTGTTCCTTTGTTGGTAGACAGTTTTATTCTTCTTATCTAACCTTGTGATGTCACCCAAACTTTGATCTTGATTGAAACTTCCTTAATTCCTCCACAGTGATTTCCAAAGATGCTGGTCTATACATAATAAACCCATGTGGTTTATATTGTAAAAATGTCATTTTTTTTTCTTGTGCAATAACTTTCACTGTTGAATAAATTCTCTTCCAGCTGCTAGTAATATTGGGTTGCACTGATAGCGGGATTCTTTTAATGTGGAGTTGTTGAAATTATTTTATTGATTACCTATCATTGCTTTCAATAGCAGACAGCTTTAGCTAGTGTAGTGGAACTGGAATTTTTCCCCATGATGTCTGCACTTTCTAGCCTTTTCTTCAGTGTGTAATAGATGGAAAGTAATAGAGAAGCAGGCACCGACCATCACAATATTAGTCAGCTATGGCTTCAAACATAGTTCACAGAATAAACAAGAATGTCAACTAATTTAATATCTGCCAATTTTCCCTGAATTCTATGGGATAGTTTCTTGGGGATGATATCATGTCTACAGTTAAGGTCTCTTACCATTATCAAACTTGGTGTATGGGAGTACATGGCTATTAACAAAAGGGAATAAAGGCAATGCTCTTACCCTGCCAAACAAGCCATGTTATTCAGTTGAATTAGAGTCAGTTCAGCTCTATCTAGCCACGCTAGCTCACTTGTCTTGTTCCAAATGCAGCATGTGTGCTGGGAGTTTGCTACTAAGGATGAAATGTGATGCCGGGAGAGATTCTTTAAGGCAGGAGGGAGAAAGGCTCATTAGGAGTTAATGCAGGTTAGGAAGTGAGGTGATTAGAGCTGTGCACAAGTGGCAATAGCAAAGCCATGTGGCATATATTTTGTGATGAGAAAGTCTGGATTTAAACTAAGGAACAATGGTATTCAATATGATGCACTTATTAAAACAAATTTGCTAGCATAATTATGTATGATGTTGATAAAAAGCAGCTCTTGCCAACCAACACCTTAGTTGTAAGAGCTACGCGTTCCAAAGAAGGTACGTTTTGTTGGATGGGTCTGCTTTGGTTGTGCAGCTCGCTATGCTATTCCAACATCATAAACTTTTAAGAATCCTGTACCTGGAGCAAGGACCATGAGAGGCCGCTGGAGAATCTACATTTATCCAGCTGTCTAACTCTGTCAGTGCAATAATTTTTTTCCTCATAAAGGTTTATGGTGTTTGGAAGATCTCTACTCAAAGTGGAAACTGCATGGCATGGGAGCTACAAAATAGATGAGTATACAAAAGGAGACAAAAGAGATGACAACTGCTTTTAATCTTCTCATGCCAAGGTAAATTACCAACTGACCCAAATGCTGTTTTGATCTACTTTAGTCTCTTCCAATGCTGTCTGAGAGGGGTGAGCTTTTTGGATGTAAACTCTTCAGCATAGATATATGAATTCCACTGCTAATGGAAAGGCAAAGAAAGGACTGGAACTTGAATAGACCAGAACTCTTAAATTTGGATTTTAAAGATAGCTGAGATCTGTCATGAGAACTTGTTTTCCATCTCTTTCACCCTGTCCTCAGAATTATGTCTCTTGGATTTATAAATTTTGGAATTTTGTTGTTGGGAAAAAAATCATTTTACGTATGTCAGCACATTCTGTAAGCTCTAGTGTGCCAGAAAACAGGAAGTGCTGGACTTGGCAATGCTAGGTTAATGGTTGGATTTGATCTTAAAGGTCTTTTCCAATCTAAATGATTCTATGATCCTACATACAGGAGGGATGAGTGAAATTGGGAGACCTCAGGCATGGTTGCATGTGGGGGAAGTGGGGCTGCTCTTGACAACGGCAGGCTGTTGGCTTCTTACTTGGCTCTACTGCTAGTACTCACCTAAAATGTTCATGTACCTTGTTTCAAGGCAGTTTCTGATCATGTTAAAAATTTCCCACCTTGTCTGTTGTAGCTTCTGTAGCTGGCCTGGATGTAGCTTCTGAGATATTTCAAGACTGCCCTACTTGCAGGAAATTGTGTGGGAACTGTTTCTCAGGGATAAGTTAAACACTGTTTTTTCTACAGCAAAAAGTGTCTACTTACAGTACAGAAGTACTCACTGCATTGGACTTCTTTCAGCTTCTGCAGCTGTGGCTGAAACTCATCTGCTGCCCAGCATCTCGAGGTTTATAAGCCAGCCACGATGGCAGACATATAGCAACCATACGTGGACTATTCAGGCATGTTGTTGCCTAGGCATATTATGTCTTTAAGCCAAAATACTTGATTAATATAAAGTGCTGAAAGGAAAATACCCCAGACTGGCTCAGAGTGTTTTAGTATTGTGGACAAAGAATGTTTTTGGTGCCCCCAGGACAAGAACAAAATAATCTGCAGAGGCAAACTGTTAGCTTTTTGGGTCCTCTCTATTCCATGCGTGCCCACCTACCATCTGCTCTCCATCTTTTCCGTGCAGCAAATGCAGTCTCTATCTCTGTAGAGGGATCGAGCAAAGCTGACAGCCTCCCTAGGGTCCTTTTCCATAACAGGAATCAGCAGGAGATGGGTACTTGCTGCTTACAAGTACGTTGCAAATCGTTCAATCCCACTGCACTTCAGTGGCAACTCACTACTTCACTGCACCTACTTGTTGCACTATCAAGAGAGGATGGGGAGGCAGAGGTAGACTGGATGCGCAGTAAAGGGACATGTTAACATGCGTGCATCTTAGACACAGGCTCCCCTTCTGCACCACCATCAGAACAGCATCGAAAAGACAACTGGGAAACAAGCACAGTTCCTCAAATACCCAAAGTTATGCTGGCTTATACCACTGATCTTTTTCTGTAAGGATGAGCTTTGCTTGTTCAGAGAGGAATAGGTGACAATCCACTCTAGAAGTAGATTGCTTAAAAGGTAGATACATGTTTTTCCTGTTTTTTTTTATACTCCAGTGATAACTAGATAAGATGTCAGATAGTTTGCAACACTGTACAAAAGAATGAAATTTCAATATTTAACATTGCTTGCAATAGAAGTATGTTTGATTCCTGCCCTTTTATGAATGTCTTGCTGACTTTGATGTGATTATGTACTCTGTGCATTTCAGTGCTCGGATATATTTGTTCCATTATTCTGTCACAAATTTCAGCTGATGACTGTGTATGTGGATACTTGAGCCAGCTGTGGAGTACCTGTGAAAGACAATAAGAGATTTACATTTTAGACCATATTCTTGTAATTCTAAACTTCTTAGTAGTCGTATCAAGGTCATGCAAGTTAAGCCTTGCAAGGATGGAAAGAGAGATCAGTGAAGAAAGAAGAGTCACATTGATGTAACAAACAAAAAGAGATTGTTTGATACAAACAATAGTTTTTTGGGGGTTCTCGTTTTTAAAAAAATGTTATCTGCAACATCTCCAGTTGTTTTCTGAGGAAAATCCCATTTTCTGTCCTTCATCCCACATAAAGTACTTCATCATTAAAAAAAAAAAATTAAAAATCTCTTTTTCAGTGGAGCTTTGGTTCCATAAAGCTAATTTGTAACAAGAAAGCAGAGCTCTGTATGAATCCAAAGATGAATCGTCCTATGCTGCTTCAGGTTTATATGTGAAATGCTGCTGGAAATAAGTAGATTGTTTTTATTATTAACCCTTTTATAAGAAGCAAAAAATATCTAAATTTCCACAGCAACAAAAAGTCTGATTCTGACCTTATGCAAACTTAACATCAGCGTAATCTCAGTGGATTTCTGGTTTGTACATCAGGAATAACTCCAATGTTAGGTAAAGTCCACAGCATTGCATTCTGGATAGCGATTTCCCCCTGTGTAAAATGTGAATGAACCAGAATAACACCGTAATGTCCCTCCAAATTCCCTTTGTTGAAATCACTGTAGCAGACGTAGAAATATCCTAGGAGAAAATCATCACGCCTAATAAAATTGCACTTGTGTAAATATAATGCAAGCATGGAAATAATCAAGTTTAAAGCTGAATAATTTTTCTTTTGTGCCTGTTTGGCTATTACGCTGATTCTCTTTTTTTATGTTTAGTAATGAATATGTTTTGCTGGAAAGGAAAGTATTATAGAGTGTTCAACCTGACTGTGACAATCCACACAAGAAGCCTATTTACCCACTGACAGGAAGACATAATTTTCTATTGTGAATATGCATTAAGGATAGAAAAAAAAAACATTACCGAAAGTAGATGCCTGACCGTTGAAATCATGCAGACTAAAGCAGTCTGGATGAAGACGTATATACCAAAGAATTTGACTGTCTTCTTTCTGAAAAAGAAATGAATGGTATTACACAGAAATCTAATATCTTCAGTGCACCCAACCTCAACTGGTAGAAGAGGAACTGGTTGAGAAATATTGTTGATTTGGGGGGTTGGTTGTTTTGAGGGTTTTTTTTTGTGTGTGTGTGGTTTTATGGGGTTTTTTTGTTTGTTTTCTTTGGGGGTTTGTGTTGGTTTGTTTTTTGTTTTGTCTTTTTTAAGGTGTGTTTGATGCAGGACAGTGGTGTCCTCCAGACTATTTTATACCACCTTGGACTTTTAATTAGTCACTGTCTAAATGATGCTTGGCTACTGTAGCAGCCAAATGAGGTGTAGAGATGTCTTGGGTGTGAATCCTTGCTGCTATGTCTATCACTCTCCTTCCATGAGAGGGAAAGGGTACCTGTGTGTTACCCCAGGGGAATCTTCAGTGCGCTGGTTAAGTCAACTTTTCAGCTGCTATTTAAGGTGCAAAGCTGACCCATGCTTTCTAAGACTGCAACAGCTCAACACGTGGCACTCTGAAATCAAGTCATAAGCTAAACAAATAGGCAGATGTTTGCATCTGCTCCATTGACTGGTAGTGAGAGACAATTCCCTTTCTAAAGAGCGTTTGGTTAGATTACAGAAAGTTAAATATCGCTGTGCCTATTCCAGAGGTTTGGGACTAAAGTGCAAAGAAATTCATTTATTTGTCCAAGGGTTTACAAAGACAATTTTTACACAATTGGGAATTAAACCTGTTGTCTTCCACATCTGTCCAAAATACCAACTATGCAAGCATTTTCCAGTTTATGTTTAAACTGGCTGTATTGTCACAAATCCCCAGGTTGGAACTCTCTGACATGGTCTGTTATCCAGCATCTCTTCTACTTTTTTCTCTGGCAAGTCATCTACTTTTTACCAGACAAGTCATGAGCCATTCTGAAATTGTCACATGCCACATTCGGTCAAGATGCTGGTATTTTTCTTTTCCTTTCCAGAAGAGAGCACATTTGGCATTTTCTTGTCCAGACAAACTTATAATTACTTCATGTGTCTACCTTTAAAAATCAGTTACTCTCATTCCTCTCTCATCTCTGAAAAGTTAATGTACCTTTGAGCCAGTGATAATCTTAAGGAGCCTCCTGAGATGAGAGTGGGGATAAGCAAATTCTGTGCCAACCTCACCTTTTGTGACCTCATTTTTTTGTCTGAGTAACAGAACTTCATTTTCATTGCTAGTATAGCTTCGGGTCTACTTTTCCAGAGCTTCTTACCCATTTCCTTCCAGTCCAGTGCATGCTTCTCCTAATTATCATCCTGTGTAGCAGTATCACTGAGCACAAAAATAGCTTGTCTAAGCTTTGGCACAATACTGCCACAAAATACGGGAGGTTGTGTGATGGCAAATGTTATATTGTGTTAATGATGCATGCTGTAAGATACACCTCTTCTTTATTCACAAATTTATTGATCATCTTTACAAATGGCAGCAGGAGAGCTCTCTTAGGGAGTGAACCATACTACATGTGCACTGGAAATCTTCCTATCCACATCTGTTGGATCTTCTGTGGACTATCCAGACTGGGGGTGGTATGGCGTGATCCGATGGTTACATGAGGAAAATAAGTGTCTCGTGGTCTCTCTAGACTTTGACTGCAGACCCCAGGGTATCCTGTGAACCCGTTTATTTACTCAAAATGGGTAGCCAGGGACTGAATGAGCAGTGAATGTAGCTTAGCTCCACTGGCCAGTGAGTGACTAAAATACAGCTAGAGAAAGGATAGATAATCTGCTGCTAGTATAGACAGGGAGTAAATAATGTACAGTGAAAACTGTACCTCACAAAAGTCTGTAAGTCACAATGGCTGTTTAATCAATTACACCTGGAGAGACAGCTCTAGGGGACCCTTGGTAGGAGGGCAGCCAGAACCCTTGTATTCTCTTGTTCCTGGAGAGCCTGAACTAGCCCAGAGTTCAGGGTGTCCAAGCAGTTGTCTTTATCTTGTACCAGGTGATGCTGGGTCCTTTAAAAAAAAAAAAGAAAAAAAAAAAAGAAAAGCCTCACTTCTTGTCTGCGTGACATTAAAAATGCTAAGGTAAACGGAGTATTCAGAGGCTGTACAGAGTGCTGGTGCCTGCCCCACCAGCAGGTATACTACAAAAGGGCCTGTAAGAACCAACACATTTAGATATACAAGAAGTCTTCTGAGAAACCAACTGCTGTTGTACCACTCTGAGTGTGCTCTCACAGGCAGGTAGTGTTGGCGGGCAGCTGTTTTGTCCTTGGGGCTAATTCTCCCTCATTTTCTGTAGTATTGCAGACACGGTGTCCCTTGGTGTGGAGCATTCTTGGGCTATGTCACATACTGCACCTCCCCCTACAGACCTTCCTTTCTTTATATCCTTAGACAAAAGCAGTTATGCCAATGCCCCAGCTATGTTGAGTATCCTAGAGTAATAGAGAATGCTTTAATTATTCAGGTGGAATCAGCCCATCTTCTAAAATGTTTGTTGAAAAATAAGCAACAGCGTAATTTGACCCTGAATTCCCAATATAATATAAATATCAATTCTATAGAATAGTATCTAGTTTTGAGTGGGAGACAGGTATTTAACATGGGGAAATGGGAAACTTTTTCATGGTCCGAGGAATTAGTTTAACAGGAAACAATCTCAGTCTGTTTCTGACCTCGCTGAGGTAGCCTACAGCCCCTCTTGCTGCCTACGGCTAAACCGCTCTCAAGGTGCCCCAGTCAGCTCACACCACTTGTACTTATCTTACTATCACTGCCTGAAATACTTAAACTCTGTCTCAAATACTAGCATGCTGTTTAACTCCTGTTTTGTAACTAAATCCAAGAATTCCTACTGACAAAAAGAGCACTCGGATAGGAATCTGAGCATTTGGTTTCAAAGCTCAGTAATATTGTTCAAAGGTTTCCTTGCTGCGGTGCAGTTACCAGCATGTAACACGGTGATGTTTGATTCAAGAATCAATGCCTACCAGTAGCTATGAGATAAAACATTTTATTGAATAAGATATGATGACTCAATAATATCAGTAGATGCTACCTGATGAAAAAAGACTGGATGGCCAATCTAAGTTCACAATAGTAGGAACTTCGACTACCATCTTGTCTTGATCCATCTAAGGACGAGGGAGGTAGTAACTTTGCACTCACAAGCCCTGATGCTGGTAAGTACCAGCTGTCTATGTTTCTGGTGTCCCAAGAGGATTGGAGCAAAGAGGAAGAAGGACCGTGGCCCCTCTTTTGTACTAATGACTTGCTATATATTATCCAGGCACAAGATGTCTCTGTGGGCTCTCCAGAAATTCTAGATTAAATAACAAATAAAAATAATAATAAAAAAAAGACAAATCTGTAGCTCAAGCTGTGTGGGAAGCCCGTCAGCCTGTGTTTGTGGTTTTGTTTGTTTTCTTTAACAAATGCTTCCTGTGTTAAACAGGCTGGTACATTATATTTTATAACATCCCTGCTTCCTCAGTCCACGGCAAAGGAGAGACACCTATGAAGTGAGTGAAGTAAAGGACTTGCATGTGGTATAGACTGTGATTGCAGAGAGCTTAGGAAGGAGGTCTTTAGAGTTTAGGTAGCATGATTAGGTAATAAAGCAATTCATCCTTTAATTTCTGTATTGAGAAAGACATTCAAATTGCCTAAGTGTTTAGGACATCAATAAATACAGTGTTCATTGTAGCTGAGTTAATACAAGTGAAGAAAACTGAAGGTTTGAAATACTGATGAATACTTGATTTAGCACCATAAAAGTTTAATTAAGAATTAATTCTGGGAGTTGATATTCTTTAGAAATGTATTTGTTTTAAATAATAAGTCAGTAGAACTTCTTTTTAAGCTTAAAGAATTGCTAGAAGCATGTGTTATAACAATGCATTTAGTAACTTCCAAGTCTTTTCTTGGAAAAATAGTTTTCTTGGTTGCAAGAGTAACTTGTGGTGTTTCACCTCTTTGATCTCAGAGAAACGTCTTTGCTTTCTAGGTTTGATGATGACCTCTTTGGTCTTCCTGGTTATTAAAAACCACTCACGTTAACAAAACTTGTGTTCAGTCATGCTCAGTGGAGCAAGTCATAGTCTCACACCGGGCACAAAGTGTCATGATAAGTCACTGAATCTTACTTAAGCTAACTTTCACCTCAAAGTCTCTTGCCTACCAAACTGTAACAGACTTATGGATATTAACATCCACATCTTTTCAGCACAAATGAGGAAGCCCATCTAATCTTGCTAAAGTAATACCGTTACATCATGCACAACAAAAGCCAGTATCTCTGCAAGACTCTTCCTTAACTCCTTAAGATATAATGTTATATTTGAAAAATACAGATTTCTGGTTGCTTGAAAATCCACCAAAGTTGGAGAAAATGCATCTTCATGTAAAGCTTATTCAGACTGATTGCAGGTTCTCTTGCAAGATGATGGTTTTTAGAACATAGCATTACATTTTTGTACAGTAGGCAAACTGTAACAATGATTATATGGAGTAATTGTGATAGAGTGTGCTGGAAAAATAATCTTATGAACAATGCACATGATTACTCAAAGATGAACGCCTTTAATTCAGTTGTCCATTGCTATCCTGGTGCTGCTTACTTATCCTTGTTTTACAGGCAATACATTTTTATTTTTGTAATCATAGTGTTAGTAAATCTGCAAACAGTGATTGGACTCCTACTTCCGTACTGGAACTGGGACAGTTCTCTTTAAAATCACGTTCTTGAGTCGAATCTGTAGATGTACAATACCATACTGATACAAATTTCTCCTTCTGGGACTGAAGAAAGTAAATAAGATACAGGAAAAATGACCTCATGGCATTAAATACTTAATCCTTTATCTTTGCTTGGGATTTGACCTAATACTGTTGAAATTAAGAGATTCTCTCTCATTGACTTCATTGGATCTCATGTCTCTAGTCTTGTTTTGCAACCTTCTTGTTAATAGTAGGATTGATAAAATTTCCACTTGAGGCATTGTGTGGTAGGACTTGATACCAATCAGCAAAAAACCTGTGGTGAAGTCACACTAAGAATCTAACTTGCTATATAAATTGCAAATGTATTCTCCCCCCCAAGTTCTTAGTTAGACTTTTGACATGTAATTTGAGTAGGTAAGTGAAAAGAGTGGATACATTTGTTAAAGAACTGGCCCCAGATGTTCTCCAGGCATCAGCAGAAAAGCATACATATGGAGGAGTGGGAATATCTCCTTTTCCTACTTAGACCAGTTGAAACTGGGGGGATGGGGGGTGGAGAGGTGCTTAGTGGAATCTGTACAAACTAATTAGGGAAATGGGTTGGAAAGCTCCCAAATTTGTGAGCAGAGAACAGTTAATGTGGTAGAAATATCAACTGGTGTTTAACCAGCAATTTCTGTCAATCATAGAGGTCCTCGTAATTGGGAAAAATACCCGCAGGAAAACCAAAATGATAGTGGCCAACCTTCTCCCTTCTGCAGATGTCCCAGAGACTTATTACAACATCTGTTTGGCTCTTCTAGTGTTGTATAATAGGTTAGGAACTGATTTGCTTGCTTGTAAATTAAGAAATGCAGTGTTTTACTGTTAATCAATAGAGTTTAGAGTAATAAACCTTTCAGAGTCAAACATTCACGTTCTATTTCCTGATTTAATGAGACGGAGGAAGTTTCTTATTTGAACTTTCTACAGAAAGAGAAAGCTTTGTACAACACTTGCCATGCATTCTGTTACAGGCCTATTCTTGAATTTGTATAAATTGCTGAGATTTTACAGCAGACATAATTCCTTTGTGATAGTTTAGAAAGAGTTGAGAATAGAGCATGAATGCAGGTATAAAACACTGCGGAAGTTCAACTTCAAGAGTATGTATGTCATGGGCTTAAGGATGACTACATCATAATTTGGGGCATTGTAGCCCCAAATGTGTGCTTATGTCATTTGGGAATATCATGTGTGAAATGTCTGTGTTCTATGGAAAATGCTTTATAGATAAGTAAAACAAGATTTCAGTAATCTGAGTGGTTTTAATCATGTTGGTTACTTAAACAACTTAGTTCAAACTGTTTCATCCAAAAAGTTATCCACTACCAGATTGAATGTAGATTTTTTAAGTATGTTTTCCTTTTCAGTTTATGCCCTAGTGAGTATCAAGTTAAACAGATGTTATTCCTTAAATGGATGTTAGTCAGCAAAGCTACATTTATCCTAATTTCAAATAAATCTAAGAATTTTATAAACATTCTAAGGAGTGTTGCATTGAAAGTATCACTGGGACTAAAATAATTAGAGCCAGAAAATGATGAGGTTTTTACCACACTTGTGTTTAAAGTTTGAGATATGAAAGGAAAATTAATGGGTTGTAGTTGGACCTTAAAAGTTAACCATTGATTAAAACTTTTGGTTTAGGTTGCTGATGTGCTTGTGACTATCTGTGAATGAATCCTAATTAAAGTCTGTAACATGCTCATAACATCTGTATGCCATGGAACGCAGTGCCTAAAGAGACCTCCTGACTAAACCTAGTTCCTGCTGCCTCTGGAAACTTTTTATTAACCTTAATGATAATACATTGGTCATTCGCTAACCCTTTATAAATGGCAGCTGAACTGGAAGTGTGCTGCAGTTCTGTGCAGCTTCATAGTCTTTTGAAAACCCCACCAGGCTTCTGCAGCACAATTACCTTCTGCCTTTCTGCAAAGTCTTTATTTTCCTTTGGTCGAGTAATACTAACAATTAATTCTGTGTGGCACTAATAGACAGGACAAGTGTGTTACCACTCAAAATAAATTAGCATGGAAGTAAATACCAGCTGTAATGTGTCCTGACATTCTTGTAAATCGCACACAACTGCAATGACGTTTCCTCCTACGACTTACCCCTTAAAGTACTTCGCATTTTGACAGGATGCAGTCAGAGGAAGGGAATTAGCTGGGCTCCCAAGGTTCTTTTCAATGATGCAAGCTCTGTTCTAGCCCTTATCTACAACTGCAATGTTTGTTAGGAATTCAGAATCTTTAGCAGAAGACTCATCAAGACTGTGCCTCAAAAGTATCTGTGAAACAGGTGAAGTGCAAAACTAGGTTGAAAAGTAAATTTGAGTGAGGCACACGTATTTTTCATTAAATGTCAACACCATTAAAATTCTAAAAATACACATGTGTGCATAATTAGTCAATCAATTCATGCCTGTTTCTTTCACGAGGAAGCTAACTCACTGATAGTCTGATGCAGGAACAGACCTGAAAGCATATTTTCAATTACTCTGTTAACGCTTCACTTTGTTCACTTTGTGAACAAAATCACGAGAAGCAATTGGAGCTACTCAGTCTGGGATTTGATGTAGCATTGTCATTAATTTGCTGTGTATTTCTGGTGTTCCTAAGTATTCTGGTGTCATATCTTCCCATGACAAGTACTCAGGTCGCTGAACCTGATGCTCAGGGAGGACAGGTGTTTCCTAAGCCTTAGATGTATCTCTGTGGCTGGTTACATGTATTCATTCATAGGGAGTTTTTCCACATACAATCATAATTTCACAATATACCAAGATGAATTTCATAAAACATTTTCAAGAGATTTGGGTTTTGTCTCTTTGTGGCTGAAGATAAGAGGCAGTCCTGACTGTAAAACAGAAAGATTGTCTTATTTTGCAGTCGTAGTTCTTTCAGTTTATAGAACTTGCCTCAACAAGGTTATGTTATACAACAGGGTGAGGGATAGAGGAGGACCTTTAAGGCAAAGATGAAACCAGATAATGTGTAAATGTTCTAGTTTCCCTTCGGTATGGTACTGAAAATATATTTTAAGTTATAATTTTATTTTTTTTTTATTCAAAACTTGTGCTTTAGTTCCCAAGGCAACACAAACCAGGAATAATAATTTAGAGCTTCTTCTAAGTACCCTTTCATATGAAAGGGATGAGCAGCTGTAGGTTTCCGATTTGTGGTTTGGAGACCTGTTAATGAAAGCTGTCAATTATAGAGCCCATATTGTAACAAACCCCCAATCCTTAAGCTTTTCCATTAATACGCACTGCACCATAATTTTAAGGCTCTTTATTACTAGTCTTCGTAGTCCCTGCCACACATCACTAATCTCTGCTGCCTGAAAGATGCTGGGAATAGCAAGTGTCTATACATCAGAGTAATTTTAAGTTTTGCTCTCATAATGAATGGAAATTGAATCAATCTCTTCTGGGACTTACTCCAAGATTAGACTTTAAAGCAGGATTTTTACACATGCACCCTACACACACTCCTGCAGTAAGCATAACTTCAGTTAATATTCCTAACAGCTACGTTTCTCCTCGAAAACTAGCTC
This sequence comes from Vanellus vanellus, assembly GCF_965231255.1. Lineage (NCBI taxonomy): Eukaryota > Metazoa > Chordata > Aves > Charadriiformes > Charadriidae > Vanellus > Vanellus vanellus. The sequence goes on from NC_138921.1 coordinate 12,089,289, forward strand.
ATTAGCTTGTAAAATATACAGGATTCAGGTACTTGATAGCAAATAAAGCCTTTAAAAAATTATGTTTAACCACTAGGGATTTTAGGAGCCTGACAGGAAACAGCTATTTCACATACAGCTTTTTTGAGGCACTCTGGAGCAAGTTCAGAATTCTAATTCTGGAGTTAAAAAATTTCAAGGTTGTTCCTAGGATGAGACAGAAGGAGAATGTGCTGCTTGGAGGACCAAAGTCCTCTACTACAAGTCAGAAAATGCCATGAGCTGTGACTGCCTCTAGACTGAGACATAGTTATATCCTCATCAAGATAGAGAACTTTCAAGGATTTTTTTTCAGAAGTGAAGAAAACCAGAAAGTAAAAGGAGAAGGATTACAAAAATTTTAACCCTCAGTTGCTTTAGCAGCTTAGGAAGGTATTCTCTATGCAGTTTAATTTGCTGAGTGTTGAGGAAAAGTAAAAACTTAAAAGGGTTAAAAAGGAAAAAGGAAAGCTTGCACTCCTTTGTGGGATGAGGGTGAAATATAGGTGTCTTAATGAAATATGAATATAGCATCTTCTGAAGGTTCTAAGGGTTAAAGGGAACTAAGAACCATTTCTATAAACCAGTTATTTTGTGGAATCCCTATATAAAAACAGGTATTGATTACTATTTCATGCTTCAATTCTCTTTGCTATTCTGACAAACACACTCATAACTGTTTTAGCCATAATTCATAGCTCAGGCTCTATCGTGTCTTGTCCTTTTGCCAGAGAACAGAGCCATTGTGAACTCAGTGATGTAGTTCAGTGTGTACTGTAGCCTGCCATGGCTGCTTTCAGCCCCCTTAGGTTGAGAAGATTGCGGTGGTGTTCTAATCATGGAAAAGAAACACTTTTGTAAAATCAGGACTTTTGCAGATGTGAATATCCTGGTATGCCCCATTTCTAGACTTCAAACTCCAGCTTTTATGCAATGCCCCCTTAACAAATTTCATCTCAAACTGGTTCTTTCAGCAAGGTAGTGGGATGAGGTGGTGGACTCAAGAAAAGCATGACAAAGAGTGTATAAGGAATTTATATTTAAAGATGGTAAATCTGGCACATCTAAAACCGGGAAATCCCCTTTCCTGAGAGAAGAGCTCATTGTTAGTGGCCTCACAGATGAGCATGAAGGTTTTTGCTGCAGAGCTCTTAGCTACAGCCTGTCTTCTGTTTCCATGAATACCACCACTTGCTGCATGTTTGTATTTTCATGTTGGTCAGAAAGTAAATCATCCATTTGCTCAGACTGACACCAGCTGAGCATTTAACTCATTTTTCTGGTAAAATGTTCTTAATATTACGTGGTTAAAGTTTAATCAGTCATATGCACAGATATGCCGATGCAAAATGGCTACCCTGCTCTTAAACTCCAGTTCCTCATGCTGAAGTTACAATCATGCTCCTCTCCTCCCCACACCAACCCTAATACAGTTCCTGTTTCCTAAGGTTAAACACCTGTCAGGTACCCTTAGGTACAAGCGTACCTAAGTGAACTCTGCAAAAATTAAAATAAAGTAAAATAAATGTTTATGAATACTGCATACATTGGCAATGAGGTGTGTTCTGTAGCTTGCATCTCCCCCCTTATGCAATTGTGATACTCTATCAGTCTTTGCTGGAAGTTTTAATACCAGCAGATCCAAAGAACTTGCAGTATTCCTTTGCACCTCATTGCTTGCAAGGGCAGAGCTCCTTCATCAAGACTTTTACAGCAAATATCATAGATTAATAAAAAGGTGAAAGAGCTCTGGTCCATTATTTATCCCTCACTGATATTTATTAGCAAAAAACAATTTATGCTGGGATTCCTTTATGGGTCTGTGATTGCAGTAGCTGGGGCAAGTGGTAATTAAAAAGCTGCAATGTGTCCTCTCACCTCAAATCTGGGCTTTAAAATGATGACAAGATAATGAATGGTGAAGTCTAATATCCATATTAATTTCTCAGGGTATTCACATGTGTGGCTGTGTGTTGTGTAGGTGGCTGGAAAGTTCAGGGTATTTGACAGCTAAGACACATTGCTGCTGGCAGAACCCATCTGTCTGATTAGCCTCAGTTATGTGATGCAAGTGTTCGTTTGCTCACCAGCCCAAAGCATTGGGCTTGACTGTTCACATAAATCTCAACCAGATTTCCTAATGAGCTGTTGCCACTTGCACATCTAGAGCTAATTTTGGTCAAGGAATGTGTTAAAGTGGTACATTAATTTAAGAGTTGGCAGAGCTCTGTGACATATTCCGCAAGTTTTACATATAGGTAAACTGAGGCACAAGCTCCAGTTGTTCAGAGTAAATCTTTAAAGCAGACTTGGGCTTTGAAATTAGGAATGTTGGTTCAAGTTCGTTAGCTAACCTCCGTTTTCCATGGTGTCCTGGTTCCGGCAAGGATGGGGTTAATTTCCCCAAGGAGCCGGCAGGGGAGGCAAGTATTCCATACCACGTGACCCATGCCCCGCTATAAAAGGAGCTAGCCGGGGAGAGGGAGTCAGTCGCCCCTCGGAGGCGGGCTGCGGCGGTGCGGGTCCGGTCGGTGCGCTTCGCGGCGGTATTGTAATCGCGTTCTTATATTTCCTTTACCGGTGTTATTGTTTTTCTTTTTTTCTTCCCTTTGTCTGTTCTTTTAAATTATAATATTTCAACCCGCGAGTTTTGCCCTTTTCTGCTGATTTTTCCCACGGCTGTGGGAGTCGAGCGAGCGGCTGCGTGGTTCTCTGTTGCTGGCTGAGGCCAAACCGCGACACATGGAAAGCAAGAGCTGAAAAACTACTTTTGAAAGATTTTGAAGAGTCAGAATATATTATATCACCTGGCCTAGGTCTGCCCACCTTGTGCTGTTCCCCTGATGGAGGAAAGAGCGTCTTGGACGCCCTGGCAGCCCTTGACTGTCCCACCACTGCATAGGATCCCTTCCAAGGCAGTTTAGGCTCTCATTAGAAGCTATAGCCACAGCATCTACGTTATAGCAGGAATGAAGCTGGCTCAGCTGGTGGGAAGTGGATGGAAATTACGTTTGCATGTATGTTTTCTGAACTTTGTAGAACATCACTTTGTGGATACATAGAAGGCACACACTGAAACAAGCTTTCTCCTAGTTATGTAGGTATATTATGTGTACTTCGACTCAATGAGGAGACCAGCATCAGCAAGAGGGTCTTCCCAAAAGAGTGATTTAACTCCATCTCTCCTTCCTATCTCACTTTGGCCTTTCGGAGACAAAGTGAGGCAGAAAGGCAAAGAAGGCCTGTACAGGTTTCACTCACCAAGGAGAGACTTAGCCTAAGGTGAGACAAGAATGTTTTTTACCTGCAGAGTAACCCGTAACTAATTGAAAATGATCTGATTCTTTTGATCACACCTTAAGGGAGTTAGTACAGGATATTAATAAAACCAAGCGGGAAATTCTTTTTTTTTTTTTTTGTCTTGTGGAAAATTCTCACCTTTCGTTATTTTTCTTACCCTCAATTGGGAAGAGAAGTCATGAACCCAAATCTTAAGTCCATCCTCTCTTTGGATTTATTTTAGACAAATTAAGTAGAAAAAAAAAATTGAAATAATTTTGTTTTAATTCAGCACTTTTTTTTTCTGCAAATAACCCTACATTCTGAATTTTTGTATTTAAAGCACAGCAATTGGGAGATTGTAATGAATGCGGATGTTCTTCAAATTGATGAACTCAATGAAATGGACTCTTTACCATGAACACTTGATTTCCACTAGTTGCCATTTTGCAGTATAGAATTTCTATACAGCTTATGTTATTGTTGTGTACATTACTAATGCAGCAGTCCTTGCCAGTGGTAGCACTGTTGAAAAGAGCATTAGAATGTCTGCATCTTTCTTGGAGAAGAGGAGAAACTACTTGAGTTTTGCAGGGCTACATGCAATCAAGTGCACCTGCAAAGGAAAACATGCATGACTTAATGAACTTTTCTGAAAAGCTCTGCCACTGAAATTCAATCCTAATGCTTATACTGGACAGAATTTCTTTTTCCATATCCCTGAACAGCTGGGTTACCAGGTCATTGTCTATTGAGAGGAAAGAAGTCTCTCTGCTGTATTGCCAACCTGACTTTCTGCTATCATTATCCTTGCTTTGCTTTAGCAATTTAAGAAGGCTATTTTATTGGGTTGTACGTCTGGAAGCCATAAAGTTTTTGATTGGGAAACAGCCCCCTGGCTGTTATGGGCTTAGGTAAGCATACATCCTCTACATTCAACTAGCTGTCCAATCAAAGATGTCTGCAGAGTGGTATAGGAATATTTTGCAGTTGAGGCAAGAGTCTGGTGAATAATTGCAAAGAAAGCTGCACATGTGAAAATTTGGAGAGGGTCTGTGAGGGTCATTTTGTTCTATAAATTAGTTTTTAAAACTCCAAACAATTTTCAGTTGCTTTTCTGCAGTCTCTAATTCTATGACCTAGAGTTGCAAAATACTTAATAACTCTTCCTCCTATCCCCTCCATTTGGTAGCCTATTTAAAAAAAAAAATCAAGAAAAGTCAATTGTAATGAAAAATGTACTTGTGCAATGACAAGGACTGCTGGTTTATGTTAATTCAACTGATCAGGCCATTAATGTCTCTACCCCTCAATTTGATATAGTTACTTTATGATGAGACAACATAATTTCTGTGCTCGGAACACATTAGAATTTAATTAGTGCTGGCACAGAACAGTAACACCTTGAGTAAAAGAAATACTAAATTGCTTCATTTCTGACATAGAAAATCAATGCATTCTCTATTCAAACTTGAATTTTGTTTCATTATCCTGCTAAATAGATTTACAGGAGTCTATTTAGGATTTTAATATAGCTAGCACATTAAAAATTAAAATACAGCCAGGACTGGGTCATTTACCCAGGTATCAAAGAAAATGTATCATCATGATTATGGAGTCTATTCATCCATTAAGTTCATGTACTTCTCACTCTTTTTGGTAGAAGTGATTCTTATAGACTGACGCAAAATGCTGCACCACCATCCTCAGCTGCATAAACCGTCAACTTTCTCTTTTTTGAGTAAAGTGCGAATGAATTGGATTCCCAGCTGCTGAGGTATAAATGAGGACCGGGAGGTGGAAAGGAGCAATGGTTACCTACCTGCTCATTTCCACAAGTCTCAGTTATAGGAAGCTTAAAATTGTTGCTCCCCAACCTGAGCCCTGAGTGTCAGGGAGGAAATGATGTGCAGTGCTTTCTGGCTGTGTCCTGCCCGGTCCTGTCTAAACTTTCTAAGGCCTGAAGCTGGTCAATGTGAAGTGAAAGTTTTTAGTACAAGATCACTGTTTGCCCATAAAAAAATCCAGGGTTTCATAAGACTTTTTGAGGTTTGAACAGTCTGGTTTCAGAAATGAAGTTTAATGAACCCAGTTAATCCGCAGCCCTAACTTGCCTACTTGGATATAGCAGGTTGGTTACACCTGCCCAAGTGAGCGATTCAGGCACGTTATTCTCTCGCTGAAAATCAAATCCCTTCAGCAGAATGGAGCCCTCTCCTCTTGCTACATGAATCTCAATTTTATCTAAAACTATCCTGAAGCTAATATATCAATAAAGACAACTCTATTAGACAGTTGCCATCGCTTTAAAACTCACCCATTTTACTAGGTCACTGTCTTTGTTCTCTCTCCTCGTTCTGGGAATCACGCACACAGTTGTTTAACTGCCTCATCAACAACCTGGTTATTATTTTGTACTTTCTGAATACTTTTCTCAGTCTGTGCTGGTTTCTGATCTACTTTCACCTCCAGTTGAAGGGCATTCCACTGCTATATATTTTAATCAAGTTTCGCTGGAGCACGGTTGTTTTCCAGTGTCCAGGTATCAAATTGATTCCTGTTCCTGCCCACAAGTAAGATTACAACATTGGAAAGGAAGACATATGAATACTGTAAATTTGAATATTCAAGGATACCCTTCCAATCTCTAATGACCTTATTTTGCTATTTTCAAAAGATGTTCATCATTTTTCCCTTTGGTTTATTTTGTGAGGTGGCAACTTATCAAGAGAGCAAAGGGAAATATGCATCCAGAAAAACAATCTTTCAATAAATATGTTAGTCTGCAATAAAAATTGGTTAGTAAAAAAGTTGTTAGCTTTCTGAAATTTCCAGAGGTTGTTACAAAATTTTTGGAACTTAAAAAGCTTTAATATGCCTCTTTTGGCTGTCAGTCAGCAAAGAAGATCCCAAGGAAAAAAAGCCCACATCTTCTTGACGTGGACCACAAAATACAATGCCAGCTCATCCTCACTATGCCAGTTGCTTTGTAAGGAGGCAAGAAGCAACTGTTAAAACTATCAGACAGCTTTGTGGCAACATGCCTTTTTTACCTTCATATCTGAAACACATATCAATTAAGGGATAGCTCTTTGAAACAGTAATGAGAATGTTTGTAAGTGCTTGGATAGAACGTGGGTGGAATTTGGGATTTTGACTTACTTACAGATTAGTGCAGAAACTTTCTGAGGAAACAGATTTGTCAGCAAATTCTTAGTTGCAGCAGATGTTCGCTTTGAAACATTTCAGGTTTGATGAACTTCTTGCAGATCAGCGGTAGGGTTTTCTAGGAGTTTGCTGCAGAAACCTCCCACAGGGACCAAATCACAGTGTTTGTTTGTCATTGTGTTGCATGTGTTTGTCATGCTTACAAAGTACATCTTTTTGAGAGTTGCCCAAGTGATTGCAAAGATTGGAATTCCAGCCTGTAAACACTTCCTTGGACTGTAATGGTGCATCTTAGCTGGAGAGTGATTCCCGTGGAAAAGGAATTGTGTCATCACGAAGGAATGCAAGAGTTCAGGCTACCTTAAGGCTCTTCCAATAATCTAAATATTTATATTCCTTGAATTAGAATGGTTAATCCTGCAAGTACTCAGTAGAAGTGTAATTTGTAAGGAATATACTTCTCCAAGTTCAGGGAAAGGCCATGCTTTTAGATCATGTCTATAAATGATTAATTTACAGTAACAGACTGTTAACTGATGCTTTTGGAAAGTTTTTCTGAGTTTTAATCTAATTGAAAATACAGTATTAAGTGCTTTTCGTTCATCATTACAGACTTTCCTTTAGGGCCTATGGATCTTTGTAGGACAAGAACAGGATTTAGTTTTAAGTAACAGACTGAGACATGATGAAAGCAAGAAGCAGAGGCTGAGACCTTAATTAAAACAGAGTTACATTTCAGAGAGTTATTGAAGGAGGAGGAGGTGCTAGAGGCTAGAAAGTAGCTATAAATGTTTTTCAAAGCCCATTTGTGCAGTGAAACAGCCAACACAACAGCCCTATTATTCACCTTTACCATTTTAGTATTTGTGAAAAGCAAACTTCAAACAAGCTCAGAGCTAGGAGCTCCCTGTCCAAGGGTGATGGGCACATCAAGGAGTAGGGATGAAGGAATGGATGCTAGTAGCTGGAAGCACAGAAACTCCTCTGAAGTTTGCTAATGCTTTTTGACCTTGCTAGAATTCATTTCACTTCATGATCCTCTTGATTTCAGTGTAAGGAGTGTAAGGTCTAGCAGCTTCTGTGCTCAGCCGTCGCTGTGAGGAGCTTTTCATTTAGTGTAGCTCAGTGTTAGAATTCACTTGCACTTGGTGCCCATGCAGACTCCACCATGACATCCTGCAAGATGATGAGAAAGCAGCCTGAATCCTTAGAGATGAAGCAAATGCAAAGTTAAACCAAGCCAGACAGAACTGAAGAAAAGCTCAGGTTCGTCTGGTTTACAAAAAAACCTGAAGACTTAGGGTATTTTATGTTCCTTCTGATCTATATATATATCTTGTATAGGGGTATATATCCTGCTATATGATCGTAATTAGATTCTTCTGATCTAATTTACAATAATCTATATTATTGAAATCTATAAATCATTTAAAATCTTTCATTGGCAAGTAAATGTAATGGCAGGCACTACCTGGGGATCATGACAGCAACATTACATGTCCTGCGGACATGTGTCCCTACCATGCTTCCATTCTTCCAGAGGTATCTGTGCCGTCATCTACGAAACAGTCTAAAATCGTCTCAGAAAGGCCCACCATATGTTGTGGATATGTCAGCTAGCTTCAGGCTCCTGGTAGAGTAGGATTAGAAACAGCTTTTTACCCCATGCCAGTAAGATTCTCACTATCCAAAAATCAGAAGACACTCTAAGATCTTCCAGCCTCTTATGTTTATTCATCTGAAAGATGGCTTTGCCCAAGGCTCGGGATATTCTCCTTAAAACATCGAGCATCGATATGCCGTGTGATTAAGAAGAGAGAGGTGTTGGTTTCCTACTGGGGAATTATCTACAGCGCTATCACCAGTTTTCCCTGCAGTTCTCTTGAGATTATCTGAATTAAATATGATAAGAATTGATGAACTGTACTGGAAAACCCCTCAAGGCTATCAGATATTCATTTACAGGAGCAGAGGGAATCATTACCTGTACTCTAGTTGTGTTTTATCACATAAATGGTGCTTTAGAGACAGCTGTGTGTATGCCATCTCATTTCAAAGTTGGTTTGGGTTGTTTTTTCTCATTAGATCACATCAGTTTTGGAAACTACCAAGAATTTGTTTTTGTCACAGCCCTTTGGAGTCTGTTTTCTACAAATCTGCTGCTAGTTCCTATTAGGAGACTAATTTATATAGGGGGGAGGGGTGTGTGCATATATATAAAACAAGGAGGCATATATACGATTAAATTTCCTACCTAAGTTACTGACTTTTATTTAGACTTTTACATATCTTGTTCTCAAGGAGGTGATGTGTTGATTTTTTTTTTTTTTTAGTTTTCCTTGTTATTCATGAAAGCTTTGGAATATATTTTCACACTTCCTGATTCAGAATACCCAGAATCTGGTTGTTGATCAAGGGAAGTCTCTTTAAGTTAATAGTTGTCCGCCCAAGCAATACATACAAAGATTTAATACATAAGACTAGAAGACAGTAAAGCCTTTAGCTTCCTGGCAAGATCAGGAGAAGAAAAAATATTCTCTCTATGTGACTAGCTCATGAAACATGTTTTACTCTGTTAGTAAAAAAACATATATCCTGCAAATCTGTTGGGATGGGTTGTAGAGAAACTTTTTTTCTATGCATGTAACTGTAGTCGTTTCTTAAATAAATGCTTTATGTTTAAGATGTCTGGTAATTCCTGCTGCCTTGGTGAAAGCTACTAATAAAGCTGTTACAGGACTGAGTCACTGAGTATGTTAAATGTTAGTATACTCTCACTCTAGACTAATAGAGGCACTGTAGTTATTTAAGTATCTGAATTCAACAATACTTAAAAATTCTATCCGAAAGTCCTCTGAATAATTTGATTTGGAGTAAATGAATTTCTTTCTGGACTTAGTCAAAGCAATTACATTCAACTAGATGCCATATTATAGCATAACATTTATCATCATTTAAGCACTGCAAAGTACTAAAGAACTCAAACTTATCTTTATTTCCATGCTGGCAGTTTGGTGGTTGGGCTGACTTTGCATTCCCTAGTCTGTTCATTGGTGGGAAGAAATGTGAAGTTCACTCAGAATTTGAAGTGCTAACCCAAATGGGAGCAAAGAATAGATAGACCTAAGTTGATATGGTTTTTGTTTACAAATCAAGTTTATATCACGTGCCTCTTTCTTTTTTTTTTTTTTCCAAAAGAATGCTCCTGATTGTGAGAAAACACTAGTTAATACAAAGCCTTTTTTCCTGTTCTCCTCTACTTACAACTTTTCTGTGCTTCACCTTCCAGCAGGATGTGATTGTCATTTTTTGCTTACGTTAAGTATAATTAGAGTTATTAAAGTGGGCATTGCCTGTGTACACTTCTATTGCTGTATGAAACTGTATTAAGACAGCTGCTCAGACTTTGCAAATGCTTGACTTCACATCCCCTTACATCCAGGGTGGTCAATTTTGCCTTCTGGTATTTGTAGACTGGGCTAATGACCCAGATAAGAGCTTGCATTCTAAGATACAATAATCTAGCCAGTCTACATCTAGCCAGTCTACTAAGGTCACATACAAGAAAAGTTATTTGCTATGAAAATTACATGAGGGTCCAAAGTGGGTGCAATCTATTTTCTGTTGCAAGGTATTTACACATGTTATATCAAAGGAACTTTTCAAAGGCCCTATAGGAAACAATGCCTCACTTCAGAGGTGTATTTTGGGGAATACATTTAACCCTTTTCCAGAATACAACTCCATAATGTTTTGAAACTTGTAATAACTGAAAATACATGTGGGATGTGGCATTCTTTTGAAACAAAACAAAATATTTGAACCTTAGTTTGAAACAGGAGGATGTCTGTTGTGAAACATCCAAACCTTCTGTCCTCTCTATTGTACTGAAAGATGCACTAAACCTCAGTTAAAGAAATAAAGAGTATGCTGTCATCATACAATTAAAATAAAGACAAAAATATTCAATATTTTTTCCCATTTTATCCAATGAAAGCTAATGGTGATTTATGGCTTTTTGCCCTTACAATAGGTATAATAGAGATTTATTATAACTTGTAGTTTTTATTTTCCAACTCTAATTGTGGAACATGGTTGCTCAGAGTTACTGGCTGTTATATTTTAGATCAACCTGTGGGGTTTTTTTCCCAGTTAATCCAATAAAGAGAAAGAAAAAGCATTTGATGGCGCAACTAATACTTCCTTGTTAGCATGCCGTTAGTATTTGATAATGCAAAATGAGGCAGAAGCAAATTCAACTTCCAGTCAAAGCAGATTATGCAAACTCTTCTACAGAATTTGAATTGTCTAAAGAAAGGCTCCACAGGCCACCTAAGATTTCAGTTATTTTGCAATAAGTACAGGATACTGGAAATCTATGTTTCATAGATCCACAATTAATTTTATAATTGTAGTTAGACTGCATTGGAATATGTTACCAGGACGATCAATAAAAAAAAGTTGCTACTGTATAACTTTCTGCTGTACCTCACCCACTCAGAACCAAACATTACCTCATACATTATCTTCCCCTCTTAGTACCAACCTTCAGATACAAATCTGGAGGAGGTGAACATCTCTGTGTGATTTCCCAGGCCACCTCTTTCATTATAGTCTTGCTATTAAGCTTCTTTAAAATTCTGATTTCTTCATCTCCATGCACCTTGAAAATGCGTTAGCTTTTTCGGTATTGCTCCTGTTGCATTGATGTCAAAGGATATAAAAGCTTCATTTAGTTTTCCTTTTTCATTCCTTTTCTCATGTGAGCTAAGTAAAAATGTTAAGATTCTTTTCATTAGTTACTTTTTAAAGAAAGGCTTTTTAAGGAATTAACATGCATAGCAACATATGCTTTAATGTGAATCCTTATGCTAACAGAGAAGATAGTTATTAGTTATTTTAATCCCTTTTTCCCTCCTTAAAACTACTGCTGCAGCATAAGAGCTCACGCACAGGACTGTATAGACAGACAGAGCTACCTAACGCACAGAAGTTGTAGCAAAAACTCTTTAACCCACATGACTGCTTAGATTCAGTCAGTGATAAAGTCCTCTTCTCCATCCCAAATCCATATGACAGGGATGGAAGGAAAAGACACGTTGTGGTAGTACGTGAAAGATTTGAAAAAGTGACATGAACATTCACGTGGAGGAATGCTTCTGACTAGGGACTGGTGGTGGTGAAGTTGGAACAGGGCTGGACAGTACATGGATTTCAGCCTGCACCAGGATTTTAAAGGGTCCGAAACCTTGTGTGTCATGTTCTGGAGATCTCTTTGGAACTATTACTTTCCTGTATGAGCTGAATAATGAGTACCCATTCAGTCACGGATCAACCTCTAACTGCATATGAGTGCTGGGCACCAGCCTGCAGAAAACAACTTCCCTTAACATCTGAAAGTGCTTATGTCATGATCTCTGGATTTGGGTCTCTCTCTTCTAATAGCATCAGATATTAGCACAAAACTGATGAAAATGTTGCAGAGAATTGCCTTTGTGTTACTGAACCAAGCCCCTCTACTGACAACCTATCACAGTAACCTACACGTCCACTTTTAAGGAAAGGCAGATCTTCTTTCTGCTTTCATAGGTACTCTGAGATGCACAGACTTACCAGCTACAGCAGAAAAATAAAATTACAAAATGACACACCTCATACGAATAGGCATCTTCATAATCCAGCAAGGCAGTCCCTTGCTGTGAATTATCTAGGAGTACTTGCTTCATTTAGCTGTCCATCTGCTTAAGGAATGTGAGAGAAAAATACAATCTGATCTTTGGAGTTGCTGCAACTGTAACTTCACTAACTTCAGTGGATTCATAATTACGTTCAAGTAGGAATAGACTTTGCTTGTGAGGACACTTGTGGTAACTGGGTGTTTTTAGTTTTTCAGGGTTTATCATGTTTGAGATTCTTCCTGACCTAAACCGGGAAGAACATGGAAGGATTAAGACCTGCTTCCTCAACACCTCATAGCAACATTTTCTTCCTTTGGGGCCCTTAACGTCTTCTGAAGAATAAAGTCTTTGAATCAGCTTCCAAAAGCTGTTACAAACCCACAGGTTTCTTCTATATCATCCTCTGCCCTTCTCTTTTTTATTTAATGCATAGTTTTATTAAAAAAAAAAGTCCTTTTACCTTCATATTATAAAAGAGAGTGCCTCCATCTACCGTCCTCAGAAGCAGGATGAAGCCTGAGACCTGGTGAAGGCAACGGAGTTAAGAATTCACCCTAATTTTTAGAGGTGCTGACCGCTCTCAGATCTCAATTCTTTTGAAAAGCATTGTGAAGCATCAATGCAGGATCTAGGTCAAAGACGATTAGAAACTCCAGCGATTCTAGGACAGAAGAGAATGTACTCTAAACTATTGAAAATGCTCTTTCAAGCCAGTGTTCTTAAATATGTGAATAAAACTTTTCTCATTCCTAATGAGAGGTGAAACACTGAAAGTTTAGACAGGAGATTTATAACAGTGAACTCTTGTACCTTTTGTCCTGCGGAAGGTTGCAGATCCCATGGTATGAGAGTGCTTTGCTTTGATTCAAGTAAGTGTCTAAGCATGCACATCTTTCTGTTCATTTAGCTGCAGTGTGGGTCCTCTGGTCAGGGAAGGTGGGATGGCTTCTATCTCTCAGCCATCAAATTCCCTCTGGTGGAAAGGTTTCTGCATCCAGCAGTTTTCTGCTGGCATCTGGATGCAGTGTTGATGCCAGGCTGTGGTGCATGTAACCCAACAAGTAACATTCAGTACTCACTATGATTTGAAGAACATTAAGTTTGGCAAAACTCAGGCTGCATGTTGTAAATGGTCTCTCTGCGAGGCTGGTTTCCTAGCCGGCTGGATCTGGTTTCTCCCTGTTAGGTTCCACGGTTGTAGATTTATTTCCATTACTGTTTCTTGTTAAAGACAATGCCCTGAGGGTATTAAGGTCTTGTTTGACCGCAGAGCTAAAATATAAAGCTCTAAATTCCTCCCTCCTTTGTATCTAATTAAGGAATCTCATTAACCCTCTCTGTGGATAGATGGAGAGGATGTCTCCTTTCTGCAGGCTGCTAATAGGTTTTTGGGTAGAAGAACATACTCATCTGACCCATGATATTAGGTGCTGTGTTAAATATACTCTGCCAGCTCATGGCAGTGACATTTCCTTTTTTTTTGTCTGTTCTTTCTGAGAATCTTCTCTGGACAAAACCTGGTTCTTTAGGGTTGATTTTTCTCTTTTCTCTCCCTGCTTCTGGAGATCTGCCATTTAAAAATCTGGGAAACCAGTTGCCTAATCTCATGGAAGTTTCTAGGATTCAAAGGTCAAAGGATCTGCTGGCTGAGGGTGGTGATGGGGAGATAAAATTCTGCATCTGCTCCCTCAGTTAGCTACGCAGAGACAACTGGACAAAAAAATCTAGCACAAAGCCGGTCATAATTTTTCCTGCATATCGTCTCTGCACCACAGATATTTCTTTAAGGGCAGATGTAACAGAATGGTCTGTACTAGACCGATTACTCTCCTATGTTTAGAAAGTTATCCGGTTTTGTTTGTAGGAAAGCAATGATCTGATAGTTTCTTACATTCAGCTCTGCTATCTGGGGGCTGCTGAAGAAAATCTGAACAGTGATGATAAAGGATGTGCTGCTGAGCGCGGTGCAGAAACACTGCCCGTCTTCTGCAGGGAGCCAGCTCCAACCCGGTGGGGTTGATCGGTTCCCGCTCAGCACTAGCCTCCTGGCACGATCTGACTTCACCCGTCCCACTGAGGTGTCTCCCCCCTGGGGTCCCCAGTGCTGAGACACGAGGGTGGGTGCAGGGCCAGGCATTCTTCATTCGGCAGCGTGCCTGTGCTGAAAAACCAGAGCACCAGGTGCTGGGAGCAGGTGCAGAGGCAGTGCCTGCATGTGGATCCTCCTTTGGTCTGGCATAGTGGAAGCCAAAAGCCCAGCTGGTGCAAGCTTACTGTGTGGCGTAGGAAGAGTAGCTGTGTGGCTTTGCTGCAGAAACCAGAGCTGGTCACCAGGGACAGGGAGGTGCTTCACTGGGCGCCGTGTGGCTGAGACTGCCGAGTCTCCTGATTCAAGTGAATATTTGGATGTGGGTAAGAAGGCGTAGTAGTAGTACTTTTGTCAGATGGGCTTCTAAGCAAGCAGAGGAGGATGAGCAGGTTACCAGAAAGAAAGAGGAGCCACAAACACCCCACATAGTTAAAATACCTGGTGTGTACTGGAATCAGAGCATGGAAACTTCAAAAGATACCTGTGAATTTCTGTTTGCTAAATGGATGCATCTCTGGCTGAAATCTTACCCCAAGCTGCCATGAGGATTTGCGTATTAAGAAGGGCATACTGTTTGCCTGGCCTTTCCCTTAGCAGATGGGGAACTGCTTCTATTGAAGTGGGCTTTGAGTGATGAAATGGAAAGCAAAAGAGGGGGCAGAAACAAAGTTGCATTCATTTAGCACAAAACCAAGAAGCTGAGCAAACTTTACTGGAAGGGCATGAGAAGAAACAATTTGATTTCCTGTTCTCCACTGGAGAAGAGGAGTTGAAATATTTACAAATGGGCTGTTTGAACTAGCCAGTGTTATTGAAACCTACCGAGAAGATTCACATTTTTGGAATGTTATAAAAATGCTTGTATTCCACTAGGCAGAGCAGACTGAACAGAACAG
Organism: Vanellus vanellus; assembly: GCF_965231255.1. Lineage (NCBI taxonomy): Eukaryota > Metazoa > Chordata > Aves > Charadriiformes > Charadriidae > Vanellus > Vanellus vanellus. The sequence goes on from NC_138921.1 coordinate 12,104,417, forward strand.
CAGGCAAGAGTGGCTGCCAGTTGGTAGCAAATCTGGAGCACTTGCTGATTCATATTTATATAACAAAGCATGAGACAGGGTTGTCTGTTACAGACCACCATAATACACGTATTAGTGTTTGAAGAAGTCCCCTGCAGTCAGTATTTCTAGTTTAAATCCCTGCCCACACTGGCCTTCCTGTTTACTCTTCCCTGGGTCCTCACACTTACCAGCCCTTTCATCCTTCACACTAATGGCCGTAGGTAACTCTGTTGGGATGATTCATGTGCATTACACCTCAAGGAGAATATGCTACGAAGTGGAAGGACTGTTTTCCAATCGATGATGATAAGCAAGAATCAATCATGTACCATAACCTGCGTATATCACAGAAAGGGACATATATTGAGCAATGCTCATGGCCTGAACAATATGCTGGCTTATTAATTTTCATGAGTTTTTTTCCAAAGATGCATTAACTTAGACAACACAAGGTCACTACGCAGAGAGCTGGACAGGCACTGCAAATTATTTTGCGCAAATTTAAAAGAATTCTCTTAGGCCCTGCTTATCCCTCTGTATCTGTTCATCTCCACAAAATCCTGAGTGGTCAAGTTCACTCCTTCCAGTGGTTTGCGTATGTTGTTCATAGCAGCTTGCAGAACTAGTTCCTCAAAGCAACGTTTAAATCCTTTTGCATAACCGTAAATGCCAGCAATGATACTGGAGAAACAATAGTATATGAATTATACAATTAACAAAGGCGCCTGGGAATATAAAAATACCCGAGGGATGCTTTCATTGAGTTGAATAAGGGAGAAAAAAAGTCACCTTAGCTATCAGAGTCAAGTACTAAGTGATTATATTTAAGTGAAATATCAAGACTGGTATTAAGATAAAACTGTTCCCCTGTGGCCTTTATATCTATGGCCTTTAAATCATTTTCTTGCATCCATTGAGCTATTCTGAGACATATAATCTGTGCAAAATCCTCTTAAACTATCAGGAAATAGCAGTGTAAATTTTTCCTAGTGATCCTGCCTGTTGACCATGCAAAGGACATGTATGGCACAGCAGAGAGGATACCAGGGCAGGTGAACGGCTTCTGGACCAGAGCTGGCTTGCAGGAAAATGGTGTCTTAAAGACAGAGGTTTGGCTTGGTTTGTACGTGACCATTTTTAACCTGGTGAAATAAGGTAAAGCTAGAATTGGGCTTGTTTAATAGCTGCTCTGTAGTTAGAATTTTCCTTCTATTGATGGAATTTACTTTTATTATAGAAAATATTGTATTTTGGGAAAAAAAAAAGAATAAAGAACCTTTAACAAGAAAATCTCTGCAAATCCAGACCATTGTCTGCCTCTGTAACCTGGTAGACACAAAAGACAGATACTGGATCAGTGTTTCTCTAACCAAACAAAACACTCAAACATAACGGGTTTTGTCTTTAAACCATCCATACGCATTTGTAAGCTGGACTAATTGGTTATGTGTACTATTTTGCTGGCTAACAAAATACATGCCTTGTACTTGTATGATAGTACATGGAACTTAAAAAATTCTTAAAGATTAGATTAGCTTTGCAAGAATGCTGGGAAACCCAGGCTTACTTGACTAGTGTATTAAACCTAAAGCATCCTAATTATCTAATTTGCAAATATTTCAAACATGACGTATTGATGCACTACAAGGTTAATTGCTCTTCTAACTCAATTAGTAGAACCTTATGCTCTTTATTATGGAAAAGTAAGCCATTATCACTTTCTACATTTTTATATCCAAGGTTCAATAATGACAAAACTTTTATCTGAACCCTGCAAAACCTTAATTGGTTTCTATCTGAATACCCATTTCTTCACAAAACCTCAAATCTCAGTATCTTGTTCATGTATATTTGCTCTGCGATTCCAAAATGGTAGTAGGCTTTATGCAATTTTTCTAGGTGTCCCACTTCAGTTCATTTTTGTAAGCTTTTGTATTTCTACAAATTTGTCCTCTCTACAGTTGCAGACTTAGCTGGCTGTTTAAAGCTAATTTTTACTGGGTAGATCAGAGGTGGAGCTTCTGAAAAATACTTTTCTAGCACCCCTCAGGCTCTACCTTTTCCCATTTTTCCCTATTTTTTTTTTTTTTTAGTTTATTTTGTTGTGATTCCTCTAATGTGTTGACCAGATCAAAGGGAGTGTTTTAGATATATTGGAACACAGCATTGTAAATTTTTGTTTTGAAATTACCTTTTAATGGAGAAATATTCTATATAAAAAAAAAAAAAACAACAAAACCTCAAAATCAACATAAAACATTTTGACTTAATGGAAACAATTTTTGGGAAACTTCTGTCTTCAAGAAATTTAAAAATTATTCTCATGCTTCTCTTTGGAACAAGACTACGGAACAAATTTGGAAATTAAATTTTCCCTGGAAACAGAAATTCCATTTCTTTCTCAGATTTAGTCAAAACCAATAAGTTGGTAGGTTTCACCCTTTGGTCTGCAGGTCACAGTGGGGTGTATGGATTGCTTCTGAAGGATCTGTGTGAGACACCTAATAAAAACCAGGCCATTATTGGGAGACTGAAATTCATTATACTGATGTCTGTTCCTCAGCTAGAAAACTCTGCGGTTTGCAAATTGAAAATGTAGTAGTCTTCAGCCTCCCAAGGCAACAGTGCCTGATGATGTGATCCTATACGCATTAGTAGATGCTGGAACAGCTAATTTGTAAGTAAACGATGGTTGCTGTTGAAAATCTTTGATGCTGCACACTTATTACCATCAGTGTCTGCTTTTTGTCATTGTTTGTTTAGTGTTCAGAGGATTTATGTCATTTCAAATTATCCTGCAATAGCAGATAATGTTTTTGTTTAAGTAGGTTAACTTGTCTAAATAATGAAATACTTGTGGATCCTTTGACCCAAACTCAGTTGAACACAGATGGGCTGTCTGTGATGAAAGAGGGAATCAATAGGATATTCCAGCCTGAATAAGTCAGTGAGTCAGATTTCATCTTCTTTATGCTACAGCTCTCTGATCTTTATCACTTCTGAAATAACGTTATGCTCAGTTCATATCCTAAAGAAAAGAAACGTATTTTCCCAGTCCACCTTCTTAGCAAAGGTCATCCTGTTGTGCTGTTTTAATGCCCTCCAAGTGTTAATGGGTTAGAGACATTACTAAAATAGCTGTCGCTTTACATATTAGTTCCCTACACATTATATATTCATCATTAGTTGAGTTTGTTGTTAGAGGATAGGAAGGAAAGTGCAGAATTTTCAAATCCAAATTCATTATAATTCTGAGAGGTTGAAAAAAATAAGATCTTCATACAGCAGAACAGCTGTGAGGGGATGGGATCTGGCCAGGAGAGCTCACCTGGCAGCTGGTTCACAGTGGAACGAAAACCTGTGTTTTTGCTTGTCTCACGAATGGTATTCAGGGCAGCTGGCTGGGAACAGCCCCATGAAGCTTCTGCACAGGTAGGGAGTCCCCCAGCGTTGCGGCATTCCTCCTGCATGGGTTTCCCACCTATTCTGCCAGGCGAATTGGGTGCAAACTGTGCTGTGCTAAAGAAAAGGCAGAGTTCCGATCTTCTGCCGACCTAACAGAATGGGTTGCAGGCTCTGAACAGAAAATTCTCCATCACTGTATTTTACCACAGTCCACTGAGAATCTGTAGACACTTTTCACTCTTCTGTATTTAAATAGGAGCCCTGATGCTCTTGAGCCAGCTTTAGGAAAATGTGTTTACTTCTGTAGCTTCAGACTAATTCCTGTTAGCGTGTATACTGGGCACTCTCCTTGATTTTATTATTCTGTTTAAAAAGAGCACCTCTGACTCTGCCTGCGGTGAACGGGCTTATGGCTTATAATTTTCACTGTTACTTTATTTGAGCAACTTATCCTTTCCCCTTGGAACAACAGAGAAAAGGTCTAGAAAAGTTTGATTCCCTGTCACTCCTACAATTGGAAACATATTTTTAGGGGCTTTTCCCTGCTATTTTAGGGTCAAAGACAGGTGATGTAAATTGGAACTGATTGAAAGCAACTAGAATCTCCACCGGGACTAAGACCGGCCTTAAGAATCAAGTAAATAAACCTTCCTGAACCCAAAGAACCTGCCAAACTGGAGAGAATGAAACCCTGCATCTTCACCTTTGCCTTTTCTGTGTATCTGGGTATGTCATGCTACAAAAAGAAATATAGTCATCAGAATAGTAAGTATCATTCCAAAGCATTTTATTTCATGTGGGATTCTCAAAGCATTTCTCAGGCCAGAGCCACCACCCAGCAGCAAGCACCATGGCATGATTTCTGTGCCTGTTTCATCAGTATTTAGACTAGCCAAATGCTGCATTTAACAGATGTATCCCTGGAACTTAATGCATTATTTGCATGCCTAATCCATGCAAATCAAATGCAATCCAATGGCACTGCTCCTGGTGGTTTCTAGCCACCACGTGTATGGAGCAAAGGACAACATCCACGCTCTCCCCAATGCTTTCTTTCAGGCTGTGATTTGTCCCTATGAAGCCATTTGTAATCAGAAAGATGGATATTGAGAGGAGTTCGGTTACCACTTTGGTATACTAAGGCAACGAATAGTGCAAAACTAGCTTATAATGCAAGACACAGCCTTTCATTGCTCTGGGAGCTTTCATACGTCACCAAGAGAGCACTGGTCTTGTGCCTAACTCAGTGCACACCTCTAAGACCTCGTTGTTGTTGCAGAGGCTCGCAGGAGGAAGGCTGCACTGAGGCACACCGACACACTGGTGGTGTCGGTGCGGCTGTACCTGGTGGCTATTCTTGTAGGCTCTCAGAGTATTTTTATTCCTGTGCATAACTTGGCTGTCCCAATATTTTTCTGAAGTAATTTCAAACGCAGTCGAGTGTCTATAATACAGATTGCAAGCAAATTCTGTTTCATGTCTGTTGTATGGAGGCTTGTTATTATCCTGTAACACTTTATTTATATATTTAATGTGCTGTTTCTAAAGGGCTGTCAAATGACTGTCAATTATTTATTCATATCAGGTGGAGCAGATGGAGATGAACTGCCGTATCCAAAGTTAAAGAGCACTATCTCAAAACTTTGTAGGAAAGAAATAATTCAAATTTTAATAACCTCACATTTTACCCATGTGTTTTTTCCATTTCTAAGCTTTTTTGCTTGGGTTGATTTCCATACACATTGCTGTAGGTGATTTTGTTTGAAGGTAGTTGAGTGAAAAATAAAGATTAATCTTGACTGAATTTTTAATCATGTTTACAAACGAATTGCAGCAACCAAATACCAGCTGGTGTGGAAATGCATTTATTAAGAACATATGGAATCGAAACTGAACCACTTGGTGACTTTACCAGCTTAGCAAGCTCCTTGTTCCATAAAATTATTCATTTGGTAAATGATGGGACTGCCTTTAAGTAACCAGCACTGGGGAATCTTTGTATGTAGCAGTGTGTGATGATGCATGGGGAAAAAAACAGGGGATGGGAGAGTGGGCAAAAATACGGGGAGAATGGGGATACTGTGTTCAAGCCTCTGCTCTTTCATAGGTTTTCCGTGGTAGCAAACTCTTTATTCCTATGCTGCATCTTATTTTTCTGTAAAATGGAGCACTGATAGATGTCATGTGGTGCTTGGATAATGTCCTGATGGAGGATCCAAAGTTGATGTAAAAATGTATTTGAAAGGATTGAATGAAGTAGCACGTAGATAGCTGGGCTGATGCAGCATGAAGATCTGCTTTGTGGCAGTCCTTCAAATCTCTCACTGACGTGCCCAGTGTTCCCGAAGGTCCAGGGGGACAGATTTGTCTTCTACCTGTCATCCCTCCTAGGAGCAGCTGCCAGCTGCCTTATTCCCGCTCTTGTTGCACTGTTTCTAACTCTATTCTTTGGGTACACGAAGTGCTATTGATTTGCCTTAACAGTTACTGCCTGCTCAGTTGCACTTCTGTTAATCCTTTTCAAGCACAAAGGCCCCAAGCCCTCCCCTGGATCATGATGGAATCCCCCTGAACATTTGGCAGGAGCATGATCCTCAAGGATTTTCTTTTGGGCCATTTTAACTTTTGGTGATGTTACTCAGCGATTTGTTACAGAAGAGCTAATGGTTTTGAGAATTCTTAAAGACAGGTTTGGTCAGATGCTGCTCTAATTGAAATCAGTATGATGATTAGTGATTCAAAGGAAGCTCAGTATTTTCATTAACAAATCCTACTTCTAAATTTTAAGTCGTTTTAGTCTGCTCAAATTAGCACATACCATCAACCTGCAGCTTTCATCTCTTTTCTTGAACATTGATATCTTGGGTAAAGTGTCTGAGTCTGTTCTTCCAGCCAAATCCAGCTGAGCAAAGCTGGGAAATCTGAATCTCGTTTTCATTGCTTCACTCTACTTAGAAGGTTATAAACTGTTTGAATTAAAAAAAAAAAAACAAACCTTCCCATAACAGTTTATCTTTTCCTGAACCACGTGGGATGGCCCACAGTCAGATCAGAATGAGGAACCATTTAGGCCAGTGTATGATGGCAAGTCCCATACGTCTTTCCATACTACTAAGGGGCACATAGTTTGGGATTGGGTTGTTTTAGGGTTTGGTTTTGTTTTGTTTTTCACCTTCCCCTCCACTCCCCAGCCTAAAGAAAACGTTTGGGGGATCTTTTCTGTTTTCATTTTAAAATCAGCACCTAACCTTGCAGTGTTCATCACTTTCCCTGTATCATTGTTGTAGACAGTGTTAAGATCCTAGCTGATTGAGTTTATTGATTTCTGAGTGTTCTCTTGAGTGTTATTTCACATTCATGTTCTGTCAGCATTGTATGGACAGCCTGTGTTAGAGAATTTTGTATTTATTATACATGAAACTACCGCTCTGCAGACTTCCAATTTCAAGGCATTAAATGGATGTAGGAACACAAAGAATAACATGCACAGTCTCTCTACAAACCACTTTTTATTTGAAGATTTAAGAAATTATTTAGACACATTCATTTCTTATTTTCTACAGTAACTAGGTCATATCTAAGAGCACAGCCACACAGCGGTTTAGAGGATCATGGAAGGAAGAAAAACAAAACATGCTGTCCTGAATTCTTTGTGGAGGCCACTTTTTTCCATAAAAACTTTTCATTATTTGTTATATGTAACAAATTGTTTTTATATCCTCTAGACTGGTATTTTCTAATTAATGCTGGCATTTGAACTCTTGTTTCAGACCTACATACTAACTTTAGAAACCAACTGCACACCTTGACCTCCTTTGTTCCTCTCCAAAGCTCAGCAATAATACTTTATGAAGACGTGTTCAGAAGTGTCATTCTGTTATTCAAGGCTAGCCATCTTCCTTAGTGCCCTAGAGCAATGCTACATCTTACTGGGATGCCTTCCCCTTTCCACTTTTCTCTGAGCTATTTAAGGCAACAGCCAGTCATTCCTTTTCTCTAGCAAAACCCCTCAAAGGGGTTGCCCTGAGCTGTAATGTTACACTGTCTCTAAAAAGGATGCTCCTACAATACAGTGACCAAAATGTCTTATAAAAACTCAGAAATATGTTATGCATAATGTTACTGCTACTTTTCCACAGACCTTGACATTATCAAGGCAATGCATGCTAGACAATCCTGTGTCTATCAGCCTGATGTACATTAAACTTTTCCCATTGGGTCATTTCATAAAACAAGTTTTAAAAATACCAGGAAATTGCAAATCTGCTTGAAAACAATGGAATCCAACAATCTTAAAAAAGCAGCAGTTTTAATTCTTAACATCATGCATAGTTTGCGTGTTCTTCAGTGGGGCTCTTGGGAACATGAGATGGGTTTATATCAGTCAGCAATTGCCCATCCTGGACTCCTTGGAAGGCTTATGCCATTCATTTTCCTGTTGCTTAGTTGATGATAATGGTCACCAGAAGCAATGTTTTATAGGGAGAGTAATGGGGAGTTGTGTCAGACCTCTGGCAAAATGCACTTCAAGGGGAAAAACTCAGATTATCCACTTTGAGCAGAGAGCAATCACAGAAATCTATTAAAGTAAATTTCTCACGTAGCGAGTACTTTTTCTTTTTTCCCTTATCAAGTATTTTTTCCTGCTTATCCTAGGCTGTGAACTTCAGTCTTTCACATGATGTAAACAACAGCTAACCAACCAAGAGCTACATCTATCTTATCTGTCATTAACTTTCAACTTTCCCATCTGCTATCGAACCGGGCTGCAGATCCTGGAAATCTGTCTAATCTGTCAGTAGCTGCCCTCTGTTTCTCTTAGTCACACAGTCCAATCTCAGATCGGTATTTTTTTGTTCTTATACAATGACATTTTTTGTGTATTCCTCTATGAAACATCATATCTTTCTGCTGTGACTTTTTTTTTTCCTACTGTGGCTGTGTTGCAATTAGTGATGAGTCAACTTAAAAAAGCTGGCTCAGGTTCCCCAGAGTTCAGAGGTTTTTCTGTCTTTAGTGCAAACCATAGCCCCATGCCACTACTCACAGGGGAATATGACCATCCACTTACACAACCATAGTTTTCATATGTACCAGGTTTTTTTCTAATATTATTCCCTCGTTATATAGCATGCTGATTGCTTAACTCAATTTAATTTTCATTGGCACTTGTTCAAACTTTAGTATATTTTATAGCTCCTAATAATGTTTCATAACATGCTTTTTTAAAAGTAGTGATTGGAAATCTTAATGTAATTGCATAATAATAAATTATGAAGCTGGGCCAATTTACTGGGATTTGAGGCAGCCCAGCCATTTCTGCTCTTTTAACTGATTTCTTTTTCTAGTTACTGAATGAAGGTTAAAATAAGGTTTCAAGATGATAGAGTCAAATCACCTACAAAAACACAATGGAAGGTGATTGTAAGTGTGTGGTATGATAAAAGACTCGGGGTATTGCTATTGCATGACAAGCTGTTACAATAGACGTGAGTGAGGTCAAAGGCAGAAAAACCAATGATTAAGATGTATTGCCACAGAAACAGGAAATCTTTTGGGAAACATGCAATCTTGAACTAAATGCCAATAAATGTAACAAAAAGTAGACAAGATACGTGTTAGAGAGATGAACGAGGGGGATTCATGGGCTCAGGATGTATGTGGAGAGTGTTCAGGAAAAGAGGATTCTCGTGACAGTAGGGTAGACCTTTATCCAGCAGTGTAATAGGCAGTAATATTAGTTAAAACAAAAACTGCAACTAGAAAAAAATATTGTTTTCTCCTCTGTCAGGAGAACAGAAAATACCAGCCTCAGGTCTGTCAAAATGAAAACAGCTAGCACTGACTAGTATCCACACCTTTGCTTCTGTCATGAAGGGCACTTGTGCTGTTTCCTTATGCCTCCTTTGGTGGGTTGTGCTATGGCACAAATGTTGCTTGATGGATCTGAGGTCGTCGAGTGCGAGGAGAGCCAAGCAACTAATGATATCTATAGCCAAGCTGCTGAAGACAATCTTTGTTTTCCTTTTCTTTCACAGTGTAACGTATGTGGTGACATGGCTGTAAGCAAAGGCAGAAAGTTGTGCAAAATCCTAGTAAACTAAATAACAGGTCATTCAACTTAATATTTAGAGTGACAATTAAGGTAAATGGTAACAAGCTTAGTATCAAATGAATGTTAACCTCCCAACTTCACCAAAACTCTGCTTTAAACTACCTGTGCTTTGCTCTACTTATATCTGATGCTCAGGAAGAAATGGGAAATTCAGAGTTACTTCCATAAATCTTCCCAAGAGGAAAAAAAAATCTTTAAAAATTAAAAATCCTCTCTGCCAGAAAGTCTCAAAATATAACTTGGTTGTGTTTTCATTAAGTCAGTGGTGAGAAACCTGCTGTTCACTGCAGTTCTGCTGTGACAGAGTCAAACAGCCAGAACCCCTTTTTCCAAAGGAGAAGAGTTAACTGCGGAGACAGGCCATTGCGCACAGCCTTTTTGTCCTTGAACCGCCTCTCACATTTATTCCAAGTTCAGCTGAGTCTCAGCTTCATGCATTAAAGAATCTCTATGAGCCATGCCTAAGGTTTTCTGGGCTCTGCATTCATCTTTGTATGCCTTTTGTTGGCACTAAATTAGTTGGAAGCATTTGTTTCTAATAATAACTAGCATGTAAGATTGAGTGCATATTTGAAATCCAGGGTGTGGAAGGCAGGAAGACACAGGCACTGTAAAGCACTTGATACTTTTTCTACTTTAGATCCTACTTACATCCATTGATATTCCTGGGGAACTGCAGTAATCTGGATTGAAGATAATAATAACCCAATGTGTTCCTTCCTTGTGTCTCTTCTGTCCTGTTTACTGTCTTTAATATTACACTGAGACTGAAAATGGGCAGGGGTAGTGCTCTGTCATAGTAGCACAATCACTATGACAAGGGAAATACGGCCTTCAGATGCTATTCAATAAAATTCAAATCACAGTAGTAATAATAAATGTCTTTCTCAGGTAACACATGAAGTCCACACACAGCATAGCGTTACAAACATGTCCTCTTTGCTGGGCTTGATTTTGTTAATGAAGTAATCAACAAGAACACAACAGAACATTCAGCTCCGACCTTCTCCCCAAATTCACCTTATGGTTCTTATTCCAGCTGCAACATTCTCTATATCAGCTTCCGTAAGATGGGATAGTAACCCATTGGCATGGTGCCCTACCTTCCCATCACCTTGGGCGCAATCGCTGGCCTAAGCTGTTTCAGAGAAAGATTGCTAGTTATTGCAAAGAGATAGAATTACCCGACTGCGCTGCCTGTGTTCCTCTAAGTCTGGCGAACTGGCTATAAGTAAAAGATATATCAATTTTTATCATTGGAGCTCAGTGATTCTAAATACCTGTTCCTTGCTTTTAAAGTGAAGTCTTGTAGTTGCAGAAGAAATGTTTGCTTTTCGGATCAACTTACAAAGCTGGGGAATGAATTACAACTTTTTAATAGTTTCATACCTGTTCAATTCAATATGGAATTGAATTGACTTAAATGGTTTTAAAGTCTTTGGCCATTCATGGCTTCTCTAATTTGTAGCATTTTCAATGTATCTGACCTGTAACTGTATCAGTGTGTAATTCTGATCTGTCAGAGATCAGAATTTAGGGCAAAGGGAGGTAATTGTGACTGCAATCAGTAGTCTCTAACGTCCTGTACAAAGATCTGTAGGACAGCCAATGTCAGGACTGCCCCATTTGTATCCCCATGCTCCTGTAATGCAGGAGTTCAGCTCTGCCAACAGCGCTCAACTCTGGAGAGCTGTTTGGGATTTTATCGGTTCCTCTCCAAGGGGGTTTTATGACGTCCCATTGTTTAAGGGAAATGTAGATATGGCAAATAAATTCCTGCATTCTGTTTATAAAAACATTTTCTGTTAGACTTTTTATCCTTTCTTTAAAAGTAATATCAACTGGGCATTTCAGTTCATTTTAATTGCTATATTTTTGTGTGAACCTAGTGAATAGGCAAAATTCTTTGCTTTTTTTCCCCTGCATGGCCATATTTAACAAGGCTTCCTCCCTACAAGTGACACCTTTCAAACAGCTGTAATTCCTTCTGTGCTGTATTTAAAACTTGTACTATTCTTTCATTCTGGCAGAAGTTGTTTTCTTCACGCTCTTTTCATTATTTTTAAGCCATTGAACTCTCAGTCCTACAAATACTAAAATTGTACAAAGGCCAAGCAAGCGCGCTGATTTGCCATTGGCAGCATGTAGGGTGAGTATTTTCATCGGTACTGGATTCATGGCACAAAGTCAATAATAAAGCAATATTTATAGAACTTGGAGATGATTGTAAACATACTTCAAAAAAATTCTCTTCAGCAGCACTGAAAATGTAATAATCAGTGATCACAAGTGCTTGAGTTATTTTTTCTGTTCTCATAGCCAGGCATTCTTATAGTACTGTTCCTGCTGTTTCCATTCCTATATTAATATAATTTTGCTGCAAACAATAAACATAGCAGGAAACTGAATAATCAGGCATGTTGGTAAAGTGCAGACTCCAACAGTTAGCAGTGTTCAATACCAGGTTCAGCTTAGCTCTGGACCTTTGAAATAGCATCTATGATGTGTGTTTAGTGCTTCTGCATCTTTTTTTTTAAATTATTTTAATGAAAGTGTTCTGATAAAAGATGATCTGTATGGTCTTTTGGGGCACAAACACTACTACTGTGTTTGTTCAGTGCCTATTCACATCGATCACCTGAACTTTAAGGTGGTGCTGTATTGGAATTAATACCTAATTTAACTCTTGTGCTCTCTGGTAGAGCTAGTTCAGTGGCCAGACAAGAGAATTCTTGTTACTAAGGCACACCAGAGCACCCAACACCAAAGATGACCTGTTTACACAATACCCAGAGACCTTCCTGGAATGCATAGCAAAAATATGTATGGATATAGCCATATCTGTTTTACCCAGCAGTAGAAAATTCTGCTTTGCAGTGAGGAATGCTCTCAGGCAATTAGAGAGGGATAGAGCTGTAGCTGGCTTGAACCAGTCTCCCCCACCCACACCCCACGAGTCAAGAAATGAAAATAAGAAGTGGTAAGATTAGGATTTTTGTCTGAAACCTGAGCCTTAGTTAAACTGTGCTGGGGACAGCATTGTTCTCCGCTCCCACGGACAGATGCTGTGAGCTCACTACCTGGTAAAGCTATCCATTGTGTGGAGGAGTCAGATACTGGCAAGCCAAATTAAATGAGAAATCATCTGAACTATGCATGTAGACTGTGGTGGAAGTATGGGTTTTTGTCCCCTATCTTCTCAAACATGTTCAGCTAGTGATGTGGTTCAATGAGAAACAATGACACATTTGGAGATACTTCAAACAACCATGTCACAGCTGATGACTTCAAAATGTAGGACCACCTTAGGGAACACATCCAGATGTGGCAGCAAGGAATCAAACTGAAAATAGTAAGTTCATTTTATGGCAAAGCAGACAAATATAGGTAGGACATAGTCTTATTGTGAGGAGTAAGCCAGCTCACAGTAGAGTTAAAGCCAATGTGAAACTCTCAAGGCCACAAAGGCACTGTAGAAGATGAGGAGCACAAGTTGTTCCAGTGACACATCCTGCCCTATCGAGACAAATATTAAGGGAGCCTGTAACTTCCTGGCGGTCATAGGAGTGTGACAAGATACTACGTCAGCTGAAGAAAATTCTCGGTATAGTACCAATACTTCTGCACCAAGCAAACTTTTTTGTAAGGGGAGTATGTCTCATACGGGGTAGAGGTCTGCTTTCAAATGCACCATGAACTCTGCCAGAAGGACAAAGCAATGCCAAAACTGAAAAGGAATTACTAACTATTGGAATTGTATCAAAGAAAATCTATCCGTAAACATGTGGAGTATTGGTTGATGCGATGTGTTAACAAAAATACTATAAAGTGTATTGCTTTTTTAAATTGCACATATCTCGAAACCCAGTGTGCAATGAAACAGTGCAAAGTCAGTAGCTATCAGGGCTGTAGCTGCAGTCTGGGAGCCATGCTGAGACACGGGGAGGAGTGAGATACAGCTGTAATAAATATCTAGATTGGACAACACAACTGGGATAAGAGATAGATAGCAGACTTTTATATTAGAAGAATCACAGGAGCAGCAAGTTCTACCTGTACAGAAAACAGTTAATCGGCACCTACACCTTCCTTGTCTGAGACACAGATTGCATCCGGAAGCATGTAAGATCAGTTCACAGTAAGATGACTGTAAGGTGTTCATGACAACTCCAGACTGAGATCTGCAATTTAATATATTTTGTTTTAACACGTGCATCAGCACGGGGACTTAGTCACCGATTCTGCACACACGTATGTGTGTGTTTAAGCATGGAAATATACTGCTGAAATGAGGGAGTCTAGTCAAAGCCTGAAGATAAGCAAAGGAGTATTGCAAGGTCATGGCTTTAGTCAAGAATGTCCAAATAATGGCCAGAGAGCTGGATTTAGCTTGTAAAGCAGTTTTTCTTGGCCTCTAGAAATGTTAGCTGGCTGGTTGGAAGGCAAACACCATAGAGGATTTTGCTCTGGATGCAAAAGCAGATAACACCTGGCAAGTTATTAAGTGCTGTACTTTATTTCATGGATGTGGTTGTCTTGGTCTGGCCCTCCCAAGGTAGCTGGGATTAAGAAGGTACATGAGCAAGAGGGTTTAACTGACCTGGCCAGTCAAACACGAGCCTTGAAAACGACCACACCTGCACGATCTTCAGTAATTTCAGACTATTCAGTTTTATCTCAGTATTTGATAAAATAGCACATTCTTCCTCCAATGGATCATTCAGCTTTACATAGGATTGTTGTCCCTTAAAAATTATTTTTCCAGACTCTTCCTTAGTACCATGTTGCTGCTTAGTTTTTTCTCTCATTTTAAACTTCTATAACTCAAAGTGGAATTTGGTCCTATATGTAATTCTTGTGCTTGACAAAATAACAAAGAAGCATTAACAAAAGGCAGCAGTAATTGCAGCATATCCACACTAATTGGTAGGTAGAGTTACAATATACTGTATGCAGCTAAGCTATGTCAGAGCCACAGAATTTCTTCTCGACATTACCTGTCTATTACATGCAAATAAAACTCCACCACAAGGATTCTCATGCTGGCAAATCAGACATGGGGAAGCTTGAAAATGCTTACAACACAATGGCCGGTCCTTCCTCCTTTTCTCAGTCTTTTCACTCCCATCTCCATCTCCTCAGCCAGTGAGTCCTTGTTTCCTCTCTGGCACACCTGTTATCTCCCATCTCCAGATCCGTTCTCAGCTGTTGGACTCGCTGTTGGGGTTGGACATGGGGTGTACACAGGGGAATCAAGAGAGCTGCTGTTCTCCTGCTGGCAAGTGATTTTCTTTGCAGCCCACCTTGGAAGAAAGAGTACTAGCAGGTGAAGACTGGGAAACAGCTGGCTTAATCAAAACCCAAGAAATGAGAACTTGGGAAACAGCTATTGTGGGAGGTACATTAATGACAGGGTCTCTAGTGCTTTCGCTTATTTCATGGGGAGGTACTCAGATACAAAAAAGAATAAGATTTAATTTTTTTAATGTAATTTCACTTGCCATAGCGGAAGGACATGGCTGGCTGTGATCGCGGCTCTTTACTGATTGTGTGACTGGGCTAAATTTGTCCAGCTGCTGCAGACAGAACCTATAGAAACTCGATAGGGTTGAACCACAGAGAGAATTATACAGATCCCTAGATCATCCCAAAGAACTGCGCCCAAACCCTACAAAGCAGGTCCCATTCAGATAATAACCCTGCTGGTTTCATGGAGGTGTGCCATCCTTTCTGCTCTGCCTCATGACCAGGGTTAGATCTTGGGTTAAATCTTGCAGTTTTGCTGGTTTAGCAACTTCCTTAAATCCTGCTACTTAAAGATGTGAAAAACACTTTTTGATAGTCAATAGTGGCTCAGTTAGAGGGGATGGCAGCAAAGCTTTGGGTAGTTTTTCTTTATTTGTAGGGCAAAATCCTCTACTGGCATAAATCTCTGTAACTCCAATGATAGCCAAGAAGAAATTGATTTATACAGAGTAGGATCCAGTCTCCTATCTTTTAGAGTTTGACTGACGCCTATATTAATAGATTTGAATCATCTTTCCTTTGCCATTTTGGAGCGAAACCCCTGAATAACAAAAACAAATTTTCAAAGGCAACAGATGAAAGAATAAAGCATTAATAAGTGAAAAAAAACCCACAACTAAGTGATTTGTTAAAAAAAGCAATAACTATTGTGAACAGATTAGTACTCTGTGGAGATCATTCATACTTGGCAGTAAAGGTCAGAATGGCATCACATGGCAGTTCTCCCACCTGGGTGCTCGGGTTAAAAAGATGTTTTATGAGAAGTCCTCCTCTGTTATCAGACTCTTAAAGAAGGCTGCTGCTGCAGAGTGCTTTGCTCCTTTGCTATTACATGGCAATTTTCCAAAGGCAGGCAATAGCCTGGTGCTTAATCTACTGCAGTTTCTGCCATTTATGCAGAAGCCAAATGTTCAGTATTGTTTGGGGGAGAACATCAATAACTTCAAAGTGGTTTAATGAAAATCAACACCTGCAAGGCTCAACCTAAGTGTGGAGATTAGCTTTTTTTTTCCCCCCTCTCTCTCTCTCCATTAAAATAATATATCTGCTTAGATGCTTATCTATCTTACTATGTTTAACTTTTTCTCTGGGGTTCAAAAAACTTACTGTGTGTGTACTTTCCCATAATGAAGAAAGATATCTGAGTGCGTTGTTTGGTTTAGGTGCACAGATAGGATTATATCTGTCCCTCTGGCCTTTCTTGCTTAATGAAAGATACTCTGTAGTATGCTCTACAGCCATTTCTCTCTGTCCCTCGATGTTTTTATAATGCACAACCTGGCCAGAGATGCAAAACCCTGACTACAGTTACGGTTCAGCCTTTCAGAAAGGGCTGGGCTTTTGAGACACACTGACATACACACCTCGCAGCCCACCCCTTGATCTAGGAATTGCTGCCCAGGATAAAAAGGTTCTACTGATTTGAGTAGTGCTGTATGAGTCACAGACTGGAAATGCATTTGGGCTTTCTGTGTTTTCCAGTGCTGTTATCCAGACAAACTCTCAGTGACTTTAATTCACCACTTTTCTCAGCAAGTGTTGCTGAGGACTTGGACCTGTTGACTTCGGGACTTGGAGTCCTCAGGAGTTACCATATTCTGTTGCCATATTATGGTTAAAAAAAATATTTGCCAACATATGTAACTGTTTCTCACGTTCTTCAGCAAAAAGTCCTTTCCTGGCTTTGGCAGGCCATGCTGAAGGAAGGCTTCATCGGCTTTTAGAAGATTTTGTCCCAGAGAAAGGAGATGGTACCTCAGTTTTCAGGTTTAAAGCAAAATTTGGCTAAGACTTTGGCTAGCTAAAGTTTTGGTCCCTGACTTAGCATGCTGTTTCTAGTCAATGAAGTAGTGATGTATTTGAATCCCTTTTGGTTTTTATGAAACTCCATGGCTTTTCTGAATTCAGCTTTTAACCTCTGATAAAGCAGCTCACAGAAGTCAAAGATAAGCTGCCTTTTGACTTCAAAGGGCCATGTATCAGACCTTCATTTGTCTGGCTGTCTATCAAGAGAAAACTCTTAATTTCTAAGCACAATAAAATTTTTGGAAATAAACAATACAAGTAGGAGAAAAAACCAAATCTTTTAAAAATATTTAGATCTGGACTATAAGTCCTTGAAATAAAATACACTTTGTATTTTAACATTTGTAATAACATTTTGTATTGAGGTGAGAAATTGTGACTTCATTAATGCTGACATTCTCATTATGCCTCCCTGTGTTTTATCTTAATCACTTGGTGTATCATAATGCTGATTAATTTTTCTCCTCAAGGATCTCTTTTATATTAAAGTTCTGGTTTTTTTCAAACACTGCACAAAGAAACAAAAACTAATTAATTGCATTAATAACATTTTTACGTTCCTGTACTTTATCTCACACTCAGACTTTGCCATCAAGTCTGCTGCATAATGCACTGCTGTGATTTCAAGATGATGTACATGTATTTTGTAAGTGGGTTTCCCTGTTCTACTTGTGTTTATAATGCTCATTTAGGTTTTGCAGTTTGTGATCAAATTCACAACTAAACTGAGTTCTCATCATGATTCATCTAAATGTGTTGCTTTGATGACCTGAAGCAAGGTACACTACAGAAGAAATGCATTCACTGTGGCCACACTTTATGCTTCTAATGTAATAGGTTAACATATGATGGACAAAATCCTGGGCTGATGTAGCAGATAAATAAGAATTACCTAGGGACAATGGTGGAAATACTTATTCCCGCAGATGACTCTTTTCATACAAGTAGTCTTATACGGAGCTGCTTGTAGCTGGGTGAACATAAATTCACAGGAATAAAGCACTCCATGTGGAATCAGACCATAGAACTCCAGATTTACACTGAGTCTAAGTGTTTGGCAGTTATAAGTTATTTTGTGTGTGATCGGGATGTATACCTGCCCATCTCAAAATTCTACAAAATAGTTCAAAGCAAGCAAATCTTAATTCAGTTGTCGCTTCCCATAAAATAAGCCAAGATAATGCCCTAGGCCTGTCAGCATCACAGAAGGAGAACAGAAATATATTTTGCCGTAATTGAGGTTTCCTTCAGTAGCAGTCATTCGGAAGTGGATATAGCTTTGTGAGCATTAGAGTATAATGCTACCCATTGGGTGTCAGCCTCGGACAATTAGTAAGCAAAAGCAATCACCAGAAGGCAAAAAAGAAAAGGGATTAAAAAGAATTAAATGAGGCAAAAGAAATTCAATAATTTCCATTTGTAAGGAAAGGATATAATAAGGCAGTGATGCACTGCAGATTTATCTCTGGAGTAAAATCAGTCTTTATAACCATACAATGCCTTCCTTTACCATCCTGTGGTATCCTTCACTCAACGGATCTCAATCACACAATTCAGGGGTAAACTTGTGACATCAGGCTGTAGAAAGAGTGGCATTCACATTGATACTAAGCAGAGGTAATTTATCTTCATACAACTGGTTAGTGGCCCTTAAGAATTTTCTATTAGCGACAAATCCTGTGTATAAAAAGATGAAATTGTGCATACAGTAATGGCCAACCAGTTAGCTCTTTCCAAAGACAACAGTAGCTACTGACTGTATCATGGGAAGGCATCAGCAGTTCCTACAGGCAGCCAGTTTAAAAAATAAACCCAAATCCACAAAACGATAGATAAATAAAACCAGCATTAATGTAATTCAACAACTGTTCACTTTTCCTTGATCAGTCAAGCAAAAAGGCTTCTGCCCTGGAGATTTAAATGTACCTCTGGGTGTTTGAGTATTCCACTCTCACACTGCAATCACAAGCAGCAAAGCCAACAGAAAGGAACATTCTCTTCCAGTCTAATATGATACAATTCCCTATCTCTTAGCTGTGCTGCTTGAGATCATGGCATGAATAATTGTGGACCAATGGATATAGAAACAATCCATTAAAAGAGCAGGAATGCTTTCGTCAGAATCCTGTCTTGAGATCTTTTATCATGGTATAGCATAGTTCTGCATCTAGCGAGAGTGGCTGATGGATAATGTTAACCCGCAGAAATAAAAAAATCAAGCAGGAAAAAAAAGATTAGGAATAAACATTTTGCAGCAGACCACATCCTGCTTCCAGACAGACCAGTTGCTGCTCACTGCAGCTTTCTTGAATATCAGTGCTTAGCTCTCCGAAGCCAAGTGCTTCCAGTCCAAACTTTTTTGAAGCCACGTCTTTCTGGTTTGTTTTGTTTTTTTCTTAGGGGATGGAATAAATTAGTGAAAATGCCTGGAAATCTGATTCAAGCAGCAGCATTGGCATTTGATTCAAATACATTATGGGGACTAGATGTTTGGTTGTTGGGGGAGATTTTTTACATTTCCACAGGACATGTTGCTAAATAGTCTGGGCATGAGAACAAAGCAGCTGCAAAATAAATGAGGCAGAGATAAAGCTAAAACCTGGCCTTGTTGGGAGAAAAGTGCAAAGAGATCTTGCCAAGACCAGACACAAAGAAAGGAGGACTGGCAACCTGGAAAAAGAGACTTGGAAAGAACAATTTGTTAGAGATACAATGAAGAGGCAAAGATTATTGTAGAGAGACACATAGATCTGGGGAAAGGAGAGACAGAAGCAAACATACCATAAGAGAACACAGTTTAGCATTTCGATCCAAATGTGTAAGATGCTGAAAAGACATTAGAGAGAGTTTTCAAACCCTGTGTTTTAACACTTTCAAGAGTAGAAGTTGAATTGCTAAAAATCGTATAAACTATGTGTCATTAGTTTCATGCTTGCAACACGCAGCTTATCTGTAAAACATGAAAAAAAACCACCCCACCCCGCAATAATTAGGCATCTGTGAAGATCGTGTGGATTAATAATGGAAAAGGAATTTTGCTCCAGAGCTCCCAGTAGATTTTTTCCCACTGACAGCACAGGACTGTCTGTACTTAACTACTAGCTCCCTCTAGTATACAGCACCAGAGAAAACTGATAAGTTGAATTACTTCTTTCTTTAAGCCATAGTTTTCAAAGAAATTTTTGAAAGCTCAATGTTGAACTAAACAAACAGGAATTTGAAATCCTTTTTTTAGGTTTCAAGTTGGGAAAGAACACCCAAAAGAGATTATTTTAAGAGTAAAGAATAATTACGGCTGGTTTAGTATGCATGGTGTGATGCCATATACAGTGTGAAAAAAAATTCCAACACTATACACATCATAAAATCATCAGGGCATATAAAAATGTCCTAGTAACCAGCAGCGAGGGAACCACAGAAATCTGAAACTATGGCAACTCGGTGTAGGAAGAAGCATTCGTCGGAGAGAGTGAGAGATTAAAAACAATAGCCCCTAAATCTCTATATCAGCTTGGGCCCTCATTTTCTCAGCAGCTTAAACCTTTTCAGCTTCCCAAGTAGAATTCTTTTTCTGCAGCTTCCAGAACAGCTGTCCATGTAGTTATTTTGAGGAAAACTTAGTGGTTTCCAGCAGTACAGCTGCCAGGGAGGGCAACTTTGCCAGTGTGCTCTTCTAGGCACTAATTTGTGAAATGGAGAGACAAAGTATAATTTGCTGAAAGCATAAAAATGCAGAGAAAGAAATGGGAAAATATCAACTTCTCCCCTTTCAGGATGTTTCCGGCCCTTGCTGTTTCAGGAGCATCACGGTTTGCAATCTGTGGAACCAGTTTGCACCACTGAAATTGGCTTTGTCACATTGCAGAGAGAGTGCAGCCACTGTAGTGCAGCAAATAGGGGTCATCAGAGGAATGGGATGTGGCTTGAAAATTTAAAACCAGTCAGAAACTTTACATGGCTGATTGTTTCTTTTTTTTTTCTTCTCTGAATCTGTTTCAGCTGCCTCTGTTCTAGTTTAATCCAGGTCCTGGACAGAATTGTAACTAGGTGGGTTTCTTTGTTTTACAGGAATATAAAGAAACGCAGATTTTGGCTCTATGTCTCTTTGAAGGGCACGTGAATGGATACTACAGACTCAGCTGCGAGGATTTTCTGTAGATTCGGATATATGAGTATGTATCTAAATGAGAGACCGATATACTTAAATTAGTTCAGTCAGTAAACCAACATCCTTTTCTGGGTCAGTAAGAACATTGTATTTTCCTTATTCTTTTAATCATATTTTTTCATAGTTAACACTCCTTTTTCATTTTCTCTTTATATTCTCTTTCATATTCTCTTCAAATTGTTTGTCTTCTTTCTATAGCAATTTTCTATACTTAGCAAATGCAAACTGCAGCTTATTTCAGAGGATAATTTCAGATACTCCATGTTGCAGGATTCAAAGCCCCAAAGCCTTGCACACATACTACCTCCGTTTGCACATACTGCTTCATAGTAGGTAGCTAAACAGTATTTCCATGGCCTGAAAAGAAAGATGTATGTGGATGTCTGATCATATTTTCGGAAAGTACGGTCTTTGACCTAAATTGTCTAAGTATTTTAGTGTTACGTTTTATGTGTGGATACATTTCAGCAGTGAATTTCTATACCTTCTATACCTATCCAGAAAACTAAACCCGAACCTTATTGAAGCCACTGGTCCCTGATGGCCCCCAAATTGTATTTAAACATCCCAATGCAGAAGCAACAATGTACTCAAGCTCAGAAAGAAGCCACTAGAAGCTCTGCGTAAAGAGTATTTGGCCAGTGTGGTCCTTTGTTTGAAACCCTTCTTAAAATTCTGTCGATGAAGAAGCTCTCTCTACATATCATCCTACGCAAGGAGAATATGCCAAAAAAAACCCTGATGGTATACCTTATTTATCTTCTTGTTTGAAACACGAGGGGAATTTATGTACGGCTTAGAAAGGTGCATTCATGATCTATAGCAGTTAGCTGTCAGATTTTCAGATGTGTTCAAATATTCCATCTACTTTCCTGATAAGTTAGGGGAACATTAATGGAGTTTTGCTAATTTTTAAGTACGACAGCTACATGAACTGTTTTGTCTATAAATTTTAAATATGTGGGTTTAGAGTAATTTATGCTCTTCTAAAGAGCTTGTATCTAGCAGTTTCACTGTGCTTGTGTCATAGCATAAGATCCAGTGTCCTGGGTACTGTTTTGACCTGTATAAATGCCATTCCTGATCGATACACTCCCTGCCATGGTCATCTCTGTGTTGCTTTCCAGTGGTGAACCGAGAGGGAGGGCACGGAGCTGACAGCTCCTCTCGCAGAGGTCAGGCTCAGAAGTGCAAGCCTTCAGGGAAGGAAAGCACACTCTGCTACAAAACGGCGTTGTATTTCAGTGGGTGCTCTCAAAACCCACTGCAATTACTGGGGGTGTTGGGCAGCATGTAACAGAAATTACTGTGCTGGGGGCTCACTGGAGGCAGGCAATCAAGGCTCAGACAGTATCACCCGAGGGTGAAATGAACCATAAAAGAGTGAATATCACTGAACTCAAAAGACATGTTATAAGGTTACTGCGAAAGGTGGGCAACTAGCTGAAAAGGCATAAATCCAAGTGATGAATGTATTTGTATTTGGAGGAAAGCAAGCAGAAGACTGGCAGAAAGACTGTCATGACTGTATTAGATCAGAGCGAGCATCCACTTTGTATGATCCATATTCATTGACAGTATGCACACAAAAATAGTGAGGCACAGAGGCACACTGAGTCACAGACTTCTGATGTCATGCTGGAGTATTTTTCTGGGCAGAACTCAGTTGTGTAATATATGCTTCAAGAGCCCACCTATGCTTTCTTGAAAAAGTGAGCTGCTCTGATAATTGTGTTCAAAGACAAATGTGTTGAATCAAGTGCATTCTCTGACACTGCAGGGTTAATTCCCACCTATATATGAGTATATGAGAAGCCAAAGGCTCATTAAACTTTAATAGATTAGAGAAAGTTGAAAAGAATAAAACATACTCTGGTGTGATTTTACTCTTATTTTTAGATCATCTCCTTGAATATAGAACCCTCTACTTTGAATTAATGACAGTCCTGTGAACAGGATTTTGGGGACTTTGAAAATCTTTGCTTTAGTCTGAAGAAAGAGCAGCTTCCAAGGTACCTTGTTTTCTTGGACACTTACACTCCAGGCAGGGGTGTGACGCTATCTTATTATTTCATGTAGGTTAAAGGGGGTAACGCTTTCTTTGACCTTCCTTTTCTGGCTGATGTACCCGTAGAAGCCCTTCTTATTATTCTTTGTGGCCCTTGCCCAGTTCATCTCCAGTTGCGACTTGGCGTTCCTGACCCCATCCCTACATAACCAGGCAGCGTCCCTATACTCTTCCCAGGATACCTGTCCCTGCTTCCACTGCCTGTGCATCTCTCTCTTGGTAAAACTAAAGAGCAAGAAGGAAGTTTCAGAATAAGAGTGGTGAAACACTGGCCCAGGTTGCCCAGAGAGGTTGTTGATGCCCCATCCCTGGAAACATTCAAGGTCAGGTTGGACGGGGCTCTGAGCAACCTGATCTACTTGAAGATGTCCCTGCTCATTGCAGGGCGGTTGGACTAGATGGCCTTTAAAGGTCCCTTCCAACCCAAACTATTCTACGATTCTATGATAAAACCAAACTCCTGATGTTAACAACTTTTGGTCCTTCTCCCCCTCAATTGCTGCTGTACTGCCCTGAAGCTGGAAAGCTCTGTAGTCTGTTAATAAGTCTCCCTTACCAAGGAAAGTAATGCTTTTATTTTAAGCCTGTCAAAAATTGGCTGCTTTGTGCGGGTTGTCTAATGAAGTACAATCCCTGATCACCTCTATTCAGAGGTGTTTATATAGAGTTTAAGCAGCAATAATTCAAAGACCTACTGATATAATTAGAAAAGTGCTGGCTGAGCGTAGGTGTGCGCTGCAGTTTTCAAAGATATCTAGAGCCCTCATAATCTCAGCCTACTTGGATGAAGAAAAAAGCTTTTGATGGAAGGCATATTCACAAAATGTACAATATAGGAGGTCTCAAGAAACTGGGTATTTTTTCACCTAAGCCTTCTACAAATCTTGTCTCTTTTGGAACATGCAGATTAAAAGAAGTCTTATTACTAAGTACCAGCCAGGCACAATTGCCAGTGATGTAACAGACTGGCTTCTTGGAAGTCAAAATATATTCCTCAGAAACCCGAGATTGAGATACAGCAACAGTCTCTGAGATCACTTTTTTTCTCCCTACCAAAATAAGTAATAGTATTGAATCAGGTAAAAATGAAGGCTTTCTAAGACACTGCAAGCTTAGGAAATCCATTCTTCAAGCCTTTTTAAACCCCACTGCATATCTTGCATTGATTTTCCCACATGTATTCATATTCAGTTTTCATTTCATTTTGCTTTCACTAAAGTCAGCAAATCCCTTAATTACCTTGCTGCTTATAACTGTCCACAACTGTCTGTCTTGATTTGAATGAGGCTGAAGTTTTACTGCAAGGGGGAAAATCTAAGAAGCACAATGGACTAGCAAAGGACAGGTTTGGCTGTGCAGTGTCACCTTTGAAGTTGAATATATAAATTCACTTAGGTGTGATTGAATAAGAAAACTTTAAGAGTAGAATCATAGAATGGTTTAGGTTGGAAGGGACCTTGAAGAAGTTCCAACCCCCCTGTCATGGGCAGGGACACCTCCTAGCAGACCAGGTTGCTTCAAGCCCTGTCCAGCCTGGCCTTGAACACCTCCAGGGATGGGGCAGCCACAGCTTCTCTGGGCAACCTGTTCCAGTGCCTCACCACGCTCAAAGTGAAAAATTTCTTCCTAATATCTAATCTAAATCTCCCCTCTTCCAGTTTAAAGCCATTCCCCCTCATCCTACCACTCCATGCCCTTGTAAAAAGTCCCTCCCCAGCTCTCCTGTAGCCCCTTTAGGTACTGGAAGGGGCTATAAGGTCTCCTTGGAACCTTCTCTTCACCAGGCTGAACAACCCCAACTCTCTCAGCCTGTCCTCATAGGAGAGGTGCTCCAGCCCTGGGATCATCTTCGTAGCCCTCCTCTGGACCTGTTCCAACAGGTAGCTAATGTTGCAAATTGCACTGTGCATGCTGTCTTTCTTGCAAGCTTCTTTTGTGAAAGGATTTGCCAGAAAAATTGCCTTGTTCTTAGCCACTTGCATTTGGCGTTCTCTGTTAAATGGATTTTTCATGCTATATTCTGAATGCTGCCATGACACATTGAACCACAGCTTCCCTAATGAAAATCAGAGAAGGAGAGTAGTCACTACTCATGGTTTTAGTTTTCGGGTGCTCTCGTTTAGATTTGAACTAAAGTAGAAGGAGATATGTTATATTTCATTAATATTTCATTATCAGTTTTGTGAACTCGCACATCTTTCTTGGGAGGGTAATTCTTAAACACTTCCTTTATACTCAGTGGGAAAGGAAAGGGGAAGAATCACTTTTGCTAATACACAGAGCAGGGAACCCCAGATGAGAGTTCCCGAGTCCACAGGCAAAGGATCCCCTAAATATCTTTTCCCATTTAAGTAAGGAAAAGTTTTATCATTCGGTGCAAGGGATTTAAAGACAGAGATTTCTTTAAATTTAATAGGAATTTGACTTTTATATAAAACAATGCAACTTTGCAGGTGTCACCCCTCAGACACTGGGGTAGTCATGTCAGGTTTTAGTGGCTAGAATCAGCAATTACAATGGCCAGCTCTTTACTGATGGCTGACTCACTCACTCCTTCGTCCCCACTGGTATGCTTTGAATACTTTAAGCCCTGAATTTTGCCTCAAGGAATGACAGATATATACAGGAATGCAAGCAATCACCATGGAGCCAAAACTGGAATGTTATTTAGATTCCCAAGGATGCAAGCAAGATAACTAAACAACCCTGCTGTTGGTTACATTATATATATGTGTGTGTGTGTGTAGTAGGACACAGCTATGGAGTGCTTTGGAGTTTGGTCCAAGGGAGGGCAAAGACGAGTTAGCAGGTAATTCTGCCAGTAAAATACCAGATAGTTCCCAAGGGCACATGAAACTTCTGCTGTTCCGTTTGTCCTGGGTTTCTTACTGTTATTAATTTCGCAGGCTCTGGCATGCCCACTTGCACTGTAGACTAACCTGCAACGAAGCTTGACTGTTGAGTGAAAACCACTTTCCAGCAGTTGATGTCCACTAAAATTAACGATGAAGTATAGTTTATTAGCCTGGCACAAATAATATATATGCATCTAAATCTTTGTAAGTACATACTCATAATGCAGCCTTACACATAATACAGATTTTTTTACAAAAAATTTAACATAAAAATTGTATCGTATGTCCCTGAACAGCAGCTGGGTCATTATGGAATAGCTTTTGAAATGGAAAAGGTTGGAGAAATAGCCAGCTGCTTCCTCATCCTGCCTGTGCTTTCACTCTGGGCTAAATTATTATTTCACTAATTAATAATCTGCATGCAGATTAAAATGATTACTCTACAATATATATTGCATGACAATAAAACAGTGACAGCAAATTATGCTTCAGTGTGCATAACAGCTTAACTCTCTAAACAGAAGATGTTTTCTAACACTCAATTCATGTCCTTCTGCTGATGATTAAACCCTCACTGATTTTGTTTTTATTAGTCTTCAGTGATTATTGTTCTTTTATCACTATGGGGTCTTTAGAATTAGCCACAATGGCTCAGAAGCATGGTTGCTGCTGCATTCCCTTATTAAATCAGGTTACCTCTCTAGTTGTCAGGGACTAAAATCAAACCCCTTTGTTATAAAGTTCTACAACCCTTTAAATATTGATTATTACGACTATGTAGAGCTGCTGAAAATTTATTTTTGTCTAGACTAGTTCAAAATGGGAAAATCTTCAACAACAACACCAACAATGCAGCTGCTGCTTTCTCCTTGGAAAGAACAGCCTGGCTTATTCTCCTTGTATCCCTGGCGTCCCAGGGGCTCCTACCTGCCCTCTGGAGTCTATGTAAGGTAAAATTCTGTTACCTGCTAACTGCCTGAGATGAACAAGCTGAAACTCGAATTTTTAATGGGTTTGAGTTTTGCTTGGTTTGCACTGGATTGCAAAACTGGCAGTTCTTTAGCAGTCTTGAAAAAGAGTCATTCAGGGAGGTTTTTAAGGGCTCCTCCGTGACTGCTGGAAGTGTAACTGCCATCAGTGCAGTTTCTTTTCACTGCTGTAGGTAAAAGATGTCTGTCTCGGTACTAGGGAAAGGCAAACTGGACTAGTAGTTACTTGCTCAAGATCATACAGTAAGTCAGTGGCAGAGATGACAAATGAAATACAGTAAAATGCTCACATTGCATGTGATGAGGTTGCTTAATTGTCTAACTAGTCATTGTCTTATCTGAATGCGACAAGAAATAGATTTTCTGACATTACTTTCCTTTCCTGGGGCTTAATTATGTACATAAAACTTGGCTTGTCTCTTCTCACCATTAACTAAGAAGAATACAGGTCAAGCAATGTAACTAAATCTGTCAATTCCATCTTTCTGCAGAGTGTGTGTTCATTTATATTTAGGTGTCCCTGAGAAGAAAGTCTAAAAATCATTGAAAGACAAAATCATTGTGGTCAGTTAAGGAACTCTCCTCATTTGACATGTCCTCACTACTTTATCTTACCTCCCAGACACACTGCAAGTCTTTGTTTCAAAGTATTCCCAAAGCTGTTTAGCATTGTTGAATGGAAAACATTTATATTAATACCTCCTTCCTACCTTTCTGATGGAACCCTTATGAGAAGCATTGGCATGTCAAAGCTTCACCTGCACTCTGCACTGTGTGCCTTTCCCACCAAAGAATTCACTGGGGGGAGTTACAGAAAGCCCAAGGAGCGTGAAGTCATCTACAAAGGAGGTCTAGGGTGTAACTCCAGGGAAGTAGGACAAGTGCTGACTTCTGCTCCTCAGGGTTCTAGCCAGAACTGCTCTTCTGTTACAGGATTTGTCATATATCCAATTAAAAGTCCCTCTACAGAGTGCTCAGCCATGAATGCAGGAACATATTTTCCTTTCAAAATTCCCTTTCTGCTTCAACAACACTTATAATCCAATTTTCACCAGCAGAGATGAATCATGTCCCTCACCAACACGTTTACAGTGGATGGAGAAGAGCAATCACACATATTGATTTCCTTTCCTTTCTCTCTGTTCATGTTTTTTTCTGGGAGTGCTATAAGTCACTCAGCTTCTGTTTCTCTTTTCTGCTGCTAGTTCTAGAGTCAGGTAAATAATAATTATCTTTAGGAGAGTTTGTAGGAAGACAATGGCTCAAGTAGCCCTTGTGTGCTAGGTATTAACAGCTTCTCGTTTTCTCCCTTTGTTGCACACTAGAGACAGGCAATGTCAGAAGACAGGGAAAAGCCTCTGCTCCTTTCTTTTCCCCTCAGTTCCTCTCCTATGGGAAGAAATATGGCTATGAAATAACTTACTTCCCACAGCAGGGGAGTGTGTGTCCAGGAAGAAGGTAGCTCTTTGAGTCCCATCCCCTTCCTTGGTTGGGGGTTGGAGACAGTACTGGTATTTGCTGCCCTTAACTCACAAATAAACATTAATAAATGAAAGAAGCTGGCCTGGAAGGACAGGCTGTAAGATGACTGTCTCTGGGTTCAAAGCTGGAAATCCCATTATTCCAACTGATTTACATGGTGGATGAATTTGACCTGCTGACTCATACGCTGTGACGTTTCTGCAAAAATGCTTTTCAGAGAATACAGCCCTTGCAGAAAAGAAGCAGTAGCCTTATTACTGTCACAACTCGAGAATAATAGATGTCTCTTTAAGACGAATAGAGTTTGCACGTAACTTCTTTACTGTTTTTGAATATTTATTTATTCTGCTTTGTGCATCAACAATAAAAAAAAGTTTGTTCAAAGCTGTCAGGAAGTCTTTTGTTTAAAAGTAAACATCAATAGGTATCATCTCACATAATGCATGCGTCTGATGTGCCCTACTTTCACTGTTTGTTTATCTGTTCCAAAATCAGCTTTGTTTTGTGCTAGGAGGTTCCCCAGCAATTCTGTTTCTCTCGCGCTTCTCTCTGTTTTTGGCACAAGCCAAGGGGACACTCTGTTCTCCGAAAAGGAGGAAAAAAGTCGAGCGGGACAAGGTCCCTCGGGAATGGAGGCAGGCGCGGCTGGGCGCCTGGCTGGGCGGGCGGGGACGGGCTGCGGCAGGGCCGGCAGGCGGGGGGGCTGCGTGCTCCGGTAGCCCAGGTGGCCCCGCCTGCATCAGCCTGCCTCCCGAAACGGCAGAGCTGCTCCGGCCTGTGCTGGGTGAAAGATGGGAAACCTTTCCAGAAGGGTTGTGTTGCCTGTGCACCTGCTTGTTACCGCACTTTGGGGACACACCAGTCCGAGTCAGCGCTAAATTGGGCCTCTCTGCACTTTGTCTTTGTTCGCCGTGTTGACGTGCTCTCAGTTTACAAGTGTCATGACTCTTTTACAAAACACAGAAGATTTACTTCTCTTCTGCTCTTTCTGTGTCAGTATTCGAAGTATATCTCCCACGGCTCCAATATATAAAACACTGAGAGATGGGGATTTCAAGAGTGCAATTCAGAGCACTTAAATTAGCTCCTGCTCTGAATTGCCCTCTGAAGGTGCCTGTCTCTTTCTATTGATTACAGAAAGTGCTTACAGAGACCGGTCTTCTGTGCCTAAAATTAGCCTTTGTGAAGACCCTTCTGTGTATTTCTTATTGCAACCTATACTGGAATGGTAGCGTATAATAATTTATTTGATTATTACATTCTGTACTGTGCTTCGCTTGATGATACTGAAACCCTATATAAACGAATGATTTGAGTCTTTTAGTGCCCTTTTGGTGTAAATAAGGATTATTAAGCCTATATTAGGACATGGTAGAACTCTTTGTTGCTGGCTTTAATATACACAGTGAATCAGAGCAGTGTCAGAAATCCAACCAATGCAATAAAATAGACTTCTGACAAGTCAAAGTAAATGAAAAGAAGTCACCTCATAGGAAGGTAGCAGCCAACTTGTTAAGAAAATCTTCAACTGAATCATCCCTCTATGTCCTCTCATTTTGCACTGCTGCAGTTCTTTTTCTTGTAAACAGTTTCCTCCAGCCTAGACAGGACTTGCAGATTTTGCCAGACATTTTTGAGAAGTGCAGGCTGGGAACACATTTCTAATTGTGGCTGTTTATTATGATTCTGCAAAACAACAACCACAAAAGCAACTTAGGACCCAAATGAAAAATTAGAGTTAATTATTGGGCTCTCGTTCGTTGTCATTTGCAAGGCACTAGACCCTTATCATGCTGCATTCATTCTGTAATACAGAAAGGTTTTATTCAGCACTAGCTGGGTGCTCGGAGTCCTCTGTGTCCCCCACTTCTTGTGGGTGTGACGTTCACTTTTCTTCCCATCCTCAGGTGACAAGTATGCAGAGCCATCAGCCGGCTGCCAGAAAAGCTTCAGGGGGCTTCTTATTAAGTAATTTTTAATAAAAAATGCTAGAAAAAACATTATTCTGACTTCACGTTTCACAACCATTTGAAGTTGTTTTGATATACCTTAGTGTGAGAAGCTTCTTCTCAACACAGATGATGGGGACTGAGAATGGGCAGTGGAAAATGACAGAGGAAGAAACAGATGATAAGGTTTTTTACTATTTTTTGTTGTTTAACTGACAGAGCCAGTTATGAAAGGGGTATAAATGATTACAGCCAGAGAAAAGAAGTCTCTAAATGGTAATTTGCTTTTTAAGGGCACAGGCAATATAATTTGGATCACGAGTAGGAGAAATTACTTAGGAGCTGTGAAAACAAACCAGAATAACATTGACATTACCTTCTTTATTTTCCCTTCACTTTTTGTCATCTTTTCTCTGAATTATTCCTTACTTGCTTTTCCCCTCCAGACATTGCAGAGTTTTGATTTTCCTCTCACCACTTCCTTTAAATGGCCTAATGGTAAAAAGCCTGGAAAATATTTCCACCAAATTGATTTCATTAACGGAAAGGCTATACCTTAAATGAAATATTTCAGTAGCCAGTATATTTCAGTAGCCTGAAAATTAAAAAAATTACCTGCAGGACTTGCCAGTTGAGCATTGCCTAGCAGGACTAATGGGGGCTATTTCATAGGTCAAAACTTTCCTTGGACTTGGACAAATTTACAGTTTCAAGTAAAGATAAGTGCATGTGTTCAGTGTTGGTTGACCTCAGAATCAAGTAACACAGCCAGACTATGGCTGTGTATGGGAATTTGCAAAATGTATGTCTACCTTTTGGTTTTCTTCATGTTTCTTCTGTATTTCATGTCCACTATTGAAGTAAAAAAAGGGATAGGATAGTGTTTAACTTTCAGTGTCATGTGACAAATTGAAATTCATCCAGTTCTGATTTTTACAATAGAAAAAAATTATTTTTTGGTGGAAAAATGTGTGTTTTCCTGGAAAATTTGAATGTGTTACATGAAGATTAAGGTGCAACAGTTACAAGGCTGTATCTGAAAGCAAACAGAGACCATTGGTTACTTTTGATTTCTTGAAAATGGTGGTTGTTGGCGGCCATAACCCGGTGAAAAAAAATTTCCCTATGAAATACCAACATTTTCTGAAAGGAAAAAAAGAAAATTATCAGAGACACTGTGGCCAATACCATTATTAGAATGGCCTAACATGTAAGAGATGGGATGCGACAGATCCATCCTTCATTGTGAACAAATGTTGTGAGAGGAAAGTATAAGTAATTAAGGATTGCTGATCCTTTCAATGGCTATTTAATTATAGTGACCTATACTCTGTATCCAGATAAGTGTGGTTCTTTAAATAATCATTCAAGTATTAACTCAGGCAAACAGCTAATATTGCAACTATCCTTAGTATAGTACTGTGCTAGATTGTATGTACTGTAGAAGAAAAGAGCAAATGTGTCTGTGAAATTATAGTCATGTCACCAAGAATGACAGGTTCACTCAAAACAACATTTAATGAACTTTTTTTTGAAATCTATAATTTTTGTTTAATTCACCACACTGTAGATTTTTATGGATGTTTTTAAGTTGCTTAAATCATTGATATGACTTTTATAATGATGTCTACATTGATTGTTTCTCCTAATTCGTCACGCTTCACTTCTGCTGAATCCCTTTAACTTGTCTAACTGATGCTCTCTTTATATTACAGCTTGTGCAATACCAGAACACAGCACACTGTCAACCACTCTGCTTAATTTTAGAAAAGGAAGCAAATAAACACACTGAGGAATAACGTGGCTCTGACTTGATTACTACTGTAATCAATGTGAGGTATTACTTTGACTTTAGTGTCTGTTGGAGCAACTGCTATTTATTTCTTTTTATTTTCTTGAATGGAGAAAAGAGAACAGCTTTTAACATATGTCTCTTTCTCGTCTGAGCTACCACACAATTCCAACTCCAACATATATACAGAGGAGACATATGGTTAAAAAAAAGTTCTTTTTCTTCTAAGAAATCCAAGAAGAAAACTCTCTTTTTTAAAAAGAGAAATTATACTTTTACCATATGTCTTCTCATATGTATGCTGAGACTAAGGCTGAAAGACACCTTATAGCAGATGTATTAAACTCACTTTTCTTCAAAAAAATGCCAAACCCAAAGCACACTTTCAGGTATAATTTTAACCTACATATCTCCTGGATATGTGTATATGCCACTGTTGTTATTATTATATTTTATGAAGCTTTGGATGCTAACAGTGCATTGCAGTAGGAAGCTAGATGTTGGTATAGGTTCATTATAAAGTTTTGTTGATGTAGGCAAGGAAACAGAAGTGTGTTCTGTTGACCTTCTGTGGGTTTTTTCCTAGCTTTGAGAAGACTATTGCAGAAAGAGAAACATGTAACCTTTGCCAACATTAAACAAAGTAAAAGGCCTTAGTGTAACTGAAAATTGGGGAGGGTGTTGCAATTTACTTTTGACCACAAAAGTCTGGGGGAGGTGGCAGGTATTCAGAATAGCAATTCACAAATGCTCCGCAATTCTAAAGAATGATAGTGATGGCTTCAGTGTTATTCACAGGAGATGTACCTTGATCTTGGAAAATGAATTACTGTCAACCCAGCATTACAATCTATTTCCTGCATGATTAGGACCCCATTGGAAATAATACTAATCATTTTTTATATCTCACTCAGAAAGCCAAAAAAATATCATGACATGGTTTTAGAGCATCCTGATCCAGCTACATGCAAGAATGAAAATTTAATAGAAAGCTATTATCAGCAAAGTAATCCATTCATAAATGGTCTGTCAGGTTTTCATGAATTTCCAGTGATGATCAAGTCACATTTTCTGCATTTGCAGTTACTTGTATTTGGTTTAGGCTTTTATTATTGAATATGTTTTGTTTCTTTCTGGAATGGAGGAAACGCTGGGGAGTATTATGCTGGATGTCTGAACACTGACAAATGCAACCATTTCATACACAGTGGGATCCCTGGCAAGGCTTTGATCCCAATATATCACGAATCAAGAGACAGTGGACCAAATCCATCTCCAAGTATAAATTTTATTGGATTCTCACTGAGTTACACTAAGGATGAATTTGATGCACGGTTCTTGACAAGTCTGAGTTACCTGTATTTATGGTTTGAAGGGATGATACACAGTAATTCCATGTGCAAATCACAGACAGTAACTTTAAGAGCTTGACATTCACTGCAAAATAGATGCTGTGCTGCACTCACTCAGCTGAACTGAATACGTTAAAACAATGTTATTGCAAGACTTGACAAAATGTAATGGTAAATCCTGTCTGACAAAGAGGATGGGTGCTTTTATTAAGGCTCAAGACTGGGTGTGAGGAGTTCTCATTTCCCTTTCTGTCATTAGCATATGTCATGAGGTACTCTGAAACGGCGGTTCTATTCATAGGCGGGTAGGCAGTTAGCAAACCAGTAGATGGTGCTCAAAAATAAGCAGCATTACACAGAGTTTCAAACACCGGGGCACCAGTGTGCACTGCAAATGGTTTCCCTCGTTTCCCTCCATAGGGGAGCTGGAGGGTGTCTGATCTTCAGTAGGTACTAGTTTTGCATTTCAGCAGCTTGGGTTCAGGTCTTCTCTACAGCCTTCCTGTATGGCCCTGGGCAAGTTGCTTCTAACTAGATTCATCTCATGTAGCTGAGATGCCTGAACTGCGAGTAACTTGCTACGTAGTAAAAGGAAGGAGAAAGGCAAGTCTACTGCAGGACTCTCAACCATCCCAATGAAGAGTCTCTTCTACTTCACTGACCATAAGGAACGTTTAGTCTTCCAACCTGACACTCAGCTTCAAGCTGCAGTTAAATACACCTCCACCCTTTTGGTTGCACATCAGTTCTGCATCTGTAAAAAGAGACTATGGCATCCTTACTGCATGGGGCTGCTGTAAAGATGAGTCGATGAAAGACTACGACGTATACCAGTAATACATTCTCCATGTTGGCTTGGGCAAGATTTTCATGGTTCTGTACGTGAGTTGCCTTGCAAGCAAAACGGCAATGCTAACAGAGCATCTAAAGCAAGATTCATTTGTAGCCTTAAGCTGCATTGAGCCCCTGGAGTGGGAGATATGACAGAAGAAAAATATATATTTCATTAGCAGTAAAATTTCTCCCTGCTTCTGAAATTTTTAAATGGTAAAGTAGTCCCTTTGTCACAGAAAGCACTTGTTAATAGAAGCTCTTTGCAGTAGTGGGGTCTTTATTAAATTGGAACTTGGAGACTGTGTGATTTGTGAATGTGATTTGTGTTACATGACACCAATGTTTACTACTAAGCATGCAGCTTATACAACTAATGGAGATAGTCACATACCTTATACCTTCTATTATATCAGTAACTTCAAGGCAGTAGAGTTGCAGGAGCTCAGAAACTCATGACATACTTCAGACAGACCAGACCATTAGCACACAAGGGAGCTATACATTCATTACAGCTGAAAACACATCCTACTACACCTTCTTTGGCATTTCTTTCCCAATGTTCTCCAGCCCTAGTCATGCATAAATCATGCTGTGGTACTGACAGCTCTTAGACATGCTAACACCAGATTTTTTACTAATTCCCAGCCACAGACATAGAAGATGTCAGTCAATAACAGCTTGATACGTGGTTTGAAAAGCTTGCAGTCCCAGCTATGATTGGGTACTAATGAGTAGCAGAGTAAGATTTGTAACCAACGAAATGGTTGCTTACATGGTTAGTGGTCAGCTCCTGTATTTTTCTAGTCATTCCAGCACATGACATGTCATATAATGGAATATTAGTATGTCCAACTTAGAGAAAATCTTTCAGAGCAAGTATGTGTCCTTCAGCTTAGATAGCAGGTGTTTGATCAAAAATATTCTCTCAACCATTGACAGCTGTATATTTCCAGAAAGTAGACTTGCTCTTATTTTTTGTAAGTTTAAGATAAAGCTGACAAAGAGAATTCTGTGTTAAGAGTACAGAAAAGGAGCAATTCGCGTTACAAAAAAGCTTCTAGCAGACATTGCAATCTGATTTTAGTTTAAATTTAAAAAAATAATCTGTCATCATCAGCACAGTGTGGTGCTTATTTCTAATAACAACATAGTCAGAAAATATATTCTAGAATAATACATATGTGTTCAGTGTCCCATCTAAACTCTCATACATCTTCAATGACAGCTTGTAATGAGCACCAATCAATATAGTCTGATATGGATATTTGCTTAGATTAAATTTACTGTTTAAAAACAAAAAGTATGTTTGGAAGCATGGAGAGATTGGATAACTCATAACCAGGGGATATTAAATTAAATCAAGAAAGACTGCAAGTAGAAGATGGTCTAAGTAAATGACATTTAATAATCATTCTTATCAATTCAGAAACAGAGGCTAGATATGCTGCATAAATTATTTGCTCCACTTGTTCTAGTTAAAACATTGCTATGAGTGAATATTTTACAGCCTGCAAATGCACAGAGCCACAGCAGAATTGCATCACACAGCAGCCACACCAAAACAGCCATTCTTTGTATTGTTGTGCCACTCTTTGTATCCGTTTCTCATCTAATTAATGGCCCTTAAAAAGTGGAGAGCCACTGTTTCAAGAAGAAACCACAAGCCCTTCCTCCAGCATCCACAGCTCTCTCTGGCAGCAGGGAGCCTGGGCTCTCCCACAGTGAGGGAGTCCCTGGTCTTAGCCTGGCACTGGGAGAGAGGAAGAGGAGGGAGTGGAGGAGGATGTCTCTCCTGGAGACACCTGGATGCCACAGTTCCTGAAAGAGGACACAGCAGTGGCAGTTTGGGAACTGTTTGTGATTTCCATTGCTGTTTCAGACTAACCAGATCTCCAGCATGATGCTGGATTCCACTAGGCTTTGAGGTGTTTGTTTTTTTAACTCACACCCTTGGCATCTGATGTCAAGATTTCCTGAATTAATATCTTAATAATTAATTTTGCTGCTAGCAGAAGCTCCACTCACTAACTCTAGAGGTTTTCAGCAACTTTTCTACACCATACATTTCTGATAATGTTTCAGGTGTAGGAAAAATTAGTACATAGATGACAGAGCATAATGTATGGTAGGAAAAAGTGATTACTGTGATCGTATTTAGCCACTGAGACAGAGAGCTACTTAACTTCAGGGTGTACGTTGTAAAGAACTGGCAGGCTATAGAAGTTATGGGATTCTGTTGATAATTAAGGAACTGCTAGCACCAATTATGACATCTCTGCTTATTTTTTAAAATTTTTTAGTATAGCATTAAGTATTTTTACTGCAACCCACTTTCTGATATGTTCTTGCTTGCCTCTATGACTCTACAACACACCAGCAACCATTGTCATGTGTGTTCACACCTGATGACTTGAAGGAGGAAAAGAGGATGTAGATGCTAAGGAGACAGATTTAGAGATGGAGGTCGGTACCTGTGCAGAGCTCCTCAGTTCAATAAGGTTTGCAGAGGCTATAGTTGGAGGTATTTTTTCAGTGGCAGCAGCAATTTCCATAATTGCTGATCCCTGCTGCTCATTTCAAAACACACTGCAGCAAATCTCCATTTCTTCTGGCAGGCTGTTTGTCAGCTGCTGCTGCTCCTAATCCAGGTCACTGTGCAGAAGCCCTGGTGTTAGTCCAGCGGAGAGTGCCATGCCAGGGTGGGATGGCCTGGCTGGGAGGAACCATTGAGATGAAGGGAGCCAGGGCTCCCCATGCCACCTCCTCCGGCCACCCCAGCCGGTGATGGTGCTGCCTGGAAGTTTGTACTGCTGTGCTTCATCACACCCCTCCTGCTCCTGCCACATCCACAGATTTTTTCCGTTCTTATGATAGGGACAGGCTGCCCCCACCTGAACAGAGATGTTAGAGTCCCTTCGTGTCACTTCAGCCCTTTTACAGAGGCACCAGAGAAACAGTGATGTCTCCAGTGGATTCTGGTTCTAACTGAGCCAGGTCTGCTCCATGTGATCCTATTTGCTCCATCTTTCCAATTACTATTATGAACAGAAGGAAGGGAACTCAAAAAGTTAAGTAATAAACTTTGTTCTGGTATTGGTTTATTGATACTCTATAATTCTTTCACTTTATAATGACACTTGGTCAAATTATTTACATGGCCTCTGATGATTCAGGACTGAAAGTGAA
Organism: Vanellus vanellus; assembly: GCF_965231255.1. Classification (NCBI taxonomy): domain Eukaryota; kingdom Metazoa; phylum Chordata; class Aves; order Charadriiformes; family Charadriidae; genus Vanellus; species Vanellus vanellus. The sequence continues at coordinate 12,141,965 of NC_138921.1, forward strand.
ACCTAGGGAAGATGTTTACATTTAAAAAAATGAAATAACTTTTAAAATTTGTCTTTACCAAAACCAACTACCTCTATTTTGGGCAACTTTGTAGAAATTGGAAGCAGAAAAGCAGCACAATTAATAAAAAGAGAAATTTAGTTACTAATGAGAAATGTATGTCAATTAACCTTTTCTTCCAATTATTGTATATTTGTAACCTCCTTCTACCTGAGGAAAGCACAGCTTCTCCCTTTTGACTCTTGGTGGAGCTGGCATTGGTTTGATTGCAGCTACAGAGCTTAATCAGGAACTGCAATTAATATTCCCCACTGTGATTACAGCATCTCTTTTGCTTGGACATTTGACAGATTTCTAATGTTTTCCAAATTTTTTGTAGATAGGGAGAAAGCAGAGGCCTTACAATTTTCACTTCTCAAAATACCTTCACAACATACAGTGGCTTTGGTTGCAAAACTAGTTTGGGTTTCTACATTTCTACATAATTTTATCTTTTGAAATCTAACTTCAGATAAACTCCAAGCACAACTCAGGAAAACCTATTCATCAAAAATAAAGAAAATTACAGATAGCTTGTAGCACTTTAAATGAATCAAGATTGTCTTGGAACGTTCATGAACTTGGAGAGCTCAGCACAGAATATAATATGTAGTTTTCACTTGACTTCCAAATCACTCTCTGGATGAAGGTATTAGCTAGACAGCAGGGCAGGTACCCATCTATGCAAACAGGAATTCAAGTCAGCATATTGTTGATATGTTTGCTTTTGTCTGCCTTCATGCTTTTAAGTTTCATCTGAGAGCATAGGATCATAGTAATTAAGACTGTAAAGCACCTCATGAGATCTGATGTCTGCCTGCCCACGCTGAGGTAGGATCAAATGTATCCTCAGGTTTCCCCAAAGATCCTTCCTTCACCTGTTTTAAAAACTGAGAAAAACTGAGGGACATTTCTTCTTCTTCTTCTTGCATCTTGCATAAAACTCCATTTAAGTCACCCCAGAAATAAGATGTGCAATAGTGACATGTTGTTGATTCATACACTGCTTGTGGTAAACCAGCTCCTCTTCTTCAGTAGTTTTGCCTAGCCAATAATTCCATATTTTGTACTTGTGCATTTGATTTCTCCTTACTAAATGTAGTACTTCGCAGTTGTCTATTGACTTTCTTCCTATTGATCTTGGTCCATTTCTCTAGATATCCGGATCATTTTGAACTCTGATCTTATCCAGTGAAGTGGTGCAGACACCCTAATCTATATACCATCCCTCCATCTTATAAGGTACCCTGATTTCTCATCAAAGCAATTAACCAAATTGTTCTGTGAGGAGTCAAGCCAATGAAGCCTGGTTTCCTATGGACTTTTGTGCTGCATCCAACTCATCAAAACAGACCTGGGTAAATACAGGCAAGGAAGATTTAACCACTGGCACAAAACACAGTGTAACTACTTTTCATACACACTAAATGACTTCTACGCAGCTGTGTCCTTGGAAGTGAGTTAAGACTCTGAAAGACAAATATGTGTAAGAGATGTGGTTTATGTTTTTATATGTTGTTCATTGTTTAAATTTCTCAAGTTAGTGCTTCTTTAGACTACACTGCAAAACTTTGAAGGTCGTTTTAATTGCACTCTTATTTAAATTGCTTTCTTGGCCACACAGTGCCACTCACAGTAGATTAAACCCAAGACTCTAGCTCTGCCTTTGTTTTATAGAAAAGATTGATAAGTGATTTACTCTCTGTAGAATGGTTTACAAATGAGCTTGTAGATAAGTGATCGGGAAAATAATTTTTTCATATGGAATTATTTTCCACAGAGAACAAAGAGGTTGTTTTTCTAAATACTAACATAAGTGTGCATGGGCCAGATTCTCAGCTGGAGAAAATTGACAGAGTCAATATTGCTTTACGCCAGCTGCAAATATTTTTCCTGTAATGTTTTTCCTTGTACTGTAATTTTCTCAAATGCAAACCAACCCTAATTTCTTCTCCCTGAACTCAAATTCTGAACTCCTGTAATTCCTGCATCTGTTTATTTACTTTCTGGTTTGTATTCTTTTAGCTGGGTTTATTAACATACTATATTTTTCTCCCCTGTTCAACAGTATGTGCACTGCATGTTTAAGCTCTCATCTATAGTCCATGTTTGCTTACCGTGATACTGTTTTGTTGAAAATCAATAAAAAGGCAACTTAGGAAAAAATGTGATTTTCTCTGAAGTCTAGTTAAAGAAACTGCCAATAATTAACAAGGGAGACCAGTCCTGCTGCCTGGAAGCACTCAGATTTCTCACTGACTTCAGTAGGATTTAGCAGGGTACATAGACTCCAGACTATTAATCCATTGTCATAGGTGGGAGCTGGGCCTACATAAGAAAATTATGCTTAGTTCTGTCCAAATCAGTTCAGTTTCAGTAAAAAGAGAATGTCCCTAGCTTTCTCTCCAGATATGAAATATAAGGATATGATTTTGTCATTCCAACTCCTAACAGAGGTCCTTAAATATCCACTTAAAAAAGCCTCAGAATTTTTGGTGCTTACTTGGCAAATCTCCACTTCTAGTACCTACTGAAGACTGGACAGCTTTAAAGTAGTTACCCAAAGTCACAACAAACTTTGGCATCAGGGTGTGCAAACATCAGGCTCTACATTACACATCAACAACACAAGTGATTTGAAAGCTTAAGCCAGTAGATTGGCGGACATGAAAATGATGTGAGGAAATTTGACTCAAAATGTGCACAGCTGTACACAGCTTTTGGGGGTGCTTTTTTTTTTTCCCAAGAAGCTGAAAATAATGTATTAAATAAATGTCTGTTTCAATAAGTAAATGGCGTCACATGATGAACAAAACTGTACCTGCAGTTCTGTCTATCCCACGCACTAATCAGTGCGCAGATAAATGCGTATTAGTAATTTATGATCGTTTAACTTTGGTGGAGCTCTATTATGCTTTTCATTCTTGCTGTAAATATGTAAAATGCTGTTAATCAACCTTTGTTAGTGAATATTTGATTAATAGCTAGCAGATGTACTCGCCCCTGTGTATACTATGTTAAACGCAATGTACCAACACATAATTCATTATTTTAATAACACAAAAGGCTAATAAATCAAAGGAACTCTCGAGAATGCAATAGCCAGAATTACCAAAGGAATAGCTGTGCATTGTTTTCAAAGTAATAAATTTGTGCATTGTTTTAAGTATGGTATGGACTTGATAATCGGCTACCTATGAGTCCTAATATCACATTACTGTGGAAATGACTAAGGACTAGCAAACAGCAGGTCATTCCCCTCTTCTGTCAGATAGAGAACAAAAATCAATCCTGGACCCAAAGGCCTTACAAATCCAAAGAGACAGGATGAATAAAGGGTGAGGAAAAGGAACAGCAGGTACTGACGAGCATGCAATACGATGTCTCCAAATATCCTTTTCTCTCAGTGATATGTGCAGTCGTGTAATTTCAGTCTTGCCAGTGGGTTCAAGTTAGGAAGGTTAGAGCTACCTGAAGAAACAAGAGAAGAGGAAGGAAGTTGCAGTGAAAAGCCAAACAGCAAATGGGAGAGAATATTAAGTCAAAACTGGTGTAGGGAGCAGCCAGATGACAACATCAATGTCCATCAGTGCTTGTCTAAACTGCTGCATGCTGCTTTGAAATGTCTGAGTGATGCCCAATTTGAGCAACCTGATATTTTCCTTAATGAGCAATCACTTACCAACCAAAGTTTTATGTTCAAAATCTTTACTCAGTGCTAATCATTGACATTGTGTGGTGACAGTGGCATTACTGAAAGAGCCCTTTTTGGTGACACATGTCATTCAGTTCCTGAAATTCAATGGAAAGAACTCTCCAAGTGGAATACCTCAGGGGATGGTGGGGTGGGGGTGGGGGCAAGTATCTTGATTCAGGGTTAGTTCAAAATATGTAGCCAAAGTACAGAAAAATAAGGTAATTTGCACAAATTCTGAGATTAAGTCAAGAACTGAGCTTTAATTCTTTGAGTCTCACAGGAGCATCCCTACCTTCCTCAACATTGCCAATTTCTAATGGAAAATATATCTTATTTGTAGTAATATGGTAGTTGCAGATATGGCATATTTAGTGGCAAGTGCTATAAAGTATGTATAGTATAATGTATGCATTCACCAGCACAGCTGTGCATGTGATTTACTGTTCTCTGATATGTTTCACAGACTGCTTATTTTTGGTGACCTTGGCAATTTGTTTGATTCAATACGGGATTATCAGATGTGCTAGGCACTGTATTTAATTCTGTAACTTGGTTGAAAGCTACACTGCTTTGCATTGATTTCCATGTGCAATTAATACGTTTTGTCAGTGACAAATGCATGTAGAGATAATATACTCTACTCATTTCAATCTTGCCTGAGTAAATCTTAAATCAAAATAGCACCTGTTGGTCAAGACCTCCTGAGAAGTGGTGGATTTAAGGTGGAAAAGTGGCATTAAGAATTGCTTGCATAATACTGTAATATTTTTCAGTGGTGAAATGACAAATAATTCCCTAGAAATCCAAGTAACTCAAAAGCTTAGATGCCTTTAAATCATCACCATCACTAAATCGCTTTCTTGTACTGTGTCTTGCTCATACTCACAATGCAATTGAAGGTCAAGTTAGCTGAGGAACACAGGAAATGATCCCATGAAATGTGTAATGTCTTCACTCTGATACCCCTTCAAGACATGACCCTTGTACAACTAATAGACAACAGCAGGGTTTATGTTCATATTGATACCTTGAATGGATCTGGCTCTGAAATGGGATTTGAGCTTCTTGAGGAACTGCCATCTATCACTCTGAGCGTGCTCCAAATTAAAAAAAAAAAAATCCAAAATTTCTTTGAAGTCTCAGAGATCATCTTATAAATATCTTTGCTGGAATATTTAATTTTGGTCTTTGACATATTTCAGTTGTATCTTTTTGACAGATATCATTGAGCATATAATCTAAAAGTCATAGCTACCTAAAACATTTATTTCATACTTCAAGACAAATGTTTCGATCTTATTCAACTAATTTTTATCTACAGTTTTCAAGAGATTGGTATCTGTTTGTGAAGCACTTAAATTCTGTCAAAATCTACATTTTGAGACATAAAACTCTTCTATTTAGAAGTGCAGTCAGCTCTAATCTGCAGTGCCTGTGAAGCTGCAAACTTTTTCATCTGCCCAATATAGAAATTGACCATTACTGATAAGAGTGTTTCAGCACTACTCCTGTCAAACTTCACAGAATTGAGACTATTAGAATGTAGACCCAAATCCTCTCTGTTTTTTTCAAAAACATCCAAGTAAAAAAAGTTGCTTTGTAGCATTGCTTTTGATATTCTATAGAACTCCCTTTAGAATTGCAGTTCACAGTGGACCTTTAATTTCTGTTAGATAGGAAAAATAAAACTAGTATTGAAACCTAGACCATAAACAAAAATAAAAAAAAAACTGTCTTTTTTTTATCTGTTTATATTATTACAGAGCTGTTAGTACAATTGCATGTGACTGCCTCTGAAACAGTAATGGATGATGTCTTCACAGTGCAATGGTGTGATTGGAAATGTTATTCCCAGTTTGATGACAGATATGTGAAAAAAAGGTAGAAAAATGGTGAGCCTTATCTCACGTAACTTTAGACATATGAAAAATAGATTTCTGGTCTAAATAAGCTAGACTCCCTCTATACTCAGTAGGGAGAAGAGGACTTTTAGGGCATGATTTATCCTACTTATGTCAGGAGGTATCATTCATCTTGTGGAGGTAGCCTAGGCAACTCACACAAACACCCAGCTTTCAGAGTGTGTTGTGGGAATCCAAGTGATCTGCACAATTAAAGCAAGGTCTCCACAACTGTAGTCTAGTGATAAAGCTATAATTCCCGTATTACCCTCCATGCATTCCAGCGTACACCTATAGCAAGTAATCGTAGTCACTACTTCTCTGAGAATATCATATTCTGTAACCCTAGAAGCAGAGTAACTAAATTCTGTGGGGGTATTTACCAAACCATGGGTATATATATTCCATCTGCTCTTCCAAGCCTTCTGTTTCCACACTAAAAGAAGAGCTACACACGTCTGCCAAGCAGTCTTATTCATTTTGCATTCAGAGATGTTTTATTGGCTGCATTTTCCCATGCTTTTTGAATCTTTCTTCATTAGCATCCTCTAGCATCTGACAGGTAATTTGCCTGCCTACAGCTTCCTCTATTAGCACTACCTTTAGACCAAGCGCATAGAAGGAAATGGATGTTGTGCCATTTAATGGAGTATCTGTCCCTCATCTGTTTTCAGTCTGTCATGTGTCCTTCCCACCTATTTCCTATGCCAGTACTGGGGGAAGGGGAGCTGCTTACACTGGTGTGGATGTTTCTATTGCATATTGCACAGACTTGGGTCCTAAACCAGTGTATGCTGCTTGTTATTCAAAAGATTACTTCTGCAGATGTTCCTATCGCTATGCCCTCCTGTCTTTTCTTCTGTCCCTCTCTTATACATGAACAGATTGCAGTGATTTTTTCCTTTTTTCCCCTCCAGAGAACTAAATCCCAAGCCAGCCCTCTAGATTTTCTTTACTTATTCCTAAGCAGCAGTTCATTCAGGCATATGGCTTTCTCTCCTTCCTCACCATTTGGGCAGATGTTTTCTCTTGACTAAGTACATTCTTAATCCACAGGAGACATGAGAAAACTTGCATGATTTGTTAAGAAAAAAGAAAAAGCCCATTTTTTCTGATGCAGACTGCTTTTCAGTTGCATGTTCCTTTAATGCCACAATTTTCATATCAAGACCAGTTAATATAACAAGACCAGAAAGTTTATTCTGATTACACTTGAATCCCAGTGTGGTAGGTGCTGTGCAAGCATGCAACAAGAAAGATTTCCCCCTGCCTGAAATAGCTTCCACACATGAAAGGATGGCAGCCAACCGCAACAACCAGATGACAGGATTCAAAGTGGAGATGAGACTGCTATCCTCCGCATATTAAGCAGTGGTCAAAGCACCCCCATTGCCTAATTATAATGATTGGTTTATAGGTGAATGTTTGAGAGATAAGAAGCTATTAGTAATAAATATGTGATTAATGGCAGGCAGAAAATGCTGAAGGTATATTTAAGCAATCACACTAAAACCTTTGAAATTATTTCTGGGCCATTTTAAGGTCAGCATTAACAATAGTTTTTCAAGAATTCAGATTCCTGTATATTCCTCTGTTATTGTGGAAAGAAGAATGTTCATATATTCCCTGCTTGTGTGAAAGTATACTTTCTTGCAATTACACAATTTTTATTTGCTCTTAATTACTTCTTGTAATAGGCTCTTTCTCAAACTGGAGGTACCATGAAAAGATGCATTCTTATGCATGCACATGATGCCCACAAGCAAACATGGGTAAGTTTCACAAGGTAGCCGCAAGCTGAGAGCTGAGTGTCTGTGCACATGTGCAGGGCTTTTTATTTGGTGTTGTCTGTCTCTCTGACAGACTTATAAATGAATGAGAGTCTGTCCCTAAACCCTTCATTCTTCAATACTTGCTATAGCTTTTCCTAAATTAATGATTACAACTAAGATTTTAATATGATACCCTTGTCTTTCTCACCACAACCATCCCACACACGCTCACACCTCCCACTGCGACAGCTGAAGGAGCAAGAATGAGCACAGCCCCAGTGTAAGCAGAATCAAAGAGATTTATTCAAGGGTTATACAGTTTTTGACGCAAGAAACTTTTCTTGTGACAATGGGCTGTTGGCTAACATTCAAGGTGATCTTCCCTGAGCCTCATTAAGCTGTCTTCAGTAGTTAGGTTTAAAATGGGAGGCTGGTGGCTTCCTAGCTGTCTGAAAGAAAAAAGGATGAGATTCATCTCTGCTTGCCGTTCTTTTATGGCTGGGTAAAGTGCCCTGACTGATATTCAGAGTGACTGAATACAGAGTGAAGAATGCTGGCTCCAGTGAAGTCTACACAAGAGATATAAACTCTGCTGAATTAGCTCTTCAAATATTTTGAAACCCTGCTGTATTAATAGGCTTATTTTTCAGCATGACCCTGAACAGACGCAAAAGACTATCAGTGTGTTTGAGGCACACAGTAAAAGGGATGGAAAGTTAAACTTCTTCTGGGTACTAAAATCAACGGGGCTGTTCCTGTGACCTTCAAATCTGGCTAGGAATAAGAGCTTTAGACTATAATGAGATCTTATTTTATGGGGGTAGGGAGAACTTACGTGGTCTGTGGGATTCACAACACTTGGGCTGTCTGAAGGATGAACCCTCAGAATTGTGATTTTTTCTGTTTGCTTCTGAAAAGCATCTAGAAGAGACAGAATCAAGAAGGGTAACATTAGCCAACATTGCCAAATCCCAAGCATTGCCAGATTCTCTTCACATCTTTAAACAACTGAGACAATGGAGCTGAAGGAAATGCACATCCCAAGACGTTAAAAGCCTCCTTCTTTTCAGACATTACATGCAGTGTCTGTTTAAGATAGAGGATTCCAGGAATAGAGGAAAAGAATGAATACACAGGGAGAGTGTGAAGGGAACGTGCTGGCCCTGGGCCTAAAGCAGAAAAGCGACATGGTGAAGTTCACAGAATAAACCCCACAGAATAAACCCCACAGACAGACAGAAATTAGTATCCCTTGTATTTGGTGTTGCCTTTCCGCTTGGGGGAGAGATTTTTTTCAGATATTCCTAATATCATTCTCAAACTTGACAGGGCATCTCCCCAGTGCCCTTCCTGGAGCCAGACTGTAAGGGTGTTGGGTTGGAGCTTTGAGCCAAAAGAGGTTCTTTCAGATTTTATTTTGAATATCTGAAGTCGGATTGGCTGTTTGACCTGCCTGTGTTTTCTGGAATTCACCTCCTCTGTTTTCCCTGTTCACGGCATGCATTGGAAACAGCAAGAACCGCCAATTAAATAAAAGGAAATTAAATTAACTAGTCTGGTGCAGATACCTGCTTAGGGTAGCCCCACTGAAGTCAGCTGAATGTGCTGCACTTGCATAGTGGATAGATGATGGATTCAGAAGCACAGAAATTCTTCCCCAAAGAATTATTCTTATCCTCCAAATGTTATTTATTTGGATCAGAATGGGTCTTTTCAGTTATAGTGATATTCTTCAAACCCCTGCATTGTGATACAATATTGCTCTTTTATTAAGCCATAATACCAGTAGATTGTTTTAAGCCTTATGCTGTGAATCTCTTGCAGATGAAATGCTGCAACAGGAATATCTGTACGATAAGGAGATTGGAGGATTGGAGGATGCTTTTCTGCACAACTTTATCATTCCAATGGTCTGGAGGATCTGGATGATTGAAAACCAACAAGTAAATAAAGCCCTATCTATTACATACCCAAGTGCTGGGTAAGTATTAAGTGTGGGAAGGAATGTTTAAATGATCATGTGAGGCTAAACGGTGCTGCATGGACTGAGTGACTGAAACAACATTCTAATCAAATCTGACAGCTCTATTGCATTATAATTATAGACTGCCAGAGGCGCTTTTTAGACTATCAGTACTTTTGGGATAGTTTGCATCTAAATTAAAATTGAACTTCAAAGCAGTTTGATGGGGATGTGTTTCCAAGGAGTTTCAAAAATGTGAAAGACGCTAACTGATGAGCATTATGCACTGTACCAGCTGGTTGCTACTGCAAAAAAATAAAATAAAAAGTAGCAGCCATGCCGATAATCAGAAAGTGGTATCTTGAATCCTATTAATTTTCTTTTGAATTATTTATGGGGGTTTTTTGTTCCAGTCATGCACTTCCTTTCAAATGTTTGTTTAGTTTCTCTCTAAAGGAAAAAAAAAATGGGAGGAAGAGAGAGAAATCTGGAAAATCTCCAAGGGTTAGCTCACCAGCAATCTGTTTAGATGTCCTCTTCTCAACCAAGCCCTGCTCTGCTAAATATTTATGGCAATGTTTAACAAATAAATCTCACCCACCTCCCCTTTTACAGTAAAGCAGGAGATTGAACTGCTTTAAGGGAGTATTACCTCTTTTTTATCATGAGTGGGAAAGAAATTCCATGAATACATGTTAATTTCTGAAAAAGATAAAGCACAGAGCTGCAACTGCAAACATCTGTCTGTCCACATTACAGATGTTCTGCCTGAAGCTTCTTTTCTGATCCCATCTCTAGACAACAACAACAAAAAGGAGTTCACAGCTCCACAGTGTTTTCTCTTTCTTGTCATATCGTATAACTGCTAATTTGAAGCAACAGACAGATTCTCAGGACTTGATCCTGTCTTCAGATACATACATGCATCGCTTGGCACATTGTAGAGTCAGCCAGTGTCTCAGCCAGAAGTGGAATCAAAATGCATTGCAAGGCAGGCTGTATGCTGGAGGGAGGGAATAGGGCCCTGATCTAGTAGAGCATTTAGGTATCTAAATCCAGTTCAAGTGACTCCACTGATTTCAAATAGAGGTTACATTTTCTGAATGAATATGTGCTTGTATGCCAGTTTCTCATCAGTTCCTGTGCTTTGATGTGCAGGATTCTGTAATGAAAACCTCTTTTGACTTAATTGTTTTTGCTTTGCTTCTCCCCTTTGTTGGATTCACCCAGATTCAAATCTTTTAAGGGTTTTGTTGAGGGCACAGTGTGTCAGACCAACACTCTCTGTTCAACAATGGCTAAGTCTGGATTGTTCAGAAGAGTGTGATCAAATCATTATGAGATATATGGACTATATTTTTCCAATACATTTATTCCTGGCCAAAAAAAAGTGACTAGATGGAGCACTTGTAGGAGGATTTATAGGTCTTTAAAATTTTAGTGAGTTCGATGACTGCAGGTGAAAGAAACACCAGTTACATAATTTAGGAACGTACAGCTTGGCTTCTGTATTTCCAATGCTGTCGATTGGAATCTGTGAGCCTGATCAAGATTTTTCTCAGGATACTGGATCTATGTGAATGCCTCCACAGTTATCTACTTGCCTATAGTGTGCCCATCTGTATAGCTTTAGTGTATGCAGAATCTGTGTTAACAACTTCTGCTGAGGAATTTGAAGCTTACTTACCATTAGACCAATTTTTAACAGATAGATAACTTTTAGCAAAAATGTCTAACCTTTTCTTTTCTGATGCATTGATTTCCACCCTGCCAACTAGTGTGTTAGGAATACCTCTTAGGAAAAGGCAATGTTTCTTTCATAGCGTCATTATTATTACTTTAATGCTGTGGCTGACTTTGGATGTTTGTGTTTATTCATGATAATTTATTCATTACTTCATTTGCAGATAGTCCATGTAGTTAACAGCATATGGGAACTCTTTCCAAAAATTTGAACCCGTCAAATGAAAGCACACTTCAGGACTGCATCATCCCTATTTTCTAAGCCAGAGCCTTCATTCTCACAGAATTAGTTTGCAGAGTTTCTCAGGGAGGAAGAGATGGCTGCAAACCAATGCATCTTTCATGAAACATTTTCTGAGAAAATATTTACTGTCTTACAACAAATGTTGAAAAAACATCAGCTATCCCTCAACCATGATGCACTTCATTTTTATCAAAGCTTAATAGACATGCAGAAGTATGGCAACACAGGCCTAATTTGTCCACCCCATCACTGTAGTTGCACACATGGCCAGGTACTGCATGTACACATCTAAGTTCATTTAAATAACTGTGAGCAAAATCTGGGCTTCTTCAGCTGCAGATCTGTAAAGGCTGGATAGTAAGAGCTTAACACCATGAACTCAGATTTCAGTGGCAGCTTTGTCAGCTTTAATTGCAAGTTAGGATGGTGAGCACTTACACTTGGAAAGATTAACGGTACCTGTTTAGCTTCCCTAAAGCTGACTAGATCCCTGGACAGGGTATCCTAGACAGGCCCTGCTCGCAGTACATATGGTTATACACATGTGCTGCTGAACATGATGATGAGAGTACTTGGTACCATCACTGTCCAGAGGCCATTCATAAACCACCCTTTGTACATTGCTTATTAGATCTCACTTTGGAGCTCAGTTGCTGATCACTCAAGAGCTGCTTCATAGCAGACAGCCTCACAGACAGGCAGAAGTTGTTTCTTGCCCGGTTCTGCTAGCTTTTTTCTCTCAACTGACACAGATACTGTGACCCAGTAGCACAGCAGGATTTTATTTTTCATAATTCCAACAGTGGTTTTTTTACGGTTAGAATTACCACCACAAATCATCGCTGCGGGAGCTCTTTTCACCAAGAAATGACAAGTTATTAAAGAAAAACGCTTGAAGACATTTAAACAGAAAGCTGGTATTCCCATTTACCCTTGACAACATATCAGCCACTCTCAGAGACAGGGTGAGGCAATTTTTACAGAGCCTCTCTGCTTTACTGCACTCCCTCTCCTTCCTCCACCCACTTTTCTCTCTCTCGCTTACCACATGGAAATTCAGAACATTTCCCCAAAAATAGAGTTCAGATCTGAAGCTTGGATATGTATGTGCTGGTACCTTGTAATTCTTGACATACTTCTAGTGGCTTCAAACAGTATCTGCCAACTGCTGGCCTGGAAGCAGCAAGACCAGCTCATAGCTGCAGGATCTGAAGAAGCACCAGCCCATGGAGTCTCCTGACTAGTGAAAGCCGTTCAGTTCAAGGCACACTAGAGCTCTGAAATGGGGATTTAACATAAGTCTGTGCAGCTGGGACCATATCTTGTACCTTCTTCCCACTCTGGTAGTTCACTTTGTACTGATTTACCCTCACTTCTCCCTACCAGGAGTCAGCTTTGGAAATAAGCCCTGATTGACTGAAAGACAGAAGAGAGCTTGCACACAAATTCCCATGCGCCAGAATTATTTCTACTGTGGCACATCCCCTTGTCATATCTGCTTTTTCCTCTTTCCTTTTTGCTTACCCAGTTCAAAAGTCAAACAACATACAAAGCATGGTTATAAAGATGTGTCCCTGTCTTTTTGCCCAGCATACTTCTGGGTGCAAATAATAATAACAAGTATTATACTTTTGATTTCTGTAGCAATGTTATATAATATTTATACAGCACTTTCTTCAGGGAAAGGTCTGTATGTACATGTAAAATATTACTATAAACATGGCTTACTCTTAAAAGAAAGCACAGAAAAATCTTTCCTACCTCTCTGAATACAAAGAAAAGTGAAGAATGAATCAAACTCCCTATTGTTAATTAACCTGTAACTGGATTACTTGCCTTTTAGGGGAACATTTCTTCTGAATCTCGATAACTGACTTTTAGAGAGCCAACATCGAACAAAACATATCACAGTAGTGTAACTCTGTATTTATGTTGGTATCATCTTAGATTGAGTCCTCGGGAACATATGGAGTGCACTGAGTGAGAATAGATTCAGTCATGCTCTTCATGTCTGCTGGCTGGGAAGTAATTGTAGCAGAAAAAGAAGAAATCACCGACTTGTACTGGCATGTTCTTCTGCCTGCTTAGATTTATAAATGTAAGTATCCATGGCCAGCAAAGACTTGGCAATAAGCGAATGCTGATTTCAGGCAGCTATTCCTGTATGAGATGTGGTGGTGACAACATAGTTGTATCATTTGCCTACAAATAGTTGCTATGATTCTATTCCAAAACAATGAAATAGCTGTTGTCCCCAGAAGTTTTCTGGCCTGCTACGCACATAATAAAACAATTTAAGATGGTTTGGTGATTATTGTAACCAACTCAGACTTAAATGCTCTCAGCTGAGTTCCTGGTTTGCTACAGACTTTCAGTCTGACCTAGGATAAATTGTTTAATCTCACTGTGCCAGACAGAAGGTTTGTGAGGATGCATTAGTAACCTGTAGGAAGCACACAGATATTGTGGCCATGGATGGTGTATAAAATAGCATAACAGTTACAACTTTGAACTGGCATATGCGCCATAGGTGGAATCTCTCAATCAGAAGAGAACATATTTACCCGCACCATGGGAAGAACTGCTACTTAAGGGTGAAAGCTGCAGAAAGGTGTTCTTACAAAGTCATTATAGAAAATTAAGGAAACAATTCTCTTGTATGATTGCAAATTCATACCACAATCAGAAACAAAAAATGTGCGTCTATGTTTTGGGTGGTGTGGTGGGTTGACCTTGGCCAGCTGCCAGACACCTACCCAGCTGCTCCCTCACTCCCCCTCCTGAACAGGACAGAGAAGAAAGATGAAAAATCACATGGCTCAACATAAAGACCGGGAAATCACTTAAAAATCACGGGGAACGGGGGGTTGTGGTCAGTCCATAACAGCTCCGCTCCTCCCTCCTCACACCCTTCCCCGCTCCCCCGGGGTCTCTCCATCATGGCCGCCGGGGACTCTCAGCGCCGCCTCCCGCTCCCCCTGCTCTCACCCGGCTGCTCGCAGGGCTGTTTCTCACACTTTTTCCCTCGCTCTGTGCCGGTTTTTCCCTTCCTTGGCTGTGTTTTCCCCGAGGCCCCACCAGCCTGGCTGCGGGGCTGGGCTGTGCCCTGTGCTGGAAAAGACTGGAACCGTCTGGAACCGGCTGTGTGTGGGCGGGGCCGCCCCGGCCTCTCCTCACAGCCCCGCCGCCAGCGCCCGGCACGGGCACCCCGCGCAGCGTTCACTGAGCGGGGGCTGACAGCGGTAGCGGGTCTCCGTGCCTTGGCTGGTGAGGTAGGAGCAATAAATCAATTCTTCTTCGTTTTGCTCAATAGCCGTTTCATGTGCATGTGTTTCTTTGGGAGAGGTAAATAGAGTTTTTTCTCTGTCGAAAGTGTAGGGGATAAAGGCGCTCTATTGATCAGAAGAGTCCCTGAATGATTTTAAAGTGCTTTGACCTCAGGCGTTCTGCTGATCTTAATACTAAATACTAATAGGTAGCAATGCACTATCTTAAGGAATAAGGTACTATCAACTTCAAGTGTCAGAAGAAAATACAAGCAATTCCAGATGCTTTGGAAAAACAGTGCTGCGGCATAGGCCTAGGGAAAATTGAGTTGGTGAAAGGCCTAAGATTCAGATGCTGGAAGAAGTCACAACTCAGACTTTCAGTCTCAGTTCCACCAAGATGGATTTATTAAGAAAATATAGGTGATTGATAAAAGAAGTTGTTTATAGGAGGAGTTTGTTGGTGATGAAATCGGGGCTAGGTCACGTCTGCTGTCCCTCTCTGTAGTTCTCTGAGCCTCATCCAAACCCAGTGATGCGCTCTGTGTCGTGAGGCGGCACTTGCAAATTGTTTATAATAAGGCTGTATAGAGCGCCTCATCTCAAATACAGGTAAGCACCAAAGCTTGAAAGTCGGTTGTCTTGCAACAGTCGGACATTCCCACTTGAGAATGTGACTCCTTAGCAGCGTTTTGAAGAGCACTGTGCTTTGGAGACCAAGTTCACAATAGAGATAGAGACAGTAGGAGTTCAGAGTGGCCCGTGCATATATTCAGGGTAATCAGTGTATACCCATGGGACCATCAGGCATTTCAGGTTCTGTTCATCTCTTAGCTTACCATTAGACAGTTTTCCAGTTGAACACACATCGGGTTTGAAATGCAGAAGAAAGAAATGAGCAATAGGAAGAGGGAACAGAGCCTTTCTTTTGAGTATGGAAATTATTCTTCAAATGTCTTTGTTGACAGCTGGCGTGGCACAAAATAAACACAGGTCTATTTGCAAGTAAGCAAGAATTAGCATAAACAGCAGCTGTTGTATTACCAAAAAACATGTAACAATAAAGAATTTTTTTCTGCCTTCAGAAACAAAGGTAGGTAAAAAGCCTGCATGAAATAATGAGTTAGTTAACCACCTGTTAAAGTTCTGAGCACCGGCAAAATGAAAGAGCTATTTGTTGATGGCTTAAGCATTTTTTGGAATCAGGGTTTCTAATTAAAACTGAACCTATCCTTATGATAAAAAAAAAAAAATGCAATGCAGTATCAAAAATGTCCTCTTGCTCACCCCACCTCTCTCCCAAATCAAGCGATTTCCTACGCTTGCCTTTTCTGTTGCTTTCTTGCTGCATCCAGATAATTATTTCAAATTTGTCTGAGGTTGCTTTGATTTCTTGCTCCCTCTTTTCCAGCTACATAGCATATAAAGTCAAGTCAGGCCATCGGGACATATAGTTGTATTTATGGCCAGATCACATTCAGCAGTACAAGTTTATGGTCTTTTGTCTCTATTTCTTTCTCTGGTAAAAGCTAGTTAGTAGCATACTCAACAGCATTGTCATATTTTAATAAAAACTAATGGTCCAACACAATGAAATGCAGAAACAAGAGAAGAAGCAATTTTAAGTGCATAATTTTAGATTGATGATGCTTGAATTTATTGCTTAATCTGTTTCCCATGGAAGGTGGCTTACCTGTTCAATTAACTTTCCAGTGTAAGTTGTGCATCCAGCTATCAGCAAGTTCTGTAGATTAGCTTATCTAGATTTTCTTTGTACTTTCGAATTGCGGTCCACATCTGGTTTTCATTTGTTTGAAACTGCAGCTATTTGTCTCTACAATTTTCTGCTGATACAATATTTTTAAAACTGAAAACACACTAAATAATAGCCCTATTTAGAATTTACATATATCTTTATATCTTCAAAAAGTCAGTTCAGCATAAGGCTCGATACACAGTGTCTTGAAATCAGTGTGAGTCTTTCCACCGTAAGTTTTTGATCAGTATAGTTCAGAGTCAGATCCTGATACTGTTGCTTACCAGGTTATTCACTTTGTTTCTTGAGTCAGTGAAATTACTTGAGTAAAACATTACTTATGCTCAGTAACGGCATCAGAATCTTACTAAACAGACATCTGATCCCTGGGGGGAGTGAGGAAGTACGTGTACACACTGCTAGGTCTAATGATTTGCTTGTGGCTATGTAAAAAGTCAGTGTTTATACCAGGATGAGACTTTAGGAGTTTCTTATTTAAGATCCCATGTTCTTTTCATTCAGATATACTGTACTTCCTTGCTATTTGTAAGTTTAAAAATGTGTTGTGCTGTGTTTGGTTTTTGTTTGTATTGGTAGCTTTTATTGGTAAAATATTTTTGACAAACTATCAATATTTTGTATGGAAAGTTATGTGGCCTACGTGGAATGCTTTTGAAACCACACATGTTTTTCATTTGATAAGAGTTTCATAGTATTTCTTCTGTTTCCACTGTCGGCTTCTGTTTTCAAGGTAAACATATATCAAAATTGTGGTATCATTTTGGTGGGTGAAATACTTTGGAGGCTTTGGGGAAAAAAAAAAAGTATACATAAATATTCAACAGTATGTTTCTTTAACAAGCGGAGAGAATATCATAACTTGCATACAGATTGGGCCAAATTTTCTTCAATACCAGATATTAAAAATACACTTCTGTTCCACTGTGGGTTTTTTTGAAAAAGAGAAAAAAACCCTGCTATTCACATTATAGGTGGAGACATCAGTATCACAACCACAGAGAATGCAGTCATTTTATTGCAATACCATTCACAAAGGTCGTTGTTTTTTTTTCCTGGAGTATTGCTTTTGATTATTTTTTATTTTCTGAAAACACTTGATCCACTGTATCTGTCTGCTGGTTATCTGTATATCTGCAAAAGTCTCTGGGTCTCTGGACCTATGAGTGTATATATGCAGAAAGAGACATAGAATCCTTGTTTTCTGGCTACATAATAAACTGAAATATATGAAATCTTTACGCTCCCAAAGCAGACCACCTTGTCGTGAAATGCTATCTGTTTTATTTTAGGTGAGAATATTATCATCTCTCTCTGCTTACACTGATTTTGACTGTGATTCTTTCACCTCCTTTAAACAGCACCTCAGTCCATGCAGAGCAGTGCATAATCTCCATGGAGCTACTCTTGGAATAAGGTAATTTGCATAGGGCCAAGAGTATCGTCATTTGGTCTCCTTTACTTAACAGCGGCAAGAGCAGGAACAAGATATGATCTTATTTTATATCAGGCAGATATCAATCTGATACCAGATTTAAGTTCAGACTGGAAATAGAAGTGTTAAGATCTTGCCAGATCAGGCTTTTCTCACGCTACAGAACAAATAAAGTATTATAGGTAGGAAAATGTATTAAGGTGTGGGATGGGGAGCAAGAGAACTAGATAAAACCTGAATTCACTGAAGATATTCGAGGTTTTCTTTTGATTTTAGTAAGTCCAGCATGTTACACTTGGATTTGAATTCTTTACAGAATCACAGGATGGTAGGGGTTGGAAGAGACCTTCAGAGATCATCTAGTCCAACCCTCCTGCCAAAGCAGATTCACCTAGAGCAGGTTGGACAGGAATGCATCCCGGTGGGTTTTGAATATCTCCAGAGAAGGAGATTCCACAACCTCTCTGGGCAGCCTGTTCCAGTGTTATGTCACCCTCAAAGTAAGGAAGTTTTTTCTCCTGTTTAGTGGACTCCCTGAAATACCTGACGTGATTCAGCGTGGCCAGTGCAGACAGCTGTTACCTGCCTCTGTCATGTGGTTAATTCTTTCTTCCCACATAAGATTGGTGGGACAATAATCACTTTGGTGATATGTTGGGGTCAAAAGTTACACTGATGGTTTCCCACATAAGCAGTATGAATACCAATGTGATCTGTGTCTGGACACTGGTTTCGCTCCAAACTGAATCTTCTGGTTCACTTCCTTCTGCTCTGAGTTGCAGCTTTGGGTGTTGTTTTGCTAGGTTTTTTCTTTGGCCTCTCTTTTCTTTTTTGCCCACCTTCACCACATTTGTAGTGCTGTATAGCAAACAATGAAAAAGTTGTGCTCTTGGATCTTAGGCAACTGAGCTCCTCTGCCCTACCCATTTACCTGTCCTTCACTCCTGCACTAAGGAAAATAAAATCATTTTTCACCCATCAATTTACTTGCAAGCTTTGTAGCTCCTCTACAAATTTCAACTTATGCAAAAATTTCACAGACTATCAGGTCTGAGAAATGTCAGGCAATTTTATTTATTTATTTATTTATTTATTTTTTTTTTGGCAAATTCTGGCTCTCACCGTTTACTCAGTTGCTGAAGTTTCAAGTAGACAATATTGCTGGGCTGGTGCAGCACCATCTCTCACGAGACATTACAGAAGTGTATTTTGAAGAGAAAATTATAGCTGACCAAAAGCAATGTGTTTTCTTACTACTGGAGAGGAAATGTGTGGGGAGTACAAGTTTTTTGAACACATGTATCAAGAGGCGGACGAATGACAGGCTCACAAGGGCAGACATACAAGAGAGCTCTTATTTTCATGACTGTTGCAAGATGCATGCAATTTCTACAGAGAGAGTTACACCATCCTGCTTTGCTGGAAACCAGTTTTTCCATCTATTCTCTTCAAAGTTTTCTCTTCAATCTAAATACTGTAAGTCTGGAATGAGGTGGGTTTTTTTTGGACTATACAATACAGGCCTCTAGTATAAAAGAATTAATTGCTATGCTTGTCGTTTGAGTCTGATTTTTCTGAACTCTATTTTTAACAGTCTTCCTTTATCCAGGAGTACAGGATTTGTATTTTTGGATCTGTTAATGACTTTGGATATGACTCTGTATATGATTTTGGATAAGTTCTTAACAGCTTTGTGCCTCAGTTTACTTCTCAATAACAATGCTATTTATTGCCATTCTTGGACATTTGCTGAACTGCCATTGGGAAGTACCCATATAGAGATCATTGCAGGTTTTAGAAAGTCACAAGTTCTTCCAGCTGAGTGGACATTTATTCCTTGCTGCCACCAAAATAAGGAAAGTCTCCCCTCTTAGCCGCATCTGAAAGGTCTTCAATTTCTTATTACCGCAGGAAAAAATCCACAGCAAAACACGAAACTGAACCCCAGTGTCTTGAATCCTAGTGCATTAACCAGACCACAACCTCTCCCTTCTCTACTTCTGTTTATTTTTGCAGCTATGCTCTGAAATTTATTTGATTTTCATTGAATTGTTCATTTGAGTACATCTTCATGCTGTGATCTTCCCCATGCCGTTACTTCCTTACCCCTTAAGAGCTCAACAAGGACAGGAACTGGCAAAGACATGGCAGTGCAGACACAGGTCAGTTACTTCGCTCACGTTTTGGCTTTTCTTGCTCTTTTGTGCTTTCCTTTCCACTCTGCCAATCATTCAGTCAACGTTTTTATTCTGCTGTCTAGTCCTCCTTCAGTGAATAACTTCACTGTCTGCTGGGGTCCCAATAATTTACCGTGCTTTTATTTTAATGAAAAAGCCCTATTCTCTTGATATCAGGCCTCCCAGAGCTGGGAGCATGCAAGCCCCTTCTCATCTGCTTGTTCTCTGAAACCCATATTCCACAGGGATTCTGCGATCTATTATTCTTTCCCCTCTGCCTCTGGTGCCGCAGCCGGTCTTGAAAGGAGGCCACTTGAAAAGAGAGAGCAGCAGCAATATGGCTTATGAATTCCTGGCACATTGCTTTACCCTGAAGGATATATTAAACAATAAGCGTTTTTTAAACAAAGACCTCCAGTAACCTCACCACAGGCACTGACCCTGCTGATATATTATTAATTTTAGGCACTAGCTTCAAATTATCTGACTGAAATACCGCTTGTCTGCTCTTAATACTCGGTCTTCAGAAAGATATTACCGCTTTCAGAAATGCTACCTTCCTTTCTTATCTGATTGTTTAAAGAGTACAAATTTGGGTTTCTCCCCAAGTGGCAGTAGCCCAATATTCAGCATAGGAAGCAAACCCTCTCATTAAAGCCCGCAGTAACAATCACGAGAAGAATGAATACTATCCAAAATTAAAAATGGTTAAATATGAATAGTCACATTCCTGGTAAACAATAAGCTTATTTCCCTTTTCACACTAAACATGTAGATAAGCTACTTTGTCTTAAACTTTCCTCAGACTATTACACGGAACTTCTGTGCCTGTTTAGACTCTTATTTATATTTATTGTCCAAAGGCAGTAAGCATTCGTCATTTGTCTCCTAGGGATTGTGCCAGGCATTTACAGTAGGAGAAATGTTTTTGGACAGTAACTGTAAGATACTGCATATAATTATAAGGTGGGATTTTAAAAACACTTGGCTTTGTCCAAACCGTGCTCCCACAATACAGGGGGGAGTTGTAATTTTAATGTTCCCAGTTCCTGTGTTCAAAAGTCAAGATCCCTTCTAGCCACCATCATCAGGAGTGGGTCTGGACTCCTGGTTCTGTCTCCAGGGTTAGCTGGCCCATGCAGTTCATGGGCAGGGAAGCTGTGTCTGAGCTGTGAGGGAGATGGACAGTTAGAACTTCAGCCATGTTATAACCAAGGCTGGGCTGGCTGGGCTGGGAGATGAAGAGCTGGAGGTACCTGGGAGTTGCAGGGGCCCTCCAGTCATAGGGTGAGAAGTAAAAGGTGTTTAACAGAGTAAGCGTCACGTAAAGGTCTTTTTCATGGCTGTGGATGGTGGCTGGCTTTTTTTTTTTTTTTTTTTTCTTCTTTTTGGACTGCGAGGCAGAAATTGCTCAGCAGCTTGTTCTTTGCAGAACCTAGGGAGGAAGGACTGCTTGCAAGTTGCGTTCAGAGACAAAACTGCTCAGCAATTTGAGGGGAAACCCAGGCAACAACTCAGGAAGAAGTAAGGCACCAGACACTCTTTAAAAGCCTACACGACTGGGGTTGAAACCTTTCTTTTAAACTACTGTGCTTGGTAGCTGATGTAGGGAGGAGGGAATGGGAAGTGGTATGTGGGAATACCAAGGTGAAGTCCCATAGGAAGGGCCACAATATGATTTTCCCTCTCCGATATATTTTGTAACACTTCTAGCTTACAAATAAGCGCCAAACTTGCAGTCTTTGTTACATGGGGGGGTGAAGGAGGGATGGAAGGGCTTGCAATTAAGGACTAATTACAATATATGACATAATATAGCTTTGTAAATTGAAATAACCTTATAGATGTAATAGTTTGATCAGCTGACCTTATAATCAGTGTTAATAATCCCTTCTGTAAACAGCCAAGCAAGGCTGTATTTTACTGAGTTAGCCTTTGCACATGACATGGGGGGGGAAGGCTGGTCTGCGTCTGTTGTATCTGGGTGTAATTTTTTATGCTTTTTCCTGAGTGTGACCATGCTAACCTACTGCCTTTCCAAAAGGTCTTCTGGACCATAGCACTGATGTTACTTTAAGGCATAAAATGCTCATTGTTGTTAAAGTACAAATTGCAAATACCCTTCTAGCATGATGAATGGGACTCAAGAAAACAGGCTGTATTTCAGGGCAATTTTAGTTGCCTTGGATTTCGGGAAGACAAACCACAGCCCTCTCCTGAGTCTATGTATTCATCAGTGTTAACTACAAAAAATTCCTGCAGCTGTGCCGCTGGAGCCATGTCGCAAGATTATAATCCTATCTGTGATATTGTTGTGTCTTTATTTTGCCCATTTGGTGGGAGGTAAATTATTTCCTTCCTTTGATGTGTTGATAAATATATCATTAAAAATCTGACAAGTTTCTGAATTTACTCTCTATTAGGGAGTATCAGAGACTTCATTCGTGCTGTAGAGCTGCATGCTAGCTCAAGGTTACCTGTTCCTCTGCAGTCTTGAATTGAAACTTATCCTGTTGTGAGAAGAATGTCATAATTCCTCTGTGCTCGTGGGGGACTAGGCACAGCCTGATCTCTTAATGGGTTTGTGATGTAGTTACCAAAAGGATGTGTATGCCTATCTGCACGCAGAAATAAGGAAGAGTTGTGCAACTTGCATTCATAGTGCAGACTGTAGAACCAAGCTTTCCCAGATTTCAGTTGTGTCCCAGGCCTGTCTTAGTCTGAGATGTTGCTGCTTCATGGCAGTCATTAAACTCCTATCTTTGCCTGCTGAATAGGCTCTTAAGTTTTGCATTTACAGTGTGGTAATTATCTTAATCATATTACAGTACAGAAGAAACTTCAGTGAGGAAAATAAAACCATACTGTTCTTGTTGGGCAAACTTTATTTCCTTTAATGTTCTGTGTTTGTCTCTTATTGCCTGGACCTCTCCCACTAATAAGTTTTTAATGACTGTTCCCACTGATATCATAGCAGCAGATTCTTTGCATGCTGTCTTTGTTTCCTGGAATAAAATCAATTAAGCTCCTTGTCTCTCTGACCCCATCTTGTATTAAGGCTTAGCACAACAATTAGGAGCACATTATGGTGTTCATTCTTTTATAATTTTGGTTCTACAGACATTGCAGCAAGTCAGGTGTCAGTGCAAAGATTAACTTTGATGCAACACGATGTAGTATAAGCATTGAGTCTTCAGTGATCTAATTACTATACTTATATGATTCACTTTTGCAAAAGCAATTTAATGAGCCTATGACACTTTTCAATAGCCTTCTTTAAATTTTTTTTGTGAGTATTCTAATGGACGAAGTTATAAACTTGTGGTAGGAAATCTTGAAGATTTTCACAAACTTAAAAAATGGAGCTGTTGGAAAGATGCTTCTGGAGTGCAAAGTACCATTTCAACAAGCAACAAAACTTTTGTTGCTTGATAAAATATTTTGTTTCCAAATTAACTTAAAGAAAGTCAGGCATTTCAATGGCAGATTCTCTGATACCAGTTTTTGCAGAAAGGTAGGTGCTTTTTTCCATCAAATTGCTTCAACTTATTTTTTACCAGCTTTAGAGAAAATGTTCTTCCGTTACTATAGCTAATGGCATGATCACTTCATTGCTGTAGAGAAAATCAGCACTCCCCTTTGCATTCTTTTTTAAAATTCCATTTAAATTTAAGCAGGTTATAGGACCTAATTGATCAGCTCTTCCAATCTTTTGCTGCTAATTGGCTAGATGTCAGATAATAAAGGGAATAATATCAGTTCCCATCATTTCACAGGAGACACTTTGTACTAGATCTTTGCTTTTCTCATCAAATGCAGCTCATGTGGTTCTTCTGTAATAAGTCCTGTGAGCAACTAGGAGAAGAAAAAGGGTAAAGGAGCATCTGAATTTAGTTTGTTGACTTGCGATACAGAAAAGTAGTCCTGTCCTACAACTATCAAGATTTAATTAAAAAATGAAAAGAACGGAAACGAATTGAATTGCAAACTTGGTCATGTTATCATCAATTCTGCCTTGGCAGTTTCTAGAATATTGAATAAATTGCTGTACTTGCTGTGATAGCCTCTGTTGAAAACTTCGGTGACATTTCACTTTGAAAAAGGAATTCATTGTTCCCCCCAAATGTGATGTTCTGAAAGTCAAATTTCCCTTTCATGTCTGTAAGCAAAATTTTCAAAGAATTTTTTTTTTTAATAATTGGACAGAGCTATTCATAGGACTTCATTTTCTTCAGAAAACTCTGGCTTTGTTTATGACTGGAATATGGCTTGTAAAAATGAAAAAGAAAATCTCTGGATTACAGGCGTGCCTTGCCTCACCTACTGTGAGAAAACTGAAGGCTAGGTTTAAGTTTTTTCAATTTGCCATGGTGAAGGACAGCACTTTTCTCAAACCATATAAGGACCGTGCCCAGGACAGAACTATAAATCAGAGTTAACTTTTCCCACCTTTGCCTTTACCATCATTGCCTTCCTTGCCTGCACCGGTCTGACACAACTCATTGACCCTGCTGTACCTCCCAGAACACGTACATCATTACCATGAGAAATGGACGGCACAGGGCACCAGACATTATTACTCCCCCCACTTCCCAGCCCCTGTTTTCAAACACAAGGAGAGCAGTGACCCAACCCCTAGCCTGGATATAGGTAGCAATGGCTGAAGAATGGGGGCATATCTGATGATAGTTGTGGGTAAAGGACTGTAAAATACTGCATAAATAGAGGGCTGTGTTCCTCTTCCACACTGAAACATGAAAATGTTGTCTTTCAAAAGAAAAAAGTCAGCTCCACAAATGACATCTGAGACCGACAGCTGTGCTTCTGCACAAGCGGTGGTTCTTTTCCAGTTTGTATTATGGATTGTGTACCATACAGCCTAGTCTTAAAATATTTGCGAAGCAGACAGTGACAACAGACCTACAAAGTGTCTGAATTTCTAGTATTTGTAGAAATGTTGTTTGGTTGTTCTCAATAGCAAGCAGAGATGGACATGAAGTCTCTTATCTGAGCAGATCTCAAGAGAGCGTGAAAATAAGGGAACTATGGAAATAATTTGATCAAATCTTTCCTCAGTCAGTATTTTGTTGGACTGGTAGTCTTCTGCCCAGAACCTATACAAAATGAGCTAAAAAACTACATAGGTGAGAGGAACCCACTTTACTGTGATATCACTGACTGAAATTCTGGCCAAATGTTATATTGACTGGTCTAGTCACTGGCTATCTGGGTTGCAGTTTATAGAAGTACAGAGCTTTTCTATTTGGGTAGGCAACATTTCTTCAAGTAGAGAAAAAAATGCTTTTGTTGAAAGCGATTTCTGGTAAGAGGGAATAGATTTCTGACCAGCTTCCTCTTTCATATGCTTTCATAGCTCACTGAATCAGAGAAGATGCAGCCTGGTCCCAGGTTGGGTACTTAAGTAGACAGCTGCCTGACTTCTCAAACAGCTTGCACAGTCAAGTCCTCATTATTTCTAGACAGGTATCTGAAAAACCTTCTTGCTTAGGCTCTGACACAAACTCTAATTATGAGATGGAACAAAGAAACAACCTGGTGTTTTAAAGAGGAATTGAGTTGTGATTATTCTATTGATGCTAAAACTTGCTTTGATACAGTAACATCCCACATTACAGCAACTAAAATTCTTACAGGGCCTTACTGTCTCCTAAGCAACTGCCCTCTCTGCTAACAGGAAGAGATTATCTGCTTTAGAAAGGTGCAGAAAGAGCCTTTGTCTCCACTGATGGCCACAGTAGCTGAAAAGAGAGTAAAGAAAATTAATATCTATATTTTAATAGTATTTAATATAGAGGATATAGTGATGGTAAATACCTGAAAGTTGAAAACAAGGAAAGAGAAAGTAATTTTGTGGCTGCAACAAAAGTGTTATTTTAACACTTGTAGACTCTTGCATACGGCTGGAAAAGAATAGTTTGTGACTTGCAACATCAAGGATATCTCAACAGTTCATGGTGTTCAAGAACTGATGGAGCAATGTTCAGAAGATCCTGCTCTTCTGATCTGCACTGTTTTGCCAGTGCAGAAGAGCTGATGGAATAACCTGTAATCCTTTTTGTGTCCTCCCATGATATTCAAATGCTGCTTATTCTTCCATAGGTGATGACACCATTGACATAAATGGAACTTTCTTGGCAAATTCCACCTAGTATAAACCTTTTCTTCTGTTTTATTTATTCTGTATATTTTTGCCTTCCCACTTGGACTCACATCACAAGGTCATCAAAGAAATTATATCACTTATTATGCCATAGGAATTCACAACTCTTATGCAAGGCTTCTCTATACAGTATAAATCTCTTTGTTTTCCTTAATTAACCTTAAATGTTTTAAGTCTGGTTATTTTTGAAGTCCCTTGAAATGAAGTGACAACCATAACTATGCTATTCTGAATTTTGATCATTATATTTCTCTAAAAATAAACGCTCAATATGAGATTCATTTAAAATTGTGCACCTGGGAAACCTCTGATTACTGCCTACGGTATTCAAGACTATTAAAATATTCGCAGTGAATATGCCTCTTTCTAGCTCCTTGCACTGAGGGAGAATTTCAACTCCTTGAGGACTGGGAAGCAATAAATGTGCTTACTCTGGTGCCCTGGCACAGACCTGGGTTACTTAGGAGGATGGTGTGTCTTAAGTGGTGAGACAGATCTAAACTAAAGCAGTTCCTTTATGAGGCATTTCTGTTTGTGAACTCTTCCTTCTCCTGAGAAAGAAACAATTTGGTCATCAGAGCAATTCTAGCAGCAGGGAGGGAGCTGGTTTTGTTAAGAAGACACTTTTGCTGATGCAGGAGCTTTTACCTGTGCCATGTTGATATACTAAAATAGCAGCTATTATATGATTGTGGCTGAAGAAAGACTAGAATACATGTTGGGAAGAGAGGCAAAAGAATCAGTCCAGAGGAACAGAAAACAGACCAGAGGAAAACTAGGCATTCAAAGGGGAACCATACGTTGTAACACTTTGTGCATCTGTCAGACAATGAAATGAATTCAAGCTACCTCCAGATTCTGTAAGTTCACGTTATACTGGATTCTTATTTGGCAAAAGTTTTTTTGGATTTAGTTAATATATAGTATTTAGTATTTGGCCCTGTATAACTTGAGCTCTTAATGCAGCTTAAAAACTTAAGGAAGTTGAAGGTGTTGCCATTTTCACGTATTGTACCATAACAGGGATGGAAAAATAATTATTTATTAAAGTCCCTTTTCCCTCACTTACTTAGGCACTAGAGAGAGTTAGAAAAACTATTAAAATGCAATAAAGTTCAAGCAGAAAAATAAGCTAAAGTGCTGAAACATAATTATCTCTTCCTCAAATGATGCACAAGCAGCAAGTAAAGCTACCAAATAAATGATACGAGTCATTTGATAGTGTATTAGGACACTGAGGAAATTTAGATACAGGACCAAATTACATGCTGATGAAATGCCACTGACATTAATGAAGTTGAACTCAAAAGGAATTTGCCATGTGTAGTAGTCCTAATATTCTGTAGGTTTTAGCCTGTAATTTTTAACCTGCCCTAGCTAAATATTAGCAACGTGTATACTTTTTATTTCAAGACAAAAAAATCTGATTTTTGAAAAACCATTGGTTAAAATGGCTATGCACACATCCATACACACATAAGCAAACAAAATCATAGGTCTGGTCTAATTACTACTGATGTTGGCTTACCTTGCTGTTGCTGTTGGTAGGAAAAAAATTGTACTAGAGGCTTCCATCATTTCTCTGGAAATATATTTTTCTTTCCACTGACTGCTCACCTTTTCAGCCTAAATATTTATTGGTTTCAGTATTGTGGTGATTTATTTCTATTTGTTTTTAATTTTCTTGTGCAGTGTTTCAAATGGTACCACACGCTATGAATGGCTTGGTGTTAAATTATGTAGAGGTGCCACATTGCTCTTGAATGCATGTTTTTGATGAGGTTATTAAAACTCTGACAATACAAATTACCATAGTAACAAAAAACATAAATTCACAGCCTATTCCAACCTCTGGAGTACGAAAATATTTTAGAGCACTCAAACACTTTGCAGCATAGCACAGCTCATGTGGCTTGGCATGCAGTTCTTCACGGTGTCCTAAAATATATCAGTATCCATTGGTTCTCAATCTCTCAAACAGGCAAGAAGTCATGACTTTGTTCCTTTTTTTTATGTAAGGTATTTGATCCAGCTCAGTTGCTTGCTGGTGACTTCCTCCTTGACCTTCAGGTGATAATTTGCGTATGGTACTTACACAAATAAAGAGAGAAACAGATTTCTGACCAAGATTGTCTCTGATGGTGACAGCAGAGTGGGGCTGTAGTTTTGATTACCATCTAAGGGCTAATACAATAACTTCTCATTTTTATTTTAATGTTTTAAGAACTGTATTTTTGGAGTAGGCTCTGTTGTGCAAGGTGCTGTAAAAATGCTATAAATCCTTATTTTATAAAAAGGTATTAGTTAGCCGGTCTCAACATGGTGCTGGAATCCAGGAATTTTTGCTTTACAGCAATGGAAAAGTTGAAGGTAGAACTCGGATCAGGGCAACTGCTTTCATTTTCCCCAACATATTTCAAAGCAGTTATTTTACTAGTAATCAGCATTTGGTGATTGTAGCTAATTTCATTGGCACCTATCCTTTATGTGCTGGAATGTGAAGAATGAACTTAAAAAGCCACCTTTTCTCCCCATGTTCAGATTGACCTTGATATATACTTAAAATTATTGTGCAATTCAGCATGCTTTGGTTGAGCAAGATAATGTATGTATCTGTAGGAGGCAGACTGAGGAAAAAACACACGTTCCTAGGTTTTTGATACCTTTCTGGTTATTGATGTAAGTCATTTCACTGAAGTCAATAGCATAGTCATAGAAGTAAGAAGTGGTTTGGACTAAATTCTTATAAGAACAGGAAAGCAGTGGGCATTATTTCATGCTTTCGTGTTTTATAGGTCAGTTTTGTATTCCAAGGTTTATGGGGACATTAGATGCTGACCATATGGTCTATTAAGGTAACCCTACTGTTTCTATCTAATGTTTCCGTTGTGAAATCACACTGCATCTGGTAAATTAAGCTGGAAATATGTCTCTATTTTCCCAAGACCTGTCTTTCTGTACTGATGTTCAATACTACAGCCTATATAATCTGCCTGGCAACGTGATTTCTTTTTTTCATTAAAATGCTGTATACTTAACACTGCAGGTATTTGAATACTTACATATACCATTCAGGCTTCCTACCTTTTATAAATGAACACTCTGTCCCTTTACCAGACAAGGACATTAAAGCTATCAGCAGGTAATGAGTTTTGCCTCAAGTTTGTTCACTGGCTAAAGTGTACAATATGATACATTGAAATATGTACTGCAAACAGTAATCTATTATAATTCTTCTGGTTCAACCATAAACAAGCAAATAAGAATCAGGATTCAACAGCAAAGCACATTATTTAGGACCTGCATAATCTGTTTTTATCCCTGAATCTAAATATAAGTCACATAATCAGATTTATTTTGTGGAAAGAAAGCGTTAATTTTAAACAATTTATACCATTTAAAAATTCCAAGTAGTTTTAAACTGTTTATTGCTTTATTAATAGACTGTAATTAAATTTTGCAACAAATAGCATTCCTAATCTGCAGAAGCTATAACATGGAAGGTTCTGCTTTACAGCTTGTTTGCTTTATTCCTGTGTCTAAATATCAACAAATAACAGAATAAGTCTCCACTTGTTGAAGACTGAAGGAAAAACCTCCTGAGACAAGGATCTATATGCAGTTAGAACTAGTAATGTATTTTACAATTATAATAGTTACAAAACTTTCAAATGCCTGTTTTTTCAACATTTCATAATGTCATCTTTATCATAGCTAGACTTCAACCACAAGATACTCTGTTTAGTCATTAGTAAAGGATCAAACTTGCTCTAATTTTTATTTCCTCTGCAAGTGAGAAAGCAATGGCATGTTCCATTTCCTTTGCTGGCATTAGCTTGCAGGAACCGGCAAGAACCTACCCTCTTTTACAGTACCATGGGAGAAAGAGTGAGTTTTAAGCCAAAATACTAGTTGTCTTATTAGCAACATTAAAAAAAGAATTCTGTTTGTGCCAAATTTGTCATAAACAATTGTGACAATGCACGAATTGCTCTGTTATTTCTTCTGCATCAAAGAACTGAAGCATTATCCTATCAAAGCAACCAAAATTCTGCACTAAGGGTTTTCCAAACAACTGAAATGAACTCTGTAATGGTTGTAAAGAATGGAAGACGGGAAATATAAAGGCACAACAAGGATTTTTTTTCTTTTAAAAGGGGTCCGGGACAAACTTGAGAAACTACAGACCAGCAAGTCTGACTTTTATCCTGGACAAAATGGTAGAAAACTGTAATAAACAGAATTGATAGACGCCTAGACAAATATACTGGAGAAGACACAACATTGTTTTTGTGGAAGGAAGTCATATTTCACAAATCCATTAGAGTTCTTTGATGGAATCAATAAATATGAGAAGGGTGATCTGGTTTGTGCTGCATTAGATGGATTTCCAAAAAAACTTTCAAATAATATTCATCATCAAAACTTTTGAAAGTAACTGTGCTGTCATGGGCTACGAGGAAGTCTCTTTCTGTGGACTAGCTGCTTTAAGAAGTAGGAAACAAAGGATGAATGTACCGTTTTCATAATTGAGAGAGATTATCTGTGGGTCCTCACAACAATGTCTTGCCAATTGGACTAGAAGTGGTTGAACAGCAAGTTGAAAATTTTTACTGACCTAAATAGCTTCCCAAGGAGGACAGTATTCTGAAGTAAGGAGCATAACAGTGGGATAATTTAATTTTTTAACAGAGTAGTTATCCAGAGTTATGACTACTCAAGCAGGTTATATTGGAAAGCCACAGAGAAATAGGTAACACCAAAAGAGCTGTCGGCTGTTTTAGTAAAGGCCTAAAACTATGGACCACTGCAGCATGGTAAATCGGATTCTTTACTAGCTCTGTGGGTTGTTTCTTTCTTCTTTCTTTTTTTAGTTGCTATTCCTGTTTTAGTGTCATTATCCCTACTTTGAGCAGGGTTGGAGCAGGTAATCTCCTTAGATTTCTTCCCTCCTAAATTACACTATGATTCCACGGTTAGGGAAGCTGTACAGAGGGAAGCAAGGCTTGGCAGGATTGCATCACTGGTGCCAAAGCAGGCCTTGTGACACCAGTCTTTCATCAGTCCTTAAGAAATAAGTGCTTTTTCTGATTCAACCTTAAAGAGAAAAAAAAATATATCCGTTTTTCTACAACTGAGTGGTCCTATTGAATGCCTGTCAGCATCTAGAGCCACTAACTGGACTGCAGACTGGAAAAGCTTTCAAAGGGAAGAAATTGGACTTCAGCCTCTGAAGTTATTTCTATATTGTGTGTGGATACTGTAAAGTGTTGCTGGTCCCTCCAATCTCATTTTCATGCTGGTGCAAGGAATTAAATGATCATAAATTCTGAATCAAGTTCACAGAACCATCTCTGAATTTAACCCTTATCCAGACACTAAAGGTGACTCTCTAAGGGATTTTCCTCTTTATTTTAGTTTGGCTAGGAATACTCAGAAAAGGTTTATCCAAGGGCCTCTGTTGTGGGAAGAGGTGGCAGCTGACTAAAGGAATCACCAGAGCGAGACCTGATGGTGGAAATGGAGGTTAAAAGGAATATGATGGAACTAGATGTGCAAGGAGAATCGTTTCAGAGAATTATTTGACATCACAAAGCACTTTGTTTTCTTTCCCCAACAGTTAACTTGAATGATCTTAATGACAGAAAATGAGATCCAGCAGGTGTAAACTACAGCAGTTAAATATTCATGAGTGAAAGTAGAAGCAGGAACTGAATTTAAGTACAGGGGTCAGTATGGGGTAAGATTCTTCAGGGCCCTGAAGGAAAATAACTGTCAGGCTGCAGTGAAGACAGTGATGAAAAGGCAGCTTGAAAGAAAATGGTAATGGTCAAAGTCAGCTTATCGGTAAAACTATAAGGAAGAGAGAGATTGAAAAATGCTCTTGAAATGTAGCTGAACCAAGGATATGAAATTTTGTGTCAGAGACTTCAACAGAAGCACTGGAGCAGAATGCAGAAGAGATATGAAGACATGGAAGGGCTGACTTCTGACCTTCTGCACCTTTCCAGAGATACTTGGTCACTATTGAGAAACCCACAACCTTTTATCGCAAGTAAGTGTCCCAAAACAGATAAATGAATAAAAATGCTGAGGGGTGGTTCTTCTCCCTGATTTTCTTCTAGGGGATGTCACTAGGAGGGGAAAGCGATCCAGTGCTAAACCAGTGAGATCGAACATTCAAAGTAAGAAAAATAAGCTGCAGAATTCAAACTGAGAACTGGCTTTGTGGCATGATTTGAAGAAACACTTGACTTTCTGATAGCAGAACAAGACTGATTCCGCTGAAGTCTGAAGTAATATCTTTGTGTGTAAGGACAATTTGATGATGCCTTCTAACAAGTAGCCATTCCAAATATTGTCTGCAAAAGTCAAGATGTCAGACGTTGCCAAAGCCTTAATACCTTTAAAATAGCAAAAGTTTATGTAATGTGGCCTAGCAATCGTTTGTAAAACTACTGCTCAGTAGAGTAAATCCAGAAGGGATTCTTGTTCCAAATGTTATGGCAGTATGCATTTCTGTGCCATTATGTATCTGAAGAACATGGGTTGAAACAATTAATTAAAAAAAATCTCTATCAAGTTGACTAAGGATCTAAGCTGGGTGTGTGTCAAGGAAATAAACACAATTGCTTTCAGTTATAAGATGCATCACCGTCCAGTAATATCTAGATTTAAATAAAACATGTCATAGATGCCCTTTACAGCACAGCTTTTTATTTTTTATGGATTGTGAATCCAGCCCTTCATATCCTGTGGCAGCTGTCAAATGTGTTCATCTAGTTCTCTATTGGTATCCAGCACCACACCCGGTCTCATCCTCCCCAAAATTATTGCATAAGAAATATGGAATTTTCCAGCCCCTTCATGTTTAACTTGAAAAGGAATCGTTAGTGCATCTCTGGCTATAAGCCTGTGATTCAAGTCTTTTCTTCCTTTTTGTGTGTATCGGACAAAGCAGCACAGCTCAAGTTTTGAAATGCTGAAGTTAGATCTTCCAAGCCAGGCAAGCTATCAGGAGGGAGTCTTCTCTCCGCTCTTGGAACTGATCAGGATGGAGTTCCTGATGACCTTCAGAAGGTTTTAGGGATCAGAACTTTTTCATTTTATCTGCAAGTGCGCTGACTTATTATCTTCCCCTTCCAGAAACTTTCAGCTGACATTCCTCAATATACTACAGTGCTGGGAAACTTGGCCGCACAGTCCAAAATCTCAGTCTAGACTTTTTTTAAGCACGTTTGCCAGGATCCATAAAAAAAAAAAAAGGGTAACTTTTAGAAAATCCCTTCCAGACTTCTCAAACTAAGCTCCCCAAATCAGCAGCTGTTTCAGAAATGTAGGCCCTTGAATAACAAGTTTGAGCTTTGATTATTTGCTGTTGTTTTGTTTTGGTTTTTTTTTTTATATGTTTTTGTGTAATAAGATATTCAGAAACAAGGAGAAGGTCTCCCAACTTCCTTCTTCAGCTGAACAGTTTATGAACAGAGAAAATAGTATCAGAGCTATTCACTGATATCCTGCTTTATGTTCTATCAGTTTTTGTATTCTCAGCAAGATGAATCTGGATTTTTGATACTAGTTATAAAGAGGTGCTTGAAGGTATATTCATCTTCCAAGTAAAGTAACTTGCTTAAACTTTGAAATCACTTAGGCTGTTTCATTACCATCTTGGCTATTTGTCTGTTTGGGTTTTTTTAAATAGTTGTGTGTAGTTGTTATTTTTTTATTAGAGCTACGGTATCTTAACCTAGCTGAAAGTTTTGCCTAATGTTCCTAGTTGGTTTTCTGCAGGAGGATTTGAGAGGCTTGCAGAGAACTGTCTTTTTGCTCAAAGCACCCTGTCCAAAGCAGCAGCAAACATTGCATCATACCACTGCTACTTTACAGAGACATTGTCTGCACATAAGGAAGAAGCAGCAAAGACAAAGAACAGCTATACATGGTTTTTTCGCGTTCTTTTTCACAAATTGAAATAATTGAACTTGAAATTTCTAGCAGCTAATTTGAAACCATTTGTTTGCATGATGACTAGCTTGCTGAGGTACTTCTGGGAATACAGGTCTGCTGGTAAGATTCATAATTTGGATTTGTTTTCAAACAGCCTCGTGTTCCCTGGAATCAGGGAAAGTAGTCCTGGCTTAATGTGGAGTGACTTCCATTCCTGCAGTTGCAATTTGAAACTATTTTGCCATTTTTGCATTTGTAAATACTGCTATTAAGCACATTCCACGCCTGTAAGTACATCAGAGCCTTCATAAGAAACCAGAGTTCCTCTCCAAAGGCATGAGGAACTCTATTTTCAAGGATTGGAATGACTCAGAGGGTCTTTGAAAGTGTCATTGGGTTCAGTTTAAAGTAGTCTTTTTCATCTGGTAACCTTATGTAGTGTGCATCCACAGAGGAAAGGAGAGGAATTCATTCAGTAAATGTTAATACACTAAAGAAATGAGAAGAATTGACCCTACCCTTGAAAAACCATTACAGAAAGTTTAATCACACTTTCTATGACATCTGGACATGCTAGAAATGAAGCTGTTATCAAGTGACTAAAACCAAGAAAGTACTAGAAGACTTTCTGGCTCTCCTAAGATTTCAAATATTACTTGAGAATATTGGCTTTCTGTTACTGACTCTGTTCTAGACTGGGCAGTGTTCATATATCCCAGCCAAATACCCTGGTGCCCAAAGCCCTAAGCGCATAAAGATATTCCCTCTGTTTCTGAATTAATTTTGCAGAAGACGTAAGTGTTTGGCATCCAGCTCATGCACATGATTTAATGAGCTCTGGGTAACCTACCAATAAGCAAATGTAGTTAGATCAGTTCTTTTGCTTCCCCACTCAAATGTTATGGAACGCTGGGGAAAGAAATGGAGCATTTATGACAAAATTTTCAATCTGTTTACACTTTTGGATGAATGTTAGTTAGATGCAGAAGCCTGGAAACACTGGGTATTATCTTGCATTTATAAAGTATATACTGTTCCAAAGGATTCCCAAGCATGTTATAAAACTAAATGGGATTTTCAAGAGGAAGTTTTAGATAAGAATAAAATCTGCTGGGTAGGGAACAAATCAGATGAAGAAAATCTATTGCTCCATTCTTCGAAATATTTGCAGAGGGTAGTTGGATTATTTTTCCCTGCACTGGTAAAGATATTTGCCACTCTCATTTTGCACTTTCCTTCAGAAGATTTTAAAACACTTTAGGAGGTGTGTCATTGTCCTATTTTTGTAGAAAAGGAAATTGAGGCAGAAGGAGAAGAGTGACTTTTACCAAAGTCACACTGGAAATCATTGTAGAGGCAGTGGGTCTGGCCTTTAGTTAATGGCAGCCAGATTTAAATACATTTAAATAAATTTAAATCTCTGTATTTTCCCAGGAGATAGGGCACTTTAAAGCACCTGAGCGTCTGACCACAAGTTGTGATACTTGTTTCTGTGTGGAACTGATCACATTTGTTCTGCCTTTAGAGCAAAAAGTAGTAGTTAACTGGGCAGAGTACAGCTATGGCTGGTTGTTGTTACTGTCCCTTCAGAAGGAATTCCCACATTGAACTGGACACTGCAAGGTAGAGTAGTTACTCGGGGCTTCTTTTTTTACTGAATTCATACATTTTATGAAGTTCAAACCAGTCACAATGTGAACTTAGAACCAATATCACTTTTCTTTTGTGCTGTCATCTCTGTGAAATGTCCGTCATACCTTGGCCAAAGCTATATTATGTGCAGAGAAATTTTTGAGTACATACCTATGTAAGTATATTTGTGTTTCTTTTAAAGATTTTTCTCTTTTTGAAGAGAGTTTTCCCCTGTAGATATGAAAACCTGGTAGGTAAATGTGCTAGTGGAACTAAAATGTTTTGTATTCTCTGTTACCTTATTAATCATGGTTGGCTGGATGTTTTCTACACAGTCAGCAGATTTCATTTACAGTAGAGGCTTGTTAAATACATAATCATGCACTGCATGGAAATAAAAAAAAAAATTATAACTGGGACTAAAAATTACTCCTGGCCAAGGAATAAAGACTGAAAAGACATGACTTCCTCCTGTTGCCAGTCTATTAAATGCCATCTATTAAATAATGCCAGCAGAGGATACATTCTAAATTAATTTGGTTGTAGGAGCTGTACTTGAATCTTGCAGGTAGTTGCCACATTTAGGTTGCTGTGCAGGGAGAAGGTGCCAGACAGTGGTGGCTTCTTGTGACCTCGTTAGTACCCAACACAGGGCAAAAGTGACCCAGAAGATTGGCACCATCCTGGTAGATCATGGGGGACGAGATAATTATTGAGAAAGGAGCCGTAGATCTTTCTTTGATTAGATGGCATAAAAGTATGAGCCAAGCTGTGTATATCCTTACACAACTCTTGTAATGTGTGAGTCCCATTTTCTCTGTGAAAATTAGAAAGGAGAAAAGATGAAATGATTTGCCCAAGTTTACACAGAATATCTGACTTTAACCAAGGAGTTTCACTTAGATCTCTTCATTCTTGATACACACCATATCCAATTTCTTACCTTATAGGACTTCAAGCTTTAATCTGATAGGACCACAGGTATTATATGTAATTACTATTTACAGGTATTCAAAAGATAATGCAGGATATTACAAACTGTAGTACTTCCTCTAAATAGATCTTACACCCTTTGCAGAGCTCAGGCTGAAAGCTGTGTGTTAGTCAGATACCTTCTCTCCCCCCCATTCCCCATTGATCACATCTACTGCTCCAGAGTGAAAAATTCACTGCTTTGTCTATTTTGGAGTGAGCAGCTGAACTCATCATGTTGTGTTTCAGTGGAAAAAAGGTACTGCAATAGTATCGTGGTAAAGAAGTGGTGTCCTTCTCTAGGAGTGGAAGCTTTTAGAAATTTAGCCTATTGTACAGGAAACAAAAGATGTTGTTTCCATAGCTACTTACATTTCATCATGAAGTTGCTCCTGGGACATACTGGAAATGAAGGAATTTGTCTTCCATGTAACCCTAGAATCCTGTACATATACTGTACTTCTAAGACTAAGCCTAAAAAAATGAGATGCTTTTGTTTACAAATCTCAAGTTTTGTGAGAATACATCAAGAGAGCATGACTGAAAGCAAAACAAGAAGGATGCAAATGGTTGGGCAGTTTTTCTTGAAAATTAAATTATTTTTCAGCAGCTCAGCATTATTTTTAACTAATTCTTAGTTTCATGAGAAAGGTTTTCACCTGAACTGTGGCCAGTAGGATCTGAGAGGCACCTGCATCTACAGTGACAGGAAAATAAGTTATTCTTGTAACAAAATATAAAATATGTGGAGAAGTCCAAGACATTATAACAATATAAATATGAAATATATTATGCAGTGTTTAAATAGATCAGTATTACTAGGGACTTAGTACTTTGGGGAAAGATTTGACCCCCTTTTTTCCTGAAGAAGAGTCTTCTCTTACTGGCATGATGCTCCCCTTGAGAATGCTTACACGTTTTGAACGATGAATATGCTTAGAGATAAAATAATAACCGATTACACATGATGCATCTTTATTAACACTGTGGTAATGCAGGTCACCTTCAAAAATAGATTCCTTGTAGAAAAAAAAAGGAGAATGGCAGTCAAGCTATGATTGTAGGCAAATAATTATCTTAAATGCTTACTGTCTATTCTGGTTTTATAAAATAATATATTAGAATAAGTCTTCTTTTAATGACACTGAAGAGAGGTTGGAGGTTTTCAGATAAGAGGAAAATGTTGGCATGCAGTTTTCAACCAGGACTTGTGAATTATTCGTAGTTTTATATAATCCTTGATCTCCTTTGTAAAGTACTAGGGCTAATACTGTTAGCCCTATTTTACAGATAATAAGGACGTGCCATGGGAACTTAATAACTTGCCCAGGAAGTTCAGCCAAATTAATTGATAACATACACTATCAAAACAGAAGTGGATTCGGCCCCCACAAATTCAAGCAGGCAGGTTTCCAAAGCCCCGTTTCATTCTGATGAGAAATCATATCTATTTGTACAATTGCTGCAAAATGCATTTATGGTTAGAGTTTATCCCATCTCCATTTCTGTCTCCCTGTACTTGTGGTGAACACAATTTAATGGATTTTTTTGTCTTTTTGCTGCTTTTGTTGTTGGTTGGTTGTATGTTGTAATAACATTTGTATCTCAAAGAAAAACAGCTACAGCCAAGTGGGTAATACACAAATATTTGGGGAAATTCTAGGAAAGCGGTACCAAAAGGTGCGCAGCGGGCTGACCACCCTGGACTTTGGGAGAGCTGACTTTGGCCTCTTGAAGAAACTGCTTGGTATGGTGCCATGGGATGAAGTGCTGGAGGGAAGAGGGGTCCAAGAAAGTTGGTTAATATTCAAGGACCACCTCCTCCAAGCTCAGGAGCAATACATCCCTACAAAGAGGAAGACAGGCAGAAAAGCCAGGAGGCCTGCATGGATGAACAAGGAGCTCCTGGACATGACCAAAAGGAAAAAGGAGGCCTATAGGGAGTGGAAACAGGGGCAGGTAGCCTGGGAGGAATACAGAGGAATCGTTCGAGCAGCCAGGGATTGGGTTAGACAAGCTAAAGCCCAGATAGAACTACATCTGGCCAGGGACATGAAGACAAACAAAAAATCCTTCTTTAAGTATGTCAGCGAGAAAAGAAAGAATAGAGAAAATGTGGGCCCACTCCGGAAGGAAACGCAAGAACTGGTTATCCGGGAGAGAGACAGAGCTGAGGTACTCAATGACTTTTTTGCCTCAGTCTTCACTGGCAAGGACTGCAGCCACACTGCCCATGACGCAGAATGCAAAGGCGAGGATTGGGAAAATGGAGAACCACCCACTGTAGGCGAAGATCAAGTGCGAGACCACGTGAGGAACCTGAAGGTGCACAAGTCCATGGGACCTGATGAGATACATCCGCGGGTCCTGAGGGAACTGACAGAAGAAGTCGCTAAGCCACTAGCCATCATATTTGAGAAGTTGTGGCGGTCTGGCGAGGTTCCTGCCGACTGGAAAAGGGGAAACATAACCCCTATTTTCAAAAAGGGAAATAAGGAAGACCCAGGGAACTATAGGTCAGTCAGTCTCACCTCTGTGCCTGCCAAGATCACGGAGCAGATCCTCCTGGAAACTCTGCTGAGGCACATAGATAACAAGGAGGTGATTGGTGACAGCCAGCGTGGCTTCACCAAGGGCAAGGGCAAGCACCTTTCCTATAAGGAGAGGCTGAGAGAGTTGGCGCTGTTCAGCCTGGAGAAGGCTCCAGGGAGATCTTATTGCGGCCTTCCAGCACCTAAAGGGGGCCTACAGGAGAGCTGGGGAAGGACTTTTTACAAGGGCATGTAGTGATAGGATGAGGGGGAATGGCTTTAAACTGGAAGAGGGCAGGTTTAGATTAAACATTAGGAAGAAGTTTTTCACTGTGAGGGTGGTGCGGCACTGGAACAGGTTTCCCAGAGAGGTTGTTGAGGCCCTGTCCCTGGAGGTGTTCAAGGCCATGCTGGATGTGGCCTTGGGCAACCTGGTGTAGTGGGAGGTGTCCCTGCCTATGGCGGGGGGGGGTTGTAACTCGATGAACTTCAAGGTCCTTTTCAACCTAAACCATTCTATGATTCTATGAAACGCATGCTTTTACCATTCTCCGTAACATTGTTATCCTGTTGCACATCTTCTTGTCATGACTGTATCAGAAATGACTATGGAACCAATTAATAATAAATTATTGATATTGACAGCTGCTGTGTAATTTTCCCCAGATGTTACTCACACTTAGACATGCCCCATTTCTTGAATTCTGTTCTAATTCACATAAATGGCAGAACTCATCATAAGGACAAACAAGATATTTTTCCACACCCCTTTGATTTGAATACAGGAAAGTGCACTCCCAGGCTCCCTGGGAGTGACAAGCTGATGCTTTCCGACCTACTCTAACCTTTTAGTATGTTTCCTCCTAGCCCAGGAGAGCTCTGGCCACCTTCTTACATGTCTTACCCCAATGGGAGATTACTGACATAAAGAAGTTGAAATAACGGAAGAGAGCTGTGTGTTAAACCTAATTTGGAGAGTGTAAAAACATTTAAATAGCCTTTGTTTGAGTTGTGAAAATGGCACCTGACACAGTAACTGGCATCCTTCTTGCCTTTGATTTTGAGTCTACTCACACTCTTTTTGTGGGCTTCAGCTCAACTCGCTTGCTCACATGAGTTTCCAAAGAAACTATACAGAGCTCTTGCTTTCACCCACGGCTGTCAGCAGAAGGCAGTAAGAGGCTCAGAGTTGACAGTCCGTGTGATCGTGCAGTTAAATTAGAAGCTTAGCTTTATTATTAAAGAAGAGCTGCAAAAACTCGAGTCACCAGTTTGAGAGGAAATTTCTGGGTGCAGCTCTGAAATTAACAGTGGAATTGAAAAATGACCTTCAACAGTATTTTAACTAGTCTTCAGCTGTAGGCCAGTCCCAGTCACAAATGAAAACTTAGAGCTATTTCTCATGACAGAAAACCTGCCAGGCTCAGAGATAAGTTAACTTACAATTAAGAGACTGAAGACAAGACCAAGGGAAATCTAGAAGCACCAACGAGAAAATACAAACCTTCTTTATTGCGGGGTTTGGCTTTTCCTTCATTTATTGAATATTGATATTCCATCTGCAAGATGTGAGCAAAACTTAAGTTTAAAATCCCATGGTAACCCTCTATGAAGATACTTGCAAAATCAGTCTTTTTTTTTTTTTCCCCAAAAAAAGTATTTGAAATTTTTGCAGCTAAACCCGAGGTTTAGTTTTCCTGGGAGGTAATTGAGTCTCATAGTTCAAGCAGGGATTGCAAGAAAAGAGCAATTCTCAATTGCTCTTGCTCTGCCTGAAAAAGCCCCTTATCTTTTTACTGAGGTTTTGTGTGTAGTCACAGTGTTGATTGCTCATTGCAAATGCTGTCAATATTGTGTTAGCGTCTTAGGCTTGTCTTTAAAAGCCCAGCCTTAACAAAACACCCTAGTGGATAGCTTGCTGCAGATTTAATAATGATTTTTCATTGCTGGATGATTTCTTCTAATTATCTTGCTTTTGAAGTGTTAAAGTCAGCGATAATGTTTCTTGTGAAGTTTCAAAAACATGGGATACTGCAAGAGCATCCCCCTGACCTTACTGTCTTCTGGTTCTTAGACTGCTCTTCAACGCTTTCTTCAGCTGTCACTGTGCAATTACACTGTGTATATGTCAGTTGTGTTTCTAGCAGCCTCCTAACTAATAGGAATTCAAGACCTGGGATATGGAAAGTATGTTGAAAAGGCACAAGAGTAAGTGTTTCATAATGAGTTTTGGAGTTATGGCCATAACAACCTTCCAGGACATCTCTGGACAAAGGTATGCAGGGGTTGCAGATGAGTGGGCCAGGTGTGGTTTGCTTTGCAAACACAAAGCCAGTCACTGAGAACTCTGTTGGCTGGTGTGTTTCCAGATCCTGCTCTGTGTTACTTTCTCCTATTCCTAGCATTTGCAGGTTGCATTTGTCCTCTTAAATAGTTCTTTACGTTAGCATTGGGTTCTCCCCAGGAAGGGGATGGAGAGAAAGGGTTGCCACACAGACCTCCAGGCAGAATCTCCCATTGCTGTAGATAAAAGACCAGCAAGGACTGGGAGTGAATGATAAGGAGAAAAGCTCCCCTTCTACAGGGGTCAGCCTTCTGTGTGCTGCTTCTTGGGGGAAAGGGAGAAGAAGCAGGGATCCTACAACCTTGCATTTCCAGATGAAGAGTTGAGCTCTCATGGTACCAATGTGTAAGCTTGGAGGTGACTTCAGGATGCTTTAACCTAACCAGCATCATATCCTCAGATTCTTGGCTCAGTGCTAGTGGACAGCTGACAACTCATTCAATAGCACAGATACTGATTTTTTTTTTTTTTTAATTTTTAATCCTGTATCCTGTTTATGGCAGGGGTAGGGTTAATTTTCATGAGGAACTGGGACAGGACACAGCCAGGTCAGCTGACCCAAACTAGCCAAACGGTTATTCGATACCATGTGAGCCATGCTCAGTATATAGCTGGG
Source organism: Vanellus vanellus (assembly GCF_965231255.1). NCBI lineage: Eukaryota > Metazoa > Chordata > Aves > Charadriiformes > Charadriidae > Vanellus > Vanellus vanellus. The sequence continues at coordinate 12,184,199 of NC_138921.1, forward strand.
AAGCTGGACAGAGGACGGGGCAGAAATCATCACTTGGGAGCACACTGGGCTTCAAGTTCTGGTTGGTGGGCAGTGGTACATTAATCATGTTTTGTATATTCCTCTATCAGTATTATTGTGGTTTTCCTCTTTCCTTTGTCATTCTGTTAAACTACCTTTATCTCAACCCACAAGTTTTGCGTTTTTCTTCTGATTCTCCCCCTATCCCACCACTGGGATGGGAGCAAGAGAAAAGACCACGTGGTTCTTTTTTGCCGGCTGGGGCTAAACCATGACATCCATCACTTTTTAAACTATCCAAATCTGATAGAATAATGAAGACCACATGAAAGGGCTGCTGGAGCCAGTCAGGCTTCCAGGATGCAACAGATCTTCTTTTAACTTCGTGCCATTTTGATAGTCTCTGCAAGAAGCATTTGAGTTACAATTTTGCTAGTCTTCTAGTTCCAAGAGTTTTTCCCACTGATTGAATCTGGCCTTTCTCCTTCAGAACAGAGCTGTTTGTCTTCACTTGTGTGTACAGACATTTTAGCCTCCATCTCCAGGATTTGAGTACCAGCTTTGCTCTCCATTGAGGGTTTTTTGGAGTTCTTATTCCTGGGAAGAGGCTCGATCATTTCTTCAAGGATTAGGTCTAACAGGTGAAAGCATGCTCTGCAGGAATCATGCTCAGGATTTGCTCCCCATCAGATAAAAAAGCCTTCAGTAACCCATCTTCTTGCTTAAAATGCATCTCTTTGCCAATTGCCTGTTGCTTCTGTTCCCATGTCAAGGGATTCCTTTTGCCCCACTGTCATTTCCTTTTGCTTTTATCTAGACTTACCTCTGCTGAGTGTTTTATTAAATCTAGGATGCTACATTATGCTCTCAACAGGGGCCCAGCCTGCTGAGCCTTTTAGGTTCATCCCTATAAATCTGAACTTTCTGGCTAGGATCTCTAAGCTTGTTGCCACCAGGCAACTTGGCTCTCTTTTCACCTGACCTTTATAGCTCTTACTGTTCCTTTGAGACTGTGCCTCTTCTCCCATGCTCCCATACTTTTAATCTCCATGTGGTATTATTTAAACCTTCAATCCCAAACTGATTTCTTTCTTAACCTTGTGGTCGGGTCTTTCCCCTTAAACTAGCTTTGTTTGGAAGGGATCAGTTTCTGTCTTCCTGATCAAAACTAATCTACTAATCCCGACTCTTTCTCTGGTCCTGCTCATCCAAGTCACCATAATCCCATAAGAAGCAGCCCACAGACAATTATGTAGCCAGATGTTGTTTTCTGAGATGCTGATAAAATCACACTCTGTCAAAGCTATAGTCAAGTCTCTGCTTATGTACTAGTGCTGTTAAGTTGGTAAAGCAGGTGCAGGATTCAGAAGAGAGGGACTGTGAAATCTGCTCTCAATAGCCCTTCTTTTTCCAAAGCTCTTTATGTTAACTCATGCAGAATGTATGTGCTTGAAAACCTTTTGTCAAGTATCATTTCAATTTCTGCGTTGATGGTAACTTGGCTATTTCTGTTTGCAAGATGTCTGTGTAGCTATGGACAGAGCTGAGTCAGGGTCTGTTTCTCTGTAACACTGATTGACTCATAACTTTATGATGAATGCCATAAATTATTGTGGTTAAGGGACATGATGGTCTTGGAGATAGTTAATCGCCAATGGAAGGAACAAAACAAAACCCATTCTATCAGAGTAACGTGCTAAGACCACCAATTTCTGTAGAAGATGTTTATGAGAGCATACAACTCCTTGGCCTGCTGCAGGGCATTTAAAGAAAGTTCTGTTACTGCTTACCAGTGTAAGGACTTCCTTCTGCAAATGCACCAGTGCACCATGTGCCCCAGATTTGCACAGACCTGTGGAGGCTGAGGATCTGCAGCAGGACTAAGGGTTTGCTCACAGGAATGCATCAAAGAGGCTTTACCTCTGTAATGCTGATCTTCTTTTAAATCTGATAGGATTGTTATCTTTCAGAAAGGTGGGGATTTTCATGTCTTGTTTAGAAGCTTTCTTCTGGTTATTTTTTCTTTCTTTTTTTTTTCTTCTTTTCCTTTTTATGATACTTCAAATTAAATATATATTTTTAAGTTGTTTGCATGTTTCAGTTTTCTAATCTGAGGGATCTGGGAGGGTTGTCTTGGACTTAGTGGATCTTTTCCGGTAAAGGCTTTCTGATAAGCCCCGAGTACTGCATTTATATCTTTTAATGTTTCTATTACATTGCTGTTTACACCTCCCCACCTCAGTAAAAAAGCAGAGCTCCAGAATGTGCAATGCAGAACCTAAAGCTGATAGGACTTGGTTTATGTCCCAAGGAGATGCCTTCCTACATAAAAAGAAAAGCAATGCGGTTACAATGGAGCTCTGGAGATCTCTAGTCCAACTTTCTGCTCAAAGCAGGATACCTTCATAAAAGAGGGAGGTGGCAGAGCTGAGAGCAGAACCAAAGGCCATTCATCCTGTCTAGTTCTAGAACCTCTTAGCTGCCTAAGCTGGGAGACTAGTCTCCCCTCCCCTCTTAGTTAATGAGGTGCTACCCTACACAGGCTAATTCAAAGTGCTTGTGTTCATCTTCTTCCATTAACTGGTCTCTGAAGAACCTTGAATCTTTGAAGTCTAGGGAGGCTTAGATTTAGTTGTATAATGTTAAACAATATGAATATCTTCCCTGCTCAAGTTTTCTGAATCTTAGGGTAACATCAGGGAAAACTCAGTAGCTTTATCCTCTAGCACCTTCACACAAAATGCAAATGCTCAACCCCCATCTTAAACTGCCAGACTGTTATAAAACTAAAATAAAGCTGAACATTAGCAAGTGTGCTCCTTCTCACACAAAAAATCTCAATTATGTTCAAGATGAAAGTTATTATTTTAAGATAACATACAGCATTAGCGCCTGTTGAACTACAACATTTATAAACCGTAAGTCTGCTGACAGTTGGCAGCAGTGGTGGATTTTGATTAAGTAGGCAAGCACACTGGAAAAACGAAAAATTCTGTTGAGCCTCTGTATTTATCTCTTCTCCAGACAGAAGGGTGGGCGAGCAGCTGCCTCCACAGATGAGTGTAATGCAGCTCCTTGGCCAACATGCTTTTTAAACAGATTAAAGAAGCCCATGGTGTATTTTTTTTTGTTTTGTTTTTAGGGAAAAAGAAAAAAAGAGTGAAGATGAGAGAGGAAATATTAACAACCTAACCACAACCAGCCACTTACAGACTTCTATTTTTATTTTTTCAGAGGGGAAGTGTCCAGTCTCCATGTATGTTTAACTGTGTATGCAGATTTTTAAAAATTTAAAATAACGTTGTGAAAACTCACCTTTGTTACCCACCAAGTATGCCACCAGTATTTGATATAAAATGGGCCAGGAATTTTCTGCCAAAGTGGTTCTTGCTTGAGTGTCATTTCTTTGTAAGGGAAAACAGAGAAATGATGGAAAGTTTAAGACATTCCATTAAAATCATTGGGGATCTACGAATTTACCACATGAACACAAATAAGAATCTATGATAAAATCTGCTGAGCTTCTACTTGACCAGTAGATGGCTTAGAATATCAAAACCCAGGTCTCCAGGACACTTCAACTCCTCCTTCATCCCTTTAATGGTCAAAAATACAGGAACATCCTCAGGGGCTTGACCTCCAATTTCTATCGAATTGGAGGGGAAATTGGTAATTGTTCCATTATTTTATGAAATTGTTTCTTTGTTTCCTGAAGATCAAAATAAGAAGAAAAAATAATGAAATTTACACATCATAAGGTTAACAAAGAAAGGTTTTGAGGAATAAATAAATAAATTAAAGTGCCATGGGTAATGTGAAAACCATGTTCTTATCTGACAAGTAAAAGATCTACTTGACAATGTTCAGATTTAGGAGGTTTTTCATACTTAAACTAGATCCTGAACCTGCAGTATGGAGAGACACTCTTAAGTCTTACAAGTGGCATCGCACTAGCAACATGGAGTCTGAATTTTATTGCTAAAATTACCTAAATAGTGTACATTACTAGAGGAGATGATTTCAAAGGCATAGTTGTTCTCAATATTGTGAGCTGGTGAGCAGAACATGAGCTGTGTGGGAAGCTTGCAGAGATTTTAATCAGTGAAGCAAAATTTCTGGAGAGGATCCAATCTACTCTACTCTATATTTTTGGGACCTTGAAGTTTCCAAAGCCTATCTTAACAGTAATTGACATAGCCCGATACAGTAGCGATATTTAAGGATGATCCTACCAACACTGAAAAACAACTCCTGTGATTTAAGTTTTAATACAGCTTTTTAATGCAGTTTCCTTGCTAACTAAATGTTCCATCTGGCTTGGCTGGTGTTTATCCAAGTTTTCTGATTTCTTGACCTGTCTCTGCAGATGTGGATTGTGTACTTAGTTCGTATGTATTTTATTAAGCAAAAGCAGTGAAGAGGAGCAATGCTAGTTTGATAACCCTGAAAAAGGAGGTCAGCGTTTGTAGCAACTGGTAGAGCAAATTTCAAGTCTATTCTTATTATCATTCCAGTCCTGAAACAACCAATTACTAATTGCTCAACAGAGTTGCAGAGATGATGCTACCGATCTGGTACAAAGCCAGGGACTCAGAAATGGAAGCTATTCCATGGAACTCATATAGCAAATATCTCCCTGCCAGATGCTCATAAGCATGTTTAAAATAGTAGAGACTATTATCTAGGCATCCAGTCTTTCATATAAAAGACATATGTGATTTAAGGATTTCACAAAGTAGCATAATTTGCCCATTTACAAGTGGAAAACTAGAACGTCGGATGGCAGTAACTAGCCCAAAGTAACTCTGCAGACCAGCAGCAGAGCTGATAATTGAACTTCTGAACTGCAGTCAAGTGCTCTACCCTTTAAGTTACATAAATTGTTACTGATAAATGTTACTAATAGTCTCCTATGTCCTTTAACTCTTCTACTACAGCAGATTGTGTGCTTGCAGTAACACAGAAAATGTGACTTCCCAATACTCACAATGTGAAGATGGATATAGTGATGAAAGCACAAGGAAGCAGACATCTGTTGGTCCGTGTATCAGTCAACTCAGTTCATGGACACAGCGTAACTGGTCTGTGTTTATCATCTAGAGGGTGGACCATGCACAATGTGCACTGCAAAACATGGCATGAGGATTCTTCTAAAATCTGCTTAAAAAAAAATAAATTGAGAAAATTGAAATTATTGGTGGGGCTGAGAAATTGAAATCAACATAAAGAATGACAGTGGAGAACAGCCATGAGAAGAAGAATAGACCCCAGCTTGTGTTGCTCTCTGACCTGAACTACAGAGCCATGAACCAGTCAGGTGAGAAATTTGCACAATCTTGAGAATAAAACTCAGCTGTCATCTCGTAATAAAAGTGGCTAGTGCCTCTGGGAATGAAGAACAAGCTATAGCTAACCAAATTGCAAGGGCTGTTTATCATTACATAGTGTTGTACGTGCTTTTCATTTACATGTTACTTTTTTTTCCCCTCTTTCAAATTGCACCCATAACTCATGGGGGAAAAATCTCAATATTCAGCTCCATTAGACAAAATTATTCTTTGAAATTCAGGGCAAGGAGCATATGGAAATTCCTACAGCGAAGAAAAGACACTACACCCAGAATAAAAATCAGCGCTGTGCAATATTGAAATAAGTGCCATTATGGGTTATTTTGAATCAGACCGTGATATGATTGAAATTCAATTACCTCTTCTGCTTTGAAGGGCCAAGTAGCTCGGAGAACACAAAGTTAGACCGTAAGGATTAAGAGAACAAAGAATCTATGTTGATTGTTATTCTCAGCGATTCTCTTCTGGCTTGATGCTTATAACCTATTCTGAGAGCCCTGAGGTTATATATGGTAAATGCTGTTTATGCCATGGTTGTACAGCTAGTCTGTTCTTCTGGATTTCCTGGTCAATGACACAGTACGGGCAATTGATCTCATAAGTAGCCAGTGCATCTTTGGTAAAATAAGCCTTGTTTGCAACTTGCCCTGAATCTCTGATTTATAGTGAAAACTTATCCGTAAACCACTTTAGATATAATTTGCATATTTTTCGTCTTTTTTTAGTCTGTATTTCTACTTGTCTATGTTCAAAGGCTTTTTTCTTCTTTTGTTATAGTATGTACCTTATCATTAAAATCTGATGTGAAATTCTAGGGTAAGCACATAGTCAAATGGTGTGGACCCAAATAGCACTACTGTTGCAACAAAGTGGGTAAGGTACTGAGTGCTCAAAATTTCATGGCTGTGGCCTTTTATAGTGCTGGGTGACAGTAAGATAAATATTCAAGTCTGTTGGTCACCAGCAATCACTTGTAGTAGCAGTTTACAATACAAATGATTTTGTTAAAATTTTGCTATGACTTTTTTTCTTCAAACTAAAACATAATCATTCTCAAGAATGATTTAAAAAGGGCTAAGTGCATCCTTTATGCTAATAAGAACTGGGATTTTTAGTTTGTGTAGTTGAGGTTGTACAGCTTGTTTTATAGGAGCTTCTGGGTGGGAGTATTCCTTTCCAAAAATAAATTGTACTTGTTAGTGTAAAAACTTCACCATGGTGCAATGTGTCTAGTTTCAAACCTGAAGAAAGTCTTTCCTGGTGACTTGTGTATATGTACATGTTTTTTTTTCATGTGCTACATGTTATGGATATGGGACTCTGCAGACTCTATGTGGGTACAGAGTTGATTGAGTAGGACAAAAACAGACAAAAAAAGTTGATACCATATTTTCAATTCAGTGAAAGTGCATCTTTTTTTTTTTTTTCACTTTTGCTCCTCTTTGAACAGCTGCTGTATGTTAACAGGCATAGATCCATTTTTATCAAGTATTAGCTGAATTAATTTTTCTAAAGAAAACGAGAGACAGCTTATAGTGAATGAAACCTGCATGGATTTGTAGAAGTCGAATAAGCCTTTTAAGTTGTCAGTTGGTTTGAAACAAAAGAGTTTGCTTTCTAAAACAAGACTGTAACCTTTAGAATATGTCCTTTAAAGGGGGCACAGCATGGCCATTCTGCTCCAGAAGCAGATGAAATTGCAAAGCAAGTTTACTGTTTTTCCTCATTACCATCAGAGTAGAGCGAGTGACTTTCTTACTATTGAAAGAATTTACTCTAGGTCAGTGTTACTCAGCCTTGAGTCTGTAGTGCACTGGTGGTCTTGAGAGTCTCTAGTGACCTCTGAGGAGGTAGTTTACAAAACAATTTTCAAAAAAAATATAGAATCATAGAATAGTTTGGGTTGGAAGGGACCTTTAAAGGTCCCTGCAATGAGCAGGGACATCTTCAACTACATCAAGTTGCTCAGAGCCCCATCCAACCTGACCTTGAATGCTTCCAGGGATGGGGCATCTACCACCTCTCTGGGCAACCTGTTTCACCACCCTCATTGTAAAAAATTTCTTCTTTATATCTAATATAAATCTACCCTCTTTTAGTTTAAAGCCATCACCCCTTCTTCTATGAAAACAGGCCTTGCTAAAAAGCTTGTCCCCATCTTTTCTGTAGACCCCCTTTAAGTACTGAAAAGCTGCAATAAGGTCTCCCTGGCACTGTCTCTTCTCCAGGCTGAACAACCCTAAATCTCTCAGCCTGTCCTAATAGGAGAGCTGTTTCATCCCTCTAATCATTTTTGTGGCCTTCCTCTGGACCCGCAACAGGTCCATGTCTTTCCTGTGCTGAGAGCTCCAGAGCTGGATGCAGTATTCCAGGTGGGGTCTCATGAGAGTGGAGTAGAGGGGCAGAATCACATCCCTCGACCTGCTGGCCATGCTTCTGATGCAGCCCAGGATACAGTTGGCTTTCTGGGCTGCGAGCACACATTGCCAGCTCATGTCCAGCTTTTCATCCACCGATACCCCCAAGTCCTTTTTAGTGGGGCTGGTCTCATTCCCTTCATCCCCTAGCCTGTATTGATAGCAGGGGTTGCCCTGACCCAGGTGCAGGACCTTGCACTTGGCCTTGCTGAACCTCATGAGATTCACACAGGCCCATTTCTCAAGCCTGTCCAGGTCCCTCTGAATGACATCCCATCCATCAGGCATATGAACCACAGAACTCACTTGGTGTCATCCACAAACTTGCTGAGGGTGCACTTGATTCCACTGTCTGTGTCATTGATGAAGATTTTAAACAGTACTGGTCCCAATACGGACCCCTGAGAAACCAGTTGTCACCAATCTCCATCTGGACATTGAGCTGTTGACCACTACCTTCTTGCTTTCTTAAAATTCAGGGTCCTTACTTTACTCTTCTCCTGACCCATATGTCTCAGGACTGTGAACTCTACCAGTGCATGATCACTGTAGCCCAGGCTGCCTTCAATCTTAACGTCACAAATTAGCTCACTTGTGTTGGTGACCATAAGGTCCAGTAGCGCATCTCCTCTTGCTAAGTGGGAAGTGCCACTTTATATGGAGAGCTTAGGAGAGAAGGGAAGGGTAAATTGCTATGTTTTCAGTCCTCTTCTTTGCCCTCTGAAAGCATTTTCATCTTTGAATTACTATAATCCAGGTCATCTCCAAAAGGCTACAAAAATCAGCCAAGTTCATGTAAGATCCTCAACGTAACATGCTGCTTCCAAAGCTTAGAAAGTGATGGAGATGTGAGCAGAAACTACTTCTCATATGCTACCTTAGAATTAACCAGCTAATTTGAAAACTGCATCAATCTACAATTAATAGTGTGATCCCATCTGGACACCCTCATGTCCTTCCTGTTCCAGCCTCCTGAGAAAAAATGACCTTCTTGATTGAAGTTCGTCTTCAAATAGTCTCACGCAGACATGTGAGATGTCATATTAGCTCTGATTTCTGTCAGATAATCTCTGTGGTCTATTATTTGGGCTTCTTAGATTGCTGATCATCTTTTCACACTGCAGACCTGGCCTGAATGTCCAATAGGAGTATGAGGTGAATTCTCCGTCAGTCAAAGCCTTATTTGGGAATTCTGTTTTGTTGTATTGTAACCTCTTAATATGCAAACACACGAGGTGCTGGATGACAGGCTTAACAGTGTTTAATTGGAGGATAGCAGCAAATTCATGTAAGCTGCTTCTTATTTTCCCACAGCACATTCCATTGATTTAAGTCATTTTACAAAAAGGGGATATGAGCATCTTATATTCATTTAATATAGAGATGCACTTGTAGCTTTTTACTTTCTTTTTGAAAGTTACACAGTTGGTATTTGGTACAAATCAGCATCTGCTCACATCCTGTTCATTTTGCACAAGCATCTTTGCAATACCTGTGGCTGTACGCTTAGGGACTTTGATTCAGGGTTGAAATGAGCCATGCAGATGGTACTCTGCTCTCCTGGAAAGTGTAAGAATCCCGAGTCAAAGTGCTGGTTTAGAAAAGATTTAAACATTCTCCCAGTTTGGGGTGTTTTTTGTTTTTTGTTTTTTTTTTTTTTATTATGAAGATATACAGCCCTTTTCTTCCATAGGAAATATATCCACCCAGTGGGCAGGAAATAACACAAGTAGAAGATATGTCTCCTTTCTCTTATACTAATGTAGAGCTTAAAAAACTTGTCCTCAAAAGAATCACTTTTTCAGGAATTCTACTTTGATGCAACCATAGGAGTTCAAACATGGAAATAGCTGCACTGGTATCAACTAATGCGTAATGTTTGTAGACCTGCAGACCTGTGGTACTGATTGCTCCCCCCAGAAGTTTTACATACAAGTATTAACATACTGGAGCTTTGATAGAGGGAGCACTTTATAAATGCAGAACCTGTTTCTGTTCATTTTTTGACCCTTTGTCAGCAGCAGCAGAGGACATCACTTTAATATCAAACTTTCCATAGTTGATTGGCAGTTCTCTGAATGCCTCTGAGCCATCCTTGGCTACTCAGACTTCAGAGTAGCAGTAATATTTTCCCATAATTCGTTACATCACATAGCTCAACAGATTGCTTGGTGATGCAGATCCTCCTGCAATGATGATGGTGATGATCTGCATCTCTCAGCTGAACCGTCATTCCCCATCCTTGCAGGCAAATCTTTACACATTTCCACCAGGATGGAGAAGTCAGAGTATCAGTTTCAGTGTGGAAGCAGAGGAGGTCTTGGTTTTGCAGCCAACAGAACTTAAGCTTAAAGAGAAAGCTTAGGCTGAGATTTGTGTTGCTAAAGAGATAATGCAGGAGATTTGTAGCCAGATTCATTCTTCACTTGCTCCTTTGTAAATATTTCCTAATTCACCTTTTTAATATAAATTCTATTTCTTTCTTACACACCCTTTCAATGTGTAAATGTGATTATCAATATTTTTTTTAAATAATAACTTGTAATGATCACAGCATTGTAACAGAAACAAACTGGATTTGAATTCCATTTTAGGACTCATTCAATATAAAAATAGGCTTTAGGCATATATGCAGTCTTTGCACATGCCCCCACACTAAGAGAGTTATAATGCGACATTTTGTTAATCGCTCTAAAAGCAACTATAGCAAAATAAAACCCTTTAGGATAGAGAGTTGTATATAATTAGAGTTGTAGATCTCAGATTAAGTCATTTATCTTTGAATCCTTATGAGATGCATTGTCCTATGCCCCTGCATACAGTCTGTACTCCAGCAATTACACAAAAGCAATTGCTATAAATGCCTTTGCCTTCTCAGGAAATTAGAATTCAAATTTTGTCCTTTCAAACGCTCAGCAAAGAATGTCTCTGAAATTAACATTCAATAGGTAACATGGAATTATTACCACATCCATTTTCTTCAGCTCAAACTAAAAGCCATCCCTAGCGTGGTCAGTTCAATCACCATTTCCTCTTGAAAATCTATAGGCTGCAAGCTGGCTTACTCTCACTATATTACCAGTGCTTTTTGTTTTAAAAGGCAGTCATATATCCTGGAGCCCAAACTCACTGGAAGGTTGCTGTGTTAAAATATACTGGGCTGTGGCTGAAAATTAAGGAAATAATAAATAGTTAATCACTATGAACTTAATAATAACACCTTACAGATTGAGTGGGATGGAGTAACATGTTTCATTTCGGCTATTAAATTTAGTAGAGGATAGGTAAGATGTTAATAAGACCTTAGTTCAATTTACATGAGAGTCTGGCTCCTTCTGTCATAGGCAAGTACCTGGACACAGAGTCGCAAAAAAATCAAAGAAAACAAGACACTGCCCTATTTTGCCTTTGATCCCAGTAGTGTGTGAATATGTCATAAGTACTTAACCTGATCTTTGACCTCACCTTACCATCGGTGCTGAGTTCATTAGCGCTGGCATTGATGACTTGCTTTCTGGGTCTCAGACTGCCGTGAAAAACTTTTCCATATCTGCCTTCTTTGAGCCCCTAGGTACTAGAGCTTCAAGCATGCACAAAGGCGATGCCTCTGTATGACCTCTTTTACACATACTTGTACTTCAGAGAAAAGCAGCAGATAAAGATCTTCTGTACATGCAGGCCAGCCCTCTCTTAAACCCAGACACAAGTGTAAGAAGTACATGAAGGAAAAACACTGAAGCTGTCTTGCCTGCTAATTTTCTAATTGGAGCAAGGCTGGAAGTGGTGGCCTTTTACTGTCTGTTTCCTTCGCTCTTAGGTTTTTCTGTGGGGTTTTTTGTTTGTTTGTGTTTTTTGTTTTGAGTTCTCAGATGAAATTGAAGCTTGATGAAATTCACATGACATCACTCTTCTTGTCCTCGGTCCTTTTCTTTATGACCTAATGGTTCAGTAGGCCTCTTTCATACATACAAGTATTTTGCCGTAGCAGTCAGGGTCCATGTCATTATTTTCAGTAACTGAAAAATCCAACTTTCACAGTCTTCACCTGTAATTCACAATGTTTCCGTTTATTTATAAGAAAGAAAGCTCCCAAGTGATCATAAAGAAAGAATTCCAAAGAGGATAATATTGACCATTTTCCTGTCTCAGTGTACCTCTTTTGCTGAGCAGATGCCAATGTCAGGTCCGCTTTCTGGAGGAGAACATTCAGAATGTATTTTAAAGGTTTCTGTGTCTTTTACTACTTTTTGTTCTTAGGCTCAATAAATGCATGAGAAGTACTGTCCTCTTCCAAAAAATGTCAGGGCATACCAAAGTGGAGTAATTATCTTTAGAAAAGCACTTGCTCCCTTTGTAGAAATTCCAAGCTATTGTTGTCAGGCTGAAAAGTAATCAAGCAAAAGACTTCAATGTAGCAGAATACAATTGATTGTGTTTCAAGTATTACAGGCAATTTAAGACATGGTAGGAACACACTTCCTTTTTTCTATTTTCAGCTGTTTTCCAATTACAAAGTACTCCTGTCCTGGCATGAACATCTGCATTCATTTGGCAAAAGGCACATTTCTGATAGAACAGTAAATTCTCTGATGGTGTTAAAGCCTTATTTTTTATTCCCAAACTTGTATAGACAAGAGTAGGAGATCATGCAGAACAGAAAAATTATGTCATCTCTGATATTTCAATAACGACTTTTTGTCAACTCTTGATTCTTCTTGTTCAGTTCATCACGGAACAACCCAACAGCACCTCATGCATTCAAAACGCACCATTTTCACTGACAGCAGGACTGCGAAGAGCTTTCCATCCAGTTTCTCCTCCATACAAAGACTAATCCAGGCACAAGTTCATGTATTGAGTTATCTTAATTTTTTTTTTTTGTCAAGGCCTACTTGTATGAAGTGCTAGGCAACTTCAGTTCTCTGTGTAATAACTAGGAGTTGGGAGACCCCTCAACCAATTGCAACATTTCTTCTGGTCAGTCTGCTTAATTAAGGCCATTAGCATCTCAGCTGAAGCTTCTGAGAAGCTGTGTCGTGTTCCTGTGAGAAGACATGAGATCACAGAATTGGCATGTTCCTCCTGCTACCTATGTATGTGCATCAGATGGGAGAATTATGTGCACAGCATAATAGAAAGCTGCTGTTCTTTTTTTACCCTATCTTTTCATTCTCTTTTCATGAATTGTTATTCCCCTAGAACCTAAAAATTTATTCAGAAGAAGGGAGAAAAATGGAAGTAAAAAATTTTGCTTCATTAAAAAAAATGAATAATCTTTTTAAAAATACAAAATATCTAGTGAGTCCTAACAGCAGAGCACTGCAGGGTACACATTAATGACCCGTTAATGCACTTCTCAGGTGGTAAATGGCCCATTAATGCTCCCTTGTCATGCCGGCTTGTATAATTTATTCAAATTCACAGGCAGGGCATGGGGGAGGAGGGAAGCAGCACCACAGAAATGTTTTTTGAAACATTAACATCACAGGTCTTGCTCTCTCTTGGGGGTGATTCTTTACAGATGCCTTTCAGTGACGCCCTTTCCCGAAGGAAACCGAATCCTGTAACCAAACAGAATGTCTCTCATTGCAACGTTTGGACCATTAACACCCTTAAGCAAAGAGGCTGCTTTCTCCCGTGTTATGCAGCCCATTTTCACATCTGTAGCATCCCTTCAATGAATAATTTGTTTCCTGGGCTTTGCCCACTACAATTCCATTTGATAGACCAAAAACTTCAGAATGGCTGCATTTAGTTCACTAAAACATGTCAGTGTCCCAGTCACAGAAAACAAGACTGGACGGGCATCAAGAAGGTTTTGCTAGTCAACTTCCCATCAGTGGGGCATCGGCAGGAGGCTAAGCCTACCTGACTGTAGGGATACCCAAATAACATGAGAGATGCAGAGCACTTAAGTGACAGCAAAGCATGGAACCACATTTTGCTCCCAATATGCCTGTGTCTTACTCCCACCACCTTCCAAAAGTTGGGCTCCAGCGTGGTGCAGCACTGGTTCTGAGGTGGCTCTGGGCATCACGCTCTTCTGCAGCAATAACGGTAAACCCTTCAGAGAAAGTCACCCTCACTGGCACCTCACCCTTTCCCAAGACTGGAATTGCTATGGTTGTTGGCCAGGCCATAGTGATGGTGAGGTGATCTCCCAAGCCTGGCAGGAGCTTGGGGTGGTCTGGGTGTGTCTGTGCAGTGTTCCCGGGCTCCCCGGCTTCACTCTGAGCTAATGTCTGTGGCACACCTAATCCACAGACTCCTATAGTTTATCTCCCTGCCCCTATGCATGAGAAATTATACCTATATAATTTGTGTCAGATGTTTGCCTAACACATTCCTCAAAATCTCCAAAGACAAAGATTCCCTATCTACCCCCCCCCCCCCATTTTGTTTCAGGGCTTAGTTATCCTTAGTTTTACAGAATGTTCCCTATGTCTCCCCTGTTGCAGATTCAGCCCGTTACTGTTACTTCTCCCTAAATAAGCATGCAAAACCCGCTCATTCCTTTTCTCCTCTGCAGCAGCCTTTTATGTACTTTGAAGACTGTTACCCTTCTTGTAGCCATCTCTTCTCCAGGCTGCACAGCCCCAGATCTTTCAACCTTACCTGGTAAGACTAGCCTTTGATCTTTCTCACTGCTGGAATGAGTCAACTTTTTTCCTGAAGTGTAGTTTCCAAAGCTCAATACAGTTGTAGGTGAGTAGAGAATGACATGGTGCGTCACATAGCTTGCAGAAAAACTACTATTTGTGTTTCCCGTACGGTTTATCAAGCTTTTGGTTCATATTCTGCTTTTGACTCTCTATAATCTCTGACTTTTCCTTTCTGCAGAAAGGGATCAGCCTGTGTCTTCCAATTTGCGCTTGTAAAAATGGTTGATCTGGAATGTAGAAAATTGCATTTGTTCTTAGTGGGTTACATCCTTTTTATGTTTACTTATTTATTTAGCTCTTCAGCTATATAGTTGGTAATAAAGAAGGCGTGGTAATAAACTTGCCACATTAATTTCCACAGTTACCGTCTAACCACAGCTGAAGAAAATTATTGCCTACCTCAGGCTTTGAGTGTGATTTTTTTTTTATTTTAAAATTTTTCATAAATAGGTAACATTATCTTTGTATCTCTTTTACATATCAACTTTAAAACTGTAGTAGTGCTTCTCAAATTCTACAATTACAGTGTCAAAAAAGTGAAATCTCTTGACAGCTGTGTCAATCTTTTCTTCATTATGAAATTAGGGGAAAAAATCTAGTATTTCAAGTAACAAATATTAAGTTTGGCTCATATTTTAGATGTGAGAAAAACACTTGTTTTGCCTGAGAGGATCTAGATTAACACTGATGTGAATCCTGGTGATGTTGCAGACTGAAGGAATCTCCCATTTAGTGGGTACAGGGCTTAAAACATCTTCATTATGATTTTGCAGGTTATCACCTTGTCAGTATGTGTGTAGATTTTGTGGTTACAGTAGGGTAAAGCTGCATCATCCACATGAGAAACAACGAAAGTCTGCAGAAAACTGCCTTCATTTATGTCAGTTTGCTTTAAAAAGTGGGCACATGACTGAATAATATTTAAAGACCTTTTAAGCAATTGCTGACCAATAGTTTCTCAGGGAAGCTTTTAATCTAAGTTTACATCTCCCAAGGGGTATATCAAGAATTATAAATATGATATGATGTAATGTAGAAATAATCGTCAATTAGTTAGGTATTTAGCAATTAATGTGTAAAGTATGATCCATGACTTTTAGTGAGTTTGATGTTTATTTGAATAGTGAAATCATGCACGTACTGATGAAAAATGGCATACAACCCATTTCATTCTTCTTCCACTTACGGATTGCCTCCCAGAATATATATTCTAGTGCCCTATCTAGGCTATTTTTTTTAATGTCCCAAATGCTTTCAAATTTTACACAGCACCTGTACATTGTTGGAAGTCCTGAGTGGCTTAGAAATCAAAAGGCAGAATTTTCAAAAGCACTTAAATATTTTCTTTTTTTTTTGTCCTCTTGAAAGGATATGAAGAATCTTCGATCTTAGTGAATTTCATTAGAAGTTTCAATTTTAACCTTGAGCTTGCGAGCCATTTAGGTCACACTGACTCTTCCAGAGATCTGGGTCCACCAGAGTCATTCGATGCTTCAAAAGGAAATGTCAGAGCTTCATTAAATGCATAGTTATCTTTATTTCTTTCTTCTACTAAATAGCTAACTTTGACAAACATGAAGGTGGCTAGTGGTTTAGTAGGACTGGCTACTTACTGCCAGCCTCAAGCCACTCTTCTGACAAGGGTTTACACAGTCATGTGGATTAAAGTCAGGATCTGATGAAGCTGAACATCCATCCACACTGATGGTGGGGAAAGGGGAAACAGAAGGAAGAGGTAAAGGTGGCAGCTGGTGGTGCTGCTGAAATGTTGAGTATGAAAATATACTTTTAGATGTTCACACTGCTCAGGAACCATCCTGTTGTCTTCGCTTGGATACTGAAGACTCATTTTTCAGCATAGCTTTACACTCCAGCTCAGGGCTCTTGTTAATTGCTCCAGGAGAAGAACGAGCTATACAGTCCTTACTGTGACAGTAACTTCAGCTTTCAGCTATGTTATCACCAGTGTTATTATTTTTGTTACATTTTCTGATCTCTGTCATGGATAAAAAATGGCATGATCACTCTTGAAATAGATTGTGACAGTGTCATGGTACGTGATCAATCTCTAAAGAAAGTGGTTCTGTGGTGATATATATGTTCCCAATATTAACATTTCCTGATTTTAAGCACTTTGCTTAGTAGTGCAGTGTTTGAAAGAGCAGAATGTGTTTGACCATACCTGTCCCCTTCAAAGTTTATAACTACTGAACAGCTAAATCCCTTCTAATGGATCTGAGAGTATGATCTATAGCTCACTGCTATGCTGTAGAACTATGGTAAATGGCCCATGACTGGTTTACAGAAGCCTGTTAAATATGTTTTGGCTTAAGTTTTTTAGGAATGCCTAGTGATGAAGAAATATGGACAGATGACAGACACTTAGCACTCCCCCAAAAATGAGGTCTTCTGCCAGCAGCAGATTTTTCACTTCTGCGTTTAGATCAGCTTAGATAAAGATTTTCCAGATGCAAATCTCTTAGTGTAACACACAGTTGGGATGTTAAATCCTAATCTTTTATCAGGTAGTCAAATACATGTTAGCACTATAGATGAGTGTTCCATCCAAGAACTAAACCATGTATATACATGTATGTGTGTATGTATATATGTATGTGTGAGGGAGCTTTGGAGGGTAATTATTTGAGCTGCAGGGTCATCTGAACTTTTGAGACATTATGCCCATGCATTGTCATCATCTTTTTATTCTCTTCCTGTGCTCAACTGTGCGTGGTAGTGGCAGAGGGACAGCCAGAATGGTGCCGTGAAACCTGTTGGCATCGCTCACGATGTGGAACTGCCAGAACAGGCACACGGAGGCTTGGTGGAAAGCAGCACCCACAGAATCCTAATGAGGACAAAAGGAGGAGGGTGCGCCTCTGCTAGCACAGGGGCAGCGCCAGGCATCTCCTGCTGGTGGGCAGCCTGAAGCGAAAACAGTATTGTCTGTGTGGGATTTAAAGCTGTGTCAAAGCCCTCCTTCCCTGCAATGTACTGTTCCATCTGCTGTTTAAGCAGAAAGTATTAGTGTAGGTGGGAAAGGAAGTTATGCACCTAGGAAGAGCTGTTATCCTGAGCTAGTTAGAAAAAGCTCATGTGACAACATGGGAGGGACACCTGTGTATTATACAACAGAGGTTTGCTCAGGAAAGGAGCAGCAGAAAGTGTGATAGAACAGACGAAATGAAAAGAGGCAGCCTGGGTGTATCCTGGGTTGTGCCACAAACAGGATTTCCCCTTGACCCTCTTGGAGCCGCACCAGCTCATGCCAGAGCAGGATACGGGTAGAGAACCCATCCATAACCTAGTCTAGGCCCACTACAACTGAAGCCATGTCACTAGAAACTGAGAAGCAAACTTCCATTCTGACAGCACTGCTAACCACTGACAAGGTGCCTTTTTTAGGGGTTGAGAAGGGCATATAGCCAAAGGCATCCTACTTTCCTTATGCTAAGTGCGAAGGTTGCCAAAATTAGCTCACACACACAGAGTGCACAATAAGCCATTTCCCGCTTGATATGCCAAGAAGGCTGAGGAATCTGTGAATTATGCTGTTAGAAGGAAGCACATACCCAGCATCTTGTCCATCAAAGCAGAAAACACCTCCAAACGGCAGTAAGAAAGAACTAGCATTGCAAGAACCAATGTTTAAAACCAGCAGCAGAACCTTGCAAATAAGATTCTGAGCTTGTGTAGACAGCTCCCAACTTCCTGCCAAAAGTGAAAAAGCAGCGTACGCGAGAGTGTAATCAAGCTCTTCAAATCTACTATGCAAGTGCCTCTGCAGTGGCTCTTTCTCCAAGAAAGCTGAAGTTCTGAGTGCTGTCTTGAGGGAGACATTTCACACTACTTCTGTAGGTACCGCAGCAAAATTGCTTCAGCCATAGCAGCATCGCATGGCTCTTTATTCCGTTTTGCAGAGGTAATAACCATTAACTGAATAATTTAGGCTGAAACATTTTGCCCCATAAAATGTTTTTCCGTTGACAAACAGTTATTTCTATCATCCACAATAACCATTTTGAAAAAC
Organism: Vanellus vanellus; assembly: GCF_965231255.1. NCBI lineage: Eukaryota > Metazoa > Chordata > Aves > Charadriiformes > Charadriidae > Vanellus > Vanellus vanellus. The sequence continues at coordinate 12,202,656 of NC_138921.1, forward strand.
AGCAGAATGAAGCTGAGTTTTCCACTTCACACTTTAATCCAACTTTTTTTGTTTAGAAGGCCTGATTTATTCATACTGTGTGCAATGTTTTAGTGTGGTGGTATTTGGAGCCAGGATTTGAGGAGCAACATGATCCATTGGCGAGAAAAAGGAGAGGGGAGAGATGCGGTATTTATATTTCAATCACCTGGCCCACTGTTTTAGCAATGAGGGGAAGAAAGGGACTTGATTTCTTACAAGAGATCTCTTAGATTTTTATACATTCATTCTGTGAATCTGGGCTGGGAAGCTCACGCGTGTAGAAGAGGATTGCTCCTCTGCTCACTCAGATGCACGTGGTCAGAAAGTTTCTCTCAGATAATGGAGTTATACTTGTAGGAAAACTGATGAAAGATCCAGGTTCGTTGCTTCTGAAGAGAGCTGCATTTGCAGAATGAGAGACAAAACAGTTTCAGTGGTCATTGCTCTGGTCAAGTAAAATCCTCTGCTCAAACAGCAAGTGAGAGATGTATGCAATTATTTAAAGTATTATGGAAAAATGATCAGGTTCTACACTAACGTATGATGTAGGTAAATGGACTTCTAATGGAAAACAATACAAGACCTTCTCTAATAAAAAGTCCTGGTTTGTTCCACGTTTGATCCTACCTTATTGTGTTCACTTAAACATATTTTCTTGAATTGCAGACGAGAGCACCCTTTGTGTGACGTTCCAGCCTGCTAACACAGTAAGGCTTGTCTTTGGCCACCCAGATAGGATGCGCTATAATGATTAACAACATGTATTATTTCTTGGCTCTGCTTGTCTTTAAACTGATGTCCCTATATATCCGTCCCACAGCTTTTGGCATTGGCTCCGCATCAGGTTGTGACCTGAGGCCTCCTGGGTGTAAATAAGAGCACCGTGTATTTCTGGGGCTCAACAGTAAACATTACACTTCATGGCTCAGTTTTTAGCTTAAGTGATACATTGCTGGAAATATAAACAAAAAACTTACAAAAGAAAATGGAAATATATGTTTGCAATGTTTTCTTTAATTGCAGAGATCTACTGTCTAATTGCATCTTTAATTTCATGGGTTGAGCCTAGGGAGAATTTTCTTTCTGGGTAATACCTACTACTAGTGATTTGTGTCTTACGGGACTAGATCCTTCACAACTATCTTGCAATTGAAATATTGTTAAGCCATTGTCTAAATATAGTGGTGACATTAAAACTCACAGCAAGCAATTTCTTCCTTTTTTGTATTTAAGCTGAGTTTAAAAAATGGAGCTGTACATGCTGAACAATGAACGTGAACACTTGTGTGGTATCTATGTGGATGCAGAGGAAGCTGGAATGACGAGGGGAACCATGGCTGCAGGGCGGGTAATGAAACTGCTATTGAAGAACAGGTCACAGTCTAGAGTTTTCCTCCTAGCTTGCTGTGCAGCCCTTACCTTAAGGGTATTCAGGAACTTTGAGTCCAGACCACAAGACCATTATTCCCACTAGTTAAAATGCCCAGAATCACATTAATCAGTGATTCTGATCTAAACCGTTGTGTGAATATAACCCAAACACAAAGTCCAGTGCAGCTTGTATCCACGTGCTGGTCCAGGCATGCCTGGACTTCCAGATCTAACCTTTATCATCAGATTTATCTGACATTGGAGTAAAACTTTAAGTCAGCATGGAGTGCTCAAAATGAGGACGAGGTCTGGGAAATGTTTCTATGAGTATGGACTTACTATCACATTTGTAACCAAGTAAAAGGCTTAGCGAGCTAACCACGCTTCCCCCTCGTGCTTGGTGCTCTTTGAAGATGTTTAGATAGAATTATGTTGAGACTTGCCAGTATGTTAGAGTCCAGTAAGACAGAATCTACCCCATTGTTTTGCATCCAGGGGATATAGCACCAAATCTGCCATAGGGGAAACCTATTGCAACAGCAGCTAGGCGAGATCAGCTTCATTCTGTATCTGTGCAACACTTGGTGGGTGGGAGCAAAATTCTGCCCTAAGTCCACCAGCAGCAGAGCCCTGCATTCTTCATGAGAACTACCAGGCAAAGCACTGAGTTAGGGTGCCTTTAGTGAATATTTTCTTTTCGTTCAAGCAAACACTGGAAAAGTGAAATTTCCTGTCTGTGATCTTGAGTTTCTCCTGCTACTAGGAAAGTTTGCGATCTATTGGAGTTGTGTAACATGAACCCACTGGAATGTAGTCAGGAAGCAGAAGGAATGCCATGGCTCACAGTCTGTAGCAAGGGCTTTAATCTATCCTGGAGTCACCTGAAGTGCTCTCTTTTTCCTCTTCATATACCTTTTATTTTCTTTTTTTAACCATGAACCAGCCTGTCAAACACACACAAAAATGCTAACTGAAATCTCAGTGTGATATTCTTTAGAAGTTTGATGGCAAAAAAGCAAAACTGAGATGTGAAGCCCCGTGCTGTACATGCGCATACAATACCTTACACACAGTCATGCTACGGCAGGGTAGCTAGCAATGTGGCTATAGCGGCTATTTGCTCCCACCCCTAATGATTTGATATTCCAGGATCAAGGCACCAGGTTCACTTTATGCAACTTCACGCAGCACATGGGGTTGAGGGGGCAAAATAATCAAACCAGAGATTTTTCTGAGTATAGAGGTTGGATGTGGCCCTGTGACATTTTGTTGAAGAACAGGCTGCCTTAATGAGTGCATGAGCCAGTGTTCATCTTAAATCAAATCTTATTCCCTTGTGTATCCCTGCTGCCTCTCCAAGGCTGCAAATCCGTTTCAAAGGTTATTAGTTTAGAAACACTTTAGGGGGTACATCCCTGTACTAAACCGTAACTGCCTGCATTATTTTGGTGGCAATAGACAAAGAGAGAAAAGCTCTCTTTGATTTTTTTTCTTTTATCGGCTGCATTGCAAGTATTTTTCCATCCAATTAATCCCACTAGGTTTCTAATTGAAGTGGTGGTTTGCATAAATATTAATCAGTCACTAAGAAACACAAAGGGTCAGGAGCACACCAAATGAAGGAGTGTATGTGGTACGTACCCTGATGTATCTTTGCTGAGCTCTCATATTGCAGAAGATGCTCATACTGGTTTTCCCTAGTATGTCTTTGTTGAGTTTTATTGGTAATAGTAATATAGGTAAATAAATTATGTAAACATGTTACTTGTTCTAATTCTCCCTTAGTGCAATTTCAATGGTAAGTAAGTGGCTAAATATATTCTATGTTGGTCTGGTCTCTCAGTCCCTATTTCTTCACTCTCCATAGTGTAATATGTTGTGAGGTAAAGTCTTGGAGGCCTTTATATGAATAGGGACCATACAACCTGCTACAGAAAATTGCAAAGCAATATTCTTGCTACTCACCTTGGCTGTGTAACTCATTTGCTGCTGGCACATATTCCAGCTCCAAACTGTGACGGTTTCAGATGTTTTGGTTGGGTGGTTTAATCAGTAAATGTAGTTAGAGCTGCGTAATAACTGTTTGGGTTGTCCAGGGTTTGAGACAATTGAGTATGCAAAGCAAACCTCAGCAGAGTGAAGGTATCTGGAAGTTCAGATTGTTTCATCATAAAACTAGAAAATCCTCCATCTTCCTGAGCGCTACAGAAACAATGAGTTTTTTTTAAAAAAAACATTCAAAGTTTCATACTTTATTCTGCTCTTGGGACTGGACTTGAATTAGCTTTTCTTGATGACACATTTCTGTATATTAGCGGGAAGGCAGAATGTGACCATGACAAGCAAGATGCAGTTCTGTCAGACAGAGGAAAAATTGCTGTAAACCCAGAGAAGCTGGTGTTTCTATCAGTAATTTTCAACAAAGTTGGACAAGATGGAGAACCATGGCAAAATATCAAAGCTTAAGTGTTAATACTTAAATACTTCTGTCAGACAGAGGAAAAATTGCTGTAAACCCAGTGAAGCTGGTGTTTCTATCAGTAATTTTCAACAAAGTTGGACAAGATGGAGAACCATGGCAAAATATCAAGGCTTAAGTGTTAATACTTAAATGTTACATATCACTTTTCCATCCATCCTTGTACTCCAATAGTGCAGAAAGTAAATTCCCATTGATAGATCCAAGACACAGCCTGGTGTTGTATTCAGTCATGGGGCTTTCCTGTTGCCATTATTAAGCTTGGTAAAGTTGAAGACACTGTTAAAATGAACTTGCCAGAGGAAAATGGTTCCCATACATCCATTTTTACAACTTACCCTGTGGTGACATCAGACAGCCTCACGGGCATCCAGGGAACACAGATACAATCGGAAAGAAGATGGGGAAAAAAGATTCAGTTTTTCTTTGCTGAAATGTAAGGAGTTCTGGGGAAACATAGACAGTTCAGAGATATTTGCCTTCCTTCAGGCACACCATCAGCCGTTGTTTGAGCTTCAAAACAAAACTCACCAAAATGACAGCACTTTGTTTGCTGCCGCAGTGTGGAATTGGGCTGTTCCTGGGGGAGCATTTTTTAACATCTTTGCAATGCAAGGCTAGATAGAAGCCTCAGACTGTTGTGGAATGACAGCCATTCCAAATCCTCAAACATGGGAACTCTTTCTGTTGTCTGTCACCATGCAATAGTCAACTTTCAAGACATTAATACAGAAACAGTATAACAGCCAAAGAAATAAAGCCATGATATGATGGAGCTTGTCAGCTACTAATCTGGTATCTACACACATGTTCTGCGTCTCCTTGTATTAAATCATTCTGTGCAAGTATTTAGCAATTAAATAAAATAGCGTATGACCGTAATCAGTACAGCAGTATCAGTTTTCCCTGCCTCCTTTGTCACAGCTTCAAGGTATGATCATACCACTCCAGACAGTAGATCTGGGTGATCTACTGAGTAATTTTGGTTTGTTTTGAGGTTTTGTGTTAAACTCTACTACATGTTGTACTAGGCATATTGAGTTAAACTCAGGTCAGAGCTGTCAGTAAGCTATTTTACCAGTGGTTCTTACTCTAACAAAAAGACAGTCCCTGTGGGTGTACTTAGGAAAGTTTACAAACTTGCTTCTATTTGTGTAATAAGGTCAGAATAGAAAGCTAAGCTGCAAAGGAAACAGTGGTTCTTATGGTTAGGAAAAATCAAAACATCAGGAAAAAAGTGAGTAGGGCCAGGGGGGCCTCTGGAGGTGCAGGTTGATATTCCTGGGGGGAGATGTCTTGAAAATCCTTTTCCTGTGCCACAAAACCCTGTGAAGTTTTGAAAAGCCTCACTATTTTGTCATCACGGAAACATCTTGGGGGAGATGGAACTACAGGAGCTTGGTCATTAGGTCACTCTTTAGGAGACTGAAGATCCAAGTCTTTTAATCCCTGAAGACCGGATTGGAACCTGAGTTTACACTACCTGGCATGTCTCTTTCACATGCCTAGGAAAGAATATAGCTCATGAAAACATCTTACAGCTTTGACAAATGTTCACTTATAGATGAAATGTATTTTTTGCCAAAAAAAATCATAAGCCGTTTTTTCCCTTGGCTCTGCCCGTTCCTTTATTTTTCTCTGCTTTCATCCCCAAACCTCCTACCCTTTTTCTGTCTTGTCTATTTTGATTCAGTCCATGCCCTAAATGACTTCTGTCTTGCTATGTGCTTGTACACTGTCTATCACAACGGGTTTCAATCTGTTAGCACCTAGAGGCATTAACATAATGCAGGTAATAAGGTCTAAATTTAACTTGCTCACTACTTTTACCTACTCTAATATGCGTCATGCTCTTCAACTGACAGACTCGAATCACATATAATAGCTGCCTGGCTACAGTATACAGATGAAGAAGCTGATAGAAAGCATTTACCTCAATAAAAAGGATATTTTTCCCTTCCAAAACCCTCAGCTTCATTTTTTCCCATTGCTTTCAGAAGCTTCATGTCAAGATAGGTTTTCTTCCCACTGTGATGCCATTAAATCTCATGGCTGGCATAAAATATGTTTTATGAGCTATTAAAGAATGTTACAGTAGCTGAATTGGTCAATCATTAAATAAATATTACTAAATAGTTTATAAAGAGAAAATTTAAGTGCTTTCCATTTTGACTTATTCTCCCTAGGAAGGATGATTTTATAGTTTTTCTTCCTTTATCTATTTTTATGATCTGGAATGCACTCTACAAACTTCATGGTTCATCCAAATACCTACATGAGGTTTAATTGATGAAAACCTTTTAAGCAAGAAATAACAACCAGCACGTTTCTAAATTTATGTGTTTAGTTCATGAGTATCCCAAACTAAAAACTCCAGAAAACTGAGTTCAAGTCCTTTGTTTTACAAATCTTTGCTTTTACAAGGCTTAATCGTAGAGGTTACCAGTAATAATCAAATTACGTATGGGAAATTGGAAAGAAGTAATTCAATTCAAAAAGTATAAAAAGATTGAATCATAGGGAACAACTTTTAAGAGTTCATTTGGACACTATACACTGGCTTTGGTTCTTGGCAAAAATTTGTCCTCCGGCTTAGCTCAACATTCATTGTGCACTGTGACCTCCAAGGAGGTCCTTCCATGAACAGGAGCATAAATTGAGGAAGGACACTGGTTCCAAATTTCCAGAAAGGTCGTGATGTTTAAGTTTCAGACGTCTAAAAATACTGCCTAAGCACATGACCCAGCTTTCTTCAAGAGCCAACGGTAGGTTTCTAAAACAGGGGGAATTAATCTTTTGAAAGTGTCTTCCCCTCTCTCTATCTCGACTATGGAGAGGGGTTATATTGGTTTAAACTGGATCCCAACCTGAACAACCAGCTTAGGAGGAACACAGAAATCTGTGCTGGACAGTTCTGCTTTACAGTTGTTTATACTGTGTGGGACTGTACTGAAAGGGAGTGATGCTTACTTCACTATCCCTCTTCATGAGCACAGTTTACACTTTCTAATTTGCAGTTACCTGTTCTGTGCAGTGCAAGTGTCACTTTGCTTGGGGATAATGTGTTACAGTTTTGAATCATAGAATCATAGGGTTGGAAGGGACCTCTGGAGATCATCTAGTCCAACCCCCCTGCCAGAGCAGGGCCACCTTAGAGGAGGTTGCACAGGAACGTGTCCAGGCGGGTTTTGAATGTCTCCAGAGATGGAGACTCCACCACCTCCCTGGGCAGCCTGTTCCAGTGCTCTACCACCCTCAGCTGGTAGAGCCTCAGCTGCCTGCTGGACTGGTTTGAGACCAAAAGAATTTCTTACAGTCATGTTGTATCTTCTCAAAGATTAAGGGAAAGCACAAGAACGCATACAGCCAGTTTGGTTTCAAGCTGTTGAGAGTAGCTCAGCGATGACTAGCACTGAACTGAGCATTTATTCAGCGGTATGGGTACAGATGTGTATTGATGAAGGAACAGCAAATTCACACCAAAATGAAATTCTCAGACCAGGCAGGCAGTTTCTGTGCGTAGCAATGTCATTTTGTCTGTCACAATTGAATTAATCCACTGCTGCTGACATCTGAAACCATAGGTACTCTTGGCAAAATCCACAGATCAATGTCACACAGGACTGTAACAACCGTTATGCCATTTTAGTGTTTCCCAGGTAGAGATCACAGCTGCTTTTTCAGTACCAGGGCATTAAAGACCCAAATATTACTATACTTGCCCAAAGACCTGCAGAAAGCTGGTCCATATTGTGATTTCTCCATATTGTGATTCTCTCCCCACCCCCGAACTCATGCTTATTTCTTTGCTCACTCTTCTTTCTGAAGGTCTCATGGCTGTGTGGTCCATTTGCAGCTGCCCTATCTTTGATAGCCCCATTTCTTCTTTGATTAAACCAAACTATGGGGCTGCAAGGTCTTGACCTTTTTCAGAATTCAAACATATGATGATTGGGCCCAAACCCTTGATGTGCAGCTTCTCTTGTCCACCTCTAACATAACTGAATCTTTCCTGGCTCTTTTCCATTCAGTTGTCTTCTGTTTCAATGGATTCAAAAATAGCTCCTGCATATTTAATTATGCTTCACTTCACTCCGTTCCTTCTAGTCCATTCAGTCTCCAGTCCAGCGCTTTGTCTGCTGACAGACTTTCCATTTAGGCTGGCTGATCTTCAACCTGTTATACTTCCAGCCCATACAACTGAAAGAGGTGGTTATCTTATGGGACCGGGAACCTATGCAGCAAAGTATAGTTGACCAAATTAGGTCAGCGATGTCATAGGAGTGCCTTACAGTTCATGATAAAATTGATCATTAAGAGCCATGAAAGCAAGGTATAACAGTGGACAGAGAAGCGAAGCAGTAATCAGAAGACTATTTCCCTTTCCTCTTTTAATAAGCTATCATTTATCCCTGTTCTATTTTGATCCCTTTGGGGCATATAGCCTAAGCAGGGAAATTAAAAAGAAAAAAAAAAAGAGAGAGAGAGAGAGAAAAGTAATAATAAAATAGTGCATGAGTTTAAATATTTGTGGTAGAAATGAAGCAACATAGAATCTTTCACTAAATCCATGACGAAATGGGAGACGTACAGGCCTATAGATTTTGAAGTAATTATTACGTTCAGTTCCAGAGGGATGTTGGGGCTTAAAACTGCTAGGTTTCCTTGCAGGAAATGATCTCTCTGGAGGGCCCTCCAGAGAGCCAACTAAAGTCAATGACAGTTTTCCCACCAACTCAAATAGTCTTTGAGTAAAACCCTAAAAAGCTCCTGGAGCTTTGCATGTGTCAAGGTTATCACCACGGTAATTTGACTTATTGTTGTAGCACCAGTGTCTGCTATCAACGTTACATTTATGATCCAACTAAAGTAAATGATATGCAAACACCAAACAGAGGACAGACCCTGTCTTGAAAAACATCACGTCCAGAATAGGTGCTTACATTTCCTCTATAAATAATCACATGTTTATGAATATATTTAACTCGGCACATTGGGATGCATGTCAAGGGAATTCTGACAAACACATGAAGGTGCTGGAGGAGAAATGAACCCTGGTTTAGCTACTTGATTATCTTCTGCAAGGCAAATGCGTTCAGATTTCATGATTCATAGAGCTCACCGGTAACATATAGTATAATGTAGTGTGAAAACAGCACTTCCTCTGAGCCCAAGATATTTGACCTACTTTGCATTAGCTCCTCATCTCAAATTAATGTAGTTCATCTCTTCTTGCAACATAAATATGAATGGCATTTTAAACTGCTGAAGGTGTTTGTTTCCTCTGAGATGCACTTTTCATTTGTTGCATTAGTAGAACAGATGAGCGATAGCACCTCTTTTAATGCTGTGGGATAAAGTCGAAAGTCAGTGTGAGGGGAAGGAGGGAGCTGAAATACAGTCAGGGATACTAGTTTGATTCTGCAGTGGGATGAATGAGTTACTCAGGGAAGGGGAATGATGTGGCAGTCTCCAGGCACTGAAGTACGTGACAGTTGGTAAAGTAAAAAGATATGGCAGTAGCTGACTAACCTGTACAATAAAATGTAGTTTAATCTCACATGCTAAGATACTGGTTAAGGGCTAGAGGCACTAAGCGTCCTTCAGAGGATGTTTTATGGGCTTGGCCTGAAGTCTGCTGAATCTAGTCAACAGATGCTTATTGTTGTCAGAGGATGCTGAAGCAAGTCTTAAGTGTTTTTCTTCTGTTAACTTCAGTTTTTAATATTTTGTCTTCCATGTGAACGTGCTTTACTGACGCTATTGGTAAGTATGTGCTGAGACTGAGAACGTTGTATGCTGGCCATACCCCCAGGCCTGACAGAAATGTCAATTAGACTTGTAACATGACAACAAAAGAGGAGTGCTAAAAAGACATCACGTTTTTGGAAAAATGTGCAAAAATTAATGACAGAAGAGACTTCCTTTTTTAGAAACAAAGGAATTTGAAGTGCAAAACTGAAAGAAATCACTGCAATCATATCAGCCTTCTCAAGCTGCCAAATTCTGCAAAACCTAGTGTGGCACACAAACACACACAGAAAAAGACAAAAAAAAATAATCTGCTTTTTTGTTCCCTAGAAAAATCTGTGGAAGATGTCTATCCTGAAAAGATAATAATCTTAATTAATTACTAATTTTAATTAATTAATGATCTTAAGGAATATTACCCAGAGCATCCATATGGCTAAAATTGTTGAAGGAAGCCTATGACGTATATTTTACCCATCTTTGGCCTTCCAGAGGTTAGGCTCTATTCTAAACATTTCCTAGGGGCTTCACATATAGCCCAAAGAGAAAGATCCACTTTCAGAGAGCTGTTTGTGCTGCCTGTCTTAGACTGTGCCATGGGACTGGCTTCTCTGGAGTTGTTGCTCTTGCTCTACTGTGTCCCTGGATGTCCTCTCAAACCTGGGCTTCTGTGTACCCTGGAAGGCAATTTCTAAGCGCGCAGGTTCGCAGCCGCAGCCTGCCTGGGGCACTGGCTGGGCAGTTCTCAACCACACTACACTGACAGGGCTCCCGTGGCTCTCCGATGTCACTAGTAATAGCTGAGCTGCCCTAAGGCCTATCACTTCTGCAGTGGAAAACTCTACAATAATAGTTTTGCCATTTCTTGTAAAGTGTGGATGCACCTATCCTGTTCGCAGCTCTATCCTTATTTTACCCTCAGCGGCTTGCTGTTGTTCTGTACTGTGTTCACATGCACAGAGCATCATACATCTCAAAAGTGCTCTCTAACCCAAGCCCGACACCGTGACCATCCTAGGCCATGGCAATCATTACCCTGTCACCTCCATTTCCTTTGGCACAGAGGGAAACAGCATTAGTTCACCTGTTGGGGATCACAGTGCAGTACTGATGAACACAAATAAATGCAAGAGACAAAGACAGGGTGTGAGTGTGGGAATGGAGGAGAAGGGAGCTGGCTGGGGAGAGGGGATGATATTTAAGGAGATAAGGACTAGGAGGCATACTCCATCAACCAAAGCGTTTAACATAATGAGGACTTTCAGTTGAATTTTTGAGACTTTGTTGGGCATGACTCCACTTTTCTCTGTTTAATAATTCTCCAAAACTTTCAACTAATACCTGTTTTCTTTTCTGACGCATACTTCACTGCTATTGGAGGAGATTTTGCTTGTTCTCTGGCTTTTGATGCAATTTAGATGTGTTTTGAAGATGAGGAGGGCACAAGAGTATCTTTAGTATCCCTTTAATGAAATGGTGTACTCTGGTACACTGCATATATGAAGAACATCATACTGATAGTAGAATGCAATACACTGGGAACCACAGGAGAGCATACTGTAACTCCTGCCCTCTGCCTCACAGGCAGGCTGTCCTACACTAGCTTACCCAGTGAGGTAGAATCATTCTTGGGTCAAAAGACAAATCACTGCAATGTCTCCAAAACATGATCTAATGTCAGAAATAGCGGAGTTAATTTTGTGCTGTAGAAATGTTATTTGGAAACTGCTGCTTTTAAATAGTTGCCATCTTTTGATATATTGGATATATTTTACCAACCCAGAACAAATTTTTATACTTAAAACAAAACTGAGAACAAAGACTGCCTGTGTGAAACCTAACTGCTTTAAACACAGCTGCAGGTGCCTGCACAATGTACGCTTCTGAAAGGAAAGCACTGAAGTTGGAGAAATAAAATGGCCATTGAACTATTATGTACAATGAAAATTCCTGGCTAAACATATATTCTCATTCCATTTTGTAGTGCAGCATATATGTCCCTGGGGTGAAAGTCACAGTTGGTCACGAAAACATTGTAATGAACTGCCTGAGAAGTGCTGTATGCATCTCACAGCCATCTACCTGAAGAAATTTGGAGCTCTTAAGTGTGGATCTGATAGAAACAGGAAGAAACTCATTTTTATGTCATTCAAAAACATTTGCATTTAAAAAAAAAAAAAGTATACCGTTTTCATAATTTCATAATTAAGAGCTGAAGACCTTTACATTTCCTTAGAGTTCAAAACTTCCTCATGTACTTCAAGACCAAATAGAATAGGAAACTTTCAGCCTGGTGGAAAGCCTGAATCCTTATGCACCATAGTTCTTTTTATTTGGCTCCCTTTCCCAACCCCTTCTTTGGCAAAAAATGGTCAGGTTAATAAACATCTCCCTGTGGAAAAAAATTTCATGAGAAAAATCTCAGCTAACCTACAATTTATAGCATGCGGTATGCAAGTAATGGGTAGGGATTTTTCCAGTGGCCAAAATATTCTGTGCCTTTAGAAGCACATGTAAGTGGATTTTATTCTTACCACTGCACTGTGCCAAGGGCATACAATGCCACTTACTACGTCTGATCTGAGGGAGGTAACACAAGATGTGCTAACTTTTGGGTTTCTATTCCCTGACCATATCATTAGTGCCAATTGTAGAAATAGCTCTGAATGGAAGGGAGGGAAACAGCAGAAACATGATTTAAAACTTCATTGTGCTGTAACTGAAACATTTGGTTTGCCTATACGTTGTTACTGGAATACTTAGATAATGTGAAGAGAAAAAAAGGCACAATTGTAATAGAATTTCTTTATTTAGGTGCCAAGTGCCCTTGAGGGTAAACCAGGTCTCTGCGGATGCAGGAAACAGAGCTATCTCTGAAATCCAAGAAGAAAAATATTCTCAGTGGAACCAAAGTTGGTGTTTACTCTCCTGGTTCATCGCCAAAGCCTAGGTAAGGCTGACATTTGATGCAAGTGCCATCGCTGAATTAAAGAAAATTGCTTTCTAATAATTTGGTGAAAACCACTGCTATAGTTTAGATGTGTTGACATTAAATAGCTTTTGATTTCTGATTTGTTCCGTAGTGCTAAGATGGTGCTGGAGGCAATTAGCTGCATTTGGAAGTAGGGGAATGATTGATTGTTCTGCTTCCTCTCAGCTGCTTTGTGGGTTTAACTTTTATCTACAGTTTAAAATCAAAGGGTTCTTTTTTTTTTTTTTTTTAACTAGTTTACAATCTGTTGACAAAAAGGCCTTCCATCTGAATAGATTGTATGCTCTTGCTTAGCTGGATATAAAATGACAATTAAATTTGAAGGAAGATATTATTTTCCTGATTTTCTTCCAGGGGGAAAAAAAAAAAGCTTCATGGTGTAATTTCTGTTTTCACTTGATAACTTAAGAGCCTTTTTCATTTAGAAGTTTTTTCACTACAGCTCTGATAAACAGTAATAGATTATTTGATTTGTTTTTTAAATCTCTACAGGCTCTAAATTTGCAACTGGAAGTCAATGAGGCTGTGTGCTGACTTAGGTCAGAATTAATAAACAGGGATAGACTCCTTTTGGATATATTTAAGCATATTTTCAAGAACATTCTTACAGCAATCAAGTCAGTGAAGGGCAGTTTCTTGTAACAAAACCACATCAGTCCCCTTCTTTGAAAAGCAGTATTCCCTGATCTTAATTCGGATATGAGAGGTGCTGAGGGACCTTTGTTCCAGGCACTACAGTGGGACTGTCACAGCTCTTGCTAACCTCAACTGCAAACGTTTCCACTCTTGTCATCTCTTCCCTGGATTTCACAGTTCACCCAGGAAAGAAGGGACAGGCTGCCAGAACTGTTTCTACGTTGCTGATAGCACAATTAGCTTTCTCTTGAGATGAACATTTACCAGAAGCCCAGATCTCAGCACCTCTTTGGAGTTAAGACTGTTTTTTACACTCCAGCTACTGTTCTGCAAAAATGGTCTCTGGATGAAAAATGCCCACAGGGTCCAGGGGCTGATTTTCTCAACAAACACTGCCTACGTCCAAAACCCAACAGTGATAAAAAGGGGAGCTTAACAAGGAAACTAGATCTACAAACCTGTAAGCAGGAAATACTGTTTTAAACATTATTGTCCCAGGCTTATTTAGGGACCTTGGGGAGAGTGAAAGCACACTCCATGCCTCTGTCATGCCTTGTTCGGTGGTTACAGCTCCTGAATAGAGAACAGAGGCTGCTAAACGGCTGCAGGTAGGCAAGAAGGAAAGATGGATGGGTTCAGAGCCTTGCTTCCTTCTCCTTGCTGCAGTCTGCTCAAGTAGCTGCGTGCAGAAGGAGAGGTCAGCTTCTCTACAGAAGAAGAGATACGAAATCAGAGGAACAAGAGGTTGAGTTGACACTTTATCTCTGATTGCTCCTCAGGGCAGCTATGAGCTGCTCCATTCTCAGGGTAGATGGTAAAATTGCCATCTGCTCTACCTAGATTACACCCGGAGAGAATAAGAAACATTTGAATGGCAGCTGGGTTCTGCAGTTCATTGGCATTCACAGTGTCCAACTATTAGTTCTTATGTTCCATCCTCAAGCTTAGCTTATAAAGAGGATACACCTATAAATTATACAAAGTAGAGGGCGAGACATGCACAGACAGGCAAGACGAAGAGGTAGGAGAATCAGAGATTTTAAGGCCAGGACAGAATTCTCTGTCTCATTTTGTAGCCAGTGTGCATATTTATGATGCATAGATGGGAATGGCCCACAGAGAAAATACAGCTCACAAATCACATCTTTCGGCATGCTACAGAGTTTGTTAAAGTTCACTCATGTCTCCCACGCTTGTACTCCATTAATCATTCTTTCTTCTGAAAACAAGGGTAAACTTGTATCCCCAATCTGCATTAAGATCATGTCCATTTCATCTCACGATTGTATCTCTTTCAAGGCAGTCTGCCTGAACCTTCCTTCTCATAAAAATGAATTGGAGGACCACTGCTTTCTTAATGCCTTATGTCGGCATGAGAGAACTGCATCTCCTATAGCTGGTGACATGCAAACCTCAGTCTCTCGATGTAAAGGTTCTCCTTTGAGACCTCTCCTCTGTCTCCAGTACAATCTCATGATGTATTGACGGACGGAGGGTTCTTTTCTTTGGTCTTAAAATCCTTAGGTAAGAAACACTTGACCTGGGATTAGACGCTTGGAATATTTTCTCTCTCTGCACTTTGACCTACTGTGCAAAGTGGAATAAAAGTTGAAAGTGAATATTTTATATTTTTATAATTGGCTTTTTTTTAAAGAAACCTTTACCTTCAAATAAGAAGTTGATGACTAGTCAATATGTCTTTTTCCCTTCTGAATGTTCATACTTGAATGCAACAAATAGCAGATCTGATGTTGGATCTAAGAAATCCTAATTTTATACTGACGTACTTTTGCTGGCTTCTATGATACTATTCCTGACTATAAAACTGCCAGTGAGATCAGACTCATGCACATGAAGTTCACTCAAAGCTGCAAGACAAATTTGTAAAAAGAAACAGAATAAAACAGATACTCACTAGCATATGCTATTGCAGCTGAGTGTTGCTGAAATCTCCCTGCACTCTGTTCTTATGTAGCATACGTGCTACATCTGAAAGGCATAATTGTGTGAATTAAAAATCAGTCATTTGTTTTTCTCCAACAACTTCTAACCACAACAACTGAGATTTCCAAATACAATCTAATTAAGCCTAATTCTGTCACTGAGTTCAACAGATTACATGTGCAGATGTAGAAGTATTGTAGCTCTGCTCACCACTGTAATAAAGCTGTCTCTGGAGCAGAGCTCCAGTATCAGTGCTAACCCCATGAAAGGGGTTTTCCTGCATTGGCATGGTACTATTGGCGTCCTTTATCAGTCCTCTGTCAGGATATATTCACAACCAGTCCCCACCTTTCCAGTGGAACAGTTTTTGGGGGCGTAGGACATTATTCTCTGCTGTTGGCTGACAAAAAGATTAGGTTCTGCTCTAACTGGCAGTCTCACCAATAATAAATATTTTGCCTATGATATTTGGGTGCTCTAGGTTCAAAAGTCAGGGGAAACTGAATGGAGGCTTAGCCATTATGAAGATAATTAAAGCAAATCCTGAGAGAAATGGAATACATTCGTTTCTGCACTAGCTGGGATTTGCCCTTTCCTTTCTAACAGCTGTATGATTTTCATCATGTTTTTCTGTAGTGTATTATACACCCTTTTTCTTACTATCATCTGCATTGTACTAGTATTTATAGTTATATGAGATTATGGTCAAGTGATTTCCAATTCAACAGCCAAATATGAAAGCCCTGAGAGAACAGAGATGGAACATGAGAATACAATGCCTCCTGATGGAGCTATAGGTGCTTTTTCAGTCTTTCTGCATAACGTCTTTAAGACAGAAAGCAAATATCTTATAATCCAGTCAATTTTTTTCATTCTTTAAACATATACACATATCTGATGTGTGCTAGATCCCAGCATGAACAGGGAAGCACTGTTGCTTTTAACATTCCTTCTTCATTCTGCTGTATTGATTTGATGGTAAGTTGCATAGCATTACCTGCAATTATTTGTCATTTTGCTCTTAAAAAAATCATCTGAAGTCATGGCATGGGCTGCAAATGAGATGTTCACTGGAGTGGAACTGCAGCATCCAAGTTACACAGGCTTGTGCTGAAGGGAATTTGACTTGCGTATTTATAGTATAGCACTCAAAAATTCTGTCTATTTGTGTAGGAGCTGGAAACACTGAAGATTTTATATGAAGGGGAATTCCGCCATAAAGACACCATAAAGGACTGGTTGAGAAATCAGAAACAGCTCAGTAAAATTCTTGGTAAGATTTAATCCCAACACTGTGAAAAGTTGAAAAAAAGGGGAGAAATTGTCACAAAACTGTTTGTAAAAACATTTGGATGAAGACTAACAAGAGGTACATGTCAGCAGTAATTCTAAATGGTGATAATTTTCTTCCAAAAATGAATGTTTTTAGCTTTAAGATAACAATTTTATTTTGATTCAAAGGTACATCCAGGCAGCATCATAAATCCTACCGCTTAACAAGCCATTAGCAAGGCCATTGCTAATTTCAGTGTATGCAGCATTGATTACAATAGGAATTCCCTCTCCTCCAAGTTCTGAATTTAGAATCCTTAGACTAGGGAGTGATTTCTTAGGCAGAACCAGGAGGGTCCCCATACCTAATTGCTGTTAGACAATGCAGCACAAAATCTGAGTTTATACAAGCAAATAATGCAGATTAACATCCGTTCATAAATTGGATTAATCATCCAGAAACAAAAAATATGTGATATAAATGACAATATTGAAGTTTATACAAGTCAGAATGTAAAATGCCATTTATCAAATGCTAAAATGCACTTTACAATGTTTTCATGAGACGACCTAGAATGATATGTGGGGAGGATCACACTGAACTCCACAGGACTGAAGGAGTGAACCCCATCTGCAGCAGGAAAGAGTGTGACCTCAGGTACCAATTCACTGGTAAATCATGACAAAAAGTATTTAATTTGATGTTGTTTTGATACATCTTTTTTTTGTCTTTTTTGAACAATGTTAATCTTAGCAAATAGCTTTTGAATTTTTAGTAATCAGGTTTAAATAAAATGCAAACAAGAGTTTAGAGACACTACCTTGAAGAGGCATTTTTTTAAAAAACTGTTAAAAGTGGAACTGATCACTTATCATTGACCAAATAGCAGAATTTCAAGTCAGTGTGAAATGGGCTGACTTAATAGCAGGTAGCAACACTCTTCTACATGTTCCCCCCCCAGCTGCAAAAGTTTTCTGTAACAAGGAGAAAAAATATCTTAACTTAAGCCATTGTTATTTTTATATTTTCTGCACACCAACAAAATCAATAGTTCTGATTCTTGCTAAAAGCTCACAGCGCTATTTTCTTACATCACTTGAATTTCAATATGATTCCAGAGATACACTATTATGATGATTCTGATTCCGAGTTTCCTACCAGGCTTGCAGTTATAAGTGCAATTCCATGTCCTTATTTTAACTCCCAAATAAGTCCCGTCTCTGACTGAATTAGCTCTGCATTTTATCTATTAATAAAGAGCAACAGATCCTTCATGTATACTTCAGCAACAAGGTCTGGCAACACAACATCCCATGGGATATAAACAGTTGCTCCTCATTCAGTTTAACCACTGATACAGATGGGAGTATGCTATCCATCCAGGGATGAAATGTGCTGGGTGTGTAGTAGGCCACTAAAACTTGTGTGAAAGCCCCAGTTTCAGCCCTTTTGGTGCTGAAGCTGAGCTCCCCAGGTGGGCAAAGTAGAGACTGCACCAGGGCAAACATCCCTGTGCTGTCCCATTCCAGTGGTTGGTCTTTACGCACTAGCATCCCTGAAGTCACAGAAGTGAGTTCACCTTTTATGGTTGCAAAGATCGTGGCTCCTTTGCTGAGTGCTATCTGCACCTCATTTTTTATGGTCAAGTGCATGTCTGCGAGAAATATCATTAAATTCAGCTGCTGCTTTGCAGAGGCTTCCAGGTAGGAAATAGATGGCATTGATGCCTTTTTTGAAAGTATTTTTTAACCCATCCCATCCCTGTCCTACACTGTGATCATGCAGCATCCATCATGAGGGTGACAGAGCACTGGAACAGCCTGCCCAGGGAGGTTGTGGAGTCTCCTTCTCTGGAGACATTCAAAACTCGCCTGGACGCCTTCCTGTGCAACCTCATCTAGGTGTTCCTGCTCCGACAGGGGGATTGGACTAGATGATCTTTTGAGGTCCCTTCCAATCCCTAGCATACTGTGATATTATGATGAGGGAGGAAAAAGAATGCCATTTACAGGAAAATTCATTTTCAGAAAGTGTGACAGAGGACTGCTTTTTTTCTTTTTTAATTCAAGAATAAAAGTTCTAGCTAAGCTGCAAGAAACAAGTTTGCAAAATAAGGGAAAGGCCAGACGAGAAGATAGTAGTGACCTCAGTCAAAAATGTTTAACAGTAGTTTGCTTCCTGCACAGAGGTTTTTTTTGCAATTATTTTTTTTTTCCCAAATGGAGAAAAAATATGAAGATGAAAGTTTGGAAACCATGAGGTAAACTAAAGGTGGAAAACCAACTCTGGAACCAGCATCTGGGCAGAAATGAGTAATATGATAGTTCTGAATGAAGGAGGACAGCAGCAGTACTGATTATATAGCATTATTTTTCTCTTTGTTCATAGCTTCTGGAACATGTATCTTCCTCTGCAAAGGAAGAATGTAAACCAGCTCTCTACGTGAAATTGGAAAGGAGCACTGGGGTGACCTCTACCAACCCACACTACTAGGGCAGCCATGGAGCAGCTTTGAGTGGCTCTTGTTTGAGCTTCGATGATAGCAGCTAAAGCCTTTGCCCATGCTGATGCGGAGTGTCCCTGGTGCAGCAGTACTGAGATAGGTATTCTCAGTTCAGAGATTTTTATTCCCCACTTCATCTAGTAAAGATAGAGCGTGTCAATCTAAGGCCTTTTCCTCAGGGGCAATGTCTTACGGAATTGTAGGCAATCGTAGAAAATACATCTAAAAAGGAGCTCAAGATGTCATCTTGGCATATATCCCACCCTGAGGAAGGATCAGCTCTACCCAAACCATTCCTGAAAGTTCTTAAATATCTCTGGTAACTGAAATCCCAGAGCCCTCCTGTCCCAGAGCTTACTCATCCTGATGTGGCTTGTAACATTATGCGATGGGCAGAGCCATACTGAGGGAGAGAATCTGGTAGTTACTTTTCAGTCGGGGTACAGTTATTGTTTAATGGGTGTAAAGATTTCTGTGCGTCTAGGCTTGGAGGTTGCTTCTAGATATTTTAAAGTTGGTTTATATACTGGTATGCATATGTAGCAGGCGTGCATGGCATATTACAGTGTATCAAATTCAGAGATGGACACATTGTTTTCCTTTATCCTTTATCTATTCCAGTACTGATAACACATATTAGAGCTCTGATGGAAAAAATCATGTTCATTCTGGTAATTCTGCCACAAGCGTCTTTAAATTGTAAAAGCTCTTGGCAATGATTCACTTATTGAGTAATTTTAAGGAATAAAGAATCTAAATAGTAAAGAAATCTGAGTCATGAGCAGCACCAATGGAGAATATAAATTGACGTAAAATAACAGTGGCTCATAAATACAATCCTTTTCCTCCCTCGCTCTTCCCTTACAATGAATTAAGATTGGAAGTGACAGAAAGTTGTCCAAATTTGTCAGTGCTAGTCCAGCATCCTTCAGTTTCTAAATATATCCTACTTTAAGTGATCCCTCCAAGACAGTATCTTTAAAGTATTTTTGAAGAAATATTTTTAAAGTACTTATAAAGACTTTTTAAAAGTTAGCAGTGTTCATTTTCCCTACACATCTGTGGAATTACACAAGGGATGAATTTGGCCCAGTAATCGAGAAACAAATGTTCTAGTGACCTGCAAACATTCCAAGACCAAAAATAAACTTGCTTGCTTAAGGCAATAGACGACCTATTGGAGGATAAAAGTATTTGTCTTGTTCTTTGGGCAGCACTTTGGATCATGCAAGTCCTTTGTGACTAGGTTTTGAAAATTAGCTCCCAGTGGAGAAATCTATTCCTATACAACATAGCAAAGTAAGCCCTCATTTAAGTGGTTTTATGAACTGGTAGCATTATTCTTTATATTTATTCCACTAACTTCTATATCTCTTAAGTGACACTCACTGCTTTTCTGCTAGTGACAATCAACTGGCAACCCATCTTGTGGAAATGTTTTAGTGCCAAATGAGATATCATAAAAGGCTGCGTGTACCAACAGCTCCTCAGACTGAATGTCAGAATTTCATTTCACAGCCTTTAGTACAGTGCCCTACATTAACAATCAATAGTTTATTAGCACAGCAGGATGCCCTGCCTTTAAAAAATGCTTTATGTATTGTTGCATTTAATATATGTATGCATCTGGTTGTCTAAAGACAATGGTCAGTTGGTTGAAGGTAATCACTTACTAATTTTCTAATAATACATACAGTTTAAGGGGAAAGGTTGGAAACCTTGGATGGAAGATTAAATGAGTGAGACTCCCAGAGATTCCTTTAGCTAGAGAAATTGATTTATAGCGTGCAGAAAAAGCTTTTTTTTGGAAATTGAGTGGGCAGGTGGCTGCAATTTATATAAATTAAACTTTGGGGTCATTCCTCTGGCTTGAGGGATTTTTTTTCCTGTTTTTAACAAAGCTACTAGTGCATAAATAGTGTTTGGTTCTTTTTCTAAATGTTGATTCTGTACAGTTGTTTTTAATCATTGAACCTTTTGGAATCAATTGTAGGATTAATCTAATTGCAGGTTCACTCTTTGCTCCTTATTCTATCAAGCCGAGTGCAAACGGAAAGCTGTGGCCAGGGAGAAAAATCACAGCTATGCATTCTTGTCTGGTGTCACTTTCCTCAAACAGTCTCTGATCTATCATTACAATCAAAATTCTTTATCCTGAAAATTGCGACATGAAATTTTAAAGCTTAAAATAGTACTTCTGTAAGGCAGAGATTAGATTATGCAAAGTGTTAGTGCAGCATTAACTGAAGAGTCCCAATTAAATAATTATAAATAGTTACAAGTCTAGCCTTTTTATTTCCAAAGCACTGTAGTTTAAAAGTTTCACGCTTTCATTCTTTCTCTCTCTGACAATATTCATGCCAGTTAAGGAGGACTGAGACCTCTGCAACATTTGTTTTTTCTTCTTTTATTAAAAAAGAAGACATAACATTTCAGTTATAAAACTAACAAGTATTCTTTTGAAAAAAAAAAAATTATAGATCTCCCTGAGACACAGTCAGTCTTTTAGACTTATTTTCAGAGGTTGTGAAAGGTGCACGTTGACACTATATGGTAAAAGTCCAAATACAGTGGAAGTCATACCATAACCCATAGATACGTACAAGGTCAAGACCAGAGTTCTTCCAATTTAGTATCCCAAATAAAATATTTTAAAAACCATGCAGTGATCTGGAATTTGAACACTTCTTAAAAACTCTCTGGACATTGCTATTGGAGTCATGAACACATTCACATACATGAGTATGCAGGTGTACGTGTATGCATTGCAGGCATCATTCATAAAGCTGAGAAAAATTGCATCTTCATGCTCCTTAACACACCTTCTTTAGGAACTATTCAGGAAAGCACAGGAAACAGAACTTTGTTGACAGTCTTGGGAATGGGATCTGAGCAGGCATCCTCTGAATTTTTTTTCTGTCCTCTGATTGTTGACTTTCCATAGTTATATACACCTCTAACCATTTCTTTTCACCCTGTTCCTCACTCCAGCCTACACCAACAGGGTGTATGTCCTTAAAGTCTAGAACATGTTTTTTTCTTATCTTGTTCTTATGTACCGAAAACACTTCTTTTTTGGCTCTTGGGGAGTGACTGTTGCAGTTCACTATTAAAATGTGGTTTGCATAAGATTTGTAAGCGCAACCCCACTACTCATGTATGACCCTTTTCCTGCTTGTTACTTTTTTTAAATCTATGCAGTAAAATCAGAAAGAAACAGATAATTTCATTATTCATTAAACTAATAATCTATTTACAAAAGAGTATTAAATGTCAGATACAAGAATCTACAGCATTTTTACAGGCAAGAAAAGTAGTTCAACTGAATGGATCATTTAATTTTTCAATTCAATGCAAACCAAATGTGCCTTGGATTTATCTTCTTTTGCTCATGGAATTTACTCTTAAGTAACAGCTTTCTGAACGATTATAGCATGACCATTTAAAAATACTAACATTAATATAAAAATGTAAAACTCTTAGTTCTCCCTGCTGTTTTTTGGCTGCAGTAGCCTTGGTTACATTAGCCATTCTGGTGTCCCAAGGGGAGAGAAAGGGTAATAGTTAGATGCCTTTGAAAATGCACAGTCCCCATGTAATTCCCCAGCTACTAATGATACTTCATTTTGATTCCTATCCCATCTTGCAATGATCATGTCTACACTGCCAGGACCGTCTTCTGCGTACGTGCCAGACCTGGTTCAGAGAAGCAGCAATACTTCAGAAATACAGGTATTCTGCTCCAAACCCATTGCAACTTGCTCAGCGCTGCTCTGTGTTCTGTAGACATAGCCAGTCAATGGCCAACATGCTGTCCATAAAGGTACAAAGACTGCTGCCACTGTTGACAGACTGAGGCTCCCGACAGCTCTTGACTTCGAGTGCCAGTCACTTCTTTCAATACTCTCTTTTCACTTCTCCTACAAGTGTCTTGATTCACCTTTGATGTGCAATAGGAAAAACTATTATATCCATGCCTAATCTGGGGTGAAGTTAATTTTTCTCAATGGTATGCTCTCCCTACTCTGAAGGAAAAACAATTTCCCTTCTACACCAGCCAGTTATGTCCAGAATAGATACAATTAATTATTTCCCTAATCTCACTAAGCATTAGGTCGACACTCTCTGCACAAGATCACTTCCTAATTATTTAGCGAGTAACATCATCAGCAGAACACCAACTTGCCTGGGGAAAGGGAGGCAATCAACCATTACATAGCCATTTGAACCTAGACGCTGCGTACATGCTCAACTCCCTGAAGACAGAAATGTAATGACACAGATTACTGAAATGATAGCTCTTGTGCAAGCAGGCCTTTTATTTTTTCCAGTGGTGGAAGATACTAGCTCAATTGATAAACTTGTTACAACCCACTGCATTCCATCAGAAATTCTAGTCAGCTGTAATATCATATTTTCTTTTCTGCAGAGCCAGGAGAATAAAAAATAAACAACAGGATGGGCTGTAATCTTTTACTCCCCCATGGACATCTAAAGTTATGCTTGAATAATTTTTTTTTGCTGTAACGTGACAAGTTACTTCTGATTCATACCTTGTCATGACATAAGGTAAGATGCTAATTATTTACCTAAGCTGTTCCATGTCTCAAAATAATGTACTAAGCAATTTATTATACTTCTTCCTCTCTAAAATACCATCTTCCTGAGGCAAGCATTTTAAGCGATATATAAAGATGTGGTTAATCATGAGTCATTATCACAACCTCTGTACAGCAGGGACAAAAGGGAAGCAATCTGATATCAAAGTGAAGATGGGACAAACTTGAAAATGAAATTTGCACTTAGCATTAAAGAATAGGGATGTAATTCCAGATTGGCTGATCAAAGCAGTGAGACGAAGAGTGTTTGAACTCTATTAAGGCACTCATACAAGCTGCTGAAACATTAGCTTGCTGGTAAGACCTCTTGCTTAATTGCTGAAATGAAAAATATTTATAAAATGGCCCTATTCCTAGAGGCACAGGTAAAGGAGAACAGCTGCTCTGCCGGAGAAAATCTCCCATATTTTGTGTTTTATATAAGTTTCACCTCAGAGATCCTGATGTATATCTTGGTGAAGGCTTTATCTCCAATAATGTAATCAGAGCACACAAAATAAAATGTTAGGAGTGACCTCCTGAGACTCTTGGTCTGGTAGCATGGTACCTGGGAAGCCAGGGATACTAGTGAGGTAATTTCTCTATTCACTTCGTTGCAGATTGATCTTTCAGCGAAGATGGGTGAGTGAGTGTGCATCTGGGCATGTTTCTAAACAAAATCTCTAGTTGTTGTTCCTCTAAAACACCCTAGAAAGCCCCCCCCCCCCCCCATGCACACAAACACACACCCCCCCCTCCTATCTTACTTGCTTTTGAATTTCAACTCAAACCAGGAAAGAAAATAGGAAGAAAACCAAATGATACTTTTAAACTGATACCAGATGGCTTCTGGCTCTGAAGTGGGTATACAGGGCTGCATACTGAATAATAAGCAAGGGAACCCCTTACAGCTTGGATCTTTTTAAAGATAGTGTGGCAACCTGTTGCACGTCAGAAGGATGTGGACAAGTGAAATAACTGCAGAGATGCAATGACTATGCAAATTGTTTGTAGCGGTAAAATAAAGCCTGAAATACTAAAATAAGTATAGGATTCTGACAGGAGAGGAAGAGAGAAAAGTCAGGATTATTAGCTTCATAGGTTGTTCTTTGTTATGTGAAATCATCTCATGCTTGAAATGTCTTTCAGTGTATTCACTAACTGGTTTACCAGGGATCGCCAAAGTAAAACTATTATAGTTGAACAGTGTAGTGGGCCTCTTGCCTTCCCTTTTACTGCTTCTGGAACTGCCTTTGTGGAAAGCTAGAAAGTATATTTTGACTTTCCAGGTGAATGCATTTAAAACAGTTAAAGGGCCTCCCTGAAGTCTTTACATTGGCAAAACTGAGTAAGCAAAGAAAAAATAGGAGGGAGTTGGAGAAAGGAGGAGATCTAAATTCTGAGCCTTTGAAAAACAATGCTATCCAAAATTTGATCGAAAATTTGATCCGAAATTTGATTTTTATTAAAGTATTAAATTCTTTCAGGTTTTGTTTTGGTTTGGTTTGGTTTTGCTTTGTTTTGTTTTTCAAACAGGAAATATTTATCATATCCTCTTATTAGGAATTTTCTCTTTCTTTTCCAAATCCACATTCCTCTAGGGACTGGTGACCCCTTTCCCTCCTTCTAAAAAATGGGTCTCCAAAGGCAACACATCTCATCCCTTAACACATCTCTCTGCTTGACAAGGAGCAATCATGACAAGATGAGAACGCTTAGGCCTGTCACTTGTCCCTTCTGCAAACCAGTGTATGCTCATCAACCAGTTAACCTACAACTGGTATTTATTTCTGATGACAGCGTTACCTAAGAGAGAAGGTTCTAGCGTGTGACTCAGGAGACCTGGGTTTTATTTCTGATTCTGGTACCAAGCCACTGTGTGACACGGGCTTTATCACTTCCCTTCCCTGCCTGGTTTTGTCTTAACCCTTTTTGTCCGTTGAGAAATAAATTGCGGTGGAATGAAGAGGGATTAAGTTTTTTGGGGATTGTGGCTATCACTATAACACTAATAGTGTGTGAAAATAAACCATAGAAGATGGGTATACAGAAAAAAACAAGATACATGATCTTGTTCCATCCTTCCTAAGGATGGAACAAATGCAATAAAAGACAATGCAATGACTGTGAGCTTTATCATTAAACTAACCCAGTGTTACTTTGCAAATTTTTTTTATTATTTTCTATGAACAGAGAAATTACTGATATTTATTTCACTAAAACTCAGATGCTGCATCATCTTTCCTGTTCCCCTCTTGGCGGGACAAGACAAATGGTCATAATGTTCTTTTTGTAGTGAAATTTTAAGATACAGCAACATATGTTTGAGCTGAACTGTGAACTGATTGGCCTCTGAAATACTGTTTTGCTGGCTGACCTTTTTCTTTTAAAGAAGATAAAAAAATCAATTCAGTTGTGCCTAAGCATCTCAAGTTTGAAGATCAGCATTAGATTGTCATAATCTTTATTTAGTACAGTGTTGTGTCGAGTTATTTGTTTAAAGCTGACGCTTCCTGACAGTATTAGGTTACATCTTAGGGAGATACTGTGAATGTGTTTGAAGCTGCATCTTGGATTTACTGCAGCTGCTGTAAATATCAGCTAAGCAACCTTCATAAATTATGCTAAAGGCATTTCTCAGTTATATAAGAATTATTCCGGTACGTAAATAAATTTCTGCCATCAGATACTCATAAACTATTATAAAGCTAGTGAACGTATGGCATTTGAAATGGTATATTTAAGGGTCATTCCAGTTTACAGTAGTATGAACACATATGTGTTGTATTCTGTATAATGCACATGCAAAATTGACCTTGCCATTAGTGTAGCTGTTATAGTTCTCCTACAGCCTGGCACAATTTGCAAATGTATAAGAAATGAAGGTTTATAGCTCAGATATTGTACAGTTGCAGCAAGAAGTTACCCAAATATACGTTATAAATACGCCTTACTCTGAGCACTGCGCACACAGTCCTCACAAAGCAGCAACAAGCTCAATATTGCAACAAGCAAACATGGGTGCTTTAGAACTCAAGAAAACTGTGTCCTGATGAAGCCATGAGCCAGAACCCTTCACTGTAGAGCGATTACTCGTACAGCCTTCCCTTTGATTTTGAGGTAGTCTAGCCTGAGTTATGCAAGTAGATTTTACAGGCTGTAAGGCCAAATGGAGTTAGCCAACTTATTTAGATTAAGCAGGAGTTGTTAGCTAGAGTCCAGGCTCAAGTCCAGTGGTCAGTCATTCCCCGTGGTCAGTCCTTAGCTCCATCATTGTGAGGTTTGAATGAGCAGCTCCATTTCTGTGTGCCATCTCTTTCAATTTCATAGCATTCATCTGTAGTCCTTTACAGCTAGAAGCAAATGGACGCACACTCAAACTGTGCACTTCGTTGCTCCCTTGCACTGATTTTACTTTTGATCTTTCAATGACTCATTTCTGATGAAGGGAAATGACAGGAAAGAAAGAGCCTTGGGTCAGCTTTTGTGTCTGAAGACATAACCGATCAGCTGGCAACATAAATCCTCAAAATAAAATCCCATATACTCTATCCCAGAAGAATAAGCCAGTTTTATATGGCTGCCCTAAGGCTTGCAGTGGCAGGAGCTCTTCTGCACGGGTCTGGGAAAGATTCGTGGTGGGACAAATTGTCCAGTTCTGCATGTCACATAAGACACTAAGCAAATACAGGCACCAGGTAACTGAACTGAATACATTTTGGGCCACCTAGACATGTGCAAGGAAACCATTTACAAGGCCAAGGACACCTGGTAGTGGCAGACATTGTAGGAACTCTCTGATAGTCTTGGTGTAATGAATCCTGCCTGGCCCTCAGTTATTAGAAAGAACAGCGTGAAAATGAGTAAGAGATTGGAGCAATAATAGACTCTCCAGTGACACAGTAATGATGGCAACGGCTGGCTGGCTGGCCAGGAAAAGTAAATATACTAGAAATCATATGGCTGCAGGAGTTCGGCTCTAGGCATGCTTCTCAGCTTAGACACTCATCACTATTTACTTTCACCCATAGAAAAGCTCGAGTGGAGCTGGCTGTAGTGAATGCATAAGGAATGCATAATCCCCTCTTCTAAATATTGTGCACCTTTGGGCCATGCCCTATCCTCAATCTCTGTCCCATCCTTTTCTGCTGGCAGTCTTGGGACTTCCAAATATAGGTCAGTCTCTCCTCTTCTGCCCCTCCTCTACCTTAAAAAATAAGGCAAAACCTCAGTACTTCCCTCCTCCCTTGATACAGTAGTGTGACAGAGCAGCATGGATCTTTGAGTTACCAGCCCTTCATGCCATCAAACCATATTATTTTATTCTAAGTAGAGCTCTGTGGAGATTCTGAACTGCCTGTCCCCACCTCTGCCAAAGCGAATCCCTGCTAAAGGATAAATGAGATGTATGGATTACCTCTGCAATGCATTTCATAGCTGCCCTTGCACTGAGGGAGTCCCACTAATCCTAACACAATATAGGGATAAGAATTCAGTAATTAACTGTAGAGACACAAAATTAAAAATTTAGAGTCATTATAAAGAAATAACTGCCCTTTTAGAACCTAGTCTACAGTAGCATCTAGCTCCTCCAGCCAAGGCTGAACACATGGTGTGCAAACATGTCTATACATATAAGATCTTGCAGCGTAAAACATCAAGTGGCATGGAAAAAAATGGGAGGAAAGTATGACAGTCAATTATGTTTATAAAGGGCCTGATCCCAAGGCCATTACTGAATCTTTCTATTAACTTCAGCGCTAGCTTTGGACTAAAGCCAATTATATCCGCAGTGGCAGTGAATCTATTATTATATGTTTCTGTCTTTGAAAGCAAACTGTAGGAAAGGGAGAATTCTTCCAGTGCAGAATGTACTGAGCTATCACCTGCTTTTGGCAAAAAACCTGTAATGTAGTTTTCCTATAATAAAAACAATAATAATTCTTCAGTCATAGCTTTATGATTAAACAACATTGAGGCAATGCTTTTTTTCTTCTTATTTGAGTTTGCATAATTCCCAGGCTGCAATGCAGAAAAACCTTTCGAGATATTAACTAGATTATAAAAATGTCATGTCAGATTTGAAAACTGTCACTAACATGAGAGTTTTAATTATGAATAAATTAAAAAAAAAGAGAAACTGCTTTTCCTCTGGCAATATGATTTTGCATTATGCACAAAAACTAAAGCTTAGAAATGTTCAAAGACTGAAAAGTAAAAGTGAGATAAGAGAATGGATTATTCTGGAAAATAGGCAAAAGTAAAACTGATAAAACATTACTATTCAAATGATATCTTTACAGGAGTCATTACAACAGAATTAATGTTGGAACACAGAGAGAAGTGAAGTTATAAACCATTCAAGCCAGTACACTAGAAATTTATTTCAAGAAATGAATCCTAGGACTTGTAACAACAGATTAGGAACCAGAGATCCAGCCAGGGGTGTGCAGGAAATGCATGGGACCTTACACCATAAAGCACGTATGCACAACTCAGCAGTGAAGACCGTCTTTATATTTGGCGGCAATAGATTACCTGAGTGCTATGAAGGATACTCTCATTTCACTGAGGCTACTCACATACTTCAGTTCATTCCTGGGCTCTAATATGTGTACCCCGCTCTGTCCCTGAACGTTTGTCTTCTTTTACAGTTAACAGACGTCACTAGTTTTCCCAAACATTTACCCACTGAGTGGGACCATGGGCTGCCTCCAGCCTCCTTTCCCTTGAGAATGTGCCCAGAGCCGAGGTCTACACAACATGGGCAAGAAAAGTTACATCTACTCCTCGTTGCATTGTGGCTTGATTTATCCAAAAGGAAAATGCACTAGAATACTTGGCAGCCTTATGGAGATGTGGTGACACAAACTATGTAAGGAAAATATATTACATGGTGGGGGAGCCCATAAACCCTTTAGCAGAGGTAACCACGGATCAACTCAGATCTGGAAACAGTTTAGCTCCATTTACACGAGCCTGGCAGCCCAGTGCCAGCGCGGCACAGGCATGACAACCTCACATGTGCAGCAACCTGTCACATGCCTGACAACCACCATGTTGCTCTTCAGCACATGGTCTTCCTGGCTTGGATTATCACCATCCTAGAGAGGGCTGCATCATGCCGTATTGCACAGTGCAGACATACTGCAAGGGACAACTACAAGTACTTGCCTGCCTGTGAATACATTATAGCTGCTCAGCCATAGTGACCTTTGGCTCTTCACTGCCACTGCTTTCTCTTGATGCCAAATTAAGCGTCTCCTCTGCTACTGCTACCATCTCCACCACAGTGTGGACAAAACCCTGGTGAACACATAAGGCTCTTTGGAAGACTGCTTAACTCTGAGTAATGCCATCGTTCAGCTGCCCTGATAACCAGGGTGGAACACTTCTGCATCTAAATTAGATAAAATCGGTATTGTTTGTGGAGGCAGAAAAGATTTGCAATTGTTGAGATATCGTAAAGATGATTAATTTAAAGCCCCAAAATAAATAAAATCATTGCCACCATCTATTCTCCAGACAAAGATTTTTCAACATAGGAGACTAAAGCATTAGCAACCCCACATTTAGGTAGGAGCTGGAGTATCTGCTAAAGTGGTATTTCATGTTTAAACAGACTTAAATTTACCAGATCTAATGGATAACAATATTTCAAAAAGAGACTTAATCTATTTCATTACATTTTATATTACTTTGTTTAATAAATCATCTTCCACTAGAAGCCCAGTGTAAGATGAATTTAAAAGACTTTATAAATGATGGGTCAATATCAGCTTTGTCATAAATTCATTTTTACTTTGGATACAGGCCCGGTGGGTACTTTTGTATTGCTTTCTTGCAAATGATCCATAATTCATAATTAACTTTGACTTAAAAATGTGACAATGTCTTTTCTTTTGTCAAGTGTGGGATTTTTCTCCTTAATTTTTCAGCAAAGAAAAAATAATACTACTTTAATTATGGGTTTAGACAATGCTCATTTCAATTTCCTTTTCTGTGTTGCATGGGATAGTTTGAAATCCATCTAGCAGCAAGAACAACAGGATTAAAAATACTGGCAAAACAATGCATGGAGGAACAAGTTTAATGGTTGTCAGTGGTTCAGGGAGCTGCAGGGGCAATTCATTTTCCTTAATGCAGACAAAATATTTGTTTTGGTTTTCATATTACTTACATATTGGCTTTTGCACGTATTTACAGCAATTCTGTGTTAGCAAGGAGATGAGCTTGAGACGGAGAAGGTTTGTTGTACAGGTAAGACCATTGACTGGAAATATTCTATCTATGTGCCACTTTCCATGAAAGCCAAAAACACAGATGACCCCTGAAAATAGTCTGATTATTGCAAGACGTGATCGTTTGGAACAATCATGACATTTCAGTGTGAGCACAAAGGACGTCACAAGGTTACAGTTTGGATGGGAACAACTGCAAACTTGGCCCTAAATGGGTGGTGGGTACAAGGTGGAAAGCAAGTCAGCTAAACAGGTTGAATACAGTCTTCAACTATGTGTTTTACAGCAGTGTGTGGAATGGGAAACAGAATGCAAAAGCAACATATGGGGACCTATTTTAGCCTCAGAAACATGCCTTAACATCTGCTGACTTTTGTATGGCTTTCTTTTCTCAAGTTAATAATTTACAACATCCAGTCTAGAAGATAGGACAGTGGATGCTGCTGCTTATGAACAACTCCCTCTGATACAAATGTCACTCATGAGAGCTGCACTATTGAATTTAGGTCTCACTTGGTTCCATTCTGACATGCAAGATTGGAATCCTACCTTTAGCTGAAATCAACCTCTGATGGCCCATCCATAGCTATATATTAACGAGACAACCTACAAGCTACACAGTTCTGGCTAGTGCAGAGAATTCTGAAGCAGTCTTTCTGATAAATTCTTTTAATTGTGCTAGGTGCAGGAGAACACAATCTATAGAAATTTACTACATATCTTGCCACTGCCTCAAAGAAGATTAAATGAAGGGAGCAAGCCACCATCCCATGTAAAGAAACCATTTATCATACAAAGTTCCCAAAGTCAACCGAAATCTAAATTTCCATTTCTAGGCTCATCACACAACTTGAGCAAAAGCTGTGTTCTTTGCTAATCAAGAATACTCAGTAATTTCAGAGAAAATTAATTACCACATCTGAGCACCTATACAACAGAGAGCAGAATCTGGTTTAGGAAGCAAGTCAAGTCCCCCCGCAAGTAAAAGAGGATGATTGAGATGTTACTCTATGACAGACCTCACAGTCAAACTGTGGTTGTTTTTAAGGAGTTCAAAACTGAAATGAAAACAGTGAAAAGAAAGCAAAGAAAAGCAGACATACAGTAGGGGTAAGAGCCAAACTGGAAGCTGTAATCACCCCGCTGCATATTGCTGCATTGTTCTGTTTTGCAGTCATTTTCTCATATATCAGGTTGGGAATAAAATGAGAGCGATCTCATTTCCATTCAGAAGGCAGAATACTTGCTGAGAAATCTCAAGTTTGGCAGTTCAGAACATCTGTGCTCCTGGTTTCTCTTAGCTTCAATGATCAGGATTCCTTCTTCTAGCTTGTTCTGCTCTACCATTCAGCACCTACAAAGGTAGTTTTGAACAAACCCACCTGTGACTCATTGTCCTGGGCATGGAAAAAGTCTTTGATGGTGAAGGGTTTTATAAGTTCTTTGATCATTTTATGAGGTGGCAGCCAATAGCACCTATCAGCACAGAAATAAGAGAATCCATATTATATTTTCTGACTTCTTTCTTGTCTCTTTTGTTTGAAAAGCAAAATTGTATCTATTTTCCTCTCTGCAAGTACTCCACCTGAAATGAGAGCATGGTCAGGTTTCCTTGCCTTGTTATCCTATTTGGCCACACTTATCAGATGACAGCCTGGAACAAAGGTCTTTTGGAGCGGGTGATGGATGAATTGCAGAGGAAAGAAGCAAGTAGCTTTAGAGGGGATGGAACTGTTGTGTGCTCCCTTGGCTTGGGCACTGACGTGTTTCAAGTCTTTTTCACAGTTTTCCCCTACCTGATCACTAATGCTGTTTGGAAAGAGCTCTCTTTTCTTTCCCATTAATCATCTCCGGCACATCACTGGCATTTTTCTTTTTTTCTCGTGTTCAGGGTCAGCCTTATCCCTTGACAGAAAAGCATGCACTGTGTCTTTCAATTGTAGATCTGAAAATGTATGGAAGATATACAGCTTTGATTTCTTAATCTGTTTTACGCAAGAAATATTCTGCTATTTATGCAAGAAATATTCAGCTTAACATCCTACCTGATAAATGCATCACAAGCACATTATCAGTCACTTTCCAGCATTTTTCCCCAAATTCTTTTCTTTTCCAGTAGGTAAATGAGGGATGATTTGGCTGAGGTCACAGTTGGCACTGACAGTTAGCTCCCAGACCCTCTGTGAGAGCATGGAGTGCTTGCTGGGACCTTGGTGAATTCTGCAAGGGCTTTGCGATGCTGATTGTTTTTTCCTGTTTGAACTGGGTATGGAAACACTTGGCAGTAACTGTATGTGCTCCTTTGCTCAAGGCTGGTATTATCTAGTGGTTAGAGCAGCTTTTAATCCCTGGTGAAAATTACCCCCGAAATTCAAGACTTTGAAACTGTACTCTGTTCAGTTGCGAGTTAGGAAAATGTCTTACCTTGGCCAAGTATCATTCCAGTCTTTGATGCTATATATTCCTGCTGTAGTCATATATCATGAAAACCAGTATCTTTCTAAGCAAAAAAATGCAGAAGCAGCTCTAAGAACAGGCAAAATAGGTGCCTACTTAATTTAGTAGGAAGTCAAGGATGGAGAAAGAAAGGGAAATACATCCAAAAAGGTGCAACAATGCTTGTTTGGAAATCATATTTGTTTCCTGTTAGAGTTGGTGACACAGACAAATTTAATTCTCCTAGTAATTTCCTGGGAAGTTTGGAAGTAAGCAGGGAGAGGGGTGAAGAGTCAGCCTTCATTCCCTAAAGACTAGGCAAATATCAGAACTGAATAAATTAGAAAAAAAAAAATGGCTGTGCTGTTTTCTTTGAAGTTCTATGATTGGGTAAAATTCACTGTTAGGCTAAGAATGATAGACAGGTCTATGTCTATTAAGAGTGGCACTTGAGTTTCAGTTTAACTGGCCAAGTGTTGCTTTAGGCTCCTGCTGCCCACACGTAGCTGGCCCCTTACAGCAAGATTTCTCATGGAGAGTTGTCTATACAGATGGGCAAGCCATTTCAATTGTTGATCTTCACAACCCTCCAAGCTAGCAGAGGGTATTTGCAGAAACAGATATTTCCAAATTCCCCAGGGAGATTCAGGGAATGTGCTTCTCATTCCAGAGGCCTTTGAACATGTCGTGGTTTAGGCCTCAAACCAGGACAGAACAGAGCTTCAAAACTGAATTACTAAACCCTTTTCAATTTCAGAATTTTAGTTCAGATTCTTGGCCAAAACCTCTGAGGTCTTGTTTTGTATACCTGTCACATTTCAGACTCACTTTGAATGTCATATTTAAACAGGAGCTTCATGTAGATTTGGGCTTGCTGCCATTCGCCATGCAGAATTAACAATGATTTGAGAGGCAGGGCCAGTAGAAAGCTACTAAACAGAGTCTCTATAGTTTTAATAAGTGACAGAAAAGCTTTTTTGTTTGTTTTTTGGGAAAGTCAGACAACATTCTACAGATAAAAAGTGAAAATGTTCTGCATGATAACATAAACAATTGATTTTGCCAACTTTTCAGCAGTTGTAATGGTGAGAGACATTTTACCCATGAGCAGTATAAGCTTCTTTTGAGAACTTTGCCATTTAATAACTTCTAAGACAGAAAAGTAGGGAGGAGATGTGATAGGCCAACACAAGTGCTGACCTCATGCTAAGGTAATTGTAATGCAGTGAAGCTTTAAACCTTTTCTCTTTCATTAATATAAATCAAAATCTACTGAATGAATTCATCTGTGCTTCTGGATTTGATTATTCTTTAGCTGAATAAGCAGAGAACAAGTGATTAAATTCATCACCAATTTTTAGGTACACAGCTTTCCTTGTGCATTGTCCTTCACTAACCAAACTTACTTAGCTCCTGGTATCAGGGAAATCAAAAGGATTTTTAAAAAAAAAAAAAAGAACGAAAAAGATACAAAGAATGGCTGGCAAGTTGCTGGAGGGAATTAGCAGTTGCAGCTATGCTATTGCTTACTTGGGATTTTTGTGTCCCTTTTCTGCAACTGTTGTTGATTTTACTATTTCAAGCTAACTCCTGCTCTTCCTGGATTCTACTGTCTTTAATGGAAGCAGTAATGAGCCTTGAGATATTTGTACCATAACAGCCTTTGTTCACAAGCATCTGATATCTTGAGAGAATGATCCTGGAAGGGAAGATCTGTTGTGTTTCTAAACTACAGGAATGGGTACTTTAGACAAGTTGCTTCCCTCAGCTACCATCTGTAAAACCAGGATATTAATAATAATTCCTTTTCTCCTGTCCTTGTATGTTTAGATAGAAACTTACGAGAATACTGTTGTCTGTTACTTTCCTCCAGGACAGTGAGACTCTGATCTTGGTTAGGGTCAAGCATGCTATGACTTTATAAAGAAATATCTATCTCATCATGGTTATGTCAGTGGTGACTATTAGCCTTGGCAAAGGACCTTCAGAAATGCACTGTTTTCAACTTGAGTCTGCTCAAACTGAACTAATGACTTCTACCAGTGACTTTAATGGGATACAAATGACTTTAATGGGAGGGAAATTAGGCCAGCTTGAAACACATTTAGAAATCCCACCACTAATGGGGTACAACATAAGCCTTCTTTTGAGCTACCAAACTGGACTTTACTGGTTTGTGTTTTATGCATGCAAACACTGCCCAGAGATGAGTTTCACCGTGTTCTAGTATTGCAAATCCATTACAGATACTGCATGATTATAGGCAGTAGCACGTGAAGAATACAGCCTACGGTATTAGCTGAACAGGTGGACCTGATGGGCATCAGATTTGAGTAACACCTGTAGGATTTCGTTCCAGTGTTTGTATTGTTATTAATTTGCTCTCATGTACAGTAAGCAATTTTTCATCTTCAGAGTTTTGTGATGTCTTGCCATGTCAGCAAAGACACGGTTGATTCGGGAAAGGACATTTCAGTTATTTTCTGACTGTACAGCTCAGGAATCTGGCATTTCTGACATGAGTGAAGGATAGGAAAAGATGAGAAAGTCTACACTTCTATTCACAAGATGCTACAAAAAGCAAATGGCAACTAAATGGACATATACTAAATTCCCCAGTTAGTTGTATTTCTGTCCCTGTGCTCAGTTGTGAAGTGAAGAAACAATGGAGGATAAGAGTGAGACATGTATCAAATGAACTGGTATATTTTACATACCAGGACAGGTCCCACACATTTACCTTTGTGATACAGGGAATATATAAGGGAAGAGCAGATGATAGTATAGTACAATTTCTCAGTGGGCAAACTCGATTCTTCATGCTGTAGTTTTTGCTTTCTGGACTTGTAGGTGTGAGACTAGCCTGGAGGTTTCATTGTAGTATTAGTTTTGGCCTGAACTTAAGACTGTATGAAAGAAAGTGTGGCTTAGTTACTGGGAGAAATTTACAAATCACATTCACCTTGTTCTGTTGCTGACCTTGTGGGCAACCTAGGGTAGGTCATTTATCTACCTTGTTCCTTGTTTATGATCTCCTTTCCCTTTGCAACACAAATAATTAATAGCTGCACTATACCTGCACTGTAAAGTTTGGAATAATGCTGCATAGCTCTATTTTTGCTCAAGGAGCTTAATGTTGGAGTATTAAGGAGTTGGGAGATTAATGGTTTCTGCAGGAAAATCATTAAGTATCATGATATGTATGGTTCAGCCCAATTTCATAATAATAATTTAGGTATTGGCATTAAGTTCACCAAATATTTTTTTTTCCTTTGGAATTAGAATGGAAAGCTTTTTGACTAATAGCTTAAAGCAGATGGATCTGCTATCATGGTACTGGGTATCAAAGTGAACAATAACGCAATGTTCCATCTCTGAAATATTAATGGGCACCTTGATTTTCTGAGTTTCTATCTTCAGTGAGTGCCTTAATCACTGTGGGGTGATATGATCTATTCAAAGATTGGTGTCAAATCTAGAGTGACAACACCGTTTTCCAACTAAGGAAATAATACCCAGGTACTCTAAGCACAGTATTTCATATTTAGACTGAGGGCGTGCAGGTACAAGAATAGCAAAACACAACATGGAATATATGCCCATCTGAAGGCAGATCATGTGAGAGGCGCTCTTTCCCAAATTTTAGGGCACATGATAAGAAACTCTGTATCTTGAAGGAAGGCTGTAATGTTGGGATAAGGCTGTATTCCAGGACTGTCTTGGCAGACAAAGATTATCTGATCTGAACCTGGATAATTCTTACCAGGGTAGAATGGGAATGGCACGGTACCTACACAGGCCGACAGAGGGGCAAGTGTTTGCAGAAGAGATTAAAGGAAGCCCAGTGCTATAGACTTCTCTGATAACTCTAGCCTGAATAGCATGCATTCATAATCCTTGTTAACAGATCACTGTCTGTGATCTGAAAAGAACAGACTGATGTTTCAGAGAGGATTTCTTATCAGTGTTATCATCTCCTGACATTTGGGGAAACAGGATCCATTTGCTAAGCAGGTCATGTATTTAAGAGATGGTTTCTTCTGTAGTCGTGAAACATCTGCCTAAGCACATATGTCCCTTAGCTAGAGGCTAGAGGAGGGTTTACAATTCCAGTTGTGACCATAAATATAGCTCTAAATAGCATATGGACCATGAAACTAAATTTAAAATACTGAATTGCAGGCATTTAGGGGGAAGGCAGATTGACTAATGCTCAATAATCACCAATTTCAGATGGAACTCATGAGGAAAAACAAGACGAGAGGGAGATTATGGACTATTTCTGAATTTCAAAATAAATTTCAAGAGCATAGAATCTGGCAAGCGAATTCTGTCAGTGACTGAAATTGAAGCAGAATTAAAATTTGCTTATAAAATGCAAATTGTTATAGCTAGCTTCATCTTCTTCCCACATCAATGTAACTTTCTGTCCTCAAGCTACAGCTTTCCAAGGGGAGCACACAGCAATGAAAGACAACTTAAGAAAAAGGGTTATCTCTTTCTCCCAAAATCACAAACTCTGGTTTTCAGAAAAAGAAGACAAAAGTGATAGCTTTAGGACAAAGATAGGCGAGATCAAATGAAGCCAATTCGATATGTGGTTAAAAAAATATTAAAAAAAGAGAAGTCTAATGAGAAGATTTGACTTCTTTCCCAGAAGAATGGTGGGTTTAACAGAAAATATTTTTCTTTTTGATCTTTGTATGTGGATATAAGTATTAGGGAAAAGCAGCAGCACCCATATATCATGGTGATGGCATCATCTGGATAGATAAATATAAGAAAACTCCCTGTATGTGAAAGTTTGTCCTCAGTAAAACCAGAGAAAAACTCCAATTTACTGCAAAGGAAGGGAGGGGAAAGATTTCACCTCAAATAATTTTTTAAGGGCAAGAACTCTGAATAGTGCCATTAAAAGAAAGGTATCCTACTACCCACCCACAACTTAATCATCTTCTTACACAAAGACAGACATTTTTAAAAATGTAACTGGAGATGTAAGATATCTTTAAGGAACTTACTAATGCTGAGATGCTTACATTTAAGCATGAGTAATTTCACTAAAATTGTTGGTACTGCTTTAGATTTAACATGTGCTTTATTTCTGTGCACACTGGTGTCATAAATTGAAGTGCCGCAAGGCACAAGCACAGCAATTGCTCCCTAGTAAGTTTAAGGAGGACCATCCCCTATGAGCCCATTATTGCTTTACTGTTGATGAACATGAGGTTCAATAGAAAATCTGTTACTAGGCACAGTCAACTAGATAAACCTCTAGCATCTTTCACTGCAGAACTTTCTACAGCCTTAAAATACTGTGTCAAATAGCTCTGTTTAAACTGAGAGGCAGTGAAATCGCTGAGATTTTACATGAGGTTAAAAAACTTAGAACTCATTGCTCTGAAGGACCATGAATAAGATTGCCTTTGAGCAGCTCTTCCTAAATTGTGGGTTATATCCTCTTCCAGCTACAAATCCCTGTGTTGAATGTGAAGTAAATAAAATCTTTATTAACATACCAATGTGCCACTCTAGTACTTTCTCAGAACATTTGGGAAACCTGTAGAGGACTTTCCAAAATCTCATTATATTAAAGAAAAAGTGATTTTAGTTGCAAGATGTGAATTATATGGATGAGCGAGCATCAGTAAACAAGCTTATTTTAAACTGATACCTTGGAAAACCTATTTCTAAAAGCAATTAGTGATGAATTACTTTTAGCACTTGGGAAGGTCATTAAACTGTGTTCCTTACAATTGCAAAGAAAATTTACAGGTCAAGGATGGGCATGGAAATCTATAAAATTCTTTCCAGCTAAGGAAAGAAACTGGACAACGTGAATTGTCTGCTTGGGTTCCTGCATTCTGTGTATATATCAAGGAAGTTCGAAGGACCCAAAAAGTACATAAAACAGCAAAGCCTTTCAAATCCTCCAACAGCTCTCAAGCATCACGTTCATCTTAAAAATATTTCAGGATTCCAAACTGACCGAAAATTGAGGTCAGTATTTTTTGTGTCGCTCTAGCAGCTCAAAGACTTATTCGTTCGCACTCCTTGTAAATGCTGCTCTATCAAACTCTTTCGTCACCACCTTGCCACTGTTAAGCCAGAGAGGAGAAAAATGGGGAGCCCAAGAAATAAGTATAATAGTTCTACTGTCAAAACTGTATTTGAGGCAATCAATCTGTAAAATGACCTAGGAGGGGCTCCTAGGGAACCCCAGCATGTTGTATCTGCTGGGTTTGGATACTAATATACAATTTACAGAATTCAAAATTGAAGCAGAGGCCGAGTTGGAAATTATTTTATTTTAATCATGTTCAAATTGGGTTCTGCTTTGTGATTGTCTGGAGTAAGCTATGCTCACTTCTGTACAAGATCTGTCAGATGCAGAAGCAACAATTTCACTAAGGTGGGCTGAGAAGTAACAATGTGGAATAAAATATTAAAATACCATCCCGAGAGGACAGTTGTGGTTAAAACAGAGGTCCAGAACACAGCTTGAGTTCTGGACTCAAGCTTCAGCTTTGTCTTCCCTCAGATTCCATCTGTGATTTCACTGTCAATGTGAAGAGGTACAGGAACTTCAATTCCTCATGGATCATACCAAGGTATGATACCTTTTAGCACACTCTGTCTGTTTAGACTGACACGATAAACCATGTCCCCAGTGAAACTAGCTCATGATTTAATCTTCCATGAGGTGCTACCAAAGTACAAATAATGCAGGCTGTCCTGGGAGAGCTATCTCACCTTGGTGATGTGGGGAAGGGTGAAAGAATTTTACCTGAAGAATGTAGTACTTTGGTGTCTTTGTACCACTGCAGATCGCAGCAGAAAGACTTACCTGAAATACAGAAAAATGTACAAAATAGACCAGAGGCTCTGCCCAGCCAAGGTTTTCATGAGTGTCTCCTGCATGTCAGTTTCTGATGGAGAAGAGAAAAATTTAGCTGTTTTTCCTGAAAAAGAGAAACAATACAGGCGTTCTCCTGATAATCGTGATGTTCAAGTACAAAAAAAAATAAAAATCAAGAAACCTGTGATTGCTGCAAACCATCCTCTAATTTTTCTGCTTGGTAATGGGCAAATCACAGTCCATATAAAATGCAGAAGTTTTCACATCTCATTTCAATGAGGTTTGGCTCCACTAACCACCGAGTTCAGTTTAAAAGAAATCAGTTATATGAAACAAATTTAGGCAAAGAGGAGAGGCAAAAATAGAAGATAAGATAGTTAGTTACAAAGCCAGATATCTATCTAAAGTTGTGTTTCCTTCTAGTGAAATAGATTATAATGTCAAAGGATTTTCTCATCCGACCATACATCAGAGCAGTGTGTGTAAACAAGTTCTCATTACTTTAAATGTTTGACTTAAATTGTCAAAGAGAGAGAAGAGTTTTTTCAAAACTCTTCAGTGTATGTAAACAACTTGGTGTCTAATTCTGTTTGTACCTTTGACACTTCTTCTTAAAAGAGCCAAATTGGACAGTTTTTCCTTAGGTAAAGCACCCATATAATTCAGTGCATGGGAGGCATAGGGACAGGAGAACGAATGAAACTGAGATCCTTTGGGCTACAGAATATATGAATTCCTTTTAATGAGATTTTGATTACAAGCAGTAGTGCCTTGGAGCAAAAACTACAGCAATAATCTCTAATGTATTATTTTGGAGGAGAAATTTAAACATTATAATGTTAATCCAATGAATGTCCATTTAGGCTAGCTAATGATGAAACACTGTATATTACATAGTGCTAACCAACTCAGATGAGGAAAGATGTCTTTTATGGGATTATGTAAAAAGACATCAGTTTCATCAAGAATGCAGTTACTCACTTGGAAACCTTCCCATTTCCTGACTCTCAGGAATCATGGGGGATCAAAACCAGATATAATGAGATCATTTCCCCCAAGTAAAAATGCAGTATGTGATTAGCCATTATTGACTATTATACAAAATGAAAAGGAGTTCAATCCCACATCCCTGTCCTTTTATGTGGTGAAGTCTGGCTATAGAAAGAGGCCTATAAACATAATTTTTTTGATTGGAGAATCCAAATTCTTTCATTAGGGAGACATATTGTAAAGGGAAAATGGTGGTATTATACATTACTGATAGCTTTTTCTGAGGGGAATGCAAAACTTCCAAAACAAACCACAAAATGGGTGAATTTCATAGAATCATGGAATGGTTTAGGTTGGAAAGGACCTTGAAGATCGAGTTACAACACCCCCTGCCATAGACAGGGACACCTCCCACTAGACCAGGTTGCCCAAGGCCACGTCCAGCCTGGCCTTGAACACCTCCAGGGACAGGGCCTCAACAACCTCTCTGGACAACCTGTTCCAGTGCCTTACCACCCTCAAAGTGAAAAATTTCTTCCTAATGTTTAATCTAAACCTGCCCTCTTCCAGGGCAGTTTTAAAAGTTTAAAGCTATTCCCCCTCATCCTATCACTACATGCCCCAGTAAAAAGTCCTTCCCCAGCTCTCCTGTAGACCCCCTTTAGGTACTGGAAGGCAGCAATAAGATCTCCTTGGAGCCGTCTCTTCTCCAGGCTGAACAGCCCCAACTTATAGGAGAGGTGCTCCAGCCCTCAGATCATCCTCGTGGCTCTCCTCTGGACACGCTCCAGCAGGTCCATGTGCTTCTTATGTTGGGGACTCCAGAGCTGGATGCAGTACTCCAGGTGGGGTCTCGCAAGAGTGGAGTAGAGGGGCAGAATCACCTCCTTTGACCTGCTGGCCACACTTCTTTTGATGCAGCCCGATTTACTCTAAAGAGCTTCAGTATCAGTTCAGAATTCACAAGATTATCAAACCATTTCCGTAAGTTGGAGTATAAAATAACCTGAGCTGCCTTTCATAGGCTTTTATGTTGCATTTTCCATTTGGCTCCATTTGAAAGCTGGTGATTTGGAATGTTCTGGGCTGAATGTGCTTACGTGAATAGATTCAAAATCAACACCACAGTCCTGGGCTGTAAAGTTGTGTGATGAAAAATCTTGGAGAGACCGAAGGAGTGCTTACCTGTATGTACAAAGTCCTTTGTGGTTTTTGCCTGAGATCAAGCTCCAAACTCAAATCCTCTTTTAAGAGGTCCTGATACAAATCTCAAAGCCATAGTCAAAACATCCAGTGCCAGCTGCATCCTCAAATATGGAGAGCCTCAGCACTCCTGAAATCTAATTCCTTTATGTTGTTCATTTGCCGTTTCTTCATCCTGTTTCCCCTCAGCAATAGGACCAGTAGCAAGTGCTATTTTTTCCTACACATCCCAGCAGAGTATGAGTTATGAGAGTTATTTCTCATACCTCTGCCATCCAGAAAAGAGGATAAAGGACCGAAGGATCTGGACTGGGTCTCGCAAGGAGGCAGTCTGCAGTAAGGAAGGCAGGTTAGCATCTTTTTTTACAACCCTCTCAAGCAGAGTTAAATGAATAGAGGAGAAAACTGCACATCTGCCACAACTAAGTAGGATGAGTTGCCGTCTGTTGTGCCTGCAGAGCTAAGAAATCTGAGCAAAAAGAGCAGTCCCCAGAGGAGAGCTGGAACAAGCCAAGGTGTGTCTGGGAATCCTGGGTGGGTGTTTGATAGCCTTATCGTCTCTCCTTTGTGTATCATTTCCCCTAACACAGGAAAAAGAATGGCTTCCCCACGGTGGCTAAAAGCAATTGCTCCACAGGCTACTGACTTTGGGAAAATATTTTATGCTTTTCTGATTTATTTTAATTGGGTTTAACTGTTGGAAATGAGGGAAGCTAACATGCGCCTGTCAGAATACTCAGCGGAATACCAGTGAGCTCTTCATGTTCCTTGGTGGAAACCCAGCAGTGTAGAAGCTGTCAATGCTGCAGACCTGCTGTTTGAAACTCACTGCTCTGTTTATTTAGTGGATCACATAAGCCACTGCAGAGGCGAAGGTACGGAGCCTGAGTTTCATACAAGACTCCATCTGCAG
The DNA here is from genome assembly GCF_965231255.1 of Vanellus vanellus. NCBI lineage: Eukaryota > Metazoa > Chordata > Aves > Charadriiformes > Charadriidae > Vanellus > Vanellus vanellus. The sequence continues at coordinate 12,245,866 of NC_138921.1, forward strand.
TCTACTGCCCAAAACCTAGAGCAAACATTCTGACACGGCTGAATGAAAACGAGTATTGCTTCTGTATTAAGATGCACTCAGAGATGTACTAAAAAACACTCCTGTGCCTCTGGGGAAAAAAAAAAAAAAAAGAAAGAAAAAAAAAGCTTTTATTATCTAGACAGTGGATGCAGTGGGAACAAAGAGGAACATCGTGCTGAGCAGAAGATGCTGCAGGACAGCGCAGGAGGCAGCCGGCCGCCAGCCAGCGCAGCCTGACTGGGTTGCAGTAACCTTCAGGCAGCTCTGCCACACACTCGGTGCCTCCGCGCAGGGAAATGCTGGTCCAGCTCTGCAGCAGAGCCGAGGTATTACACCCCCGGCACTTGCAGGACTCCTTCGCACACCCGCTGGTTTGCTATATGAGGAAAACACAATCTTCAAAACTCGTCTCGCTGATGGAAAGCACAACATGGACGAACCTTTTAAGTGAAACAGAAATTTTCTGCTTTATGGAACTCCCTGGTCACTGAGCTACAGCAAGAGGAAGTTCCCTTTTCTTTCAGTAGTTTACAGGATTACTGAGTGCTGATACATCCCATGACAGCTGGATCCCCATAAAGGCTCAGGAATTGCCCGGGCCCAGCTGAGGGAGGGGCAGGGGCCAGCGGAAGAGTTGGAGTGAGCCAATCAGGGAACACCTCAGCCCCAGCCTGCGCCGGATTGGCTGGGCCTGGCTGAGGCATGTGAGGGTGGCCACAAAATGGCGGCAGCAAAGGGCTGGGCCTCCTTGCCTGCCGCAGGAACCACGTTCTTTGAGGGCCTTTTCACTTGGCTGGCCAAGCGCCCAGGACTGGGGTGAGGATGACTATGTGTGCATGTCTTTTTCTGTCCTTTGATTAAGGTGTGCAATGGTTTAATACCCCTGGGCTGCCAGTACTGTCATTCCTGAGGGCTTTGGGCTCGCACTGAGCTGCCATTTGCTATCAGAGCTGGAGCCAAGGACAAGGTTTGTTTGTGGCTGATGGTGGGGTGCTGGGTTCGGAGTGGGGTCTCTGTGGCCTCACAGGGCTGAATGCCAGTTGCAGTAGAAGAGGACCCGGTAACTCTTTGACAGCCTGCTGGGCTTTGGTGTCTTGTGCAGCATGTCAAGCAGGAGTTGATGGGGAACCTTACAATTGAAATAGCATAAAGAAATGCTGGGGAGAGCACCCACTGCCTTTGCTTGTCAGGGTCTCTGCTTTCCCCAAGACATAAATTTTGCTGCAGTTGTAGGCTTTTGTTTGTGACTATGATGGGTATGTTTATGGCTAGTCTTCTGGAAATTGCTGTTAATTCCATAGAAAGCATTTTACATCACTTTCTTGTGAGCTCTCTTAGCCTATTTGCTGCTAACCTTCTAGCATATGCAGTTGGTTTTATTTGGAGAACCCTTAAATGCTATGGGTCACACCTGTCAATAATCAAAGGCAAAGGCAGTTACCAGCCAGGTGTAGAGACTGGGAGAGCTGCAGAAATTAGGGGTATAATTGAACCCAGGTGTTCCATTATCAGGTGGTTTCCAGTTAATGCTGAAGGGCCTGAGTGAGCCTACAGACTGAAAATGTCTGGACAAGAGGTAGGAGGTAGTAAATAAGTATGTGGTTCCAGATGTTGGGTGCCAGGGTGCAAGAATGAGGACTGCATCCTGAACTAGACTACCTGCCTTTTTCTCTGTTGCTAGTCTGGGTTTCCATGAGCTCCAAAGGTGCACCTGTTGAGAAAATATACATAGAATGGTACATTTACTGGCAATGTCTGCTGATGTTTTTATGATATAATTAAATAGCAATTACTTTCCTTCCTTCCTTCCTTCTTCCTCTGTCTTCCTACAGAGAGTTGTGAAAAGAGCATGTTGAGATCTATTCTTAGTGAAACTGTGCCATTGCGCTTCTTTTTTTAATTATTTTAGCAGACACTTTCTCTGCATAAATCCAAAGTATGAAACCAGGCAGCATATATTTGAGGCACCCAAAATCCAACGTTCGTTTTCCTGGGTCAGTGACAGTGCATTAGTAATGACCAAAAAGATATTTGTTGGATTTTCTTAATACTTTGTGTTCTCTTACAATAATAAGAGCTAATAACTATTCATTGGGTATTAATATATATTAGACTACTGCCTCTTGATTTTTTTCTTGCTGTAAAATTACTTTATTTGGGTTAATTTCATGCCTAGTCATGCTTGTCTTCAAAGTTCACAGATATTTTCTGTCATTAGATTACAAAGTTAAGTTAACTTGTGATAGCCAGACTGACTTGCTTGTCTCTCACTTTCCTCACACAAATCTTCCTGTAGATCCATTTGTGTGTGTATAACCTTACACATATAACTACTTTTTTATTTCTGTAAATTATTTATATCGTTATTAGAAACAAGGAGACTTTGAGATTACCTGTCTTGGCACTATGACAGGTGTGGAGTCTTCTACACTGGTTGTGGCTGTATCTTTGAAATATAATATAAAACAAGATTGTGTGATATATGAAGAAAAATGTAGCTTATTTAATATCGAATCATTCTAAACAAATCCAACTGTCTCACTTTCCCAAGAGTTAAATTCAGACTGTTAGTCCTAACTGCTATTAACTCCCCTGGAGGCAAGACAGTTTTTGCCAGCTGTTGGTGTGTGGTGTTGAGGTTTACCTTTTCATGCAAAATTCCCTCATCTTTCATTTACATTATGCAGTTCTTTAACTGAATAATCCTTGTCCAAAAAGAAAAAACTTACATAATTGCCCTCAATGAAATTGTATTGAAATGTAAAGCTTGACTGCGCTGTGGCTCAGCAATGTTTTTGTTTCTCCTGCATTGCAAAGTAACATCAGTTTAAAGTGCAAGGCATCTGTCCTTAAAAGTTTACCCAGAATAGGCTTCACATAAAATGATTCCAAGTGATTCACCCTTAGTAATTTATCGAGTATAGTATTTCTTTCCACTGCACCCTGCTTTCACTGAAGACTGTGGCACTCTTTGTTAAGTACCAGATGTCTTCTCTGTCCTTCAGATGAGATGTAAAATGAAAGAAATGGATAAGATACCTTTAGTGTCCTTTAAAGACTGAACAAAGCCATATTTTTGGAAAGGGTTATCTCCCACACTGATAGCTAATTGAAGTGAAGCCACATTTGTTTTGTGGGTACACAGCTGGAAGATCTCACTGGGAACAAAGGGATGTTGCCAGAGAAAAGCTTGAGCCCTTAAAAATCTGGTTATCATTTTATTCATCTCTAGCACACCTTTGCTAGGACTAAAAATTCCCAAACCCTAATGGCTTCTCCAGAGGAAAAGTGTGTTGTTTTTCTTTTAGCTCATTTATGAGCGTTAAGATAAAAGTTTATTTTCTAAACTGGACCTCACTGGAATTTTGGGAAGGAAGGAATAAAGAATTGCATTTCAGGTTCAGTCTCTGAAGGAAAAATGACAGTACCATGACTCTAATACATGATTCTGTCCTAGGCAGTTTTATTGAGTCTGAGAATAAATTTCTTCTTTTTTTTTTGGTTGCTTGCATTCTTGTTTTATGTCTGAAGGGTTCTTTGTAGTGTTTGTTTTTCAGTGCATTCAAACATTTTGTTCTCTGTGGTTTTTAAGCTTAACATTGTTTCTAAGGAAACCTTACAAAGCATTGACTATGATTATAACTGACATCAAATATTTCTGATTTTTCTGCCCTACTGAAATTACTACCATTGTATATCAGTAGAGTCAAAGTGCTTTAGTACATCAGCTAATTTATTGACAGCATGGGTTAGTGGGAGTGTCAGTAGAATGACAATCAAGGAGAATAATTCTTATGGCTCTCATTATACTTTTAATCAGGGTTAGCAGAAATAACTATAATGTAGATTGTTCAATCATACAAAAGTAGTGTTAATCCAGTGTTAAGATTTGCTATATATCCATCTTGTTCTTTAATAGCAATCAAACAATGTAGGGAGCATGGATACATCTTATTACAGCTGTGACAAATACATTTGCTTGCTCTGCACCAAATTGGTAGATGCTAGTGCAGGAAAAAGGGTTGGGCATAGGTGCTGTTTATGTATGGAGTTGTCCATAGAGGTGCTGAGTGGAGCAGAACAAAAATGGAAATTTTTTTAACCTTGTGACATCTATGAAATTCAGGGTGAAAATGACTGGTTTAGACTTTTCTTTAAAGCAGCATTCAAAATATTTAAAATTGTTTTCTAGCTGAGATTTTGTTTTGAGAATTGTAACTACTTTGATTTTCTTGCTTTTTTACAATAAAAAAAAAGGAATAAATGAAAATTAGAGCCAAAGTAATCTCAAAGAAAAATGTAAAAGTTTCACTAAAAAACTTTTGGAGGTAGCATTTTGGCGTTTTCAAAAATAAATGTCAAATTGGGCAGAACAGGCCATTCTTCTTGAAATTTCACATCACTTTTATGATGTGGAATTAGCATGTTAATTTTCTGGGAAAGTCTTATTAAAAATTTTTGACTGGCTGCATATGTTTCTGTAGGAGTATGAAGAGATAGAGATTATTGCCAAAATCATAACACCCGTGGAGCTAGGCAAAATGCCTTTTAGCTGTTGGGACCCAATGTCTCTCAATAGTGCAAATAAAATAAACTGTTAGTTGACTTCAGGACTAAAGCTGTGTTATCTACCCCACCCGTTTCTACTTCTTTTTACTGTGTGCTTCCCACTTCAGTTTCAGCTTGGATGATTATGTGATAACTTAACTAAACAACGTTGTGCATTGCAAAAGTAAATTCTGAAATGCTCAGTGCATTGTGCACTGGGACAGATGGATGTATTTGAGAAGTACTGGCACAGATCTAACCTTACAGTTAGAACTGCACCAGTTCCTGTGTTGTCCCCCCGATCTCATTCCCTTTGGAAATGTCTGTGCCTCTCTAACCTGTTCTGTTTTACCTCAAACCAGGACATAGACTATGTATTCAAAGTAATTCCATATCAGTGCTTCCTCTTGCACACAACTGTATTTTGGCACTAAAAAAGATGTACAGGAGAGAGAACTTTTAAAATATGTTCATAGAAATAGTTTAAATCACAAAAATAACTCAGTACAGAATGTTCCTGACTGCAGGAAACAGAATTCAACTCGAATATTGTCAGATTTCTGGAACCAGAAAAAAGTATTGAATGTTGGAGGTAGTTCAGAGGGAAGAGTAAGCTGTAGGGACTCTTATAAAAGGAAACATTAAAAGAGTGAAATACATACAGTTTGGCTGAGCAGTGGCTACGGAGAGACATAACAGCACACAAATGTTTGAAGGATCTAAGCACCAAAGAGGGAGCAGAATTTTGAATGCTAAAAAGGCATTTTTCTAGGAGTAATGGGTGAGGCTTTACACAGCACTTCAGAAAAACCTAAAAGAGCCCTCAACACTGGAATACTGGTGTGTTAGCCACACCAAGGGACCTCTGAAGTGCCAGAAGTACTAGACTAGAGGTGGCACCAAAGGAACTTTTCACTACTGTGCAGACTTTTATTTTCTGGCAAGTTGAATTTTCTGGATGTCATTCATTTTTTAGTTTTGGAAAAGTGTGGCTGCCACCTCAGTCAACTTTTTTTAAATTATGGAATATGTACCACCATTCCAAAGAAGGCTATTTTGGTGGTAAAGACCTGAAAGACTCTTACTTAATCCTTTAGCCTGTCATAGCACAGAGGACCACTAAACTCAATGATGGAGAATCACAGAATGGTCAGGGTTGGAAGGGACCTCTGGAGATCACCTAGTCCAATCCCCCGCCAGAGTAGGGTCATCTACAGCAAGTTGCACAGGATGGTGTCCAGATGGGTTTTGAATGTCTCCAGAGTGGGAGACACCACAACCTCTCTGGGCAGCCTGTTCCAGTGCTCTGCCACCCTCAAAGTAAAGAAGTTCCTCCTCATGTTAAGATGGAACTTCCTATGTTCAAGGTGCATTGGATATATGAAAGAGCACCTGCATTAAAGGTTTTGCTTTCATCTCCATCTTCAAGGTAATCGTCTGCAGTCCCTTTTTAGGAAGGAGAACACAGCAGTACCTTTTGAGCTGCAGAGATCTTTCCAAGTCTCAGGGACTTGACCTTAAACTGAGATAAGCATAACTTACACTTTGTACAGCTTCTACCAAGGGTTGAGTCCCCTTGACAAGGTGCTTCTCTCTATTGAGCCATCCATTAGCCAGGTATAAAACCAAAGAAAGTTCCAAAAGTCCTGCTGTACATGTTTTTGTTATCAATACTGCTCCATGCGATTTTTGTCTTTATGATATTTGTGTGTGTGTATGATGTGACACCCCTTACCGTTTCAGAGTCATTTAGCAGGTCATTTTCACACACTGTATAAGATAAAAACTTGTATTACTTCAATGGTTGAGTTAGTAACAATTTGGCAACCGAAGAACACCACTTTATTGTAAAAATGCTTCTGTAGCCATTAGCAGCTCTGATTTGGTGTCAGGCTTAACTGTTCTTTAAAACTGAAATTACTTGTCCTTGAAGATGCTGAATAATAGCAAGTGTCTGAGAATAAACCACCATGTCTGTCTATCTTGATATTGTGTTTCTTTTAAAAGCAGAGGGATCCTTTGACATGGAAAATAATACACAAAATTAGTAGCAGATGAGACAGTCTTAGATAAGAATACAAACACTTCTTACTTTCATCTTTCAGTTAATTTTCCAAGATATTGACAGAACAATAATAAGACCTTCCTCTCCAATTTATCTAAATATATGCAAACTGCCTGAAGTCTTACAGGGAGTCTCGTGAGAGAGATTAGTGAAATGGGGATTTAAGAAAAAAGGCAAATATGCAATGGTGAATCATTCATTGACACATATAGGCAATGTGACTGTGTTCAGTGAATTGTGCAATGTTACGTGTTAACAGATTGATCCCTTTCAAAGAAGTCGGTAATGTTTTGCCAATAAGTTCAATGGCAGCAGAACTTGTTCCCTTTACAATACTGGGCAATGCTTCTACCCGAAAGATAAAACATCAAATATAATAGCTGGTGAAAGTAGAAAAATGGGAGTTTCACTTGTGTGGAGTGGAGTCCTGAGGGGAAGGTGTCTGGAACAAACTTGGGCTGCAGATCAAGAAGGTTTGACATTGCAGGATTCATGTGTTACTACTTTTACTTCCATGCACCAAACAAAACTTGAATGTGTGGAAGCAATTGGGCAAGGAGACCAACTTAATGAACTTAATGAAAAATTCTTTGGCACCATGGATCAGATAAGATTTCAGGTCCCTTTTATTTGTGTCTATTGCTGTATTATCTCTTCCTTAATAGGGGAGCTTTTAAAAGGTCTCTCACCTCCTTAACTTTTACTGGGAAATAATATTTTTGGATAAGAACTAGCTTTTCAAACCAGAATAAAGAACTTAACAGGAAGAGCATTGCTTTTTTTGAAATAGCCCAACTTCCTCATTGAAAAGGTGACAATATAATGTATTTGATAAAAGCTAGCTTTTCACATTGAAAGTTGAACATTTGGCATCATTTTGTTCTGTGTTTTTTATCCAGAAATTGAAAGCTTCATTGGAGGCTTTAGAGAAAACAAACGTATTTACAAATTCTCATGGAAAATGGTATATGTTACTTGGCCAGAAGTCTCATAATTCTCTGTCTGCACAAGTTATCTGAATTATAAATGCTGAGATCTTCATAGTTTTGTTGAATGCTTATAATATTTTCCCTGTGGTTAATGGTTAAATTTCAATCCGAGGTTTAACCTTTACTTTTCTTAGATTGAAGCTTTCCAGAAATAGGGAGAGATGTCGAAAATGTGATAAATTTAAGATGTTATTTATAATACACATACTAGTGTCTAGAAGTATATTTATATTCTTACAAATGCATCTGGAAATAAATATTGTACTGAAAATAGCCATATTTTGATTTATTCAGAGTGCCTAATAATAAGGCAGATGTATCCACACCCTGTTGGGAAAGTATCATGAATTTATCATCTGTCCTTGCAAACCAGAGACAAGGGCAAGTTGTGCTGTAGTATAAATAGGTGTGGTCCTTGAACCCATTTGCCCGTACTTATCTAGGTCAGGACACAATCCAGAGAGAGAAATACATCCCCTGACAGATTTGGTGTTTGTGTTGCTGCAGAACTCAATCAAAAATTCCCACCGTGCATGATCAATAACTGCGGCCATTGAAGCAAAAATAGAACAATTAGTAACCCAAGTGAGCAACATGGGAAGCTGAAAGGAGCAGGCTAGTGAGGAATGACACAATAGATGCCAGCAGTAAAGAGTGGGAAAATAAAGTAGAACATCTGTCCAATTTACCTAATTGTGTAATAAAAGTAAAAGAAATCTTACTTCTTGAAGTAGTGCACTGAAAGTTCGTGCACAAAATATTCAAAGCATGGCACAGTTTGAGAAAAGGAAAGGTGATAATACCCTGTATTGCTAGAAACCTGGCTGGCAGGTTTTCTTTTGGTGAAGGTCATGACTGACAGTTTGGATTACTGGGCTGTATACTGAAACAAAGTCAGAGACCTGGTTTCTCTTTCCAGGTCTGCTTCTAAGCAGCTGAGTATGTTCTTCCCAATATGTGGTGGTCTTTCACTTTTTGCCTTTGGTCTGTCTTGTGTAAATCTCAAGATCTTCAGGGGTTGATTCAGGTGGCTGTGACTTCAGTCTTGGCTGGAGCTGGCAAGTGTTATTGTAATACAAACAATATCTCATAAGTAAGAAAGCCAAGATAATGATATGGTAAAAATTACTTACCCTGAGAGATCTGTGCCCAAATATGAAGACAATATTGGGTAAGTAAGAATAAAAAATTTTCAAAGCATGTCATAGATACGTGGGAGGGAAAGGAAGGGGTCTTGCTAAAGTAGCAAGGAAATGTCCTGTTTGAAATTCTTTAACTCCATACTTGGCAGAAGTTGACATCTGTGTCATGAGATGATGTAAAAGAGTAATAGATACAGCCAACTGAAACCTGTAAAGTGAATTAGAGGACAAAATTTCCAACACAGGCTTTTTTTCCTAGATGTCTCTTACCTGGGAACCCTAAAGGGGAAAAGTATTCTGATTCAGATGAGAAGCAAGTTTTGAAATACTGGTGTTTTCTGCAAGATAAAATTTTGGAGTTTGACTCAAGTCGGTAGTGAACCAACACAGCATTGGTAAGTACTGCATATTCTGAAGCCAGAATGTGTTGCATACTTTACCATGCAAGCTATTAGCAAATAAATGAAACTTTCAGAGTTATGTGAGAAATTGGGCTTTGGTTTCCTATTAATGATAAAAGCAGTTTTATATCCAAAACATTGGACAATGCCCCCTTGGAGAACAACAAAGAGAGTGAAAATCCCATAGACAATGAACGTTGGAAGCTGTATAATAGTCTTATCACTTTCTGTAGCAGCCTTGGTTGGGAGAGCTGTAATTAATTATAAGAAAATGACAAATGGTCAAGGCTATGCTGAAGGCAGTGGCCCTGGTACTTGACACTGTAATGCAATTGGGGAAAAGCTTGTCAAATCAAGGTTGTGTTAATTTATTAGGCAGCTATTCGTGCCAAGTTGAATAAAAGGAAGAAAAAATAAAAGGTGGACTGCTACTGCAGATATTAAATATTTGGGGGATTTTCATCACCTGTATACTTTAAAGACTAATGTTATTCATCTGACTTCTGCTCCAGATGCTTGTTTAGGTGTAAATGACACATCAAACAGTAGGCCACCCCTGAAAAAATCTGTACATCATTATTAGCTGGTTATATCCTATAGTGTCAGTGGAGTAAAATCTTAGTTTGGCCAAATGCGAGTTCAGCTGCTTGTCAATAAACTACAAGTTTTTCACACCCTACCTAGTTTAATTCTTGTCAAAATATATGTTTCAAAATACTTCCTTCAGCTCTTCTGATTCTTCATACATGCACTCTGCAAAAAATCAGCAGTCCCATGGTTAAACTGTTGGGTTAGCACTCAGGGGAAGTAGATTCCAGCCTTGCTTGGGCTGTTGACTTCTTGTGTGGACTTATGTGGCTGCTTATTATGGTGTGTTTTTTTCTGTCTTGCTTATTTCAACCATAATTTTTAACAACAGGAACTTTTTTGTAGCCATACAGGTCCCAACAAAACTTTCAATAGGAGTAAACTTGTGCAAAAGATTATTATTTGCAGGTAAACTGAAGTGAGCTGTTTGCTTTCAGCATGCCCTAGCATGCCTCTGAGGAGGCATTTGTTCTTTTTTTTTCAGTAGATGCTAAGAAACATGGCAAAGGCCATTGACTGAAGCCAAGTGAATAACATGTGACAGGCAATGTCCAAGAATTCTGGATCCCTGTCTCCTTCCAGTGTTAATACACAGTCCTTAGAAAATATCATTGTGTTGTCAGTCCTTAGAGAGCATCATGAAACTGTCTAAATGAGCTTGAGTAGGAAATGGGCCTTTAAAGGTCTACTAATTCTCCCTGAGCAACAGCATATGGGCATTTAGCACAGATGCTGCTCTAATTATGATACATTGGGAACTTTAAGTCGATAGTCCTAAATCTGCAACTCCAGTTATACAACAGTGCATGGGTAGCACTTGTTATAAAACATAAGGATTCTTAAGAATCCCCTAATCTTCATTAATGTATGCATCCTGTTCTTTTGAAACGTAAAAAATTCTGTAAGGGTAGAAAAGATCCTTTATATATCTGATGACACTTCAAATTGTCTTTATTTTTCTCTGAGTGTTGGCTGTCTGGCTGTTTAACTAGTTAGCTGGCATTTGACCACTATTACATCTTAGACCAGAATATGACAATGTGTGATGGTACTGCTTTTGCAGCTCTCCAGGTGGCTGTCACCAGCTCATTGCTCCTGGTTTTTCACCATTCATTAAATTATACCAGGAAGAGGTGACTGATCTAACTGTAAAATAACCCCTCCTCAAAAAGACAGTAATTTTTTACTTGATCGGTTGATTACTAAGACTTACGTAATTTCGCAGCATATGTCTGATTAGAGACAACTTTGCCTGAATGTTAAGCATATACCTACTGTGGTGCAATTCCAAGCAGTGCTATAAATCTGTCTATATAAGTGTCTAATGTATGGTTGGCATTCAAAAATTGTTTGAAGTGATAAATTGCCAATTAATTTCTTAGTTTGCTTTGTAGGCTGGAGCTGAGGCTCCAATGGTTCGCTAATGTGCAGTTTCTTTCTACTGCTGGACTTCGTATTCAGAGGATTCTTGCTGTCCTATTTAAGCATGGCCTAATAGGGCCATCATCCTCTGGACTGTATTGTGGCATTTTACATACATGTGTGTGTATATATATGTGCTATGGTGCTTATATATAAAAGCTATATATGGACTGCTTCAGGCAGACCTTCTGATACTGCAGTATGCTGGTGACAAAGTCCTAAAGACTGATGCCACAACACTGCAGTAGCAGAGCAACCCACTGCCTCTGCTTGCCAAGAGTGAAGAGATGGACTGGCTGCTACACTTCTGTTGATACTGGCCACCCTCTAAATAATGAGCAACATACAGCCACCAACTTGTTGCCTGAGAGGGACATTCAGACAAGGTAACACAGTTAAAATGAGGGGGGGGTTGACATGGGTAAGAATCCTGGTGTGGGGCAAAGACTCTTTCACATCAGTGGTGCAATTAAAGTTGGCCCTGAAGCAATTGGCAAGCTGGAATGAGGCATATTTTCTTAGTGCAAGTTTGTTGACTGAAGATGATGAGTCTGTGCTTTTATTTTTTTGTTGCTGAGGCTCAAGACATGAAAATGTGTCTCAAGTCTTTCATTTCCACCTATTGAAAATGCTTTAAAAAAGAAAGAAATAAACAGATGGCTCTCATTAGCACAAGAGTGCTTTAATCTTTTGCACATTTTAAATTTTATTTTCCTTTCAGTGTCTGTAAGTAAATTGGTATGAAATTAAGACTTCACCAGAGCAATTGAATTTCACACATTTCAGTCCATGAAAGGAGAGGTGGACTCCATCCAAATTGCGACAACTGATGTAATCCTGGCTTCACAATTATCTATTATGATCAACAAATGCATTCTAAGTGAATGAAATGCAGCGAGGCTGGCCCTTACACATCTTACTCAAGCAAAATTCATTTGAAACCCCTGTGAACAACTGGGTATCATGCCTCTACAATTCAACCAAATAATTTTTATTTTAAGCTGGAAAAATACAGAACTTATCATTCTGAGGAACACATGCAAGAAACTGTGGGTAAAATTTGCTATTGGTGTAAATTGCCAAAGTTACAGGGACATCAATGGAGCTAGATAATTTTCACCACAAAATAATCTCCCAATAGCACGATGTGGGAGTCACCTGACAAAAACGGTGAAATACCTTGAGTATTCTCACAGCTCACTAGCTGAATGGTGTTTAACCAATGGGCTAATAGGTCCCCATCCTGAAGAAACAGAGGTTGCTAGAACCTCCACCTTCAGAACTTTGTGTCTTCACCTCGTTCTTTTGCAGTTCATGCTTACTAAATTCTATTGCAAGCCAGGGTGCATGGCCAGGGATGGCTGGTGCCACAACTTTTGATACTGCATCAGTCAAAACGTGGTGAGTCAAGATTCAAGTAATAGAGGAGGGGCACCACTTCTTGGGTATTAGAAGGTCATGACTTCCCTAGCAGAGTTGAGTTGTACTTCTTGTCAGAGATCAGTAAGATTTGTCCAGGGCAGATTCCATGTAGCACTGAGATAAAAGCCCAGAATTATGGTATGAACAGTGGTTACATCACATTGTCTGTGAAAGCAGTGTTATCAGTATGTAATTACAAATGCAAACAGAAGGTCTCTGATATCTATCCTGCAAATAGTATTACATTCTTTAAAGCTTGTTTTATATGATAGAAATTGAGGTCTGATCCTTTCCTATTTATTATAGAAAAAAGTTGAAAACTGGAGAACTACTAGATTTGCAACATCAGAAAATAAAGTTGAAGACTCTTGGGGGAAAAAAATATTTTAATTCTGTCCCTTTTAAAACAGAATTGTGTATAAGATAGCTTTTCTACTTCCTAGGAGCTTTCTTAGTTTCTGAAAAAGAATGTTTATTTTTGGTGCTTCTGTACAGCAATCCAATTTTAAAAAAAAACAAACAACAAACAAACACAAAACCAGCAAACCAAACAAAACCAAAACATTTCAGTTACTTTGAGGCATTTTTTTTTTTCTTAGCCTAACCTTTTAAAATATGAGACTTTTTAATAGAAAATGGAGTACATCTCATTCCGGAAAGTTATTTTTAAGTGGAAAAAAAATGAGCATTCTCACTTGGCTAATATAAAATTTTTCAGGTTTTGCTATCTAATTGCTTTATTTTGGATGAGGGAAAGTGTTTCAACAAGTAACATGTCAAAATCTGAGTAACTTAAAAGGATTTGGCATGATTCTCCCTTGCAAAATTTCTTTTCCTTGGTATTTAAAGAAAAAACGTTATGTGTCTGATTAAAGTACTTTGCACACAGTTCTCTGGACAAAGTGAACTGTTTCGTGTAGGCTGCTGGGGGGGCCATGTAGTGTTAGCTTTCTTTTTTTTTTTTTTTTTTTTTTTTTTCTTTTCTGTATTTCCTAGGGCTACCAGAGTTTCAATTCTGGATCATTCAGTCATGATGCAAATTAGAAGAAATTCAGCTTCCTTCCTTTCTGTTACTTTTAATTTTTAAAATTAGGTGTAAATGATACTACTGCTGACATTCATTTTCATGGAAGGAGTTCACATGTCATCTTGACCATTTTCTAAGCCTCAAAGCTTTATGGATGTCGAGATCTTTTTAGATGATCCTCATGCCTTATGGCAGAATAAAGCACCCCGCATCCATCAAGAGAAATGTTTTTCTTTCTTGTTCTTAAGGTTCTACAAAAATGAAGAGTCCACACACTCCAGATAATTTGTTCCAGTGCTGAAATAACCTTAACATTTGAAAGCTCGTCTCACTATCTACCCTGGAGCTTCTTTGCTATGTTTTTTTCTTTTTTTTACCTTCTTGCTTTTATTTCATCTTTCACAATTAACATACTGTTGCTTTGTACTTAATAGCACTTCTTTCTGTATTTGAACACCATTGACGTGCTCATCCCTCAATTCATCACACTCTGTACATATATTTGGACCTGTACATGCAGGGTGTTTTCTAGTTAAAAACATGAAACTGTGGTAATGACAACCACTTGCTTCAACAAAAGCAGAAAAACGAGACCATCTTGTCATCTGAGATGTTTCTTGCATAGCCAGATAAAATTATTACAGTGACAAGTCAATTATATGCCATGAAAAATAATAACTTCCAGCAGAAAGCAGTCATACACAGTGGTGGATAATCTGAATATCTTTAAATTCATGGACAGCTGATTTTTAAAGTAAGGAGCACTGACTCTTCCTTATGATAGATTTGGATTGAAATGTACATGCCCATATTGTTGAATGCCACCTTTTACAAAAAGCCAATTTTTACTGTCATATCGATACCTCTTCCTTCAGTTGATACATTTTACTAATAATTGCCACGCTGCGACAACCTCTGCTGTGTTAGAGTTACTTAGAAGATATGCTGGAATCTGTCTAATGGATCTCGGTTGACAAGTTCAGAGGGGAATGGGTAAAAAAAGCAGTCCTTTCACAATGTTTCTGTGGATTTACTTGAAGACTAGGAGATGTTTAGGAACGCACTGCTGCTGTTATACTCACCTTAGATAAAGGTATAGACCTTGTGTCCTACTTTGCATATGTTCTACTCATTTCTTAGGCTTCTGTATGGCTGTAGAAATGTATCTTTTAAGTGTAATCTCACTTTATGCTGGGAAATGACTGCAATGGGCAGGGAGCCTAGTCCTGTTGATTTGGTAAATTAAGTTTCAGAGGAATATTGCACAGAATACTCAGATTTTCGCTTACTTCCCTTGACTAGCTGTTTATTACAGGAGATCCCATGCTGTAACTGACAGGGGCAGGTGGTAAGATAGTCCTATAGTCCAGAATAGCCTTTGTAACCATTTAGAATCATAGAATTGTTGAGGTTGGAAGGGACCTTTAAGATCATCTAGTCCAACCATTAACCTGTTGTGACAAAAACCACTTCTAAACCATGTCCCCAAGTACCACATCTACCCTTTTTTAACACCTCCAGGGATGGCAAATCTACCACCTCCCTGGGCAGCCTATTCCAATGTTAATAACACTTTCAGTGAAAAAAATTTTCCTAATATCAAATCTAAACCTCGCCTGGCATAACTTGAACCCATTTCCTCTCATCCTATCACTTGTCACCAGGGAGAAGAGGTCAGCCCCCACCTCTCTACAACCTCCTTTCAGGTAGATGTAGAGAGTGGTAAGGTCTTCCCTCAGCCTCCTCTTCTCCAGGCTGAACAACCCCAGTTCCCTCAGTTGTTCCTCATAAGACTTGTCCTCCAGACCCCTCACCAGCTTTTTTGCCCTTCTCTGGACATGCTCAAACACCTCAATGTCCTTCTTGTAAACTGGTGAAGTCCTAATTATTTACTCCTTTAGTTCATTAATGCTGGATTCGTCCCTGTATATAGACACTGATGAATATTAAAGTTATGACAAAGAGATGGTTTGGGATTAGCTAGCTAATCATGGAAATTCATTCTCATAGAAACAGTTTCTGTACTCAGTCTCAGCACCTCAGACGCAGTACTCCAGAAAACAGCTCCATGAGGCCAGTCTTACATTTCGTCATCTGTCACACATCCATGTATTTGTTAAGATGTGTATGATCCTCACTAAAATTAAGATACTTGGTTCTTTTAACTACCATACTTCCGTTATCCATTCGCATGTGACACTGATACTTAATCCTGTTTATCTAACTTTGTTGCAATGTTGTGAGATTAAAAGGAAGTATTTTTTCTTATCCTAAATGAGATCTTTACTGTTTACTGGTCTGCTTTGGATACTAAGGTATTTTTGCACAATCAAAAGTGCAGTTCATAATTTATAGGATATAAGTCTAGAACCTCATGTGGTGTAAGCTAGAATTTGCTCTGCTAAAGCTGTTAATACTGTCAGGGTCTCTTTCTGTGTAGTATACAGATGCTGAACTAGAATTGCCTTTTGACTATGTCTGTTTACTTATATTTAGAGATTATTTTGTCTTCTAAGTGGGAAAAATACAAGGTCTGATCTTGGATTCACTTAGCTTTATTTCATACCTTCTGTAATTTCATGGATCCTAATGGAGTTACTCCTCGCTTACAGCAATGTAAGTTAGATCAGAATCAAGCCTCCAGCTTCTAAGTGCCGCTAGTTGAGCTGAAAACTACATAACTAAATTTCAGTGGCAGTTACCAGATCTCAGCATAACAGATAAAAGGGCAATCCCAAGAGTAGAAATCTCCTTCAGCTGAGAGAAAATAGAAAAAGGCAATAATGTGAACTGCATGCTGTTCTATCAGGAGCAAATATTAGAAGGACTCTACTGAAATAAACTTGCCGTGGTTATACAATTTCAGCGCTGCCCATAGATTTATTTAACAAGCTCAGAAGAGCAAATAGGGGAGGAGGAAGGCAACTGAAGACTTCAACAACAACAAAAAAACCTGATTATTTTAATCAGTCTCATTTTATTTGAAAAATGAGGATTTTTTTAAAAATGGTCTTCCTTTCTTACTTCTCTGCTTTTGCTAGCAAATAGAAAGGAAGGCCTCTTATTTCCTTGGAGGTGTCTATAAGCTCATGAGTTCATGAAAAGGTATCTGAGACGATAACATCTAAACCTTTAATTGAAACCATTTATGAAAGCCTTCCCACAAATGTCTGACAGTACCAGTTGTATTTGTCATAGATATTTATAAAAGGATTTCATTGGTGTTTTTTTAAAGGAACATAATAAGCCATAGGCCCATATGAGTTTCAGGCATGCATATCTGAGGGCAAAATGTGCCCCAAAATTTGAAAATGTTGCCATAATATTTTCTGTGTGTTATCCAGGTAAATTTCTTTTGTGAAAGGAATTTAGGTCCCTGAACCTTTGGAATGCTGTATTTGAATATCACACCTGATAGCAACCATCCTCTAGTATAAGAATGCTACTGTTATTCCACTGGATGAGTTATTCACAGACTACATTTTTTTGTAAGACCATGTAACTGGTTTTTTAATTAAATTTGGAAAGGCCTATCTAACCAGAAGAATTTTTTTAATCTCTTTCAAGCTGAAGCAAAGATTTTCTTTATTATTAATGTTTTGGTGCCAGTATTTTGATTATGTATCTATATAAAAACAAGCTGTAACTATTCTTTCTTCTAGTAGCTAATAATGTGTATAGGGGTAGTCCCGTATTTTTCTCCCCAGCAGGTTCTCCTCTGATGTTTACTCTTTCCCTGGAATATGATTTTCTTCCATCAAGCTTCTGTTGCCTTTGTATCATTCTCCTGTTGTCTTCAACCCTTCCCCTCCATCTCCTGTCTTCCCATAGGCCTTTCCTCCGTACTGCTGCCTGAAGATCCCCTTCACTTTGTTCTTAGTGAAGTGATGCTGTTCTTTTCTTTGCCAAGTTGTGTCCCTCTTAGACATCAGATCATCTCTCTGTCTTTGCCATATCATCCTCTTGTAGCTTTATTTTGTCATTCTGCAGGCCATCATTGCTGGTACATTCTATCAGCTTAAAAAGTCCTTGTGTCTGCCACAGCCACTGGGTTGGGTCATCACTGCCTTCCTCCTCCTGTTACAGTACATCTTTTTTCCCTTAATCTGCAGTCTGTAACTGAAACTTTCAGCTCTCACATGGTGATTCTATAGTTACCTCTGTGTCTGAGCCCTTGCTTGAGCTTTTACTTTTGTTAACTTCTGCGGTCCAATTTTGGATTATTCTTTGCTTTGACAGGAGGGTCTCCTGTGTAAGAAAATGAGGGAGGGTAGGAATAGTAAAACTTGTTTTCCTGAAAAACCTTTAGAAGTGATTTCATTCCTCTGTGTCTTTATTTTCTAGCTGTCCTGTCAAAAAAAAATTGAATATACTTCATGACATTAGGAAAATTAAGTTGAAATTAGGGCAATTCAGAACTTAATACTGTTGATTTGCTGGTATTTTTATTTAAAAATAAATCATTATTAACACTAACTGTCAGACTGTTGAACAGTGTATGGGATAAACACGCTATATGTTTGTTTCTCAGAGCTCCCACTTTAATACAACATGTCTGTCCTACCATGCACTGCTCTTCTTCACCCTTCATTAAGAACTTTTCAAGCTTGAATAACAGAAAGAGAACATAGCTCTGTACTCTCTCCAGGAAGCGTGGGACATTGTAGTTATTTGGTAAAGAATGGTGTATTAATGAACTCAGGCAAACACCTAATGCTGACGCCAAACTAAATGCTTTGCCAGCCCTTAAAGCATTTTCTTTATCTTTAGCATTGATCTAGACCTTAGGGAAAAGCTGTCAGGAGATGAACCACCTATTGATCTGGTTTTCAAGGCTTTCTCGTATGTCAGCTTCTGTGAGAAAGCTGTGCAACATAGTTAGACAATTGGCAAAGAACAACTTTGTTTTGAATTGGCAACCCTTCAGTTTGGGCACACATTGCATTCCAGTGTTCAGTCTTTCTGTTGAGCTTGTATCGTAACTATTGGTCCATTTTGAATCTAAGTAATCAAAGAAGAAAGTCTTTGGGGTTTAGCTTCCCCTTTTCTTACAATTTCTAAAACCTCATCTCCAGTGTAGGGTAGCAGTTACAGTGCTCTGAAGCTAACAGAGAGCTCCTGTTTAAAGAAGTTACATGGTACTACAGAAGTAAAAAGGATGGGAAAAGAAAATGTCATTTTGCTTGTTCTGCACATAGGAAACTGAGGCAAAGAGATTCAATGAATTAACCAAGGCGATGAAGGCAGTAGATCACAGAACTAATCTATATTGTAAGTGTAGAATTGCCTCCTTTATCAGACTTAGGGCTTTTTTATCTATCTGAGAGATTAACCCAAGTCCTTCTGAACAGGCCAAAGTTGATATAACATTTTAATTACTGCTTCTGTGTACTATCAAGCATACAGAGCTTCACTGTATACTTAACAAGTGAGACATAAGACTTGAACTGTTTCCTTTTACCTTACTGGGAGAAAAATCTGGATCTTAAAATCTGGGAAATGAGCTGAATTCTCAACCCTATAAATGTTACTGCATTAAAGCAGCTGTGAATGATGCTTTGGGAGTCTGTCTTATGAAGAATCTAGAAGCAGTGACCTTGTCACCCCACCTTCATCCATCGCCAAGATATTTTACACTAGTGGTTTACATTAGGACTGCACAATACATAGCAGAATTGACATGTATGGATTACCAGCTGGATGCCAACATCTATCAGAAGGAAGATTGGAGGGGCTCAAGAAACTAGGCTTCTACCTGCCCAAGTGCCTCTGTTTAAATGAATTTACTACTCACTTGTTCAGATGTTGAGAAGATTTATTCATCAGAGTCAAGTCAGAACCTAGGATCCTTTCCAATGTAGGCAGTTGGGGCACATTCCTTTTCATGTTTCCCTGTAACTTAGATTTAACTTTCAGCCTAAATGGTGGGGCTGTTAGTGCCGGTTGGGGAAACACTGCTGACGCTCTTGAGAGAAAATGTGTCTGTTCATCTTCAGCCAGCGCATCTGAAGACTTGAAATACCAAGAGGAGTGAACACTGGAAGGAACCTCTTCATAGCACTTGAAAAGAGCACAGACTTGCTAAAGAAGCTTGCTTTCTCTTGCACTACAGAAAGAGAAAGTACAGAAGGATGAAGTATAGAAGGAATCCTTAACATCAGAAAGCACTGAGTTTCTGCAGGTGGTGCTGTAATATAGAAGACCTTGACCCTAAAGCTGCCCTTGGCCAGGTGTGCAGGGTGTCAAAAAACATGTTCTTTCCAATGGGGAATGCTAGAGCTGGGCTGTAGGGCAGCAGAAGGCACAATACATCACCTTGGTTCACTGCAGGTGGAAACATGCTAGCTCACTAGAGAGTTGTAGCTACAGGCAGTGTGCCAGTTGCCACATCATATGGGCCCAGCTCTTCAGATTGCTTTAAAAACAAAACAAACAAAAAAGAGTTGTATTCAAGTTCAGCCCCAATTGGCATTTAGATTTTAGGTCTATTATAGAAGTAGTATTTCAGGCAGCGTTGTTGCAATACTGGGTCCCTGCGAATAGGGGTGGGAGTCTAACAGAGGAAATGAGTAGTATATGCCAGGGCCTCTAATAAAACACTAATCCTACCTTTTCTTTCAGGGTTCGGACTTCTAGAAATACGCTGTTCAAATCATGGGTAGAGTTTGGCCCCTTTTTTTTTCAATCGAACAACTAACCAGTATATTAAAGTAATGTAATTTGATGGGTCCACCTTCTTGTTGTCTTTTTTCCCAGCTCAGACATTACATCTGTTATCATTTTTGCTGGAGGGTGTGATTATCCTCTATAGCTAGAAATGTTCTATTGACTGAGTCAAAGGCATTTAGTTCGTCCAGAGAAGTTATTGTTTGGAGGCCAAAATGTCTCCAGTTCATATCCTAGTTCTTGTTTCCATTATTATATGTGTGTGATATTAATTTCTGTCTTTGAGGGAGAAAAGAAATCCATCTAGTGCTATGAGAAGAGGGGAGAAATGAAAGTGAATTTCTGTGGACGTCTCCCCTGGCATATCTTTTCATCTTGGCAACAGCAAATAGTAAGGGTTTCAATTTAAATTCATAAACAACTTAGAAAAAATGTTGGAAGGTGTCCCGATTTTTATCTGGGGTAACTTAGTTTTCTTTTCTTTGCTAGGACAGGACTTACATCTTTGTGTTAAATAATGAGAAATTAAAAAAATATCAAGGAAACCAAAAATCGACTATGATGTACATAACACTTAAATGAGAGAAGTAGCTCTCTCTAGTGGGGCCTCCTGTGTCAATTTAATCCAAACAGAAATACAAATCTTTGCTGCAGGGGTTAGTAAACTGAAACTGTGAAACAGTTAAGCCAAACACCAAAACAGCTGCTAAGATTTATATTTACTTAGAGAAATGCATTATAGTCATCATTGCCTTTTATCTCAGCCATACTGTAGAAAATTACCTTCCGCTGTCACAATTTATAAAATACTCTTTGAATGTTTATCACTGATACACAATCATTACAACAGCAGCAAATGAGCAGGCTTCGCTTTAACAGCTCTTCGTGATATTCAAGTAATTTATACTAGAGGTAGCCAAGAATTGGCAGAGATTAAAAAAAAAAATAATGTAATAAACTCATTGAAGTTACTTTCCACTAATAAAAGCTCCATTACTTAAGAAACTCAAAACTTCCTGAAAAAAGGTAACTCTTGTCAAGTAAGTGCGAACACTTAGAGCGGAGAAGTGTGAGACAGAGGTCCAGTAAATGTGCTCAGGGTTGCCAGACTGATCAGTTGCAGATCCTCAGAGGTCTAGTTCCCAGCCTGCGATTCTTTCCTCATGCAGTGTTTTCCTGCCTTCTCCCAGTGTTACTGGAAAAAGATCCTCCTTTTTCCAGTAATGTTTGCAGTTACAAGCTTACAAATTTGGCCTTAAAAGTTCCATCTCTGAAATAAAAATCTAATTCTCTGGCATCCTTCATCCATACCCATATCCATTTAGCTGTGTTATTGTACAGCTGTCAGCAAGCCAGAGCGACTCAAGTCTTGTAGAACAGCCGTCCAAAACTGAATGCGCACACAAAAAGATTGAGGGCAGAGAGCATTCGAGTGGCTACCCTCCCCTACCTCTGTGGAAGGCAGCCAGTTAATTTATTTAAAATAAAAGTATTTCAGCCAGCTGGGTAGTGGCACTTGGCTGCCCTTGCAGGGCCTCCTTGGCATTTACTCTAGCCATGGGGTAACTTAAGTATTCAGAATGTGTAGAGGTAGCTGTCGATACCTAAGGCTGTACACAGAATGAAGAAATACAATACCTCAGCAACGAGTAGTTCAGCATAGCAAACTAAAACACCCAAGCCTGACCCTTCTTGTTCAGCCAGTGTGTTTGTGCTGCTGTTGAAGTTAAAGGCGCAAATGTCTGACCCCTCCCCAGCTCTCAGCCTGGTGTCGGAATGGGTGGCTGACTGTTCCCCATTCTCTTGGAGGCACCTGTCAGGACTGCAACAGTATAGAATGCACAGGAGTGCGTACCTGTTTGGGAATGCAGGCTATAGCAGGAAAAAAGAGGAGGAGCTATGAGTTAGGAGTTAATTTCAACAAGTGGTTTCTTTGAATGCCTCAATAAATAGGTATGACTGAGTGGAAATTCATGGCGTCTCAGGCATGTTGAGTATAAAAACTTGTGTCCCTAAATTGGAACACCTAGGAAAAGAAGGCCTTACTTGTTTATATCTTCCCTGATAAGCTTTGGCTTAGAGCTGTCTTCACCTTCTGGAAGCATTTTTGGGAAGTTGGACAGATGTATTCTGCTGTGTGTGTTGGTGAAGCGGAGCTCCCTCTTCATCGCTTAGCCTTCATGCTAAGTCTGTATGGATCAGTGCTCTGTGACAGGTGGCTGTAGTGGTCAGAAGGGCCCTCTTCAGCTTGGCACGCAGGTTTCAACAGAGCAGAGGCACAGGCTGCAATGTATACAAGGGTCTGTGTTCTGTATAGTCCAGTCCAGACAAAGACAGATGCCTGTTCTTTAGTTATGGGATTCAGTACAAGAGCTCCTAGCTTTAAAAGTGCACCACGGCATTGGAATTACTTAAGCAAGTATTACCACAATTTCTTCTGTTCTTTATAAGAGATTGATGTATTCAAGGTCATGACTCATGCTGCATTGATTTGTTGCCAGAGGTTTTAGACTTTAAGTGATGGATTGTGTTGTGAACTGATAAATTTTTTAAAAATTAGTAAAACTTCACAGTATACCTTTAATTGTTAATATTTACTGAACAGTGAATGTATCACAGCTCTATGTTCTATTAGTGCTTCCTTCTGCAAAGAGCATTTAAAAGGCAAAAGCCCTTTTCGGTAGCCTGCCATACTGTTTGATAGCTTTTGTAAATGCTTTCAAAAATTATAAACAAGATGAGCCAGGTACTTAGTTGGTATAAATCATCCTCACCCCACTGGATTACACCAGCTGTCACTCTCTGAAGAGTTGTCCAAAAGAGCCTTTCAGTGGCTACCTGGCAGGGTTCAGCTGTGTCAGACTGTGAGCTCTCAATGGCTCTGCATGTGAATTACCCCAGTGTGGACCGAGTACTGCACTATCCATGATCTTTTTGGACACTGGGAGACTTTGTGCAAGCCAAACAGAGCCTCGCTGCTGCTGGACCCAACTGCAAATGATAGCATCCATCATCACTTCCTGCTCCACTGAAAGTGGGTTTATGAATCTGAACCACAGCTAAGCAAAACTTGGCTAGCACTTATTTAAATCTTGAAACCAGTTTTCTTCAGCTGTATTTTTCCCTGTATTTAATTTTCTACTATTATTCTGAGTCTTTGACTGTGATAGCAGGAATGCTTACTTAATTTTCCTTTTTTCTTTATTAATAGAAAGGGGTGGAGGAAATAAATAAAAGTGTTGTATTCACAACCATGAGTATTCATGCCAGGAGCTTTTCTGTCTGTAGGTTTATCTAATCATGGGAACACATAATCTAGTTGTCCAGTGCCAACTGATTGAAAATTTGAGTATCAAGGGGGTAAAAATGATTCCTAAACTTTCCACATATCAGGGACATTCACCTGAATTCATTTGCTTTGATAGAGTTGGGAGGTTTTGGTTGCCTTTTTTTTTTTTTTTTTTTTTTAAATGTTTTGGTCTGTCCAAAATAGAATTTTTAGGTAGAGAGAGGGAATCCACTAAATTATTGGCTGTGTATGTTCTATGCCCAGCTGTGCTCTGCCCTTCTTCATTTGCTTATTGGTCATCTACATGAATATATTTGGAACAGCATCCAGATACCAGGTAGTTCAGGAGATGGTTGACTTCTGATGACAAAGGTTGGTGTTCTGTGAAGTTAAATGCAAAGCCTCTTTCGCTATATTTGCTGTTGCTAATGGATAACTGGATTTTGGCTATCCGTTATCACAAGAGTGAAGGAACATTCCTCTGTGGATATGTCTTAAGGATTCTGCGTAGTTTTTTCTTATACTACTCATGATCTTGCTTCTAGTGAGCATAATGGAAGTGGGTGTAGACTGCTAACTACCCTGGGATGTCTTTGAATTGTAGAAATACGATCCCATGGAGAGCTTTCTGAGCCTAAGTAAGAACACTTCATAATAGCGCGAGCCCAAATAGGTTTTGGCTCTTAGACTTAGTAAGTAAATTGCTGTTGATAAACAGCGCCACATCGGATGTTTAAGAATGACATAAAACAATGACTATGTCAGGAGACAGACAGTAGTTTGCATTGATTGTGTTGAGTATTTGCAGCTTTTATCTGTATGTCCACTGAATGCCATGCTGACAGTGACTACACAGGACAAAGGTTTGCATTCACAAGTGCAGCGGCTGTGGCTACATGGAAAACATTATGTGACCAACAGCAGAGGTTCCCAATTGACATAAGGGATTTAAGCATGTGAATCCACTGCATTTCGGTTGGTTTACTGTGCATTTGGAAATACCCTGTGTAATTTTTCAATTTCTCAAAAGGTGTTTTTGTTTTCAGTGATTAATTCCTGATCAGAAATATTTCTTAATTACCTCTCAGACCATCAAACGATAGGCACAGCCCTGAGACCAAGAACTATACTTGTGAATTTCTGATTAGAGCATGATGAGGAAAGAGGAAGAAAGAGGTTTTACCTACTGCCGCAATTCCCGGATGGTAATACTGCTTGTTGTCACCATCCATAGCTGTATCTCATGATAGAGCTTCAAAAAATTCATCCTATGCCAGCATTGTAATGTTAAAATATAATATCAACAAAGAAAAGGAAATTATATCTCACTCCACTGCTCCTTAAGCTTGCTTTCTCCACTCCAATACTGAATACAAGAGTGCTGGCTCTGGGGTCCTCTTGTCTTTCCTTTCTTTTACAAGCATATATAGGAGGTTACAGAAGGGCATCGGGCTCTCTGCACCATTTGACACTATGCCAATATGCTTTATACAGCGAGAAGTTGGGTCCTTCCAGCCTGTACTGGAAGAAAACCTCTTACTATTTCTTCAAGTGACTGCATTCTCACATGGAAATAAAGTGGGAGTGTGGCCCTTGAAAAACAAAATCCCATTCTCCTCCTCACCTATTCGCTGTTTAGCATTCACCACCATGTGTTTCACTGCTAAGATTCCAATAAGACTTCATCAGTCATGGTGTTTCAGTCCTGTAAAAAAAGTGCAGATTTCATTAAACAATGCTGCTCGATGAATGGATAGGGTAAAATTTAGTGAGATTAACTGGGCTGTATTTTAGATGTCAATCATCTTTAAAGCAATGAACAATGTCAAGATAGATGAAAAACAATGTACCAGAGAAGTGTCACCATTGGGAATGAGATAGTGACTCCCACACAGAGAGAGGGATGTATATATTTGCTTTAATAATGTCTGAATGAGAATCTCAGTTTTAATTTTTCGTAATATCATTTGTCAGATTTTGAAGGCTGATTGTATTTTTCAGAAAAGGCTCATATCTCCTCTTCTAAAGGTGATCAGGGAAGAAACCCTTCACCAACCTGTTCCTGTTAATTGTAATATTATTCACATTCTCTTGTAATTATTTCAGGATCTGTTCCAAATATTTTTTAGCTGGATCCTGATGATAATGAACTTCCAAGGCCTGTTTTCCTACAGCTTGCAGTGTCATGCTAAATGGACTGCAACAAGAAATGTTGCTGTGCCTAAGCTGTACTAGAGCCAGATCATAATTTGCAAATGTGGTTTTTGGGAGCTGCTGATATTTCTCACCACCTCCTTGCAGAGAGAGCAGAACGGTGCAGAACACTTCCCACTGCTGAAATCTGAGAGTGAGAACTTTTCAGGCTGATCTTCTTGACAGCGACCACTAAAGCATAAACCAAGACTTTAAAAAGGGTGAAGGAATCTCAGGTAATGCAGTTCCCTTTTGTTCTCTGACAAATACTTGCAAAGGCACCTGGCATTTTGGAAAGACAGAATATCTGCCTTCTAACGGGGAAGCCCCACCTTAGGTATCTCAATTTACCCAGGGAAAGCGTCTCCAAAATCAGTAGCCATGTGATCGCTATATTACTGCATTATTTAGTACTTGCCCAGCCAGGTGTGTGTATGTACAATATATCTCTTTTTCACACTGGTTTCGCTCTGTTAGAGAAAAGTAAAGCACGCAGAAGTGGTGGAGAGTAGAAGTAGGCAGCTGAAGGATTAGAGCACTGACATAAGGTGATTAATAATTAAACAAGGTGCTTAAACCATATGGGGTCCGGGAATCAAACTTTGAGATATAGCTTACCTGTTAAAAGTCAGTGAAACATTAATGCAAACCGCAGGTGCTCAGTGATACTCCAGCCTTACCTCAGTTCCTGTATGATGAGGACACACTGTGTACAGAGAGGGTGGACAGACTGTTGGTTCACCATTTATTTAATTGGCAGTCATTATAGGAGCTTGGGTTTCTGCAACAATGGGTAGAATCCTGGAAACCATTTGGACAAGAGCATCTCAGATTGTTTTGCAGGCAGTATAATTATCTGGAATTTCATTATTTTTGTCCTAATGAAGGCTTAATGAAGTGGTCAAAATCTTGCACATTTTCCAGTTGTCATTTCCAAAAAAAATTGAGCCAGCCATACACAAAAGAAAGCAACTTGATTTTTTCTGGTGATATTTGCAAAGTAATAAAACCAGCATCATTCTTAGATGAAGTAATATAATTAACATATTCTTTCTGCATAAGGACAGCATGTTTTTTCCTGTAATGACTTTGGCTGCTTGATGGCAAAGGTATGGGACGGAGGTTTATTCTTGTTCTTCAAACGTAACAATATGCTGAAGTGAAAACATACCGTAATTTTTTCTCCCCCTTATCAGACATTTTATTGTTCAAGAAAAAGTGTTTCAGAAAAAATGTAACATGGGATGAATGAACAATGTGCCTTCTGTTTGTGGAGATAGACACAAAACAGACAGAATGGAAATTAAAGACTCTCATCGGAAGTGTCATTTTTTACCACAGTGAGAATGCTTTCTTCAACACCATAATAGAAACTCCTAATGTCAAATATTAACACACTTCCTCAAAAATAAATTCCAATCACATTACAGCAGTTATATGTAATTTGATGGCTCTTAGCATGTGGGACAAAAATGTTCTTCAATAGCTGAGCTCGTTATTGTCACTATTAGCATCTCTCACATGAGTTTTTCTGCAGATGCTTTCCTCCTGTCAGAGGCAGGTATCCATTCTGGTGGCTGCAATGAAGTGGTGCTTTGGGAGCCATGCTTCTGGATTTCAAACTTACACCAGCGACGCAGGAAAAGCAAAGTGACAGATCTTGTTTGCAGTACTGCTCTATTCTTAGAGAGGAGCTACATTAGGAGAACGCGTTGTTTTAAAGAGTTTGCCAGCAAATGATAGATCCTCTTCTGGGTCATGAATTCTTGTCACCTTGTTTATTAATAGGATCTGCCAAGATCCTCTTTCTTACAGTAAGTAACATGGGTGGCAGAACCAGAAAGAGTTGACTATCTGTGACCTGTATACTGAAGAAGAGAAGGAAAGAACAGCCAAATAAGGACACAATGTTTGAGTCAGGAGCTTGATTGGCTTAGCAAAAATGTTTATGCACTGCTCTGAAAATTAATTGGAAAGCACTGCAGCAGTGTAAAGAATCTCACGTTACGTACAATGATCTCAGCTACCATGTGTCACCCTCACACAAAGCTGCACATTTGAGTTGTGGGGAGATTTGGGGAGTGCCACACTCAAACATTATCCTCTCCCACTTCAACAAACAAAAATCTTTTTAAGCTTTCAGCAAATGTCTGGCCCTGCGTGTGTGGTTACGAAGTCTAGTACCACCGGCAATAGGCAGTGATGCTACCACGTGTTGGTCTAAGTGTTTCATGCAGTTTATGATAAACAAGAGGAAAGTTCATTTCTTGGTCGTGTTTTCTTGCATTTTGAAGGGTCAGAGGTTAGAAATGCTACAGAGTAGTAGTACAGCAGACTCAGCCCTGAGGGACTTGCAATACCAGGTCTTAATAGGATTGCCCAACTGTCAGCATAAGGTATTTATTCCTAGGCAGCCAGAATATTTTGGACCCTCTGAAAGACAAAACTGGGAAAGACTTCACAGCAGGGACAACCAGAAGGACAAATTCTGTGACCACAGTGCATGCCTGTGACTTTGAAATTTGAGGTTGTGGTGAAGCCATTTTGCAAATTTAATGGAACAAGAATAGTTTGTCCAAGCCAAAGATTTACTCTGTTAGACTGTGAGTTTTTCTCTTATTGATAATGGAATTGCTGCTGTGGAAGGGGGCAGATTCTCTACTATCCTCCATTGCATTGTATCCCTTGAAAATCTGGAAGCAACTGAGATTTTTCTCTTCTCACTCCTTAGCATTACAAATATTTTTTTCAACACTGTTGACCATGGCAGTGGTTCAGTGTTGGAGACAGAATTGCCCTAATGCAATAAGTTTTCCTGTGCTGTTGGATCTGTAGCTGATTCCAGCAGACTGAATCAAATTTGGATCTGTCCTGCCTGCCCCTCCTTATCTGCAGGAATAAACCCTTTTCCAGATATATTGAGAGGTATCTCGCAGATATGACCAAAAGTATTGTTCCATGGAATAAGGGAACTTAGTTTGCCTACTGATGGCAGTATATAACAGTTAGCTTTTTAATTATATGGTAAAGAAACAAATGAATAATTAGCATATAGATAATGTGAAATAGTCATTATGTTATGCATTAAATTCTATTCCAGTTATTGGACTGTAGTGCACTGTTGCAAAGTACTAAGCTGAAATCCATGCCCTAATTATTTGCCATGATGTGCATGTCTCAGCTTTTGTACTAAATGAATGTAGGTAAAGATAAAAACTTATTACAAAAAGCTAGGATTCTAATGTAAGATAGGCCAATGCTAATTACTGCCTAATCATTGTGTTAGAGTAATTATTTTATGTGCTTTGACAACCTTGGTTAGTGCCAAGTTGAACACTGGCATATAATTTGTCAGAGAGGAGTTAATTTTTCTTGTTATCATAACAAGATAGTGTTTTCCTTTTTTTTCTCAATATTTTTCAGGAATGTATGGTTTTGCCGCTGTTTTAAACATTTTTTCCTGTCTTGTTAGCCTTAAGGAACTGGTTTGCAAATGGTGGTGGTGTCTAATTTATGGCAGGTTTCATTCTCTATTTCATTAATGGGAGAGAGCACTCACAGGTCTTTTAACTGATCAGTTAAGTGGACCTGCTGATTATATAAGGCTGCATTTTCAAAATGATTATTTAGTATTGGCCTCCTTACTGGAGCCAGACAGAACTTTTCTCAAACAGGTACAATGGCAAGGAGTCCCTTTTTTTTTGCATAGCCAGCTGGAAGATATTCCAGGCCTGATCCTGCTTGCCTGACAACCAGTGACAGCTTTCTCTTTCTGGACCCAGAGCAGCGCTGCCCTGTACTTGTAATACGCTCAGAATCGTTAAGTACCTGAAATAAATATAGTCATGCAAGCTGATAGAAGTGAAAGTCAACATAGTATTTTTAAAGAACTGTTTACCATGCTAGCAATTATGGGAAGATGGATGGTTTGAATCTCTAGAGCAAGTGAATAGTTAGAAACAGCTATATTCTTTGCTTAACTTCTGTTCCCATTATTCCACAGACATGTGGAATATATCATTAATTTTAAAGAGGGAAATAAAACCAATTTGAAGGACCTAGATTCAAAGGCAGTACCTAAGCATCGCCATTTATTCTGTCTGTAATGGCTTGAAAATCTGTGTTGAGTTTCTTATGACAGAACTGGCAGAAGAGTGCTTCCAATTAAATACGAATTCTTTGTGGATCAAAATTAGAAACTTTTGCTAGCTGAAGGTGACTGTGTTAAACTTGGTGGGGACAAATTGTTCTTGGATTCCTAAAACTTACACTGTCTCTGCTTTTTATATATTTATACAGGCAGTTCTTGCTGCCTGGCTCACCTTATATAAAAACTGTATTTTCTCTTTATTGGGTTTCATTCAAAAATAATGATTTGATTTAATTTAATTTATTTCCTGCAGAATCTTTCTATCCTTGACATACTGAATCCAGTTCTTGATTTAGGCTGTTGTGATCCTGGAGAAATGGCTAGGTTTTGTTACGTTTTTTAGTAATAGCTATGTCTGAAAAGCAGTTCCTTTTCTGAAGATTCTGGGGCAGGTTTTCACATGTTCATCATGATCTCTAATTGGAAATAATCTTCAAAAGAGCTCAATACCTGGCATGCTTTTATGAGAAGCTGGTCACTTATTTTAGTACCTGAATAGATGAAGAGCTCTTTTGAAAAATCTGACCCCAGCTGTAAGTGCTGAACACATTTCAGAATCTGATTTGTTGTTTTCCAGCCTGCAGACAGTGAGATAATTACCTGTCTCTGGTATTAATAGGGAGGGAGAACCATGCTCCCAGTCTCTCCTTGCCCGGGACTCCATGACTGCATCTATACTAATAAATTGAATAGGCCTTGGGTACAGGCTCCCACACAAATGCTTGACCATCCTTAACATTCACACTGTTAAGGCCAGTGTTGGCTGTCCCTTTTCCAGACAGTGCCTGACCATGGTTTGGAGTTGTCAAGGTCCACTTCCACTACGGACAAAGCTATTTTGTATTGCGGGGGCAAAAGAATTAGTTGTAGAGATGAGAGCTTGCGCATTTATTAGGGGGAGGGGAGGAGAAAAAGGGAAAAAGGCAAGATTTGTATGAGCTAGTATCCGAACAGGCTGATGGATCGAGCCAAGGAACTGACAGATGATGATGCTGTTACTGGAGAACTCTGAAGCATTATTTAGTTTTATCTGCTGGTAATCATAGATCCTTTTGTATCTGCCTCTTTCTGAATGATTTATTTTTTGTGAGAGGAATATGCTCTTCCAACACTGCCCTGAATGGGAAAGGCTACTACCTTTTCTGATTTATGGAGAGTACAAGTCTAAACTGATGTCCCAAAGGTTGCCTTTAGAGGCTCTTCCTCAAAGTTTGATGCTACCAAGCAATTTGCCTCCACATTACAGGATGACATAGAAAGGTTCAGAGGAAGCTAGTAGTAATAGGTCTCCTAAAGATGTCACCAGAGTTGGCTCCCGTGACAGACAGAGTGTTAGAGCTATCTGTTTATATCTAATATTAATACCTTCAGTTTTGAAGAGAAGGGCTAGAATCTAGGCTGTCAGCAAAAACGTCCCCTTTATTCATCTGGTGAATCTAAAGAACTGTCTAAACCTGGCAGGGGAATCTCATTAATGGGGAGAAAAAATACCGACATGTGAAGACTTCACACCAAACAAATGTGCGGTAGGAAATCTCACCTCTCTTTTATGTTTGTGTTTTGAGAAAACGTCACCTAAGAGACACCACAAAGTTTCTGCAGAGACATCAGAACCACCCTCTGCGTTATGGGAAGTATGCAGTAAAGCGCAGTAACTGAAGGTCTGATTTTGTAAGAGCCAAATGCTTCCTATTAAGTGTGTAGCCCCATTAACTTGCATATAGACATTCAGTATTGCCTCTTTGCAACTTGGTCCTCCTGCTTTCAGAACCAGTAACAAAATACGAAGCAGCTTTTTGTGAAAATAAAAATGGGCCCTGAATCACAGTTAGAGCTAAGGCAGTGATTACTGTAGTGGTAAAGGCTGGATTGTGGTGCTGACCTGCTGTAAATTCTTGGACAGTCCTTTCCTACTTCGTGTTTCTATTTACTGTCTTCCACTATTTGCCTGCCTAGATTGCCAGGCTCGGCGGGGCAAGGATTGGTTCTCATAATGTTTGCTGTGCTTTCCATAATAGAGTCTGAATCTCGGGTGGCTGCTGTTAATCATGAATTATGTATTAACAGTAATATTGTGGAGTCAACTCACAAAATCTTACCTGATAACTGACACAGATGAGAATTATAGGCTGTATTTTACAGGTATGTAAACTGTGCTGTAAGTGGCAGGGCTGGGGGATTTGAGGGCAGAGTTGCCACAGCAGTGGTAACAGAAGGGAAACAGAAAAAGGGGCTTCATGTTTTATGAAGCCTGCTTCTGTGCATATCATTTCTCAGTTTGCTCTGTGACTTTAGGTGAGATGGAAAATCAGTCAATCCACTGTGCAAGGTCATTTTAATAAATGATTGAAGGAATGAGAGAAGGCAGCTCTTGAGCAGGCCATTGTAACTTTGAAGAGTTCCTCCGGAGTCAGCCATTCCAGGTCTGAGTATGGAGTTGTTGACACGAACAGGTGGAGGGCAGACTTGCTGCACAGAAATGGTTATAGCGCATAGGGAAACCTACAGGAGAGTGACAAAATGCAGATTAGTGTCTGTGGTTTGATACAGATACTGAAATAAGGGAAGAGAGGACACACAACACGATGAGAAAGAAAAGGAAAAACCTGCACGTTGTTGTAGATGTCCCGACATCCATGGATAGCTGCTTCAGAATTCTGATTTAGATTTGTGTTTAAATTTCCCATACCATGAAATTAACAAAAATATTATAAACAAGGAAAAATGTAAATTAGTAAAAAGGAAAACAGCTGACCCAATCTCAAAGCAGAAGCAAAGAAATCTGCAAATAACAATATTAATAAATACATTAACAAAACCCCCTTATTTTCCTAGAAGAGGTAGCCTGTTTCATTCTGACATAAGTCCATTGCAGTAAATTTACATCTGGAATGAGTATGGTCCAGTGAATTGGCTGAGCCTCGGGCACACAATACTTATCTAGCACATTTTATCTGGAAGGAAACAAGACTGTGATGTGCTAGATGGAGGCACCTCACAGATTACTGAAGTGCAGGAGAATGTAACACAGCAATATTTAATATTGAAAATATTTGGAAAACCACTGTCAGACTTGAGATTCTGCATGTTCTTATTGGTCAGTTAACAAAATATTGATAAACAAAGTATGCATCAACACACTGAGTCCATTTAAAAAATGGCAATTCTTGCACTCTGCTTGATGCAATGGATTGCTTTAGTGAAGAAATCGTCACCATATGACTACAAATGATATCTCTGATACTGTCAGAATTTACAACCAAGCTATTAAAGCCCAAGTCAGAGAAATGCAACACTTTAAAATGTTTACAGAATTGGGCCCTGAGTGTGACCTGCTGCTTATTCATAGCTTTTCTATTTGCTTCTTGAATATATTAAGGTGATAATGAGACTGGGCTCGTCGAGGAACAGGCTGCTCATCTAGGCAGCCTGCAGCTTATGGCCATCTTTCCAATTAAGGATTTAGTGTCCTGAACCTAATCCAGGCTCTGGCTGGTTGCTTGACACCACTCTGGAGTCAGCCATTCTGGGTCTGAGTATGGAGTTGACACAAAGCATAGAAGAGGGCAAAATACAACATTGAAGTGATTGTGAATGTGGCTCTTTGAAAATACAGCTCAGTGCAAGCTGCAGTCAAACAGGCAAATAGAATCATAGGAATGAACAGAGAAATCAGAGTACAAGTAATCGTGCTGCCCTATAATCAGTGGTGCCCCTGTACCTGTCTGGCACACTGTGGACAGTACTTGCCACCAGATCACGCATGGACAGTGCTGAAAATTTGCAAAAAGGCATGGAGATGCTCAGGGGCAGAGCGTGGCTTGTAGAGAGGGAGAAATTAAACAGAAAAGAACTTACCAGCTTGAGCTGGAGTAGGTGTGAGATGTATAAAATCATGAAGGAGACAGAGAAGGCACATAGAGAATAGTTCTTTATTATTTTATTGCTTTTTGTAACACAAGACACAGGGGTTTCCAGTGACGTTGTCAAACTGCTGGTTCAGAACAAATAAAAGGAATTAATTTTTTATACAAAGTGTGATTAAACTGCAGATCTTGGTATCCTAGGATGTTGTAGAAGCCAAAAGAATAAATGGTCCCAAGCAAATTCATGAGAGATTGGCTAGGTGTAAGTGGCTTTTAAAGAAAATGGCCTGGCCACAGTTTCCAGCTGAAGAAGTCACTGAACCACTGA
The DNA here is from genome assembly GCF_965231255.1 of Vanellus vanellus. Lineage (NCBI taxonomy): Eukaryota > Metazoa > Chordata > Aves > Charadriiformes > Charadriidae > Vanellus > Vanellus vanellus. Next base: position 12,279,983 of record NC_138921.1, read on the forward strand.
CTGCCGGAGGAAGGTCTTAAAAGGGATAGAATCATTTATCTGATTTTTTTACACATTTTGTCTAGGCAGTCTGTTTTACCCACTGTCGGAGGAGGATGCTGAGCTAGATGCACCCTTGATCTGATGCCATATTGTTGTCCTTGTGCTATTCCAAAAATCATGGTTTTGGGCACTAACTGATCAGCAGAGATTAAGATAAAATATCCTGATGATTTTTGGCATATGACACCCAGCTACCTTTCATGTTCTGTTATGGATATGGAGACAAAGTAGGAGTCCTCTACTGTAGTAACGATGGTGAAAATTAGCAAGACACCATCCTCTGCCGTGCTGTCGTTGCTGTAACAAGCTATTTAACACAGTCCCGTTGTTTAGGAGGCTCTGGAAGAGAAGACTCAGCTCTTCAGTTGCAGTATTTTGGTCACTGGTGATTGCAGGACAAGACCAGAACCTTTTTTTTTTTCCTAGAGAAACAAAGAGTTAGTTGCAAGTGTTCTTGTGTGAAGGACTTGTGCATAGACAGCACTGCAATAGCCAGTGGGTGGCACTGTTGTTGCAAGGAAGCTTAAAAAAACCACCCATGTAACGCTTCAGAAATGTTTGGATGGAAGTTTTCCATTGAAAACAGCAGTTTTGCCGAAATTGAAACATTTCATGGCACATGTCGCTTCTCAATGAATTTTTAATGGGGAAAAATGTAAATTACTCAGTTTGACTTTATAATTGCAATTTAGCTTGTTCTCCCTTATCTTATTGATTCAGTTTATTAGTTTAGATGGATATGCAATTTCAATATAATTCTTAATTTTATAGGTTTTTTTCCCCAGTGATTTAAACTCTCAAAAATTCAATGGTCTTACTTTGTGGAAAAAGAAACATTTTGGTATTTTTTTAAAATAATAATGTTTTTTTAAAGCCTTTCAAATGCTGTCCCAGGGAAAATATCATCTTTGCCTCTCAAAGTGGGACAAAAGTATGTTTCTGAAGGTTCTGAATTTTTTGCAGTCTGGATGATCTGTATTTTGACCTGCTCTGAATGGGTCTTGACAAGAGAACGTGCTTTGAGGTGCTGTTTCATGGTGCCATGCGAGTGGCAGTGCTACCCAGCAGAACATGCACTATGGAGGGACATACCAGTCTTGCTCGGAACAGCTGTTCATTACGCTGTGGTGTCAGGCAGGTGGCACCATACCTTGGTGTTTTTGTAAACTCTCAAGGGCAGGAAATGGTGCCAACATGGGGCTGTAATCTCAGAGACTTGTAGCTTTTTAAAAATAACCAATTGGTGGGGTCGACTAGGAGCAGCTCACTGGCTCTGTAAGTTGATATGGTGGTAGAGTGATGGGTGTTTACAGAATGACTAAAGGCAGTGCAGAAACTGGGAGGCAGAGTGAAAGAGAACTCAGTGAATTGGCAAGAGAATGCCTTCCCTTTTTCTGTCTTCCAAAATCAAAAAACCCTAAAACACTATTTATTCATATATGGCTTGGGTTGTTTGTTATGGCAAATGTGCAAAAACATGGTTTTGTTCTACATAGACAGGGTAAGTTATTTATAGTGTCTTCTCATACAGTCTTGTTGGAGGAAGCCCAAATTCTTCATTCTGGCATATGCAGAACTTACTGCAGTTACTGCAAACTTCTCAGATTCTGCCCACTTCATGTCAAGTTAGCATTGCTACAGCTTCACTGTGCAGAGCAGTAGGATTTAGAATGACATACACAGGGGCCTTATGGAAATAAAACTAGTGACAGGGATGTTAGCTAGAGGATCCGGAATTGGTATCCATAAATGTACTTGTTTTCTACTTGGAAGTGAATAATAGCCATATAAGCTATTATGAGCAGCCTGTGTCTCTCTGGATTGCATGGCACAACTACTGCAACACCGTACAAAAAAAACTTAAGCATATGCAGTCATCTCACTAAAATCAAGATATCTAATTGGGTCAAGACAAATTCCACGGAGATATTCAAAGTAAGTGTGTACATAAACGTTTTTTAAGATCAGGGCATAGAGAAGGACCTCTAGATATCCCAGAGGAAGACCACAACTTCTTCGTTCTCTCCAGGGATACATAGCTGTGCTTTTGTTCTTGTAAGTGCTGTACTGAACCCTTTGAGGAAGCTTAGCAATAAAGAGAAGCACATCCTTTTTTGGTTTTGTTTGACACGGTTACTTTGGTGACTGTGTCAACAGTGGAAGAAGAACCAAATTGTGTTACTACCTCTGTCAATTCTTAAACAGCACTGCAGAGTCCCCTCTCCTCCCCAAATGAGGAAGAGAAATTCATATTGTAATATTAATAACTGTGGGGCCCTTTAGCCTTTAATAATTAACATACTGCTAACTGTAGCTGAATGTTCCTTTTTCTGATTCCAATTACAGACCCATTTGGACCAGGCGCAGCTGAGGGAAGTGGCTGAGCAGCAGTGTTATAATAGAGACCTAGATCTCAGTGAAATTGTTCTTCTTTGGCCCACGCAGCAGATTAAAGAAAAGTTTGGGCTCAGATAGCGGTGAAGCCAAAGCATCAGGTGTTACAGAAGAATAAAGTACTTCTGTACCCCAGTGGTTCCAACCCAGGGGACTACTTTAATATCAGAGCCAATTCCTGGAGCCTGCTGACGAATACGCTCACCTGGCCTAATGTAAAATGAAACGTTCCTTTCAATAGGTGACAAATGTTCGTATACTTGCCACTTTCCCCAAGATACTGCTGAGTAGGAAGCTTTTGCTACATTCTTCTTCTTTGTGGGGTGACAGTATGTGTTCATTGGTAGTGTATGGTAAGGCAGGAGACCTGGTCTAAAACCATAGCTCCCAGATTGGTTGGCCCTAGTATTTTCTGCCTGAAATAGAGTTGCTAGTGCAACTCTAACAAGTTTAGCATTTAGAAAAACCCACTATGATCTCTGCAACGTCATTTACAAGTATTGGATAAATGTTGTTAGTGTTTTACTGCAACGTCATGATGTTTTAGCAGTATTCCTGCTACCCTAGACACTTCTGCTATCAGACAGGCCAATTTAACAGTAACTGTTTTAAATGCTTCTCAAACTATAGCCCTACTTCAAAAGGTCTGCTATTATGCAACCAGAAGTAGAAAGGAAGGGAACTAGTAAATTCTAAGTTGTGGTTACTTAGCAGCTAAAACTGAGTGGTGGAGGCTGCCATATATTCTCTCTTCCTGCCCGTGGTTGTGCAATCCTGTACCTTCCCTTGTGTGTGCAGCTGTAAAGTGAGATGGTGTAGAGAGCTGATCCAGCTGACAACTAACCTAACAAAAAAAAATTAGTTTTTGTTGGTATGGCTTCCCATTTATCTTTAGCTTAGCTCAAGCTATTATAGCATTGCACCCAGAATTAATCAAAAGAGGTAGTGAAAGAGGTTTGGAATTGTATTGGATTATGTCACATAGTGGGATGGTTTTAATAATTATAACTCTGTCTTAGAGTTATACTGTCACTCTTTTCTAATACTTGGTGGAATGTTAATTCTCATTGTCTGTGGCATAGCTGTGGGTATGCCCATTTTCAGCTACCTGTTAACATTTAATAAAGCTCTCGAGATTTTCTGATTTTCAAATTATTTTCTCACTGCTTAAATTTGAGAAGTTATGAAGTAGAAACATATAGGGCTAAGAGTGAGAAATTCTTTTGCTCAGTTACAAGCATATTAGAGAAAATACCACATACATCTATGACAGTGTAAGAAGAAGGGTAGTTGCAACATTAGATGAGGAGACTCAAAGGGCATTTAAACAGCATATATGCTGTCGGGTTGGAAGTCACCTACACATGCTGACCTTTGAGGGACTGGCAAGTTTCAGAATTGGGGTACTCAAAATCAGATTTAAGATTTCATTAGTTTGAAAGCAGGAAGCAGATTAAGAATTCAAGGCATGAATGTGCAATAGAAATGCATTTAAAACAATACAAAATTTCATTGTAGAATTCTAGTCTTGGATTTACCCCTGAGTTGCTGATAGATTATAAACTGAATTTTTACCTGGATTCAGTCAGGAAGTGGAATTTATCTTCCTTTACAAGCGTGGAATTTTCAGTGACAGGTTGAAATCATGTGTTTTATCTCTATTATGTAGGTATAATTGTTATTATATATATAACTTTCTTTATGGATTTTATTGCAGTGTTGGTTCCTCGTAGGCGTTATCATCCTATCTTAGTTTGCCACTCTCTGTAGTGTTTGTTCCAGGGTCAGGCTGTACATCCCATGAGGTATCTCTGCTCATGACCACAGCGTGGGTAATGAATCATGTCTGCCAAGTGTCTGTGCCACATCCTGGAAGACGTAGGCCAGGAGAGCTCCAGTCATAGAGGAGAATAGGAAAAAGGCAAATGAACTACAGTTCTCAGCATAATTGCAGTATTTCAGAATTAAAATCTATTGCATTTTGATGGTTCAGCTTTTCAGGGAGAAAACAGCCTTTTCTGCAAAAATTGGATATTGCTTGAAACTGAATTTTCCATTTGAAAACTAGTTGTGGCAGAAAAATTTCTAATGGATCTGTGTTTGATCCTTCGCCACATTTCTTAAATGAGAACTGCAGTTCTTACCTGCTTCGGCAACACAGACAGAGTTTCTTAATGGCTCAAACTGAAAATACAACTGAGAAGTACAGTTGAAATTACAAGTAATTTTATGTTATGGAAACATGAAAAACAGTGGAGTGGATGAAAGTTAAGAAGCTAAGAAGGGTTAAGTTTTGAGGATAATCTGATAATTCAAAGATGACATTTCAAAATGTTTAGCATTTGTACAGAAAGTCAAAAAAAGTTTTTCAGATTTTTTTAAAAGAATTCTAACAAGCTCTAGTTGGGAAAAGTGAGTACTCGCATTTTTATCTAACATCAAAATAAAGACAGGATTGCTTCACACATTTTGGACATTTTGGCAGAGGTCATTTTTTGGTTTCTCTAAGCCTGTTCACCCATCTGCAAGCCTTTAAAATACCATTAATCAAAAACGTTACATCAGTAGCAAGAAAAAAATCTTGTTTTAAAGAAAAAAGCATGATGTTTGACAAAATAATAAAAGCAGAAGAAATCTGACTATAAAAGCGAGTGTAACAGATAACAAGACTAGAGATTAGAAATGAATGGTTTCATCCTTATGCTAGACAGCCAGTCTGCTGGGAGGCAGTTGAATGCTGATTTCATGCAAAAGACATTGGACAGGATTCTGCAAGTTCTGGGTCAGTTCTGCGTGGGTGAAACTCTCTGTATGACCACATCAGTTGGCCTGTTCTCCACTTACGACACAAGGATGACGATACTTCAGGGCAGAGGCTGATTCCTTAGTGTATGTCTCAGTAGCACTTAGCACAGTCCCACTACTATATCCCACAGCTTACTGGGTCTTGTAGGATTGCCTTGGTTAGGAAGTTGTTCTGCTTTGCCAGAAACATTTTTGAGGTATCAGGCACATAGAAATTGCAAGTCTGTTTCAGAACAAACCAAATACAGTTGACTATTTTACATGCAGAAGTTCCACCAGAATCCCTGGTATCTTACAGTTTTGTGACTCACTGACTGTGGGAGAGCAAAGTTCAAGTTCCTGTAGACCCTGCTAGGGGATAGTCAGGTGTACTTTTGCTCTGTGTTTTGACCAGAAATTCCATCCCAGACTTGACCAGCCTTCCCATAAAACTCATCAAAACCAACCTTCTCTCATTTTAAGTTGCAATGCCAATTGCTTTCCTTCTGAAAATGCATTTTGTTGGAAAATACTCAGTCAGCTCTATTCTGGATAGTACTGTGGTATTAACTATAAACAATAATTATGAGGAAAGGATTTAAAAAATCTCTGCAGGTTCTGATTAGGATAAAGATCTAGGTTAAACTTTCCTGTAACACTGGAAAACACTAGTTAAATTCCTGATGCAGTGCTTTGTTATGTCTGGATTACCCTATTTCATGGCCATGCAAACCCTGGAAAGGCAGTGCGTTAGCAGAAAATGCAAATCAGAGGGGAAAAGTTGCTCGTTAGGATGACTTTGAAATTAGTATGTTGGATTTACCCTACGTGAGACCAGAGATTGTCATTAACTTTGCAATCGATGTCACAAGATGTTCTGCCTACATTTTCATAGCCTTTCAAAGTCCACAAGAAGATGCACTTGTCACCACCGTGGAAAGTCAGGATACTCATTGGGAAAAACAGCCAACACAGACATTTTTAAGATAATCCATGAAGAATAATCCATGAACAACTCCAATAAAAATGGTAGCTGCTTAGGAGGCGGAGATTTCATCTTTAATGCTGATTTTTTCTCCCTGCAGAATATTGCTCCCACTTTATCAATATTTTAGAAAAGAAAGAGAAACCTTCTGCAGCTGCAGAGGCAATTTGGAGGGATTAAAAATTTATCCTGTTTTGAGCAAAGCTTTCAGCAGGTGCTAGAATCCACTTAATCACAGGTGGGTAACCTGTGCAGCCTCTCTTTCCCGTGGCTAAAACTGGAGTGAAGGTCGTGGCAGTTCTTTCATGCAGGGATCTTCTTTCAGGATCTACGTCCAATTCCAACCACAGTGAGCCACAAGTTTTGCCTAGAACAGAACAAAATTCAAGTCTAGGATGTAAAAGTGACATTTTTTTTCTTCTAGTTTCTTTCATTTGGTGAGGAAACAGAGTCAGGCCCACTCTTGGACCAGCTCAGTTACCATATCAGGGTTACACCAGGCTTTGAATTTGGTTCAGTAGTTAAAAGGGCTAATTAACATTAACTGAAACTCAGAATTTGGGCTCTGCAGGAAATTCAGACAATTCCATGTTGATTTTCACTCTGAAGTGGAAAGAGCCATGTGGTTTAGAAATATCTCTCCAAAATATCCCACTCGCCAAGAATTTTATTGGTGTGAAGAAGGAGGAAAATAGAAAACCTCCAGTTGAGACTCGGAAATCAAAACAAAACCTTAATTTCTAAAAGATTTTTAAACATATGTTTTCTTCCCCTCTCTAAAGGAAACCTAATTAAAAACATTTCCTTTCAAGTATTTTTCAGTGAAATTTCATCATGATTATAATGTTAAATGGAACATTTTGCTTAAAACAGCATTTTCAGGTGTAGAAACATTACCTGGGAGTTCGGGAGACTTCTTTTTTTTACTTGGTGTGTTTGACGCTATCAAGGTTGTTTACTAATCCATATGAATGAGCGAATACACACCATTGCTAAGGACAGAGCACTTTTAAGTTTTTTCTCCTCTCAAGAGAGCAAGTCGCGGCTGACAATGATAGACTGTGTAGAGTAACCATACCATTTGTTTACAGATCTGCATGTAATTTCCACCCACTAGAACTAATTGTTTTTATCAACACCAGTAATTAGGAGCGCCAAAGAAGCGTCAAATTTTCTGACTGGGCATGGTATAAAATGGTGTGTAACAGTGTGCTGTGACAGTTTAGACTAGGGCAGATAGCAATTTGGGAAAAGAATATAGTCAAAGAGCTTGTTGATACATAGAAAACTGATAATTGGAGCTTCCTGCTACACTTGCGAAGAAATAGCATAGATCCCACCGCAACTTAACTTGGTTGTTTCCTTTAGAATGCTGTGTGAAAACACACTGGGATTTACAGGGACACAGGACTTTTGATTAACCTTTTTTTGGAAAAGTTTTCTCAAAGAGAGGATGGCATGGCAGAGAAGAATCGCTCTCTGATGCAAGTGGAACAGAACAGTTGGATTGTCAGGACAATCAGGTAGGAGTCGAGCTCCCGTTCAAACACTGTTCTTGAACCTAGGTCTCCCATTGCAGATGTGAGCATTTGCATCATCAGGGTGTTTGGATACTGTCATTTGGGTGCCTATCAGCTTTGATCCCGCCCTGTTATAAAACAGGAACGTGTTGGAGAGCTGGAAAACATACTTCCCGTTCAGTATGGGGCTCAGTCAGCCTATGGGAAAAGCAATCCCCGCTTCCCGTTCCTGTCTTTCCCTTCCCTGAACCACTGCCCCGTAGGACAAATGCTGTCTTGGACATGGGGAAGTACTGCAGGACTGCATTGTTCCACCTTGTCCAGACTGCAAATGTATCCAGCCATAAGAGAAGTAGTCCAGTGAAGGGGGAAAAAAGAAAGGATGATTTTTCTGACAGAGGATTCAAGCTTTGTACCTCAGCGCCAGACAGGTTTCTGCATCATTTGTGATAGGTAATAATGGAAATCTATTTCTGACTAAGCTCTAAATAATTACTGCCAGAATGCCATCATGGTGCTGATGAGTATTTATCCAACAGAAGAAAAACAGCATGTTGATTCTTGAACCAGAGAAAGCCGTAATTGTCATTTAAAATCTGGCATGTTGTTTAAAATACTAAATTCATTATCTTTCAGAATCTTTATAATTATACATCTAAACTATCACTCTGAATACATTTGCAAGTGTAAAGAAACAGACGTTCTTTTTTCTGACAAGGGATTATACTATTGCCTTGTTCCATTTTTAAGATCTTCCTAAACCTAAATATCAAGGCCCAAGTGAAAAATGAAATAAAAAAATGCTACCTGCACAGAATGTAAAGCCCATCCTGTTTCAAAGCTATTAATTCCTGTTACAGTTACCCCAAAAAGTTACAATTATGAAATTGCAACACTTACTTGGAACATGTCTTTTGCTCACACGGTAGCAAATGTTCCTGCTCCTCCTCACACAATAAAATGACTGAATCAAATATTTTTTTTCATAAAAATAAAGAAGTGCCGGGGAAAAAAAAAAAAACACAGAATATCTCAGGTCCGGAGATACCAAAGTGTTATCAAAGACTGTAACAGCATATATATTTTCAGAAATATTGAAAGGAGGGGGAAAAAATCAAGCTTTGACATGAACAAGATGCTAACAGCCATTGGCTCTTGTTCACTAACTTTCACCCCAGGATTTTAGCAGTGAGGATAATCAGTCTTTCACTGACTTGTATGGGAACAGACCTGACTTGGATCAGACTCTGCTCTTTGGCCCGGGTGTTATTATGTGGAGTTACTCGCTGGAAAAGTTTTGAAAAAATAATAACCTCCCAAGTGAAGTTTTCAAGAGCAGAGACTGTATGCCAGACAGGTAAATCGCAGATCCTTGAATTAGCTCTGCACTTGTGTGATGTCTGAATGTAAGCAGAGCTCTTGAAAATCCAGAGCTTTGAAAGCATGGGAGACTGAAGGGTCTATCTAGTGCTGATCTCAACATGAAATACTCTGCCAGTAGGGGAAAAAGAAATCCGCCATTGCTCCTATTCTGAAAAGTGTGTTGTGGCTTCATGCTTTAAAATAGTATTACAAGCATGGAAGATGTTATCAAAACTTGAGAGTTCATAAGATGATTTTCACATCATTTCTTCCGGTTGCAATGAGGAACCAAGAAGCACTGGTGAGAGGACCTGCAGGTCTTGTTTCAGATTTTCTTCCTGATGTGATTTCTGACTGTACATAGACAACCCAGTAGTTAAATGCTAACAGTTACAAGGAGTTAGGTTGCTCTTGTTATTTTAAATAATTGAGACACTGGTGCATATTTGCATCTTAAATCAAAAACACTTCCTCAATGCAGCAAGGCTTCAGGGATGCTAAGTTAATTAATAATAACGTGTAATCTCTTGATTCAGTGACTCTCGAGCAAGGGAATTCAAGGAACAGAACTGATTATGTCCCCTGGACTTTTCTGTTGCTGCATGTGCCATGTGTTCTGGCGAACAGTTAGCCTTCCCGTAGCAAACACCTGGGTGTATGTTATTACATACCCTCCCTCCCGCAAGGCAGCAGCAGACAGACACTGGCTGTTTGTAGCCTTGGCTAGTTTGTCTGCTCAGTTTTCCCTTCTTCCCATTCTGCTGGTCTGGCTTCCATTTTATTGCAAGGACAAGTTATTACTTAGATAACGCTCCTCTTTTCTGGAGTAATAGTGTTTTGGTTTTTAGTTGGCTATCACTGTAAAGAACAACAAGGCTCTGTTTTCTGTAATTGCAAGCCTTGGAGTGCATGGGCAGCTGAGGCAGCTTTTGTATAGAGGATGTCTGGTGTATTATTTATCAATAACAGGAATTTATGGGCTTGATGTCAAGATTACACAAGGAGCTCTAGTTATGAGAAACACGACAAGAATGTGTCCAGGTACTCATAGTGTGTCTCTGCAGACATCTATATGTGCTGGGCTGGGTGTTGGCATGCGTTTCAGTCTCCTATGCGCTAACAAATGCTGCAGCATTTTAGGCACCAACCTACTCCAGCCCCTGTGGTTGGACCCCTTGACAAAGCCCTCTGAGTTCTGAAAATCTTTGTTTGCCAGCGCAGGAGAGAAATGTGCAGCTCCTGCAAAAGTTATTGATGCACATTTTAAAGAAACCTCAGCTCCCTGCTATTGATTATGGATTTTGTGGTACCTGCATTTGTGGCTCAGATTCATTCATCACTGACACTTCAGAGACAATCTACCTATATGCCAAGGAACATCTTAAGTGTAGTTTGTGTGTTCCTTGTACAACCTGTGCAACTTTGGCAACTAGGAAGAAGAGAAAATACCATAACACTTGGCTTAAAAAAACCTTTCAAAGTTCTGGTGCGTATGATGTGTGCTGTAGAAAGGGAATTAAGCTGAAATAGTACTACAGTGACATGCTTGATCGCTGAGGAGAGGAGATGTAATGGTTTTGGACAGTAACTGTCAGGGTTAAGAAAGTTATTTGTTCCATTGGTTTATGGCACAGACTAGTAGTATTTTATTGTCAAACAGAATTAGTTTTATATCAAGAAGAGTGATTACTTGGATTCACTCTGTTTGAGATTAAACTTGATGATTTCATGTCCATTATTGATTTAGGCTTTACATTCAGAGAAGTAGCGGTTTATATTTTACTTAAGGGGATTTGATCACAGTAGATGTAATCTTCAATGGTTTCTGCAAATAAATTAGTAAAGTTGCTATGCCTCTTACAGCAACTGAAGAAAAGTGAAGGGGGCTAGAAACAGGCTGCCTTATCTCAACAAGACCAGTGCAAAAAGATCTAGAGAAGGTGACAAAAAATGCTGCTTACCTTTTACAGTGTGCAAGGGACATGCTAACACCTGCATACAGCATGCACAAAAGCAGGACCCACACGGAAGCCACTCTGCCAATGGCACATTGCAGCTTCAGACTCAGACGATATGTATTTGACAAAAAGATTCGAAATACTTTCTGTGCATCATCTCCTCTAATTTATCCTGAAATTACACCAAAGGAGAGAGGGACGTCCAAGGTGCTCTTCAACATTAGAACAGGGTCAATGAAGAACCAAATGTGGGTGGCCTCTGCAGGAGGCAAATATGCAAAGTGTATAATATGTCACTAAAAATAGCCCCTTTTGAAACATCTTAAATCAGACAGTCAGTTAGAACATGCCATGAGGAACCAGCCAAGCAGTGCAGTCTGATGTGGGTCCTGCTCTGCTGCTGCTGGGAAATCTGTAGCCAAGAGAAGACAGATGGTTTGTGGCCAGCCAGGGCTCTGCTCCCTTGGGCAGTGGTGCATTTCTACCGAGGGAGGAGAGAAAGCATTTCATGGAAGCCACTGTCAAAAGGAGGCCATATCAACTTGTTAGCTCTGCAGCATTCCTCAAGGGATGGATGGTATGGGGTGCTATCTATTATACCTTCACCGTGAGCAGCTGAGGGAGCAGAACAAGTTCTGCTAGCTTTATTTAGAGCTGTCATATTCAGGCCATCATGATTGCAAGCTCCTCTGGCTTCCAAAATACTGTCCTTTGTTAGAGCTCTCCTCAGACACAGATGTCTCTGTAGATGTGAACTAGCATTGCACCCTTAAAAAAATTGTGGGGCTGTTTGGCTGGCACTGGGTCATGCTGCCCTTACCATCTTCCTCTATGCTTGTATGCTGCCCTTTCCACCCTCCTCCATGCTTGTACGTTGCCCCTGTGACTTAGGCAGTTTTCAAACACCCTAGAACAGGGCCCATGATGCACATAGGTGGTATTTAGACTTACCCAGCAACTGCGTGCACAGGATTTTCACCTGCATGCTTACATAGCCTTGACCTAGCCAGAATCACTGTGCAGCTAACCTAAAAAACCCTCTGCGTGCAGACACGTCTGACACAGCGTGGGATGTACCGAGCTCTGGCTCAGCATTGCATTTAGTCCCTAGTTCCCATGAGGTTTTCTGTCTCCATACCTGTCTATATATTGCCTACTACTACTAGATGGTAATTCAGGAAACAAATCTTAAATTGTGTCATGTTCCTTACCCAGAATGCAGTGCACAAAACACCCTCTGTAACTAAGCTTTCGTTGCACAGTGAAACGTTAATAGCTACCAAGATGTATAGCAGCTGATGTTGGCCGAGGCTCATGTAATGATCTTTGTCCTTCTGTAGTTTGGGCTACTCCTCGTTCTTCATGCCCTGCAGTGGTTTTGGTTCATTAGGGACACAGCAAAGCACGGTTCTGCCCCTTCTGCCATGTCCGATTGTCCTGTGTTTATTTTTTTTTCCCTGTATTTCAATTAGTGCTCTTTTGCCTTTTGTCTTTTCACTGAACAACGTGGAGAATAATCTGGCTCCATCTTCTTTATTCCCTCCCATCAGATACTTACAGACATTGTTAAGATTGCCCCTGAGAGGCTGAGGCTTCTCCAGGCTCAACAGTGCCAGGTCTCTCAGCCTCACCTCCCGTGTCAGATGCTGCAATCCCTTGATTGTCTTAGTGGCCATTCACTGGACCTGCTCCAGTGTGTCTATGTCTTTCTTATGGTGGGGCATCCAGAACCGAAAACAGTACTCCAGATGCAGTCTCACCAGTGCTAGTAGCTTTTCCAGGCTTTGGAAAGATGTCTGCGTTCCAAAGGAGAAAGAAAAGAGAAGGAGAAAACAGATGCATGGTTTTGAAACTAATTGGATGCATTCATTGAGTTGGGAGTTAAAAATAAAAAGCTGTTGCCCAAAGCATTATTTTTCATTATTTTTTTTACTAATTTGGGGGTTTGTTTATCATTTTAGTTTCTCTGTTCAGTGAACTGGTTCATATTTAACGGATCACTAAGTTATGACTACAACAGAAATGACAGAGCATGTGTTTTCTAATTTAGGTGTATGGACAAGTGCCTTCTTTTGCAGGAAAGAACAAAGCTAATATTGTTTAATAGCAAAATAGTTGAACCCAGTGTTTCTCAGTATAAGTGGCAAAGTGAGTGACATGTATCTGTTGTGGCACTGATAAGCTTTTCTTACTGTAATGCTTAAGCAAAAATCCAGCAAATGTGACGAAGTTGTGCTGTCTGACTGGTAGGTCAAGGTCATAAATGATTTATGATGCTTTGGAGAGTGTTACTCAGTGGCACCTGGGAACACAAGCCCTGGTAGCTTTCAGGAAGATTTAGCCTTCTTCCCTCTTAAAAGATTTGTTAAAGGTGCTTGGATCCTGCAAGAGATGTCAAAATGGATGTAGGTGCCAAAGAAAATTGGAAAATCTTAGTAGCTTTTTAATGGAGCCTTATTCTCAACCCGGACTGGAGGCAGCTATTAACGTTGTTTGGGAAGACAAAGCGCTGGTATCTGCTGTGTTTCTCCCTGCCTCTGTGTTCTTCTTCCCCCTTGAACAGCAGAAGGGTCCATTATGCCCTTCTTTCTCTGGTCTACTGCAGCGTAGGACAACTGCAACGTTTTTTGTTTGTGAGATTTTTTTCCCTGACTACAAAACCAAACAAGTCTCACAGTAAAAACAAGCCAGGTTGAGCATATAAAAGTGGTGTTAAAAAAGATTAAACCAGGCAGAAATAGATTCAGTAAAAAGTATATAGTTTTAAGTAATTAGGAGATGTGGCACACTTCTAACACATTTCCTCCATTCATAAAAAAAAAAAAAAAACCCAAGAAAAAAAGCTGTGAATCTATTCTTCTGTTTTCTCTTCTTATAGCATGCAGATAATTGCATGATGTACCATTTACAGAATATGTGATGCTGTTACTGAGAAGATGCCAACTATTCCCAACTTCTGTATTGATGCAGCTACCTCAGTGTTTCTAGCCTCTGTTTTTTCTTTCCTGGTGGGAAAAAAATACTTGTCTAGTGCTACATGTTACCTTTCATGGAAGAGATTTCCAAGGAAGACGGTAGAAATGTTTTGGTTTTGTGTTGTTGGTTTTTTTTTTTATTCCATGAAAATTGCTAGTCCTTTAACTGCAGAAACATCTATGTTAGACATAATACATTTAAATGTGAGTCCTACTAGCCGCCTTCTCAACATGACCCATCCTCTGGCATGAATTTTAAATATGAGAAGTGTTGTTTACCAGAGGCTAGCCCAGGTCCTAGGGAGAGGGGGACTTCTCTCACAGAAGAGCCCTGTATCCTTGCTAAAAAACAGCCTGTGAACATAAGCAGCAGCTGATTAATTTTAAGAGTCCAAATTAATCGCCAGATGTAATGGCTCCAAGGCCTTGTATGAAGTAATTTCAACATTTTCATATTTAAAAATGGCAGAAAAGGAAGGCAAAGGCAGCCCCATGCACTTGTATGTCTCCAGGTAGGGACACACTATCAACTTCTGGCAAGTCGAGGAAACTAGTTGACTTAAAGCCTGTATTATATTGACAAAAGCATACTTCCATTATTTGGATTGCTGGTACCTACAGTGCTGACTCAGATCGCTAGCATTTCCTTTTAAAGTACCATACATCTTCATGAGTTAAAATGACCAAGAGCCTAACAAAGTAGGCCACGGTAAAAAAAGGTAGCACAGTCAAATAACAGGTGAACATACAGCAAAATCCTTGCTTTGATCTTTGTTTGCCTTCAGAAATACTATGTCAAGTGTCCGTGTTTAAATGAAGCTTAGTTCAAAGTGGAAGCAGTTGTCTGAAGGATGTGGCTCCTGGGTGTATAATAAACTTGTTAAGAAAGTGGCTGGTGATTTATACTTTGTTACTGATGTACAAAATCCTCACCAGCACATGAGGCTTCTGTGTTTACTATTTTTCTCTCCTATGCAGCTGCAGTCGTGTTTCTGATGTACCTGTGTGCCGGCAAGCCCCCCACCAAGGAAGCCCATCTCCGTACCACTTCAGACAGGGTCCGGGAGCTGGAGTAGTCGCATGGTTCTCGGCATGGTAGGCACCAGCATCTTCCTATTTGAAAAGTAATCAGGAATCCCGAAATGGCTTATTACATCCCTACTGTGATCAGGTATCCTGCCAAATTTTCTTTTTCAATATACTTTCTGCTGGTGGTGTCAAAAGAAAGAAATGCAGGAATATAAGATGAACACTTTCCAAATTAGGGGATGCCCTTAGAAACTTTGGCCTTTAAAAACCTTATCTAAAGGAATGCAGCTTCTGTGGGGCAGCAAATTAAATGGCTTTAGTTATATGCTCTGCTTCTTCTGGCATAAACCCTAAAAGCCTGAAATCTTTTGCTAGTCTGTATTTTGGTGATGTGTGCTTTTAAACCATTTGCTAAGTTAGAATGATGCACTAGAGATGGCTCAAAGCCAGAAAAGGACTTGAGCAACCCTTTTCTGCGCTGGCCAGATATAACTGAGAGTCAACACAGGCGCCATACACAGTATTTACAAATATATCAAACAAAGGAGCTCAATTTATGCATTTATTTCCAGTAATCATGTAACCATATACCTAAACAAGTGTATATACCTCCATGCTTTTACATTATGGAGAAGTTTTAGAAAAGTAACTGCATTTACTGTTTGAACCACAGCCTGTATTTATCTGGTATTGGCTGAAAACTTTTTTTGCACATTGGTCTCACAGAGATGTTATTGCACAAACCCATGCTGTAGGTTTTCTTGACATTTGCTGAATCATCTCATTGTGGTTATGGACTTCAATAGGATGTCAGCGTTAGATGGCCATTATTGTGAGCCAACGGAGCATTTCTCAGGTTAGATTTCTTTTACTGAAGCCTGACTTTGTCAGAGCCTTGTGTGAACGGTGTTTTCAGAATGTCCCTTCAGTAACTTGCTGTGTATCAGAGCTAGACTCTGTATCAGCCGTTACCATTTTTGTGTCACACACAGGAACCTTCAGGACACTGAAGTAACGTCAGTATAAGCCCCTCCTCTTGTTCTCATAGGCAGACTTCTGTAAGGTGGGGGGCGGTAGCAGTGCCGATGTGTCTTTACTCTTCAGTGAAATACAGCTGCTGAAAATGGCCTTTTGTGCTTGCAGTGGTGCGGGTGGGGATCCTAGATCTTCAGGCTTTGCTAAACTGCTCCAGGAAAAGCCATTCTTGTAACCTGTCATTGTAAATTTGGCTTTTGGAAGTGAACAAGTGATTTAGATTTACAAAGAAAGACCCCACAACATTTTCATTTAAATTGGCCAATTCAGTGCTATCAGCTAGATATTAGTAATGATGCTGTATGTGTGCCTGTATGCTGGTATAAAGTGGTATAAACATGTCCTATTTACTGTGCTTAGGATTAAAAGAGATACCTATAACCAGTTTATACAACCAAGGGGAAACATTAACAAAGGCTTAACTATGATTAAACAAAGAGTTCCCTTCCCTTTTATTTCCTTGCCAGGTAGCTTTACTTAGTCAGCCTGCCTGTCTGGGTTTTGGCTCTGGCCATTCACTGTATACCAAATTTGAATTAAATTGTGGAAGTAAAGCACACTCTTAATCTAGCTATTGGAAATAAAATGAAGTACCTTGTCAAAACTAATTTTCCATGGAAGGAGGAGTACTTTACCTCAAGTGAAAGGCTGATTTATAGCCTGCAGTATAGTAAGTGGCATCTGTTTATATATGTTACAATTTTTTGAATATTTTAATAAGTTGCTAATTCATAATGAACAATAATGCCACCTTGTGCTTTTACAGAGAGGTTAAGCTTTCATTTTGGGATTTCTGTGTTTCTGTTTGTTTATTCTTTTTAAAGAAGATGCAATTAATTCGTGCTTCACTTTTTTAAGCACCTTTCATGATAGGTGACATTTTCTGTTATGAGAGAGAATCACTGCAGAGATTATAGACCATGAACTTCAACTATTGAGCAAATGTCAGTTCTTATGTGAGGTCTGACAGTCCACACTAGACTTTTGCCCAGACTGTATATGTCATCTGATACCCTGATCAGTATTGGGTGTATAGTCTATGGATCCCTTCTCAAGAAGAATTGGTATGCATTTTAATGGACTTTTCCATTTTAAGGTAAAAGCATCTAAAAAGCAAAACTTAACTCATACAAAAATCCATTCTACAAAGTATTAGTTTCAGTTTATGACGTACATACACTTGAAAATACAGACACTATAAGTTCCACTGGCACGTGTATTCAGAAAAAAGGGAGTCTGGAACAATAAGGAGGAGAACTTTTTAATATTGTTAAGTATTGGTGTGTATGTGTGTGCCCTTTGCCAGTAGCTCAAGTCAGACGTTGGCCAGTCCAACTGCTGTGGGCTTTGGTTTGGCCAGCAGCAGTAGCCGGAATACCAGGAAATCCTGATTGTATTTGAAGTCATGATTCAAGTGGGACCAAGATTGTATGCTAGTCACAGCATACTGTAACGCTTGCTAGTGTGCTATTTGAGCACAGGAAATAACGAATTGTTAAGATTTCAGTGTAAATATACTGTAAAATTGCATTATTCTTTGTAAGGAATGCATAAATTATAAATGTAGTATAGATAGACCTAGTTGAAAATGGATGCTTTGAAATTGTCATAGATTTCAGTGAGATCAGAATTTTGTTCATGTAGCCAATGATTTTTCATTTTTAAATCCTACTGATTAAAAAAAAATCCTACAGATAATACTATGGCATAGGAGAGTGTATTCTGCTCTGACTGTTACAGTTTTAAATTGGAGGATTAAAAATATCCATTGTTCATTTCCACTAAATCTTGTGCTCCTTACTTGTTTTTTCTATCATCAGATCCCATTGATTTTTAAATACACTAACCCAAGATTATGAGAAGGAATGATACAAGTCTTCATCTGCATTAGTTTATAAATCCTTACTCTGATATGTATGGGTTTGGAAGCAAGTAACTAAAGCTATGATACACTTTAAAAGTCTCAGAACAGGTCTCAAAGCATCATCCACTTTGCTTTCATTTCTCAAATAAGCTGCCTTTTTCAATAAGACAGCTCAAACTAAACTTTGGCAGACACTGGCCACGTGGATCACGGAGGGGAAACGTTGTGCTATAAGGACTATATTGGGAGGGTGCAGAATTAATAGCTAATTTTGCACACTGACTCCATTTTCACCAAAGACAATCTCTTAAGCTTCATGAATACTACATGAGGCAATGTGTCACCAGTTATGTAAACGCTAAACACCATCACTTGCTCCGTTTGCTACCAGCTAGAGGTGCTACTGATTGGAGACAGCAGGGTCCGGTTTGGTGTAATACAAGGCTGGTCCGAGCTCAGTCCAGCTCCTAACAAGGCCAGTGGGAGTTTCAACTGAGACAGCCTTCAGGATTTGGCCTATTTAGTTTGTGACAAATATCGCAATGCGAGCCTTTTGCCTGCCAAATCCTGAGGGCTCACTTCTTTTTTTTGGAAGAAAAAAAAGTTTTATTTGTTGGGCTATTTTTTTTTTCCCAGATGAATGCAGGTAATTATTTTCAGTTACATAGTGCACATGCATTGGTAGTTAAAATTTACACCTGTGGTAGTTGTTTTGAATAGTAGGGTGTGTGTGCGTGCGTGTTTGTGTGTGTGTAAAACATACCCGTAAAGCCTATTTTTCTGTAAAAGCTCATAGTCTGATACCTTTAGTTATACTGAATAGAGCACAGCAGTGTGAGTAGATCCACTGGCGTCTCTTTTACTAAAGATCTTACTAGATGCTGCTAAGGGTAACAGTGTCATAGTTAATGGTCAAATAGGGACCAAATACAACTGCCAGTACAAAAAAAGTGTCATTTACGAAAAGCATTTCTTATTTCACTGTTGAGAATACTCAGTGGTGACTGACTGGAATTTGTGCCCAAAGCACATTAAAGTTTAGGTTCTCTGAGGCACTTCCTAAATCACAGTTTTCAAGCCATTCATCTAATTGGCTTTCTATAAAAACACGTTTCAATACATTAGAAATGACAATAGCTATCATTAAATCATTCAGGTGATGTTAAATGGCTTCCATTAGTACAAGGCAGCCCACAGCTTTGCAGTGAGTTTGTACAGTCAGGTCTCAAACGTGGTCCAGCTGAAAACAGCAAAGAGACGATGGAGGCACCTCCTGAGCACTGATGTCCAGTACTGCATCGTCTGTGGGAGACTTGATTTACCCCGTGAGGTTTTGGGAGAGCCTGTGTTTCTGGTTCTGCCACCATCTCTAAGACCATTGAGGAAAAGCTAAAATCTGAAGCTCGATTTCCTGTTTTGGCATTAGCAAGCTACTTTCCTATAGCTCTTGTGTTGAGCTCAGTGGTCACTTAATAATTTTGAGACTGATTCTAATGCGAACATAAGGAAATTCAGAACAGTGAATCAAAAATCTGACCTATGAGGATTCACTCTGGACATCTAAAGGGACAGGTTAAATTTGTTACCTTTTCCTTTAAATCCAAACATACCTCTCTAGTGTTTTTTGCAAGATAATGGTCATTTAATACGTTCATCTGTTCTTTGCATTTGGTGCTGGGAAACGATGACTCGCTGCAGAAAGAGAGGGCCGGAGCACTGTTTGTGGGGAAGGGTGGGTGAAACACTTGGATTATATAAATTGGTAATTTGTGTTGGTTTGAGCAAGGAGGCACATGAGCGATCCATATGCTGGTGATTCTGCTGATTTGCTGTTCACCCTGCAGGGGCACCTCACCCTCAACCCAACCAGCAGATCACCCTGACCAGTATAAACGCAAAATGGTCTAGTCCGTTTTAAAAAAAAAATAAAAATCACATGAACATTATGTTTATTTCTCCAGTAGAATCTGTTTCTTTCACAGTCTTTCAGTTCTTGCTTTTCTGAAGAGCGAAGTCTTTATTTCGGTCATCTGTCTATAGAAAAAAAGTATTTTTTTCAAAGGGCACATTTAAAGATGAAAACTGAGGCTTGAATAACTTAATCAGCATACAAATTACACAGATATAAAAGTTCTCTTTCATTGTCTTAACTTACAGTTTATTTTATACAGAATTCATTATGTTATACATCTAAGACTTATTATATTGTATAAATATCTTAGGTGTGATGTATATACATATTCAGTGTTATAGATTCAGCAATTAATGTATGCATTTCACAATACACTATAGTGTATTTCAATGTAGTGCACATGATTTATATTTCAGAAAAGAGCATATCCGCTATGAAAACCTGGTATTTCATTCATAGGGTACTCTACCTTGAAATACAGGGGGGTTTCCATTATATAATGGACTGTTTGTATTGTGTCGTATGGCTGTAAGATTTTCTTGTACATTCCCCAATATGAATTAAGATACAGCAGCTCAAAACGTTCTACATCAAGAGGAGAGCAGGGCACTGGTTTCCTAAGTTGTTACTTAGATGAGAAGGAAGGCGCAGACAAGCCACATGGAGCTAGGCTGTGTGCGATGGCCAAATGAAATAAAAAGTTCTGCACGGATGAGAACTGCTAGCTCTTGCTTCCCCATTCTCTGTGCGCCAGTGTTCAGCTGCCGTAAATTACTCAGCTCTGATTACAAGAGCTGAGAGTCTGGCATCAGCTTTATTTTTAAAGTTCGCAAACTCCCCATGTTCCATTAATCTACTCTTTGCTTATAGAATTTTTCTTGGTGTCTCGTGGCATATGTATTGGTACTACGTACTGGCTTTGCTTGACAGCAGGCAAAGAAACTTGCTCGCAATGTCTTCTCTATACATGCCACAAGTAAGACATGCTGTTTGTTCAGTTTTAAATTACAGGTGTTGCTTTCCTGGGCACCTACTGAAGCATAATTCTAATTAATTTGTCAGTATAGTTTCTATTTTCTCTTTTAGACAATTCTAGTTTCCTGCATACATACATACACACATACATACATATTGTGCCTTTTGATCATTTGGCTACCTTTGCTTTGTAATCTCAAAAGCAGAGATTCTTATATCAATGTATAAATGCTGTTCATTTAACAGCAAAGCGGAATATTATATATTCCATGAATAAAAGACTTTATTTTAAAAGAGTCATTGAAAAAAAATTCAGGTGAATCAGAAAATGGTTGGATTTTTAAAAATAATTTTAAATTAAATTTCCTTACATTCAAAGCATGTCATCATTTTGAAACTAAAATACGAGATATTTCATTTAAAAAGGACCGATCAACTCAGAACTGTATTTTGCATTAAATATATTTATATAAATTATTTTCCTTTCAATTTTATGAGAAGTAGCACAAGCAGTTAAACTAGCATAAATCCAGAACAACTCCGCTTTATTGGTGTTATCCCAGTTTTACGGAGAATAGAATTCTCTCTTCCCACTTCTTTTGTTTTTCATATTGCCATTTTTCCATATAAGAACTTTCATGTAACAATATGTGATGTAAAACAAAAAGGAAGGTTATATGAATCTGCAGTTGTAGATTTATTTTTTCCCCCACTGCCAGATTTGGGGAGGGGTCTTTTTTGTGGACAGCTGTATCCAATTCCATTGTTTAGCTGATCACCGGTAGTAGCTGTACTCCTTTCTACAGGCTGAATTTGTAATTTAACTTTGGGATAGATATGCGATGATGCCTGTGACTGCAAAAGTCATGACTCTCTGAAGCCCCACATTCAGCCACTGAACCACCTAAGAACGTCATCGAAGAACATTGTGACCATGCTGACAGATGCTGTACGGAGGCAGGACTTTACCACCCTACGGTAAATAAAACTCTGACCCTAGCTACACCTCAGTTTCTGCTCCAGAGCGTGTTTTAGATACTTGCTCAGTCAAACAACAGAATGGAAGCATTTCTGGTCCAACACTAACAGTCCTCAAACCCTGCATTTATGACTGTCTTCAGCAGCAACATCTGAAAGCACAAGGGTTTGCAAGCCACGTGGCAAGTAAATGGTGAAAAAGCCCGAGGTCACCTTTGGTGGCTTCTAGCACTGACCTACTGCCTGTAGGACTGTCCTTCCTCCACACGCTAGCGTGCAGCCTGAACGTAAAGCCACCTGTAGGTACTATGGACAACCAGGGATTAGACCTGAGGCACAAGTTCAGGGATGCAACAATATCACAGTAGCGAGGCACCCTAACCTAGTGACCCTCAGGCTTTCAAGCCATAGTTCTCGAAGGGAAATTTCCAGAACAAGTAAAGCTGTTGCCTTCCACTACCTATTAATGAGTGAGAAGAGCAGCCAAGCACAACTGTAAGTCCCTTGGCACTCGGTGTGCTTGTGTGGCACTGGCTAGGGATGGAGCACAGCATCTGCTGGTGTAGTTAACAGAACTGGGGCCACAGTGAAGAAATGGGTCATGGAGTCCGGTACGCTGCTGTGAGATCATAGTTTGACTGGTAAGGTGGTGGATATGCATTCATGAAAACAGCTGTGCTGTTGCCCTCTGCAACTACCATCAGTAAGTTGTTTCCTCCGATTTCAAGACTAAACTTATTTGTGGTCGATTTATATTCATTTACTCGTGCAAACAATACGCTTGGTTTCTCGCCGGACTAAATACAAAATGACATGTTGGGAAGAGATGTTAAGTTCTAAAAAGGGATTTTTATGTTGTTAGAAATAAGGATCATAGTAGGAATTAATAATTCCATATGAGGTCTGGATCATTTAAAAAGGAGAGAACATTTGTTAAACAACCCAAGATTTCATTTGACACAAAGTGCTGCGTCACTTATGAAACAGAAGCATCTATGTGGTCTATTATTTTATTTACTTAAAATTAGATTATAATAGATGCCATCCCCTCACTATGCATTGCCGTGCCAGCAAATGTAAGTCTCTAATCACTTATATAGGCCTGGTGTCCTCACCTTCTAGTCTCACCATTAAAATTATCTTATTTTGCAGCAGTTAATATTAAACATGTTCCCAGTTGTGGATTAGGATCCAAATGCAGAATTTCCCATAGTTAAGGTTGTCTGGTCTGTTCTAATATCAGAACTGAATTATAAAATTCAAATCCTATCCTGAGCTACCTAAAAGATGGGAACTATAGTATCTACAACAGTTGTAATTTGGATCTTGTGTTTCTTGCACAGGATCCATGACAAGAACATGTGCTTTATTTTTTTTTTGTTAAGTATTATGTAGATTCAGTTTTTTCCTCACTGTAATTTTCAACTTATTTCAGTCATCCTTCGGTAAAAAAATACATGTAATGCCTATGAAATGGCAGCTTTGAATCTCCAGCATGTTTTCCTTGTTAAAATTGGGAATAGTCACTTTACAATGTGCCCGGTGTGTCTTTTCTTTCCTTCTTTCTTTTCTAATGAAACATGGAGTAAAGTTTTTCTCTTTAATGGCCCTACTGTCAGAGATGTTTTAGAAGAGGTCTGGGCCATTAGCCGTTGAGGATGGACTTCTTTGTCCTGCTAAACTCTACCATCAATGTATTAATTAATACAGAGTAACATGACTCCAAGCCTTTGCTTATTTGCTGGGAAGTTTCCTTCCTATTCTATGCATTTCAATACCATATTTGACTTTCTCATTCTGATAATAATGTGTATTGTCAACCAAGCTGCTGTTTCAGCAAAGCATTTTCCTTTGAAGTATGTGCTGTTTTGTTCCAGGTTACTTTTTCATGTTAGGAATGACAAAAGTAAACCCAGGGCTACTCCTTGGTTTTTATTTTCCAGGGTTTATTATTGTATTTACAGTTCCCTGTAAGAAGATACAACCCTTTCCCAGTAAGAGTCCTAATACCTTTCTATGTTTCAAATACTAATGACCCATATGGAAAGGAGAAAGATAATCAGTGATGAAGGCGGTATCTCTAGGGGCTGATGCAGACGAATAGAAAACTTAAATCATTATAAATATTACTGTACTGCACTTTGGTACAACCGAAAAAAAAAACCTTCAAAGAAAATATTTAATGTTCCCTAAGTCAAATAAAATTCATAAACAATAGGAAAAGAAATTAACCACATGGGGGTTTTTATATCTGTATAAAATAATAAGACTACTTGGCTGCATTGCACATAGGCAATAAAACTAGATTCATTCGGATCCCTTTTAATGTAAGCCTTGCATCAGGCTGTAAGCAAGAAATGTCCACTGTGCTTTACAAAGGACGACGACTAGAAAAATCAATGCAAACAAATATCTCTTTCTTTTCCGATTTACCATTTATCATGAGAGATGACAAACAAATGAAGTCTCCTCTGAGTCTGAGCGTAGTTGTATTAGCATTTTGCTAGTACCAGGCAGTATACAAAAAACAGCCATCGTGTGTGACACCTCCAACACCTACAGGTAGCTGGTTTAGGGGCACATCCTGGTTTGCGGTGAAACAGGTTTAACTCAGCCAGCCTCTTGTACCTGCTCAGTGATATCAGGTTATCATCTCAGTAACTCCAAGGTTGGACTGTCTTGTTCCTATTGCTGACTGGACTGACTGCTCCACCATCCATAAACAGAAGGCATAAAGGTGATTACAAACATAAGAAAGTAGTTTTACATATTGTCTTGCAGTCTTTCCATATAGTCCCTAAGTTCCTTGGAATCACCAAGATTCATATCTTGGCATACCCATTTAATATTATCATCACTGTCAAATAGAATTGAGTTGGTGTAGGGGCCTCCATCCTCCGGCAGTATTGTTGTATATGAAGTGAACTTTACTCGCTTCTGCTTTGGCCCAGAAGGATTTATAGGTTCACTTTTAACTTCTTTTTCACAAAGGTACTCAGAAGATCTGAGGATATGATTATGAAGAGTCTTCTGAGAACTCCCATTAAGGAGAAAGTTGCTTTCTTCAAACTGCATTCCTCTGTCAATCATGGTAGTGCACTCCTCTGACGGGAGCGAAATGTCAACTGGGTTTTCCAGCAGTTCAACCTCATTTCCAAGCCAGACCCAGTCGTGGGAATGGGGGATGTTGCCTTGCTCACTCACGGCAAACCTTTTATGCCTGTACTTCCAAGCAAATGCCACGCAGTTAATCAAAAAGACCAAGATTGCTAAGCAGAAAACACACAGCAGGGCATACATGCCAATCTCCAAATCTGTTAATCCTCTTGAAGTCAATGTGAGATCACTGGGATTGTTTTCTCCTGGTATTTCTACTTGCGTAGGGAAACCTGTGAAGGCAGTTGGGTTATTTTGGAGCTGGCCGTCCTCCAGGGACTCCTGATCAATGGGAGATATGAAAGTTGTGCTTTTGTTTGCATTGTCCTCATGACTGGACATGTCCTCATGGGTTTTGGACCATTCTTGTGCTGTCCTCTCTTGTTCTGCAGGTTTCTCTATAGAATTGCTTGCATGGCTTTTAAAATCTCTATCCACATCATCAATGTCATTAGTGCTTCCTTTTTGGTCAGAATCTTTTTGACCAAACTTCACTTTGACACTTCCTTTCCCAACAGCCAGAATGCTCTTCCGCTTAGTCTTCTGACATGGCTCACTGATCACCATTTCAATTTTAATCAAAGGTCCTTGCCCATCCCCTTCTGCCACTACCCCAGGCCATTTGGACTGAAGGTCTTGGTGTGCAGACACTACCATCTCATCCAGTGAAGTGATGGTGATCGAGAAGTCCTTGGAGTCATAGATATCTAATGGTGTCACTGACCCATCGCTGAACAAAATCCAAGCACTGACTATGGCTTCCTGGGGGGAGAGAGGATGAGAAAAAAAGGTGTGAAAGGTAAGAGAGCACATATCAGACACTCAGTTGTTTGAGTCTGTTTGACATTGGCAAAATAAATATACAGTTCAGCTTTGGTTTGGTTTTTTGTTTTTTTTTTTTTTTTAAAAAAGAAAACCAAAACGTCTACTCTGCTTCTTATTTTCTTCTTGCAGATTTGTGTTCTCTAGACCACTTATGCATTTATCCCATTTTCAGGAACTATCAAAGATGCGGTCATCTAAATTTAATAAAAGGTGCTGACAAAAAAAATTTACAATTCTTTTTTTCATTCTGAAGTGAGAAGCCTCTTTTGAATGCCAGGGCCTCATGATGAAAATTTCCAAAGTCCTGGTTAATTAATTTTATAAAGGACCTATAATGGGGAAATTTCTGTAACATTGCAGTTCTAATGCCATATTTAATACAATGTGCAGAGCTGTTTCTGTGTCGGAATGGTGATCCCATTCAGCTCATAGAACAAACAAGGTTAAGAACACATCTCAATGCAAGATTTTAAATTTTCTGTCATGCTTTCAAATATACAAGATTATGTGAAATATACAACAGTGATTGTAGTCTTTTCTGGGTACTATAGAAACACTCAGAAAAACGCCATTTTAAGGATGTTTTGACCAAAACTATTTGTCTTCTTACTGCAAATTGCGAGTGCTAAAAAGATAGTTACTCTTTCTCTAGTGATATAACGCCTCAATTATGTAATAAATACAATAAAAAAGATATATGTAATTTATTCTGTGGTCTCATCGAAAGCTATTTAATTCCTCAGATTATACGGTTCAAAATAAGCACAAACTCATCAGATTTCAGCAATGCAGATCATGAAAACTTCTGTACATGCAGCCAAAAGGTCCTTTTGGCTGAACTGACTTTGTGAGATTCCTAAGGCATGGGGCTTCTTCCACAGCTTACATAGCTAAGCTGTATTTTCCCATAGAAAAAGTGTCTTGAGTAGCACATACGTGCTTTCAACAGCATTACCCATGCACAGACAGGTCCATCACTTCCCCTGTGCTGTGCAGGTCTCCAAACTAGTTCCGAAGAGCTTAATGGTCAGTCTGTATAGGTGTTTGCACCTGTAGGAGTTGGTCAGTAAGATGAACAGCCTTTACTATGTGCAGTTACTGCTTTTGACAAAGCCATACGTTATAGGTACTGTCTAAAATTTACAGCGAGTAGCTTTTCCCTAGCTTCTGACAAAGCACAGTAAACAAATAAATTCTGTATACTATTTTGAATCATACCTGTTTCGGACTATGAAGGATATCGTATGCAGAGGTGGTAGAAACAATAGCTCTCTTATTTCCTTTGCTGATTTGTAAGGAGAGGGACAAGCCTGAAACTAGTTGTACTCCTAGATCTGTAATGGTTACACGGTCATCTAGAACTATCACTGTCTTCTCTGCCAAGATGGAATCCGAAAGAGGTGACAGAACCTTGAAAGAGAAAGCAAACGCCTTGCATGAAACAGCAACTGTGTTGTAAAGCAAGATTAGACTCTAATCGGCATAACACTTCAGATTAATCTCGAGTTCGTCATATCCATGTATAAGATATAATTGATGTTTCCTCCAAGACATTACTCATTTGCTGCTAAATTACTTTAGTTACAAAAATAATTTAATAAAACAACCAATCACTTCAAAATTACAGCTTCATCTCAACAATGCAGTATAGATTAAATTAAATGGATTTGTTTGGTTTTTTTTTTAAATGTCATTTTTGTGTAGTCTCTCAAACCTTCTATGAATGTGGTATAGCACAAGATACAGTGTAAGACATTGATGAACGCTGAAACTCAGTAAGGGAATAAACACGTGTGCAAAGCCTGGCTGAGAGGAACTGCTGCCTTTATAGGGACAGAGGACCTGAATGAAATGAAAGTGAGGTTTGCAAAAGGACTTTGAAAATCCCACTGGGTGCCTGTCTGCATTTTTCAATGCCAAAATAGTCCTGTCAGTTTGCTCTAAGACCTTGTTTCTAACATGCTCAGAAGCAGACAGCCATCTTTCTACTGATGCCAGAAACAGCTGGTTCAGGCCCAAAATATTTGAGGTGCGATTTGTCTAAACAAATACGAGAAATCTACAGTGCAGCTCCTGCATCAGAGCTAGCTGCTTCTGCTTTTGTACAGTCACTGGAGCAGAGACTTTTTAAGGGCAGAAATCCCTTGACCTCTTTTGGATGTTTGTTTTAGGCTGAAAGGAGCTGAGCCCTAAAAGTACCTGTTTCTTTGTGTTGACTATAAAGGAAACTTAGTGTGACTGGAACATTATGGATGTTTGCAGTTACTTAGAGGAGGTCCAACGCTTGTATTCCTTTATTTTGATTAAGAAATATGCATGAAGTTAGACAGAGAGATAGATGGTGAACATGAACACTCTGAAAGATTTCTGAAGGTTATTTTTGTGTCCATTTTTTATGTTTCATTTTGTGAACATAAAGGGACTAATTTTTCAAAGATGTTTAAGCCTATAAAGATGCATGTAGATCTTCGGTAAAATTTCCTAACAGTTAGGTTCATAATGTCCCACTTAAATTAATAGCAGCTAGTTGTGTGCATCATGCAACCTGTTTCACTGTTCAGAAAATCTCAGTGTTGCTAGTCACATGAACGTGGATAAATCCCTTCAGAAGTTTCACCTAAAGGTATTTTATGGAAATGACAAATAGTAAAAATGAAAACCCATTCAAACTTCCTTTATGTTTAGCATGTAATTTTTTTTTTCAACTTGTTTTTTTCTGAGAGCGATTATTGTATAAGCTAACTAGCTAGTGTGTGTGTGCATCCAGAATGCTCTCTACGAAAGCTGCAGATACATCTTGGGCTGTACCTGTACCGTGGTGATGCCATGCTCACGACCAACCAGAACTCGGCCATCTTGAAGCTTAGCAATCTTGGGTTCTTCTACCTTCATGAAATCAGTCACAAGGTCAGTGATGTCAAACTGCCACTCAGAGCCTAGCATATAGGTCAAGTGGCCTCCAAACTCAGAGGATTCAGCTACAAACTGTGTGAGGACTCGCACCATGGCATGCTGATACTGGAGGGTACAACCTCTTCCCTTTTTCTCATCATCCTCTTCGTCCTCACTGTCACGGGTAGGCCTGTAAATAGATCCAGGTTTGTTATCTGCATTGCCATGATCTCCCTACAACACTGCAGAGCTTCAGTTGCACGGTATTTTCAATTAGATTAATGTTATCATCATCTGCTACGGTGTGAGAAATAGGAAACCACATTTTGGATGTGTAGGTTACTAGAGCTGAGATGCTTGTACAGCTTTTTTGTGCTGTACAATTTAAAAACTACAGTCACTTCTGTTAGTGAATTCTTTGTTTGAGTGGGACTTTCCAGCAACTTAAAAACATGTTTGCCATTGCTGAGATTTCAGTGGAACCACCACTTGTTCACCCTGTCTCCAAGCGGCAGTCAAGTCTTGCAGCGGGCTAAGGAAAGCAGCGTGAAATGTTTAAGAGAGGGCAATTCTGGAACAAACTCCTGTAGCAGCTCAGCAGGGATGGAAGAAGATGCTTTAGCATCGTTTCCTCCACCTTTGCCCGTAACATTTATATCACTTTACTCATCTTTTCAAAACCATTCTAACACATTCGTGATTCCCTGCTAAGGTAACGCCACCCCACCTTATCCCACATCTCTATCTCATGGGTTCATTAAGCCCTCTGCATTTGAGAAATATACCATGATTTCACCTTAAATCTCCTGCAGTTCATGCAAGTGTCTGGTATATTTAGTCATGTAATGACCACATGGGGCTTCCAAAAAACCAAATGAGGCACTTAAGTTACCATTCAGGACATCAATTACTGAGATGTACAAACACCATGCCAGACTGGTGAGACTACCACTCACCCCACAGAAACAACTGCAGCATTAGACACGCTTTCTTTTAACATTTTCTAACTATCTGTCCCCCCCTGCAAAATCTAATCCATGACAATCTAACAGCTTTCCATAAATCTAAGGCATCACAGTGATTTGTACATGAGAGCAGTGGTGTCACAGCTCACAGAATTTTGTCTGGTTTAAAACCAAGTTTCCCATCAGTTCTTTTCTTTTTGTTTGCTATTGTTTATTCCTTGGGACCAACACATTGACTCTTTTATCTCTTTCAAGTCAGGTATTAAGCAGTAGGTGGTCACACTTTTACTCATTATGCCCCCATGCTGTGGAATTCATTGCTCAGAAATAATTTGCCTTCCTCCTTTACTTATTTATTGAGCCTGAAGCCGCCTCCATAGCAAGGGTGGGAAATATGGGGTAAGCCTCTTATTTTTCACAGTATTTTCGGAAGTAGTTTTGTGTTTACTGTGTTCCTTTATCTTCTCCTTTGAAATACCAGCTATGAAAAACTATTATAAAACAGAATTGCTTTTTTTATAAATTGTTTTATGACAAAGTTGGCAAACAGTAAGCTGAAAATGTATCTAAGACAAGCCCTTACACTCTTCAAAATGATAGAAAGTCCTGGTGTTACAGAATCTAATACACTGGAAATTTTCAATGCATCAATTGTTAGCTGAATATATATATTTTTTCAGCCTTTTTGGTTTTGTGTGTGTAAAACAACAGTGTCCATCATTAGTTGCTGAATGAAACATTATTGGATAACCACTGAATTGTTAAGAAAAAAAACAGGATCCTAAAATAGGATTTACGTTACACAAAGAAATTGGTCTTACAGAATTAGACTAGCTAGGTATTTCAGGGAAATTTTCAATTGTTCTCTCCTTTCCAGCAAATGTGTCGATCTGGACTATGAGCTGAAGCCAGCCAGTCAGCAAAACAGCCGCAAAGAAAGTACTAGAAAGGGGATATTCATAGAGCTTACGTGGCCCATGCCTATTTAGATTTCTTTTGGCTTTATAATGCTAAAAAGACTTTATGAACTGCTTAACATTCCCACTTTCAATTTATTCCTCTATTCAGACCCTCTTCAGCTCATCGAAACCATAACCCAGCTCTGAATCATAGAATCATAGAATGGTTTGGGTTAGAAGGGACCTTAAAGATCATTTAGTTCCAACCCCTGCCCTGAGCAGGGACACCTCCCACCAGCACAGGTTGCTCCAAGCCCCATCCAGCCTGGCCTTGAACACCTCCAGGGATGGGGCAGCCACAGCTTCTCTGGGCAACCTGGGCCAGGGGCTCACCACCCTCAGAGTGAAAAATTTCTACTTGATATCTAATCGAAACCTACCTTCTCCTAGTTTGAAGCCATTCCCCCTCGTCCCATCACTACATGCCCTTGTGAAAAGTCCCTCTCCAGCTTTCTTGTAGGCCCCCTTCAGATACTGAAAAGCCGCTATAAGGTCTCCTTGGAGCCTTCTCTTCTTCAGGCTGAACACCCCCAACTCTCTCAGCCTGTCCTCACAGCAGAGGTGCTCCAGCCCTCTGATCATTTTTGTGGCCTCCTCTGGACCTGCTCCAACAGGTCCA
The DNA here is from genome assembly GCF_965231255.1 of Vanellus vanellus. Taxonomy (NCBI): domain Eukaryota; kingdom Metazoa; phylum Chordata; class Aves; order Charadriiformes; family Charadriidae; genus Vanellus; species Vanellus vanellus. Next base: position 12,311,212 of record NC_138921.1, read on the forward strand.
TGTTCTTATGCTGGGGGCTCCAGAGCTGGACACAGTACTCCAGGTGGGGTCTCACGAGACCAGAGTTGAGGGGCAGAATCCCCTCCCTTGACCTGCTGGCCACACTGCTTTTGATGCAGCCCAGGATACGGTTGGCCTTCTGGGCTGTGAGCGCACATTGCTGGCTCATGTTGAGCTTCAATAATCTTAGACCTTGGGAAAACCAGGTGTAGCTCTGAGATACCAGGATTTAACCCTCTTTTGGTAATACAGTCAGTAACATTAGTACTTGTGCAGAATTGGAGAAGAATGCACAGGAGCTATTCAGGTGAGAAGTATTTAGGGGATTTTGGGGAAAAGAGCCACAGAACCCGTGGGAACCAGTTTCTTACGGGAAAAGAGCCACAGAATCAGTGTTCTGTGGCTTGAAGAAAAATGTTCATGTGTTCAACATTCATGCCGACTTAATTTTTTTTACACAACTCTTCTGTTTCTGTTACATAATCAGATGTTTTACTCAGATACGATGTGTGACTGTTATTCATAATTATTTCTGTGCTTATTTATTTCTACTTTCACTGTTTAAAATTGTAGACTCCTGGACTGTCCAAGAGGAAAAATATTCAAAACAACTTTGAGAGAAAGAACTTTTCAACCCTAGTCCCATACAGGTCAGAAATGTGAGTTGTGGGAAGAATGACCAGAGATACGGAGTGTTGCATAAGGGCACGGGGGAGCACTCCTGCCCTTATTGCCAGGCTGCAGACTGTGTGGGCAGCCAGCACTACCAGCCACAAAAAGATGATTCAAGTCTAACTCTTTCCTTGCGGTATCACTAACAAACAAAGGTAAGGGCTCTGTTTCCCTACAAAAACATTGATAGGTGTTTGTATCTGTATACTTCTCTGTAGAAATGCATGGTTTCTATTGCATGCAAATATGGAACATGAGAAAAGCATCCCTGAACCGTGGCATGGGCAAGGCACTTTCTTACCTCAGTGCAAAGTAAAAAGAGAGGTGTTTGAATTTTCAAGACAAGCTTTGCAAGTCTGCTTTACCAAGTACCAACTCAAGTTCTTCCTTTTTTTAAACAGATGATACCCATTTCCACTTCAAAGCCACAAATCCAGGATTCAGTTAGTAAGTCAGAGCATTTCAGTGTGTTGTCTCCATGGGCCCAACAAAATGTTTGAGATCCACTGAATTGCATAGTTCCCTTTAGAGGCTTAAACTTCTTGTTACAGTGATTTCAGTAGGCTTAAAATCCTTCATTAAGCAGTGAGCTCATTTTCTTCTTAAGACATGTCCTCATGAATATAAGTTATTGCTGCATATTGTGCTTTTTTTCCCCGTGGTCATCTCTGAGGTTAGCTCTGGATATCTCTCAGAATCCTTCTTATCCTATTTCTTGCTGGTTGGCAAACTTGCTTGGAAGACTTTTTGCTTTTCTGGAGTGGTCCAGGATTGCCAGAATTACATTTAATTTAGATTTCACACAGAGAAAGCCTTTGCCAGAGAGCCGAGTTAAAACAGCAGCCCTGTTACAGGTGTGCCTGTTAGCACTGATCTAATCAGTGATCTGTCAACTTTATATTATAGACACTGTTTGTGAGCAGTTTAAGTATGTCTCTTTTAATTTGCACCACTCTCAAGCCAGACATCACTTTCTTGGGCCAGATGCTAATTTTCTGTTAAAAAAAACCCTAAAGAAATCAGTTTTGCTGGTTTTGAATTTGAAATACTCATTAAAAAGAGTCATGCATTTAAAAAACATTTTCAACATCCCTAATTGAAAAAAAAAATCTATTTTGGCTACAAAATACAAACCACTAGAAGTTGATTTAGTGGAGGCTACAGAAATAAGTTGCACATAGCTCCATTCACAGTTCCAAGAAGAAATGCAATTTGGTACCTTTACCGATCTTGAAAATACAGTCTACCTATTAACAAAAATCTCTGTGGTCTTATCTCCATAGGACATTAAAGTCAATTAACTAAAGGAGTGAATTTACAGCGTGTTCAAGCTTTGAGCAGATGTTGTTATTCACAAATGGAATGGTTTGAATCCAGTTTCACTTAAGTCACCTTAAGGTATGGCTTTATTTCTGCGCGGCAGCACTCACACAGAGGTTTAACTAAAGCAGTTTATTTTTTCCTGCATTTAACTCAGGCTAGCTTTCCTGCTTTTGCCTCTAGTACCAGACAGGACCAAAGTAGAGCTAACACCTTATTAACCATTAGTTCAACTGACTGCCATTCATAAGCAATACCATGTCTGGCTTAACTCTGGTTCATGGGTTTCGAAGGTTTATGCTACTCAGAGGTTTGCAGTGACAGCTTTATCAGCGATTGTTCAGTAAGGCCAGATGCTGGTAAAAGGCCAGGAAACTATGTGCCCGATACTGAAGCATATGCTGGAGTCATACTGTGTGATGTCTGCCTCCCTGGGAGCCTCATGAAAACTATGTGCTTATCCCAGTTGCAAATATTTACTTAAATTAAATTTCCAGCTTGTTCTGTGAGACTTTAGCCATGCAATTCCTGTTATTGCAAGTAGAAGCCGTTCATCTCATGTAAATGTAAGTGCATAGAGCTAGTGCAGGAACTTCAAGAAGGTAATTATTTTGCAGATGCATGAGGAATCAAAATAAATGTTCTTGTTAGACTAGCAGAGTCTGCCTGGACCTTTTCTGTGCTCTAATATTTGACTTTAATTTAAATATACACCTTTCGTTTGCTGAGATTGTGGGCTTTTTTGCAGCTCATTGCAGCAGTACAGTTTTTGTTAGCCCATGCGAGTTCGAGGACTGCGTACCATGCATTAGTCATGAGTTGATCCATGGGCTGACTTTCATCTGGAAAGGGAGGTTCTTCATATCTGCAGTAGCACACACCATAGATCAAATTCTCCTCTGGATAATAACAAAGGTTTGCCATATATTTACAGACTGATCTGGTAAATTGTATTACTGTTTTCACATAGAGGAGACTGTTTTTTTCCCCAGTTTCTGGCATAAAAGCAGCTGCTTTTTTTCTTTCTGTTCCTCTAGGAAGTTCCTGCTCTTACAACACTTCAAACCAGGTGAAAACCGACACAGTTCAAACTGAGCTAGGCATGTGGCATATGTGAAGTTTTTGTGAAGAGCCTGTCTTTTTCATTGCTTTGTGGAAATTATTTAAGAAGTTAGGTAAGCAAACATGTCTGTAATGACATGTAATTTACAATTACAAACATAACAGGGTTTATAGGGAGAAGCAATACATTTTATTAGATCAACAAACGTCATTGGAAAGAACAGATGTGATTTGGGGCATATAAATACTTTTCAGGTTTGAAACAGAAGCAGCTATATTCAGATGAAGAACAGCCATGCTGAGGCAGTAGTTTCACAAGCATTTCTGTTGTCGACAGCACCAATAAAAACATTTAAAAGATTATTGTAAACCCAGTTATATTTTGCCATCTGGCTCAGCCCCTCCGACAACTGAACCAGCACAGCCACGCTGAGCACGTGGGAACGAGGCAGTGGGGGAGCCAGAGGAGATGAAGGAATGTTTGAAGGTTGCTGAAGTTTCTCTGCACAATCTCTATAAGAAAGGCTCAAAAATTTTACCTTCTGTATATTGATGAATTACTTTACAGCACTGTTTAGTTCTTGCCAAGAAGACAAGGGAGTGGTGTGAAGATGCCAACCCTAGTGGACAGGAGGAGAGTAGAAAATTGTTTTGTCTGTGTTGAGGTGAGGAATGAAGAAGACACATTACAATCCATCCATGACTAAAGCTGAGGACAGCAATATAGTTACAGTTTACCTGTGGGCCATGTGCGACTGAAACTAAATTTAAGACTGCCTAAGCCTGTTGGCAGGGACTTTTGAAAGAATCCAGGAGCTAGACACCCTCTTCTTTTCAAATTATTTTCCTTTAAGGATAGATATCAAAAACCTCATGCAAATTGCAAATACTGGCAATGAAAATTAAGCCGAAGCAATACAGTGCTGTGGCTTCCATACTTGCTGGGAAATGCTTGCATTTGGGTGTTGGGGTTTTTTTTTAGAATCAAAGCGCTGTCTTCTCTCACTTTCAAACCTGTTCTCAGGTATCACACAAGACAACCCTCTCACTGTACAGCTCTAACACTGTATTATACATACCAGGAGGGCACTGTGAAGAATTACAGGCTGAACCATTGTTTAGAATAAGCAAATGTGGCCTTCTGGCTATATCACTGAATGAGGATTCAGGAAACCAACCTGCAGCTCCTGACTGTAGTCCAAATGTCTTGTGTGCTTCAGGTCACCATTTAAAAATTCATCATAAAAACTCCCCCATGTTTAGGATATTGGGAAACATGTAGCTATGAAGGAGAGGAGGTATAACCAGATTAAAAAATAAAGAGAAAAATTTAAAAAAAAAAAGGAAAAGCCACTAAATTTTGGGTAAAACCCATCCAAATCTAGGAAATGTAAAAAAAGCTTATGTACAAAGTCAATGTCAGAGTGAGCACAACTAATGCTAGTCCTGAGCTGCCTATTGATTTAGAATACCGCCCCCCCCAAGTTAAAAAAAATCTACATGAATGTTCCATAAAACAAGAAATAATTTATTTCTAGTTGAAACCTTTCCCGTTCACATGGACATGGACTGCTGACACACAATGTCATAAACTACCAGCTGCAATTCTGGAGAATGACACAGTGTCCATACTTTCTCTCCACCCTTCACAGAAAATGCTTGCTGAAGACATGCCAGCAGTTCAGATGCAATCTGAGCAGCAGCAAACTCACACTGCTTGCCAGCTTGCGAACAGAGCAGACTCTCAGACCATTATCTTTATTTCAGCTGGCCAAATAAATCAGAACTAGACACCAGGGGGTAAATTTCCTGCACTGTGTGTAATGGGTTTAAAGTCAGAATGTCCACGACCGTTAACCACAGTTGACTGTCTAACTCACTGAGCTTGCTGCTGAAAGTTTACTCCTGTAATAAACATCAACAGCCTAATCCTGCAGCCTTTTACTCAGCAAAATCCCCACTGGTTTTAGTAGGAGCTGCGCCTAAGGGAGTGTTACAGCACTAGGCACATTACAGACAGAAGAAGGTAAGAAGTGAAACTTTAACAGCCGGCGTATGTTCAGTTCATTCATCACCTAGCACATCTCTTCCTGCCACAAATGGCAACTCTGCCTTAATCACTGAAGCAAACACACAAATTTCTCTTGTGCCAGATCCTCACCACCTCTTCTGTCACAGCCAGAAAAAATGCCAATATAGCCAAGAGCTATGTCCGTCCCCTTCCTTGGAGCTCATTATCTGAGTATTCTGTAAATTGTCTCCTATTACCCTTAGGTTTATGCCCTCATAAAGTGTTAGATAATTCTACTCCACTGCTGTCTGTTTGGGCTCTTTAAGGCTCTTCAATAGCTGAGATGTTCTCCTGGGCAAATCGAGTGCTTTAGCTAGAACTGCCACAGTGTTTAGCACTACAGTTCCTGCTGCCAGAAATGCTTTTTCACTGTATTATAAATTTGAGCTGGTGTCATGCCTTGTTCTCCAGTAGTATTTTTCAGCGTAGCCCGAAATCCACCAATATAGCAGTGTTCCTGGAAGTTCTTAATCTTGCAAATTGTGTCCAAATGATGGTTATTCTACAATTGGTAATTCAGTAGGGATGGATAGAACAGAGCTCAAAATCCCTGCCCTCCTTCCTCCTTTTTTTTCCCCATCCTCATTGGTCCTGGTAGAATCTGTTCATCAGAATATAGTCTTCAGTAGGAGCATACGTGGGATTTTTGCCTAATTCAGATCTACTAAATAATGCTTGAGGCAGGTCTGCTGTAGAGTGCATCTGTACAAAGACTGAATAATCACCCAAACGCCTAAACTCATAGAATGGTTTGGGTTGGAAGGGACCTTTAAAGATCATCTAGTCCAATGCCCCCGCCAGTGCCCAGTGACCTGACTCCCTCCTTGGCCCTATTTTATTTAGCACTGTAGACCGAAACCAAGCACTGGCAGTGCTGAACCTCACACACACATGCGCGCGCACGTGTGCGATGTTACATACAGGAAGGGAGAGGTCCAGGTTCTTTTCCTCAGATTTGCATATCGGAGTGTATATGATTTCCTGAGGTTGTGTGGAATTGATTAATACTGCAAGCAAAGCCACTGATTTTTAAACTACGTAGATCAGGATAAAATGTAGCCTACCAATATTATTGTTGGATGTTATAATGAAGGCTAAAACAGACTGTGAAGTTAATTTTAAACAGGAGAGTTTAGATTCTGAGAAATACACTAAAAATTGTTGTGTTCTAAAATCAGAGGCCGTGGGCGTGTATCTGGGCTGTACCAGTGCTGTAAGCATACCTTTTATTGGCGGTGACAGGTATCCTCCAGCCTTTGATCTGGCTAAGCTCTGTATCCGAGATCTCTATCTGCAGTGGGAGCCGTGGAACCCAGACCGTCACTTCTAATTGGGTGGTAAAATGCTGGTAAGTGAAGTTAACAATAGTATCCACTTTGCTTTTCATTTCCTTGCCATTAACAAAGATGGAGTCACAGCTGTCAGAAACCTTTAAAAAAAAAAAAGGGAGAAGAAAAAGAAAAAGGATTAATTAGGAAATGAATAAAAGTTCCTGAGGAAGCACAAGGAATGATACATCAGTCCAAAGACAACACTGATAACGCGAGTCATGCATATTGTATTTTCAGTTTTCTAATTAGTAGCAAACAGTGATAAATGGACCCCAGGGAAACCATTCTGCTTTCCTCAATGGATACTACTCAAACTACAAAAATAACGTAATAATGTTATATAACCTATATGAATCTTTTATACTAGGCAAATTAAACTCTTCATGAATCAAACTCCATGTGCATCAAAGTTTATGTTTACAACTTGCTTAAAGAACCTGGAAAAAATGGGGCCATATGTTAGTAGGAAAAAGACTGACTCAGAACTATAAAACAGAATCCTTTCCATTTTGTAATGCTGAAAGACAAAGATCCCCTTATGGCTCACGAGCAGAAGTGCAGCAGAAGCATTAATTTTTAGAACTTCTCAGTAATTGTTTTAGAAAAATGTATTTCATAGTTGCTTTGTGTCATTACATGAAATGACTGCCAAAAGTAGCACGTGGGCTCTATACTACAACTCATCTACCCTCTTGTTCTCAGGGATCCTTTGGCACAAAATCAAGGTTCTGAGCATAGATCCTATTTATATAAAGAACATGATGTAGCAATGCATTTGACCTGCATCCTGGAAAGACGGAACTCCTTCTTCATGAGGTACGAGTTTTTAATATTTATGAATATGCACGTGTGTGTGTACTTCTAGATTATATATATATACACACACATTTAGATTAATATATAGCATGTTTATATAGATGTATATGCATGTATATATGTATACGTATATGCATATGTACTTGTATTTGTATCTATGTACAGGTTTGCATTCTGCTTTGAAGCCAGAGAGAGGTGATAGTCTCCAACAGAGTCCATGTACTGTAGTTTTAATCTTTTAAAACCATGGCTCATGAGATGTAGTTGTGTTACTGAAATGGACTTTGTTCTCTTGTCAGGACTGTTCTCTGTCATGTTGTATAATGCACGGGGACTCAGATCTGAAGGGATTCTGGCTAAGCCAGCGATTAAATTCTGGTTTACTGGAGTTACTGAGATAACTCATGTAGACTTCAGTGGGGAATATGCTGAAACACAGGCTGATTTTGCTCTGCAAACGGACCTCAAATTTTTTCTGATATTAACAGGAATTAGGGGTTACTGAGCCAAGAAAAAATTACAGAAAATGTGTAGCAGCCTTTTTTTTTTCCCCTCAAAGGCAGTCCTCGCATATGACTGAAATAAAGTTTGTCCTGCTTTGAATCTCGGAATAACATCGTTTTTCTCTTAAGCTCTAATGAGGTATATTGCTGTTAGATGAACAGTACCTGAGTTCTACTATCATATGGAGCACATTTAAATACCAAAATTTTGCCTGAATGGCTCTCATAATGCTTTTAAGATTTATAGGCAACTTGCTTAAGAATCAGCTGCTTCAGAAGCAAAAGAACAAGCAACCTTTATGCAAGTCATTCAGTGAACAAGTTTTATTTCCAGAATTATTGTGATGACTTTGAAAATTATGGCCACTCTCAAGCCAAGCATGGAAAGAGAAACATTTGGGAAACATTGTGCCAGTTGATCTGTTGGTACATATCCACTGATCATCAACCACATCAGATGACTGTTTCACACTTAGTGAGACCACGCAGCCAAACTTTTCAGATTGTCCCTTTTATAACATCACTGTCCAACTAATGTCATTTTTCTGTACTGCTTATTATTAGGTAATAGCTTTGCTAAAAATATTGTCAAGTGCCTTGAGGGTCTTGTTAGAAAAGCTCACTATCTGGTATTTTTCTCTCCATATGCAATACCCATATATAAAGTAAAAGAGCTGCGCTTCCACGTTTACCATTTCCAGGTCAGCTTCTCAGATCCTAATCAATGCACTGAAACCGCAATCAATTGCTTCTTTACAATGGGACTAAGCCAGGTTGTGAGGGATGGGGCAAAAGCAACTCACTCTTCTGGAGAGAATACTCCTTCCACATAAATGCTTAATGAGTACAAGAATTTTTTTAAAAAATAAATCTAGCTATCTGATAAAGAGCTTAAAATGGACTCCGGGCTCAGGAGTACCACAAATGAGATGGAGCATACTCAGAATCTTTGTTTCCCTCTCATAATGTGTCACAAGTGTCTTTGAAAAGTTTAAGCACATTAATCAAGCCCATTAATTGAATGAGCAGCTGAGATTCTAAATCATAAAGCCTACATCTAGGGAGTTTTGTAAGAATTAATACAAGACAGAAATAATTAAGAAAACTCAAAGAGGGAGGGATAAACATCAAGACTGGTTCAGGGGAATAACTAATATCTGATATGACAGCAGCTAATATTTTAGATTCTCTTCTTGCTGCTTAAAATGTTCTTGTCTTCTTGTCAGCAGGAAGAAAGGTGCTAAATTAGGGAACTGAAAGATGGACTTTAATTGTAGCTGTAAAAATATCAGGCTAGGCTTACAAATTTCATAGATTATATGTCTAGACAGAGGCATGCAGTCATTTATATACTGACCAAGAGGTAAGTATAAATCAGTATATATAACTGTGCTATAGATGTTCTCCCAGTGGCCTTGTGTAGAGTTCAGAGCTCATGCTTCACTTAAGTGTATCTTCCAGAAAATAATCCAGCCTTGATAAGAAAACTTGGAGACATTACTGTTGGTTTAGTTCTCTGACTGGAATTTGGGTTTACTCTGTTAGGTACAAGCAAACCAAAGAATTTAAAGGAAAACTAAGGTTGTGCAAACAAGGATGAAAACCACAGCAGTCAGCTGAATCCATCTGAATCCCATGGTGAAGTAGGTGAAACCATGACCACTGTTAACCGTTCAGGCTAGACCAAAGCTCACCCGAGGAAGCCTCTGTTACACTCACGTGCATTTAATTACTGCCATGTTTCATTCACTACACCCCACAGCAGTTGCTACTTGAAAGTAGATTTGGCTCATCTGAAGGAAACGAGAAACTGGAGAACATACAGAAAATGCCCAGCACTCCTATGTCACTCGGGATCTACTATACACCCAGGACAAAGAATTAATTTCACCTGGGTCTTAGATGAGAGCTGGGATTTCATGCTCACAGCACTCTGACGCTCCTCCAAAGTGAAGAGGGAACGAGAAACACACATTGAGTTTTGAGGTGCCAGCTGTATTCTCTGGCCCCTTCACACTCTCCCCTTTTAAGTCTGCTCCATACTTTTCTAGTCACACTCTGACTGCCAGAAGAGGCTCATGATGCTGCTGGAAGAGGAACTCGTATGACCTGCTGCTGGAGTTTGGGGAGCGCATGCCTGTTTACATCAGAAAGCACTCAGGGGTCAAGGTCTGACGCAGCAGGGAGACACAGGCAGAGTTACATTAGCAGGTGACTTAATGCACAGATTTCTTTTGAGCTGCTGCGTCTGAGGGAACAAAGAGGGAAAAGGCAGTTAAATCTCTCCTGCAAACACTACACAGTGAGAAGACACAGCACAAACTTAGAATTGCCACCGTCTCTTCTAAAATGCACAGAGCGAGCCTGTTTAAAAGTCTGTCTCTATCCATTGGCAACTACCTGACAAAATCAGAAAGTGCTATTTGAGACAGTTTGCAACCAGGAGGGCAGGATGGCCGGCGATGTGCTCTGGTATGCAGGTCAAGAGAAAGAGAGCTGCAATTAACCTCTCTGGGCTTTGAAGCAGCTGGTTGGCTCCAGTCCCCACAAGTGATTGTAAAAAGCACAGTTTGCCCTGTACAGCCTGTCACAACCGCCTCGGTTTAGACTAAGCCAGTACAAAAGTAGCTAGCAGTCCAAAAGAGTAATTGGGAAACCATTCCATGTTCAGGTCAGCAAAGGTTTACACACCCTTTGGGTCAACACGTAAACCGGAGTGAACGTGAACTGACAAGAAAACAAATAATGCCTGCTGTGTAGTTCATCTCTACGTGCAGGTTTGATTCCAAAGCTCATACTTTCCCATCAGCTTGCAGGTCACTTTGTAAGGAGACTGAATGAGACGGGTGTACCAGAAAACGGTCGCAATCCTTGTGCCTGTTAACCACTCAGGAGTTTTTCGGCTAAACAGGACTGTGCTGCTGAATATCTGCTTAGCTTTTTTCTCCATCCCTGGCTCGTGTGGGAGGAGAGAGCAAGGTGGCTTCAGGAGAGGGCCACCACCTGGGCAGCTCTGGGCAGCAGCGCTGCAGGGCTCTCCCAGTCCGTACTGCTGCTCCAAGTTCAGCTTTTTTCACCTTCAGACATGTATTTCTCACTGACATTTACATGAATGGTGTGTGCACACGCAGCTGTGTATGAACGTGTAGAGTGAATTTTAAAGGAAAAACTACTACCCAGAGGAATGAATTCTGTTTAATATGGTATGAAGCAATAGTGAGTAAATGGATGCAAAAGTGATACCAAGTACAGTGCCAGACTGTCCTGTGGCACTTTTCATCTGTGAATTTCTGACACACAAAACCCAAAAGGATAGCGGTATTTTTACAACCCATTTATAGAAGAGGAAATCGAGGCACATGCAGTGCGTGTCAGAATTGGGTCTACCATACAGTTAGAGAGCTATAGTCATTTGGTCATCCATTCAGGTCCCCAAATGACTTAAATTTGAAGTGCGAATTTGCCCTTGAAAAGAGGTCCTTCTTACACTTGCTTTTCAAAAGAGCCTTCACCAGTACTTCAGCAGAACTGGCCTTTACAAGAGGCGGTTTTTTGCCTGGAGTTAAGATCTACTGACATTTACAAATATGTGAATTTAATGGGAGAGATTCGTAGACTTCTTCGGTTTTGTAACCCTGTTTTTTCAACAGCAAAACTCAACCTTATTCCAATTCCTGCCTGAGACAATGCTATTTCTGATGTCCAGCTTATAAGACAGAGCCCAGAACGTGGTCTGGCTGCAGCCACCTAAGTCCCCAGCAAACAGGGTCACCCAGCACTGGTCTCGGGAGCCAGAGCTCTTGTGGAAGAAGAGGTAGGAATGACAGACTGGAAAATTGCAGATGTTTATAAAAGGTCAGAGGAACAGCACCCAGGCTGCTTTGCAGTGAATGTGTAAGGGATGCAAAGTCTCATTATTGTGGCTGAGGCTATAAAGAGAACAATTGTAACAAGATTTTAAAGTGAATGGTGCCTTGAGTAAATGGCTCATTCTCATAACAATCTTATAACTGTAATTTTGTGGTATTTCCTGAATGCCGCCTTCTCCACCTTTTCTGCAGCGTTGTTCCTGGCATTGTCTTGTGAGCCCATTAGGAAGGACTTGCGGAGCTACTTCAAACCCTTACGTTGTGTGTTTTTCTTCTGCCTCTTGCATCTTTTTATATGGCCACAGCATGGCTGTATCAGTTTTTTTACTGGTTTGGATTATTTTGTACTTTATTTTTATTGTTGCTATGTGTTTGCAAAGTCTGAAATTACTTCCTTAGCCTGAGGAATCTGCCTTAGTGTGTGGGTAACAGTTGAAGACGAAAAGGATTATTCTTCTTCCTATCCTCTTCCTTCTCCCTCTTTCAAACAGCTCCTTACCTCTGTGCCTTCCCTGGCTCCTGTCCCCTTCTGCACTATGCGCTGCCTGAAGCCATTGCTGAAGTCTCTCCTAAACCAACAAAGGGATGGAAAGATACGCCTCACGTCTTGAGACAAATAAACAAACAAAGGGTTTTCCCAAACCCTTTTCAGCTAAGAAATGCTGGTTTTTATTTAAATTCAGAATTATGCCAGATAGTAGTTCATCCAGAAAATGTCAGACTCCTTGTTTCAGCTGTAGTTGTATGTTATATCGTGACATGTTAATTATTCTAATACACACTACTTGCTCATATGCATGTGTCAAGTGATAACACGAAAGTATAAATTTTCACTAGATTTTATTTCCCTTTAAAAATGAAAACTAATTGGCCAAGAGTGAATTACAGTTCTGCCCCAGAACAACACACTGTCTCCTGTCGGGCCTGTGTGGCAGAGATGGTCTGGTGTCTCACCCTGTGCTGGTAACTGCGCGCAAACCTCTGCCAAGCACTTTTGGGCCAACCTACAAGACTCGTATTTTTCCTCTACAGGTGGCAGCACTGCTGTGCGGGACTTCTGCGGTGAGAAGTGGTATTGTCCACCAGGACCCAGCGAGGTGAGAAGCACCCCATGAGAGGAGACCTTCACCTTCCTTCTGACACCTGTGCAGCAATGCAGTGCAGCTTCCACAGCAGTCCTTGCATGGTACGTACAAAAGCGTTGTATGTCACTTGTGAGGCTTTACAATGCATTTATTTCCGCCTCTTCCACAAGCAGGAATTTTTCTATGCAGTTGAAACTAATGAAAACAGAAGTTTTATTCCCTTTTAATTTTAGACATGTGCAGAATAGTCTTTGAAGTGTCATTTTTTGAAACAGTCTTTCCACGTTAATTTGTTTTTATTGGCAAATCAGTTCTCCGAGCACTGTTCTCTGGAATAGCTGTTGTAGTTTCAGATATACGTGTGGGCTATAGGAATCCGTCAAGATATATTCTAAGGTTTGTTTCCTACTTAGAAACAATAGCAATAGTTTAAGTATTCCCCATCCCATGTATTCGATACATGTTTGCTCTTCATCTTATCAGTGAATAATAATGTTACATGCAAACAGTAGACAACTGTCTGATTCAATGCACTCCAATAGCTTTACTTACAAATATGAATCTAATGATTCCCCCCCCACCATCAGCTTTCACTGGAGAAAACAAAAAGTGAAATATGTCAAGATAAGCCTGCAGCATTTCCAATGTTTTTGATCTTAAGTAGCCTTAAACTGCAACATCTACCAAGAAGAAAACCACCTACTTCTACACTGAAACAAAAAGTATCCGTAATCTTGTTGTTTGGGGAAATTTGGATTGGGGCAGGAAAGCTTGTTCAACCCCCCCAGCACGGTGGCATGCTGTAACAACAGGCCAGTCACATCATCTGTCAGCAGCAATACTGCTGTGTTTGGGTCTTTTTTTACTTATCCAAGATCTCGATCTTACAGCTGCTGAAGTCAATCCAACTGAATTAAGTGGAAGATGATCAAGCATCGAAGGCCAGAGTTTCAGAGGTTAGCAGGCAGTTAACCAGGTAGGTGGTGATTTCCAAAACCAATGAACGAATCCATTGGGAAATCCAGCCCATTTTGAAACTCCCATTTTGTAATGGTCATTCTTCCCGGTTTTATTGTTCTAAAAGACTAAGGTGGGAGATTCAAAACTCATGTCTGGACTTCAGGTTTCTCTCATTGGAGACAGAAGCACAATCTGACAACCACTTGCTTTGAAAGTGAGGAGTTAGTGGGAGCACAAGTGCTTCAGCACTCCGCCCAACCCAGACCCAGTTCAGGGCCCCTAAGAACAATCCCCATGGCTACAACGTGCCACACAGAGAACATTACAGATACAGATAATGCCAATATCCGTAACTGTGTTTGCCAGACTGGGCCTATCTTGAAGACTACTTACGGCAGTGGTACAACTTACAAACTGTATTTTATGCTTAGGTCTGAAATGTAATGACGATGAGTTAGAAGCAAGATTGAAAGGAAACCCCTTTGTCCAGGAAAGCAAAGATTTGGAAAACCAGATAATAAACTGAAGTGCTGTGTGTTCAAGAGACCAGAAAAATCTGATGGTCCCAGCAATAGGCTTGGGGGGGGGGTGGGGGGTGTAATCTGTTACACAGATGCACAGAGCTCCACATGGATAACATGAGACCATTTTAATAGCAGCTCAGCAGCAATTAGCACAATAGACTTAGTGATACCCTATTGTTTTATTGAAGAAGCCTCTGCTCATTTCCTCTGTAGATGTCACTATTTAACACTATTGATGAAGAGAAGCAGGATATTGAGGGAGGAGGGAGATGAGACTAGGTATAGCTTGTAATGATGTGAATAGGTATTTGAAGTTTTAGACTGTTTTTACCTTTTAACCCCCATTGAAATGCACTGAACTAGAGGGAAGGACAGCATGGAAGACATTAACATTTTGGTTTTACAATAGAGACAATTGCTGTGGCTTAGAAAAGGTGCAATGATCCATGAATGTACAATGAGAATTTAAAAACCTGCTGTACTGAATGAAGTGTGCGCTATTCAAAAACTGTTGATCTATGCAAAATTATTAAACAACACATGAGATCTGCCAGGAATTCAGTCCCAGGTGCAGAGCAGCTGCTCTCATTCACTTTCCAGCATGCCGTGCAGGGGCGTTCTTGCTGGAGATGATAAGTTTGGCGGGTACACAGGTTGAAAGGGGAGGACCAAAGAAGGTGGGTGTGCTTTCAGACTCCAGCCTGCTGCTTGGCCTGACTTAATTCAGGCTCAGTAATAACTGCTGTGCAGCCACAGCGGTGGTGCAGCTGCTAGGAAGGGCAGATGCTCTGGCGTTTCATTCTTACTGATTATGTAGAGTGAGTACTGAAAGCGATTGGGGGGCAGCTAGTGGCAGTACATGGTGGCTGCCAAAGTGTTCTCTGCTCCATGTACCAAGTTCCTTTACTTATCGGCTGATTTTAATTGCACCTTTTCTACAAAAATCAAGCTGAGGAATTCTGTTGGAATTAAAAGTTATTGTTCCTGCTCTCCCCACTGATTTAGCATCACCATGTGCAGATTACGAAAGAGAGATCATCTTCATTAGGTTAAATCAATGGCTGTATTAAGACACTGGTGTCTCTGGAAGATAAGAGAATGCCTTCATTCACAGTACCTGGAACAGACAGTGGTTGGTCCATCAGGAATGTCAGCTCCCCTGCACAAGAAGAAATGACGCTTGATACCAGTAACTAAAAGATAGTGGTGGCTATCTTGATGCTTAGCACAGACATCTCTACAGTTGGCTGGGAAACCAGATGGGACTCTACTTTAATGTGTGAAAGAAAAATGGGGTGTAACTGGTAGGGGATACAGCATGACTTTTTTAGGTTTGATCCAACACCCGTTGAAGAAAATGAGAGACTTTCTACTGATTTACTGGCCTCAGACCAAAAGTTTTAAAGGATGTGAGGACTTCATTGTCTATTGTAATGCAATGACAACCAACGGCGACGCAAGCTTGGAACAGGGAGATTTTTAGGCAGTGTTTGTTCAGAGGCTGAAGTTCTTTGGTATATCATACTTCAAGTTGTTTGGACAAACTGCTATTATCTCTTGATAGAGTAGCGGTTCCACTGCCAGGATGCAGAAGAGCCGGTGCACATGATACTTATCTCATGTGGTTCACGCTCATTTAAATCTCAGCACACTTTGTGTTTGGGGGAAGCTTCAGGAACACTCTGTTTTTTCATTCAACCACTACTTTTGTTGATAACGATAACACGTGGACCAGAGCTCAGAGCAGGATCTCCTGCTTCCTTGTGCACTTGTAATCGAAATTGTGCAAGTCCCATCCTTGCTCCATGAGTTTCTGTTTCTTTTAAGCAATCTAATATGCTAGTCACCATGGCTTCTATTTGCCTTGTCACCACGATGCAGTACCTCCCCAGACAGGCATGCTTATCTTTAGACATTCTTTGCACTAAGATAAAGCATCTCTCACCAGCACAAATTCTAAGCACATGCTTGTCTGAGGTGGCTTTTGCTGAAGTATTTGATCCTTAAACTTCTGCAGATCAGGCATTACCAACACTGGTTAGTTTAGGTAAACATCCACATGCTTCATATTCATCAGCTGGTATCCCAGAAGGGCTTAAGAGTTGTTTATCAGGTGAAACCCCAGGATATGGTGCCAGCTCTCTTGCAGCAATTCTAATTGCAAACAATGAACGTGTTCTGTAAAAGCTGTTAATTAGGTAAAACTAACACATATGTTTGAGCTATAAGCCGAGGAGGGGGTTTTTTTCCTTCTCTCTTCTCCCCCCCTCCAACTTGAATTACTCATACAAATGGGGTTACAGGCTGACAGAATAATTTACACATTGTTGAGAAAAGTAAGAGGGGAAAATATTCAGGCAGATGTAACATACTTCAGTTCCACTGAAGTTCTTTGTGAAATAATGGGCTTTAAAAGTAATCTTCTGTGTACTAAGTAAACTTAGTGTTCATGATTCATGGCTCTAATCCCTGTGACTGAAATTTAAGATCTAAGGCTCCATGAAATTAAAAGAAAAAGAAACAATTACATGCATATTCATTCAATTTCATGTGTTGCGTATCCTTCAATTTTTCCAATGAAATTTTAACAGAGGAAATAGAAGTTTCTAAAAAAATGTGTACTTGAAAAAAACCAGCAGGTCAGTTGTAACTGCTGAAGCTAACTAGCTCGTCTGTGCCTGCTGGTTTCTCGATGTTCCTGGAGAATGCAAGTCACCTCCAGATTTCCTCATCTCCCACAAATATTACATAGATCCTACAACGCAGTGTGCAGAAACCTCAAGGACGCTAAGTGTGTACAGCCCTCGTGCAGGACACCGGCCGTTCAACCGTTCCCAGCTGCACAGAATGGCTGCAGAGTAAATAGGAGGACACTCACAACAGGGCCACCGCACATAAAGTCCTTGCGCTGCTCCTGGACTACTCCGTACAGGAAAGGAGTCCTATGTGCTGCTTCTCCCACTGAAGGACAACTGCACCCCTTCCCTGTGAATGCAATTTGAATATATGGCAACTATAACAGCACTGTAAAGCCACAAGCCCAGCACAAGACTAGAAAGCCAAGTAATAAAGCTTGTGAGAGCTTAACATAGTATTAAGAGTAATGTGTTAAGCCATGAATGTCAGCCACACTGATCTAGCCTTTAATCTTGTCCCAGTAATGAAAGGATACACTATCCTTATCCCAAAGGATCAGTAGAAAGCCAGAAAAAAATTCCCAAAAGAGCTTTTAAATACACAGCAGTACACGTTTATTTTGTAATGAAAACTCTGGTCCCGTGCCTAGATTTTAGTGCATCAACATTTTTAAGTCTTCCCAGCTAGTTTTTAGTCTCTGAGCAACAAATAATTCATTCATTAGTAAAAAAGGAAAAGGGGACATTAAGACAGCAAACACAACCAACAAAAGCAGCGCTCAAACTGCATTCATTTAGCTGAGTGCTTCAATAAAATTATTTGGAAAAAATGTCAAGAGCTTTTACCTAAAAAAATTACCTTCCTTCCCTGGTCTTACAAGACTAGACTATACTAAACTATTTTAGTCGTCTAATATAGGATGATGTGGAAGATCGGCGTTAGCAGAGAGTTCCCTATTCAGTAAATGGAAAAAGCCAAGAGACATAGACGGATGTAATTCAACAAACTGAATTTAGATATATACGAAGATGGTGTGAGTTCCCTGCATATATAAGATGGTCAAACAATTTCTAGACATCACTAGATCATACATCCTATTGTACTGTATGCACTACAGTCCTGCTAACGCTTGTAATTTTAGCACAACACGAAAAATATTTGGTGCTTTCTATGACAATTCCCATTCCTGGAGTCATACTAGTCTGTGAAAAGCTAAACTTAATTTTTCACTTGAACAAAGCATCTAGCTGTACTGGGTACTGTGAACAGTTTAAAAATGTGGACTCCTTAAAGCCTGAAAATACAGATGGGCTCCAAAAGAGCCCCAAAAGTATACTGAACCTGATTTTTAGCCAGTGCTGTCACTTTTCTGGAGGGAGGGTCTGTGTATAGCTGTAAGGCCAGCATTTTAACTACAGCATTCCTATATATTGTGCATAGCAAAAGGCACTTTCTAAATGACGGCAGTATTGTAACAATACAGGGGGCTTTACCTACAACACAGGGAAGATGAGAAAAAATGTTCATTGGCTGCAGAGGAGCAGATGGTGAAGGTAAAAAGGAGCATTCTGCTCTTTCGCATCATCTCTGTTTCTGTCCCAGATATCCCAGCTCCCATGCTAGCACGGGCTCTGAGAGCTTCCTGCTGGATTGTGCTGTCATCTCGGTGACTGCCGGTGCTGAGCTGTGCTCTTGCGGACAGGTACTCACAGGGAATACTCTTGGACAGTCACTGAGGGAAACAGAGTGAGGTCCTTTAGGATGAATGCACTGGAAAGAAAAAAACCTCAGTGCATCAAAAATACGGCCAGATTTCCACTCAAGTGTACAGCCTTGGGGCTCTTGAAATTGTCAGGAAGTGACTGAATGACACAGCAGATCTTTTCCAAGAAAACATTTTATCTTTCTTTAATGTCAGACTGACACAATCATGAGACTTCGCTTACTCCTTAATGCAAAGTTCTGGATTTGCTTCTGTATATAAACAGATCTAAGATAGTGCTGAAGATGGCATGCTTCAGTTGTGACACAGTCTCAACTTAGAAGCTTAAATTCTGCATATAAATTCAAAGGAATTACTATACCATACATACATAAGCTGCACCTCAGTCAGATGGAATCCCTTGAAAATAGGCCCCAGTATAACCCACTGTTTCTGACGGCTGTACACCAACAAATCCTCCTACTCCCAGCTAAGGTTTCTTGCCAGATCGGGGAGGAGAAATCCAAGGTAAAACCAAGGGAAGCTTAAGGGTGGAGGGAGGCAACCAAGCCCGAGGGTGCCTTGGGGCAGAGCTCCCCTTTGTGTTACCCACACAGGGACAGCAGTGGCACTGCTGCCGAGCCACAGGGGTGTTACAGATAGCTCATGAGTAGGTTACAGGAATGAAAATCTGATCTGATCGCAGTAGCAGCTGCGTTTGTGTTCTCCAACTGGAACAGGAGAGGAGCGAATTGTCCCTCTGGTGCAGGAAGAAGCAGGGAGTGGAACAGAACAAATCCTGCAGGAACAGCCCTGTTTGGGGAGAATGCTCAGGGTGAAGTCTGCTCTGTTGCTGTCTGTTGTTTGACTTTTATTGTGTCAATAAATCCAAACTCCAACAAGGGGGAAAGCAGCACATCTCGGCTAGAGTGTCTATGCAGAGTAAGAAAATGCCTAGTTCAATTGTAATACAAATCTTTGGCTACTGCATTGATAGTAATTAATATGTCGTACTGAGGGTGGAAATGTTTTTTTCATTGACGTGCACCAGTGGTGTACGTGCTCTCTAGCTAAAGGGTCTGCAGGACTAAGGGGCCGCTGACATCTCTTGCTAACACATCCCACCTTTTTTCCTCTTTCATTAGCACGCTGGAGCTTTTGACCTTTAAGTGTCTTCCACCATGGGCAAAGGACGGTGTTAAGGAAATGGCGTCACCAAGGATGACATCTTTCCCTACACATTACTACCCAAACATGGAATTCAGCCCCACATGACACACACCTGCCACAAATCACTGAAAGGTGCTTGTATTTCTCTAGAGGTTCTCTGGTGTTCATCTCAATGTATTTTCCAAAGACAATTAACTGTCATAACCCTTCATTTTACCAAGAAGGGAACACATCTTACTAAAACCCTCAAACAGGAGAGGAGCCCTAAGCACACATGGTGTGTGGCTCAGAAGTAGCTTTTGGGCAAGTGGCCCTACACTGAGCCACCCGGGGTTGCCAGGTCCAAAGCTCCAAGACATCACAGGAGAAAGACTGCGCTGGGGGCTGCAGACCTAAGGACTACTAGGGTCTGCAAAACACATCAGATCGCAGAATTTTCTCGGCTGAGAATTTTTAAAAACCTGCTAATCACAGGGAGAACAAATGTCAAAATGCCTACATTTTGGATGACTCAAAATTTAGCTTTTTCCACAGAGCTCTTCAGAAACCATGAGCCATCAAAATCAATAGTTTGCTATTGACTTTAAGTTAAAGGCAGAGATTGAGTTCTCAGAAAAATCAGCATAGAGCTACCCAACACCTCCATTGCTCTCTTCACTGGATCATCTTTGCTCCAAAGGCCATATGATCCCGGTGGATTGAGCTTCTTTCTCACTGAATAAGACCCTGTTAAAATCGAGCTACAAATGAGTAGTCTTCCTATCTGTTAGTCTTTCTCCCATCTGCAGCCACAGTGCGTGTACTTGTATGAACTTTATCTAAATGCCAAGACAGATCTGTAAAGCTCGTCAGTTCCCCTACTGAATCTGGGCAAAAATAACTATTCCAACTCATGCATGAAAGATAAGTGACAAACCGCAGAGTGCTGCCATAAGTTTTCTGTTGTACTTTTGGATTTTTCTCTTTTGGTTTGTTTTTTAACATCTTCCCTTAGGGCTGTGTAGATACAGAAAAACATGCCACAGTCAAAGAATGTAAAAAGCATGGGAACAGAACAAAAAGGTTTCTTTCTTTTCCTTAAGTTAGACCAATTCACTTCATCACAAGACAAGTATATGTAAAAGCTACGTACAACATAAAAATATATCCCAAGCCCCAGAATCACAAAAAACATGTGAATCCGTTTAGCTCTTTTCGTAGCAGCTAGGATTTCTCTTTCCTAACCAGAAAGCCTGAAGGCGCATTATGGGCTTAACAGGAAGTATATTCAATCAGCCGTGTGAACAAAGGACGAGCAAACCAGGAGAGGTTGCTTGTCTTGATCATGCCTATTTCTTTACCTTTCTTTTGTGATGCCACATTTGCCTCATCACCCAGACATACTCCCTAAAAGCCCCTGGTATGGAGCTCAGGAAATATGGGTTCGTTTCAAGCCTCTGCCATTGATACAGCGTAGAAGGAGCCTGACAGCTTCATTAGACTGTATCGCTGGTGCCTGTGCAGGAGAGAGACGGTGTCACTCCGCATTCAGAGGATCAAATGATGTCAGAGCTGCAGGTTGCTCGAACACTGGGGCAAACAGGTGCTTAGACCGTAAATTTGTTGGGTTTATTGCCGTTGTTAACACATGTAGAGCTACTGAGTGCATGAAGGTGTAGACAATGTAAAAAAATGACAATACTTCCAGATTGTGTCTGAAAAGGAAATGGTGCATTAAAAATGGTGCTCTGTTAAAAATCCCTTAAAAAAGAGATGGGAAAAGCCTATGTTAAAAATCCCTAGAAGAAGAGACAGGGAAAGCAAAATGGAAATAAACTAGCTGGGTAAGCCGAATACAAAGCAGGTCGACAGCACTGGCAAACGCACCTGATTGAGCCGCACATTAGCTAGCCTGGGTTTTGCTAACACGTGTTGCAATTTTACGTGTATTACATGGACTGCGGGCCCGTGTCAGCCCAAGATGTGGGCTGTGGCTGTGACCCAAACCCGTTAGTTTAAAGTTAGCAGACATTTTATGTGAATTTTAGTTAGGTTGCCAGTCCAAAGCGGGCCTACTCGGAGGGATATGATTAAATGAACAACCAGAGAGGTGCAATCCGGATGTGAGGAATTCCATGCACAAATACAGAAACTACTTTCACATGAAATGCTAGGCTGTTATCTTTCTTCCATCTCCTAGCTTGCTATAGCTAAAAAAAAAACAAGCTAATGTGAAGCACAGATCTCCTTTTCTAATTAATGCATACTTTTTCTTTTGTACTGTTGTTCTCTGGAGACACTTCCTTCCCCATTTGTACAAATTAAACGGAGACAATGTAATCCAGTGCTACGACTGCCACATTTCTGCCCAAGCAGAACACAGATCCTGTGCCACTAATACTGTATCCCAGGCATGCCTACCACAGGGTAACAGGGGCGATGCTCTGGTTCTATACTCTCTGAAAATCAGCACTGAGGGCTATCTAGATGATCTTGCCTTTATTTTCTTTAAGAAACTCATGTTCTCTGTTGTCTTCACTGATCTTGGAGTTTTCTTAATACTGACTTCTCGGTTGACATCACATGGATTTCTTTTTTTTTTTACAGTGTTCATGCTGCAAGTGCACTGTGGACACTGTGATAGGATAGCTGTCATCGCCTCCTCTGTGGCTTCATCTCCTATTTCATCCTGAAATCTTCAAACAGTTTCTTGCATTGATCTCCCACTTCTGTGGCAAAGGAGGGCTTAATAAAGTTTTGTTTAGGATTTTAACTACACCTGCTGCCAATAACCATACTTCTTTTTTCTGTGCATTCACCTCATTCTCTGATAGATTTCATATTTTTCCCTTTCATCTGTTTCTTCTAGCTGTTTTATTTCAGCTCCTCTTTCATTTTTGTCCCTTTAAGCTCTTAGAGCTTATAGCTATGTGGCTTCCCCTATCTGTTTTATTCTCCACAAATAAAGACTTTCAAAAGGGCTTAAGAGAGTGGGATCCCCACATCCTCTTAATTTATGTTGGTGGTGAGTGCCTAAGATGACCCTTTGGAGACATTTAAGAGCTGGATGGTCAGTGTCTCAAAGGCAGAAGGTCTGCTACACCTGCACAGAAGCCTGCGACCCAGTGGGATACGCAGCCATACGAGAGGTGGCTCCCCCTGTGCCTGAGGAAATTTCAACACCTAAGGACGTATGATCAAAACCACCTTTAAAAGATGAGTTCTCGAGCTTCTGTAACTGGAACTTCTCCTCCAAACCTCCTGTCCTGCTAGGGGATGTCTTTTACCGCTGAGCAGCAGTGGGGCAGAGTCAGAATGGTCCTGTGACCTTTGCTACGCTGCTCGAGCAGTCGAGCTTACAGCCTACCGGCTTGGGGCTCTGCCCGCAGACACGCTGGAGAGAGAACACCTTCCTGGACATGCACTGATCGCTGACAAACCCAAAAGAGCCTTTCCATCAAAATCACTTTGGCCAGTGTGGCCAGTACGAGGGACTATCGTGTGTCCAGTTTATTTTCTGTTTGCTAAAGGATAACACGAAAAAGGACACAAGGGTTCTCACCACTGACGTGGTCCTTAAATGTAAATACTCCAGACTTTCAAGGAGGGGAGAGCTCATGAGTTTAAAGGAAATTATTTCTGCCTGCCAATAATCTCATCTTTATACCATGACATTCCCCTGCAGCAGGCAGCTCTGAAGGCAGTTTGTGGCTACCAAAGCTATTAGATTCTGTTTACTGAAATAACTCTATTATATAAAATCTCACGTTTTATGCAGGTCATAGATGTAGTCCTATTGATTTAACTTGAAAGAGCACCCTTTTCTTGTGGTAAGATGTTTGCTTTTCTGCACTTTGCTGCCTGCCTTGTTGCCTAACATGGCAGTCTCTGCAGCTGGTGTAGGTCACCAGTTTTCGGTGAACTAACGTTCAGTGCAGGGCTCTTGCGCTTATTGATTCAGCATTAAGGGCCATTCTTGTGCAGATATATTCTGCCTTGCTAATCTGTAGTCCACTTCATTTCTAGCTATGCACTCAGGTTCAAGGGGATGATTCAGCAAAGATTTTGTTCAAACTCGAATAACCAAAACACACTTCTGGCTTCCTGTGCTCCTCAAGAGGCTGCTGTCTAGAAAACACACCTGCACCTTGAGGCTTCTATCTCACGTACTTCACCGTACCTGAAAGGCACTGCCAGAGTCTTCAGAAGCCATGGAAAAAGTTTGGTAATGAAGTCCATTTCTCATGAGCTGAAAAGGCCAACTCAGTTGGCGACAGTTAGACAGCACTAGTGGATATCTCCTCTGCCTTCCTGGAGAGCAGTGCACGCACAGTGGCTGTAGCTACAGCAAAGGGGTTAGGCAAGGTGGCACCAACATCTCGCACCGATTTAGGGAGTTGGGACAGGATGAGCTGCTCCAGTCAGATTCCTACTTTTCAGGACACCTTATATTTCTTTTCCTTAGTTTTTTTCTTGTCTTTCAGTCTCATCCTAGCCTTCTTTTATTTAGAATCCCCTTCATTTTCAGGTACCTCGGGCTTTTCCCCAAGCTTGCTGCAGCTCTTTCTGAACTGCCACTGAGAGAAAAATAATTATTTGAAAGACAGGCAACAGCAGCCACCTTCAAAATCTCTTCAGTCTCACTAAACAGGATCCCTTCCCATCCTGACCCACAGACACTCACACAGTGTTAGCAACCTTCTCCAAGGCGTCACGCTCCTGTACAAAACCATCTGTGTATTCTTCAAGCGGGCTGAAGCTGGAGGCATTTTCTTATAAGAATTAAGGAGATCAAAGTTGGCAATAATATATTTTTCCTTAGCAAAATTAGTTACACAAGATGAAAATATCAATAATAACATAAGGCGATTAAACAAGCCACATTGTCAAGTTTGCAGTGAACAGAAGGTCTTAGCAAATGGCTGTCTACTAGACTTTAGACAACCACACTCACCAACAACATTGTAAAAAACAAACAAGCTGTAACTTAAATAGTTACAGTTGCATGGTATCCACAGAGGATACTGGGTAACATCCATACATTGTGGGCATTTCATTTACTAAAGAAACAGCACAAAAGAGAAGCCTCCTGGGATCTCAGCTCTCCACTCTAACGGTGCTGGCTGGATCTTCCCCATCTCACCACGGTTAAGTGGAATTATTTAGGATCCAGCTGCACCCATGTGGTTTCCTCCCAGTGTTACCTCCCAGTCCTGACCTTCACTCAATAATTTTGCAAATGTTTGCTTGGCATTTATAGTGCACGAAATGTGCTTAAAAACACAGCAATGAAGGATCTACTCCAAGGAAGGATTTTTCATTTTCCACTGATAATATCTCATGCTAAACTCACTACAGGTTGGGGAAATCTAAAAGGCTACAGCTTCAGCGTGGCAGGGACTATTTAAGTCTGCAGTTTTCCAGTATTGGTGTATTGAAATCTTTTATTTGTGGGATGGCAATAAAAGATGTGGAGAGAAAATCTCCCCTGGCAACACGTACTCTTGAAAGGCCCTTTCAAAGCAAACATTCCAGCAGTGAGAAATACTTCAGCACGCTGCGTTCCCGTTCTCTCCCTCCTTCTCTCCCCACCTCCCTAGCCTCTGCTCTCAGTATCGGAATAATAAATTTCTTTGTGCCCCATCTTACGAAACCGTTTCACATCACCTTCAAGCACTTGGCTGGGGAAGACCTCACAATCAAAGGTTATATTCTTTCACACACTGCTATCAGTATTTTATGTTTCTTTGCAGCCAAGTGTTATCAGCTGGTCATGTAGCATTCAGTTTTGGGGGAAAAAAAAATCATTGTATTCTGAAATACTGATTGCATCAAATGGCAACTAGATTGGAAGACAGTAATCATGCTGGGCTCAGGCGATTAAAAACTCGCTTGGAAAATTGGCGCTTGCTGAGCCTCTATAGAAGGAAATGAATTAAGAAGGAAAACAATAAGGAAGGGCATATATTAATTTTGCTCTGCAGTGGATCATGTTGAGTGTAAGAGATCTAAGGAAGGACTGCGTGTCTACATTTTCAGACGAAAACCTGATCCATTGGAGAGGGGCTGCAAGTTAAATCCAAACAGTAATCTCAGAAGCAGCAATTGGAAAAGAGCAAATAAATAAAGCATATAAATAGGAGATAGCATTTCCTGCTAGGAACTTATCATTTCTGACAATGCAGCTCAAACAAAGAACTCCCCCTTGCCGGCAGTCCTGCTGGGCAATCTCCATTCTCCGTGCCCTGGGTAATGTCGTTCCCCTCCTCACTGCTAAGCTGCACTGGTTATTTGTACAAGTAACTCAATAAAGGATTACCTCCCAGAATGTCTATATTGTGGCAAGCCCTGTGTAGCTCCTGTTCAGCTGTGGGAGCTGGAGGGTAGGCACTGTGTCCTCACCGCTTTTATACACGATTGAGTAAATTGTCAGCACTCCACAAATAATAAAAGCATGCAACTCATAAACGTCCAAATCTTCCTCAATGAAGTATACGTGCATTTTACTGCCTTTTCTTGACACTTGCAAGAGTTCGTGTATCTCTGCTCATTATTCCCCAGTTTATTACAATACATCCTTTTCTCTGACTCATGACTGATTTCAGATCCCAGCTCATGTTTAAGGGAGGTTTTATTCTCCAGCCCAGGGCAGGGCCGTGGTGCTCAGCCTGTAGGACATCACAGGTGCTCTCTAGCAGCAGCAGGCTGGAATTCCCTTTGAAGGAGCCGCGGAGTTCCTTAGCTGCAGACTACACGCTGATAAAAGGTATTTTTACAGTGTTGGAAGGCCATATCCTGCAGTGCTTCTCACACGAGTAGTCCTTATTCTCATTCAGTAAATGGGGCTATTTGCACAATTACTATGGGAGCAAAACCAGAACCGGAGGGAGCATTATTATATCTGTAATTTATATCACATAGATTATATACACAGGGATACATACATCTATATATAGCACAGATCTGTCTGACTTTGCCATCTTTGCAGCGTTATTCATTCAGTGGTCAGAGCACACCTGCGAGCTCTGACTTTGCCCCGTTTTGGGTGGATGAACCAAAGCAGAGCATTTCACCTCTAAAAGTGCCCGTGGTGTTTACGAAGCCAAACCACCCACGCATCAGTCACTCTTCTGGACACCGTGCCTCCCCGTGCTAAGTACGAACTCTGGGGCTTGGGATGTCTCCCAGACGGATGCGTCACCCAGCGAACCTGTCAGTCACTGCTGGAGACCTTTTCTCTGGGCACGTTTTGAAAAGCTGAGCAGGCCCCCAGCGGCTGCACCCCCCCCTTTCAGACCACTGATGAGACAGCGGTAACCTGTTCTGCCTGGAGTGGAGCCCATCCTCTCCAGAGCTCCAGGGGCCACGGTAGATCAAAGCAGTGGGGGCAGGGGGATTCACTGTACTGCCCGCGGAATGACAGAATAAACCAAGTTTGTAAAAATGTCTATTGGCGGTGTTTTAAAAATGTGGCAAAGAAAGAGGTGGGCGTCGAAGATAAGAAGATGCACAAGAATGTCAGAACAGGATTAGACTTTGCTGTAAACTCTTCCAAGCACAGACTTTGTTTTACATGTCTGCTGACCATGGTTACCATGTCTGCTTGTCTGCATATCTATACGTATATATACGAGAAGGGCATTTATATGCCCCCTCAATGCTTCTATTAATTTCTATACATATATGAATCTATACCCTATTTTATTTTATTACCTCACAGTTTGCTGAGGAAATCTGGTTTTGCACTGCATGTGTGCTTTTGACTCTAAACTGCCATACTTTTTAATCAAAATCAAGTTTTTGCCGTACAGTTGTGAACAGATCTGTACCAAGCGTAAAACAAAAATGTTGCCCAGCTGCCTGGAACGGAAGTACTCAGGTGGCTGAAGTTCCTGTTTGTCTTCCAGGGCAGGGACTCCAGGAGACGGCATATGTGCCAGCGCCGGTCACTGTTTGACCACTGACTATTTTAACAGAAACACGCAAGCAATACGCTTGTTTATTCTAGAATCAGGGAGCACTTCCAATGCTTTTCCTCAGGAGAAATTCATCAAAGGAGTAAAATTAAACAACCTAATATTAACAAAACAGTGATTGATTTTCACACTGAATTCAGTGGAAAGCTGCTTAATTCCCCAGCCAAGCGTTACAGAATTCCAAATTCGCCCCACTGAGGAGTTGTAAAATATAGAGGTGATGGACTTAGTTTCTATTTCCTCTTGAACAAATGCAAACTTTAAAGTTTTAATCACTGCTTGACACTTGATTTTTTAAAGATATACCTGTACCATGTTCCAGTAGCCTGACTCGACTCACAAATGCAAATCTTCACCTCTGTAGCAATTAAAGGAAGTCTTCGATGTGGGAGTGAGTGTTTCAGCACAGTGGCATTAGTATAAATCAGACCTTAAGAATCCACAACACAAAACAAAATGCGAAATCCTTGCATTTATTTAAACCCGAAGCCACTGTTCCCACCGACGCCGACGGGCACTCTCACTAGAGCGTGTAACACAATTGGAAGAAGAGAAAAGCTCCACCTCAGTGTGTATCTTCTGTTCCCTGTCCTTCATGCAAATGGCAAAAGAACTACCATTTATAATTTCGCTTTGTTCTTTCGTCCTTATTTAATGAGTTGTCCAACTCATTAATCCAGTATTTATTCTTTAAGGCTGGATTTTCCCCATTCCCCTCAAAATCCCAGATACGCCCTGATGTACAAAGCGACAAATATGCCCAGTTACCTGTTATTTCTCATCTTGTTGCTGTTCCTATGAAGGAAATCAAAATAGTTTTCATTCTGATTTCTAATTCTGTATGATGAGAATGCAAAATATTAATAATTAAAAACACAGCAAGAACAAAGATGCCTCCTACCACAGAGGAGAAAGGCAGCTGGTTACTGTCAATGGTAGGTGCTTTTTATGTCAAATAAATTAACTGCACTTCAAAATGATGGTGGCGTGTCAGCCTCATCATCTCCATCCTCAACTCCGATTATGTATCTCAAGGGAACGCATCTCAGAACACACTACTAAAACACAGGTGTGGGTAAGTTAAACCACAAAAACATACACCGAAGCTGCATTCAAAATCCGAATGTGACCCACAGGGCCAGGGGAATGCAAAGGTTTGGGTGCTGAGTGTGCCCATCGCTGCCGAGCTGCCCCAGCACAAAGTTCTCTGGAAATAAAGCCTGTTCGTGGGTTGAAAGATTCAGCATTGTATGCAGATTTTAACGTATATTTTTGGTGCCCAAAACACTTAAATGGGACGCTATGCCATCCAGAAAGCATCATTTGCTGCCCAATCCCACTTCTCTCAACTATCACATCAGTGAAGAGGGCGGAAGATAAAGACTTTTTCCTCATCCCGTAGCTGACAGCTAATGGCTGTTTTAACTTTCACATGGAGTAAATTTTGCCCTCTGGAAAACCTCTGTCACTCCAATGCCTTTCATACAGTTGCATGACTTTAGCTGAGAGCACGTTTTGGCCCCAGGGGTTTTGATGACAATGGGAATCTGAATTAATTTGCCCAGCTAGAATGATAGTTCAAGAGGTATAAAAGCCTGGAATCCATGAGGTTCACGCATCCACAATTAAAATATTTAAATGGCCAGCTGCATTACCGTTTATAAAGCAGAGTTAATTTCCTACAGAACTTGGGAGAAAAAGCCTCCAGAAGTTTGTCATTTTCTCCCCACAACAGCTACTTATTGCTGCATTTGCTTTTGTTGAGCCTGGACTGAGCTGTTTGCTCTGTGCATCTCTTAGTATAAAATATTCAGAGTTTATCCTAAGCAATGTCGTGGTTCAGGCTAATGATTGTTTCCCAGGGCTGGGATCCATGCCCTTTGCATTTCTGCTCTCAGAGCAGCCAAATGCTAAGCCATAGAATTGTTTTCTTCCTCTGAAGCAGCAGCTGGTCCCTTGGAAGACACCATAAGCATCTCTGCCGAAATCTGTGTAATTGCACATGTCGGCATGGTCTGTTCTTAACGGATCCTCTCCCAGACAAAACACTGTTTTCTCAAGCTGGCTTTGAAGACTGTGTGTGTTTAAAAATAGCTTCAGGAGGATACACACATATATTTTGCTATAAACTGTGTATAATATGTACTGTGTACAGAATATTAATTCTTCAATATGTGATTTTGTGAGAGATTGCCTCATTGGCATCATTGTTGCTATACATGGAGCTGGTTTGTGTGCAAATAAGATTCTAGACCCAAAGTTTCAGCTTGGCACGATCATAAAACAATATAGACTTCAACCTGTTGCTGTGTAACAAGAGTGGGTTTTAAGATAAATCTTTAATATGCAGTAAGTGGCTATGTTACTCTTTTCTGATCATACTTTGTCTAGCGAGGAAACTAATTAGCAGAATGTGGTGACCTGAATGTCAGAACCTCTGATATTTCAGTAAAAAGCAAAATCCTTAATTCAACAGTCGATATATTGTAGTGAGATCTCCAGTACTCTCCTGCCTATCTCTTATGACTCGTAAAGATGAACTTTGTACGGGGGCAAAGGGAGTGGGGGTTCGGTCAAAATAACTAGAAATCATAAGAAGCTTTCATTTATAAGTTTGATGAATTGCAAGCAGCTCAATGATATTTCATTATTGCTGTAACTTAGGCATACCTGTCTACAGAGACAAAGGACAAGATGCACAGTCTTCAACAGGTTTCTTGCCAATAAATCCTGCTGGGCCAGGAGTATCCTTATCGTCACCACAGCGTTACTGAGACAGAGACCAGCAGCAGAGAGGTAAACTGGAACTCCTCAGTCCCAAGCAGGATCCTCACCTCCTAAGTAATCCTTCTGTTCAGCTGAGGAATGCTTCACTGCCGTAAACCTCTCGCCTCTGCCAGGCATCAGGGGAGTCATTATTTCAGGGGCTTTGCGCTGGATTGCAGAGTCCATTACCTCCCAGCTCCCAAAGACGGATGGAGATGAAGCTGACACTGACTTGAGGTTGTTAACAGCTGATTTCATGGAACTGATGATACCGACTCACTGGCACTAATCAGGTGAGATTGAAAGGATAGCATGGACAGGGAGACGGACTCACCAAATTAAACATTCGCACTTCAAAAGCTTTCTCGTTGAGCAGCTGCCTGCCGCAGCCCCGACCTGTCCCCTGTTCCGGGGCAAGACAGAGTGGTTGAGCCTCCAGGGCTGTCAATCTCGAACCATTCAGAAGCACTGAAGAAAAAAATCACTTAAAAAATAAGATCTAGTTCAAAATGAATTGTGTAATAAACCAACTGGCACCAAAGTAAATCCATCATATAATAAGACTATTTTCACTGCTTCCAGAAAGAGTTTGGACTCCTGGAGTGAGCTCATTTCTGCGTGAGTGACCACAAAATAAAGTTCTTAGGTAATGTAGTGATAGGTACTCCAAAATATGATAGATGGAGAAATAAGATTAGCTCCACTTTATGTACAATTACATTACATTCTTGATCACATACTTTAATGGTGAAGCAGCTGCAGAACTTGCAAATTACAAGCTCTGGCTTTGTTTTCAGAGCTCCTGCATAAATACTTTTATTTAACAACTCCAGGCAGGCGCTTCTTTCTCAAAATTGTCCTAAGAATGGGTTGCGAGCCTGCAGAAAGGAATTGTTCCCAAAAATCCAGTATCACCTAAATTGGAGAACCGCAGTATCCTTCCCTTTCCCTTGTTTTGTTTATTTGTTTGCCTTTTCCCCCCCTGGTTCCTTGTAGCAGTTTCTGCGCTGGGGTTAGAGATCACTGGGCTGTTGAATAAGGTCCTCAATTGCTCATCCGCTTTTTGTCTGGAAGTAGGAAGAACCTCCCTCAGATTCAATCTATTTCAGCTATTACCTTTCCTGCCTTTCTTACACTATTTTTACTGCACATTAGATAAAGCCTAGCTGACTGCTGCTAGGAAAATGAGGTCTTCTATTGTTTTAACATTAATTATGGAGAGTTCAAGATAAGGTTTTTGTTAGAAAAGTAGGGGGTAGGAATGGTTTGAATTTTACTTTCATTATAATTAGACAGGAAATTATGAAAAGGTGAAAAATAATTCATTGAAGTGCTTTCCTCTAGCAAGCTAACAAGAAAAGTGCACTCTCGCACAGACGGAGTTCATGGTATATTATCGAAGCCCCATTGTTCTCAATGCACGCCTCTGCCTGGGCACACTGAGCCTGCTTCTGTTGCACTTTACATGTGGGCAGAAATGGGCAGGATGAGGCCCTCTGACTCCCTTCTGTTCAACTGAGGGCCCCTTCTGTTACAAAAAAATTAGGCTAAATTAGCCCATGGTGTAACTCCATGGAAGCCATTTGAATTACTGCAGAGATTAATTTGAACCATCAGTCAATTTCTGCGTAACTCACAAAGGACATGAAAATATGACTAATCTAAGAAAGAATTAATTGGGCAGCTGTCTCCCTTTCACTTGTACACTACTGAGATAAACATTTGGACTAAGAAGCTGTCCTCATAATTTCCTCACTTGATGCTGCTTTGTGGGTGATGGTTATGACGGCCACGTAACTACAATGTTTTCAGAATTTTTCTTCGTGTGAAGTTACTATGGTTCGGGCTTTTCCAGGCGCTTTTCCAGGGAGGAAAGAGGAATGCATGGACCTTACCTGGAGGTTCTAAGCAGCGGTAAAGATTGACTGTGCCAAAGTCCCTTAGGTTAGACTTCCCTCCGTAATACAACCATCTCAAGGTGTTTCCTCCATCACCAATGTTGGTCGAACTCTTTATTTCCCTCTAACTACAGCTTAAATACCAGTGGGGAGCAAGTGAAATCCCCTGCAACAGGCCAGCAACACTTCAGCAGTGCTTCTACGTCCTTATACTACTTATACTGGCAGGATGAATGAGCAAAGGAGGTCCTTGCCACGGCACAAATGCTTCAATCTTTTTCTTCGAGGCTTTCTTCCTCCACCTGTGAAGACTGAGGCTCCGTGATTTAGCATACATATAGAAAGATTCATCCTGCCATGCCTACAGCTCCTTTATCTCTCAGGGTATTGCCCATCGCCGGAGTAGCTGAATAACTTGTGTATAAATTCTGTCACGTTTCCACCACTTCTTTCTTTCAGCTTCGCAACCCTATTTAGCTGTGGCTTGCAGGAAGAGCGGGACACTGGGAGGGAAGTCCTTCAAGTGAGTCCGTGGCAGAAGACCACCGAAGTTAATGAGACTCCAGTGGAGATAAGGATTTTGTCCATTCAGAGTCAACAGTAGCTTCAGAAAATATATAAGGCAGGCTGAGGCTGAGAAAAGGATGTATTTCTCCACCTTGTTTGCAGATAAGGAAGCGAGATTCCGAGGGGAATGAGTGATTTACCCACAGTCACACAGGAAATCAGCAAGAGATATGGAAATTAATGCTGAGAAGCATTTCAGTGCCTTAATCATAAAGCCAATCTTTTCCCTCAAATGCCAAGAGCATTAAATGTTCCTTTTCAATGATGGAATAAGCATAAGAGTTTAACTGACTTACAGTCATGTTTCCATCAAAAATTTTTAGACGGTAGCCAGTTGAAGTTGAAATGGTTCGTCAATATTACGACCTATGTCCACCTGTAGGAATCAGCAATTGCAGGGACCAGGGACTGTAGTTGAAGTGAGCAAGTCTAACTGTGAGATTCCTTTCAGGATCAAGTCACGCTAAGGTCGGAAAATGCAAGGTCAAAAAGTAATAGGTGTGTTTCATTATATTTACCACTAATTAGGTAGGCTTTAAAAAATGTGGACTGAAATAATCTCTTGCTGGGAAGCTATTAAACTGTTAGGCTGAGGGAATATATGGCTTAGAATAGGAAAGATTCACATCTCCTGCCTACAAATAAATCACTTGTACATCATCCATCTATTTGACCGTCTCCGAGTTGTATTTATATCACGGTGATATCTAGGTAGCTGCCTGGAGAAGCACGTTTTGTATAAATACATAATAGCCTGGGCCGAGGTCTGTTTTTATTTGAACTAGCTGCAATTCATTGTGTCTTAATTGAAAATAATGGTGTTACAGCAGTGATCAAAGAATTGTTTCATTAATTGTCTATTAAATCATTAGCTATTAGACAGAAATAAAAGGTTAAGAATGCAACACTCTCTGTTCTGCCCAAAAGAATATGAATATCTCTCCAATTACAAAGAAACAATAAAGGCAGAATTAACAGTGAAAAGAAGCTTAAGATTAGGCAATTACATCCAAAATGCCTGACAACTCTTATTAGATGGTTTAGCAATACCACCGATATAGAAAAGGCAACACAAATTTGGAAGCAAAGTCAATATTGACTTTACCAAAGGGGCTTGTAAAGGGAAATGCATTTTTCTTAAGAAAAAATAGGCTCATAAATGCTGTACTAAATTTTAACTCAGCTAATTAATCGTTACGGATTCAATCTTGCAACCAATACATATATTTCCAGTTAAAAAATTATGCCTGAACAGCATTCAGTCTGAGAGCAACTCTCAGTAATTTGTGACTGAAATCCATTATAAGGATGCTGCAATTTTCACAAAAATAACATTACTGCCATTTTATACCACCGGGATGAGGCAAGATGAACTCAGTGAAGATCACATTCACACCCCTTGGTTTTGTTCATTAAGTCAATATATTAGAGTTGGGTACCAGGTCTGGGAAAGAGTCCCAGGGGCATTCTCTTCTGTCAGTGATTTGATACCCAATAATTTCAGAGAGCAGTCAAATGAAGACCTGATTTATACCCAACTTAGTCACTACCTCAAAAAAGGGGGGAATTACAGTGCAAATGTTGTAAAACCAGCCCAGAATTTTGGCCTGTGTTTTGGTCTGCTCTAACCAGATCACTGAAAGGAATGGGAGGACACTCATCAACTTGAAGATGCTTTGAAGCAGGTCTAATTCCATCTAGAAATACAACCCCTTTTGAAGAAGCAAGAAAGGAAGATGGTCAAAGGGCAAGAGCTTTGCTTTCTTGAAGTGTATAAATCCACAACTGGAACTGGAAATCTTGTCTCTGCTCACAGAGGTCATGTCAAGTCGTATTTAGTTGCCAGCTTCAGTGGACCTTTTAAATTTGGGAACCAGAACAACTTCATGCCCAGCTTTGACAGGATATCCATATGGACAGCTGCTGATTGAACTAAGTGGACTTTAAACAGGCAATGTTTTGAAATGCAACATCTCCC
This sequence comes from Vanellus vanellus, assembly GCF_965231255.1. Taxonomy (NCBI): domain Eukaryota; kingdom Metazoa; phylum Chordata; class Aves; order Charadriiformes; family Charadriidae; genus Vanellus; species Vanellus vanellus. The sequence goes on from NC_138921.1 coordinate 12,346,098, forward strand.
TGACTTCCGCGGCTACTAATTTTATTAGTCGAAGAGGAGTAGGAGTCCCTTTCCTGACCTTTTCCTATCTGGTTCAGTCCAGTATTCTCTAGTACAGCAAGTCCTAGAAATACTAGAAACTCAATTAATAGAAACAAAAGTCCACATACACCATCTTTTAGATATGGATCTGCTTTTATGAAGTGCAAAGAAAAAACAGTCTCAGCAATATGTTAACGATATATGATTTGGTGCTTGAGTTTATAATATGAACAATTCATTGTGAACTGATAAATAATAGCCACTAATCAGATGACAGCTGTATGTTATACAGCAAAAAAAAAAAGAATAGCAACATTTATCAAGAGGTTCTGTTCCTTTGATAATTGCATTAGTCACAAACAAAGATATTCATTCATGTTCCTTCTGGTAAGGACTGTCAAGGAGATTTGGTTTCCAGAAAAAGAAAATGTGATTTTTCATTTCCCCATCTGATATATAAGGGCAAACATAGACACTAGAGCACAGGCTAGAGACTCAAGAGACCTATTCCAGCACTGGCTGAGGCTAAACATTGGAACAGTCACTTTCCTGAAATGAGAGCATTACACTGATGTCCTTTGCAAAATGATTTTGAGGTCTGAAAACTGCTAGGCATTGTTACTGTCTAACTAAGCGCCAAGCTATCAACTTCTCTGAGGATACAAGGGCACACTTGCCTCTGCCCAATAACTTGAATCTTATTCATGAATGATTTGCCTCATGTTAAATGGAGATAAATCTTAATGAAGAAGTTGGAAGCAAGTACAGGTTGCCTGACTAAGGCTTTTACCCAAACCCATCTTGCTTTTCCTATAGCTACCTAGGGTCACATGGATGTCATCCTTCACCTACCCACAGATCTCAGAAAGAAGATATATCTACAAAATGTACAGTTGTTCTGTAAGCTCTTTAACTGCAAAGGAATTTCTTTGTTGTTGGACCTAAAACGTAATGAAATTTTGTTTGATTTAGAGGCTGTCATTTATTCCAAAAACTGGTAACAACCTTATTCAGTGTTGTCAAAAATAAGAAGGTGAATTTTTTGTTCCAGCATATCGTCTTCAAAATAAATACCTTTGCTGTGTGCAATTCTTTAGCCAGCTAAAGAACATGAAAATTTATCTGACAAAGTACAAGCTACCTATTAGGACCTTTGCAGTCTTATCTACACAGAGGTCGTAACAATAGGTTAAAAGTACACAGTAAAGGATGTGGGTTTCCAATGCAATCTGAAGAAAACTTACGAAGCGCTCAGGTCTGGAATACATTCACACATGACAATAATGACGGCTAGAATATGGGGAGGAACCTGTTTCTTCAAAGCTACAAAGAGAGCTTATCATAAGATCTACAGGTTAAAGGATTACCATGTAAAAAGGATGACTGGACTACCCTATTTTTGTAGCATTTATATATAATATACTACACTTTCCCGGACTTGAGACAAATATACTATCTTTCTAGGACTACCCTAAGAAATTAATAAATAATAATAAAAAACCCCACCTCTATACAGAATTCATTGTGGTAAATTCTTAAGTTCCTTTAAAACAAGAAAAAAACACCCCCAAACCACATAATAAAACAAATAAACCTATTAAAGATATTCAAAAATGCCTCTTTTGTGCCTAAAAATAATGAGCTAAAAGCTGAAAGCCATGCAATGGTGTCAGAAGTCGTGCAGTCAATGTCTTGATAAGGTCACATTAGTGCTATTTTCATCTCAATGTCAGGGAGGGAGAACCAGTTAAACATACTATTTTAAAAAAAAAAAAAACAAACCACCACAACAACATTATTTAAAAGCTCCCAACTCTTGTTTTGCAACATGGTTGTTATTTTCTATTCTCTGTCATGCTCCTCCAGATTTTGGTACAGTTCAGTATCTTTACTTATAAGAAATTCCTGACTGGAAAGCAGGTGATGCAGTCAGAAGCATGTAGGAAACCTCGCCGCACACTGTTACCATGTACTGCATTATTGCTATTGAATAAGGGATGCAGAAAAGCCACACAAGAACAAAAATCCCTGTATGGGGAGTTGACTTTTCCCAAGTGGGATGTATCAGACAACACGTTCTTTCTCATCAGCACTGGCTGGCCAGTGAAGACAGACTAGGACTGCTCTTTCAGCATCCCTGGCCCTCTCTCCCAGAAAACACCAGCACAAGCGGCTCCGCATCAGGCTGCAGGTACATGCTAACCCTTGTTGATGTAAAATCCCAAACGTGAGCTAGATCCCAATATGGTAGTGGTGGAGGAGAAAAGGGTGAAAACTCCGTTCTCCAGCACATCTGGGTTCCTTACCTTTATGACGTCTTCATCAGCTGATTTGCACTCGGTGGAGTTCGAAACATCAACCACAGACCCATCTTCTTGCACAGCAACAACCTTGACTGGAACAGACACCGTTTTGCCCGTCAGAATGGCTGTGTTGAGGACTTCTGTGTCCTGTATGCACACACACACAAACAAAGGATGGGCATTAGAGAAGCATAAACCCATGAGAACGCCGCAGGGTCAGACTGATGAATCAACACCCTGCCTCTGACAGGGACCGGGCAGAGGAGTGACTCTTCCTTGCACACACCCTTCGAGCAGTCAATGGTTTAACAGCTTTCTAAGCCAAAAGTTGCATCTGGACCATCAAGTTCTGGTTTTCACAAACACATGGATTTACTCTTTTTGAGCCCATTTACAGGGCGGGCTGCTGTGGCAATGATATCTGTAACGCAATTACGTGTGAAGGCACATCTGTAGCTCGGCAGAACCACAGTGCTATTCAGGTACGATCTCCAGAGGGTGTCAGCGACTCTTCCCACCCCTTTGCCCCAGTCATGCCAGTGATTTGGGAGTTGCCTATGAAGCAACACAATAACAGCATTTCCTCCTCACTGTTCCAGTTAACATTGTTGCAAGTTGACCATTTTCCCTGTTTGGGACATAAATACATGATGAGAAAAACTATGCACGAGGTAGGGTAATACAAACTAACCAATGCCGTCCATACACCATTTTTTTAATCTTTCCCCATCAAAATCCCACCTAGAGATGTTTTACCACATTTATCTCTAATCCTGATGAATTCACAGTGCTGGCATTCTAATGACTCCATTAACACAGCCTTCCTCTGTGTCTCAGTATGGCTGCAGTTTGATTAATTACTCCAAATGAGTTGCTACAGAGGTGCCTGCCTTGCATAAGCAGGTACGCAGACTGGAGGGGAAGAGCCTCCAAAGGCGCACAGGGCAGCTTGGCTCTGCTTATGCAGCGCTTACTGCAGGCCCCAAACTTGACACACACGCGGGGCGAGGAACGATCTGTGCTTTCATAGAGATTCAGTTCGGCCGCCTCGAAAAGCCTGCAATAGGAAATACTGCTTTGAATCAATCCGCTTTTCATTTTTCAACTTCCATAAAACTAATTGCTTGCCCATTGGGGAAAAAAAAAAGAAAAAAAAAAGTTGCTTCAAACTAATCTAACTTTAAATTCCATTATTAGAATTGGTGGAAGAAGAAATGGATTTTAGTGAAAAATTTGATGGCAGCTTGCATAGGGAGATATATTCACTATCATTTGCTTGTGTCTGTTAGCTAGATTGATAGAAAATAATGGGCATTGACCACAAGCTAAGGACAGCTGGAGAAGACCAATAAATACTTGCAACTAAGATGTATTATTAATCAATATCGGGAAACTTCTACAAAAAGCAGCCTGAATTAAATGAGTTGAAGTACTAATAGCGCTAGTGCCAGCTAACTAATATAGTCTACTAGAGCTTTATGGGCAGTCATGTTCCAGAAAAGCATTTAAGCATGTACTCGAGTCCATTTCTGTTCAGAACAGCACTAAAGGACGTGCTTAACTTGACACTCAGACTTCAGTGTGATTTAAGCATGCGTTTAAGTGTTGCCCTGAATAGAGATGCTTCTCTGAATAATACCTCATGAAATAAATATATTATCTTTGTTCTGTTCTCTGTGAGGCACAAACCAGATGTTTTACACGGTAAATGACTGTCTAGTTTTTGTTTATGCTGAATGGGCTCATTTATAACCAGCTGCCATCCATGAGGGAGGGACACGGGAAAGAGAAGTAGTATGTGACAAAAGTGGAAGTGTGAAAGAACAACTGTAAAACCTTTACAAAGACTGAGGTTTGAACAAAACTAACAAGAAAATGCACTGCCAGGTGAAAGAAAGCAATTAGATGCATCTCAGGTGGAAAGAGGTCGTATAAAACAGACAAAGAGAAGCTGAGGGTGCTTCATTCACAAGTATGTTGGAGAAGAGGTAGTTAGATTTCACCAAACCAACAGCAGATACCCCATAAACCCTAAGCCATCAATCCAATTTAAACATATGCCAGATATACGATGAAGACACGGTGGTCCACTGTCAAAACATTCCCAAGAAGCAGTTTGCCAATATGCTATTTCTAAGCCATTCTTCAACAACAGTCTTCTTCAGTGCCTCAGGGGAAACAGCAGTTTTGCCAAGGTCACAAACAACAAACACGCGACTAATTCTACTTCCAAATTCACTCTCTGTCAACACAGCTATGTAATTCCTACGTGTCAGGGGCAGGTGGCCTTCTATGCAGTTACGGTCTGATCCAAAGCCCTACTGCATCATACATGAAAGGCTTCTTCCGACTCTAGTGGACTTGGAATCAGGTTCTCAACAAGCCTGAACTAATTTCTCCTTTGGTTTTTGCACTGTTCATTGTATTGCCCTCGTGTTGACCCTCGTGTGTGACAAAGGATAAACAAAACCTCTAGCCTCCTTTTAACTCTAAGTGCTGCTTAGCTACCAAGCTGAAGATGGACTTCGATGCTCTGAAGGATAATGCAAAGTTTATGCAGACATTTGCATTCCTTTCCTAAACTCCCCGTGAAGATGAGCATGAGAGGAGAGGTCTTAGAAGAGATACCTGGTGACCCGGCTATTTGTGGGGGCTCTGAAATATGCTCATCCCACTCCTGACACAAGCACTGTCCTGAATCTTCCCTCCTTCCCAGCATGAACAGGTACCCACTGTGCTAATTAGCTGGTGATGCTTCACAAAAACTACACTTCACTGGTAAGCAATTCTGCTATATAAATCGATATTTCAGATGCCCGATGCCTGGATCAAGTGTTACGTAAGTATAATAGGCTGTGTAAAGACCTTTTTAAGAGCTGGCTATTTATAGACTGAAAAAATATATTTCCTCTGAGGAAGAAATATGAAGGCAGAACTGAACTAATTGACTGTCCACTAGATTTATAAACAGACTATTTTTTTTTTTAGTGCATCTTCAACAACTAATAGCATTTCATCTAGATTCTGTTAGGCTTGTTTTATATTTCCATGGTAGGGTTTACTGCAGAAAAAAAGTGTTACTGTATTTAAGGTACCTGTGCTGGTTATTACTAACAGCATCTGAAATGCAGAGAGGGGTAATAATGTTGATTTAGAAGCTCAAGACGAGCCAGCAACGTGTGATTGCAGCCCAGAAAGCCAACTGTATCCTGGGCTGCATCAAAAGCAGAGTGGCCAGCAGGTCAAGGGAGGTGATGCTGCCAATCCACTCCGCTCTTGTGAGACCCCACCTGGAGTCCAGCTTTAGAGTACTCAGCTCAAGAAGGACATGGACCTGTTGAAGTGGGTCCAGAGGAGAGCCACGAAGATAATCAGAGGGCTGGAACATCTCTCCTACGAAGACAGGCTGAGAGAGTTGGGGTTGTTCAGCCCGGTGAAGAGAAGGCTCTGGGGAGACCTTATAGGAGCCTTCCAGTACCTAAAGGGGGCCTACAGGAAAACTGAAGAGGGACTTTTCACAAGGGCATGTAGTGATAGGACAAGGAGGAATGGCTTCAAACTGGAAGAGGGGAGATTTCAATTAGATATTAGGAAGAAATTTTTCACTTTGAGCGTGGTGAGGCACTGGAACAGGTTGCCCAGGGAAGTGTGGAAGCTCCATCCCTGGAGGTGTTCAAGGCCAGGCTGGATGGGGCTTTGAGCAACCTGGTCTAGTGGGAGGTGTCCTGCCCCTGGCAGGGTGGTTGGAACTAGATGATCTTCAAGGTCCCTTCCTACCTAAACCATTTTATGATTCTATGATTTACACAGGCAGCTCCTCCCATGTGGCACAGCATCAGAAAAACATCTGGAAGAGCACCCAGGGACCACCTGCTGACACTTCAAGGTCCCAGGTGAAAAAATGGGAAGCCCTTCCTACTTCTTTTGTCAAGGGTTTCAGCTGTGACTTCTTGACCAAAACCTTCAATTCAAGCAGCCTAGGTGGAAGCTACACATTCATATTGCAGGCTCTATCCCTGAATAATAATTATGTGCATGTTTATCTCTAGCTCTTTCTCTGTACCTGAATGCATTAGCACTTCAGCAGAGCTCTTCTTAATTACAACTGTAACCTGCTAATAGCATTTCTTTGTTGTCTGAAGGAATCTACTTCTTATCCAGCCTAGGCTAAATTAAAATTTAATACAACATCAGGTCGCAACAGAACTAGGAAGCAAATGACAGCTGTTTAATTAAAACCTAAAGCTGATTAGATGGCACTACTGAGAGAAATACTCAAGAGGAAGAGCAGAAAACTACTGAAACTCAAGGCCAGGATAATGTCTTTATTTAAATATGAATAAACTCTTAGCACAGCCATAGTAAATGTTTGACAACTCATTGCTTTGGACAAATGGGGGAGAAATGTGAATGGGAGACTTGTGGAGAGTCAGGACAGAGCTGTGATTACCAACACTGCTGTTCCCTATGTATGTGACCAGAAGCCGGGATTACTGAGGAACGACGGCAATAGGTAGACAGAAACCGACTGAGGAACTCCAGACACAAAGTTCCCAATAATTACCCTTTAAACAATACCACACCAACCTAAATCCTCTTTAGGCATGTGACTCTATGGCAGCTCACCCAGCTACTGTGAGACGACATGAAACAGTTTCCCCCCCCCTACTTCTGGCTAAAAAATAAAGACATGGAGAAACAGATGATGCGTCTCACAAGAAACCATCTCAAGAGCCAGGAGCTGGACAGAGGTTCTCTAGACCCCAGCCCAAGGCTGCCCCCGCATCTTTCCTGCCCCTTTGGGAGCAGCCAGCACCCTTTCCACAAAGTCTGGCGGGGCACAAAAGCCCCACGCTGACCCAGTTTACCGTGACAGATACCATCCTTGTGATTAATGCACAAGCTGGATGGGGTTTTTTAGAGGCTAACAAAACATGCTACAGTACAGTAAACCCAAGAAACACTCAATTGTAAATCAGGAGGGAAACCTAAAGCCAACCCTATTCCGCTGACAAATGCTACAGCTAAATGCCTTTTGGCATTTAGTTGAAATGACTGTCTTTAGTGAAGAAGGCATAGAGCTGAAACATTTGTCTGCAGAATTGCATTCCTTCATTATTATTTTTTTCCCCAGAGTGTACCTCGCAAAAACACATTTGTAATATTAGAAGGAATCTTTAGGAACCAGTTCTCCTGCCTGGAAATGACATCTCTTAAAAAATGTAAATTATAGGGCAGATTGTCACGTGTGGGCTGGGCTAGGGGAGCTTTTTTTTATTTGATAAATTATTCACCACCTTTTTCTTCAGATCAAAGAGCAAGGCAATATAAGTCCATTAAGCAAGCTTAATATATAAATTAGATGCTTTGCTGTAATTATTGTAATCCAAAGCAATTCTGTACTTTTCCCCCCTCATAGCTGAATACCATTTTAGGTTTCCAATACATATTAATGAAGCCTGGTTGCTAGAAAGCTATTTCTATTTTCCACCATTGTATCAGGTAAGATACACTATTTTGTTACCTAATGGTGAGAACTAACAACTAGGATTATGTGTTTACAAAACATTAGAAAACAAACAATCTTGCAAAGAGCTCACGTTGGTCTTTGACCATTTTTCCTCCCTACAGACCCACTGTAATGCTAGCGGGAGTGCTGGTAGCTGCTTCGGCAGATGGCTGATGGGTCGTTATTCATGGGCTGAACTGGCAATCCTGCAATCCTGCAAAGGGCTGAACAACGGCTAATTTCTTATTCTGCGAACACCATTTCAGTGAAGCCACTTGTGGAATTGACTATTTACCGTAAAGTTTTCAGGTGTCACAATGAGGCCTAAAGTGTAACCACACACGAGTCCTCCTGCCCTGACAAGCACATGCGCTGCAGAAGGTCATTCCCGCTCCCTTCCAACCTTCCCCTGCCTCCGGCTGTTCCTCATTTCAGTGTCTTATCCAGCGTATCGTTAGTGGGAGTGATCGGTTATGACAGATGGCAAACCACAAATACTGCAGGCTACCGTGTCAAAGTTAAAGGTCATCCTTTATCTCCTTTGTTTACCTGCATAATAGCTTTACTTCATATTGGGATCCCAAAAGAAGAACAGGTAGGAGCATATATTCTGCAGGAGAAATTAATTAATGTAGATTGAACCATACAGAGAGGTTCTTAATCACTGATTCTTACAGAACAATGTAAGCAGCACCTATTAGCCTAATTGAATATTATTCGAGATGTATATTACAGTGTGCTGTAAAAACAATTTGCTATTGCATAAAAAAGCACGATACAGAGACTCCAAAGTGGAATCTTATTTCATAACTTGTCCTTTTGCCACGGATACGTTGAAGGCAGCTCTTGCCTTAGCAGAGTGTACCTGGCACGTGCTATCAGCCAGTGGTAATTCTGTCATGGAGTTCATGGAAACTAAAGATGAGATTTATTCCATTTCCATGGGTTTTTTATGAAGGAAATTCAGCTCATTTTGAGGTTTATGTAGGATGAATAAGCAAAACCTGCTGCTGAAGGTGAAACCTGATTAGAAGCACAGACACTGTCATATCTATGACCTGAGGCAGTTTTATTTTATTTTTTATAACTCTGAACAGAACTGTCCCCATTAAGCAAAGGTTCAGAACGCAGCCTGGTGCACTTGGCAGAAGTAATTGCAACCTGTCAGGCAGTCTCCACTGCCTCAGCTAAGTACCAGTGCCTTCTGCAGGAGCAAAAGATCTTTCCTGTGACTGGACTCATGCTATTCCGCTTCAGCCCATTATGTCCCAGTAGAGTTTATTCTCCAAACCTGCTGTGTTAAACGTCATGACACCATTGCTCTGAAGCGCTTGCTCGAGGTAGAATGAATGGGAAATTCTTACAGCTGGAGAGCCGCTATCACGCATCTGATTTTAGTTGTCTGCACAGATAACAGAGGCACCAAGAGTTTCCAGCTTGTGTTTCGGGACCTTTTAGTAAATCAAGAAATACAGGACCTAAAGTCGGCCCCAAAGTATGGTAAACTGGAATTTCACACTGGAATTTACACTGTGTTTAGAGATCTGTATAGTACCTGAGCATTCATCTGACAGACTTGTACAGTTCTTCTCAATAGTAAGTGATTGGTAACCATTTTTAAGCATATTTAGAACTTCACAGTTCATTTAAAGATGTTGTTTTTTCCCTATTTATTCCAGAAAAACATGATCACGTTCTGACTTAATAAAATTGTGGGTCACCTCCAACTGAAATCAAACAACGTCCCCCTGAATTCATGAGGATACAAAATGGGTAGAGCTGTCTCTCAGTACAAACTGATACACTAATGATTGTTTTCAAATGGCCATGAAATAATAGTATGAACGCTCCTAAAAAGCACTGCTTTTTCCACAGAAAAATCTAGGGAGGCCATGCTTTGCCTAGTGTATGGAACGTAACTATTGGATTCACTTGAGTACCAACAGTAGTCGAAGATATAATTTTCTGGCTCTGTATCCTTGTCCCACAGGCTTAATAATATTTAACAACATTGTGGACGCCCATTTTGAAGAATTTCTTTCAGACACTTCTCTAATTCCTTTCCTAATCACCACAATTTCTTTTGGAGCAGGCTGGAAGGAGGATTTTCTGGAGGAAATTCTACGCCACCGGTGTGATGGCAGAGCTGGCAACTCACCGGCTTGAAAAGGCTTCAGTTTCACAAGTGCAAAACTACAGACACTGAAACATAAGGTTGCGTATCACATGAGTTTACTGCCGCAATCTGTGTGCTCGTCTTCTACCATGAGTGCTACCTGGGCAGAAATCCATGTCCTTCTGTAATAACAGCTGTTTAATGCTATAGAAGAATGCACAAATTAATTACGGCATGTTTACACAACTTCCCAACAACGTGCAGGAGCATCCCCTCACGCTCCGCGAGCGTGGATTCTCTTTGTGCTTCGGACATGGCGACTTGCTTCGTTACACCATTCACAGAGTGGCTACAGCTTAAGAATACCTATTTATGGGCAGAAAAAGATAAATAGGAAAGTAACTGTGACATCGTGCAAAGCCCTCTGAAATCCCCTGACAGAAGACAGTTGTCTAGCTGTTGCTAGACAGGGGGTTCAGAAGAACTGGTATCTTCACCCTCAGCACAGGTCAAACACTGGTGTAAGTACAGAGCTCATAACATACTAAGTAAATTCAATAAAGAAGTGCATTTTCTGGACAGAGCTAGACGTATATACTTATTACCTATGTTTGAGAAGTGCATTATGGAGTTTAAAATGGAATAGAGATCTACTGGATGCTCACATTCATTGTCCTGAAAAAGGAGGATATCATTTTCCGAAGAACATGGGTCTGACAGGAAAGACCCATGCCTTACCCAAAGAAGTTTCTTGGGTTTTCTTAAAGATGGTCTGTCTTATCTGTCAGGACCAGACTGTTGTACTTACTTATTTGACCTGTTTAAGTAATTTCCTGGGCTTGCATCTGACTACTCTCAGATGCACAGCATAGACACGCACTGCCGCAGGACTGGCTTTTCAGGCAGCAAACGCTTTGGAAGCAGAGCCTTTCCCACTGCCTGCTCTCCCTCAGAAAGGCTATCCTCCCCGCAAAGCGCTGCGGACAGGGATTCATTCTCTGGCAGTTCCTGTCTTAGGACAGCAAAAGTGACACTTTGGAAGTTTTATCTCCCTCCATTGCCTATTAAAGGGTTCCTAGTTTAGACTAGATGTCTAGAATTAGGGGAGGGAAACTCTATCCCTTCCTGCTTCCAAAATTATAAACAATCAGCACCTATGCACTACTGTTAGTTCCTTTACTCCTGGGAGCTAGCAGTACTCCTAACAAGTTTGCATGTTTCCTACAGTGCCATGGACTTCACAGGTGACACAACCATGCCTTTATCTACTTCACTTCATAAAGCTGCCTACTGCTGGTTTTGAAGCAGTGAAAATACAAAGCAGAAGACCATCTCCGTAGCCAGTCCAGGCATCGGCCTTTCCTGTCCTTGCACACTCAGAGCTTTCTGGTGTTCAGTTCGCTGATTCTGGGAGCATCCATCAACCGTACGTTGCTCATCCTCATACTGCCGCTCCACTTGAACGAAGTGTTGCTTTCCAAGTCTTCAACATTTACTTGCTACTTAAACAAACACTACAGAAGATGTCTCCTGCCTGTGTTTAGAACTGCCTGGAAATTTTTTTGACAAGGAGGAAAAAAAAAAGTTTCTTGACAAGAATCAAAAAGCGTAAAAAAGACACCTCTGAGAATATTTTCTTTAAAAAAAAAAAAGTGAAAATTAAAAATTGTGCATTTTTTCAAATAAGAATATTGATTTATTTGACGTGAGGTTTTGAGAGTCTTCTGACTGATCTAAGGACTGCTGAAGGTTTTTTTTTCTTCCTTCCTCTGCTTCTTCTTGGCTTGAATTTTGTTCCTCATTTTAATTTTTCAGTCTGTTCACCTTGTACCTGCTCAGAAGCGCTGCCTTGTTCTGACATGCCCCTATATCTGATTATTTCTTTTTTTGCTCAACTTTTATAAGGAACAACCTCTTTTGTTATTCAAGTTCAGAATGAAATCCCTTTTTTGTTTTCATGATTAAATTTCTCAGTGAACTCTTGTGCAGTGTATTTATTTCCTGCAGACTAGGACAATATCATCTGTGTTTCAAAAGCTGAGCCACATCAGTATTTTTTCAGAGTCCACCAGCTTTTAGGAGCCAGTCCCTCAAACTAAAGAATGTTTTAAGAACCCGTGAAAAAAACAAAAAACAAAAAAAAAAAAAAAAAAACCCAAACATTGGCTGGATTCTGGTCTCAGCAAGGCTGGTGCAAGAGGGAGTAATTATAATAAAGACCATGAAATAACACAAGTGTAGAAGTCCTGTGAAATCAGGATCAAACTAATTTTTCATCTTTTCCCCTGTCTCGCTTTCATCTGTTCTAAAAATTACATATTGAATGATTTATTTAAATTACTCCTTATAGTACCTTGCCTTTCAACAACACTTCAAAACCAGTTCTCAGCTCTGCCAAGGACAACAGGGCAGTTATCTTCATTATACAGCTAAAATAGCTGAGGCAGAAGAAATCCCACCAGGCCAGCGACAGATCAAGGAACTGAATCCATATTCCCAATGTCGTGGGTCCATGCGTTTTCTGACAGGCTGCACTCAAACTTGCTGTCTCCGGGCTGTTGGTTCTGTACAGTCTAAATACCAATTCCCACATCTTTCCTACTAAACAGCCTTTTTGCATAACAAGTAAATGCTGAGCATGCAATATCTCAAACAGTTCATTTATTGGTTGGTTAACTGAAATTCAGCTGTGCCACAAAACAAATATCAGTGACTGTAAAGAAATACAGAGGGCTGCAAATAAAGCAATCAGTAACAGATGCCAGGAAAGAAAGAAATAGTGTATCACTTGTCACCTTTCTTATGTGGAAAATGACAATGGCATACTAGCTGTGCTGGTTTGGGTTGGCACAGAGATAATTTTCTTCATAGCATGGGGGTTTGTTTTGGACTTGTGCTGAAAACAATATTGATAATAAAGAGATGTTCTCGTTACTGCTGAGCAGTGCTTACACAGATTCAAGGCTTTTTCTGCCTCTCACACCACCCCACCAGCAAGAAGGCTGGGGGGGCACAAAGAAGCGGGGAGGGGACCCAGCTGGCACAGCGGACCCAAACTGACCAAAGGGATATGCCATGCCATATGACATCATGCTCAGTACATAAAGCCGGGGGAAAAAGAAGGAAGGGAGGAATGTTCAGAGTTACAGCGTTTGTCTTCCCAAGTAACAGCTATGCCTGGTGGAGCCCTGCTTTCCTGGAGATGTCTGAACACCTGCCTGCCCATGGGAAATAGTGAGTGAATTTCTTGTTTCGCTTTGCTTGTGGGTGTGGCTTTTTCTTTACCTATTAAATTGTCTTTATCTCAACCCACTTTATCTCACTTCTACTCTTCCGATTCTCTCCCCCATCCCAGCTGGGGATGCACAGTGCTTGGTTGCCGGCTGGGGTTAAACCACAACACCAGTATCTACTCTAATGCCACAGATAGCTGAATGCACTCAAGAGAAAAATCACAGAATACCTCTTAATATGAAACTATGGCAAAACGTTCCACTTGAAGAGGGCTTCCAATGTCATCTCAGGTGGTTTGAACTGGGGCAAGACAATAGCAGACAAGGGGGATGACATTAATGTTTCTCAGGAATAGACAGAAAGTGACAGTATTATTGGTTTTCGATAGAAGCATTCTGTAAACAGACAAAGGTCTTCCACTTATTATTCTATGAAAGCAGGTATATATAAAAATCACAGCATGTTTCTTTGATAAAAAATTTTAACAATGGTTCCTTGTCCTTATCCCTCAGCACCAAACTCAGTCCAAACAGGGACTCCCATGTAGTTTTAAAACTTTTAGTTTTCAACTGTTTGTAAACTGTGCAAAGTAGTTGCTGACTTGGTTTTCCACCTCAACAAAACGCACTGCATGACAGAAAGAAAATGAAAAAAGACTTCTATCTTCAGAATTAGCCTTTAGAAGTCATTAAGACATTATTCAAATTCAAACTTTACAATCTATTTCTTTAGAAGCTGTTACGTTATGAGGAATGGGAAAAATACTGATCTTCCAGAAAGATAAACTAGGTACAGCAAGAGAGGAAAAAGAGAATTACCCAATTCCTGCTGAAGAACTCATCTACAAGAACTATCTCAGTGGAGGAAAACATCTCCCATTTGCCACCATTTTACTTTTAGTTACATTTTGTGTGAGACGTGAAATTACACACCCTGACTCAGCTGCAAAGAGAAATTAGATCACCACTACTGGACTGTTCAAATGGAACGAATATTTGCTATTCGCCTCCATTAAGGAAATTTACCTTCCCTAAAATTGGCTGTGTTAACCATTCATTCTTTACTTTTCCACTAAAAACGGGCAGATTTCCAAATGATAATACATTTATTTCTTCTTTTACAGTACCAGTGTCAAATTGTTTACTATTGTAAGGTGGGAAGAAGGCCAGGTCTAATGCCATATTCTGCCTGGTACTGCAGCTGATGGGGTCCTCTTGCTGCATAGTCATTGCTCCTGCTAAATGGACAGCCGACTACGAGGGAAGCTGCTTTTTACAGAAGACACAGCTTAAGAAAAGATAAGGTTCTCTGGCATTTTGACACATCATTTTAGTGAAGGATTGACAAAGAAGGAAAAAGCGTTGCACCTAAAGGCCTTCATAAATGTAACACAGAATTCCAGCTCAAAAGTGCTTTCAGTTGAAAGCACCCCTATACAATTACCACACAGAAAAGAGCAAGCTCTCCTCACCTTCCGCTTCTCCTTATAATTTTGGCTCTTTCCATTCTTTTCTTAGACCTTGAAGTATTCAGCCAGGTTCTCCCTCCCTGATAACATCTTGCCTCCTCGGTGGTTGAAATGCACTCGCACGGCACAGATGTGGGCCAGTACTTCCCACATTTTATCTTCCAAGTGTTCCTCCGAAAAGGGACGGGCTTAGGTAAGTCAAATTATAAACTCATTCAAAGACCACTAACATTTTACGTCTACTTCATAATAATACAAACAGCAACATAGCAAAGGCAGCTCAGCTCTGCGTGTGTTGAGACCTCGCAGACAGCCAAGGACCCAGGATGGAACATCTCCCAGCACCTTCTCCACTTCCCACACTGTCTCAGGACGGCCTCAACATGCTCTTCTCAGATTTTTGATGGATGACACTTTAAGAATAAAATGAATGGTCATGTCACAATTGAAGCATATTTATGTTTAAATCCACACCATAAAGATACAAATGCAAAACCTAGGTGAGAGTATTCATATACAAAAGCTGAACCTGGGTCTGGGAACAAGAAAGTTCACATGAAGAAATTAGTAAGAACGTGGTAAGTAAAGTATGTCACTTACATTACTGAAATTTTAAATTTTCTAGGCAACAGGAATGATCTGAGAACAGCTAAACTGGATCTTGAAACAAAAACTGTGTTTCAATACATCTTTGTTCCTTTGCTATGATGTAACTTCATCATTTTCCAAAAGCCCAAGAATCATTGCCAGAAGGCACCTTGTAACAAAAAGCAGAAAAAGATGATCAAAAGTTTCACTCCACATTCTCCTGCTTTATTGCAGGTTAGTTTTGAAGGACAAATGTTTGTTCTTTTCACGGCCAATATGATACAAAGTGGTCAACCGATGCTGAACTTCTAAAGTCACAGGACTACAACTACATCAAACATACCTTTCTATTTATTTTTCATTTTTTGTTAAATGACATTGACATTTAACTAACTGCCCAAAGGTTACACTCTCTTAAATGCAGCAGTTCCTGGCATTTTAATACTGTTTTTTCTCCTCTTTGTTGATGAAGGGAATTGTGCAAGTTGTCGTTGACTTAGCTTTGCATTTTCCCCCCAGTAGTGGTGTAATTGAACTCCGGAACACATATCCAATGCAATCTGACAAAAGCTATTACGGAGAACAACCCAGAATAAAACCGCAACCTTACTTCTTCCTAATGACAAGTTGTGACAGGAGTGGAAGAGAAGACGATGTGCAAGTTTCCTGGCCAAGTAATGCTGGGCTGTGTCACTGGTGAGGCTGAGAAACAGAAACAGCCGGAGACACAGTCAACCTCGGACATGTTAAGCAGAAGCATTTCAGGAGGCAGCCGTCTGACAGCGCTGTCTCCAGGCAGCCATGGCTTGCAGCAGCATTTCTGGTTTGGTTCCCCCCTCCCCCTCACCTTTTCTTAGCCAAGAATCTCATAAACAGAGCTTTAATCTAAAAAGCCTTATTCCAGCATGCATTGCTATTCAGTCCAGAGGGGAATAAACCTAGAATCTGGGAAAATTAGTGCAGAGGAACAGACTTTAGAACCCATTAGGCATAGCTGTGTTTTAGCTGCTGTAGTCTATATTTCACCAACTTTTATGATAACTCATCCCACTTGTTCTGCATGGTCTCTTGGGGAAAACAAAGCCAGAAACACTACATTTGATGAAAAAACATTGACATGAAAGGTGGCCTGGGATATGATATATAATGATTTTGCTATTTTTACATGTGCTGTGATATTTAGAAAGGTTCACAGAATCACAGAATCACAGAATTATCAGAGTTGGAAGGGACCTCTAGAGATCATCTAGTCCAACTCCCCTGCCAAAGCAGGATTGCCCAGAGCACATTACTCAGGACTGCATCCAGGCGGGTCTTGAAAATCTCCAGAGAAGGGGACTCCACAACCTCCCTGGGCAGCCTGTGCCAGTGCTCTGTCACCCTCACCGTAAAAGAAGTGTTTCCGTGTATTTGAACGGAACTTCCTGTGTTCTAAACAGGAAGGTTGGAAATTATGTTTAGATTTTATCTATTTCTGGTCAAATGGATTGCCAGAGGATTTTTCTGACAGTGGCTGTCTGCAATGCGATGGCAGTGAATATGCAGACAATGTGCTAGGTTCTAGAATTTCATTCATAAAATGTCGCAGAATGAATTCAGATGAGGTGGGAGCAGTAGCCGTTTCGTGTGTGTATGATTTTCAGATCACAACACACCTCTCCCCAGGGCAAAGTCCCATCGAAGATTATTTTTGACAATTGCAACCACCACACCTGTGTTAACTGTACAGCATCTCTCTAGTTCTCATCTCTGCAGCACCACATGAAGGGGGCTGACGTGCAACTTCCAGCCACTCCACTTCCAGCACTCTTGTGTGGACCTTGTGAGGTCCTTCTGAGGAAAGCACCGTGCTGCTCTGTACCTGATCCTGAACATCGCATATCCAAATGCACCAGGGCGAGACAACTCAGGTCGCCATGCAATCTCCACACTGACAGCCCTCAGCTATTTATCGGAGACCAAAACGGTTTAGCTGTTTCGCGCTTCCAGGCTACGTCCCAAAGAGTTTTTGGTTTAGACCACATGAAATGGCAGCTTGCAGGATACCCAAGGTGGAAGCTCCCAGATGACTTGGAAACACCAGCCAGCAGAAAATGTCCTTATTAACATATTTCACAGAACTTCATGCAGAAATCCAGGCTTTTTGTATCTCACAGACCTGTGTCGCTAGTGATTCTCCCCTGAAATTTATGTTTAAAAAAACACCATAACTTGCCTGCGGAGATCAGCGTCTGCATTGGCAACACGTTTATCTCTCCAAGACCCAGTGACACTCTGAAGACGGATTTTCTCCCCACACAAAGTTTTCTGATACGCATTTCACTGATGACTAAAACTTTGTATTTAATATTTTGTTCACATGCCCACAAGGAACAGTGCAAACATTATTATAAACAGAAAAAAAATACACAATGATTAATTGAGTAGATTAACCTCCAAAACACTTGGACAGCTGTTCCAACATCCTGTCTTTGAGGCCAATATGCTGAAACAGCTGTTCTTACATGTAAGGTAAACTTGTCCACTTTGTTTTGCAATGTGAATGCTCTAGGTCTATTTCGTATCGTAGTAACTTCAATGTACACCTGGAGCATTGCCAATTTCTTTTTATAATTTGCATATTTTTTTCCACATTATTAGCAACTTCACCAATGTCAACTCATTTGTTCTACAATATGCTCAAAACCAAACTCAAGTGGCTTTCTGTCATCTTTACATAGGAGCCACATGCTGCACGCCGCAGTCTGTAGCAAGACGCTTACAGAATGGATGAATGAATTTGATTATTTTTGTGTGTAGTTTTACAATAGCACGAGTGTTCCTTAAATGGAAGGCATGTGCTGGTTCGTGGCGCTTCCTCCCCTTGTTTCCAAGGCAACTCAATACACAGACACATGCAAACACACACGTGCGTGCTATTAATATTCTTTTCTGATGTGAGAGATTCCTTTTTTTATCAATGAAACACTAGCCAGCTCCTGTAGTAGTGAAAGCCTAAGACAAACTTCTCAAAGAGTAACTCATAGCAGAAAAATATTAAAGAATTTTTTCCCTTCCGTTGTGCACTTTGACCACATGTTTTGGAAACTTTTTGCATCAAGATCTCCTGTCTCTTCTAGCCACGTAAATAGGGAATCCTGAGTTCACCTCATGATGTCCTTCTGCTTTCCCTCTACAACACAATGCTTTCAGTCAAGCTCTTCCAAAGAGAAGGAAATAATAGAATCACAGAATGGTTTAGATTGGAAGGGACCTTGAAGATCATCCAGTTCCAACCCCCCAGCCAAGGGCAGGACACCTCCCACCAGCCCAGGATGCTCAGAGCCCCATCCAGCCTGGCCTTGAACACCTCCAGGGATGGAGCTTCCACAACTTCTCTGGGCAACCTGTTCCAGTGCCTCAC
The DNA here is from genome assembly GCF_965231255.1 of Vanellus vanellus. Classification (NCBI taxonomy): domain Eukaryota; kingdom Metazoa; phylum Chordata; class Aves; order Charadriiformes; family Charadriidae; genus Vanellus; species Vanellus vanellus. Next base: position 12,364,740 of record NC_138921.1, read on the forward strand.
CGCCCTCACAGTGAAAAATTTCTTCCTAATACCTAATTGGTATTACAGCCTCAGTAAGCCTTGCAAGAGCCCATCTGCAGGAGCTGCACGGCCGCACCTGACACTTGGCACTGGAACCCGCTGAATCGGTCCTGTGTTTCGAAATGAAACTCATTTCAGAACAAGTGAGGCCCAGGCACAAAAATGATTTGTCATGCTCAGCACTCCATGCTAAATCACATTTATACCCTCTGATTCTCAATTGTAATCCTCTTTGGAATTCACTTAATTGTTGGGCTTTTAAGGGCTGGGGGTCAGGTACAGACACTGAGTAATGACTGAAAACTGCAAAGGCAAAGTAAGAGTCCGACCAATTCTGCTGTTTATCTGAGAAGTGAGATGCGACAAAGAAGGGAAGCAGCTGGAAATTGCAAGAGATGTTTTGAAAGAAAGCACTCTGAATCATTGTTGGTTTATTGTTGTTTCCATCTATCTGATTTTTTTTTTCTTTGCATAACAAAAAGGCCTGCTGATTGCCGTTATTGCCTGAGGTTTTTGTACTTGTCAGTCCCGCACTGAATGTCAGTGTTTTGTAGGTTTTCAGAGTACATCAGACATTGGACCAGAGTTGGCTCTTGCCTATCTAAATATCCTGTTAATCACAACAGAATGGTGGTACACACACATCTGTCTATCCTTAGGGGTCAAGGGCCATTTCCAAAATAAAACCTACTTTTAAAGTAAGTCAGGGGTATTTGCGATACTACTCAATGAAATGGCAATGCAAATTCAGGCAAAGGGTCTTACTCAGATTCCACTTACACCCGGTATGGATTTGAAGGGACATAAATGAGATTTACCTCCAAGTTTAATAGCGGGCAATTATGCTGAAGAGGGACACTACTTATGCTGAATTCGGTTCAGTTTAGGGGCTGATTTAGAAACAGCTGTCTGTGATTTATTATATAGAGAAGATGCTATAATTCCATTAACATCAGCAGAATATCTATGCATTTCACAGCAGCAACACCAGGGAACACGGACCTCTTTTCCATACATGATGCTCCTCCTTTGCATAAATATTTGGAGCTGTAGTTTACACAGCTCTACTCTGTCCTAAAAACCACGTGAAAAGAATTCAGCTTACCTGGTAGATCTGAAGTTGCATTATGTCACCTCTTGCTCACACACAGACTTTTAAAACGAGCAAAATCTTCACTAGATGCTCCGGGAACTCCCCAGCTTCAATGGGAGCGCCACTATCTTGTACTATGAAAATAGTCGATGAATACAATTCCCTCAATTCATGCGCTCCCTAACTTTTCAAGATTGCTACTATTAACTTGCACACCATGTAGCCTTAATGACTTCAGGTTACATTTTATATCACATGCTTCTATTTATAAATGGTTTACAAGGGAGACTAATCAATATTTAATAGGCATTTCAAGTGTGCAACAGACATGAGTAGCATGTGTTAGAGTAGGTTATAGGCGCATCAATAGAAGGGTTATAAACGCCGATAAGCTCTGGCTTGTAAGTAACCCATTGGGCCAATAGGATTCTGTAAGAATTTTAATAGCAGGTTATCCAATTAATAACAGTTTTATTAATGACTAAGTCTTTGTAAACTATTTTGAATGGAATCCTGTTATACAAGGAAGCAATTCTGTGACTTATCCTGTCAACAAGTATTAGGGAGAAATCTCTAGGTTTGGTCTTTAAATGCCACTCTCCTCCTGGAAACTTGAACTAATACTGTAACATTTCCAATCCAAACACCATTACACTGTTATTCTGGGATTTGGGCATTTTATCATACATCCTTAGGGTTAAATTCTGCTCTAAGACACATAAACTTAAGTCTCACCAGAGCCACTAGAGCTGCTTGCTGTGCATATCTGTGTGTGTAGGAGGGCACAACACAGCCTTTTTATTTACAGAACCATTAATTAAATTACTGCAATTAAATATCAAATCAAATTGCATTAAGATAACATCAAGCACACAGGAAGTCAGAATCAGAGCTTGCATTAGGGTTAATGGGAGCTACACGTGGTTAGTTTTTAATGCACCTCTCTCTAAACCATACCCCAAAGGATGTAGCTTAAACTGGCATACACAAACCCAAAATGTTATGCAAATATCCTTTTACAATGTCCTAGTTTCTGCATCATTTCCAATCGTTTGTGTGGGTTTCCTGCTATTTTTCTCCTAAGGCATGTTACCCTAAGTGAAATGGAAGAGCTTTATAAATGGCAGTTTCTGATCAACTCAGAGCAGTTGAGCAGCACAAAATTATTAACTAGCAATTAGTCCAGACGGTACGTGCTTCAATAACAAATCCATCCAAGATTATGATTTTCTGCTTCATTTTCAATCTAACTCTTCTCTAATTAAATGTAACAGTAATAGAGATTTCTGAAAATAAAGTCAAAGGAATATAAAAACCTGTTTTCTTCACTGTCACACCCACAAAACTGACCATCGGTTGCACAGATCTATGCTACTGCTGAGTGACCCGCAGGACCACCAGCTTGCCAACAGCAGTGGCCAGGTATCGTCTTGTGGAACTGTTTTGAGGTCTTCTGTCAAGCAGCAGCTCCACCATGCAAATCCCAGCAACCACATCCCCCAGGCAGCTGGTAGCTAAGCAGGAGGTGAGATCCGTCACTGCAGAGGTTTTGCATCGCCTAGGAAACGAAGGGAATCCCCCTAAAGTCTTGATTTTTTGCCATAGCAATAAAGGGGAAGGACTAAGGTTTCTGTTCCTTGCGCTGTCGGAAGTGCATTATGGCACACCAGTAAACTGAAACATAGACGTGAACCCTCCTGAAGGAGTTGTACAAACTAGTTAGTGGAAAATCATCATGGAAATGGAAAACGTTGTTATTGCATCAGACTCCTTGTAAATTCTTCTGTATTCTGAATTTAATGGTTCTTTGGAGAATTTTACAGGGGAATTTAAAAAAAAAAAAAAGAAAAAAAAAAAAAGATGTTTGCTTATCCACTGATCAAATTAGCACAGAACTCTGTGTGCCTATATTTTCAACTGGAGAAAAACATTAAGAAGATTCAATATTTATGTAATGTTTTATGGAAGTTCAATAGAAAAATCCAATATAATTTCCCAATTAAAATCACCTGCTAGTTGACTTACATCCATTACTATTATCTCAAGCCACTGTATACTGAAGCTATTCACACAACAGTGTTATGTGAACATACATAGGTTAAAAATTAGTAATTACTGTCTAGACAATTCACTGTTAGCTATAGCTGAGTGAATATAATGAATAATTTATTTGATGAATTTTGCATTCCTTTTCCTCTTTGTGAATTGATCATGACCAGTTAGGAAAACTTGAAAATGTACTCATTTATCAGCTTCTGTGAATAATTCTTAAGCTCAATATTTTTCCACCAAACAAAACTATTCTAATTTGAGGGTTGAAATTCACATTATAAGATATAAGCTATGGAGACCACTGGGATTGTTGTTCTTTTTTTCTTGAGCAGATAATCATGTAACTAGCAACAATGCAAAAGTGCTCTTACTAAAAAACCCCCAGTTTGCTGCTCATTTTTTAGATAAGTTATGTAGTTAAGAAAACAACGGATGCATCTTATAAGAAATAGCTTTAAATGGCAAATTTACAACTGAAAATAACGGATAAATATGAACCTATGTGAATGCTATTATTTGTTCTATAAAAGCTCAAGCATGCACGTGTTTCTGGGAATTTATCATAGTACTTCTAGCTGTGTTACAGATCTCTAACACACTTATTTTTACAAACTACCTGTTACCCACTTCCCATTCCCTTGAGCTGCGGCTTGGGAGAGCCTAGACCTGGATGTTGGGTGGGAGTTGCCAATGCAGCTAAGGTTTCATTAAAGGACGTACCTGTTATGCAAATACCTCAGTAAAAATCCTTGCATAAGCTTCTTTCAAGCCAAGCTACTAAAGTCCCTAGGTACATATGTGCATTACAAACTTCTAGAAAAGTAACTGGAAGAGAGACTGGACCCCAAATCTCCCCCTTGCCCTGACCACTACAGTTATTCCCATTTTGTAAGTGAGTAAAGAAGGAAAGGTTCACAATGAGGGACTGAGAGCAGGCTGCTCCTCACAGTCCGTAAACTAGAGATGAAGTGGGAAGTACATCATCCTCACTTTGAGTTTAAAAGCCCACAGGCAGAAGGGAAAAAAAAAAAAAAGTCAATAGCTGAACTGGAGGAACACTGGAAAAATGTGTCATTTGCCTGAAATGAAAACAGGTGTCTGTATCTCTCCTTACCATCCTAAGCTATGTACTCTCTTAAAATTTCTGTGACATCACTACTTGACTAAAAGATATTGCCCAGCACCACATAAGACGCACACTCCCTGTTCCATTCTCAGCACTGGCCCCACTCGGAAGCTCCCGCATCCCGCCACCTTTAAGGACGCTCTTCTGAGGTGCCGGGGAGCCAGCACAGGACTCCTGATACCATCAGGCAGCTGAACTTCTGCTCACTGCTATCACAGTGTCACCATCCCATCCCCTTGTCAGCGTAACTGGGCTGACTTAGACACACACAACTCACTGAAAGCACACTGAAAATACCCTTCTTTAGTATCTGTAAGAGCCACAGAAAGGTGTCTAACAGAGCTAAACAGCAATGTCCATTCAAAAATTCCATGAAGTGACTATCTGTAGCCTGGTATCTTAATAACCTTCAGAAACCCAGCCATGAGATGCTCTTGAAAATCTCATCTCAAATTCTATAAACATGACTCGCAGTACTTCACAGTCATAGCCCTATCACTCTTCATAGGGCTGGAGTTTTGCTTTTAACATAAATTGCTGGTCCCTAGAAACCAGATAATAGTACATGGCAAGCATTTCTGATTTCTATCGGTGGAGTTAGATTTGAGCTGGCAATCTAGAGGCAAAAAGCTAAACAACCATTACAGCTCCCTATTCTGACACAGAATTCAATGGCATATTTTTCCTTTTGAAATTTGCTCTTCATTAGGTGAACTTCCTTCAAAATGGAGGCTGAAACAATGACTGTTTTTAACTCTGCAGATCAAATGCATTTTGATGTCCATATGCTAAGGAAGAAGTGACACCCTAATGAGAGACAGAGATCAAATATTCTGTTTGTCACTTAAATCTCTAGCAACGTGAAGTACATCAAGCCTGTTAACTCATGCCTGGCACACAAAAACGCTGCAGCGTACAAATGGTTCTGCATTTTCTTCCTACCAAACTTTATTCCTTGTGGCTCATTCTCTTTCACAAGCCAGGGCAACACTGCAGGAATTAGTTTGCTCCTGACCACAAGGAAACAACATGAGGAGAAAGGACACGTGCGGGAATGGGGATGAATGAAGTGTGATTATTGAATTATACTCTCTGTCTTTTTCCTCCTTTTTCCTCCTGTTCTTTACTACAACCCCACTGGGAGGCTGCACAAGCAGCAGCAGCAAATACCGGTTGTGATCAGTGTGTAAGTCAGGGCAAGGCTCTTCCTCTGCGGAAACTGAGGAGAGCAGGTTTGGGCGCTCTCCCAGGCTCCGCTACAGGAGCCCTGCCAGCATTGGTCTCATGGCACTGAGGTTCGGGGCAGTGGTATTCCCAGAAGCTGTGGAAAGCAAGCTGGAATGACAAGAGTCATTGCCATTTCAATGCATTTACCAACCCAGAATTAGAAGGCACCAAAGATTACGCAAAACTCAATTAGCTTGACCACAGGTTTCAGCGTGACCACAGATTTCAGCATGATGCCAACATTTCGTCCCTTGAAACTCACTGGATCCATTTCTTGCTCTAGCCACAGCAGGGAATGCATTTATTACCTCTCAAATAACCTGGAATTTGCAACACCTGCTCCTCACTCCTGCCACCCCACAAGGGAGTGTTGGCTTCTGCCTCGGACTGATCTTGAAAGAGCTCACAGACAAGAGGCAGCCAGTACAAAACGCAGTTTTGCCTTCCAGCTCCACAGGAGGCAGAGTTGTGAAACTGCTAATTCAAGAACTTCAGAATTGAGCCACACGGAACATTCCAAGGTTGTCCCAAAGCACTGTGTCAGAGTATCTTGGTTATCTTAATAAAGCTGTAGCTTAGCATTTCCAGTAAAGCTGAGGCACCTTTGGAAGAAACGTCTTTATATGCAATAGCTGTTTGTAGGCTACATTACAACTTCTACGGCTCTCTGATTGCTGCTCTGCTCCATCTTTACGATGCTATTTTAATTGAATTAAAAAAAATAGAAATTACATGTAAAATAATTCCTAAGCCTAACTGATATTGGAGCCACGTAAATCAGAAGTAACTACATTAAGGTCAATGCCAGCTTTGAACGAGAGCTGTGTTAAATACAAATGACCGTTTAAAAAGAAAAAAGCTCTCAGTGCAGCATATACATAAGAAATATAGTACAGCATCTGCTTGACAAGAACATGGTCTGTTTGCAAAAGCTAAGAACTATATGTATCACTGTGCATATATACACAATACAAAATTAATTAATGCAGAAGGGACTCAGCTCACTGTACATCTTATAAATACAGGCTGACAGTTAAATAGTCCTAATAAGACTTACTCTCCAGCTAGCAGAACAGCTCAAAAACAAACATAATTTTGTTCACGTGTGCCCATTATATTCATGTGCTGATTTAATTAACAGTAATTTCAGTATCTCTGAGATTTCTTCTCTGTTTTACAAATTATGCCCTTTTGATGAGGGCTTTAGTTCAAATTACTGGCCAATCAGCTGTAGACCAAGACTGGAACGATAAGTTAATTGGCAATAAAACCAGAATGAGCACTCTAGAAAAAAAAACACAGATAAGCCAAATTATTGGGTAATTGTTAAGGAACAAGAAGAGTCTCATTTTAGGCAGACGAAGTAAAAGCTTTGTAGCTCCCTCCAGCACACTGTGTTTTCCCAGTCCGGGTCCTGTTAATGGTCTGTACTGCTCACAAAAATCACTCAGCTTCATCCCTCTTGCAAGCGCTCCGTCAAGAGCTTCGCTGTGCCCTTATTCCTGGCCTGCAGGAGGTCCTACTGCTCGTGACAGTCTGTCAAGGGATCCCTCCATCAGCTTACACTGAACTCCCATCGGCAAATTTTTCATAAAGATAGAAGAAGCAATGCTAGAGGAACAGAGGTAACCAAATAGCCCTCCAGAGGCAGCACAGCTGTATCAGCTCAGTGGAAGAGCACCTCTTAGCATTTTCATCTGCACATTTATTATTGGAACCGCTTACTTCTAACAAGAATTTAGTGCCTGTGCATCCTTGGAGAGGGTTTTCTAAGAATAGTAACTCTCCACACGGATCAAAGACTCGAGATGACTCTGGCTGCAAGAATACCTGGATGTCCTCCTACCCTTGATATATGCACAGCACGTTAACTCTTCCAAACGCAGCTTTATTTAGAAACGCCTGACCAAAGATGCTACAGGTATTCGTCAATCAACTCTGAATTACAGTTTCTTTCCAAAGACGGGGGTGCGCAGTGCAGAATTCAGGCATCATTAGTCTGATCTTCAGAAAGAAGTATCTCCAGAGCATTACACTTTTAATAAGAAGGCAGGGCAGAGAGAACATGGAAGTGGCAATGCACGCAGCCTCTGTGTCAAAGAGATTAATCACAGAAGCAGACACAGCATCGACCGGGAGCGAGGGAGGATGAGACCATGCAGCTTGCCAGGCATGGCCACACGGCGCAGGGAGGAGACGCGCAGTGTTGAAGAGCAAGAGTGGGGAGAGATGTCCCCTTTATCTCTCCCCAGCAGTTGCTTGCCTGGATGATCGTTAATTAGTTCCAAAACTGCATTTTACAGTGATGACAATGAAAAAAAGCAATGCCAGACGTAGGACATTCATGGGCACGTTATCTAAAGACAGATGCTGGTGTGGGATCAGAGGAGGCGTTCCCACGGCACGGGCAGTTCTGCCCCATTCCTAGTGGTGGAGAGATGGGGTTTTTTTAAGCAGAAACACAGGACATAAAAAGCCAGCTTGCTATGCTGGAAAGGCCTTCGTTTCACGGGGTAATCGTTAGCATTCATCCAAACTGCAAACAACTAGCAATATGTGGTCAAATCACAGCAATTTGGTAAGCTTCAGAGTGATTTCCAAGAGGAGGATTAGTGGAAAATGCTGCCTTTAGGACTTGATCCTGAGTAGCTTGCAACAGGATCTCCGAAGCACTTGGCATCAGCATTCCCTGCATATTCATTAATGTTTTGGACTATGGTTGTAACAAGTATCAGCAAGTGTATCTAATTTCATGAAAGAAAATTAATGGTTCACAGTGGAATAACATGGTGCTTTTACTCAAGCAGGCATAAAACATGAGTATGAAATCCCTCATATAATCTCTAGCTATTGTCATTGAATGTTTATCACCCAACACAGTTGAATACAATTCTTATCTTTGATGGATGTGGCACACAATAGCTGGTTTTTGAGAGCATCATAAATATTAATAGCATTCACAGAGCTTCTTAAAATTTGTCATGTCACATTGCTTTCATGGCAACATTCAAAATGCCATTATTTTTGTCCCACCAATAGCAAATTCTCTTTTGGTTTCTTTCTTTTTTACTCTCAAAATTAAATGGTAGAGTATACTTAACTGAGCAGAGGAGAAAAGAGATAATGGTTCACAATGAGTAATTCCAAGACCTAGTTCAGATGCCCAGAATGAGACTGAAAGGCAAAAAAATGTGATATCCTTTGGAAAATACAGTCCAGTTAAAATTGAAACACTTCATGAAATTGAGGAGATTTGGCTGGAATTCCATTTCCGGAAGAACACCGAAAAAGAAGGCTGACATTAGCACAATGATCATGCTCTGCCATATTCAGAAAGGGACATTTTCACTTAAGAAAAAAAGCTTTTTTTCAAAATTAAATATTTGCACATTATTTAATCAAGGTTAATCAAACACCTCAGTTCCACAAGAAAAATGTTTTTCCGCTGTTAAACAGTTTTGATCAATCCAAAATAGCTTTTCTGAATGTCTTTTCACAAAGCATGTCGCAATCTCCTGGCTTTGTTCAGTCAGAGCGAAGCCCGTGCGGGCATTCCTCATGACATGCGCTCCCCACACATTTCTCTTCCAGCGTCTTTCAGAGTCAAAGTCTTTCCCTGGATCAAACTTAATAAAACCTTCAGTGGTTTGTATTTTGGCTGATACGTTCCAAGAAATCTTTTAAAATTCCATCTTTCTCCATAAAATTCACCCTGTGGTTTTCAGAACAGCCTTACAAAACAAAAGGATTTAATTCTCTATGACAATTAATTTGAAGATGGTAATAATTGCAGAAGATACTGTCTCTGCTACAGAGACATAAAACACTTGCTATGGGCATGGGAAATATAATAATACAAAAGAAGATTTTCCTTTTTCTTATTCTGTACTCTCTCCACAGTAGTTAATTTGCTTTGAGTTTAAAATCAATTCCTCCAGTGTGGGGTTTTAGGGAAGCTCAAGGCTTCAATGCTGCTCCCATTAATTAATGTTAAAATTCACACTGAAATCTCTGATCTGGGAGTCATAGATTCTGGTTTTATGTAAAAAAAAAAATATCTTGATAATCCCTGATATTTCTGGGATGAAGATCTACTCTATATTGAATATACGTTTAAATACCTTTCCCGCAAAATGGTGAATTTTGTGAACAACAAAATCATGTTCTGTGCAGTTCACTCTGCATGTAAAGTGAACCAGAGATGCACTGTATAATTTAAAGGGAACTGGAAGGCCAAAAGTCAAAATTATTTCAAGTAAGAAATATGCATTAAGTGCAATGGATAAACACTTATGGGACATTTTAGCCAACCTCTAAAAAATATGTAAATCATCTGGGTTTGCTAGAAATGACTGATCCTATTCTGATATTTTTGACACTCAGGACTAAGCATTCTGGGGTTTTATAAATGACCCTGGAGAGAGTGAAGAAAAGAGGCTGCTAACGCTTGACATTTTCTTATTCTAGTTTAAGTTGAAGGTAAGCTTCTTTCTAACTTTGGGTCAATTTCCATCTTGGTGTGAATGTGGTCCTTTAATTGGTATCTGAATATAAGCTATACTGCCATTAGGAAAAATGAGTTCAGTAGGAAAAATAAATTCTTTAAAGTTTTTTTTTTTATTTTTAAACACTCCCTTTTTGATAGCTTGATTCAACTGTGTTCTGTGTAGGAACATGGACGCTCAAATTCACATTACTTCAGACATCTTTCAACTTGTACTGAATTAAAATGAATGCACAGAAGAAATCTTTTCCCCAAAGAAGGGCACAGGAATCATCATGAACGAAAGCTGAGGCAGAATCTGAATAATGGAATAGGACATAATCTCAGCAGAGTCATAGACAAAAGCCACAGAACAGAAGTAGTACCAGGAAGCACATGATTTCTAAACTTGAAAATGACTGCTTATTTGACTAGAGGGTGACACGGGCATCATTCAGCATGGAGAACCACTGCAGACCGTGGCTGGATGTGGCTACAGGTGGATCTGTCTTGAGTTTGTGCCACGGCTTCAGCTTGCCTGAGGGCTTGCATACGGCGACTACTGCTCTCCGGGCCCGTGACAACATTCCCAGCACATTCCAGACACCCAAACCCTGTCTCTTTTATGCAGGACAGACAAAACCAAATATTTTAGAGAGGGTTTTGCTATTTAGTCAATCATTTACGGAAAATCTTCCCACAAAAATATTTTACAATTTTAATGGAGCCTCGAAGCTGGAAAGGCACGCAGCCCTTACTGGGAAAGATATGTCAGAATATGACAGCGGTGGACTTTCCTTGAAAAAGGGCACAAGGCCATGCCATCTCCTCTGCAAATGGGGATTTGGTGGCATTCCTCCCAAACGGTCTTTAGCCTCCTGTTCCTCAGTGGATAGTCGGCAGCCAAAGCATAGAAATACATTTAAAAAACCAAAAAACAAACCACCCTCACTGTGCGCTCCTGCTTTTCTAAAACAAATAGACGAAGTGTTGCACTCAGCAAGTCCCTTTCAGCCTGAGTTATAGAAATGGGCATCTTTAAGGACGATTTTTCTGGGTGTTCTTGTCAGTAGGCTTGCTAGTAGCAACGGGAGATGCTATTATTCAGCCTCCCATTTAAAAGAAACCTCACCGGAGTATATACAGCCATCTGCGGTTCTAAGTGATTCACAACATTAGTAAACCATTAGTCAACCAATAGCTTACATTTTGGGGGAGGAAACAAGATTTCTGAAGACACAGATTAAATACTTTTAGGATATACAGAAATGTTTCAGGCTGAGGGGCTCAGAGCACTGGTGAAATATTGATTGTTGCATTTGGAAAACACTTTAGAATAATGACAGTCTGGGAATTACAGTTCTATTACTATACAAGAAAGGATCTGTAGCACGTATATCTAAAATACCAGCACTGCCAGTCACAGGACCAAGCCATCATTTTCCTAGATAAGAAGAGAATGCTAGATATTAGTCTATTATTAAACCTATTGTTCCTCAAGCCTTCAGCCTCAGCTGGAGCCTTCTTACACAAAACAGTTAAAATCCGTCTTGCGATGTCTTGTTCTTTACTTTGACTAAGTTCCTGGTTGCCTAGAAACTCTGGCAGACCTGGATTTTTCTTTTTCTATTATTTTTCCCCAGCTGTTAGTTAGATAACAGATTAATCCGATCACATTTATTTGTGACAGAAACCTGGATGACAGGCTCAAAAAGTGTTTGTTTCTTGTACCCCAGGAGCCAGACCCCACTGACTACCTTGCTACCAGCAACTTTCCATAACTATGGAAATTGCGGGTTATGTCAATTTTGATCAAGAGAGATAACTGTGAGAATTGTATCACCACTGCATAGAACAGATTTATCTGTGCTATCAATTTCTATAATTAGCAGCACATACACTTCCACTTTGCAGATTATTATATTGCAATATTATTATATTACGACAAATCAAGGCATCGAGTTTAGATGCAACTTTACAATGTCCTGACAGATCTGCTGGATGCCTAAAACGCACCTTTTGGTGCATTAGACACCAACCAGATTCACAACTCACATCCTACTTTAATGTCACAAAACTGATTTTAAAATAATCACCAGCAATGTTTATAGTTAGTGATTGTAACATCAGAAGGCAGATTCTTTTCCTGATATTCAGTAACGTAACAAAATAGTGGAACCAAAAAAGCTTCAAATGTGGTTGTGTTCCACTTCCTCACCTTGATCTGTTATTCTACTCAACGGGATGAAAATGGATCGCCTTTCCGCTTTTTGGGACATTAGTTCCACATGTTAACCTGCACACCAGGTGTTGGAAGAATCAATTATCAAAGACATTTATTGTCAAAAAGAAACCAAGATAAGCCTCACAGGAGCAAAGCAGCTGACGTTTTCATCTGACACTCAGCGCATCGCGGAACGTTACACTGAACAGCCGGGCCCAGGTCCTCAAAGGTATTTAGGTGTTTGTGTCTTGCAAGAGGACAGTGCAGTAACGCTCAAGCTAGAAGCCTCCATGCTGTCCCCAAAATAGCAACCTCAGTACGGTCTTCAGTCTCGTTCATTTTCTATAGGTAAAATTTCTCAACAGTTTTTTATCTTAAAAGCTTGTGGTAAAAACTTAGACAAAACTAAATACTCTTTCTGCTCTCCTCGAAAGAAACCTCCAGGAGTCAAATATTCCAGCCTCTAAATAGACTTCAAATTAAGGGAGTAATCCTCCCATCCATGCATTTTTACCTGAATTAAATCGGCTTAAATAGTTATGCACAGCTTTAGGTGATAAAACAGCATTTCCATTCTTCAAAGCCACTCATCTGTGCTGTCATTAGTTCTTTACAGTATAAATCCTACCTCTTTTCTAACCAAAACAGTTTTTAGAAATAATAAGCAATAGTACTGTAAGATTTTTTAAAGTGTTTTTAAAAGTACCTTTAGGAGTATGAAAAGTGACTTACAAATCATTCAGAAACAGGTAAAAGGGAGTAAGAGTGACTTAATTTCCATTTAATTTTCCATTCTCATCAAGCTTGGTTTATCCAGGCCTGATTAATTAATGTCTGTAAAGTGTTCTGAAAATATAAAACACTACATAAATACTAAATAATAATAGAGTACTTAAGGAAAAAATAATTTGTTAATTTGCATGGAGTTTTAGGAATTAGCATTTATTTATTTTCCCTATGTAAGCAGGCCCATCCAATCCCTTTTAGCTATCACAAAATAGCAGTTACAGGACAACGCATCTTCACATATTTTATGTGCCACAGTTCACAGAAGGTGAATTTAGGATGACTTGCAAAGTCGTTTTTATAGAGGAATACACACACATAGATGGGTTCCATTCATTTTCAAATCCACTGTCCCTCCTAACAGGAGCCCAGCTGCACCGCTTCTGAGATTAAAACGGCAGCACTCAGAAGGATTTCAGAGGCTGCTACGTTTTGAGCTTTGTGTTTTCTCCACCTGTTGTCCAAAGAACTTGGAATTTCACCACCCATTCTAAAGCAAGCTGAAAAAAAGTAACTAAGAAAGAAGACTGTATTTCCCTACATACTTATAAATGGGTATCTTATAACACCTCGTCACAATACATATATTTTTATACCTCTACAGCTATGCAAGAGGACAATTATGCATATATCCAATTTTCAGGCTCAGAAAGGGCGAATTTCCCAATTTCGCCTCATCAACAGAAATAAAACCTTCCAGGAACAAACCGCGGGCTATTGGTATAAGCACATTGGGACACCAGTTAGTTTATAAACCGAAGGCCGGGTAGGATAGGTACGTGAGGCCCAGAATCCCGTGTGTTCGTCTCAGCGTAAGTCAATGAACATTGAATACTAGACAAAATAAACAATCTGTTTCTAAAATGGTGTAAAACACACACAGCAACACCATCTGGGATCAGATCCTACATGAGGCTGGAAACAGTGCCAGTGAGACATTAAGCACTTTGCACTCGGAATTGATTTTGAACTGGCGCTGTAGTCACCTGCTGAGAGGTATAAGGCCATGTTTGGACTAAGCAAAAACTGGGAGGTTGATTCGTTTGTTTGTTTGTTTGGGGGCAGTGGGGGGGAACAGACTGAAAGATATGGGTTGAAAGATACTCTTATGTCCTTTCACATCTCTAAACATTCCTCAAGTAAAACCGAATGTGTTTTCCCACACAACTCTGGCTGTACGCACACAGACTGGGTCGCTTCCTTTTCCACACTCCTCTCAGCAGCTGGGAATGATGGAAATGACAGCAGAGCTTAACAAGAGCATTCCCCACCATGTTCCATAACTGCTACAGGAGTGAAGCCTCCCAGCAGGCGTCTGGTTTACAGGCAGAGCCATGAGAAGAACTCCACAAAGGAAGGCGACCCTCACAGCAGCAGTAGGGTTATCGCAGCTGTCATCCAAATCACCTCCTGAGGGCAGCGTAGGCTGCATGCACTTGTGATCACCCATCCTGGTATTTTGTCTTTTCTTTGCCGTGCCAGCCCAGGATGGTCTGCATTCTCACGGTATCCTCTCTGTGCACTCTCCCACCATGCACAGAGTCTACGTTGCTCACCCAAGATGTAGAGATACGACTTTCAGAAAGCAAATCCTAAATTACTGGACTGTGCTGTTTCCATCTGGATGTAGCTCCCTTGGAAATCCCAACTGCCTGGCCCTGAGCAGTTGTTGAAACTCGATGTTTCAATTAGAAGGAGCTCGAGGATTTGGGGAGAACTGTCAGATGATGCAGAAAGCAGGCTCTCTTTCAATATGAAATTTTGGTTTATTTTCTCTCATTAGTGCAAACATTTTATTTATTTACATATTTTGAATGCACTGACTTTGACAATAAATAACGTTGAGATTTATTATATGGAGAATCATTCAAATGAAAATGGATAGTTTTGGAGGAATTCCCAATATTCCAAGACTGTGTTTTAGTCTTCTTCCAAAAAATACGCAAATCACGCCAAGAAACCCACAGTATTTTTCAGGTATCGTACAGAAGGAAGAGCAGTAGGTTTTGCTACACTAGGTATTTCTACTTTTCTCACAAGCTAACAAGTTTCCAGTTACTTCCTAATGTCCCTGTCAAGGCTTAAGAATGTCTCTTCCCTTTTAGTCACAGCACTTAGGCACTGCAGTTTATCACCATGTTCTTTCCCCGAGTTATGTCGAATAAGCTCATCTCAGGAGCAGGCAGAGAGCAGAGCCGCTAGGTGCTGCCCCGGCCAGGATGTCACCTGTAGGCTCTCCCTGCCCCTGCTTCCTTCCGTGCATCTCAAAACAGTGCTTATTAATGCACTGCTGATTTGATACCAAAGGACTAGCCAAAAATAATCTCCCATATCAATTCATTACAGCAAGACTGCTAATAAGGAGCTATTTTTTGCTACATAACGCGCAAAACTCAGCTGTATCTTCACTTAGAAAAACCCCAAACCAATAAAAGCAAAAAAAAAAAAAGTGCCTTTCAAGCTTGCTACCAAATGTAAATGTTAAGAACATGAGCTTTGATGTTAAGGGCTTCATAAACTCACTAAAGCAAAAAATCAGCTCTTTTCATCAGGCTATTATTCAAATGTTACCATGCAGTCTACCATATCTTTATCTAAAAAAAAAAACCCAAGCTCGTAATGAGAAAAATATCCCGACCGCTATCTCCAGAGTCACCACAACGCAATGACAGAATAAATTATCTGCGGGCTCTTTCAATTTTCTCCTGTTTGCTTAAGAAAGTAGCACGGAAAACAAAGATAAACTCATGACCAACTGCAGCAACAAAACAGCAATATTCCAAACAGTCTGGAAGAGGATGTCTTTATGTTAAAAGAACCAAAGTGGTCTACAGAAAGAGTTCCACGCTTTAAAGTTCATTTTCGTTTTGTGGGATCTCACAGCTAATCTCTCCTCCAGTAAGCTCTTACTGAATCCACCTCAGTCTTCTTACTGGAAAGAAATTTTTTCTCTTCGTGACACTGAGCTGCCCTTCTTCATGCAAATGCTGGTGTCATTACCAATGAACCACCATGAGATTTTGGTAATCCCATCAAAATGTTCACTCTTGCAAATCAAGGACTAAATGTTTTGCTCAAACCTTACACTCTCCAAGGAACTCTATGTTTTCATCTATAAACATTCAATGTCTACAATGAACCAGTGGATACGCTAAAAAGGAACAGCGAGTAATTTATGTTCAGCGCAATGGCAAAGGCATGGAAACGCACTGGTTTCTGGACCCTTCTGTGATGCACTTCTGGGGTCCAAAATCCAGTAGATGACAAAACTCCCCTCTACAGATACCACCTGCACACAGAGGGAGACTGCCTTACCAACGAGCCAGGCAATTCTTGAAGAGGAAAAATTGTTAAAACTCATTTAGTTCAGTCAGGAATTCTGGGCCTCGGGAATGTGTTTCTCTGAACCACACAGGATGATGCATAGAGCAGTTATCTTTTGCTCCTGACTGGGCAATGCAGTTCCAGAACCTGCACCAGTTAGTGACTGTTAAATGAAGCAGCGCTGCAACTGGCAAACATAAGGGAAGGAAATGCAAATACCAGCTGTTGTTCCTGCCATTGCTGTCATCAAGTCTCCTATCAGCCTTGGGCCAAGCCAGTCAAGGATGCTCACATGCAACAGCAAAGTAATAGCCCACTTGAGACCCCCTTTTAAGGACCAAGGTCATAAATTCAAAAAGAGGCTTTTTGCTTTACTCCATGGTTAGTTTACAATGACAAAGCATCAAAGATTAGATTAGCTCCACTTTAAATTCAGGTTCAGCCTCAGATTTTGTCCAAGGACGTTTAGAGACAGCTGAAGTGGCCAACATCTGCCATAACTGCAAAGAGATGAAGCAAAACCATGGCAAAACCCCAGCAGAGACCACAGCAAAGCTCTGATACAACATTCACAAAGGACTTTTGGGTTGGATTCACTTTTCTTTTCTATCTGTGGTGCTCTGCATGGCACAAACTCCATACTCTCCATTTGAAACCGACAATGCTATGTGCAAGACTGTTCATGAACCACAGTCTGTCACTATTACAGCTGATTCACCATGACTACTAATATTCCATCCACACATAGTTTTGTTTCATCTCCTATGTGCTTCAAAAAAAAGCACTAGAAGAAAATTCTCTATTGACTTTTCTGCATATAATTTCTCCTCTGTCACTGGGCTGCCAGTACTGTAGCCTTGGGCAGTAGGAACTGGAAATTACATTCATGTAGGGTGTTGTTTACCTTTACAAGCATCTTTCCTTGCTTCTGTCTTAGTAGGAGAAGTTAGTGGTCATGCAGAGGAAAACACCGATATTTTTTGGTTATATGGTGTAATAGAAAGAAAACCAGCACAGACCGACTCGGAAAGGAAGGGCAAATGTTCATGAGAAGTAACAAAAACTACCAGTGTTTCTGAGGGAACTGGTGTAACATCCAGGCTCTCTGGCTGCTTCTCTAGTTTTACACCAGAATATCCTCACTGAAATCACTGGTCATGTGTAAGCTTAAAGCTCTAGTACTAAAAAGTCCATCGGGCCCAAATGTAGACCAAAGGTCCCTCCTAGAAAAGGTGCATTTGATTTTAGAAGGAGACATTTCCTTTTTTTTAAATAAACCATCAGCTTCGAGGTTTCTGCACACATACACCTTAAACTCTGCCTGGAAACTATGGCCAACACCTACATCTTGAGAAAGTATTTTGTCTTTTCTCTGTAACTCAGAATGGACCTTTTATGAAATTGACACTTTGCAGGTCACTAGACTGTGTGGCTCTTTGGGGGAAAGCAAGGCAGAAAACAGTCCAGTTGTTTGGTTTAGCAATGAAGTTTCCCACACATGCATGCTAATTTATTTCATTGAAAATGTCCCAACTAATTGCAACATTTACCCTTAGAGCACACGCACGGCAGTCGCTTTAATACACCAGAAGACAATGGCTCCAAAGGAGCTATTACCATGTACCAGGCCAATAATCCACAAATGGTAAAGGATTTTCACAAAAGACTCAAATGGTTTCCAAGGAGCCATTATGGCATATCAGGTAAATAAAATATTATTGAAATGTATTTTCTGCATTTAAATCACTTGCAGCAGGTGCATAGGAAGTAGCATATAATAAAATGGCTCGCATTCCCTTGAATACTAACGAGAATCAACAGAAACATTTAGCAAAAAGAAGCAGCAGCAAGTTCTTACCATCGCAAGAGGAACAATTCCCACAAACATCGTTCGGCTGACAAAGATCTCGGAGACCACCAGTTCACTCAAGGAGTCATCTCGAGGGTATTCCACCTGCCAGGTAATTTGCTGGGCCCCTGCCAGGCTGCTAGTGTTGTCAATCTCAAAGTCCATCTGCAGGATCTCGTAGGACGACATGTTTGCTCTGGAAAAAAACAACCAACAAAATTGCCCACAACATCAGTAGGATGTTAACAACAAACTGTAGTATGTTGATTTCTCTTTTCTATTCACCAGAAGATTTACCATTAAATTCAACATGCAGACTTGAAGACACACCAACAGAAACCTAAATCAAACTACACATCGTGAAACGACTGTACTTTATAGGCAAGGTGACACTATATCTTTTAGCTTCCTGAAATGGAGGTATTTTTCCCATTAAACTCAGGCATTCGTTCTCTATTACCACAATGAACTTAGAGAAAAAGCCCTAAACCCTGGGAACTGCATTGCACAGATGTTGCTAAATTATTTAATGTAGCTCCACAACAACGGACTACTTGGCCATTCCTCATGCTCTATCAGAAATGAGCTCTTGGGCGGTGGGGGAAAGTCTTTCAACCCCAAACTTGTCTTCATCACAGTGAAAAAAATGGATGTGCAGAAATTATACATGACAAAAAAATGTGAGGTAGATTAGCCTTATTTTCAATTCATGAAAACATTCTTCTCGTCAGTAGTGCAGACTTGTAATTATATGGATATCATTATATATTTCTCCTGTGGAAATAAAAATTTAAAGGTAAAGAAATGGATGTAAATGCATAGCACTCGGAACTGTATTTAAAAGCTACTTCTGCTTCTTTTGTTAACAACAACATGTAGCACTCTCTTCTGGTCCAACACTATGTAAATATTAATAATTAATCCTCAGGTTAGAAAGACAGATCTTATCTCCATGTTACAGGGAAGAAAACAGACACCAAGACTTAACCAACAGCACTCGGCATATCCGCAGCAGGGACCTATTGAGAAAACAGACCCTTGCTCATCTGGCGCTGTACCTCCGCAAAGATTAAGGTACTTCACAAAGCACCACACACGTTCCCGCCCCAGTTTCCCAGACAGACACCTGCAATGTGGAGACCTGATGTAGCTTACAAAACGCGGAGGTGGGATGGAAAGGCAGCTAACCCCACGGCAGACCCAATTGCTTAATCATATTCCATTGAAGAGAGAACCGATGCTATCGATATTACTCAAGTTTCAGGGTACGAGCTCATAAAATAAGTTGAAATCTGAATTTGCAGCATGTTAGGCCGTTCTGTAACGACTTGAATGTGCTCTTGCGGCGAGCATGAGGTAGCTTGTTCCTGACCTCGGGATGTGTCCTGTGCCTGCAGGCAGCCCTCAGTAACGACCTGCCCTCTGTAACTTCATCCTCTGTTCTGTCCCACAGCACATTATTTGTGTGCCCTTACCCTAAAGTAGTGACTCCAAGAGCTGTGTTCATAGAAAGTTTTAGCCTGCTGCTACACAGAGCAGAGACTGAAAACATCATTTTCCTCTTCCCAACTGCACAGAGGCAGAATCTGTTTTTGCCATATGTTTCTGAAGGCGCATTGTAAAGGAAAAAAATCTGAACAGGAATTATTGATTTTCATGTTTTCTTTCTGACAACAAACAACACAAACATATGCTTCAATGCCTGGAGGATAAATATTTTCCACTCTGACAGAAGATAATACACACCTCCAGGCAAAACTAGAAGCTACTAAGGTATCTTTTGGGTGGGCAACCAGGCAATCGGCAAAAACCTTTTAAGACAAAGATTATTACACAATACTGGGGATGTAATTAAACTATTTCTGTTGAAAACATAACCACTGTGGGCACCACGATGGAGTACTCAACTTCATAGTTTTCTGTGTATCACTTCTGGCAGTTTGTTTTATCTAAATTACATAAAAATAATTTGCTCACAACACAAATAAAATTTAGAGATGAGCTTTACACAAACTATGGATCTAAGAGACAGTGGGCCTGTCAAGGTATGTTTAGGTCTATAATTTAGGTTCAATCTGTTCAAATCAATAGTTGCCACTCACAAAAAAAGCCATGAGTGGTTTCAAATTCAGAACAAAACCACCAACGGAAGGCTTTGCTTTAGAATTGCCAGTTAAAAAATATGTCGGGTTAGTCTGCACCGATAAATCTATTCCACACGTCCCACTGACTGGCACTTCTTTGAGCTCGGTCCATCATGCCTTCAAGTATTCCTTTCCTGTTTTTCTTTTCAAACATCCAAAAAGTAACCGTAATAGTGGTATTATATTTTTAAGACAGTCTGGGACTCAGATCTCCCTAAGAAAAGCATGTGTGTGCCTTGCCTATATAGCAAGCTGAAGTAATTGCCAGGGCGTAAAATGACCCTTGTACCTGTAAATATGCAAAGACCTTCACCCCATCCTTAGCACGGCTGTGTAGCTATAAAAGACATGACTTTCATTTAAAAGCAGACATAGTTATACACTGCTGGATTAGAAATGAGCCTGTGTACATCTAGAAAAGAGCAGCAACTCACGTACATAAACCTTCCTCAGATCTAACTAATATTAACGTATGAACTAAAGCAAAGCTGATTTCTCGGGTCTCCCAGGACCCAGGACTTACTAGGTCCTGGTTCCAAAGAGAATCTTTATCATCACCTGGAAAAGCAACACGGCTTGTCAAATGTTTTCTGCTTGGTCTCGTAGCATGACATATTAATAATCATTAAAGAAGGATCTACTTCTTTTCACCGGGACTTTTGCTGAAAGAGATTGACTTACTGTATCTAACCATCTTTCACTTACAGAGTTTCTCCAGTGAGTGTATAGCTTTAGCAAACCAGTACTCAACTTTCTGGACTCCTTTATTCACCAGCAGGTTTCCAGTTACCTTCAGAACATCACGTCAATGAATTGTCTCTAAAATTACGGTCTCCTTTTTTTCCTCTTTAGGACAAAGATTCAGCCTTCAAGCAATGCCAAGTGTTGCAGTATCTGGGACACAGAGTACCCCACGGACTAATCCACCCTCTTTGTTCTAAGTCTCTTCCCAGGTTACAACTATAATGAATCCGTGATAAAACCAGGAAAGTGAATTTCTTTCTTGCTCAGACTAGTGCCTTCCTACTGGCCGCTGCATCTCTTATCCTACCAGGGCTTCTTTCCTAGCGGGAAGATTGGTACTATATTCATAATTCCTGCAATTTATTAACCAACCTCTATAATACCATGTGGGAGACCACTGCCTTTTTCCACTAAAATTGATGGAGGTTGCTAAAGTAAAACCGGAGATAAATTAAACCATAATCAAGACCTTAAAGGTTAGCATTTACTTATGTCAGCTCCATTAGCTGATAAATCCACATTGCAACACCTGTATATAAATTTCTCTCCTGGTTATGCAGCATTACACTATAACCCTTTTTAAAAGAAGTCGTTCCACCCTGCCAAGGCAAATCTTCAGCTTTTAGTCTGATTTGTAGCTGGTGGCCAATATGTTGGTCTTTGTAGTCACTGTCGATCTGCAACTGCCTGGTGAAGACAAAACGCTACCAGTGGGAAAATCCACTAGCAGAGAAGACAACGACTGTAACTCATGCTGTTATCAGCCATTAAATCCCGCTAAACCAAACTTCATCCTATAAAGATTTTTCAGCTTTTTCTTGAGACTTAGTCCATTTTTCTCTTAAATAAGTTTGCGCAATTGGGAAGAGTCCGATGGAATCCAATGACTATAAATCACTTCTCCTTTCCACATCTTTCTTCTCTTTTTAGTTAAATATTTCTATTGTCCAGTGAATTCTTTTCCCTGTTTAGAAGGATCCTGCCAAACCCTAGTTTAGAGGAGCAATAAAAAATAAAAAGTCAAAATTACTTTTATAAAAAAAGATTATTTCCTGCAAGCACAAGGAAAAGACCTTATAATTTTAGGCAGCTGGCATGCTTGCTAATAAGTCCATTTCTATGGAAATGAGTTCATAACTATTAATTTTGCCTGCTCCTGATCTATTCTTGATGAGCCTTTCAAATTTAGAAAAGCGCTTCATGATTCTCTCAATTTGGTAATTACTAACTCCCTTTGATGAATCCAGCCCAGTGTTTCAGACATGAGACATTCATTACACATTTTTCTTTCTAGTGAGAGGAGAAAAAGAAACTATGGGCTTGGATTTATTTCCTTCCGCAAACTCCAGTAAGTCGGCCCTCGTCTTCAACTCGCAATTTATAACCCTATTTGTGTACTTTCACAAGACTGCCTCTGCTAGGTGCTAGAAGAACCCCCAAAACCTTGAGATTTCTCCACAATGTCCTGTCGTCTAGCCTCATGTATCTCTAACGCATTCAAACCAGGTCCCCAACAGCCCAGTGAAGCTTTGTAACATACACGACCTTTATTCTGTACCCAGCAGTTAGCAGGCATGCTTGTGATGCCAACCTGGAATACAAGAGAACAGAGTTTTAGCACAGAACGGACAGAATGGTAAATTCATGCCAAATAAAGCCAACTCCAGCTCCAACTGACTCCAGAATAAGAGAATGTTGCTAAGTCCCAGCACTGTCCCGCAACGGACACGTCCGAGCGGGCCGCTGCAGGCGTGCAGAGCCCAACCGCTTTGCTCGGCTTGCCAAGGTGAACCTGAAGGATTTATTTCCTCTGGATGTGCATTAAGCCATAAAGGAGTGAGCACTCCACCCAGAGGCAGAGCCTCTCCTCAGTTCAGAACCCTCTCCCAGGGGAACAAGCCACAGGCTGCACAAACCACTAGAAAAATAAGGCCTGGGTTTCAAGTGCTCCTGAGCACCTTTGAGAACTCGCATTACCGCATTCAGATGCTTTGTAAAGATTCACACCGGTTTTGGAGGGCTATCTATCATGTTACCTTGTTACATACATTCCAATTGATTTTCTTCCTGAATCTGCTAGTCTATGCAAACAGCAGGAAAAATATATATATTTTAAATCTGAATCTATAAAAAAATCCAATATCAGATTTTGTTTCTCTACATTTATTACCTTATTAGGCATTTATATGGACCTGCATAGACTTTTTTCACAAAATAATAGATTACTGTGAAGGTCCATCGCAGCTCTAATATTAGAGCTGTTTAACACAGACTACAAAATCACCTGGCATTGAAATAATACTAAATTTCATTTATTCCTAATTTTTGCCTAAGACAAACATGGAATTATTGAATTAAGTACTGGAATGATACACAGTGATTGATGTTATGATGGCACTGACAGTCTAAATAGTTAGTAGTTACCTTATATAAACACATGTCTATTATTAGCTATTAAGAAAGATTTACATTGCTAACCAAACTGAAGAGCCTGCCCTATGTATTTTTAGAGAGAATGAAATACGCAGAATGCCACAGTGAAGGATGACAGCGGAGGGCACTTTGCAGCCCGTTCGGCTGGGTGTGCCACTGGTGCACAGAGGGTTTGCTGGCTCACGCTGCCAGTTCATCCAACAATTTAGTTGATAAAAGTCAGACCCTTCTATTAGTGCAGTTGGCTATTACAGGAAATCATGAGTTTCATTCATTCATAAAATAATGTTTTCAGTAAATGGCAATCTGTTTACGAGGCCTACAGCAGTGTAAACAAAACTCTCAAAAAATGGAGCGGACACTAGGTATTTGAAAATAATAAAATATCTGGCAGCATGTTGCTTGAGAATCTTTTCAAGGTTAATAATGGTCAATTCATTTTCTCTCTGACAAATTGTCACCAAATTCAATAAGAACAGGTTTACATAAGCAAGGTACATTAGTTTATAAAATATTTCAGTAATACAGGTCTCACTCCTTTGATCTCAAGAGGATTAATTTCATAAGTACAGTTTACTGAAGAGCCAACACTTAGAAGAGGAGGCTTTTCAACGACTGATTGGAAATGCTCAAGCCCCTAATTTCCTGCTGAAGTCAAATGAAGCAGCAGACGGCCAGGACCTCTTGGGGAAAAGATCCAGACTGAAGGTCCTGACCTTCTTCCCCTACGGAAATTAAGATCCCAGCAGCCCAAGATGAAGGAAATGAGAGCAAATACCTACTAATGGAGCAGCATCCAGTTTCTGAATTATGAAGGTTTGCATACTGTCAGCCCTTACACTTTGCTGAGTGCCGCTTTCCTGAATGCGGGCGCTGGCTAACAGGAATTGGCAGCAGCTGACACCTTTAAAGCCAGGGTATCTTCTAGCAGCTACAACATCCTTAAGCGCAGATCCTCCTCGAGAACAACTTACTGGGGTGAAACAGCTACACCTTGTGTTAAATACAAACTTTGACTTGACAATGGATGTTAAAACCTAAACCCTTTTCTCCCAGCATATATCATTGTCATTCGGCTGTAAGGACACGAAGCTGTATACGAGCCTGGAAGCAGCCTGCTCACACCGTTCTGCCAGGGCAGTTTGCTGAGAAAGGGCCTCATCCTGAAGAGCGCTGGAGCCCTGCATACATAAGCGCAGGTATCCCTGTCGGGTGTTGCAGTGTGGATGAACATCCCTAGAAGCCAGGGCAAACTACCTGTGCATCCTGAGTATTTCTGCAAGCTTTTGCATCAACGTGAAAATGTTCAGATGGCACAGTGCCACTGCTCCTTACGGCGTAGCCCCCAAAGGCTTTTGTTCTGCTGAGGGAAAGCGGACAGTTGGGGGTGCAAGGAAGGCACAAACACTTGAAAAGAGCCCTGCTTACTATTCTTCCGTGCTACAGCACAGAAGTGCAAGGCAGAAGTCCCAAACGTTGGACAAAGACAGGATGGATGGCAGGTTGCAAGTAAATCTGCAGGGATGGAAAGTTTGCTTGGTTTCCTCTTGTGAAAAGTTTGCTTGGTTTCCTCTTGTGATGCATTTCAAAATTACAATTTACCATTTGCTCTGTTGTCTAACAGAGAACTTGCTCTGCTGTCCAGTTTACTTTATACCAACTATGGCTTTTTCAAAACATTTCTTGGTGCTTGCTCTTGTTTTTCTTTCACTGCCATAAAAATGCGTGCCCTCCACAGATGCATGGGCAGTGTAAATGGTAGAAAGGATAAAACCAAGCTGCTAAATCTGTTAAAAATGTATGGATTGACACAGCACACTCTAATAATCCAGTAAAGGCCATAAAACCAAGAAAATATTTTTGTTCAAAACACACAACCAAGACCAGATAGTATTCACATTATTTTGCTTAGCCAACATTTTCCCACAACTGAAAACAATAAATCTAGATAATGAGCAAACCTTTTAAGCTCTTCAGCTTCTTCCACTGCCAATTCACAACTGTGCTGCTCACTAACAACTTGCAATAACTTCCACTTTATTTGATTTTATCAACATCATCATGACAACCCTAGAGACAACTGAGACAATTGCTTCAATTATTTTTATTTGCTTCCACCCTTGTGACAGTGTACAAAAATTCTTCTGGTAAAAGAGTCCATAGATACTATTTTAGTTAGCCTTTAACAAAACAGTACTTTCAGGACCAAATTCAGTACGGGTGTAATTGGTGCGCTCCATTGGTAACATGTATTGCTGAGCCCTGGAACTCCATTCGTTCCTTTGTCATGACTCTCCCCTTTTGAAACAGCATGGAATCTTTTGGGGTTTAAAAAAGCATCTTGATTGCACTGGAATATTTTCCTGACTGCTATTTAGAACCTCTTTATTGCTGTGCTGTGTATTTCTTAAAATAAAGCTTCTCTGCCAGGAGAAAGCATCTTGCTGGGGAATATCACAAACACATCCAGTAAGAAATTGGGGCCAGGGTTTAGCTGATGTTGGATGCAAATATAGAGGAAGCTATTGTTATTTAAAAAAAAGAATGATTTTATGATGAAAGATTTATGCTGACTCCTAAGCAGTTAATAAATATCAACAGCCCAAATGGTGCTTATAATTTTCTTTAACTATTCGGAAAGTCTTACATATTTACATACCATAATCACATGGTGTATTTTCAACATTGCTGTGCAAGCAGCTGAAATATTTCATAAAGCAGAGACGGATTTTTAAAGAACCAATGACTGAAAATTCAAGATAATAAATCCAGTGATACAAGAATTTTTTTGCAATGCAGAAACTCTCATACAAAGACCCTCCACAGACTCTCAAAAGACCTTTAAAAGAACAAGAATACAACTCTGGGAGCCCCTTTTTTACCACAGCCTGTGCTGCAGCTGAAAAACCCAAGGCATGGGTATCTTCACCCAAGCTGCATGCAAAGTCGGTGCAGCAAACATTTCACTTCACCTCAAAGAGAACAGAGTGGATGGTCAGGGGCATCCAGAGACTCGATGCTGGAGACAGGGAATAAACCCTAAAAGTTACCTGCTGGAAATCCTTGGTGACACACTGCAATGCAATGGGACAAAGTCTGGGTCTGTCTATAATGCCACCACGTAACAGCCAAAGAAATGAGTTTCCTGCAGGTAATTAAGCAGAAGAAAAAGGCCACTCATCAAATTCAGCTCCACTATCCCAACACTGGGTTACTGGCTACCAGCTCAGCATAGCTGAAGATGCTTCATTCGGTGCCTTGCTCTTCCCCAGCCAACTGTGAAATGGAAGACATCAACAGTTTAATTTACTTGTACGTTCTTCCAAATTTATGGTGGGTCTGAGGAAGAGTGACTCTACGTGACAGCTCCTGAACTCATACAATTATGCAAGGCTCTTGCGTTTTCTATTTACAAATACATACGCAGCTTCCTTATCTTCCTAGGTAGGAGCTTGGGTAAGTGACCTGGATGCACCCTAACAGCTCAAACCACATTTCCAACAACATGTTTCCTTGGCATTTTAAACACCTCATGATTTTTATATGCCTGGCATTAACATCATCAGACTCTTTTGTACACACCAAGTGCATCAGAAAAGAAAACACAACGAGACCTAGGAGAAAGTTACTAGCAATCCAGTTGCTGTTTTGATTTCAGAATCACAATCGAGGCTGACAGCCGGATCTCCTTGGGGAGAAAAATCAACCAGAGGGGATCTAAAGTTGCAAACTCCCCACGCGCTGAATTTATGAATGAAAGGAAAAGTGAGACAAGCTGCAGACTGTGACATGAGTATACCTAATGTGCTGGAGGATACATGAAAACGGTGACAAATGCTGCTCTCCTTCTGAGAATTTAAAAAGCCTAATTCAACACCTTTTGAACTTAATCCTTTGCTTAATGGGCAGACAGGGTAAACGAGTAAATAACAGAATACCAAGCAGCTAGCAAGGACAATGGGAAAGTATTAAACGGTTGGGTTTTTTTCCTCTCTAAAGCTTGCTAAGAGTGCACAGGACTTATGAGTCTGCTGTAGAAGCTATTATAGTACCACCTGCATGAAATAATTAAAGAACAAATCAAAATAGGAACATGGGCAAGAATTATTTTATTCCTCCTACGTTCTCTTCAGATTTAAACAAGATTAAGCATCTAATGAATTCGACCTAGCTTTCTTTGAATCTAATGTACTCTTAGATGGAGAGATAATGTGCAGGGTGTCCTGTGGCTAATTCACACTTCTGCTAAGAAATAAATGGTCATGACAACATCCTCAAAGAAGTTACGGTAGGGATCAGTGTAGCCCATTAACATTAACACGAACGGGACCTCCTCTCTCCAGGCTTCCCTGAGACACACATGGCGTGCATAAAATTGTTTTATTTTATAGGCTGATAATTATGTTTTTTAAAAGTTAAGCTTTTTCTCTCACTGTTGATACCCTCTGAACAGAGAGTAAAAATGTGAAAGTGAAACTGGCATATGAACATCAGTTTCCCATGTTTTAATTAACAAACAAGATTAATTCATCCAGCTGAGCAAACAGAGGGTAGATCGGGGTCTGCATTCAGCATATGAACAGAAAGAGCCATCTGCAGTAATTCTATGTATCTCCACCCTTTGCTAGTTGAGATCAGCTTACAGTCATGATCTTCGCAACAAAACTAAAAGCAAGAGGGAAACAAGCAGTTGTAATGTCAGACACTCCATTAAAAGCCCATTTTTGTCCTAAAAATGAATCCAAACTTCCCTAGAAGTGCAAAGGTAACTCCAAACAACAAAAAGCAGAGGGGGGGATTTAATATTTCTCTTTTTAAAAATCATTCCACAATTACTTTCTACTGGCATGAAAGTAAGGTCAACATAACGGTCAACATTTAATGTCTCTAGGTCACCTTTTCAAAGGGTAATCACTACTTCTCCACACTTGCAAGACAGTGATTTCCCAACACGTGATGAATTCAAATGTAGTGACAGTTAATGGGGGGCTGCTGGAATATTGCTCAGAGCTAAGGTCATACCATGAATAAATGAGTTCAGTCACAAGTGAGTAATAAGTGAGGTTAATTCATTTAGGCTCTGAAAAAGAATAATTAGAAATGGAAAGGGGAGAAGTGGTGTTCCAGCCTGCCTTCCCCACTCCCCTGCTTTTATGATATAACGTCCCCCCAGGACTTCATTTCAGTGAATTTCCTCAGCATCAAAGGCTTTGACAACCCGGGGATGGAGTGGGGCTGAGTGTCCCAGGGGAGCTGCAGGCCAGTGTGCCAGGCCAGGCACCTGCTCCACTGGGCAGAGCCACCGCCAAGGCCATCGCACCCAGGACCTCCCCCCTTTTCCCAGGGAGTCTGAGCAATACATGACCCAAACAGAACAGTAACAAAAATACTGGTGCAGTGGATATGATGTTATAGTGACTCCCTGATTACCCACTGTAATAGTCACACAATTTGGGGATCGTTTTGCTTTTTCATTTTCCTTGCTACAATTAAAAATGTTACCTAAGCCAAAATACCAGCTGTCATGAAGAACAAAGAGTCAGATAAAAGGATTTCTAGGAAATGAAGGCGAGTTCCTGCAAGCACTGCAAATCACACTAAGCTACATAAAAGAGCCCTCACATTAAGGGTTAATGTAAAGCAGAATTTACAAAATCATCCTCCTTCTATTCCTCTCTTTCCTGAATCTTTTCAGGATTTCATAATCCCTTCCTTCCCCCTGCCTCCCTCCCAGCTCCCTTCCTCTTGTACAAGAATACGTTCAGCCCTGGAAAATTGTTTAGCTGAAATCCTTAGATTTTGTCGAGTCCTGGCATTCTTCGAGACAGCTGTATTTACACCCATTGCTGGTGGGTAGTCATGCTGGAAGCAATTAGCTTTCATGCTTTTTTCAATATCCCCTTTCAAAAACTTTGAGATCCCTCATTGCTATTGATTTAGATGTAGACAAGCACAGAAAAAAAAAAAAAAGAGTTCATCCATATGCTGAGCTCCTTTAGTCTAATTCAAATGCAGCAAACTCCAGCTCCCCACCACAGAACGCGTGCCTCCACAGCCCCGTTCCCAGCCCATCAGTGAAAATGCTCAAAGGCCTTGAAAACCATCACAACACTCAAAGCCAGCAGCTTCCAACACTGCTGGGTCCAGGAAGGGTTCCACAAGCCAGCAGCCATCTCTCATTTAGATCGACAGGTTGCATTTCAGCATCTCTGTTGAGTTTAACAACACTTTCAAGTGTGTCCTTTATATTTTTCTAAGAGAAAATCTGTCACTGCTGGACTACTTAAAAGAAAGAAAAAAAAAAAAAAAGAAATGGAAAGAAAAACATGGTATAAGACAGTAGCTAAATGTATACTGATTGCAGTAATTGCATCCATTCCTCTGTCGGAAAGTCTTGTATTGTATTTCTAATATACGCTGATAAGTGCATTCACAACATGATTAACTGCCTCCAGACAAGAATGGCTATTATGTTTAACAGACTGATTAGCAAGTGACAGAGCTGCAAACTGTACTCCTAGTAAATTGGCTGCTTTTAAATTACAGCAGCTTTTTTATGGTTCCATTTTTAAAATGCAATGGTTTGTTACACATATGCAATGTAATTCCTATCTGACAATAAGTAATAGAGGATACCGAGCTTTTAACTTGTAATCTTCAGATCTCAATTAAAGCATTGCTCATTTTCTTTTTAATTACAGCGAAATCTGCACCATACACAGCCCTCATTAGGCAACATCCTGTCTTCAATGCCTCTCAAAACTACCCTTAAAAAAAAACCCCAGGAACCGTGATTCTAGTCCACCTCTTAGAAGTTCTACCTTATTTAAGCCACCATTTTTGCTGGTTCTGTAAGCAATCAAAAAAGGGAAGGATTTATTGTATTCTTCCCAGCATTTGATTAATTCCCTCTTCATACTGCTATGGGCACCTTTCCCATGGACTTTCAGAGAAGCCCCAGTGACCTCAGAGCCGGGCAAAGGGAAGAAGTGCCGGGTCTGTGCCGCCAACAGCCCACTCACCTCCTGGAACAGAAATCAAAGCAGAGACCTCAAGCCCTCAGTTCAGACTTGCCATGCCATAAGGCACGTCCCCACAATCGCCAGGACTGTTCACACCTCAGATGAAATGAGCTCCTCATTAATTACCTGTATTTTATAACAACAAACGGTAGGATTTAGGCACGCAGTTCCTTGCAGTGCTTCTGAAAATCCTGCCATCAAATGTGCGGTTCTGTTTTTGTTGATTGCTCTTATTTTTATCGCTGTAACATATGAGAGCGCCAGTCTTGGATTTGGGCCCTCTATGTATTTCATACAAACACAACTATAAAGACAGTCCTGACCCCAGCGAGCTTGCGGTCCACAAGACCGAGACAGAAAAGAGATATAACAATCTGCACCAATTTAAATTCATACAGAAAGCACAAACCCGTTAAGTAGAAATTTATCTAGAGACTTTCAAGCTCAATGACATCATGTACTTCAAACCAGCTTATTTATAACATAAAGCTCAGTATAACTTGTAAGGAGATAGAATAAATCAATTTGCTCTATCACAGAACTTCATCAGATACAATACAGATGGCTCTGCTACCGTGGTTAAAAATAACCTACGCATTTTTAAATCAGCTCAAGGCATTTATCAAATTAGGAAACTGGTGGAGGAGGATGTTGTCTAGCTTGTATACAGTAATGAGAATATCCACCCAGCAGTTCGGTGCTTTTATTAATCTTATCTCACGTGTTTATAATTTTATTCTGGACAGTCCGTTGAACTGGGAGAATTCAGTTTCCCAAATCATTTATCTTTGCTAAATAACAGGACAGAACAAGTTGAAGTTGTTTATTGAATGTAGATAAGAGGGGAGGAGGGGAAATCATCCAAACGGCAACCTGATTGTAGAACAGAACATAAAACACTTCAGTAACAAAACCATTGTAAAGCAAACCTGGCCTCCCGGCTGAGCAGTCCAACACTTCATCCTGGATAAAAAAAAGGATGATGGGAATGAACGGACCCCAAGAGGTAAGCCCTATAGTACATTAATTGTCGGGGAGATTGCACCATAGAAGTGGCCCTGTAGATCCTGGCATCCTCCTGCATGGTCCTCAACCAGGCAGCTTGTGTTTCCCATCTAATCTGCACCAGGCAGGGAGACAGAGTGCAAAACACCCCACAGCCCTGCAAATAATACTGTTTGAAGAATGAAATTCATTTGTTTCTCAGCTTTCATCACTCTTGTTCTCACATTCCACCCACAGAGGGAAAATTAGGTGTTGATGTTTGCGCAGGATTTATTTACTAAAGGATTTACTGCAAGATTTTTGAAGGAGCTCTGTCCAGTTCTTCCCACTGGAAGGAAAACCACGATGCCCCAGGGTTTCTGGAGAGAGGGGACATAAAGCCAGCAAGAACATTTCAGAATGTGTATGCCCAAAGAGGCAGGATCGTTCTCTATGCTGGAAAGAAATTCCAGTTCATGCGTAACCCCTGCAAATCGAGGAGGGAGAGCTCAGGCTGTGACCATTTTTTTGTTGTTGTTGTTTTTTTTCAAAGCAGGTATAATAAGCTCCTGGGTCAGCCAGAGCTTCGACATCCACTGCCTATGATTTTTCTTCATAATGAGCTCCCTAAAGAAGACCAAAAGCCTTTGTAACTCAAATAACCCCAAATTTCATCACAATAAACCTCAAATATGTAACTTATGAAACGGGGAAAACTCAGAGCATCGAGATCAAACAGAAGAGAAATAAAAAGGCTTGTACCCTGCTCTCCCCCCAGATCATGGCGTCATGGCAGGCAGGCCCTCCACGCTTGGCCCCAGCTAACCCAGAGACTTCCTGAGCTACAGCAAACCCTGCGCCTTACGTGGCAGCCCACAGGCAGATCCCTCCATGCTCTCCCATAGCCGGCTGCTCCTGCTCCCCTGTGCGTCTCTGCACCAGCCACTGGTGACCAGCTCCATGCTGCAGCCCCTCTACCCGGCCACGTCCTCCCTTCCCTGGGAGGTTTTATGCAGAGCATGCTCAAGCCTCACTGCCAGCTCACTGTTTTCAGCCCCCTTATTGGATTATAATGATGGCCTCCCAGTTCAACGTCCAGGTCCCTCGTGGGGTCAAAACACCGACCTAAGTAAGATCTACTAGTTATTTGACCAAGAAGTATCTAGGAGATTCCTCCCTAGAGTAGATGTTCAATGTCCAGGGCAGGACCACATAGGAAGTTTAACTCTCTGAAGTCCATGTAAGCTTTACAGCTGCTTTTGGTAGGCAGAAGACAAAGATCTAGTTGTATCTAAATCCAATCATTTTTCCTGAAGAGGACCATAAACTAACAAAAGTAATAATCAAAACAGAATAAATTCTGGCTAGATTAACAAACAAAAGTTTAGTTTTGCCTTTACAAGATAAATTTAAGAAAAACAAGATACCATTAGAATTCATTAGACCTCTTGCTTATTAAAATATATATTAGCTGTTCCCTACTACTTCAATTTATTAGCTGCACCATGCCCATATTTTGTTTTCAAGAGGATGACAACAGCACATCTAATTATATGAATGCTTCTGCAGATTATAATTGAAAATGAGATCAGTTGATAAACTGCTCTGATAAGGATTCACACACATACTAGGAGAAGGCAGCGACACCTATCCCTTCTAGTTTTGCTCCTTTGCAGTGGCCTCAGAAACACACAGAAATTGCTTCTCTTCTGCTCTTGCTCATTTAAAGTCCACCTCTGTTCCCCAAGACAAACCCTGTTCCTTGCAGCATCCCTCTCCATGCTGCTTCCCTGACTTCTCACCTCCATTTCCCTTTTCGTTGCCATTTGGCAACCCTTTGATGCCAACCCCATCTCGTCATCCCCACTTTCCCACCTCTTTGCTATTACAGCAGCACCACCAGATGCCCTTGGCTTGGCACTCTTCACCACCCCATACAATCTCATTTATAATC
This sequence comes from Vanellus vanellus, assembly GCF_965231255.1. NCBI lineage: Eukaryota > Metazoa > Chordata > Aves > Charadriiformes > Charadriidae > Vanellus > Vanellus vanellus. Next base: position 12,398,206 of record NC_138921.1, read on the forward strand.
CCCATTACCAAATTTCAGCTTTCTGAAACACTTAGTAACCGTCACCCAGAGTACAGAGGATCCTAACCGCAGAGGGAAACACCACCAAGAAGCACAAGAAACTGCATAAGCGAAATAGGGTGAAGGATCAACAGTAATCCTCAATATTGTATCAGAATTTAGGGTAACCTTTATCCACTCACTTCCTAATGATGACTTTAGAGACAGAAGCAAACACAAGTGCCCTACCTTGAGCACAAAAATAAAGTGAATTATTATTAGTGCAATTAACATGGACAATAAAACATGTAAAAAAATTACAGGTTTCTTTTTTCTGCTTTGGGAAGCTGCTAAATAAGCAGCACCTAAATCTTGTACCATGGGTCAAATTTAGCTTTTGACATAGATTTGGTCTGAAGAGCAGGAGGGGTGCTTTTTTAAAAAAGAAATCCATTTTCAAAAATTACCTCTGAAAGACAAAAAACCCTTGAGGGTATTTTCCTCTGTTCATAAGCTGAATATTGAAACTGGGTTACAAGAGAAAATCAACCTCTACCATGTTTCTCACAATGTGGTATTAAACAGTATTCTTAGGTTTCTGTGTTATATTTGGGTTTAAATTGCTTTTAACACAGGAACATCAGGTTAATGAGTTTCATCCAGTTTGACTGGAGGCACTGAAGCAGATGTTGCACGTGTATAAGTCTGCTTCTTTTAAAGAATAAAGTAATTCCTATTATTTATTTTGGGGTGAAACAATTACATCTTCGGCATAGGACCATGGAACAATCGAGAAAATCTGGCAATCCTGATACACTGAAACACGAGAGGAGAGGGGGAAGAATTTATAAGAAGAATGAGAGATTTCAGAAATCAAAGGAAATTTTTTAAAGAATCCGAGGGAAAAGAGACTGGGAATTTATTTATTTTAAAAAAATTAAAAATCAGTACTTTCCAGCACCCCTTTTTATTCAAACCTTTTGCCTTCAGAAGCCCAATGCTTCAAAGTTCTTCTCATCAGGGCACCATATAAACAAAGCAGACTGTGGGAAGTAGGTGTAGATTATCAGCTTTAGTTGCAAGACTTGTACTTCTGCATATCATTATCAGCAGAGGCAATGCAAAAAAGCAGAAAAACGTTTAAAATTAGGAAGCAGACTTGAAGGCAGTCTATAGAGCAGTTTACTAACACCTGCTTTCATCAAACTGTCTTAATACTATGGTTTTTTACCATTTGTGAGTGATTGCAGGAGCTAGTACTTTAAATTAATTTAAAAGAAAACAATTTTCAATTTGAAAGTTAAAATGCGAGTGTTCCAAGGAAACCTACAAAGCAGGAGAAACAACATAGAGGCTCCTTTCCCCTTACACAGTACTTGAAGTCACACTGCTTTTAAACACCTTCGATACTGCTCTGTACAAACTGTTTGCATTTGGCTTGTGGGACTGAGAACACAAAAGTCTTCGTGGAACCAGTCTAAGGTTGAAGTTTCATTTTCTTGGAGTCCCCTCTCCTCATTTTTTTTTCCCTTTGTTTCCTAGACTTTACTTCTCTATTACGTTCCCCTAAACAAAGCATTTCCTGGGAGCGAAAAGCAGCATATTGTGGGCTGCAATGTTGGATTTGGTGGGCTCTCTCCAAAGCACCCTTTCGATTCACTGAGAACAAGCCCGCTCCATCCTCTCCTTTCAGAAGAAAACAGGGGTCCATGTCCCATACAAGTGACAGAATCTGTTTGGGACACGAGAGCTTCATCTCCGGGTCGGCCCCCAGGAGCACCAGATCAAGCTCCCCGGCATGAAGCGGAGACATAGTGTCTAGATCTTTGGCCACAGCCCTGCCCAGGCCCTGCCGTGGAAGCAGGGTGGCATGGAAAATACAAATAGTCCACTTGGGCAAGGACCATCTCTTTTCCCTCCCCCCGTTTCAAGTCTCATTTACCAAGCATCCAAAGCCCGACTGGAAACCCGTTTCCAGAAATGAAAGAATCACGATAGGAAAAAACTGCAAGAAGATCAATCACGCAAATGTCTAGTGAATAACCCAGCAGGCCACAATGTTTCTTTGGAGATCTGCAAGCAGCCAAGAGATGACAATACTCTAATTAAAACAGCGAGCTGCAAAACGTATCCAAAAGGCTTTCCTTCCCACCCAGCCCCTGCTCAGATACCAGGCAATGAAGCAAACATCAAGTTGCACTGGGAGTTGTTTCCATAAAGAAAATACAGATAAAATACAGATAATGAGGCATCCCTAAAAACTCTTCTTTTTTTTTCTTTTAATTTAAAATCGAGAAGACCATGTGAAGAAACGGGATGGTGTCTGAGGCAAAAGGACAGATGGTTCTGCTCCCAGAGCGATGCACAAAACCGAGGCTTATCACAAGCCTTTTATTTTACTTAGGGCTTTTTTATTTACTCTTCTTTCTCTCTTCACTCATCTATTCATCTACCCATTGGAGTACTGAAAATTCAAGTTCTTGTTCTTCTGATTCATATTCAAATCGAAACACACACAAGCATACAGCAGAGCTTTCACAGTAAAAGTTTGCAAGAGTTTTGTTGTGGAATTTTTTAATTTTTTTTTAAGTATATAACAAGCCAATTACAGAGGCTGAATCAGTACCTTTTAGATGAATACACAGGAAATGAGAGGAACATGGCACTGGTGACACATCTTCCAGCCTGAACTCCCTGGAACATGTGGTATATGCTATTATTTTATGTATAATGAGTAACTTGTAATGTGTTTATCTCATCAAGAAAACCACTTTTCCCCTCACTTTTGCATTCCCTGGATGCTTAATGAAGTGGTTTTGCTTTTGATGAAGGTACATGCATAAATAATCTTTTCAGAATGATTCCTGTGCTTTGGTCGTGGTCTCTATAGATGCTCTCATGTCCTCAGCTGCCAAGAAAAAACAACCGAGGCCACCTGCTTCAAAGGCCAGCAGGTACGGGAGATTTTCCATAAAGCAGAGTAATCAGATAAAGCCTGATGCTACTCTCGCTCTTGAAGACATGCACAACATGATTTCCTTTATATCGAGTCCCCATTCAGTTACACCCTCTGAGACCCCACTCGTCCAAGAGAGCAGGTTTGACCCTGCTCAGGCCGGGCGGCAGCCGCACACCCTCGCAGCGGCCCTCGTGCTCCCAAACACAAGCTGCGCTCTGCAGCACCCTTCGGTGCCAACACCTCAGACCACGGAGGAAAGAGACGGTTCCACTGTACGGAGCACGTCAGCACCTCTGCAGGGAGTCCTGGCCAGATACCTGCACACCAGATCTCTCTGGCTCTCCAGCCGATGCATTTGCTACAACTAAAAGACTCCTGCAGGCTCTAAGGTGACCCAGAGAGTCAATGGGAAAGGTTTTTCCATCTAGAATTATTGACCCAGCAGAGAAAACAGGAACCAAATACGGCAATGTCATGCTGGGATCAAGCTTTTTAATGGTTTTGTTGAATAGATTTCAATTGAAACATTTCAGAGCAGTCCAATAAAACGAAACACTCCAATTCAGAGCAAATTTAGGCACTGCATTAATAGTTTCCTGGCTGAACACTGAACACTTGCATAGAAGCTAGGATATCCCGGATTTCCTGTTAGGAAACCATTCTCAAAACAAATTGCTGAGCAGTTCTACTTATCACAGGGCTGTTACAGAGGTGGCTCCTTCACTAGGGCTTGGCTATTTACTTTAAGGTACACGGGCTCTGGTCTTCTGTCTTGATGGCCACTCTTACCTTGATTCTCGGCTTGCCATGGAAACATCAGAGGACTCACTAGCATGGAAAGCAGCAGCCCCGTAACAGCCACACTACGATACTCCACATAAATCTAGAACGGAAGTGAATCATATCCCACAGAGCATACAAAAAAGGAGACAGATTGTACTCAACCAAATCAGACATGGGAACTAATAGCAATGTTTCTGCAAAGAATACCAGAGACCTATAGACATGGGAACCAGTCAGGAGGGCCATCATTTTCTGATTTATACAGAAGTTGTCATTGATCTACCGGGATCCTTGCTCCAGTTCGGGAACAATTGAGCAACTGCTACCAAATGAACCATCAGTACTACAATCTGTAGCATAATGATACTTATTCTCTCACATATAACATATTTCCTCCCTGCATCTTTACTCCTGGTCTTTAACCTTGGAAACAAATCATATGCTTTGTAATTCAAAAGAAAAAAAGAAAAAGAAAACAACCAAAAAGAGGATTTAAAGCTAATAGTCATTACAATCACCATAATCAATTTATGGGAAATACATTTAACTATTGCCATGGCAATCTGGAAACTGTTCTGTTATAATTAAAAGGATAATTACCTTTCACTATTTTAACAAACTCATGAATTAAAAATTTAGGACAGCTCTGCCAGAGTAAATTTATTTGCATACATTACAAATAACATGGTCTCGTGGTATTTTCTCTTTAACTGATCATGTCTTCTACATTTATCTTCATGCCATGTTGTAGTAATTTTCATTTAGGGGAAAACAATGCATATATGCTTTCATTTTACTCAGCTAGATGCATGCAGATTTGTTCAACACTACATAACTGCATGTAGAACGAATAATTCTTTATGCTAAAAAGTACAGTTGCAGCAGCACGCTTTCCAGGTGCCTGTACCTCAGTTGCTACAGTGAAAAAAACCAAAATCAATTAAAAAGTCCTCTTCTTGTTTTAAAAGACCACCTATGGTTTAAAAAGCAAACATTTTTATCTTTTAATTTGAGTGTGTTTCAATTTAATTTCAACTTAACTGGGAGTTAAAAAAAATGAAACTTTGGCCTATTTGGGCCTCAACTCCTTCAAAATCAATTTATCATCACTTCATATCCACTTATCGCCATTTTTAATAACAGCTTTGGAGTTGTCACCAGCAAACCAAAAAAGCAGTTATCACACAGCGCCAGGGGGAAATATCGCTGCCATTCAGCCACAAGCAGATCGGACACGGACGAGCAAGGCGGAAGAACCTGTTTGTACCAAGTAAGACCCTCTGTGACATTTGCGGGACCCCTCCTATCCACGGAAGAGCTTCTTGCCACACTTACTGCCTGCGCAACTCGTTCACAAGAATTTCACGTATTCTGGGTGCGAGAAGCTTTTCATGAAGGGTTTTATTCAGAGCCACAATAAGAAATGGCGCTGGCCATGAACTTACCTACTCCAGATGACTACTGCACGTAGTAAGAAACTCACAGTGCCTCACCTGCACACAAATCTGCAGACTAAAGTAATTTGCGAAAGTTACTTGACAAATCATTTCAAATGCTAAATAATGTGGTCAAATCACAAACAGCCTGTGAACAATTCAAAACAAGCAGAAGCAAACCAAAGCTTTTGCTACAAACTGTACATCCAGCTCAAGAAATTAGATTGAATAACTCACTGTTATGTTTCGGTTTGTCACCTGTTATGGTACAGCACAGAGCAAAAATCTTTCCTGAAGAATAAATGTATCCTATTTAGAGTTCCACTCAGCAATGATTTTATATGGTTTGCAGGTGTAGGTCACGGGTGAAATATAGACCACGATCCCTGTTGCTTGAAATATAGATCTCTACAAACAGTCTTATAAAACAAGTACTGTCTGGTAAACTGCTGCTTTTTTTTTTTTAAATAGAAAAAGTAGACAGATGCTTGTAACCCAGTTGAAATAAAGATGCTTCTGAAGACTGTAAACAGACACAAATTGAAATTATAAGAAAACACGAATCGTCAGGACATTTAGTATATAATTATTTAAGCAGAAGGCCCTTAATAAGTTGCATAAACAAGCTCAGTTTATAAATTCAGTTTCAAAAAACTAGTACAGTTTCCAGAAAAAAATAGGACTGGTGTTAGATCAGTAATATATTTTAGCATGGCTCTTTCTTTTTATCTATAAAAATGTATAATATTAAATGTACAATATTAAATTGGGAGGAAATGCAAACATTAGCCAAGACAAAGAATCAGCAAAAAGCGCCTGAAGAGATGTTATACATAGGCACTAATGACCATCTACATAGAAAAATAAAAATAAAGTGGTACATCTCAGGAAGATTTGTGTAAAATATGCTGCAATAATGCCAAGAGGTTTGGAGAGCAGCAGAACTAATGAAACTGAGCTTCAGACTTGGATCTAACAAGGTCTAAGTGAGACGTTTCCTGACATTGGCTTTTCATAACGGTGCTCTCCTTGGTGGGTTCTCTGGTGTCCAATAGGCACAGAGACAATGCTGTGGCTTTTCTAGCAGAAGGAGCCCTAATACAGACTCTCTTCGTTATCTAGCATTTTCATTTCACAAAACCTACAGGCATTCAGCATCTTTGAAAACTCTACATTTGTCAAATTTGGATGAAAACAGGACACACACCTCTCCACCTCATCTCTTTAGGAAAGCAGACCAAAACCAAACCAACAGATTTAGACGACACCAAGGATGAAATACGATTTTCCAGTAGACGACGTCTGACAGCGCAGGACTGAAACGATCCCTCTCCTGACAGGACTCAAGCAGGACCGCAGGGAGAAGGTTGCATGTTTTACTGGGGATATCAGTGATAAAAGCCAGAAAATCTAGAAAAAGAAGTTGACTACTGGAGCAACTTACATGGGAACAGAATTAAAGAATGAAGTACCGGTAGACAGAGAGGTAGGAATTTATCAGTACTTGACACGTATTATCAGGAAGAGAAATGACTCGGTACTACTAGACGGCACAATTTGCACACAATTGCAAAAGGAACTGCCTCCCTCCAGAGAATCGAGGGAAAAGGGCACAGTTTTGCCACCATTACCTGATGTTCACATGGATGGCCAACTAATCAATGCCAACACAGCTCCCAGAAGGTGCAGGAGGTGCAAGGGCTGCAGAATCGGGCCTCTCATGACTTGCTCAAAATCCCATAGGAACTGCAGCAGAGCAAGAGCAGAAACTACATCTACCTTCAATTTGTTTTAACTTTTCTTCAACAGGACCAAAAAAACTTCAGAACGTCATCTCCTGAAGCACGCACACAATACCCTGCCGAAAAAGGCCTGCTCTGGCCTGCTCTCTCACTGCTGAGGACGATGCCCACGGTCTCTGTGGGTTAGTGTTAAGCCTTTACTGCCACAAGTGCAGCTTCACAGTAAATGGAAAGCCTGAAGCCCATGTCAGTACATCTGCAGTCTGGCAGCACCACACTTCGTAGCTGCCAATTTGAGATTTTCATGGATGATAGTGTTCAGCAACACCAGTGACCATCTGTTTCTTCCTCCTCCTCTTCCTCTTCTTCCCTCTCCTTTGCTTCTACTTAACTCAGTCTTAAGTGACCAAGATATCCTGGAAGCAAAAGCAGATTAAAACTTGCAGTGGATAATACATCATCTGCTGATTTAACTCCCAGAGAAAAGAAGTGAAGAAAATTGCAGTGAGGCTTTGAAAGAGGGTGTAACGTAGAGGGTTAACGGGGAAAGTGGAGCAGCTTGAAGTTCAAGTCATGACAGTCGTGTGATTTGACAGACTGTTTCCCTGGGTGGCAGGTGGAAGAGCAAGGCCCCATAGAGGGTGCGTCGGAAAACAGGAATGATGTGATTGCAGTGTGCTGTAACCAAAAATAAAGGCAAGCCAATCCCTGCTTATCTCTGCAGTAGCCTGCTATGCAGGGGGGCGAGCAGGAATGGAGATGAGTAGCTTCACTCAGGTGCATTGTTTCTACTTTATACATTAAGTGCTTTAAAGCAAGCGATCATTTTGATGCTTTCCATTTCGATGCTTGCAGCCTACATCTTCCCATGACAATGTACCAGAAAAGTTTAAATTTTCCTTCTAGGAATTTAGATTAACCGAGGCATGCCTACACCACCTCTAATTCTGTTTTAGAATTAAATAGAGGTTATGCTCTGCTATGTCAGCAGTTTATCAGATGGCTTCTAGCTAAGGGACATATTAAAGGACAAGACCTGATTCTGCAGCCAAATGGCCACATGCAGGCCAGTGAACTACACACTATAAATAACCAGTACTCAGCTAGACTGAGGTGAGGGAGAAGAGAAAATATCCCACATGGAGCTGATTCTCCCATTTGCTGAACTTCTTCTTCCTTCTGGAGGCACGGAAAAAAGAAATACTGTGGGTTCAGCAGGTCACATCCCTGCCCAGTGCCAGCTTGTTTCACCATCTCAAAATAAAGAAACAGGCAGTGCTGTACAGAGAAAGGAACAGGGACTGTTCCTTTTACCTTAGGCCTGTCTTTGACATCAGTTTTGTGCTGGTGTGACTGTTCTGGTTTAGAGTCAAGTCAGACCACAGGCATATCTCTCTCCTCACTGTAATCCCAAAGATCCCTGGGGGAGGATGTCTAAGGGGAAGTGTCAGGACAGGGCAAGCATGCAGCAACACACACCCAAGCTCTCAGCCAGCCAGCAGCAGCCTACAGCACAAGGAGCTTCCAAAGGGCAGGGTGGGGGAAAAAAAGTATCATATTACTGAATGGATTTTTCTTCTGTAAAGATGCCCCTTGCCTTTCCAAACCCACAGAAACTTTTATCATCTACAACATCCTCTGGCAAGGACTTCCACAGGTTACGCAGCTGGCGAAACAGTACCTCCTTTCATTTTGAACCTGCCATCTGCCAGTTTCAAGTGATGTCACCAATTCTTTTTTGGAAAAGATAGTAATTTCCCTATTCACCTGACACGATGTTAATTTCTTCAGACCTGAGTCATTCGCACTGAAATAGGCATCTTCATGCCAGTGGATATATTCCCTTTCCTGCAGAAGAAAACAGATGTTGCCTTCCTAGTTGCTAATTTTTATCTTTTCTCTTAATTGAAATTACCTTCTGCATCCTTAGCTTTACAACTAAATGTCCCTTATGTTGATGGTAATGCAGTTTATAAAAGTTCAGTTGAAGAAAGTAGGCAAATCTCTTCAAATATTAGAAAGATATCCATTAAAGTCAATTGCAATGACAATAATTGGAAATTAAATGGTTAAAAATTATAATTTCTTTCAAATTCAGAAAGCACTCCAAAGTCCATTATTTCTGTGGCTGCAAAAGACATGGTATCTTGTTATTTTTTGTGACATGGGAGCATTTCACGCAGTCAACCTGACAATTTCAGCTAATTCAGCTCATGCCATTGGACTTCATGGAAAGATGGAGAACTAAGTGGCTCTTGCATCTAAGGAAATGGAGTAGCTTTGACTTTACTTATGGAGAACCCTATCTATCAGCATGTGTGCATGTGGGTCCGCAGCCACCCCTTCAAACAGCCAAGCCTGCGCTGATCTCAGTGAAGACCTCTATCAATACTGCCACCATTATCTCCTGCAGAAGAAGATTTTCTACCTGTTGAAAAGCTAAAGTCTAATTTTTGCAATTGTGAAAATAAGACACAAGCAAAATACAGCATACCAACTGAGGCTAACACAGTACTGGTGTGACAAAGAAGCAGTGTTTCTTGCAAAGAACTGGAGGATTCAAAAGGAAAGATGTCTATTGCTAAAATAAGCTAATACACTTTAAAAGCAGCAGGTATCTCCAATCCCATACTGCAGCAGCTAAAGCCTGGAGTAACAATGACTGCCAAATATCATGAAACCTGTAACCACAGTATGACTGAATAAGCCTTCAACCAAGCATTATAAGAAAAGAATTCCAGTACTCAGCACAATGTAATTTTAGAGGGAAGTGGATGTTCTGTTGTGATATAACATAAATGAATATAAATGAATTAAACCTCTTTAACAGCTTCTCAACAATAACGTGTATTAAATGCTCAGAGAAATTTCTCCAGGCAGCAGTGATTAAATAAATGTAAAATGCTTTCATATTAAAAGGGCATGATCCTGTGTCAGGAAAGAAAGGTTTGAACTTCCTTTTAACTCCAGCTTCAAAGCACCTGCATTGAGGAGAGTAACATACACGGGACAGGACAGGTCAGCCTCAGCATCCAGCCCCAAAGAGGAGTCTAATGAGAAAGCCAAAGCTCATCAACAGCGAGATCAAAGCAGCATTCCTTCAGGGAAGGAGAGGTATTATCAAGCCAGCACAGCTCCGAAGGCATACGGGACTTGCTGGGAAGAAGACATGAGGATTAGAGCTCTTAGAAAAGAGCCAAGTTCATTAATTCCTTGTGTTGGTCAGTGGCTATTATCCTGCGTCTTTGATGACTGGAGATAGCATCCTCCCGTCACCCCAGAGCAAATGGCTGCTTGAGCCCAGCTGCAGTCATCAGGTGCAGGGGGAGGGAAGGATGAATCATGCACTCCAGTGTTTTAGCTGGGGAGGTCTACGCACTAATGATTGGTTTAACAATTATTTATGCACAAACAATCTCCCAAATTTTCTCGGCAGAAAAATTACAGCAAACTAGCCACAAGCTTTCAATTGACTCATTCCCCTGCATCCCATATCCATGTGAATGTGACACGGTTGCACACCAAGTCGTAGGCAATTGGCCCATGCCTTTGAGCCAGCAAAACACAGAGCAGCTGCCTGATTTTCTGCTGGGATGCAAAAAATTCTTCCTCTGAGAAGTATTGCATCACCTCAACCTCACCTTTCCTGAAGCTCCCTTACCAAGTCAGCGGTCAAGATCAATGGTGTTAGGAGGTTCACAAGAGGTCGGCAGCTATTCAGTCACAGAAAGGCCTGTTTAGTGGGCTTATATTATTTAAACCTCGCTACCAGTTTCCCTTAAAGGTGAAATACAAAGCAAACATGGGGATGTGTCTGGACAAAGCCAGAAAAATGTTTGCATGTGTTAAAAATATATCTACGAAACTATAGAGCTTTAAACAGAGCTGCTAACAGTAATGGGATGTTCAGTGGCTGAAATGCTTTGAACAAGGTAGTGGTAACCATACCTCCTAACAAAAGCATCTGTCAAGACAGGAGATTCCCTGTCTGTGAGAGAGAACCGGTCAAAATCCTCTACACCACCGGAATTACTGTGACAGAGCACTGTCAACCTCACCGGCAGGGCCGGTGGCCTGCCTGCAGCCCAGTACAACAGCGAGCATTCCCACGGCAGACGAATAAAACCAGACACTAGTTACACATGATTGCCAATTGGTAGTAGACCATGAGGAGCAGGAATACTCCAACCAGTCCCCAGGGTAACAGAAGGGCACCTAACAGGGTGCAACTTGTGTTTTCTGCTATGCACCCCAGCACATATATGATGCCACTTAGAGACAGAACCAAATTCAGATTTGACAAATTACTCCAGTCTGCCGAAGCTTTGGTCAGCCTTTCCAACACCTCTTACTTTGAGCATCAGCACTTCTTCATTTTAAGCAAGAACAAGATCCCAGTTTTTCTGCAGAGCTTCTGAAAAGTTCAAGTTGTGATGACTGCAATTCAGCCCCTGCTGATATTCGTCAGTGGCGAGCTGTAACTTCTGCTTTCCTAGCAACCCTACACCTTTCCTCTTCCCATTTGCCTGCTTTGTCCCCTCCTTGCATTCTGCCTCACACCATGTTCACAAAAGCTTACCAGTAGGGACTGGTTTTTTGTTTCAACAGCACCTGTCATTGATAATTCCTCACCTCTCCAAGGGTTTGGAAGCACTATCTGCTGTAAATACCAATTCCAACAATACATCTTTTTTTTTTTTACCATCATAGTTCTCTTTCTCCTTTGTGGCTTCTTTTTCTGTTTGGTTTTTTTTTTTTCTTTCCAACTTCTTAAATTTCATCTATTTCTTAGCTGTAATATGTTTTTAAGAAAAATTTCTCTGTATTCTTTTAGATGAAACCAGTCTTCTGCACTACAAACAGTAATTATTTTGTGTAGCCACACACAAACACATTTCTTGTCACTAAGTACCTGACAGCATTTCAAATGCTGGGAAAAGTTTCTGTGTCTAATAAAATGGAACAAACTTGCCACAGTTGATTTTACATAACTTATAAGTTATATAAAAGAATCCCAGCCCACACCTACAGCAAAGAATTTTTCCTGCCACATTTAAATTAAATGCCCAGTGGAGTTTACTGGTTGGAAACCAGCAGAAGACGACTTACTGAAAGCACTTAATGGTGAGATAGCCTGAGTGCAAAGTTTTAATTGAAACTTATTAGAATTGGAGATTCAGGAAACAGAGGCCTGTAGATAATTTAGAAACAATTTCAACTGCAGAGCTCCAAGTTCCGAGTGACACACGTCACAAATAGTCGAGGACAGGTATCACTGCAATCATCGTCAAACTGTCCTTCCTGATAGCATCAGTCCACAAGAGCTTCACCTTCACTCTGCTCCAAGCAACAGCGATCACTTCAGCACTAAAAATGGGAATCCTCCTAACACCTCTTTGCTAGAAGGAAAGGGAAAATCTCTCCAACTTTCAAGATAGTCAAGAAAATTAACTTTTCTGTTCCCTTCAGGAGAGACAGAAGCGAACTGGCAGAGTCAAAGACCAAGGCAAGGCACATGGCTAGCGTTTCTCCATCTCTGCCATCAGGGTGTGCTGAGCCCTAAAATAAGTGGAAAGAGAAATCAATGCCTAAACGTGCTCTGAGAATTGCACCAACTCCCAGCCCAGCCCCAAATGTTGGTTGGCTGCTCTAAATCAACATGATGGAGAGAGCTGGCATGCTACAGGCCTGAAAAAACAGAAGATCTAGCAGGCTTCATCACCTCCCTCAACACTCTCACACGGCTTTGGCACTGCACAGTGCCCTCTCCCGTTGCCTCTGCTTCTCGCGGGATTTTGGCCTGCATGAATATAAATAGCTTTAACTACACATAATACTCCTATTTCTTTAGAAAGCCCTTCTGCTACTTTTGTCACTCCTGTGCTGAGAAAATCATCTCAGGACTCCTTACAACGCAAAAGCAAAGGGCAAGCACGAGCGGAGGGCAGCAGCCCGGCGCCCTGCGCCCCGGCTCGCAGCCAGCCCTGAGCACAGCGCCTCCGGGAGGGCCCTCTTCCCACCCAGCTGCAGGCAGCAATTCTCCGCCCTCTGGCAGGAAAGCCACAAGGCTGTACCTTTAGGAAAGAATAAATTTATAGTAAGGTGAGGTAAAAACAGATAACCGCCCTATGACAGTGCTCCCTTCCATGATTCCTCCTCCATCCTCATTACAGGACTAAACTGCTTTCTCTTGCGTCTGCCGCAGCTTGTCTCTGGTTTCAAACGAAAACCATGTTTGAGGCCCCCTACCAGCAAAGCACAGGGACAGAGCTCTTTACAGATGCAACTCCACCACCCCCGAGTGCCAGGGAAATAAATATATGGTATTTCAGAGGCGCAGGACATAAATTCTGGCTTGGTTTAGAACCCTGTGGGCAGTAAAGCGCTCTGCCCATTAAAACATGAATTATCATCTGAGTATAGCTGATGAGAGGCTGGGACTAATCGGAAGTGGTACTAAATCAGCATTATAGGAATGCTCTTTCCAGTCTGACTGTGGGAATTTACTCTCCTCCCTAGTGTGCCTCAAGATAGCAGACGAAAATTAAGGCTAGTTTGTATGGGAGCTCCGAAGTAAATTGTTACCCTCCCCAAATACATGCTTATCAATAAAGTATCTTCTTAATCCCATCAACTATGATTGTGGACCACCTGTCACCACCAAACTTCCAAGTCTTTATGAAAAGAGTAAATTTAATCTCACGATCATCCTCTGAATTATGTAGCAGCAGCAGTAACAGTAATATTAGGTCTACCGGGAAACTGAGCCTGGCACTCATTAGCAGAACTGGGCTTTTGGAGGCGGGGGAACCACTCAGCATGGTGATTTTTCGTTTGAAAAATCTGAACCTGTAATACAACTGTGCTGAATCTCCTTAGAAAACCTGGCCCTGTGGAGCATACAGAAACCCTTGTGCTCTCCCAAAGATTCAGTCCCCAAGTCCCCACACAGACAGCTGCTTCTCTACAGTTGGGAGGGTGCGAATTCTTTTCCCCTCCATCATTAGGTCCCATCCAGAGAAGGATCAGGGTGAGGCCCCAGCAGCAGCTCTGCACCAACACAAGTTTCATTACTGTGAAGCACAGTGGTTACATACACCTAGAAAGCATCCTGGAAGACAGCAAGGGCTATCACCCTGTCTCGTTGCTTCATCTCTGCTCAAAGCTGAGAACTGAAACCCAGGTCTACTGCCTCCCAAGGGGCAGCTTTCTATGAGGAGTTTTAACGTCAAACAAAATTTGACAGCTGTTTTTATAGCAAGGGCTAGAACTTTGACAGAACTTAAACGCAAATACCATTGCAGTATGCGGAGAGGACTTCACCACAAATATTTGCTTGAGTTCCTGCCTTTACCTCACTGAGGACAGGCATTGTTAAGTCAACTTGTGACATTTTTCTCAATGCTTATGTCAATGAGCTCCTATCAGCCTAGCAAGCATGGCTTCAGTCCCTGCCACGCCAGCCCTTTATCGCAGGGAAGGCCTGTTGCTCTGATTGTAAAGATGGAGAACCGAGGCAACGTGCAGTAATTTAGTGATGTACTTGCCGCAGCACTGAAGTCCGCAATAGACCCGGGAATTTAATCCAGATCATTTCAACTTTTCTCTATAGTTTTAACCCAGACCAATTCTTAACTCCTTTTCTGGGAATTAGAAAAAAGTAATCATGACAAGTTTAAAGTGCTTGGAGAGATCAAAACTGCCAGCTTATTTATGATCTACAGATAAATCAATACATTCAGATAAAGTTTCTCTTTGCCAGTAATGTTTTCTTTGACTCCTGAAATTACCCTTTTCTCCAGATGCTCGTTTCCTAAGCAATACTAACTCGTGCCTCTTATTTATGGTCCATCTAGGCTATTCTTTGCTCTCCATTCCACAACAGGGCTAAAAGATGCTATTGCGCTACATCTCCCAGAGAACGGGTGTTCACTAGCTCATGTCTAGAAAGTGTTGCGACTGTCACAAAGAAAGATTGGGCTCTGCTTCCATTTCTATAGTCTGTAGCGCGTGCTTCCGGATGTATGTCCCTGGGCATTACTGAGAAAACAGGATTCCTGACACAGACATATTTTTAAATGATGATTGAAAGCCAAAATAAATCGAATGTCAATGTTTAGGAATAGACAATAGTTATGGGTTCACAGCACCCATAACTGCTCTGAATGACTGTGGAGGAATCCTTTTAACTCTAGGTTTGGCTTCGTGCACTACTTGCACTACATAACTGAAGTTACTTAAACTCTGCTGGAGACCTATATAGAGCAGGATAGCCACAAGCTAAAGCAGATTACCATGGCTTCTTGTTTTTTCCCTCCCAACACAGTGATGTCCTATTGTCCATTATAAGTAAAGTGGCAAATGAGTCCTGCATTGAAACGGCAGGCCTTCATGACATACAACCCAATTGGGCTGCGCTTCCCTGCCATCTGAACTAAACAGCAGTGGAATTGTTACACAAGTCCCGAGTTGCCCGCTGATGTGAGACGTGGTTTTTATTTATTGGAGAAGACACATACTCTGGGAAAAACTTATTTGCTGGCCTTAAATCATCCACGCAGGAACAACTAAAGAAAGCCTGCAAATATATCAAGGAGGGATTTAGGACTGAATGCAGCAAGACAGGGCTGAATATGCCAAAAGGACATGAGTGAAGAGAGGCTTAAGAGCCAGGGGTGCAGAAAGCAACATATTTTAGAATGGAAGAGCAATCTTGCCTCCAGTGCTCCTATGGGCACTGCACAAAGATACTTTTCACTTTCAGAGCAGGCCATGCACCACCCAGAAGCACCACACAGTCTCGCAGGCTATGAGGATGCTGGATACTTGGGGTGGGGTTTTCAGAGACCCTAACAGCTACTGAAGGACCCAGTTCAAGTTCAAGCTAGTAAGGGTTTTCCTATCTCAGGGATACTCCCTTTTTGGCATGTTTTTTACATGGAGTTTGGGACACGAGTCTTACATTTCCTTGGACCTGCAGCTCAAGGCACATTCTGAACCAAAGTCAGCGGAGGGGAGGGGACAAAGGGACAGCACAGTTCCCCTGCCTCCATACCTGCTAGAGGATTTGGGGAGCAGACCCTGCCCCTTCCCAAAAGGGACAATCATGAGAGTCATCCAAGGGATTTTTCATTGCAGTGACCAAACCAAAACTACCATCTTGTTCATTTCATAATGCCCCAAAACAGTAACATTCTGAAACCTCCTTACTGTAATTTCCTCTGACACTCATTACAATGTTCTCCCCAAGAGCTTCAGGAGCTCTTCTGCTGGCTGTTGCTCAGCGGGTGTCGTAATGAAGCCAGCCCAATGCACAAGCTGCGGAAAGGCTGTGTCTGACACGTGGTCTCATCGTGCCGCACGGTCGTTATTTGCCTACTGCACTATGCAAATCATGACAGCCCACCAAAATAAAAGGAATGGTAAATGTCACTAAATTCCAAAGAGTACAAAGTATGCCTAGCCCAGACATCATTTCCTTGTCATTAATTCGTACTCAACACTTCATAAACTTTTATTGTGAAGAATGCATTTGGATTTTAAAGAAATACTGAAATTCAGTAATATCCAATGATCATGCTCAGTGTGTACGCTGCATGACAGAGAAATTGTTATGTCTGTTTGCTGTTGTGAAGTGGTAACCCATACGCTCCTCACATTAGGAAGATATTTAATGTATGCCCTTGGCAAATAACAGACTATGCAGCATCTGAAACAAACAGAACCATCGCCCAAAGATGAGACATATTTCTGTTAAAATTCAAAAAAAAAAAAAAAGAAAGAAGCAGCTATTTACAGTAAATTAAAAAGTTATCTATCAAATCTCACTTATGGATCTCACTTATGGTAATATAAAACTATTCCCGAACTTTAATTATTATGACGAACTAGTCTCCTGTGGCTTGTTCATTTCACGCAGCTAAAAAAAAAAAATGTTAACAGTCTTCTAATTATATCAGTATTCTGTGTAAGAAAGAAAAAACTGGCTCGCATTTATTACTCTGTCTAGGGAAGTTATGGATCATCTTGCTATTCACTTAATGCTTTTTAATTTACATATCAGAAATACTAATAAGTGTGGTGTTATTAGATCATATTCTCTTTCACTTCCAACCCAAGAAAATGATCCATTTTGTTTAGCTGCCACAATTAAATTAATTTATTTTCCTATGGCATGGTTTTTGATAAGGGCTTTTATCAGAATTTTGACTGTATTAAGCTTAATAGGACATCTCTCATTAAAATAAAATGCAAAAAGAAAATATGTTTCATTAAAATCAAACAATGGCTTTGTCCCCCACTCAACCCCATTTTGGCTTCATTAGCATATTTAATAGAGGAGATAATTGTGGCTTTCACTTGAACAAGAGCCACAATTCAAAGTTCTGGATTTGTTTAAAATTCAGTAGATTATTTCAGTATCACATGATGGGCGGCACTGCCACGTCTAGAGATGGCCAAAGCAGAAATGGCAAAGCAGCCAGGTTTGGCACATTTTGGATTTGGTTTTCTGTGGTGCTCACAGCACAGTACCCAAGAATTTCCTCTTCACTCCCTAGAGTATTTACAATATATTCCAATGGATCAGTTAAAAGATATCCTATAGTCCCCTGTAGCCCACTCCCAGAAGACAGAGAAGTGTCTGAAAAGGAACTGACCCACAGCCTAGAAAATCAACCTCTAAACACACTTTAGTGGGAGAACTAGTTCTTGTTTCCAGCAGAAGCAATCTCTGGTGATCTTTGGGATCATTACTGGTTAGGCCTCTAAAAGGAACATGAAAATACAAATAATTTTTCAAAAGACAAAAAAACTACCTGAAAAAAAAAAACTCAGAATAAATTTTCAGAATAAGATAAGAGGGATGTTTGAGAGAGAAACTGAGGTCTTGACTTCTTGCCATTTCATCTGATTTCAACTCCCACTTCTAATCCATTTCATCCAGGTGGGATGCAGCATCCCAACGTGCCTGCCTGTCCAATGGCTCTGTGCCTTTGAAGCTCCCTTACCATTTCCAGTAAGCGGGGATAGGAGACTAACCCCAGGGGTCCAACAGATACCGACACTTGACAAAAGAAAACCACATTCTGATTTTGTCTTGATGGTGGATAGGAAAGGAAAAGGAGCTTAACAAAGATCTTGGGGTTGATTCTGAGCCATACAGAGATCCTTTCATGCTGCCAAAATAGTGGAAAAAAGCCTCAGTGTAGGTGAAATTTGGGCCTCTCACACTGCTTAAGAACCGGGTAGTACACCCTCCCGGTAGGTAACAGAGAGGCTAAGGAAATAAAACGTGCAGTGATCAATGTTGCGTACATATCCCATCCATCGTTACCTGAATGGATCCGGACAGTGATTTTATCCTAACACCATGTCAGTTAGGATCATTCTTTTGTTCTTCTGGCACCTACTCCATTCTTTTTCTTAGGAAGTTTCTCAAGAATTTTCTCAAGTTGAAACTTTTGCCTAACCAGCTGTATTGCTATCTCATATCCTCTTTAAACAGATTTCTGCTCACAGTTGAACAGACATTAGCTGCCGTAACAAAGCAGCAGCCCATATGCAAAGTTTGCTTGTTTGCACCATAGTGTCCTGTGCTTCAACTCAAAGCCAAAATGGCCATATGGCCGCTGGAAAAAAAAGAAGGGGGAAAAAAATGCGGAGTAAAATGTTGAGTTGTTTCTGCTGGAAGGAAAGAGGGATTGTCAATACAGGAAGTGGATTAACAGTTAAGCATCATAAAGGTAAAGTTTGTTGTTCTGCTGTACAATCCAGCAGCTAAGAATGGAACAGACACTGCACCACAACTTCTTCTAACTCCTTTCCTTCCACCCTCTGGGCCCAACATCATACAACAAGGGACCTCCGAGACCTGCTGGGATCACAGAGTGCATGTTGCAGATCTGAACAGCCCACATACATCTAATAAAGGCAAAATGGCACACTGAGTTCATGACACTATTTCATAAGGCAAATTTTTTCATCAAGCTGTTATCAAAGAGTACGCTTCATGAGCTGCTCATATATCACACGTAGAGGAGCTAAATAAAGAGGGTTGTCTTCAGTGCCAAGATCAGTTTTGAGGGAGAACTCAGATTTAAAGACAAACCAGAGAAAGGTTTGAGTTTTTATTCAAAGAGCTGGTAAGCTATACTCCTAAAATTCTACCCCAGAATAATGAAAAAAATCCCCCAAATTCACAAAATGCAAATCTCTGGGTATTTCTGGTTTTTAGGGCTGGCCCAGAAATAGTACCTTTTCAAACTGCAGTCCTCAGAGTCCCAGCATCAGGAATACTTAAATCAGAACTGAAAATTATTGTGTCGGTTTCAGACCTGCGTTTGGGCAGGAGAATAGCAGCAGCAGCACCACAAATGATTGCACAGAGGAAGCAATCTGCCGGCCCCTGTGGAGAGTACCTACAGCATATGTTCAGTGCAGCATGCAAACATCTTTGATTGTACCAGGCAGATCAACAATGCTCTGGCTACACGTCTTTAACAGTGGGAAGCAGGAGATTGTGGCATGAGGCTTCTCTAACTCTGTTGCTGCTGTCTGAGTTTATTATATTTATACATTTTATGGATCATCACTTCTGCAACTCTGAACGTACAGTGTGCTGGTCACAAGACTGGGAAATGGATGGGGCATACCGGGGGATCCTGGTGACAAACAGGCTGGTTTAACCGCTTCTGCTGCCGTTTTCTTTAGACTTGTTTGGATGCTATTTGCATTTTCAGTCCTGCTGTTGCTTGTATTTGCTCCTGAGCTAAAGTGAATTCAGATGTCCCTCCCGCCTGCACAAGGTTTCCTTGTACACAACCCCTGGCATTTCTTCAAGCAAACCTGACAGAAATACCAGCGCTCAGTTTACTGTTGTGCCCTTGTGGTCTTACCTAGACGGCTCCTAGGCTCGGTTCTCTGAAAATAAGAGAGCTTATATTGTGGAGCTGTAAATATCCCTAATATATACAGCTGTATAATATAATCATGTAATATATACAGATCAAGCAAAATTAACAATTTTATCTCATTCTTGGCAGGTCAGAGCCTGCACCTTTCGAAAGCCACAGTAAGAACATTTTAAAAGAAAATAAAAATTCAAAACAAGGATATTAAAAGAAAACTACAAAAACCAAAAAACCCAACCCATCTATTTTTCTAAGGTCTAGAGAAAATATGGACCACATGTTTTTCCTTATTTTTAGCCTAAACGCTATACACACATAACTAGTTTTGGTTGACACAATAATCCACTTTTTTCAGCGAACAAATAAAAAAAGGTAACAAGACTAGAGAACTTGTTCCTTCTCTCTAGCTCCCAGCATACCACAGCAGTTCCCAAGTGCCTGCCGTGCTCTTTCCATGCCAGATTTCACAGCCACAATAGCAAGAATATAAAGAAGTTATTTTGTGTAATTCACTTGCATTTTGAAATTAAAATTAACTTCATAACCTTGAACAATCAATAGCTTTGGATAATTGAAACAACAATGGAAATTTTGATCTACAAAATGTGATTACCCAAACCACAATTGGGCCAGAACATGAGGACTTCCAGCCACATTTCTGAGAAGAAAATGCCGACTTCCCTTGTGTCTCTAAGTATTAGTCTTATTTTTACCCCTGTCAGCAAAAATCAGCAGTAAACCAGTCTTGTCTTTCCTTTTCTTCCCGAGAAGACACACCAGAGCTTTTACTGGTGTACATAGCATTCCCCCTTTTACCACTTAGGCCATTTATTTTCTGAATCTTGGCAAGATGCTAACCTAGTCTGTATAACCACAGGCTACAGTACTCCAACTGCCAGACATTAATACATCTGTTTCAGTCACTCATCCACCCCCAAAATTGACAGTTTGAAGAATTACCAGCTCCCAATACATGAAACTTAACTAAGCCTGGACAGCTGTATCAGGGAACAACCTAGATTTCCATGTTAATATGACCTTGCTCAACACAAAGCACTTCAGGTATTTTATCAGCTTGTCTGTGAAAAGCATTCAATCTCTTTAGAGGTATAAAGCAGGAAAAAGAAAGCGCATTTTGCCTAACTATGAGTTTACCATGCATAGCTGAGATGCACAGCTTAGATCAGCACCCCTAACTAAAATGAAATGAACAGCCTGTCAGGTGGGAACTGCAGGCCCTAACTAGAATCCCTTTCTCTCTACCAAATGCTCCTCTAGTCCAGCTTAAAGTAACACCTACGAGAAAGGCAAATAAATTCTTCTTCTGAGAGCAAGTGAGAAGCCCATTCCCCTAAAAAAAAAAAAAATCTTTAAAATAAGTACAAGGACCAGTCGTCACTCTTCACATCTCCCAGGCAGCCAACTCGATCGAGAAATGCAGATGTCCACCACTGCCAGGTCCTGCCCAACTGGTAACTGCTCTTGACATGCAGTCTCCTGCTCCAGCCACACACTATTCATGCTTTATATTGTCATAGCTTGAAAGTTTGATGAGAGTACGAAAAAGAGAGAATGGGACACAACTACACAAAATGAGGAACAGCACCGAACGGATGAATAGAAAACCAGATTCCTTCCTCTCGTAACAAAAGAAACCGTGGGACACAAACTTAAAAGCAACAATATTTTAGAAATATTTTTGTTTGTACACAGTTCAATCTTAATTTGTTGTAGAGTTTATTTGAGGAACTGGCTGGCCCAAGGTACTACTTAGGTCTAGAATTTAGAGGAATTTAATTAAAGGGTAATGACTGATTTCTGGAA
Organism: Vanellus vanellus; assembly: GCF_965231255.1. Classification (NCBI taxonomy): domain Eukaryota; kingdom Metazoa; phylum Chordata; class Aves; order Charadriiformes; family Charadriidae; genus Vanellus; species Vanellus vanellus. The sequence goes on from NC_138921.1 coordinate 12,419,840, forward strand.
TCGGAAAGACTTTGCTCTCATTTCCAGAAAACAATTTGCTGAACCTTCCCTCAGCAAGCTCTAACCACAGCTTTGATCACTGCCAGTAAAAAGAGGTCTCCCAGTTCAAACCAGCTGGTTACAGCAATGCAAATGGTGCAGAGTACAACATTGTCATTATCTGAAATGGGACTTTCTTGGACAGCCAGTGGGATACCAGCACCCCAAGAAGTGTCTGCAGGCTTGTAATTGTGGGGAGAAAGATCATCTGAGAGCAGGCAGGATAGACGAGCTGGAGAAAAGGCTAGAAAAGAGGAGGGATTAGTAACAACTGAGGAAGGATCCACTTTCTGGGACACTACACAGCAATGGCTAACACTGTTCTTGTTCAGTTGAGGGAGCCGGGCCATTGACTTCAATAAAAATAAAATCGGTCCTTAAAGCTGTAATGAACTATTTATTAATTAGTATGCCCTAAATGTTCGGAAAAAAGGCTATTACTTAATGTGCATTATTCTCCTCTCCAATCTTCTTTAAATGAAAGGAGTTGATTGGATTGATGATAGGATTGAGAAATACAGACTCTTGCCATCTGAAGATGCCCAGTTCCATCCTTTTTTGCTTAAATTTCATCAAAAGCTAGCACAAAAGGGATGTGAATGACACAAGAGCAGAGCCAAATGCATCTGGCTTTACTGAGTATAATTGTAATATCAAGTGCCTTGTTGGGTTGTGTCTTTTGGAAACAAAAACAATCCATTGTGATACTCTGGAAAGGTTCCTTCTCATCTGCATGGAACTCATTTAAAAAGGATGATTTAAAACAAAAGAAACATTATCCAATATTAGAAGTAACCGTTAGCAAGGCTCATTAATGCAACGCACTGAAGCTACAGTCTCTGCAATTCTATTGCATAGCTAAACTACTGTAATTAAACCATAGTTCCTCTGTGTTATTTAGTAAAGTAAATAATTACACCGTGCCCCTGAGGTTTATTGTTAATTTGTAGCATCAGGCAGAAACCCTTCCTGTCATTTCTAAACCTTCATTTTATGGGATCATATCCCTATAGTGCTGCCCTGTTACTGTACTGAACGTTGAAGTGAACGCACTGATATTTTATCCTGTTGTGTTCCACATCACGAATACCAGTCATGACACTGCTTTGTATACATGTGCATTTGTATCCAAGGCAGCCATCAAAACTACCTTACAGGCAGGTCTTAAATAATCAGCATGGGTTTATTTCACAGGGAGGGAAAGCTAGTGTTTCCCCTATGCACCGAAAAGGGTCTGGATTCATTCACTTACTGCAATTTGGCTTTTTTTGTGCATCCAGAAACAGAAATGTTAGCACAGCAGGACTGCAGTCACTTCCAGCATCACTCCTGCTTCGATAAGCATGGCTCTTCCTGCACTCGTGTTATGGACAGAGCCTCTTCCCTTGAGCTCCGAGACAGCCAAAAAGATCAGGTAATAATAATTTAAAGAAATTTAAAAATCGTTCAACACCCCCTCTATCCCTGAGGTTTTTAGGCCATGCTGAGGGGGCACAAACCTGTTCTGGAAGCCCCAGAACAAAAGCAGGGCCGGCAGGATTACAGCTACATCCCAGCCCAGGAGCTGTAACAGGGCTGGGACTGCACAAAGCGACAACCGGCCCGTTTTTAATGGCACATTTAGACAAACGTCCAACATCCCTACGCGGTTTGTAAGGCTGGAAAGGGGAAACAAAAGCACAATGCCCCAATAATCTCAGTATTCGAGCCAAAAAAATTGCATTCACCGACATCCCAAAAGATGACACCACTTTTTCGCACATATCAGCAGGAAAATTAATACAGATGTCAACTTTAGTCTTTCCAGTCTGGGAGTTGCAGCTTTCTGCTCTGAAGGAGGAAGATGCGGGTTCTCTTGTTTTCATGCTCCTCCCAGTGGCAGAAAGGAAAGGCCTGTCTGCTGGCAACAAAGCAGAGAGATTTTTTCCCCTTCCCCTTGGCCATTCCCACAGTCCCTTTTAGCTAAGAGCCAGGAGAGACTCATTGTGACGCTCTACAAGCCCAGGATGAATCAGGGAAAAGCTCATGACCATGACTTTAATATTCCATTGCCTGGGAAAGCCTATGGCTATATGTCAAACATAGTAATAGTAAAGGTGATGAAATAAAGGCATCCATGATAGGGAAAACAGACTCAAGAAACAAAGAAAGAAAAATCTTTCCACGGGATATTTGTTTTCTCTGAGAGACTCCTCATATTTGCTAGCATCTAAATCAGTAGTTTGTATCTAGCTACCCAGGCCAAGAATTACATTTCACTGCCTCACAACAGATTCATAAGAAAAGCTCTTTAAAGTTGGGTGTTTATGCATATATACGCATAATAAAACACTGTACTTAAAGCTCTGAATTCGGTCCAGTATGGTTTGGAAACTGTGATGTTGGGCCAGAATCTCAGCTAGCGGTAAAACGTTATGTTGATTAGCTCAATATGACAACCAAAAGGAACACACATCAACATCATTCCCCCAGCTTCAGCTGAACTATGCCGATTTGTATCTGCTGTGTTTCTGGCCTGTTGTACTCTGCATTATTCTGCTTCCTAAGGCGTTGGGATGACAGCCGGATTATCACAGCGTTTCCTACCTGTTATTAAAGAACGGCTGCTTTTCAACACAGCTAAGAGTATACTTCCCGGATGAACGAAAGGACCACATTACTGTCCCTCTAGGCTGCTCTGGTGAAACTGAGATGCTTTAGAAGTATCTATCGTGTGCTCAAATAGATATATATGGTATGCAGAGGAAGTGAGAGACCCAACATATACATACAACTCAGCCCTTACAATCTTTATGGTAAATCAACATCGATAGCACTTTAAGTACTGTAGAGAACACAGTAAAAGTTGTGAAATACACTTTGCAGATCAGAGAAGGAAACGTGGACCAGAGTTTGTAAAGGATTTGGAGATCCTTCAAAATAAAAGACACTGAACTGTAAGATATTTTAAGGTAGATATTACAGTGTGCCATCAATTATCTTAGGATGTACATTTTGAAGTTGACCAACATAAGTAAAGAGCTTAAGGATTTATTTATTTTTTGGCTAGAGAAACTATTTTTACCTAAAATTTCAAGTCTTCAGGTAAACAGAAATAGACTTTCTGCACAAGTAACATTAAAATCAAAAACACATCATATAAAATCTGTAGCTTTCTACAACTGCTGTAAATCTTAGCGGGTCCCTGCAGCTCTGCAAAGCTAATTAGCAACATATCTGAGATTTGGCATCACTGGTTAAACTTTGAGCTCAGAGTGATTCCTGAACATCAGACTTTTACCTCTAAAAGTAGTGTGCTGACTTTTAATATCTTTACTTGAGCTGACAAATGCCGACACTATCTAAACAATTCAAAGTTTGCCCCTCATGAACTTTTCCATCATTGCTGTCAGATCTCTGTATTCCCTAACAGAGGAGAAATAACAGAATATGGGATGGCAAAAGACCATGTATAAGCTCATATTTGTTTTATAGTAATAGGCTGCTATATTCTTTCTTTCAAAGTTGGCATTTAATTTAATGAATCACTTTTCTCCATAGTTGGTTTTTAATGTACTGTGCCATGTTTCTCATGGTGCCTCAGCATCACTTCCTTTTGCTTTTCCTGTTGGCATTTAATTTACTGAAACAAAAAGATTACCGCTATATCTTACAGTTAGATTATGATGATTAAATGTCCACCACCATATTATTTTTAACCAGCAGTTTTTTAGCCTCAGTGAATTGTTACATGTATAATCCAACTTCATTGTGTGTTGTGACTTGGAAGGTAAAATACTGTCACTGCTAACACAGTTCAGGACACTCTAAATTGACTCCGAGATTTCCTAATACACAAGAAAGGACAAAGTAGGACTGAAGGTGACCTACTGAATCATCTAGGCCGTTTGCTAGCTACCACAGGCTACCACGCTGTATTATCCCATTTGTAAGCTCTGTTTTAGCAGTGGTTGGTTGACTGTTCCTTAGAGAGCAGTAAGTGTTCCAGAACCTCACCGCCAACAGGCACAATGGCTATTGGATTGAAGCGGCTACATCCCTGTTGCCAAAATGTAACACAACCCCACCCCCAAAATGGCTTTACAGTATAAAAGTGCTTGTGAATCCTAAACACTCATGTAAAAGGCTGACATTTCAAACCGAGTTAATTCATCCACTTTGAGCTGCAGAAACTGCACCTCACAAGATAAATGTCCATCAAATGCCAGCCCCAGCTGCCTCACATCTCAGGCAAAACCAGAGGCTTTTAGAGAACCTGTGTTGGTACCACATAAAAACAAATATTACCTTGGACTTTGTTCAATGAAGTCTCATAAACATGAACCATGATGCTCATGATAATTAACTGTAAGCTTGCAGTAAAACACAGGTGTAAGTGCTTTCCGCACCATTCCTTCCTGTCCGGTATCAAAGCATGATTTCAGACTTCTCCCACCAGAGGCCTGATCCAAAAATCTAGAAATCAGCAGAGGCTTTCCCAGCAGCTTTACTGGGGTTTGGATTAGGACCCTCAGAAGAGGAATGCACGCTGAGTTCGGATAAACAGGCCACTTACTGTTGGCAATTGCCACGTCAATATATCTTAGTCTCCAAAACAGACAACATTCCTTTTCCAAACCTCTGGATGGATTCTCTCTTTCCCTGGGTTTCCCATCCCTTGCCATTCTTTGTCTCTTTTAGGAGAGAAAAAAAAAAATATGGGTACAGAGTAGGCAAAACTACTCGTCTGGACAGCTCTACTCCCAGCCTCAACTTGAACTGACTTTTGCATACATACTAATTAATACGTACTACTCACTGCTGTTCCTCTGAGCCCCTGACTCTGCTCTCACATTGCGTTCCCACAAAGCATTCACTTCTCCAGACAAGTCTTCAGTTCTATTATTCAAATACTTAACATGTCCTTTGCCTTATTGGTCCTTATAAATCAGATTATCTCATTAGTGCAGACATTTTGCTTTTACTGTCAATTTCTGGTTTCATTTAAGTTAGTGAAAGAAAGACATGAAGTTATATAACAAAGGATTTGCCTTAAGAAGCTTTGCAGACAGCAATCCCTCATCTTGATAATTTTTAACAGGTACTTGCTTTCTTTTTCTTTTTTTTTTCTTCTCCTATCAGTTTCTCTCTTTATCAAACTACAATTAAGTAGTCCGACTGGATTGCAAAGTTTTGATAACAGAAAGCCCACCTCTTTTACCTTTAGGTTGCTTTTTTCACGCTTGTCTTTAAACAGTGCTTTCAAATGTTGTTGCTACTATTAAAAGAAAGGAAAAAAAAAAAACAACAAGAAAAGAAAAAAGGAAAGGAAAGGCCTTGATAGATTGTAAACGTGGTCCTTAGAGGCTTACTTCTTACCTCAGTCTCTTCAGAATTCAGCCCAACAAATCCTTTACAGCCAAGCTCTTTTCCTAAGGAACTGAAATATGCATGATATCTCTACTCTCTCCCCCTTTTTAATTTCCATTTAAGGTCCATGGAGGGAAGCTTCTTAGGTACCAGCATGAGGAGGCAAGGCGGCAGAAGTTCACAAAGCCTGCTAGGTATGGGAAAGAACAACATTCCCATGGGTGATGTGCACAACAACAGCAATAGGCCAGGGCATAAAACTTTCACTTCTACAACAAAAATTGAGTATTCTCTATCTCAGCTATAAAGAAAAAAATCCTTACTATGAAGCTTGTTCCTGAAGGCCTGCAGAACACCTCCTTGCCTTTTACACCCTTTCTGTATATGCCAAGTGCCCAAATCCATTACCTTGACAACACTGTGCATCACTGTAATAGCATGAGTCAGACTTGCGATTTTTGTGACCATAACAAAAGCAGACTCCCATCGATTGGCATGGAGCTCCCTGTTCAAAACTGTAATTTCAGAAGGGTACTCGCTTTAAATCTTGTTGCTCTCTGCTTTGGGTCTTGCCAAACTTGCACATATACCAAAACCAGTGGCTTGTTTTATGGTCTCATTTTAATGGGTTTGTCTGTATTCCAAGACCCAGCAAACAAAACAGATCAAAACCCCTCCGTAAGGGGTTTCACTCACAGCTTCTTCCTCATCTTTTACATGACCAATCTTAACAGGCTGAGCTCAGTGTCTGAACCATCTCCCATAGTTTCCAAACGACGGTTGCAATGTTCTGTTCCAGACAAATCCAAGCGTGCAGTTGTTTCACTTAAAGCCCTTTGGCATCTGCAAAGCTGGACCAAAGGCTTGGACTGGTGAAGGGAGGAATGAAGAGGGGATAAACCAACAAAACTGTACGTCAGGTTTTCTGTTGGAGAAACTACAGCTTCTAGCAGGTATTGATCCAAAGACAGGAATGACTGCTGACTAGCACACGTTTGGCTGACAAGCCAAGAAAGTAACCAGGTTACAATAATGACAAAAAATAACTGTCACCATGAGCACACAGCAGTACATCTTCTTTTACAATATCCAGGAGAAAAGGGGTCAGATTTCTTGTGTTTCAGTTTCCGTCCCTTGTCAACATCCCCTTTTCGTCAGCTGTGCTGTGTGTAGCTTACTTTACAGACGGACGCATGACAGGGACGCACCTTGCTATGAATTCCTGGCAGAATACTTCAACGCTATACCAAAGCAGCACGTAGAAAAGCTCATGAAATCCAGTGGTAATTGGATTTCTCATCAATAATGTGGGCTATACATTGCCATATAGTGTACCCAATAAGGCATGGTTTACTGCTTTTTGCCTTGTACCCATTCACAGGCTTGCGAGTATCAACAGCTAGCACGAGGCAGAAAAGTACAAGACTCCCATTTTATCAGTCCTGTAAGCCACCGACTGTTAGAGCAAATGCTAAAGCAATGAGAGAGGCAATTTCTTCACTTGGTCTTAGCAGATATTAGGCCATTACTAGAAGATGTGAGCACCACTGAGTATCAGTGACATTGTATGTGTTACATGAGAAAGATCTTACACTTCCCATTGAAGCTGTGATGTGGAACTGTATACAGAGAGAGCACGTTCTTGAGAGGAAGGAAAATGGACAGAAACCGGTTCATACAGCCATGTGAAAAGAAGACATCTGCCCTAGTAACCAAGCAGGAGATTAAGTAAGATATGGTGTGCGCTGCTGCTAAGCCAAAATCCATCACGAGATCAGAAATCCTTGCAGGAAAGAAGGGCAGCTCACCCCGTCACTTCCATACAGCTGCTGAGGTACACGGAGGAAGATGGAGGCGGCAGGAGGGAGGGGAACACCGCAAGGCCAAAGCCGGCCTGCAGCACTCCACAGGCAGCAGAGAGGATATCCACATTGCCCTCGAATGGATCCTCACAGAAAGCCTCGACGGGGGTGACTGGTATTGACAACTGAATTTGTGAAAGGGTGGAGGACTGTGGAGGATGCTCCTCAGGTCTCTCAGGAGATCCCAAATATTTCACAGCCCTGAGCCTCCCATCTGTTCCTGAGAATGGGATGAAGGATCTAATTAAGGGGAGATTAACATGATAGGCTTGAGGTAGCAAAGTGCTGGAGAAAACTCAGTTACCTGATGGAGCTCTTTGAACAAGTTAATACAATAGTAGAGAATGGCAAAAGGGAACATAATTTTCCACAAGTTTTCAGTAACTTTCCATGCAATAGAGGAAAGGCCCTGACCTGTCCTTAGGGGATACAATGCTACAGTTCAGAGAAAAAATGATAGAGAAGAAAGGTTAAATCAAAACAAGATACAAGTTGACTTTCAGCCCAGTATTCTGGTGCTGACATGCAACTAATGACACACCATCATAGCCCATTCAAAGAAAGGGCCCAACCCTGGCAGGACTTCAGTGTCCCAACCTACATAGCACATGTTCCATCTCCAGAGCACGAGGATACCAGTGACCAGGCTGTGCTGGACAAACCAACGGTTGCCAGAGAGGACTGAGAGGCTCTTCAGTCAAGCTCCATGAGGTGACCAATGGTGGTGCAACTGAGGCTCATGAGGCAACACTGCAAGGAACAATGCAAGGAAATAAATAGCCCTTGATTAAAGAGTGAAATGAATGACATAAGTACCAGAAGACATAAACAGTAAGGGCCTAGTGGGATTTTCTACCATACTGCTGTAAACTTCAACAAGAGCTAGGTACAGAGTATTTCTGAAAATCTCAAGGTAGCTTATCTGCATTTTTGGGCAGAGGAGGAGAGCATCTATTTCTCAGTGTTCTCTTGATTTTTCCTCTTTCTATGGCTATCAAAGACTTGAGGTTCAGTTGAAGATTTGCAGCAGAACTGAAGTCAACACCTGTAGCTGGTGCATTAGTCTGCCTCAACTAAGGACACGGTCCAAGCCGGAGTCACATCCACGGGTGTTGCTCTCTGTGTGTCTGAGGAACACGTACCATTCCCCGCAACACCCTCTCTGAGTGTTCAACTCTGACTACTGTGTTTCTAAGTCCCTTGTGAGACAGGTAGATGTTAATATTCCATTTTATGGTTAGAAACTGAGGCACAGAGAGTCTAAGCAACTTGGCCAGAGTTGCAGAGGGAGCATCTGGTTTAGCAGAGAGCTGAAGATCAGCTCCCCAGCACCAGGCGAGCAGCCAAACTCCTGGAACAGCTTCTGTCAGGAACAATTCCCATATGGAAACAAGCCATGAACACAAGGACAGCCTAATTACAATTAAAAAGGAATCTTCCCAGACCCAAATAGGGTAGCAGCGCACAATGTATAGTTAACCCTTTACAGCAGGATCCTACACTGAGCAGGCAGGGTCTTACCATCCAGAAGGGTTTTGGAACGTGCCTGCTGCTGACTGCCACTGCCACCACCACAGCATGGACTGAGGGCACAGCGATAACCCAGGCCCCGGGTTCGCTGCTCAAGGTTGTCACCTGCAGCTGCCAGGCAGCCCTTCTCCATGTCCCTCCTCCTGAGGCTGGAGCCACCACACCAACCCTGTCAGAGAGCGCTCTGCCTTGGTGCAGCCAAGCTAATCCTAGAGCCTCCTCTCCTCCCACCCCACTCACACACACACACTGCCATTTTACTGCAAAAACACTTGTTCACTCTAGTTAAATCCCCTCTGTGCTTTCCTTTGGAAGGGAGGATTTCAAAATTTGATTTGTTTTAGTCACTAAGTACTCTCTGGTATTCCCAGCAGCTCCTTTAGCTGACAAGGTTTATCCTTGTCGCCACTTTGTTGTGTTTTATGAATAGGGACCCAGCAAAACCCAAGACACCATTTAACATAGTGCACATTAGTCTTTTACCCTGAGCCACTCGGTGCCTGGTATCGCTCTCTCTACCAGAGTGTTACACACAAAATGGTCCCTCTAGGCAACGTACTCAGTCAGGAAGGATATTAACTCCCCCCAGCAGAGCGTGTGACTGAAATGCCGACGATCCCTGTAGTTTAAAGCATGACTGGTAAAACATTTGTGCATATCAGAGAGACGCTGATCTGGTTCATACCATGGTGGCCTGAAGTACGATGCCCCGGACGACACGGGGAGTACCGGGAGTGCCCACCTCGGTGCTGTGGGCCCAACCGTGCCTGAACACCTCCTCGCACACCTCCTCTGCGCTTTTTGGTGCTTCTTCCCACATCCCCGGGGCAGGGGCCGGGCACGGTGTGCCGTTCCTGGGAGGCACTCCCGCTGCAGGGAGCCTGTGCGAGCAGGGCCTCCTGTTTCCTGAATGTTCCGCCTCTTCCCCTCAGGCTGCACCTCGCCCTCCTCACCGCACCCCGCTTCTGGTTAAAGCAGGTGACAAGCAGCTAAGGTTTCCTAAAATCTATTTCAGCTGTTTCTTCCTCGACTAAGGACAGGACTGGGCAACCCTGAGGTGCCACCAGGAGCCGCAAGGCGTTACCCAGCGCAGAGACAGGGTACAAACCAAGCCCGGCCCAACACGAGCTCTCCGGAACTGCAGAGCAAAGCCTGCGGATAACAAGATCAGCGCTCACTGCGCTGAAAAAGTCAACCTAAAAGGAAGGTGCCACCCAGCAAAACATAAAAAAGCTGATACCAGAGCGTTACTACCCATTGCAGGCAACTGGAGATGGTAAACAGCAAAGAAACACAGAAAGAGAAAATGGGAACAAGGGAAAGGCAGAGCTGTGGATGCACGGCGATTTGGAGTCTGTGTTTGCCCATCACAATGCACAAGCACTGATAAAAACCCGCGTATTGGAGAATTACAAGAGAGTTGTTATACCCGTCTCTATCCTCGTACTTTTATGTGTGAATATTTGCAGCGGTGTAGTGCTGCGCTTCAAGGCTGACAGAGCAGCCAACAGCAGCCCTCCTTTCCCAAAGTCCTTAAGAAAGTTTGCTGTCTTTGAAACCGTGTATTTGGTTAATTCTGTTACGTCGCGCTCTCTGCTGAGCTTTTGTTCAAACAGAAAGGCAGGGTGTCTGACAAACTCGAGTGGTTTTGACCTTGCAATCCTCCGAGTGCCTTATGTTATACCCAAGAATGCAGACAAAACCACCCCTGCTGCCGTCTTGCACTGAGAAAATGTACCTGGACGGCAGCGTAACAGCTTGCTCGAGCTCCCACTGAAATTAGTGGGAGCTTTTTCACTCACCTCCTTAGAAACAACACCCCTCCAAATAACGGCAGCCTCCCACCAGGCTGCTGCTCAGAAATCTTTCAGGCTGGAATTCATCAAAGCAATCCATAAAAGTTAAGTGAATTTCATTTATGCTTAGGGTCAAGCGTACAGCCCTTTGAAACCCCCAGAACCTTACTTTATTTTTCAACAAAATTAATTTTCAAAGCATTTAATAAGGTGGAAGTAAGATCTTTCCAAGTATCTCTGCTTTGAAAAATTATGATGTATCATATTCATTAGCATCTGTCACATTACGCTGTGGGACAGAGTTTACTATGAGTGACAGAATATGTAAGTCAGTACATGCAGGTGTGTGACAAATAAAATCAGTGTAATCACGAGGCTCAGAAAATTGCTTTTAATGTTATGTATATACATATAATTCTGTTCAATTACCTGGGCAGGATATAGAAGGATTTTATTTTATACGAGTGCCTGGAAATCCTAAAATTGCACGTATAAATGTGGAAATTCACTCACATTTTACTATAATAAAATAATGCAGAATGTAAAGATGTGTCAAGTAGCAAAGCGACATTCCAAATACTGGTAATGAAATGACATCCAATACTTTCAAGTCTATGGTGGGAAAAGTTTTTATATGCAATTAAGTAAAGAGTTGAGCCAGTGGCTGTATTCTCTTTCAGACAGGGACATGTAACTATTACCCACATCAAAAATTTTACTCACCTAGACCCTTAGACTTTAATATTCAGGGTAGTTTGTGAGGAATTAGCTGGTTGACCTCTGTAAGAGCTACAGAAATCATCCCAAGCCCCTTGCTAGGAGCCTGCAGTGCCTGTTCTGAGGCTCAAGAAGTTGATAACAGGATAGAGAGCGTTTCATCGCTCAGTCACTAGTTCAAATATCGCATAAACCAGTGATGGCCGGGAGTCATTACCATGGGAACGTAGTTTGGCTCCTGCTGTGAAAGGAGCTATGAATCTTTCCCTCCTCAGCAGCGAGTCTTACCCATATCATAAACATCCCTACCGTGTTTAGTGTTATGGGGCCCCCTTACTGGCAGTCACGGGGACATTTTCAGGTAATCTCTCGCAGTCAGAAGATAGGGGGCTATTTTGTACCCTTTCTGTTCTGTCTTCAGGGCAGGCATAGAGCCTTCTAGCCCGTCATGTAGACAGCCTTGGACCTTTAGCAAACATTTTAAAAACATCGCATTTGTAACTAAAAATAAAATGCCATTCCATTTGGTCGCTGTGTAATAGTCATTTTATACAGTGCCATTAAAAGTAAAATTCAGACAGGAGGAACTGCTGACTGCTGCTAAACTGCAGAATTTTTAAGTTCTTTGAGGCAAGAACATGTCAATCTTTTATATGTCTGCAAAATGCCATGAACATCTACGGCACTCTATAAATCATAAAGGGAATGATACAAGCAAACAGGAGTTATGGGATCTTATCTCTCTGGCAGATTTTGCCCTATGGATAAGGTAGCTTACAAAGCAATAATGAAATATTATCAGCAAAATAAAGTTTTAGTGGCTTTTTATTCTTAACAGCATTTTGCTAGCACCCTGTCAATAGAAGCGGAGCTTCATCTGGGACCAAAGAGTTCTGATTTGCATACGTTATCATGGAAAATGAGATTTTATTCTACCCTTGCCTTCAGAAACACTGAGCCATGCATAAGATCAGATCACAAAATTAAAACAATTTATTGTACTGGAAGTCTCTTCTGTTAGTTTTGGCCAAGTTCCCAGTTCGAGTGATTAGTGAAACCACAGAAATACTAATTAGCAGCACAGGGATCCTCACAACTTACAGTGTTTGCGTTCATGGTGTATTAACAAGTAGACTGACCATGCTCATCTTAAAATTACTGTCTGCTCCATCATTAATTGCCAAGACAGGAAATCAAATGACCAGTTTCAGAAGACAGATAACTTATGCCTGAAAATGTGGAAGTCCTCTTTACCACGGCACGCAGTCCAACTGTTCCTAACGCAAGGGCTCTAAGAGCAGCCCTCCTCTGCATCACCAACGTGCAAAAAACATGTATCAGACCCTGCACATTCATAAGCTCATCCTAAAGTTTTTAAGTGTTCTTCCTTTGCTCTCTCATCTTCTGAGTCTCATGAAACTTTCTAGATTTTTCATTAGTCACAACAAGCAGAATCTCACTTTTGCGTTAAAATGCAAGTGGAATCCTTCTTCAAAATCACTTGACTCCAGAAGTCAGTGACTTAGAATGTAAATATTAGAAAAGACATGATAAAAATTGCAAGACTTGTCAATAAGTAGTACCATCACTACTTAATAAGACTCCTCTGTACATAAGAGTACCAGCATTGTCCTAGTATTTTACGGTAAATAAGTAGAACTACAGCTGAAATTAACCTTGTTTGTGTAATCCACAAAGAGCTTATGTATCACACAAGTCATTCCTCTTTAGCATTTTGAAAACTTACAGAGGAGTGTAACCAGTTGCCCAAGGGCCAGGTGCAGATCAGGGAATAATCCAATCCTGATGGACCCCAGAGTCTGGGCTTCTGAACAGCCTTCATTATACAAGATACGGTTTTGCACCTGGCCAGAAGTGAACATAAGTGTTCATCCAGAGACCCAATTAAAGCTCTATTTAAAAGAAAATTGGACTCAGGTACAGTATGTGCAAATGAGTAAACGTAAGCTGCCCTAGCCTTCTGGGGCCCAGTCTGTCTCCAGGGTTATACACCACCCAGCACCAAGCATATTATTTGCAAATATTAACAACCGGATAAAGCTTTGAACAGCAAGAAATCAAAAGCGATTAGCTATGAAGGGAAACGGGTCTGTCCTCATATAATCAGAAGAAGAGTTGTTTCCTGGCTTTTGTCAAACATTAGCTGCTGGTATAAATTCAGGGGTTTCACTCCTGGTCTCCCAAAATTAAGTGGTACCACATACATTAGGAAAGTCCTGTAACGTGAGACCTCAGGAAGGAACACTTTCCACTTGCGAAAACTGCTCAGGAAATGACAATCTAATTGGCAGCTTTATAGAAAATATCCATAAAGCTAATTAAAAGGCTCCTCCTAGACCAGGCCCTAACCCTGCCATATCCCAACTGCAACACACGCTTCATATTCCAGAAGGCATCTCCCACATAATGGTTTAGCAACCTACACTGTTGCCAGGAATAGAAAAGTACATCAGACTTAAGCAATTAAGTTTTTCCGAGCTACATAAACTGGAGAAGAACCATACAAAGAAAATAGCAGGACAGAAAACGAACAGGATGGATTACAGGCATCAGCATTAACAGATAAAAGAATAGCTTCTTTCTTTCATTCAATAATATATTTGGAGGAATAAAGCTTGTGCTGACAAAGAAAAATGTAACAAGCGGGACTACAAATAAACTTGCAGTTAGCATTCATTTTGTCAGAGGGAGTTAAAAATTGAATTTAAGATTCACGTTTTGTAGGAAATTTCTACCTAGGCCACACACTTATCCTACAATTTAGGGTCAACATGAACCTTTAAATTGAATTTTATTTGGAATGGGAGGACAGATGGACTTAAGGAAGGTCAGGCATGCCAAAACCATTTCAGTTTTGTATTTAAACATGAGGTATTAGTGGAAAAAAAGAGAATAAAGAATAAACTGGGGCTTTTGTGTGTTACTGTACTTTGTTAAAAAAAATTCCTTATGTATAGAATAAAAGGTACTAGCATCTAATCAACTGCTCACAGCAGGAATCCAGAAGTACCACTTACGGTGTGCAGCAGACTGACATATAATCATGGCTGAAACAGAATTACAGCTCACATCACCACATCACTTCTGTTGATCTCCGCTGGAGCTTGAGGGTGGAGGAAGAGGCGGAGGGAAGAAGTCCAGCAGACATCCCTTCATCAAAAAAGTAAAACTTAAGGACTAACTGACGCCAACCCAAAAGCTTCACGAATTCACTGAATCACAAGAGGCAAAAGCACAAATTGTCCCACTGCAGGTGATCAACTTCTTGTTCCATTCAACTGGTTGAAAGAAATCCTCCTCCCACCCATCCAGTTCTCCAGCTCTTTATGATACTTACTGTTATTATATATTTAAAAAAAAAAAAAAAAAAGATCAGGGAATTTGTTCCTTAAAACACAAAGAATGGAGCCCTACAGTGTTTTTAAACACTTGTGCAAAGAATAAAGGTACAAATGCCTGGGCATCTCCAAACCAACAGAAATCTGCTGGTATTTTCTGCATCTAAGAATATATTTGACGTTTTTTCCCCTGTTTGTAGAACATGCGTACGTTCACCTGGCTTGGGGCAATAATATAAGTAAAACACGAGTAATTGGAAAAGTTGAGCTAATTGTGGGTTGGCAAACAAACAGGAAGGGAGCTGCAGCCCTGCACTGGACCCATTCTGCTCTGCTGCTGCCCCTTCAAAATGAACGGGCAGTTCCTGCAGCCGTGCAAGACTGACCCCATCTGCTCCATCATGTGCCGTGATGTGAACCACCTTTATCCAGCTGGAGTGAATATTCTGAGAAAATTGGGAAGGTGAAGGGAGGGAAGTGCTGTTGGTTGCGACCACCAAGAGTAAGAGTATTTTTTATATTGTATCTACGACAGCCTTCTTCCCAGAGGCCAAGGACTGATATTACCCCGATGACAGCATCACTTCACAAAGCTTTGGACACTGTCGATAGAAATGCTTTTGTGGGATGAAGAACATACTGTGATGAGGGCTTGAACTTCTCCTTCCCTGTCTCCTTGTAATGAATTAGAAAAATAGATGTTCTAGGGTGTGTAGTGAGGAATAGAGCACTTCTGTCTGGGTAAATCAGATGCTGGACTGGGACAGGCAGGTCCTATTTCATGCAAGTAAGTAAGTGGCAAGTTTTCAATGTTACTGAACTCCAAACAACTCTCAGTCTAATATCTAGGTTTCTGGCCACGTTGCAGAGGAGCTGAGCACCCCGTTAAAAAAACTAAATAAAGGCATACAAAACAGAGCAGACGGCTGCTCTTTGGCTTTGTGAACTTCAGCTGTGGCTCTGTAATGAGTTCTCCAAAAGCCTGGCCTGAACCGAGTCCGAGTCTACTGAGAGCTTCTGAAGACAGCATCCTACACGTGCACTCAGCGCCTAACACAGATGCCAGAGATGGAAAAGACTTTTTGGAATACTGTAGTATTGATTAATAAACAGTTCATAAACAACAGTAATTAGATGACAACCAGTAATCAAATGAAAATGTTCAGTGTATGTCAGAAGTGAAAAGGACAATAAGGATGGAAACAATTTTCCTTAAAAAACTGTTTTTAAGAGATACATTCTTTTCACTTCAGGTAAAAATCTCCTCTTTCTGAAAACTGCAGGATTACAAGATCCATCTTCCCAACAGCCCAGGGGTAAAGGCACTCACCTATAATGTGGGAAAACCAGCCTCGTACTTATGAACTACCTGAGTCACTATTTTTCCATTGTCACACCAGCGTTATGCTTATATAGAAGCAACAGGAAAACCCAATTAATGCATTTTCAGCAGCTCGGGGTAGGTTAATAAGGACAACACTCAGCAAAACAAGAGTCAATATTTGCCAAGGGCTATCACTCCGCTAAGCCATGTCTTGAACCAAGGGAAAAGCTGTTCTATCCCAGATAACAGTCCCAGCTGAGGAATGCCACAAATTATTAACTCTTTAATGGTATCAAAAGGGAAGCAAAAATTTCCAAGGAACAATGGCTTGGATTACCCTCACTCCATTTAATGTTGCTCTAAATTGCCTAAGAGGGAGAGTGAAAACAGGAAATCGTATCTCCAAATACCTCCACTATTCATCTGAGCTAGCCCAGTAGTCTCCCTGTATGTTCTGTGCAGAGAAAAAGCACTTTTATTGCACAATTATTGGGGGGCTGGTTCAGATACCTCCCTTGAAATGAGTCATACCTGGAAGCACTGAACCGGAACGTGGGCAGGTCAGGCCCAGGCATCTCCTACTGCAGGTACCCAAATACCTCTTCCAGAGTAGACCTGTGGTTCCCGCTCAAAACAGCTGAGTATATACTGTGGCAAATCCAATTTCATGCCAGTATGCTGCTACAGTACAGAATTAATATCTGCCACAAGAAAAGTGGTGGAATACAGAGAAGACAAAAATACACTATCTCTCATGCTACACCTTTTTTGGAAGGCTCCTGAAAGAAGTTATTTTCTCCTAAAATGTGTTGGTCAGCAGAGAGTCGCAAGGTGTTGTTCACTGAATAAATAACAGTTTTCATTATTAAAGCATTCATAGTCAACATGTTCCATACTCATCATTACCATTTTTATTTCTTAAAAAAATTATCTACTTTTCCTTTATGGCAAGGCTTGGGAGTGACAGATGATCCATCAGCTTATCTGCTGATTTTTAATGACAGCATTTTGCATTCATTATTCCCTACTTAAATCACTCTTTTTAGAAGAGGAATAACTTATTTCTTCCTCTTATCACTAGAGAAATTAAATGGTACACCATTAAGAAGAGTGCTTGTCTAACAAAAAGATAGACCGGTCACAGATACAGAAAACCAGAATGGACAAAAATTGCCTAAGAGGGAGAGTGAAAACAGGAAATCGTATCTCCAAATACCTCCACTATTCACTCACTGCTGAGGTCAGTAACTTCTAGAGTAAAATCTCTGCACTGAAAACTCCTAAGAGAAAAAAACAAATAATTCTTTTTGGTTGTGCAACACTGAGCACTCCCTTGGCTACAGAGCTAAAATGTGTTGAGCAGGCAGGGGATGCAAGGTAGCCACTTCCTTGGCTGCCAATAACAGGGATGTTTCCTCGGGGGAGCCTGGCTGGCTGTGACATCCCAGCAGTTGTGGGAGCACTGTGAAATAGGGTATCAGAAAGAGTGCAACACCATCAGTCCTGCTATTGCACACCAGCCTAACGCAACCTTGGCAAACACCAGGGAGGATCTGCGTTTGCCTGTCCCCAGCTCTGGGCTGCTCACAATCTAGGCACAGGCTAAGAACCAAAAAACATAGCACCTAGACGACACACGCAGAAGAGCACTCCCCAACGACAACGCTCTTCATGAGACTTTTAAGTGCCATGTCTTGGCAGGCTTTTGAGCCCAGCGAGTCCAAGAACTTCTGAAGAATCAAACCTGTTCATTAATTATACCAATGTAAAAAAGGCATTTTTGTGAGATCAAGCTATTGGCAGTTGGTTTTAAGGAAAGCTTTTTTGCTAAAGGTTTAGCAATTTGCCTTAATGACTGCAATATTTCACAGCAAGCCCCTTAACAAGTATCCTGGGAAAATCCGCATAGACCAAATTGTATAGAAAGAACAAACACAGCTAGCTTTCAAGTACCTGTGTGCAAGTTCCCAAAGGCAATATGTCCGAGTTTATAATGAAACGGTGTCCTATATTTTCAGCCAGGTGACAAGGGGGACATAACTCTTCTCCTATTAGAGGCTAAGTGAGATGAGCTGGTAAACAGTCCTGATGCAAGCTGTTCCCTCCAACAGGGAAGCTACCGTGGTCAAATGTGCTCCCCAGTAATTTGCCTCTTGCCACAGAGCTTTCCTAATTACCAGTGCTCCCTGGAAGGTCCGTTTTATCTCTGGCCTTTCTGTACTGGCACCAGCTGCCCTCTGCAGTGACAGTGACATGACCTCTACACAGTTATCCTTTGGACACCCTGGAGGACCAGGGATCTTGCAAAAGTGCCAAAGTCTCAGTTTACAGATTCATGACACTTAATGAATGTGTGAAGGCTCTTAGCATAACTCTTGACTTAACTCAAGGAAACAGCGAGGTTTAAAAGAAACAAACAAAAATCATATGCTGACACTGACAAAAGCATCAGCCAATTTTTACTTTTTCAATTTAAAAGAGTTTATATCTTTTCAACTTACAAACGCAGGTGAGGAATAACAATGGCAAAATGAGTGAAAAATTCTAACTAAAGCAAAAAATAATTTATGCAAAGTTAATGCTGGGATGTTTTATAATGTATTTGGCACAGAGGATTCAAATAAATCAAAGTAACAAACTTAATATTGTCTGTCTAGCAACAGCACCTCCTAACAATAAAATGAGTTTAAATTTTGGCTAAATGCCTAATAAATGAGTTGTTAGCTTTTGTACTTTAATGCACTGGCTGTTAAGTAAGCAAGTCAACACACCTCGAATGGAATTCAAATGTGCGCAGTATGCTTCGCTACAAGTCAAACTCATAAATTGGTAAAGGTGGGAATTAAACATACCTCAAAGAGCGGCTCCCCGATTTCACATTCATTCAGTAATCTTTTCCAGACCTATTATATCGAAGAACAATCCAATTACGGTACTTAAATCTCTGCGTACAGTTGCCAAAAATAAATTCCTTAGCAACACTTCCAATATACTCAGAAAGGTTTCTGTGCTACAGAATATTTCAGTTTCTGATTTCCACAACGTTTTCAGGTGTGACACACCAATTCCTCTCATCATATATAACATGGCTTACCATTAAGACCTAAATTTTCCGCATATTGCTGCCTCTAATTGCTGATTCTGAATACCTCCTTTATCATTATACCTGCCATCAACAGAACCGAGGTAGGTACTTAAAACCGAGGACATACTTAAATGGCACCCTACATAAAGGTGCTCTTCTGAATCTAGACTTAAGTTTGCCAAAAGAATAGGTTGGGACTATATGAGTAAGTACAATATTTACAGAAAAATCAGGTAATGCTTTTGTGGCATAATGGTTTCGTGTCTTCTCCCTCCCCTATAATCTCCATAAGCCTCACTGAAACTCTCCCATCAGTAAGGTGATGTTAGATATCTAAAGGTGCTGCACATATACCTGAATATGTTCAGACCCCGAATTTATAAGATTAACTGTGCTGAAGAATTGTCTTTCCTGGATATTCAGATCAGCATACACCTAAGAAAAGGCTTCCTCAAGTCTAAGATATCAAGGGAGCAAAAAAAGGTGACTAAATTATAGAAACAAACCCTTAAAATCCAACACATTGGCTTTTGTTCCTCGAGTCACCACTGTTATGACAGCGATGAGTTCAGCAGCCGTGCTTACTTGGCCGTTATCACTCAGTCTTAAGTTATCGATTAAGCATGGCTGGAATGTGCATACATATCTCTGTAAAGCTTTAGAAATTTTCCAGAATTGTACAGATTTCTGTCATGGACCTCCTGTGGTAACTCATGTGCAATCATCCACATGACCTTTAAAACATACTGCATAGGAAATAAGAGACAGTAAACCCGTAGAGACTCAGAGAAGCCCATTGACTCTTGAATATGCCATCACTCCCTTTGGCATCCGATATGGAAAAAGCATGCAAGCACCAATGGATGAATAACTATTTGAACAGTCATTCACTCATCAGCATGCATTGGAAATTTGCTCCCAGCCTCCCTGCTATATTCCTGTGGGCTAATTATGCAGACTACCCTACCCTGAAATTAAACTTTCCCAACTGTTACATCAATATTAAGATTCACATCTAGGAATGATATACCCAAAATGAAGCTAATTAGGTCAAATTAAAAAAAACAAGACTCATTTCAGAATGATTGGGCTCATCTTTCAAAAGAAATGTCACTCAGAATAGGCTTTGGATCAGGTTCTGTGGCCCACACTCGTGAAGTTTATTGAACCCACTTCTTTGCATGTTCATTGCTGCATCAAGGAAGAGGCCAGAGGATCAGGCAGTTCCACCAATATTATATTTTGTTTGCCTTTTATCCCCACATTATATACAAAATCAAAGTCAGGTATTAAGAAACAAACTGCCTATGCAGAAAAAGGAGCTCAAAATTGGAAGGGCTTAAATGATAAGCTAAAAATTGTCTGTCAAACCACTTCTAGAAGTAGGAATCAGACTTCTGGAAGAAAGTCTTCAGTCACAAACACAGCTGACAAACAACTGTGTGATCTATCAAGCAAGTTGACCAAGGAATCAGAATTTGCTTTTTTAAGCCAAAGATCAAAACTGGGCATGAACGTGACCAGTTGGTCAAACTTATATGTTCTTCTCATGACAAATCTGCTATTTGTAATAGTTTTCTTCCCATTGCTACCAAAAAGGTAGAGGATAAGATGCAAGAAGGGACTTGCTACTTCTCAGCACACATCTTTCTACACCCATTTCTCTTTTCCTCAGTCTGAGTCTTCTGATTCCTCAGGCCCTTGCTCACCAAGATACGCTACACATAGCCCAAGTTTGAAGCTTCTCAGGTAACATCATAGCGGTCCTGTAGAAAGGCAGTTTGTAATCAGACACTATTCTACCTAGCAGGGTAGGAAGAAATATTTTTTGAGGAATAACCAAACCTTCTAAGCAAGATGCGAGTTTTAGAGGATAAATATTTTTCCCATTCACTGCCTGTCAATTAAACAAACACTGTCAGAAGGAATCTTCTGTATATATCTCTGGATTTACAGAAAGCTTTCTACTAGTTTGGCAAGTTAAGAGGTCTTTATCAAACGCTGATTTTCTAAGTAATTTTCATGCCTCTGTTTGTATTGTATCATCTTACTCCACTGAAAATAGGTGAATACTACTGAGTTCTTCCAACAAGACATTCCTCATTTTCCAAATTTTCAAGACATCCGTATATTCACTTTGTTGGGGTTCCCTGCTGCACTGCCCAACAGGTTTTTCCAACTACTAAAGGTATATTTGTTCAAAAAGATGTCCTTGGGTCATAATAAAGGTACCATACCAACAGAGCAAGGATTGAATAAGAAAAGTCACTAAGTCTTCACCTTCTTGGACTGGTGAACTGGGGCCAGGAAGCAATTATCTGGACTACCAGTCAGTAATTCCTCTGACCCATCTCTATTGGAGTCTTTACCAGAGCAGCAGTGAGTCTAACTAAGAAAGAGGAAGAAACAGCCATCCGATAAAGCTAGCTGGCCAGGAGAGAATTCATGTGGATACCAGGTTATTAGGCTCCCAACAGGAGATGGACAGACAATTTCATTGTCCTTGGCCTTGAATGAAATCAATAAATAAAAAATTGTTTAAAAAAAAAAAGAGAGAGACAGAGAGAAAGAGAAAAAAAATATCTCTCCAGAAACAATACTTTCCTATTTGATCCTAGAACCACGGCTTTCTACAAAAAGTTGTCCCTCCTACTGCTGTTAATTTGTATATTATTTTTTATGTCCTCTCGTCCTCTCTAAGCTACTGTGAGGTGTTAGTACTTTTATCTTACAGGAACATTTCCAAGCAGGCTTGGGGCCTTTATACAAAAAGGCATACATGTAAAGAATAAAGGTTAGTTAAAATTCTTATAACTCGGGTTTTCTTTGTGACTCTATTGAGTCATTTATGTTTGAAAATGTGTGTGGATGCTTCTCACTGGAACAGTCTTTACACAAAGCAGAACAGACTCTATCACTCATAATACAGGTCACAACCTTAAAACTGGTGCATTAAAGATAAAATCCTCTTCATCAATGGCTCAAGAGTCTTGGGGTCTGGCCAAAGGCCACAGATTGAGCTCCTGCAGGGTCTATAGGCCATGCGCACTCCACAGTCAAAGCACATTTCTTTGCCCGTGACACCTCTGACCTAAGGAAAGCAGCAAGTGCATAACAATAGGAGGGAAACACTCAAGCCAGTACACTGCACCACATAGTCTATGGCTTCTTCCCACACCTTATACTCATCTATTTTTTTAATTCAAACCCTTCCTTTTCAAAGCAGCTGAAGCATAGCTTCATGGAAGTATGACTTTCATGGTGGAAAGAGGCCCTAAGGAACTGCTTCACCTCCATCAGACTAGCCTTGCAGGGGGTGACAGCCATCAGCTTTCCCTTTCCCATCTGCCTGGCTTTTCCCAGCTCTTCTCTATTCTTTTGTGTCTGCTTTAGTTGTCTCCTTGTGTTTCTTTCCTCCCTCTGCTCCTCTTACTCATTCACTTTAGTACTATGTGGACTTAATGGCATCCAGCCCACCGCCTTTGCATGGGCCTAAAATAAGACAGAGGCTTACAGGCTGTCTCCTTGTACCAGTTACTGCTCTTTTGTGTAAAGCACCACATGCAATTGATCTTCTGTCAGCCAACTGTTGTCGCTGATGGCATTTTACATGCTCAGTGTCCTGGGGCCAAGCAAGTTCCTTTGGCAATAAACACATCAGTAAGTGTTTCACTGCATGTCCCGATGCCTTCCCCAGCGTGGTTAACAGCACGCTGCTGTGCGCTACGGCAGGCTGCACCCACCCATCTTTACAGGCTTATTTATCTTACAGAAGCAACCAAACTCCTCGTTCAAGTTTCAGCATGCCCTGTGCTGTCCCGACCAAGAGCACAGACACTCCAAACACAACCAAGCTGCATCCTCGAAAGGCCAAGTCACTGCAGTAAGTCAGCTCATCAAACAGCCAGGACAGCAGCAGGCTCTGTTCTGGAGACAGTGGGAATCTCTGCACCACACTGCCATTTCTTGATGGCATATGAGCTTGGAGACAACACGGGACTCAAATATGTCATTCTGGCGTAGAGGAGTGGGGAATTCCGTGCCAAAACACCTCCAAAAAGCTGTGAGAGCGAGCTCAAATCTGGCAGGGCCAGTGCCGAGTACAGCCAGGAAGCCTCATAGCACCCAGGGGGCTTCGAGGTAGGGTGTTTGCTTACTGCCCTCGCTAAAGGGGGACCGGGATATGTAGTGAGGAAAATGGTATTTCCCCCAATAAAGAGAAAAGAGTCTCAAGGCTGTCTGTCAAAGCGAGGAGGGAGAGGAGAGAACCACAGCTCTTACTTTCGAGACATATCCACAGCTTTAAAAACAAAAGGAAATAATACAGCATCTTTGCTCAGCTGATCCTGAGCTCCAATAACACATATTTACTTTAAATAAATGTATGCACATATCTTAACTAGCAGCCAACTTTACATCTTCCTTTTGAGTGATATTTCTGGTTCAAAGGGTATTCCCAAGCACAGAAAAAGAAGTGAATTATTTTAAAATAGGAGGATCTATTTGCATACCTATAAATACATGAAATAACTACTTTACCTGTTTTAAAGATATACATATACACACACACAATTATGATTTTACAAAGTCATTTAAATTATTTGAATTCTGTGAACACCTCTGAAAATGGTAAAGAAATTGAATGATCATTATAGAATCTTAATTTTTTATTCAAGTTTAGAGACAGATGATGTCAAATGCCAGACAGCTGATTCGGTCTGCATCAATTAAAAAAATATAAATTTCCAGGCAACAGAATAAACACTTCTGAGGACACTGGAAAAAAATCCCTCTGAAGATTTCACCCTCCCTACTTCTGCATTCTGAGACTCCCTCATGCAAGTTTAATTTATGCAGTGATGGATATCCTGAGAGATGGAAGCTGTATTATAGACATGGAGATAAAATAATCCCTAAGTGAGAAGAACCAGTTTGGTCTCAATAACACTATACTCAGCACTGCAGGTAAAATCAATTTCATTAACTTTGCTAGTTAGCATAAATATTAACTTTGCCAGTTAGCATAAATATAACCTTTCTGATTAAAGTACTAGTTTGTCAGAGAATCAGATTTTTCCTCACCTGGGTAATAATCCAATACAATTTAATGACAGTTTTCCTGAGGAAGGAAAATGATCTCTTCATATACTCCCTTTCAAAGCAGAGCTGCGACTCTCTGGCCTGAGTTTTTGTGTTAGTGCCATCTCACCTTTCCTGAACCACAGGCTAGGTCACGTTAAGTTTTTGTTCTTCAGCTTTCCAGCAAGGAGACACCGAGCACCATGAAATATGTTGTATTTTGGGACCTGTCAAATGAGACCGTGGAAACTCGGCTCCCGCTCACCAATGATTTGAAATAACCTAATCCTATAAAATGCTAAATCACTCTGGCAAAGCTCCTGAAATTCCATTCCTCTGGATTTCAACGCTGAGTTATAAGGTACCATAGCTTGCCAAAGACGGACTATGCTCTCAGGGCATCTTCTCAAGCCCTCCTGCCCTAGTCCTACTGCAGCCTAATTTCTGGCATGTTCCTGAGATGCTTCCAGGGAACTCTGAGGTGCAAAGGACAGGAGAATTGTAAGGCTCAATCCATCCTTTGGCAAATACAGTGGAAAGAGCCTGCACGGTCTTTACAAAAATAACATCAGATTTCCAGAAACCACGAAGGATTTGTGTCTGGTAGACTTAGAGATTTTGGCCTTATATTTCGAAAGCATTTTTTGCAATAATTCAACATATAGCCTTACAGCACAGGGTAAGATCCCAGCCCTCCACAAACACAGCTATTCTGCGTGGGAGCCTGAAAGTACTCCTTTTTTAACTAAGCCCACCAGCCCTGACTTCCTCTACTCTTTGCAAGATGCACTCTGCACTCAATGCAGAAATCCATACAGATCCTTTGCTATGGAATGGAAGTGGTGGGTCCCAACTGCAGGGGTAATGCAAGAGTATTTGTGCTTGAAGTAGAAACTGCGCCTTTATGAAACCAACCACATTGCCGCTTCAACTAACCTTACCAAAATAAGATTCACAGAGTTCTGCTCCAAGGAGAGAATACGAGGCAGAATAATGCAGATGGCAACAATCAATCTCCTCGCTCCAAAAAAGTCCTTTGAGATGGCAGCAATAAGGGCAAAGCAGGGCTCCACACATATCACAATAGATGTGTGCATATATACTTGTGTGTGTATATTTAAAATAAATCTCTTCTTTTTATGCTCTTTGTTCAACCACATTATCAAAAAGAGGTTTTAAATACAAGCTTATGGGACTACTAAAGAGGTGAATTTATGAATGTATTCCTAACAAAACACACTCTGGAAAGCTTTAATCTATGAATTGTGACAACCTTGGACAAAATGGATTTTTAATAGAATATAATGTAAACTGCCTGAAACATTGTGATAAGGAATTTTTTTAAAGTAATGCACAGACAAGGCATGATGCACTCTGCATGAAAGGAGGAAAGGTCTTAATTTAAAGCATTTTAATGAACACTCAATTTGCGTAGGGAAATGTGAGAAATGGAGATGAAAAACTCATGATAACGATAACACTGCAGAGGGGACAAGGAGAAAGATTAGAAAAGTAAGCAAATTTGAAAAGGCTCCAGCCGATAATGCTGGCTAAAAGGAATGCAGACTGGATTACGAACATGTCACAGTCCAAAGCCACTGTTCTCCTTGCAGGCAATGTCTGTCAGTGGCTCTTATCAGAGTTGCACACTGGGGAAGAAAGAGCAACCGAAGTGCAAAGCAGTGGAGAACAGACCTCTCGCTGAGCTAAGGGCAACGAGGATAGTCAGAGATTTCAGCGAATGCAGCTGTGACTTGCTGGAGTTTCTCACTTTCCCCAAACCTCCCGGAGCTGTGCCAGCCGAGCTGGCTTGCCGGGGTGCCGGGACTTTCTGTCCCCTCGCAGAGCCCCAGGGAGGTTGCCAAACCACAGCAAACTCGGCGATCTCTTCCTCGGAAAAAACTAGTTGGGCTCAGGGGCTCAGTCCCGGCTTACCCACTCCTCTACTACCAGCGGAATGCCGGGCAAGTCAACAGAACTGAAATTACTTCCCAGAGAGAAAAAAATATCTCCCCCAAGGTAGATACAATTCTGTTTACTAATAGCTTCTGCTCTGCAATGAAAGAGATTGATCCGGCACTCTCACTCATACACAAACTGCCTTTAATGAAGCGTCTTGAATTACTAAAAGGAGGAACAGATGAATCAGGTCTAGTGACAGTTTTGCCACATTGACCTTAACAGAAGCAAGTTCAGGTCTCTGCTCATTTAAATGAAACAGCAGAACCCCCACATAAACACTTAACATTCTTCAAAAGAAACATGAGGGCCACCATTATGACCAAAAAGGCAAATTAAAATAAAGATCAAAGTTAAATATTTACTCTAAGCACTACAATATTTGCAAATCTGGAAACGATCTTTCAAGCAGTTTCTATTTGCATACTTTAATTAATCCAAAAATATTAAACTAATCTCACAAAGGAAAGGGTCAAAGTATTAATTAACTTGAGATTCGTTGCTTTTGTGCAATTTAGCAGTTCAACACAAAGCAAAAATCAGTTTTAATAAAAACTAAGTTACTGTGACAGGTATAATTTCATGGATTAGTGAAACCACGTACAAGGCAATAAGTTTCAGTGTTCATCCTATTTTTTGTCTAAATTTAAAAATAGTTGTTTCATTTCAATAGAGAGATTCCTCTGTAACACGAAATGAACTTAAGTTTTCCTTTAACCTCAGCATTTCACTTCCAAATTCATGACTTTCCACCTTGCTCTGAACAGAAGAGTGGTCACAGTTGTTTTAGCGAGAAACCTGACTGCAAGGTTCAGCAGAGAGCAGATAGTGCACAACCGCCCAGATCAGCTGCCTGAGCTAATTTGGGTTGAGATTTCACTGCTGGAGCCATCGTGTGTCATCGCACAGCTCCAGAATAAGCGCAAAGGTTCCCCTCTGAGCCAGAATCTCTGCCGGCTGAGTTCTCCCAGCACCAAAGGGCTTCTTTAACAGCTTTTGGAAGAACTAGGAAATCTTGCCCAAAGACAGGATTTGAAGACAAAGCATACAGCACCAAATCCAGCTGCCACAGCTCTGCTTTACCAGTACAGTAGCCCATGAAACCCCAGCAAAATAAGGATGGAAGGTGGCTAGAATTTCCTACATCACAACCTCAGAATTGCGACTTTGACAAATGTGCTTAGGAAACAAGAGGGGACTTCTCTCCTCCCCCCTTTTTTTTTAAGTTTGGAAGAAGTGCAAGAAACAGGTAATGAACTGAAAGGTTTGCCTCACATTTCATGCCAGAAAGCCCCGTAGCACTTGACTTAACCAGAGACACTGCGCTTGGAATCACCTCCCCTCACTTCACCCGTTTACAATGCAAATGTCTGCGTCCCACTCAGTTGCCTCCACTCCGCAGCTTTACTGGAGAGAAACAGGCACTTTTTGCTTGCTATTCATCAGGCCTGTTTTACACATCCAAGAGGACTCTCACCTTAAAAACGCCTATTTATGCCTGTTGCTAAAAAGCAAGCCCATGGATAAACAGCTTTCACCTCAGTGCTTGTATGGCAGGTACACAGAGCGAGATGGGATTCATTTGTTCCTCAAATACAGCTTCAGAAACTAAACAGAGTAGAAACTCTCTTTGTACTCCAGACCTCTGGCAACAATCTTCCTAGGTCTAAACAATTACTAACAACCATTTTTCTGCCTTACAGGAGCTTTCAGAAAAAGATGGATGCAAAAGACTCCTCAAATAAAAATTCTGACATAAAGTTTTGTGATTTCCTAATTATGATACAATTTCAAGCTAAATTTATGCACAGTGTACTTTAAGCGTTGAGTAACTGCATGATAATGGAGGGAAATTGCTTGTATTGTAAAATACATAATTCTGACTAGCAACGTAAATTCCTCATTACCTTTGATATAGCTTATGGGAGCATTACCATAACAAACATACACAGCATTTGTGAGAGTTCATAGACACTCATAGGTGTTTTGCAGCAATAATGAATAACACTTAATAGCTATTACTTTCATAGCTTTTCAAATAAGGAAGACAGCATTGTCCTATATTGCTCTCAATTATTCTTCATATTTCTCTACTTTATTCCATTTCTTTCCGTTGGCTCTTTGGCAACAGGAATTCTCCCGCTGCCCTGAAGGTGCATGAAAAGCAAACATGAGCCCGGACTAGTTGGCTGCCTCCAGTTTAATTAGATCATCTACTTCCAAAACCAAGAAGTGAAACAAAAGGCCAAAAGGTCTCATCAGATCACCTGCGGCTTTTCCAAGGAGGCTGACAAGGAAAAAATACCAATATTAAAAGAGCAACACAACCCATTAAAGAAAATATTGGAGCATTTTAGCAAGGGTTAATGCGCAAAAGCGCTTGGCAGCTTACCTGTTCTCTGCATTTGGGTCGTTGTGCACGCATGTGACGGTGGCAGTGGTCCTCGCGCTGTCTGTCTCTTCTTGAACCCCCCACTGGTCTGCGTCACTGACTCTGATGTCCGTGATCTTCACACCTGGGGCTGTCCTAATTCTGTTGGGGAACAACGGGGATTGCTTTAGTTACGGATCTCCTACAAACAAATCCAGAGAGGTAAACAAGGAAGATGAAAGAGGAAATATTCCCTCCTCCATTAGTAGTAGACTGATACATTGCAACTGTAAGTCACTGTGCTTTAAAAATATAAAACAGGTCCAATCATTTTAAAGAGATGAAGTATGAGTTTCATTATGTGCAAAGCCAGTTAATTTTCAGCCTGAACAATGTGGAGAGAATAAGAATGCTTTCTGCTTCAGTGGCAGCAGTTTGATACAAATGAAACAGATGTGACTAAGCCTAAATTGATTTAATTTGTTGTGTCTGTCCTGCAGTTTAAGATGGAGAATCACAGCACTGTGATATAAAATACATCCTCCTGCTTGCAAATCTTTGGGAGCAAGGTGCCTTTTAATATTAGAGTGATCTGCATGGAAAAAAAATGTGTTTCACTGCTCAAAGACGACAATGCAGGAAGGAGAGAGAAGGAATATGTTACCCTAGATCCGGGACTGGGGGATGAAAATAATTATGCCACTGTACTGGGATCTATCAAACTGGGCACGTCAAACTCTTGCTGCTGAAAATAATGTGATGCTGACATGGAAAACCTTGATTTCCCAAGCATGGCTGGAGTCTGAAAGTAGTTCAGTAGTTGGTAAATGTCACCATTTTTTGGCTTAAAAAAATTTGCTAAAAAAAAAGTCCACACTCCAGTGGGGCTCAGTGTTAGGAACAGATTGCCAAGGAATAGGAAACAAACTGCTTTTAATAGCAGGGACTTCATTTGTGCAGCTTGACTCCTGAAACAAGCCTGGGATTTCGACAGGAGTGCTGCAAATATGCCTGGAGAACAATTAAGCAGAAAGCAACTGCTGTAGCGCCACATTCGCTGCTACTGTGACTTAATTAATTAAAAGCAAAGCCAAGAGGGACCTCTTAGTTGTATGGTGGAATGAAACAGCACTGCTGAGACTTGAAGCGTTACTTAATAGTGAATGGTGATGGATTTGCCCCAATGCCTCGTGGCCAGTTGGTGCTCATGTTACACGATTAAGAATTTCCTTTAAGTTCTAGCTGAGTTCATGGGTTTGGATCAAAGTAACTTCAAGACTCGATGGGTGGTCTTTTCCTCAGAGAATGAATTAATTCATCCTGCTTTTATGACGCCCTTCTTTTTGCCTGTAAGGCTTTACTGACTTGATGGACCAAATTCATGCCCGGCATAAGCAATCTGATGAAAAATGTTTCCTGTAAGGAGAGAATTTTACTTGCTATTTTTCTAATTGTCTCCTTCATGTTTCTCCACAGATATTCATATCTCTAAACAACATGCCTCAAAGCTTATGTGCCACTTTCCTATCATCTCCTCTTCTTTTTTCAGAGGAACATTCATTTCTACTGTAGTAATTACACTGGACCAAATAATTCCTGCAAGACACCTACATGGCTTCATTTCAGACTGACTTGTAATTTACGTGAGATAGAGAATTAGGCCTTCAGCAATGAATTCAATAATTTTTTTCGTTAGTCAACCACTCTTGAAAAAAATCATTAGGGCCTGACCAAAAGAAAACCCCACAAAACTCAACACTTTTTAAATTTTCTGTTTCCCAGCCAAAATTGTATTTTTTTAGAAAAATTCACCTCCCCACCACCCCCTCAATTTCCCATGTTTTTTCTTGACAACATGGCTGGAAACCTCTAACCCGACTTTCCATCCAGTCAGAGCCCTGATTAATTAACGGCTAATTGAAGGGCAGGAGATGCTGGGGGGAGGGAGGGGGGAAGGAGGGCAGGACGGCTGGATTTCACCCATGATTTCAGGATTCATCAGCCTTTTTCCATCTGTCAGAAGCTTGTTGTCCTCCTACACAGCTTTTGCACTACAGATATCTTCACTCTGCAGCATTTACTTTCTTCTACTCTGATCCAAATCTAGCACATCAGTTTACCCCATCGAGGATGAAAAGGAACATGGCACAATTCCCTGCCATACCTGGGCAGGCTTTAACCATGCAGGAACCCTGTGCAGCTCCCTCTTCATGGAAGCTGAAGCTGCTGTTCCTCTTTACCCCCATCTCTGGTCCACACGCCGCATGGGGTAAAGATGCAAGAACCTCAAATAACCACGTCTATCTACACGTCCGGCTGTTTGAACCTCTCCAGACACAGAATCATAGAATCGTGGAATGGTTTAGGTTAGAAGGGACCTTGAAGATCATCGAGTTCCAAACCGCCCTGCCATGGGCAGGGACACCTCCCACCAGCCCAGGTTGCTCAGAGCCCCATCCAGCCTGGCCTTAAACACCTCCAGGTATGGAGCTTCTACAACTTCCCTGGGCAGCCTGTTCCAGTGCCTCACCACCCTCACAGTGAAAAATTTCTTCCTAATACCTAATCTAAATCTTCTTTCTTCCAGTTTGAAGCCATTCCCCCTCGTTCTATCACTACATGCCCTTGTGAAAAGTCCTTCCCCAGCTCTCCTGTAGGCCCCCTTTAGGTATTGGAAGGCCGCAATAAGGTCTCCCCAGAGCCTTCTCTTCTCCAGGCTGAACAACCCCAACTCTCTCAGCCTCTCCTCCTAGGAAAGGTGTACCCATGCTACACTCCAAAACACTGGCACCCCTCTTGGGCCAACCCCTCAGCCACATCTACCTCCCTCAGCCAGAGAGCTTTGCTGTTTCTTCTCTTGTGTCTGAATACAGCTACAAGTTGCTTTTTGCCTGTCCGGACAGCAGGTGAGGCTCTCCCAATGCCTGTCCTGTTGGCTCACCAGTTGGCTTCTCCTTCAGGACACTGTCCCTTAACAGGAGGCCTTCTGGTTTTTGGCAATGCTGTCTTGTTGACTGTGCCTGCAGCTTTTGCTTGCTGCATATCCACTGTCTTGCTGGGTTAGCATCAAGTGAACATCACATACTCTGCTCCCCAGCTACATTTTCCAAAAACGTCTTAGAACACTGCATTTTAGGAAAATTTCCAGTCTAATCCCCTGCAATGCATCTGCTCTGGTGGGCTGAGACAAGATGTCATTTTGCATTTTTGGATATCAGTAGAGCCAGAAAGGTTGAAAGAAGGAAGAAACTGAATTCAGCTTCTCACTTAGGAAAAGTCAAGAAATTCAAATTAAACCAGCCTACATATGGGAGGTTTGAGCCTACTATTCTTCAGATAAGTGATTCATATCTTTAAATCTGCCCCCAAACTCTACAGGCACAAAAATTGTTATAAGTGTTGGGGACTGAGGCTTTGAAAAAGAATAAGAAAGTCCTATCAGAGTTGACATTAACTGGAGAAAGGATGGTGAATGGCTACTGCGTGAGCCCAGGAGCTGGGTTTATTGCCCTGCTCCGTGCCAGGCTTCAATTATAAGCTTGGGTGGATCATTTCATTTTCTTATACCTCCCTTCCCCACAGATAAAATACTGGGAAGTGCTGCTTTTCCAACTCCAAGGGAGCTGTAAGGATAAACAGAATTGTTTGAGAAAAATCTGATGTCCTTTAAATTTACCGCCTGACAAAAATTCTGCCATCTCTGGGCTTGAAAATGTAGAAATGATCTACTGAAGTATTTGACAGAAGCATCACCCAAGAAATAGCTGTTTCCATTAAGATGGCTTAACTCCTTTTTTAATAAAAATAATTGTGAAATTAAAAAAAAAGTTTAAAAAAAGGAACAAAACACGACAGCCAATTGGAAATTTGGCAAAACTGACATTTCATTCCCGTTAAATACCTGCTTTCTGAAAAGCAGAATTTTCAGTCAGAAAACTGTCCTGTTAAAAAGCACTTGCCCACCTTTAAAACATTACAACTTATGTGGCATTTTGATAACACAATTAGCAGAAATGTAAATGATACAGGAATACTGAATGAGCTCACCAGCCTGCAACAGGGCCCCATGTTACAGCTTATATCCACAGCCTGTATCACAAAAGAGGTGATCACTATTTATTCATGACTCTCTTCTTTAGGGATGGAGGAGATCCAACAGAAATGTGACACCCTCAAGCACTGCCTTTTGTGACACTTGTGTCCATAAGATCTTAAGGGGGGGTAGGGGGTGGGGGGGTGGGAGTATCAAAGCTATTCAGAACAGGGAATCAACGAAACAACTGCTTCATGAGTGAATTTAGCCCTCTTCTCCAGCTACAAATGCAGAATAGAGGAAGCTGCTTTCAATTTAGACTGCAGAATACATTTGGTATCCCTGGCAGTGTTTTTTCTCTGAATAGTGTGTCCTCCATTTACTGTGGAATATAAAGATGGAAACATGATAGACTGAAAGGAGCGGGCAAGCAGAAGCATCCCCAGCCTGCCAACTTGGAACGACCAGAAACTACTTTAAAATGCAATCCCAGCCTTAAATGTATGCGACCCCATGAATTTGGGCACTTGAAACCTCTTCTTTCAGTTATTACAACAGAAGGAAAGGGAAAGGTACAAGTAATCACCAGGGCTGGAAAGTACCTTAAGGGCCACAAGAGGGATTTAAACAGCCGAGCACTTAGCGGAAGTGGTACAGGGACTTCCACTGCCTCCCAGTCAATTAACTGCAAAATCTGAAAGGTAAATGCTTCCTTGCAAGACACCCCCAGCAACACTCCCAGCAGCAGTAATTGGGAAGTAAAATCTTAGCAAAAGGAACTTTAAAATAGAAACAGAAGGAAAAGATATTTAGGAAATAAAACAGGAATGTGCTCAGAGCAGATGGAAAATGCTCAAAATGACGAGAAAAAAAAGACTTTTTCAGAGCTATTTTAGAAATCCTCTTATCCCCATCCCCCCCACCCCCACCCCATTATGGGAGAAAACATGATCTGAGCTAAATTCACTCTCAATGACGTACTAATAATAACAGTTATGATAACAAATTTCATTTGTAATTTCCAACCGTTTCTGCATTTAGCCCTTCAACATGCATGTTTAGCCCAATTAAAAAGAAAATCATTATCCTTCCCCTACAGGAAATCCAAGCTGTAGGCCAGTTTATTTAACTTGCCTAAAATTATACTGTCTCTGCAGAGCCAGAATGAGGGTGCATACATCCTGATTCCCAGGCTTACACTGCAGCGAGACGCCCCTACCCATCTTTAAGACCTAACCAGAGCAGAGCTGAGTAATTCCAAGCCCTCACAGAGCATTTTACATATTTGAAGAATTGCACAAACAGCAAGCAATTAGTTCTGAACAAGGTCCCTGGGGAGTTTCTAGTTAAAATACATGTGTTTTAAGATACATTAAGCCAAGCACTATAAATTAAAATAATCACTGAATTCAGACATAACATTCAGACTTTTGGGGTGTGGGTGAGATGGGCAGTGTTTCTGTATAGGAAGGAATAGAAGCACTCCTCTGTAGGAGGAGGAAGCAAGTGGAGTTTGTTGGGAGATACAAGGAGAGGAGGGTATGTGATGCTTAGTTGCCACATCCAAGTGCATTCCACGGCATTTGGGAGGGAGCCACAATCAGGAGTTCATTGGTGTGAGCGTATAAAAGAAAAACCATTTGGGAAACACTGTTATAGCAGATGGAGGGCTCCAGTAGGACCAGAGCTCCCCCCAAAGAGAAGCACCATCCCTCTCTTTTGTGTCTTCCTAAGCTTCCTGACCAAAATTCTCTATGGGTAAACCAGAAACATGAGAATTAGGTGACGCAAAGTCACCCAGAAAACACATGGCAGGACCAGGATTTACGCCCAGAGCTGCCAAGGAATATTTTGATATCTTCACCATAAACCAACCCAGCTCTCCTGCTCCTACTGTACACCCACGAATAACAGACAGTGTGTCCTGCGGTGCCCATGCGAGATCAGCCTGGGGGGAAATTATGCTTTCTGGTGCTGTGGGCTTGCAGTACGTGTGAAATGAGAGTGTCCCACCTAGCAAAGAATCATCCTGCGCACCCTCACCTCTTATGGAAGTCAGATTTACAGCAGCTCAGGGGATCGGGCTCTAAATTTTCAGAAGCTAAGCAAGTGTTTATTTTCTAAAGTATCTTTCCAAGAGCTTTACTTCTTTGTTCTTTTGTATTTCAAAAGACTTGTCACAGATTTATGTTCAAACTACTTCCCCATCAAATTGTCCTTAAAATAGCAACACTAGCCTCTCTGTGTTTGTTTCCACGATTCCGTACCAGTCTCACTGTAAGTAAACCTTACAGTAAGTAAATCTTTCTAAGTATGTAAAACACACATCAAAATACACAAAAGATCCTGCAAAGATCCAAGCCCCCTCCAAAAGGTCACAAGTGTAGAAGCACAAATACTATGCTGCTTTATGGTAAAGTAAACCAAGCAGCTTGCAAAGCCCTGTGGAGAGATGTAGGTAGATGGCAGTCAGATGGCAATGTGGAACAGAGGGCAATTGCAATGCACCAACCAAAAGGAAACCCCAAGGAAAAGGGCTTGAGAAACAGCACCAGGGGGTAAAAAACTCAACATGGCCCTGATCGTGCCAGTGGCACTAGGTGCTACCAGTGGGAACTCATGCTGAGACAAAAAAAGCGTATTTGCCCTTGGGGATAAAGATAACTCTATTGAGTTAGAGATAGAAGCAGCAACTTCCAAAGTCAACTGGAGTTTTACTTAAAATTTGACCTCCAGATCTCATCCATGCTAAAAACTACTCCAGTGACTGCCCTTTCATTGCAAGTCAAATGCAAAATTGGCCCAAATTTGTTTTCAAAATAAGACATGGATCTGCTGTGCTCTGCCTGCCTTGGCCCCGTTTCCCCCCGAAACGCCTCCCCACTGCAGGGCCAAAGCTTTCTCAGGCGCCACTCACCCCATGGAAACGCCCTTTCTGTATCTTGAGACCTCAGTGCTCTCTCACCTTTACATCGTATCAGGAAATTTGCCTTTCCCTCCCTCCGGTATACCTCAATTTCTCTCTGCATCTGTTATTTTTACGTAACCTTTTGTAGCTCTCTTATTTAACCCTGTCAAGCATTTGGAGATGCAGTTTCTATGAAAGCAGTTATTACTGTCGTGTATCAGAATATTTCTATCCAACACACGGTCAAGGAAGAAAGTCAATGCCAAAGCACCGGGTAGGACAAAGCAGACGATGTAGTTACGGTGACCAGCGCAATGCAAGGCAGGAACAAAGTTGCTCAAGAGACATGGTGGCTGACAGGAAAAAAGCCCAGCAACTCAGAACAGAACCCCCTTTGAAATCATGGAGGGGATCAATGCTAAAGATTTAGAATGATACAATTATCACTCTTCTACCCAAAAAGGTGAAGCTATCAACCTATTTTTTTTTCAGCCCACCAAATGTTTCAAAATATGCTAAGCATCAGGCTCACTAGCATATTGGATTTTGAATAATGAAAAGAGTAAACAGGATTTTAATTTGGATTCTGACAGTAAAGTGCTATCCATGTGATAAATTAACTATTAGGAAAGACAAATTAACACAACCTACCCTTGAGTATGATGGCTTATGATTTTGAGGAAGCTTTTACAGAAGCGTGATCAAAATAAGGCATGATGAAAAATAGTAGATGATGATGGGGGGAATATTTTATCAAAACTCCTCCCTCCTTCTTTTCATCAAACTGTATGTATAACTTCTCTAAAAAAGCGCAGCAGAGTTTCTCAAGAGCCACCCATTTTTCCTAAGAATGTCTTAACATTTTAGGAGAGATAGTCAGCTGGTCTAAATCGCGAGAGATTTATAAATTGTATAGCAATCATTTAATATTGAAAATTTAAATTTCACATCTGTGAAGCAAGGTCAGAAAAAGAGGAGTCACCCCTTATGATTTTTTTGGAAGGGGAAGGTGTCTCAGAAACACTTTCTAGATATAAGACTGTGCTCATAAAATCAGCAAAGAATATGTGAATGTCTTCAACGCATCATGTTATATTTCCATATCCAATGGAAAAGTCCCAAATTTTGCAATTTTTTTTAAAGGAAAGAAGACATTTAAAGTTTTCATCTTCATATTTCAGCAGGAACTATTTTTCAATCTGCTCTCTCTCTCACTCAGGTAAGCAAATAAAGCTTAAAAAAACAGCGGAAAGATATCCTAATTGGCTTGAAATTAAAGCTAATAATTTTTATTCTTATTTATTCCTGTCACAAACCAGACCTGCTTATATGGGTTTCTAACACTGCTATGGAAACCTGAGAGGCTCTGAAGTCTTTATGTAATATGAGATGAAAACACTATCTCCCACAGTGAACACTGTTTTCTTTGAAATATGTCAACAGTGGGATTTTGTCCCTTTGGAAAAAAAAGGGTTTCCAGGCACTGGGGCAGGAGACATCAGGTCCAGTTCTATCGACTCAAGGCAGTTTATTAACCATTTAACTGTCTGGGCAACTTCAAAAGGGGAATAAGGATGTTTACCTTTGCTCAGAAATTCATCCAAGGAGAAAAAAAAATATTACTATTTCTATGGAGACACTGTGCATTCGTATACTTAAACATTGTGAGGTACTGTATTTCAATATATTTCTGTCATTTCCAAGTAGGTACTTAAAACTGTGGGTCAGAGAGTTCTGTAGCAATTAGCATTTTCTTATTAAAACTAAAATCCAAAATTTACCGGAGTCCACCTGAAAGCGTTGTTGTGCCTTTGACATAAAAATTAATTTAATCATAGCATAAGCAAATGGGGCTCTAGATTGTGCTGAAAGCTCTCAGATTCCAGCAACCACTTCATCCCAGGAGAACAGGTCTGATGTTTGGGTTGCCGACCCTGGCATCCCATTAGCACGCCTCCTGCGATTCCCACCACACCAGCACAGGCAAGCAGATCGGGTCCTCTGCCCTTTGCCTGCCTGGAGGGCAGGAAACACTGCCCATAATTTGCAAATAAATACACAATTCCAACTCTCGCTTGACACTTTATACTTTCAAAGTATCCAATAAATATGAACTAACCATTATTACTATTGATCAAAAGGAGACAGCAGGTCTTTTTACAAGTCTAAATGATCCTCATGCTACCAAACAACTCATAACATCCCTTTCTCATTAGGATGCGCAACCAGCTCGCACCTCTACCGCCCCTGAAAGAGGAGAGAGATTTTCCTTTTTTTCACTGCCTCTGTTCAGTTAAGCGAGTTATGATGCGTTGATTATTATTCACAGAGCTCAAGAGTGCCTGCTGCCATGTGCCCTTAGACATCTCCAAGAATTGAAGTATGTGCCCTCTTTTCTCCGACACAACAATCTGTGGTGTACCTTCTCTGTAGAGAGAAAAGGTAAAATGCTGGAGTGGTTTTCTGTAACACACATGTCTACAGAAGAAAAATCAAAGCCCGCTCAGTCTCTTCAACCTTTCTCTGAAAGATCTAAAACACTCAGACTATGTCCTTTACCTTGAAACCAATGCAATGCTGTAATAGATGAAACTCTTCCTTAAAGCCTAGAAGTACAGGAGAAAATGCATTACCAAGTCTGAAGGTGTCCAAAGTATTTGAACTTGGAATTCTTGCAATCATGCAGAAACACAGCTTTGAAAACTATAATGAAAAAATCAAAGTAAGTCAGAGGTTTCCTCCTGCAAAGACAAAGATACTTACAGGTTTCTTTTTATTGAAAGGCTCCTTTCAGAAATCAGCACTGCAAAAATGTTTGCAGCCTGAATAGAGTTCAGGCCTCCTGGGAGACAAAGAATTTTTATAAAGGGGTCATTTTTCTACCTCTACAAGTAAAAAAAGCCCCGAAGGTCATGGTTTCTGGAAGCACCTAAACAACAACAAAGTAAAAACTTTCCATCCCTCTCCCTGCAAAACTAGATAATGAGCTCCACAGCACTGTCTTGTCAATGTTGGATGGGGGTTTTCAGCATTTAAAATAGTCCATCACTGTGGCTAAGTTTGCTCACCATCTTGGAAAGTCATATATTTCCTGTAAGGAAACAGTTTATTAAATACAATTCAAACTAATTTAATTAATTATGTTTTCCCAGACATCAACACATAGGACTTACATCAGAAAAACTTTCCTGTGTTGCTGCTGAGTACTACAGTCAACCCTGGAGTTTGTTGTACTCGTCGGACTGTTTGTGGCACAATCCCTCAGCTCAGGGCAGGTTGTCACTGCAAATTCCCCAACTGGCAGATGCCCAGAACAGGCCAGTGGTAGCCAGTCTGTGGCTAGTCTTGAGACAGCACATGTAGTCCGTCCCAAAAAAGTACGTAACGGAGGTAGTCTGCATGCACAGAATGGGGTCTGCCCTTGACCTTCACACAGCTAAAATGCCTCTTCCAGTGGTTTAAGAAGTACAGGGAGAAGACCAGCAGTGAGGTTGATGGGCCAACAACACTTTTACATGTCTCCTCCTCTTAGGAGATGAGGCTAAAAGCAAGAGGTCACTCAGTAATGGTCATCTTTACCTAAACGACTGCTTAAAACTGCACCAGTAAAAAACCAGACAGAAAAAAAGAACATCAAAAAGAGCAGATTTTTTAAACATGTATACACCTCTAACTTTTACGGAAACCAGACCCAACCCTCCGCACATCCAACAATTGTTTCACAGCATAAAGTGGTCTTTAAGGGGTCTATCATATATTTTTCGACGCTTGCTCATTACTCTTCATAAAAAAACGGCCCAGAAAGGGTTGTTACGAGGAACTCCACCTAGGCTGTGGCAAGGAGACATTGACCTGAGCACAAGAGATGGAGTTAGAGGGAAAAGGAAAAAAAGCACAGCAATGAAAATCCTTCCAGAATTAAAAAGGCCACAAGAACTTTGCCTGAACTAGTAGTTGTTGTTTTTATTGGATTATTTTATGGGGTTTTATGTTGTTTAATCGAAGAAAGAAAATGGATGCCATAAAATATGCAGAGCTAACTGGGGCTGCAGAGTACACTGCTGAATATTGCTAGTAATGCCATTTCCCCTTCACTGTCAAAAAATAAAAATATCGTTCTTTATATCCCTGTCACATGGAACAGCGGTCCTCTCGCGCTTGCCAATCAATCATCTTGGAGTGCACCTTTACCTTGAGCAGTATGTGCTAGGACGGTGAATAAGGAAAGCTCAGGAAATAATCTCCCTTTCCACAAGATAGAATTCAATTTCCAGTATAGCTCAGACCAGTACTTTTCTTGAAAAGGTGGCACCATATATTACAGTAAAAAAGCAGTTTGCTGCTGCTAGTGAAAACTTTAGTGAGCATTATGATTATGCGGTTTGTACTCCAGGCACCAATGACCACCAAGCAGGCTAATAATGTGCGAATTCTGATGAGAACCAGCCCTCCAGCTGGGATAAAACATCAAAGACTTTTTGCCCGTTTTTTTTCCATTCTCCATTCTGCTTTCTTTACCATAAGATTTTTTCTCTAGCTGCAGACAGCGACTGTCCAAGACTGTCCTAGAGAGTAAGCACTTCACGTTGAAATTATCCCACTCTGGTGCTCAGCTAGCCCTAGTTAGCCCTTTGGCCAGAGTCCCACCCGGCTTTTATCTTTGACAGCCCCAGTTTGGTTTCTTAGGGTGGTGCTTCTCAGAAGCTTTATGAAGACTCTCTGCAGGTAGATGGAGCTTGCACCACCAACTTTTTGAATCATCCTTTGGATTTGCAGATTTGGCAAGTCCCAAGCTTTGTCCCTCCTGCGAGCACAGCTGACAGAGGCTGTGCAGCAGAGGCTGGCTGGGTCCATAATCTGCTGTAATACAATCCCGAGAAAGCCCCACAAATGGATGGTGCCAAAGCGCTGGCTCACTGGCTTTGCCTGCAATATTTCTAACCGTGAAGACGAGGAGACAGTTTTTCCCCTCTAGATGCCCTAAAGCTCCAAGTCCCAGTTTTTGCTCTGCAGATCTGGCCAAAATAGCATTCTGCGAGCCGGTGCCTGACAGATGGACCCCAGCAGCCCCAGAGCCTGAGATGGGCAAAGAGGTCGGGAGGATTCAGCCCTCCAAAGTCTGTTGCTCACAGTGCTGCCGCAGCTCAGAAAGCTCATCCAGCCTTGCAAAGCTGTCAGGAAAATTTACCAGCCACCGCACAAAAATTGCTTGCCGTTTACCACAGTGATTAATGGTAATGCAAGAAACTAATGGCATTTTACTTGCCTGTCGAAAGAAATTACTCACCCTGGGCCAGCAGGATTGGGGAAGAATTCTTTAATCCTTGCAGCGATTTTTAAATTAAACTCTAGTGTTGGCAGGGCTGTAGACCAGTCACAGACAGCAGCATGCTTCACGATGGATTCAAACATGATATAGCACATGGGCAGATGGGTCCGGCACAACAATAAAACCGAGTGAAAGGCAGCTGCACACTACACTTCTGACTTCTTTTAAAAACTTTACAGATTTCAGGGGACCAAATCCTTTTCCACATCATTAATCTCTAACAAAGACCTAGGTATCCGCACTGTGCACAAAATAAAAAGTTGGGGAAGTAACAGGACCAAAAGGCCATAATCAAAAATTGGGAGACAACTGATTTAAGCGGTACAGGAAGGTGCTCTCATCTGGTCTATACATGCAGAAGAGTATAGCGGGCTAGGGGTCAATTCACTTCCTAAATCAGTAGAGTTGACAGGGTCATTCCCTCTGTGGCTTTCCCTTTCCTTCCTAACACCAGTACTAAACCTTCCTTTACCCTTTAGCATTTTTTCTTTATCATTGCAACTGGTCTCTTTGCCACCAGGACTGCTCTGTTCTGGTTTTACCTCTAGTACTGGCATTCCCCCTGTATGGATGGCAGATCCTCCATCACGGTTCAGTCACGACATCCTTGTTAAATGAGCTACTTCAATAGTTTGAGGGCAGACAACATTCATTCATTAGCTGGCAGGTCAGAGGACCTTCACCAGGAGCCGCTTTTTACAAGCAGTAGCACAGCGGGCTCCAACACCTAGCACTGCCCCTGGGCACTTTCAATAAGACAAATAGCAAGACACCACGCAGCGCTTTTGAGGGTAGGAATGAGCTACTCTCACAGTTTTGATTTTGGTTACCTCTGTTTGCTTGACCAGCCTTTAATGACTTCATGATTCAAGCTCCTACACACCCTCAGAAACGAGCTGAAAAACCGCCTCTGCGAGAGGTCACGAATGAAAAAGGGGGAGAAGAAACAAAATTCAAGTTTCATGAAGGCTACACATACCTAGGTGCCAGCTAATAAAAAGTCACTTAAACTTTCAGATTTCAAAGCGTACACTGTGTTTGCAATAGCAAACATTCTAAAACCAGGCCTTCCCACTGGGGGAATTGGGGGGCACTGAACCAACTACTTATAAAAATGGCTACAATCCTTTATAATGCATTCAGTGGTTTTCAGTGAAAAACACTCACAGTGAGATACTGTATCCCACCAAGCATTAAGCACTCCCCATTCCTGTTCTGCTTTCACAATTCTAACTAGTCCCTAACCCT
Organism: Vanellus vanellus; assembly: GCF_965231255.1. Classification (NCBI taxonomy): domain Eukaryota; kingdom Metazoa; phylum Chordata; class Aves; order Charadriiformes; family Charadriidae; genus Vanellus; species Vanellus vanellus. The sequence continues at coordinate 12,461,828 of NC_138921.1, forward strand.
GTTAGTCATGAATTTGCGATTAATGAGCCTTGTTTAGAGGATGCGAATACTGAAATCGTTCTGATACATGGGCTCTAACCACAGAAAGACAATCTAATTCAGCGAGGGAATCTGCTGTGCTTAGGGGGGATTCCAAACCTTCCAGAAAGGAAATCAGCTGTTAAGTCATTTTAACAAGGGGCAGCATGCTGTGCTCTCAGCTCCACGGTGCCACACGATGGTGTCTCAGCTTGGCATCTGGGGACAAAATCATCTTCATGCATTAAGGATGCTTAACATCTGCTTGTAAATCTGGGGCTGGTCAAAAAATGGCTGTGACTGAAATGAGGACAGTACAAGTGTGGTTTTCCACCAGAATTCTTGACTACGAGAAACATGCACACATACACACCTGCACACACACTTTCAATCTAATACAGCAAAGGACCAATAACCCAGGGCTAAACTAATTATGACTAGTTATGCTCAAGCAGGAAAACAGCAGCCACTCTTTTGCTTCAAGGGGACAAGTAAAACAAGTGCTTTCGTGGCTTTTCTTCCCTATGCTCAGAAAGGAAGAACTGTCCCTCGGGAGTCTTCCTCTCCCTGAGCGTCCAGAGGAGCAGATTTCCTCCTCACCTGGGGACATGGGGACAGGCAGGACAGATCTCCACTCCAGGCTTGATAGCAGGGCTAGAGAAAGCCTCATCAGCCCAGCCTTCTTGTTGACTCTAATAGAAAATTTATTTCCCAGGCCATGAAAAATCTGATAAAACAGTGAAAAACAAAAAGATAGTCTTTTTAACAAAATAAAGTCAGGTGCCCATCAATACTAGAAAATAATTCAGGGCAGGGGTGGGGCTTAATTATATTTGAAATGGTTTATAAAATGCACCAAGATGGAATAAATGTTCCTTGTTCTGCTACAGCAGTCACTTTCAGACGTATTTCAGGAGGCTAATCCTGAAGACCAGGAGATTAATTCCTGGAGACAAGCCCTTTTTTCCCCTCCAGCTCCTCCCCAGCTCTTCAGAGAAAATTACCTGGTCTGATCTTAACGCATCTTGAAGAAGACAGAAAGATTAATTATGCTCCTCCCTATTTCATCTTCATGGCACATCTGAGCAGCTTCTACAGCTGTGAAACCTTTATTTCCAGGGTCCTTTTGATTGTACTGCTGAGATATTCAAAGACTCATTAAACCTAAGGGGAAGTCCCATTCACCCAGGCTTAGTATGGAAAGGAGTTGGGGGAGGGAGGCTTAAAGTTATCTTGTACTTAAGTTAAAGAGACAGTTGAAGAAGATTTATTCATAAATCAAACTCTCCACCCTCGAAGGATCACCTATCCTTGCAGCGCTCTGCACACAGGAGATGCTGCTGTGACTAAAGTGCTGAGAAAAACAGCCTGCTCCGACCACTGGGTGACTGTGCTTGTTCCTACAGAAGAACCAAGGGATGAAGAAGGCAAAGCAAGAAACCCACCTTATATTTTTGTAGACACAATTTTGCACCTACAAATCACAATTGTTTTCCAATTGCAACACTAACATCAAGTTAGGGCTCAGCTTTCAAACCAGTCTCCGGCAAAGGTGGTGTTTGTCGATGCCTGCGTTATCGTAATTATTTCCTCCAGCAATTACTGTCACTGTATCTGACCTCATCCCGAAGTCAAGTACCAAGGCATTAAAGTGACAACATCTGCTGTGCAAGTAATTGCTGATACAAAACCTTATTCTCAATTACTAATGTCAATAGCTTGTGGATATTAAAAGGGAAGCCAGTATATTACTGGGGCTGAGACTGCTTTCTAATCTGATAGTTAGATATAAATTATCTGGTTTGCTGATGAAGGGCTCAAATTACAAAGGCACCATTCAAAAAATTCACTAAGTAGATGGAAGACTTCCTTTGATTTCAAGTGGCGTTGAAAAAGTGCTCTGTTCTTTCCTGGTAGTGTTGCCTCCCTGACTTGAATCTTCACTGTCAAGCTATCATCCTCAATTAACTTCAGGCATAACTATTTTCCAGTATAACACTCTGCCTGCCAGTATAGCAGTAGGCTTCAAAAAGCGGGCCTCCAAGCTATAGTCTAAAGCTCATCTATCAGAAATACCAATATTATCCTTCTTTCTTAGTTTTTAGAATTGTGAAACCTCAGCAGTACCATTACAGTCAAGGTCGTACTTACTCCTGGGAACATTTCATCTTATTTTCACATGGGGAAACCCTTTACAGACCATTCATGCAGTTGAGACCTCTCTGCAGTTTTACATGAAATTAAGTAGCAAATGTCATACACGTGGCGCTGCAAAGACTAAATTATGATATTAAGGGAAGTCAAGGTTCAATTTCCCTGCGTGCAGCAGGTGAGATATATGCATTGGGAAAACGTAATAAACAGTCACAGGTGAATATAAAATATAAATGCAAAATGCATTTCTTCATATTTATTACATCTTTTACATCTAAATCAGGCAGATTTCATTCCACAGATTAAGACTGATCTGAAGTAATTCAGTGGGAGGCTGGTAGTTGAAACACATAATCACATTTCTAGAACAATGTAATTACATTGAATTTAATGTGATTTCCTGCCACTGGTTTAAAAGTGCAGCCTCCTCCACATTCTCGATTTACGCCGAACATGACACTTGATGTAAGATTACTTTTACGTAGGCAGGTGAAGCATTGCATAAGGGGAGAAAGTATGCTACGACTCCTTGAATTCCCCAAGACCATCAAACAAAGATGTCAGTCATGAAGTATCACTAAGTTCAAATCATTAATTTCTAGGAAGACGCTGTCTCAACAGATGACCACTGATTTTAGATTTCATTTTCATTAATTATCTCAACAAGGAACAATTTTGCTGACCTTGAGAACTTGTGTATAAGTCAGCACTGCTCTATGGGGCAAAGGAATTTGAAGGGAAATTTACTCTTAGCAGAAGAGTTTTCAGGTTTTTGTAGGCTGTAAAGGCTTCTGAAAGTGTTATAATAAAGACTTTTTATAAAGAACAGGCTGAATGGACACAGCAAGTCATACCCATCAAGAATAGCTAGAAAATACTGGGGGAAAATGTAATTGCAATTTGAATGCAAACAAAGAATTTGAATCTTAAAACAAACACAAATACAAAGGGCTGGAATTTTATCAAAGTTAGGAATAAAACAGCACAGACACTGATATTCATTTAACTCCTAAAAATCAGTTAAAATCTGATCTAGAGAGAGAAAGAGTGCAAGCGAATGCGTTGAGAGAGCCCATGCTGCCAGCCAAAGCTTACTACATAAATAGAAGAGTTACTCTTAAAAAAGATACCGCTAAACTTATAGCTGATCAGATCAAATCCTGCAAGCCCACCTAGTATGAAACAATTCAAGTAATCTCTTTGCAGAATAATTTCAAATAGCAACCAAAGTTGTCAAAAATCAAGGCATATTTACAATTGACTTGCAAACAGAAAGAAAAATTATTAAATTGATAAAAAATGCTATTTACTGCTGGCAGTTCATTTAGCTTTCTGCAGAATGTTTCAACATTTATATTCCTGCATTGAAATAAATAAGTATTGAAATATAATGGATAATGAAGCAGAGGCTAAAAGACAATAAAAGCGCATAGGACTTTTTTTTGTTTCAGCAGACCAATATAAGCCTGAATGAAATAAAAGTTTAAAAGCAGGTTTTAAAGCTGGGGACTTTTATGAAAAGTAAACGAACAATAGATTTAAAGCAGTATAATTATCGATGAATCACAACACTATGGAAATGGCCTCAGAGAGCTCCAAATGCATTATAAACTGCAAAGAGCGAGGGCGAACGGGGGAGAAAAGAACCCCAAAAAGGAGCCAACGCTGCAGCCCTCGCTCAGATAAACCACCCTGCATCTATGTAGCAAAGTCAGTTGCATTTAGGTTTTAAAGCCAAATCTTGAGATTCTTCCTTCAATGGAAGTTTCCTTTTGCATGAACCAAACTGTGGAAAAATCTCAGAATGCGCAGGCTTGCAACAAGCCAAGGAGGAGACCTCAGCGCCTTCCACCGGCTTTTCAACACTGTCGATACCGAGCACCGCCGAGCAAAGCGATGTGTTGCAAAAGGCTCACGCAGCCGGGCACCCTACGCCAAAGTGGCAGCAACGAATGGAAACGTGTTACAACAACCAAAGATCAGAAAACCTTCGTCTGGGAAGCGATGGTGTGCATTATTGATGGCTCAGCAGCCAGAAGACCTCAGCGCATGGAGAAGATAATGGGTTTGTCATCTCCCTGCCAGGAAAGGACTTGAAGAGGGTTGAAGAGAGGCAGCGTTTCAGCTCCGTGCCCACCCTGTGACCCCGGCGCACGGTCCTGCAGTGCACAGTGGGGAAAGCAGTGCCAGCCCAGCCATGACATCCACGCGCCACAGCCGACCCCAATACACTCAACCCCATTGCATGTCCAACACGTGCTACATCTCAGTTCTTTCTTCCTGAGCCGGACAAGCTTACGAACAGTCTCAGCATTTCCTGATTTCAAACCCTTAGTAGGGTTTCTTCAAAGAGCAAATACATTTGCAGAAATTAATTTTGGGCTGCAGCTTCTTATAAGGTACCCATTTCTCCATCAGGCAGATTAGTGGCAGAGCCGGCTAGAAGATACAGTCTTAATCAAAACCAAAAATGTACTAAGCAGATTTTCCCTTTTGTTTACTGAAAAGCCTACTTTCTTCAAGGTGACTCGAGACAAGAGGCAGTTTGCTTAAACAGTAAGAGATTTGCTGGATGCCAGAAGGCCCCCTTTTCATCCCTGATCACCTTCTACAGCTCAGGAAGAGAATTCTGCAAAGAGCACATGGAAATACAACAGGCTATGGCAGGATTACCACTACATTAGCTGGGAGGTCCACCCAACTACTCCAGACTTTCATCATGCAGCAAAAGGACTGTGAAAATCTCCACTCACCCAATCACCACTACAACAGTTAGATAGTCAGATTTCTTTCTGGAGTAAGTGCAAATTTGCTTTGATTGACTGACATTTCATCACTTAATACATTCATAGCATGTCAAGGGAAAATGACTGAATTCACAATGCTGTACTGATTGAGTTCCTAATAGGAACAGTTGTCAGAAGGACTTGTAAGGATAACTTTCAAAATCACATTTGCTAGTTGGTAGAGGACTTTCTGCACCCAAGAGCCCTCTCCACCTACGTGCAGGACTTTCTGGGACACAGAGATGGACAGCCCCTCTCTCCCCAGTTGCCATCAGTTGATGACATGGCAGCTGGCTGCAGCCACACTCATGGCTGCACAATACTTTTTCTCTGAAGTCCTGCATTTGAGACATACAGTTGCAGAGTCAGAAGAAGCTTTGCTGGAGACTCATGAACAAGGTATGGAAGAGCAGCTGGCGACCAAGCGAGGGGCAAAGCTCTCCTTCACCCCTTCCACCCAAAAAGTCCCCCGAGTACAAACCACCCATCCACAGAGCTCGAGAGTGAATAGAGGACACGAGGTAGCACAGCTGGAGGTCAGTGTCTAGCCCAGCTGAAAATGGGTAAGGATGACAAGGAAAACCAGTACAGGAAGAAACTCAATTCAAGGGTGAGGCCTTGGCCAGTGCCCCAGCCTCGAGGCTTGCTGCCTCCCATGCAAGGGGCAGCTTCCTGCTGCTCTCAATCTCTGCCTACAAATGGAAAAAAATCGGCAGTTTTCCTCTCCTCCTGATCCCTCCTCTGAAATTTTCACATTTGTTTAGAAAGACCTTCAAGATATAGCTTTCAAATGAACCTAAGCATTTCCAAATTCTTTTCCTTCTCTGCAGAGACCTGTAAGGCCCTTAAATAACCTACCTTCAGCATTCATGACGTGAGTAAACAGGATCCCTGGCTGCCTTCACCCTGTTTTAATTAGGCAAAGAGGGGAAAAAAAGCAGTGCTCTTCAATACTTAAAACCAACCAGTTTCAAATAAATATTTAAAGTTGTCCTGATTGTTAGATAAGCAGCTTCTGCAAAGCAATTGCAAATGTTGCAATTGTTTTGCCATACAGTCGCCAGCAGCTGGAAGCTCCAAGATACCCATTTCAATCAGAAATTTTCCATTTCAAATGCATTTGGCGGTTTGTTCATGGTGAGAAGTGCTTCTCAACACGTGAGCTTTCAGAAGACTGCAAGGAGTGAAGCACAGGTGGCTTTTCTAAAAGCCTGGGTCAAAGCACAGCTTTCTGTAAACACTCCTTTTTATAAGTAAATAAATAAATAAGAGAAGGTGCTGTGCTATAGCTTCTGCACTGCTATTAGGCAGCCGAGAGGCTCCTGCTAGACCAGACAAAGCCTTCAGTTAGTCCCACAGAATATTCACAAGCAACTGAAAAGAACAGTGGGAGGAATTGGCCTAAAAGTGCATTCATTGTACTTCCCTTTTCTTTAAATGTAATAATATGCAACAGCTCCTTGTGGTGTTGAAGGGACAATACTATTAACTCTTTTTTCATTCTAGCACTTCAACCATTTACACTTACATTCTTCCATCTAATCACTACCTAGCTGTTGTTAAAATCTGCCATGCACTATGGGCCAAATCTTGAGGTCCCCACTCAAAACCTCCCTTAAATGAGTTCTTAGCACGATTTTTGCATGATTAAGCGTCACCGATTTTTTTTCCTAACTGATACCTGAATAAAGAACACAGAATCACAGAAATCCCATTCTGTGATCACAATCATTCTGTGATTCTGTAAAGAACACGGGAGTTGTCCCTGACCATTACCATAACGGTTTCATGTTTTCCACAATGCCAATCAAAAGCCTAAAAATATGGCATAGAAGCCCTGCAGGGAATTAATGCAAAGTGTCTGCATTTGTACCAGAAACTAATTGCTGAAAGAAAGACAAAGGCTATTTAAAATAAATAGGAGGATGCATTAGCAGAAGCACTTCTGAGCAACTCACCATTTAAAGCACACACGGGACAAATTCATCTCGAGAGTCACTTCAAAGGGAATGGTCCGTAATCAAAATTAATCACAATTAATTTGGCCCTAGGTTTCTGCCACTGAGAGGCAGGCTCCCGCAGTCAGAGCTGTGGGCAGCGGATGGCAGGAATCACATCCACAGCGTCCACCTCTGCTGATATTGCCAATTCTTCTGCTATGCCGGTGCCATCGTAAAATGCTGCAACAGGATTCAGGCCAAATTTGCTTATCGGCTCTGAACCATGAGGCCAGCCAGCAATATGTGCTGAATGGCCCTCTTTTCGAGGATGTCATCTTTCTATTTATACTACCTAATTCTTCTTCTCCAACTCCCCGTGGCAAACCAACAGTCGAAATCATACAGTACAAGCTAACAGGGTTATATAAGTGTCCATTTGCTGTACATATGCTCTCCCCCCTACGGCAAGCGATCACCACGACTCTGTAGCAAGAGAGGTACGCTTTCCATTTTTGATGTCTAAGCACATCAGAGTTTTGGAGGTGCTTTGGAGAGTGTCTCTACCCTCGTTGGAGGAGGATGCATGGGTAGCTGAGCAAGAAGCAGGCAGCAGAGAACTGCCACGGAGGCAGAATCACACATGAACGCGAGGTGCCTCATCTCCTGCCCCTGGTCTCCCCCATGAAACACAGCTGCACTAAAACAAGACAGAGGATGGCAGCTCCACAGGCGGCAACTATCAAGGTACTGCTGAACAGACACAACCCTCGAGCTTTCTGCCCAGGCTTAATTCCTTGCTCTGCCTGCATGAAAGCAAAAAACTTCCGTGATGCGGAAAGAGCGTCTTCCCTGCCTACTGATGCTTCTTGGTCTCCACCAACAAGATTTGCGTTTTCAAGCTAATTCTGCTCTCTGGCCTTTTCTGGTTTTCCCAGCATCACTCTCCAACTCCATTTTTGCAACATAAAAGCAAAATAATTTATATCAACAACTAAGCTGTTCCAAAGTAAACTGAGCGTACGGACATGAATACTTCCTCTGTTTCAAACAGATTTCCCTTGTATACTTACACTTAAAAGAAAGAATATTAACACCTGTAATCTATGAATTCCTGTACCCTTCACCCCAAAGTATGTAAAAATGGCATAGGCCCTATAACATGATGGACTTTTGGCCCCAAATCTCTTGCTCTCTGGAAGCATCCAGAGTTTAAAACCTCAGAAAACATTTCTAGGAAGTCTAATGCCATATGACATGAAGTTTAAAGTATGCATTTTACGTATGCATATTCACTTTTTATTTTGTTTGCTATGTTCTGCTGTTAAACTGCTCTCAAATTCAGAAAGACCCATTTCTAGATACGGGTTCAAACCTTTCTCAGTATGAATATACAATCCAGTAGAGGTGGGGGCTTTGCTCTTTTGCACATATACCTACTGTATATACATAGCTTCTTATTTTACCCGCTTCGTAAGATTGCTGCTGTTCCCTCCTTGGCAGTTTGGAGGGCACAGATGCTCCGAGCTCTCAGGGAGACTCGCACAGACAGCAGTGCTACTTCCCAAACTGGCTACTCCCTTCAGTTTTCTGGCCAAATCCATTAATCAGGCCTGATCCGGGGAGTCCGCATGTGCATGTACTGTAAAATCCCCTAACAGGGCACTGTTTTCCACCGAAATGAACCTTTGCCAAGCTCCCCCATGGCACGCCAGCCACAGAAAGCAGACAGCAAAAGCTAATGGGGCCCCACACGAGTCCATTTGCCACACATATGCTATGTATACCTTCAGGAACGGGTCCCCGCTTCATCGTGTGACTGAAGGGAAGGGACAGCTTCCCGGCTTCCCATAGTCCCCGTGCTGCACGCATAAGTAGAATTGCTTTCAAATGCCTTTGCGCTGCAGTGTTGCGCTTCTGTCCGTTCTCCTCCCTGGCAGACTCGGCAGCCTTCTCAGAGAATTTCTTTTCTCTGTTTGCTTCCTCCCAGCAGTCACATCAAACAGACGTGTATTACTCGGCTTGGAAACTTCTGCTTTTGTCCTCCAGGTGAAGAATTGAAGTAGTTAGTGTGCATACATTTCTGGATGGTCTTCAGTGAGAAAATTCAATGTTCCTATCCCAGGGAATAAAATAATTACTTGCTTGTCAAACTTCCTGTTTTTCAAGCTGATAAAAGCTGCTGTTACAAGCGATAGACAATTTCTAGACCGAAAAAGACCTCTCAGTCCTCAGCTACACTTTGCAGTGGTTTCAAACATTGTTTGTGCCACCATTTCCCTCGCTGATCTGCCATGGATGACGTTGTCTCCAGCACAGTCCGTAGCCAAATACAGCTTCCCCAGCAAACAGAAGCCCCTGATTTGGGGTGTAACGTTGTACTTCTCTTCCTTCTCCCACTGCAAGCAAAGCCAGTGTGCCTGACTCAGATTTTTCTCAAGCAGCAGAATAGCAGCTTCAACGCAGCTACATCCTGTTAATGCTGATATATGTGAGACCTTTTAGAAGGCCTGGGGAAGACATATTTCACTTTGTTGAGATAAATTTAGACACCACAAAGTATAAAGATGAGGGAATCCAATGAACTATCATTTATTTATCGTCTTCATTTGAATAGAGTTCGCCAATTTATAGCGCTACGGTTTTACCCTCATGCCAAAATGTGCAGATTCAATTCCTCTAGGTGTTCACTCACATGAGGACAAAATTGATTCACACTGTCCCTTTTCCCATATTGAATGTGTATTCTGGAAGGATGATCTTCCCAGAATATAGTATTGTCACGCCAAAAACACTCCAAGTTTTTGAATCTAGGTTCATGTGACATATACCTGATACGTGAAATTCAGCAACAGCAACTGGAAATGTAGGATTCTTTTCTGCAGAGCACTTACTGCCTCCTGCCAGCAGACGGTCTTCCCTGAACTCAATGAAAATTATACGAGCCTGTCTCAGGCTCCAACATCGCAGAAAAAGAATGAGCCATCACAGCAAATGAGGAAGATATTTTCTCCATCTTTTCTTGGATGGTGAAACAGAAGTCCAAGTAAAGCAAGCAAATCACTCAAGGCCACACGAAGAATAGCACCAAAATCCCCAACCACAGGACATGCTACATACTTGTAGTAACAAAAATATATCTGTCATTGCGCGTCACACAAGCTCATTCAAACTGAAAATTTATCACTTGCTTCGGACTCCAGCCAGGTGACTGCAAATATATCATGGATCTGTCAGCAATCTGCTAATCTTGACTGTGAAGTGTAAGAATACAAGAAGCTTAAAAACACACCGGTCCCTCAGAAACCATTAATTTTGCTGGCTCTTTCTCACGTACCACTAGGCAATAGGGCTACTACAGGTATTTCACTCCCACCTCCAAACAGTTTCATTTTGCATGTCTATTTAGAGAATGACAATCAGACATATGAGGTAGCAGAAATCACCCACAGGTATACAGATAAAGAAAAAAAGACGCTCTCTGGCTCCTTGAATAAGAAGAGTTACCGCTGGCAGCATTGACTTCAAAGTCTGTACAGAAGTCCCAGGACACACAACTGGATTTTCAGAACCTCCACAGACACAGCTGGAGTAACACCTCTGTCCATCTGGAAACCTGGTCTATTGTGCTCTTTTGAGCAGAGAAGAAAGCAAAGAGAAGTGAACGATGGCCTTTTGTCCTCCATCCAAAACCAAACCACGTGTCTAGGCTTGCACCTTTTGAAAGACAGCGCAAAAGGATGGCATAGTCACAAGCAGTGACTTCAGCTCCTCCTAGCACATATATTTGGACAAAAAATTAAACCAGGGTGGGGGGACGATCTTTGATTATAAACATAGTAGAAGTTTCAAAGGATATTTCCCAACAAATAAGGGCTTGTTCATGACATTTCACACCGGCCACATTTTTGGGGGGAGACTGTAAATAAAAAGCAAACCTCCTTGTTGTTCAAATTGTGGTGCTTTATGGTGGTAAGCTCACTAAGGACTACATTAGCCTGCTTAGCCCAAGCACTATGATCCCTACAGCTGTGTGACATGGCCCAGCTATAGAAGGCAGCTTAAGTCACCATTATTTGTGCAAATTCAGTTCTTTAAATGAACTTCTCTTACGCCAAATGGCTCGGTGTACCTGCCATTCTTCATTTCCTACTCTGGCCACAAACTTCAATTTTCTCTCTTAAACAGCACATAATTACAACTAATTATTGATCACTGAGGGATTACTAGTTGACAAATCCAATTTTCACACTGTTATCAAGCGTGACAGACTCTGGACCAGAGAGGATAAAAGGTACCTGCACCGTCCTAGAACGCTGCAGGTCTGTAAGCAGGGTGGGACCAGTGTTGTCACCCTCACCATTATTAAACCCATCAGACTGCAGTGGCACCTGAAGGCCAATGTGTTTAGGGACCTATTATGTAAGACGGTGTAAATCTACACAAAGTGACAGTCCTCACCCCAAAGAATTTTGCAAGCCTAAAAAAAGCCAAGCCTTTTACATCTGTAAATGTATTCAATTTGGCTGTGTTTGCACCACTTTTGCATTCCATTTCTGCAAATATTCTCCCAAGCAAGCTAGCTGGCAGCAATGTTCAGAGAAACAGCTCGTTTCAGGGAAAAACGCCACTCAATTTTCCTCAAAGCAAATTTTAAATTTGCATGCTTTGGTGCACCTGCTGATCTCAACAAATTGGATCAATGAAGGAAAGGAGAGCACTGTGCAACCCCGGTGCCCTGGGAAAGCAGCTCACACCCAGCCCATTAATGTTATTCATTAGCTGCAGCAGTTCAGTTACCCAGAAATCAGGAGTCTGCTGTCGCGTGGTCTGTGCGTGGTACAATCGAGGCACTGTGCAAAGAGGGTATTTAAGAAAAAAAAATTTAAAAAAAGCTGAGAGAAAAATACATGAAGCTGCTCAAACATCGCCAAATGGAGTAAAAAGCAACATTTTCATAATAAGTCACGTGATGGGTTTTTTTCCCAGTTATATTTCAATTGAGTTATTCACATAATTCAAGTAGACAAATCCCAGTGTGAAAGTATCTGTGCTCTTTTAGCCCAGTGGCAGCCCTTCCAGCATGACTTACAACAAAAGACCAAAAAAGTCCACTCCTGTGGTACACACAAATTGGTTTATTATTAGAGCTCATCCAGCACCATTATTTTCTGACAGAAAATGTGTTTTTAACAGAATTGAAATTTCTGTGAAGAACATTTTTCTTGCAACGTTTAACTTTTCTTTGGGGAAAAAACACATTTTTGTTTCACGTCTGTTTAAAATACATTTCCCTTTCCATTCTGTTCCGAAGGAAGCACGACAATTTAGAAAATGCTGCACTAAATCTCCCTGGCTTCTAAAATAAAAAGCTGAGAATGAGCCTCACATAAAGAAAGATTGCAAGTGCCTTACTAAGGACTTTATTCATTAAAAAAGACTCAACTCTATTCTGCTTCTTGTCTATGAAAGTGAAATATGATTTTATTAAATGAAGCCCTTAATATGTTTGCTAAGACTCTGTCAGGCTGAACATTAACTACATTGCCATTGTTTTTCAAGTCCAAAAAGAAAGTTGCTCTGCAAAGAGACAAGATTCTTGACATACAGACCAGCGGAGAAGTTTGCTTATTAGGTGCATTTGCAATGTCCAGCACACACAGGGGCACAGTGCATTCATAAAAAGAAAATGCACAGCTTCAAAATTATTTAAGGAAGGGAAAGAAAGAAAGAAAGAAAAAAAAAAAAGGAAAAAGAAAAAACATGTTACATGCATTTCAATTTTGGGTAGCATATGTGAGCACACAGCCATCGTCTACTGCCTGGGTGCACCCTAGGATGTGTGGAGGACAACCCAGCAGAGACCTGCTCCTCCTCAGCAAGAAACAATACCTGGGAGAGCCTTTGGGGCTGCTGGGTCTCTGGCCCTCTGCAGAGGGCTTGCACCACTGCCTGAACAAGTTGCTAAATCTCCCCCCATAGAGACATTTTTGAGGGGATGCGTTGAGTCCACTCAGGGAGTCGCAGCCAGTGAAGTGATCCCATCCCAGCTGGGGCGCCTGCACCAACAAACACCAAGCCACATCCTTGCCCAAAATTATTCCCCTCACGACCTGCTGTTGACTTTTGCCTGGGTTTTCTGCTTCAGACACAAGCCAGACACAAGTCCACTCTGCCCTCTCCTGGCCTGCATAAAGATCCGAGCCTGTGCAGTCGTCCCGAATCTCCCCTGTGTGGAGGCCGGGGATGGAGAGGATACAGGTGGGCTGGGAAAAGCCCGGCAGAGCCCCAGGGAAGATGGACCGGGCATCACTGTTTGGGGGACAGCACAGGATGCACCATGATGACACCTCCCTGCCCACCAATCTCCCCACCCTTGTGTTGGGTACTCTTTTCACCATCCCAAATACATTTGCCCTGGTAAGAGAGCTAAAAGGGCAGGAACATCGCCTCGGCCCCACAGTCCTCATTCAAAAATAACATTTTGGGGGTCGAAGGGGCATGGCCTTCCGTCCTTTTGGAAAGCATCTCATGATTAAGGTGTATCACTGGAACGTGAGCAATAAAAATAGTAATTTGTAAAACGAAAGCAATGACAGACGTTTCCTGTAAAAACATCGTGAGACGGTACAGATAAAATAACGTTACATAAATAGGCGAAGCATTAGAACTATTATCATCAACAACAGCATGGGGAACACAGCAGTTTAGCAAAGGAAGTGAAAAACAGCGAATGTGATTTAAGAGGCAGAGAGAATCTGTGCTGGCAAGTTGTAATTACTGAAGCTGAAACCCAGCCAGGATCCTGGTTGACTGCCTCTGGGCTTGTGAAATGCAACCCGGAATCTTTAAATGACCAAATAATTGGGACCAGGACAGCCATCCAGCACTAACACAGAGAAGGATCAACCAGAAACACCAGCCTTCACGGTACTCATGCTTTCAGATGTCTACAACCAAATCCTTCTTTCCAAGTTGGTACAGCTGCAGGTTTCTTTCAACCGTTCTTCATCTTCAGCACTCTGTAAGCATCTAATGCCTAGTCAAAGGACATTATTCATCCATTTTATGGTTCCCAGAATGCAAAGATACCTACCCAGTTTCCTAAGAAACATTAATATTAAAGTATGGCTTTCTCAGCCCAAATCATGCAAGCTGAACAAAGTTCTCCTGACATTTTATGACAAGGTGATTAATAATACCAAGAAGAAGAATGAAAAGATACCAGATTATAAACTATTGTAAATCTTTCAGTCATCCCAGGAATAATGAATGTAGATTTCTTAGGAGAGCAGTACAGATTTAAACAGAATAATTTTAGTTTTCTTGTCAATCAAGATGCTATTTATATAATAGCAGAAACAGACAATGAACTCAATCTTAAAACAAGGATGTAGCACGTTCAAGACAAGGGTTATAGGCACTTCTTTAAGATTTTTTCTTTAAGGAATTAAAAAGCTTTCCTAAGCTAGAATTTCCAAAATTCTTGATGAAAATGTTCCATCTTAGCCATCATTTCTGATCACTGACCTTCCCCTCCCCAAGGGAGAGCCACCACGACAAGTTCAATGTTCAATTCACCCAAACTTAGTCAGACTTAGAAAGCCTGAGCTGACGTGACCTACTTCTTTTTTTTTTTTTTTCCAAATACTTAAGTAAAAAAGTTTAAGAGTATGGCTTAAGAGTATGGCCTAAGCATCCACTGGACGGAACTGCCCCAGACTTCCTTGGCGTGCGTTACAGTGTCAAGCAAAGAAGCAAATGCAAACTCTTCGCAAGTTGTTCTAGAAATGCTGTTAAGTCTTCAACCCCCACCCCAAGACAAGGGTTACGGCCTTGTTCTGCTTCTGGCTGCACGGGGGAACTCTGTGCTCTCTGACCCCTTGAGGCAGGCTGTCCTAGACGTTACCTCAATGCAATAATTAATAAATAATAATACTAAATTTGAGCTCATGCAACTCATACAGGCTAAATGTTCCAAAGAAAAATGAATAATGCATGATGAAGAGATTCATTTGGGGGAAAAAAACTAACTTCAGTTTGAAATAAAGCCCTGGTTGCCTTGGCAAAGAGGATTTAATTGCTGTAATCACTACATCTCACATAAGGTCGCTGTTTGAGGGAGTCCACAGTACTGCTATTCATTCTGTATCTGCTCCATAGCAAATAAAGGACTACTGGTCCCAAGAGCATCAGTGAAATACTTCTGAAAAGGTTTAAATTATTTTTAAAGGGTTATTAGCTTTGGCAAATGAGTCAAAAGTCATCTTAGCTGAAGAGTATAGGTACTTATGCCCCATTATGGACATAACAGCAGGAAATGCCATAATTAAGACTGTACTACTAGCGGTACCGTGTGTCATTAAAAACAGTACCTAAAACATGACCGTTCCCTATCCATCTGTGTCCTATCCACCCACCCACCCAGGGTTACTACTGCCCCTAACAAATTTCCCAGTAATTATCAGAAATACAAAGCCAGAACACTGGCACACACACGTGCCTCGCGCACAACCAAATTCAAATAGTTTTACTGGCGCAAATCCTAAGCAACTCTACGGAAGTCAATTAAATCGCCCCTCTTTTCTATGTAAGAGAGAGAAGAATCTGGCCAGGCAAATTAAATTAGAAATGGGCCACAGCCAAACTCCCAGATCCAAAACAACCCAAAACTCACAATGCATTTGGATCCTGGTCCAAATTCTCACAGTCTGCTACCGCTTCTCCCTCACCCTCTGCCACCTCCCAGGATGGGACAAACTTTTCAGACTGTCCCCAAACATCACTTGGTGCATTTTATCACCATCTTTCGTCAGCAATCTGCATCAAAGCGCTCATACGTGTGCTTCCTGTGGCCACTTGGCACATTTCTTGCCCAGACCCTCATTAACTTGAGCAGATGCTTAGAAAGCCCATGAACAAGGCACCGTCTATCCCACACTTCTGCTTCTCTTCCTTTCCCACTTACTGTCTTCTAGGACCAGCACAATTAGAGATAGGGATTCAGTGAACATGCATTTGAGGACTCCTTCATTAATACCACAAAAGCTTGGGCCACACAGTGAGAAAAAAGCAACCAAGAAAGTTCACTTGGCAGGAAAATTTTAAAAAGGATGTAGTGGGATTAGAAGATATATGTTGGTCCTAATGAGGAACAAAAGCACGGCAGAAGCAGAAGGAGACCTGCTGGAGCCACGCCTGATGGCTCAAAGTGATAAGGGTGAAAAATTTGCCCCACAAACATGAGGCTGCTTGAATACGGCCCTCCCAACAGCACCCTCCTCATTGGGATACCCCCAGAAATACTGCTGCTCTGACCAATTCCTCCTCTGCTGGGAATACCCACAGCAGCTCTGCAGGGATCCTAAGGAGAATGCATTTTAGAGACGTTTTCCTCTTATGCAGTCGTATATAACTGTCAATACAGGATGAAGCACTGCTCCGCCCAGGGCACTGACACCCAGCACTGCTCAGGGCAGGGGGCTTTTAAGTGGCAGACCCAAAGCTGAAGGGAGATGAGAGATGAACCCCACCACACAGGAGCAGCTCCCTGGGCTCCGGGAAGCTCAAGAAGAGCTGCCGCTGCCGTACTCCTGTGCAAAGCAAGACTGGCCCTACTGCAGGGGGGTCTTCTGCAGCATTGCCAGCACAAAGCATCGCCTTCCTCGCGCTGCCCAGTTCCCCACACAGCATTGGAGGGCTTGCGGCCAAACAGTGCAAGAAGTGAAATAGCTTTAGCTGTAAGCACCATTTGCCATGCCTCGGGATGGCAGACTCATTTGTCACTGTTTTCTTCTCCTGCAGCTCTTCTGATTCATCTGGGATCCAATAACTTCGTTAATATGATTTCTTTCACACCCTGGCTGAGTACAGCATCAAAGGAGCACATGGCAGCTATCTGAAGCATTAAATACCTCACACAAAACATAGGTCCCTGCTCCGCTTTGTCTGAAACCAGATTTTCTAATGAGTCCTTTATTGACATAAATTGCATGGGGGGCAGGAGGAGCACTCAACACAAGAAGATATGCTGACAATTTTCTTGCAATATTCTGTCTCCTGCTCTTTCTGGAAGTCCTCCCTGCACGAAGCTGTCAGCTAACCATTCTTGTATCCGACCGTGCAAAAAACTTACGGGTAAACACAAGGACGAAAGCGACTCTCTGTTGCATCAGCGAGCACATGAAGAAATTGAGATCAATGTGCTCACTCAAAGCAATACTTCATCAGCTTCGTGGCATAGTAATCAGTCTTTTACCAGGACAAAATGACAGCAATGCACAGCCCAAAACATTTATCTCAGGAGGAAAGTAAATTTCAAAGTAGACACATTTTTACACTTTTCTTTTAATACAATTCATTACACACTAGAAGTAACTGCATCAAGGACCGAATCACTGTTGTGTCTGACTTGTTTAAACAAGACCGTGATTTACTGCACTGCCAGCTAATGAAGAGCCGTACAAGAAGCTAATCAATGCCATCATTGTCTGACAGCACAAAGCAGGGACCACTCAGCATATTGTCCAAAACAAAGACCTCCCCCCAAGCTCCGTGCCAAGGACTCGCTCGCTAGGACACACAGTTCGCAAAAAGCCACAGTGTGCCCCTGAACTTGAAATGATCACTCAAAGACAGGAACCTTTTCTGACCTGTGTTCCCAACCTGAGTACAATATTTAAAAAAAAAAAAAAAGGGGGGGGGGGGGGAGGAACAAAAAAAAAATGTTTATATTGCAGCTGTCTTCCTTAAGTTACCCTTTGTGACACTGTATTTAAGCATTTTTGTCACCCGAAGGCAACTTTGTGTTCATTAAGTGAGGTAACTGAACCCAGAGCCAAGTGCTCACAGGCAAAACTCAACTCCTAATTCCATCTTCGGTGGCTTTCCCTCCCCATTCCATATCTGCACCAATGTTAATCACAACAGGGGTAAATCATCTATCTCTTCCTGCAAGGCAATAACTACAGACAGGATAGCCCCCAGCACAAGAAGGATTTGGAGAAGGGTGGTGGCGATGCCCTGTGCAGACCAGAGAGGCTGAACCTTCGGCAGCTCCTTAGATGCAGCTCCTCATCCAAGAGGAATCACCACCCAGCACTCCTTCATGTTGCATAGAGGGAGTCTGAGCAGATGCAACAGACCAAGGGTGTCCTTTTAGCAGTGGTCTCCTCCAAAATTCACTTGCCACCTTCCCAGGCACGCTCTGCCTCGCAAGCATTTTAACCACAGCTCGTACCCTGCTTTCAGCGTGACCGTGCCACATCTGCTGACAGCGCTCTGCAGATCCGCACCCGGCCCCGAAGCGAGCACCGAGTTGTGCAGGAGCTGCCTGGAGTTAATTAGCAGGAGCTGTCATGTCAAAGCTTTCAGAGATGGGGATCAGCCTAGAAACAAGCTTGTAGAACCCGAACCATTTAAAAATGTAAAATCTCTTTCCATTACCATCAACAAGGCTGAGTTTGTGTCAAGTCACATGGCGTATTGGCACCTTCCAAATCCACGGGAAACGCTTTTCACATCATCTCCGTTTGCAGAGTATAGCAGTGTCTGCTAACATGCTGGCAGACAAGAGGTTGTCGGGGCTCCTATTATAAACCTTATTTGTCACATACGTGCAAAACGATCCAATGTGTCAAACAAGATGCACTGCCACCAGTTACATGCAGCACTGCTTACCCACTTGTAGTTCAGTACTGCAGAGACAAGATGCCTGCCTGCTCACACACCAACTGACTTAAAATCAACATAACTAACTCTTTTTTTCCACTTTATGTTTCTGAATATGAGATACAACAAATTCATTTACATAACGTTGCCAAATCCCTTAGAGCTCATAGGTGCAGATGGGCAGATGAATGAGATAGCTCCGTTGCTGGCAGGACTCAAATAGAAGAAAAAGTGGGGTTTCAAGGCAAATCAAACACCTTTTCCAATGGAAAGTGGGTCCTTGTTTCATTCCAGCTGTACTCAGTGTCCCCTCAACATAAATGTGAAATATTCCCAAACTGTCTAAATTAAAAATAACTAGCAGTCAAACTATTTCCTCCTCAGTGAAAAAACACTCTGATGAAATACACGCAGAGGCTAAATATTTTTAATTAATCTAATTCTGCAGTTTGGTCAACACTTCCCCTTCAACTCTTACAAACATTCTCTGCTCCTGTGGGAGAAGGGAGCATCCCTAAGCCAGAGCTGCCGAGGGAAAGGGCAGACAGCGGGGACACTTGCCACAGTCACCCAAACTCAGCACCACAGCCTCTCATCACTGTCTCATCCTCCTTTACCTTAACAACACCTTAATAACACTGCAGTAACGAGCAGCTGTGTTTCTGGACAAAGTGGCATGTTCGGGACCCCTCTTGCAGGGCAACAGAAGTCACCGCCAAAAAATGTCTCAAAAAAAACCAAAAAAAAAAACCCGAGTGTTTTATCACCACAATGCTGCGATCCCATTTGGAAGTGTTTCAAAGCCAATATCCAACAACTTACAAGAGCTTCTCGCTGTTGCGTGGGGCTGCTGCTCTGCCTGGTTTATTCCTATGAAGAGTGATCGCAGACGGCTGATTATTGTAGCAGATAGTTGACCTTTATCTAAAATTCCATTAAAAAGCTTTATTGACTGTAGTCTTGCGGGGTCTTTCAGGATTCACTGGATCATTTATTCACTGTCGGATAGCCATCGGTTTTTAAGCTTTTAGGACTGCTCAAGCCCTGGGAAGGACCTATTTTTTTTTTGTCATCTTTAAGTGTTTTTAAGACAGTATGAGGGGGTGGTTTCTTTTCTTCTCCCTTTCCAGTGTGGCTAGGGCAGAGAAGGTTATCTTAAAGCACATGAAAAGGAGAGAAAACCTGGCAGCGTGGTACGCCTGTTTCCAGGGCAGGTTGGCTCATGCACGTGGGTGCAGCACAGCCATGCACTGCCTGCAGGTACCTGGCGGTGCAGGAGAATGCCTTTCACTTCGGTCACCACAGATTCGGGTCAAACTACTTCATGCAACATCCTTGGGAAATTTCTAACTCCATACCACCATGCCAGGCTTTCATCAGCTGAAGCCACTTTTTCTGGGCCACGTGCCTGTCTCAAATAGAAATAAGAAAAATAAAAGAATGGCTCTATCCTTTCTGAAAGAGAATGTATAGAAATGGTTTATCCAAGCTAAAAAAAAAATCTGGTGACAGCTCCCCCAGGCTTCACAGGAGTGTCCTGAAAGGGTGTTACTCCCTTTCCCATTCACTGACAAAAAGAAAACAGTGGGAGGAAGACGATGTATGCATCGAATGAAGCAGGAGATCTGGGAAAAAAATAGTGTGGATTTGTCTTTGAGGAATACGTTATAATGCATATATACATGGGGACTGAGTTAAGGTTGCAAAGACATCTCCAGTATTTCCAGACTTTGCAGGGCTTGATATTTTTTATTAATATTGCATATTACTATTTCATATTTTACATGTAGTTCAAGGTAAATTCAGAGAAAAGGGAGAAATAACAAATTTAAACATTCATTCTGGGTTTATTAAAATCTTTGGGTAAAACACAAATATTTCCAAGTAGCCAGTAATGCTTTAACTCTGTAATTATTTCTAAATCTGAACTAGAATTTCTTATTGATTTCAGATGTATATTTTTTCCCTTTCTCAACACTTCCACTTCTGCTGAATTTTCATCCTAAAATGACGCTGCAGTTAATCATTTATTTCTCTAGCCAGTAATAATCCTGCCCTGCTTCCCCATTCATACTAGCTTGGTTACAAGTGATGAAGGCCACACAGAGCCTCCTCCTCACACGCAGCCAGGCTGCATTCCCCAGTCTGCATTCTCTCATTTTCTATGCATTTCCAGATGTAAAAACCTTCTGTTTTCTTTCCCTTGTTTGCTCTTGGCAGCTACTGGCAGGAGACATCCTCTTAATGATCTTTTTCTGGCCTTCTAGACGACTGCTCAGACTTCTACAGATCTTTCATTATTAACGCAGAAGCCTTGTAAGTCAGTTTTAATGGCCTGTGCAATTTTTATTCCTTAGCAGGAGACATAGCCTCCTCCATATGGATATATGTTT
The DNA here is from genome assembly GCF_965231255.1 of Vanellus vanellus. NCBI lineage: Eukaryota > Metazoa > Chordata > Aves > Charadriiformes > Charadriidae > Vanellus > Vanellus vanellus. The sequence goes on from NC_138921.1 coordinate 12,482,786, forward strand.
ATTAATATAAATCCTTAATATGATTTTTCCTAGTGAGAATAATCAGTAAAAGCCAACCGGTGTGTATTACACCTTGTACTGGTTCATCCAAAAATCAAAAAGTAATCTGTGCCCTGCAATATGTGGAGCATGGCAGGGAGAAGCGGATAATCCTTTTCCCTGAGGTTGCCTAGGCACCGAATGACAGTGAGGTTTCTTTGCACGGTCCCACCATTCCCCTCCAGACAGAGGACCGCATCCCGACCGCAGCCGCTTTCATTTCTCTAGTGTGGGATTCATTACCTGTTTCAGTCCCTTACTATTATTCCTGGAATATCTCCAATCTCCGCTTCTATTCTGATTGGGGATAAAAGAAGGATGGGTCGTTCATGTTAGGGACGTGTAACGAATGCCGACAAACCCACTTTTTGTCTGTGACTCGACAAATTGCTATTAGTGCTCAGCCTTCATTACCAGCACATCCTCACTCACAGTTTAAATGGGGAGACTTGGAAAACAGGACAAAACTCTGCCGTTTATTTATAAAGAGTGTCCTGGTTTTTTTTCCTATAACCAAGGGGCGATTGTCCATTTATTCCATTAAACGTTTTCCTGCTGTACAAAATGACTCCCATTTTTCTTTTAAATACATCCTTTGAGTCTCAAGATAGAGTTAAATAATAACACACACCGCAAAAGAAATGCAAGCTACTCCCAGTGCTATTGGATGAGATTTCCATCCTTCCAGTTAAGCCAGAATTGTTTTCTCCTGTCTCTTTTCTAACTCCTCCATGTATATCAGGAGACGACTTCTGTTTAGTAAATAGCGCAGAACTTGGTGTTACCCCTTCTTTAGTCATGATTTCCACCTTTCCTCATTTACTATGTTTCACCTAAGTTTGTCAGTAAAGAAGGAAACAGATACTCCTGTGCATCAAAGACAAAAAATACCTGAAAATTTGTGACGTTGCTGCATGTATTAGTCCTGCTGGAATCTCAAAGCTCTGCTTTCATTTTTCCCTTTTTTTTTTTTTTTAAACTAGATACCCCATAAAAGAAGTTTAATCATGGCAACATAGCCCATTTAACCTATCTTTATGGTTAAACTATGTTTAGTGGCAACCCACCTAACATAATGAGCAAAATTTATGTTCACAGATGGTAAATTTTACAGTACAGACCAGACCAGCAAGGCCACAAATTAATCTCCAGTGTCATAAGAATTTCATTGCACACATGTATAGATCATCTGTCAACAAAGCCAGCAATATGACTGTCAGGCACAGCAAAAGCATTAAATGCATGCTTAGCCTCCAAATTCTGCCCCTTGACATATCTGGGTCCTTCAATTACACCAAGCCACGCTGGCTGGATTGCAGTATGAAACGAAACAAATTCCCCGGACCACAGCACAACTAGAGCTCCAACTCTATCTTAAATAATAGTTATTGAATGAAAACAAACAACCAAGACTTAGCTTAACCAGAGCAAAACCAGTTTGGCCTGATGAAAGGGACTGGAAGTGATAGCTGGAGCTTCACATACAACCCACAGCATCGCCCTGTGACGTTACTGGAAGGACAGGGGTTTAACAAGTGACAATCTTTCAACACAGCGCATCGCTGAATCAAGAAACTTTCCAATTGCTTTTCAGTTTTCAAGCTTATTTAAGAATCCCAAATTTCACCAAAACAAAGAGTCTGCTCTCGTAGGAGAGCTGAAGTCAGTTTTGCTAGAACAAAATTCAACATAAAATAAAATACTACACAACACAGCATGAAATAGTAAAGAGGCGCATAAAATTGAGCATATCTGTTCTTTTGCACACTGTCAGAGCTCGAGGTCGGCATCAAATGCTGTGTTGAGAATGACTTGATTTTGATCTATTGTCTCATATGAGCCAGACTGCAATTCACCCTGCTACACTTATAACAGATATGATTAAAAACAATCAGTTATATTAGGCAAAAATATATTTCCCAAGGCAAACATTCGCTTCAATGTATTTTTCGCTGGCTATAACACAGAAATTCTATGTATATAAAAAACCTTCTGGGTTTTTATGGACATTAGCATTGAGCTGAAAAACAGGGAAAGCCTGTGAGGGAAACTGCATAAATTAGATGCAGGCGCTATAGTGATTGTATTTCCCTCGGCATACTTCCCTGCCTACTGTGTAAACTTCAGCTGAATAATCTCTCCATGGGCCTCACATATGTCATTCGAAATAATCATAGCAACAGTTGCTGATGCTCTCCATCCTGGAGGATGGCTGAACCATCAGCAGAATTGCATTTTGCCTCTTACTTTCAGCATTCAACTGAAGGTTAAATAAAAATACTTGCAGTTTCTCTGATGAAAAGCACAATGCAAGCAAAGCCAAATAAAAGACCAGACAGGCTAGACTGCACAGAGCCAATAGTGAATTTTCCAAGGAAATATTTCTGGGCACATAAAACATGCTGATTTATTGTAACAGAAACATCTCCTGGAGATGAACCGATTCTGCACACTTTTCAAAGAAGGAAATCCCCATGGAAACCTGACTGCCTTTCCAGCAGCTGGGGAAGCACCGAGATGCACGCTCCACGTGCCGGTAGAGCGCTGCAAAGTGACTTCTGCCTGACGGCTGGAGACATGTGAGTCATGGGAGCCCATGGGAGAAGACAAGGGTCTCGGCGTTAGCCAGGCTCTTGTGGCTCATCCTGGGGCTCCCCAGGTTGGAGGCTCTTGACTCTGTTGGTTTGTGCTTCCTTGAAACCCCAGGTTAGTGACAGTGCTCAGCGCTTCCAGAAACTATTTTGCTTTTGAAAGACAGCATTTCCAAACTATCTCTGCAAGAAGTTTTTGGTGCTTTCCTGGCCAGTAGAAATACCAAAACTCTGCCCTTGCTCTGTTTGTTACAAGCTAAATGGGTTTTTTAGAAATTCCAATGGAAAGAAAACGTTGTCTCTAATAGGTTGTCTCTAATTAGGTTGTCTCTAATACCTAGGGAATTTTATCTGTGGTGTGGCAAAAATACCCAAAAAACTGAGAATTAAGAGCTGATGTTGAATCCTTGCAGAGCTTTAGGCAAGTCCCAAAATCTCTCTGCTCTAGCACTGAGGATCAATACACAACTGCTGAAACCTGACTGCTCCAGGAGGTCAGTCCATCTACTGACAGTGGATGCTGGCCAAAACCGTATTTAATGAATAAAACCCAGTAAAAGCCAGGTAAAGGCCAGAATAAGTTGCATTTATAGGAAGACTCTTCCTGACCCAAACCTTTTAAAGTATGGTTAAACCCTATGATATTTCTCATGCATTTCCTCCCCCCACCCTGAGTAGACAGAAGTGCTTGGGACATTGTGGACCATTTCTTTCCCTCTGCCTGTGCACTGTGCTATGAACTGCTTGTCTGGATTCACACAGCCATCTTTAAGTTTATTAATATGCATGTGCCATCTCACAAACGCTCAATGATTTCAAAGTGCTGCATAAGTTTTGCTGCCTGTTTTCTCAACATCTGTCCCCAAAGTGCACTTCTGTCATGTTCTGCTCCCATCGTTCTCGGATCAAAAAGTTGGAAGTAAGGCATGAATCCGTTTTGAGGTTTGCTAGTGCAGGCTGCAACTCCTTCTTTCCCAAGCGTCTCGCATTCTCACAGTATATGACACTTTCCAATTACCTTTTGGCCCTTTTATTCCCCCAGTCTGGCTCACATTTCTCTCTGAATTTGGTCTCTACGCAGCTCCGAACCCACAGTATGACAGCTAAGGACATAACAAATAAGCAGCACTAACCCTCGGGGTGGTTAGAAATGCCTGAATTCTCCTATTACAGGCAGATTCACAAGTAAAGGTCACCAGAAAGTCTCAAAACTTAAAACAAAAATGGGCCTCACCACAAGCAGTCAAAAGCTTGAGGAAGCAGGACGGGCTGTCTTACAGAAAAACTGAAGACGACTTGCAAAGTTTGGATCCAAATCCTGGCTCTGCGAAAGACTTCCTATGCAAGCTGAGGCACATCTTATTTTCTCACCTCTCAGCTCCCCTCTGTACGATGCAACAAAATAGTTCCTCACCACATATGACCTGTGCAAGATGCTTATCATCTTCCCAAATACATGGGATACAAGTTGATAAAAAGAGAGGAAGCTTCACCAAAGAAATGGAAAACCCTCCTGCAAACTGTCTAGAAAAATGGATCACTGCAGTTACCCTGGCTGACTTACAGAGGCGTAATTTAAGAGGCAGAATTATGGCTAGAAGCAAATCGAATTAAAACAAAAAATAATCATACCAACATTTATAGCTCATACTTTAAAATCAATCCCCATGTTCTAAAAAGTGTCATCCACAGAGATAATTCAAGACTAGTCTTCCCCAGTTGGAGAGGAAATGCTTAAGTTCTCTCAGGAAAACACTGAATGTAAACAAAGAAATTACACCTGACATCAATTTGTCCCTATTTGTAGACTGTTTAGCATACAGCACTGTAAAAATTCTCTTACCTTAGTACAAACTGGTCTGCTAGAGAGTCATCAGCCAGGGAAACATGAAAGGTCACAATGTCACCTTCTCTGACCGGGTTGAGTGGTAAGCGAATAACGACATTTTCATCTAGCCTCAGCAAAGACTGTCTTAATTTGTCTTGATTTGGGTAAACAATGATGCTACCAATCCTCTCCATAGCTGACAAAGCCTTGTGTTCATTATCTTGACCTGCATGGATATTGTTTTCCCATTTTGCATCCTCTGGAGAACATTCCCCATCTGCTGAATAAATCTTATAGAAGAGCTCCACAGTAATCCCTTCCAGGGAGGCTGTTTCCTCTGAAATCAGGGGTGGAGGGGAGCTGAACCAGCTAGGAGATAATTCCAGCTCCGCAACACATAATCCTAGATGACCTGTCAATCTACAGCTGGCCACAACTTCTCTAGACTCCAGGAAAGCAAACATCTTCACACAAGGCAACCTCTCCGCAGAATTATAGTCATCCCAGTCCTTCCCCGCAATATAGAACAAGGTTTGTATTTTAGGTTTGTTGGAATAGATTGAGCTGTTGATTATGTGAGATTTTAATTTCCAATTAAAAGTGAATTTATTTGTGAAACCAAAAGATGCAGAAGTCAGCATGAGGTCCAAGGGAACAGCCTGTTCAACAGAAAAGGGTCCATATGTGGCATTTAGGACAGGTGGCAGTTTGGCCTTGTATATAAAGAATGAATCCACCCTAGACTGCAAACTGGAGTTCCTCATGATATCCTGGTTGGCTTCTTTGAGGAAGAAGAAAATATCAGCGTTGCAGATGTGATAGCTCGCGGGGAGATAGGTTGGCAGGTTTGAAAATCTCTGTATGCTGTCCATGATGCCTCCTCGGCTCTCCACCACTGCAGACCAAAGATAAAAGGAAAGAGAAAGACAACTCTAATGTTTGCTTAGCATGCTCCTCAGTTTTTCTCAAATGCAATGTATTACCAGAGATCAATACTGTTAGCCACAATTACGAAACAATCTGACACAGGTACCATGGAATAACACTGTTGGCTCAAAGCTCATACACTGAAAACATCCCACTGCATCAGCTGTACAGCTCCCTTTCCACCTGCCCCAATCTAATATCTACTTGAAAGCCATTAATCAAGTACCGGATAAAACAAGGAGATTGATTGACCAGATCCCAATCTAAGTTCCAAAAACTTTTTACTGCTTGATTGTTGTTCTTTTATTGCCAGATCAAACTTACAACTTTTCCTCATGCATGTTTCAACGTAAGTAAGAAGCTGGCACATTGAATATTAGGAGGCAGTAAACCAGAACTTTTTCTTTAGTCCAACACCCCTAACACACAATGCAATGGGGGGTTGCAAGTCTGCATCACTCCCAAAGCACTTGCCAGGTCAGCAGTTGGGAAGATAACAGCAAACTGATAGAAGCTTTGTATTCCTGAAACCAAAACTTTTCACACACAAAAAAAATACGGGGTTTGATAGAGGTCTCAGTGGGATGGATTTATAGGCAAGAGTGAACTCGAGAGAAGGAGAGAAATCCTTTACATGCAGAAGATTCACAGATGCTTAGATGGATTTTTTGGTTTAATTCCAGAGGAGAATGAAACACATTTGGAAACCACAAAAGTTTTTCTACAACACAATGGTCAATCCTCCAGCCAGCACTGAGCAATTTTTACCAGGCAAGAAAAGATTCCAGAGGGAGGGAGGGATCAAACAGATGCCTTTGGTTGGGGCCGATCTCTAATTAATAGTGAGATATATTCAATCCGAGCTGCTATTTTACCAGAAAGAAACGGTGGGTCTTTCAAACTAACAATTCATACATTCCAACAAAAAGCTGGTGAATGCAAGCTCATGGGACTGCCACAGAAGAAATAAACAGAAACCAAATGAATTAAAATGAAGCAGTTCCATAATGCGCAGAGATAACAAAGGAACAATGACAGATCCTAAGGTCAAAGCTCTTGTTGTCTCTTGCTGAAGCTTAGCGGCGATTTTACTGTTTGTCAGGACTGGGGAGAGCAGATACACGACGCGACAACCGCACAAACAATTACACCTGTTACAAGCTAGATGACTCAGATACTTGTAGCCACAATTTAGCACAGATAAAAGCTCTAATATTTTAAGCTATTTTTTCAGGTTGTGTATTTTTAAAGCCTACACTTAACGAAGACAGATTGTAGGGCAAATCTCATGCATTTGACTTTGCTCCACTCTTGTTCTCAGTTGAAATTCTGCTCATTTATTTTCAATGGCTTGATATTATCTATGCTTGTTTAAATGCTTCTCATTTCATCACAATACCTCTGCCTTTACTTTCGCCCTATGTTTAATTGTGTCAAGATTCTTCTGCAGCCTTTGGAATATTCTTTGTGGGAACAAATAAATAGGCAAAAATATACAAAAGCATAAAAAATTGCTCAGCAGGAAACAGTATCAACAGGCTCCTCTCTCACTACTCCACACGAGGATCAGATCAGGGTTTCCTCTCAGCTCCACAAGCAAATGCAATTGGGGAGCAGCTGCCATGCAATCGCCCCACTTGGGTGTCCTCTCGTTTCTTATGCCCATGCATAAATATTTCAGCTCCTCTCTCATAACACACCCGTGCAGCCAACACCATCCCCCAGCTGCACGCAGGCACAGACCTGGGCACACAGCTGAAATGTAGAAACCCAGATGATGAGAAACTTTCTCCTCCCTTCCCCATGTGAGCGCTGACCTGGGCCAGCTTCCTGTGGTATCAAAGCTCACACAGGGGACAGCCAATTTTCTAGTGGAAAAAATCGACTTTAGCCCTTCCTTTCCATATCTCTTCTCATTCCAAAGTGAACAGCTGGCGCACTCCCTGCAGCATGCAGAAACAGGAGACCCCAGTTCTCTATGGGAAGTCATAAGGTGTGAGTAGTAATAAGCAGTTCTGGAAGAAGACAGAGGTAGTCTCCCCAGGCAAAAGGCTAACCAAGCTACAAGCACTGTAAGAGGCAGGAGGCACAGGTGAGACAGGCACCACAGAACCCAGCAGGTGCTGTGCAGCAGACATGGACACCACTGCACCTTAGCACCAGGCACAGGAGGCTGCACAAGGCAAGGGACCCACAGCAACGTACAACAGGGATGGAGGCAGAGGCTGGTGACCACCGTTTAGCGGGGGTCAGGCAATGCTCCACTAGTGCTTGCTGTGCTGCTCTGTGGGAGTCCCAACACTTTTATCCCACCACTGAATAGCAAAGTGCTCAGGAAACACACTGCAGGTCAAACCTCATCCTGCTCGTAGCAGAAGGAGAAGGGAGAAAGGAGAAATCAATGCCAATTCTAGAACCAAAGTCACCAAGGGATGTTTTAGCAGCTCCACTACTGCTCTGATATTTATAGAGCACCTTGACATGGTATGGCTTGCCGGGCCGTTGTGCAATTGCACAACTCGGTCTCTGAAAATGAACTTTGCTCCTGTGAAAGCCGAGGCAGCGAGGGGAGAATGTTGCTTCTTCACTGAGAAGTCAAATGCAGACAAGCACCTTCCTGGATTAACTGTAGATCAATCAAACTATATTTGAAAGCAATACTTTTGAGAAGTTGCATTTATCATAAAAATTGTTCAGCCATACAGATAAGCAATGGACACACAGCAGCAAGAGCACCCTCTGATTTCTGAAGAAGGGCTAAAATTTGCCTTGTCCCAAGACACACCAGATTGCAGAGGAGATTTAAACACTGACATAGTTCCTGAACCTAAAGAGGAACAAAAAAGAGGCAAGGCTTAAATGCATTTGTGTTTACATTATAGGACTTTCCTCCCCCACCCCATCCTTTATGCAGATATTTTCTCTCTCTCAAACAGCGATTTACAGGAATTTTAAAAGGAATGTTTTCCCCTTTCCTCCATTTCATTATAGTGGCAACATTCTCAGAACTAGTACGAGGACTAGGATATCAGCCGGCTGTAACTCAAACAAAATGAGACACAAATTTTGTCTGAAAGCTTATATGGGAAGCCATAAACACCAGTAGACAGGGCTGGGCTTTGTCCTAGAACCAGCCTGCAACAAAATATGATATCTGAATTTAGCAGCATTTTATGATGCTGTAGGAACATCTAAAAAGAAATAGTTCATCCGATGGCAGGCCAACACCCCGCCTTTTTAATTCGGCATGTCAGCACCACAGCATCAATCTCCTTACAGTAACAATCAGAAACAGGAGACATTTCTAGCTTTCTGGTGTGCAACAAAGCAATTAATAAATCATCTGTTCCTTTAATAAGCACTCCGGCAAGATCAAAAGAGGGCAGAACATTAGATCAGAATGTGGGTTAGTCCTAATTATGTAACAAAAGAGAGCAAGAGTTGAAGAAAAGTAAATGGAGGCCAAATGAGCATCCCCAAAGCCCAGTGCTATCTCAACGGCTGAACACAGCCTGTTTCTCAGACTATTGTGGCATTGGGGGTGTTGAGGGGACACGTATGGAAATAACACATTGTTGGACATGACTTGAGATAGATAGCTTGAATTTCTAAAATAACTTTTACCTTTTAACAGTTTTCCAGCAGGTGCTTTGCCCCTTTTAAAGCACTTTTTTTGGATTAGCCAAATACCAAGACCTCTAGAGCAACAGGTCTTGTGAAATCTCTTCGCTCCTATATGATGCCAAAATCTCTTTCTCCAGAGTTGGGCAACAGCCTCATATCCCAGTTCATCCTGCAAACTCTGAGAATGCAGATGGACAGGAAACACCCTTCTGATGTTTCTGAAAAGCTGAGAAAGAGAGAGGAAACCACCATGCACATAACCAACCATGCAAAGCTTGCATCAAGGAGATGCCCCCTCCTGGTCCTTACTCTGACCAGCTCAGACCTCAAACGAAGCTTCCTTTCTGTTGTCTTGAAAATTTTTTATTTAACCATAAAATTATCCATCACTTTTGGGTTTAATCTCACTGGACTTGAACTGGTGCCACAAATAGCAGCACAGAACTAAGGCACATGCAAAACCATAGCTGTAGGTCACACTGTGCAATAAAAATCTGCCATTCATGTATCTCAAGATTTCATCCAAGCTACATTTCTTAGATTTCATACATTTTAATAAGAGGCAAAACGGGTATCATATTAGAAGGTAGTGGTGGCTGTGACAGGTCAGCATTAAAAACTAATGCATCTATGTTAAGCTGTAGTAAGAGGCAAGTCCTTAATAAAAATTCATCATTTTGTAACTAAAATGGAAAATAACTCCTGTTGGAGGATAAATCCAAATTTCACATCTAAATCTTTGCTCTACCTTAGCTAACTACCTAACAGTACCCAAGTCTCCCATGAGCCCTCAGTAATTCTGAAGTTGGAGGTCCGAGGAACAAGAAGCATTTAAAATTGAAACTTTTTCAATATCCTTTTTCTCTGAAAACAAGCAAGAAAGCCGATCCTGCACCTGTGAAAAAAACTATGAAAATATTAAAATTCATCTTTCCTGCAGCATCATCAGAATTGTAGTGTGAGATCATACAGACACTCCTCTTTGTAAAAGAGGAATAATTTCAAGTAATGTGGTGCCAGTAAGTACTATGATGTTATCCATGACTCATACAGAGGCAATCAATGGCTTGTCTGTATAGGAGAAAAATCACCAGCCCTTCCCACCAGCCTTTGCTAAAGACCATAAAGACCAAACTACACATGTACATTATTCCACTATAAAAATGGCTCTATTCATAATAATTATTTTGCTCTGGAAATGCGGGCATTATCCTTGAATAAAAACACACTGTATCCCAGAATAGGGTGTCTACACAAGGAACGCTATTCTGGAACTGACAAATTATAGGAGAATAATTAATTCTGGACCAGCTGTGTAGGTCACTTTCTCTCATACATGCAAGGGGTAAGACCTGATGCTGTTTAAGGACCCCAGCCATAAGAGGTTGTGCAAGGTGATTTGGCCTGGCTACGGCTGGGGAAACTGACTCTTAATCCTGGCAGCAGGAAAATGAGGAGGATGATTACAGTGTGAAAATCTACCACGAATTTAGACCTCATTTGAGCACTGTAAGTAAGATAAGTTTGGGCTGTGTAAGGATTTAAGGAGCCTAGATGAACACCCTCCTCATGCTCTCCCTGACTCATTCAAAATTTAATAAAATAACTATGAAAGGAGGATATCACTGTTTACTTCCCACATTCACAGTCCATCCTGTGACTCATCTCCTCAGTTTTATATTAGGGAGGAAAAGGAGGAGAAAAACCCTCGACAGTCCCACTGAGGAACAATTTCCGTCACCCACCGTTCAAAAACAAGCCTTACTCCTTTGGTACTTGAGGTAGTTATACAGTGAACCACACTGGCACAGAAAAAAAAAAAAACATAACAAGCAGTCTTCTCAACTGTAACAGAATAATTTGAAGATATAAATGACACTGCAAGGAAGAGCTAAGAAGAGTTCTCAATACTTTTTTAACATTAAAGTCAGCCCAGAAGCTGTCAACATATAAAAAATTGTAGCACAAGAAAAGATGATAGGATCCCTTTAAGCATTTCTCATTCTCTCTTCTTCTTATCCTAGTTCAATGTAAGGACAGAACTTGATGTAGGACTCACAACCAGTTTACAGTCCTTACGTTCAATCTTGATTACATATTTGTGGAGACAGAGATTCACTTTGCAAAACATCCCTAGTCGGGCAGCTTGTTTTGAAAGACAAGAAAAAGGATGCAATTTAAAAAAAAAAAAAAAACAAAACAGAAGTCTATTTAATCCAAACATCTAAAACTGAAGAGAGGTTAATTAACTTTTGTAGGCTTGGGACAATGTCTCACGTACTTATCTTCAAACGTCTCAGTCAAACTTCTGTTACCCAAGCTTCACTGCAGCTACGTGCTCTGGCCACCCTCCACGAAGTCAGCCCATCTCATTTCAGATAGGTATCTAAGCCCAGCGCGTACTCCAGCCTCCCCTTTCAGTAAATCACAGAAAAGGGTATCTCAGAATTCATTCATCCTCTCCTAGACACTTATATCTTAGGGGTGATTAATCACCCTTGGGAGGAGCCTATTTCTATCCGTTAACTCGATTGCTAAAGGTGGCCAGTGCAGACCTGCATGCTGGAGGTTTAGATGTCTATGGGCAAAGCAGTCCTGGACCATCAGATCTGATGGCTCACTCTTCACTAAAGCTTCTCTTCCCACACCACATGCCTATGTTTGCCCACCATTCTGCTTCCAAAAAGCATGAAAGTATCATCTCAAGCCTCATAAATCTTTTGTCTACCAAAATATATTTCTCAGTGCAAAATTAAACCATGCATATAAATGAAACCCCTGATCAGGCCACAAGTTCAGTAATAAATTGTATTATTGTGTTCCAAAGCAAGTCAAGTGCTTTGCCTGCTTACCGTTGCCAAAAAAAATCAGTTGGATGTGGAAGTTTCTGAGTTGGTACTTACCACAGTTTTTAGCTTGCATGCATTTTGCACAGTCACCCATACTGAAAGACATACATACAGCAAGGCCACCTACAGATAGTAATAAAACCATACTGTCTGAAAGGCTGCCTATAAATCTTATTAAAGTAATCCCTTCCCTGAACTCAGATTATTACATTCACCTTTATGGTAGAATAAAAATTAATTTTCTCAGCTATAATAAGTGTATGATAAGAAGGTATCACTTGGGACTGAATAAAGATTATAATTAACTCCAACTGAATAAATCTAAATTTAGCTTGGACTAGCAATTTGTTTTCATACATTTTCCTCTACGACTGAGTGAATAGGTATGGCAGGATTAGCATCCCATGCCAGTTCCAGCACTGCTGGCACAGAAAGGAGTGAGGCACAGTGTAATCCAATACCCCAAAGGCCTGAAGATTAATTCAGGGTTCTCTATCAGCAGAAGTTTGGAAAACTGGAAAAAAAGAAAAAGGCTCAAAACAGCCATTATTCCGGCAAGGAAAGCACGCGAAGTGCTGGACTCCAGAGAGAGTACTACTCACTGCACTCCCTAAATCACCGTTATGCAAAGATAGGACCTATGCCACAGACTGCTGAAAGCATTTTTAGGGGAAGCATCCTCTGTGCTTGCCTGATCTTCCTCTTTCCTACCAAGTATCTGCTTTTGGGTGCTATCAGAAATGGGCTGCTGGGCCCGATGGATCTGTGCTCTGACCTGGTATGGCCGTTCTTACTTTGCGCTCTCTCATCTGCAGTACCTCAGAGGTGATCCCTAAAGCAGTTGCAAAACAAGAAAACACAACATTACACAAGCACATGCAAGCACACAAACAAAATGGGGTAAAGTAAATGCATCAAACAAACATGCAAAGTTTACCCTGATTTTTTCACTTAGTTGAAAATAAAAACTCTTATACCCAGCAGATTACAGATTATTTTTTTCCAAGAAAAATGAGGCTCTACTTATAAAAGGGTGAGGAACTGCCTTGTTAAGCCACTACCTCATTATTTGCCATTCTCTGGGAAGATGATTGTTAACTTTATTACTAGGAAGGAGGAGTTCAGGCTTGTTTATCAAAATAGACCTCATATTTATCCTAGCCAGGGAATAACATGCAACCCAAGCAATAAACCTTCTGTGCTTCCTCCTCTGACTGCCATGCTAGCCCATGCAGACATCGGATTTGCCTGCATAAGAAGATTTTATCAGGTATAAAGTTACAGCTGAGCCATTATCATTACAGCAGAATGGTTCTCCAAGCAGATAGGTTTATTTCCAAGACTGGAGTTCTTTTAGCTTAAAGATGACACAGTCTGAAACCAAAAAAAAAAAAATTATTTAGGATGAAATCAGAGTATGTATGGATGAAATAAGAGTATGTATGTAATGCACTACAGCATTATAACATTTTAAATTCATGTCTCATGAGGGTTTAACTTTCCCAGACAAGACAACCTTCCATCGCCCCAGGAGCATATTTTCTTTGAGAACTACCAGACTTGAGCACAATTCCTGCCCAAACATGAGATTTCCCAAAATTATGCTGTCTAAACCTGAGGCATGCAAATTCCTCCTGAATCATTAACACTGGCTGTTATAGTTAGATTATAGTTAAAGCCAAAGATCCAGCATCTCTATAGGTTATAAAATGGAAATTTTATTCTGCCATGGAGAAGAGAGATCCCCTTTCCTCCAAATGCTACCATCATGTCAAGGCCTGGAAGGACCTGAGATACAGGACATTAAACCTGTGACATCTGTAACTGTAGGAAGGCTGTTTTAGGTAAGTTTTAGAGGCTTTTATTGCTCCCTCTGAACCCTGTACAGTAGGAAACATGGTAACTAAGACACCTGGTTTTATGGGCTGGAGTAATAGAAAAAATAGTCACAATAAAAAAAATTTTAAAACTCTCTAAACATCCCTGAAATAGCTTTTCTTGAAACATACTGGGATGGCTTCACCATCTGTGAGTAATGTGCCCATCCCCATAAAATCTTTATGTTATCAGGCATTCTATTTATTCATCTCCACTTCACTCTCACACGCGTGCTTCTGGCCAAAGTCTTCATTGTTAAAAACATTTATTCAAAAGTGTCTGATCAAAAAACCTGGAAGTTAGATAAAATACATTCCCATAATACTACCTATATGGTGCGCAGAAGCACTATGTGGCCCCATCCACAGGCTGTACAAAGCACAGGATAGCCATGCTCTTAAGCCAGATGTTCACAGCCTCCCAGGGCCAGTGAGTTCTAGCCCAAACCTCTTGGGTGTAAAATATTCTTTCCATTAAGAATGAGATCATTCCAGTGGGTGAAAGGTGTAGAAGAAATACTGAGGGTGAAGCTTTAGAGAAAAAAAGTGTGACCATGGAGAGAGCACGGGGATGCTGAACACTCCCTCTTCACAAAAAACAAGCAGAAATGAGATGAGACATTCACAGGGTTTCTCCTTCGAGTTTCCATCAGCCGTCTCCAGCTCCCTCCTCCTCTGATGGAGGCAATACAGGCATTTGCAGAACTAAGGTCTTCCAGCCCAGACTAATTCCCTGAGTGCTAGATGGGAGTTTTCCTCCATATCACACTCAGCACAGCCAAGGCCACCTCGGTGCAGGTAACTGACAAAGCTGCTTTAGCTGCCCAAACCTCAGTGCAGGCAGGTGAGTTTTCTCATTTAACGTGGCTGTTGCAATCGCTGAGGTTGCTGTGCTGGGTTGATCACTGGCCTAACTTGCCATTTTAGTTTTGATCAGGGGTGTTGATATGGTGGATAAAAGTCACAGGCTGCTCTTGGCAAGTTTCTCTGCATCTCTTGTACAACAGCAATGGGGAATTGTCCTGCCAGTTACAATTAGAGGCATTAGCACAGTGGCTAAAGGTCACAAATTCATCAGCTGAAAGAACTGAATGACAGAGCCACTTTTGCAGGCTAAACTGAAGTTTAAGCACACCTGATTAACCAAGGAGGGTTTCTATTCTGGTTACCTGGAGGGGAGACATGACCGCTAAGGCCGTGCACGCGCACACAGAGGTTTTGCACAACCTACCGCTTGGTGGGCAGAAAGCCCATAAACACAAACTATGTATACCTCAGCCTACCTCTAAGTGCCTCTCTCAGGCATGGGCAGCGTTAGGATTTCCTAAAACCTCCTTCTCCATTCCAGACACCTCTCAGCTCTTCTCAGCTGGAGGCAGAGATGCCAAATCCTGAAAACCATGACACCACTAACACGGGAAGGGTGATTTGCACACCCGAGCTACACACCTTTGCTATGGGGGGAGGCAAGAGGCACAGCCACTCTGGGTGAAGCTAAGCCAGGTGAAAGTCCCTGCAGAGGACCTCTTGCCCAGCTCCCCACTGCACAGCACTGGTCCTGACACTGCTCCTTACCCCAGTGCAGAGTTGGTGCTTCCAGCTGCCAGCATTGCAAAGCCATGTGCATCCCTCCTAAGACCTGATAAATAAGGTTTGTCATGGCTACTGGAGGTTCGCGTTGCTAAAGAGGAGGTTAGGAGAGGGCTCCCTACTACTGTTATCCAAAGCAAAACTCATTTTCCCTCAGTAATATTTCATAAACTACAGAAAATGAATACATGTATGGGAGCGTGTGGATATATTCTCCAAATAACAGAAAGGCCTCACAAGGCAAACACATTCACTAAAGGCACCAGGTGATTGCAAAAGTAAATCTCTTAAATATATGCTCTAAACTATTAGCCAACTGTGAAGTATTTGTATTCAGCGTCAAAATATCTATGTCACACAAAGCCAAGAGACTGACAGGAGAAAGGCCAGGATTTATGTTAGCTAGGGTCTATCTGTCATGGAGATAGGAAAGCTGAGAGAGAGTCCTTTTATTAAAATCACTCTCCCGCTGTAGATATTGATCTAAGCAGCTAAGGTTGAATAGCAAAGTGCATTTCCATCTCTCACAAAGTTACTCACTGGTACAGCAGTAAGGGACCGAGGTAACTGCCTTCACAACTCCAGCAAATGACACCCCAAAAAGAAGCAGGCAAAGAACGAGGCATTGGTATAAACAGCATCCTGCAACGCCACAGCACAGCTGCCTTCCAGGAACCAGAGAGTCCCCCTCAACTCTACTTCCCAACTTTTCAGGAATCCCATTTTGCTCCCCAAATCACTAATGCAGGTTGCCACTACTCCCGGATTGAGTTCACCATTAAAACAATACAGAGAAACACAGTGCTGACTGCATTGCTTCCATTCCCATTTTAAGGAGAAAAAAAAAAAAAAAAAGCCATTTCAAAAGGATCCTTCCCTAAATCTGCTTCAGCATTTTCAGTTTTTCCTCTAAGCAGTAGTAGCTTGGATCCAGACTCCTGCCCCACTTTGGGCTGACCCTTCCCTGGCAGTTCTCCCTCAGCTCCTGGAGGACCTGGATCTTGGCTGCCTTTCTCTTTGCAAACCCCACATTGTGACTGCAGTCAATGGCTTCATGTATTACACCTAAAGACAAAATGAAACAAAGGAACTTGAAGTTCTGTATACTACAGACTTTCTGCATTCCTGCATCCACAGGTTACACCGGTACATCATTTTATAGCACTTCTGATTCTCCCCATGGAAGCTTCTGACTTTGGTGATACTGAAAAATTCCTTGCATGAGCCAGAAATTACAGGATATTAAAATGCTGGCAGCAGATTCTCCAAAGGTGTTGTCAGAAGGAGGTAATGTTGGTCCAAAGCCTTTCTCCAGAGCAATGGGCTTTCACTGGATTCTCCATCCTGTTGTTTCAAAGCTCTTGGAGAAAACAAGCTCCACACCAATGGGCCCAAACAGCCGCGGGAAACCAGAAAAGCAGCTTACAATAAAAGCCCTGTAAAGTTACTAAGTACACAGATATGTCTTGAATGCACAGAAAATCCTCTGTGTTACCAGCACTCATCCATATCCCACTGTGACTGTAATCCCAGGAAGAGTATATGCCATGCACAGCCCCACTGGGGGACCGCGATAGAACAAAACAGGATGCAGAGACACACAAAATCCTGGGTCTGGCGCCAGCCCCACAGCTCTGCCTGAGCACTGGGAGCAATTCTCATTTAGTTCCCCATTACTGCTGGACTTCTCACCTGGATGGCGACCCTGACTACACATGCTGATTTTTGGGGACTGTTTGCAATGCAGACAGTTAAGTTCCTGATGAAATGTTTGCAGAGTTTAGGTCTGTGGGAAGAAGTCCGCTTTCACTTAGGTTTCCCCACCGAACTCCAGAGGCGTGGGCTGATGCCTCCAGCAAGATTTGTGTCCCCATCCCGCAAACACACATTCACGTATATCATTTCAAGTGTGTGCGCAGTCTCACTAAGCCAGGGAGTTTTCCCACTGGGAAATTTAATCACAAGCTGCAAAGTTTCAGGACAGAGACCTGAGAGGCCACCCAGCCTTTTAGCTGCTTTGGAAAAAGCTCCACAGCTTTAGAGATTCACTGCTATTAGTCCAAGGATATCTGTGCCTTTTTTCTCTGAACCCAATCTTTAACCTGCACTTTGCATTGCAACCAATATTACACTAACCAGACTCCCAAAGCAATATGTGCTCTCTGGCTCTCATAGGAGCAACCACACAGGCCTAGTTCTGCAGCTCAGACATCATTAAGTTATCAATTTATATCTGCCTCTCAAGGAACAGCACATGAAAACACGAATCCTTCCTTTCTAATGACAGCTCTTTTTTTTCCCCACTCAAAATACCCAGAACAAAAGTTTCTGTTTTCTTTCAAATTCCTTTGCTTAATTCAACATTTTATTTTTGGAATGACAACAGCCTCGAGCAACTCCATTAATTTGTTACGGAGTAAAAGAGCTTTGCATTCCTAGGGTGATTGCTGACCTCCTCCCCTACTCCCTTGCTTATTGAAACAGTTCTGCTCAAGCACATCCCAGTACCAGAATAAAGCATAATTTTTCACGCTTGAATGCATTATTTTACGTTATGAATACACATTTGACATATTTTACAAATTCATGGCAGATGCTGTCAGAAAGGACAAAATAACCATCCCTCGGTACCGCTTTTCTCTTACTACAGTGATCAAAGGTTGCAGCTTGTCATTCACACGTGGAGAACGGCTTCTCTTGGGGAGAGGAGAAGGAGCCTGCAGCCTCACCCAGGACTTCTTGGGTGTTTGTTTCTCTGTCTGTTGCCGATTAGCAATTTAGAGTTCGATTTTCTAAGCACAAGGAAAATTCCCAATAGCTCTGGAGGAGGCAGTTCAAGGAGATCTTGTCAAAATATTGGTGTGTAAAGAAAGTGAAACCTTATTATGGCTTTCATACTGCGATGTGCCAAATACAGTTATCTTGCTCACAAATAATCATTAACTTATAGGCAAAGAATAAAAACTCTCAAGCAAAAAACAAAGTTGGATGAGGTCAAACTTGCTGTGTGGTTCACTTGTGTTAATATATCAAGCTAATAAAAGATAATGAGCATTAGCTGACAGCATTTTCAACCTCTTCAAGAGTCAAGAGAAGTAAATTAGATCAGATTTGAGATTGCCTAAAAAGGCAAAAAGCTGCTTCTAATTCTTTTCTCAATGACAGGGCAATTATAAAATTGAGAAAGAGTCCAGGGACACCACTATCATAGCCCAACCCAGCATACTAGTTAGGAAACTCCAGATCATCAATATGATGATTAGTTTAGGATGATGATTAGTTTAGGATGATGATTAGTTTAGGATTAGTCTAGGCCAGTGCCTTGACCAGAGCAGAAAGTGCTCACCTACCAGGATAAACTACCCCAAGGGCGCGAATTGGATGCACACTAATTTATAGCAGCCCAGGGTTTTGCACACGTATGACAGACAGCAGTCATGCATGGGCACGGCCCAGCATCTGCGCACGCTGAGGATGCAGCTCCATCACAGCTCAATGTCAGCAATTGCTCATATGCAGCTGCCGTAACGGGCAGCGAGAGGGAGCAGCAAAAAAGCCATGTTTACCTTCTGCTTAGTGGCATCTCCTATAAGCCTTTGTGTGGAAACATCACAAGTGCAGTTCAAGTTTGAGTCAATTCAAGTTCAAGTCATATCTTATTACATCCAGTACTGCTCACCTACCCATAGCCTAGAGAATAAAATTCTGCAGGAACTCAGCATACAGGTCACTTCAGTACTCTGCTTTGTCAGGCGTTTTGTAACTAGAGCCGACCACATAATTCACACTGCATAATTTATCCATGGGATTTAGCCCGTGGAACACCCAAAGCAGATAACAATTTCTTCATACTTATTTATTGTTTAGAATATTCAGTCAACTTTTCTGCTTCTTCTGAACTCTGCGAAAAGATTATGAACCTCTGGCTATATTCTTCCAGGGCTTGAGCTCTTGGCTAGCTGTGATCAGTCAGATTAATTCACCTCTTTTTCAGTCTTCTACCTTCAACTATTCTTGTTTCCTGAGTGGAGGAAAATGCGTGCAAGCACTAAATCTCAAACATGCTAGTCTAACATTTGGATTCCATTATCCTAGAGATAACATATAATCCTATAATGATATGTAATAAATTAACATTTAATCTCATATCAGAGAGTTCAAAGGGATCACAGCCAGCTGGTGCTAAAATAAGCATTTGCTAGAGGCTGCAGGAGTGGGAGCCCAAGATGAGAAGTGAATGAGATCTAAGCTGCTCTGACGCTTTGGCTTGGCAAGACTGGTTGGCAAGGAAAGGATCAAATAAAGCCCTGATATGAAGGGGATGATCTCCAAAATGAACCGACCTGTGCCCTTTCACTGTGAATGTTGCCCTTGCAGTCCGTCCGGTGCAGAGAAAGGGAAGATTTCCCACCTTGGAGCTACCAAGTGGGGAAGGTCATTGTCAAACAGTGCTGCAAAGGGGACTTAATTCACTGCTTGATTTGTCACCCGTTTGTCAAGGTGTGGAGATCTGACGAGGCTGGGAATAAGCATCCAACCCAGGGTTCAGCTCTCCAACTGCAGAGATCCACAGCCAACCTCTTTTTTTTCCCCTGGCCCTGCTTTAGACACATGCAGAACTGAAAAAAAAGATGCACAGTTTCAACACAGAGAAGCCAAAAATAATTTGTCATTTTGTTTCCCTATCACACACCTTCATACATAGCACTAGTACACCAACCACTGCACATTCTTCATTAATAACAACAGCTATTAATAAAGTTCTCTCCTTAGAGGCTTCCTTAATAAATGTATATAGTGACTCTGGTGAGGATGATTGCTATCTCTTGAAGACAGGCGCAATTAAAAGCGCCCGGCAGGGAGACGCAGCCTCCCAAACTGCACAAGGCAATAGCGAACATTAAGGGCTGCTGACCCCCAGAGCAGAGATAAACACCTGACTTGCCAAAACCCCTCTGACTTCTACTGAGCCCAGATTTCACAGTTAGAGTAAGGGGATAAGAATTGTCTTTATCTTCCCGGATGCTCTGTGTGCCACCTCCGTTGTCCCAGCTACATCCTATGGTATGGTATATTTTCTGGAAATTTGCAGACCCCAGCACTTAATCTTTGTTCATGGGCAGTAGCAGCAAAAAAAAAAAAAAAAACAATTGACATCAGTCAGATTCAGATCCTTTCTCTGAATCCAAAGACACAGTTCACTGCTCCATCTCAAACTGGAATACACTTTAAAAAAAAAAACAAACTGTCAGGTAGCCAAGAAAGCCAAGAATCCATCACAGACACAGACAGTATTTTAAAAAAATACTGCCAAACCTCTTTGCTACTTTTCAGTGGAGACACATCAACCTTACTGCCAAATTAGCTAGAAAGTAAAGGCAGTTAAAAAAACATCAAGAAAAAGGAAAGAGAGAAACTTAAGACGGGATAGCCAACAAAAATATACAGTGAGCTGAATTTCACAACTCTGGACACTGACCACAGTTCTGTATCTGAAGAAAACTTAATAAATAAAAATAACAAAAAAATCTGAAGTGTTATGGAGTTATCTTTGCTCTAGCATAAAACACACATTTCTATTACCCTTTCTGGATTAGCCAAATGAAGATCAATGTATCTATAAAACTCAATGACATGTTAATGCAAACCTTAAAAAAGATAAAATGCCTTTTATCTCCGTCTTAGGAAAACCTAATAAAGAATTAACAGTCCATGAAGCCACAGAATTTCACTCAAGGCTTTACTTTATGCCAGGACTTCCTACTCCATTAATTTTTAACAGACAGGTTTCCCCAGGCTTTGGGACATGTTGGTACAATTTTACATTGTCATTAAAATTGGTCCTATATTTTCCTTTGGAGCTGGGATAGGAGCCTCGTTGTAGTATGTGGACTTAAAATATAGTCACCACCCACAATGGATCACAACTGTAAATTTGGAATAACTGTTAAGGTAAATAAACATGCAAAAAATGGTAGACAAATATTGATTTTGATAATGACCTGACAATTAATGAATTTATGAGCCAAAACTTTCACCTGCAGGATAAGCACTTTGGATCTGAGCTCATTCATAACATCAGCATTTCAGATTTATACCAGAAGCAACTGCCAGGAATCTCCTAACGCAGCACTAGATGTTGAATCTTTAAAGGGATGCAGTCAAATATTAGTCTAGGATTTGGTTCAAGATTGGTTCTCAGAATTAATGAGCCTTCAGTGACTGCCATGGGCCATACCAGGAGGCTGAGATCCATAAAGCCAGATACCCCCAAGCTTGGTGGGAAGCCAGTCTCATCCAAGTTCCCAGCTATATTTATTTCTACTGACAAACACATGGCAGCAAGACCAGAAATTTCAAATGCCAGTACTTAAAACCAAATCAAATCCAATACTTTTGCACACATTTAAAATTTTCTTGCTCTCAAAATGGCCTGAATACCCGCAGCCCCCACTGACATGAAAGGAAATAAAGACGCTTCCCACTTCTGCTAATTGGGGTGGGCTTGTCTTGGATGCCAAGGAAAGCGCCCACTCCTTTTAGACACCCACGGGTGAAGACTGAGGCCACAGTGCCCAGCTGCAGCAGGATTCTTTGCTTGGTGGAATGTGCCAAGAGCAGGAGAGATGCAACACTTGAGCCCGAGCTCGTACACTCTTCAAGGCTGACAGGCTTGGGCTTGTGAATCAGCACAGGGAGAAAAGAGACAGCAGTAGGCATGGAAAACAGTCCCAAGGAAAAGCAGGGGGCTAAAGTCCAGGAGTGACGGGAAGAGCAGTGAGCAAAGAAGCGGCGGCAGGAACAGGAATGAAGCTTGACTGTACAAAGATTGAAAACCTGCTACTTCCATTAAAAAAAAAAAAAAAAAAAATCAGTGGATCAAAAAGCTAAAAGCCACTTTGAAGCCTTTCCCTCATCCCTGGGATGAAGGTGTCCTGTCCTTAACCCACCTGGGTAGGTAGGGAGAAAGGCTTTCCTGCCTCAGAGGTCTCACCAGCACAGCATCCTCCCCGGGAGGCTATAGTTCTTCAGACACCACTGGTCTTGAGCACTATTTGCACCAGTTTACACCTGGGACCATCCTCACCTCCCTTTCCACCTACCCCCTGCTTTGGGAGAACAGATGCTTCTTCCAGGCACTCTGAGATTAATTATTCTTGGTTCCTCTCCTGCACGGTGCCTTAATCTGGAAAATTTATTTAGCTAACTTCCCAGGCAGCATATTTATCTGCTGGCCTCACATCTGCCTGACCATAAAAATCAACATCTGACTGATGACAAACATCATGCCAGTTGGGTGGAGACTGTCCTCTGAAAACTTTACCACCCTTATTCTAATGGACTTGGACCTCAATGCAAGAACTCCGGTCTCCTCCCTGCTTCCCACTTCAGGCAGAAGCACAGGTCTCAGCCAGGGTGAGAAACCAGGCATGGGACAACAAGATAAGGAGAGGACACAGGGACCATGCTGTGTTCAGGTCTGAAACACACCCACCGCCCAATCCATACCACTGCTCTGCCAGTCAAATGCATCAGCAAAGAGATTAGACAGAAAGACCTAATTCAGGACAAGAAGAAAGAGCACCAAACACACCAGGTAGGAAGTCCACACCAAGACCCCCACTTCTACAGTCCCACCCTGAGTAGCCACCAAGGTGATGCAGGTACCCTCACCAACCAACAGTCTCATCTCTGCATTTCAGCTCAGGGTAAGGAGTCAGATGACTCAGTTGTCCTGTTGTAAGAGTACGGAAATAAGGCTTACGGACTGAGCCACAGGCATTTCTGCCTCTACATACAAATGCTGGATATGGAATAATAGCCCCAGATGCATCCTGCACTGCAAATCCATTTGTTGGCAACAAAACTTATTTTGCCATCTTTACTCACCCAACATCTCATAAACACCAAGTACATTTGGATCACCAAGGTGGGATGTTAAATTAATCAACAGGAAGCACTGCCTCCCAAAGGGCAGCCTATTCTAGATCTATTCCTGGCTAATCTTCGAGGAATGCTCTGCCACTCTTACTCATACAGAAAATTTGAAAGAACTGCAAACAGAAGAAAATACCGCTCTGCACAGTGGGGTTCAGACCAACATCCTTTGTTGCCTGACATGGAAAATTCCATCACCAGACCCCAAAATCTGCCAAGAGTCCCTTCCGAGATCCACTACTTTTAAGAATTCTTACAAAAGCCTGCTGCAAGCTTCGACAAAGCAAACAAAGTGTAGGAAAATAAAGACTTACTTAATAAAAAGCAAAAATCCTAGCCCTTACCTTTCAAACACACCCTTTGAACCTTGTCATCTCCACTGAATTTTAGATGAAACTCAGAGCCAAATATTTATAGGCACCAGGCTATAAATGAACCTTCCTTTTGATATCACCCCCTAACCCTTCAGTTCAAGGCTGGGTGAGACAGAAACATGAAAACGGAGGGTGAATTAACTCAAGAGGGGGAACTTGTCAATCAAAGCTGCTAATGCAAGACCACAACAAAACTCCAGTTTAACCTTGGCAGTGACCACCCATCATAATGTGGCATTTTGACTGCTTGTCAGCAACCTGCTTTGAAGAACAAGGATGCTGCAGAAGTCTTTCTGAAATTCGGCAAGGAAAAATGCACCTGTCTGCTAGGCATCCATCAAGGCTTCCCATAGTCTGCAACCAAATGAATTCTCAACAAGTACCAAGTAAGTTATGGAGAAGAAAAATTACTGCATGAAGGGTTAATGCAGATACAGGCTCCACAATGCTCCCCTATGTGCCTTGCACATCATTTCTCAATAAAAAAAAAAAAAAAAAAAATAGAGCAGTTTCTACATAACCACTACTGCCTAGGGCACAAGGTTGAACATGGAGAGATCCCATGTTTTCCTTCATCCCAAGCTCCAAGGACACCAGGCTTTTGAACGCGCTCTGAGAGAAGCTCTATAGCATGGCTGAGAAAGCATCAAATTTAAAGCAAATCCATCCAGGAATGCAAGGTCCCCATGCCAGGGAGCTCCCCAGCACATGTCCACAGAAACTGGAGGTATCTGCAAGGGAATGGATGACATCCCAGAAGAAGCGACATTCTTTCTTTTCTTCTTGGCTCAAGTCTGGATTTACGGGGTTTCCTCTCCTCACACCAGGAGGGGTGCAGACGTTTAACCAGACCCCTGATACAGACTGCAAGTAGGTTTTATCTCAACCAATTTATTTACACCTGTGCAGCCCTAGTGCTCACTCTGTTTTCTGCATAACGCTAGGGTCTTAGAGGCCTGTTGTCTGAACATAAGTAAGCGCAGGATTCACAAGAGATTATCATATTTTAAACAGAACGTGTTTGCAGTTTTCTTCAGGAGTATTAGTCTTCAGAAATGCAGTGTATTTATTCATGCAGTTAATTGGATAGATTGTAATAAAAACAAAAATATCCGTTCCTTCTTCTAAGTGTAGGAGTAAAAAGGAAAAATACAATTTTAACTGATCAGCAGCCTTATCTTACTCTTTCCTGAAGGTTTAATCACAATGTTTCCAGCATACACAGCTTGCAACAAAGACCCAAACTAGTTAATTTTCCAAAAGCAAGAAGCGTTACAAAACCTGTAAAGCAAATAAGCCAATTTTCACCTTCTGAATATAAAGATATCCCACAACACCAGGAAATTAAGTACTGGGAATTCTGGGCTCCTGGCAGTACTGCTATCGGGGCAAGCATCAGGGTGCTCGGGCGATCAGAGCAGCAGTGGGGAACGGAGGCAGTGAAGGTTGAATTTGTGCTCTACCACAGACCTGCGTAATCCCCAGCTCTGGGACTGTGCCCATGCTGTCTCAACAACGTAGCCCACACCAGCTTCAAATCTTGTCATTTTATCAATGAGAACCAGAAATGTGTGAAGACCAGCTTTCACTGCACTTTATTACGTTTTTAGCATAAACTAAAAATCGATAGTGTCTTGTTAATAAAATTCCACCACAACAAACCAATTAGTGAGACTCATTAATTTTTTATGCATGTTACTAATGTGCACGAAGCCAGCTGACCTTTCAGTGACTACTGTAGCATACATTCATGTTTTCTGCCTTCTTTTCTTTGATTTACAGTAGTTGCAATGCATTTTCCAAAAACACAAAGCCTGGTTTTTCAGCAACGCTCACAGCTGGCTTCTCCCTTCTGTCATGTAATTCCTGATCACACCTGCCTAGTCCAGTGGGGCTAAAGGATCAGGGAAGCACAAAGACACCTCCAAGCTATTTCCACCTACAGAACACATGCAAGCAAAGCCTGGCCATGCATGAGGGTATCTGGAAACACAGGGACTCAGTGTCACAGGGACTATTATTTCTGCAGGGGCTGAGGATGGGTCCTGCTCTCCTGCTCGCCCCTGAGACCAAGTCAGCTTCCATTCCACTCAAATACTCACAACAGGGGAGACTTGCTGGTGGCTTCATAACAAATAGCCCAAACGCCAGTCAGTCCACCCCAAAGCTGGCCTCAGTGTGGCCCAAAGCACAGGATGTGCTGCTAATGGATGCATGCGGCCATGAAGTCAGTAAAGCAGAAATAAAAGAATTTAGGAATAAAATGCAACTTCTGCTTGAGTAAGGACTTCTGGATCCGGCATTAAATCTGTCTGGTATCTCTCTCCAGTGTCACTGCACACCTATTTTCTCCTTGTAAAGCACAGTATTGATTTTTAAATGTTTTCATTCACACTTAGAAGCTTTCCAGGATTGGACTTTATTCTTCAATATTATCCACTGAACAGTGAAACACTGGAACAAATTGCCTGGGAGCACTACAGGGTCTTCATCACTGGGAGTCCATAAGGACAAGCTATCTGCAAGGAATTTCATAGGTAGAGCTGAGCTTTCTTTGGGACAGAGACATGGACTAGAAGACCCTTCATGTTCCCTCCCAGACCGATTTCTCTATGAGCAGTCAAGCACACTGTGCACCTGAAACAACCAAGAGAGTTAATCCGCCCTTTGAGACATCAGCAGCGTCTCAGTGGTGGGGAAGCTGACAGGTTATCCTACCTTATGTCACCCTTCTAAAATCTGGTTCTTTCGAAGCTTATCTGTAAACCGTACTCTGAATTTCTCACATCTTGCCAGTCACCACAATATATTGTACAAAACGAGCACCAACTTTTCAGAACTGAGCTCACATCTAAAACAGTATTTCCTGGGTCCAATATAGTCTCGTCCTGATACTGGCCTGTTCCCTCAAGACTGGAAATACACATACACTTCTTTACACATGCACAGTTTTGAGACTATTATGACAAAATGAATGACTTCCAAAATTTGCTGCTAGAGTGTTATTAAATGCAACAGTCTAATTTGCAGTTACAGAAGGCAACAACACTTACAGGCAAAGGGGAGAAAATGTTGAGAGGGAGACTCATGCCACCTGCAACTCTTGTAAGGTCAGTGTTATTCCATGTGCGACTCAGTGCAGTGTGGCACACCAGCTGTCGGACTGCCTACACCTTTAAAGGTTGGATTTACTGCAGAAAGGTCCTGCCTCATGATGCCCCCATGACACTTCTCTTTTTCACTAACCACTTTGACCACAGCTGACCAAGCCTGGAGTGCCTTCCAGATAACTTTACTTACAGTCAAACAGCCACAGGCAGAGAGATAACGCGGATACAACCCTCCTTCTGGCCCCACAGAAGCAATAAACCCTGCTCATCTCTAGTCAAGGCTCAGGTTGATTCAACACTTCACAGGACAGAGCTGGGCCCACACCATTCAACCCCTCTTCCCTTGCAGTCACACACAAGCTGCCTTTTTTTTTAAGTGGTTTGAGCTTTTTTCTAAACCCAACCCCTACACTGCTACAGCCTGATGAGTTTTGCACCAAAATTCCTCCCCTCGTTATTTTTTCCAATGCACAATACAGCAATAGTGTCCTTGCCCTTCCAGCAGATTGCAGAAAACCTCTGAGTTTTGGCCCCGACTCTCTCCAACTGTAGCTCCCAGGGCCTGGAACTAAACACAGCTGCAAGTCAAATTTGGCCCTTGCCACCAGATTTTTAGGTGCTCTCAGCCCGCACCCCAGGGAAGGGAACAAGCCTGGGCAGGTTTTCAGAGTGGTGGCAGATGCCAGGGCTAAGGGCTCTCTGAAAAACAGTCCACAACCACAACAAAGGAGGGGACTAATTCAACAGCTTTTTGCCACCCATGGTGGGTACCAAGCCCTTGAGAAACCCAACCCCTATTCACCGTGGGCATCAGTCATGTTTGGAGTGTTAATTTGTTAAAATACAGCAAAGTGGAAAGTACTAAGAAGCATTATTCAAGCGACAAGTGCTTATGCATATTTTATGAAGCATCTTCAACCACGGTTCAATGTATCCAAGAATACTTCTGAAAAATGGCAGATTCTGGAGGGGATTTGGAGAGGAAATAACATATAGAATAGGAGGACAGATGTTACTAATTTATGATGCAAAGGCCTTTACTGAAAAGTGCACATTTTGCTTAAGATTCTCTACTAACGCTATTTTAATGCTGATTTCCTCCTCTTTAGAATTTCACAAACTCTTCCCTGTAAGAACTTCAGCTTGGCTCAGAAGTTTAGCTTGGATCAAAAGCAGCATCTGTAACCAGCAATTAAACTGGGGTTTCAGTATTGTGCATGCTTTTAAAGCATATCCACTTGGAAAAACACGGCTAAGCTGTATGTTGGGAATGTGACAGTGCATTTTGCCCTTCTGCCTTCCACTCTTGCCAGGGATATTGGGACTGTTTGACCTGGGACTAAACTCAGAACAGTGACAGAGCAGGATGGTTCCTAATACCCTATGAGGTCAAAAAACAGAAGCGAGATCATCTCTTGAGAAAGGGGAAAAAAGAAAAAAAAAAAAAAAAAGAAAAGATGAAAGAAAAAAAAAAAGAGGGGGGAATATATTGGCCCAAGTGCTTCATCAGTCACTCACAATGGCTCATGCACCATCACACAGTCTTGCTTTTCCCATCAACTTCGAAGAGCATTTTGAACATGAATCAGTTGGTTCTCCTCTTCTCCCATCCTTCTCTACCCCAAAATGTTTGAAATACAAATGAGGAAGACGCATGCCTCATGTCCCACATGCAGGAGCCTACACAGGTTTTTTTCTGCTTACCAGCCCCTCCACAAGGACATGTGGCTTGACTGCTCCTCTGCAGCTCTCCAAAGACAACACACGCTACAGAGCGGATTATTTTCTGCAAGGTTGCTACACTGCCAGGGGGGTCTGTGAAATCCTCCTTGTATGTAAATATCAGTTAAAAATAAAAAAGGAAACCATGTGCTGACTTCTCCTTCTGGCATTCATGTCAGACACTGCTGGATCGTGCCACAGTGCAAATGAATGGCAGACACAATCGTGTGCAGATACTGCACTGAAAAACCTGACATCAGTCCAGGACTTTCACTCTGTCGCAGGGCAGCTTTTGCTCCTAAATTAAGGCATTATTTCATACAAGGTGACATAAAAAAAAAAAAAAAAAAAAAAAAAAAACCACCATCACCACAAAAAAAAAAAAAAAAAGCCCAAACTAACCTTACAGTTACATAAATCAGCAATCAAAAAATTGAAGAATTCAGGTTCCCTGTACGACCACATTGGGGATGGGAGCACCAGGAGTTGTCACAGCTCCAACAGGAGGACACGGCCAAGGGCTGAACAGCTGCTTGGCTTCACATTATGATACAGTCTAATTGTATATAGACTTTTTCCACCAGCCTTGCTCTGGGTGAGGCAAATCAGGTGCTCACTCAGGGGGCTGCAAGTCACTGCTTCTCTCACTCCGTGCCCGTCAGTGCTTTATTTCCAGCACATTGTTTGGGCTGCCCTAAGCACAAGGCAACTCATTTCTTCATTGCTTTTCTTTCACCACATTGCATCCCAGAGCTCAGCTAACCTTATTGGATCTTCTCTACTCAGCTCTGAGGGAGGCTTCTGCTCAACTCCACAGCTGGAATAAGGCAAAAGCCTAAAAACTCACCGACCACCCGCAGCACATGATTTGGGGTGCCTCAAACCCACATCTTTACTTCCAATACATAACAGCATGTGCTCAAATCACAGCTGCTCTGCACTTTACTTCCAAGGATGCCTCTTGGCTTTCCTGCAAATCAGGAATGGAGAGGTGGGACCCCAGAGAACAAGGAAAGGCAACCACAGATGCCCATGGCAGCATGAGCTGCCCCGATTTCCTTGGCACTACACATAGAATCTGTGGAGAAGGTAGGAAGGAAGTTTCATAATTCAGTGGCAATCTCTCTGCCCATGGATCATTCCAGCCCAAACAATTAACGACTGGCAGAGTTAAAAGCTGCTGAAAGCCAGATCCTGAAAAGAGGGATGGGGGTAGCAATGCTAATTATAAGCAGTGGTGATGTCTGGGCTTACAGAAAGCAAAGAGGACTTCTGCTTCTCCATTAGCTCTTCCTGGGACCATGCACTGTCCATCACCACATCACACACAGACACATGGCTACAAGCCCTGTGAAGGAGGCTCTGTGTACGCCCTCCACCTCACCAACACCAATTCAAACCAGTTGCTGTTGCCCCCGTCCTCATGCTGGTCCAGGTCCTCCCAGTGGCAGCCAGCCTTGGGAAGGGTCTCAGTGCCATCAGGCACCTGGCCCGATCCAGCACAGACCCTCAGCAGCTCGGGGCTGCTGTGCACTTAGCAATACTTCATACTCACGTAGTCCCATGGCACTTGCAGAGGAGAGTGATTACCCTGCAGAATGCTATCGCACCCATCCCAAGGAAAATTTATTTATTTTTGTTTGTTTGTTTTAATCTGATAAGTTGCAATTTCAGTACACTTGTCTGCAAAAACACTGCATTACAAAGACATATAACAAATACCAATTGTTTATAGACTAGGTTATTTATTCCCAGTGTATCTTCCTGCCTTTTACTGGCCACGTCTTTTTATCAGCAATAACCAAGTACCTTTCAAGTTGACAACCTGTTTGGTTTACGGCAGGAAAATGCATCCAAGTGCCTTTCAAGTCTGCTCTTGCTGTGCGGAATTCAAATAGCTCAATGAACATCATTCCTGCAAAGTTTAGTTTTGATGTGACTCACATTTTTGTTTTGTTTCCTATTAATCAGTATTGTCTTAGGATGGGATTCTTAAGGCCAAGCAGACTTTTCAAAATCATCAGTGTCAGTGCCAGAACCAAGTCCACCTGTCCACATATTGCCCAAAATTATAGTGTGTAAAAAGAATAGTAATCATAATCACAGAATCACAGCATCACAGGTCCAATTTTGAGATGATAGGCCATTTCTAGTTAGCATTAAAAGGAGCTGGGCTTCAAGGATACAGGAAGAAAATCAGCTAAAGAGGAGTGACAAAAGAAAATAGTTAGAGGCTGACTTGGGGAGCAGCTTGTAGGGGCAGCCAGGCTGCTGGGACACATGCAACTATAAGATTTCAAGGCAAGAGGAGAAAGCCTGAAAAAAGAGAGACCACGTGTGCAAAGTAACAGAGAAGGAGCCTGAATGCGCAGAGCTGGACCCCAGACCTGCCGTGTCTGTTGAACCACAGAGAAGATGACTTCACTTACGCGTATGGAGATGGTTTCACTTACACCTATGGAGGGATTGCAGCGGTGGAGCAAAGCCAAGCAGCTCCATGGGGTGTGCAGCCACCTCCCAGCCCCACTGCCCTCCCACACCGGGGTACCACCGGGCAGGAGTCTGCCCTCCTCCTCCTCCTCCTCCCTCCCTGCCATCCCTCCCTCTCCTCACCACCGCTTGCTTCACATGGCTCTTCCCATCATTTACTTCCTTTTGAAAGGGCTGATTCACGAGCAATAATCAAGGCTTTTGTGTTTTAATGTTTTGATCGTACTGGGTCGTGTCCGTCCTGTCCGCCCCCCCCCCCGCTCTCTCCCAAGCCCCCTTCAGGTTCACCACGGTGACACCTTCCCTTCAGATTCCCTCTCCGAGAGCCTTCATTTCTCTCCCTAATTGAATTGTTGTCATGGAAATCATTCCTCCTCTCCATCTTACTGAAAGGCTTTAAAAAAAAAAATAAATAAAAAAGAAAAAGAAGAAAAACCAGCCCCCTGCTCTACCTCTTTTCCAGCAATCAGCCACACCACCTCTGAGCGCCGTCAGCTCCTTCTGCCGGGCCGTGACAGCCCACACGTGCCCCCCGCTGCCCCTCTCCCACAGCCCCGGGCTGACACCAGCGGAATATCTGGGCACCGCCACAATATATCATTTTAATACATCATTAGGGCAATCTCCGGATTCACTACACCACTCTCCTTCTCCTCGGACATGCAATACCCCCACAGTGCAGGAGCCATTAGCAGAGCAGAGCCACAGCCACCTGTTCTTCTCTGTCTAAATACATACAGATGTAAATGTTAAGTGTTTGGGTACTTCAAAAAGAAAGAAAAAGTTTCTGCTTACATAATAGGCAGTAATTTTGCAGTCAAGAAATTCTGTTTGTGTTGCCAGGCTGGAGAGTTAATTACTGAAAATCACCCTTGACGAACTTCCAAGATGAAGGCTCCTGGCTCCGGCCAGAAGGGGAGCAGAGCTGATCCGGCTCCGAGGAGAGAGGAAAAAATAACGGTGCTAAAAAATACAGCCCGTGAAAATGCTGCACGGGGTGCCCGTGCCGGGCGCTGGCGGTGGGGCTGTGAGGAGAGGCCGGGGCGGCCCCGCCCGCACACAGCCGGTTCCAGACGGTTCCAGACGGTTCCACCGCAGGGCGCAGCCCAGCCCCGCAGCCAGGCTGGTGGGGCCTCGGGGAAAACACAGCCAAGGAAGGGAAAAAACAGCACGGAATGAGGGAAAAAGTGTGAGAAACAGCCCTGCGAGCAGCCGGGTGAGAGCAGGGGGAGCGGGAGGCGGCGCTGAGAGTCCCCGGCGGCCATGATGGAGAGACCCCGGGGGAGCGGGGAAGGGTGTGAGGAGGGAGGAGCGGAGCTGTTATGGACTGACCACAACCCCCCGTTCCCCATCCCCCTGGGCTGCCCAGCAGACGGAGGAGATAGGGGAGTTGGGAATGAAGGAGGGAAGTGCAGGCAATAAAAAGCGAGGGTCGTCCTCACAGCCAGCATTCGAACCAAAGCCTGTGCCCAGACTTGGGGCACGACAGAGCTTAAACCATCCACAGTGATCCTTTGCAGAGAACAGCTCTACTCAACAACTACAAGAGCAGTCATGTCTACTGAAATGCTGGACCAAAGCTAGACAAAGAGGATCTCATCAATACATTATACCAGAGTATGCAAAGAAAAGCTGCTTTATTTGTGTCAGGAATACCACCGGTGGCCCTAACCACCCACGGAGAGCAATCCCCATGCGGCCATGCTCACCCCAGCCCCGTGTCCTGCTGAAACACATCCACAGCACTCGCAAATGCTCTGCTTTCCCCTGTCCACCTGCACCTCCAGCCCAACCCCAAACAAAACCACCGGCAGAAGACTCCTCAGTTGAAACAGCAAATCATTCAGTCACTCTGATAATGGCGATAGCACCAAACCCAGGCCACCTTCTTCAAGTGTAACTGATACAAAGGCAAAACCAGAGGTCAGCGCGAGGCCAAGGACAGCTTTCGGCACTTCAGAACAGACAGGGCCTGCACAGAGAACCAGGATTAAAATATCCTAAATCCCAGATAGGAAGACACAAGCAGGCATTCAGCCATGACTAATACCCCAAATATTCTCAAGATGGAAAACAAGAAATCTGCTCCATGATCATTCACTGACAGAGTCCCATAAAGCTACTAATTAGAATGGTGTTTACAGTCCATATTTCATTTCATTTGATGTTTTTACTCTGATTAGTTATTCTATCACCTGCAGAGAGCTAGTTAGCTGAATGCAAAGATGTCATTGGACTTAATCAAGTAAAGTAGCATTTCATAGAGGGAATTCAGCTAGCTCTGTCCTGCTCAGTGCTGTTACCCTGTTAATAACTTTTTAAAATATTAAAGTTGAAAGCTAAGAAGAGTTAAGCTAGGCCACTGCTCAGAAGAGAGACACCTGCAAGAAAACAGGTGAGCTGCAGAAAAATTGTGTATTATTGAACCTTTCTTCTGCATAAACACCCCAGCCAGACACCACGGCTTCTGGAGGAAATCTAAAGCAATGTTCAGTGCTCCTGTGGTCCCGGATTATATGGGGCATCTCCTAGGAAGAGCAACGTTCCTCCCAGTGTCTTCTCACACTGAGCCATCTAGCCTACCTGAATTGCTTTGTGATTTCAAGTAAGATTGGAGGGCTTTTTCTCCATCCCAGCCAGGTCGTCAGCCGTCACAGTCTCTCACACTGTGCCCCGCATCCTGCCGAGCCCTCCCCAGGGCTGCTGGAGCAGCAGCATCACTTCACGTGTCTTCCCTGCACACAGCCCTGCAGAGTGCCTTTTTATCATTACATGGCATGCTGATTTTTGTCCTGCTGATAGCCCACTGTAACCCTAGATCCTTTTCCTAGCCTGCTGTTTGCCATCTGCAGCAATTCTTGCCCCAAGCTATCACTTGGCCCTTTTATCCTTTGTTTTCCAGATCTGTCCAGATTATTTTAAGAAAACACTCTGCTGCTTCTTCCCCAAGAATCTGCAGTCCCTCCCAACTTTATATCACCTGTCAGTTTAACAAACGCATTCTCCATT
The DNA here is from genome assembly GCF_965231255.1 of Vanellus vanellus. NCBI lineage: Eukaryota > Metazoa > Chordata > Aves > Charadriiformes > Charadriidae > Vanellus > Vanellus vanellus. The sequence continues at coordinate 12,516,754 of NC_138921.1, forward strand.
CCATTACCCAGATTGATAATGAAAATATTGAACTGAGATGGACAGGAGCCAGCCCTGCAGAGCCTCACAGATTTTCTGGGAATCCAAGATAAATGGGCTGGTCCATAAAGCCCTGACTCTTCTTTCCCCTCTGTTTTAAACACTGGCACCGCTTTTACTGTTATCTTTCTTCCAGGCAACTTCCACTTTGCACGCACACCCAAAGCACGCTCCCGCAGCACTGTGACTCTGCAGCCAGGCCTCTGGGGCACCTGAAGCTCCCGAGAACCCGGGGAAAACACCTAAAATTGCAGTCGATGGGAAGGTCTCCCCTCCATTAGAGGCACACGTAGGGCCTCTAACTCACAGCGCCCTTGCTGAGATAGCCTGGCACACCAGCACCTCTGGCCTTTTCCTGCTCAGCGCTCACAACCAGCACCCTGGTTGGTGAAAGATGCAAATAAGCTTTTTGCTTTACAACAAAAATTGTTGCTTTTTTCCCCCTGTTTAGCTTCCTAATCACAGCTAGCCAAGCTTGAAAATGCTATCCTGCATTATGCAATAATCCACTGAGAACAGGGGGATTTTGCATAAACTGTGTGCTGTAATGAAAAGCATTTCCCCCCCTCTGCTAGGGGGCAAAAAAAAATAACAACCCACACAAAACAAACAAAACCTTCGTCCTCTAAGAGATGTTCACTTTTACCAGCTATTTGTTCCATTTTAGTCATTCATCTACTGACAATATTTCTGACAAAAGCAGAGCAGAAACAGCTAACAATTTGCAAAGAGCTGAGCTGTTTAAACCTCTACAAAAGCCATATACAGTTTTGCCCCAAATTCCACTAAAAAAAATGCTATAGGCTGCTTCTCCAACTGAGGGGCTGGGTTTTCTTTTTTGAAGGGAAAAAAACATTATTTAGTTATTACAGTGGAGAAATATCACTCTCTACAAGACAGAGAGCACTGAAATATTCTAAAATTAATACACTGGTCTACTTGGAGCATTTTAAAATTAGAATTCATTTTTCAGAGAACCTGTATGCAAAGTTCCAGCCTGATGCAAATTAAAACAGTAATAAACACTTCAAAAACACGTTTATAATAGAAATGCTAACAAATCCTTAACTATAATGATAATGGCTTGCTAGGCAGCTCTATAATGTAAAATTAATCCTTAACATGTCTTAATTTTTTTTCCACTGGGTCATTTAATAATGTGATAACTCATTTCTTTCCTCTGCCTTCATCTCTCACATTGCCATGGAGACAATTGTGAATCAGATATAAATAAAAATACTCTAACACTGTGGCACCACATGTTCTTTTGATCCGTTGCCAACACGATTTTAAAATTACAGGAATTCACAGGAGCTCAATAATTAACAATTCATTTGCTAAGAAATCACTTCTTTTTAGCGAGTTTCCTGGTGATTTGCTAACTCAGGCCTGCTCACAAAAATGAGCAAAAAATTAAAAGTTCTGTATTTCCTTTCAAATACCTACCTTGCTCTTCAATCAGCAACTCAGGGGCAAATAATTATTGCAGGCCAGAGCCCAAAAGCCAGCGCTGTGTTTCCTGGTTTAGTCTCATCAGTCTTAGTGTGATTTCTAATGGGAATAAATTTTAAGGCAATTTTTAATTGTTTGAGCTCGGAACTTACTTACAAGGAAGAATAAAAGTATGCAATGAACAAGTTTATTGCTGGCCTCTATTATCAGAAGTGTCAAAACGAGCGCACGGATCCCTGCTTCTGCATTAGTTTGTTAAGTACATACAGCAGTAGAAAGATTAAGATTAATTATGCATTGATGATCTTGACACCCCTTAATTGCTACCCACTGATAGAGGCCATAATCCCCGATATTATCCATGTTCTCAGAAATCCTGATGCAAAACTCTTCTCTGTGACAATACCGCCATGAATTTGCACAGGGGCAGGTCTGGGTCAGCAGCTTTTTAGACCAGAGGGTGCTAAATTCGATCCTCGCTGAGGGGCAGGTTGGTCTCAAGCAACTCCAGCGCTCACAACACCTTGTCAATGTCATCGTGCATAACCTGTAATAACTTGTAGCTCTGCACTCACAGCATGAGGACGGTCCTAGCGCCGCACAGTTCACAATTAACGACTTCAGCTTATTAAAGAACTTCACTGTGTGCTTAAACCTTTGAAGTCACGGAAGAGCTCACCGTCTCAGGTTTTACAAAGGCGCTTACACAACTCCAAAATTTTTATTTGCAGTTACATAAAATCCTCAGTTAAGCAGCATTATTGTATCATTTGTGTGGTATTCTGTTCAGCCTCACCAGGCATTTCCAGCCCAGCATTCCAAGGGGAGATGTGTTTCTCTGCACAGCATTTTCCATCTTCGCTGCCTTAGAAGCAGAAGGGCCAGCGTGGGCTGACCAAGTTATTAATCATTGCCACGTCTCTTCCATTAAAACATATAGGCTACGACTCTACAAATACCTCTGTGCGTCACAGGGAAATCTCACACATACGAGGTCTTGTAAAAAAGCCCCCAGCTCTAATAACTATTTTGTCCAAAAGGATTCAAAGTGATTTAAGAGCTCAACTCTGACTCTCAAGAGCAACATAAGCACCTAAGGAGTTTAAATAATAGCAAGGACTCAATGGCTCAGAGCTTGCCTTCCCAATATAATTCCCACTGTAACAGCTAATTATAATTACTGATACAGCAGGTACAGCTTGATACCAGCCCCATCCTTTTGGTGACTTACAATAATCTGCTTCTAGAGCAGACTAGAGGAAGAAAAGAAAAAAGAAAAGAGAGAAAAAAAAGGAAAAAAGGTAACTCTTTCCCACACGAGAGCTGCTAAGGGCTGGTCCGTGGGGAAACAACACGGCGGCCAGCCCCACCAGCTGTCTGGAGATGGAGAGCTTCAACAGCAGCTGCTCCAGCTTTGCCCTCTCCTCCTCTGCACTAACTCACAGGTGAACAAATCCAAAGCCGATGCTTTCAGAAATGGGACATGAATGCACTTGAGGCACTCGCCCTTCCTCTGTCAGCACGGACAGGGCAATGGCATTCAAACCTTGCTTCGAATCCAAACACTAAATAAATGCAATAGATACTAATTGGATAAAACCTAATAGGGAACTTACGGCTAGCAACCAGCATGGAAAAATAAACACAGAGCACCAATTTTGTATAAGGTGAATTCAGTCTTCTGTGCCTCCCTGCCACTACGTCCTGGCATTTTATCAAGCAAAGCAAGTTGGCATATTAGTGAGAGACACAAATAACCCCAAAATGCAGGAAAACTGCATGGTATTCTGTTTTGCACAGTGGATAATGCCAGCCCCACCACCATGGGGCAGGTGAGCAGGGACACACAAACCTGCTGCACACAGACACACCACCTTCAGATTCCTGGGAAATGCCAAATAGCCATGGGATGCCAAATAGCCTGCACCAGGAGGATGAAACTCAGCTGAGAAGGAAAAAAAAAAACAAAACAGGGACAGAGGGGGCTCTTCCTCATTTTTTGCTTAATTTGACCTAAATTACGTGCTCACGCTAAGCAGCCAGGAGTGGATTTGGGGAAAATAAGTTGCTACAGGGGCTTTAGCCTCCTGCATAGCTCCAGCATAGGAAAGCTGCACGACTTCCATATCTCTTAATGGCCAGCCTTTTGCCTACTGCCCATGTGCAATTTCTCCCTTTGATCTGGCTCAGTAGTCTAAAAATAAAGTTAAAATATAAGCATCGACATCCATATCACAAAGAGCGTCAAGGCAGGAGGGGATTTTTAGTTGAGGGAGAGGGCTTAATCCAGAAAATAACTTTGACATTTTGTCATACTCACCGAAAAACTCTTCAACATCTACAAGCTGGCGAAGACATTTGAAAATATAGATGAGCTTCTAATCGATACACAGCCTATCCTTGGGAGGAAAGCATGGCATAACGGTGCCATGTTATATATCCACTATCCCAGTCAAACAAATCAATGAATTATGATTTTTCTGAACCCCAGGCTGTACCATACCCTCTCTCAGGGGGTTCTCAATCAGCCTGAAAATATTTCCATAATAGAATGAACCAGTCTGGTGACCTGACCTCAACTGTGGTGTTTGCTATAAAATTTCACAGTTAACCCCAACTTCAACAGTGGGAACTCAGAAAAAATGCACCAGCCCACCATCATCCCCCTGAGGAAGCTCCCACTAATGCGTAAGGCTGGCATCACTTGTTCTGAAGTCCCATCTCTGGTCCCACCAGCTCCCACTGTTGAGCTTGTAACCGGCTTGGTGAGGAGAAAACCTAACTGAGAAATGCACCGAGAGCTTTGGGAGACCTGAGAAGGAAGAAACCTCAGTCCTTCCTCAAAGATGGGGGTGCTGGAGTATCAGCTGACTAAGTCAATAGGTAAGACAGACGTGCACAGAAGTCTTCCACCACCCAAACACCCTCTCCTCCCATTATTCCATGTTCCTACAGTTTGCTTTGAAAACAGTTGCATAGAACCAGGTTCTAACTGGGAAGCTGCCAAGCATGGATGTAACCACAGGAAAGGAAGGGAAGGATTATGGGATATTCACCCCCCAGATCCACCATCCCACCACAGGGAAACCCATGGGACCTGGGGAGGGCTCAGGAATGGAACTAACACAGATCCAGAGGCAAATACAGCGCAGGGCTTGCCCGGGCAGGAAAGTTTCAATAGTGGAGCTGGCTTAACATGCACCAAGAAAACAACTCTGTGGGAGGGTTGGTGGCACCTCCCAGTCATGCTGCCCACCCCAGTTATTGCCAGCGCTGCCCATGTGGTGCCTGCCTGGCGTGGGAAAGCAAGAAGACTCGTGGCTGCCCAGCCGGCAGGACTGCCCTCGGCCAGGCAGCGGGAGAGAAGACAGCCGGCGCTGTCAGCTGGAGGAGTCGCACCTCCGTCTGGCTTGGAGGCAGCCAGGCAGGAGTTACGATGGCAGCCTAATTTTGCAAACATTATCTCTGCTTTACAACCGGAGAATTGAGACATGCACAGATGAAGCATCCTCTTAAATTCAAAGCCCAGCCACTGCACAAAACTGAACGCGCATCTCTTGATCCCAGTCTAATAACTTAAAACACAAGCCTATCTCCTACTCTCCTCCATCCAAATACCTCGGTAATCATTAAAGATTCAAAAGGGAGCAGGAAAGCCTACACACCAATTAAATCGTGTTTCAGTAAAATATCATTTTTGTGATGGATGTGCTGTGATATCCCGTGCGCTCCATCTGCGGGGTTCAGCTTTTCATCAACTGCTGAAGCACGGAGTTAATGACACACGAGTTTCCACCCTTGCTCAGATTTTGCTGCCTGCGTTTGCTCACAATGGCTCCCCGTATTTATTAGCAGTTTGATAACAAAGCGAAGCACTTGTGAAACTGGCCCCAAGCTCCGCTCAGTGAACTGTGAATTAACTGTAAATATAATTAGAGCCGTACCTCACACTCGGGACTGGGAGGAACAGGAGGTCTGCCCTAGAGCTGTTACTACAGCAGTACGCAAGTCCAGGGCTGATAAAAATAGCAGCCCCAGCTAAAAGAGCAGAATTAATTACATCAGCTGTTAAAACAAGCTACACAGGGTGGTTGTTCCTCTACTTCAAAATCAAGAGGAAATTCCTCAGTCCTTCCTGCACCGTTTGAGGAACGAGTGATGGTTCGAGCAGCCACAGTCCCCTCCCGCTACATTACTGATTTCCAGGAGGTCTGACTCCATGAAACACTGCTCAGTCACAGAGAAAAATTAAGCCAGAATTTTCTAAGACAGATACCCAAACCGATCTTCAAAAGTAACCCAAAAGTTTCCCCTTTAGAAAAATCCAGCCTTCTGGTAAGATAATGAACACAGCCACCGTGAGCAACACAGCCACCGTGAGCACCCACAGCCAGCCCGTCATCAGACAAGGGGTCCCCCCGCAATGAGGGGACCGGTGCTCTCATAAGACAAGCAGTAAAAGATAAGCAGGGCCGCAATGGAAGGGCAAAGAAAGGTGTGAGCTGTGACAGCTGAAAAACTAAGATATCTTCAGGAAATGATGTATTGTTCACCCTGCTGGACTCGGGGGGGAGCTTGGCAGGCAGGAGGGAAGGTGTTAACAGGTCAGCAGGGACTGCAGGGGAGCATAAGCAGCTTGAATTGAGTGCAGTAAAGATCAGATAGAGCAATTCCAGAAGGGGATCCCTCAGAAAAACAGGGGCAATGGCCACAAGTCACAGTTTGGAAGACTTAGTCTGGGGGTCAAGAGGGTCTTCCCTCAGAGGAAGCACAGGAAAAGGCCCCAGGGAGGGGAAGAATCCCCATCCTGGGAGAGTTTGTGGCTCAGCTCAGCAAAGCCACTGCTGCCCTGACCTCGTGTAGGCAACAGTCCTGCTCCAAGCAGGAGGCTGGGCTGGAAACCTCCAGAAGATCCTTCCAACCTCCCTTTTTACAGTGTCATGAAATACCACTTTGTGAGATTAAATGAGATGCATTTGGTAGGGGAAGGATGAAGGAAAGCACAAGGCCATGAAGAAGAGGAAAAGTAGGAGGCTGAAGCCCTGAGGGTGATATGCCATTCTACAAAAACAGCTTTTCTATGAAAACAGTCTGATCTTTTGCAGGTCAACAAGCCGAGACCTGAAGCAAAGGGGAAGCGTTCAGCCAGTGCGCGCACCCCTTCCCGCTCAAGCTGAGGACAGAGGCTCAATATGCTCTGCCACGGGGAGGACTGGCACAGAGAGCCCCCCACAACCCAACCACATCCTCCAGCCTCTCCATCCCACAGCAGAGGCATTTCTCGCCCCAAGGGGTGCAGCGACAGCGGGTCATACCTTGGGCTAATGCAAACAAAACCAGGACACTGTACCCATCTGCACGTTTCTGACTTAAATCCATGATTGTAGAGGCAGGCAACACACCATAAATCGAACAAAAAGCCTCGTAACACAATGTCTCCTTGTGTTGCCTTCTCCCATAAACAAGCAAGATTTATGCATTCCTGGGGCTATTAACAAGAGCCATTTGTCTTTATTTCTGCATGTAACTAATGGAGACACCAGCAACATTGATGAGCCTTGTGGGATTAATTACTAAAGCCGTTTTCAAGGGGGTATCTATGGACTTGGTTTCCCTCATACTAAAGGAAACGTCAAGCATGTTTCAAAGCATAGGATGAAATTTCATTTAAGAGACCAATGGCCCATGTGAGTGCAATCATTACCAGGCTCAGACGCGGCCTAGCGAAAAATTACAAGTGTCCAAAAGGTTGACGACTTTCTCAAGTTTTCTTTAATTACTTCATTTTACAGCTATTAAAGCAGCACAGCAAATCAAATCCAACAAGGCCAAAACCAGGAAAAAAATAAAGTGCCAGCAGGTCCATATGGGTCCACTCTGACTTGCTGATGGCCAGAACCGAGGTGGTTCTTTCAGATGCCCACTTCCAACCAGCCTGGAGGAACCTGGTAACCTGGAATTCAGGACCATCCCCTTTCCAGGGAGAATCACACAAATCAGAAAAGAAAAAAAAAAAAAAAAAAGATTCTAGAAATCCCCATGGTCCCAAAATAAATCAAAGGGTCAGCAGGGCTTAGGACCCTACAGTCTCATGTCTTCTATAGGTTCATCTTCCTACTGAGTGCCCATGCTGGGGCACAGAATAACCAAACGAGGTGGAAGGACAAGGACAGACGGGAAATACTGGAGACAGTTTAAGCTTTGTAAATATGAGCTTTCACCAAGACGACACAAACAGAAATGAGTCATTAACTTAATTCATTTTATGAAAAAGTTGAATAAAGGTTAATAGAAAATTAGTCATCTTTCCTTAGATTTTTTTCCTACCCATCCTACATAATTTAATTAAAACCGTGCTATGGAGTTCCAGAGGATGATTAAAAATAACCTCTCATTTTCTATTAAACTCCTTAGATTTGTACAGGAATTCCTATAGAACCTTATTAAATTTCTGTTTATCTCTGCTACATTTCATTTCTATTCTATACATATTTTCCTTAAGTCCAAAGGCATTTCATGATGGGGGTGGCTTATTAAATATTCTTTCCCGTGGCTGGCAGTCCAAACTTTAGATTAACATTAGATCAGTGCAGGAGAACGTCCACATTGGAAAAAGTCTTTAAAAAGCAACATTATTAGCTTTGCTTTTCTGAATGGGAGACAGAAAGACAGTTGAAAAGATCTTTTCTAGTTATCACTGCTGTTAACTTAGCTGAAGAAGATAGGAATAAGAAGGTTGGTATGGCCGTTGTTGTGTTTTTTCCCAGCCTTCTTGGTATTTTCATTTCACAGTGGCGCATGCAACAATGCAACCTATAGCAACTCAGTAGCTTTGCAGGCTTGCCGAAAGCCGAGAATGTTTTTATCCAGTTTTCTTATGTTGCCGTGGAGCTACAGTACAGAGCCATGTAGCATTTATTAAAACAAGGCTAGGTTGCTTTACAACAGGTAAGATATATTCAACAAAACAAAACAAAAAAAGACCCGGAGCTTGCAGGAATATGAAACCTATTCAAAACGGTAGAGAACAGCTCTAATATCCTCACTCAAGCAGCTACCTCTTGCTGTCTGTCACTCTCCTTGAAAATTTGATCCAGCTAAATTCATTCAGCAGTTTCTGTCTTCGGTCCATCCACGCTGAATGTCTGACTAAATCCAGACAAGTCAGAAACCCAGAAAGGCTTGTACAGTATATCTGGGTTCGTTCATTGACAGGCAAGAATTGCATCTATTTTTATGGAGCGAGAGACCAGCAAACCTCACACCCAGCACCCACCCTACCACCGCACGAGGAGCAGGGACCGCATTTTGAAATTTGCACGAGAGACGCAAGGGCATGCACAGGCTTGAAGCCGCTCACATAACCGCGCAGGAACCTGCATTAACAGCACAAGCAACAAAAATAGTGGTGGCTGCTCTTCCTCCAGCAACACAATCGCCCACTGCCACAAAAGGACAACAATGCAACAGTGAGGAACCGGCTTTGGGGCTGGAAGATCCAAGTTTGGTGCCAACTGCCTCCTATGCAACTTTGATCAAATATTATAAGCTTGGCTTCACCAAACCAGGTTTGCTGAAGCCTTGCAGACCTTAATGGGAGTTAGGTGCTTAAATATCTTATTGGACCTTAGTTTTTTCTATGCTGCTGATTTCATCCTGTGGGAATATGTCAGCACTTCCCAGGGAAGATGTGAGATGAAGAGTGACCTGTAAACACCGAAGCGCACACGCTCACGTGGGATGGGAGGCAGACCTAGCACATGGTACACGTCCTCACCATCAAGGCTTAAAAAACCCTGAGCCTACAAGGGCAAACAGAGCCCCTCAAGGAGCAGTGCCAAGGTCTTTCCTGCCCCGTGGCCGCCTGCCTCTGCAGAACAAGATTGATGCACCGGCAGAATATGCCATTTTGAAACTAATTGCACAACAAGAAAAGATTCTTTAATATCATGCAGCCAATCCTAGGGGGAACAATTACTAGGAGATAAAAAGAACAGAGAAAAAAAAAACTAAAAAACTTCTGTGTGCAGAAGACAGATTTACACAGTTTCTACATTTCATTAGGAAAGCCTTCTGTGGGTTTGACAGTCACCTTGAGCAGCATTAAGGAGGGAAGGGAGGAGCCAGTAAACATTCAGAAGCCATAACATTGCAGTTCTGCCCTCAGGTAACTGTGCTGCCATTAAAGGCCAAATCTAATAAGAACTCATGCTGGCTTGCAAGCCAGAAAAGCCTTCAATAATCAATTAAACTGCGAGATAAGGCTGCAGCTGCTTCCATGTACATGGACCACTCAAGTCTGGGTCCCTCATCAGTTTTCTGAGACCAATATGCATCAATGCATCGCTGTCAGGCACATATCCGTCATCCCTAAGGGCTGCGATCGAACACCAGTGCCCTGAGCACAGAACGGGAACCATCCCCTGTTTTTCTTTGCAAAGCCGAGACAAGGTTTAACTAAACCGTTTGTTCCTTGAGAATGGGGCACAAGCACTGGAGATAATGTTTTTTTTATTTCGAAGGAACACCAAATAACATGAAAGGGGCTTGTATTCTTTTAAGACCCAGACTGAAAATCCCAGCTATTATCTGTATGCAAAGGACCTTACAGAGGGTGTCTAACTGCCACGGACTCAGTTCCCCCACAGTTTTATTGCCACTGAAGCTTGCCTATCTTTCTATCCTAACATAAGATTTGTTTTCTGAATAGAACAGAATAATTCCTAATTTGAATTCCACTGCACAACAGAAACAGCCTGTAAAATCTTAAAAAGAAGCCAGTTCCCTCTAGCAGAATAGAAGATATATTAGGCTTCAGGACTGTCTAGAGCAGAACATAAAATTAAAATAACAGACACCATAGAGTTTGATAGCATCTTCCAATCTCAAAGATCTCAAAATACATCACTAACTGCAACAGCCATTGCTCTGTTAGACAACTGCACATCTCTAAAGTGAATCATAAGAGGAGTTTAAAAGTCTTTATGTAAATGGGAAGTACTTTGTTGATCCACGAAACACTACCAGCTCTGGGAGGGAGCACAGCAGCGCTACACAAAGGTCGTAACATTCACCATAGGTGTGCCTGTTACTCCAGCTCAGTTTAGACAGCAAGAGTAAATTAGCATTTACTCTCTCACCAGCAGAGAAAGATCATCCCATAAATGCACTTTCATCAGCTTTATGTAATTCAGGATCTTCATTTTCTTTGCTCTCCCCAGTACTTAATGCCTAAAGAACATATTCTGTGGTTAAAAATTGGTATTGCTATAAAGCGGTGTAATAATAATATCCTTTTTCAAGCCAACTCCCACAGGCTCCTCGATAGATGGTTTAATCGAAAATGATAGTTAATAGTTGTCTCAGTGTTTTCATTAGAGGCTACTTCTTTTTTAAGTTTTAGTTTTTATGGAGATAAAAAGAAAGCAAGCACAATCTGTTCTAAAAAGTTTCTGAAGTTCCCAGTTCAGTCTTGTTGATTCAAAGCAGTCCAATAGATTCTTTTCTTTTAAACCCTTATTTCTTTTTTTATTATGTGCCTTTTAAGAATAAGCTTGGTTTATCCTTTATCCTCCTTCTGCAGACACAGGATAGTCAGATCTATACTCAATATCCAACTTTCACAAAGGAAAACTCATTCTAACAGAATATTTTTTTTTAATGCAAAAGCTAGAATTCAATTTTTAGGTCTCTCAAATACCTCCTGATGCTGATAAACAGGAACATAATCCAAGCAAAATAAGTGTCTTGAATCCTCACAGCTAAATTCCAATTTCTGTGCAAATTTCAAATGTTGCCCTCCGCTCCCAAGAGTTACACGTTGCACAAGCAGGCAGTAAAGGCAGTGACCCGAATTGTTCTGCCAAGTATATAACATGTCATAAAATATTGCAGAGGGAAGAGGAAAATTAGCCATTCCAGCACCTTCGTAATCAATGGCAAAAAACACAGGAGTCTCCCTAGCTGCCAAGCAGGTCTCCAAACCCTGACATTTTCTTTATGAGAGCTTGTTTTCCAAGTCATTAATTTGTCAGCGCTTGTACAGTATTTTATAACTCCAGAGGAGCAGCAAACTAAGGCATCTTGAAATCAAAAGCCCAAAGACTTCCCATCCATTGCAACGCGCAGAAAACAGCTGGCTTTTTCCTAAACATCCACCACAGCATGGCAGTGCCCTCGAGCCCGTACATCAACTAACGCAATTGAAAGCCAGAAGATGGGTCCACCTTACTTTCCACGTTCAGTAATAAGCACCCGCTCTTTTTCCCACGATGGGAACAGACTTCAATAGGGGGAAAACATAAGGCTGAAAAAAATCTGGTTGAAGTCGGAGACGTTGAGCACTTGAGCATCCGTTAAGTCATTGCAAAGATCCTCTGGTAGCAAAGAAAAGGAAATCAGCATCCTGCAGGACTGAGTTTGACTCCCAAAGGGTCAGACAAGCTTTTGAAGATCCAGTCCTTATGCAGCCATCCCAAGAGATACCAGCAAATAAACTTTGCCATATTTGACTGCAGGGAAAGAAGACTTCCCTGAGCAGAGCCTGTCAGATTTATTATTTTCTCTGCTTTCCATAAAACTTTGCACCACAAAAAACAATTTTTTATACAAAAGTTTTTTAAAGGAAGCTAACTCTAAAAGCTCCTAAAATAGCCACTAATCCCTAACCGATCCCAGGAAGGAATCTACCCAGTGCCCATTTGCACTAGAGAGACATGATTCTGCATTTTTCTTTGACTTAAAACTCTTGCTCGCTGTCAGGGGAATAAGTTGGGCAACCCAGAGACCAGAGACCAACGGGCTGCAACCAGAGAAATCCAAGCCAGGCTGGATGCACAATGGGGAAAGCCCTTTTTGCAGGAAAAGCACCAACTTCATTAGTTAACACCGTCCTCGCAAGGGGCGTCACAAAATAGCCCAGATATATCTAGGAACCACCCCCTGCCAGCAGGGAACAGCTCACAGTAGGTACACGGGACAGGGGGAGGGGAGCATATTGTACCACTGCAATGGCGTTTCCTACATGAGCACAAATAAATACGTAACTGGAATTTCATACCTACTTGAAATGGATTTTAGCTTTTGTTATGCCCTTTGCCATTCGTGTGCTGTAACTACTTTCTATTCAATTTACTACGGCACTATAAATACGACTGGAACCTTCAAAACCATCATCGTGACATCGAACCAACCTGGCGTGGAACGTACCTGACACCACCGCCTAAGATAGCTCTAAATTGCCTGGCTGAAATGATAATACCCTCTGCTAGGAGAGGGGCACTATCTCATTGGGAAGAAAAATTGATTTGGGCGAGGATTTGAAATGCTTCGGCTTCATTTAGACTAATCCCCCTAACCACCAAGATAAACCCACTTTAGCAAACCCCTGCCCCATCCCTCCAGACGGGGTCTTGCACCGCACACTGATGCAAGGAGGAAACACTTGGTAACTTTTGGCTGAAAGACAGCATTAAAAACATCTGAGCTGGCAATTGAGAGTATCTTTCAAAAGATTGACCAAAAGTAGGACAAAATTGGAGATTTCCAAGTCATCCATTGCTTAGACATCCTGCAGGGCAAAGACTTGAGCACAAACCACCTCAGAGATGGATTTTTTTCTTGATATAGAGGATACTCTTATAATTCAGATACTAAGTAAAATCCAACCAATGCTACAAACAGCCACTAATTGTCAGCCGAAATAAAAGGGAAAATGTACTTTCTGTTCCTACAGCCGGGACCACAACTGTTGCCACCCTAAGGCGGGATGCAGCCCTCGAAGGTAGTTCCTGGGAATGGTACAGAAACACCACCCTCATGCCAACGAGATACGGAAATTCAGCAAATTACTTCTAAGGACTTTATGGCCTCAAGAATACTGAAAGAAAAAAGAAAAGGAAAAAAGAAAATACACCTCGTTTCACTTGCGTGTACTGTATGTGTTCCTATATACCATACATGCTTCATATTTCTGTGTGCATGTTATTATCTAGGGATACATCAGAAACTGCTACCAAGGTAACATGGATAGTAATAAACAGCAACCAGGGGAAAAACACCACCAGGAAGACAATGCATTTCCTCGGGTTATATTTTCATTCCCCCTCTTATAACCTGTTTAGTTATTAACAGAGCAAATATTGGATTTGTATGATTCGACATCTTTTGCATTTTTGGAGAATTAAGATCAGAGTTTTTAATAGCGCTGTTAAAAGAAAAAATCTCATTAATGACTGAAGACGAAGTGCTCCGAGATTTCTTACACGAGGGACTCTCCAGAGCAGACATATTTGTGTGAGTCAACAGCATATGTCACTCTCAGAAAATAACACATTTGAATGAGATTTTTTCTATGCTAGTTTTATTTAATGAACAAACAGACCAAATCTTCAGCATATCTTTTTGAAAGGCTGCACGACAAGGCACAGGTTAAGTTGGTTTTCAAACTTTACCATGACAGGCAGAGAATTTTCCAATACTGGTATAGATCTGGGGAGAATGGCTGCATAGGGCAAACAAAAGGATTTATTTCCCTTTTTATGACAAGATGACAATTCAGGAGCCTAGCAAATCCTTAAAAAAGAAGTCTCTAGTGGATGGATGCAAACAGAAATGAGCCCGGGCACCTCTGCTGCTGTTTTGACGATCACATTTATATACCTAGCCCAGATCAGCAAAGGGAAAATTGAGCTCTTTCAGGGGGCCAGATGGACTCTCAGTCTCAGGTGTTGACAGTTTTCATTTCTTAACTGGTTTACAAATGAATGTGGATGTTTAGGGATGAATTTCCATTTTTATACAGCGTATGAGAATAGCCTTTCTGGGTATACCTGTCTTGCAAAAGAAGCCGCCGCTTGATCGTGGCCCCAGCTCATCCGAAAAAAAGGCAGAGGACAGTAAAGACTTGCCAGGGGAGCACTTGGGAAGGACTGCCGCTTGCCCAGGCTGTCTCTTACCTGTGTGCGTTGAGTCAGGTCCTCTGGCTTTCACGGCAGCCCTTGTATTGCTGCTAGTATTATTATCATTATTATTATTATTATTATTCCCGAGACAGCACCAAAAGCTGATATAATAAGAGGGAGGCGAGGTGGGCTTTACTCTGCCTTGCTGAACACTAACATAATTATACATGTCCCGACCGCACCGCAGTGCCTTTGTAACTGGAAGTGATTCACGAGTCCAAAGGAGCTCAACTGGAATTTCAATTCCCAGGGGAAGCCACTGGGCTGACAGAAAGGAGAGGAAAAAAATAAAAATCTCAAAATGGGTACATTTGATCTGAACATCTCAGAGAGACAGATATTGAACTCTACGGTACTATATTTAGACTCACTTTTCAAAGGATAAATGCACTTCAAATTCTCTTCATTAGGTCCCGTTCTTCAGCAGTGGTTTATTCTGCTAATAGCAGAACTGCCGTGCCTCAGAGAGGAGCGTGGTGGCCCCTCTTCCCTCGGTGGCACAGGGAGCTTGATGGTCCTCTCCCCACCTCAGAAACGCTCCCATGAAGACGTGGCAAGGGAAAAGGCTACTTCTCAGCTCAGGGGCTGGGTATCAGCCCACACGGGATGGAAAACCCCATCAGTTGGAGACCAACCCTGTATGGCTGTGTCCACGCCAGCCCCTCACCACCCAGCAGGACCGGGGAGCCCGCTCCCCTCTGCACAGACACATGGGTCAAAGCATGACAAATTACCTCTGAAGCGGTCAACTCCCCTGCAGCGATTAGAGAACATCCTTTTTAGATGACTAATTGTTAGACAAGATACATCCCACCCATGGCGGACTCCTCCTCGGCATCACCGCCCCAAATTCAGCACGCTGAGGGGAGCAAAAGGCATCACTGTCTTTTGGCTACCTGTGAAAAGCCACCCGGCAGCGATCTAGGGATGGGTCTTCACTGCAGAGCCAAGCCAAGCTGCCTCTCCAGTCCCATTCCCACAATAAAACCACTGAGCATCCACCTGGAGCCCGGCGGCCCCTTGGGGACACGGCGTACGATGGGATCACTGCTGATGCAGCGGCTCAAGCCTTGCTCCGAATGCAGGTCAGCTCCTCCGAGCAAGCCTCGCTGCGTGCAAAACACAAACACAAATGCAGCACCCTGTGGGCTGGATCTGGCCCATGAAGAGCCCTGAGGGGACATGATGAGACCCCATGCTGCCACGGCTCACGGCACCCCAAACGCCACACGGAGCCACTGCCTCCCAGCTGGGAGGTGCCACATGCAAGCCTCTCTTACCAAATCGCGGAATCACGGAATTTTCAGAGTTGGAAGGGACCTCTAGAGAACATCTAGTCCAACTCCCCTGCTAAAGCAGGATTGCCCAGAGCACATTACTCAGGACTGCATCCAGGCGGGTCTTGAAACTCTCCAGGGAAGGGGACTCCACAACCTCCCTGGGCAGCCTGTGCCAGTGCTCTGTCACCCGCACCGTAAAGAAGTTTTTCCGTGTATTTGAACGGAAATTCCTGTGTTCTAATATGTGCCCATTACCCCTCGTCCTGTCACTGGGAACCATTGAAAAAAGCCTGGCTCCATCCTCCTTCAACCCACCCCTTAGATACTTGTACGCCATAATAAGGTCTCCCCTCAGCCTTCTCTTCTCCAGGCTAAAGAGTCCCAGCGCTCTCAGCCTTTCCTCATAAGGGAGATGCTCCAATCCCCTAATCATCTTAGTTGCTCTTTGCTGGGCCCGCTCCAGCAGTTCCCTGTCCCTCTTGAACTGGGGAGCCCAAAACTGGACACAGTATTCCAGTTGTGGCCTCACCAGTGCAGAGTAGAAGTTTTTACGAAATTGCAGCCCAGAAAGTTGGTCAGCTGCGAGGAGTGCATCCCGTTTGAACGGGCCAAGCATGACCCAGGGGGGCAAACCCTGCTCCCTGCGGGCTCTCCTCCCAGCGCTGCGATAATGCATTTCACAGAGAGCGATCCCCATGCTCTAAAGGCAGCTCAGATTTAAGGAGCCGCATACTTCAAATGTCTCCGAAGAATACTAAAATGAAAACTCGGTCACACTGCACCGTGACTACTGTGAAGCGCTATTAAAGAGAAGCTAACATTTGTTTTCAATTACCCAGCGTATATTTGAAAGACTTAAAATTGTCCCCAAAGTATTAAATAAATGTTGTGTGTTTACTATGCGCTTATGCATGGAAAATGAAAATTATCTGACAACCATCTCCAAATACCAATATTTTACCAATATTGTACCAATATCATTATATTGACATATAACGAGTCTCCCTGGGCTTTAAACCATGTTAAAAAGTAAGATTAGAAAGCAGAGGTATGCCAAACACTGTTCTTCGCAATGTAGAGTAAATGCAAATGATAAAACTATTATTTTATTCCCACATCTCCATTTTGTCCACAGCAGATCACATTGCCATTTTAGTCCAACTTTCCAGACAAAATGACAGAGAAAGCAGGCAAGTTTGTGCCAAATGCAGAATGACATCCATAAATTTATGAACTAACTAGACTGACATTGAATGCAATGCAAAGTGTTTGCCAATCAATAGCCATGAGCATCAATTCCCTGCGAGCAGCATTCCTGTGCCGTCAGCCTCCCACCAGCAACAGGCAATGCCATTTGCCGCTTAACTTTACGATCACTGTAATCTCCCCTAATCAATGATATCGACGGGGCCGCGAGATCGAAATCCAGCAAGCGCAGCACTGAGGCAGCGGGCGATGCAAAATGGATGTGCGGTAACGGCAGCGCCTGGGGTACGCAGCGCTCTCGCAGTGTTGCTTAGCAATATAGCGTGCCCATCCTTACGCTGCTGCCTACACCCAGGGAGGAGAGAGATTTCGACAGCGATCAAAATACTGACGAGGAGAAGCAGGAGGAATAACTGCATGCAAAATAAATAATAAGTGCTCTGCCTTTTCTATGAGATTTACAGAAATTTAACTCCCAATTCTCCATAGCATCACAGGAAGCAGGCAGACAGCGGACGGTGCTGGTTGATCAAGGCGATGTCGCGTTCCCTGCTGGCATCCCAGCGACTTCACTGCAAATCTTACCGTCCCCAGAAAGATACCCAAAAAGCAGCCTGCACTGGGAATCAGAGAGCTTGGGCACATCCACAGTCATTTGCGATCGATAACGTACTTGTCTCTTTTTCTGTTGCAAAGTGTCAGCAGAGAGTAAACTTCTCCCCTCTACCAGAAAGCTTTGCTGGGATCTCCACTCAGGATGGATTAACGGCACCGGAGATCGATTCCAGTCACTGACAGCTGTGACAAATGAAAACCATCATATTTAAGGGCTGCAATGCCATATGCCGGACATGACGGGCAGGGCTTCAGAGCACTGCTCTGGGTTGCGAGAAGTGGCCCGCGCTGTGCCTGCGAACGGGGCAGAGGCGCCCGTGCTGCCTGAACCTTTAGTCCTGCAGAGATGCTGCTCATACTTAGATAAAACGAGCTGGATGACCCGCAGTAATTGCCTCACACAGGAGAGACAGCGAACACCAGAGCAATAGCAAGTGAACAGGTAGTTTATTTTTTCGGTTACTCTTCACATTAAGCCCTTCAATTAAAGATTTAATTCAGATTTATTAGATATCTATAAGGTGCTAAATTCCTGCTGATTCTTGCTAAAAGTGACCTGCAACGTGCACAACATAATCCTTCAGTTTCTGTATTGCTCCCAAATACCCCCAAACAAGGCCATGGGGAAAAAATATAGCTTCTCGGGTTCCTTTTCAGTATCTGCTGCAAAGAGCAAGTTTCTGGTCGGTGACTTGCCCAGCGTTCTCAGTACTGGTACCTTCATCCCCCTCCCAGGACCTGGAGATCCCCAGCAGGGGCCAAGTAAGTGGTCAGCGATGGTACGACGGATTCAGCATCCCTCTCGAGCACGTAAGAGGGATGCCTCATAGTCAATGACTGAAAATCCCTCTGCGCCAAACACTGTCAGAACAGTTAGATCATAAACTAATAACTGTCAATCTCCATTTGTTTGCAGTGCAGCAAAGAGGGCTTTCATAATTCTCTTAGAGATATAAAACAGGCACTCTGATTTTCCTTTAAATGAAAGCATGCGATAATGTTAGCTGCCGGTAAACCTCAAAGACAGTATTTATACAGCATCAGAAACATTTGCAAAGACAGGAAAGTAATGCCTTTGGACTGCAAGACCTTAGAATCTACAACCCATCTCCTGCAAACTTTTGTGCCTCTGCTTAAGCACGCTGCAGGATCCGTGACTGTCAGTATTCACAATCACCCCAACAAGGCCACACGTGTGCAGGGCAAGCTATGAGAATTTGACAGTGTATTATTCTTTTTCTTAATGACTTTTTTTTTTTGTTCAATTTGAGGATAATTTTATAGACCCAGAAACTAAAGTCTTCGGCTTGTACACATGTACACAAGCAGCACAGCCCAAGTTGCACAATAAAACTCCTTGAAGCCCTTTCCTAAGCAGAAGGCAAGGCAGCGGTACTCATTTATTGCAGAGGATCATGTTCTCCCAAACACAACGCCAGGAAACTCCGTCTCTGCATTTCCAGCATCAAAACATCCCGGAAAACAAATCCACCTTGTGCCCATGTCGTCCCAGACCTTCACATTCTGCAGCTGCTGGAGTTGGACGGGCAGAGGTGGTGCTGCTACATTAACAAGATATCTCAGAGTAAATTCATAATAACTCCAAATGCCAATAGATCTCCCACCTCTGTGGGTCCAAGAAAGACGGTCCTGGAGAGAGAGCAGTGACTAACGCTGATTTGCTGGGTGGATGCACCGACCTTGCAAAGGAAGCAGTAAAACCGGCAGCATCTGCAGACTCCTAGTGCATTTTTATGTACCTCAGCGACCCGAGCAGAACTTGCCAGTTCCACCGCGCGAAAGCCAAGTGAGTACTTCTTAAATCCCACCTGAATGTGGGCAGATTAATGATGGAGAAATGAAGAGGGAGAGCACTAGAAGGGAAAACCGATGCCCAGAGAGGTGGAGATATTCAACCCCAGATTATTTAACTGGCAAGAGAGCCACACAAGTAGCCAAGTCTATCAAGGCTTCATGCCTCTAGCTATATAAGGTATATATAATCCAAAATATTCACCACTGCTTTCATTGCTTGTCACACAGAGGGTAATTCACTGTATCCAAGGGCAGGCACATAAGACGAGGTAGAGTCGAGAGAGATGATGGGCTCAGCCCTCACCGCCCGCTCCAGCCACCCGCTGCCGGGACGACTCCTGGGCAGGGGGGTGCGGTGTTGCATCAAACAGACTGCAGGAGCTAAAGGCTCATCTCTGTTCCTGGCTCTGGCAGGGACCAAAGTCACTGCACATCTCTGCCAGTTCCCTCTACCTGTGAAACAGGGATAACTGAGTTTAGCGTCTTTTTCCTGCGGATTTTGCAGAGCGCTTTTTAAAAAGAACCAGGTGTGAAAAAGTGCTGGTTGAAAGTACCATTAAAAAAACCCTCTAGGTGAAGCCCTTAAGTATAGCAAACTTACTAAAACCGGATGCAGCCTTTCAGTACACCAACCCTGTAGTTTCTCTTCTCCCCTGAAGTTAAATTGAGGCAATTTTCATGAATACATTAAATTGGCATGAAAAACTAAGAACAAAGAACAGTTTGTTTCTGCTCTGGAAATTCTTCTCTCCTGGCCTCTTCAGATTTCTTGCCAGTATCCAGCATCTTTTTCACTTTCAATTTACCTTCAGTGTTATCTCACATCCTCATTGAAAAGAAAAAACCATCAGTAATAATTCAGCCCTCATTTCAGGGTCACTTAAAGGAGATTTCAGTTGCCCATCATGATGCAGCTGAGGACTCCAGATTATTCATCTGTTGGTCCTGCCTGTGCTGTTCCGATGAAACTAAAGAAGTGCCCATCTAACGGGACTGTTTCTAAGAAGGAGCTGGAGAGACTGTGGACAGGATGGTAGAGAGGGTACAAAATAAAATGAGATCATCATAAGGGGAAAAAAAAAAAACTCAGGGAGAATCTGGAAGCACCTCCTTTTAATGCAAGAAAGAATTCTACTGTGCTGAAAGTACCAACTGGCTCCTTTCCCAGGTGAAACGCCATTGCTTAAAAGAGAGAAAGAGTCAATTACAGCCTCAAGGAACCTCCCTGCCGAGGCAAAAAAGTTATTTCAGACGATGTATTGAACCCTTTCCGTGATGAGAAAAAGAAAGGAGAAAGCTGCCTCCGTGTAGAGCCAACACCTAGGAAATAGAGGAAGATTCAGGCGCATTTTTCACCAGAGGCTGGCAAAGGCGAGACCATCACACCCTCTGCTCCAGAGTGCTCCAGCTCCACTGTGGAATAAAGCATCACGGACCAGCCTAATGCACTCAACATTTGGTACGTGGATGATGCAAAATACTTGGGAGGAACCTGCAGGGACTCCCCTCAACTTGTTGTCTCCAAGAGATTTGCCTTTTTCATTTTCTCCTTCCCTAGCAGGGACCAGAGCCTCCTTGGAAAGCCCCGTCCACAGCGGGCAGCCCCTGATGATGGGGCTGCCTGGAGCCACAAAGGTCTCTCTCTGGCTTCAGAGACTTCCCAGGCTCCAAGGGAGGCAGCTGGGCTGTTGGCATTAACTAACCCCGTGTGAGGTCTTCTCCAAGGGTTTGGTGAACCTACCCATGCACTCAGCGACCAAAATCCTGGAGTCAGGGGTGCGGGAGAGGAGTGCTACTGCCCTTGAATCAATAACAGCAGATCAGGGCTGTGAGCCTGCCAGGGGCAGATTTGATCTTCCATCACCTAACAAACACTTAGCTTTTATTGAAGAGATGAGAAAGGCCTATTTTATCAAAGAGAGAGAGAGAGAAATCTATATATACACATACGCATCTCTCTATAGTGTGTATGTGTATATATAGAATATACATATACGCAGACACACTTCCCAGCTTCCACAGCAGAGGATGACAGCATGTTTTCATATAGTACATCTGAAGAAAAGGTCTTGTATCAGTCCTACAGCAGAAAAAAATTCATCTTGAAACTAAGGAAAAAAAAAAAAAGAGAGAGACAGAGCACTTTGCTCCTTATCATGTCTGAGGAACTTAACTATAGTGATGAGCAAGATATAAAAACCTCAGACAGCAAAGCACTGTTCTGGAGACCACGATATGCATAAAAACTCCTGCAAGCCCTTGTTAAATGTTCCTACCCTCCTACCCTACAGCCCATACCTCCAGGGTGCAATTTTCAGGAGACAGAAAGATTTAATGCTGCCTTGGTTAAAATAACCCCCTGGATTCTCGCTGCAGAGACTGTCATGACAGCGTGTGCCTCTGGTTTATTATATTAATAAGCAGAGTCACTCAGCACTCAACATGATGTGGCTGTTTGACTTGCACACGACTGTGTCCCCAAGCTGCCGCAATACAGAGCCCTCCCCCCGCCCCTCCTTGCAAAACCACTTTGTTATTCGGAGGCAAAACATCCACAACTACTTACAAACACGGAGGCACATGCAGCAGGTTGCCCCAAACGTGCCGAGTCAGGGGCTGAATTCGCCCCCCACCACCTCCGCCTTCCCCCCACTCCTCGCCAGGCTCCTCGGGATGCCAGGGATGCCCCCCAGCTCCGAGCCCTCCATCCCCTCCATCTCATCCCCGTGCACCGAAGGAGCTTGTTGAACCTCTTCTCCCCTGATTACAGCCAAACAAGAGTAGAAAACAAAAGACTATTAAAATAGTAATAAAAAGCCTAAGCCATGAACAAAGCTCTCCTTCCTCTCCCTGGCTTGAAAAACAGCGCTATCCTCCTTGTCCTTGCCTGAAATTGCATGGACTTCCCCTATTACCTCTAATTACTGCTCCCTGCCTTGATTTCCCCAGCTGCGAAAGGCACGTTATGTTTATGCACACCGGGCAGCACCGCTCACACGGCTTTGTGAAGATGCCCCACGCGCAGCACTGTTATTATCACTTTTTTCCTGGGGTGTCTGCTTCAAGCACAAGCAAAAAGGAGACGCCGTCGCTGCCGCAAACACTGATGCCATTATCCACATGTACTAAACGCAGAAGGAGAACCCCAGCTGATTTTCTGCTCCCCTTCCCATAAAGGCTTTTTATTTTTTCCTTAAGATGCAGCCGCAGTAATGCGTTGTGTTGCAGAGGTTTTATACTATGTAAATGATGGATATTGTTTATGTACTGATTATGGCAAACCCAGCTGTTTACCTTTGCTAGGACTGCAATTATTTTAACAGTAATTGTAAAAACAAATTGAGGAGAAAAATAACAGGAACTTTCCAGTTTGGTTTTCAAAACTAGAGCACGCTGCCAAGTGTGATTTGACCTCAGACAAGTCACGTGTAGCCACTTATTTTAAAAATCAACTGAGCTTGTCCATGCGTGGTAAACAGACTGCTCTATAGGGTTCTGGGCAAAAATTGGTCCCAAAAGGTTCAGAATTCAGCCCAGCCACATCTTCCTCATTTACCACCACCTGCTTAAGCTGCTGCAGCACCCAGATCTTCCCAGCAGCCGAACCACCACGTAACGCTGACACCAAGCACGCAGAATAGGGTCAAACAACCCAAAAGACAGGCACGTTGACCGTCACCTCTCCTCTTTCTGACAGGTTCACTCTCCTCCATACCAAAATACCGGTATGGACCAGATTTTTTTTTTTTTAAGGTACCCGTTTTGCAACTGGAGTCACCATTTCCCAGCCATCCACACAGTTCCCTGCTCCTCCTCCCCCTGGATCGCAGGCAGATGCCAAGCCATGGAAGTTATTCTTTCATTTACAGCATCTGGTTCCTTGGCAGACTCCTCAGGCAATTATGTTCCTAGCTTTAAAGCTGTCTCTAGCTCTGCTTCATGGGTTTGCTGCTTTTGGCTTGTAGCAGTCTCTTCTCATCTTCCCTGTCCATCATTTTGGCTGAATGTTGCTCTTAAAATATGGGAATTAGACCACTCGCATCTCCCTCTAATTAGGAGCAAAAATAAACAATACCCCATGTTGTTCTTTAAACACAAGCGCTTGTTTTACTTTCACAGCCATATTCGGGAGGCCCTGAGCTCTCTCTTGGTCTTGAAGCACCGTGTACTTGGAGTCATTTGCAACCACTGAGACAGCCTGGACAATTATAACTCCATACAAACACAGCAATTTTCTTAATTCTTTTTTTTTGGGGGGATGGTGGGGTGAGGGGGTTGGGGGGTGGGGGTGGTCGCATTTCTGCCTGCGTGCCACCAGCAGCGCTCAGAACCACTTTTTTGCCTGCAGACAAAAAGGCAGAGAAACATCCACCCAGCACCTTGGAAATCTCTACCTGAAAGGTGTCTGAGTGAATGGTCTCCCTCCCAAGGAAGGCTATAGCCCTGGCTTAAAAACCAGGTGGAGGAGGGGAATTCATGAGCCCCAAAGGCCCCCCCCCCCCAACACCATGTGAAGGACTTTGCATTTCCTGCCAGTGAAAGGCTTTAGATAAAAAGTGAGGGACAACGTAGGTCTTGTCCCTCATCATCAGCCTGAAGTGACCACCTCCTGGGATAAGAGGATAAGCTGATGCTCGATCCAGTTTTTCTGATTAAAGCTGCCAACAAGTAATGGAGATCCACATGCCTGCTTGAGGACCTTCGGCTTGTTTTGGATGAGCCGAGGAAGGCCACCGCAGGGTGACAACCTCCAGACACCACTGGCTGGCACAGGGTTCCCTTTGGTGACCCCTGAGCAAGCACCAGATGAGGCTTTCCAAAAACAAAATCCCAAACCACACAGTCCCGAGGGCACAGAGTCACCACCCTGCGGTCTCACAACTTAGTAACAGCAGAATAAATTTGGTGCAGAGCCAGCTTTTAAAGAGGCATTTAAAAACCAACCAACTTCACGCATTATCATCAGGGGATGCTTCATGGAATGAGCACCTTTGCCAGCTCTGTGTCTCACCAACAGAAACGAGCTGCAAACCGTTCCGGAAACACACCCACCGCGACGGCTCCTGACCTCCCAAAATGCTCTCTTGGAGGAGGAAGCGACAGCCTGGCTATTCATCATTGCTTCCTACCATCGCTGGCTCAACGCCCGGAGCAGAATTAATTGGTCCGGCTTGCAAGAGTGTACATCCAACTGGATGGTGCTTCTCCATCTTGGGAGAAACTGTGAGCCCTTGTCCAAACCTGCCAGGACCACCAGGCACCTCCAGACCTGGGGAACATATGGCTACGGCCAACAGCCGCGATGGGAAAACCCATCAAGTGACCCTTTTCCTTTGCTTTCAGCAGACACAGCTCAAACCTTCTCTGCCTCTGTGCAAACGCAGAGTCCCCACCATGAAGAACAGAGGGACACACACTGACAACAGGACAGACCAACAGGAGCGGTGCAGCCATGGCATTAGCAAGGACCATAGCAGGCATACTGCATTAGCATCCAATTAGCAGCCCTGTTGATTTAGCGGGACCGTTGGCTTGAGTAATTGATGCTTGCTTCCTACCATCATTCCTACCATGGCAGGTCAGAGGAAGAGGCATGCTCTCCTCCCCTGGGCAGGGGGGAAGTCGGATGCTCTGCAAATCCCCATTCCCGACATCCAAAGGCCCCATCTGGAGTATGGAGCAAACAGACCAAACGCGCTGCTTCCTCAGCACAAGGGGTGCCGCGGGGCTGGAATTTCTGCTGGCGTTAGTGCTAAGCCCCCGTCTACCCTCCCTGCTGCAAAGGTGCCCAGAGCCCCGCCAGGGCTCATGGAAAGCATTCGTCCTGGGCGAGTGGGGACTTGGGGCACATTTATCCTTTTTGAAGAAATAAGCCCATAAAGAGAAAAGTACAACAGATCTCCGAGCGTTTAAACACATTTCCATAACTGTTCGCAATGATTCCCAGGCAGCAGCCTTCATTAAGCTGGAGCTGAGGCTGAGAGCACCAATTAGCAGCATTAAAAAAAAAAAAAAAAAAAGGCACGAAACCACTGCAGTTATCCCCAAACAAGGATTACAGGCCCTGCCTAATCTTTTATGCCTGACTTTGCTGGAAACTACAGCAGGTTAACGCTCCGGGAAGGTGGAACCCACAGTACTCGGGATGGGCAGCCAGCTCGGTCCCCCCGCGCAGCCCCAGGCCGGTTGCACAGCGCCGTTTGGCTGCTGGGGGGGGGAGAGATGTAAAATACACATCCACTGCTATAAAAGTGAGGAAAGAAAAGAAAAAGAGAAATTCTGGCAAAGCACCGGTGGGTGGACACGTCCCTCTATTCATCAACCCTCGGGGGCAGCCGGAGGAGGAACACGCAGCCCTGAGCTCCAGCCCAGCAGGTCTCAGCAGCCGCTCACACCCAGTTTAGAAGATGCTTGAGCTATTTTAATCACATGGCAAATTAGAATTACTCTTTTTTTTTTTTTCCCCCCCATTCATTCTGTATTTTGGCAAATACTTTAGCTTTATGCTGTGCAAAACGGTTCTACCAGTGGACCATGGTGGCATGGCCCTGCTGCGTCCCTGCTGCTCAGCTCCCGTCATGGGAACTGCTTTGTAACGTAGTAAAATTATTTATCCAGTTTCCCTTCCCACAGCCTTAACCTGCTCAGCCTCCATATAAACTTTGGCAAGTTCAGCCTCAGACTGGCATCAAAGACACTCACCAGTGCAAAACACAAACCAACAGAAAAGATCAAATGATCTATTTAAAGCGTGTTAGGGGTTTTTTTTATTATTATTTTTTAAGAGCCATGAGCAATTATTTTTGAGCACAGAGATCTTAACCATTAATTTATCCTGAGAATAAAAGTGGGAGAAGGGGAAATTATTTCTTTTTCATTATTTGTCACCCTGCCAGTACTGAAACAAAGTCAGAGGACTGCCAGATCTCCTTTGATCCAAATAAGTATTCTCACAAACATTTTAAATCTACAGGGAGAAAACCCAAAACCCCAGTCAAATCTTTCCACCGTGATTCTAAAGATAAATATATAAACAGCAAAAGAAATCCTCATCCTCTACATACAAGACTGCCATTCAAGCTAGACACAAAAGCTTTTTAAAAAAGATGCTGTCGGGGGGGATCCAGAACTGGACCAGAAAAGGCCAAGCTTGAAGAGTTGTACCATCAGCCCAACATCATCACTCACAGTGAGTTAGAAACATTAAAAAAAAAAAAAAAAATATATATATATATATATGAAAGGATTCTGCATCAGGAACCAATTTACTTTTGCTGCTCCACAGAGCAATCATGCCCCAGGACCTGCAGCTAAATGGCTGGAGCTCACGTAACTGGAACAGCAAAGGAAGCAGCAGAGAACTTTAATGGCTTATGAAATTCAATTGAAATTGATGGTTGGAAAAGTGAAACATTTAACACCCTACCAATTTAACATCGGTGTACGCACGTGCACGTATGCACGCACACGTACATGGACAAAAAAAAGGCGGGAGCTCTTTTCCGCTCACTTACATGTCCGCGACCCCCACAGAGCTGTAGGGAAGGAGACGGCACCCTCGTACAGTAACTTAAACAATATATAAATATTTTAACACCTCCAGACCTTTTTCCACTGGAACCTTTAATATAAAATCCATCTTTTGTGAAAATGGCAATGCATTATTACGACCTGCCACGTCCACTTCTCTGAAAGATTAGAAGCCACGTTCTGCATTTCATCTCCAGCTGGAGCAGGAACTCATAAACCGTCCCTGCTATTTGAGAAGACTTTGAATAAACTGTTTGCAGTCGATGTACTTTTCCAACACGGATCTCTTTTGTGATGAAGCCTGTCTCTGATGAACAATAGAAAAATATTGTTGACAGGGGTGTACTTTTCCATCAGTTCAAAAATATCATTTTGCAGAATATTTTCACAGCTCAGCAGAAGGTGGAAAGAAAGACAATATTATGACTACATAAGAAAGAAAAAAATAAGTCATCATAATTAGCTTATAGGAGCTTTCTTGGTGGTTTTGGCTTGCTTAAATGACGTTCCTTACTAGTTAGAGCCCCAATCTGAATTAGAAAGCCCTCAGGCAAAACTTATGTTAATCAAAGATTAACCTGGGTAAAACACTCAGAATTTGGCCAAAACACTTTGGAACGACGCTTATATTCACAAGGTACCAACAAGAACCACCGCTAACCTTAACATTATTACTTTTAAATGTTCTCAGGTAGACGGTCAGTGCTTTGGGATGCATCACCCCAACTCAGATACAAGGAAGGAATGGTCAGGTCCTGGCAAGCATCAGCCCTATCATTTATCGAGCGACCGGAGGCACACGGCCCCTGCTGCCTTCCAGAAGGACCGAAACACCAGTAACCACCGCACCAGAGCATCCATCGCGCCACAACCACTGTGCCCCGGGAGCAGGTGGGGTACAGTGTTCATGTGGGCACTTCACACAACCGCAGCGTAATCGAGCTCGCTCCGGTGTACTCCACCAGTTGATTCATGGGGAGGCTTTGATGTGCAAATTAATCATTATAACTTTTAATTGAGCTAATGTAAGCATCGTATGTTGCTAATTACACAATGCGGGGCGAAAAAAATATTGCAAATAAATTTAACTGCTTAATCTAATCAGGACGGCAACTTGTGTTTAAATTACAAATTGTTGTGTAGCAGCAAAGCATCTGCTGCAATTCAGCAACTCCGGTCCCAACGCAAAGCCCCACTGCGTCTCACTGGTGTGCTCAGCGTCCAACTCCACACAACACAGCCCCAGGTGCCCCCCAAACGCCGGGCCGGGCCAGCGGCACCGACCCGGGTGGCCATGGCCTTGGCTGGGGACAGCGGGTGCATCCCTCCAGGGGCGGCGGGGACATGTCCCCACGCCTGGCTTGCAGAAATGCCCACCCCGAACACCTCTCCCCGGCAACTTTTTGCAACGAGGGCTCCTCACAGCCACCTTACGGCTTGCCACGGTCAGACCCCACCGTCTGTAACCCCCCTTTTCATCGGAATGACCGTTTCAACACGCGGAGGCAGAAATCTTTCTGATCGTCCTCCAACTCGATTCCTGCCAGTTCACCTCAGCCAGAATCAAGCAGCACCTTTGGAGCCCGTTTCCTCTGTGTCCTTGCAGGTAAGGGGAAAGGAAAAATAAGAAACACATGAAAAAAATAAAATGGTTACAAAAAACCCCCAAAAACCAACCACTCCCGGACTTTGTCATCTGAGGTAGTACCTGGAGCAAGATTTTACAACCAAATTAAAATCCCAGAATATTGTGGGTTTTAATGGAGACACTGATATAGCCAAGCAGCTATAGCACGGCAATGCACCTGCATAATGCATCACTTTGAGAATGTATTACTGTGAGATATGCGACGATGACAATGTTCACCGTCCAACTGTACCTGCGGCAAAGAAAAACATCCACTTGCTGATAACTCTGATGGTAATTAACTAGAGAGTTGCAGGGAGAAAGAATACCTCTGAAATGTTATGGCAGATACATGGTACCTAAAAAGCAAAAGCAATCTATTTTTTCTTGTATTATTTTTTAATTTGATACAGCTTCTATTTGTCAAAAGGGGGGGGAGGGGGAAAGCCCCACAGACTCTGAGCACATTAATGTGCTTTTAGATTTTGCCAGTTACCCACATTAAAGCAAAAAACCTGCAGTATCTTATTTTTTTTTTTTAAACACCAGGGGGCTGATTACTGCGAGATGATCTCAGGTTTCTCCCACTAAGTGGACAGATGGATTGCTACTTTTGCAACTTCTTTTTTGCGGCCTCGAATTCAGTTGCTGGCAGCAGTCTCCGGTCCAGCGCGCCCCAGCATCATTTCTCTCCTTGAACTCACCATCTCGCTTCCCAGCCTGAGGCTGGGGTTCGGGAGAGGAGCTCCGCACAGTGCAGGGATGCGCACCCACCCACCGAGCTGAAGGGTGCACCAGTCACATCAGCACTGCTGGAGCCCCACACCTCCCTCGTGCCCACGCTGGGAGAGAGGGAACGGCACAGGCACGCTGGAGCCCCACACCTGGATTTTCATGCTGAGGGAAGTGCTAGCCAGACCAAAAATGAGATCTCTCCAACATCCCGCTGTTTACTTTGACACTGTCCCACGCGATATCCTGGTCTCTTAGATTGGAGAGACATGGATTCAACAGATGGACCACTTGGTGGATAAAGAACTGGCTGGACGGTCGCACACAAAGAGTTGTGGTCAACTGCTCGATGTCCAAGTGGAAACCAGTGATGAGTGGCATTCCTCAGGGGTCAGCACTGGGATCCATGCTGTTCAACATCTTTGTTGGCGACACGGACAGTGGGACCACGTGCACCCTCAACAAGTTTGCTGATGATACCAAGCTGTTTGGCGAGGCAGATATGCTGGAGGGGAGGGCTGGACAGGCTGGAGAGGTGGGCCCAAGCCAACCTCATGCAGTTCAACAAGGCCAAGTGCAACGTCCTGCACATGGGTCGGGGCAATCCCAACCACAAATACAGGCTCAGCAGAGAATGGATAGAGAGCAGCCCTGAGGAGAAGGACCTGGAGGTGCTGATTGACGAGAAGCTCAACATGAGCCAGCAATGCGCAATCGCAGCCCAGAAGGCCAACCGTATCTTTGGCTGAATCAGAAGTGTGGCCAGCAAGTCAAGGGAGGTGATTCTGCCCCTCTACTCTGCTCTGAGACCCCACCTGGAGTACAGCGTCCAGCTCTGGAGCTCCCAACATCAGAAGGACATGGACCTGTTGGAGAGGGTCCAGAGGAAGGCCACAAAGATAATCAGAGGGCTGGAGCCTGTGAGGACAGGCGGAGAGAGTTGGGGTTGTTCAGCCTGGAGAAGAGAAGGCTCCAGGGAGACATTAAAGTGGCCTTCCAGTACCTAAAGGGGGCCTACAGGAGAGCTGGGGAGGGACTTTTCACAAGGGCATGGAGTGATAGGATGAGGGGGAACGGCTTCAAACTGGAAGAAGGGAGATTTAGATTAGGTATTAGGAAGAAATTTTTCACTGTGAGGGTGGTGAGCCCCTGGCCCGGGTTGCCCAGAGAAGCCGTGGCTGCCCCATGCCTGGAGGTGTTCAAGGCCAGGCTGGTCAGGGCTTGGAGCAACCTGGGCTGGTGGGAGGTGTCCTTGCCCATGGCAGAGGGGAGTGGAAATTGATGATCTTCAAGGTCCGTTCCAACTTAAACCATTCTATGATTTAAACTGGAATTTCAAGGTTTTTGCAAGGTGACAAGGAGAGAAAAAGCACTGCTGGACGCAATGCGTCTCCTTAACTGTTTTTTAAAAGAGAAATTTTACAAAGTGAAAACTGAAACGCTTGCTGCCAAACTTCATCCCTGCTACCCTGATGAACTCGGAGAGTCCATTTGCAGTAGTGAGCAACTCGGGAACAGTCGTGAACATTTTGGGTCTCTGGCCAGCAGCAGTTGCATTCGCAACCCATCGTTCTCCCAGGCAAACCACAGCTGGTCAGGAGAAGCACTTGGAAGAAATTCCTCAGTGTTCAGGGAAGGGAACTGCTCATTCAAAAAGTGATTTTTAGGAACCGGTCCTCAGAGCGGACACTGCCTGCTGTTGGGCATCGTCCCGCTCAGCCCAGGGTCTGCAGTCCCTTTAAGAGGAGGATGAGGGACAGAAGGAAGAAATACTCAGTTTGATCCGAGGAAGTAAAAAACCCCATGAAAAGCAAACTCCCAGCCCCAGGGATGACTAAGCACAGAGCCAGGCAAGGCAGCCGTGCAGCACACATTCCCAGATCCGCGCCGGCTCTGAAGGTACAGAAAAGCCATTTCTGGGAGGGGAAAAAAAAAAAAAACAAACCAAACCAAACCCAAACCTAAAAATATGGACCCAATTCTTTAGCAAGCCACGTGAACTGCCTATGAGTGCTGTTTGTAAGCGTCCCCATCTGTCCGTATCTCCAGCTGATGCACGGATAGCAATATATGGGTCAATAATCGTTTATCTAAAGATATGTGTCAACCCATCTCTCATCTGCTCTCAGACAAACCTTTTACAATAGCCACTTACTTTAACCCTGAATTATCTGCCTCTGCTCATCTTCAGGGAGAAGCAGCACAGCAGAGAAAGCAGCAGGCAATTCCCTGTGATCTGAAAGCTCACTTTCTAAATCAAATCAATTTTTCTAACGTAATTTGCCTAATCTAAATCACTGACCCATGCATTTTCTCACAATCCTTTGACAAGAGCTGCACCAATTGAAGCAAAGCTAAAACACTTCAACCAGACCAATTCATAGAAGTCTTTAGAGGAATTCTTTCATCGCTGTAATTAATTCTTTAAGTACCACAGTGGGATGCTCTGAATTCAAACCCAGTCCAAGGAGTAATGATTATACTAATGGGAGAAGCTGTGCAGTAAATAAATGCAAGTGCCCTGCTGAAAGAGATCGTTTTCAATAGGAGACTGCCATTCAGGGAGATAACTGTGTTTTGGAGGTAATAACTCAGATGATGAAGTCCCACAGACTGGAGTCTGATACAGCAGTTCCCAGACCCCACCGCACCTAACCGGGCTGAGCATCTTGACGGATGCCCATGAGAGCTGGGGCTGCTCCTGCTCTCAGCCCTTTGCTCACGATGGCCACGGTCCCACCATGATCACTGCCTCCGACATGGGTGCACGTGGCCAGCCAAAATGGCAGCAACACAGGGTGGATTCGGTCCGGCTGGCTGCAGCCCTCCTCCCCACCTAACCTTCAGCCGGAGCTGAGCATCGGCCGCGCGTCAGGAGCAGCCGGCAGAGCTGCAATTTATCAGCAGCCGTTTAAGCACAGTAGACCACAGGCACACGGGAGGGCTGAGGGCTTTTCAGCCGCGACCAGAGTAAACTGCTCCTCTCAGATGGGGCTCGCTGCTGGGGCGGGCACAGCCTCGCCGGGACTCCGCACCGTGCGGGTAAAGCCACCGCATGGGGCGTTGGGCCGGGGGACACGGGGAGCCCGGCTGCTGATACACACTTGGACCGGGCTTTATTGGCACCGCCGGCTACGGAAAGGCTAACGGCGACTGCCGTGCAGCAAGGGAGAAGGTGTGGGGACAGAGAGCCTAGGGGAGTTTGGGAAACCATCTAAAAGTTTGCTGGTTGGTGTAAGAACCAAAGCAATGACTTCTCTCTGACTTTCCCTTTTTGTTAATTGGCTAAATGCAATAAAGCTTTCTAATGCATTTAATGTGTTGGGCTGCAATATGCTCAGAGAAAGGGAGGAAGATATTTTAACTCTGGATGAGCAGGATGCTTTGATAAGACATAGCTGAAGCTGCACCCAGGAGCTGATGCTCATCAAAGCCCCGCATCCCCCAGGGCTTACAGCAGACATCAGTAATCTCATTAGGACCCTAATGGTGTGGCATATATGGAAGGTTTTGTGGTGAAATAAGGGGCGTGACATGGACATTTGGGTTTTCAAAGGGCACATCTGAAGAACAGCTCCTCAGTGCAGTCCCTGAAAAGATGTCCCTGATCACCGCGGGCTGCCAGGCTCCATCACACCCAGGAGGCGACAGGATGGGCACCACAGGCTGGGCTCTCCTCTGTAGGACAGTCTCTTTGATTTTAGCAATAAACAATGTTGACTCCATCTCTTCATTTCTGCTTAAAACTTTCCATAAGAGTATTAACAGGGCTGGTGCAAATCAAACTCAGCAAAAGAAACAAGTGTTAATTCAGCCCAGTCCTTCCCACCCGAACTGATGGCACTCAGCCTTGCGATGCCAACGCTGGGGCAGCCCGAGAGAGCCCTGACACCCGTCCAGAGGCCTCGGCAGCACCAAGGAAGGGGGTTGGAGATGCCGAACAACTCAGCCACCAAGACAAGCCAGGGCTGAGACACGGAGGAGGAGATGGCGCCCAAGCAATGCTCAGTACACCAGGGACAACAGACCAGCCACATCACCTCGGCAGCCTCCCTTCCAAGGTGAGCCTCGCTCCTCAAAGAGCAGCGGCAAAAAAACAATAAAAAAATCAGTTGCCTTCAAAAAAATAACCCCAGAGCCCAGCTTCACCCAACACCTCCCCTGCTCTCCCTGCCAGCGGGGCTTTAGGCATGGGACTGCTGCCCTGGGGACCCGCGCAGGGACCACGGGAGAGCATGGACCACATCTTCAGTGGTGCCCGCTCTCTTCTCTAAAGCTCATTGAGATCTACAGATGGAAGAATGATGAGTGATTAATATTTGAAAAGAAAAAAAAAAATGCCTCGACTGCAGTAAAATTCACGCTGTCTTCTGGTTTTCTCTTCTTTAATGGAGTGGAGCCTTTTTTGCACCGATACTCCTGCTAATAACTTTCAGTGGGCCACTCCTAAGCAAAAGACAGGAAATGAGTAACTGAGCTGCATTAAAAAAAAAAAAAAAAAAGAGGAGGAAACCTTTGTATATTAATTCTCGTAGCTGTCAGAGATGAGGATTTAATAATGTTAGTAACTAAGCTACTCCATTATTTCCAAACACCTTGGAGGAGAATGTCTTAGTGGGAGATGAATTAGATAGTGCGACTGTAACTGCCTTCTGAGTATCTTCAGAGCATAATCTATGGCTCATCACCACATGCATTTCAAGTCCTTGCCCTTTATTCTCCAAATAACCTTCAACTGTAAGTGTATTTACATGCCAAGCTCAGCTCCTCCTTTTGACCATTTCCCACTCACTGTTTAACCGCTTGTCCCTGTTGTGCAGATTTGCCTGGGATCAGTTTTGGACGGGTGATAAGGATGGAAAGTTGTGGATTCGGGTCATCCAATAAACAACGGAACGAAGCGGAGAAGAAAAAATGTAGGCGGAATACGGGAGAGGTCTAATAGGCTGTGAAACGCTCTCTCTGCCAAAGGAAGCGGCAGAAGTCCTGCTGCCTGCATCACTGACAACCAGCCCTGCTCAGGAACAGACTGTGCCCAACAGCCGTCGGAGTCGGGAAAGGCAGCTTATTTGCCAACTTTTCCAGCTCTAATTCCTGTGATTTGGGGATGGCTGAGGCACGCCGGCCTTCGAGCTTGCCCTGACGGAGCTCCGCTGCTTCCAGAGAGCTTTTACCACCCTCTCCAGATGCCTCTGCTGCACGGATTTAAAAGCCTGTGTCATTGTGCGGGTCTGCGCTGTGTCCTTTTTGCACCCAATGAAAGATAATCGGTGTTTATCGGTCCTCTACCCCCGACTCTCTAAGTGCCTTTCAGAACCACCAGTGACATTTCAGACTGCCGTAGCCCCGCGGAGGCAGGGACAGAGGCACCGACAGCTGATGGCTGTTGTCCCTCACCACATCAAGCGCTCACGCCGGCCAGGGACTTGCCCCCCCCCACACGTTCAAACCAGCACCTCCCAAAACTCATCTCGAACTTTCTCCTTTTTCAACGAAAAATCTAGGTACCGAAGACAGTCAACAGCTACTGACTATCTGTGGAGTTTCTAATTACTGCTCGTTGCATAGAAACCTGCTCCATCTGCTCAAGGGTTCTCTTTTAGGGAGCACGGACTCTGTCTTTTTTTGGTGCAAATTTCATTTTTGGATTGGTTTTTTTTTTTTTTTTTTTGAGCTGCAGCATAAATGATTGTTTCAAGAGCTGCGGCATCCATTAAACAGCCCTCCTTCCCCATGGTGGCAAAGGTCTTGCTGATAAGCAAAAGCTATGGCTAATTGACAACAACTCCTAAACTGAGATATAAAATAGTTGTGTCTGTCACTCACACAAACAGCTGGCTTCAGCAGCCCAACCGCTAAATAATGAAAAACGGTTCATTTTTCTGACTCGGGGAAGATCCTTTATGAAAGAAATGAAAGTCTCCGGTGCTACAGACCCATGCCCTGATCATTCCTGCATCTTAAAAATCTAACATTGCCCATAAAATTCATAAGTAACATAAACCCTGTTCCTTCCACTACTCTCCCAATCAGAAA
The DNA here is from genome assembly GCF_965231255.1 of Vanellus vanellus. NCBI lineage: Eukaryota > Metazoa > Chordata > Aves > Charadriiformes > Charadriidae > Vanellus > Vanellus vanellus. The sequence continues at coordinate 12,552,048 of NC_138921.1, forward strand.
AACTGGATTTAAATCACCTGCTGGCAGGTTTATTACAGGGCCCACAAGCAGATAAGGTCCTGTGCACCAGCCCTCTGCACTTAACGGGAAATAAATCTCTGCTTTGCCATCTGTTTTTGAAATGTTCCCATACAAGCAAAACAAAAAAGAAAAAAAAAAAACAAACACGACAGCCCAAAGATATCTGTACCTCTAATTTAATCTTCTGAAGGATTTTGGGTAATGAGGATGACGTTTCCCCCCTCTCTAGCAGAAATGCTTTTCCTCCCCAGGTCGATTCCCCCGGAGCTCCTTCAGCCTGTGACCAAACTCTCCCAACACTGTGTATTTAGGGCACGTGTTACCCCGTGCGGATAAATGGGCTCAAGACAGGCACAGCTCCTTGGCCGGAGGCACCATCTCCCACACCACCCATGTGCTGTTCCCAGTGGGAATGCCATCTTGGGAGCCTCCCGAGCCCCTTGGCTTGGCCAGAATAAGGAGTTTGGGCCTTGTTTCTCCATTTAGCCCCAGTTTGAATTGCACCAGTGGGGTTTTTCCAGCATTTCTTTCCATCCAGGGTAGCTTTTGGGATGCTATCATAAATGTCACGCTAGAGCTGCCTAAAACAGGTGGTTTTACACCATTCCCACCCCATAACTGTACCTTTGGTCCCTGGGTAGTCTTTAACCGGAGGGCAGCCCAATGCCCTGGGGCAGGAGGACATGGCTGTGCAACAGTGAGCTCCGAGCACCGTCTCCCCAAGATTTAGCATCTTTGTCACTAGAAGACCATTTTTCTGCCATTGCAGGTCTCCTCCTCCACCATGGGGGAAGCGATGGGGCAGAGCGGCTCCCGAGGGCCAGTTGGTGAGATGAGCAGAACTGATTTACACACAGTTTCCAATTAGTCTACTCAGCGGACCGCAGCCTCGTGGAAAGCCCTCTGCTCCTGGCCGCCCCTCTTCCCCCCTTAGGGCACCCCTTTGCTTCACCCCTGATGACCACTATCACCAAAAGGAGAAAAAAAAAAAAAAAAAAAAAAAAAAAAAAAGCAGAAAAAGCAAAGTTAAAAATCAAATGCTACACTTCATTTTTCTCTCCTTGCCTGAAGTTGCGAGAGACAAGATAGGACGTAATCGCCACTTTTAAAATCATCTCCTATGACAGGCAAATTGATCAAGTGGGGAGGCCGGGCTGCTTTTGAACTTGAACAAACTGATTTTCCATGAAAGATGGTGTTTACATTGCCTCTCAATAGCCTGCTGAAATATGCATACCTCTTGCCATTTCATCACCAAAATTTGGGAAGAAAGAGTGTTTTGTAAAAAAAAAAAAAAAAAGAAAAAAGAAAAAAGAAAAAAGAAAGTGTGCTCGGATCTGGAGCACATCATAAATTCATGAAGCGCTCCGAATGCTGTCAGAAACAAACACGTTTATGTAAACAAAGGAAAGCTGTAAGTGTAAAGTGTGCTGCTGCGACAGAATTTTTGGATAGGGTGGATAGCGTTAATATTTACATTGCACCTGAGACTGAAGTCCATCGTGCAAGGCACCGCATAAACAGTGAAGCCCTTCCACGTTGAATTTACCCACCGCAGACACTCCAAGCAGCGCTTGCGTTCCCATCGCAGCGCTCTGCGTCACAGAGGGGAATGGAAACACCTGGGGAAAGCCAGACACCGAGCAATCCCCATCCACCCCTGTAAGTTATCTCAGAGGACTTCTTTGCTTGTAATTTCTGCCTGCCCATCCTCACGTGGGAACGGCTTCCTCTGAAATGCCAGCTGGCAAACTCCCGACAGCATGAAATCGAAGCATCTTCCACGACATATAGAGCACCACACGGTAACTCACGCTCCCCAGCTTCCGTGGCACTTAATGCGAGAGGATTTGACAGCCGTAGTCGGGAAAACATCTCCGTTACCACCACGTGCCAGCACATCAGCTGAGCCACTGACAGGGGTAAGTGCTAATGCTATGCCAACAAATCAAGTCACCGCTCGTCATTAACAAACATTAGTTATATTTAGGCAGGGGGAGAAGGGGGAATTCAAGTTCAGCGAATTTAATTTGTTGAGCTGACAGTATTTATTTTAGTGGGATGGCTCCTCATTCAGTGGGATATTTATTAAGGCCAAAAGATTTCCGTTTCGCGTGCTTCCCGCAGGAGGCAGAAGACTGCCATCCCCTTTGCTCCCCAGTTGCACCTCCGAGACAGGACAGGTCTGTAGCCACCTGCATGAGCGAGACATGTCGCTCGGTGAAGCCACCTCTCCATCACAGCAAAACTCATGCGTCTTATCAGCCTCAGCCGCTGAGGTTGGGAAGAGCTGCACCATGAGTTGTCACAACCCAACGCAACAAGTGATGATACCCTTTGCTTCCTCCTCCTTTCAGCAAAGGGACCTTCCAGGGACAGCAGCCAGCACGGGTCTCCTGAGCAGCCTGGCTCCAAGTCACATTTCTGAGGAGCTCCGGAGAAGGGACAGAGGACCCCAACTCAGCATGGGGTCACCAGGGTGGACATCTGCATCCCGTAGGCACCCACAGGCAAAAACCTACATAGCCTAAAACTCTGCGTAGCCCCCATCCCTGCCCTGCTCCACGGCGCGCGGGGTCTTCTCTCCAGGCTCTTTGAAACATGGGAGTCCTCTCCCGGACACGCTGCGCACACCAGACATCTGCCTGCGCTCAAAAAGTGACCACATCCATGATGGCAAACCCCTCACCAGCAGTTAAACAAACAAATGCCATCTCTGGCTCAGGAATGCATCCCTGATCCAAAAATCCTGTCTGAGACACAAACCGTGTCCCGGTCCTGGCGACCCTCTGCTCTGACCTCCTGCAGCTGCTCCTGGGCTCCTACCTTCCTCGCCACGCTAAGCTGCTTTAAACACGGAGATAATTGGGCTTGGAGTGAGAGTCTTGGAGCGCCTATCATTCCCAGTAATAAAATACAGCAAATTAATTGCACTTCATTGATTTTTTTTTTTTTTTAACGTAACTATTTTGGCATTCAAACCTCAAGAGACTCCATTGATCAGCCAAAGAGTCAGGTGTCAGCGAAGGGAGCTTTGCGACCAAGCCTGACAAATTGAAGAAAATAATCAAAAACTGAAACAGTGAGTGATGTTGACTTCCCCATTTCAAATATACAAAGGAGGCTGCAGCATCAATGACAGGAGATTTTTTAAATGAAAAATGCTGCGCAGGGCAAGTCACACAGTTGCCTCCTACATTCCCAGAGAGCCCAACGCCGATCACAGCAGCGATGCATAAATCCAGAGCAGCTTCACCGATTTCAGAGGAGCTGCTCTAGATTTATAGCGATGGGAAGTAAAATCAGAATATCTGAAATACATTGCTGTAATGGATGCTGGTGCAAGAGGCAGTATAATAATTTCAGACTTTGCCCCCCCACCCCACTGCCTCCCAGATCCCATCAGTTGGACGGCCAGTGCATAAAACGTTGAGATCTGCACTAATGTGGGGAAAAATAACCTATATTTCAACCATTTGTACGATCGCATTCTGCAAATCAGGAGAACATCAGGTACAGGAGATAATACAGGTCTTTCGGTTTTGTTCCTGAAGAGCCTCTGCATAAAGAGTGCCTCCATATTATGTAGAGTGACACAGGGACACATAATAAAATAAGCATAACGTCGGTCCACCCACACCTCCCTGGAGCCAGCCTCTAAAAGCAACTCACGGGTCCTTCCTCACGCACGGATCACGACAGCCCAAGTGCATTTCACAGGGGCTGAAGTAGTCGGTTTGTTCGATGCGCTTCGCACGCCCTGTCCCCGCGCTGCCGTACCCCCCCACTCCCCGCCGTCAGCAGCCAGCCCCGCGTTCCCACGCCTGCTCCGGGGTGCACGGCGCTGCCCGGGCACGAGGCAGGGGAGCGAACGAGCCGGTGAGACAGCACCAGGCAGGAAAACAAAATATTCAGGTAATTCATCCAGGTCATTCACAGGATACCTATTCACGTAACCTCGGAGACAGCTCCGCCGCCGCCAGCGAGGAAGGCGGCCAAAACCCCTGCCTAGATGCCAGCAGCAAACAGGGGCCTGCTGCCAGCAAGAGACATCCTCGAGCTCGGCGTGAGCGGCCTTCGGCTGCCAAACACACACGCACACCCTCTGCTCACAGCCACAAGCACGCCAGCAGCCGGGCCGCCAGAGACCCGGGGACAGGAGAGTGATCTCTTAATTGGACCTTCACAAAGCTATTTAGGGGACCTGCCTGACAGGCAAACAAATGCCACCCGCTTTGAAGAGGCTGGAGGAACTCAGCCTGGTGCACCTCCGGTTCCCGAAACGCAGCTTGCCCAGAGCCGGCCCTGGCAAGGGGGAAGGGAGCGAAGGCAAATAAATAGAGAAAAATGGCAAGTGCCCAACACCACCGTCTGTGTGAGCCGGGAGCTTTGCAGAGATGGCAGCACCGCGGCATGACTCATGCAGGTGTCTCTCCCGTCTGCAACAACCCAAACCAAGATGTGGTTCGTTAACCCCTGTAATCCGGAGGAGAAAAGCCACCTGGAGCACAGCGAGCCACAGGAAGGTCAGCACAGCCCCGCAGGGAGGCATTCCCGGGCACTGCCGCCACTCGCCTCTTCAGAAGAGGTTTCCCCAGATCCCAAACCCCCTCTCCGCACGCCGATGTTGCTGCGGTCCACGCCAGGGGTGGGACAGGGCAGGGGCAGCGCTCCGCTACGGAAGCAAAGGGATGCTACAGCCTAGAGAGGAGAGAGGCGCAGGCTGGGGAACGGATTCGTTATTCACAGCTTGAGCTGAAAGCGCTCTGCGAGCTTCTAACGCGCACATTGTGCAGGGCGGCATTCAGAGAGCAGGGGAGAGGGATGGGTACGACGGCAGGTTTGCAGCCACAAACTGTTTCAAAGTGGGTTTCCATATGTTTAAGCACTCAGAGAGCTGGAAGAATTACACCCACAGCCCAATCTCACCATGGTAGCTACCCACACAGGAGGAGATGGGAGGGGGGGGGCGCGATATCAAAGAAAAGATTATCATTAATGTGTCAAAGCAATAAAAAAAAAAAAAGAAAAAGAACAGAAAACCTGCTCCTTTGCTGCTCTTAACTCTCTCCTCGAATAAAAGGAGAGCTTCTGGGAGCACAGGGCATCGTGCTGGCAGCAGAAAGCCGTCGCTCCGCCGGGGCAGTACCGACCCGCGGGCAGCTCATGCCCTGCGTGCCATGCTCAGTGCCCCACTCTCCACAACCTGCACCCCACTTTCTGTGCCCTGCGCCCCAAACCTTGCACCCCACACTCTGCACCCCGCTTTCTGTGCCCTGCGCCCCAAACTTTGCACCCCGTGACCTGCGCCCCGCTTTCTGTGCCCTGCACCCCAAACCTTTCACCTCCCGCTCTGCGCCCCGCTCCCCGTGTGCTGCTCAACAGGACTTCCATGTGCCCCGTGGCTGCGCACACCGCGGAGGAAGGAGGGAGCTGGAGGAGAGGGGCAAGCAGCACTTTTTAGGGTAAGCAGAGCAAAAGAACCCCTTCTGTCCATCATATGTTTGTGACCCCAAGACTGATGCCTCCTTCCTCGCAAATTGTTCCTGCTGTCCCTGTAAGGACCGTTCCTGAAATGCTTCCCTACCACAACACCTTCCCTGTGCCCTCCCCAGGAACAACAGCCACTGCTTTTACCCTTCCCACAGATCACTTTCACCTAAAATCCTTGCATTTTGGCATCTTCCTGACGCCCCGGTGAAGTTTCCCCAGCAGCCCAGGCTCCGCGCTATGGCCAAACGCGAGCACCATCCCGAGCAGCAGTAAAGGCAAACGAATCGCTGAGCAACTTCAGCACCGATGCACCTTAATTAATTTGCTTTTAACAACCCCTGTTTATTAGGAACAACATCTGCCAGGGAGCTCCGACGAGCGAGAGGAAGAAAACAAGCCAGGAGAGAAGTCCTGCAAAAGACTTTCCCAGGGGCAGCGCTCCGGCTTGCCGACCTGGGGGTGAGCTTTTCCCCAGCAAACACCCGCAACTGGGACCCAAAAGGCCGCTCCCGAGTTCGGCTGGGGGAGAGGGGGAACCACACACACACAAAAAAAAAAAAAAGAAAAAACCCCAGAGATGGTCCACGCCGCGCTCTCCCGCCGCAGGCAGCCGCCCGCGATTAGCAGATCCCACCTTAGCTCACCGAAGGGCCCGATCCTGCTCCCCACCAGCCGACGGAAACCCACTCTGCTTAAAATTAAGCGCAGGAAAGGCGGCACAAACGTTATTTTACCGAAGACTTTGAACTCCAGTACATTCCCCCCCCCCCCCCCCGAGGATGGCCAGGGGCGGCGAGGAGGAGCGGGGGGTCGGCACCCCCGTGGGAAGCCCCAGCCCCGCGACCCTTCCCCGGCCCCCAGCGCTCCAGGAAGCCCAAACTTTTCCTTTTTTACCCCAAAACCGGCAGCGGCCGGAGCCGCGGGGCAGCCCCCGCGCTGGGGACCGACAGCCCGCGACGCGCGTAGGGGGACAGACAGAGAGGCCACTATGGACACAGCGGGGGGGGGACACGGGGGGCTGCCGCGGTAGAGATGGATGAGGACAACTTTTGTGCTGCCGAGGGAGGTGGATGTGTGCGTGGGTCCCATCCGCGGGCGCGCAGGGCAGCGCGGAGCGCCCCGGGGGGGATGGTGGTGTGGTGTCACCGCCCTCCGCGGCCCCGTCAGCGGGAGAGATGAGAAACAGCTATAAAGTGAAAAAAAAAAAAAAAAAAAAAAAAAGGGGGGGGGGTGGGGGGATAAAAACAACAACAACAAAAAAGAGTTTTTTAAAAAAAGAAAAATAGATGGGGGTCTCGCGGCGGAACTGGGGGTTACCTCGGCACAGGAGCAGCAGCGGCGCCAGGAGCAGCGCGGGGCCCCGGGCGAGCATCCTCTTTGTTCCATGCCCAGAAGTAGTCATGGTGCTGATTTATTTGGAGAGGGGCGGCTTAACGGGGCGGGCGGGGGGGGGGGGGGGAACGGCTGGGGGTGTCGCGGCGGAGCCGGTAACCACTCCCCCCGCGCCTGCCCGCTCCCCTCCGCTGCGCGGCTCCCTCTGTCCGGCCGGCGGCGGCGGGGCCGGGCGCCCCGCGGAGGAGGGGGACGGGGAGGGGGTGTCCCCGGTCCGCCGTCCCCCCCCCCCCACCTCCTCCCCGCTCACGGCCGCCCCCGCCGCATCGCCGCCCCGGGGGGCAGCCGGCGCCGCCCCCGCCCGCCGCGGCGGCAGCAGCAGCAGCGCTCCCCCGGGGCCGGCGGGCGCTGTGCCGGGGGCTGCGGCGGCGCGGACAGACGGACAGACAGACGGGCCGGGGATGGGCCGGGCCGGGAGGGGGCGGCGCCACCGGGCTCACCTGCGGGGGGGGGGGACGGGACGGGACTCGGGGGGGCCTCCCCGGGAGGTGGAGAGGGGGGGACACGGGTCTCGGGGGTGGGGGCAGAGGAGCCCCCCTGTGCCCTTTTCTCCACGACACCCCCTTGGCGGCGGCCCGGAGAAGTTGCTCACCCCCGGTGGGCTGCGGAGCGTCCGAAGCCTGTGAGCCCCGAAGCCGGGCCGGTACCCCCGAGGGGGGTGGGGGTGGGGGTGGGGGGGGGCGACGTGGAGCGGGGGGGGGGGATCCCTCGGCGGCCGCGGAGCGCCGGGAAGAGCACGGCTCCCCCCTCGTGGCCGCCGCCGTCAGTGCGCGGAGGCGGCGGCGGCGGGAGGGGCAGAGAGCGGAGGGGGGCAGAGGGCGGGGGAACCGGGGGGACGGGGGGGGGGGTAGGGGGTGTGGACATCGGGGATGCAAAGGGGGGGGTGTGGGGGTGTGCAAAGAGCTGGGGGGGACACACACGCCTGGGGGGTGCAAAGGTGGGCACAAGGGTTTGGCCAACGCATCCAAAAAGATGCGCAAAGAGGTTGCGAAGAGCCTTACGAAGGGGTGGGCAGAGGGGCGCCCCGAGGGGCTGCGAAGGGACACGGACAGGAGGTTGCCCGGGGCACCCGCAGGGGCGTGGAGGGGGTCCCGGGTACAGGTGAGCTGCGTTGCCCTTCCCCAGGTGTGGGTTGTGTTAAGTCGCACTTTAATTACAAAGCCACCTGCTGCCCATCTTCTGTAGACCCCTACGCTTGAATCTGGAAATAACCCACAGCTGGAACCAATATTTCGCTGAAAAGAAACTCAGCCCTTTAAGAGCTGGGAGTTGTTACTGTGATCGCAATAAAAACAGGGAGGTAGGAAAAGAAAAGGAGAGGAAAAACTAAAAAAACCCCATCCCCTTGGGTTCTTCTGCAGTTTTGCAAACATGTCTCTGAGTTTGATTTTTTTCCCTCCCTGCATAAACAAGCTTTTATGTAGTACTTGCTGTAATCTTGTTTGTCTCCATAACCACTCCTATGAATGTCATAAAAAATTTAAGTCTAATATTTTACCACTCCACACAAACAGAAACGTGAATAAACGCTTATCTCCCACGTAGGGAAATGTATGGTGGCATGAGAGTCAGGCACACAGACATCAAACGCAGGCTGGAGGCATTTGGACCACACAGGTGGGGGGAAAAAAAGCCCAAGAGAATTCAAAGATTTCATTTCCTCGAAGAAGATAAAACTAATAACAAAAAAAAGCTGCAGTAATGAAGATCATCTTGCTGTCTGCTCTTGGTACTTGATATAATAAAATAGAACATGAATGTTTAGCTGCTAGCAGAAACTTGGTGATCCAAAATAACTTAATTAGCTACTTTAGACATCCCTGTTTCTTTCGGGGGGTGGGGGGGAACGCTGGGTTTGCGGTGGGTGCGCAGGTGGAGGCACGCACCTGCCCCTGCCCTCGCTGGGTCGCTCTGAGCCCACCGCCAGTGCACCCACCGGGCACGGGGTCCTGCCGGCTGCGGGCATCTGCCTGAAATGTCCCCCGCTCTGCTTGGCTTCGGCTCAAAATGCAGAGCCTGAGAAACTCCAGGTGAGTGCTCGGGCGTTTCGGGTAGCTCCGCGTAGGCTAAGCGCCGCTAAACACTGCAGGGCTCTCTGCAGGCTTGTGCCGCCGTGAAAGGAGTGTGCGAAGGTGTGTGCGAAGGCAAAGGGCATCCCAAAGCCGTCCATGAGCTTTGCCCTGCAGCTTGGTTGCGTGCCCGGGGGCAGTGGTGCAGGGATGGGGGGGGGTGGGGGGTGTTTCAGGCCTGTGTGCGGGGCACAGGTCCGTATGAGACGTCTCTCCTTTGTGGCTCAAAACCAGAGACATCCCCCAGCTGGAGTACCCCAAACCAGCGCCGTCTCCTGTCCCCCTCGTCTCGCCTGCGAGTCCTGCACACACAGTTGAGGGCCTCGACCACAACCTCAGCTTTATGGCAGCACTGGAAAGCATTTAGACTTCATTCCAGCATGGTTATGCATTTTTAAGTGTGGTTTTATAACCAACATTGGAAAGAAAATCCAAAGCGAGAAGTTTTGCAGGCTGAAAAAGTGCTGCCAAGGAACCCGTCCTGCCCACGTAGATGCGGGTGCGCCGGCCGAGAGGCGCTCAGCCCCGGCCGAGAGGCGCTCAGCCCCGAGCCTGTTAGCTGCAGGGAGGACTAACCTGGTTAATACCTTTCCAAACTTGTGCTTAATGTGAATAGTAAAGCTGTGCTGACTCATCGTGTGCCTCTCTCAGCCAAATAACAGCAGGAAGAGCTTCTCTACAAAATGCTTTGATGCTTTTATTGTCTTTTACTGAAGGCTCATATCATTCAGGTAAAACTGAAGTGGAGGCAAGTATTAGGTGGTGTCTAAGCTGAAGATGGTCGCTTTGCCGTTGCCCTCTCCTCTTCCTGCAGCTTAGCTTGTTTGTGTTGCAAGAAACAAACCATAACAAAATTAAATACAAACAATAATAAACTCTTCTGAAGGTTTTGCCGCTGAACACTAGGGACGGTGTACAAACAGACAGGCGAAACCGGGAGTTCGCCCAGAGAAAGGGCGTCAGGATTAGAGAAGTCCCAGCACAGAAAGCGCCTTGCGGGCTGAGCCGGCGGCAGAGGAGTTGCTCCCGTCACCGGGGCTGTTGGGGGTTGCGGCAGGGAGCACATCCTCCCCCCCCCCCCAAGGATCCCACTATAAGGGCAACCGGGATTTACTTCCCTCGCTGAGTTTAAAGGAGGAGGTGTGAGAAAACAGGCGGCGATTATTGGGGAATACAGAAAGCATAAGGAAGCATTGCAGATGAATCAACAAAATCAATAGTTACGGCTGATGAAGCGCAACTTCCTCGTCAAAGCCACAGGACAATAAATGCTCATTGACTGAGTTTGCACAATTCGTCGGAGCTTCTGGTTTCTGTATCAGCCGCTGAGCCGTTTCCAAGCTCCTTAGCTGGCTTACAGCGTGGCTTGTCTTTTCCTATCTTCTTCTGGTGCAAGAGCAGCCAAAGCTAAGTGAGGAGATGCCGCTGAGACAGCCGAGCCGCCCAGAGCCTGTTGGTGCCATAATCTGGGTCTCCCATATGCGATCCTCAAAATAATTCTTTTCCCAAAGGAGATTTTCTTTCAAGTTATTCCGGTAGGATGTTGCTATACTTTCTTTGTGCCGGCGTGATTTTGCACACAGAGGTAACCTGTGTTATGAAAGACTTGAAAGACTTTGCAGCATTACGGAAAGCTGTTGGGTTTTTTTTACACCACTCAAATGTCAAAAGAGTGAAGGTTTCGGGAGCGCCCTTAGGTAAACAGTAAGGACGAGAATTTTAAAGATGTCTTAGCACATTAGGAGGCAGAAACCTATGTGGGAGGTAAGGAGAGGTAAGGATGGAGGCCGGATCCTGAGCTGTGTTTAGACACTTATTTCCTGGAGGCAATAAGGAGCCCGAGCACGCCCGGGGCTCTGCACGGCACACGGGACTGCAGAAGTCCCATCGCCTGGGCTACATTTGATTCGTGTGGTCACCGCATACTCAAAGCAGGTTGACAAAGAAACCCCTCTCTGGGAAGGCTGGGGGTCCCTCCCTCTCAGTGCCGGGCAGCGGGACCTCACAGAATCATAGAGTGGTTTGGGTTGGAAGGGATCTTAAAGATCATTTAGTTGCAACCCCTCTGCCCCGGGCAGGGACACCTCCCCCCAGCCCAGGTTGCTCCGAGCCCCGTCCAACCTGGCCTTGAACACCTCCGGGGATGGGGCAGCCACAGCTTCTCGGGGCAGCCTGCCCCAGGGGCTCACCGCCCTCACAGGAAAGAATTTCGTCTGATCCGAACACCCGGCACAGCGGTACTGCCGCCCCGCTGGGGTGAAACCCTGGGGTGCCACCTGCCCCAGGCTGGAGAGCCCGGCCGGCGCACCTTCCCTCCTGCCGCTCTCCCCAGCTGGACGTGCGAGCCGGGCAGGGAGCATCTGCAGCAGAGGGTCCGCCACGTTACCATCAGAACCGGAGCGGTACCCGATAAGGGGGGGCAGGAGTTGAATATTTTCTTATCGCAGCTTTTCCTCTGTCGGTGTTTAATAACGATGGGCAAGAATTACATTTAATTACCCTTAGAGGTGCGTTACAGTATTTGGAAACTTCCCATAGCTTTTATCCCTTTGTACCCTTCCGGCCGAGCTCATTAGATCAGCATTTGTAATAAAAGTCTGCCAGACCTAAAAACAGTTTGGTGATTCCAAAAAAAAACAATATCAACCCCAACCCCGATTTGTCCTAGAACTGCTGTTTTGGCGATCACTAAAGCAATTTGTAAATCCAGGTCAAACTCTGGAAAGGGTTTCGGCTGGGGGAAGAAAATGGCAACTTCTAAATATTTTTGGTGCTTTTGAACGGAAATATTTTGATTTTGTATGTTGAGCAGCCTTTGGAAATCGACCTTAGTTATTTATTTGGTTTAAGTACAAAGGAGGAGATAAGAGGAAAGCACAACCCTTTCTTCCCAGCTGGACAAGTCACGACCCGTGGTGCACTGTGAAATCAGAGGGGCTGCGTCCGTCACGGCATCAGGTGCCTCCGAAACAAGGAAAACTGTGAGCAGCTCTGGAAAAAGGCGACAAAACCAGGTCCCGTCTGCGGCGCGGGGAGCGTCGGCACCGCGACCTGCGCTAAGGTCCCCTGGCAGCCCAGGAGCCCCCCGGCTGTCCCCAGGGGACTGCCCTGCCCGACGGGGCAAGACTGGGAAGAAACCGTTATTTTTGATGGTGGATTTGCCGCTACTGAAAGCCGCCAACCGCTGCCTGAGGGGTGGGAAGGGGCTTTGACATGGCTGAGATGGAAGTTGCTCCTGTTTTAGCATCTCCTCCTTTGAGTGATCGGAGCTTGCGCTCAGGTGAGGGCACCTCGTCCTATAGCTGGAATGGGGCTTCAGATTTAACTCTGGGATAGAAACCTCATCAACGGAGAGAAGCAAAACCCAGTCCCCATGGATGTCCCCGTGGCCCTGCGGACATTGCAGCGAGCGGCGCTGCACACTGGGGCTCCAGCGCCCCGTGAGAGCCCAGCGCCCCGTTACTGAGTGCAGGGATCCCGGGTGGAAACGTGAAATGCTGCCACCAGTCTGCTCAACCTCGGCCATTATTTGGCACCAACTGGAAGCTGCAAATCAGTCAGCCGGTTTCCTTGCAAGAAGCCGCCCGAGTGCTGCGTGCAGAGAGCGGATAGCCAGAAACTCTGCCAGTGGTGCCATCTGGCCCCCTTAGAAAGCCTGGTTCATTTAGAGCATCATTAAGGCGTGCTGTCCCATCAAACCACGGCTGCCGACTGCTTGCTTGCAAGTTGCAAGAAAAAGCGTTAGCTCCAGGTCAGAGAAAGCCCAGATTTTGCAAAAATATAATTGCATCCATTTTGCAATGTTGGAAAACACTGAGGTAATGAATCTGTAATGAGTCTGTAGGACTGACTGAGGCTGGGACGTCGCTGGTGGCTGCTGGTACGGAAGTTCCTGCCAGCAGCCCGGCCTTGGGATGCCCTGTACCTGCTCCGTGGGTCGTTATACTCTACCGAGGGCAGATGAGCAGAGAAAGCATCGCAGTCCCCATTTGACAGTTGGGGAAGCACGGCGGCACTGCTGCTTTGAAGGTACCCGAGCCCCACCAGCCGTCCTTCCCCCTCTGTAGGAACTTCACCACCTGCGACACAGCGTGTGCCGCGGCACCCCCGATACACAAAATGGGGTCCTCTGGGGATGTCCCCTCCCTGGTCCATGGCATCGGCCGCAGGGGCAGAAACCAAAGGGCCAAGGCGGGGAGAAGGAGCCGCCGCTCGCCCGGCAGCGTGGGGCCGGCGTGCGTCACGGGGACGAGTGATTCACCCGGCGTCACGCAGGGAACCTGCGAGAGAGGCAGGAACTGAATCGGGGTGGGTTGTTGGTTTTGTTGGTTTTTTTTGTTTTTTTTTTTTGCTTTTAATCATCTTCTCTCTCTCATTATCCTTAAAGCCTCTTCCCAGAGGGGGGCGGGGGGCTTTGCTTGCCAGAAGGGAGCGGGTTAATCACTCCCAGGAGGAAAAGCACAGAGCAGTGGGAATTGCGGTGCCCCGCTGCAGCCGAGCACCTGCGGAGACTAAAAGGTGATGAATTGCCATAATTTCTGCTCCCTCCTTTACCTGCATTTAATTAAATTGGTTCAAGACGGGTCTGAGCGGGAGACTGACTGATTTCTCTCTGTGTAATTTAAAACACCTGTACAGGGGAAGGGGGGGGACGGGAGGGGGATGCTTGGCAAAACCCCTATGCGTGTGCCAGGTTGAAATGCTCCGCTCTGGCAGCTGCCCGCGGCTGTGAGCGACCAGCAGAGACCCCCCAGCCCGGCCAGCAACGCCAGCGCCCCCGGCTCTGCTCCACCAGCATCAGCCACCCGCAAAGGAGAGGGGGCTTGGGCACCTGGTCCCCAGCCCCATCACGACGGCTCCTCTCTTCCTCTGCTCGAGGAAGCACCAGAGAGGGCGAAGACGGGATCAGACCCAGAGAAATGGCTTATTTATTTACGGCAAGGAAGGGGCTGTGCTCCCGCGAGCTCAGAGCGCTGGGGAGGGAGCACAGGAGGGTTTCCAGCGCCGCCGAGGCTGTGCCGGGGGCCGGGAGGGTGCGGGGGGAGCGGGACCGTGGTTGATCACACACCGCAGGTAGCGGGGAGCGCAAAAGGGCCAGGGGACACGTGTTCATCCTCCCTCGGGCTCCAGCCAGAGAGGCTCAAAGGATGGCGCATGAAAGCCCCTACCTCCACCAAGCCGAGCTCACACAGTCACGGGGAGCTCACAGGAGCCTGGGAGCTGCTCAACCCTGGGGAAAAACAGAACAAAACCCCTAAAAAAATCAAATAAAGAGAAGGAGAGCGTGCGCTGTGTGCATGTGTTGTGCTTCTCCAGCAGCCCGGCACTCTCGCAAGCCACTGAGGCTGCGGAGGGTTTGGGCGCTGCCCTTGGGCCAGGCTGCAGTACCCCAGCTCACACCCCATCCTTCCTAAAATGCCAAAAGCTGCCCCTCAGCGCTGCACCCTGATGCCCAGGGACACCGCTGTGCAAGGACAGACCTGCACAGAAGCCTCCTGCTGCTGAAGGGTTTTGCTCAGTCGCTGTCGCTGGACTGGGACCAGCTCGGCAGGAAGCCTGCAGCAAGTTCCAGCACTTGTTCAACAAAAGGACCAAATTTGTATTTGGATGTTGCGAGCGCAGGAGCAAGAGTCTCGGGGAGCTGGTGGGACGCACCAGGGTGGGAAGGAGGAAAAACGAAGTGGAAGGAGTTAAGCTCAGATGACAGAAGATGCTCCGTCCCTGATCTCTGCCCGCTAGGAAGGTGTTTTTCAAGGCACCGACACAACTCCCCGGAAGAGCGGCGCTGGGTTTTGGGTGCCGAGATCAGAGGAAGGATCGGGTTAGGGGAAAAGTCTGATCCGGTTCCCATTTCCATCAGCAGAAGTTTCCCCACTGACCTCAGGAGAAGCAGGACCCACCTCGGTACTTCAGACCTCGGGGAGGGGGGAGCGACGTGCAAATCTTTAAAGAGATCAACTTCCATTACATCCTTATTAGGGGCCAATAGTCATCCCGACCGCAAACCGCTGCGTACGCCGGCTCGACGCGCAGGTGCCGGACGGGGCTCCCTTCGTCGGGCACGCAGTCGGCGGCACAGCGTGTGCTGGCAGCAATTTGCGATACGCTTCTTCAGGCGGTACACGCTTTCCTAAGCGTGTGATCTACTTCTCGCAAGCCTACTTAATATCTTCAGGAAAACACCAGGAGCCCGAAGCCTCTTGGAAATTCATATCATAAAGCATCCTTTGATTATTCTTTCTTTATTTTTCCTAATAGCCAATCATAAAAAACATTCTTCAAGGAAATAATTGTGTAGGAAGAGAATCGGTTGTATGCCACATAGATGCTCTTATTTGCATAATTAAGAGGAACCTGATTTTATCTCTTAGCTTTGTCAAAATAAAGAGAAACGATCTTGTACCATGTTTTGGTTGCATCGTTTTCTGATGCCTTCGAACCGATTAAAACATCCAGCCCCGTACCTGCGGTGAACCCGGGGCCTGTGGCTGGTCCATCAGGTGGGACCGCGGCCGGGGTTGCGAAGACAAGTCCCAATTCCGCCTTTTCCAAGAAACCTTATACTCTCCTCCCAAAAGCCACCAAACCCCAGGGCGCGGGGATGTCTCAGCCCTCCGCCTCAGAGACATGCTGCCGGGAAACATTACGCAGAGGAGGTCTTCATTAATATTTTGGGGTCTGTCCACACCCACAGCGGCAGCGTGGACCGGAGCGGAGATGCTCGGGCTGGTGCCATTCAGCTTCCCCTGGGCTCAGCCTGCGCACCCACCTCTGCTTTTGAGTTTTCCCTGCAAAGCAAAGCGGTGCTGCTTAAAAGCAGCGGGGGGGACACGGGACATCGCAGCCCGCTGCAGGGCACAGGGCAGACACTGTGGGCACGGGGACGGGAGGGACACTGCCATGCCTGGAGGAGCCAACGCTCCCCCATTCCTCAGTATTCAAGACTTGGTGTTCCACGGAAAACAAAGCCAACCCAAAAAATCGAGTGTTTTCCATGGAGGTCACAGCTGGGAAAGTTCTCAGGTAACTCTGTCACCGAAGAGTCGCTAAAAACAGGAGTCACAGAAAGCTACGTGCCTGCCGGCTCATTAAAATAGTCTTTGTGCTCCAGAAATGCATATAAAAGGCACACACAGGACCTGTCACTCTCACAGATACCTTCTCTTATGTTTGCTCATTCTCGGCTAAACTAAGAAATGCCAGAAGCCGTCAAAGGGGCTGTTTCAAAGGCAGCCGGGAGACAGAACGGGAGCGAGCGGGCGCCTGGAAAGCCTCGCTAATCAAGGGAGGGGGATCCGCCTGGTTTCCTCCCTCCCCGAGCGCGGCTCGTGCTTCGCCTTTGAAGACCTGTCATCTGTGACGCTGCTTTGCTTCAACATTTATACTGAGAATTTTTTTGCCTAGAATATATTTTCTTTCTCTCTTTCTTTCTTTTTTTTTTTTTTTCTTTCTTTTTTTTTTTTTTTGTTAAAAAACAAGTCCGCCCACCCTTCGCCTCGCAGCACAGCTCTGGGGTCGCCGAGCAGGAGCCTTTACCTTCAATAAAAGGTAGAGGAGGTGACCCCAGTGACAGGTCCGCATCCCCACCCCGGGCCATCAGCTCTATAAACAAAGGGATTTTTTCACAGCGCCAGCGCCAAGCAGGCTGCACACCGGCATCTGTAGAAAATCAGGTCTCTCTAATGAAAAGGAGAGACTTCTGCCCCCAGGAGCATTACAAAAATTAATGGGTATTATGACCGTAACTACTTGAATCAAGCGCACAGCCATGTGTCACGCGGCCCTTTTATAATTTTAGCAGCTTACTACAAGCCTGTTTACATCCGTCCCCGCCTGATTTAAGCCCGGCAGGAATAAAACTAATATAAAGTGAACAAAGTGAATTAGGAGTAGAGACGCTCTTAACACAACTTGTCCGAGTGCGGCCCTCTCCCGGCAGCGGGCAGACGGGTCCTGCTGATGGTTGGATGGTCAAAGCCCAGTAGGTACCAGGGAGAGGCCCAAAGGCACAAACCCAGACAGGTCCCAGCCCCAGGACCTGTTCCTTTGTGTCCGGTGTCACCCGTACCGTGCAGGCAGGGGACATCCCACGGCACAGCAGAGGCGTCCCTGCATCCCTCCGGCCAGCGAAGCCCCTCGGGCTCTCCCGGCTGTAGCGCGGGGTCAGGTCGGGGCATAGAGAGTGGAGTGAAAAACACCGCCAGGATGCGCTTGAAGTAAAAAGCCCCATTTCTGCAGCAGCCCCTGATGCAGATGTTAACTCCGGGTGCGTTCATTAAGCCGAACAATGCCTTTGGATGATATTTGAAGAGCTGCTGTAGCTGCCTGTGGCGTGAAAGGCAGAGGTGTGAATTCTCTCCCGTTCTGCGCCGTTGGCATCTTTAATCTCAACCCGCTCAGTGAGCTGAGCGCTGACACCGTCCGCGTCCTGGCTGGCAAACACGACTAATTAGAGAGGCATCAAAGGGGGGTTGCGGAGCAAAAAGCGACTGTGGGTGCCCTGTCTGCGGTGGGGGATTTGTCTTTCCGACAGGATGAGTCACTCCTCTCCCCCTTCCTACATGGAACAAGGTCCCTGGCTGAAATTTTAAGAGATTGCGTTAGTAGGGCACCAAGCTCATCCGTCCGTCAGGGATGGCTTTGGGAGACAACATTTTGCAGGGAAGAAGCATGGCTTTGAGCTGGCACACAGCTTCATCGCCCCATTGCACTTGCCGTTGCAGCAGCATTTTATGAATTACTTACAGGTAGTTGTAGTCTCTGGGCTGGTTTAATATTTTATTGTGTTTTCATCGGTCAGATGCAGGACAAGATCCCAGAGACATCAAAGTACAGGGCTGAGTCCTGTTAATGCCACCACTTAAGTTTGCAAAGGAGCCGCGACTGTGCTGCTCGTCCCTGCAATTTAGATGTGACGCACATGACGTGCAGGAGGAATTATTCATACCAAATAATTCCTCCTGCCCATATTAGCTTCTGGGAGATGTTGCAGCAAATCCACTGGACCATATGAGCCAAGAGCTTCTGCTAAGCAGCTACTTAACAGAAGCAGATCTGAGAGCTGTGTGGCAAAGGGGAAGTCAGGCAAAAAAGGAAGCTCAGGATTATCCAAAAATCACAGCAAAACCAGCTGCTGTGCGGGGTTGAACGCATCCAAAATCTTCCCCCTACTGAAGCAGCCGAAACTGAAGTGTTTGGCTGCCCAAAGGCCCCCGACACCCTTCCCCAAGTGGGGCAGCTCAGCTCTCACTGGGCTTTCCCCTCCGGCAGTATCACGGTTTTACCTCTGAGCTTCCATCAGGGCACCGGTGTCGCTATCCCTCGGGGCACCGGCCAGGTTGGATCTAGATCATAGAATCATAGAACGGTTTAGGTTGGAGGGGACCTTGAAGATCATCCAGTCCCACCCCCCTGTCATGGGCAGGGACACCTCCCACCAGCCCAGGTTGCTTCAAGCCCCGTCCAACCTGGCCTTGAACACCTCCAGGGATGGGGCAGCCACAGCTTCTCTGGGCAACCCGGGCCAGGGGGTCACCGCCCTCAGAGTGGAAGATTTCTTTCTAATATCTCATCTAAATCTTCCCTCTTCCAGTTTGAAGCCATTCGCCCTCATCCCATCACTCCATGCCCTTGTAAAAAGTCCCTCCCCAACTCTCCTGGAGCCCCTTTAGGTACTGGAAGGGCTATAAGGTCTCCCCAGAACCTTCTCTTCTTCAGGCTGAACACCCCCAACTCTCTCAGCCTGTCCTCACAGCAGAGGGGCTCCAGCCCTTGGATCATCTTCGTGGCCCTCCTCTGGCCCCATTCCAACAGGTCCGTGTCTTTTTTATGTTGGAGGCTCCAGAGCTGGACGCAGTCCTCCAGGTGGAGTCTCCCCAGAGCAGAACAGAGGGGCAGAATCCCCCCCCTCGCCCTGCTGGCCACACTTCTGATGCAGCCCAGGATACGGTTGGCCTTATGGGCTGTGATCGCCCATTGCCGGCTCATGTTGAGCTTCTCGTCAATCAGCATCCCCAGGTCCTTCTCCTCAGGGCTGCTCTCCATTCTCCAATAGATGATCTTTCAAGGTCCCTTCCACCCCAAAGCACTCTATGATTGTATAACATGGGTTGCCGCTGCAAACCCCACAGAAGTCGGAATTTTAAATCCTTTTTTCAAGGAGTTTTCCCCAGGAGCCTCTCTGGGCTACCGCCACGTTGGCCTCATCTATGGCTCCAACATTACTGGGGGGCTGTGGGCAAAGCCTCTGCAGGTCGTTCTAAGACCAGAAGAGCTCAGCTGATGCGGCGCTTCCCTCCGCAGTCAATACACAATAAAACCGGAGGTCAGCCCAGCGCAGGAAGGGCCGCTCCTCCTGTCCCAGCAGCTCTTCCCCCGCGCGGCAGAGGCGGCGCAGCAGGATTTGCTGCTCAACTATTTTTTGCAAGGTGCCTTAAAACCAGATTTCTCTGGAATTCAGAAGAGATAAACAGACGGTAGGCCAGGGCTGACCTCCTGGCAGCTCCAGCGGCAGGTTTTATTCTGCAGGACAAGGACTGGGACAGGGGCTGGTGGTCCCGCGCGGCTGCGGAGGGTGCCTTGTTAAGCCGGGGCAACCCAGGTGCCTGAGCGGCACGTTTCTGAACCACCAAGAACGAAACGATTGATTTTTATTTCTGCTTTAATAAACGAGTAGGAAATTTCCACTATTTTGATCAGGAGATGCTCTGCATATTTATGTTATTGTTCACCAATTGGGGGGGGGGGGGGGGGAGTAGGGGAGAAGTGCTATAAACGAACATATTTGGTGACCCAATTTGAGTGGCTCATTACAATTAGATCAAGCTAATTGCCAGTCTTGTATTTCATTTGGCAACTTGTTAAGCTAATTGAACAAAATAAAACTAATGAACAATTATAATGAAGTTTATAATTAGACCATTGGAAAAACTCAGTGTGAGAATATTTAAGGCGTAATGAATGTTCGGGAGGTTTGGGGGGGGGGGGGGGGACAGGAGGTGTCAGTAAATCATGCCGCTCTGTCCCGCCAAAATGCCTCTTCCCAGGAGCCGAAGCTCTTGGCATCCTATCTATTCCCAAATTATGTCAACCTGGGGCTTTCTGAAGTATTAATTACATTAATGCCTTTAACGCACCTACATAGCGTTTGCAGTGATCCTCTGCGCAGGACCCAGCGCGGCAGCTCAGAGTCGGGTATTGCGTTACAGCTCTTCTCAACTCCATCTTTACAATATGAACCAAAGTCTCTATTAAGGACAGGTTTATAATGCTAAAAGTGAAAAAAACAAGCACGTGGTACAGACAGAGTTCACAAAACCCTGAGAGGCTGTTCTATCGTGCCAGTATACAAACCTGCCTTTCCCGTTCAGGAGCCAGGGAGGCGGAAACGGGGAAGAACAGAAAGAGCAACGCTCCCCGCATGATGAGAGCCATTTTTTAAAAAATACGAGTTATTTTTGTCGCATTCAGTTCCTCCTTAGATTTGAATAAACCCATTCCAGCTTCCTTTCACCCCCTACCTCTGAAGCACAAAAAACTAAATACCATGATAAGACACAGAGAGTGACCTTTCAGAGTTCTGATTTACAGGGTCAAGCAGGTACCCACCAAAACCTAATAGAATTGTCACATCAGGCTCTGCACGGCTTAAAAACTTCTTTTCCTCCAGTTTGTACATGAAAGCAATTACTTCATATAGAACTTGGCAGGAACTGAGGTTTTGCATCACAGAATAAAGGCAGAAAGTCTTAGACTACAGTGAAAATGTGTTCAGCCTTTTCTCTTAGATGTCTAGAGGTTTCCCATACTACTTGTGCTCAGAGAGCAAGTGCCAGGTTTCAGCAGGAGCTCGTGGTGCCAAGAGCCATAAATGCACAAAGCGGCGAGGAAGCACGTGCGGTCCGGACAGACCAAACGGTGGGAGATGAGGAGAATCATCACCGGAGAAATTAAACAGCGTGGCACTGGGCACACGTGCTATCCGTCACCACTGTAACCCCAGCCTGGAGCCCCGCTGATGATAACCTTCTTCCCATTTACAGCGTTGCTTTATTTATTAGGACAGTAAACTGATTCGGGAAAAAGTTTTATTTTTATGAGTTATCAAAATCTTTATTCCCCCCTCCCCAGTTTTAATTCCAGCTGCATTAGAGGAAAATCCCGGTTCTTGCAGCCGTGCCTCAATATTTTTATGCCACCAGAAACAGCTGTCATCTTTTCAATCTAATTACAGGTTTCTCCAGGGGAGCGAGTGATAACATCCTGGTATCAGTGTGGGTTTGTAGCTGTCTTTGGCACTCTCCATGTTTCATCACCTTACCATCAGCCTCATTTCGGGTTTTTTTTTCTGCAGGTGTCTTTTCATCTGTCACCCTGAAACTGCTGGCACAGAGACCCCAGGGCCAGGACTGCCCTGCCCTTGGTTCGCGCTGCTGGGAGCCGGGTCCCATCCTACTTCAGTACAGGCAGGAGAGAGTTTTGGCCAGGAGGATGCAGGGAGCAGAGTGCCAGAGCCGCCCGCACCCCCCTCTGCGGAGATACAGGGTTTGCTGCCGCTGCATCACCTGTGAACTTGCCACCTCCTCCTTACGTTGGCAGCAGGAAGCCCAGGGGCCAGCGCTGCACAAACACGCAGTGCGAGACAGGTGGGGACCCCCAGCCACTGTCACCCCACCACATCAGGCAGAGGAAGGATGTACATATCATCAGCCCCTGTGTACAGCCGCAGCACAGAGACAGAGCAACCGGCAGTCACCTGCAGAGAGGATGAGCCGAGCTCTCCCAGTGCTGCCCAGAGCATCCTCCCTCAACCCAGGCAGCACAGCGGGGCTTTGCCTCTGAACCCGAAGAGCCATGGGGCTGCCACCCAGCAGCACCTGTAACCCCTGTGGGTTTCAGGTGTGGATTATTCTCATTACACCAACCCTGGCAATACTTCTATTTTCTGCCCCTTGCATGAAATTAAAGAGAAATCCCTCTGCGTGCTTTCCGTGTTAGGCAAAGCACCTGGACAAAAGCAATCAGGACCTTTTCCCCCTCACCCCAACAGCCACAGTAATGGAATTCGCACCAGCGGAGTTTAATAATACCTTTCCCCAACACGTGTACTGAGGAGAGGGGACAGCGGGCTGACAGACTGAGCTCTCCTGCTGCTTCCTCCCAACTATTTCATCACTCGGTAACAACCCCGACACGATAAAAGCTCACGTACGCATGGAGGGGTTTATACAGGGTTGTGCTGGTCTGGGCATTTCCTTCCTAATTTCCCTCCCCACGTGCACGCACACACACACCCTCCGACAGTAAAATGGTTCAGGAAACAGGAACAAACCCTGAATTGAAGCGTGAAACAATCTCCATGATTCCACCTAGCCAGGTCTGTTTAAAGCCTTGCTTGGCATTTGCATGGCAAGAACAAATCCTGTACGAGAATCTCTCTTTGTGCTTTATACCTTTGCATTAATTCATGAAGTGTCATGTATCTAGCATATTATTTATACATGAGAACT